>NC_135328.1:67215232-72215232 GCF_023851605.1 Tamandua tetradactyla
TAATAAGCATTTATGATTGCCCAGGAGATTCTGGGTTTGTGGGGCAGTTCTGGTTGTTTGGAACTGAGGTGGCCATCTTAGCTAACTCACCTATCCATTTACGTTCTGCTGCTAGCCATTCTGGGCAGCCTCGCCCACATGTTTGGCTGTTGAGTAACTTCAGTTGGGCAAAGGGAGTGATTGGGTTGCATGTTTCTAACCATCCATTAGACTAGCCTGCTCCTGTTCAACATGGTGCCAGGTCTCTTGAAACCTAGGATCAAACAGATACACCATCATAGCTAGGTAGATTCAGGGAGAGGAGAAATACACTTCACCTGTGATTGAAGGCAAAGTCATGTTGCCAAAAGGAGGAGTTGAGGATGTATTTGCAAATCTAGTTCACACACACCCATACAGATAACCACTTGTATAATGTGTCTTCTTCTTCTCCGCTGACAATTCTATGCTCTCTCGTTGCCTAAACACTCTTTCCAGAACTGCACACATGCTTCTTCCTTACATTAGACTGTGCCTGCGTGTCTGAGGCGTTTCTCACTTCTGAGAATCCACTAATACTGGTCTTCTCTTTTGACACAGATGAAAGGATTCAATTTGCAGTTGTAACTTTTTATGTGAATAGCTAGAAAATAGGCTCTGCAAGATTAACTGTTTCTACCAAAGTTTCAGTATTTTCTTCTGTGTAGTGAGTTTATGAGTTTGCTCAGAGTCAGAAAGCCTTTTTGGACAGCCATATTAAAGATATGCTGCACTCCATGGATAGAAGTCACAGTTTTGTAGACCTTCAGGATAGCTTTTTTACCTGAAGAATTGGGAAACTTGATATCACCTGCTTTTCACTGGCTTAATCTCTTTTTGATTAGTGGTCTGTCTGAAAGAAGTGGTCTGTCATTTCTAAAGCATTTGCTAAGTGCTTTGTATTAGTTACTTTGTATACAATGCTCATATAATCCTCCAAGTAGCACCATGAGATAGGCATTATTCCCACTTACTGTTGAAAAATGAAGTTTGGAATAGCTAAGTAAATTGTCTAGGACAGAGCTATTTCTAGAAAAATGTGAACCCACATCTGTTTGACATAAATGTTCATTTCCTAAGAAAGAAAGAATTGTACTATGGAAGTCTTAGAAAAACAAGTCAATTAGAATTGGTTACATTTCTGTTTAAGAATAACAGAAATGAATATTAAAAGTCCTAGTGTATATATATATATATATATATATATATTATCACTTCTGCCATACAGAGTCAGAGGTTATAATTTATGATTAAATAACATTCTTCATTTAATAATGGGAGAATATTCTTTTAATATTCAAAAAAAGATCTAGGCCCCAAATTTCCAAAGCAGTAATTGACCTTGTTTTTTACTTTCCACTTTTTTTTTCTCCTTTTAGTTCTACTTTGTGGTTTACTGCATATAGTACATAGTGTTACTGCAACTATTTTAAATCTTCTTTCCAGATTGTACATCTCTCCTTACAAAGTAATTATTTAGATTATAACACTGGTTGAAATATGGACATTTTCACTTTATTGATAAACCTTTCTCTCCTTGGACATTCATCTTCTGCAAACATATTTTTTTCATTGATTTGTGATTATTGTTTTGTTTAAATATATTGCTTCAATATATTGTTAAATATATTGTTGAATGGTAGAATAATTCTTGCCACATCACCCAAATTCATGGACTGGTAAAAATCTGATTTCTTTAGAATAGGTAATGTGTGATGTTATAGGGATTTAAGACCCAAGTCTTGTCTATAGAGGTAGTTCACATAAATGAAGATGCTTAGATTTCTCATATGAATGGGAATCGTATTGTAATTTTTAAATAAAGTTTATATCTTATTATAAAGGTATTTATACTCTTTATAGAAAAAAATATTGTCAAAAAGTGGAATAAAACTAAACTCCAGAAATCCAATACCCAGAGATAAATCAATATTCTGGGACACTTTCTTGCAGGATTTTTGCATGATTTTTTAGATTTAATATTGTTGTATTCTAGATACATGTCTATTTTTCTTTCTACTTATAATTTTTTTAGCATAAATAAAGAGTAACAAAAATCAAGAAATGAAAAAAGGTATATGTTGTGTTAAGTTCACCATTAAAATAAAAATTATCTGAACTTCATTTATTCAGTAATTTATCAAAAGATCATTTATTTAAGGCTTGCTTTATTGGCATTAGTACCAATAGGAAACTTAACCCCTATCATTAAGAAACTAAGATGGTAGGATTATAATGTCATGATAGAATAACAATAATGGAAGTATCTGTTGAGTTCTATTATAGGACAGAGGAGCAGTATTGCTTGGAAAATTAACTGTTATTTTACATTTGATAAGACTTAGAACTGTCCTTGTGATTTTCTGAGTGATATTTCCACACACACATTCTAAACATGAGCTCTCATTGCAATATATTTAAAAAACGGCCTAGTATTTCTTGAAAGACCCAAAGTTTTATATTTTAATATTTTCAAAGTAAGATATCAAATGCATTGATCTTAAAGTGATTTCTTTCAGTGTTTATGACATTTACTTCATTTTCTATTTTACTTCTATTTTTAATCAGGGTCTCTAGTTTATGTCTTATTTTTTTTCTTTTTTTCCCTTTCTTACTAAATCATACCCCTACAAATGTTTGAAAACAGATTCAATCTGTGAAGGGAACATTTCCTCATCTGTCAGTTGAGATACTATGAATGGGCAATCAAGGAACTGTAGATTGTTTTCTTTAATAAAAGGAGTCTCTTTTCTTGATAAACAATATGAGTCATTGTATGGTTTCAGTAAAGGGGAGGTTGTTCATTTTGCCAGCAGACAGGTTTAATACAACCAAAGGAAACAACAAAGTTATAGAAATGAGAATTCCTGCAAAGTTGAACTGAAGTCTTCCAGATTGAAACACTAATTTCATCAAAGTTAAGCATACATCTCAGAAAATTCATGAAATGATTGTGGGCAAATACATTGATAATCCTATAATAGATCCTATAATGTGTGGATGTGAAAGTGAAACCTTTCCCTCAAATGTATAATTATTGATATTGTTGGGAGATTAGAAAAAAATTTAGATATAAAATAATTTGGCCCTTTAAAATGAAAGTGATAATGAAAGTTAGCATTTATAGTTAGCTGCCACTGTGTAAAGAATACATTTTCTCCTATTTGCTCTAAATTAGGGAATCCTACATAAGACAGAACAGAATAAGTAAAGGAATAAAGACATAGAAGTACATGTAGTAGAAAATGTTGCATAGATGAAGTAAAGTATTTGCAAGTGGGATAGCAAGTAACTAGAAACAAGGATGCAAAAGTGGGAGGGCCAAATATGATGATGTAGTATCCTATAAATCACTAAAAGATGCTAAGGAGACTTAGAAACAGTGATATAACATTGGAAATTGATATAATCACATCAGTGTTTTAGCCAAAAAAAAATTCTAATAGTGTGGAGGGCACTTCAAAGGAGTTTAATGACGCTGGGATTAGGGAGACTGGTTAGATACTTTTGTTCCATTGGGAGCAGGGAAAGTGAGAGGTGTATTGGCAGTGGACGAAAGGGAGGTCTAACTCAGTAGTAGAAGGACAAAGTAGGGATAATTTGAATTTCTCAGGGCACATGAAATTTTTAATATTTGGTAAAAGGAAAATTAATGTTCCATAGGAAAACATAGCTCTTTATTTATACCTTATGTTATACTGAGAATCCAGGCAGCTCTCTTAACATATAGCTTCTTATCTAAGGGTTTGATATACACTTTTTTTTTTTTTTTTTGGCATGGGCAGGCACTGGGAATCCAACCCAGGTGTTCTGTATGGCAGACGAGAACTTTGCCTGCTGAGCCACCCCCACTGTAACCTGCCCTGATATACATTTTTTGGCCTAGAACCATATCCAATTAAAGGTTTCGGGTATTCTGAAATTATTTGCCCTCAGGGAATTTGATTCTGAAATTTTTATTGTTATGTGTGCTAGTGAATTTATGACTAAAGAGCTATGAAAATTTTTATTTAAAATTGTTTTACTAAATATAAATTTGTATTGATTTGAATTCTAGAGTGAGATTATTCTTTTAGCATTGAGATTAACCTAAAAGTATAATTTAAGTATAATTTCATACTTTGCAAGCATTATTTTGTGATTATCATGTCTGCATTTTAGAGACATTAAAGATTAATTTCAGTAGGGGCCTTTAAATAAAGAAGTGATAACCAAAATCAATGACTCTAATGCTCACTGACATTTATTATTCAGTTTCTTAAATGGAAATATAATTTTTAAGTAGGTAGCCACCATTGCAGTTTGCTCAAAAGTAAATTTAAAAACTACTAAATGTGTATATAGTACTTTCTGTCCTTGAATCATTTTATATTGGTCTCTCATAAATAGCCTCTTTTTCTTCCATTTTCCAAAATAACTTCTGTATTTATTGGCAAAATAATTTATTTTGGAAAATGAATGATGTATGCTTTTTTGTAATTATTTAACCCATTTTCATATATTAGATAATTTGACTAACCAGAATCTTTCCTTTCACCTTGGGCCATGTAGATACATCCAGCTCTGTCACAGCCATAAGGCCATTTAGGATGTTGTATACTTAATCACTGAGCCAAGAAGTATTTGTTTGAAAGTTGGTTGTGTAGCCAGCATAGTGTAAGGTACTAAAAAACAAGACTCGTTTTATAATAATTTTCTATATATTTATTGGGCTCAAGGATAAAAACAGAAATGACCTTTCCAGTTCACTGATGATTTGGGTTCATGTGTTCAGCCATAGAAAGCATAAGTACCAAATGACATGTTAGATATTGGGACTATAAAGATAAATACTAGAGTCCCTGTCCTCAGAGCACACAGTACTAGAGGAGCATGTACATGGAGTAACAAGTCCTTTGATAAGTGCTATTATGTCACAATGAAGAAAATACTGTTTGATGCATAGAGAACAGAGTGAATAGCTTTTCTTAGGACCATGTCCAACTGCTTGATTACACTGATGTAGTCAAAAGTCCACTGCATCTCTTGTCAAAGATGCAAGGAGGCAAAGTGCTGCTTATGAACATTGTGTTGGGAAATGAAATATGAAAATTTGAAGTCAGCATTTGAAACAATTTGTTTTTTACACGTTTAGAATTCAGACTAACTGTATTGAGTGAACTCATTGAATTTTAGTCATTGTCTCCAAAGAAAGCTGCCCCCAGAAATAATACACTTAAAATATAGACCCTTCAGTTGTCATACACAGTCCAAAGAAGGGTGATTACTTGAAAAAATCACTTGCAGGAACTAACTATTCAGGAGCAGGCCTCCATTCTGTATGAGTGTAGAAGGAAGCTTAGCCCCAACTTTTGTGAGGGATGGAGGGGAAACACATTGAACTTGGGATTAGCTGATTTAATGACTCTCATAGAGCAACTCAAATGATCACTCAGTGCTTTGGTTCCTTCTCTCATAAGAAATGGAAATATTTTAAAGATACTTCCACATTCAAAATCATATTATTCTTATTCTAAGAAAGAGAAAATCCACAGGTTTTCAGAAACTTTACAGTGTGAGAAAAATGTGAAAAAAGTTGTATATTCAGTAGCAAGATTGCCAGTTATTTAAGAAAACAGGTCAATATCCCAAGATTTGCAAATAAATAAAACAAATATAAGCAAAAATATTTTTCCTTAACTGCTCCATCCTTGCTATCATGAGGAAAAATGGCTGAACCCTAATATTTGTGCTATTTTTTGTGATAAACAGGCACTCTTTTGTGGCACAAATTATGTATTAGGGTAATACATTTAAAACTTAATTTAAAATGTGATCCATGTTGAGAACATGTATATGGTTCAGAGAATGTCATTAAAAAAAAAAAACAAACAAAAAGTGAATATTTTCTTTATCTATATAAAATATATTATGGAATTACTATTCCAGGTCAATCAGACTAATCTTTGAGACAGATATTCTTCATCTCATTTTACAAATGAGGAAATTGATCTATAGTGATTGCTTCATCCTTAGAGATTGTATCATTGCTTTGCTAGTGGTATGTAGTTTCCTTTTTGCTTGTTGTGATAATGAACCTCAGTATCAGTTTTACCATTGGTATTTTCATCTCAGTAATTCCAGTGAATTGGAATCAATCATATTTTAGGCATTTAGAGTTCCTTCTACTGGGATTCACATTAACTACTTTCACATACACAGTTCTAATGTAGTGTGGATTATTGGGAATCTATAAGAATAGGGAAAATTTGGCTCAATCCTTTAGAATGCTATTCCTACTGCTATGTACTGGCCCAGTTTCATCATTGCATACTTGAATTATAATAATGTGCCTTTATTTTTTCTCCCTTCTCTTCCAGCTTCCTTTCCATAATAACCCATTGGAGTTTGATGTGAACAAAGAAAAGTATTGTGCTTGTACTGCACTTGAATATTCCTCCAAATAGTCACTGCTCTTATACAATATATAGTCTAGAAGAGACTTTAACAAATACTGCACATAAACCTGTATTTCAATAAGAGACACCTTAAGTGACTTATTTTTCCTCCTTCAAGTCACACAGCCAGGCTAATGTCATTTTTAAAAAGCATTCCTTGCTTATACCTCTGTCCCATTTACCTCTCTAACTTTTCTTAAACTAAGTTACAATATCTCTGCTTTACCTTAAAGTTTATTTATTGCCTCTTTCAACCTTTCAACCTTATTTCCCATTTTCCCCAATCACACCTTTTGCTCAAATTAGCACCATCTCCTTACTGCTCACTCGTTTCCTTAATTTCCATGGTCTCTTCACTCACTATGCTATTACTTCTATTGTCCTCCTTTCTCAAAGAAAGATATGTCATTTCTTATAGGTAAAGTTTTCTTGTGATCTCTCTATAAAGTCTTAAGGAAAGAACCTCCCTCTGGCTTCCTGAAGTGAACAACTTGATTTTATCATCACTTTTACTGATGAATGTTGCTCCCACATGGAGCTTGGGTTCTTGGCATTCTTTCTTTCCCAACTCTATAAATTTATAGAACTCACCCATTAATAGATTAATCTTAATTAATAAGAATAGAACTCATCTGTTTTTTTTTTTTTTTTGCCCTAACGAGCCAATACTTACTAAATAAACTGACAAAGTAGGAATCCTTTTTTCAGAAGGAGTCAGGCCTGAACATATATTCGTTATTTCTGAATTACACTTAAAGTAAAAAGGAATGGATTTCTCTGTATGAATGGATGAATAGTGGAAAATAATCTTATTTTTTAACTTTTATATTTGTGTATGAATTTTCTCATGTATATTCGTTTGGCTTTTGCCACTTTTGTTCTGGAATTAGGTTCTATACCCTTTCTTTGCCAGAGTCATGTATATATATGCCCAAGAAGATGAGCATCTATATCATTTTGAGAGTAGTTAGTCATTTTAGTGCTTTACCTTATGAACTCAGGTGTTAGTGGGGTTCTTATATTGAATCTCCCATTAAACTGTGAATGGGACCACTCAGCAAAGCATAAGGCTATTAAACATATACCTTCAGCCATCACTTGCTGTCTCTTCCTTAAGTTAATTCTTCCTTTTATATGGGTTGCTGAATTTGCAACTTCTCTCTCAGGAAGTATTAACATCCCTTTAAATCCACTGAAAATCTCGCCTTTGAGCATTATTGTTTAATTCCATAGCTTCTATGATTAAATGTGATACCACCTGTTTAGTGTGCATTGGGGGTATACCTGGTAATAACTGCTTCAAAATAGTACAGTATCTCCCCCCTTTCTTTCTATTGGCAATTCTTTGGAGATATTTCAGAAATATTTGCAAATGCTCACCTTTTATCCAGTGCCGCCAACATTTGCTGAGCACTTTTTATGCTGAAGTTATGGTGCCAGTCACTGTGGGCTGATAGGGATGAAAATGACATTAATTGTTTATGCTCCTCAGTAAGCATTTGATCTAGAAAGGACAAGATTGGGCTACACTATCCAATTTGACTAGAAAAAATTTGTTCAGTATCAGAGGATTATCAGTAGGAGAGGGGCCCAGAAGAGGAAATACTTATTTTTCCAAGCATCCCTGATTACCTTTTCATCATATACTAGGCACTAATGGGGAACATAACAGAAGTGTGTCATAAAGTTCATAAAATTATAGTTGGAATTCCTATTCACAACTAAGGAATACATAACTTGTGTTTACAGTTGTAGCACATAATATGTTGGCCTGCATCCCTGAAGAAGTGGTATATTTCTATATTCACCATACTCGCACACTGAAAAATCTGAACCTAAAGTTGTATACCATGTATTATCACAGTGTTGTAAAACATGTGCTATGATACGTAAAACATGTATCCTACCCCTGAAGCCTCAAGACTTTATTACATTGCAAAATGGAATAGAGTAGTAGAATTTTTTTTCCTAAAAAAAATAATAGTTGAGAGTCATTAAAAACTTTTTTTGGGGGGTGGGGTGGGGCGTGCATGGTCTGGAAATTGAACCCGGGTCTCCTGCATGCAAGGCAAGCATTCCACCACTTGAACTACCCATGTACCCAATCATCAAAAACCTTATATAGCTGGATTGGTCTAAATACAGTTAGTTAGCTGGGTTATGAAGATTACCAGTGAAGATCACATACTTCAGAGAATGACAATTTGAAGAGCTTCTTCCAGCACTTTGCTCATACTAGCTTCACTTCAGCTTATATGTGGTCCCTGTTATGCTGTGGCTGAATTGTCGCTTGACTAGAGAGGTGCTTTCAAAAAGCCTGGTTACCCTCACTGTGCGATTGCTGTTGGAGATATCTTTTAGCAGATCTTCGGTTTTTTCATATAAGACCACAAGCAAGGTATTTCTGTTATGTCTAAGTGTTATGAGAACTTTTTATAATGTAGTGGTTAAGAGTGAGGATTTTGGAGGAAAGTTTCTTAGTTCATAATCCCGGGCCAGCCACTTGCCATCTGTGGAATCACAACTACATTAGTAAGACTCACTATTCTCTGGTGTGCAGTATTTCTCATTTATCAATCTGGGATAAAAATTACTACTACATGGAGTTGTTGAGAAGATTGAATGAGTGAATGCACATAGCACAAGCAGAACAGTGTCAGGCACTTAATATCCACGATTACTACTATTATCATAATAAAACAGTACATTTTTCTTTACATCTCATGAAAAAATGTTTATTGTTCATGTTTAATGTTTCTTGCTCTATATTTTTTTACTCCAAAAAGCTCAGAATCAAATTTTGTGACTTCAATAGCTTGTATGGAAAGAGGAGTTTTATATTTGTGCTTTAGTTTCCCTCTCATTGCAATCTTTATTATTCATTTGGATTTTCTTTGGCTTTGTTTCATGTATTTATTTATATTTTCAATGTTGTTTTACATATAAGCCAACTCAGATTATTTCTAATATTAATTAGTATGATAAAAAAGTAACATAAAAAATAAATAAGCAAGATTTTCAAAGTGGTCCTGATTAATTTTAAATGCGATATAGTCGAAAGTAAAAATAAACTTTACGTGTTTTGAATATCCAGCTTTCTACTCCAAAATCTTATCATTATGTCCTAGAATGAATAGAGAATGTATAAGGAATGTCGCAAAATGAACAGAAGTATTTAGAGATGGGGTGAAGTAAACTGTATGTTTGTTTGACTTAGTTGTTGATTCCTGGGAGATTCAGATTACAAAATCCATATGAATAAACTACTGTAGAAAGCATAAAGTCACTAGTAGTTTGTAACCCTTAGTTAAAGAGTGATCTTTCCATATGTTGAAGGAATATATTGAATTTTTGGCTCTTCAATTTATATTGGTCAATTTTTACATCATTTTGAAAGTGAAACATTTCATCAATATTTTAGGCTATTTTGAAAATTATTTATAAAAAATATCCTTCCAAAATAAGATTGAGAAGTATTTATGAAGTATCAATAGATGCTTTTTATTGGTCCAAAAATTTTAGTTAATGTACGAATTTTAATATTTTATGATTAGATTATGAATCCTATCCACTAATTGGTGAAAAGCACTGCACTTTTAAAATTTTCTCTCTTGTTGAAAATCCTACCTTGGGTAAAAGCATAAATGTTTTTTTCTTTTATATTTTCTATTTCCATAATAATCTAAAGTTAGAAGGGTAAAAGAAAGCTATTGTAATGTCAACCATTTAGGCATTCTGCTTTAGTGTTGCTGGTCAGTATATACATTGCAAAGGATGAAATCCACAAGGAATTATTTCACTGATGGTCCCAGTATTAGCAGTTATAATTTACTCAGCTAAACATCTCTGGGTGATTGAATTTTATTTTTGTTACATTTTGATTCCTTCCTCTCTGGGAATCCTGGGATATCTAAGAGTTTTTTGTGTATCTGCTGTGCCCATTTTGGAGAAATTAATGGACACTCTGTGCCAGACACCGAGCATTGGGTAATTTGCCTATAATATATATTTGAAAATTCAACAGATAAAGATTTTTGGTAGAGCCAGAGCCTAGTTACTTGGTTAAGTAATTTATATACCAGACCAGCAGCTCTAAAGTGTAATATTTTGACAGGAATTACTAATATGTCTACTTTAGGTATGGGACCATACCAGGCATATGGAGGAGAACATAGGAAAAGAGATTAACAAATTCTAGATTCAGTATAGAAAATACTCCAAAACAATTTTAGGAATATCAATTTCAGCTTTAAGTAGATGGAAATTCACACTCCAATTTTGAGAATAGTGAGCATAAGCTGGTACCTCCCCTCTAAAGTCAGAAAGTAGTTATGAGACTCTTCAAAAAGAGGAAGAATTCAGGCCATCTGCAAAGCAATGTGGTAGATTTACAGGCATAACATATTGTTTTAAATCTGTTGGTCATGTTGGTAGAGAGAGATTTATTTCAGTTGGCATTGACTTGGGATGGCGATCAGCAAATTATGTTCCACAGGTCAAACTCAGCTTCCCATCATTTTTCATAAACAAAATATTGGAACACAGCTTCACTCACTCCTTTACATATTGCCTGTGGCTGCTTTAGTGCTGTGAAGGCAGAGGCGAGTTGTTGAGATACCTAGTGATCTGCAAAACCTGAAATGTTTGGCCCTTTACAGTAAAAGCTTGCTGACCCTGATACAGACCACAATGTAAGATGATTGTTAGATGTATTAAGTGTTCAAACATATGTGCAGAATTAATGTTTTGACAGACCTTTCAAGAATTATTACATCTAATGGACTCCGAATTCTCTTACTGATCATGTTGAGTGAGTGAGGTTACCAGAACACCAGAGAACTACCCTTAGAGGCTTTTAAGACAGTTAAGAAGTACTGCAAATGTGAGAAGCAACTGGAGCAGAGTAGCACTTTCTTAAAAAGGTTCCCTTTTTGTTTCTTTATGATAAATTGGGTCAGAATGATTGTTAAGACTCACTGAAAGGTGTTAGTGAACCTAGATGAAAGTGAGGAATTAGAGGGTCATGAATTTTGCATGTGCCCAGTTCTCACCCAAGGTGCAGGCCCTGCTTTGCCTTCCCTGCAGGAGCTCCAGCACAGTGCCAACAAGTTCCCTCCCCTCCCACCAGCTTCCCCTGTGGGAGAACTTGACCATCTTGACAATGCCTACTTTCTTATTTCTAAGTTTCATTGTGTAAATCAGACAAGCTCTGTTAGCAACATCTGACCAGAATTTGGGTCTGAGCCATAATGCGTATTAATTTAGTTCGTCAAGTCATTTTATCTTTCTTATCTCAGTTTCCTGGTATAAAAAAAAGGCCATAATATCTAGGATTTTTTCCTCTGGCTCATTTACTTCCACTTAATGATCTTATAAACATGAAATGATACTATATTTGTTAAAGTGTTTTGAAAAACATAAAGCGTCATTCAAATATAAGTTGCTTTTACAATCTTTATTATTATTTAACAGCGATGACATTTAGGATTAGGGTAGTCCTGAGAAAGCCAACCCAAAATAGGCTAATGCAATAACATCATTTGATCTAGCCAGACTCAATGCCACTTTATTCTAAAGAGTATATGGGACAAGAAATGTTAATTATTTATGCCAATTTCAGTGTGGAGTAGACATTCAACTTGAACTGCTTTCAGGAGATCATAGTAATAAAGATCCATTCACTTGAATTTAACTGCACTGTAATTTCCTATGAACTTTAACTATGTTGAGGAAATAAGAAACAAAGGCCTCCTATATGCATAACATATTTTTTGTGAAGCTCATAATAAGTAATTGATTTTGTTAAATGAATGAATGAAGAAATATATTAATGAATATGTTCTTGGATGGAGTTAGAGAGAAGGAAAGTGAGAGGTAGAAAAGGGAAAATGAAGGAATAATCAATAAAATAATGTTAAAAATATCAGGAAGTCAAGGCAGCGATAAAGATTTGTAAGATAGTCATATAGGAGAGTTAGTAAGAAAATGGAGTCTGTTGAGAAGAGCATATTAAGATTAAGTTGTCTAGATAGTTTAGAAAGTATTAGACACTACATATAAACTTTGCCCATTTAACTATGGTAACCTAGAAGATAGTATTTGCCTGGTACTGAAAATATATCATGGACATCCATATAAGATGCTGAAAACTCTTCTCACCCTGGAAATGCTGTTTTGTTTTAATACAACAACAGGTATACTTCAGTTATTTCAGTAAGGATACAATAAAGATGTAAATGAATAAGGGCTGAAACTCTTTTTGTTTTGTCAGCCACTGGACAAGTTAATTATGCATTCTTTGATCTTTTCCTAGGATAAAAGCAAAGTTCTATAGCATTATATTTAAAAATTATTTAGCACTCAAGTAGCTTTATTTCCGTATTTCATAGTCCAAGGAATTGTACCATTGTTGAAAACATTTTAAGGTTCTTTACATTATCTTGGGATGCTCTATGCTAATCTAGATAATTTTATAGCTAAAGCAACTAAAGAGCTATAAAGTGAGCCACCAAGAGAAACTCATAATAAAATATTAAATTAGATGCTCCCCTAAAGTAAAAGCTATATCGAAGAGTGAGGTGAATACTTTGTTAGGTACATGCCTTTTCAGAACTCGCTGGGGTGCCATTTAGCACATTGGAGCAGTTCTTTCAAACTTCCCAAGAGGTCTGAAAAAGTGAATGAGTTTCTCAAAGTGCCTTTTTTTTACTCTGGGGAACAATTTCAGTTGGAAGAATCTGGCTGAATAAATGACTTCTCCCTCTCTCTGTATTAACAGAACAATTGCAGTCAACATAAGATTTTCCCAATCCAACAAGCAAGGTAGGGAGAACTAATCTTAAAATTGTGGCTAAGGCTTCCCTTGCCAAAAGCTGTATTTAACTGTAGTCATCTTGGCAGAGCTGAAATGAAGACATTGAGTAGGCAAGAAGATGAACCAGCTGGATGAATTGTGAAAATACTATTCAAAACTTAATGTCTTTCACGAGTGGAAAATAATCTTTCCTGATATCCTAAAGTTTCATATAGTTTGTAGAGAGCCACCATCTAATATGGATAGACTTATTACTCTTACAAATCAAACCTACAGAAGTGGATGTTTTCCTCCATATCCTTCCAATTAGAAAGTTCCAATTAACAGGTATATGTGAAAATGCATTTAACACACATCCATATTGCACACGTGCGTGCACACACACACACACACACACACACAGAGGAAAAAAAAACCTCCCATAAAGTTTGTTTTTGTTAAAGTTAGCAAATGAATTTTTCGGTATTTTATGATTAGTAAAGATTCCATTTATGTCTTTGTAACTAGGAATACTGATGAAATTGCCACAAATATTTACTATTAATGATTTTGTTAATTTCCACTGGTAGAATGGTAATATTCTCAAACACATGAAAAAGAATGAAAGAGTTCAACTGGAGACATAGCTGTAGTGGTTAAAAGTACAAATTGTGATGGTCAAAATCTGGCTCTAGCATTTACTGTCTAGGTGACCTTGGGCAATTAAATTCTTTAAGTGTTAAGTGTGTGATATAATAATATTTCTTACAGTTGCTTTGGTCACTAAATTAAAGAATATAGCCAAAGAGCTTATTACAACATCTGATACATAATTAGCTCTCATAAATAGTAACTAATATTGTTATTACTACCGATATTTTTGTTTCTTTTCCCCATGGATCTTCAGCACTGTTTATGAATTTTGCCATTGGCATTTATGTGGGTTGAATGCATTAAAAATAATTTTGTTTCTTAGCTAATGAATAGATGTCAACTAATGCCTTCAGAAGAAAGAATTACTTCATGAGTATAAAATGCTTTTTACGAAAAAAGAAATCTTATGGCCAGATAAATGGTAGAAGTGCTGATGAAGTCCACCCAATTTGCTCACATAACAGACTTATGGCATGTCAATGTAGATACCTTTATGGTCTGGCTGGTGATTAATAGCTAAGGGATCATGAACAATTATTAAATTCATTTGTGTTTTCAATATTTTTGTGTGAAATGCATAATGCCTGTGCTGGTTTGAAAGGATGTATGTCCCCTAGAAAAGCCATGTTTTAATTTGAATCCCATTTCATAAAGGCAGAATAATCTCTATTCAATATTGTATGTTTGAAACTGTAATCAGATCATCTCCCTGGAGATGTGATTTAATCAAGAGTGGTTGTTAAACTAGATTAGGTGGTGACATATCTCCATCCATTTGGGTGGGTCTTGATAAATTTCTGGAGTCCTATAAAAGAGGAAATATTTTAGAGAATGAAAGAGATTCAGAGAGAGCATAGAATGTTGCAGCACTATGAAGCAGAGAGTCCACAAGCCAGCGGCCTTTGGAGATGAAGAAGGAAAATACCTCCCAGGGAACTTCACGAAACCAGAAGCCAGGAGAGAAAGCTAGCAGATGATGCCGTTTTCGCCATGTGCCCTTCCAGCTGAGAGAGAAGCCCTGACTGTGTTTACTATGTGCCTTCTCACTTGAGAGAGATACCTGAACTTCATCACCTTCTTGAACCAAGGTATCTTTTCCTGGATACCTTAGATTGGACATTTCTATAGACTTGCTTTAATTGGGACATTTACTCATCCTTAGAACTGTAAACTTATTAAATTCCACTTTTTGAAAGCCATTCCATTTCTGGTATATTGCATTCTGGCAGCTAGCAAACTAGAGCAATGCCTTTGTGATCTTTTTTGTTTCTGGAGGTACACTGCTATATAAAATGGAAAGTGATGAGTACTTCATAAATGACTGTGTTCTGTTCATTTTTCACAATTATGTATACCCTGGATTGGGTCTGAAGAAGATGTGAAGATCCTTCTCACTGAGGCACATTGAATGAGGTTTTTCTCCTTCTAATTCCTGAGAAGAAGAAGATATTTCTATGGGAATAGTGGTATGTTGAGTAGTAGTAGGTGCCAGGTCAAGGTATACATATGACACAGGACAGAGCAAATGAAAGTGAAATTTTCTCACCTGCAAACGGTGTCTGCATTCAGTTGCCCCTAAAACATAAGGTGCGATTTGGTTTGAGCCACTTGTTGGGAAGCATTTAGTTTTGGTTCCAGTAATTATTTTATATTTATGTACAATAATACAAATTTGACATACACATATGAAAAATATACTGATGCTATACTTCAAAACCATGGCTCATTATAGATTAAGAAACTGTTACTTTTGTTAAATTTGGAAACCACTGTGATGATAGATGTTGTTTCCATTTTACAGATGAAACAATTAAGGTTTAGGTAGGTAAAGTAATTTGCACATTGCTGCACTTAATAATTGAGTTTGAGTGCAAAAATTGCAGCACATTCTGCCTTTTCTATTATATCACTGGCAACTTGTTAAGATAGCACTTTAATTTGAGATTTTCTGATCCTGTAGATCATGTCATTTTTAACTTGAATATTTTAGTTTATTATAAATGAATAATGTGTTCCTTTGATAATGATTTATTTTGCTTCTATTGCTTGGGTCCAGGTCCCAGTTTCACCAGTAGCTGTGGTGAAACAAACAAAAAATAAACAAAGTAGGCTCTATTTTGTTTTAAGAGAATAAGTATCTGGTACGGTTATGACAAGAACTACATAGCTTACCTAATGGTATATCGCCAGTATGCTAATTGGTATAGCAAATGGTAAACTAAACTACTAGAAAAGTCCATTTGGTTACGTAAAAACACCTTTCATTTATGTTTGTTTTCAGAATAAATTCAACTAATGCATTGTCAGTTCAACCCTCTGTTTAACTCCCACAGCACTATTTATTTTATTATTAAAAATAACTATTGCTTCCCAGAGCCTGCCCATGTCAATAAATAAATAAATAAATAAACAAAGTTGATATGTACTCTCTAATTAAATGATTTAAATTCCTCTCCCATGGACTAAAAATTCCGTAAGGTTAGGAATAACGTCCAGGTTGGCATCCGTTGCATCTCTTAGTACAGAAACTAGCACATAGTGGATGGTAAATGTTTTATTTAGTTATATGTTTAATGTTTTGATGAATCTGACCTTATGACTGTATCAACCCCATTTACCAAGTGTGCAAAAATGAAAATTTAATAAAGGTGGAAATCTCCAGATCATAAGACTAGTGTAAAAATTTGAATATGTGTTAGTGTGAGAGAGGAACGTAAGGCATACTCATCACTATTATTTAAACCACATTTGAAATTATAAATACTTAGAGTTGAGAGGTAGGAAACTGACAACTTAATGTAATATTTTTGAATGTGTGATCTAAGGACCACTTGTATTATAAATTGATATTTAAAATTCTGACATTTGGATCCTTCTTAAACCTCTTGAACCTGAATATATGTATATATGTGTAAATATGTGTGTGCGTGTGTGTGTGTGTGTGTGTGTGTATGTATACACACAGGTCTTCCCTTTATCAAGCTTATCAGGTGATTCTTATCTACATTACAGTTTGAGGTTAATCATATTTACCTAAACTTTAGCCTTTTATGTTCATTGGTGACAACCATTTAAATATATGTATAATAGAAATAATTTTCTCTAATTTTATGTCGCATAATAATGTTAGATTATAAATAAGGAACAACATGGTCTTGAATTTTAATAAAAAAATCCTTATACTATATTTTAAACATATTTGGAGCACTAAAATTTATTAGGTTTTTTTGACAACAGAGGTATATCGTATTCTAGAAAATTTGTAATTTACAGAAAAATGGTAAAAAGAAAAATAGAGACCGTTCTGTTTCGGCCCTCTTCTTCATTTTCTGTTTCTTTCTCAGCATTCTTTGATGATCCGTCCTTATTATCTTGACCTCTGAATGTTAGAGCATGTTTTAATTCCCATGTTGTTAAAGCACATGCCAGGCAATGAGTTGTCTTAAACAGCGGATATGTATTGACTCATAGTTTCGAGTCTAGATGAAGTCAAAAATCAAGGCGTTGTAAAGGAAATAATTCTCCCAGAAAGCTGGTGGTGTTCTGGGGCTGGATCCTTGCTCCTTGGCTTTCTCCCGCATACCTGGCAATGCACATGGTGGCTCCTCTTGACTTCTCCCTTCTCTTCCAAGTTCTGTCGATGGTCAGCTTCTGGCTTCTCCCTCCGGCTTTCCCCATCTGACTTTTGCTCTGCTTATAAAGAACTCCAGTAATCTGGTTTACAGCCCAGCTTGATTCTTTGGGGCCACACCTTAACCTGAAGTGATATCTTGATGAGATTTTCCATGGATCCACACACAGTAATGGATTCAGTTTAAGACCTTGTTTTTCTGGGGTACATAGTTCCAGCCAACTCTGGGTGTTTAGGACTTGGTAGGAGGATGTCTTTTCTTCTCTTTTCTACATTCTTTCTCAACAAGTCAATTCCGAGATCTTAACTCTTATGAGAACTCCAGATTTTTATGTCTAACTATATACTAAACATATTTACTTGGATTTCAAATACCCTCAGACTGAACCTGTCTAAAACCAAATTCCTGTTTTTTTTTTTTTTTCCATTGTTCCACACATTTCCTGCATCCAGCAGCTCAGTTAAAAATTTTTGGAATTATCTCTGACTCCTCTCTGTCTTCTCCACTCCATATTCAGTCCATCAGCAAGTCCTCTTGTTTCTACCTTCAAAATATACCCAGAATTGTATCTCCACAACACATTGCTTTCTCAGTATAGTAACCAGCATGATCCTATTAAAAATCAAGTTGGAACATATTACTCCTTTTATCGGAACCGCCAGTGTGGGCCATGGCTCAGCAGGTAGAATTCTCCCCTGACATGCCGGAGACCCTGGTTTGATTCCCAGTGCCTGCCCATGTAAAAAAATACGAAAGAATCCCTGACTTTCTGTTTCCTTCGTTCAGAGTACACATCCATGTCTTTAACCTGTGCCTACAAATTATTCCCTGACTTCCTATTATCACTCTCCCTGTTTGCTTTATTCCAGATGTGCTGATCTCATTATTCTTCATCAAAAATACCAGCATGTTTCTAACTCAGGACCCTTTGCAATGCTGTTTCCTCTGCCTGGAACATTTTTTCTAAAAACCACATTTCCTTCAGTATCTTTTACAGTGTCATCTTATCAGGGGAGTTCCCCCTGCTTATTCTAAAAATCCCATCCCCTTCCTCTACACACCTTTAAATTTCTATACCTTTGTCCCATCTCCTCATCCTCTCTCTTTCTCTCTGTGTCTCTGTCTCTCTCTCTCTTCACACAACACACACACAATCTTTCCTTTCTTTTCTTCTTTCTCAATTTCTTTTTCTTTTATTTCATGAGAATAAATAGCTGTATTAAAGCTGGTACTTTTGTCCATTTTTTTCACTGCTGTATTTCTGGAAACTAGAGCATATGAGGTGCTTGGCAAATGTTTATTTGATGAATGCAGAAGTTTACTAAGTTTCTTCCAGAATCAGGATTAGAGCTCAAGTTGCTTGTTTAGAAAGTGCATGGAACACTGGAAGGGAAATAGGGAGGTTATTCAGGAAAGGGAAGATAGCCAGCTTCCACAGTGCCAACTGGAACTTGATTCCATTGGAAAATACTAAATATTCGCTCTAGAATTACCCACACCTGGCCTTAGGAAGCTGATGCAGTTAACACCAACCTCTGAGAGTATTGGTTGGGGGGAGTTGTTAATTTTCCTGCATTTCTATCCTGCCTCTCTATTCTGGTCTTACAGGTTCAAATTAAGATACTCTAGGGCCTTAAGCAACAAATTCTGGCACCGGTAAGTGACTTCTTGGGGATATGGGTAGAGGTACTGTCAATATCTGCTACCTATGTTGAAATCACTTTATGCTAGACAGTAGACAGGGTTTTGTTATTCTCTTGACACAATAAGGTTTCTGAATTAAGTAGGTCTATGTTTGAGGAAATAAAATATATTATTGAATGCAAAGCATTCCAAAAATAAAACTTTCACAATCCAAATTTTACGACTAGATATACTGAGTAAAATACCTTATCAAAGAATTAAACAAATGGTTTCAATATTTTACTGCTGTCTAATAAAAGACCTCATATATGGCATGACTTGTATAAGAGTACTTAATATCAAATATATAGTCACACAACAACTTTGTAAATATTTAAAAGCTTTTCTGCCTTTACCTTTCATGAGGTCTTTTTGAAAGATAAATTAGTTGGAGTTTTTTATCATAGCTAATATAAAAATAGTTGTACTCAAGATATTGCAAACAAAATTAATTCTCCTTAGTTTTAACTTCAGAAGTTCGGTGCTTAATATTAGGTCACTTTTAAAAAAATTAACTTATGCTACTGTAGAGTCCCAGTTTGAAGTACCATGAATAATAGAGTTCATTTGTAATCTGTAGTGTCTGATTGTCGTTGCACCTCATTACTGTTTCACGGAGCTAATATTGCAAAGATTACTGCTACTAAAGCATCAAGGGACATTGGAAAGCATCTGGTCTAAAACCTTTGCCTTACAGATAAGATTTTCATTCACTTATCTTGGCCCTTCCTACATTTGATTTAGAGTCCCCTGCCTATTTGATTATGTAGGGTACGGCAACTCTGCTTATTACTGAGTAGCTAATAAATAGACAGTTTTAAAAGCCCCCTACTCTCTGTTCTTTCTGCAAAAGAGAAAAAGAATCACTACAATGTATTGAAGATTACTTTTTTATTAATAATACAGAGGACATTGCTGAAACATAATGCTGAAGGGCTTTATTTTCCTTTTACTAAGATTTTTGTCAACTGTGAAGTTTATCTGTTAAGATCTAGATACTTGAGACTAAGAATAATAATAAGAGTTAATGCATATCAGTACAGTTTGCTACAGCAAGTTGAGCCCTATATTGACATTTTTCATTTTTCCAGGTTTTTTCCTGAAGGAAAATAACACTGGGCAAGAAATATGGTAAAAGTGTTCTTTACATAGTTCCCCATGTGTTTGAATGCTATATAATGAAGAATATATAATTCTTGTTTATACATGTTTATATGTTTTAATTTTTATGAACTATTTAATAAATCTGATAAATATTTATTGAGGTTTGATGATGTGCTAGGCACTATATTAGACATTAAAATGTATGAAACATATGTTAGAATGATTTATTTTTTACTATAATAGCAATCATTTGTTAATCAAAGGTTAATTTGCCCTAAAACACAGATGGATAGAGACTAGATCAATCTCCTAAAATTGGGCATATTTTGTATCAATCTATATGGCTTCAGTAATTTTTCCTTAGCCTTTAAATTTTTGTACAAGTGTACTACAATGGATAATTTTGGAAAGTAGCCCAATTTATTGGTAAAATTTTTAAAGTGTGACTTTTTTATCTATATATGCTGTAAGAAATGTTGTTGAGGAAATTATTTTTGCTGTGTATGACACATGAAATCTTATAAAAAATGCATTTTATATTGGCAATAAAATTGGGAAGCTTTTATGTTTTGTGGGTTATATAATCACCATACAAATGAGTCTATTATGTTGAGTCTACACAAACCATACACATGTATGTGTGTTTATGTTTGTGTTAGTAAGCTAATACAGCTTATTACATTGTGTAGGAATAAGTTAATACTAGTACTCATTCTTACTATGTGCCAGGTATTGTCTAAAGGCAATAGATATATTAATGCTTTTAATAGTCACGACAGCCCTATGAAGAATATATTGTTATTAATACCATTTTATAGATGAAGAAAATGAGCCATATAAGCATTATTGAACCTGCCCAAGGAAACCCAGATCACAGATGGTGTATGAAGCTGTGATATAAATCCAAGAAACCAAATTCTGAATTGGTGTTCTTAACCAGTGGTTTTCTTTGCACATGTGTAGTTTACATATGTGTTGCATGTGAATTATGCTGTACATGGAAGGTGAAAGAGTATTAAGAGCCTAGATTTGCCATTATAAAGAACTGAATTTATTTTCCAGCTTTTACTTTTGCTAATTATGTAGCCAAGGAAACTATCTGCATGTTATGTGTCTTCAGTAGGTATAAATATTACCTTTCTAACAAAGTAAATGGGAGAATTAAATTAATGTTTACAGAGAATAGAATATATATATGTATATATATATATATATATATATATATATATATATATATATATACAGCATGATGTCAGGCCACAAAATAGTCAATAAAGGTACTTCATCTGTGGCTTTTCTCAGTACAATATCTTAACTGTATACATTGATTAACCAAAAGTATCATGTTAATGATGTTTTTGGCAGGATTAGAGAGGATTTTGATTCTAGATTGGTAAATGAAGTCCTTATTTTAATGCTATACACCCACGCACACACACCCCACAGACAAACATACCTGCAATAAAGTACCATAAAGTGGCATGAGATTATTTTTTCATGAGCTACATTATTTCTGATAAAATCATAGAGACAGAAAGTGAGAAAGAGGAAGAGAGAGAACATCTAACAGGATAAAATGGGAATATATCCACATAAGTTCAGTTTTAAAATATATGAATGAAATATTTTCTTTAGTATAATTTATTTCATTAAACTTTGTAGGAAATCCTTAATTTAGTCAGGATTTTGTGATACTAAGTCATATGAGCTTTCCTGAGCTTATGAAGTAGGGGACTGGAAGTTTGAGTTAGATAGGAAAGGAGAAGGTATCAATTTAAATTGTAATGGAGCCAAAATAGGTCATGAAATAAATATTTAGAGTATCTTGGACATTGTCCCAAGGAGAACTCTTTCATGCAAATAATAAAGAATACCATAAACAGAACATAGTGTGACTCATTCCCTGTCTTACACAGTGGGCTTTCTTGTTTGCATGCCCTGGCATTGATCTCTATAGTGCACGACAGAGACTGAGTATGGATTGAGAGAAGGGATGGTGATGACATCTTGGAGCGTCTGTGGAGCTGCTTATCACAACTTCTCCTGCCTCACCCTAGATTAGATTCTAATTCAGACCGTGAAGTGCTCCAGATATAGTCTCTATACTTCTTAAGCTTCCAAGTTTCAGAAAAAGCGGAGTGCATATATATTCCAAGTGGTTTTTGAGCCAGAAGGGAGGAAATCAAACCTCTTTGCTTGTAGTTATCACTATATATTTTCTATTTCATTATTTTTTATCCTACCCTTCTCCATTCAGTCCCCCATTTGCCTCCCTTATCTCTTCTCTGTCTCTTTCTTATCTACATAACTTAAAAGGTAATCAAAATTTTTGATTCCTGTAGAATAATAAGAATTATTTAATCCTAACTGCTTCACATATGTATATCAACATACGCAGATCAATGAGAAGAATAAATAAAACTATAGAGTCCACACCTATGGCAAAACTAGGATTTAAAGAATACTACAAACCTTAGTTTACAAGTAAGTGGGAAAATTAAAAACCTGAAGCCAACAGAGCCAGGCAGATTGCACAGAAAACAAGAAATTTAAGGAGGCTACTTGCAGTTATAGAGGACAGTTTAATTCACCTCCAGGAACAGTGACTCCCACCCTCCTTGGTGAATTACTGAGTTCTGATCTAGGACTAGAATGCTCAATAAACATCAGATTTGGACAAAGTGCTGTTGTGTAAACCCTATTCTGAGCTTTGGCTAATTTTTGTGCAGTGGTGCAGATGGTCTCCTCCTGTCGCATCCTGCTGAACCAATTATAGGTGTCATCTTGAAAGAACAACCAAAAGAATACCCAGTCTGGCCTGGGCAGTTTGAATTTACCCCAATGTAGTGTGAATTCTGAAGAAAGTGGTCCTAAATGCCAGGGTGATCAGTCCATAAGCATTTATTAAAGGAACTCTAGTACGAAAAGCTGATGCTACCTTACAATGAACCGGGAGATAGCAAGACTTTCATTCAGGCATGTCTGTGCCTATGGCAGCCGCTCTACAGATTATATGTGGTTGAGGAACAGTAGTGACTAAGTGACAGGAGCTTGTGTGCAATGGTTGGGAAAACAATTGTTGCATGATTGTACGTGCTCTTTTCTCAAAACAAAATATACTTAGGATGGGCTGCACTTATGGTTATAGCGGCCAAAGCTTGGTGTATTTCCAGAAGTGTTACAGAAGGAATGTCTGAGTAGGAGATAGGGCCTCAGTTGATTGTAGGCCAGGTAAGGATGCTGTATGTATTGCACTCCTCAGTGCTCCTTTACAATGGCAAAGCAGCCATGTATACTATGCTATCAATAGAACAGAGTATTCTGTTCACAATCATACTTGTCCAGAGTAAATTATTACTTACATCTGTGTATGTGCTATTCAAATATCCGTTTAAATCTGTACTCACTGACACACTGTTCTTGTCTGCATATACTCTTATTGCTCAATGCATGCTTAAATAGCCATCACTGTCATGTCTCAGGCACCACGTCGAAAATCTATATTTGTAGTGATATTTGAAGATAAGGTGAGTCACATAGCTGAATATAATTTAGCCTATGTTTATTTTAAGAAATAAATCTTAAACTTCTTAAATCACATGAAAATAAAAAGAAAAGCATATTTTCTATACAGTCCAGGTTACTTAATTCTATTGTTAATAATTAGAAATATCCGTGACAAATCAATTTTATTCTTTTTAAATTTATCACTGTTATATTCTCATATACACACACAAGCACACACATGTATACAAACATATATTAAAGTTTAGAATAGAAAAAGTTAAGGATTTAAGGAGTGTGACAGAAAAAGCAATGGAGACTTTTATGCCTCAGATCTTTCTGAAAAGAGAAAGGTGAAGGGTTCAAAACTCAAGCAGCCAAAAATGTGTACTTAACTATTAGTAGAAAGGAGAAATAAAAGTTAAATTAAGACGAACTTGAAAAGTAATTCCAGGCCAATTTCAATATTTACCTTCTGCCTGGGGAAAACCCAAGGAATTTATAGGATTGGATTGAGAAGTAAGTGGGTATTCAATTCACATAGACAATATAGGAAATAGAATTCGATTAGTGTCTTGTGGTGAAAATGGATTTATTATATGAGGTTGCCAAGGAAATTTACTGTTTATATGCAGCTAGATTATGTACATCAGTGCTTGATTTTGTAGACAGGTAGATATATGCACATAAATGTGCATACATACCTACAACATGTATATACAGCACTACTTTGGATATGATGATGGAGTACACTTCACTATGATGAAGGATGCAAGTGGATATCCCTTAATCTATTAAAGTGGACTTCAAAGCTTTTTAACTATGATCCCACCATAAGTGATATATTTCACATTGCAATCCACCATACAAGCACATGCATGCACACACAGAGAAAAGAAGTTTTATTGAACAATAATTAGCCCTCCTCTTTACACGTGAAATGTACTTTTTTCAGTTGTGTTTTTCTAACCTGTTTCATCCTATTCCATTCCGTACTTTACAAAATGCTGACCATCACTATTTAAATTGATTTCATGACCTATTAATGGGCTCAAACTACATTTCCCAAAACTGGGAAATTTCAAAAAGGCATGGAATATTCCTAGTGTCCACTTGTGCATATTCCACAATGCTAAAAACTGTCTTTGCACAATAAGCATAGAAGCCATTTAATAATACATTTGATTGGATGAAAGAAAATGTAACACGGAAGAAAACAATGCAAGAAAATATCTGTGGAGATTGATTTCTTAAGAATGGAGAGAAACAAAGGTATATCTGCTTGAGAGGAATGAAAGGTCTGTTTGGATCACTTTATATTGCTGATGAAGTAACTCTCAGTATGAGTCAGCATAGAAATATTTTCAAATGCATATTAATTTCATGAGTACAGTTCTAACATGCTAAGCTTCTCTGGTAATTTTGTTTTCAGTAAGGATAAATGCTGTAAACTCATGAAATTCATTTGCAGAGGATAATTAAGTGTGCTCAAATTTCATAAAGGTAGTTTAAAAGCACATATTGTACAATGATGCCTGTTTTTCAGAAAATTTATTTCTAAAATATGTAAAATTAGAACTATGTATGTAGACTCTGGTAATGATCTATCATTCATTTTTAATGCAGTGCATAGTGAGCCTAAAATTAATATTAAGCCAGTGTCTTTTTTTAATATTCTCACAAATTAACAAAAATATAAGGATGTATTTCAGATTAACTTGTAGCAGAATCATATCCAAGAATACATATAACAATATCTAAAACTTTGCGATTAGACATGTATATGGGTAAATAAGCAATAGTCCTGAAAAATAACAAATTCTCCTTGGGATATTACATTATCAGTCATGCTCACTTAATGATTATTAGCCAAATCTTGTCGCTTTCTTTCTGATATCTAATTTAAATTAACTTCATATAAGAAAGAGAAATTAGGGGAAAAGTTTGAGAGAGCAGTGAGGTGCATTTAATATGTAGGACTCTGTAAAGCCTCAATGGAAGAAGCCAGAAAGCAACATGCATATACTTGTTTATAAATGTATTGTCCAACTGGAATGTATTAGAGTAGTATGGGGAGAGTACAAAATTTGAGTACACTCGTGAAATTTTTTAAAATTTTCTTTTTCGAATCTTTTTTTCTCTTTTTAGGCTTGCATGAAATATTATAATGTCAATCAAGATGCATTTATCAGTAAAAATTGCCCCTATTTATTCCTAAGCATGTACATTCTAATTTCTTTATTTATAAATAAAATTTTTATGTAAAATATGTAGAAATAGATTTTGGGTATATTAGCAGGAATTAGGTTCCTTAACAGATTACTAATCTCAGAAATGAGTGAGAGAAACTTCTAATTTTCTGAAGTTATTACACAGATTCTTAAATAGTTATGACATGAATAGTTCATTCAAAATGTATTTATTGCATACCTGTGATCTATACTCTCCACTAGATAAATACAGAGAGGAATCAGACAATGCATTAGTCACGGTTCTCTAGAGAAACAAAACCAACAGGAGATTTCTATAAATATGACAGTTCCAAAGAAGAGTCTGGATGAACTCTGCAGGAGAAGCTTGCTGGCTGAAGAAGTGGTGAAAAAGTCTCTCTTCTTACTGAAAAGTCTTCAACTGATTGCATTATCTCATTGGTGGGACCTGCGCCTTAGTCAATTGCAGATGTAATCAGCCACAGAAGCAATCAACTGACTGATGAGTTAAGCCTCCTGCCTTATCAATCAGCCGTGAAATACCTTTGCAGCAGGGATCAGGCCAGTGCTTGCCTGACCAGACAAATGGACATCATCACTTGGCCAAGTTGACCCCAGAACCTAACCATCACAGTCTGCCCCCTTGTCAACTTGACAGTTATGCACATTACCTTGAAACACGCTTAATTTCAAAACAGAACACAATAACAGACATATGTTTTGCCTAACAGTACTCAGGTGTCCTACAAACAACTGGAAACAAACTATATCTTTCCAGAATAGGGTTCACATCCTTAAGTAGCATTCACTTTTAAACTTCATATCCTATGACTTAAATACTATAAATGAACAATGCAATTTATGTCATATGCTAAAAGGAAAATAAGATATTTGCTTATGTACAAATGCAAACATATTCATAACAAAACAGGTAGGAAATATTCATACAATCACAGTCCTCATTTCTGTAATGGGTCAGGTGTTCATAGTTCATATTTATCACTACTTTCTTCTACTACCCATTCCATGTTCACTTTACATTCAGCAAGCACTTCAACTGGACGTGGTTCTTTGCCCGGGGGAGGAGGGAGGGTGACCCAGACCTTCATTCTTGAAGTTTCTGGGCCATTGGTAGTCCTGCCTAGATTGGGTTGTTTCAGTTTTCCATTGACTTTAATCATAGAGCTTGGTAGTAGTAAGGGAATGCCCTAGGGGATCTCCTGTATTCCAGGGAAACTCTTCTTTACCTCCATTGTGTAGTTGCAGTCCTATTATCACTTGATAGTCATAATCAATCACCCCAGACAGAGCAGTAATCCCCTTTTGTGTTTGTCGATTCAGTGGCATGAGAAGTCTAAAGTGGCCAGGTGGCAGTCTTAACTTCCAGTTCCAATGGAAACATTGTTGTGTCTTCTGGTAGGAGCACTCCTCCTTTTGAAATTAAGACCTATAGACTAGCAGAGTTGGTTTCAGGGACAGGAAGCAAGTTTTCCTAGTGGGTCACAGGGATGATGGTGAGTGGTGCCACTCCCATTTCCACCCCTTGATTACTGAACCCCTGAATCCTGGTGTGTTGGTTTGAAAAATTATGTGCCTTGAAAAAGGCATGCTTTGATCCTGATCCAATCTTGTGGGTGTAATGTTTATTTTAATCCTTATTCAATGATATAGTTTGTAATCACTTGATTAGATTATCTTCAAAGAGATGTGACTCACTAAATTGTTGGTGTTAACCTTGGATTAGAGGAAGATATTACTTCACCCATTTCAGGTAGAATTAATTTGCTGGAATTTTTTAAAAAGAAGAGAGCGTTTTTTTTAAAGAGCCTCAAAGCAGAGAGCCCACACCACAAAACACCTTTGGAGATGAAGAAGGAATATATCTCCTAGAGAGCTTCATGAAAAAAGAAGCCTGGAGAGAAAGCTAGCAGACCTCACCATATTTGCCATGTGCCTTTCTAGTTGAGAGAGAAACCCTGAACTTCATCAGACTTTCTTGAGTGAAGGTAACCTCTTACGGTGCCTTAATTTGGACTTTTTATAAACTTGCTTTAATTGGGACATTTTCATGACCTTAGAACTGAACTGTAAGCTAGCAACTGAATGAAGTCCCCTTTTTAAAAAGCCATTTCTGGTATATTGCATTCTGGCAGCTAGCAAACTAGAACACCTGGCTATGGAGAAATAACACCGTAGAGTGGACACTGATTCAGAGCGTACACAGCCTCCTGAAAAACATCGCCCCAGCCCTGCAAGGCATTGCCACCTAGTTGGCACAATAATTGGGTGTTTAAAAGACCATTCCACTATTCTATCAACACAGCTACCTCTGCGTGATGGGGAGCATAGTAAGACCAGATAATTCCACGAGTATGTGCCCATTCCTGCACTTTATTTGCTGTGAACTGGTTTCCTTGATCAGAAGCAATGCTGTGTGGAATACCATGGTGGTGGTAAGGCATTCTGTAGGTCCATGGATGATAGTTATTGCAGAAACATGGCATGCAGGGAAGGCAAACCCATATCTGGAGTATGTGTCTATTCCGGTTACAACAGATCACTGCCCCTTCCGTGATAGAAATGGTACAATGTAATCAAACTGTCACTTGGTAACAGGCAAATCGCCTTGGGGAATGGTGCCGTATTGGGGACTGAGGGTAGTTCCCTCACTTAGCACTCAGCAGTAGCCATAACCAGGTAGGCCTTGGTGAGTGGAAGTCCATGTTGCTGAGCCCATGCATAACCTCCTTCCTAACCATCATGCCCATTTTGTTCATGAACCCATTGGGCAATAGCAGGAGTGGCTGAGGAAAGAGGATGACTTGTATCTATAGCACAGGTAATTTTATCCACTTGATTATTAAAACCTTCCTCTCCTGAATTCACCCGCTGGTGAGCATTCACATGGGACACAAATATCTTAATGTTCTTTGCCCACTCAGAAAGGTCAAACCACAAATTTCTTCCCCAGACCTCTTTGTCACCAATTTTCCAATCATGCTCCTTCCAAGTCCCTGACCATATAGCCAAACCACTAGGAACAACCCAATTAGTCAGTTTACAAACACACCTCTGGCCAATTCTCCTTCCAAGCTAAATGAACAACCAGGTTCACTGTTCGAACTTCTGCTGGAAATCCACTGGGAGGATTTCTCCTCACCACTGTCCTTTATGGATATCCCAGAATAGAGTTATAGTGCTGGAGCTGTCCACTTCTAGATAATCCCTGCGTGTCATGCAGAACTATCTGTAAACCAGGCATGAATTTTCTCTTCCTCAGTCAACTGATTGTAAAGTACTCCCTAAAAGGCCCTAGCTCTGGTCTTGGAAAGAGAAGGTAATGTTGCAGGAGCGGGAGCAATGGGCATTTGGGCAGCTTCCTTGTGTAACTTACCTGCACCTTCAGGAACTGCTCAAGCCCTATCTCTTATATACCATTTCCATTTTATGATGGAGTTCTGCTGTGCACACCCAAATTTATGGCTTGGTAGGTCAGAAAACACCCAGCTCGTAATAGGCAACTCAGGTCTCACGTCAACTTGGTGGCCTATGGTTAAGCATTCAGCCTCAACTAAGGCCCAGTAGCAGGCCAAAAGCTGTTTCTCAAAAGGAGAGCATTTATCTACAGAGGATGCTGAGGCTTTGCTCCAAAACCCCAAGGGTCTGCATTGCCATTCTCCTATAGGGGCCTGCCAGAGGCTCCAGACAGCATCCCTATTTGCCACTGACACTTCCAGCACCATTGAATCTGCTGGATCATATGGCCCAAATGGCAGACCAGCTTGCACAACAGCCTGGACATGTCACAGAGCCTCCTCTTGTTCCGGTCCCCACTCAAAACTATTAGCTTTTCTGGTCACTTGATAAGTGGGCTGGAATAGTACACCCAAATAAGAAAAATGTTGTCTCCAGAATGCAAAGAGGCCAACTAGGCCTTGTGCATTTTTGGTTTTGGTCATGGAAGGGGCCAGATGCAACAGCTTACCTTTCACCTTAGAAGGGATATCTTGACATGCCCCTCCCCACTTGACACCTAGAAATTTCACTGAGGTAGAAAGCCCCTGTACTTTTGTTGCATTGATCTCCCATCCCCTGACATGCAAATGCCTTACCAATAAGTCTATAGTAGTTGCTACTTCTTGCTTACTAGGTTCAATCAGCATGATATCATCAGTATAATGGACCAGTGTGATGTCTTGTGGAAGGGAGAAGCAATCAAGGTCTCTGCAGAAAAGATTGTGACATAGGGCTGGGGAGTAGATATACCCCTGAGACAGGACTGTGAAGCTATAGTGCTGGCCTTGCCAGCTGAATTCAACCTGTTTCTGGTGATTCTTAGTGACAGCTATAGAGAAAAAAGCTTTTGCCAGATCATTATCTGCATACCAGGTACCAGGGTATATGTTGATTTGATAAAGTGATGATCCCACACCTGGAATAGCAGCTGCAATTGGAGTCATCACCTGGTTAAGTTTATAGTAATCCACTGTCATCCACCAAAGAACCATCTGTTTTCTGCATAAGCCAAGTAGAAGAGTTGAAAGGAGATGTGTTGGGAATCACCACCCCTGCATCCTTTAAATTCTTAAGAGTGACACTAATCTTCAGTCACTCCAGGAATATGATATTGCTTCTGATTCATAATAGACATCACTCCATGAATCAAAACCAGTATAGGGATTCTGCCAGTTACTGAGTTTGTCACTTCCAATTATGGATTCTGGAACTGGGAAAGTGACCACAGAAAGGGTCTGGGGACTGACTGGACCCACTGTGAGATGGACCTGAGCTAAAACTTTATCACTCACCTGACCTCCATAAGCCCCTACTCTGACTTGTGGACCAGGGTGATGTTTTGGGTCTCCTAGAATTAGTGTCACTTTGAGCCATATTTAACAATCCCTGAAATATCTGATAATTTCCTTTCACCCAGTGCACAGTCACCTGGTAAAAGGCCATAGGTCTCCTTGGGGAAGGCTGGGAGGAAGGTAACAGTATAAATTTTGGGCCATGCAACAGGGTCCTTCCCCAAGTGTACCCAGTCCTCCCCTCATTCAGGGGGCTCTGGGTCTATAAACCATCTCAAATCTGGAAATTGATTAAGGAACTGTGACTTTTTTTCTATTATTCAAATTAGACTTCTGTTCACTTGACCAATAATTCTTCTGTTTTTGCAGCTCAAACAAGAACTTAGTAGACTGCCCATCTATTTTACTTCTAGGTACCCCGTTAACTGCTAGCCAATGCCATAAGTCTCTGCAAGGCAGATTATTTTAACTGTTGCTTTGAGTCTGCTGTCCATTATGGTGGGCACATCTGCTTTGTCTATGGTGATTAACTGTCACCACATAACTTCTGCCAACTCAGGATCCAATCATCCCCATTAGGTTTAAGGTTTCTAGCTCAATGACAGTAGTTCTCACAGGAATATCTGACCTACAGAGAAGGGTGACTACAGAGCTCTTCAAGGGTGATGGAGCTAGTCTCACAAGTTTATTTCTCAAGGTTCTGGTGAAAGATATGTCCTCTGGACATTCCTGGGGTGTGTGAACAGGTCTTCCATGATAAAGCCATTCTATCATTCCAGTCTCCATAAGCCTCTGGATCCCCTCATCGCCATCATACAAGGAAAGTTGTGGCATTTTGACCTCAGGTAGTATCGACCACGTTTCAGCCAACCATCCAAACAAACTGTTAATGCCTTTTCTAGCCCCTCGTGCTACAACACGAGATTGAATGCAGAATCTCTGCTTAGTGGGCCCATATCAGTAAATTTAGCTTGATGCAACTTTATATTCCTTCCACCATTATCCCACAACCTTAATATCCATTCCCACACGTTTTCCTCTGATTTCTGTCTATATAGGTTGGAAAACTCATGCAGTTCTTTTGGAGTATATTGTGCCTCCTCATGGGTGACATTTGTACCTCACCTTTTGGGGCCTGTCAGGACTTTAATCTAGTTATAAATCTTGAAGTAAAGAGGGGTGATGGGGGTGGGTCATAAAGGAAATAGAAATGTCTTTTAAGCCAGTTTCACTCCAGAAGAATGAGGGCTGTTTCCCCAGGGGAGGTGATTTTAGGGTTAGCAGGCACTGAAAAGTTAATCTCATTCAGTGGAGATTGGATGGCAAATTCCTCTGGGCAGGATGAAGACTGCGAATCTGTTTTCTAAAGACAGGCTGGAAGTTTGGAAGCTCTTTACTCAGGGCAGTCCATTATGGGTCTATCTAGTAAAGGCTCAGCATGTTACAGGAATCCTGTCTCCCCATTGCCATTATTATCTAGCCATATATCTGCATCCCACATTTCAGGATCCCATTCTTTTCCAATAAAAGCCCTTACTTTAACAGCAGACTACCTTGTAGGTTGATATCTTAGTTTATGCTGTAAATCTGCTACTCGCGCAATGAAGCTCTGTGTCTGCTTTTCAGAGATCTCAAGTCTGTGACCACAAGAAATAAAATTTTCTGTCAGGGCACACATGGAAACTTTTACATCATTCATATGGCACTTAAGGTGCAAATTTGAAGCCTTCAGCTCATGCCATTCCCTCATCACTGTATCCAGTGTATCTGACAACAGCCAACAACATTATGTCTTTTTTCAAGTATCTACATTATTTATTTAAAGAGTTTTTTTTAAAGAGAGCTTGAATAAAGTCCTACTTTATCATTAAAAATATATAAATGTCTATGTATTTGTGTCCCAGAAAATATTTGGTAGCTAAATTGTTGCTTACTGTGGTATGTTCTGATGTAATTTTTAGACCTACAAAAAGGTCTTTTCTAGAGCAAATTAAAATATCACTAAGGTGAAATACTATTACAGGAGCAATGCAAAGTGGTAAAAATGAAAATATCAGTATCCTGTTGAATCATCTATAATTCAAAACTGCCCCAGATATTTACTTTTGCACTCAAAATAGGAATAATGTCAAATTTTACTAATATACCATTATGTGGCTGATTGAAAGAAAACAAGGATGCACATAATTGATCTTTATTTTGAGATAGCAATAAAGCTATAGACACCTGGAAGAAATCTTAATTAGTGAGTACATCCTCTCATAAATGTCTCAATTTTCTTATCAAAGAAAACATTGATAATAAAAACTGTTAAAGGAGGGGAAAAATGATAATAATAACTGTATATATGTGCATATATATATATATATATATATATATATATATATACACACACACACACTAATTACAAGGAACTTTCTTGTAATATGCATACATATGTATTACAAGATGTATATATTACAAATATATATGTATAAATATATATATATATACTAATGACAAGGAACTTTCACATACTTCTTTGATACTCACAACCACCCTTTGCAAGACAGATTTCAGTTATTCATTCCAATGAATATAAACACTGAAGGATGCCAAGAAAATTTTGCTCTTAGGCATAATTTTCATGTATTTTCTAACACTACTTTCAGAAATTATAGTAGATATTTCTTATTTTAAAAATCCATCATTCATAGAGAAGACACAAAATTTCTGAAGTCCACCTCTAAATTGTTTTGGGATTCTTTCTGAATAACATTTTTGATTAAGAGAATTATTTCTTTGCTTCTCTCCCATTCTTTGAAGAGGAAATGGGTGTTGGCTTCCAGATGTAGGTGTTCTACAAATCAGTGCTAGATTCTTGCCTTTGGAGCCAATCATATCATGATTTAACTGTGCAGGAGATTGAGTCTTTCTCCCACTGTCTTTGGGCTGGATTTCTTTGTAGGAGTGGTAGAATTGTTCTTCAGTGCTGATAGAAAGCTTCTGCTCTTACCAGGACATTTAACTGTTCTATTGCATGTTTTATAAGTAATCTATATACTTTTGGAGTCTTTGCATTTTTTGACAACTTTTGCTTCTTTAAACGTAGTGTATAATTTTTTCTTCTTAATGAAGAAGTTTCTGTATTTTGGGTGTCAGTCTGGATAACATACTCAAGAGTTATCCAGCCCCAGCAACTGGAAACAGTATAGACAGTTTTCTTCAAAAGTGCTTTTTTTCATAGGAGATAGCAAGACTGGTCAGGACTGTTAGCTTGTAGTTTCTGCACTGCAGTTTCAAGGTAGTGTTTCTGCTTCATCCAGCAATGGCTACTGCTTCCATGCCATGGAAACCCAGTGAGAAAAGAAGCCATTATACCTCTTAATTCCACAAAACTCTCTAAAGGTGAAAAAACACTCTCACCCAGAGCCTTGCCTCATATAAGCATACAATTATCAGAATCTAGTGGTACTATTTTGAGTATCTCTCTTTCCAACTTACCCTATGGACTGTCAGTGCCATCGTGATTACTGGAAACAGTCATTAGTGCCTCTGAGTCTAATCAGAATAGAAAACAAGTTGTAAAGACACATTTTTAAGATTGTGTTACTCAATCTTAAACTCCCAGTACCAAGCTGCATTATTAGGGTTCTCTGGAGAGACAGAATTAACAGGGGGTATATGTAAATATGAGATTTATAAAGGTGTCTCATGTAACTATGGGAAAAGAAGAGTCCAAAATCCATGGGACAGGCTGTAAAGCTGACAGCTCTGATGACAGGTCTGAATGAACTCCACAGGAGAGACTTGCTGGCTGAAGAAGCAGTGAAAGAGTCTCTCTTCTTCCTTAGGAGTCTTCAACTGATTGGATTCTCTCTTTGGTGGGAGATACACCTTGGTTGATCACAGATATGAGCAGCCACAGATGATCAACTGACTTAATACACCAGCATTCTACTTTATTAACCAGCCATGAGATATCCTTGCAGCAATGGTCAGGCCAGTGCTTGCCTGACCAGACAATTGGCCATCATTACTTGGCCAAGTGGACACCAGAACCTAACCATCACAGACATTAATTAGTCCAATTCTTAAAAAGTATTAACAATTTAATGAGTAGTTTCCAAGTTATACACTCTATTTTTTTGCTGACTGTCTTGTGAGGTTGCAGGCAACCACATCATCACTGGAGAAGTGCAGCATATATGTCTGACAGTGCTAGGCAAATAGGATCAGTCATATATTGGGCTTTAATCAGATATAAATAGTTTGCCGACAGAAAACTCCAGGCTTTGTGTTTATTTCCTGAGTAATATGACTAAAACTTTGTATACACTGACAACCCAATGCATTATAATTGAGAATATTGTTTGACTTTATAATCATGTCTATGTACCCTCAGGAATAATTGATCACTGGATTTATTTCATTTTGCCATTGGGAGCGAAGTTCTGTCAAGAACCATGTGTATTTAGCTCAGTGCCTGACTCATAGTAGGATTGACTAGTATTTGTTTCATTTTATTTTAAATGAACTATAGTAAAATGTAAATATTTCATAAACATCCTAAAATCATGGAAGTAGGTACAAAATGCTAACTTTCCTGTGGTTAGTTTCCCATGTATGGTCCATATACTTACTGTGCAATATAGGAAACAAATGGTAATTCAAATGTGAATGTGGTGGAAAGTGAATACCTATTTTTAAAAAAAATGCATGCCATTCTGAAGCATCAGTTTCTGATTTGGGAACTTCAGTTTGACTTCTGGCTTTGTCAGTAACTGTACTGAAGAGTTACCTGACCTCATGGTGAGGCAAAGCCTGGTTGAATACACTCGCCATAACCGTTTCTTCTGCCTATGATCCTTAACCTTTACTGGGAAAGTATACATTACTTTCAGACATCTACTGAGTTTATCTTCAGTAAAATAAGAAACTTACATCTTAAATTATAAACTCTGTGGGAATTATCCCACAGAGTAAGAGAATTGCTTCATTTTCAGAAGGATATTTTAATCTTCCTCCTGTGAGCGGAAAAAAATTACCTTCAGATTAGGGAAACAGACTAGATTTGTATGTGTAGCTGTAATAACTGTTATTCAGAAAAGTTTTGCATTAGCCCAAGGGATAAAAAACTAAATAAGAATGAACTTTGGTTGTTAAAGAAAAAAAAAGTTAAACCAAGCATAGCATTTCAGTCAGATCTCAAATGTACTCTCTTAATCCCACTTTTTTTAGGCATAACAAATATTCCATCTTTCTCCCTCCTCCACCCAAATTTATATGCATTGTATGGGCATGAGAGGTAGCTTATTTCAAGTATAATGTCAGTTGTGTTATTTGTGCTGTCATTCCTCTACTTTATACCCATATCAGATATAATCACAGTACTCCTTCCTGTGGATCCTTACAGCTTCCTAAAGAATGCCTGCCTCTGCTGATTTGTCACCCTTGCTTCTTTAGTGCGTGTTTTCTAGCTAAGAGAACTGGATTGTGATTTCAGGTCTGCTATTCATTAATTTCATCATCTTTAGTAAGCAATATAAAATCTCTGATCTATATTTTACTCTCCTGTAAAGTATAATGATAACAGCTATTTCATAGGACCTTTGCAAAAAGACTAAGCTAGTATTTATGACCACTTGTACCATAGTACATGGTAAATGACAAATAAATAGCATTTATAATTTAGGAGACCCTCATATATGTGATATGTACCAGGGCATCCAGTACATTTCACATCGTAATATTTAGGAAATTTATATGTCATTGTAAATGTCTCAGTAGACCTATGAGCATAGAAACCATAAGAGTAGAGACCATATAATCCCATCCTAAAACTTACTTAGCGTAATGTCTGACTCATAGTTGATACAGAGGAATGTTTGTTGAAAAACTGTCATGCTCATACCTCCCACCTTCTTTCACCCACTATGTTTCCCATTTAATTTTTTACTTCCAAATAAAATGTTAGCAAGACATTCAATGCACTGATTGCAATAGGAGTCTGAAGTACTTTCAGGTGATAAATTAAGCATATTCAATGTCATTGTTGCCTAATTTATAGCCCTACCAGACCAAGGTGAGGAAGTATGATGTTGGCAAGAGGAGGCTATTAAAGCGACACATACCATATAATCTCCTTTACTTTTGGGGAGTCAGCAAAATAAGATGCTAAAATTGCCCTCTATTGATTCATAAAATAATTCACTTTGACCAATTTCCTTGCTTTGTTGTACCACAACTTTTCTTCCATGCCCATAAATTTACTTTTTATTCTGAGATTCCGATGTGCATCACCATTGACTTATAGGAAATACATAAAAATTAAATATAGTAGTCACAAATCCCTTCTTTGATATGCTTTGGGATACCTGAATCAAGTAGAAATTCAGAATTAATACATTAATAAATATCAAGAGACAACAAAAGGGAAATAAATACAAGAAATATTATTTATGTCTTAAGCTAGAAAGTATAAGTATTCTGCTTCTACTATAGCCACCTTTCTCTGACACTGATCTAGAATCCATACACCTTAAGTTCTAACCCAAAGATGCTGTGCATCATAGGTGGCTTAACTAGCTCCTGGCCTTCTTCATTAGGAAAGTACCACCATATCACCTAGGAAATGGTTCCTGTTTTTTCATAGACCTGTTGCATTTCTGGAATTCACTTACAGAGCTCAGCATGCCCCCATTATTGAACACAGTGAACAATGTCCTCAGCCCTCAGTGATGTGATATATGTTGCATAATCTAGTATAATTCATACTAGTTAGGATAGTGCTATCTATTATAATAGGGAGACTGAACATTTCAGTGAAGTAATACAATAGAAATTGCTTCTCATGCAGGTCATGATCTTTGTTGCATGAATAGTTTGGCAAGGGACCTTTAACATGGAGTTTCTTGGGTCATCATGTTCATTTCTATGCCAACCAGTCAGAAAGCGGAGGATTTTATGGTCAGACATCACATCTACTCAATCTATTGCCTAAAACTCACATGTATATGGCCATACATAACTGCTAGGAAAGCAGAGTTTATAGTTTACCCTGTGCCTAGGAAGAAGAGGAAATGCAGTTTGATGAAAATTTTGTAATTTTTGCCACAAAAATAATACCTCAATACAATGAACTAAAATCTAAATTTGATCTATATGGTAGGAATTATATGCTTATGTTAGCAGTAGGTGAGACCATAATGCAGTCTCTTAAAGATTGAGTAATTGCCCAAAGTCATATAGGTAATTAGTGGAGGATTGTAGGAGGTTGTAAAATATTGTAGACTTTAGTTCCCAGTCTGGCATTCTTTCTGACATGTCATCTGGCAATAGAGGTATAATTTGTCACATTCCATCACTCCAAGATGCAGTTCTGCAGTTAATTGGGTAGTGAGTACATATAGCTTTATTCAGAGTGTTTTACGTATATTGTTTGCTTTTGACTCAGTGCACATAGGAGCACAGCTGAAGCTTATTAGTTTAATTAGAAGTCATTTAAGCATCATTCATTTCACTTTTTATTTGTTGTCAGTAATTTAGATTGTGAGCCCACTGGACAGGAACTGAAGTTAATTTCATGTTTTCTAGCTCCTTTGAAGGTACTGGTGGTAAATAAAGATAATCTAGTTATAATTATCCATTGTAAGCTATTTAAATACCATTTATGCTTGACTGCACTAAAATATGACAAACTTTTTAGAACTTTATTTCAGACAACCTTGTATTAAGAAATCCCCTTTATTCTATTTTAAACTACTTTTGACATTTTTTGGTGATCTTTTCTATTTTAATGATTTAAAAAAAATTGACATTCCTTTCATTTCCCTATTTCTTGGAAAGCATCCAAATGGTACAATAGTAATTTATAGCTTTTCAAGCTCTATGTGACTTAATTAAGCCCTTGCCCTTTAATTTTAATAATTGTTATTTTTATTATGATTGAAGGTTTTTTAAATATCACAAAAAATGAAGATAAAAAATGGTGATAGAAACAAAATAATGGTTTTTTTTTTTTTGTTTTGTGAGCGGAAACTAGTTTTAGTATTAGCCCATTATAGAAATTTTAGCATTTAGCATGCCACCATGGTAAGTCTTTTTATGTTCATCATCTTTCTTTTCATGAGCCTCCAGACCTCTATGAAAATGTCCTAAATCCCCAACTATTATTCAACTGGCACATATTCTTCCCCTTGAGTCAGTTGCTAGAGGAAGGATTAAGTATAAATAAATCTGTTAGAATGTTTTGACAGTAGACAATATACAATGTCTACAGACTTACCTGAAAGGTCTTTGGACAGATAAGGTGAGAAGGTAGGGAGAAGGGATCATATTGTGTTTTTTAAATTTCTTCTCAAAAAGAATTGATAAAGTTATACGAAGACAGAATTGAGTATCCCTAGTGGAGAAAATCTGAAGGCTTTGGGTGACTGACATTAGAAACTACACATACAAACCAAGGGTTATTGATGGAGGGGCAAAATGTGATTATTAATGTACATCACTGCCTCATTTCTCAGTGTTATTAAGGAGCTGATGCCACAATAATGGAGGGCACTCTTTGAACATTAATTTTTTCTTCTTCATGATTTTAAGAATGAATCCCTCTTATTTTATTTGTTCAGTAAACATTGTACACCTCCATCTCTGAGCCAAGTGTTGGCCTCAGTACTACATAGATGTAATATCTAGCCTCATGAAATTTATTACAGACTTAATCACATTCTTTAATAAACCATGCTCATGGTTTATAGTTTTGTATTATTATGAGCACCAGTTAGTACAGTTTTACAAAATACACTGCAGCTATCAGATCCTTAAAATTTGTAGAGAGCTTTGTCTACAAATTGATCCTTTAGCTTTCCATTTTATATTCTTTAGAATCTTTGCCCCCTTTTATTATATTATTGTTTATTCACTCTGATCTACTACCTTACCTTGTGTTAGTTTTAATTCATTATATCACTCATCTTGACTTTCCAAATGAACTTCTTATTCTTTTAATAGAAAGCAAAGCACATGATTAGTTACCAGATTTTTATAGGATACTTCATGTACTATAAGAAAAGAATTAGTAAATATGTTAATCAAAGGGCCGGATAGGTAATACTTTAGGTATCTGTTGTGTGTTTTTACTTTTCTTTGTAGCCATTTAAAAATATTAAAAATCATTTTTAGCTTGCCAGTGGTCCAAAAACAGGCTGTGACTCAGACTTGGCAAATAGGCTACATTTTTGTCACTCCCTGATTGTACTGTAAAATCAGCAATATTTGAAATTCAACTGTGTTGAGTTCGAACAATTCCTCCTTTCTATACCTGCAATTGTAAAATGGTGTGGAAAGTAGAAAAGAGATGGACATGGAAAAAACCAACCAAGTGTATTGTCAGTCCCTGGCTAACAAAGCAAATAGTGATGCATTTTAGCTAAACTGTAATTTGTTACATAGATTTTGCAACAGTATTAAATATGCAGGCAAGTTGTGTAATATTGATGATATATATTAGTTAAAGTTTTTAGCTTTCAGAATTATTTTATTCTTAGACATTCCAATGCTTGAGATTTTACTGGCTAAACCAACAATCCCCACCCCTTTCCTTGTGATGTATTGTAAAGTAGATACGGTATACAATCCTTTAAAATTACCTTATATTTTAGTAAAATACATGAAGAAATCACATGATGTTTATTGAGAAACCTTTAGAAAAATAATCTCTAAGGGGTAGTAGCTACAATTTTGTTATCTTACAATACTACATACTATCAAGGAAATAAGTATGATGCCTCATTTTGAAAATATAGCTGTTCTAAATGGCTGAGCCTTTCACCTTGGGAAATGGATTGAATCAATTGGGCTCTTAGCTGGTTTTAGTAACCAAGGTAATTCTCCATAGCACTTAGAATGCTAAATTTAACTGTCAACTTGTAGCCTTGTATCTGCATTGTAAAAGCTGGCAAAGTATATACAGAGCTTTTACCAAGAGTAGAAATATCTAAGCTCTTTTCTGAGCATCTTTCTCCATCCCTGCTCCCGGAGAGATTTTTCCCTTACTACTGAAAAGGGCTTAAAGTATAATTTTAGTTTAATAATTACATTTTCCCTTAGCTCAGCAGTTGCTAAACTTTACAGTGGATATGAATCATCTGGAGGGCTTTGTTAATATGAATATTGCTAAGTCCTTCCCCTCTCCCACAGATACTGATTCAGTAGTTGTGGGGTAATGCCTATGCATTTATCTTTAAAGTATTTATGCCAATTCTCATATAAACATTTCATAGCTCCATATTTTGATAAGTACTGTCATTACTGATAAACTACTTTTATTCCTGAATACCAAAATAAAATTAAACTTCTTTTTTATCTGTACTTCCATAGCAACTTCCATTTCTCTGCTGTAATACTTATTCCTGAGATTGAATGAAAGTGTGATCTTGAAGAAGGTAGAATCACATCTGGGTTTCCAAATTTCATTCCAATGTTTTTTGTAATAAAGAAAGCTGCATTTACCAGCATGTGTCTTCCTCGGGTATTTGTAAACTTGTTGTAGATGCGGGGCTTGCCTTATTGTCTTTGTATCTTTCCCTGAATATCTGTACTTAGTAATGAGTAGGAACTCAATGAATAGGGCAATGTTCTTGACAACTATATTCAAAAGAGTGCTCCTTGGAATGGCAGATGTGATGGTGATGGCAAAAACTTGCACCTTCCAAATATGCCTGGGTTCAATGCCATTTTAATTTCTGAATGTGAAGACAAAGTATAAGGAAATGTGCTGTTCCCATAGCAGCCAAGAGTTTACAGGATAAATATGACTTCAAATAAAAGTCAGAGAAATTTCATGACTATGTAAAGAGGAAAAATCTCTCTGTTGTCAAGCTAATAAGCACTCTGTATTCTATGAAAGTTAGTTTTAGAATTTCTCTAAAGATCTTAAAGAAAGAAAGATAAGTTGGATTTTGTGTCAAGTGTAGGTATTACCTACCTGAAAGCAGAAGTCTGAGTCTGGACTGTGCCACAAGATATGTGATCCTAGATGAGTTGCTTGAGCTTACTGAGCACAAATTCCTTGCATTCCCAGAAATAGCACTATATTTCTCTTCTGGTTCTTTGGAGGATGAACTGAATAATGCATATAAGAACACCAAACATTCATATATGTTGAAAGGGAAACTAGCCAACATATCCCAGAATAATATTTTTTATAGCTTGGTCATTCACTTGATGAGAAGCAGTGGGTTGATTATGTTTGGTAAGAGGAATATGGTTCATACAAGAGATTGCACATGGTTCCATGAATAAAATGAATATTGTATTTCCATGTGAAGATATCAAGGACGTGTTAGGTGTATACTGTATAGCATACATTATTCCAAAATGAATATAGCTGACACACAAGGCATTCGTTTTGTTTTTTTTTTTCCCCACAGCTTATTAAATCCTAACACCCATGTTGGACGTTCACTGACTTTTTAACATTGAATGATTGCTTTTACTTTATGAACATTAGCTTCATACATCATCACATCCACAGTCAATATCATGAGGCAGTATAGTATTTAAGTAAAAATGGAAATATTATGTTTATATTATGTTCATCCATTATCCATTTATATTTATGAACAAATCGTCAATGTGATAAAAATTAATATCACGGGCATTGTTGTAATAGGTGCGTTTGCTGTTTGTTTTTTTTCAAGCATATACTCAATACAAATAGTTTTTTCCATAGTAGTAGGACATAGTCCCATATATGTGCTAGAATCAATGTATAGCACTTAATATAGAGTACTAGATATTTGAATACAAATCTATTGAAATATACAAATGTCTCCATATATTTTACATGCACAAACATATAAAAGCATGTACCATGATATGAATAGGTATGTGAATATGCATATGCATATAGTATAATAGAGAGATTCAGCTGGACATCTGACTGTCACTATCCAGTCATAGCCCAAACTTGTCAGTTTCAATACTAAAATTAAGATATAGAAAATAGGGTTTTCTTGGGGACTTGGCTTTAAGTAAAAAATTGTGGAATTTCAGAAAGCAGTATTTTTACAAATAGCTCATAGAAGCAGATGAAAACATAGTGATGGACATTGAGACAACCACAGACAGAGAGGGAGACAGGGAGAGAGAGAGAAGAGTCTAAGAGCAAAGAAACAGACATACAGAGCAGATGAGAAAAGTGATGGAAAGCTCTGCTAATGTTGGAGTTTTCTGGTTTTAGGTGCCTAGCCTCACTCCTTCTTTTGTTTACCAGAGAACCACATATCCTTGTTGCAAACAAATTATTTTGTACCCAATTTATTCAACACTTTTCTCTTAAGATTGTCTGTGTTGAGAAGCTTTTTTTTTTTCAGAAAAGAAGGGTAATTTTGACTCATTTGTTATCTTGTTAGTGTTCTTTTGTGTTCTAAGACTTGGGTGAAATCTGGCGCTGATCAAAGGAGAGCTTTATGGAAAGGAAAATTGCAGGTAGTAAGTTCTATTGTATCCAACATCAACATTGTATTTTCTCCATGTTTAAAAGAGAAACAAAATGGTCTCAACATTTACTGAGCATTTGGTGTGTGTCAAACATTGTGCAAAGCACTTAACCTACTTTATCTCATTTCCTTGTTCAACAACCTCAGGGTTATTATTCCAATTTAATAAAAGGAGTAACTGAGACTTAACTGGATTTCCTCCTTAAGGCCTCACAAGCCTTTAGCCAGAAAGAAAATCCTGGACTCTAATAATCACTACAGGATACCTTATCACGGCCACAGACATTTCCAGGAACCAATAACATCTGAAGATATTATTGGTTAACTGTTTATCTGGCCCCAAAGTATGATCTTCAGTTATGATTGTACCCATTCTACCCCAGGTAGATGAAAATTAATGTAGTCTGCTAAAACAGCTGATTCCATGCTTGTCTATTGTATCTGTCCCAATATTTGACAATCCATTACATCCAATATTTAATGACATGGCATCAGGAAGTTTTGCTATTATTCTTGATTCCTTAAAGAGTGTATTTTTTTCTGTTATATATATAGTGGAGATAGTATAGATGTGAGTAGTGTAGTTTAAATAACACCTTTCATATCAGTATGACATAAAAGAAAATGACACCCTCTGCTAGGTCTAAATGAATAAAATCAGTTTCTTCATCTGGTGGTTCTAGTTTCTTAGGCGTTTGGTTATGGAAATGGCTCCCCTTGAATCCTCTCCAGGTCTCCATAGAGCGTGCCAGTTTTGGAATCCAGAAGGGGTCAGTTTTAAGACAGTCACATTATTATACTGACCAACCAAGTATTTAGTTCCCAATGAGCCTGGAATAAGGTTTCAGTTTGGCTCAATGTGTCAGAAGCAAACAGACATTAAATGTAAAATCCTTAGAGATTTTATAGTTAGCACAATTATATTTGGTCCAATTACATTCTGGCTGGGACTAAACTCAGTAACGTCCAACCGCTTGATAAAAGGGTGACTTATAATGTAATATTACATCTATCTACCTATGTCTGTGTTGTCTGTACAGAGAGATGCCTACAAATTAATTTTAGTTTGAACTCTGGGGTAGCCATATCCTAATGTTTAGAAGTCATGCATCAGGGTAATAGAGTAAAATTTTGCCTTAACACCATAAGTAAGGTATAGAAAATTAAATTGCATAAAGTGCAGGACAAAAATGTAAAATTCATGAAAAGTTGTTCTTTTTCAGTCAATCTGTGCTTTCAAAAAACATAAATTTAATGTGATGGGTTTTTATTCTACATATCTTTGTTGAAGATTGTATATTGTATAGAGAAAGTCCCAAATCATCATGAAGCAATTACTTCTGTAGTCTGCTCCTCCTTCCTCAAAAGGTAATAACTTTAGCCTGTTTTGATTGAAAAAGGAGACCAATGCAGAACAGGAGTCAGTTTGTTGCATTATAGTATAAACAAATCTCCCTTATAAGCATTGTATTACATGGGTTGCATTCTTGCTGGTCACAGCCCTCTGGATGAGTTATCCTGAGATTTTACTTATATTTTAGTTTTTTTTTCTCTTCAATATATTTGAGATTTAGTACTTTTATTTAATAAATTACTGATACAGATTAAAGAAATCCTAATCAGCAGAAGAAGGCAAGTTGACCTATGTCAAGCTAGTTTTCCATATTAGAATATTTTTTTACATTTATAAACAATAAGTGAAATGACACCATATAACTATGGTTATTTTCTCCTAACAAAGTATAAATTGCTACTAAACCCTAATCCACATTTTCTGACTAATCCAAGCCATCTGCCAATGAGTTTGCCAGATATTTTTATATTCTGGGTTAACACTGATGGACCATTTCATTCCTTTCTTCCTCAGGACTTGAGAGTAAGTAAATACAAGCTTAAGATCCTTAAAGGATCCTTTTATGTTCTTTAATTATGTAGCCTTCTCAAACTGCCACTTAGAAAATCCTAGTAACAGTGTGTTTTTAAACTTCAGCTCTTTTATGACTTAGCATCAGTCTCTTATATAATTGATGCTACCATATCTATGCATTGGGATCAACATCATGTTGTCTTTTGGTCACAAAGAGAACTTTACATTTAAGTCTGGAAAGAAGTGTCAAAAAGACAGATGCAGTTTTCACATTGCTTAGCAATGTTGTGTATATTTACATTCTTATGTGGTGGGTTTATCTGCTTATCTATATCAATTGGCATGAAATTTCCAAATTACAGATTTTAGATCTAATTTTCTCTGGGTCACAGTATAAAATTGGGCTAAATCTTAATTGACTCTGATATAGTTTGGGGATAACATTTATATTTGGCATAAAGAGGAAAGTCTAGCTGAGGTGGGTAGTCTAGGGTTCTAAGTTATTCTATATGTAAAGGGAATAAGCAAACAATAACTCAGCACCCTCACAGGCTTCAGACAGGTCCACTTATTTCTGGGATACACAGAAGGCAGCCTCTTGACTTTTAATAATATCTCAGTCCTACTATTGATAAAGCACCACCGACTTACCCTCTGATAAGTGTATTTGAATTTGTCAAAAGTGAGTCACATTCTACAAGTAGATGATGGGAGAGCAATGGAGTTTATTTTCATGTTTAACAACAATTCTAATAAGAACCCAGAAGAAAGGCAACTGAAAAATTAAGTTAACTCAGGCAGAGCCCAATAAAAATCAATCACCAAAAATATTCCATAATTGATATGGTGAGTGCTGTAGACTCACAGTTCCTTAAGTAATTTATATGTAGTCAGGAAAATGACATTCAGTTATTTGTAATTTCATATTCCTGTTGTGACAGTAGATTATTAACAAATTCCTGATGAATGATTTTGAAATATCTGGGACGCTTTCTAGATTAGTTTATCCGTTTGTATTATTGTATAAGACAATAGAGTTTCCAGGGTAACAACTTTAAGCAAAGGCCTAACCTTGAGCTCCTTAAATAGATGAAAATGTGTTGAAGACACTGAGTGATAAAACATTTATCACTCTGGGATTGCATCACTCTGGGATTGTCAGAATTCTGTTTAACAAAATCATAGGTTGGGGTGGTGTGATGGTGGCTCAGTGGCAGAATTTTCGTCTGCTATGTCAGAGACCTGGATTTGATTCCTGGTGCCTACCCATGTTAAAAACAAAAACAAAAACAAATACCCCATAGGTTGATATGGACCCCAGTGGATTGAATGTTGTGGATAATTTTGAATAGCACACCTGTCTCTAAATTTTGTATGTAAGAGGCAGTGTGATTTTATAACTATATGCCACAGATCCAGTGACACTGAACACTTGCAAGTGTAAGTCTTCAGAGCAGAATTTTAAGCCCTCACTTCTATTATTAAAAGTTGAGGTTACTCCATACTTTTCTGGACAATTCTTTATTACTCCTGGACTTATTCTGCTTTAGTTATTCAAAGGTTCAGGGGTCAGTAAAAATGCCAGCCTTAAAATATAAATTAAATTGGAATCAAATATATTAATTGGGGAAATTATCTTTTCATTACCTTAGAGACTATAGATTTTGGTGTTTTATTTTGTTTTTGTTTTTGTTCTGCTACTCCTGAAGGATTCTTTCCTTATTGGGTTGCAAACCATACCAATAGATGAAAAACTAACATCTTCGACCAATCCTTATTTAACCTTTGATTTTCTGCCTGAATATTATTCTTTTCTTCATAGAATGTGTACATCCTTTTGCTCACACCAACCCTCACAATCATCCTTTAAGGTTAGAGCATACATATATTTACAGTTGAGGACTCTGAGGCCCAGGTATTTCAAGTGCAATATTGAGGTTACATGGGTCATTTACTGCAAAGCAAGGAATTCAATCCAAGAAATTCTGATTTCTCATCTAGTGGAAAGGAATTCTAAACCTGACTCTGTTACTCATCATGTGTATGACTGTAGAAATGTCATATAATGTCTCAGAGTCATGGATTTCTCATCTTTAAAAATAGGGAGAATAATATCTAAGAATTTTATGAACTAGAAGTCTAGATATGAGATAATAAAAGTATAGTAGCTGGTATATAGTTGTGGCTCAATAAAAGGTAATTATTTTTATTCCTGTTGTTAATGTTATGAATATAATATTTTGTATCTTCTTAATAGGCTAAAAGTTCTTTTTTACTGATTTCCTCCAAGATATTTAACACATTTATTATAGCCATCTGAAGAACTCCAGGGACAAAAATGCTACTGATTTCTCAACTTGGAGCTATAATACTTTCCCCCAAAATACTGAATTTACTTATGGCAGTTAAGTTCTCTCTATATATATTATTGCTATTGCATTTTTAATGCATTGTGAGACAACCATGTTTTTATATATTGTTAAATATATAACAATATATAAAACCTATAAACTTTGGTTTGATTAGAAAAAATCTGTCCAATCTACATGTCCAAATAAACTGAAACGTATTCAGCATACAGAAGAATTCTTCATGGGATGGAGAGTTCCTTTAGCAAAGATAATAACTCAATCTTATCACGTGAAATCCTGCATTCTATGTGGCCTCTCAGTCCTTCCAATATTATAAAGTTCTCAAATGAAAATTACATTTCAAAATTGCCAGTGAAGTACTTAGAAGCACTTTCTTCACTTTGCTTCCAGTGCTCACAGTCCTTGTTTTGCCTTGACTTTCACTTGCTGCTTATTTTTGTCCTCTTTTCACTGCTCTTCCTCTTCTCTGGATCTCCTAAAATTGATGTGTCCTAGGGCTTAGCACCAGGACCTCTTCTGCTCTCCCCTCCCCTCCCCTCCCTTCTCTTCCCATCTTTTCCTTTCCTTTTCACCTACACAACTAACTTCTTTAGAGAACATATTGCATCGCATTATAATAAATCCCATGCATATGCTGATGACTCTTACTCATATATATATATATATATATGAACGTACAAATATTTGGATATATATGACTTTAAACAGCAAACCAGCATAAAACCCTCTAATGTGTCCCCATTTCTCTCCATTCAAATGCCAAATTACTCTTACCTTCTTGGCTTTATCCTATGGTTGTTTTCCTCCTGCTTATTTTATATCAGCTCCAATTTCCAAACCACTGCTTTTTTGATACACTAGGCATACCCCTTACCTCAGGGCCTTTGCACTTTGCTGTTAGGGTTGCCTGAAATGTTCCTTCTGTGAATTTTGTTCACATTTTACCTTCTCAATGAGGTATCACTCTTTTTAAAACTGCATCTCTTCCATCAGCATTTCCAGTACATCTTACTCTGCTCAATTTTTTACCATGGTGCTGATCTTCTAAATACTAGATAATTTACTGTTATATTTATTATAATTTGTTTATATTTCTGCATTAAAATGTCACCTCCACATGAGCAGTATTGTTGTCTTTCTTCACTGATGCATACATCATACAGGTTGGCGTTGGAGTGACAGTTTGTTGCATACAATTCACATGAAACTCTTGATCAAATGGAAGAATGAATGTGTCATATCCTTGTGTTCCCACATTCTCTTATATTTCTTCTGACAAGTGCTTTCCCTACCAGTTTTTCAATGAAGCATATGTGTCTATTATGTGGCAGACCTGACCATGGACCTCCGAAGTACAGAAGTGAATGTGATCTTATTCCTACCCTCAAGAAGCTTCTGGTCGTGTAGGAAGACAGGAAAGTAAATATTCCATTGCAGTGAGATTTCCACTGTAATAAGAAACATTTGAACTGCCCAGCACAGTGGATCCTAAGTTATACAATGAACTATAGTTAATAGTACAATTATGAAAATATGTTTTCATCAATTGTAACAAATGTACCACACCAATGCATGGTGTTAATAATATGGAGGTATGTGAGGATACTATATGTTATGTATGATTGTTCTGTAAATTTATACTTTCTATAACTAAAAGTATAAGAAATACTTGAAGAAATGATCTTAAGACTTAGCTCCAGAAAATTAACTTAAGATAAATTGTGTTTCTCCATCCCCTAGTTCATCATAGCAGTCTGAAAGAGCAGCTGAGCTTTGAACAAAGGAAAGGGTGATAGAGCCCAGTCTGGTATTTAAAAGGGAAATGTCTTCATTGTCAAATTCTCAAGCTAAAACTTAGCATGTGTATTTTCTGAAAATCTGAAATATTTTCTGGTTATCATTATTTATATCTTCATTCATCTCTGCATGCATTCTACTAACTGTTTATCACTGTTATATGGACAGTCACTCTGTAATATGTTGCATATCTGTTAAATGTTGCACATTTTCTTCTAATTTTTCAATATTCTTACTTAGTGTTTTAGTCTAATATATTGTTTGGATAAAAGTATGACTGGAAACTATTTCAGGTTGTCCAAGTTGTACAAACTTAAGTGTTGAATTTAATGTTCAGTTTTGGTGAATGAGTCTTCATTAATAAGTACATATTATTTTCAAAAAGCTAATCAGTATATATTTTAAAATATTATGGCTTTGATAAAGCTTTCTTATTTAAACTTATTGATGAAAGATTAACAAATTTCATACGTCTTCTCTCATCTTTTTTTATTTCTGTCTTACTTTTTTGAATGAATAGGTTAAGTAAAAAGAAACAGATTGTATGCCCCACACATCTTACATTTTGAGTGATATAAAAACACCTGTTCCCTTGATGTCTGTCACAAATAAATTCTAGCACTGTTTGACAAGGCTAGGTTCATTAGATGTAGGATTTTTACTCATAGGTCTCTACAGTCAACTCAAACTACTAGTTGATCTTGTTGCCAAGGAGGATAGAAATGATAAACCATAACTGGTTGAGGTAGGCGGCAAGAAGTTAGAAATTAAATAATAACAATGTGATTGGCCCATATACTGCCTCTGCCTCTGAAGGAAAAGTGACTGAAATGTAGAGGAATGCCCCAGGTCACATTTGGTTTTAGTGTTTTCACATTTAGTTCTAGAAATGAAGCAATGATTCTTTACTTCTGTTTTTTTTCTCATTTTCTTCAGTCCCCTAGGAAATGATTCTTGGCCTAGTGGTGGGATAGTTTCTATTTTCCAACACTGATTTTTCCTTCTAGTATTCTTAAGCTAATCTCTTTAGGCTCTGGTTCATGCCATTTTCTCATTAGTCAGTCCAAATATCATTATTTTGGAACTGTGTCTGAGAACTAAGCTAAGCTTTTAATTTTGAATGTGAAATTAGGTCACTGAATTCTCAAAGCATATTCTAAACAAGGCAAGTGGGAACAGAGGACTTTGAAAGGGGTTCATGTAATAAAAGATTTTCATTGTAAGTGGTTGGCATTGGAGTGACACAGTTTGTTGCACAGTTTATTGACTATATGGCCATAGGCAGTATTCTCTTAGTATGATTTCTACTTTTGCAAAATGGGGATAATGCCATTTACCTCTAAGATTAATTCTGATTATAAGAACTTGGCACCTCTTCAACTCTCAATCTGTGTTAATTTCTTATTCCTTAAGGTCAAGAGAGGACTTGTTTGATGAACCAGTAAATGGACACAGTCAAAATATGTCCCTTTTTAAATAAATCCAAAAAATATACACCTTATTTATTTTCTTTTCAAATAATTCTGTTTTGACCTTTATTTTAAGAATTCTTCCTGACATTGAAAACAGTTCATTTCTAAAGCTTCTTCATTACTTTTATGGAATCTGTTAATTTTTTTTCATGGGAAGCACAGTGGTATTCTGGAAAAACAAAAACCAAAAAAAACATTTGTTGTTGCAGTCAAAGTATTTAGATTTTTAACCCCCAACTCTGTCTTGTACTAAGTGACCTAAATTAAGTTACCAAGATCTCTTTGTATCAGTTTGCTCATTTATAAAATAGATGCAATAATACTATCTACTTTACACAGTGATTGTGAGGAATGCCATCTAATCAGCACATTGTCACTATTCATTCAATACTAGTTTTGTCTCCCACTGTGCTTTGTCTGGAAAATATAATATCACCTCTATCTGCCTCACAAGTTGATGGGTAACTTATGTTAGATAAGCATATGGGAGCATTTGAAAAAGCAGTTTTATATTTAAGGAATCAGAATAGTACTAATAGTTATCACATGGTCCTCTAATCATTTTTTCACAGTCTCAAAGACTTAATTCTTACATTGCTCCTCCTCCTCCCTTATTCTTTTTACCTAAATCTTGCTTTTCATGCTCTAGTCATTTTATCTGACCCCTCAAATCTCAAGATAAGGACATTCAGCAGAAGGGTGAAAGAAAATAGTCTTCCAATCTCAACTTTTATGTCAAGAAGCCTAAGAGGCTTTCCCAATCATCTCCCTCTGCCCAAACTTTGGGGAAGATTCTGAAAGAGGGTTTCCTTCTATCTAGAGATTATCCAAGTCAATAGGTCTGTGGATTTGAGTTCCTAATAAAAATGTAAGTGGGCTAAAGCTAGAGTCATTCAGATTGGCTTTGGGAGCTTTTAAGTTTTGCCTCACTCAAAAAACCTGTCGAGAGAAATTCATACTTATTTTTCTCCCATGTAACTCCTATGAAACTAAATTTGGGTTTAAGAATTACCCTGTCAAATATATTTATTCATAGTTCATCTTTTCTTTTATGTTGTTATTGGTTTGATCAAGTGAGGGTGAGCATTGTGCTTGGTATGGAAATTTCATGAAGGTGAGAGATGTTTCTTGGCATTACAGATCAAACCAGGAGGTAAAGTCATAGAAAAAAAATAGGGTCTAGAATGTTCTATGTTCTCATTAACCCATTCAATTAACTGTAGATTAAGCCCAGAAAACCCATTTTTATATGTTATATACCATTCATTCTCCTTGCCTGTATTGCGTATCATCTCCAATTTTTTGTTTTGTTTGTTTTTGAGGTTTTTTTTTTTGTTGTTGTTGTTGTTACATTTTTGCATCTCCAGCACCTGGCAGAGTATCTGGAACATGGTAGATACCGAAAAAAATTGTTGACTAAATGTTAACATGCCTGTGAATGTTCCTTTGGAACCTTCAAATATGATTTGGACTACATTTAATCATCAGTTATATCTGCTCTAGAAAGGGTTTTTATGTAATTAGAATATTGGATTAGTAGCATCCACTTACCTTTCCAATTTCAGATTCTTTGAGATTCCCCAAATGAAGTATACAAGCAAGCTAAAGGGTAAGATTGCTGGCCTTTGCCCTCAAAGGTTTAAGAATTTTAATTATCTAAAGCATTATTTGGGGGTCTTGTGATAATGGTTAACCTTTTGCATTTATAGCAAATAGGATAATACTATTAGTGTAAACCTGGCTCATTATTGAAAAGATTATAATTACATAAATTAATCATTATAATGTCACTCTATCCTTATTATCCTGACCAATGGCATAATTGACCTATAAATATTTATGAGTCATCTTTATATACCTAGAACAATACAAGGAGTAATGACACTGTTATGATTGGAAGAATGATAGAATTATATCCTCTGATATGATGAATTAAGAAAAAGTTTGTCATTTTTATTCATTTATGGACTACTTATAGGATAGAAATGTATGTGGTAGGTGGGACTATATAGTTTGTTTCTTTAGCATTACATTCAGTTTGACTTTATCTTGAAAGAGGAAATGCACAATGTCATGTATATCACATTATATGCAATTTTACATAAAGAGGACTAAAGAGAGGTTCAATGATTGTATCTTGTTAAAGGAGGCAAAGAAATGTGGTTGGGCATATGGTCCTTCTAAGAGACAGTGCTTTGCATGGCTAAGTATGTAGACTCTGAATTACAACAGACTTGGACTTGAAGCCTGGTTTCACATCCTGAGCTTTAAGAAAGTGATAATAACCCTACTTTAATGAGGTATTATTGTGAGAAATGCATATTACAATGTGAAATATTCAAAGCTTCTGGTACCTAGTGTTATGTAGAGATCAACTATTATCTCCTATATTCAATTCCCTACTCTAGATGTTTACTGTCTAATAAGATAGCCACTAACCATATATGGCTATTTTAATTTACATTGAAATTAATTAAATTTAAGTAAAATAAAAAATTTAGTAATCAATAGCCCCATGTGACACAGAGAACATTTCCCACATCGCAGAACCTTTCTGTTAGTGCTGTTCTGTAGTATTACTATCAGATACATCAGTGTGATGTGGCTGCTTCTTGTCATGTGAACTTCTCTTAGATATATTTGAACACAGAAATGCCAACTTCCCCCATTCCCTGTGTAATTGCTAACAATAAGCACTCTTAAATAAGTACAGAACTTTATCTCTTACTTAGAAACAAAGATAAAAGCAAAATTTTATTCAACATTATCAGTAGATTATGAACTGTGCCTTAAAAGATAGCTAGGTTTTGTCAGTGGTAGAATGCCCACCTTTCATAAAGAGACCAGGGTTCAATTCCCAGACCGTGAATTCCCCCCCCCACCTCACCCCCCACCAAAGAAAAGATACTTAGGATTTGGAATGCTTAGAAAGAGAAGGACTTGAAGAAAACCTCCACAGTGGACGGCGTTTCAGAGTTCGGCTTGAGTGTGGCCAGGTGGATACAAAAGTGATCCTGTTTTAAAGAAGTAAAAAGAATATGCTTAGGATTAAAGTAAGTCATTTTTTTCTTGGGAGAATGGAGCCACATTAAGGAGGGATTCTAAGGCCTGGCAGACGTTTAAAGTGATGTGACACACAACCAAAATACCTATAATGAAATAATGAACAAAACTAAGATAAAGATAAAAATGGGATCTAAAATTGCATGTGATAGGTGAATAGATAGGGATAAAATATCATAAAATGTTCATGGCAGAATTGATTTGTTTGTATAGGGTGCCTCATATAAAATTCTTTAACTTTTCTCTGTATTTTAAAGTTTTCATGGTAAAATATTAGAAAATTTGCATGTAGACTATGATTTCAACTTTGCGCTAATTGTATCTGAAAGAAAGACTGAAATGAAATGACCAGAAAGTGTATTTATACTAAAAAAAAAGTTTCATTTATTCATTTTTCTTGGTTATAATAATTTAAAAACTTTTAAAATGAAAAGGCAAAGATGTCTAAATTTAGTTTGGAAAGAAGGAATTCATGATCACAATATAGGAGCATGAAGGCTTGGGCATTAACTAGCTATATGACTTTATGTTAATTGCCTAATCTTAAACTATCTACATTTCAGTTTTGTTATTTCTATGCTGTGACTGATAATATACAACTTCTTAGGTTGTCATGAGGATTGAATGTTTTAATACATGTAAAGTGTGTAGCATAGGGCCTACACGCAGTAAATACTGGTTAATATTTTAGGAAACTGAGATTTTAGAGGAAAAAAAATACAAATACTGCCACCCCCCTGTATTAGGCTTGTATAGAGAAACAGAACCAATGGGAGATATCCATAAGTACGAGATTTATAAAAGTGTCTTACACAACCATAGGGATACAAGAGTCCAAAATCTGTAGGGCAGGCCATGAGACTGGCAACTTCAATGAAGGATGTCAGTAAAGTCCATAGGAAAGGCTCGCTGTATGAAGAAGTGAAAATTCTCTCCTAAAAGTCTTCAAAAGATTGGATCAGATTCAACTGCTTAGATTTTCTCATTTGTGGAAGGCACCTTTAGTTGATCATAGATGTACTCAGCCACAGATGCAACCAACTGACTTATGATTTAATTAACTAGCCTTCTGGTTTATCAACCAACAATAATACATCCTTGTAATAATGGTTAGGCCAGTGCTTGCCTGACCAGACACCTGGGCACCATCACCTGGCCAAGTTGACACTAGAACTTAACCATCACAGTCACCCCTTGTCAACCTGGCAGCTATACACAGTACTGGTGGTAGGTGTCACCTAACATATATGTGCATTTCCGGTTGTATGCAGCAGTTAAGTAGGTGAAATGTGTGACTGTTATTGTGGTGTTGTGTGGAAATAAGGAATGTGTCATCACAATATAGACACATGGAGGCTTAGCTATTAACTACCTGCACAATTTTACTGTTAATTAACTATCTAAATGTCCATTTCATAATTTGTGAACTGTGACTAATAATAGCAGCAACTTCCAAGGTTGTTGTGAGGATTGAATGTTTTAATACATGTAAAGTGCATTATATTTTAATGCATTAAATGCACTAAATTTCTCCAGAATAGGGTAACATTCACTCTTAAATTTGATATCCTGTAGCTCAAATACTTGAATATGAACAATACAAATTATGTCATATGATGAGAAAAAAAACAAGATATTTGCTTTATGAACAAATACAAACTCACAACAAGATAGGGAGGAAATATTCATACCATCAAATGCCCCAACCCCCACTGCATTTATTTAGCAAGTTGTGTATTTTTTAATGCCTGGAACCAAGATAACTTTTTTTAATGAACTATATATTTTTCCTTAAAGCTTGCTAAGTATGTTGAAGAGCTTGGAAAAAAGATTTACAAGTGGTGGATCAAACGTTATTGGTGAAGGATTGCTGCCCTCAGAGGAAGTCAGAAGTAGATTAAATTTGCCACAGAACACCCTTTGATCCTGCTGGTTTATAGAACAAAAGACTTCTACAGCTGTTAGCCTATTAGGATTCCCTGGGGACAGAACTTGATCAGGAATAAAACACTATGTAGAAAAGTGAAGCACAGAGAACGAGCTATCTCTCGAGGTTCAGTGGATGATTTTTGTGCTGTCATTGATTTCTTCACCTTGAACAACGGTAAGAGTTTGTATAAATTCAGCACAGAGCTCTCCATGCAGTTGTTTATAGCTTCAACTTTCAAACTTTTCATCACAGAAAGCTCATTTTCTCTTTCTGGGCTACATTTGGCATTGAAAGAATAACTTATTCCATGGAGGTTGGAGAAGGTGCTAAGATTATGAACTATAATTTAAATATATGTCCTATCTTTTCCTAAGCCCAAAGAAAAATATATGGAAGATTCCTTTGATCCCTTTACTTATTTGTAAATAAACATGCAACATGCAATAATGGACTGTCTTTTATGGGTTAATTTGTAGGTATTCCCTGGCTAATAAATCCTGAACCAGGTATTTCCATATATAACAATGGTCAAACTATCCAAGCGGCAAAGTTTGCCTCAGAGTCTTCATTGTGTCACTGAGAGCTGGAAAGCCAGGGCTATCTGCCAGGATGAGACAATGAAGAAGGTAAAGACATACCTGTGTTCATTGAAGTGCTTTGTTCCATTCTTGTCACAACATTCTTGGACAACTACTTGGGATAGCAAAACAATAGATTCTATTGTTCTATGGAGGGTTATACCTACCTGAATCATGTCTAACCTGACAGTGTATAGCTGGGTTTGCAGTGTTAGAAAAATAAAAATGCTTCCTAGCCATGAGAGATAAGTGAGTATACTCCTTTCCATCACTGTTTTTTTTAAACTTTATAATATTCCTTAAAGGTAGAAATAATACTTCCCTCAAATCTCTGTACATGGAGATTAGTAGTGGCAGAGATATAGTGAATATTAAATACAACTGTGTTGAATAAATGAATGAATGAGATAATACATTCATTTCAATTATTATTTCAGTATTTTCTATAAATCTGGACTTTTCTACATCATTTTTAATGTAAAATTGTTTGGGAAATACTGATTTTAAAAAGGATTATATATAACCTGTTTTTAAGTTAGATCTGCCTTTATAGTTTTTAGAAATAATGTTTTCCAATTATAAATATAATTTTTTAAGTGACAATTACACATTTCTCCTATCCTCCACAAATGACCACAGTTAACATATTGGGATACATTTATACTTGTTTCTTTGTATTACAAAACACACACAATTCAAATAGAATAATATTCTAAGAGATGACTATGCCATGATTCATTTAACCCATCCTCTGTTGATGAGCATTTAGGTCATTTCTAACTTTGTTGCTATCTTTTATGATTAAAAGTGAATATTCTTTTAGCCAAATTTCTGCTCATGTCAAAGATAGATTCACTGAAGTGCAGTATGATTTTTTATTTTATTTTTGCTTTCGGAAGAAATGTTATGTTGCTTTGGAATCTGAGGATTATAATAATCTAATCCACATATGCTGAAAGTGTTAATTCCCCATTAAAGATTTAAAATGCAGTTGTTGCAAAACCAAAATTTGTCACTGAAAGTATCCTAGAAGAAGCATTTCTTTTATTATCTTTGAGATGGACACTATATTTACTCACATCGCCATCATATAATTGCAGCTTTTAGAGTTTGGTATATATTAGAAGTCTAAGCTCTAACATTAAAGGTCTTTTATGTTTCACTATGTCTATATGACATTTATACTTTCTTCCAGGCCTTGAAAGTTGCCATTAAGTAGTGGTGATTTGTAAATAGCCACAGTAACTCTCTTTGTTGCTATTCAAAATAAGAGAGAAATAGACAAGTAGACTAATTGTTTATATAACATAATGAAAGCATAAAGCATGGCAAGAGTAAAATAATAGGCTGATTCTTGAGCTACACTGTTTAATGTATATGCACATGAGTGTGTGTATGGTGTGAAAGAGAAAAGAGAAGATTGAGAGACAGAGAGAAGAAGGCAGAAGAGGTGGAGAAGGAGAGAAGGAGGAACCAGTGTGAATATGAATAGCAAGAGAATTTAATTCCTACTCTTGAGTCATTTTTGCCTCATTGGATCTTTGTACCCAGATTTCTCTTCTTCCCATCTTTGGTGGTTTTGAGCTCTGAACCCCATGTTTAAGTAAACATGCCACTTAAAAAAATGCATTTATCTGTCTGTGGACCTATTGTAAGAATCTTTTGATGAGGTTACTTCAGTTAAGGTGTTGTCCACCTCAATCAGGATGGGTCTTAATCCAATACTGTAGTCCTTTACAAGGGGAATGAAATTCATACAGATAAGGAGAAAGTCATGGGAAGCGAGAGGCTCAGGTCCACAAAATCCAGAGAAGAATGGAGAGGCCAGGAGAGGCCACCATGGGCATTGTCATGTGACAGAGGTGTCAAGAACCAAGGGTCACAGGCAACAAACTCCAGAATGTCAGTCTTTGGGAACAAAGCATCACCTTGATGATGCCTGGATTTGAACTTTCTCTTAGCCTCAAAACCATGAGATAATAAACCATGTTCAAAACAACCCATTGCAATGGTATTTGTTTGAGGTGCCGGAAATTAAAACATCATATTAATTTTGTCCACATCTTTCCACTGTTTAATTTACTCTTATCACTATATTCCCATCTATTCCCATCTTTTGGATTATTCTAATGACATCTAGATCTTACCTCTGATCAATGTCTTTTTGTTTTTCTACCTCAGCCAATTTTTTTCTACTTCTTTCAGCCACCTTATTTTTTCAAGTGACAGTAAAGTATATAATTTGCCAAAGGCAACTTTGTTTCCTCTTATTTTCTAATGTGGGGACTTCTTCAAAAAGTTCTTCAAAGAAAACCAGTCTCTGATTTCCCCTTTCCACACCATTCTCCTTGATCTTATGACTGTTTTTCTTTCTTTTATTCCAGCATTTTCCAACCCTATACCACAAACCTAGTCAAAATACCTTGATACCTGATGAGACTCCATAAGGAGCTGATGAAAATGAACACTTATCCATTGGGTTAGGGCAAGCTACAAAAGGAGTGGTGCTTAAGTGGCAAAAGCCACTGAACTCCACCAGAAGTTCTCCAAATGATTGCATTGGGTCTTGCCCTGTGTACCACTCCCTCCCTGCTCCTGCCCTTTGATTGTTGTGAATTCTGATCTCACTCTCCTGATATTGGTTATTGTGAGCCAACTCTCTTGAAGTCTTAGCATTCTCTTTAAATGTTTTCTCTCATTTGGATATAGCTGCTGTGGGCAATCTCAATCTCTCTCTCTCTCTCTCTCTCTCTCTCTTTGCCTCCCTCCCAGCCATCTTACTCGGAGCAGTTCAACCCCTCTTGGAAGCAAAACACAGAGAGAACAATAAGTGGGCATTTTCCATCTAAATGTTTAAATCTTTAGGTAATTTTATTTTTCCAGATCTTCCTATTTTATGATGGTTCTGGGTTGTATTGCATAAAGTAAAATAAACTATCAAAACAGCAAAAACATGAAATGTTTTACATATTGAAAATGGAAGTTACTGTACATGTATAGATTCAAAGCTTATACTGTACAGATTGGTACTATTGGGAGTTCTAGGCATGGTCTTCTCATTCTGGTTCTTCTCCAAGGTAAAGTTTTCTAATTCTGCCAAATTTCACATGCATACGTTTGCATGTTGAATTTCCTATTAGACTGCACAGAGAGTCTGTAGTGGAGGCTAGCTAATCCCTGTGATCTATCTTTTTATTTTTTATTTTACCTGATCTTCCTAAGGAATATTTCCTGTTGTACTCCTTGACCTAAAAATGAAGTGATGGTAAGTAAATAGAATCTCTCTGGTAATTCTTCCACACAACACTATTTTAATCCAATGTTTACTACATCCAAGGAGGCTGAATCACTGGCCATTCTCCACAGCCCTCAACCACTGACCTCCTGAATATGCTCAGCCTGAACTCCTGGAATACAGAGGCAGATAGAGCTATTTTAAGGGATAATTCCCCATGCTACCACTTGGTCCTGCTACACTAAACAGCTTCTCTGCTTGAAAAACAGAATGCTGAAGTCATAATGGGATTTTCAGAGTATCAGAATCAGCATTTCCTAAACTGTGCTTCACAGAAATGTTATCATTCTAGGAGATAGTGACATTAAAAAAGGAGGGGAAGAGGAGATTCTGTGACAAGTTTATTAACAAGTTTTTTGTTGTTGTGGGACCTCTCAGAACATTTACTATGTTAAGGGGATTGTGAATCTTGAATAAAATGCATGGAATATGCAGCATTTCCCAAACCTGATTACAATGCATACACTATGCAGAATAGTTCTGGAGAAACCAATGTGGTTCCAATGTTTCATTTTACAAATAAAGAAATAGTGCCACTCTTAAGACAAAATGCCACTTAACTTTAACAAAAATCAGGGCCCAGTTTGAAAGTGTTAAAAACTCATTTGAATCTACAGGAGCACACAGCCCGTCTTCCTGTTTGACATTATAACTTTTGGCACTGGTGGTTCTTTCATGACTCCAGATCCTGTTTTCTCCCATCACCATCCAGAGTTATATACAGCTTCATGCAACCCCATGCCAAGTCTCCTTTCATTTATGTAATGAAGAAGAGCAGCCCAGAACCCCCATTTTTATGCTTGTGTAATTTGATACATAATCATCGTCATTACTTGCCAAGATCTCACTTTATTCAATGTGAATAGAAAGAGTGACACACTGATAGTAGCATAGAATAATTTCATTTTTAACCAATTGCTTTTATCAAATTGTTCACTTATAATACATATAACATTCTTTATATTTCACAAAATTAGGGCAAAGATTTGGGAATTATTTGGTGATTAGAACTTAAGAAAGGTTGTTTCAAAAATAAAGATTAAACAGTTTTATATTTAAATGCAAAATGGATCTTTACTGTATCTGCATTTAAGAATCACATAATGTATGTTTCAAAGAGTTATTAGGATTTCTAGTGTGGTAGAGAGGACAATATTAATAGGAAATGATGCTTTCTTTCTGTTTTTGTATGCTGTATGGTGAGCTCACATTTCATTCATTATTTTTCAGTGTGAGTATCCCATTATTGCAGCACCATTTGTTGAATATTTATGTTTGTTTGTCTGTTTGTTTGTTTTGCTTGTTCATGTGTTTTTTGGTGAAGTACATGGACTGGAAATCAAACCTGGGTCTCGAAAGTTCAATTGACAAACTAGAGTTATTCGTAATTAGATATTTGTCAGGTAGGTGTTACTAAACAATAAATGAATTTAGCCTGTTTTATCAAGGAACACCACTGACAGTATTTGTTGCCAATGATAAAATTTGAGTTTTCAAGTAAAAATTAGAATTTCAAAAATCTTTTGTGTGCCACTGTAAGCCTCAAAGTTTCCTAATTCTGAAGGGATTTTCTGAGGAAAATGGTGTTCATATTAACTAATGTAATATTTTGGTATTGTATAATTAGATGTATAATTATTTTAAAATGTCCACTATTTGGCAAACTGGTATTTGCCAGATGACTAAGGCATGACATCACAAACTTATGCATGGGTTAAAGATCCATTAACTGTAAGAGATAGACCAATGGGTTTTAATATACCAGAGAATGTAAAGTTCACTGATGTGGTTTCAGATTCTACATTGCAACTAACACTTGAAACGATTATTCATAGAATGATGGTGTATGACCAAAGAAGAATATCTATATGAAAAGTCTATGAAAATATTCACCCCTTTTCCAAAACCATGTCTGTGCTAGACTGGATTTTTTCATATGTTTCAACCAAACTAATATGTGACATAGGATGAATACAGATTGAATCTGGCTGCCTTATATTAAGACAGACTTTAAACAGCTTTGGGAAGAACAAAACTACCACTGTTCTCACCAGTATTTTTGTTTTGGAAATATAATTATCTTTCATTAAAAATTTTTAGGTTATGTGTTGTAGGTTTATTTTTTTAAACTAAAATCCATATGAATGATTACTTGATAATTGTTTGAAAGGTTTTAAAATGTTCTCATTTCCAACTTATGTACATTGAAGCTTTTTCAGAGTCTACCATAATTTTAAAGCACATAAGTAGGTCCTGAGTTATAAAAGTTTGAGAAGTGTTGATTTAATATAACTTCCTACATCCTCACGGCCATACAATTTGATTCAGGCTCATAGCAGTCCTGGATTGGCAAACAATTCGAGTATTAACAATACATGTTCAAGAATACACCTGCTTTTTAATGAAGCAATAGACTCAGACCATTCTAGGTAATCAATTCCTTGCCTCTTTTAGGGCAAGTAACCTTTTTTTGCATTTCACAATGCTAGCCATTGACTATCCTGGAATAGTCATTTATACACTCAAACATTTGAATCTCTATTGTGTGCCAGAGCTGCTGATGTTGCAAATATATATTACATCATTCTTTTAATTTAATATTTAAAATAATATTATGAGGTTAGCTATTTGAATCATTTACCAATTGCTTATTACTGCGTAGTAAACTTTCCCAAAATTTAATGATGTAAAACAAAGATAATTTTAATGCTCATAATTTTTTTGGTCTGGGCTCAGTCATTGGCACTTCTGCTTCTCTTTCCTGAGTCATTCATGTAGCTGTAGTCATCTGACAGCTTGACTGGGTCTAGATGGTGCAAGATGCCACTTACGTGTCAGGTATCAGAAAGGCCAAGTGCCTACTGAAATCTGGTGTAGCTTCTTTTTAGGGTGGTAGATTATTTCCAAAACAGCAAGAGCAGAAGAGGCAAGGCCTCTTATTTCTAGACTCAGAAGTCACAAAATGTCACCTCCTCCACATTCTTTTGGCCACACAAGTCACAAGGAAAGCCTAGGTTTAATAAATGGAGAAGTACACTCCACCTCTTCAAACATGAGAATGGCAAAAGTGACAATGCAAAGGGTGTGTGTAGAAAGATGGCAGGATTATTGGAGCCATTTTTTGAAAGCATTACTTCACAATATCATTAGCTTCAGCTCCCCTAGGGGTTTGGGCACTGGTTTTTCTATTGTCAAAAACCACACACTCTTAACCACTATAATATATAGATAGAGATTTAGTCCATTATTTTAATTCTAGGAAGAATGTCAGATAGTGCTTTGGTTCTCCTGCCATCTTTGTTTCTCTGCTACACTAAATGACACTTCCTATCCAATATCTCTACTGCCACTCTCTGTATGATGCTTGATGTTTTGTTATATGTTTCTTTGACAAATGTGTTTAAGGAGTGTTGTTGGGGACCCTTGAGTTGGACTGAATGCTATAAAACTTTGATAAACTTATAAACTTTTCAAGGATTATACAAAGGGATATCAAAATATTCTTGGGTATTAAACAGCTTGTTATGTAGGAAGGACAGAAGGACAAAGAAGGACTTCTGCTTACAGCAGTGGATTAAGGGAAGACCTGGGTTTGGAAATCAGAACTATGATATCTAGATATCAAAAATTGGCACATGACTCAACCATAACCTCAATTCTCCATTCATAAATTGGACATAATATATTCCATTTCTGTCCAGAAAGTTTATGAATATTAAGTGGGATAATATATATAAGGTTAATAAGATGTAAGAACTCAACAAAAGCTATTACCCATTTTATTATAAATAATTGTGATAGTCATACTAATTTCATAGGTTTTTTTTGGGAGTAAATAAAAGAAGTGGAAAGTACCTCAAAGAATGGTTAATTCTTCATTCTTTTACTTCTTCATTTTTTTCACCTTCCCCACTCCTAAACTATAAATTCTATAGCAAGGCCCTGTGAAGGAAGCAGAAATAATGCATGTACTTTATCAAAGAGAATTCATTACAAAGGGTTATTTAAATAATTGTTGGATAACTGGAGGAAGAAAAGGGGGTTCCTGAGGCTATATAGAGATAGTGGGGGAATAAAAGGAAGTATTGGGGTTCTAATTGCTTGCAAGGGAGACCCAATCAATGAATACCCATACTTCTTGGATGTGGAGCTACATGGCCAGTGTTGGTATCACAGGAACTCAGAGCAGAAGCCTCAGGAGCTTGAATTTAAGAACTCTCAGGGAGAAAAACAAGCTTTCTGGCACTGGCACATCTGCCTCTGAGAGAGTAGGGTGATATTGATCTGGAAGGACTAGAAAATTCTGCGGACAGAAACTGACTACCACCAACAGGGTAAAGGATGGTTGCTGAGGCAGTGCTAATGATAAATGAAGAGGAAGAAATGAGCCCTTTTCTCTCCATCTCCTGCCCCTCAGACACCTGCCAGTGCCCATTACTGCAGGAACTAAGTGGAATCCAGTTGACATAGGAGAAATGTGTTGTGCAAAGTCCCAGGCCTCAAAGTAGAATATATTAGAGTAGATTTTGGACTAAGAGACAAAAGCTTAAAAATGGAGAAATTCTGAGGTTGCATTTATTGAAAGGGAAATTATAGGGGCCTCCTTTGTTCAAAGCTTGTACCTGAAGTATTGATATCCCAGTTGGTATCTCTTCAAGTAGACTGAGATGTCAGTATTATTTAAAAAAATGCAGTGGACACTTTTTCATATCTAGTTTTTGACAGAGAGACCCACTTGTGTCATCTAGTACAAATGTAAGCACTATTTTTACAGAAATAGAAATACAGGAAGCTACTAGGAGAGCAAAGCAACAGAATTTGTTCTGAAGTGACTAATCTGAAATTGATCACTATTTCATGGCTCCTTAAGCTTGGGATGTTTCACACAATCTGGTGTTCAATGTTTTCATTAGTGTGATTTGCATAACAAGGCTTTTATTTATTTATTTATTTATTTATTTATTTATTTTTTAAAGGATTCTGTTATATTGAAAGCAACATATCTTTTAAAGGATATAAGGACCAGGCTGATGAATAAGTATGGTTTCATTGTATTTTATGTGATTGCAGTGGAATTTCTGATAGTAAATTTCACTTGTAAAGGGTAATCTTTGTGTGTGTGTGTGTGTGTGTGTGTGTGTGTGTGTGTGTATGAGAGAGAAAGAAAGAGATGTGTCTAATATTAACAAGCATTAAAATTGCTAAGTTTTTGCTATAGAGCATAATACCTGGTAAATTTATGAATAAAGTTACAGTTTGTAAAATTGTCAAGGTGAGAATATACATAAAGTATATTTTTCATAATAATTATATTAAAGTGACTATTGGCAATAGATAAATGTGTTTAAATGTTATAAAGTAGTTTATTTTATGCATTCATCTTTTACAATATCCACATACATCTTTAAAGAAGAAAAGCTATTATATTCAAAGTATTTTTTCTTTTTCTGACACACTATTTCTAACTTGATTGCTCTCTCCCTTTCTTTTACCATCTTTATGCTTTTATTGATATTCAGTTCATTTATTTTGTAACAGATTGACTGAAAATACTGTTGGATGTGGAAATTTTTTTATAAGCTAATTATTCTTTTCTAATATGTATTTAAGAATACCTATTGACTTACCAAAAACCATAATGAAATTCATTATGTGAAAAGGCAAGCAATAAGAGCATCATCAGAGATGGATACATCAAACGAGATTGTGAATCTGCAGCCTAGGAAGACATACACATTTTTTTTCAGAATAAGGGTAAAAGCTGCCAGATGGGAAATGACACTATTATTGGAAGGCATTAAGTGTTTTTTCCTGTATTCCCATGAGTTCTTCTTTCATTTTGTTTAGAAAATCCATCGGCGATAGTCTCAAGATGTAGACCCCTTATATGTGAAGTATCCCAGATGAAGTTGGAGCATCCGCATTGAAATTACTTTATGTTGTGGTAAGGTGAAATTATTCTTAATATGTTGGCTCTGGAGCATGGATTGAGAAATTCTCCTACATATGCACATGCTTACACACACACATATGCATGCACACATTTGTGTAGTAACTTTTTTTATGATGGCATTTTATCTTATGAACAGATAATGAAATAATAATTATAAAGATTTGTAACCTTTGGGATTTGAAAAACAGCTTTTAAAAATTATTTTTCAATGATAATTTCTGCTCCTGAAGTAGAATGGGGAAGAATCAGGAACTCAGTTTTGTTATCAATTTCCTAATATGTGCTATGTGCATTATTCATGTTAGTTAATAAATCATTGCAACAGCTCTAGGAGGTAAGTATTATTATCGCTACCATGCAGATGTGGAAAAGGAAGTTCAGAGAAGTTAACATGCTCAGATCATGCAGCTAGTAAGTGGCACAGGAGTGATTTGAATCTAACCTCTATCCTTTCTGCTGCCATGCTGCCTCTAGCATTTGTCATTTGGAATAGGTGATGAGATAAAGAATTAACACAGGTTGATGATAAGGCACTTCAATTTGAAACTATCATTTAGGAAAGTGTCATAATTATGGAAAGTGAAGGGATTTTCTTTATATTTTCACTACATTTGAAAAGAGAAAGATTTCTTTAAGACATTGACTAGTTATATAGATGGATGGTGTTTCACAGAAATTGAAAGATATGGAAAGACTGACACAGGAAATGTGCGCTATTGTTTTCCCACTCACTTTTGCTATACAATGAAATTCTATTGTAGACTTCCTCTATACAAATATCTTGTCATAGCAGCTGGCATGGGTTATTGTAACTTAGTACTAATTCCTAATATATGGCTGACTGCTGTATGATCTTGAGCAAATAAATTAGCAAATCTCAGTTGCCTGTTCTGTTACTTGTGCCATGAAATTGTTGCAAGGTTCCATTGAAGTAAGAGGTAATATATGGAAGGACCTGCCATACTTCCTGACACATAATAGACCATCAATACATAGATGCCATATCAAAGACCTTATAATATAGAAGCTATTAAAATATAAATTATTATTTTGTTGCTGCTCTGTCTATGAATGTTTGTGAATGCTTATCTGAAATATTCTCTCTAATCAATATTATTTCAATCTATGCTAAAATATTTTATTCATGTAGAAGATATTTGGGGTAACTGTAGATTGCTGATTGAAATCTTTAGAAGTCCAGTACACTTTAGGGGTATTAGTTTACAAATAGTAGAACACAGGCTCTTTTGTTGTAGGGACTCATAGTATCATTGGATTTAATCAGTCTAACTATCTTAGTGATTGCAAACCAGATACTAATTTTGACTCTGTAAATCATATTTGCTTGGGTGATTTAACAGCGACACATTGGGATGCTGTGAAACATTCTCTCCATGGCCACTGTTGTTAGAGTCTTGCTTCAATTCTTGTAATAATCAGCAACATTTTTGTGGGAGTAGATACCAGGCCTGCAGTTGAATATTTCATTTTTAACATCCAATGTTGTAAAACGCGGGGTGGGGGTGGGGACTTTCAAAATGTGGTACGATGAGAAACTTTCAGTCATGCTCAGGTTCCAAAGTGGTTTGATTTTTTTCATGGTAGAGCAAAAAGTATAAAAGTAACGAAATTTGGCTAGGATTTCTAACATCAATAGAGAATGCTCCCCACCCCCACTCTGCCACCCCATGCTCCAGAGCACCATGGGAAGTGAATCTAGGTCCTATTCTTTACTTAAGCTATTTTCAATTAGATTTCAATCTGAGAACACCTTTAAAATTGTCTATGTCCTTCCTATGCTTTATTACTTCACAATTCAAGAGTCTTATATTTGAAATGCATCTCTTAACTTACCAAACAAACCTAAATTCCTACTTCACATCCAGCTTTGAATTGAGTTAGAAAGTTATTGTTGTTTCTAAGCAATGGAATTATCTGCTTGTAGATTCATTTCTCTATGCTATTTTTCTATAATAAACCTATATTTTATTCACATCATAAAATCTCTAAGATAATGAACTCTTTCACATCTTATGATGTGAATACCTTGGTATTCACATCATAATGTAAATATCATAACAATTAAATTGCAGACATTTTAAAGAATATGAAGAAATGTGTATATCACTTACTATATGTAACACTGCTGATGATCTTGAATGGTAACTGTGCTGGTTTGAAAGGAAGTATGCCCCCTAAGAAAAGCCATGTTTTAATATAAATCCCATTTCATAAAGGTAGAATAATCCCTATTCAATACTGTATCTTTGAAACTGTAATGGGATTTTCTCCCTGGTTGATGTGATTTTGTCAAGAGTGGTTGTAAACTGGATTAGGTGACAACATATCTCCACCCATTTGAGTGGGTCTTGATTAGATTCTAAAGTCCTATAAAAGAGGAAACATTTTGGAAAGAAAGATTCAAAGAGAGCAGAGAATGCTGCAGCACTACGAAGCATAGTCCACAAACCAGCGACGTTTGGAGATGAAGAAGGAAAACACCTCCCGGGGAGCTTCATGAAACCAGAAGCCAGGAGAGAAAGCTAGCAGATAATGCCATATTCACCATGTGCCCTTCCAGATGAGAGAGGGACCCTGAGCCTGTTCGCCATGCGCCTTCTCACTTGAGAGAGAAACCCTGAACTTCATCAGCCTTCTTGAACCAAGGTACCTTTTCCCAGATGCCTTAAATTGGACATTTCTATAGACTTGTTTTGATTGGGATGTTTCCTCGGCCTTGGAACTGTAAACTAGCAACTCATTAAATTCCCCTTTTTAAAAGCCATTCTGTTTCTGGTAGTAGTGCATTCCGGCAGCTAGCAAACTAGAACAGTAACTCTCTATATACATTTGCAATTAAACTTGATAATATTTGAATCTTCCCAATATTTTCATCAAAAACTCCTTAGAATTTTCAAGAACAAAGACAGAATTCAGAATTACTTCTGGAGTTTGAGCTAACTTGTTAAGGTAGGGCTGGGAGGATTAAAAAGGAAGCCTAACTTGGACAGAAATGTCTTATTAGGAGAATATGCATTTCATTCACTTACCATAATGCCAAGGGTAACAAATCTTTATCTGAAGTTTGTTCCTATGACCTGAATGGTAATGCACCTTTATCAAGCTTTTTCATATTTGCCTCTCTAGGCCAACTTCAAGAGGTTGACAATCACTTGGAGAACTTATTAAATATACAGTTTCAGGATGCTGCTTCAGTAGGATGGGTGTGTCTTCAGATTCTACACTTCAAAAAACTTATTTAGCTAGAGCAATTCTGATGTCCCTGAGTAACTGTTGCTTAAAATTTCTCTGCCCTAAACATTGTTTTACATAATTTTATTCTGAAGCTTTTGTTGTCAGAGGTCAAATTGAATAGCCTCTTTGCTTTGTAGCTAAGATAGACAGGTAAGAGGCAGCAAACTTCAATAATGATTTTATAGACTTATTTGATAGTAGAATAACTTTGCAAATTATTTTTGTCTTCATTTCATAGACATACAAAAAGTTGATAGAACAAATCATCAAAAATAAGGCTATCCAGTTAGTAACTATGAGGGTTCTGATTTAGCTAAGGTTTATTGAAAGCTTTCCAATAACTAAGTGCTTTCATATGCATTATTTGATCTAATCTTATTTTAGTCCTAAGTAGTTCTTATCTCCATTTTTCAGTTAAAAACCAGATTTAAAGAAGTTACTGGCTAATAAAATTAAGAATTTAGGAAATGGTAGACCTGGACTTAATCTTGGTTCAATTGGTACAGCTGCTTCCTAAGCCTAGGATAATTCCATTTTCTAGTCATGAAAAGTTTTGTTTTATGGCAGGCAAAACATTAGCACATATGGGAACAATCAGCCCACCTTTGTTTTGTTTAAGCCCCTGAACACTTAATTTACCGTCACCTACTGGGTTAGACATTGAAATGCAGTGGTAGTGTAGGCCCGTATCATCTGTTTTGTATAACTACTAAGAAAGAAAATTCCTTTAAGTCTCAAGTATCTTCAGAAAATTTTTGATATGATCATTGATTTTTACAAATGCTGTTGACTGTCCTATATCAATTAAATCAGCTATAAGAGATTGTACCCAGCTTAGTCAGCATCATTGTGGAGGACCACTAGTTGTCTTCCAATATCCATTCCCTTCTCTCTTTGAGCAGCATTAATTTGAAGCTGGACATATGATGTCCTTTAAAAAAATTATATGTGTCTGTGTGTATACACACACTTATGACATACACATATTATGTGCATATATACACATACAAACATGCATACATATGTACATAAAAAGCATACAAATAATAAATAATGATACATGCACACACATTTCCAGCCTTCCTGATGCCTGGGTTTGGCCGTGTGTTTAAGTCATTGTCAATGGAATTTGAGCTAAAATGATGTGTCAATTATAAGTCAGAAGGATGAGTGTTCATGCTTCTTCCCCTGTTTCTGTACTAACTTGGAAAATCATGTGGGATGTTTTAATAAGCCATCTTGTACTTGTAGACAAAGACAACAATCTGAAGTGGTGGAATAACAATGGAGAAGGAGGCTGGCTTCATGGATTAATTTATAGAGTAGAATAGCCTGAGATTACAGTACTCCTGAGTATTATATGAAAGATAAATTCTCTGGTATAGGCCACTGCTACTTATTATACATGATGGAAATACATCCTAATGAATATATAAATTCTTCCATAAATATGTTACCCATGAATATCCAGCATAAAAATCCAATCTTAGCCTGGCAAGAATCACTGGACCCTTAAACAGAGAACACCATGATGGTTGCTGTAGATATTGTAGATCTAGATTTTCAACCCTCTTGCCTTGTCCATCTTACACTATTCTCTTGACCCACCTTCTCTACTGATCCGTCCACTAGTTCTGTTTTACTTTCTATTCATTCACAGAGTAAAGACTGCAAGTGTGAGGCAATAGGAATAATAACACCTGAAATAAACATCAGAGAATATATGGCCTGCCTAAAGATTTTCAAAGTAACTTTAAAAAATGTATCATGCTAACCAAATAAAGCTTGTCTGTTGACTGCATTAAGTGGGACTCTTAAACTTCTGCTCCCTATATAAGAACTTCTAAATCTGCATGACCGAAAAGATTCTCTTCATTGTTCCCTGCCCTTCACCATATCCCTCCTCTGGTCTAGCCTTGTTCTGCATGCAGGACAAAAATGGATTTTAATTTTTTTTACTTTTAGTATGCTCCATTCCATCTTTAATTTTGAGAAGATTTTAGATCTGTGATTAATTTCTATGGTAACCAAAGAATGCCTTGGTGTCCTTAAGGTGTTCTTGCTCCATAATCTTGTCCTGAGTAACAATTTAACTGAATTCTGCTACAAGAGTCCTCCTCCAAATGACTGGTTTGACTAGAATATTGTCACTGACAGACAGAATCTGAAATCTTTTGGTTCTTTATCTTACTCCCTTAAGACTGCAATCTGAGCACCTCTGACTAATACAGCATATGCTTCTTAAGTGTCTTAACATATCTCATAGTTTGTTGATGCCAAAAAAACACAAAGCATTATTTACCATTTTTTTTCTGTTACTCTTTGATACTCCTATTTCTGAGCCAATTTGCTGATACTCTCAACTCAATGTGCTCTATACAGTTTCTCACTTAATTCCCCTAAACCTCCAGGGTGAATACGATGGCAGCATTTCAGTCACTGATTCAACTACAATGCCAGGTATTGTTTTGGGCAATGAGGAAGAAGATATTAATAATTCCTGGAATTGCTCATTCTTTAATAGGGATGACAAATATGATAAGTGCAAAGAAAAATCAACCTTCATGCATATCAGTATAAAATGAAGTCTTAGAAACAGGGAACACAGAAGAAAATTGCTCAGTTTTACTGGAAACAGAAGAATGGTGAAGATCAGGAAACATTTCATGGCCATTCTACTTCAACTGAATCTGGAAAGGTGAGGAGACAGACTCAGACAGATTAAGTTTTCAGGATGTCACAGCTAGTTAGATGCAGAGGAGATAAAAGGGTTTACACCCAGTTACTTCCAATGTGCCCATTCCCATCCAAACAGCAATTCTAGATGCAGAATGCTTTGGTCCTTGGCTATTTCTGCAATTGAATGCTACTTACAGATTGGAGCCTCTCCCTGTCCCCACCCCCTCAATTTTATTCCGCTTGATTCTTAATATTGGTGGTGGAGGTGATGAATAAATTCTGATGTTTTTTTCAGGAAACAACTTCCAAATCCTCAGCTTCCATATGTACTCTTTTTTAGAAGTAACCACAATGAAATTCAGCTCATGATCTACCAGTTCTACTTTCCCACTCCCCCTTTCACAGTTGTTCCTCTTTCACTTTACAAGACAAAGGCAAGCCACTTGCTCTTGATCTTACTTCCCAGGATGTACAGACTGGTGTGGTTGTGTGTGTGTGTGTGTGTGTGTGTGTGTGTGTAGATGGGTAGGTGGTGAGGGGTGGTAAAATCTTTGAAGTCTTCAATAAAGAAAATTCAAGAATAAAGTGTAGACCCAGAGGAGAACACAACAGAGGCATGGAGAGAAAGAGATAAAGATGAACCACCAATTTCATTCAGATGACAAACTCATGGCAACAGTGGAGTCTGAATTACCTGTTACCTGCCTCTTGATCAAACCATCTATCCATCTATCCCTAAATCCTAACCCTTTCAGACCACCTCTTATAAGGTAGAAGTTACAAATATCTATATGTCAAAGATTTTAAGGAACGTGTATTCAGAGCATGTATAAATTATATAATAAGCAAGAAATTATATGCTTTGTAACTATATAAATGCTTTGCTAAATTTGTGTTTGGTGTCAATTTTAAAAGGGGAATATACAGTTTATTTCATTTGTTTTTCCAAAAATTATTTCAAAGAAAATATCATTTGAAGACCCCCTCCCAAAAGTACTTATTTCTCTAGGGAGTTCCTGTGGGAGGGTGGGAGCTTACATTTCCCCAGGCTCCATCAATCCACTGACTCCTTTTTCCCAAGTATTTTCAGCTTTGTTCCAGAGGTTCTTGGGTATTTGCCTTTTGAAGAACTCAAACATTAGAGCCAACCTTTTGAAGGTAAATACCACCCAAGTATTTTGCAGTATTATTATTCTGTATTTGATTTTAACTTTTTTTTCATTAAGGAAAATAATAGATAATTTATAGGCCATTAATTTCAGCTGAGTAAAAAAATTGGATGCATATAATAGGTTTCAAGACATATGTACTAGATGAACAAATGAATGAATCTTTTATTATAATGTAAGAATTTTAAATTTTTCTTGAAGAGAAGAACAACTGTAATATTATATGTGGAGGTATTTGTCTAGTTTTGAAGATTTATTTTGTATCTTGCCTGGACTAATCACACAGTATTAGATAATTTTATTGCAGAGTATCATTAGCATGTAAGTGCCAAGGAGGCACTTGTGGTATTGACATTATATGCTGCTTATACAATCTTTGAGAAAGGGATAAGGGTATATCTTGTTTCCCCTCAATTTTGAAGAATGACAGTAAAATTGTGATTGCAGCATAATTAAATCTGCATATCCAGATGCTATTGTATGCTCTGCCATCCTAGAATTCAAAAGAAACATCAGGCCTCTCAGCCTTCTCTGGCATTGGTCACAATCTCTAAATTGTGTGTGGTTTTCTACAGCTAATGACTAGTTTGAGAATTTTCAAGAGAATTTTATCACTTTGTATCTCATGAACTCCATTAGTGAATGAGCTTTTCTTTAACTGGACTTCCTTATATCCTCTCTTATCTCCCCTCTCTTTTTCTCTCCCTCTATCTCTCCCTGTTTCCCTTCATCCTTCCCTCCCCCCCTTCCTTCTTTTGTGGGGAGAAAGAGTGGTGGTGATTTGTGGGTGAAGAGGTAAATATGAGCATTCCCTTTAATGAATATTAGTCAATTTTCTTCTTTTCAGGGGCATCTAAAGCAGAAAGGGCATAAATAAAACTAATTGCATAATTTTCTAGACACCTGTCAAAATCTTGACATGTTCAGTGCCTATAATTGGCATTGTATATTCAAAGTAAGCTTTGCAAGCAGCAGGAGTGCAGGCTGCTTGAGAGCTGTATGTGAAATAGGGGCAATCTGCAGTAAAGGGAGGTCTGCCAGCAATCCTTCAGTTACTGGAACCTCTAGCCAGAATCACACAGGCCCACCTTCCCATTTGCTATTGTCTTACACATATAAGCATACAGAGTTTTAGGGCCTGTTTTATGAGTTCATTAGCCATTGCTGTCTGGTTAAGTTCTTGATATAGAGCCAAAGTAAAATGACTCTGTTAGTTAAAATAATACTGGCCTTGATAGCAAACAAACCCTAAAATGTGTAACAGGACAAGCACTTAATAATTTTATCTCTTAACTACTTAAAATAAAAAAAACGGAATCCCTAATACATGGACAGCTCTCATTCAAGTGGAGATTCAAGGAGCCGAGCGTCTTCCATCTTCCTGCTTTCTATTTTTGAAATGTGACTTCCAGTATCTCCCTGATTAGCATCATTAAGCTGATATAATGGGAAAAAAAGCAGGGGTGGACGTTTCAGGGAAGATCACAATAACTTCACTTCTGACTCCAATTGCAGAGTTTGGGGGAACCAAGGATCACCCTCAGATTTGATAATTCACTTAGAAGTACTCATAGAACTCACTGAAACTTTAATACTCATAATTATGGTTTATTGCGGCAGAAGGATACAGGTTAAAATCGGCCAAGGGAAGAGACACATCAGGCATAGTCAAATACAGTTTCAATGCAAGCTTCCATTGTCCTCTCCCAGTGGAGATATTTATAGAACTGCTCTTCTAGAAACAGTATACAACAATACACATGGAGTTTTACCATGTGTTATTGCCAAACAGGGAAGCTTACTTGATCCTTGACATCCAGAGTTTTTACTGGGGCTCAGTCATATACATATGGTTGAATACCAAGTTGCTGACCTTTAGTCTCTAGTCTCTCCAGAGTCAAGCTGATATTGCATGGCCAGTTTTTAGCTCCCAGACCCACTGGAGATAGAATGAATAGCACGTGGCCAAAGCCCCCACTATAAATTGTTAGAGTGTCCAGTGTGGCTGAAGGCCCCTACTAAACAGAGGTACTTTTATACAGCACATTCCAGGGGCCTAGACATCACCTCTCAGGAGTCTAATGCCAAGACCATGCCCCTGTTGGGGTAAGGTCAAATTATTTTCTGCAAAATGAGTAAACTATATGGAGGGATTTGTGGGCCAGAATCACAGTGCAGCACTCCTCTACTCACATCCCCTTGGCTAGAATTCATCTGGCAGAAATGTAATGGAGGCTTGGATAGCTGACCTGTGTGTCCAGGAAGGAAGAGCACAGGATTTGTGAGCAGTTCAACTGTCTTTACCATAAAAACAAACAAACATGTAAAGTTTGAATTTGCAGACATCAGTAATTATGTAGAGGGGAAGAGGATGGACAAAGAGGGAGAAAGATGCATGGCAATGGATAATTTGTGAAATATAACAGAGTACTTCATAAACAATTTTTATTATTATGTTGATTTCATGTAGTGTCAAAATCCTGATTACTTTTGGAACTATTAATAAACTAAGACAGTCATAGGCAATGCCAGGTTCCGACAAAGGCTGAAAGAAAAGTTGGCCCATTTATTCTGTTTCTTAACCTTAACTGGGTTTTAGAGGACTACAGATCTTGATAAACAGCAGCTTTTGGTTCAGAGGAAATTCAGGAGTATGGGGATAGAAATGTACTTCATTCATTCATCTATCCCACACACATTTATTAATTACTTTCTATATATCAGATATTGCCCAAGGATAGAAAATGAATAGGAAGCTGGGTAAGTTTGTTTGTAAACACTGATTCCAACCTGAAGGTGGGTAAAGTACTGGATCTCTGAGTGAAGTAGACAAGAAAGTGAACGGGAAGTGAAGAGTAAAGAAAAGAAGATCTCCCCTGTTTGCTACTGTTTTACTCTGAGAGTCTTTAGCCTTTTGATTATAGACCATAAAACATACTCCTCCTTACTTACTCCCATAGTCACTCTTTGTGTACAATAGGGGTTCCCAGTGATCTATAAAAGAGATAAAGTTGCACAGATAGAATTGGAATTTATTCAAATTTATTCTTTGAAATAAGATGGGAAATAATAATAGGAAAGTGGTAAGAGAAGGCAAAGTTTATTGACTTTGAATATTAGACTTGCGTAAATATGAAGAGCATGGTGACCTGCTGTTGAACAGTCCCTGCTTGCTGGGTCAATGTCCCTAAGAGGTCTCTTCTCTCTTTCTATTGTATATGTAAGGCAAATAGATGTTCATAGTCAAGGAGATGTGAGACAGTATGCTGTGTTCAAGTGTGACTGACTAGTTAATAGGTATATCATCATCATCATCATCATCATCATCATCATCATCATCATCATAATGCAAGATTCACATTTACCATATGTCAGGTAATGTATCAAGTCCTTTATATGCATTATTCATTAATACCATTAATAACCCTCAGTGGAAATTATTTCGACCATGTTTTGTGTGTGTGCTGTATGGCAGGGTCACATTTCATTATTTTTCCATGTGAGTATCCATGAGAGTATGCAGCACCATTTGTTGAATTTTTGTTTGTTTGTTTTACTTGTTTGTTTGTTGTTTGGGAAGTGCATTGACTGAGAAATGAACTGGGTCTCCCACATGGCAGGCAAGAATTCTACCACTGAAGTACCCTTGCACCCCATAGTATCATTTTTATAAATTAAGAAATTTAGGTCAAACATGAAAATTAGTGGATCTCTGATCAGTGAGAATCTCAAAATTATTCCACGGTACTGTGATTCCATGTGACTCTCTGCAAGCATCTACCTTCTCTAGGCTGCAGTTTCATTGTTTATTAAGCAATTATATTAGCTGCCCTCTTCAGGGTGTCATTTGCATGGATTAAACAAGATGATTTAAGCAAAACCATTATATATGCATAAGGCATGACTATCCCCATCAACATCACTCTCATTTATTTTTTCACTCTATATTCATGCTCAGATCACCGGCTTCTCATGATACAACTATAGCATGGCCAAAGTACCGTCCTTTAGAATTCTTATGTATATACTTTTATCTGATTACAGGTTTATCATTAGGAAAATAATTTGAACATAAGGTTGTCTTAAATGGCATTCTCTTCAGATAATGGAATAAGAGTAGTTTTCTAATGATTTCATTATCTTGAAGATATTAATAACGATATTGTGAAAAATTGTTTGTGAATAGTGAAAGGGACCAAACAATGAAATAAATTCCCAGGTTTTCATATCAGTCTTACAATGGGAATTATATGCTTTTCCCCCATTGCTGTCTATCTCTGTAGGAAAAAAAATAATTTTCTCTAATATGATTCTATTTTTTTTACCTTTTAACTAGCTACTAGAATATAGCACTTTTCTTATTTCTCTTAAAAGGTCTAGCAGTCCCTACTTTTTCCTACGTAAGAGCTTTTTGTGTGTCTGTGTGCTTCAGGTAAATTTTTTTTTACTTTAGCACTAGGTCTTCTAACTAGAGTCTATGATTCCAATAAGAGATATCTTTCAAAGACGTTAAACATAAATGCAGAAGTGATTTTGTTTTTAAAAATGACATATGTAACCTACTTATGCTTCCAGAACATGAATTCACTAGATATCTTGGTTGAGATTACAGTTGTTTATAGCCAAATAAATATGAATAAATTTCTCTCAATACATATTTTCATACTCCTATTCCAAATGAATGTTCTTATAATTGAAAAGTTATTCAGACACTTGAAAAATTAAAATACTCTATCATATCTAATTTATTAATCATTTCTTTAATGTCACTTGCTGAAAATATCTCTCAGAAATTTGTAGGTCATAAATACATACATATCCTCTTCTGTAATTTTTATGGTTTTTGTTTTGTTTTATTTTAAGAAAAACTCATTATAGAGCATTGGTATAATTCTTTGGCAAAATCAAAACCAGCAGCAAACCTTAGATCTCAGGGAAAAGAGAACTTTCCACTTTAAAGGGACAGCATTATTATCATATGGAGTTATTCAGTGGTCAATTTCTCCATTACCAAAACAATCTAAATTCATCTAAATCAAATCACTCCTTGTACAAACATTGGGAAAATTGAAGCAATTTTAGATTAACACATACAAATATTATGTTGTAAACTTTAAATTGAATTCAAAATAAATTGAACTCTTTAGAGTCTTACTTTGTTTTAAAAAGCAAAGTTTCAGGAAGCTCTTTAAATGTATGAAAATATATAAAGTAATATCAAATATCTGGAATAAAAGATATCTTATTTTTTGAGCTATTGGAAATATGTTCTCTTTTAACACAGTCATACTCAGCATGACATTGTTTACACTTTGTGACAGAATGGAAAAGACATAAGCCCTTGGACATCAAAGTTATTAGTCTACTTGCCAGTCAAAGTCAATTAAGAAGATTCATAAAAGTAGGCATTTATCTGATAAACCCTCCTAGCTCACGTTAGTCATTTAGAGGCTCTTTCTAAGCAACTTATTAGCTCATCTGTTTTAAAATGACTGTCACTATCTAGGCATACTGTCTTTAGGTTCCACTTGGCTGAAGGATAGTATTCTCTTAAAAAACAGCCATGTTGATCAGCATAAAGCAATGTCATAGGACTTGAAAGTCATGTGCAGGCCAAAAAACTAAAGACAAGTAAAACAAGTTTCACTGACCAAATTCAGGTTTTTATGCAAAAGAGCTAAAATAGCTAAATGTATCATCTCAAGACATGCACTTCCAGCTCCACCCACCTCAACACATTGGTCAGGAAGAACGATTACACTCCAGCTAGTCTTTAGTGCCTGCCATGGACCCACTCCCTACCCCTACCACATTCCTGTCCCATGTAACACACTCTTTATTGTTTCCATGCCTCTGTCTCACCAAGGTATGAAGATAAAGAAAACACAATTTATTACACCAAGAAACAAGTTTGGAAAGCAGTTATTGAGGGATGAGTAAAGAGAGCTTGTACAATTGGTGAGCAAGTAGGTAAGAGACTCTGGGTTGAAGAAAGTTTTATAAAACTTGCAAAGGAGTTTGGGGAACCCAATGAAGCACAGTGGTAGCGTGTTAAAAAATTATATTTTAGGAAGAGCTGACAAATGAGGCAAATATAAATCAAAGAGGTGCTTAAAAAGTATTAAGCAGTATTATGGAGAATAGACAGGAAATTTTTGACCAAAGGTAACTAAATTATGTAGCAGAATATTGTAATTATATATGAGAGAAACAATTGGGTCAAAACTAAAGCAGCAACAATGAAAATGGAGAGTGATAGAGCTCAGAAATATCTAGGTGATAGAGCTTTGTAACTAGAGGTTGGATGTGAGGAAGAGGTAGGATTCTAGAATGAGTCCCAAGTGATTGGCTTAGACAAAGGATAATATGGGAGGAGGTGCAGGTTCATGGGCGAAAGGTTACATTTGGGGAGCTTGTTAGAAAACCTACAGGAAATATTCTAGAGCTCACATTCTGAATGGAACTTGGCAAAGTGTCTTAAATAGAATAATTGCTCAATTCATTTTAGCTATTGTTTCTGATGAGGGGATGGAGCATGTAGACAATTGGATTGGCTAACAGTTAAAGTTTAACTCCAGTACTGAATCAGATGGACAAGGGACAGAGAAATAGAGGTTGTAGGAAAGGGTGGTTAAATGATCAGCCATGAGAACAATGTGGCAATAGAAATTAAAGGAAAAAAGGGGGCTTATCAGCTCAAGAATAGGAATAGGTATTCATAAATCAGTCTTGAATGCAATGCATTCTTACTTCATGAATATTGAATTTGTCATGTTGCCTGTTCCTCCTCCTACTTTTTAAGCACCTCTTTGATTTATATTTGCCTCATTTGTCAGCATTGCCTCAAAGTAAATCTTTTCTGCATTTGAAATTGTTGACCAAGTCTATACCTGCTAACAAGCTGTATTCCAGTCCTATGTTTCTTCAATTTAACCTTGGAGCCAAACAATTGGAAAAGCAATCTTATGCTGACTGTGCCATGCCTCTGATAAAACACTTCATTTTTTATTTTCTTTATCATATAAACTATGTGGTCACTGACAGAACATGGAGCAGATAAGAACAGTAAAGAACAGCCCCAGATCATAGAACTGCACCTTTGTTAGGAAGAAGTTAGGCTAACTGGTCTTTCCCTGCAATGCTAATCTGTGTGATGGCAATGGGTTGCAAAGTAGCAGACAAAATGAATTGAACCAGTCCAGATAAAGGTAGAAATGCTTGTGGAGGTGTCATAAAACAAGCTCCTACACAGCAAAGAGACATAGAGCTGTCTGAAGGGAAATGGAAAAGAACTGCAAATTAAGCATGCCATGGTTATTCACTCTTTTATATTAGTGTCTCTATCTCCTATAAATGCTGTTTAGGGTTTTCATGTGCTCAAAACTGTCATTTAATCTGGAATGATGTCGTTACATATTTGAAAGTCATTTTGAAAATGTACTGAAAAGGATCTGACATCCATACCATAGATATCTGGGGATATTGTGGCATTTTATTTGCCACTGAAAGTTTAATCTATATCATCAAATATGCAATATATCATAAAAAATGGAATTGCAGGAATTTTTATCCCCGTCAGTGTTATTAAACAGTCTGGATCCTGCCAGAAGCGAGACTGGCTCATGTAGAAAATATTTAATTGCCTGCATTCATAAGATGTGAGTGTTCTGAATCTAAAACAACCCGTAATGAAACTCAGTGGAGTAATACTGCCAATAAATCTCTTCTCACAGGTAATTGACTAATCCCTGAAGACTTCTACACACTGCCTATGAGCCTCTTTGGAAGATCATGGGGCAAATAGTAAAGTGTGTGAAATCTCTTCCTGAATCTGCCAATAATGAGTCAGAAGGATTTAAAATCCTTCTTCCATGAAATTTTAAAAGTGCTCTCTAGTTTAATATATATAGTAATAATAAAAAATATATATATATGGACATATATATATTAGGGTTCTAGGACTCACTTTTAAATTATTTACCTGATGCCAGTGGAAACACTGTCCCCCTTCCCACTCTGTTTATCAACATCAGTGTGAAAAGCTAGGGCATCTAAGTTTCTGCTTTCAGTCCTTCATTTGGCATAGAGATATGTCTAGTATCTGAGTGGGAAATCTAAAACTATATGATGAGAAGGTATATTGCATTATTGTTTTAAGAATTCAGCTACATTATGCACAAAATAGGCCTTTGTAGCTGGCCCGAAACCTAGCTATGACGTGGTTTGCTGTGGGGAAATGAGTCTGTTCTGAATACCCCCTATATGTTCCTCCCACTAGTCTGATACTGCCTATACTTAAGATTCTTTGAACAGCTCTGTAGGTTTAGTAATGATTCTACCTATGTTCCCTGCCAGGAATGAGAAATTGGTTATTTTTGCAGTTATAAAACATGCTTTCTTCCTTTTCTTTCTTTAGAGGCGTGTCTAAGAAGTCAATCTGCTTTACAATGTAAATTGGAGCAGTCCTTTCTGGGAACAATTCAGCAGTGTACACCAAGAGCCACGATTTTTAAAAAGTGTTCACATCTTACGATACAATGATTCCATTTCTAAAAAATTCTATTCTAAAAAAACCTCCCAATTTAGAAAAAAGCATATTTATCAAGATGTTTATTAAAGCATGTTTGTAAAACCATGAATTATACTTTATTTCCCCAAATAGGGTAATTGGGTAATGATAAAGTAAAATCTAGTACTTTATATTATATCATGAAACAATAGACATGATGCATTTTGATTGTTCCCATGGAGAGGTGACCCACCCTATTATGGGTGGTAACTTTTGATTAGATGATTTCCATGGAGGTGTGTCTCTACCCATTGAAGGTGGAGTTGCTTACTGGAATCCTTTAAAAGAAGAAACATTTTGGAGAGAGTCCCTTTTTGTAGAGCCATGAGAAAGCCAGCAGATGCTACCATGTTCACCATGTGCCCTTCCAGCTGAGAGAGAAACTTTGAACGTCATCAGCCTTCTTGAACCAAGGTATCTTTCCCTGGATGCCTTAAATTGGACATGTTTATAAACTTGCTTTAAGTGGGACATTTTCTCCATCTTAGAACTGCAAACTTGTAACTTATTTAATTCCCCTATTTAAAAGCCGTTCCATTTCTGGCATATTGCATTCTGGCAGCTAGCAAACTAGAACAGAAACACTTCAAAAAAAAGTGTTTTTTGAATCACTTTATGATAATGGATTTTTTAGTGTTTTCCCCTTTTGTCTGTATTTTCTAAGTATTTCAGTATAGTATTTACAATTAAGAGAAAATAAATAAGTGTAAAATATTGTAAAAAACTCATATTCACTAAATACAGAAATGACTGAGTTCTTCTATTAGAGACCACTAGAAATCCATTTTCATTTGACCAAGCAATTGGAGTTGATTCATTTACCACATGTAGAGAAATATCACCAACCTCTTACATTTTTCCAAAAATGTTTGATCCTATTGTGACATAAACATTTTTACCATTCCTAGGGTACAATAATGAACCAGCAAACATGAATTAGTAAATACTTAAGGCTAGCATTTGATATGTAATGGCACTGATTTAAAAAAAAAATAGTGATTGCATCAAATACATTTAATACCAAGAATTTTTTCAGTAAAAGTGCTAAAAATTGAATAAAATAATATTAATAACAAATTTTCAATTAGCATAGTTATAATTTACTCATAGAAAATCTCTTTATATGTGTATATAGGGGTGACTGTGGTTGTGTATACATATGGAAATGTTGCATAGATAGTAATATTGAGGGCTTTGACATAAGAAAGCCTCAGTGAAATTATCTGAGGCAGCAAATCCTTTTAAGTCTCATCAAACTTTATTCAGTTTATAGTTCTGTGTCTTATGAATTGAGAATCTTTGACAAGTAACATAATCTTCAGGAGTCTCAGGTTCCTGCAGAATTGGTGGGGTAATAATATCTCACTCTGTTTTGCAAGGTATAATTTAAATATTATTTAATTCCTTGCACAAAGTAGATATTCAGTAAATAGCTATTAATTTATTTGTTGAAAAGACAGCTGGACATGTTGGTTAAGAACACAGAGGTTGCATCCAAGTTGCTTGTCTTGAATCCCAGCTCTATCACTTATGAAATATGTGGTCTTATGCATGTGACCTTGCTGTACCTCAGTTTACCCATCTGTAAAATGGATTTGCTAATAATAACCTCACAGTGTTACTAAATGAAGTGAATCAGCACATATAAAATGCCTTCGACAGTGTCTGACACTAAGCGAACACTTAGCAGATGCTAGCTCTAATTATTATTTGGTAAATGAGATAAGGGTAAAGAGAACTCAAAATCATCAAGTATTTTACACATGAACTATTTTGACTTAACCTGTTGTTTACATTATCTAATATAATCCTCACTTAATCCTGATGAGTGACAAGGATTGCTTTACATATTTTTCAGATGAGAGAAAGAAAATCTCTCTAGTGAGCTCAAGCACTTTTCTTAATTATTTAAATCCTTCTTTCTCCTTTTTCTCTTGTTTGATTAGTTCTTCCTCTAGAGAGTACTGCATGGTCTAATTGAGTTACCTTAACATGTTCTCTCATTCTGTTTCACCAGAAGTGCTAGAGTTTGTTGAGAGACTCTTTGGTCTTATGCCTTTGTCTTATTTGCAATGCCCATACACTTGAAAGTCAATGAAGAGGCCATTGAAAGAAAGGTTAATTTATTGAGGGCAAATCAAATCTAATGTGACTCTACCTGCTCAAAATGCTAAACTAAATCATTTTTGAAATGTGTCCCTGTATCTTTGTGAGCACTGACTATGTGCCATACATGGAGCTTATTGCTGAAGATATACATTGAATTAAAAATATGTGATAAGTTAAAGAAACCTATAATTTGGTTTGAGATACAGTTATTTAAAAGCAAATGCAGGAAATACATATAGAAGTACAACTTGTCATACATGTTACAGAATAAAAAAACAACAGGTATTATAGCAAACTATCTGTGGGGATGGAAAGTAATGCTATTTTAGATTATCATTAAGCAAAGGAGGTGACATTTAAATTGAAGTCTGAAAGATGAGGAGGAGGCAGCCATAAGAAGGAGGGCAGTTATTCTTTTTAAGCCCAACTCTGCAGGTGAAATCATTGCCCTCTCTGCTATGTAGGACATGACATCCAGGGGTGAAAATCTCCCTGGCCACATGGGAGATGACTCCCAGGGATGAATCCAGCCCTGTCACCCTGGGATCAACAATTCCAACCTGACCAAAAGTGGGGAAAGCATTGTAACTAATAAAGTATCAGTGGCAGAGAGAGTTTAAATCTAGTCGAGAGGCTTCTCTGGAGGTCACTCTCATGCAACCTTCAGTTAGACCTTGCTACCTATCATAACTTGCCAAATCCTAACCAAAACAATTCTGGTCAATCCTAAAGAACACCTAGGGCAGTATATAAGATTCCACAAGGGTTCCATGCACTGGGGTAACTTTTCAGAAACCTACAACCTCCAAATGGGTCCCTGGACCAGAAAAGCCCTGAAATCTAGAAGACCCAGCCTCTCCAGAATATCAATAGTTCCATCTCCCTACTCCATATTAGTGACAGACCCTTCCAAAATGAAAAAGTTAGAATGGCCATAGCCCAAACTCCCCTAAAGAGAGAGATAGAAATATCAAAGATGATGGTGGATTTATACAGAGTAGAAGGGATTTAACAAATGAATATGATTGCTGAATCATTAAATTTTTATCTCTTTTAGTCTCCAGTATCTTAGAGCAGCTAGAAGTAAAATTTTTAAATTGTGGAATTGTAACCCATGCCAAACTCTGAAATATGTTCTACAACTAATTGTGGTGCTGTGCTTGAAATTTACCGCTTTTTTTTTGTATATATGTTATTTTTTCACACACAAAAAAAGAAAAAAAAATGTCAATTGTGATGATAAAAAAAATATTCCTATAGCCTCCTATATTCTGGAGCAGCTAGAAGGAAAAATCTAAGAGAATGGTATGGTAACCCATGGCAGACTCTGGGATCTGTCCTGTAACTACTTGTTGAAGAGTGTTTTGAAAACTATTGCTTTTTCTTTCTTTGTTTTGTATATGTTATATTATACAATAAAAAAGTTTAAAAATAAAAAAAGGAGGGCAAAGGTATAAGTGAAAGAGTATCTCACTTACCTGGACTATTAGAATAACAGGGAAATACAATTTAGTGAAGCTATATTTTGGTTGGGGCTTGGGCAGGTGGAAATCACATGTGGTCTAAATTACACTTAGAAATTTGTTAAGTAGCTCATGAAGTAGAACACTATGCATATAGTTACACCCAGTAATTTTTATGCACATTAAGAATAGATGTAAATCTTACTAAAAAGACAAGCTCATATTTGAGTATCCCAGCATTCAAACCATCATACCTTTAAGAAAAATAACTCATCTCTGGATCCCTGTTGGAGGGGTGAACAATTCTAAAACACTGCGTTTTACTTACAGAGCTTATTCCATTCTGTTTTATGATTAAGCCTCTGTAATCTGAGCATATGTGGAGGGTTAACTGCAGAGGTGGAGTTGTCTCAGAGTAGGCATTGTTCTAAAGCTTACATTTAAAACAATAGCTGTAAAATTCCAATGCAGGGAAATTTCACTGTAGTTCCAACCTATGAGCCCAATGGCTTTTTTGAAGGACCCCCAAATATGGGTACTGCTGAGGGCTTTCTCACCTCACTGCCCTGTTAAAGTCCCTGTACCTGCTCAGGCATAAGGTTACTTCACAGTCATTTCTCCAGACCCAATTTCTCTATCTGGGGTAAGTACACTGCTCATCAGTGAAGGAATTTTGTGTTCTTTAACTCCTTTTGAAGACGAAGTCACCAAAGCTGCTGTAGATGAACCCAATCTCTTTGTTTTTGATAGCAAACTTTAGAACCACTAAAGTTCTAAAAATATTTTGTGTCTGAAAAATATTTCAGGCACTTAAAAGACTTTCTTTTATGAAACAAAGTTGTAACAAGTTTTCTTAACATAATCTCCATAAAAGGGATGTTGGCATAGCATGTGTTGATTGGTATTTCCCTTTTAAGTATCTATAGCTTGCACATTATTAATGGACAGAATTTCCTGTCATACTGCAGTGTAAACCAGTTGGGTTTTTTCCCTCATTGGAAGAATAATAATCTAGGCAAAATAAATAGTTTATGAAAAGGCAGTAGATGAGAAAAAGGTTTATTTGATAACCTGAAAGAAATCCGGAGAAGTTAGAGCAGAGCACACAGGGTGATATTGGCCCTGAAGTTGGCAGGGGTCCAATCATAAGGGGACATGCCAAGTTGTTTAGAGTATATTCTAAGTGCAGTGTCACTCCTTTGGAGTATTTTAAGAAGATAAGCGGCATGATCAGATTTACATTTGTACCTAACATGGCTTCTGTGTGTGTCTTTAAAAGCAAATTTTTCTGACTATGATATTTGGAGTATGACAACATAGAGCACATACCTTGTTTTTCCTCAACCCTTTTTATTATTTCTATGCAGAACTGGCTCATTTGAGCTTTCCAGATTTAATGATTATCCTGATTTTACTTACAAATACAGTTGTGTCACTCAAAAGTTAATAATTTGTCCATATTAACGAATAGCTATGAGGCCTGCTTTAGTTCCTCCCAGAAATTCTCTTGTTGCTTTTGTAACTAGACCAGGTTTTTCCCTCATATACCTCCTTCATTATTAATTGTTGGTTGATAGCTCCTGAGAGGGGAAGCTTCTTTTGCATATATTTTGTATTCAGCTGTCCCCTGTGTGTCCTATTTCTGTCCCATTGTATGCCATGCAATTCATTCTTATTTCCAGTCCTGAAATATGCCAAACCAAATCCCAAACAGATGTCTCTCTTTTTCAGATGCTAGGCAGAGTATTTGAGGCTGATCAGTTTTTAGTGGTCCACAAGGGCTAAAGATCTTCTGCCCTTTTCTTAAAGCTTCTAAACATAAATGTGTTCTTTGAGAGAATCCAGATTAGTAATCAAGAAAAATAACACTACTTCAAAAATAAAGCAATCTCCAAAAACTTGTGATTAAAAGTCACTAGTGGAATCCTGTAAAGTTAGATTTTTCTGCGTATGATTTGGATTGATCATGCATTAACAGCCAAGTGTCTCTAGAGAGCTCTGATGGTAACTTGGCACAGCTAGTTAAGGGAATATGGTTGCCACCATCTAAGCATCTACAAGATAAAGTAAATAGTGATAGATGCATGTGTAAAGTACAATCACTAAATAAACATGAGATATTCTTAAAGTATATGTGATTGTTATCCACATGTAAAGATGCCGACTAAGTACTTGATGATTCTTTATTTCTTACAGATTTTGATTGCAAATAGAGAGAAATAATTTCTTTCCTTACAATTCTGGAAGTTGGAAATTTGATCAGTTTTACTGGGCCAGATTCAAGGTGCTGGCAGAGTCAGGCTCTAGGGGAGAATCTATTTTCTTGCCCTTTTCAGCTTCTAGAGTTGAATTATTTTCATTCCTTGGCTACTCATGGCCCTTCTTCCATCATCAAAACCAGCAGCGTAGCATTTGTCTTCATCTTCATATTGCTTTCTCATGTAGTCAGACCTCCCTCTGCTTCCTCCTTTAAGGACATGTGATTATATTTAGGGCCCATCTGGATAATCCAGGATAATCTCCCCAACTCATGATCCTTAATTTAATCACTGCTGCAAAATCCCTTTTGCTATATAAAGTAACATTTTCAAAAGTCCCAAGGGTTAAGATCCACATATCTTTGGGGATCATTAGTCAATCTCACAATTTGTAAACTGCCCAGAATCCTGATTTTACTTGTTGTCACAGTTATTGACACTCAATTAAGATTAACAGCGTGAAGGGTTTTATAGACTGTAAAGAAATATACCAATCGATGATCATTCATTCATTTGTGATCTCATGTAGTGTTTTAACCCCTGGAGTTACCTGAGAAATAAATGAGAGATTATTTTAATTTAGCCATGATCTACAGTAAGGGTAAGCAGCTTAATTTGTTTGCTGTGTTTAACTGTTCGCTATACTCATTGTGGTCATCCATTGCATCAGAAAATATTTTTGCTTTCTTCAAGAACCTTACTGAATCTTGCCAAACTTAAAAGTTTGATTGTCCATTTTCCTCATTCATAACATAAGTGCAACCCTTGTGAGAGAAGCCACAGCCTCCTGAATTTATTAGTGCAGTACAGAAACAGTGGCGATTCATCTATTAGGCTTCTTTCTGTTACGAATGACAAAAAATGGAGTTCACATTAGTTTTAATAAAACAAAACAATGATTTATATGCTCAGGTAATTGAAACATCTATTGTAAAACTGATTAATCAGAGATGTTCCAAGCAGAAAATGGATGGAACACTTAAATTGGGTCACTCGGGAAAGATTTTTGGAAGGAAATATATATAAAGGTGTGTAGAGGTGATAGAGAACCCACAAGAAATGATGCAGTAACCTATGGCTTGTAAACAAAGATATATCCCTTTTAGGGCACTGTTATAGAGACTGAGAGCAGATTCAGGTAGAGAGGATCAACTGACAGGAGCTATGATTTTTGATCAATGTGCATAGATAACTTGTTCAACAATTTAGGGAGAAAGCTAGGGGATGAAATATTCTGACTTTATTTTCCTCCTTTCCCATCTCATGCTGGTGCTTCCCATTGGCTGATACTAACCTAAAGCCAGAGGCAAGGAAGTTCCTTGATACAATCCTTACTGATGCAGGTCCTTAGACTGGCACTGAACAAGAGGGAAAAAAACTGGGGAGTAGATATGGAGGGCCTGTATCAGTAAGTTCTGTATCAACGAGCACAGAACAGGCTTAAGACATAGATAATTTTAGGACCGAAGTCAAATTCTCTCTTCTTCCCTCTCCTCCTCCCTCATCTGTTAGTTTTGCTTTCTTCCTCTGCTTTCTGTCCAGTTTCAGAAAGCTCTTATCTCTTGATACTGAGATAGTTGCAGAAGATCCCATCCTACAAGGTCAAATGCTGTGAAAAGAGGGCCTGTCTCTAACAATTTGACATCATAATGACAGATTTTGGTAATCATCTTCCTGATGTGACTGGACAGCAGTCACTGTGGTAAGGAGATGTGAAGGAGCTCACTTGCCCTTCCAGACACCATACAGCCTCTGGCATGGAGCTGGACCAGCTACTGGGACTTTAGAGAGGGGTGGATGAATTCACAAATGGCAATGCCACATTTATAGGTGAAATGTGAATGGATGCAGGATGGCCAAGGTTTCATTTTTATCCTGGTGATTAGAAACATTTGTTGTCAGTAACTTCTTATTAAAGGATTAATGTTTTAATTTAATTACACCTACTTTATATCTTATAAAACAGTGTTCATATATAAGCTTTTTGAACATCTCATGTGGTACATGGCTTTTATAGCCATATTACAGATTTGGAAATGTTATCTTAAAAGAGATTGTCACTTGCTAAGGGCTTTTAAGTGCTTGATAAGGGATTTAAACAAAGGTTTTTCTGATCCTAGACAAATATGCATGTGGAAACAATTCAAGATTTGATTGCATATATTTTTAGTTTGCATGTGTGTTTGTGTGTGTGGGTATAGAAGATATGTCATTAATTGGTGGCTTAGACTTTTTTTTTTCCATAATGGCTAATATTTCTGTTTGTAAAATATTCCCTATTGACCCATGACTACATATGAAATTTTCAAAATATTCTTTAGTGGAAATTGTTTGACAATGTTCTATAGCTATGTACATTTCAGTATACTCTAAGACCATTAACTAGGGAAGAGTAATGGCATTTTCTAGCTACCATATTTTTATTGACCAATTTTATGGATCTACTGATGATTCCCTAATAAAGAATAAAGTCCTGAGGGAATGTGGCTTAAAGGCAGAAAAGTTTTATGGAAGAAGGATGCAAGAGAAAGTGAGAACAAAAACATTTCCCTAATCAAAGAGGAAATCCAGTTATATTAAAAGCAAATCTGGACTTCTAAATTTAAAATCATAATAGATAGATTGTATCAGCTCTCTGAAAATATGCAACTGTATTTTGAAATCTGATTCTTTTTTGGTACTAGATTCTATCAGGTGCATTTAAATAAACGATTTCTGACATTTTTAGTTTCTTGAAACTCAGTATGGGAAGAGAGAAAAGACTAGAGAGACAAAATGAAGGGATAGATAGATTCTGGCACAACTTGATCAAGACACAGCTGATTTTAGGAGCAAAATATTAGCTTTTCTCTCTCCTTCCTCCCCCCTCTTGGCTTTCAGTCACCAGCAGAACTACTTTGAAATGTCCATGCTTTTGAATAATCCCACTACTGAGAAGTATCTTAAATGAGGATACACACACACGTACACACATGCACATTTTTTTATTGTGATATAACATATATACAAAAAAGCAATAAATTTCAAAGTACAATTTAGCAATTAATTATAGAATATATTTCAAAGTTTGGTATGGGTTACAGTTCCACAATTTCACACTTTTCTTTCTAGCTGTTCCAAGATACTGGAGAATGAAAGAAATATCAATAATGATTCAGCAGTCATACTCATTTGTTAAATCCTATCTTCTCTGTTATAGCTCCTCCTTCTCTTTTGATCCTTCCTCATATCTTTGGGGATATTTAGACTATGTATGTTCTAACTCTTCATATTGTAAAGAGGTGTCAACAATATGAGATGGAGGATGGAACTGGGTTGATGTTCTTGGAGATCCTATCCCATCTGGGTTTCAGGACTTATTTGGCCTAGGAACCGTATAGAGATTATAGGTTTCTGGAAAGTAAACTTAGTGCATGCAACTTTTGTAGAATTCCAGACATGGCCCTAGTTGTTCTTTAGAGTTAACAGGAATGATGTTGGTTGGAATTTGGCAAATTGTGGCAAGTAGCATTATCTAACTGAAGTGTGCATAAGAATAACCTCCAGAATAGCCTCTTGACTGTATTTGAACTCTCTTAGCCACTGATGCCTTATTTTGCTACATTTCTTTTTGCTCTTTTGGTCAGAAAGGCATTGTTGATCTCATGATACCAGGGCCAGGCTCATCCCTGAGAGTCATGTCCCATTTTACCTAGGAGACTGTTCTAGTTTGCTAGCTGCCCGAATGCAATATACCAGAAATGGAATGGCTTTTTAATGAAGGGAATTTAATAAGTTGTTAGTTTACAGTTCTAAAGCCGAGAAAATGTCCCAATTAAAGCAAGTCTATAGAAATGTCCAATCAAAGACATCTAGGGAAAGATACCTTGGTTCAAGAAGGCCGACGAAGTTCAGGGTTTCTCTCTCAAATGAGAAGGCACATGGTGAACACAGTCAGGGCTTCTCTCTTGACTGGAAGGGCACATGGCAAATATGGCATCATCTGCTAGCTTTCTCTCCTGGCTTCCAGTTTCATGAAGCTCCCTGGGGAGGCGTTTTCCTTCTTCATCTCCAAAGGTCACTGGCTGGTGGTTCTCTGCTTCGTGGTGCTGCAACATTCTCTGCTCTCTCCGAATTGCTCATTCTCCAAAATGTTTCCTCTTTTATAGGACTTCAGAAACTAATCAAGACCCACTCAAATGGGTAGAGCCATGTCATCCCCTAATCCAGTTTAACAACCATTCTTGACTAAATCACATCAACCAGGGAGATGATCTCATTACAGTTTCAAATATACAGTATTGAATAGGGATTATTCTACCTTTATGAAATGGGATTTATATCAAGACATGGCTTTTCTTAGGGGGCATACTTCCTTTCAAACCAGCACAGAGACTTTTACCCCACATGGGGGGATTCATGTTCTTTTAGTAATAGAAACTGTTGGGAATACATGTTCAAAACAGAGAAATAGTTAATAAATTATACTGCAACAATTTGATGCCATGGTATTTTTAGTGATATTTATGTAAAACATGGAAACATACTTCAATATAAATAAAATGAGGAAAACATAATAAAACTATACAATATATGTTTATGAAAAAAAGTCTAAAAGGATATAACATACTTTTAGCAATGGTTGTGTTGGTTTTTTTTTTCCTTCTTGTCTTCATTTTTAAAATTGTCTTCTTTGTCCTCTATATTCATAAAATCTTTGGCAATGTACTACTGAATAAAAAAAAAAAGAATCCTATGTGCTCCCCAGCTCAGCATCCACTGCCTAGAAAAGATTTCTGATTGTGGTTGTTTTGCACAAATGATACATGAGTTTGGCTATTTTAAGACTGATTATACACCCTCATGTGCAATTTACCCAGAATCTCATCGATTGATACTACTCCATCACTGTAATTCACAGCAGATTGCATGCCATGTTATATATTGTGCTTCTTTGGAAAAGACATCAGTAGAAAGGGATTCTGTAATGAGAGTCGCTGGGATTGGCATGTAGGCTTACCAACTACTGAGGCAGAAAATGTAGTTAATGATAAGAAATATTTCCCAGGATCATCATCATCAACATCATGCAGATTCATGGCTGAAACCTCAAGCGTGGATAGGTTAAGTAGGAGTAAACTCATTAGGCACGTCAGCGTTCACTCCATTAGTAGTGGGAAATAGTTCAGCCAGTGCATTTGCATTTCAGGCCATTTTCTGTGGCTCATATATTTTGAACTGTTGGAAAATAAGGATCCTCTGTATGCCTGAAGGGAATGTGAGGGAAGCAATGAAGGAATATCTATCTTGAAATATTAGTTAAGTAATTCTTACCTATTCTTCAGATGTTGAAGATCCTCCCTAGGAGAACATATTAAAATGCACTGTGTCCCTGGGGTTACTCTATATGGATTTTTTGGGCATATTTTCTCCTTGTCTTAGTCTCTTATTGGATTCCTTTGGGTCTATACAGGCAGCTCATAAGGCTTTTGCTTATGTGATTATTAAAATTGTGTTTTATTGTTCTAGTTTTTTAGTTATTTATGCCCTAGTGGTTTTGTTGTTGTTCCCTGACTGATTGCAAAATAAACATGGAGCTGGAGTAGTGGTGAATGTATGTAGGTCAGGGATAGAAAGAGAGTTGGAATGTTTTTCCGTATAAGTTTAGCAGATTTTTTCAGGAGTATTAATTGTGATCTACCTCTTTCTTTATCTCTTTCTCTCTCTGTCTCTGCCTTTCTGACTCTCTGTATATAAATACACATACCCCACATACCCACATTTGAGTGTGCATATATATACTATACACATTTTGCCTCACCTTCAAATAAATGTCTTAAAATTGAATGTAGATAAATGTACTTATAAATGCACATATATGTATATATGGATATATTCATACATATACCATGTATATTTCCATATATAATTAGTTTTTAATAATGTTCTCACAATCACTGTCCATTTGTTATTTGCCTTCCATACATCTTTTTAGTGACTGGATAGATTTAGAAGACTTTAACTATTAGAAGGACTCAGAGAGATCATTAGGATTAGCCTCCTTTGAATCATAGGAATAATTTATGTGATATTCTTGAGAGGTGCTGATTAATCACCTGCTTCTGTACTCCAAGAGATTGGGAATTCACTACATTAATGTGCAGGCTAGTCTACTTAGGATAACTTTATTATAAGGATAATTTTGGCTCTTATGCAAATAAGTCATAGTTTTAATCTAAAACTACCATTGAATAATAACTTCTCTTTTTTTATGAGACGTTTACCCCATGAAGTACTATGACAGGTTTTGTGCATATCCAGATATCATTTCTTGATCTAAACTCTCTTACCCTTGCCCCACATGTAGCATGAGTTCCTGCTCTCAGGAATGTTTTTTGAATGGATTCACTGTACTTAGTCAACATCATCCTTAGAATATTGTATATGGATTTGAGTGCAGTTTTCCAGAACTGATCTCTCAGTCACATAGTCTATAAGAATGGTTCCTGGATTATTTTGTAAGTATATCACATCTTTGATAGAGCCTAATATTGTATGATTTAAAACTGGATCATACTACTGAATCATAGAGATTGTACTCAGATTATTTATTTATTTATTTATTTATTTATTTATTTATTTATTTATTTATTTATTTATAGAACTTGCCGCTAGGAAAAGTGTATCTGTTTGAAATTACATTCAGACTCTAGATATGGGGATTGAAAATAAATGTAACTAAAACACAATAGAAATTTATTTTTATCCCAAGTAATATAAGACTGGAATTAGTGCTGGGTTAGTGTGTCACAGAAACTCCCTGACATTGGATTTAGGTTTCTTCTTTTTTTGTACTCTGAAATCCCTAATGCATGTCTTCCGTTCTATGGTCACAGAATAATTGTTGACTCCAGGCATGGAGTCCTTATGTAAAAGAAAAAGGGGGAGAGAAAGAAAAGGGGACGGATTAATAGGGCTTTCCTAAAAGTTAGCACATGATTTAACATATTAATTTTATTATCTACTTTATCTGTAAAGAGGCTAGAAAATTGTTTTCTAGCTGAATACACATTGTCCAGGAATTAGTTATTAAGGTAAAAAGTGAGAATAGATATTGTGTAGGCTACTAGCAGTCTTTGTCACAACAGAAATTTCTATCTTCTACCTGATTTTCTAATTTATTATAAATGCTGGACTTTATACTTACCACTATTCAACTTAATTTCATAGCTCCTGCCCAGAAAAATACATTTCAACCTTGATCCAATCATCTATTTTTGAGATGAACTTCTCAACTTCATGTCATTGGAAAATTTAATGAATGAGCTTTCTCGTGCTTTACTCAAGTCTGTGGCTTAAGGGAAATGAAAAGCTTTCCTAAAGAAACAAAAGAAATAAAAGGGAAGTCACTGCTTCTTTCCATATCCAAGAGAACAGGAAGCATTAACATAGTTTTTTGTTTGTTTGAAGAAAAGACTCTCATGGGACTTTTAAAATTTGATAGAGAAGTTGGTCTTGTAATCCATTGCAATGAAATAACTAAATTTTATGTTTAAAATGTAACAGTATTTGGAGATTTGTGCCCTGAACTGGTAGGTAGAGATAAATAAGTAATGGAAGAATCATCTAACTAGAAGAGAGAAAGTCAGTCTTCCCAAAATATTGGGTGGCTATAGTAGATAGAAAATTAGAAATGTCCTCATAGTTGGAGAGTTCAGGGGGTTTTGAATAATAATTTATAATATTTAATTTGTTATTTTCTGTTTCTGAGCTGTAGTTTTCTATCCTCCCTATTCCCACTCCCCGCAACCATCAGGGCCTGATAAACACAGTAACCTTCTGTTAAGCCTATATATATTCTAAAGAGTTAAGATTCAAAGGGAATTCACAACAATGCTAAGAGGCAGGATAGCAAGTAAATTATGGGGATTCAACCAGCCATGGGTATAGGAATGTCGAGTTAAACATTAGTACATACCCCATCTCATCCTCCAGAATCTGAACATTTATTAGGAGGGCATTAATCTTTCCACCATATTGTTTGATGTGGATTTGAATGATTTCATTCAGAGATTAATGTAAAGATGACCCTCGAAATTTAGAAGGGGTCTACTCATAGCATACAACTGTTTAAATGGGATTCAGACCAGAAACTGACTACAGTGCAACAGAAACTTTATAGAATGACCAAGATATTGGCAGAAACTTTACAATTTTACCACCCAGGTTTTACAGTGATTAGCTTACTCATATTTCCTTCTGTATTCTGTTTCTTCTGTTATATTCTAAACTCTTTGATATAACCTACTCATTGTTATAAGTCTAGTCTCTAGCATCAGTAGATATTTAATTGGAATTTCTTTAATGAGTAATTAAACCATCTGTGATCCAGTGATGGGTGGAATAGCTATTAAATGTCTCATATTCTTTATACACTTTACAGTAAGAATACTACTAATCCATATTTATTTTTATTTTTATTTTAAGGAGAACCTCCTATTTACAATTAAAATTACATTTTAACAGTCAATAAGGCCCAATAGACAAGTGCTTGAAGGAACAAATATGTAAATACTGTTTTTTAATTCCTTTAAATCTCCCAATCAGTGATTCTGAAGTCCAAATCAGTGATTCTTAAAGTGTGGTCCCTGTTCCACAGCATCTGTAATACCTGAGATCTTGTTAAAAATTCTTGGGCTCCACCCCAGACCTCATGACACAAGAACTAGGGTTTGGTGCTCAGCTCAGTTTTAACAAGCCTGCAAGTGTTTCAGAAGCATGCTCTAGATCGAGATCCATGGCACTTTGTGATTTCCAGAAGTGAATATGATAGGATGTTTTCATAATGGGAGAAAAAAAACCTTGCTAAATACTCACTATAGGTCAGGTACTGTACTGGAGCTTTAAATTTCCTCAGAGTTTGTGGCTATATTTAAAGCACCTGATGCTGTTTGAATTAGATATTGAAATGTTTGGTCTTTATTTTCAATTATGTAAGTTATATTTATCCAAATAAAGATTTTCTGTAGGATTTCTTTGGATGAAAGGGTTTTCATTTTTGTTGTATTATTTTGTTTCACTTAACAAATGGCCTAAAGATCCTAAAATTAAGTGTTTCTTGATATGGAGTTGATAGTTGCCTGATACTGGAAACTAACTAATTTAGCTCATTTAGTCCATAAATCCTACACATATAATTGTACTTTAATTCACAGAAAATATATTCTCTTGACCAAAAAAAGAAATTATTATTACCACATCTATGTTTATTTAAATTATTTGGATGTAATGTGTTTATTTTATTATATGCATTTATATTATTAGTTGTTATACACATAAGCAATAAAAATGTGATTTTAAAAGACTGAAAGCATTGGATGATAGTTAATGTTTTTCTGCCTTTTTTATCCAATCAGGTTGTAATGAGCTCTTCTCTTGCTGTAAGATGTATTACAGGGGCATACCAGCTTTCTCTTGGGAAATAGGAGTAGCATAAATTGTGATTTCTAAATTATTCCAATCAGAAAAAATTGAAACAATTAATCTGGTATAACAATGTTGAAAGATATGAATCAAAGACAATGACATTATCATATGTATATGTACCTTTTAATTAAAAATATATTTTGTTCAATGCTTTGGCTTTTATTTGGCAGAGTCTCCTCTGCACAGAAAGTATATTCACTTCTTTATTTGATTATGAAAACTTTCAGTGTTTCTATAATGTTACTATTTTTGTAAAAACAATAGCATATGTCCTGCTTATTTTCTCTTCCACCACTCATCAAACTAACTATAACTTAGTTCTCTATTTTGCTTCCTTCTTGTAAGCTTGTTTCTGACCTTGCCTGCTCTCACTAGATTGAAAGTATTTGAGAGTAGACATATGTTGTTGGCATTTTTAACTGAATAGCTATTTCTGGACTATGCTAATACTGCTTTATATTTATTGGTTGATCAACTTTCAGTTCCAATGGCAAACTGGACAAGGCTGCTATTCTTATCTAGCTAAATGGTTTACCTATTGGCTTTTCCAAAGACTCAGTCAGCTAGAGATCAACAGCTTTCTGACCTTCCAGGTGTCAGAGGAGAAAAATAATTCCCCATGACTATGAGAGGTGGAAGAAGTAATAGAGGTAGCATTGTAGATGCATGAACTCTTTTCCCCTCTTGTCTTATGCCATATAATCCCAGAAGAGGTGAAATTAAAAGATAAAAATAAAATAATGTGTACCTACTTTGTATAAAGCATATGAACTTCATGGCAGCCCTATGAGGGAAGTATTGTTAGCTTGGATTAAGATTAAAGAGTTTAAGTAACTTAATTGCAGTTACTCATATATGAGAGAAAATGCAAAATAGAAGCTGCCTGTGTGAATCATAAGGGAGAAGAGATGAAATGATGATGAATATATATTCAGACAATCATTGTTAGTACGGTTTGGAGTTTCTCATGGTTAGTTGCTAAGGGTACCAAAGTATGCTCTTCTGTTATAATTGTTTAGTTATTAGTATTTCAGAATGAGGCTTCACGCATTGTGTCCCTCAAGATAATAATAGATATTCCATGATATAAAAGGGTTTCCATTGTCAGATTCAAGAAAACACTACGAAGTACATCTATTACTAATGCCAGGACAAATGCTTAGCAATATGGCCCTTTGAGTTAAAAACAGCAATCTAGATGGAATTTTGCAGATTTTACTGACTTGGTGTTGTCAGGTTGGTCAATATGAGTCTATTAACATCATCAGCTTAGCTCTAGAAGTTACGTTCTGAATAGCATACACATTAGAAAGAAAAGGTAATTTTCCCTTATTGCAATGTTTAACAGTTTGTTCCCAGTTTTTGCCCTTTCCCATGACATAACGTTTATATTGCATGGTGAATTTGGGGAAAGCATTATTTGAATGTTTGTTCTTAGAGATCCCCTTCTAGTTTTCTTCCATGAACTCCTACAATATGATTTACTGTCTGCCCATTGATATTAAAGGGTCTTGCTTAATTAGACATTGTTACATGGTGATTATAGATTTGATCTTCCTTTAATTTCAGGTTTAGAGAAGCATGTCAAGTGAAAAATATGTGCATACTGTTTCTTAAATAGGGAATATATAATATGCATTATAAGTAATATGTAACCTCAGATTGCCACAAAAAGTGGGGAGTTTATTAATGGAGGAAATAATGCCTGCAAGGAACAAGCATGTCTGCGACTCTAATTAGACCTACTATTTTTGGTGCCCAATACAATTTCCCAAATCTTATTAAAGTTGTCTTTACACCATCCATTCATTTGGATGTTTCAAGTATCCATCAGCACATTTAACCTTTTGAATCCCTCATTAAAGATGACTATATAGCATTGAATAACTTAGAATAGTCTAAGTTTATTTGACCCAAAGTACTTCCTTCTGAAAAAAAAAAAACAAAAAACTTAACATCTCAAGGGGCAGTACTTATCTTATTAAGGATGATTTGAAATATAATGATATAGAACATTTAAATTATTATGTTAATGCCATAGTATTCATGCCCAAGTAAAAATATTCCACTGAGATCAAATCCACGTATATGAAAATACAGGGAAAGAGAAATCATTTGTTTTATGCTATAAGAATTTAGCTTATCAGATAATAGAAGGTGTCAGTACTTCCTAATAAAATGAAGTTATTTGGTAAGACAAGAAGAGGTAGAAAAAATGTTTTTGATAAAGGAAGAGTAAAAATTCACTGCCTCCTCTGGACACAAGCACTCAGGATGTGTTATATACCCTAGCAGTCACTCAAAGCTTTTGTTTTGATTTTCCCGTCTATATCGTTAGGTACAAACTATATGTGAAAAATCTAACTCAAGGAAAAATAAAAAGAGATCATTATGTTCTGGGAAGTAGAGGAGACAAAGACTTCAGTGGGTGAACCCTGCAAATACACACTGATTTCCAATTATACAATACATATATTTTCTTGAATTCATAACCTAATGGTTCCAAGTCCAAGCTGAGCATGCACATGTGCACATACACCTAGAAGCATTATTTCTACCTGAAAACAAATTAAATGCTTAACTTAGATCACCTTCCTGCTTAAATGCTGCCTAAAACCGTGATCACCTCACATAAATAGGTAATGGTCATTTACTTCCCTTTCTTCTCTAGTTCCCCAAAAGGTGGCAGCTAAGGATTTTAGTATGTAATGAAATAATTAGCATTACATTCATGGGTCTTTCCTCTATATAGTTAAAATTTATGAAAGCACTTCTTGCTACCCCTTTCTCCCTAAAATATCATCTAATAAATCACCCCTAACAACATTTCCATTGCTTTGTAGCGTGATACGTTCTTCTTTATTTTTAATGTGAACAAATAGTCACAAATGCATTTTGTAGCATGTGAGTGTTGAAAAGTGCTGCCATGTGCAGGGGAGAAGAGAGTACATATTGAGTTAAGGATGATTCTATACAACCCATAAGTTGTTTGGCTTGACTTGAATTTTAAATGGACTTATGGCCCAATGAGCTGCCTTGTAAGGAAGTTTGCCTGGTACAAATTGATACCAACCTGGAGGTTTTTTTAGATGTTGGCTTTTTTCTAAACTTGTTTACATGAAAAGAAGGAATAGATGAATATGCTCCTGGCAGGTGTCACAACTGAAACCTAATTGTACTCATTAAGCTTTTAAAATTAAAATTTCCAGAAATGAATCATCATGTAAAATGTATTCTGGCTTTCAAGCAGGTTAGTCTCAGGATCAGTATTAAGTCTATTGTTCCAGTTGAACATAAATATGTCACAGGTCCTATTTCAAATCATCTCTATTAGTGGCCCTGTTTTTATGCACTCAAAAATTTGCACAAAAGTGAATACTATGCCAGAGTATCATAACAAAATATTGCTTTTTGTAAGCTTAACAGGGATGGAAACATCATTTACAACCTAAAGATTGGTGATGATCTTTACTGAGCCAGTTGACTAAATAATCACCCCCTTTTAAAAATTAAGCTCTTCTAGTTTGGGATTTTCATATATATATTTAGTTCCAGTAGGGGATAAAGGCATGCTTTTCTTCACAATTACATTCCCAGGATCTAGTGTTTTATTTCTAGCACTGCGTACTTTGAATGTAAGTACTCACTAAATAATTGTTGAATAAATTTTTTTTAATTATCTGTATCTATCCATTGATCCATATATCTATCTTTTTCTCTATCATACACATTCTGCCATCTCTTTTCACTGTTAATGTACAGTAATGAATGTTAAAGGCACATGAAAAATTTCAAACTACTATGCTACTCCCCTTATTTTTTCCTTTGTCACCCTGCTCAGACTAGATATACCAAGATTTGGCTAGATTAAGATCTGCATTATCACGTATATGCATTATCTTATACAAATGGATATTTGCATCATTTATAATGATTATTGCATTATATACCTTATAATATAATATTATTACTAATATAGTAATGATAATGAAAAGATTTCCACCAAATTAGGGAAGTAGATTGTCTGCCTTATAATGTGTACTGTATGATGAACACATAATTTACTTTAGAGGTCCCTGGGAAGCATCTGAAAGAGAAAGATAATCGTGTCTAGGTCAGCTGAAACTGACTGTGAATTTTAACAAACAGAACGTGTACATTATGGTCAGGATAGACTACATTATTTTACAAAAGTAAGCATCCTTAAAATTTGGGAGACTTAAGCAGAAGTTCATTCCTTTCTTTCTTTGTTCACTATAGATTGCCAACAGGTCTCTGTTCAGTGTAGTTCCTCAGCAACCCAGGCTGATAGAGTAGCTGCAATACAGAATGTTGCTGTCATTTTCCTCTGAAAGTAAGAGAGCTCAAGGATCGAGCATCAGCAGTTAACAGTAACATATATTACTTATGCCCACAATTCACCTACGTCCAGCCAACATCAAAAAGGCTCAGGGGTGTCATCTTATCATGAAACCAGAAGGTAGAAAATAGGCACTGGATTTTATTATTATCACATTATATTTTAGATAGCCTAACCTAAAATATATGCTACATGGTGTGCACATGTTATATATTTAAAAAGCATCCTAAATAGGCCACTATTTTCTAGACAGCTGAAGTTGAGCTATAAGGAGATGCCCCAGCGATTAATAATGAAGACAAACGACATGAATTAAAATGCCATGAAAGAAGAAAACAAATAATATTTAGATTGTAAACTGGAATGAAAATCTGCATGGCTGCTGTTCAGTTTGCATATGCTGATTTCCACTTCAGCAGATTCTCATATGGGTAACACTCATAGACTCTAGGATGAACATCAAAAGGGAGTGACTCAGTAACAATTAATGATCATTTATAATGATACAGAGGAGTTGCCTGCCAGAATAAAAGGAAAGAGACATAAGAGCTTAACAGGTATGGAGAAAGAGAGTATGCAAACTCCTATGGGAGCGCAGGTTTGTTAGTTTGCATGAAATAAAGAGCTCTTTTACTGGGACCAAATCCATTGAAAACAAAAGAAAATTATAGAAATGCACAGATTTTCATATAATTGAGTAGTGCTTGAGAGCCAGTCATTAGATTAGGTAACTGTTTCACTCGGCTTTTCCCTTTTCTGCTTTAAAGGATTCTAGGCAAATTGTGAAATTCCTACAACTATGTGAATTATTCAGGGTTGGAAGAACATGGATGGGATCACGTTATTTTATCTATTGTTCAGGTTAAACCATGTCATTGTACCAAGCTGATCAGGAGCCCACATTTTTGCAGAGAACCAGAAAAGCAGTTCTAATAACTTTTCTTTATATATCAGAACACATTTAATTAGTACACCCACATATATTTAATAATGTATTCTTTATATAGAAAAATCTTCAGAAAATAATGTGTCACTGCTGACTCTAAAGGCTGTAGCTGCTGACTAACATGACTTTTACACATTTGTGTATTTCATGAAAATTTTGAAGTCGTTGACAGGAGGGAATCACTTGGTCACTCTCAGGAAAGGACTGTTGGACCAAACGGAGAGACCATACCTTTCTCCCTGCAAGGTGCTAATTATGTTTGTTTAGAGAACTTTCATTTTCATACTGAGCGTTCTTATTTTTTGAATGACTATAAATTTTTTTATGAGTTTTAGAAGAACAATATCCTATGGAGTCTAAAACTCTTTAGGACTTGGGGACATTATCTAAAATCACCTATTACATACTTACTCAATATTGTGTTAAGTAGAGTAAGGTTGAGACACTTTTATATTATTGTTCTTTGATGCAAGAGATGATGAAATCTTCATCATCTTACTGTTTGTGTTGTTTTCAGATTAGGACAACTATAAGTGAACTACATTCACAGCCCCCTCCCCTTTTATTTATTTATTTTTGGATGTTAGTATGAAAAAATGATATTGATCAAAGATGTGAGGATTGTTTAGAATATAGATTTTTTTCATATGTATCTATAGTCAAAATATTGAAACATTATCAATGGATGTCATGTGTTCCTTTAAAGGAAGAAAAGAAAGACAATATGCTCACCAAATAGATTTTTATTTCATTTTTGTAAAAATATCTCTAAAATGAAATTGCTTAGTGGATTTATCACACATATGGAAGATTTGTACAATTTAAAAAGTTTGTTTCAGTAATCCAATATAATGTGAAATGTAAATATTTTTGTTGAGTGAACATAAAGTTTTGAACAATAAGGAATTGGTGCTAGTAGTCATGAATATTTCCTATATTCCTGTTAATTGCACAATGTTTTACTAAAGGAATACATCACTTTTCATTTTAACTGTTACTTATTATATGCTTTACTTCTTTATATTCTGCCCCTTAAACAAGTTTTTTCTCCCTTTACATAGATGATCTACATAGACTTTTTTCTCCCCTCTCTTGCTATGTTGAATCTCTTCTCTTAATATATTTTCAGTTTTCTCTGGCTGAGGTTTGAAAGCGGGGAAAATAAAAGTAGATTTAATTTTTCCCAGATGATTGAATGTTAAAGACATTCAATTCTTCTCTTTGCCTTATGTTTTGCTTCTGACTTTTTCTTGTTTTCAGTTATTTTCCTTCTCCATTAACTTTCCCATGTGCATCATCAATAAGTGTAGATATATGAAAGGGACTCTTTTTATAGAATATCATGTTTATTGCTATTGATCTTCTTCAGCTCACCTAAAGAATTATATACACATTTCACGTGATTTATATACCTTTTATCCACTAACATATTATCATGGTTTTTGGAAAATTCAAATATTTATATGTAAGTATATGGAAACATAAAGATGATCACAATTCATTTTATGTTCTAAAGAGATCACATTTTAATTAAAGAGATAAATGGTGTATGCTGTTCATATATTTAATAATTATTAATTGTAATATTATATAAACTTTGATTATAGCTACCCAAAACAAAATTATAAAATACTATTATAGTGCAGGGATGAAAAGGAGTAAGTATTATGCTACCTTTAATTAAATTTGAATTCCAGAAAAGGTAATTCATGTAAAGTCATGGAATTGTTTTTTAACTTAAGAATATTTATGGCATATAGAAGTGGCTTGTTTCTTCTGGTTTTATTTTAATCTTTCTTCCAATTGTTGTCACTTATCCATATTATCTTGTTGTCTTTCTGATGATTATTGCTTTCACTGAATACTTTGAAGCATAGCATACTCTGAATTTAAAACAAAATAAAGCAAGTGTACACGTTTTTCACTCTTGAATAGGGTATGTCTCGTCTTCCTGACTCACAAGTTTCAAATTCATTTGAAATGGAACTCTTTTTTAGCAACTTCTAACTTATTAGCATTGATTGTGATTTCTTCAGGTGATGCAGTTACTCATACTGAGGAAAAGTTGACAGGAAATGAGAATAAATTAACTTTATGAGGCTGAATCCAGCAGATGCTAGTACATTCATGAATCCTGATATTGAAGGCCGTGACATTGACATATGTTTATAGTTATCCTAATTTTGTTCTGAAATCAAGAGTCAGTGAAGCATGGTAGTTTAAATACTCCATTTGTTCTTTGCAAATGTAGGCAATAGGCAATCATGCACTTAACACTCAGTAATCACAGGAATTTATAAAAAAAAAAAAAGAAAAAACACCCATTACCAGTGTGCAAAGCAGAAATCAAGGAAAATTTATCATCTGCATTAGAGAATTACTTTAAATTCTTTTCATCAGTATAATGATAGAATATTAACTTAAAAAAAAACTGCATTGATTTTACTTAAGCTGGAGTAAGAATTAGTACATAGAATCCTAGATAAACTCTGGGTCATATAAATGATATTATATGCAAGCAACATTTGTCTTCATTAAAGTAAATGACATATTTGTATTTCTTGCTGTGAAAAGATTTCTACATAAAATATATCTATTAGATAGACTAGATGTACTGTCTTTGCAAAACCAAAATAAAATCATGCACAGATACATAATTTGAGAAGTAGAATTATCCAGGTAGACACATGTAATCTAAATAGATCCAGGTATACATTATTTATTTGTTTACTAATTTATTTGTTATTCATGTCCCCAAGTGCTTCTACAACAAATTCAAGTTAGTTTGCAATGTAAAATATCTATATGCTATAGGCAGTGAGGAAGAAAACACACAATAAAAAAGGAAGAAATATAAAAGAACAAAAGCAAAATGTAGACATATAATTTCTGTGATTTAGCAAGAATTTAATTTGAAAATCTTTGTAGATAAGACTAAAAGGACAAATGAGATTATCCTTTCTATATAATAAAAAGAATTAACATGACAATTTTTACTGAGCAAACTTCATTTAAAAAGACATTCTCCTGAAGCTCCATATACAATAGATTCTGAATATTAACTGGTCATTTTTTAGGTATAATTGATAATATTTATTTAAAATGAGAAATCATAATACAAATTTTGTGAGAAATCCTTTAATTACAGTTTTGAAAAGCTGGCAAATACCCCCAAATATCACAGAGTTCAGAAAAATAATATATTTGATAATTAAAAAAAAAAAAACTCCATATTATTATTTTTTTACTTATGTGCAATTCACACAACATAAAATTATCCATTTTAAAGTGAACCATTCAGTAGCATTTGTGAAACCCCCATTTCTCTATGGTTACCAAACATTTCATCACCCCAAAGTAAGATTCCATGAAGCATTTATTTCCTATTCCCCTCTCCCTCAGTCCCTGGCCAACACCAGTCTGCTGTCTATCTCTATATAATTACTTATTCTGGATATTTCATATCAATTAAATCATGCAATATATGACCTTTCATTTCTGGCTTCTTTCACTTAGCGGAATGTTTTTGAGGTTTACCCATCTCATAGACTCTAATTCCTTTTTTTTTTTGGCTGAGTAATATTCCATTGTGTATATGTACCACAATTTTTTTATCCATTCATCTATTGAAGGACATTTTTACCCTTTGGCCATTGTAAATAGTTATGCTAAGAATATATGTTTACCTGTACTTGTTTGGTAATCTGTTTGCAATTTTGGGAGTGTATACCAACAAATGAAATTGAGGGATAATATATTGATTTATATGTGTAACTTTTTGAGGACTAGCCAAACTGTTATCCACAGCTTCTGAACCATTTTAACATTCCTACCGGCAATGTATGAGGGTTCAGATTTCCCCACATCCTCACCAACACTTGTTGTTTTTGGTGTTGTTATTTTTATTATTTTTTATATAGCTATCCTAATGGGTGTAATTGCTTATCTAGTTGCAGACTGATTTGCATTTCCTTAATGCATAATGATTTTGAGCATCTTTTCATGTGTTTATTAGCAGTTCGTGTATGTTCTTTGGAGAAATTTCTATTCATCTTTTTGGTAAATTGTAAGAGTTCTTTATATATATTGGATGCTAAACCTTTATATAATGATTCGAAAATATATTCTCTCATTTTGTAGGTTGTCTTTTCAATTTCTTGCTAGTGCCATTTGATACATAAACCTTTTAATTTTGATGAAATTCAATTTATGTATTTTTTTTTTGCTATTTCTTTTGTGCTTTTTGTATCATATTTAAGAATGCAATGTCAAAGTTCATAAAAAATCACCCTTTGTTTTATTACAGAGTCTTATAGTTTTAGATTTTAAATGTGTGTATACTCCATTTTGAGTTAATTTTCTATTGGTATGGGTAGAGGTCCAATTTAAAATAATTAGTATATAGCTATCAGTTGTCCCAATACCATATGTTCAAGAGATTAATCTTCCCCATCGAGTGATCTTGGGGAAAGAATGAAGAAAATCAACCAGCCTTAGATATTTAGGTTTATTTTAGGAGTCCCAAATCTATTCCATTGGTCTGCGTGTCTGACTTTATCCCAGTACCACCACAATGATTTTATATCCTTGTAAATATTTATAAAATACTGTAACATTTATTAAATAACATTTAATAATATTCATAATATTTCAGACAAATCTCAGCTTTGTTCCATCTACCAACCAATACATGTGCTACCATTTGCAGTTAAATAATAATATAAGAAATAATAATGACTTTTTCTACTAGTAAATACACAATTGCACATTATCTCATTTTTGGTTTGGGTACTGAATGAATGCTAATGATACATTTTAAAGAGTAGTTTAAAATTTAACAATGATCATGGCATTAAATATGTTTTCACTAACTCAAGCTTTAATTCTTTTTAGAAAAGAAAGGCATACTTTTTTAGTTTTTGTATATACCACAACATTTTAATCACTGTGGTTTTGTAGAATGCTTGAAATTGGGAGGTATGACTCTTTCAATTCTGTTCTTTTTTTTCAAGATTGTTTTGCCTATTGAGCTACTTTAAACTCCACATGAATTTGAGGTTTGCTATTCCATATTCTCCAAAAAGACCATTGGAATTTTCATAGGGATTTCAGTGAATTTTTAGCTAGCTTTGGGGAATATTTCCTTTTTAACAATATTAAGTCTTACAGTCTATTAACATGGGAAGTCTTTTCATCTATTTGGGTCTTCTTTAACTACATTCAGCAATGTTTTGTAGCTTTTAGATACAAGTCTTTCACCTACTTAATAATATTTATTCTTACATAATTTTTTTTCTTTTGGTTATCATAAATGGAATTTAAAAAGCTTTTTGATCATTCATTGTTGATACATAGGAACACAATTGACTTTGGTATATTGATCTCATAACCTGCAGCTTTGCTAAATTTATTGATTAGTTCTAGTAGTATTTTTGTGGATTCTTTGAGAAATACTCATTCCCTATTTGCAGATGACGTGTGTGTATATAGAAAAAAAAAATTACCTCCTTCTTTTTTCTACTTAGATGCCATTTTAAAATATTTCAGCCTAGTTGCATTGTACTTCTAGCACAATGTTAAACAGCAGTGGTGAAAGCAGGTATCTTCATCTTGTTTCTGATTTTAGGGGGAAAGCCTCTCGTCTTTCTCCATTAAGTATGATGTTGTCTATGGGTTTTCTAAAATGTCCTTTATCTTATTGAGGAAGATCGCTGTAAATTTTTAGTTTTCTGAGTTGTTTTTATCGTGATAGGGTATTGGATTGTGTTGAATGACTATTCTCTATCAGTTGGGATGGTCATGTGTTTTTTTCTTTTTCCCCTCTTCTATTATTTGTGGTTTATTACAGTTACTGATTTTTGTACATTGCACCACCTTTTCATTTCTTTGATAAAACCCAATAGGTCATGGTATATAATTATTTTAATATGCTTTTGAATTCGATTTGGTATTATCTGGTTGAGGATATTTATATCTATATTCATAAAATATATTGATTTGTAGCTTTCTTTTCTCGTGATGTTTTCATCAGACTTTGGTACCAGGGTAATATTGGCCTCATAGAATGAGTTAAGAAGTGTTCCCTTCTCTTCTATTTTTGTAAGAGTTTGAGAAGGATTGGTGTTAATGCCTTGAGTATTTGGTAGGATGCACCAATGAAACCTTCTGATTTTGGACTTTTCCTTGCTAGGAGGTTTTTGGTTATTGATTCAATCTCTTTATGTGTTATAAATATGTTTAGGTTTTCTATTTCTTCTTGAGTCAGTGTTGATAATTTATGTAAGTCAAGTAATTCCCATTTCATCTAGTTAACATAATTTGTTGGAATAAAATTGTTCATAGTGTTCTCTTGTAATCTTTTATTTTTCTGTAAGTTGGTAGTAGTTTTTCTACTTCCTTTTCTTTTTTTTTTTTTATAATAGTTGTTTTGAAATATTTATTTGCTAGTTCCAGTATCTGATTCAGCCATAGATTGGACTTGGGTGATTTTCTTTTCTCTTGATGATGCGTTCCACTTTTTTGATTCTCCATATGCTAGGTAATTTTGGATTGTACCTTGGACATTATGAATATTAGCTTTGGAAGTTCTGGATTCTATTTTTTTCTCCAATGAATGTGTTGGAGGTAGCTCCTTTGTTAGTTCAGCTGTTTTTTGTTTGTTTGTTTTCCTTTAGCTGTTGCTTTGAGTCTACTCTTCCCCTGTATGGTTCAAGGGTCAGAGATGTGAGTAGCCAGAGTTTGGTGTTTCCCTGTCTTGCTCTCTCCTTTCTGGGATTCCCCCTCTCTCTTCAACTTTCATGGCTTCTCAGATTCACTTTTCTATTTCCTAGGCCAGAAAAATAATTGGATTTTCCATGTTTTCTGCTATTGTTGCTATGTCTGCTCTGCCAGTGCACTTAGCTCCATATAAAACCATTGGAGACAGGAAATTTGTCGCTATCTAGCGCCTCTTCAAGGGAATGTGCAGTTCTCTTGAGAGTCTGCTTCTGTTCACTATGCAATACCTTCAGGTATTTGCTTTTTGTATTATGTGTAGGTTTTATATTTGTTTTACTTTTCATCCTATAGATTGGGAAACATTTTCATATATTTAACATCCATTGCTACAGGGATTTGGATAAAAAGCTACCCATGCATTCTGGTGAAAATCTGATTTTTAGAAGCTTCTTGAAATGTAATCTGGCATGGGCTATTGAAATGGAAAGTGCCTGTCTTCTATCCAGATCCTTCTAAGAATGTTAGATGTACAGAAATACTTAATATAACACGTTTGTGTGACAAATCTGGAAAAAAATAAATGTCCATCTATAGGGGAATGTTTGAATACCATTTTGATGCAATGTTGAACAGATATTTAAATAAAATGAATTGGCTTCATGCCAGTTAACTTGGAGGGATTTTCATAGTGAAAGAAGAAATGTAAGATCCAGAGAAGCATATTTAACAAGATCCTACTGTTAATAACTGAATAATGACTCCATCCCCTCACCAATATATATGTATGTATAGATGTATATTTGTATTTGATGCAGTGAGTCTAGATAAAGATATGAAAGGAAAGAACATACATTCAATTGTTAGGATTGGTTATTTGAAAGAGGTGGAAAGGAGGGGAATAGAAAGAGAAAACAATACAATTATTAATTTTTTTAATTATTCCTAGTTAAAAAAAACAGCATATTAATGATATACCACTTATATAAAGTATATGCTTGCATGAGTGTGTGCATAGAGAGTTCAATGGAATTAACAAATTATTAATGTTAGTTATTTCATAATAATAGAATTAAGGTGATTTTTAATTTCTTCCTGTTGGCCATGCTTTTTAAGTTTACCCATTCTATTAGATACGTAGTGGTCTGTCACTGTGGTTTTAAATTATATTTCTTTATTATTAACAATAATGACTATTTTTTTCATAATCCTTTTGCCTTCCTATACGTTCTTTGGTGACGTGTCTGTTCAAAAGATTTGTCCCTTTTTAAATTTGCTTGTCTCTTTTCTCATTTAGTTTTTTTTGCCTGGGCAGGCACCGGGATTTGAACCCGGGTCTCTGGCATGGCAGGCAAGAACTCTGCCTGCTGAGCCACTATGGTCCACCCTCTCATTTAGTTTTGAGAATTGTTTATGTATATTCTGGATATAAGTCCTTTACCAGATATGATTTGCAAATATTTTCTTTCCATCTGTGGTTCTGTCCCTCAACTGCCCCTGAGCTTCCCTTGCATATGGAAGTGGCCATGTAACTAACTTCTGGCCAGTAGAGTGTGAGTGGATATGATGTATGCAAATTATGAATCATGCTTTTAAGCAAATCATCTTTTGCTGTGTGTACTCTTTTTTCATTCTCTTTATATATAGTGTCCTTCCAAGAGTAGACCTTAAACTGTGGTGAAGTCCAGTTTATCAATTTGTGCTTTTGATGGCTCTTCTCTTTGGTGTTTTGTCTAATCCACTTCCTTTTCTGATTTTAGTTATTTGCATCTTTTTTTTTTTAGCCTGTTTCACTAAAGATTTGTAGAATTTTGTTGATCTTTTCAAAGAAGTAAGTATGGATTTTGTTGATTCTCTCTAATGCTTTTCTATTTTCTATTTTGTTTATCTCCCACATAATGAATATTCCCTTTCCTCTGCCAGCTTTGGGTTTGGTTTGCTATTTTGTTTCTAGATCCTTAAGATTTACACTTAGGCTATTGATTTAATTTATTTTTAAATGTGGTTGTTTACAGCTGTAAAATTCCCTCTGAGAACTACTTTTGCTGTATCCCAGTTTTGGTATATTCTCTTTTTGTTTCATTCATCTGACAGCATTTCCTAATTTTCCTTTAGACTTCTTCTTTGACCTATTGGTTGCTTAAAAGCATATTGTTTAATTTCCCCATATGGCGAAATTTCCAGTTTTCCTTTTGTTATTTAACTCTAACTGCAGTGCATTGTGGTCAGAGAAAATATTTTGTATGATCTCAGTTTTTTAAATGTATCAAGACTGTGCTATAGTTTAACATATAGTTTATTCTGGAGATTATTAAATAGGGATTTGAAAATAATATATATTCTATTGTTGGGTAGAGTATTTTAATTATGTCTGTTAAATTTGTTCTATCTTTATATGTTCTATCTACTAATGAAAGTAGGGTATTTACGTCTTGAAGTCTCTGACTATTATTGTACAGCTTTCTATTTCTCCCTTCAATTCTGTCCATTTTTATTCATATATTCTGGAGGTTGTTTTTCCTGTTGCCATATATTTATAATTGTTATGTCTTCCTGATACATTGGCCCTTTTTCAATATATAATGAACTTATTTTATCTTGCAATCTTTATTTTTTATGCTAAAGTCTATTTTACTATATTACATGGAATATTTTTGCCATGCTTTCACTTTTAAACTCTTAAAATATTGGATCTAGAGTGAGTCTCTTGTAGATAACATACAGTTGGATCCTATTTTTTATCCAGCCAGCCACTCTCTGTCTTTTAATTGATGATTTTAATCTACTTCCATTTAAAGTGTTTACTGTTAAGGAATGACCTAACTCTGCCAGTTTGTTATTTGTTTTCTATATGTCTTATATGTGTTTGTTCCTCAGCTCCTCTAATACTGCCTTCTTTTGTGTTGGATTGATTTTTTCTTGCTGTAGCATTTTGATTTCTTCCTCATTTTCTCTTCTGTAAATATACTGCTAGTTATATTCTTAGTGGTTACCATGGGAGATTACCATTCACATCATAAATGTATAGAAATTTACTTTCAGTTGATACCAATTTAGCTTCCACAGCAATCAAAAAGACTGTTCCTGTACAAAAGCTTCCCCTTTTATGTTGTTATTGTTACAAATTATGTTACTTCATTAAGCTGTCTTGGTTCTAATACATGCTGTGTCACCACTTACAGAATTTCCTTTATGTGGTGTTGGTCTACATTGCATTAGTTTCCCACAGTGGGTTAGTTGAAAGCAAACAAACATGATATTTTTTTTATTGATGAAGATCACACTCTATCCAAGAAAGAGAAAATCAAGGCATTTTAATTTCAAAGAATGTCTTAAAATATTTTGCCTTTTTGTATTTCTTGTTTCCCGGTGGAAACGCTTCCTTAGGATTAAGAGCATATTTTATTCTTTTTTTGTATCCTTTCATGCATATTATTCTCATTTTTAGCAGCAAAAAATGAATAGAGTCAGCATAAACAGAAAGTATGGAATTGAATTTTAAATTCCTTTCTAAATTCTCTGATAGATGTCATGTGATACTTGATACTGTACATTGATTATTCTCATTGTACACTCTCTGTGTATTTGCCATTATTGATCATCTGGAATGTAATTCACATTTGTTGCTGACTTACTGTGTGATGCAAACTATCTCTCTTAAATACTCCTTGCCAGGTTATGTATTGTTGAGTATATATATATGCCTATTTTAATAAAATATTTCGGTGAAAGAATTTAAAAGTAAGGGTTTGCATATTAGTTCTGTAATATGTACTTATTCAGAAAGTAAAAAAAATAAAAATTTCATTTGAAGAAAAAATAATGCTCATTCCTCTAAATATCACTGTTATCAAATTATCATTTTTCACTCCACATTTAAAGATGAAAGTGATCCATTAATTATTGTTAGTCAGGGTTCTCATTTTATTCCAGTGGATAGAGAAAATAAAATATTTCTAGAGTGCAGCCTCAGTGTAGATGATGAACCTTCTACCATGGCCAAATATAGCTGTGATATTTTCCAGGTTTCCTCGTTCTTTAACAATTTTTGTGTACGGTCAAATTTAAATTCTGAGTGTCAGTGCCTTAGTCAGTGAAATACCTTGTGCTGTTCTTCACTGTTTTGACTTTTGTGCACTTCTTCATGTTGTTGAATATCTTATCTGGAAATCACACTGTGTTGCCAATTATTTTGGGTAAGTGCTAGAGGAAGTTTGATAAACCATGTTTTTTGTACATAATGATTTGCTCTATTGTCTCATCACTCAAGTTTGATGAATTAGTTAAGAATTATTTGAAATAGTTTCTCAATAATTAGAAGATAATTCTATTCCTGTGAAAGATAGTTATTAAAGTTTGATGCCATCACTTAAGATTAAAGAAACAGAAAGGATTTAAAAAAAAGTCAGGTGCCTTTGTCCAGTGCAAAGATACATTTACTCTTAGAAATATGGATTTTGAGGGATTATTAGAGGTCATTTATTTCAATCTCTCACCTATTGAGAAGGTGTCTTTTCTTTATGATCAATAACAAGGTCATTTGTCCTCTTCTGAATATTTCTAATGATGAGGAACTAATTTCTTAGAAAGATAATTCTTTCTAACATTGGAACTAGTTTGTTTTTTAGTGAAATAATATATAAATCTACCTGCAAAATCCCCATCCATTATGGGAAATATTTTTTTTAATAAGACTCACAGGAGAAAGTATAAAAAAATGTCATGAATGAGAAATGAAATTAAAACAGCTAACATTTTGTATATTTATTAAATGCATGAATTATTCTAAAAGCTTTATATAGATTATCTCAATTAATCCTTATAACCCCTGTGCTATAGAGATGATATTATTTCCATTTTACTGAAAACTAAATTAGGCATAGAATGTTTCAGGATTAGTAGAAAGTGACAAGAGTCAAAATTCAAAGCCATGCAGCCTGGTTCCAGAACACACACTCTTAACTAACTCTACATGGGTTAAAAAAAAAACAGCTGAGCAGGGGAAGTGAGTTTGTAGAGAATTAGGCAAGAGTTTTCATTGTGTCCCTCTGGATGTGACACATATCATTTCCACTCACCAAGCATATGTTGCATGAGTAACGGCAAAGAAGATTTGGTGTTTGCCAGGAACTGTCTCTGCCCTTGCTCTGTGGGTATTTCCCTAAACATCCAAAACTATCTTTATGTCTGTTATCTCTAATCTCCTTTAACTTCTATGTACTAATCTAGACTATAGCCATTTGTTATTTGAGATGAATTTGTGTTGCACACCAACAACTCAGTGTAAGTATGTGTTGGGGTTAATACTAGCTTTTGATAAACTATATACTAATGCGTTAATCTTTGAGCTAGAACAAGCCAACACCTCTCTTTCTCCCTATGTCTTCCTCTTTCCCATGGAAACTTTTATTCTCCTCTTTGCCACCTCTTATCATCCACTAATACATTCAGAATTAATTGGATTATAAAATGCTAACGAAGTCGAATGAAGGGGTAGGGACTTCTACATTAGGGATTTGAAATTTTCAGACACTCTTCATTTATATAGCTTCTTTTGATTTTTGAAATTCTTCCTTTTGATGCCTTAAATATATTTCAGGAAAAAAAGAATTTGTTCCTACAGATTATATATACTTATATTTGTAAGTGTGTGAAGTAGAATAATGTATTGGCATTGTTTAAATTCCTAAGTTATTTAATTCTCAGGTTCATAGTATATAGTTATCATCATTTTACATATGAGCAAACTGAATCTCAGAAAATTTCTGTTTTTCCTACTACAAATGCATTCAAATCTGAATCTTTCCTACTACAAATGCAATGTGTTTTTTTACTAAACCACACTGCTTTCAAACTAAAGGTTCTATCACTCATTTTTACCCCATTCTTAGTTGTTATAGCATTTGAGTAAAAAGAGCTAATTTTTCACTATCACATTAACAGAAATAACAATGCAGATTTATACACAACTTGTAACATAATTGTATGCCAATATTCTCATTATGATATTTCTTGCTCATATTCTAGCTGACATCTTGCACATAAATAGTCACATTTGTCTTGGCTCTGAAATTGTAATACATATGATAATATTCATAACAGATCTTAGAAAAATATTCTCATTTAATACTGTGAAAGGAAAACATGAACTAAAATAAAGTTACACATAGCATATGGGTACAAGTTACTAAGGAACCCAAACTTAATTTCATATTTATAAATGAAAGTAAGAAAAATATTATAAATTGTGCTCATTTTTTAAGTGACTACCATGAACACCAACAAGGTTACCTGCCTCTTATTGTGGCTTGAACTTCCCCTTCATGTGGTGTATTAGTTTGAAAGCTGCCAGAATGCAATATACCAGAAATTGAATGGCTTTTAAAATGGGAATTTAATAAGTTACTAGTTTACAGTTCTGAGGAAGTGAAAATTTCCGAACTAAGTTACCAAGAGATTACCTTCACTCAAGAAATCCCAGTGGGTCAGGAACAGCTCTGTCAGCAGGGAAGTCATGTAACTGGCATTTACTGGCCCCTTGCTTCTGGGCTCCATTATTTTCAGCTTCAGTTCCCATTCCTTACTTTGCTTCTCCAGGACTGGCTTTCATCTCTTGGCTTCCCTTGGCTCTCTCCAGGTATTGGCTTACTTAACATCTCATGGTGGTGTCAACTGGGCTTCAAGCATCTCTAAACATCTGTGTCTCTGTTCTCTGAAGAAACTGTTTTCCAAAAGTCTCTAGCAGCTCTCATGTTGGCTCTGGAGTCTGTCTCCATCTAATCAAATGTCACAATCACAACTGGGCCTGTCACATCTCCATGGATATGACCTAATCAAAAGTCCACCTACAATATTGAATCAGGATTAATATAAATGGCTGCACCCACAAGTTGGATCAAGTTTCAAGCATGACTTTTTTGGGCATATCATACTTTCAAACCAGCACATGTGGAAATGTTCGCTACCTTTTTTTTTTCATATCACACTGTTCTGTTTTTCCTTTACTTTGTTCAGCATCCTTTCTAGAAATCTCCTCTTCCTTCGTTTTCCTCTTAAAGGTTATTGCCCTTTAAAGTTCATTCATGGTCTGTCTTATATTTGCTATTCTGAATGCTCATTAGTTCCTTATGCTGATAGATTTGAACTCTTTAACTCTAGTTTAGATTTCTTGTAAAATAGGGGAGATAGAGGAGATGATGGTTGGATGGATGGATGGATGGATGAATAGATAGATAGATAGATGGATAGATAGATAAATAGATAAATATAGCTAGCTAACTAGGTAGATATAATTTAGCCAGTTCTTATATCTCTATGTAGGACATTGAAAATCATTTAAAAGTTTTCATGACCCCAAGCCAAAGTTGTTATTTTTATTCTCAAATCTTCTCTACCCTATTTGTTCCCTTTCTAAGTAAATAGCATCAAAATTCACCCATTATCAAAGCAAGGGTGCTGGTTGTCACTGTTGGTTCTTTTCTCCTCTGACATCCAGCTAATGCCCAGTGTCTGTCAATTCTGCTTACCTAATAAAATCTATCGTATGTGTATTTTTCTTTCAAACACCATTTCCATTTTAGACCATTGGAATCTCTCTGGAATTATTGTAAATGCCTCTTCAATGGTACTAGCTCTATCAAATTTTAGATAGTTGCATGTGTTTACTCTAAGGAACAAATATGATACTAAAATGAAGCAATAGAAAAATAGATTAGTTCAGCAAAATAGAAGATTAAGGTAGCAATTCATGTACACATGGGCATCCAGAAATTAAATTATAAAGTGTATCTGCCATATAAATATGGCAATTATGTACCTCTTGATTAAAGATTGTAAAAGGTTGACAGAAACGGCTATTCATTGACAGAAAAGACACTATTTCCTCTCACCATGTAAAAATTTAATTTTAATTAAATTAAATACCTAAATGTTAAAAATTAAAGCCATAAAGAATGTAATATAGCAATATAGTTTTCTAATCTTAGGGTGAGAAATGTTCTACTAAGCAAGAACACAAAGTGAGACCATGAAATGCTCAATTTAACTACATTAGCATCAAGACTGTCTATGTAGTGAAAGACACTGCAAGTTTAGTTAAGTTTAAGCAAAAAGCTAGAAGCAAATATATGTAACATGTAAGACAGAGTATTACTATCCATGACCAATAAAAAAAAAGGAGCTCTTAATGACTGATGTATTAAGAATCAAATAGAGAATAGAAGGATTGTCATAAGTGTGGATTTATAGAAAAAGTTATAGAATTCGTAGGGAAAAAACAATCAGTAAAAATATTGCTTTTCTTCTTTATCAAATAATAGTAACCAAAATAATAAGAGACTATTTTTCCATCAGATTTTTGAAAAAAATTTAAACTGATAATATTGAGATTTAGCAATAATACAGGAATATCATACTGGTATTCTCTGTTTATTGGAATGCTAATATTACCTTTCATGTCGACAGTTTGTTGATTTCTAGCAATTTTTTAAAAATGCATACTATTTTCCTAAAAATTATATAGCATGCAAAAATAAACATTTACACAGAGATATGTTAATTGCAGCATTGTATTAGGGGAAAAGAAACCAACAACCTAGGGGAATGATTAACAATTACAATGTAGCTATGTCATGGGGTATTAACTATGAAAAACACAGACAGATGTCCTGATCTGAAAAGATGACCATCATATGTTGATACATTCTAATAGTAATTTGGAGAGCTCTCTGGATAATATGGTTCCCATTCATGCAGAAAGAAACCAAAAAAAACCCCCTCAACATAATGGTAGGAATCATTTTTGAAATCAGCGACAACTGTTAACAAGAGACAACTGTTGAAAATGCTTAATCATGCAGTAATTTTTAAAAAATTAAATGTTAAGAGATACATGAAATATTTTGAAGCATTTCTTATCATTAACAGTTTAATCATTGCTGTGAATATAATCAAAGCTGAAAATATTTAGTTTTTCTGAATTATAAAATCTAGTTTTCTATCATGAGATACTGCAATAGGAATATTTTATCCTAAAATAATAAATGTAATAATTTAATTTAAGTTCAATATTGTCACTGTGACAGTAGAATAACAGTCTTTTTACTAATTAAAATTAATTAAGAACTATTTAAGGAACACTATTGGATAATAATATTTAATGGAATTAATATGACTCAGCATAGAAATTTAAGTAGCTGACAAAGTCAAAGTTACAGAATACATTGTTGGTTTCTCCTAGGCCAAGTAGTGATGACTCTTGAGTTTGCTTAATAAGTTTAAATAAACATGTTGAGTAATAGCTTTTTCACATAAACATTGTTTGACTACAGATTTTAATTTGCTTTAAAGTTAAGTTATATGAATGTTGGTTTTCTGTACAATATTTGATTATTGACAAAATTTATTTAAATAGTTGACCATAAATATTCATTTTGTAAGATTCAGTTGTAGGACTAGGCAAGAAAAATAAGTACAACAGCACTGGAGAACATATTTGCCAGTTACGAGCATAGGGTCAAACTATCAAACTATTTAAAAGTAGCCAAGCTATTCAAATATCTTTGAATGATTGAATAAATAAATGTGTATTTTATCTTGATCTCCACAGATTTTTCCTTGAAGTCTATGGGCATAATTCCAATTATATTATAGGAAAATTAGCAAAAAGTATCTAGGACCTGATTTATTAGAACTTTATGGCTACCATAACCATTTTCCTATTTTCAACAATTATGACAAAAAACATGATAGCTTTATTATTATATTCTAACATGTAAAGTACACTTTGTAATTGAGATTTTTGCAAGCTATCTCAACAATTCAGTGTATTTTTGTAAACATGGTAATTGGGTGACATAAAAAACATTCTATAATTAGTACCAATCCTGCTCAAATTCTCCAAAAAATTTGAAGAGGATGGAAAGCTACCTAACTCATTCTAGGAAGCCAATATCACCCTAATACCAAAGCCAGACAAAAATACTACCAAAACAGAAAATTACAGACCAATCTCTTTAATGAATATGGATGCAAAACTCATCAACAAAAAACTTGCAGATTTAATCCAGCAGCACATTAAACGAATTGTATGCCATGACCAAGTGAGTTTTATTTCCAGGTGTGTAAGGGTGGTTCAGCACAAGAAAATCAACTATTATAATACAACACATTAATAAATCAAAGTGGAAAAATCACATGATCATTTTGATTGATACAGAAAAGGCTTATGACAAAATTCTGTATTCTTTTTTGGATTCACTTCAAAGGATAGAAATAGATAGAAACTTTCTCAACATAATAAAGGGAATTCATACAAATTGAGTCATACTCAATGGGGAAAGACAAACATGCCCACTGTCACCACTGTTATTCAACATTGTGATGGGAATTCTAGCAAGAGCAGTTAGACAAGAAAAAGATATTAAGGTCATCCAAACTGGAAAGCAAATAATAAAACTATTCACAGATGGCAGGATCCTATGTAGAAAATCCAAAAAAAACATCTACAGTAGAATGCTACAGCTAATGAATGAGTACAGCAAAGAGGCCAGATATATGGTCAATATGCAAAAATCAGTAGTGTTTCTTTATATTAGTAATGAGCAATCGCAAGAGGAAATTAAGGAAAAAATCCATTATAATAGCAACCAAGAGAATCAAATATTTAGGAATAAATTTAACTAAGACATAAAAAAACCTGTACACAGAAAACTACAAAATATTGCTAAAAGAAATCAAGGAAGACCTAAATAAATGGAAGGTCATACTGTGTTCATAGATTGGAAGACTAAATATAATTAAGATGCCAATTCTTCCCAAGTTGATTTATAGATTCAATGCAATACCAATCAAAGTCACAACTTACTTTGAATGAATAGAAAAACCAATAATCAAATTTATTTTGAAGTATGCCCTGAATAGCTAAAAATATCTTGAGAAAGAAGAATGAAGTAGGAGGTCTCACACTACCTGACTTTAAAGCGTATCACAAAGCTACAGTGGTCTAAAAAGCATGGTACTAGCATAGAGGTAGAAACCCTGATCAATGGAATAAAATTGAGTGTTTAGAAATAGACCCTCTCATCTACGGTCAATTGATTTGCCAGAAGGCAGCCAAGTCCACTCAACTGGGAGAGAACAACCTCCTCAACACATGGTATTTGGAGAACTGGATAGCCATATGCAAAAGAATGGAGGAGGATTCCTATCTCACACCTCATACAAAAATTAACTCAAAATGGACCAAAGACTTAAACATTAGAGATAAGATCATGAAACTTTTAGAAGAAAATGTAGGGAAATATCTAGGTGGTTTCCTAGACCTTACAGCCAAAGTGCAATCAATGAAAGAAAAATACATAAATGGGATGTCCTCAAAATTGAACATCAAAGGACTTTGGAAGGAAAGTAAAAGGGTAATTTATACAATGGGAGACAGTATTTGGAATCTACATATTGTATAAGGGTTTGATATGCAGAATATATAAAGATCTCCTACAAGACCATCCAATTAAAAATGGGCAAAATATATAGACACTTTTCCAAAGAGGAAATTCAAATGGCTCAAAAGCATATGAAAAGATGCTCAACTTCCCTCAAAATTAGGAGAATGCAAATTAAAATGCCAACCAAAATGAGATATTATTTTATACCTACTAGAATGGTCATTATTCAAAAAACAGGAAACTATAAGTGCTGGAGACGATGCGGAGAAATAGGTACACTTATTCACTGTTGCTAGGAATGCAAAATGGTGCAGCTGCTCTGGAAGGCAGTTGGCCATTCTCAGGAAGCAAAGCATAGAATTGTCATATAATCCAGACTCCTATTACTAAGTATATACTCAGAAGAACTGAAGGCTGGGAAAGGAACAGACATTTTCACACTGATATTTTAGCATCATTATTCACAATTGCCAGTGGATGGAAACAGCCCAAATGTCCATCAACTTCTCAGTGGCTAAACAAACTGTGGTATATACGCATGATGGAATATTACTCAGACGTAAGAAGCAATAAATTCATGATGCATGCAACAACGAGGATGAACCTAGTGTACATTGTGTTGAATGAATAAGCCAGAACAAAAGGACATATATTGATTGTATGGTCTTACTAATGTGAACTAACTATAATGAACAAACTCTTGAGAGTTAAAGTTGAGAACGCAGGCTTTCTAGAAATATAAAGAGGGTACTGATTGGGCATTTGATATTTAAGGAGAACATAATAATTAAAAAGATTGATTGTGAAGATTCAGAAAATGGATATCACAATACTGCATGATGGTAGCACAAAAATGTAAGTATAATGAACAAGGCTGAGTGTGAGTATGGCTGAAAGAAGAGGGCTGGGGATATGTATGGCATGAGAAGGAAAGACGGAGGATAAAAACTGGTCTGTATGACTTATGAAACCTAGAATAGACAATGCTGGTGATTAAATGTACAAATATAAGGAAGTTTTTGCATGAGTGAGCACACATGTATGTCACCATTGTAAGGTGTTAAAATGAGATGGTATGTGGAAAAAATACAATTAATGCAAATAAGTGTCTATAGTTAACAGCAACACTGTAATATTCCTTCATTAATTGCAACAAAGGCAATATACAAAAGCCAAATGTTAATAAGATGGGGATGGATATAAGGGAGGGATATAGGATGTTTTTTTCTTTTTCTTTTTCTCTTTCTCTTTCATCTTCTTTCTTTATGGAAGAAATGTGATTTTTCTCATGTAGATTGTGGTGGTAAATAAATAACTGTGATTATACCAGAAGCCATCAATTATACATTTAGGATGGATTGTATGGTGTGTGAATAAAAGTGTTTAAAATAAGCAGAAAGGTACAAGTACTGGAGAGGGTGTGGAAGGAGAGCTATAATATTCACTGTTGGTAGGGAAGTAGAATGGTGCAGCCTATTTGGAGGTCAGAGTGGTGGTTCCACAGGAGGCTGAGTGTAGGATTATCATATGATCCTGCAATCCAGTTACTAAGTATTACTCAGAACTAAAAGCGGGGACATGAATATACATTTGCACACTGTTGTTTAAGGTGACATTATTCATGATTGCCAATGGATGGAGGTGGCCCAAGGGTATATCGACTGATGAACAGAAGAGAGAAATGTAGTGTAAATATATGATGGAATACTGTGCACCTGCAAAAAGGAATGAAGACATGAGGCATGCAATGATATGAATGAAACTGGAGGACTTTAGATTGAGTGAAATAAGCCAGAAATGAAATGATAGACATCTTATGGTCTCACTAATACAAACTAACTATAATGAATAATATCTGATAATTAAGTTTGAGAGCATGGAATATGGGAGGTAGAGAATGGGCAGAGATTGGGCAATCGATGTTCATGAAATCCAGAATGTTCAGTAAGAGAGTAAACTCTTACAGCAGTCACATTTATTCCTGCATTTTAACTGTTATCTCTATATTCTTACATGATGTTCTTTTTGTGTATAACCTGGTAGTTCACTGGAATTGGGTATCTATGAGACTCAGCATTATAGTTCTGCAGCTCTGAAAGTTAGCATTACTCCATACAGAAACTGTTAAAAAAGCTGATAAAGGGATCAGACTTCAATTAGAGATATGAATGAAGATTTTCTGATTAGGATTAAGGTAAATCAGACCACAGGGTAAAGGATGATAGTGTCTGTATTTTTAAAACTTCCACTTTTGTGTGAGACCAAAGGAAGAGATGTATATTTTTTTCCAAAAGTTAAATTTTCTGTAGCACACTACCTAATTTAACTTGTCTGGTCAGTTTATTTAAACAACCTAATCACATGGAACCTAGAATAGGGAATGAGGTCTTGTTATTCTGTACAGGTTAATATAATACCCTGGTACTGCCAGAGTATTTGGGACAGAAAATTTAAAAAAAAGTATTTACAAAATCCTTTGAGGGATAGGAGAAGAAATTTGGAGCTATTAAACTTTCCCATTTGGGGGAATTCCTGGTATTCTCTCAAGCATTAGGGATTCCCAATTTAATAGGCTAAGCCCTTGATCTTGAGACTTGAGTTCATGAAAGTTATTTCTGTATTGGCAAAGCTAAACTGCTCTTTAAGCCAAACCCTGCAAATAGACTCACTACCCTACCCCTTACATGAGACATGACTCTCAGGGGTATAAGTATCCCTGCAATGTGGGACATGACTCTCAGGAATGAGCCTGGCCCTGACATCATGAAATTGACAATGCCTTCTTGACCAAATGGAGGAAGAGAAATGAGACAAAATAAAGTCTCAGTGATGATGAGATTTCAAATACAGTCGAGAGGTCGTTTTAGGAGTTACTCTTATGCACACTTTAGCCAGATATTACAAATTAACACAATGTGTCAAGCTCCAACCAAAAGGATTCCTGAAAACCCTAAAGAGAATATACTGGACTCTATCTAAGACCCTATAAAAGTTTTACTTATTAAGTTTATTTTGTCAGAAACTTAAAGCCTCCAGATGGCTCCTATGTCAGATAAACCCTGACACCCAGAGTTCTAGTCTCTCCAGTAAAATCAACCAGTTTTTCTTTACCCCATAATGTTGACATTCCTTTTCAGCATGAAGTGAAAATGTTCTTTGCCAAGATATCCTTGAAGATTGAGAGAATGATCAAATGAGAGGGAGGAGTTGTAACTGAAAGTTAGGTTATGACTACTGACTTATATAGATTTTCTTTTTAGTTTCTAGTGTATTAGAAAAGCCATAAGGTAATACCTGAATATTAAGGAAATACCTATAATCCAGGGGCCTTGGTCTTTGATAATGATTGTAAAACTATATAGCTTTTACCTTGTGACTACGTGATGGTGAAAACCTTGTCACTGATACCCCCCTCTATCTAATGTAAGAATAGAAGACTAATAAAGTTAAGACATGCATGAAAAGAAAGAACAGGTTGGGAATATGGGGAAAATTACCCCTATGCAAACTATGAACAATAGTTAATAGTACTATTTTAACAATGTTTCATCAACTGTAACAAATGTCTGACTACTGTTAAAAAATAGTAGAAGTTTAAAAAATGTGTTATCATCAATTGTAGCAAATTTTCTTCACCAATGCAAGTGTCGGTGGTGGGGAGATATGGGAATCCTCTATTTTATTTATGATTGTTCCATAAACCCATAACTTCTCAAATTTTTTTAATTAAAAAAATTATAGGAACAAATAGGTTGCTATCCCTTGAAGCTCATTTTGTTTATTCAAATGTTAGCCATTTGAATAATGAGAGAAAATGCTTTTCTGCAAAAAAGGCGTGGGTCACCTAATAAGGTAGTAGTAAAAAAACAAAAATTCTCATGCAGTGGAATGGTTTAACAAATGACTATTTCAAAGCCTTTAAGTGTCTTACAGGATTTATTTAAATTACCATTACAGAAAGTCGCTGTGCTTGAGACATTTCTATATTTTTTTATTCTGTGTTCTTTTTGACCAGTTCCATCATCGTGACAGAACTGATAATGGAATATATAAATGACATGAGTATTCCTTAGAGAATTTCCTTCAAAATTGAAGATAAGTAGCAGAAATATTATCAAAAGGCTTTGATGATTGAAGGGAATTAGTTTTTAATAGGGCGTACATCATGGAATGGGTATAGTTTTTCATAATCTTAAGTAACTTTTCAAGTAATTTCTGTACAATATTTGATTGTTGACAAAATATATGCCTAGAGTTGGCCAGAAATAGTCATTTTATCAGGTTCACTTGCAAGAGTAGGCAAGAAAAATAAATACAGTAAGTACATTTGTATTGGGGAACATGCATTTCTAGGGATAAAAAACATAATCAACCCAAAAGTACCAGAATTCACTGTAATGACAATATTATTGGTAGATTTTCATGGCTGTAATGAGTTATGTGCTAATTGACTGATATTCTTCAGATTTTTCTTCTGTCGCAATTCCATTTTAACTTCAATTTTACTACTCCAGCATTGATGTCTAAAATCAGTAGCACAGCTGTTGTCTCCAATTTGTTCTCTCCCATTTTGTATTCTTAGTAATGATAATGATGATGGTAATAAGAAGGGCAAATAAAACACCGTAAGATAAGTATTATTAGTATCTACATTTTGAGATGAGAAAACTGAAACTTAGCTTAAAAATTGTGCAAATGCACACATATATAAGTAATGGTTCGAGACTCACAGTACTGGTCTCTGACTGTAGAACTCTAAACTTTTATGCATGATGATGTGCTGCTATCCTATCACTTCAACATTACCTCCTCTGTGTTTTGCCTTACACCATTTACCCTTATTTAGTGTTCCCCTTTGTCATCTCTACATGTCAGAATCTGTGACATGCATTTGAAATGAAGAACCAAATTGTATCATTAGCTAACCTTTTATTCTACAGCACTATAAGGGTTGCAATTGTATTATAATTATCTTAGCACTAGATCTATTGCCTACATTGCAAACATTGTTTCAATAAATGCTTTTGATTTGCTAATTAATTAGTCATATTCAGTATAAATTTTGATATACCATGAGGCATCACAATTCATTTTGTTAGCTTCTTAAAAGTTTGCAAGTATAGAAACTAAAGGAAAACACAGAATGGTGTTGTCTCTTCCTAAAATTTGCTTATCCTTTGAGAAATGAATGTGAGTAACTCTTATTTGTAACTCTATTTGAAGTATTCTTGAATTTTAATTTGAATGTTAATTGGAGACTTAATAGCAAATAATTTTTGTACGTAGATGCTTACCAATTTAAATATAGTCCATGTGGTGAGGAGCTTATTCAGTGGGGTCTGCGACCTTCCCTAGTCAGAGTAGAGAAGAAAGAAAGGGTGCTTTATTTTTCCTCTAAACTCTTCTCCCCAAACATAACTGACAACAGTTATAACAGTTACAAACTATTTTCTACCAACAACCCAAATACTACAAGTTGGAGTGGTTGAGACCACCATGATTATGACTTTCTCTGCCCACCTCACGGCATACCTGCTAGTCCCCTTGGAGGGGACTTAGTGCAGTGCTGCCCCTGTGCTCAGGTATATTCTCATTTGGAAACATATATTAACAGTGTCCTCCTTCAGCCTAACTGGGTATGTTTGACACAGTCTGAGTCTTTTGGTAGTGATTAGGGGTCAGGGATAGAGAAATCGGAGTCTTGGAAGATTGGAAATTCTATTTAAACCAAAATCTGCTTTACCCCTCACAAAAAAAAAAAAAAAAAAAAAAAATAGTCTGCCATAAATGTCTGCCAATTTCTAGATAAGACTTGGAAAGCAAGCTTTGCCTATAAGGCATTTAACAGACAGCCTCTTGAAAGCCATTCAGGAAACAAAATAAACAGGAACTGTTTACCTTGCTGGCTGAGTTATTACTAGCTGGGAACTTTTTCAGGGTCAAGAGCCTCAGTCTGTGTGTGTGTGTGTGTGTGTGTGTTTATGTGCATGCATGTACATGTGCTCAAATGCATACTTGCTTATGGGGAAAAAGGGTACTAGAATATTTTTCCATTCAAGTGAATCAACAGAGGCTGAATTTTCTACACCTTAAAGACCCAGAGAACTACAAAGACAAAGCCGGCCGTGAGCAAAGGTCCTTCTTGATGACTGCCCGTGTTCTTGATCAAGAGCTAGAACAGTCGTGTAATAATAGGGCTAGAGTAGGAGCTCTAATGGGGAGTTTAAAACCTAGAAAAGAAATGTTTCAATATTAAAAAACAGTAAATATATATATATAGGATCAATCATTTTTTTCCTTTAGGACATCATTTGTTTTGACTGGTAGGAAAAAAATGCCAATAGTCTTTATATTACATTGCTGAGGCCGAGTTTTATTTCCTGTTTTTGGTTTATTTTGGTTAGAAAGAGACAAATTCACTAGTGTTGCATTTTGTGTATAAATGCTTTCATCTGTGTTTTCAGTTATCTTGGAAAAAGGTGAAATATTTCAAATATTCATTTTACAAAGAAGAGAACTGAAGCCAAACATTGTTAAATGGTTTGTCCATGGGAATTTTGCTAGGTTTTGGCTGAATTAGGAAGAGAGTTCAGATCTCTTAATCCCCATTGTCAGGTTCTTCCCATTGCACCATGAATAACAGTTTAATAAACAGGTTTTTATAAATAAAAATAAATATATATCGCCTCTCATTTAGCACTGGAGTTAATGTGTGACCTAAGCATATTTGAAAGTGAACTAAGTAATATTCAAAAGAATTGCCATTAAGGGGAAAACATCTTAAGAGCAGGGCCTGGTATGCCTGGGAGGTGCTCAATTAAGACAACCACCAGTGACCGGATGCTCACCATACTGTCTGGAAAGAATAACAAACACCAGCCAAGCTGCTGAGGACACTCCTGGGGGAGTAGATCACTATATTCAATTGAAGTGGAGGAAGTATCAGCATCTGCTTATCTGCCAAGGGCGCCTGCTTAAAACAAGTTTGTGTGCATTTGCAGGAACTTGTGAGTCTCCTATTGAAAATGAACAGGAGACTGATGAGTTCCCGGGAACACCCACAAATCTTCCTACTCATTTCTACTGCTTTGAAATGGACAGCATTATATGGCTGGTTCTTATACCACTCTTCTCAGTGCCTGCATGTTTTGAGTATAAGTTTAAGTTTTAAATAAGGAAATAATCTGAGAAATACAGAATTAGTTCACTTAGACAAGGTTCTATTCAGCTCACTGTGAACGCCAGAGTTTGCTCTCTCAGCTCCTTGGTATTGAATCTGGCCAAGGAAATGTGCCTCTTCTGGACTGAGTACTGATAATATCTTTGCAAATTCAGCAATTTATAAAAGCTATTTTAAATGATAGTGTATTGATTTTATAAGGCATAAATAATTCAACGAAATGAATGTCAGTACTTATGTAGAAGAGGATGTATGAGCCTGTGGGAGGGAGGGACCTTTTTAATTATGTCCATTCATATTACCTTAGAATTCCCCTAAATTTTTTCCCAGTTATATTTGATCAGGTTTGTTGACTATATGAATGTTAGATTGCTTTCTAGTTTTCCTGAGAAAGTATCTCCTCTGTTCCTGTTCATGTGCAACATCAAATTATGTAATTATTTTCTCTGTATTCTCTGTTTAATGGATTATATTTAGCATCAATGCGACACTGATCTGTCCTTAAATTTCTTGATGCAGTTTTTCATGAAACCATACAAAGTTGCTCTTCTCTGTATAGTTTTTTCATTATATATTTTAACAAGTTTGGCAAATTCAAAAGTTTTCAAGTACCAGGGAGGGGTAAGATAAATGTGTAAAGTTCTGGGTGTGTAAGCTACACTGGGGAGTAATAAAGAATGTAATATGGCTATGTCCAAAGACTTTCATATTCAATAAGAAAACAAATTTCTAAGGGCTAGATTTGTGCTAAGTATTCTGCAGTAAGTGGTAAAATTCCTCACACTACTTTCTCTGCATTCCTCAAAATTTTGTCTTCAAAATAGTCAATATAATTCCTTGCATTTAAGTTGGGACTAGAAACTTTTTCCTTCATTTCTGCTTTTCTTCATTCTAAATATTATGCGGCTTTTTGTTGTTGCATTTAAAATCTAGTTTATTTCTGTAGGGTTTCTTCATTTGGTTTTCATTATCCTGGATATATATTGACACATATTAAGTAAAACTAAAGAACATTTTCAGATGGAACAAAAATTTTGCCAATCGATTGCTCATCAGCAGACCTCCTTCCTCTGCCTTTATGACCCAATGTTACAATCCTCAGACTTTTTTTTTCCACCCCGCACCTAACCCCAGAAGGTGATTGGTTTTATGAGACTGTACAGCTGGCTGCAGCTTACGTAACGTAATCTGTGGTCTGTGTTCTCTTCCCAGTAGTTTGGCTGTAATGTGCATTCTAAAAGGGTCTCATTTCAGGGTGTGGCTAGATGGTATAGGTATCACTTTAAATGTGCTATTTTTTAAAAACAAATCATCCACTAACATCATTCATTAATATTAGTGATACATTATTGGCCTTTGCAATGTAATGTCAGTTGAGTCAGAATATTGTGGTTGAGAGCCACTTTTCTGGTACATAACGGGTCACCCTAATGCTAATGATTTTCTTAGACAAGGAAACAGTTATGGCAGACTGTTACCTTAATTAAAGGAGCTGACCTCAGCTTTTTGTTTAATAACTAGAGAGAAAAAAACTCACTCTTTTTGTCCAGACACAGATCAGTAACTTAAATGTCAGTTTGTTTCAACTCTGAAGATACCTATTGAGCATCTGGTTTCAGGTGGTCTATCAGATTTTGGGATAGAAATTGATACATGTTTTTATAACTATCCCTACATTTGACAGCAATATATACATGCACAGACCTCCCTCACTCATGGCAAATCATACATTATTAGGCTTTCTTCTGGTCCATACTTCCCCATGCATTTTCTTCCAGCAATGTAATATGCTTTAACCATTGCTGAATATTTCAGTGTCTGAAATATTGTTGATATTCAGTTTAATAGTCTGTATTACTCTTTCTTCTCTAATCTTATCTTTAAGGAACTCTGATTTCAATTTATCTATAATTTATCTCCTCTTTTATTTCTCTCTTTATTAATTTTCACTTTAAAAGTATTATATTCATTTTATTTCAAGTTACCTACTTGGCAAATCCTGAGTTTAATTCACAATATCATGTTATTTCATAAAGGGTGTTTTATTTTATTATTTAATCTATTTTGGGTTGGAACCCAGAGGTACAATGATTGCTTTCATCAATAGAGCTTCCACACTTTTCCTGGATTATTGTGACATGTAACAAAGGTACTTGGTCACATTGTTCTGTTTTAGGGGTTGAACATCCTTGTTTATTTCTTGTTATAATGGTGTTTTCATCATCCCATAGAAAAGAAAGAATGGTGGTGTGCCTGCTATTATTTTTTTCAATTAGTGGATTATAATAATCACACCAGATAATTCAAACTAAAGCAAGGCAAAATTGAGTTATAATACATGACAGCACTGATGTGAATGTGTTCTTCTGAAAGTTTTTATCTGTCTATCTATCCATCTGTATATTTATTTAATTTGACTTGATGCTATTTAAATGCATGACCACTGCATTCCCAATCTCAGCTTTGGGAGATAGTCTCTAAACTCTAATAGTTTTATTATGACTATCATCTGAGTAGGATGTTGTATATGACTAGGATTTAAAGACTTCGTTAATTGGTAAGTATTATAGCCAATGTGACAGGCAGACGATGAGTTGCAATGATATGGTTGGCACCCTTTTTTTTTTTCTTTTCCACTGAGACCCAATTTACTTGAGAATATCACCTTTAGCCACTATTTGCAAAAATAGCTGTAATAATCAAATACAAAAACAGGGCAATAGTAATAATGAAAATAATTTTCATTTATTTAAGAAAATTATCCAGTGAGAGGGAATCAAGTAGGAGAAGTGTTAGCAGTGGAAGATTCTGTTCCTGTATGATTTCCAATGCTGAGGTAGATACTAGAGTTTAGGAAAGTAACATGTAGGGCCTGAGAGTACAAATAAGCTATTTTGAATTTTTTTCAGTTTTCCTATGGCAAATTATGTCTGAGAAAGCCAAGGCATTTATAAGGAAAGTAGTGAGGAGGGAGTAACTCCAAGAATCCAGGTTTTTCTAATGTGAAGCCCTTCTAACATCAAAGATGATCTCAGCCCATAAGAATGAAAAACAGCAATTCAAGAACAAAAATTAAGCAGCACATTTCTTATTTAAAAATTGAGGGAAGAAAATAAGCAATAAAGGAATCATGCGAGTTAGCTATGATATATCCTAAGCAAAAGCCCAGTGGAAAATATACTTTCCTGGAAGCTAAGAATCTAATTAAGGTTTCATTTGTCATCCTAAATCCAAAGAAGGAACCCTGTCTTTTTAATTAAATTCCATTAACTCAAGCATTACTGCCTACTATGAATTTATTTCCTTTTACATTTGCTATTTCTAGGAAGTCTGTATTATTTTAGCCCTGGCATAAAAACTTCTTATTTAAAATTTCATACTACAGTTTCAACTTGAATTCATCTCTTTCAAAATGATGGAATTCATTTTCCATCCTAGTCACTAATAATAGCAAATAATGTCTTCAAAATAAGTCTAAAAGTCTTACTATTCATATTAATATCAGACCCTTTCTGCAGAGAAATTTCTTCCTCTGCCTACTCTATAATTCATGTCTGATTTTGGATAAGGCCTGTATCAGGAAGGTAAACAGCATGTGACTTGACCAGAATAATCCATTTTTAGATACTTGCAGTTGAAACATGACTCACTGATCTAGTTAATTTTTGAAAAAATTTAGAAGATTTAAAGAAACTCCAGGTTATTCTCTTCATTTGTATAAATATACAAAAATATGTTTTTTCATTTGCCCACTTTAGGCAAAATGGTAACAAATCTACTGAATTCACAGAGACTCTCATTTGTTGCTCTCCATTGAATTGCCAAGATAAAAGGGTATTCTAACAAGTTAAATGGTGCTCCTAGAACCCTGAATGGAAAAGTATCTAGTTTATGCAGAATAGGGAATCCTTTAGAAGACACACTTATTTGTATTGACCAAAAGTTATGATTTCAGATGACAATCCCACATACCTAACCTGCAAGACTCCTATTGAAATGTTCCATTCCCTAGGCAACTCAGGACAGTCATTCTAGTCCTCAGAGGTAGAACAAACTTATGCCACTGGAAAGTCCCATTTTAATATTTGTTAAAAAGAGTTCTATAACAACTCTAGTCCTAATAACGGTCTCCCTGAGAACCACAACCAGTTCAAGTACATTTTTCCAAAGATGGATTTTTATGTTTGATTGCTAGCAGCAAAATTTAGCTACACAATTCAACAGTGTCATGTGGGCCTAGATCATTTCAAATATCTACCAAAATTGTATAGTTTTCTATAATAAAGCATTATATGTTAACAAAACCCCAGAATTACTTCCACTCAGTTTAATCGTGATTATTATTTCATGTTGATTAACTGTATGGCTGATGGTGATGACATCATAGGAGCAACTATGATGTGGTGGGTTAATCAGAAGCAATGATCAAGAGTACATAATAGGTGCCTATAGTGTTTTAATTGTATATATTGCATAATATCTGCCTATAATGAAAAAGTATGCTGAGAGTTTGTAGAAAGAAAAGCTGTTCAAAACTTTAAAACCATAGAGAAAAATAAGTGGCAAAATAGTCTTTGATTTGTTTTTTGCACTTTATTCAACTAATTTTCATTAGGCATCAGTTTTGTCTAGGCACTACTACTCACCAATAATAAATGGTTGAGAAATATTGGCAGGATCTCTGTTTTCATGGAATTTACATTTTTTGACATTAATTTAATAAACAATACTAAAGTAAATATAAATTACAAAAGATAATATACCATGAGGGAAAAAAGAAGATAATATGAAAATATAGGTGAGAAAGTCCTGACCTGTTCTAAGTTGGGTGGGAGCACTGAAGACATCATTTAGGAGAGTGTGTTTGATCTGAGATCTGACAACTGAGTAGGAATTAGAGTAAGTGGGGTCAAAAGATGAGAAGAGTGTTCCAGGCGGAAGGGACTATATATGTAAATGTCCTAAGGATAAAGGGGGTAAGGACAATTGCAGAAATGAAAGGAGACAAATGTGATCAGAGCATAGAGAGAGAGAGAGAAGGAAAAAGAAGTTTGGGTTGAATTCAACAGGTTGATAATGACTTTTGATACCCTAGAGTGTCATGGACAGTGTTAATGGTTCTGGTTGTTATCTAAAAGTTTGGGATGCTGTTGATGTATTTGAAATAGGGGAGGAGGATCAGTACAATTGCATTTGTAAAAATATTACAACGGTGTGGATAATGGATTAGAGGAAACAATGCGTGGATGTGGAGGGACCTATTACAAGACTATTAAAGTAGTCCAAGAGAGGGTGGTAAAAGAGGAAATGTAAAAGGCGGATTGTTTGGGAGATTCTTAGGAAATAAAAATCAATTGACTTGGTCATGATGAATATCGGCTCTAGAAGAAGGGAAGGGTGTGGTGTCCTTGATACCACTAGTTCTCTGGTGTGTGCTCCTGCATACGTGTTGGTGTGTTTTCATGAGACACAGGACAGTAAAGGAAGACCATGACTTAGGAAGGTCATGTGTTAGGTCCTCACGGTAAAAAGGTTTAGGATCTTTATTTTAGAGAAGTAGAAGTAATCTATTTTTGGAAATATTCTCAGTGTGTTATTAAATATTTGCTGAGCAGATTCTATTATCTGCCAAACAGGTAGAAATTTAATGCTGAAATATTACTGGCATTTAAAAATAACCTTCTTTTTTAAATGTATAGCACGTTCAGGGCATTGAGGTACACACTTTACATCATTATCTTCAAACTGGGCATTGAGGTAAACACTTTACATCATTATCTTCAAACTTCTTATGAATTTTTATGTACTATCTCTACTTTAGAGATAAGCAAAGGCACGGCTGGGGTTCAAACCCAGGAAAGTCTGTCTCCAAATTGTATACTTTGAATCATGTTATATCATTATCTATTATGAATATGCTGTCAGAAAAATATGTCTTTCCAATGGTTATATGAATTTAAGTACCTCTTCTGTCCTATGATTGAGGAAGGTTAGAAACAACAGGCACCTTTTGGAATTGAATGCACTTAAAATACAGAAAATGATGACAGAATTTTCTTATTGTTATTATTGTCATGCTCATCAGTGCAAAAATTATTAGTACAATGGTGTGCTACTTCATATTTTAAATGATGTTGTATTAGTTAGGGTTCTCTAGAGAAACAGAATCAACAGGGAACACTTGCAAATATAAAATTTATAAAAGTGTCTCACATGACCGTAGGAAAGCAGAGTCCAAAATCCACAGGACAGGCTGCGAAGCCGATGATTCTGATGGATGGCCTGGATGAACTCCACAGGAGAGGCTCACTAGCCAAAGCAGGAATGGACCCTGTCTCCTCTGAGTCCTCCTTAGAAGGCTTCCCATGATTAGATTAAGCATCACTAATTGCAGAAGACATCAGCTGTGGATGTAGCTGATGTGATCATGACCTAATCCTATGAAATGTCCTCATTGCAACAGACAGGCCAGCTCTTGCCCAATCAGATAAACAGGTACCACAACTTGGCCAAGTTGACACCTGTCCCTAACCATGACAGTCCACCCCTTGTCAACTTGGCACCTATATATATATATCACCTTAGCCCATACTTAATTTCCAAATGAAAACAAATAAGCACACATTTTTTTTTCTTTTACCTGACAATACTCAACTGTCCTGCACATAACTGGAAACACATTAAATCTCTCCAGAATAGGGTACAAATCCTTGGGCAACATTCATTCTTAAACTTGTAATCTTACAACTTAAATAGTATAACATGAACAAAACAGCATTACAGTCCTCATTTCTGTAACTTATCATGTGGTTGAAGTTCATATTTATCACTACCTTCTTCCACTACCCATTCCATGTTCCCTTTCCCCTCAGCAAGCACTTCAGCTGGCCGTGGTTCTTTGCCTGGTGGGGTGGCCCAAACCTTCATTCCTGAAGTTTCAGAGCCATTAGTAGTCCTGCCTGGATTGTGTTGTTGCAGTTTTCCATTGATTTTAATCACAGGGCATGGTAGTACTAATAGACGCGCCAGGGGATCTCCTATATTGCAAGAAAACTCTTCTTTACCTCCATTATGTAGTTGCAGTCCTACTTCCTTCTGATAGTCAGGGTTAATTACCCCAGACAATAATGTAATCCCCTTCTTGGCTTGTTGATCCAGAGGCATAAGTAGCCCAAAGTGGCCAGGTGGCAATCTTAACTTCCAGTTTAGTGGTATCACTGTTGTTTCTCCTGGAGGAAGCACACCCTGTATTGGAACTAAAATCTGTAGACCAGCAGAACTCAGGGTAGCAAGGACAGGAAGCAAAAATTTTCCTAGTGGATCACTAGGGGTAATAGTGAGTGGCACCACACCCATTTCCAACCCTTGGTTCCTGGACCCATGGATCCTGGCTATGGGAGAAACAGCACCATACAGCGGACGCTGATTCAGAGCATACACAGCTTCCTGGAGAACATTACCCCAGCCTTTCAAGTTTTTGCCACCTAGTTGGCACCGTAATTGAGTTTTCAAAAGGCCATTCCACCGTTCTATCAATCCAGCTGCTTCTGGATGATGGGGAACATGGTAAGACGAAAGAGTTCCATGAGTATGTGCACATTCCCGCACTTCATTTGCTGTGAAGTGTGTTCCTTGATCTGAAGCAATGCTATGTGGAATACTATGACGATGGATAAGGCATTCTGTAAGCCCACGGATGGTAGTTTTGGCAGAAGCATTGCGTGCAGTGAAAGCAAACCCATATCCAGAGTATGTGTCTATTCCAGTTAGAACAAATCGCTGCCCCTTCCATGAAGGGAGTGTTCCAGTGTAATCAACCTGCCACCATGTAGCTGGCTGGTCACCTGGGGGAATGGTGCCATATCGGGGGCTGAGTGTAGGTCTCTGCTGCTGGCAGATTGGGCACTCAGCAGTGGCTGTAGCCAGGTCAGCCTTGGTGCGTGGAAGTCCATGTTGCTGAGCCCATGCATAACCTCCATCCCTACCACCATGACCACTTTGTTCATGAGCCCATTGGGCAATAACAGGAGTTGCTGGGGAAAGAGGCTGACTGGTATCCACAGAACGGGTCATCTTATCCACTTGATTATTAAAATCTTCCTCTGCTGAAGTCACCCTCTGGTGTGCATTCACATGGGACACAAATATCTTCATGTTTTTAGCCCAGTCAGAAAGGTCTATCCACATACTTCTTCCTCAGACCTCTTTGTCACCAATTTTCCAATTATGGTCTTTCCAAGTTCCTGACCATCCAGCCAAACCATTAGCAACAGCCCATGAGTCAGTATACAAATGCACCTCTGGCCAGTTTTCCTTCCAAGCAAAATGAACAACCAGGTACATTGCTCGAAGTTCTGCCCACTGGGAGGATTTCCCCTCACCACTGTCCTTGAAGGACACCCCAGAAAGGGGTTGTAATGCTGCAGTTGTCCACTTTCGGGTGGTACCTGCGTATCGTGCTGAACCATCTGTAAACCAGGCCCGAGTTTTCTCTTCCTCAGTCAATTCACTGTAAGGAACTCCCCAAGAGGCCATAGCTCTGGTCTGGGAAAGAGAAGGTAATGAGACAGCAGGAGTGGAAACCATGGGCATTTGTGCCACTTCTTCATGTAACTTACTTGTGCCTTCAGGACCTGCTCTGGCTCTATCTCGTATATAACATTTCCATTTTACAATAGAGTGCTGCTGTGCACGCCCAACATTATGGCTTGGTGGGTCAGACAACACCCAACTCATGATAGGCAACTCAGGTCTCATGGTAACTTGGTGGCCCATGGTTAAGCGTTCAGTCTCTACTAAGGCCCAGAAGCAGGCCAAAAGCTGTTTCTCAAAAGGAGAGTAGTTATCTGCAGCAGATGGTAAGGCTTTGCTCCAAAATCCTAAGGGTCTGCATTGTGATTCTCCTATAGGGGCCTGCCAAAGGCTCCATACAACATCTCTATTTGCCACTGACACTTCCAGCACCATTGGATCTGCTGGATCATATGGCCCAAGTGGCAGAGCAGCTTGCACAGCAGCCTGGACCTGTCGAAGAGCCTCCTGTTGTTCAGGTCCCCACTCAAAATTAGCAGCCTTCCTGGTCACTCGATAAATGGGCCGGAATAGCACACCCAAATGAGGAATATGTTGTTGCCAAAATCCAAAAAGACCAACTAGGCGTTGTGCCTCTTTTTTGGTTGTGGGAGGGGCCAGATGCAGCAACTTCTCCTTCACCTTAGAAGGGATATCTCGACATGCCTCACACCACTGGACACCTAGAAATTTTACTGAGGTGGAAGGCCCCTGTATTTTTGTTGAATTTATATCCCATCCTCTGACACGCAAATGCCTTACCAGTAAATCTAGAGTAGTTGCTACTTCTTGCTCACTAGGTCCAATCAGCATGATATCATCAATATAATGGACGAGTGTGATGTCTTGTGGGAGGCAGAAACGAGCAAGGTCTCTGTGAACAAGATTATAACATAGGGCTGGAGAGTTGATATACCCCTGAGGTAGGACAGTGAAAGTAGATTGCTGACCTTGCCAGCTGAAAGCAAACTGTTTTTGGTGGTCCTTACTAATAGCTATTGAGATAAAAGCATTTGCCAGATCAATAGCTGCATACCAGGTACCAGGGGATGCATTGATTTGCTCAAGCAATGATACTACATCTGGAACAGCAGCTGCAATTGGAGTTACCACCTGGTTGAGTTTACGATAGTCCACTGTCATTCTCCAAGAGCCATCTGTTTTCTGCACAGGCCAAATAGGAGAGTTGAACGGGGATGTGGTGGGAATCACCACCCCTGCATCTTTCAAGTCTTTAAGAGTGGCAGTAATCTCTGCAATCCCTCCAGGAATACAGTATTGCTCCTGATTTACTATTTTTCTTGGTAGGGGCAGTTCTAGTGGCTTCCACTTGGCCTTTCCCACTATAATAGCCCTCACTGCACGAGTTAGAGAACCAACGTGGGGATTCTGCCAGTTGCTCAGTATGTCTATGCCAATTATACATTCCGGAACTGGGGAAATAACAACAAGATGGGTCTGGGGGCCCACTGGATCCACTGTGAGATGGACCTGAGCTAAAACTCCATTGATCACCTGGCCTCCATAAGCCCCACTCTGACTGGTGGTCCAGAGTGACGTTTTGGTTCCCCTGGAATTAATGTCACTTCTGAACCAGTGTCTAATAATCCCTGAAATATCTGATCATTTCCTTTTCCCCAATGAACAGTTACCCTGGTAAAAGGTCGTTGGTCTCCTTGGGGAAGACTTAGAGGAAGGTTAACAGTATAAATTTGTGGCAGTGTAACAGGTTTCTCCCCCATAGGGATCTGGCCTCCCCTTCATTCAAGGGGCTCAGGGTCTGTAAACTGTTTCAAGTCTGGAAATTGATTAAGGGGCCGTGACTCTGTGTTTTTGTAATTCAGGTTAGACTTCTGTTCCCTTGACCTAGAACTCTTTTGTTTATACAGCTCCAACAAGAATTTAGTAGACTGCCCTTCTATTGTATTTCTAGGCACCCCATGATTTACTAGCCAATGCCACAAATCTCTGCGTGTCATATAATTTTGATGCCTCCTTTGAGTTTGTTGTCTATTGTAATAGCCACGTCTACCCTGTCTTTGGTGATTAAGTGCTGCCACCTGGCTTCTGCAAATTCAGGATCCTGTCATCCCCATTGTATTTAAGGATTCCAGCTCAGTGACAGCAGTTCCTACAGTAATATCTTACCTACAGAGAAGTGCAACCACAGAACTCTTGAGGGATGATGGTGCGAGTCTCACAAATTTATTTCTCACTGTACTGGTAAAAGGTGCATCCTCTGGACATTCCTGGGGTGTAAGAGCAGGCTTTGCATGATAAATCTGCTCTAACATTCCAATCTCTCTAAGCCTCTGGGTGCCCTCATCTACATTATACCAGGGCAGTTCTGGCATTTCAACCTCAGGTAATATTGGCGACCTTTTGATCCATGTTTCAACCAACCACCCAAACAAGCTGTTAACACCTTTTCTAACCGCTCGAGCTATAACATTGAATGCAGAATCTCTGCTTAGTGGGCCCATATCAATAAATTCAGCCTGATCCAGCCTTATATTCCTCCCACCATTATCCCACCCTCTTAAAATCCATTGCCACACATATTCCCCTGATTTCTGTCTATATAAATTGGAAAACTCACACAGTTCTTTTGGAGTATAACGTACCTCCTCATGTGTGATACTTTGTACCTCACCTTTAGGGGCCTGTTGGGACTTTAGTCTAGTTACAGGTCTAGAAGAAATGAGGGGTGATGGGGGTGGGTCATGAACAGAATTAGAAATATCTTCCAAGTCATTTGCTTCACGGCCTTCATTTGCAGTTTCATCTGGTGAAACAGGATTAATAACTCTAGGGCTAATCCCTTCAGGAAGAGGTTGGGTGGCCAATTCCTCAAGGCAGGCTCTAGGTGGGGTGGCTATGTCCTCAGGGCAGACTATTACAGGGTTATCTAGAGAAGGCTCAGCATGGCCTAGGGTTTCAACCTCGCCCCCAACATCATTATGAATCCATATGTCACCATCCCATTTTTCAGGGTCCCACTCCTTTCCAATCAATGCCCTCACTTTAACGACAGGCACCATGCAAGACTGAGATTTTAGTTTATGTTGTAAAGTTGCTACTTTACAATAAGATTCTGAGTCTGATTTTCAGAGATCCCAAGTCTACGGCTACAGGAAATAAGATTTTCCTTCAGGATACTCATAGAAACGTCTACATCTTTCAGACGGCGCTTAAGCTTCTCGTTTGAAGCCTTAAGCCCATCCCTTTCACCCCTTAATGTAGACAGTGTATCTAACAACAACCAACCAACATCTCTATAACTCTTATTTCTACAAAACTCTGTAAAGGTGTCAAAAACATTATCCCCCAGAGTCTGGTTTCGTACAAGCGAAGCATTAGGAGAATTGAATGATGATATTTTGACTATCTCCTTTGCCAGCTCACTCCATGGATTGGGAGTGTCATTCTGATTACGGGAATCAGTGTCCTTAGTGTCTCTGAGCCCAGTCAGAGTAGAAAACCATTCATAAAAACTCATTTTTAAGATTCTGTTTCTTAAGAACCACTCCTGGTACCAAGATGTATTAGTTAGGGTTCTCTAGAGAAACAGAATCAACAGGGAACACTTGCAAATATAAAATTTATAAAAGTGTCTCACATGACTGTAGGAACGCAGAGTCCAAAATCCACAGGGCAGGCTGCGAAGCCAATGACTCTGATGGATGGCCTGGATGAACTCCACAGGAGAGGCTCACCAGCCAAAGCAGGAATGCAACCTGTCTTCTCTGAGTCCTCCTTAAAAGGCTTCCCATGATTAGATTTAGCATCACTAATTGCAGAAGACACTTCCCTTTGGCTGATTACAAATGGAATCAGCTGTGGATGTAGCTGACGTGATCATGACCTAATCCTATGAAATGTCCTCATTGCCACAGACAGGCCAGCGCTTGCCCAATCAGATAAACAGATACCACAACTTGGCCAAGTTGACACTTGTCCCTAACCATGACAGATGTACAAATAAATTAATCTGAATTATGATCAGCAATATTAAAGGCTCAAAATCCCGTGAAAATGGAAAGAGAATAGTTAATATGGAAAAGAGGTTTTCAGTAATGTTAGTATTTTACATTTAAATGCTGGCAAGTTAGTAAATATACAAATCTCATTAAAATATCTGTCAAATACATATTGTTCTATATTTTTAAAAATTAAAATACTGTCTTAGGAAAGTATTGTTTCCCCTTTATAGATCACTGACAGAATTAAATAGAATATTCTTCCAAGGTCATTATCCAATTTCATTTAAACTTATTTACATTATCTCTGATGCTTAGTCAATAAAGTCATTGGATTTTATAGCTGACAGGAATCTTACCGATAATTAAGCTCAGTGTCATTATTTTACTGATTAGGAAACTGTAGCTCAAGTAAGTGAAGTGACAAATATTTATGCATATATTTTCAGGCTTTCTGATTTCCTGTCTTTTTCTGATATTGTTCTCTTTTTTGATTCCCTAGTCAACTCACCATAATAGCAATTGTAGAATTTATTTGCCTTCAAGGATTCTTAAACCTAACGACATTAGCTATTTTACTAAGAACAACCGACAGTGGTGATACTGAATTCAAATGTCACCGCATCTACTCAACCTGTTCTCACTGGTGGGGTGGAGTATGGGGTAGGGAGCTGTGGAGATGGCCAGGGGTCAAGATGGCCATTTGTATTTGTCCCAATGTGATCCAATTAAAAACTAATAAGGCAAAAGTGTCTTAAATCAACTGGGACACAAAGATGAGCTGAAAATGATTGAACAAAAAGGCACAAATTGCAATGATAATTGGAAAAACATGGGATAGCTGTATGTGAAATTTCATGGAAAAATATTTTTAATAAACCTTTATAATGAGCTGTTTTGGAGACTCATTTGAGAAGTTTCCTTATGTAATTTAAGGATAACATGGTGCAGTGGAGATCAAAAACAAAATTATTGTGTCCTTCATTTTCATTCCTAGTATGTGTGATTAAATTTACAGTGATTGCTTATTATTTATATTACTTTGGGCAAGTCATGTTAGAACAGAGCCTTGGGTAGTTCACCTTTAAAATAAGAATAACTTTTTTTAGGCCTAAATCTCAGAAATGTCTTAAAGAACAAATGACAGAATGTATATAAAAACATCTTGGAAACCATAAATCACTATTTAAATAATATTATTGAGTAAGAAAGTGACAGTGCTACTGTTCACTATAAAATTCATCCATATACTTATCAGAGTTGTGTTAATATGCTACACAAAATTGGTAGAATAAAAGGGTTGGATAATTTGGCAGAATTTATTTGAGTTGATATCTTAGAAAATATGAAAAATATAAATATTATTTAGTTAGGGAGTTCTTAAATGGTTAAGTTAGCAAGCCAGTGTATTTATTAAAATCCCTAACATTTCAAAAAATTCAGAACTCCTCCCAAGGAAACAGAAAATTAAATAAAAAAATATATATATATAATATACTTGTACATACATATTCAAGTAAGAGAAACTTAAAAGTCGTCAATAGCACCTCTGTGATTTTTTTTTTTTTTTTGCCAGCATTTTAACTTGTATGTGTGTATTGAGGAATCAATCAGATAAATCCAAATAATTGTACATCCTAAAAACTGACCTTGGCTCTTAAAAATATCAATGTCATAAAGACAAACTACATAGAGAGGAACTGATCTAGATGAAAGGATGCTAAAGGAGTGACAAGTAAATGCAATGCATGACTGTGTTTTGGATCCTGTATCAAAAACAAGAACAAAAACAAAAAACCTATAAAGGTCACTACTGAGGGAAGTAGTAAATTTTGGTATGGATTAAACATTAAACAATATTATTATAGCAGTGTTATATGTCCTGAGACAAGAAATAAAGCCAATGTGGTAAAATATTAATGTTGATTAGAGGCAAACTATATATAAATATACTTTGTAATATTATTCACCTTTCTCTAGGTTTGGAGCTTTTCATTATAAAAAGGTGAGACAAAAATTTAACTGAGTCAAACCTGGATCTGATATTGAGATCCTGACAGTCAAAGCAAAATTAAAAAAAAAAAAAAAAAGATTCCTATTCATATTTTTCAGGGGAAGTGGATATGAGAGTTTGAATTCTCTCTTTAAGAGGTGAGAACATTGTGGTTATTTTTTGATGATGATGAGGTGATGTTGACTAGGCCTGAAAACATGGTTTTAGTTATGCCTTAGAGGACTATGTTCAATTAGAACCCACATTCTCAGCAACATCACACATATTTATTATAAAGTTATTATGTGATCGAATGAATGAATGAATGCTGCATGAAGTCACGTGTCATTTAACTAAAAAAACTTGAGATTTAATAATTGGTAACAATGAAAATAAAGCATTTAAGTTCTGGAAAGGATTATTAAATCATCCAAAATCCAAAGTCCTCAGAGTGGAAAGGATTTTTATGTGTTTAAATACATATACCCAAAAGCCAAAAATCTAGATTCAAAGTCTGATTCCACTACTAAAGATTTTGTGGATTTTGGCTAATCTTTATCTTCCTCAGTTTTGCAGTATATGAAATAAAAATTTAAAAATAAGGTTTTCTCAAGCTGTGGTATATATTTGATGGAATAATACATAGCTGTAAGACAGAATAAACTCATGAAACATGTAATAATGTGCATAAACATCGAGGACAGTATGCTGAGTGAATTTTGCCAGAAACAAAAGGACAAATACTGTACAGTCGTGTTAATATGAAGTAATATTAATGCATGAGCTTTGAGAGTTAAAGTTAAGAATACAGATTATCAGGAGATAGAAAAGTGTCAAGATTGAATATTTGGTGAAGAAGGAGGACAGAACGGCAACAGGATTTATTATAAAGAGTCAGAAATGGATGGCACGATACTCTATTTAATGGTAGCCCAATACTATAAGTGCCCTGAATGAAGCTGAATGTGAGTACAGTTAAAGGATAAGGACTGAGACATATATGACATCAGAAGGAAAGATAAAGGATAAGGACTGAGATGAATAACTTAGTAATGGTTAGACATTGATGGTGGACAATGATGGTGATTAAATGTACAAATATAAGAATATTTTTACATGAGGGAGAACCAATGAATGTCAGCATTGCAAGGATTTTTAAAATGGATTGTATACAGGAAAAAAATAAATCAATTCAAGCTAAAAAAGTTTTCTAATGTAAATATAAAAATGTACTTCTTAGTAATATGACCTTATATCATCACTTTGCAAATTAATGATATGTTCCATGTAAAACACTTAGAACAATGCTTGATAATTAATAATTGTCCAGTAAATTTTAGTTGCTATTATTTTACAAACTAGGAAACAGTATTTTTCTCTTATCCCTTCTTTAATTTTTGAATTTCAATGACCTTTTCAGCTGATAATTTCCTCAAGAGTTAATCAGTGAGAAAGATGAATCAAATAGGATATAAGAATATGGAGACCAGAGGTTCTCAAACTCTTTGCTGCCAGTTTTGGCTTTCCATAAGCTGGTCCATGAGGTAGACTTTGAAAAATGAAATAATGGTGATTTCTTCATTTGCAGATGGAAGTAAAAATTCAATAATGTCTAGAAGAGTTTCAATTTTAAGTTGTTTTCCCAAAAGTAATTTCTTAAATCTTAGTGATACAGGCTTAGTAGATGACACAATTAATAGGTTTTTAATTATCTAATATCAATTACTTTTGTTTCAACTGTCATTCTCAGACATGACAGTAGATTTAGCTATTTGGTTCTGATTTATTTATATATTCCTATAATATGATTACTTTCCATTAGTAGTGGATTTTATTTATTGATATTCAGAGGCATTCATTTCCTCTCTTCTTTTTTTCCTAGTTTTTTTTTTTATGGTGGAATAATATATATATATATATATATATATATATATATATATATATATATATATATATATATATATATATATTACAGTGTTTTACAAACAGCACCTGCATCCTATGTTCTTGGTTTTTAACTTAAACTTGTTAAGTTTAAAAACTATTGAATGACAGCAGTTCCTCTAGACAATTTTTTTCTCTCCGTCTTCTGCAATACGTGAGTTTACATCTTGCACAATTAAAATAACAATATTCTGTGTAGGGCTTTGACTTTCAACAGTTTTTACAGCGTAATTAGTCAGGGTATCAAAATAAGCCAAATTTTCTGAAAAGTTTGACCAACCATAATTCATACTTTCTAATGTTTGAATTCCAGTTCTTAGCTAGATTCTATAGGACAAATTGGGTAGCTGTTTAATCAAGCCTTTATGAGATAGTAACTTTGACTGAAATAAGTTTGCTTATCTACTACTATTGAGTTATAATTAGAAAAACAAAAGTTTATCTAATTTTTGCAACTAAATTTGGGGGGATGTTAAATTATATATTATGTTTAATTAATTGACTTCCTTCTTTTTGTCATTATTAATGGATTCCTTATTCTCAGGTAGAAGGAAATCACTTCGTTTTCAATCAAAATGATTTTTATTGCACAGCAGGTTTCACAGTCATACTAATTGGCTTTTTCTACCTCTTGAGATATCTGTGCCTGGTTTTGCATAGATGTTATCAAGTGGAAAACAAAACCAAGAACAAGTTGACTACTTAGAGAAAACGATGTGATCTTGATCACCTGCCAGAAAATACCTGTTAAGTTTGCTTATGGGGAACAGTTTTTGTACAGAGCCCCTTGAAAATGTGTCTCCAACTGTGATGGAATATTTTTATCCCTAAACCTAGTCAAAGAACAGAGTCAGGAAATAGAACAAAGTGAGTGCTGTCATGAATTTGCCATCCATATCTAGAATTTACTCTATTTTCACTTGTTTCTTAAATAACATCATTTAATTTTGCCACATCATAGATATATTGTCTTCTGCTTGTAACTTTTATCTTTCCTTTTAAATGTCATCTTTTCCCCTATTTTGGGTATCATAAATGAGTGAAAAGGAAATAGTTTGATTCTAAAAAAAAGTTGTTTTTCTTTTTTAATTCCATTTCTATAAGATGTTACTTAAATAAGACTTATTAAACATTCCAGCAAATGATTAATCATTCAAGCAAATAAGAGACTTTTTGAGGAAATGATTAAAACACAGTAGATATTTTATGATGCTGATCATTTTGCCCGTAGGTGTAAAACCTGAGCTAAATGACTTATTTTTTTTCCAGCTTTTATGAGCAAAAGCAGAAAATTATGATGATTTTGAAGTTAGAGGTTTTTTTTTTTTTTTTTTTTTTTTTTTTAGTATACTGTATGGTGGGGATCACATTTCATCCTTTTTCCCTGTGAGTATCCCCTTACTGCAGCACCATTTGTTGGATATTTTTTTTTTGGTTGGGTTTTTGTTTGCTTGTTTGTTTGGGAAGTGCATGGACCAGGAATTGAACCTAGGTCTTCCTACGAGGACAGGTAAGAATTCTACCACTGAACTACCCTTGTACCCCTGTGAAGGTAGAGTTTAAAGGCAATGTTGCATCATAAGTTGAGAGAGGCAAAACAGGTTTTCTTGCAGTAGTAAAAGAGAAAAGCAGCTAGAAAGGATTGAGCACCTACTGTGAACCAAATATTTTCAAAATCTTATGAGATAAGTGGTTTTAGAAACCTGTTATATGTAAAAGTGCAAAGCTCAGAGAAGCAAAGTCCATCCAGTTAATATGTGTCATAAATGAAATTTTTACCTGGGTCTTCCTCTCTTATGCTTATTTTGTTTCCTACATCCTGCTATCCTCAGGAAATTGCTTTGAATATGCAAATATGAGCACCATTTGGTTACAGTCTAGTATTTCAAACAACATTCCTGAGTTTAAGATTTATAAATTATATGAAAAACTTTCTTTGCTTCCTTTTTTCTGGATTTTTAATGCTGAACATATTGTATATCTATGATCACAAGACGAAAGCATATGAAGTTCTGCTGCAATATCTACTTCTTCTATTTTCCAGATAAAAACATTTTAAACAAGTTGATATGCATCTTCTAAAATGTTTTCTATATGTGTATAATTTTCAGTAAACATATATATTGTTCTCTGACTTGATTTTGTTTTAAATCAGCAGATCATGAATATATTTCCATATAGATTTGCTGCATTTCAAAAGATTTACATAGTATTTAAATACAAGTTTACTTTATTAATACTATCTTACTTTAATATCTAATAATAGTGTTACCATTATAATCATTTAAACATTCATTACTGACAAATACTTAGTGTTTATCCAACTTTGCATATATTAAAAAGCATGCTGCAAAGAATATCTTTATTAATATATTTTTACTGAGTAATATAAGCATTTCTGTAGCTGTCTAGAGGTAGAATTTTTAGGTTAATATGTGCATCCTTTTAACAATTTTTACCTTTTCTGTTTTATCAGTGTCTGGAAAGCATGGTAACTTATACTTGTAGCAGTAGACAATGAGTTTTTGTTCCCCAACACCTTGCCTAATATCTGTTTTAATTATTGCCAATCTGATAAATGAAGTATCTTCTTACTGTGTGTGGTAGTTAGATTCAGTTGTCAACTTGGCCAGATGAAGACACCTAGTTCTGTTGCTGTGGACATGAACCAATGGTACGTGAACCTCATCTGTTGCTGATTATATCTGCAGTCTGCTAGGAGGCGTGCCTGCTGCAATGAATAATGTTTGACTTAATTGGCTGGTGGCTTAAATGAGAGAGCACAATGTAGCACAGCCCAAGCAGCTCAGCATACTTCATCTCAGCATTCGCAGCTCAGCCCAGGCCTGTGGAGATGCAGAAAGAAATCACCCTGGGGAAAATTGCTGGAACCCAGAGGCCTGGAGAGAAGGCCAGCAGAGATGGCCCTGTGCCTTCCCCCATAAGATAGAACCTCAGTTGAAAGTTAGCTGCCTTTCCTCTGAAGAACTAATGAAATAAATCCCCTTCTATTAAAAGCCAGTCCATCTCTGGTGTGTTGCATTCTGGCAGCTAGCAAACTAGAACACTGGGTTAATTTGTTTATTTTTTAATATAAATATAATGAAGCAAATTATCATGTACTTTTGATCGCTTATGATTTACAAGTTCAAATGACTTGTTCACTTTTCTGTCATGTTATTTATGTTTTTCTTATTTCTCTTCTCTATGCGCTTTACTTACCATGGCTGTGAAACCTCATTTTGGGGTAAAAGCTGTAAATATTTTCTATTCCTCAGTTGTTTACCTACTATGAAATACAGATATTTCACATATTTATGTAGTCAAATATGCCAATAGTTTTCTGAGATATGCGTCATGATTTCTAAAGGTTTTCACTCAATATCAAAAATTTTCATCACAATTGTATGCTAATCCTTTTACAATTAAGAAATCTAACATCATAGAGTTTATTTCATAAAAATATATACTTATAAAATGAGAAAAATCTATAATACAAGCAGAATCACTAGGGAAAGCATTATGCTTCTATTATTGCAAAATGTCAAAATCATTTCACTTCATATTTTATTCATTTTTAAAATACTCATTCAGCACTTTCCATGTAATAGATGACTAAGGCAGAGTCCCTGGCCCCTAAGAGGACACAGAATTTGGGAAGAGATGAAAACACAAATCATTAAACATGAATAATATGTGCTATAATAGAGGTAGGAGCGTGGAGCTGTAGGGATACTGAGGAAATACTACAACCCCCGTATTGGGAATCCGAGAATGCTTCATAGTGCACATGGCATTGGAATGTGCCTTTGAGAATAAACAAGAATTTTCTAGACGATGGAATAATTTCTCTCTGACAGAGGGGATAGTATATTCAGAGGCTGAAAGCTAAGTGTTTGGTTAAAAATGGGAAGTACAGTGAGACTGGAACATGGTGCACATAGAATGGAGTGGCAAAACGTCATGTTGGATTGTAATAAGTTTTGTATGCTATGATTTTATGTGAAGGCAATGTTTAGAAAAATAAAGTGTTTAAGCAGGGGCTAGAAAGATTAGCTTCGATTTAAAGAACATGTGTATACATTGCATACCATTTATTGACTTGGCCATTGATCTAAAATTGGGAAAATAAAAGTAATAAGTCATCTGGAGAGGGAAGAGGGGAATCTAGGCATAAATGGGTGTTCTGGAGTATTTTTCTGCTTCTCAAGTGGTTTTAGCTTTATTGTTAAAGAGTTACTTATCAGGAATTATAATTTTGGTTTTGAACATTGACTTATCTCGAATTTTCTTTGAAGAAGTTTTTATGTGGGATGGATTGAGAATAAAGAGAATCGATTAGGGAGAAAAACAGAATCCACAGAGTCTTGGAATTTGGTGGAATATGGGGCAGTGGGAGTCTTATTTGTTTTTGGTTAGGGTTAGGGTGGTGGGGATTGCAGTGTTGATGAAGTCAGTCTTTTCCAAAATTGCCAGTTACCAACCTTGGGTTCCTTGAGGACTGGGACTGGCCAAGTCACATACATCTTTGTCACCTTCATCAAGCATTGTCTAGCACATAGTTCAAACCACTAAACTTTTACCCAAATTTAACCCATCTTGCTGCTTGTTTTTTGCCTGCCATACAGAAATAATGTGTAACTTCCTAAATGCCTCATCCTCTTTATCTCCTTTATTTTTCAAGTCCTAGCTCCTTTACCTAGAATGCCTTACTTCCTGCAGCTCTCATTCCTCATCCAGTCACCTGGGCAGATACTTTTTCACCAGTTAAGACAGAACTTGAGCTTCATCTCTTCTTCAAAGCCCTCCCTGATTGCCCAGTTCAGATTAGGTGTCTGTTCAGTAGGATCCTGTACTTCCCCATCGTCACTGCTGTCTCTGTACTGGCAATGCTTGCAGATTTGTTACTCTCCTCAGTGATGCTGAGCTCTTTCAAAGCTCTGACATTAAGTATTTCCTTTTAGATCATCAGTCTCTAGCATAACTCCTCTCGCATCATGGAGGCTCAAAATATCTTTGATGAATGGATAATTAGATGTTTGACAAATCTAAATTTGAATTCACTACTTTAACTGTGGCTAATCTTTGGTAGTTATAAACATGTATTTTAAAAGTGTATCATTTATCCTTATCTCATGCTCAACAAATGGCTTTCAGTTAAAAATGGACGTGAAAGTTTTTGAAATTATCAAGTCACTTTTCATTAAATCAGAAAGGGAGCTGGGCCTTTATGCAGCCAGAAAACTAGGGCCAGAATCCATCAATAATTATGTTAAAAGGATTATTATATAATATAGTCACTTCAAACATTGCAAAAGTTGTGGGTTGGGGCTTGAATAATATCGCATTTCACTTGTGTCTTCATCTTGCAAAACCACAGTGCCAAGCTTAATTTTCAACTGCAAAGTATAATCTTCAAGGCTTATAACAGAATCAACCCACAGGAACCACAGTATGTTAGCGGGAACTCAGCTGAAATGCTCTTCTATGAGAATTTCATTAATGAAGGTAATAATAAGCACTGAAATTTTACATGCCTTTTTAAATGCTTATTTTTGTTCTTATCCTCCCGAACTCTTTTCAAAGAGGGACCTATATCTGCTCTTCAAAAAATTTAACAGTTAATGGCCTTCAAAAACGGGCAGAGTACAGGAGAAAGCTTGAAGTAGTATGAGTTATTCTTACACTGGCAGGAAATCATCCACAATGTAATTTTATTTTTTCTGTATATTTTTTGTTGTTGAATTATTAGATTTTCAGAAAACCATGTAGAAAACACAGTATCCCCGTATACCTCCCTATTATTAACACCTTGCATTTTGGTGCGGTACTTTTGTTACAGTTGATGAAAGAATACTATCATAATTGTAATATTAACTATAGTCCATTGTTGGCATTGTGGTTCACTGTGTTTTACAGTCCTGTTTTTTTTAAGTTTTGTTCTAGCAGTGTATACAACCTAAAATTTCCCCTTTTAATCACACTCTAAGAACATTGAAAACAAGTTTTCATTAGTTTTTTGTTTTTATTTTCTTAACTGAAACACACTAATTATTTCATATATTTAGCTCAGCTATTGTTAGCAATTAATTAATTATATAAATTACTAAATTATAATATTAATTTCTTATGATACCACTAGAATATGCATCCTTTCATTGCCATCATGAATGTGCAGCATTATTCATTAGCTGCTTTCCTGTGAATACTTTATTATTTTCTAGTCAGCAGCAACTTGTTTTATTCTTCATTTTGAACAGTTATTTTCAGCATTTGATGGCTAAAGAGTTTTTGTGAGAAAAGGGGAAAAACCAACCAGCAGGAGGATTGCATTTAATGAATATGCATTTTTCATTTCCTATAATATTTTTGTTTTTTATTATGTTACTTGCTATATTATTTCCATTCTTTTTAGTTTTCATCACCAAGAATGCAGACTTCCTCTGGAGCAATGCTTCCCACTCAGTTTACCAGCGGGGATTGTCATATTAGTGTTGTGATATAGTCCTTAACTGCAGATGCCTCTGTCAGCTCTGCAACTGTATTACTTCCTGTCAGCAGAAGTAGTTATTTTAAATAGAAGTGATATTTTAGCTTGCATTGTAATATTAGCTCTACCTTTCCTTATGTTTCTTTTATTTTAGTATTTACTTGTGTTGGTGGAAAACACGTGAACTATAAGATTCTGAGAATAGGGATGAATCTAGCAAGTAAATTCTAGCACAGCCTAACTTTCTGTTTAGACTTTTGAATAGAACTAAGGAACTCACGTTAAGACCCCTAGATGGCATTTTTACTCTGATAAACCTGTCAACTATTTGGAACCCAATTAAAATGAATTCTCAGTTAATTGGAATTTTCCTCTAGGTGGTATGAGTAAGAGAAAGAATTTAATCATAAGAATTCATGCTAAGATTAGTGAGTTGTCCCACAAATAGCTCTCAGGATTGTCTTAGACAGAACACAGGAATAACAGTTTTCTTCACAACCTATAATTACATGCAATATGACATATTGTGTAACACATAAGCCAAATACATACCACTCTTCTTTGTTCTGTCTGCCCTGTCTTCCCTTCTCACTGCTACCTTAGAACTTTGAACATAGTCTTTTTATAACATTGATCAAATCCGTTATGATAAAATCCCTAAATGCAGATGCAGAAAAACTGTACATTCCATTGTACTCTGAATTCCTTGGGGTTAGGAGTTTCATCTTCTCAAATCCTGAACATTTGGTGAGTGACTGATGCATTGTGTTTATTAGGAAAATGCTGGCTTCAAGTAGAAAATGTCACGGAGTTCTGAATAACCTAATAAAAGACAATGCAACCACTGCAATATTGTCATTTTTCAAGAAACACAGAACTTCATGTATTTTTTATGCCAAATAACTTATAAAGATTATTGAGTGCAAGAGTTGAGGTAGGAAAAAAAAACAATTTTTTAGTCAATCAGTGCACCAGAAAATTAGTTCAACCAGAGTATTTCATTTTCAGTGCATATCAGTTTTCCCGTTATATAAAAGTGCTTGCATATTCGACAGAAATGTGGGAGGTTTTCTTAAGTAACTGAAAGCTGTCTAAAGAGGGTCTTGCATGATATTTTCTTACATTCAAGTTTAGAAGCTAAGTGAAGCATAGTGGTCTAACTACTGTATACTACCAGACTGGAGAGCATATTCATCTTATTTTTCTTAAAAAGGCAAAAAGAGGCATGAGATATTATAAAGCCAACCCTGAATTATTTCTTTATTCATATTTCACAAATTGTAATTTCACATTTGGCATGAAATGGTTGTTCACAGAGCCATTTGCTCTCTTCTTAAAGTTAGCTTCTCAGTTTTCAAACTTGGGTCCTTTTCTTGATGTCTTTCCTGAGCCCAAACAATGTGCCTGAATCTCAAAGGGAAAACTGGCCTAATTCTTCAGAAGATTTTGCCTGAACCAGTTTGTGACTGCCTGTGACACTCTTCGTTATAAGCTAGAGAACCTTTCTTCAACTACTCCTTTCTTTTGCTTTCAGATAAGCTGTCTCATTACTCTGAAGTTTTCTTCCTTCGAATTTGTCTGTTACTGTTGCATCCAATCTAGTGGTGCTTATTTGTTTTCACTTACTCTCTAATATAGTATAGATTTTTCCTTTTTGGCCATAGTATACAAAAAACAAGCAAGTAAACAAGCAAGCACAAAACCCCACCATGTTTTCTTTCTCCAAGCCACGGTATTTATTTTCTCTACTTCCTAGAATACTCTTACCTTTCTATGCTCATTGCTAACTTCCAGTGTTCCTTCTGTTGTCTTTTAAATGGTACCTCCTCCTAGAAACCTTCTTTAGCCATCTTGTCACTGGGCTAACTGGGCCCCTGTGTCATCTCCCTTAGCTCTGCTTGAGCGTTTTCCTAATAACTCTTTTAGAGCATGAATCACTCATTTTTAATTGCCTGCTCTCTTTAAGTTCCTTGAAGGATAGAATTATATTGAGTTTACTTTTATATATCCAGCCTCTAACTAAATTTATGCCTGGAACATAATAGGCATACAATACATATTTTTTTAAATATAATTATTTTTTGCCAAAAATTCATTTAAATGTCTTTCATTATTCAGCTACTCAGCAAGTGTGGCCCAGGTGGTATATGTGTGGTTCAAGAAGGAAGGGTTGTAGGAGAATACTAAGTAATGGCCTATGGTAAAAGAGGGGAACTGTCTGGAACTGTATGCTCATGAGTTTCTGTAAAATATAAACTTTTAATTAATACTGATATTTGATGTTTTACTTTTAAAAGTATTGAAATTTTAACAGCCATGTATTCCTAACTGATCTAGGCTTTCTAGGCTGGTAAGATTTAGCAATTGTTTTCATTAATTATGAATGAAAACTTCAGGTTTTTTCCTGCTCTTTAGAGAAATGTTATCATTGGGGCAAACCCAGAAATCAATTCTAGTGATTTTACTAAAGATAGTAACTTTATTGAATAATTTTTTACACTTTAATTGGTGTGGTTTTCTTTCAGAATTGGACCTAATACTTAAGATATAACATTCAGTATTATAACTACTCTTAGATTTTGGCAATTCACATGAAAAATATTCATTTCAACAATACAAAAAATATTCAGCTTAAATTCATTTAATAACACTTATAAAAGACAAGACTATCTAAATTACAAAATGTGAGACTAAGTAACAGGATATTTTTAGAGCAAATTATCTCAGCAATGCTTATATGTTGTGATATACATGATAATCACATATACTATTATGTTTTATTTTACCCTCAGTCTTGTCAAGTATATGGATAGCCATACCTTTTGTTTGCATGAGCAGAATCCTGTTTTATAAACTTCCATTATACCTTAATAGCTGTTGCATTAGAAACTCATTTAAACATTTTAGGGTGCCTAATACAGAAGGCACACATCTTATAGCAGTTGTGTTTATTTGAAATAAATGTGCAGTGTTTCCTGTATTATTTCAATCAAAAATGTTGGAAGGGATAGATGGTGAAAAATCAGTCCTATTCTTCAAATCATCTGGAAATTGCAAATATTACTATACTTAAGTCATCTTTTGTAATTCTATTTTTTTCTGATATGAAAGAGCTTAAAATAAGTTAAAAATTCTCCCTCAATTTTTGATGGTATAAGGTTACTGTTTTTATTGGTTCATAGGTACCAAGTTTTAAAGAAACTGTGAAGTGCTGTGGATTTCTTTGTGAATCACCATATCTAAACTAATGTGGTGGTGGTTCACAAAGAAATTCATAGTGCTTCACAGGTGCTTCTGCATTTGATCTACACCTTGAAGCCTAGGATTCCTTTACTGAGCTATTGGGAAAAAGACACTGTGGTTACAAGGCATACAAGATCAAGAGATCCCTGGTAAATGCACCCTAGAATCCTTCCATTTGATTCTCAGAGTTAAAGATCATCAAAGCCATGCCAGACACACCAGAAATTAAAATTGCTTTACCTAAATATAGATGTTTTGAATATTCACTATCCCTCTGTCTCTTGTTCTTTTTGCCAAAAGTAATTTACATTATTTCTTGTTTAAGAAATAGATAACTGAATCAGATCTAATTAACCAGCACTCCCACTCAAAATCATAAACCGTTTTAAAATTAAAGATTTTATTTTTCATTTGGACCTTTATACTTATATATGTATAGTTACTGTACATGAATGCTATATCCGGTGAAAGTGTTAATTAAATGACTTGACAGATTGGACTGGTAAAAATGTATGCAGTATTGATGGAATACTCCTATAAATAACAAAGATTTCATTTTATTCAAACCTGAAAAATACTTTTGGTATAGATAAGGAAAGAACCTTAATATGAAGAATTGTACATTTTTGTGATGTATGTAAAAACTAGACACCCATTTTCACGTCTACTTTTGTAAAACCAGTTTCTGAAGTCCCATTTTATGATGGGAAAGATTGAGTAATCTTCCCAAGATTACAAAGGCCTAATTACTTAACTGACATTTTAACTGTCAGTTGTTCATTTTGAAAAAACTTGAACTTTGTGATTGTTTCAGTCCATGCAATCACTCAGTCCAATTGATTGATGAACCATAAACCAAATATTTGATGATTAACTCTTAATTGATTCAGGCTCCAAATAATCAAGTTAATTTTACCACATCCAGGTATCTACAGGACTAGACTTCAGTCTTCTCTAGTCCAATATCTGATCATTACACTTTCATAACTATGAAAATTTTGACATTTTATTTCTTAAGTGACACTTCTGCACAGTTTTGTGACAATGGTACAGGATTCCGAAATTACTTCTCAGTCGTCATTATAAATCTCTTGTATTCACTAAGACTTCATTTTTGTTTTATTATGTTTAATTCTTGAAGAATGGGTTATCTGTATGCTCCACATGACTGGATTGCTATAAATAATTTACTGCATTACATCACAAAAACCTTCTTCTGTTGACTATTTACTCATATAGTAACCAAAACTACAAGCCAATATAAGCAAGCTTTAACAATAAAATATGCTTTTATCATTTTTTTGGGTGGGGGCATTACACAGAAGCAGGCATCTCATAATAGAATTGGACTTTAAATATGTTACAAATAAATTATCTTAATTTTCTAACCTTTTATTTATCAATATCTATAATTATCATCCTATAAATTATAATTCTCATCTCTGAAAAATGCATCCTTATTTTACTTAGGGCTGACTCTATATTCAGAAGGAAGTTCTTAGAGGTCTGGGATTCCTCATGCTTATATGGTCAAATTCCTCATGCTTATATGACTTTGATGGTTGGTGGAAAATGTTTATATGCTTTGATGGGATAAGTGGGGGAAGAAAAACAGAGAATACAGGTTTCTGGGATTTACTCTTCCAAAAGCTCTCTCTTTTTTTTTTTCTTTCTGTTTTATATAATGAGACTACTTATAAAATTCCTTTTGTCCTAAGGCTTCCCATTTTTTAGGAACATATTTTTAATCAATGATATAAATTTGAAGGAAGACACAAAATTTCTTCCTTGAGATGATATTTAGTTTATTAAAAATAAAGTGGGGTTTATTAGCACATCTCATAATTGTACACCCTACACTCTTGTATGAGGATTCTAATCTCCAGTTTGGCTATGTTCATTTTAACATGAAAGTATTTGTTTTTCTCACTTTTAAGACAAACATATATATATATATCTGTGTTTATGTATTAAAAGCATGTGGTTTTTTAATAAATTTACTGTTATCTTTCTTTTTCTTTTTTTATAGAATTCTTATTTCATATAGTCTTTTGTGAGCTTATGGTATATGATATGTTTCAGGCAAAAAAGTAGATATTTAGTGAATGAAGGAATTAAATTAGATTATTCCAGCCTGTAAATTTGTACGCTTGAGTGCAGTTTAGGGTGTAACACATGTTAAATAAGAACTTGCCGTGACCTGTGAGGGAAAAGCCAAGGTCAAGCCCTTTTACTTTTATGAGACCTGTATGAATGTAAGTATTAAAAAGTGAAGTATGTTTTTTTACAATGAATCATTTAACAGTAACTGTTTGAAGTTCATTCTAAGATTTTCTTAATTCTTTTTCACATATATCTTTGAGTATGTGAAGATTTATATCTCATTTTATTTACTGAAAATTCAGGCCATATACCAACAAGTTTATGGACGTTACTTGAAACACATTTCCAGTAAAAAATTCTCAAATTTCAAGAACTATAAAAATAATAAATAGGCAGACATCTATTATTAAATCTTTGAGTTTTATTTTTATAGAAGTTGAATATTTTTTAATAAATGCATGTGGCTTTTAAAAAAAATTACTATCATGTCTTTCTCTTTTATTTTTATAGAATTCTTATTTCATATATTCTTTTGTGAGCTTATGATATGTGACATATTTCAGGCAAAAAGAGTAAATATTTGATGAGTGAAGGAAATAAATTAAAATTGGGTTTGAGCAATGGTAATATCTATGTTTTTTTATTAATTTTTTTATTAATCAAAAAAAAAGAAAAGAAATTAACACAACATTTAGAAATCATTCCATTCTACAAATGCACTCAGTAATTCTTAGTATCATCACATAGATGTATGATCATCATTTCTTAGTACATTTGCATCGATTTAGGAAAAGAACTAGCAAAACAGCAGAAAAAGATATAGAATGTTAATATAGAGAAGAGAATTAAAATAATAATACTAATAAAATATATATATATATATAAAGGAAAAAGAAAATAAACAAAAACAAAAGATACAAACACACAAACAAACAAACAAAAAACCATATTTCAGGTGCAGCTTCATTCAGTGTTCCAACATAGTTACATTACACTTAGGTATTATTGTGCTGTCCATTTTTGAGTTTTTATATCTAGTCCTGTTGCACAGTCTGTATTCCTTCAGCTCCAATTACCCATTATCTTACCCTGTTTCTAACTCCTGCTGGTCTCTGTTACCAATGACATATTCCAAGTTTATTCTCGAATGTCGGTTCACATCAGTGGGACCTTACAGTATTTGTCCTTTAGTTTTGGGCTAGACTCACTCAGCATAATGTTCTCTAGGTCCATCCATGTTATTACATGCTTCATAAGTTTAGTCTGTCTTAAAGCTGCATAATATTCCATCGTAGGTATACGCCACAGTTTGTTTAGCCACTCGTCTGTTGATGAACATTTTGGCTGTTTCCATCTCTTTGCAATTGTAGATAATGCTGCTATAAACACTGGTGTGCAAATGTCCATCTGTGTCTTTGCCCTTAAGTCCTTTGAGTAGATACCTAGCAGTGGTATTGCTGGGTCGTAATCCATTCTGCCATTCTATGTCTTTTGATTGGGAAATTCAGTCCATTAACTTTTAGTATTATTACTGTTTGGATAATATTTTCCTCTACCATTTTGCCTTTTGTATTATATATATCATATCTGATTTTCCTTCTTTCTACACTTTACTCCATACCTCTCTCTTCTGTCTTTTCGTATCTGACTCTAGTGCTCCCTTTAGTATTTCTTGCAGAGTTGGTCTGTTGGTCACAAATTCTCTCAGTGACTTTTTGTCTATAAATGTTTTAATTTCTCCTTCATTTTTGAAGGACAATTTTGCTGGATATAGGAGTCTTGGTTGGCAGTTTTTCTTTTTTAGTAATTTAAATATATCATCCCACTGTCTTCTAGCTTCCATGGTTTCTGCTGAGAAATCTACACATAGTCTTATTGGGTTTCCCTTGTATGTGACAGATTGTTTTTCTCTTGCTGCTTTCAAGATCCTCTCTTTCTCTTTGACCTCTGACATTCTAACTAGTAAGTGTCTTGGAGAACGCCTATTTGGGTCTATTCTCTTTGGGGTGCGCTGCACTTCTTGGATCTGCAAATTTAGGTCTTTCATAAGAGTTGGGAAATTTTCAGTGATAATTTCTTCCATTAGTTTTTCTCCTCCTTTTCCCTTCTCTTCTCCTTCTGGGACACCCACAACACGTATATTTGTGCACTTCATATTGTCATTCAGTTCCCTGATCCCCTGCTCAAGTTTTTCCATTCTTTTCCCTATAGTTTCTGTTTCTTTTTGAAATTCAGATGTTCCATCCTCCAGTTCACTAATTGTAGCTTCTGTCTCTTTAGATCTCCCATTGTAGGTATCCATTGTTTTTTCCATTTTTTCTTCTTTGTCCTTCACTCCCATAAGTTCTGTGATTTGTTTTTTCAGATTTTCTATTTCTTCTTTTTGTTCAGCCCATGTCTTCTTCATGTTCTCCCTCAATTTATTGATTTGGTTTTTGAAGAGTTTTTCCATTTCTGTTCGTATATTCAGCATTAGTTGTCTCAGCTCCTGTATCTCATTTGAACTATTGGTTTGTTCCTTTGACTGGGCTATATCTTCAATTTTCCGAGCGTCATCCATCATTTTCTGCTGGTGTCTGGGCATTTGATCAGATTTCCCTGGGTGTGGGACCCAGCTGGTTGAAAGGTTTTTATGTGAAATCTCTGGGCTCTGTTGTTCTTTTCCTGCCCAGTAGGTGGCGCTTGTGGCGCTTGTCTGTCTGCACGGCAGTCGGCCCGGGAAACCGCGCGTGTAGGTGGGGGTCGCTGGCCGCCGCGGCTTGGGAGAGTGCCGGTCCTAATTGCCCAGCTGGCCCGAAACGCCAAGCGTGACGGGAGGGCCCCGCTATCCAATGTTCCCAGTCAGACCCGGGAGCCACGTGCGTGGAGGGAACCCCAGTCGCCAGCCACCCCGGCCGGGAAAACGCACACCCCTCGGGTATCTCACCGCAGCAGATTCTCCCTGCCCGTTCAGCTGTTCCAGAATGGGGTATGCTGTCTTTTTGGTCTCTGTCATGACTCTGGGAGCTGTTTCGTATTGTTTCTGTTTCTTTAGTTGCTTTTCTGGAGGAGGAACTAAGACCCGCGCATCTTACTAAGCCGCCATCTTCTCCGGAAGTCTTCTATGTTTTATTTATATTGTTTATTTTTATGATTATTAGCTTGGTTTTTAGTCTTTTATTCTAACTTTGATTGAATTAAAAAGTCATTCTAATGCACAATTACACATAGATAAAATTTCCTTCTATCTAAAAATAAATGAAGTAGAAGAAAAAAGATTAGGAACTCAGAACATAAATGAATATCATGTAAAAAGAGAGTGAAATTCTTAAATAAGGGCAATTTTAGCCTACTATGAATCTATGAGCTTCAAAAAGTTCCAGTTCTTTTGAATGCTTACTCTTGAAATGCTTCAGGCTGAATTATTCAAATTTTGAAGATATTAGCAGTGTACGAATTAGCAGTTAGTAGAATATCAACCTTTTATTTGCATGTGGGTATACTTAAAGTGGTATAACTGAGCACCACTATAATCAGTGTCCTAATTCTGTCTCCTTGAGAGGCTGTAGTTTTACAGCCTGTTCCCCAAATAATAATTAGAAGAGTAAATTAAATCTCTGCAATTCTGCTCTAGAAAATAACATCATGAACTATAAGAAGAAAGAACTGGGAGAAGTAAACAACTTTAAACTCTTCACAATAATTCTGCTTGAACAAAATTTATAGAGATCCTAGTTTATTTTCAAAATAGTCTACTTGTATCATCTCAATTAACCTATTGGCCACATTTTACAGATGAAGGAATTAAAGTACCCTAACTTAATATCTATTCTTTCTATATTATGATACTATACCTTCCTGCAAAATATTAACAGTCACATTTATGAGGCTTATGACATATGAGGGAAAAGTTTCAGAATAATAAAACAAACCACATAGTCTAATTTGTAAAATATTTACATCTATTTCTTCTAGTACCTAAATCCCAACTATTCTTTCAGGTACCTTTTTAATGAGTCTTGCCTGCATAAAAACGGTCTTCCTAATTTCACATGGTATGGATTTAGAAGTGTTATAAAATATTTATATTCTGATACTGGAAAAGCCTTCCCTAAGCAGATATCTCTGTTTACTGGAGATCTTGCAGCTAGGCCAGTGAGGTTTTCGTATGGACTAGATGTGTGAACCAGAGCTAACAGGTATTCTAGTTAGACCCAAAAGTTAGCTTTACTTAGCTAGAAAAACTGAAATTAGCGTTTCAGAGATTTTGACATCGTGACCAAAATGGACCCCTTGGATGACTAGCAGATAGGCAAAGCAGGTATGATGTTGACAAGGTAAAAAGGAACCAAAGAGCAGAAAAAACAGAATAGGAAATAGATGAGAATATAGTAGTTGTAGTGTAGTAAGTCTATTTAAGTTAGTGAATTAACAGATTAGAGCAGTTGTCCTCAATTGGAAGTGGAAGCCACATATATAATCTAAAAGGATGAAAGGTTTGTGTAATTGATAAAATATCCCAAGTGATTCTTAAATGATCTGCCTGCAAACCACTGAACTAGGATTTCTGAGAGAAGATATCATGGAAAACCTTAGAGAAGAGCAGAATAGACAATCTTACAATCAATATGAAATAACATAAAGCCAGAGGAGGAGAATCTTTAGGATACAAATTAAAATGTATTTTTTATGAATGAAATCATCAACATGGCTATGTAAGACACCCTGTGAAAAAGCTTCCCCAGAGATTTAGTGAATAAAAGGACAAATCTCAATTGTTTAGAACTTTGGAGTATGGAACAGATTGGAGAAGATCTCCACAAATGCTAAATTAGAGAAAGAGAAAAATCTCAGGAGAATCCAATCCTGGATACTGGTTAGTTCCACATTCCCCTCTCCTTCATTCAGTCCCACACAGTTTATATCATGCTTTCCACCTACTGCAGATTGAGTCTGTAGGAATTCAAAACAGTGAGTTAGAAATTCATGCACATCCAGGCAAAGGGTCCTAAGGCTGAAGAGACCCAGGGCAGAACACAAGTCACTGAGGAGTGCCACATAAAAAAGGGACTCCAGAAGCAACAACAGCAAAAAAAAAAAAAAAAAAAAAAAAGAAAAGAGAGAGAAAGAGAGAGATGGCAGTAGAAATACTGGTAAGAACTGTTGTGCCCTTTCTCAATCCAATCCAGTTTTAGTTGGATGGATACCTAAAGGCAAAGCAGACTTTTCTTAAGTGAAATGACCATATCTGTCTCCTTGGGGTGGGATAACTTAGCAAGAAGAAACTAGAGGGAGAAAAGCCTCACAGATGAAAAAAAAAAAAAAAAAAGCAAGTGGCTAAAATGAATTGCTATAAGATAGGATGGATCCCAGAAAGGAAAAGTATGAGGCAAATGGGACAACAAGTGAGGAAGAGAATTTAAACAAATCATAGGAGCTGGGGAAAAAAGTCTGCACAAAAGCAAAAGAACGGATCAAAAGAACAGAGGAGGAAACTCTCTCCTGGAAATGAAACAGTTACAAAAGTGCAGGCTTAAAAATGTCACTGCATATCCAGAATAAGAATCAAATAAAGAAGAGCTGAAAAAATCTGAACAGTTAGACATGGGATATTCTAAAGGTCTAGAATAAGTTAGACCAAACATCAAATAAGAGCCTTAATGTAAAGCCAATCAACAATAAAACCCTAGACAAGAGGGAGAAATGGACCTTCAATGTGACGCCTCAAGTAGTCAGATACCTAGACATCAGCAAAAAATTACAAGCTGTAGTAAGAAACAGGAAGATATGGCTCAGCCAAGGAAATAAATTAAAATTTCAGAGGAGAATCCAAAGTTGGATCAACTAACCAAAATAGTTCAAACTATCTGCTAAGTCAATTCAAGAAGATAAAAGAATATATATATAAAAGAAATAAAGGATATTAAGAAGACAGTATGTAAGCCTAAAGAAGGATTTGAAAGTATGACAAGAAACATAACAGAAATTATAGGTATGAAAAACACGAAAGTAGAAATTAAAAATATACGAGAGGCATACAACGACAGATTTAAACAGGCAGAAGAAAGGATCAGCAAGCTAGAGGACAGGGCAACTGAAATCTTACAGACAGAAGAACAGATAGAGAAATGCATAGAAAAAATTGAGTAGGGCCTCAGGGATTTCAGTGATGGTACAAAGGGCACAAATATATAAGTCATGGGTGGTACGGAAGGAGAAGAGAAGGGAAAAGGTGCAGAAAGTTTATGAGGCAACAATGATTGAAAATGCCTCAACTCTTATGTAAAATATGAATATACACATCCAAGAAGCTCAGTGTACTCCAAACAGAATAAATCCTAAAAAACCTACCCTACTCTGAGATACATGCTTATTAGAATGTCACATGCCAAAGATAAAGAGAGAATTGTGAAAGAAGCAAAAGAAAAGCTGTCCATCACATACAGGTGATCCTCTATAAGATAAGTGCTTATTTTTCATCAGAAACCGTGAAAGCAAGAAGGCAGTGGTAGGATATATCTAAGGTACAGAAAGAATAATCCTTCCAGCCAATTGTTCTTTATTTGGCAAAACTGTCCATCAAAAGTGAGGGAGAGGGTGGGCCATAGTGGCTCAGAGGCAGAGTTCTCACATGCCATGCTGGAAACCTGTGCTTGATTCCCCATGCCTGCCCATGCAAAAGAAAAAAAAAAAAAAAAAATGAGGGAGAGTTTAAAATATTCATAAACAGAGACTGAGAATTTATCAGCAAGAGAGATGTCCTCCAAGAGTTACTAAAGGGAGTTGTGCAGGCTGAAAGGAAAAGACAGAAGAGAGTAGCTTGGAATAGTATTAAGTAATGAATATCCTCAGTAAGGATAACTTAAGGGTAATGCAAAACCCGATAGTACCATGACTTCAATATATAATACCACTCTATAATTAATGTAAGAATAAGAATACAGTTGAACAAGAAAAAGGCATATTTCTTAATAATAATCATGCAACATATAAAGTGGCAAGTGAGACAAAAACGGCATAAAGAGGGGAAACAGAGGAATTTGGGAGCAGAGAACATATACACTATTGAAGCTAATTTGGTATCTTTTCAAATTAGTAAATTACATATGTAGTTGTATAATATAAATCCCAGGGAAATCACAAATAAAGTATTTTTTTTTAATATACAGAAAGAAGTGAGAAAAGAATCAGATACAACGCAAAAGATCAATTATGCAGAAATATATGTTGCAATAAAGGAAAAGAGAGACAAAAAAAAGAGATATAACATAAAAACCAATGGACGAAATGGCTGAAGCAAGTACTGCCTTTGCAGTAATAACTCTGAATGTTGTTGGATTAAACTCTCCAGTCAAAAGGCACAGGTTGGCAGAATAGATTGAAAAAATGCATAACCCAACTATATGTTGTTTACATGAGACTCACCCTAGACCCAAATACTTAAATAAATTGAAAGTGAAAGGATGGAATAAGATGCTATAAGCAAATAGTAACCAAAAAAGAGCTTGGGTAACTATAATAATATTGGATAAAATAGATGCTAAGTCAAAAGCTATTATGAGGCAAAGAAGGACACTATATATTAATAAAAGGGGCAATCCACCAAGAAGAAAGAGCAATCATAAGTATTTGTGCACCTAACCATATTGTCAGAATACATAAGGCAAACACTAGCATAACAAGGGAGAAATAGACACCACTTCAAAAATTGTTGGAGATTTCGATATACCACTGTCTTCAATAAATAGCACATCTAGATGGTCAATAAGGAAACAGAGAACTTGAATAAAATGATAAAATGATAAATGAACAAGACCTAACAGACATACAGAGAGCATTGTATCCCAAATCAGTAAGATATGTGATCTTCTCAAAAGATATGCAGTCTTCTCAAGTGCACATGAATCATTTTCCAGGATAGGTTATGTATTACAAAATAAATCTCAATAAATTTTGAAGTTTGAAATCATACAAAGCATCTTCTTTGACCATAAGAGAATGAAGCTGGAAATTAACAACAGTCAGAGAGCTAGAAAATCCATTAATATATGGAAGCTAAATAACATTCTCTTAAACAATCAATGGGTCAAAGAAGGAATTGCAAGGAAAATCAGTAAATATCTTGAAATGAAAAAACAGCACAACTTACTGGACACAATGAAGGCTGTGCCCAGAGGGAAAAGCATAGGACTAAATGCTTGCTTTAAGAAAGAAGGAAGAGTTAAATCAAAGACCTGGAAGAACTAGAAAAAGAAAAACAAACTGTTCTCGAGGCAGACAGAAGGAAAGAAATGAAGATTGGGGCAAAAATAAAGGAAATTGAGATAAAAATACAACTGAGAGAATTAAGAAAACCAAAAATTGGTTCTTTGAAAAAATTAATAAAATTGACAAACCCTTAGCTAGAAAAAAGGGGATATGAGGTGCAAATAATTAAAATACTGGTTGTGATTATGTTTGTTGTAGCCTGGCCTTTGAATATTGGAATTCCTCAAGACACAGGCCTAGGCTCCTTTTGTTTTTTCTATACTTTCTCTCTACCTAATTTCTTTCCATACCAAAGAGTTAAATTCCCATTTCTATGTCAGCAGTTCCCAGATTTTTATTCTGGGCTCGGATTTCTTATTTCTAAGCCCAAATAGCAAATAGAGTATAGACAGGTCTACTTAGATCCCTCAAAAGTATCTCTGGATCAACATTTTGAAAATCAAATTCATAATCATTTCCCTTGAATAGTGTCCCTCAGAAAACAAACCAAAAGAGAGGCTTTGTTATTCTCTTAATGATGCCAACATCTGTCCAAAGACACAAACCTGAAATTTACAAATCACTCTTGATCCACTTTCTCCCATCCCTCACATTATCAATCCTACTGTCCAATAACCTCTTCTAAAATCCTTCAATGGGTCTACGTCTTCTCTGCATGTGTCATCCTCAGCCTGCCCTCTCTCTCCTGGATTATCGCAATAGCCTCCTAAATGTTCTTCCTCATCCACGCTACCCTTATTCTCCATTTGGCAGCCCGAGTGACTTTTTTTTCAGGTTCCAATTTTATTATTTTATTCCTCTCCTTACAAAGCTTCAGTCATTTCCCATATATTCCAATGGTAATGACTAAATCTTTTATGTGACCAAAAAGTCAGCATTGCCTGTTTCTTCAGCCTTTCAGTAGGCTCTAATCACAGTGATTTGCTTTCAGTTCTTTATGCTTCCTCCTGTCCCAGGACATTTGCAGAAATTATTCCATCTATTTATAATTCTCTTTTCTCACCTGTTTCCCTAGTTAATTCCTAGTCATCATTCACTTTTCAGTCAAAATTCAAACATAACTCTTTTGAGGGTTTCTCCTTTGGCTTTGCAACCTAAGTAAATTTTCTCTGATATATATTCTCACAGCACACATAGCCCCATCATAGTTTGTAGCATGTTTGTTTATGAGATAATTTTCATTAAGATTAGCATCCCCACTAGACTGTAAACTTCATGTGGAAATGAACAGTACTTTGTCACTGTTTTATTCTTAACATGAAATATAGTTTGTGACACATAGACAATGTACAATAAATATGTAGAGAAAGAAGGCCAAGAGCGAGAAAATATTAGAGTTGATATAAAGCACATATGTTCTATGTAAATGAAACCATTTTTCTTAGGCTAAAATTCTCCTCCCAAATTCCTGACACAAGATTATTATTACTCATTATGATTACTATTAGTACTAACACAATTACAGATTTCATTCATTGAAATTATTATACTTCCAAGTCCCTCCACTTCAAACTCTGACAAAAAGAAAGAAACAGACAAAAGTCATAGCAGGAACATTTCCAGGGTATTTCACAGTTCTTTGCCTATCTCTGAATAATCACTACTATCTTATGAATTGTGATATTCTAGTTGTCTTGTTTTTATCCTGATCAGAATCCAAAAGAGAATATTTTAACTCTGCTTCCCTCTAGGGCGCTCTCACTCAGTCCTGCTAAGAAAGCCAGAGTACTACCATAGGCAAGAATAGTCAGCAATGAGTGGGAGGAACCAAGGAGGTTGATCCTCAACTCTGAGAGCAAATTAGAATTGCCTTAACCAAGCTGGGACCTGGAGACCCAATAAATGACATCTGGAAAAGATAGTGCCTGATTCAGCTATAGGAATCTAGAGTGAAATAATGTTTTGACTGTTTTCCTCTCATGAAATAATGAAAAGTTGAAGGAACTGCTTGTATGGTTGTGTCTGGGACACCTATCTTGTTAGATTACCTGTAAATACATATGTATAATAACTTTTCAGTAGTGAGGAAATAGTTTATATATATTAACTTTTCAGTAGTGAGGAAAGAGGAAAGATCTAAGTTGCTAATATATGTAAAAATGAATAGCATGCAGGCAATGAATTAATGTATATTATATACCCAGCATGATCATTAAATATCCCTGCAGTTTAAGATTATCTTTGGGATATCTGCAAATTATATAAACAAAATCCAGACATATTGATGATAAAAGCAAAACATACATAAATAGATGGCTTCTAGTTAAGAATGCATTACTCTGCTTCTAATTCCTTTCATTACATCACGCAATGAAACTGAATTAGGGCTAGCTGTTTTTAAAATTACATTTGCCTATATTTGAAGTTCTGTACTAAGTTTTTCTCCTCTCTTTTTGCATTGCTGCAACTTGCAATTTTCTGCTTTCTATTCACTTCCTTGGAGGGTTTAAAATATGCTGCACCAGGGCAATCAGGCAATTTTTTAAAACATCTTGGGAAACATGCAGTGATAAGGAAGAGCACCCACTAAGAGCACTCACTAAATTACTGAAGAAAATTCAAATGTATACAGTCAGTTCCAGAAACTGGTCAGAAGCATGGGTGGCTTCACATTTTAATATCATTCACAATTCCATTGGTAGTCATACTTTGAAAAGAGAATTAGCTGATATACACTAACTTTGGCTCTGTATTCATTTGAAAATAATTTTAAATTATTTTTTAAATTTAGCAATTTAATAATTGAGATGTGTTTTTTCTTAACAAATTTAGGAAGCAATTTTTTATTACTGGCTCAAGTGTGTAGCTCCTGTAATTCTTTGTGCCAAAATGTATAAGGTTAAATTTTCAGGTGTTGGCAATCAAGTTCTTTTTGATATCAGGCAGTATTGGACACCTGGGATTGGATATACTGACATTTATTCTTGTTTTTACCCCCCCAAAAATTGTCACCTGAAATTTGAATGCCAAAACATTGAACATCCTTTCATTTATTCATTATAATAAATAAATAAATAAATTCCAAGAAAAGGATTTTGGCTAAAGAAGTAATTTTATTCTTATTTACATGATTAACTATGGTGGATACCAGCTATGTTTTCCATCAAATGCCACAGAATTATATTGTGACACAGTTGAAATTCCTCTTATCAATGATTTCCTATTATCTAACTTTAAACTCATCTACAAAAATATTAGCACAGTCATAATCTCTCTCAAAACACCAGTTTTGCTACTCCGCATACTTTCACATGATCTCATAGGTTTCAAATGTTGCCTGAGTTGACTGTCAAAGTAGGGGTACTATAGGCCAGTGTTCTCATGGAGCCATGCTCTTCTTAACCAGGTTTTGTTGATTCCATCTTTGAACTCTGTGCCCTTTCATCCTCCCATCTCCTGTGTTGGTCCAGGTGTACATCTGGACTCTCATCATGGTCTCCTAACTGCTCACCTGGTTTCTAGCCTCTTTTCACAGCCCACAATACACCCAAGGTTCATATCCCAAATCTATCGTATTCATTTGTCGTGCTGAACTACTCTTCATTTCTTGAATATAACAAACTCTAAAGACTGCTTTTAGTCTTTGTAAATGCTATACCTTTTCTTTCTAGAATATTTTTAACACCCAAAGATCTTTCCACACACAACCTTCAGACCAACAAACTTTCTAAACATTTTGCAACTGTCAAATTCCTATCATATTTTAAGGCCCAAGGGACATGCTTTATTCTTTAGGGAGCCTTCCTTGGTTTTCACGAATAGAATTTATCTACTATGCCTCCATATTGCTTTGCTTATGATGACACTATGAGTGAATAGTAGTTGCATAGTAATTATTTACACTTAAAAGTTACAGCTAATGGACCCCTGAAGGGGAGAGGGATGTCAGCCATTTTTGCATTGTTAATATCTTGTAATAGGATGTTTACCTGTATTAATAATAGGTAACAATTTGAACACTTTGTAAACAGGAAACTTAAGTCAGAGTTTCTCAAACTCAGTACTATTAATATTTTAGGCCTGATAATTCTTTGTCGTGAAGGGACTGTCCTGTAGGGCACTGTAGGATATTTGGCAGCATTTCTGGACTCTACCCACTAAATGCTTGTAGCACTTCCCTCCAAGATAAGACATCCAAAAATATCTCCCCTCATTGCCACATGTCCTTGGAGGGGGAGTGGCCCCAATTAAGAATGATTGATTTAAATAGATTTTCTCATTTAATTCTCATAACTACCTCATGAGGCAGTCAGATTTTTTCCTGTCTTTCAAGAGAGGAAACTGTGACTTATATCATATATAAGTTAAGAGGTGGTAGGACCCTGATTTAAAACAAGGAAATCTTCCTCTGTATCCTGATCACAAAGCTGAGCTGCATCCTAATCTATAGCTGCTGAATTATTTTATCTCCAATATTTGACAACTAGTTTCATTTCTTAATAACATACCATTAAATGAAATTTTAATTCACTTTAAGATTGATGAATAGTGAGTCTGTGAACTGCATTATACGGGTCCAGTTAAGTCACAATTGTGTGTATATGCATGACTAATAAATACCTGGAGTTTCAAAGTGTATTTATAGGCCTTCCAACGCAGTCATCAAAGGAAGCCCTTCTGTAACTTCCAATGCACAGAGATGTGGATGTCACAATAATTCAGTTTTAATTTGAGCATCATTTGTAAGAAAATTGCTCTTTTGGAGTCTAGACTGTTTACTGAAATGAATTTGGGACTAAAAGTTGGAAGCATGTGATTTCAAGACTGCCACTTACCTGCCTCCCTCAAACTCAGCTTCTTCCTCTAGGAAAAGGAGATAATAAGCCGATATCTAGTCAAACAGAGGGTATTATGTAAATGAGGGACATTACTCTTGTTTATAGGATTATGGAAATTTTACTTGTTAGGCCAATTAGGAGAGGGCTATCTTGAGATAACCCTCACAGGAAAAAAATGTCTGAGGCTGACTGGTGAGGGAAGTAGATAAAAAATAATCCCTTCTATTTCTTCTGAGTTTAAAAAATTTTCTTATGCTGCAAAATCAACCACATATTAGCAACATTGGTATATTTCCTTTGGATGTTAATATCTAATTTGTCATTGTGAATTTGCTTTTCAGCAAGATAATATCATGGTGGTCCAATGATTTAGTAACTGGCATAATGCCTTTCCCAGGATAGAAGCTAAATGTGTATGGGTCTGTATTTGTAGTTAAATATAGATATACATATATATTCCCTTCTGTTCTTAAATGAACTATGCCATTTATTGCCTTTTAAAATATAATTTTGATGCCTCTAAAATTCTACTCTGATACACATTCGTAATTATTTACTTTGAGGTAAATAAAATTATTTACTCAGGCTTTCTCCTCTGGATTATCTAGGATTTACGAATACTGTCTGGAAAAGGGACAGCTGCAGGTTTATCCATCCTTACATTGCCATATACCCCCAGTAAACTTGATCCTGTCGCATGTGGTTTACATTGAACAAATAGTCTTAGTATTTAACACTTAATGTCAATTTGTTCCACCATCCTTCTGCACCATCCATAGATGATAAGTAAAATTGCCCCAGCACATGCTCTTTACCTCTGCTTTGTGTACTTGAAGAGTGATGCTGTTTAGATATTTTTATCAGTCTTTGTCAATTTCCTGAGAAAAGTTGGAAGTGAGCTTTGGGGAATGGGACCTTCTTGATTTGTGGCAAGTTACTGAAATCTTTTTTCAGTGCCTAGAATAGGAGGATCTTTACCAGCTTTCCTTAAATTTATAGATCTTTATTATTTCCAAATGTGATTCTATATATATTCAAGCATTTTTACTGTTTAGAAGCATCAAAAACTTCAATGTAAGTAATTAAAAGTACTATAATTTCTCATGGTTTGCTGTTCTATAGGCCTCCGATTAAGAAATGGTTTGGGCTGCTTTCAATTTGTTTCACATCCTGTGAATGTGACTGAGAATAAGCTATTTCAAGCAGTGTTTAATGTGGACCATATTAAATAAGGTTATATTAGACTATGTCTATTGCATTGTCTCAAAATCAAATCTGACTACTGTACATCCCCTCTAGTGAGTCTGTAGATTAAATAAAAATGCAGTAGGCAAAATAATGGCCCTTAAAGATGTCTCTAACCTAATTCCCAGAATCTGTGACTATGTTAGGTTATATGGCAAAAGTGAATTAAAGTTGCAGATGGAATTACAATTGTTAATCAACTGACCTAGAGATAGGGAGGTTATCTTGAATTATCCAGGTGAATCCAAAGTAATCATAATGGCCCTTAAAAGTGGAGCAGTGTGTTCTTGCTTTGGCAACACATATACTAAAATTGGAACAATACCGAGAAGATTAGCATGGCCCCTGCACTAGAATGACATACAAATTCATGAAGTGTTCCATATTAAAAAAAAAAAAAAAGTGAAACCGTGTAAGGGAATCATACTGAAATGGTGACAATTTCTAACCTGCTCTCCAAGCTCTTGAGTATTTGGCAAACCCTATGGAAAAATTCACTCTACAGATCAGGGACTATGAATAGCCCTAGGACTTTCTGACTTTACTTTCAGGAATTTGAGTACTAAATAGAACTCCTCCGCTTTTTTGTGAGCAGAGAAATTGGAGCCTTTGGAAATAGGTTAAAAGGCAGGGAATTACCTGAGGAAAAAGAATGAGAGTTTAACGAGTTGGGTAGAATCCAGAGAAGGAAAAACAGGCAGTGACAATGTAATAGGGATCTCCTCATCATCATCTTCCCCCTCTCCCTTATGTCTTCTTTCTTGTGGACACACTTACACAGCTTAATATTTAGATTAAGAATCAATACAGATGTTGGTTTTCGCAGATGAGGGTGTACAGTCTTGCTCTGAACAGAAAGGTGGTTGGTGGTGGTATTTCAATCAGAAATCGGGAATCCTTTGTCTTCTTTCCATTTTCTTATCACCACTCTCCCATGAAGTTTACCAATACCAAGTGGGTGCAATGGGAGGAATAGGGAGCTAAGATTGAATAAAAGGAAAAAAAGGCAGTTCCTGACTGCTAGAACTATAGCTTCAGCCAGGTAGAAGAGTTGGGCTGCCAGTCATGGCAATAAGACTGCTTAAAAAGGAGGGCTTTTTGTTTTTTTTTGTTTTTTGTTCTACAAAAGGGGAGGGAAGAGAAACAAGAAGCAAAGGGCAGTTTCCACAGCCATCCATAAAATCAAATCCAATAAGAACTAAAAATTGATATACGAGCAAGTGATGTTTGGAACATGGTATCAGTTTACAGTGGATATGAATAATGTTGGTCGGAGGCAACATTAATGAGAATAAACAAGCATGTATGTGTATTTACTGGCTTTATTTGAGATATAATTCATATAGCATGCAAAGCCCCCATGAAAATTGTACAATCATATATGCTTTAAAATATATTCACACAGTTGTACCACCATCACTAAAATTGACTTTAGAACATATACATATATTTTACCATGGATATTTTTTTAAGTGTTTATCTCTATTCACTCTGTATAAATGAGCTGTGTTTCTCTAATATTTCTATCATGTGGTGTCATCTTGACATGTAAGACTTGGAAAAAGCTTTATAGCTCTTTACTTGATACAGCCTAGGATTTAAAACAATAACAACAAAATATAGCAAAAAGCAGAGGGTCTTATTGAATTGGGCCATTTTGTTTAAGAGCAGACAAAGCAGAAACATTGAGATGCATTTCACATTTTAAGAAGTGTAACATTACCAGTTCAGCTGAATGACACATGTTGTATAGTTAGGGTCATAGCACCTGAAAACTACACTTAAAATCCACAAGGAATAAAAAATATAGGGTTACATATACATATATGTATATGTAAAAGCTCAACTACTAGATTTTGAAGTTGAAAGGATAAGCTATAATGCACAATGAACCATTTTAATTTTATTTAATTTTATTTTGTGCTCTTGACATGCAATTTTTGGGAGTTTCTTCCAGAGCAGAAAGTGACTTCAAATGATATTGTGGATTTGGATACACTCCACAGGCATGAAAAGCTTGGGAAGAAAGAAAAGTCATGATCATTACAGATAGATGAGAACTGATACAGCTGCCCATGAGTCTCAGTGTAGCTTAGATGAAATTGTCTTCCATAAATTAAACCCTCTTATTCTTATAAAAAAAATCTCACATTTAAGTTTGACTAAATGAAAAAAAGATAATCAAGGTGCATCATCTCTCTATGGGAAACAGGGCTGCATTGAACTTCATGTTTTTCTTCTTAGAGTGTTCTTGTTTTATACCCACAATACTGTATCTCTTTCATGTCAGCCTGCCAGAACCTGTAGGCCTAGGATTGGGACCCTTGGTACCAAAGTTCTGTCAGAGTTATTGAGCATGGCAGCCAGTTTGACAGTGAATTACATCACTGCCCAGCATCCTTCCCTATCATGAGATCATGCTTCCTCATCTCGTTGATATTCAGGATAGCTATGTGGTTTGTTTCTGCTACTGAAATGCATGTGGACTGATATGGTCACTTGTGGGAAGAAGCTTTAAGAGCCATCATGTGTAGCTGACATTGCTCTTTCCCTCTGCCTTGAGAACAGCAACATATAAGATAAAGGTTTTTTTCTTTTCTTTTTTCTCTTCAGCCTGGATTCTGTGCTGTATGAACAACAGAGCATTGCTAACCGACAAAGTATAATGTGAGAAATAACCTTGTTTTTGTAAGCCACTGAGAGTTAGAGTTATGGAAGTACAATCTAACAAAACCTGACTAATACATCTCACATTCGAAGGCTAGAAATAGGGAAATCAGATGCAGTCTCATGAGCAAGCCTGAACCCAGAGATAGTAACTACAACTATTGGGTCAGAAACTGGGCAAACTCTCAACAGCTCAGGAGACAGGTATAAGGGTTGAAGCAAAGCCAGGGATCACTGGTAATAACTGTGATCAGGGATGACATAACCAAGGCCTATTTGTTTTTGTATGTTTAGCTATGGTGTTATTTGATAAGTGAGTTGGCCATTTTCGAATGAACCCTCACTTCATCTTATATTTTGCATTTTTCAGAAAGTGGAGTTTTCTAGAAACTGCAATAAATTCAGGACTCTCAGGGATGATTGCTGCAGAATGGAGATAGCTTTATAGCACAATCATTCTAAGTAAATTACTCCCTATTTGGCCTCCATTTCTCTGCCCCACCCACTTTGGGAGTGACTGGCTCAACAAGGGCAGAATTTTATTATTGCAGCTTATTACAATAAGTTTTTGTGTGGTAAGATCAGGCCTATAGTTACACAGGGAAGCTAGTGAGATCTGTGCCTTCTCCCAGACTTCACTTAAACCACCTTGGGAAGCTGCCATTCTTTATTTGCATCCATTTAGCCCTTGGGGCTTCTTTACTAGGATGGGAAAGGTAGATGCAAAATGACACTCTGTCTTTGTTTTGTGGTGGGTAGAACTAGCCTCTTGAACCATTGTTTTTATCATTATTTCAGGTGTATGTGTGTATGTGTAAGTACACACACGGGTGTCTCATATAGCATTGTCATCTGAATTTTGTCGTTGTGACTCTAGCAGTCATTGCAATGATCCTACACCTGCCATGCACTAATTTACAGAACGCAAAATGTGCATCTTCTTTAGGTTTAAGAATATCCCATACAAAGACAAAACTTAACAGGCCATTACATTTAAGCTTATTGTTTTCAGTTAAAAAAAATTCTTATCCAAAATACGTCCATTTTGTCTTATATAAATTAAAAGCTATTTTAAAAGAACTAAGAGAAATTACCCGTTAATACATTATCTATCAGACTATAACATTCAAAATCAGGTTCAGTACATATATTGAATACTCAGGTCTACATAAAAACTATTAAATTTTAATAGGAATTAAACTCTAAGAAAGGCCAGTTAACTTTTAAATGCTTCAGTTAATTAAAAAAAATAACATCATTATCTCTTCACTCTTCCATATTGCTTTTAATTATTCCCTTTTGAATTGGAACTATTGGCCATAATTAATTATTTTGAAAAGATGCTATGGGGGAAATAGGAAACACATGCAATGTATTTTACATTAGGTCTGTTCAAAATTATGAATTAATTTTCATAGGACATAATAAGAAGATTTAATGAAAGGCAATTCTTATTTTATTCCCACTTTAATCCCAAAGGAAATCTGGTTGCTAAGAACTTACTATTTCATTGTCTTCAAAGCATATTCAGAAATTTTATTAGGGGATAAAATGAATCTTTCATGCTGAGAAATGTTCAGTTTATATTACAACACTGACTATGCCCTGCCCCAAATTCAGAGAGCATCTGGGCATACCACACTGTGAAGTACAGTTCTTTCGTCCTTATCATGAGGCTTATGTTTTTTCCTGCAATAAGTAATGATACCCAATGCTTAAAGAGTATGTTAAAACAGTGTAATGTGCTAGTCTGACCTGTTTGAAGCAAGGGATTTCAAATATTCATAACTTTCTGTTGTACAGTAAACCCTCACCATTTGTGAATGATCCCCCAGGGAACTTGTCAATCCTCAGATTCATGAATACCTATTTGCCATATGGTTTCCTCTATAAAATGAATAAATGATAATGAAGAGAGAACAATAAAACTGTACTGAGATGTGTCTTACAGTCCCTCTGCTAGGTGTTCTAACTAATACAGTGATTCACTCGTAACATCAGCCTTGAAGTGCTTGTTATAATAATTCACATTCCAGAAAAATGACAAACTGACTACATATCCTGGAACTCTTGAATCATAAACCATGGATGTTAAATCTGTAATACTCAGAGTCTACTTTATTTCTATCTACAATTGCACATAATTGGGTGGTAGATGTTCTGCGCCCACATGCGGGTGTTGGCATGAAGAGCTTTGTACTTTTGACTTGTAATAAGTAAAGTCTCCCAGCAGACATATGGGGGCTGGACAGTGATTTAAGAACAAGATAAAACAAACAAACAAAAAATAGGATGGGGTGGGCAATGGTGCCTCAGTGGCAGAGTTCTCGCCTGCCATGCTAGAGACCCGGGTTCAGTTTCCAGAGCCTGCCCATGTAAAAAAAAAAAAGAATGAAATGTTAAAAGAACAGGGTTCTGGTTTTGTTTTGTGTTTACCTTTTAAATATCCCAAATAACATGCAGAACTGAATATTTAAATGAGATATTGTATAAATGCATGCATTTTCCTTTATAATAGTAATAAGAGTTATATAAATTTACCGCAAATTTAAAAAGCAGTCCTAAATTGAATACCCTAACACTACCACCATTTTTGCTATAGATTATTTCCTTCTGTCTTTTTACTTAGAGAGAAACAATTCATTTTAAATCTAAGGTGTTAATATTAATATTGCCACATGTACATAGTATTTACTGAGGTTATATCAAAAGCCATGAAAAGTGAATCCAGGTAGGTAACGTAATTAGCATCATTTTAAAGTGGAGAGCAAGGCTTAGAGAAATTACTCTATTTTTCTAATTCATGCAGCCGGTAAGAGGTAGAGTCAATATTTTCAAACCAGAACTCCCTAATTCTACTACTCTTTGCTGCCCTTTATACACTAAGCTCAGCAAACCAATAGGAAATAACAATACATAAACAAAAAAGATATGCTTTATTAATAGGCTGAATATTACAATAGCCATGTTAACAATAACAATACCACTACTCATTTATTGAGAGCTTATAGTTGCTTCCAGTTCAGCCTATATTCATAAAGAAATATTTTTCTGACCAAAGATAGATCTATATATTCTCTCTCTCTCTCTTTTCGTTCCATCTTCTTTTGTTCCCTTTCTTCCTCTCTTTCTCTATCCCTTTCCCTTTTTCCCTTTCTCCTCTCCCTCTCCTTCTCTACCTCTTGATTTCTCTATTTTTGTTCTCTGGCTTCTCTCTATTTTCCTTTTCTTTTCTCTCATACAGGTTTTTCATATGTTTCTCCTCTCTTTTTCTCACTCCCTTACTGCTTGTTTTTTGTCACAGGCAGGCTCTGGGAATCCAAACTCCCTTGCTTTTTTTTTGGTTGGATTGGCACAGGGAACCAAACCTGGGTCTCTGGTGTGGCAGACGAGAACTCTGCCTGCTGAGCCATCGTGGCCTGCCCGAAACTCCCTTACATTTTATGTTCCATTTCTATCCTTTTGTCTGATGTATTGATAATATTTCTGTGACCTGGGGGATTATTAAAGTTATTTTTTGATAATATTTCTGTGACCTGTGATTATTAAAGTTCCTGTACAAGAAAAGTACAGAATAGAAAATTGAGTGATAAGAATAATAGGAAATAATGCACTCTAAAAATGCAGGCTTTACTTTTAGGCTGAACTATATAAATGCCATTTTTAAAGGTTATAAAGTCCAGATAGGTACTATTTCTTGTAGTTCAATTCGTATTTCCTGAGCTTTGAACATTAGTCTAGAATTTACTGACTGCTTTCTTATTTTAATGTGCAGCATATATTTTAATTTCTAAAGATATTCTTAGGACGTGAAGGTGCTACAGTACAATAGACTTAATCAGCATTTGTCTCACTGCTGTCATCAGTTGTCATAGTTCACTTCCATACTAGCATTTATCATGTTCCTTTACAAAATATCAGCCATTATATCTTATTAGGAATGTAGTAAAATATTAATTTCTGTCTTCTAAGTGTCACATTTCTCAGAAAAATAACTCCCAAACAGCCATGAGTCAATGACAGACTTTTGTCCATGATTATTCCCTATCTTATCTGAGAGTATCTTTGTAGAAGCACATCACATCCCTCAGAGAGACGGTATTGGTGTTGCAGATGAGGTTCATGATTTCAGAAGTGTGCTGCCTTATACCCAGAGATTATAATTACCAATTTAGAGGGCTGCAACTGGGTGTATTATAAACATTTCTGTTAATTGGAGCGCAGGAGATTATATCTTGTGAAAGCCACCTAGTGAACTGGCAGAGACTCTGAGTGCATGTGGCTTTTCCCAAGAATTGTTCTTAGCCTTTCTACTGATGAGATTTCAGCATTCCAGGCAGGCAACAGAGGTTGCTTAGCATGACCAATGAATTTATGTTCTCTGCGTACTCTAGGGCATTCACCTTTGTACACACAACGACCTTGGCTTAAATAGTGTTCCTGTATTCAGCCTGGGAGCAGAAAAGACAATCTCCATTCACATTTTCAGCAGTTACATCAGTGATACCTTTATTCTTATCCTTAAGAGGTATTCAGGTAAGTGAAATAATGGAGGCAGCTTGTAGCAGAGTATTTGGAGGCAGGAAGGACTTCTGTCACCTTCCTAACTACCCATTTTATGGTTGCATGATTAAATTCCTGATAACAGGGTGATAATAGGACTTATAAAGTTGTTGCAGGAGTAAGTGGTACAAGTGTTCAAAATATACAGCCCTTAATACTACAGGTGTTGCTATTGATCAAGTCCAATTCAGGGCACAGGGAAAGCTTTTCAACACCCTAAAGTTAGTAGAGATACAGTTTTCATTTTCATTGTCAGACTGACAGTGGGCCCTGACTACCAATCTCTTCCCGAGAAATTGTAGAATTCCCTGACACAACCTAGTCTGGCCCCATTGTATATCCACCCAGGAAGCATCTAGGAGAAGCAGGGGCTTCGAATAACATGAAAAATAGCAAATATTTTCAATGATTTAGCCAATTAGTTTCCTAGTTCAATAGAACAGTCTCATGCCCTAAAGCTTTATTTATTTATTTTTTTCCTAAAGCTTAATTTTTAAAATGAGCAATCTAAAAAGAGAAGGACTTCTTCTCAGGTCTGAAACAACTAGTGTGGTGCCCTTGCTTCTTCTCCAGGTAGCTGGCTGGGTGAAAATAATGGCTACTATCTGTTCAGTGATTCCTCTTTACCATGTATTTTACATTTATCTTCATCTGATCCCAATAATGCTAATGACCGTAAAGTCATTGCTTAAATGTCATCTTTTTAACTTCTGTGACCACCTTATTAAAAATTGAAACCACTTATCCATCCACTCCCATCTTTCTCTTTCCATCTTTTTGCTTTATTTTATTTCCATCGCCTTTGCCAATGTCTGATAGTTTATACATATACTTACTTGCTTTTTTTCTATTTTCCCACTAGAATGTAAGCCCCTTGGGGAAGAAGTTTTTGTCTGTTTTGTCTACTACATTCTCAGTGCCTAGAATTGTTCATGAACATTGAATACTGTATATTCTCCATGTATATTTGCAAAATGAATGTATGAGTATTATAAACTATCTAATATTTCCAAATTTTACAAGTGAGGAAATTTGAGGCTCAGTAACAAAGGATAGTAAGAGGATGCAAATTTTAAATGGAGGAGCTGATATTTTATTCTCCTATTCTTCAAATGATTTTTGAGCTCCTATTATATATCCAGTAGTTATTGGGCACCACTACCATCTCTTCCCTACCCCATCCCCATGCATACTACGTATGAGCAGCCCTGATTCTTATATAACTCACAATTTATTGAAGAACATAGATAATTATGAAGCACTCTATAACTAAATAAGATAATTTTAGGATTGTTACACATAGTTCTGAGGAAGCGCTAAACATTTTGGGGTGGTAGAGTAGCTGGGGGAATCCATTCTTCACAAATGTCTAAGGAAAGCCCTTCTGACAAAAAGAAAAAAAAAGAAGAGAGACCTGGAAATGAAAGAGAATTAGAATGCACCCTGAGAAGAATTTGGAGAACTTCCCAGGCTCTGGGAAGTTCTTGAAGTCAGAGGAAAGAAGGCACTTTTTTCATATTCTAAGGCTATTAACCCCATCAATGTCCTTAGAACATAGCAGGTGACTGGGAAAATGCATGAGATGAAGGGGGAAAAATAGGCTTGAACCAAATACTCTCCCTTGTAGAGGACTGACATTACATCTTGTGTATATTAAATTGCATTCATATACCTAATTAAATACAACTTTTTGAGAATTGAGTTTCACTGACTAGTTGCTATGCTATTCTATAGAGTTCTAAATGTTAACTGATTTTATTTTGTGGTTGTTTTTATCTTTGTGAGATAATGGGTTTTTTTCTCCAAGTCCTAAACATTGTGTCATGTCCTTGAATGGCTCCTAGGATCTAGGCACTGAGGTAGCATCTCTTAAATAAAATCTCTTTAGCTGAGTGGAAGAATACATTGCAGAGGGATGAAAATATAAAGGTCAACCAACTGGGCTGTTGTCACATCATAGAAGACTGATTATTGTGATAAAAGCTGAGATGGCAAGAAGTAGACAGGTAAGTGATATAGTTTGCTGGTAGAAGGCTTTGGTAATAACTGTTATATGAGGAAATGAGAGAAAAAGAAAAATGAAAGATGATCTCAGTTCTTAGCTTGAATAAGTGGGAGAATAATAAATATATTTACCATGATGGGGGAGATTGCTTAAACCATCAGTTTTCAAACTTTTTTTTTTTTTATTTCAGGACCTTTTTGCATATTGGAAATCAGTTAAGACCATCCCTAAATTTTGTTTAAATGGGTAATATATATCAATATTTAGTACATTCCAATTTAAAGAGAAATTTCAGAAATATTTATTAATTCATTTAAAGGAACAATAAATTCATTATATTTTAGCATAATATATTTTATAGAACTCTTGTTATTTATTTTTAATTAAAAATACATACAGATGTCATTTTTATATGCTTACCAATCTTGTTAATGTTTGAACAAATTGAAGACACTTAGATTCTCATATGCGCTTCTACCTTCAATCTGTTGTAATACCATGTCATGTAGCTTATAAAAAAAAACATCTCTATATACTTGCAACAGAATGAGAGTAAAAAAGCAAATGATGTCTTAGTATAAGTAAGAAACTAGTTTTGACCTTTTTAACCCCTAGGATCCCTAACCACAAGTGAATTAATTGATGACTCTCAAACATTTTTCTCTCCCTTACCCTAATTTACTTCCCTTCTTCTTGAGATCAGTAGTTTAATAGAACTTTGTTTAGAATATGGCATTTCTTCTTCCAACTTTGATTTGCCTTTAAAGGACAGCTGAATGCATTGAAATGTAAATCTAGTTAATTTTTCTGTAAATCTCACCCTGATGCCACTTCCCAGTCCTCCATTCACTGGACTTAGAGAAATACACAACCTCAGATCTTGGTTGTTCTACCTCATTCTTATCTGGAATTTTGTGACTGAAGGAAAATGTTCTGTAGGACCAAAGGAGGCAGCCTTTATGCTTTATCCTCAATTTTGTTCCTGTGTGTAGGGCCAGCAGGCGTTGCATCTCTAAGCACCCCTTTATACTAAATACACTTCTAATAGTTTCCTTGCTGTCTTCAGATAACCAGTCCTTTTCAGGGAGGGCAGTCTGGCAACTATTAAATGCCATCAACCAAGAAATCAAGCTACATTTTCAGATATCTAATTCTGTTCTTGGTGGACTGAACATTCTGTGCACTAAGAAACATGACTTTCTAATATTCTGTCTCTTGAGAAAGCATCCTTTTATGTCCTAGCTCTTGGCTTGAACAAACAGAATAAATGTAGCATAGAAAAGAACAGAAGGATATATTTATGAAGCCTGATCTGATAGTTCAAAAACATCTACTCAAAAACACAACTGTAGAAAGTGTACTTTTCTCTCAAAGGATAATTTTGGCATGTAATGGGATCCTGTCTTTTGGGACTAAATGGCACAGCCAGTGGAAAATAAGGAGAGCTGGATTAAGTGATGCTGTGGAGACTTCACCATTATTTCCACATTTGATAAAATTAAGCCATAAGCATGTTACATCAAGAAAGATGTGAACATTCTGCATAGTATAATAATCAATTTCCACTTAAAATCCTTAATCATAAAAAGTTTTCAGGAAAGCTTCCCACCAAGGTTTAACAACACTCCTGCAAATTCTTCATGCTTTGGGTCAGAAATAAATATAAATATATCTCTATATTATCAAAAATCATTTGTTTCCTCATTTGGTTCTCTATTTAAATTTTCAATATCTTTCTAAAATGTCCAGAGAATTCAACTCTCACCTTTCCAGTCTTGCCTGCTTCCTGTTTTCAATACCTTCTTTCAGTAACTTACCTACACTGAAATCAAAATGCTTCAAGTTGCCAAAAAAATAAAATATATAAATTTCATTGTTCTTGAATTTTCTATCAAATAAAAAACAGGTTAAGTAAGATTGCTTTATTAAAAAATAATTTTTAAGGAATGCCTCACCCCCAGTTATTATACAATGTAAGTGTAATGAAGTCAGAATAGAAGAGAGTAAAAGATTGGAAATATCAAATTACTCTTTTTAAATACACTTTGATCTGCTTACACTAAATAGCATCATTAGTTCTAGATTTGTTATTATGGTTGCTGGAAATCTTACTTTACATAATGTTTAAAATAATTTTTATTGGGATTAAGTTTGTAAGCATCAAGCCAATTTAACACCCTTAGACTTGGAAATAAAATAGAACTTCTACATAAAAAGTTATGCATATTGCTCTAAAATAAATACATAACAACATTAAGACTTCCTTGACATCTTTCTTTAGGAATTCACATCTACAGTTGTCACAGGAACAGGTTTTACTAGAATTTCACATATAGTGTGTACACTGAGATGTACTATTATGAGCACAGTATGATGGTGTTTGAACGATTCCGTGTTTCTGGGCAGTTTTTCTTGTTTGTTGCGAGTAGGTCCAGTCATTTTTGAAAAAAAGAGTGTATTTTTTGTTATTAATTTCAGGCATTATACCCGATTTATTGTGAAATTATACCTATCTGATAGGAGAGCACGTTGCTCAGTGCTGAAAGCTTTCTCTTAATCTATTTAATCCAATCAGTCAGTCACCTATCATATACTGAGCACTGGGGATGACACTCAGAGAGGTACAGAAGAAATTCTTTTTAAAAATTCTGTATCATTCTCACCTGCCATGCGGGAGACCCAGGTTCAATTTCCGGCCCATGCACTTCCCAAACAAGCAAGCAAACAAACAAACGAAAAACCAAACCAAACAAAAATTCAACAAATGATGCTGCAATAAGGGGATATTCACATGGAAAACGAATGAAGTGTGACCCCCTGCCATGCAACATACAAATAAAAAAAAAATTCTTTATCGAGGAGCTTACAAAAGGCAATCAAAACCAATCTAAAATGAATCAAATTATGAAATACAATCTATTTTCAGTAGAAAGAAGGGACAGTTGTAGAGTTTGGGTAAGACAGGCTTTCAATTGGGCTTGAAAGGGAAGAATAAATATTTGAAGTTGTTGATCTTTTGAATCAAAATCTTACTTGAGCCCTTGTCTTAAAGGAAAAGATTCTTTTTTCACTCTTTCCTTTCTTATATCCTGCATTTGAGCCTTGGTTTTGTCTGTTCATATTCAACTTGCCACATATTAATATTTTTCTTCTCACAAATGCTTTGCCATAGAAAGCAATACAACCTGTGAATGTTCAGCAGCCCCCGGATGGTTCATAAATTTGCACATTTATACTCGTCCCATTGATTGTGGCAAAAATATGAAACTTTCTCTTTGAAAATGGAGAATTCAGTAATATCAGAATAGAAATAACAGTTTGGCATCTCAGTTTTCTTCTTTACCTCTCAAATATTGGTTTCTTTGTATAATGTCCCAGTTTTTAACAACTATAGATGATTCACAAGTTTGGGAAATGTAATCTTGAGTAGGTATCAAATAAGTCTATGGTCACTGAGAAGGCTTTTTTCACGTTGTCAGAGGGAGTCTGTGATTATACAGCAGATCATTGAGGTGGTGTTTATGACAGGCCTGCTCTAGCCATCTATGAAGGGAGCTTTGGGAATCATGGTCCCAGATTTGTGATTAATAACCCACAGGCGAAGGACTGTGATGCAGGGTAGAAGTCACGGTACTCATCATATTGAAGGAGACCCTTAGGCACATATCTGCATTGGCACATAAGATTGAGTAGAAAAGGCCTATTATTTCGGTCCAGATTGGAATTGTAAAGTGTCTCATTTCTTCTTTTGGGGAAGATATGAAAAATCTCACTTAGAGACCACCATTCAATGTTGGTTTCTTCTGTTTGGCATCATAAGATGGGCAATGTTAGTGAACCAGCAGCATAAGAAATAAGCTGGACAGTCCTGTAAGCAGATAATTAAGATGAGATATAAAATGTACTCCAATCAAACCATAAATCAATCTCTCCTGCCATGCTGGAAACCTGAGTTCAATTCCTGATGCCTGCCCACGCAACAAAACAAAACAAAACAAAAAACATAAATCAAGTGCTTATGGAAAGAATAATTCCTCTCTGAGTAATTCCAGTGAAAGCTTGACTAAGGCAGTGCCATTTGTACTTAAGTTCTCTGGGTTGATGGGGGTTAAAGAGTATGCAGGAATACTGGAAGTGCCCTACTTGTATCAGTAATTCCACATGGAAATTTTATTTTATTTATTTTTAATAATCATGTAGTATGTGACTATTATCTTTCAACAAGGTGAGCCAGTGGCTTATTTTCTGGAAAATTCTTTGCCCTAGTAGGGTAGATCAGAGAAGTTTGTGGTCCTAAAGAATAGATTAAAAATATATACTCTTGATGAAATATCAACTCTCTGTCATCTCTGGAATGATTTCATTGTTTTGGACCATTGGTCTATGTCCCATGTTACATTCTTTGTCCTTAAATTTCAGTAAGATATAATTTGTACCATTGATCTGAGATATTATAAAATGTTATAAAAGGCTGTGTAGATAAAGAAAAGTGTCATCAGTGATACAGCATTAAGTGGGGAAAACAATGCATTTGTTTTCATTCAGTCAGATAAATATGAAAGGAAATATTAATGAGAATGGGTTTCCTTTTAACACCTTGACAACTCTAACTGCTTTTCTTTATTGAAATTAATTTACTACTAAATTGAAAATAATTTGCTAAAATCAAATTTAAATTAACTAAAAGGTTTTCACTTAACATGAGCAAGTAAAGAGTTCTGAAATTAAACGAGAAAAAAATGTAAAAAGCACATAGGAAGAATAAGCAAAATTGAAAGGAAAATGTTAGAAAACTCCCTTCTTTATATGTTCCCTTAAAGTCTGGAGCTTCAAACTTTCTTTCAAAATTCTTTACTAATTTGTGTAAAACAAAAGAGTGAAATAAATGTAAAAATTAAGGTTTCGATTAAAGCTGGAAGTTATTCTCATTATTTGGTTATGGTACATAAGGAAGAGAATTATCTCTAGGAATGTGTCCTTGTGCTTAATGAGAAATTACTGGGTGAAAGATAACCATGACTTCAATTTATATTACAGATACTATGGATTTCTTTTTCCTTTTGTCTCCTCTTTCAATCATCTACCCACCTACTTCCACTCATCTTGATCTATTACCTGCCTTTGTTTTACTAATTTCAGTTATTTCTCTTATTGTTCTTGGCCTATTTCTCAACCTCCTTTACACCCATGCACATTTATCACTTCCTTCTATGAACATTTCCTTGAAATATTTATTGCACAATCCCTATTTTCCTATAGCATATAACCCCAAATATTTTTTGCACATTTGTTTTTATTTTTCCAAAGAAAATTAAAACTTCCTGAGGTTTATATCATTTGTATTCAGTAGGAGCTTGATGATTAGCACAATTGAGTATATAAAGCACATGTTCTTAAATTTGTGTTAAACCATTAAATCTAGCCAATTTTGTGCTCATTTCTTTCATTATATGATTATAGAAGACATTTGATTTGTGATGTTTGTAGAGTCCTTTACATATTAAAAAAGAACAAGCATTCCTTTTCTTGAGTGCATGAATGCATAGCTGTGCATTCATTATCATAATCAATTTTGGACATTTTCAGTATCCCCCCCAAAAAAAAGAATAAAAGTAAAAGGAAATACCCAAAATAACCCACACCCCTTTCCCCCCTATTATTTATTTTTATTATTTTTTTCTTACTCATCTATCCAGACACTAGATAAAGAAAGTGTCAGTCAGAAAGTTTTCACAGTCACACAGTTACACTTTAAAAGCTCTATAATTAATCAGTCATCTTCAAAAATCAAGGACTTTGAATTATGGTTCAATAGTTTCAGGTATTTCCCTGTAGCCTCTCCAATACTCCCAAAACTGAAAAGACATATCTGCATACTGCGTAAGAATAACCTCTAGAAAGACCTTTCAACTCTATTTGAAATCTCTCAGCCCATTGAAACTTTGTTTAATTTTTCTTCCCCTTCTAGTCAAGAAGCCTTTCTCAGTTCCACAGTGCCAGCAACAGGTCATCCCCTGTGGTCATGTCCCATGTAGGGGAGAGGGCAGTGAGTTCACCTGCAGAGTTGGCTTAAAGAGAGAGGTCACATCTGAGCAACAAAAGAGGTTCTTTGGAGGTGACTCATAGGCATAATCATAAGTAGGCACAGCTTCTCCTTTGCAGGAATAAGTTTCATAAGATCAAGCCTCAAGATTGAGGGCCTGGCCCATCAAATTGGTAGTCTCCAATGCTTGCAAGAATGTCAGGTCTTCTCCACCTTGGGAAGTTTAATATTTCAGCCTTTTCCCCTAGTCCCTCAAGAGGACTTTGCTGGTAATTTTTAACCTTATGCCTAGATTACTCAAGGGTGTTGGAGCATTTCCATCAAAGGTCAGGAATAAGACAAGGATGAAACTGAAAGTTTGTGCCAGAGCAATTAGGAAAGAAAAACAATAAAAGGTATCAAAATTGTAAAGGAGGAAGTAAAGCTTTCCCTATTTTAAGATGGCATGACCCTATCTATATACAGATGATTCTGAAACATCCACAACAAAGTTCCTTGAGCTAATATACAAATTCAATAAAATGACAAGGTACAAGAGCAACACCCAAAAATCAATAGTGTATATATGCAAACAATGAGCAATCAGAAGAATTCAAGAAAAAAAATTCCATTAATAACAGCAACTAAAGTAATGAAATATGTAGGAATAAATCTAACCAAGCATGTAAAAGACTTTTACACAGAAAACTGTAAAACATTGTTAAAGAAATCAAAGAAGACCTAAATAAATGTGAGGACACTCCATGTTCATGGATTAGAAGACTAAATATCATTGAAATGTCAATCCCAATCAAAACAACTTACAGATTCAATGAAATGCCAATCAAAATTCCAACAACCTTCTTTACAGAAATGGAAAAGTCAATCATCAAATTTATATAGAAGGTAAGGGGGCCTAAATAACCAAAGCCATCTTGAAAAGGAAGAATGCAGTTGAAGGACATACACTTCCCAATCTTAAAACATATTACAAAGGCACAGTAATCAAAACAGCATGGTACTAGCTGGACAGATATATAGATAAATGGAATCCAATTTAGTGCTCAGAAAATCAACAATCATATTTATAGGCAACTGAATTTTGACAAGTAGGTAAGGACAACTCAACTGGGAAAGAACAGTCTCTAGAACAAATGGTCTTGGAAAAACTGGAAATCCATTTGCAAAAAAAGAATAATTCCCTTTACCTCACTCCTTATTCTAAAAATCAACTCAAAACAGATGAAAGGCCTTAATGAAAAAGCCAAACTATCAAACTCCTAGAAGAAAATGTAGGGAAGTATCTTCAGGACCTTGTTAGGCAACAGTTTCTCAGACTTAACACCCAAAGCACAAGCAACAAAAGAAAAAATAGATAAATTAGATAATTTAAATAGATAAATTAAATAGATAATTAAGCGCTTTTGTTCTTAAAATGATTTCATCATTAAATTTAAATGATGCCTGTACAATGGTAGAAAGTGTTTGGAAACCACATATCTGATAAAGGTCAATCTCAAAAATATAGAAAAAAGAACCCTTCAACTTATCAAGAAAACAAGCAAAAAATAAAAAATTTAAAATGGCCAAAAGAACTGACTAGATATCTCTCCAAGGAAGATATACACATAACCAGAAAGCCCATAAAAAAATGCTTAACATCATTAGCCATTATGGAAATGCAAATCAAAACTATGAGATAATATTTTGCCTCTGTTATATTGTTTGTCATTTTTAAAAAATACTGAAAATAACAAGTATTGGAGAGGATGCATAAAAAATAAGAACATTTATTCATTGCTGATGGCAATGTAAAATGATGCAGCAGCTGTGGAAGACAGTTCGGCTCTTCCTCAGAAAGCTAATTGTTGAACTACCATATGACCTGGCAATCCCACTCCTATGTATTTAACCAAAAGAACTCAAAGCAGGATCTTGAAGAGATATTTTGTTCATGGTGGCATTATTCACAATTGCCAAAGATGGAAGCAACCCAGTGTCCATCAACCAATGAATGGATAAACGAAATGTGGTGTATACATAGAGTAGAATATTTTTCATCCATGAAAAATGAAGTCCTAATACTTGTAACAAAATGTATGAACATTGATGTTCTAGTTTGCTATCTCCCAGAATGCAATATACCAGGAACAGAAATGGCTTTTTTAAAGGGGAATTTAATAAATTGCTAGTTTACAGTTCTAAGGCCGAGAAAAATGTCCCAATTAAAACAAGTCTTTAGAAATGTCCAATCAAAGACATCCAGGGAAAGATACCTTGGTTCAAGAAGGCCAATGAAGTTTGGGGTCTCTCTCTCAGGTGAGAAGGCACATGGAGAACACAGTCAGGGTTTCTTGCTCAACTGGAAAGGCACGTGACAAACACGGCATCATCTACTAGCTTTCTCTCAGGGCTTCCTGTTTCATGAAGCTTCCCAGGAGGCATTTTCCTTCTTCATCTCCAAAGGTCACTGGCTGGTAGACTCTCTGCTTTGTGGTGCTGCAGCAGCATTCTCTGCTTTCTCTGAATCTCCTGGCTTTCTCTCTTGTCGTTCTCTTTTATAGGATTCCAGTAAAGTAATCAAGACCCACCCAAATGGATGGAGACACGTCTCCACCTAATCCAGTTTAACAACCACTCTTGATTGAGTCACATTTCCAGGGAGATGATCTAATTACAGTTTCAAATATACAGTACTGAATAAGGATTAGAAGAAATGGCTGCCTTTACAAAATGGAATTAGGATTAAAACATGGCTTTTCTAGGGTACATATATCCTTTCAAACCAGTACAATTGAAGACATCAGGTTGAGTGAAATATGCCAACATAAAAGGAAAAATATTGTTTAATTTCACTGATTTGAAAAAATTAGAGTAAGCAAACTGATAGGGTTGGATTTTATAATATAGCTACCAGGGGATGGAGTAGGAATTGAGAATGGAAAGTTAAGGGAATAGAGAATTGGAAGTTAGTCAAATCCTCTTACCTGGACTGCCATGTTTTTTCTTAAAATATTTTCCTGTTCCTAACTGTCTATCTGTGTACTCTGTACTTCATCGAGTAGCCAGAGTTGTCTTCTTAAAACAGATCTGTTCATTTCATTCCTGATGTTCAAAGTCTTCTCTGACGCTCATTTGCTTTAAGAAAATCCCATACTCCTTATCAGGGGATAGCAAGTCATCTACAATCGGCCTCCAATCAATTTTTTACAGCTGTATCCTTTGTGATGGATGCTCTTTGGCCTTCTTGCACCCTATTCCCCAGTGCTTCAACTACATCAGACTATCCTCATTTCCAGAATGGACTTTCCTGACTTTCTGCCCAGTCTTCTCTAAAGCTGGTGACAAGTATTTCTGCCATGTTCATTCGTTGAAATGTTTCTTATCCCTTGATGTCTCGTGAAATGTCTCCCAGGCATTTATTCATTCCAGATCAAATTTGTCATTCCCTCATCTTTGAATTTTCAGAGCTCTGTTTTTATCCCTATTATAGTGATAGGGATTTATTTGCTTGATTTTGTGGAGCAGACCTGATTTCTACTGATCTACCATCACTAGAAATGGTCAGACAGTGGTCAGACAGTGTTTCCCTAGCTTTGGTTCTGAAAGTATGTTCCCAATGGCATTTATATTAGGTTCTGTATGTGCAATGTATACAGAACTGCTTTTCTACGTCCTTAATTTTATCTTTCTGGAAACATGAAGTGTACGAATAAGTTGTTATTGATGACTGAATTAATCTGCCTTCCTTTTCCATCCCCCAGATGTGATTCCCCGAATGGTAAGCACAAAACAGCCCTTTCTTTCTTCTCCCTCTCTCATTCTCTTCTCTCTCATATTAGTTCAGGACAGCAGCTAGCTCCATTTATATATAGAGTACAAACTCAATGCTTATATATTGAATTGCAATTAATACATAAAATAAGAGAAAGTAGACAGTTGGTTAACCACTCCAGTGATAATGTCTTCTTCTGTGAAAAATCTTGATGATTAAAGAAAGGGTGAGGGAGATGCCATGGCCTGTGTGATGAAAATAAATGTGCAATGCTGAGAACAGTTCCTGGCCCATGGCAATAGCTCTGCATTATTATTTGAAACCAGTTATCAGGCTATCTTCCTCTGCAGGTTAAACATCCTCATTTAACATGATTTCTAGACCTCTTGTTCTGCTTGATTCTTCCTCTAGATTATTTTTGACTCACTAATATACCTCTAAGAATGGAATGACCTCAGTCAGTCACAGTGTTCTTGATATAAATGTCTAATTCACCTAGAGTCTCATTAAAACAATAAAATCCCCTTTCCCCTTATGTAAAAGTTTCTGACCCAAAGTTAGCATTTCCTTCACGTAAATACATAGGCAACAAACCCCAACAGTATTAGTTGTACCTGTGATTATTGTAGCTAGTAGAAATCATAGGCATTTTTGTATCATTTTATAGTTGTTACATTTTGAAAGTGTTTGTATGCTCATTTCCATTTTGAAATTAATTTTGGTGTTATAAATGCTGCTAGATCATAAGTGACTATGGCAAAATATTTTTCAGATTTTGAAAATTGAATGTTAATATAATTCCTTTCGTAATCCTCCATATTTTGTTTTTTGCATTTAGCCAAATGCCAGAAAAAGGTAAGAACACCTAGTCCAGTGGGATTTAGAGCAAATGCTAAGAATATAGCACTTACTTCATTTATGCAGACTTTTATAGACAAAATTTTCTTTATGTTTTTAATTATCATAAAATCATGTATATTAAAAAATCATATATATATGTATAGTTAAAATGGTAGAGAAAGCTAAAAAATGAAAAATTAAAATTTTCTTTCCTGGCAACATCAAAATTCCCCAAAGATAACCATTGTTCATAGTGTGTGTATTTTTCTAGATATATACTACATGTATATACACACTCTCTTTAAATGCATGTACATGTGTGTATACACGCACACACAATCCACATTACCTTGTGCGTACTGCTCTTGTTCTGCATTAACTTTTTTTTCTAATATGGCCAGGCACAGGAAATTGTATCTGGGTCTCCAGTATGGCAGGTGAAAACTCTGCCTGCTCAGCCACCGTGTCCTGCCCTGGATTAACTTTTAAATAGCCGCATCAGTTTTGGCTCAGACTGGTTTTGTGGTCAGGAGACTTTCCAAGTCTGTTCAGATCTATTATCTTTAAACCATATTTTCTTCCATTATAAACGTAAGCAATATTTTTAAACCCCAAGTTCTTTTGGTACAGTACTTTTAAAATTGTCACTGTTAATTTTAATTTTGTGTTTTATTCTCACTGACGTAACATGAAAATCATTTATAATTCCAAATATGCTTCCCAATATATTGGTTATCATTCTCATCTATGTGTTATTTTCAAATTCCCTATAAATCACTCAACAAACACATATTACATACCTTGCATATAATTTATTAGGGACTGTTCTAAGCACTTTATATGTATTTACTCATTTAGTCTTCCAACAAACATCAAATTGGTACAATTATTAGTTCCGTTTTATAATGAGTAGACAAAGGCACAGTAATTTGTCCAAGATTAACAACTAGTAAATATGTAACTATGAACAAAAATGAGCATATCTTAAAGCAAACAGTAAATAACTGTAAACAGTAAAGAACTTTGTTACTGGGTACAGCTAGAAACCAGGGATAAGAAGTCAAAGAGGCAGACTTAAAAGTTCAATATGACGTAGAACTGTTTTAAAAATGAATGAACTTCTTATCCCTAGTTCCAGTTTAGAAATGCCATATGACTGCCTGTCATTGATAATGTGAAGAGATTCCTGCTGAAGCAGGGAGACTAAATATGATAGCCCTTAAGTCTCTTTTTTGACTCCAGGATTTTGTGGAATTGACTTAGATAGCTAATTAGAATTCTTTTTCTCAGCAGCAGTGCTATATATCATGCCCCAATTTTTGCTGTTTTATTCCATTTAAAACATTGTTAATATAAGAAAACCAGTGGTTTATCCCCATTTTAATCATGTGCAGACCTCAGGGCATTGTTTCGAGTGAATTTCCTCACACACCTAACCACAGCATCCATGTCCCTTTGAAATTGGATTCCAGAAATGCTTCAATGGAGAAAAGCTTTGTTAGAGCAGTCAGAGTTACATCTCCATCTCAGGACACCCCATGATGCTCCTGCTTTTGAACTACACGTCCAAATCTGCTGCTGAGTGGGTTCGTATATTAGCTTAAGTCGTCTCTTGTCCTATGCCTTCACCTCAGTGACCTTAATCCTAACGCATAGGAAAATAAAGGGCACATCAGTTTAATTAATTAATGCTGTTGTCTTATTCTCAAACTGACTTCCTGATTGTCATATGGCCTGCCTTGTTTTCTATGTGTTCCCTTTGGTATGGAGGCCAGTGATTGTTTTATCAGCATCGGATTGGTCATCTGGTCAATTTTATCATCACAGATACAGCAAGCAGCAATATAAACCAGATTTTCTTTATGCTAGAAAATAATCAGCAAGACCAAGGCTTTGGGTGATCTTCTGGGGGCTCTTGCTGAATTACTTCTGAACTAAATTCTGAAGATCTTCATGTCCTACTTGCAGCAGGGGCCCAAGAAAGGCTGGGTTAGTGAGCAGAGGGATGGTGGCTGTGGAAGAGGATACTTCCTACAGCTTTTCTTTTTGACTAGACCTTTCTTCTTGGTGAGACTATAGGGTAAGAGATGCAATGTGCTTACCTTCAAAAGTCTTTGGTTATTATATAAAAGATTTCAATGTAACAGCCAATATGATGATGACGTCGGTGGCACTGGAGGAGATGAAAATAAATTATTACTGTGTTACCACGGGCAGCGCTAATATGGCCTGGCCTGGCCAAGCAGGTTACTTGCAGCCAGGGTCTTTTATAATTGGTCAATTTTTTGTTCTAATTGTGCCCATTGTAAGAATTATTAAATCTTATAGCTGTCACTTTTGTTTGCCCAAAGTTAGTTTCATTTAAGATCCTCATCCAGCCCCGTATTGTTGGGCCTTAGTGTAATGCAAGATAAGATTGAGGCTCTTGGGAGACAAGAATGATAAGAAATTGGGTTCACATATCAGGTACCCATGCCATGAAAGTCAGTCAAAACCACATTTCAAGCTTTATTCAGGGAAAGAATCATTTTCAATAATGTTATAGGATCTAAAATAATTTCTCCAGGTTTCTCGCTTTCTTCCCTCACAAATGGACAGTGTTAAGAGGGGCAGTTTGTGGCCACTACCTTTGACTTCTGTTCTGAGATATTTTCCCTTACCTTTTCTTGTCCACTCCTCACCTTCTATAATCATCAGCACTGCTGAAATATTGATCTACCCATGTTGTATTGAACAGCATGGTGCTTATATCCCCCCTTTATGTTTGTCATTGGTACGTTGGGAGACAAATTCTTAAGAATATATAAAATGTATACATTCCCTTGGCAAATGTAAAAAAAAGTCAGGTGATTATCAAATAAAGAAATAAAGATAAAGTTACAGAGGTAAACATAATCTAATTCTGTACTAGTCCAGACCTTGTTTAGAGACAACTATTACCCAATTTTGATGAGGACATTCAAATTTTTCATCAACGGAGGGTTTTCCTTTCCCCTCTTCCTCAGAGGACTATATTGTATCTATTCTACTTTACCTACTAAGGAGTGCCTATCTTCCAGAATATGTGTGTAAGTAAAACCATCGAGTAGAACTGATTTCTGTGTATTCACTTTTATTGATTTCACTTTTATAATACAACTAACTAAGATTTTTACACAGGTTGGATGAAACAATATCTCTTCAGTTGAAGCTATAAGAGGGGAGAATTTCTTTGAAAATTCTTTGTTATTGTGAAACCAAAAAGGATCACCTTTTTCTAAGAGACAGAATAGATGTTAGAATTTTTCTGGGAAAATTGCTGCTTTTAAAATTGTAGATTGAAATCATCCAAGTAATGAAAACATATTTTTAAACCCAACACACAGCTTTATAGAAATAAGTTTTGAGTCCTGATTCTTTCTTTATTATTAAAGAAAGAATACATTTGTGTTTTATGTGCATGTTGAAAATTAATGTGATTTAAATTTTTCAGCTTTTTGTGGTTTTATTAAAATCCATTTATAGCAAAAAATGGTTTAATAAGCTAATTGTATTATCAATCAATTTATATTTATTTCAAGCTATTAAGGTACGTGCTATAGGTAAAATGCAGGGAGAGAAATGAAAAGCATGAAAAATATTCTTGATAATCTTTGGGAGTCAGTTTCTGATCTAGTCTGAAAAACTAAGGCCTCTGTATTTTTCAGACACCTGGGAGTATGATGTATGATAATTGTCAAATGTGCAACATTAAATACACGATAAGGAGAGAGAAGGAGAAGTTCCCCCAGTTGTTTATTCCAAATTGGTGTCACATGAACTGAATCTTGAGCCTTGGAAAGAATCTCAGTAGGGGAGGCTCGAAGACAGGGAGAGAATGGATCTTAGGCTGGTACAGGAACCATACTGTAAATAAAGTAGAGATGGCAAAGTGTACCAAATATTTGGGAAACAATGCATGGGCCCATTTTATTACACAGAAAGAGTGAGATAGAATGATTTTGAAGTTTTTTTTTTTTTTTTAACAATGAAACGCTTTCTTTAAAGAATGCATATATAAGGTCCTGATGTAAAAAATAGATAAAAGTAAGCTGCTCTAACTGAAACCAGGAAACTCAGATGGCAGCTTCTGTGGAAACAGATGGAAGTTCTTGATTTCAATGTGAATTAATTAAAAATCTTCTTGATATTTATGTCCCGCATTTCTTATTTGTTCACCTATCTACAATTTGGCTCCTGCTGACCAGGCTTACCAAGATTTCTGACTCCCGAACTTCCAATTCCCATTCTGTTTCTAGATTTCAGCAGTCTACCTGAACCATTGTTTCTGTTCTCTTTAGTTTCTTCTCACTAAGCCTGTCTATCAACTCTTCTCTACCATTTCTTTTGACTTTGCTTCTTCCTAGTTTTAGCTTCACCTAGTTGTAGATATTCTACCATAGCCAAAAAAATACAGCCTTTTTGAGAATTGCAAAGTAATACAAGTAGGACTGGAACTGGTGGAAACATTATGATGGAGGATGAATTTGCATTTGTGATGGATTATGTGTAGAAAAGGTAAAGGAGTTGGATCAAGTGAGATTTAGAGGTTTGGGATGATGTGGAAAATAATTGTGTGATAAGTCTTAATATGGCCTCCATGGTCTACAGACCATATTTTCATACGGTCTTTCATTTACCCTCATAAAAACACTGTTAATATTTTATTTTCTTGTGGTACAGAAAAGGAAGAGTGTTCAAGTGCTTTGTTCAAGGTCATACTACAAGTTTGTTCTGACTACCAATTTAATGTTAATTTTGTGACTCCATATTTTTTCTTTGATTTTTGGTAAACACTTGATAGTGTACAAAGCAGTAATGGTATTTTGCACTTATTTTCACACTAGGCCTTGTGATGAGGGCCCCGTTTGCAATGTTTCAGTTGGTGCATTTAACTCAGGGTTAAGAATTATATAGTGCACACACCACATAGCGCTTTCTGCACTAGTAGAAGATATCATTAACCAGTCATACCAGTCCTTCCTACTAACCTGGATGATGCCTCACAGTTTTCTCAACATTTTACACCAGGCAACCACCAGTAATAAATCAGAGTTGTCTGAACATTGAAACTCATTTGCCATTCTGACACTACAATCTTAAAATGACACAAAAAACAATGGTACAAAACTTAAAGTGTCATGCTTTGTTTGTAGTCCCTTACGATAGGCCTTTCTATTTCTACATCTGTGACCAATTAACTTCTTAAGCATCAGATTGGGTTTTTAAACAGATGTCCTCTCTTGTTCCCTGCTCCTGAAATCCTGTTTCATAACCCGGTTCCTGCAAGCCAGGATCCTGTAATGAGTGTTCCTCTATATTCTAAGAGAGTAGAGTCCTGTTTCTGTTGTCCAGTTTCTGTGAATCAGTCTATAGATCAGTTGTTGGTGATTGTGAAACAACCACCCTAAACTTCAGTGGCTTAAAAAAAATAGTTTTCTTTTCATAAATCTATAGTTTGGCAGGAATTTGGGGGAATGGCTTTCTCTGCCCTGTATGACAGCAACTATTTTTTTTTCCCTCATTGTCAGTTAAATGCAGAGTTTCAATTTCCTAGCTTAAAAATTAAGAGTCATGCTTTGAAGTCAATACATGTATCTATCATTTCAGTCTAATGTATTCCACATGTCCAGCTGAAAATTATAGTTTATGACCTAATAAATGCTAGAGAGACATTATTTTATTCCCCAAAGAACTATTTATAGGTATTAAAGTAAATATCACACACTAAGGATATGCTTTCAAGATAGACTATTCCCCTGGCTGGTAATTTGGTGTTGGCAGTGGTGGAGTTTTGGTGAGTGGGCTATGGTTTGGTTCTGAGATTCTCTGTACTCCTTTTCAGGATCTGAATCCAATGACTTTGGAAGCAAAAGGCCCAGGGGAGGTAAGAAGAGGAAGGGTCTGGTCACATATGAGTAGCTATGAGGTATCCTGGGCCTCCAGTCTGGCTGATACTGTCTGCTGTTTGTGGTCTCTCTTTATAGGGGGCTTGTAAGATGGTATAGCTTCACCTGGATCTCTCTGCCATGTGCTCAGAGAATGACAGCTTTGTGTCCAGCTCTCCAATAGTCTATGTACTCTACTCTAAAGGCTGTTACCTGGATTAGCCAATGGGTACCTGCTCAGCCTTAACCTACTGCTCCTCTCTGTGCCTGTTCTTTTGTATGTGGACCAGAAGAACCGCTGTGTCCCACCTGGGGTTCCCCAAGGGCATCATGGAAAGAAATGGGAATGCCCGTCCATTCTTTGCTTCCCAAGCATGGCCTCTCTTTACTTTTTGGTATGAGCAAGTGTGCCTGCTTCAGTAACCTGCCATTGAGAAGCTGGCATCAGACTCCAGGACTGCCTGTCAGTCTCGCAAGGACTGTGTCACAATGCTCTGCCAGCAGCTGAGATGGGCCTGCAGTCTCTACAGCTGGAGCCATCCAGCCTCCAAAGTTGAGGTTATCCATTCCTCCCTTTTTCAGACCGTCTTGTTCCATATAAGTTATCCCCAAAGGTCTTCTCTATGATGTGCCTTTGTTGGAGTGGGCAGCCCACCTGGAAGGACATTATTGTCACTCTCCTGTGTATTTGTTTTTATCATCTTTCAACTTCGCTTCTCTGCAGTCATTTGTTCTCTGCTACCCACTGATAGAAAGTCCCAGGAAACAAGCAAATACAAATTCAACTCTTTATCATGGGAGCAACAATTTGTTTGAGCCTAACAAGAATTGAATATAGTTGGAGGCGTCTCTAAGGTGTGCCCCTTGTCAGTGTACTCCATGTGATGCCCACTCTCAATACCATGACTGTCTCTGAGTTATCAGCATGCTATTTTTTGGATTTATTTATTTTTCCCAAAGAGGCATGCGAATTATTGCCTGCTCCTATTTAAGTTAGATACTAACAGCTTCCTTAGAAATTTCTGGGCATCTTAAAATACTAACTGTGAATACAGCAGTGAAGAAAGCTGTGCATTGTTAATCCTTCCTGTGACAGAAATATCAAAAAGCAAGCCTTGAGGGATTATTTGTAAGGATGGTGTTTCCTTCATCCATTACCAAGTATGTGCGTGGGTATGGGGTGCCCTTCCTGGCAAATGAGTAGAGCTGTCGGAGCTGTGAGGGCTGCTATTTTTGTGGCGAACTGATTATTGGCCTTCACTAACTATTCACGGCTCGATTAGCCAAGATCCCCACTGTTTCTCAGGGGGTAAAAACTGGGTAGGCTTCCAACTTTCTGTGCCCACTCTGTGCCTTAACAATGGCCCCAGGACTGCTATTTTCAACTGAATCTGGATCGAGAGATTAATTATATTCTCCTGTTTATACTTGCCAGTTTTCTGCAAATTATTTTTAAAGTGGTATGTCCTCAATTTTTAAGTCATCAATGTTGGACCCCATTCCAGGTGGAACTGAAAATCTTTCCCATCTTTTCACTTAGATTGTTAGTAGATGCATCACAGCATATGGGATTTGATATCATGTTGCTTTAAGCTACTTGGATAGTTGCATCATTTTTGCCATCTATATTAGGAATTTACAGTGCTGTATTCATTTGGCCTAAGTTTTCTAATTTCATTTTTGTCATCTCTTTCCTGCTTTAAAGGATCCTAATTCCCTTGCTTAGCTGGAACTCAGGGCTGAAGGCTCACACCTAGGCTTATTTTCCTTTTGTTCTCTAGCACATGCCCTTTCTTCAGCCAGAATCATCTCATTCCAAGATCCTAGAACGCACAAGAAATACTCATTTTTTTTCTGTATTACATATCAGTTTGTCTCATTTCATGAGATTTAACCTTGTGTTCCTAGGGGTACACCCCTAGATAAAATGAGTGATCAATCATTGTCAGCATGATACCAAAACATGTTCAGCAGACCGGGATTTATTGAAAATCACAAGATGACCATATTAACTCTGAAAATGAGAAGCACTGGTAAGTATAGAGAGGCATGTTATATATGTATGTGCCTTTCCCTTTTTTGGTGGAAGGGAACTTAAAATGAGCAGGGGGACAATACATAGGACCTGGGCTCTAATGGGAACTTCATACACTACCAAGGAAGCTTTGGATTTGGGCTCAGCATCAAGGACAATAAATTTTCCTTTCCTGTGCTGATTCTTCTCTCTTCCATCTTCCCTACATCTCTCTGATACTTGTATTTTCTTCCTACAGAAACAGTGACTAATATCCTAGTTGGAATATTGTATGAGTTTGTCTTTGGCATGAGGGTGTTTACTCTGAACAGATCAACAGAGCCAAACAGGCCCATCATAGCCCATGACCTCCTTGAAATATGGCAGCTTCATTTATTTAATTTCTCTTTTCTCTATAAAAGAATGCAGATATCTGGATGCCAGAAATTATGTTTCATATTTATTTTGTTTTTTTTTTTCCTGTGTGTCAGTATATACAAGAGTTACTCCTAGCTCTGGTGGGATGATGTTGAATAAGACACAGCACCAATCTCATGAAGCATATAGTCTCCATGCTGTACAATATGTTAGTCAATAGTCACATATTGCTACTAAAATTAAAAATTAAGTTTCCTATTTGCACAAGCCACATTTCAATTATCCAATCACCAGCTAGTGGCCATTGTATAGGACAACTTGGCAGTAGAACATTTACTTCAAAAAAGGCCTATTGGGCAGTGATGGTAAACTCCGGTGGAAAAAATATTCTCATTGCCTTTTGTAGAGCACGTATTGTGTGCCAGGTACTGAGCTAAGTGTTATGCAAACATTTTATCATTTAAACTTGTCAATAGACCAATAAGGTGGGGTTCAGTATCCATACCTTATATGAGAGAAAGCTGAAGCATAAAACATTTAAGGTCTTTCTGAAACTACAGATCATGCTCTCAGTCACTATACTAAAATGCCTGCATTGTAACAAGCCCTTAATATCATTGAATGAATGATTTTAGTAATTTAGATCTCATGTGTGAGTTAGTGAAAAGAACATCATAGTCAGAGCTAGACGAAAGTGTTCATGGAATACCAATCTTTAAATGTATCTAACATCTCTGGAATAATCTCAACATTTGATCCCAGTTTATTCTGGACTTCACAGGTGACTAGTCCCTCCTATAATGGCCTGTTAGTACTCACTCCTGGTAAGCAGCTGGTACCCTCAAAAGACAAAACCAAAATTCTCACAAACGCTTACCCTGTCACCACTGAATAAATATGGAACAGATAGTTAAAGAATATGGTTTTGAAGCGGTATCAAATTACTATTGTGCTGATATTCCTCATTTGTTTTGGTTTGGGGAAAATGGCTTTTAGAACCTTGTGTTCTAAAATTGTTGATGGCCAAGTGAAGTAATTAAGTGATTCAGTGTTCATATTTAGACCCTCACTTAGCAAATAGCTCCTCATGGACTATTGTTCCCCAAGTCTAGGTAATGGAGATACAAAGTGTAAGAAGGTGTAGTTCTCTTAAAGAGTTTGTGTTCTTGTGAAAAACACAGAAAACCACAATATGTTAAGAGTATAAGCACTGTACAGGGATAGACACTCCTTAGATATACAATAAGCAGACATGATCTTAGGGAAACTTGTTAAGTAGGAGGGAGGAAATTCAGACAAATAATATATAACAATTTAGAATTTGGAACAACACTATAATGATAGAATATACAAATGTATCGTATCAAATGTTATATAATGAAACTATTTTTATAAATTCTGTGAATGAATAGAGGAAGACACATAGCTTCCAACTCAGGTGGAGGGAGGCTGGGTGATGGATGGGAATTAGGAAATGCTTTACAAAATTGCCAGGTAGGATATGAGCTGGCCTCCAAGACTCAAAAGAATTGATGAAACGATCTCCCAAGCAGAGGATCAGCAGGAGCAAGAGTAAAGAAGTTGGAATGTACAGGGCTTCTCCTATGAATTGTGAAGAGTCTGCTGGCCTGGATATGGGGGGGGGGGGAGTGTTTCTGGTGGATCTAGATGAAGACAGATTCCTGAGGACCTTGAATTGCACACAGTGATGGATTTAGGGCATTTCATAGAACAATGAATGTGTCTGTGACATGGAGAACAAAAATGAAGAGCTTTAGTCTGAAAACCTCTCTTCATAAAGTAGAAAAAGCTGTATTTTTATGTATTTGTGATTGTTTTTTAAAGAATAACATTTTTGTTTTCTCATTGTAAATGGTTGAAAATTGATTATGGCTCATTTTGAGAAAACAAACAAATACTCTGGGACTACCAAGAATGTTTTGTGTTTTAACATTCTTTACTTGTTAATAGTTCAAACCTGAGAAAAATGCAGGTGCTGCATCCTTTCTACATTGCCACTCAAAGTGCAAATTAGGAAGTTCATCTCTTTAAGGTTTGAGCCTGATAACTGACAGATACAGATTCCCAGAAGCAGAAGTTAATTTCCTATAAACTGATAAAAGAACACGTTGATGCCTCTAGAAGGGAAAGTTAATACGGTGGGTGAATTAAATTTCCTTCCCCCAAAGAAAGGATTTTACTTAGCTGCTTACAACCTTCCAGTACCTTGTACATTAGCAATGTCTAGTACAGAGTGTGTCACCTCTGCTTCTAGACCAGCTACCTAACACTCTTCATAAGTCAGTGACTTCTTCATGAACTGCCTGCATGAGTCTGACAGATTGAGAAGGTATGTTCTCATAACCTAGAGAGCAGTGTGGGTTCTATACTTAAATTATGAAAGTCTGAGGATTACCTCTTAGTAAGCCCTTCTTCTGTGTTCCCAAGGATCTTGCACTCAGGCTTGGCATTTTGCACATAGCCCTTTTTCTCTATCCTACTATGTTTTTCCAGTTGTTTTAAGAGATAGGTAACTGGAAGAATGAAACATGTTAAAAGAGAAATGTGGCTGGGCATCTAAATCAAGTGATTAATAGTCATCTTGTAAGTGTATACCATAAAGTGACAAACCAAGAAATAGAAATCAGAAGGCCAAATTTATTCATTTCCTTACTCATTGTGTCTGGCATGCCATCTTCCCATTTTCTCTGAAATGCATTCATCTCCTTTTGAAGAACCCTCTTTCTTTTTAATTTGTACCATTCCAACGGGGCCAACCCATCATATAACCCAACTCCTTGGCCACCGGTGTTGGTTGATGCTGTAATGGGATCTTAAATCAGGCCTTATTAATCCAAGTTAGATTTTTCAACTTAGATTTGAGAAGAGAAGAGGAGCAGTTCATTTCTGATGTTGCAACTTTGAGAAGTAAATCTTGGGCTCAGCTATTGGCCATTTCTCTACCAGGTGGAGGAAGCTAGATTGAGAGAATGAAGCCACTGTGCAGAAAGAGACTCAGTTGAGCAATAGAAAGGGCAAGTTCTGGAGTGTTCGAGTGTTCATGTCTCTGACCCTGGCAAACTAAACTTCTGTGCCTGCCAAGATTAGATGAGATAGTCCAGTATCTAACCAATGCATTTTTATTTTTGTCTAAATTAGTTAAGATAGTTTTCTTTTACTTGCAACCATAATATTCTCACTTAATTCAATAGTATGGATATACCTGACCTTATTTTTTATTTTAAATTATATATATGTGCTGGTTTGAAAGGAAATATGCCCCTTAAGAAAAGCCATGTTTTAATATAAATCCCATTTCATAAAGGTAGAATCACCCCTATTCAATACTGTATATTTGAAACTGTAATGAGATCATCTCCCTGGTTGATGTGATTTAGTCAAGAATGGTTGTTAAACTGGATTAGGGGATGACATGTCTCCACCCGTTTGAATGGGTCTTGATTGGTTTACTGGAGTCCTAAAAAAGAGGAAACATTTTGGAGAAAGAGATTCAGAGAGAGCAACACTACGAAGCAGAGAGTCCACCAGCCAGTGACCTTTGGAGATGAAGAAGGAAAACGCCTCCTGAGGAGCTTCACGAAACAGGAAGCCAGGAGGGAAGATGCTAGCAGATGATGCCGTGTTCTCCATGTGCCCTTCCAGATGAGAGAGAAACCCTGACCGTGTTCACCACGTGCCTTCTCACTTGAGAGAGAAACCCTGAATGTCATCGGCCTTCTTGAACCAAGTTATCTTTCCCTAGATGCCTTAGATTGGACATTTCTATAGACTTGTTTTAATTGGGACATTTTCTCAGCCTTAGAACTGTAAACCAGCAACTCATTAAATCTTCCCCTTGTTAAAAGTCGTTCCGTTTCTGCTATATTGCATTCCGGCGGCTAGCAAACTAGAACAATATATATATATATCTCAGAAATTACTGGGCTCTGCATTGAAGCTCATTTTCCCTACTAATGATAATTTTGCACTTCTTTAACACTTATGGGTTCTTTGACACTTTAGCTAACTTATGAACCTCCCAAATTGCCAAACCTACAAAATTCCCATGCTGCCATGCTGGATGAGATATGACTTTCTGATTTGCTTTATTACATCCAGACAAATTTCTAAAGAATGTTTCCCATAAGTATAATGAGTTAATAAATACGAGGATCTAAATAGTGAAACAAACTGCATTGTGGGATAGGACAGAAAGAACATTTATGAATGCTTCATTGGTTACTCTTCATCAGCTCCCATGTCTTTCTCTTCTTTCTTAATTATATTATAATTGATTTTCACAATAATATTATTTTTTGCATTTAAAAGTGGCTCAAGGGATGTTATTTTTTCTGAATACAGATATCTAGTTCATTTTTACAAGGTTTTGATTGTGTCTGCATTCTTTATTAAATCACCTCTCTTTCTTTGCATTTGTTCTTAACAGTTGCCAGGCAACTCCTCTGATACTTGGCAAAAATATTCTGAGAGAATTTTGGGGGGAGCAAAATTAGTAGAATCAAAGACCCCTTGTAATGATGAATATTACACTTGTTCAGATGTAAAATTAGCCACTATGAAAGAGGATTATTATCTAATGATATACTAAATGGGATTTTCTGTCCAATTGTAACCTGGATCTCCCACCTACAGTGTGCCTAAATTACAAAGAATATCTTAATTCGTGATTTAAAAAGAAAATGAGGTTGATAAAAAAATAACAATGACTCTTTTATTGAGTTTGAAAGGTGAGTGATGATAAATGAGGTTACCCAAGCATTTTTCTCAGTGATTCAGACTGCTGCCCCTGAGAAAATGGCTCAGGAAAAAGCAATCTTTTCCTTTCAGATTTTCTATTGAGAAAGAATAGGCAAGACCAAGGTAGGTATTCAATTCACTCAGGTTTCTTCTAAAGGCTGCCCCATGTAAGATGCATTCTAATAACTTAATTAATACTCTATTGGACCTTTCTAAACAAGCCTTGTAAAAGAATGCTGGGAATAATTCTGAAGAGAAGGCTAAGTGAGATAAGGTATGTGCAAGTGCTTTTAATACTTATTCCAGTTTTAGACTTTTATGTGGTGTTGGTTCTGGTGATAGTTGCCATTATAAAGTTAAGAAGGAATACAGTGTGAGATCCTTCTGAGAATGACTTCCATCTCCTACATCTAATTCTGCAATGGCTGGTTAGGCTTGACCAGTGAAGATATTTTTGTGGATTGGAAGAGAGGGCCACATTTTTTAGTTAAGGGATGTCCTCGTTCAGAGGCCATATGAATAAAAGAAATAATGTTGTTTTCTTATTAATGGCTCCCCTTCCACCTCAGATCTAAATCCCATTCCCTCTGCCTTCATTTTGAAATATGCTCAATCTCTTTCTGTTTTCTGTATATTAAATTTCTCCCTGTCAGCTAGAACTTTTCCTTGAGTGAATAAAGCTGTCCAAATCTCTTCCATCTTAAAAGAAGAATATAAATAATCATTTCTTAATTGCATGTCTCTTTTGAGGGTCCTCCTGACCTTCTGCAACTGAATTTCTTAGCTATATGGTATGCCTCCACTTCTTATTCCTCAACTTATTATTATTAGGTTTCTGCTTGGCTCTGAAAGGTCTTTCCCTAGCAACTGAGATCATCAATTCAGTTGATTGGCCTCTTTACAGAATTTGACCATTAAAGTCCTGTGCAAAATTATTCTTTCATTTTCATTGTCATAATTCGATCCCATTTTCCCTCCAGCTCCTTTGAATATTTTTACTTTTGTTATTGTGTAAATAGCACTACTTAGGAGTTTTGTTTAGGTCCCCTTATCATCTCATTCAGTATATTCTCCCTACATGATTTATTCACTCCTGAAGGTTTATCTACAATCATTTATTTTCTGATGATCCTCAAAACATTGAGTAAGTGTGTGTGTATATAGGTTTAAAAGAGACAGAGTTTTCCAACTCATATTACTTTCCTTAACTCCAGATCTATCCTGCCAAATTTCTTTGACTTTCTCTGTGTCCTAGTTTGCTAGCTGCTGGAATGCAATATACCAGAAACAGAATGGCTTTCAAAAAGAGGGAATTTAATAAGTTGCAAGTTTGCAGTTCTGAGAAGATATCCCAAATTAAAACAAGTCTATAGAAATGTCCAATCTAAGGCATCCAGGAAAAGATACCTTGATTCAAGAAGGCCGATGAAGTTCAGGGTTTCTCTCTCAAGTGATAAGACACATGGTGAACATAGTCAGGGCTTCTCTTTCAGCTGGAAGGGCACATGGTGAACATGGTGTCATCTGCTAGCTTTCTCTCCTGGCTTCTGGTTTCATGAAGCTACCCAGGAGGCATTTTCCTTCTTCATTTCCAAAGGTAGCTGGCTAGTGGACTCTCTGCTTCCTGGTGCTGCAGCATTCTCTGCTCTCTCTGAATCTCCCATTCTCCAAAATGTTTAATCTTTTAAAGGACTCCAGTAAACCAATCAAGACCCACCTGAATGGGTGGAGACACATCTCCCTAAATCAGTTTAACAGTCTCTCTTGATTGGGAGACATCTCCGGGGAGATGATCTAATTACAGATTCAAACATACAGTATTGAATAGCGATTATTCTGCTGTTTTACAAAATGGGATTTTGATTAAAACATGGCTTTTCTAGGGTCCATGCATCTTTTCAGATCAGCACACTCTGCATGAATAACCTAAAAACATCTAAAATTTGGCATACTCCAAATGAATTAATTTCCTTCAACAAATATTTACCTTCTCCTTTCAGTGTAAGGCATGGTTATTCATATAATTTCTCAAACCTAAATTATGACCCATTCTTGACTCAGTCTCATTTTCATCCTTAAAAATCTGGCCATCAACTACTAGAGTATCTTTCTCATAAATATTTTTCAACTCCATCCCCTCCTCTCCAACCCCACTGTGTTTGCCATGACAATTTAAAACATTTTGTCTTGATTTTTTAATCACAGTTTCCTCCAAAGGTCAATTTTATGCTAACATGGCCTGTCTGACTTACAATATGTTTGAATAAGGACAGAGTAAGATTAAGGGGGAGAGTGTACATTTTTCATTTATCATTATAGCATGTGGATGTTTTTAAGAAATCATGTTATATAAAAACAAATAATCTTAGCTGGCCTTAGAGAGAGAACAAATATGATTTTCCTAGTGAAATATTAGCCGATGACTGTATTTGAGTAGACCTAGCAAAAAGTGCACAGAACATTCCTTTTTGGTGATATAGTATGAGGGGTTGTTTCTATATTCATCTGGATCTTCTGAACTTAGTTATGGTTCATATATTCATCAAATCCAAGGAATTAAAAAAATCCTACTAAAACAGGGACTGATTTTTAATGTGATCATCTAACTGTTCTAGTTTACAGAAGTGGAACAAACTTCCATCTGTTGCCTTCCTGAACAATTCTGCATCTCTTTCTCTTGCCAGAATTAATTATGAATAATGCTAGACAATATTTATACCTGGCCTGGGAAGAACAAGAGGCAGCATTCAACCCTACCCACTCCCTGGCACTGAATACTTTTAGTAGTTACAGGTGCATTTGGTATTGGAAAATTGTGCAAATGCTCTAATAGTTTGAAGCCTGCCACTAATTGGTACATAAATTTTAGTTGTTGATTAACCATGTTATGGCAAAGATTCCTGTGTTAGCAAAATGTATGTATATGTAACCATTGACAATGACAGCCTTGACAAATTGGGCTTAAAAAAAGGGTATGGCAAATAGCAACCAAAAAAAAAAAAAAAAAAAAGTAAAACCAATATACTGGAGAAAACAGCATTCTTTATATTCCTCTCAAAATAAAAGGTTGTTTTTGGTCAGGTCAAAAGTTTATTCAGTATAGAGTCTATGGGAACGTTTTAAGTAGTGTACTGGGAGGTGAAAACAAAGTACAATGGATTGAGAAGAGAAGATGAAAAGTACAGAGAGTGAGAACAAATCACTCTTCCAAGAAACTTGGCTGTAAGAGATAAGAAGGTAGCTCAAAGGAAATAGTATTGAGGAGGTTTTATAATGGAAACATAAAATTCTTGTGCAAAAACAAAGGAATAGTTTTTGAAGAATAGATATTCAAGTCTTTATTTTTGAAAAGATTTATCTCAATATTTTCCATAATGGCAAACTTACTGAAGCAACATCTACATATATTTGAGCAATTTCTGTATATCTACACCAAGAATTTCTCCACTTGGTAACTACACGTAAAGACACTACATTGTGCAGGGAAACTCCATTCTGTGCGTGACCCAAATAGGGGATTATTTTTTAAGTATCACATATCTTTATGAGATGACAGACAGTGGCTTGACTGTTTCAGTAAATTGTCCTTTCTTGGAAGTCAGAGTCCCAAACCATAATTCATTTGCTCCCACTTCAGTATTTGAGCACAGTGATATGTATATAAAACTTGGGGAATGGGATTAGGGTGAGGTGGTAGAAAACAAAGAAGAAAAGAATGTGTCCAAAATCTTTTCCATTTACATATAGCAACATTTTTACTATCCTAAATCAAGAGGGCTTAGACTTTCTGAAGACTTATCATTTAATATATTAAAGTCAGTGATAAGATCCTTGATTATGTAACACATGATTTACAAACATTTCATTCTAATCACACGTGAGCAAATTGAGATCCAGTGATTTAATTGCCTAGATTAAACCCATATCATTAATAACTAGTGACTCAGAAACACATCTGTCTGTAGATTCCTACTCATGTGCTTTTTCCACTAAACCATACCTTGACCACTGAACATAAGCCATATAAAATACTTGTATTATTTTCCAGCTAGTTTAGGTTTCTTTCTTTTTATGTTCTCATGGTGAACATATAGATTTCCAAAGAGGACTAGGAAGACAGTAGAAAAGAAAGGAAAAACTATGAGCTGAGGAGATCCACTCGATGCACTGTTGAAGCATAGTTGAGGAGCTGGCATAGGGGAAGGATCCCTTACAGATGAGAGTTACATGCTGACCCAGTTTTGCTTCATCCAGAGTCCCCAAAATACCTGGATGACCTCCTTTGACTGGCAGCGAGCTCAATAAATTGGCATGAGATCCCTTTATGATGTCCAGTGTTACAGGCTGCAATGATGAAGACTTTTGGCCAAACTTTGACTTTGGCTTCTCCTCATGGTTTGCTTAAAGCGTTAAGTGCTTTCTAGGCTGTGGTTTTATTTCTCTTCTCTGACTAGAATTCTGATAAAAACCTCTAATTGTGATTTAAGATTGCTGTCACCAACATTTCAGTTCTAGTTTCTTGATTTTATTCCTGTTGTTCAGTTCTAGTATATGATGTAGGCCATGTTTAATGATAAGAAATTTTCATTGCTTTTAGCATATATGCTTCTTTCCTCCAGTAATACTTTATTAATTTCCCAATATGGCTTTATTTTTCATATTGTTTGCTTGTTTTCCCTGAAATCTATCTTTGGCCTACTATGGAATATAAATATGGAATCATAAAGCCTTATAGCTAAAAGAACATTTTAGATCATGACAAACTTTGTTTATAGATGTGTGAAGTTTATGGCTGTCAAGATTTGCTTCTGGGATCCTGGACCTTCTGTCCCTATTTTAAGCAGAATGGATCCACCCTTTTCTGTTTTACTTATGTTCTTTGTCCTAATTTATTTTAAATAAATACAAAATGTTCAGCACCTTTTTGAAACAAATTTTAAAAACCACTAATTAAGTCCAATTTTCTATTTTAGAGGTGACACAACTATTGCTGAGATTGTAGGTGTCTTTCCTGAAGGTGTGTGACTCAATTCAGAAAACATCTCCAAATACCTGATTTTATAGGTTTCTTTCTTTTTTGGGGGGAGGGAAGGGGGTGCATGGTCTGGAAATCAAACCTGTGTCTCCCTCATGGAAGGTTTCTTTTTACCGTCTAATATATGCTTTACACTAACTATACTTATCAACCCCAACAGAACTAAATCCATATTCATGTTCCTCCTCCATGTTTTTTTAAATTAATTTTTGAAAATTTTCCAAATTTACAAACACTCTATACCTACCAAACAACTCCCCCTTCCCTACACTCCATTTCCATATGCCTATGTTCATTCTCTATAGATTTGCTATTTCTAGGTATTTTATATAAATAAAAACATGCAGTTTTGTCCTTATGTGCCTTGCTTATTTCACTCAGTATAATGTTTTCAAGGTCCACTTATGTTGCAGCATATCTTAGAACTTAATTCCTTCTTATGATTGAGTAATATTCGATTGAGTATGTGTACCACATTTTGTTTATTCATTTGTCTGTTGATGGACAGCTGAGTTGTTTCTATCTTTTGGCTATTGTGAATAATGCTGCTATGAGCATAAGTATCTGTTTGAGTTCCTGTTTCCCAAGATTTCTGGATCATATGATAATTCTGTTATTAACTTTTTGAGGAACTGCCATACTGCTTTCCACAATAGTTACACAATTTTACATTCCCACCAAAAGTGCATGAAGGTTTTGGTATCTCCATATCCTCTCTAGCAATTGTTATTTTCCAGCTTTTAAATCACAGCTATCCTTGTGGGTGTGAAATGGTATCTCATTATGGTTTTAATTTATACTTCTCTAGTGAATGGCTAATGATGTTGAGTATCTTTTCATGTGGGTTTTGGCCATTTGTATACACTCTTTAAAGAAGTGATTGTTCAAGTCATTTGCCCATTTTCTAATTGAATTGAAGAATTGTAAGAGTTTCATTAAATATTCTGGCATTAAGCCCTTATCACATATACTTCCTCCCATTCTGTAGATTGTCTTTTCACTTTCTTGATAATGCCCTTGGAGGCACAAAAAGTATTTAATTTTGTGGTGACGTTTATCTGTGTCTCTTTCTTTTGTGCTTTTAGTATCATATTAAAAAATCCAGTGCCAAATACAAGGTCATGAAAAATGTGACCCTATGTTGTCTTTTAGGAATTTTATGGTTTTCGCTCCTATGTTTAATTTCTTAATCTATTTTGAGTTAAATTTTGTATATTACATAAGGTAGGGAGTATTTTTGTATTTTTTTTTCAGGGAGGCATTTGTTACTAAAGAGTGGGAAGACAACTATGGCTGTGACGGTTAGAGACATCATTGGAAGATTTTGTCTCAAGTCCCATTTTTAAGAGTCTACATATATGGTTTGGGTAGAATCACCTCTGCTCATTAGTGTGACAAACAAAATCATGAGAAATGCTTTTATGCTGCAATGCGGCTCTTTATCAGTAGTACTGTATATATAGCTCTTGGCTCTAAATCTGACCCTCATCTCCCTGTATATCCTCATTTAATATCTCTGTAGCATTCATGACTTTGCTATAATCATGCTTATTTTTCAGGTTCTTGTACACACTGAAATATTTTCTGCTTTTAGGCATTTTTATTCTCCTCGACTGGGATATTTTCCCAAGCAATCCCATACGTGGTGGTATTCTTCTAACCCTAATGTCTCAGCTCAGAAACCCTCTTTGATTATCTCATCTAAGTGAACTTTTCTGATGATTTCATACCTTCACCCTAATTCTTTTATTTATTGCATGTACTGTGAAATATAATTATCTTATTTGTTTGTTTATTATCTGTCTCGAAATTCACCATGAGAGAGGGGCCTTTTTTATCTTGCTCAATGTTATACCTCCTATGCCTTGCAACAGCGTAGATGCTCATGCTCAATAAATATTCACTTGATAGAGGAAGGGAGGGAGGAAGGAAGAGAGGGAGGGAAATAGGGAGGGAGGAAGGAGGGGGGAAAGAATAAAAGCATATACCATGTCACTCTCACATGGCAATGCTCCCTGATGCATGCAACATAATCTGGGATAGTCTTTGGATAATCTGATAAGTAATGATATGGTCACTAATTATTTTTTGATGTAACCAGTAACAGGAATCCAGGTTATGCCTCACCATAATTATCCATGACACTGTTGACACCTGTTTTTATACTGCTTCGTCTAAAATACCTACAGATATTGGATATCTCTTTCCTAAACAACACTTACGTTGCAGTTGGGAGAAGTGCTTGCTTAGCACAGTAACCAAGGTTGCTAGGGACACACTTGTGCTTCAAATCTGTCCTCTGAAGTGGCAGGTTGCACTAGCTGCCTCCCTTCCATATCAATTTTCCCCCCAAGTTTTAATATAGTTAGTTTCTCAATTTGTAAGAACCTGTCTTCCTTCCTTCCCTGCCCTTATTTCAATGTACATCATCACAGTAGTCACCCTTAAGTTAACTCTGAGACTGGTGAGAGGAAGCCACACTGAGAAAAACAATTCTCCACTGTAGAATTTACTGTTTCACATAGTGTGTCAGAATCTCTCATGATTTTTCTAAGAGAAGGTTGAAGGTGTTCGTTTTGTCCTGGTATATGTGGCTAGGGCACTTAAAGGTTGTCGTTAGATATATAACTGGGCGATTAAGCATAAGAATTTGTACAGATATCTTTCCATATTTTGGAAACCTGAATTTCTCAGGTTATTAAGGCATAGATTAAACATGATGTACCTGGAACAATAGCAATTGATTGCACATCATGAAAGGGAGATTTTTAAAGAAGTATATTTACAGTTCATTTCCCTAAATTCCAGTGCATTTATTAATGAAAACAAACATCTATGCAATTACAGATGGCAGTGTTTACCTAGTAATAGTTCTTATTTGAAAGTACTGCTTTCAGAAACTAAAAATAACAAATATGTCTTTTAATTTGACATATAGTCCTCTCGACTCTCTAGCTCCTGCCTCAGTTTTATTTTTGTCATAAAGTGGTGTTTACATAAATGTTTGAAATCCTAAATATATGCCAACTGAATGTAGGAACAGTGGTCCAAAAAAAGTCTGAATTGCCAGAAGATTAAAATACAAATGTAAAAAGCTGTTGCAAACTTAAGAATGGATCAGTTGTATATGAAATTTGTACAAAGATTTTATAAGAAATTTCTACAAAATAGTTTTATAAGAAAATTGTACAAAGGATATAGTTTACTTCTTCAGTTAATGCATACCGCATTCCTATTGTGTGCCTGGAGTGTTCTAGAGGTATGTAAGCAAAACAAGTTCCTTGCTATCATGGAATTTATTTCTGAATAAAAAACAAAGATAATGGGTGAGTGAATGAATGAGTGAATGAATGAATGACTAATAAGTAAACAGCAAAATTATCAGTTACTATATTGTGCTATAAAGTGAATTCAAGAAGGCAATGTGAAGGGATGTACATGTTTATTTGTTCTAACTGCCAATTGTCAGAGAAGGACATTTAAGCCCAATTTCAGCTGAACTATGAATGATAAGAACAAGACAGTTGCTAGGGAAAGTATCCTGAGTAGTGCTAAGGCACTAATCGAGGAATGAACAGCATATTTGAGGAAACAAAGAAGGCTAGTTCGGCTGAAATGTAATGGATAAGGGGGAAATGAAGATTCCTAAGTGAGTGTGAAGAAATTGCATCATGCAGGACTTTAGAATCTAAGGTTGGGAATTGGTGTCCACTTTCAGGTTTGACAAGAAGCCATTAAAGCATTTTAAGCAAGAATTCTACATGACTTTATTCATGTTTTGAAAAGCATCAATCTGACTACCATGAAGAAAGGGATAGGGGAAAGTGGAAAAAAGGAAATCAGGGAGGAGACTATGTGCCAGTTTGAAACTATTATGTACCCCAGAAAAGCCATTTTATCATCCTGATCCAAATTTGTGTGGCCAGATCTATTGTTTAGGATGGAAACCTTTGATTAGATTGTTTCCACAGAGATTGACCCACTCAGTTGTGGGTGTGATATTTTGGTTAGATGGAGATGTGACTCCTCCCATTCAAGGTGGGCCCTGATTAGTTTACTCAGTCCTTTAAAAAGGGAAACATTTTGGAGAAATTTCAGATCCAGACACAGACACAGTCATTTGGAAATGCAGAAGCCTCAGGAGGCACAGTTGCTTCAGTACTAATAGAGATGCATAGACACAGAGGTTTAGAGATTCAGAGCTCAGCTGGCATCACCATGTGCTTTCCCATGTGATGCTAAGCAAGCTGGAACACAGAGTTGTGTCTCAGAGAAGGCCCAAAGATGCTTAGAGAGGAAAACACTGGCATCAGAGAAAGGAAGCAGCAGAACTGGCTACAAGGACTAGCAGATGCCAGCCACATGCCTTCCCACATTGGCCTTTCTTGAATCATGGTATCTTTCTCTGAATTCCTAAGTTGGGCATTTGTATGGCCTTAGAACAGTAAACTTATAACCAAATAAATTCCATTTTAAAAAGCTGTTCCAGGGCAGTGCAATGGTAGCTCAGTGGCAGAATTCTCTCCTGCCATGCTGGAGACCCAGGTTTGATTCCTGGTGCCTGACCATGAAAAAAAAAAAAAAAAAAAAAAACTGTTCCAGTACTGGTATATTGCATTCTGGCAGTAGCAACCCAAAACATATTTTGGTAGCAGGTAAGTGAGGTGATGCGGTTTGCAAATACCAAACCTGTTGAACAGCTCTTTAAATGGATAAAGGGAAAACTTGGAAGAGTTGTAAGGGCGTTGATAGAGAAGACCTAGAATATTTGATGAGACTATTGGTAAAAATATGGACTCTAAAGACACTTCTGGTGGGGCTTTAGACAGAAATAAGGCATATGTTATTGCAAACTGGAAGAATGGTGACCTGTGTTTTAAAGTGGCAGAAGGATTTGGCCAAATTGAGTAGTGCTTTTGGATGGACATTAGAAATTAAAGGTGATGACCTGGGGTACTTATCTAAGGACATTTCTAAACTAAATGTGAAAAATGCAGCCTGGGTCCTCTTTGCAGCTTATTAGGAAATATGATAGCAAAGATATACATAGAAATGAATTATTGGGTACAAAGAAAGCAGAAAATGATGGTCTGAAAAATTCTAGGCTTCCAGAAATTGAGACTCCAGTGAATAGTGCTCCACGTGAGGTTTAACCAAATATGGAACCAGTCAGCCATTCAGAAAAAGGCAGAAAGGATTTGTGGAAAGTCCTATTGTCTGATAACTTTGATCCCTGTATACTGCATGGAAAATCAACATTTTTTAATTTTTTTATTTTATTTTTACGAGATCTGTATGAACGGACCCACTGCAAGTCCAGAATAAAAGAGACAGAAAAGGGGAAAATTGAAAGACAAATTACTTCAGAGGCAGAACCATAGAAGCTGAGGTCTAGAGCCAGGAATCTCAGGCCAGGAAAGTGGACCCATCCATGCATGTGGAGAGAGTGAGTTTGCCACAGAGGCAGAGGGTGGGCCTTCCGCCTCTAGGTTTAAGATGAGTTGTGGTGCCCAGGCTTCAGAGAGAATGAAACACATGCATAGGGGATTGGGGACAGCCTGGTAATTGCCCTATTGTTCTGGAGGGGTTTAGCATGTATCTCAGAGATGGCAGAGAGCCTGGGTGCTACCCCAGTGCTTGGGGAGGGTGGAGCTGAGAGAAAGGTGGCCCCCACAAGGCACCCCAATGTTGTAACCCTCACCCCAGCATTTGGAGAAATCAGGGCCACTGCATAGGCCCTTGGAAATGATGGGACTGCCACTTTCTGAAGCCACATTGATAAACGACTCTCATACTTTGAAATCCAATGGAGTTTGCCCTGCAGGTTTTCAGAAATGTTGAGGTACAGTGACCCCTGTGTTCCTTCTTTTTGCTCCCTATGGAAATGGTAGCAAGTATCCTATCACTATCCTTCCCTTATATATTGACAACAGATAACTTGTTTTGAGTTTCACAGGACCACAGCCAGAAGAGAATTTTGCCTTAGGACAAAGCATGCCTGTAACTGACTTTGATGAGATTTTTTACTGTTTCTCATTTGTATTTGTATTGTTACTAAAATGGTTTAAGGTTTTTGTGATCTTGTCAGGGGTTGAATGTGTTTTCTATAGGGGAAAAAAATATGTCTTTTTGAGGTCCAGAGGTTATCATGTGCCAGTTTGAAAATATCATCTCCCCCAAAAAGCCATTTTATCATCCTGATCCAATCTTGTGGGGCCAGACCTATTGTTTAGGGTGGAAACCTTTGATTAGATTGTTTCCATGGAGATCGACCCACTCAATTGTGGGTGTGAATTTTTTGTTAGATGGAAACGTGACTCCACCCATTCAAGGTGGGCCTTAATTAGGTTACTGAGTCCTTTGAAAAGGGAAACATTTTGGAGAAATCTCAGATACAGACACAGACACAGTCATTTGGAAATGTGGAAACCTCAGGAGACACAGTTGCTTCAGTCCTAACAGAGATGCTTAGACGTAGACTTTTGGAGATTTAGAGCCCAGCAGATGTTGCTATGTGCCTTCCCATCTGATGCTAAGTAAGCTGGAACTCAGAGTTGTGTCTCAGAGAAGACCCACGTATGTGTAGAGAGGAAACCACTGGCACTGCTGAAAGCAATGGAACTGGGAACAAGGACCAACAGATGCCAGCCATGTTCCTTCCCACATTGGCTTTTCTTGAATCAAGGTCTCTTTCTCTGAATGCCTTAGTTGGACATTTTTATGGCCTTAGAACAGTAAACTTGTAACTGAATAAATTGCCTTATAAGGGCCTTTCCATATCTGGTATATTGCATTCTGGCAGCTTTTACAAACCAGAACAGACTAATTAGGCTATTCTTGAAGTAATCCGAACAGAGATATTGGTGGCTAGGTCTAGGGTGATAATCACAGTGGTTTTAAGATATGATTGGAGTTAGAGTTAACAGAATTTGTTGAGTCATTAAAAGTGAGGACTGAGCAGAAGAGAAGACCCAGGGAAAACTACTGGCTCTCTGTTTTCCATATGTTGTCCATATTAAAATTAAGTATATTAATATACTTACAAGGTGTCATATGAAGACATGGAATTGGAAATAAGAAGATTCAGTTCTCAGCATTAAAATATTTAAAGTCATTTTATGGAATGAAGCCACCTAAGGCAAATGAGAAAAATTAAGAGTCTGCAGGGTTTCAACATTTAGACTTTCAGCAGAGGAGGAGATAAAACCAAAGGAGGCTTAATAATGACCTGTAAGGTAGAAGAATATTACAGTCTAGAAGGATATCATAAAAGCCAGAAGCAAAAGGAAAACAAAAGAACAAAAATGTTTCAAATATTTTGTATACCATCAAGAAGTCAGTCAGTATCTGTAACCTAGTGACTGGTGCCCTAGAGAAAGATTCAATAGACCTGAGTTCTAGGCTTAGCTTTGTCACTTCTGTGCTGACGTGAAGTCACTTCACCTCTCATGTTCATTTTTCCTAAAGCCTAAACTAAATCTCCATTCCTCTGCTACTCTGCCCAGGAGAAACATGGCTAAATCAAGCACTTTTTCACAATGATTCTGGTGTCTATCCCAAAATCTTTTTCAATACATGCCTCCCAGCCATCCCAATCGATATGTCAAAGTTGGTATGTAAGATCACATCTCTTTATAATCTCTGGTATAATGTTCTTTGAATCATTTACAAATTTATTTCTACTTTGGGATTGAAACAAAATGGTATATGATACTTTTAAAAGTCAACTCTAGTAATATTTCTTTGTTTTTGTCATTACTCTTTGTGGTATGACTTAAGATGCTTAAATTTCTCTTTGCCTAATTTTTCTTTCATGGAAATGAAAGATGAAAAATTAAATCTGACAACTACATGAAAAAAGAATAGTAGATTCTGAATGTTTGTTAAAGATGGGGCCAAGGAGACATTTTCAAGCAGATGAGTAAGAGTAAGCAGGGACAAGAGGTGTGTGTGTATTGGACGTTGGGAGGAGATGGGGGCAGGGTGCGTGCTCCAAGTAAAAGGGAAAACCACTTAAAGACTGACATAAGGAAGAGCTTGTAGCTTTCTTAGGTGCTGAAACAAGGCTGAAGTGGCCAAAATGTGCTGAGTCACAGAGAAGATTAACCTCCAGGAATGGGAAAGGAAAAACGACTATGGGACTTTTAAAACAACATTAGGATTTTTTAAATTTAATCCTCAATTCAAGGGGAAGCCATGCAACTAAGTGGAGAGAGACATGATCAGAGTAGCATTTCTAAAAGATCACTCTGGCAGCTCTATGGCAAATAGATTAGAGGGACACACAGACATAAGGAAAATTGTATTTGGGGGAGGAGTGGTTATTGCAGTAATCTAGAAAAAGGTAGATTGGCAAGGAAGGTGTTAGTAGAAATAGTTGGGTAGGTGCCAGTTAACAGACTGTTCATTTGTTCCTTCATTGCCATAAAATACTTTGATTTCTGTTAAGAAATTTGGTACATAAAAGTTACTACATTTCAGCAATTGCTATTCTTCAAATAAATTTTTTATGATGTTTCAAGGAGCCACATCTGTAACACCTTATAAATGATTAGCAACTTTAATTAAAGAAATGTTTCTGATTGCCAGATTTATTTACACAGTGGAACCAGCCATGTCTCCTATATCTATGCGAATAAATGTATGAAATACAGTAATACAAATGCAGTATGCATAAAATGCTGGAAAAACAGAATGGGGATTTAAAAGCAACTTCACTTAGGTACTAGATGACCAGTTTTATTGTAACTGGTCTTATTGCCTATGAATATTTACTTTCTGAATATTTTTGCACTCCTAATATAGGTGTTGCAAAATCCAAGGATAAAATTAACTTTGATGGAAATATTGAGGGACTGTTAAGCCTTCTTTATATATTTATCATAAATAGAATCATTTTAATGATACTATTAAAGTGAGCAGAACCATGTGGACTGCAATTCAATTTCTCCCTTTAGTAGTTTTAAGTCAGATCATCACTTCTGAGAAGATGGACTGCATTCTCGGTTGCCCAATCCACCATTAAATTATATAGATTTCACTTCATCCTGGAGAGCTTGCCACAAGGAATGAACTGTCCAAACTCTACCCTTGCAATGCTAGGATTTTATAAAGGATAAACTCAGTAAGAAATCAAATCAGGTACTGTGGTCATTGGGTATTTAAAATTAGAACTTTCCTCAGATAATTTTTTGTTTTGCTTTTGAACCAACAAAAGGGAACTCATGCAAAGATAATTTATCAGAAAAGAAAAGAATTATTTTTTTTTATTTTATTTTATGTGGAAACTTTAACATATAGAGTCAGTAATGGCATAAGAATATTGTGTTCCAAACCAAAATATATTTTAGAATAGCATAGTTCAGGGGCCTGCACTTAGTTTAAGATATTTTATTTTCTTCTCTTTGTAACAGGGTAAACCAAAAATAAGCAGATGGTAATCGTGGGCTGAGGATGAATGACTAAGGATTCATGGCAGGATTGTATTACAAGATTATGTGCAATTGACACATTTAACTCTAAAGGCTTTTGGTTCTGTAGAATGTTTAAAGCATTGCTGAAGCCACATTGAGAGAAAAAAAATTAGAGTGATTCAAAATTACGATATGATGAAAAATGGGTGGTTTTCTCTATCACTTTTTTTTTTGATAATTGCTAATGCTAAAGGCTATACAATGTATCATGATCTTATTGTAAATACTAAGGTCAGTAAGACCACTTTTCCTGCATTTATTTCATGCCCTTATTCTTTCCTTCCTTCAGCATTTACTGCGGCCCTACTATGTTTGGGCACTCTCTAAACCTTGTGATTACCATGATGGATACTGTAAAGTCCCTACACTCAAAGGGCTTCTAATCCAGTGGGAGGAATAAGTCAGTGAATTAATAATTATGAATATCATGTTATACAATTGCCATAATAGCAACAAAAAATTTATTTTATAGATTATTTTATTATTTCCAGATTTTTTAATTAGTTATTACAGCTAAAAGACAGCCTATATGGGCAGACTTTGTTCTTATTAACTATTCATTTTTAAGATTTAAAATCTATACTTAGGATAGAGTATCTATTTCAAGTATATACTGTTTAACCTTATTTTTAATACATATCCAAGGTTTTATATGTATAATAAGTCTAAATAAATAAGGCTAAATGAAAATTGATGAACAAATGCTATCTATGAATTTAATAGAGTTACTATACCTGAACCTAGTTTTGGCAACATGAAAGTAAAGGAAAAAAAGGAGAGTTTTAAGTTATGTAAATTCTCAGATAAAGGAAGTGGACTGGTTCTTTAAATCAGACAAACTTATTTTTATCTTAGTTTTACAAAGTTTCTCACATGGGCTATCATACAGGAAACATTGGGTATAAGTTCAAGAGTATGGTTTTAAAACTAAATGTAAACAAATTTCTTGAATGATTCTCTATAAAACATTAAAATGATATGATGGCATTCAAGCACCTGAGAAAAGATATTGCAAGAGGCTAAGTAAATGTAGTTGAAAAAATGTGGGGTCCTGCTTATCCAGTATAATGGGTAGAAATTGAAGTATTTTTAGAAGTTTGAAAAAACATCATCCTTATATTAACTTTATTAAAAATCATTTCTGTCAATTTGACTCCTGATGGAATTTGTATAGCAGATAATCATGGCCATATTTTCTTCTGTTAACTTGCTGTCTTCCTTCTTATGGCTTTGAGATATATTTGCTTTGGAAACCAGATAAACAGCTGATAGGGTTAGCATTTATTCTATTAAAAGAAGATGCTATTTGTTATTAATATGGAGATGTACTCCATTTTATAGATAGGAACTGAGTCTTAGAAACTTCTCAAAATTAATAGCATGAAGTGTTATTAAAACCAAGCTTTTATAATTCCTAGTATAATTCAGTTGTTAATATCATATTTAGAACTTCCAGAGAGCAGAGGACCTTGGCATTAAAATACACCTGAAATAGCACCAAGGGATCAGATAGGCAGCAGCTTTTCTCACAGGGGCATGCCTATGTTATTTACATTCATGGGTCAGTTATTGCTGACAGTTCATTTTGCTAATTAATCAGGCATAAAGTTCTGGAATTGACTTATCAAATCAGATATGCATATGCAATAGAGCTTTGAGTCCCCATTAGGTCATTCTATGATGAACATTGGTTTTAGTTTGCCAAGGATGCCGAATGCAATATATCAGAGATGGATTGGCCTTTATAAAGGACATTTACTAAGTTACAAATTTACAGTTCCTGAACGGAGAGGCAGCTGACTTTCCTTTGGGTTTCTCTGTCACATGGGAAGGCACACTTCCATGTCTGTGAGCCCTCTCTCCCGGCTTCTGGGTTCACACAGCTTTCCCTTCTACATCTCTAAATGTGTTGGATCTATGTTAGTTCTGAGCACTGAGCTGAGGTGTACTGAGCTGCCAAGCTGTACTGAACTGTTTCTTTTTCTTCTGTCCTTTCCTGTTAAGCCTCACTCTTTGTGGAAGTCACTCCCCTTAGTCGATTGCAGATGTAATCAGCCATAGATCAATTTCACATTGCAATAGAATCACTAGGCACCTTCACCTGGCCAAGTTGACATCTGAACCCAATTACTACAGCATCTATGCAAAGGTGAATTATTGCATTCTGGTTATGTATTCACCTCAACCAACTGGAAGTTTGACTTAAATATGATTCTGGCAATCTCAACATTCAACAGAATTTGAAGAAGGTAGATTTTATATACATTCTGAAATATTTCATTGTAGAATGAACATTGTCAGTTATAATTTTCAGGGATAATAATTTATCAGTTTGTTTATTTATTTTTATCCACATGCTTAAGAAAAATAGATTAAGATTTGAAAAATAGTGAAATATAGTGAATTGTGTACTTATATCCAAAAATTCTCAGAGCCTTTTTCAAAGTCCATGCTTATTGATCTTGATCACGGTATTATCATCTCTCAACTACCCCAATCCTTATCCAGAGGGTTCAATATTATGAAGAATATACACTACAGAGGGGCTCTTTAGGAATTAAAATATAAAAATGTCCAGAAGACTGAGCAATCTCAGAGATGAGCCATCTCAGTTTCCAGCAAATTTCAGAATCATCCCTCCCTTGTAACCCAATCCTGTCATGAGATTTTTAAAGACCAACTCGGTATTTTTACCACAATACCCTTAACACAAAGCAATAGCACCACTTGGCTAAGTTTTCATGAAAGGAGCTATGATAATTGAGCAATGTGCATATACTACATTCATTTATAGTCACCAAAATCTTAAAGCCTAACATTTTCTGTTACTTTCACGGAATTGACAGATAAAGAGAAGCCACATTTAGTGACATTTACTCAACCCATTAAGATTAACAAAGCATCCAATTTGTGTCCAGAATTAGAGTAGCATCTCTAAGGTCATCGAGCTCCCTAGTGAAAAAGGAAGACCTTACAACTTAGATCTCTGGTTTTTTGAAGACTGTGCTATCTCCTAGACTGCAAGTTGTACCATACTAAAATCCACACCAATGGAGGAAATGGTTGCAACAGCTGAATGCTTAGAAACATAAATGTACTTAATGTGCTAGAGGAAAATAATGTAATGGTAGATTTTTCAAATGTATGCCCCTATTAAGAGAACCTGTGCATCACACTGCAAGACATACTCAAGTGCCAAAGGAATCTCTCAATTATTAAAAAATTATAGGCTTGAGACAAGTGCTGACAGATCAGGATTTAAAGGACAAATAGCCCTGCATATTGGCATGCACTACATAAGAACTGACTATTTAAAATAATCTCCATGAAATCTTATTTTTTTCCTACAGTACTTTCACACATTTAGTTGTCATCATTTTAAAATTTGAAGGCCATCCAGCAGTGGCACTTGATTAGAATATTGAATATATTATTTATCTCAAAAGAAGTACTAAGATTAATGTTTCTACAGCTTCTATAATAAGAATTATAAAGCTCATCCCTGAATGTACTGGTAGAATTTCCAGCTGTGCTGTGATTTGATTTGACGGCCCAGACACTGACCAGTTTAATGATTTGCAGTAAAGCCTGGTTATCTTTGAAAAAGGATTGGATTTTAAGGCCCCGTGTTTTACCTTAGAATATGGACACATTACTTAAAAGAAGAAAAATGAATAATATCCCCTTGAATTAAAAGCCTATATGAAGTCATATTGTGTACAAATTTTCTTCAGGTTTTTTCTTGGCCTAGAGAACGCTTATGTACTCTTGACAGTGAGTGAAATTTGATTTGAAGTAGTGTAGAAAGAACTAATTCTCTAGTTCTTCCACAACCCAGCAAAGAAGATACCATATTGCAAATTAGGAAATCAAGTAAATAAAAATTTCTTGAATGCCTAAAATATTCAGGCCCAACTTTTTCAGGCTAATTGTCACCTCTGTATTTCTCAACTGCTTTTATAACAATGTCTAATTAGCATCTATTCTTCAGTTGTGTGAATTTCTAGGTTTGTTTCATTTGTTTGTGTTTCTCAAAGATGGTCTCTTATATGGACTTAAACTAAGGACTCAGAGGGAGGGAGAAGAAGCTAGACACAAAATACATTTATAAGGCTCTGTCAGAAGCTTTACTACCCTTCTCACTGTTCAGATACCTACATTTTCAGTTTTAGAGTCAGAGATGGGGAAGCCTGGGTTGACAAAAAGGGAAGGAAAAGCAAAGCAAATAACAGGAACAAGACAATTTAACACACAACACTGTTCTCTAAACTATAACTGTAGTTCTTGGGAGAACTTCAAATATGGATAATCTCGAATTCTGCATTAGAGATAAATGAGTCACCATTATATATTGGGGTAAGAGAAAACATGGGTTCAAATTTCTCTTTATATTCACTGAATTATTTGAGGAAGAATAAGGAATAGAAATTAACAAAATTAAAATCTAAGTTCTTGAAAGAATGTCATGATACTTTGTTCACATTTAGTTAATATTGATTATACTTATGTTCCCACAATGTTACATTTATTTTCTACAGCAAATTTTGTATATATTAAATTTTGGTTCCCTTTTATGATCTATTTCTAGTGTGTTTGTGGTTTTTTACATGGACATTATAGGGGAAATGTCACTAGATTAGTGGGAAATGTCACTAGACTAGTTCTGTCCAGAGGTCAGAACACCTGGCTTTCATAAGTACTACTTTGGGAAAGTAGACTGTTCTATCAAGGAACAAGTGGTTGATTGGTAACCAAACTGCCTGCATAGCTCCATCTATTTTTAAGTTCTCTTAAAGTTTTTAGCATGTTTTCTACCTAACTGATTTAGACCTTGGTTTAACTGATGATAAACATTACTGGTTTTATTATTTCTCAGAGGTCTAGTTTCTAAGGTTTTTCTCAGCTCTAACATTCTATGATTCTAAGGTTAAGAGGTCTGAATCTGGAGGCTTAGGAGGAGTCCCTGGTTCTCCGGACATGGAGACAATATCCTAAGGTGCTTTTTTTTCTTTTAGCTTTCTGGCTTGATGAGGTTCTTGCTTCCCTGTAGGAAGAGAACTAGAGCCCAAACAGAGGGAAACAGATAGTGAGAAAGAAAGAGAACTATAAGTTTTTCCTAGCACTTCATCCTTTGCCTTACAGATATATTATGGACTTTGGGACTCTATGAATAGGCTGTTAAAATATGTCCTTAAGCATTTTAAGTTGTAGTGACTCTTCTTTGTTAATCCAAGTATGTGGGTAAGATTGTCTGCTACCCAACAACATTCTTAATTGTGATTTGTTTCATCCATGTTGGAGACAAGATGGAGCTTAACACTGAAATTGTCACTATTCTGACAAATATCTTTGAAAATATGTCACCTACATTCTTATTCCCATAAGTCAGACAAAAGGGGGAGAAAAGCAAGCTGGTAGAAGATCTTTATTGGTAACATAAAAAGGCAGAGTTCTGATAAACCATTTCTATTGAAAAATCATAGCTAACCTCCTAACTTATAGAATCCAACTTTTCTTCTAGACGTTCATGGTTCTTAATAATCTGTCCCTAAGTTTCCTCTTAGGAGACTTGTATGATTATTAGAAGTCTTTGTGTTTTAGATTACAGAGAAACAAACTTTAAAAGATTTTTGTTTTTGGTCTGATTAAGCTCCCGCTATATCCCCCACACACTGGACATTGTTCCAGTTGCTGGAGATAAAGCAAATCACACTATTGAAAGAGATAGACAGAACTCTCATTGAGCTTATATCTAGAGAAGGATTCAGAAATGTCATGTCCCAACCTATTGCTAGATAAGAAAAAATATCAATGTGGTATCCTTTATAGCCTTACTTAGTTAAAATATAAATGTATCATGCATATATAGAAAAGGTGAAAAGCTGTGTAAAAACAAGTTGACAATACTTATTTCAGAATTATAGAATTACAAATGGTTTTCATTCAATACTTTTGGTGACCTATATTTTTCAGATCTCTTACAGTAGACATAATATTTATCTTTATAATAATAAATATAACAAAATTATAAATATTATATGCATGTGTCTATGATGTGCATATATGCATACACTGTTCACATATTCGTACACACTTCTGACTTTTCTAATAGAAATACAGCTTCCTAAAATCTGGTACTCTTTTTCATTGATTCTTAACATAACCCCCTCCCCCAATGTCTCGCACAGTTTCTCTATTCAATTAATTGAGCAAATTAATTGGAAAAAAATTATTATTGTAGCTTCTGCGAAAGGACTTTGGAACCAAGTGGGTGAAACAGATATGTGAATAATTGGAGATTTTACAATGAATACTATAATTGGGGGGTGATTAAAGGGGACAAACATAAATGGGGAACTTAGGATAACTTCAAGTAAAGGTGACTGAAATTGAATAACCATAAACAGCACTTACATGTCTCTAGCCACCTTAAGTTTTTTTTTTTTAAACTTTCTTTATTGTATAGTATAACATATATACAAAGCAAAGAAATAAAAAAAGCCATAGTTTTCAAAGCACTCTTCAAAAAATGGTTACAGGATAGACCCAAGTTTGTCATGGGCTACCAAAGGATCCTCTCATATTTTTCCTTCTAGCTGCTCCAGAATATAGGAGGCTAGAGGGCTTAAATACTTTTTTACCATCACAATTGACTTTTTCCCCCTTTTATTGTGAAAAATAACATCTATACAAAAAAGCTATAAATTTCCAAGCATGTACCACAATTAGTTGTAGAACGTATTTCAGACTTTGACATGGATTATGAGTTCACAATTTCAGGTTTTTACTTTTAGCTGCTCTAAAATACTGGAAACTAAAAGAGATGATAATTTAATGATTCAGCATTCTTATTCATTTGTTAAATCCTATCTTCTATGTATAATTCCACCATCACCTTTGCTCTTTCCATACCTCTCTTGGGGTTGTTTGGGACATGGCAATTCTAAATTTTTGGTATTGGAAGGGTCTGCCACTAATATGGGGAAGGGAGATGGAACTATCTGATGTTCTCCACCTTAAGTTTTGAGAACCTATTTTTACAACCCTAAGTCAGGTCCCAGTCAAGTGGGAACAAGGGGAAAGAACTTTTGAAATCAGTTATCTTGAAAAAATATATACCAATTAGACTCATGGTCAGGCTCCACCTATATTATTTCTTAATATTAGTCTTTATAAGCTCATGGTCAATATCCTCTCAACTTGATATCTACCCTCACCCTAGTCTGCCTATCCTGAGCTTTTCCCTGCTATTGGCTCATATATCTCTAGTCCTTGCCTTTGGCAAGAGCTGTGATTACTATTGCAGGAAACGAACACTCAAGCTTTTCAAATGGTTGTTAGCTTTATTTGAAGGCTAATGTTTCAAAATCAGATCCTTTTTTATCTGGCAGTCTCATTAGGAAATGAGCCAGGCCACTGTAATTAGGATTCAGATTTACTGCCGGTTTCTGAGAGAAGTTCACTGGGATTGTAACATCTCTGGCCAATCATGCCATATTGCTCAAACACAGCACAATTTATTAGCTGCTCATCTGCTTTTTTGCCTGGTTTTCTGTCTCATCAAGTAGTTTGAGGGTATGCTTCATACATTAGAATTGGCCAGAAAATAACTATATATCCACTGTGACATAACCCTTTATTATCTATAGTTAATTAGAAAAGATGAGTAAGAATATTTATGTCTCTCTGCATAGAATAAGATATCATTTTAAGGCTGGCATAGTATTTTCCTTCCCTTGATGAATGTTTTCTGTCATGGCTCAATAAGAGATGAGCTACAGTCTGCTAGTTTTGGCAACATCTGCTTAGTGGGAATGTTTAGCTTGTCCTCCCAAATTACAGCTTCATTTATTTTATCCAGTTTCATTAATCTTGTGAGTACCTTCATGGCCAATGATATGGGCTCTGCTAGTGCTGAGTGGAGAATTAATTACCAGTAGACTAGAGCAATACCTCTATGGGAGCCAGACCCCAAAATGATTTGGATGCCATTTAATTAACACAGAACAGACTTGTAATAGACTGCAGAGTTCTTTGCAAAAGGACAAAATAGCTGAGGGGGTGGGTGAGAAGGGAATAAATAGGACTCTTTTGGAAAAGGTGGGTTGGGAATATAAATTGGAACTTCAAGATATGATGCCTCCCTGTTTATCATATAAAATAATGAGACATTTCTCGATATGAGGGAAAGAAAATAGATTTTAGCTCAGATGACAATTTTCCACTTGGAAATGCTAGATGCCAACTTGATTTTCTATGGAATGGAAAAAGTTACTTCAGCTGAAAAGATATAGGAAACTATATCAATTTAGGAAATGGTGGTAAATCTGAAGTTTCTTTTGTATTTCTTACTGCTGACATGTAAAATGTCATTTTGATTCTGCTCATCTTTTTATCAAAAGCATCAACATGTCAGATACCATAGAATCATCACTGAAAGGAAGTCAATAAACCTAAGTTCAGTAGTAAGAAAGAAAATAACTGTCAGTGTTCTAAGTAAAAATTGTTTGTTAAATTACTATTCTTTATAAAGTTTTATATCTCCCCATCAATTAACATTGTAATTTTAGAGATGCATTTCCATGAAAAAATGTTTGATTCCTAGAATATTGTGTGACTTACTCCTAAGTCAGACTAAGTCAGACTAAGTGATGAGGGTAGTGATGATAATGACTAATATTTATGGTGCATTTATGCTTTGCCAGGATTGGGCTAATTCCTTTGTATCATTATCATATTTATTCCTCATAACAACTCTATGACATATTGTCCTTTCTTAAAATTTACAGATTTAGAAACTCTTTTTTGTCTACCACAAGAAACCTGAGGTGCCCACGTCTCTGCCATCTCTGACACTAATCCCCATATATCTCTGCACATCCCCCCATCTTTCAGCTCTTAAAACCCTGCTACTTTCTCTTCATAGTCATCAGCAAAATACTGAATCACTTACTCTTAACATTTCTTTGATCATTTTGACTTCTGTGGTTTACTTTCAACCTTCCTCTTCCCTGCTTACACAGACTCCAGTGCTTCCTTCTCAAGAGGTAGTTGTTTCACTCTTTCACCCCTCAAACCACTGTCCTTGCATGGGGTAGAGATATTTCCTTGATCCTTATTGATGGTACCAGACCATTTCCTCTCACCTTCTCTAAATACATCTAGTTTTGAACCTGATCCCATTAAACTGTACTAACCATTGCCTATCATTGTCACATTCATCTCTGGTTTCCTGATCATTCTTACTGATTTCTTGAAAATTGAAATCCTGGCTGACTCTCACTTTCTAGACTACTATTCCTATCATGATTCTTAGTGATTTCATAAGCATGTGGATTCAATTTCCAATAACCTGCTTTCCAACTTCTTTGACCTTCTCTCTGTAAATGACCTTGTCCTCCATAATACTGTAGCCATTCCCTACTCAAGGTCATACCATACAGCTTGTCTTACCAATAATTGTAGCCTCACCATGATCTCAATTCCATTTGTTCCCCTCTCTGACCAGAACCTCCTCTCTTTCCATCTGACTCCAACAATCTTTTGACACCCAATTGACTTCCAATCCACTGGTCATAACATTTCCTATATTTCCCACACTTGTGTCCTCCTTCTTATCCAACTTAAATTCAATATTTAATTATTATAATAATATTGATATGCTCCCACTCACTTACCCTTTGTTTTTTTCATTTTTTGGAGGGAAAAATATGTTTAAAACCAGCTATCAACATGATCTGTACCTGCAATAGGGCAGCTGACCATGGCTGGAGGAATACACAGACTTTGTTTAAATAAACTAGTTTCAATTTAGATATCCATCAATTCCACATGAATCCATTCATTTTTACTTAAACTAACATGTCATATCTTTCCTTCTTTCCTCAAATTAACAATACCTCCTTCTTTCTTATGATAGCTTTAAGTCCTATGTTAATGAAAAAGCAAATGCACTCACAGGAAATGCTCCACCAGCCTCAACAACCACATCTACACACCAACCAGCATCAGTTTTCATTGTTCCAATTTCTCTCCTGTTGTGGCTGGTGAACTGTCCAAGCAACCAGCTGATCCCAACCTCTCTATATATATCATGGAGCTACCCCTCTCATGTACCCAGAGTTGTTCTTTCAGGAGTTCTATCCTCTTTATCCTTTATCATCAGTTTTGTTTTTTCCCATTTTACTATATCATTCTGAATTGTAATGTCTCTTATGGAAAAGAAAAAAAATCCCTCCCATGACCCAAATTGCACAATTACTACAGCCTATTCCTCTGTTTGCTTTAATGGTAAAGCCCGAAGAAATAATCATCTATATATTTTCTTTCCAATTCCTCTCTCTTAAACTCACTAAAATCACATATAAACCTTCACCACCCATCCAAAAGTGTTCTTGTCAAGCTCACCGTTGCTAAATCCAAGGATTGCATTTGCACCTATCAATCAAATCACTCCATCTTTATTCATTTGAATTACAAAATACACATCCTCATGACTATCCTTTTACCTAATTAGCTACCTTCCTATTTTCCTTTCTGGTTCCTCTTCACCTCCCCAAAATCTCAAGTACCCCCTTCCTCCGTCTTCGTACATTTTCTCTTTTCTCACTACTACCTACTCTCTTTGTGATACGATCCAGTAGGTAGGTAATTTGCTTACCTACTGCTCAGTAGTGCCGAGACGCGTTCCTGGAACACTGGCATTTAATCAGGATTGTAGGGAATTCACTGGGGGCGTAGAACAGTAAGTTGCTGTCCAAGGTCTGCGGGCTTTGACTCCATGTCTTCACTGCTAGGCTATGCTGCGTCTCTCTTAACTCTTCCTCTAAAATATTTTCTACAAAGCAGACCTTTAAAAAAGTGTGTTGTTGACTTCTGAAAAGTAAAACAAGTTCTATAGATAATGAAGTCTAGTGGAAAATTTACATACATACACAGAGCACCATTCTGGAATGAAGAGTGAAACACCTTCTAACCTAAGGCCCATTTCAATCATCTTCAGAAAGAAACTATTTCAAACAGAATAGGATATAATCTTACATTGTAACAGATACGCCCCAGGGTTGGACTGCCAGTGTTGAGGTTTGGATAAGAAACATAGGACTTCCAGTAATTTAAAAGTTTGTAAATCTAGGAGTCCTCCCATGATTAAGAACTACTTGCCCTTCCTCTTATCAATTGATACATGAACATCACCATGATGTGGACCTTATTTTAATGAGATATAATAATGACAGGTGCCTTCCTGTTTGCATATAAACATGAAAACCTTCAACAGAGTTAGTGCATCATTTAATTTTCATCATCATGAAAAATATTAAGCACTCATTTTTCTATGATGCTATGCTTGTCATAGGTTATGGTACCAGATTAATTTTAATATAAATATCAAATTCTGACATGTAGAAAATAATTCTGGGCTATAATTTCAGGAGCTTTTGAAACTAAGCACATCTTTTTTATGAATCAGTCAGAGTCACACTGTATCATGACTCTACCAGTGATTAGGGGAATCAGTGATAATGACTTTTTGTTCTCAGAATTTTCGCTTCTCAAATGCATGAGAGTTAGTGTCTAATGAATACTTTGGTTGGAAGCTCTATTGTTTCTTTTGTATCTAACCTGTAGACACATCAATTTGAGAGCATTATTTACACTTGAACATAGTGACTGGTCCATTGGTTTTAAGGATCTTTGTATACAGCCTATTTATTTTCCTGATCACCATACGGAGTGTTTGTTCCCACAGTTTTTCTTTCTGAATTGTGTGCATGTGAATGAATATGTTTATTTGCATAGGCCCCCAATACTGTTTTTTCTAGATTTCTAAAACCACATACTGAATATTCATTCTTCTTGTTTACATGTATAATTCCATTGATTCCCATTCATAGTATAAAGAGGTCCTGAAACTACTAGTTAAATATAAAAGTCCTTCTAATTCCTCTTGATACCTTAAAAAAGCAGTCAATATTAAAAGTAAATAATTACTAAAGAAAAACTGGAGAAGGGACAATAGAAAAAATATTTTGGAAGCTGGAAAACAGATGAATGCTTGGTTATTGTCTTTATTGACAGAGAGGATGAAATGAAGCTATGAATGAGAAAAGACTGAAGAAAAGCCCAGGGACAAGCTGATATATGCCATACAACACCAGAAAGTTGCAGCAAATAGATGCAACAGATACCTCTGAAAGATAGAGGTGGTACAACAAGGATTCAAGAAGACTAGTTGAGAGTCTCTTTTAGAGCAGTTTTTTAGACACAGGGATATACTCTCCCACCTCACATGGTCATCAGATATTCCTTTTATATCCCTCTCTAAACTGACAATGTTCTCTAGAGACAATGTACCAGAAATGCTCTGTTCTAAGGGATTTCAGGCACCAATGCATACTTAACTGAAATCAGGGTGATAAGGTTAGGTTTTGAATTAAATAATGTGAACTACTAAGAGCTCTTCATCCTTACACCCAGCTCCTAGAATACTAACCACCCTAAAGGAAACAAGAGGATAATTCAAATGGGAAACTACCTGTAGGTGATTTATTTTAAGTTCCACAAGGAAAGAGCCTAGTCAAGCTCTTATTCAGTCTACCACTCAACAAACAGTTTTACTCACACAACGCTTATAAGAAGATTTTCTGTGTGAGCAGACATTCAGTAGGAGTATATCAAAAGACACTAACATAAAATACAGTGACCAATTAGAAAAAGAAGAACTTGGAAGAAAGAGAAGCATGATAGTGAAGGGAATAGAAGGGAAAAATGGCAAAAACCAAACTATAACTACTTGTAAATATAAAGGAAGATTCAGCATCAATGAACATACATGGAGATAACAAAAAAGAACAGAAAGCAAGAGAGTTCTCATCGAAATAAAAAATGATGGCAATAATTATAAATTTTTTCATAAAAATTTTGAAGATGATGTAATTTCCAGAAAAAATAACTATAACGGAGTATGTGGAGAATGGAAAAATAGTAAGAAACTATTTTATAGGTTAAGGTGTACTAGAGGGTCAGCATAGATCAACAGAAACTCCTGAAAGGGAGAAAATTAAAATAGACAAAAGGGAAAATATTATTAAAAAGTTAAGAAAATATCCCAGAACTGTAACACAAATCTTCAGTTGGAAAAGGCGAACAGAAAGCAAGAGAGTTCTCATCGAAATAAAAAATGATGGCAATAATTATAAATTTTTTCATAAAAATTTTGAAGATGATGTAATTTCCAGAAAAAATAACTATAACGGAGTACGTGGAGAATGGAAAAATAGTAAGAAACTATTTTATAGGTTAAGGTGTACTAGAGGGTCAGCATAGATCAACAGAAACTCCTGAAAGGGAGAAAATTGAAATAGACAAAAGGGAAAATATTATTAAAAAGTTAAGAAAATATCCCAGAACTGTAACACAAATCTTCAGTTGGAAAAGGCCTTCTAAAAGTCCAGTACAAAAAAACAAATGTAGACATCATTTTGAAATTTTAGAACACATGAAATAAATAGATGCTTCTACAACTTCTGGGGTATATGGTGAGCTAGTAACATACACAAAATCAGGAATCATAATAGCATTAGAGGGATGTCAGTGAATATGGAAGAGTAAAGTCTTCCAAAAATTCTTCTTTCCACTTAAGCAGCAAGAACACTGGCAATATGTGGCACAATCGACTTTTTCAGAAACTGGAATATAGCTAAATTCTTGGACAATGTCAGGAGTGTTCATGCTAGATAAATGGTTGAATTTCAGGAAAACCAACATCCTGTTATTGAGGTGAAACCCAGCAACTTGACAGCCACTGGAGTGAGCAGAACAAGCTTAGAGCTCCTTTGTAATGTTATTCCCAAAGAAATGCCATTAATTGATCTATCTGGTGGTCAGTGGAAGATCCTACTGTTAATAACATCTTTATTTGACCTGACTCATACTTCAAGTATGAACAGACTTTTTCCTGGGGACCTTTATAAAATGTAATCAGAGGCAATTAATGAACATCACAGATTCCTGAGGCCATGGTTAGGCCAATAGGTTAACCAAAACGTGTGAAAGGAAAAGCAGGGGAATGATATTCCTATATGTGGCTTTGAAACGTTCAGGCATATTCCTGAGAAACTGGAAGGTCACACATGTGTAAGTATATGGCACATATCCAGGGCTGCTCAGATGATCAAGAACGATTTCAGAAGGCTCTGAGCTCTCACCTCTGGCTAACCCTGAGTCTCTGCAGAAGCAGAAATTGAAGGTGAAGGCCTTCAATATACACCTGGTTGAGTGATTAATGCAGCCCCAATACCCAAATCAATCCCCTCTACAAACTGTAGGAAATTATCGGTTCATGACAGTTAAGGAAATTTCTGCCTAATCATTAGCTGACCCTAAGCTAATAGAACAGGGGCTACAGTGGCCACACATTAAAAAGAACACATACCTCACAAAAGTGGTTCAGAAAAGTCACTAAACAAACAAAAAACAAAGAATAGCAGCAAGAAACCCTGGGAAGGGGGGAGAATCTGATTTCCAAAGTTGCCGCATTTTATTTTTAAATGTGTCCATTCAAATTAATTTTAAAATGATCAAAGTATTTCAGATGTGTTCATTAAAAATGTGTAAAACATGTAAGCATACAAGAAAGTACGGTCCTTATACAGGAATAAAAATGTCAATAGAAACTGTCCCTCCAGAAAGCCAGTATGTGGACTTACTAAACAAAGATTTTAAATCAGTTATTTAAAATACATTTAAAGAACTTAAGGAAACTATGTCTAAAGAAATAAAGCATGAGAAGGATGTCTCATCGAATGGAGTATATCAAAGAAGAGACAAAAATCATAAAAAAGAACCTATTAGAGATGCTGTAGTTGAAAAGTAAAATAATTTAAATGAAAAATTCACTAGAGCGGCTAAACAGCAAATTTAACTAGGCAGAAGGAAAAAAATCACAGAACTTAACCACAGGCTACTTGTAATTAATTATACACTCTGAGAAACAGAAGCAGAAATGAACAATGCCTCAGAGACCTTTGCAACACCATCAAATATGTTAGCATATGTGTAATGAGAGTCTCAGAAGGAGGGAAGAGAGAAAAAGAGACAGAGTGAGCATTTGAAAAAATAATGGCTGAAAACTTCCACATTTTGATTAAAAAAATAATGTACACACTAAGATGTTCAATAAACTCCACATGGGAGACCTTCAAGGGGATGCAGAGCTAAAAACATCATAATCAACCATGGAAAGACAAAGAAAAAGAGAGAATCTTAAAAGCAACATCAGAAAAGTGGCTCATTACTTACAGAGGAACCTCAATAAGCTTAGCAGTTGATTTCTCTAATAGACAGCATGGAGACCAGAAAGCAGTGTATAGCATATGCAACAAATTAAAAAAAAAATACTGTCAACCAAAAATTTGATATGCAGAAAAACTATGCAAAAATGAATGAGAAATAATTACGCTCCAATATAAAGAAGAATAGAATTAATTGATGACAGATGGCTTTCTGAGAAACACTGAAGTGAATAGTTTTTCACACCATAATGAAATGACACCAGACAGTAACTTGACTCTACATGAATAAATTAAAACACCATAAAGGTAACTAAATAGGTAAGTATAAAAACCTGTATAGGGCAGTACAGTTGTGGCACAGTGGCCAAAATAGGTCTTAGACCTGGGTTTGATTCCTGGTGCCGGCCAAAAAAAAACCTGTATAAATGTAGTTCTCAATTAACTCTTTGTTATTAACATGATTTTTTTAAAAACTGCATAAACCAAAATTTATAAATCTGTTTTAATATGCATACAATATATAAAAACTTGATATGTATAACAATAACAGCACAAAGGAGGGCAGTGGAATGGAGTTGTATAGGGATAAATAATTTGTTATACCATTGTAATTGAGTTGGTATCCATTTGAACTAGATTGTTATAAATTAAGATGTTCATTGTGACCTGCAATGGCAACCAAAAGGAAAATAACTCCCAAAATATAGTATAGGGGACAAAGGAATTAAAATAGTAAACTCCAAAGCATCTACTTAAAAGAAGACAGTAGTGGAGGAATAACAGAACAAAAAGACATAAAACATACAAAGATCATAGAGCAAGGTGGCAAATATAAATCCTATCATATGAATAATTACATTACATTTTAAAGGATCACACACCAAATAAAAGGTGGAGAGTGGTATGATGGATAAAAAAGCATAACATATGTCCTTTATAAGAAATACAAATTAGAATAAGATACACAAATAGGTTGAAAATTTTAAAAATAAAATTAAAAAAGATATTCCATGTAAGCAGTAATGAAAAGAGAGTTGGAGAGGCTAAAGTGATATCACACAAAATGCACAATGAGACTATAGAGTTATGAAAGACAAAGATATTTTCTAATAATGACAGAGTAAAACTTTTATCAAGAAGATACAACTTAAACACATATGCAGTTTAAAAAGTGACTCACAGTACTTCAAGCACTTAAAGGGAAATATATAAAATTCAACAAGTTGGAGAATTCATTTTCTCATTTTGGAAAATGGATAAAACAACTAGACAGATCAATGATGAAATAGACTTGAAACACTATACTCCAAATAGATCTTACAAACATCTATGGAATACTCCATCCAACAAAAACAAATAAACATTCTTCTCAAGTTCACATGGAATATTCTTCAGAAAAAGCCCTTATTTTAGGCCATAAAGCAAGATACACTAATTTTAAAAGACTTGAATCATACTAAGTGTGTTCTCTACCAATACAATGAAATACAACTGTAAATCAATAATAGCAGAAAATCTAGTAAACTCAGAAATATGTGGAAATTAAATCACATACTGCTAAATAATAAATAGATCAAAATAGCAATTACAAGGAAGATTGGAAAATACTTGTAAATGAAGAACAGGAATACACAACATGCCAACAATTCTGTAATGCCACTAAATCAGATGAAAATTTATATATTCCAAAAGGAGAAGTATCTCCAATAAGTGATTCAAACTTCTACTTTAAGAAACTAATATAAAAGAGCAAAGTAAATGAACAACAAACAGAAAGTAAATAAGAAAGATTAGAATGAAAATTTTTAAAAATAGGGAAAAGAAAAAGTCAACAAAATCAAAAGTTGGCTCTAAGCTGAACATTTTTGACAAACCTTTAACTAGATTGCTGGCAAAAAAAAAACAGAATTATCAAGTTACTAAAATTATAAATGAAAGAGAATATTTACATCAACCTTACAGAAAGGAAAAAAATGATTATAAGAAAATACTATAAGCAATTATACGTCAACAAATTAAATAACAGATGAACAGTTCCCTTGAAATACATAAACTATGGAAACTAACTCAAGGAGAAATAGGTCTATAACAAGTAAAGAGATTAAATTAGTAATTATAAACTTTCCAAAAAGAAAAACTCATGACATGACAGTTTTACTGGTGAATTCTATTGAGTGTTTAAAGAGAAATTAACATTCTTCACAAACTTCCAAAATAGAAGAGAAGGGAGTCATTCCCAATTTAGTCTATTGACCTCAGTTTCTTCAGTGGTTAAATGAAGACCTTGCATTTAGGAATTAAAAATAACTTAGTTATTTTTTAAAATAAAAATAATTTAGTAAAGGCCTAGGTGCAGTAATAAAGTAACCCCTCAAAGAGAGTATCACATAAATAACAGAATTCTATTTCTCTTTCTCTCTGTTTCTCTCTCACTCACCCATCATTGTTGGGTAGGATACAAATTTCCAGGTTCTTTCCATCTTGTGTCTCTGCCACTTCTAGCACTTTGTCATCATCCACAATGGTAAAGCTAATTGTAGGCACTGCTTTATTTTCAGTGATGAGAAGGGGTAACAAATGAAGAGAACCACATGTGCAGTGTTTTATGTCCCAGTGACTAAGTGGCACACCACCCTTCCCCTCACATTCTGTTGTTGAGAATCTTGTCACAAGTGTACATAAAGCAGAGGAACAGTCTAGACTGGACAGTCAACTGTCCAGCTCTGGCTCTACTACTGTAGAATAATGGGAAGACAAAAATAACAACCAGCATTCTCCCCCAATAAATTTTAGAGAGGGCTAGACGTTATTGTAGCAAGTACTGGCATGTTGTTCCACATTCTGGATGCATAGTCTTTATTTTTTAACTTGATCAATACTGTTTATTCATGAAGCCTACAAATTATTTCACTTGTAAGTGACGTATAGTGACCTATACCACAGACATCATAGCATTTTCCTCCTTCAGAAAGGTCATGGCTGTTGTTTTGGCCATAGAGGTTCTGACAAATCAAGCTCCAATTTTAGGCTCTTTTTGCCATATATATTTGTTCTTTTATATTCTAAGCTGTCATTCTGAATATGAAAACTTTACTGTCTGACAAAACTGAAGGAATGGGCTTCAATTTAATTCAATTCAATTACTAAACAGTCTACTGAGCACATGCCACATGCTAGGACTATGATGGAAAGAGAGCAATAACAAAATATGCACACAGATCATGTCTGTATGTATCTACCATCTATGGGTAGGGCTAGATGCCTTTCCCAAAGAAATCTATCATTCCTGAATATAACTGCTAAAATTTTAGCTTTTTGCCTTGAATGGAACATATAAAAAATCCAAATTATTCCACTTTCTCTGCTGAAAATGTATGTAGCCAGCACAGAATTTTTCTAATTGCATTCCCCAGAATGATACCTACTGGAAAACAGAGAAGAGACATTGAGCACAAGGTAGTCTTCCTAGGAGAATAATGGTATAGCTCTGCTTAGGATTTGAAACTACAGATTGCTCCCTATCCAAGGGAAGAGAGGGCTCTTCTACCCCTTGTTTTGTTGAAAGCAGTTTTATTGTAATATATTCATACACCAGGCAATAAATCCAAAGAGTACCACTCAAGGCATGCAGTATATTAACACTTTTGCATTCATCATCACAAACAATTTTCAAACATTTTAATCACTCCAAAGATAAAAACACACAATCCCTTACAACCCCTTTCGGTTGACACCTGACATTGGCATGGAACCTTTGTTAAACTCAACAAGAATATTAAAATATTACTGTTAATTATAGTCCATAGTTTGCATTAGGTGTATTTTTCCTATATGACACCCTATTAATATCTTGTAATAGTGATGTATGTTTTTTCTAGCTCATGAAAGAACATTCTTGTATTTGTACTATTAATCACAATCATCAACTGCAACAATGTTTAGAATATTACACAGTCCATGTTTTATCTAACTTCCTTCCTAGTGATATGCACAACCTTAAACTTCCCCTTTCAACTAGATTCACATACCTAATTCAGTGCTGTTAATTATACTCACAATAATTTACTACCTTCACCTCTATCCATCTCCAAGCATTTTCAATCAACCTAATTAAAAAGTCTGCACAAATTAAGCATCAGCTCCCCATTCGCTGCCCTCATTCTATCTACTGGTAACCTGTGTTCTACATTTTAACTCTATAAGTTTGCTTATTATAATTAGATCATATTACTGAGGTCATACAATATTTGTACTTTTGCACCTGGCTTATTTCACTAAGAATCATCTATGCATCAGGACTCCATTCCTTCTTATAGCTGAATAATATTCCATCATATTTATACACCACATTGTGTTTACCCATTCATCAGTTGATGGGATGCTTGGGTTGATACCATCTTAGTGAATAATGCCACTATGATCATCAGTGTGAAAATGTCCGTTTGACTCTTTCAGTAGTTCTGGGTTAATACCTGGCAATGGGATTGCCAGATCATATGATAATTTTATATCTCACTTGCTGAGGAAACTCCAAACTCTCTTCCACAGTGGCTGCACCATTTGCATTCTCACCAGTGGTGAATGAGTGATACTATTTCCCCACATCCTCTACAACACTGGTAATTTTCTGTTTTTTATAAATATAAACACATCTAGTAAGTATGAAATATCTCATAATTTTGATTTTTATTTCCCTCAAAGATAGTGATATTGAGCATGTTTCCATTTGCTTTTAAGCCATGTCTATCTTACAAAAAATCAATTACCTTAGATGTAAGGTTCAGTTTCTGAATTCTCAATTTGATTCCATTGCTCAGTATATCTAGTTGTATGCCAGTACCATGCTGTTTGACCACTGTAGCTTTGTAATATGCTTTAGTCAGGAAATGTGAGTCTTCCAGCTTCTTTCTTCTTTTTGAAGATATCTTTGGCTGTTCAGACTCCTTATCCTTCAAAAACATTGATAATTGGTTTCCCCTTTTCAGCAAAGTAGGCTGTTGGAATTCTTATTGGTATTGTGTTGAATCTGTAAATCAGTATGGGTAGAATTGAAATTCGAAGGATAATTAGTCTTCCAATCCATGAACACAGAATGTCATTCCATTTATTTAGATCTTCTTTGTTTTATTTTTAGCAATGCTTGTAGTTTTCTATATACACATCCTTTACATCCTTGGTTAAATTTATTCCTAGATATTTGATTCTTTTATTTTCTATTGTGAATGGAATTTTTTTTCTTGCCTAATTCTTCAGATTACCCATTACTAGTGTATAGAAACCCTGCTTATTTTTACATGTTAATACTGTATCCCACCGTATCACTAAACTCATTTATTTTCTCTAGTAACATTTTTGTAGATTTTGTGGGAAACTTTCTATATATAGGAGCATATCATCTGCAAATAGTAAAAGTTTTATTTCTTTCTTTCCAATTGGGATGCCTTTTCTTTTACTTGCCTAGTTTCTCTGGCTAGAATTTCTAGCACAATGTTGAAAACAGTGGTGATAGTGGGCATTCTCACCTTTTTCAGTCTTTCACCATTGGGTATGATATTAAGGAGGAAGTTTTCTTCATTTGCAATTTTTCAAAGTGCTTTTGTCAAGAAGGGATTCTGGATTTTGTTAAATGCTTTTTATTTGTCAATCAAGATGAACATGTGTTTTTTTTTTCCTCTCTTTGATGTGTTAATACGCTGTGTTACATGAATTAATTTTTTTGTCTTGAACTACCCTTGCATGTCTGGGATACAACCCACTTGATCATGGGGTATAATTCTTTAATGTGCTGTTGGATTCATTTTTTTTTTTTTATTTTGTTTAGTATTTTTAGATCTGTATTGATTAGAGAAAGTGGTTTCTAATTTTATTTTCTTTTAGTATTTCTATCTGGCTTTGGTATTAGGGTGATATTGGCTTCCTAGAATGAATTAAGTAGTGTTTCTTCATCTTCAATTTTTTGGAAGAATTTGAGTAGGTCTGATATTAATTCTTCTTGGAATAACTGGTAACATTCACCTGTGAAGCCATCTGGTCCAGAACTTTTCTTCATTGTGAGGTTTTTGATGACTGATTCAATCTCTTTGCTTGTAATTTATCTGTTGAGATCTTGTATTTCATTATCAACCTACTTGTGTCCTTGGGTCTTAGGTGAGTCTCTTTTAGAGCCAATATATGAATCATATTTTTTAATTAAATTGCCAATATGTATCTTTATATTGGAGAGTTTAATCCATTAATATTCATGATATTACTGTATAAGTAGTACTTACTTCAACCAATTTATCCTTTTTTTATGTGTCATATCTTATTTTTGTTCTTTTTACCCTTTAGTCACTCTTACTGATAATTTTCATTTCTACATTCTCCTCCGGACCGCCCTCTCGTGTCTTTTCCTTTCAGCCTGCATAATACCCATTATTACTTCCTATAAAGTAGGTCTCTTGTTGACAGACTCTCTCAGTTTCTCTTTATCTGTGACTGGGTTTTAAACTCCCCCTCATTTTTGAAGGACAATTTTACCAGATAAAACCTTCTTAGCTGGCAGTTTTTCTCTTTCATACCTTAAATATATCGTACCACTGCCTTCTTGCCTCCATGGTTCTGATGAGAAATCATTTCTTAACCTTATTCTGTTTCTCTTGTATGTAATAAATTGCTTTTCTTTTGTTGTTTTCAGGATTCTCTCCTGATCTTTGGAATTTTAACATTCTGATTGGTATGTGTCTCAGAATAATAGGTCTATCAGGATTTATTCTGTTTGTAGTTTGTTTCCAAAACAAGCTGCTTGAACATGTGTATGTATGTCCTTCATAAGAGTTGGAACATTTTGTACCATTATTTGCTCAGATATTCTTTCTGATTCTTTCCCTTCCTGTTCTCATTCTGGGACACCCATAATGTATATTTGTGCACTTTCCTTTGTCATTCAGATTCCTGAGAACTTGTTCAACTTTTTCCATTCTTTTTCTCTCTCCGTTCTTTTGTAGGTAAGATTTCAATTAATTGTCTTCTAGCTTGATTCTTTCTTCTTCCTGTTCCAATCTGCTATTGTATGCGTCTAATGTATTTATAATCTCTTGTGTCTTTTCATTCCCATCATTTCTGTTATGGTTCTTGTTGTTATGTTAAAAATTGCAAATCCTGTCTTTTGCAATTACGTGTTGCCATGTGACCTTTGCTAACTCAGAATCCAGTCATCCCCATTGGATTGAAAGGTTCCAGGTCAGTGACAGCAGTTCCCATAGTAATATTTGACCTACAGAGAAGGGAGATTACAAAGCTCTTAAGAGATGATGGAGTTAGTCTTACAAATTTATTCCTTGCATTCCTGGTGAAAGGAATGTACTCTGTGATATTTCTAGGTTGGGTGAGCAAGTCTTATGTAGTAAGTCCACTCTAACTTTCCGGGATCTCTAAGCCTCTGGATCCCCTCATCTACTTTATACCAGGGCAGTTCTGGCATTTCAACCTCAGGTAATGTTGGCCACCTTTTGATCCATGTTTCAACCAACCACACAAACAAACTGTTAAAGCCTTTTCTAACCCCTCAAGCTACAACAATGAATCTAGAAACTCTGTTTAGTGGACCCATATCAATAATTTCAGCCTGATCCATTTTTATATTCCTCCACCATTATCCCGCATCCTTAATGGCCATTCCCACACGTATTTCTGTCTATATAAATTGGAAAACCCATGCAATTCTTTTTTGGAGAATAGGGTACCTCTTCATGGATCATAATATGTACCTCACCTTTCAAACCTGTTGAGACTTAAATCTAGTTGTAAATCTGGAAGAAAAGAGAGGTAGTAGGGGTGGGGCATAAAAAGAAAAAAGCATTTTTTTTTTTTTGTCAGTGCCTAAGAGTGAAAAGGAGGGCATTGGAAAAGACAAAAGAGCTGTGGACACAAGTGTTACCCCATTTTTCACAGCTTTGCTTTAGGCCCACTTGTTACTGGAGGTAGTTGTTCTTTGAGAGAAATGTGACTAAGACCCCTCAAGGTTCTAACCAGTGAGAAGTTCATGGTATGGGGAGGCTAATGTAAGGTATATTGTGAGGTATTTTATACCATTTAGGAGAGGAAGTTATTAATGACAAACAGTATCTAAGTAATCTTAACTAAATGCAGAAACAAGGCCTTTCTCCCAAATCAGTGAGCCCCTTTCCCCTTCTGATGACCTTTCACCCACTTCTTCATCTAGATTTTAGAGATGAAGTCCATTTACTACTTAAAGTCGCAAATAAATCTATAGCAATACTTACATGAACACTAACATTAACCTCTGTAGCACCCATGGAACCACACCCAAGATTAAGAAATAAAACATTAGAAATGGATTTGAAGCTTTGTGCATCCTTCCCTCAAGTAGTAGCCAGTATCACAGATTTGGTGTTTCATTCCCATGTACATCTTTATTTTGCCCACTTTGTGAAAATGCCCCATGTTGTTAAATATTTTTATATCCTGAAATACACATGAGTATTCTACATGTTTCTGAAACTTTGTATAAATGGCATCATTGAGTCTGAACTCCTTTGCAACTAGATTTGTGCTTTACACCTTTCTCCACTGTTGCCCAATCTTTCTCCTCAGAGAGATATCTCAGACTCCTTTGGGTTCTAGTCTCCTCCCCAGCACAGTTATTGTTTCCCTGGTTAATTTATCTGCAAAACTTCCAAGCCAGTAAATTAAGTAAAGTTGGTCCTACTACATGTAAAACTTGGCTTCTTGCCCTACATTTTAAGCCAAAAATCCAGGCCTGGGCTCACTTGTACCATGTGGCTTCCAATAGACCTAGATTATCACTTTGGGGAACACCCTTTGACAATCACCGCTCTAGAGCGCCTCACCCACCCCCAATGATATTTTAGGCTTCAAGGAGTTTGATATATGTTTACCAAAGGGTGAAAAAGATACCATTCCAAGAAGATATGGTGACATATAATTTACTTTAACAGTTTGAGTGTACTTCATACGAATATAAGATGAATATAAAACTTTAATATCCCAGTGATTAAACACCTTACTATGACTTTTCTTTTAATTTAAGTGGTCAATACAAAAATATCAAACAGGCTAGTAGTTACTAAATATGGTCCTACCAGAAGTCATCAATCCTTTACTAGCATACATGCTGTTAGGTTAGAAATATATCATTTACTAGTTAGTACAAGAGACTACATTTTCTATTACATGGTGATGAAAGTATATATCATGCAAGCTGGTTTGATGCCCACCTCAGTTGGTTTCTCAGGAAGTGTTTTAAACAACTCTTGGTCTCTGTTAAGTATTTCCATATTTTGAAGTTGTAGTCTTATAGCTATGGCAAAAGTACTATGATCCAAAGTATGGAAGCACATAGGATGCAATGAATTCTATTCTGTGTAGCACAAAAGTCAGGGACCATCGAAAGTCTAATAAGAAAAAAATGGTTCTAAACCTTCAAAAGTTTCTTACTTAGCTAACAGGGAAATCCAAAACCATGAGGCTATAAGCAACTCAGTTGTTTATGCTGTTATTCACTGATACGTATACCCCCAGCTCACAGCAGTTGGCACTCTGCAAAACAGTCTTTTACGGTTATCCTTTGGCTTTCGTTAATGTTATATTTCTTCCTCTTCTTCTCACCCGGTTCTTCCCTTTGTGATAGTCATCATCCTAATTGCCTTGTCCTGCCAAGTATAATACTGATCTTGGGACTAAATACTCACGGAAGAAAAATCCCAATCGAAGATCTTCAAGAATTTTTGCTTTAGCATCCATACTTGGCATTCCAAACTCGGGTATTTCAGGAGTACTAAAGTAATTGAAGAATGAGTTATTAGAAGTTCCATACACTGTTCCAGAAGTTTCATTTCCTTTGCTCTCTTGTTGCTCAATGCATCTCCAAAGGTCGTCCTTCCTCTTCTTCCAATGAATTTCGCACCCAATGCAGCCTATCACCTGTGGTCCATGATAGAAGAAGGGATCAGCTGGATTTGGGTCTGACCTCATTACATATGTTTTTGTCAACACCTCATTTGAAAAGTATTCATTGGGTTCAAATAAAAATTCCACTGTGAAACTCATAGGCTCACCAGCATCTGAGAACTTGAGTCGGATATCTTTCAAGTGCTCTAAAATTGGTTCATCATGCTTCTGAACCACATTTCTGAGCAACTCTGCATTTTTGAATACTTGCACCCAAAAAAATGAGGAATTCCTTTAGTATAGTCTTTACTTTCAGATGTTTTCCCCTCAAGCTTTGTCTTCTCCTTTACTTCCTCAGCAACTGCCACATTGGCACCTGGGTTCCACTTATTTTATCATCTGTGGGCTCACAAATTGCATTGATGATTTTGTAACGCTTATCAAACAGAGGTTGGTAGAGACAAGCATATTTCTTTTCAGTGTCATGAATTTCCTTATGATATTCTGATTCTATTTTTGCCACTTCAGTCTGAAGTTTTTTGAGGGCACCTAGTCGCCGCTTAATAGGAATAGGCAAGTTTCTAAAGAAGTCATTAAATGTTCCAACAGAAGCACCATGTCTTTCTTGAGAATCTCCAGCAGCTTGAGGAATATGCCTCCCCTCAACAGTTGCTTCTTTCTCTGTACCCTCTGTTGCAACTTGAATCTCAGCCTCCTGGGTTCCAGCTGGAGATTTTCGTGCTCTCCCAGCATCAGCGCCTTTATATGTGAAGACAAATTGCTCAAGTGCCTTTGGCTCCACAATTAGAACAAGAAGCTGGGCAGAGCGTGAATATGGATCATGAAAGATGATGTTCAGTCTCTCAGCACCCTGTTCTGTCTGGCTGCCACCATCTCCTGTCGCCTCCCCACCAGCTCTCAGCTCTTGTTCTGCATCATCTGCCTCCTTAGCGTCAGGCTTAATGCCTCCAACACAGTCACCCCCTTCAACACGCCCCTCCACATAGCCAGTTTCCCCTCCTCTCCCTCCATCCTTCACACTGACTGCTTCTTGTTGGGCTTGTTCTTCAAGTGTAACAGGTTTTAGGTACCTTTCATCAGACATGCTGAGAGAACTCCAATACCTTCTCAGTAGCTTTGGCTGGGAAGTGGCAGCAAAAGTGAGAGCAGAAACTGAAGGTGACAGGAGCAGCTGCTGCTGGAGTAAGGGTGACTGGTAACATCTGAGGTGAAGGTGGCCACTGTTCAATGACCTGGGTTAGGCGACAGTAGCTGAAACTCAGACCTTGTCTGCGAATGAAAGCCAAAAAGCATTTTTCATGCCAGTTATCTCAGGGTATTCCGTTGCAGTTTCATATGGTAAAAAAGGATTAATCTCTCCAGAGAGAGGAGTGAGGGCTCTTAGGGGAGGTAATTACAGGTTTAGCAGGCACTATAAGGTTAATCTCTTCAGGTGAGGGTTGGATGGCAGACTCAGGCTAGAGATTGGGTGGCTGTTTCCTAGGTGGGGCAACTGTTTCATCAGGGCAAACCAGTACAGATTTATCTAGCAAATAGTTAGCAGAATCTAGGGTTTCTATGTCCCTACTGCCATCATTGTCAACTCATATGTCCCCATTCCAATTTTTAGGGCCCCATTCTTTTCCAATCAATGCCCTCACTTTAATAGCAGACACCCTGCCAGGTTGAGAATTTAATTACATGCAACTCAGCTACTCCCTCAGTGAAACCTTGGGTGTGGTTTTTGGACATCTCAAGTCTGTGGCCATAGGAAATAAGATTTTCTTTTAGGGCATGCACAAAAATTTTATATCTTTCACATGTTGCTTAAGTTGCAAATTTGAAAACTTCAGATCATCCCTTTCTTTTATAACTGTATCCAGTGTATCTAGGAAAAACCCACCAACATTCTTATACTTTTTAATTCTGCAAAACTCTGTTGTTGTCAAAAATGCTCTCACCAGAGCTTTGCCCTATGTAAGCATATGAGCAGCAGTATCCAATAGTGATATTTTGTCTATCTCTATTGTAAACTTATCTCAGTGTCATCTTGATTATTGGAAATAGCGTCATTAGTGCCTTTGAATCTAATCAGAATAGAAAACAAACTGCAAAATATCATTTTTAAGATTCTGTTTCTTGAGAACCACTCCCAGTACCAAGGCTGTATTAGTCAGGATTCTCTAAGGACACAGAACCAACAGGAGGTATCTGTAAATATGAGACTCTAAAAAAATATCTGATGAAACTATGGAATGCCCAAGTCCAAATTTCATAGGGGAGGCTACAGCTGGCAACTCCAGTGAAAGTTTTTAGTGAAAATCATCCAGAAGAGGCTGGTTGGCTGAAGTAGAGATAAAAATTCTCTTTTCTGACTGTAGGAGCCATCACTTCCCCTTTTGAATCTTTCAGTTGATTGGATTAAATGTCTCATTGCTGAAAACACTCTCTTTAGTTGATTGTAGATGGTAATCAGCCATAAATATAATCAACTTACTGATGATTTAAGTCCTCAAAATGTCCTTGCTGCAACAATTAGGTCAATGCTTGCTTGATCAGACAACTGAGAGCCAGATACCATTACCTTGCCAAGTTGATACATGAGCATAACCAGCACAGATAGATATATGCTATAATGTTTATATCATTGTTTTTGTTATCTTATGATATGGGTTTATATTATTACATATCAGAAGATTTAAATGAGGGATCAATACTTTTTTGGATCCTTAAAAGCATTTATATCAGTTGCAATTCTCTCTTGCATTTTAGAATCAAACAGTACTTTACTCTTGTGATTTATCCTCAAATGACAAATGTCCCAGAGTCTGTCAGTTTTCCTACTTATATCAAAATTAAAAATCCAATAACCTATCAAGATATTTTAAGCAATTTGGCTACTAGTTGCTTAGCATTATCAGAATACTGTTCTGGCCAATAAACATCATTTGCTTGAGATAACATGGGCAATAAACTGAAATCTCCCTGATTCTGTTCATGACAGAGTAGAATTTTCCCCTAGAACTTATTTTTCAACCTCACATAATGAGGTTTAATTACTGGCTTCCTACTGAAATTTAAGTATAAAGTAAGTTTCACTTGAATGGTAATTGCAAGATTCAATCGTAAAGAAATCTCTACCTATTATAGCTTGATATCTTTTATCTTTATCTTAATTTCCTTCTGATTCTCATTCTCTGCTAGACTGCCTGGATGACTTCAGATATAGTTCATCAGGTCTAGGCCTGCAAAAATATGTTTTACTTCTTGTAATTTATTTGAAGGGAAATACCTATAGTTAATAAATTCAGATATTGTTTAAAACGTCTGTCAAATATAGCAGAACATGACTATGGTATTGAGTACAAAGGGATTTTTTAAAAAAATACAGCATGAATATGCCTCCACAGTGAATTTTAAAACTGTTCTTTGTATTGAGTTCTATCTATATTGACAATGATGAAAATATTTACAGAAATAACTGCGTAGTAAATAAGAGATGCTGCAAGCTTAATCAGCATTACTTTAAAAATGTGTAGTTGCTTTGTTAAGAGCTTCCAGTGGTGCTAAGAATAATCATACAGAATAAAATTTTCTGGATATGGAAATGATTACTGAGGATTAACAGTTAAGAGGCACATTTTTCCTTCTTACTGCGAGAATGCAGGCATTCTGCAGGCTAATTTTTTTGTTCTAGATTTTTTTTTTATTTATTTGTTTTTACATGGGCAGGCATCGGGAATCAAACCTGGGTCTCCAGCATGGCAGGTGAGAACTCTGCCTGCTGAGCCACCATGGCCCGCCCTGTGCTAGATTTTTTGACAAAAGTATTTTTGATAGGGCATTTAAGATCAGCTTGCCTGATTGAGGAAATCAATTTTCCTCTGAACTCTTCTTTTCTCATTGAGGAAATATATGAAAGATGAAATGATATGGAATCTTGGATAAATATTTTATTAGTATGGATACATTTATAAATCATCAGTACCTTGTCACTGCAGCATGATATAAATTTTCTGGAGTTAATGTTAAATTAAATGTTTGTATAGTATTCTAGATTCCTTCTTCTTACTTACTGTATGATTTAGCTCAAACATTTTCCTGAAAACAAAAGATACTAAATTGATTCTTTCCCCTTCTCTTGACTCTACTCTCCTCCTGCACAAATAAGTGGCAATTTCTGATCTCCTTAGGTCCAACACTTAATTAACACAGCTGTTTAAAACAGTTATCACTTATTGGTAAGTAAACAAGGGGAAGTTTGTGGAAGTTTTAATAACACACACAAAATGTTACCCCCTAGGACTTCCTTTTATTTAGAAGATTATTGCTTACTGCTTTTGACAAAGTCATGCATATATTAGTAATCCTAGGCAGACCTGACATAGCAAAAGGGAAATATAAAATTTCCTGAGTTATTAAACTCAGGATGAGGATGTTCTTTTACTGAGACTCACTCCAGGCTACCTGTCAAGGCCCTTCTTTACCAGCTCCATTTTCTGTTGCCATCTTATCTAGAAGCATATCTATACAGTGTTGGGCTTCCATAGCTATCCTTACCCATTTAGTTGTGGTTGTACAGAGATCCTATCCATCCTAGCTCAAACTTCACAGTTTGTCTTAGGCTAGACTAATGGCAGTGAGGACAGGCAGTGGGTACTTTGGGTTTGGGGTTTGTAGGCAGATAAGGGACCAAATGAAAGAGAGGAAGAAACATCAGCTTGCCTTCACTAACTCCAACCAAGCACTCCGTCTGGTGTAGTGAAGAGAATATTAGATTACTTACACCCTTTCCAAGTGATTATTTCTTTGTTCTTTGGTTCTTTATCTTTGCAGTGGAAATGTAGTAGCTATTCAATTGGAAATTTACTCAACTAATATTTATATGCTAGGAAATTTGGACAATGCCAGGGAAATTGCAATAAATAAAACAAATACAGATATGGTTCCTCATTTCTAGAATTTACAGCTATTGAGTTCCTTTCTCTTTTCTCTTTACCTCTGATCTGTCCCCTAAATGGGTTAAATCAAAATTAATTACAATGCAATTATCCTGTAAGAGAGGGAATTTTATTACTAGTATTAGAGAAAAAAATATTCATTTATATGGTAACTTCCTTGATAGAAAAGATAATGTTACAGTTCCACCCCATAATGCTAAATAGAAAAAATGGATTGTCATTATCTATTGACTACTGTGTATTTATTTCCACAGCAGACATTGAAAAGTATGATTAACTAGAGGAAGACATCTTATAGAAGTGTGGCATGTACGTGACCAGGAAGCTGGCATTTGGGAACTCAAGTGAGATACAGAGGTGAACTGTTTTAGAGCAGATGTATGGATTTGTGACAGAAGGGCATGATTTGACAAATTTAGACATGTGCTGAATTATGTGGATTTAACTTAGAATTTTGCATGAAAAAATTATTTTTGACAAACTCTAGCTCTACAGAGGTAGCATGGGTCCCATTTGTCCTTTCTTAACACACCTGTTATCACCATCCTTCTGTAAACCTTTATCTGCTCATGGCTACACTATTGCAGGAGATTTTAAGTGTTTTTTTTTTTCCTTCTGGGCAAATATTAAAATGTGTGTGTGTGTGTGTGTGTGTGTAAAGAGAGAGAGAGAGAGAAACAGGCAGAGAGAGAGAAGAGTGAAAGAGTGAGAGTCTGCTATGTACCAGACACTGTTTTAAGAGCTTTACTTATTGCAGTACACTCAAAGACCACATTCTTGTTCCATGGGGCTTGCAGTCTATGAGGGAAGAAAACAATTTTGAACTAACAAACAAACAAGTAAGGTAGTTTTAAGCAGCGTGATTTATAGAGTTGGGGGGATTACTATAAATGGAGGAGGCAGGGCGGCACTCCGAGATGAGAGTTGAAGTGAGCTCCAGCAATAAGAATGTGCTTGCCTCCTCCACTCCTGAGTGGTCCCCACCATGCCTCTAGGGTAGATACGTACATAGACGCCTTCAGAAATTCTCTAATGCCCTAGGGTTACTATTCAGGAACTCTGCCTGGTTTTCAACGTTCTCCATTTTGTTCAAGGCTCTTTACTATGATCTTTTCTATCCAATGTATTCTTTTAGTCATGACACAACGCTTTTGTTCAAAATAAACTGTTTTCTTTTGGTTCTCTCCTGCCACAAAAAAATAATGCTTTTTCTAGGCGCTATGTTTACCATTTTAAAAGTGAGTCTTTGTGGCCTGTGTTTTCTCCTAAAATGAATGCTATTTCTTTTTAATTATTTCTCTCTAAATATTATTTAGGATAATCCACATTATGGATTTCCAGATCGACTTTCCAGGTCAATTCAATCCTTAGTAGCCTGACTGATATATTTATCACTCATTTGATGCCAACTTATATTATATCGTTATTCACTTCTTTCCTGAAAACAATCAGAATAATAGCGAACTTTATTTTTAATGTCAGCTATGTGCCAAGCATTTTATGGCCAGTTTTTCTCAACATCCCTTTAATGTTAGGTTTTAGGATACTTATTTTATTGTGAGTAAATTAAGTCCTCTAGTTTAAATTACTAATGCAGAGTTGCACAACTAGTAAGTAGCCAAACAGAATTCAACTGACTTCTTTCTAACTCCAGTGCCTAACTTTTTCCCATTACATCAGCAACTTCTCTCTACAATTAAATGGATTGCTTCTCCATGGGAAATGTTTATATCACATTTATTTTGTGTTTTCTTCAAGATCTAACATACTATTGTGTTTATGACTAGTATTTGATGCATTTGGGTGAATGAAGAACACTATCAGCCTTTCTTTGTAAGAAACTGGAAATAATAGTTGTCTCAGTCAAGTCACAGTGTGAAAGAGAATAAATTGTTCATGAAAGAGTATGGATTTATTCTTTCCTCAAGAACAATCCATACTCTTTTACATTCCAATTTTGTGCATTCAATTCCCTGTATTGGAAATATCGTTCACTTTCTTTTCTGTCTTGTGAATTCCCAGTTTTACTTCGACCACTGGCTCAGATGTCCCTGCTTCTCCAGAGTGTTTGGTCTAGGGTTTATTACTCCATAGCACTTTATATATACCCTTTTACAGCTATTGTCTGCTTAAAGACAATGGAATCATCTTCATTCCTCTGTCTCCTAACTGTACCTTTAAATGAATCTTAGCTTAGTTTGAACATCAAAAATCAAATTGTCTTCATAATATACTTTCTAAGCTTGTAGGCAGAAGAATGTATTATGGCTATTCATTGCTCAAAATTAATCCCCATGATGCTAGGATGACTTTCACAGAAGGAACAAATTCTTCACTATAAGGAGAGACGCACAGAAGAGAAGATATTGTATCACACATTTTACTTTCGTATATGAGAAATCAAAGTACACTACTTTTCTGCCTGTAATTCTTTGTGCTGCTGTACCACTGCTGGACACCATAATTAAACATTAAAATACTGTAGTGATTCCTCAGCATAAATTATAAGCAGTAATGTGACACCTACAGGCACATTATACAGTCAATTTAGCATATGAGATGTAATCCCTCCCTTGTCCTTGTTATCATTTTCCTTTTATCCTATAGGCCCTTTCTTTGGGCCTGGGTCCTATATGTTGTTGTCATCATTTGCTTCATAAACCGACCTCTTGTATTATCAGCACCTTTGACAATGCCTGGTGCATTGCAGATGCTCAAAAAATGTATACTGAATGAAGAAGGAAACTTTTTGTTAACCTTTTGGTTTCTATAGAAACAAAAGTTGTTCCAATGTACATTGTACATCCATTCAGCCCATATTGGGCTTCTAATGAAAATTTCAGCTTTCTCGTCTTTATTTTACAATTAAACCAAGGCCCCTGGATTCCGTGGTCTTACTAACCCTCTATAAAGAATCTCTTCGGTGTTCACAACTAAAATATTTTGTCTTTAATATTACTCCACTGGACAGAGTATCCTGGATCTGGCTTGGAGACTGGACTTGTAGGAGTTATTGATGTGTGAGGTAGCTAGGAAAGTGGGGTAGAAGTAGGCAATTATCAATTTTCCATCACTCCTACATTCTAAAAACTGTAATATGCCTACAAGTTACTATAAATATTTCAAATTTCCCCTGAGGTAATTCAACCTTAGTAGGTAAAAATGTTTGGCAACCACATTTTAGATTTAACAGAATTGAAAATGTTCCTAATGTTGCCAATAAGAATTGGTATCCAGGTTTCCCTTAGAATGTAAATACTTTAAAACTTGTGTTTATATAGCAGGCGATTAAGTGGGGTTTTACCTCCTTTTTTTATTGGTAATTTCTCTCAATGCCTGCCAGGTGCTAACTACTTTTGTTTGCCTACCACTTATTCCCTTCCTTCTCTACCAGCTAGATGGAAGTGATTTTTGACAACAAATATTCTTTTAGCTATTTGATGCCAATGAAATGAAGTCCATTCCATGCATCTTACCTTAACAATTGTTTAATAACATGTACAACTATGAGAGCTAATGGGGGATTGGAAAAGCTGATGACATTTCTCTAGAGCAGGAAATATTGCCAGATGCAGAGCTTGAAAATTAATGATTTTATCTTTGTTGTTACTTGAATAAAAGGCTTCGGAAATTTTAGCATCCTACTTTATATAGCTTCTTTGTTTCTTTCTTCCTCTTTACCAAAATTTACTTTTAAATATGGATTAAAAAAAAAATCTTTGAATTAATATGTAAACCTTGGATGGTCTCACTTCTCAACCTGCGTAGGTATCCCTTCTAGGAGTCAACAAAAAACCCAGTATCTGGCTGTCAGTTCATGTTTTTCTAATGCAAACCACCATGAGATTAGGCTAAACAAAAATAAGTGGGCTCTGGTCTCAGCTTTCTTTCTAATTCTGCCTGTTATATTAAGCAAGTCCTTACACCCCCCTGGGCCTCACTATCCTCATGTATAAATTAATAGGGATGAAATACAGTTTCTTACAGTCACTTCTAGTTTAGCCATGATTATCAGTTTCCCCAGTCAGCCTGTCTCTCTCAACACACACATATATATGTATATATACAAAACTAGTAATATTTCCTTACAAGTTAGACTTTTGAACAATATGCTTGTTACTATTAATTTCCTACTGACTATCTTCAAAATTTCAAGGAAATATCAACTGACCTACCACCCAATGTTGCCTCAAATATACACATTCAATGTGCAATAATGTCAATTTGACAATTGCAACATCTACTTGAAGGAGACCTTGACTCTATTTATGTGCAGTGTTATTGACAAAGCAGGCTATCACACAGAATAAAGGAAGGTTCAATCTAGGTAGAAATAGACACAAGTCATATAACTAAAAAATAAATAAATTAACAACCTGATGATATCACTTTTAACTTGTGTAAACAGCATAAGAATGCAAATTGCCTATAGTGGCATATGGGACCCTGAAAAGGAGCTAAGAGAAAAGAGGGAAAATGGACCTCACTGTCCTAATGAGAAAAATAGATACTTTAAGAGCTAAAAACGACATTAGGAGATCCTCTTGTCTCCCTCTCTTACATTTCTGACATAAGGTCTTTTTACTTTCTTTTAATCACTTTTAGTTGTGGAGAGTAGCCACATAATGCTGAACAATACTAATTGCTAACTATTTCTTCTTAATATAGACTCAAAGTTCAGATTCCTGTAAACTTTATTTCTTGGCCTTGTGGCAGTTCAGTGAAACAACAGAAATATACTGCCTCTTTCATAAGCCCTCTATTATGAATGCCATTCTTGTATGATACCTTAAATTGGCATAAGCCATATTCTGAATTTGAACAAGATGGAATACAGTATGGCTATCAAGTCTCCTGATTTCAATGGCAAATATCATTTAAAATAATGTCTTGTATTTTTGGTTTATACTGAGAACTTCATCAAAGTATCCAAATGTGCTTTTTCATAAGAAACAGAAAATTGCTTAAGGCTTCTTGCCATACTAGTCACTCATTTCTATGCATATGGAATAAAACAATGAGTGAGAAGTTAGTAGACAGACGATTTTGTATTAGTGGTTTTAGAGAGAAGAATGATGGTAGTCAAATGTTTCACCTTTGATTTTCCATGTAGGCTAATGTGTATGCCAGAGAAAAAGAGAGAGGGAAGGAAGGAATAAGAGAAAGAAGAAAGGAGAGATCTGGTAAAATAATCCAGACAATGATTCTATAGTGGGTCAGTATTAGGTTAAAGTATAATTTCTGTCTAGGTTTTTGCTAGATTTGAAATGCTGAAAGCATATCTTGAATGAAAACAACATGTAAATTAGAAATACATTCGTATGAAAATGAGAAAAAACCCTCAGGAAAAAATATGACCTGCATTCGGTAATTTTTAAATGTATTCTAAGATCCACACAATCTTCTTTGAGAGGTGATATTGTATACTAGTTTACCCTACCCATGTATGTGGCTACACAATGGAAGTTTCTCTAGTTTATAAGTACATTCAGTATTTTAAGTTAATAATTGGTGAACCAGCCTTTCACAGGAATTGAGCGTATTTTAAAATGCAATGAAAAAATACTCCTCAGGGGAAAACCCATAGTTTTGCAATATATGAACCCACCAATAATCCCAGATATTTTCCATTCTGAGCTGTGTCAAGAAAAAAGCAATAAGTGGAGACTGATTTTTGATCTATCATACCAGACCAATTTGAGAGAAAAGAGTCCCTAAATATCTGTGTTAGGTGAACAGCTGCCCAAATAAAAATGCTAATCTTACAGGGAAATATATGATAGGTAATAACATCGTGCATGTTTTGTACTTATCCTGCAGTGACTACATATAGGGGTAAATACGGGAAGGGAAAGGGAAGGGAGGAAAGGGGAGGGGAAAAGGATGGGAAGGAAAAATAAACAGATTTTTGCTGTTGTTATAAACTGCTAAAAGGTAGATTAGATACTCCCTTGCATGCATCCTGGTAAAAGTGATTTAACTTTGTATACTGCATAATGTTATGCAACAGAAGCCATGGGAACTGTTTGTTAACTTTAAAGCACAAGCATATTTTGAAGATGGTACAGTCAAGTGTTAAGTGTTCCAGGAATAAATCTGTGTTTTATTGTTCCTGTTATGTCCTTTCTTTTGTGTAATCTTAGAGTGGAATTAACTTTGTTTCTCTTCCATATACAGATATAGATTGTTCAGATACAAAACATTTAACATCCCATGAATTGAATGCTTTATTGTACCCACTTCTTTAAAATGTATCATTCCCATGTTTCCTTCTTCTAGCTCAAAGCTACTTCATTTGAAAATGGTAGGTTAAAAATTCCTTTTCTAGCTACCAGAGTTACTTATCAAGAGAACAGAGAGACATTTTGTTTTGTTTTGTTTTGTTTATACAGAACAAGTTGAAAAATTCTAACCTGGGTCCTAGGGTATTTCAAGAGCAATCTTAAATAAAAGCTTGTTTTTCAGTTTTCTTAACTAAGATTGTCCCTGTGCTCATGCTCTGGCCTTTCTGGGTGAATTGAAAATAATTTGTTTGCAATTCTCTGGTTTGTCTTAACTTCTTGCACTTCATCAGGATCCAGTCAAACTTAATGACACTTTTGAGAGAATTAAGTTTAGAAAATAACCTTATAGTGTTGATTCATTCATAGTGGCTAGGTGGTAGATGCCTTAAAGGAAAGAAGTGGCAACAAGTAATAAAATACTTTCTATTTCCTTGGCCATATTGATTCAAATCTAGTGTAGGAAGAGATGTTTTCCTGAGTTATTGAACAGAAAAATTCACATAAATTCTTTGTTCCTTCTTCTTTCTTAAAACTTATGAAAGCCTTGTGCAAATCTCAACTAGAGTGGCAGCAGGAAAGGTTTTTCCTTAAAGTGAAAGATAAATATAAAAATGAATATCTACTAGTTAACATGAGAAGGGGAAAATGAATTAAACTTTCACAGGAAATGCTTGTTAAGTAGAAGTAAAAAAATGTGGAGTCACAACCATTCAGTAATGGGTAATTGCTGAAGCCATTAAAATTTATATGGAAAATGCCTCTTTGCCACAATCAATCATATCAGAGAGACCCACATAGACTATGGACTACAGAGAAAGGTCCTCATGGCGACCATCAAAACTTGACATTCACCACTGCTCTCTAATGTGGCAAGAAGCCAGAAGGAATTATAGGATTGCTGTCAGAAAGAGATAAATCAGGATTTTAAAATAAAATAAAATTGGATTCAGTACCTTGAATTTATGAACTATCCTACATATGGAAGCCACTTGTTTTGGCAGCTTATCAGAGCAAACACAGTAATAAGCAAGACTTAACAAAAGCAACTCAACACCTGATGGATCAAAAATTAAAAAAAAAAAAAATTCCTACCCCGTCCTATGAGATTTTCTCTGCCCTATGTTCTTCCCTAGAAAGAAAAATTCTTTACATGAGATCATACTATGCATGTGTCTGCACAGCTGTCCTCCTAAAGTAAAGCAGACTTTGCCTGTGACTTTATGACATTGAAAAGTAAAATCAAAAAATATATATATATATATATATATTTGGAGAGTTAATGGGCAAAATGGTAGATAATTGCCACATAGTCTGTGCTGAAAGAAACTTTGCTATTGTTTTTTTTTTTTTCTATAATGTTGTTTCATCTCATTCCTCTTTTATCATCATTGAACTGCTCTTCCATCTTTCAACAGCTCACAAAATGGGAGTAGTAATTTTAGTTCCTGTGAGTGGAAACTGGTGGTTGAGTAGGGCCCTGCCTGTGCTTTTCCAATTTCACCACATACATGATTCTTTGCCATGCATGAAATGCCCAGCATTGGAAAGAATATTTAAACTACTTGCATCTCCCAACCTTTCCTTTCTTCCACAGTTCTGACTGTCTTCATTGACAGAGCAACAAATATCATTCAATAAATATGTGCTGAGTAATTTCTGATGACAAGGTGACAGAAAAAAAAGAAGAGGTCTATGTATTGTCTGGGTCCCATAATAGCCTTAATCTCGCTTCATTATTGCTTGTTTTTACTAGGTTAACAATGTTCTCTGATACTCTGTAGCCTCTGTGAGGGTGGAACAATGTCTGGTTAGCTCAACATTTTATTCCCTGAGCCTAAAATGATATCTGGCACCTTAATAGTTTTTGTGGAATGAGGCGAAGGAGGGAGAGTGCATAGAAAGAGTTCCAACAGGGTTACTGTTCAAAATACTCCTTGCACTTTTTTTTTTCCTTCTGAGAAGATGTAAGTACTCTGTGGAATGATTATAGCTACTGGTTAATAAAGTACCATTTGAAATTGAATTTTAATAAATATTATTTTACACTTTTCAAAGTTTACATTTCTTATTATTTTCTTGCAGCAATTCTGTAAAATAAGCAGGACAATTAAATGGCTGTTTCTCGATGATACAGTTTAATCCAAAATTTCTGTAAAATAGTTTTTTTTTAAATGATTTGTGGACTAGCCTGTAATAGAAAGAAAAATGCAGAAAGAGAGGAGATTGGGATAACCTCTTTTTAAGCACCTTTTGTCCTCTTTGGTGTACACTTATGTTCTCTTGCCAGAAGGACTATTAAAGCTTACTTTCTTCCCATAAAATCCAGGGACTCTTTCATGGGCTAGATTTTTACCAATAGCAAAAGTATTACACACGTGGCTACTTTAGAATCCTAAATCATCACCATCTTCAAACAGGTGATGTATGCAGGTATAAATCTATGCTTCCAAAGGCAGATCTCTGAATGCTTACTCTGTGCCAGACACTGGAGACATGGTGATGCCTGATTCCTGTCCTCTAGAACCTCAAATATTATTCAGGATTTTGAAATAAATTAGGAGATATATAATGCTTTGACTTTTTGATCATTGAAGATATTCCAAATAGGGCCTAAAAATATAACCAAATAGGCTTTCTACACAAGGAGTGAATAAAAGTTTTCCTAAACATATGACATATTAACAAGTTAAAATTTAAGAACTACCAATATTTTTGCATGTATAATAACCTGGGAAGTACCAACAGCATCAGTTACATAAATTTCTCATACTGATTTCTTTAACAGCTCTTAGCAGAACAGTTTGCAATTTTTCTACTCAGGCAGGCCGCACATGGACTCATTAACTTAAATATTTGAGACCACCTAGCATCCAGTATCTTTTTTTTAACATGCAGAGGATTTTAGGCCTTCCTTCTTCCCCTTGACACCTAGATCTTGATTGAACAATACCCCTATCTCCTAACTTCTGGTACTGAAAGAGTCTGTGCAGTTGCTTAGGAAACTAACAGCATAAATCTGATGATACAAAACTTAAGTGCACACAGTTTACATTATCTTTGATGCTGAGAAATTTGACCCAGAAAGCAAAGAGATTCCCAAATGGAACTTATCTCTATTTGAAGGGAGCAAGCTAATGATCCGCATCTGCAAAATCAAGTGATGGTACACCTGTGCAATGCTAGGAAGCAATACCGAAAACCATTAGAAAATTGGGTGACTTTTCCAGACAAAGTCCCAGGAAGCCTCCTGTGCTATGCAACAGAGAACACATATTTAGGTTTAGCAGCCTGTGACCTCCAGGCAAAGCTCCCTGCAAGGCACACCTGAACACTGCAGCTGTTCACCTCTGGCCACTATGATGACAACACCAGTAGCAGCAGCATCTTCAAATAACTCACTGGTTCCACTGCCCTGTCTCTCTTAGTTTTTTTTTTTTTCTCATTGTTGTCATCCTTTGCATAATTAATATGCTTATTCCTAGGCATAATAAAAGAGTTCACAGATATTTATTTGGCATTTTGCTCTCTTGTGATCTTTGAAATACAAAACACAAAAATAGCAAAGTTTAAGGGCTAATGGCTTCATTTTAGTTGAACATGCATAGCTGTTATAAATAGGACATTAATTTCCCTATTATTAATTTGACTTGAAAATACAAACTTTTGTTGATTTCCTCACTATTTTAACTTCTTATAGTTCAGTGCTTTGTGTTGTAATGTGGATATTCCAGAAAATAGAGTTGCCTTCAGTCCTTTATCTCTGTGTATTGGATTGTTGATTAACTATGCTCCCTCTCTTTGGATTTAGCAATACAATCAATCTGACTGTAATCTGATTTTAGTGACCTCTAGTGCCAGGAAGGTTTAATTGCACTGCTTTATTTTAGTTCAGTGATGGCAAATTATCTTTTAAATTATATGCAATGCATCCTGATGATATTGCACATAAAGCAAGACAATATAGTGTATAATATGTGTGTATGTGTGTGTATAGGGGTAGGTATATATATATAGAGAGAGAGAGATAGATAGATAGATATAGATATATATAGAGATATATATATATAGATACATATCAAAGAATCTTAATTTTGCTCTGTAACCAGGCATGTAATTTTTGTGGTGTGCATCTTGTCATTGGCCAAATACATCCGATTAGCAGAAAACACAAAACATATTTCATTTCAGGAGGCACCCAATGATTCAGTGTATTTTTTTTTTTTTTTTTTTTTTTGCTATTTAGGATAAATGTTTTAGAAAGTATTATTCCAAAATTATCTTAGCATGGTTTACGTATGTGTATTATTTTGTATGAAAACCTTTTTGAGGATAAGAAGTTATTTTCGCTGTGCAGCTCACATTCTCTTATCAAAATAAAAAATAGAAAACTGAAGCTCCTAGCTGCCAAAAAATATTTGAAGGATTTACAAAATTTAAGTGCCTAAAAAATAATATATATATATGAAGAATAGCTTAATAAACAAACTGAAAATGACATTTGATATACACATATAAATTTTTTAACCTATCAGCTGAATTTTGACCTACTTATATTCATGAAAACACCAATTACGTGATATCAATTTCTCTAATAATTTTTATGAGAGAAACTCAAAACTAAATTTTCTTAAAATAAGTAAGAGTTCAGTCTTACACCTAGTTGCAGTCTGACTTCCACATGATTTTGATGTCTGAAAAGTATTCAGCCTTAACATAAAACTCTTTTAAATTTAATTGTTCATGTTTGACCAATTGAGTTGCCCTATAGATTTTCCTCTCCACAATGTAATTTTGATTCTGGAAGCATTTGTCATGAGTTTTCATTGAGTACGAAATACCATCTTACTATTTGGTCAAACAGTGAATAATCAATAGTATTGTACAAACAGGCAGCTTGAATAATTGATAAACCTAAAAGCTTGGAAATAGAGGCTCTGACAAATGGGATTTGAAAGGGAATCTTCAGTGCACAGCACACCATATAATAGAGAAAATGTTGAAGTTTCAGCACAGTAATACTAATTATTATTTGTATCACCATCCTAATGATCCTTCTTTTTCCTATATAAATAGAATACAGTATCTTCTTACCCAATAAAAATAGCTATTTCCAAAATACTATATATTTGTGCATAGGTAAATTTTGTTGTTTATACTTACATTTAGCATATAACTGAGCATTCCACTTTTACTTGATTTTTTTTTTTTTTTTAGATGGCATTTACTCACTGCTCTCTGGAGGCCACAGGGTATTATGGAAGGGATTTAGAATTAAGAGGTTGAAGTTCCATATACATTTCAGTGACATGCCATTGTGGGAAATTGGACTAAGAAGGTCTGGATACATATTATAGATTAACAGTAGTGCCATTTTAAGCATATGACTTAACTAACTGAGCCTCAGAACTGCTCTTTGATTATTTGTGTTTATCTCCATCAGATGCAGTTTTGAACTTTTTATTTCTTGAAGCATCACTGGGAAGGATGTATCCAGTGTGCTGTGCCTTGCTTATAAAGGCTGTTACTCTTAAACAAGGGAATATATAGTGCTGAAATCCAAAAAAAAGAAAAAAAAAGGAGTTAAAGAAAATGCAAAGCCTGGAAGAAATAGGGTATGCATTCAGCTACTATAGTCAATTTTCAAGGGCCATTTAGTAATATCAATAACTGCCTAGACCATGGTTTCCCATTCATTTACAGAACAATTGTTAGGCCAGTGTCTCATTTTACTGCTTATTCATGTGTGCTCAGAAGTAGTCAAAGTGATACTGATGTTACATACATGAAACTGGTCTTCAGCAAAGAGCTTCAGAGTTTTCTGCCTAGGAAGGCTCATTTTCAAAGGAGATGCTATTAATGGAAAGATATCAGATTCCCTATTAGTTATCCAAGGCATATCCTTCCTCATATTCAGATAACTGGGAAAGTAAATTGTTAATACATTTGCCCACTCATTCAACAAATATCATTGAGTTTCTGCAAGGCATTATGCTAGGTATTGAGGATGCAATAGTGAACCAAGTCAACAAATTCCTTGCCCTTCTAGAGTATTCAGTTTTCATGAATATAGACAAGTAAAAAAGATAATGCCAATAATATGTTATGAGTTTAATGACTGATAAAAATGAGAGGTTCTACCACAGTATTCATGACTTTAAAAAAAAGCCTATAATACATATATCTGAGGGAGATATCTGAATTCTAAAGATCAAAAACTAATAATAATAATAACAATAATACATTATAATAGCTTATGTTTACTAAATACTTGCTCTGTGCTGAATATGCTACTAACCACTTTCAATCCATTAATGGCATTCAACTTCATAAACTTCTGAGTATTAAGTACTATTATTCTTATTTTACTGATGAGAAAACTTAAGTATTAGAGAGTAAGTCAATTTCCTTGGGTCTCACAAATAATAAGTGTCTTTCCTGGGACTCTAACTAAGGTCTGGTTGATTCCAAACCTCATAGTTTTAACTTCTGTGACCATTGCAACTATTGCCCTCAAACAAACAAAGAAAAATAAAAGATGGGGTGGGGGGAGGAGGAAAGGATCTTAGTCTCAGAAAAGGACAGGCAAATGAGCAACAGATCTCCTATCTATAATATTCAGTGCCAGAAGGGATGTAGCAATGTTGAAAAGTTTTTAGCAGCATTTTTTCAAATGCTGCTTATTTCTAAAAAAACAAAGCAATCAAAACAGCAACAAAGGCACATGTAACAGTTTTTCCACATTATGTTTATTCTCATGGATTTTAATTTACAAAGTTCATCTTATTGAGTGAGTGCTCATAAATGGAATTTTTCTGCACATTTCTGTGAGCTTATCACAGGAATAGAGGGGGAAATCCTTTTAATATTCTTTGAAGTTAATAAACTTCAAAGATGAAGTTTCTAAAATGTTTCCTTTTAATGAGACTTCGTGATAAGATTAGGTTGATCGCAAATAGCCCTGAACATTTGGCATTGAGTAGGTGTGCCTTATCTATATCTAAATCAGTGTCTTTTATTTTGCCATTAAACCAGCATGATTTTGAATATATTGCTCTTAAGTAAAGGAAGGTGAAGATATAGGAGTAAATTCTGTTCTTTGGTCTGACCAGCCACTAATTCCTTGAACCAGTTTGTGTTTGTACAAGTTATACTAAGGAATGACAAGCATTCTCCCATGCCTTCCGTATGTCCTGATTTACTTATCAACATGCATATTTGCATAAAGAAGCATACAACATTTAGTATATTTTGATTAAAAAATTATGTTTACAGAAATTTTTTTCTATTTAGTCAGTTTATTTGTTATTCAATTAAACTTAGATCAACACACAATGTAAGACAATGCTGAGGCCCATGGTATGAAATTCTAGCAAGATGCAAGTGGCAATGGAGGCATTCTTTCAGATATTTCCAAATCCCATTAGAAAAGAGCAACTAGATAGCAAAACAAAAATCCATGTACAGCATTTACAATCAACCACAAAGCCTATGTTACATCAGCATCTGTGCAGCAAGAAACAGAGAAAAAACAGTGGAAAAACTGAAGGACCTGTAATGGAGGGTTCTCATAAAAAACAAAATATTCTCTAGAAGGCACAGAGGGCCAATTTGAGAATAGCTGTAGAAAAGAGACAGGGTTTTTCCAGATCCAATCACAAATGTGAACAAGTGGTGCCCAATGAGAAGAGCTAAGGGTTGGACTAGCCTTAGTGAATGCTCAATACACTAAGGGAGACACTGCTGGGAATGCACTCAATATAAAACAGGAAAGAAACAATTGAATCTAAGGGAATCATAATAATAATCGTCTAGAAAATAAAAAGTGTTGAAAGGGAATAGAGCTAGGAGATTTCAGAAAGTAAGCCACTTTATGTTTAACACTATACCAACCAACAGAAGGAGGAGCTCTGTGAAGTTAGAAAAACTATCCGGACTAGGCCTCTTTAAGTTCAGGGAAACTAATTTAACATAAAAAAGTGAAATAAAAAAGTATCGAGCTAGAAGCCCATGCAAAGTTATTATTTCAAAACTTGAATAAGCAATGGTATAATATCCTTTAAGAATAGAATGCATACTGAAATGTTTGAAGATTGGAAAAGAAAACCTATCCTATGGGTGATAGGAATGTGTAAAGAAGTAGATTAATGAAAGCAGAGGCACAGAAAAAATAATAAGAATTATAGTTAAAGTAAATGTTCCCTAAAAAAAAAAAAATGATGACACTTATTTAAAGAACATACTGTGTACCTGAGAATTATAACCCAGAATAACCAACATCAAGATTCTCTAGTAAAATTATTGAAATTTAGACAAAAAAAACTGGGGGGACATTTAGGCAAAAAGCATGTGACTTAAAGGGAAAATTACCTTATCAGACTTTTAAAATATTTATATTTAAATATTTAAATATTATATGCAATATAATATTTAAATTTAAATTTAAAAGATAAATTTAAAGAACATTTAAATACTATATGTATAGATTTTTACATATGTGTGTATAAATGTGTGTGTAGGTATATGAGTGCATTTCCTAGTTCTGTCTACTGATAATATCTAGAATAATGACAATCCCTAGCAATGAGCATCCTTAGTGTTCAGCTTTGTAGTTTTGAAATACAATTCTCCACTACAGAAAACAAGTGTTTCTTGGAGAATGGTTGATCTTTTGTCTGGGACAGAAAATGTACAAAACCTGGAACATCCTGCTGTATCAAACACCAAAGAATCTATCAAACACTACTAGGTTAGTATTAAAAGGGCTCAGGAGCCATTTTGAAGGGGTGCCGACTAGTCAAAGATGGAACAACCTGAACTTCTATAAAGATGGCAACTTCAATGTATTGAAACCTATACAGATGTGTTTAAATTCCTGAGTTCAGAATTATATTAAAAAGCTAGTTGGTCACCTTTTGAAGATGTCAATGAATCAGTTTGTTACCTTGTAAACTGTCAAATAAAGATAAATTATAATGCATTTATTTTACCCTTCCCATGTCAGTGACACTAGGCAACCAAATCAGGGGTAGTTTCTCTTTATAAGGAAATTGTCTCTCTATAAAATTATTTTGGCTAATAAATTAAAACAAAATGATAGAATTCATGTACCACTATTTTGTAACCTCCAATGAATAAATGGATCTGAGTTTCAGCTCACATGATGAAGGAGAAACAACTCAATGTAATGTGCCTCCTGATGAAAGAGCATGACACCTTCTGTAGTCTTGTCAAAGGGATTGCACCTGAGGCTGATTAAGCCCCTGGCTCTGTCTCTTAATTTGCAGGAAATATAAAGGACACAAGAGCATGTTAAACTATACAATGTGTTTGCAATATTTAAAAAATTCAGCCTGTCGATAATTTAAAGAATAAATGCTCTTTGTTCTTTAATAGAAACTGGTAAGAAAAAAGAAAGAGAGGCAGGGGGAAATTGCAGGTTATAAAATATATAAAAGACACTTTAGGTTTTTAAAAATGGGCAGGATTAACTTGAGTCCAAAAATGCATACTTGGGTGATAAAACAAGAAAGAAACTCAAGGATGTAAGTACTGTAAAAGTTAGGACAGTCATTATTTTTGAAGGAGAGATTCTTTGATTGGCTTGAGGTACTCAGAGAGGCTTCTGGAGAGATTGGCAAAGCTCTATTTCTTGACTTGGGTTGTGTTTAGAAAGTTATTTGTCTTATAACTTAATAAAGTATATACTGATTTTGCATCATTTTCTATATCTCTGGGGTTTTTTGGTAACAAGAAGATTTTAAAAAGGTGTGACTGACATCTTTTAAACCATTAATCTTCAGACTAAAATAAATTATGGAGTAGGTAATATATCTTTCCTTTAAAATGAATACTCAGTGACCTGTTGACAGTTACAAACTGGGTGAAAGTTGGAAATAGAGCTCAGCTTTTCTCTTTCCAAAAATATTCTTTCCTTACTTCCTTCTTTCCACCCCTCCTTCCCCCCTTCCTTCCCCCCTACCATTCCTTTCCCTTCCTCTGTTCTTTTCTCTTCCTTCCTTCCATCCTTTCTGCTTGCCTTTCGTGTTTCCTTCCTTCCTTCCTCTCCCCTCCTTCCCTCTTTCCTTCCCGCCCTCTCTTCCTCACTCCCCCTTGCTTCTTCCCTCTCTCTTCCCTTCTCTCTTTGGTTTGCTTGCCTGTTTTGTAATTAGGCTGCCTTTACAAATGCATCCCCATGGCACTAAAATCATAATGGATCCTAGGGCATGGGTATAGTTTGGAAATAGGATAATTAAAACAAATAAATAGATATCAAAAGCTATTTAAAAAGATGTTTATATATCAGTGTGCACCAGTCTTGGAGAGTTAATTTTGTTTGGCTTTATAATAAGTTCTCGTGTTGGGCTTTAGAAAGCAGAAATGCCATTAATAACTGACACAAAATTAAAAATATCATTTTTCTTAAAGGTATCAGAAGTCATTTTTCTTATTTTTCTTTTATCAGATTAAGCCTTAGTCATAGTATCTTCTTCAGACCATCAGATGTAGATTTTTTTTTTTTTAACTCTGAAGAGATGGTCACTATTTATGTGCTTTTAACAGTTTTTCTTTTTTGCAAGCAAACCTGCCCTTTTTCCTGTTAAACTTTAAACTCGTCAAGGGCAGGGATCAAGTTGACTTTTTCCTTTGTATTTTCTCAGGGTATCCAGTGCAGCACTTTCAGGCTCTGTGGGTGCTCAATAGCTGTTATTCAGCCAACTGGCAAAATGATTGTAATCTGTAGTGGGCACTGGGTTGCTGCTATAAATTGTGACATTTTGGCTTGAGAAATGCCTGAAATCTATTTTCCATTCGTTTCTTTTCCCTCTGTTAAAAGCAAATGCATTCTAGGATTGATTTACCTTTTTGCAAAGATTGTTTCTTTATGAAGGTTGGATATATTTAATAAAAATTTAACATGTCTCTTAGGGAAGAGAGGTGTGTTCTTTTGTTTGTTTTTGTTTTTAATGTTGAATTTCTTAACTGAAAATCTTGTTTCCTTTTCTCAGACTGAGCAAAGATACCCATGAATAATTTTTATAGACCGTTATTGTCTAAGATGATGTGGGTAGGCCAAACATTTTCAATAGTTTGTTGAACACCTTCTGGAGGATTATTATTGTTACTGGACAGAGACCATAGATTCTTTTGCTTGACGTGCTCAATAAACCAATTCCTGAGATACTGGAGTTTCAAAGAGACAAAGACTTTATTACTAGGCATGCAGTAGGAGGGCAGATGGTCAAGCTGCCCAAAGTCTGTCTCTCTGAACTGCAGTAACTATGATAGCTTTATCAGATACAAAGATAGGCAGTTTTTAAGATAATGAGCATAGTAGCCCCAGATGATGTAATTAGAGGCAATCTAATTATTGCCCATGTGCAGACTGATCATATGCTTAGAGAGCATACGTAAGAAAATGGCGGCATGAGGTACAGATGACTTGTAGGTTAACATCTAAGCTACTGTGCATGTCAGGCAGGCCTAATTTGGTTAGATCCAATCTCAGTTATCAAGATAAATTTGGACTTGGGGTGGGTTAGATCTGGGCTGACCAAAGACCCTTCATTAATAAACATTAGGGGCTGTTGTTAGTGATTACAAGACTCTAAAATTGAACTGGATAAATGGTACAAATGAAGGTTAATCACAAGGTATTTACCATCACAGGGGCAGAAGGTAAAGGCTATGTAATCGTTATCAGAGGTCAAGGCAGCTGGATGACAATTTAGAGATTTCAGGAATTTCCTTCTGTTTGCTCCAATATACCAGAAAGCAAAAAGGAATATCTATATAATGATTGAGTAGGCAAAATCATCCCTTAAATCCTGATTTCTGAGTTACATTATTCTCTTTTAAAGCTATTATTTTTTATTGATTAAAAAAAGAATTAACAAAACAATTAGAAATCATTCCATTCTACATGTACAATCAGTAATTCTTAATAACATCACATAGTTGCATATTCATCATTTCTTAGTACATTTGCATCGATTTAGAAAAAGAAATAAAAAGACAACAGAATAAGAATTAAAACATTAATAGAAAGAAAAAAAAAACAAAAAACCTATACCTCACGTGCAGCTTCATTCAGTGTTTTAACATAATTGCATTACAATTGGGTAGTATTGTGCTGTCCATTTCTGAGTTTTTATATCCAGTCCCGTTGTACAGTCTGTATCCCTTCAGCTCCAATTACCCCTTCTCTTTTTTTTTTTTTTTTAACTAACGGAGAAAAAGAAATTAACCCAACATTTAGAAATCATACCATTCTACATATGCAATCAGTAATTCTTAACATCATCTCATAGATTCATGATCATCATTTCTTAGTATATTTGCATCGGTTTAGAAAAACTAGCAACATAACCGAAAAAGATATAGAATGTTAATATAGAGACAAAAATAAAAGTAATAATAGTAAAGTCAAAACAAAACAAAACAAAAACCTATAGCTCAGATGCAGCTTCATTCAGTGTTTTAACAAGATTACTTTACTAAAGCTATTATTTTTAATAATTTTAAAATAATTAATGATATTTTTATATTTATATTTTAATAATTAGTAATTGAATGATTGTTTTGCTATAGGAATACTCTAAATTTAGACTGTGATTAAGCCCAGAATCTATATCATAAATCAGATACTTTCTTCCAAAAACAAAAATATTTTATCGGAAATTTTATTACTGGCTAAGAGTATTTAAAACATTGCATTAGAATTATCTATTTACTAAGTTCTTTGAAGGCAAGATATATATATAACTTAGCATATGTATGGGTATCCTAGTGTATGACAAATTCATATATATTATATAGCATATGATGAACTCTCAATAAATGTGCTAAATCTGTCAGTGAAAGTGATAGATAATGGTGTTTCTTAGACTGAATAGCAATTTTTAAAGAAAGGACTTACCTTATGTCTTATCCCTTTCCAAATTGTCCTGCCTAATCAGGGAATTAAGATTGTTGGAAGAAGCAATGCTGTAGTCCTCTCCAAAGCCCTGACCGGACCACCAGTAAACAACCAGGACTGATAACTCAGTGGTGCTCAGGCCTTGAGGCTATGGGCTCCTCTCATTGGCTCAGTTTGCCTGACTGTCCTGCAGACTATGGATATTTTATAGATGATATTCCTATCAGTGATAGTCACAGGGGCCTGCTTTTCCCCTACCTCCTATTCTTCTCCACTTTCTACAAAATATAGTTATACAAGACAGTTTTTACCATATTCAAAGTGTCTCCTCTGCAGTTTCCATCTTCCTTGATACAACATCCAAAGAACAGTTGAAAGCAGAAAGATTCAAATAAGTAATCAATCACCATAACACTTAGAGTGTCTCTTCTCAAGTATTTGACATTTTGTTGACATTCTATCAGTGTACTTCACTTGATTGGAATGCCATGAAAACAATTACTGGATTACTAACAGGAACTGAAAAAAAAGTTCTTCTAAAACAACACTCTAAAACTGATAAGGCCATAGTGTACTGAAATTAATGCAAGGTTGTTTGGTGGAACTGATGGAAATTACTCAATACCCTATAAAAGAAACAAATATGACCTAAGAAAAGAAAGTATTTTGTAGATTTAAGGGATATTCTTGATTTGGGGTGATCTAAAAAATGCTAAACATTTCCTTGGACTTACACTGTCAGCAGTTAGTAAACAGATCCAGTAAGGGACCATTATTACATAAATAACAGTTAATCATACCATGTATCACTGGTCACTATGTTTTCTGGTGTGGCACATAAATGCATCATTAAATTATAGGAAACAGAGGACCTAAGGAAAGGATGACTTGCCATTTTAAGAAACCCTCTACCTAAGTAATTTCCTGAAACATTCTAGATGGTGAGGAATAAACAACAGAGGAGAAAGGTAGGGAGCCAGGATGCTAATGTGAGAATATGTACTGCCTAAAACTTTTCCCAGAACGTTGCTCAGAGAGACAGATGATGGCTGTGGAACACGGTGGGTAGGGGCAACCACAATGCTATAATGCATGGGTTAAGGAATGTGCATTTTGTGGAAATTTATAAACCATTGCCAGTAATGTGAGGCATGTGTTCCCCCACCTTTTCCTCTCAGGGAGAAGCATGCAGAACCTAGATGAAGTGGCTGGTTTAGGTTCCCAGAAGATAACCCACCTCTTATGGTCCTTCTATTTTATAGGACAAACATGCAGGCATCATTGACTGGACCAGGGGAAAACAGACTATTTGAAGGCCAGGAGGATGTTTGGGTTTTGATGCCAGATTATATAAGAGTTACCTTGGATAACCCATCGCCTGGAGACTTAGGCACTCTGGGGAAGTTGTAGCCCCTTCCACTTTGAGAATGTTGCTGCCAATGGTGCTGTAGGAAAATGAGTTCATATGCAGCCGTTCCCCTGGAAGAGAGCAGAAGCTCGAGGTCCTGGCCAGTTCCTTGTTCAAGCAACCCAGAATGTACCAGAAGTATCTGTCTGGATAGAGGCAACAAAATGGGGTAATGGGAGACCAGCTTTGTGGGAAACAGATACTTTTAATAAGCAGATTCTTGTCCATTAATAAAATTGGCAATTATTTAGAGATATTAATCATATATTCAGCTTTATATTTCTTCATTTAATGTTTACAACCCTGCATTTTACAGATGGCATAAAAGATATTTAGAGATATCAAATCACCAAGCTTGGTAAATGATCCTGTCACAATTGGAATACAAAACTAGAATTCTCTACTGGCTCCAGAATCATTGTGCTTTCTGATATAAAATTCTTCTTTTCATTTCTGTGAAGTTATAGGACTTCAAAGAGCTGATGCTCTCACATCTCAGCCTCTTGACTAAAAGCAAGTGTAGTGTCTTCTCTTATCAGTTTAATATCAAGGAGATGGAACCCTGAAAAGGATCAAGGGCATATTATAGAAATGAATCTCTGGGTCATAAGTGTTATTCTAAGTTTGGTTTCAATTAAAGAAAAGAAGCAAATCTGATTTAAGTGTACCTAACTATAATGGCTGGAGAGTTTCCATACCTTTATAAGGACACCCTTCAATTTTATAGGATCTATAGAGAATATAAATAAACTGTTTAAGCAAAAAACTCACCTTAAGGATCATTATCACCATCATTGAGTTTATGCCCTATTAATAATCATGATTATAACTACAGTCGGTGGCTCACATTGTGGTTTTGCATATAACATCTCATCTATGGGACAGTCACATTTATCTTTTTTTAAAAAAGATACATTAAAATTCAAAACATTTAGCTGATTTACCAGATATACTGAGAGACGGAATTTGAACCCAGACCTTCTGACCCCTAATGTGTTACCTCATTCTCGTAAATCACAAACACATTTCTAAGATGTTTTTCTAAGTTTTATTTCAAAACTGATTGCCTCCAAATAAGTACTACACTCACGAAATTTTACTTATGCAGAATTATATAATAATTATAATTATATATGATATAGTATATGATTATATATTATTATATCTGTTTATATTTTCATAGTACATATTATAAATCATAATTTTTGTCATTATGGTTCTCAGTCATATTTTATTAAGAATGTATCAGAATTAAATTTGCCTATTGTATTCCCAATGAGACTTTCCAACACCATTTTTAAAGTATGAACAGATGATTTTCAAGATCTAGGGAGGCTGCTATTATCTCCACAAGTGTAAATTGTCAGAAATAGCTTTGAGTATTAGAACATTATTATAGACATATAGGAGAGAATGATGGAACATTAGAATGATATTCTTCTCCATTTTCCTCTGTTGAATAGATTTATAGATCTTAACATCCTTCTAGGTAGCTGGTAATACAAAGGGAGAGATTCTAGTTTAGCATCTTACCCAGAGGCCATGATTACATCTCCAGTGAAATAGCTTCATTTCTGACTTCCTGTAAATTGCTTGTCTCTCAGGCTTGGTAGAGAATCAGAAAACTTTCATGGAATTGGATTTGGCTGAGAAGAAACAGTTCACTTCTGCTAGCATCATAATTGAAATAGCAGCTCACATTTTTATAACCTTATATGTGTTAATTTATAAACTATTTATCATGTTTTGTTTAAGTCCTTACAAAGAGAATATTAAATTTAAACCCTGCAAAAAAAATGTATTTTATCTTATTGAGATGAGGGCATTAAGGAACAGAGAATTTAAGAGATTTGCTTAAGGTCACAACACTTCTCCTAAAGTTTGGGCCTCAATTTGTATCTTACAACTCCACAGTCTTTGTTATTTGCACTATTCCACTCTGTGTCCTAACTAACAATTTACTTTATTTGCAATTGTTTTAAAAATTTCAACATATATAGTAAACGTTACCATCAATCATTTTGTGATCTATTCTAGGGAAGAGAGTAAAAGTCCATTTACAATGACTGTATTATTTGCCTTAAATATTTTCACAATATTCTCTTCTTCCGAGATTCTGTGGGTATGTCTAATGGCATATTTCCACTTTAAAAAATACTCAGAATTAATGCTTCTACTTGCCAGTAATAGAAATTTAATGTTACGGGATCTGTTTGTATAAAATTCTATGTACTGAACCAGTAGCTATTTTTAAAAAAAGACTCTCTCTCTCTCTCACTCTCTCTCTTTCTCTAGATATCTATATGTCTATATATAGAGAGAACATTTAGAACGTGAAACTCCTGTGTTCTCTAAGGGCATTTCCCAAACTTCACTGATGATTGCAAATACCTGGAGTTCAAGAATCCAGAATTTCCCTCGAACCCTGCCCTGGAGATTCGGGGATTCAGGGCACCTGGATAAGTCCCCAGAAATGATCTTTCTAACAAGGATTTCCAGTGATTCTTCTCATGATGGTTTTTTGGGAAACATTGCTCTATATCAAGTTTGGACTAATCTGTGCCCACAAAAGATCTAAAATTTTAGCAGGAGACACATTGGTATTCCAGTTCAAACTCAAACACTTGCCAGATGAAAAATTTTGGGCAAGATATATACTGGATAAACAAATTTCTTTATTTGCAAAATGGGAATATCCTCTCGGAAGAATGTGAGAATAAAATGGAGCATCTAGTATAATATTCAGTATAATGTTCAATAAATTTATACACAGTAGATGCTTAGTAAATTGTTGTTTCTGTTCCTTCTTTATAGCCTATTAGAATACTTGGGAAATACTGTGAAAGGAGGACACAAGGAATCTTGACACCTAACTTCAGTAGGGTGCATTTTAGTAAAATGTAAATGTGTGCATATGTATATTTTAATTTAAGCAAATGAAAGTTAACATGGGAAAAAATCAAAATCCATGGAGAAGTTGAAATAATTGCAAGGCAAAATTTTTACTCTTAAATTTTAACCTCAATAACGCTAATTTCTTTCTTACTGAATATTTATTAAGTGCTGAATGCTTTACACAATATCTTTTTAACTCAGACAACAGCCCCATTAAGTGTTCTATTCCTTATGTGACTCGAGATTCCAGGGCATAGAAGGGCTAAACTAATTGCCAAGTTACTTATTGGTGACACAGCTTGGATTTGGATCTGGCTTTCTCTGACTTGAAAACAAATGCTCCTAACCTGTAAAATATTCTCTCTCCAGTGTCCCCTTTTCCTTTTCCACACACCCTCCTCTTTTCCATTACTGACCCCAAATTCACTTTTTTACTTAGGGTTAATTAAACACAAAGCACCAGAAATTGAGAACATGGTCCCTTTGTCCTTCGGTATATTGCAACATATTCTTAGAGCTCTAAGCAGATCAGACCCAACTGCTGTGGAAGGTCTTAACTGCTCTGATTCAGGAATAATTTTTTCATTACTTGCTCTTAAGAGTGTGCCTAATTTGCCTCTTTGATTATGCCTTCACATTTAGCAACCTTGTGTTATCATTGTCATTTTATCAGTCCAGGAGGTAAGGGCTGAATGAAATACCTTTCTCTAAAGATTAAAAGATAAAAAAAAAAAAAGCATTCCTATCTTGAGACAAAGGATAATTTTAGAGGAGTCCTAGGGTGTTAAGCAACTCTTGAGCCCCAGATCAAAGACATCTTGCTCCCTAAGATTATTTATTCTGGGTCACTCTTAAGTACCTATGAAGAATTCCCTATAGCCCCTCAAGATGTTCAACCAGTGTTGGAGATTGAATCATGACCCTCCATAAAAGTATGTTCAAGACCTAAATCCTGGTCCCATGGATACAAGCCCATTTATAAATAGACCTTCAACGTCCTTATTATTAGTTACATTGTGGACTCATTTGTGAATAGGATCTTTGAAGATTCTATTTGGATGAGGCCAAATTGAATCAGTGTGGGCCTTGATCCATGTGACTAGACCCCTATAAGGAAAGGGAAATTGGACACAGGTGTAAGTAGAAGCCAGAAGTTAGTGGAAATCAGAGGTGAAGACAAAAGGAGAGAGATATGCCCATGTGACTGAGGATCACCAGAAAACTACAGACTTGGGGAAAAAGTGCCAATGCCTTGGTGTTGAATCTAGCTGCCAAAACCATGAGAAGATATATTATTTAAGCCAGTCCACTGTATGATTTTGTCATAGCAGCCCTGGCAAATAAAACATCTAGTTAACATGTGTTAACAATCTTCTTTTGAGCCACAGAGTCAGAAACTATTTTTGGCTGATTATACTGCAAAAAGAGTCTCCAGGTCACATTCTGTCTTTTCTATTGAAGAGCTCTTTAACCTGGAAGCAATAAGGATGGGTCCATTCACTGGGTACCTACTGTATGCCAGACACAGTGGCACTTCCTAGGGAATCTTATCAAATCCACTTTATATATAAGTAAAACAAGGCACAAAGATATTTAAAATCTTGCCCCTAGCCATAGAGGCAGAAAATGGTAGGGGAGGCAGGGTGCAAAATTATGACTGCCATACTCCAGAATCATCACTCTTTGCATGATAAAGGCTAAATAACCTCTGTACCTCATATTCAAGATAAGGAGTGGTAGGGATGGTACAGAGTTGGGTACTAGACTTAAAAGTTTCCAGCCTCCCTCTCAGCTCATGAAATCATCATACTCAACTTGATTTATATGGAAAAGACACTGTTGACTTATTTATTTCTGAATACATCCTAGGGGCTTTGAAAAACAATCAGGTTTTTCCATGCAGAGTATTTCACAGAATTTTGAATACTAAATTTCTTTTGTGGAATGTATATGCCTAATATTTATAAACATGCAGACTACTGGGCAAATAGTGTGCCTATGTGTATATTTCCCTTTAAGCTGTGGCATGAATCATTTTGTGCATGCAGTTTGTTCTCTGTTTGCAGCACATTCCTTGTCTTTAGCCTCCAGGTTTCCAGATGAAGGTATTACTACATTTATTCCCCTTAATTGGGGATTAATGTATATGTATCTAGGAGGAGAGAATTCACAGCTAGCTTTGGTGAAATTACCAAGAAATGTTGTCAAAAGGGTCAATCTACCTGTGTTTGTTACTCCTTCCTCTTTCTTACATCCTGATGCTACCAGGAACCCAGCACCTTCACCATATTTTCAAGCTGCTCAAACCTGAGACCCATTATTATCTTTAAAATGGATTTAACAATATCTGTCTTTATGGTTTATTGTGGGGATTATATGAAGTGGATGTCTGACCATTGTGTTAAGTGCTCCAATGTGTGTTACTTAGCCCAGATGAATAAAAACAATACTATTTATCAATTATCCTTTCTTTATTATAAATTATTAGCCTGATTTTATTTTATTTAAATAAGTTTGATGGTGTGCAGGAGAGCTACTGAATCCATGGATGCATATAAAAGAAATGAGACTTCTTGGTCAGACACAAAGGACTTTATAATTTATGGCAAAGCACTGGCAGGTTTGTCATTAGAGGCAGGTAAATTCTGGAAGCTGTAATCCCAACAGGGTGATATAGATGGCCAGATGGAACCTGCACGTGTAGTGGGGTATGCTAGTAGAAAAGAACCTTGAATGTGGGGAATTGACCACATGACAGCAAGCATTTAGCTACCTCCTCTTTGCCCTTTAGGAGAGTGGTTTCAGTGGCTGGACTACATGATACATTATTGCAATGTGTTACTTGACTTTGGTGAAAGAATAGTCAGGAGCTTGGTTTGGGCATGTTCAGTAAGAAATGGAGGAGCCCATAAAGTCCATGACAGATTGCCTCCCAACAATTATGTGATGAGAACTATAATTAAGCCAGTTAAACACAGATAAGTCTGATTCCAAATCCCCCACTGTATATCACTGATTTTCCAGTTGTGCTTCTGGAAGCAGAAGGGAGATTTCTGCATAGGTATAGATGACCAGGCTGCTGTTTTTTTTTTTTTTTTTAAATCGCAGCCCAGTTGTACTCGCAAACTCACCTGCTTGGCAAATAGTTAAGCAGCTCGGGAGTTCTTTAGAAACTGGTATACCCAGTGTTTCTGGGATTCCAGATACTTTCTTAAAGCCACTCCCAGACAAAGGGACCTCAGTGCCCCCTGCTTTGGGAGCTGGAACAGGCAGATGATGCATCCTCATAGCAATTTCCTCTTAACCTTGTACTGTTCTGTACTGGATGTTTCCCTTCCCACTGAAGTTTGGTTTAAGATGCCTGAAAGGAAAGGAGAATTTTGGTTTATGCTACATGATTCCTTCATCTGCAGAAGAAAGGGCTTGGGTTGTCTTAAAGAGCAGATGAAAATGAAAGTTTATTACTTTCATATTCCATAACTACCATTTCCTCTCTTGATAATACAATAAATTCTTAGTTCTCCAGTTTCTAGTTCCAAGGAATAAGTACCAGAAAAGTAAAGAAAAAAAAAAGTTCTTTGAAATCACATAATGCAAATAGACAACTTCATTCTCTAGTCCTCAATTTATCTATTACCATAAAGAGAGCATTGAGCCAAATGATCTATATGTTCTCCCTGATTTTTGGTTTCTTCAATGAGGTATCTAAACAGCTTCCCATTTCTTCTAGTTGCTTTTTCTTTTCTTTTTTGTTTCCCAGCTAATCCTAGAAATACTTAGTTTGACTATGTGAGAACAATACTAATTATAGTAATTTATGTGAACCCTTTAGCAATTATGACTAATCACCATGCAACACAATAATGATTATACATATCATTAAATATGCATCAGATTAATTTGCTTATGAGTTTTATTTGATTACAACATTAAGCTCTTTTCACATGTTCATTCTTCACAGTTTGATTCTTATTGTAAGATGGTCATCCACTCACAATTCCAATCCTATGATGTATAATTTGCATATGGTCATTTCCACCTCTAGGCAATAGATTTTCCAGGGCAAATCACTTACCTCCTCTCCACTGTATTCTTTATCTTTAAACTAAATATTCCTATAATGCAGTTCTTTAAATGTCTGCCTTGTCGTAGTAATTTTGTTTAGATTCCCCATCCCATCTCTATTTTCCTGCTACATTTTATTCCCAAAAGCTGATTAAAGGATAGAATTTTATTTTTTGAGTTTTGAGACAATCTCAAATATTGAAAATTTCCATGTTTACAAATCAGAATGTAGAATTTTGTACTTATTAGGTAAAAATTTGTAAAATAGTTCCATGAATTTGGGTTAAACTATATATTTGATTAAAACTCAATAAAACTTAATCAGATCAAACAAATAGGATTCTCTCAGACTGTTTGACTTCTAAATGAACAACTTTATTTTCCACGGGCTCTACTGCCTATTGGAGTAGGCACATAAATTGAAGATCCTAAGTAAAATCCACAAAATCCCAAGCACATTACTCCCTAAACATTTCCAATACATATTTCCATGTCAAAATAAACGTTTTAAAACTAAATGCATTATAAGGTATACTAGGTGGGACTAGAATTCTAGAGATGGTTTTGTAGAAATAGGAGAGTCACTCTGGAGAAAGTGGGAAATAAAGGTCTTTGAACGAAGTAAGAGTCTATCAGATAAAAAGCTTAGAAAGTCATGTTAGATTTTAATCTGAAGGTCAGAAATTAGTCATTACATCTATGTTATTTTCCGTGTGATTTTCAGTGCATAAGCAGAAAATAGGCAAAGATGAGGCTGCATTTCACAGTATAACGAAGTTCTGTTTACTCAAAAATGACTATACATGAAAGCAATTGAATTTGTATAAAAATCTGTAACTAACATGCTGCAGTATTTCTTGGACCTAATTCTTTATCAGTCTCTGCTTTGATTTATTGTTAATCTTATAGTAGTCTTTATCTATTTTATTTTTGGCAACATAGTTTATACTTCTACAAAAAAGTTGGAAGAAGCTTTAAGAACATAATTAGAGATACGTTATACCAATGAGTGCATAAAATCACCCAATTTTCTTCAGCATTCAGTTTAAGCACAACAACAAGTGCTTCTGGAACCTATCCAGCAAATTTGATACTATTCACAAAAGAGAGAATCTGATTAGACATGGAAATCCCAGGTTATTAAGAACCTGGATTCAGAGTAGCAATGCAGTGAACTAATGGAACATTTGGATGCACTTTCCCCCTCAACACAAACACGGTATTTTAGTAATGAATCATCTTATCATAATGGTTACTTGTTTTTGATATGTCAAGATATTTTCCGGTTGGCACAATGGTGGCTCAGTGGCAAAACTCTCACCTGTCATGCCCGAGACCTGGGTTCCATTCCCAGAGCCTGCCCATGCGAAAAAAAAAAAAAAAAAAAAAAAACTCAAACATACAGCTAGATTGAAAAAATAAAAAAGATATTTTCTGCTTTTTTCTTGTAGTATTTTATATAACAACATGAGTTCTTTCTTAATAATTTTTATAACTGTAATTTATTCAATGTGCTGAGAATGTATGGTACAAATTAAATGCAGGCTGTTTTAAACACATATAGAACTGCCATCTGGAAAGAAACAGAGATTTAACCAAATAGGATATGATTTATTCGTGTCCCTGCAGATCTAGATTCCTTATTTCTTGGCGTTGCATAGGGGATATTATCAGATTGCTTAATATTAAGTGTCAGAAGTGGAGAGAGCTCCAGTGGAAAGATATCACCATAGTTCTCAACAAGAACCCCATCACCATTGCCGCCAAAGGCAGCCAAGTGTTTAATTACTTTGTTAAAATGACAGAGAATGACTTGTTCTTTACTTCTGTGGTATGCAGACACCTGCCAGTGACGATGTGTGTTTGTGTCAACTACAGATATTTATAACACACTACCCACCAAAATAAAAGCAGCTATATTGCTGGCAAGGATTCTTTTCCTTCATGTTTATAGCTTCTTGGTTAAATCCCACCTCAGATTACTTTCTTCTGATGGAAACTTTATAAAGCTACCCATAGTTTTTTTTTTTTTTTTGGGATGTAGCATAGGGCTCCATTTAATAAAAATAAAATAATAGCTAATATTTTAGAAGTTACTACACAGCTAGCATATATAGACTCTTACTGTCATCCTCACCACAATTCTGAGGTAGATATTATTATTTTCTTTATTTATAAAAGGTAAGAAGGAGGCATAGAAAAGTTAAGGAAGTTATCCAAGTCCAAGAGCTGATAGATGGTTAGACCAAGATTCAAACATAGAATGGTGGACTCCAGATAACCCTGTATAAAGGCGATAATATTGCTTCCATTTATGTGCTTAATACATGTCAGGCGTTATGTTAAGTGCTTTAATTATATTATTGAACTGATTTTACATCAAATAAGTAGCATAGGTAATATCCTCCTTATTTTATAGACATAAAAACTGAATCTCATATGCATTCAATTTATGACCTTGACTCATACATATAATGCTTGAAAAAGCTGAGATTTGAATTGTGGTTTTCTTTCCCCAAAGTTCAATTCACTAAATTAACATTTTGTCATCTATATTACTTATATAGTCTTTAAGAAAAAACCACCACTTTAAAAAACATGATTACCAATTGAATATGAAAATTTCAAACTCATCTGAAAAACTGGGCTGTCTCGCCTGAATCTAAATGGACTCTAGCAGAACTTCCCTATAGTGCCTAACAGGGATAATATTTCTCAAACATTATATATTATGCCTAGTCAAGAGCTATTTGAAGTTAAGTAGATAGACCTTTTGCCTTTTAAAGAATGGCTGCTACCTGGGGGAAAGTTATAAATTGAAAGAGTCATAAAATGTATTCCTTACTTCATTTAGCATGACTACCAAATCATAGGAAAATAGTTATGTTTAACTTTTATAGGTGAGTACAATTGTTAAATTCTTCTTTAAATTTATTATTAATTAGCTGACCACAATAGTGTCGCTGATAATTTACTCTAAGCCATAGCTTAGAGCCATATTGAATTACTGATCATCAATAATGTTATTCAAATGCTTTCTGACTTGAAGTTTTGATAGTTTATATCTTCATGATCTTAGGTTTAAAAGAGGATATGTGGGGCAATTTTGATAATAACTTTGTTATATCTTAATGTTGATAGGAACATTAGAAACAGTTTAGTCCCAATTCGTTGTAGTAATTGAGCTATGAAGAGGTATGGCCATATAATAAATCACAGAGCTGACACTAGATTCTTGATTCCCTATCCAATACTTCTTTACCATGTAATGACATTCAGGTCTGCACCTCTGTTGAATGCAACTCCTTATTATCTTCATGTTTTCATTATCAACATCATCAACATTCATTCTGATGGTATAATGTGAGCATGAAATGGGGGGAAGGATAAGGCATAAGGCACTGTGCTTTATCATTTAAAAAATTACCTGTAAAATGTTTTAATTTTTATTAGATGTTTTCAGAGTTAAATCTTTGCTAGAAAAACAGCTTTCACAAAGCTCCAGAATGCAATAGCCTTAAATACCTGAAATAAGAAGTAACTGGCCAAATTATAAAAGCAGTTTCTCAGTACTATAATTAAGCACTCAGAAAATCTTAGAAACTTAGAATAAATCTAAAATCCTGTTATCTCTCTAGAAACAAATTAAAATGCTGATCGAATAATCATCAGTATTAAAAAGAAAGGAAACAATATTTCAAATGAAAAGCATAAAAGAAAAATTGAGGAATTAGTATAGAAAAGTAAATTTTAGAAGAGAGATCTTTAGAAATCAGTGACAATCGCTGAGTGCTTATGTCAAAAAAATCAAAGACCAAAATGGTTAGCCAAAGAAACATTAACTGTTTGGTTCCGTATAAAGAAAGAGAAGATAATTTAGTAGGGATGGTAGGAATGACCCTGGCAGAGGGACCAGGAACGAATGCTTAACTAACTCTGTGGAGAAAGGACATAAATTAAATCTAGTAAGGTCCCCAAATCTAAAACAGCATATTAACTCATATTTAGAATGATGGATTTGTTAATAGGCTATCATTTATTGTCCAGTTACTTGGATCTAGATATTCTTACGCTTTATCTCTGAATTCTTTGCAACAAACTGCCAATGTATTTTTTATTCTTAATCTTGTATATAGAACAGGAATATGATGTTCAATATTCAAGTAGGTGGCAGCAGTGCTAGAATCTGAACCCAAATCTGTCTGCTCCAAGGTGCTGCTTCGCACAACTACTCTGTCATTTTTTGAATGAAAATCATGCCACCATCATTTTCTCTGCTTACCTTGTCAATTCTTACATGACATTAACTCATAATTCATAGAGATCTTTCCTTTAAAGATAGGTTTTGTAAATTGACCCTTTATCTGTTGATTGATCCTTAATCTAATTGATTAATGTGGTTGTAGTCTATAGTATACTAATAAGGATCAGAGTTTTATTTCATGCTATTAAAGAGTTGGTATGTTAATTGAGGAAAATGTGACAAAACATACACATACAAACAAACACACTTACCAAATCAATATAATCATTAAACAAACAACCCAAAGAAGCAACATTAAAATATCTGCAGTCATATGTATAAGCACTGAGGAGTCTGGGAATAGGCAGATGCAGTGTGCATTGGTGACCACTAAGCCATCTGTCCCCCTCCTGGACTTCACTTGTATTTAATCCTATTCGAGCTATTCATATTGTTTGGGCTACTCTCTGTCACTTGACCATGTGTCTTTGTGGGAAGACTAGGAATACAAATTGGCTATATTTGTTTTCTTGCCTTTACACCATCGACAGTGGTATGGTTGAATATATATGACCCTACAATATCTTCAGGATTCTAGGGTTTTTAGATCTTTTTTTTTTTTTTTTTTTTGTTCCTAGGATTTTCCTTACCATAATCCGTGTTATGCTGGAAATATGTTTAAATATTTTCCATTTCTTCATACCATCCTCTTTAAATATGAAAAAGGCTGGTATTTTCTACCAAATAGTATTTTGCTCTTATTGGAAAATTCACATCATTATAGAAAACTTAAATGGGAGACATATAATTTTCCAGTTATTTCACCACCCTGCGATACATGGATTAATGTTTTGATGTGTATACTTTTGTCCTATGCATTCTCTCTTTCACATGTATTATTAAATTTTAATTTCATGTATTGCATACATTTTCTAGTAATTATATGTATTTTAACTTGAGTGATCACTTAAAATTCTTTTCCTAAACGTGTAGTATGATGCATATAATGAATCCCCCTTCTTAGACATTTATTTCCAATTTTTGCTATTATAACTGATACAATTATAAGTAAATATAGCATAGGGGTCAGAACATGCATGATCTTTGGAGTCAAATAGATAGAGATTTGAGGTAATATTATCTTACCTTCAGACTTTGTAAATTTAAACATGTTCATTTTTGATTATGTTTCTTAATGTTTAAAATAAAAATCATATTTCAGTAATTAGAATCAGCAACATTCTGTAGCACACATTAAACTTTTAATAAAGGGTGGGTAAATATTATTTTTAAAAATCGTTTTGCTGGAATGATGGACTGAGGAGTCCAGTGGATCCTTAACATGCAAAACAAAAACAAATCTGAATAATTTTATAAAAAGTAAAGGGATTCAGTTAGTGTCATGGTTAGGGACAGGTGTCAACTTGGCCAAGTTGTGGTACCTGTTCATCTGATTGGGCAAGCGCTGGCCTGTCTGTTGCAATGAGGACATTTCATAGGTTTAGGTCATGATCACGTCAGCTACATCCACATCTGATTCCATTTGTAATCAGCCAAAGGGAAGTGTCTTCTGCAATTAGTGATGCTAAATGCAATCATGGGAAGCCTTTTAAGGAGGACTCAGAGGAGACAGGTTGCATTCCTGCTTTCACTGGTGAGCCTCTCCTGTGGAGTTCATCCAGGCCATCCATCGGAGTCATCGGCTTCACAGCCTGCCCTGTGGATTTTGGACTCTTCTTTCCTACGGTCACGTGAGGCACTTTAATAAATTTTGTATTTGCAAGTGTTCCCTGTTGATTCTGTTTCTCTAGAGAACCCTAACTAATACATTTGGTACCAGGAGTGGTTCTTAAGGAACAGAATCTTAAAAATGGGTTTTTATGAATGATTTTCTACTCTGACTGGGCTCAGAGATACTAAGGACTCTGATTCCCATAATCAGAATGGCACTCCCAATCCATGGACTGAGTTGGCAAAGGAGATAGTCAAAATATCATCATTCGATTCTCCTAATGCTTCGCTTGTACGAAGCCAGACTCTGGGGGATAATGTTTTTGACACCTTTACAGAGTTTTGTAGAAATAAGAGTTATAGAGATGTTGGTTGGTTGTTGTTAGATACACTGTCTACATTAAAGGGTGAAAGGGATGGGCTTAAGGCTTCAAACAAGAAGCTTAAGTGCCGTCTGAAAAATGTAGAGGTTTCTATGAGTATCCTGAAGGAAAGTTTTATTTCCTGTAGCCGTAGACTTGAGATCTCTGAAAATCAGACTCAGAATCTTATTGTTAGAGTAGCAACTTTAAAACGTAAACTGAAATCTCAGTCTTGCATGGTGTCTGCCGTTAAAGTGAGGGCTATTATGGTGGGAAAGGCCAAGTGGAAGCCACTAGAACTGCACCTACCAAGCAAAATAGTAAATCAAAAGCAATACCCTATTCCTGGAGGGATTGCAGAGATTACTGCCACTCTTAAGGACTTGAAAGATGCAGGGATGGTGATTCCCACCACATCCCCATTCAACTCTCCTATTTGGCCTGTGCAGAAAACAGATGGGTCTTGGAGAATGACAGTGGATTATCGTAAACTCAACCAGTTGGTAACTCCAATTGCAGCTGCTGTTCCAGATGTAGTATCATTGCTTGAGCAAATCAATACATCCCCTGGTACCTGGTATGCAGCTATTGATCTGGCAAATGCTTTTTTCTCAATAGCTATTAGTAAGGACCACCAGAAACAGTTTGCTTTCAGCTGGCAAGGTCAGCAATCTACTTTCACTGTCCTACCTCAGGGGTGTATCAACTCTCCAGCCCTATGTCATAATCTTGTTCGCAGAGACCTTGATCATTTCTCCCTCCCACAAGACATCACACTGGTCCATTATATTGATGATATCATGTTGATTGGACCTAGTGAGCAAGAAGTAGCAACTACTCTAGATTTACTGGTAAGGCATTTGCGTGTCAGAGGATGGGAGATAAATCCAACAAAAATACAGGGGCCTTCCACCTCAGTAAAATTTCTAGGTGTCCAGTGGTGTGGGGCATGTCAAGATATCCCTTCTAAGGTGAAGGATAAATTGCTGCATCTGGCCCCTCCCACAAGCAAAAAAATGGCACAACACCTAGTTGGTCTTTTTGGATTTTGGCGACAACATATTCCTCATTTGGGTGTGCTACTCCAGCCCATTTATCAAGTGACCAGAAAAGCTGTTAATTTTGAGTGGGGACCTGAAAAAGAGGAGGCTCTGCAACAGGTCCAGGCTGCTGTGCAAGCTGCTCTGCCACTTGGGCCGTATGATCCAGCAGATCCAATGGTGCTGGAAGTGTCAGTGGCAAATAGAGATGCTGTCTGCAGCCTTTGGCAGGCCCCTATAGGAGAATCACAACGCAGACCCTTAGGATTTTGGAGCAAAGCCTGACCATCTGCTGCAGATAACTACTCTCCTTTTGAGAAACAGCTTTTGGGCTGCTACTGGGCCTTAGTAGAGACTGAACGCTTAACCATGGGCCACCAAGTTACCATGAGACCTGAGTTGCCTATCATGAGTTGGGTGTTGTCTGACCTACCAAGCCATAAAGTTGGGCGTGCACAGCAGCACTCTATTGTAAAGTGGAAATGGTATATACGAGATAGAGCCAGAGCAGGTCCTGAAGGCACAAGTAAGTTACATGAAGAAGTGGCACAAATGCCCATGGTTTCCACTCCTGCTGCCTCATTACCTTCTCTTTCCCAGACCAGAGTTATGGCCTCTTGGGGAGTTCCTTACAGTGAATTGACTGAGGAAGAGAAAACTAGGGCCTGGTTTACAGATGGTTCAGCACAATATGCAGGTACCACCCGAAAGTGGACAGCTGCAGCATTACAACCCCTTTCTGGGGTGTCCTTGAAGGACAGTGGTGAGGGGAAATCCTCCCAGTGGGCAGAACTTCGAGCAGTGCACCTGGTTGTTCATTTTGCTTGGAAGGAAAACTGGCCAGAGGTGTGTTTGTATACTGACTCATGGGCTGTTGCTAATGGCTTGGCTGGATGGTCAGGGACTTAGAAAGACCATAATTGGAAAATTGGTGACAAAGAGGTCTGGGGAAGAAATATGTGGATAGACCTTTCTGAGTGGGCTAAAAACATGAAGATATTTGTGTCCCATGTGAATGCACACCAGAGGGTGACTTCAGCAGAGGAAGATTTTAATAATCAAGTGGATAAGATGACCCGTTCTGTGGATACCAGTCAGCCTCTTTCCAAGCAACTCCTGTTATTGCCCAATGGGCTCATGAACAAAGTGGTCATGGTGGTAGGGATGGAGGTTATGCATGGGCTCAGCAACATGGACTTCCACTCACCAAGGCTGACCTGGCTACAGCCGCTGCTGAGTGCCCAATCTGCCAGCAGCAGAGACCCACACTCAGCCCCCGATATGGCACCATTCCCCGAGGTGACCAGCCAGCTACATGGTGGCAGGTTGATTACATTGGACCACTCCCTTCATGGAAGGGGCAGCAATTTGTTCTAACTGGAATAGATACATACTCTGGATATGGGTTTGCTTTCCCTGCACGCAATTCTTCTGCCAAAACTACTATCCGTGGGCTTATAGAATGCCTTATCCATCGTCATGGTATTCCACATAGCATTGCTTCGGATCAAGCAACACACTTCACAGCAAATGTAGTGCGGGAATGGGCACATGCTCATGGAATTATCTGGTCTTACCATGTTCCCCATCATCCAGAAGCAGCTAGATTGATAGAACGGTGGAATGGCCTTTTGAAAACTCAATTACGGTGCCAACTAGGTGGCAAAAACTTGAAAGGCTGGGGTAATGTTCTCCAGGAAGCTGTGTATGCTCTGAATCAGCGTCCGCTGTATGGTGCTGTTTCTCCCATAGCTAGGATCCATGGGTCCAGGAACCAAGGGGTGGAAATGGGTGTGGTGCCACTCACTATTACCCCTAGTGATCCACTAGGAAAATTTTTGCTTCCTGTCCCTGCTACCCTGAGTTCTGTGGGTCTACAGGTTTTAGTTCCAAAACGGGGTGTGCTTTCTCCAGGAGAAACAACAGTGATACCACTGAACTGGAAGTTAAGAGTGCCACCTGGGCACTTTGGGATACTTATGCCTCTGGATCAACACACCAAGAGGGGATTACATTATTCTCTGGGGTAATTGACCCTGACTATCAGAAGGAAGTAGGACTGCAACTACATAAGGGAGGTAAAGAAGAGTTTTCTTGGAATATAGGAGATCCCCTGGGGCGTCTATTAGTACTACCATGCCCTGTGATTAAAATCAATGGAAAACTGCAACAACACAATCCAGGCAGGACCACTAATGGCTCTGAGACTTCAGGAATGAAGGTTTGGGTCACCCCACCAGGCAAAGAACCACGGCCAGCTGAAGTGCTTGCTGAGGGGAAAGGGAACATGGAATGGGTAGTGGAAGAAGGTAGTAATAAATATGAACTTCGACCACGTGATCAGTTACAGAAACGAGGACTGTAATGCTGTTTTGTTTGTGTTATACTATTTAAGTTGTAAGATTACAAGTTTAAGAATGAATGTTGCCCAAGGATTTGCACCCTATTCTGGAGAGATTTACTGTGTTTCCAGTTATATGCAGGACAGTTGAGTATTGTCAGGTAAAAGAAAAAATGTGTGCTTATTTGTTTTCATTTGGAAATTAAGTATGGTCTAAGGTGATATATATATATATAGGTGCCAAGTTGACAAGGGGTGGACTGTCATGGTTAGGGACAGGTGTCAACTTGGCCAAGTTGTGGTACCTGTTCATCTGATTGGGCAAGCGCTGGCCTGTCTGTTGCAATGAGGACATTTCATAGGATTAGGTCATGATCACGTCAGCTCCATCCACAGCTGATTCCATTTGTAATCAGCCAAAGGGGAGTGTCTTCTGCAATTAGTGATGCTAAATGCAATCATGGGAAGCCTTTTAAGGAGGACTCAGAGGAGACAGGTTGCATTCCTGCTTTGGCTGGTGAGCCTCTCCTGTGGAGTTCATCCAGGCCATCCATCGGAGTCATCGGCTTCACAGCCTGCCCTGTGGATTTTGGACTCTGCGTTCCTACGGTCACGTGAGACACTTTCATAAATTTTATATTTGCAAGTGTTCCCTGTTGATTCTGTTTCTCTAGAGAACCCTAACTAATACAGTTAGTAATTTAAAACATCCCAAAAGAAATACCAAGGCCCAGAGAGTTTCACTAATGAGTTCTCTTAAACATTAAAAGAAACCTAGGGGGCAGGCCATAGTGGCTCAGCAGGCAGAATTCTTGCCTGCCATGGCAGAGACATGGGTTCAATTCCTGGTGCCTGCCCATGTGGAAAAAAAAAAAGAAACCTAGGGTGGGCAATGGTGGCTCAGTGGCAGAGTTCTCGCCTGCCATGCTGGGTTTGATTCCTGTTGCCTGCCCATGTTAAAAAACAGAAAACCTAATACCAAATCTTCCACAACACTTACAAAAATTAGGAGAGGATCGGAAACTTCCCATTTCATACTATGTTACCATTATTAATGATATATTAAAACCAGATATCAAAATAAAGTAAAACTGTAGCTGGATATTACCTTTTTTTTTTTAAATACATGGGCAGGCCCCAGGAATTGTACCTGGGTCTCTGGCACAGCAGGCAAGAATTCTGCCACTGAGCCTCTGGTGCACCACCTGATGTTACCTTTTAATATAGATGCAAAGATCCCTAATACAACAGTAGAAAGTGGAATCCAGTCACATGTAAAAAGGATTATACACCATGACCAAGTAGAATTTATCCCAAGATAGGAAGGTTGGCTTATATCATGCTAATAGAACAAAGATTAAAACAAACTATATTATCATCTCAGTAGACACAGAAACAGCTACTTGACAAAAACCCAACATTTAAATGATAAACGTGTTCAACAAACTAGAACTGGAAGGGACCTTCCTCGGCATGGTAAAGGGCATCTGTGAAAAATCCACCTGTCATCATACTTATTGGTGATGGACTGACGCCTTTCCCACTAAGATCAGGAGTAAAGCAAGTATGTCTGCTTCTGCAACTTTTATTTAAAATTGTACTAGATATTACAGCTAGGGTAATTAGGCAAGAAAAATGTATAAAGGTATGCAGATTGGAAGGGAAGAGTAAAACAATCTCTTTTTGGAGATGATATGATCATACAGAAAATCCTAATGGAATCTTAAGGAATCCTCTTAAGAACTATTAGAACTAATAAAATAGTTCAGCAAGGTTTTAGGATACAATCCAAAGTGGAAATTATGGAAACATTTAATTTACAATAGCATTAAAAATAATATAATACTGAAGAAGCCCAAGACTTGTACACTGAAAACAAACAATAAAAAACAAAAACAAAAAACATTGTTGAAAGAAATTAAAGATCTGAACAATCAGAAAGACTTCTCCTATTTATGGATCAAAAGAGTTAATATTGTTAATATGCTGGCTCCATTTCCTAAGGTTGCCATAGCAAAGTACCACAAACCAGGTGGCTTAAAGAATAGACGTACATCATCTCCCAGTTCCAGACACTGGAAGTCTGAAATCAAGGTCTAGGCAGTACTGTTTCTTTCGGAGTCCATAGGGAAGAACCTGATCTGTGTCTTTTCTAGCTCCAGCAATCCATGCTGTTCTTCCCTCTTTTGTTCTCCTTCTGACTATTCCAAAAATTTCCTCTTCTTAAAAGGACACTAGTCATATTGGATTAAAAGCCCACCCTACTCCAGTAGGACTTCATTTTAACTTACCTAATTTCATCTAAAATGACTCCATTCACATTTTGAGTTACTGGGTAGTAGGATTTCCATAAAACTTTGTGGGTGACACAATTCACACCGTAACAAATGACACCATTGTTCAAATTGAGCAACAGATTCAGCACAATCTCTATCAAAATGCCAGCTGCTTTTTTTGCAGAAATTTGTAAGATGAGTTCAAATTTTATATGGAAATACAAGAGTTCTAAATAGCCATAACAACCCTTAAAAATGAAGAAAAATGTTGAACTCATACTTCCAGATTTCAAAGCTTACTGAAAACTACAATAATCAACATAGTGTGGCACTATTATAAAGTTAGACATGTAGGTAGATAGATAGATGGAATCAAATAGAAAGTCTCAAAATAAACCCTTGTGAATCTGGTTAATTGATATTTGTCAGGGGTACCATGACTATTCAAGGAGGGGAGGGAGTAAAATAGTCTTTTTAAAACATGGTGCTAGAGCAACTGGATATCCACACACAAAAATAACAAAACTTGACTTCTGCGTAATAACATGAATAAAAATTAATTAAATTAGTCATAAATAGAAATATAAGAGATAAAGCTCTTTGAAGAAAACATAGGCCTATCACTTCATGACTTTTGATTTGGGAATATTACATATAAAACCCAAATCATAAGCAACATAAGAAAAATGTTAGATTACATAAAAATTAAAAACTGTACTGTATATGATGCAATTAAGAGCCTGAAAAAAAAAAAAGCCTCACTACATAGGATAAAATATAATATATGTTTAAGAACTTGTGTCCAGAATATTTAAAGACACTTAAAACGTAATAATCCGATTAAGTAATGGACAAAGGATTTGAAGAAATATTTTTTAAACAGGCATATGAATGGCTAATAAACACATGAAAAGATGTGGAGAAATTGGAATCTCATGCATCATTGATGGGCATGTAAAATGGTACAGCCACTTCAGAAAACAGCTGGACAGTTGCTCGCTAAATGAAACATTCACTTATCATGAGACCCAGCAAATCCCCACCTGGATAAATGCCCCAAAGAAATGAAAATACATATCCACGCAAAAATATGTACATAAATATTTATTGTAAGGTTATTCATTATCACCAAAAAGTGAAAACCACTCAAGTGTCCATCACTGGATAATTTGGTCCTTTACGTTAGTGTAGAGATACATGGAATGTTATCAAGTAATAAAAATAAATATAAAATGGATGAACCTCAAAATAATTATGCTAAGTGAAAAAGACCATACATTGTATGATTCCATTTATGTGAAATTTCTATTTAGACAAATTTATAGAGATCGATTGTAGATAAGTGGTTTCTTAGGGTTTGGAGTTTAAAGGGGAAAATAGGGATTAATTGGTAATGAGTGAGGGGTTTCTCTTGGGGTGGCTAAAATATTCTAAAATTAGATTGTGTTGATGATTGCAGAACCCTCTACATATACTAGAAAAAGTAGAAATGGACACTGCAACTGGTTAAATTATATGGTATGTGAATTATGTTTCATTATATATTTAAAGCACTTTTGTAAAATACATTTGTGCACATATAAATTTTCATGTCTTCATGATAATAGCCTTAGGATAAATTCCTGGAAATAGAATTACTGGATCAAAGAAGATGTATATTTTTTAGAACTTTTAATGCAAATTGACAAATGCTCCTCTTTGAAATATCAGTTTATACCTTTGCTAGAACGAATTGCACTCGCACAGTATCCTTTTTATAAAACTATCTTTTGATGAGGATATTAACATTTTCTTATATTGTGGTTTTATTGCACAGATACTGTTCAATTTTATGGATTCTAAATTAGGCTTCTATTCAGTTTTTGAATTTACACTTAAAATACAAATCCAACTACAAGAACAGATAAATATTAAATTATATATTCCTCTAGTTCTTTTACCTTTTCTAACTTTTGATCTTGAATTCATTTGAAATTTATTTATGGGTAGACACAAATTTATCTCTGGATAGATAGAACTCTAACTTTAATTATTCTAACATGACTTATTACATAAATCATCCTTTTATTTTTTATTTGAAGTGCCATTTCATCATAAATTTATATCATTTGCCATATTGAATTTGTGTAGGCATTCTGTTCTGTCTTTTGGTTTTAATCACATACTAACAAAAGAGTATGTTATTTATTGTATTTTTATGACATTTTAATTCTATACTAGATTCCACATCATTTAAGAAATATTTAGGGAAATTTTTCCCTTGTATTTTTCCAGGTATATTTTTTGTTTATTCATTATTTCCCCACAATTTGACTGTTTTTTGATGTAATAATAAAGGTATAGATACTTATAATATTTGATCTTCACATTCATAACTGCCATTTGTTACAAAATGCTCTTCTTTTTTAATAGATTTTTTGGTTGATTCTCTTATGTTTCCATTAGACAATCATGCCATGTACAAATTGGGATAAACATCGTTCTGTCTTTTACACTACTCCTTCCTTTTTATTTTTTAATTAAATCTGCTCAAGTCAATAGGGAAATGTTAATAGTGGTTAAGTAGGCATTCTTATCTTGTTTCTGAATTTAATAGGAATATTTCTACTTTGGCATTTGTTTTAATTAATTTTATAGAAAACTAGTGCCCAAAACTGCTCCAAAATAAAAGGATATAGTCATCAGGTAAGGAACAATGAGTTTTAGAGCCACTTAATTCTCTATCCTTTTTGTGGCATGTGAAAACACATTTGGATGGCAAACAATATGAAAAGAATTGCTATTTGCCAAAATTTGTTAAAGCTATCATTTTCATATCTATTATAACAGAAATTTTTGATGACTACAACAAGTATTAAAATTGAAGAACAGAGTTTGGGAAGTGGTATCATGAAAATTTTACTTCTCATATTAAGAAATAAGTTTGACTTCTAGTAGCTACAATTTTTTTTTTTTTTAAACAATGGATTTTAAGTTTTACTGAAGGCTTTTTGGCTCTCCTGAAAGTATCAATTGTACTTTAAATGAACTTTTGAGGCAAGGTATTATATTATAGATTTCCTAATTTTAAAATACCTCCTATCTTAAGGGAATAAACCCTATTTTTTCATAGTCTTATTTTCTAAATGTAGAATTTGGTACTTTATTTAGGATATTTTCCTGTGTGTTCATAAGTGATATTGATAGCACAGCAGGTTTTGTTTTTGTTGTGATTTTCTGTTGTAAAATTTTGTTAACACGGATTATGTTAGCTTTGTGATTCACTTTTATTTTTAACAGACAGTTCTGAATGTTTGAAAGCCTCATAGAACCCAATGAATAATATGTGATCTATAGAAATTTTATGTATATTCAATAGTAAATTGTTAACTGATCTATACATCTAGGTTCAGTTATGAGTTGTCAGTGTCTGGCATTGTCAGACTTTTAAAAAGCATTCAAAAGAATGTGTAAATTAATTTTGTTTCTTAGATCACTAGCTTTAGCAATACAGGAGGACGGTGGGGCTGTGAGACACATGAGACGTGGGGCAGGGATAGATTCCAGGATTGCAGAAAAGGCTGAAACAATTTACTTGAAATGAGAGGTCTTGGGTCTTGATGGCTAGAGTTGCTTTGCAGTCAGTTACCTTTATTCAGTGGAAGTGGAATTAATGAATGGCAGCTCTTTTTATTCATGCCCTCACTCTGTAACACAACTCAAATTCTAGGAAGAAAATATGTATTTGCCGTAGCATGAATTAATGTTTCTCCGTTTGGTGCCGTAGGCAGTACCCCTGGTTTTCAACACCCGTATCACACATTTTCAATTGCTAAGGAGCAATTTCCAAAATCGAAATTTGATTGCTATTGCTAAAAGAAGATGGTCTAGATGACAAGTAGTCAAAATTCTGAGATCATCTATTAAAATATGTATCTATGCAAACTTCTTTAGGATACTATTTTCTTCCCATTACCAAATTTCAAATTTATAGTGTGTGTGTGTGTGTGTGTATAACTTCTTATGACTGCAATATTTAGTTTTTTTTTTATTGGCGATATGACCAACAAAAATGCCAAAAGAAAAGAGAATTTGGTTCAGATGGTATAAAAGTACTTGAAAATACCGAATGACCTCAAAACTTGATGCCTGTTCTTGTTATTTCAGAAGTACAGCAAGATATCTTACATAAGATTATAGAGGACACTTATGATTGTTATTTGAGTGGGTGAACTATTTAGCCCTGCTGCATTAAGAGAATCCCTGCTTGGCCATATTTTAGCTGTATGACTGTAGAAAATGTCTGTACCTTAGCTTCCTTATCTGGAAAATGTAGAAAATAATAATAGTACTTGACTCTTAGGGTGGAGGTGAGGTATAAATGTAAATTTAGTTGTACCAATATGCTATGCCAGTTAACTATTGCTGCATAACAAGCCACCTTGAAATTTAGTAGCTTAAAATGCCAAATACTTATTTGCTCATGTTTACACAACCTGGTCCAGACTTAGCTCATAACTTGTGCTTGCTCCATCATGGAAATGGATATGGGCTCCCTTAGCCTGTCTCTTTCTTTGGGTCTTTGATCCTTCAGGATTTCCATGTCTATATATATATATGGCCTTTCATTTTCAAGGGCATCAGCCCAAGCTTCGTTGTATGGTATCTTGGGAAAGCAAGAGAATGAAAGCAGAAGCCATACGTTTGAATTTAAAGAGGCCATTTTGTAGCAATTTATCAGGAGCACCTAGCAGAGTACCTGGTATATCATAAGCACAGAATACATTTTATCTGTGATCAGCAGTATTTATTGAGTATGCACTAAATTTTAGGGGGTCTGACTTTCATTGTATTGTTTAATTATCACGAACCACTTGAACGTGTTTACAAATGATGAAACAGACTCAGAGAGGTTATGTAATGTGTTCATACTGCATGGCTGCTTAAGAACAGTTCTGTGATGTCAACCCTGTTCTGATTCCTAAAGACTTACTATTGCTATTACATTGGCTTCTGACCTCATTCTCTATCAGCCTGACCCAAGGGCTCACAAAATTGAGTCTCATCTCATGAAGAGAGATCTATTGGCCTTTTCCCTTTTCCTCAGCCTTGAACTAAGTCATGCATTTGCCCTGTGTTTCCGTGATGAACACACTGGACAGGTTCTCACAGAACTGAATCTGTTGAGTCCTGTGTAATTGCTTAGATAGAAGAACCTTCTACTCAGCGACAAATACACAGAACTTCTGAATTTCTGCTTCAATGTTTCTTATGCTATGAAATCATGAAATATTAATCCAACTTTGTATGTCCATTATGTCTTTTAATCAAATTTTAATATTTCACATGACATGCTCTTCTATGCAGCTGAGTGAGAATATAAAAAAATCACATAATTTGTGTGACTATCAGAAATCATTCCTGCACTCCTTAAATATATCAGAAACTCTGTGAAACTGCAATGAATATGCAATTTTATTTTTCCTTCAAGTGTATGATTGCTTAATAATCTCTGGAAGCTATTTGACAAGTTTTATTTTTTTAAAGTAATGAGATTTTTTTTCACCTGTGGTAAGAAAACAGATGTGATAATTAAAAGGATGTTGTTAGATATCATAGGTTTTCATGCAGTGTGTGAAAGTTATTTTTTTTTTTTTTTTTTTTAAGGAAAGACAGAGAGAAGGAAGGAAGGATAGAAGGAAGGAAGAAAGGGAAACATCTTTAAACATTTTCTTGTTTTATTGTATTTTGTTTTTCCGTTTTTTGTTACATGGGCTGGGGCCGGGAATCGAACCGAGGTCCTCCGGCATAGCAGGCAAGCACTTTGCCCGCTGAGCCACCGCGGCCCACCCCTGAAAGTTATTTTTTAAAGAGATTCCAAGTTATTTAACTGGAGGAATATTTATTATTAGAAAATAGGTGCTGTCAGAAAGGAAGCATGTAATTTTATTGCTGTCATGTGTTTTAAAAATAATTTAAAGGAATCATAGTAACTTTATTTGAGACTTAATAGGAACCTACATGATTCCACCTAGTGGGCATAGTCATAATTTTAAATATTTACAAAGTTCACTTAAGGAGAATAATTGATAAAGTAGTATCAAGTATTTTATATATATATATATATATAAATATACAGACACACATACATACATGCATGTATATTGTGTATGTGGTAAATAAAGGAATAAAGCATGGTAAATGTTGCTTCAAAATATTAACATAAAATGTAAACACATAACTAAGAAATAAATAAAAACTAAGCACTACACTTTGAGCCTAAGAACAGTGCAGAAGTGAGATACCATACAGAGCCCAGAAGAGACTGTTCCCTTCTCCCCATCCCTACTCCCTCTCCCCTGTCTTCCCCAGTCAGATCTTAGGCCTCATTTAAGTTCTGTAAAGAATAAAAGAAATAAAAAATGACCTAGAAGGAGTATAATGCTTGATAAGATACAGTGGATATTTGGAAAGAAGGCCAAAAAAATCAGAAAGATCAATGACTGAAGACAGTTCATGTGTCCATCAATAAGAGAATGGATAAACTGATATAGTCTAAAATGGAGTACGGCCAGCACCAAGGAATAAGATGGAAACTTATTAAAAAAAAATTATGTTGAGTGAAAGAAGCCTTACACAAAAGACACATATGATATGGGTTATCTTTCTGAAATTTTACAACAGAAAAAATGAATTTTTACTGTAAAAAAATAACAGACCAGTGGTTGCTGAGGTGGGGTGGGAAGCAGGATTGACAGAAAAGATGAAAGATAATTTTTCTGGGTTGTTAGTAATTTTTAATATCTTGATAGTGGTTTGGTTTACACAGGTATTTGCATTTGTCAAAGTTCAGTGAAAACATTTAAAATTGGTTCATTTCCTTGTTTTTAAATTGCATATCAAATGGAAAAGAAAGCTCCATATTAACAAAAAGTATATTGTCTTCAGATTTATGTTTGAGTTGTGATCTATTGTTTAGCAGCTGTGTCATCTTGTGGAAGCTACATACATAACACTGTGCTTCAGTTCCCTCTTCTGAGAAACTGAGATGATAATATTTACTTGTGAAACTTACTGTTTAAGATAATGTTGTTTAAGACAATGCAGATAATGTGTATAAAGTTCTTACTACTCATTGATGATGTTTAGGACAGATTGCCACTCTATAGAAATTGTTCCATCTTTTTTGTCTTGATCAGTGAAGAATAAGGGACATGAATGAATATCTTCAAAGTGCAGATGGCAAAATCCTGAAGTGTTCACCAACTTGCAGCAAAAACCCGACTGAGAGAAGGCTGTGTAATGTACAAATCTGACTCTCCTGGAAGGTTCAGAGGTTAACCTGAGTAATGATAGATATCACAGAAATAACAGAAAAGGGACAGAAAAGAAGGTGGGCCAGTTACTGTAACCCCATGGCAGTTACAATTTTAAAAGGAAAGAAAGAAAAGTCAGGCTCACAAGGTGACCTATTTTAATGTGTTAGGTTACAAGGGGTAGAGCAGCTGGACATCCACACTTGCATTTACCCTAACCTGAAAATTACAGAAAGATGACTAGAGGCCAAAGAAGAGATGCTCATAAAATGTCCATAAGTGCACTTAATTTCACCATCAATTTTCTACAGTATTGTTTGATGTGAGATTTTCCAGTAAGTAATATCATCTTCCTTCAGCTAAAAATATAGAGAGAGCCAGTGCAGTGTTACCTCCTTAGAGCCAAAGATGACGTGTGCATATTTACATATGCCTTCTTTCCCTTAGATAAACTGGAGTGAGATGAGAAGTAAAAATAGTGCTAGGAATAGTCAACTATTTCTCTTAGACTATTTTTTTTTCCTCCAGACACTGGATCATATAGAGGATGAGCAATGGAAAGAATGTTTTTCACTTTCTAAGGCTGGAGGTGCTACATGAATAATAAAAATGTCATCCTGTTTTAAGGGGGTAATATTATTTTAAATGTACTATTAATAGTTTCCTTATGTTCTTTATCCAGAGTCAGACTTGTAATCATTATTGTATGTCCTAATGGACAGACGTTTATATATCTTTTGTCCAATGTGGTCATCAGCCTGAAAAGCCTTCTTTTGAAAATATTCACAGTCTTATTGACCCCTACTGGGCTCCAGGACTCACCTTTCCAAAATGGCAGCTGCATCAAGCCATGATCTTCCAGAATGCAGAGTTGGTAGACTGTTTTCTTTCCAGACAGGAGCAGAATCAATGATATCAAGAGTAGCAATGTCAATAATGGCTGCACTGTAATAGTCATTGGTCTAGGCATATAAAAACCCTCTGCATAAAAAACTATGAAAGTTCTGCAGTTTAATTTGCATTTTCCCAGAAGTTGACCCTGAGATTATGTCTTGAGTATAAGCAAGCAATTTGTTGGGACACAGGTGGGACAAGGATAGTTGAGGGAAGAAAGAAAGGCATCTACCACTGTATACCTGCTCTTTCTGGTTCATTTTGAATAGATTTGTTTTCTACTCTGAGAATATGGTGCACCCTGGTTTTCATGCATCGTTATATAAGGAATTCTGCTTTCTAGGGGGGTGGCAAAAAAGTCAAGAAAAGGTTTTAGATTAATTTCTTGGCTAAAAATTCCTGTATTTAAATAGATATTACAGATACGTGGGGACTCAGACATCAAGTTTTGATTGTTTGGGGAGCTATATCCCCCCCCCAAAAAAAATGACCAAATACTGGAATTTTATTGTCTCTAGTTAGTCTTCACTCAAGGCAGAATTCTAGACTCCTGGAATATTAGGATGAGATTTGGGTGCTTTTATCTTCTTTATACTGTTCCTTTCAATTTTAGAATCATGATTCTACTAATTAAAATTAAACTGTTGTCCTTTCCTTGTCTCTCTAACCTCTGGAATACTCTTTATATCTATTTAATAGTTATTATTTTTAATTTATTTTTGTTGAAATGATTATAGATTCATATGGATTTGTAGGAAATAATATAGAGAGATATCTGTGCCTTTTACCCAGTTTCCCCCAATAGTAACACCTTGTGAAACTATGTATAATGTACCTTGACACAACCAGGGAATTTACATTGAATAATTCACTGACCTTTCTCCAAATTTTCCAAACCTTATGTAGACTGTTGCGTATATCTCTGTATGTGTGTGTGTGTTCTATATAATTTTATCACATATGTAGAATTGTGTAGCTGCCACCACAGTTCAACATATAGAACACTTCCATTACCCCAAGGATCCCCCTTGCATTGCCTCTTTACGATCTCTCTTTCTTGTCCCTCCCCAATCCCTAAACCCCAGCAACCATTAACGTATTCTCCATTTCTGTAATCCTCTGGAGATTCATCCAAGTTGTTGCATATATCAATATTCCATTCATTTTTATTGCTGAGCAAGCTTCCATGGGATGAATGGAACATGGTATGTATAATCACTTACTCACTGAAGGAATCAGCACTGTTTCCAGATTTTGGATGCTTTAAATAAAAATGCTATGAACATATATGTAAATGATTTTGTGTGATCATATATTTTTGTTTCCTGGGATAAGTGTTCACTTGTGTGATTACTGGGTTTCATGGTAATTGCATGCTTAATTTTAAAAATACCTGTCAAACTGTTTTCCAGAATGGTTATACTATTTTACATTTCCAATAGCAATGTACAACTTTCTCAGCGTCCTCACCAGGATTTGGTGTTTCCACTATTTTTCAACTTAACCATTCTGAAAGGTATACAATGTTATCTTATTATCAATTTCTGTTTCCCTGATGGGCAATGACACTGAACAAATTCTCTTCTGCTTTAACCATTCTGAAAGGTATACAGTGTTATCTTATTTTCAATTTATTTTTCCCTGATGGGCAATGACACTGAACAAATTCTCTTCTGCTATTTGACATCTGCATATTTTCTTTGGTGAATTGTCTTTTCATTTGGCCATTTTCTAATGGAATCATTTGTCTGTTCTCTTTTGACATTTTGTAGTCTTTTATATATTGTAGATATTGGACTATGTCAAGTGTGGTTTGCAAACATTTTCTTCCATTCCATAGTTTTTCTTTTTGTCCACTTTACTGGGGCTTTGGTACAATTTTGATGAGGTTGAATTAGTCAGAGTTTTCTTTTGCAAGTTATTCTTCAATGTCAAATTTAAAAACTTTCTGCCCAACTTTAATTCCAGAAGATTTTATCCTATTATTTTTTCTTTAGCTTTAAAATTTTATATTTGCATGTGATCCATTTTGTGTTGCATGTAAAGCATGAGGTTTAAGCAGTGGTTTTTTATACCTGTGGCGACCCAATTGCTCTGACACCATATGTTTAAAAGGCCATTCTTCTTTCATTGAGTTGCATTTACTGCTTTGCTAAAATTAATTGAGCAAATTTGTGTAGGTCTACTTCTGAGTTCTGTATTCTTTTCCATTGACCTATACATGTATTCCTTTTCCAATAACACACTTATTATTGTTTCTGTATCTTTAGTCTTAATATTGCGTAAAGTGATTTCTCCAACTTTATTCTTGTCAAGATCACACATGATTATCTTGTTTATTTATTTATTTTACCCCGGTTATTTTTTAAAATTTTTGAAACATATAATGCCTTAAAAAGCATGTAAAATGAAAATGTATAATTTACAGCATAATAATGAAGTGAATAATTGTATATCCACTTCCAAGGTTTGAAATAGAATTTGATAAGATAGCCATTGTGTTTCCTTCCTGTTTGTTTTCTTTTCTTTCTTTCTTTTTTTTTTTTTTGTGGCTGCATGCATCAATAATGCACTGTTTAATTATAAACAATCAAGCCAACAAAATCTATACAATAAGAAAAGGACATTTTCCCATTAGATAAAACCTCCCAGGAAAAGGTAATCTTTTGTCAGCCTCTCTGAAACTTTACAGGAATACTTTCAGAAGATGTCATTGGGCCAGGTTGTAAATTAGTCTTGGGAGATTTCCGAATCACTGTAGTCAAGGTATGCTGTGATGTAGGTCAGATTCTCAATATCAAACAGAATATAGTCAGGGATTTTTGTTGAAAACTTTCCATTTCCTACTGCCAATTTCCATCATTAAGTAAAATATCCCCTGTATACAATGAAATGAGTGTCCTCAGGGGATACAAGCAACAGGCATGGATAGGAAACAAGAACTTTATCCTTCAGCATATGGTGCTGAAAAACCAACTACAAATATAAATCTGGGCCAAGTTCATCCAGAAAATTTTGTCCTGAGGTTATAAAAATAATATGTTACAAGTGAGGGTTTGGCCAATGACTGTCTTCAACCTATGTCTCAATAACATTTTTCCATCTGCACTGCTTGCTTTCTACGTAGGGCATCGCTGGCATCCTTGTCTCTCTTTTTACAATCTTCCTCAGAATTTCCTTTATCACTCACCCATATTGTATACTTTTTACTATTCCCCACATGCTCCTCTTTATTCATCTATACTAGTATACTCCCTATGAAAGACTGGATGGCAGACATATTTTTGCGAACATGTCTGAACATGTCTTTTTCTCCCCTCATATTAATAGAAATCTAAGTTTAAACTAATTTTCTTTTAGAACTTTGAAGGTATTATATCTTTGCATCTATTCTTGCTATAGAGCTGTCCAGTACAACTTTGATTCCAGACCCTTTGTTTGTGACCCTGTTTTTCTCCATCTCTGGATACTTATGCAGTATTCTCTCCATCCTTAGTGTTCTGAATATTTACCCTAGTATACCTTTGTGAGAGTTTATTTTCAGCTATACGTGAACATTTAAGTAGCCCATTAAGTCTGGTAATTTATATAATTTGAAAATTTTCTTGGAATTGCATTTTTGATGATTTCTGCCCCTTTGATTTTGGAACTCATTTTTGAATAATAGATACCCTGGATTGGTCCTATGATTTTTATCCTTTTTCTCCTAATTTCCATGTGTTTGTTTTTTCTGCTTTCCTAGAGATTTCTTCAACTTTCTCTTTAAGCCTCTGTTTTATTGAATTTTTCATTTATGATATTGTGCTTTTATTTTCTAAGATTAACTTCTGTTTGTTTTTGGAATGTTTCTTGACACATGGATTCATGATATATGAATCTTATTTCTGCCAATAATAATGAGTTTTTGTTTATTAGTTCAAGAAGCTTTTTCCTTCCCCCCATGTAGTTTGATTCCTTCAGTTTTTTTTTTTTTCCCTATGTTTGTTTAAGTGTCTATTTTTCATATCACAAAATTTTCTTACATGTCTGGCATACCTTAATTTTATGTAGGATTAAATTATAAAAGGTTAGGTTTAGAATGATTGTCAATTTTGAGCTGCATTATCAAGTTATCTATGTTGACCATTTGTTAGTTGAAGAAGCTCCAATATTAGTTTCTTTTGATCTTTCTTCTTGGGCTGTGAGAACCTACAGAGAAGCTCATTTCTCCATTCAGCCTAGATAGTAATGGTCTGGTTGCCATATTCCAAGAAGACAAATGTGGGAAGAAAACTCAAAAAATAAGAATTTGGCTCTGAGAATTCATATAGATATTTAATCCCTCTTTTTTCAGTATACTATATTGTGCCTGATACCCCCGAATATAAAACAAACATCTACAGAGAATAAAATTCAGAGAATAAGGTCTTTTGGGGCAAACATCTGTCTAATGTCATGGAATTAGAGAGGTATCTAGGGATCTATCTGCTTCTCAAATAGTTTACACATTTCCTTCTTATTTTAGACCCTCTAATAATCTGACCTTCCAGTTCTAAACAGCTTTTGGCACTGCCAGTCGCTAAGCCGGTAGGTTTATATTAAAAATCAGGTTGTTTTTTCCTGGATGTTATTCACTATTCATCAATTTACTTGGAGCTCTCGAAATTTTATCTTTGTCTTCTCTCCTTTTATCGCATCCTTATGATTTTGTCTTAAAAAAAATTCTTAAATGTAATTATAGCAGCATTTCCTTAGAGACACAATATTAAGAAGTATGTATTCAAGCCTCCTTAAATGAGAAACAACTGATGACTTACTGAGAAATGCATTTTTTGACAGCTTTCACAATTTACTCTATGATGTTATTTTATTTATGTTTGCATCCTCTCCTTAATTCAGTCTAGATAATTTACATTTTACAAGAAAATAGGCCATTTTATATTTTTATATATATTTTTTCAAAATTTTGTGATATATTCATTGATGCCTGCATCTCTAATTTTATTCCTTTTCTTTTTCTAGATACACTTTTTCATTTTTCAATTTCCTTTGTGAATAATGATTTAACTTTTGAGTTTCTTCCTGAAAATTCAATCTTCGGCTTATCTATTATTTTTTCTAATTTATTAATTTGTGTTTTCATATTTTTTCAATATCATCTTCTATCTTTCCCTATAATACAGGATTTTAATCCCTGTACTATAGGAATTAAAATCATAATGGAATGCGAAAAAGAAAGGTTTTTTTCTTCTTCCTGTCCTCTGCCAGATCCCAAGAGGTACTTTCTGCCTGAAGTTGAAAGATATAGCAGAAAGGGTAGAGAAGGTTCAGAAAAGATTTCTCTAACAAACCTTTAAAACTGGCCTCTACCTCCAGTTCCCTATCACAGGTCTCAGACATCACTGTTTGCTATTTGTTCACTTTTCTGAGATACGTGCTAAGCTCTACATGTGACTTCCTTGACAGGACAGGAGATTGCGATGTCAGAGAGGGGATAAATTAACTGATCTCTCCTTTCTCGGTCCTTCACTAATGCTCCCAATGACCAAAAGTGACGCAGAAACCTTTGTGCAAAAGCACTCAGGATTTACTGGTGGGCAGAACAAGGTAGAGAAAAGAGCATAGATGAGAAAGGGATGGAGAGGTGGTCAAAGAAATACTACAATTACATTACTCTCCTTAGTCATTTCTGCTTTGGCTATTAAATTTAGATGTATAACATTGTGGCCAGAAAATGTGAATTGCACTGGATCTACATTTTGGAATTCACAATTTCCCTGACTACAGCTGACTATATGGTCAGTTTGTATAAATGTTCCAGGAATAATAAGAAGCAGGTGAATTATCTGTGGGAAGTAGAGTTTACTATTATTATGCCCAATTAAATTAATTGTATTATTCATATCCAACATACTTTCTATTTTCTCAGTTAGACAAGAACTTACAGAGGGAAGATAGAGTGTACCACTGTATGGTGCTGTTTCTCCCATAGCCAGGATCCATGGGTCCAGGAACCAAGGGGTGGAAATGGGTGTGGTGCCACTCACTATTACCCCTAGTGATCCACTAGGAAAATTTTTGCTTCCTGTCCCTGCTACTCTGAGTTCTGCTGGCCTACAGGTTTTAGTTCCAAAATGGGGTGTACTTCCTACAGGAGAAACAACAGTGATACCACTGAACTGGAAGTTAAGATTGCCACCTGGTCACTTTGGCCTCTTATACCTCTGGATCAACACACCAAGAAGGGGATTACATTATTGTCTGGGGTAATTGACCCTGTCTATCAGAAGGAAGTAGGACTGCAACTACATACTGGAGGTAAAGAAGAGTTTTCTTGGAATATAGGAGATCCCCTGGGGCGTCTATTAGTACTGCCATGCCCTGTGATTAAAATCAATGGAAAATTGCAACAACACAATCCAGGCAGAACTACTAATGGCTCTGAAACTTCAGGAATGATGGTTTGGGTCACCCCACCTGGCAAAGAACCACAGCCAACTGAAGTGCTTGCTGAGGGGAAAGGGAACATGGAATGGGTAGTGGAAGAAGGTAGTGATAAATATGAACTTCGACCACGTGATCAGTTACAGAAACGAGGACTGTAATGCTGTTTTGTTCATGTTATACTATTTAAGTTGTAAGATTACAAGTTTAAGAATGAATGTTGCCCAAGGATTTGCACCTTATTCTGGAGAGATTTAATGTGTTTCCAGTCATGAATGTTTTTAAAGTTTCCTCTGCTGATTCTAATAACTAGCTATGATTAAGAACTGCAGGTTTAATCATGTGGTAGGCAGCCACTGCATGATGTCAGAGGTTCCTGACTATGTTGAATTCAACTCAAATCATATCAGCATTACCTTTGCCCTTAAAGCAGAGAATATTTGAACTGCTTATCACAAGGCTGGCAAGCAGTAAAGTCCTAATGGACCCCACAGGGCTAGGATTATTCTTGGCTACAGGAGATGATAGCAACCAACAGCAAAGGAGGTCTCATATGCCCAGTGCTCTTCTGAGGATCGATATCTAGTGCCTTTCAAAGGGCAGAGCAGTGTTGCGCTTAGCTGTCTTTTTTTCAAAGTTCTGTGGTTTAACTTTTATATATCTGATATGTCATTTATACCTTCACTAATGACACTGTCAGAAAGGTCTACCCACCCTCTCCAAGACTGTCTTCAGTAACATAGGAAAAATAAAATGTCACTGATTGATTGACATTAGCCTATACCTCAAATTCCTATACTTCAAATTCAGGGTGGGACAAGTTACAAAGCAACTTTAAACTGGTAAGGAAATGGTGTAAACTGAGCTTTTTACAGTTGCGCAGACTCAGTTCCAGGTAGACAAAGTTTAGAGTCTTCTTAAGGGCAAACAAAAATGCCATTATATTCCAGAGAAACTTCTCTCAATATCCCAAAGGAAGGGATCTCTTTTCTGCCTGAGAATTCTTGTAGAAATTATTGCTTGCACACATTTGTTTGATCATTAATAATGAACTGACTTGCAATATTTCTTTTGTTAATATTTTGGTCTATTTTTTAAGTTGTATTGTTATTTCACTTTTCACATGTATACCTTGTTTCTCCAAATAGGTCATAAACTTAAGACAGGGACTTCATCTCCTATTTACTGGTATCCTCCCATTACAGAGTAGCTCATTTTTTCCAGCACAATGAAATCTAAAATTTAACATGTTTTGGCTATTTGGCTTTTCTTGTTTTCCTCATGGAGATTTCCCCATTTTTCTTGCATATGTATAAATGTATGTATATGTAAATATATGTACAGTGTTCTTTTTATGATATTAATTGTGTATATTAAAATGTTCCACATATAATGAACCAACCTTCAAACTTTTAACAAACCCTGATGGCTAGACCATAGTGAACAAAATATCTGTCCATCTTTACAGGAAACCATCTACCTCGTCAGTACTCAGATGTGAGCACATAGCAAAGGGAAGTCCTCATCTAGGGAGAGGCGGCTCCAACATTCCCATGGGAAAGTTCGACTTTGCATTCCACAAAAAAGAAGGCAGATTGACATATTAAAAACCTATGCTTTTTAATGCATTTTCCATGAGAAGACACACCACGTTGTATTGAAGGGATCGTACAACCACGTTTTATTGAAGGGACCACTCAGATTTCCACTTCCAATCTTTCTGATGTCACCATGACATTATATTTAGAATGATTTTTAAAATATGAATTTATCCTTGAAGAATTAGGTAGCTCTAGAACATTCAGATCTCAATCAGGTCAGATAATGTTCTACCCTCTCTTTCTTGAATTATGTATATGCCACCACATAAATATCTCTACATATATTTAGTGTTCAAAAACATCTCTTGATTAGTGATGGGCATTCTTCAGCAAATGGTGGAGTACAAGATTAATGCAGAAATCAATAAAGTTCCTGTAAACTATTAATAAACCATCTGAAGAGGAAATCAAGAAAATAATTCCATTTACAATATGAACTAAAGTAATCAAATATCTAGGAATTAATTTACCCAAGGATATAAGGGCCTTGTACATGGAAAACTACAAAACATTGTTGAAGGAAATCAAAGAATTCTAAATAAATGGAAGGATGTTCCATACTCATGGATTGGAAATCTAAATATTGTTATAAATTCTATTATATTCAAAGTGACTTAACATACTAAATCCCAATCCAAATTTAAACAGTCCTTCTTTGAAGAAATGGAAAAGATAATTATCAAATTTATATGGAAGAGTAAGGGTCCCTCAATAGCTTTACCACCTTCAAAATGAAGACTCAATTTTGGAAGACTCACACACTTTCCAATTTTAAAAATTATTACAAAGCTATGTAATCAATACAGTGTTGTACTGGCATAAGGACATAAATATAGACCAATGGAATCAAATTGAGAGCTTAGAAAAAAGCCTTCATGTCTGTGGCTAATTGATTTTTTTGTATGCTATATGGTGGGGGTCATATTTTGCTCCTTTTCTATTATTGCAGCACCATTTGTTGATTATTATTATTATTATTATTTTTGTGTGTGTGTGGAGGTGGGGTGGGGGGGGTGGAGTGTATGGGCTGGGAATCAAACCCAGTTATTTCCTCTTTGCAGATGAGAATTCGACCCCAGAGCTACCCTTGTACCCTCAGGCTAATTGATTTTTGACAAAGGTGCCAAGTCCACTCAATGGGGAAATAATAGTCTTTTCAATAAATGTTGCTAGGAAAACTGTATATCATATTCAAAAGAATGAAAGTGAGTACCTACCTAACACCATATATATATATACATACATACATATATGTATGTATGTATGTATGTATTTATATAAAAACTCAATATGTATCAAAGATCTAAATATAAGAACCAGAAATCTATAAAACTCCTAGAGGAAAATATAGGAAAGTATCTTTAGGACTTTCCTAAAAAGGCAGTGTTTTCTTAGACTTTGCATCGAAAGTGCAAGTAACAAAATAAAAAATATAAATGAGAATTCATATATATTGTGCATTAAAGGCCTTAATTGTGGAATTAAAAACACAACCTACAGAATGGTAGAAACTATTTGATAGGGGTTTAATATCTGGTGTATATAAAGAAATCTCACAACTCAATTGCAGAAAAATAGCCAACCTAGTTATAAAATGGGCAAAAAAGTTGAATAGGCATTTCCCTAAAGAAGATATACAGATAATCAAAAAGTCACATCATTAGCCATTAGAAAATAAAAAACACAGTGAGATAATATTTCACACCCACTAGAATGGCTAGTATTAAAAAGAAGGCGGGGGAGGAAAGGAATCACAAGTATTGGAAAGGATGTGGAGAAATGGGAACAATTGTACATTGTTGATAGGAATATAACATGGTACTACCACTGTGGAACACAATATGGCATTTCCTTAGAAAGTTAAGTATAGAATTATATGACCTGGCAATCCACTTATAGGTATTTACCGAGAAGAACTGAAGTCAGGGACTCAAACAAATATTTGCACACTGATGTTCATAGCAGCATTGTTCACAATCACCAAAATATTGAAGCAACCCAACTGTCCTTCAGCAGATGAATGGATAAATAAAATATGAAATATCCACCTGTTTTAGTTTCCTAGGCTGCTCAGAGCAAATACCATGAAATGGTTTGGGCTAAATAATGGGAATTTATTCACTTACAGTTTTGAAGCCAGGAAAATGTCCAAATCAAAGTAATGGTTTTTTCCTGAAGACCAGCTGCCAGCCATCCATGGCTCGTCTGCCACATAGTAAGGCACATAAATGCTGCTCTTTCCCTTTTTTTCTGGGTTTTGTTGATTTCAGTTTCTTTCTTCTGTGGTTTTCCCTCTCTCTATTTGAATTTCATTGCATTTATAAGCAGTCCAGTAATTGGATTAAGATCCACCTTGATTGAGGTGGGTCACCCCTTAACTGAAGTAGCCACATCAAAAAGTTCTACTTACAGTGGGTTCAAACACACAGGAATGAATTAACTTTAAGAATGTGTTTTTCTGGGGTACAAACAGTTTCAAACCACCAAAAATGGAATAGCATTCAACCATAAATGGGAATGAAGTTCTGGTGTATACAACAACAGGGATGAACCTTGAACACATCAAGTTGAGTGAAATAAACCAGACATAAATGGAAAAATGCTGCATTTTTCTCACTCATAAGAAATAGAATATGCAAATTCATTTGGTTAGAAACTAGAATAAAGGTTTCCAGTGCAGAGGTAGAGGTAGGGAATAGGAGTTAAAGCTTAATTGGTAGAGTTTCTGTTTGGGGTGATGGGAAAATTTTGATAATGGATGGTGGTTATGGTAGTACATTATGAATGTAGTTAATGCCACTAAAATATATGGTTGAATGTGGCTAAAAGGGGAAATTTTAGGTTTATATATGTTACCAGAAGAAAAAATTAAAGAAAACTGAAACTGTGCGATGCAAACAGTAAACCCTAATGTAAAATATGGACTGTAGTTAACAATAAAAGAATTGTAATGTTATTTTATCAATTGTAGCAAACATACCACACTTCCAAAACATTAATTACAGGGGAAATTGAGTGTGGTGGGGGTTGGAATATGGGAAGTTTCTACTTTTTGCATATTTTTTTCTGTAAACTTAAATCTTCTCTAATTATTAAATAATAATAAAGTAAAAGAATAAGCTAGGAGCCCAGGAGGAAATGGAGATTCTTACAAGTGTAAATGTGTTTAGTGGAAACTTGGTGGGAGACTTACAAGAGATGTCAGTCAGGGGAGATTTCAGAGAGAGACCATGTCAGGGCTTGTGAAGGAGAAGAGAAAGGAAATCAAGAAATTATTAGTGAATTATTCAGCGTAGAATAGATCTATAAGTGAAATTGGAAGTTTCTGGGGTGATAGAATTGGGTTGAGATAGATAGATAAAGGCATTAAGCAATGCATCATTATATCATATATGTTGCAGTATGATTAGAGGGTGCCAGGACACGCAGGCTGCTAACCCCCATTTTCCTACAACTGTGAGGTATCCAACCTTGGACAGTGCCATTTACTATCAAAATGTCTGTTGTTCAGCAAATAGAAATAACACTAGACCTACTGTTCAGGATATTTTCACCTTAACTGGTATTCATCTAATACTATAAAGTCACACATTATTTTTTTTATTTTTTGTTTACTTTCTATATACCTTCTTAACTGCCATTTCTTCCATGAAGCTTTCCTTAATCATCTTTGCTGAAATTATTCTAGTTTCCATTTAGTTTTTCTGACCTTTATATCTCTGGTATAATATTAGTCATATTCTCTCTTATGTTCTGATTATTTATAGAATAATATATGTTTCTTGAAGATACAACTTCATCTTTTTCTTCCCCATACCTCTGGCACATTGTCTTGTGAAAATCAAGTATTCACTAAATGCTCTTTGAATTTAAACATTATCTCCTTATTCTGAATAGTTTGTAAGGATTTATTGGCTATCATTTGGTTAAGTCTAAAGGTTACCAGGTATTAGGTATGCATAAGAGGAATTGGAACTGAATGGTCTAATTACTTGAAGAATTTTCATCTTGATTCTGAGAAGCTGAGAGGGGTGTAAAAACACTGAGCACTATGGAAGGGAGTACGTGAAAAGAGCCATGAGGGATATGTGCCCAATATCTGTGCCAGCATCACAATTTCAAATGGGGAAAAAATTATTTCTACAACCAATTTTCTACATGAGTCTATGAATCCATTGGGATTGTTTAGGGAGGAAAAATTATGTCTGTGTATATTTATGTGTGAGTGTGTGTGAGAGAAGGGCAGAGAGTTTCATTTCTTTGAATCTTCTATCTTTGTTTCACTGTAGATTGCTTTTTAAAATCTCTTAAGTGTTTTGTAATTTTCCATTCATCGCTCTACCCACCTCACCCTTACCTAATTTAAGAAATTGGTCTTAAGCTTGTCCTTGGTCCTTAATAACACTAATTTAAATGCCCCTCTTTTTCTTATTGCACATTTTAGAGGAGGTTCACTTTAATCAGGTTATGTTCATGGGGAAATAAATCCTGTAACTCTCCCCTAGTTTGAGCTCAGTTAAGTGCCATGGGCCTCTTTAAGCAGCTGATGGGCACACTTTTCCAAAATTAATAGCTGCTTTGACACTGGACAACAGGGTCAGAATAGCCATTAGTCTGCAGTCCTCTCAGAGCCTCTGCTTAGAGTTTAACTCCTACGATACTTTTGTGAACTAGACAGAGCTTTCATGTACTTGAGGGTCGCAGATTAACAAATCAGAAAAAAAAAAAAACTTTGTTGTCTCATAGTCACTCCCTGGTCACTTTTCACAGCTTGTCTTAGTTTTTGATATTAGTATGTGTAACTTAACATCATCTTTTATAATACAGAGAGTACCTGCATTCTGATATCCTGTTTATATGAAGTGCATATTTTAAGATCCATCAAGGATTTCCAGATATGGACTTTGACTAAGTAAATAGATACTTTTAAGTTACAGTAGCTAACCTAAAATTGTATCCTAATTTTAATGACAAGTCTGAATCATGTTATTAAACTATGATGGCAAACACAGATTTAAAAAATTTAGTAGTCTGAACCATCATCCTGAAAATTGCATTTGAATAAACATATATAGAGATTGAATTTCTTATCTATCTATAGCTCTCATCCATCTTCTATTCATCTATCCATCCAACTATATATCTAATCTGTATCTACCATCTCTACTATCTATCTTCTATCTCTCCAAATATCTGATCTATCTATACCTGTCAATATCTATATACTCAAACTGCTAGATAATGGCTTTAAGTGTTTTGAATAGAGTTAAATGGAACACAATTTCTGGCTTCAAAGAATGTGATATTGAGAACCACAAGTCAGAGGGTACAAAGTACACTGCAAAATATGTTTTTACTTTTGTTTCCATTTTAATTTGTTTTAAATTGTGGTAGTTAGATTCAGGTGTCAACTTGCCAGGTAGGTGAAGGTGCCTAGTTCTGGTGTTGTAGACTGAGCCAATGGCATGTGAATCTCATCTGTAGCTGATTATATCTGCGGTGGGCTAGGGGGAGTGCCTGCTGCAATGAATGATTTTTGATTTAATCGGCTGCATGCTTAAATGAGAGAGGTCAATGTAGCATAGCCCAAGCAGCTCAGCATACCTCATCTCAGCACTTGCAGTTCAGCCCAGGCTTTTGGTGGTGTAGAAAGGAATCACCCTGGGAAAAGCTGTTGGAACCCAGAAGCCTGGAGAGAAGGCCAGCAGAGATCCCTGTGCCTTCCCGTGTAAGAGAGCACCTCAGATGAAAGTTAGCTGTCTTTCCTCTGAAGAACTATATGTTTTTATCTAAATAAATCCCCTTTTATTAAAAGCCAATCCATCTCTGTTGTGTTGCATTCTGGCAGCTTTGGCAGACTAAAACATAATGGAACCATATTTGGGGCAGATATCTGATCCCATATTGGCTTCTTTTTAATGTAATCTTCACAGTTCGTGCTGTTGAACACATCTGAGCCTGACTTATATTAGGAAAAAATCTCTTATAATATTACCTTCTTGCCATGAGGTTTACTCAATTTGAATTCCCATCTAGATTCTCTAGTGTCATTATTTCTGTCACATACCACGATTTCCCTTTCCTTCCCCACCTTCATTTTTATATATTTTTTCTTAACCCAAAGTAGAATAATTTGAGTATTGATTCTAAAATAACCAAAGTATAATTTCTGTTGAGAGGATCTTGTTGTTTTGTTTTCTAATGCTGAAAAAACTATTAAAGCAAAGTAGATGCCTGATGATAGAGGAATGGCCTATCCACTTGAGATAGAAGAGTGATTCCCAACCCAAAGAAACATAGTGTGGGCTACAGCTACATGTGCAATTCATTTTACACCACCAGTGCAAACATATCATGATACATTTATTATCACTTTTAGTTTTTGTATTATACTCCCAGATACCTGTAGAATATGTCAAATTCAGATTGGCCCAAACATTAGATTATTTCTTAGAAATGTATTTTGGATTTACTTAATTTCCTTTCCCACTGGCACAGGCCTATATAGCAGGCAGGAATAATTTGTGTAGATTAAGGCCACAGCTGCCTGTAGCTCTTTTCTTTCTTTTATTTTATTTTACTTTAAACTAATTATTTTATTAATTAAAGAAGTTGTGGGTTATTTTATATAACAATCATTTAAAATACAGGATTTCTATAAACTGCACTATTATTAACACCTCAGATCTTTTTATGGTGTAGTACATTTATCAAAACTGATGAAAGAACATTATTTTTCCAACATACCACTCTATTACTAACTTTTTAAATATATGCTTTCAAAAGACCATTTTTATAGTTGTACTGTTATCTATAGTCCATGATTTAACTCTGGGTTCACAGTTTGTGTAGTGAGGTTTCATGGATTTTTTTTTTCCTTCTGTCTTCTAATTCATTCTTCAACTGTTCCTGAACAAATCTTCAGAAAGACTAATTTTCAAAGAAGAATGTCTGTATAAGGTAAAATTAATAAATATAATTGATCATTGAAATTAAGTTAAAAAGGGTCATAGAGTCTTGTCACACACATAGAACATATAAAATGCAAAAATTGGATTTTTGGCCTACTTTAACTTTAAACTTATTTATTTTATCTCTTACAGTCTCCTGCCTTTTCTCTTCCTTCCTCCCTAACTTATATTTCTATTCCAGTTTGAGAGATGATGTCATGAATTTACTGGGTTTATTATTTAGGTCTTCCTTACTTAATGTCACTATTTATCTGTTTTAGTTCTTTTTCAGAGAAAATAACCAAATTTCTTTAACATTTTCTCAAATGTTATACTTTTTAAAAATTCTTAGTTATTTATATGTTCTTTTCAGTATCTTACTATTATTTCCTTTGCAAGTAATCGAAAGACTAACTAGAATTCGATAACTCAGTAAAAAGTAGGTAATGACTCATAACAAGAGCAGGGGAAGTAATTATACCAGACCAGGAGCTCACAGTCTAAGCAGATGCTGCCCATGTGGTGGAAAAACAGCCACTGGTAGTACAGAGGATACATGTTCCTGGCTCATTAACTAAAAGCAATAGAGGTCAGTTTTACCCCAGTATTTCTATATATCAAAACTCACAGAACACTCCATTTGTATTTCCTAATGCATTCAGGAAAAATAGGCTTTTGAAATGCATGACCTAAGTTGCAGCCAGTTCTGGAGATTGGATGGAATCATACTGATAGACCCATGGATACTCATGAGGAGAGGCAGGGAGGGTCTAAGATAGACTGGATCCTGTTTGACATAGAGTTATTTGTCCACTTCACTGATGTGATGACATCCCAGTTATTTTGTTCTCTGTACACCAAAATTGGCCAACCTACCCACCACCTCTGTGCTGACTCCTAAAATCCCCTAGCCCAGTCACAGCTAATACTTTCCTCATTCTTCCACAGCATCCTGGACCCTTTGTCTTATCTGATTCTATTAGCATAAGTGTTAAGTTTCTGTGTACATTGCAGGTGTATTTGCAGAATAACTTGATCTTAGATACATTACCCAGAAGAAAATTGAATATATTTCAATGCTTTTCTGATAATAAATATGCTCATTCTTACATTTGCCAGGAAGGGATAGTGGTTTATTTTCTAAGAATTTGTGATATGGATTTTTAATTCCAGCATGAAATAGATAAAGTTATTGCATTTTACAATCTGCACAGGGACAGGGATTGTATGAACAGTATGCTCATTTACTAGAATAATATATCCTAAATGGCTTCAATGTGTTCATAGACAGAGGACACTGAAAACAGTAATTGAACAAATACATCACCAGTCCAAATATTTTTGCAGTCTTGGGTTGGAGTCTTATCTCACTAGTCTTTTTTGTAGTCAGAATAGAATATGGTGGAATCATTCACTGGACTCACATTTTAAGCAGATTACATTATGAAATATAAAGCATACACATGGACCCATATCTTAAACAGAACCAAATAGTCTTAGAATCTCCCTTTTTTGTCTTTATGAGAAAAGTTGTGGGTTTATAGAACAATCATGCATAAAATACAGGATTCCCATGCACCACCAACTCCTTGCATTGACATGGATTATTTATTGCAGTTGATGATAGCACATATTTATAATTGTATTATTAACTAAAGTGCATGGTTTAACTTGGGGTTCATGGTTGTATAGTGAAGTTCCATGAGTTTTGTTTAAATTTTTTATTCTGTTACCACATATACAATCTAACATTTCCCGTTTTAATCATATTCACTCATATTTTTCAGTGCTGTTAATTGCCTTCACAACATTGTGCTACCATCACCACCATCCATTACCAAAGCATTTCCATCATTCCAAATAGGGATACTTCATAATTTATGCCATAATTTACTATTCCCCATCCCCACCCCAAACCCTGGTAATCTATGTGTTTGATTCTGACTCTGTGATTTTACTTATTCTAATTGTTTCAGATCAGTGAGATCATACAATATTTGTCCTTTTATGTATGGCTTATTTCACGCAACATCATATCTTCAAGGTTCATGAATGTTGTCAAATGCTTCAGGACTTCATTTCTTCTTACTGCTGAATAATATTACATCTTCTGTGTATACTACATTTTATTTATCCATTCCTCAGCTGATGGATACTTGGGTTGCTTCCATCATTTGGCAATTGTGAATAATTCACTTCTTTTGGGTATACTCCAGGTAGTAGGATTGCTGGGTCATGGTATTTCTATACTTAGCTTTCTAAGGAACCACCAAGATGTCTTTCCCAGTGGCTGCACCATTTTACATTGTCACCAGCAATGAATGAGTGTTCCTATTTCTCTGTATCCTCTCCAACATTAGCTATTAAAAATATATATCAATAATTCTAGTAGGTGTGAAATGTTGTGCTTTTGATTTGCATTTGCCTGATGACTAATGATTTTGAACGTCTTTTCACATGCTTTCTGCCCATTTATGCATCTTTTTTTGTCTATTGAATTCTTTTACCCATTTTTAAATTGGGTTGTTTGTTGTTAGGAAGAATTTATTTTTATATTCTGGTTCTAAAACTTTTATCAGATACCTGGTTTACGAATATTTTATCCCATTGCATAGGTTGTCATGTTACCTTTCAGTAGAAGTCCTTTAAGGTTCAAAAGTTTTAAATTTTTATGAGGTCCTATTTATCTACTTCTTCTTTTGTTGTTTGTGCTTTGCTGTAAGTCTAAGAAACCAATACCTAACACAAGGTCCTGAAGATGCATCCCCATGTTTTCTTCCAAGGGGTTGATAGTTCTAGCTCTTATATTTAAATATTTGATCTACTTTGAGTTGGTTTTTGTAAATGATATAAGGTAGGGATCCTCCTTCTTTTATTTGCAAATGGAGATCCATTTTTCCCAGTACCATTTTTCGAAGACACCATTTTTCCACGTTGAGTGGTCCTTGCACCCTTGTCAAAAATCAATTCACCGTAAATATAACGGTTAATTTCTGAGTTCTGAATTCAACTTCTTTGGTCTGTATCTGTCTTTGTGCCAGCACCATGCTGTTTTCATCACTGCAGCTTTGTAATAAGTTTTAAGGCTGGGAAATACGAATCTTACAACCCCATTCTTCTTTTTCAAGATGGCTTTAGCTATTGAGGGCTCCTTACCATTCCATATAAATATGTTGATTGGCTTTTCCATTTTTACAAAGAAGGTGGTTGGAATTTTGACTGGGATTATATTGAATCAATAAACTGTTTTCTGTAGGGTCGACATCTTAATGATATTTAGTCTTCTAATTCGTGAACAGAATATCCTTCCATTTATTTAGTTTTTTTTTTAATTTATTTTAGCAAATGCTTTGTAGTCTGCATGCACAATTCATTTACATCTTTGGTTAGGTTTATTCATAGATATTTGATTCTTTTTGTTGTTATTGGGAAGGTAATTTTTTTTTCTTGATTTATTCTTCTGATTTGTCATTGCTTTTGTATACAAATACTACTGATTCAGCCAGTTTGCTGAATTTGTATATTAACTCCAGGAATTTTGTTGTGGATTTCTCACAATTTTCAATATATAGGATCATATCATATGCAAATAGGGGATTTTTTACTTCTTCCTTTACAATTTGTGTGCCTTTTACTTCTTTCTCTTTCTTAAGTGTTTTGGTAAGAACTTCTAGTACAATGTTGAATAACAGTGGTGATGGTGGGCAGCCTTGTCTTGTTCCTGAAACTTAGAGGGATAGCTTTCATTCTTTCATCAAGAAGGATGTTAGTTGTGGGTGTTTCATATATTGTATTTATAATGTTCAGGAAATTTCGTTCTGTTCCTAGTGTTCTAAGGTTTTTTTTCCAAGAAAAAGTGCTGAATTCAGCCAAATGCCTTTTTTGCATCAATTATAATGATTGCTTTTTTCCCCATTCATTTGTTAATGTGGTTTATTACATTAATTGATTTCCTTATATTAAATCAATCTTGCATACCAGGAATACGTCCCATGATTGTGGCATGTAATTCTTTTTATATGCTGTTGGATATGTTTTACTAGAATTTTGTTGAGGATTTTTGTATCTATATTCAGGAGAGATATTGGTCTGGTTTTCTTTTGTTCTAGTATCTTTATCTGGCTTTGGTATGAGTGTTATGTTGGCCTCACAGAATGAATTAGGGATTGTTCCCTCCTGTTCAATTTTGTTGAAGCATTTGAACAGAATTAGAGTTAGGTCATCTTGTCATGTTTGGTAAAATTCCCCTTTGAAGCCATCTAGTTCTGGGCTTTCCTTTGTGGGAGGTTTTTGACCACTGGTTCAATGTCTTTACTAGTGATTTGTTTGTTGAAATTTTCTGTTTCTTCTTGAGTCAATGTAAGTAGTTTGTATGTTTCTAAGAATTAGTCCATTTCATCTAGGTAACTATTTCATCTAGGTGACTAGGTTACACTTCACCTAGGATACTGTGGTGGTTAGATTCAGTTGTCAGCTTGGCCAGGTGAAGCTACCTAGTTCTGTTGCTGTGGACATGAACCAATGGTACGTGAACCTCATTACATTGCTCATTACATTTGCGATCAGCTAGGAGGCATGCCTGCTGCAATGAATGATGTTTGACTAAATTGGCTGGTGCTTAAATGAGAGAGCACAATGTAGTACAGCCCAAGCAGGTCAGCATACCTCATCTCAGCACTTGTAGCTCAGCCCAGGCCTTTGGAGATGCAGAAAGGAATCACCCCAGGGAAAGTTGTTGGAACCCAGAGGCCTGGAGAGAAGGCCAGCAGAGATCACCCTGTACCTTCCCACATGAGAAAGAACCTCAGTTGAAAGTTAGCTGCCTTTCCTCTGAAGAACTAACAAAATAAATCCCCTTTTATTAAAAGCCAATCCATCTCTGGTGTGTTGCATTCTGGCAGCTAGCAAACTAGAACAGATTTTGGTATCAGAGAGTGGGGTGCTGCTGCAGTTTGCAAATACCAAATATGTTGAAATGGTTTTTTGAATGGCTAAGGGGAAGATTTTGGAAGAACTGTGAAGAGAATGATGAAGAAGTCCTGGAGTGCTTGAAGAGATTGTTGGCATAAATGGAACCACTGCCAATCTGGACAAAGGGGGACACAAAGGGATAAATTGGAGTTTGCAGAGTGAGAACCATGGAAGCTCAGGTCTGAAGCCAAGAAACCTTGGCCAGGAGAGTGGACCCACCCATATACATGGAGAGGGTGAGTTTGCCCTGAGGGCAGAGGATGAAGTCTCCCATCTCGTTGCAGTGGAAGAGTTGTGCAGCCTCAGGCCTTGGAAAAGGTACAGCATGCTCCTTGGGGACTGGGGAGAGCCTGGCTGCCACTACATGGAGGGGTTGAGTGTGTGCCCCAGAAATGGCAGAGAGCCCATGTGTGGGCTTGGTGAGAGTGGAGCCAAGAAAAAGGTGGTCTCCTCAATGTCCTCCAAGGTTGATTTGGAAAGAGGCGGGCCATTGAATAGACCCTTGGAAAGAGTGGGACTGCCACTTTCTAAACCTGAAGAACAAATGACTTTCAGACTTTGAAATCCAATGGTGTTTGCCCTGCAGGTTTTCCTTCCAGTTTCTCCCTATGGATCCTGTGACTGTCCCTCCTTTGCATATTGCCACCAACTTATTTTGAGATTCACAGGTCCACAGCCAGAAGAGAATATTTTGCACCTTAATATTGTTTAAGGTGATGCATGTAGTTGCCAAGTTGACAAGGGGGTGGACATGTGGTAGTTAGATTCAGTTGTCCACTTGGCCAGGTGAAGGTACCTAGTTCTGTTGCTGCAGACATGAACCAATGGTACATGAACCTCATCTGTTGCTGATTACCTCTACAGTTGGCTAGGAGGCATGCCTGCTGCAATGAATGATGTTTGACTTAATTGGCTGGCGCTTAAATGAGAGAGCACAATGTAGTACAGCCCAAGGAGGTCAGCATACCTCATCTCAGAATTTGCAGCTCAGCCCAGGCCTTTGGAGATGCAGAAAGAAATCACCCTGGGAAAAGTTGTTGGAACCCTGAGGCCTGGTGAGTAGGCCAGCAGAGATCACTCTGTGCCTTCCCATGTGAGAAAGAACCTCAGTTGAAAGTTAGCTGCCTTTTCTCTGAAGAACTAATGAAATAAATCCCCTTATTAAAAGCCAATCTATCTTTGGTGTGTTGCATTCCAGCAGCTAGCAAACTAGAACAGAAAATATTTTGTAGTATTGTTCATCCACTTACAGTCCTTTTAATTTTAGTAGGGTCAGTAATAATGTCTTGCATTTCATTTCTAATTCCAGCTATTTGAATCACTTCTTTCTTTTCAGCAGTCTAGCTGAAGGTTTGCAATTTTATTATCCTTTCAGCAAACCAACTTTTGGTTTTATTGATTCTCTCTGTTGTTGTTTTTCCTATTTCATTTATTTCTGCTCTAATCTTTGTTATTTTCTTCCTTCTGCTCTGTTTGGGTCTAATTTTCTCTTTTTCTAGTTTTTGCAGTTTTGACATTAGGTCTCTGATTTAAAGTCTTCTCTCTCTTTTTTTTTTTTTTTTTTTTTTGGCATGGCCAAGTACAGGAATCAAACCTGGGTCTCTGGCATGGCAGGCGAGAACTCTGCTGATCCACCCTGGCTTGTCCTCTTCTTTTTTTTTTTTTTTTTTAGAAATCATACCATTCCACATATGCAATCAGTAATTCTTAACATCATCACATAGATGCATGATCATCGTTTCTTAGTACATTTGCATTGGTTTAGAAGAACTAGCAACACAACAGAAAAAGATATAGAATGTTAATATAGAGAAAAGAAATAAAAGTAATAATAATAGTAAAAACAAACAAACAAACAAACAAACAAAAAAAAACCTATAGCTCAGATGCAGCTTCATTCAGTGTTTTGACATGATTACTTTACAATTAGGTATTATTGTGCTGTCTATTTTTCAGTTTTTGTATCTAGTCCTGTTGCACAGTCTGTCATTTAGAGCTACTACTTTCCCTCTCAGAAATGCCTTTGGCACATTTTTTTCATTTTCATTCACCTCAAGATATTTCCCAGTTTCTTCTGATTTGGTTGCATGCTTTTCAATTTTCTATTTCTTGTTCTGTTTTATATTTCTAGTCTCATTCTGTTGTGGTCAGAGAGTATATATATATTTATATCATATTATTGAAATATGTATTATTTCAATATGTCTGAATTTATTAAGACTTTTTTTGTGACCTAAATATGGTCTTTCCTGGTGAATGATCCATATGGACTTGGAAAGAATGTGTTTTCTGTTTGTGTTGCATGAGGTTTTCCATATATGTCTATTAGGTCTAGTTGATTTAGAAGTGTATCATTCAGTTCTTGTATCTTTCCATTATTTAGAGGGATATTAAAGTATCCTGCTATTAATATAGTATTTCTCCCTTCAAATCAGCCAATATTTGCTTCATATATGTTGGGCCCCTGCTGTTTCATGATATATATTTATAATTCTTATATCTCCCTGTTTAATTGTCTTCTTGATCAGTATATAATGGCCATCTTAGTCTTTCATGACTGTCTTTGACTTAAAGTTTACTTTAGCTGATATTAGTATAGATACCCCAGCCTTCTTTTGATTACTGCTTGTGTGGTGTAGTAATAGTATGCATGTGCATACACACACATGCACACACACACACACACACACACACACACACACACACACACCCCTATACACATATTTACATTCATTCACTTTCAACCTACTTGTAACTCTGAGTTTAAGGTGAGTCTCTTGCAGGCAGCATATAGTTGGGTTATATGTTTTTGTATGCTGTATGATGGGGGTAACATTTCATTCTTTTTCCATCTGAGTATCCTGTTATTGCAGCACCATTTGTTGAATTTTTGTTGTTTTTGTTTGTTTGTTTGTTTGCTTGGTTTTTTGGGGAAGTGCATGGACTGGGACTCAAACCCAGGTCTCCTGCATGGCAGGCAAGAATTCTACCTCACTCTCCTAGATTATATGTTTTATCCATTTTTTCAATCTCTGCCTTTTGACTAGAAATTTTAATCCATTTACACTTAAAGTCACTACGATAACACAGGACTTTTTTCTGTCATTTTGCTATTTAGCCTATATAAGTATTATAATTGTTTGTTCATCATTTCTTTTAATGCCTCTTTTGTATTTCATTTTTTGTGTATGCTGTACCATAATGAGTGCCTTCTCATTCCTATCTGGATATATTTTTTGTTTGTTTTCCTATGGTTTCCATGGAGTTAAAATTTGACATCCTAAATATTTAGCAATCATGTTTGGTTTGATACGAACTTAACTTCAACAACATGCCATGTACTTTTCTTATACCTATCTTTTTTCCCACTTTTCTTTTTTATACTTACCCATATATCTTTGCATAGTTTATGTCTGAAACCATAGTTTTATCACTACTTTTTATGCATTTGCCTTAGCACCTGTAGGAATTAAGAAATCTAATTACATACAAAACATTCACTACCATGAAACTGGCATTTAAAATTACCCTACAGGTTACCTTTACCACAGGTCTTTATTTCCTCACATTGCTTTGAACCTCTCTCTAGTGTCCTTTCCTTTCAGTTTGAAGAACTCCCCTTAGCACTGCTTGTAGGGTAGATCTAGGGGTTGAACTCCATTTTCTTTTTTATCTGAGAATTCTTAATTATCCCTCATTTTTGAAAGAAAGGCTTGTGGATTTAAATTTCTTGGAATGCATTTTTTTTCTTTCAGAACTTTAAATATTTCATTTCACTGCCTTCTTGCCTCCATAGTTGCTATTGGAGGCAATTATCTGATGATAAATTGGCACTCAGTCTAATTGAGACTCCCTTGTATATCACACCTTGTATTCTTACTTTTTTTTTTTAATATTACCTCTGCCCTTCTCTCATCATCTCTTCTGGGACTCCCATAATGCATATATTGGTGCTTTTGATGTTAATCCCAGAGGGGTCTTAGGCTATTCTCACTTTTAATAATTCTTTTTTTTTTTCTTTCTACTTCTCTCTCTGATTCATTTCAAGGGTCTTGTCTTCAAGTTTGCTGATTCTTTTTTACTACCAGCTGCAATCTGCTCTTGTAACCCTCCTGCAAATTTTTCATTTCAGTTATTGTGTCTTCAACTCCAGTAGTTCTATTTTGTTACTTTTAAAAAACTTCCCTCTCTTCCGTAAGAGTTTCATATTGCTCATTCATTGCTTTCCTGAAATACTTTGGTTCATTCTCTGTGTTTTCCTTCATCTAGTTCAGCATTTTTAAGCTCATTTATTTAAAAGCTTAGTTTGGTATGTTTACTTTCTTGTCTCCCTCTTTGGTATTTTCTGGACCCTCTTCCTTAGGATGGGCCATCATTTCCTGTTTCTTTCTTTGTCTTTTATCCTTTTGTTGCACTCTGGGCCTTTTAATATTCTAAAATGTTAATTCTGGGAGTTATTCCCTGACATGTTTATTTCTTGATATTGTAACCAGCTGACAATAAGAAAGAATTTCTTGAGCTTCAGCCCTCCTATCAGGAAGGTCTGCTGAAGTCGAATGCAATGTGTAGGATCTCTCTGCCTTTCTTGGTTTCTGTCTGGTCCCATGCTTTTGCCTGTGAGTTGTTATTGGAGTCCCATTTGTGGGAGTCTGATAGTTCCCTCTGTTTCCCAGGAAACAGACCTCCAGTTCTGGTTCTCAGGTGGTTGAAGCCATGAAGCCTTTGCCCCAGGCTACCCACCTCTATAGTTTCTTACATTCCTTTCATTTTTTTAAGCTGCTTTTGCCTGAAGAACAAATTCTGGGAAGAGGGGCATGCCAGAGATAGCTTTCCCAGTCAAAACAGGGTCAGGAACCCAATAAGGGAGTGCAGACCTACTCCAAAGTGCCCTGGAAGAGGATTGGAAGGTCATAAATAGCTTTTCCCCTGGCTCTCCAGAGCTGAGCTTTCCTAGTCTCCGTAGTCAGCAAATGCAGCCCTTCAGCTGTCTCCCTCAGACCTGGGAAAGTTTAGTGTCTAGGTATCTCCACTTGGTGCCTCTGTCCAGGGAGGGCTGAAATTAAATGCTGCTGCTTTTGTTCATAGAGGTTGAAACAATAGCTACCCTTAGAGCCCAGTCCCAAGCAATCAAAATTTGCAAATCAAAAGTACTGAACAGTGATCACCAATGCTCATCCCTGTTCTTGCAGAAGATTTTTATGTTCCTTTCTATCATCAGCAAGATGGCCGAGAACTGAACCTCAGGACATTCTGCCAGGAGGGTGGGTAATCTGTGCAGGTGGCCACAGCACAGAGAGAAATTTTCAGTTCTTTATGTAAATATATGAACTTCTTCCTTCTTTCTCCTGCTCTTCCCTAGATGTTTGTACATTATTCGTCTTCCCTCTGGAATTTCAACATAGTTGCTATAGAGAGTTTCTGCCTGTGTTGGTGGAAGGACTGAGTCCTGGAGCTCCCTATTCTGCCATCCTCCCACAATCCTCCTCTCTTGGAGTCTCTTAATTTAATAATTTTATTGTTTGTTTGTCATGTTATTCATCTAAAAACAGTTTCTGTAGGAGTGACATAATAGAACTCTAAGGATAGAGTTTGATATGCTACCATAAAGTGGAATGAATATGGAAAGAAGAAGCATGAAACATTGAGTAGTGGTAGAAAAAATCGTTTTGTTTTTGCGTGAGTAGTGTATATTTGCCCCCATGATTCAAACACATCAAAACCATGAACATTCTAAGTAGATAACATCCTGTGAATCTCATAGTACTAGTTAAGTCATGCAAGCTGTTGTAATGGAGAATACTCTTGAACCCAGAATCATGGCTTAATAAAATGCAAAATTATATCTTGTTCTCAAAAAGACTGGAACAACTATTCTTGATTGAAGGCAGCAGGGATTTTCCTCCATTAAATTTTGCAAGGAAGCTGGCTGAAGGGGCTCTGCCATCTTCAACATGTGGCTTCCAGAGTATACCTAGGGATCAGGACAAGATTGTGACTCTTAAATTCTCAACAAAGGACTATAAACATTGTGCATATTGCATAGCAACTCACATATCCAGGGGAGAGTCAGGGTAGAGTCTCTGGTTCCTACCTGAGTCTGAGCAGCACTTTGCAAGTAACCTCAGCCTTGATGGTGATTTCGATCTTGCTGGGACTCAAGCCACCATTGACATAAAATGTCATGAAGATGATGAGGTTAAGAAGAAGTAAATGATTGTCATTGGAGATGCACTTTTCTAATTGTCTAATATCTGGCTGTTTTGTCTGGCACAATATGGTAGAGCAATAAAATTGCTTTTTGTATTAATTACTCTAGGATGCATATTTAAATGCTTTTTGAAACCATTTTTGACCTTACCATTTGGTAAGTGTGTTTGGGTTTGGAGATTTAAGAAAAGAGTGAAAGTGACATGGATCATTAGAAGAACTATTGAACCCTTACCCTGTACCAGACTCTGTATTATGTATTTTGTTTAAAGTATTGCATATAAATCCTCACTAGATTTTGAGTAAATAGTATTATCACCACTTTATAGATGAAGAAACTGAATCTCAAATCTAAAGGAAAATTAATGACTTTCCCTTGATTGCTTAGCTTATAAGTGCAGGGCCTTGTTCCAAACTTAGGTTATACTTACTCTAAAGTGTAGATTCTTAGCCATTAAAGACTCTTTTTTTTTTTTTTTTTTTTTTTTTTTTTTTTGCGTGGTCAGGCACCAGAAATCAAACCCGGGTCTCCAGCGTGTCAGGCAAGAACTCTGTCTGCTGAGCCTCCATGGTCTGCCCAAACTAAGACTCTTATATAAGCACTTAATAAATACTAGATTTTTTTCGCATAAATTATCTAATTATTGCTACAGCTTGAGTAGTAGGGAATGTTAACACAGATGCAAGTAGAATTTAAGTAAACATTCTAGTAATAAATGCTTTGGCCAGTGACCAAACCCAGATCTGTTTGATAGTAGGGTCTTAGTCTTTCCCTCACTATATTTCTTCCAAGGCTTTTAACTAAGATCTTAAAGATGAGTAGGAATTTACTAGAAATGACCAGCGTAGGGTGGAAGGGGAACATGTTACACATTCCAAAGAGATTTTTCTGTTAACTCCTGAAGATTATTTGCATAAACTTGCTCATTGGGTAATGAAGCCTCATTTTATAGTTAAGCTTCTTGAAAAAAAAACTCTCATGGGTTGGTCGCATCAATACCTACAGCTATATAGGCATCTGCACATTTTAGAAGCATGGCATTTCTTAATCAAATAAATGTCCAACCCTTATCCAACAACCGCAATTACTGTCTGGAATTATTTTTCAGTCTAAAATAAAGTTACTAGACTTTATATCATTTTAAAAGAAGTTGATGAAATTAAGAGTATAAAATATTTTATTTGGAGCTGAATAAGTACATCCACACAGGAACCATTAAAGAATAACAATAAATAAACCTTCACTTTTCAAGAGACTTTGGAATATTGATCGCTACTAAAGTATTTGACATTTATCTGATAGTCCAGAATCATTGTGTTGGTCATCACGTTGAGTATATTTGTATAAGGAGCTAGAGAGTTATATAAGTTGCATATATTATACATTATAGTGGTGGTTTGAAGCTGTATATACCCCAGAATAAACATGTTCTTAAATTGAATCCTGTGATGTTAAGTGTGTGGCCTAGTTCAATCAGAATAGGACCTAATCCTATTAGTAGCACCCTTTAAAAGCAGAATGAAAACAGAGAGAGACAGAGTGAGAGAGAGAGAGAGTGAGTGAGTGCTCAAGCATGAGCACAGGCCATGGAAGCAGGAAGCTGAAATCATAAAAGAATGATTTTCTTCAATAAAAGAAGGAGAAGGAAAAGGTGAGCAGATGCTGCCATGTATCTTGCCATGTGAGCAGCCAAGAATTGCTGCCAGTCAGTCTTCAGAAAGGTAGCATTGCCCTGATGATGCCTTGATTTGGGCATTTTCTCAGCTTCAAAACTATAACCTAATAAATTTACATTGTTCAAGCCAAATGATTGTATGGTATTTGGTTTAAGCAGCCCAGGAAACTGAAACAATTATTAATTTAATTGGTATCGTAAAGCAAGTTTTGCTTATGTAAAGAATTCACTTTTATGCCACATCTAGATAAATGAGATATTATTGTATAGTTGAGATGTTTTCTGTTTATATTTGTGATATTTACCAACATTCCTTGATATAAAAATACTGTACAGATGAGTTATTTATAAATATCCAGTGGTATATAGCTTTTGATTTGGAGTAAAATTCTGGAAATTTACCACTTAAGGAAAACTTGGAACATGATCTCAGATACCTCACTCTGCTTCGCCAATATGTAGGAACTATACAAACAAAGGATATTCAGTTTTCTAAAGTTTGAGTCAGCCAAACATGCTTATAGACATCTCAAGAAGCTATTTCTTTAACACTGAGTTACTGTTATGAGCAAACTGGAGTTACCAATTTAGCAACAAGGAAATCAGCATTTGAAAACACAGTTGACTAAAGCCAATAAACAATGCCCAACTTGGCATCTTGGCTTCATATAGTGTGAAATAAAACCACTAACAACAACACCCAATTAGAAATATCAAGAATATAGTGTCTTAGCAGAACGTTGTTAAAATTTACAGTTATTATTAAATGAGGAAAGATGCACTCTCTCAGGAATGAGTAGGGCAGGAAAAAGGTTTTTTTCCTGGCCTTGGCATAGAATCCATCAATATTCATCTGTGTTAGAGTCCTTGAAAATATATGAATAAATGACATATGCAGAAGATAATTGGTTGGTAATAAAATTCTATTTTGGTTAATTGACAGTAGCATGATTGCTATTATTTATCAATTTTTCAAAAGCATTATGGAAAACTGGTTATATCTGAAACAAGGAAGTATAAATGATCTATCTGTCTCAGATCCAGTTTGGAATCATCACCGTTATTTAAACTCATGAGGGGCAAATATGGCCAGATGCATGGTGGCCTGGAACAGGAAGTAGATTCCTTTTTCACCCAGACCCTGAACATGTTATCTGGAAGTAACTGGTGCAAGACAAAGCAACTTCACAAAGAAGAGCTGTGCATGAGGGTGATTGGGAGGATGGGCTAGATAGTGTGAACTGCTCTTCATCATTGCTCGTCACTATGAGTGCTGCCCCACTAAAGGAAAGTCAGACAGATTTTCCTCTCAGACATAGATGGGTATATCACCTTTAGCAATTCAGTCAGTTGATCAGCCTTGAAATATGTTTTCAGGTATGCAGAGAAAGAGAAGAGTTAAACAGACAGGTAAAGATGATCATAGTGATGAGGCAACTGCAAGGGTCAGCTCGATGCTGCAAAATTCATCAGATGCTAGGGAAGCTTTCTTTATGGATGCTTGAATTATGCATGGTGCCTATGTTGTAGGTGTACTTATTTTTGTCTTCTGATTATTCATGTTTTAGTTTTCACTTATGCCTTCCCATAAATTAAAGACTATAACTTGTCTTATTTCTAGATATAAATGCTTTTGCCATAAGCATTCAAATTATATGTTACCTTGATACATGTAATGGAGAGTAGTTATTCTTGTCATATAACATCAATTTCTGCCAATCTTGTTTTATTCAAGGTTCCCTTTAGTTGATGTGAAAATGTAGATTGTGTTTACTTGAAATGGGGGGGGGGGTGAAAAATATATTTGAGAACATTTTGTTAGGTCTTTATTTCTGCCTCCTTATTTCCATTTATTCTATTGTACTTATTAGTGAATGGGTTCAGGATAATTTCACTTGCAGCATTTTCTCATTGAGGCATATACTTCCAAGACCCCGTTTTCAGAATGCGTGTGTTTTAATTGTGTTTCCATGTGGTGATAGATGCAGGACTACCTGCCAGTCCCTTCCCAGCTTCTATAATTCTCAGCACAGATGGTTTTTATTATCTATTTCTTCCTCCTACCCTTCAACACTCTGACAATAAATACTGATACAGCCCCCTGAGGTATTCATTCATCTCTCAGACCTCCAAATGGACCAGACACATGGCTGGGATGAGTGACAGTGGGAGGACAGGATCATTACAAGAAATTTGAGCACACCCAGTCACCACCCTTGAGAATTGAAACAGACAGTATGAGACAAAAATGGATCAGCTCTCACTCCAATCAAATTTCAAGCTTAGTGCTCCTTAAGACTTTTTTTTTTCATTCCTAAGAGTATAGAGTGAGATGGAATACAAAAATAAAAATGAACTTTGAAAGATTCTCAGGAGCATGTGTATTTCAGGAGGATTGGTAGAGAATATGGAAGAAGCTGTGGTTAGTTAGTGTGTTAGGGAGATTTATGCATTTATGTAATGGTAATGGAGAAGAATTAACCATGGGAAAAATAGTGAGACCGGACTTTGATTGCTTTTCAAACCACATTCTGTGCCTCTCTTTACCCCCACCAATATGTATCAGTCCATTAGGGCTCTACTCATTTATCTTATCCATTCAACAAATATTAGTTTATCCCTCATTCCTTGGTAGGTGCTCAGATATAGGGATACAGTGGTGAGCAAAAACATTTACCATTCTCATGATTTTTCATAACAGATCATCACACACAAATTCATTCTTGAAAACCATGATGAATGACATGTAAGAAGGGAGCATGTTTTCATAATAAGATGAACAAGGATTCTAATCTGGAGTGAGGAGAGAGTGATCTAGTCAGGCTTTCCTTCCTGAAGTGTGAAGGGTGAGTGAAATTAACTAGGTTTATTTACTATTGGAATGGAGAAATGAGAGAGCATTTTAGATAGAGGGAACCTTAGAATCAAATGCTTAAGTCCTGAAGGGTAGTCCATTATCAAGTCTGATAGCTTAAGAACACAAAAATTAAACAAAGTGAAAGTGCTACTTATGCATATATGTTCTAAGAAGTGGAAGTATGATGCTGCAAAGGTGGCTAGTCTAGCCTAGCCTACTCTAAGTATCCCCTAAAATGCTTTGAAGAAATTCAAGGAAGGTAATTATTACCTGCCATGATGGATTTCAATGTAAAGGAAATCAGATATGCTTGGGGGTAAGGGGATATAAGATAGCATGTATATCATAAAATCAAGAAGAATCATATTATTTTAAAGCTCTAAATGCTGACTTAAACTTTACCCAGTAGAAATGTACGTAGGCATTTTTAAAACTAAACCCCACTGATTTTGCCAGACCAACTGTCTTTGAAAAACTAATCTAAATCCTGAAAAACACTAGGATTATTGTAGAAGATTGTTTTCCATGTCTTCATTCCTCATTTTGAAAACTACTGTAATCAGAATAAGTTAACTTTAAAACCATATTTATACTTGATAATGTCCCTGAGTATTCATCTTTTTGGAATGATTACCACTCCAATGTGTTTTTCATTTATATGCTTCCTAATACCTCCTCTGTTTTTAAACCCATAGACTATTTCTTCTTTTCAGAAACACTGTTTGAGACTAACCTTCAAAAAGTCAAACATGGCAATAGATTAAGGTAGGAGACTGACACAGAAGACAGTTTAGGAAGAAATAATTTGAAGAAAGCCACAAAAATTTGCATATTTACTAGCATAAGATTATAAATGTAAACAATAGTATATGGGGTATTTTTACCCTCGGTTTGTGAATTTTTAAATGGTAGAGAGCTGGGCAAAGAACTTGATCTAAAGTTTTCAATGTTACAAAGTATTCATGCTTAGGAACAGAAAGAGCAGAATTCCAATAGACCTGAAATCACAAAATTTTAGAGACTGTATTACTATTTTACGAACAGACTGACTAGTGCTAAACATTTAATATGCCGTTACTATTGGTCTCTCTTCTTCCATTGAAAAGACATGATGTGCATGCTTTTTTTTGTTTTTTAATCGGAGAACCCTAACTAAGAGAGTTATATGAGCAATTTGTGCATATAGGAGGGGCTTTTCATAAGTGTATTTAGGATGGAAATAAAAGAGCCGCAATGTAAATATCAATGAGTAAATTTTAATCAGGTTGATTAAAAACATAGAGTTAGAACCTATGTCATCAACACCATAGTTCTCCATAGTTCAACTTTCATAAATCTGTGCACATTTATGCATATGCAGTATCTCTTGGCAATCCAATCAAATTGACTTATGAGCTATCTTTCTGAATCTAAGTAGTTTGTAAATACATCCACTTTTAAATGATCATGTCACCAATTACCAATTTTAGTCATGATTCAATCAGTGAAAACTTAACTGATTTTGACACAATTTTCTCCCCAAATTTCATGCATTTATTTTTATGTTTAGTCAAGCTATGAAATGGTCTAGTGCAAAAATTGACTGTTTCTTTCAAGACATAATATTGTATTTTACCCAAATTCAAGGGAACCTTATAAAACATAGCAGCAATAAGAAGTGGTCTGGGTTTTTTTTAACTGATTAGCTTTCAGGGTTCACTTGCTAATACAAATTCCACTTAAGGAAAAGCACATCAGTAGTTATAAAAGGGATAAAATGTGACTCCTCAACATATCTCACAGTAGATATGCTACTCTGATTTTTCTTATTGGTATTTCTACTTGAGGTAACATATAGGCATATGTGTTTCACAATAATAATTCCAAGATAACAACTTTGATCAACTTGTTGAAAGAAAGAGCTGAACTCTTGTGCATGAAATCAAGTATACTTTGTGATGAGGTGATACCACTTTCTAAATAATTGTTAAAATTCTAGCATTCTTTATAATAGAGATTGAAAAAATATTCTAAGCACTGGGTAAAAATATTTGGTTTCAAAAAATTTTCATTTTACAGATTCCATTTTCAGTAGTTATTCTTAGTAGCCTTGCTCTGTGAAAAATGCCTAACCTGTTCAAAGAAAATATGCTGACCAGAAATGCTGGGGTGTTGTGACAAAGTGAGTAAATACGAAGCATGTCTAGACAGAACACCAGGAAGAAGAGGAAATGAGGGCAGAGCTTGGAATCATTATCTTATATCAAGGTCTCTGGTTTTAAATTGAATTTCCACTCCAGTTGTCCTGTAGAGTTCACATGAACTTCTAATCAGCCCAGGAATCAAAGACTACTTGAGTAGACAGAACTAACATATTATCCATAAAATTTTGATAGAATATGACACCCTTCTTCTGTGTCCCAGAGTAATAAGTGTGGAGATGATGTGTGCAGATGTCATTTATTTGGATTCCCTAGAGAATAAAGTAAAAACTTATAAACCCTGGGACACCAGCTAAAGCAATTATAGAAACAATGTCACCATCCCAGGGAATAAAAATTTAGATCATGTCATTTTTATAATATAAAGCATATATTGTTTTGGACAGGGTAAAATCCAACCTCCTTAGCACATTTTAATTTCTTTTCACTGAAGCCAGACAATTAATTAAACAGTTTCTGAGCTTGTCATTAAAGATACTTCTCAATCTAGCTTTTTAGTACTTACCAAGCATTTTTGAATCCCACTTGCATGCAAACATTAGCCCCAGTCTAAATTTCCAACAGTACTGCATCTTTACCTAGCTGTGGGTGCTTACCATACTATCCTAATATCATGGGTCTTTAAGAATTTGCCTTAGACTTATATTAGAGAGCAATGTATTGGAGATAGGCTTAATAGCTGATTAATTCTGGCATTACCCAAATTTCCCTAATTTCTATTAAATGCTCACATGTGAATGAATGAACTCATAACTAAACAAAAGAATAAATCAACTTGAAGCTATTCTGGAAATTTTTAATTTGAGAAGTTAACTATAGATTGAATATAAAAATCCCTTCCAAATTCAGTAAAACTTATTTGTCTTTTTGAAAATCTTAGTCATGTTTTACTTCTGCTGAAATCGTATTGGCAGATAGCTGGAAATCAAGCACAGTTACTGAAATTCCCATTCTGTGGTTTACTATAAACCTAGGCAAAGAAAGTGGTCCCTTAACTGTGGACCCTGATCACAGATAATGAATAGTGGAGAATCTTGGTTTGTGTGTCTATTATACATGATTTGGTGGCAAAGTATTATTTAATAGGCCACCTAAGAGTAGAAATACAGAAAATAATTTTGGTATAACTTAGAATGGCTTTTTATTTAATAGGCCACCTAAGAGTAGAAATATAGAAAATAATTCTGGTATAACTTAGAATAGCTTTGAAAAGAACTAACAAACAAAGAGAAAGGCCTCTAAAAGAAGTCAGTGGTTTATGTTATGCAAAGAGAAGAGACAGATAGTTTCACAATCAAGAAAGAAATATAAGAAAACTTTCAAATTATTTTTTTATCAATTTGCTTTTAAGGAGATTATAATTTGTAAAGTGAGACACCTATTACTTCCTCCAGGGGTGGAGTTTCACCATGCGAAGGGTGGCAAGAGCGTAAAAGTGACTGTCACTATGAATTCAATTCTAGGGGAACCAACCTCCACACCCTGGTTTTCAGATATTGGGGTTACCATCAGAAGCACAACTGACATAGCACTGGATGGAACATTTTACTCTCTTAGAGAAGAGACAGAGTAAAGTCAGCTTCACAAGTGGGTGTCTATCACCCATAGCCAGTAGTTCTCAATCCATGTCTTATGCAGGAACGTGTTTTAGGTGCAGCACCCCTCTCTTGTGTGTGTGTGCTGTAGTGGAGGGATCTGTTCCCTCCCTGCCAGGATCAGATGTGCCACCAGGGTGTGAGCCACATATCATAAAACATGGCTACTTCAATCACAGTATCTTCAGTGAATAGTTACATAAGTTTGGGACAGAAGGGGATGGAATGTATGACAGTATCTTTTCTATTGGTGGATTGTGTTTTATCCTGCCAGGCCACAATATCTGTTCTTGTGCATAGAATGTATTTGTGGGGACCCCGGTAAAGTTGACAAACCGTTTTAGAACTGTCCCCTAACACATAAGGCATAAAGACAAACTAGTAGAAAGAAACAAGCCCTGATATAATACTTTTATCTTTATTGAAGTAAATTAAGTAGTTCATGTATCCATTAAATATATACTAATAAAAAAACAATTTGATCATGTTATCTTTATGTTTTTAACTGGAACAAATCACATGATCCAGAATTATATTTTTGAAATATATTAAAAATTAAATTAGCATATACATTTTTCTAATGTAATGACCTAGGGGATCTTCTGTGGAAGATGACCTAGTAGCGAGCTCCAAGACTCACTCCTCCAAAACAATGGTGGGCAGGCAAGAACTATCTGATACAACTGTTCTGGGTCTCTGGAGCTCAAGAGAGTACTCTACAGCATCCAGTGTGGAGTGGAATGAACAGGCTGGGAAACTGTGGCAAAGAATTGTGAATAACTCACTCTGTGGTGGTTGCTGGCACCCATTCCCCTCTTTTAAGGCTGGTATGGCTAAGCATTGATTACTGCTTTTGATCGGTGAATTCAGTTTGTTGAGTTCTGGTTCTGAGCTGCTGTCTTATCCCACCCTGAACAGGGACAGCCATGTTCATTGTTTCTGTACCACCCCCAATAGGGCTAAAAGTCAGTGGCGATTTAAAGATGCACTGGCTCCCTAGGGCTATGGGGAAGTTTGCTAAGGGTACCATCTGCTGCACAGACCAGGAAAGTGCAGCTTCAGGGACTTGTCAGAAAGGCTTTTGGTGTTTTTCCTGACCCTTTCCCTAGGACTGTCTGGAGCTAATCAATGCCCCCTTCATGGGTCCCTGACCCTGTTTTGTCTGGGAAATACCGACTTGGGAAAATCCTCTCTAGGATGTACCACCCCCCAGAATTTGTGCTCTAGGTAAAAGTAGCTACAGGCAATGAAAGTATTGTAAAACAAAAATAAAAACAAAAACTATAGAAAGAAAACAAACACAAGCAGAAAAGATCAAGATTCCAGGAGAAGGAGCAGAGGAAAGGAAGCTTTCTCCTGGTGATGAAACAAATGTACAAAATGCAATCTTAAAAATTGCATCATGTATCTAGGGCAAGAATCGGATGAAAATGAGCTGAAAAAGACCTGTCCTGATCAGTTAAATATCAGCAATTTTTGAGAAAGTGACCTTCAGAGTAAACTCATCAAGATAATCAGATGTCTAGACATTAGCAAAAAATTACAAACCATAAAAGGAGACTTCAATGCACCACTCTCATCAAAAGGTAAACCATCTAGACAGAGGATCAATAAGGAAACAGAGAACTTGAATAATGTGATAAGTACACTAGATCTAACAGACATATATAGAACATTAGACCCCAAAATAGCAGGATATACATTCTTCTCAAGAACTTTCTCCAGGATAGACCACAAGTTGTGTCACAAAACAAGTCTCAATAAACTTAAACAGATTGAAATTATAGGAAAGGGCTTTCTCTGACTGTAATAGAAAGGAGCTAGAAATCAATAATAGAGAACTGGAAAATTCACATATATATTTTGACTTTAAACAAACAACCAAAATAGAACTTTCTCCAGGACAGACCACAAGTTGTGTCACAAAACAAGTCTCAATAAACTTAAAAAGATTGAAATTATATAAAAGGGCTTTCTCTGACCCTAATAGAAAGGAGGTAGAAATCAATAATAGAGAACTGGAAAATTCACATATATATATATGGACTTTAAACAAACAACCAAAATAGAAATTTCAAGAAACATCAGTAAATAGCTCAGGATGAATGAAAATGAGAACACAACATATCAAAACTTATGGTATGCAGAGATGGGAGTTATGAGAGGGAAATTTATAGCCCTAAACACTTTTTTAACGTATGTTAAAAAAAAAAGAAGACCTAAAATCAAGGACCTAACTGTACACCTGGAGGAATTACAAAAAGAACAGCAAACTAATCCCAAACCAAGCAGTAAGAAAGAAATAGCAAAGATTAGAGCAAAAATAAATGAAAATAAGAATGAAATAAACAATAGAGAAAATTAATAAAACCAAAAGTTGGTTTTTAAAAAGATTAACAAAATTGGCAATCCCTTAGCTAGACTGGCAAAGAAAAAAGAGAAGATTCAAATAATAAAATCAGAAGTGAGGGGACATTACTGCTGACCCCACAAATAAATTTAAAAACATACATATCATAAGAGGATACAATATAATAAAACTGTGTGCCAACGGGCTAGGTAGCTTAGATGAAATGGACAAATTCCTAAAAACACACGAACAATCTACACTGACTCTACAGGTAATAGAAGACCTCTACAGGCCAATTACAAACAAAAAGATTGAATCAGTCATCAAAATTCAATTTTTCCAAGAAGAATCAATACCAATTCTTCTCAAACTTTTCCACTCTTCTTCAAAGAGAAGGGAACGCTAACTCATTCTATGAGGCCAACACTACCAAAGCAAGATTAAGATAATACAAGAAAAAATTATGTCTGATCAATATCTTTAATGAACATAGATGCAAAAATCCTCAACAAAATACTTGCAAATGGAATCCACCAGCACATTAAAGTAACCATTCACCATTATCAGTTGGGTTTTATCCCAGATGTGCAAATGTGGCTCAAACAAGGAAATCAATTAACTATAATTCACCACATTTACCAGTTGAAGGTAAAAAAAAAACATGCATGATCATCTTATCACCGAAAAGGCATTTAACAAAATCCAGCATCCTTTCTTCCTATAAATTATTTGAAAGTTTGGAATAGAAGGAAATTTCCTCAACATGATAGAGAACATCCATGAAAAATCAAAAGCTAACATTGTACACAATCTGAAACAAGACAAGATACCTGCTGACACGACCATTATTCAACCTTGTGCTGAAAGTTCTAGCTAGAGTAGTTAGGTAGGAAAACAAAATGAAAGGCATCCAATTTGGAAAAAGTAAAACTTAAATTATTTGCAGAAGATATGCTCCTATATACAGGAAATCCACAAAAAAATTTATAGCAGAGGTACTAGAACTAATAAATGAGTTCAGCAAAGTGGTGGGATGCAAGATCAGCATGCAAAAATCAGTGCTGTTTCTATAGGCTAGTTATGAGCAATGTGAAGAGGAAATCAAGAAGAAATTTCCATTTACAAAAGCAACTAAAATAATCAAGTATCTAGGAATAGGGCGGGCCATGGTGGCTCAGCAGGCAGGACTGCTTGCCTGCAATGCCAGAGGACCCGGGTTCGATTCCCGGTGCCTGCCCATGTTAAAAAAAAAAAAAAAAAGGTATCTAGGAATAAATTTAACCAAGGATGTAGAATACTTGTGCACAGAAAACTACAAAACCCTACTAAAAGAAATCAGAGAAGATCTAAATAAATTGACGGATTTTGGCATTCATGGATTAAAAGACTAAATATTGTAAGATGTCAATTCTGCCTAAATTGATTTACAGATTCAACACAATCCCAAACAAAATTCCAGCAACCTACTTCACAGAAATGGAAAAGCCAGTCATCAAATTTATTTTGATAATTATTTTATAGTGACAGAAAAGTAGTTATGTTGTCTAAGGGAACTGAATTGATAGTTCAGATATAGGCCCTCACATTTATGGCAAATTCATATTTGACAAGGATAAGTCCACTCAACTAGATAGAAAAGTATCCTCCACAAATGGTGCTGGGAGAACAGGATATCCATATCTAAAAGAATGAAAGAAGACCCATCTAGCTCACACTTTATGCAAAAATTACTCAAATGGATCAAAGACTTAAGTATAGGAATCAGGTCCTCATAACTCTAAGAATAAAATGTAGAGAAGCACATTAAGGATCTTGTGGTAGCCAGTGGTTTCTTAGAATTTACACCCAAAGCACAAGTAAAAAAAGAAAAAAAAATAGATAAATGAGAGCTCTCAAAATTAAAAACTTGACCTTGTCAAGAAAGTGAAAAGGCCATCTACTTAATGGAGAAAATATTTGGAAACCGCATATCCAGTAAGTGTTTAGTATGCAGAACACGTGAAGAAATCCTACAGATGAACAATTAAAAAGGGGCAAAAGACTTGACTAGACATTTTTCCAAAGAGGTCATACAAATGGCTAAAATACACATGAAAATATGTTTAGCTTCAGTAGCTGATAAAGAACTGCAAATCAAAATCACAATGAGATATCATTTTACATCTACTTTGGCCTCACATTTTGGTCATAGATGTGAGGGTCTTTTTCTGAACTTTCAATTCAATTCCATTGGTCCAGATAGCTAACTTTATGCCGTTCTATTTAAAAACAAAAACAAAAATGAAAAAACAGAAAATTGCAAGTGTTGGGGGTGAAGAGAATTAATAGGAATTTTCATTCACTGCTGATGTGCATGGAAAATGGTGCAGTGGCTGTGGATGTTTGGTGGTTCCTCAGGAAGCTAAGTATAGAATCTATGAATGGAAACAAAACGTGGTATATGCATACAATGGAATACTATTTCACTTTGTAAGAAGGAATGAAGTCTTAATACTATTTCACTTTGTAAGAAGGAATGAAGTCTTAATGTTTGCAACAACACAGATGAACTTGAGGACATTAGGTTGAGTGAACTAAGCTAGACACAAAAAAGTAAATATTTTATGGTCTTACTCATGTGAACTAATTAACATAAGCAAACTCATTGTGTTAGAACCTAAAAAGTGGGTTACCTGGGGATAGAACCGGGGTAAAGAATGGAGAGCTGATGTTTAATTTGTAGAAAATTTCTATTTAGGTTGATTGTAAATGTCTGGAAATGGATAGTAGTGAGGTTAGCACATTATTATGAATTATAATTCATGTGAATTATAGTTCAACACTGAATTATGTTTGTGAATGTGGTTGAATGGGGAAGTTTGGGGTTGGGATATGTTACTAGAAGGACATTTAGAAGATAAAGCATGGAATTGCATAATACAGTGAACTCTATTGTAGATGATGCACTATGTTAATAGTACAAATATAAAAATGTTCTTTTGTGAATTATCACAAATGTATGACCCCATTACAAGGGTTTAATAATAGGGTGGCATGTTGGGGGAAATACACCTAATGTAAACTATAGGCTATTGTTAATAATAGTATTTTAATATTCTTTCATCAATTGTAACAAAGGCACCACACTAATGCAAAGTGTCAACAATAGGGGGTTATATGGAATTGTATTTTTTGCATGACTTCTCTGTAAACCTACAACTTCTCTAATTAAAAAAACAATAAATAAAAAACATTATGCTAAATGAAAGAAAGCAGGCATAAAGTAGTACCATTCTTATAAAAAATGTAAATATGAATAAATCTATAGAGACAGAATTAGATTAGTTGTTAGGTAGGGCTGGGGAAGGATCAAAGGATTTAGAGCTGTCTGTTAGAGTATGGGGTTTTTCTTTTGGAGTAATGAAAATGTTCTAAAATTGATTTAGTGATGAATGCACAACTCTATGAATATTCTAAAAGCCATTGATTTTGGATGGATTGTATGGTATGTGAATATATCTCAGTAAAACAGATCTAGATAATTATAAATAAATAAGTATGTAAGTGAATAAATAAATACAATGTCTTCTCATTCTCCAAAGTTTCTCTTTTTAATATGTATTTTTTAATATTGCATGTATTGTTCTGTAGTTTGCTGTGCTCATTCAATAATATGGACAGTATTTTATTGTGCAAATGTGCTACAGACTATTTTAAAAACATCCCTATTCTTGACAGACATATAGGCTATTTCCAAAATTACACTATTAAAAAACACTGAACATGTGTATCTATCATGTATCTGATTGTTTGCCTGCTATCAATCCAACTACCTATTTTTCAGTGGTTTTATATTTGTATTTTCCTAAGATTCGTAACTTAAAGTGGGATTGCTTGGTATCTTCACTTTTTAAAAAGTTAACATCTATTGACAAAATGTCCTGTAAATGAACTATACCAATATAAATTTTTACCAAGTGCATGTGAGTGCTTATTTTTTCACCCCTTTGCACAAAGTAGATACTATCATTTTTCTGTAAAAAATTCTGCCAATATTCTGTATGTCATGTATTTGACATTTAGTGAAGTTGAAGAATTTTTCGTATATTGCTTAATGGAACAACATTGGAATGAGTATAATAATTTCTTTTAACTCAATGACATCTTTTACAGTACAGTTTGCCTTAGATGAGCCTGTCAGTTATAAATAGATTTGTTCACTATCAAGGTAATCGTGACAAATTTGAAATGCTTTCTCTTTTATCTGTCTTTTTATAGGTAAGCATGATTTTTACATCAGGATTTGGGGCATATAAAGTGTGCTGACAGTTCGATGGGTACAGTTCACCTACCGTAAATTTCATAACTGCATAAAAAACAACTGGTAGAATAAAATCATGAAAACATATTCAAAAGAGACCATGCCCTCTCAGTTATTGGTACATTGTATTTTTTTTTTTTTTTGTGGTTCTTTATTCTTTTTTTTTTTATTAATTAACGGGAAAAAAAGAAATTAACCCAACCTTTAGAAATCATACCATTCTACATATGCAATCAGTAATTCTTAACATCATCACATAGATGCATGATCATCGTTTCTTAGTACATTTGCATCGGTTTAGAGGAACTAGCAATACAACAGAAAAAGATATAGAATGTTAATATAGAGAAAAGAAATAAAAGTAATAGTAATAGTGAAAAAAAAAAACCTATAGCTCAGAGGCAGCTTCATTCAGTGTTTTAACATGATTACTTTACACTTAGGTATTATTGTGCTGTCCATTTTTGAGTTTTTGTATCTAGTCCTGTTGCACAGTCTGTATCCCTTCAGCTCCAATTACCCATTATCTTACCCTGTTTCTAACTCCTGCCGGACTCTGTTACCAATGACATATTCCAAGTTTATTCTCGAATGTCCATTCACATCAGTGGGACCATACAGTATTTGTCCTTTAGTTTTTGGCTGGACTCACTCAGCATAATGTTCTCTAGGTCCATCCATGTTATTACATGCTTCATAAGTTTATCTTGTCTTAAAGCTGCATAATATTCCATTGTATGTATATACCACAGTTTGTTTAGCCAATCTTCTGTTGATGGACATTTTGGCTCTTTCCATCTCTTTGCAATTGTAAATAACGCTGCTATAAACATTGGTGTGCAAATGTCCATTTGAGTTTTTGCCCTTAAGTCCTTGGAGTAGATTCTCAGCAATGGTATTGCTGGCTCGTATGGCAATTCTGTATTCAGCTTTTTGAGGAACCGCCAAACTGCCTTCCACAGTGGTTGCACCATTTGACATTCCCACCAACAGTGGATAAGTGTGCCTCTTTCTCCGCATTCTCTCTAGCACTTGACATTTTCTGTTTGGTTGATAATGGCCATTCTGGTGGATGTGAGATGATATCTCATTGTGGTTTTGATTTGCATTTCTCTAATGGCCAGGGACATAGAGCATCTCTTCATGTGCCTCTTGGCCATCCATATTTCCTCTTCTGGTAGGTGTATGTTCAAGTCTTTTTCCCATTTTGTAATTGGGTTGGCTGTCTTTTTGTTGTTGAGTTGGACAATCTCTTTATAAATTCTGGATACTAGACCTTTATCTGATATGTCATTTCCAAATATTATCTCCCATTGTGTAGGCTGTCTTTCTACTTTCTTGATTAAGTTCTTTGATGGACAAAAGTGTTTAATTTTGAGGAGCTCCCATTTATTTATTTCCTTCTTCAGTGCTCTTGCTTTAGGTTTAAGGTCCATAAAACCGCCTCCAATTGTAAGTTTCATAAGATATCTCCCTACATTTTCCTCTAACTGTTTTATGGTCTTAAACCTAATGTTTAGATCTTTGATCCACTTTAAGTTAACTTTTGTATAAGGTGTGAGATACGGGTCTTCTTTCATTCTTTTACATATGGATATCCAGTTCTCTAGGCACCATTTATTGAAGAGACTGTTCTGTCCCAGGTGAGTTGGCTTAACTGCCTTACCAAAGATCAAATGTCCATAGATGAGAGGGTGTATATCTGAGCACTCTATTCGATTCCATTGGTCGATATATCTATCTTTATGCCAGTACCATGCTGTTTTGACCACTGTGGCTTCATAATATGCCTTAAAGTCAGGCAGTGCGAGACCTTCAGCTTCGTTTTTTTTCCTCAAGATGTTTTTAGCAATTCGGGGCAACCTGCCCTTCCAGATAAATTTGCTTATTGGTTTTTCTATTTCTGAAAAATAAATTGTTGGGATTTTGATTGGTATTGCATTGAATCTGCAGATCAAGTTAGGTAGGATTGACATCTTAACTATATTTAGTCTTCCAATCCATGAACACGGTATGCCCTTCCATCTATTTAGGTCTTCTGTGATTTCTTTTAACAGTTTTTTGTAGTTTTCTTTATATAGGTTTTTGTCTCTTTGGTTAAATTTATTCCTAGGTATTTTATTCTTTTAGTTGCAATTGTAAATGGGATTCGTTTCTTGATTTCCCCCTCAGCTTGTTCATTACTAGTGTATAGAAATGCTACAGATTTTTGAATGTTGATCTTGTAACCTGCTACTTTGCTGTACTCATTTATTAGCTCTAGTAGTTTTGTTGTGGATTTTTCTGGGTTTTTGACGTACAGTATCATATCATCTGCAAACGGTGATAGTTTTACTTCTTCCTTTCCAATTTTGATGCCTTGTATTTCTTTTTCTTGTCTAATTGCTCTGGCTAGAACCTCCAACACAATGTTGAATAATAGTGGTGATAGTGGACATCCTTGTCTTGTTCCTGATCTTAGGGGGAAAGTTTTCAATTTTTCCCCATTGAGGATGATATTAGCTGTGGGTTTTTTATATATTCCCTCTATCATTTTAAAGAAGTTCCCTTGTATTCCTATCTTTTGAAGTGTTTTCAACAGGAAAGGATGTTGAATCTTGTCAAATGCCTTCTCTGCATCAATTGAAATGATCATGTGATTTTTCTGCTTTGCTTTGTTGATATGGTGTATTACATTAATTGATTTTCTTATGTCGAACCATCCTTGCATACCTGGGATGAATCCTACTTGGTCATGATGTATAATTCTTTTAATGTGTTGTTGGATACGATTTGCTAGAATTTTATTGAGGATTTTTGCATCTATATTCATTAGAGAGATTGGTCTGTAGTTTTCTTTTTTTGTAATATCTTTGCCTGGTTTTGGTATGAGGGTGATGTTGGCTTCATAGAATGAATTAGGTAGTTTTCTCTCCACTTCGATTTTTTTGAAGAGTTTGAGGAGAGTTGGTACTAATTCTTTCTGGAATGTTTGATAGAATTCACATGTGAAGCCGTCTGGTCCTGGACTTTTCTTTTTAGGGAGCTTCTGAATGACTACTTCAATTTCTTTACTTGTGATTGGTTTGTTGAGGTCATCTATTTCTTCTTGAGACAAAGTTGGTTGTTCATGTCTTTCCAGGAACCCGTCCATTTCATCTAAATTGTTGTATTTATTAGCGTAAAGTTTTTCATAGTATCCTGTTATTACCTCCTTTATTTCTGTGAGGTCAGTAGTTATGTCTCCTCTTCCATTTCTGATCTTATTTATTTGCATCCTCTCTCTTCTTCTTTTTGTCAATCTTGATAAGGGCCCATCAATCTTATTGATTTTCTCATAGAACCAACTTCTGGTCTTATTGATTTTCTCTATTGTTTTCATGTTTTCAATTTCATTTATTTCTGCTCTAATCTTTGTTATTTCTTTCCTTTTACTTGCTTTGGGATTAGTTTGCTGTTCTTTCTCTAGTTCTTCCAAGTGGACAGTTAATTCCTGCATTTTTGCCTTTTCTTCTTTTCTGATATAGGGATTTAGGGCAATAAAGTTCTGTCTTAGCACTGCCTTTGCTGTGTCCCATAAGTTTTGATATGTTGTGTTTTCATTTTCATTCGCCTCGAGGTATTTACTAATTTCTCTTGCAATTTCTTCTTTGACCCACTTGTTGTTTAAGAGTGTGTCGTTGAGCCTCCACGTATTTGTGAATTTTCCAGCACCCCACCTATTATTGATTTCCAACTTCATTCCTTTATGATCCGAGAAAGTGTTGTGCATGATTTCAATCTTTTTAAATTTGTTAAGACTTGCTTTGTGACCCAGCATATGGTCTATCTTTGAGAATGATCCATGAGCACTTGAGAAAAAGGTGTATCCTGCTGTTGTCGGATGCAATGTCCTATAAATGTCTGTTAAGTCTAGCTCATTTATAGTAATATTCAGATTCTCTATTTCTTTATTGATCCTCTGTCTAGATGTTCTGTCCATTGATGAGAGCGGTGATTTTAAGTCTCCAACTATTATGGTATATGTGTCTATTTCCCTTTTCAGTGTTTGCAGTGTATTCCTCCTGTATTTTGGGGCATTCTAGTTTGGTGCATAAATATTTATGATTGTTATGTCTTCTTGTTTAATTGTTCCTTTTATTAGTATATAGTGTCCTTCTTTGTCTCTTTTAACTGTTTTACATTTGAAGTCTAATTTGTTGGATATTAGTAGAGCCACTCCTGCTCTTTTCTGGTTGTTATTTGCATGAAATATCTTTCCCCAACCTTTCACTTTCAACCTATGTTTATCTTTGGGTCTAAGATGTGTTTCATGCAGACAGCATATAGAAGGATCCTGTTTTTTATTCCATTCTGCCAGTCTATGTCTTTTGATTGGGGAATTCAGTCCATTAACATTTAGTGTTATTACTGTTTGGATAATATTTTCCTCTACCATTTTGCCTTTTGCATTATATATATCATATCTGACTTTCCTTCTTTCTACACTCTTCTCCGTACCTCTCTCTTCTGTGTTTTCGTATCTGACTCTAGTGCTCCCTTTAGTATTTCTTGCAGAGCTGGTCTCTTGGTCACAAATTCTCTCAGTGACTTTTTATCTGAGAATGTTTTAATTTCTCCCTCATTTTTGAAGGACAATTTTGCTGGATATAGGAGTCTTGGTTGGCAGTTTTTCTCTTTTAGTAATTTAAATATATCATCCCACTGTCTTCTAGCCTCCATGGTTTCTGCTGAGAAATCTACACATAGTCTTATTGGGTTTCCCTTGTATGTGATGGATTGTTTTTCTCTTGCTGCTTTCAAGATCCTCTCTTTCTCTTTGACCTCTGACATTCTAACTAGTAAGTGTCTTGGAGAATACCTGTTTGGGTCTAATCTCTTTGGGGTGCGCTGCACTTCTTGAATCTGTAATTTTAGGTCTTTCATAAGAGTTGGGAAATTTTCAGTGATAATTTCTTCCATTAGTTTTTCTCCTCCTTTTCCCTTCTCTTCTCCTTCTGGGACACCCACAACACGTATATTTGTGCAGTTCATATTGTCCTTGAGTTCCCTGATACCCTGTTCAAATTTTTCCATTCTTTTCCTGGTAGTTTCTGTTTCTTTTTGGAATTCAGTTGTTCCATCCTCCAAATCACTAATTCTATCTTCTGTCTCTTTAAATCTCTCCTTGTAGGTATCCATTGTTTTTTCCATCTTTTCTACTTTATCCTTCACTTCCATAAGTTCCGTGATTTGTTTTTTCAGTTTTTCTATTTCTTCTTTTTGTTCAGCCCATGTCTTCTTCATGTCCTCCCTCAATTTATCGATTTCGTTTTTGAAGAGGTTTTCCTTTTCTGTTCGTATATTCAGCATTAGTTGTTTCAGCTCCTGTATCTCATTTGAACTATTGGTCTGTTCCTTTGACTGGGCCATATTTTCAATTTTCTGAGCATGATCTGTTATACTCTGCTGGCATCTGGGCGTTTAGTCAGACTTCCCTGGGTGTTGGACCCAACAGGCTGAAAGATCCTTCTGTGAAATCTCTGGGTTCTGTCTTTCCTATCCTGCCCAGTAGGTGGCACTCGTGGCACACGTTTGTCTGCGGGTTCCACCAGCAAAAAGTGCTGTGGGTCATTTAACTTTGGAAAACTCTCGCCGTGGGGGAGGTTCGCCAGCCGAAGCGGCTTGGAAGAGTGCTAGCCGGCCCGGGGGTCTGAACACGGGGAGGGTCGCTGGCTGCCGCAGCCTGGGAGAGCGCCCAACCGAATTTTCTCATCGGCCCGGGGCGCCAAGCGTGGCGGGAGGGCGCCAGCTGCCGCGGCCTGGGAGAGTGCACCGTTCCCAGCCGGTCCGGAGAGTCACATGTTTGGAAGGGACCCCCCCAGTCACCATTCTCCACGGTCTGGGGATTTCCGACCCAACTCTCTCAGTTGGTCCGGGGGCCTCGCCTGGTGGCGGTGCCAGCCACCATGGCCTGAGGGGACTGCCTGCCCAATTCTGCCAGCTGGCCTGGGAAGGAGGAAGGGAGGGACTCCGGCCGCTTGCCGTCCCGCCCGGGAAAGCCCGCGCCCCTCGGCGATCTCACCAGAGCTGGTTCTCCCAGACAGTCAGCCATTCCAGAATGGGGTATGCCGTCCCTTTGATCTCCATCGTGGCTCCAGAAGCTGCTCTGTATCGTCCCCACTCCCCCAGTAGCTGTTCTGGAGGAGGAATGGGGAGGGTGGCACGGCTGTCGAGGACGGTGGCGGAGGAGCCGGTGAGAGTGGAAGAGGGCACGATGGTGGTTGGAGCACCGCCGGAGCAGGAGGGGAAAGAGAAGGGCAAGATGGCAGCGGGAGCGCCGCCGGCAGAGAAGGGGGAAGAGGAGGGCTGACTGGCTGGCGTCAGGAGCGCCACCGGCGGAGAAAGAGCAGTTCTTTATTCTTTAGCAACTCTACAAGTTCGGTACATTGTATTTTTAAAAGTGTCTATGAAAATGACTGATTCCGTTAATCCCAGTCAGTTAAGTAACTCATATGTGACCCATGTGAATCCCTGGTTACTCTTGCCGTTTCACCCTCATCGCAGCTCCCAGCTCTTGATAAGGTGAAGGGGGTTAACAGTATCTGCAGCTGGACTTCCTGAATCTGGGTTGTAGTTCTTCCCTTACTAGCTGTGTGGTTGCAGGCAAGGCATTTAACTGCTTGTGCTTTCTTTCTGAAAACTGTGTATAATAATATTATCTACCACCTAGAGTTGTCGTGAAGATTAGATGAGTTGGTCTATATGTAAAGATTTCAGATAGTCCAAGTACCGCAGTGTGTGTGAGTGCTATTGTTAATCGTTTTCATCAGGAAGAAAGGATATATGCTGAAAATATGAATATAGATACAGGAGAAGAAACCATAAAATACCAAAAGATCACATATTCAAAAAATTGTTTGTCCCTAGATCGACCTATGTACAAGGAATTTATAAGGATATTCTTCCTTATCCTTCTTCCTGAGTCATGTGGAACACAAGAACAAGAATGCAGGCATTTATTGTTAGTACTCACTTATAACATTAAATTAGACTTGAGATTAGAAGACTGTCCTGGAATCATAATCCCTACATGCAATATTTATGTGGAAGAAATGGGCTCCTTATCCAAACAGCTGACTTAAAAAGAGCTTTTGGAAAACCATAGTCAATTAAAATGTGCCTTGCAAACTAGTAATTAACAGGGCCACAGAAGTTATAATGAGAAGTCATAATATCCAAGACTTTTACTAATTACCATCTGATAACACGCTCAAAATATGTCAAGTAGGGACATGGATATTGATGTTTCTAGTCTATAATACTTGCTGGTAAGAATAAATTGGGTAATTCTAATAGGATAAAGGAAATTCTTCTAATAGGATAAAGTACTTATATCCTTGGTTTATCTATTCCTAGTAGAAGTGTCATCACTAAAAAGATGGTAAAGAGGCTTGTGGAAACATTAATATAGATATACAAAAGTCATATTAAAAGGCAAGGAAATTTTAAAAATATATAGAGAAGAAATAAATTTACCCACAATCCCACCAGCCTTTCTAAGAAATATTGTCTATTTATCCAAGCTCTTAAAGGGCTAAACTCTCTAGGCTGGTCTGGCATTTTGGAGCCAAGCTTTAATTGGAATTTATGCAACTCCAAAACAGAATGTAGAATAAACTTGACATGAAGAGTCTCATCTGAATCTAGAGTTAATACTAGAGTGGTACTATATATGACAAGGCACACTTAAGGACAGCTGATTTTGTGCTTTTGTTTCACCTTTAAGTGTCTCTGGTAGAATAATTATTATTTCATATTTTCACTGTCTGCTGATATATCTGGGTCACCACAGTGATGGCTTTTTAAATTTTACTATCTTAATCACCTCATAAACTGCATGACTGATGGTAGGAGTGTAATAAATGTTTAATAAAAAATTATTGAATGCATGAGCTATTAGTTATAGAAGTAAGAGTGAAAAATATTATTAAATTTTAGATGTTGGAAAATGTTGGCTTTAAACATTATGGAAAACTTTATTTCTACCATTTTTATTTGTTTAAAATATAAAAATATGTTAAAAGTACACCAATAAAAATGTCCTGTAAAGTATAACTATAGAAAAATAATTCATGCTTGGATTATATGACCATGGTTAAAGCACAAAATTCTGGAAAAATTACCCAAGGGACTGGGGTGGGGAAAAACAAACAAATAAAATCTTCATGCCAAATTGTAAACTAAAATAATAACATAATTAACTGCATATTCATTAAAAAATATTCTACCAGTGTATCGTTGTTCTAGATCCTGTAGAAATTCTTATCAACAAATAATTTTAAACATGATTATATAAGAAAGTAAAGCAACTATGCTTTCTTCCTCATTGTAAAAGAAGAGATAAAACATGTTCACACTTCAATTTTAAAAGTACAATGCAGTATGTATCCCAAGGGTGTGAGGCTGACACCCACTGTTCTATGAATTCAGAGAAAAAAGGAATGTGACTAAGATGGGACCTCCAATGCCTTCCTCATAGTATTAGCATTCTGCATAGAAACATAACTGACAAGATATATAACTGTAATTATTATGAGATTTATTATAGGGATTGGCTTATTTATATAACCATGGGAACTGACAAGTCAGATTTCCATAGGGCAGACTGGGGACTCCAATAAAAGTTTTGATGAATTCCCCAGAAGAACATGGCTGGCTGAAGTAGAGATAGAAATTCTTTGACTACTGAAATAATCAGTTCTCAATTTAAAACCTTCAACTGATTGGGTAAGATTTTTCTTGTCACTGAAGATGATCTCCTTTGTTTGTTGTTAATTTAATTCAGCCATAGATGCAATCACTGACTAATGATTTAAATTCAGGAAATATCTTCACAGTAACAATCAGGCCAGTGCTTGCTTGACCAAACAATTGGACCCCTTATCCTAGCTAAGTGGACACATGAACTTAATCATCAGACTTTTCACCACTAGTGCTGTCAACAGCATAGAGTAATTTTCCTGCAATTAGGGTTAGGGAGTATTTCATTGAGTAGGTAGATTTTGAGGCTACCTTGAAAACACAACTCTGTATGTATGAAACAATATTTCAGGAGGGTTGAATGGCATGCATAAAATTGTGGAGGCAGGGAAATGGTGAAACTGAATTTGGGAAAAACTGAAATTGGAAAGAATGGAAGTGTCTTACAAAGAGTACTAAACATAAACATGGAAAAATGAAAGCAATTGTCACGTTAGAATTTGGGATTGTTATAAATATATATGGTGATTGGTAATTTTTTTTCCTGTTAACAATAATAGCATTATAGAGACTCTTATTGCTGAAATATAGGAATCAATATAAGGATAATGGAGTATCAATTCCTGTAAATCAACATTCACTTTACTAGTGTGCACCTTTCTCCATTCCATCTCAGAATGAAGCCAATAACTCACAGTGATTGAGAACACAGGCTTTGGAGATGGTGAGAGCTGAGATTGAACTCTAATTCCTGGGCTTACTAGCTGTGTCTTCTTTGAGGATTCCTCACCATATTAGTCTCAGATTCCTCATTTGTTAGATAGAATTAATAACTGCCTTATAATTTTCCTTGAGAAATTATATAGTATACGTGAGATCTTCAGCTATTAACTGGCATATTATAAGAAATGTTATAAGAAAACATTCTAGGTTTTGATGCTTTATTGTCATTATTTAATAATGATTTACTACAGTGGTAGTAGCCAGGCATATTGCCATTATTATGCAGGCTTGTAAAATAATTTTTCTAAAACTTCCTATGGAGATGTGAATCACTTTCATTAAGTTATATGCCCACACATCTTATAAATGTTAGGTGCAAGTTAGCTAAGATGCCCAAGGTCACTAATATATATGGGGGGTGTTCTTTTGAAGTTCTCAGTGTACAGATGTTTTGTTTCTGTTTAAGGAACAATTTTTCCCTGTGTTCCTTAAGGATGTTATTTAAAAGTTAAGCAAAAACATTCTGTCAATGATTAAGACATAATGCTTTGCTTGCACAAGGAGGATAAAAGCTATAGGGAGAGAAAAAAAAGTCAATTTTTGATCCAATACAGTAAAGGTCAGTGATGGTCTCAAGTGCATCTACTATGGTTTGGGAAAAAATGAAAAATGCCTACATGCTGTGAAAATTTTTGTTTCAAAATTGTATTTACCAAAAGGTTAATTTGAAAGTTTTCAAATTAGTGAAATTAATACAGTTGTTTTTTATGTGATTCAGAAATGTTAAGAATCTGAGGGTGAATTGGCAGCTTGTAACTTAAATTTTGGAAGAATGAACTAATTATCATCAAGACTATCCACAGTTTTTTTGACAATTATTGAAACAAATTCCTGTCAGAAAATATTCCCTTTGATTTCAAGCATTGATTTTCAAAATGTGTCATCTAGAACCTTTGGGCTCCTCAGTGCTGCTGGGCTGACACTGTATGTTAAGAGAATGTAGTAGATACTGAGCCAGCATTGCACTGGATCTTATACCAACCCTTCACCTACCTTTCTACCTTCATCTAAATTCCATCTACCTTCACCCCCACTTTTAAAAAAAGTTTTGCTTTTATTTTTTTTATTTTTGTACATGGGCAGGCACCAGGAATTGAACCCGGGTCTCCGACATGGCAGAGCCACCATGGTCCGCTCCTTTACCCCCACTTTTATCTGTCCTATATACTGAAGTTTCTCTTAAACTATCATTTGTAACACGGGTCTGCCAGTAAGATATGTTTGAGAAAAACTATGTGATGGTAGGGCTTGGGTGTCTGTATATGTCTCTGTTAAAATGAAAATAGCATTAAGCTATTATGATCTTTCAATCCTTTGGAGTGAGTTGGCATGGTAAAATGCAAAGCATTGTGAGTTATTTAAAATGCTCATTGTCAGGAGGTTGAAGGAGAAAGCCTAGACTGAAGGACTAGGGATTTTGCATGAGTCAGCATGAATAGGATGGTGACTTAGTTTCTTAGAGTTGCCATAACAAATTACACAGACTGGTTGGCTTAAAACAACAGAAATTTAATGTCTCATTTGATGTCAAGGTGTTGGCATGGCCATTCTCCCTCTGAAACCTGTAGAGGACAACCTCCCTTGCTTCTTCCTAGCTTCTGGTGATTTCCTGGTAATTACTGGCACTCCCTGGCATGTAGCTGCAGCACTCCAGTTGCTGCTTCTGTCATCACAAGGCCATCTGTTCTCCTGGGTCTGTTTATCTCTGTCCAAATTTCCCTCTTTTTATGTGAAAACAGTCTTATTGGGCCGGGGCCCACCCTAATCCAGTTTGGCCTCATCTTTACTAAACACACCTTTGAAGACCCTATTTCCTAGAAAGATCATATTAATGGAAATAGGGTTTAGAACCTGAACATATCTTTTGAGGAAACATAGTTCAACCCATACAATGGGATGGAATGGGGAGAACAAGTGAGATAAAAATTCCAAAGTTAAAGATAAAATATATCTTCTTATTTTATAGTTTTGACAAGGGTGTCCTCCATGGAATCAAACAAGCAAAAATCCCTGAGAAATATTTGAGAAACTATTCATGAAGCAAAAATTTAAAAAAAACCTTGAAGCCTCCAGCAATTTCTCCTGTTGGGATATATGTGGGTCTACCTCAGGGCAATGGTACTAGAGAGGGATAAAAAATAACAACAACAACAGCAAAAATAAAGTGACTTTGTAGAGGTCAAATGCTTGAGTTTGATGACTTGTTGACTGTGGGGAAATTTGGGAGAAAAGAAAATGTCAAGGGAGCAATGGATGGATGGGGGTACCACTAGCCATGTTATATATTATATTAGCTTTCTATTGCTTCTCAACGAATTACCATAAACTTAGAAGCATACCACAACAGAATTTATCTCAGAGTTTCTGTAGGTCAAGAGTTTGGCATGGCTTAGCTGGGCCCTCTGCTTGGGGTGTCCCAAGGGTGCAATCAAAATGTTGTCAGGGCTTTGTTCTCCTCTGGAGGCTTGATTGGGGAAGATCTAGTTCCACCCTTACTTGGGTTGTTAGCAGAATTCATTTCCTTGCAGCTGTAGCACTAAGAGCCTGGCTACTTGGTGACAATAGCTACAGGATGCCTTCAGTTCCTACTGGCCACCCTTCATTTGTAAATTTTCTCTAAGTTCCCAAAGGCCTCCTGCACTTCCTTACCATATTGGCTTTGCTAACATAGTCACTCACCTCATCAAAACAGCAAGGGCTAGAGCAGACTCAAGTGTCTGCTAGCAAGATGGAGTCATATAAATCACAAATGTGACATCCCATTACTTTGCCATATTGCTTTAGTTAGTTATAAATCACAGGTTCCACCCACCATCAGGGGTAGGGGATTTTGCAAGGGACCAGAGATGTGGATCACGAGGGGAGGTGAGTCACTGTAAAATCTGTCCTCCACACACATAGACATATCAAAATGAGCTTAGGAGGCAAAGAAGGGAAGAGAAAATATGATCAGTTTGTATGAGTATAGACATGTTTATAAAATTATTAATCCAACTACAAAACAGAACATATAAAGCATGCTTGAATAACATGAAGGTGATTCACAATAAAGCTTCCTTTTTCTTCTGCTGGCTTAGTATCTTACACCTGTTATTATATCTACGTGCCTGTGCTCAGTTTTGTTGGCAATAAATTAATTGATAATTGGTTCTCATTGTTTACATGAGTTTATTTTTAAATGAGAAACATGCCTTTTAGGCTTCTATATGGCAGATACACCTGCATCCCTCCTCGGGCAATTTCCTTTGGTGAAACCATGTTACCTGAAGCATGATATATCTCCACTTAAAAGAGTGTGGTTACAGATAACGCTGACAGAATGAGATTTCAGGTTTGGAAAAAGCCTGAGGCGAATAGACTATGTTTAGACACTGAAAAAAATACAGGGAAATTATTCAGTTTGTTCCCAAGCAAGTTAATTTATTCCAAAACTGTGAAGCTTTGTTTTGATAACTTCTGGGCTTTTTCTTGGCTCAGTGTCTGTTTGAGAGGAGGTCTTCCCTTCTAAGTGTTCCCTCCTGTCAGGACAAATACAATTAAAGAGATTAATGAACTGCAATCATAAAGAGAATTCTTAAAGTTGCTTAATAGGGTCATTTTGATACACCCTGCCAGGGATAATGTGTTTGTGCTTTACAGTATTTACAGTAGCCCGAAGCAAACCTATTATGTGAAGATTCCATTTTTCCTTTATGTGTCATTAGAGAAAAAAAGCATACAACTGTTTTAAGAGATTAGGGCTTGGTTCAAAATTTCAGGAGCTTGTTCAAAGTTAACTGAGCTTTTGGCAAGATTTCAAATAATTTACTTTTTTTCCTATTTTAATACAGCTGACACTTTTTTCTTCTGTTTCCCATTTACTCAATCTATGTTCACAACTGTAACTTGCAGCTTTTCAATTTCTGATTTGGGACACAATCGTTATAACTTATTACAGTAAAACATGTTACTATATATTCCTCTAATGGACCACGAGAAAGAAAATAGAATGGGCATCAACAGGGCTATTATGAGAATTAATGAAAACGATGTGTGTAAAGTGTCTGGCACATAATAAACTCAATAAAGGTTAGATATTAGTAGTGATGCTACCTATATATAATAGTCATACTTCATACATTTCCATTAAAACAAGCAAACCAAGACAAAAAAATAACCACAATTATTAGATCAATTGCATACCCAGTAATTTGGTTTCAGCTTACATTGATTTATTGAATGTCCGGGTGCAAAGAACACACACAAAGTCATATGATAGACTTAGCAACAAGCACATTATGGGGTAAGATACATCTAAGAGAAAGGATGATCTACTCGTGTTTATTCAAATGAATAGTGGGGAGGGCTGATTTCTGATGACTAATTCTCTCTCTTTTTTCAGAAGACATATTATTCAAGATCCTCAGGCACAGTATTTGTGACAGCCTCTGTTTCTCATAATTTCTGCCCTTGACATTTTAAGAATGACCAAACAATTTCACTTGACATGTCTTTTTAAATATTTATTTTTTTGAAAATTCAGGCACAGTGCTGAAAAATTAATTGAGCTCAATCTTAGTTATACTCCATATGCAACCCTGTCCTTACACCTGAATCATTTAATTTGAATAAAGTTGTAACAGAGAGTACCATATTCAAGAATATCAGGAACATCTCTCCGGCACAATATCATTCATACTGTTTCCATATGTGAGAGCTATGTTAAGTCATAAATATGAGCTGATATATTGTGTAGGGTACAAATAAATCAGTGTTTCCTAACTTATATGGTAAATCACATCCACCTGCCACAGATAGTTTGAAGGCTATGGTGAACTGTGGTGTATCATCAGATCACGTTTTGTTTTTCATCATTGTGTAGGTGTATTTTTGCCATCTCTGCGTTTTTCCTTCCCTCAGTATGGTTAATAATGTAAAAGCCTTGAAAAGCAGTGCAAAAGTAGTGTAACTACTAGCTCTCATTAAGGTAAATCCTTTCTATAGTGCAATACAGATTTGAAAGTATAGATTTTAAGATACCTTTTTCTTGTATTCAAAATGAATTAGCATATTGTTGATGTCTAAATACTCATATTACTGAAAATGATTATAAAATCTGTTCTGTTATAGTTTAAGCCAAAGGGGGATGGGGGTGGGAGCTGAAATGAATATTCCAGTAAGGTAAATTTATCAGGTAAAATGCTCAGTGGGTGTGGCACTCAGTTTTAAAGCCTTGTTATTGTCTCTAGAGAGTTGTTAATATAGGATTAGGTTGAGAATTTGAGTATTCACTATAAATAAAAATCAAGATCATATTGTTGTTTGTATATCTATGTATTTTCAAAACATTGCCAAGATTGTACTCTATGAAGTGAAATCTTATCTGAGGTCCTTTGAATATTGCTACAAAATTTCCAACTGGTTTTTAGCCAAACATTTGCACTGTTAGTGCTCTGTACAGTTTTGAGCTGTTAAAAGCCCTCTAAAATTTAGTTTTCTATTTTAATGAGATTTTAAGTTTATAAAGCTTTATAAAGTCATTCATTCATTCACTCAGCATCTGCTATTTGTCAAGCATATCTAATTTGTCTCTCTTTTTTTTTGTAGAAACAGAACTGGAGAATTTAAGTACCTAGCATATAGCAAATTTTTATTAAATATTAATATAACAGCTATAACCCAGGAATAGATGTGACTGCTGTTAGAGCTTACAATCTGGGCACCTTTACAATAAGCCTTCCTCCATTAACCTGTGCTTTCAAATTCAATTCTCAGAGTTTGTACATTATAGTTAGTCCATATTAGTGAAGCATTATAATAGCTGTCCTTTCATTTCTGGCTTATTTCATTCAATATATTGTCCTCAAGTTTCATTCTCCTACCTATATGTCTCACAACTTCATTTCTTCTTGCAGCCACCCACTATTCCTTTGTATGCATATATCACAGTCTGCCCTTATGTTCATCAGTGGTTGTACCCTTAGGCCACCGCCATCCATTTGCATATCATAAATACTGCCACCATAAACAACAATGTGAAAATGTCCATTCATGTCCTTGCTTTCAGTTCTTCCAGGTATATACCAAATAACAGGGCTGCAGGATCATATGGCAACCCCATACTTAGCCTCCTGTGGAACCACCACATTGCCCTCTAGAGGGGCTACACTATTCTACTTCAGTACCAACAATGAGTAGGTACATCTCTCTCTCTCCACATTTTCATCAGCACTTGTATCTTTCTGTTTATAATTGAACAGTTTTATTCACATACCATATAATCCATCCTAAGTAAACAATCAATGGTTCGTGGTATAATCATATAGTTATGCATTCAGCACCACAATCTGTATGAGGACATTTCCATTTCTTCCATAAAGAAAAAAAAAAAAAAAAGAAGGAGAAGAAAAGTAAAAACAAATAAAATAAAAAGGAGAAATAACAACACCAAGAATCCCATACCCTTTCCTTATATCCCCCTCTTATCGACATTTAGCTTTGGTATATTGCCTTTGTTATATTTAGCAGAAGTTTTTGTTAACTATAGACCCTAGTTTGCATTGATTGCATTTTTTCCATATGCCATCCCACTTTCATCACTTCACACTGTTGACATTAATTTGTTCTCCCTCACATAAAACCATTTTTATATGTGTATGTTTAATCTCCATCATTGTCCACTGTAGATTTCACTAAGTTATACAGTACTAGGCTTTATCTTATTTTCATTCCTCTGGTGTCACACATGCCCTTAACCTTTCTCTTTCAATCATATTCACATTCAGCTTTGCTCACTATACTTACAATATTGTGCTACCATCAGATAGTATTGTGCTGCCTATTTCTGGATCTTTACACCCAATCCTTTTGAACATTCTGTACTCCTTTGGCATCCAAAGCCCAAGTTCCACCCTCTTTCTATCTCCTGAAAACCTGTGTTCTCAACTTACCTTTCAAAATTTGCTCATTAATGTTAGCTTGTATTTGTGAGACAATACAGTATTTGTACTTTTGTTTTCTGGCTGATTTCACTCAACATAATGTCCTCAAATTTCATCCATGTTGATGCATGCATCATGACTTTATTCTGACATATCATATCATATTTTTTTCTCTTTTACCCTTACAGATAGTCTTCATTTCTATACTTTTTTCCAGACCTCTCTCTCCTGCCTTTTCCTATGTGCCTGTAGTATTCCCTTTTACTATTTCTTGTAGAGCAAGTTTCCTGTTCTCAAACACTCTCAATGTCTGTTTGTTTGACAATATTTTAAACTCTCCCTCACTTTTGATGGACATTTCCTAGATGTAAAATTCTTGGATAGGAGCTTTTCTTTCTCTGCATCTTAAATATACTATACAACTGTCTTCTCACCTTCATGGTTTCTGTGGAGAAATCTGCACATAGTCTTATTGAGCTTCCTTTGTATATGATGGATCACTTTTCTCTTGTTTTTAGAATTCTCTTTGTCTTTGGCATTTGAAAATCTGGTTAGTTTGGTCCATTCAGATCTATGCTGCTTGGGGCACACCACATTTCTTGGATATATAATTTTATGTCTTTCATAAGAGATAGGAAATTTTCAGTGATAATTTCCTCCATTATTTTTTTCTCCCCCTTTCCCTTCTCTTCTCCTTCTGGGTCACCCATAACATGTATATTCATTGCTTCATATTATTACTCAATTTTCTGAGACCCTGTTTATATTTGTCCTTTCTTTTTCCTATCTATTCTTTTGTGTCTAGGATTTCAGATGTTTTACCTTCTAGTTCACTGATCCTTTCTTCTGTTTCTTCAAATCTGCTGTTGTAGCTCTCCATTGTGTTTTTCATTTCTTCTATTGTGCCTTTCATTCTGATAAGTTGTACCATTTTTTCAGCTTTTGAGTTCTTCTTTATGTTTGTCTAGTGTCTTCTTTATATTCATCATCTCATTTGACATTTCTTCCCTCAACTCATTGATTTGATTTTTTAATTGATTTAGCATGTTTGTTTGAACGTTAATTCATTGTTTCAACTCCTGTATCTCAAGTGCTAGTTTATTCCTTTGACTTGGCCATATCTTTGCTTTTCCTAGAATGACTTGTAATTTTTTGCTGGTGTCTAGGCATCTGATTTCCTTTATTAGTTTACTCTGGAGGCCATTTTCACTCTTTTACCTAGGGTTTTCTTGTTGATTGGCTTTGTTCTCTATCTGTTCTTTGGCATCCAGTTCAATGTATTATAGACATCTAAACATAGCTTCTGTTTAACTGGTTTGAAATTGCCAGGTCTTGTTTTTCTGATTCTTGCCCTGCCTATATGGAACCATTTTGTGAGAAGGGTGACCTGAGATATGATTGATCCTGATGAGATTTTCCCAGACAAGGCAGTCCCAGGTCTTCAGAAGAAGATGTAATTAACACCAAGTTTGCCTGAGGATGAGGCCCAAAAGGTTGCCTGACATTCCTGTGGAACCTCTAGACTCTATGCTTTTCCTATCCCAATCAGCAAGTGATGCTTGTGAGCTCAAGCCTACCCACTGGTGTAAAGTGGTGTGGAGCTTTTAATTCTCACCCTGCCAGGGGCAGGATTGAGACAGAGGCTGAGGCAGAAGGCAAGATCAAGCTGTTTCTGCTTCCCAGCACCTGCAGTCTGAATGATCTAAAGATGGGTAGCCACTTGAGCTGGCCCCACCTCCCCCTTTTCTTGGGGAATATAAGCCCTTTAGGGAATTAGCTCCTTCACTTGACTCACTACTTTGTCTCTCAGACTCATCTTAACTCCATTCTTGCCTGGGTCAGTGCTGACAATTGAAAATGCCCGAGCCTGTCTCTAATGTGCTGGTTAAAAAGAATATATATATATATATATAGAGAGAGAGAGAGAGAAAAAATAAAATAGAATAAAATCCCTTTCAGAGCCAGTCTCCAGCCCCCAAGTTTCACCAGTTAAGAGCAAGAGTTGGCACCAAGCACTATGTGTCCTTTATCTTGGGGCATAGCCTTTTCCAAGTATTCTGAACTTAGCTATCTCATTTTATTTTATTTTATTTTTTCCTTGTCAGCCCCATATCTTCTCTGTCAATGTTGCTTTCCTGCTTTCTCTAGGTTTATCAGTGCTTGGAGCTTATATTCAACAGTCCAAATTTGTTCATTAAAACCACAATTAGAGCTTGATTGAGCTGCCTTTCCTTGTTCCTAGTCTAGACTGCTTCTTTTCCACATGGGGAAATGTCTCCAAACTGAGCCTGTCATGCCAGCGGGGAGGCCACCAGCCTCTGGAGATTGTGGCCTTTACTTGCCACAATAGTTCTGTACTATGATCTCAGCCCTTCCACCTGTTCCAGACTCATGAACAATGTGTGTCTAGTCATAGATGTCCTCGAAATAACTGTTTCAGACAGTTCCTGGCTATTTACTAGCTGCTCTAGAGGACTGATTAAATTCCACAACTCCCTACACCACCATCTTCAGGTGCTGAATATGCATTTCTTCCCAGACTTTTTTTTTCATTAGTGATGCATCAATAAATTTCTTTTTAAGCAGTGAAAAGTTAAAACCAGCATTTCACACAGCCATGTACGTGCAAATCAGACATGATTCAGCAGAGGTGGAATGGGTTAAGGAAAGGCCATTGTAGTTGGTCTCATAAGCTCTCTTTCTACCTGCCATCAAGTCTGTTCCAGGGCTCCAATTATGTCCCAGTATATTTGGTGACTGAGAAGTATAAAGAGAGCATGAGTTCACAGGCTCACTTTTCAAAGGGATACATCTCTCCTTTCCTGGGCAGCACATAGCCTGAAAATGTCATATAGCCATTTCATTAAAGGGCTGAATAGCAACTAGGATACTATGCTTAAGTATTGGCAACAGTTCTCCATGGGTGGTACCAGTCAGACAACACAATATAGGATCCAAAGTACTGGATTCTGCTCCAGGCTCAGCTTGCTCTGAAAAAGTCACTCAGCCCCTCAGATAGTCATTCCTCATCTCTTCAAATATGATTTGAGACCAGATTATTTTATGGATCCTTCAAGACTAACTTATTTTATGGTTGATTGAGTCATGAGCTTTCACTGGCAAGATCCTATTTCTCTATATACAGTACTTCCTAACCTCTCCTGTTGGAGTTTTCTTTGAAAATTCTTGAGATGCTATTCTAGTTAAAAGAATACAATTTTAGAAGATGCTCTGAATATAATATGGTACTTCTGCAGAGATATGACCAGCCCAGAAATGGATTCACCCTTTGTAGTTTTGACCTTCTAAATACAGAGCATCAGTTCCAGCAGCCAGGTGTCCCTTCCTTCTTCCAAGATATTCTACCCAACTCCATATTCCTTTCTCCTTCCTGCTTTCCATTTTTCCCATTCCCTACTTCACTTTCCCCTTTATCTGTATTTTGTAAAAGGGCATAAGGCAATGCTAAGAAAGCCTTGTGATTCAGAGACTTTGAATAGCTATTTGGAAAACCTACTGATAGGATATCACTGAATGGGCTTTCTTGCTAACTTGTCCCTTTGACAGAGTAAGAAGTAACAATTTATTGGCTACCAACCTTTCTCCAGAGATGGCTGTGATTTTAATGGACAGGAAACTGGGTTAAAAAGCCAGGATTTTGGCAGAAAGCACACGGTTCGAACCCTGGCTCTGTTACCAGCTAAATAAAATAGGCACGTTTACTGCTGAATTTTGATCTCAAGTATCTTCTTTATTGTAATGTGGGAATCATTGTACCTACTCCATAGGCTCATTAATAGACAAGGCCTAGGGATGTGACATCCTACTACCACATTAGAAAATGATTGAGATGCCCCTACATATGATCTAAGTATTCCACAGTAATATAAAAATGATTTTCTAGTGTTTGAAATAGCAGAATGTGTGATTTATGACTATTTCCTGGGCAGCACCTTGCCTTATCTTTTTTACTGTAGTCTCAGTTCTTTTCCAAGGCATTTGTTTAATAAATGTATTGTGAATAAATGTTGTTTATTATGTTTTCCAGTATGTTTTTCAATATCTTATAAAAGGGACAGTGTTTGTGTCAGAAGAAATTATATCTGAACTAGGATTCACATTTTCTCCAGAGGCCCAAATCTTAAATACTACACAACGATATATTTTTTCTTTTATTAGAACAGGAAACGCAAGGTGAAACACATACACTGTCAAAAGAGTGCTTGCCTAGATGAGTTGTTAGCTGTCAAGTATTAAAGAACCAAATGAATATTCCTGAAAAAGTAGAACAAAGCTACTCAACAGGGCTGAATTTGTACACTTTTCTTTCAAACTACCCCGTCCCCATTTATATTCAAATAGAATTTATAAGGGTAATGAACAATGGGTATTTACTGCTATTCTTTGCTATAGGATCCATGCATATTTTTAATACCTTTGGGGTAGTGGAATTATAATAGGATTCTAAAAAGTATCAGGAGGATAGTCTCATAGACCATGCATTAAAAGGTAACATCTTTACAACAGCCATCTGGAAACAGCAGAACCCAACATATGACTTAGAAGATGAATTATGTGGGAAGCAGGATGTTGAGGAATGGTGTTGTAGCTTTGATTATGGTGAAGAAATTTTTAAAGCTCAGATATAGTTTTTTCAGGACTTCTTCCTTGGAGACATGAAAGTTTTTGTTTTCACTAATGGCCAAACATGGCACGAATAAAAGGGGCTGGGCAACCCAGCAATAATTTTTTCAGGTGTCTTATAGTCATCTTCCAAATATCTTTGAATTGCTAAAGAGTAGAATGCATACTGTATCAAGATATTTTTCGATACAGACAGTATTCTAGACAAACCAGACAGACCCTGCCACAGGTTGCACAATTTTATGGACACCAACGGACCCTGCTGCTCAAACATAGATGACCACTATTATTGTTTCTTGTCACTTCTCTCTTCTGTGCATTCACTGTTTCATGCATTTATTTAACTGATTCATTCAAAAATGTTTATTTAGCTTTTAATAAGTCAAGTGCTATTGGAGGCACTGAGTTTGTACTCACCTGAAGTTTATACTTTTATAAATTAGGCAAAATATTATCAAAATAATTAAATGGATAAATATAATGTCACTGAATAACCATAGTTCACATTCATTGGGTGGTAGCTGTGTACCAACACTGTTTTGAGTGTTTATATGCACTAACTCACTTAATCCTCACAACACTCCCTTAAGGTATATTATAATTACCTCAATTTACAAATAGGGAAACTGTAGCATTATGATCTCAAATAGCTACTCCATTGTCATGCAGTGGGGTATTCAGGATTCAAACTCAGTAAGTCTGTGTCTAAATCTTGTGCTAAAAAAACCACTCCATTAGTCAGAGAAATGTCAGGTAGGAAAAATTCAGGAAGCCAAAATAGAATAATAAAGGGACTCCCTTTAAAAATGAGGTTTGTCTCAGGAAAGGTTATTTAACCTGAAACCTGGAGTGTAACCTGGCTAGGCAATGAGTCAGGAGAGGAGAATTGGGAAGAACTTTCACCACAGTTGGATCCTAATGAGCAAGGAATAAAAGTACAGGATATGGGGTTGGAGAGGTTGATTGTGGCTAGATCATGAAGGGCCATTTAAGTTAAGTTAAGGAGGTATAACTGTTAATTCTAGATTCTGAGATGCTGAGTTGCTTGTATATAACCCGGTTGTTCCCAGAAATTTCAGGTATTTGTGTGCACCTGAGATTCAGCGTTAATGCTCTGAATCTATGAAAGTCAGCACTTTCATAGATTCAGGAACTGTTTAAAAAAAGTTGAAAAAGGAATCAGACTTTGACTAGAGATATGAATGAAACTGCTCTGGATAAGACTGGGGTAGATCAGAATACAGGGTAAAGGATGATATCATCTATACTTTAGAACTTCAACTTCTCTGTGAGATCAAAGGCAAATATGTTTATTTGGTGCAAAATTTGTATTTTGGGTAGTACATTACCTAATTTAACTTGTATGGTCAGTTTAGTACCTGGAATCTTGAATAGGGTGTTAAATTTTGTTGGTTTGTCCAGGTTAGTGTGATGCCCTGACATATACCAGAATAATTTGGGCAGTGAATAAAGAAGTACTTGTCAAGTCTCCTTGAGGACTGGGGAGAAAGGAGGAAATATTCAACTTTCCCACTTAGAGAATTATTGATATTCTACCAAACATAGGGACAACCAAATCAATAGGCTGAGCCCTCAGTCTTGGGAATTGCCCCTATGAGATTTATTCCTGCAAAAGATAGGTTAAGCCTACCTATAATTATGACTAAGAATCATCCCCAAAGAACTCTTTTGATGCTCCAATGTGGCCTCTTTCTCTAAGCAAACTTGGCAGGTAAACTCACTGCCCTGCCCCCTATGTGGGACATGATTCCCAGGAGTGTAAATCTCCCTGGCAACGTGGGACAGGACTCCCAGGATGAGCCAGGACCAGGCAGCATGGCATTGAGAAATCCTTCTAGACCAAAAGGGGGAAGAGATAAATAAGACAATATGAAGTTGCAGTGACTGAGAGATTTCAGAGTTGACAGTTTATCCTGGATGTTATTCTAATGTATTATATAGATATCCTTTTTCAGTTTGTGGCATTTTGGAGTGGCTGGAGGGAAGTACCTGAAACTGTTGAGCTGTGTTCCAGTAGCCTTAATTCTTGAAGGCGATTGTATAACGATATAGCATTTACAATGTGGCTGGGTGGTTGTGAAAATCTTGTGTCTGATGTTCCTTTTGTCCAGGGTATCGACATATGAATTAAAAAAAAATATGGATAATACACAAATGATAGGGGGCATAAAGGGAAAAATAAATTGGGTAGATTGAAATACTAGTGTTCAATGAGTGGGAGGGGTAAGGCATATGGGATGTATGAGTTTTCTCTTCTTATTTTTTCTGGAGTGATACAAATGTTCTAAAAATGATCATGGTGATGAATGCACAACTATGTGATGATATTGTGAGCCACTGATTGTTTACAATATAGGGCCTGTATGTGTGTGAAAATTTTTCAATAAAAACATTAAATTAAATAAAGGAAAAATGCATGCATACTTATATAAATACAAAAGGAAGTCATTGAAGGAAAGACATGATCCAATTGATATTTAACATGGTTATGGCTGGAATGTTCAGAATGGATTGGAAGGGCAAGAGGACAGGTGAGAAGGCCAGCTAGGAGGCCATGAGAGTCATCTGGGAGACTGATTATGGCCGGGGGGGATGTACAGTGTAGATGGTGACGTGTAGATGGATTTAGGATGCATCTGGGAAAGTGAGAGAAAGGGAAGAACCCAGGACAACTCCTGAATATTAGCTGCTGGATTTGGATGTCTGATTCATGGAATTTCTGCCTCACATTTCCACCATTAGAATTACTACCATGAATTATTACATTTTCTACCGAAATCCCTGTTCAAATGTTCCTATATGAACTGGAATTATCATGGATAATTTTTTCATCAGAGTGATTTATTAAATGACCGTAGCATAGAACAAGAATTTAATTGTTATGAATATAGATAGCAGTAAATGGAGCACTGGCAATTGGGACTTTAGGGACTATGTGAAAGTGTTGGTTGGTGGAATTGAAGGTGAGGCACGTGAGCTGTGGAACTTCCCTTGACAGTAAGCACCACCTCTAGACTAGTCTACTTATCTAATATGTTTAGAGCTGGCATCCCAGCAGACATTTGTAGAAATGCCAACGCTCATTTCACTTTCTTAATTAAATTATTAATTCACACAACTAACAGATAGTTACCGGATACTGGCTTACCAGGAGTTTTGTACTCTGCTAGATATTGTGAATATATGGTAAACTAAATAGGAATGACCCAGGTGTTCAGGGAGTTGTGGCTTCATTATCTTTCTTACTAAACTATTCCTGCTGCCCTATATATACTTCTATGGTTTGATTATTTTTCGATAAAGTGTGACTAAGATGGTTTATAATTGTTATAGTGTATACTGTTATCAGAATGCCATTATAGATATTTTTAAATTAGAGATGGTATTGCATTGCTGTTAATTGTTCAACATGTAGATCATACTGCCTAGGTTTAAAATCCCTGCTCTATTATTTTTGAGGCTAATTAATCTCTCTCCATTTTTTCAATCTGGATAAAAATAATATTGCACATTTGTTGTGAGAATTAAGCAAGCTAATAGATTTAAAGCACTTAGAAGGTACCTGGCATTTAGAAAGCACTCAGCATATATTAATTGTTATTATTAATGTACACAAGACAGAAGGAGTTTTTCACATATGTATATGTTTGTGTATTGGCGTAATTTAAACAGATGGATTTTATAAAAGTAAGTTTTAAGACCAAATGAGAACATGTGGTTTGATTGCAAAAATTATAACTGTTAATAGAATGTAAATTTTTTTAAAGTTTTAAGCACAATGAAAAGTTTTAACTTGATTGACCTAATAAAACATAACAGTGTACTACTTTCACACTTGGGAGTTGGAAGATTAAAGCCAATAAAACTGCTGATATTCCTACCATGTACATCTCTAAGAAAGTCAAGAACAAAAGGAGATGTAAGCCACCAAAGCAATCCAGAGTGAAGTCTTTGTCATTCTGCTGGGAGCCACCCAACAAAGCAGTTTAAAGCCAGGCAACTTAAAATAGAGAAGGATCAAAAATGCCTTCTTCTGTTACTGCTAAGTCTCTATTCAAGAGCAGGTGATGTGCATTTCATATTGAAATAGGATTTAGTGGAGTAAAATGGTGCAAGATTCTCTTTTGGCAGAGTCTATGGGAATGTGTTGTAAGTGGAATCTCTAAAGGGAGATTCAATCAAATAGTATTATCATTATGCCTCCTTTTTTTAACTTGTAGGAAATGTTTGCTTTTAATATTAAAAAATTCTAGTGAATGCTAGAGTGAAAATTACTCAGGGAATGTATTTCTCCTCTGTCTCTTTTATCTTTCCTCTGTTACTCTATTATATAGTATAGCTATTTATTATATAGTATAGCTATTATTTTACATAAAAAATAAGAATTGTGTAGCTTAGTTCTTTGTATTAGCAAAGCTTTTGTGACATTAGAATTAGCAACCATATAGCTATTTTATAGATTTTAAATAAAATTAAGATAGAATGAATAGTATATTCCTTTTTTTCTACACTAATGGAAATTTTTAAGAATCGTTGAATAAATGTATTTTTCCTAAAAATGTCATTTACATTACATTGTAATCAATACAAGGATATCAGTAGCTTTTAGCAAAAGTGTAGCATTAATAGCAAGCTAGGTTTGTCTGAAGAAAGACCTTGCTCAAAATATTGGATATTATATTTTACAAATTTTGATAAACTTTTCTAGTATGTCTAAAATTTAACATTAATTATAAAAATAAACTATCTTGATTTTTAATAACCCTCATTTTGAAAAAGGGCCAATGAACAAAAGAAAAGGAAAAGCTCTATTCAGAACTTCACTTTTATTTAACAATTCTGAAATGTTGGTGATAAAAGAATGTCTTCCAGTTCTGGTCAGCTACACTTATTACAGGTTTCAAGTTTTATTAAGCACCACTGCTCTGTAATATTTGTTCTAACCAGTCTCATGCCCAGAGCTAGCCACTTTTGAACCTTTGGAAGCAATTTGCAAAGTAGAAAGATTTGTGTTCTTGAGAAAATAATTACATCACTTTCCAAGCTTCATCTCCTTATTTATAAAGTGAGGATAATAATATCCATCTTAGATGGATAATTAAATCATGTTTTTAAAGCAATAAACGTCATAACTAGGCACTTAGTAGACATGCAATTTCTTTTCCTTCTTCTATTCGATGACTAAAAAGAAAAAAGAATCATATGGGAGAGGATGTAGGTGTTGTATAACAATTTAGAAAACTTGTTCTTCTCCATGTAGGAGTGACACTCTCTCCCAGTAGAGAGTAGAGCTATGCTGTAGGCCAGAATCCAAGCTCTCAGTATATTGATGATGGAGTTCCAAGTCAGAGGCTGCAGACTCCTCGGATGTGCCTTGGGTGCTGCAGCGCTACTTGCCCACTGAGATCATCCATGAGCTTCACTGCCCAGAACCTTTCACTGAAATAAGCTCTGCTATATCATTTTCTCTCTGTTTAATGCCCTACACATGATTTTGTATGATACCAAATAGATCATGCTTGGGGATAAATTAATATTTCTCTTTCAATATAGGTTCTTAAGTACAGCAATATCAGATTATACAGATCCCATGGACAGTTAGGTAATAAGCATTTATAATAGTGATTTAAAAATTCAGTAACTGAGAGAATTCCTTTTAGGAGAAGATGCAACATATTGTAGATAGACTCTGAAAAAGTTTTCTCCCTTACCAACCCTCCCCTACCTTGAAATAATGTAAGGAAATCTCTAGAAAATTTTGTTGAAGAAGACAACAGAAGAATGGTACAAGTGTCTACCCTTTTTTTTTAAAGCAGAGATTTTTAAACTTTTCCTTTCAAAAAGGAAAAGTACCTTTTATTTGTAAAAGGTAGAGACATAAATTTATAACTGCAGGATATATATTCCTAGAGATATTTACAGTGTGTATATATGTTTCTCTCTCTAAAATTTCAAGTATTACTGAAGGTGTAGGAAGATTGTTATGCTTTCCGATACTCCCTAGCCCACCACCAGAAACCTAAGGGATGTTCTTACCCCAGTTTGAGAGATGAATTTAAAGCATTGCTTATCTTTGGTAATTATTATAATCATCTAAGTAAGCAAACAAAACAACATTCTTTTATAAATTGCATTTACATATATCTCCAACTTGAAAAAAAAAAAAAGCCAGTTAGTTTGAATAGGGATAAAATCAACCCTGGTCATAGTTTAAAATATTAAAATGCCTCAAAAGCTATTTTACCCACAGCATATTCATTGAATCACTTCAATATTCTTTTCTCTCTTCACCACTCTCTCCTTCTTTTAGTAATATTTCTCTTCATAGATAACAGTAAACTAATCACAGCTGCCATTCCATCACTCACTAAGTCCTGGGCTTTGTGCTGGTTGCATTATATCTGTAATCCCACATCAATCCGATGCTCCACTTACAGTCACTATCTGGTCAGTGCTGCATATACAGTTTTTATTTCTTTATTATATATATAATCATCTAATTATAGGAGACTAAATATAAGGGAGTGGCAGGGAAGCAAAATCGTGACGCTAATAGGGAACTGACTTGGATGTTACCAGTAGGTAAACATTTGACCTGGGGGAGGGGTCGGTGGGCACACTCAATTTTCTAAACCTAAGGTGAAATATTCTGAGTATGTTTTATGAACTTTTTCTGGGTTGCTTGGTGCTCTCAGGGTTTTTTTGGTCACACTGCCTGCTTTTGATGTGATTTTATTGATGATCCTCAGCACGTGGACATATTTTTATTTGTGTACATGTCTCGGGCTCGTGTTTTCCTACTGAGTGCTTGCAAATACAGTTCAACTAGTTCCCATTTTTGGGGGGTCCCCTATGTGAAAACTTACCTCAAATTGTGTGCCTCAGTCAAACTGTTGAGGGTGTAATTCCTCAAATTCTTTGTTCTCAGTCTTGTCTTCTCTTCAGTTCAACCACTGAATTCATCAGTTCTTATGGAATTGATTTTCATGCTTACCCTCAACTTTCCTCTTAGCGATATTTATTCTGTTACTAACATTTTCCTGTTCTCTTCTCTATATCATTTTGATGAATAGAATCTCCTAAAATTAAGGCTAATAAATCACATGATCTAGAACCACACGTGAGCCTGCCTTCTCAGAGGGCTAGAGGTCTCTCATCTTGCTGTCATTGGGTATAAAATGCAGTGGTCATCGTAAATTTTTAAAGAAATACAGCTTTCCATTTCTTTTCTCTAATATTCTATTAATAACTCAGTAAACACTGACAGAATTTTTATTTAGACAAATATACCCTCACCCCCCAAAAAAACTCCACAAACACACTTATTTTTATGAATTGCACCAACAAATTTCCTTCACTTTCATCTGTCTCCTCTCCCCTGTTTGTTGCCGATTTTTCTGTTTATTTTAGTAAAACAGTCTCCCTTTAATCTCCTATATCTAGTTATTTCTCTTGCATTCATACCATTTATTTTGTCAGCATAACTTAGTTTTCATCTCTCTCAGTCAATATTTGTTCTTAATTAAAATGATCTTCTTCCAGGAAATTAGGAAATTCACATTTTTTGGGCCAGATATAAAATACACATAGTTTCTCTGTAAAGGTGTTATATAACTAATCTTTAAATGTGATTATAAACAAAAAGTTTTGTGAGGTTGCAAAGATTTTCCCTATTAGAATGTTAACATGCAAGTTTCAGGCAACTAGATATTGGATTTTGTTTAATAGTTTTCACATTTTATGAACATTTTGCAATGCTCAATAAACACCGTAGGCATCCAATAAACATTTTAAGCAAATTAGACATAGAACTTCAAACTTACAATTAGTTGGAAACAACACTTGGTTTTATGGAACATGCCATGGAACTTCAAACTTAAGATTTTATGCTAAAACATATAACGTGAAACAATGACAAAATATGACACTGCATATCTTATGGGTTAAGTGAGGTGGGCATATGGAAAGCAGCCATTACAGTGAGGGTTTGAGGTTGTTTGCCAAAGAATTATAAATTAAAAATTATAAAAGGCAGAAACGTGTGAATATAGTTAAAAGATGTCCATATAGTGAAGAAATTCATATATTCTTAGGAAAAATAGAATAGTTATGCAAGATATCCAGAAAGTCACAAATTATGATTTATTATATTTCAGTATCTCAACTTTTTCTGGTATTTCTATAGTTTTCTGGCTAGTGTTCTACTGTTTTGAACTTTAAAACACACTTGCCTCCTTGCCAAAAGTGATCAAAACTTTAAATGTTTTTTTTTTTTTTTTTTACTAAAGTAAATGGGGGGAAATAATGATTTAAAAAAAATTGTTTCCTCCATAGAGAATTAAAACAAGTTTTAAATGTTTGAACCATCATTTCGCTAATAGTTTAACTTTATATACAACATATCATCTAGAAGTAGAAGCTACTTACATTCTCAAAGAATTGCATATCAATTTATCACATGGATGACTCATTTTTTGGATTTTTGCTTCAGGAAAATTATGGAATAAAAAGTAGGAACAGTTGTTCAAATAAAGAAAAAGAACACAATGGTAAAATCTAAATAAGAAGTCAACCTCCCTACTATTTATAACTGAATGTTATGACTAGACATATGTTTATGTTAATAATGTGTATATAATATGAAAACATTTCATTTGCAAATGGTTCAGTTTTTATAGTAAAACAGCCATCCCCAGTAAAATAACATGCAATTGAGTGGTTTTATTTTTTTGTTGTACTTCATAATTTGGGGTTTATTTTAGTGCCTTGGAAGTCCCAGACAGATGCAATTATCATTACTATATTGTACATTTAACAAAAGCACTGATAACAGCAATATGTAGGGAAGCACTTTTCAATGGCAGTGTTGAGTGACGATAAAAACTTCATGCCTAATCACAATCATTTTACAAAGATGTATTGCTCTGAATTTTCTCCTTCAACTTCTTTTTGTTTATAGGAATTGAAGAGTACCACTGGAAAGCTGTATCATGTGCTGCTTGGGCTTCTAAAGTTCCCAGTGGGTTTTTAATCATATGAGGTAAATATTAAACTCATTTAATTTTAATTTCAGGATTCAATTGTATTCTATTTTGTGTCTTAAGATTTTTTTTTTCTTATTCCAAAGGCAGTTAATTTCCTTTTATTTCCTCTGGTTTGTGATGCTCAAGTGACTAGGGAAGTTATTAGCATATTGAAAGTTCACTGCTAGCCTTGTAAGTTTTTATCTGTAAAGCTATCATATATGTGATATGCTTCAGACAGTATGTGCACTGAGATTGCTTAAAGTAATTTCTGTCCTTTAAACACTATGTTAGCACACTCAACTGTAATAATGTGAAGGCTTAAGATGTTTCTTTATTAATATTTATGACATGGAGGTGATGTCAAAGGTATAATGCTATACACTTAAAGGTGGAAGCTGAATTACTTCTGGGATTTTATTTTTCTATCAGTCCATAAAGGGGCTTAACATATGCCCACTCTGTATTTAGAAAATGACAACTATAAGAATGGAAACTACCTAATAGCCTTTAAGTGGCTTGTGTATGTGTGATGTGAATGATTCCCTTTTCCCTAGAATTTTTTCTAAATTTTTCTACCTCTTTTGCTGGTGATCATTTACCAAGCATCACAACAAAGAATTTCTTTTTTTTTCTTTCAGTTTGTTGGAGAGTAATTTGAGAACTTTTTTTTTTTTTCACCACCCAAAGGTACAGAGAAAGAAATTACAATCTAGAAATGTCTAGGAAGATAAGGCTTGGCTATTTGCTGTTAAGAAAGGCTTCATTTAATGTAACCAAAATGATATATATGGGGCTGCAAACTACTGTGTCCTCATGAAGACTAATGTGAAGTAGTCAAAGAAGATTTACCCTGAAAACAAACAGACTTCATAGAAAGGGAACATGCCTGCTTCCAAAGCTGCCTGGCATATCTGCAAAGAAAATGATAAAAGAAAAGAAGAAATGCCTTGTATGTAAATGGTCTACCAAGGTATAAAGGCTGGATACATGCATTCTCTCTCTCTCTCTCTCTTATATACACAGATGTCAGTCCAGGAAGGTGTCTCTTGAAGTCTAAAGGAAACTGACACTCTTCATGCACAGAAATTTAGAGTTAAATGATAAAATGCATATATTTCCAGAGGTGTAAGGGGGAAATTAAATAGGACAAAATACCCTGAATTGGTCACATAAAAGAAAAGTGTCATTGACAGAATTTAAATCATGAACTGCACAATGAGATGCATAGCTCATATCTTACAAGGGTCTCCATTATGTTAACTTGGATGAGATAATAAGGAAAGATTGGACAGTCTTGAGAAGAGAATTGGGAGAAACTGTTAATTCACATAGTGTAAAATGCTAGCATTCGCAGGGCTCAGCAAATCAGGAAGATTATTTAATGGCTCATAAAATATGACATTTGAAATTATTTGAAGACATGATATTTCTTTTTCAAATATTTCTTGAATATGCTTTCATAGTTCCTTTTGCTAGTTCAAGTTATACTAGTAAACTAACTTCTTTTTCCTGCTTGAATTTATGTAAAATTCTGCATTTTACCTCCATTTGCGAGCCCAAAGAACCCTACTTGTTTTCAGAATTACCTTAATAGTGGTTTGAATATCTAGGAGATTACTTTTTTATCAGCTGAAAATGAACCAGCCATTGTTGATTCATGAAATGATTAGAAATATTGAAGGCTATTTTGAAAATTACCTTTTCATTTGATTCTAGCAGGAATTTTTAAAAAGCAAGATGACCCATAAGATTCTTTCTAGCTCCAAAAGCATGAACATTTCATCTATCTAAAATATTGGTCATTGGTGAGGTAGTACATTTAATTTTTTTTTGGCATGGGAAGGCTCCGGGGGTCGAACCCGGGCCTCCAGCATGGCAGGTAAGAATTCTGTCACTAAGCCACCATTGCACTGACCTTTTTTTTTTTTTTTTTTTTTTTTCACATTACATTTAGTAGTTATAATATAGGCTGAGTCAGCATACAGGGGTCCTGCTCACAGTATCTGACAATTTGGAAATTTACATGAAGCCTCTGGGGCTTGTTTACTAGTCTGTAAGAAGTGTGATAAAATGACTATTCACAATTTAATGTTGTCATTGAGGCTCTAGGACTGATTAAAGTAAGGAAGAATGACTGGAAATAAACCGTTAAAAGTAACATGTTTTTCCATTTCATTGACCTTGAATTAGAATCCCACATTTTATAGTTACCTAGGACATATTTTGTGGCCATTTTATAGCATAATTTAAAGGTAAACATTCTATGGGTGCTTTACTTATTATTTTTTAATGATTTAGGATTATGGCTAGGATAAGATTTTGGAGTCTTGATAAGGACATGTATTGGATAAAATCACATTTTTTTCCTGAGGAAAGTATTGGCTTTCATTGTAGATTCCTTTCTGCACCTCTTTGCAGAGGTTTAGAAAACTGTTCCAGTTAGACCCCTCAGCTTCATGACTGGATGCCAAAATTATGCATGATTCAGAAACCTATGGGGATGTTCTTAATTAGCAACACCAAATATTTGTGGTCCTGGGACTCATTGTAGAGTATATACATCATCATTCCTGTCAGCCAACATTGATCAACAATGTAGTTACAAGAAATGATATTGGGGAAGGATTGCATAAATGATATGAATCATTCTCATTCATCTATATAGTATCAATTTTGTCAATAGGTTAAACAAGATTATTGAAATGTCTGTATTCAATTAATTTTTTTTTAATATTTTGATTCCTTGTAGAAGTGCTTTCATGGAGCTGAAGCTTGAATCAGTTCCATAGACCTATACTGGTATCTGTTATATGCACTAGAAAACCATGTGTTCATTTACTATAGTAATGTTATTCATGGTGTAGTTTTCTTAATCCTTTACAAAATTGACTTGTTATGCAGGTCATGGGGAATATATCCCTCAAGGCTGAGCACCCCAAATAGCAGGGCTTATTCCGGCGGCCTCTTTTCTCCTAAATTGCTAGTCTGGTGGTAATAGATTCATTTGTGTGTGTGTGTATAGGGTGCTATGAAGTTCAGAACCAAATCTCTTGCTTGCAGGTAAGCAGAATGGAATGGAATATACATGGTAATAGAGCACAGCTGCTCTGGGATCAGGCTAGGTGTGGATCCCTTTTCTTTCATTTGAGTTCAGGGTAGTCACTACACTTCTCTCTTCAGTGCCTATATCATGGTGTTCTGAAATTAAATAAAATAATCACTTCATATATTAAAAGACACTTGATAAATGTTAGCTATTGCCAATACTAAAATAAGTTCTCAAGAAGCATCTTTTCTGCCACCTTTATTGGTGTACAGAGATATACATTCATGCATTTATTCCTTCAGGAAACATTTATTGATCACTTATTATTTTCTACCTGTTACTCATAAGTGTATGACTAGACAGCATAGATGAGATCCCTGTTGTCATAGAGCTGTGTTTTAGAAGGGATGGTGTGGGGTGCAGAGTCCCTAAACAATAAAATATGTGAAAGAAAATATTCAATATCTATAAGAGCTAATTTGGGAGCCAAACAAACTGAGAGCCTCAGGAGCTACTTTGAATTCTGTTATCAGTAAAGCCTTCACTGTAGATGTGACATTTTAAGCTGTCTTTAATTATGCTTTTAATGTAAAGGAGCCAGCCATGTAATATCTACAGGGAGAAGGAATATCTAGTCCTCCAAAAGAGGAAGAGAGTCTTTTGATCGGAGAAATTCCAGGGTGCTGTGGGATGACTGAAATGAAAGTACATGCATATAAGTGTAAATTTGTCTCCCTTTCCTTCCACACTGAAAGATCAGGGCCCTCTTACATGGAGAAGTTCAGTCATTTTTACTTCTAATACTCTTTTTCTTATGTTTATCTTATCTCCAAATGTTTAATGTTGGTAAGCTGACCAAGGCCTTACCCTCTAGGCAGCTCTCTCTGATCTGTATTTTCCTTGAAGGCATCCAACCTGAATAAAGTAAATTTGCACTTACATTTGGAGTGAGGTGGTAGAGGTTGCTGAGACTTCTAGTCTATATATCAGGCTCCTACCCAATTTATCAAAGTTCTCCATATTGGCATTTAGGCCCCAAAGATAGTGAATAATAAAACTTTGCCTTCCTTTGCCAGTTTTGCTTGCCTCTAGTGCCCTTAGGAGTGACACAAAGAATGATACTGTGGTCTGAGTAATAGTTTTGGATTCTTATAGTCATAAACTTCATGTTGATTTCTACTAGGTAGTGAATTCACCCCTAACATTATTGCATCTGCACTGCCCTATCCCCCAACCCCTGCTTATTTTTTATCTCTCACCAAAAACAATCCAGGACATTCTCCCAAATCCTTTTCGGAGTAAAGCTGAACACAATATACTGTCTTAGAATATTTAGTTTCTTACTTCTATTTGTCAAATATCTCATATCACCCATTGGTAGTATTTTTGCCTTATGAATATCACTGTCTGAACAGTCTTATAAGGGACTTAAAATCCTCAGGCCATTTTATGCTTACTGGTATAGGTATAATCTACAACTTAATCTTCCAGCATTATTGGTCTAGTATTTGTGTTTATTTCAAAACTTTGCAGGTCCTCATACATTTCTTGACTGTGGTAATTGATCATTTAATGAATCAGTAGTTATCTTCAGTGCATGCAGACACAGGTAGGAAAAGGAGGTAAATTAAGTATAACCCTTTAAAATATTTTGTGTTCTTTATATACCCATATGTATTTTCAATAATAAATGTTTTGAAGGGAAGGCTCAAACATTTTAGGATATTTTGGAGTCTTTAAGTTAGGGAGTTTATTCAACTTTTTTGGTTTGTATTCTCTTTATGGCCCATCCTGGTGCTTTGCTCATAGTAAGAATTGAATTTTACCAAAACTGATTTGCATTTGCTGCATGCATTTAGTATAGGTCATGGGAAATGCCCAATCAACATGTTTGTAGCATGATCTTTTGCCATCAGAAAGGAGTCTTGAAGTGAATTTAGAAGACTTTATATTTTTTTTGTCTGACAGAATTCCTATCCTGTTTATCTCTATTTTCACTGTTATAGAAGATAATAAGAACAAGTAGTAAATCTCTTGCAAAGCCTCAAAGTCATCCTTGCTACATGAAGTTCTATTGATAATTTTGAACCTCAGTTCTCCGAAAGCTGAGTTTTCTGAAGAAAGACCGATTTTTGGTGTATGTTGGAAATCAAAGTCTTTGTCCCCTGAGTGACCAAAAGTTTAAATGGTGATGGATTTCTTTGGTAAAGGAGAAATTTTCTAACACTTAGTATGTGTCAGACCCTGTTCTAATCATTTTAAAGACATTTACTTAAACTGCATACCAGCTTTGTGAAACTGGTACAATCGTTACCCCCATTCTGTAAATGAAGACACTGATGGCTGGAGAGATTAAATGAATTGCCCAAGATCACACAGTTGGTAAACACAGTGTTATGTAAACAACTATTTTAGTACCAAAGGTCTATGACAAAAAAAAAAAAAATTTTCTTCAGAGTCTATACCCAGCAATGGCAGTGGTGTGATCCTAGCAGAATTTAAAATGTTCCTCTATATACTGTCTCTTCAACTCTCTCCTTTAATAAGTTATGTGAGGAAGAGTAAGTGGAGAGATGGCAAAAAGTGTATATGAATGAATTTTTAAGACTACATCAAGAAAATCTTTGAGAGAATAATAAAAAAAATCAAATCCTTTCATTTAGAGGCTAAACAATTTTACTACTATATCTAAATTTTCTCCTTGTAAAGGTAGATAAGTAAGATTCATCTCAGCAAGTTTCTAGTAAACCAATTTCATTTGGGCCTCCCTCCATATTCTGACTGCATTTTTCCCTACTCTAGTATGGCACCTTGCATCCGTGGAATCTTTTTATGACTCTAAGTACATGCTCCACATGTAATTTACAGTAGCATTTAAAAATTGCAACACCTAATTAATTCACCAATCAGTTGTCAGAGCCTCAGAGCCTGCGATCTTTCCCAGTTCACTGTTGAGCTCCCTGTGGGAGAATCAGTATTCCAAAAGTGCCATTTCCATTATGCTGTGTGTGGTGTCAGAGCAGAGTACTAAGTTATGCCGCTTGTTCATGGAAAATATGCTATCCTCATGAGTGTCTTGATGGCTTTGTTAAAAATACCTTCTGCCACCCCTGCTCTCTTGTTCTCATGAATATCATGGTTCCACAGTACAGTCAGGTTTTCACAGTTAAATAATTTAGAAGAAGAGAGATCAGCATATCTCAATTTCAGAAGAAGAGAAATCAGCATATTTCAGTCTCATACCTGCACAATTTTCCACATTTTTCTACTTTATCCTTAAGAAACTCAATTCCATTTGTCTTTTTTAAAACTATCTTCTTAGATTCACTTATATTGAAGAATATCTTGTTTGGAGTATTCCAAAATGGGGAAATTTTACACACAATAGAAATATTCATGGCTACTAAGTATTTCTGGTTTGCAAATTATATGCAGGTGAGCATGTTTTATGAGTACTTTCAGAAATAAAAAACATAGGAAGGAAATAAATATGCTTTTAGAATTTTGGAATCCATTTGTTTAGGATTACTGACTGCTCTAATGATTGTAGGATGGAATTTTGCCAAATAGCAAACCATCTCCAAACTCACTGCCTTAACACTACAACCCTTGATTATTTCCACAGTTTTCCGGGTGAGTCGGAAGTTTTGCTCATCCTAGGCATGGCTGATTCCAACTGAACTTGTTTATGCAAATTGTGTCTGCTGGTAGGTGGGCTAGACTGGCTAGTCTAGGACGAACTAACTTACTTATTTTGCAATTGGCTGACTGAGGCCCAAGGAAGTACTGGGCCACATGCCTCTCCTCATCCAGCACATTAGTTTGAGTTAATTCACATGATGAATGACAGTAATTCACATGATGAAGGACACGGTCTCAAAACAAAGAATGGAAGCATTCAAGGTCTTTTGGAAGTGGCCCAAATTTGCTTTTGCTGCATTCTGTTGCCCAGGGTAAATCACAAGGCCAGCTTATATAGGCAGGGTGCAGAAAATGGCCTAGGTTTAGTTATTTTTTTGCATAGGCAGGTACCCAATCGAACCCTGGTCTCTAGTATGGCAGGTGAACTCTACCTACTGAGCCACTGTGGCCTGCCCTAGGTTTACTTTTTTTTTTAATATTTTTATTGACAAATCTTCACAAACATACAGTCCATATATGGTATACAATCAATGACTCACAATATTGTGACATAGTTGTGTATTCCTCACCATTTTTTAATGAAACATAACCACATACAAACACAAACATTCTTATTTTTTTGATCATTCATTCTTGATCATTCCATTCTTGTTATATAATCAATAACTCACAAAATCATCACATAGTTGTATATTCATCATTATGATCATCTCTCAGAACATTTGCTTCAATTCAGAAAAAGAAATAAAAAGAAAACAGAAAAAAACTCATACATACCATACCCCTTGTCCCTCCCTTTCATTGATTGCTAGCATCTCAATCTACTAAATTTATTTTTACATTTGTTCCCCCTATTATTTATTTATTTTTAATCCATATGTTCTACTCATCTGTCAGTAAGGTAGATAAGAGAAATATCAGACACAGGGTTTTCACAACCACACAGTGACATTGTGGAAGCTATATCATTAAACAATCATCTTCAAGAAACATGGCTGCTGGAGCACAGCTCTACATTTTGAGGCAGTTTCCTCCAGCCTCTCCATTACACCTTAACTAAACAGGTCATATCTATTTGATGAGTAAGAATAATCTCCAGGATAACCTCTCGACTCTGTTTGGAATCTCTTAGCCATTAACACTTTATTTTGTCTCATTTTGCTCTTCCCCCCTTTGGTCGAGAAGTTTTTCTCAATCCCTTGATGTTGAGTCCCAGCTCATTCTAGGATTTCTGTCCCACATTACCAGGAAGGTCCACACTCCTGGGAATCATGTCCCATGTAGAAAGGGGGAGGGCGGTGAGTTTGCTTGTCATGTTGGCTGAGACAGAGAGGCCACATCCAAGCAACAGAAGAGGCTCTCTTGGGGGTGACTCTTAGGTCTAATTTTAAGTAGACTTAGTCTATCCTTTGTGGGGTTAAGTTTCTTATGAACAAACCCCAAGATTGGGGGCTCAGCCTTTTGCTTTCGTTGTCCCCACTGCTCGTGAGAATATCAAGAATTCTCCACTTGGGGAACTTGAATTTCCCCCTTTCTCACCATTCTCCCAAGGGGACTTTGCAAATACTTTTTTATTCAGTGTTTAAATCACTCTGGGATTTATCAGGGTATCACTCTGGACAAACCTACAAAGCCTCATGCCCTCCTCAAGATTCCAAGTATTATTGTGTTCAATTAAGCTGTCCATATAAGTTATATTAGGAGATGCACAAGTCAAAATATAAATTTTGTACCAAATAAACATTTTGGCTTTAGTCTCACACATAAGTTAAAGTTTTAAAATATTAATTACCGTCAATTTTCAACACCCTGCATTATTGACAGTCCTTTGTGCCTCCTCATGCAAAATATTTTAAAATTTGTACATTTAGTCACTATCATTATACACTCTAGGTATTCCTAGATTATACCATCTCAGTCTTTATCATACATCTTTCCTTCTGGATTTCATTTGTACCCCCAGGCCTCCTCCTTCTATCATTCTCACATTCCGCTCCATTCAGTGTTCTAACATTATTGTATTACAGTTAGGTAGTATTGTGTTATCCATTTCTGAATTTTTACAATCAGTCCCATTGCACAATCTATATCCCTTCAGTTTCAATTACCCAATATCTACCCTATTTCTATCTCCTGATGACCTCTGTTCTTAACTGAAATTATCTAAGTTCATTCCTTAATGTTAGTTCATATCAGTGAGACCATACAGTATTTGTCCTTTTGTTTCTGGCTAATCTCACTCAGCATAATGTCCTTAAGGTCCATCCATGTTGTTATATATTTTATAACTTTATTCTGTCTCACAGCTGCATAATATTCCTTCATATATATATATACCACAGCTTGTTTAGCCACTCATCTGTTGATGGACATTTGGGTTGTTTCCATCTTTTGGCAATTGTAAATAATGCTGCTATAAACATTGGTGTACAAATGTCCTTTTGTGTCTTTGCCCTCATATCCTCTGAGTAGATACCTAGAATGATATTGCCGGGTCATATGGCAATTCAATACTTAGCTTCTTGAGGAACTGCCAAACTACCTTCCTCAACGATTGTACCATTTGGCATTCCCACCAACAGTGAGTAAGTGTGCCTCTTTCTCCACATCCTCTCCAGCACTTGTGGTTTTCTGTTTTATTGATAATGGCCATTCTGGTGGATGTGAGATGATATCTCATTGTAGTTTTGATTTGTTTTTCCCTAATAGTCAGGGAAGTTGAGCATCTTTTCATGTACCCCTTAGCCATTTGTATTTCCTCTTCTGAAAAGTGTCTGTTCAAGTTTTTGCCTATTTTGTAATTGGGTTGTCTGTCTTTTTGTCGTTGAGTTGAACAATCTCTTTATATATTCTTCATACTAGACCTCTATCTGATACATCTTTTCCAAATATTGTCTCCCATTGTGTAGGCCATCTTTTTACTTTCTTGACAAAGTTCTTTGATGCACAAAAGTATTTAATTTTGAGGAGTTCCCATTTATTTATTTATTTCTTCAATGCTTGTACTTTGGGTGTAAGGTCTAGGAAACCACCTCCTATTATAAGATTTATAAGATAATTCCCTACATTTTCTTCTAACAGTTTTATGGTCTTACATCTAATGTTTAGGTCTCTGATACATTTTGAGTTAATTTTTGTATCAGGTGTGAGATATGGATCCTCTTTCATTCTTTTACATGTGGATATCCAGTTCTCTAGGCACCATTTATTGAAGAGACTGTTCTGTCCCAGGTGAGTTGGCTTGACTGCCTTATCAAAGATCAATTATCCATAGATGAGAGGGTCTACATCTGAACATTCTGTTCAATCCCATTGGTCAGTATATTTATCTTTATGCCAGTACCATGCTGTTTTGATCACTGTAGCTTCATAGTACACCTTAAAGTCAGGTAACTTGAGACCTCTGACTTCATTTTTATTTTTCAGGATAATTTTAGCTATTCGGGGTACCCTGCCCTTCCAGATAAATTTGGTTATTGTTTTTTTCTACTCCTGAAAAGTAAGTTTTTGAGATTTTAATTGGTATTGCATTGAATCTGTAACTCAATTTAGGTAGAATTGACCTCGTAACTATATTTAGTCTTCCAATTCATAAACATAGTATGCCCTTCCATTTATTTAGGTCTTCTGTGATTTCTTTGAACAATTTCTTATAGTTTTCTCTGTATAGGTCTTTTGTCTCTTTAGTTAAATTTATTCCAAAATATTTTATTCTGTTGGTTGCAATTGTAATTGGAATTTTTTTCATGATTTCCCCCTCAGATTGTTCATTACTAGATCTTATAACCTGCCACTTTTCTGTACTCATTTATTTGTTCTAATAGTTTTGCTGTGTATTTTTCAGGGTTTTTGGCATATAGTATCATATCATCTGCAAACAGTGAGAGTTTTACTTCTTCCTTTCCAATTTGGATGCCTTGTATTTCTTTTTCTTGTCTAATTGCTCTGGCTAGAACTTCCACACAATGTTTAATAACAATGGTGATAGTGGACATCCTTGTCTTGTTCCTGATCTTGGGGGGAAAGTTGTCAGTTTATCCCCATTGAGGATGATGTTAGCTGTAGGTTTTTTCATTTATTCCCTTTATCATGTTGAGGAAGTTTGCTTCTATTCCTAATCTTTCCAGCGTTTTCAACAGGAAAGGATGTTGAATTTTGTCAAATGCCTTTTCTGCATCAACTGAGATGATCATGTGGTTTTTCTGCTTTGATTTGTTGATATGATGTATTACATTAATTGATTTTCTTATATTAACCATCCTTGCATACCTGGGATGAATCCTACCTGGTCCTGGTGTGTAATTCTTTTAATATGCTGCTATATTTGATTTGCAAGAATTATGTTGAGGATTTTTGCATCTATATTCATAAGAGATTGGTCTCTAGTTTTCTTTTTTTTTGTAATATCTTTGTCTGGCTTTGGTACGAGGGTGATGCAGTCTTTGTAGAATTAGTTAGGTAGCTTTCCCTCCTCTTCAGTTTCTTTGAAGTGTTTGAGCAGGATTGGTACTAATTCTTTCTTGAATGTTTGATAGAATCACATGTGAAGCCATCTGGTCCTGGACTTTTCTTTTTTGGGGAGCTTCTTAATGACTGATTCAATTTCTTTATGTGCAATTGGTTTGTTGAGGTCATCTATTTCTTCTTGAGTCAATGTTGGTTGTTCGTGCCTTTCTAGGAAGTTCTCCATTTCATTTACATTGTCGAGTTTATTAGCATAAAGTTGTTCATAGTATCCTGTCATTACTTCCTTTATTTCTGTGGGGTCAGTGGTTATGTCTTCTCTTCTATTTCTGATTTTATTTATTTGCATCCTCTCTCTTCTTTTTGTCAAACTTGCTTAGGGTCCCTCAATCTTATTGATTTTCTCATAGAATCAGCTTCCAGTTTTGTTGATTTTCTCGATTGTTTTCATGGTCTCAATTTCATTTATTTCTGCTCTAATCGTCATTATTTCTTTCCTTTTTCTTGCTTTGGGGTTAGTTTGCTGTTCTTTCTCTAGTTCTTCCAAGTGGACATTTAATTCCTCGATTTTTACTCCTTCTTCTTTTTTGATATATGCATTTAGGGCAATAAAATTCCCTCTTAGCATTGCCTTTGCTGCATCGCATAAATTTGATATGTCGTGTTTTCATTTCCATTTGCCTCGAGATATTTACTTATTTCTCCTGTAATTTCTTCCTTGACCCACTGGTTGTTTAAGAGTGTGTTGTTGAGCTACCATGTAGTTGTGAATTTTCTGACACTCTACCTATTATTGGTTTCCATCTTCATTCCTTTATGATCTGAGAAAATGTTTTATATGATTTCAATCTCTTTAAATTTTTTGAGACTTGCTTTATGACCCAGCATATGGTCTATCCTTGAGAATGATCCATGGGCACTTGAGAAAAAGGTGTATCCTGCTGCTGTGGGGTATAATGTTCTATAAATGTCTGTTAGGTCTAGCTCGTTTATTGTATTATTCAAATTCTGTTTGTTTATTAATGCTCTGTCTAGATGTTTTGTCCATTGATGAGAGTGGGGAATTGAAGTCTCCAACTATTATGGTAGATGTGTCTATTTCTCTTTTCAGTGTTTGACTCATGTATTTTGGAGCATTCTGGTTCAGTGCATAAATATTTATGAGTGTTATGTCTTCTTGTTGAATTGTTCCTTTTATTAATTACATAGTATCCTTCTTTGTCATTTTTAACTGTTTTACATTTGAAGACTAATTTGCTGGATATTAGTAAAGCTTTCTCCTGCTTTTTCTGATTGTTATTTGCATGAAATATCTTTTCCTAATCTTTCACTTTCAACCTATGTTTATCCTTGGGTCTAAGATGTATTTCCTGTAGACAGCATATAGATAGGTCCTGTTTTTATATTCCTTCTGCCAGTTTATGCCTTTTGATTGGAGAGTTTAACCCATTAACATTTAGTTTTATTACTGTACAGGCAGTACTTTCTTCTACCATTTTGCCTTTTGGATTTTATATGCCTTATCTACTTTTCCTTATTTTTACCTTTACTGATAGTCTTCATTTCTACACCCTTATCCACATCTCTCTCTCCTGCTTTTTGTATCTGTCTCTAGTGCTCCCTTTAGTATTTCTTGCAGAGCCAGTCTCTTGGTCACAAATTCTCTCAGTGATTTTTTTTCTGAAAATGTTATAATTTCTCCTTCATTTTGAAGGACAGTTTTGCTGGATATAGAGTTCTTGGTTGGCGTTTTTTTTTTTTTTTCTCTTTTAGTAATTTAAATATATCATCCCACTGTCTTCTTGCCTCCATGGTTTCTGTTGAGAAATCTACCCATAGTCTTATTGGGCTTTCCTTGTATGTAATGGGCTGCTTTTCTCTTGCTGCTTTCCAGATTCTCTCTCTCTCCTTGACATCTGACATTCTGATTAGTAAGTGTCTTGGAATATGTCTATTTGGATCTATTCTTTTTGGGGTACACTGCACTTCTTGGATGTCTAATTTTAAGTCTTTCATAAGAGTTGGGAAATTTTCAGTTATAATTTCCTCCATTAGTTTTCCCCTCCGTTTCCCTTCTCTTCTCCTTCTGGGACACCCACAACATATATATTCATGTGCTTCATGTTGTCATTTCAATTCCCTGAGTACTTGCCCATGTTTTTCCATTCTTTTCCCTATATTTTCTTTTCCTTGTCAGATTTCAGATGTCTCATCCTCCAGTTCACTAACCCTATCTTCTACCTCTTGAAATCTGACATTGTAGATTTCCATTGTTTTTTCATCTCTTTTACTGTCTTTCATTCCCCTAAGTACTGTGATTTGTTTTTTCAGACTTTTGATTTATTTTTGTTCATTCCTTGCCTTCTTTATATCCTCCCTCAATTCACTGATTTGATTTTTTGGAGGTTTTCCATGTCTGTTTGAACATTCTGAATTGTTTCAACTCCTGTATCTCCTTTGAATTGTTGGTTTGTTCCTTTCACTGGACCATATCTTCAATTTTACTAGTATGATTCATTATTTTTTTTGCTGGTGTCTAGGCATTTAATTACCTTAATTTGTTTATTCTGGAGATTGTTTTCACTTTTTTTTACCTAGGATTTTCCTGCTGGATGAATTTGTGGTCTGTCTGTTCTTTGACATTCAGTTCAGTTTATTCTGGACCTTTAGCTCAGGTTTTGTTTAACAGATCAGAATTTTTCAGTTCTTGTTTTCTTGTTTCTTGCCATACCTGTATGGTGCTTCCCCGCCACCCCCCCCCCGCCCTTTATGAGGGTCTACTTAAGTATTATAGACCCCAGCCATATTTTCCCAGACCAAACTGTCCTCCTCTCAGGAGGAGTTACCTGCATCAGTTTACCCTGAGGGTGAGACCCACCAGATTGAAAGGCTTTCCTATGAAGCCTCTGGGTTTTCTGTTTCTCTTATTCTGTCAAGTATGTGGCACTTGTGTACCTGCGGGTCCCAACAGCCTAAGATGATGTGATACCTTTAATTTCAGCAGACTCTCCCTGCTCGGGGCTTGGCAGAGACAGGAAAGGTTGTAGTCTGGTTTTAATCTCTTCACTTTTCCAGACCCTGGGGTCTGAACTCCTTGAAGGAGGGATTCTACCTGAACTGGGCCCCACCCCTCTCCTGGGGAAGGCACAGGCTCCAGACAAGCTCTCAAACAAACTTAATTCTGCCTATGCCTGGGGCAGTGGATCCCAAGAAGCCTTGCAGCTGTATCCAAAGAGCAGTCAAGCCATAGAAACACAGCCAAAATGAAAGAAATGAAAGAAAAAAAAAATCCTTTTTAGAGCAGGACCCCCATTACTCAGGTTTGCTAATCAACAGCTTAAGTTGGTATGTTGTTCTGTGTATCTCCAGGTTCTATGTGCCCCCTCAGGTTCTATGTGCCCCCCCCCCAGGTTCTATGTGGCCCCTTCAAGGCCCAGACCTTTTCAAAATCCAAAAAAACTCTGTTTTGTTTTTTTTTTCTTTTCTTTTTCCATCAGCCCTGCCTCTCTGCACCTGGGCAAAAACCAGGGCCCTCTGCTTTTACTCAAGGTTCAGCTGAGCTGGGGGCCTATTTTTAGTATTCAGAATTTTTTAATTAATTCCACAATTGGAGTTTAGTTGTGCTCAGCCCCTGCTGCTGACAAAACCCCTCTCCTTTCCCCTCTGGGAAGCAGCCTATGTGGGAGGGGCACCAGCCACTGTGGCTTGGAGAACTCTCGGTTCTGGGTGGGCTCACAGACAGTCCAGCTGGTCCAGACTGGGGTACACTGTGTGTCTGTTCACTGATGTGGCCCCAGCAGTTGTTCTGTATAATTCCTGGCTATTTATTAGCTGCTCTAGAGGACGAACTAAATTCCACACCTCACTAAGCCACCATCTTGGCCTTGCCTTCTCCCCTAGGTTTAGTTTTTGCACTGATATAATATCAGGCTGATTCCCCATTCAAAAATTGTTCTCTTTCTCAATCTGACTGTAACACATAGCATCAGGAAAGTGATACAATACACACTAACCCATCCATCCAAAATATTTTATTCTGATGCCACCACTTTTTATTAGATTTATTGTAATTGAGATATATGAAATAATATTAAAAATATCTATGATGTATAGAGAGGACTATACAACGCAAAACATGTCCATTATCCAGAGTAAGGGGGAAAAGGGGGAAAAAAGCACATCCTGAAATACCCGTTACATCCTTCCACAGTTCAACACATTCTCTTATTCCCTCAGATATGATTTGAACTTCATACAAATCAAATCACACTGCTTCCCTGCCAGAGTAAGCCACTCTTGAATTTTATATTTTGCTGAATTATTTAGACTATTGCATTTGTTGTAATTGTTATTATATTTGACTTATATCTCCCTCACTATTTTGTAAGTTTTTACTTGTCTAACTTTGTACATTTCTCTGTTTCTTTGTTCATTCTCCTTGTTAACCTTCCATTCTTGTATCTGAGATCTCCTGTTTGAGGTCACTTCCTCAGAATCATAGAATCAACTTATAATTCTAAGTTGACGATTATTTTGTTTTAGCACATTCCATCTATCATTATACTGGATTCTGATGTTCATTGTTGCTGTTGAAAAGTCAGCTGTCAAGTTAATTGCTCTCTCTGAAGATGGTCAAATGTTCCACTCTACTGCTATTAATATCTATTATTTATTAATTTGTCTTTAATGTTTTGCAGTTTTACTATGATAGATCCTGGTGTTATTTTTTTTTATTTATTTATTTTCGGAATCTTAGATTACTAAGTTTCTATATTTTTTTCTTTTCTCAGTTCTGGAAAATTCTTAATCATTGTCTATTTAAATTTTCCCTGTGCAAATTTATCTCTATTCTTTACTTCTAGAAATCCAGAAAGGTAAAAATTAACCTCAGTGGTCTACTTATATATTTGGGTTCTAGTATATCCTTAATTATTTACCTCTGAATTTTTTCCCTAACTTTTTAAAATCATGATATAATTTTAGATCTATGAAAAAGGTTGCTAGAATAGTATTTAGGAATTCCACATACAGTCACCCAGATTTCCCAGCTGTTAGCATCTTGCCGTATTTGCCATATTTCTTGCCAAATATGGCAAGAAATGTATGTGAACATTTTCGGAATGTTCAAAAGAACATTCTTTCTCTTTCTGAAACATTTAAGGGTAATTTGAGACATGATACCTCTTAAATCTGAAATGCATTTTATATATTTCCTAAAAACTAGAACATCTTCCCAACTGCTGTATAATTATCAAATTCAGGAGACTAACATCAATAGGATGCTATTAACTGGTCTACAGGTATTTTTCAATCTAGGGCTGTGATGACTCCAAAATATAGTGGCCTAAAGCAACAGACACTTCCTATCTCACACTTCTTATGGACCAGGAATCAGGAGTGAGTGCGTTGGGTTTTGGGTGTTTTGGGATCATGTAGTTGTAGTCAAGGCAGCAGTCACCTAAAGGTTTGCCTGGACTTAATGATCCATTTCCTAAATTTCTCTCTTGCATAACTGTTGGCTAGAGGCCTTACTTTACTGGCTTTTCACAGGAGGCCTTGGTTTCTCACCATATGAATCTTATCAATAGAGCCATTAGGTGTCTTTACAACACGACAGCTTATTTCCTCAGAGTGTGCAGTCAAAGAGAGAAAGCAAGGAGGAAGCCACTGTGCCTTTTAATGGCCTACTCTCAGAAGTGTCAGCCTTCTATTTCCATCAACTTCTATATATGAGTGACTAAGGACAGTTCACGCTCAAGGGAAGGGAAACTGTGCACTACCTTTTGAAGGGAAGAACATGAAAAATTTGTGGACAAATTTTAAAACCACCACAGACATTATTCAAATTTTGCTAATTGTCCCAATAATGTCCTGTATAGTGAAACCAAGTAGAGGGCCATATGCTGAACTCATTTTCATGCCACTTTAGCCTCCTTCTACCTCAAACTTTCTTTGTCTTTAATAATGGTGACCTTTTTGAAGATTGCAAGCCAGTTAGTTATTCTATAGATTGTTTCTCAGTTTGGGTGTATCTTATGTTTCCTTATAATTAGATTCAGTTATGCATTTTTACAGGAATACTTCAAAGATAGTATTGTTTGCTTTTCAGTGAATTATTTCAAGAGATCCATGACGTCAGTTTTTCTCATTATTGTTAATAATGATTTTGGTCACTTGTTTAGTTTGGTGACTGGGGTTTCTTTATTGTGTATCTACTATATTTTTCTTTCAAGTTAATAAGATGCCTTCAAATGCTGTGGTTTCTTTGAAATCAGTGAGATACTTTGAGACTATGTAAATATCCCATTTATTTACTGAACTTTTAAACCGCTTATTTTAGAATGAATATTTCCTCCAAACAATTAATGCCTTTAAAAGCATGTTTCACTTTGTGTTTTAATATTTTACTTAATATTTTAGGTTGTCTTTAGCATGCAGGTCAGCCAGGATATCTGCTCTGCCAACTTCCATAAATCAAAACATTATTTCCATATTTACACCTATTTTCACATCCAATATAATTTTCCCACCCCTTATTGTCTATTGTCACTGGTCACTGTGGTTACTACTTGCTACATAAAGACTTTATAGCCCATACCAACTTACTCCTAATAATAACTTAGTAAATTGTATCACCAGTAAGAAATGGCATTTTGGAAAAAAAAAAAACCTATTGACAATAATGGCCAACGAGAATTGAGTGCTAGCTATACTTCAGTATTCTAGATACACTTACAAGCTTTGACTCATTTAATCTTCCCAACAATTTTAGGAATTGGATGTTATTTTCCATTTTACTGATTAAAAAGCTAATAAATACTAAAGCTGCAGGTGAAACCCATGCAGTCTCTTTCCAGAGGTTGTACTTTTAGCAATAAAGCATTCCTATTGTGAAGAGGATTGACTAGCTGAAAAGCCATGAGGCATTTATAAACCTCTTCATTAATATAAAACCTCCAAGTATGGGAGGCTGGATTTACAAGAGAACATAAATCATTCACTTTCTTTCTACCATGAAGAAACAGAAGCTTGAAAAATATATAGCTTATTCACTACTTAGGGATAGAGGTGAGACAAAACTTAGGTCTCCTGACTCCCAACCAATTTGGTTCAGTTTTCATCATATCGTACTGTAAATGTCTGGTAAATGGAAATAAATAACTACAGGTTATTTGTATATATCAGAGACACTGATATAACTTTACAATGTCATTTCAAAGTTGGAATTCTAAAGTGATTATGCTAGATATGCTAGACATTAACATGAACAGCTTTTGCTTGCTTTCTTAAAATATAAAAGGGCTTTGGGGGGATGACTTGGATGACCCAAGCATTTTTGTACAGATAATCTGGTTAGTTTGGACTTTTTTCTTTGTCTAGGAGAATATATTTGACGTAACTTTTCTGCTCATTTATTTGAAAACAACCCTTATAAATGTGATTTGTGGCCATGCTTTGGAAAAAATCTTTTCTGTCTAGCAAGTAAATAAGATATAAAACTATAAAGCAGAGCTGTGTGTGTCTGTGTGTGTATATCCATTTAGCAAAATAATCAAATTACTTATACTACTTAGTGTTGGCATGAAAACTGATAAACTTATATCATGTCATTGGTAGTGTTCATTGATGTAATGCTTTTCACTTCCAAGGGTAGATGATTATTATTATTGTTATTATATTTTATAATGCACAACTTGTTTTAAAATAGTAGTCAAATCACCTCCATTTTGGTGTCTTCCTTATGATTTTTAACAAGGAGTGATATTCAAAATCTTTAACAAATGAGTATGGCACGTACTCTGATGAATTAGAAGAAGGAACCATCGAAGCACAACAGAGATCACCTCAAAACAATTCTGGACAGTGTGTAATAGCTGCATTTCAGTTCCAGTGGTCAGTGGCAAGATGAAAATACTCTTGTATTTGACCCTCTTATTTGTATTGTGTTGATGTCTTAGGATTGATTTTTCTATGCAGCATCATATCCTTCTCCTAACAATAAAGACATATTTGAAAGGGAAATAAATCATAAAAACACTTAGTGTAAAAACAAGATGGTGGTGGTTGTTGTGGTTGAGGACATTATTTTGGGGGGGGGCAGGGAGTGCATTGTCTAGGAATTAAACCCAGGTCTCTAGCATGGAAGGCAAGCATTCTACCACAGAATCATCTGTGTACCCTATTGAGTGCATTTTTGTATAGTGTGATGGCTATATCTTGTTGTCTCACTTATATAGCTTCCCTATCCTTCCAGGCACACTAAACGGATCTACATCTCTATGCCCTTACTGTTAGATTAGGCCATATGGCTGTGTAGGACTAATGAGATCTGAGCAGAAATGATTGAGAATGTCACATCCAAGCCTAAGCCTTTGAAGCTGAAATATCCTCCACCATTTTATTTCTTGGTCAAGGTGATTTGGGAAGCTTCTTGTTCCCAGATGGTACAGTCACAAGATCATGGAGCATCCTTCAACTCCCTAATGCATTTCCCACATGATGGTTGTGGTAGCATGGAGCTATGTACCCCAGTAAACCATGTTGTTAAACTTAACCTTTTCTTGTGGGAATGAACCCATTGTAAATAGAACCTTCTGATGAGCTTACTTCAGTCAGCTGTAGTGCAACTGACTCTGGATGGGTCTTACTCCTAATATTGTCCAATATGGAAGATCACAGAGAGAGAAAGCTACAGGAAATGACCTGAAACTGAACATTAGCATAACCTAGAAGAAAAGAGAGAAGCTAGGAGAGACTGTACAGAACAGCCAACAACCAAGGATCCAGCCCCAGAGCACCACAGTCTTGTGGATGAAAGTGTGGACTTGATAGTGTCTTGACTTTGAACTTCTCCTACACTCAAAACTATGAGTCAATTAATTCCCATTATTTAAACCAACCCATTGAATGATATTTGCTTTAGCAGCCAGGAAACTAAAACAGTGGTTGATAAGTTTTATTTTTTATTAATTAAAGGATTAAATGCTTTCTTAAAATTATCCAAGTCACTTCAGAGGCAGATTATAAATTATAGATAATACAATAATCCTTCTAAGTATTATTTTGAGTTTTAGCTATATATATATCAAACAAATATATTTTTTCCTAAATTCAATAGATATCCTAACCTTGCTGTTTTAGTCTTCAGATTTGTGTTTATTCTTACTGTGAGGTTTTTGTCCCTAATTCTAACATATTGTGATTGTTGTCTCATGAGGATTTTGTAAATAAATTAAAATGAATCAAGCTTTCCTTCTTTCTCTTTCTCCATTCCTCCCTCCCTCCCCACTTTCTCTCCCTCATAAATTGATGCCTTGCATTGTGCTTCTTTTTTATCTGTGATTTCAAGAACATGTGCTGCTAGGTATAAATGAAATGCCAAATTCACTGTCTAACAAACCAGGCACATTTTGTGCCCCTTAATTCTGTTAGGTCTGAAAGAAGCAGCAAGGCCTGTTTTTTTGTTTTGTTTTGTTTTGTTTTTGAGGAATTCTCCCCTCATTATTTGAGGACTATAATCCATTGTCAAGTATGTAGATTGAAAATTCAGAGATCTGCTTCTACTCCTCTAACAGTCCATTCCTTTATGAGGTTCAGGTAAGCCTTAAGCCAGACATATGGACGTTTTCAGAAAGAAACAGAAAGCGTATACAATATGAACATAAACAATGTCAAGTTTCATTTTGGCAAAACTTTTGAAGCTTTTGAAAAATGCAAACCCAATAGGTGGGTTTATAAAAATGAAGAAGTCACAGATAATAATTTATGAAAAGACATCAACTTAGCAAAATTCAATGAATTATTGGTAAACATCTATTTCCTAAATAATATTAGACAATTCTCAGGGGAGGGGACCAGTGGAAGGCTAAAGGTGGAACGGAAATATACAAAGATATAACACGTCAACTGTAATTATAAATTAGTAGAGAAAAGAGACATCAGTACAATGCATTACCATGAAAGAGAGAATAAAATATCTTATGAATAAAGTTCTTGACATTACAGTAGAAACAAAGTTTAATTAAAATTTAAAAGTCAAATGAGGGCCAAGTAATTGTGCATGGATCAGGTAGCCCTGGAAGGCAGAATTTTAACACAAATAAATGAACAAGTTAAAGAGTACTCTGAGAGTAAAGACTATAGACTAGAAAATACTGAATATTGAATAGGGATAGTGAATTGTCAGAGGCTGGAGAGGGAATGAATTCATCTGTGTGGAGATGGATAAATCCACAAGTATAGATTTGCAGCTCAACATTTGGGCAATGTATAAATGTGCTCTGAAGATGATGGAAAATAGACCCTTTGGAAATTTTAGAGTAGAAGAATCAAATGATAGAAAAAGGCCTTTAAATTTTGTAAAAGAAGTTTTGCTAAAAAATAATATACTAATATGGTTATGGAAATTATCACTGGCCTCATATCCCTTCTCAATACAATTTTGAGTCAGGGGTACTGGTTGGAATGTGATGGGTTGGATTAAGGCCTCTCAGAGCTCTGGCATATATTGTAGGGGGCTTTCACAGAACACAGTTACCAGAAGAATCTATTCCTGGTTTTGTTGATGGTGCCCATGGTGGTCCATTCCCCCAGGCCAATGTGCACTCAGTAGAGGTTCCCAGAGAGGTTGCATTGGGCAATGGAAATAGCATGGACAACCTAGTGGCTAATCTTGTTCTGCTGCTTACTAATCATATGACTCTGCTTGAACTGTCTCTGAGGCTATTTCATTATCTGAAAGTTCCCTGCTCTTCTCTAAGAGGACTATGACAATATACTTTATGTGAGCGAGCTGAGCCCACAGGTGAGTCCTCAGGAAAAACTCTTAAACAACAAAGTCAGATTAGTGCTCTTCTGTTCTAACCTATGATTTTCAAATATATTCCATATTAATAGATCCTTTAAAATGGGCTGGTAGGCCAACAGCAAACGATGACACACAAAACAAAACAGAACAAAAAACTATCATTTTCTTCCCCCAAATGACTAGTATTTAGAGTATTCAGAGAATAATACTGTCACCACCACGGGTAGGGAAAATATGATTACTATTTGTCAATTTTATATATGTGCCAGATGGTGTACAGAAGGGATTCATTGAGTAGGCATAAGCAGCAAAAAGAGAATAGTCCGAGGAAAGAAATACTAGTTATATAGAAATTTCAGCAGAAAGCTGAGTCTCAGAGTCACAACAGAAACCCAGAGAACTTGCAAAATTCTTGGAGGACGTTGTTCTTCAACTGCTGCATCTATGGGGTGGATTTGATTCAGTCCTGGGGTAAGTTCATAATTGGAGGATGAAAAGAGAGACTTGTCAAGGCTCAGAGTCCTGGAACTAGCATTTGGAGGATTAACTCTTGGCACTGACTCATAAGCACTGTGGCTCAGCTCACTGAATGACAGGTTAACAAACAAGCAAATGTACCCACTCTGATGAGGAAGGGAGCAATAACTCATGGGCTGCAGAATCCTTGAGAGGCATGGAAATGTAGAATGATTTTGTTCTATTTTGTTTTTAGTACTACAAATTTAGCATTCCAATACAGCTCTAAGAGTCTCCAATTTTCTTTCTTTTTTTCATTATTTTCCTCTCTATGGACTATCTATCAAAGCCACTCCAAGAGACCTTTAATATAACGTGAATTTTTCTGATAAATTCATTTCACCCATGCCACCCATCACTGTTCCCCTCAGTGAGGCTCAGCCTACATGTGTGGCCCAGCTTCCCTCCTGAACAGATGCAGAGATAGGACACTGGCCTCTTGTCAAAGCAAGGGCTGTTCAATCCGTATGCCCTCTTACTTTGACCTTCAGGTTTAGATCATTTGTTACTTTTTTTTCTCCCCGCACATTTTGCAGTACATCCCAATCGTGGGCTGTTTTCACCCCATCATCAATTTTCTTTTCCCTCCCATTCCCAACCTGCAGATTAGCTTTCAGCTTTCACAATTTCTTAATTATTTCCTATTGAAAATTGCAACAAAATAGGAGAAAACCAAAAGATAATTTGAATCTTTTTTTTTTCTGACACCAATGTTTCATATGCTTTAGGATTTTTAACTTATGTTTGCAATTTTTTTTCTGAAAACAAACAAACAAAAAGTTTCAACATTGTTATGAGACAGCATGATAACATAATGATTAGGTTGGAGCAAACTTGGATTTCAAGTTCTGCCCCTTCCTGGATAAGTTACTTGTACCAAGTTACTTACCATCTCTAACCTCAGTTCTCCTTGTGTTAAGGCCTGTCTACATCTTAGCATTGAGAGGATTCAGTACGGTAATACATTTGAAATGGAAGCAACATTTTTTAGCTGTTACAGTGGTTACTACCTCTAATCCTATTTCTGTTGCCTCTAGTTCTGTAACTATCATTTTATGTTGGATGCTATGTTGCAACTCCTTTTTAAATGATTCCACTTTTCATTGGTGTGCTTCTTAGCATAAAAATATTATTTACTGGGTCTTACATCTGCTATAAATAGTATATCATTTGCTTTGGCTGGAGAAACAGACAAAGAAGTTGTAAAAGGGTAGGGCCATGTCTTGTACTGTATCTAACACAGTTTTAAGGCTCAGATTTTGTATGTCAAAATATTGACTAACTCAACCTTCAAAGTGGCTGGGCAGAACCCCAAGGCTGGTTGTTTCTGGTCACCAGCAGCCTTTTATCCTTACTCCAGTGCGCCTTACAAATATTAGTTTCTATGTATGCCAGGATATGAAAGTTGGGGGACATAGATCTAGTAAAATTCTGCCAAAAGAAGATAAATTTTGGCATATTCTTTATATATGACTTATATACATACAGTCATGCAGATATGTGCTTGCATTTTTTGGTCCTTTTTTGTTGTTGGTTTTCAACCGAGGAATGATCTTAGAAATAGATATCATAAGAAAAACGATAAAAGAGATTTGAGGAAACTAATCTTGCTACTACAGTGTGAGAGAGAATATTGCTTTCATTTTAATTTGCTAAAACATGATTGAAAATGAAAATTAATGTCAAACAGCATAACATTTTAGAGCATAGTTGCAAATTACCTTTAGAAAAATCTGTTTCCTGCTCCATAGGATAGGTTAGTGAGTATTCTTGGATTTAATATATAGATAATAGTATATTTCAGATTTTCAATAGGTTTACTAGATTCTCTGGACAATATTAGGTGCTTGATAGCTGCTTCTTAGATGTATGTCTACCTTGTGAATTTGCATTGACTATTTCTTAGTGTGGGGAGTTGAAATCATGCTCCCTATAAAGACATGTTGAAGTTTTAATTTGCATTAGATGAGGAAGTTAGATTGGGTCAGAGTCAGCCTTAATCAGTATAAACTGGAGTGCTAGGAGCAAAGAGAATTTGAATGCATTTGTCAGAGGATGCCATAAAAAGAGAACAGGGAGACAGATTGCCATGTGACAGAGAGAAATGTAAGCCAAGGAACCCCAAAGATCGTGGCAAGCTGGAACCAGTCCACTATGAGATTTTGAGAGAAAGCATGGTCTCTTTGAGACCTTGATTTTTTACTTCTAGCCTCCCAAACTGTAAGATAATAAATTTTTGTTGCTTAAGCCAACCAATTTTGTGGTATTTATCACAGTAGCCCTAGAAAATTAAGACACTTAGAGAAATTAGACATGTGGGCAAAGTGAAGGGTACGGTTTTAATTTTTATTCATGTAAATTAATGTAGTATCAAAATAATGATCTTTGAAAGAATCTGTGTTCTTCATAAAAGGTCTGGGGCAACCACAGAGGTAGTAAATAGGAATAGACTATATATTATATTTCTCACAGGGCACCTGTCAGTTTGAATTTATGAGAAGTTTCTTTGCCTTTTCATAAGAAACCAGTCTGTCCATTTTTATGTTTGAGAATTATAAATTGCTGCCATCCTCCAATGGAATTTTTCAGGTATCATATTGTGTTTTACAAATAACCCAGTCTATTTTTCACTTTGTCTGGTCTTGTGCTCAGACATTTTGTATTTTCATATTTTCTCTTGTGCTGTTCTTTGTTTAGAGTACATGTTTCTACATCTTGATCTCATTTTCTTTAAATACCCTGCTATGGTGGATTAACTACATGCTACATAAGTAGTAAAGAGAAGAAAAGAAATAACTTCATCAGAATTATTATCAATAGAAGGTGACACAGACTAAAGTAATAATAAAAGTTAAATGGTGAATATATCACGTTAATGTATGGCATAATCCCTCACTCTGTGGAAGATTTGGTTTATGATGATAGAAGGGGAAGCAAGCATAATCTTGAAAGGCTAGTTATTTTTGAATTCCTGAAGGGCAAGGTAACCTTTACATAAATGCAACCTACTGAGAAACTAACATGGGATTTTAGTAAATCTGTATGGTTTTCTTTGTAATGATGGTATAACTTTCAACACTTTTTATAATACATATATACAACTACAAGCTCACAAATAAAGTATGTAATTTTCTACTATAAGTAGTTTGTAGGGAATACAGTATGTTATAAAGTATAATTTATAAAGCCATGTCCAAAGGCAGGAAACAATTCTAAATCATAGACACTAATTATGTCAAACACTCAAAAAAAAAAAAACTCATCTAATATTAGAAGAGGCAGTGTACTAATTAAAGCTAAAAAAAAAAAAAGGTAGGTATAGGTTAAGAAAAGAATATATTATTTTACACAATGGGGAGTAACCATAAGGGAATTTTATCCTAACAGAGTAGCAGTAACGTTATTATGAAAGCGGAGATGTTTAAATTCATCTCTAATATTTTAAGTGTGTTAGATTACAGGACAAGCAACTGTTCCCAAAATATATACATATCTCTATGTATCAGTTTTTAAAGGGATTAAAAGATTTAGTGTGCATGATATTTACATATTCTAGTCATCAATAACAGACAGTAGCAGTAGCACCGTAAGCTATCTCAGAGACAAGGGTATACATGGGGCCTTTTATCTCAGTTTGGGGATTGTAACAAAGAGACACTGAATATAATCTAGGCAGAACCTCTCTTACTTGACTTGTCACATTTTAGGATTGCAACACAACTTTCTGAAATCAGAAATTGTGTGCTCTCAGTGCTTTTTTGTTGATTAACTCGTAATTACTAACCTTACATTGGACTGGTACAGAAACCAGAAATACTAATTTATGAATGAGGATTCTTTCCTGTGATTTGAATGGTTATATATGCTGACAAGATCAAATTATTCTCTCCTAGTAAGAAGCTACATAGAAAATTAATTGTTCCCTCACAAACCTATTTTCATGGTATATATAAAAAGGTGTAAGACTGGTATTTCATGAGAAATTATTCCTGGTACACAATAAAGAACTGGAATCATCAAAAGCCCTCCAAATCCTTCATCTTTCTCCTTTTAATAGTGCTGGATACTTGAGGAAAGAACTTCTCTAGATCTGATGAATCCGTTTTACTGTTCTCTCTGATTCGTACATATATGGTATATATCACATTCGTATGGTTAGTAGCAAAATTAATTAAAGGCTGATTTTGCTGGCGTGAGAACAATTGTTTTCTTCTACTTTCTTAATTAGCCCAGGTTTCTAACTTCTTGATGTTTTACTGTGCAAATCTCAACTTGCTTAGTTTTGAGATTCTAGATTCCCAGTCTTCCAAGTTTTCACTGTTAGTTCCATGACCTGGAACAAATGAACCAGCATCTGAGCTTGATTTTTCTAACCTGAAAAGAGATTTTACCCAACAGATAATAGGTATGTGTGTGTGTGTGTGTGTGTGTATACACACACATATTTATTTCTGAATGGTATAGTTGGAGAGACAGATATTTCTACAGACCTTTCATTTTGAGGAAAGTATGTAACTTGGTGTGCTAGAGTGCTTCCTTAGGAGTCCATGGAGATTTTTTTGGCAAAAAATAAAAGTGCTGATTTATGAAGGACCCAACACGAGTCAGTCAAATTGATCTTGACAACAATTGAATATGATACCTGTTATTAAATCCATTTTAAAGTTAATGAATATAGATCAGAGAAATTAAGATAAATAGCCAAAGTTACTGAACTCAGTAAATGAGAGGCTCAGTATTCAACTCAGGTTTGTCTGGCACAAAAGCTTGGTGCTGTCCTCTGAGATAGTTCCTTAATGAGACTTGGAGCACAGCTTCATTCTGCATTCCTGAAACCAATTTGAGTTTACCTTGGTTATCTACTCCATGCCACACTCTTTACTGAGAGCTTGATTATGGGCTGATATAAGATGCTATTTTCCCTAGATCAGGCTACCCAAGCCTTTTAAAAGACTCAGTATGACTTAATATATCCCTGCCCTGCAATTCCCTTGCCTTATTTTGTATTGGCGAACAATGTCCTTATATTATCTCTCTATATGTTTGTCTTCCAATGATCCTGTCTTTGGTCTCTAAAGATGGATTGTATGCCATGTTCTCAGTCTTTGAACTACTATTTAACTGTAATGTCAGTCACAATAAAGTAACTGGGCACCTTCTCTCCTATTGATTTGTTACTCTTAGTAGGTCCAGAAATTGTAATGCTTCAAGTGTGATTGAAATCTTTCTAAATTTTCCTCTGTAATGGACAATTTATGGTTTGATGTGCATCCTAACATAGAGGAGTAGAAATATCAAATATAGAAATTTAAGTATTTCATTGATTGGACTTCACAGAAATGTTGCTATTTGTACATGCCATGATCCTGACCATGGGATAGAGGTGACTCACAGCATTTTCATCATCCTAAGTTAAATGATGAATTATAGTCATATGATTGACCTATTCACAGTCCATTGTAATTGATCACTGTGGGCTCTGTATAGATATGAGAGGCATTGCATTGTGTCCAATTCCCTCTGCAGTAACTGTAACTCAGTCTCTTTCTCTACCATCAATTAACCTACCCATGGGGGAAAAAATGCTGAATTAAAGAATAGGCCATGAACCCAGCAAATAGAGTTCGGACCCATTTGATAAGAGAATAGAGGCATGATATTTTGCTGTCAAGATTGGTAGCCAAGGTTTTTATCAAAATTAACAGTCTCCCTAAACTTATTTAGGATTTTTTAATAAATGCATGTCACATTTAAATTGGTTTATAACTTAAAGCATTCTTAGATTTTTTTTAAAGTCCATTATATTTTATATCATATAGCAATGATTATTCCATTTTAAATATCAGGAAGCCTTTGAAATGTCAAATATTTCCTCATAAGACCAATCATCTTTCATCAATTCATTCATAATACATACATGCAACTTATGACTTTCAGTAACTTTTGCTTGGGAAAGCACTTTAGAACACAAGATCTGCTGTGAATTCAGCAAAACTTTAAAATGGTTTCATACACCCATGGTTGCGAAAGCTATTATATGATTTAAAGATAATAGCATAAATCTAGCAGATGTGTAGTCTATACCATTGCATACATTTGGAGTCATGGACTTGTTCCCATATTTCTTTACTACAACCCTGTCTCCTTTAATCATATCTAAGTTTCCATTCCACAATTCATTTTTGTGATTATCGAATTATGACAGTAAATTTTGACCATATTGTGAGATTATGGAAGAAATCACTCAAGTCCATTCACAATCTATGCATACATTAAAAATTGTCTGTGTTAATCACCATCTAAATAACTTATTCAAAAGACCTTAAAAGTAATTGGCATGCTTGTTTCAAAGTCGATTTTGTCTGATTTGTTGTTGTTATAATATGATATTATTGCCATCGTTGATCCTGGAAACTTGAGGTTAAACCCAGAAGGAGTGAACCTCGATGAGATTAAGAGCAGTGGTGAAAATGGCCAATAGCTGACAGAAAGCACACCAACATAATTTTAAAACTCCAGTTCTCCTCAGAATTAAAAACTTGCCATAATGTATTTTATTGAAATGTCAAGTTTCCTAAGGACACATTTATACTTTTTCCTCAAGAAAAACATTCTTCTCATTTTCATGATGAACTTTGCAGCATATTGAGGACATGTCTGAGTAGACGTGTTTGTATATTAAAACTTGTTTAAATGAAAAGAAAAAATTTCTACCCCATCTAGTTAAGAAAATGGAAGTTATTGTAAAGAAACAAGTAGGCTATATGGGAGAATGGATTTGATGGGAACTATCAAGAATTGGACCTACGAGGAATGGAGATGAAAGGGACATTCTGCAAATCAGAGCAGCTCTCTAGACCTCTGTAGCCTAGCCAGAAAATACAGACTTTTACTCTCATGCTTCCCTATTAATATAATTCTACTAAAAACCACATTTGCTTTCTTTTTCTCCACTACCATCTAGGTTTGACTTCGTATGTTTCGTTTCATTTCCCACAAATATCTTTTATTTTCAGATCTATTATTAGCTGAAAATATTTTTATTTCTATTAATGGCTGTTTTTCCCATTTTGAATATTTGTGACACCAGGTCAGATTGTCACAGTTAGATTTTCCTGCCAAGTGAAAGATCCGTAGGCAAGAAGTAAAGGTCGATTAGTCTCTTATGTATTTGATTCATTATTTCGAGGTTTATGTCTTGTATGATCACCTAAAGCAATGGAAACTGGGACATGTGGCAGCTTTTCTCCCTGAAGTGACTTTTTTGGGTCAGTTTTATTTAGAAAGTCATCCAAGTGATACCGGGTCTGAAATACCTCTAATTTAATGTAATTTCAGTGCAGAGGAAGTTGTCAGAAGACTCTTCTATAAAGCCTCTGAACACTCTTTGAAATCTAATCATCTAACTTTATAGAAGTTGTGAAGTAAGATAATATACATTGGTACTTTACCTTGTGTTTCTGTTACTTTTATCACTATAGAATAGCTTTTTTTGTCAGAATATTTTACACTTTGACTTATGTTATTTTGAATCCAAACTAAGCCTATTATAATCAAGACTTGTGTATTTCATATTTTGAGCACTATATCTTGAGGGATTCTTTCTTGCTTCATGTTCCTATTACCCTTTGCCTCCGTTCTTCCCTCCAAAATACCATACCTAAAATATTATTTGCCTTCCATGTCCAATCCATTTCTCAGAAAACACTCTATATCCTTCCACCCCAGTACCTTTAATTTTACCATTTCCTCAATTTAAGTTAGATTTCCCTAACCACATCATGCTATTACCCATAATTCATATATAAAATGGCATCTTTTTCCAGCATTCTACTTCCTTCATATGTATATTCTTTTTTTTTTTTTTTATATCGAACCTGGGTCCTCTAGGCATGACAGACAAGCATCCTTGCCTGCTGAGCCACCGTGGCCCACCCCATATGTATATTCTATTCTACCCTTAATCATTACATTTTGTAGTTTAAAAGGTTAGTCTACATAAATGTTTTTTGATTATAAATGACAGAGATTCTAACAGATACAGATAATGACAGAGATTCTAACAGATACAGAAAACAAGAGAAAATTCTATGCATTTGCCATGAACTGAAAAATCAATTGTGGATAAATCAAAATTCTCAAACATGGCATTAGAAATTGTTTCTTACTGTTTTTGCTTTGATTTGTGGTGCTGTCTCCATTCTGAGATGTACTCTCCCCTCTGGTTAGCCCCTCAGTACTTCCAGGGTTATAGCCTCATATTTTAATTTCTCTTTCCTAATAATTTTAATCAGAAATCAAGAATTCATGTAGCTCCTTATCTGGTCTTGCATTATAGATCTCAAACCAAATACTTGGGTAAAAGGATACAAAACTCTGGCTGTTTACAGATTAATGTCTGTTCTTACAGCCAGGAAGAAAAGATGAATTCCATCCATAGTTGACTAAGAGTGTGGAGGTTCCAAAGAGGAAATTGATTCTGTTACTTGTATAGGAGAATGAAAGAAAAAATGCATTTCTATATGGTAAATAGAACATGGCTTGTGTTTCATATCTTAAGCCCTTTACAACATCTATTGTAGAATCAAGCTTGAATTTAAATGATCATTAAATAGATGTTCAGTGTTTGTTCTGTTAAAAGAAAAAGTGATTCTACAGGGTTAGAATTAGATTTTGGTGTTGTTGTTTCTACACTTGCTTTTATTTAGGTAATGAACCCTGCGATCACCCTCATCCTCTCTTTTATTGGTATCTCCTCCTTGTTCTTATCCAGAGCCCTTGGTCTCCCCTTATCAAGCCATGATTTAAGAAAGGGTAAGAAATTTAATCACCTAAGGTGTGATCAATAATAGTAGCTTAAAGTATTTCCTCTTTCTGGAGTGTATGCCTTGAACTAAATAAATTAAGCCTCTTCATCCATTCAAGAAATATTCATTGAGCAGCAAGTATGTCCCAGTATTTGGTAATATCTGCCTTCTTGGTACCACACTGCAGAAAAATTTCATTCCTATACTAGAAATTAGGCTAAGCCAAAAGGGAGAAATGTGTTGGCTTATTATTGGCACATGCCTCATAGCCTCATGGCCCACATGCAGGCGTGCACAGGACCATCTCTAATATATCAGTGTTTAAACGTGTATAGTTTTCTATTGAAAACATGCATGTTACATGAAAGACACAATTTATTTAAATGCAATTTGAGTTTTACTGTTTCAAAATCACCCCATATCTCAAATCACTGCTTCCTAGAATGTAGAGATGTGTTAGTTTGTCTTGATTTTGTTGAATCTCGCACAACAAATCACTATACTGAGAGCCTGGTATATGCACACCTTAGTTTCATCTTTCAGGCTACCAAAAGATTCTCTTGAATAAAGGCAGCTTCTACTGCCCATTCTGAAGCCCCCTTTTACTGCCTATTCTAAGGACAGCCTCATCTTCATGATCAGGTCTGAATAGAATGAGACTGAGCAGGCAGAATGCAGGAACCCTCTCTCTGCCTCCATAGAAGCCAACAGTTGCAATTTCCCTGAACACAGAGACTGTGCATTTGTTTTTGTGTAAGATGGCTGTTAGGACCTTCCCTATCTATCATTACATTTCATTGCTGTCTCCCACCTCAATATAGGCCAATCTCCTCTCGTTGGAAATACCTAATGGTTCCTTGAATTTGCCAAGTGATTAAATCTTGACAATGTGTGGTATGTGCTTTTGCTCTTTTATCTTCTTGGCCATTTGGTTATCTCTCGTTTACCCTTTAAGCCACTAAGTACATATCAATCGTTCTATGACACCTTCTCCCTATCTCTAAATATAACAGTTTCCCTTATTCTCTCCTACATCATTGCATGTTGTCTGCTATTTGCTACACTCACTGTGATTGGGCAGCACATTTATTTTACAAGCCCCTGATATCTAGCAGTGTATAGATTCTTTTTATCTTCAACCATTGGTATAATGCCTCATGCATAGCACTCATTTAAGATATTTGTTGAATGGATGAATCTCTGGGAGTCAAAGGAGCCATGTTATTAGGTATTTCCAGTTTATGTTAGCTGCCTAGAGAAATGCCTCAAGAAGGACCATGAAGTTGAGTCTGAATGAAGCACAAGGTTGTATTGTAATCCACTTGAGAGGTCTGCAATGGGTTTAAGATAGGTCTTGGGGAGATAGTACCTTATGTGGCTTTTTTTGTCATTCTTACTTAAAGACTACACAAACAATAAAATATCAGCTCTCTACCTCTCTGTTGAAACAAGTACCTACTCTCAAGAACAAGGTGTTTCCCTCTCCTGTGTCTATTTAGCGTTCCATATTTCCCTTAAAGTCATCATGGTGTCTTGTGATTATACATGTGTGAATTACATGTGTGTGTGTGTGTGGTTGTGTGTGTATATATATAGGCACTCCATATTTTCTTTTAGTTATGGTGTTCTGGAGGCATGTATTTGGACCACTAATGAATCTCCATGTCCTAGAACAGTTCCAGGTATATTGTGGTAGGTAGTAGGTACTCAGTAAATGTTTGCTGAACACAGAATATATTTACATTAAGATCAGGAATGGGATAAAAATCCTAATGATAAGAGAGTTTTAAAGAGTTAATAAATGTATGAATGTGTGAGGGGAAGAATGGAAACAGAAGTTATGAAGTAAGAATTATTAAAGACGATTGCATAGAGTGTATAAAGATTATGTCTGTAATTTTATTTTGTCCTGTTTTCTTACTAGTAAAATCAGGATGTCAGTTTTATAATTTCCAAGGTTTTATCATTTCCTTGTATGTTTGCCACTGTACTAATCCAAAAAAAAAAATTAAATAAAATAGCCCATATTTCATTAGTTCTATAATTTTAGTCTCATTATTTAACTTGTCAAAATAAATGTGTGCATTCCACAGGGAAAAAAGGCACATAGTAGGTATTGAATAAATTATAAATTGTTGCTTACTCATTTCGCATTTGTTGTTAAATAGCATTTCTCTAATAGCTTATTTCAACTAGTAATAGATTGAAATAGCTGAAAAATGAAAATACTAGATGGACTTTTCATAAATCCTTTCTTTAATGGTCTCTTTCTCATATAATGGAACATCCTTTATAGCATATTGAAATGGAGTTTTAAATGGTTTCATTATGGCTTTAATGTAAAATGTAAGCACAGCTATTCTAAATGCAGTACAATGTCTATGTGTTTTTTTTTCTGTGTTTTCCTGAAGACAGCCTTAATATTTTCCACAATTAAAAAAAAAGCATGCATATATACACACACACATATACATGTGTATGTAAATGTATATACAATTGAGTGTGTGTGTGCACTCATAGGTTTCTACACAACTGAGATTGAATAAGATATCTTGGAATTTGAGAAACACTGCTAATACCATAACAAAAAATGCCTAGCATTGGGATATACCGAAGGTGATTGCCAGCAGGAAGGAAAAGAATAGAATGGCTATTTGATGGCAAGAAAACATCTATACATACACCCAGACACATACATAAAAACTGCATGATTGAAGCACAGAGATGTGGAAGTAAACATTTTTGGAGGATTGCAGGCATTCATGGCTTGGTTTTTATCAGATTTTTTTCATTTCCTAATTGTGTCCATGGAAATCTTGACTTCAATGGGTTCCAAAGCTTGAAAATCATGCTACTAGGAGTATATGAGCTATGTGATACACTATTTGAAGTTTTGGCCTGTGATTTGCTTTTTTTTTTTCTCTACTTCTTTATCTGAGTGTTCTAGACACAAAAGGTGAATTATGACTCTTCTGTCATTTAAAAAGTGTGCAATAATAGTTTGATAGTAGATATTAATATAATCCCTTATCAAATGTGCATTGTTTAATCATCAAAGCATCTATTTATTAATTGCCACTGGGATAAACTAAAGGGAAACACCAATAAGTAATTACACAGAAGAAAGGAGAAGCCAGGGTCTTTTCCCTCACTCCCACTTTTACCTGGAGCGCATCTCAAGAATCAGTTGCATTACTTGGTCAGAAAGAAGATGAGGTAATCATTTGGACAAATCCTGTGCCATTTTTGATGGCACAGTTTAGATGATATCTTGCAGCAGTTTTCTCACTCAACAAATTGGAGTACTAAGTGGTTATACATTGTTTTAGCATGATGACATGCAAGATATAATTTGTTCTTAATGACCTGAGTTTCATATAACTCCCAAAAACATTCAGAGGAAAGAGGTCGAGAAGGCCAGCTTGAAAGGACATTGCTACTAAACTGCCGAATTTGGTAAGTGCTCCAAAGTGTTTGCTAATAATCCCTGATTATAAGTGAGGATCAAGAGATAAGAACCACTACACAATATTAGCATAATGGTATCTTTCAGTTGTGAATAGGATTTGAGCCACTACTTTCCTGGAGGTATTTTGGCATCTATCACTGAGTATGATAGACCTTGGGATTTTTGAAGCAAGAGATGAAGAGCTCTAAGGTTATGGAATTGGTTTGCCTGGTTTTAGGAAATTACATTTCTTTTTTTCCATTCCAGCTCTGCAATCTGGCTGTAAGCCTAGCCTTTTTCAGTAGCTTTTGCCCTTGCTGTTGAGAGTAAGCTCTTCAGAGAATAGCCAGGGCACTTTTGTGAAGGAGAAAAGTAAGCAGTGTTCTTAGGGTGCTGCCAACAGAATAAAACTAGCAAGAAATAACTGTCCCTTGGGAGGTGCAGTAAGCAGTTCAAATAATATACTTAACCACAGGGAATGAACTGAATCAGTATTCTGTCTCCTATCACAAACTGGATCCTGCTTACTGTTTTTTTTTTTTCTCTTATTAATAGAAGAAAAGGTGAAGGGAAAAGAACATTGTGGTTTTTCTTTTCTTTCTTTAAGCAAAATGTCTTTTCTTCAGTTACATTTAGTAATACTCCTCAGAAGTTCAGTAAGGCATTTAAAAAAATTAAAATTTTAGAATAATTATAAATTCAGAGATCATTGCAAATACAATACAGGGAGGTCCCATGTACTCTCCACCAGTTTTCCCCAATGGTAACATTTTAACTAATGTAGTATAATATCAAAAAAAAAAGTGTAATTCATTGTTAAGGGAGTGAATATTTTACACTCTTTATGAGGGGTTGCTTTTTTCTTTCTCCTTCCTGTGCACTAAGGTTCCATGAGTACAAACTCTTTTGGTTCTGAGGGTTACTACAAGTGTTCTGCATATTTGAGTATTCATAGATCTAAAAGTGTTGTAAAGTGAATTTTTGGTGATCACAGCCATTTGATTAACAAATGTCTTGCAGATGTCTTTGCAAGCTTCAACTGCAATGCTAGCCATTAGTTAGTGGTTCAGGGTTGGTTCTGAGTATGTTAGAAACTCATCATATGTGAGAGTATACTAGCAAAATGTGGGTTGACAATCTGATAATTTATTTATTGGAATTTTCCAGGTTCAGAAGCTTTATTTGTATTATGTATACCGTTTCCAGATATAGAGAGTAGATGCTTGTACTCAGAACACTCTGAAGAAAGACTTCACAATGACCAACAATGAAATTATTCCCAGTATGATAAATTGGTTGAATGTGCTTGCCATGTTAGTATAAATAGTCAGGACTAATTAGAAGGATTGACAATTTAAAAAAAGATGGACCAATAGAGAATACAGGTAAAACATAAAGTTTAAATTTTGAACACTTGTGACTGGTGATATATATTTGAATATTGAAGTCTTAGAAACATACCTAAGTAAGTACATGTCTTGCATTTTCCTAACTCCATATATTTTTCCCCACCATTCTCTCCATATGCTATACTTCCTTTCATGTGCTCCACTAGTTCATTTACTATGTCCACCTTAAGGTTCATTTCTAATGTAATTCTGAAGAGTTTCAAAATTCACCACCAAGATTTTTATAGTTTTATTTTTCTTTTATGAACCCTATTTATATGTCTTTACTCATATGCTTTCTTAAATTATGGTTAGTTTTATTGTGTACTCTATTGCTACTATCCCCCAAATTGGAACCATTCTGAGGACAAGCTCTGCATTTTATTTATTATCATGTTCCAAGTAGCAAACTGCATGGCCTAGATACGTGTTTTGTGCTTGATGAATGGCATGAATTGATTTCTGTTTTTTCATTAGATGTTTGGTTTTCAATGGAAATACTATTAAAATGTTCAAAATGCAGACACTAATATGGGCCAAAATGTGTGTACTGACAAAATAAATTTCCTACTGTCTTCTAATAGCAGGGCAGATATTTTAGCTATCCAAAGATTAAGTTCTTGGCGGGAGAATGAGAGGAGAAAAAAAGAGGGAATAGGAAACAGAAAGTCTGTCTATCTACCTCCAGTGATAGAAACAAACACCAGATTATAAGGTCAGCTCTTCAGTACCATTTATAATGTATTATCTGTGGCATGTAAACTGTCAAATAGCTGTCATAGCTTTTTATGATGGCTTCAGAATTTATTGGAATTTGAGCAAAGACTGTGACCCATGCCATCTGCTTCTCTGCCGGCCTAGCTACAGATTCCTTGACCTCTGCAGTGCTACCCACACTCCCCCCCCTGAGTGAGCTCATGCTGACCTCTTTCAGTCTCATAATGGCTTCGTTTTTTGATTGCTTGAAAGGTTCTTATGTCAGTATGACAAAGTGTACATAAAACATTAGTGTAATGCCTGTCACATAGTAAATATTCAATAAATGCCATTTATTGTATAAAATAAGGTAACGGGCCTATCCTTTTATGACTAGTAAATCTATTTGGGCTTCTGGGAATCTACAGAGATTTATCTGCTAATCTGATGAGCTAGTTAAGGATCTGCGCACCAGCACCGTTGAAAAGTGGTATTAGCTGATACCACAGTTTCAGCTATTAGTAGAAAATCGCCACATTACTGCTTGCTCATCACTGCTGAGGAAGCTAATTGCAGGAACTAATTTTATTGAGAAAAATTTCATTGTGCAGAAATAAAATGTTGAGCTGAGTTTATGAAGGCAGAAATCAGAAGATTGGGTACCAAGGGGATAAGTAAGACAACGCTGAGCCCCACAGCATTCATTTGTCATCCTCCTGGCATTAAACATAGTTCCTATTTCAAATGAATATGTGTGTTTTGCCCCCTACTCTACCAAATCCTTGGAGGATTAGCTAGATTACAGGACAGGAAATCTGGGTTTGCAAAGTAGAAGGTCCTGGAGAAGCCATCTCTGTAAATCAGCACACTAGAGTACATAGAAAATACACACTGCCAACGTTTTTTTGTCTAAACAAGTAGCTTTTTTTTTAGCGTTACATGAATATATTACTTGCAAGTACTGCCACAGACTCCGAAACTGAACTTCCATATTTATCCATAGAACATGGCGATAATCTCAACCCTGTCTTCAAAGATATATTATATACATCTTTCTACCAAAAGAAGGAAATGTATTTCTTTTTCTATGTTAGTTAAGCATGGATCTTCCTGGTCTATAAAATGTCAGTAGTTATGAATTGTACTGAAACCTGCTGCATGGTTGTGAGACGATGCCTCCGTACACTGGGGATTTGACTCTGAAAACAATATTCTTTTCTTCTTGAGTGCCCAGCCTATATATTTTTTTGTAACTCCACAAATAAAAGCTAGTACTTCAGCCATGTAGGATGGCATTTGTTGAGATTGGAACAGAAAGTAGAAAATAATTATTTAAACTATTCTACAAAGAATAGTTACATTTTTTTTCCTTTTTTTCTAACAGAGTTGTATAATATTTGGGGATAAAACCACATATGTTTGACATTTTGCAGAAAATTAGCTAATAATGCCATCTTCACTTTGGATCAAGATACAGAATGACCAATTTTTTGTTTGTTTGTTTTGCTTTTATTTTTTAATAAAAAAATAATAGGTTTAAAGAAAGAGCATTCAGAAAGTATAGAGTTGGTTTATACCCCCATTATTACACCACACATTAGTGTGGTATCTTTGGTGCAATTGACAAAAGAGTATTATTATGAATGAACTATTAATTTTGGCCTGTAGTTTACAGCAAGGCAATGTTTATGTTGTACAGTCCTATGTTTTGTTTTGTTTTCTAGTAACATATCTATATATAACTTAACATTTGCCCTTAAATCACGTTCGAATATATAATTAAGAAATTACATTCCCAATGCTGTGTTGCCATCACCACCAATATTTTAAATATATATTTTCATGTATATGTGTAACATATAATTAAGGACTTCCATTTCTGGACAGTTTTGTGTAACTCAAACTGGGCTTGCCTTTCCTACCTTATACTACTAGAAAACTAGAAAAATATATTAAACATTTGATTTTAGACCTTGGACAATAGGCAGTACAATTCTGTGATTGAAGAGAGAAAGGAAATAAATTTGGTGACACTGATAATCACCCTGGCCTTCTGCCTGGAGGCATTTTCCTTTTTATACTGCAAGGGTGGGGAACATAAACAGAATATTTCTTAGTTCAGAAGACAGAGAATGGAGTGCAGTGAGCTGAGGCAGGTGGAATTTGTAGAGCAGAGAACAAACTCCAAAAATCTTCCTAGGGGTGCCTTTGAGTCTGTTCCTGGAAACCAAACTGTGCATGTATATGGTGAAACTCTACAAAGTCAAGTAAATATCAACTGGGGAGAGTGAAGGTGAATGATCCCCAAGCTTGCTCTGGACTAGAAGATATTAGAGGGCTGTCCCACCAGATTAGAGAGAACTCAGCAATATCCAGGTGATTCTCTAGAGACTGCAGAAATGTCTCATCCTAGTAGAAGGGCTAAACTAACACTTGAGTAAAGGCTAATGTATACCAGTCTTGACAGGCTAAAGCTAATTCAAAAATTACTTAAGTGCCAGCCAAAACAAACTTCAACACTTTTTAAAAAAATAAAACAAATCCAGATGTTCAAAAACAGCCAATCAAAACTTATTAGAGATATAAAGAAACAGGAAAATGTAACCCATGATCAAGAGAAAAATTGATCAGTAGACACAAATTCAGAGATGACAAAGATAACGGCATTAGCAGAGAAGTACTTCAAAACAACCACTGTAAATAAGCTCAATAATTTACAAAAAAAAAAAGATGAAAAAATACAGAGATAAGTGTAAGGTATAAAAAAAGAACCAAATAGAATTTCTAGAGCTGAAACAAAGTATCTAAAATGAAAAAACTTATTGGATGGGATTAAGATCAGATTAGGCACTATAAAAAAAAAGATCAGTGAACCTGAATGCATACTATTAGGGACTATCCTAATTGGAGCACACAGAGGAAAACAAAATACTGAAAAGAAAGTGTGGCATTGGCATATAAATAACACATAATGGCCATTAAATATTGTAAAGGTGCCAAGATAATTCAATAAGAAAAGGAAAGTTTTTGAACACTTGATGTTAGAACCAGACGTCCATATAAAAGGATAAAATTCAAACCTTAATTATACTATACCCCAAAATTAACTTAAAGTGAATGATAGGAGAAAATTCTCATGACCTTGGGAGTAGTCAAAGATTTTATAAGCATAATACCAAAAGCCTAAATCATGAAGGAAACACATCAATATTTTGACCTTCATCAAAATTAGAAACTTCCACTCTTCAAAATACATCAATAACATGAAACTGCAAACTGCAAGTTGAAAAAAAAAATCTTGTATCCATAATATACCAAGAATACTTACAACTCAATAAAGAGAAGACAAACATTGCAATTCTTTAAAAAATGTTTGAACTGAGCCTTCATAAAAGAAGATATAATAATGGCTAATGAACATAAAAAAGGCACTCCACATCATTTGTCATCAAAAAATGAAAATGGAAAACACAAGATACCAGTGCATCACAATTAAAATGAGTAGAATTAAAGGCAATACCAAACATTGGCAAATTTTTGGAACTGAAACTTTAAAATGTTACCACCACTTTGAAAACAGATGGCAGCTTGTGTGTGTGTGTTTGTTTTTGTTTTTATAAAATAAAATAAGCACTTATAAGGAATTCCCCTCATTGGTATTTAACCAAGAAAAATGAAAAGATTTGTCCAAAGACTTCTACATACATTTCTTAATAATTTTCAAAAACTGAAATTTCAGAAACAATCAAAAAAGGGACAAACTACTAATATATGCAACAATGCTAATAAATCTCAGAAACATGCTGAGTGAAAAAAATAGACATTTTTCTAGAAAATACAAAATCAATTTATAGTGATAGAAAGCAAATCAATGGTCCCTGCTGTCATTTGGAATAGGGGGAAACTTTTTGAAGTGATAGGAATGTTCTGTATTTTGATTATGGCATGACTACATTTATTCAAACTTATTAAAAGCCATTTATCTTTTAAGTTAATTATACATAATAAATTTAATTAAAATAATTAAATTACCCATAATTCCATAATCAGTGGTAATCACCATTCACATTTTATATATTCCCGTTCAGATTTATTGAACTATATATATTTTTATGTAATATGATTACAAATATGCTTCATAGAATTTTTTCATTTTGGACATTCTTTAATGTAGATCTCTGATGCCCTTCATTCTTCTTTAGAATAAACTCCTAGAATTGGAGATACTGAACCAAATAGTTTGGACAATTTTAAAGTTTTTGATTCATAAATCCAAATGACTTTTTAATAACTTATAGCAACTTACATCCCAGTAGTCATATTTTTTTAACTGAGAATTGCTTAGAACTTGCATACATCACTTAAATCCTGGCTCTCCCTTTCCAAAGTAGGCCATCAAGAAAACTTAGTCCTTGCCTTGAAATATGATTGATGCTGCTTTACAAACTGCTGCTACTTCTTAGATCCCCTCTAGGAAAAGAAGTGTTGTTGACACATCATGTTCAATATAAATTCCTGTGTCTTATGCATCAGGTCTGAGAGCTGATATGCTCAGGAAGATCTGAAGCATAAAAATGTTTGAAATCGAAAAGAGGAAAGGAGATAATGGAACCAGATGCTAAACACAAGTAGCTGAGAAAACAGTGCTTTTTTAAATTATTGTTTGAACTATTATCTTAACTCTGCTTCTGATGAACACATTTTGGCTAAAACTTAAAGATATGACACAGTTTACTTTCCTCTATTTTCCAGTATTTGAGTCCTAGTCATCTATCTACCTTGCAGCTTGAATCACCTGGGAAGCAAACAATGCAAAGAGAGTATTTACCTCACTTGGGAGAATGCTACACTTAGAGCTGTTGAAAACTCTTAAACTTTTTCTGTGGCAAGAGCATTTCTGCAGCTGACTAAAGCAATTTTCTCTTTGGGCTTTGTGATAGTGTGTTTATATGCCTGTACATAGGATAGTTCTCTCTAGTGCAGAAAGATATTAAGGTCTTTAGAGTGAGTTTAATGAACCATAGCAATAATTCAAGTTCAAATTTCTCAAGATTCTAGGAAGTATTCTGTTTTCCAGTTTGGTTACAAATACAAGTGAATTTTTTTTCCAAGAAAGTAAACTGTACCAAAACTTTGATATCTTTTTTTGATGCTTAGCTTGCTTCTATAAGCAATGGTTATTTGTTTTATTATTCATATTAGATTTGTGGTTTCAAATTAAGTACCATCTTTAATAAAGTTTTATATTCAAGAGTAGCTCCAATAAAACAGGCCTACAAAAAAGGAAAAGTTTAGTAGATAATATGGACACATTGGCACCCACAAGCACTGGATAAAGACATTATAGAAAGTGCCAATAGACTACGCTGATGCACTAACTCAAGGAGAGAAATCCACACTTGCTTCCAGTACTATTTCTTAGTGACACACTTGGAAAGAAAGTAACATTAACTGACCATCAGTCACAGGCTAAATGGTTGTGCTAGGTGAATTACCCTTGTATCTTATTTAACCTTTCCAATAACTCTGTGAAGTGGTGGCATGAGGAAATTAAGTCTTAGCATGGATAAGTCCTTGTCTGAGGCTAATCAACAAGTGGCAGAGATCAGGTGTAAATCTAGATCTTGCTGATTCCCAATCTGCCTCTTAATTTCACAAAACTTCTTTAATTTATCTTTTTCAGTTTCCTTCTGATACATGCAAAAGCCAAGTCTGGTAGTCTTAGGAATCTCAGGGTTATAAAGAAAAGGAGTAAAGATATTTTACCCTTGATATATCAGGAATAGTATGGCCCAGATTACCCTAAAATATTGAAAGTCATTTATCAATTTATTCATTCTTTAGCCATTTATGTAAAAGTACTGTATTTTAATTATCTCCATTACAAAAAAGCTATAAAATGTTAGAGTTAGCAGAGATAGTGGTCAACCAGAAATCCTTTACAAGTGTCTATCGTAGTCCCTATTTTAACAATACCACCACTACTATCGTTATTGAAATTGTCTTTACTCCAGCATTGTGCTGACACTTTACACATCTTGTCCCATTTAAGTTCTATTTCAACCCTGACAGGTAAGTGAAATCACTGTATTTTGTAGTAACAAAGTTGCTTTTCTTAAGTTTATTCTTTCATTCAACAAATATTTAAGGAATGCATGTTATATGCCAAGTACAGAAAGTAGAGAAGTACATAAAACAGAAATATTAAAATAGGGTTATGTGATTTTGAGTAACTTGATGAATTCTTCAGGGTGGTCAAGGAAAAGATGACATTTAAGCTGAGTTCTGAAGGATATAAGGAGGAAAGCATTGTAAATAGAACAAAAGTGAAATCAGGTACAGAAAGAGAAGCTGTGTGGCTGGATCGCAATGGGTAAGGGGTAGAGCTGGGCTGATAAGGAAGAGATTGAAAATATAGGCAGTATTAGACCATATAGTGCTTTATAAAACAGGTTAAGAAATTTGAATATTAGACATGCAATTCTGAGAGTCATTAGAGGGTTATAAGCAGGGAAATAAATGATCTGACTTAAATTTTTAAAAGGCCATTATGGGTAATGTGTATAGAATGAATTGTATCAGGGTTGAAGGGCAGTAGGGAATTTCTTGCAATGATCCAGGAAATATATGATGGCAGATTGAGTTAGGATGATAATTGTGGAAAAGGAGAGAGGAAGACATGTTGAGGATGTTATTGATTGAATGTAGAGTGAGAGAAAAGAAAAAAGGATAACTCCCGGAGTTTTGATTTATTTTCACCACTTCCTGGGTGGGTGGTAGTGTATCCCTTTAATTGACATGGGTAAAAACTAAAGGACCATGCTAGGGGTGTGAGGAGCAAGAGTGCTGTTTAACCTGGACAATTTAGAGATGACCAACTTGCCCAAGGTCATTCAAGTGGCCATATCATTTTATTTGGGGAAAGTTTTTAATTTCAGTGATATCTTCATTCTGTCATTGAAGAAACCTTAATAAATGAGTGGATAGTGTGATACTTTTTTTTTTTTTCCCTTGTGAAGAACATGATCCAAGATGAAACTGAAAAAGTGTAAGGCAGATAAAAGGTGAATAGCATTTCAGTCTTAGCTAACCTTTGTCAACATGAAAAATGTGTCCTATTAAAATTGCAAGTCCTTGTACTAATCAAAGTTTATGGATGATTATAATTATGGAAATGAAAAAAAAAAGTAAAGATGAAAACAGGAACGGTTTGTCCTTTCACGATCAGGATAGAGGAAGAAATTTTATTAGTGTGAACATCTATGAGCACTCTCTGGCTTTTAAATGACTTCAGGAATAGTAAGTTTGAAATACACTTTAAAATCATTTAGTGGGGAAGAGACAAAATAGACAGACAGGGTTTTTGTACGCTATTATTGTGAAACCAAACACTTATTTCTACCTTAAAAAGAAATATGAAAGGATATTCTTGATATACTGTTAAGTAAATCCTATAAATCTCTTTCATAATTAAGAGTACTTACTCTCCATTTAATATTCATGCTATGAGTGATTTACACTGAAACAGAAAATAGGAGGCTCATATATATCATGTTCCCAAAACATAATGACATCATGAAAGGAAAATGTCTCAAGTGGAAAATTATTTTTTTTAATCAATATATGTCAGAACTGGCATACTTTATGTTTATAGCTAAGTGATGAAAAATAATTTTATAGACCCTATTCTGAAGAGGAAATTTTAAAACTTTAACTTTTTAAAATAACAGAACATTTAAGACCCATACAGTTAACAAACCTCTAAACATCCCACTAAACTGGAAAAATTATTCATATAATCAGCAGTTTGATTATTAATTGTATCCTTTGTTTCTGGCCTAAAGGACAGAATGGTGTGGTGTCCAGTACAAAGATTGCATAGTGTCCACAGAGCTAAGTTTATGTCCAATTCTGTCTGTTTTCATTTAAGACCAGGTAACTGTGACAGAGATGTGTATTTCTCCATGTTCAAAAGATGTGTGTGGCAAGATGACAAGGGAAGCTTCATTTCTGTATGCCTTCTTAGATATAACCCTGACTTTCAGAGCTGCCTTGCAATTCCAGTAATGCATTGTGGCAGTCCTGGTGGCTGATTACTTAAGGGCCTTTGTAAAGTGATGACCTCAACCATCTTCTGTCACCTTGAGAGGCATCAGTTCATTGTGTTTTAATAGCAGCTGATATGAGTCAGATATAGCTCAAGTCCAAAAGGATTGGCACTGACTGGGAATCTATTTATAATATATTGCATATATGAGTTTATTTGCATCTGTATGTACACAATCACAAATCTTCCTTTGTTATTGATTTATCAGTAACCATGCATTTCAGCAGAGCATGGTTCACTTTATGTGTAGTCTATTGACCAGTTGAGGAAAAATCTTTATAGAGCAGATTGTTTTTCTAAATGTATTCATTCACACACACCCACATATGAATATATACAAATCATGAATATGTAGCTTGGTGAATTTTCAAAAATTGAACACATAATGCAATCACAACCCATCAAGGGCAAGAAATGTAAGAACACTAGCACTCCGGAAGACATTCTCATACCTCTGCAGTTTTTACAGCCCCTGCCCCAAAGGTAACTTCCATCCTGATCCTTAACACCATTGATTAACTTTTGTCTCTTTCTGAACTTTATGTGAATGAACTCATATAGTGATTATTCTTATCTGCCTGCCTTTTATGCTCAACATGTTTCAGAGATCCATCTATGTTGTTAAGTGAAGTAGTAGCTTTTTTTCATGTTCATGGTTTTGATGCATATGGCAAATGCCCCTCCAGAAATATCTTAATGATTTATAGTCCCCCCAAATGCCCAAAGAATATCTGTTTTCTTATTCTTGCATCAATATTGAGCATTATCATTGTTTCAAAAATACCAATCTGTTAGGCAAGACATAATACCATAAGTTGATTTTTAAAATTTGACATTTGTATTTCTTTGTTAAATCACCTTTTGTGATATGAGCTCTTGTAAATGATTTATAATCGATTATATTATGATTTATAATAGATTGTATATATTATATTTTACTCTGAAAAGTTTTTATTGAGCCCTACTTTGTCCTTGGAAGTGTGCAGGCCAGTGGAGATAAAATAGTTATCAAGATTGGGTTGTTTCCTTCATGGAGCTTATATTGCAGCCCTTTTTCTGCTATACCGAAATAGACACTTTGAATTATTAACCTGGGATCTGTTTATCATTCTTACCTGGAGACCAAGGGTCTTGATAAGTACTTTAGATACAGGTTTCTCTTGACTTTTAGATGCAGCATTTCAATCATTTTTAATAGGCTAAGTAAATGCTTTTGGTGTTCCTTGAATTATACATGACAATCAAGGAGTAGCCAGATCATATGACTTATTCTAGGGACTAGTGTCTGCTGAATCCTTCTCAGTACTTCCATCCTTCCTCCTTTCTGCCTTCTACCAGCCAGCAAATTGAGTTCCTCACTCAGGGTACAGAAAGAACTGAAATTCCCTGTCTCAATTTCCCTTTTGCTTCCTAAATGTGAAAAGCAGAGTTCTGATTAATATCGCTTATTCAGTGTCCAATGAACTGTGTAAAGAACCTATTAGGAGGCTACTAGAAACCTACCAAACCTCTACCACAGGAAGCAAATGAGCCTGATGCTTTTGTGTCTACTGTTGTAGTCGAAAGCAGGGTTGACCCCAAATGACTTAAAGCCTCCATCCTTGACTTCATGAGGATCTGCCCAGTGAATGAGCTAACCTAATGTCATGATATGAGAAGCATATCATTCCTGTTGATCAAGCACTTAGTATGTCTTACATATTTCTATCATATCCTGGTTTCCACTGCCTAATAAGTTTGAGACATAGTTGATTTACATTAACAATCACAAGCCAAATTTCACTGATATATGCCCCTACCTTCCTATCAAAATAACTCTTTAAAATTTTCACATTTAATTTTGGGGGTAAACACCCCCAGTGTTTTATCTGAATTAATGAATATTGATCACATTATCATCCACTCATGACCTTCTCTTTGGGAAGGTTGTTGTGATGACTTGAACAGTATTTACCTACCTACCTTCTACAGAAGCACCATAGGCAACTTTTCTTTTTTACATTCTCCCATTTTTAGGAAATTCTCTTTGAGAGAAATTTATAAATTTAAGAAATTTATAGTGTTAACCTTTGGCATTTTCCATAATTTTTTCAAATTAATGAAAGGCTTATTGACTTGGAAATATGTAATCAAGCCACATTTAGTCTTCAAGAAAGCCATAGATCTACCTTTAATTTGTATATTCTGGGATTAATACTGATTTTATTATTGATGCTTTTGTTCTGTGTCCATACAAAAGGAAAACTGCTTCTGATGGAACTTCTTAAAGAATATAATAACTTATAAGATGTATAGGTTTTCAAGGCACCATGAAGTCTTTTTGAATCTATCATACTCATTGAAGCAATGACTGAGATGTATTACTATTCATTATAAGTGGTATAGTTCAAAGGTCAGCAAATTATGTCCTGAGGGCCAAATGCAGCTTACTGTCTATTTTTGAATGGCCCATGAACTGAGAATGTTTTTTACATTGTTGAATAGTTTAAAAAATTAGAAGGGAAGCAATATTTTTCATAGGTAAAAATTAGGTAGAATCCAAATTTCAGTGTCCATAAAGTGTCCCTTGTGTCCATTGGAAACCATTACACCCATTTGTTTACATACTGTCTGTGGTTACTTTCTTATTTAACAGGTAGGGGTGGAGTAGTTGCCACAGAGACTTCTGGCCCATAAGGCTTGAAATATATAATAACTGGCCCTTTACCGTACAAATTCGCTGACATCTGATTTTAACAAATGACTTACCTCCTTGAAACTATATTTTATACCCACTCTGACTAACAAGCAGAGACAGTGTGAGGTAGCACTGTGACGTTGTAAAGTGGGGCTTCTGCCTTAACCCCTTCCCCATCCTATTTTGTGGTTCTACTCCCCCCACTTTCCTACTAACCTTCCATCTGATAACCTTCTCTTCCCTACCAGAGAAGGGATAAGGTTTGATGACAATACTATGATGGAAGTAATGTGAAATTTCCATTAAATTCAAGCTTCCGAAGAATCTGCAAATCAACATCTGTTTATAGATATATAGATACATGTGATATATATAATGTATACACTATACATATATCATGTACAATATTTATCTAATTCAATAGATTTATATGGATAGATAAAAATTAGTGTGACATATGTAGTGGTTGGCAAAATAATGCCCCTCCATCCCCAAAAACAATGTTCACATACTAATCAGTGGATTAGTAAGTCCTTACATGTTCAAAAGAACTTTGCTTAAGTTAAGGACTGTGAGTTGGGGACATTATTATGGATTATCTGGATAGGCCCAATCTACCTGTTTAAGTCCCTGAAAGGAGGGAAATGTGAGTCTGTAGTCAGAGAGAAATGTGAGTACTGAAAAAGAAATTGAGAAGTTGCTAGCTTTGAAGAAGTTACCCAAGGAATGTGGGCAGCTGTAGCAAGCAGGCCCCTCTTGTAGGCCCCTCTACAATAAATGTAGCATCTCCCACTTTTTAAAAGAAAGGAATGTGCATATGAATGTTTGAGTTTTCCTCGCTTCTTCCATTTTTAAAAACAAATAATGATTTAAATGAAATCTTGACTATATGCATATTTTGAATAAAACAGTTATCTATGAAATGTGCTTCCCTCCAGTTAAAATAATTCAATTTATTTAGGCTTAAAGTATGTAGAACAGACTTTCATGTTGTTTCATATTAGTAAAGGCACATCCTCCCAAAGTACTAGCTCTTTGAATATATGAAGCAGCTCAACTAAGACATTCACATGGGTCAAAAGAAGCTATTAAACTTAAACAAATCTTATTCTCAATTTATATATTTTAAAAAGCAGAACCTTCTGTTATTTATTCACCAGTGTAACTGCATGAAAAGGCCCTCCAGGGGGTTTATGTAATGAAACATTTTTAAAGTCAGTTGAAGCAAAAGAGAAAGAAATTTGTATTCACTGGTTTAACTTTCAAATAGGGAAGTTACTTTCTCACTCTACGTTAGAAAAATAATCTTAGAAATGTACTCAATCTGAAGCTCTAAATCTATAAGATGTCACCAGGACTACAGGAAACAGCAGAGTGGAAAGTTATGAAAAAGTGTTTCAAATGCATTATAGAGCAAGGAACATCAAGAAATAGAAGTATTCTTAGAGTTTTCTAAAATGTGAACTATTTTAAATTCTCACTATTTTTTTTTCAGAAAACACCCATTCTAGAAAGGAAAATTATCTTTTAAAGATTCATAACTGGGAAAAATCTTATGGTACAATCCTTATCAGTGTGTTCTAAACTAAATTATCTTAAAAAATAATGTCATGAAAGATGTCTGTGTTGGAATATCCCAAATCGATCTAAAACACTCATGAGAATATCTAAATGATAGTACTAGTTTTATTTTTTATACACAATGCTATTAAAGAGTGTAATTCATGAAAACAATTTTACTTCAGTACTTGATTATAGAAATTCACACTCACAAAATGAGTACTATCATTTAGATATTCTCAACACAATTCTTGGACTGTTTTTCTTTAGGATTGTTTTGCTACAAGGGGCACAGTAAGATAGCCTATAATCTTCTGATCATGTAAATAAAATTTGTCTATAGCATGAGAGAATTAGGGCTATATAAAGGGGTTAATAGTGATAAGCAGAACACAAAAATGTGCAGAGAAGGAGGGTTCAAGTCCTGTGCCTTCTCTGGGGTCAAACCAACCAACCTTGGATTTCCCACTTAGAGAGCCAATAAATACTACCATTTCACTTAAGGTAGTATTAGTTTTTTACCTTTATAATTTATAATTGAGAATATTTGGTGTCTCTATGAATGTTTGGAGAAGAGGTTATAGGTATGGATAGGTATATACATATACATACACATATCTATCTATCTATCTATCTATCTATCTATCTATCTATCTATATATATAGATAGATAGATAGATAGTTAGAGATCTATTTTAAATTTTGCCATGAGTATAGTGGGTATGCATCAGTATAGCATGGACTCTGCAGTCCAACTGCCTGGATGCAAATAGTTCCATTACTAACTAACTAGCTGCTTGCCTTTGGACAAATTAAATAACCATCATGATGAATTGTTTTGAATATTAAGTAGGTTAATATTGATACAGTGTTTATTATTAATTGCTTGAGAAATTAATAAATGGCCATATGCCCCACAAAACTGTTGTCAAAAGAAGTTATTGATAACTTGAACAAAATGCTCCATAGAAGTTTTTTTTTTTTGGATGCATTGTCTGGGAATTGAACCTGGGTCTCCCGCATGGAAGGTAAGCATTAAGCATTCTGCCACTGAACCACCCATGCACCCACTCTATATGGTTTAAAGAAAACCATATGTAGTTAACTTATGAGAGAAATACAAGAAAAAGTCTCTTGTATTTAACTTATTTAACTCATCTAACTATTGCTCAGCTGCCACAAAGCCATCCCAAACAGTTTAGTCTTGTATTAATTTAAATATAATTATTATTATTACCTATTATGTGCCAGACACTATATAAGCCCAAAAGCCAAAATGGTGAGTAAAATAAACCTTAAACTTGTCCTCATGGAGGTTTCAGTTTACACATTTCTCTTTTTAAAAAGTATGGGGGTGCAAGGGTAGTTCGGTGGTAGAATTCTCGCCTGCCATGCACGAGACCTTGGTCTGATTCCCGGCTCATGCACTTCCCAAGCAAACAAACAAACAAGAAGCCAAACAAACAAAAATTCAACAAATGACGCTGCAATAAGAGTATACTTGCATGGAAAAAGAATGAAATATGACCCCTGCAATATGGTACTCAAATAAATAAATAAATAAGTATGGGTATGCATTTATGTGGGGGGGAGGGGAATTTGGTGGTAATACATGTTGTCCATAGACAAAAATGACATGATATAATATGAAGGGATTCCTTTCCTTTGATAAACTCTCACATTTGTCAGACTCCATCCTCCCATGCAATGCTCCAGCACTGTTAAGAATTCTTTCCTTAGAATTAACCTGAAACAAACTTGTTTTTCAGTTTACTGACATTTCAATTTTGGTTAAAGGTAAAGCCTTGGAGAATATGGTTACAATTAACTCTAAGGGTAAACTCCAAACCTTTGTGATGGTGCCCCCACCATTATTTATAAATTACATAATCTATTATAGGATTGATGATAGTTATACAAATATAATATATACTTATAAACTGTGCTTAAAATTGAATTGAAAATGAGATTAAGGTTTGTCATTCCTGGCAATGTAGCTAAAGAGGAACCTCTACTAGGAGTGCAAGTGCCAGCTCCATCATTTTCTTTGGCTTTATCTATGCTTTCATTATAATATTCTAATCTGTAATTTATCTTGAATTTGTTTTTTGTTTTACAGGCATATTTTAGCCAGTTGTTCATTTAGTGAGTATTATTTTAGGTAACACCTAATGATCTGATCCATAAATTCATCTAATGAAATACATTTCAACTCTAATATATTACTATAGGATAAAGTATGGCTGAAGATGCCACTGTCAACCCCTTCACGTAATTCCCACTTTTTCTTCATGATAAACTCATCCTGTAAATAACCTTTAGGACTTAATGTAAGTGTCAGTATCAACTGATGCTATAAATATTAGTAAAACTTAATTTTCTTCTTTGTTTTTAAATGGAAATTTGTTATTTTCCTATTTTCATGTAATAGCTCATTTTGTACTTTGCCAACTTCGAGAACTGTTGTTTCATATTCTATTTCCTTGGAACTTCAGAATAAACATATCTCTATTTTATTTGCTCAGAGCGGATATTTGATTCAACATTTCTCAGAGTATTTCAAAGCCTTCATTAATTTCCCATAAATGTGTTTCAGTTCTTCACTGAAGAAAATAAATAGACCCTAATAGATGGAGTGCAAATGTGTTGATATGAAATACCCCAATTCATATTTTTCTCCCTTGTAAGATCCTTTTTGGAAAAAACTTTATTGTGCATTTGGTAAAAATATTTTGAAGGTGTCTATAATCATCCTATACTTATTACTTATTTTATGACTCACTTTTACATAATTGTAAATGCAGTACTTGACAGGGAGGTATTTAATGTAAAGATGATATTAGAAATGTTGACAATAACTATTTGGAGAAACATCAGTAAGTTGTAAATGTTTCCATACCCGTTGATGCTAGCCTTGGAGAAAAGTATGTCTGTTTAAGGATAACTTCAATTTTACCTGATCTTCCACATATAGGAAAATGCTGGTCAATTAATTGTATCAAGAAAAATAACTGCATTTAAATAAAATGAACATTTCCCTCACTTTTCATGACCATCAAATGACCCACTTGGTGTAGGATAAAATATAAAATGCAAAATAGCCTTGTATTGACAGGCCACAGTAATAATGGTATTGAATCTGTATTGATTTCCTCACTCTTTCATCTCTAGTAAAGTGGCTTTCTAGAGCTCACTCCCCTGTTGACAAGCATCTTTCATTTTTTCCACGGTGACTTTTCTAACATTGGAAGTATTAAAGCGAGCAGTTTGGACCATGCTTTTTATCCCTCAGTTGGAAATTAAGAGATGATCCCTATCATGGTAGAGAACACTTTAGAATTCTTTTTCAGTTCTGATACCTCAGTTGACAGAGATAATCACAAAACCTTACAGGGTTCATAGTCCAGAAGTGTTTATTCAAATGTTAACACTCTTAAAAAACAATATGAAATCAGTTGGGTCATTAGTTCTTTCATCAGCCTCAGAAGGAAAAGATCAACTCTAAATGGTTGCATCAGCTATTCTGGTGTTGGAAAACTTTTTCCATAAAGGGCAAGATAGTAAACGTTTTCGAATTTGAGATTCGTAAGTGTCTGGCAACAATTCAATCCTGTCATTGGACTTAACCGTATTCCAATAGCACTTTATTTACAAAATCAAGAGCTGGGCTGAATGTGACCACGGCTTGTACTTTGGCCACCTGAGCAGTCCTGATGTAGGCATTCCTGAGTCCATGCTGAGTGATGAGAGTAACTTGTGGGAAGAGGGAGGCCGACAGGGCTACAGAGCTTCATCTTAAAAGCTTCTTTCCCTTGTTTCTTAGTATTACAAGATGAAAACTCAGACGGCTGCCTTCCAGGAACTTATATTTTAGTAGGAGATACACAATATTCATATAAATAACACCATTAAAATGAAAGAAGTAAGAGAGAGAGACAAAAATGAAAAGGAGACAAAGGCACACTAAGCAGGGTACTAACAGTTCTGATTCCTTTTCCCCTAGTTTGTCAAAGAAGGTCGGGTGTTTTAAGCCTATTTCGACAGAAATATAATGAAGCCATATAAGTGTGCCATATATGTAATTTAAAAATTTTCAGGTTAACAGATTGAAAATAAAAAATAAATAAACAGGTGAAATTAATTTTAAAAGCACATTTTATTTAACCCAGTATAGCCAAAATATTATCATTATAACATTTAACCAGTATAAAATCATTAATGAGATATTTAATTATTTCCCCTCATACTAATTTTTTTGAAATCCAGTATGCATTGTGCACTTACAAGACATCTCAATTTGAGTTAGTGACATTTCAATTTCTTAGTAGCCACATATGGCAAATACCTACATATTTGAACATATTCAACAGTGCAGATATACAGTAACTAAGAACATGGCTTTGGGTTCAGACATCCCTCGGTATGAATCCTTAATTCCACTACTTAGAATATTCCCATCATTTCCCTTATATTAAAAAAAAAAGGCTATTAAACTAATAATTACCTACATGTTTGTAATAGTGCTTAACAAAATGTCTGGCATGTTTTTTAAATGCTTCAAATAATATCTGATGTTATTAATAAGAAACAGTACCTTTCCTCTCAGTCTCATTTTTTAACTCTCTTTAAATATGTCTATTGGTTTATTACAGTTGCATGTATATATGATATTACATTGATATGAAGCTAGATGCTTTCAAGGATTTTGCAGAGGCTGGTTCAAACAGAATTTTCTCTATGAATGCTCAGTACAGATTAATTTTTTATCTAAAAAGTACTATAGTAAATGATAAAAGATTTCACAAAAAAATCTTTGCCTCTAAGTGTCATCATTGTTAAATAAAAATGCCCCCTATCCTTTTTAAGTCTTTTCAAAAGCAGCTAAATGTTAAACCATGATGTTCTTTATAATTATCTATTGAAAAACACATGATTAGGAATATAAAATGTCATTGATTTGAATCTTTATTTTAATAAAATGTCCTTTTGACATTATTCAAAAGATCCATCTCCTTAAAAGATAATCCAAATTGAACTGGAGTTCCTACCAAGCACAAAGATTAGACTTCCCTAATTTATAAAAAATAAATTCCTTCAGGCACAGTTTCTTTAGAAGATGCTTTGGTATATGAGGCTTATGTGGGCACTTTTTGATTTTCAGATTCCTTCCTTTTGGACATTTGTTTTCTTAGATTATGGAGTATGCCAGTATCAGGGTGTACATTTTGAACTGGTAAGTTTTGCACACCTTCTGATGGCAGTGAGTTTGTTAGTCACTTTGTGATCTCTCCTGCCCCCTAGAATTTAGGTGCATAGATAATACTGGGAAGGGCCAGGAGGAATTTGCTATGTTTACTACTCACAAATGGAAACCAGCGGAAAGGAAACTCAAGGGACAAAATTTAAGAATAAAGATTAAAAGTTAAAAAACAGAGATGGAGATAATAGAAGATTGTCTAGTTGGTATGGGCGATTCTCTATTACATTCAATACCTTAATTAAAATAGATAGAAGAATTTGCAGCTTTTCTGTTGGGGATGTTATTGGGATACATCATAAACACCAGGAACTGTGTCCCAGATTAAGTTCAAATAACATTGTCAAGAATTGTATAAGCCTGATCCAAATCACCAATATATCTGCAATGAATGAGTAAATATCTAGATTTATGAAGCCAATCTTATATTACAGAATTCCATCCTTAACATGTTTTCTTTCTTTCTTTTTTTTTTTTTTTTTCACTTCCCCAAAGGAAACAGCTGTGAAGCAGAATAAAAGATTTATCATTAGGCAATTCACATATGGCAATATGAAGTATATCTTTAAAAAAGAATAGTAATATGCTAAGGTGTTATTCTCTTTGGTCCAGTGGGTGATTTGTATCAATGGGGTTACAACTTCTAACATTCCACAGAGGTCAGTGCCAAAAATCACTGATTCTTGATTGCTAGATTTTTTTTTGAGAATTATTTCATGTTAGTCTATTTCTTCATTGAGTCGATCAACATTCTTTCATTCAGCTAAAGTATATATATTGAGCACATACTGTGTGCCAAGGACTGGGCCTACTCACTAGAGATAAAGAGGCAAAAAAAGCATTTCTGCCCTGGAGCAGACTAATCTCTACATTTTTATTGAATGGTTATTTAAAATAACAGTCACAATTTTCCTAATTTTGTATAGATTTTCATTGTAGATGACTATGGTGTTTAAAATGATATTATAGATTATATAAATAGTAGCATTCTGCATATCACTTTAAACATGTATTTATACCATTGTAAACTTGGACTTAATGGGATGAACTAGAAACTACAGTGTCTAGCTTTGTTTTCAAAGGAATTGTTTGCTACTAGACATTTTCTTTGCCCAAAATTGTGCTGAAACAAATTGTGTAAGAATAACTGCTTTCTGTGGTCTATGTGCCAGTTTGATTTGCATTTATAAAACAGAAAACTAGATCATACTTTGCTGTATTTGGCTCTCAGTTGTTGGTTCTGATCAGCAAACCTTTTAATCATGCCAGTTTATGTAATTGTTTTGTGACACAAATATACAGTCCCTAGAGATTAGAGCTTGTTGTTTAAAAATTGTCATTGCAGTCATCTGTATGCAGATACAGCATTGCCTTTGGACATATAAATACGGATATTTTTGAAAATACTAACAAACATGTTAGCAAAGAAAGACTTTTTTTCTACATGGTTCCCTAGAATTCAAAAGCATGCAAGTACACAAACTAAACCATTTATAAGTATGCCTTCACTGGATTTATTTACTTTGCTCTGGAAAAATACAACCACTCAGTACTGATATATTTTAAATATTCAGGCAATTGAAAGAAAAATCACTCACTTTAATATATGCATGGTTAAAGTTTTAGGAAAAAAAATGCTGTATTATGAGATATTATAATATCTCATATGGAGTACTCCAGTACCAGGGTGTGCATTTTGATATGTTTATGTATAATCTCAGAAATTCTAAGAAAACATCTCATATTGTGTCTGAAAATCTATTAGTCTCTTGATAAGTGGCACTTACTGAAGGATTGTTGTCATTACTAGTTAAATGAATTACTGACTAATCTATTTATATGGTGTGTTTTGATTTTCAGCTAACCTTTATTTAGTACTTCCTATTTGCCAGATTCTGGATCTTTCAGGCACTATTTAATGGAACTTCATTGTGTATGTGTGTGTGTGAGTGTGTGTGTATGTATGTATGTGTGTGTTTTGGGTGTGTGTTCAATTGAGGAATAAGGAAGCCATTCATACCACCAGCCAAACTGAGGCACCTACCAAGATTACATAGATATCTAGTGGCAATAAAGAAAGGATATTACCTGTAATTCCTGACTCTTGGCCTATGGTCTTTCCACTATAGCAGTTTGTTTTTGTGACTCAAAGTGTAGGCATGAACATTTATTGTATTGAATTAACTCAGGCTCCTCATTATGAATCCTGACTATTTTATTACATATAGAAATCTTCTTCTGAAGTTGAATAAGAAACAGTTCTTGACCTCAATGTTTGGTAGGGCTATTAAATGTCCTAGAAATGCAGATGTAGACATAGTTGGTGGCCTACCCAGAGCCCTATAAATCTCTTTTGCTGATGCTGTGAGGCCATCCTCCTGTTTTTGTGTGCTATGCTACAAGCAGCTTGCCTATGTGAATTCCTTGGTTAAATTCCTGGAACACAAGGTACATTTTGCTTGCATAAATATATACCCATGGCTTTAATCCAATAACTGACATAAAAACACAAAATCCCAACTTCATTGTTTTGAGATAGAACAAACTCACACAACCTATTCCCGGTGACTTTATGCAAGATAAGGCTCAAACTGGAATTTGACCTGAAATCACACCTTTGCCTGATAACTTCCTCTTCCTGTTTTGCTTCCCCATTCCTTTGCTCATTTCCAAGTAACAATTCCTTAATGAATTACTTACATTACATTTGAATCCTGACTTAAAATCTGTTCCTTGAGAATGCAACCAGAGAAAAATGTCATCTCTTTATGTTAGTGCTTTTATCTCAATTTTATAACTTATTTGTCACTTCCTACACTGTCAGCTGCTATTCTTTGCTACTCTCACCATGCTTTTTCTACTAGTCTTGTATTATACATTCTAGGTCCTCTCCTTTACAACTTCTGGCTGTTATAGATGAACAAAGCAAAATTGATAGATTTATGCATAAAGTTAGTATGTATAGTTGTAAGTTAGGACTTGAGTGAAGTACGTGAACCTTCTTGAGTTTTCTGCAGGTACTTTCTTTTTCTCAGTTGGAATTATTCTCCTTCTGAGTTTTTTTGAGCAGCAACTTCCAAATGAATGAGCTGCATGAAGCAGCTTAAGAACATAAAATGGTGTAATAAAGTATCAAATTATGCAGCACAAAAAGAAAAAGAAGAAAGCAAACATATAATAAGATGCTAATTGTGCCACACATTCTGATTGAGTGACACTGATTAGAGCAAACATATCAAGCCCCATTCACCCTAACATCTTCCCCTCCTCCAATCCCCATCAGCAAACCAATAATGTAAATCAACGCATTTTTTTCAACAAGAGACTTCAGAGGTAAATCAACTTGGTCAGGGATTTTAGGATCTTGAGATTTGTGGACACCTAGCTACATTTTTAGGTTGAGAAATTCTCTTCTCGGTCTGAGCATAAATATGAAGAGTTTGATCATGTAGCACACACTTGACAATTTCTTCTTAGAAGTGTTTTCATATTGTGCTGTTGTACAACATGAGTTTCTATAGCCAATCTTAGCTTCCTTCTCTTGGAGACCTATGAAATTTGATACAGAACATGTGGCTCAGAACAAGTAGGAGAAAGTATGAAAATGTTTGCTTCCCAACCTGGGTGCCACCATACCCATGTAAATAAGATATATCTATCTATAAATGTTCTGCTAGATGTGTCATGAAAGATACTACGTATAATTCCCCCTTTCCACAAAGCTCAGCAAGCTCCAAGGGGTCTGTTTGCAGAGAATAAGCATGATCCAGTTTGGTGCAAAACTTATTCATCTTTGTTCATTTTTTCCTTTTATAATCTTTCATTTATTTTTACTATAGAATCCATGGATTTAAGATTCACATGTGGAATGTGTGCTTAGAGTCCTGTTATTTTTAGATGTGAAATCTTTGTTTTTTACTTAGAGTGTAAATTAGTGGTGTAAATAAAACTTCAGGAGGGAATCTTTAAGCTATTTAACAGTCTGCTCTAGTGCCCTTAACACTCCAAAAGCATGTATTTATCCACAGATAGCTAGAATGCTAATTACCACTTTTTATTATTTAGGTCATTAAATCAGCTTCCCTAGAGACAACCGTTTGTTTTATAACCTGCTTTGACCTACTGTGTATTCTTAAATGGAATCAAATTTTGTTTTTCAGCAAATGCTATTTGTATCTCATGTTTAGTAGTTTAGACTGACCTTCCACATAAATAGCTCTATCATGCTTCAGGTGACCTAAGAGATGATGGCTGTTGGTGTTTATAAAATTTCCAGTATAAAAAAACACATTTTGCCTTCTTTAGTTTCTAGGAAAAAGTGCTGCATCTTTAATAAATGGTATTGATTCTTTTATATAATATATATAATATAAAAAACAATGTAAGCTATAACTTCTCTTGAAAGCAAAGTAGCTATGTCAAAATGGCCAAGTCAAAAATAACCCCATTCTTTGCTGATTCTATCCTCATTAATGGGCAAAAACAAAGTAAGCAGACAAACAAACACAAACTTAAGCCATTGTTTCTGTTATGATGTACTTTGAAAAATTTGCTTTATTCAAACTTAATCACCTTTTAACTTTTAAGTTAATACTTTATTACATAGAATTTCCCCTGGAATACTGGAACCAATTCCATTCTTCTCATTGAATGATCATTCTTTTAAATAACAATGGTATTGTGAAATTGGGGAAGTTTAATAGTAAAATAGAATCAAATACTACTTCAGTTGTCAGGCATTTTGCATTAATTTAATTTATTGTAAATAATTACAGTGTCAGGAAACAAATTTTCCCCAGCCCAATATTGGGCTTCAGTTCACCAGACAGTAACTATTCTATAATGCATATTGTTTCTCTTGTTGCCGTGGCTAAAAAGAATCTCAGATGTAATCCTTTGCTTATTGCTAAAATCATTGTTATTTAATATAGAAAGAATTGTATTTCTGTAAATTATTTAGTCTTGTTTTAATGATTCAATTATGTTTGCCTTTTATAACTATACTTTTGTAACTAATCATAGAATAAATAATAAATAAATCTATATAATTGTGGCCTGTCGGAAAAGGAAAAAGATTACTCAAGTCTCTTCACAGAAGGAAAAACTTGTTAAATAAGCCTCCTTCATTACCCAAATCTAATTTATTTCTGGAAATGTGTTGTATATTCCATATAAAATAATAAAAATAATAATGCATTCCCAGTTCATTTAAAACCACCAACCAATTTTTCTTGATCTGATTAGAATATTTTCAGACACCTATTTAACAAACTACCAAGGGTTTATACCACATGAAGCACTTGAAACAACCATTATCTAAATTTTTACTATACAAGTTATTGATAAGTATGTTTTTGTGTAGTATACAGTCATACTGTTCAGCATTAGACGTAGATTACTTCAACACCAAAAGTAATATATTCTGTAATGTAAATAAATCATGAGATGATCATGTTGGTAAGATACTCAATGGCCTTCATGATGGAGCAATCCCATTGCCTGAGAGCGACAGGAAGATTGAGAAGCTGTTGGTAGATGCCAAGTAATAGCAGGTGAAGGACCTGTGCCAGGCCAAACTACAAAACATAGGGACCTAAGATCCTTGCTACAAAGAATTTGGCATTACCTGTCAAAGGAAGAACAAAACTTACAGCAAGTTGAAATAAGTCAGCTACACAGTTACAGGTAACAACTAATTATATACCAGCATATCTGATGACACTCAGACAAACCTTTAACAGTTTGGCAAATTGTCCCTGTGCTTTACTGGAAAATAGTCCTAGTGGTTAAAGAGTTCTATTGAGTATAATATCTGCCTTGGTCCTTTTACGAACATTGCTATAAGATTGCTAAATTATTATATCTTCATCATCTACACTATTATGAGGAAATGGACCAAGGCAGAATTCTTTAAAGGCTGGATTTATGAAGAGAGACTGGTTGTTTTGCTGAATGAGGTATAGGATAACCAAAGACTTAAGACCTGAAGGCCATAGGTGAGTCATCCAAAAGTTCCCACCATCTGGAAGAGGATGCAGACTCGAAGTGTGCAGTGGCTTGTATCTATATCACACAGCTGGGCAACTGGGCCAATTGCCACCCCTGAACTGGCAAGAGGACTAGAGCTGTCCTCCCTACTACTCCACCTCCTAGCTGTGCTCCTGGAAGGATCTTATGTCAGGCTGCTGGAAACTGTCTATTTTCTATTGAGTCTGGAAATCATGTTTTATGTTAAGCCAGATTATTATGTTGCTCTTTTTTGTATGTGATATGGTGAAGTGCTTCTGTGTTTCCCAATTGAATATACTCCCTTATTGTAAGCCAAGTGCTTACAGTAAGTGAAGCTCTAGAATACATACACTGTCACCTTTTAGCCTGAATTCTGATTTACCTTAGACCCAGCCAATCAGCTTCATTTTTATTTCTAATTAAAGTTTGATCTCTTTTTCAGTTATTTTAATTGTTATTGTATATAGAAATGCTAACTTTCAGAGCTGTAGAAATCTAACTTAGAGTTCTGAGTGTCACAGAGGTACTCAAAGTATTAGGGGAGTAATAGCTTATACTCAGATAGCTCAGTGTCTCAGAGTCTAGAAAAACACTTACAACTTTGAACTAAGTGTGGCTGCTAAAGAGTTTTAAGGCTCCAATTTTCTTACAAGTATTTTCTGAAAGAGGCCATAGCATAAATGTTCTTTTGTTTCTGGTTTATTTTGACAACATATCGTCCCCAAGGTTCATTCACTTCTGAGAACTTATATATGTGAGTAAATCAGTAAGATATATGGCATGGTATACCTTTTCAATCATATTCTTTGTGACAGTTTGGAACTATTATGTACCCCAGAAAAGCCATGTTTTAATCCTGATCCAAACTTGTCGGGGTGGCTGTTTCTTTTAATCCTGATTCAATATTGTAGGGTGGTAGCTTTTGATTAGATTATCTCCACAGAGCTGTTACATGCCCAATTGTTGGTATGACCTTTTGATTAGATGGAGATGTGACTCCACCTATTCAAGGTGTTTCTTGCATCCAGCTAATGATAGGAAAGACTTTTTTTTCAGTGCCAAGGACTAACCAAACCAAATAAACTAATGCAAAACACACCTTTCACAGACTTTGTATATCTGTCGTGTGTTGGCTAGTGTTCTCTCTCAGAGTTCAACCCTCTTATCATGAATGTCAGCCCAAGGTGAATACAAAGTGCAGAGTCCTTCTGTCTTTTCTGGACCAGCATCTTGTCCTGGGTTTTTCTTGGTAGTAGCCTTCGGAGTTCCCTTATGTACAGGGATTTGAATGTCCTCTTATCTCCCCATGAAACAGATTTCCCTCTCTCAATTCTCCACTACATGACTTAAAGCAGGTGTGCCTTTGCCTACAGCTGCTGGGCTCAATTGTTTCTTACACTGCTTTCATGTTCTCAAGCTGCTTTTGCCTGGAAGGCAATTTCTAGGATGAAGGAAAGTAGAATGCAAGCCAGATACAAGCCAGAGAGGAGTTTCCCAATTCATTCTTTCCCTGCTGGAACAAAGCCAGGACCCACAAAGGAAGTGCTGGCCTGCTTCATCGTGCCCTGGTGAGGGGTTGAGAGAGGGGCCAACAGGAGTGCCAGGGCATCTCCTCTGAAGCTGATTTTTTTAATCTATTTGTTTTTTCTCTTTAAATTCTGTTCTTGCCCAGTAAATTCAGCCCTTTAATTGTTTTCCACTGTTTTGAGGAAGAGGACTGTCTTTAAGTCTCTTCTGCCACTTTGCCTGGGATGAGTTGGAACAATGACTGCAGTCAGAGCTGGGTATCCAGTGACCTGAAGTAGCTAATCAACAGTAGTTATCAGCAATAGGGCAGCACACATCTATATTTTGGGAAAGTGGGTTTCTATATCCATTCCTCACATCAGAAAGAGTTGCCAGGGTCTGGGGTTGGGTATCTCATGCTCAGTGATGCCTGCTGCATTCTTGCAAGATGGCTGTCAGTGGCCACTGCCCAGATGGTGCATTTCATCAGCATTTACAATGATTTCCCAGGCTTTTTCTCCAGTCCTTCCCTGGATTCTGCACAGAGTTTTACTTTTCCCTAAAGTTTTGGAATATTTGATTCAGTTCCTGCCTGCTTAATAGCTGTGCTGATGGAGGGACAGATTCCTGGAGCTTCCTACTCCACCATCTTCCCACAATCCCCACTAGCATTGCTGCTTTTAATGCATATGCTTTTTAAGGGGGTGAGCCATGTATGGCCTTGATTAGTCTTTGATCTAATTTTTACAGTGTTCTCACATGCTCAGTTAGGAGATTAGCTGTTATGATAGTATCATGGTCACTAAAGTTGTAAGCGCTTCATGACTGCTTAGCTCTGTTAGTGCTTTGATCCTTGAGTCCTAGATTTTCATATTGCTTTTCCACATAAAACAAAGCAAAACAAAACACCTCCATTTCAGGAATCACCTCTGACTTAGAGGATGCAAAAACTGTGCTTCACAAGAATCATATCCTTCATTTTCAGCCTTTATTTTCCTTAAAGCTGTACTTACCAAGGCTAGTGAATGTTCTACCCTTTGCTTAGAAATTAAACTTGTCCTCTTGTATTTTTGTCCAAACTCCACAGTGTGCTATTGGCATCAATTTTAGGGGATCTTGACTGTTAATATGGCAGTTTACCTACTGAAAATTCAACCCTGTGTGTCCATCAAACATCTTAGTCTATATCTTATATTTTTATATGAGTTGATATCAGTTAATCAATTATAAGGGATTTTCAGATAACTTTGGATCTGCTACTGTGGATGTTCATTTTTGTCATTTTAAGGAATGGGATATGTGTGATTGTACGGAAGAGATACATGAATCTGTGCCTCTGGGGTACATATGACCCACACTGGAAGATTGTTGGTCTTCCAAGTGCTTGTGTAGTATAGACATGCTCAGTTTCCTATATCTCAACCTTTTCTGTCCTGGCAGGAATAGAACTTAATTGCTTTGGTTGGATGTTGTAATTAATGGATGGATGAAACTACACTATGAGACTATATATATTTATTTGTAAGGCAATGGATGTACTTTATGTATGTATCAAGGAAAATCTTGTAGTTGTATGACAAAGTCATTAATATAGACTTTGATACCATGTATTCCTGAAAATAAATAAATTTTTTGAAATGGTTTTACAGCCTGCATCTTCTGTGTACTACAAGAACGTAATTGTTTGGCTTTCTTCAGCATCCAGCACTGAAGCCTACAATGAAAATTTAAAACAATCTATATAAAATTAAATGAAAAGCTGTGTTGCATGTGGTTCATACTTCTATTATAGACTATACTAGGAAATGATTTTTCTTATTTATCACTAATGGAAAAATCTATATAAATATTTCTTGAGAGTCACCCGAGTAAAATACTGTCTTAAGTTGTGGCAAAGGCTGAGGTAAGCTGGTGGCATAGTGAGGTGTAGAACTTAATTTGCCCTACAGGGGAGTTAATCAATAGCCAGGAGCTATGCAGAAAAACTGTGGAGGGGACATTAGTGACTTGATACATATCATACACCAGTCTGGAACAGGTGTAACAGCCGAGATCCCACACAGAATTATTAAGTCTCCCAAGCCAGGGGACCAGTACCCCTCCCCCATAGGCACAACAGGCTAGTTACCCAAAGGGAAAAGAAATAGACTGTACTAGGAGCAAAGGAATTAGCTCTCCCAACTCCAATTGCAGAATTAATTAACAAATTTGTACTGCTTAAAACAGGCCTGAGCACAAATAAACCTGGAGTAAGCACTAAAGGAACCAGGAGATTTTGCCCAACTGAGAGGGACATGGCTGATTGGAAAAAAATAAAATAAAAAATAAAAATCCAAAGTCTTTTTGAGTTAGACAATGCAAAATACTGGAAAAAGGGCTGGGCCCCAAGAAAAGGGGGCACAGAAAGCCTGGAGACACATAGAGTCATTTACCAACTCCAGCTCTTGATTGGAAAATGCAGGGAGCTGGGGGTTCAATTCTGAAAAGGCTTCTCTCTCTCTCTCTATTTCTTAACAGCTCATTAGGTAGAACTGGGAGCATTCTTAGGCTTCAGCACTACTCCAGGCAAAGGCCAAATGAAGGCTTGTCTGAGAGACAAAGTAACTAGTCAGGAGAATGGATTTAATTCCCTAAAGAGTCTATCTTCCCTATGAAAAGGGAGGTGGGGCCCAGCTCAAGTGGCTGCCCTCTTTCAGGGAATTCAGGCTCCAGGGGCTGGAAATAGAGCAATCTAAACCCACCTTCTACCTCAGCCTTGTCTCAACCACCCCACTGTTGGTGAGAGGCTGCTGAAAATTGAAGGCACCACATCATTTTACGCTAGTGGGAAGCTTTGCACTGACAAGTGCCACTTGCTGGGCAGGATAGGAAAAGCACAGAGTCTAGAGGCTTCATAGGAAAGTCTGAGAACCTGCTATGTCTCATCTGTTGGGAAATCTGATACTGGATCCACCCTCCTCATGAGATATGGGTCTGTCTGGTCTGGGAAAATCTGATTGCGGTCAATCATATCTGAGGAGTTACTCTTCAGAAAGGTTCCATTTAGACAAGGCAAGAACCAGAAAAACTAGAACTGAAAAATTCTAACCAGTTAAAAAACAATTAGAAGCTGTGCTCATTTTAAGCTATTATAACCCCCAAAAAAGTTGTGTTTTAACCTTGATCTTATCTTGTGGGGGCAGTCATTTCTTTTAATCCTGATTCAATATTGTGGGTGGAAGTTTTGATAGAATTATCTCCATGGAGATGTGGCATGCCCAATTGTGGGTGTGAGCTTTTGATTAGATGGAGATGTGACTCCAACAAATCCAGGTGAGTCTTAATTAGTTTACTGGAGTCCTTTAAAAGAGGAAACATTTTGGAGAGAGCAGAGCTGATACAGATGCTGACACTTGGTGAACAGAGACATGGATATTTGGAAATGCTTGGGGCCCAGCAGATATTGTCATGTGACTTCCCATGAGCTGTTCAGCAAGCCAGAATGTAGAGAGAGCCAAAGGAAGCCAAGAAATGAAAGCCAGCCCCAGAGAAGCAAAGTGATGAACTCCTACAGGAACTGAGGCTGAAAGCAGCAAAGCCCAGGAGTAAGGAACAACAAATGCCAGCTATGTGCCTTCTCAGTTGACAGCAATGTTCAAAAATGCCATCAGCCTCTCTTGAGTGAAGATAACCTCTTATTGAGGCCTTAATTTGGACACTTTAATTGCCTTAGAACTGTGAACTTTTATTAAAATCCTTTTTAAAAGCCACTCCATTTCTTGTATATTGCATTCTGGCAGCTTAACAAGCTAATACAGAGCTCTAGAATAAAATGAACTGAATGCCAAGGAAAAGATAGAGAGCAAAGCCAACCAACAAGAAAATCCTAGGTAAAAGAGTGAAAATGACCTCCAGAATAAACTAATTAATGAATTCAGATGCCTAGACACCAGCAAAAAGTAATGAGTCTTACTAGGAAAATAGAAGAGTTGGCCCAGTCAAAGGAATAGAACAACATTTCAAAGGAGATGCAGGAGTTGAAACACTAATTAAGGATGTTTGAACAGACATGCAAAATCACACCAATAATCAAATCAATGAGTTGAGGGAAGATATAACAAAAAGAGATGAAGAAAATAAAGAAGACATTGGCAAACATGAAGAAGAACTCAAACACTTGAAAAAAAGGGTAGAACTTATGGGAATGAAAAGCACAATAGAAGAAATGAAAAACACAATGTAGAGCTACAACAGCAGATTTGAAGAAGCAGAAGAAAGGATTAGTGAAGTAGAAAACAGGACATTTGAAATCCTAGGCACAAAAGAACAGATAGGGAAAAGGATGGAAATATATAAGCAAGGTTTCAGGGAATTGAATGACAATATGAAGCTATGAATACATGTGTTAACGGTGTCCCAGAAGAAGAAGAGAAGGGAAAAGGGGCACAAAGAATAATAGAGAAAATTAAAATTGAAAATTTCCAATCTCTTATGAAACACATAAAGTTGCATATCCAAGAAGTGTAGTGTACCCCAAACAGGATAGATCCGAATATACTTACTGGAAGACACTTACTAATCAGAATGTCAGATGTCAAAGACAAAGAGAAAATTCTGAAAGCCATAAGAGAAAAGTGATCTATCACATACAAGGGATGTTTGATAAGACTATGTACTGATATCTCATCAGAAACCATGGAGGTGAGAAGGTGATGATATAATATATTTAAGATACTGAAGAGAAAAACTTCCAGCCAAGAATTCTACATGAAGAAAAACTGTCCATCCTAAATGAGATTGTCAGAAAACAGACACTGAGAGAGTTTGTGAACCAGAAACTCTACAAGAAACACTAAAGGGTGCACTGCAAGCAGAGAGGAAAAGACAGGACAGAGAGATCTGGAGAAGATTATAGAAATGAAGAGTAAAAGGAGAAAAGAAATAGGATGTGACATATAAAAGCTATAAGACAAATGGTAGAAGAAAGAATGCCTTTAGAGTAATAGCATTAAATGTTAATCAGTTAAACTCCCCAATCAAAAGACATACACTGTCAAAATGGAATAAAAAACAGGACCCAACTATATGCTGTCTATACGAGACTCACTTTTGACTTAAGGACAAAAACAAATAGAAAGTGAAAGGTTGGAAAAAGATATTTCCCACAAACAACCACCAGGAAAGAGCAGGTGTAGCTATCCCAATATCCAACAAATTAGACCTCATATGTAAAGCAATTAAAAGAGACAAAGAAGGACACTGTGTATTTATAAAAGTAACAATTCATCAAGAAGACATAACAATCAAAAATATTTATGCACCTAGCCAGAGCTCCCCAAAATACAAGAGGTAATCACTGAAAACACTGAAGGGAGAAGTAGATTCCTCTACAATAATAGTTGGATACTTCAATTCACCGCTCCCATCAATGAATAGAAAATTTAGACAGAGAATCAATAAGGAAACATAGTAGCATTGTTTAATTTTGAGTAATACAATAAATGAACATTACACCCCACAACAGCAGGATACACATTTTGTTCAGGTGCTCACGGACCATTCTCAAGGATATGCCATATGCTGATCACAATACAAGTCTCTATGAATTTAAAAATATAGAAATTATGCAAAACACTTTCATGGATCATAATGAGATGAAGTTGGAAATCAACAACAGGCAGAGGACTGGAAAATTCACAAATATGTGAAGTCTAAACAACACAATCTTAAACAACTAGTGGGTCAAGAAGAAATTACAAGTGAAATCAGTAAATATCTTGAAGAAAATGAAAATGAAACCACAACATATCAAAACTTATGGAATGCAGCAAAGGTGGTGCTGAAAGGTAAATTAATACCCTCAATGCCTATATTTAAAAAGAAGAAAGACCAAAAATCAAGGAATTAAATGTTCGTTTGGAAGAACTAGAGAAAAAACAGCAAATTAACCCCAAAGCAAACTGAAGGAAAGAAATAATGAAGATTAAAATAGAAATAAAGGAAATTGAGAATATGAATACAATAGAGAAAATCAACAAAAAACAAAACCAGAAGTTGGTCCTTTGAGAAAAATCAATAAAATCAATGGACCCTTAGCTAGGCTGACTGACAAAAAAAAAAAAAAAAAATCAGAGAGGATGCAATCAAACACAATCAGACATAGGAAAGAGGACATAACCACTGAGCCCACAGAAATAAAGGAGGTAATAAGAGTATACCATGAGCAACTATATGCTAATAAATTAGACAACACAGATGAAATGGATAACTTCCTAGAAGAGCATGACCAACTCAAGATATAGCCAACCTCAACAAACCAATCACAAGTAAAGAGATTGAATCAGTCATCAAGAAGCTCCCCAAAAAGTAAAGTCCAGGACCAGATGGCTTCACATGTGAATTCTACTAAGCATTTGAGAAAGAATTAGCACCAATCCTGCTCAGACTCTTAAAAAAAAAAAAAATAAGAGGAGGGAAAGCTACTTAAATTCATTCTGTGATGCCAATATCACCTTAATACCAAAGCCAGACAAAGATACTTCAAGAAAAGAAAATTACAGACTAATCTCTGTAATGAATATAGATGCAAAAATCCTCAACAAAATACTTGCAAATTGAATCCAGCAGCACATTAAAAGAATTATATGCCATGATCAAGTGGGATTTATTCCAGGTATGCAAGGCTGGTTCAACACAAGAAAATCAATTAATGTAATACACCATATGAGCAAATCAAAGCAGAAGAAATACATGATTATCTTGACTGATGTAGAAGAGGCATTTGACAAAATTCAACATCCTTTCTTGTTGAAAACACATCAAAGGATAGGATTAGAAGGGGAATTCCTCAACATGATAAAGGGAACATATGAAAAGCCCAAAGTTAGCATCATGCTAAATCAGGAAAGACTGAAAGCATTCCTTCTATGATCAGGAACAAGACAAGGATGCCCACTGTCACCATTGTTATTCAACATTGTGCTGGAAGGTCCAGCCAGAGAAGTTAGACAAGAGAAATAAAAGGCATACAAATTGGAAAGGAAAAAGTGAAACTTTCACTGTTTGCACATGATATACTATATGTTGAAAATCCCCCCCCAAAATCTACAGCAAAACTACTAAAGATAATAATGAGTACAGCAAAATGTAGGGTATAAGATCAAAACCTAAAAATTGTAGTGTTTCTAGACACTAATAATGAGCAATCTGAAGAGGAAATAAATAAAAAAATTGCATTTACAATAGTAACCTAAAGAAGCAAATATTTAGGAATAAATTTAACTAAGGAAACAAAAGACATATACAAATAACTACGAGAAATCATGGGAGATTTAAATAAATGGAAGGGCATACACTGTTCATGGATGGAAGACTAAAATAGTTAAGATGTCAATTAAACCCAAATTGGTCTATAGATTCAATGCAATATCAATTAAAATTCCAATAGCTTACTTTGAAGAAATAGAAAAACCAATAACCAAACTTATTAAGAAGGGAAGGGTGCTCCACAGAGCTAAAAATATTTTGAGAAAGAAAAATGAAGTGGGAGGTCCTATACTACCTGGCCTTGAAGTGTATTACAAAGTTACAGTGGTGAAAACAACATGGTACTGGCATAAAGATAGCTATATGGACCAATGGAATTGAATTAAGTGTTCAGAAATAGACCCTCTCATCTATAGACATTTGATCTTTAATAAGGCAGTTAAGCCAACCCACTGGGACAGAACAGCCTCTTCAACAAATGGTGTTTGGAGAACTGAATATACATATACAAAAGAATGAAAGAGGGCCCATAGCTCACACAATATACAAAAATCACTCAAAATGAATCAAAGACCTAAACATTAGAGATAAGATGATAAAACTTTTAGAAGAAAATGTAGGGAAATATCTTATAAGTCTTGTGATAGGAGGTGGTTGCCTAGATCTTACACCCAAAGTGTGAGCAATGGAAAAAGAAATAGATAAATGGGATCTCTCAAAATTAAATACTTTTGTGCATTAAATAACTTTGTCAGGAAAGTAAAAAGGCAGCTGTTTTAGCTTGTAAAAGCTGCTGGACTGCAATATTCCAGAAACAGAATGGCTTTTAAAAAGGGTAATTTACTAACTTTCAAGTTTACAGTTCTAAGGCTGTGAAAATGTTCAAATTAAGGCAAGGTTATAAAAATATCCAAACTAAGGCATCCAGGGAAAAATACCTTAGTTCAAGAAGGCCAATGACATTGAGGGTTTCTCTCTCAGCTGGAAAATCACATGGCAAAGTCTATTAGCTTTCTCTATCAGCTTATTTAATGGATTCCCTGGGGGCATTTTCCTTATACATCTTCAAAAGTCTATGGCTGTGTGGGCTCTGTTGGCTCTTTCCAAAAATAGTTCTCTCTTAAAGGGCTGCAGTAAGCAACCCCAGTTTGAATGGGTGGATTGCATCTCCATGAAAACAATAAAAAAGATCATACCCAGTAATAATGAATGAGGATTTTTGGGGTGCACAACAGATTCAAACTGACACAGCAGCCTATGCAATGGGAGACAATATTTGGAAACCATATATCAGATAGGGTTTAATATAGAGACTACATACAGCGATTCTACAACTCAACCAAAAACAGTAAGCAACCCAATTTAAAAATGGGCAAAAATCATAAACAGACATTTTCAGAAGAAGAAATATAAATAGCTGAAAAGTATATAAAAAGATGCTCAACTTCACAGCTAATAGGGCAATACATATCAAAACCACAATGAGATATCATCTCATACCCACTAAAATGGCCATTATAAAAAATGTAGAAAACAACAAGTGTTGGAGAGAATGTGAAAAAGAGGCACACTTATTCAGTGTTGGTGGCAATGTAGACCAGTGCAACCACTCTGGAAGGCAGTTTGGCAGTTCCTCAGGACACTAAATATAGAATTGCCATATAATCAGCAATACCATTACTAGACATGTAGGTATACATTCAGAGGAACTGAAGGCAGGGACAGAAACAGAGATTTGCACACCAATATTTAAAGTGACATTATTCATGATTGCCAAGAAATGGAAACAGCCCAAATGTCCATCTATGGATGAGTGGTTAACAAACTATGTTATATGCATGCGATGGAATATTACTCAGCTGTAAGACAGAATAAAGCTATGGCACATGTAACAATGTGGATGAACCTTGAAGACATTATGCAGAGTGAAAAAAGCCAGAAACAGAAGGATGAATACTGTATGGGCTCAATAATATGAACTGATATTACTAAGTGCACTTTGAGATTTAGAACACAGTTTACCAGGAGATAGAAAGAGAGGAGAGATTGGGCATTTGTTGCTGAAGGAGTAGAGAATGTGCTACAGTACTTATTGAAAAGATTCAGAAGTGCTTAGCACAATATTATCTGATGGTAGTACAATATTGTAAGTAAACTGAATGTGAATATGGTTCTAAGAAAATTACTTGGGTACCCTCTTCCAATGCACAGAAACTCTATCCCGATATATCTCTATCTACATCTGTACTTTAGGATATGGCTGATGTATAAAAGGGAAGGTAGCAATGATTGGCACTTAAAAGGGAACTCTATGGCATCTTTTCCTTTTGAATGTACGCTATCATTAGGTCCTCATCAAAAGTCACAGTAACAGATTTAGGAGTGCCAGTAACCTTTCTATTCCTTTGACCTATGTATGTAAGGCAAAATCTTTATTTTAGAAATAGTCACTGCTTGCATTTGTACAAATGATAAGCAAAATGAATGTCATATATAAACCCCTTTTTCATAAAAGCAATCCATTGTCCCTTTATGCTAAAGTATCCCATTTTAACTAATGTCTTAATGTTTAATTATCTAAATATTGGCAAATGTTCAAGTTTATCATCTTATATTAACTGATTACAGGAATTTGGACAAACACATACACACATATATGATAATGAAAATTGTATTTAAGGATTTCCTACTTTGATCTTGTTTCCTAGTCTCTGCTTCATTGTCTGGGCCCTTGATTTACAGTGTATAGAAGAGGTTATGTTTGTAAATTGTGTGTTATCCCTGTTCATACTACATTAAATATCCTTTGCTTTCCTGAAGAGAAATCTTATTGTTTGTCATAATCAATAAGCAGCTGTTATATACCCACTATTGATTGTGATAGGCACTATGAAAACTGTCAAGCATAAGAATATACATAAGAAAGGACCAAAATCTATTAAACACTGAGATATTAAATATATTTTGAAAGTTAATAGAATTGACAGGCTAGAAAAAATATGTCCAGAGAGAAGTATATGCAATCATGGTAGGAGAGAAATGACATTCTAGTAAGACGATTTATTAAAACCACCCAGAAAGACGCCTAGAATGCAGAGATGAGATTGAGGAAAGATGGGTAGTAGAGTGAAAAGGCTGAGATCAACATATCTGATGGTAGTACAATACCATTAGGTATTGTATTAATATTTTTCTATTTCTATTTCCTCAAAATTGGTCCATCTTTTAATATTGAATGGCATCTAACTTTCCAGATGTGGTGGTGTGAATTGAGATATGCTCTTGATTTGGGGCTGCATTTCTATGGGTTGGTATGAACCCGCTGAAAATGGGATCTCTTGAAGATGTTATTTTAGTTAAGGGTAGGCCCAGCTGAATGAAGTTGGTCCTTAACCTGGATTATTGGAGTTCTTCATAAGCAGAAGAAATCCAAACATACAGAAAGAGCCACAGAAAAAAGCTGTAAGTCGGAAGTCAATAGAAACTGAAAAAGAAAGGGGAGGCAAAACCAAGAAAACCCAAGGATTACTGGCAGCCAGCATCAGAGGCTTTTCAGAGAAAGCATTAGTCTGCTGATGTCTCAATTTTGGACTTCTCCTACCTTTAAAATGAAGAGCCAATAAATCCTCTTTGTTTAAACCAACCCATTGTGTGTTATGCATCATAACAGCCTGGAAAACTACACCACCATCGTTACTTGCTGTTTTTCTATATTATTGAAAGAGGCTTTTTTTCTCACCTATTTTAACTGGTAAATATGAAGTGAAGCCAAGACAGAATATTAGTAGATGACAGTGAGCAATTGATTTTCTAGAATCAGCATTGGCTATGGATGCTTCTGACTATTTACTCTGATCATGATGGGGTTAAGCAGGTTTTAAATTTGCCAATAGACTTACATGATAGGGAGTCTTCAAATGAAACCATACGTGTTAAGGAAAATAACTGGTTCATACATTATTTCAAATTTTTAAACCACTTCTCTAGTGCCATTTCACACTTGAAAAATCAGAAATAAAATCATTTGGGGAATTATTACTTCATACGGATTTTTAACATGGAATCTTTTTCTTGGACAGTTTTCGAAAATAGGTTATAAAATTTTCTTTCTGGAATCGTTGAGATGAAACTCTGATGGACTAGGGATAATACTTGTCCCTTCCAAATCATGTTTCTCATATTGCAATCTTTCTTCCAAAGTCAGTTAATGTGGTAGTTAAGTTCAGGTGTGAACTTGGCCAGGTCATGGTGTCCACTTGTTTTGTTGCTGTGAACTTAAATAATCAGCAACTGAAATTCATTGCAGCTGATTACATCTGTTGACTAAGGGGAGTGCCTTCTGCAATGAGTGATGTTTAATTTAATGAGCTAGAAGCGTAAAAGGAAGAGTCAGAAGAGAGAAAGAGCTCAGCAGCCCAGCACGTCTCAGCTTGGTGCTCAGAGCTGACATAGCCCCAGATATTTGGAGATGCAGAGAGGAAACACCCTAGAGAAAGTTATTTGAACGCAGAAGTCAGGAGAGAGGTCCAGCAGATGCTACAGTGTGTCTTCCCACATGACAGAGAAGCCCAGAAGAAAGCAAGCTTCCTTTCCTCTGAGGAACTCTAAATAAATCCCTTTAATAAAAACCTATCCGTTTCTGGTGTACTACATTCCAGCAGCGTTAGCAAACTAAAGCAGTTAGGAAACTCATTGATTCAAGCCTTGGTTGGTGTAATTATATAGTTGTGAAATAGCAATCCTTGTACACATTCTCATGTACTTTGTAAACAAGGCTTCACTTTATCAAATAGCTGGGAAAATATAGTCATTACTTTTAAATGACAGCTCCAGAATAAGGTAAGCTTAAGCACAAATAAAAAGCACTAATTCCCTTAGTAGGGATTGCTATAAAATGGATTTGCAAGTAGTTTGACTTAGTAGAGGATTAATCAGATGTGAAAATTTGAAGCCAGTGAACTGTAATTGATAATAATTTTGGCAAAACAAAACTTAAGTCCAATACATTAGTGAATATGTTAAATGTCAGTTGGCTAATTTATAAATAGTTACTTAGCAAGAGAAACAGAAAACAAAGTACTCTCTCACAAGCACCTTAAATGTCTTTTCAATGGGTGTACCTGTTAAATAATCTGTAGTTTAAAACATAAAATTGATTTTACTTTCTTCACATGCATTCACAAACACTGTTTCACTTCTAACTATAGATACCATCATTGTGATGCATGTATTTGGTATTTTTGTGTCTTCTAATTTGAAATACCTACCATGAAATTTTATTGCCTATTATTCTTAACAATGAAATTTTAGAATTCAATTATTAATATCAGACATGCAAATTGGCATTTCAACAGGGTTTTTCTGCAGATTCATAAACTCCTTAGATTAAAGATGCTTCTTAGAAATTTGACAGTTAATTTAACAGCTGGTTCACTTTTCACTTTACTAAAAAAAAGCATGTAGTGCTCTTTGGATTTAAATACGTCAATATTTGGAATTTCACTTACAGCAACTTGAAGAGAAAACACATTGCAGCGATACAACACTGGTTTGGAATCAGAGAAGAAGGAATTTAAAACCTGACTCCATTTTATCTTGGTCATGTGCTCTTGAGGAAGTTAATTTTAATTTCTGTTGCAAGGAAGTGCATTCCTTTGGAGGCTTAAGCTCATAATGTTTCAACAATACAGGAGCATCTTATGGAACCCAGTTGTCAGACCTCATACAGGGAAATGCAAATCCAAAGGAAATTTAGAAATTCGTGCAACTACTGTGTACATCTGTTCCATTCTTCTCTCTTTACAGACCAACTTATTTTATTTTAGAAAACATATGGAGGACAGAAGAGGACCAACCAGAGGAAGTGCAGGTGTGATTAATAGTTTTATTATAAACTGGGAAGGTATATTTAAAAAATCTACTATGAATAATCAGTGTCCTCCTCATTTGCCAAATAGAGCTAATAATGCTTTTTTCTGTTACTCTGCAGTGGGAATTAGCAATGACATGCCTAAAGCATTTCTGAGCCTGTATATAGTAGTTGCTTCATTAATACTACCTTTATTATCATTCTTATTCATGGCTAGGAAATATAAAAGCATTCAATTACTCTTCAATCTGACCTCAGGACAAACTGAATTCTTGCTCTGCTGGAGAAACACAGTTTATTGGTTGAAATAGAGATCATGCTTAAAGTAAGGCAAATAATTAGGGATTTATTCATATCTATGGATATTCAACCCTCCAAGCAAGTCAACTCTACCTCCTAGGTGATACTGTAAGCTGCAGATTCCAATTCTCACCTTAATAGAGCTCAGTTTCCTTGGCTCATTGGTATGTTATGCATGGCACTGAGCAAATGAGCAGATTAGGGAAGCAAGACAAGGTTGAAGTAGATATCTGCTTTACTTTGAAATGAAGAATTTGTTGAACTTTCTGTAAATAGCTACCTTTTGGAGGAATTACCCATGTTTTTCAGTCTTTATCTGTGTTCATGAAGAGGCATGTTTTTCCATTCCCCTGCTCCGAGGGTGGATCTGTGACTTAGTCCTGGCTGAAAATAATGTCTATTTCCCTGGCTCTTGGGCTTGGTTCACTAATAAACACATAATTCAGGTGGATCCAGTAGGGCTCAGAGAGAATTTTGTAGGAGCTATAAGGAGAGAAGTACCACAATTTGAGTTGTACTTCACCTTCAGAAAATATAGCTCCAAACTTGCTGGCTGTCATCCACACAAAAGCCTAAAAATGAATGCAGCAAAGAAGACAGAGCCATAAATGGAGGGCCACCCTAATCCTAATCACACTGACTGTGTCCCTGCATCAGGCCTAGTGCCAGTATTACTCTCAGCCTTTTAAATCACATGTCAATGTTTTCCTCATTTGGTTAAGTCAGATTTTATTTTCTGTCACATCCAAATGTTTCCACACAATCCAAGGGGGTTCTCCCCCTCTGGTTCCTCTCTGGTTCCTTTTTACATGTCCAAGAAATAGGTATTAACTTTTAAAGTCCTCCATTTTCTCCTGTGTAAATGGAAGTAAACAGTATCTACTTTTAAGTGTTTTTTTTTAATTGAGATAATAAATATAACGTAATGAATTTTTTCATAAAACAATAGTATAACAATGTCGTATTACATAAATTTTGCTAAATTACATAAAATTTAGCCTAAGCTCCATTTACGAGGCTGGGAATATCCGATACATGTCATTATACCATGACATCTTTGCCATCTTTAGCATTGTGCACAATGCTTTAGAAGGAGCCTCTGGCCATCACTCCATCATTGTGGCCACCAGGATGCTCACTGTCCATTAAAGACTGATATCTCCACAATCTCTATGTCAAGTGTGAGCACCAACACCTTTTGTTGGTAGTGGATGTTGAAATATCCAGCCATTGAATGAGCTCTGTCCAGCAGAAGACTAGCTGCCTCAAACGATTTCTACACAAGTCCCTACCATTTAAGGAATCTTTTACCACTTCCCTTTCTCAAGTCCCTGCTACTCAAGTCCCACCTTGCAAACAGTAGTTCCCCTTCCTCAGTCTCCATTTCCTCTTCTTCGGAAATATCCACCTAAATTGTCTTCCCACAGAAAAATCGGGATAGAGTTGCAGGAGTGGTGCCTAACAACTTCTGTTTTGAGCCCAGGAACACAAAAGTCTCTAACAATCTATGAGCCCAAAGACCAGAACTTTCTGGAAGGGGAGACAGCAGAGTTGCCTTTTCATTCCTCTGGGAGTCTACTCTGGCTAGAAATAGGAGATAATCACTAAAAGCTTAATAAATTGTCCTGCTACAAATGTAGATTATCCAGCAGTAATTCAGTAAGTAGAACAGGATCTCCTAAGAAGAAAATTATACCCAAGAGTCATTGACAGCCCAAATTCCTTTGCACTTCAGAGTACTGGCATTACAACCTGCCTGTCCCAACATCACTACCTCCAGGAGAAGAAAGCAACAAGCACTGAGTTCCTGAGGTGAAGGGTCAGAAAGGCAGCTGCCACAAGTCCTTGAAAATGCTGTTTGGCCTTGCTAATGGAATTCATCCCTGTTTTTGTAATGACAGCCTAATCTAGGCTCAAGCTTCAAGACACTGAATTTACAAATGAAAGACCTCAAAGAAAATAGCCTCCAAATTCTAGCACTGGATTTTCTGTCTTAAACTTTGGATTCTAGTTCAGTTCTCAGTGTATACACATCTATAGAGGTTACTTTTAGAATCTGAACTGCTTAGATAGGTTGTGGCTCCAGTGAGTTATATGAGGTTCCAGCTGCTGGTCTCTGGATCCCTGTGACTCCTCTCCTCCTAAGCTACTAGCCCTCTGTTTCAGTTTACTAACACTGACAGAATGCAATATGCCAGGAATGGATTGACTTTTATGAAGGGGATTTATTAGGTTACAAACATACAGTTCTAAGGCCATAAAAATTTCCAAATGAAGGCACTGACAAGAGGATACCTTCACTCAAGAAAGGTTGATCACATCTGAGTTTTCTCTGTCACATGATAAGGCACATGGTGACATCTGCTGTCCTTCTTTCCCAATTTCTGCTTTCAAAAGGCTCTCTCATCTCCTGTGGGTCCTTTTGTTGTCTCCTGGAAAGACATCTCTGTTTTCCTCTTAAAGAACTCCAGTAAGCTGATTGGGACCCACCTTGAATGGGTGGGGTCACATCTCCATGGAAACAACCTAAGAAAAGTCTCCACCCACAATAAGTCTGAACCCACAAGATTGAATTAAAAGAGCATTTTTTTTTTTTCTGGAGTACATAACAGTTTCAAACCAGCACATCCTGATAATAATGCTTGTGGTGTAGGGCTTGGTGTCTTATAACCCCAGGGAGCAGCTTTTCCTTGTATTCTTTGTCACTGACCCCTTCTGAAGCACAAGTGTACCGAATGTATGAATGATGCCCCTGATAATTTTGCATCTCTGAAAACCCTGGATGAGGGGCAAAACATTTGAAAATGTTTTCTAGTGAAACAGCACTTCTTCTTCATACCATTTTCCAGCTAACACAGTTTTCTTCCTTTCGGACCATCTTATAGGTAGTTCCATCTTATAGGAACTGCATTTAGAATGCACAGTCTTCCCAACAATGTCAGAGCTGATTTGGGAAGTCTGGAATTCAGGGATTGGGAATTTTCAGAAGTGAGGGTCTTTAGGGGTTAATGGTGTTTGGCTGTGTTAGTAGGATTACTGGAATAAATCCATTGTTAACTGATTTTCAGAAGCTTAACACAATTAAGATAAGATAGTTGCTGTCACTAAGTTACTGCCGGCTAGGTGTGGGGTTTATCACTGATTGGCTGACATTAAGAAGCTTGGGACTGTAATCACTTTGTTAATGGTCAGAAGCCCAGTTACTGGAGTGAACCCATTGAAAACTGGCTAATTTTCATAAGCATGGCCACTGCAGAGAGCCTATTCTAATCGGCTGAGTTTCAGGACATGCATGATGATCCAAAGGCACCTTAATTAATGGTGATTGCTTGCTCACAACTTGGAGCTTCAGCCAAGGACCAGTTCCTTCTTTTGTTGATTATGGAAAATAAGTAACTTTAGTTCTCAAACCCTCTTTTTGGTCAGACCTACGAAAGAGAACATAAGGAATCATCCAGGTGTTTACTTGTAGAGGTATGATTTTCTGCTAGCATTGCCATTTAATTGATTAAGGTATCTTGAAAGATAGCCATTTTAGAATAATTTGTTGAAAAATGTTGAATGTCGAATATTTAGGTATCCTGATGAAGTCAATAGAAGACATAGGACATGGTCCATACATACGGGACAGGTGGCTACTCTTTTAATAACGGCAATATAAACATAATGCTCATGTGGTTATAATAATTACGTAACCAAAAGATTCTAAAGAAAAATTGGAATAAGATAGTGACAATTAGTACAGGCATCATAATCATACTTTAAAGTTCTTATTAAAAGAAAATATTTAAAAAATTAAAATGGTTTATAAAAGTTAATTTTCAGAAGTAGCATTGTGAATGGCTATTTTTAAGTGTCAATACCAGAAGAAAAACTACACTTGAAATTATAGGAAACCTTTATAGTGTGCCCAGTTGGCTGATTAGATGTATTTATGTGTGAGAACATGTGTTTGTTTACATTATAATTAGCAGCTATTCATAGGAAATCCTGTTTAAACATATAATGATTAGTATAAGAATTGATATAACTAATTGACATATATTTGACTGATCATAGATAATTTTTTTCTTAGAGGCCCATCTGTATTTTACTTTCAATGTATGTATAATTATATTTAATATATTATTTGTGTGGCTCTTGGGTATAGCTTTTTAGGTTTTTTCCTTTTTATGTGATTTTATTTTCCTTTTAAATAGAAAATAAATTAGTTCAACTGTTGCGTGGATAGGGACAGAGAAAGGCAGCACATAGCTTCTTTCTTCTTACAAAGTAGAAAGTGGTGATGAAAGTGGTACATGGAAAAGTCAAGTGGTACATGGTGGGAAGGAAAGGAGAAGGAGAAAACTTGAGTAGTTAGCATTTGCTGGCAAGTTTTTTTTTTTTAATGAATGTTAGTTGTTTTGCCAAAAGTTCTTCTAATGAATGTTAGATATTTTTGCCAATGTTAGCAGTGAATGGTTTCTACCATTCACATTTGTAAACATGAATATTGGTTCCTAGAAGTTTCAGGCATATACTTACAGAGAGGGAAAACTGTATGTGTGTGCACATATATAGTGGGTAACAGATGTTTAAAAGTTTCTGTACATACCTAGATAAAAAGCTGAAAATATGGCAGCTATTTTTTCCTCATAGATATTCAAGTTTCTACTCCATAATTTTTATTATTTGAATGTGAGTTTGACTCCCATAATGAAGCTCAGTTTTGACAGATCCAATCTTTGGTCAACACACGTGCATGTGCACACACGTACAGTTTTCCCTCACTGTTAAGTATATGCCTGAAACTTCTAGGAACCAATATTCATGTTTACAAATGTGAATGGTGGAAACCATCCACCGCTAACATTGACAAAATATCTAAAATTCATTAGAAGAACTTTTGGCAAAACAACTAACATTCATTAAAAAAAAAACTTGTCAGCAAATGCTGACTACTCAAGTTTGCTCCTTCTCCTTTCCTTCCCACCACTTCATGTGACTTTTCCATGTACCACTTTCATCACCACTTTCTACTTTGTAAGAAGAAAGAAGCAATGTGCTGCCTTTCTCTGTCCCTATCCATGCAACAGTTGAATTGATTTATTTTCTATTTAAAATGTCTAAGAAGCAACAGAAATATATTTTGTTAAAGGGGAAAAGAATCTTTACTTTGTATAAATTTAAAATGTCACTGCAAGCAATCCTTAAATACTGTTGCTGAGTGAAAAATATCAGTATTTAGAGTGTCAAACTGAGTCATGGCTCAGTTTATTTCCTGAAATCCCAAATTGTTTTCCTTTTTTGCTACCCAGAACTTACAGAATGTTTATCATCAAAATATAATAGAGCTATCTTTTCCTGTGTCCTCCAATAAAGGGCTGTTTGAATGCCAAAGTGCTACTCATTCTTGATTTTAAGTATGCTGAGCATCTCAGTGGATGTAGGAGTCTGTGTAACTGTACAACATTCTGTTTCTTCAATTAATGTGTCATTTTTTTCCCCATGGTGGCATGGGGGCAGCAATTTTTATGTCACAACTAGCAAGTGGCCAAGAGTTAAAATAGATTGACCAGCATGATTCTTCCATAGAAATCTCTGATTTGTAGAATATCTGTTCAGTGGTGGGGAGCAATTGAAATTGGTGTCAGAAAATTGTGTAAATTTAAAAAATGGAGATACAAGTTGGTAACATTACATGGGAGATTAATTTCATGGCTCTTTATTGGGGGGACGATTATAAAAGGAACGGCTGTACTTTACATATGGTAACACTGAAATGATGGTCATTACTTTTGAACTTAACCCTTCACTGTCCTAATACATTTCACAAATTGAATTCTGTACTGCTACATGATGTTCCACCCACCCCAAAATTCCTCTATCCATTTCTAGGGAAATAAAAACAAAGAAATGCAGTGTGAAGAAAGTTTATTCTTTATGACTCAATGACCTATCCATATCTTTATTGCTTCTTTTGGTATAACAATTAGGCAATGGCTTTTCATGTAGTTGCAACATTTTATAAAGCCAAGACGTTCTGCTAACCAAAAGTAAATTTGGTTAGTATTGCTAGCCTGTCCTGTTTCATGGAGGCCATTTTGGGCAATGCATGATTATATTTCTAATGTGCTACAGTGCTTCCCTCTCTGGCATAGAAGACAGTGATTAATGAGCAGAAATTTGCTTGACATTTCTTGCCTCCCCTTCTTCTACCATACCAGTTTCCTTTTCTCTAAAAGAAAAGGGAAAGACATATTAGGGAATACAAAACAGTTCAGAAAATTGCGAACATTGAAATGGACTTAAAAGATAGTGACTAGTAAAGAGCTAAATCCAATAGTATTCCCGATACATTGCCTCTCACTCTGTCAGCCTTCGTGTTTTTATGTTACTTGATTCATTTATTTTATCCCTGTGGCATGTACAAGATCATATGATTTTTTTTTAAAAACAACACAATTATTAAAAACCTTCAAATTTCTGACAAACTTTATTTCCTACCTTGCTTCCCCTACTGCTCTAAGACTTGTAGAGGTTATTTATTATTCATTTCCAGAAACTTCTTTTCAGAGATGCACTGGTTAGTATAATAGACAAGAAACTGTGCCATGATGTTCTTTTGCCAGTGGTAAATGGCCAGTATGCTTCATTAATACTAATTGCAAATACAGTTTTACATAATTACATATCCCCAGAAACGCATCCTTTTAAATCATTCCAGTGATTTTTTTTTTTTTTTTCCTCATGGGCTAAGTGAATAGGATGTCAACGGTGAAAGTTTCAGGTGGAGGCCAGGAATCAGGGAAAAGACACCTCACAATCGATTATGCTAACTCTCAGGATACTTACTGGTCCAGGCTTATTGACTTAAGGTATGATGTGACATATCCAGTAAGGATAGGTAGTCAAATTGAAGTCCCCGAGTATCGTATGCCTGCAAAATAGTTTTTATTATTATTATTATTTAAACATTGTTTTACAAATAAATACATCTTAATAATATAAACAGCACTATCTTGGTTCCAAGGCATTTGAAATCCATCCTTTCCACTGTGCATTAATATGATGGCATCCTCAGGTTATTTAGATGCACTAATGCAACTGGGGAAAGAACCAGCCCCTCAATCTGCAACCCACGCCGGAGTTCTTGGTGTAAGCTTTTAACTCACTTTTCTAAAATAGGCTATATCTGTATTTAAACAGCTATGAATTTATGCATATTCTTCTGAAAATAGCGTTTTGACATTGAAGGAGGTCTAGCAAGCCACAATTAAGGTTATGCTGAGAGAAAATTATTAGCATTCCACCATGAAACCTATGGAGGCAAAAATTGATCTTTGTACTTAGTTGGTTTCAAGGAACTTATAACTGGTATGTCTGATAACAGAAGGACAGTCTTCTAATTTAGGTTAAAATTGTTCCTTTTACAGGAGAAACACGCACTTATTTAAAAGAAAGGAAAATGCTTTTCCTAGTCACAATTACTGCCATGTTATAACTTGGGCCTTGTAAGGAAAGTCTTAATTCTGATCAATAATTAAACAGTATAAAATAAACAGAAACTGAAAGCTTAAAAGAAAAGTTTCTGTAATGCCATTAAATTATTTTTAAGCTCTATAAAGCCACTTTAAAATGCTCATAGCCTGAAATAAAAGCGTCACCTACAGGCAAAGATTAATTGGATAAATTTAATCCACTTTCTAAACCTCAGCAGATAAATAGATAAGAGCTACTGTGATACTCAGTAAGCAGATCCTGGATTTGCTAGCATCCTTCCCTTACCCAATGTACAGCGTAGAGCCATGACTACTGAGAATAGTCTGTGTTTTTGACACTCTTCCTTGGGAATATGGTTCAAAATTGTGAGCCTGGAAGTAAAGTGCTTCCTAGTCATTTGTAGGTTAACTTTTTAAGTCTAATCTTGCATCATTTCCTTATATGAATATCCATATCTAGTTATCAAAATGTCCACCATTTCCTGGATATAATCTGCCCTAAGGAGCCTTCCTGCCATTTATTTGCTACTTCTACTCCCAAGATTTTTTCCTTCCTATTCACCAGAAGAAAGGCTTTATTTCTTACATGAACTGTTACCTTTTCTGTGAAGCCTTAACTATCTTCTCGATTCAGAATTAATTGCTTTCTTTGTGCTCCTACAGCAGCTGGGCAAAAATCTGAGGACAAATTTGTCTCTCCAATAGACAATGTGTTCCTCAAGAACTTGAAAATTGTTGTTTCCATGTTGTCTTGTGGTGCGTGGCATTTATTGATTCCTTTCTATTTTGAAGAAATGAGTGAATATTGCAGCTTTTTATCTTGATTTGAAATAATGCCCTTTATGTGCAAGATCATCTAATTATGAAAATGTTTTATAGCCTTTCAAAAATATTGGAAAAAAATCACAGGGTACAGCTTCTTAACTTGACTCTGCTATAATTGGTGACCTTGAAATATCATTTATACCCCTATTTTCTTGTGTATCAATATCTATTTTAAAGTATTGCTGCAATGCTTTAAACAATAATGAATGTGAAAGTGCTTAAAGAAAACCCAGAAAAAATATAAGGTTGTCATTTATTATTAATTGTTGTATTATTCTCATATTAGAACACTTGCATTTTTAATTTAATATTTTCTTAAATTTATAAACTTTTTCTTCCATATTGGGTATTTCTTTGCCATTTTCCTTTATGCACAATTTTGATTTTTTGAGACAGTATTGCAATATCAAAAGATGAAAGAGTTACAGTGTAGCCTTTATTTTCATAATTCATTTTTCAAGTAAGTGATTCGACTTTCTGACTCCCATTATATAGGTAGAAATTCCTCATTATTATTGAGAAAAATAATTAGTATAATATCCAAAAATAAATTCCTAGCACCATTTATTTCTGGCTGGTACACTACAGTGTTCAGAGGAGTTCACATGCTCCTGGAGTATATTTTGACATGAGTATTGCCAATTTTTTGTGGAATCCAGGAAATTTTGCTTAACTAGAATCTTAACTATGAAAATTTGAAGCATGTTTGAATACAGAGTTTTGAGGTAGCATAGCTCTACTAGAAAGGATGCAGATATTCTTAGTAGACTCTGGAATATACGTGTGAGGGTACTCTTGCATGCATTTCAGATGAAAAGTTGCAAAATTAGGTAGAATTGTAATTAAATATGGAACTGGTATACTTGTTTAAAATTTCATTTGGTGGAGAAAACTAGCAAAGCTGAAGTACATTCCATTTAATCATCAATAACCTGGATTCATTTCTGTTTTGATCTAAAATGTATTAAATATTTGATTGTGTGATATATTCAAAATTCAGATTAAAGTCAAATTCAAGTTTAATTAAGATTTTTCAGGTTGTACTGATGTTGTGGAACGTACTAGATTTTTTCACTTGAAATATAGTCAATTCATTTAGTTCTTAGGAATATGAAAATAAATTCCTGAGGCTATTTTGTCAGCAAATGTTGAAAAACTTGTTATAGAATATATTTTGAGCATATAAAGTCTGTGGAATATGCAGAATAAGATTGAAATACAGTAACTCTGCCGTAGACCATGGCCGAGGAGGTTTAGTTACTCAGGCAAGAAAATAGTATCTTTATCAAGTAATCTTACTTTCAAGGGTGTCCTAAACCATGAACTCCAAAGGGCAGTGCAATATTGAGTCTCTGTGTTCCTTGAATAAAATATAATATATTTATCTTGGGGTTATTGGTATTCAATTATGGCATAAAGTATTCAGTGTGAGGCTAAGTTATGCGGCATGGCACTCTGGGAAATTTTGGAATTAAAGTCACAATCAGAGAGCACTCCAGAGGGGAGGATGAATCATGATACATTTTATTCCTCAGTAACATTAGTAGTACAATATCCCCATCTTCCCTTAAAGCCTTCAGTTTCCAGTTTATCTAGCTAGAAGTCAGCCAGTGTACAAGTACAACTAAATGAGATGATCACACCCATTGCCTTGTGCCTTAGGGCAAGACCATAACATGCAGCTTTGGTATGTTTCTTAGATCAGCTAATATAGCACTTCAAATTAAAATGGCAAATATTGGATGCGCCCAATTTGTGTTCCCGTGCCTTTGTTGACTATGGAAGAATGACTTTGCATACTCAAGTTACATCTATGTTTAATACAGGAGACAAGAATATTCATTCCTCAGTATAGGTCCCCTAAATTTGACCCATTATAAATCAACTCCTTTTGATAAAATGAGTATTCCTGAAATGTTTAATCCAGGGGTTGTATTAAGTTATTTGCATTTTAATATGAAATATAACTTAGTTAGATGCTCTCCTTGTGGAACTTAGAAACCATGAAGAGGGAATAGAGAATACTGACTATCATAAATCCAAAGAGAAAAATAAATCTGGAGGAAGGTGAAGGCTGAAAAGGGACATGGAGAGAATAGAGTTTCCCAGGTGGTGGTATAAGGCAGAGTCATTTATCCCATATCAGTCGCATGGGAGAACCAAGGTGCTTATAGGCATGCTGCATGCTGAACCCACACACATGGACTCTCTTTGTAGTTCACTGCACAAAGCAAAAAATAAAAATAAAAAATGAAAACAAATGGGGATTGGGAGCGAAATCAGTAGACCATGGCCACTGTGCTTACCTGTTCCTATGTGGGTAAAGTTTAATTTTCTGATTCTTGGTGTTAGAAACATTGTCTTAATTTCTTCCCTGTTCTCAGCATATAGACCAATGCCTGTCATATGATAGGAAATTAAAAATATTTCAAGATTGATGATGTGACAAAGCTTTTATAAATAAAATGATGATATTTTCTATTCTTTGCCTATTGAAAGGTCTAATTTATATGGGGTCAATTATTGAAAGCTGCAAACGAGAGGTTGGTTTAAGTCCATCACTTAATCAATTGTATGAACTTAAGCAAGTTATTTAACTTCTCTGAGTCTCAGTTTCTTAATTTATAAAATGCAACTGGTAAAAATTCCCATTTTTTCAGATTGCTTTAAGAATTAGAGTTTCTGCTTGAAAAATGTCTGGTGTAAGACAACAAGTGGAAAGCAACAATTATCATTACCTGTGTGAGTTTATAAAGCACTTTATTATCAGCAAATCTCTGTGTGAAGAATGTTTTCCAAGTGTGGAAAGCAAGTAATGTTACTAAACTGTCAACCTATTCATTCTAGAAGAGACAACAAATGAAGGAGAGCTTTGACTTTCATTTTCTGAAAGCAGTGTCAAGAAACTAAGCGTTCTTGTGAATTTATAGGGTATTTAAACATGGTTTTTGCCAGAGGAAAGAATTCTGAGGTATAAACAGTTATGAAAATATTTCTTTATGATACCTTGGACTTACAAACCTTCTTTCTTCCAAGTTGCTCATACTGCTTCAGATACCTCATCTTAATTATTCTTCTAACAGTCTTAAAGCATTCAAATGATACAATTAATCAACTTAATTCTGTAATTTTTCCATTAACATTATCATTTTTCAGTTATTTATTTTATTCTCTTTCCAATTAAATATTACTAAAAGTGAAGTTGAGCATCTTGTTAAACACATTTATGATAATAAATACAATGCATGTCTACCAAGAAATAACCTATGCATCCTTTCCAAAAATTAACATGATGGTAGAAGAAATTTTTGCTGTGTAACATGAAAAACAATTGAGTAATATTTTTAAATGTTTATTCTACCATTTGGCCAAGCTCAGTGATAATTATACCAGTTGCTAATGCTAAACTATTAACATGAGCTGGCTGGGAGATGTAGTTTTGTAGTAGATATGCTGTGCAGAGTCCTTCAGGGACAACCCACCACATTTCCAATCCCCAAATCTGATATCTAGCTCTTTTCCCATGGTGAGTTCTGTATAAACTGCTCCAGTGGCCTTGACACTATTCATATGCTACATGTCTCTGATATAATTTGAAACAGTAATAATACAAATATACTGAAGGAAAATGGAAAGAATGAAAATAGGTTTTGCCACCTACATAGAGTGTTATGAGGAGAGTCTCAATTTTATTATGTTTTCCTACTTTGTTTTAAACACTTTCATACTTCTTCACCACATACTTCAAGAAATCTTAAAGGGGTCTGCTATGGGTTGAACTCTGTTCCCCCCCAAAAGACATATTCAAGTTCTAAACCCCATCCTATGAATGTAAACTTTCTTGGGTAATAGGACTTTGATGATATTAGTTGAGATGGAGTCAAACTGGATTAGGTTGGTTCCTAATCCAATAAGACTGGTACCCTCATAAGAAGGAGTTTGGACACAGACAGTTAGACAGAGGGGAGAATGCTATATGATGACTGAGGAAGAGGACTCGTAGATTGCTGACAAGTTACCATAAGAAGCAAGTAGAGGGGAAAAGGATGTCTTCTCCCTTACAGGTTTAAGAGGAGCTGTGGTCCAGTCAACAGCTTGATTTCATATATCTAGCCTCCACAATTGTTAAACAACATCGTTCTGTTGTTTTAAGTAACCCAGTTGGGGTTCCTTTTAGCAACAGCCCTAGGAAACTAAGATAGAATCTAATAATTTAGCTCTATTTAGTACTAATGTTCAATTGCTATGCTTAAGTCTTTACTGACATATTTGAGGAAAAGAAATGTTAGTGTATCAAATTTGTAAAGTTCTATAATAGCTGTGATGTGGTAGAAATGATCTGAACCATTTTCTATTAGTTCAGTTATGAGAAATGTTGGGCGACTGTAATATCAGTTATTATAATTTTTGTGCTTGTATTATATTGTACTGTATAAATTGATACAATGCTCACAGGAGCTATTGGAATGCCTACGACCCTTTGCCCCTATACCAAATGGCCTTGGATGTCTATTTTAAAAATGCTTGTTTTTTGGTTGTATGTCTCTCTTGGCTCAACCTTCTCCATCAACATCAATTTATTAACTATCCCTGCTACCTACTTTCCCTGGCTGGTAGTAGTTCCCCACTCTCTTTTGATTTTCTGAATCATGTATGTTATGAGGTGGAGAAAAAGTTTTACTTTTTGAAATTGACAATAAATAGAAGTAAGTAGATTCAGAGCAATACCTAGGTGAGCCTAGAAGATTAAAGAAAAAGCCAGATACCTCCTAAATTTCTAGTTTAGCGTTTGTCATGGTTAGGGACAGGTGTCAACTTGGCCAAGTTGTGGTACCTGTTCATCTGATTGGGCAAGCGCTGGCCTGTCTGTTGCAATGAGGACATTTCATAGGATTAGGTCATGATCACATCAGCTACATCCACAGCTGATTCCATTTGTAATCAGCCAAAGGGGAGTGTCTTCTGCAATTAGTGATGCTAAATCCAATCATGGGAAGCCTTTTAAGGAGGACTCAGAGGAGACAGGTTCCATTACTGCTTTGGCTGGTGAGCCTCTCCTGTGGAGTTCGTCCAGGCCATCCATTGGAGTCATCGGCTTCGCAGCCTGCCCTGTGGATTTTGGACTCTGCATTCCTACGGTCACGTGAGACACTTTCATAAATTTTATATTTGCAAGTGTTCCCTGTTGGTTCTGTTTCTCTAGAGAACCCTAACTAATACAGCGTTATATAATAACTTTTTTATAAATAGGAAAAAAATGAGGACTATGAAATTACCACTGGAATATAGAGAGGCTTAATTGTGAATCAGTTATTTCTAATTTCTGTTATTTTTCTGAGTCGAGCTTCTTTAAGGTGTTTATAGGGAAAAATCAGTAAAGATGTAGTGCTATGTTTACTTACAAACTGAATATATTATTTAAACCTAGAGGATTAGGACCCAAAAAGAAAATAACAACTATTGGTTTTGCAACATGGTGAATTGGCCACATTAAAAGAAGGAAAAGATCAATAACTTTTTTTTCTTTTTAGTGCTGACAAAAATGAGCTATCAAAATTATTTATACTAAAACATATCATGTCTGTATGAGCATCAGGCATTTTATTTTAGGCACAAGATTTTTTTATTGAAAGAAATGAAGTGACTTTACTCATTTATGCTAAACACTGTGCAAGGCATGCCATATCCTTAGTTGTTTATTTGTTCCAGACTACATTCATTTTATTAGCCACTCAACCAGGTTGAAAAGTAATTTTTTTAGAATTGCACCCCATGAAGGAACTTCTGAAAATAAGAGTGTCACCTTATTAAGCTATTTAGACCTAAAACATCAATTACCCCAAATATAACATATGAAAGAGCAGTTTTATAGATTGTTATCTGCATACTGAAGTATGTGACATTATACTGATAGTATAAAGATCATGTTGGTTTAGCTGTTGAAGGTATTTTCCTTTAATGTCCCAGAGGGTGGTCTCATCTGACACGGTGGATGCTTTCTTGAAAAGATGTATCAAAATCTACTTCTATGTTGCAGGAAGATGGCAGAGTAGGAAGCCCCCAGATTCAGTCCTACCAGCAGATCAACGATCAGACAAGACGAGGGTTGTCTGAAACAACTATCTTGAAAGTCAGGAGACCAGGAGAATACTGTTCAGCATCCAGGGATAGCTAGGAGGAAGAAGCTGATAGATTATGGTAAAAACTAGTAAAGTAGTCTTCCTATTTGCCTGGCTAGCTTGCTCATAACAGAAAGGGGCAAAAAATCCTCTTTCCCAAGACCCGGTGTGGACACAGCTGATCATTACTCACAGACTAGTTTTGAAGGTAGCTGTTGTCCCAATACACCCTGGACAAAAGCACGGCAGAGTAGATTTAAAAATGCTATGCTTCCTCAGGGCAGCAGAGGACAAGTTCAATGGCTGGATGTGGTGGGCAGGCCAGAAAAACTCAGCTTTGTGAAGCTGTGGAAGCAGTTTCTGGCACCCTTCCTGAGCAGGGCAGTTTGGAGCCAGTTTGTGCCCTCTTTAAGAATCCTTGTAGTTTGTTGTCTGAGTGGCAAGTAAGCCAGTTATAAGAACAGGGGTGACCTCTTTGGACCCTTTTATCCCCAAGATTGGGCAGCCACCATTCTGAAAAATCTTCCTCCTATGTGGGCCACCGAAATGCAGAGCGGAGTTCAGGTACTGCACAGAGCACTTCTAATGGCTCCAAGATGGGCACTGGGGAGGAGGAAGAGCAGCAGCGACAGCAGGAAGAGGAACCTGGCTGCCCATGGCAGGCTTAAGTGGCGACACTGCTTGGAAGACTGTGGTGGAGGCTGTAGGTCACTGTCCAGGGGGCTTCCTTGTGAAAAAGCAACCACTGAGGACAGCAGCAAAGACTGCTTTGGAATCAAAACCCCCTGTGCCCTCCACGTCAGAGGTGGCCCTGAGCTGGAGTCACAGATCCCTAAATGTCTGGACAGCAATGAATTTGGGATCCATAGGAGTTGTATTCTCTGGGACAGTGGAATCCACCTGTTCTGTGGCAGGCTCTATACCCTGCAGGAAGTGCTGGAAATAGCCAGAGAGATTAAATGTTCCCACTGCCCGGTGGAAGGTGCCACCTTGCTCTGCTACAACCAAAGTCTCGTCCTCCTGACACCATTATTCATGTGCCATTGATGGATATTGTTCGCTACACGAGGAGAACTTCTCTGTGCGGTGCCCCATGCACAAGGTGATACTATGAAGACAAGGTGGTGCACACTTGTGATGACGTGAAAATCATCCTACTGTGCAGTCACAACCCCCACCCACCCCACCCCAATGTTCCTGCCCATGCCAGCATTTATTCCTAAATTCTTACATCATACTAAGTCTGGTGACATCACAGAAAAGACAGACTCAAGAAGTTGGAATGACTGTTTCCATCAACACAATCTCTATAATGACAATGTGGGGGGATGGGGAGTTGCTGGGGATATTATAGAGAAGGTTAAAAATATATGTATATAAATAGATTTTGAATCTGGAGAGATTTTATTTAAATGAAAGGTGAGCTATCCCTTTGATTCTATTTTAAAATTACAAGTTAACCACAAATTTAATTCAATGGCAGTGAAATTTAAATGTGAAATTGAACTGAACAAACTCTCATCTCATTAAAGATGGGAATGTGTGTGGCTTTGATTTTTGACCTGTTTTACACTGATTCAGAGAACACCAAACCCAGGATTGAAAGAGAAGACAAACCACACCAAAACCATTCTTTTGTCATTAATGTGTCTTAAAGTGAGAAGGTTTGGGGGGGAAGGAGTGTAATTTAAAATGTACAGAGTTAATGTTTAGAATGATGGAAATAGATTGGCAATGGATGAAGGTGATAGTAGCACAGCCTTGGGAATGTAATTAGCAGCTCCGAAATGTATATCTGAATATGACTGAGCTTGAATGCCCTGTAGGAACATCACCTTGAGTGCAGTTTTCATATTCAAGAAATTTAGCAATGATATAAAGCTTTTAGTCTATATCCCAATTTTTCATATGTGCCAATAATGTAATCTTGAACCATCTCTCCTCCCTTGTTAGAACCTGTCCAGAATCATCCCTTAATTGTTGTTCTCTCTATAGTTGCTCCTTTTTGTGTGTTTATGATTGTGGGAATGTGTAAACAATAAAAGTTTTCCCGCCTCACCCACCCCCAAGCACAGTACTGAGTGGGATTAATCACACTGACTGTGGTGCGGTGTTACTGTTTGGTATGAAAACTTGCCCATCTCCTCAAACAGAGACCCCACTCCCATTATGCCTTAATTTCTCATTTGTCTGCCCTTTTCCCTTAGCAACCTGTACTCTAATTTCTGTCTCAAGATTGCATATTCTCTGATATTTTATTGTAGTTTCCATGGATTTAAATGTAACACCCGAAATCTGTTATAGTTGTGTTCCTTTGAAACCAACTTCACTGCAATACTGTAACAAGCTATGTTCCTATGCCCCACCATCTCCCCACATTTATGCATTTGTTATCACAAATAACAATTTGTACGTTATGAGTTCAAAACCATTGATTTATCATTACATTTTCTTAATTTATATTTTAGGTCTTGTAGGAAGTAAAATGTGGAGTTATAAATGAAAAATAAAATAGCACTAGTATTTTTCTTTATCTCTGTCAGTAAATTTACTGGAGCTCTTTATTTCATCTATGCATCTTCAATTGATTGTCTATTGTCCTTTCTTTTCAACCTGAAGCATCTCTTGTAGGGTTGGTCTGGTAATGATGAAGTCCTTCAGCTTTTGTTTATCTGGGAGTGTCTTAATTTCTGTCATGTCTGAGAGACAGAGTCATGCCAGATATAGAATTCTTGGTTGGCAGTACTTTGCTGTCAGCAATGTAAATATTTTATCTCATTGCTCTCTTCCCCCCAGGGACTCCAGTGGTAAATTGGCATTAGTCTTAGGAAGGCTTCCTTGAATGTGACGTGTAGTTTCTCTATCGCAGCTTCTAGAATTCTCTCATTATCTTTGGCATTTGACAGTTTGGTTAAAATGTACTGTGTTGAGAGTCTATTTGGGTTTATCCTTTCGGACTTTACTGAGTATCTTAACTATGTATATTCATTTATTTTGTTAAATTTGGAAAGTTTTCAGCCATTATTTCTTTGAACATTTTCTCTGCTCACCGCCCCCCCCCCCCCACCTTCTTCTCCTTCTGAAACTCCCACAGTGTGTTTATTGGTATACTTCATGGTAGACCAAAGGTTCCTCAGACTCGGTTCATTTTTCTTCAGTCTTTCTTCATTCTGATCCTTAGAATATTTGATATAAATTGTCTTGTTTTCAAGTTCACTGATTCTTTCTTCTGTCAGCTCCAATCTACTTCTGAACCCTCAAGGGAATTTTGATTTCTATTATTGTGGTCTTCAGTTCTGTTTGGTTTCTTTTCATAATTTCTTCTTTATTGATATTCTCTTTGTGAACATCTATTGTTTTCATTACTTCCTTTAGTTATTTGAGCATATTTAGGACCTTTTTTTTTTTTTTTAAATCTTTGTCTGTTGTGTCCCAGGTCTTGTCTACCTCATTGATGTTTTCTAATGCTTTAAGTTTCTCCTTTTCCTGGACATCACTTTCTATTTATTTATGTATTTTGCAATCTTTTTTCTGAAACCTGGACATTTTAATATTATTGTATTATCACTGGAAGTTATACTCTGAGGCATATGTTCTTTAATCTTTTATCCACACGGTGTTATATCAGAGATTTTGTTGATTGCCAGGAGCTAACAAATGTATACTTACATACATATACATGCATACTTACATACATACATACATGTACACATACATACTAAAGGGTGGTTTTTTGGTCTTTGCAGATTGACCTGTCCATTTGTCCTTCTTTAGGGCTTATCCATACAGTGGGTTTAGAGGATAGCTCAAGGCCAAAGCGTAGAGGCAACCCTGATTCCTTTTGGGAATGTGTCTGGTCTTGTACATATGCACGTGGCCGTGCAACTATTAACACAAATATAAATATTTCCTCCTCCTAGAAAACAGTTTCCTCAGGATTCCAGGTACCCCACTATATACCCTAAGCCAGAAATCCTTTGCCCCAGCTAGCCACTTGAATGTGCCCCTACAGTTTTCTGTTCGAGATCTCAGTGAACTACCTTAAACACATAAGACAAGTTCTGGGGAAGCAAGACCCTCAAGCTATCACTGGACAGATTGGGCTAGACACCTGTGCTGCCAGTTTGTAGGAGAGTTACTCTGCTTCCTCCAGAACAGGATCACGGATCCACATTGGGAATGCAAGTTGGCTCCACTGCAAGCATGTGAGGGTTAAGGGACAGGCTAGCCAAGGTGCAATGAAAGCCTACTGCTTTTATGTAAGTTTTTTTTTTTTTTTCTCCCTAATTCAGTGCTTGCCCTGCTTCTGCAGACTTTTAACTATTTTCTGGAACTGTAAGAATTTTTTTTCTGGTTCAAAGCTTCCACTGGTGTATGGGAGCTCTGAAGCATTTCACGCGACCATCTTCATTGGAGCAGGTGAATATAATAGAGGTTTGATAGCAATCTTGAATGGCAATATTGTAGTAATTGGTGCCTACGAAAAGATCAATTTCATTGGTGAGTCAGAGATGAGAGCAGTTTTAGAGGCCAGGATTCCAAATAAATGTATTGATTAGAAGGCTGGATTCCTCATGGAATTCTAAGTGTCCTGGCTTCTACATTAAAAATTTTATCTAATGGCCATTTTAATGTAAATAACCTCGTGTGCCTAGTTGTAACTGTGTTATCTAGTTCAGGCTTGTTGATAGGATCATAGGGCTGTGTTTGAGAAGGAAGGAAGAAAATTCTGGAAAAGCACTATAAGATAGTATTGTTTGGATTAGGACCTGAGCATATATATTTTCTGATAGCAGAGGAACAGGAAGGGTATAAAGGTTTTAAGGCAGGGTAGTGGTGCAATCAAAACTGCTTTTAGTGTGTTCTTCTAGTGGTTGTTTGAATGTCAAATTGGAGATTTGAGGAAGTAGGAACCCAGTTGGGTGGTGACTGTAGTCTAAGATAAAGGAAGGTAGAGTGGGGTCAATAGGCAGGGAAAGATGTAGCATGTAAGCCGGATCATTTCTTTTAGGAAAGCTTAATGAGTTCATCAATAATTATCTCTTCTCTACCTCATCTTTTCTGTGGATCTAGACTTCCTTGTAAATCCTTATGGCCTGCTGTAAACTTGAGAGACGGCTTATAATGATTACTTTTTGAAAGTACAGGATACTTTAGCAAAATACCTTTTGTATTTTCTCTACATGTGCAAGAATTTTGCTCTTTTTGAAATTAAACCAAGAAATAAAAATATTTCATTATTTTATTTTGTTTCCATATGTTCTTCATCATTTCTGCTATTGTTTCTATGTATTAAGTGCCTAAAATGAAAATTCTGAATAGTCACAATCTCTCATAAAACAGTTGTTTGTCTGCCTGCCCATGCAAAAAACACAAATAAACAAACAAACAAACAAAAAAACCAGCTGTTTGTCATTGAAATACATGTAAATATTCAGGTACAGATATTGGGCCATCTCATCAGTGCATCTACTTATCTCTAGTATCTGTCACTACACTTATAAACACTTCAGTCTTTGCAAATTCTCTTGGTTCATAGTGATGCCCAGGGTAGGACAGTTCTAGCCACATAGAAGACCTGTTGGCAGAGATATCACAAATTGGGCAGAAAACAACTCAGGAGGTGGCTTAGTTGGCTCAGCAACAGTGATTCTTGGCACCAAATTCAAATCAGCAGCCTACTACGTTAGCCGGAATGTCTGATTAAGTGTTATAGTCTTTACAAAGATAACATTTAGATGGTATTTCATTAGTATTAAGAACAGGGAATCTGAATATTTTCGTAAGAGTTCCAACAAAGAAAAATGCTTGTCTCTTAAAGGAAACATGAAGACAACCATTTGACAGCATGTGCATATTTTTTCTCTCTCAAGGATTTGTTCTTTTGCATATTTGCATTTTCATAGAGCTGCAGAAAACAAAGGCAGTTAATTTGAGATTACATGTGTCTCTATTTTTGTAATGCAAACAAATAGGACTGCATTTTTCCTTGCCAAAATTTGTCTTTACAGAGAATTATTCTTTTATTGTTCTGAATAGCTTTTGGACTTAGGCATAAATAGTAACCTTCATAATTTCTTGTAACTAAATATAGACAACCCTCATATTGTAGATTTTTTTTCAATTGAGAATACTTAAAACCCTCTCTTAAATGATTTATAGCTCTAGAAGAGATAGTATAAAAGAGAAAACAGTAATTTAATGAAAGAGGATTTAATTCTGGGCTCTCCCACTTAATAGCTATAGATCAGGGTCAAAATGTTTAACTTCACTGAATGTCAGTTTCCCCATTTTTAAAATGAGGATAAAAAGTTTTATCCGATAAAGCTGTTGTAATGATAACGTGGTAACTATTTGTAAACTACAATAAAAACTAGTTTGTTTCTTTGTGCTTTAAAAATCTACATGTCACTCTAAAAATGGCAGGTCTCTCAGCAAGATGGAAGGGTGAAGAATGAAGTATCTTCACAACATCAGAAAGAGGCTCACCTCATTATAAAGACATTTTCTTGAAACTCTAACATTGTATATTTTACAGCCTCATCTATAATCCTTTTAGCATGACACAGTAAAGCTTTGTAGAAATTTATCTTTCCATATCTCTGTGAAATAAAGATACATTTTCCTAGTGAAATTTGACTAATGGGAACCAATTTCCCATTCTTTTTTGAAAGTACATGCATACCGCTCATTTCCTCTTAAAGAATATTGAATTCTTGGGGATCCTTCCCTTTGACTTTATATATGGTGGTCTAAAGATGGTTAGATAGTTGGGTTGGGGAATTTTGGTGGTCAGGAAAGCTTTAATTGACTGAGAATAATTCACCAGTGGAAGAAATAAGAATGATGCTCTCTGTTCCCTTATAGTTCCTACTCACTATTTGTATTTCTTCTGAAAAGAAGACTGTTTCTTCTGAAAAACTATACCAATTTGAAGGCCAATGAGCTTGGCTGGGTTCATTATTACAGCATTTTATCCCACTGTTGAAGACACCATTTCATGTGTATAATTTTTGTATATCCCCTGCAATCTGGACAGACTACCCACTGTATGGGGTTATTCACTAATGTACTGGAAAAGTTCAAAGTAGCTATTGCAGATGCTCCAAGGAAAAAGGATAAGGATGTCTTAATTAATCTGCAGTTTAAAAAAATCTGTTCTAAATAAATCCAATGAGTGCAAATTGAAAAGTAGACAGCTGGAGGTCTCATTAAGTGTATATTAGCTTGTATTAGCATACGGCAAATCTGTCTGTAATATTTCATTCTCACTGTGTGAAGGTATGTTTGCTGGGATATAAAGCTTAAAACCTCCAGCTTTCCCCTTTAGTTTTCTTTTTTACCTCTGGTAACTAAAATTATACAATTTCAATTTAAAGAAGTTGTGACTGATGTAGAACCTGTCACTATTTTTCTATAAAGCAATTTGAGGAACTGGATATATCTCCTTGAGTAATTACAATAATTAATTAATAAGTAATTATAATACTTGATTTTGATTGTTACTGTAAATATTTATTCCATGTGTTATTTAGATCCATATCTTATAAGGGCCAGGCCTATTTCTTGTAAAATGACTCTGACTAGAACTGATTTTTTAAAATTGATGATTCTACCCAACTTTTAGACCAGGCTGATATCTCCAGAATTTCTACTGATTTTCATTAGCTCCTAACAGCTGGTTTGGAGTTAAAGAGAGCAGTAGAGCCCATTTCGTAGGAGAAAATTATGTAGTAGGAATTAGGAAAAAAACTGAGCATACTTATTAGTATCTACTTATGAAGCCCTTCTTTTTCTTTCCTCACTCATTTTAATTTTACACCAAAGAGCCTGGCATATCTTTTGGAAGAACAAAGTGCTGTGGACAGTTTGAGGAACGGTTGAGACTTCTTGCTGCCATTTTGCATTGTTTAATTTCATGTAGTACTAGTGTAGGGGGGAAGAAGACTGCTGTATGCACTGTTTACCATGACTAAACTTCTAGATTTTTATTCTCACACTCAAAAAGCACCTGTTGGGACCGATGAGATGAGGAAAGAGGAGAAAAGGCAAAGGGAACCCCATCAATGATGAACATTATTTCACACCCAGATCATCTTTGTTTTCTAAATAGGTCAGCTTCTGAGTAACAGGTAAGAAAACCAAAGACAGCTTTGAGAAAGAGGAACCATGTGGCTGGAAAGACCTTTCCAAGTTCTCTTTGCTCATCTTCTACTCTATACACAGGTGATGGAGAATGCTATTTTAAAATTGTGCAATCTAAGCCCATGAACGATTTAAAATCTCTCTCAGACTTCTGCTTAAGAGTCAAGTGAGGTGCTTTAAACTTTTCTTGAAATGGAAAACATAGTAGAGATATAAATATTTCCCCTAAAAATCTTAAGAATTCCTGCAAGCAGAAAATGGCAATGTTGTACAGAGCAAAAACAGTTTTATGGAAAAGTAGAGGAAAGGGCACAGGACTGACATAGAAGTTCTGAAACTAAAGAAAGAAAACTTTGATTTTATTTCTTATTTAAGATACATGTATTGGAAGGAGGGATTCAAAGCTATGACACAGTATTTAGTCCCAAAATAGATTATATTGTGTCCCTCATTTTCATATTCTAGAAGCCATTGGTACTAATAGTGGCCATACCTTACAGGATACTGCTACCTGAGGTTGAAAGAAGGTGCTGCAGTTTATATGACTTAGAGACAACAGTCATAGACAATGGTTTATTATGCTTGGAATCCTACATGTGGCACCATGGGAGAATAGACAAAACAAAATGTAGGCTACCTGAGAGGAACATTGCATTTACCAAAATGGAACATATGTCCACGAGCTGAAATTCGAGGACACATCAGAGTAAAGGTCTGTGACAATGATAAAAATGGGAACTTTGAGCCAAGGTTGTGAATTAGAAACTAGTAATAGAAAGCTCTTCCTAGAAAATGTTAGTAAAGTGCCAGGTAGAATACTGGCAACAGCTCCTATAAAGTGCTGAGTGTTTACTTGATAACAATTTCTAGAATATGTCTCATTGCAAACTGAATATATACATTTTTGTTTCCTAGCTTCTAAAAACAAATACCGCACAGTAATTTATTGACTCACCATTTCAGCTGCTAGAAGGCTTGTTTTTGCCCGGGATCAGTAGCTTTTCACTGATTGGCAATTTGGGGGGTTCCTTGGTTTTCCTGTCTTATGGCAATGCATGTGGCAGTGTTTTCTCCTTTCTCTTTCAGGTTCCCTTGACTTTCAGCTTTCAGCTGTCCCCTATGGCTTCTCTTTGTATGTCCAATTTCTCTAGCTTATTAGGACTTCAGTGAATTAGGAACTCCGATATTGGATTAAGGCCTACTCCATTCAGACTTCCTCCTACAGTTTAACTAGCAACATCTTTAAAGATCATGTTTTACAAATGTATTCACATCCACAGGACTAGGGACAGGGAACAGAACTTACCTTTTGTGGGGAATATGATTCAATCCTACTGTCCACCCTCTGCCCCCCAAAAAACATGCTCTTCCCACATGTGTGGGAAGTCTCATCCAAATCAGTATCAGTATGGTCCATCTGGGAGTAAAATTTCTCTCTAAAGGACCACAAAAACTTGAAAACAAGTTATTTGTTTCCATTATACAATGGTGGGAGAGACATAGGATAAACATTATCATTCTGGAAGGAAACACGAGTTACAAGTTCCAAACAAGTCTGAAATGCTGCAGGGAAAAGTCTATTAGATCTCAAGGTCTGAGAGAAATCTGTGACATGATGCTTTGTTTTCCAGCCTGATGGAGGAGCAGCCCCATCTCTTCCAAGCATTTGTGAAGCAGCCCTGCTCTCTCATAACACTTGGGTGTATGTCCAACCCTCTGAACACCAGAGTGGCAGCCAGGCTCTCTGTGAATGCTTGTACACAGGCCCTACCATTTCTGAGCAGTGGGGCACAAGGAACACAAGCTCCTAGCATCTGGGCAGATGGCCAGCTCCCTCCAAGGACTGAGACAGAACCATCCTTACCACACAAGTGAGTGGGTCCTCTTTCTTAGCTCAAGTTGATCTTTTTTGATCAAGGGTTCCACTGTTCTGCCCTTGAGGTCATTCTTCCTTCAGTTCTTTCTTTTTCCATCTTTCAGTTCTGGTTGACAGTTCTGCTTACACAGATTTTGCAAAAACCTTGTTAGCTTTGTATGTAGTTCAAGTGAGTCAAACTGTCAGACAATTTTAGCTCTCCGTAGATTCTTCCTAGATAACTGCATTTCTAATCCTGACTTCTTCTGAGATGTCTAACTGGATCCATGTTCAATCAAACCTCACACAGATTCCTCTTCTCTGCAAACTTGCTTCCCAGAAGCATAAGGAGGTCCCTGATGGACTCTCAGAACATGCTACCAGGATAGGCTTGGTATTTTCAGTCATCAATTTCTGGCTCCTTTGTGTTTAAAAATTTAATTCTCAGCTTATGTTTCTCTCGTCACATTTTCCTATAAGCTTCAAAGAGAAATCAGCCTGTACCTTCCACACTTAGATTGGAAATGTCTTCAGCTAAGTATCCAAGTCCATTCCTTTTAAGTTCTGCCATCCATCTGATATTAGGACCCATGTGCACCAAGTTCTCTGCTACTTTATAAGAAGAATAATTTTTTCTTGAGTTTCCAGTAACACTTTTATTTCCTTCCACACCCTCATCAGACATACTTTTAGCATCCATATTTCTATCAACTGTCTCTTCAAACCAACCTAGGCTTTTACTCTCAGATACCTCACAATTCTTCCAGCCTCTTACCCATTACCCATTACCACATTTATAGGTGTTTATAATAGCAACATCCCACTTCCAGTCCCAAAAATGGTTTTAGTTTCCTAGATATTAAAACAAACAGCATATAGTGTTATGCTATGGATTGACTTAACAACAGGAATATATTGGTTCATGATTTCAGATAGAAGGCTTTCTTCCTCCCAGAGTCGGTATCTTCCGGCTTGTTGGCAATCTTTGGGGTCTTGTGGATTTTCCATGACATGAAAATGCACACGGTGCCATCTTTTCCTTTCTCTTCTGGGTTCCATTGACTTCCAGCTTCCAGTTACTCCCTATGGCTTCTCTTTATATGTCCAATTTCTTTGCTTATAAAGACTTCATTGATTTTGGATTATGGCCCACCATCATTTGGTTTGGATATAACTTAACTAATAGTATCTTCTAAGGTCCTATTTTCAAATTGGTTCCCACCCACAGCACCAGGGAACCTGAACATGCTTTTTGTGAGGGACATGAACATACTAGGGAAGTAAACAACCTAATGGTGCCAGGGGCAATGGTGACTCAGTGGCAGAGTTCTTGCCTGCTATGCCAGGGTCCCAGGTTTGATTCTTGGAGCCTGCCCATGCCAAATAATAATAATAATAATAATAATAATAATAATAATAATAATAATAATAGATGTCAAATACCATTCACACAGGAAAATGGAAGAATCTTCTCTGGGGAATCTGCTCCACTCAAGAGAAAAGATCCAAAGAGAATGCCAGCAGTGATTTTTCAACAAGACCCAGATCAACCAAATTATGGTGAACACTGGGGTCAACAAGATCCACTCTTACTTATCAGCAAAAACCCAGGGGTTATTATATATTTAAATAAAGCATCTCATAACAAAGAGAAAAAAAATAAAGAGAAACTATAATGCATGAGGAAAAATGGCTATGCAACAAATGAACACTTCAAAACAACTATGATTAATATCCTCCAGGATACGAGAAAAAAGGTTCGTATCCTTGGAACAAGATCAAAGATTTTTTTTCAGATGTCAGAAACTAAAGTATGATAGTATAAGTGAAAAAATGCAATATAAGATTTAGCAGACAAAGTTGAGAAATGTTCCAGATGAAAAGCAAAAAGTCAGAGATGGAAATTAGAGAAAGAAAAAATAGAACCAGTATCCCATATCTTAAAAAATTGATATGCTAGAAGTAGAAAACAGAAAATATAGAATTGGAAATTATCAAGGGAAATATTTCATGAAAATGTCCAAGAATGAAAGGGCATATTTTTCTAGATTGAAGAGACCCATCACGTTCCCAGCTCTATGGGTAGAAATGGATCCACACTAAGGAACATTGATAAAAAGTCAGTAACCTAGGAATAACAGGGATATTTTCAAGATCTCAGAGAGAATATTAATCTTAAATGAAAGTACTCAAAATAGAAATACTGGAAGCTCAGAAAACAATAGAAAAAACGTTTAGGCTTTTGAAGTGACCAATAGATTACAACCTGGTAGGCTGTGGCCAGTCATTTGTGAGAGCAAATAAAAGACAGTTATCTCCCATGAGCTCATTTTCAAAAAGTACTAGAAGATGTTCTCTACTAAATATAGAGAATAAACCAAGAAAACAGAAGACAAGGGATCCAGAAACAGAGGATCAAAACTAGAAAAGAAGAGGAGGGAATCACAGATTTCAAATGATACTCTAGAAAGCATCAAAGCAATTTGGAGCAGGATAAGATTTATCAGGGAGGGACTTCTTCAACAAAATAAATTTCTGTTCCTCATAATTTCGAATGAATTAAGAAAGGTTGTATACCTGAGCAGGTGGAAATGGGGGTTGGGAAAGGTTTAGTGTGTTATTGAGTCGTAAAGTAAGAAATCAATGGTAGGACAAACAACCAAAGTGAAAGATAGAAATATAAAAAAAAACTTACCATACTAAACTAAAATGAAAAAGCACCAAATTTTCATGAGAAGAGCAGTTAGAATATGTAAACACTGGATATGGATCCAATCCATAATATAAAATGGTGATAGCATGATGTGACAGGGTGTTTTTATGCATGGAAGGGTGCAAGGCATGTAAAGGGGGTGTTGAAAGAACTAAATTTGTATTATTCAAAATAGAAGGTCACTACATAGTGTCTGTACCTGAAAAAAATAAAAATAAAAATAAAGCAGCAGCAATAAAGCATATTCAGGAGATATTTACATATAAATGCCAATAGAATCATGTGAAACATCTGAGCATGGTTGCTTCTGAGAAGGATGAAAAGTAGGTAGAAATGAGAGTATGTTATGTTTTTTATAGCAATTATCTGTGATTATGTAACTTCTTTAAACCATGTACATATAATTTTGATAAAAATTTAAAATAATTGTAAAAGATTTTTTAGCAAATTAGGAATTAAAATAACATAAAACAATTTCTATGAAACCACTTCTTATAGTTTCTTTCTAACTTGATGCAGTTATCGATATGTAGATATGCACATAATAATTTAAATATATAGAAAATATTATTAGAAGTATTCATATCGAGAAAGTTATCTAGAGTTCTTTGAATTATCAAATCATTTATCTTTCCCATTTTTCTATGGCAGTCTTTGTATTTTTCAAATTCTTATGGAAAGTTGGGCCTATATCTGGTATTATAGTTTTATTTTATTAATAATTTTAATGTTTAAAATTAATATAGGACTTACTTTAATGTTTATCTTTTTATATTGGGTCATATTTGGAAAAGAGCTACTTAGTCAATGACTTTATTTCCTTTTTGTATGAAATATTTCTAACATACATGAATGTATAATACTATGCTGAACATTAACACAATCTGAATAAGTAGCATAGATGCAAACTATTCTCAGCTGCTATACATACATGCTGGATTTCATTCTACTTCCTCTCCCTCAGAGGTAATTGCTGATTTGGGTATTAATCACTTTCATGTGTGTCATTAAAGTTTTACCACATGAATATGCAATGTAAAGCAGTATGTAGCATTGTTACGTGTTTTAAATATCTACCATTGCTATCATGCTGTGTATACTTTTTATTAGAGATGTAGAAATGCATAAAATCATGCAGAAAATGCTAAACTGCCACATATACCCCTTCACACATTCAGTTTTCTCTATTATTAACACTTTGCATTGCTACTTTTGTTACAAATAATGAAAATACCATTATTATAATTATACTGTCTATAGTCCATTGTTTACACTAAGGGTGACTGTTTGTGAGGTAAAGTCATACTTTATTATTTTTTATTTAAATTCTACAACATATAGACAACCTAAAATTTCCCCCTTTTAACCATATTCACATATATCATTCAGTGGTGTTAATTATATTCACAATGTTGTGGACATTGTCTCCACCTTGAGACAAGGTGGAGTATCGGTGGCTGGGGGATTCTGGACAGAGTTGAGGGGTTATCCTGGAGGTTATTCTTGTGCATTAAATAGATATCACCTTGTTAGTCAAGATACAGTGGAGAGGCTGGAGGGAAATGCATGAAAATGTGGGGCTGTGTTCCAGTGGCCATGTTTCTTGAAGATGATTGTATGGTGATGTGGCTGTCACAGTGTGACTGTGTGATTGTGGGGGACTTGTGTCTAATGTTAAAACCTATGGAATAGGAGTGGATAGTGGGGGGAACAAATGTTTAAATAAATTTGGGTTGGGGTGCTGGTGGTTGGTTGAGATGTGGCATGTATAAATTTTTTTCTGTTTTCTTTTTATTTATTTTTCTAAATAGATGTGGATGTTCTGGGAAATGATTATGATGATGAGTGCGCAGTTGTGTGGTGATGTGTTATTGTCACCATCACCCATTAGCAAAACTTTTTTATCACTCAAAACAGAAACTCTGTATCAATTAAACACCAATTCCCCATTCCTTATTCTCTCCACAGGCTCTGTAAATTGTATTCTAGTTTCTGATTCTATGCATCTTCTTATTCTGATTGTTTCATATTAGTGAAGTCATAAAATATTTGTCCTTTTATCTCTGGCTTATTTAACTAAAAACGATGTCTTCATGGTTCATCAAGTAGTTGAATATATCAAGCTTCATTCTTTTTTATGGCCAAGAAATAATCCATTGTATGTAGACAACACATTTTGTTTATCCATTCATCTGTGGATGGACTCTTGGATTGCTTCCATCTTTTGGCAATTGTGAATAATGCTGCTATAACCATTGGTGTGTAAATATCTATTCAAGACCCTGCTTTCATTCTTTGGTGTATTTACCTAAACCTGGAATTGCCAGGTCATTTGGTACTTCTTTCCTTATTTTTCTGAGGAACTGCTAAACTTTTCCACAGGGGCTGCACCATTTTACTTCCCAGCTAACAATTAAAGACTGTTAGAACCCAATTATACATTTGAGGACTACTCAGTTCCTTCTGGAACAGGACCAGACACCACAGTGCAGGCCACCTTCACACTTTGCTGTGGTGGGGCAGGAGAGGGACCTATAAGGGCACCGTGAGCTTCCTTTACCATTTTTAGAGCTGTTTTTAATTTGTTTTGTTTTTGCTTGGTGTTTGCCCTTCAGCAAAGATGTTAAGTAAAGTGATATAATTTCCATGTCCCTACATTTTTACAGTAATTCCCCAAGAAGTTTGCTACAATGTTTGCATAATCATTTTTCTCTATCTTATAGCATGGCAGAGAATTAGTTAGATACTTCTTGAGTCAGAAAATTCAATGTGATGACTAGGTGTCAATTTTGTGTCTGTGTGTATGTGATAACTACATCCACTGTGTGATAAACACCAGCTCAAAACCTTGTCTAACAATAAGTACATGGAACCTTGAGTAGGGCATGAGATTTTGTTGTTTTGTCCAGAGTGATGCCCCAATAAATCCCAGAGTGATTTGAAGTGAATAAAAAAGTATTTGCAAAGTCCCCTTCAGGGAATGATGAGAAAGGGGGAAAATTCAACTCCCCCAAGTTGAATTCTTGATATTCCCACAAGCAGTGTGGACAGCCAAAGCTATAGGTTGAGCCCCCAATCTTGGGGTTTGTTCTTATGAAACTTAACCCCACAAAAGATAGGTCAAGCCTACTTAAAATTAAGCCTAAGAGTCGCCCCCAAGAGGGCCTCTTTTGTTGCTCAGATGTAGCCTCTCTCTCTGGGCAGCACAAAGGATAAACTCACCACCCTCCCCCTGTCTATGTGGGGCATGGCTCCCAGGGGTGTGGACCTTCCTGGTGGCTGGGACAGAGGTCCCGGGGTGGGCTGGGGCTCAGCATCAGGGTATTAGGAGGAACTACTCAACCGGGGTGGGGGGAGGAGCTAGGTGAGACAAGGTGGAGTATTGGTGGCTGGGGGATTCTGGACAGAGTTGAGGGGTTATCCTGGAGGTTATTCTTATGCATTAAATAGATATCACCTTGTTAGTCAAGATATAGTGGAGAGGCTGGAGGGAAATGCATGAAAATGTGGGGCTGTGTTCCAGTGGCCATGTTTCTTGAAGATGATTGTATGGTGATGTGGCTGTCACAGTGTGACTGTGTGATTGTGGGGGACTTGTGTCTAATGTTAAAACCTATGGAATAGGAGTGGATAGTGGGGGGAACAAATGTTTAAGTAAATTTGGGTTGGGGTGCTGGTGGTTGGTTGAGATGTGGTATGTATGAATTTTTTTCTGTTTTCTTTTTATTTATTTTTCTAAATAGATGTGGATGTTCTGGGAAATGATTATGATGATGAGTGTGCAGTTGTGTGGTGATGTGAATTACTGATTATATATATATAGAACAAAATTATCAAAAGTTAAGAATGTTTGCATTTGGTGCTTTTTGGTATTTAAAAATTTTTTTAATTAATTAAAAAAATTAAAAAGTTAACAAAAAACCTTAGCCTATACTAAGAATTTTCCCTCTTAAACAAGAGTGGACATCAGTTGCCTCATCTGTTCCACATGACAGTTCTCTGGCCACAACATGTGGTCCAAGGATGGACAACTAATCCAGCTGTACAATTTGGATCTGAGGGATAAAGAGATATAGACTTCTTTTTCCATGGTCCTCCATAGGAATGCTTAATGAATTTCTCTATTGAAACCCTTCTGACTTCTCCAGTTTCCTACTTTTCCCAGGGCTTACTTGGATGGCTTTTCACTGTCTTCTGCAACATGCCCTAGACACTTTTAATAAACTTCCTTTTCTGGATATGGAAGCTAAAGCCTCATTTTGCTATGGGTAGCCAGAAGACCTGTTAATATATTAATATAGAGTATATTACTCTAATTCATTTAATCACTTAGAAACTTGTCTGTTATCTTCCAATAGCTGTCATTGAAGGCAATATAAACAAATACATTGATTTGGGCTTTATTTTAACTCATCATTCCCTCTTATTTAAGTTCAACATTTTGTTCTCTGGCTCAGTGTTTTATCTTCTTTTCTGGATACTCAGCCTGTTTTTTCCCTCCTTCCCTGTTTATTATGAACAATATTTCATATTCTTCTCTTGAAACTAGATCTGTGTAAATTCTCGTTGGTTTAATATTTCACCTCATAATTGTGTATCCACTTATGATAGGGTCTTCTTAATTTCCATGTGTTATTTAAAGTAAATGAAAATAGCGTACACTCCCTTTAAAAATAAAAATTTTCTTCATCCTTTCTTAAAGAAACAAAAGTTGTTTAATATGGCTTCATTTTGAAAGCAGCAATTTAATATTTCTATTAAGAGCAAAGTTGCTGTCTCTAGCTAATGGTGTTTTTTTCTGCTGCTGTTGAAACTCTGATTCTGAAATTTATTTCAGAGTTATATAAATGAGACTTTCTAAAAGGTCTCTTCCCAAATTAAGTGTTTTCATTAAATGAAATTACTAAAAATTCTTCACGTAAAACGCTTCTGTAACTTTACAAAATCTGTAGAAAGAAATGGATGATTATAGAAGAGATTAATACTTGCTTTGTATCTTACTCACATAGTGACTACAGAAAAAGAGAAAGCACTTGATTTCATGTCTAAACTAATTGGAAACCAGTTTACCATTTAACAATAGTTCCTGGAAGTAGAAATGGAATGTAGATATTAAGAATGAAATAGATACAGAAGCATTTTTAGTATCTGAGGTTCACACTATTCATGTTTTTTTTTTTTCTATCAAGACTTTACTTGGAAGAGAGAGATATTTATTTAGTGCAAAATTTAAGTTTTGGGTAGCACATTACCTAATTTAACTTGCATGGTCAGTTTAGTTGAACACCGTTAAGTACATGGACTCTTGAATAGGGTGTGAGATTTTGTTGGTTTGTTCAGGTTTGTGGCGAGCCCCAATATATCCCAGAGTAATTTGGGCAATGAATAAAGAAGTATTTGCAAAGTCCTCGTGGGTGACCGGGAAAAAAAGGAGGAAGTATTCGACTTCCCCATTTGGAGAATTTCTGATATTCTCACAAGAAGTGGAGACAACCAAATCAATAGGCTGAGCCCTCAATCTTGGGTTTCATTCCTATGAAACTTATTCCTGCAAGAGATAGGCTAAGCCTACTTAAAATTAGGTGTAAGAGTCACCCCCCAGAGAACCTCTTTTGTTGCTCATATGTGGTCTCTCTCTCTCTTTCTCTAAGTCAACTCAGCAAGTGAATTCACTGCCCCCTGCCCCCACCCAGGGGTAGCAGTCTCCCTGGCAAGGTGGGACAGGAATCCCAGGATGAGCCAAGACCTGACATCATGGGATTGAGAAAGTCTTCTTGACCAAAAGGAGGAAGAGAAAATTAGACCAAATAAAGATTCAGTGGCTGAGAGATTTCAGACAGTGTTGAGAGGTTATCCTGGAGGTTATTCTTACGTATTACCTAGATATCTCTTTTTAGTTTATGGAGTATTGGAAAGGTTGGTTTGAAGTACCTGAAACTATTGAACTCTTCCAGTAGGCTTGATTCTTTTATTTATTTATTTTTTAAATACCTTTTTTTATTTTAAACTACCTTTAAGGAATTCAAGAAATCTACAGTGTACAACATTAACCATTGCTCCTTCTTGTGTCTAAGAGTCCTGACTGGCCCCTGAAGTCATTGAGTTTATCACTGGAATCCCATCTCTTAAATGAAAGGTACTTTACCAGAATCACTAGCTCATCTGCCTCCCATAAATTCAATTAAAATCTTTATTGACCTCTTTATACAATCTGACATAAGACAGAAACAGGGGGTTGGGGGGTTAAGGCAGACTGACTTTAACCTCTCCAACTAATGCTTGCAAAACATTTAGCAAGTCTAATTTTGCTCATCAATAAAGGCAGAAAGTAATTCTCATATGCAAATAATTCTATTAGTGTTGTTTTGAGAGTGATATGAAAGAAAATATATAGCATAGTCAACATAAGTACTTTATATATTAATTAAAAAGTGAAATATATGTACTTTACATATTAATAACCTCTCTGGATGTGTTTTCTCATTTGACAAGTGAGGGCATTGAGTTTAGATGAGCATTTAAGTTCTCTTCACAGCTCAAAACGTATGGGAGACCAGTGAAATTCACAGTTTATGTTTCAGGTGTTCTCTGTTTTGTTTTTTCTTCATAATGTCATAATATAGTAATATAATACTGTATTATAGTGTCGTTTTTCCTATACCATATGATGTATTTATTTTTAATGCATTCTTGTATATTGAATTATGATATTTTTAATACCAGAATAGTAATATAGCTTGTAACCCTTCTCCTTACTCTAACAGCTTCTGATAGCTGACTTTGTGTTTTTGGAGTGGAGAAGAAAAGAAATAGTTTCTAACATGGGTTTGAGTACCTACTACAGACTCTCTGCCACTCCCTTTGCAAACACTTATTCTTGATGAGTGAAGAGGGCTGGATTGGTCTAGCAGAAGTGTGTCCTATGACTAGTTGGTGACTGTCTTAGGGTCCATCGTGCCCAGAAAATCCACCACTGTGTGTTACAGAGAGCAATGCAGACAGACTTTTAATCCAGCAACCAGTAAGCAGAATCTGTCAAGAGAGCTGTCACTATATTTGATCCAAGCTTTCCAGATACAGTTGTTTTTAATTGTGAAGTCTCTGGATAACAGATCAGACAACTATAATATTTGACGAAACGAGCTTTTCAAAATCATGTCATTTTTGCCAACTATTATAATTTCTTTTGTTAGGATCATAATTGTATTCTTTTATATTTTAGCAAAAGACTCAAGATCTTATCAAACCTAATCATGTCAACAGGTGCCTTCTAATCCCCTCCTCCAACATTCTGGTATATGACTTAGTGAAACAACACCTGTTATCATATCCTTGAGTCAAAGCAAGAACATATATTTCATTTAAACGAATGTTCTACATTCTTTCAAGCATTTTTAATGTTTTGTTTGCAGTGTTATATAAAATGTATGTAGACTTTTGCTAAATTTGAAAAAAGTTTTTATTATTTCTTGTCATTCATGAATCTACATTTTCTTTTGCTTAGTCCCAGGTGACTTCAATCAACCATTCATTTAGAGCTCTACATAAATGTGTCAACTTTATTCACAGGGAATAAATGAAGAGCTCTCATCCTTGATAATTCAGAATTGTCTTTCTAATAATTAATATTTTTTGAAAATCACTAAAAGAAGTATAACAAGTAGTCCTCAAAACTTTCTCTTGGTTCCAGTGTGCTATTGTAAATTTAGGTATGCCAGCAGAAGATTTATAAGAATTGGTTATAAGCTATGTAAAACATAGGTTTAAATAGACTTTATTGGACTGATAAATTATTAGTGGGAAATCAGAGGCTTGGTAAATCTACCAGAGAGATGTGTGTAGCCCTAAGCTACCTTCTGTCTTTATATGCAATTCCCATTTCCAGATGTTCTAAATACATCATTTGGCCCTCATATTTGTGTTTTAGAAGTATCTGATCCTCTTCCCCCAAAGATCATGTACCTCATGTGCATTTGACAAAGGACATGTTTTCTCATATTTGCCCTTGAAGCCAGTTTCTACACTAGTGCTGGCCTCCTAATTGTTGTTTTCTGTACTTATACTTTGTGTTCTCCCTCTGCTACTTTCTGTCCATCCTCAGATACTGCTCCTTCTTTCAGACCAAAGGACAAAGCTTTTGTGTAGCAGTTAACTGAAGCTTCAGGGATGTTTTTCTCAAAGTGTGGTACCAGGACCATATTACCCACATCACAATTGCCTAGTGGGCAAAAATGCTAATTCCTGAACTCCATCACTGCTTTCTTGAATCAGAATCCATGTGGATAGTAGCTGTTAATTTTTATTTTCAACAGATAACTAAAATGATTTTTAAGCATGCTAAGGAGTACAACTCTTTTGGGTTAGTAAGGAGGAAGGAAAGGATCAGCTAAATAAATTATAGTTTTTTAAAAAACAAACACTTAAATTGGCTTGCAAGGAATCACAGTCCTGATGTTTTGACAATGCATGACATGAGAATATCTGAAAGGGTCACTTTCTCTGTAGGCCTTTTTGATAAACATGGGAATATGCTGTCCAAATTTGACTTCAGGGAAGACCTTGCTGCCCAGCTTTGGGAGAAGCTGTCAGGAGACAGCTTGCAGCCTCCAGGTCCTTAAGGATTTACCTCAGCTGTAGAGAGCAACCTTTACCTCTTTCCTTTCCTGCACCTGACAGGGAAGGTGGTGGAGATATAAAACCTTGGCCACATCTGTCCATTGCAAGACAACTTTGACAGATAATACCCATTCTGCAGTTTCTGCCTAAGACGTTTTTGGCCAGCATCACCATTCGACTTCTCCTGACTAATCTTACTTCCTTAAGATGTGCCTTTTCACAGATGTTGATCCCCAATAAATATTTTGCACCCAAAGTCTGTCTCAGTATCTGTTTTCAGAGAACCCAAAACACAACAGCCTCTGCAATCTCATTTTTTGAGGATTCCTTCTCTACTCTACTCAAGATTCTCTACTCTACTCAAGATTCAGCTCTAGAATTGATTTTCTATATTTGAAAAACCAGTAGGTGCCTTCTTAAATCAAAATAGACACATGCTCTTTGTAATGATATATGCTGTGCTCCAAGAATCTGTAGGCAGTTTTGGCTTTAATTAAAATATTTGGGCATTTGTTTCACAGAAGTGAGTTGAGTATTTTTGTTGCTTCTGTAACTTTATCATAATAAATGGATATGGCTTTCCAGACTTCTTAAGAAAGTCTGTAGTTAAGAAAACTACAGAGCCACACATCTGAAAATTCCTTTGCTATCAGGAAATTTCCTGATATATTTTAATATATATATTAAATAGTTCAATTAAAAATTGCTAATTTATTGCTAGTGACTATTGTAAAATGGTGTAGCTATTGTGGAACACAATTATAAAAATTGCTTAATTATAAAATTGTTCATTCACTGCTGGTGACAATCATAAAATGGTATAGCCATTGTGGAAGATAATTTGGTAGTTCCTCAGAAAGCTCAGTATAGAACCACCACATGACCTGGCAATCCCGCTACTAGGTGTGAACCCCAAAGAATTGAAAGCAGGGGCTCAAATAGATACTTGCACACTGATGTTCATAGCAGCATTATTCACAATTGCCAAAAGATGGAAGCAACCCGAGTGTCCATCAATTGATGAATGGATAAATAAAAAAAAATATATATATATGATGGAATATTATTCAACCATAGGAAAGAATGAAATCCTCATACATGGAACAACATGGGTGGTCCTTGAAGACATCATGTTAAGTGAAATAAGCCAGACACAGAGAGACAAATATTGGATGATGTCCCTGATTTGAAATAATTAGAATAACCAAACTTAGGAGTCAGAATCTAAAATATAGGAAACAGCATGGGGATAGGGTTTGGGGAATTGAGGCTTAAAATGTAGAGACAAAGTTCTTATTTGGAATGATGGAAATGCTTAGGTAATGGATGATGAGGCTGTATGTAACACAACATTGTGAATGCAATTAACAGCATGGAAATATATATCTGAATATGACTAAAAGGAGAAATATTAGATTGTATATATGATAACAATAATTTAAAAAAAAAAAAAAATCCATGGAACTACGCTATACAAACAAGCAGCCCAAGTTGAACTTTAATTAATAATAAAATTTTAAAAGTATTCTATCATCAATATAACAAATGTCCCTCACCACTACAAGTTGTTGTTAGTTAGGTGATATACGGGAATCCTGTATTTTATGTATGATTGTTCTATAAACTCCCAATTTAGCTAATACAATTTTTTAAAAAATTAAATTGCCCTTGTTTTCCTGTCCATGAGGCTTTGTTTCTGATCTATTTTTATGTCAGTGAATGTGTTCTAAAAATGGAGTTTCTGATGAATTAAGACATCCTCACATGGATCAGTCATTTGCAACAAAGCATGTAAATATGTGATAGAAAATGTGTCCCTCCTTCTTGATAAAAGGGCTTAATTTTAATCTCACTATCAAACCAAATATTTTCTGTCTTGAAAGATCACAAAGTTCATTTCAATATTTCCAAGGTAAATTAACCACTAAACTCTTTTACAGACAGTCTGGATGTTGTCTGAAATAATGGAATGAAATGGTTTTCTGTTGGGACATACTACATAGTTTTAGTTGTTTTTATTTTCCTGCCATGTTATATCAATATCAGCAACTGCATATTTCTTATTTGTTCTTTTTCATTCTAACATCATCTAGTGGTCCTTTCTTTTTAATCTTCTGAATGCTACCAGAAATGTGTTCAAATGATTTACTTTAACAAATATATTAGTGTGTAATTGACTCTCAGGTGGAAAATTAAGCCATTAAAGAAATAAAAGGCTTTGTTTTTAATGGAACAGCAAAAGAACCAAAGGTTATTGTGGATTCAAAGCCCAGACCAATAGTTTAAGTAGGAGTCCCCTGGGCAAAAGATTCCAGTTTATGCAATGCCAAAATACAAATAAAGCAGAACACTTTCAAAACAGTTCTTTACCCAACTATGGATAAAGCACAGTCTTTAAACTCTACACTTGCTGGGGGTAATGATGGTACCTACACATTTTTATTCTAAATTCTAGAATGCACCAGAGTCTTTAGCACAATATTCTATTTTATTGTTTTGTTCCAGCCTTAGTAATACTTAAATTATTCATATACCAATATTTGATATTAGTGTTAACCATGATCCTATTCCCCTACCTCCAAGTTTGCTTTCCTTTAAAATTTATTTCTTGATTATGTTTTTATTTTTCATCCTTCATGGATTATAAACTCAAATTCTTATAGGGACTAGGTATATAACAGGAATGCATGAAATGCACTGGGAGAAAAAAAATAGCAATAAGGCACTTTTAATGCACTCACTGGGGACCTACACGTGTGAATTAAGGCTGGATTCTACCTATGGATTGTCAGTTTGCAAATCTTAGATAAACTTCATAATAATTTTTCCTCTTAGGGCCACTGGAGAACTTTTGTGATTTTCTGCACCTATATAGTTGCTAGGAATTTTATATTTTTGTTGCTTAAATAAATGCATATTTTCCATTATACTTTAACTAGTTTTTAAATAAAATAACTGATTTTTGTATTCAAAAAAATTTTCACCCTTAAAATACAATGTGGTGCAGCAAGATGCTTAATAATACAAATCTGTCTCTCCCATCTCCCAGTCACTTTAAGACTTTTGAATGGATATGAGAATAGAATTTAATATATCACTAATATACATATATTCCATATATGATATGGTAACATAAGCTCATTTTAAAAATCTATTTTTATTCCTTAAGTCCCAGTAGCCAACATAGTTCCTTCACAAAGCAAACATGTATAAAACTGGTACTGAGAGTGATCATGACAGTGGTGTTGTTACTCTACCCCATATGGAAAAAAGGGACAGAAAAATTTATAAAGTGTGTGTTTCCTATGAGCATAGCTTTTACAGGTCCTGCGTTTCCAGTCTCGTCAAGAAGTTTTTTCAGAGTCGTTCTGTTTCTTTTGGATTCGGAATTCCTCCATCCCCCTAGACCGCACCCCCCCTTCCCTGCCACCATTTCCCTACCTTTCTGTCTAGAAATCCTTGGCAAATTTTGCTGCATTACTAAAGAAGATAAGAGGATGAGGGGAAAAAATGTGAGGCATCCTGTTGAAGTATATTCAACTGAAGAGTTGTGGTATCTCATATTATTTACCAGCTGCTCCTACACTCTCTGCTGAACCTGGATTAATTTTACAACTAGAGGTGAATTAACAATTCACACTGCATGCTCACCAGATGCTATTGAAGAATGCAGAGGAGACAGCAACATAATCATACTGAAAACAGAACTTGAAGATCACCTTGTCCTTTTAGCATCAGGGACTCACCTAAACAAGATGACTGATTTATCTATGAACCTCATGCTATTATTAAATAAGCAGACAAGAATGCAAGCATTATATTGCACAACCGAGTTATTGGTATGAGTCACAGCACTTGTAATTTAGCAGTCACATTGTCTAGCTCAAACAGGTGGCTCCGGCTGGCAGGTGGTAGTGAGGGTTTCTTTATGGAATTCACATTTTCCTTACAGAGTTCATAGTTTCTTACAAATCATTTGTCTTTTTAGTTTATTTCTCTTGTTTTTAGCTTTATATTTGTATCATGCCTATATAACACAAGGGATGCCCCTATCTTTTGTGACTAATCATTAATTACATAAAGATTCAGAATTGTGCTATCACCCTAATATATTTTTGCAAATAGTATTGATTCAGCATTCACTCAGCAAACATCTTTGAGCACTTACTATGTACCAGGTACTATTCTAAACATTTAGGATATATTAATTCATACATAGGAAAAAACAATCCCCATTATTTTGGAAGTTACATGCTAAAAATAATCCAATTATGTAAAATAATATATTTTGATCACAGTCAATTTTTTTTTAATATTGGTACATAATATATATATATATATATATATATATATATATATATACATATATATATTTAGGTTGGTATTACCTGAGGGGTCTTTTTATATGTATTTAGTTTCAACTTTATATTTAGTTACTGTCTCTTTTATACAGATTAAAGTTTCTTTTAAAAATCCATTGGAAAATCTTTGTATTTATATGTGGAAATTTCATCCACCTGCATTTTTGAGACTATTAATGTATTTGGATATATTACCTCACTCAGTCTTTTGTTTTTCCTTCTCTACCATGCTTTTTCTTTGTTTCTATTTAATCTTTTCCCTTTATACTTTATTCATCAAGTGTTCTTTGTGTTCTTTTATTCCCTCATTAATTTGAAGATATATATTCTGTTTTTATTCTTTTAGTGATAGTCTTAAATTTGAGGTTTAACATGTCTTAATGAGTATTTGTCTTAATCATGTCTAAATTTAATGAATACCTCTATTGTCCTCTCCCACATATCTTAGAATCTTTGAAATCCAATCATCCCTTCCATATCTAGATTTTATTCCAGCGTGAATTTAAGCCATTAAAATCATTCATTATTATCAATGATTTTATAGCCGATATATTTGCTAATTTATTCGTTCATTATTGCATTTTACACTGCACTATTTTCTTCTGAGTTAATTTCCATTCTATTGAAGTTCTTCCATTTGTAGTTCTCTCAGGGAAAGCTGTGATTGGCAAATTCTCTACACTTTTAACTGAAAATATCAAATTTGTCTTCATTCCTGATTGAGAGTTCAACCAGTTTTAGAAGTCTAGGTTGAAAGGTATTTTCTCTCAAAACATTAAAAGTATTCTGTCTTCTCTAGTTTATTGTGTTGACTATAGTACTGCTGTCCTAGTTTTATTTAGGGGGAGTGACTTTAAGGGCTTTGTTTCTTGTATTCAGAAACTTGTTTTATTTTTAATGCAGTATCTAAGTGTGAGTTTGTTCTTTAACCAGTTTTATACTCATTACAGTTCTTTAATTTGGGGACACCTGTCTTTCTTCATTTATGAATAATTTTCATTCACTTTCATTTTGTACATTTCCTCTCCCTACCTTATCCTGTTTTTCTTTTTAGAGAAACACTATATTACCTGTATTATAGCTTCACACCATACCCTCCGTGCTCATTTGAAATTGCTGTATACCTCAGAGAAGCCATGTTCTTTTTCCTAATACAATCTTGTGGGGGCAGACTTATTGTTTAGTGTGGAAATTTTGGATTGTTCCCATGGAGATATGGCACACCCAGTTGTAGGTTAGACTTTTGATCAGATAATGATGTTACTGTACCCACTCAAGGTGAGTCTTAATTAGTTTACTGGAGTCTTTAGAAGGGGAAACATTTTGGAGAAAGCTCAGAGCTGCCATAGATGCAGACACTTGGAGATCAAGACAGAAATAGCCTGGGTGCTAAGTAAGGACTCACAGAAATAGCCAGACCTGAAGAGAAGAAATCTCCAGAAATATTAAGTTAGAGATGAAACCCAGAGTTTTGCCCTGGAGCAGCTAAATATGGACCTGCAGATGCTTGGAGAGGAAGCCACTGGAATCAGAAGCTGTTCTAGTTTGCTAGCTGCTGGAATGCAATATACCAGAAACGGAATGGCTTTTAACAAGGGGAATTTAATGAGTTGCTTGTTTACAGTTCTAAGGCTGAGAGAATGTCCAATTAAAACAAGTCTATAGAGATGTCCAGTCAAAAGCACCCAGGGAAAGATACCTTGGTTCAAGAAGGCTGATGAAGTTCAGGGTTTCTCCCTCAAGTGAGAAGGCACACGGCGAACACAGTCAGGGCTTCTCTTGGCTGGAAGGGCACCTGGCTTCCTGTTTCATGGAGCTCCCCGGGAGGTGTTTTCCTTCTTCATCTCCACAGGTCGCTGACTGGTGGACTCTGCTTCGTGGTGCTGTTCTCTCTGAATCTCTTATTCTCCAAAATGTTTCCTCTTTTATAGGACTCCAATAAACCAGCCAAGACCCACCCAAATGGGTGGAGACATGTCGTCCCCTAATCCAATTCAACAACCATTCTTGACTAAATCCCATCATCCAGGGAGATGATCTGATTACAGTTTCAAACATACAGTATTGAATAGGGACTATTCTACCTTTATGAGATGATATTTTGATTAAAACATGGCTTTTCTAGGCGGCGTCCTCCCTTTCAGACCAGTAGAAGCCAAAGCACCAGAACCAGGAACGAGGCTCCGCAGATACTAGCCTGTGCCCGTCCGTGTGACAGACGTCAGCCCTTTCTCAAGTCAAGGGATCGTTCTCTGGATCCCTTAGTTTGGACATTTTTATGGCCTTAGAACTATAAACTTGTAGCTTAATAAGTCCTCTTTATAAAAGTCAACCTATTTCTAGTGTATTGCATTCTAGAAACGTTCACAAACTAAAACACCCTCCATATATTAACTTCTGTTATCTTTACCTCCTTCTCTGAGCTACATCCCGAGTAATTTCTCAAGTTCTATTTTTTTCATTTACTAATTTTCTCTTTCACAATAATTTGTCTTTCTTTTAAGTTCAGCCTTCTACTTTAAAACATTTTTGGTGTACTTTATCCAATATTTACCTGTTTATAGAAAGAGGTTTTTCTGAGCACCCCAGTTTGCCATAGTGCTGGAGGTACAGGACCATGTTTAGAATAAGTTAAGTTCGTTTTTGAAAAGCCTCAAAAATAAAGAAAGCTTATTTGTTATTCTGTACATTTTCAAGAATTGGCTGCAGAGCATGCTAACAAATGCAGGAGAGAGAGGAGATCTATTATTTTGAAGAGGGAGATGCTACTGGAAACAGACAGCTTTGAGATTAGAATCTGAGAGATATTGGGTTGAAGTCTGGCTTTGCCACCTTCTACTTGTGAGACCTTCAGAAAATTCTTCCTTTTCATCATTTTTAAAAAGGAAAAATAATGACTATATTGTGAGGATGAACCTAATGCAAATAAAGCACAACACTGTCTACCATGAATTACTTTCTCAATAAATGATATATTTTCTCATGCTTTTCTAATTGAGACATGTGTGCCATAACGGCATAGTATCTCTTGCAGTTCTGCCTACTACATGAGACATCCTGGAATTGATGTAGTTATCCATGAAAGGAAAAAGGACCATTTTAGCAGTAACTGGGAATAATGTGAAAAGAACGCACTTGTGATAGCTAACATTATTCAGTGATTACTATATCCAACATTGCCCTAAGCCTTTTAGATGAATTACCTTCTCCAGTCATTAAAGTCACCTTAAGACATAGAGGGTGGTTGCTTTCACTTACAAATCAGGAAACTGAGACTCAGAGTTAAGTAATTTGTCCAAAGTTATGCTGCAGCTAAGATGTGGAAAGTGAACTCAAACTGTTGTCGCTTTGATGGCAGAATCTATGATCTTCTAATGACTATAAAGTGAAAAGAATGATTCCAAACTACATTTAAGAATCAGCCTTGTTCCTATGAAGGTATTTCAATGGCATCTCCTTTATCTACAGCTTCCTAAGGTTTGTAAATCACAGTGATCAATATGCCTATCCCAATCATTCAGCACTCTGTCCTCAACGTCACATAGTACAAAATGCCTAGTTTTATAACTCAGCCTTGTGACTATGCTGCTAGTCTTCAAATTCTGTGGTGTTGATTCTCACAGGTGGTATCTTGATGAGATTTTGACACAGAGTTTACATTCATCAAAGGTTTTCAGTGAATTAGTGCACACTGAAAATATTCCACAGTTAAGGCAATCTCAGTGAGAAATGCAGTGACCCATGCAGATCCCTGCCTATCCCTGTTGCTTCTGCATCTTTCGCTCATTCAAATTTCTCTCGGATGACTGGCTTTGGGCAAGGCAAGGTATTCACTTATGCTTTATTGCTTAGTTGTTCTAGAAGCATTGTGGCAGCTATGTTTTTGCAGTGAGCTTATATTTGCTTTTTACTTAACTGGAAATTATTGGAAGCTGCTTGTGTAAAAATATGACAGCACTTAAAACATTTCTTTTAGGAAACACTGCTTTTGTTTTGTTAGGGGATAAGAATCCTTAACTATTGAATATCTGTGACTTTTTGAATTTTTGATAAAAAGAGAGAAATGAAAGGATTTACAGTACAAAAGAAAGAATTATGTAAAATGGAATAGCTTATCTCTAAAGCTTCCTTATCACATATAGACACAGAGTTAAAAAAAATCTTTTCTTGGGTTTATCTTTAGGCTCTGGCTTGTACTCTTTCAGAACAGAATCTACTCTCTCACTCCTTAATCAAAGTCAGTCCAAACCTCTGAATCTTGAGCTACCAGGCCAAAGTAAACAAAAAACATCCAAATCCCTCATCATTAAAAATAATAGTAATAATAATAAAATAAGCAAAACACCATCAAAGTCTTTAACTAAGGAGGACTCAATTTGTGCAGGGGTCCCAGGTCCAGCTCTCTTGCCTACCTTAGGCCAGAGGTCCCAGCTTCTATCAATAAGAGGCATTAAAAACACAGAATTAGAGTTTAGATCCTGCCATGAAGCTCCAGCAATCTACCAAGATATCGATGACCTCTCCCATTATGGGTTCCTTGCAAAGGTTTAAAAAATACTGAACACAATTTTGTGAATGCATTTTCCCTCTTCAGATTAGATTATGACCATTGCCCATTTAATTAAACATTCCCATGTCATGCTTTTTTTCAATGAGGCCTAATAGTCCATTGCATGAATACAATGAAATTTACATTAAAAAATCCTGGAATGTTGGATTTTAGATTTTTCCTGTGTTTAATGTAATGAAGCATGGAATGGACCTTCTTGAACATAAATCTGATTTCTGTGATTTCAGATTTCTTCTGAAATCTTCTCTGATAATCTCCCTCTGGTGATTTCTTTGAGGTGGAATTTTGGGGGCCAAGTGTAAAGTCATTGTTAAAGTGTCAAATATATAATCATATACATATTTCAGATGTGTAATCCAAATATATATATCAACATAAATTCTAACACACTTTATGCTTTCAAAAAGTGGGTTTGTAACAAAAAAAGAAAAGTGTGTGTATACATATATATGTGTATATATGTGTGTGTGTGTATATATATACACATGCATGTATGCTTGTGTTCATATATATATTCACATATATACACTCATTTTATTTTTCCTAATTCATTCAAAATAATAGAACAGATTTTTAATTTTTTTTGATAAAGCTCCAGAATAATGAATGTATCATGAGTAGTAGGTAAAACTTTAAGTCGCATTGGTGCTGCTGGCCAACTGAGATTTAAGTGTATACACATATTTATCTGTGATGGCACATTGTTAATTCCTGTTCCTTTGTTCTAAATTTTTATATTTAATTCAGTAAATAATTTAATGCCTTTTATCAATTTGCTAATTTTTTAGTATGTAAGAGTTCGTAAAAGAAGCAAGCATAATAAGTAAGCACCATTGTCTTGTATAAAAAATAAGGCAGGAAATTAAAGTCTTATTAAAAAGGAAATAAAATAAAAACTACAAGATTTTGAAGTGTTGGCAAGAAATGGGAAAATAATGGAAAAATTTCTGTGGTACAAGACTTTGCCTAACAGGAGAAGGAAAAATCCTAGATGACCTAGAAAATGCTCCTGGTCATTATCCTGGTATGTTCTGGTGCTCCCTTTAATTTCAAGACCAAGCAAAATGATATATTGAATGCTTGACTCCAAGTCTCCACCCCTTTCTGCATCTACACATTTACCATGGCCTTGTCATGGGTAAAAATGAATTTCCTGTCCCTTGCCTTTGGGTTTAGCTATGCCAATTATAGAAAGAAGCCATAGCTTGCCAGCTCCAAATCTAGCCTTTTAGAAGGCCCACATGTCTCTGCTTGTCCTCTTGGGTCTCTACCATCACCATGAAGACAGCATGTGCCAGCTAGCCCTCCTCAGAGGTGGATGATAAACACATGGAGGAGAGACATCAGCCAACAAGCAACACAAAGCAGAGATGCTTCTAATTCTGCAGCCTGTAGCACTGGTGCCCCAGCTGCTAACTCATGAGCAAGAAATATGTACTTATTATTGTGAGACACTGAGATTTTGTAGCATTATTGTGGCAATAACTAGATGATGCAGAAACTCAGGTTTTCTTTCCCGAGCTACTTTTGCAAGTTCCCACTTTCTATACTTTCACCTAAGTCAGAGCAGAGTTCATAGATACAATACTTAACAAATCACCAAGCAAACAAAGCATCAGGTTCAGCACTGAAATTATGGAAAGCAAGGAAATGGAGTGAAGTGATAACAAGTGGAAATGTTATGGAATGGATAAAGGCCTTCAGTTGTGTTTAAAACCATTCAGTATTATTGCTGATGTTTGTATTTATTGCAATTAGTTGCCAGCATTAGAAAATTTGGAAGGTGTCACGAAAAACCCAATTTCTGGCTTTTCTTCAACTGTTCAAGAGATGGCAAAACTAGGAACATGGTCCCTCAATATAACAGCTGGTTGGTGTTTAGTAGAAGCCACCTCCTCAAGACAGTTCATGAACTCTCCAATTTATCCCAGTACTCAGTCTAGCCCACATCACTCATTTATGTTATCTTTATGGCTCCTGCTGGCATTTGAACTTCTGGCCATTGTAAGCATTTGAGTTTTCACAGTCTATACAGAAAAACTTGAAGTAAGGTTGCTTACCTCCAGTAGTGTCTTCTGAACCTTAATTTCACCTTTGGTTAAATGGATGTCATAATTGTTACTTAGTAGAAATTTTGTGAGAAAGTTTCATGAGAAATTAAAATAGAATACCTATCACAGATGCCTGGAGCAGAGTAGGTGCTCATTAATAATACTTTTTACTTTTAGGTGTTCAATAAATGGTAACTTTCTTAATAGTAACAATTTATGTATATTTTTATCACAGCGATTTATGAGCATGACTTGTCTATCTTCCAACTTATTAACTCAATGGGAGAACTAAGTATTATTAATCTCCTCCTCTAGTGCCTGACATACAGTAAAATGCAGTCAATGTTTGTTGAGTGGATGCATGAATGGATGAATGGACTCTAAAGTGAAAGAGCTTTAGCAAATAGGAAATATAATCAAAATTCAGTCTCTAGGCCAAAGACAAAATGTCTAAAAATGGTATAACTTATCTTTTAAGACTTCAGAAAGGAAAGAAAATAAACCAACATCTTAGAACATCAATTGTGTTTTTAGGTATTTTGAGGATATTTTTTAATAAGAACTAGAGGCATTTTTTTAATAAGAACTAGTGGGCTTTTTAATAAGAACTAGTGGGTTTGAAGGTGATGGCAAAGCAATGTGGGTTTTGATTTTCATCTTCCAAAGCTTTAAAGGTATTTTCTTTATGTATTATAGTACTACTATTAATAATAATAATTAGCATTTACTGAAAGCTGGCTTGTTCAGGCAATGTGTTGATTACTGTTTACATGGTATCATTCAATTTCCATTTTCATCCTATGGGTTACATTTCTTGTTCATTCATAAAGACATTGAGTCTTAGAAAGTGCTCAACAAACTTGTTCAAAGTCACAGAGCTGAATAATTAATGGAATAGGATTTGGACCAAAGCAGTCTGACTTTGTACCATCTACAAATTCTCTAATAGTGAAACTTTCTGGTTTAATAGAGCTTTCATATATTGGGCTTTTTTGCACTCATTTTAGTATTTACTTAATGAGTTTCTCATTATGGCATAAAAAGGTAACACAAACAAAGAACAATGTAGATGACAGAATGATAGGAAGATAGGAAGGAAGGAAGGGAAGGAAGGACAAATGTGGAAAATGTGAAAAATTGGTCAATCCGGGTATTCAGCAAGGAAAGTGTAGTTCTCTGTGTGTTTTTTGTATCATTTTTGTAAATGCCCAGTAAGTTGAAATTATTTCAAAATAAAAAATTTAAAAATCATTGTAGATATACAATGAAATATACATAATCTATTTCTTGATTTAATGTTTTTTGAACAAAAAATAAATCTTTCATTTAACAAGATATTTTTGTGCCATTCTCAGTGTGAGATTTTCCTAGACATGATCATGGCTTAATTACAGAAATAGGCAAGTTTTCAAAGTTTGAAATGCTTTATAGAATGTGGAAGGTGTGGCCACCAGATGGGCCATCTCTCTCAGTTTATATGAAGAAATTGTGGACTAGAAAAGTTTAATGACCAAGAATATATATATCAAGAGCAAAACCCACACTAGAATTTAGGCAACTTTACTCTTGGACCTATCACAATTTACAGCATAGACCACCATTAGAGAGAACTTTGGAAAATGCCTAGGGAAAAAAAAAAAAAAGATTTTAGAAAATATCGTCCTGTAGGGACCATGTATCTCTAATTTAAAAATAAAAAGGCCAAAATTTGTACTTTGCCAAAATATGTTTAGAATAATTGACAATCATTATTAAGGGAACTTTTTTGTGTTTTGATAACAATGATTTTATGTCACTTTTCTTTATATCCCACTTTATATTCTTATTTTCATTATCAGTATTCAATTTTTGAGTTTATTAGGTCAAATATAATTTGTCAATTAATAATAATGATGCAGTTGACCAGCCTGTTTTTTTCTGAGAGTGGCTTTTTAGAAGCCATTGTAAACATTTCTGGGGGGAAAAAAATGTTCTTAACATAAAAATCTTGGTGGTTCTGGGTGAAGGGGAGGGATGAGTGAAAAAGAATTAGAAGAATTCATATGCTTGAACAACCTAATGTAAATTTCCAAGCAATAAAATGCATGCCTTAATCCCACTCTGAGCCTCTGTATTGCAGTTAGCTAGTCATCCATCCAAGGATCCAAAAAGGCAAAATAACATTTCATGAAAACAAGGAAGATTTAGTTATGCACCCACTTAAGGTATCTTCTTAACAGTTTAATAAGAAGATAATAATGGCTAATCATATTTCTACTTATATCAATTGATTCAGACCCCTTCACTGAGCTGAAAGTGCCTAACCACAATGTCTATTCAATTTGTTTATCTGTCTATAGTTAATAGAGGACCTTCATGTTTTTTATATAATTTAATCTTTAAAGTAGCATTCCAAAAAAAGATTGTTTAGATGTAAAAGTAAAGATGTGACTCTCAAACAGAAAAATCACCACCATTTATAAGCTATTTTACATTCTTCCATTTATCAAATATTTCATGAATTTTTCCCCATTCCCATACTATACTAGGTATTGGAAATACTGAAGTAAATATTAGTTACCATTTACTAAGTTCCTATTATATTCCAGCTTTCTTTATAAATAACCTCTCTTCCTCTCAGCATAGCTGTTCTAGTTTGCTAGCTGCCAGAATGCAATACACCAGAAACAGAATGGCTTTTAAAAAGGGGAATTGAATGAGTTGCTAGTTTACAGTTCTATGGCTGAGAAAATGTCCCAATCAAAAAAAGTCTATAGAAATGTCCAATTTAAGGCATCTGGGGAAAGATATCTTGGTTCAAGAAGGCCGACAACGTTCAACATTTCTCTCTCAGCTGGAAGGGCACATGGCGAATGTGGCGGTGTCTGTTGGCTTTCACGTGACTCTACCAAAAGGGACTCTCTCCCAAATGTTTCCTCTTTTAAAGTATTCCAGTAAGCAACTCCACCTTCAGTGGGTGGAGACACACCTCCATGGAAATCATCTAATCAAAAGTTACTACCCATAATTGGGTGGGTCACATCTTCATGGAACAATCAAAATACTCCCACCCAGCAATATTGAATGAGGATCAAAAGGCATGGCTTTTCTGGGGTCCACCACAGATTCAGACCAGCACAATAGCCTTCTTCAAAGGCATAATCTAATGAAACAAGCGATAAATACAATTTGCAGTCAGACATATACCATTTTAAAGCCCACAGTGCCAGAAAATACAATGTAACAAATGTTGGGAATTCACCAACCCAAGTCTGAAAATCTTTACCAAATCAAGAACTCAAAGCTCAATGTATACCTTCACTCCTTCACTTGAAGAAGACCAAGTAACCAAGGGTGTCTTACATAGGGTCCAAAATATTGCCTTGCCAAGCCTGACAAGGAACAGGCCAGTAGTATACAAGAGGCATTAAACAATATTAGAGGGCAGGCCACGGTGGCTCAGCAGGCAAGAATGCTTGCCTGCCATGCCAGAGGACCCAGGTTCTATTCCCAGTGCCTGCCCATGTAAAAAAAAAAAAACAATATTAGACATGTATCATAGAGGAGTGAAGTATATTTCCAAGAACTCCTCTCAGGAAAAGTTCTATCTGTCATTGGAAGGAATACTTTGAAGCCCAATTTCCCAAGCTCTGCAATCAGAGACACACTAAATAGCCTCCCAGTGACAGCTGGTATGGTTAACTTTCCTTTCTCTGAGTTCACATCTCATTTCTGAACTCAGATGTCTAGAGGAAAGACTAAGCAATGTCACTTGAGCTCCAACTGGTTTGAGAACTTAGCCTGTCCACCAAATATTGAGTAAAAATTTAGTAAGTATTTCAGTAATGTCAGCCTGAAGAGGAGGTATCCACAATTCTCAGGCAAGTTCAAAGGCTTTGTATTATTTTGTGTGTTCCCCTGTATAATAAATGAAAGTAGTCACAACCTCTTTTTTTTCATGGAAAAAAAATGGTTATAGGAAAAACAGTATGAGAACAAATCTTATGAATCAGCAAAACATCAAGAAAACAAAAAAATTGTTTAGGACTCTCTCGTGACCCACTTCGGCTGAATATGAAAAAAGAAATAAAACAGGCTCTGATTTGGTTTGTTGAAATCAAACTTCCTTTTTCCTCTTTCTTCTCCCCCTGATTTCTTTCCACTCTCTGACTCAGCCTCCATTAATTCTTTCAAGACATGGTTTCTAAAAGTTTGGTGGTGCTAAATGCTGGAGCATGGGTAGAATATGCCCATGGGGGAGAGAGAGAGATCTATTCCACTTTCTTTTCCTCATTTCAAACTTTCTGATAAGATACCACCCCCACATTTCAAATGAGAAAATAGAAGCAGAAAACTTCTGTTAAATACCTTATGGCATCTGATTGTATAAGAAATTAGAATAAGAGTCTCTGCTCTCAGTTAAGTATCTTGCTGCTTATATTTGCCACATTTTGTAAATCTGAATGACACTTATTGGAACATTACCAGTCTGTAAAATAAGGTAAAAAGCTCTCATAACAATTTAAAAACAATTTTTATGCTTTTAGATACTGATAACTACAATTTTAACGTGCTGTTTTATTTGTTCAGCTGTTAGGCCCATAATATTTTCCAAATAAGAATGAATAACTTAGTGCTTTTGAAAGTTTTGTCTTGAAAATGGTACTGCATCTTCACATGCAAAGCCTACTTTTTTTCACTCCTGAAAACTTGAACTAAATTTCCTTTATACTCACCCTGCAAATTTCTAGAGCTAGCTCTAAGTATATGGCAAAAATACAGTGATTTATTCAGAAATGTTAATGTAAATTGAAAAAAAACTATTTGAAATTAAAACTGTATCTTCTTGATAATTTGCTGATGTAATTTTGTATATAAATATTTGTGATTTTATCTTTTTGTAATTTGACTGAGTCAAAGAAAATTATAGATACTTGGATAAAATAATCCTTCTAAAATTCAAATTCTTTTTATGTGAAACTCTAGTGGCGTAAATGCAGACATTCTTCTGTCTACATTTCAATTACAATCCTGGGGAATTTTGGAACCAGATGATGCAAATTGTTGTGCACAATTAGAAAAAGAGGGTATTGGTGTTGGAAGAGGGAAAAAAATAAACAAAACCTAAAGGAAAGTGACAGTCTTGAAACTGAGGGGAAAAAGGACAATGTAGGAAAGTTAAACAATGCCTACAAGTATACCACCAGGATTGTTCAGCACAAAAGGGGTAAAGGTCACTAAGACCCCAGGCCACTTAAAAGAGAGTGTGTGCATGTGCTTTCAGAAGGTATTACTGTGAGAGGAGCTGATAATATATAATTTTAGATTTTGTGGAGAAGGCTAATGAAACAATTGCTCAGAAATAATCTTTGCCTTTTTAGTCACTGTTAGAATTTTAGTCACTGTTAGAATTGCCTGGTAAAATACTGAACACTCATTCATGTTTGAATCATTTAAAACAATTTTTTTTTTAGTATATGTATGACTTAAATATTATATGAGGCATCGTTATACTAAAATATTCCTATAGTTTATCTGAAATTTAAATGTAACTGGGCATCCTATATTTTAATTTTCTAAATCTGGCAACTCTAATTACTTTGCCTTTCTGAGAACATGGTAGACTTAGCACATTTGAATCATAAAGAATAGTATGTGACATTAGAGGAAGTATCAAACAGAAAAAGATGCTTTTAATATGCACTTAATATATAATAAAATATCTAAATATAAGCATTGAAATTTTGAAGACGGAAATCCTGAGAACTTTATCATGATAAGAAGGTAGTAGAAGGAAATCAACAGTGATGGTTTCAATAGTACTGATTTGAATTTCATAAAATATCATTGCTGCTATCTTTATATAATGTTTTATTGATTTTCATTTTTGATGATTGAAAGAATATTAAACCCATTCATATGTCTATTGCACTATCTCCATAAAATCTTAAATTCCAGCAGGTGTTTTTTCTTTTCCCAAAGTTCTGGGAAAATTAATATTCAGTTTTAAAGAAACAACTGTATAGTGTTAATTGGGTCAACTCTGTGCATGGTGCCTTTGTGTTTACTCTGATAGAGGATGGAAAAATTAACATATAAATGAAGATATCACACTCTTTTTTTGTTGTTGTTGGGGCAAAGGCATTTCAATTTTAGATAGTATTATTTGAGCAAAACTGTTTTGTACATTTTGTGTAAAACCTGGCAAGTGCAATAACTGCCTGAGGGATAATTTGCTCAAAATGGAATGGCAGATGTTATGTTGTGATGAATTAGTATAGTCTAAAATATTTTTATTATCATCACCGTCATCATCATGTTTTTAAACTTGGCTGATCAAAACCATTTGCTCACAATGTTTCCTCATCTGGGACACCATCTTCTGCTTTTACCCTCTTAAATTCGGCCCATCTTTTACAGCTCATTTCAAGACCTCCCTACTGCATGGATCTTTTTTGATTCCCAGAATACAAAGATCATTTCCTACTGATTTCCCTGTCCTTAATCATAGAATGTTAGAGCTGGGAAATTATCTGTCAAGTTTAATTCCCTTATTTTAGAATGAAGAATACTGATGCCCAAAGAGGTTAAGGAATGGTGTCAAAACTGAACAAGTTAGTGGAAGAAGGAAGATTAAAAACAAAAGTTATCTTCAAGTTTGGTGCCCTTTCAAATCTTCCATGTTCTTTTATTTTGTCATATAAACTTGTCATTTGCGATTTATATTCATAGACTTATAAACTTGGAAAGAAACTAGTATTCAACCTTACAGTATTCATGTTGTTTTAGATGTACATGATTTATCTCACCTATAGATCCAAGTTTGCTTTTACTTTTACAATAGATTTGTGCTTTCAACTCCTATGTTTCTCCCACAACAGTAACCCAAGTAGTTAGAATTGGAGTGGTAAAAAAATTAAATCTGTAATGCCAATACAATTTAATTAAATGGATGCCTATAAGGATAGTTTAGGAAGGACTTTGAAGCCTCAGGAAAGCCTATCATTTTCAATTAGATATGTCTAACTTATCTGTATACTTTAGCCTCATACATTTTTGGTCACTAATGGTTAAAGGAAATAAACCCATTAAGTCATTAGTCTATTAAAACACAGTGTTTTAAACTGTTGACATGTTGTCACATTTAAAATGCAAAACAAAAATTAATGATGAGTGAACTGAGCCTTAAATAGGTTAAGTAATGCAACTAATAGGTGAAGTAACATGGATTTAACTTAGTCATTCCAATTCAAGTTCCGTGCCAGATAAATAAATGCTATATAGTAATCAGAATGGTCTTGCATTAATTATCTCTTATAATTACATCCCATTTCCTATAACTTACCTTATGGAATTGGAAGTAGATTGAATGGGTCATTACAGTGTTTAAGGTTAGTATCCTCCCTTGCCAGATAGCTGCCAGATGGACTCAACCTAAAATTTTTAAAGAAGTGGGGAACATGTGGGGCCTTCAAAAGTCATTCCTCTCGTTTAGAACTACTCTGAATTATACTCTGGCTAACCCCAGATAGAATACCAGAAGACTATTTTTGTTCGTAATTTGGACAGTGCCTAGTCCTTAGTGTTTGTGAGAAATGAAGGAATGATGTCATATTTTAAGGTAGCTGCATATGTGTTTTATATATACAAACCTTGCCTCAAATAATGATAGATGGAGGTTTGACATTATTTTTGTTCATATTTATTAGATAGTGACCAAATTTTAGTGTCTCCCTGTGCAATTATTTGTAATACAATTCATAGATAATTATTTAGTGCAACTCCTATACCTCTCTTTAATGCAAGGACATACTGAGTGTTTTCACCTTCCAAATACAAAGTATAAACAGTATTCAACCAGAGAGCATATCTCTATGAAAACATAGAGGTTTAGATATTAACGAATCTATTGACTCTGCCCTATCAGATTCCAGCTAAGAAAGATTTATAAATTGGCCTATATAGCAACAAACTGGAATGTGTGTCTTTTTATGTTGGTACTGAGGGTTTTGTTGTTATTTTTTTGTGTTACTAAAACTAGACCATAGACTTCCTTCGGTCAATCATGGACAACAGTTACACTTTGAAAGATAGCTTCTGACAAAAACCCAGATTCTAAATTGTGCATTGCTTTATGCTGTAAATCATAATGTGGCAATTTTTAAATCAATTTGCCATTTAGCAGAAAACCAATGTAATTTCCTCAGAAGTGCAACTGAGCCTTTCTCTAGTGTGTTAAAATCCTAGCATCAGCATCTTTTCATAGGCTGAGTAGAGGAGAGCCCGCCCCGCCCCCCCTGCCCTCTCCCCCACTACACATATACAATAGATATTAGGTATCCTTCTAAGAGATTGCCTGGGCAATAGATGGCATTAGTATGAAAAGGAAGGTAGTTTCAGAAATGAATCTGTTCTTTTTGACATCATTTACTAAGGATTAGGGTGATACTAATTTACTAATAAGGTGCAGAAAAATCCTAGAAGTAATAACTCATTTTTTAAAACTCATTCATGTTAAAGTGCCTGTGACCTATACGTGAACTTAAGTTTATATAGATATTCTCATTTGAATCAACAACAAATATTTGGTAAGTACCCACTCTATTCCAGATATTATATGGATACTAGAGATAGTGCAACAAACATGACATAGTCCCTGCACTCTAGGAGGTCACAGTTTAAGGGTAAGCAGTGACAAGTAAGCAGATAATTTCCTTTCCAGGTAGTAGTGGTCTGAAAGACGTTTAAGTATATGGTGTTAAGAGAACATAGACAGGGGCATATGGGCTGGATTCAGGCATTGAGGGAGATAGAGAAGGTTTTCTGGAAGATCTACCTGAGGCTTATAGCTGATGACATTAAGAAAGAAGGAATAGGAAAATGCTTGGTACCTGAACAAACTTGGAACTTGAGAAGAGAATGGTAAAGAGAAGAGGAACAGGATGCTGAGTATTTCATGGGAAGTTTGACCTGATGGCTTTGCAGTAGCAGGCATAGTCAGAAGATAATAGCTCCCTGAGGACATGGTATTTATTGCACTGCAAAACAAAGGTAGGTCAAATTGGTAAATTTAGGCAGGACAACCTGGATGTCAGGTTGTGGCATTAAGTAAATGAAGCAATTTGAGCATCCACAATATATTCAGAGTGATGGGATGCTCTTAGAAGTGTATCCTTCTTGAAACACAGGTATGCTTTTTCCTATATCACCTTAATGTTACAGATAATTCTGGTGTTTACCCAGAGTGTTGATATTGATAAATGTGGATCCAAGAAGGCTAATGTATATTCTAAGGTGGAAAGATGGGGAATACTTTCTCTCTTTGAATGCCTTGTAGTTGTCACTTTATTGTTTCATGGCATTGAGTGTCGCTATTGAATATCTGATGTCAGCCTGCCTTTTGATTCATTGTAATCAGTTGCTATTCTTGGCTGGATGGCCAAAGAATATTTGTTTTATCTTTAAAGTCTAATAATTGTACTATGTGTCTTAATGTTCTAAGTAGCTTTCCTCAGAAGATGGTGTACCTTTCCAAGATTGATTCCTCTCTTATTTCAGCACTGAACTATTGAATTTATTTTAACAGCTTTATTGAGATGTAATTCACATACCATAATGTTCACCGGTTTGAAGTACACAATTCTGTCATTTTTTGTATAGTTATAGAGTTGCAGAACAATTAGCAAAATTGAATTTTAAAACCTCATCATCACAAAAGGAAAACTTTACCCATAAGTAGTCACATTCCAGTCACCAATCACGTACCCTCAACCCTAGGCAATCATGAATCGACTTTCTATGTCTATAGATTTTCCTATAGTGGACATTTTATAGAAACGGGATCATGCAATAAGTGGTCTTTTGTGAGTGGCTCATTTCATTTAACATAACGATTTCAAACATTCATCTGTGTTGTAGCATGTATCAATACATCATTCCTTGCTATTCTTGAGTAACCTTTCATTGTACAGAAATAATCACATAACTATTTATCCATCCATCAGTTGATGGACATTTGGGTTGTTATCACTTTTAAGCTATTATGAACAATGTACAAATTTTTTCTTGGACACATGTTTTCATTTCTCTTGGTGGTTCACATAGTAATTGTATATTTAACATTTTGGGAAACTGCCAAACTGTTTTACAGCATGTCTCTGTCATTGTGCCTTCCCATCAGCAATGAGGGTTTTAATTCTCTGCTGTGGAGACATTAATAATAAAACTGTTTGTATTTTTTTTTAATTATAGACATACTGCTAGATGAGAAATGGAATCTCATTGTCATTTTGATTTACATTCCCCTAATGATTGGTGATATTGAGCATCTTTTGACATGCTTTTTTAACCATTTGGATGTCTTGAGAGATATTTCTATTCAAATCCTTTGACCATTTTAAATTGAGGTTTCTTTTTATTGTTGAGTTCCAGGAGATCTTTATATATTTTTAATACTAGATCCTTAACAAATCTATGATGTGCAAATGTTTTCTCACATTCTGTAAGTTGTCTTTGACTTTCTTAATGGTGTCCTTTGAAGCACAAACATTTTTAATTTTGAAGAAGTCTAACTTATTGATCTTCTCTTTTAATTCATTTGCTTATGGAGTTGTACCTAAGAAATCTTTGCCTAACCCCAAATCAAGCAGATTTATATGTGTGTTTTCTTTTAAGTTTGTATAGTTTTAGCTCTTACATTTAGGTCTATGAAACATTTTGAGTTGATTTTTGAATAGTGTGAAACAGCAGTCCTGTTTTACTTTTTGTTGTATGTGGATATCCAATTGTCCCAGCATGATTTATTGAAAATTCTACTCATTCTTCTTTGAATTATCTAGGATCCTTTGTTGAAAATCAATTGATCATGAGTGTTTGGATTTATATATGACTCTAAGTTCAAGTCCATTAATCTGTATGTTTATCCTTATGCCAGTATCACACTCTTTTGATTACAGTAGTTTTGTAGTAAGTTTTAAAATAGTAGTGTCAACTTATTTTTCTCCTTATGGTTAATATGTTGTTATGGGTCTCTTGCATTTCTATATGAATTTTAGGATCAGTTGGTCAGTTTTTTTTTTTTTTTTAAGGAGTGCATTGAATCTGTAGATCAGTTTGGAAACTGTTTTGCCATCTTAACCATATTTATTATTCAAATCCAAAAGCAGAGGATCTCTTACTTTTATTTAGATCTTTAATTTATTTCAACAATGTTTTGTAGTTTTCAATGCACAAGTCTTATCATTATTTTGTTAAATTTGAATCTATTTATTTTATTCTTTTTGATGCTATTGTAAATGGAATTGCTTTCTTAATTTCAGTTTTGGATTGTTCATGCTAGTGTACATAAAAAATTAATTTTTGTATGTTGATCTTGTATCCTATAGTCTTGTTAAACTCATGTTAGTTATAATAGGGTTTTCTATACACAATATCATACCTTATGTGAATATGGTTTTAATTCTCCCTTTCCAATCTGGATATATTTTATTTCTTGTTCTTTCCTACTTAACCTAGCTAGAACCTCCAATACAGTTGAATAGAAGTAGTGAGCAAATATCCCTATATTCTTCCTGATCTTAGAGGGAAAGCCTGCAAGGTATAAGCATCACTCTTAATTATGATGTTAGCTGTGAGTATTTTTTGTAGATGCCCTTTATCAGGTTGAGGGAGTTTCCTCCTATTCCTATTTTGCTGAGTGTTTTATCATGAGAGTGTTATATTTTTTTAAATGCTTTTTCTGCATCTATTGAAATGATCCTGTGTAATTTTCTTTATTCTATTAAGGGGGTATATTAATAGATCTATAGATGTTAAATCAACCTTGCTTTCCTTGGCAAAAATCTCTTGAATTTATTTTATATACGTGTTCATTTTTATAATGTTCTTGTGTACTTTTCAGAGATTTATATTTAGGCATTTATTTTGGATTTTCTTTGCTTATCTTCTTATGTTATCTCTCTATACCATTTTGTATGTTTTTCTGTTTCATTTTATTTCATTTTTACATTTCTGTCCACTATGTACCTTACTCTGAATTTTCATGTCTTTTCTTTCAATGGCTCTTTATAATTTAGCCTCCTATTTTTTTTAATGATTTGTACCAATTTTGTATCCCTTCCTCTTGTTGTGTAGAAATCACAGTTGTTTGTCTATCTTACGTAGCATTCTTCTTCCTTAATTGAATGTACTTCATTTATAACTTATGGTGGAATGCTAACTAATAATTTTCATATGCTCTGTAGAGACATTGTTTAATGATTTTTTTTTAATCAGAAGGGAATTTTTACTATTCTTTCTGATATATTTTACTTAAAGTATCTCCTTGTTTACACATTTGCAATTTTGAATCTTCCTTTTTTGTTTTGTATGTTCCTTTTGTATAAGTTGTATTTTCTGATACCTGATATCATAAGAAAGTTCCTGTAGAAGAGATAGAGATTTCCATGTTTCTCTGCTTAAAGTTACCCTCTTTTGTGGGAATGTGATGGACTGTTTCTTTAAAACACTTCCTCTCTGTGTGGTCATACTTTTTTGCCTCTCAGAAACTACAGGGTCAAGAGAGTTTTTATGAGTGGCTCTGCACTGCCCTGGTAGAGTTACTGTCCTTGTGAAAAAATAATAGAAACTTTGCATTTTATAAGAAGAAATTTCTGAGATCTGTCACCTCAGGTTCCATCTGGCTTTCTTTCCTTGCTGCCCCATAGTGACAGCTTTGATCTCAATCCTAAACAAAGGGTTTAAGCTCATGTGAGTTCCTCCTTTTTCTTTTCTTTTTTTTTGGCATGGGCAGGCTCCGGGAATTGAACCTGGGTCTCTGACATGGCAGGTGAGAATTCTGCCACTGAGCCACAATTGCACGATGGCTCAATTAAAAAATTTCAACTTTTGAAATGGAATGTTTCTTGTTAATTTCGACATTTGACACTACTTGATATTTCCCACAGTCACCATTTTCTTTTGCCTTATTTCAAAGAAGTTGTGTTTGTCTTGGTTCACACTTACATGAAATTTGGAGTTTCCATTCAGTTTCTACAAACTCAATGTTTATAGTTTATGGGGATGTCAATTTCATGCTGTAAAAATTGTTCAGCAGTTTTCAGGAGAGCAAATGGGAAATGCATAACTAATTGACTGCCATATCCTTTCCTCAAATTTGACACACAATGCTCAATGCTGTTGAATGGCTGTTGGACCCACTTCTGTAGGGCCTTGTAGATCTATTTATATGTTTGGCAATTTACATAGAACCCTCCTTTCTCAACCTCTCACACACAGACACTGAAGATCTTCCTGGAGTACTGACATTCAACAACAACAACAAAAATGCTTCACATCCTTATTAGAATTTTGAACAGTTTTGGAGGAAATCTAGCTTTCTTAGATTGTCTAAAAAAGAATTATAGAGCTGCTATTTCTAATGTCTTCTTAGCTATCAAGAATTGAAGAATTTATTTGTCTCTTGCTTTGTAAAAGTCCAAGCAGTTTGAAGTAAGATGATATTAAGATATTCAAAAAGAGCCTACATTGCAATGGCATTAATGTCACAACTGAATATATATCAGAGAATACTTGGTATTCCCTTACATTTCAGGCTCTACTATGCATAACTATCAAAGAAGAGGGCAAGATCATTTATTTAGAAGGGATATAAATGTAAGGATTTAAAATTTTTACTCACAATCAGCAACTGAGAACAAAGAAATGGAAAATCCAAAATGTATAAGTAAAGTAGAACTAAGGTTTGATACAACTAATCCTGCATAGCAGGTATTCAGTGCTAATATTTTCACTATTCTTGTTTCCCTGAAATATATAAAAATGAAATTTAATGAAAAGAGTTGAAAATTTCCCAACTGTTGATTTATATATACACACACACACATACAGACTTCTGATCACCTAATGGAATACAAATATTAATTCAATGCCTTTGGGCACTAGGCACTCTTGTATATGCTAGGGAAGTGATGGTGAATGATAGAAATCAAACACCTGTCTTCAGGGAACCTGCATTCCAGTGGGTGAGGAGAAAAGTAAGAAATCAAAAAATAAATATTAAAATATTAGGTAATTATAAATGTTTTATAGAGAAAAGTAAAGAAGGTTAAAGGTATAGAGTGACAGGTTATTTTGGTTAAAGAAGGCCTCTCTGAAGAGATAATGACTAAGCAAAGATTGAATGATGTGAAGAAGCAAATTATGCAAATATCTGTGGAAAGAAAATTCTAAGTCTAGAGTAGAAATAACCACTCAAAGGGTTGAAAAAGACAAAATATTGAGGGTGCATGGATAGTTCAGTGGTTAGGATGTCTGCCTTTCATGCGGGAGACCCGGGTTCGATTCTCAGACCATGCACACCCCCCCCAAAAAAAGAGACAAAATATTGGGATATTATAAGAAGATGGTAGAGTAGAGCACTCCAGGAATCAGTCCCTACATCAGAAAAACTATTAAACAGGCAGGAACTCTCTGATTTAACTATTGTGAAACTCTGGCATCCAGTAGAATGCTATATAGCATCCAGGGAAGAGCAGGACAAAGAAGCTAGTAAATTACAGTCAATAAAGTAAATTGCTCTCTTGATGCAGCAATTACCAGAGTATAGCTCCCACTTGTGGGGGACATAACAGTGGGCTCCAGCCCCTAGTGTACCTTGTTGATACCAGAGAAGGATATATAACCCCACTCACTGAAGATCCGGGCTGGGGAGGGTAGTGAAGCACAGGCCAATCACTGATAACTGCTTTTAGTTAGCTATTTCATATCACTGGGGGCTGCCTCTGAGGCTGACCATTGTTCCAGCCTACCCTGAATAAAGACCAAGGAGGAGACTTAAAGAAAGTGTACAGCTGCAAAGATGTGGAGGAAAGTTGAGGGCTACATTGGTTTATCAGAAGCTGAGTCAAAAAAGCACAGTTTTGTGGAGTTGTGGAAGAAGCTCCTGGAATCCTTCTTAGCCCTTCCTTCAACATCTCCCAGGAGAGGTTTGGAGCCAGCTGATGCTCCCTTTGTGGGTGTCTGGTCTTGTTATGGCTGGGGAAGAGTGACTTGAGAACTCCTCTCTGTTGTGCCCCACCTCCAAGATATTGCCCTCCAGGCAAAATCAGCTTGAGACAATAAAACAAAGTAAGAATTGAAGCATATAGCCTGGAGCAAAGGCTTTAAATCCTGCAGGGGAAAACTCTGGGAGGAGGAAAAGAACTGTTTCCTGAAAAGTAAAGGGGTCATTCACACTTCTGTAAAAAAGAGAACTTCTAAGGTCACTTAGCAAGCCTAAGCCCAGGACAAAACATAGGTGCAGAAGAGACAGGGAGGAATCTGCACTTTGCATTTGCCCTGTGCTGACCTACCTGATAGGAGGAGTGAACTTTGGTTGAGAGCACTAGCAGTCTCAAAATCAATTTACATATATTGTTTTTTCTTTGCTTAGGTTTGCTTGGTTTTGTTATCTCTTGACACTTAAGAATTTCTCTGTCATATCTCCAGCTGGTCACAAATTCAAGAAACATAATAAATCTTGGAGTTAACATTTTAAAATATTAAAATGTATGCTGTATAACAACAGATTATAACAAACAACAACAAAAAATCCCAGGAAAATATTGTGCCTCAAAGGAAGAGGATAAAATCCAGAAAACATCAACATAGAAAAGCAGATTGTGGACATAACAGACAAAGACCCTTAAAGAAACGATCCTCAATATGCTCAAGGAGATGAAGGAAAATACAGAGAAAAAACTAAAGGATATTAGGGAAATAAAATGAATGCACAATATGAGAATCTTAGTAAAGAGAAAGAAATTAAAAAAAAAAAAAAAAAGGAAACAGAACTACTGGAATTGAAGACCACAATAACTGAAATGAAAAATTCTCAGGAGGATTTCAACAGCATTTTGGAGCCAAAAAAAAAAAAGACTCAGTGAACTCAAAGACAAGATAATTAAAATGAGTCAGATTAAGGATCAGAAAGAAAAAAAAAAAACATAAATAGTGAAAACAGCCTAAGAGACCTCTGAGGCACAATTACACATAACAATATATATGTTACGGGATACCCAGAAGGAGAAGAAAGACAGAGAAAGAGGGAATATTCAAAGAAGTAATTATAGTAAACTTCCTAAACTTAGAAAAAGAATAAATATGCACAACTAAGAATCACAGATAACAGCAAACAGGACAAACTTAAAAAAAAAAAAAAATACGCCCTGTTTCATACAATGAAACTCTTCAATGCAAAGGAAAAAGAGAGAGTTCTAAAAGCTACAAGAGAAACGCAATAGGGAGTTTCAATTAAATTAAGTCTCAACTTCTCATCCAAAACCATGGAGGCAAGAAGGCAGTGGGTTGAAATACTTAAAGTGCTTTGAAAGAAAACAAACAACAGCCAACCCCAAATTTTATATTCGGTGATGCATTCTTTTGAAAATGAGGGATGGTTAAGGTATTTCCAGAAAGCTAAGAGAGTTCATCACCACTTGACATGCCCTATAAGTAATGCTAAAGGGAGTTCTTCAAACTGAAAGGAAAGGACACTAGACAGTGGTTCAAAGTGGGAGATGGAGCAGTATGGGAACGATGTATGTGTACTACTGAAGTCAGTTTGGTATTAAATCAAATATGATTTTTGTATATTTACAATGTAAAATTTTATCTCCATGATAACCACTAGGAAAATTTATGAAATAAACTACAGATAAAAATGAGAAAGGACTCAAAATAGTACAAATAAAGTAAATATATGTATAAAATCAAGCATACATGGAAGAATTGATGGACAAAACTGGTATAACACTTTTAAAAGCTAAACAGCAAAATGGCAAAATAAAGTCCTGTATTATCAAGAGTGGTGTTTTGGTTAGCTAAAGTTGACAGAATGCAATATACCAGAAATGGGTTGGCTTTTTCAATGTGGTTTTATTGGGTTACAAATTTACAGTTCTAAGGCCTTGAAAATATCCAAATTGAGGAATCAAGAGGAAGATATCTTTTCTAAGGAAAGGCTGCTGGCATCTAGGGTTCCCCAGTAACATGGAAAGGCATATGGCAATGTCTACTGGTCCTTCTCTCCTGGTTCGAGTTTCAAGAATTCTCTTCAAATGTCTCTGGGCATTTCTCTCTGAGCTTATCTGAACTCTCTCAGGTTCATCTTTCCTTTATCCTGTCATAAAGGGCTCCAGCAAGGGGATTAAGACCCACCTTGAATGGGTTGGTTCACATCTCCTGGAAACAACCTAATCAAAAGATATCATCCAACTATAGATTTACCCCCACAGGAATGAATTAAGAGAACATGGCCTTTTATGGGGTACATAACAGCTTCAAACCAGCACAAATGGCATTAACTATAAATGGATTAAACTGTCCTGTCAAAAGCCAGAGACTGGCAGAATAGATTAAAAAAAAAAAAACAACAACATGATCCAATTATGTGATTCTAACAAGTGACTCACCTTAAATTCAGACATAAATAGTTTGAACATGAAAGGTTGGGAAGAAATATAACCTGTAAGTAGTAACCTAAAGGGACCTGATGAGATCAGATAAAATAGACTTCAAGCAAAAAACTGCTGCAAGAGACAAAGAATGACGTTATATGCTGATATAGATGTCAATTCAACAAGAAGATTTCACAATTACAAATATGCATGAACCTAACAGCAGAGCCCCAATATATATAAGGCAAATACTGACATATTTGAAGGAAATAATAGATAGGTCTACAGTAGTAGTAGAAGGTTTTAAATACCACTTTCAATAATAGAGCATCTAGAGAAAAGATCAGTAAAGAAATAGAAGACTTCAACAATACTGTAAACCAACTAAAGATAATAGATCTATATATGTATATGGAACATTTCACTCAGCAAGAGAATACCAAGTCTTCTCAAGTGCAAATGGATCATTTCCAGGATAGAAAAATCTTAGGACAAAACACAGAGTTGTTTGAGACAACTCTGAGATCTGAGCTGCATTGTTTTGCATCCTTGGAGTTGTGCTGAACTTCTCTCTCTTCTGACTTCTTTTAAGCCTTATTCACTGAAGAAGATACTCCCCTTAGCCAACCACAGGCATAATCAGCCATAGATGAAATTCACATGCTGATGATTTAAGTCCACAGCAACATAACAACTGGGTACCATTACCTAGCCAAGTTAACACCTGAACCTCACTGCTTCAGTGTCCGTCCCTCATCAGCTTGGCAACAATGCAGATCACCTTAATTTAATCTCTAAATAGAAAATAACAGACATATTTTTTCACCTAACAATGCTCATCTGTCTTGCATATAATGCACTAAATCCTTCTATATACAAGACACATTCATTTCATCACTTTATTACAAAAGCCTTAAATTATTTCAGTAACAATATAAATAAAATACCAACTCAAAAATAGTACACAATCTCATCAAAGTAAGCTACAGGCATGGTCAGCCCACAAACAACATTCTCTTCTGGCTGTGGACCTATGAACTTAGAGCAAGTTATCTGCTTCCTATACACAAAGAAGGAACAGTTATAGCATAAATGATCCCATTTCCATAGGGAGAAATTATCAGGAAATTAGGAATCACCAGACCTAAACAATTCTGAAAACCTGAAAGGCAAACGTCATTAGATTTCAGAGACTGAAAGTCATTCATTCTTAGAACTTTAGAAAGTAGTAGTCCCACCCTTTCCAAGGGCCTATGCAGTGGCCCTCTTCTCTCCAAACACCAGGATGTGGGTTGTAACATTGTGCAACACTGGGGGACCAAAGTTTCAGCCCCACCCTCCTCAGGTATCTAGGGGGCACCTGGATTCTCTGTCATCTCTGGGGCACGCACTCAACCCCCTCAGAACTATGGGGTGGCAGCCAGGCTCCTCTCCAATCCCCAGGGAATGTGCTTCATCCTCACCATGGCCTGGGGCATCAGAACTCTTCCTGAACATTGAGGCAGAAGGCCTGCCCTCTGGCTCTAGGGCAGACTCACCTCCTCCATATGCACAGGTAGATCTATCTGCTCTCATGGCCTGAGGTTTCTTTTCTTCAGATCTTAGTTTCCATGGTGATGCCTCTGAGGTCATTCTTCCTTCAGTCTGTCCCTTTTCTGTCCCTTTTAGTCTATACTGACATTGACTCCACTTATACAGGTCTTGCAAAAAATTTGTTGACTTGGCATGCAGCATACAGGGATTGAAGCCATCAGACAAAAGGACCTTCCACGAATCCTTTCTGGATAGCCTCATCTCCAATTCTCACTTGACCTGTAATGGCTGATTGTTTCCATGTTTGGTTAGATCCTCATGTAGGGCACACTTCTCTGGGGTCTCACTTTCTGGAAGTTCAGAATTTTCCAGACCATCAATTTCTGGTTTCTTTGCACCCAAAAGTTTTATCTTCAACCTTTTTATTTCTTGTCGCATTATACTATAAGCTGCAAGGAGAAAGCAGGCTGCATCCTCCACATTTAACTTGAAGATTTCCCAGGCCAAGTGTCCCAGATTGTCACATTCAAAGTCTCCCTTCCATACAGCACCAGGAATCAATTTTGCCAAACTTTCTGCCATCAAAACAAGATTCACCTTCCTTACAATCTGCGACAATATATTCTTCTAAGACTTCAACAGAAGTATCTTTAGAATCCATATTTCTACCAATAGTCTCTTCAAAGCAATCTGGGCCTTCTCTATCAAGCTCCTCATAATTCTTCCAGAATCCTCCCCTTATCCATTAAAAAGCCATTTTGATATGTTTGGTATTTGCAAATGCAGCAGCACCCACACTCTTCTCACACCAAAATCTGTTATAGTTTGCTAAAGCTGTCAGAATGCAACACGCCAGGGATGGATTAACTTTTAATAAGGGTATTTATTTAGTTACAAATTTACTAATTTGGGAAGGCACATGGTGATGTCTCCTGGACTTCTCTCCCAGCTTCTGCATTCAAACAGATTTCACTAGGGTGTTTTCTTTCTGTGTCTGCAAACATCTGGGTCTGAGCTGGCTCTTAGATCTGAGCTGTATTGCCCTGAGCTTCTTAGGGCTGTGGAGAGCTGTTTCTCTCTCTTCTGAGTTTTCCTTTTAAGTCTCACTCATTGCAGAAGACATTTCCCTTAACCACCACTGACTTAATCATCCATAGATGAAATAAATATTCTGATGATTTATGTCCATAGCAACAGAAGAACTGATCACCATCATCTGGCCAAGTTAACACCTGAACCTAACTGCTGCATAAAGGAAGAGACAAAACTTTCATCATTTGCAGATGATGTGTACTTATATACAAACAATTCTGAATAATCCACAAGAAAGCTCCTAGAGCTAATAATTGAATAAAGCAATGTGGTGGGGTACAAGATCAACCCCCAAAAGTCAGTGGTGTTTCTGTACACTAGTAATGAAAAGTGGGAAGAAGAAATCAAGAAAAAAATCAATTTACAATAGCAACTTCAAGAATCAAATATCTAGGAATAAATCTAACCAAGGATGTAAAGGATTTGTACACAGAAAATTATAAAACTACTAAAAAGAGTCAAAGAAGTCCTAAATAACTGGAAGGATATTCCATGTTCATGGATTGGAAGAGTAATTATTTTTAAGATGTCAGTTCTGTCCAAAGAAATTTATAAATTCAATACAACTCCAATCAAAATTTTGTCTTCTTTGCAGAAATGGAAAAACCCTTCATCAAATATAGATGGAAGGAGCCCCAGTCAATGCCATCTTGGCAAAGAAACAAGTTGGAGGAGTCTCTCTTCCTGATCTTATAATTTATTACAAAACCGCAGTAATAAGAACAGCATAGTACTGGCTCAAGGACGAACATAGAGACCACTGGACACAAATTGAAAGTTCAAAACTCAACCCTCACATTTATGGCCAACTGATTTTTGACAATAGAGCAAACTATATTCAATGGGGTTAAAATAATCTCTACAAATGGTGCTGGAAAAACTGATTTTCATTTACATAAGAAAAGGTGGACCCTTATTTCACATCATATACACAAATCAACTCAAAATGAATCAGAGCCCTAAGTATTAGAGCCAGAACACTAAAACTCCTAGAAGAAATCACAGGGATGCCTCTGCTGGACCATCTGTTGGGCAATGGTTTCTTATACCCAAAGCACAAGCCTCAAAAGGAAACAAATAGATAAATCGGACTTCAGAAAAATTAAAAACATTTTCATTTCAAAGATCTTATCATGAAAGTAAAGCTACAACCTACACAACAGGGAAAATATTAGGAAACCACACATCTGATAAGGGTTTAATATCTAGAATGTATAAAGAAATCTTTCAACTGAACAATATAAAGACAAATGGCCGAATTTAAAAATGGGTACAGGACATGAAAAGACATTTCTCCAAAGAAAATACACAAATGGCCAGGAAACACATGAAAAGATGCTCAGCATCATTAGCCATAAGGGAAGTGCAAACTAAAACCACTATGAGATACTCCATCACACCTTCCAGAATGGCTACTATTAAAAACAAACAAACAGGCCGCCCTTTCCAACTTTCTTGTGGTGATGGCTTTTGTCACTCAGCGGTCCTGCTGCGACGTGACCTTCGCCCTTAGAGAAGGCTGTTGACTTCATTCGTCCCTGGTACCGCGGGAACCCGGGAATGGGGCAATTCTTGGTCCCGGCCTTCCCGGAGTTCTGGACCTTGACTCCCTGAGACAAAGAATTGAAACACGAGTGGAAGTTGAGTGAGGAAAGAGAAAACCTGGCCAGGAGTCAAAGTTGGCAGAGCAAGGTGATTTGTTAAAAGCGCCCCTGCCCTTCCCTGAGGGAGCCCAGGAGATGGCAGCCATGCCCTTAGCTGCCCAGTACCAGGATACTTAGTTCCCAAACCTGCCTTGATCTCACTTCTGGAGGGAAGGAATTTGCCTTGGGGTTTGGAGGCACAGAATGAATCACCTGCAGAGAGGACCAAAGATATCTGTAGTGAATCCCTTCATTCCCCTTAGCCAGTGGTGTAGATAGAATATGGTTGGTTCATCTTACCCACCCTGCCTTGAATGAAGAATATGGAACACAGAGCTTGTGCTGGACCCGAAGGGCTCTATCCTGGAGAATTTATGGCCTGGAAATGGGAAACGAGAAGGCAGGCAAGACAGCGTGGAGCAGGAGCAGTGACCCTTACCGCAGTGACATAGACCTGTGCTTGCTACGCTTAGAAATGTTAACAACATTACAAAACCAATAATGCTGAGTCCATATCAACACAGGGAATTTCTGAAGAAAGAAACATGATGATGATATGTGAGCTGCCAGAGAATATTCCGCAGAGAAGCAACTTTCCAAAACCATGTGAACTTGAAAACCACCGGAAAATCCTCACAGTGAAAAATGTTAGAGGAGAGGATAAGAGAACCCACTGTACAAGGAAACTTTTCAAATGTGAGGAGTGTGGGAAATGCTTCAGCTGTTTTTCTTACTATGTTAGACACCAGAGAATCCACACTGGTGAGAAGCCCTTTGAGTGTAATGAGTGTGGAAAAGCTTTTGTTGGTAATTCACCACTAATTCGGCATCAGAAAATCCATACTGGAGAGAAACCATATGAGTGTAGTGAGTGTGGCAAAAGCTTCGGCAGGACTGCTCATCTTAGCCAACATCAGCGCATTCACACAGGGGTAAAGCCTTTTTCTTGCAAGATATGTGGACAGACCTTCAATTTTCATACAAAACTAACCCGCCATCAGAGAATCCACAGTGAGGAGAAACCTTTTGAGTGTATAGATTGTGGAAAAGCCTTCAACGCTAAGGAACAATTAAAAAGGCATCTAAAAATTCATGTTCAGGAGTTTTCCTTCATATGTAATGAGTGTGGAAAAGTCTTCACTAGTGAAAAATATCTTCTTCAGCATCAGAGAATTCATACTGGAGGGAAACCTATGAATGTAGTAAGTATGAAAAAACCTTTAGGACTTCTCAGTTGGGTCACCATGAGCATGTTCATCGTGGAGACAAGCCTGTATTGGACATTGATCATTTTGGCCTCCCAGAATTTTTTACCCCCTTTTAATAGTATTCTACATTTCCTTTCCATCCTCAACTCAGGAATAGAAGGTGTGACATTGGCCTGGATCAGCTACAAGTTCCTCTCTTTAGGCCATGGTTATTGGTTCATACATCAGTAGGTGCCCCAGGATGGTTCAGTTCTAGTCCTAGGATTTGGCAATAGCTAATACAAAGAAATAGTGTTTTGGACTTGAAGCTGGGAGAAACTCCTTCAGTTCTGGAGGCTGAGAATAAAGTCAGCAAAAGAATAGTTATATCAGAGTTTGAGAAAGATCAAATCAGGACTAATTGTTTGAACAACATTAAACCATAACTAAAGTGAGATTTGCCTCTGGGTTTTTGAATTCTGGGAATCAATAAACTCCACTTTTGTTTTGCTTAAAAACAAACAAACAAACAAACACAGAAAATTATAAGTGTTAATGAATATATGGAGAAATGGAAGCATTCATTCTTTGCTGGTGGGAATGTAAAATGTGCAGGTGCTATAGAAGATGGTTTGGTGGCTCCTCAGAGAATTAAGTACAGAATTAACATTTGACCCATTCCTAGGTATATAAAAATTGAAAGCAGGGACATGAACAGGTATTTGCACACTAATGCTCATAGTGACTTTATTCACAATTGCCAAAAGACGGAAGCAATCCAAGTGTGTATGAACAAATGAATAGATAAACAAAATATTATAGATGATCGCAATGGATTATTCAGTCATAAAAACATAACCTTCTGATACATGCAATGGCATGGATGAACCTTGAAATATCACATTGAGTGAAATAAGCCAGACAAAGGGCAAATATTGTATTAGCACTAACATGAAATACTTAAAATAAGTAAATTCATAGAGTCAAATTCTAGTATGTAGGTTAGCCGAAGACAGGGCAGAGTATTGCATAGGGAGTTAAGGCTTAAACTGTACATAGTTCCTATTTGATATGATGGAAAATTTTGGAAATGCTGGTGGTGATGGGAGCACAACATTGTATATGTAATGAACAGCACTGAATTATATATTTGATTGCAGTTAAAAAGGAAAATTTTAGCTTGTATATATGTTAATATTTTTAAATCCATGGACCTTCATAACAAAAAACATTGAACCTTCAGTTAAACCATGAACTATAGTTAAAATAATTTCAAAATTGGACTTTCTTATATTGTAACAAATATACCACTCCAATGGAAGTTGTTAATAATAGGCTGGTATATGGGAATCCAGTATTTTATGCATGCTATTTCTGTAAGCCCACAACTTCTTTGATTAAAAAAATCCAAAATATTCCTGAAATGATTTGAGAAATGGGGACAGTAGTGCCCAATGATAGCTGTGACATTTTTAGAGTATTAAAGGCTATGGTAAGAATGCTAGTAATGGAGGTAGAAAGAAGTTCAAGTGGAAGGAATCAGAAGTTCAATTTTAGCCATGTTAGGTTTGGATGAATGTTAGATAAAAGTGTGAATATTTGGAATAAGATAGTGTATATATGAATCTAGAGGTCAGGGGAATAAAATATGGATTTGAAAGCAAACTCACACACATTCATACGTACACACACATGGCATTAAATGAGATCACCTAGGGAGGTAATTATAGACAGAGGAAGAAAGTATCTGAGGATCTTTATGACCCTACAACAATTAAATTTCCAGAGTGAGATGAAGAGCTAGTCAAAGAAGTTGCGTCTTTAAAAAAGGAGGGATGTAAGGAATTTAGAGTGTTTTATACAAAAGGAGTACAAAGTGCATCAACAAGGAGAAAATGATCATCTGTGTCAACCATTTCTGAAATGAAGAACAAGAATTCACTATTGCTATGAGATTTGGTAGAATGATTTTACTGCTAACTGCCAGAAACAGTTTCCAAAGAGGATGAAAGCCTGATCAGATGAAGTTAAAGAGAGAATGAGTATTATGGGCAAATTGACAGAGTAGATTTTGATGAACCAAGTTCTAATATGTAGCAAAGTTATATAATATCTGAAAAGAGAAAGCAAAGGTAGAGCTGGACTAAAAAACAAAAATCCCTCTATGAATTAGAAGGAAAACAATAAAAACGAAGTGGTAATTGTGGCACCAGGCTTTTGGACACCTGGTCTTTAGGCCAGCAATGTCAGGTAGTGGTTCAATTCCTGTGGAGTAAGAGGAAAAACATGTGTGCGTGTGTGTGTGTGTGGGGGGGTGTATCCCAATTGTGATCAATTTGTAGGAAATTGTGAAGACCGGAAGGCTGGAAAAACATGGAAACCTGGTGAACAGATTGGTTCTGGGCTGGGTTATTAGGGAGTGGGTGAAGGCAGTGATAAACCTACTAGGAAGGATCAAGTAGAGAGGGACAGAAAAAGAGGAAAAAAAAATAAACAAAAATCTGCTCATTAAAATAAACCTGCAAATAAAATAAAAATAAATAATATTTATTATTTTTAATCTTCTAAAAATAAAAAATCTTCAAAAAAAAGGTAGCTAACAAAATCAATATTTATAACATGTATTTACCCCAACTGAACTTAATTATATAGATTAATCTGGCAAAGATTTAAAAATAAATATTCCTAACATGGCAAAAATGAAAATGAATCTTTTGTTAAAAAATTAAGAGGAAACTATTAAACAAAGAACTACAAAAATAAAATGAACAAGTGAATATACAAGCAGACCATTAGAAATCTTGGAACTGGAATCATGATAGCTTCCAGACAGAAAGAACAAATTACCTTCAGAGTAACAGCGATAGACTGATTGCAACCATTAATCTCTTACTACCAGCTTTTGATGTCAGAAAATAAAGGAATGCTATCAATGGGCTTAGGAAAAGAAAAGTTACCTAAAATTACACATCCAGCTAAAATTTTTATGAGAATAGGCCAACCCAGGTATTTTCTAGCATTAATTTAGAAAAATTTATTACTCATACCTTCATTAAGTTCAGGAGTGAACTAGAAAATAAATGTATAAGCAACAGTGATATTCATCCTAGGATGACAATGATGAATCAACAGAAAATCTGTTAACAGATTAAAGGAATAGAGCCATATTTTCTTTTCAATATGTGCAAAAAAGTATTCAATAAAATCCAAAAAATTCCTAACAGGTTTTTACCAAACTAATAAAAGAGAATTCCTTTACCCTATGTACTTAAAGCCTGTATAACTATGATTGATTATAAAATTTCAGAAGCACTCTTAAAATGAGAAACTAAATAAAGACACATTATTTCTGCTTCCGTTTAATATTCCACTGAAGATTCTAGTTAATACAAAAGGTGAACAAAAAAAAAGTATATGAATTAAAAGTTTGAGTTAAAACTGCCATTATTTGTATATGAAGCAATATTTAAATAGAAAGTCAAAGACACTTTACAGATAAATTCTTGGGAGTAATAATAATTACAGAAGAAAAAATTAAAGATGTTGTGGCATACAAATCAAAATACAATATCAGTAAATCTGTGTACATAATTAGAAAAATCTTGTAAACAAACTTTTACCTAAACATCATGACTGATACAAAAATAAACTAAAAATGGATCATAGCCCTTTATGTAAAATGTAAAATTGTAAAGTATTTTTGAAAATAATAAGTGAGACTCTGGAATCTAGAGCTAGGCAAAGAGTTCTTAGACTTGATAGCAAAAGTATGATCCATAAAAAGTAAAAATTAGTAAATTGGACTTGATGAAAATTAAAATCTGTTGTTCTCCAGAGTCCATTTGAAGAGAATGAAAAGATGTGCTACAAATGTGGTTTATAAATAAATAGTTTTCCTTTATAAAGATCTTTGGGTGTAGGGAAGAATGTATAGTGCAAGTAACATTTCTTATCTGGCAGTTCTATTGCTTTACAATTTCATTTATGGGGCCGTAACTTTCTGTAGCATCTTGAGTTTCCATAAACATGATTCAGAAGTGTGATGGAAGCAAGGAGTACATAAGAAAGGGATAATTTGTTACGAAGTGCACAGAATGTTCTATAAATGCTTTAACATCTTGGAAGTTATTCATAGCTCCCTATTCCCAAAAGGGGAGTCCTAACGGAATGATGATGCATCAGTGACACTGCTTCCTTTATTTATGTGCTTTAATGACTTATTGAAAGAAATAATGAAAATAAAGGTGAAAAATGAAAGATTTTGTGACAATATTCTTTGAAAGGCAAATGTTTTAAAAAATAAAGAGGCAAACATTTTGTATGCTTCCAGGGTACAAGAAAGGAAGAATGTGCAATCAAAATAAAGCAAATGTATATAAATGGTTCATTAATCGGAGGGGACAAATGAGTGAAAACTATTTACTTATAAACCATGTCTGTAACATGTCTTTTCATTCTTTACAAATAGACTTTTAGAGAACAACAGATTTTAATCTTCATGAGTTCCAATTTACTAATTTTTACTTTTCATGGATCATGCTTTTGGTGTGAAGTCTAAGAACGCAAAATGGTCCTCAGATGTTTTATGGAAGGGTAGAAAGAAATAGAAACTCAGCTGGGAATGAGGAAATCTGAGTTTACTTCTTGATTTGCTTTAACTGTTGGAATGACAGAATTAATTAATTTCACCTCTCAGATTAATCTTCCCTTTTCTCAAAGGATGGCAGTCCTTGGGCACCTCTGAGTTTCTCTGAAGCCCCCTGTTAGTTGTAGAGGTGAAATGGCTCTCTGTCACATACATCACACTTTGGGACCCTATTGGTCATGTCAGTGACTCACTGCCAAGGGTAATAGAGAATGACACACAAATAAGATCCCGAAACCCCATCGGCTTTGCTTTTCTCATTTCCAGAGTGCTATGTTCTAACAAATTTTAAATTTCTTCAATTTATAAATTCCACCCTTGAAGCATAGTGAATCAAAGCACTTGTGGCATTTGAATCTCTGTGCTTTGGGAATGATTTATTGTGTTTGAATTTTCGTTGTGTTTCCACTGGGGGAAATAGGCTGCTGGGTAGAGTAAACATTTCCACAGTGTAAAAATATGCTCTAAGCAGCCTGAGCATGTGCCAAGAAGTTCTAATGTTGCTTGAAAATTATTATTGCTCCATTAAGGATCCCTGAGTTTTTGAAAACTCAGTGTAACCATGTGCTTAATTTGTACCTCCTCAACTCTAGATGACTGCTTTCAAAATGTGCTTTAATTTCAATAAATTTATAAAATAATTAAAATGCAATTTGTCAGGTTTTAACTGTATTTGCATAGTTGTTCATAAGCATTTCAGGTAGCACTACTTTCTATTTTTTTTTTCTAATAGCATCTTCCACCCCTCCAATCCTTTTAATTCAACCCTTAACAGATATAGCAGTTCTTATAAATAAACATGTAGATTGATTGAGAGGAGTGATTAAATGGCAATCTGAGGTAGTAGTGCTCTAGCACTTATTTCCTAGAAAGTTTGCTGAATGTTTCCAATTAAAAAGAGAGGAAGGGAACCTCACAACTGAAAATAGCTGTGTTTGGATGAGTTATAACACGGATCTGGCTCTCTTAGGAGGAGTGGTGGCAGAGATGGTGATGACGGAGGTGGAGAGAAAAGAAAAAAAATAGGATTAAGTCACACCATTTAGATTAATTTGTCCGTAGAAAAGACCTTTTCTTCTGGTTAAGTGAAGATGAATGAATGAAGAATCAGTGTTCTTACTTAATCAGCTTAATCACCTTGAAAAATTGAAGTAGTTATTCTGCCTACCAGGCATGAAGGGCCTGAGTGATATTTGCCAAGTTGTTTCATCACCTTGATAACCAAGTTCTACATACTGTCACAGATCCAGGTTGACAATGTGCTTCTCATCAAAATTGCTCTAAATTGGCATCATTGCTAAAAGTTGAGAAAAGGACTGGTCCTCCTGTCTATGACGTTTGTACGCAACTTCTGGAATCAGATGGAGAAAGGGGATTTCAATTTATCACTCCACCCATTACCTGAGAAGACATTTATATCTGAGATCTTACTTCTTGGGATAGAATGTTTCCAGTAACAGGACAACAACAGCAGTAGAAACAATCACATAACAACAGCAACAGTGTTGATGAGAATATCAGACGTTTACCTCGGTGGTTTTACAGGTGTTTCCCTTTCAGTCTTACTTTATCTCTATGAATTAGGTAACATTTCTACTGTTACTTTACACTTGGGGAAACAACTTGCAGACTTTAAGTAACTTTCTAGGGCCCCCTGACTAGGAAGAAATGGAGCTGCGAGAGATGCACTGACAAGTAATACCATCTGTCTCATTTCTAAACGTTATCTGTTTAAACTCAAGTGTAGTTTCAGTTTCAGAATACAGGTATGTAGTCCAAAAAATCACATTGCAGTGATCTTACTTGCATAGGAAGCTCCCTCTATTTGGGAGGTGGAGGAGGAAAGTAAACATATCATTTTTATTATTCTTGCATTTAAAATGTCACTTCCTTTTATAAAAATTGAATCTTTATTTTAGCAACTTCTGACTTTTCCCAAAATACCTTAGTGATTATCCCTTCCAAAATATTTGGAACATATGAAGGGCATAGACATAAAGAAAAAACAGACTACTTTACTATAAATTATGTAGAAAAATTGCAAGTTGTTTACAAATAGTTTTGGCAAAAGTAGAATCACCCAGCTTTTTTGTTTATTTAACAGTGTCCTAATAGTATAAGAACAAAATTTTAGCAAAATGTGTCATTGCAGAACTCATGACAATAAAACAGAAGTGAGGGTATTTACACAAATACATTTTTACTTACATTCAGTAAAAATATACAGATCATCTATAGTGAGAATGCATTTTCTGTAATTGTATATTTTATCTGCACGTAAATAGAACCAGAGAAATGTCAGGCAAATCCAGACACCGAGAATGTACGGTTGTACCCTGAGAAAGTATATGCCTTGCCATACTTATAATAAACGCTGTTGATGTTAGGCACTCTGCTAAATACACTTTTATTTTTTAAAAAATCATATTCAACCTGTATCTTTGGCATTGTAACAAGTTAAATTAAAGTTATTCCACAGTAGTTATGACATAAATGCAAATTACACCAACTGATGGAGATGGTGGGAATCTCCCATCTACCCACCTTTGTTTGCCTTTTTTACAGCAATGACAGTTTCATACAAGGATTAGAATTAGAATATTTCCTAGGAGAAATATATATATACCTACTTTTAAGGAATTCTTTCAATGAATTCTGTCAATAACATGTTTCCATTTCCACCAATATGTTTATCTCTTTTCACACTTCCAAGCCATAATGAATAGTTGTGCACTTTAAAGTTCAGGTCTGTAAGCAAGGGACTACTGTTATACCAGGCTGAGCAATTGTCACCATGTTTATATCAGTTATAATTAGGTATATTGAAAGGACTGTGAACTGTCTGTAGTGCTAATTTTTTATTTCTCTTTTCTAAAAATTGGGTTTGGTTAAAATCAGAATATCCAAATTCTGGACTACACATGTGATGCAATGTTACCTCTTAGGTATCTACAGAGGATAAAATGGTCGTAAACCACTGACTTAAAAATTTCCAGAAAAATAGTCTGGACAAGGGTTTAAATGGTGGCCAATAATCAGATTGCCATTAAAAAGCATCAAGTCTCCAGAAGTTACAATAGTAGGAAGTAGTTTTAAGCCACAAAGATTATAGTAGAATGCTTAATTTTCATTCTCTGAAATTCTTCATATAGTAAGGGAATATAAAGCCTCAATTTCAGAATTGTAGCCTACTGGAAATTAAGTCAGACTTAGTTTTTAGTATTTGTGCACAAAGTGGGTTCTCATTAACTAAGGAATAAGCAATAGCCAATGGTAAAATAGGGCCAGAGTAAAGTTTATTTAAACCAGAGTAGGTGAGTGCTTAGCTCAGGGAAAGACAAGCTCTGTATACACCACAAACTCTGCTAGATTTTTTCGCATATTATTTCATGTAAGTCACACATACCATTTCCATAAAGTTACTTTTTTCCTTTACAGATGAAATCCATGCTCAGGTGAGATAAATGACTAACCCAAAAAGCACATATGCGGTACTATATTTGTAGGAAATCAGTAGGGAACAAACCCTGCTTTCTGTCTCTACATCTTATGACCTTTCCACTCTATAAACTAGGTTTTTCATATTAAATACAAGCAGAAAAGCATAAAATGTCCTACGGATATTGACATAAACACTCCCAAAAGACTCAAATAACTAACCTTCTGCTTACTAGTCAAATATACTAAGAACTGTATGGATTCTGGAATCCAAGTCAAAGTTAAGGGGTTAATAAAACCTCAACCATAGTAATTACAGAAATGTAATTGGAAACTCACAGGGAAAATCATTGCACATAAGAACTAAACTTAGAAAAAAACATTATAGAAGAAAAAGAATATGAAAGAAAAGGAGAGAGAATGAGGAAAAAAATAAGATAGGAAGAGTTTCCATTCTAGAATTTCCTTGAGTACTTAGTGCATACCTGAAGGTAACATCTTAAAGTGTTCCTACAAGTCATTGGAGTAAAAGATGATTCAAGTGTGGCGCCTAATAGAATAGCACATACAAATGAGCACTTAATATATACTCTTTTCTGATATTAATAGTGATATATTGAACCTTTAATCTGCTGGTATGCAGAGGGATGCAATGAAATTCTCAGAATTTTAATAAATGGATATTTCAAAGGACTAAAGTAATAGGAAGGGAAATATGTGTATTGATAGTTTCTTGTCAATACCGTTTATATTCATGACTTAAGAAAGCCAAGCATACTTTTATGAATTTTAGAAAATTTACAGGGATTGGAATGAATCCAGAATACCACCACATGCATTTAACTTGCCCACTAAGAAAAACTGATTTTGAATACCTATTGTTTTTTCTTTTCAAATATGGCAAAATGTAGTACTGGAAAGCATGGATTTGCAATGAACACTTCACTGCCATTCTAACTTTGTTCTAAATAATAAAATAGAATCCTTGAATGAAATTCTTTAGAAAAAAATCAAACCTACTTCTTTTATAGTTTTGCAATTAACTTTTTCTGATTATAAATGTTTTAGAGTCTCGTTATAAACATTTTTAATAATACAGACTTATGTGGTACATGAAAGCCTTTTGCACTTTCACCTGGATATAGCCACTATTAATACTTTAATATATAGTTTTTCAGTTGGCTTTCTAAATAAATATCAGCATACAACGGTGTATATGTGTGCATTGTGTGTTTTAACAAAACTTAAATCATACATTACATGTGATCCTGATCATTTGAGTATTTGTTTTCTAGTATATCTTGGGCACACTGTCAATACATATTGTTAAACATGCAGTTTTGCACCAGTACTCTGAGATGGCTCTTAGGCATCCGTGGTGGGATGCCGACTATGATATGTAACAGAAAGACAGCCAGTGAGTATGAATTCTTGGGGATGGAAACATTGAATTCTTCACCACTCGAGTTTCTATTGTTGTAGGGTTTTTTACCATGGAATGGGAATGTGTTCTGCCCTCCCGAATGACATGCCAAAGATATAAAAGGCTCTTGAGTAGAAATGATAATTTCTTACTATAAACAGAGCCAATGTTTTTGTAATTACTCATGTCCCAAATGCAATAATGGCACATTCCTGATTCCAGCTGAGCTATACAGGATAAAAGTTTCCAGTCAGCTGGAGATGCATCAATGGGGCATCTCCTTTGGAGTTTCTCCTGTTCTCATAAAGTATAAGTCCTCTCTTTCTTTCAACACTCTGATTCTCAAGATTTTTTGCATAATAAATGTGAACAGAAGATTCAAACCAAGTTTTATTTTCCATTACATGAAAATTCTGTGAACTTTCCATTATATGAAGCTGTCTCTTCTCTTTATAGGTCTTTTGTATTTTGTGATGGTGTAGGGATATAAATAAAATTGAATAAAATAAATTGTCAAATGGATCTCTAGAAGATGACTTAATAAATCTGCCAGATTAGGTTTTCCTGTTACAGGTTACCAACATGGCAATTCTTCTTACTCTGAAATTCCCATGTGGAATATACCCCTGATATCAATTATGATGTCTGAAAATGATCCTTTATAGCTTGTAGTGTGAGCAAATGCTTTTTTGTGAATGGTATGAATGAATGAACACTTATTTAGAAAGATTGAAGAAAGACATTCAGAATATATGTTTGTGGTCTCAAAAGTCCTTTATTAAAACTGGATGTAAAAAAAAAAAACTGTATGTAGGTCACCCTGGCAATTTGAGGTGATGCTCTATTAATAATTCATTACAATGTATTCTTGCAATTGAACATGGTTGAATATATTATAATAATCACTTCTTTCAAATGAAAAAATTAAACCTTCTAGTTATGGCTTGCCTAAAGTGGCTTTGATAATAAAATACAGGACAGGATTTCAAACTGAGCCTCAGTTTTTTTTAGTGTAAAAAAGAGAACAATAATAATTACTTGTGATAGAATGTTGCTATGATAATATTGGCAAAGCACCTTGAAAATATTACTAGTCACATATTATCATTATTACTAATGAAGGAAGAATATTTTCTACTGGTCAGCACTACTACTGAAATTAAGATGCTGTACCTAGAGATATAACAACACAAACTAAATATCCCTGAGTAAGAATAATCCTTTTTTCATTAGGAAATAAGAAAAATGCTTTTTGAATGGTGGTTAGCAAGTTAGGTTTGTTTTCTGTCTTTTCCCTGATATTATTCTGAATAAACAAAATGGGAAATAGGTCATTAATAAATATATGACACCTAATGCAAGAGTAAATTAAATAGAAACTGACAATGCATTGTTATGTAAATAATCTGAAAATTAGGTTATGCTGATTTTTCCTATATTAGGTTCAGAATTAGGGTTTGTTAATACAGATTGTCTCTTAGTTGCCAAATGTAGCAATTTTTAGTCTTGGGGTCAAAAATTAAGCATAAATGCAGTTTCACTTTTCCAAACCCTGGTTGGACAAGGGGGACACCTCCATTTCTGGCAAATAATCATTTATAATTTATAACTGTAATTTGACATATTTCTAAAATATGGCTTATAATAAAGTAAGTAAAATCTTCCAATTCCATGTGCCATTAGTTGCAAATTAAGACCACAACTAAACGGATGTTCATTGTCATCTTACCAAACATTAATCCATTTTATATGACATTTACATTTCATGTATAAAAAATAAAAACTTACAAATTTATTTACTGAATATTTCTCCCATGAGCTCTGTTCCCATAAATATGACAATAATGAAAGGAGTATTTTGACCTTAAACATATACTGTTCCCCAGGATGCTTCCACTGTAAAGGTGAGGATAGATAGGCCATCATCTAAGATGACTAAAGCTGTGTTCGGGATGGGAGCCCCATCAATAGACTTTTAAAAACCTTATGTTCTGCAATATGCTCAACTTAGGATGGCTTTCACCAATCATGGTCACATCTTATAAACTGAGTATTTTGTGGAACTTTATTATGTATATTTAAAACATTTTTATAATGTGCTTATGAACTTCAACATTGTTTGGCTCATTCAGGAGACTTACTAAATGTATAATCAGAGCTGCTTATAAGTGACTTTTAATGGACCCACAGTAATACATAAGGTGTTTCTTTCCATATTGATTAACAATAACAGTCTGCTATTTGAGTCAAATTTGTAAAAATTACACCTTAATATGCAAATCCTCTTTTTTTTCATTACTGATGCATATCAAAGAAAGCCGACAGGATAGCAAACACTAACATTTTGCCTCTAAGTGCTCATGGACATAAAATAAATGAGGCATGGCTATTGATTGTTGTTGGCCTACATTATCTGCACAGGAACTATTAAGGAGCCTTTTCCATCTTCCTTTCATGCTTCATTTTCTCATACTATCTAATGAAGAACTTCACTTAAACTATAATGTGCTACTCTCCCCAAAGTACATTTTTATGGCACTAAAAAGCAATACTTGTGTATCACAAGCTGTTTTCATTGCTACATTTATTGGATTATTGTACTATGTAAAATTATAAAATATTCTAGAATGGGGTGGTATTGTTAGTTATTTTAATTAATTTCTGATTTTGAAGTTTATTCGTTAGTCCAAGCATTCTGAATAATAGATGCCACTATAGTATTCACCTAATCGTGAGATACTCTTCTAAATCCTGTAATAATATGTATTTTACAGTTTGTCTTTGTTTATACTTTTAAGAAGGGCTTGCTTGGAGGCTCTAGTGATAAATATTCAAAATATGCTTTCACTTTTGGACATACTGAATTTAGAGTATCTCTCAGATATTTATGAGTGAGAATTTGGATGTAAAGCCTGGAATTTTGTTAGGAAAATCTGGGGTGGAAAAAATTGCGTGGGTGATCTCAGTTGTTGAAAGCAGAAGATTGAATGAGTTCATTTGAGACGATGATGCAGCATGTGAGAAGAAGTCAAAGATGGAATATTGAAACTACTGGTATTTGTGAGGGGCCAGGGAGAGAGACTACAAACCAATGGAGGTTGGAATAATAGAAATCTAAAGAGGAAAGTCCTTGGAAAGGGAGTATAAAATAGCGTAGGAATGACTTTGGGTAGGGGAATTTTAAAAACTTGTATTCACATTGCAATGGTCACTGATGTTTTTAATCTACTTCTTGATACTTAAATTAGTTTTGTTTTTTTGTCTGTTTTATACTTTGCTGTACTTCCTTCTAATTCCCACCACCTATGCCTTTGTTGAATTAATAGAGTATTCTTTGTTCCATTTATTTTTGCTTATTTATTCACAAGTTCTTTATTCTATTTCTATTCTGTGGTGGTGTTGACCAAGATTTTACTACTTTTTTAAATAACTTTTTTAAAAAGTTGTATTTTTCTATCAACACATAGAATTACTTAATATTTGTATGTACATACAAGCAAAACAATAACTTGCCATGCTTTCTCTTTCACCTGACCCTGCCTTATCCCTAGTTGAAATAAATAGTTTGTGATTGCTAACAATTTGTATATGATGCTTCAAATATATATTTTTGTATAGGTATAGTATTGACTAATATGCTCATCAATGTTGCTTGGATCCTACATATTTCTTTATTTTGAAGCTATTGCTTTTTGTTTTGCTAAAATGCGTGTTTTAGCAACTTTTTAATTAGTAGTTGGTGGGTAGAAGATCATAAAATATCTTAATTTTATTCTGCCATTTGCATGCTAGTTTTCCAGATATAGGATTGTGGTTTTTTAAGGCATTGTACTATTAACTTCCATCTTCCACCATAACTGCCAAAATGTCTCAGACTAATCTGATTCTCATCCTTTTGAAGCCCACATTTTATTTTCTTATAGCTTTCTATAACTTGGTTTCTGATAAATGACATTTTTACTTTTCTTATTCTTTCTGTTCATTTCTCAGTTTTCCCCTTTCTACTTGCATTTCTTTTCTTTTTTTTTCCAATTTGGTGATATTTTATTTCTTCTTTCATATTAAAAAAGATCCATGGTCTCCCATCATATTCCTCTGAAAATTCTATTAGATGAATGTTAGAACATTGAAGTCTATTCGTTATGCCCCTAACTCTTCTTTGTTTGTTTGTTTGTTTGTTTTGCATGCTCTATGGCAGGGTCACATTTCATTACTTTCCCATGTGAGTATCCCATTATTGCAGCACCATTTATTGAATTTTTGTTTGTTTGTTTATTTGGTTTTTGGGGAAGTGCGTGGACCAGGAATCGAACCTGAGTCTCCCACATGACAGGTGAGAATTCTGCCACTGAACTACCCTCGCACCCTCTCTTCTGTTTTACTTTACATCTCTTTGTATCTTTGTAGTACATTTTGAAAATATATCTAACCTAAATCTTCCAACCAATTTGTCTTCAGTTTATATCTACTCTTCTATTTTTTACATTATTAATTTTAGCAGTCAATCATTTTTAATTATATTTTAAACACTGTTTTATGAATATGATAGTATATTTAATCTGAGGGAATCTTTAACAAACTTGATATTGTGATTTTTCCTCAAATGTCTACAGATTTGTGCTTACTTCAGCAGCACATATACTAAAATTGGAACGATACAGAGAAGATTAGCATGGCCCCTGAGCAAGGATGACACGCAAATTCGTGAAGCGTTTCATATTAAAAAAAAAAAAATGTCAGAGGAATTCAGGTTCTGATTACATGAGCCTGTGTTCAATTGTTAGTAAAGAGAGTGAGATGTGTAATAAGATGACATATATTAGCATTTTCTTGGTATGGAGGCCCCTGATCCCACTGGAATCTGTGAGTTAAATGAGGCAAAACTCTGTTTCTTCAGTCCTGGCTCCCACTCTGAATGTCTTCCAAGTCAGAGGGAAAACTACTTAATGGTTCCACTCAGGGTTTCATGCTTGAGCGATGGAGTAAGGCTGGTAAAGAACAAAAATGGAAAGTGGAGAAGATGGTATCTGTATAGTTAGAATTGGAAAGAGAAGATTTTATGGAAGGAAATACCAAGAAAAATCTCTGGTATCACTATTTACCTTAAATCTGGGATCATTTTCATTTACTATCCACAAAGAGAAATTTCTAGAAGTGACATACTTTATGTACCCTGTGTGGTGTGCCTTTCCAGTTACAGTATCCAGCAGGACCATATGGAAAGTTGTCCAGTATTCTATAATCTGTCTAGACAGTTTTCATGAAAGGGATTGTAGAAAAAAACTGCTCTGCTAGTTTTTTGGTGGAAATGTCCCAAGAAAATGAAAGAATGCCATTTATTTTATACTCACTATGGCAATGTACTTGGTAGAGGCTTTTATATATGTTATGCCATTTAATCTAGAGAAGATATTATATATGAAGAAAATCTGGACTAGTTAAGTAGCTTGCCTAAAGTCATTCAGCTAATCAATGGTAAGCCAGGAATTGAACCACATAAATCAGAATAAAACATAGATGGTTATTATCAGGTACTGAAGTTGAATTAATCATTGTGAAGTAACAAGAGCTCTGTCTCCCTTTTTACAAATGAGCGGAAGCTAAGGGACACATGTTGACTTACATAATCTTCATTGGCTGGCAGGCTTTCACTAGAACTATAGTCACCCAGAACTTTATCAGATACTTCTTGTACATGTATTGAATAATAAAATGAAAATGATATTCAAAATCTCCAGTAGGTCTTACTGAACTCTTCCTTCTACTTCTTGAGTCCCCATGTTCTACTATGAGTTTTCCAGAAAATATGCAATTCAACTTTCCTGAAAAGCAAACCACTTCCCTTATTCACTCTAGAGCTAGAAAACGGCATTCTCATTCCTCATCTGCATTTCCAACTGACCTACCGTTTCTTTCTGTTGCTTGCTTGGAAGAAATGAAAATAATAGCAGTTATAAAATGTTTGAGATAAATATGGTCCTCTTCAGGGAATGGGTGAATGAATTAAAGACAATTGTATGTGTCTGTGTGTGTGTGTGTATAGCATACATGCAGACATTATAGGTAGAGGTTGACCCATGGTCTTCCTTTTGAGATTTAAAGACATACACAAAAAACCCTTGGGTGAAAAATGGGATATGCTTGGTTTCTTGCTTATCTTATCTTGTACTTAATGTCAACATACTTATCTACTGTAATTAGGACCTTTGGATAATTCCTACTCTTGGCTCTCAGAGCCCCAGGAAAAGCTACTTTGGCACTTGCCCAATTCTTAGGTCATAGCATCAAGATAACAGTACCCTTCTTGAAGGGATGATTATTACATATGCATGATTGTGTTGTACTTTGCCTCGCAGGAGAAACAATTCTGGTTACTCTTGACATCAGTTTTTGGGATAAATTAGAATAATTCTTGCAATAACATTATCTAGTTTTTCAAGGATAGTGAGTCCTTGGATCTTGGATAGTCCTCAGTGTTTTCTTGTACCTGTACCCCACAGTTTAGTGTCCTTTTAATTCTATAATTGACTTTTATCTGTTTGCTTTTATATTTCCCATGTACTAGGCAACAACTGATCAGTTTAGCCAAATATCTATTAAGATCCATTCCAAATCTAATACCCAATGACTCCATGATTCTAGGATTCTAATAGGTTTTCCTTTAATATTTGCTGGTTTAGTGATTTTTCAAATAAGTCACATTCAGTTTATCTTACCAATTTTCCTTACTCTAAAACACTTACGTAGTTCTTAGAAAGAGTATGAAAGTATATGCTACCCTACCAATATATCATCAATAATTTATTATCATATATGATTTATAGGGCTGTGATATGCTCAGCTGGTTGCTTAAACAATATCCATTCTCACTTGTCATGTTTACTAAAAGAACCTCAATGTTGATTTTGGCAGCAGCGTGCCAACTATAAATACCTTCTTACCTCTTACTCCTGGCAATGAGAAGTAACCATGTCTTTGAGTTCTGGTGAAAGAAGTATGGGTGATAATACAAAAAATAATAATAATAATAATCCTTTCTAGGATAAAATAGCAAAGCCTCATGAGGAAAAGCATTTTTTCCTTTTCCCTTTCATCTTTCCATTCTGCCTGTCTAAAACTGCAAATCATTACTTGGAAATATAATAGGGTAAAAGCCACAAACAAAGGGCTATGGTTTAGGAAGGGAGGGAAAGCTTGAGTCCTTAAAGACATATTCTTTGAGTATATCAACCAGTCCAGAAACTTGAAAAAAAAACAACCCAATAAATTCAGAATTATTGGGTTTTTCTGTTATTTGTAGTTAGACTAATACAATGGATTAATGTATTAAATTTTTGGAACCAGGAAATTTGCAATTATTTTTAAGATGGTTACTCAGTGTTGAGGTGGTCCACCACTTGTTTCTTTTAAGGATCCTTTGCAGTTTAGTATATATTGGCTTCTTCCCTCCAGGTGGGAAGGCTGTCCTACCATTCTATTTGGTGACATGTTTTACCAGTCTCTCTAGGTGCTGGTTGGAATTCAGTGACTCATTGATGGTTAGAAGGCTCTTTAGTTGAAGCCATTCATGCATTTTTTCCGAAGAAGGGAATAATTAGCAGCTGTCATTATTTCAATAGTTAGTAGAACTTTGGAAGAGATCCAAAGTGAGTTTTAAAGTCCTCCTTTTTAAGAAAACAACAAAATTAATTTTGACAGGACTGTGTGGAGTTTTATTATAACCTGAAGCTATGTCATACAGCTCCATATTGACAAGTATCATATCCTTCATTACAGTTCTGGCAGCAGTTATATTAGATCCTTACTTCGCAGTAGTTTGGTATTCTTTCTTAAAATATGCTCCAGGCATATTTTCAAGTTGTCAGCATATGAGTTAACACTGTATGTTGTTGTTAATGTTTTCTTTCTTTGGAATAGATCCCCCCAGTCCCCAAGACACTAGAACTGGGAGACTGGATACTTCAGAGAGATTGATAGGATATTGTTCACTTATCCCTCTTAGTCTCACTGGCACATGTAAGATACATAAAACTCAGTGGAATTCATCTCTGTGTAGGAAATTCTTGTCCACATCTTTTTCTACTAGGAACCACAGCAGAGAAAGCTCAAAGTAAAATTTTGAAATGTGATACAAAATTGTTTTTGAAGATATAATTTACAACATTATTAAATATCCCCTATATAATGATGCACATGAGAAATTTCCCACAGCGCTTAATACCAAAAAAATCTGATTCCTCTGATGATATGATATATGATCTCATTTTCTGACAATAAGAATAATGTAGCACACCCCCGCTTCCTCTTTTTGTTTTAGCTTCCAGGAACCCCAAAGTTAATTTGTTCCTAATCAAAATAAGGATTTTAATAAAATCAAAATATGAATTAGAATAAAAAATTCTAACCTCTTTTTATTTAATTTTTTTAATTTGTTTTATGGGAGGTGCTTCTTTTACAAGCTGCCTAAATTTTCTCTGAAAGGAAGTAAGGTATAAATAAATCAAACTTAAAAAAATGGATTATTACTCTTCCAGTTGGTTTGGATGCATCACAGTTGCCTAAGACAGGCACTGTGTCTTTGATTTTAAACATTTGACCAAGGGGTGCAAGGGTAGTTCATTGGTAGAATTCTTGCTCGCGATACAAGAGACCCGGGTTCAATTCCTGGTCCAATTCCTGGTCCGTGCACTTCCCCTCCCCGCTAAAAAACAAACAAATGAAAACCAACCAACCAAACAAAAAATTCATGATTCCAAATGAGGATACTCACATGGAAAAAATAATGAAATGTGGCTTCACCATACAACATACAAAAAATATATATAATAAAAATTAAAAAAAAAAATTTGGCCAACTTCATTTTATTTTACAATTTATTTTATTTTACATGAATATGCTCACAAATTTAACTCCCTACAACAAATTTGTCTAGTGAATTCTTTTAAATACACATTCTTAACTTCCTCCCTTGTTTACCTGATCAGAACCTCTTGGAATAGAAACTAGAATATCTGTTTCTGAACAAGCACTTAGTTGATTTTTATGTAGCCAGTAAGAGGCAGTTTATAGATGGCATTTGGGAAACATTGACACTCTTTCTGAGCCTGATTTTTTTCTTTGTTTAATGACTGTAATATAAGCTTGTCTGTCCCACAGGGTTTAATGGGATTCACGTATTGTTCCCTTGGGTCTGTTTTCTTGATCTATGTGGACTGTTTAACCATCCTACTGTGATGGAGTTTGAAAACAGCACACACCATATACTAGTATGCCATTTGGAACCTCACTGGTTGTTTGGTACTAAGTCTGAATTAAGTAGTTTAATGCTCTTTGACTTTAATTTATTTTCTTGCCTCATTTATGAATGCTATGGCTGTGCATAGGATTTGGGCAATCTAGGAATGGTCAAATGCAATGAGTCAGTTAAACTTTTTCTCCTTAGGATTCCTGAAGAAGCTAAACATGGAAAGGACAATGTTAAACATAAAAGTAGTGTTAAATTTTATTACTAATTTTGAGCCCATACACAAGAGAAACTTTCCCAGCAGATGACCTGATGGTCCTCTAATGTACTCACCAAAATACCCAAATTGTTTATTTACTTAGTAAAACACACCACTGAAGCCCAGAGAACACTGGATACTCAGCATTTCTGTTGCCAACAAGAGTCGGTCATATTTGTTCAAAAATCTTTATGTAATAGCTGTTCCCATTATGGAAATTATATAATTTACATATACATTTTGTAAATTAATTAAATTTGAATGGGAAAAGAAAAACTGATTATTAAAACTCACTTGGGTGCTTTGGAAAACTACATAATTTTTTTTAATTGCTGATGATTTTTATTTATATAAATGTATATTCATTCTTTAACATTTTGATAAATACTCAAGCCATTTTGATAAATATTCATTCATTAATTGGAATACCCAGCTTTTTATTTTGCATAAACCACACCTATAGGCCTTTACTTCCCTCTGGAAACCACAACCTTATGGATTAGCTAATGTACTTAAAAGGAGGATTCCACAGGAAAATAGGAGACAAGTAAAGAACAGTTCAAGCCTATCTTCAAAGAGTAGGTCCTTCACTAACTTATACACAGTATTATAAGGAAGAAGAAATTATGGAAGAGAGCTACTCCAATGATGTCTTAAAGCTTGATGGTCACAGTCGCTTACAGACATTTCCCTGTAAGTCACCTAGAAACTGACCTAAATTGGTGACGGGGGATGGGGGACCAGGGAGAAAAATCCCTCTCCTCTACTCTACACACATTATCTAAATATAAGCTCTTTTGAGTACACGGGTGGTTCTTCATACAACTTTATCTTCCACACTTCCTCAAAGCTTATGTCCCAATAAACGTTGTCTGGACAAATTAAGTCAGAATAAGTTATGTTAAGATATTTTGTAAACTGCAAAACGCTGGCTGAAATATAAGGTATTTGTCTATGAAGCATTTAGAGAACACTTTTTTCAGCCCTGATTTACCACCAGACAATTCATTGACAGCAAATAGTATAATTAACTCAGGTGCCATTATGATTTGACTTGTTATTATGAGTTGGTATAATTAGGCTCACCAGGTGATAAGATACCACTGATCACATTCTCTCTAGAAAATCTTTCACTGGTTTATAACTAGATACCTCCTATACTAATAATAAGAATATTTTTTAAAGTAGAAGCAACTATAGGGTACTTATTTTGAGCCAAATACTGTGTAATACCTCATTTGATTCTCACAACTGTATGAATTAGACGTTTATTCCTTGTTTTGGAAGTGAGAAAATGATAGCTTAGAGAAGTCAAATAGCCTGCTCAGTATGTATCAAATTAATGGTGGGGCTAAGATCTTAACTCAGGTTTTCACTCTAAATCTGGCAATTTAAACACCATATCATATTGTGTTGCTTTAGCTGTTTTAGGATATTTCATTTTGACAGAGCCTGCTAAGTAGTTGCATAAATTTGTAGTATGGCCCAATTACTAAGTATTCCATTTTAGCTTTACAGGGTGTGTCTCTTTGTTAAAGTATTAAGTATGTATCTGTTTATGTTAACTGACTCAGAGTACTTGAAAACCAAGCTTCTTATAAACTGGATGGTATTATTAGAATAACATAGAAACAGGAGCAGCTATCTTGGGTCATAATATTTGCCTATCTAGCTCAATAGTTTTTTCAAGGAATGCTGTCAAAGTGTGGCTTCAGGTAGGATGAATAATGAAATCGATGCTTCTTAAGAACCACTCCAGGTACCAAGCTTTACTAGCTCAGGTTCTCTAGAGAGACAGAATCAGCAGGAGATAGCCATAGATATAAAATTTATAAAAGGTCTCACATACTCATGGGAATGTAGAGTCCAAGATCTGTAGGGCAGGCTGCAAGCTGGCAACTCTGATGAAGGTCCTCAACAAACTCTCAGGAGTGACTGGCTGGCTGGACAACTGTGGGAATGGAAGAGTCCAAAATCCATAGGGCAGGCTGTGAAGTTGGAGGTTCTGATGAAGGGTCTGGATGAACTTCACATGAGAGGCTGACTGGCTAATGCAAGAAGAGTGACTGTCTCTTCAGAATCCTCCTTAAAAGCCTCCCAGTGATTAGATTAAGCATCGCTCGTTGCAGAAAGCACTCCCCTTAGCTGATTACAAATGCAGTCAGCTATGGATATAGCTAATGTGATCATGATTTAAGTCCATGCATGTCCTCATAGGAACAAGCTGGACAACACTTGCCCAACCGGATGACTAGGCACCACCACCTGACCAAGCTGACACATGAACCTGACCATAACAATGCTCAAATAGCTCTAAAGTTTTACTTGTAGTCCATTATGTACATATCATTCTTTAACCTAATATTAGGAAAAAAAAAACTTTTTGAATTAATTTATACTTTTAGTCCTTAAAAATGGGATGATTTTAACAAATTTAACCCAGGAATTACCTGTCTTACCATGGGTTTGATCAAGAAGGCTTGGTCTTAGCAACATGCTTCTCAGAAATCCTGTGAATCATTATTTATCCTCAAACTGTCTTTTTGATGTCTTTTCAACATTCTAGTGGCAATCCCAAATGTTTTTCATATTAACACACACACAGACCTTAAGAATCTGTACTGATATTTTAGCATCTGCAAATCTCATTGCCATATCTCATGTAGCTTTTTCATTACAAAAAATAATCCCTTTGGGAAAGGTGTTATCACAGTTGAAAATTCGGTAGAAGGAATTTTATCTTAGTGAAATGATTATCATTTGGCTTAGTAAGAAAGAATATGAACACATGCAAAATAGATGTTGGCAGGGACATACTTAAGAGTGTAATTTGAGAGTGTGCATACACATATAGCTTGGAGCCTTTTAAGTAGGCTTAATAGTTATTTTTTTTTCTCTCCTTTGTTTTGCTTTGCTTTGCTTTTTAATTTATATACTCCTCTGGTTTGCTTTGCTTTGCTTTTTTAATCTCTACACTATGGGTCATATTAACAGCTGAGAAGCCTCATCAAATAGCTAACCTGAATTGACCAAGAACATCTTGGTAAATCAAGCTGAAAATATATTCCATAATTTTCCTTCCTAATTAACAAGTTTAGGTTAATGGCTGCAGAAGCAGTGTTTTAACATTTATGCCACAGCACCACTAAATTAGGATCAAGTCTGAATGCATTCCTAGATCTGAGTTGTCACTATACAGAAAAGATTAAGAATTATGAACTTGTTTATGAGTCTTTCGTGTGGCTATTATGGATATGTGTGTATTTTATTCACCTTTAACATTTCTCACACCTTTTGTGTAAATGGAGAAGGAGCAGAGGGTGTCATGGGAGGATTGACTATATTGAACTGGTTCTCACAATTTGGCTTTCAAATATTTTTCGGCAAGTTACCTGCTGAAATTCTTTTATTGTTGGATCCTTGTCCAGTTATTACATGTTACAGCATTGTTGGCTACAATTGCTGCTTCGGACACTTTGTAGAGCAATTTGTAGAGCTTTATCTAAAAACTTGATCACTCTTCCTGTTCACAAATTCTCCACTTTCCCAGGTATCAAAAACAAATCTCTTTACCTGTCCTGTCACCATGTTGTTAAGTCATGATGATCTTTCCCTTCTCTAAATCTCTTTTTTATTTATTGTCTTTACCATTTATTTGATATTTTTATGTTTACTACTTTCAATTGAAATGTCTTATCTACCTAACTAGACTGTAAGTTATTCAAGAGTAAGAGCTGTAATTCCCTTATACTATCCGTATTGCCAAATTCTTTTCTATGCTTATAGGATGCACAAAATTTAAGGTGCTAGGTAAACCAACAAATGAATAAACTAATAGGATCACTGTGGGAATTGCTGAAACATCTTTTCTCAGACTTTATTGAGGATATAAACTATTTAAATCTTGGCTAAATGATCATCAAAGACAGGATTTGTGGACAATTCTTGACATGAATTTTTGAAGCATTGAAATCTTACACCAGAGCAAATTAGAGTCTACATGGGATCTTAGAGACCATCTGGTCAAAAGCATTCATTTGCTAATAAAGAAACTAAGAACCACAAATATCAGAGACTTATTTGTGCAAGATTACTCAACGGGTAGGGAGAAGAGCCAAGACCCATCAGTCATTTCTCTGATAGAAATGACTCTGATGCTTTCCATGCCTCACAGAGAACTCAGTATTTTGAAGGTTTTGAAGAAAATGCACATAATTAATTTGTGTCACCTGTGGGGTGCATTCAACGCATTTGTACAATATTTTTTATCTCTCAGACACCATTCTGTAATATCACTAAACTATAAGTTGAATTTTGACCTGTTAATTTTCTAATGGTTAACTCTACCTCTGGCCACTCTTTTGAAGTGGAAATTTTATGTAACTTTCAGCTCCACTCTTCACTAAACAGAGAAATTTACTGTTATTCTCAGGGTGTTCAATTTCTGCTAGAAGCTTCAGAAATGTCACAGTATATTCAGTATACTTTGAAAAGAGACATTAACAAATTGAAGTGCATCCAAAAGAAGTGACCGGAATAGTCAAGTGTCTAGAAATATGTCATATGAGGAATGCAGCTGTCATTTTGTGTTCAAGAAAGTGGTGATGTTGAGTCTGAAAGATGCTCCATATCCCTGCAGGGAAATGATAACTTCCTTCAATCATTTGAAGAGCTTCCATGTGAAACTGGGATTCTATCTACTCTGAATAGCTCTAGAGGGCGAAACTTGGGCCAATGGATGGCAAGTACAAGGAGACTGGCTTCCACTCTATAAATGTACTTAGCCAACAGTTGGAGCTGTTATTTCTGCTCTCTTGTTGGTGCCAACAGAATGGTATTGTGGGCCCCTTGTCAACAAAAGGGGTGAGTGATAGAATGAATGATGTCAGAATTGCTTAGAACTTGCTAGATTATGTACTTAGCTGAATCACTAAACTATACCCAAATAAATGAGAGCCACATTTCACTGAGCAATTATTAGATTAGTGGTATAGAGCACTTTAGAAAGATAATGCTATTAAAAGCTGCCACTTATACTAGAACCCCTCAATTATAGGGTTGTGGTATTAATGTGTCCAGGCTGTAAGGTAAAGTGTAGCTTGTTAATTTAAGATGCTTTCTCTTCCTTCTTATATAACTGACCGGAATTCAAAGATTTTCCTGGAGCTATGAAAAAATACAGTCATTTAAAGGCAGTCTGCATTGATCTATAGGAAGGAATAGAATGTATTTACAATAACCCCTTCTTCCTCCAATTTTTTAAGTTAACAGTGGAGAAGCCGGGTGATTTACATGAAACAAGTGTAATTTAATATACTAGGGTTTTGAAAGTTGTTAGAAATGAATCAAACTGTCATATGTGCCTGAAGTTTTAAAAGAAATAAAGTCAGTCATGTTTCACCATATTGTGAAATAATGTTCACAGAGAGATAACATATATAATATAAATATTCTTTAATATCTCACCTTGATTAGAATAAAAAAATATATATTTAACAGAGGCAATTTAAGGCCTGTCTGTGGTTCAACCTACTATTCGGGTTATAGTTTGATTTTTATGTTTTTTCCCCACTAAAGTAGCAGTCAAAGCTCATATTTAGGTTTAATAGAGATTTCATTGAGCATACAAGTTCCATGATTGAACTCATTTCATTTTAGACCCTGCACTCAATACAAAACGTCAATTGCAGAGGGTCACCCTGCATTTTTCTAGCTCTCTCACTAATATCTTGCTGAGCATTGTCTGCAATGTCTCAGGTTCTTTATTTATACTGGAACTCATTTAGTTTGATCTAAGAGCTATTTCCAAAATGCCTGCCATATTCAAAAAAGGACTTCATCAACAGACAATCCATTGTTTTGGAGATAGGAATATCAGAAAGATTTTCTGAGTTGATAGAGATTTAGAACATTGATAATAGGTTTTAAGAAAAATCCTCTAATTCCAAGAAAAGTTCTTTATATTAAATGAATCCACCTGTCCTAAACTTGTATAGCTAACATGGGATTTTGAGGCTTTGCAAATTTTTGGTTTTGAAATGTAAAGCCAATATAGGAGGCTGGCTAATTATTCTTACATAATATGCCTGTAATTTCGGTGGGTATCACCAAGTGATAGATGTATCTTGGAATAGAGCAGCAAGAGCTAGGTAGAAAACCTTTCTTAAATTATATCTAACTGTTCTTCATAACCTTTTTTGGCTGGCACCATCAGTACAAAAATAGTCTATTATCATTTCCAAAAAAAATGGGGGAGAGGAATCCCCTTTCCTCTCTTATGATACACTCAACACATTAAAACATTGAGCCAGGCAAAGTGGCTGTATAGATGAATCAAGATCCGGCTCTGGCTCAGTAAGAGTTTATAAGTGAGCATGAGAAGTAGTTGTTACACAGGTAACTTTGAAAGTGGCATAAAAGAATGCCATAATTAGAGTGCAGTAAACACTAATACAGAGAAAGGAGAGGAGATTTACGGCTGAAGTTAAAAGAGGAATTTCACATTTGATCTTTACCTTGGAGGTAATAAACATTTGGAAATGAAGAGACTGAGAAGGAAATCCTTCTTATAAAAAAAAATGCATACATCTATACTCAGAGAAAGGAAAATAGTTAAAGAATTCAAAGTGACTAGTCATGAAATTTGTAAGGCAAGTAAGTTTTAGGAATTTGTACTGTGGAGGTAAAAGATTGAAACCTGCTTTCTATGGTCTATTAGTTTAACTAAAGGTTTAGCATGGTCACAACATTTCTGAACTTCAATTTTCTCACTATAAAATATGGGTAGTAACAATTACTTTACAGAGCTATTCTGAGAATGAGATAACTCACAGATGGGAAGACATTTACAATTTGCAATGCGCTTTTGCATTACACATTTGTACATGGAAAATGAGTCTGAAAAGGTAGAATAAAGAGAGTTGAGTTCTTTGAGCCCCAGAATAAGGAGCTAGCAATGTATTCCATACGGAATAGAGAGCCTTGGGAAGGTTTTTGAATAGGATAGATGAGATTGAAACTTTGATTTAGGTAATTTTATCTGATAAAATAAGGGGGGAGAATTTGGTGTAGGAAAAAGTCAGGACTGTTGTCAACATAGGTGACTCTCTTAAGAATCTATTGCAGTAATAGAAGCAAGAGGTAGTATGAGCCATAGACAAAGAGATGTACCAACCTCTGTTGGTTCTTCAAGAAAGTCCACCAGAGCTCTTGTAAATTGTGGGTTATATTAAGACCTCAATGCCTGAAAGTAAGAACATTGGTTAGAAGGAATTAGGAGTAGCATGAACAGGAAACAGGCTGAAATCTAAGAAGCCAGTTAAGAGGTGGTCAATCATCCTACAAGACATTAACCCAGGAATATCAAAATACTTGCAGTCTACCTCCTAGGGATCTCTTCCCCTCAATATTGAGCCTCTTTTTTTTTTCTCCTGGCACTTCTACTACAATATATTTTTCTCTTTGCTCTTTTCTCTAGTTTTTCTAAACTCTTGTCATTTTTACCCCTACCCTTATGTTTTGCACCATTAATTTACTGAATATTTTCCTATCTCATTGAAACTAATAAACTTTTCTGAAAAGTGATTTTCAAACATAATTAGAATTAAAAAGATTCTTCATAAAGGTCACTTAATTGTTTTCTCACAAAGTGGTTGAAGGTAGCATTTGAAGAGCCAGGTAAAGAAATGATAGGGTAGCTCTCAGAATCAATGAAGAAAATGAAAACCACTCAGTTCTTGTTAATCTTCTTTCACAAAGGAGGTATACTGCTAACCTATCAGGCAAAGACTATGTCTTTCCTTGTTAAAAGTTCTTTATTTGATATTAGTCTAAGTGAAACTATTATAAATCTACATTGATTTTAATAACACATCTTTGAAAATATAAATGAACCCCACATGAAATTATAGCAATACATGATCTATCAAACTAAATAGTAGGAATTTATTATGGGGTTGAAATTCTGTTCAAAAGTACTCCTATGAAGCTTTTTCCAAAATGTAATGGTTACATTCCCTAACTCTATGTCCATATTGACATTAAGGTCCAAGGCAGTGTTAATATAGATTTATACATTAAGTGCCAACTCCACACATATAAATATATACATACATACATGTATATGGCATCTTTTTAATAGTTAAAGAATGCTTCAGTTGCTCATAATGAGAGAGGACTACTGACTAGACCTTCTGAATCAAATGTCTGGTTTGATTAATGTGCATATAAGTTTCCATGTAACTCAAATACACTTTAAGAGGCAATGCTTGAAACCAAATCAAGAAAAACAAACAAAAAACAGAAACAAAGCTTAGTGGAGTTACATATATTTTAGCATAATAATTCAGATGAAAATAAAATGCTGTTAGTTAAAGTAATAGAGCCTTTGTATGTTGTTTTGTGTGATTAAAACCTATGTCTGTGCCCTGGAATGATGATGATGATGATGATGATAATAATAATAATAATAATAATAATAATAATAATAATAGTACTATTGTCTCATTGTACAAACTTACTTCAGTGCTATTTGGTAGCTTCTAGTTTCCCTATTACTTGTAGTGGTTCAGAGTTACAAATAAAACACAAATGACTTGAAAGTCCCTAAATATTTGACCCTAGTCTTTACATACTCAGAGGAATTCATGACCAAATTCATAATTAATAATATATGCATATCAGCTATTGCCCACTGAGTAACTTCAGAGTGCTATAGATGGGACACTTTCAAAAAATAATATAAACTAATGCATATATTCGCTGTTTACATCTTATGTCTTGTTAAGAAAAAAATATAGATAAAGAAAATATATAAGGCTTTTAATATGGTATTTTTTTCCTAATGGTAATTTTTGATAGCTCCTTAGAACAGGGATGAAGCAGCATGAAAAAAATCATTTCGGGTATGGCTTTCTATTTGATAACATTTTACATGCAACTTTCTCTTGTCTTCCTTTTGAGAATGGATAAAAATAAGGAAGAATGATTAAAACTTACTTTAACATCTATCCATATATTCATTAAGCAATTTTTTTTTTGTATGCTGTGTGGCAGGGTCACATTTCATTATTTTTCCATGTGAGTATCCAATTATTGCAGCACCATTTGTGAAGTTTTGTTTGTTTGGTTTTTGTTTGTTTTGTGTGTTTGTTTTTTGGGAAGTGTATGGACTGTGAATCAAGCCTGCATTTCCCATGTGGCAGGCAAGAATTCTACCACTGAACTACCTTTGCACACCCTCATTAAGCAGATTTTTAAATCCTACTCTGTTTTGAATTCCTGTCCACTTGGTACTAACATTTCAGTGAGAAAGATAGATTACAGACAAACAAATTAAAAATATGATTACAGGCTGGGAAGAGAGTGGGGACACTTTGAACTATCAGGAAAGGAGTGGGGACACTTTGGAGTAACAGGAAAAACCTTTTTGAGGAAATAAAGTTTGAACTAAGACCTGAGGGATGAAGAGGAGCCTGTGGCAAACTATGATGGAACTAATTTCCTGAAGAGTAAATTCTTTAGGTGAACTAATTTCCTGAAGAGTAAATTCTTTAGGTGCTGAAACCCATGGTTTAAAAAGGGAAGAATATATGGAGCCCAATAAAACAGTAGAGAGTTGAATAAGCTAATGTTTGTGGGGTAGACTGTAGCCAACTCATGTCAGAGTTCATAAGCCTGACATGATAATAAGATGACTGGACTGCACACCAGGTATAATATAAAGCTATTGAAGTGTTTTAAGCAGGGAAGTAAAATGATGAGTTATGTTATAAAATACCAACCCTGTTTGGAGTGTGAGAAATAGACTTTGGAAGCAGACAAGAGTGGGATCTGAGATTAAGTAGAAGCTCTTGCAATAGTCTAGGTGATAGAAGATGATGGCTTAACTGGGAGTGAGAAGAGAGAGATAAATATGTCCATGCTATATTTAGGGGATAGAAAAAAACACAGAAAAGGAAAATATCAATAAATGTACCCATGTATCTGGCTTTATTACTAAGCAGATAAATCAATTTCTTTTCTGAGAAACAGGGTAAACCTAGGGAAGTACATGGAGAAAATCAAGAGTTCCATTTTGGGTTGAGTCTGAAAGGTGGTAAAATACCTTGGAGATTAAGGGAATGGGGCTCTGAAAAAAGTTGAAATCCTACTCTTTTACTTTGCTAGTAGGGGGTCATGAATAATTTACTTAATCAATCTGCACCTCAGTTTTTCCCATTTTTTAAAATAGGTATGATAAAAACAACTGTCTTATCAGGCTATTGCAAATATTGAATCAGATGTCTACAAAATGCTAAGAATAATTTCTGAGACATTGTAAGAAATACATTATTATTATTGGTCATATAGCAGCATTATCATGTAGGAAATTTGATATATAAATATGAGGTTCGAAGGAAAGTTATTAAAACTCTTTTAAGAAAGCATTTCACCTCTCTCTACTTCTCTCAAGTCAATGAAAACTATCCTAGAATAGCTTCTTCTGAATGTATTTTCTGTTCCTTCTCCTTTATCCTTCTCTCTTGTAGATTGGGGATGGGTGTTGGGGTAGAATTGGGATGCTAGGTAAGAAAGGGAAAAGGTGATCAGGGAAATGGAAAAGAGGGGGTAAAAGAGCAACTCATTTCCTTTTCCAAATTTACCATTATTTCAAAGTGGTCTCTAGCTTTTAGTCTGTTATACTTAAGTTGTCCTGCATAAATAGGTCATAACTATCATTTCATAATAGATTTTCAGATTCATCCAATAATTATCAACAACTGAAATGACAGCAGTTAAGCTGTGGCTTGTATGCTGCTTGCATTGTAAACTTTTTACCCTTTGACATATCAGATTTATTGATGAAGCAAGAGGACTTTCTCCTTCAGATCTTTCTTCTCCCCTGCAAACAGTTGCATTTTATCAAAATACCAACTTATTTTCTGTAGTTGAAATGCATTTTCAAATATAAAGTAGATATGAACATTAGAGTCATTCATTCACTCTTTCAATGAAGAAGAACATAATTTAATGAATGTCTAGCTGGTAGAGACTTTGTCATGGTCTGAGAATTTCAAGATGACTAAGACAGTATTTGCTTTTAAGATATAGAATCACAATTTTAATGAATTAATCCCATAGTCTTGTGCTAGGGACTATGTAAACATGAATTATTACTGTTGTGGTCATTCATATATGGAGACTTTCCTCAGTCTTTTTTTTCTTTTATTCTGACAGCCTGAATAGGCGTCTGTGAGGCGGCTCAGGGCAGAGCGCTAAGGAGGCACCACCAGCATGAGGAGTCTGGCAGTTCAAACTGGTAAGGAGAGAAACATGACCCACGGTTCTGTCTTTAAAATATGAGTCATTAAATGGGTTGATACTATTTCTTATGCAGAAAAAAAAATTCTCCCTGATTTATAAATAAGAATAAGAGTGATTCTAAATGTAGCCTGTAAAATTTAGTCTCGTTGCTTGTGGTCATATAATGTATAACCACAGCTGAGTTTCCTTCATGTTCATCCCCTGAGTTCCAACATGACACCCAGTTACCCAAGCACTTCCACTAATTTTAATGAACACATCTTGTAGAAGACTACATGAACAACTAAATATGTATAATATATCGAATATATCAAATCATGCTGTTGAAGTGATAAAAAGGAATGGAAAGTTGAGATAATGGCAACAATTAATCATTGGCTATTAATTTATGATTCTTCCGCAGCTAAAAAGAATGATATATATAATTGCTCATGAGGAGCATTTGAGTTCCACTTCTTTTTATAGTATAATCTCTGATAAGAGGGCTATGAGCCAAATAAAAGACAAGAAAGGGAAACAAAGACTAACTGTATGTTTGTCCATAGCGTTATATAGTCTTTATGTCATGTTTATAAACATGGAATCATTTCTCTGTTTATTTGTAAGTAATTTTCATATGTTTGTTTTAACATTGCTGTTTTACAAAAGAGAAATAAAGTGGCTCACAAAAACAGGTAAAATAAGGCAATGTAAATGACTGGAAAAATAGGTATATGTTGAAAGCAGACCAAAGAAAAAGTTGATATAAAATAGATTACAAAATTGAAGGTACCTGGAAGTCCTCTATATCTTCTAAGAGTGAACCAAACTTTGTTTCTTGGCTTTGTAAGCATCCAATGAATAGAGTAAACATTAATCAGAAACATGAGATTTAAGAATTATTCCTGGCTCAAAAATCATAGTAAGTTTTATCTTGTGGCTTTCTTAATAATACTGATTCCATAAAACATGGTGGACAATGTCCTTAGTCATATTCTAATATTTTCAATGTTGACCAAGGGTTTTATTTTCAGCAATTTGTAATTATTAAAAGTCATTCTGCTGAGGCATTGAGATAATGTGCTCCAAGTAGATAAATTTATTCTGTTCATACTTTAGGATATCTGCAAGAATGATGGGCTACATACATTTCTGACAGTTCTTCATGCATTTTTTTTCTTGCAAATGAACTTGGGATAAATATATTCAATTTCACTGTTTTAAAAATATTTGTAAACTTCATCAATTCTATGGGACCTCTTATGGAGTCATATTTTAATGGTCAACCATGCTGGTACTGGACTGACACATTTATGTGAACATTAATTTGTCTGAGTAGATCTATTCAAATTCCACATAGACAGAAACTGAGGAATCACCTTTTGATAGGGACAATATAAAACTTCAGATGAAATTCCAGTGTACAAATAAAAAAGTAATTGGGATCTCAGAGCTCTGCTGTGATTTCCTGATGCTTACACTTCCTTCCTAAGGATGGGTGATAAATACTTTTTGTGTATTTATCATTATGGGGACAGGGGTGAAATGGAGGGGATAATTATGTAGTTAGAAAAATAGTATTTGATAAAAGCATTTTTAGAGAAATTCAGTCACGGTATTCGATTTATTTTGAAAATTGCTCATAGTAAAAAGGAGAGTATGAAATTCTAATTTTCTCAAAAGAGGATATGTTTCAAAAACATTAAGAACAGTGTTTTATTCTTCAGCTCACTACTGCAATAACTTGGTAAGCAGATGCACTCTCACACCTTCTTCAGCCATAAAAAGAGAAATAAAAACAAATTTCTGTAAAGTATCAATAAAATATCTTTCTTTGAACAATAAAATAAATTAGAATAGTCCTCTCAATAGATCATAGAGCTACATGGTTTAACCCACTGGGAGAATTACTGCTCAGCCAGCATTACCTCTGATTCATAATTATTCCACACCATGGTTTTGGCACATCCAGAGCGGATACCATCAGTGTTATAATCAGAAAGACTCCTAGGAGACTTTAGGGAGGTGGTATTTTGTGAAAAAAGTCCCTAACTTTGTTACAGACAGACAGAGATTGAAGGTAGCTATATGACTTAGTGAAAGTTGCTTAATTCTTTGCCTTACTTTCTTTATTGGAAAAATGGAGTGTGTAAGAGTTATGCTATTAGGTTATTCTAAGAATCAAGTAAGAAATTGCATGCAAAAAATTAAGTAGATTCCTTGGCATAGAGAATGAGCTTAAAGATATAAAACTAACATTTACTGAATAGTTTCTATGTGCTACATACTAAATGCTGGATACTTTACTGCATTATTTTGTTTAATCTACACAACTCTGAAAGTTAGAAACTATTTGTGCCAGTTTGAAATTGTTGTGTATCCCAGAAAACTATGTTCTCTAATCCTTATTCAGTATCGCTAGGTGGGATCTTTTTTATTGTTTCCATGGAGATGTGACCCACCCAATTGTGGATAGTACCTTTTGCTTAGGTGGTTTCTACAGAGATGTATTTCCAACCCATTCAAGGTGAGGTTGCTTTTTGGAGTCCTTTAAGAGGGAACCATTTTGCTAGAAGCTTCAGAGCCAACAAAGCCCACACAGCCAGAGTTCTTTGGAGATGCAGAAGGAAAATGCCTTCAAGGAAGCCATTTGAAGAAGTCGGTAGAGAAAGCTAGCAGATGTCACCAGGGGCCTTCCCAGCTGACTGAGGTGTTCAGAAGCCTAAGACCCCAGCAGGTGCCAGCCACATGTCTTCCCCAATGACGAAGGGGTCCTAGATGACATCAGCCTTTCTTAAGTGAAGGTAACCTCTTGTTGGTACATTAATTTGAATATTTTCATGGCCTTAGGACTGTAAACTTACGACTTAATAAATTTCCTTTTTAAAAGCTATTCTGTTTCTGGTATATTGCATTCTGGCAGATTTAGCAAACTAAAACACTGTTATTACCTTCATTTTACAGATCAAGAAACTATGCTATTAAAAGATTATGTGACTTGCCTTTAAATCACACACTCCTCCTGAGACTGTTTTTTGAGTGCGGTTCTGTCTGATGCCAGAATTTCTGTTCTTTCATTTATTTACAAAGTCAACAAACATTTATTGGGTATCTAATATAACCTAAGCTTCTTTTACCTGAGATGTCATGCTGCTTCCCAAATATTTATTAGCTTAGACAGAGATAATTTTATATTTATGCAAGGCCTTATATTGTACAATAATTTATGAATATGCAACTTTGTTTAGTATTCACACATTCTGTAAGAAAGACAGGTTAGAGATCAATGCTCATATTTTTAAAGGTAAGGAAATTGAGGTCCTGAGAGGTTAACTGGCTCACTGCACATCTTATAGCTCAGTTCTCCTTAGACTGTAGTGAAAAGTCAGTTGTTTGCTTTTTTAAAAATAGAGTTCAGACTGAATTTTGTTTAAAATTACTGTAAAATTAATTGCTAAAGAAATGAAATGCTAAAAAATACCAGATGCACTGGAGTCCACATTTTTATTAGAATTTATTATTATTATTCACATGTAAAATCACTCAACCAAATTGCTATTAAAATTTCTAAATGTTTTCTCTTCAATTTTCCTCATGGTACAGATAAGTAAATGAGTACAATGTAACACTGGCCTGTAGACCAGGCAGGAAACCATATAGTAACAATACAGCTAATTTGGGGGAAATCTAGCACAGTATTCTAGGCCAGGCATCTTCTAACCCAGATCTCTATGTTTTAGCTCTCTGCCTCAACAGGAAACAAACAACAACAACAACAACAAAAAACATGTTATGGTATAAGGGACATAAAAATCAAATTCAAAATGTTAAAATGAAAGTGTTACAGAAAATGACAATGAAAAAGCATCTTTAAAAAGTTATATGAAAGAAGTGACATGAAGGAAGTGAAAAAACAATTGGAAGTCTATAGAAATGATTTCTCCTAACTTTATTCATAAGACATCAAGACTTCTAAAAAAAACTGGTATGTGTTATATTGTTGAAAGCCTTTCTCAAGATGCATTTCTTTCTCCTCTTCTCTTTTCACTTGTTTATTCTTGGAAAAGAGAAGTCAAGTTGTGTTTTGTCAGATTGGACCTTATCTGTTCCCAAGCAGTTTACAGACCTATGCATAATTCTAAGAGATAAAAGTAGATCATGGGTGGGCCATGGTGGCACAGTGGCAGAGTTCTCACCTACCATACCGGAGACCTAGGTTCACTTCCTGGTGCCTACCCATGCACAAAAAGAAAAAAACCAAAAACAAAAACATGGGTCCTGGCCACCTATGAAATGAAAACGAACGAATCTCCCCACCAAAGGCTGCGAAAAGAAATGTTACTTGTTCATTTCAAAAACTACCAATGGGGCAACAGGGGCTCAGTGGCAGAGTTCTCTTGCCTGCCATGCCAGAGACCCGGGTTCGTTTCCCAGGACCTGCCCATGTTTAAAAAAAAAGAATAAAAAAAAACTACCAATGGAAATTGCAGTGTTTTTGGTGCAAAGTAAAATGCCCATTGAGTCAGTAATGAAAATTTCCTTTGAAAGATGTTTTTGTGGCTTTCTCAGTTCTACTGAAATGGATCCAAATATTTACATGTGCTATTTTATTAATAACTACTTTGCCATCTGTGTCAAAGCAATATTACACAGATGTTCAAGAATAGCTTTTGGTTGTGAGTAAATATTAGAGGAAGATTGAATTTTCCTCCAAATGATGCTGATGGAATGTTTTTTTAATCATAGTTTAAAGATGTCAAAAATAAGTTATCTGTTTTTAAGTTCCACCAGCTTAACAGGGCTCGATGTGCTTAAAATGGCTGTGAAAGCACGGAGAAAGATGAAAACTTAGAACAACATTCAAACTGAGACTTTCAGTCAGTCTCTTTAGTTTCTGGGAAGACTTGTCACACTTGTATATGTACTGGTAGACTTAGAAATAAAATCTAAAAAGGTTGAATAAGTTGAAATGCAAAGAACTAACAGGAAACAGAAAATATAACAGAAGAATTATCAAATCTGCCTCTGGAGGCAAAAAATAATAGAATTGGATTTGTGGAAAGCAAACTGGAGAAGCACTTCAGAATGTAGAGGACAAGGACAAAAGATGAAAATGATGAAAGAAAAAACTGACAAATCAGAAAATAAAAATGTGTAGGAAATTGTTCATGAAAAGAAGAGAACAGAATACATAAAGTAATAATCAAAGAAGCATAAAGGAAAAAAATCTTGTTCAAGAAAGAAGGGATTATCACTCTAGAAATCATTTATGCTAGTCTAGGATGTGTTATATCATGTGGGAATTGTGTATTCTTTCAAAGTCAGCAGAACTTAATGCAAAAGACTTTTCTAGAAGCAAAATATGATAGTTGATTTTTTTTTCCTATTTGCTATTTTAAAGCAAAAAGGCATTTTCAGCTTCAGATCCTTGTTACTGAACTATTCAGGTTTTCTTGTTTTTCCTCACTCAATTTTGATATTTACATAACCTAGAAAAACTGTCAATGATAAGTGGTTGCCCATGAGTAAATATGCATACAGAAAAAAAGTTTTAAAATCAATAAATCTATAAAATAAATAATTTTTATTTTTCTATTTTAGTCTCGTATTTTCTGATATATGAAATAACAAAATATCATAGTTTAAATAAATTTTTGAATTAATAAATACTTAAGAAAAATGCACAAATCATAAGAGAACAGTTCTATGAATTACTGCAAATTCCACACAACCACTCAGATCAGGAAGTTGAGGATAAACTCTATCAGTGAAGATGCACTTTGCTCTTGTCGTGTCATAAAGCCCAATCTTCCACAAGAAAACCACTTTACTGAAGTCTAACACTGTGAATTTTCCTGTTTTATGTTTTTATGTAAACGGAAGCATGGCTTATGTACTCATTTGTTTGTGGCTTCTTGTTCTTTTCATTTTTTGTTTGTTTTCTTTGCTTTGAATGTCTCACTGCTGCATAATATTCCTTCATGGCCAGTTTGTAGCTCTTCATTCTTATATGTGTCTTTTTGGGTGTGGGCCCACACCTTTCTGTTGGATGTTGCTTATATTCTGTTCTGTTGCTTATATGGGGTTTGTATAATAACATTTAATAGATACTGCTACTTTGCCAAAATTGTTGTACCAATTTACTTTTCCAACAACAGATTATGTTAGTTCTATATTTTCACCAACACTTCCTCCATTATAGGAATTTTTATTTTAGCCATTCTGCTGACTGTGTTTTTGTATTTTGGTGGCTTGGGATGATTTTAATAAACATTTCCATGATGAGTGACAATGGGGCATTGCTACCCCAGACCTATAATCTTCTAGCTAGCCCCAAATTAAAAGGAACCTGGATATTTAGAAGGGTATTGAGAGGATTAACATTTATTCACTTCCACTGAATGAACGACCAGTCTGAAGGAAGCTAGAAGATTCCATTACAAAGGCAAGTGGAAAATTATATACAAACTCATGTTGTTAAAGGTGTACAAGCCTGGTATTCCTATTAAATTTAAAACTCATTATAACACTTTTATAAAACTTGTACTTTCTCATCAGTGAGTTAATACGTTTCAATCTGTCCATTTTTTCCTTATTTTATTGGGTACTGTTGCCAATTAGAAAGGATGTATACCCTAGAAAGACCATGTTTTAATCCTAATCAATCTTGTGATAGCAATGGTTTCTTCTAATATTTATTCAGTGCTATAGGTTGGCAACTTCATTAGGTTATCTACAAGGAAACATGACTCAATCAATTGTGTGTATTAAACTTGATTAGATGGAGGCATGTCTCCACCCATTCTACATGGGTCTTAATTAGTTTACTGGAATCCTATAAAAGAGGAGCCGTTTCTGGAGAGAAGGCCTTTTGAGAATGACAAGAAAGCCATGGCAGGGCTAAGCAGAGCCGCGAGGCTGAGAGAACCACAGAGTCCACCAGATAGCAACTTCTGGAGATTGAGAGAGCAGAGAATGGTGACAGAATGATGAGAGTCATGAGGAGAGCCTGCACAGCCAGAGACCTTTGGAGATGAAAGAAAATGCCTCCCAGGGAGCTTCATGAAACAGGAAGCCAGAAGAGAAAGCTAGCAGACTTTGCCATGTGCCCTTCCAGCCAAGAGAGAAACTCTGAATGTCATTGACCTTCTTAAACCAAGATATCTTTCCCTTGATTTGGACATTTCTATAGACTTGCTTTAATTGGGACATTTTCTCGGCCTTAGAACTATGTACTAGTGACTTATTTAATTTCCCTTTTTAAAAGCCATTGTGTTCTGGTATATTACATCCCAGCAGCTAGCAAACCAGAACAGGTACCAAACAATCTTAGAACAGTAGAATCACAGTTGAATGGTGATGAGTAGAGTTTGAATGCAGGCAATTGATTGCACACTCCATTTCTCTGTTGGTAAAACTAATTGTTTGCCCAGCCATTTGAAACTGGGGCTGGCATATGGGTAACAGGCATGAAAATGATCCAAGAGGCAACATGATTTTGACAGAAGGCTGAGAGCTTTCATCCATGCAGCAAGTGTGACAGCTCCATCACTTTCCTGTGCTGTTTCTCTGGTGGGCTATGCCATGGTTCATTTGTTTCCAATACTATTAGTTTCCATACAGTGTGAGAGCTTGACTGATATGTTGTTGAGACAATTTGGAAGCATATAATTGACACTCTGATGTTAACTGGTACCTGTTTTTGTGAAGCCATATTATCTATCAGGTATTAGCTAGATCCAAATATATTTTGAATGTAATATAATATTAACATTTCAAAAGAAAAGACTAATTTGTTCTGTGGATTTATTTGTAATGTATGACTCCTGGAAGCACTCCATCCAATCAGCCTTTACTTAAAAGAAAAAATCCAGCAGATCACCCACGTTCTACCCATTAAAAGGGTAAAATTTTATTAATTACCTACACAGTCGGGCACTTTTTCTTTGCAAATAATTCACGTAATTTTCATTCTAGTTTTCTAGTTTTAAAAGTTCTTTGTTCATACGTGAAGCAAGGTTATAATGCGTTTTTGAAGAACAGAGTACCTATTATGGTATTTAAGGAATTGTGTTTTGTTTGGGTATGTGATTTCCACATAGACATGGCAGAATTCTAGTGATTTCATCCTTGGGGAGGCAGGATAAGTAAATATCTTCATATCAATGGTGTGTTACATTATTAGTTCCATTTAATATTTTTCCACCCAAACACACTCATTTAAAACAGCTACCATAGGTTTACCCTAATTTCATTAACACAGTAGATGTTATTGGATAAAATCACTAGATATTTCCTTCTTTTCATTTTTATCATTGAATATGAAAGTCCCTGAAAGCTCATCTTGACTTCCTCCTCTTCATTTACACCATCTCAGGAGTGATTTTATACTATCCATATGCATATATGTACACATGCAAACATACATTTGCATTAATTCAAGTAAAATCCACGATTCTTTTTTTTTTTCTTTATGGCACTTCAGGTGACCTTACTCTAGTCTTTTTCTCCTAAAGTCCAAGGCAAAATCCTTCTATTTGATTCATGTAGCTTGGTCCTTTTTCTCATTAGAAATAGAAAGCACAATTAGACCCATAATCCAGAATATCCAGGGTCAGAATTGGAAAATAGGCAGACTTTTCTCTCATTCCCACTCATCCCTTTTTTTTAGTGTTCTTTTTGCCTTATCGTCCAATATCCTCTTGCTCTACCATCACATTTCCTCAGTGAATCAATTATGTTTTAGGTGTCAGATAAAAAAGCCTTGGTAAATTACTTCACAATAAATTGAAAGTGACAGAAATGCTTTTATTTATAATAGCATTTTCCTTTAATAAAGAATATTGTATCTCTCAGCAAGGGACTGATGACAAAGACTAAAAAAGAGATATTTACTCATTCTAAAATTTATGTGATCGTATAACTTGATATCCAAACCAAGAAACTCTTGACACTACAAAAGGCACTATTAATTGTATCAGGATAACCGCAAACTACGACTGTCCCTGGCAAACCAGAACACATGGTCATCCAACTGTAAGTGCTGTCTGGGTTATCCAGTCCAGTGAGTGCTGCCAAGTTTGCAGACCTTTTGCTGTCTTACAAAGTTTATGGTCAAAACAAATGAATGTTATTGCTAGGTTAGGTGTCCCTGGGATGGCTTAGAAATCCTAGAATAGGTGACTTCTAACTTTTAGTACAGAATATATGGTCCCTTAGAAAAATGCACTGAACTTGATTTTTTCTCTGACTTTATTTTTCCACAAGTCACTTTCCAACTCCATACTACTTTATTGAGCCTCTACCTCCTTGTCTGTAGAGTGAGGGGAGGAGGAATCAAGTTGTAAATAGAATAGAAAAAGCCCAAGATCTTTCTAGCATTAATATTCTTAGTTCGGACAATAGTTAAGATAAACTTTCCTGCTTCCAGTAAATAATAGCACAAACTAGAAAAATCATTTATATAAAATTGATGTGAATTTTTTAAGCTTTCCAAACTAATGGTTGATAAGAAACGTAATAGATACGTGCAACTACATATTTTCTGTATTTTATTATCTTTGCTCGTGCAACAAGAGCACTTGCTCTCTATTAATAGTGAGAAGCCATTCAAAACTCAGGTATAGAATTGCTGTATGTAATCCCTTTTATTGACTATAAAACAAAAATACAGACACTGAATATTTTAATTCTTTCTTAATACGTCATTTAAACCCTGTTCTCTGTGTTATTTATACTGAAAGGAGAATATTTCCCTGGAGATGATGGAGTGGATTGCTGACAATAATAATGACAGCTAGCTGATTTTCTCTATTCATATATGCAGTAACAGATATGATTAGGTTCTCAATGAAGTCTATTTAGGTTCTCTGGTTGTATGGAATAAGAAGGCAGCATGGATTAAGGCTAAGGTTGAGAAAAGATAAAAAGATTAGTGTTAGGTTAGGGACAGCTTTGAACAAGAATGAACACAGGTTTTAGAAGCAGACAGCTCCCAGTTAAATCCAGGCTCCACCCACAGCAGCTTTATAACTTTAGACCAAGTTACTTATCTTCTCTGAGCCTTAGTTACTTTATCTATAAAATAGATTATTGAAATACAGCTCCCAGAGTAGTTCATAAAATTAAATATGATAAAGCTGTTACAATTACTGTCATATCATAAGTCTCATATCCATTATTTTTCTTTAAATGAGAACCTTGAAAAGATGCAATAAGGAAGTGATACTTCAACTACATATCTTTGAATCTCCACGGTTTCCCTGATATTTATCTTGGTTAGACCCTCCTACACTATCTGCTTGTCCTCCCTCAAAAATAAAACACTGATGACAATGACCCTTGGGCTGTGTTGATGTCAGGTCAGCTGAGGCTTGTCCTGGTGGGAACAGACTCTTATCTTTCAGGACACCACACCCAACATCGGATGTCACAGCAATGCTTTACATACATTAACAATCCAGCATTTATGTTTAGTGGTTTTCAGATTTTAGTCATTTTTTTAATCAAGAGAAGAGGATATGTGCCAGCCTATGACCTGAGTACTTTATTTGGCCCCCAAAAGTGTTATTTTTGACCAAGTTCCTACAAGGCTTAGAACGTGCCATTTTCCTAAAAAATGTCAACTAACAATGTGGGATGAATGAAGATTTCTGTTGGTAATGGGAGTAGGGGAGACAAAGTGGAAAAAGCAGGGGTGTATCTATACCTAAGTGTTTATGATCAAGTAATAGTTGTAATGGTCTTTAGGTACTTTTAGCCTTTGGAGATTAAAACTGTTTTTTTTTTTTTTTTTTTTTGTAAAAGCAAACTGAAGAGGAAAAGAGAAGAGACCCTTATACATTTTAAATCCATTTTTATTATGTAGTTAAATCCTTCCTTGCTTGTCATTTCTTATCTTTCCTCACTTCTCCTGGCTAGGAGAAATCTATCACTATGGAATACCATCCATTCTACCACCCACTTCCACATACCCACATCCTGAGGGAATTAATTCCCAAAGGGAGAAAAAAAAATTCTGTTATAAATGCATTGTATTTTACATAGCATCTCTTCATTGAACAAATTTTTTTTTCTGGGTATATACCATGAAGAGTTTCAGTTTCCTCATTCCCCCATTACTATATTTTGCATAAATTTGTTTCTTTTGCTTTCTCTCCCCTTTCTGTGCTGGATCCTTATGTCTAATCCTAGTAACATCTTTCGTTTTCAGTAAGCAGCGTATAGGTAAGACTTCAAAAATTCCCTACATTGCAAGGTTGAGTCTTCAGCATTAGGAAACATATTTAAGTAATGCTATGTTTTGCTAGCATGCTCACGTAGTTTTGCAAACACACCAATCTTTTACTTTTCCGCAAGCCATCTATTTTATAATATCAATCACTAAGAACATGGCAAAGAATGTAAAAGAGTTCTGAGATTTAAGAAAAAGTATAACATCACGTGGATTTTTTAACATAATAAGTTTGCTCTTACATTAAACATAATTCCAAGTGGTTCTGTTATCTAGTTTTCCTGACTACGGGGAATTGGAAAAAAGCAGAGCATCTATTTAAGTCAGATGCACTGGTAGTGTCAACAAGGGACAGCTGATAAAATAGTAATGAATAACATAAAAGCCATTCAAATTACATACTGGAAAAAATTTTAAACCAATAATATTGCTATGTAGAAGTGAATTTCTCAGACACAGATAAAGAAATGTATGTTCAGTTTATTATGTTTAAGAAAGACATAAATGTGTGATCTTTTGTTCCCTATTTTTTTTGAGAAGTTGTAGGTTTACAGAACAATCACAAATGATGTGATATCCCTTTTTAAATAAATTCTTACAAGTCAATTACTGGTTTCTGTCACACCTTTTGCTTTATGTTTATAAATACCCTTCTATGAGCTCAGAAGATGTTTTCTTTGGTGGCAATGATAGACAAAGAGTTGTCTTCACTTCAAATTGCAAAGCATATAAAATAGCTTTATGGTAATAGTGTAGGTACTGTTTTAAGGCCTCGAAATATTTCTAGGCAGTCATCTTTTAAGAATGCCAGATGTTAATGTATTTATTTGGTAAATACAGCATTTATTGTGTGCCTTTTACAGACCAGGAACATTGCCTGGTACTAATAATATAATTATAAATAAAGCATTGATCATGTCAACATATTGTTCCTAACGTTGAAGAAGAAAATGTATATGTCACTGAGTTCATACTAATATTCATACTGAATGTTCCTTCACTCACTTAAAAGCATTGAATAGGATGAAATAAATTGGATTCCCTGTTATATAGTAGATTCTCAATCAACGTTAGTTGAATGATAGACTCAACTCATTCCATCATTTATTCTTCACAAAAACCCAGTGAGGTGAAAGTTAGCACCATTTCTTTTGACTTTCAAGAAGTTACCAAATCTCTTGAGCTCAGATTCCTTAACTGTGAAATAGGTATATAAATATATAACTCATTTAGTTATTGTGAAGATTGAAGAAAAAACTTATATTTGAATACTTAGTAAATATTTGCATTGAGGGCTCTCCTTACCATCCATTTACATACATCTCTCCAGAGGATCAAATAAAAGCACCAGAACATCATGACAGAATATGTTTTGTTTTCCTTTTAGAGTACAGTTATGTCATTATTCTCATAACTTAAGCACATTTAAAAAAAATTTTGTAAAATAATTTTGTGGTTGGGAGTACTGGAATGGAGGATATATTCAATAGTGCCAGAATTTTATTCTGTTGATGATTATTGAATAAATTCACTTGTTGCTTTGGAATACTGCAATACAGAATCGTAATTTACCTCTGGGCTCCATATCTTTTTAAAAGATTTCTCTAGTCTCTCAAATCTCTCAAGGATAGGCATGGACCCACTTTGTACTTTTCCAGGTTTGTCTTACCTTGTGCTCTCCTCCAATTTTCAGAGCATTCAGTTAGGGAGCAAAGTTCCTGTGGACAATGAAGTCAGTATGTATAACCAAGGCAGAACTTCAAGAATGGGTAGTTGATATAGGAAGTTTCAGGAGTAGGCTGGAATGTGAGGAGTTCTCTACAAAGAGTTAGGTGGGTCTGTCAGAGGTATCAGAGCTACCACGAGGCTCTGAGCACAGATAACAAGTACAAACCGAAAGGAAATGGATTTGGGAGAGGGAACATCAGGCTCCAAGAGAAACAGTAATAAGGAAGACAGACCTTTATTTCCAAAGCCTCTTGAATTTTTGGCAGAATTTCTAGGTATGAAGAGAAAAATCAAGATATTTTAGCTGTGACTCATTTAATATAACTGAAATACAGGGCATTTGTCATGCTAAGACAAGAGTCATTTTAAGTGAACAGTTCTCATGGGACAAGTAGCAAGGCTAAAAGAAAACTATTAGAAAATTCAGCTAATCAGCATGTCATCTGCTGAGCAGGGTTCTGAGCAGGTGTCACACACTATGTTAGGCACAAAGAGGTATAAAAATATAGAAGTACATTAATTGAGCCTTCAATAAATTTATAATTCAGTTGCAGAAGTATAATTTTTATTATAGAAGGATAAAATATATATTTTTAAATCTTAGGAGAATTATGTGTGCTCTTGAGACATATGACTTATGGTACCTGATGTGAACTAAGTCTAAAAGAACAATTTATTATTCATCTCTTAAAAGTAGTCATACCGATTCATTAATTCACATCAAGTCAATTTTCCCAACAGTTTTCTCCTTTTGTACTATAAACCTGAACATCATTGAGAGAAATTGGTAATTATGGTCTCCTTTGTAATTTGCCTTGTAAAGTATTCTCATTGAGATTCACTTTATGCTACCCTGCCTGGATTGCTAATTATTTTCAGAGAGACTGCTTTGGCTGAGTTGTTATTAATCAAACTGTATGTCTCCCAGCCACTTTTTCTGAGGGGCAAAAAAAAAAAAAAAACCCAAAAAAGTAGTGATAACACAGGAGAAAGGGAAACATTAATGTGCAATCTATATACAAGTGGCTGTTTTTTTCCCTAGTAGGAAAGATAGTTTTATATTTCTGGAACCGGTGCTTTAAAACTTTCTTTGACTTGGTGACAATATTGAGGATTTAAGGTTGTGCTGTATACTTTAGTCTCTTTAATATACCTTATGGCTTCACTGTCTATTTTGCTAGTATTTTGGGCCCCTTTGAAAGTCTCCGTTTTATTTACTAGGTACTGAGATATATAACCGATCCTGTGCAAGACAGAGCGTTGCTTGTCGAAGAAGAATCAGACATAGAGGCCATGAACCTTATTTTAACCATTACAACAGATCTGGTTTTCTCCCCGTCTCCCTAGTTTTACACATTTGCATTATGCACTATGTGACTTTGTTGCTTCTGGAATTAGCTCTGTGATATTTCATCTTATGATTGAAGTGGCTGTTTAACTGAACTTCAGGCATTTCCAGGAAGTGCTAACTTCTTCTTATGGTTTTTCCCTCCACGGTTCCGGAAGGTCCAAACTAAGGTAAGGGTAAGGAAAAGACAACATATAGAGCAGAACGAGTCAAACATTATTTTTAATAAATGCCTATGAAAAATGAATAAAAGATAATTTTTTCTTTTATTGTGGCATGTGTGTGTGCTTGGACCAGTAATCATTCATAATGGAAAAAAGTGGCCCCCCCTAAAAGAATCCTTATTCCAAATTATTTCTTATATTTTTATAAGCATTCCTTGAGTTAGAAGCCTTGGATTAACAAATACCATTAACAGATATTCCATGTTTATAAGTATAGTTTGTGTCATGCATGTCAGAAAAAGAATCTTCACAGGCATTTTTCTCAGAACTTCTAAAGCAGTCACTTGCCTGTGCTCTGGAAAGAGAGGATTTAGAATGAAGCACTGATTCTCTCAAATCTAAGGAGACTTCCGTAAACCCAATTCCTCTGCTGGTACTTGTATTAGTTAGGGTTCTCTAGAGAAACAGAATCAACAGGGAACACTTGCAAATATAAAATTTATGAAAGTGTCTCACGTGACCATAGGAATGCAGAGTCCAAAATCCACAGGGCAGGCTGCGAAGCCGACGACTCCAATGGACTGGATGAACTCCACAGGAGAGGCTCACCAGCCAAAGCAGGAATGCAACCTGTCTCCTCTGAGTCCTCCTTAAAAGGCTTCCCATGATTGGATTTAGCATCACTAATTGCAGAAGACACTCCCCTTTGGCTGATTACAAATGGAATCAGCTGTGGATGTAGCTGATGTGATCATGACCTAATCCTATGAAATGTCCTCATTGCAACAGACAGGCCAGCGCTTGCCCAATCAGATGAACAGGTACCACAACTTGGCCAAGTTGACACCTGTCCCTAACCATGACAGTCCACCCCTTGTCAACTTGGCATATATATATATATATATATATGTATCACCTTAGACCTTACTTAATTTCCAAATGAAAACAAATAAGCACACATTTTTTCTTTTACCTGACAATACTCAACTGTCCAGCATATAACTGGAAACACATTAAATCTCTCCAGAATAGGGTGCAAATCCTTGGGCAACATTCATTCTTAAACTTGATATCTTACAACTTAAATAGTATAAAACAAACAAAACAGCATTGCAGTCCTCGTTTCTGTAACTGATCACGTGGTCGAAGTTCATATTTATCACTACCTTCTTCCACTACCCATTCCATGTTCCCTTTCCCCTCAGCAAGCACTTCAGCTGGCCCTGGTTCTTTGCCTGGTGGGGTGACCCAAATCTTCATTCCTGAAGTCTCAGAGCCATTAGTGGTCCTGCCTGGATTGTGTTGTTGCAGTTTTCCATTGATTTTAATCACAGGGCATGGCAGTACTAATAGACGCCCCAGGGGATCTCCTGTATTCCAAGAAAACTCTTCTTTACCTCCATTATGTAGTTGCAGTCCTACTTCCTTCTGATAGTCAGGGTCAATTACCCCAGACAATAATGTAATCCTCTTCTTGGTGTGTTGATCCAGAGGCATAAGTAGCCCAAAGTGGCCAGGTGGCAATCTTAACTTCCAGTTCAGTGGTATCACTGTTGTTTCTCCTGGAGAAAGCACACCCTGTTTTGGAACTAAAACCTGTAGACCAGCAGAACTCAGGGTAGCAGGGACAGGAAGCAAAAATTTTCCTAGTGGATCACTAGGAGTAATAGTGAGTGGCACCACACCCATTTCTACCCCTTGGTTCCTGGACCCATGGATCCTGGCTATGGGAGAAACAGCACCATACAGCGGACGCTGATTCAGAGCATACACAGCTTCCTGGAGAACATTACCCCAGCCTTTCAAGTTTTTGCCACCTAGTTGGCACCGTAATTGAGTTTTCAAAAGGCCATTCCACCATTCTATCAACCCAGCTGCTTCTGGATGATGGGGAACATGGTAAGACCGGAGAATTCCATGAGCATGTGCCCATTCCCGCACTTCATTTGCTGTGAAGTGTGTTCCTTGATCCGAAGCAATGCTATGTGGAATACCATGACGATGGATAAGGCATTCTGTAAGCCCACGGATAGTAGTTTTGGCAGAAGCATTGCGTGCAGGGAAAGCAAACCCATATCCAGAGTATGTGTCTATTCCAGTTAGAACAAATCGCTGCCCCTTCCATGAAGGGAGTGGTCCAATGTAATCAACCTGCCACCATGTAGCTGGCTGGTCACCTTGGGGAATGGTGCCATATCGGGGGCTGAGTGTGGGTCTCTGCTGCTGGCAGATTGGGCACTCAGCAGTGGCTGTAGCCAGGTCAGCCTTGGTGAGTGGAAGCCCATGTTGCTGAGCCCATGCATAACCTCCATCCCTACCACCATGACCACTTTGTTCATGAGCCCATTGGGCAATAGCAGGAGTTGCTGGGGAAGGAGGCTGACTGGTATCCATAGAACGGGTCATCTTATCCACTTGATTATTAAAATCTTCCTCTGCTGAAGTCACCCTCTGGTGTGCATTCACATGGGACACAAATATCTTCATGTTTTTAGCCCACTCAGAAAGGTCTATCCACATACTTCTTCCCCAGACCTCTTTGTCACCAATTTTCCAATTATGGTCTTTCCAAGTCCCTGACCATCCAGCCAAACCATTAGCAACAGCCCATGAGTCAGTATACAAACGCACCTCTGGCCAGTTTTCCTTCCAAGCAAAATGAACAACCGGGTGCACTGCTCGAAGTTCTGCCCACTGGGAGGATTTCCCCTCACCACTGTCCTTCAGGGACACCCCAGAAAGGGGTTGTAATGCTGCAGCTGTCCACTTTCAGGTGGTACCTGCATATCGTGCTGAACCATCTGTAAACCAGGCCCGAGTTTTCTCTTCCTCAGTCAATTCACTGTAAGGAACACCCCAAGAGGCCATAGCTCTGGTCTGGGAAAGAGAAGGTAATATGGCAGCAGGAGTGGAAACCATGGGCATTTGTGCCACTTCTTCATGTAACTTACTTGTGCCTTCAGGACCTGCACTGGCTCTATCTCGTATATACCATTTCCACTTTACAATAGAGTGCTGCTGTGCACGCCCAACTTTATGGCTTGGTGGGTCAGACAACACCCAACTCATGATAGGCAACTCAGGTCTCATGGTAACTTGGTGGCCCATGGTTAAGCGTTCAGTCTCTACTAAGGCCCAGTAGCAGCCCAAAAGCTGTTTCTCAAAAGGAGAGTAGTTATCTGCAGCAGATGGTAAGGCTTTGCTCCAAAATCCTAAGGGTCTGCGTTGTGATTCTCCTATAGGGGCCTGCCAAAGGCTCCAGACAGCATCTCTATTTGCCACTGACACTTCCAGCACCATTGGATCTGCAGGATCATATGGCCCAAGTGGCAGAGCAGCTTGCACAGCAGCCTGGACCTGTCGCAGAGCCTCCTCTTGTTCAGGTCCCCACTCAAAATTAGCAGCTTTTCTGGTCACTCGATAAATGGGCCAGAGTAGCACACCCAAATGAGGAATATGTTGTCGCCAAAATCCAAAAAGGCCAACTAGGCGTTGTGCCTCTTTTTTGGATGTGGGAGGGGCCAGATGCAGCAATTTATCCTTCACCTTAGAAGGGATATCTCGACATGCCCCACACCACTGTACACCTAAAAATTTTACTGAGGTGAAAGGCCCCTGTATTTTTGTTGGATTTATCTCCCATCCTCTGACACGCAAATGCCTTACCAGTAAATCTAGAGTAGTTACTACTTCTTGCTCACTAGGTCCAATCAACATGATATCATCAATATAATGGACCAGTGTGATGTCTTGTGGGAGGGAGAAACGATCAAGGTCTCTGCGAACAAGATTGTGACATAGGGCTGGAGAGTTGATATACCCCTGAGGTAGGACAGTGAAAGTATATTGCTGACCTTGCCAGCTGAAAGCAAACTGTTTCTGGTGGTCCTTACTAATAGCTATTGAGAAAAAAGCATTTGCCAGATCAATAGCTGCATACCAGGTACCAGGGGATGTATTGATTTGCTCAAGCAATGATACTACATCTGGAACAGCAGCTGCAATTGGAGTTACCACCTGGCTGAGTTTACGATAATCCACCGGCATTCTCCAAGACCCATCTGTTTTCTGCACAGGCCAAATAGGAGAGTTGAAAGGGGATGTGGTGGGAATCACCACCCCTGCATCTTTCAAGTCCTTAAGAGTGGCAGTAATCTCTGCAATCCCTCCAGGAATAAGGTATTGCTTTTGATTTACTATTTTGCTTGGTAGGGGCAGTTCTAGTGGCTTCCACTTGGCCTTTCCCACCATAATACCCCTCACTGCATGAGTTGGAGAACCAACATGGGGATTCTGCCAGTTGCTCAGTATGTCTATGCCAATTATACATTCCAGAACTGGGGAAATAACTACAGGATGGGCCCGGGGGCCCACTGGACCCACTGTGAGACGGACCTGAGCTAAAACTCCATTGATCACCTGGCCTCCATAGGCCCCCACTCTGACTGGTGGTCCAAAGTGACGTTTTGGGTCCCCTGGAATTAATGTCACTTCTGAACCAGTGTCTAATAATCCCCGAAATATCTGATCATTTCCTTTTCCCCAATGCACAGTTACCCTGGTAAAAGGCTGTCGGTCTCCCTGGGGAAGACTTAGAGGAATGTTAACAGTATAAATTTGTGGCAGTGTAACAGGTTTCTTCCCCATAGGGACCTGGCCTCCCCTTCATTCAAGGGGCTCAGGGTCTGTAAACTGTTTCAAGTCTGGAAATTGATTAAGGGGCCGTGACTCTGTGTTTTTGTAATTCAGGTTAGACTTCTGTTCCCTTGACCTAGAACTCTTTTGTTTATACCACTCCAACAAGAATTTAGTAGACTGCCCTTCTATTGTATTTCTAGGCACCCCATGATTTACTAGCCAATGCCACAAATCTCTGTGTGTCATATAATTTTGATGCCTCCTTTGAGTTTGTTGTCTATTATAATACCCACGTCTATCCTGTCTTTGGTGATTAAGTGCTGCCACCTGTCTTCTGCCAACTCGGGATCCTGTCATCCCCATTGTGTTTAAGGATTCCAGCTCAGTGACAGCAGTTCCTACAGTAATATCTGACCTACAGAGAAGTGCAACCACAGAGCTCTTGAGGGATGATGGTGCTAGTCTCACAAATTTATTTCTCACTGTTCTGGTAAAAGGTGCATCCTCTGGACATTCCTGGGGTGTAAGAGCAGGCTTTGCATGATAAATCCACTCTAACATCCCAATCTCTCTAAGCCTCTGGATCCCCTCATCTACATTATACCAGGGCAGTTCTGGCATTTGAACCTCAGGTAATGTTGGCCACCTTTTGATCCATGTTTCAACCAACCACCCAAACAAGCTGTTAACACCTTTTCTAACTGCTCTAGCTATAACATTGAATGCAGAATCTCTGCTTAGTGGGCCCATATCAATAAATTCAGCCTGATCCAGCCTTATATTCCTCCCACCATTATCCCACACTCTTAAAATCCATTGCCACACATATTCCCCTGATTTCTGTCTATATAAATTGGAAAACTCACACAGTTCTTTTGGAGTATAACGTACCTCCTCATGTGTGATACTTTGTACCTCACCTTTAGGGGCCTGTTGGGACTTTAGTCTAGTTATAGGTCTAGAAGAAATGAGGGGTGGTGGGGGTGGGTCATGAAAAGAATTAGAAATATCTTCCAAACCATTTGCTTCAGGGCTTTCATTTGCAGTTTCATCTGGTGAAACAGGATTAATAACTCTAGGGCTAATCCCTTCAGGAGAAGGTTGGGTGGCCAATTCCTCAAGGCCGGCTGGAGGTGGGGCGGCTATGTCCTCAGGGCAGACTATTACAGGGTTATCTAAAGAAGGCTTAGCATGGTCTAGGGTTTCAACCTCACCCCCAACATCATTATCAATCCATATGTCACCATCCCATTTTTCAGGGTCCCACTCCTTTCCAATCAATGCCCTCACTTTAACGGCAGACACCATGCAAGACTGAGATTTCAGTTTACGTTGTAAAGTTGCTACTCTAACAATAAGATTCTGAGTCTGATTTTCAGAGATCTCAGGTCTACGGCTACAGGAAATAAAATTTTCCTTCAGGATACTCATAGAAACCTCTACATCTTTCAGACGGCACTTAAGCTTCTTGTTTGAAGCCTTAAGCCCATCCCTTTCACCCTTTAATGTAGACAGTGTATCTAACAACAACCAACCAACATCTCTATAACTCTTATTTCTACAAAACTCTGTAAAGGTGTCAAAAACATTATCCCCCAGAGTCTGGCTTCGTACAAGCGAAGCATTAGGAGAATCGAATGATGATATTTTGACTATCTCCTTTGCCAACTCAGTCCATGGATTGGGAGTGTCATTCTGATTACGGGAATCAGAGTTCTTAGTGTCTCTGAGCCCAGTCAGAGTAGAAAACCATTCATAAAAACCCATTTTTAAGATTCTGTTCCTTAAGAACCACTCCCGGTACCAAGATGTATTAGTTAGGGTTCTCTAGAGAAACAGAATCAACAGGGAACACTTGCAAATATAAAATTTATGAAAGTGTCTCACGTGACCGTAGGAATGCAGAGTCCAAAATCCACAGGGCAGGCTGCGAAGCCGACGACTCCAATGGACTGGATGAACTCCACAGGAGAGGCTCACCAGCCAAAGCAGGAATGCAACCTGTCTCCTCTGAGTCCTCCTTAAAAGGCTTCCCATGATTGGATTTAGCATCACTAATTGCAGAAGACACTCCCCTTTGGCTGATTACAAATGGAATCAGCTGTGGATGTAGCTGATGTGATCATGACCTAATCCTATGAAATGTCCTCATTGCAACAGACAGGCCAGCGCTTGCCCAATCAGATGAACAGGTACCACAACTTGGCCAAGTTGACACCTGTCCCTAACCATGACAGTACTCTGTCCACATATTTTGATATTTACTAGCCTTGCTTCTCTTCACATTCTTTATGTACCTGGACAAAATGTACTACCAAGCCTCCAAGATAGACGGCATGAAGAGAAGGGAGACTCCCAGCAGTCTGGAGAGGCTCGAAGTGAGATAGTACAGTACAGAAGCACCTCTTCGGTTACAGTTTCAAGTGTGGGAGTGAGGCATAGAGCCAGCCTCTGACAGAGTCACGTTTGGGCTGAATCTTGGTCTTCACACTAACCAGTGTTTCTTCAACAAGTTATTATGTGAGGAACAAAAAAGTCTGAGGATAAAAAAGAGAAAAAAGGATATAAATGGAGAGTATGAATGTGGAAAGCATTAATATGCTCGCTGAATCTTTAAAGCTCAGTGTTTCCATCTAGCAGATAAGAACACTGAGCCTTCTTGCTCAGGGAGCAGCCTGAGCAGAGAGGGTAAAATATGCCATGGTGCAGGTTGGGAACTACAAAATGCTCGTGTGGCAGGAGTGTACTGTACAAGGCAAAGGGAGATGGGAGCTGTGATTTAAGACTAGGCTGTCTCAAGGAGGCTATGACATTTCATGAAGTAGTTTGGCATTATAATAAATTACTCTTGGTATAGTGCTTTCTCAAAACCTTTTTGGTATGCTATTATTTCTTCTCAATATTGGCATTTACACCCTTCTTTTTCCCTCCTATACTCCTGAACTTAATTGCATTCTGCCCTTGTGCATTGGTTTTGATTGTGTGTCTTAGTGCTTTGTCATTTAGCAACAAGCATGCTTCATGCATATTGGATGAGTATAGCTTTCCCATAAGCACGTTAGAGGAAGGGAAGACATCCTCACTGTTACCACTTAAGCATTTAGTTACAAAATCATGCTAAGGCTCAGATTACTTTGTAAATCAAATCTTTCTTATGAAATATGTTGGATGTACATTAAATAATATACTTACTTGTACCAATAGTGTTTATCAGGCAGGATAAAGATAAAGCTATTGTAATAATCTAATGATTCTGGAAAGATTGTCAACTCAGTACCATTTCAAACATGTCTTTCGTCCCTAACTCAACGTCTCCCACCATATCTCTCCTATAACTTGTTTCTTTCTATGTGGCAAGCATGATGATTTCTACAATACAAACAGCGAAATTCCATTTAAAATTTCAGGAAATGGAAAAAGAACAAAACATGTTAGTGAAGTGGTCTGAAAGTATACTAGACATATCAAGGAGAAGAACAAAAATGATTTAGTGATCCTTAGTACTTGCTCTTAATACCAATGATTGCATTCTAAAATTTAGCTGAGGAAGCTGAGAGGTCTAGAAAATGTTTCACATTTTGTTCTAGCAGGTGGTTAAGTAGTATTTTTTCATTAACTCATTAATCAAAAGTTCTTTCATCTATATTAAAATTGTCCCAAAGGAAAAAAAGTTTTAGAAATGTTTGTGATCCTTTACTTTGAGAGAAAAATCCATTTTCTATGATTTCTGTCGAGTGCAAAAACCTGCTTGTAGGAATTAGCTGTGACAATTTACTGCTTTGAACTGATTCCTTTTGCAGTATTGCTTCCACGCTTTCATTTTATTTCACTTAGTTTGAGTGTCTTTATCTTGCAGTTTCATAATCAAAAATCTATGCAAAATATGAGTTGGGTGTGTATTTTCAACAGCAAAAATCTGTTAGAAATGTAGCATTTGGATACTTGCTCTTGTTATGGTGCTTCTCATCCTTAGTCTATCCTCTAACATTCATCTCATTATCTCCTCATTTATCTTCTGAATAAATTGTTCTACAAAGGTCATATTAACTCTTGTGAAAATTTTATTTGATCTCGCAGTTTAAAGATGAGTTTGTGTGTGTGTATGCTGTATAGGAGTGGGGGTGCAGTAAAAAAGAGACACTTTAAATACAACAGTTAAAAACCGTTTTGGCAAAGAATCACAATAGGAAATCAAATATAAGAAAAAGGAAGAGTGCCTCTTATTCTTACAGACTGAGAATAATTGTTTAATAATCTAAGAGTTAATAAATTGAAATAATAAGACTAGCATGTTAGGAATTTGTACATCCCATCATGTGTATCCTTTAAAGAAACTACTTTGGTAAGTTGTTCACTGCTTCCAGGGACATTTTTGTTTCTCAAAACTGCTTGTGACGCACCTTTTGAGTCCATTTTTAAGCCCCTTTGTCCATTTTAGTCTTTTTGCACTCCTTAAATTTTAGGAACACAGGCAGACCTCAGGGTAGCTGTGTCAAAGATTAGAGGCATAGATCAATATTCAATATCTGTGTATTTCAGAAGAGCTATTTGAGGAATAAAAACTGGTGCTAATCAGAAAAAGAACTCTAATGACACTGGCATATAGGACAGAATTAGGAAGCTTTTTAAATAATGTGCCACAGATTCTGAGAGCGGTTGCCAAAGAAGTGTTCCAAAAATATGTTGAGCCACAGGAGTATCAATGAAATAAGGGCTCAGCACACATTTAGACAAATATATTCTAGTATAAGCAATCTGGTATGACTTTCTAAAAATGTGAATTGGACCATTTTGTGCCTCTTCTTAAATTTTTCAGAGATTCGCTATCATCTTTGCAGTGATTTTCAAAGTTATTTACTTAGATATTTCTAAGTACAAGGAAGAGACAATAAGCACCAAAGTTATTTGTGGGTCTAACGCAAAGACACAAGTCTAATCATGAAATTTCTTCCAAGTCTTGGAATATTTCTGAATGTATCTTAATGCTTCATTCACAATTTAAAAGGTGTTACATAATTTTCTGTGGGATAGAATAGATAATCTGTGAAATGGATACATAATGTTTCTCCTCTATATTTTTTTTAACTTTTTTTATTGTATAATATGACATATATACAAAGCAAAGAAAGAATAAAAGCAATAATTTTCAGAGTATTCTTCAAGAAGTAGTTGTAGGACAGATCCCAGAGTTTGTCACGGGCTACCATACCATCATCTCTGCTCCAGAATATAGGAGGCTAGAAGGAATAAATATTTGTTATCATCACAATCGATTTTTTTTCTTTTTTGTGAAAAATAACGTATATACAAAAAAGCAATAAATTTCAAAGCACAGCACAATAGTTAGTTGTAGAACATATTTCAGAGTTTTGACATGGGTTGCAATTCCACAATTTTAGTTTTTTACTTCTAGCTGCCCTAAGATACTGGAGACTAAAAGATATCAATTTAATGATTCAGCAATCATATTTATTTGTTAAACCTTACCTTCTCTGTATAACTCCACCATCACCTTTGATCTTTCTATTCTGCTCTTTAGGGGTTTTTGGGCTATGGCCATTCTGACTTTTTCATGTTAGGAGGGACTGTCAGTAATATGGGGTAGGGAGTTGGAACTATCTGATTTTCTCGAGGGGCTGGGCCCTATAGGTTTCAGGACTTATCTGGTCCAGGGACCCAACTGGAAGTTGTAGGTTTCTGGAAAGTTACTCTAGTGCATGGAATCTTTGTAGAATCTTATATAATGCCCTAGGTGTTCTTTAGGATTGGCTGGAATGGTTTTGTTTGGGGTTTGGCAAGTTATGATAGGTAGCAATGTCTAACTGAAGCTTGCATAAGAGTGACTTCCAGAATACCCTCTTGACTCTGTTTGAACTCTCATCCACTGACACCTTATTACCTACACTTCTTTCCCCCCTTTTGGTCAGGATGGAATTGGTGATCCCACAGTTCCAGAGCCATACTCATTCCTGGGAGTCATCTCCCATGCTGCCAGGGAGACTCTCACCCCTGGATCTCATGTCTCATGTAGGGGGGAGGGTGATGATTTCACTAGCAGAGATGGGTCTAGTCTCCTCTATATTTTCATAACATACCTTGTTACTCCAACAGTCATTTATTAATTGATTTCACACATTGATAAATATTAATTGGACCTCTACTATACAGTGAAGAGTATTAAATGATAGGCATTGTATGTACCTCAATACACTGAATTTCTTCCGAGTCAATACATTATCATTCATTTTCGTATTAGCTGGGTACTTGGAACGTAGAAGATGCTGAGGAAATAGTGAGTAAATTAAAATGTTTGTTAAAAACAACCATTTGCAAAAAGTTATGGCAGTGAATTTTTTACTGTTTGAGTTCTTACTCCAGTTTCCTAGTATCATCCTCCTCTAATCCATTTTCTATATTTCCACTGGAGTTGTTGATCATAAATGGAAATCTAAAACTGTCCCCAGTTTTAAATATATACCAAATTTTTAAAGTTCAAAAATTCAAATTCAAATAAAGCACTCAAGACCTTTGATAACCTCTCTTATACCTAAGATCCAGTTTCAACTGACCACTGCTCTTCTCCATCCCATTACATTCCATTTTATTTCACAAGTCTTTCATGCATGCTGTTATCTTTTGGCTAGACTTTCCTTCTCTTTCTTAGATCTGGCAATCCTACTCTTCCCTGAAAGCCCACCCTAGCATTTATATGTTTCTGAAAGTTTTCTTAACCAAGATTTTAACCATTTTCTTTGTGTGCAATCACTTTGCAAATTTATAATTCTATAGAGATATTCCCTAAACTGTGTTACAAAGAAAATAGTTCTGTACGATGTTGTGCCAGTTTGAAATTGTGTACCACAGACAAGCCTTGTACTTTAACCCTTATTCTTCTTCTTCTTTTTTTTTTTTTTTTTCGCATGGGCAAGCATCGGGAATTGAACCCGGGTCTCTGGCATGGCAAGAGAAAACTTGCAACTTAATAAACTCCATTTTTAAAAGCCAATCCATTTCTGGTACATTGCAGTCCAGCTGTTTAACAAATACATATATTAATAAGTGTTATACATGAGAGAAAGTAACTGAGAAACATCCTATGGAAATTTGGGAAATTTTGTTTTAAATGTGTAATTAGATTGTTGTCTTTATTCCAGGAATAGTCAGTCTTTTCAGTTCACATGTTGATTGTAAACCTTCAAGGATAAGCTAAATACTATATAGCATTTTCCATATGTCTTTCTCCATGGAGCCCATTTTTCACATACTTGATATCCCATGGGACACACATTCTAGAATCCATGTGATGGTCTTTGCTTAGTAAATCAATGTTTGTGTGAAAATAGAGTTAGTTTATAAATAAAAATATTCTAAATAACATGTCAATATAAAAATTTGAAAGTGTGCAATTTTTCATCTGTTTTATCCCTTGTGATTGTGTTTGAAGAAATACAAATGAACATTGCATGAATTAATAACTAAGTGAAGCATGCAAATATGTGAAATTCACTTTTTAGTTTCTGCTTCCTTTTTAGGTTTAAGGGTTTTTCTTCAGGTAATTTCATCATTGCAGAAATTTTATCATTTTAAAAAACTATAAAGATACTAAGCATTGAAAATTCATGTTTTTTTTAAAATATTTACTTACTTGGTTTTGGTCATTACTTTGGACATTTCTCTTGGAATTTTATAAAAAAAGAACTGAATTACTTCAGCCAGAGTAAAATCTATATTTAAAATATTTAAAAGGCAAGTGGATGTATCTGGATTTGTACTCTAACAGAAATCTCCCAATAGTATAAATATAACAACCAAATGTTCATACTCAGTTCACTTCCAATTGTCTGTAAATTATCTCTATTGCTGATGAAGGTTTGTTCTCATATAAATTATAATGAGCAATTTGTTCAAAAATATGGTAAGACCATTTCTACTCAGTGCCAATCCAACTGGTGGTAAAGTAAAGATTTTAGTGGAACAAATTGGGTTTGTCTATTTGGTGACAGTTAGTTGGTTTGACTGAATTTTTCTAGTTGTTTTATTGAATTCACAAATTGATTCAATTAAAAGAAAGAAAATTTGAGCAAAATGATTTCTATATACATTCTATCCCACTTTTTAAACATTACTTTCCTAGTGTTAGGCTGTAACCTGAGAGATCAGATAAGCCTTCTACCAACTTTCCCTCCTATTCTTTTTTCCTCTTTGATGTGATCATTTTCTCCATTTGATTCATTATTTCAAAATATAGAGAAAATGATTTTGAGAGTGGTATTTAAAAGGATCATTGTAAGTGGCTCATTAAAACATGCAGAAGAAGAGGTCTTAGGAAACACAGGGGAGCACTGAAGGATTCAAATTTACAACTGATCCTTAAATGTTGGGTATGTGGAACTATGTTTTGTTAAGCAATTTGATACAAATTCCACACTTTCATTCAAAAATTTTATCTGTTTCTATTTTGAAGATATAGTTGTTGCCTTTTAACTACTCCAGTGTTGCTCTTTTCAACCTATGCAAATTTTATGAAAATGTTTCTAATCAAGACATAGAGGAAGAAGCAGGCTCATTCATTCTCTTCACCTCAATTAAGTGATAAAATCAATGAGGAGAATGGACCATTGAAATACAATTATTAATCATTCATTTTTGTGTGTGGTTCAACTTTTCTTTTTATAAGGAAAATAAGATAATAAAATAAAAACATCGTAAATACCTTTCAGCAGAATTAACATACATATTTAAGCATTCATGAAAGTGCAAAAATTGTGTTTTTATACTAGCATTTCAGCCCACAGTCAAGAACATTGTGCTCTACCAACATAATACATAGCTGGATGATAGTAGAATAATAATGTTCTTTGCAGATGAATCATTCTGCTGCTAGGATGATGATAGAATCTAATGTTCTTAGATTGATTAATAAGTACATTAATTTGGTAGAAAAACATTTTAACCTGCAAATGACAGATCAGATTTTATTACTTAAATACTATTTTCATTTGGTCATATTCAAATTTCAGCATTTAAAATGAAGGAACAGAGATCTAATCTAATTTAATCTAACATTCAAATTAATGATAGCACTTCCAGATGTTTAAGGACGAGGATGATGTCCTTGTTACATCTCCCAAACCCACACCAGGTATGTTTCTCTCCAGCTAAACAAAACCCCTCTTTGACTCTCTAAAGCCAACATGATTCATGAAAGAGGCAATTTCTTACGAAGTAGTTATATTCAAACTTTAATGAAAATGAGATTCATCTAGATAAATGTTTTAGAATGCAGATTCATAGGATGCAGTGCCAAAGATTCTGATCAATAGTATATGGGTGAGTCTTAGGAATCTGATTTTGAGGAGTATCCTAGGTGATTCTGTTGCAGGTGGTCCACAAATCACTTTTTATAAGCACTGCAGGAGAGAATAGTTGACTTTCCAAAGAAAATATTGAAAGGATGTGGTAGATTCACATGTTTCAGACAATGCTACCAATAGGGAAATTAAATCCAAAAGATGGACGTAAGAAGAAGAAAGCACAGGTGATATGAAATGCCTAAGTAATATGGAATGGTAGCCATTGTGTATCTGAGGATCCAGAAACAGTCCAATCCTCTCTCCTCCCTTCAACACAGGAACCAGAGGGTAAGGAAATGAGACAAAGCTATAGACAACTTTAAAACTTAGGTAGAAGTCGGATATTTGGGCCTGAATTCATGACAATTGGAGATACGTTAATTACTTCAATAGCACTAATGACCATGTCTGTAGGTGAGGACCATTCGCTGAAGCCAAGGATGTGAGGCAAGAGATGACAGTCACGACATTTTATTTCTAATTGTTAATATTATTATGGGCTACTTTTTTTTCCTGCAGATTCCTCTTATTCAAAAATACAGTTTTTAGCAAGACTCTGACTCTTAAGAAATGTTTAGTGGATCACCTTTGCCCACAGAGGAAGTTATAGCCCCTTACTATGCCATTTCTGACCCTGAAGGGGTCCCAAACAAGCACTATTATTTTTCCCTTTTCCCCTTGCTAGTTCCTTCAGTTTGCTTTACATTTTAGTTGAAATGGGTAACTTGCTATTCCTAAACTCATCCTAGGTGTCATTGTGACTATACCTTTCTCACACTGTCTTTCTACCTGTTGTAGTATTTCTCCACGTCTAATCCTTTTATCACTCAGAGTCACCTCCACCTGGATGTCATCTCTCTTCTTTATGACCAGAAAAAAGTAACCCTTTTTTTTTTTTTTACCACCCTTAAGCTTTAACTGCTCTTTTATCTTTTCCATTTAAAATGTTCTATTATAGTTGTCTGCATCCAAGTTATCTCCTTTGTAAAGTCTAAGTGCCTTGGGGTCAAAATCTGTGTTTTCCTCCTTGGAGTACCCTTAGCATATAGGTTTATACACACAGTATGTGATACATTTTAATAGATGTTCTTTTTTACATCCATTATAGCTTATTGATAAGACTTTAATATGTGAGGATAGAAATTTAATAGGCAAAATGTTTTCTGAACCTGCATGTATATTAATAAAATATAAAAGTTGTGTTTTAGTAGATTTTTAATGATTGGCTGTGGCTGCTGTTGTTTAACTTTTATTATTGATCATGTCTTTGACAATAAAATGATGCAGTGGAATAACTCCAAGATTTATTGTTATATCAAATTCTATTCATCCAGGAAAGTCTACCCTATTTTGTATTTGCACAATTTTAAAGCCATGTTGCATCTTAACACTGATTTTAATTTTTGTCCTTTATCATTTAAATTCATTTTTAGATCTTCATCAGTTTTGCCAGTAAATAGGGTAGTTGCCCACATCTGTCCCCAGTTCCTTGATTTCCAGCTCTGAGTAATGTGCTCTCTGTCTCAAGGCAATTCCTTGATAACATGAACAGAATAGGATCAGAATAGAGGACTCTCTTCTGATTGACATCAGTTGAAATCAGCACATTATTAATCCCCCAAATGACTGTAATCCTCTATCTTGTGCACAAGAAAATATAATGAGAGACATTTCAGTGCCTTACTATAATCAGGATGTATTCTTTCTTACTTTTCTTGATATGCTCAGTCCATCACAATAAAAAAATAGTGAGTTTCTCCATCAGTCAAGCAATTGGAAGCTCTGTGTTATAAACCATTTTATATTAATTGGCAGTTTATATGGTGCTCTATTGTTAGCTATGCATTTTGATGCTTATCAATTCTGACATGGAAAACCTTGTTAATCCTTTCGAAATAGTAGAAGTTAATTGTTTTGGTGTAATATTGCTAGGCTTATCCCAAATTAACAAATCACTTCTGAGTCTTTAAAGTGATTATTTTGGTCTCTTTCATCCATGCTTTTAATTAGTAGTACCTAAAAAACTTAAAAATAAATAGATAAATTGCCAAATCAATGTTAGTTGTATGGTTACAGAGATTGTCAAGTTTGGAATTGTATCCAAAAAAAGTAAAATAAATAACTACCAATTTTGAGTGCCTACTATATGAAAGGCATTATGTTCAATAGCTTAGGGATGATATTCATCAATCCTCATCACAATCTTAAGAAATAAATATTATTATTATTATTATCCTATTCCACAGAGGAGGAATCTAAGGTTAAAATTTTTTACTTATTCATTCATAACACTCAACTGCCTGTTATGCCCTATGCACAGTGTGACCCTCGATAAAGCAATTCCTTAATACCCTTGCATTTATATTTTCATGGAAGGTAGAATGTCCAGCAACTCACTGGGTCAACACTAAACAACTAATTAGAGAGTAAATCAGTTGATTACAATTGTGAAAAGTGCTATAGAGAAATCCAGAGTGGCGCTGAGAATCTATAACAGACAATACTGACCTAGTCTGAACAGGCAGGGTATGAGGAAGTGACATTTAGTCTGAGACCTGAAGAATAAGAGTCAAACAGCCAGTGCAGTGTTGGGGAGGGGAGAGCATTATTCCAAGCAGAGAGAGGAGCAAAGCTTCTGAGATGGGAAAGGAGTCTGGCACTTCTTAGAAAAATAAAAGGCAGTGAAGAGAGTGGGAAGGAGCACAGAAAGGAGGCATTGGATTGTGCACAGCCCTCTCTGTAGGCCACTTATTAATTTGAGAAATTAGCCTAAAGGGAAAGGAAAGACAGAAGGCTTATTTGCTTGTTTGTATTTTGTTTGTTTATTTTAATTAGAAGTTATATCTAATCAGATTTGCACTGTAAAAATAAAAAGATCATTCTGGCAATTCCATGGGGAATTAGGAAATGGACTGGAGAACAGCACAAGTGGGTGAGGGAATACTCTTAGAAGGCTTTAGCAGGGGCCAAGGAGAATGATTTTGGTGCCGGAAGCAAGTAATGACTGATGAGATAGAGAAAAGTAAATGGGAATAGAGTCGAGAAGTATAGGAAACAGAATTGGCGGGGCTTAGTAATAGATAGAATGAGGTAGTGAGAAAAAATAAAGAGCCAAAGTTTGTCCAACTGGAAGGATGTTAATTAAATAGTTGCCCAAGGACAAACAGTTAATAAATATTAGGGATTTGGACTTCATTCAAAATCTGTGCTCTCAACATTATGATCCTCTGTACTCATCTCTAAATGCTGAATAAGCATTCCAGTATATGAAATTTTCTAATACATGATTACATACTGGAAAGTTATGTGCAGTGCAAATTGGACCAGGTATCAGGCCCAGTTTCTGTTAATTAAAATTTGCTGTGATGACTCTTTAGAGAAGCTGCTAAATATGGGGTTCTTTCATTTTTTGTTTCATTCTATAATCTGTTGATAAAATTTGGTAATAATAGTAATCAGAAAGAGGTTATTTAAGGTAAAATTTAAAATAAGCTGTCAGTGGAATATTTGGATGAAAACAAAACATTCCCCAAATCATAAAAATTTTCTGTATAATATTTCAATTCACTCTATATTATTCAATAATCTTAAAATTGTGATGTGTATCCTCAAATAACTATTTAACCATTTACTCAGATCAATAAAATTGCAACTGAGATAGGTAGGTTCTCTTCTAGTTTGAATGAAAGTATTCTCAATGTGAAAAGTAAATCATAACCCATAATCATGAGCTATGTTCTTTTCCCATCTGCATTGAAAGTTAGTCATATAAGAAATTATAACCACATGACTTAATATTTTAAAATGTCGCCACCAAGAAGTTTTATTATTGATAAACAGAATCAGGTTTGCCTGTTTTTTTCCTAGTACAACCTTATTTATTTGTGCTTAGGATTTTCTTCTAAAATATATAATTTCAAGTTCCTTCCTCGCCTCTGAATACAATTTCCTATTCAATGTGTTAAATTTTTCAGATGTAATTGTACAGACACTGCACACTTTATTGGGATGAAACAAAAGGAGTAATAAAATATGTGTAATTATTTTAAATGTTTATAGACTACCACAGATGGTGTTGTAGTTTTGTCTCCTTTATAAGCTTGCCACTGTGCATGCAGTTATGTGCCCGGTTTATTCCTTTTCCAGCAGCGGCAAATCAAGGCTATGCCAGAGTATGCTGAATCTATGAAGGAAAGGTCAATTCCTTGGGCAGGAAGAGGTAAAGGGACCATGTAGCTCCAGCCCACGGTGGAGTGGTTATGAGCTACATTTACTATGTACATGATCTTGGCTAAGTAACTTATCTTAAATGAGGTAATTGCAGGAATATTGGGAGGCTTAAATGGCATATCCATAAAGCTCTGAGCACAGTCCCATGTACAAGATAAGCACTGGAGTAACGTTAGCTATTACTATTATTGTTACTCCAATACACATACCCAGTTCCTTTAATAAGCACAATAGTCACCTGATAGAAGAAGCAGGGCAAATGGCATGAAAGCATATCTTTTTTTCCTTCTTTCCTGTTTAATCCTTCTTCTTTTATATCTACACCCATTTGACAGTAAGCATGTCATCCTTCTTCTTCTCTTGACATATGGCATGGTCCATATAAAATGATAACTGAAGTAGTCCTTACTCCACGCCTGTTGAGATCTCACTTGTAGAAATACCCAGTTGTGAAAAACAAGTGTGTAGGCTAATAATGTTAATATCAAGTATATTGAAAATATATATAATGTGATGAAGTTTTACCAAAGGAAGGCGTCAATCATTTAGAATTAAAACAAATTCCCCACCATCAAGTTCATGAAAATCATGGAATTCTGATCTCAAATAATGAAAGGCCATGAATTTATAATGTGAAAAAATATATTGACACAGGCAGCAAACAAGCACTGATCGTACTTAAGACTTAAAAAATAATGTGTGCGGCCTAATTACCCCCTTTGCAAGGAGATTAATGCAAGGGAAGAATATGAATGCATCTAATAGAGCCGTTTGTTACTTTGGCCCTAAAACCTGAAATCATAACAAAGGGGAACAGGTGGTAAGCAGTGAATAAGAAAATAATAAAACAGAAGAAAAAAGAAACAAACAGTTTGCAGCATAGATGTAGAGGATTAATCTATTTTTTTATTTTAAAAATTTATGTAATAGGCAGGCCACAGTGGCTCAGCAGGCAGAGTTCTTTCCTGCCATGCTGGAGACGTGGGTTTGTAGTGCCCACCCATGTAAAAAAAAAAAAAAAAATTGTGTAACAATCTAAAACCTTCTAGAAGTATATGAACCGAAAATTTAATAGAGGTTCTAACTTAGTGGTGAGATTTAGAGATGGTTATTCATTAACTAATTCATTTTTTGCTAATTGTTTTCTAATTAGTCTACTCTTTAGGTCCTTAAAGAAAAATTAAACATGGAAATGCAATTTTAGCTGACCAAAAGCTAATTTTTTAAATCTATAAAATTTGAACTACGTTTTTGTTATATTCTGGAAGTTCAGGAAATCTCTCAGTGGTTTCAAGAGAAAGGAGGGAACCTGTAGAATTCAAACAAATCAAACAAAAAGAGTTACACTTGTAAAAACATGGACAATATGCCAAGACATGAAACAAATGTCAAAAAAAAACATCAGTTTTATAACAAAGTGATGATGATATGGTCTAATCAATGAAAATTTTGTAGAACATTCTTATAGAAAACAGTGGGTGAAGTTAGAGGTGTCTTAGTTCAAGGAAGTCAGAGACAGTTAATAGAATTTTAAACGCAATAAAATATGTCTACTTTTATAACCATAGAGACTTCAAGAGATTATTTGCTTTTAATAAATCTCAATAAGTCATTTGAATAAGAGATGGAATCATGGTTTACACTTCACCAAGAAAAACAAATCAATAGGATAATAAGTTCTTTTCAACTCTGCTGTTAGGATGTTAATGTTTGTGAAAATCATGTCCAGTACCCTTAAAAGACATCAAGGTGACTGTTGGGGACAGTAATTCTCAATAGGCAGTGCTTAGACCACTTGCATCAGAAATAACCTGAGAAGTTTGACCCTGACCACTGAATCAAACTCTGAGAAAATCATACCCACCAACCTACAGTCTACACTTTCACTAAATGCCCAACATAGTTCTGACGCTCACTCTAGTTTGAACTTCAGGCTAAAATTCACCGAAGATTAGCATACAAGTATATTTCATATTTCTCTTTAAACAATAATTTTCTTTATTTATTAAAAATTAATTTAATTCATTGAGGATGATGGGCTAATATACCACAAAAAGGCCAATGAGTTTGCAATGCTGTGCTTATATACAAAAGTTTTTTTGAGATTTGCCTCAGGTCATTTTCATTCAAATTGCTTCATATATTCTGAATTAATAGGTGAACTGGGAAAACCTTAAATGACTTGTTCTCATTCGCATAACTGATAGAAATAAAATATTCTTATTAATCATTGAAGCATATGTAGTATGTTTCAGTTGATTAATTTTGTTTTAATGTGATCCCTGTTTTTTTTTTTTTTTTTTTCCTCCAACTCCATAGAGCAGTGATGGCTGAACAGAAAACACATTCTCTGGGATATTTAAGTCCCTTTAGTTATTACATCCAAACTTTTGTTTTCAGAGTTCCCATTTTTTTTTTTTGTTCTCCCTTATGATAATTCTGAAAGGCCTACTGCAACCTAAAAAGCCATAGCAGATTTAGGGAACCAAAGAAAAAAAAAGAAAAAAGGAAGATACCATGTCCATGAAACTTCCAGAGGAGGGAAATTTCCAAATTGCTCTGAAAAACTATAAGTTATTTCTCCAGAACATATTTTTAAAATGTCACTTATGTATTCCACTGAAAGTGTATCTGTTACTTTATTAAACCATACTATTATCATATAATATTAAACCATATTATTTTTATATATTAAGCCATTCTATTCACATTCTTTTTATGTTTAACAAATTTTGTGATTTATGAAACACAATATAATCATTTATATTTATGTATTTAATATTCCAGAACTCTCTTGAGGCTTCTATTTCCTAGACACATCAACTCACAAGATGCACATGCTTTATAGTATTTTTGCACTTAAAAAAAATAAGAAACAAGGTTTTTAGGAAAACTTGAGTGTTGCTGTGTAGAAACAAGATATCAGTGGTATGAGTTAGTCCACTGAGGATTGTATCAGTCAGAGTGGGCTCTGTTATGCCTCAGTAACAAGTAACACCAAATTTCGGAATCTGAAAGCAGCTAATATTTATCTCTTGGTTAAGGCATATATCTGTCAAGTTAAACTCAGTTCAGGATTTGAACAGAGAATCCACTATCTGGAACATTGCTCGACCCATGCAGGTGGAAAGAGATAGAGTTATGAATCATACACTGGATCTTAAAGTTTCCCCCCAGAAATGACATATATCATAGGCAAAAACAAGTCACATGCCCACATCTGAGCACAAAAGGAATGGAAGTGTAATTACATCATATGCCTAAGAGAACCATAAGTATATTATGAACAACTCTAGTGACTAACACAAGAATCCTAATGCACTGTACTCTGCCCATGATGTCTTCCTTTCTTTTTACTTCCCCAAGTATCAAAATTATCTTCTAAACCTTGCTTTCAGAAATGCAAAGGCATTAGGTTTTGATGACCTTTAATCACGGCGGTGAGGATTTGCAAACTCAAATCATCATCGCTATTTTCCAACAGTGTGTTTGAAAGAAAGACTAGGCTAGGCCCTATCTTCTTTAAATAGCCACAGAAGTTCAATATAATAAGAAAAGGGAGTTCATCAGGGAAGCCTTCAACATTTGTTGGAACAATAAAGGCCGAAAATTAGACCACTGAAACTAAAGCCAGCAATTTCAGTTTTCCAATAATTTCCCATTTTCCTAAGTGATGTATCTTGCCATTCTTCTGTGAAAATGTTTTTATTGTAATACAAACATTTCAGGAGGTGGGGCAGTAGCTGGTTTCACAGTGTTATGTAATGAAAACATAAACTGTCCAAGGTGATATAAAGAAAAAAAAGTTAACATTGCCATTGCCTGGCAGAATTTTCTTGGTTGCATTACAAGTTATAAAAGGATTGTCTGCATCAAATATGGTCTGTTTGTCCTTCAGAAAGCCTCTCTATACTTCTCTACCCTTACATAGACTCAGGAATGCCAACCTATGTGATTCCATTGCCCTTTGCCTTCCTGAATTTAGATGATGGAGGCAACATGAAGAGATTAGAAAAAGGGAGAAGAGTAAGGTTGGATTATATAAGCCCCAATTCACTCTGCCAAATCGTTGCAGGTTTTCTGCATCCCTTTACTAAAAGCCTCAGTGCCAATCAGGTGGCCCTCTTTATAGCGACACCCTTTCAATATCCCAGTAACTGTTATTTACCCTTGCCCCATTAGGTTCTAGGTGGTTAGGGTTTCCTGATTTTGCTGCAGTATCCCTTGTGTGTGTCCCCTAGTCCCTGTCACACATTTACAAATATCCTTCCTTTTTCATTTCTTCCCAACAGACTGTCTTGTCTGTTTCCTGCCAAAGCCCTGATTGAGCCAGTTATTTGATATCTTTTTGCATCACAAAGTTGCATCACAAAGCTTAAGACTAACAAATAATGAAGCATGGTTGAAGTGACTTGTTATAAGAAAGAGTTAAAATACTTGATAATAAAATTGAAAAGGAGCCCTTAGAATTTGGTTTCTACTGCCTAAATCTTTCCTTTGTTGATTTTGTTTTAATATTAGAGCATTGACTGTTCATACTACATATTTTATAATTAAAAAAAAAAATCTACCAGTGATATACTTTTTTCCTCAAAGTGAAATCTACTAAAGGACAAAAGGGGACATTTATAAATGGGAATAAATCTTTAAAAGTGAATCAACTGTGAGAAAGGAAAAAAAAATGTAAGGGTTTTATTGGCCCAAGGAGTATCAAGTATTCTAACATAACCACAGAATGGTAAAAAAATATTCTTTGTAAATTTAATCATTTTTTCCTTCTTTTTCTTTTTTTCTTTTTGTCAAATGTTCTATTCTTGATAGAACATTTGCATAGAAAAAATATGATGTTTAAAAATAATAATAAAGAAAAATGGATATCCAAGCTCTGGATGATACTAGAGAATAAAATAAAGGTATAATAACAGGGTAGAGAAGTTTAGCCTTCTCATTTGAAGCTGTAGTGATGACAATTTTTGCCATGAGAGAATAAGAGAAAAGACACTTGAGGAGAATGTGAAACAGAAGGCTGCAGGATGCAGACAGGAAAACAATGGCACTTTTCAAGTCTCCTATCCAATCTCTACTGATCTTCAGAAATATGTCTCACATCTGTTCTCCCCCTTCCATCAGCACTGTCCTCATGTGGTAGTTTGAAGCCATTCATACCCCAGAAAAATGTGTTCTTAAATCTAACCCATTCCTATGGATATAAACCCATTGTAAATAGGATCTTTTGATGAGGCTTCTTCAGTTAAGATGTAACCCACCTCATTCAGGATGGGACTTACTCTTGTTACTGGACTTTTTATAAATGGACTGAAAACAGAGAGATGGAATGCTATGGAAGCAAGAAGCTGAAAGCTTTGAAACTGGAAGAGAAGGGAAAGACCAGCAGACACTGCCACGTGTGTTGTCATGGGGCAGAGGAGGCAGAGATTGACAGCAGCTACTCTTGGGAAGAAGCCATCACCTTGATGATGTCTTCATTTGGACAATTTCTCAGGGTCAAACTATTAATTAAGCTAACAAACACCCATTTTTGAAGCCAACTTATTTCGTGGTAGCTGCTTTAAGCAGCCTAGGAAACTAAGATACCTAGGTTTCATACGTTGAGTCTCCTCTTGCTGGGCCATGAGCCCCTAAGTAGAGGGACCATCTCTCATTCTTCCAGTTTTCTAGAGCACATCACAATATCTGACATGTATAAGACTTCTTTTTCATTTTTGTTTGTTTTGCTTGTTTTTTGACTGACATGTATACGATTTTAAAATTATATTCGTGGTATGAATAAAAAAAAGAAAGCTTTGTGGGGGGTGGAAGTGCAAGGGTAGTTCAGTGGTAGAATTCTTGCCTGCCATGCAGAAGACCAGGGTTCAATTCCTGGTCCATGCACTTCCCCAAAAACAAACAAACAAACAAAACTTCAGCAAATAGTGCTGCAATTATGGGATACTTACATGGAAAAAAAAAAAAAAAAAAGAAAGAAATATGACCCCACCATACAGCATACAAAAAAAAAAAAGAAAGAAAGCTTTAGATGCTACACTTTGTATCCAGTGGCCTAGTGTTTCCCACTTATATGGTTGCAGAATGTGGCTGCTATGAGTGAGGAAAGGGATTACAGGCTTGAATTTTTCATTTAGGAAAAATGTGACTGCAAGATCACATTTTATATGCTGCTCTACCTCTAAATTTTATGTAATGATGCCTTCCCACCAACACATCTCCTGTCATCACATTCACCTCTTTATAATCCACTGCATTTCCAAAGACAGGACAACCATTTTGAATCCTAAAATGCTTAATTAAATTACTATATCTAGTATTTCAGAAACCAGATTCTTTTTCAAGAGAAGCCATACATTGGACCTGCATTTTCTCATCAAGTTATATTGTGCCATTTCCCACCTGTTCCAACTGTGTTTAGAAATTAAAAGAAGACATCTTATAGCATTAGCATTCTTTCAGTGGAATTGTGATTAATTTTCAGTATATTGTGATAATAAATTGAAAATGTACTCAAGCTGAAGTTATCATCTCTTTATCTGCAATGTTCTATTATGGGAATTAACCAGAATTAAATGCAAGCATCAGAATGCTGTATCTTAAAAGTACTTTTGATATAGTCAAAATGCATATCACAGCAATATTTTTCTATCCTATATTTGTGATTAATGAGACCATAAATGCAAATAAAATGGAGAGAGAATTCAAGTCTAAAAGCATTCTAACGGTCCTTTATTAGTTCTGAAGCTGCAATCAAATTAACTCATGTGAATAAATTTATTGTTTATACATTTAAATTGCCACAAAATCAATCACAGTTAATCTGAACCAGAAAATATTTAGTTGCCCCCCTGAGCAGTGGCAGAGAATTGTTTTGATTTGTGATTTCTTCCATCACACTCTTTTACTTGAATGCAGCTCAGATGCTCCTATTTTATGTGGAATAATAAATATTTTGCAATTTTCTAAATTAAATTAATGCTGATAAGGTCAGAATAATTTATTGATATCCAATACACCTTCAGCCAAATAATGTCCTTTAAAGTCAAATTGGGCTTTTAGTAAAATTCAATAAATCTCAAGAAGTTTGACCCATAACCAAATTATCTCTCCCTTATTATTTGTTTCTTTTTAAGATGGCAAACCATTACATACATTCTTTTTCATCATTAAGGGTTCAATTCTATGTAATCTGAGTCACCTCCTGATTTCTGCTAGACAGAGTTAATTATCCTTTATTTATGATACTGGCATACTTGGGCATCACATATTATATAGAATGTTGATATCATATTATGGTAATTTGATTACAGGCCTATCTGGTTGTAGGTACTCTGGATTCTGAGAACAGGGACTGGATTTTAATCCTTTGTGTTCTCCCACCAGTTAAGTGTTTAGAGGGGGAGAAATAGCTAGATTTCAAAGTGAAAAAAAAATGTCATAGTAAGCATTACTGAAGTAAAAGACAGGACTCTATTTGATTTTGCTTTTAAGGGGGATTCAGCCTACATTATAATTTACTTTGGATAAAACATTTAACCTAGCCAATTTAAGATCATTGAACTACCGTTTATTACATATAAGTTTATCTATAAATATTGGTAGCCACAGAACTTTTTGTCAGAGTCACAAAATATACTTCAAGAAGCTGGACCTTCTGGGACTGGGAGAGTGAATGTAATTGTTTTTTCCGTTTCTAACTTTAGCAATTCTATTCCAGACTCAGGTAACAGTTGTTAAGCTACAACTTCCTTTTCTATTAAATGCTATATTCAAGGGTTACATTGCTGGAAATTCTATGTAATTTTAATCTGCCTCAAGTATTAAACTTGTATTTCTTCCAAACTATAATTCTATGGATTGGTTGTTTCCAATTGTTTGCAATTTGGTTTTGATGATTCCTTCTTTCTCTTTCTCCATCTCTCTTCCTCCCTTCTTTAATATTTACTATGCCAAACACACAGAAAATCATAGGGAAACTAAGAGAAGTTGCTTAGTTTCAGCCCTGAAGGATATTTTTGTCATGTTAGGGAGGATGCTGTGAGGTAGCAGACTCTAGAATGTCTCCCAATGGTTCTTACCACCTGGTATTTGTGCCTTGTCTAATCCCTTCCTGTGAATTATGGGCTGGACTGACTGACCTGCTTATGGTAGATAGAATAGGACAGTTGTGCAAGGATGTCACATTCAAAATTAGGTTATTAAAAAGACTGTGGTTTCCGTCCTCGTTGTTTTCTCTTTCTCAGATCACTCATTCTGGGGTAAGCAAGCAGTCAAGTTGTGAGAAGTCCTATGGAAAGCTCTATATGGTGTAGCAAGGAACTGAGGCTTTTAGTCCAATGGCCAGAAAAGCATGACTTATAATCACCACTTGAATGAGCTTGGAAGCACAGCCGTCATCCTCAGCCAAGTCATGAAATGACTGCAGCCCCAGTCAACGGCTTGACTACAGTCTAATGAGAAACTCTGAGCCAGAACCATCCAGCTATCCCAGCCCTGGCATATGCCCAGCAATCAATAGCTAGAACATTTTGATATATATGTTATTGAACGTAAGCAACTATGTTCATTAAAGACAATATGCTTTAGACCATTTAGGATAAGAAGGGGAAACAAAAGAAGTCAGGTAGATTTGGTTAAGAGTAAAATCAGAAGTCTTTTGAATTCCACTTGAAAGATATGGAGATTTTCTCCAGGAGAATGATGTTGGTTTGAGAGGCGAATTATTCTGGGAAAAGAGAGTGGCTGGGAGCAGAGGCTTAATGATTGAAACAGTATGGCACAATGAGTAAACTGTAACTATTTTGTTATGCTAGTATACTGTGCTGGAGTAAAGGATGCTATATGGCATATATGCTTTATATGCCATGCCAAGGAAGCTTGAATTTTATTCTGTGGGCCCTGGGGCAGTAAATTGAAAACATAGTTGCCTTTCATTCCCTCATTCACACAACTGACTCTAAAGAGGGCCCTCTGCCAAGCCCAGGAGCAAACTCAGAATGATTTTCTACACGGTGCTCTAGGCAGCTGTTATCAATCAGTCAATCAGCATTGAAATGAAACTTATGCTGACGTTCTTGTACAAAACCATATGAACCTTTGAGAATCTAACCTAACTACTGCTAATTACACACACACATATATACTCGTTTCAGGAATACGTACACACCTGCCCCAAACTTGGATATTACTTACTCAAGGTCCTTCCTGGAAATCAGATTCTTATATCTAACTCAATATGAGCAATTTGAAGATATATCTAACTGATCTTTGTATGTGCTGTAGGGGATTGCAAGAGTAATGATTCAATACACATTTGTTGAATTGAACTACAAATTCCATTTGTCCTTTCTAGTCAGTCCTCAATTTTTTGCTTCTCTCCCTCTTTTCCCCATTTCTCAACTTTTGCATGCATGAATTGAGGTACAACTGAAAGTAGCATCTTGGTGAGGTTAAGAAGCCACAAAAAATCAGACTGAGAAAAAAAGGAAGTGTAAATATGATTTATTGGTGGTAAGGATAGTAATGGACTAGTTTGGTGTATAAGAGCTTAAAACCATTTTTCATACCAACTTCTACTCCAAAGCTAAAGGACTCCTGGTGTCATTCGCACCCAAGAGAATATATTTGTAAACAAAGCATTGCCCTTACACCATAGAGGGACAGAGAAAGGATTTTGTTTTTACTATCTCTATTATTGGTCCAACATCCTAAATCTCCAGTGAGGTTTTTGAAAGAAAAACGTCCAGGGTATACAATGCATTTTATGCATTTTTATTAATGTGTAGTGGCTTTGCCATGTGTTCTGCAAGCTTGGATAATAGCAGAGTACTCCATTTCTATCTCATTTTTCTTTGAACAGATAAAAGTGCTAAGCCAACATTAAAAACTTACTGAGCTGTTAAGATGATTTATTAGAATAGTATCATTTCCATTTTCTCATGCTATGATACAATTGTCAGATTATCAAAAAAGTATGCAAGTAAACAGTTTGCTTTGTTTTCTAATGGAGTTATTTAATAAGATAGTTTAGGCAAGATAAGAAATGAAGTTCTCTCAAACTACCTGTGTATACTGCCTTCTAAATTATAAGGATAACTGAAGAGAACTAAGATGTACTAGTGGACTATTATTTAATATCAATTTATATTTTCCTTTTATTCAGTAGATATTGATTTCATTATTGTATAGAAGAGAGAACACATACTTTAAAAATGCAAGTAAGTTATCAAGCCATTCATAAGTCACAGGATTGATTTCAAGCTCTGATCTGTCTGATTCCAAAGCATATGCTCTTCCTACCAGAACAAGCTGTAGCTACATCTGAGCCCACTCTGACCCTGATGAAAAACAGTCAAGATTTATACAGCATCACTGTTCTGATAAAAGATGTATAAATTACCCACTTTTGAATCAATTGAGGTTGATGACTGAAAACCCCACTGCATTGCCAAATATTTGATAAGGTCCAGTTGTTTTGATCAGATGACTTTCTCAGCAATTAACCATTCTGATGAAGCAGGGAATTGATTGGACATGAAAATAGCCAACTTTGAGAAAATGGAAACACAGTCTAAGATAACCTTATGGTTTCCTTTCTCTAAAAAGAAGCAACTCTTACACTTTATAAGCCACAGAGTGAAGGCTGACAAGATCCCTATTCCTACCTTGCTTATTATTCATGTTATGATTTTCTTAAATGCTTTTCTCAAAGATTGCCCAAAGAATCCTCTCAAATATCAGAAATCCTTGTTCCTAATCCTGAAATGAAACATAAAAACCAAATAGATAGCTGTTTTGTTTATTGTTCTGTGAAATTGCATTACGAGGAGAAGCATCATTTTAAATTCGGAAGTGATGCATGGCTATAACTGGTTTCAACCCGTTACCTTTTTATGATTAAGGAGTATCTCTCTATGTTAAGAAATCCTAGGAAAATGATTGTATATGTTTTATGCTGCTCTTCTCCCAGGTCAGTCTGAATATATAAGATACAAGGGAGTAGTACAAAGGAAACATGTATGTGATATTATTTGGGGGAATGTGGTAGGATTTATAATGTAGTATCATGATACTTGCCTCGGGCAAATTTGACAGTCACTTAAAATGCCATGAATATAGGATCATCCTATGTTTTGCAATAAGGGAATATCAGGGTAGAAATTAAAAAGCCCAGGCTTTCAAATGTGAGAAACCTTTGCAAAATCCATTTTTATCACTTATTATCTCAGTGAATTTAATCAATTGACTTAACCATTACATATCAACAGTCTTGGTTTCCTCATATGTAAAATTAAGGTTCTTTTTTCATAGGATTATGGTGAAGATTAAAGGAGAGAATATATGTCAAATGTTGAGTACAGAATGGAAGCTAAATAATAAGTAGCTATTTGGTTGAGTGATGAAGGGAACTTATGCATAGAAAAGTGCCTACCTGGCTCCAAAGAAGGAATATGTGTGAATGCTGCTGGGCTGGATAATTTGCAAGAAACACCATATAAAATTAATCATTTTTAAATGAACAATTCAGTAGCATTTAATATATTCACAATGTTGTACAACCACTACCTCTATTTTATTCTAAAGTGTTTTCGTCACCCCAAAAGGAAACCTTCTACCCATTAAGCAATTGATCCTCATTCTTTTCTCCCCACAATGCCTTGAAACCACCAATTAGTGTTCTGTTTCTATGAATTTAGCTATTCTGTATATTTCATATAATTGAAATCATACAACATGTGACCATTTCTGCCTGGCTTCTTCTACTTAGCATAATGATTTTTTTTAGGTTTATCCACATTGTAGCATGTATTAATCCTTCATTGTTTTTTTATGCCTGAATAGTGTTCCATTGTATGGATACAGCACAACTTATTTATCCATTAATGGACATTTGGAATGTTTTATCTATTGTGAATAGTGTTGGTATGAACATGCATGTGCATTTATTTGATTACCTGTTTTCAATTGGATACGTACCTAGGAGTGAATTGCTCATATGTAGTTTTCAATGAAAGAGGCATAAATGGGAGAGGAAAAGATGATTCTTATAAAATTAACAGAAGCTGGGAGATAAAGAAGCAGAGAGTAGGCTTTCTAAAATGCCTTTCATGTGCTAAGTGCCAGTCTTTTTTCACTTATCATGTTGTGATAGCTGAAGAGACCAGGCCACTGATGGACAGGCCATTCTTGACTCCACTGCCCCATCAGGAGACAGAACATACTTTGACATATCAATGAGGGTCTTGGTTGGAATTCATGTTGTTGGGCTGAATGATGACAAGAGATTCTAAACTCCCTTGCTGCTATCCTTTGTCACTCCCTGCTGCTGAATAAATGGATGCTCCTTTCTGTAGATCTATCAACCAAGCAACATTGTTCTCAGAGATTTATTTTGTCTTTATTCAGCATCTACTGATGTCCTAATATATGACACACTTTGTGTTGAAACAATAAGCTATACTCTACATGTCAGCCATGTAGAATTTCTTTCCCATCTCCTGATCATTCTCTATCTCATCCCCAAGTCTTTATATGTAATTTTTCCTCCTATTGATCCTCCAGCCCTCATATAATTAAATGACCCTTCCACCAAAAATGCTTTCTGGGACCCACTGATTCCACTTTGGGGGTTCTCCTGTGGATTATCATAGAACTTTTGCTGTTCATAATATGTATGAAGGAATACTGTAATCATATGTATAAAAGTCAGTGTTCCCAACTTGATACGATGGCATTTGATGGTAGAAACTGTTTTAAAATTTTTCATACTTATGGCCACTAGTATAGTAACTAGCATATGGTAGTTTTCAACAAATTCTTATTGAATAGATTTAAATGAACCAATTAGATGTAAATTTAATGTCTTTGCACTCTGAAAGGATAGTAATATCGCAGAGAGAAAACATTTGTGGCTTTGAAAAGAAAATTATAATGAAATATGGAAATATAATGAAATCTAAGAGCTACATGCTATTAGGTCAGAGAGAAAAGAAGGGAAGAAGTGACATCCGAATAGAATTTTGATGGTTAAAGAGGAGTTTGGCTGGTACACTATGATCTGCATTCTCCTCATTACTAACAGAAATATTCCAGGTGTGAAGGTAGGGAGAAGATGTACTTTCCCTCCACACCCTCAACTGTATTGAATAAGCTTCACCCTGTTAAATGGGCCCTAAATGTTCTTTTAAGTTCTGTGCCTCTCAGGAGTAGCCTCCCTGTGCTCATCATCTATAATCATGGCACAGGGCATATAACATCATCATAATATACTTTATATTTAAAAAATTCTACTGACATTGTCCATTCAAACTAACAAATAACAAAACAAAATATTGTTTTGAATTCTTTTTCTAGGAATTGTGGTCAAGTTGTGCTATTCCATGCAAAATTATTCATTTCTTTTGCGCATTAAAATGGTTACAAGTGTAATTTTGAGTTCACTGAATTTATAGCTTTATTTTAACATATCAACAGAAAAGTTACTTATTTTTCAGAGATATGATATCAGTCTAGGTATTATAAGTCCAACATTTATTTCAAATGATATATTTTTAAATAAATTAGCAAGAGACTTTCCTTCAAGACTATAGTGTGGTTAAGCTTTATTCCTAGATTTCAAAACTGTCATAACCTAATTTTTAGTCCACCTCATGTGTCACTTTAACTGGCTGTCTGAATTTAATGAAGAACTGTGGTTACTTTCCAAAGTCCACTTTTTAAAATTAGCACCATGTTCTTTGAATTCCTGAATTGATGCCAGTTGTTTTTAGACAGATTATCTATAGCTAGCTGACTAACTATCCATCCACCATTTTATTCATATGTCTTGCATTTCTTAAGACATATGTTTTGTATATGTGGGAAGGGAAATATCTCATTTAAACTTTTTTTTTTTAGTCAAAAGTTCTTATTGGTAATTCTATTGTATTATAGCAAAAGTGTGTGTGTGTGTGTGTGTGTGTGTCAGTATGTGTATATGCACATAGGTGTATAGTCTGTTAATGTGTCATTCGACCTTCATAACAACAAAGAGAAGAGTTTGGTGGTTAAGTAGAGGAATTATATAGCTGTAAGTACAAAGTATTTTAATGTGTTCAACTTCAAAACAAATAATTTTGTTTCCCCTGAAGCAAAGCAAATTATAGTTAAAGATTAATTTAATCTTGGAATGAAAATACACTAAAGTATATTTCAAAAGAAGCACACTGAATAGGTATTTCAAAATGAAAATAATTTAACTATATTAACTAATAACAACAACAAAATCAACCAAAAACTATAGTCAGACTCTCAAAACAATTGCTCTTTGTAGGAGTTCTCATTTTTACTTATCTGGACAGCCCTCATGCTGTGAAAATATTTTTGATTAGCTGAAATCATAGGCAGCTGGCACACTGAGTAACAAGACATCACTCCTTGGAGAAAGTGCCTCAGTATATAATATCTCTGATCTTATTGTTCTGTATCATTAAACAGATTTCTTTTGGATTTGTTCCTACTGGAACAACGTAGACCCCTAGAAAAGGCTAAAATAACCCCACCAAAAAAAAGCTATATAATAATACACTTATTGATGCAATCGTATCATGGGCATGTTCCAGGTAAAAGCAGAGCATTTAAAGCATAGACTCTACTACCAGTCTACCTCTACTACTTCCTTCACATTGTCAGGGCAAGTAACTTATCTTCACTGTGTTCACTTCCCTCTTCTCTAAAATGAATATAATAATAATATATGCATCTTAGACTTATGTGTGGAGTAAATGAGCCAATGTGTATATTTTTGCATGCATATGTACATAAAATGTGAAATAATTTCTTTCACATAGAAATCTCTACATATGACTTTTTCACATTAAGATGCAAAATATAAAGAACAGAGAAACTGTGGTGTTAAAGGATTTGGAAATTACATATTAATTTTGCATTAATCCAAAACATCAGAACCACTGAACTGTGCTAGAAAATTTTAAATAAAATCCATTGGAGATCTACCATACAGAAAGCATTAAATATATCTTTTTATCCCCACCACAACTTCACGAGGTAGGTATAATTATCCTCATTTTATAAAGGAAGAAAAGAGAGAAATTAATACACTTATCCAAAAGGAGTGTTACCCATTATTTACCCACTGTACTACACTGCCTCTCGTGTGATCCTAATCTTTATATGTGGAACTCATTGACTTGAATGTATGTAAAGTTAGTGCCTCCTTTTCCAGAGGTTAAAAGAGAACTCAAACCTTGTGTAACAACTAGGAAACTGGATGAAATTATGAGACAAATAATATAGTAAATTAACTTGCTCTTATATGGGTATGCTCAAATGGCATGAACTTGTGTCAGTTATCAATAACTATATAAAATACTACTCCAAAATTTAGTGACTTAAAAATAATTGCTATTAGTTTAGTTCATAATTCTATGGGGAAGCACTTTTGATCTGGGCTGGGTTCTGCTAACCTTGGTAGGCTTGATCACACATGTTCAGTGAGTTCAACATGTTGGTTTGACTGGTCCCCGATGGTCTCACTCTCAAGACTGGCACCTGGCTGGCTGTTGGCTCGAATACCTTGTTGGTTCACCTCCATTTGGTCGCTCCTCCTCTAGCAGGCTTATTCACATGGCAGAAGCAATCCAAGAGTAGTTGCTGAAATCAGGGCACTTGCAGCGAGGCTCAGGATTTCCACCATTTCACTTCCTTTGTCTTCTTTTAAACAAAGTTATGAGCCCAGCACAATTTCAACAACTTGGAAAAGAGACTCTTCCTCCTGGTAAGAGGAACTGCAAAGTTTTATGGCCACTTTGCAATCTACCATGGTTTACATGGGGGGGTAATCCTACCAAATGAACTTTATTTCCTTGTAAGTTAGCATACCAGACAATGTAGAAAAGAGAAAAGCAATAGATGGAAATTGATGGCATCAGTCCATGATCTTAGTCTTAATTCTATTGCCAGAAATCTGGAAAAGAGAAGCTCAGTCTGGCAGAGACAATTTGCAGTATTTCCATTGAAATCTAACCTGGCAAATAGCCCAGTTAATGTTAACTGCTTTGGAAAGTAATCCTTTGAAGACAGAATTTTTTTTTAAAGCCTCCATTATGCTATTTTTCTGGATTGTATTCTGAAAAGGAGCAAAGAATTAGATATCCTCCTTATGGGCCTTTTTTAATTCTTTTATTCCCCTATGCATTCTTCGCTGAATCCTAGAAGAACCACCATTAAACACATATTTGGACATGTTAAGACTGTGCCTTTAAAACAGGTCCCCCATGTTCATATAAAATATTCATTAGGAGAAAATTAAATATTGCCTGATTCGCTTTTCTTCAAATTACATTGGGGGTTATAAACTATTCCACTAGCCATTCTCAAAATCTTACTTGAAACAGGGTATCACCTAATTTAGTGACAATCCTGTTAATCAGTTTACTAGTCAAAGATGCAAATGTTACTTTTTAAACATAGCCGCGAAACCAAAAAGGGCATTTACTGATAGGTCTGTTTCATAGTTTTATTCCTTGTTTTTCAATTTTTTTCAGTTATAGGCTTTTGATAATTCACTTGGATATTCTACTTCTAAATAATTTGCTGTTTTACTAATTCTTTGTGTTTCTTATTTAGTTATTTATTCAAGTCCGTCTCTGGATAATTTGGAGAACATGGGCTCTGTCCTAACATGTAGAGTCAATATTTTAAAAATATTTTTTGTATATATGCTAATTCAAGCTTATTCAGAAAGAGAAACTTTTTTAGAAATTTAAGGAATCCCATATCATCTCCAAATTTTCTCTAAATTCCACACTTTTCTATAACTATAATAACCTTTATTCTATAATGATCAGGACAAATTAGGGCATAAGCAAAGACATCGGCATTTGTCTTAAGAAATCTTTTTTTTTTTCTTCTTTTTTTGGAGTTGCATCCACATACACCCTGGTACTCAGAGGCAGGGCATAGAGGAAGTAGGGAAGGAGTTGTATTACACTTTTCCTTGCACAGTCTGGCCTTCCTGGGATAAGCCATTGCAGTGGTTATATTGCAACACAAGCTTGGCTGGGAGTAGGACTGGATGGAGTGTTGCCAAAACCAGTGGGCAGCAGTTATGAGAGAATTGCCCTCGGCTCCTACCCTTCTCCATGGCTAAGAAGGCAGCTGCTGTTGCCACAAGCACAAAGGTGTTCCCTAGCTGCTGAGGGCATCTTGGGTGCCCTTGAGGGTACACTAAGGATTTGCAGAAACTGGGTTCCCTTCAGGACTAAGGCAACTGTCAATAAATATATATTATGTATCCTCCCTGCTGTTGCCACCACTTTCCCAGAAGAAACTTGTCATATGGTGAAACCCTAGGAGAAAGAGGCAGTCTCCCTGTTGTGTGGAAGAGCACCCATGGTAGATGGTATTGATGCCTGCTCAGGTCCCCAAAGGTAAAAGGGCACCCTAGCTCTTGTACAGGATTTCTGAACAAGAGACACAAATAGGTCGTCTGCTCTGGAAGCAGTGAGATGAGGTAATCTCAGCATTGAACAAAAGAGGGTTAAAAAGGTCTCACCAACACCTTCCTGACCAAAAAGGGGAAAAGAAGTGTAATAAAATAAGTCATCAGGGGCTAAGAGAGATCAAACAGAGTCAAGAGGCCATTCTGGAGGCTACTTTTTTTTTTTTCATTTGTTCCCCCAATTGTTTATTTATTTTTAATCCATATTTTTTACTAATTCCAGTAGCCATGTTTCCTGAAGATGAATGTATAATGACACAGCTTTCACAATGTGACTATGTGATTGTGAAAACTTTGTATCTGATGCTCCTTTTATGTATGGTGTGGACAGATGAGATGTCATAAGAAATCTTAAATGGTTTGCTGTTAATTGATAGATAACAGTAACTATATCTTTATCTTCAACCATTTCAAAATATTTGAGATGTACTTAGTATTTTTAGTCTTTTCCAGCCACCATCCCTCAAAATCCTAAATTATGTATTAGATGGGAAAATCTAATCCCTCTCACTATAGCCACAAAAAGGATGAATATAGGAGACCATACTCCAAAGCAGTTATCTGCAAATATCACAATATAAGGCTACACAAAGAAAGACAGGAGAAAGCAAGGGGAAAGTTTTCCAGATTTTTAGCAGAGTTCACACCTATTCTCTTTTACAGAGAACAATGGCACTGGTTCACTCACCTGACCTGTAGCTCGCACTAATCCCTACCCCACCCCAGCCACGATGATAAATATAAATTCCTTTTCTCTGTCCATTCTCTCTTCTGTACAAAGACAGACATGTATCAGGTAGGAAGAGATATGTAGAAAAATATATTTGTATAATAGATGAAGCAAATCTGAATAGTGAGTTGGCAAGTTTCAATGAAAAATTATATAATCATGAAAGTGTTACTATATTAAATGTAAAATGGCATTGCTGATTATCAAAAAGAAAATATCAACAACTGCTTCCTCAAATTAACCTTGTAATAAAAATGAGATTTATTAGTGGTTAAGCCTAAATTAGAAATATAGTTTTTAAAAAGGAAAGCTTATTTCTGGAGTTATTGGCCACTCTTGGGTTTCTCTTTACATCAATGAGGCTGGCTATTCTGGGCACTTTTCTTGGGGCAATGAGATTTTCTTCATGAGGTTACAAACATGGAATCATGAATAAGATATTTCACAGAATGACTTAAATATATATATCATTTAGGCCAAGTCCCTCTTAGCTATTGACTTGCTATCTCATTACCAAACCTGTAAATTAATTGTTTGATGTTGATGATTTTTATTTTTCCTCTATATTCTAATTTTTCCACAAAGAAACTACTTTTGTTTTACTAAAAATAATGATTATGGTTTTCCAATTTGTGATAAATCAGTAGCCAGCTTACTTATTACTCTTTATGAACCATTTTTTTCTGATCTTATATTTCAAAAATAATCCCATATTTCAAAGTATATTTCAGTGTATTTATATTTTATTCCTTTATAGTATTTCTATTAATGACAATGTTACAAATTTAGCTTCTTTAGCATAGAAATTTTTAAACTGTAAAATTATTTTCTGAAAGTCATTTTAAAAATTTGAATTAGTATGTTGTTGCCTAATTTGGTTTATTTCCAAGCTGTAAAATTGAAAAGAGCTATTTTTTTCCCCATCCATCTCTGTGTTGTTTCTTTGCTCTTAAAGGACATTGAAATATACTAACCAGGTTCTTTCTCTTTCAGATTCTGTACTTCAACACAGGTTGGCCTAGAATAAGACTGGCTATTGCATAAATCATGCCTATTTACTCTCCTCGCTTAAACAAATAACCTCTCTGATTTAAGTTTCCACATCTGGAAAATGGCAATAATGATACTAGCCACAGATAATGTGGTGATTTGAAGCTATATGTATCCCAGAAAACATATTCTTAAATCTAATCCATTCCTGTGGATGTAAACCCATTTTAAATAGGGTTTTTGATGAGGTTATGTCAGTTAATGTGGGACCCACTCATTCAGGATAGGGCTTAATCCTCTATAAATGGAATGAATGCAGAGACAGACAGCCATGGAAGCAGAAACTAAACTCATTGAAGCCCAGAGAAGAAGGGAAAGACCAGAAGATGCCACCACAATGCCGTGTGGCAGAGGGGCCAAGGATGGCCAGCAGCGGGTCTTCGGAAAGAAAGCATCTTCTTGATGATGGCTTAATTTGGCCATATTCTCAGCCTCAAAACTGTAAGCTAATAAATTCCTGTTATTCAAGCCAACCCTTTTTATGTATCTGCTTGGAGCAGCCTAGGAAACTAAAACAGTTGGATAGTGCAGAAATTAAACAATGTACGTGTGATGTCTTTCACTAAGTAAATATTCAATAAATACGTGTTCATTTGTGTGCTTGGCAAATAAATTTGAGACAAAGCAAGAAGTCAAAAATAAGGTGTTAAAAAAGCAAAATATAAGGATTGAGTCATTTTTATACTATTTGCTCTTCATGGAAAAAATTGAAGCTCCCCAGTTCATTTCTGCAAATTATCCTGACCCTAATACCAAAACAATCCCAAATATGAAAATAACACAAAAAGTGACAAAAAATAGAATATGAGCAAAACTTGATGACTATTTTTTTTTTTAGTAAAAATATTTAGTAAACATTTTTTTTCTTTAAGAATAAAAGTATCATGCTTTAACCATGATAGATTTACTCTGGAAATGCCAGGATTAACATTAGAAAATGACTTGTGTAACTCATCACATTTATAGAACAAAGGAGGGCTGGTAATAAAACTATGTTCATTGAAATCACCAAAATAAATTCCAGATTAAAGAAGGGAAGATACTTTCATAACATGATGAAAAACATCTTGATATTAAAAATTATTCAGTGATGATAACTTCAAGACATTTTCCTTTACAATCAAATCTTTATTTGTAATTGCTAAATCTCCTTTATAATCAAGAGGCTTTCAATTCTGATCATTCACATTTATTGAATACTTCCTTTCTGCTAAGCACTGAATTTAAGTGCTCTCTTTTAATCCTCTCAAGTACTTTAGGAGGATATATGCTGTTTTCTCCTCATTTTATAGATGAAAGGGAAAATAAATTTATGATATTCATAGTTAGTTAATGGCAGAATTAAAGCTAGGTCCTTCTAATTTTAGGTACCATTCTCTTAGACACTCCGCTCATTAGTACCCATTCAGCAGTCTAAGCAGGTGCTAATCAGGAGCACCAAATCAACTTTTAGAAGAATTTGATATTTGCTAGTTAAAAATAGTGGTCATCATGGTGGGGGAAGGGGAGAAATAGGGACTCTCTTAGACTGCCTCACAATCATATGTCAGTATAATTTTTAGTGCTTCAAGTATAATGGTTATAATCCAGACCCCGACCACCCATCCCCACCCGAAGGGTTGACCAGTAGAGTTAATCCTCTAAGAGTATTGCTGCAATTACATTTGGGTATTCATTCACAGACTCCATTCAGAACCTGCATGTGGTGGATTTAATTGTTTACCCCAGGTTGGACATGGTCTTGATTTGCATTCTTGGTGATGTGTCCCCTTTGTAAATAGGATCTCTTCAAGTTGTTTCTTCAGTTAACATATGACCTAATTGAATGAGATTGGGCTTTAATCAGGGTTACTGGATTCTCATATAAGCAGAATGACATTCAGACAGAGAAGTAAGCTATGAGGAATAGCCAGAACCTGGAAGTCAATGGAATCCAGAAGAGAAGGGCCATATTCAATGCCATTCTGACAGAAAAGACAAGGAACCCCAGGACTGCTGACCAGCCAGAGGATACTAACCCAGGAGGAAGGAAGCTTCCTAGACTCTGAAATGGTGCAGCAATAAATTCGTGTTGTTAAGCCAACTCATCATATGTTATTTGTTTTAGCATCTAGGATACTAATATACTACCTCTGATGCATATTGTTCTTCAGGATGAGAAATCCAAGCATACAGAAATGAATACAATTGAGCCCTGAATCTCAAAATGCTCACAGTTTTAGTGGGGCAGACAGGCATATAAACAGCACACAGTACCATAACTATAATGTAAGGATGGGAAATCATAAAAGGTACAAAGGTATCACAGAGGAGATAGGGACAAACTATCTCCAGATGAGGCAGACATTGGTTATCTGGGGGAAAGAGTTCTTGGAAGAGGTGGAACTTGAATGGGGTTTTGAGAGATCAATTGTAGTTTGCCATGCTGAGTAAAATATCATCTTGACATTTTTTCAGGGACCTATAAGACATTTTTTATGTAGTTAAGGGAATTTTTTTTTAATCTTATAAAATTATCATCCTCAAGTCAATATATTTCTATATTATCAGATATATATTTCTATATTATTAGATAATTTCTATATTATCCAACTGAGCAAATGCTCATTTTTCAGGCCAATACCACATTTCAAATATAATTAATTCTTCCTGGCTATGGTAGTTAGATTCAGGTGTCAACTTGGCTAGGTGAAGTTGCCTAGATCTATTGCTGTGGACATGAGCCAATGGCATATGAACTTCATCTGTTGCTGATAACATCTGCAGTTGGCTAGGAGGCATGCCTGCTGCAATGAATGATGTTTAATTTAATTGACTGGTGCCTAAATGAGAGAGCTCAGCATAGCACAGCCCAAGCAGCTCAGCATACCTCATCTCAGCACTCACAGCTTAGTTCAGACCAGGCCTTTGGAGATACAGAAAGAAATATACCCTGGGGAAAGTTGTTGGAACTCAGAGGCCTGGAGAGAAGGCCAGCAGAGATCACCCTGTGCCTTCCCATGTAAGAAAGAACTTCAGTTGAAGATTAGCTGCCTTTCCTCTGAAGAACTATATGTTAACTAAGTAAATCCCCTTTTATTGAAAGCCAATCCATCTCTGATGTGTTGCATTCCAGCAGTTAGCAAACTAGAACACTGGCATAAAGCATAAATAAAATGTCTTTAAGTGACCTGGTATAAGCACATTCATTATGATATTTAACTATAGTAATGCATTTAAAAAAAACAGTGCTAAAATAATTGGATGTAAATAATACTTAAAGAACTAAATAAATGATATATACTCATATTTACTGTCTTAAATTGCCATTAAATATAATCATTGAATTTACAATTTGAAAGGAATATAAAAGGCTTGCATGTTTAATTTCCTTGATTTCTGACAAAATAATTTAGGGTCATTAAGCCAGGAAATAGAAGAACTTGAAATCAGACTGTTCTTTTCACCTTTTATCCCTTCTGTTCCTTCTTCTACACTGCCTATCCCTAATTCTTATATTTAATAAATTTAGGATTAAAATATATATGAATATTATGTAAACATTATCCAACAGTAAAAATAATGGAGCATTTTCCTTTAATGAACATCTATTCCTCTAGCAATTTATTGCTTCATGTTATTAAGGGAAGATTGGGCAGCTACAAGTGTAATTACAATATTACACAATCTCTAGTAGCATAGATAAATTCCCCCTTAAAATGTTTACCATTGGCCTATTATATTGAGGAAACCTGAGGAAGGAAAGAGGTGAGTCTTCTCAGAGCAGTATTTGAGTGTGCGATGTGGATCTCTATGTCTGAATCACCTGAGCAGAGACCTGTCCTACTCTAGAACCATATATAACTTCTGAGAATGGAACTGAGGAATTTGAATATCTGCAGAACACTTCCATGTATCTTTCCTTGAAATCCTTATTTACTTCAGCTGTAGGTCAACTATATAACTGTTTCCTATTTCTAGATATGTAGTGAGTTACTTTATAATACCATCAACTCAGAAGTCTGTTCTTGATAACCCCCTCTTATTATTCAGAGCCATGCTGGAATACCTTGCCAAAATAATGTCTAGAATTTTCTTCTTTAAGCATATTTCTTAATGCTACAGATTTCACATTTCTTAATACTTTTTCTCTTTCCTCTCTATCAAATTCTCTATTATACATTTTTGTTTTAAGGCACTAAATCTGATGATGGGGATGATGCTTCTTTAGAACCACCCATTCTTTTTTTTTCTGCCCACAAATGAGCTGGTCCTCTATAACTCCTCACTTGTACTTTATTTCAAGTGGAGCTAAAAGAAGTACTGACTTCTTTCTCAAATTTTCTGGTTGCTAATATTTAAATTGATCTGAATATTTACCTTCTACTTTTAACATTAAAATCTCCTTTATTAATTTATTTTCTCCTGTACTTGGATAAGAAAAGAAGTTGCAGAGATGGGGTCATTTAAGCTGTTACATACCTCAGAAAAGACCATGTTCTTTTAATCCATTCCAGTGGGTGCAGACCTATTATAAGTGGGACCTTATTTAACATTTTTTTATTGTGAATATAACATATATATAAAAAAGCAAGATATTTCAAAGTACATTATAACAAGTAGTTAGAGAACAGATTTAATTTTGGTGTGGGTTACATTTCCACAATTTTAGGGTTTTCTTTCTAGCTGGTCCAAGACACTGAAGACTGAAAGAAATATCAATATAATAATTCAGCACTCATACTCATTTGTCAATCCTATTTTTGCTATAACTCACCCTTCTCCTTTGATCCTTCTCCCAGTCTTTAGGGGTATTTGGACCATGCCCATTCTAATGTTGGAAAGGGGTATCAATAATATAGGGTAAGAAGATAGAACTAATTGATGTTCTTGGAGAGGCTTTCCCCTCCAGATTTCAGGACCCGTCTGGCCTAGGCCTAACCCATCTGGATGTTGTAGGTTTCTGGAAAGTAATCTTAGTATGTGAAATTTTTACAGAATTTCAGATAAAGCCCTAGGTGTTCTTTAGGGTTGACAGGAGTGGTTTTGGATAGTGTGTTGGTTTGAATCTATTATGTACCCCATAAAAGCCATATTTGAATTGTGACCCAATCTCATTGAGGCCACCATTACTTTTAGTCCTGATTCAATATTGTAGGGTGGAAACTTCTGATTGGATTATTTCCAAGGAGATGTGAGGCATCAACTGTGGGTGTGACCTTTTGATTAGATGGGATGTGACTCGGCCCTTTCAGAATGGGTCTTGATTAGCTTACTGGAGTCTGTTAAGAGAGGAAACATTTTGGAGAAATCTAAGAGCCAATGAAGACTCTCAGAGAATAGTCGGTTGCTTCAGAGCTGACGGAGACATGGATGTTTGGAGATACTTGGAGCCCAGAAGACATTGCCACATGACTGCCCATGAGATGTGAAGCACACTAGAACTGGTGTGAGACAAGGGAAGCCAAGAGATGAAAGCCAGACCCGGAAAAGCAATGTGAGAAACCCTCACAGAAACAGAGGCTGAAAGCAACAGAGCCCAGGAACAAAGGACCCCAGAAGCCAGCCACGTGTCTTTTTTGTTGACAGAGCTGTTCGAAACAGCATCAGCTTTTCTTGAGTGAAAGTAACCTCTTGTTGGTGCTTTAGTTTGAATATTTTCTTGGCACTAGAACTGTAAACCTGTAATTTATTAAATTCCATTTTCTAAAGCCATTCCTGTTTCTGGTATATTGCATTCCAGCAACTTAGCAAACTAAGTTGGGGTTTGGCAAACCCTGGTAATTAGCAATATCTAGCTAAAGCTAGTATAAGAGTAGCCTCCAAAATACCCTCTCGACTCTATTTGAACTCTCTTAGCAACTGATACCTTATTTTTTACATTTCTTTTCCCCCTTTTGGTCAGAAAGGCGTTGTCAGTGCCACAGTGCCAGGGCTAGTCTCCTCCCTGGGAGTCATGTCCCACGTCTCTAGTAAGACTGTCACTCCTGAATGTCTCTGTCCTTTATTAGGGGAGGTCAATGATATACTTGCAGTGTTGGGCTTAGAAAGAGAGAGGCCACATCTGAGCAACAAAAGAAGTTTTCTGGAAGTAGCTCTTAGGCATGAATATAGGTAGACTTAGTGTTTTTGTTTGCTAAAGCTACTGGAATGCAATATACCAGAAGCAGGAATGGCTTTAAAAAGGGAATTTCTTATGTTACAATTACAGTTCTAAGGCCAGAAAAATGTCCAAAGTAAGACATCCTATTGTAAACGATAGGAGCATACATATAATTCTTAATCTCTGTAGATATAGTAAGAAAATGTATCCATTAGATTTAGAAATACAAAGAATTTTATTGTATACTATATACCTTTATCTTAACATTCACAGCTTAAATATTGCCTAATAAAAGCAGTTTCTTAGACTATGAAGCTCTCTGGACAGAATTACTCTCCATTATTCATTGGTTTCCAGACAGTTTCTGACCTTTTCCAGGCTACTCACAGTGAAGAGATGACATGTCAAAATGTTTTCTTGACTCAAGAAAGGGCCAATGACATTTCAGGTTTCTCTGTCAGCTGAGAAGGAACCTGGTGGCATCTGCTAGCTTTTTCTCCAAACCTCTTATTTCAAAAGGCTTCTCCAGGGGCATTTCCTTTCTGTATCTCCAAAGGTTTCTTGTCTATGTTACTTCTGAAGCTTTTCCCAAAATGGTTCCTTTGTAAAGATTTACAGTAAACAACCCCACCTTGAACAGGTGGAGATATATATCCATGAAAACCACCTACTCAAAAGTTCTCACCCACAATTGGGTGAGTCACATCTCCATGGAAACAACTTAATAAAAAAAATCATAATATAGACCCTAATGACTTAGGATAAAAGAAAATGGCTCTTCTGGGTACACAACAGCTTCAAAGAGACACACATAGCTTCTCTGCTATAGAAATAAGCTTCACAAAAGCAGGCCTCAAGATCAAGGGCTTGGCCTATTTATTGGGGAGTCCCTAATGTTTGATACATTATCAGGGGGTTCCCTGGTGGTCAAGGTTAATGGTTTCTTATTTTTTTCTCCTGCTCCTCAAGGGACTTTGTCAATACTTTCTAATTATCTGCTCAACATACTCTGGGATATATCTGGGTACTACATTAAGCTATACAGAATTACAAGTCCTCATTCCCATTCTGGGCTCTGTGTGTTCGGGTTGTTTAAATGAGCCATCCAGACATTTGAGTTAGATTATGTGCTATGGAAAATTTAGGTTTTGAACCACATAAACCTCTCTTCCTTTGGTCTCATACAGTTGGTGAAGTTCTAAAATACCAACCAATGCCATGCTTTCCCCTGTATTCTGATTTATCTTAGCCTAACCTGGTCAACTTCCTTCTTATCTCTCATTGAAACTTGATCTATTTTTTTGTTTTTTTTTTAACAGTTTTTGTATGTAGCGATGCTGACTTGCAGAGCTGCAGAACTCCAACTTTGAGTCTTAGGTGTCATACAGGCAACCAGTGTTCCAGGGAGATGCCAGGTTATATATATCTCAAAATCCAGTAATGACATTTACAGCTCTAGACTAAAAGTGACTTATAAAAGCTTACAATCTAGGCCCAAATTTTCCTATAAGTATTTTCTGAAAGAGACCATACAATATTTGTTTTTTTTGTTTCTTGCTTATTTTGTACCACAAAATGTTCCCAAGAGTTATTCACCTTGTTGTGTGCCTCGTGACTGCATTCCTTTCTATAGCCACACAATATTCCGTGTGTGTGTGTGTGTGTGTGTGTGTGTGTATGTATATAGGTGAACACACCACAGTTCACCATTCTAATTCTCAAGTCAATGTATCCTTCAGCCACCTCCTTCCATTAGGCATCATGCTAATGCCCACAGTTAACAATCCATGTCTCACATTATTCTCGTAGTTGTGCAATCATCAACACTCTCAATTTTAGACAATTTTCATTGCTCCAAAGAAAGCAATAACTGATAAACACACTCTCACAAAATAGAAGATCCAAACCTCCCCTTAACTCTTATCATTTCCGTGCCCACCCCAATTATTTACCCCTGGTATTGCTGTGATACTGTTGATGTCTTCCTGTTAAATATAGACTATAGTATGCAATAGCCGTTTTCCCCCACACCCCTCTATTATTTACTCTTTGTACAAGATTCATACCTTTGAAGGTTCATGCAAGAACTTGTTTATATTTGTACTGTAAATTTGTGAGATACATGGCTCTTACAATCCCCTTTCCATCAGGTTTACCTCCAATATGACTATTAAAGTGGAACTTTTTGATTAGGTTATTTCAATTGAGATGTGACCCACCCCATTCAAGGTGGGTCTTAATCCCCTTACTGGATTCTTTTATAAGAGAATAAAGAATGCACAGAAAAAGCCCAGAGAGTTCAGAGATGCCACAGAAAAGCTAAAAGGTGAAATTAAGAGAAGCTCATAGAGAACAACCCCCAGAGAAGCTGAGAGGACACACAGAAGCTCAGAGAGGAAGCCACTGAAGCCAGAAGTCTAAAGCAATGAAACCAGGAAATAAAGACCAGCAGACATTATCATATGTCTTCCCATGTCAGAGAGGTGTCCCAGATGATGGCAGCCTTTCCTCAGAGATATCATCCTCGTGATGCCTTAATTTGGATATTTTCATGGTCTTAGAACTGTAAATATATGTTAACACAAATGTGCAGAACTGTAATTTATAAAACTGTAAATTAATAAATTCCCATTGTAAAATTTAACCCATTTCTGGTATATTGTATTCCAGCGGCTTAGGCAAACTGAAACAAGAGAGGAAAGAAAATGCATGAGAAATATGAAGCCAGAAATCACTACATCTTGGTGATTTATCCCTTTACTAGGCCTGTCTAGAAGGTTTAAATCTAAAATCTATGCATTAGGGTCTAAACCTTAGGATACCAGCTGTATTTTATTTATTGTCTTATATAGCACCAAGGTATAGTATATCTGGAGAGATTTTGGCGTACTGGATTAAGTAAACCAATAACATCTCTAAAATGTCTCTGAGGACTATATGTGACATCTCTGTGAGCTCCATGGCCATGACAGTTATCTAAAGGAGGATATAATTCGGTTTTTATTCTATTTTTAAATTTCTGCATTAAGATAAAATTCAAAGAAAAGGAAAGATGTGGGAACACTATGTGAGAGAATTTATTTTTTTCTGTACAAATTCTAAAATGGGATAGCATCTTGTATTATGTATTTTTGCACCCTTCCTTTCTATCTTCCCATCCCCTTTCCTTTGTGTAAATAATGAGAAAGTGGAAATATTTATTCACCAAGTATTCAGTTGTTTGGATATTTCTCTTCTATCCCCTCAACTGAAACAGTTTGTACTTTGCCGTAAAAAAATCCCATAAATAACTTTATACAGAGCAACACTTTGGGAGACATATTAACTTTCTCCTCATTTTTGTAACTTACTTCTTATATACAAATTTATATTAGGTCTATAATTCTTTCCAGACCAATTGTGCTGGTTTGAAAAGGTTTATGTACCGTAGAAAAGCCATATTTTAATCCTAATTGACCTTGTGGGAGCAACGGTTTCTTCTAATCCCTATTCAGTACTGTATGTTGGAGATTTTAATTCGCTTATCTCCATAGAGATGTGTCTCCACCCATTCCAGGTGGGTCTTGATTGGTTTTACTGGAATCCTTTAAAAGAAGAAACACTTTGGAAAAACTTAGAGAATAACAACAGAGAAAGCCATGAGATTCTGAGAGAGCAGAACACCACAGATCTGTGAAGCAGAGTCCACCAGCCAGTGACTGCTGGAAATGAAGAAGGAAAATGCCTCCCAGGGAGCTGGAGAGGAAGCTAGCAGGTGATACCGTGTTTGTCATGTGCCCTTCCAGCTGAGAAAGAAACCCTGAACTTCATCACCCCTTTTGAATCAAGGCATCTTTCCCTTGATGTCTTAGATTGGACATTTCCATAAACTTGCTTTAATTAGGACATTTCCACAGCCTAAAAACTGTTAACTTGCAACTTATTAAATTCCCCTTTTTAAAAGTCATTCCATTTCTAATATAAGGCATTTTGGCAGCTAACGAACTAAAACACGAATCCAGATTCTAACTTCTATCCCATTACACAGAGCATTTACTAGAATTTTCTTTTCATTCGTAAATCTCTTCTTGTGAGGCTGGAAACACTTCCAGGTCAGAGATAGAGATTTATTGGTCTCCATTAGCCATTCCTAGTAGAGCTTTGTTTAACCTGTCCCATTACCTTGAAATTTTCTTCTCTAAATATCCCGTGCCTTGAAAACCATTGACAATTTGACCTTGCCAGAGTTGTTCACAGACTAATAATTGCCCTAATGGGCATCTTTTATATACTTTACATCAATATGCAATTGAAACAGTCTTTTTATCAGAGTCTCTTACTATATTACCAGAAACAGTTTCCATCAGCATTGATTTCTTCCCCACTAGGCCAGAGTTACAGGCACACTCTACACACTTAAGTTTTTGATATTTGGAGTAAATTGTATATTTGTAAAAGGTTGTGAGGGTACATAAATACATATCTTTGTCTATGTATTTATTTTACTAGAAAAAGCAATATGAGCATAAATATAATTCTTAATCTCTGTAGGTATAGTAGGAAAATATATCCATTAGATTTAGAAATACAAAGAATTTTATTGTATACTATCTATATACCTTTATCTTAACATTCATAGCTTAAATATTGCCTAATAAAAGCAGTTTCCTCAACTATGAAGCTCTCTGGAAAGCATTTCTCTCCATTGTTCATTGCTTTCCAGACAGTTTCTAGGCTACTCACAGGGAAGAGATAACATGTCAAAATGTTTTCTTGATAGACATTTTGAGGGTCTCTTGTATGGGATTTAGAGCCAAGTATGTGGAGATAGAGAACATTCACTCATTGTAATTCATATGAAGCACTTGTAATTTTGAGTTTCCCTATCTCTCTCTAAAAATAATTAATACTTCACAAAAGGTAATATCTCTTGTGGCAAGTTTAATTTAAAAACCTATTTTAAATGGTAGAGAGGTGATGACGCCCTTTAGTAAATGTAGATGTTTGAAATATTCTGAAAAAAATGTTGTGTATATGTGTGTGTGTGACAGTGTTTTAAATTAAAAAATAACCCCAAAAGAGAAAACCATAGCAATTCTGTTATTCTTAAGGAATGCTTTTGATTATAATGATAAGTTCTGCCCAAGATTATTAATCTAGCGTGTTTAATTAGAGTGGATAATGATGAAGGATACTTGTTTAACATTAACTGTTTAAGTCTATGAAAATAATATAAATTTCTGGCTTTGCTTGTGTGGCCAGATTGTTTATATATCTGCTGTAGCTATTCCTTCCACATGTGAGCGTGGTGTGATGGGCATTTTGCCTAAGATTTTGATAAACTCATTAAATAGCATGAAAATCTTCAGTCTGTAAATCACTTTTTAATTACACAATAAAAACTATACAGATAAAGGGAACTAATTTTGCTTAAATCTTTGGTTTAATACGGTATTTTATATTCAACAGAAATTAAAACTTGAATATTGTTTTTATTATTTTTTTTCAAATTCTTTCTGATTGTAATAGAGGTCACAACCACAACCCAACTCATGTGAATACACCAAAAAAGATAACTATTTTAAACATTTAACCATTATTTTTGGATTAATATGTTCCAGTCACTGTATAATAATGAGTACCGTTTACATGATTACCACTTCCATGGTACTTATAGTCTAATACTTTTCCTCTAAAAGGCCAAACAGACAAGTAAATAAATAAAGTAGTTAAAAACTAATTTAGGTGTTGTTATAGAAAATGATAAAGGCTAGAGCTGGGCCTAGTCTAAATTTAGCTAAGGTTGTGAGAGTATTTAAAGTAAGATGACATTTAAACAGGGATGTAATAAATGAGCAGCATAAGGAATATTTCAGGAAGAAGGATAGCACGTTCAGAGACCCAAAATTGAAGAGGAGTTTGGAGAGTGCTAGTGCTACAGTGACAGGGACCTGTGAGCTCAAGGGAGAGCATCAGGAAATGAGGTGGCAGGAGAGGCTGCATCTTTGCATGCAGTGCCTTGCTGGTCACAGAAAACAGTCTGGGATTTATTGCCAATGTAAGAGGATGTCATTGAAGATTTTGGAGAGTGTTGATGATGAAATTTTAGTTTAAATATATTACTTTGAGTTATGTCTTCAGAAAAGACTTTATATGTCAAAAGTGGAAGCCAACAGGCTGGAGAGGAGGATAAGAGGTAAATTTGAAGTCCAGCATTTGCTGAGACAGGGTTTTGATAGTTTGACACATACTCCACTATATTCTGTGAGTGAGCCATGTTTAACTTAAAACAGAAGGAAATGGAGTGTGAATTAATTTATAATTCCAAGTGCATTTCAAAGCATTTGCTATTATGAAGGATTTTGGTGCATATTCTTCTAGGTTTTTTATGCTATTGTTTATCTCTTTTTCCTATTATATGTATTGCGGTACTGATGTCACTTAAGACTATACTTAATGATCGACCTTCCATGTTCATTAAATAACCTTCTACAATGTCAGTTTTTAGGTACAAAATTTGACTGTTTGGACAAACTACCCGTTTATTCAATAGACCCTTATTTTTGAACTCTTGAGTTGTTCCCAGTGCTATACTATAATAAACAACTCTTCAATGAGTTGCTACTAGCAAAATCTTAATGTATATCCTTAGGATATATTACTGATGTAAAATCATCATTTTCTGAGAAAAACCATCCATCATTTCTTTGGCAGAAACTACAGAACAGTTAAGCTGAGTTGAGAGGAGGCTCCAGAGCAGCCCAACTTGGTTCATTCATTAATAAATGGCTCATTATAACACTTTAGAAGTGTTTCCCCACCTGTCCGTACCTCCATCCCCATCAGAAAATGATTGAAATTTATATCTCCAGAGGCTAACAGATTACTACATGCCAGGGACTTTCAAGGTTTAAGCGAGTAGTTGAAACTGCAAATATTAAATCCACAATCACAAAGGTGCATTTTCTTACGAAAGCATCTTACAATTTGGAAAACCAGTACCAAACATCAACCCCTTTAATTACCCTCTTTTTGCCACAGATTTTAGAGGCTAGCAAGCATATGGGAAGGGAAAGTATTCTGGAAAGATGACTTTTCAAGAATGTGTTTAAATACAGAGAGAAAGCTTAAAAAAAACACAAGCATACATACACATATATACATATATATAATGTTTCTGCTTCTCAGTAGTTTTATGAATTTCAAACTGCTTCAAGAGTTGGAACATGATAAAAAGTTGAACCAGACAAGGTCCATGGACCTTAAAAAAAATGAAATCCAAAAAAATCAAGAACAACCCCCCCCCCAAGAAAAAAAAATCAGCAAAGTATACAGTTTTGAAAGACATATTATTATTATTATAGTAATTACTATTATTATTATCTTATTTCACATTTTTAAACTCTGGGATGGAAACGTTGTAGAGTCAGTCCCTCTCAGTTCTGAAAGATATTTCATCAAAAAGACAAATGGTCTCCTTGCTTATGTACAATTCCTTTTTTTAATTTTTTATATTTTTTTTGGGAGGAGCACATGGTCCAGGAATCAAAGTCAGGTCTCCTGCATGAAAGGCAAACATTCTACTACTAAACCACCTGTGTACCCCAATTCCTTTTTAAAAACAAATTATTGATATATGTTTATGCACCACACAGTACACTGATGGTACACTTTGTATGCAAAATGTGTGCAAAGTATACCATCAGTGACTCACAATATCATCACATAGTTGTGTATTCATCACCATAATCATTTTTAGCATTTGCATCACTCCAGAAAAGGAAATAAAAAGAAAAACACATACATCCCATATCCCTCCCCTTCATTGACCATGAGTATTGCAATCTGCCCAATATTTTTTACCCCTCTCTTCCACCATTATTTACTTTTTTTCCTTATTTTTTTACTCATCTGCCCATACCTGCATAATGGGAGCATCAGCCACAAGGTTTTTACAGTCACATGTTATATTGTAAAAGCTATATAGTTATACAATGATCTTCAAAAATCAAGGCTACTGAAACACAGTTCAATAGTTTCAGGTACTTCTCTCTAGCCATTCCAATATACCATAAACTAAAAAGGGATACCTATATAATGCATAAGAATAACCTCCAGAATAACCTCTCAACTCTGAAATCTCTCAGCTACTGACACTTTATTTTACCTCATTTCTCTTTGGTCAAGAAGGCTTTTTCAACCCCGTGATGCCGGTCCCTGCTCATCCCAGGAGTCCTGTCCTACATAGGGGGTAAACAACTCTTATTCACTGATGGATGTATGCTGGGAGGAAGTTTTGCCCCTCATTTGATTAAGAACTAGTTTTAATGTGAGAATTGAATAACAATTATAAATATAAATTATAAATAATTATAAAATAATTATAAATTAACACCTCTTATGGTTTTTAAATCCTCTTTCAAAAACACCTTCAAGACCAGCCCTTTTGATCATCATAATGATCAACGTTAGTGGCCAAACTCTGAACTCAAATGGATCATATAAACAAGTAGCATATGTAAAAGGCATAGGTTTAGCCTCTGCTTGAAAAGTGTATGGAATAGGAAGGGACAGACCAAACTCCACCTGCATTCCAATTGCCACTTGCAACCCCACCCATGCTGTAGCTTCAGCCCCCAGCTCTTAATCACTGCAGTAATCTGTTGAACACTTCAGCATAGCGCAGCCCACCTGGAAAAACACTGTGGCATTCTGTGCACGTGGATTGCCCTGTAAGATAAGTGGATGGCCCTTCCACTTTTTTCTTCCCCCAGAAAGAACAACGATTTGCTTATTACCACAGAGGTCCTGAGAGGGGAAACTAGGGTAGAAAACTCTTTTATGCCTAATAGAATTCTCTTTTCACTGTTCTTCAATTATATTTACATGTAATTATGTATATGTATTTTGGGGGGGGGAGAAAAGCAGGTAGCACAGAATATACATAGAGCTTAGCTGTAAAAAATTGAGCAGCTCAATTTCCCAACCATAAAATGAAAGTCTAAGTTGTAGATAAAAACTAACATATCTAAAATTAATGTTTTCTATGAAAGTATCATTTTCAGGAAAAGACAAGAATGAATTAAATGTTTATGAAAGTAATCATCGTTTTAAATGAAAGTTCAAAATTTTTAATGCTTATTTTATATGTTGTTGCTATTACTTTCTTTGTTTCCAAATATATTTGTGATGTCTCCAGCGAAGGAGAAAATTCTTTCGTTATTCTGGGTCTTTGATAGATTCTGTAATAAAGCCTGGAAAGAAGCATGTAGTTCGTTAACTATCAGTTTGCTTGGGAATTGGCTGATCTTTAAAAAAAAACTGATCTTAGCACATTGCCAAACCCTAAGTTACCATATTTTTTATATTTGTTTTTGAGAATGCTGTCCCTTAACACCTGATTTATAATGATGTGTTGCCATATTTAATGATAGGAAAACAATTCCCAGAGATGAGCAGCTTGTATTGAGAATATATTTTTGCAGCTAGCAGCGCTCAGAGATGTGTGTTTTTGAACTTCTAGCACCTTATGGAGTAGCAGCCAGTTTTGGTTGTTGTGCATGTTGACACTGAGGGGAAAGCAATTTGTAAGGTAACCAGACCTTTTTCTCATCAATTAATTACTATGAAGTAGTGTACTTTACCTCATTTGCAAAACGATCCTATAAAAAACGATCAAATAGTTGCACAACAATTGGCTTTTTTGGTTTTTTTCAGCAGAAAAAATGATCCAAGCTTAAATATGGAGTAAATTGTCAGAACTTATGTTGCAACAGAAAGCAAATAAAACTTACACCATGCATTTCCCCCCTCACTGTGTTTGTGGTTTAAATCTTTCAAATTCGTCGTCTAATAGAGAGCAAACTTTTTTCACTGTACTTTTTGGCCTCCATGTTCAAAATAACTAGGTACTGGTAGTCAGCAAAAGGAATCTTACACTCTCATTAACTCCAGGGCTTAAGTCATAGGGGTTCTCACAGGATTCTGGGCCCTGGCACTCATTTTTGCTTTGTTTTATTGTATGTTTGCTTTCTCAAGCAAGCAAAAAATCAAAATAGCCTTTCAGCTGTTATAGGGGAACACTCTTATCTTTATGCCTGTACAGTTCTGTTAATAACGCTCGGCACTTTTATCTTAATATGAGAAATATCTTGTTATTTTTCTGCAGAAAACCCCATAAAACAAACAGTTGTCCAACTTTGAGTGTTTCATGTGACTCCTAGTTTCCCTGATTAATAGTTTATTTATATACAAATTTTAAAATAACATGGAGACTAAACTGTTAGGAAGATTAAATCAAATCTTAATCCCTTTTTGTTCTATTTCCTTCCTTCATTCCTTCCTTTCTTCCTTCTTTCCATCCTTCAGTCCTTCTGTCTCACTCTTTCTTTCTCTTTGTCTTTTTCTTTCTCTCTCTCTCTCTCTGGCTCTCCATCTCTGTCTCTCTTTCTCCCTTTCTTTCTTATAGCTAAGTGTATGATTTTCACCCTCCAAGGTTTTGGTTTTGTCATTGGTGGAATGAGGATTTTGGGCTAGATCTAGTCTGAGGTCCTTTCTGCTCTGGCATGCTATGATTGTGATTCTAGTGGCCAGTTCAGGACAGGGAGAACAATTCTACCACAGCTCTCCATGGCCCTTGGCATTCTGGAGCATTGATACTGTGTGTGGTTTTTTTCTGTTTGTTTTCTTACTTTTTTATTGTATAATATGACATATATGCAAAGCAAAGAAAGAAAAAAGCAGTAGTTTTCAAACTACTCTTCAACAAGTAGTTACAGGAGAGATTCCAGGGTTTGTCATGTGCTACTATACTATACTGTGATTTTTTGTGCTCTGTTACCCTTGACAATGCTTTGAAACATAACACATCCACACACACACATATCCATACACATGTGTACATGTCTTAAGTCAGCTTTGTAATCAGAACCCAAATTTCATTGCACATGAGAATTTTGAGTCTTCTTAAAACCTGAATTCTATACCTCAAAATCTCAACTGGAAAATATTTAACCATTTAAGACTTTTCAAGAAATCTGCATCAGATTCAATAAAATGACTCATGTACACCATAAACAACAGAATTATTGTAAAACTGCACAAATGTTCTTGCTATTTTAAGAAGTATGGGATAGGTCTGATTTTTTCTTTCAGAAAGAAAACCTTGAGGTGATCATTAAAATTATGTTGACATGTCTCTGAGAGATGAGGTGGCTGAACTCCATATAAAGGTATTGTGCTGGTTTGAAAGGATGTATGTAACCTAGAAAAGCCATGTTTTAATCCTAATCCCATGTTGTAATGGCAGCCATTTCTTCTAATCCCTGGTCAGTACTGTATGTTTGAAACTTTAATTAGATCATCTCCCTGGAGATGTAACTCAATCAAGAATGCTTGTTAAACTGGATTAGGTGGAGACATGTCTCCCCCCATTCCAGGTGGGTCTTGATTACTTTACTGGAATCCTATAAAAATGGAAACGTTTTGAAGAAAGGAGGAGATTCTGAGTGAAACAGAGAATGACAGAGCCACGAGAAAGCCACGACAGAGAATACCACAGAATCACGAAGCAGAGAGTCCACCAGCCTGTGACTTTTGGAGATGAAGACAGAAAGTGCCTCCTGGGAAGCTGGAGAGGATGCTAGCAGATGACACCATGTTTGCCATGTGCCCTTCCAGCCAAGAGAGAAACCCTGATTGAGTTTGCCATGTGCACTTCCACTTGAGAGAGAAACCCTGAATGTCATCAGCCTTCCTGAATCAAGGTATCTTTCCCTGGGTGCCTTAGATTGGACATTTCTATAAAATTGCTTTAATTGGGACATTTTCATGGATTAAAAATTGTTAACTTGCAACTCACTAAATTCCCCTTTTAAAAAGCCATTCTGTTTCTGGTATATTGCATTCTGGCAACTAGCAAACTAGAACAGGTATCATTTGAGAAAATTTGGATAAGCAAATAATCTCATAGCAGCGACACAGAAAAATAATTACCATCAGTAACTGAGCACACAAAAATGTACTCTTTCCACCTGTTTTTATCAAGTTTTAATATTGAACATGAGTCATAATATCTAGAAAAATGTTTACATGCAAATAACTTTGTTGACAGATGCCCAGTAGGAGTTAAGCTGCCATGGGGGGAGGAGAAGATGTGATTTATTGGGAACCTGTCTTGTGTTCCTAATGTTATTTGGTAACATGGTATCAAAGCAGAAAAAAATCGTTTTTAATAATTTTTATAATCTTCCAGATGAAATGTTAGAAACATAGGCACCACCCATGAGGCAGATTTTCTAAATTTTGCATCCTTTATGAACTTCAAAACAAGCCATTCTCCTCTGTGCTATGTAAGGCTATGTATGGACTGCAGACCAGAAGACAGTATCCTATCTGGGTGACTTTAGAGCATCAGGAAACATTCCTGGACCTTAGCTTCCTTCCATCTGTAAATGAATGAAAAATCCTCCGAATGCTTTTCTAAACCTATCAGGCCATCTTCCAACTAATAATGTTAATTAATAATAATTCTCAATATACTTCTTATTTGCCATGCATTGTAGTAAGTGTTCTATATATGTGACCTCAGTTAAGCCAAGATATAGAGATACTTTTTAATAATATATTTATATAATAAATTTATAAATATTTCCTTGTTTCATATATGAAGAAATGGAAACTACAAGGGGATAAATGTGTCCAAGGTCACTCCATAAGTTGCTGACCATAACTGAACCCAGTCTGTGTATTGCCAGAGACAAGTGCTGGTCCGACCTTATAGTGACTCAACACTGCCTTGCTCTATGGACAACAGCACTGTTGAGAAAACTTTAAGCAAAGCAGTTAAAATGATGAGATTGCTTCTATTTTCTATCTTTCTCCGCCTCCTATCTCCTCCCTCTTTCCTTCTGCATCTCCCACCATTCCCTAATATATTTTTGCACAATCAAGGGCTGGACTGCCTACGCACTATTTCAAATGCACATCATTTTACAAGTTTTTGTTTCTGTTCGGAGGCCTTGGCCAACAAAGGCTTCATTACAGTGAATCTGATGGTCTGCTTTCTTCCAAATGGATCGATGTATGAGACAGATATACATTTATTGTAAAAATCACTTTTTTCATTAAATGGTAATGTAAGGAAAAGGCTAACTGTTGATTAGGATGAAATTAAGCATCCTCTTAAAATAGAACCATTCTTCCATTCTCTGCTTCCTCTCTCCCTCCCACCCTTCACTCTAGCATGTGTCACTTCACACTTTCACAGTTGTTTTGCTATATGCTACAAATTAGCAAGAACCTGTAAGAAAATTTGCAAGTGTTGGCACCAAATCCAAGTTTCATTTCTCAAGTTGTTTGCTGTGCTTTGGCCTTAGAAACCTCTCTGTGGTGAGCAGGATCTTGGCAGAAGGAACTAGGTGAGCTGTGAAACCCAAATCCTTGATTTTGGTTCTGCTTAATTTTTTGCTCTCAAATCCCATCATTCATTAAGGAACACTAACAACTTTTGAAATACACCCGTAATTCATCAGTGGTTTTCCTTTCTGACCTACCTTGCTGAGGTTCAAAGAACTTAATTTCCTATTCCATAAGTAATTTTTATTATAACCTCATTCTGACTCTGGCTCCATCTTACTTTTCTACCTTTTTTTTTCCTTTGCCTCTACCTACTTACCTGTGTTCCTTCCTTCCTTCCTTTCTTTCTTTCTTTTTTCCTTCCTTCCTTCTTCCCTCCCTCCCTTCCTCCCTCCCTCCCTTCCTTCCTTTCTTCCTTCTTTCTTTACTTTTTCCTTCCCATCTTATTTCCTTCCTTCTTTCCTACTTTATCTTATCTAGCTAAATAGTTTATGCATAATTATGTACCATCATAAATTCATTTGAGAATATTAAGTGTGACAACATATGTAAACTAGCCCTAGAAATAAAAATGTAGAGCGCACCATGTCCTCTTGCTTGTAACCAACAAGCAGCACAGAAGAGATCAGTTGTGATTGTTGCTAGTGGTCATCCTGATTGTGTGCACTGGAGAACTTCTGTGAACTAGCAGAGCCAAGCTTCAGTGGAAGAATAAAGTTGGAAGCCCACTGTCTAACAGAGTTCTGGCAATCCTAGAATCTTTACTTGGGCTGATGTTGGTGGAAGAGAGGATTAAAATAGTTGTCTCATAATATCTTTTATCTGGAAACATGTTTGTCCTAGCACTATGTTTAATTTGGACCTTAAGGAATAAATAGGATATATGAGAAGAATTTTCTTGGGCAAAAGAAATACTGCAATAGACTCATGTTTTCCAAGACACACCAAAGCAAATTTTCCACAGAATAGACATAATCTGTATGAAATAGAGTAGAGAGAGTTATTTCAACATTTTAAAAATTGATTTGATGGATGTGCCAGGGTCTACCTTCTGTCAGGTGAACATTCTACCACTGAACCACCTACACACCCTATGGGCTGATCTTTTTGATAGTAGGACTAAGATCTGAAAGAGAACATACCCAGTGAAGACTAATTTGCAAAAACCATGAAAGGTGTTTTTTTTTGTTTTTTTTTTTTTTTGCATTGGTTTGTTTTTGTTAGTTCCTGGTAGTCAAGGAAAACTCTGTCATTATCACTACTGTTCCAAATTTAAGGACATCCCACTGTTAACACCTTTAAATATTAAAATGTACAGGATTAAAAAAAAGAATACAAGACAACAAAGAAACAGGAAATTATGGCCCATCCAAAGGAATAAGATAAAAATGAAGAAACTATCTATAAGGAGCCCTGGACTTTGGTCATGCCAGACAAATATTTTAAAAAATGATCCTTGGTATATTTAAGGACATAAAGAAAATAAAGATGAATAATTAAAAGATATTGGAAAACAATGAATGAACAATATGAGAATCTCAGAGATGGAAAATTAAAGAAGAAAACTGAACTGGAGTACTAGAATTGAAGACCACATACTGAAATGAAAAATCCCCTAGACATGTCTAACAGAAGATTGGAAATGAAAGAATAATCAGTGATCTTGGTGACAAGATAAATTGAAATGATTCAAGCTCAGGAATAGAAAGAAACAAGAATCTTAAAAAAGTGAACAAAATGTGACTTGTGGGATACCATCAAACATAACAATATGCATAAGATAAGAGTCCCAAAAGGATAAGAATAAAAAAGAAAGGGGTAGAAAAAAAATGGTTTGAAAATGTGGTTTCATTGTTCAGAGGTAAGAAAATAAAGAATGTGTACAGAGAATAGCAATTTACAGATGTGCTTAGAAATGGTCATAGATTAAGTATATTTGGCAATCTTGAGGATTGGGCAAGTAGATAGGGTCACATATCAGAAAACGTGAATGTAAACCAAAACCTCAAATGTTATACTGTGGGCCATGTCAAGTCATTGAAATTTTAGAGAAAAAGAGATAATAAAGATAAAAGAAGTCTAATAAATTGTTAGGATAAGGAACTAGAGACATAGAGAACAATCAGACAGCAGTTGACATAATCGCGAATTAAAGTACCCCAAAGCCTTCCCAATAGTGATCTTTAATAAATGTTTTTTGGTTGACTGAATAAATGAATGCACTATCATTTAATCAGTCTGGTATGGTGGATTGAATTGTGTGCCCCAATTAGACATGTTCTTAATCTTAACCTGCATTTCTGTGGGTATGAATCCATTGTAAGTAGGATTTCTTGAAGACATTATTTTTAGTTAAGGTATGAATGAGGTAGGACTTAATCTGTCTTATTACAGGTCTTATAAAGAGAGAAGCCCAGAAGCCAGAGAAGGAAAGAGGAACCTGAACAACCCAGTCAGGTTTCTATACATAGGAAGTAGCCAAAAGTCAGTGAAAACCAGAAGGGCCTAAGAAAGGAGAGGACGCCACCATATGATGGTAGGCAGAGCTACAGACCAAGGATCCCCAAGGACTGTCAGCAGCCACATCAGACTGCTGCAGACTCTGCAAGAAATCAATCTTTGCCAATACCTTCATTTTGGAAAACTTCTAACTTTCAAACCATGAGGCAATAAATTTCTGTTGTTTAAGCCAACCTATTGTGTGGGATTTCTCATAGTATCCTAGGAAACTAAGACAGTTAGTGAAATAAAAAATAAACCAGGACAGACAAAAAGAGGTCATATGATGAAATGAGTGACACTTAAATATTGATAAGATTTGGAAAGTGAGAAGAAGGAAGAGTTGAAAATAAATAAGTGAATGACTGGAACCTTAGTAGAAAGAGAAATATATATTTTTTCTGAAAAAAAAGTTCCAGTTGGTAAGCTGCTAGAATGCAATATACCAGAAATGGAATGGCTTTTAAAAAGGAGAATTTATTACTTTGCAAGTTACAGTTCTAAGGCTGTAAAAATGTCCAAATTAAAGCAAGGCTATAGAAATGTCCAAATTAAAGTGCCAACAAGCAGTTACCTTTTTTCAAGTAAGGCCAATGAAGTTCAGGGTTCCTATCTCAACTAGAAAGGCACATAATGTCTGCAAACTTTCTCTCCAGGCTTATTCCATGAAGCTCTCCTGGGGGCATTTTCCTTCTTCTTCTCCAAAGGTCTCTGGCTGTGTGGGCTCTAAAACCTTTTTCAAAATGGTTCTCTCTTTTTCTTTTAACATTTTTTTTATTGTGAAATAATATATATATGTATATGTATATACATATACACAAAAAAAGCAATAAATTTCCAAGTACATTTTAACAAGTAGTTATATAACAGATTTCAAAGTTTGATATGGGTTATGGTTCCATGATTTTTCATTTTTTACTTCTAACTGCTACAAGACACTGGAGACCAACAGAAATATTAATATAATGATTCAGCACTCATACTCATTTGTTAAACCTGACCTTCTCTGTATGACTCCACCATCACTTTTGATCTTTCCCCCACTCTCTAGGGATATTTGGGCTATGTCTATTCTAACTTTTTCATGTCGGAAGGGGTTCTCAATAATATGGGGTAAGGAGATGGAACTAGTTGATGTTCTAGAGAGGCTGGCCCTCTGTATTTCAGGACTTTTCTGGTCCGGGGACCCATCTGGAGGTTGTAGGTTTTGGAAAATTACCCTAGTGCATCGAACCTTCATAGAATCTTATATATTGCCCTAGGTGTTCTTTAGAATTGGCTGGAATGGTTTTTGTTGGGGTTTGGCAAGTTATGATAGGTAGCAATGTCTAACTGAAGCATGTATAAAAGTGACCTCCAGCGTGGCCTCTTGACTGTATTTGAACTCTCTCAGCCACTGATACCTTATTGTTACACTTCTTTCCCCCTCTTTTTGTCAGGATGGCATTGTTGATCCCATGGTGCCAGGGCCAGACTCATCCCTGGGTGTCATCTCCCACACCACCAGGGAGACTTTCATCCTGTTATGTCCCATGTAGACGGGAGGGCAATGGTTTCACTTGCAGAGTTGGGCTTAAAGAGAGTGAGACCACATCTGAGCAAGAAAAAGAGGTCCTCTAGAAGTGACTCTTAGGCATACCTATAGGTAGGCTAAGCTTCTCTGCTACATGCATAAGCCTCACAAGAGCAAGCCTCAAGTTCAAGAGCTTGGCCTATTGATTTGGGTGTCTCTAATATTTTGCACAGTATCTAGGGTTTCCCCAATGGTGAAGTTTAATAGTTTCATAATTTTTCTCCCATCCCTCAAGGAACTTTGCCAAAACGTTTTGACTATCTTATTAATATACCCTAGGATGTATCTAGGCATTACATTAAGCTAAAAAAGATTAAAGGCTCTCCGACAAGGTTCCCTGTTAAGGGCTCGGGTAAGCAGCCCCACCTTGAATGGGTGGAGATATATCTCCAGAGAAACCAGCCAATCGAAAGTTACCACCCACAATTGGGCGGGTCACATCACATGGAAACAATCAAAAAGCTTTCACCCAACAATATTAAATGACGATTAAAGAACTTGGCTTTGCTGGGATACATAACAGATCCAAACCAGCATAACAACCATATATGAAACTGTTTTCAATGGATAAATAAAACAACCACAACATTGCAGTGAATATATTTTATCATCATCCTTCTAGTTCATGAATATGTGTGTGTTTCTATTATGTGGTAAATGTTGCAAAGCTAGTAGTGAAAGGGAGAAATGAATAAGTCTTCAGTTCTTAAGAAAAGCAAGTTGGATGAAGGAGTTGGTGAGATCAGTACTAGAAATAACAAGTTGAATTAAGTTAGAGGTGACAGTGAGACATTCAGGTAAAAGTGATGGATCTGATCTCCTCTGAGAAAACCAGAATGGAGACACAGGTTTGGAGATAACCACAACAGAAATTTGAGATGAGCTACTCCTTTTGAAGGGCCCAATTCTATTTTGATTAAGAGGACTTATTACTTTAACGATGTTGAATAAGAATGCAATGTTTCTAAAGCCCAAGGGATAATAAAATATAAAATAGCTTATATTAAATGTGCAAGCAATAGTCACATATGCTAGTGTTCTCTGAAATTTTTAAGCTTATAGAATAATAAAATATCAGTGAACCTAATCAAGAGCCTGTGCTTAAGTTTCCTAGGCAGGCATTTGTTTTTAATCCCTTTCTGTGCTGCCTGAAGAGAAAAGTGCATTCCTCCTTGTTGAGTTAGATGTCTTTTAATCTAATTGAGAATTAGGTCTTCTCTGAACTGCTCCAAATGAAATTCTTCAGTTCAAAGGTGTATAAGTCACAATCAAAGTTGTGACCCTCCTAGAATTTTACACTGAAAAATAGCAGTTCAGTTTCTTGTTTGAAGTTATGTTCTTTCATACATTTTAACAGCTATTACTTTCCATTCCAGAGGTCACTGTAGGTGACTTATAGATGAAATGATTCAGTCTCACCTTATTTACAGTGGCAAAATTACACAAAGTGAGATTACAATAAAGAACTAATTGACAGAATTTAGTCAGAATCAGGCTTTCAAATGATACAAATGTCTCAGAAGCATTTCAAAACAACCCAGTTTTTTTCTAATTATATATCCTGAGAGGGCAACATTTAGCCTCTTCTCAGCTAAGTTTAAAATAGCACAGCATGTTAGCATTATTCATTCTCATACTTAATATTCCTTTTTTTCCTTTAAAGATTATTATATTCATTTTACTATGTTAAATAAATATAAAATCATCCATTTTGGGAATTTTTTTGACATTTGGGATATTCTTTTCAGTAACACAATGCAGAGGAAATAAAATCTATGCTATTTAGCAATATTAATGCCAGTTTTGAAATAGTTGAATAAGAGTACTGATTAGTTTAAATGATTCCAAAGGCAGAAAATTAAATTAATAAATGATTTAATAATTTTTAAATTTAATCTATATATTTAATGTTTTAATAATTTAAAAATTTAGAGAATTTTTTACCTTTTATTTTGACCTTTGTGATAGAAAAGTACAACGTATTGTTTTCTTAATTTAAAAAATGATAGGGAAATAATCAAGCAATCATAGAATTCCCAATTATTAGCTTGAGCTGAGAGGGATAAAAAACAACTAAGGAACATATATAAATTGAGTATTGTCTACACTTTTTTAGAGATGGGTTCAGCAAAAATTGTAATTTGTATCAGCAAAGAAAAAAATTTATCCATACATGTCTGTTGCCCACTTCTAGTTGATGTGTATTTATGGGAACAATTTTGGCTTGTTAGGTACACTTTTGGGCTCTCCTTTTTTACAATAAATTTAGGAAATGATATAATCAGGGAGATAATTAAGAAAAGCAGAGAAACTAAATTATTCTCGTTATAAGTAGCTGGGAGGAAAGAGAGAAAGCATGCCCATAAAAATATTTAATTTGATTTTAAATGGCTTAAATTCACAATCCACATGTAAATCACTGTGACGAGCACTTAGAGAGTAAAATTGAGTGGGACTCAAGCTCTGATCTCCCACAAGCTCACTCACAATTTTATAGGCTGGAACCAGATAACTATTATGCAGTCTCTACTGCCTGCCAAATAGAATGAAGTTCCAAGCATATTGTTTGGGGGTCCAGGAGAGGAAGTAGTTAAGGCCATCCTTTTTATTTTAAAGGGGCTGTCTTGGGATAATTTTTCAAAATAGTGGCATTTTAGTTATTCTTTGAAGATGGGGTAGGGCCTCACTAGGTAAACAAGAGGTTAAAGAAAGTCATTTTGGACAAAGACAACACCATGATCATTACCGTATCAGTTAGGATCCTGTCAGGACAGAAGACATGCAAATGAGGTAAATGAGTTATTGCCTCTGGAATGGAAGGGGCAAGCAGAGTGAATAGAATCCTCCCTTTGGCCTGATCTAACCAGAGGCCAGAGGGAAAGATGTCCATTGATTAAGAGTCCATGAAGTTCAGCTTCCCTGGGATAGAGAGCAGATGGGAAAGGAAGGAGAAGATCTGGAAAGGTAAAGGGAAATACCAGTACAACCACCATCATCTCTATCATTAACATGTCAAAGGTACATTAATGGGCCCTTCCTATATTTAACTCATTTATTTCCCATAAAACCCTAAATAGGGTATTGTCTCTTTGTTATACATAGTTTCAAGGGCACTGAAAAGTCATGTTTCTGGTCCTTTATTCCACAACTGCTAGGAGATAGAGACCAAATGTAAAATTTTTGCCAAAGCTCTGCCTTTTCTACTAAACAGTTGACTTTCATTTTGGGGAATGAAAGGCTAGAAGTGGAAGTTATTTTGGCAATATCTTATTGATATTTCGCTGAAGGATAGGGAGCTCTGAGAAGAAAAAGAATTATAAATATGATGAGACTTAAATAAGAGTTTTCATTGTGTATATAATATAAAGCTCTTGACCTACAATGTCATAATCAGGAATGTGCCTTATAAAAGGACCTGTATAAAAATAACGCTGATCTAAACAGAAATGATGTGCTGGAGAGGACAGTAGATGAAAACAAAGAATTAAGCAGGAAGAAATGAAGGTCTTGACTAATATATTTAAGTAATGATGAGAAGAAAGAACAAATTTTAAAACGGATGATATGTAAAAGATAAAAGGGAAAGAAGGAAATAAAGATAACTAGGAGGTTTCTGGGACAATTGGGATGCATTGGCCATTGAGATAGGGAATGCAGGAGAAATATTTTTGAAGTAAGGAAACAGGTTACTTTAGTTTTGTCTAGGTTAAGTTTGAAATACTTATGTTCCAAGATGCTGTAAAATTGGATCTGACTTTAAAAAGGAATCTGGGCTGAGGATGAAAACCTGAGAATCACACACATAGAGGTTATAGCTAAAAATACAGGAAGCATATGGAAAGAGAAAGAGAAAATCGTCTAGAAGTAAACCTTAGAGAACACTTAAATTTAGATGGCAAACAAAGGAGAAAACAATGAGACTGCGTTGAAGAAAACAAAGAAAACTAGGAGATGGGTACCTAATTCCAAGTGAGGAGGGAATTTACAGATGGAAAGAGTGATTTACAGAGCTGAACTCTGCAGAAAAGTTGAGATTCGTAAGGCCTAAAAACATATGGTTGCATCAGCTGATTGGAAGATAACTGGTGGACTTCGAAGTATGGGTCTCAACTGAATAAAGGGAGCAGAAACAGTCTTTAAGTGTTGAAGAGTAGGCTACAAATAAGGAATTTTGGCTGTGGAGGTAACCAGCAGAGGAGGGATTCCAGATGAAAGCAAAAGTTGTTAGGGCAATCTCTGGGAGGAATCACAAGAAGATAACAGATTGAATAATTTATGTTTATAAAGCAAATCTTATACTAATCACTTTTTTGAATCCTGTAGCAGAGCCCTGGGGTGAAGAGAATAATTACTTGCATTTTAAAAATTCTGCCATTAATCTCAGAGAGATTTCTTCACAAATGTCAAAGCTTTTAGTTGTGGAGAATAGACTAAAATCCAGTTCTGCTGAAGTGATAGCATTTTATGAGCTTATTTCTAGCACATGGCCCAACCCATGTGAATTCTGCTCTTTCATGTTACAGAAGTATGAATAGAGAGAGGGAATTTGGGCTAATATTGATGATTTGATTCCACTGCTCCATTCTTCTAGAAGTCTAACCCAGAATGAAGACTAATCAAACCTGTGCAGGAATTCAGGAATCTTATGTTGCCAGCAATTTCTAAAAGCTTCCCAGTGTCCTGTCTGTATCTTCTTCATTGTGGCTGGAAGAAGAAATGATGAGATATCAAGAGAGGTGTCTGAACATGGCACCTGAGTGAGGGCCATCATTCTGGGTGGAAAATTATCTTTAGGAATGCTATTTGCACATATACAGAATTAAAAATACATTTAAATGCATCACTTTCCTAATTTCTAGTTTTTCTCCTTTCCAAATACCATCAAAAGATACGTGAGTTTAAACACACTCGTCTTTAAAGGATGAAGAGGGTAATGTCTTTGGAAAGAATCAACAGCCAAAACATGCTAATGGACTATTTGAAATTCACTGTATCTCCTTTCAAATATATACAAAGAAGATACGCTCTCAGATGTCAAAATTTCCAAGAATAGGGAACAAAAAAGAGGAAGAAAGGGAAGGATGGATGGATGAACACAGGGAGTAAGGGAGGAAGACAGGGAAAGAGATAAATAGATCAATTTTCATTTTTGTTTAGCATGTCTACTCACTACCTATGAGTAATTGTTTAATGTCAAATGTTATATAATATATCCCCTACTAAGTTTCAGTGTGTGCTAATGAGATTGTCCATAGGAAAAATATTTAAAGTCATCAATGATGATTCATGTGGCACTTACCACATGTTTTTTGACAAGCTAGTATGGATTTCGTGCTGTCTAGCTTCACTTTTTCCATTTTGTTTATCTCCTACACTGCATTACATTTATATTCATCAAGAAGTTTTTCCTATACCTCTTTTCACATAATTTCTCAGTTTTCTTTTTCTGTAAGTAGAGAAAAAAGAAAGGAAAGAAAAACTACAAATTAAAAGAAAATATAATTTGTTTTTTGCTGTATAATGCTGATATTGTTTTTATTTTCTCTTTAGTTATATGGTTGTAGTGGCTCTTAAAATAACAAAACAGACAACATGGGGTTTTCAGGCCATATTAGGGCATAGACTACTTCCAGGTGGCTGAGGTTTTAGGATGAATTTTGTTGTCTTAGTGAACCATTGCTCACTTAAATGCCAAAAAGCTACAGCCATCTCCTTTAAATCCCACCTATTTTTTTCTGTTTAAATAATATCTTGAAATCTTTAATTGCACCTTTAGTTTGCCACTGCATGCCCCTTACATACAGAATTATTTATAAGGTATCTCATTACTATATTGTTGTCTTTTCCCATGTAAGCATTGTGTATATGATTGTATTCATTTTTTCATGAAAGAAATAGAGAAAATAATTATTTCAAAAGATCTTATTAGACACTTCTAGAACATTAAAAACTAAAAGGTATCTTTCAGTTTACTAGCAATTCTGCCATATCCAAGTACTCTCATACTGTGACTTAATTTCAGGACCCATGACCTTATTTGGGTTATTCTCTTAACTTCTATCTTTTGTTCAATTTTTTCTCCATGTGCATTGAATTTAAGCTCTAGAAAACCTACTTCCACTCTCATTAATTGCCATTTTTGCCCAGCTCTCTATCTTCTATTAGAAGTAAAGGACCCCATTAATATAATCTATTCAAAGTTTGAGTGCTCAAAACATTATAAGTTGAATTATATTATTGGCCATACCCTACAACACAAATTATGCTTTACAGGACACTTTTAAATGCCTTAGTTATATTGTTCTTCATTATGCAACAACTCAGTTTAAAGAGTAGTATATTCATTAATGTTTTGGATGCTCTTTTGAATGGGGAAAGCCCTGACTTATAACATTATATCCATCAAGCCCAATTTCAAACTACTGATGTGACATCACTGAGCATGGGACTGAAAGAGATATTTATATTTGGCTCTCATGGGCAAGTATGAGCCAATTCCAGTAGACTAATGGAATTAAAATTCAAGAAAATTCATGAGTTGTGTAAGCTAATACAGATGGTAAAGGAGAGTTGGCACTTGAATCCAGGTCTTTGGACTCCAAATAAATTATCTTCACAAAACACATTGTAATCCAAAGATATGATATTTCATAGGTCTATACTTTATGGTGCCAATGGGTCATAATAGAACCATTCTGTCTGTTGTGGCCATCCCATTTGCTCTGCAGTCTAGCTGCATTGTGTCCACATGGATGGACCTGCCACTGCTATCTGCTTCCAACAAACTAATGCTGCACAATTAAACTGACCACTTTTATTGAGCCATAGACTACTGGTTTCCATTTTATGAACTAAGCTTTGATCCTAGTATGATTTTAGTTAAATCATTACTTTCATTAAAGATTCTTAAATTTTCACTGTGGGTGTTACTTTTAAAACTTTCACTTATAAATGTATCTGAAGTAGAATCTTAGAATTCTGGAAATACCATGAACTTTGTCCTTAAGTCAAATTTCATAATTAAACAGATATAGAAGATGAAGTTGAGAATGGGAAGTAATTGACCTAAAGTCACATGGTTTTTCCTTCTGAAGAAAAGACTTGTAATCAGTCCTAGATAACTGAGCCATTATTTATTGTGAGTCCTTATTGGAAGCCCCCTTTGCTCCTGAATTGTAAATATTTTATTCATTTGTGAGATCATTCTTTAAACAACCAAGTAGATAATGGTCTCCTGGACATTTGGTTATAGGAGCATTATTCCCTAGCTTAAGAGGGAGTTTCATATCTCAGACAGGATTTCTATTTCATTCTGATAGATGTTTGTTGTCAGATATAGGAATCTTTATGTTATAGTCTGATCCTTGTGTAAGCATATGTGTATATGTGTGTATATGCATATAGACTTATATGCACACACGTGCTAGTTTGAAAGGATGTATGTCCCCTAGAAAAGCCATGTTTTAATCTAAATCCCATTTCATAAAGGCAGAATAATCCCTATTCAATACTGTATGTTTGAATCTGTAATTAGATCATCTTCCTGGAGATGTAACCCAGGGTGGTTGTTAAACTGGATTGAGGGAACTGTGTCCCCACCCATTTAGGTGGGTCTTGATTAGTTTCTGGAGTCCTATAAAAGAGGGAACATTTTGGAGAATGAAGGAGATTTGGAGAGAGCAGAGAATGCTGCAGCACCATGAAGCAGAGAGTCCACAAAGCAAAGAGTCCACAAGCCAGCAACCTTTGGCAACAAAAAAGGAAAACACCTCCTGGGGAGCTTCAGGAAACCAGAAGCCAGGAGAGAAAGCTAGCAGATGATGCCATGTTCGCCATGTGCCCTTCCATCTGAGAAAGAAGCCCTGACTATGTTCACCATGTGCCTTCTCACTTGAGAGAGAAACCCTGAACTTCACCGGCCTTCTTGAACCAACGTATTTTTCCCTGGATGGATGCCTTTGATTTGGACATTTCTATAGACTTGTTTTAATTGGGGCATTTTCTCAGCCTCAGAACTGTAAACTAGCAACTTACTAAATTCCCCTTTTTAAAAGCTGTTCTGTTTCTGGTATTTTGCATTCTGGCAGCCTGCAAACTAGAACAACATATATATATAATGATAAATTTTTTATTGAGATGAAATTCACATAAAATGAAATTCAATATTTTGACCCTTTTCAAATGTAAAATTCAGAGGTTTTTGGAATTTTCAAAATGTTGTACACAGATCACCATTAGCTAGAGTATTCTAGAGTGTTCTTATCACCCCAAAAAGAAACCCCATGCCTCACAACTCCCTGCTTTCCCCATCCCTTGGCAACCACTAATCTCTTTCAGACATTATGGATTTGTCTGTTCTGGACATTTCTTATCTTATAGGTACAATCAATCATCTTGAATATGTGCTTTGGATCCTTTTTTGTAAGCTTAACATCATATCCTAAATACTCTGTACATCATTAGACATTTATGGAAAATTATGTTAATGTCTGCACTCTAAGATATGAAATATCACCAACCAGTGGGAATTGTTTCAGATTGTTGATGTGGCCATTTTCTCTTATATAATACTCAGTGGTCATTTATGTATACATGTTGCCTGTATTTTGTATAATTTCTTTCAAATAGATTTCTAGAATTGAATTGCCATAGTAAAGAAGGACTATTTTTAGGTTCTTGATACATCTTTCCAAATTATCTTTCTAAAAATGTTTTGCCAATTTAAACTCCTGTCATCAAGATACAAGTGTGTTATCTCACCTCAGAACCACTTGCTTTGCCAATATTCATTCAAAGAATGATTGCTTATTTGTTAAATGAAGTTGATATTGCATTATTTTAATTTGTACTTATTTTTTAGTTACATTGAACCATTTAATACAAACTCAAATATTTTTAAAGCATTACCTTAAGTTAACTACATATTTATTGTCCCCTTTGTATTATTTTTAAATGTTTGTGTCTTAATATAGTAATGTTTATATAAGTAAAAAGCATACTATATGAAAGCTAAGATTACTTTACACAATAACTTCTGTATCTTTAAAGTGATGCCCATAGGCAAACTGTTTCACTTAAGAAGGACAGTCAGGGAGGTTCCAGGTCTAAAACTGCCTTCCTGTTATATCTGCACTCCTGTGCTGCTAGGTCTTTGCATATGCTATTCCTTCTATCTGGACTTCCTGAGAACTCCATGCGACCTCCAACTAGAAATCTCCCCTGACAAGCACAAGAAGCATTACCTATAAAGGATTTCATACTCTTCATTGAGTAGATAATAGTATCACTTCATGGCTTGTCATTTACATTTCTTTCATTAACTGATGCTGAATATTTATTCATGTTTTTCGTCATTTTATTTCTTCTTTAATAAATTTTTCTGATCATATATTTTCTCCATGTTTCTATTGGTTATTAATTGAAATAGGTGCTTTTAGTTCTTTTTTTTTAGTATCTACATAATATTCCATTATATAAATCTATAAATTGGTCATAATTTATGTAAGCAGTCCACTACTCTTGACATTTACATACCTTTCAAATGTTCACTTTCATAATTAATTTTATGATAAAATATTGGTACATATATTATTATTATTGTTATGTCCTAAGGTAAAGCCCCAAAATTTCACTTGGGTCAAAGGTTTTGCAAATATCTTAGACATTTGCTTTATGTTGCTTACTTGCCTGGCAGAAAAATTGTCCAATATGTGTGCCCATCGTCTCTGGCTCCTCAAATTTGCAGAAGAATACATATTCAGATTCTGTTGTAAGTCCATTATTGGAAAACTCCCTTGGACAGAGGCTCTACTCAGGTAGTTCAGCTGAATAAACTCATCCTACTCAAGAAGGAGGTGAGAAGGTGCTGCCAAGCATTCCAAAGCTCAGGCAGATACCTTTGAGTAATATTATCCCACTTCTTGTACTTTGAATTCTGTTCTGTAACTGAAAGAACAGAAGTAGAATAAGTCTCCTTGAATGTTATCCTTCAGGGAATTTGAATGTAAGAGGAAAGATGATTGTTACAAGTAATATTGCCACAATGTGATCATCAAAACATTCCAAGTGTCAGTCTTTGAGATAGTTAACTTAGCATATCTTAGTTACCATTTCACACCAGCTTTCAAAAATGTAATTTCCTAAATGAATTAAAACATACAGAAATATACAAGTTGTCAATGCAAGGAATTGCGCAAGGTGCTTACCCTCCTCTTGGGCCTTGTCTCTCAATGTAGTCTGCACTCAATTTCTTAACTCCTCTTAGAATGAAAAGTTTCTATTCATCTATTAGGAGCTTCAGATGATCTGTTAGTATGCTGTAAGGTTTTTTAATAGTCTGTCACCGACAGTTAAATACTCGAAACACTCCGATTTCTCTGTTTCTTAATATCTTAACTCTTTTAAAATAGATTTTAATCTCTATTAGCAAGTAGTTTTATTTTACATTTTAGGTAAACTGTAACTAAGCCCAATTTTACTCCAAATCAAATTATGCAAGCTAGATTTTAGAAAATAGAGCCAAAGAAAGGAAATGACTTAAGAAAGGTTCTATTCATGATAGAATAGGTTTAAGGAAAGGATTTCTGCTCACCTTATGCTGGAAAGTAAAATTAATACAATTAGATATCAAATTACCATTTATTCTTTGCTCCTAAGAAAGTCAACCCATTTATTAAATTCCTTCTAAATCCAGGCACTGTGCTAGATAACACAGCCCTGTGTATATCTCCCAATCCTGTAAGCATCAGTAGACTAAATAGTCTAACCTCCACACAGTATGGACCATGCTAATGATCCCATGCGGCACCTGAAGTCTTGTGAATAATCAAATACTGATGGTCCTTTTCTGTCTCAGCTCCAGCTTGACATTTACAGCAGTGTTTTTTTAACATAAAAATTAAATTCCAACTATAATCTCTGTTCCTCACAATTTATGACTTTTTTGTCATTCAATTTAAATGGCATTTATTAAAGTTTATTGAAGTACATATATAATAGTGTTAAAGTCTATGAAGAGGTACAAAGCCACAGGTCTTTGACGAGATGTTGGCTTTTATGGGAACCATGAGCAAATATACTTGAAATAGACAAAGAAAATTAATAATAATAATAGCAACTAGTTATTGAATAGTCTATTAAATGCCGGATTTGCATGCTTTATTTACAATCTAATAAGGCTAGTATTCTGTTTCCATTTTGCAATAAGGTTGTGGATGCTCAGAAAAAATAACTGGCACTGCCAACCTCACCTAGCTAGCAAGTGGCAGAACCAGGTAGGGTTTCCTGAAGACTTAATAGATCTTAGCACTCCTCATTTTGAAAGTCCCGTCCACATTATAATTATGACATGCATATTAAAATACATTCACATTTCATATTAAATATATTTTTTCTAAAAAAATTTAGATGGGTTTTTCAAGTTTGTTTTAGTAACTATTTCACTAAGTTTAGGATTGACTATGATTTCTCAGAGATTTGAGGACATACTTGGGAAATATTGCCAAATTTATTTTCAAATATTATAATTTTATGAATACAAAATTTAACAACTATATACATCAACGTCATACATTTTGGGAACATTGCATTAAAAATGTATTACTTATAAATTTTTATATTGGAACCAATCATTTCTTTTCCAATCTTAATAAAAAAAATGTTCTGGCACTTTGATGTTAGTGCTTTCAGAAGAAATGGCCCTGAAGCTGGCTCTGGAAAACAGTTTTGAGACAAATCAAAAGCCATCTTTTTTTCTGTTCTGTTTCTTTGAGAAAAAAATTAAAAGCAACATGAATTAACACATGCAGTTAATTAAAATGTTGATGCTCATCCAAGTAATGGAATATATTATACTGCTACAGTTAAAATTAGGTTATGTCCTCCATATTTTACTTACCTTCTATATAACACAAATCTAAAGTTCTTATTCTTATGTCTTATCCTCCCAAGAAAATCATCAAGGATATGGACCCAATTCTAATTTTTCTGCCTTTTCCATAGGAATTAACAAGAATTATGCACATTATAAATACTCAATACATGCCACATGATTGAACTCTCTCTAGAAAATTAAGTCTAGGCTTATGAAAAAAAGGAAGTACTGATGAGATTACTGGAGATCTCTATATTCCCTAGAAGAATGCATAAGAAAAGGTAATGGGCTTAGGGCATTGTTAAAAACATAATATCATTTATGTGTGTATATTCTTATTATATGAAAGTAAAAGGAATGACTAGACTAGGAAAATAATTTACAATACCCGCTTAGAAGGATATGAATCAGTTTTGCTTTCCATTAAATAGAAAGTAAACCCAAGCTCTTTTCCTCTCAGATCTAACTTCCTACTCCTCCTCTCTGTGATGACTCCCCTCTAGGTAGCTAGAATCCTATTCTATTATTGCCCTGAGTATATTTTCATCTCAGGACCTCTGCACTTGCTGGTCTGTCTGCCTGAAACACTGTTGTCTCAGATAGTTGCAAAGACAGCGCCTTCGATTTAATTAGGACTACTTAAACACTACTTCCTATCTAAAAGAGTCAATTTCAAATGCAATATACAAAATATTATAAATAAAATATCCTGACCAGTCTATCTAAAATAATCAGCTCCCATCTATGTCTATTTCTTTTCTTGAATGTTTTTATTATCATCATCATTATTATTTTGCATACTATTTATAGCACTTATAACAACCTAGCAATGTATCATATATTTAATATATGTGTATATGTTTCTCTCCCCCAACCTCTGCCCACTACAAAGTCATCTCCATAGAAACCAATATAGAGGATTTTGTAATTTCATTTTATGACTTTTTATATGAATTCCTTCACAAAAAATGGGAAAAAACATTCAGAATTAATTGACTGTTTTCCAAATTATACTTGAAGGCTTTAAGCCAAATTTAGAGCCAAATTTCTCACCTATTTTGCATTCCATTCTATCCAGGAATTGGATTGTTCAGGAAAATTTGTGACAAAAATAATCTCTAGGATGATTAAGCAACTCACAAAAAGTGTATTTTTCCATTGTAAATCTAACTAGTTATTAATTTGCACAATCTTGGAAACATAGCATGGCTTAATGTTTAACGGTATCAACTCCCATTCCAGACTACCTAGGTTCAAATGATGGCTCTTCCACTGACTGGCTTTGTGAACTTGGGCATGTTATTTCATCTCTCTATGCCTTTGTTTCCACATTTGTAATAATGATAACAAGTATCCATCGCATACATTTGTTATAAAGATAAAATGAGTCAATACATGTCAAATACATAGAACAGCACTTGCTGTCTGATCATTTCTATGTGTTTGCTCATTAGTCAGTCTGCCTCATTTTTCCAGAAAGGAACTTGGAGTCCCAGAAGAGAAGCGCCCCATTACTAGTTGGATAAGATGTTCTTGTTACATAACACAGAGCTCAGTGTGAATTATGGCAGTTAGCTGACTGTTTGCCCAGTTTCCTACTGCCCAATTGACATTCCATATTTTCAGAAAATTTTAACTGAAACAAATAAATATAAATCTGCTGCAAGACACATTCTGGCTTTATCAAATAAATCTAAACTTTGAAGACCAAATAGCCAAATTTAAGGTTGACTGTTACATTTTACATGCAAAGAATGAAATTCCTACAATCACTGATAACCAGGCTCGGTAAGTGTTTTTCAGATTTTTCCAAAGAAGTATTTCTAATGCCAGAGGAGGGCAAATTTGTCCTGTAGAGATCTGAGCAACAGCCAAAAGGGACTAACTTAAATAACATACTTAACTGAATGCTCATATTTTATCTTAAAAAGTTAAGAAGGTTTGCATTCAACATTACATTATATTTATGTTAGCTTAAATATATAAATAATACTTTGTTTCTTATCATTAAGTAAACCTGACATTCATTCCAGGGTATGTGCCAATTTTGTTCTTTGATTTTCCATGTTTCCTGCCATACTGATGTGTACCCAGGGGACCAGGCATTCTACTTTGGGTAGTGAGGACCTCAATTTTGTTTCACTGTTGTATTTTAGGTGGGACTTTACCTCCATATCTTTGCTTCACTGTTAATGTTGAAGTGCTTTTGAAATATACTTTATACAACGAGCCGCATAATTGGCACTAATACATATTCTTTCTTCTAAACTTAAAGTGGCAGTGAAAAAGAGAGAGAATATCACTGTTAGGGTGAGTAATGAGGCAAACACTAAAATGACATGTTTCCAGCACATCTAGCACGGAATTTAATTGAAGAAATTCTTCACTAATGAATTATTGCTTGAATAACTGGATTTTATCTCCTTTGCTTCTTACAAACATATACTTGTGTTTGATCTGGTCGTCATAGAGCTTCTTTCATGGAATAGAATGAAAACATACTTCTCTGTTTAAATCAAGAATGGGCTGGTTTATTAGTCAACATTCTCCAGGGAAACAGAACCAACAGAAGATATATAATGTAGATATTATGACGTTTATTGTAGGAACTGACTTAATGACTCTAGGCATGGGAAAGTCTGAATTCTATAGAGTTTTTGATGAATTCCCCAGGAGAAGCTGGCTGGCTGAAGTCGAGATAGAAATTATTTCTTCTGACTACTAAAATTATCAGTTTTCCTTTTAAGGCCTTCACTGGATTGGATAAAACTTCTCTTATTGTTGAAGGCAATCTCCTTATTGATTGTAGATGTAATCAACACAGATGCAATCTACTTACTGATGCCTTAAATACACAAAATATCCTCAAAATAATAATCAGGTTATTGGCCAAATAACTGGATACCATAACATAGCCAAATTGACATATGAACTCAACCATAACAGTCCCTCTTCTCAATTTGGCACTCATACACATCTTCTTAAACCATACTTGATCTCTAAATAAAAAACATTAATAGTCATATTTTGCTTAGCAATATTCAGCGGCAATCAGAAACACACTACTCTTTCCCCGGAAAAGAGTGTAAATCCTTGGATAATATTAATTCTTAAACATGATATCCTATAATTTAAATGCTATGACATAAAATTAATACAACTTATGTTATATGATAAGGGGATAAGATAAGGAAGAAAACAAACATATATTCTTGATGTATATATATAAACATTCATAGCAAAAAGAAAGAAATATGCATAACCATTACAATCCTCAATTCTATAGCTGATTACATTGTAATAGCTCATATGTTTAACTACCTTCTTCCACTACCTATTCCATATTCTCTTTTCCCTCAGCAAGCACCTCAGTTGACCTTGGTTCTTTGCCTGAGGGCTGACCCAAACATTCATTCTTGGAATTTCTGGGCCATTAGCCCTTCCTGGATTGGGTTCTAACAATTTTCCATTGACTTTAAAGGGCATGGTGAGGTTTTCTCCCAGAAGGCTGTGGCACTCTGGGACTGGCTGCTGGTGACCCTGGTTTCTTGGTGTATTAGCCAGGTTCTCTGGACAAACAGAACCAACAGGATATATCTGTAAATATGAGATTTACAAAAGTGTCTCATGCAACCTTAGGAATATAAATGTCCAAAATCTGTAGAGTAGGTTGTGAAGCTGTCAACTCTAATTAAGGGCCTTGATGAACTCCACAGGACAGGCTTGCTGGCTGAAGAACAGTGAAAATTCACTCTTCTCCTTTAAAAATTTTCAACTAATTAGATAAAATTCAACTGATTGGATTATTTCATTTGTGGTCAATGCACCTTTAGTTGATCATAGATATAATTAGCCACAGCTGCAATCAACTGACTGATGAGTTAATAAACCAGCCTTAAATAATCAGCCTTCTGGTTTATCAACCAGCCACAAAATATCCTTGCAGCAATGGTTAGGCCAGTGCTTGCCTGACCAGACAACTGAGCATCATTGCCTGGCCAAGTTGACATCAGAACCTAACATTCACACTTGGCTTTCTGTCATATGGCAATGCACATGACAGCCTCTCCTGACTCCTCCTTTCTCTTCCAGATTTGTTGAATTTCAACTTGTGCTTTCTCATTGTGGCCTTTCTTATAAGGTCTTCAGTAATAGGATTGTGCTGTTTGAATCTGTTATTTACCCCAGAAAAGACTATGTCCTTTTAATCCATTCTTGTGGGAGTAGACCTGTTGTGGGTGGGACATTTTGATTGGGTTGTTTCCATGGAGATATGACCCATCCAAGTCAAAGTGGATCTTAATCCTTTCCTGAAGTCTTTAAGAGAGCTTATACAGAATGCCCCAGGTAAAACAAGGAAGGACCCACAGAATCCCAGAGGCATTTTGGAGAGAAGGACCAGCAGATATTGCCATGTTCCTTCCCATGTGACAGAGGAGCCCTGGATGTCATTGGCCTTTCTTCAGTGAAGGTATCCTCTTGCTGATGCCTTAATTTGGACATGTCCATGGCCCTAGAACTGTAACTTAATAAACCCCTATTGTTAAGGCATCTCATTTCTGGTATATTGCCTTTTGAAGTTTTAGCAAACCGAAACAAAGCTTATGACCTATCTTGACTCATTTGGGCTACACCCAAACTAAAAGAAGCTCACCAAAAGATCCTGTTTACAATGGGTTCATGCCCAGGGGAATGGATTAAATTTAAGTACATGTTTTTCTGGTATCAGTTGTGTTGGTGGGCTGGGACTCACTTTCCCACAGAACCTTATTACATACATGTAAACATTGCTTCCTATGCCAATGAGTCTGGGTATTTTAATAAAATAAGAAAGTCTAACTTCTGTTCCCAAGTGCCAAGGTAGGTTGTAGTTTTAGTTCAGTGAATCTAATGAATGAGATAGCAAAGGCCTCATGCTAAATGGAAGAGAGTCAAATAAAAAAAAACAGATAGAGTGGATTTAGTTCTTGTACATTATAATGAGATCAGTATACCCTCTACCTGTGTTCATCTTACAAAGAAGGAAATGACTAGAGGTTTAAGCTGGGAATTGTATTGTTATTTCTGTTCTTTCTATTAGTGCACTATGTTCATTTAGAAAATGAAATGGATTATTTCCTTCACAAAGGATTTTCATTCTTAATAAGAATCTATGAGGATAGTATAGGGTAATAAAAAAGAGCTCTAGGTATAGCTCAGTAGTAATAATTTTTTTATTGCCTTCTAAGAGGTTTAGAACAGAAACAAAAAAAAAATCTAGGGAAGAAGGCTAATAGTAATCATATCTCTTGTATCTGCCTAACCAATTAACTAAAGAAATATCTTCTTTGAAAAAGGCTATGATATAGATACGATTATTTTTATTGTAAGATGGGAGTGGGGAGTAAGAAGCAGAGAGGAAAGGAAACATTGGCAGTGAGGGCATTAGGAGAAAAAGGAGTGGGAGTCATCCTTCATTCTGATCTGGTTCTTTTTGGGTGATGGGATAAATAATTCCCATTTGATTTGAAAGGAGAAACTATTTTTCATATACCTGAAAGCACTCAGATGTAAGGACTACAGACTGAAGTCTTCAAAGGGAAAAATGTTAGCAGTAAAGTCCATTCATAAGGCACTCAGACTCCTTTAAACAGGGGTTTAATTTCTAAAGCCACGTGTCAAAAAGTATATGCCCAGAAAAAGATCCAGGCTCAGAAAGACAGAGAGGACCCACACTTTTGCCTCCAGCTGATCTTCATAGAAGAGCTGAATTCTGAAGGAAAATATCAGCTAATACCGACCCAATTTGCAAAGCAAAATTTTTTTTAATTTCCTTTTTCTCTCTCTTTGTGTGTGTGTGTGTGTGCTGGGGGGGTCATTGGTTTGTTTGTTTCTGTTAGTTCTTGGCACACAAAGGAAACCTCTATCAGATCATTAACTGGATACAAATTTAAGGATCAGATAGTGCAGACACTAAATCCCAGAATTATTACATTAAAATATTTAAATGTATAATGTGTAGCAAAAGATTACAAGACAAGGAAAGAACTATCCCCTAAACATAGAAATGAGATAAAATTTCAGAAACCATCAATGAAAAATAGGAGGCTTTGGACATACCAGACAAAAACTTTTAAAACTAATCTTTAATATGTCAAAGAGAAAGAAAAACATAGGGAGAACATTAAAGGATATCAGGTAAACAAGGCATGAACAATATGAGAATCTCAATAGAGAGATTTTTAAAAAGGAACCAGGTTCACCTTTTCATCCTATTTCCAGCCTCCTAAACTCAGACTGTCTGGGAATGGTCATCTTTCAGCTTCCCTGCAGCACTTCAGCCTAACATATGTGCTGCAACAACTGCCTGGGCAAAGGTTAAAAAGGAAGAATTCTTGATTTGTAAAGTTCCTTGTTACACAGTTTTACTTTCAAAACATGTCCCTCCTCCTGGACTGTAGAAAGATCGCAAAGTAGGAAGCACCAAGAATCAGCCCCTCCACCAAACAGCTGTTTAACTATCAGAACTCTCTGAATCAACTATTTTGGAACTCTAGTCTAGTGGAACATTGTGCAATACCCAGAGAAGAGCTGAAGAAAGAGGCTTTAAATTTGGGTAGCTATCTAGGAATTTCATCTTCTGGAAGAGACTCCCATCCCCAATCCTCCAGCCATGTGGCAGGCAGCAGTGAGGACTGCAGTAACTGCCTGTTCAGACTTGCTAGTGCCACAGTGACATAGTCCTCCAAATTCTAAGAAGGTGAGTTCTGATTATTGATCACTGCATTGGGTCATCTACTAAAAATCTCCCAGGGGGCAGCTTTGAGGGTGGCCATTTTTCTAATTGTCTTCAGGGAAAAGTAGCAGAAATGTCTTAAAGGAGCAGCACCTATTTTTTCTCTCTTTTCTCCTTCTATTCCCTATTTGGAAGCAAAAAAATCCTGAGAGAGTCACACATTGATGGCCCCAGCCCTCAACAACTAAGCCAGAGGAGTGGGAAAACTAGATTTCCACTGTAACGACTACGTAATAATCAGAATGTCCATTTCTCAAGCAAAAATTGCAAACATACAAAGAAACATGAAAGTATGGCCCATTCACAGGAAAAAAGAATTTGCCCAAATCTCTGAATAAGCTCATACATTGGGAATATTAGTCAAAAACTCTTCGTGAACTGTCTTTAATATGTTCAATGAGCTAAAAGAATTCATATACAGAGAATTAAAGGAAATTGGGAAAATTTTGTCTTAATAAAACGGATAGAAATTATGGAAAAGAACCACACAAAATTTGGGAGCTGCAAAATACAGTAATTAAAATTGAAAACTCATTAAGTGGATTCAGCATCAGATTTGAACAGGCAGAAGAAAGGATCAGTGAGCTTGAAGACACGACAATTGAAATTTTCCAGTGTGAAAAACAAAAGCAAAAAAAATGAAAAATGAACAGAATCACAGTGATTTTTGAGACACAATCAGTTGTACCAACACATATATTATTTATATTCCAGAAGAATGAGAGAAGGAGAGAGAAAGGGATAGAAAAAATATTTGAAGAAATAATAAGGTGTGAAAATTTCCCCAATCTGATGAAGGACATGAATGTACACTAGCAAGTTCAATGAACTCCAAGCAAAATAGATACTCAGAGATCTAAATAAAATTGTCAACACTCAAAGATGAAGAGAAGATTTTTGAAAACAAGAGAGAAGTGACTTGTCAGATACAAGGGATCCTCAATAAGATTAATGAGGGATTTTTCACCAGAAACCATGGAGATCAGAAGACAGTGGGATGACATATTTAAAGTCCCAAAAGAAAATAACTATTAACAACAAATTCTATATCTGGCAAAAATTATCTTTCAAAAGTGAAGGAGAAAGCTACATAAATTAAAGCATTGGTACTGGCATAATAATAAACATATAGACTAATGGAATTGGACCAATTGAGAGTCCAGAGTTATATCCAAATCTATGGCTAAAGATGGGTAAAGAATAGTCTCCTTAACAATTGGTGCTAGGACAATTGGAAATCCACATGTAAAGGAACAAATGTGGACTCCTATAGACCTCTCACCATATACATAATTTAACGGCTAAGGATTTAAATAGACATTTCCTCAAAGAAGATATTCAAATGGTCAATATGTATAAGAAAAGATGCTCTATATCATTAGCCATTGAAGAAATACATACAAAAACTATAATGAGACATGAATCCACATCCAGTAGGATGGGTATTCTTTTTAAAAGAGAAAATAATGTTTGTGAAGATGCAGAGAAAGAAGAACCCCGTACATTCTGGTGGGAATAGAGTAAATATGTAAAATGGTACAGCCACCGAGGAAAACAGTTTCGCAACTTCTCAGAAAATTAAACATAGAATTACCATATGATCTGGCAATTCCATTCCTAGGAATAGAGTGAAAAGAACTGAAAAGAGAGACTTGGAAAGACGTTCGTACACTGTGGTCATAGCGCCATTATTCACAATATCCAAATGGTGGGAGCAGCTCAAGTGTCCATCATCAGATGAAAGATCAACAAAAGGTGGTATATTCACATAATGGAATACTATTCAGCCATAAAAAGAGGTAAAATTCTGATACGTACTAAAATATGATAGAAATCATGTTGAATGAAATAAGCCAGACAGAAATAGACAATTATCATATGAGTGCTCTTCTATGAAATGTTCATTATAGGCAAATTCATACAGACAGAGAACAATAGTTTTTACCAGTTATGGTGGGAGGAGGAATGGAGAGTTATTGCTCAGTGAATATGCATTTTGGTTTGGGATGATGAAAATAATCTGGAAGTAGATAACGTACTTGATATCAATGTAATTGATGTTGAAGAATTGTCTGGTTAAAATGATTTTTATGTGATGTTATTTTACCACAACTAAAAAATAAATTAGTTTTTAAAGTGCCAAAAAAGAAAATAGAAGGAACCAAATATTAAAGAACACAAAAAACTGAAATAAAAAATTCCCTAGGGGTTTCAACAGAAAAGAAGAAAGAATCAGTGAGATTGAAGATAAAACAATTGAAATGATTCGGTCTGAAGAGCAAGAAGAAAAAAGAATGAAAAATGTAAATAGACCCTGAAAGACTTGTGATCCACAATCAAGTATACCAATGTTTGCATAATGAGCATTCCAGAAGGAAAGAAAGGGACAGAATATAAATAATGGCATAAAACTTCCCAAATTTAATGAAAGACATGATTATCTACATTCAAAAAACCCAACAAGGGTGGGCCATGATGGCTCAGCAGGCAGAATTCTTGCCTGCCATGCCAGGGACCCAGGTTCAATTCCTGGTGCCTGCCCATGCAAAATAAATGAATAATTATATAAAAAAATAAACCCAACAAACTCCAAACAGGGTAAACTTGAAGAGTACCATACACAGACACAATGTAGTCAAACTGTGACATGCCAAGGACAAGGAGAGAAATTTGAAAACTGCAAGAAAAAAGTGATGTGTTATGCACAAGGGAACTCCATTAAGATTAAGTATTGATTTCTCATCAAAAAAAAACAAAAAGAAAGAAAATATGGTCTAAAAAAAGACAAAAACAAAAGTACAAGAAAAGGAAAAAAAGGACTATGTAAGGGACCATGAATGAACTTTCAGATGAAAATTACCTATATCTTTATTATATGATGGTGTTTTAGTTTGTAAATGCTGCCAGAATGCAATACACCGGAAATGGAATGGCTTTTAAAAAGGGAAATTTATTGAGTTGCAAGTTTACAGTTCTAAGGCCATGAAAATGCCTAAACTAAGGCATCCAGGGAAAAATACCTTGGTTCAAGAAGGCCTTGATGTTTGGGATTTCTCTCTCAGCTGGAAAGGCTCATGTCAACATCTGTTAGCTTTCTCTCCAGGCTTCTTCAGTAGCTTCCCCAAGGGCATTTTCTTTCTGCTTCTCAAAAGATCTTTGTCTGTGTGACCACTGTTGACTGTAAAGCTTTTTCCGAACTGGTTCCCTCTTAAAGGGCTCCAGTAAGCAACCCCACCTTATGTGGATGGGGACATGTCTCCATGGAAATCATCTAATCAAAAGTTACTTCCTGCAATTGGGTGGGTCACATCTCCATGGAAACAATAAAAAAGATCCCACCCACCAATATTGAATGAGGATTAAAGAACATGGCTTTTCTGGGGTACATAATAGCTTCAAACCACCACAGATTATTATTATTTGGATATATAAATGTATCAAAGTTCATTGATTATTACAGTTAAAATGTGTGATTTATATTTATGTATATTTTACCAAAATAAAATTAATTTTTAAAAAACAAACAAACTAGGCTTAAGTTAATGTCACTAAACAAAGTGAAGATGAATTGGAGTCATTCTGGCAATTACCTGCATCTAGTTTTTAATGGTTTTGCATGTCTGAGAGTCATATATTGTTAAATCAGTACTTACATATAGATTACTTTTCCATTTTTCACAATAGCTCCTTCCAACTTGTCAAGTACACCAGACATTTTAAAACTAAGGTTGCTAAGGTAGAAGAAAAATGAATATAAAAGCTCTTTCACTGGTATGCTAATTTAGATTTTTTTTTCTTACTTTGACTATATTTGGGAGGTATTATAGGCACAACTGAATAACAAGAACATCACAACAATGCCTTTTTAAAATAAAATTCTTAACTTCATTGTGAATAACACAAATCGCTATGCATTTCCATATCTTTATTAAACAGTTTCCATCTGAGAGAAGTAAAAATGTATTATCCCCATTTTACAGGAAAGAAACTGGGGCACAGAAAGATTTACTAATGGCACACTTAATGTATCCATTGAGGTCTGCCAGGGCTGTGATAATAAACTCCTTTGTGAAGTTTTTTTTATTTAGTTTTGTTTTTCCTTCTTTTGTTTTTTTATTTATATGCCATTCAAAGCAAACCAGTTCCTATTCTCTGTGTGTATATCAATATTTTAATCACCAGAGAGCAATAGAAGCCATTCATAAACAAAGTTGAAAACATTGGCTATGCCACTTCTTTATACTAAACTTAATAGATTGATATATAAAGTGATTTAACTGGTAATTATTAAGGAATCCTTATATTACATAATAGGGCTTATCCTCATACCAAGTAATATAAGGCTTCAGGGTAAACACCCATTTTAGATGGAGGTGAATTAAAATGTAATAGTAAAAGTTTCTACCATTGTTATTTGCCAAATAATTCTAAGGCTGCTTGTGCTGAAAGAAATAGTTTAATTTTGTAGTTACCTGCTGGATTTGAAGAGTGGGGGAGGTTATTTGCTTACAATGTATGACTGCATTGTACATTGTAAATCAGTGATCATAGAAGCAGTAACCTAATGTAGAATCTATTTACTATCTTGGATGATCATGAAGAGTTGCAAAGATTATGGAAAATATATGTAAAGCACTGCCAATTGTGTGACAGAGAGTGGACACACAAAAAACGGTGACCATTATTAGTGTCTTGGCTCTTCAAGCTAAAAAAATTGAATTTTATATAAAAATTTTGATCCCAATAATGATAAAATAACAGTAATAATAAAAAAAAATGCTCAGTTGCAAGAAACAAATTTTTCCAGGCCACAAAAGTATCTTCGTTGTGATTTATCAAATTAACTTAGGGAATTTAACAATCATTCAAACCCTGATTTGAAGAACGAGAAAGGGAAGTATAGAATATGGAATACAGCGTCAGGGCCAGATTAAGTCTTATCCTACAAACTCAGAAATTTATGGTGCTTTCCCATATGCAATTAAAAACAAAACAATTATTCAGCTTCCCAATAAAATCTAAGATGTGTGATCAGTTTAAAGTAAATTCTAGGTTTTTTAAATTATAAAATTTTGGATGCATTTATGAAAGATTTGGTTTTCTTTTTTTTTATTTTGGGAACGGGAGATGCTTGATTTACTGGTTCTCTAAATAGATGACTAGCCTCCCTATTGGGTGACATGCCACTGAATGGGACTGACTATGGAATCCTGAGGTTCATGGGGCAGAAAGCTGGGAGTGTTGATACATAGTAGCTCTGGAGAAGTAGGAAGTATAACTCCATAAACAGTTCTCAACCCTTGTGGGAAGATGGAGACCCTACCTAGCCGTTCAGGAGGAGAGGTAAAGAATATCTACAAGATAAAACTGTAAAACTTTCATGTTTAGCTTCCAATTCTTGGTTGCAAATCACTGAAGTAGTGAAGTAAAATTATTTGCAGACAAAATTAAAGATTATATTTTCTTTATAAAATAGCTTCTCTAAGATATATTGGCATGCATAATAGATAATTTAATAAACACTGAGTTCATGTAATTTCAAGTTAATACTTTTTATTATTAGGATAACATACTAACTTTATATAAAAAAATCACCAGCCTGAGGTAAGAGTCTAATAGAAGATATTACCAGGAACCTGGAAAATTAAATATGCCTTCTATACTCCAAAGAATAGTAAAAGTATTGCCTTCCTTGAACCTTGACATTGGGTGGGAAAACAATCCCCAAGAATTTTAATAATCATGAATGGGCACTAATGCATTGTTTACAGTCTGAATTCACTCTTCAGAGATCCAGACAAAGCCTCCAGCCAAGAGTTTACTTTGGAGTTGCTGCAACTTGGTAAAGTTTCTAAATTCAGCAGGAACAAATGCAAATCATTTCTGGGTGAATCCACTTTTAGCCCAGATATGAAAGAATTCCCACAGATAACCTATCAAGGAATAGGAGCTTAGGGTAGGAGAAAATCACAAAACACAGAAGAAATAATTGTGGATAGGCATGTCACAAATACAAAATCAGGCATCACCCACCTCACTAATAGTCAGAGAGAAACACATTAAAATCAAAGGTAAGATACAAAATTGGGAAAAATTAAAAGTCTTACAATATCAAGTTTTGGTAAAAAATGTGGAACAAAATAATTTCCAAAGTTATTATTTTTCATAAATAGATGTTGGCCCATGGAAAGCAGTTTGGCATATATAGTAAATTTGAGCATGTGCACACCCTAAGACTCAGCAATTCTACTTTAGCTATAAACCAAGAGAAGCTCTTACTTATGTGTTCCAGAACTCCTGGACCAGGAGATACATTCAAGAATGTTAACAGAATCACAGTTTATAATAGAAAATATTAGAACAATCCCAAATGTCCGCCGAGAGTGTAAGGAAGGGAAAAAAATTGCAGTATAATCTCATGGTAGAAAACTGTATAGCAATGAAGGCAAGTCAAGTACAACTGCCCAAGTTAACATGAATCTATCTTAGGGCATAATATTGAGAGAAGAAAGAGAGTTTAGTTACATAAACTTTAAAAACATACGTGGGGGTACAAGGATATTTCAAAGGGGTACAAAGATAGTTCGAGGGGGTGCAAGGATAGTTCAATGACAGAATTCTCACCTGCCATGCAGGAGACCTGGGTTCAATTCCCAGTCCATGTACTTCCCCAAAAACAAACAAACAAAATCCAACAAACCAAGACAAAAATTCAACAAGTGGTGCTGCAATAATGGGATACTCATTGAAAAAATAATGAAATGTGGCCCCACCATACAGCATACAAAAAAAAGCAAACACACAAGCTAGGATATTATATCTGGGGATATTAACCAGTGTACTAAAACTATAAAAAAAGAGTGAGAGAATGATAATACATTAAATTTGGTGTAAATTTGGGGATGGTGTAGTGGCTGATATCAAGGATGGATCCTCAAGAGCTTTAAAGGTCAAGTTTCTCTTGAAAAGAAAGGATATACAGCGTTTTTATGAGATATTTTTAAGTTTCTTTTAAAGGGAATGTTTAATTGTTTAAACTTGGTATTGGGTCCACAGTATTCATTAAATTGTTATGTTTTATCCCTAATGGATGTTTATAAATGTTACTAACTATTCAATAAATAGTAATCAAAAAAAAGAAAAAGAAATGATGAATTCTGCAGACTGAAAACTTTGATATCCTTCATAATACCACGTAAATAATGAAAAACTTCATGTTTCCCTTTCTTGAAATCAAAGTAATTATTTGGCCTATGGTTTTACATGTTCATGCTGACAAATTATTCTAAGAAACACATACCTTATGAAGCGCTCATCTAGTATGTCTTACTTTTTATTAGAAGGCCCATGTTGAAGAATGTGTGACAGAGATTCTTACATACTATACAAAGTACTGCTCTGTTAATAGAGGTTACCAACTATAGTTATTCCCCAATTCTAGTCAAGTGTTGACTTTTATTAGTTGAAGACACTGCGGTTTTTTATCCAGATTTACTCACTCTGTCATCTCTTACTGAAATGATACTGATCAATAAAAAGTTCCTTCTGCTTTAGAATTATGTATTCGGTTTATATTTGATCTTCATAATTATGTATAATATATATCTTTCAAATAGCTATCAATGAGCAAGCAAAGGATATGTACAGTCTTTGAAGAACATAAATCAGAGGAAGATAGAGTAATACACACTTTCTCAGATAATTTCCCTTTCTCAGATAATTACCATGTTTTAGTAGAAAATGAAGATGCTAACTAGAAAACTCACCTCTATCAAGTGTAATCAATGTTAAGGGCACAGCCAGTTTGGTAGAATAAATATGGACAGTCCTTGATCTCATAAAAACATTGTATATCCTTTCATTTTAAGAGAGCTACCTTGTACCTCATAAAAGTCTCTTCTAACAGGTGATCTTCAGGCTGGTAGAGGGATAGAAGTCAGTCTTGTGTACTTCTGTGTACTGTTTCCAATATTAAAGTCTAGCTTAATTGGAAGAAAAGACGCTTCAACCATTCCATACTTGTTGACATTCTTTCAAAAGAAATTATATTTCTTCATATTTGAATTCCCAGATGGCCCAGAACTGTAGCATGTTGCTAATGGCACGTTGTAGGAAGATATATATGAGAGAGTTATTTCATTAAAAATAAAGTCTATACAGCTGCCATGAACATGCATGTTTCCCTAATAAATCCAAACTGTCTACTCCCTTTTCGCCCTGGCTACATTTTCTTTTGGCTTCTCTGAAGCTGTGGCTATCCTTCATGCAATTATTCAGAAAAGTATGCTAATGAAACACACGCACATATATCCTCTGTGATCATATCCTGCTTTATATGGAAAGAAACACAATTCATTGAGGAGTTAGCTCATTTGAAACTTCCAAGGCAAGATTATATTTTGAATATGTATCTTTTGTTCACTTCATTTCCTTCTGCTTCATAATTTTCCCTAAGCTGCACATAGCTTCTTCCCAGACACAAAGCTTTATTTTATTTCCTTAGAAACAAATTGCATTTGCCCAGAAAGAGGGGTGCAGCATTGTAAAGATAGCAGTAATGTGTTGTCTCTACTTTCTTAATTCAGAGTATGGGTAGGAAGTTGAATACAGTAATCCTCCTGTCCATCTCCAATTGTGAGTTATCTTCATATAAAATTAACACGTATGAATTTTCTTTTGCATAACTTTTCAGCAGCTGTGAGAGAACTGAATCTAATCTAGCAATTTGGGTAAGTGAAGTGCCTTTTAAATTACTTCAGGTGAGATTAATTATCAAACAGAAGAAACTTGGAGCTTGGAGTATCAAATTAGGTGAAGTAGATGGTATAGGGATAGAGATTCTGAGCACTAAATTTTTTAAAGGAAAGCAGGTATCCCTTGCTTTAAAAGCAGCCTTTAAAACATAGTCTTGCAAGTGATAAATGTTCCCTTCCACTAGAGGGCAATCTCAAGGATTTTCAAGGTAATATCCTCCTATGCCTAATGGTGCATCACATGAACTAGGCACTCAGTAAACTTAACTGTATTAAAGGAGAAGTGACTAGGAGGAAATAGATTACATACAAAAAAAAAAAAACAAGAATCAGACTAATATCAGATTTTTCAACTGCAAGATTGGATATAAGAAAACAATGGAGTGCTGTTTTCAGAGTATGAGAAGAAAAGAACTTAGAATTTGATACCCAGCTAGCTCTTATTTAAATGTAAGGATGTGGTATTCTCACTCATATAAAGTCTCTGAAATTTTGCCAATGACCCACACTGTGAACACTTTGGATAAATCATTCAAAAAAGAAAATAGAGAAATCTTAGATATTGGAAGAGATGTGTGGTGTTTTAAAAGTGAATATATTCCTTGTTTTAAAAAGACTGTTTCCTTTAAAAATTTATAATAGCAAGGAAAAACAAAAACCTATCTAAACAATTATAGAATTAAAATCAAGAATGATAATAACATAACAGGAGGTGGTTTTGAGGAATAGAATTAAATGAACGTGGTGTATGCTGAAATGCTTGTTTTAACAATAAAGGGGGGGGGGGGGGTGCGGGGCGGGCCACAGTGGCTTAGCTGGCAGAGTTCTTACCTGCCATGCCTGAGACCCGGGCTGGATTTCCGATGCCTGCCCATGCAAAAATAAAAACAAACAAACAAACAAAAAACAATAAAGGGGGGAAAAGGGAGAGAATTATTATAAAAAATATAGAAAGGAAAATCAATGTGAAATAAATTAAAATTCAGTAACAGGACCAAATATACTGCAATAACTGCAATAAAATATTACATGAGAAAAATTGCATTCAACAGTATAATCTTTTTAAAGTAAGAGCATCATGCACACACATGTATACACACACATACACACATAACTTTATATGAATATGTATGGACAAATCAGACTACGTAGAAAAGAAAGGAAAGGAATGCTGAATGTAGGATTCAGGATGCTGGTTGCCTGAGGAGATGGGTTGAGGGTGAGCTTATGTTTGGGTTTGAGAAGACACATGTTGTCAATTTCCTAGTTTTTGCTTTGAGGGATGGGTTTGCTTATTATACAATTAAAATTACTAATCATCTAAACACAATTTTTAAATTGTCTGATTACAATTTAAAATAGAAAGCAGAAGTACAATACTCTTAACCACTAATTTAAATTTTGTAAAACTTTGCTTATGTTGTACTTATATATTTTTTAGTGTATATGAAAAGTACATAAGGACTTATATCCCCTGAAACCTTGTAACTTATTTTCAGTATTTGCATAAGATCACAGGTTTTCTACCCCAAACTCTTTTACCATGGGAATGCTCAGCATCCTAAAAATTGCATGCAATGTTGAAGAAAATGTATCTACAAAACATGTGCATCTTCCAATTCAGATATTTATTATATTAAAATTCCTATCTAATTTCACACATTATCTCTCTCTCCTTCCCTCCCACCATCTCTCCCTCACCTCTCCTTCTCCTTCTCCTCCTTCTCTTTTCTCTTCTCTTCTTTCTCTCTCGCCATACTTCTAGTACTATCCAAAATATTGCACAGATACTTTTACAGAGAATTACATTAATAAGTAATTTTATTGCACTAGCATAAAACAACATTAAACATTAATTTAGCAATTTTCTTCACTGACCTGCAAATTCCAGACTTCGTGTGTCCATATCAAAAGCTTCATGTGCCAGGAGAGTCTCTGTGTGGACAACCTGCTTCCCAGGTGGCGATTCTCTGAGGAGCCCGACTTCCCACTCCCTGGAATTCGCAAGCATCACCGGTAGTGTCCACCGTCTCAAACACGTTGGCTTTGCTGGACACCTTCTTCCAACCTGTCTACACATTTCCTTCCCTACTGTGTGCTCATCTGTGGGAGATTAAGGAAGGGAGGAAAAGGCATTCCAGACAGAGAAGAAGCTAAATATAAAGAAAAGAGGAAGCGTAGAGACCTAGGACATTTTGCTTGTGCAGCAAAAGTATTGGAAAATCAGCAATATTTCAACTTAAGAAATGGAAGTGTGAGTGCTAACAGCAAGGTGGACAGAGACAACCAAAAAATACCTCAAATTCATGCTAGAGTGAATAACCTTCATCCTACAGGTGACGAGGTGTAAGCGAAGGATTTTAACCAGGGAACTGGGTCTAGGCTTACACTTGAGAAAAATCAATTCTAAGACAGAATGAAAGTCCCCACCTCACAAGTCCTCACTTATATTATAGGATTCTTGTTTTGTTTTTTTATCTTTTTTGTTTTTATTGCACGTATGTATTAAATACCATAATTTTTCACAGATTATTTGTAATAAGGCATGCAAAATGATAGATAACATTTACTTTGCGATTCCAATGTAACAAGCACATTAATTGCATTATCTCATTTGATCTTCATTGTATTTAGTAGGTACAAAACAATGAGGTAGATGGTATTTATTACTATCCCCATTTTACAGAGCAAGAAAATGAGGCACAGAGATTGAGTAATTTACCAGAGATCACAAAACAAATTGAAGAGCCATATTCGGGCTGTCTTAAAAACAAAGCAAGTATTCTTAACCACTATGCTTTAGTACTTTCCATTGAAATGTACAGTATGGCCTACAGCACTTAATTATAATAGTCTCCTATAAAAATTTCAGGGACTGAGGAGCTGCAGATGGCATATGAAAAAACCTCATGACATTTTAAGCTTTGATCTTAAATATTGCTGTTATACAACACAGGAAATGTACAATGTATTCACTTGTGTTCAGCTATTTCCATAGATATTATTTTTGCCTGTAAATAAGTGAACACCTATTAATGGCCCATAATATGTTGTAATTAAACTTATTTAGTAAATAATTTATCAATATGATTATTTTACAAAGTCATATCTAATAAATTTTCCACTGTGAATCAAATGCACATGAGAACATTTTATCTTTATCTGAATTCCAGTCATTTGAGATTTTCTAACAATGCTTTTGCATTTTGAATATCGTAGATGATAAATGCACTAGCTAAAGTAGCTTACATATCAGAGGCAGTATTGAGGAAGAATTTGAACTGCTATTTAATTTGTCTACTAAATGGCAGGTGCTACCCATATATTATTACACTAATTCTCAAAACAAAACTGTGAGGTGGGTATAACTATCCCCATTTCATATATAAGGAAACTGAGGCTCAGGGAAAATTAAAAACTTGCCAAGCTGCCCCTGTTAGCAAGTAGTGAAGCTATCCATCTTAGGTCTGTCTGAATCCAAAGACTATGTCTTCCCACCATACTATGCTCGCTGTGTGCATTGAGCATGCATCCATCCTTAGATGTATAAACAGAAAAGGAAAACAATGCAAGATATAAAATTGAATGATGGCCTGAACCTGTTGATCCATATGGCAGCATTTAAAGTTTTGATAAAAAAGCTTCCCCAAAGTGGCAGCTTTGGCCTCTTCTGTACAGTAAGTAGAATGATTAGGCTAGAAGTGCAATCTGAATGGCCATCTGAGTGATTTCTCCAGTTGTCAATACATGACTGACTTCTCAAAGTTTACATGTACATCAGACTTGATGTACAAGTTGGGTGGACTTAGGGCAGAGAGTAAAGATTTCCTTGTAAAAATGAACATAGAGCCTAAGAATTATGAAAGAACTTTATACATAACTGACCTCCTTTGAAAAGATTGTCTTTTTTCCTTCTTAATGGTGCCCATTCAGAACAAAGCATGATTTTGCATATTCAGTAGATATGCCTGTGTACTCAGAAAAGTATACAGTCAATTTCCCCCAAAAATAGCTATTATTACTTCACAGTAGTGCCTCTGTTCCCTGAGATCTGCTCCCTTCACGTAGAGCCACACTTAATTCCAAATTACACCGCATGTTAAATAGCTTCAACCTTGCTGGCTAATGGGAACTGAAATTATTTTTGCTGCCACTGGCATCCAAATACTCATGGACTCACAGATTTCCCCTATTTCTACCATGTTACGTAGATCTATGCAATTGAATTTGGGGTTCATTGCTTTGCTCTGCAGGTCCTTGTAGACTTGATAGAGCCCCCCTCTGAAGGGCTGCTCTTTCACTAGGGTCCTGAAGAAGGGGTTGGCTTCCTTTTGAGAGCCCAAACTCCATTCCATATGTATTTCCATGGATATTGACTCAAATGAGCATAGAGTTCACCATGCTCTTTAGATCCCATGTGGAGGAAGCTGCTGGTCCTGAAAAAGAAATACACATCCTAGGGCGGGCACCGAGTTATACCTAGCACCTGCTCCTTACTCTTCTTCATGAACCTGAATTGCTCCACACATGACATGTCTCATCTATGTGAAATACATATTTTCCTGCTTCTTTCCTTCAAAGAATGCTTAGTATTTCCTGCTTATTGTTTAGTATTTTCTTATTATTTGTAGTCTGAACTGCAGTTGCTCTCCTGTTCTCTCCAATCCATCCTGTATATTATTGTCAAAGTGATCTTCCCAGAATTTCTCTTTGATTATATTGCTCCTTTTTAAGAAGACTTCAACAACTTCTTATCAGCTACAAAATAACTTGGAAAATATTAAGCCTGACAGAATACCTTATAGAATATGATGCCAGACATACCTCCTCTTTATTTTCTCACCTCCATTTATATTCTTATCCAGTTTATTTGGCATTCATTCTCTGATCATTTGCCTTGACTCTTCACCATACTTGGAGGATCCCCACCTCTTATTTTCCCATCTGTTTCTATGCCAGTTTGAAAGTGTTGTGTAACCTAGAAAGCCATGACCTTTAATCCTGATCCTTTGATCCTGATTGAATACTGAAGGGTGGAAACACTTTTGGTTAGATTATATATGGAGATGTGATGCTTCCAGTTGTGGGTATGACCTTTGGGTGAGATTATCTCCAGAAAGATGTGGCATACCCAATTGTGTGTGTGGCCTTTCGGTTAAATGGAGATGTGACTCTGCCCATTCAAGGTGGGTCTCGATGAGTTTACTGGAGTCCTTTAAAAGGGGAAACATTTTGGAAAGAGCCTTCAGAGCCCACACAGTCAGAGATCTTTGGAGATTCAGAAGGAAAATGCCCCCAGAAGACTTACGAAATGAGAAGCCAGGAGAGAAAGCTAACAGACATTGCCATGTGCCTTCTCAGCTGAAGATGTGCAGAAGTCAAAGACCCCTTTTATTGTCCTCTAAAAGAGCCTCTGTTAATGATCACTTGGCTTGTGTCTGATGATAGAGGAATCAGTACCTAGGCTAGCCACACATGCCTTCCAGCTGACAGAGGTATTCTGGATGGCATAAGACATTCTTGAGTGAGGGCAACATCTTGTTGGTTTGAATTTGGACATTTTCATGGCTTTAAAACTGTAAACTTGTATCTGATTAAATTCCCTTTTTAAAAGTTTTTCCATTTCTGCTATATTGCTTTCCAGCAGATTAACAAACTGACAGAGTTTTCTTTTACGGGTCTTCCAGAATTTTTCTTCCCTGAACCATCCCATTTTAAAGAATCTTGGAATTGAAAAAAACCTTCAAAGACATTTTGAGTCTCATAATTTATTTCATGATTTACTGTCCTCTAAAAGAGCCTCTGTTAATGATCACCTAGCTTGTGTCTGATGACAGAGGAATCAATACCTAGGTTATATGGTACAGACTGTATTTTAGCCATATTGTAATCCCTGGTTAATTTTGGAAATGTTATATATGTTTTGAACAGGCTTGCCAAATGGATGAATAAATGGATAAATAATTGATTGATTGATTGATTGGCTATCTCTTAAGGCAGGAGTGGGTCAACTTTTTCTGTAAACGTTAGATAGTAAATATATTCAGCTCTGTGGTCTGAATGGTCTTTGGTGCAACTACTCAATTCTGTTATTGTAGCTGGAAACCAGCTGTAGACAATATACAAATAAAGGGCATGTGGATTCATTCTGGCTGTAATCTACCAAACCTGTAGTCTGCCAAACCCTGTCTTTGCACAACTTCTAGGGTTATTTCTTCCATGTTACTTCAAATCTCTAAAATTGTGTGGCATTTTCTCAGATATTCTTAAACAACTCACAGGATCATGCTCAGTTTCCTCAGTCATCCTTTATATAATTTTGAATTTCTTTACTAGCTTAGCTCTCGCCCTAGGTCGTGGTCCATTTATTTGTGGATCTCATAAAATCTGGTATCCAAAACAAAAATCAATGATCCATCCTGACATGACAACTGAAAAGCAAAGCAATACATTTCCTGTTTGTCTCTATATACAGTAGGTATAATAATAAAGCCTATGATAACATTGGTTTTTGTGGAAGACATGTAGTCTGTTTTTTCATAAAGTCATACTTCAGCTCTAATTTGTTGTCTAATCCATTCTATATTAAGTGGTGGGTTTTTTTGTGTGTTTGTTTGGGGGATCAAATACAGACTCTTACATCTTCACTGTATTATTTTTCATTTAATTTTTTAAAAACTGAATGATATGAAGAACTTGATAAAAAATAGTAACACCTATGATGATATTCATCAAATGCATCTTGTTAACTTTAGTTCATTACTCAGTTCTTTGAGACTTTTGTCTCATCCAACAATGTTGCTTTTACCTCATCTATTCATGCATTCATTCATTCATCTCATTAACTCATTTTAAGATATGTATTTAATGTTTACCAATGTTACTGTAAACATTACAGTAACTGTAAATTCATTAGTAAGAAAAAGAAACAGTTGCTGTAAATTCATTAGTAAGAAAAAGAAACAATCCTTCTTGTGTGTAGCTTATGGTCTCTCTTGATATCAGATACCACACAATGCACCATTTGTCTCTAAACAATCAACACAAAATCCATATTTTGAGTTGACCCATGTGATTATAGGATCTTCCTCACTTTTCCAAAGTTAATACCATTGTAGACCAGTTTTTCATGTTTCTTGAAGTTTGGTTCTGGCTCAATTTTATGATTCCATTCCTATTCCTTTTTCTTTTCAATTTAGGTCTGGTCTTTTCAGAGTCCTTTGGTTCCCCTTCATGGATCTTTTCAGGGACTGTCAGGGATGCTGACTTGGATTCATCTTACTAGCTTTCCCTATCTTACATGGTTCACCTTTCTAGTCTTAGCTTGCCTTTTGAGCCTCACTTTCTGACTTCAGCCAAGGAAAAATTAGGCCCAGAAATAGACAACCAGTCAGACACAGAGAACAAAGTAAACCCTGGCCTCCTAATCCCTCATCTTGTGGTCTTTTTATCACATCGTCGCTTCCTCTGACTTGTAGAGAAGCATGATTTAAAATAAGTTAATCTGGGCTGCATTTCCCAGCCCTGTCAATAGAACCCAACCAAACAAACATGAAACACATCTGTTTGCCCACTCTTGCAGGTACCTTCTCAACAATTCTTTTAAACTACCTTCAGATCACCAAGGTAGTGATCTGGCTACCTTGGTAGTGATCTGGCTTACTACAGACAACTGTTTCTTTAAAATTTACCCTGCAAAAAGACTTTATGATGTTGCCTCAACCCTTGCATCCCTAGATTTCTTTAAAAACATCAAAATAAAATTAATACATCATTTTCCATTCTGATGCACCCTGTCCTAAAGAAACCCAGTGTGAACTCTGTGCCTTTATATGTAGATCTTTATCTATTTCTGGGTTTCCTTTTTAGGTCATATTATTGTGATGTTAAATGTGGTGCACTATTGCACTGTCCATACTGACAATTTGCTCAGATACTGAAACACTTTGTGCATGGGCAAAAATTGAGTCCCTTCCCTGAATTTACTCACTAGAAATTGAGAAGCCATCTTCCTGATGCCAGATATGCTGGCATTAAAAGAAATGTAAGTTCCTTACAGGAAGATTATGAACCTTTTGGTATCTTCCACATCATCAATTTTAACAATGAATAAATTGGTATAAATCTGTTTCTCTCTTCCTGACGTTTACAGGTTTATATGTTAATGACTCATAATACGCTCTATTTAGAGAGTAGTGGATGATCCCACAATAAATTTAGAGAGTTAAATTCTGTATAGTTCCATAGCTTAATCAGTTATTAAGAGAACAGTTGTAACCTCCATTCTGGAGGTATGGAAGAGTTCTTAATTCAAAACCTACAGAGTAGAGTGTGCTGTACTGAACCTACTACTTTTTGGTTGAACATCCCATCCATAACTTTGCTTTATTGACCATCATTTCCAGATAGGATATATAATAACACAGTTTCTGGGGGAAGTTCCCATCACAATTACCACAAGTTGAAACCTTTCTCATTTCTCTGATATTTAAGAGATTCTCAAAAACCTCCCTCCAACTGAGAACAATTTAAAAGATACAATGAAAGCTAATAGACTCTTCATGCATAGTGACTGTTTTTATAACTATTTCAATAATCATGTTCTGCCTCACTATGGTGCATATCTTGGAATTTTCTTGTTTGTTTTTTGTCAGAGGAATTTTACCTAAAACCTTGTTTGTTTTACCGTATTTAAGTGCTTAAGGCAACATAGTGGTAGAATAACATGAGTAAACCAGTAGAGCCTTATAAATTTAAATAGAAATAATTATTTGATCTAGAAATAAGAACTGATAACTAAAATATATTTATTTTTTATTTCGGAAAATTCTACAAGGAATTTCCAAACAAGAGGCTGAGGAGAAATGGCAACCTTTTTAATGTCAATGTTACTGGTTATAAAATCCTAACTGCATTTTCTCAAACTGCATGGAATTTGCTATAAGTAATCTGAAGTAATATTTTAACAGACCGTAATTGTTCCGACTACATTTCATGCCTAATGAAACCCTTATTTATGATAGAAGATGTAAGCCCCTTTTCTATAACTAATTCTTTAAGTTCTCTGAACTTAAAGAGAAGTCTTGCATTTTTCCCTAGAAAAATGGCATAATTAAAAGTATCATATTGTTTATTGAAAATAGGCTGGTATTATTAGTAATTTTGGTGAAACTAACCTTGAAATTAGTCAAGATACACACACAAATATACTTAGATGCACATAGATATATTTATGCAATATATATAAATTAGTAAATGTAAATATGTGCTTGAGTATGTAGAAGTATTTGTATATGTATATTCCCCTTCTCATCTGAAGGGGAAGCTGTGTAATGCTGCACAGAATCTACTGTGTCTACCCCTCTTTCTGCTTAGGTCTATTTGCTTCACATAAGCTTTCTCTATTTGGAAACAGTTCTTTCAGGGTTCTGGTAGGTCACCTTTCTTGGGGAAACTTCCAAGAAGAAGATTAGTGGGAAATACAGCCCCTACACTATAGCTAATTTGGAGGTCACACCTGATACCTATTCTCTCCCTTTTGTCTCTCTCTTCTACTACCCATTCTAGAATTCCCTCACCCTTGGCTAGCACCTCTTCTGATCTACATGGCTCATCTTATGGAGTGACACAGAGTTTCATATCTGAGGGGTCTGAACCCCTGTTCACCATTCCCTTCTTGAGTCATGGCTGCTGCACTTTGCCCATCAACAATAGGCAAGGAAATACTAAGAAATGCTCCATGAATCATCAGAGTGTAAAATGTATTTCCCTGCTCTCATTGAATGACAGCAGCCCCACTTCTCCCTGACAATCAGAGTCAATTATCCCTGCCAGTATTCCAACTCCTCCCCTTGCTCCCAGTCTTTTGGCACAATGGTCCCAAAGTGATTGGATGTAAGTTATCCCTTCAAGTTTAATGAAATTCTTACTGTGTCCTCACTTCTCCTCTGAGAACCAGGAATTTTAGATCCAAAAAGCCTAAGTTTGTGGTTATGGTAAGCACAAATTCCTCACATAGGACATTGGAATTCATGCTAAGTAGGCCCACTCCTAATTCCTAATTCCTAATTCCTCCCCTTGATTCCCAGTCACATGTATTTTACCTATTAGGATGTGGTTCCAAAAAGAATGATGATCGATTTAGAGTGTTTGCCACTCCATTGAGGATTGTATGCCATCATTGCAGAGTATTATCTCTAAGTTGGTGGTTCAGCTGCACTTCTAAAGGCTGTTCCATCACTCTATCAAGCCAGCAGTTTCAGGATCATGCGCTATGTGCTGGGACAAAGTGGATCCTGTGATTATACGCCCACTGCTGTATCTCCGTCCAGAGTGGTTCTGATGGTCTGAGGTGATATGATGAAGTATCATGTAGTGAGGTTCAAACGCTCTGTAGGTCTTCAGATCATGGCGCTGACCATGCCCTGCAGGCAGTTAAAGCAAATGCTTATCTGGAATTGGTGACAATCCTAGTCAAACAAATTACTGCTCTTTCCAAGGTGGAAGAGGTCCAGTGTCATAATCAGCTTGCCATCAAGTGGCTGGTTGATCTCCCCACGGGATACCACTGATGTCGATGTTCAGCATCAATCCCTATTGCTTTCAGGTTGGTCATTCCACTAACCTTTCCATGTGTGGGAAATCAGGTATGGGGATTGAGAGTCCTACATGAAACAGATGGGAGTTACTAAAAGAATGGTGGATCGGTTGTTCTAAGGCTTAAAAAGTAAATGCAAAGGGCAGATGGAACTTCCTGGGCAGGAAATTAGAAATAGAGTAGATCTGAGAGAGGGACCTAGACTAAGTCCTGGGAGTTCTCAAGCCTCACAAGATGGTAAGCTAGTGGCTAGAATATAGTCCTCTAAAAATTCACTTTTTGTTTTTTTCTTGTCTTTTTTTTATTTCCTGTATGTTTGCTGTTACTTTCTAACTTTCTCTTTGATCTTAAATTCTTTGGTTGATCAAGAGCAGCCAATTTGCCAAGTTAAAAGAACACAAGCCAACTTGGCAAATTTGTCTTCTTTTCATCACTTATAAAAATTGAACTAAAAATACCTGTCTCAGGTTTGTTATGGAATTTGCAAACAGGTCTATGAAGTGCTAGTGCATGGTAGGTGCTCAATCATTGGTTATTAATTTATTTTTTTTTTAATCTTGAGTAGTCACTTTTTTTTTTTTGAGCAGTCACTTTTGATCTAAGAAGCAAGAGGGTGGGGCATCTATCTTTGCTTGAGGCACTGGCTGTAGCGATCTGGAAAAGTGGAAGTAAGGGAGTCAGGTGAGGAGAGGAGATGGAGAGCCACTTCTCATCTTATCCAGGGGTTCACCCCACAAAGTATCTTTATCAGCAATTGACCTTGGAGTCTTGTCAGCTTGTTTTCTTTTTGAAATACTTTATTTTCTTTTTTTCTTTTTGGGTGTCTTTGGTTCTATCTTTTTACATACTTCAACATTTATTTTCTGCTTAAAAAGAAGTGCATGCTTACCATAAACATTTCAATCCTTATATATTCATGTATAATGGGCAAAAAGTTACCTTCTCAACCTGTTACAAAAAGAAAACTATCTTAAATATTTGGTATATATTCCTCTGGATATTTTCAATATAAAATCCAATATTAATCATTTATTTGTGTGTATGTATACATATACACATATACGTATACCCACAAAATGGGGATCATATTATGCATACTGTCCTGCAAACTGTAGTTATTAGTTTTTTAAGCTTCAGGAATGCAATATACCAGAAATGGAACAGCTTTTAAAAGGAAATTTAATAAGTTGAAAGTTTACAGTCCTAAAGCCATGAGAATGTCCAAATTAAGGCACCAATAAGAGGTTACCTTCACTCAAGAAAAGGTAGTGCCATCCAGAACACCTGTCAGCTGGGAAGGCACATGGTGATGCCTGCTGTCTTTCTCTCCTAGATTTCCTGGGGTCATTTTCTTTCATCTAAAGATCTCTGGCTATGTGGGGTCTGTCAGCTCTGAAGCAACTGTTCTCCAAGCATCAGCAATGGCTAACGTCTGTGGTTTCTGAGATTTCTCCAAAATGTTTCCTTTTAAAGAACTCTAGTAAATTAATGAAGACCCACCTTGAATGGGCAGAGTCACAGTTCTATCTAATCAAAAGTTCACCCCCACAATTGGAAGCACCATATCTCCAGGAGATAATCTAATGAAAAGTTTTTTCCCTACTGTGTTGAATTAGGATGAAAAGAAACACTACCCCCACAAGTGTTTCTTTAATTGGATCACAATTAAAACATGGCTTTTCTGGGATACATAATAGTTTCAAGTAAGCACACTGTATTATTAACTTAACCATGTTTCATGGGTATTTTTCCAGAAGACATCTCATGAATGCATGCTGTTTAATACCTTTGTATCCTATTTTATTTTATTAACTTTTTTTATTGTATGGTATAACATATATACAAAGCAAAGAAATAAAAAAGCAACAGTTTTCAAAACATTCTTCAACAAGAAGTTACAGGACAGACCCCAGAGTTTGTCATGGGCTACGATACGATTCTCTCAGCTTTTTTCTTTTAGCTGCTCCAGAATATAGGAGGCTAGAAGGCTTAAATATTTTTTATCCTCACAATTGACTTTTTTTTGTGAAACATAATGTATACAAAAAAGCAATAAATTTCAAAGCATGACACCACAATTCGTTGCAGAACATATTTCAGAGTTTGACATGGGTTACAATTCCACAATTTTAGGTTTTTACTTCTAGCTGCTCTAAGATACTGGAGACTAAAAGAGTTATCAATTTAATGATTCAGCATTCCTACTCATTTAACTTCGTATGCTATTTTATTGTATTGTATTGTCAAGTATCTGGTAGACATTTGGGCTACATCCAGATTTTCCCTATCTTAAACAATGTCTCAACAAGCACACTTGTACTTATATTCTAAGATAAATTGTATAAATGGAGCTATTGTATGAGAAGACATGAAAAATTTTATTTGTAGTAAATAATGCCAAATTGCCCTCCAAAATGATGGCATGAAATTATCCTTTGAGCAGAGATTTTATGGATAGAGGATTCCATTCTCAGGGTTAAAAGCCATAGCCATAGTGGCAATCTGCCAGGAGCAAACCACACTGGACAGGGGCTGAGAAACACTGGTTTCTAAGAAGAGGCATTATGGTTGAATTAATTCACCAGTTCTATGTGATGCCAGTAAATAAAGTGGAGACCTTTGATGATAGTCTTTGAATAAATTTTGAAGTCCTGCAGTCCTGGGTTTAAACATTGAGCTGCCATTTATTAAATTTGGGATGTTAAGAAAATTACTCAATATTACTGGTTTCAGCATTTTGTCTATAAAATTGAGAAGATAAAATTACCTATCTCATGGGGTTGTATTAGTTAAATGAGAAATATGTATTATCTGTGTATACCTGTATCTAATATACATGTATCTTTTACATGTAAGCTTGATTGTATCATGCCTATCATATGGTAAAGACTAAAATATTAGCTATTATTATTATTATGCTTTGCTTGAATGCATAGCTAGTGTCCCAACAGAATGTTTTATGTCAGTGTTTTTCTCTCACTTCTTCATTCCTCAAAGAGAACAATGACTTGAAAACATTGGTTGAGTAAATAGTGCATTATCATAATTACAATTTCCCTGAGAAAAGTGGCTTGCAGTTTGAATATTCAGTGTGATAATTGCAATTTCCATAAGGAATGTAGAACAGTTATTATAAACAACACACTAATCACTTGGTCCATAAGGGAGAACAGATTATTGGGGGAGCAAGGAGGGAAAAGAAGCAAAAACCTGTGTTCTAATCAGCATTCAAGAATAGAAATATTGAACCTGAGAATAAATTGTAAAAACTTTTTAAAATACTCTTTTCTGAATTTTTGGAAAAATCTTATCATGATGACAAATTTCAGTAGGTTAAGTCCTGCATAGATATTTGTCTTTTATATAATTTAGTTTTATCCTTTATTAAACACCTCCTTGTATCGCCACTCATTGCCATTCCTAATGGACTTGCCCCCAAGAAATGTTATAAAGTAACTATCACAAAATACAAAATCACAAAACATTTTAAAGCATCTTAGTTTATTACGGTATTTCTGTCTCCACATTTAAATGCTTCTCTTTTATCCAAGGAAAAATGAGTAAAAGTTTTTAAAAAAGAAAGAAAATAGACTTTATGCTGTTGTGTTGCTTTAAGTGGTTCTCACTGAAATTTCCTTTTTCTTTGTCCTTTTAATTTTTTTTAGGGGAAGTGAGCAAAACAGAATGCAACTTTCAAGGTTGGTACTTTTCACAATGTTTTAAACCTGCCCATTAATATGAAACGGAGTGTGAAAGAAGCAGAGCAAAATATATCCTTAGCTTTTTCACAGATAGTGATTAGAGGACATTATATTTTTATTTTCCTCACTTCATGGATGGAAAAGTAGGACATGGATTGTAAGAGAATTCAATATAGCAATCAAATATAATACCTGAGTCAATCCTTAGCAAAAGTGTGAAGGTAGAAATATTCAGCATGTTCCCTCTTTGTGCATTTGTTCATCCATTCATCTGTCCATCCATTTACAATTCATTTAATTTTTTCAATAACCATGTATTACATAATACTGTACACAAAACTCAGTCACGTGTTTTTCCTGTACTTTACTTTCCTTTGGCTGATCTTCACCAGATTCCTAATCTGACCCCTTTTCCAAACCCTTCCTGCTATCTCTGTTAAAAAAAAAAAACCTTCTCCTGTTATTGCAGGCCTTCAATTTAACTTGATGATAAATGAGCAGTGTTTCCACCATATTTTGCCAATATGTGTTCATATATTTCTAATCCCAAATAATTGGGGCAAAGAAAAAACCATCAGTATGATAATGAGGGCATGGTCCCCTATCTTTATAACAGTGGACCATATGTTCTCTTTCACTTTTGTGTATGATACACATATATACATACATACAAACACACACACACATTTAAAAATGAGCAAGACATTGGACAATCAGGTGATATAGGAAAACTGGCTCTGTAAAAATGATAGTGATAGATTGAAGCAGTGTCATAGGAGGCAGATAATGAAGTATCTGCTGAGCAAGGATTAATTAATAGAAAGCAATAGTACAATACTCATTATACTAGCTCAAAATGGATATTTTCATATTATTTTATTTGGGAAGTGTTTGTGGATTTATCCTAATGAACATTAAAAAGATTTTATTTTTAAATATCAGTACTATCTTTAAGTACCCTAATCCATTTTATAAAATAAAGTCTTGAGATCCTCTACAGGAAATTCTGTGTTTTCCGAAATAAAGCTGCTATAATCGGGAAGGGACTCGTGTCTGTCTGCCAATCTAATTTAATATGACTAATATAAAATAGATGAGTCTTAGTCTAATTATAACAATACTATGGGACACAGTAAGTAGTGGTTTAGAAGCTGGGCTTAGAACCAAATTGCTGAGTTTGAATCCTGTTTGCCATGTAGTATGTTTGCCCTGGGTCAGTTAATCAACAGATCTAACCTGTGGTTTCCTCACTTGTAAAATAAAAAAAACAGTCATGCTTACTTCATAAAGCTGTTGGAGAATAAATGTGATAATGTACTTAAGAATTGCTATGGGTAATTGGCATAATGTAAAAAAATCAGTACTTGGTAGCTGCCATTATAATTACTTTGCTATTTTTATTGTTATTTCTACCATTATTAAAGGCAGACAGCATCTTCATGTCTCCAAAATAAACTTACCATGTGGTCTTGATCTCTAATATTTCACCATCAGAGATTTATTAATTTTATGGTAAGGTTTTGTTTCATATGATCATATAAACAACCTGGGATTGTCCCTCAAATTAGGACACCATGTTGCTTTTTTTTTTTTTTTCAAAATAAATATCATCAAGGAGTTTGAATGGCTTGAGAAGAAGAGAAAAAGAATCAGTAGTAGCAAAGGAGGGAGCAATAGAAGAAGAGATTTGGTGTCAACTTTCAAATCTTGCTCAAGAGGCAAGTTAGCATCTTTGGTGTCCTCCTACACTGAGAGTCCCTTTCATCTGTGATATTGTGGGGACTGACAAATGAAGAAGAGGGGATAGGTGGTGGGAGGGAGGACATCTTCAGAAGAGATTGGAAGTCATTCTCATCTGGCAACAAAAGTGATAGGGTAGGAGAGCTGAGAGACAGAATGGAAAAGTAATATAAAGAGATAGATCTAGAGCCCCACCTTGGTGCTGTATATATGTACACTTCATTGTTATAAGAGTAGATGAGATAAGCCAGCACTCCCTTGGTTGAAGCTGGCCAGTGGCCTGGCAGCAGCTCACCAACATCGAAAGCCCATCTTGCTAGATACTTTTTGCAACTTCCTGGTGCTGAAACTCATGGTGGGCCACAAAGACAGGGGGTCTGAGTGAAAAGATCCCACTTTGCCCAGCCTGCCTGTGTGAGGCATTTGGCACTTCAAAGTCCCTTAAACTGTTGATATGGGGAAGGGATATTGGCCAGCTTCACACATAAGCCACTGGATTCATCCCTACAGTACTGTGGTAAGTATGTAAACATATTAAACTAAGACTTCCTGTAGGTAAAGAACTCTCTCTGCTTCAATGGAGAAAATGACATGTCTAATTCAGTGTAATAGAAATTTCCATTTATATCACAGTCCAACTAAAGAAAGAGAATACTAAAAATTCTAAAAGCTTCTAGGGCAGCCAGAGTCAGAACTGGGCTATCACACCTGGGTGAAGGGATGGCGCAGCTCCACGCTATCGTCTCTGAGGACTTAAAGCATCCCTGGATTACATTGGGACTGTTGTCTCCACATTAGATTCCACAGATCAATGGTGAAACTTAATTATCTCCCATCATGTGAAAGCAAAGTGTCCTTAAAGAAAACAAAAGAAAAAGCAATCTTGTTAGCGCCAGACTAACCCCAAGGAATACCTAAATATTTGATGGTAGGAGCCAAATTATGAACCTTCCTATGACACTAAATTCATTCCTACCTTATCCCATGGCTGCATCTTACCATTTACATGTATTTTGTACCAATGTCTCTAATGACTTGCATTAGCCATCCTAGATACAGTCCTGCCCTTCTCATGAAAGGAAATCACAGTTACAATCTTTTAGATATAAAAAAAAAAAAGACCTCAAATGTTATTCATTCTAATCTTCATTTTTCTCCCCATACAATGAAATCCAGATTCATGGAGGTTAAGCAAACTGTTCTAAGGAATGGGATTTATTAGCGACCCAGTAGGAACCTAATCGCATCTCAACTCCCAGACCAGCCCTCCTCCCTCCTTCCATAGAGTATCCCAGACTGGTTGGTGAGGGGGATAAGAAGATCTTTTATTTCGGATGGGACCAAAATTCTATTTTGGTTTTGGAAATGCCACATTCTGTACCATATTGTTATCTTGTGCTTTTTTTTTTTTTTTTCATCTCTTCTATCATTAACTACTTCTGAAATTCTCTTATTTCCCTGACAATACCATGAGTTCCTTGAGGGTAGAGTGCATGACTGCCATCCCTCTGTGCTTTTACGATATTCATAAAATTCTAAAGAAATGTTGTTGAATTTAATTAATTCTAAACCTTGTCAAGAACATCGAATCTCTGGCTCTTTTCCATCTGAGGGAGTTCCATTGGCATTCTTTGTAAGATGATGTATATAAGCAAACTCACACAGGAAAACAAATAAAAACGTGGTTTCATTCATTACAATTAAAAGCAAAAAAGAAATTTTGTCTACTTCTCCTACAGGACTGAGGAAATAATAGAAAAATCAAAAATAAGCCCTTGCTGAAATGGCGTGTGCTTGAATATGTATATGTTTTGGGGTGTTTGTCAAGGAGAGGTAGTCAAAAAATACATTTAAAATCATGAGCTGGAATTACTTAGCCTTAATAATCTGTAGACTAAACTCTTAGAAGGATTAGTGAAGATAGGAATACTTATTGAAAGTATGAGTATATTTGGCCAGATGGCAGGAAGAGTCCAGACATCAAACATTAGTGTGAAAAAAGATTAGAAACTAATTTCTTTTTTATTAAAAATTATATATCTGATTTCCTTTTGTCCTTCTTGTGCATCTGCAAATGGGATGTAGCTCTTATTTTTAAGTCAAAGCTATTGAACACTTTTGCACTGAGAATATTGTATTAGTGTCGAGTAACACTAATTTGGAAAGCTATAAATAATGTATTTTACTCTGCCTTTATGCTGAGTGCCATTCAAAGAAGCACAGACTAGGTGAAAATTAAAGAGAATTTCCAATATTCACGATTCAGAAATCATTAAAGATAACCGAATATAGCTCACAGTAACTCTTTTCCCAAATCCCTTTCTACATCTCTCCAATCTCCAATTGTGCAATGGTTTGCATCTCCTCATATTTCAAAACATAGATTTCCCCTTAAGCTCCAATTCTTGTGGTTTTTATCTGTGTATATCTTTCTCTTCTTTCTTCTGCATTCTATTATATAGTTCAACCTAACATCTCTGTCTAAAACTGTCCCTCTTTTCCTCCTGCATTTCTGATTTTATCTTGCCACATTCTCCAAGTTGTCCAATGAGAGACAGAAATATAACTGATCAATCAGGAAAGATTGTGGAATTGCTAAGTGTACTTTAAGTGTAACTCTTGTGCCAGCCTTGTATATTCCATAGACAGCATTGAGGATGGTGAATGGACTCAAAATTATATAATTGGCAGAAGAATTAGAGATAGCAAGTACTGTAGAGAGAGAAATGGATTTATGTCTAGTTAAACATGTCTTATATAAGCTTTTTATCTCTACTCCCTCCTAAAACTAAAAAAAAATGATAATAAAGAATAAAAGAGATTTAATACCACCATCACCACCACCACCGCCACTACCAAGGACAAGGCAATCAGAAAAGGAGACAATACTAGACTAAAAAAGGCATACACAATTTAGAAGATGGGAATGGATAAATACAAAATAAGCATTTTAGCAGAAAACTAATAAGTTGCTGGATCCCAAAAAGGCCCAGAAATCAGATAAAATATTGAAAAGGGGAACTAAAGGGTGGTTGAAAACAGGAGAATGGGGCTTTAAGTCTGTAAATAGACTAAATGGACCCCCAAGTCCTTTCTCCAATACCATGAAGCCACTTTATAAAAACCAGAGATTTACGCCCTGAATAATTCAACCAGAAAAGGTGGTCTTGGGAATACTAGGCTCAGCTGAGGGCAGAGCTGAGGCACTGCATTGAAAACAGTTTATTTATTTAAAGACAAATAAATAAATAGATAAATACATAATAAATAGAGTCTATTTATTGAAGGTGAGACCCTTAACTATCCTTTCCCATTAGGCTCTAAGAACATTTACAGCTAAATTTAAATACTACAACATTGACAACTATATTTAAATACTATACCCATTTGGCTCTAAGAACATTGACAGCTAAACTTAAATACTACAAATAAACTTAAATACTACCAGTCCTCTTTGGAGACACTGTACATCCCAAAAGAAAAGCACTACAGATAAGGACACCTAGATTTCCCCTAGTAAAATGCCAGCTCATTGCTTTATGGGGGGCTACTCTGAGGCTCATCAATGGACAGACCTCACTAATATAGAGAGAGATTGAAGACTCTCTGTAGACCAGGAAAGAAAGGCACCAACACAAACAGAAAAGAATACACAATGCAGAGAGTAAAAGAAAACTTTGGAAAAACTATAATGTTCTCAAACTGATAATCTTTTACATCCTTCCAAGTAGAACAGTATGCTGTGAAAAAGAAACAATTAAGAGAAAAGAAAGAGCTCTTGGAAACAAAACATATAATAGCTAAATAAGAAAAAATAGTAAAGGCGCAAATTGAGAGTTAAACTGAAAGAAAATATTCAGAAAGTAGAACAAAATGACAAAGAGATTGAAAATAGAATAAAAGGGGTCTGAAAATCAGAATGCTGACTAACAATAGTTCCTGAAAGAGAAAGGGGGTGAGCAATTACCAACGAATGATTACAAACTAATTTCCAGAATGGAGACATGAAGTTTAAGATTGGAAGGGCTGAGTGTTTGTAACAACTAATGGGGAAAAAATAATCATATCATCCTAACAGTTCAGAACAGCAGAGAGAGAGGGTACTAAAACCTTCCATAGAGACATAGAGAAAAAAATGGAAAAAAATAGAAAGAAAGAAAGAGAGAGAGAGAAAGAGAAAAAGAAAGAAAGAGAGAGAGAAATAAGAAAGAGAGAGAGAGAGAGAAGGGAAAGGAAGTGGAGAGAAGGGGATGGAAGAGAGGAAGGGAGGAAGGAAGAGAAAGAGAGAGAGACCCGGATCTACAAAGGAATAGCAATCAGAATAGACTGTGACTTCTCAAAAACCTTATAAGCTAGAATTTGAGGGAATAATGCTCTCAAAATTCAAATGTGCTCTATCAAGATAGAGGCAGACATGGCATTCAGGAAATAGGTCACCAATACAGAAAGGAGAGGAAAAATTCCCACATTGATTTGTGAAAGAAGTTCTTGAATAACAGTGTATTTACCCCACTCCTGGTACCAAGATGTATTAGTTAGGGTTCTCTAGAGAAACAGAATCAACAGGGAACACTTGCAAATATAAAATTTATGAAAGTGTCTCACGTGACCGTAGGAACGCAGAGTCCAAAATCCACAGGGCAGGCTGCGAAGCCGATGACTCCAATGGATGGCCTGGATGAACTCCACAGGAGAGGCTCACCAGCCAAAGCAGGAATGCAACCTGTCTCCTCTGAGTCCTCCTTAAAAGGCTTCCCATGATTGGATTTAGCATCACTAATTGCAGAAGACACTCCCCTTTGGCTGATTATAAATGGAATCAGCTGTGGATGTAGCTGACGTGATCATGACCTAATCCTATGAAATGTCCTCATTGCAACAGACAGGCCAGCGCTTGCGCAATCAGATGAACAGGTACCACAACTTGGCCAAGTTGACACCTGTCCCTAACCATGACAAACAGTTAGGCAAATCTTTAAGAGACCAACCTGTACAGCAAACCAGCTGCAGTAGAAGGATAGGATAGAGGGTTCTGGCAAGATGTCATACCATTAAAGCAAAGCAACAAACAAAACCCAAGAGAATAATGAATGTTTTCACATATATTAAGAGAAGATTTTCAGTTCTGCAAGAAAATTGAAGAGTGAATTAGTGATAAGAATCATGCAAGCTAAAAACATTTTAAGAAAGGAAATTACTAGCTCTAGGAAAGACAAAAATGGTAATAAATTTATAGAACATCACATTATTTCACTGTAAATATGTGCAAACACAATAATGTAAATACTGATTTTTTATTTAACTAAAATTGTAAATATAGTTCTATGGAAAAGAGAAATGTGTATGTGTTGGAAGAACAATTTAAGTTACCAAATCTTCATATTGCATATGGGAAATCAATAATGATGATGATGATGATAATGAAGCAATAACAGTCTATCCATGTTATTTAGAAACAGGTTATTATTAAAATGAACAACTAGAAATGTGAGATTAGTCTTAGAGAGGGGAATGAGCCAGGTAATTATTATTACTTAATTTTTACTTGTATTTTTACTTTAATATAATAGAATTACTTAGCTTTTTAAACTGTGAACCCATAATATCTTGATAAAAGTAAAAGTTAAATTTAAATGATTGTTGAAATATAAACCATTTCAGAATTTACCCTGGCTTTAAAAATCCTGGCTTCATGCATTTACATTGCAAAAAATTATTTCCTCTTCTGTTTCTTTTGTTGTCATTCTGGCCGGTTTGTTTACTTATATGTTGAATTTTATTTTGTTTTTTTCTCAAAGAGGAATTAATGCAGGTCAATTTTCCTAGCTTTATGTCTGACACAGAGCAATGAGTCTCCAATATTCATTTCCATTTCCCCCCTGAAAGAGCTAAGAAATAGCTATTTTTATACATCTGAAGGTTCCATTTGTGGCAGAAAAATATCAATTGGCCTATGGTTCCAAGTGATAAAACAAGAAGTCAGAAGGCTCAAGGAAGCATATCCAGCTAAGTATAAGGAGGAAGTTTATGTTAAGACATGGGCACAAGAAACTTGAGAGTTCTTTCACACTAGTCGTTCAAACATGGGCTGAGGAGCGCATGTATAGAAGAAATACAAGCACTGGGTAGATCAGCCAGGTAATGTTCCAGGTCCTTGTTTCCTATAGATAAGATGATGTTATACTCTGCTTCTACTTCGGCAATGTAAAGACAGCTAGGGAAGCAAATTTTATAGTGAAGTAGCTGCCGAGACTACAGGAGAAAAGCAACAGGACTTGCTGCTTTGAGCTGTAAGAAAATTGCTTAAAGATGAATTAAAACAATCTGAGCCAAACTCAGCTCCAGATTTAACACTGAAAAAGTTCAAAGATGTCATTAGTGGTAAGGGCAAATTCTGATATCTCTTTTGAAAGCAGTGCAGCCCTACTGAGAAAGAACTGACTTAAGGCTCCCTCTTACTGTTCTTTTCTAGTCACACACAGGAAGATGCTGGCTGGTATATATGCCCTGCACAGGTGCAGCCTTCGTCTTCTTTTTCCCCTGTCTCTAAGTCCTCTGGATTGTCTCAAACTGGATCCATTTCCCATAAGAAGAAAAAGAGGGAAAAGGGAAAAGAGAAACTGGAATGGATGGGAACTTTCTTTTTACCTCCTATTCTTGTCCTTTAACTTTGAAAGGGGAAAAACCCTACCCCAAATTACCCATCTTTTCCATTCCCTCCCCTGCTTTGCTTTCTCCAAATTCCTTTAATTATGCGTCTTCTCCTCTCACTTGCTATACTTTTGCTTTCAACCCTTCCCAGGCCTCCTGGATCCCCTTTCTGGAGAGGATCTTGTATCAGGGGATGTTGCAGACAAGCTTTTATGGTGATGGCCCTTTTTGTTTCACTATACAACCTATTTGAAAATAGGGACTGCTTGTCTCAGCAGCCTTGACCCAGCTCTTAGATTTTTGCCATATTTCTACTGGTCTTCCAAAATCTAGATAATTAATTCCAAATTCCTTAGCATGACACATACATTTTTCATAATCTGACCCTGTTGACATTTCTAGCTTCATGCCCCAGTGTGCCCCTACCAACATCCCTTTACTCCAGCCGTACTCAATTCTTCACATTCTCTCCACAGAGAATGCCATTCCTCTTCTTCTCCATTCTGGAACATGTAACACTTTTCTGGCCAACTCAAATATTTCCTCTACCTCTGGGAAAACTTATCACACTCCCCTATTCAAATTTAGGCAGGCATTCCTCTGAATTCCTAGGACTTATAGCTTATACTTCTATCATAGCATTAACTATTGTGTTATAATTTATGTCTTTGTGAGTTTATCTTCCCTACTGATTTCTCAAATGATAGCATCCTATCCTTTCAGTTATGCATAGTACCTAACATAGCATGTGGTTCAGAAAATCAATACATGTTATTTCATTGAACAAAGTAAATAAGTGAATGAATGAGAAGATATACTATAATGTGTGCCTTTTTAAACAGTCGATTAAAGGATTAGTCATAAACAGAGAAAGCTTCAGTATGCTTCTTGCACATCTGGACAATTGTAATGCAAAATATTTCCTTAGCAGGCAAAGAGATAGTCTCATTTCCTGTTGAAATATAAAAGAATTCTTGTTTCAAGCAAAATTACATTGAACAGAAAAAAAACATCTATAGTACAAGAGATTAAGTTTTTATCTTTGGGGACATTCTCTTGTCTTTTTATATTACAAAAGTGAGCAAGATTTAAACCAAGCAGGCAGTGGGATGATGTTGCCAGACAGCTAATAAAGAGGAGGATTAGGGAGCAGTATAAAATGGCAGGTGCCTTGGCAGATTCCACTCTTAGACACTAAACAAAACAAAGTGATGTTGCTTTCTCAGGACCTCCAAAATTATTTCATGTCAACCTCAACAGCATAGTGCCATTTTGACTGTGGTCTTCATTTTACCTTGCATCCTAGTTAGAAAATGATAAAAGGAAAAAGAAAAGCAAGCAGCACTAGATGGTACTCAGTACTGAAAGACAGCATCTGAAACAAAATCACACCCTTGAAAAAAGAACCAAGAATTATTTCTAGTCACTTGCAACACATCCCTTTTCACTCATAGAACAGTGTATTACATCTAGTCATGCAAAGAATCTCAAAGAGGTTCTGCAGAGGGAGCCTGCACTCCTACACTTCACTTTATATCACAGTCTCTTTGGGTGCTTAGAATGAATGTCATTTTTGGGCACAAGAGAAGTGAAGCAGGGTGATATTTCTCCTAGTATATCATATGACCACCAGGTGTCACAGCTATCTTTACCTGAAGAGCAAATACAGAAAACACTTCATATTTTTATACCTAATCAATATTTTTGTAACAAATTGTACTTCGTTTGAGTCTTCTTTATCAAAAAGATAACTTCAAATCATCTCCAAATTGGATATAAATGGTAAGCTGAAAACATTGTGAATATGGGCTAGAAAAGAAGCTTAAATCAAAGACATAGACACTGACTACAAAATGGAGACAGGACTGAGTTTGAAGAAGAAAGGAGAGAAATATTTTTTGAGCACTGAGTAAGTACTGAGCATCATGCTAAGTAGTTTGCAAATATTATATAATTGTATATATTTGTCTAATATTAATACTGCAAGGTTAGCAAAAATGCCAAAGTGCATAGTATAAAACATTATTATAGAAAAAAACTGACCTACATCTAAAGAACATAAGTTAAGGCATTAATATTGTAGAAGAGTTTACTAATTAGACATCAAAGAAACTCAAGCATCACATCATATAATGCTGAACTTCCTTTCAGGTCTTAGAATTGGGAGTCAAATCCAAGAGTCCAAATTCTGTATAAGAGAGGAAGCTGAGCTTATGAAAGCCTGCAAAAATTCCCTAGCCATCAATATCATTGCCCCACATTTTTCAGCCATATTTTAATTATCATCTAATAAAATATTTAAAAGTGTTCATCTGCTTAAATCCATACAAAAATAATTGTCAGCCTCAAAGACATCTAATGAACATAAATATTTCAGAAATTGATGATGAATATAGTAGGAATTTTGCATATACAAGTTTGCTTGAAATAAAAGATTTTTCTAGGGAATGTGTGGCTGTATCTCTCTATCCAGCTAGTGTTGGAAAGAATCCCTTGCATTCCCACTGCTTAAGGAAAGATTAGTTTGTGTTCCTGTCAAAGGACAAATAATAATAAAGTCCTTATGCTCCACCCTTTATAATCAATGATGATGCTGTCCTGATGATGCTATCCGAGCTTCTTCATGTGTCTAAAGAAACCCACACCTCTGTTAAATGGAGTGGGTGTTACATGAAGAGTTTATTATCAGAGGCCAAAGATATGTTAGAGATATATCCTGGATTGACTCAACTTGAATTACATGCTAGCAGAGGATTTCTTCATGCTCTGTCCTCAGAAACAATTTCTGATTCAGCCTCAGTTTTGCTTTTCCTATGTGGTAGACCTGCTCTCAAACTTTCCCACCCTTATTTTAGATCTATTTCCCAAAGTGACTATTGCTTATATGTCATGGTTATTCCACTTAGCATTTTTCTGGGAATTTGAAGAATTAGGCACTGTAGATGAACTATCTGAGCTTGAATCCATGTTTCACCACTTACTCTGTATATATGTCTTTGGATGAGTTGCTTAAAATCTCTAAAACTGAGTTTCTTCATCCACAAAATAGAGGGCATAAACTAAGGATTTCATGAACATTAAATAGAATAATCTATTTACCATACTTGGCATTTATTAGATACTCAATTGCAGTTAAAAAAAACTTTAGTAGATAATTATATAATAGTATGATTATGCTGATACAGGGGAAGAAATGTGAAGTTGGTTTTCAAGCTTATGGAATATCTCTACACGTTGACCCTATATAGGTAAGGAGTTCTTGCTCAGAAAATGAAAATGCCATAGACATGTCTTCTTTTGCTCTGATGCTAGGCGAATTAGAACCAAATTGATATTATTTTTTCAAAATAAAATCTATTCAAAACATCGATTTATTTTTTAAAATATATTTATTAAGAAATCTTCACACACATACAGTTCATACATGGTATACATCAATGGCTCACAATATCATCACATAGTTGTGCACTCATCACCATGATCATTTTTTGAACATTTATATCAATCCAGAAAAAGAAATAAAAAAAGAAAAAACTCATACATCCCATACCCCTTATCCCTCCCTCTCATTGACCACTAATATTTCAATCTACCTATTTTTTTTACCTTTTATCCTCCCAATTATTTACTTATTTGTTATCCTTATTTTTTCACTCATCTGTCCATACCATGGATAAAAGGAGCATCAGACACAAGGTTTTCACAATCACATGGTCACACTCTAAAAGCTATATAGTTATACGATCATCTTCAAGAATCAAGGATACTAGAACACAACTCAACAGTTTCAGGTACTTACCTCCAGCCACTCCATACACCATAAACTAAAAAGGGATATCTATATAAAGCATAAGATTAACCTCCAGGATAATGTCAACTCTGTTTGAAATCTCTCAACCTCTGAAACTTTATTTTGTCTCATTTCTCTCTTTCCCTTTTTGATCAAGAAGACTTTTTCAGTCCCATGATGCCAGGTACCAGCTCATAAAACACTCCTTTATTTTTGCCTTAGCTGCTAGAGGACTTCAAGTCCAATTCAAAGCCAAAGGACTTTTCTTACAGGCTTAGTTCTTTTATTCTGTTTTTTTTTTTTTTTTTTTTTTTCTCTTCTTCTTCTGTTAATCTTTGCCTTTGGTTTATCTATAACTAAAATTTTCATTGTCTTTGACTTCTAAATTTCATCAAATCATTTTGAAACAAAGCATGGGAACTGTGCTCAGGCCTCTAGAAGTCCTGGCATTTATTGTTGCTTTTGTTAGGTTGCCTACTGGTCCAGACAGTGTGTGGGTGGTTGCTGATGTAGCTACCCAGGACTTTGGCCATGGGTGATCCATGATCTACTGCATGTTGAAAGACAGGGCCTTAGGGAGTTGTCTTTAGAATTGAACATCACACTTCAGACTATTCCTGGTGTTCCTGTCAGGAAGTCATAGAGTTTGATGTAAGCATTGGATAAACACTGAAGATAGCACAGGGGATTTGCATCTGCCCCCTGGCTGACCCTGGCAGAACTGGGTAGTTCCCCTAGGAATGACATTTTTCCTTAAGAGCATAATTTTCCTGGGGAACTTAGAAATGGTGAGTATGTGCCCCCTGTCACATGAAATGATAGTGACAGGTCTTCAGGGATTTAAAAGTTGTTCTTACAGTTTAAACAGGCAGGAAGGGGCCCAGAGTTTCACATTAGTGGGCCACACCTCAGACTACTCACAATAAGGGACACATATTTAGCAGGATAAAGAGATGAACTGCATGCTGGACCATGCTAAGGGAAGGATGACTCTGTGTGTGAGCAAAAGGAAGGCAAAGAATGTATGTAAAGTTTAAGGCTTATAAGAGATCTTTGCTAAGTAAAGGGGTTGGGCACCCAAGTACTACTAGGAACTCATGACTCGTGAGATTAGCTCTCAGTTTACAACTTAAAGGTAGTGTGATACCTATCCAGCTCAGGGCACTCTTTGCTCCAGTGTCCCAACTTCCCACATTTGTAGAAGCCGTCTTTCTATCCCGTTTGGCCTTTGGAGCTACCCTGAGGGTGTAGGGCCCTACTTATGCTGATGAATGAGCCTGTCTCTTGTCCTGTTGTCGATCCCACTGTAACTTCTTCAGTCCTTATTTGTCTGTGCTATTGAAATCACTAAAGGCAGTATCTAGCATTTCATTAAAGGGGGTTTGTAGTCCCATACCCATTTTCTGCAATTTCCTACAAATACCTTGGTATGATTGGCTAATAAAGTGAGTCCCTAATAAAATTTACCCTTCCTGGGAGGTAGAGTCTATGTTGGTATATTTCTTCAATTCTTCTACTGAGCATCCTTGGAATAGGGCAAGGTTCTCCTCTTTTCCCTCACTTATCTGTCTAATCTTATCATAATCTACTGGTTTAATGTTGTTTTCATTCCTGTTACAAAACAGACAATCACACAGTCTCAGTGTCTTAAATCTGCCTGTCTTCGTTGGTAGTTCCCATTAGGGTCATTATTAGGGACTGCAGTAGTCCTTACTGGGTACTGGTTTGGCTGGGCTGCTGCTAGGTTAACTGTGTTAAATCTTAGAGTGCCATATTTTGGCCAAACTTCTCTGTCCTCCAGTTGATACTGGGGTCAAGCTGTGTTGCAGAAGAAAATTAGCTTCTTCCTCTTTAGGCTGTCTAGCTAGAAAATGTCCTAGCACTTCAGGGTGCATGCAAGGGAAGAGTTGGTAATAGAAGGAGAATTAACTATGCTTTGCTGTTCTGCTGGTTGTGTCTCTGCCTATGAGAGGGAGAAAAAGAGAGAGGGATAGAATAGGGTGGGGTGTTAAGGGAAGTGGGAGTCTTCACAGAAGGCTCCCAACTGACGCACTACAAGAGGCTCAAGCCTTGGGCCCAATCCTAGACCCAGCATCCTTGATTAGTTTTACCAGCCAGGAGATGCCATCTCTGGGTATCCCCAGAGACCCACCATTGCCTGGACATCCGTGAGGCTTGTAAGTAGAAGAGCACAGGATGGGAAAGTCCTCAACATAAATAGGAGAACTCATCCCTGAAGGGAATTTTTAAAGGTATTCGGGTAATTTTCTAGACAGTAGAGAAGGTTATGAGGGACTGTGCCTCAAGTGAGGTGTAAGCCTGATGCTATGTGAATGTGAATTATAAATTAGGTCCCTGACCAGAATGGGAATCCTAATGGCAAAGTAGGAGGTGCCTAAAGAAACATCCAACTTTTGAAAAGATTATTTAAGCTCTGTAAATGCAACCACCATGGCCTGGGGTTAAACATTCTGTCCGGTACTAATCAGAGGCAGCAGAGTCCTTCTCAAGGTTACAAGTTGAATAGTGGGCCCCCCCTAGGTGACTGAATTCCCTCAAACTTTGACTTGAAATTTTAAAGCATGCCCAGGCACCCATCTTTCTGCACCTAGTCTTTCCCCTTTTAGCTAGTTCATTCATATCCAGTGAAAGTCTTAAGGGGCTCTGAGGGCAGGAATAGGTGAGACAGAAAGAATCGGCCCTGATCTGTGAGATTCCTACACCATTCTTTTAACTGCCTCCAACTAGTAGATCATTTACTTAAAGCTATGACCCTACAGATTAGAGAAGTTCCTTGCCCTGTTCCCAAGAAAGCCCTTCCGCAGCCCCAGGGAAGTTCCAGGGGTGGTTTCTTTCCAATGTCCAGACTTATTCACAGTAATTACAAAGTCAAGGCTTTAAATAACAGGATTCAGAGTACCAATTTATCATAGAGTATGAAGGTGCTAAAGAAAGATTCAGGCATAGCACATAGGCCAGCGAACTCTTGTAGGACTCGGAGAACTCCTCCAGTCAAGCCCCAAAGAACGGCATCAACTGTTACTTGTTTAACCCTTGAATCTTCAGGGTATGAGAAATTGGTCCTCCACCACCCTCAGGGGCTGAGGAGAGCTACAGCCAAATGAGTGGGCTGGGATTATGCTCTATGGCCAGAGAAGGACAAAGACGGAGAACAATATTCATACCTGTAGGAGGGGTTATTGGGTCCCTTCATGGTCACCAAGCTGATGCTGAACAGCCCTGGGAGTTCTCTGAGAAATCAGATCTCAACCATGGGCTGGTGCCATGAGGGTTCTTGACTCAGTCACAGGGAATAATTCAAGGACTAGTCAGTGTGTACATCCAAATAGTGTAATAAACTCGATGCTGGTGAGCCTGAGAATTCTCAGCCATTGCCAGAGGGCCCTGCAATTTCTCAAGTGGATACTGGGGAGCTCCAGGGAATTCTCTGCTGGATACAAGGAGAGTCCTAGGGATTCTTGGCTGTATGCTGGAGAGCCCTGTTAATTCTCTACTAGATGCTGGAGAACCCTAGGAATTCTCAGTGAAGTTGAGACCTTGATACAAGGCTAACACTGTGAAGATTCTTCTCATCCTTCTGGAACCTTAGGAGAAAAGTTTTAGTGTGGATATTGTATAGATATCTTACTAAAACTCAGAGAGATAAGTACTTTACCTCAGTCTACATAGTAAGCAAGTAATGGAAGCAGAATTCACATCCAAGTCTTTATAGTGCATACATTTGTCACTATATCTCACTGCTTCAACTCCTGGAGTGAGCTGATGTTTGTGGACTAAACTTGTATAACATTATTTGTAAGAGAGATATGTGCCTGCAGAGTTAAGCAATTAGTCTAAAGGGAAGTGTTGTGTGTGTTTCCTGGTCAGCTTCTGCTGTAGATGTCAGTATCTCAATATTTTAATTTTATAATTGTATATATAATGTAGGCATTTTGCCTTTTTTCTTTGTGGATTCTAAAAAGACTTGGGAGTAAAGCAGCTGTTTATTATTTTTCCTTTTAAATGTTAATTTCATGGCATGCTCCATAAATCTATTTGTATTCTGTCACCCAAATGAGATAAAAAGATCATCATACTAGAAATGCGTTTCTGGTTGTAGAGGGAATATAGTGAGAAAATGAAGTTTTATATATTTTTGTAAATTCAGGGTCAGGTATAGGACAAGGCAGGGTGGAGGGGGTGTAACTCTGTGACCAAAGCTTTTGTTTGTTTGTTTGTTTTAGGTAATTAAGAAAGTTGGTGTTTATTTGATCCAGAATTTATGCTCTATGGAATATGATATCCCTTGGAGAAATTACAGTATCCTGGATGGTTCATTTTTGGAGTTTGTTTGCTGTGTGAATCCACTAAAGGTTAAGATGAAAGAATAAAGCAGCTATTGGTTGGGTCTCAGAACTTTGGGAATTCGGGGGACTTACTCCCAGCCTGCTACATTTCAGGGCAGAGAGCCATGGCAGAGAGCAGTTTGCTCATTGCCTGTGCAAAATAATAACAGGTCCAGGGAACAATCTTGCTGCAGTTGATACTTTTGTAACCAGAGTTTTGGGTCAGGTAGAGGAAATAGGCAATAGAATTGCAGATTTTCAAGGACATCTAGCACACTAAATTTTTCTTTCTATGATTCTCCTCACTCTCCCTGATTCTCAGAACAATATGGAATTATCCAGCCTTGAAAATAGCTAATGAGAATGAACAGACACACAGCTATCTCTTTACCCGGGATTGGATTAAAACTTTCCAAGACGAGATCAGCCCAAATAACTTCTTGTTTTTTTAATGAATGAAAACATTTCCTAGCCCCAAGTAGTTTTGTACTAAGAAGAGAGTCAGAAGTAATGAAGCAGTAATAATGACAGTAATCACTAAGGATATATGTCAGACATACATCTTTCACATCAAATCTGTCACACCATTACCACATCTCCACTACCACATTGCCCTTCCTCTCCTCCTCCTCTTCTTCTAGTCTTCTACTTCACCACCACCACCACCACCACCACCATCATCATCACTATCATCCCCCTTTTATAAATGAGTAAATCAAAGCACACAGAGGTTCCATGTTTGCCTTTTGTCTCAGTTTTCCAGGGTTGTTGTAACAAACTACCATATCCTACTGGTTTAAACAACAAAAATTTGTTGTCTCACAATGCAGGAGTCTAGAAGTCTGAAATCAAGGTGTCAGCAGGACCATGGTTTCTCTAAAATCTGTAGGGTTCTTGAGGTGGTTTGCTTTGCTAGCAATCAAATATTCCATATCTGATACTGTCACATGGCTCTCTCTCTCTCTATATCTGTCTATCTCTCTCTGCTTCATTCATCTGTTTCTCTGTATCTCTCTACTTATGAGGAAAGCCATCATATTGGGTTAGAGTCCACCCTAATACAATTTATTCAAATTTTAGCTGATAACATCTTCAAAGATCCTATTTTCAAAAGAATTTACATACCTAGAAATAGAAATCCTTTTATTGTGTGTGTGTGTGGGGGGGATATTCAATTAATAACACCCGTGGAGACAATAAAACAGGCATGAATGGGATTTAAACCTACATACCTGGCTTCAGGGTCATGAACCCAACTACTTTATCTCCCTTCCTAGTAAGAGTAAGAATTGCATCGTGCGCCTTTGAATTCTGAGCATCTTTTTATCCTAAAACACTTAAGAAAGAACTTGGCTCATCACGTCTTGAGCATAGTATCTGCTGAATTACTCTTTCCACTTGTGACTGATCTGTACTGATTTTGAGTGTGCTATGAACTTGGCATTGTCGTGTATGACAGGAGATACATTGTCTAGTCGCTGCCATTGTACCCAGGAGCTAGACTTTGAGGATTAGAACCTAACTGCTAGTTAGGTGGCCTTGGACCAAGTAATTTAATATCCCTGAGTTTTCTTATCTAAAATTGAACATAATAATATCTTCCTCCAGGATTGCTATGGTGATTAAATGAGTTAATGCATGCAAAGCAATTGATATAGGACCTGGCACATGGTAAGAGCTCAATAAGTTTTATTGTTATAGTTATTACTATCCCATTTTTCAAGCAAACAAAGATAAAATGGTCTTGATATAGTTGTTATCATCTAGTTGGAGAAAAATAAATTACTCTGAATCTATCCTTTTTAAATAAAATTAATTGAATTTTTTAAGCAGTAATAAAAATATGTGCAGCTTTTTAAATCTTTAATTAAATTACCCCCTTTGTATCCAAGAAATGCATATTCGCTAGTCATTTCTTAAAATCCTTAATTAATATAGCTTAAATAATCCCTACTCTATGCTGGAAACAGCAAATGGAAACCACTAGTACAGACTCCCCATAATCCATGCTCTGTAAAAAAAGACCCCAATTTTTATCCCCTATTGCTTTTTAAAAACATTTATTTGACATCATAATTAGCTTTGAACATGTCTGTAAAATGATGCTATAGAATAAAGGAAAAATGATACCTCATTATGGCTTAAAATATCATACACTGTATTTCTACAGTTCATTTGCTGAGAATGAAACTCATTATCTGAGGTGAAACTATTCATCTGTATGAGCATGTTTACCATAATTCTTGCCTATTTTATAATGATTATTATAATTTACAAAGAGATGTTTCACTTTTAAACACAACAAATTTAAGTTTCTGTTTTGGGATGAATATTTGTGATACAGAAAAACCAACATGTTTATGATGAGTCATATATGCAGTGTTTCTAATGCTGAATATTTGATATATTTCTACATTAATCACAATATATGCTAAATAATGAAATTATATCTCAGAAAAGCCAAGGAGTATCTGTCCCTCAAGTAATATATAGATTTTTTTTCCTTTATTTCTGTAGCTGAAAGTTTTCTAGAGGTTTAACCAATAAAAGGCTGTATCTTCCAATTGTTTCCATTTTACAATTAATTTGAAGCTGACAGGATAAGTACCTTTAACTCATCTTGCATGCTTGAAAGAACCATAAATTAGAAGGGTTTTGGTTTGTTAATGCTGTTAGAATGCAATATACCAGAAATGGAATGGCTTCCAGAAAGGGAATATATTAAGTTACAAGTTTACAGTTCTAAGGCCATAAAAATGTTCAAACTAAGGCATCCATGGGAAAATACCTTGACTCAAGAAGAGCCTATGTCTGTCATATGGTAAATCATGTGGGAAAGCATTGCTGAACCTTGTTCCAAGTTCCATTGCTTCCCACTTCTGATGCAGGCGGTTTCCTCTCTAAGTGTCTGTGGGCCTTCACTTAGCTCCTCTGGGACACAACTCTGGGTTTTGGCTTGCTTAGCATCTCATCAGAAGGCACATGACAACATCTACTGGGCTCCAAATGTCCCTGTCTAGGCATTTGCTCTCTCTGTCAGCACTCCAAGCTTCTCCAAACATCTCTATTGGCTCTGAAGCAACTGTTCTCTAAGTGTCTCTGTTGACTCTGAAGCTTTCTCCAAAATGATTGCCTCTTAAGGGCTACAGTAAGTAAAAAAGCTCACCTTAAATGGTTGAATACACATCTCCATGGAAACTACCTAATCAATAGATCCCATCCACAAACGTGTGGGCCACAACTTCATGGACATAGCTTAATCAAAAAGATTCCACCCAACAATATTGAATCAGGATTAAAGAAGATGGCATTCCTGGGGTACACAACAATTTCAAACTAGTACAGAAGGCTTGATATATTTTATCTGTTTTAACTACTAGCCATCCCAACTGCTCACCAAGATCTCTGCTACTAGGAGAGATGACGACTAGTGATGGATTCCATTCTCAAATACATTAGTGACATTTTCATTGAGAGAAACTGATTGCATAGGAGCCTAGATGTGTATAGTTTAGTAATTAATATACAGTTTTACTTTGTAGTTAGTGTATAGCACTTTGAAAATTTTTTAGAGTAGTTACTCCCCTCCCCCCTATATTTTTGTTCTAAGAAATAATGTTGTCACTCAGTGGAAGAGGAATTAAATTTAGCCAGTATTTCCCCAGAGGTAAGAAATTAGATTTAACAGTAAAAGCTGCCAGGAGGAAAATTTCAACTCAGTAGAGGATGACTTTCTAATAATTAAAGCTGTCCAACAGTATAGTTATACTACTATAGTATAGTAGTGAATACCTGTCATGAGAATTATTCCTGCAGAGACTAGGTCATCCTTTAGTGATGTGTTAGAATGGGTTACCCTGGTGGTATGTGTTTTTATTAATGATTTCTAAATTTCCTTTGATTCTAAATATTTGCTTTTGATCATGGAGTTCTTTCCTAAGCTAAAGTTGTTTTCCAGGAAGAAACAGTTGCATAATGTAATACTTATAAATACCAATTTTCTGATGAAACAGTACACCTGGGATCTGACCCTTGCAGGCACCAACCAGCTAGCCAAGTGACCATAACGCACTCACTCAACTTTCTTAGAAACAGTTTCTACAGTCACGAAAGTTGGAGAACAATACCTAAAATGTGAGTCGTGGGGATTGGATGCCTACATGTTTAAATGTCTCATGTGTTGTAGGTGTTCCTAATTCAAATTGGGTCAGAGAACATGGGAAGAAGTGACTGAGCAATGTGCCCTTTTTAGAACTAGAGAAACAGCCATGATATTCAGTGATGTGTTTTAAACTTATAAATCTATAGCGTCATTGGACCATTCTGACAAATACTTAATTTCTAATAGCCAGAAATGAATTTCTTTGGGACAGATATATGACGTTAAGACACCTTAGCAACTGCATGGATTAAGAGTCAAGAATTGATTGCTTTCTTTCATAGATAATTCCATAATCTAACACTAGATCAATAACTCTATACAGATACTAGAAGTGAACACCTAACTAAAGGCTGTAAGTGCTGTTGTAACTTCCTGTGAGATTATCAAATAATCTCTCAGCTCATGTCTATCACTCTCAGCCAAGTCAAATTTACCCAACCATTAAAGTTTTTCTTGCCTATTTGAGTAGCATGATAGTACTCATGCTTGCTGCTATAAATCAAATTTCTGGTGATAGATGTTTCCTCTTCATGCACACATACACATGTGTTAATGCAATCCATGTTTCCCAAAGAGTACAGTCTATTACATGCAGAAACTGTATAAAACTGATCTTTTATAGCCTAGAGTTTCAAACCTTCACTGAGAACCCTTTTGGAGCCTTCTGATGAGCATGCAGAACCTAATTCAAGAGAAATACACAGATTTCCATCTGTGAGAGGAGAAAGTATATATATGTGTGTGTGTGTGTGTGTATATATATATATTCTATATATATATAATTTTGCCAACCCATCTTCAATTATTCTCCTCAAGAAACCTTTTGTTGTTATCTCAGTTTGTGTTTCAACTGGTATCTAATACATTTAGGCAGGCAATGCAAAAATGTTCAGTTTAATTAAGGGGCCAAATGAGAGTAGGTAAGTTTTCCAAAACACATACACATATGCATACACACCCCCACACACCCACACAGAGAGATACATTTGGGGTCTGTTTTGGTTTGCTAATGTTGCTGGAATGCAATATACCAGAAATGAATTGCCTTTTACAAAGGAGATTTAGTAAGTTATAAATGTGTAATTTTAAGTCTATGAAAATGTCCAAATTAAAGCATCAGCAGAGGATACCACTCAAGAAAGGATGATCTCATATCACATGGGAGGACACATGGTGATATCTTCTCACCCTTCTCTCCTGGGCTGGTTTCCAAAATGGCTCTCTCAGCTCCTGTGGGTCCTTCCGGTTTCTTCTGGGGGCATTTTCATTCTCCAAACATGTGTGCATCTTCCAAAATATCTCCCTCTTAAAAGCTTCAGCAAGTTGATTAAGATCCACCTTGAATGGATGGGGTCATATCTCCATGGAAAAAACCTAATCAAAAGTTTCCATCCAATAATAGGTCTGCCCCCACAAGAGTGAATTAAAAGAATGTGGCTTTTCTGAAGTATGTAATAGTTTTAAACCATGACAGATTCCAAAATTATTTTGTTATGAATCTTGAAAAATTTAAATGAAATATGAAAATAGGCAAATGGAATTGTAGGAATCTATCTGTTAGAGTGGCGTTGAAAAGATCAGTATCCACAACAAAAATGGCACTAAAGTTAGAATGAATTTCTCTTTCTATTAGAGATAACCAGTATTTCCCAGGCAGCTCTGTTGCACCAATGGTAAATGTATTAGTTTGTCAAAGCTGCTAGAATGAAATATACCAGAAATGGAATGGCTTTTAAAAAGGGGAACTTATTAAATTATAAGTTTACAGTTCTAAGGCCATGAAAATGCCCAAATTAAGACACCAACAAGAGATTATCTTCACTCAAGAAAGGTTGCTGCCATCCAGAACATCTCTGTTAGCTGAGAGGGCAAATGGCTGGCATCTGCTGGGGTCTTTGGCTTCTGGAGACCACTGTTAGCTGGGAAGGCACTTGGTGATGTCTGCTAGTTTTCTTTACCAGCTTCTCCACTGGCTTTGGGAGTGTTTTCTTTAATCTCCAAATGTCTCTGGCTATGTGGCCTCCCAAAATGGTTTCCTGTTAAAGGATTTCAGCAGGGAACCCCACCTTGAATGGGTAGAGGCACTTATCCATGGAAATCACCTAATCAAAAGGTACCACCCACAATTGGGTGGGTCACATTTCCATGGAAACACTAAATAATATATCACCCAGCAATATTGAATGAGAATTAAAGAACATGGCTTTTCTGGGGTACACAACAGTTTCAAACCAGCACAGCAAGTGAGCACATTTCTTTTAGCATGAAAGTTAAATCAAGATAGTGGCTGCTGTATTCCAGTACAAGTTCAGCAATTTAAAATAGGAAGCAGCTCAAATCACAGCTGACATTTCATTTTCTGCATGATATCATTAGATTCTATTTGACTGCCTTTAGCTGCTGACGACAATGTACACTGTATCAAATTTGTTGTGAATTAAGTGATAATAGATGTGAAGTTATCTTAAAAGAGTTTCCAATGTGAATGTATACATGGTAGTATCAACTTGGGGTAAAATCAGTTTGTGGTTTAATTAAACAAAGGAGTAAAAGTTGTATAGGGTAACTTACTCAATTCCAGGGGAATTGGGAGTTGGGGGGATTATTTTAAATGACAAAAAAAACACCTTGCAAAGTATTTTTTTCACCTTGCAAAATATTATTTTAAACCCACCTTACCCATTTGTCTTGAGCAGAAATTTAAAATTTCACATTAAATACTGCTGTTTGAAGTTTTCTGTATTTATGAATTAAAGAATTAAGAAACAAAATTGCATTTAGATTTCTGAAGTTTTAGAGCTTTTCAAGTAACTATCATTTTGATTTGTAATTTTATAGTCATGGGTAGTGTTAAATGAAATATTTATGTAATATATAATAAATAGTTGATATCCATTTAGCTAAGCCTCTGAATTTTGTATTCTTTCCATGAATTTCTTTGTCTATTGTAGTTTCAGTACTATGATTGTTTGTTTTTACTTTATCACTGATTTAATTATATGAAAATGTTGGTTCAACCACTCCAACTATCTTTACTAATCTTTTATCCAGTTTTCAGCATTTGGTCTATAAAGTTACCACCATTACCACCTCCCCATACCTATTAAACTACTTTAGGATTTAGTTGTAATCAAATCACATTTATGGATTAATATTGGAAAAGTAGTGTTCCAACCCAGCACTCAGGGTTCTTGGGTCAGGGCAGCCCAAAGACCTAGGACACATCAGGCAGAGTCAGATATCAATTTTAAGTAAAACTTACAAATGTGAGGACCTTCTACGGGTGGCTGACTGGAAAATGGAAGTTATTGCTCAACAAGTGGGGAGGTGGTGAGTACAAAGGCTTATATGGGTTTAGGACGAGGTTGTGAGCAGCAAGGGCTCATGACACAGGGGTTTTGAGGTATATTATCAACAGTGATCAAGGGAGGGGAGTTTTAATGCTTTGATTATGATACAAGCTATACATTCTTCCACCACCCCCTCCCTGAGGTACTGAAAAAGATGCACTGTAGCAGGTAGACTTTCCATTGGGTCAGCGTGCTCAGTTGGGTACTACCAGAGCATGGCTTAGAATAGGGATGGCAGTTTTTAAGATAAACGGGCATCTTTGCATCAGTCCCTATACTTATAATAAGTCATTATATATAGCACATAATTGCTTTTCCTGGGGATTATATCTCATTTCTGCTCTTTTCTATTGTGACCAAAAGCTAAGAGGCATTCACTTAGAATGTTGCCTCAGCCACAGAACCTATAGTGCTGGTATGAAAGGATTAAGTACCATAGAAAAGCCATGTTTTAATCCTAATTAATCTTGTGGGAGCAACCATTTCTCTTAATCCTTATTCAATAATGTAGGTTGGAAACTTGATTAGTTATCTTCACGGAGATGTGACTCACCCAATTGTGGGTATTAACTTTTGAATAGAAGGAGATGTGATTCTACCCACTCCATGTAGGTCTTGACTAGTTTAGTGGAATCCTTTAAAAGAGGAAGCATTTTGGAAAAGGCTAAAGCGACAAGAGTCCACTAGCCAGCAACCTTTATCCACAAGGTAACTAAGATATTTTGGTCAAGAGGGGTTGCTGGGGCAGCAGCACTGGCAGTGGCAGCCTCAGTGTCACTCTCCCCCACCGGGGGCTGAGGGTGGTGAATATGTTCTGACTTACCTTTTTGGTGGACAAGAGGATTAGTAAGATTCTTTTCATCATTTTCAATATCCCAGTAAGACTGGAGCTCATCCTCAGCTGAAGAGAAATCAACAGGATCACATATTTTAAAGTCCCAGTCAGAGTAAGCCAGGGTATGCCTCACTTGCCACATGGGCAGCCTACTCCCTTTTATTAAAGCATACTAGCACACCAATACTTCTAAACACTCATCTACATAGCATAGCTTCTCATTCAATGCATCCTTCAAATCTGCTCAGACTAAAAGCAAGTCCTTTCATAACTTAAGTTCTTCTTTAGACAGCAGTTTGGCTGCCCAAGTCTCTTCCGTCACCAAGCACACAGCTCCTGACAGGGGCCATGTGATAGCTGCAATGGCCTGATGGCTCTTCTTTTCCTTATGAAACCCTAACTGCCTTATGGCCTGCTACAACAATACTAACACTTGGTGGGTAGCACTCTCTCCATATAGACACTGGAGGCCAACTTTGGATTTTCCCATGGATTCTCCCTTCCCAAGACTCATGCCTGTTTCTACCAGTGGCTCTTTTGTCTCCTGGTTGGCACACCAATTTTTCCAACCGAGCTCTCAGGAGACTTGGGTCATGGCAGCCCAAAACCCAAAGGACATGTTAGGCATGGAGTTAGATGTGAATTTTTTTTAAATTTACATATTTATTTTATTAGAGAAGTTGTAGGTTTAAAGAAAAAATCATACAGAAAATGCAGTGTTCTGATATAGCCCCTACCCACCCGCCCCACGCAGCTTTTCCTGCTATTAACAGTTTGCTTAAGTTAGGGTAGCTTTGTTACTAGTGAACATACAATATTGTTATAATTATACTATTAATTATAGTCCATAATTTGCATTATAATTCACTGTGTTGTACAGTCCTACTTTTTTATTGTGGAAAATAACACATATACAAAAAAGCAATGAATCTCAAAGCACACTGCAACAAATAGTTATACAACAGATTTCAGATTTTAGTGTGGGTTACAATTCCACAATTTTAGGTTTTTACTTTTAGCTGCTCCAAAATGCTGGAGACTAAAAGAAATATTGACATAACAATTCAGCAATTATAGGCATTTGCTAAGCCTTTTCTTTTCTATTATAACTCTACCTTCTCCTTTGACCTTTCTCCCAGTCTTTAGGGGTGTTTGGGCTATGCTAATTCTAAATTTTTCATCTTGGAAGGGGTTGTCAATAATATGGAATAGGGGATAGAACTAGTTGATGTTCTAGAGAGCTGACCCCTCTGAATTTCAGGATTTATCTGGCCTAGGAACCCATCTGGAGATTGTAGTCTTCTGAAAAGTAATCATCGTGCATGGAAGCTGTGTAGAATCACAGATGATGCCTTAGATGTTCTTTAGGGTTGGCAGGGATGGTTTTAGTTGGCCTTTGGTAAACCATAATAAGTAGTAATGTCTAGCTTGAACTAGCATAAGAGTAGCCTCCAGAATAGCCTCTAACTCAACCTCAGCCACTGATAACTTATTTATTACATTTCTTTTCCCCTTTTGGTCAGGAAGAAATTGTTGATTCCATGGTGCCAAGGCTAGACTTATCCCTGGGAGTCATATCCTACATTGTTAGAAAGACATTCATCCCTGGATGTCATGTCCTATATAAGGGGGAGGGTAATGAATTCACTTACAGAGTTGGGCTTAGAGAGAGAGAGGCAATACCTAAGCAATGAAACAGGTCCTCTGGAAGTAACTTTTAGTCATAACTATAGGGATGCTAAGCTTACTACATAAATAAGCTTCACAAGAGCAAGCCTCAAGATTATGGCCTTTGCCTATTGACTTGAGGATCCCTAATATTTGAGACAGTATCAGGGGTTTCCCTGGTGGTAAGGTTTAATAATCCCATAATTTTTGTCCCATCACTCAAGGGACTTTGCCAATATTTTTTTTATTATCTGCTCAATATTCTCTAGGATATATCTGGACATTACACTAAACTATACAGAATTACAGGCTCTCAATCCCTTCTGGGCTCCATGTGTTTGGGTTGTTCAAATGATCTATCTGGATAGGTTGTTAGATTATGTGCTACACAAAACTTAGGTTCTGGACAAAAGATCCCTCTCTTTCTTTGGTCCCATAGAAAGGATGAAGTTCTAAAACACAGACACTGTCATCCTTTCCCCTGATTTCTAATTTAACTTAGTCCCAATCTGTTCAGCTTCGTTTTTATGTCAAATTGAAGCCTCATCTCTTTTTCAATTTATTTAACAGTTGTTGTATGTGGCAATGCTGGCCTTTAGAACTGCAGAATTCCTACTCTGAGTTTTAAGTTTCTCACAAGTACCCAAAGTTCCAGGGAAATAACAAGTTATATATATAAATATATATATGGCACAGCCTCTCAAAACCTAGAAGTAACAATTATTGCTCTGAACTAAATGTGATAGCCAAGAGCTTACAATCTAGGCCTTAATTTTCTTATAAGTATTCTCTAAGTGAAATCATACAATATTTGCTTTTATGTTTCTGGCTTATTTTTCATCACATAATGTTCCACAGGTTCATTCACATTACATGCCTCACAACTTCATTCCTGTAGCAGCACAATATCCAATCATTTGTATACTCCAAAGTTTGCCATATACTTTTACTTCTCAGTCAATGTATCATTCAGCCACATCCATCAATTGGACATCATGTGTAATGTCCAAAGTCAACAGTCCATCAACACTTGCAATTTTAGACAATTTTCATTACTCCCATGAGCAAAATAATTGATAAATACGCCCTCACCAAACAGAAAATTCAAACCTCTTTTTAACTCTTGTCCCCCTGCCCCCATAATTTACCCCTGATATTGCTGTAGTACTGTTGATGTTTTCCTGTTAAACATAGCCCATAGCATGCAATAGAAATTTTCCCCCATACCCTGATATTATAAACTCTTTATACAAGGTTCATACCTTTGAAGAAGTTCACATAAGAAATTATTTTTATTTTTAGTGTTAATAGGCTGGATACATGGCTCTTTACAACCCTTTTCAGTCATGCTCACCTTCAATATGGCAATATTACTTGTAGACCTACTAATGAACTGCCTTCATTTCTATCCATTCCCTCACATTTAAGTTTGACTTTATTAGCTAACTGTTTACCCATCTCTAGCTTCCATGTATCTCTAGGTCCCCTATATTCTATATTATAAGCCCTATTTAAAAGTCCCCTATATTCTGTATTATATTCTGTATTATGAGTTTACCTTCTCCATGGTCATGTGCCTGCCTTATTTTACTCAGCATTAGGTTCTCAAGTTTCTTCCATCTTGTCATGTGTTTCAGGACATCATTTCATCTTATTTCTACATCCTATGTATATACCACATCTTATGTATATGTATATTTTTTTCATTTCATCTTAGGCAAATACCAATTTTGTTTACCACTCATCTGTTGATGGGCACTTGATTGTTTTCCATCTTTTGGCAATTGTGAATAATGCTGTTTGGAACATTGGTGTGAAAATGTCTGGTTTTATCACTTCTTTCAGCTTTCCTTGGTATGTACCGAGTGGTGGTATTGCCATGTCATATGGCAACTCAATGTTTAGTTTTCTAAGAAACCACCAGACTGTCTTACATAGCAGCTAAATATTCCCACCAGCAGTGCATAAGTGTCCCAATTTCCCCACATCCTCTCCAACATTTGTGTTTCTTGTTTGTTTAATAGCAGCCATTCTTAAAGCTGTGAGGTGGTATCTCATTGTAGTCTCGATCTGCATTTCCCTTATAGCTAATGAAAATGAGTATCTCTTCATGTTCTTTTTTAGCTATCAGTATTTGCTCTTTGGAAAAAATGCCTATTTTATAATTGGGTTTTTTTTTGTTTGTTTGTTTTTGTTTTTGAGTAGTATGATTTCTTCTGTATACAGGATATCAAACCTTAATTCAATACACGATTTCCAAATATTTTCTCCCATTGAGTTGGCTGCTCTTCATCTTTTTGACAAAATCTTTTGAGGCACAAAAGCATTTGATTATGAGAAGTTCCCATTTATCTATTTTTCCTTTCATTGCTTTGTGTTTTTGGTGTAAAGTTTAGGAAACTACCTCCTATTATGAAGTCTTGAAGATGTTTTCCTCTATTTTCTTCTAGGAGTTTTATGTCACTGGTTTTTATATTTAGGTCTGTGATTCACTTTGAGTTAATTATTGAGTAGGTTGTAAAGTAAGGGTCCTCTTTCATTCTTTGTGCTATTGAATTCAATTCTCCCATGCTCATTTATTGAAAAGACTAGTTAGTCCCAGTTCATTGGCTTTGTGGGTTTTGCTAAAGATCAGTTGACCATAGATCTGGTGGTCTATTTCCTCATTCTTGATTCAATTCCATTGGTCAGTCTTCTACTTTTGTGCAATACCATTATTGGCCTATAATAAGCTTTGAAATATGGAAGTATTAATCCTCCCACTTTCTTCTTCTTTTTTTTAGGATATTTTTGGCTATTTTAGGTCTCTTCTTCTCCCAAATTAATTTGGTAATTAGCTTTTCCAAGTCTTCAATATAGATTGTTGGAATTTTGATTGGCATTGTATTGAAGCTGTAGATTAATTTGGGTAGAATTGACATCTAAACTATATTTAACCTTCCTATCCATGAGCAGGGAATGTCTTTCCACCTATTTAGATATTTTTTATTTATTTTGTCAATGTTATGTAGTTTCCTCTGTACAAGTTCTTTATATCCCTAGTTAAGTTTATTTCTAGGTGCTTGATTCTTTTAGTTGCTATTTTGAATGGAATTTTTTCCTCAACTGACTCCTCAGTTAGGTCAGTGCTGGTGTTACTTATTTTTGCATATAAATGTAGGAATAGAAATATTACTTATTTTTGCATATAAATCCTATATTCTACCACCTTGCTGAATTTGCTTATTAGCTCATAAAGCTTTGTCATAGATTTACCAGGATTTTCCAAGTATAATATCATGTCATCTACAAATAATGAAAGTTTTACTTCTTCCTTTCTGATTTGGTTGCCTTTTATTTCTTTTTCCTGTCTGATTGCTTTAACTAGAACTTCTAGTACATAGTTGAATAATAGTGGTAACAGAGGGCATCCTAGTCTCATTTCCAATCTTAGGGGGAAGGCTTCCAGTCCCTCACTGTTGAATACGATACTGGCTGTATTGTTCACATATGCCTTTCATCATATTGAGGAAGCTACCTTTAAATCCTACCTTTTGAAGTGTTTTTATCAGAAATGGATACTGAATTTTGTTGAATCCTTTTTCAGCATCAATTGAGATGGTCATGTGATTTTTCCCATTTGATTTGTTAATGTGCTATATTACGTTGATCGAATTTCTTGTGTTGAACCACCCTTGCATTCCTTCTATAAACCCCACTTGGTTGTAGTGTATAATGTTTTTAAGGTGTCATTGGATTTGATTTGCTAGGATTTTGTTGAAAAATTTTGCATCTATATTCATTAGGGAGATTGATCTGTAGTTTTCCTTTGTTACAGCATCTTTACCCAGGTTTGGAATTAGAGTGATGTTAGCATCATACAATGAATTACGTAGTGTTTCTTTTTCCTCAATTTTTTGGAAAACTTGAGCAGTATTGGTGTTAGTTCTTTTTGGAATGTTTGATAAGATTCCTCTGTGAAGCCATCTGGCCCTGGACATTTTTTGTATTAAGATTTTCGATGACTGATTGAATCTCTTTACTTGAGATTGGTTTGTTGAGGATCTTCCATTTCTTCTCAAGTCAATGTAGCTTGTTCATGTGTTTCTAGGAATGTGTCCATTTCATCTAAGTTGTCTAGTTTGTTGGCATATAGTTGTTAACAGTATCCTTTTATAATTATTTTTAATTTATTCAGGACCCATCATAATTATCCCCCTCTCATTTTTTATTTTGTTTTCCTACATATTCTCTTTTATGTTGTGTCAGTGAAGCTGGGGATCCATTTTCGCAAAGAACCAACTTGATTTTTTATACTGTTCTTTTGTTCACCAATTCAATTAATTTAATTATTATCTTTGTTATTTCTTCTTTTTGCTTTGGGGTTAATTTGATGTTCTTTCTCTGGTTCCTCCAGCTGAGTAGTTAAGTCCTTGATTTTTGCTCTTTCTTCTTTTTTAATATTGGCATTTAGAGCAATCAGTTTCCCTCTCAGCACAGCCCTTGCCACATCCCATTAATTCTGATATGTCACATTCTCATTTTCACACATCTTTAGATAATTGCCTATTTCTCTAGCAATTTCTTCTTTGACCCACTGGTTGTTTAAGAGTATACTGTTTAATCTCCATAATTTGTGAAAGCTCTGGTTCTTTGATGATTATTGATTTCCAACTTTATACCATTGTCATCAGAGAAAATGCTTTGAATAATTTCAATGTTTTTACATTTATAAAGGCCTGTTTTGTGCCCCAATGTATGATCTCTCCTAGAGAATGTTCTATGAGCACTAGAAAAGAATGTGTATCCTGGTGTTTTGGAGTGTAACAATCTATGTATGTCTTTTAGGTCTAATCCAAATCAGATTGTTTGAGTTCCCTATTTCCTTGTTGATCCTCTGCCTGGTTGCTCTATCTATAGAGAATAGTGGTATATTGAAGTCTCCCACTATTATTGTTGAAACTAGACATGAATTTTAATTAGGATTTATGAACAGGGGAAGATCTTCCATGGTGGTGGCTGGCCATAGAAAATGGAAGTTAATGCTCCACAAAGGGGGAGAGTGCAAGGGCTTATATGGTTTAGGACAAGGGTGTGAACACCAGCGTCTCATGACACAGGGGCTTGGAGGTTTGTTATTGACAGTGATCAACAGAGGGGAGTTTTACTGCTTTGTTTATGATACCAGCTATACATTCTTCCACCAACCCCATCCCTGAGATTTGATTCTTTAATTTCCATCCCGGACATTGTAGGTGGGTAAATGCAGTAAGTTGTTCTCAATATGGAAGAGGGGCTTGGGCCCTGGGTCTGTCTACACAAATAGCAGCTATATGTGTGTACAAAACTGAATTTTGTTTATTTGTTTTTATCTAGGAATACTATATTAGTCCATTTATTCAAGTTTCCTTTGATGTCCCCTATACATATTTAAAAAATTTTTATGTAACCTATATATTTTTTAAGTTTATAAATCACTGACATCTTTGTTTTTATAATAAATGGAATTTTTCTAATGTATTTTCTTTAAAATGTCTACTTGTTGATATCAATAGAATAACAGAATCCTCTTTGAGCAAGTAAATACCTTCCCATGTCCCCACGTGTTGTTAAAATTATCTGGAAGTTTTATGTTTTGTGTTTTTATTTGTTTGTTGGTCTGCTTTGCATTTTACATCTACTTCAGGAATTATGCTTTTATGTTCATATTAGGTTCTAATACTCTGTTAGCAATTAGTGTATGGGCTTCATTTACTTGATATTTGAATGTGTCTAATATTTGAGTGCTTACTACATGCCAGGCAATATGAAATTCTAATTATTATTGGTTTTGTTTTCCATCATTCTACACATTGTCTTTCCTTTCTTGAAGCCTTCTCATGTACCGTTTGGTTGGAATACTTTTTCCAAGTGAGTTTCATTCATTAGTTCATTAGAAGGACACATGAGTAGTTAGCCTGAATTGTTGCAGATATGAAAATGCCTTCCTTTTGGCTTGTCAAGTGAATCATACTTTGCTGGGAATCTATTTTTTTTTTACATGGGCAGGCACCCGGTCCTCAGGCATCACAGGCAAGCATTCCTGCCTGCTGAGCCACCGTGGCCAGCCCAGGAATCTGTTTTTGAGTCATAATCCTTTCTCTTCAGAGTTCTCCAAACATTTTCTTTGTTTCTTTGTTTCTTTGTTTCTTTGTTTCTTTGTTTCTTTGTTTCTTTGTTTCTTTGTTTCTGTGTCTCTCTCTCTCTCTCTCTCTCTCTCTCTCTCTCTCTCTCTCTCTCTCTCTCTCTCTCTCTCTCTCTCTCTCTCTCTCTCTCTCTCTCTCTCTCCTTCCTTCCTTCCTTCCTTCCTTCCTTCCTTCCTTCCTTCCTTCCTTCCTTCCTTCCTTCCTTCCTTCCTTCCTTCCTTCCTTCCTTCCTTCCTTCCTTCCTTCCTTCCTTCCTTCCTTCCTTCCTTCCTTCCTTTCTTTTTCTTTCTTTCTCCCTTCCCTTCCCTCCCTTCCCTTCCCTTCCCTTCCCTTCCCCTCCCTCCCTCCCTCCATCCCTCCCTCCCTCCTTTCTTTCTTTCTTTCTTTCTTTCTTTCTTTTTTCCTACAGAGTTTTTGAGAAGACTATTTCCCATCTAATTTTGTTTTCTTTTTAGGTAAACTATATATCTCCCTATGTGTATGTATTTTCTTCTCTAGGTGATTGCAGGGTTTTCTACATCATTTAAATTTGTATATTTCACCATGCCTAGCTGAATGTTCTTTTGCATTATTTCTCTCAATTTTTTGTGGCCCTTCTTTAACTTCTCCCCCAATCAGAGACAATGTTCCATTTTTAAATTTCCTAATGCCTGTATATTAGAGTTCCTCAATATAATTTTTATGTATTTTATTGTATTTTCACATTCTATTTCTTAGTCTAGTCTCATAGTTTTTGCATTCTGCTAGATCATTGATCTCATATTCTAATTCACTAAGTTTACAAACTCCAAATCTGACATTAACTACCTCTATTATGATCTATTTGTAAATGCATGTAATATGCTCTTTCTCTGAACTACTGAGGCTTTTCATTTTCTCTGGTGATTTTTCTGTCTATTTATACTTACAGAGATCTAGTTTTTCAATATTCACAGTGGAAATGTAATCTGTCAAGAATTTTTGTCACTGTTCTATCATTTTTTGTTCTACATAAATATATAAGTTTATTTTTAAGTATATTGCAAGCTTTCTTTGGCAGCCTAGAAGGGCCTGTTAAGCTACAGTGATGGGAATAGGGCTACAGGCAGGGAGAGACATCAGGAGGTGAAGGAAAATACTTTTTGTTCATGAAAAATTCCCCTTAAAAAGTCAGCATTGTCTGCCCTAAGATAGTTGAGCCAGAAATGTACAGTCCTCCTTGTCACTTTATAGAGATATTTTATTTTTAGTGTTTTCTGTTTAGCTTAGGCCATTCTTGCTGCCTGTGGACTGAGTATTGACTGTGGACTTCACTATGATCCTGGCCCCCACACTCTTTGAATGTTTACAAAACAATGGTAAGCAGTGGGGCCAAGCTGTCCCCACTTGTTTTTCACTTGCACCATTTCTTGTCTATGGCTTCAACAATGAATAAGATCCTTGACTAGTTTTCAGCAAGAATATGGATTTTTTCCTGTTACGTTGATTGAGTCATTGTAATGAGAAATTGGACAGGACTTAGGATGCTCTATGTCTCAAAGTTGACTTTAAATTCTCACATCAGTTCCAAGAGTGTTTTTATCACCAGGCCTATAAATAGTTAGGTAGAAAGTACAATCTATGACTCTTCTGCTTGGTTAATATGCCAGAACTCACATAATTTTTACCTCAGATTTTGTCAGCTCTACTTTTCACACTAATTTCAATACATAATATTCTTGTGTCTGTGAATTTATCTGTCAAGTGTGTGTATGTTTATTCTTTATAGTATTTGCTATAACTTACAATTTATACCATAGCCTATGAGTAAAATGCAAGTTTAACTTGTCACTTTCTCATTATAAACTTTTCATTATATGGGCCATTACCTTGACTATCCAAAATGGTATTCTGGATTTCCAAATAGATAATACTTATGTCTTTGACCTGATAACTTCTTATTTTCTAAATGCTCTGTGGGAAACACTAATGAAAGTTCATTATCATATAGTTTATAAAATGACCATATGGAAAATCTGTATTTTCATTGGAGCAGATTTTTAAATCCATGTTCCAGTTCTTTCGAAATCACCATCCACCCAGCAGGAGATTTTTGTTACCATAGAGTGTCTTATGATAAAACTATTCACCTGGAAGGATTTGATGACCAGCAGAAAGGCTTTTCTAGCTTTTTTTCATTGTTTTATTGAGGAGAAAATATTCACTCACTGAGGCTATTCTTTCTGGTTGTCATTTTTCCTAAAAGAGGGGAAAGGTATGTTAAAAGCACACAGAACTATTTGCAAACAGCATTGAATTATATCCAAACTACATGTGAGTTCTTTATTCATGCAGCCCCTTCTAGGATATTCTTTAATTAATAGTGGTTTCTTTTCCCCTCACAGAATGCTAATCTGAAGGTTATTTTCTGATGGACAAATTACTTTGAGATCATAAAACTGATCACAGGAGAGGAAGCCAAGGACAGAGAGAAGGGATTTCCCCAAAAGGCCAAAAGCTAGTAATTAGCGAAAATGAGACATCAGGGCAGATTTGGGTTTCCAGGACCATGGATTGAGGGTGTGATGCTGCTAATGAGACTAGAAGTGTACAATCCTGGTAGGTTGGGTGGGCGTGGTAGGTAGGGAAGAGCATGAAGGGATGAGGTTTGTGTGTTTACTCGATTATTTACTTTCCCTTTATATGTAGGGTTTTAGGCATCTTACAGTAGAACTACCTATGTGACATTGAAAATACAAGACTTAAGAAGAGATGAAGGACAAATAAAGGTATGGATTAGAAGGTAAAATTAAACGGACAGCCAAAAGAGAGCACAGGCAGCGCACCCATAAAGAAGGCCATAGTTTTGCTGCAGATTTTGCTTTGTACGTCCTTTAAGTCAAAGAGAAAAGGAAGACTAGTCATTTTTGTGGTTAGCAATTTCAAAGAGAAGACAAGCAACATATGATTCTTCTGAAGAAGGAGAACTTTTCCTGGCTATCAGCTTTAAGGCACATTTCTCTTTTCCTTTTGCATATTTGGAATTAAGTTTAAAAGAAGACAACTTGAGTATTCATCCTAACTCTATCCTATGGGGAAGAAGAGATGGTGTTAAAAAGATGACTGGTCACAGATAGAAATCTGATATTGGCAAAAGCTTAAACGTACTATTCCATTGTATGTATATTTGATCACAGTAAGTTACTCTTTCCCATGAGGGGCTTCTAAAGCTGACCCGTATCCATGGACCATGTGGTAGAGAGGAAATAGCTAAATATTTGGAATTAGGAAACCAGTCTGCAATTTTTGTCTCTTGTATGAAATTTAGGGGAAGTAACACACACTATATGGATCTTATAATGATTAAATTATGATTACATTTTGGAAAGGGTTTTGTAAAGCACAAAGCATTACACATCTTATAATTATTATTGTTACTATTATCCTTTTAGTTACACAATATTCTTTTAAGAAAATGACAAATACTAAAAAGTCATGTCATTATGATGACATTTACTCCCAACATTGTTTTTATTGCATTTTCTCCAATTGTTTTATTTGCTTTCCATGGAGAATTAAGTCTTCAACATTATGAAATACAACTTTTCTTAGCTAAAGTTCTGTTTATACTCAAGTTTAGAAGTCACAAGGCTGTTTTTCACAGGACAATATTATTGTGACAATAAAGAGTTGATTTAGGTGACGGTCTGAATAGTAAAATAGAGCAATAAACTCATGAAATGATTGGCAACATCTGATGTAGAAATAAATCTGCATCCACTGTCTTTTATTGAATTGAAATTGAAAACACCTTTTCTAGTTATCTGTGTTGTCAGCAAATTAAAAAAAAAAGCTATATATTCTGTTTTTTGTGTGTTTAGAGACAAATTTTGAATGACAGAACTACATCTCCTTCATTTTTTGTTTCACAGTGTATGTTTCTTTAAGGGCTCATTAAGTTATTGTATTGCTATGAATTATATTTGCCATTTAAAGAGAATGGAAAAGGCTACATTGTGCCCTTGAACTTATTGGTAGATTTTCTTTTAAAATAATGGCATGAAGAAATGATGCTGCTACTAAAATATCCTTGTGATTACTTCAGCTATGATTGTGCTAAGTGACCCAATAAATTTTCCGATTAAAATATTCAGTTCTTCATCTATTTTCCATAGTGGGCATCAGAAATCAATGACTTTCGGCTGTGAAGAAAAGGTGCTATTCAGTGGAGTATATATTTTTTCCTTTAATTTGTACTTCTCAGAAACTAGTTAAGTGTCCTCAGTTACATACTATATTTAAGTTTTGAACTAACCGAAAAAAGCTTCCACTAGGTCACTCTTGCGCAGAAACTTTGCCAAACACTTGGCAAAAAAAAAAAAAAAAAAAAAACAACTTCCTAGCTAATGGATTCCCCTGTCCTCTAAATAGACTTCCCAAATAACCTATCGTTATCAATGTAAGATGTGTTTGAAAATTATTATTCCAACTTCAGAGCAATTTTTGAATATTTATAAAAAATATTATACAATATTTCATAGTCCATTCGGAGAGTATATAATGTTTCCTCCAATATTATGCTTTTCAAGAAGAGTAAAACCTGCAGCACTGTTTTAATAGGTAGAAAATCAACTGCCACTATTGAGAACTTACTTATCAGACATTGTGTGTGAGAGCTTCTTGCTTCTTATCTCATTTAACCCTTATTAACTCCATGCATTAGGAGTTGCCCGCTGCATATACACGAGGAAACTGAAACTCAGATGAATCTCAAGTTTCCTTATGATCGCATAGTAAATGCCAGAATTCAACTTTAGGTCCATCTGATATCAGAGTGTGCGGTCTTCAAAAGTATCCTATGCTGCCTGATGGTGAATAAATGGTGTGTCTATAGTATTTTCTTGTTTTATTGAGCTGTAGAGTTTCAGGCCACGCCTTGCAGCAGAATATGGCTAGGAAGGAGGCTGGCCAAGAGGACAAGCAGACAGCCAAGTCTTTGGAAGGCTGCCAGAGACAAGGAGAGCAGGTAGGTGTCTGGGGATAAACCGGCTATAGACTCAGGGAGAGAGCGCTTAGGTACAGGTACCCTAATCAACAGAGTTTCCCAGTACCTTTCACTGCTTAGAACAGAACTTTCCAATTCTGACTTCTGGCAGGTAGAGTTCTTGTATTAGATTCTCACATTGTTCCAATCATTGCTGGATAGATAATATTCACTACCGTTTTTTAAGTGTATGCAGATTTTATTATAATAATTAAAATATAAAGTTATTCTAAAATATTATTGAACTCAGAGTTTTGTCTTAACATATTTTCTTAGTTGATAGATGCTAATATTACTACTTATTATGCCTCGTTAAAATTTGATTCAGAAAATATGTTGACATTAAAGTATATTCTGAAAACGTTGGAATCGACAGTACTAGTGGATGCAGCCTTAAACACCTCGTGAGATCTTGTCGTGCTGGTCGTTCAAATAAGCGTTCTTTTTTTTTGCCTGCTTTTTCTTATCTCTTTTCTTTTTCTTTTTTCCTTTTTTGTATGCTGTATAGTGGGGATCACATGTCATTCTTTTCCCATGTGGCTATCCCGATATTGCAACACCCTTCCTTGATTTTTTTTTTTTTTTTTTTGGAAGTGTATGGGCCAGGAATTGAACCTGGGTCTCCCACATGGCAGGTGAGAATAATACCACTGAACTACTCTTGTAGCCCCTAAATAAGAATTTTAAACACACAATATCTCACTGAACCTTGCAACAATCACGGTCCAAAAGACCACTCTCATAGAAGGTAAGCACTATTATTCTCCTATTTTTCACATAAAGAAACTGAACCTCCATTCCCAGTTTCTAAATACTACCTACCACAATGTTTTGTGGAGGTTAAAATAGATAATATATTAAAATAGTACAGTCTAAGCTTAAGGCAATCAATGTTAACTGTTATTATTATAAGTAGTAGTCATTGTAGGGGTAGTAGTGATTAGTTATTAATATTAGTTCCAACTGAAATCCAGCTCCATTAACTTTATTTATATAATTGCAGCTTATCTTGTTCCAAAAAGGTTTAAAATGTTTCCATAAAGCAGCATTTCATTATGTTTAGAGAACAAGAGGAATCTCAATAGATTTTAATATTAAGCAAGAGATTTCAAAGGAATTTCAGACTTAAATGATGTACTTCAGACCATGTGTAAAACTTCGGTAGAAATCTGCTTATTCCAATTGGTTTCATAATAATGTTTTGCTTGTTTGTTTTAGTTTACTTTAGTTTTTAGTATTGTTGCTTGTTTCTGCATGGAGGAAGAGAAGTGTCAAAAGTAAGTCATGGAATTTGTTACACATAGTTAAGTGTGGGAAAGGATTACAATATTAGAATAGTTGGCAATCAAAACTTATGAATTTAATTAATCCACTTAATATCTTTTGATTGTTTTACAGATGCTAGATATAACAATCAGTAGTTAACAGGGACATTCAAACATTTAAGGCTTACCATGAATAGAGGTTAAGCATAAAATACTGTGGTTGTCAAACTGAGTATCTTTTAAATGATCCTTTAATAACCATGCACAACCACTAATAACTACATACAAAAATGTAGTCTCTACTTGTCCTTGCAATGCTTACCTTACAATATAGTTTTGATACTTTCCTTCCATCCATAGAAGGCTTGAAAGGAAATATAAATTCTTAATTTAAAGGTCTAGTAACTTTACTTTGCAACCTCTCAAAAGAACTATCTGGCTTTTGCATTTTTCTGTTCTGAATAACCCAGAAAAATACTTCATTGATAGTTGGGTTAATAAACTTTTGATAGAAGGAAATATCAGGGCAGGAAGAAGGGGTTAGAGAGAAGAGAAGAGAGGAGGGGGAGAGCAGAAGGAGGGGAGGAGAAAAAAGAGTGTTTTAGTTTGCTACATTGGTGAAAGCAATATGCCATAAAATAGGTTGGATTTTAACAATAGGAATCCATTAGTTACAAGCTTACAGTTTTGAGGCCATGAAAATGTCCAAATCAAAGCATCATCAAGACGATGCTTTACTCCTGAAGACCAGCTACCAAAGATCCTGGACTCTTCTGTCATGGCAAGTCACATGGAAGTATCTGCAGGTCTCTCCCTTCTCTTCTGGATTTCCTTGCTTCCAGCTTCTTGCTTTCTTTTTCTTTGTCAAAATTTTATTCTCTGATGGGGGATTCCAATAAGCGATTAAGATCAATCCTGAATGAGGTGGGTCACAACTTAAAATTCTGCTCATCCAAAATTCCTTCTTCCAATGGGACCATACATACATGAATGGATTAACTTTAAGAACCTATTTTTCTTGGGTACATAACAGCTTAAACCATCTCAAGGAGAACGAAAGGAGAAGGAAGAGAAAGAAGGAAGGAAGGGAGAGGAGAAAAAATGGAGGAAAGAATGGAAGAAAGGAGGATGTACTGATTTGAAGCTGTATGCATCCCCAGAAAAACCATGTTCTTTTAATCCAGTCTTGTGGGGGCAGACCTATTTCTGGGTGGGACCTTTTGATTAGGTTGTTTCCATGGAGTTGAGACCCCTCCCATTCAAAATGAGTTCTTAATTTGTTTACTGGAGTCCTTAAAGGAGCTCAGGGAGGGAGAGGGAGAGAGAGAGAGAGTTCAGAGCTGACACAGAGAGTAGAGAGATGAAACCAAGACACAGACATCTGGAGATGCAGAAGTAGCCGAGAGAGTTGTTTGACCACAGAAACTGGGAGAGGACAGCTGACATTGCCATGTGCCTTCCCGCATAACAGAGAAACCCTGGATGGATTACCTTTCCTTGAGAGAAGGTATCCTGTTTTGATGCCTTAATTTGAACATTTCACAGTCTTTGACTTGTAACTTGTGATTTAATAAATCCCATTATAAAAGCCTATGCATGTTTGATACATTGCATTTAAGCAGCTTTAGCAAACTGAAACAGGAAAAATGAATCAAGACCCTACCTCCCTACCTCTGTAGAGTTACAAAGTGATTTGTTTTCATTCTACTTCAATCTTTGTTTCATAATTTTTTTTAATTTGGCAGGTAATTTTCCTAGCATCATTTAAAAATATTACTTTTTTTCCATGTTATAAAAATAATACATGCTGATAAAAAAATACATGCTGTATTGGTTTATTAAAGCTGCTGGAATGCAATATGCCAGAACTGAAATGGCTTTTACAAAAGGAATTTATTAAGCTATAAATTTATAGTTCTAAGGCCATAAAATGTCCAAACTAAGGCATCCAGTGAAAGACACCTTGACTCAAGAAAGACTAATATCTGACATAGGAAGACATAGGAAGACATGTGGCTGGTGTCTACTGGTCCTTGTTCCCGAATTTCTTGTTTCCGGCTTCTGACGCCAGGGGTTTCCTCTCTAAGCCTCTGTGGGCCTTTAGTTATCTCTATTGGAACACAACTGTGGATTCTGGCTTGCTTAGCATCTCATGGAAAGGCACATGGTGATGTCTGCTGGACTCTGCCCATGTCTAGGCATCTCTCTCTCTGTTGGCACTTCAAGCATCTCCAAATGTCTGAACTGTTTTGAAGCATCTACATCTGTTTTAGTTGGATAAAGCTGCTGGAATGCAATATACCAGAAATGGAATGGCTTTTAAAAAAGGAATTTAATAAGTTAGAAGTTTACAGTTCTAAAGCCATAAATATGTCCTAACTATGGCATCCAGAGAAAGATACCTTGGCTCAAGGAAGACCGATCTGGAAAGGCACATGGCTGGTGTCTGCTAGTCCTTGTTCTGGGTTCTGTTGCTTCCAGCTTCTGATGCCAGTGGTTTTCTCTCTAAGAATCTGTGGGCCTTCACTTAGCTCCTCTGGCACACAACTCTGGGTTCTGGCTTGCTTAGCATCTCATGGGAAGATTGATGACAATGTCTGCTGGACTCTGACCCAGGTCTAGGCATCTGCTCTCTCTGTTATCACTCCAAGAATTTCCAAACATCTGTGTCTCTGTCAGATCTGAAGAAACTGTTCTCCAAACATCTACATCTGCATTTCTAAGCATCTGTATCTGTCTATTTCTGAGGTTTCTCCAAAATGTTTCCACTTTTAAAGGACTCTAGTAAACTAGTCAAGAGCCACCTTGAATGGGTGGTGCCACATCTTTTTTTTTTTTTTTTTTTTTTTTTTTTTTTTTTTAAAGACAGAGAGAAGGAAGGAAGGATAGAAGGAAGGAAGGAAGGAAGAAAGGGAAACATTTTTAAACATTTTCTTGTTTTTATTGTATTCTGTTTCTCCGTTTTTGTTACATGGGCTGGGGCCGGGAATCGAACCGAGGTCCTCCGGCATAGCAGGCAAGCACTTTGCCCGCTGAGCCACCGCGGCCCGCCCAAGGGTGGTGCCACATCTTAATCTAATCAAATGGTCATGCCCATAACCGGGTGTGTCATATCTCCATGGAGATAATCTAACTGAAAGTTTGCACATACCCCTATATTGAATCAGGATTAAAGGAAACAAGGTTGGATCAGGAAAAGGACATGGCTTTTCTTGGGTACATAACAACCTCAAATTCCATATTTACATTCATTGCAGAAAAGTTGGAAAATAGAGAAAAAAAAATAGCATTTTTCTCATAATTTTACACATAGTTCTATAAAATGTAGCATTGTACTTTCAGGAATATATATTTTTAAAATTATTTTTTACTTATTTTGTTTTTTTCCAGGAATATTTTTTATATATAAACTGTTTATTTTTCTATCCTGTCACAATCCCATCAGTTACTAACTACCAGGAATTAGGTCAGAATTTGCAGGTTAAGAGCACAGTCCTCTGCAAGACTAACTGCTTCAGACATCAGTTACAAATTCGAGCATAACCAGCGCAGCTTTTTAAAAAATATATTCACATAACATACAATCCACCCAATGTGTATAACAAATATCTTTTAGTATAATTAGTGGTTTTTGCATTCTTCACCACAATCAATTTTAAAACATTTTTATTACTCCATAAAGTAAAGCCCCTTGCCCCTTAGCTGTCACCGCTCAACCTCTCTATGCTTCACCATTCATTGCAGAAGAGTTGGAAAATACAGAAAAAAGAAAATAGCATATATAACAACTATTATATGCTATTATATAACAACTACTCTGATTCTGTATCTATAGATTTATTATATATACATTTTATACAAATGGAATCATGCAATATGTAGTTATTTGTGTCTGGTTTCTTCCACTTAGTTTAATTTTGCAATTATTATTTTTTAAACTAGAGTATAGTCCATAGTTTGCATTGGGTGTATTTTCCCATATACCACTCTACTATTAATACCTTGTAATGGTGATACCTTCAATAGTGTTCAAGAAAGAATCTTCTTATATTTGTATTATTATCCACAGTACTCAACCAAAGCAGAATTCACTATGTTATACAGTACCATGTTTTATCCTCTAACTCTCCTTCTAGTAACATATGACCCAAAACTTCCCATTTCAAAATATTCACACACATACTTCAGTGCTGTTAATTACAGTCACAATAATGTGCTCTCACCACCACTCTCCATTTCCAGATATTTACAATCAATCTAATTAGAAATTCTTCACAAGTTAAGCATCAGCTTCCCATTCTCTGCCCCCATTCAATCTCCTGGTTTATTAGTTTGTTCAAGACTACTGGAATGCAGTATACCAGAGAAGGAATGGCTTTTTAAAAGTGAATTTACTGTTACAAGTTTCCAGGTCTAAGGGTACAAAACTGTCCAAATTAAGGCATCCAAGGAAAGATACATTGACTCAAGAAAGGCCGATGTCTGTCACATGAGAAAGCACATGACTGGCATTTTCTGGTCATTGTTCCTGGTTTATTGCTTCCAGCTTCTGATGCCGGAGGTTTCCTCTCTAAACTGTGGGCATTCACTTAGCGCCACTGGGACAGAACTCTGGGTTCAGCCTTGCTTAACATCTTATGGAAAGGCACATGCAATGTCTGCTGGGCTCTGCATCTCCAAACATCCATTTCTAGGCATCTGCTCTCTTTTATCACTCCAAGCGTCTCCAAATGTGTGCATCTCTGTGGGCACTGAAACAACTGTTCTCAAAGCATCTAAACTTCCTCCAAAATGTTTCCCTTTTTGTAGGACTCCAGTAAACTAATCAAGACCCACTTTGAATGGGCGGAGTCATATCCTCATCTGATAAAAAGGTCACATCCACAACTGTGTGTGCCACCTCTCCATGGGAATAATCCAGTCAAAAGGTCCTACCCACAATTGGGCGTGTCACATCTCCATGAAGACAATCCAGTCAAAGTTTCCACCCTAAACAATGGGTCTATCCCTGCAAGATTGCATTAGGGATGAAAACATGGCTTTTCTGGGGTATATAATTTCAAACCAGCACACCTGGTAACCTATAATCTAGTTATAATTTATAACTCTAGATGTTTGCTTATTATATTTAGTTCATTTCAGTGAGATCATCGATATTTGTCCTTTTGTGCCAGGCTTATTTCACTCAGCATATTGTCCCCAAGGTTCATCCATGTTTTCACATACATCAAGACTTCATTCCTTCTTATAGCTGAATAATATTCCATCATATGTATATACCACATTTTGTTTATCCATTCTTCAGTTGATGGGCACTTGGCTTGCTTCCATTTTTTGGCAATTGTGAATAATGCAGCTACGAACATCAGTGTGAAAATATTTGTTAGAGTCATGGCTTTCAGTTCTTCTGGGTATATACCTTAAAGTGGGATTGCCAGGCCATATGGTAATTCTATATTAGCTTTCTGAGGAACCTCCAAACTGTCTTCCACAGTGGCTGTACCATTTTACATTCCCACCAGCAGTGAATGAGCATTTCTGTTTCTCCACCTCCTCTCCTGGAGATGGCAGAGAGTCCTGGATGTCACCCAGAAGATTGAGGAGGGTAGGGCCAAGAATAAGACGGTTTCCCCAATGCTCTCCAGTACTGCAACCTCAATGTTTGGAGAGAGAGCAGGACAGCTGCATGAGCCCTTGAAAGTGTGGGACTGCTGCAGTTTCACACCCCAGTGATAAAACATTATTGTATTGACTCTCAGACTTTGAAAACTAATGGAGTTTACCCTGAAGGTTTTAGAAATTGTTTGGGTCTGGTGACCCCTGTTTTCCTTCCAGTTTCTCCCCATGGAAATGGAAACATTGTCCTATGACTGCCCCTCAGTTGTATGCTGGATGCAGATAACATGTTCTGAGTTTCACAGGTCTACAGCCAGAGGAGAATTTTGCCTTACTACAGACAATGCCGATAGCTAATTTTGATGAGATTGTGTACTGTTGCTTACTTTGTGTTGTAGTTGCTTTGTTACTGAAATGAATTAAGGCTTTTGTGATACTGTGATGGGATGAATACATTTTGTATATGGAAAGAATATATCTTTTGGAATTTCAGAGTATGGAATGTGCCAATTTGAAACTGCTACATACTCCAGAAAAGCCATGTTCTTGTAACCCAATCTTGTGGGAGCACACCTATTTTGTAATAGGACCTTTTGACTAGGTCGTTTCCATGGCAATGTGACTCACCCATTCAAGTTGGGTCTTAATCTACTTACTGTAGTCCTTCAAGAGGGAAACATTTTGGACACAGCACAGACACCTGGAGACAGAAAATGCCCTCGGAGATGCTAAGCTAAGAGATGAAATTTAAAGTTTGCCCCAGAGAAGCTAAAAGAGTACCCACAGATGCTTAGAGGAGGGAAACTCTCCAGGTAGAGCTGAAAGGACCCCCAGAAACTGAAAAAGCCATTTTGGAAACCAACCCAGGAGAGAAGGGCCAGCAGATGTCACCATGTACCTTCAGAAACCCCAGATGCAATTGGCTTTTCCTGATAGAAGGTATCCTCTTTTTTATGCCATAAATTGGACATTTTCATGGCCTTAGAACTGTAAATTTGTAACCTAATAAATCCCCTTTGTAAGAGCCAATCCATTTTTGGTATATTACATTCTAGCAGCATTAGCAAACTGAAACACCAATGCTTGTAGTTTTCTGGTTTTTTAGTATTGGCCATTTTAGTAAGTGTGAAATAATAGCTCATTTCGGTTTTGATTGGCATTTGCCTAATAACTGGTAAAGATAAGCATTGCTTCATGTGCTTTTTAGCCATTTGTATTTCCTCGGATAAATGTTTATTCAAGTCTTTCAATAAGAAAGACTAGCTCATTTTTTTTTAATTTGTGCTATTTGTCTTTTTATTGTTAACTTGTAAGATTTCTTCATATATTCTGGATATTAAACCCTTGTTGGACATGTGGTTTCCAAATATTTTCTCCCGTTGTGTAGTATGACTTTTTACTTTGTTGAAAAAGTCCTTTAAAGCACAAAAGCTTAGCTTTGAGTTCTGGTTTATCTCTATATATTTTTCTTTAGTTGCTCGTGCTTTGGGTGTAAAGTCTAAGAAACCACTGCCTATCACAAAATATTGAAGATGCTTCCCTAGATTTTCTTCTAGGACTGTCATGGTCCTAGCTGTTATATTTATGTCTTTGATCTATTTTGAGTTACTTTTTATAAAAGGTGTGAGATAAGAATCTTCTTTCATTCTTTTCCATTTGATACCCAGTTTTCCCAGCACCATTTGTTGAAGAATCTATTTTGTCCTAGTTAAGTGGACTTGGCAGCCTTGTCAAATATCAATGGACCACATATGTTAGGGTATATTTTTGAACTCCCAATTCAATTCCATTGTTCAATATATCTATCTTCATGGTAATAGTTTGTTGTTTTGACCTCTGTCAAAGCTTTGTAATGTGCTTTAAAGTCAGGAAGTGTGAGTGCTCCAACTTTGTTCTTCTTTTTCAAGATGTTTTTGGCTATTCAGGCCCCCTTACCCTGCCAAATAAATTTGATAGTTGGCTTTTCCATTTCTGCAAAGTAGGCTGTTGGAATTTTGATTCATATTGCATCGAATATATTAGTGATGTTTAGACTTATAGTTCATGATCATGGAATGTCTTTCCCTGTATTTAGGTCTTTGATTTCTTTTAGCAATATTTTATATTTTTATGAGTAAAAGACTTTTAAATCCTTGGTTAGATTTATTTCTAGATATTTGATTCTTTTAGTTGGTATTGGAAATGGAATTATTTTTCTTGATTTCCTCTTCAGGTTGCTCATTAATAATGCAAATAAATACTATTGATTTTTGCATGTTAATCTTGTATCTACCACTTCGCTAAATTAGATATTAGCTCTTGTATATTTGTTGTTGATTTTTCATCACTTTATATATATAAGAGCATGTCATCTGAAAATAGTGAAAGTTTTACTTCTTCCTTTCAAATTTGGATGCCTTTTGTTTCTTTTCCTTGCCTATTGCTCTAGCTAGAACTTCTACCACAATATTGAAAACAGTGGTTACAGCAGGCATCCCTGTCTTTTTCCAGATCATAGAGGGAACAATTGATCTTTCACCACTCAGTAAGATGTTAGCTGTGGGCTTTTCTTATTTGCCCTTTATCATGTTGAGAAAGTTTCCTTCTACTATCTTTCAAAGTATTTCTTCAAGAAAAGATGCTGGCATAAGAGTGGCCTCATGATGCTATCTCCTGTGGAGACCTGAGGAAAGAAAGTGGAAGACAGACTTTGATAGCAATTTCTCTCTTATGTAGTTACAGAAAGAATTTTAGAGCCAATTCTTTGATTATTATCCTATATGTTTCTGTTGGGCAAGTCTCATGCATACTCACCCCCGCCATGGCTCAGCTTCAGACATGCTTCTACACTGACAACAAGAAATATGCTATAGCTGATGTTCCCTTCTCAATCCTGCTGTCTCTGAAATTGTTCACCTTAGTAATGTCATCAATAAATTGCTGGAGGCCAAAATGAGTTCCCAAAATATTTGGAATTTGATTTCCTGATCAAGGGCCAGTTTCTACAAATGTCATTGGTCAAACACATGGAATTGGAGAACATCTCATCAGAAGAGGTCCTAGAACTAAATGTGTGGAGGAGTACAGTGCACCTCAGCCAGAGCAATGCATGTTCCATGATGACTGGATCAGTTCTATTAAAGGAACAGAGAAATGGATCTTGACGTTTCTTATGATGAGACTTCTTGAACATGATCCTTGGAAGGAAAGTTAGTAATGATAATTATGGGACCTACAGACACAGTAAAAGATGTGGCTTGGGTGAAAAAAGACAAGTTGTCTTGTTTACTCCTGAGTGCCTCTATGGATCAGACTATTCTCTTATGGGAGTGGAATGTAGAGAGAAACAAAGTGGAAACCATACACTGCTGCAGAGGTCATGCTGGAAGTGGGGAATCTATAGCTCTTGATACCACAAGAACTATATTTTGCAGTGGCTCTTGGGATAAGATGCTAAAAATCTGGTCTACAGTCCCTACAAATGAAGAAGATGAAATGGAGGAATCTACTCATCGACCAAGAAAGAAACAGAAACAAGAGCAATTGGGACTAACCAGGACTCCCATTGTGACTCTCTCTGGCCACACACAAACAATTTCCTCAGTCCTGTTGTCATATGCTGAAGAAATCTGATCTGCATCTTGGGACCACACAATGGATGCTGAGGCTGAAAGTCTTAAGTCAACTTCGACAGGAAATAAAGTATTTAATTGTATCTCCTGTTCTCCACTTCATAAATGTTTAGCATCTGGGAGTACAGATAGGCAGATCAGACTATAAGATCCCTGAACTAAAGGCAATTCTTTAGTGTCACTGTCCCTAGCCCCACATATAGACTGGGTCTCATCAGCAAAGTGGTGTCCTACCCATGAACAGCAGCTGATCTCAGGGTCTTTAGATAATGTTGTCAACTGTAGGATAGAAGAAGTTGTAAGCCTCCTCTCTATGATCTGGCTGCTCATGAAGACAAAGTTCAGACAGACACAGGGTTACTTCTGAGTGGAGGAACAGACAATAAGTTGTATCCCTACAGATATTCACCTACTACTTTCCATATGGAGGCATGAAAGTGAATGATAATTTGACTATAGAGATTCTTTCTATAAATGACATCTACAGAGAATTCTCAGGTTACATAGACCTGCAGGTCAACTCTTCAGAAAGCAGCCTTTCAAGTTAAAAGTTTACATAAGGTTTTCACCCTTGATAAAAACTAACATTGCTGTATTTTTCTTCTTTATTTTGTATTTGTAATACAACATTTTATGTTTATAATATATAAAATGTGACCTGCATTCTCTATGCTAAACACTTGAAATTAAACTAAGGTATTTTATTAAGGTATTTTATTTTCTTAGATTAAAAAAAGAAAAAAAAAGGATGCTGGATTTTGTCAAATGCCTTTTCTGAGTCATTTGAGATGATCATGTTGCTTTGTTACTGTGGTATATTATATTGATTGATTTTCTTGTGTTGACTCATCCTTGCACATCTGGATAAAATCCATTTGATCATGGTATCTTTTAAAGTGCTATTGGATTCAATTTCTTAGTATTTTGTTGATGATTTTCATATCTATATTCATTAGAAAAATTGGTCTGTAATATTTTTTCTTATAGTATCTTTATCTGTCTTTGATTTTAAGTTAATGTTGACTGTGTTGGGTAGTGTTTGATTCTCCTCAATTTTTTGGAAGAATTTGAGCAGGATTAGTATTAATTCTCCATGGAATGATTGGCAGAATTCATCTGTGAAGCCATCTGGCTCTGGGCTTTTCTTTGTTGGGAGGTTTTTCATGAGTGGTTCAATCGCTTTAATTGTAATTGGCTTGTTGAGGTCTTCTTTGTCTTCTAGACCCTGTGTAGGTTGTTCATGTGTTTCTGGAAATTTATCCATTTCATCGAGTTTGTCTCATTTGTTGACTAACAGTTGTTCATCCTTTTTATTTTGTGGAGTCAGTAGTAAAATCATCCCTTTCATTTGTAGTTTTATTTATGTGCATCTTCTCTCTTTTTCTTTTCTTTATCAGTCTAGCTATGGGTTGTCAATTGCATTGATCCTCTCAAAGAACCAACTTTTGGCTTTGTTAATTATTTCTACCTTTTTTAAATTCTCAATTTCATTTATTTCTGCTCTAATCTGTTATTTCTTTCCTTCTGCATGCTTTGGGATTAGTTTGCTATTCTTTTCTAATTTCTCCAAGGGCACAGTTAGGTCTTTGATTTTAGCTTTCTTATTTATTTTACTGCAAGGCATTTAGTGCTATACATTTCCTGCTTAGAACTCTCCTCACTGAATTCCATAGGTCTTGATATGTTGTGTTCTTTTTTTCATCCATCTTGAGATATAAACTGATTTCCCTTATATTTTCTTCTTTGACTCACTGGTTGTTTAAGAGTATGTTGTTTTACCTCTGTATATTTGTGGATATTCAAATTCTCCATCTATTACTGATTGCCAGCTTTATTCTATTATGGTCAGAGAAAGTGCTTTGCAGAATTTCAATTTAAAAATTTTTTTAAGACCTGATTTGGCCCCAACATGTGTTCTATCCTGGAGAATGATCTGTTGACACTTGGGAATAATGCATATCATGCTGTTCTGTGGTGCCATGTTTTGTAATGTCGGTAAGGTCTAGTTCATTTATCATATTATTAAAGTCATCTGTTTCCTTATTGTTCCTCTGTATATATGTTCTGTGTATTGATAATAGTGTTGTACTGAAGTTTCCAACTATTATTGTAGAGACAGCTGTTTTTCCCTTCAGTTTACCTAGTGTTTGCCTCATATAATTTGGGGCACCCTGGTTAGGTGCATAAGTATTTATGATTGTTATTTCTTCTTGGTAGAATGCACCTTTCATTAATATATAGTGTCCTCATTTGTCTCATAACAATTTTGCATTTAATATCTGTTTTGCCTGATATACATATAGTTTCCTCAACTTTGTTTGTGGTTATTATTTGTGTGGAATATTTTTTTCCAACCTTTCACTTTCAACCTACTTGTGGCCTTGGGTCTAAGGTGAGTTTCTTGTAGACAACATATAGATGGGTAATACCTTCCCAGCCATTCTTCCAGTCTGTGTCTTTTGATTGTGGAATTTAATGCATTCATATTCAATGTTATACTGTAAGGGCAGTACTTACTTCAACCATTTTATCTTTTGGTTGTTGTAAGTGTTACTGATAATTACTGTATTAATACTATATTACTGTATTACTGATAATCTTCATGTTTACCCTCTCCTCCAAGTCTCTCTTTCCTGTCTTTTCCTTTTCAGCTTGCAGAACACCTTTAGTAATTCTTGTAGAGTAAGCCCTCTTCTTGACAAACTCTCTCAGTTGCTGTTTATCTGTGAATATTTTAAACTCTCCCTCGTTTTTTTTTTTTTTTTTTTTTTTTGGCATGGGCAGGCACCAGGAATCAGACCTGGGTCTCCGGTATGACAGGTGATAACTCTGCCTGCTGAGCCATCTCTCTTGTTTTTGAAGGACAGTTTTTTAGATAAAGAATTCTTGGCTAGTAGTTTTTCTTTTTCGGTACCTTAAATATATCATACCACTGCCTTCTCATCTCCATGATTTCTGTTGAGAAATCACCACTTAATCTTATTGTTTTCCCCTTGTATGTGACAAATCACTTTCCTCTTGTTGCTTTCAGGATTTTTTTTATTTTTCACATTTTACATTGTCTATTTTCATTCTTTCAAATTATTCCTTCTGTTCACCCAGTGTCTTCTTATATCCTTTATCTCTTTAACCATATTTTCCTTCATCTCCTTGAGTTGATTTAGAAGACTTGTTTGAACATCTTTGATTAGTTGTCCCATTTACATATCTCCACTGAAATTTTAATTTCTTAACATGGCTTGTGATTTTTTGCTGATTTCTAGATATCTCATTATTTGATGAGGTTACTCTGAAGGTCAATTTCTCTCTCTTGCCTAGGTTTTATTGTTATTTGGTTTTGTGTTATGGTTATTCTTGGACACTTAGTTCAATTTATTCTAGCTCTTTAGTATTGGCTTTATTTAACTGAAATCAGATTTTTTTCAGCTCTTCTTCATTTGATTCTTTCCCTGGATATGTGGTACAGTTTTTAGTATAGCAATATTTGTGCACTTGTTCCATTCCCAGGAGAAAGCTTTCTTTCTTCCGTTCCTTCTCCAGGAATATTGAAATATTGATCTGTTCTATTTGTTTTGCCTGGTTGTTTTATTGTTAAACTCTCCTTTCATTTTCTCTAGCCACTTTTTCCTGGAGGGCAAATTCTGGGAGGAGAATCACTCTAGGGAAGACTTCCCCAAGTCAGTATTTCCCAGACAAATTTGGACCAGGGACACACAAAGGGAATACAGACCAGTTCCACAGGGCCCTGAAGAGAGGGTCAGGGAAGATGCCAAAAAATATTTTTTGACAGCTCCCCAAAAATGCACTTTCCTTGCTTACCCAGGAAATGGTATTCCTCAGCAAACTGTTCTCCACAGCCCTAAAGAGCTCCTGCATCTTTAAATATCCACTGCCTTTGCCCCTGTTGTGGGGTCAAGGCGGGGGTATAGGGTGTTGAAATAATGGCCACTGTGGCCCCTGTCCTGGGAGGGTTAAAACAAAATTTCAGAGCCAGGACTCAGCGATCTAAATTTGCCAATTAGAAGTGGTGATCAGTAGTTGACCATGTTCCCTTAGTCCTAGCAGGCAACCAGGGACTGGACGCCAAGGCAGCTCACCTTGAATGTGGATCATGGGCATTGGCAGCCACTGCATAGCAAGTTACTCACAGTTCTTTACCATAGTTTCTACCCCTCTTCATGCCACTCTTCCCTGGATGCTGTACAGTGCTCCCCTGGCTCCCGAGCCCCAGAACAGTTGTTTCAGACAATTTCTCCTTGTCCATTAGCTGTTTTTTGAGGAGGAGTGAGCCCTGTAGCTCCCTACTCTGCCATCATCCCCAGAAGTTCTCCCACCCTTACTTCTGATCAACTGACTACAAGCTTGGGGGTGTCCTCTACTGTCTCAGGCTTGATAATTTTCTAGAACTCACAGAACTCAAGAAAGCACTATACTTTCAATTATAATAGTATTAAAAACAGAAAGATACAAGTAAGAAACAGTTGAAAGAAGGGAAACATAGAGCAAGATCTAGGAGGGTCCCCCACGAATATAGAAAGGATGTGTCATCCTCCTGGCACACAGATGTGTATTATCAGCCAGGCAATTTCACTTGAACTTCGCTGTCTAGAGTTTTTATTGATGCTTTATTAAGTAGGAATGCTTGATTAGATTATTTGCCATGGTTGAGTAGTTGAATAATGTCTCTAGCACCACTCTCTTCCCCAGAGGTCAAGATAATACCATGTGGCTCAAAGACCCAACAATCTAATCACCTGGTTGGTCTTTCTGACCTCACCAGACCCCTTCCTGAGTTATCCCCTTGGCATAAATGGTCTGAGGTGCCCATCATGAATGAGATGTTTCAATCATTAGGGAAATTTGCAGGGGTTGGAAATTATCTCCTAGGAAGCAGGAAAAAAGTCGGCCAAAATCATTTTTACAAACTTATTTTTTATAATATGATATTTTATATTAATTTATGAAATATACAATTATACAATTTGTATAATAAATATTTCAAAGCATGTGTAAAATTTTAAATAAATTGAATCACATTTTGGTACATCAGAATAACTGGCCATTTAATGAGTTGTTGAAAGAAGTTATTCTGTGATAATGTGTATGGTCAGATCAAAATTATCTTGTGATATCAAATTTTCTCTTATAAACATAGTATACTAGTTATAAGTAAAAATGCAAATCTGCCATTGCTATGGAAAATGTCAACAAAGATTTTTAAGACACAGTTTGCACTGATAATGATTAAGCAAAAAGTTTTATCGAAACCATGTTTTAGAACTCAGATATAGACCCACCCAAGTGCACCCAACTGATGATTGACAAAATTGCAAAAAGCAATTAAATGGAGGAAAGATAATATTTTGAACAAATGGTGTTGGAGCAATTGGTCATCAATAATCAAAATAATAAACCTCGACATAAAATTTATACATCAGACAAAATTAACTAAAAATATACCATAAATCTAAAGATAAACTGTAAAACTATAAAATGTTTAGAAAGAACATAGGAGAAAATCTTCATGAACAAGAATTAGGCAAAGATTTCTTAGATAGAATACCAAAAACGCAATCTGTAAAATAAGACTATATAAATCAGTCCATCAAAATTAAAAATATTAGTTCTGTGAAAGATCCTAATAAGATGAATAGACAAGCCATTGACTGGGAGAAGATGTTTGAAAATCATTTATCTGGCAAATCACGCTCATATCCATCATATCTAAAGAAGTCTTTCAAGTCAACTGTAAGAAAAAAACCCACTTTTGAATAGAATATATACAGATGGCAATTAAGCACATGAAGAGATATTTAACATCATTAGCGACTAGGTAAGCACAAATTAAAACCATAAAGAGATATTGTTCCCTCCCTACTGTAACAGCTAAAATAAAATGCATGATAATACCAAATGCTGGCAAGGATGTGGAGATACTAGATCTCTCATATGTTGCTGATGGGAATGAAAAATGGTAAAGCCTCCCTTGAAATCATTCTGATAGTTACTTGAAAAAAATTAAACATATACTTACTGTGCCAGTTTGAAACTGCTGTATACCCCAGAAAAGCCATGTCCTTTAATCCTTGTTCAATATTTGTGGGTGAGGTATGTTTTTATTGTTTCTGTAGAAATGTGACCTACCAAATTGTGGAGGGTAACTTTTGATTAGATGGTTTCCATGGAGTGGTGTCTCCACCCATTCAAGGTGGGGTTGTTTACTGGAGCCCTTTAAGAGGGAATCATTATGGGAAAAGCTTCAAAGCCAAGAGAGCCACCATAGCCAGAGATTGTTGGAGATGCAGAAGGAGAACATCCCTAGGGAAACCTTATGAAATGAGAAACCAGGAGAGAAAGCTCACAGACATTTCCATGTGCCTTTTCAGCTGACAGAGATGTCTGGACCCATTGGCCTTTCTTGAATCAAGGTACCTCTCACTGTATGCCTTAGTTTGGACATTTTCTTGGCCTTAGAACTCACAACTTAATAAACTTCCTTTTTAAAAGCCTATCTGATTTTGGTAAATTGCATTCTGGCTACTTACATAATAAAACACTTACCATAGCTGGGCATTTATCTTAGAGAAAGGAAAGTGTATGTTCACAGAAAAATCTGTACATAAATTAGCATAGTAGTTTTAGTTATAAAAGCCCCATATGGGAAACAACCGAAATGTTCTTCAATGGAAGAATAGTTAAATTATGGTACATCCATGCCATTGAATTCTACTCAGTAATGAAAAAGAATGAACTAATTTTAAGGACATTATGCCAACCGGAAAAATCAATATAAAAAAGTTGCGTACTATGTGATTCTTGAAGTAACACAAATATAGAGCAGGAGATCAAATAAGTTGTTGTCAGGGAATGGGGAAAGGGGGGAAGACTTTCATTATTTCAAGGAAATGTCTTGCATGAATAAATGTCTTATTCCCTTGGGGGTTCTGTGCACTCCTTTCTATGTTCCTTTTTCTCTTATGTGAGAAAGTGTATGAAGCACTTCATAGCACAAATATGCATGAAACATATGAATGCCTGCCTCAATTGCTAGACTTTAATGTTTTCTGTCTGCTATTTGGAATATATTGAGAATGTGGTTCCAGCTCTGCCTCTTAGATGTCTATATAAATCCTCCGCCCCAGAAGGCATGGAAAGTGCAGTTCAGAATCAGTGATTAGCTACAATGGGAGGAGGAGGATGGTAGAAAAGTAATAATTGTAGTGGGCATGAAGCTCACTCAGCTAACGTGAGTAGGCCTGAAACAGGACTTTGTTATTTCTAAATTAATTTACCTTCTATTACTAGCTCATGTCTTATTGGCTTGGTAGTGAATTCCGACTCATTCATTCCTGAGTTTCCTATACCAATTCAGCATTCCTGCTATGTCTTTACACATGAAAAATGGTGTTTTAAATATTGTCAAGACCTTAAGGAGGTTCTCCCTTAATCAGCTACCTGTGTGGGCTGGTTTGAATCTGTTATGTACTCCAGAAAAGCCAAGTTCCTTAATCCTCATTCAATACTGCTAGATGGGACCTTTTGATTGTTTCTGTAGAGATGTGACCCACCCAATTTTGGGTGGTGACTGTTGATTAGATGGTTTTCATGGAGATGTGATGCCACCCATTTAAGTTGGGGTTGCTTACTGGAGCTCTTTAAGATGGTACCATTTTGGAAAAAGCTTTAGAGCCAACAGAACTCACACATAGAGACCCTTGGAGATGCAGAAGGAAGGTGCCCCTGGGGTAGACCTTATGAAATGAGGAGAGAAAACTGTCTTCCCAGCTGAGAGAGTTGTCCAAAACCCAAAGACCCCAGCAGATGCCAGCCACGTGACTTCCCAGCTGACAGATCTGTTCAAGATGGTATCAGTCTTTCTTGAGTGAAGGTAACCTCTTACTGGTGTCTTAATTTGGACATTTCCATGGCCTTAGAATTGTTGAAATTGCAACTTAATAAGTTCCCTTCTTTTTTTTTTTTTTTTTTTTTTTTTTAAAGACAGAGAAGGAAGGAAGGATAGAAGGAAGGAAGGGAGGAAGAAAGGGAAACATCTTTAAACATTTTCTTATTTTTATTATATTTTGTTTGTTTGTTTGTTTTTTACATGGGCTGGGGCCGGGAATTGAACCGGGGTCCTCCGGCATGGCAGGCAAGCACTCTTGCCCGCTGAGCCACCGCGGCCCGCCCATAAGTTCCCTTCTTAAAAGCCATTTCATTTCTGGTATATTACATTATGGCAGCTTGCAAACTAAAACATTGGTTATTGATCCAATGCCCTTTGTCCTAATCCTAGGATCCTTTCAGGCACCCCAGTGCCTAACTTGGGGTGGGAAGGGTAAGGCTGGGTCCTTGGTGCACACTTATCCATTCCCTTTGAGGTCTGCCATATTTTCATGCTTCCAGTGAGCCAGGTATAAGACTCCATAGACTGCGTTCATTCAATCAATGCATTATCCAATCCAACGAGCAGCCCAAGGCCCCAGGAAAACACATATTTAAAATATACTACATACCAGACATTGTTCTAGAGACTTTATCACTGTTAACTCATTTACTCCCCACAAATGCCCTCTGTTGGTAGATACCATTATCATCCCATCGTCGAGATGAGAAAGGCACAGAATTCAAGCATATTATTTTACAAAAATAAACTTATACTCTTGCACTCAACTATATGTTGGGGATATCTTTCCAGTTACATTTATTAACTATTCCTCAATTGAAAAAGTGTACATTTTAATTGGTTGAATAGTATTGGATATTATAGTTGTACTACAACTTAGTTTGTTAGTTTTCCATCAGAAGAAATAGAAGTATAGGTTGCACTAATTAGAGCCTGCTCACTTATAATTATCTGTTTACTTGTGTATCATATTTCCCTAATAAGATTGTAAGCTCTCAGATGATCCTCTTTAATTTAATTAAATTTCCTGTAGCCCCTAACATCGGTAGATGCTCCAAACACCCATCAGTGAAATTTGCTACTGTGGCAGGCTAGAACAGAGAGAGAGGGGAGAGAAAACTGTGAAGCAACCCTTGAACAAGGCTGGTTAATCAAGGTCAGCAGGCCCTGTGTCTGGCACAGACCCCCTTCCTGGGGGGTGGGGGGTTGGGGGGTGCAGGGGTGCGGGGAGCTACCCACTTACAAGGAACACCTGGCAGCAGCTAACCCATCTAAAGCCAAATGACCACCACCTGAATGAGTCATCTCCAGGAAATAGTGAAACCAATGGACCACCCAAATGCACTGTCTACCACCAGGCACCACCCTGGGAAGACAAACGGTGGGAGAAAGAGCCCCGATCAAGGAAGGGGAAGCGGGAATAAATAAAGCTAATCTATAAAAGCAAATGGCCCACATTGCTAATGGCCTCTTGCTTTCCATCTTTCTTTACTTGTGACAGTGCCCACAGACTCCTTTTCTTTGCATGTGTACTTAATAAATTTATCACCTTTTGCAGTATCAGTACTGTACTTCTGAATTATTTCTTACCACGCAGACAAGAACCTAGGAAATTGAAATCCAGTAACGTTATTAGGGCAAGCCTTGGCCAAGACCCATTTCTCTCCCACCCTCTGGACTGCAAGTCAGGCAGTAAGTTAAAGCACAGACACCCAGGAAGACAAATGGGTCAGCCTGGAGAACCAAAATCTGGTAACACTACCTCCATTGTTGAGGGCTTAGGGGTCAGAGAAGCAGAGAAGGAGACTTGCAGTATAACAGGGAATACTGTAATTATATCTTCACATCTGAAATATAAATTGACATTAGATGAATTCCGGATAATTTTGCTAATGTTATTAAGCACCAATATTGTCATTCCCTTTCTTTTATGAAAGAGAGCTGATAAAATTATATAATAATGTCATTTGTAAGCAATAGTTTCATTTCCTTTGGTTTTTTCAAACAGATGTAATGTAGATTTAATGAACTGAGAGTATGTTTGCTCATATACACTTTTAAAATAATTTGGAGAGAGAACCATATCCTTTTAGAATGTCTCACATAGTATTTGTGTGGATTTAAAGAAATATGTATGCATAAACCAAAGAATATGGTAAGGCCCTGACATGATTACATTTTGAAAATTCATTAAAAATATCTTTAGAGTACATCATAACAGTAATATGCACACTTGAGAACTGACTAATTTTCAATCTAATTTAATTTCCTGTATAGTAATGTACATTTTTCATTTGATATATTTTGAAAACTAAAAGCGGTTAGCATTGGGTTAGAAGGAAAAAAAAGTTTCCTATCTTATCAGCTTGACTTTGCCATATGGTTGTTCTAAAAGTCTTTGTGTTTCACATTTGAATGTACCTTAGCTATCACCCAGATTAACCTTATACAAAACTGTCCTTTAAAAGTCTCTTGTAGAATTGCTGATTGACCTAAGATTGTCCTTACAATGGAGGGTCTCTTTCTTTTAAAGAAGTTCTGTAGCAACTGTAGTTATTTTCTATTGAATCAAGGGCTCTTCCTGTTTAATCACCTGTGTTCCAGAATATAAGTATTTGCCTTCAATTGTTTAAACACAAAGAGATGGGCATGATGTTTGCCTAACTTAATCATTCTTCCTTTTATATGACTCACGACTTGTTAGAAAACTCATATTGTAATGTTTCCGGTAGATGTGTTTCCACTTTCCACTTAATGATTTTTGAAGAGACCAGCTGGATTCTGATCAGTAAAACTGCACAAATTAAAGATGCATATCTCTGAATCATAACGTTTTCATTTTCTGGTTAAAATAGCTGACTTCAAACTTACAGGAAGGAGGTTATCTACTTCTTCCCCATTTTCTTCTTCTAATTACATTTAATCTTCTGCTAATTAAATTTAATTATCAAATCCCAGAAATGGAACACAGTTCAAGAAGTCCTTGAGTCTAGCCCCCTTTGCCCAGACCCCCAATCCCACCCCACCAACTATTCATTTCCTTTTATTATTTTCTGCTATTACTAAACCTTTTCCTCAGCTATTTTCCTTACAGTTCTTAGTTTTTATCCCATTTTTATAAGGCCAACTTCATGAATAGATAGTACCAAAGTAAGATGATTTAAGAAGTGACCTCGTTAAAAATTCCTGCCATGTGTATCTTGTATTAAAGCATCACCATTTCTATGCATTAGTGAATTGATAGATTTCTGTTTTCAACTCCACAGGACCCCAGGATGTGAGCCTCAGGACAGATAAGGTTTGATGAGGAAGCTCAGTATAGTACCTTGAACTAGAAACCAGGGGACATAGTTGGCTCTATCCCTAGGCTTCCCACTTGCTGGCCTGGTAACTGTAGGCTGTTCTTTAAGGCCCATTTATGAAACAAAGTTGCTATTTTGTGTGTTTGATAACTCTTTGAAAATTGTATACCTCAGTTCAGACATAAAGGTTTCTGTTGAAGGAGGGGAAAGAATGGGCTTCTGAGAAGCCTGTGGAACCCCAGTGGGCTGAACTGAGGCTAATGTCTGGAAGGCATACAAGGTGAGCAGATTTCAGGGCATGTCTAGATTAGGGTCAGGCCAGCAAAGCATCTAGCATGCAGAATTTAAGGAGGCTTACCTTCATCCTAGCCCTATTTCAGGAATTATAAAGAAAAGATTTTGTCTTGTTGCATTTTATTTGTAACCCAACTCTTCCCAAATTGGTGTTCTGTAGAACCCTGTCCAAGGAGGTATTAACATGTACTTCAAAAACAGTATTATGGTCAAAATATGATTGGAATGTATAGTAAGTTCCCTGTCAGATATCTGAGTTTACATGAGCTTATTACAAGCTCTGAAAGAAACTACCACAATAAAATCTGTTAATCTTACTTAACCTAACAGCTTCCATTTTGTTTCTCAAATTTCTCAAACTTTTCCTAAAACCATAAATACTGGCATTCTGATAACCTGACCTAAATTAAAGAAGGAAATTATTAGGTTATAGAGCATTCATCTTTAAGACTTATTTCATTAGCTTTAATGGGAGAACATCAAAATTTCAATATTGCTTTAAATTGCATTTATTTTTCTAAAAATCCATCAGACATGCTGAAACTTTAAGAAACATTTTATAAATGTAAAACTCACATTATTAATATGATCATTAAGTGTTGCAATTATTTCAGATCTTTTTCCCTTCTCTAAAAGAGTTCCCCTCTCTACTATAACACAATGCCAATTTTATATATATATATATGTATATATGTATTTTTTTTTTGCATGGGCAGGCACCAGGAATTGGAATGAGTCTCCAGCATGGCAGGTGAGAACTCTCTGCCTGCTGAGCCACCATGGCTGACCCCACAATGCCAATTATATTTTGGAGTGACGTAGTCAAATAAGAGTTATGTAATAGGTACTTACTTTGTTCACCACCCCATGCTTCTATCACATGTCCTTGAAGGTGAAAGTAGAGAGTCAACCATGGAGTGCCAATCATAAAAAAGAGCAGTGAAGTCAGGTTGCAGCTTAAATATGCCTGCCCACCACATCTAGGGTAGTGAACAAGGCAAAAATCAGCAATTCACAATGGCGGATCCTATTTTATGTGACTCATATGTTTTTGAACCATTATTCATTCATCCATTTATTCATTCGTTTATTTTCTATTTTCTTGATAAATATTTAATGGACACCTACAATAGACCAAGCACAGTCCTAGGGATATGGAGATGGAAAAAATATGATTGTCTAGTGGGAAATCTAAATACATAAATTCACAGTAATAACACAGTTTGGTAAGCGATTTAATAGAGATACACACAACTATTATAGAAGCACAGGGAAAAGGTATTTAATTCAGGTGGGGTTATGGAGGTCTTTCTGGAAAAGGTCATGCCTCAATGAAGTCTTGAAGGACAAGCTGGAATTAGACAAAAGAACGTAAGAGAGGTAGTGTGGTGACAGTGGTAAATGGGGGTAAGGGAAGTGTTTAAGTTTGCTAAAGCTGCTGGAATGCAATATACCAGAAATGGATTGGCTTTTATAAAGGGGATTTATTAAGTTACAATTCTAAGGCCATGAAAATGTCCAAATTAAGGCACCCAACAAGAGGAAACCTCAGAAGAAAGACTGATTTTCTCTGTGCAGGGTTTCTCTGTCACTTGGGAAGGCACATGAAAACATCTTCTGTCCTTCCCTCCTGGCTTCTGGTTTCAAATCAGTCTCTCAGCTTCTGGCCTCTTCTGGGGCTTCTGGTATCTTCTGCATCTCCAAACATTTGTGCCTTGATTTAATTTCTCTGCTCTCCATGTTGGTTCTCCAAGCATCTTCATACATCTGTGTTGGGCTTTCTCCCAAATGTTTCCCTGTGTTGGCTCTTTTAAGGACTCCAGTAAACTAATTAAAACACACCTTAAATGGGCCCTGGCCACACCTTCATGGAGATAATCTAATCAAAGGTCTTACACAATTAGGTGTGTCATATCTCCATGAAAACCACTTAATCAAAGGTTCCACCCTAAACATTATCTGTCCCCAGAAGATTGGATTAGGAATAAAAGAACATGGCTTTTCTGGGGTGCATAAGAATTCCAAACCAGCACAGAGAGGGAGGGTGGGAGGAAGTTATTCCAAGCAGAGAGAATAGCAAGTACTTTGGCGTGGAGACTTTGTGTGTATGCTGGAATATCCTGACTTGATCCCAAGCTCTGACCAAACATGGCTGAACATATGTGTTCCCCCTGGTGCTAGGAAATTTGCACTGGATAACAGCCAAAACTTTTACATGGGTACTAGGAGTTATGACTGGGCTGAAGCAACAGCACTTGTGTGTGCTTACATCAGCCTCATGCAATCAGGTCTACCGTATGAAGAGAATGGGGTTCAGTAAGAAACAGAAGGGAATGCTTTTAAGAGGACTTTTTGTGAAATATTGGGGAATAAGAATCTTTGCTTTGTGCCTTGGGAAAGAATTCTCACAAGTGGGGCAAAGGGCCATCCTCCCCACTTCTAGAAAGCACCACAATAACATGAGGACAACTAAAACTGTAAGGAAATCTTTTGGCAACTGTGGGCTCTATTTCTGATTTGGGAGCCCTTTATGTGACTTAGTGACTAAAGCAAAGATATATGGGAAAATATTCATGAGCACAATTGAAACACAAAAGAAAAACATGGAGGGCAGTATAGAGAGTGAAGTCTAGCATGCTATTGATGGGGGTGAGAGCCTGAGAAGTTTGAGTCAATGCCATTAATTTATTATTCACCAATGGGTGCAAATTAAGCTACCTAGGGAATTCTCTTAGATACTCTGTTTTATCAAATGGCACCGTGTTAAGCTCAGTGGGAAACGACCGACTCATCATTTCATCATTTTTTTGTAGCCCAACTACAAATTTTCATTTTGGTCATCTGATCAGTGTACTTTTAGCTTTGCTAACAAAGAGGCATTTGAGAGAATCCTAAAATTTGAATTTAGATGGGTTACATATGATGCTTTTATGTACATTGCATTACTCCCTAAATGAAGGAAATTAAAGCAATCTGGCATAATATAATTTTCCTAATGTTATCTCCATGCCCAGTCTCTTAAGATTCCTAATGATTTGTTTTAATTCCATTCCCAATTTGAAATTAGGACATGCATTCTAAATGTTTGTATTTACTCCCACTACCACCCCTCATTTCTAAAGACATCTTTTTGCCCTTTTATGGCTTATCTAGAGATGTGTCCTGCCTTCCATGGTTCTCACAATAATAACGAGCAACTCAGTGATAAAAACTATAGGAACAACATATTCCACAGGGATCCTGATGACGTGTGTTTAGTTGTGGAAGTGTCCCATGTTTCCTTTGCTACTTACTTAGTTTGATCTTCTTTTTTCAGAACTAACTTTCATTCTATGTTGGAACACTAAACTTTTCTGAAATGATTTGTATCAATTATACCACTAATGGTCTTTTTCTTTCTTTAGACTCTATGGTTTGTGTTCCTTCTCTACTTATCAAAAGGCAAGTAACAGCTTCTGTCAGATATTCTTCAATTTGCTTACATGAAACAAAACTATTGTTTTATTACTGGTATACACATTTTGAAATAGCCTTTCTTTGGTGATTTCCCTCAATTCCCTATATAATTTCCTTCTTTCTTCAAAATCCTCCATTGTGATTCTTCTTGGTTCCCATTTTTTGTTGTTCTCTTGGTAAGGAAACAGCATCAGAAAGTTGAAAGGAGAACCTGGGTCCCTGACTGTTATATATTCACTTAACTCTTTTTACAAGTAACTTCCCTCACTGCCAGTGGCTTTGGTAAGAACAGCCCCCAATATAAAATTAGCCATTGTTTTACTGCATTTCAAGGCCCATATCTGACAGGTATCATTGTATACTAACCAGAAGAATGACAGAAGAAAAATATGCTTATTAGTCCTATTAGAAACAAACATAAAAAAAAAAAATCCTGGGAGAAAGTTTGCCAGTTTAAATACAAAAGGAATTATGACCTATAATAATTAAACTCTGGTGCAAAAGAAAATCCTCTTTTCTCAGTGCCTTTCCAGTAGAAGTACTGTTGGACTCAGCTTGGAAATAGACAAAAGAGAGAGAGAGAGAGATCTTCCATGTTAATTCACAAAGTGATTTTGAGAAAACATTACTACACAGGCCAGAGCCTTGATCCAGGCTTGCAGAACTACATTGTTTGCTGGTCCTGATATCTTTTTTTTTCCAGCCTAGCTAAAACACATTCAGCTGTTGCTGAGAATGGGGGCAAGGAGATAATGTATGTGAAGAGTTAAAAGAAGGCTCTAACCTTCCCTTATTGCCTTTCTCAGCAATAGCATCAGCAACACCAGAACTGAACCACACAGCCAGCATGCCCCAGATACCAACCACATAGCAAACTGGGCCAGTTCACTTGTGAACATGATCCCCAAGGGATATCGAACCTCCCTAACATTCATGGATCGCAGAGGCTATGAGTCAAGATTAGAAAAATACTAATAATGTATTTTATTCAAGCATTTATTTTTTTAAAATTATTAAATATGTGCTAAGACACTATGCTAGGTTCTGGGGATAAAACAGTGAACAATTCAAGCATGGTTCCTCAGCTCATGGAACATATAGTCTAATAGAGGAATCAGGCAATAAGGAGGTTAACACTAAATAAAGTAATTACTAATAGTGGTAAAAGCTCTATCAGAAACAAACATGGTGGAATGATACAGAATATTAGGTTAATATAGATAGGAATGTTTCAGAGAAAGTAAGATGTAAGTGGGCACACAAAGGAAGTGAAGAATGAGATGGGATTGTCAAGTGCAAGTTTAAAGACTGAGGAAACACCTTGGACATTGTTGGGCACTAGAAATGAATATTTAATATACAAATATTAATATATAATATAGTTTGTGTGTATGTATGAGAAAGAGTGAAAAGAAGAAGGAGAGGGAGAGGGTGCAAGAGGGAGGGAGAGAGGGAGAGAGACAGACTGACTTGTGAAAATCAGATTGCAACAACATAGTCACATCTAGAACTAAAGGCTATACCAGACCCCTTCGCTACTAAAAAGCCAGTACTGAAACCAGGGGCAGATGCAGGCTTTGTGGGATTTGAAGCATGTAAATCTTGGAGAGCTATCATTACAAAGGGGGATAAAATGTCCTAAGTTAAAACTAGGATGGGCTCTTGATAGGGGCTCATACAAAGTAGTCTGAAGCGTATGTTTCCTTAGCTTTATGTCTGATCCCCTTCTGACTAATTTTTAGCCTCTCTGGCTAAAAATCTTGATTTTATACAAATATTTTCCCCAGTATATCCCACACCAATTCTGTTGGTTATATAAATGCTAATGACTTTCTATAGAGTCTGCAACTCAAAGGAAAATCTGTAGAAAAACACATGTATTGTTCATTCTCACAGCTTGCTTGGTAATCTACCTGTCTGCTTTCATCACCTGCTCTATTTTAGGAGTAGCTTTTTGCTCATTTGTTTGTAATAATGCTGTGTATTACTTCTATCATCTTATTTACAAATTGTGTATCAGACTGTTCACTCTCACCCTCTTATTCTGCTCTATGGTGCTATTAGCTTTCTGCTTTTTAAAACCCATAATGGTGATTAACTGTGTTGGGTTACTGCCCTGTGCCCTCCATCCTGCCGTTGTTCTCTGAAAGGTTTCTTTTTTATTCTCTGCTCTTCAGTTATTTACAATGTTTCAGGATTACTTTGGGGATTTTGTGCTTGCTTCTTACGCTTTTGTAGCAGGGTCAATATAGTTATGTCAGAAAACATGGAATTTGCCTATCATGCTTAGGAGCTATAAGTGACTCTGGATAAAATTAGGTGCACTGATTTTAAATTATGAATTCCTTGAAGATGTTTCAGGAATTCCACAAATTTTCATTTGATAAAGCATTTTAAAATGTTATTTTAGAGGGTAATTTAATAGCTTATTTTATGAATAACATTGTAAGTTAAATTTTAGCACATTGGAGACCATCAGTACGTGAATACATGTTTCCAGCTTAACTCCCTTCTGGGCACAACTGGAATAATGCTTTACTTGCAGTAACTCCAATCAGGGAGTGTTCTGAAATTTCAAGAAGGTCAGTTTAAAAACTCACCATTTGCCACCATTTACGTGTGAATTGGGATTTTCTCAACATGTATAACCAAGGTAAATAGAAAAAAAAAATGCTTGTTTGTCAGAACAGCCTTATTACTTTCACTGGTTGATTTCATGATAGGTAAATAATATTCTTTGAGCACTGAAATAAATGTTTACAGTACTTAAATAGTTTGTTGGGGTTGTACCTATGATTTCATTTAAAGAGAAAAAAGCAGATTCTGCTGCTAAAATATTGGAAAATCATCTTTTTTGTACAGCCCCCATAATGTTATAAATCCTGAGAGGCTTAGTTGCTGTGAAGTACCCTGACCTAACCCAAATCACACAGCAAGTATTAGAGAATCAGTATATGACAGTGTTTATGAATTGGTCATAGATTCAGACAAACTTGACTTTGAATTTTGCCATACGTGCATATCTGATATGCAAATTTCTTAACATTTATTCAATTCAGTGTCTTCTATAAAATGCAATAATAATACCTATTGCATAAGGTTATTTTGAGAATTAATTTATTTATCCAATATATATATGGAGTGCTTGTTGTGTCCAGGAGCTACCTAGTATGCAAAGAGGTTTCTTATCCTTGTGAAATTTTACATTTCAGTTGGGAGAATCTGACAATAAACAAATGGTTTTTTGAAGCAATGAATTATAATAGTGTAATATGATAGGAAACAACACTTTTTTTAGCCAGTGACGTTTTCAGTTGCTTGCAACCAATGAGTCATAATTACTACAGCAAATAAATTCCCTGGCACATAGTTGACCGCAGTAACTGTTATTCTAGAGCTAAACTAGGACTCAGGCTTCCTACTTTTTAATCTTTATCAAACTGGCTTCTCCATGTATTTAGGGTATTTTTTGCCTGGCCTTCAGCAGTTTGTTTTCTTTGCTTGTAACATGTTAGAGCTCTAGGTTGAATTGTATCTATTGCTTATTGTGACAATGTTTGCCAAATGTGTCACTTTTCAAGCAGGTCTCAGGCTTCTAGATTCTTAAATTTCAATAGATAATTAGAGCCTTTTCTCAGGACCCATAAACCAGCAGATGAAATAGTTTATATTCAATTCTTTGTTAAGCATTTCTTAAATCAAAGTGATATTTTAGTGTGAGTAGGAGAAGGGTGTGAATGAATGTAAACGGGTAAGTTTTGATAATTAAAAATACTTTTAAATAACAAAAATTAAAGCAACTTAAACTCATTGATCCCAAGAAATGTGATTAAATGAACAATCACATTTTATGCCAGGGATTGGCAGCTGCAAGACAATATTCAATTATTAATGCTGTCTATCAGACCATACACTAGAATTTGTTATTTGATACTAGGTAAAACTGCTCCCCAAGTTTCAGTGTCCCATCATGATGCAACAGGGCTTTTTAACAACAAGAAAAAAACAGAAGGAGGAACAGATGTGTGAAGGACTTGGCAGGTAAACAAATCCCTACTCTCAGTCTGGATTGAGAGTCCTCTGTTGAATTGCATCTTTGAGAAGAAATCTTTTGAAGAGAACATAGCTGCCAGTCACAAAGACTGTAATCTGGCTTTCCTCATTTAACTATGCAAAATAGCACTGCTTCTGCCTTTTCCTTTTCTGTCCCCTGTGCCCAAATTCCATCCCTAAAACACACTGGTAAAGCCAATATCCAAAGTTATCTGCTTATTTGACCAACTCATAAGTAAGTCTGATGTTGTGTACCTTTATTCCTCCAGGGTCCAAGAGCAGTAGATATGTCTGGTCTCCAATTATGTGTGCTGACTTCAGCACCATTCACAATTTGTTTGATTGCATAGGTGTCTTAGTAATACTTAAAGCTCTGAATTGACAGAAGCAATTCTGATTTCCCTTAGATTTGTAGGAACCCTTCAGTTGACTGATGGAACATAGGAATGAAGCTGGAAGACCTGAATTCTCCTTTTGGTTCTTGAATTTATGAGATATGTGACCTCAAGCAAATTATTTAAACTTACTGGTTTCTTCTTTCAAATGATGGGAATAGGCTATGTGATTGAGAACAAAGACTATTTACTAACCCAAGCTGCAACAGTTTGCATGTGATGGGGCTTTTTCCTGGATGCAAGAAGTATATTTTGCCCAATGAATTATTGGCATATCCAGAGCTGTGGGATAGAAATCAGGAAAGTCTCAGAAAATTAGGGACATATGCTCATTATTTTAATACTTCTAGTCCTAAAATTCGATCATCCCAAGAGTCAAGGTGAACTCAGTGAACCATATCTAGTTCTATTTTTTACTTTTTCCTTGTTTATATTTTAAGTTAGGTTTATTATGATAGAATCTGCATAGAGTAAAATTAATTCTTGTTAGAAATTTAGTTCTATTACTCTTGATAAATACGTACAGTAGTATAATAACCCTTCATGATCAAGATATAAAACATTTATATCAACTCAAGGAGTTGCATCATGGTGCTTGGTAGTCAGTTCCCTCCTCCCACCCAGAGTCCCTGGAAACCACTGATCTGTTCTCTGTCCCTATACTTTTTCATATATATATATATATAATATTTTTATATAATATAATATATATATACACACACACACACAATAGTGGAATCATAAAGTATATACCTTCCACTTAGCCTAATGAATTTGCAATTCATCCATGCTGCATGTATCAGTAGTTTATTTATATTATTGTTGAGTAGGAATTATGATAGACAGAGTAATGACTACTCAAAGAAATCCACACCCTAATCCCTGGAATCTGTGTGATTAAGTTTACAAAATTGTTGATGGGTAGATTATCTTCAGTTACCTGTGTGGGGGGAGGGCAATATAATCGTATAAAACCTTTCCTAGCTATAGTCGGAGAGAGATGATACAGCAGATGAAGGAGAGATGAAGTATGAGAGGGACTCAACCCACCATTGCTGGGTTTGAAAATGGAAGTAATGGACTACCAGTCAAGGAAAGTGGGTGGACACACCTACTGCTTTTGAAAGCTATGTGGAAGTCATAATTTTCCCATTATACATTGTGTTATGTTGAATTTGAGTTTGTGGGTATCTCTTGAATCTTGCTTTAAATGTATCTTCCCATTCTGTTTGTTGAGCAACTAATACTTTCTAATCATTTCTAATAAACATAATAGATAATTTGTTACTGACTGTAAGGAGTTGTAAACTATTAACTAGAGGAACAGACGTTTGAGTCAGCCCTAGATTGTAAAATTGCTTTTGCAATGAACTGAGTGTGTGAACATGGCAAGTAGCTGAATTTCTCTAAGTTCCAGTTTTTAACTTTAAAAGATGGGAAATAATAAATTTGTTTTGAGGATTAAATGAAATAATGTTTTCTGGGGTATTGACTTGATACTGAGCCTAGCCTAGAGAAAACGCACAAGAAATGGTGGTTTTATTATCATTATAATTGGTGATAACATCAATATTTCCAAATATAGCTTTTTATGACTTCATATTTTCAAATGTCAGAATCTCTTTTGTGGGACACACTGTTTGTTAAATACCCACACAACAAATAATGCCAGGCAGAATCCTTATGAATAGAACAGTCAATCTCTTTGCCCTTTGGAGCTTGTTATCTAAACAGACAATTTTGTTTGTGGTTGCGAAAAAGTATGACTTTTAACTTCAGCCAAACTAGTGCCAAATTCTAACACTGATAGTTACAAGTTCTATGACCTTCAGCATTACATTTAACTGCTTTGAACCTGGGCAAAAGCAATCTCCAGCTCCTAAGGTTATGGTAAGACTTCTATCAAGACAACCATATAATATGTGCTTTAATAACATTAAATTCCTTCTTGAAAACAGGAATTTAGAGACTAAACAATAATATGATACATGCTCATGAATAAATAAAATATTAATAGAAATGTGTGTACTATTTGATATTCATATTTGAATCCGTACATAATCTTTTCAACTGCTAATTTACCATGGAGTTTTCTGACTCTATTAGTGTTGTATAGAAGTAATGAAGTTAAGGGCATTCCTTCCTTTGACTCCTTTAGGTATTTATGAGAGTAGAAGTGCTTTGAGTCTTTGTTATTCTAATCATGAAGCAAATTAGTCCAGTGGTAGTCTGGTGTTAATTTAGTGAACCTTGGGAATCCTGGTGGGATGAAGGGCCAGGTATTCTGTTTCAACTCAGTTGTTTTTTGTATGGTTAGAGCATATGTATATTACTTGCTGATGGACTTTTGATGTGACTCACTGCACAGATGCAGAGAGAATGGCCATTCAAACTACTATCATGATCTCCTGTTGTTTTGATATGCCAAGTTCCAACAAAGGCTTGAGCTGGTTTTGATTGGACTTCATTATTGAAGTTTTAAAAGTTAGCCCATAATCTATGTTGCAGACAAAAGTATGACTTAAATTAGCATACTGGGAGCCTTTGAAAGTCAGTAACTATTAACACAGCTGACTGTTTTTGTACTGTGTATGACTTAAAACACTATTTCATCTATACCATCAATCTGCTCCACCATCAACAAGGACAGCAGAAAGGGGAAGTGACAAATAGAAATAATACCTGATGGAAATATATATTTTTAAAATTCTATTTTTCAGAATAATGAGATGGCTGTTGAATCCATTAAAACTTCAACCTCATAATATTTGCATTTCAAATTGTGTTCCATGGAGCTTTCATGGTTTGCTATAATCTCATTTCATGTAAAACATCTCTACTTTTAGCTCTTTTACATATTTTACTTCTAAGAAAGATCTGAAAGATTTTGCTAGTAAAATAAAGTCATAAGATTTTTATTTAAGACTTAGAAAAGTTTGATGCAAATTAGAGAGGGATCCTCACCATCAAATAAAAATTAGCCTTCAGCCTAAATACCGATAAATAAGGTTAAGTCAATCTAGAATTATGATTATTTCAATGTAATATATGTTGGAACTCATACTGACAAAATGTGTCTCACGCTGAATGCATTTTTGTAATACTTGCCTCAACAATGGTTGAATTGATGAAGATTGTGGGAAGATGGCTGAATAGGAAGATCCATGAGTCAATCTTGCCAGCAGAACAACTATTAAACAGGCAGAAACTGTGTCAATCAAGCATTTCAAAACTCTTAGTGTCCAGTAGAACACTGTAAAACATCCAGAGAAGAATGGGAGGAAGAGGCTGGCATATTATGGTAAAGACCATTAAATTTCTCTCTCCAGGTAATGACTGCTGGTGTCCAGCCCCCACTCTCATGGCAGGCAGCAGTTGGGTCTGCCCCCTGGTATACCTTTCTAGTGCCTAGAAGGCACATAAAAATCCACTTCCCAAATATCTGGGTTAGTCATTGGCTGATCTCTGATCATGGCTTTTGATTAGCAACCTGAAATTACTGGAAGCCAGGCTCTGATGGTGACCATTGTCCCAACCTGCCCTGGGGGCAGAGGAAACTTAAAGACAGTATATCTCTGCAGAGCTGCAGAGGACAGTTGAAGGGCTGCAAACACTGAACAGGTTAAGAAAGTGCAACTTTGAGGAGCCATGAAAGAAGCTCCTGGTACCCTTCTTGGCCCCTGTACCAACCCCTCTCCAGGGAAGTGTGGAACAAGCCTTTGTAAGGGTCTTTGTCAGCCATTGGTGTTGTTCTGGCTAGAAAAGACTGAATTGAGAAACTGCTCTTCATCATGTGTCCCTACCCAGTGCCATGAACTCTCCCAGAATTTGTGCTTCAAGCAAAAACCAATGGTGAGGAAGAAAGCAGTGTAAGAAATAATTGAGGTGGATGACCAGGGAAAAAAGGCTTTAAGTCCCTGCCAATTCAACAACACAAAGAAACAGAAAATGATAGTTCATCCAAAAGAACATAACAATCCAGGAAGCATCAGCAAAGATGAGATATGAGCATCTGCATAAAGACTTTTTTTTTTTTTTTTTTTTAAAGGAAAGACAGAGAGAAGGAAGGAAGGATAGAAGGAAGGAGGAAAGGGAAACATTTTTAAACATTTTCTTGTTTTATTGTATTCTGTTTCTCCGTTTTTGTTACATGGGGTGGGGCCGGGAATCGAACCGAGGTCCTCCGGCATAGCAGGCAAGCACTTTGCCCGCTGAGCCACCGCGGCCCGCCCTGCATAAAGACTTTTAAAACAAGTTATCAATATGCTCAAAGAGATAAAGAAAAATACAGATAAAAAATGAAAAGATATGAGAAAAACATCAATAAACAATATGAGACTCTCAATAGAGACATTTTTTAAAGGAAACAAATATTGGAGCTGGAGACTGCAATACCTGAAAAGCTTCCAGCAGGATTTCAAGAGCAAATTAGAGCTGGCAGAAGAAGGAATCAGTGAACTCAAAGACACGAAAATTGAAATGAGTCAGGCTGAAGAGCAGAAAGAAAAAAGATTTATAAAATAAAAAACAGCATGAGACCTCTGAGACATGGTCAAGGATACCAATGTGTACATTATGGGGGTCCCAGAAGAAGGAGAAAGGAGAGGAAAGAATTTTCCAAGAAAAAAATGATTAAAAAAACTTCCCAGATTTAGGAAAAGATGTGAACCGCACATCCAAGAATCCAAGTGAACACAAATCAAGATAAATGTGAAAAATAATGTGCCCTATTATATACTGATCAAATGGTCAAATACAAAGGACAAGGAGATAGTTCTGAAAGCTACAAGAGAAAAGCAACGTATTATGTGTAAGGGAGCCCCAATTAGTTTGAATTCTGATTTCCCATCAGAAACCTTGGAGGCAAGAAGACAGAGGGGTAACATATTTAAAGTGCTGAAAGAAAACAATGGCCAACCAGGACTTTTATATCAGGGAGGGACAAAAAACTTAGTTGTTTAAAATCACACAGTCTCTTTATCAAGGGGTTGTATTATTTTGAAAAAAACATTTTGGTTTGTAAATTTTAAATATAGTTGAGTTGAAACTTCAAGTTCAAACTTTACCTTTTTCTTAATGGCATTTATATATATTTCTCAGATTTATTTTTTGAAAAAGAAAGTTAGCGTCTTCATCATGAGGAATACATGCTGTTATGTATGTTAAATAGTCTGTTTAGCCTTATGCTTGCCACATAGTATATGTTCTATTAATGCTAAAGAGTTTTGTCTATTAATGAAAGCAAAATGAGTGGGTGCCTTTGCATTCTCTGGATGGTTAATAGAAAGGGTAGGTAAGAGTCCCCATTCAAATTTATACTTACCGTTCAAGTGTTAGCTAAATTGTTTATCTGAAAGGCCTTATTTGACTCCTCAATCTAAATTGTATATCAACTACTACACTCTTAAATACTTAGTTTTTGTGTATTTAACATCTCCTTGATCTCTTCTATTTGAATCATCAATGAGCTTAGCACGTAAGCAGTACCTGGCACATAGTAGGTTCTCATTGTATATTGGCAATATAAAGGCTATTGGTCCTTTTAGGTCAAGTTCAAGTATTACTTCTGCTCTGATGACTTTCCTGAGATACCTGTACACCCCAATTTTAAATTATTTATTTTTTGCATTGTCCTTGTAATTGTACTTGTATGATAGAAGCTTTCAGTTTCTCAAATTGTGTATGTATTTCTCTAGATTCCACTCATTTGCCTCTCTTCCCTGCCTTGCAATGTTTTGAACTCCTTAAAAACAAAGGTTATTCAATGTGTTATCAATATTAAATTCCCACAAATTCTAGCACAGAACTTGCATAGAATACATATTCAATTTTTGTCCAAATATAGACTGCCTTATCTGCCTGTCTTTCCATACTTTTTTTATTGTGTCTATTTTAGTTTGCTAAGCTGCTTAAAACAAGTATCCGGAAATAGTGTTGGCTTTAACAATGAGAATTTATTAGCTTGCAATTTTGAGGCTGAGAAAAATTTTCAAATCAAGGCATCATCAAGGCAATACTTTCTTTCTAAAGACTGGCTGCAGGTGATCCTTGATTCCTCTGCCGCATAACAAAGTACATGGTGGTGTCTGCTTGTTTCTCCATTTTCTTCTGGGCTTTGTTGATTTTAGCTTCTGGCTTCCCTGGCTTTCTCTCTCTTTGTCTAAATTTCATGCTATTATAAAAGATTCCAGCAAGAGAATTAAAACCTATCCTGGGCCATGCTTTAACAGAAGTAACCTCAGCAAAAGATACTACTTATGATTGATCAGTTTTTTTCTGAGGTACATACAACCCCAAACCACCACATATACCCTTATCAAAATTTTTTAGAAGTTTTCGTTCAATTTTCAAAGTGTATGTAGGTATGTCTGTGTGAGTGTGTGTGTGTGTGTGTGTGTGTGTGTGTACATATATATACATATATTTTTTTTCTTGAGAACTCTTCACACACTTATTATCCATCTACCATACAATCAGTGGCTCACAATATCATCACATAGTTGTATATTCATCACCAGGATCACTTTTAAAACATTTGCATCACTGCAGAAAATAGATAAAAAGAAAAAAGGAAAAAACTCATATATCCCGTACTCCTTACCCCTCCCTCTCATAGACCACTAGGGTTCAAATCTACCCATTTCTAAAAAATCTTTTTATTGAGAATTACTCTAGTAACTAACTTTTATCGAGTGATTATAGAATGCTATGCACTGTACTAAATGCTTTGTGTATATTTGCTCATTTAAAGTATATGACAATCCTTCAGAGTGAAACATTATTTATTATCATCTGTATTTACAGATTACTGAAGCAAAGTGAGGTTTAGAAATTCAGCCAATAATCACAGTATTATAGGTCAGTAGTAAGTGGTAAAACGACTTTATACTTTTAAACTCAGAGAGTTTGTCCCCAGAGCTTGTTCCCTTAACCTACTCTGCAGCATTGCAAACTATAGACCTTTACTTTTCTTTTCCCCTTTATTTGTTTCACAATCACACAGTCGCATTGCAAAAGCTGTATCGTTATACAACCATCTTCAAGAAACATGGCTACTGGAACACAGCTCTACAGTTTCAGGCACTTCTCTCTAGCCTAATACACTTTAATCTAAAAAGGGAATATCTATATAATGCATAAGAATAACCTCCAGGACAATCCCTTGACACTGTTTGAAATCTCTCAGCCACTGTCACTTTGTTTTGCCTCATTTCTCTCTTCCCCCTTTTGATTGAGAAGGCTTTCTCAATCTCTTGATGCTGAGTTTCAGCTCATTCTAGGATTTCTGTCCCATATTGCCAGGGAGGTTTACATCCCTGGGAGGAGTCATGTCCCACATAGAGAAGGGTAGGGAAGTGAGTTTGCTTGCTGTGTTGGCTGAGAGACAGAGATAGGCCACATCTGAGCAACGAAAGAGGTTCTCTTGGGGTGACTCTTAGGCCTAATTTTAAGTAGGCTTAGTCTATCCTTTGTGGGGATAAGTTTCGCAAGAACAAACTCCAAGATTGAGAGTTCAGCTTTTGATTTGATTGTCCCCACTGCTTGCGAGAATATCAGTAGTTCTCCAAATGGGAAAGTTGACTTTTCCCCCTTTCTTGCCATTCCCCCAAGGGAACTTTGCAAATACTTTTTTTTATGCACACTGGGGCATCACTCTGGACAAACCTACTAAATCACATGCCTTATTCAAGTTTCCATGCACTGATGGTGTTCAATTAAACTGTCCATATAAGTTATATTAGGAAATGCACTGGTCAAAATATAAATTTTGTACCAAATAGACATTTCTCGCTTTAGTCTCACACACATAAGTTAAAGTTTTAAAATATGAATTACCATCTATTGGGAACACCCTGCAATATTGGCATCCCTTTGTTCTTCTTTATGCAAAAACGTTTTTTTAATTTGTACATTTAGTCACTATCATTGTACACTCTACGCATTCCTAGATTATTCCACCTCAGTTTTTATCGTCTATCTTTTCTTATGGTTTCATTTGTGCTCCCAGCCCTCTTCCCTCTATCATTTTCACATTTAGCCATAGACCTTTATTACATTCTATACAGAGAATTGCATCATTTTAAACTACTATCAAAATTTTTGCTATAATAAGTGTGTACAAAATATAAATCAGAAAAAGATGAAAGAAAAGTATAAATGAAGTTCTGGTATTTTCTTGGTGAATGCCACAAGGCTGTCTTGTGCATTCTGGGAAGTATACAGTCCACACAGAGAACATTGATGAGATTATCTGATCTAGTAACCAGCCCAAACCAGTAATGAGTGAGACTTTCCAATTCTCTCTCATTAAAATAACCATCCTAACTTCTTTAAAAAAAAAAAAAAGGCTTAAAATGTAATTTAATAAGCTGATGCTGCGTTACTGCTCCATTTCTCAGAAAAATTCCAAATTTATGTTATTAGAGACAAATCAAGCATAGTATGCCAATAAAAAATGCACAGTGTAACTATCTAAGATAGGCAAGGCTAAGAGCTGCTGTCAGACCTTCAGCACACAGCAGCCCTGCTCCCAAGATTGTACTAAGCCTATCAAAAAAGCTGTGAACAGCAGCATCAGAGACACCAAAAAGGGCCATTCCTGGGCAGTTCCCACCCTAAAAAAAGATGGATGCAAATTAACACAAGATATGTTTAAAGACATACTAAAATGAAAATCTATGTGGAAACTTCTTTAGGACATGAAGGGGTAATATACAGGATATAACAGAACTTGTGTATGCTGTCTGTGATCTCTGTGGGCATTTGCCTGAATTCTGACTTGGGAATGAATGGAGCAATGGGGCTAAGGTCTCTGGATAATGTCTGGTTTTGTGGTATTTGTGCCAGTATCTCAGGCTGGGGGGCAAGGATGAGAAAGCAAAAGAATGGTATGGACAAAGAATGGAGTGATCAAGATTGATGGGGCTCTAACTGGATTCGTTTCTGCTATGGTTCCTCCAGGCGTTCAACATCAATAATATCTGAGACTTCAGGAATGCACCACATAGAATGGATTTGTTAAATAATTTACCACATTGGACTGATTTGTTAAATACCACCCTCCCTCCCTTGCCCCAGAGTAGTACAGAAAGGGAAAACCTCACTACTGGGAGGAATCCTAACACTCTTCCAGGGAAGAATTCTGGCTAGTCTGGAAAGGGTCCTTCTTTTAAGGGTTTTGGTAAACTAGACATTGAAACTTTATTAATATTGGTGACATTTGTTTGGAGCAAATTCAGCTCCAGGAGCTACACGGTTGAATGCAGGAGTGCTTCCACCAATTGCCCCAATTCCTTCCGTTGTAGCAGCATGGCCAAAGTGTTCAGTTGTCGGTGTAGTCAATCCATCTGGCATCATAGTGGCAGGTTGTGCAGGAGCTGGAGTACCAGCTGACACAGGAACAGGGGGCATGGCAGCTCTATTGTTCATGCCCATCGCACCCCCCATAGTCATCTGGGCCCATCCATATCTCCTGCTCACTTGCGTCAGGGACGTTCCCTTGAATCCCTCCTGCTGTGGCTGCATCATTTCTTCCTGCTGCCATCACATCTCTTCCTCAGAGCATCTGCGCCCCTCCTCCTGCCTGAGCTCCAGTTGGTATTGTTTTTGTACCTCTTGACACTTCATCAAATCCTGTCTCATTAGTGTGACCTGGTGCTCCTGGTGAGCAGCCCCCATCTCCATTTCCAGCTTCTCATGAGCTTTCTTGATGCATCCTAACTTCTTTTTGTTGAAACCTAAGTAATGCCAATATAGATTTTTAAATGATGAAAAAAGTTCATATTTCTTCAGAGAAAAAGAACTAGTTAGCTAGAAAACTTCCAGACACAGGGAACATGTTTAGGATATAAATGTCAGTGTTATAAAAAGTCACACTAGTCAGACCAATAATGCTTCTCTATATTGATCTATCTCTGATTGTGTTACTGTCTGATGGAATTGGGATTGTTAGATTATCATAAAGTAATGTCTTCTGGCAATATATTTTCCATATTTTAATCTTTGTCATTGTACTCTACTATTTCATAAATTCAGATTTTTAATGTGATGCAATATTGCATGGCCAAAGAGGAATGTATACAATCACTTGATTTTGTGACAGTCATAAAGAAAAGCCCAGTTCAGACAAACTGCTTTGGGGAAAGCATTTTATCTCTTTGGGTATCAGAGTCTTTATCTATAAAATAAACAAACTCAGTGCCTTGAGCATAGAAGGCACTCATTACTTCTTGGAAAAAGAAAGAAAGTTGGGAGGGAGGAGTTATAGTATATAATTAAATTTGTTTCCTGTTCTAAAATTCAATGTCTGATTTCTAAAACCTTGTCTTGAGTTTCAAATTGGAAGATTTTTGAATTTAGTGATCAATTTTTTGCTCACCTGAACCATGGTTCTGGCTGCATTCAAGTGCACTATTACAATTGTATGATAGGACTTAACAAGATCAGTTCTCACTGTCACAGTGTTTGAAATGCTCATGATGTTTGGCTCCTAAGTCTGTCTATCCTCATTATAAGGCCCTTTTCAAGGAAGAGCCATTCACATGCACACACAGAGTGAAATCAAGCTGACTGATTATGAGCATAGGACTTGTTCACATTCACTGGCACTCTTTACATTCTCTCAGCTCTCAATTTACATTAGGGAAAGAATTTATTACTTGACACTGATTTCATACAAAGCATGAACTTAAGAAGTAACCTTCTTCAAAGTAGAATTTCAGATAGATCAGGCAGTTAATTCTGAGGGTATCCAGCTTCTCTGGACAATCTAAGAATTAGTCACCCCAAAGACAGTAATGACAGTGACTGACAGTTTTCAGTTTCTTCTCATCTTTACATGTGGAACTTCAGGAATTTTAATCATTTTAGGAGAAATGGGTATTGTCAACTATTTCCAAAGCTAAATGAACCCTGTAGAATTGAAACATAGCAACAGCTTCTTTCATGAAATATTATATGCTGTCCTTTTGACTGAGTTTATGGATTTTTTTATTGTGAATGTGTAAACATTCCAGAGCCCAGAGTCCCCCTCCTTAAATATATCCCTATTCTGCATGTGAAAAGCATCCTCTTGAAATGATTCAATTTCCTAGTTTAGTAGTTATGCTTCCAGATATAATTATGTATTAGCCAAGGATATAAATCCTCTCACTTGTAATTATGTGGTCTCATTAGGAAACTGGCTGTGAGATAGGAAATCAGTGATTAAACTTTCATTCAGCATAGTTTCTTCATCAGTCATTGGAACAGGTGTCAAAATTATTCTCTGTTGCTATTTTGCTTGGTACCTGGACTACTAATCAGTTTATATGAAAAGTTGGGATGACACCTTTTCTCTGCTTTAGATCCTTTGTATTTTTTGACTTTTTCATAGCATTTAATATAGTAGATAACTATATATTTATATCATTTTATGTTATATTTATCTATTATATCATTAATGATATCCCTTTGTATCATTAAAAACAAGGTCAGGTTTCCCTTTATCTTGATACAGAACTCTAAGTGTAAAATCACAAAGTGATTTCTTTTCTATTGTGAAATCCTCTATAGATTGAAAGTAACAGAAGCGATTATTTCAAATGGAAAAAGCCACAGCAATAAGCTGCTAGTAAGTTTATTTCACATGAGTACATGCTGATAAAATGATTAGCATTTACCCAGAATTATGTAATTGTAGTCTATCTCTTTCAATGTAAGGATATATTTTTGGTAAAGGGGAAGGGGACTGATTTGAAACCAAACATATGAATTTGTAAATACTTAAATCAGAATAAAGTTGATTTATTCATCGTAATACTACCTAGTACTCTCTGCATGTTACTGTTTATCCCTGTAATCCTCTTTTTTTTTTTTTTTTTTTTTTTAACATGGGCAGGTACTAGGAAGCGAACCTGGGTCCTCTGGCATGTCAGGCAAGCATTCTTGCCTGCTGAACCACCGTGGCCCGCCCCCTGTAATCCTCTTATTCAGCTATTCCACAAATTTACCATTCATTTCAAAACCTCACCCATAATGGCTCACTCTCATTTTTAAAATTTTAAAGTTTTTTTCACTCCTCAAAATTTCGGTTGCTCAAGTTTCCACTAATTATTTACCCATTCCATTGGAACACTCTCCCTCCATTCCTGCCACCCTATTTCTCTCTTTTATATTTGAATAATTCCCAATTCTCTTTTCTAGAAAAAGGCAAATTCATTATAAGCCTATGTTAAATTTTATTTCAAAGTTTGCAATGGAAGAGGGCTAAACTGACCAATTGAAATATTTTTTCTTGGTAAGGATATGTTTAAAGAAAAAAGATTGAGTAGATAATTATTGCTATCTGTATACAAGAAGAAAGAATATCTAGTTAAAGATCTTTAGATGGCTGTCTTATAGTTGAAGAGTAGCTACCTAATTTCAGAAGAGGAACTACTTCATTAAAGATTATTTAAATTTGCTTAAGCATTTTGTCAGGGTGTTAAATTCTTCCTAGAAGGAAGGAAGTTTCTCTGTCCAAGAAAAATCTGCCACTGACCAGATTTGAGACATTCTTTGTCAATTACTGCAATTAGAAGAGACTTATCTTCAAATAACTTGTCCAGATGAACCTTCATACTTACATCCTGTTTTTATCAGCTTTTTGAAGTATCACTGACACAAGCTGCACATATTTAAAGTGTGCAAACTTTTGTGTTGACACATATATATATACCCATGAACTATTGCCACAGTCAAGATAATGAACATGTCCTTAAAAGTTTTCATATGTCCTTTTTAAATTCTTCTTTCTGCTCCCTCTCCAAGTCCTTGGACAAACACTGAATGGCTTCCTGTAACTCTAATTACTTTTGAATTTTCTATATTTTATATAAATGGAATCAAAGAATTGTGCTCTTTGGGGGTCGGGCAAGAGCCTTTCATTTAGCTTAATCATTTTGTGATTTATCTGTGTGTTGTGTGTAATGATATTACAATGCTTTTTATTGCTGAGTAGTATTCCATTGTATAGATAATGTTGTTTATTCATCCATTCACATGTTGATAGACGAGTAGTTTGCAGTCTTTGACTATTAGTAAAAAAGCTTGCTATGAAGTATATTTCTTTGTATGGACATATTCAGTTCTTTTGAGTAAGTACCTAGAAATTGAATGACTGCTTCATATGTGGTTATGCCACTTTACATTTCCGCCAGCAGTATATGAGGTTTCTGGTTCCTCTACACCCTTGCCCACACTTGGTGTAGTCAAGCATTTTAATTTTAGCTATTCTAATAGATTTGTAATGGTATCTCATTTTGCTTTTATTTTACCTTTCCCTAATGACTAATGATGTTAAGCATAATGTCATGTGTTGATTTTACCATCCATGTAGCTTCTTTGGTGGCCTATTTAAGCTTTTGCTAATTTTTAAATGGGCTATTTGCTTTCTTATTATTGAGTTTTGATAGTTCTTTTTATATTTGAGATAGAAATCCTTTAATCCAGATATCTTCTTTTCAGTCTCTTAACAATGCATTCCACAAGTCAAAAAGTTCTTAATTTTAATGAAGTGCGGTTTTTCTTTTATGGCTCGTGTTTGTGTAAGAAATCATCACCTAACGTAAAGTCAAAGATTTTTTTCCTATTTTCTTCAAGAAGCTTTCTAGTTTTAAGTTTTCTGTCAAGATCTATGATCCTTGAATTATTTTTTCTTAATATTATGAGGTGTAAGGAAGTTATTTTCTTTCTTTTTTTATTGGTATACAAATATCCAATTTTCCTACACCATTTGTTGAAGACACTATCCTTGCTCCACTGACTTTTCTTTGTCCTTTGTTGCGTATCATTCTTCCATATGCACGTGTCTATTTTGTTTCATTGATCTATTTATCTGTCATGACACACTTGATAAATAAGTCCTGAAATCAGGTATCATTAGTTTTCCAACTTTGTACACCATTTTCAAAGTTTTTTATACGTGAGTGTGTGGCTATTCTAGGTCTTTTGAAATTCCATATGAATTTTAGAATCAGTTTTTCAGTTGCTGCAAAAAATCCTTCTGGGGTTTTTATTGTGATGTATGAAATTTATAAATCTGTTTAGTAAAAATTGATACCTTAACAATAATATAAGTTTTCAATGCATAAGCATGGTGAATGTCTATATTTATTTATACCTTTAATTTCTTTCATCAATATTTCAGTGTATAGGCCTCACACAACTTTGCATCCTATTATAATTTTGGTTTTCATTAAATTTCAATACCCAGCGTTTTGTTGCTAGTATAGAAATACATTTATTGTGTTTGTGTACGATTCTGTATATAGTTTTTGTCTTCTGCAACATTGCCAAACTCAAACCTTGTCTCTAATACTTTTTGTATATATTTCAATGGATTTTCTACATACACAATCATGTCATTTCCAAATATGGTTTTATCTCTTCCTTTCCAATCAGGATGTCTTTATTTCTTGCCTTATTGTGTTGGCTGGAGCCTCATATACCACACATATACCACAGAAGTGGTGAGAGCTGACTTTTCTATTCTTAGTGGGAAAACATTTAGTCTTTCATCATTAAGAATTGTTCTAGTTTGCTAGCTGCTGGAATGCAACACACCAGAGATGGATTGGCTTTTAATAAAAGGGGATTTATTTCATTAGTTCTTCAGAGGAAAGCAGCTAACTTTCAACTGAGGTTCTTTATTACGTGGGAAGGCACAGGATGGTCTCTGTTGTCCTTCTCTCCAGGCCTCTGTGTTCCAACAACTTTCCCCGGGATGATTTCTTTCTGCATCTCCGAAGGCCTGGGCTGAACTGCTTGGGCTTTGCTACTTTGACCTCTCTCATTTAAGCATTTATTTCGACTAAATCAAACATCATTCATCACAGCAGGCAGGGCTCTTAGCCAACTGCAGATGTAATAAGCAACAAATGAGGTTCACATGTCATTGTCACGTGGCCACAGCAACAGAACTAGGCACATTCACCTGGCCAAGTTGACACCTGAACCTAACTATCACAAGAAAATTAACTGTAGGTTTTTTGGGGTGTCCTTTATCAAGTTGAAGCTTTTTCTATTTCCAGTTTTCTGGGAGCTTTTATTAGGAATGAATGTTGGATTTTGTAAAACAACTTTTCTGCATCTATACAGATAATCATGTTTTTATTTTTTTAGTTTGTTTTAGGTTAATATGATTGCATTAGGAAAGTTAAACCAACCTTTTTTTTTATTAATGTAAAGAATTTTTTTTCAAATACCAAAAAATGCCAAACCCAACCATTCTTAATTTTTGATCATTGCATTCCACATATATAATCAGTAATTCACAGTATCATCACATAGTTGCATATTCATCATCATGATCATTTCTTGGAACATTTGCATCTATTCATAAAAAGAAATAAACAGAAAAAAATTCATACATACCATACCCCTCACCCTCCCCCTCACTGATCACCAGCATTTCAAGTTAAACCAATCTTAAATTGCAGTGATAACATTTGGTAATGATGTATTACTTTTCTTACATATCATTGATTTGACTTGCTAAAATTTTAAATGGCTGTTTCATGGGCCAAAAGAGCTCTGCCCTGGACCAAAGAAAATTTTTCTTTATCTCCTTCACACTTTGTCATATGAAATATCACAGCTATTTCTGGCAATTTTAGCAATCTCTCTTTCAATATCCCTCTCTCTCTGCCAACCCCTCTCCTCTCTCACACTTTTTTTTCCACAATAGCTCTAATTCTTTACGTCATCCCATTTAGCAATTGTTGGGTACATCATACATACTGCTAGTCTCTCTGTCCATTGGAGCAATGAACATGTCACCGAATCTCTCATATCAAGGAGGCCTAAAGTATTGGCAGAGATATATACCTTTACAAAAAAGTCAGATTGAACATGGTGATTGAGTATAATGAGGTACTACAGGAATCCTCACCTTTGACTAAAGATGTAACCAACCCTGGAGCTAAGACTGGTTTGCCAGATATCAAAGTAGGAAAGTTATTATAGTCTGAGGAAATAGCACTTGTAAAGGTAGGTAAGTGAGAAAGCACATCCTATTTTGGAAATGATTGGGGAATGATATATCATGAGTTCACAAAAGAAGGCAGATTTCATAGCATAAAGGGCACTATGTCATAGTCAGGAATTTTGATTTTATCCTATCAGTGATGATGGTTAGATTTATATTTTAGAAAAATTCCTGAATGTTATGTAGAGCATTGATTAGAAGGGCTGGACTGGAAGCTGAAAAATAACTTTGGAAGTTGTTATAATAGTCTAAGAAACAAGAGAATTCTCAACATGTTTAAGAGGTGAATATGACCTGATTACTCATTGGATTTGAATGAGGGCAAAGAAAAAGAAGGAACAAAACATACCTTGCATTGGTTTGTGTGTGTGTCTTATGTTGTTTTATTTTTGTTTTACTTATTTTGCTAGTTTATGCATCTGTCTGGATGGTGGTACCATTCATTGACCTGAGAGAGGATGGAAATGAGTAGATGTTTTGTGAAGAGAGTTATTTAGTTTAGTTGTGGATCACCTAAATTGAGGTCCATGCCAGATAGAAGCACATGGAGCCTAGCTGGTTGGAAGTAACGACTAAAGTTCAACCAATACTGGATAATCTGGAGTTATATATTAGCAAATCACAATTGTTATATCTGAGTTTGAAGTGCTTCAGATCCAGCCACAAAACTACCTGTTTCATAGGGCTCTGGAGATCTGAATGCACAACAAAGTAAAGGTTCTATCTGACATCAAGAAGTGTCATATCCATTTGGATAATCTTAGAAATGCAGGGATCTTTCCCTGTGAAACAAACTTTGAACCTTGTTGTATAGCAGCATTACTCACTGTTGGTAACGTGTGAGTACAGATCTTCTGAGCATAATTTAAAAAAATCAGATGTGACTCAGAATTTCATAAAACAGATATGTCATTTTGATAATCTATTATAGAAATCACACTTTCTCCTGTTATATAAGAACCAATATTAAGTAGAAAAACATAAATAAATATAAAAATGTTTATAATGTAGGTCATTTGTGTAAACACAAAATATGAAAGCGGTTTATAATGGGGAAGATTATTTTTTATTTTATTTTTTATTTTTTTGTTTTTTTGAAGGGAAGATTTTTTTTTGAAGAAAATATTTCGAACAAACAGAAAATATAGAGAGTAGTGAAACATACTATACATCCATCACAATCCAGGTTTAATACGTATTAGTAACTTGCCATATTTGCTTCAGATCTTTGGTGTTTTTTTTTTTCCTTTCATTTTTGTTGTATTAGAAGTAAATTTTTATAGGAGAGGCTGAATCTCCCTTTGTAATTCTTTCTGATTATCTTTCCCTGATGTGCCAGGATCCTGAACTTGATGTATATCTTTCATCTACATTTTTATATTTTTATTGTATATGCTTTGTTGAAATACATCAACCATATAAATATGGATGCAATCTTAGATTTTCCATTCTTTCCAATTGATTTGTTTGTTTGTCATTGTGCTAATACTATAATATCTTAAATACTACAGCTTTATAGTAAGTCTTGAAGTCAGGTAGTATAAATTTTCTAATTTTATCTCTCTTTTTCCAAATTATTTTGGTTATTTTACATTCTTTGCATTTCCATACCAGTTTAGAATGAGCTTGATAATTTCTATTTTTATAAAAACCTGCTGGGATTATGATTGTATTGTTTTGAATTTATAAGTCAATTTAAAGAGAATTGATATCTTAATAATATTGAGTCCTCCAATCTATTAATAAGTTGTTTCTCTCCATTTAGTTAAGTACTCTTTAATTTTTCTCAGCAGTATTGTGTGGTTTTCAGTATGAATAAATTGTATTAGTTTTCTATTGCAGTGTAAACATTTACCCCAAGCTAGTGACTTAAAACATTATCTACTTATTACCTTTCAGTTTCTGTAGGTCAGAAGCACAGTCATACCATAGCTGATACTCTGCTTAGTGTCTCACAAGGCTTAAATCAAGATGCCAACTACGTTTGATATTTAGCTGACCTGCAGAATCTTTTTCCAATCTCAAATGACTGTGAAAATCCTTTTTTTTTTTTTTTTTTTTTTTTTTTTGTCTTACAGAACACATGATGGCTGTGATGTCAAGGCTAGCAGAAAAGTGTCAACCAAATTCATATAAGTTGATTCTGGTTTTATGTATTTGAGTGTTGTTATTTTAGGGTTATGTGCAGGTCTAAATGTGAAGCAAATCACTTCTAATTTAATGTATTTTTTTGGAAAGTCACTCTAGCACTCCCACCATATCTGGAAGTCACTGTCAATATTCTCCTTAAAATAGTAAGTAACACAATTAAGACATTTGCTAAAATAACTGATGGTTGACTTGAAACTTACTAGGTAAAGGCTTTCCATTTTATTGGAGACTACTGGAAGCATTATAACTTTAGCCATAATTTCTTTATTGAAATGTTGCTTTTCCTGTTTCCTTTCCATTTATTGTCTATTTAACATATTCCATGTTAGTTTACATCAATTCCTAACTGAGTCCTAGTATAGTTTCTATCAATTTTGAAGAGCAAATGTCTGTATCAGCCATGATTTTTAGTATAAGCATTGGAAAAATTATTCTCACTTATGCACAACAGGAAATGCTTTGCCTTCAAACATAGGCAAATGTCAGAAATGTTAATGCTTAGGAGGCTAGCTGCTGAAACAACAACCGAGGTCATAATACAGGAAATTCTAATGCTTTAGGCACCACTGTTATAAGTCTAACCTTCAAATCAATCAATCAATCTTTGTGCCACTCTTTCAAGCTTCTAAGTTTAGGTCATATTAGTTGAGTTTAGTTTGCATCCATCCCCCACCCGTCCTCCCGCCACCTCACCCCCAGGCAGTAGTAGAGAGAAAGACCTATCTTCTCTCCAAGATTATACTCAATAGCAACCTTCCTCCCACTTCCCTAATAAAAACCAGGAAACTAATAGAAAAGCCGTTTACTGGTTTCAGGACAGACAAATAAAAAACAACAACAACAACAAAAAAAAAAAAACAGAACAAAAGAAAAAGCAAACAATCAAACAAAACAAAACATTACATTGCCTTTAACTTGTATTTTTTGTGGATGTTGGGATAATGGAGAATGTATTGATTATAGGAAAGGAAAAGAGACATGGCTGGTTGATGTGAATTTATCTTTGAAATAGAAAAAAGTGATAGGACAAACAACACATAGAACATTTATTGTATTAGAAAGAGAATTTAATTATCTGTTTAGCTTTTTGACCTTAGCCAGGATATTTATCCTTCTGAGCCTAGGTCTTCTCAATTGGGAAGTAGAAATGAAAACATCTGTATCCCAGGTTTGCTGTGAGGATTAAATGAGAACATGTTTGTAAAGCATCCAACTTGATATACTAATTCACTGTGACTACTGAACAAATGGTTGTTATATCTACACTCCTTTCCTCTAGAATGCTAACTCCTTAAATACCCCTACCACTACCTTAAAAGGGACCACAAACCTCACATATGCTAAGTGCATCCCATCAAGAAGTGGCATGCTGTCAAACTCCATCTGTGGCACTGTGATTGTGGGTGGTCGTGTACAAAGACAACTTTCCTCTTCAGGAGATGGATGCCATGAGGAGACCTCCCACTCATTCCTGCTTTTCCATCCTAGGCACAGTTCTACTTTATATCAAAGAGAATTTGATTCCTCCTTTCTTATTATGACTATCCGCTATTTCCAAGGATTCCAGCTGCCCACAATTTTTTCTGCCTTTAAGGAATCTCTTTAGTCATTGGAAAAATAAAACTATTAAACAAAAACAGTGATGAAGATCATGTACATAGTGAACACAAAAGTAATTTCTTAGATATTCTAAGGGAAAATATTGATCACTAAAGGGCATATTTCAATGTATGTAGTCCATGGAAGAATCATTGTTTAGGCTATTAATCAAATTAAGGAAAATAAATGTTATAAGTTGAAATTTGTGAAAAAGTATAAAGTAAGTACTTTCAAAAAGAGGCCTTGTTCTAGAAGCGTGTTTCTTAAACATTAGTGTTTCTAAGCGTTGTCTAGGAAACTGTCATCTGCAGAATCCCCAAACTCACTCCAGAAATGGTGATTCAGTAATTTTCTGTTGGGGCTCAATGATCTACATTGTTAACCACATTCTTTGGTAATTTTGATGAGTTAATCTGGAGGGAGTTTTCATCCCACTAGAAAGGATTCCCTGGGAAAAGTTGTACCCCACCCTCCATGAATTTTCCCCAAAACCAGGAGAGTGGAACAATGGTTTTTCCTTAATAGTTATAAAGAAGTATGTCAAACTTGTGGCCAATGACCATATCACTTCCCCAGAACATGTTTATGCCTTTTTTAATACCCTTAGGCTAAGCATGGTCAGATTTACAAATGCTAACTTGGACAGGCCAAACCAAGCCAATCAGAGTCAGATAACCATTTCCTACTTAAAGCCTATACACTCTGGAGGAGGCCTATATATTCTGTGCAGGCCTCACACCTACCTGTTTTCCACAATATACTGGTTTACTCTCTGCTGTGGTCTATAAGACTATAAGCAATACCTGGGCAGAATCTGGGTCTTTGTACTTACTTCTCTGCTCAGAGCCCAGCACAATACATAGAACTGAATAGGTGTTCAGAGAGTGTTGGCTGAAATTAAAAGAAACCAAAATGAGTGGAAAGAAAGAAGGATAGAAGTAAAGAATGAAGAAAATAAATGGAAAAAGGGAGAAGAGAATAGAGGAAGAAAGGGAGAGAAGGGTAGAAGAGAGAAGACATTCAGAAAAGGATGGAAAAAAGATGGAGGCAAGTTTCAGATCTGGGAAATTTAGAAATTCAACTACTCAGATCCCTCATTATAGGAAAATGCAGCTGTTTTAGTTTCCTAGGCTGCTCAAGTAAATGCCATGAAATGGGTTTTGTTAAACAGTAGGAATTTATTTGCTCACGGTATGAGGCTGGGAAAAAATCTAAATCAAGGCATCATGAAGGCAATGCTTTTTTTCCTGAAGACTGGCATTCTGGGTCTGGCTGACTGTCATTCTAGGTCCTTAGCTCGTCACAAGGCAAGGCGGCAACTCCTGGTCTCTCCCTTCTCTCCCATAATATGTTGATGTTCAGTTTTTTGTTTCCTGTGGCTTTCTCTCTTTCTGTCTGTACTTCACTCACCTTATAAAGGACTCCAATAATAAGATTAAGACCCATCCTGATTGCAGTGGGCCACACCTTTACTGCAGTAACCTCATCAAAAGTACCAACTTGCAATTGGTTCTCAACCTCAGGAATGGATTAGATTTAAGAACATGTTTTCCTGGGGTACGTACAGCTTCGAACAACACAGCAGCCAAGAATATAGTCCATTTTAGTTGGCAAAGTTTCTATATCATAATCAAATTCAGAGTTTGGAATCTTTGAGCAAAAATGGAAATGTGGAGAATTGTTTATGCTTGAGAATCAGACAGTGAATTTGTAGACATTGATAAGAATTACCGTAAATCTTGTTGTGCCTCACTGAAGGGTCTTCATACTCGGTTTCTAAAATTAAAATAGTATCAAAATAATATCTTAGAATATCATTTCAAGCTTCATAATGTAACTACACTTACAAAATGGACTTCACCAAAATACTAACGTGTCATTTATATTTTGATCTAATCACAGGCTTTGTCAATCTATCGATACAGTCTTTCTGTGTTATTTTGTTTTCCTATTGCAAAAAAACAAAAAACAAAAACCCATGAATGTTTGAGAGAGCAAGAGATGTCATCTGTTGCTTTCAGAAAATTAAACTGATTTAAAATTGAGTACTCAGAAATCCTGTTATTTTGTTTGTTGGCTTTGGTGTCTTCTCTCTAAAATAAAGCCTGAGAAAAACATGACTCTTTAAAATCAAGTAAATTGTAAATCTATAACATTGTTTGTACATCATGCCAAGTGTTACAAAGGTAGTCATACAGATCCTACCCAAATTTAAATGGCCCCTGGCACTTCACTTCATTTCCCTGAGACTATCTTTTTTCATTTGTAGATCTGACCAGTATTTCTGAGATTGATTACATATAAACTGGAGTTAATTGACAGTATGGCAGTATCAGTTAACTGCATTAGAATCTCCATTTCATTTTTCAAACATTCTATGGCTTTGGGCAAATAACTTAGACTCTCTGACTTTTAATTTCTTATTATAGTACTTGCCTCATGTGGGTTTTAAAATAATTAAATTAGAAGCTACATGTAAAACAGATAACAATAGGCACATAGAAATTTGAATTGTAGTTGATGATCTCTGGCTGCTAGAAAGAAGAATCTGTAAAATTCTCATCTAAATAAATAAAGAAAGAAGAATTTAGGAGCAATATATTTGCAACTAACTTATGATGACTCACTCCTGTTTCTAATATCATTGATGAGAGTAGACAGATTTGAAATCTCTAAGGCAGGATTCATAATTTTGACCTTTGATAACCTACCTATTCCTACATTCTTGATGTCCATTTTCTTGATGTTTGTATTGACACAGATTGTGAATGGTACAGACAGATTGTACTATTCATTTAAGAAATGCACTGAGCTCTCAGAATACTGAGCACTCTTCTAGTTCTGCTGGTTACCCAGAATACTGAGCACTCTTCTAGTTCTGCTGGTTACCCAGAAGACTAAGCAACTGTGTCCACAGGAAAGATGAAACACATCCCTGAGATAACATTTAAAAAGCAACATATCAAGTACAAATCACTAGCCTACAAAATGAATGCCTAGGTGCTGAGGGGATCTTTTGGAAAGCCTTCTTCAAAGCAATAAGACAAACTAAAAGGGTACTAGTAGGGTCTATAAGGGAATGAAAGGAACAAATTTCAGTCACAGTGCCCTTAAGGCCAGACCTAGAAGCAAGAAAAAAGAGTTTGAACATGTTTGAATTTCTTCTTCTTCTTTAAAAAATCGTTTTAAAACAGTTTTATTCACACATCATGGCAATCCAACCTATGTAGAAAATCAGCAGTTCCCTGTAATCACATAACCATAATCTATATGGAGATATTTCCTTTTCTTCCACAAAGAATCCCATACCCTTTCCCCATAGCCCCTGCTTATTGACATTTAGTTTTGGTATATTGTCTTTGTTACATTCAATGGAATTATATTACAATGTTACTGCTAACCATAGACCCTATGGTTTTAATTTTTCCTATATACTATCCCATTTGCAACACCTTGCAATGTTGACATACATTTATTCTCCCTCATGCAAAAATAGTCTTATATTTTTACAGTGAATCACCATCATTGTCCACTCTAGGCATTTCTAAATTATGCCATCTCAATCTTTATCTTCTGTTTTTCCTTTTGGTTTCATACATGCCCCCAGCCCTTTTCCTTTAGCCATATTCATATTCAGTTTCATTCAGAGAACTTATACTATTGTGCTACCACCAGATAGTATTGCACTATCCTTCTCTGAATCTTTACAATCAGTCCTGTTGCACATCCTTCAGCACCAAATGCCCAGTCTCTACCCTCCTTCTATCTCCTGATAACCTGTGTTCTTAACTTTAAATTCCCTAGGGGCAATTTCTTTCTCCATCTCCAAAGGTCTTGGCTGTGTGAGCTTTGAAGCTTTTTCCAAAATGGTTCCCACTTAAAGGACTGCAGCAAACAACCCCCTGTTGAATGTGTGGATATACTTCTCTATGGAAACCCCTAATCAAAAGACCCCACCCACAATTGGGTGGGTCACATCTCCATGGAAATAACTCAATCAAAAAGATCCCACCCAACAATATTGAATGAATATTAAAGAATATGGCTGTTCTGGGGTACATATCAGTTTCAAGCGAGCACATTCCACACTCTTGACCCCAAGAATAAAACATGTTCTTTCCATTTAAGAAATACATTCATTCCATCACAATATCACAAAGCCTTAAACCATTTCAGTAACAATACAAATGCAATACAAAGTTAGAAACAATACAAAGTCTCATCAAAGTGAGTTACAGGCATGATCTATCCTAAGGCAAAATTCTCCTCTAGCTCTGGACCTGTAAAACTCAGAATAATTATCTGCTGCCAATATACAAAGGAGGGACCAACATAGAGTACATGTTACCATTGCCATAGACAGAAATTGAAAGGAACACAGGGATCACTGGACTGAAACAGTTCAAAAAACCTGCAAATTCCGTTGGATTTCAAAGTCTGAGAGTCATTTATCCTCAGGGTTTAGAAAGCAGCTGTCCCACCCTATTTAAGCCTATTCAGTGGTCTGGCTCTCTCCAAATGCTGGGGTGAGGATTGCAACCTTCAAGAATATTGGGTAGATCACCTTTTTCTCTGCTCCACTCTCTCCAAGCATCAGGGCAACACCTGGGATCTCTGACATCTTTGGGGAAAACACTCAACCCCCTCAGAACAATGTGGTGGCAGCAAGGCTTTCCCCAATCCCCAAAGAATGTGCTTTACCCTCTCTGAGGCCTGGGACACTGAATCTTCTGCCATCTTCCTTTGAAGCAAACACACCCTCTCTAAGTGCATAGGTGGGTTCATTCTCCTGGCCTGAAGTTTCTTGGCTTCAGACCTTAGCTTCTGTGGTTCTGCCTTTGAAGTCACTTTTCTTTCAATCTGTCTGTTTTCTGTCCCTTTTATTCCAGACTGGCAATGGTTCTGTTTATATAGATCCCACAACACTTTTGTTCATTTTCTATGTAGTATGCAAGGATCCTACCCATCAGACAATAGGACTTTCCACAAATCCTTCCTGGATAATTCCATCTCCAATCCTGGCTTTTACTGAAATAGCTGACTGGTTCCATGTTTGGTTAAATTCTCATGTGCAGCACTATTCTCTGGGGTCTCCCCTTCTGGAAGCCCAGAATTTTCCCGGCAAGTTTTGGTTTCCTTGTACCCAAGATTTCAGTCCTCAGCTTATCTCTTCCTGGCACATTTCACTATAATCTGCAAAGAGAAACAACACTGCAATTTCCAGATTTAATTTGGAAATCTCTTCACCTAAAGTATCCCAGCTCATAGCATAAAACCAGATGTCAATTTTGCAAGATTCTTTGCCACTTCTAAATGAGGATCACATTCCTTCCAGTTTGCAATAAGATGTGCATCATTTCTGCCTAAGCATTCATCAGAATTATCCTTAGACTACACATTTCTACCAACAGTCTCTTCAAAGCACTATAAGCCTTCTCTATCAAGCTCCTCACAACTTTTCCAGAATCGTCCCCTTATCCACTTAAAAAGACATTCCAACATGTCTTTTTGGAAAAAGACAAAACCTCACTTCTCTGGTACCAAAATCTGCTTTGGTTTGTTAAAGCTACCAGAATACAATATACCAGAACTGGAACAGGTTTTAAGAAGGGAATTTGTTAAGTTGCAAGTTTACAGTTCTAAAGCTATAAAAATGGCCAAACTAAGGCATCCATGGAAATATACTTCAATTGAAGAAAGTTCAGTGGTTCCAGAACATCTCTTTCAGCTGGGAAATCATGTAGCTTGCATTTGCTGGGGTATTTGACTTCCAGTTTCAAGCAGCTTCCCCAGGGGCATTTCCTTTCTTCATCTTTGAGGGCCTCTGATTGTGTGGGCTCTGACTCTATTTCCAAAATGTTTCCATCTTAAAGGACTCAAGTAAGCCCATCTTGAATGGGTGTAGACATACCTCCATGGAAACCACCTAATCCAAAAGTTCCAACCTCAATTAGATGGGTCACATCTCCATGGAAACTACTTAATAAAAAAGATCCCACCCAACTCTATTAAGTGAGGATTAAAGATCATGGCTTTTCTGGAATGCACAACATTTTCAAACTGGCACAGTGTCCATCAGTTTTTGATTTTCTCAAAGAACAAATTTCTTGTTTTGTTGATTTTTTCTATTTCATATTCTCAATTCTGTTTATTTCTACTATAATTTTTATTATTTCTTTCTTTCTGTTTGCTTTGGAGGTAGTTTGCTATTCTTTCTGTAGTGCTGCTGTGTGAACAGTTAATTCCTTGATTTTTGCACTTTCTTCTTTTATAATACAGGATTTAGGTCAATAAATTTCCCTCTCAGCAATGCCTTTTCTGCATCCCATAAGTTTTAACATTATAATTGTGCTTTCATTTTCATTTGCTTCAAGATATTTACCCATTTCTCTTGTAATTTTTTCCTTGAGCCATAGGTTGTGTAAGAGTGTGCTGTTTAGCCTCCCTATGTTGGTGAATTTTCTGGCCTCTGCCTGTAATTGATTTCCAACTTCATTCCATTAGGATCCAAGAAAATGTATTGTGTAATTTCAATATTTTAAAATTTATTGAAACTTGTTCTGTGACCCAGCCTATGGTCTATCCTTGAGAATGATTCATGAGCACATAGGGAAAATGTGTATCCTGCTGTTGTGTGGGGGTGGGGGGAATGTTCTGTAAATGTCTGTTATCTAGTTCATTTATCTTATTATTCAAAATCTCTTCTCTTTATTGATCCTCTGTCTAGATGTTCTATTCATTGATGAGAATGGTGAATTGAATTCTCCAACTATTATAGCTGTGGTGTCTTCTTCTCCCTTCAGTGTTGTCAGTGTTTGCCTAATGTACTTTCAAGCACTCTGGCTTTCTTCATAAATATTTATGATTGTGATATCTTCTTGATGAATTGTTCCTTTTATTAACACATAGGGTACTTCTTTGTCTCTTTTAATTGTTTTACATTTGAAGTCTAATTTGTCAGATGCTAGTATAGCTACTCCTACTCTTGTCTGATTTTTGTTTGCATGAAATATCTTTTTCCAACCTTTCACTTTCAATGTATTTTCATCCTTGGGTCTAAAATGAGTCTCCTTTTGATAGCATAGAGATAAATCCTGTTTTTTAATCCATTCGGCCAGTCTATGTCTTTTGATTTGGAAGTTTAATCCACTGGCATTCAATGTTATTACTGTAAAAGCAGTACTTTTTTCTACCATTGTTTGTCTTTTGGATTTTGTATGTCATGTCTTTCTTTTTTTTTCTCTTTTTTTCTTCACTGATTGTCTTCATTTCTACACTCTTCTCCAGACATCTCTCTCCTGCCTTTTCCTATTGGCCTGTAGTGCTCCTTTTAGTATTTCTTGTAAAAACATTCTCTTAGGCGCAAACTCTCCCAGTGACTATTGGTCTGAAAATATTTTAAACTCCACCTCATTTTTGAAGGACAGTTTTTCTGATATAGATTTGGTTGGCAGTTATTCTCTTTTAGAACCTTAAATATATTATATCACTGTCGTCTCATATCCATGGTTTCTGCTGAGAAAACCACACATGGTCTTATTGAGTGTCCTTTGTATGTGATGGATTGCTTTTCTCTTACTGCTTTGAGAATTCTCTCTTTGTCTTTGACATTTGACAATCTGAGTAGTAAGTGTCTTAGAGTAGGTCTATTTGGATCTATTCTGTTTGGAGTATGCTGTTCTTCTTGGATCTGTAATTTTATGTCTTTCATAAGAGGAGAAATTTTCAGTGATTATTTCCACTGTTAGTCTTTCTTCCCCTTTTCCTTTCTCTTTTCCTTCTAGGAAACCTATGACACATATTCATGTGCTTCATGTTGTCCATTCAATTCCAAAAGACCCTGCTCATATTTTTCCATTCTTTCACCTATTTTTTCATCTCTATTAAGATTCAAGATGTTCTGTTGGCCAGTTCACTAATCTTTTCTTCTGCCTCTTCAAATCTGTTGTTGTACATCTCCCTTTTTTTTTTATTTCATCTCTTCTATTGTGTCTTTCATTCTCATATGTTCTGCCTTTTTTTTTCAAACTCTCAAGCTCTTCTTTATGTTTGTCTTTTTTTAGTGCATCTCCATTGTTTTTTTTAATTTCATCTCTTCTATTGTTTCTTTCATTCTCATATGTTCTGCCTTTTTTTCAAACTCTCAAGCTCTTCTTTATGTTTGTCTTTTTTTAATGTTTCTTTATATCCTTTGTGTCTTTTGCCATATCTTCCCCCAACTTGTTGATTTTATTTTTGATGTGATTTTGCATATCTGTTTGAATGTCCTTAATTAATTGTTTCAACTCTTTTATCTCATTGAAATGTTGGTTTTTTCCCTTTGACTGAGCCATATCTTTGATTTTCCTAGCATAACTCATTATTTTTTGCTGGTGTCTAGGCATTTGATTTCCTCAATTAGTTTATTCTAGAGGTTGTTTTCACTCTTTTATCTAGGATTTTCTTGTTCTCTATCTGTTCTTTAACATTCGGTTCAACTTATTCTAGACCTCTAACATAGCTTCTGTTTAACTGATCAGAATTTTCAACACTTGTATTTCTATTTCCTGACTGGTCTATATGAGACCCTACTATTTTTTTGAGTTGGTCTCCTCAAATATTATCAACCCCAGCCAGATTTTCTCAGGCCAGAAAGGCCCATGCCTCATGAGGAAAGTGCAACCAATATCAAGTTTCCCCGAGGGTTAATCCCAGCAGGTTGTCAAACTTTCTTATGAAAAAAAGACTCCTAGATTCTCTGTTTTTCCTATCCTGTTGGCCTGTGGCACTTGTCAGCCCAAAGCTTCCCTCCAGTGTAAAGTGATGCACTGCTTTTAATTTCAGCAGACTCTCCCTGTCAGGGGTATGGTTGAGACAGAGGCTGAGGTAGAAGGTGGACTTATTTTGCTTCTGGGTTCCAACCCCTGGAGCCTGAATACCCTGATACCACTTGAGCTGGGCCCTGCCCTCATTTTCTTGGGAGAAAAACACCATTTAGTGAATTATCTCCATTCACCTGACTAGTTACTCTGTCTCTCAGACCTTCCTTAATTCTGCTTTTGCCTGTGGCAGTTGCTGAAGTCTGAGCCTGCTTGCAGTTCTATCTAATGAGCTGTTAAGAAGTTAAAAAAAAAAAAAAAAGCCTTTTCAAAGCTGGATCCCAACTCCCATATTTGCCAATCAACAGCTAGAGTTAGTAGAAGTCTCTATGTGTCTCCAGGACCTATGTGCCCTCTTTTCTTGGGGCCTAGCCCTTTTCCAGTATTTTGTGTGTCCAACTCAAAAAGCCTCCATTGTTTATTTTGTCTTTTTTTCCCACCAGGCCCACCCCCTCTCTGCAGGGGCAAAAATCCCAGTTCCTTTAGTGCTTACTCCTGGTTTATCTGTGCTTGGGGTCTGTTTTCAGCAGTCTGAATTTGTTAATTAATTTGGCAGTTGGAGCTTGGTTGAGCTCATTTCTTTGTCCTAGTAAAGTCTGTTGTTTTTACCCTGAGGAGCGAGCCTCTACAGCTTTGGAAGCTTACAGTTCTTTGTGTGATTTCAGCCATTTCACCCATTCTAGACTGGTGTCCCATGTGTGTCCATCCACTGGTGTCCCCCCAACAGTTGTTCCATTCAGTTTCTGGCTAATTACTAACTGCCCTGGAGGACAAACTAAATTCCATGCCTCACTACCCTGTCATCTCGCCCCACCTCCCATAAAGCCATTAATTTAAAAAGACCCTCCTCTCTTTTAAATAAAAGATTATTTTGCTCTTTTTTTTAAAATTAATGCTCAACATTATTTTACTGATAGGTTATGTATAGCATGTCCCTATCTGTAAAATCTGAACATTGTCAAAAATTCATTTAAAAAATTTAAATAAATTTATTGAGATATAATTTACATATAATAAAAAATTAAAAATTCATTTTTAAAAGAATAAAAGACTGTCAAAAATAAAAATGGTATTTTTTAATGTTTGCTTTTATTCTACTCACCCCAGTAATAAAACGAGGTTAAAAAATCATGACAGAATAGAAAAAAAAAAGCAAAATCATTTGGAAGAAATATTAATAGAATCACTTAATTTCTAGGCATATTTTAATAATTTATATCTATAGGTTTTGTTGCTATGTTCTTATTCAGCCACATATTTGGAGATGAGAGGGTGCAAAAATTAAGCCTCTTTTTCCTTCTTTTTTTTCATTCTGAATATTGATATTAGGATAAAGTTTCAAACCAATGCCATAGAATTAGAACTTCTTATGACAAGTTCATGGATTTCTCTTTGGGAAGAATACATGCATGCTGTTTTATGTATTTTCTTTAAGAAAATAAATAAAATGCTAATACAAATATTATGTGAAACTATTCATTATACAATAGTTTTAATTTTTTGTCCCTCACTCCTAGAAAACATCTATTAACTTGAGTATGGCATGGACTGTGTGAGTACCTAATGCACAGCAAGTCTGGGGTACTAGCTCTGCACTGGGTGCTGGAAAAGTTAATGTACTACCAGAACCTAATTGCTTAGATTTTGTTATCCATTTTGATTCTTTCAGTTAAATGGGTTTATGGTGGAAGAGTTAAGAGCCATAAAACCATCATGTCTAATAAAAATACCTCCTATGTGCCAACTTTCTGAATTGGTCATCTTATATTATAGTTTTGCCCTTGGCTTATACTGCTGTACTCACTGACAAAACTTCATAAAATTTCATGGTCTGGTCATGTAGCAGGGTGGTTCTGAGTCTAATTATTTCAATCTTATCCAATGTTCCAGTCTTTCCTTGTTACAAATAAGTGTTGACAAACTGAAACTAGATAGATGGTAAAATTTTTTATTATTAATTTTATTTGCACATACTACATACCCACCAAACATACTCTTCCCATTCCCTGGTAACCTCTAATGTATTTCCTGTGTTTATGAACTTGCCATACGTAGACATCTTATAAGTGACATTATACATGTTTGTCTTCATGTGTCTCTCTTTTGTTATTGTTGTTATTTTTATTTTTATTTTTTTCATGTCTCTTATTTTGCCAGCATAATGTTTTCAAGATTTTTCCTTGCTGTAGCACATTTAAGAATTTCATTCTTTCTTATGACTGAATAGTATTCCATTGTGAGAATTCATCACATTTTGCTTATCCATAGATTTGTTGATGAGCATGGTTTGTGTTTTAGTTTGCTAAAGCTGCCAGAATGCAATATACCAGAAGCAGAATGGCTCTTAAAAAGGGGAATTTACTAAGTTGCAAGTTTACGATTTTAAGGGTATGAAAATGTTCAAACTAAGGCATTCAGGGAAAGATGCCTTGATTCAAAACAGGCTGAAGGGTCCAGAGCACCTATGTCAGCTGAAGAGGCACATGGCAATATCTGCTAGCTTTCTCTCCAGGCTTCTCATTTCATAAGGATGCCCTGGAGGTGTTCTCCATCTGCATCTGCAAAGATCTCTGGCTGTGTAGCTCTCTTGGCTCTTTCGGTTCTGTTGCCTCTGAGTTTTTTCCACAATGACTCCCTCTTAAAGGGCTCCAGTAAGCAACCCCACCTTGAATGGGTGGAGACACATCTCCATGGAAACTACCTAATCAAAAGTTAACACCCACAATTTCGTGGATCACATCTCCATGGAAGCAATAAGAAATATCCCACCAAGCACTATTGAATAAGGGTTAAAGAACTTGGCTTTTTTGGGGTACACAACAGATTCAAACCAGCACTGGTTGTTTCCAATTTCAGCTATTGCAAATAGGCTTCTATAAACATTGGCATGCAAATATCTCTTTGAGACCTTGTTTTCACTCTCTTTGGGTATATCCCTAGAAATTGAATCACCAGGTCGTATGGCAATTCTACATTTAACTTTTTGAGCAGCTGCTATATTGCTTTCCACTGCATTTCACATTCCCATCAGCGATGCACTAAAGCTTCAATTTCTCTGCATCCTTCCTAGCCCTTGATATTATTGATTTTTTTTAAAAAAATAGACATCCTTATTGGTGTGCAGTGAAATCTCATTGTGATTTTTATTTCATTTGATAAGGTAATATTTTTGTGAAGAGAATGTGGCTTTACATATTGTGTCTGTAACACCTAACCCCATGTCTGGCACAAATGAGATGCTCAATTAAAATTTTTGGAATTAATAAGTAGGTTAATGAATAAATAAATGATCAGTTGTTCATGGAAAACCAGTAGTAATGAAAAATTATACACAAAACCTAACAATTTTGAAAAAAGATTAATAACATCATGTCTGTATAGTGAAATAAAGCCTTTATAGAAAGCAAATATCTAGGCCAACTTGTGTATTCTCACTCTTATCATGAGGAACAGAACTGAAGTATCAGAAATCAAATAGGACAGACAGGTGTTTCCAAAACAATTAGCATTCAAAGTTTCCTCATTTCAAAGTCGGTTAGGGAGCTTGGAGGTTATGTCTATAAACAGTTTTCAGTCATTTGGTTCACGAGCATATGGCTTCTTTATATTTCTTGTATGGCCCCAAATGGACAAGAAAAGGATTACCACACATTAAAAGGGGTTTGTTCTATAAGAAAACTGTTTTAAAAATTTTCAGAGTATCTTCAAAAAACATAATAAATACATAGATTTTGCATGAATCGAAATATTTTGCAGCCAGAATTCATCTAAGGTTTTATGTTAATAAATACCAGAGCTTAGATCAACGGATTAGAAAAATTTAGTTTTTTGTGTTTGTGTATGTGTGTCTGTCTGTCCATCTGTCTCTCTGAGTACGTGGGTATTAATGTGTTTAAAGACTTCAACATAACACTCCTGTTGGAACTGCAACATGGTCGTTTAGTGTCAGGTGTACGTTTCTTTTTTAAGGATTTATTTTGAAATGTTGCATTCTTGTCTGAGGTATGTGCTCACACTCAACCCCATACCATCCTACCATTCTTGCTGAACTGCCTTTGTCTTTTGACAAAGTCTCCACATTGACTTCTGGGAATACTGAAAGTTCCCAGAAGTTACATGAGGATATATCATTTGACGGCTTGTTAAAATCTGTTTTTGCACCTATGTCCATGAATCTCCAGACATAATCACTTCTCCCCTTACTGTCTTAGAATAATCTCCCAGCCCTTTCTGTGTTACTACTTAGAAAATAATAATAATTTGATTTTGTATATGCATTACTAAATATGGTGGTTGTGGCTAAAAATTTCTGATAGCTATTAAAAGGCTACTGGAAGTAACAATAAGCAAATCGTTTCATGTGGATCTTTCTAAATCTCTATTGAACAGTTATTTATGTGTTAGGTGTCAATGCAAGAAGAGTTCATGATTGTATGTCGGGTTTTTCTCTGTGAATATAAGTCAAACACACTTATGAAGCTTAAATACCATTTACTCGTATGTAAATAAATAGTTGAGTCATTACATGGTAGATTGCCCCATGTGTGGTTATCTAATTACCTTCTATGCTCCTGTCAATTTGTTTTTGTGTACTCTGTCTACTACATGTTTGTGCAGGTTACTGTCTTATGTCTTCACCTTGATGTGGATAGTGGAAACTACTGAATTTGGAACACTTTGTGTATACACCCTCAAAGTCGTTTCTCACATGTCACTCCAATAGAGATGACTCTGTTTTCATGAAAGTGGAGTGACATTGACTGGAGTATCAGAACTCATAACGGAATCTGTCCTTTTTCTAACCACCATGCGGATTTTCCTCTAGCTGCTGATGGGCTTTGCCCAATTGTGTCTCCTTCCCAAGTTACCACTAAAACCTTATTAGTAGGGTCAGAAAAATATTCCTAGTGCTTCAAGCAGTCACCTACATGAAGGAGGGGAGGTGGGTACACTAAGATATGACTTTTAATATCAATAATGTTTATTAATTCTGACAGCTTAAATAGATCAATTATAACATGAAGAGCAGTGTTCACTCTGTAAAAACACCTTCTGTAGCATATAACTGTCAATCGTCTGGTCTTAATGTTTATCAGTATCTTGAAAGGCATTTATAGCCCTTTACAAACTCTTTTATGATTCCCTTATTGATTAGGTGGTAATGCCTCCTGGCCCTAGGACATGATTCACTATTTTTCAATTAATATGAAGGAATGCCATATTTTTTGCAGGTTCTTTTCGAGCGGTTGGCCTGTGGGTCTCTGAGAGATGCTGCTGCCCATGACATGTAGGAATATCATGATCAACTACCCAGTTTGGATTTCATCTATTGGCCAAGAGCTTTACATGGTAGACAGCAAGGGTTGGACTTTTAAAAAGAATAAACCAGGTAAGGTTTGGGAGAAACATATGACCATTTGTCACTTGCTCTAAGGGCTTTAGTGTGCTGCCAAGAGTACTGAATAATGTATAGCTTTTCTATTTGTTTTTAAGTCCACTGAACAGGTTGATAAAGAATGAGGCTCCCTTGACTTCAAGAGTCTGTTTATTGTAATTATTGAGTTCCGTTTCTTGCAAGAGGAGAGAAGAGCTATTTTAAGATACTTATAAAGTAGGCATAAGAATACTATAGATGTTAATTTAATGCAATAGCCAAAATGTGTATGCTATACAAGTACTCTGAACACTAATGGCATAAGCAGTTTTACTTTTGAAGGTGCACTCGGGAAAGTGTTGCCCTTAAACCATTATATTTAACAAGATAAAAAAATGTATCAGCTCATGGCACATGCTCTTATAAATATGCTTCAAGGTTACTACAATTGAGAATGTATGCTATTATTCTGACTCATTTCTTTAAAAGTATTTATCATTCTAAGTTTTATTCATCTAAGTATTTAAGACAGTAATGTAATTCTATTATTATTGTGTAATACTATATTATTATATAAGTATTATATTATCATATACTCTGAGTCACATATTTTTTTTCCTATTTATCTCTAGTAGTTTTCTGGAAACTCTTCTCATCTATGAGCTATATTTTGGTCCTATTGTTTTTTATCTTTTGCTTTAATTCTTTTCCTTCCCTACAACATAATTTAAATTTATTATCAATAATTACTTGAGGAAACCACATATTATTCTTGTCCTCTGGCGTTAAGCATCAAAGACTTTATAGCTGCTTTTAGTATAAAGACACTAAATAAAGGGTGGGCCATGATGGCTCAGCAGGCAGAGTTCTCGCCTACCATGCTGGAGACCTGGGTTTGATTCCCGGTGCCTGCCCATGCAAAAAAAAAAAAAAGAAAAGTAAATATAAGTAAAACTCATTAGTTTAGAAAAAGATGGAGAATGTTTATTCTATTTGCTAATGCTTGAGATCTTTAAATGTTTTACACATTTAACTCTCTTACTTTCTGAAAAATAAAGTAATTAGAATTCAGTCAATAAGTTATTGTCTAACTATTGCTTGGATGTAAATGAGAACTTCCAAAGTGTTTGAAAACAATTGATTCTTTTAAGTTTAATAAACTTCCCTTCCCAATCCCTTAAGGACTTGCTTGTCTATAAGGTAATATCATGAAGAATACAAAATCAAATAATCACACAACTTAAATTTTGTTGGAAATAGTGTAAACTACCAAACTAATGGAAAAATCCTTATATGATGGACAGAGTTGGTGGATAATTTTTTTGTGTTCAGTAGCAAGGTGGGTTACCCACATTTAGAGGGGTTCTGCCAGTCTGAACACAAAAGATAATCAAAATGTAGGATGCATTTGTGGAAAAAAAAAATCTCAACCCAGTTCCATGCTTCACAGCAATCATATCTAGGATTTAATCGTAGCAAGAATTGTTCATGATAGCCCTGCATATAATTATGCTTCTAATGTCTAAAGTTCTTCTTAAATAGGTTCATTTCAATATTTTCAACAAAATTGGGTTGCATATTAAAACCTGACTTGAAAGAAGAAAGGAAAAGGTTAGATCATATTAAGTCAGGTTTGAAGGTAAATATCATGTAATGATGTAATTAGCAATTATTTCTCTTGCCACAAAGGGAATGCTCTCCTTTATTTGTAGAGATATGTATTTTTTTTCTTTAGGATAAAAATACCTAAGTCACTACATAGGTCATTGATATGGAGAAAATAAGCAGCAAGTCATTTTGATCCAAGTATTATAAAGAAACATAACTCCTCTTCTCTTCACAGTCTTTTGAAATGAACCCTGTTGATTAGGATGTGAGAGATAGTGTCCCCTACTGTTCTATCTAGGAATATCTGATTTAGAGGGCCATCTGAAACTTAAAAGATCGGATATTGAATTCATATATTTTCACAGTTCAAGGTTAACTTTTTTAGAAAGAACAGAAAATTTATAAGTTACAGTTTATTGTTTATATTAGTTTTAAATTCATTTTTGTTCTCTGTCGTATTAATGGAAGTTTTTTTTTTTTTATGATGATGCATTTGTTAGCTTCTTTGTAAAGTTAGAAGAAGAGTTCAAGGCTTCCCGGAAGTTTATAGCGGAGCCATAAACATTTCCACCATTCCTTAGCATAGAAGCAATTTTTCTCTTTCTTAGAACATTTTTTTAAGTAAAGGTTTGCTAGCTCAGGACTATATTAATATATGTTCACATATAGAGGTACTATTAAGCTATAAAGATAGGATATAAAAGGTGAGATTTTCCAAAGCACTTGTGAAAATAGTGTGCCCCTGTAATGGGACATGTGATCTCCAAGGTGGCTTATAAAAAACATATAAGTAGTACCTATGTACGCAATGAGTCCCTTGTTCTCCACAGGAAGCAGGGAGCATTCATACCTATGAAACTGAATATTCTGAGGTCTTTTGAAAATAAAGTCTTGAGAATTTAGTAAGGCAGTTGATTTTATCATGTAAAGACTCATGGGAATCTTAGATTTCTGAATACTTATGTTTTTTTTACCCTCCAAGCATATTTTAAGGTTTACCACATATAAAATAGTATCTGTCCAGCGATAATTTAGCATCCACCCCTGTCCCGACCTCAAGTAGTTCACACTCATAAAGAAAAACAGACATGGTAACAGCTCACTCCAGGCAAAATGAACTGAAAACTTTAATTACATGTTTCAGGTAAAACTAAGATGAAGTTCTGTTAAAATCAATAGGAGTATTAGAAGATTTTTGACACATAAGAGGCCTTTCAGCTGCCCAGCTCAAAGGGAAGGGGGGATTTTAACTTACGGGGAAATAGGCTGTGAAGGCATTCTAGGTTGAGGGCACAGCCTGTCAAAAACACTGTGGTAGAAAAATAAATGTTGTGTTTGGAGAATGGAAAGCTTGACACTTGGGTTGTAGGGAGGACTGCAAGAAGAAGCTGGACTTACACAAAGTGGCTTTGTTGGAGGGTTTTGCATGCGCAGCTCTGGTGGTTGTAAATCTAATCTGTACTTTAAGAAAATGATTCTGGCAGAGGTGCAGTGACAGCAGGGAAGGTATGTACAGAGAAAAAAGATAAACTAAGCACATTCCAAAATAACAGTTCCATGAATGCAGATGTGTTTTTGTTGTTTAGCCTGCTGCCTCTCCAGTACCTAGAACAAAATCTGCCCTTTATTGATTCGGTTACTGTCTGAGAATTGTTGACTAAATCAGTGTTTCTCAATAAACTTTTCTACATTTGCAACTTTTTCTGTTTTGAGAAATGGTCTAAAAACCCTTCATACAAAGGATAAAAATAATTTGATACGTGGTTTTAAGCACACACACACATACACACACACAACTGCATACACTCATGCACTAAACTCTCTCTCAGTATGTGCTTGAAATTAAGCCTCAGATCCTGTTCCTGAAATTTATGCTTCAATTAAGATGGGGGCAGCTGCTACCTTACTTTATTACTCTTTGAGACTTTTATCTCTCAGGCTTTATCCTTCCCTTCATCGTTTTATCATCACATCAATCACTTGTTTCACTCCTGGGGAATACAGCATGCATCGCAGGCACATTTTTATGGTTAGAAAGCAAACTTACTTTACTTGGTGCATAGTGCTTACTTAAACCTAATTAAGTAATTCTGCTGAAAGCACTGCATCCTTTCCATCACAATGCACGTTTAGTCAAAATAATAGGGACATTTTAAGACTAGGGAAAAATAACTGGGGAAGGGAGTCTAAGAAATACACAAAAGGAAACACAGGGACTTCAGTTCTACTTTCTTTGACACAGCCTTCTAATGAACCAGGCACAATAAAACCTCTTCTAGAGGAAACTCCTAACTCACAGCATCAGATTCACTCCAGTTATTTTAATGAAAATGACCATTGTACAGCTCCACAGGAGTGCACCATAGTCAGTACATTTTGCATGACTGAGTCATCAATTTTCAGAGAAGTTCTCTTATAGTCTGGGTAAAATCCAAGATCTAGTTTTTAAGCATGCAGACTTAAGGAAATATAGACATAATTCATTAGAATGTAATTTTGAGGCCAGAATTGGTCTTTCTTCCTTAAGACTTCCTTAGTTTCAGAACATCATGTAGACTCATCAATACCTCTTATGAGTGAATGAGTTAATGAGTATCAAAACCTATCCTGAAGATCAAAGTTGTAACTCCTGTATCACTCTTCTTAGTAGATACAGCAAGGTGTTACAGCAAGTAATCTTATCCTCTCATCACTATCAATATTGCCATTATTTAGTAACAGACATTTTTAAATCATATAGTATCATATAATGGTACCCAAGGAATAGGGGTGTGGAGGATTTAATCCAACATAAAGGAAAGAACAATAAAAAAGAGAAAGAAAAGCGTTATACTAAATGCCTCCTTGCCTTTTAAAATAATGTCTGGCTCTCTTCCACAAGCTTTCACAAACAATGAAGTTTTACTCTATATAGGTATCATATTTTCAAGAGAAAGAAGCAAGATTTGCCATTTTCTGGATCTTCCTGTTTGCTGTTGGGTGTGGTCAGGCTGTCTGGGAAGAAGTCACTGGAATGCTGATACCAGCAGCCTATACTTTCCCATATCCGAGAGGAAGCCATGGCAAATTTTGGTTGAGAATATACATAAGTTTATAAATATTGGACTCAAGTAGGCCTGAGTTTGACAACCAGCTCTATAACTTTTGGATTATATGATTTTAGGCAAGTTAATTATCCTCTAAGAGCTTCCAATCCCAGTCTGTAACATGGACATTATATTGGTAGCGGATTCACATGTAGTTGTAAGGATTAAAGAAGATAATACATATGAAACACTCAGTAGAGCATCTGACCCATTGTAAATAAGTTATTGCTCTAATCAATATTACCATCACCCTTATCATTATCATTATTAATATAGTCTACTTTGGTAGCAGGCTTATCCAGATGTCTTTTTTTTTTTTTTTTCTTTTAAGCCAAATGTCAGAATATTTCACCCTTGGCCTGGAGAAAGGTAATGAGATAATCCATATAAAGTGCTTAGCAGAGTGCCTGGTACCTAGTTAGCACTCCAGTGTTAGTTGTGGTGGTGGTTATTATTATTTATTTATATGAGCACTTCTCTTCTTCAGGCTCCTTGAGGAGACCTTGGTCATGTCAGTAACTCCCTTTTTAGGATGATGGCAGGTCATGGTTGGTGTTGTGACTTTGAGATAATGTCCTGTTTAACAATCTATTAGTGTTCAATCTATGAGCTAAATAAAATCATATTGCCATGGGAAATAAATGGTAACATAAAGAGTATTTAATTTTATGCAAAGATCACTGAAGTGTTTTTTTTTTCATAGCAAATTATGGTCTTTTGAACCAATAAAACACACTGAAAGCCTCTAAATGAAACATTAATTGATATCTTACAGTAGTAACCAAATCATCCTGATCTAGTGACATAATTCTTTAATTTAGAAATACTACTCTAATATACACTCACAGAGACTGTCCTTGGAAGCCCCTGACATTACTCAGGCAATATCTAAAATTATGCTTTTAACCATTTTTAAAACACATTCATTTTGTAAGAAGGACTCTGTTATTAATTTTGAAATGAAACAGTATTAAAAGAACACTTAACATGGTCAAATTATACTTAAAATTTAACTATCATAATTAATTTCACAAGCTGCCACCTAAAACCAGATTAGGAAAATAATGGGATAAATCAAAGACAATTCCGAGTCTTTCTGGCCAGTGCTTAGCAGACTATTGGTTTTGGGTGGCTCCAGAATTTTCAACTAAGGCAGGGTCTAGGTCATCAGCTGAGATGTGATGAAAGAGAATATAGGCTAGAAAATTGTAGCGGGAAGTAGACAGTGAACCAACCAGCACTGAATAAAAGGATTCCCGGCATTGGAAAGCCCTTCTGGAATTAAATAGTGGGTATCTGCAACAAGCCAGGACTGGAAAGTGGCTCATTTTGCCCAGGTAGCTCACTGCTGCCCTCAGGGAGGAGCAGAGGAAGCGAAGGTGGGACAGAAAGGAATTCAGGGATGCACTGGGGAAAGGAGCACTGAAGGGATGGACTGTAGAGTTGAACAGAAAGTCATGCAGAGTCAGGGTGGAAGCTAATGAATCGATCAAATGTATGTAAGAGGTTTTGGACTGAATGATAGGAAAGCCCAGAGTGAGCAAAGGGAACGTTTCATTAGAAAGGATTTATTCTTACTGAGGATAAGGTTTAGCATGAAATTAAGGTAGTGCTGGAGACAATCTATAAAAATTCCCTTGTGCACAATTGTGAAAGGAAGAGAAAAACCCATATTTGAATATATTATGTCTCTTTCTGTTTATCCCAATATGACAGTAGCATAAAATAGTGCTGATAACCACCCCAAATTGAATATCAGGCCCAATATAGATCTTGTATATTAGCAACCCTGCAATGTAGACCTAGATATTCACATATTCAAGATAAAGAAACTAAGAAAGGTGAGTAACTTGCCTTTGTCACATGAAACAATTTCTATTTCACTGCCTTTCACCTTCAGGTAAAAACAATATCTAAACTTTCTTTTTCCTTTTTTAAAATTTTTTTTATTGTAAAATATACCATATATGCAAAGCAAAGAAAGAAAAAAGCAATAATTTTCAAAGCACACTTCAACAAGTAGTTACAGAACAGATCCCAGAGTTTGTAATGGGCTCTCATTCCACCATCTCAGATTTTTCCTTCTAGCTGATCCAGAACACTGGAAGCTGAAAGGAATATTAATATAGTGATTTAGCAGCCATACTCATTTGTTAAATCCCATTTTCTCTGTTATACCTCTTCCTTCTCTCTTTCTCTCTCTCTGATTTCCAAAGTACACTTCAACAAGTAGATACAGAACAGATTTCAGTGTTAAAATTAGCAATGTTTTTTTAAATTTTCTTATTGTATAGTATAACATATAAGAAAAGCAAAGAAATAAAAAGGCAATAGTTTTCAAAGCACTTTTCAACAAGTAGTTACAGGACAGATCCCAGAGTTTGTCATGGGCTACCATTCAATCCTCTCAGATTTCTTCTTCTAGCTGCTCCAGAATATAGGAGGCTAGAATAAATTAATATTTTTTATCATCACAATTGACTTTTTTCAACTTTTTTTGTGAAAAACAGCATATATACCAAAAAGCAATAAATTTCAAAGCACAGCACCACAATTAGTTGTAGAACGTATTTCAGAGTTTTACACATTGACAATTCCACAATTTTAGGTTTTACTTCTAGCTGCTCTAAGATACTGGTGACTAAAAGAGATATCAGTGTAATGATTCATCATGCATATTCTTTTCCTAAATCCTATATTCACTGCATAACTCCACCATCACCTTTGAACTTTCCATTCCTCTCTTTAGGGGTGTTTGGGCTATGGACATTCTAACTTTTTCATATTGGAAGGATCTGTCACTAATATGGGGTAGGGAGATGGAATTATCTGATTTTCAGGAGAGGCTGGGCCCTCTACTCTTTAGGACTTATCTGGACTAGGAACCCATTTGGAGGTTGTAGGTTTCTGGAAAGTTACTCTAGTGCATGGAACCTTTGTGGAATTTTATATATTGCCCTAGGTGTTCTTTAGGATTGGCTGGAATGGTCCTGTTTGGGGGTTGGCAGGTTATGATAGGTAGCAAGGTCTAACTGAAGCTTGTGTAAGAGCAAACTGCAGAGTAGCCTCTCGACTCTATTTGAAGTCTTTCTGCCACTGATACTTTATTAATTACACTTATTTTCCCCCTGATCACTTTGATCAGGATGGAATTGTTGATCCCACATTGGCAGGGAGACTTCCACACCTGGATGTCATGTCCCACATAATAGGGAGGGCAATGATTTCACTTGCAGAGTTGGGCTTAGAGAGACTGAGGCCACATCTGAGTAACAACAGAGGTCCTCCAGAAATAACTTTTAGGCACACCTATAGGTAGTCTAAGCTTCCCCACTACCTACATAAGCTTTACAAGAGTGGCCTCAGGATGAAAGGCATGGCCTACTGATTTAGGTGTCCCTAAAGTTTGACACAGTAACAGGGGATTCCCTGATTGTAAGGTCTAATAGTACCATATTCTTTCTCCCATCCCTCAGAGGACTTTACCAATACTTTTTGACTATCTGCTTAATATACTCTAGGATGTAATATAGATTACAATAATCTATACAGGATTAAAGTATTTCTTTCTTATTCTGGGCTCCGTGTGTTTCAATTGTTCAAATGTGTTACGCAGTAGGTTGAGTTAGACTATTGCGCTACAGAAAATTTCAGTTCCAAACCAAATAAAACTTTCTCCCTTTGGTCTCAAAGAGTATGTGTGGTTCTCTAATATAGCCACTGTCTTCCTTATCCCTGTGTTCTGAATGACTTTAACTCCAACCTGATTAGCTTTGCTCTTATCTCTAAATATCAAGTTTATATATATTGTGTGTGTGTGTGCGTGTGTGTGTGTGTGTGTGTGCATATGACGATCTCTAAACTTAAATGATTTAACTTTACTTTCAAGGATTTTATGCTGTTAATGATAAGAAAAGTAGATAACATCATTATTATCATTAATAATCTTTATTGTAGCATGATCAAGAATGAGCAAAGGCTGAAGCTCAGGTAGAAAATGAAAACTATATAGTTTCAGAGGAAGATGAGGTCATGGTGGGCTGGAGGCCTCATGGAAGCTTCCTAAACGAGGTGGATCCAGAGTCGGGCCTTAAAGCAAGCATAAGAATTCAGAGGATAATGGAACATTTTGGCTGAACAAAATGATAAGAGCAGAAGTGCAGGGAAAAAACTACATGGCTTATTCAGGAGTAGCTAAATGGATTCACTTGATTGTATGTAAGCATTTGCAAGAGCAAGTATATAAAGATATGCTAAAAAGGTTACTAGAAGCAGGATGATGGAAGGCTTTAAATGTAAAGGTAATGATGTTGAATCTGAATTCTGAATATATTTAGTGGTGAGCCAATGAATTGTTTGGTTAGAAGGAAACATTTTGAAAAAATGTTCTTATGAAGACCTAAATGAAGTGAATTTAGCCTTTTTAATTTATTTATTAACTTTATTATATGCTTGTTTTATTTTTAATAATTTATATTTATTATATAATTTATCTTATATACTTTATTTATTTATTACTATTGAATAAACATCCAGACAGGAAGTCCTGAGGACCTCAATTTGAGGGAGCAAGCAGCAAGAATTGGACAAGAAGATGCAGGGTCTAAGGTTGCACCTAATTGTCAGTAATGAATGCACATCCATGATATCAACCATCACCCTGGACATCCAGTCCATTTCAGCCTGCTTAACCTTGATGATAATCCAAAGACACTGACTCTTAGTTGTTATACCACAGATACCATAGTAATTCATGATGGCAGACTACACTGCAGTTCCAACAATGGGAAATTATGCTTCCACATAAATTTAGAGACGGAACTGAAAAAAGCCCTCAAGAAACTCATCCCTGATGCGATTGCTATAGTTCAGACTGACGTTTGAAAAGGCCAAGGGAGCCTAGGTTATAAGATAGGGTAACACCCAGTAAATGATGGTTCTGCATCATTGACTTGGAAATGAAAACTTTCAGGTTTCCATTGTTTATATTTGTAAGAATATCTCATCGCAGAAGCATCTCAAAATTAACCTGAGCAAAAATGAAATGTCATATATCCTCACAAACTTACTCCGCCTTCCACCAGTTCTTTCAGCTGAGAAATGTGTCTCTTTCTCTGCCACATCTAACCATCACTACATCTGTTCCTTCTGTTTCTTAAGTATCTTTTCTCAATCTATTTGCTTCCCTCCAGCTCTAAAGCTACACCCAGAATTTTGATCCATTACTTTCTCTTCTGGATTTGCTGCATGGTTTCTGTTGTTTTAACAGTCTTTTGCTACAGTATTTTAAAAATAAGCTTCTTTATTTTTTATTTCTTTTTTGCCTTCTACAAATTCAAAACCTACAGCCAAAAGCAAATCTCATCATATCACTCCCCATAACCTTGAGGAAAAAGCTCAAATATATTATTGTATCAAACGAAGTTCATCATAATCAAATAGCTTCTTATCTTTCCAGACTCAACCTTCTATCCATATACTTTATCTTTTGCCTCATTACTATCACACAAGCTATTTGTCCCTCCCTCCCTGCCCCCTCCTGGCTGTGTCTGTCTCACTGACTCTAACTTGTCCTTCTGGGCCCCTTGAATATGTATCTATATCTCTTCTGTACTGAAGTGTGAGTCCTCTAAGGCACTTACATTCATCTTTGTTTTCCCAGAACATTGTATCTCACAAAGCAGGCATGAATAAATGAATATATGCCTTGTCTTCTCAATTATATCAGGACTGAGTAAATTTATCTGTTTGATGATGGGAAATCAGATTCTACTCTCTTCTTTACTTGCTTTTACTTAGTTTAAATATCGTTATGGGATGGGAGGAAAGAACAGTAAGTTTTAGAAAGTCAGGGGAAAATGTGGGCTGGTAGAATGATATAAATTATCACGTTTGAAAACAAAAATTCTTTCCAGCACTGGAAATACTGCAGATGGTATTCAAATGTGACTCCAAAATGTGATTTCATAAACGAGTAGTATTTATAAGAGCAATCAAAGTAGATTGAAAAATAATTTTGATAGAGAAGTTTTAGGAGTTTAGATGTCTTTTGTTTTTGTTTTTTTTTTTTGGTTCTGCTACTGGACTTTAGCAAGGCTGTAAAGATCAGTAAATTTCCTCCATTATGGCCTACTTTGAATAAACCCCACATCACATGTATGCCCCCTCTGTCTAAATATCTAATCTAAAAAGTCTTAAAGAAAATTAAGAACTAACCCCTCAAAAGTAAAAACTAACCCCTATGAAGAAGATTGTTCCCATCATACTGTAATTTAAGGGAATTGTACCTAAATTCTCAGATATCATCATTCTTCTTCACTGCTACACACTTTTCCTACTTCTACAGCACAAGAAAGTGAAGCAAGTAGGATCATGAAAAGCAATCTGTGTGTGATAAAGGTGCAAATGACTATATTCTGTCAGTTACTGAAAGTTAGATTAGAAGTAATGAAAATAAAATAAATCATATGGATATGCAAGAACTAAAAGTAAAAAGCATTGCAAACAGTTTTTTATAACTGACTGCTAATAATCTGAGCATCAGAAGAGGCATCAAACAATTTCCTAGCTCAGAATCCTGACTTCTAGTAATGATCAAATCCATACCTAAGAGAAAGCCTCCTACCCTGTTCCACGAACATCTTCAGAACATATTTGATACAAATCTGATTGTCAAATTTGATTTAATGTAAAACAAGGAAGCACAGTTATTATAGTTCACAAACTTATAATCAATGTTGGTTGAAGAAAAATGTTTGTTTCCTGGTGCAAGCTTGCAGCAGAATGAAAACATGATTCACTAACAGAAAGAGTAGGGTAAAATTCTTTATCAAGCCAGAACCCTCTGGAATTCATTATTTGGAGAACTTCCCAAAAAACTTTCTTGAAAGAGATGATACACTACACTTTGATCTCATTGGTCCTAAATTCTGAACTTCATTCGCCCATGAGTTATAGCTGTCTCACCCTTGTGAGATATGTCCCATAACTCATTCTAGTCAATATGATCCATTTACTACTGAAAGATTTGTATCTTGGAAATAACTCGACTATTTCAAACTATGGTCTCTAATTAATCAGAAAGTAATTGCATTGAGTACCTTTCTGGTTGCCAAGTCTAATCATATTCCACCCAGGTGAGTCTGGCTGGCCATGGTTTTTGAGATTTAATCATGGACATGATTTAAAGGTAACTCCAAGGCTGGACATTGAAGGTTCCACAGATATATATAAGGTTTAGATTATAAATGATCAATAGCAAATTCAGCTTGCATTTACTACTTAACATTTTGTTTCTTGTTTGGAAATAGATTCAAGTAAGCATTTTCCACATGCGGAAAGCCAGTAACTGTGGTTTAAATATACCAGGAAGGTATTTGCAATTTCAGTCTAGAAACAAGTCTGTCACAAGTCAGAGTAACATAACAAATTCTAGGGGGAGTGAATTTAAATATCTTCTAGATTTGCCTTAAGACTGTGATTCAGTTAGTTACAGGGTATATTTCTGTTTCCCTCCCCACTAAACTAAGCATCTTAAAGTCAGGCACTGGGTCTTGTCCACTGTTGTATGCTTCACTCTTACAACAGTATCTTGTGAATAAAACCAATGCTGGATACCTAATCGTCCCTTGATATGTATCTATAAATGAGTGAATGAATGAATTGATGAAAGAATGATTATTATTAGAGTAGAAATAATTTCTTAATATTCAATTGAAGACTTTGATGGTTAAAAGAAAAAGAGATGCATTCTCTTATTTACTTTAGAATCAATTAAACTGAAAACTCATATTTGAATATTACTTTTAAAATGTTAGAAATCAACTACTTGTGAATATTCCTAAATTACGCCCTCTATTTTTTTTTAAATAATCTTTCTACTGGTAGAAAGTGGTATTTGTAGAGCTCTTTAGGTGTTCCAAATTTCACTCTATTCTACATGTGAATCCTCAATCACCTTACCTTTTGTTTCAGTAATTCTCATGTTTTACAAGAAATAAAAGCAGGTGTTTTTCAAGACTGACAGCTCTGATCATATGTTTTCATGTTTCAATGAAATTAAAAAAAAAACTATTGCAAGTAATTATAATTAATATTATATTATTTCTATTGATGTTAGTAAAAAAAAAAGAAATGAGTACTAGGATTGTTACATAAGAATATAACCACTGATCTTTGATATTCTGATCTAACTCTGTCCAAGAGTCTGGCTATACCAGAGAAGAATCAGGCAATGGCCCTGTGGCTTTTAAGGAAACTTAAGTGTTTTGCAGTTCTTTAATAGAGAAGTCAATGCAAAAAACAGTCACTGACCTGGCACAATAGCCTTCAACATGCCTTGTGCAGGGAGAATGGCCCATTTCTTTCAGTTTTTAAATAATGAAATACAGTATTACTGAAATGGGTGAAAGTTCCATGTATGTTTACTGCTATATATGTAAGGTCTTATGCCCAAAGGCGTTGCCAGTCATTCATGCTCTTATATCTAAACAACAATCCACGTATTTTAAATCTACTCTACACTCTTTACACTGAAGAAAAGCAAAGGGATGCTGACCCAGCTGAAACAAAACATAAAGGTAGCTAAGATAGAGATAATAACACATGATTTTCATATAATCTAATAACTTCGTTAGTTCCAAGTGTTTATTTTGAAGAACCTAAATTCATAACCATCTAACATTCTTGGGTTTCTTTGCATGTTTGTGTTCTTATTAGTTTATATTTATTATAATCCTTAAAGCAATGAATTGCACTTTTAAATATATTAACTCCCTTGCTAGATTGTGAGCTCTTCATGGGCAATAGTATATCTTACTGGCACTGTAGTACAATCCCCTAATCAAGTATTGAACACTTAGTAGTTCTCCAGTAAAAGTTTGCTGAATTGATGAATGAAAGTTCTGTACTCTATTTTTACACTGTCTTCAAATACCCATTCTTTGCCTTTTATCCACATCTTCATATGACTCTGAAACTCAATTTATCACTCTATTTAACATTCTCTTAAAAGATCATTAAGGAAATATTTATTAAGTACCTACCATGTTATAATATTGTGTTTTGCTTCTCAGAGTTTGTTATACTACCTTGATTGTCCTGAAAGAACTTACTATCTAGGAGTAAAGACAAAATAAAATCATATAAAAGACTAAATTACAAAATGAGGGAGTGAATGATTGAGTAAAAGGAACACAATAAATGATAGGAATATAGAGCATTCCAAAATTCTGCCAAAGTTAGGTCCATTCAGTAAATACTTATTTATGGAACCTTATCTGGGGGAATCTTTGATAATTGCTCAGTCTGCAGGACTGAGGGGGTTCTTGGGAGAATTCAGTCTAATGAAAGAGAATCTATATACCAACAAGACCCAGGAACCAAGAATTAGGCATCAGTATTTGTCCCCAACCTAGTGCTTCTTTAATGATGAACTCATATCAGAATTTAAGGAGACAGAAAACACTGTGACATAAGACTAAAATATTGTTCTGGCATCTGTGAGAGAGTCATGTTGATGAAATCTTTACTATAAAGTGTGGATGAAATTTTTCTATAAAGTGTGGAAGTATAAAATTTAATGCAACTTTAGTGGAAGATAATAAGAAGGGACAGAGGCATTGTCTGCAATAATGCCTTCAGAATATTATGCAACCATTGGGAACTTAGGGTACAATTAATCATTGAATAATATGACTCTCAGATATGTAGTGTCTGGGAGAATCACAGATGTCCTGAAGATGCATTGATACTTAGTGGACATAGAGGTAACTAATTGAAATATCAGTGTTACTCAACAAAGACTCTTTCCAGCAGAAGAAAAGAGGAGCAAGGAATAGTGTAGTAGAGGCCAGACATATATTTGAGTTCATGTTGACTCCTTTTGGTATATCTAAAAATACCTGGAGGAAGATTCAACATGGGATGTTAATAAGTGACAGATTGCATACACAATAGGTATTTAGATGAAGATGAGTAACTGATACATGGAACAATCAGCAAAAGCTTAATGACTCTTAATCTGTAAGGGGAAACTGTTGTCTATATGGGAGACCATGAATGTAGCACTGTGATCAACCGTAGCTCTGTCTATATAAGCAAGGATAGAGAAAGGATGAATTAAAAATGGATATCAAGTGCAAAATTTTAAAAAGTCTCTAGCTTTGTCACTTTAAAAATCCATATGGTTCCTGATATGAGGATTGCAGAATTTTTAGATAGTAAAATACCCTTGACCCATTAGCCTTGAAAAAAACACATATGTGTTTTTCCATGTTATCTTTAATCTTCAAAATCTTTATAGGTAATATTATGTTGATTTGTATAAATCAAAATTGAGGCTTAGCAATATTAAAGGATTTGAGACCACATTTTGGTGGTTTTACAGTCCACTACAATGTTTTGTCTTTCTTTTATTTTTCTTCAGTTTCTTTTAAAAAATATTTTTATTGTCAAGTCTTCGCACACATGCACCACATACATGGTGTACAATCAGTGTTTCACAATATCATCACATAGTTGTATATTCATCACCATGGTCATTTTTAGAACATTTGCATAACTCCAGAAAAAGAAATAAAAAGAAAAAACTCATGCATCCTGTATTAGTTAGGGTTCTCTAGAGAAACAGAATCAACAGGGAACACTCACAAATATAAAATTTATAAAAGTGTCTCATGTGACTGTGGAAACGCAGAGTCCAAAATCCACAGGACAGGCTGTGAAGCCAATGATCCCGATGGAGGGTCTGGACAAACTCCACAGGAGAAGTTCCCCAGCCGAAATAGGAAGAGCCTGTCTTTTCTGAATCCTCCTCAGAAGGCTTCCAGTGATCAGATCAAGCATCACTCATTGCAGAAGACACTCCCCTTTGGCTGATTACAAATGTAATAAGCTCTGGATGTAGCTGACATGATCATGGTTTAATTCTATGAAATGTCCTCATTGCAACAGACAGGCCAGCACTTGCCCAACCAGACAAACAGGCACCACCACTTGGCCAAGTTGACACATGAACCTGACCATGACAGTCCACCCCTTGTCAACTTGGCAGCTATACATACCACCTTAAACCATACCTAATTTTTAAATAAAAAACAATAAAACACACATTTTTTCTTTCACCTAACAGTACTCGACTGTCCTGCATATAACTGGAAACACATAAAATCTCTCCAGAATAGGGTGCAAATCCTTGGGTAATAGTTATTCTTAAACTTTATATCTTACAACTTAAATAGTATAACATGAACAAAACAGCATTACGGTCCTTGTCTATAACTGATCACATGGTCAAAGTTCATATTTATCACTACCATTTTCCACTACCCATTCTATGTTCCCTTTACCCTCAGCAAGCAATTCAGCTGGCCGTGGTTCTTTGCCTGGTGGGGTGACCTAAACCTTCATTCCTGAAGTTTCAGACCCATTGGTAGTCCTGCCTGGATTGGGTTGTTGCAGTTTTCCATTGATTTTAATCACAGGGCATGGTAGTACTAAAAGACGCCCTAGGGGATCGTCTATATGCCAGGAAAACTCTTCTTTACCTCCACTGTGTAGTTGCAGTCCTATTTTCGTCTCATAGTCAGTGTCAATCACCCCAGCCAGTAATATAATCCCCTTCTTGGCTTGTTGATCCAGGGGCATGACTAGCCCAAAGTGGCCAGGTGGCAGTCTTAGATTCCAATTCAATGGAATCATTGTTGTTTCTCCTGGTGGAAGTACTCCCCTTTTTGGAACTAAAACCTGTAGACCAGCAGAGTTCACGGTTGCAGGGACAGGAAGCAAAAATTTTCCTAGTGGATCACTAGGGGTAAAAGTGAGTGGTACCACTCCCATTTCCACTCTTTGGTTCCTGGATCCATGGATCCTGGCTATGGGAGAAAGAGGACCATACAGCGGACACTGATTCAGAGCATATACAGCTCCCTGGAGAACATTACCCCAGCCTTTCAAGGTATTGCCACCAAGTTGGCCATTCCACCATTCTAGCAATCCAGCTGCTTCGATGATGGGGAACATGGTAAGACCAGAGAATTCCATGAGTATATGTCCATTCCTGCACTTCATTTGTTGTGAAGTGTGTTCCTTGATCAGAAGCAATGCTATGTGGAATACCATGATAATGAATGAGGCATTCTGTAAGCCCACAGATGGTACTCTTGGCAGAAGCATTGCATGCAGGAAAAGCAAACCCATATCCAGAGTATGTGTCTATTCCAGTTAGAACAAATCACTGCCCCTTCCATGAAGGGAGTAGCCCAATGTAAACAACCACCACCATGTAGCTGACTGGTCACCTCGGGGAATGGTGCCATATCAGGGGCTGAGTGTGGGTCTCTGCTGCTGGCAGATTGGGCACTCAGCAGTGGCTGTAGCCAGGTCAGCCTTGGTGAGTGGAAGTCCATGTTGCTGAGCCCATGCATAGCCTCCATCCCTAACACCATGACCACTTTGTTCATAAGCCCATTGAGCAATGACAGGAGTTGCTAGGGAAAGGGGCTGACTGGTATCCACAGAATGGGTCATCTTATCCACTTGATTATTAAAACCTTCCTCTGCTAAAATCACCCTCTGGTGCACATTCACATGGGACACAAATATCTTCATGCTTTTAGCCCATTCAGAAAAGTCTATCAACATGCTTCTTCCCCAGACCTATTTATCATCAATTTTCCAATTATGTTCCTTCCAAGTCCCTGATCATCCAGTCAAACCATTAGCAACAGCCCATGAGTCAGTATACAAACCACCTCTGGCCAGTTTTCCTTCCAAGCAAAATGAACAACCAGGTGCACTGCTTTAATTCCTTCAGGAGGAGATTGGGTGGCCAACTCCTCAAGGCAGGCTGGAGATGGGGCAGTTATGTCCTCAGGGCAAACTGTTACAGGGTTATCTAGAGAAGACTCATCATGACCTAAGGTTTCAACCTCACCCCCAACATCGCTATCTAGCCATATGTCACCATCCCATTTTTCAGGGTCCCACTCCTTTCCAATCAATGTCCTCACTTTAACAGCAGATACCATGCAACATTGAGATTTCAGTTTATGTTGTAAAGTTGCTACTCTAACAGTAAGATTCTGAGTCTGATTTTCAGAGATCTCAAGTCTACAGCTACAGGAAATAAGATTTTTCTTGAGGACACTCACAGAAATGTCTACATCTGTCAGATGGCACTTAAGCTTTTCATTTGAAGACTTAAGCCCATCCTTTTCACTCCTTAATGTAGCCAGTGTATCGAACAGCAACCACCCAGCATCTCTATACCTCTTATTTCCACAAAACTCTGTAAAGGTATCAAAAACATTTTCCCCCAGAGCCTTGCTTTGTACAAGCGAAGCATTAGGAAAATCGAATGGTGATATTTTGGCTATCTCTTTTGCCAACTCACTCCATGGATTGGGAGTGTCATTTTGATTATGGGAATCAGAGTCCTTAGTGCCTTTGAGTACAGTCAGAGTGAAAAACCATTCATAAAAACCCATTTTTAAGATCCTGTTTCTTAAGAACCACTCCTAGTAACAAGATGTATCAGTTAGGGTTCTCTAGAGAAACAGAATCAACAGGAATACTTGCAAATATAAAATTTATAAAAGTGTCTCATGTGACCACGGGAATGCAGAGTCCAAAATCCACAGGGCAGGCTGTGAAGCCGATGATTCCAATGCAGGGTCTGGATGAACTCCACACGAGGGGCTCACCAACCAAAACAGTTAGAGCCTGTCTCTTCTGAATCCTCCTCAAAAGGCTTCCAGTGATCAGATCAAGCATTACTCCTTGCAGAAGACACTCCCCTTTGGCTGATTACAAATGTAATCAGCTGTGGATGCAGCTGACATGATCATGATTTAATTCTATGAAATGTCTTCATCGCAACAGACAGGCCAGCATTTGCCCAACCAGACAAACAGGCATCACTGCCTGGCCAAATTGACACATGAACCTAACCATGACACATCCTATACCCCTAACCCCTCCCTCTCATTACCACTAATATTTCAATATACCCAATTTATTTACTCCTTATCTCCCCTATTATTTATTTTTAGCCATATTTTTCACTTATCTGTCCATACCCATGATAAAAGGAGCGTCAAACAAAGGGTTTTAACAATCACACAGTCACATTGTAAAAGCTATATCAATCATTTTCAAGAATTAGGGCTACTGAAACACAGCGAAATAATTTCACATACTTCCCTCCAGCCACTCCAATATACCATAAACTAAAAAGGGATATCTATATAATGCATAAGAACAACCTCCAAGATAACCTCTTGACTTTGTTTGAAATCTCTCAGCCACTGACACTGTATTTGTCTCCTCTCTTACCTCTTTTGTCAAGAAGGATTTCTCAATCCCATGATGCAGGATGCAAGGTCCTGGCAAATCCTGGGAATCCTGTCCCATTTTGCTAGGGAGATTTACATGCCTGGGAATTATGTCCTACGTGGGGGGTGGGGGGTTGGGAGGACAGTGAGTTCACCTGCTGAATTGGCTTAGAGAGAGAGGCCACATCTACACAACAAAAGAGGTTCTTTAAGGGTGACTCTTAGGCATAATTATAAGTAGGCTTAGCCTATCCTTTGCAGGAATAAATTTCATAGGGCTGAAACCCAAGATTAAGGGCTCAGCCTATTGATTTGTTTGTCCCTACTGCTTGTGAAAATATCAGGAATTCTCCAAATGGAGAAGTTGAATATTTCCTCCTTTCTCCCCAGCCCCCCAAGGGGACTTTGCAAATACTTCTTTATTCACTGTCCATATTACTCTGGGATATATCAAGGCATGACACTAAGCTGGACAAGCCAACAAGATCTCATGCCCTATTCAAGATTCCATGTATTGAAGATGTTCAACTGAATGATCAGTTTATAATAAAAAAGCACAATATCTCAGAATTTAGATATAACAGTTACACTCCTGAATATATGTGATTATTGTAAGAGCTTGCAGTGTAAAAGACCAACTTTTACAATAGGCTCCAACCTGGTAACCCATGCTCTCAGCTTCAGTTTACTGAGTTTTTATATTGTAGTTAGTTCATGTAAGTGAGCAATGATGATATTTTTCTTTTAGTTTCTGACATTTCATTCAATATAGAGTTCTTAAGTTTCATTCACCTAGTTGCATGCCTCACAACTTCATTCCTGCTTGTGCCCACTCAGTAGTCCATTGTATGTATACACCATACTTCCCCCTTCATTTCCTCAGTTGTTGTACCCTTAGGCCACCTCCATCCACTGTAGATCCAAGAATGTTGCTGCCGTAAATACCAGTGTGCAAATTCCATTCCTGTCCCCACACTCAGTTCCTACAGGTATATGGTGAGCAATGGGGTTGCAGGGTCATATGGCAAACCCACCCCTAGCCTCCTGTGAAACCACCATCCTGCCCTCCAACGGACTGCACCTCTCAGTTTCCCTACCAGCAGTGAATAGATACATCTTTTTCTCTGCATTTTCTCTAGCACTTGTTTCTTCCTGTTCATTTTTAGACTGTTTTATTCGCATATTATACAATCCAAACTAAATAAATAAGCATGCCTTTGCCACCATAATCTATGTGAGAGCAGCTCCTTTTCTTCCATAAAATAATCCATACCCCTCTCCCATGCCCCCAATCTGTTGACATTTAGTTTGGGCATAATGCCTTCGTTACATTCAGTGGGAGCATAATACAATGTTACTATTGACTATAGACCATTTCCTGTATACTAACCATTTTCAACACCTTGCAATGTTGCCATTCATTTGCTCTCCCTCATGCAAAATGTTTTTATATTTGTACATTTAAACACCGTCATTGTCCACTCTAGGCATTCCTAAATTGAAATGTTGTGCGAAACCAGGGCAAGTCTGCAAGCCTCCAGGAACATTACACAGAAACAGAACAAATCTGGGCCAAGGCTGTGAAGTTTCAGGAAGTAGGTTTTATTGTCTATGTCCATAGGGCTCAGCCAAGTAGCCTCTGAAAGTCTGAGCCCCAAACAAAAGGTTAACATCAGTTTTTATAGACAGGATGACACGTTAAAGACAAGGTAAATGATTGGCTGGATTAAGTTGAGAAGGGCAAGATATTTTTAGCTATTCAAGGCACCTTGCCCTTCCAAATAAATTTGCTTATTGGTTTTTCTGTTTCTGCAAAGTAAGTTGGGATTTTAATTGGCATTACATTGAATCTATAAATCAATTTGAGTAGAACTGACTTCTTAACTATATTTAGTTTTCCTATCCATGAACACGGTTGCCCTTCCATTTATTTGCGTCTTCCATGATTTCCTTTAGTAATTCCTTGTTGTTTTCTATGTATAGATCTCTTGTATCTTTAGTTAAATTTATTCCTAAATATTTAGGATTCTTTTTCCTAAATATTTGAATCTGTGAATGGAATATTTTTTATTTCCTCCTCAGATTGCTCATCATTAGTGTATGGAAATACTACTGATTTCTGGGCATTGATCTTGTACCCTGCCACTTAGCTGTCCTCATTGATTAGTTATAGCAGCTTTGCTGTAGATTTTGGGGGGATTTTTGACATATAGTATTGTGTCATTTGCAAACAGTGAGAGTTTTACTTCTTCCTTTCCAATTTGGGTGCCTTTTATTTCTTTTTCTTGTCTAATTGCTCTGGCTAGAACTTCCTGCACAATGTTGAATAACAGTGGTGACAGTGGGCATCCTTGTCTTTTTCCTGATATTAGAGGGGAAACTTTCAGTCTTTCCTCATTGAGGATGATGTTGGCTGGGTTTTCCATATATTCCCTTTATCTTGTTGAGAAAGTTCCCTTCTTCTCCTATCTTTTGAAATGTTTTCATCAAGAAAATATGTTGAAGTTTGTCAGATGCCTTTTCTGCATCAATCGTGATGATCATGTGGTTTTCCCACTTTGATTTGTTGGTATGGTGTATCACATTAATTGATTTTCTTATGTTGAACCAACCTTGCATACCTGGAATAAATCCCACTTAGTCATGGTGTGTAATTCTTTTAATGTGCTGCTGGATTTGACTTAAAAGTATTTTGTTGAGGATTTTTGTGTCTATATTCATTAAAGAGATTGGCCTGTAGTTTTCTTTTCTTGTAGTACCTTTGTCTGGCTTGGTTATGAGAATGATATTGGCTTCATAGAATGAGTTAGGTAGCTCTCTCACTCCTCTTCCTTTTTTTTTTTAGAGAATAAGCAGGACTCATATTTATTCTTACTCAAATGCTTTGTGGAATTCACAGGTAAAGCCATCTAGTCCTAGACTTTTCTTTTTTGGGGGCTTCTTGATGACTGATTCAATATCTACTTGTGATTCATTTGTTGTGATCATCTATTTCTTTTTGAGTCAATGTTGATTGTTCATGTCTTTCTAGGAAGTTGTCCATTTCATCTATATTGTCTAGTTTATTAGCATATAGTTGTTCATAGTATCCTCTCATTATCTCCTTTATTCTTGCAGGGTCTGTGGTTATGTCTCCTCTTCCATTTATGATTTTATTTATTTGCATTTTCTCTCTTTTTTTTGTCAACCTAGCTAAGAGTCTGTGTTAGTCAGGGTTTGTGAGAGAAACAGAATGAACAGAAGTAATTTGTAAATATAAGATTTATAAAGCTGTCTCATGCAAATGGAAGATCCAAAATCCACAGGGCAGTATGTGAAGCTGGCAGCTCTGATAAAGGTCTGCATGAACTTCACAGGAGAGATTCACTGACTGAAGAAACAGTGAAAGAGTCTCTCTTCTTCTTTAAAAGCCATCAACTGATTGGATTATCCCAGTCCTTGGGTTTGTCGATCAAGAGCTTAAGTTGGTATGTGTATCTCCAGGCTCTATGTGTCCCTTTTTCTTGGGGTCCAGCCCTTTTTCAGTGTTTTGTGCTGTCTGACTAAAAAAAAAAACAACTCTGTTTTTGTCTTTTTCTTTCAGCCCTGCCCTCTCTCTCTGCTGGGACAAAAACTCCTAGTTCCTCTAGTGCTTATTCCAGGTTTGTATGTGCTGAAGGCCTGTTTTCAGCAGTCAGAATTTGTTAATTAATTCCACAGTTGAAACTTTGTTGAGCTAAGCCCTTGCTCCTAATAAAGTCTATTTCCTTTCCCCCCAGGGATCCAGACTGCCCTGCCTTGCTTGTGGGGAAGGGTCACTGGTGTCTATGGCTTGAGGAACTTACAGTTCTGTATTAGATCTCAGCCATTGTACCTGGTGCAGACTGGTGTATACTGTGTGTCTGGCCTCTGATGTTCCCCAGCAGTTTTTCTGTACCATTCCTGGTTATTTACTAGCTTCTCTGGATGATGAACTAAATTCCACACCTCACTATACCACCATCTTGGCTCACCTCCTCCCTGTCTTTTATTTTGTTCTACTCAGCTCCTTGAGCTCAAAAGGGTCAGATCAATCTCAAATTTTCCTTTTTTGGGTAGAATCTATTACAGAAAGATAGAGAAAACATCTACAGTGGATCTCTATTCTTGAAATCAGTTCCTTTAAAGTTAGCCAGTTCCTTTAAGGTACCTTTCTTGATATTTCTTAGAAGATGCTGCCCTTGACTTTTTTTTTTTTCTCTTTTCAGTGCCTTTTATGAGTTCTGAAATGTTACATATACTTCAGTGATTCATCTTCATCTTGGTATGTTTATGTCATAGGAAATAATGTGCATGCTACTTTAAAGGAAGGCATGTGGTTGTGCCTCAGGGACTAAGAAAGAGAGGTTAAAATTTGAAGCAGATAAAAAGGAAGAAAGGAAATAGTTTGTGAAAGATGATTAAGGCAGCAAAGAAGAATTTGAGAAGACAAATGAGACTGGAGTTAAAGAAGGCCCACCATGAAGGTGGTTTGAGCAGGCTTGACTTGAAATGAACTTCAGAGTAGGCAAGGCCAACCTTCTAGAAAGGAAATAAATGTGATTTGTGGGCAAGAGATGAAGATACCCACTCTGACGGGAAATCAATTAAGGCTTTCTCCACTGCTGAATGAGGAGGAACCTTTTGTCTATTCTAGATATCTATGAGTACCTAACTTAGTTAGTTTCAGGGACTGTGTTAAACCTGCTCTGAATACACAAGGTTGCCAAAGGTATAAGGTACTGTGGTGATGACCAATCCTGAGGAAATCCTTCATTTCTGATAACTGGGAAATCTTGTTTCTGAAGTTGGTGGGAAGAGAGAAGCACCCTAAAATGCAAAGTGTTGTTAAAGGGCAGCATCTAAAACAGAATGAGCTACTCTGCTGCTGCTGCTGCTAACTGTTTTATGTATAAATAATTTAACCACACTTCATTTTTCCACATCAGTTCAACTTAAGAAAAGCCTACAAAGAAATCTCATGCTACTAAAATGGGTGTGAATTTGTCTTGGAGGTTTGAAATAATTGGTAAATAAATCCAATTTTAAGAAGTAAATGAAAAAGGATCTTCAATTTACACAGTTCTGATAGCATTATGCACTATATGGTTTTCTCCTAAAGTGGGGAAATTTCCAAATTATTTATGCAGTCAGTGAAAAAAAATTAGAATGTGCTATCAAATATATCTTGATTCTACTTGAACTCAAATATTAGTCATGCATTTTCAAATTTCCATAAGAAAAAATACTATCCTCATAAATGGATCTTGACTTCTCTTAAGCTTTCAGAAATGGACCTTGGAATAATACAAGAGATGCTTATAAAAGGTACAGTAGAGGAGACCAGTTGAAAATAAATTAGTCTGCAGGTAACATTATTTTGATACTCATGGTTGGAACTAATTTTTTATGTTTTGATCAGTAAGATAATATACTAACAAGGATTCTAAAAATATATTCACATATACTATTATCTACAATCTGTAAATATTGATTTTAATTCCATCTTAGCCCTCATATATATCCAACTGTCCCTCATGTCCTCCACCTTAAGACTTATTAAATGGTCTCAACTTTTCTCCAAAGCTCAAGTCTAACCCCTACTCTTTCTATTTGCCTTGAGTGGAGTTTTATATCTGGAAGAAAGGAGACCTTCTCTTTTGCTCCTTATTCCCTAAGCAGAGGGAAAAATCTGTGTCTGATACATTTTCTAAGGATATTAGTTCTGGTGTCTGACTTAGGAGTTGAAATGTTGACATGTCAGAAAAGGATAAAGTTTCCTTCAAGTTTACTTTCCAAGTAGAAATGCTGGGAAGCACTCTTTATGTATAGCTACTGCTAGGTGATTAAGACCTAGTTTTGTTGTTTGTATTCCTTCCCTTCTCTGGTCCTAATGGTCCTTTGGTTGCCCAAAGTCATAATAACAGTGCTTACCTTCTCTGATAGTGAAAGAGTTTTATTAGATGAAACAGTAGGAAACAAAGCACAATATGTGTGACAGAAGTTAAGCATCAGCCCTCCTTCCTCTGGCAACTTGGAATTTTCCTTGAAGTTCTTCATTAAGTTGACGCAGAGCTATCCTGGGCTCTGGGTTGTTTTTTTGTGTGTGTTTTTTTGTTGTTGTTGTTGTTTTTGGAATAAATGCTCAGTCCTAGGGGCTTGATTAACAAAATACTAAGGAAACATTTCTTCTGAATGAAAAGTTCCAGTGAGTTTCTGGGTCTTCCTTTTTCAGGTGTCAGTTAAATTTTGGCCCTGTTTCATTTGTCCATACAAAAGGACCACTATGTTTTTTCCATTGGCAGGATTAGGGTGTTGATAAAGTCATAAAATGAAGAGCCTCATTTTGGCAAGCTGTATTCCAGAGTAAGATAACTAGTTGATATGAAATAAATATGCTTTCACTAATGGACAAGATCAAGGAGCAAGGAGATGTGGTCAGCTCACATGAAGGGTAACAAAATTTATATTGGGTATTAGGAACAAGCTAATTTCCTTAAAACAATAAAGTCAGTCAGTCAATGAATATTTATTGAGCATCTATCAAATGAGTGGTGTTCTTCTAGGTCCTTGTGATGGTGGTGTACCAGAAAGATTTGCCCTAATTACGAAGACTGTAAGGTGCTTACATTCTAATGGAAATGGGCAGGAAAGAGGAATTATGACAAGAGAAAATAATTTAAGTGACTCAGAATAGGTTAAAATCTTTATTCAGCTTATTTGCATCAGGGAGCTCCTGAAGACCAGGCAACTTTCAGAGTCAGAGCAGGGTTGGTGTTTTATTGAATGAGAAGAGAGGGTTACCTGTCCTTGTGATTTGGTCAGATAGATTTTGTCTTTAGCTTCTGTAATTCTTGCCTCTGGGAAGTTTGGAGATTGTTCTTATTGTACCTCTTGCTGAGGATCATAGGTGCAAAACCATCTGAATAACTGTCATAACAGTTCTTTTGGAAGCTAAATGTGATTTTTAAGACTTAGAATTCATTGATGAGCCAATGTTCAAAGGCAGGAAAGGTAGGGGAGAAAAGGAGGAAAGGAAATGAAAAAGGAAAGGAGGCAGAGGTTGAAGGCTGTTTTAGTTCTTTTACAGAATGTATATAAATTTTTTTTTTTTTTTTTTTTTTTTTTTTTAAAGGAAAGACAGAGAGAAGGAAGGAAGGATAGAAGGAAGGAAGAGAGGAAGAAAGGGAAACATCTTTTAAACATTTTCTTGTTTTATTGTATTTTGTTTCTCCGTTTTCGTTACATGGGCTGGGGCCGGGAATCGAACCGAGGTCCTCCGGCATAGCAGGCAAGCACTTTGCCCGCTGAGCCACCGCGGCCCGCCCTACAGAATGTATATAAATTAATAAAATATCTTCAGGGATTTTAAAATCGAATGCAAGAACTAAATTCAGGAAAGTGTGGAAGAGAGTGGTTAGGGAAAGCTTCTCTAAAGAGCTTATATTTGAGTTGACACCTTGGTATGGAGAATGAGGCTGCCAATGTGAAGACATGGGAAAGTTAGCAACCAAAAATGCTATGAGGCAGGAGTGAATTTGGCATGTTCAAGGAAAAGGAAGAACAAGAAAAAGAAATATGTGAGATAGAGTTAAAACTGGAGAGTTCATTGGCTGGGCTTTGCTACTTGGTTTTCACTCCAAGTGCAAAGAGAGGCCCTTGAAGTACTTTCAGTGTGGGAGGTACACAATCTCTTTTCCACAATGGCAAGATTCTCTGGGTTGCTATGTTGAGTTTGGACAGTCTGGGGTCAGTAGGGGAGGCAGAGAGAGCAGTTCGTTTACTAATGTAGCCGGATGAGAGATGAGGGCAACTTGTACTGAGGCTGTAGCCATGAAATGTTGAGCAGGTGAAGTGGGAAGGAAAGGTTTTGAGTTACCATCAGCAGTGCTGGGCTTGGCAGATGTTTAAAGCAGACTGTGATGGGGTGCTTTGAATTTTATGGCTCTCAAATGTCAGTGTGCTTTCAGATGACTTGGACATCAAGTTAAAATTTTGATTTGAGTTCAGGAGGCCTAAGATATGGTCTGTAATTCCACTTTTAAACAAAGGCTCAGGTCAGGACAAGGATGCTGGCCAAAGAGCGTATGCTGTAAAGCAAGGTTTTAGTGGCTTCTTTGGAGACTGTTCTCTCTTTTTCAACTCCATCAAATTCTTAATGCATGAGAATGTGGACAGGTCATGTTTTAATTTCTTTCTTCTTCACCATTCAAAACACAACATAAAGGTATTTCCTTGTTCTATTCATTAACCTACTAAAAACCATTGCAATCTCCTTAGAGGGCTGGCTGTCTTGGTAGATTTCCCATCTAAATTTTAAAATTGTAGGAGCTTTTGAAATTGCCTTTCCCCCAAATGTGTACAATTTATTACTTTGAGTTTATTCTATCATGTGCTATTTACAAATTCTATATTGTCTGTGAGGAAACGTAATCATTTTTAAATGAAAACTGTCCTGTTTGCTCACTTTTTGTCTATTTATTAAGCTATATTCACCCCCACCCCACCCACTGGGAAAACGTTAGACTGCACAGACACTGAAAATATTTGCTCCTTTGCATATATGAAAATGTTTTCTAAATCAGTCTGAACAATTTAAAACTACTTTCTTAGTGAAAAAAGCATTTTTAAGTATATATATATATGTGTGTGTGTGTGTGTGTACTGATAGTAACTTGACTAAAACTGCTTAAACGAACTACAAATAACAGAAAAAAAATATTTTCTTCTCTGTAATCAGTTAGTTTAGAAGTCAATTTTACTTTTCCTACAAGTACAGAGTGTGGGGGAAATCACTCCAGGAGAAGAGGACTGTGTTATTGATTGCGGGGATTTTATGGATGCTTGATAACTGATGACAGGGAAGAAGGTTCATGCTTCTGGTGATCCTACCTTAATTTTTTCCATTAACTTTAAGAAAATATATTGCTTGAGTGCAACAGGCTTAAGATACTAATAATGGATATAGGCTCAGCTCAGCTACCTTCTACATGTGTGAACTTTGGCAAATTATTGAGCTTTTCTGAGCTTCAAATTCCTCATTTATAAAGTCTTGATTACAGTAGTACCTCATGAGGTTTGTAATGATTAAATGTGATATACATGTAAAATTGTAAGCATGGAGTCTGGTGCACAGTGAGCATTCCTAAGTGTTAGGCATTAATATTAGTAGTATGATTACAAATTATTATTTTTGCAGCAAGAATAAATCCAATTCAGGAAGAACTGGTTGGCAGAGCCTTCAAAACATATTCGTGATCCAAAGCTCATGTACCAGCTGCTAATTTGCTTGTTTATTTCATTTGATTTTTTATGCTGACATAAGGGAGGTGGGTGGCTGGAGCTTAATTTATTTGTCCCTTTTTCTGAAAATGTGGGTTTTGGCTCGCACACTATTTTGAGGCATGGCCTGGTGGTAGCACTGGGGATATGCTCACTTTAGGGAAGTGGGAGGATTGTGTAGCTCTTCTGGTGGCTCTAGCGTCGTTCATTCCCCAAATGATTCTCATAGGTGCTAGATTGCTAGTGCTGCCAGGCCTCTCCTCCCACAGATCTGGAAACACATGAAAAGAACCATGACTCATGGACTACAACTTTTGCAGATGCTTGATACAAGCACTGATAGGCTCAGCTCCCATGTTTTCATCACCCCACAGACTGGATGAAGGGGAAAGGGCTCTCTGGTATTCAAATAAAATGCTTCTCTACAATAACTGAGAACAACCGAGAGATGCTGTGGAGAGGTAGGACATTGTTCCTGTCCTTTTGTTGATGTCAGTGGAAAGGATGGTCTGGGATGGTACCAGGCTGTCTTCAGATATGTAGAGGTATGGCAATTGAAGTATTTTGATTTCTTTCCTGACAAACATCAGAGAAACTTTGCTTTCCTTCCCTAATTTCATCCCATAACACTTTATAATTTTTTCTACAAACACTTACCTCATTGTATTATCTTTCGTTGTAGTTGTTATTCTTGTCCTGTCTGTCTTCTGTGGACTGTGGATTCTGTAAGGTCAAGTTTTCTGTGTTTAATCTTTGAATCTCCAGTTCTGAGCTCAGTGTCTGGTAGATAATCTGTACTTAATTAGCAATCGTGTTGGATGAAGAGAAGGACGGGTGAATGGATGGATGGATGGATGGATGGCTACACAGATGAAATTAGGGAAAGAAAAATATTCCAGCCCAGTGGATTGTGGTTGACGTGGGAATTCTTTTTTATTAGCATATGGATATTTGGTGAGAAGAATTATTGAATAATAAGCCAGTTCTAAATTTCAGAAAACTTACTTTGCTATCAAACTTAAGGTTATAATTTTCAGCTTGAGAGCAGCTTCTTTGTCTTAAACCCATAAATAATTTGGGGGAGAATTTAAAATGAAAGTAGAATGTCCTCTCAAAATTAAAAATGGACAGCTGTGACAGATGTGACATTTTAAAACATACTTGGTATATATAGAGCTAAAGTATTTTGAATTTGCAAGAAATTCAAATGCACAGAAAACTTAGTGCTTCATTGAGAAAAAGTGATAGAAGTTCATCCATGCACTCATTCAAATATTATTTATTAAATATACTGGATGCAATGAACAGAGAGGTGAATTGATCCTCATCTCAGCCTTCTGGGGCCCCAAAGGTAAAAGGAGGAGCAAAAGTGTAAATAAATAGTCATGGTAGCAGGGAAATAGAGTGATCATGGCACTATAGAAACATAGGAGATGGATATGTTTATATCTACCAAGAAAAATCTAGAAATAAGGGAAGGTGACATCTTAACTGGGACTGGAGGGATGTGTAGGAGTTTGCCATGAGAGGAGGGGAAAGGGGAAGTAGTCCTGTGCAGGAAGGAATGAAGAGGCCAGGGAGAGCAGCGTGCATTCTGGGAAGAGCAAGTACTTCAGTAAAGTGCCACATTAGGATGTGGGTCATGAAAGTGAGTAATGAGGGCAGAAAGGCAAGCAGAGAGGAGCACTCAGACCATGGACATCAAACTATGGATTCAAAATGTACCCCTCAGTGTAGACAGTGTATAACAATTGAAGAATTAATAATCAGTGCCAATTGTTTTTCCACATATTAAGGGGTAATGTCTAAAAACCATATGTAATTCTGTCCTGACAGGTGGAAAAATATGTATTCAGGGGTTATATAGTCCTGACTTTATGTACTTTTAATTCCTTCAATAAAAGCAATTGGTTAAAAATGTAATAATGAGATTTAAGTTTATATCTATGTAACAATTAAATATAAATAATTTTACAAATCAGAAAAACATCTTGGGAAAAAATAGCACCATTGCTTTAGGAAAATATGGAGAATCTTCATATTCTGGAATGGATTTTGTGACAAGTTCAGGAATAAAATGTAGGACCCCTGGACTCCTACACTTTGAGTTTCTTATGACTAGCTGGCTCAATAAATGCAATAACCTGCAAACCTGGATGGCAGTGTTTTATATTGTTAGCAATGTCACGTGGAATCTGTTCTAGGGTTGTATCTCACCAGGTTCTCCTGCTTGATTTTTGAGTATCTGCCTTACGAGGTTTTCTATTCCTTCCCTCAGATAACTTCATAGATTGTGATTTTTCTGTAGTTTAGTTAAAAAATGTATTTCTCTTTATCCAAGTAAACAGTTAACTAGACCTTACCCTCTTAATAATCAATTTCCCCAAATCTGTAAGTGCATTAGAGAAATTAAAGGCATAGGATATCAAAGGCATATGTTAAAATCTGTCTAGATTTATTCAATGTTTGTTTGACCCATAATTTTGTAGTGTCTATATGATAAACACAATGCTTGTATGTGTATGTGTTGTAGGGGGAAGTGTGTGGACCAAAAAAACTAATATTAGTAAGCACTTACATGGCAAATACTATGTTTCTAGGCATTATTCTAGGTGCTTTTTATATTAACTTAATCCTTTTATACAAAGTGGGTACATTTTTAATCCCCACTTTACAGATGAGAACATTGAGTCTCAGAGAGATTAATGAGTAACTTGCTTAAGTCATGAGCTCAGAAGGGGAAGTGCCAAGAACTGAACTTATATGATCTGGCTCTTAGCCATTGTGTTGGATTCTGTGCCTTGGAAGGAAATTGTGACCTCCTGGAGCCCATGGTGGGAAAGCAGGCCATAGAGCCACATGGCAACTACTCTAAGAATTTAGAGTAGGAAGAAAGTTCCTGACTAGGGTGATTATGGAGGATTTCAAAAAAGAAGAAACACTGCAGCTGTGGATACATGAATTTTGCCAGGTGGGGTTGGGTGACATTTCAGGCTAGGGACCAGCATGGGTGATGGCAAAGAAGGGGAAAGTATAAAATGTGTTTGGAGAACAACACATGAACCATTCCATCAGGACTAGAGTGTTGTTATAAAAGGGGAGAAGGAAGGTTATTAGAAGGATATTTGGGGCAAATTCTAGAGAACCTTTAACCTCAGATAAAAGAGTTTGAATTCATTCTGGATGAGAAAGTTTGTGATCAGACATTTTATTTTATTTTATTTTATTTTATTTTGTAAGCAAAGGAGTGAGATGAGAAGATGAAATTCGAGGCTATGTGTAGGATTGTTTAGTTGGAGAATGAGAAAGATTTAAAAAATGAATGAGAGAAAATGGTTGGTATTCTAATGAACTGAAATACATCAACAACAATAAAAATAAAATAGGCCTCTAGAGTATCTTAAACTTGTAGGAGAAAGAGACATGTTCAGAAATGCATTGCTGTAGCCGGAAAGATGTGATTAAGAAAGCAATATTATTTTGCCCACCCTTTGTAAATAGGACTTTATTGCACCTGAAAATCTAGAATCCATTCTTTGGTTCCACTCTGCACTCTGAAGCCTGGTGACAGGCTTGCCCAAGATATATGTACAGAGAGTACAGTTAATATATTCATTTCAGATGTGCTTGGCTGTCCTTTGGGGTATTTTGAGGTGTGCATAATGATAGTCACAGCTAACTCAGGGCACAAGGGACCAGCAATGGCAAAGCCAAGAGATTTACCAGTAGAAACCAAAGTTTCAACCCTCGTCCCTATAGTTTCTAAAAAGTTTAACAAAGCAAGAGTATGAACCGAATTTAGATTTCAGCTTTCTGGTTGTACTATCTCTACATTATAAGGCCCAAACATCCATATATCAAGGAAAGAGAAGAGAAAACAAAGTTATCCTTGGGTACACATGAGGAGAACTCTGAGGCAGAGAATAGAAAAGCCAACTTTATGTAAACTGGAAATAAAATTGTAGAGGTCTAACCAGATGAAAGTTTTTTAGGAAGCTGAGTTTTGAGAGAGGTTTCACCCTGGAAATTGAGAGCAGGATCTGAGTGGACTTGTATTCCTATGAGGCTAATCATAATTAGTTGCTTCAGAGAAAATGACAGAAAGCTCCTCTGAAAATTGTAACCTTTTTCTAATAATCCTCTGAATAAAGTTCATTCTTTGTAAAATATCTCATTGTTCAAGTGATGTGCTGCATTTAGATGACACCCTTCTCACAATGTCCCAAAATAGATGGCTGTCTGAGGTTATTTCCTCAAATGAGGACTTTGGTTGCTGTCTCATTTCACCCAAAAGGAAGATTTAACAAGTGATAACTTTGGAAGCACTTTTTTACAATGGTGAATATATTAAAGAAAAAAAGACTGAGATTAAGTGTTCTTAACCACATCTAGTTTTAAAACAAAATATTAAATCATTCAAGTTTGAAAATAAAAGCCTATAATGGGAGAATGACAGGATGCTCCTGATCTTTCCTTAGATACAGGTCCCCTTTTCCCACTTTGAATATAAATGTAGATTCAGTCAGAGTGTAAGGAACAGAGATGTCACTGAACCTGATAGACTAAAGTTTTGAAATCTCACCAAAAGCCACAGTGAGTTAGGGCAGATGCTCAAAGAGTTAATAAGACCAAGGCTTTGGTTTGGACCCATCCATGCCATTTCATTTACCTTTTGTTTCTTTTTCCTTTTAAAAAATGTTTTATTTTGAAACAATTTTAAGCACACAGAAAAGTTCAAATATAGTACAAAGAACTCTCCTATCCCCTTTACCCAGAATCAACAATTGTTAATTTGACCACGTTTGCTTTGTAAATCTGTATTTATGACCTATTTTTTTTCAGGAACCATTTGAAAGTAGCTCACATATATTGTTATTCTACCTTTTAATACGCATATGTATTTCCTAAAAGCAAGACTATTCTCTTAAACAAATACAATACTAAATTCAGATATTTTATCAGTGGTTCAATATTGTTATATAATTTGCAGTAAAAATTGAATTTTGCCGATTGTCCCAATAATATTATTTATAGAATCTTTTTCAATATGGGATACAGTCCAGGATGATGAACTGCATTTACTTGTCATTTCTCTTGGGTCTCCTTTTATCTGTATCAGTTCCTAAGCTACTCTTCCTCTTTCATGACATTGACATGTTTTAAGAATATAAGCCAGTTATTTTACAGAATGTCCCTCAGTTTGGGTTTGTTTGATATTTCTTCATGAGTACATTCAGGTTATAAAATTTTGGCTGCAGGTGCCATTTTTTTCCCCTGTCCCATGTATGCTCATAATTTCAGTTGATATCTCATAAAAATTATATCAAATTTAGATCTGTTTTAAACACTTTTAAAAAAGAACAAATATAGTCACTTCCTTCTAGAACAAAGGAAGAAAATAAATGTCCTTTATTATGTGCTGAATTAAGTTCTAAGAGCAACAACTAAAGAAGAACTTGCACTGTTTGAAATGTGAGGCCATGTAAAAGTGACAAGGGTGGTGAGGAAAAATGGATCTTTGTTATATGAAGGATGATTGTGGGGATTCATGGTATTTTTCCAGAGAGTAAATCACTCAGAAAACACAACATAATAGATGGTTATCTTTCAAGTGAAAAATGATTAGGTTTCTACTATATTAGAACTTTGACCAACAGGAGGGACTACAGGGAGACAATTTTCAGCTAATGTTTGGAAAAGGACAATGGGTAGTCAAATTTATTGAGTGCCATTTTACCCTTAGATGAGGTACCCCTGTGAGTTAGAGATCATCACCAACATTCTACAAATGAAGCATAGTGACACTGTTTTAACTGAAGGCACTCACTTTGTGCTGCTCAGTCAGAACTCACACCCCATACATCTCATTCCAAGGGTCTTGACTTCTTCAATGACACGCTCCTTTGTCCGTGTGGAACGCTTTGGAGGTTGTAAGTTTCTAGCAATTGATGACACGCAAGCAGAGGCTTAAGGTCCAATTAGCAAGAATATTCCAGAAATGATTCAAACTTTGGATAAAAACTTGTATTAGCTGGATTTTAAAATTCCATTTGCCCTTTTAAATGTATAGTCAGGGAAAAAAATAACGTGTTCTAGGGTACTGTTTTTCTCTTTTAGAGTATAGTATTTTTATACAAAGATACTGTTGCATTCAATTAATATCACTAATATAAATAGACAGGTAAATTGTATCTATTTTATTTTCAGAGCCTACATCATTGATAGGTTTCAAAACAGCTTTCAAACTGTTACCATGATTTAACAGGTCTGTTGTTAAAAGGCAATAGAGAAAAAATATGAGTCTTTATGAAAAAAAAAGCTGTGATACTCAAAATCAATTGAGAATGATTTATGTAAATATAAGCTTTATATAGCAATATAAGAATAAAGAATACAAAAGGGAACCATTTGTATTCTTAAACTTTTATTCCAAGGATGGTTTCATGGTTCAGTGTTTTTCTTCCTTTTTACTTTAACTTTAGTAGACTGTAATCATAGCATATGTTAAGAGTTATCCCCAACATTAGAAAAAGTTTTATTCTTCTAGAGCATTTATATATTTAAAAATAGCTGGAGAAATAATATTCACTAAGCATTATGAGGTGTCAAGTCCTTTGCTAAGTGATTTATAAGCATTATCTTAGTTATTCCTCATAATACCTCAAAGAAGCAGGTACTATTACTGCATCAATTTTAAAGAAAAAACAAAAGAAAAGGAAAGCAGACACAAGAAGATGAAATAGCCCTAAAAGTAAGATCACCCAGATGATGTACAAATGAATATTTTTCTCTAATTTTGCTTGGTATCTTAAATAGGTTTCTTTTATATATAATTTAAATACTCCTTTGAAAATTTGAGAGTTATGTTAATATTTCAACAGATGATGGAGGAAAGTAATTGAATGTCTTATCTATAGTTACCAGCAAGATGACTGCCAAATTAGAAAATTAATCTGTGACCATACAACAAGTCCATAGTTTTCCCATTAATCTACAGCATCTTCTAATAATAAGAGCCACTGTTATGACAGTTTAACATGTGAAATTTCCCATTGTTTAGCAAATATTAATTTTCAAATTTGCTGTCTATAATTATCACCACTGGACAGTTGCATGATTGTTTGCTGAAGTCATACAATGACATCCAATTTTAGGGAGGGACTGTATTTATTCCCATACAGTTATTGTCACTTGGTAAGGAATAAAAGGTGACTTTCAATTTGATTAAAAGCTTTGGAATCTATAGAAGTATGATTAGAATGTGGAAAGGACTGTATGTCCAGAGAGTTGTGTGTTTTTTTCTTTGTTTGTTTGTTTGTTTGTTTTGAAATCTTCCCATAGTGAGATTTTGTGTGTGGTCAAGGCCCTGGATATAGAAAAGGGGTGGATCTTGCTCTAAACAGGGCTGTTTTGATCTTCAGACCACACCCCTTTCTATGTCCCTTTTTGAATTTTGCTCTCTAGCCTTTACCTTCTTAAATAGGTTCCCTAGGAGAATTCTTTGGTTGTTTTAGTCTGAGAAAAACCCTTCCTTTTCTCTTTGTTTCATTCATGAATCAGTCTCTCAAACTCCTCTCTCTGACTCTCTTGTTTCATTTCCCCTTCTCTCTCTTTCCTTCCTCTCCCTACCCTACCCCTCCCTTTCTCCTCCCTCAAAAACCCCCTTGTTTTATCCAAAGACCTTTAATGGTTCACTACACTAGATCCCAAGTATTATCAGACAAAATCAACATATTTTCTCTTATAGGGCTGTGAGGAACTGATCTCAAATCTTTCCAAGTGAAAGGAAATATTTCCATTCTGTTCTTCCAATACTGTATAGAAAATGAAGGAAAAAAATAATTGGGCTTATAACTAAAACAGCCTAAGTGTTTATTTACACAATCATATATATTTATTCCAGTCAATCTCAGCTAGTTCTTATTTTATCCTTATCAAGTCCCAAATTAGGAACTCCTTTGGATATTTTAAAATAGAAATTTGCATATATTCTAACTGGAAGTATTAATAAGGATTTTGGAAAGTATCAATCAGGATACTGGGCAGAACAAGTAAGCAATAACTTACAGAAGAGTGCCTGAAAAGGTATTCTCTGTTAGGATGTGCTACATATTTCACATGCGGACTAATTCTGGAGAGGATAAAAATTAAAAAAAAAATAAAACTACAATGAAGCCTATATACATCTACCCAAAAGACTAATAAAGGTAATATGGGACCAATCCTCCTGATCTTTTTTATCTTAAAACTTAAGTTTCTTAACTTATGAAATATTCACTGCGTTATTTGAAAGTCAAAACCATGCATGCCTAGGCTTCCAGGTTTCAGAGGAAAGAGCAATTCCTCTTGGATATCACTTATATACATTGTATAAGCTTTGATATGGCTTGCAAGTCAATGAATATACAGATGGAGAGGAGAAAAATAATACCCTGATGTCTGTAAAAGATGTTTGGTATTGTAGTTCAAACTTTCACTGGGCTGTTGAATTCATATTTGTTTCCCAAAAAATCTCTGTGTTGAGATATTGGTTAATCTCAAAAGACTGAGAAAACAACTCCAGGAAGTTATTTTTAATGAAGCATACATAAGAAGCCTAAGATGAGCAGAATATTAAAAGAATAGCAGCATAATTCTAATGATCTTGGGGCTTGTGAGTGTTTATGCACATATGCATTTGTAGATGTTTTCAATAATTTTGTAATGATTTTTAGGCCAGCAAACTTTTTAAGAAATAGCTCTAGGATAAGAAAGATAATAAATAAGCATGTGGATCAAAGGGAGGTGCCGAAACACATTTGGAGATCAAGGTAGTTCAAAGTAAAATTTTAAGTACAAATTTTGTCCATCATCACCAAAATGTTGTCTTATCTTTGAAATAATTTTCTGTTACTGAATGTCAACAAACAAAGACTTTTTTTTTCCCCCAAACTCTGAGTCAGTCTTTTCTCGGCATATTTTCAGTGAGTCTCTGGTAGGCCATTTTCACTAAAGACATCTTTTAAATCACAGTTTCTTTCTCTCTTAATGGTTGCTCTCCTCTGGACTAGAATAGTCTTCTGTCTTAATAACTTATTTTGAAAGACCAGTGGGGACAAGCTTTCCGGAAAGATAGTGGGGTAGGGAGCTCTAGGAGCCACTCCCTCTTTCAACACAGATAGAAAACAGTCAGGCACTGTCTGAAACAACTATTTTGAAACTCTGGAGGCCAGAAGAAGACTGTATAGCATCCAGTGAAGAGAAGTAGGAAGAGTTTGATACGATATGACAAAGAACTGTAATTTGCTCTTTCTGTTGTGCTGACTACTGCCTCACATCCCCAGCTGTCACAGGAGGCCACCAATGGGATTCAGTCCCTGGCTAGCTGCTGATGACAGAAAGGGATATAAAAATCCTCTTCTCCAATAATAGAAGTGGGCATGGCTGGTTACTAATCATGGCTTTTGAGTACTGAATTTGGATCGCTGGGTCCTGGCTCAGATGATAGCCATTGTTTCAACCCTCCCTGGACATGGTCAGAGGTGGTGGAGGGTTAAGGATGAACTGCTTCTTCAGAGGTGGGGGTGGGGGTACGGGAAGTTATCTGAAGGGCTGCATTTGTTGGGCAGTCCAGAAAAGCTCAGTTTTGCTGATCATTGGAGAAGCTTTGGTACTCTTCCTGACACCCTCCGTGGGGCACTTTGAAGCCAGTCTGCATCTGCTTCCTGGGTCCCTGGCCCTGTTTTGGCTGAGGAAGACTGATTTGGGGAAGTCCGTCCTGGGGAGACCCTCCTAACAGAATTTGCCCTCCAGGCAAAAGCAGCATCAGATTATGAAAGAATTATAAAATCTATAGCAGCAGACAATCTGAGACAAAAGTCTGCTGGCTTCAAATAGCCAGGAGAGGCATATTTGTCCCCTGGGAAATAGAGGGTACAATCAAACTCCTGTAAACAGGGGAACTCCAAAACAACTAAATAAGCAGAAACCCAGGACAGGGAAACTTTACACACTGCCTTTGCTTGGGTAGACCTTCCTGATAGGAGAGCTGAAGCTCCAAAAAATCTCTGCCTTTTCACCAGCTGGTTACAAAACCAAGAAACAGATATCTCAGGTAGTAAATCCCAGAGTTAATATCTTAAATTATTAAAGTGTATCATGTGCAACAAAAGAGTATAAGACAAACAAGGAAATAGGAAATAATGTCCCCTCCAAAGAAAAAGGATAAAAATATAGAAAGTAATGACTTTAAATGTAAATGAATTAGTCTCCAGTCAAAAGGCAGAGATTGGTCAATTGGATAAAAAAGCATTACCCAGCTATATGCTGTCTGCAAGAGACTCACCTTCACATCAAAGATTCAAGTAGACCGAGAATGAAAGAACGGGGAAAATATGTACCATGCAAATATTAATCAAAAGAAAGCCATGTTAATATCAGATAAAACAGACTGTTAGTCAAAAACAGTTACGAAAGATATAGATGGCCATTACATGTTGATAAAAGGGACAGTTCAACAATTATAGCAATTATAAATATATATACATCTAACAGCAGAGCTCCCAAATATATAAAGCAAATACTGAAAGATTTGAATGGAGAAATTGACAGTTCTACAATAATAATAGAAGACTTTAATATACCACACTCAAGAATGGGTAGAATTTCTAGTCAGAAGACAAATAGGGAAATACCAGACTTGAAAACAAACTGTGTCTAAACAACATATACAGAACACTGCACTCAAAAAAAAAAAAAAAAAAAAAAAACAGAATACCCATTCTTCTCAAGAGCACATGGATCATTCTCCAGGATAGATCTAAATTGGCTCACAAAACAAGTCTCAATAAATTAAAAAAATATTGAAATCATAAATGTATATTTGCCAAGCATAACAAAATGAAGCTAGAAATCAATAACAGAGGGAGAAATGGAAAATACACAAATATGCGAGGATTAAACAATATATTCTTAAAAAAAAAAAAACAATGGGTTAAACAGGAGCTCAAAATCAAACTTAGGAAATATCTTGAGGTGAATGAAAGCAAAAATACAATATACCAAAACTTATGAGATGCAGTACAGGCAGTGCTGAGAGGGAAATTTCTAGCTCTAAATACTTACATTAAAGAAGAAGAAAGACTTCAAATCAGATACCTAACCTCAAAACTGAAAGAATTAGAAAAATAAGAGTAAATTAAACACAAAGCAAGCAGAAAGAATGAAATGACAAAGATTAGAACAGAGAGCAATGAAATAGAAAAAATGAACAATAGAGTGAATCAACAAAACCAAAAGTTGGTTCTTTGAAAATATCAATACAATTAAGAAACCTTTAGCTGGACTGACAAAGAATTAAAGAGAGAAGATACAAGCAATGAAAATCAGAAATGAAAAGGTAGGCATACTGTAGACTCTGCTGAAATAAAAAGGTCTATAAGTAGATACTATGAACAGCTTTATGGTAGTAAGTTAGAAAATCTAAATGAAATAGACAAATTCCTAGGAACAAACCTTCATTGAGTTAAGAAGAAATAGAAGATCTCAACAAACTGATTTTTAATAAAGACATTGAATCAGTAATCAAAAACCTCTCAACAAAGAAAAACACCAGACCAGATGGCTTCATTAGGGGAATTATACCAAACATTCCTAGAAGACTTAATTCCAAGTCTTCTTAAATTATTCCAAAGAAATTAAGAGGAGGGAACACTTCCTAACTCACTCTACAAGGCCAACATCACCCTTATACCAAAGGGTAGAGAAAGATATCACATGAAAAAAAGCTACAGACCAATAACTCTTACAAATATAGATGCAAAAATCTTAACAAAATACTTGTGAACTGAATCCAACAGCATATTACAAGAATTATACACTGTGATCAAATGGGGTTTATCTCTATTATGCAAAGTTGGCTCAACATAAAAAAAATCAGTTTATGTAATACACCACATCAACAGAATGAAGGAAAAAAACATATTCATATCTCAATCCATGCAGAAAATGCATTTGACAAAATACAGCATCCTTTCTTGATAACACATTTAGAACACTGAGGATAGAAGGAAACTTCCTCAAGATGATAAAGGGCATATATTAAAAGCCCACAGCTAACATCCTACTTAATGATAATTGACTGAAAGTTTTCCCACTGTGATCAGGAACAAGACAAGGATGCCCACTGTCACCATTGTTATTCAACATTGTCCTGGGGTTTATTGCCAGAGCAATTAGGCGAGAAAAAGAAATAAAAGGCATCCAAATTGGAAAGGGAGAATTAAATTTTCCCTATTTGCTGATGATAAGATCCTACATACAGAAAATCCTGAAAAATCCACAACAAATCTCCTAGAGCTAATAAATGAATTCAGCAAAGTGGTGGGGTAGAATATCAACATTCCCAAATCAGTAATGTTTCTATACGCAAGCACTGAACAATAAGAAGAAGAAATCCACACACACAAAAATCCATGCACAATAGCAACTAAGAGAATCAGCTATCTAAGAATAAATCTAACTAAGGATGTAAAGGACTTGTACACAGAAAACTATGAAACATTGCTAAAAGAAAGTAAAGATCTAAATAAATGGAAGACATTCTGTGTTCATGGAATGGAAGACTAAATATAATTAAGATGTCAATACTACCCAAAGCAATTTATAGATTCAATGCAATCTCAATAAAAATTCCAACAATCTTCTTTGCAGAAATGGAAAAAACAGTCATCAAATTTATATGGAAGAGTAAGGGACTCAAAATAGCTAAAGCCCTCTTGAAAAAGAAAATGAAGGTGCAGGACTTATTCTTCTGAATTTTAAAACTTATTGCACAGTTGCAGTAATCAGAACAGGATGGTGGTGGCACAAGGATAGACATATAGACCAATGGAATAGAATTGAGAGCTCAGAAATCAATGCGTACATTTATGGCCAACCAATTTTTGACAAGTTGTCAAAGACTATTCAAGTGGAAAAGAATAGTCTCTTCAACCTTGTTGCTAGGAATACTGAATCTCCATTGCAAAAAAAAAGGGGGTGGAGAACCTGTATCCCACACCATATCAAAATCAACTCACAATGGATCAAAGACCTAAATATAAATGCTAGAATTATCAAACTCCTAGAAGAAAATTTAAAGAAGCATCTTCAGGACCTTGTGTTGTACAATGGTTTCTTAGACTTTATACCCAAAGCACAAGCAACCAAATAAATAATAGATAAATGGGACATTTATCTTTTGTCTTCAAAGGACTGAAGCATGAAAGTAAAACAGCAGTATAAGCAATGGGAGAAGATATTTGGAAACCATATATCTAATAAAAGTTTAATGTACAGTATACATAAAAAGTCTTTCAATTTAACTACAAAAAGACAAAAAAAAAATGTTAAGTGGGCAAAAGACTTGAACAGACATCGCTCCAAAGAAGAAATACACATGGCTAGAAAGCACATGAAAAGATGCTCAACATCATTACCCATCAGAGAAATGCAAATCAAAACCACAATAAGATACTGTTTCATATCCATTAAATAGAAAATAAGAAATTTTGGACAGGATATGGAAAAATAGGAACACTCATTCATTGCTGTTGGCAATGTAAAATGGTGCAGCTGCTGTGGAATACAATTTGGCATTTCTGCAGAAAGCTAAGTATGGAACTACCATATGACCTGACAATCCCACTACTAGGTATATACCCAGAATAAGTAAAAGCATGGACTCAACCATGTTTGCACACTGATATTTATAATGACATTATCATACTTGCCAAAATATGGAAGCAACCCAAATGTCTATCAACCGAGAAATGGATAAATAAAATGTAGTAAACACATACAATGGAATATTATTCACCCATAAAAAGGAATAGTCCTGATACATGTGACAACATAGATGAACCCTGAAGATATGATGTTGTGTGAAATAAGCCTGATGCAAAAGGATAAATACTGTATGACCTCACTGATACGAAACCATTAGAATAAGCAAACTCATAGCATCAGAATCTAGAATACAGGTTACCAGGGGACGGGGAGGGGGAGTGTGATATTAAGGCTTAAAATGTCAAGTGTTCCCATTTGGAATGATGAAAATGCTTTGTAATGGATGGTAGTGATGGTAACTCAATATTGTGAATGCAGTTAACAGCATTGAGATATATATCTGAATATGATCAAAAGGGGAAATGATAGGTTGTATATAAGGTAACGAAATAAAAAAAAAATTAAATCCATGGAACTACACTACACAAATAGTGAACCCTAAGCTAAAACTTGGTCTTTGATAGAATAATTATAAAAATTCAGTATCATCAATTGTAACAAATGTTTTACACTAATGCAGGGTATTGGTGGTGGAGTCGTATATGTGAATCCTGTATTTTATAAATGATTTTTCTGTAAACCCACAACTTCTCTAAGGAAAAATATCTTAAAAAGAAAGACCAGTGGACTTATAAATGTTTAAACTTAAAACTAATACAGTTAAAATGGTAGATTAAAATTCTTTTTAAGGATAAGATTTTATTTTAAATGTGCATTGAACCTATTAAATAAAATTGAACCTAGTATAAGATGATCTTTGCTATTTTGAGTTTTAAGACCAAAGTCAGTTCTTCCATCTAACTTATCCAACCCAAGAATTTATACAAAGATAATGACAAGATTTTTACATAAAAATATTTGCTGAAATATTTATTTCAGAGAAAAAAATTTCAAAACAACCCAAAAGTCCAAATGACAATTGATAGCATAAAAAGATAATACTTTTGCATTGTGCAATAATATCCAGCTCTTAACAATTATGTTTATGAATAATTTTAATAACCCAGGAAGGTGCTCCTTACAATAAATTAAGTGAAAAATTAATTTCACACAGAATTATGTGCAGCAGGATCTTATATACCTTTTCATCATCTATAAATGCATCTAAAACTTTTGGAAAAAATACACCAAAATACCCAAAATGTTAAAACAGTTTACATGAGTTTATTTATTTTTATAATTTTCTGTGCACTCCAAATTTTCACAATGAACATATAATGTTACTTTAATCAGCCTAAAGCAATTAAAATGTTTACTTTGCTGTTGTTGTTTTCATTTTAAAAAATTGTTTCAGTTTTTCAAGCATGTCAAGTTTGTTCTTTGGTGCTTGCTATTGCCCCTTTCTGGAATGTTCTTTTCTCATTCTTGCCATGGCTGACTGCTTCACATCATTTTAGGACTGCTGAAACATCAGTTTCTCTACAAGAATTTCCCAAAATACCTACTGAATGAGCCTTCTCTCCAGTCATTCTTATCCCATTATCTTGTTTCATTTTCTTCATGGCAACAATCTGAAATGATGCTATTAAGCGATTATTTAATCTAATTACTTGTTTAGTGCCTGTCTATTACAGTAGAAAAGAAGCCTATGAAGGCAGCAGAACACTTGCATATCTTGTTTATTTCTAAGTCCCCTGGTCCTAGAATATTATTTGGCATAAGGAAGGTGCCAGGTTAATATTTGTTAAATAAATAAAGCACATGCATAAAGTAAATCAATACTTGGGGTACATATATAATAACTGTACAGCATAATGAAAAGAAAGATAAAACTAAGATTTGTGAAACACCTATGTTTTGTCATAGGGTAGGGTGAAATACATTTTATTTAAGAAGGAAAATATGTTATGAGTTATAACTGTTATTTCTAAATTCTGAGATACTGAGCTGTTTGTTTATAACCTGGTCATTCCTAGGAACTTCTAGTATTTATGTGACACCTGAGACTCAGAGTTAGGAGACTGACGCTATGAAAGTCAGCAGTACCTCATAAAGGAACTGTTTAAAAAGTTGAAAAAGGGATATGACTTCAAATAGAGATATGAATGAAACTGATCTGGATAGGACTATTGTAAATCAGAATAAAGGGTAAAGGATGATACCGTCTGTATTTTCAAACTTCAACATCTGTGTGAGACCAAAGGGATAGATGTTTATGTGGTGCAAAATTTATATTTTGGGTAGTGCATTTCCTAATTTCAACTGTATGGTCAGTTTAGCTGAACACCATAAGTACATGGAATCTTGAATAGGGTGTGAGATCTTGTTGGTTTGCCCAGGTTAGTGTTATACCCCTAAATATATATCCCAGAGTAATTTGGACGGTAAATAAAGAAGTATTTGCAAGGTCCTTTTAAGGCACTTGGAAATTTCCACAAGCAGTAGAGACAACCAAATCAATAGGCTGAGCCCTTGATCTTGGGGTTCACCCCAATGAACCTTATTCCTGCAAAGGATAGGCTAAACATACTTAAAATTAGGCCTAAGAATCACCCCCAGAGAACCTCTTTTATTGCTCAGATGTGGCCTCTCTAAGCCAACACAGAAAGTGAACTCACTGTCCTCTACCCCTGTCAACATGGGACATGACTCCCAGGTATGTAATCTCTGGCAGTGTGGGACAGAAATCCCAGGATGAGACAGACCTGGTATCAAGGGACTGAGAAAAATTTCTTGACCAAAAGTGGGAAGACAGAAATGAGAAAAAATAAAGTGTCAGTGGCTGAGAGATTTCAAACGGAGTTGAGAGATTATCCTGGAGGTTATTCTTATACATTATATAGATAACCTTTTTTAGTTTACAGCGTATTGGAGTGGCTGGAGGGAAGTAGCTGAAACTATAGAGTTGTGTTCCAGTAGCCTTGTTTCTTGAAGATGATTGTATAATGACATAGCTTTTATAATATGACTGAGTGGTAGTGAAAGCCTTGTATCTGATGCTCCTTTTATCTAGGGTATGGACAGATGAATAAAAATATGGGTACAAAATAAGCAAATAATAGGGGAGACAAAGGTTAAAATAAATTGGAAAAATGTAAATACTAGGTGATCAATGAGAGCAAGGGGTAAGTGGTATGGTGTGCATGAGTTTTTGTTTTTCTTTTATTTCTTTTTCTGGAGTGATGCAAATGTTCTCAAAAATGATCATGGTGATGAATACACAACTATGTGATGATATTGTGAGCCATTGACTGTACCCCATGTATAAAATGTTTGCTTGTTAAGAATGTTTGTATGTTAAGATTTATCAATAAAAATATTTTTTTAAAGGAGGAGAATATGAGCATTGAAAAACCAAAAATAGAAAAATGAAGCAAGAGATAAGAATAATTGCCAAATGAATGCCAACAAATTCTATTCAGCTGCTGGATTTGGGTCACAGTGTCCTTAAACCAGCGTTCCATGCAAAGGGTTATGCATCCCTTTGAAGATTTAATAAAATACCTGAAACATTCCCGTAGGAAAATACTCAAACATATTTGTACATACAAGTGAAAGTTTACTAACAGTCTCTGTAGATTCACAGACCATCTTAGGGATGCATGGATTCCACAATAAAAGCTGCTCTTCGGTCCTACCTGGCAAGCATGATATGTTATAGTTAGTGTTTATCAGTTGCATTCCAATTGCTAGGTATTCTCCTAATTTTTAAAATCCTTTTGATGACACTATAGGAGATGTAACCAAGACTTAGAGAGATTCAGTAACTTCCATCAGGGCATTCAGCTAATAAGCGATAAAGTAAAGTTTCTATCCTGAGAGGTCTGGCTCAGTATTTCTTTGCCATTTTACAGTATTGCTCTCCAGGTGGGTAAGAGTCATTAGAAAGTAAGACTCATTTGAGAAGTGATGGAAAACCATTCCTAGTGGTGGGATCCTGCAACACTTGTTCAGATGTTACTATATGTCTAGAAATACCTAATATAGTTTCAAGTGGTAAGAACTGTGTAAAACAAAGACAAGTATAATTTTCCAGGAAGTATGCCAAGCACTTAAATGTATAATTTAATTAACATAGTTATGCTATGATGTTAGACTATGAAGATCTCTGCTTCGCAAATGAGGAAACTGAGACCAGAGACCAAGAGAGCATATAACTCCTCTTAGGCCACATGGTTCAAGTGATTAAAATGACATTTTGCTGAGAAATCTGCTTCCATTACCTGGAATTTTTAACTCTTACCATCAGAAACAACCTTGTCATTTGAACTTAAGGAAACACTTTCATCACTTACTATGTGTTTAGTATCCGAGAATAAATATTAAAACATGGTTACAAAACTATACCACATGTAAAAGAAATCTTTTAGCTTCTCACTGAGAATACCTGGGTAGATATTTACCTCTTGACTTAGTGAAAGAAATAAGAATGCTTCCCCAGTTATCTGAAATGACAGCTCATCATAAATTCTAAAATAATTATGATGCATCAAGCTTTGTTTTAATTTCCACAAGGTTAAAGTCATGCCTTCCATTTTTTTGTGAGGTCTCATTGTGTTCAGTACAATGCCCTGTAGAGTTAAGTGGTCAGCAAATGCTTGTTGATGGACTTTCCCGCTGAGCACCTGTCAACATCCTACAGTGCACTTCTAAGATTTAATGAAATGTCCCATAAAAGAAATGTTCATCAGTTCTAATACCCCATGACAATCGATACATGTATATAATGCCTTGAAAATATCCATTAATTTTTCTCTGCCTTATTTTTCACACCTGCTGTGGTAGTTAGATTCAGGTGTCAACTTGGCCAGGTGAAGTTGCCTCGATCTATTGCTGTGGACATGAGCCAATGGCATGTGAACCTCATCTGTTGCTTATTACATCTGCAGTTGGCTAAGAGCCATGCCTGCTATAATGAATGAAGTTTGATTTAATTGGCTGGAAACTTAAATGAGAGAGCTCAACTTAGCACAGCCCAAGCAGCTTAGCATACCTCATCTCGGCACTCGCAACTCAGCCCAGGTCTTTGGAGATACAGAAAGAAATCACCCCAGGGAAAGTTGTTGGAACCCAGTGGCCTGGAGAGAAGGCCAGCAGAGATCATCTTGTGCCTTCCCCTGTAAGAAAGAACCTCAATTGAAAGTTAACTTTACCTCTGAAGAACTACACGTTTTTAATGAAACAAATCCCCTTTTATCAAAAGCCAATCCATCTCTGGTGTGTTGCATTCCAGCAGCTGGCAAACTAGAGCACCTGCTTATTGAGGAAATAAATGCTTGCTAGCTTCCTTTATTTCTTTTGAATATAGGGAAATTGAGGCTGGCAACTGAAGTTATCCTGCAAATAAATGACCAATCTACATTATGATTTGGTTGCGTTCATAGAAGCCTCGACAGAAGCATAATTAAATAACACTTTTGAATCCTCTTGTTTTGTTCTATGACTATATATGCATTTAATATTCAGGAGCAAAATATTAAAACATGGTTATAAAAAAATACTACTATATAGTGTATAAATGAAATTCTTTGTCCTTAATTTTCTCACTGGTATAGAGTGGGGGATGGTTCCTTTTCGAGCAATATTTTCCAATGCTATTATGTATTTTGCACTGTATACACTGCATACACTACATATTTATAATACATATGCTATATGTTTTCATATGAAAATTCTGATTAGACAGTTTGACTCTTTGGTTTAAAATATGACTCAAGATTCAAGGGCAGAGAATTGTTGGTCTAGAGTGGAATTGGATTCTATAGAATTTTCTCATCCGTGGTCACTTATATAAATAGCTTACATACTCATTTGCAAATTTAGGAGTTTTGTTTAGGGGTACAATTTAATATATATTCTAAGGATATTTTAATAGTGCATGCTAGTTTAAGAGTAAGATGCTTATGTTTTGTTTTAAAGTCATTGCCTGTGGCTTCTTAATCTCCATTTGGTCTATATAATAATCACTATATTAAGTTTTTCAAATGTTCTTTGAGACATAAATAATCTTTCCTATTAGGATTCATGATAAATGTTTGTGCTTGTTCTAAAAATTATCTATTTCCATAACACACTAATTTATATGATCTCAGAGAGAAATGAAATTTTAAGTTGGAAGGATACTGGAAATTATCTGACTCCCACTTCTTGTAAAAAATAAATTGAGACACAGAGAGATCAAATGAATTGCCCAAGGTCACAGACCTATTTAATAATAGAATTTGTATCAGAATCAAAGTTTTCTAACTTCCAGTCCAGTATCCCTTCTTTCTACTATCCCTATGAGGACAATCCTGGAGAGACAGTCTTTCACATAATTTCTGTACATATTTTGCAGCACTGTTGTTTGGATTGCTATTTCCTCTTGGTGGATTGATCCATTTTTCATTACGTAATGTACCTCCCTCTCTCTGGTAATTTTCTTTGTTACAAAGTTTACTTTTTCTCTGATAATATAGCATTCCTGCTTTCCTTGGAAAGGAAGACACCTTAGTGTCAGGCAGAGGTAGAGGTCCAGGTCCAACGTAGCCTCCACTGACACCCAAGTGGGAGGACGCCTTGGTAACCTGGATGGGTCAGAGTTCTAGCTCCCCAAGTGGTCGTCACTGATACTTCCTTCCTGCCTGGCAAGGATGAAAATCCTGGCTCCCTACTTGGATTTCTCTGATATTACTCTGGCAGAAATGTTAGGGTACCTTGTTTTAATCCCCCAAGGTTGCAAGTCTGGCCTCCTCACTTAGTTTTCACCGTGAGTATATGTGTTTGGGGGTAGGGATGGGGGTGTGACAGCTTTTTCTCCTGTGTTTGGCTAGAATAGAGCAGTTACTGTCTAAAGGTTTTCTACCTTGCTAAGCTGCCCCTTTCCTAGTATCTTGGCTTAGAGAGCAGAATTTTGTTCATGCTTTCTTTGTTCATACCCATTGGCATTCCTGGGTTGCCAGCTTCTTCAGCTCCAACTTTGGGATAAATGAGGCAGAAAGAAAACCCAAGAAACTTACCATTATGTCATTCATTCCTCAGGTTCTGTGATCCCTGGCTGGTCTGTCATCTTTCCACTTTCAGAGCCTCTTAATGTTTGTTTTGTATATATTGTACAAATATTTTAGCTGTCTTTAGTAGGGGAAATAGGAAAAAGTGTATGTACTCCATATTTTTGGAAGCAGATTATCTCTGCAAGTTTTAAAAATAGTGATGTGGAGGTCACTTATGCTATAGGATCTCAAGAGGATGTTACTAATTGATAATATCAAGAAAATCCAAAACCATTACTTTCCTAGCCACTAAATTTTAAGGTCAGTGAGGACAGGGACTGTCAATTTTATTCACCATTGTCGTTTTAGATTAATTTAAGTCTTTTGGTGTGAGTGAGGGAAAAAAAATCCTGCCTTTAGAGTCAGGTCCTTCATATCTGAGAATACTTGTCAAAGTGAAGGATAATAGTCATGGGACCCAAATGTTGCCCCTCCCATCAGGATATTTTTGGATTTCTATTAAGATATTGTTTGATCAAAGGAAAAGTGGTGCCCTTTCTTTGATTAGAATTGCCTACTTCTGTCATTTCAAGAAACAAGTTCAATAGATTTTTTTTTAATTATAACTGAAGTTAACGGTATGATAGCGTATGAATTTTTTTTGACTAAAAGAATAACTCATTTTTTTCTTTAATGAGAATAGTAAGTAAAAATAATTATTCATGCATGCTTGCCATCTCATTAAGCATTGATATAAAATGTCCTCCAATAAAACTCAAGTGGATTTTTTTTGCAAGGTTGGGCTTTAGGAGGTTTATTATTTCCATTAGGCTTGGAATTTGATTATTCAATCAACCTACTTCAGCCTAGAAAATTCTCTTATGGCCCATTAATTTAAGGATCCTTCTTTCTAAAGCACATGATTATAAGAAGAAAATGAAAAAAAAGTTAAACACTCTTGTTATTGCTTTCCTTCCTTCTACTTTTATTGTTTTGAAAAATTCTTGATGCAATTCACTTTCTATAAGCATATTAAACACAGTTCTAGCCTCAGTTATTCTATAAATTTTAATAAAAAGATTAATAAAACAATCTGACCTGAGCAGAATAAATGTATTAAACTTTTTTTCAGCATTAGAAGTAATTTTTCATCAGGAAAAAATGTACATTTCTAGGTTTACTCTAAAGGGTTTTGGGTAAAACTCTATGATTTTCTTTTGATGAAAATAACCATGAATCAAAATGAGTTTAAGTTTTTAAAATATATGCACATATATATGTATATATACTGTATCTACATGCAAACATGCTTATATATACCGATATATATATATATATATATATATATACAAATGCATATACAGAGATAAAGAGAAAAACTCGTACATTGACAAAGCATTTCCCCAAATAAAATGATATATTCTGATTTTTCCTGAAAAATATTTTTCCACAAATCTTTTAAATAAATGTGTGGCTATGCACATTTCTGTGGGAGGAGCAGGGGATTTTGAATGAGAAAAAAGACTGAAGCAACTAGAAAGCTCACTGTTTGACCTCTCCTTTTATAGATGACTGAGATTAATAATCCCCTCCCAGTTTGCGAATTAGTGAAGCCTGATGTCTAATACTAATGTACTTATGAAAATTACTATTCTCAACACTAGCATGGTTAAATGATAAACCCTACCTTCCGAGACTTTTCTTGTGGAATCAGCGCAGGAACTTTTTAAAGGCACTAAATGGAAGTAATCTTTTAGATCACTCACACTCACGCCACCATTTGGTAATGATAAATATCATCTTATTTTTCCTTCTTAAAGATTATATGACTGCCTATAAGATTTTATATTTGGTGTTTGGCAGAATCCTGCCTCTATTCCAAAATACTACCCAATGGCAATGTCATCATGCCAATATGCCTAAATTTCTGATAATTTGACCTAAGACTGTAATGGTTTTTGTAAAGTCACAAACTTTTCAAATAGGAAATGAATGGTATGTTTAGTTGCCCAAACTCGTGTAGTTTAATTTTTTCTGTTCACTTAATTAGGTCATCACTCTCTAGAAGAGACGAGCCAGAAGACAAAGATTTTTGGATAATATATATGTTCATATTGATGGATATATGACACATTTCTATTTTAAATGTTATGCTGTGCCTCTTACAAGGAGTGAAAACCCTTAATTTAGTCTCTTGATTACATAATCATAGAAAACTGAAGACATATTCAGGTTCAGATAACCCTAGGGTATGACCTTTGGAATGACTGGCTAGTTATTAATATTCACGACAATGGAATTGACCTGGTCTTCTTCCAGGTAAAGGAAATGTTCAGCTTTTTAAATATGCTGAGTTCCATGGAAAGATGTCATACGGAGCAGAAATAATTTGATACAATCATCTATTAGCATGGAGTTTGAATTTAGGAGATAAAGATAATGTATGTTTTAATTTTTGTTCATTTGTATTTAAGGTGAAAATGAAATATTCAAGAAACAAATATATATAAGGGATAGGGATAACATGTATATTTATATATATTCATTTATGTGAAGAGCGTAGGAAGTATGGTATGATGCCTAGCAGTCATTACAAACTTGGTTAGTGTCTTCTGCTAATTACTGAAGCTGAGAGTCCTGATGGAATCATTTGTGAAATGGAGATAATAGCCTCATTTCTTGCTTATCTTACAGAGAGTTTTTGAAGGATAATAAGACTTTACAAGGAGACTCTCAAAAACTGTTAGATACAGAGTTTTACGATAACTATGTAGGAATATGTCCTTTGAAACTCATTAAGAAAAAGTGTTTTAGATATCCTAAAATTCAATATAGTACCTCCTGCTGGTTTCTAAATGTAAGAGATTACTGAAAACACTGTTTTTTTTCTCTTTCTCTAATTTTAGAAGTTAGGGTAAATACTAGATTCCAGATTTCTATCCTTCCTTACCATGTTTAGCCTTTTATTTTGAAATGCTTTCAAACTTACAGGACAATTACAAAATAATACAAATCCCACGCAGAAAATGCCAATGTAACCCTATCCCCCTCCCCCAGATATGTAGATCTACTTTTCATTTTGCCACATTTGGCATCTCTCTCTCTCTCTCTCTCTCTCTCTCTCTCTCTCTCTCTCTCTCTCTCTCTCTCTCTCTCTCTCTCTCATCTGTCTAATTATCAATTTGCTGAATACTGGAATATAGGCTATATATGCATCATGTCCCTTGAACACTTAATAGTGCATGTATATTTCCTAAACACAAGGATATTCATTTATGTAACCACCTTATGTGCACTTATCCAATTTAAGACATTGAACATTGACATAAGACCTACAGTCAATATTCCAATATTTCCATATGTCTCAAAATAACCCTTTAAGCCTTTCATCCCCCCTTGCTAGACCCCATCCAGTGACATCTATTGCTTTAAAATTTTTTTTTGTCTCTTTAGTTTCTCTTTTTTTTTTTTTTTTAATTTTGGGAACATGTAGACAAAATACACTTTTCAGCTCAACCATTCCCAAGTGTGCCATTCAGTGGGTTAATCACATTCACAATATCGTGTTATCCTAAACACCTTCAGTTACTAAAACCTTCTCATCTCCCCAAACAGAAACCCTACAGCCATTGTGCCTTAATAGCCTGTTCTCCCTTCTCACTGCCATTGGAAATCTGAACTCTAAGTTCTGTCTTTATGAGTTTGCATATTCTCTGACAGTTACCATGGGGATGAACATTTAACATCTTAAATCTGTAATAAACTGATTTGCTTTGATAGGAAAAAAAAACTATGCCCCTATCCCCTCAGATCCCCACCAATTTGTGGTTCTTGGCGCAAATTGTGTATAGACCCATGTGAGTCCCAATTTATCATTTATCATTACATTTTATGAAATTTCCTTCCAGTCCTGTAAGAAGTAAAAAACAATAATACAGTAGTACTGGGATTTATATTTATCCATGGCATTACCCTTACCAGAAATCTTTATTTCTTCATGTGGCTTCAATCTAGTGTCTCTTGTTCTTTCCTTTCAATCTTCAGAACTTCCTTTAGCATCTCTTGTAGGACTTGTCTTGTGGTGACAAACTCCCTCAGCTTTTATTACTCTGGAAATGTCTTAATATTGCCCTCATCTTTTGAAAGACACTTTTGCTGAATAGAGAATTATTAAATTATTGGTTGGCAATTTTTTGCTTTCATCACTTCAAATATGTCATCTCACAGACTTTTTGCCACCAAGGCTTCTGATAAGAAACCAGCACTAAATCTTATTGAGGCTCCTTTGTACATGACATGTTTCTTCTCTCTAGCAGCTTTCAGAATTCTCTCTTTAGTTATGTCATTTGACAATTTGATTATAATATTCTGTGGCATGAATGCATTTGAGTTTGTACTGTTTGGGGTTTGTTGAGCAACTTAAATGTGTATATTCATGTCTTTCATTAAATTTTATAAGTTTTAAACTATTATTTCTATCAATATTTTCCCTCCCTTTCTCTCTTTTTCTTCTCCTTCAGGAATTCCTGCAATGCACTTATCTGTACACTGGATGGTATCCTGCAGGTTCCTCAAGCTATGGTCACTTTCCTTCATTCATTTTTACTTCTGCTTTTCAGACTGAATGATTTCACTCTTACTTTCAAGTTCCCTGACTCTTTCTTCTGTCATCTCCCATAGGCTACTGAAATCTCTAGGGAATTTTTAGTTTCTCTTACTGAGATCTTCAGCTCTATTTAGTTCCTTTTCAAATTTCTCATCTCTCTATTCATATCCTCTCTGTGTTCTTCTATTGTTTTCCTTTAGCTCTTGGAACATACTTAGGATGATTTTTTTAAGAACTTTTTTTTCTGAAATGTCCCAGGTCTTGTCCTCTTTATTGATGGCTTCTATTCTTTAGCCTTCACCTTTGCGTGGGCCATCACTTCCTGTTTCTTTATATATTTTGTGACCTTTTTTTGAAACCCAGACATGTTAGCATTTCAATGTTATCACTAGAATGTAGGCTCTGTTCCTTGAGGTTGTATCCAGCTAGTGTTATGGTAGAGCTTTCCTCGATTGCCAGGAGTTAACAACAACAACAAGAGAAGATGATGATTTGATGAAGAAGAAGAAGAGGAGGAGGAGGAGGAGAATGAAGGAAGAGGAGAAGAAGAAGAAAAACAGAAAGCATGTTCCCTGTCTTACCTGAAGCAGACTGGTCTGTGCATGTGCTCTGCTTCAGGGCTTATCCATGCGATGAGTTTAGAGAACAGGTCTAGGCCAAAATGTAGGTGCCCACCCTCATCCTTTGTATGCATTTGTCTCTCCTTGGGCATGCATCTTTTGCCCTAGGAGTTCCCCGTTTACAAGATTCTAAATGTCCCCTCTTCCCTAGAAAATGGTATTTCCAAGGACTTGAGTGCTGTACAATATTTCCTACAGCTTGTAATCTATACCATGAGTGGCCTCGTATACTTATGGCAGATTCTGGGGCAGCGGGTTCTATAGGCCACCAGCAGACAAACTGGGGCAGATATATGTGCTTCCAGTAACTCTACTCCCTCTGGAACAGGGACTGGGGATCTTTTATAGGAACATGGGTCAGCTCCATGCTGAGCTGGTGATGCTTACAGTAGAGGTGGCTAGGGTGCCAGGAGATCCTTCAGCTTTTAAGTAGCCTTTTTCTTGATTCAATGCTCATCTTATTACTGCAGTTCCTTAGCTCTTTTGTGGAGCTTTGAGGAAGAAGTTTCTGCTAGTTTTCTGGTTGCTCAAAACATCTGTCAGAGAGCAAAGCCCTGAAACATCTCACTCCACTATCCTGACCCACAATACTTCCTTTTATTAAAAATATTGCTTTTACGTCTTTAATATCTACAATTCCTTTAGTATCTATAGTTTTATGATATCATAAGAAAACTAATTTTCCCAAACTATTGTCCTAAAGTTCAAATTTATTGAGAATGGCTTGTTAGTGAATGGCTTCTATACAGGAAAAAATTCTCTGTTGTATCTTTAATATTTTAGACCTATATTCTGAACTCCTTCAATTTGCAGCTATCCTTCACCTTCAATTCTATGATATCTCTGAATGTCTATACCCTTTATCTTTGGTAGTAGAGGTGCTATTCTTCCTCCTCTCCAAAGTTAACCCCTGATCCCATTGTTTTCTACCTTCAAATTTGCACTCCTCAACCCTGGCATGTTTCTCCAACTGCATGTGGGAGGTCTGTGTTATGAGCTTTTGCTGCCTATTATCAGAGGAAATCAGGAATTGTGTGCTGAAAAAAGAATCATCACTGTCAAAACTATGATATTGTCATTTTTCTCACTTGTAGCTTTAACCCTACATTCCATTATAAACAAGAAAGAAAATATGATAAAGTACTGATGTCAAAATGTATAAAACATATTGAAGATTAACTTTAATAAGAAATATGTGGAATATTCTGGGAAAAAAATAGTATTTATGATAAGCAAACAAGAAGAAGGGATCAATGGCTAGGTGTATCAATTTTCTATTTGGGTAGATGAAATTTCATAAGTATAAATTACTTCCAATTTTTTTTTAATTTATAGATTTATTGCATTTTAATTAAAATCTCAATAAGCATTGTGGATTACAACAATGTAAAATTAAAGTCCATCAGGAATAAAAACTGGGTGGTGATTTTTAAAAATATTTTAAATTGGTAAGATTAGGACTTTCCCTAGCAAATATGAATACATAATTATAATATTTGAAACAAAGGGTATTATGCCAAGAATAGATCAGTTATAGCAATTGAATTTTATAGAGACCTCAGAAACAGACCTGATATAATAATTTCACATGTGCTAAAGATGACATCTATTTCCTCCTTTCCATTTTTTTTTTTTTTTTTTTGCCTGAATAAGCACAGGGAATTGAACCTGGGTCTCTGGCATGGCATGCAAGATTTCTGCCACTGAGCCACCACCGCATTGCCCCCTCCTTTGCATTTTTAATTTTGAAAATCTATCTACACTTTGCTTAAGTAATTTTCCTAGTGGAGTTTACCAATTTTATTTTTATTTTTTTCAAAGAATCAATTTTTACATTCATTTGTCAATTGTTTTTCACCTTTTAATCTGTTGGTTATTACTTTTATATCTATATGATTTTCTTCATTCATTGAATTTGTTGAGTAAGAATTTTCTAAACTATCTAATATAAAGTTCAGTTTCTTTTATTGCCGTCTAATAAAGAAAGATTGTAAATCTTTAAATGTAACACTAGGAATGTATTTGTTTATAATTGTTTTCACAATTAATATAACTCTGTAATTGTAGTTTTGGTTAAACCCAAGAGAATTGAGAAGGAAATTTTGTTTGTTTTTGGAATTTTTGTTATTTTTCTTTCTTTTAATGCCTTTGGATCCAAACACCTGCTTTGTACAAGGTATTATTTGGGGGAACTAAAATAAATTATTTATTTTTCAGTAGACTATTGTCAGACTTTTAAATAAACTACTGACAAACATAAAAAAGGTGAATACTCTATTAGGTGAATACTCTGTTAGGGTAGTACATGGTTCAACATTTATTTCATCAATCCTATTAAAATTCCTACAACCTCATTTCTTTCTTTCTATTTGGTCTATAAAGAACTGAAAGAGAATGTGTTAAATTTTCCTGTTAATAATAGAATTCTGTTTGATTTGCATTGTGTTTATTGCAGGGTTTTTTTTTATACATTTTGATGTTAAGTAATTCAGTTCAAAGGTTTATGATGGTTATATCATAAAATACTATTACATCTTTTATTCATGTAAAATACATTTTTCCCATTTGTTTTATTTTCTAGTTTAAAATTAATATTTGGCAGGCCACGGTTGGTCAGCAGACAGTTCTCACCTGCTATGCTGGAGGCCCGGGTTCGATTCCCGATGCCTACCCATACAAAAAAAAAATTAATATTGCCATTTCTGTTATTTTTGTGTATTTCTCCTCTGATATTTGTTCCTACTTTCATCTTATTTTAGGAGATTTTCTTGTTAACAGTATATAATAGTTCTTATTCCCTTTTTCCTTTTAAAGTTATCATCTTTAAAAAAAAACTGGCGTATTTATAACATATTTATTGTCAAAATTCCAGGTTGTTGGATTTTCCCTTCAATGTTTTGGAAGATCTTTGTCCTGTTTGGACATCTCTCTTTAAATTTTTATTAATGAAATCAAGATCAAATCTATAGCTTTAACTTTGATATATGTATTAAGAGGAACTTTGCATATGTTTGCTTCTTCCAGGCTGTTCTTTATAAATATGCATATTTACAATTCCAAACTATTATTAAGTTATGATTTTAAAATATTATTTTAAGAATAATAAATGACATTTAATTTTGTAAACTTATTTTCAGCTATTTTTAGATTGAACTCAATAATTTAATGATTTTGATGTTTATCATAAATCATGTTATGACATAGCTCCTTAATCTTATATTCTCAGGCTATTTGGTTATATGTTTAAATAGTATTTCCAAGAATGACATGTAAATATGCTTCCTGAATGTTTGCTTAGTCTATGAGTATCATTATAGTTCTTGCTAATGTAAAGAATTCTTTGGGTATAATGTTTTGAACCACAACACTTTTCTCTCCAGAAATTAGAGATACTTAAACTAAAAGAAATCAAGAAAAGATATTTTTGAGGTAAAGTCATGCTATTCTGTGTAGAAGAAATCAGAGTTAGTATGTGTAATTCCAGAGGGCACTATTAGGATCAAATGGAAGAAGGTACATATAAAGTTGGTTGAATAAAAAGTTAATCTCTCTAATACTTAGCACTTTCTAAAAAATAGAGGCAAGGCTGCCTTACAAAATCATAAACTCTTGGGCAGTACAAGTTTTCCTGCAGTGATATGGTCCCTATCTCTCAGTATATTGTGCAGGGGGAGTGGACACTAGATAATTTAGGAATTGGTAGGTACCCGACTCCACAGATAAAGAATGTGTCCTCTTTTTCAATGCCAGCCCACTGCTCAGAAAATTGTAATTAGAAAGAATTATGGAGATACCTTTTTATAAATTGAGTATTTATTTATTTATTTATTTAGAAATAATGAAGCTCTAGTAATTTAGGATCTTGTTAAATGGTGGAAGAGAAAATTTGCCTTTAGGGTGTTCATGGTTGCTATAGCTCCTTTGCTTCCATTTTTCCCAAACCCTCCTCTGAAGTCCAGATGGATGGTAAGCTAAGAATCCATATGGCTCACATTCGAATCCCCAAAAGGACTGTAACACAGCAAAAGCCCTCTGGTGGAAGATCACATTGTAACTCTATTACATAGTATGTGGCTGTTAACTAGAGGGATTTTAAACAGTTCTTTTAGGAGCCATTTGTGTCTTTTAAAAAAATTGCTGAAGTTTAAATGTTACTTGGGCATGTAGTTTAAATATTTAATGTTTAACATAGAACAGCAACAAAAAAGAACATTGCTTATTTTTTAAGAATACATATAAACCACACAGAAGAGCAGAATAGTAAAACAATATAGATTGAACATTTCTGCTTTGGAGATCGTTAACTAAATATAGGATTTACCACTATTACTTTCAAATATGACATAAATTATAACTGGGTTAGATGGCATAAAAGAACCTGGAAGAAAATAGCGAAGAGAAATTCAGCCTCTATTTTTTGTTTACTTGTACCCCCCTACTGTGTCTCCCCTGAAAAGTAGGGGGGCTATGGTCCATGATATTGGTAAAGGATCACTGAAAACTTACTAGTGTTTAAAAATGTCTTACCTCAATCTCACTGTAGATAGCCTGTTTCTGATGAAAACCGTTGATGAGCTAACCACACTCTTCTGGCTGATTTTGTTTCTTCTCTTTACTTCGGTCTCATCTCCTCTTGCACTCTTCTTGCTTAGACATCACCTCCTCCAAGAGGCCTTTCCTGACTTCTCCAGACTGGGCTAGTTGCCCTCCACTGTGCACTCATATCACATAGCCCCTACGTGCCTACCCACTAACCTGGGATCTTCTTAGGGAAGAGACAATGTGGAATTCCCAATTCGATCTCCAGGGTTTAGCCTCATGCCTGCCTAGGCATTCAGCTAAGTGCTTGTTGAACAACACATGCATTCTTTGTGGCTCTACTGTTCTTTTTCCTTCCTTTCTCCATTTTTCTACTCATTTCTGGAATCAGAGCTGTGGTATCCCTTTCCAGTATGGACAAAAGTGTAAAAAATAAGGACAATAAATAAATATTGGGAGGGTTGGTAAGGGGTAAAAAAAAATGGGGTAGATTGTAAAACTAGTGGTCAATGAGAGGGAGGGGCAAGGGGTAAAGAATATATGGGTTTTTCCTTTTTTATCTTTTTATTTCTTTTTCTGGTGTGATGCAAATGTTCTAAAAATTATTGTGGTGATGAATACACAACTATGCGATGAAATTGTGAGCCATTGATCGTATACTTTGGATGGATTGTTCGTGTGTGAAGATATCTCAATAAAAATATTTTTAAAAATTGAAGTACAGGTTCGATTCCTGGAGGGGTTTGGAATTTTAAAACATCACATATAATTGTTCCCAACTCAGAAAAGCAGAGATTTTAATATACCAAATTGTGACTAGCCAGGCTTCTGAAGATTTCATTATCTGCATAAATATGACACTGCTTTACCCCAAATTCACAGTGTTTTAACTATATATCATGAGGTCAATGAAATATCTGGTAATTTTCTATATAATCCATGAAGGCAGTTAATCTGAATAAGCAGAAACCCTGAAGATGAACCCATAATGATTTGGCCTTAATTATGCATCTTGATCAGATACTTGAAGAAATGTGTGTAGAGTATGTCATAAATTGGGTTTTAACATCCAGTTTCTTCATTTCTCTTTCTCTTTCTATGACATACCACACACACTCTCTCCTTTAATCCTCCCGTTCTCCAGTTGGGTTTTCCTCACTCTATTTCTCTTCCTTTAGCAAATATTTATTTATTTTCTTTTTCTATGAACCAATACTTTATTGCCCCTAAAGTCAGAAAAAAAAATTTTAAGTCCCTATATTTAAAGACTCTTTACCGAGTAGGAGAAACAAACATGCAAATAATATTGATTATAAGAGTGGTGGATTATACAAAAGGCATTATAATGGAGGCATAAATAAGAGACAAGGAGAAAGTTTCACTGTGCTAAAAGTAGGAAGAAAGTAGAGACCTCAGGGAAGGCTTCACAGAAAATGATACATTCATTAAGTAGCCCACAGATGTAGCTGAGCTCTCCAGAGCCACAGAACAGAACCTGAAACAATCATTCTGGTACTGTTTACCTTCACCTTACTTCACCTGGCAGGTTGGTGAAATTCTTCTGGATCCATTTTTTTAAGTCTCCAGTTAGGTATATCCACACACATTCCACTAGGTGTGACTCTTTTTGTATCCTTAATTTGATTGTAAAACTAAACCATTGAAAATCTATTAGTAGATTAATGTTTCTTTCCTCAGTGATTTGTAAGAATGCTTTATATATAAGGGTATTTCTATTTTGTTCATCAAATACATTCACAAATATTTTCCCAGTCTGTCATAATCCAGTAAAGTTTGCTCTCAATGTGTATTTTTTTCTTATTAAGACATTTCAATTTTTACTGCATTTAAATTTATCACTGTTTTCCTTTAGCTTTCTTCTATATGTTTAGAATGGACTTTTTATTTAGCTGTTCTCATGAACTTTACAGCAATTTCATCAAATTTCTAGAAAAGTCCTATTAAAACATTGAAATTGCATTAACATAGATAATAATTTAAGGAAATTTGGCATCTGTAAATATTCTTCAAATAATCAGCTTTATCATATATGAAAAAGGCATATCAATGTAATTAAATGTTTAAAACATATTCCTCAATATTTTTTTTATCCTGTAATATTTTAGATCTGGCACATTTCATGTTAAAATATTTCACAGGAATTTCCTTTTTTTCTTGCTATTCTCTTTCTCTTTTAGTGGTCCTCTTTCCTGCTCATCCCCCTGACCCTCAAATATGGACATTTAAAAACTTCTGTCGTTTGTTTTCTTATAATCTCTATGATTACGCTGCCTCAACTATCCCGGTAATTACAACTGTCTCTTGTATCTAGGTGCCTTCCACATTTACACAATGACTCAGCCTTTTCCTATAATTACTTGTGGCACTTTCTCTCCCAGACATCATTGGAACTCCAAATTCAAAATATCCAGAGCAAAATCCTCTTATTTCTAAAAATAAATCATACTATTGACTTCCATATGCCAAGACTTAGAGAATTAAGCTCTATGAAGTTTGCACTGTCCATCCCCTGTGTTCCAGCTCCTTAGCCTCTGCTATAGTTTGAATTCTGTTCACCTCTTACCCTTATCAATACATTGGCTTTTAAGCAAGACTTATTTCCATAATCTTTCCTTCCACCAGCCAGCCTGATAACCACTTTAGTAATCTTCTAAGACCCAACATTTTTTTGTTGTCTCTACTATTCAGGCCCCTTCAATGTTCCATGATGGCTGGTTGAGTAAAATCTCTTCCCTTTAGAAGGCCAGGCCCTCTTCAGTCTTGCTCCAATTTCCTTTCCATTAGTATCTATCATTATTCTCTTTCTCATGCAATTATGCTATCCTACAATTGCAGTCTTCCTGTTCTCAGGAAATAGCTGATCATTTCAATCCTGCATCCATCTTGGTCATACTCCAGCTGTTGCCCAGTGTACCTTCTCTCTCACCTCTGCCTGTGGAGTACTATCTTTTTTAAAGCCATGCACTGTTTGCCTCCTCATGTCTTAATTTGGAAATTTTATGTGGAATGCCTTGAATATACAGTTGTTTGTATACTTGACTTTTCTTCATTTTTATATTTTTCTACTCCTTAACTACAGAGATTGATTTTACTCATTTCTCATTCTACTCGATGTTTTGTGCACATTTGTAGTCCTTTAAATATTTATGAAATTTAATTAAATAGGTCCAGTTATAGGACTTGCCTGAGGTTCAGATAAAGAAACAAATACCTAATTTTGATTGGTTTCAGGTGATTTGATTCAAATAAAACCTAAGGTAATGCCAATGTCTCATCCTGCCCTTACATACCTTAAGCTTTAATTTAAGTTGAGCAGCTGAGAAACTCTCATTATAAAATCCAGCATACCAATGGATTTCCTATAGTCAAAATGAGTTATTTGTTAGAAATGCATCAGTACGTTTGGGTATTTGATTCAGAAGCTGTGATTTATGACTTGGGAATTTTATTGAAGTGTCATATAATACATGGAATTGCCATTTATTTTCATGCACTATTTAAAGTACACTTATACCAAGTTACTGCAATTTTTAAAAAGTAATTTTCAGTGATTCCATGCTTCCTTACATATGCCACATTTGTAAAAGAGTAAGATTGAATTCAAAATTATTGAATGGAAAACATTGTTTCCACAAAATTTTACTGTTGAATAATTAATCAAACGAGAAACATGCTCAGGTATATTTTTGCCTTCCTTTGTTCTGTGAATTTCATTTTTATTTTAAAATGAATATGTTCATTTTCACATTTGAAATGGGATTCATGACATATCTCAAAACTAAACCTAGAGCACATTTTACAAAGGGTAATAGAGATGCAATTTCCTGATGCATGCGGTGAGAACTATTTTTTTCAAAATGGATTCAGAATGGAATATTTACAAGTTGAAAGGCCTTAGATAAGATACTTATTTGTTCTGAAGGAAATTCAAACAAAGCCATAGTATGTTCTTTTAAAAACAAGCAATCATACATCCTAAAATAAGGGATAGCTGGGTATAAGAATAATCAAGGATTTACTTCCAGCATTTCTTCATCTTTTATGTATTATAAGAGATAGACCCAATAATCCATTAAAACACTGAATATTGGGCAGGCCACAGTGGCTCAGCAGGCAGAGTTCTCACCTGCCATGCCGGGGACCCAGGTTTGATTCCAGGTGCCTGCCCATGGCAAAAAAAAAAAAAGAGAAAACAACAAAAAACACTGAATATTTTAGCTTCTTCCTTTCTCCAGATGGCACTACAATTCACATTCTATATATTATATAATTCAGATAAAAATAGAAATGTCACACTTCCCTTTATTACCAATACTTTTAAAATACATGATTATGCAATGTACATATGATTTTATATATATATATATATATTATGCAATGTGTATATGATTATACACAGCACTTTATGCTTTCTTTGTGTAGGTAGGTCATTGTGACACCTACCCTTCTCAGAATTAGGAGTAGCAAATGCTTTTTTACTTAGAACTTTTATTTGTTTCAGGGTGTTTTCTTTGGAAAGGGCAATTTCTTGCTTGTTTGTTTGCTTATTTTGCAGTAGAGGTCCAGGTTTGTCATGGAATCATTGACATTTTCCCTGATGACCAGTTGTAGATATTTATGAAGTCTTTTATGGGAATTCTATGGGTCAGAACCTCAGGATTTAAGTTCCTTATAGAATTAAGCAATTTAAACTGACCCACATGGGGACTGAAATTATAAACAATAAGTCAAATAGTGGAGTTAATAATAAAGGGATCCCTTTCTTAATTGTTATGAAAACTGAAAACTTCAACTCCTCTTCTTAAGCAATATTTGTAACTTCTAACAGAAATCATTTCTGAATAACTCCAAATAAAAAGATTTCTTTAAAGATCCATAGTGAATTTTATTTAATCATTTGGATGTGTTTGGATGAGAGTGCCTACTGTGTACCACTGGTGCAAAAGAGTACCTTTTGTCATGGCACTTACTTTGGAGAAAAAGAGAAAAAAAAACAGAAAAAAATGATTTTGAAAGGTATACCTGTTTTGAAAAGCAGGATTTCCTTTTTTTAATTTTTAATTTTGAAATACTTCCATATATATAGGGCAGAAACAAATAATACAAATGCCAAACAGAGAGCTCCAACATAATCCTACTCCCCCAGATACTCAGGACTGTCTATTTCAACACTTTGCTCTATTTGCCATGTAATTCTATCTACCCATTTAGCTATCTATCTATCTGTCTGTCTGCCAGTTGGTCTTTCTATCAATCTATTTTCTGAACACTTGAGTGTAGGTTTTATACATCATGCCCCTTGAACACTTAATACTGCCATGTACATTGTTCTTTTTGGAGTTTGTTGAGCAACACGGATGTGTACATTCATGACTTGTGTTAAATTTGGGAAGTTTTCAGCCATTTTTTAAAAAATATTCTCTCTGCCTCTTTTGCTATTTCTTCTCCTTCTCGATTCCTATAATGTATACATTGGTACACTTGGTGGTGCCCCACAGCTTCCTCAAGTTCTGGTCACTTTTCTTTGTTCTTCCTTCCTTTTGCTCCTAGGCTGAATGATTTCAATGTTTTATTTTCTATTTCTCTAATTCTTTTTTCTGCCAGCTGCAATATGCTGCTGAAACCCTCTGGGGAATTTTTATTTTATATTATTGTGGTCTTTGGCTCTATTTGGTTCCTTTTCAAAATTTCCTTCTCTATATTAATTCTGTTTCTATATATCTTTTGCTTTCTTAACTTCCTTAAGTTCTTTGAAAATTCTCCTGGAACACATTTAAGATCATTTTTTTAAGACTTTGTTTTGTATATCCCAGGTCTCATCCTCCTCATTGATGGTTTCTGTTTTAATCTTTTCCTTTGTATGGGCCATCACTTTCTATGAATGCTTTGGACTTTTTGTTGAAATCTGGACATTTTGATATATTAGTACACTATTGCTAGAATTTAGACTCTGAGGTATCTGTTCCTTAAGCCTATATCCAGTTAATGTTATAACAGAGCTTTCCCTGATTGCCTGTAGCTAACAAAACATAGAAGAAGAAGAAGAAGGAAAACAAAAGAAAATACCTTTTCCAGTCTTTGCATATTGACCTGTATGAGGGTTCTCCTTCAGAACTTATGCATTCAATGAGTTTAGAGGATAGGTCTAGGCCAAGCATAGGGGTCTCCCTGATTCCTCTATGTATGTGTTTTGCCATGGGAATATGCATGTGGTCGTAGGAATCCCCCATTTACATAGTTCTGAATGCCCCTTCTTCCATAGGAAACAGTTTCGTTATGGTTCCATAATGAAATGCCTTATACGGGCAGCACAACTTGACTATTCTTCCATAGCATATTATTAAAAAAGTTCTGTGAGCTGCCTTCTATATGAAGGCCAACTTTTGGGATGGTAAGTCCCTTAGTCAGCAGCAAACATATTTGGCCAGACATACATTCTTCCATTATGTGCCTTAGTGTTATTCTGCTCCCTCCAGAACTTTGACCAGGGTTCTGCTCTGAGACTGTGGGTCACCTCTGTGTAGAGCTGGTGAATGGTAAGGGAGAGTCAAGCCAGTGGGCCAAGAGAGCCTACCTTTTTTAAGTAGCTATTTTCTTAATTCAACACTCACCCTTTTACTGAAACCTTTTAACTCTTTTCTGGAACCTTGAGAAAGACATTTCTGTCAGTTCTTGCCGGTTGTTCAAAATTTCTGTAGGGGGACTGAGGCTTGAAGCATCTAACTCCAACATACTTTTTAAAATGATTCCATGTTTATAGAAATTTCGAAAATGTTGTGTTAAAGTTCAATGTGTTTCTTTCGTGTAAGAGTACTTATATTTTAAAATATTTTAATCTTGACTGTAAATCTCTAAGAAGAAAATACAATATGTAGTATTTCACCATCTTATTTGTCTACCAACATCTCTTTTCATAGACAATATAGCAGTTCTAGCACTCTGTCATGCACACATTGTAGAAGGTTGGCTCCACCACATGCATAAATCATTATGAAGGTTGTAAGTCACAAGAATTCACAAGAAACCTGCCTATCTAGGCTGTTTCATGATAGCTTTATGAAGTTTTTTTAAAAACTGATCTGCAAAAACAGAGCCTTAATATAATATAGAGAAAAGATCTATGTGACATTCTGTAGGAAAGTTATATATAATTTGTGGAATAAATATTCACATTGCCTCCAACAAGAGAAATAAATATATTGACAATTTGACAGCAATAATATGAAATTGTACTTGGTATTATTCTTGCTATTTATGATATCTTAAAAAGGAACCTCTCAAATAAGAAATAAGACAAGTTTATCTGTCATTTTAAAATATAAGTGAGTATAACTGTGTAAGAAACCCCATGTCTTTAGCCCCTTTTCTATACAGGCTAAAGAAAGTACGCATATGAAGAAAGTATCTGGCACTTCTGAAAACTGTTAAGTTTTTTGAAAGCGGGATTGTTTCTTTCTAGTTCTTTTCTGTATGCCCAGGGCCAACAAAGGTGCCTAACACATAAAGATATCCATCCTTATTTCTTAGCTACCTCAGTAGTATTTGGAGAATTGTGAGGGAATAGTTAATAGAATAGGGTCACTAAGGCACCATTAGCCATCAGTCCAAGTCACTGGGGCTTTGCAAAAGCCAATCCAGCTGCTGTATTACCACAGAAAGCTGGGTGCTGCCAGGCTGAGATGATACACAAAGGGTAAGTGCTTAGATTCTCTGGCAAGTAGTAACCAGTGAAGAAAAGTTTCAGGTTGTCGAAGCTAAAGTTGAAAGTGCAGCCATGGAGAATATGTAATAAGAAATATTCAGAAGCAGATGCCTTAACTGCATGGTCTGTTATTGACAGATGGCCTACATACAATGTGATAGAGGTTCAGGGAAAGATTTCAATCTCCAGAAGAGAATAAGAAATCATTAGCATATCAGGATCCCATGTACTACAACCAATGTCCAGGATGAAAATCCAGTTACAGGAGGTAGGGTTTGTTGACAAAGGATATTGGACTCTGAAATGACACAAAAGTCCTGGAGACCATGGCTTATTCATCTCTGTGCTCTTTTTGGAGAAGACACTTGGTTTTGGTGACCTGGGGAGAGCTGATTTTCAGGCTAGGAGGCAGATGGCCCTGATGTAGTATTTGAACTCTCTGGAAGATGAAGTCCACTTTTTAAGTGCATGCCTAACTAGCTTAGGGGCTTTATTTTTCTTTGAATAGACAACTTCCATATTTACATAAGTGAAGAAACTGAATTGGAAATTCAGGATTAATTTCTTAACTTCACATGGAACTAGATTTCATATAGCAGAACTGAAATCCATACTCCAGCTTTCAGATCTAGAATTACATATCTGTAACTCAATTTTCCCCTCTATTCCTTTTCGAATTAGCATTTATGTTTAGCTACATTTTAGACCATGTTCAGAAGAAATACCTTTCCTCTTTTTCCAAATTATTTCATTAGGATATGTTATTTACTTATCACTTCAAGTCACATAATAAGTAATAATCCTAGTTTACTTTCCTGGGCAACTTATTTCGAGAAATATCACAAAATAACATGCCTCTTCTTTTTGGAAACACACTCTCTTTTCTCTTGTTAATTAAAAGAACTTTCTACTTCATGTACTCACAGATTTTCTTGGTATCTAAGAGCTGAAATGTTAGAGGGGGTCTTTTGGACCAAAACTCATCATGAATCATCAAGTATATTTTGCAGGACTTAGTGTGACGCATATTTAGGATATTAGGGCAATGGAGTAGTGTATATGAACTAAAATTTGGAAGAATAAGGAGATAAGAAAAAGTATGAAGAAAACAGTTCAAAAAACATGTTCCTGAGACCCCTGTTTAAAATAGTGACTTAGATAGAGGAAAATGTAAACGTGTATGAATCACAATGCTAGGTTTGGAAATGTGCATAAACACCATGTTTTTCTTTCACCAAAAGAGTGTAGTTCTTGACTTTGTCTTTCTTTTCTCAACTTGAAAACTTCCTTTAAAAGAACTTAATATATTACCTCAGAGAGGCACAGGAGCTGTTGCATTTATGTTTAGTGTTTGCTACTATAAAGGATAAATTATCTAAACAAATTTACTCAGATTTCTTATCTCATAAATGCCATCTAAGTAGGACACTGTGGTTAAAAAAAACTATATAAAATATAAAATACTTTACCATTTAAGCCTAAAAAAAGGCATATTCAGAATATGTGGAATATAGTACATTATTGATTGATTTTTTTAAAATTCAAATACAACATGGGCTTCTACTAGCAGCTATATTTGTGCAGGTATGTTTTTTTTTTTTTTTGGTGTCTTTAATTCTGAACTTACATAGTTATGCTCCCTCTGCAATTTCTGGTTAGTAGAAGTTCATCTGAAGGGATGTTTATATTGTCAATGCAACAATCAGATTGAAGAAAGACATTTTACAATGAAATCATTTATCCCTGTTTCTTTTTGCAGTGATGGATATCTAAACAAGTTCTGTCTCATATTCTTGTCCCCCTTTTTCTTTTTAAACTATTTGATAGCAGTTTTCTACTAAACATCTCTTCTTCCAGAATCACTGAAAAAATAGCCTGAGAACTTCAGAAATTCTCAGCAAAATTTCAAATTTTGCTTTTAAAGGTCTGAATTGCCACTCCTGATAGAATATTTCAACTCTAAAATTCTGAATGAGAAAATTCATCCAAGTGTTGTGGAGTATGGGGCCACGTTTATTTATTTGATTGTTATGGGAATAATAAATCATTCTAAAACAATGTTGACATTTATGCATTCCACTAACATGGCAGTTTAACAGCCTGCTCCATATACTATTGCTTGAGTGGAGGAACTGCTATCACATTTTCCAGCTTAGTTCTTGCAATCTTAACACTGCAGACAGTGGTAATGTCAACTGCAGAAGTGCCAAGACAGCAAAGGATGGATAATATATTCATTTTTATGGGTGATTTTAAACTCCATGCCATTGAGCACATTTCTCTGTATGACTCTCATAACTCATAGTGTTTGCTTCTTTCTTCTTTCTATGGGTTACATGAAGCTTTTTGCTGCAAGTATGGTTTTCAAGTTGATTTAATCCTCCTTTCTCTGCCTCCCAACAGGTGCACAGAAAGCATTAGCAAAACGATATCATAATTGAAATCAATACCGTGACTGTGAAGTGTGCTTCAATGATGAGTTCTGGTCCTGTTTATTTTATACACTGCCGTAACCATATTGATGTAATGGATTAGATATCCCCATCAATTCCGTTCACACACACACATGCACAACACTTGACTAACATATCTTTCATACAGAGTTTATTATTTCTTTTGACCTGTCAGTTGTTCAACTAAACAGAATCGTTCAGTATAAAAAGAGAAGATAAACTTGTTCTTGCAAGTCAAAAATATGATTTAAGCATCATTTTGTATGTTTTTTGCATTAATTATAAATCAAGGTGCAAATTAATATATATTTGAACTGACTGCTATTTGCATTATATTTTTCTAATCATTATTGACTCTGCAATCTTCATGGTCAATACTGACCGCCCATAGTTTCCTACATTAATTCATTAAGTAAGCTTTTCCCAACACTTTGCCTATCTAACATGTCTTGATATCTCATCACAAAATTTGAAGTCTTGTAGATTTGGAGTACAGTGAAGAACTGACCTCTCTTTGTTTTATTTCCTGTATGAAGTGTGGAATACTAAAGCAGAGCCTTAATGTTAGATACCAGAACTAATTGACCCACCTGAAATTGATTTCTAGTTTTTGGGGGTGTCTACATCTTATCATCCTGACGTTGGCAGTGAAAGCAGCAGTAATGGCAGCCTCACTTAGGCTGTCCTGTCTTGCCTACAGGTAAGAATCCACGAAGAGAATTATGGCATTTCCTGTAGAAGCAATAGAAACTCTTTCCTTTTTAAAATTCCCTCTATCATTAAAACACAGTAAAAATTTGCAGAGCATGCCATTTGATCCCTCTGGTGCTCATGTTTAAACTCCAATTTTTAAAGGTTTGGAATTTACTTTTACTGGGTAGTTATAATTAAATTATATTTTACAGAAAGTTGGGGAAATGAGCTCATTTATCTCCATTTTGAGATTAGTAACTTTTCTTCTGTAGCACCAGAATGCCAAAACAGAGTTGAATTTGTGCTCGCCTTTGGCCCTACTCTCAGGGAATAATTTTTTTTCTCTATATAGACAATTATGACCTAAAATTTTTCTGATTACATATTCAACAGCTATATTAATACCTTGCATCATTTTCTTAGTGTTGCCCAAAGATTCTAGTCTTGGGCTAGACCTCTTTGGGTCTCCAGTGAATGATATGCACTGAGAGGAAGGAAACTAGAGGAATTGATCAGACGGACCTATAGCAGCATCTCCATGTTGTCATTTAGAAACAGTTGGAAAAGTCTCCAGAGGGACTTTTCTGAGACACATTCTAATAATTTCTCTGGAGACAATGGAATTCAATAGTTGTGATGAAAACAACTTATCTGGGGGAGGTAGCAGCATCTTCTGGTATATTCTGATTGTATGTATCAGAATATGTAGACAAGAGTTTTTACTGATTGATACAACATCCCTGGAAATAGGTGTATGCAAATGATTGGAAACAGCTGCCTTGAAAATCTGCAAGACTTCAACAACTGTCAGCTGTCAGGAGAGTAGATGTCCAGACAAAGAGAATGTTAGAGTGCATCAGCAATTCTTATCTCATTGCTTTTACATGTGCACATATAAAGGTTTCCTTAGTCAAGAAGAGTTCATTCTATTTACTAGTACATATACCAAAAAAAAAAAGCACTAAAAAAGAATACTCTCTGTCTTCAGCTCTTATTATCTCTAACTTTCTATTAAATCTCCATTCTTCTATCTAATATCTTAAAGTTCTGTCGAAGTTAGAAAAACATTTCTTTTTCCATTTTGTTCAATTTCCTCATATCTTCTTAGCATAAATGTCAAACATAATTTTCCTATTTCTCATGAACACATTTTAAATATATATCTAAAAGTAAAGCTATGTCCATTCCTTTTTACCATAGACTTGGAGGGTTGCAATAGGGAATATTGAATACTCAGAATGTGACTGATAATTGCATATAATGCAGGGTTGAGCATGACTCCTTTTTCCCATTAGACGGACTCAACCTACTGTGTTGATAGTATGTTTTTAAAAGCCACTTTCAAGAAGTAAATGAATTAATACCACATGGATAATAAATAAAAGCACATATGTCTAATATAAACATATAACTGTAATATGTATTTATAAGGTTTGATGATTCTTAGACTAATTTTGTCAAGTATTCAATTAGTGACTGCTTATAAATCAGGTAATAATTTTACTTTTATTGCCCACAGAAAAGGGTAAGATAAATGTTTGTTTCACAGTCACCACTTCTTTAGACAAAAAGTATCTAGGAGGAAAGATGTATGTGTTTCTTAAGTCATTATTCTTTTTCTAGTTGCGTATAGATCCTCAGAAAAACAGGCAGAAGAAAGATATGCTAATTCACGTCATTTTTTGTACTTATCTGTTTTATTTCCCTGAAATTATTTGATCACCCTTGCTTTTAATTTTTGATATCTAAATGGTGCATGAACAGTTTGTGAAGATTGACTCAATAGATCAGAATGTCATCTCTCATGCCTTGTTACATTTCTTCTAGAAAAACACAGGGATTCCTAAATAACTACATTCCCACCTGTATTGAAGTTTCTCCAATGAATTGAACTCTCTAGGAAATTTCGAATAATGAGGGTGAATAATGTTTACACAGCTTCACTGGCTAGCTTGTATTTTGGAGTTTCCAAGATTAGAACCTGTTGAAGTGGATAAGAGATAATACAGGAATATGTTCGCTATACTTTGCTTAAGAAAGTTGCTGCAGAGCAGAAAGCCTTTTCATGTGGCTTCAGATTAGGGGTGATCATAAACAAAAACTATTACAGCATGAACTTTAGGTCTCTGTATATTTGGTTTGCATAATTGGGAGTATATATATTTATATGTGTTTGTATATGTGTTTTGGGATCAAATTAAAGAGTTTTAAATTAAGGGCTTTTTTTCTGTGACAAAGTGTTTACTACAGACAAATTCCTTGACTGATAAATTTCTACACATTCCAGCTGAAATTTGCAGTGCTATCCAATGGACTTCTGCAATGAGGGAAATGTTCCATATCGATGCTGTCCAAAACAGCAGACATTAGGTACAGGTACTTTTGAGTACTTGAGATGTGGCTAGAATGACTGAGATGTGCAATTTTAATTTTGCTTAATTCTAATTAATTTAAATTTAATACCTATACGTAAATGGTGGATACTGTATTGGACAACACAAATCTAGTTTATATATTAATGCTACTTGACATATTAAAAATCAGTATTTAGTTCAGAGTACACCTATAGCCAAATATTTTCAGAGATCCAGCAATGAAAGAGGACACACACTTCTTTCCTTAAATCCAATCATATATGTGTTGTACATGTCAAGAATGAGAGAAATCAGTTATATCAATAAAGGGACCGTGGAGTAGGTCATATTAGAAAGAAATGCAGAGTATGGGCTTTGGAATACGACAGATTTGAGTTCAAATTCTGTCTCTGCCTCTCATTCACCATGTTACTTTAGGGGAAATATTTAAATTTCTTTAAGCCTTAGTTTTGTAAGCTTTAAATGGGGCGAATAATAATGAAGTTATATATATATAATGTGCTTATCGCTAAAAACAGAGAAGAAATGGTGGTGACCATGATCTTGGTTATTTGCTGTTGTAATCATACATACTGACTCATTTAATTTTCATGTCACTTTTATTAAAAGCACTGTCTCCATTTCCAAGATGAGACAACTGAAGATCAAAGTTATCAAGTTATCAAAGCCGCTTTAATAAGTGATATATCAAAAATTTGAATTATAAGTGTAATTCTAAAGGCATGTCCTTTTTATTAAGCCACATTGCCTCCTTTTTTTGTTTGTTTTAACCAACTAGACCTCCAGTTAAAACGTCTGAACTAGTCATCCTCTACTATAAGTATGTCACCTGAAGGTCTAGAATAATGAGCAGCCTCCTAACCTAGAACTTCGAAGTAGGGAAAGAAAAGAAGAGGGAGAGAGAGAGGGGGGAGGGGAAACAGAGAAAGAGGGGGAAGGAGAAAATGGAAGGAAGGAAAGGAGGGAGGGAGGGAAGACTCTCCCTAAATCTGTATTTGAGTAGTATATGTTCGCTCATTTTTGAGGGAATGAGGGAGAAAGGGTGAGAGAGAAAAAGAGAATATGAATTGGATGAATATGAATGGTCTGTACTGAGGGTTCAAGCTCTACCTGGCTCTGCTTACTCTTTGAAGCAGGAAATGCAAGAACGGGTTCATAATGTGGGTTTCTACCTTTTAGAGGACATAGTTTGCCCACATCTATTCATGGTCAATCACTGCCTCAGGCTTTGGCTAATCAAATTAGCAAACTATTCTTCCTTGGAGTGAAGATGGAGAGAGGAGAAAAGAGCCTGGACACAAATATGGTGACGTCTCCTACATTTACCAATGCCAGAAAATCCTTGGAAGTACAATCTTCAAAATCATTTTATATATTTCACTCCCAGAATGGTAAACTCTTTAATAGGTACTCTCTAAAGGTGAAAGATATATATGCTATAATTAAATGACAGAAAATAAAGTTGCCTTCAAGCTCAAAAGAATGGAATTGGAATTCACATTTTTCTTGGACTTGTATATAATTGGCCTTCCTTGATTGGCTACAATAATTAACCACCAGAGCTCTGGGAATCTATATGTGTAAAGTCCATGATTGGTAGACTGAATAAATATTATGTATCCTGTACATATTTAGACTACTATTTTTTAAAAGCTTACTGGTGCAGTTTCTTTAAGAAGGAAGAAATTGATTTAAAATAGGAAATTCAGAGTGTGTAGAAACCATACATTTGTCAATTAACTTACATGAGGATTCCAACCATCAGCCTCAGAGGCTCCTCATTCGGAGTTTGGCATGAGTGGTAGATTGCTTCTAGGCCAGAGTGCAGTTCTTGGTTCTATCATGTCCTGACAGGCTTTCTGGGGATGGGACCCCTTTCTTGGTTATTTGACCTTCACCATTAAGTTCGGATTTCCTGTCTAACTGGATAGGAGTCTCATGAAGAAATATATAATATTTCTACAAATACTACAGAGTCCCCACAGGAATAATCAGTATCAAGAACATAGATGTGAGTCCAGCATTCATAGAGCTTTACCAATTTAATGCTTCGTTGATCTATTCCCTAGACAATTTGACTTAGGTATAGAAACTTTTAATTCAATCAAATTAAGTAGACACTTGCAGCTCCTCCATTTCAATATGGTAATTTTTCTTAGGAAGAGCTACAAAACTTGCTTTTAACTATATTCACACAAATATGTTCTTTATTTTCATCCCTCTCTCCGCCAGCTCATTGTTTCAATCAACTAATGTGAATATTATATATTATAAAGAAAACTGAACAATTATTTATGTTTTAATTCTCAAAGCCAAAGCTTCCATACATTAACATGATCACATTAAACTGATGGAATTCAAGAATACACTGAGAAAATACACAATTCCCAGTTACAAAATTTAAGGTCTACGTTACTGATCCGTGGTCTAGGGACTACTAAAATATTGAAAAATTATGCAATACTTTTATCTTAAGCCTTGTTTATTCTTTTAAAGTCTACTGATTTAGCGCGTTAAGTAATTGGAACACATGGGTAAAATTGTAGCCACTGCCCAATAACTCATATCTATTACAAGCTGGAAAAACTTTTAAATAACTGGCAATTTAGAGCTGCCATGACAATATGAATTCCTCATAGAATAAAGAAAAACAGATGTATTAGGGTTCTCTAGAGAAACAGAATCTACAGGGAACACTCGCAAATATAAAATTTATAAAAGTGTCTCACATGACTGCGGGAATGCAGAGTCCAAAATCTTCAGGGCAGGCTGTGAAGCTGACGATTCCTATGGAGGGTCTGGACGAACTCCACAGGAGAGGCTCACCAGCCAAAGCAGGAATAGAGCCTGTCTCTTCTGAATCCTTCTTAAAAGGCTTCCCATGATTAGATTAAGCATCACTCATTGCAGAAGACATGTCCCTTTGGCTGATTACAAATGGAATCAGCTCTGGATGCAGCTGACATGCTCATGATCTAATTCTATGAAATGTCCTCATTGCAACAGACAGGCCAGCACTTGCCCAACCAGACAAACAGGTACCACCACTTGGGCAAGTTGACACATGTCCCTGACCATGACACATATTATTTCTGCCCTTAAAAGGAGAAGGACACTCTTCAACGTTTCTTTTTTTTGCATTAAAATAAATTTACAGGGTGGGCCACGGTGGCTCAGCAGGCAGAGTTCTTGCTTGCCATGCTGGAGACCTGGGTTCTATTACTGGTGTCTGCCCATGAGAAAAAAAAAGAAAGATTTTACAGTAAGCTAAATGGGAGTTCTTTTGAATTATTTATGCTTGTAACCCTAAAAACCAAGGAGGTAAATTGGCAGGGTTTTTTTGTATGAGCAATTTTACAAATTTTCTTCCCATGATTGTAAGCCTGGGGAAGGTGACTCTGTTTTCCTATCTGTTAAAATAAAATATAAAATACACTGAGAAACAGAACTTAAAGTGATCATTTACTGAAATGTCTCCAGTAACTGGTTAACCAGGCCATACCTCATCCCATCATACTCCTCGGATCCCTAGAACAATTCTTATTTCCTGTAAAAGTACTCTTTTCAGCATAGGAAATTAACTATGTACTTAAATCTAAGTTCCTTGAGCACAGAGATATCTTTATCTTTTCAACCTAACTTTGTGTTTTGCCACAATTTGAACTGTTTTTTTGTTAAACTAAATTATTACTAAAGGTAATTTGATTCCTTTACCTTCATTTAAATAAATACACAAGTTAGGAAAGAAGACCATCACATAATAGATTCTCATTTTTATTTCAGAAAATAAGCCCACTATAATCAGAATGTATCTAGAGGGTCATGAGACAAATTGTAGTATGAACAGAAACTACAAGTGAAACTAAAGCTAGGAGGCAGTGGTAAGTTTTCCTATGGTTTGATTGTGAAGGTCACATGAACCCACCAGGGTAACAGAAAGAACCACAAAATACATAGGCCTAACAGAATGTTTCATGCACCTAAATTAAGTATCACATGTATCAGATATGAGCCATATCTTTAATATATGACAATCTGTAATGCACTAATATTAAAGCCAGTATCATAAAATATTTAAGGGGTGAAAAAATAAGATTCATGAGAGGCTACTTAAAAAATTCAGGACAGAAATAATTGGCAGCATAATTTTATCACTGTTTTCAAGATTATATAAGCTTATTACAGGAATTTTTGCTCTCTGCAATAAATATAATAGGAAGAAATATGGCATATGGAACACTTGCAGTTATTTCTACTCTCTCCTGAAACTTCATTAAATTGGCTGTATAGGAACGAATCCAGAAAGAACAAAGAGAATGAGAGAGGAAATGAGAGTGAGAAATGATATCAATAAAATGATGGAGAATAGAAAGCAGATGGCCAAATGGTAAGGACTTAGCATAGCAGGAGAATATGAACTCTAAATGCCTGCAGAGGGTGAAGCAGGTGTGAAATGAGCTGATTAAATCTATAGATCCTCCAAATGCTCAGGAATTAGGGATATCATATATCTCCAAATACACGGGTGAAAGATAAGACTGCAAACTGGAGTATTGTTTGAAAGTCTGAATAAAAAGCAATTAGAGGGCGGGCCACGGTGGCTCAGCAGGTAAGAGTGCTTGCCTGCCATACCCGAGGACCTGGGTTTGATTCCCGGTGCCTGCCCATGTAAAAAAAAAAAAGAAGAAAAAAGCAATTAGAGGCCTAGATTCTCTCATCAACCAAAAGTATGGAAGAAGGTTTATTCTTTCTATGGAAATTAAATGGGAAAACCTCCAAATATCAGGAAACCAGAATCTATAAAAACAAGTGAATAGGTATCAACCTGAAAATGTCATGAGGATGAACATTGAGTCACCCCCACTATCGCCAATCCTTTTCCTCTCGTCAGCTTCCCACAGAACCATGCCATTAGGCTTATAATTGTAATCGCTGACTTTCTCCTTAAATAAGAAATTTAGTAAATATTTTCTGGAGAAACTGACCCAAAGATAGTGACAATTGAGGTCCCCTGATTAAATAACAGGGTCCCTAGATGTTAACCTTCTGTAAATGTTAGCACTTAGCAAGTCCCTATTGAGAATTCAGATTACCTAAGGGATGTTCTATTCTCATATATAAATGGACAAAAATTTCACCAAAGTTTCAGCCTCAACAATAAAGAGACAAAGAAGAAAACAGAATTCGATGTAAATCTAATGCAAATAGTTGAAAACTAAAAAACTTGAAAAACCTATGATTATAACCCCAGAGAGATAAGTTATTTCATCCAAAGAGTAACAATAGCAGAAAAGAAATGATGAGAATATAAAGGAACTCTTAGAAGTTAAACTAATACCTAAACAATCAGAAAGGAAAATCTTGAAATATAAAATTAAGGAAAGCTCCCAGAAAGAAGACAAATATAATAAAGAGAAAGAAAACATGAGAAAAAAGATATAAGCATGAAAGAATCAATTTGGGAATCCAGTATCCCCCAAATAGGATTTTCAGAAGGAGAACAGAAAAAATAATAATAGCTAAAACTTTCTCAGAATTCTTACATTAGCCTTTATTTCTAAGCACTTTACATGTATTAATTCAAGTAACCAATGAAGTTATTATTGCCCCATTGCACAGCTGAGGAAACAGAGGCATAGAGAAGCAAATAAACTGCCCAAGCCATACAATTAGGGTATGATAGGACAAGGATTGTCGCTGGCAGTTTGGCTCTGGAGCCTTTGTGCTTTACAACCACATTATATCACTGCAAAAGAAGGAAATCATCAAAGAAATAATGCAAAAATATAGGAAATGACCCATCCAGACCTCAGCACAATAAAGAATTACCCCAAGATATATAATCATAAAATGCTTTAAACTGATTTGACCAAACATTATGATTTATTTCCAAATGTTAAGAACTGTAAATAGTTTCCCCTGGAGAGCAGCTAGAATAGGGGACTATTATTTATGGCCTAGACTTGTGGCAATTTTTAATTTCAAAACTGAAAATTTTCTAAATATAAAAATTTATTTAATGTTATTTAAATATGTTAGTAGTTTTATATTTATAAAATCTAAAGGCTCTTAGGAACTACTGTAAGCATTCTGACATTAATTTCAGTAGGACAAAAAGTAAATCAGATTCAAAATAATGGACATTGGCTCATTGTGAAAAGGGTCCAAAAACACTGGTGTAAAAGAATTCAACTCTGGGATAGATTTGGAAACTAGGTCCAATTGGTAACATTCACTAAAGCCAAAAAGTAGCTATCTGATGGGCAATCTACTTATTCATACATGCATGAAAATATTACCTGGGCCCCATGAGGACATTGAGAACAGCCAAGATTCATTATTTAAAAAAAAAAAAAAGGAAGCAAAACTCAAGTTTTTCCTACTGCTCTTAAAATATTGGCAGAAATTGAAAATTTATTTTTGAAATTAAACATAGCTAATTATTTTTAGGCATGGCACCAAAAGCTTGTGTCTTCAGATTCGGCAGTTTCCAAAATTGGCTTCTGGACTTTTCTCTTGTGCTTCTATAGCTTCATATCTCAGAGCTGAGATAAAATACACAAACTTCAAATGTGGGCACCTCTTTTAGCTTTTAATGATCTGAATAGGGATGGAGAAAGAGAAAGTTTATTCAGAATGGAAGAGACCGCTGTTGTTATTAGGTTTTAGAAGTGAGAGGAGTTTTTCCTCCCTTATAGAAAATGCATGATCAGTTATTTATTTTATTTTCATGGTTAATACTGCCTCACCATAAGAAATCAAACAGGGCCTTAAGAAAGCAAAAAATTTGGGGGTGAGATTTCAAAAGTCATTAATTAGCTTGTCTGAAAGCCTCCTAAATATGTTACAATTTATGTAAAATAACCAAAAATTATGAAATTGTTATTTTAAGTGTCCTAAATAACAGTAAATTGTCTTAATCCTCCTAACAAGCTGTGATAACCCCAACTGTCACAGCACTTTGTGGTGAATTGCAGGGTTATCATTAAAGTAACCTTACTTTGATGGCAATTATATACAGATGATTACCTTAAAGCTAACTATATTTGAGTTAAAAACTTGTTACAGAAGTCTATCAATAATAGCAAGTATATAATGCATGGAACTTTGATCAGATCCTGTGATTATATGTTTAGTTTGATATGTTGTAACTTTTAAGTCCATTTCATATCTTTGTCAGTGAAAATAAAAGGTGGGAAAAATAATGTTTATCTGGGCCCCCAAAGGTGCACATAAGTCTGAAGTTGATTTCCATAGTCTAAAACGAAATCAGACATTTGTTTACATGAATGTGGAACCTTTAAAGAAACTGGCTGAGCCCTCAGAGAAGGCTTTCCAAATTTACTACTTTTTGCCTGGTCACCGTACTTCAATATCTTTCTATCAGGCTTATTTATCAAACATTCGATTATGATTGTAACCAGAGGTTCTCATTAAGAACATGCAAGAAGTCTGACTTGAGAAACTCAAATTCCAAAATATGGATAATTAAACAAAATTCTCATGCATTCGTTTATAAAAGAAGAGGCAGCTTTCCTCTAATGTTTGTTTTCTAGAACTTGTCAGAAATCCAGGTACCTGGGAAGTTAACACTTTAGGTTGTCCTTGTTTGCTGAACTTAGTCTTGAAACAAAGGGAGGTAGAGGTAAGATTTGTTTTACCCTGTCAGTAGAGTAAATAAAACATCCATGCCTCATAATAGACAACAACTCTCTCGTGACTGAAATATCCTGCCACCAAAATGAATGATTGTGTACCTGGTCTTGTCCCTCTCTAATTCTCTTTTAGTTAAACAATATTAATTCAAGAGTTCGTGTCTGTCTAAAATGTGGTGTCCATGGTAGACAAGGCTGCTGTTTTCAAAGAGTTAACATTCTAGTTTGAGACCACAGAAAACAAAAGAGATAAAATGTAAATAGCATAACATTTCAGGTCGTGATGAGTTATAAAGGAATAAATATGGCAATGGCGATATGACCGAGAGTAATGTATTGGAGTAGGTGAATGTGCATCTATGGATGTGACATTTGAGCTGAGATCTGGAGGACAGGAGGAGCAAGATGTGATTATCTGGGGAAAGGGATTCCAGACAGAAGGAAGTAAATGCCAGAAAAGATAGCCTTTGGGTAAGGAGCATGCCTTCTTGGTTCTCTAAATATGATCATCAGGTCATGTCAACATGATACGGGAGCAAATATTTCTGAATGCCTTTTAGTGAGCTAAATTGCTTAGATGTGCTGTAAACTCTTAGAGGGTACAGACAGGGTGGTAGGCATTTCTGTATCCCCCATTCCCTAGAATAGGGTTTGGCATTGCTTTGGAATTTGGAACTCATCAGGTGTTGTTGAATTAACAGGAATAGTCACACCAATACTTTCATCTGGGTTTCTATATCAAAATAGTATTTAGATTAGTTGAATTCTTAACTTATCACTTTGAGTGGGTTCTGGAACTGAGGGTTGGCAATTCACTGACCGTGAGCCTAGATTTCTTTGAACTGTCTCTATGTGAAGGAGACATATAGCAAGAATTAAAAGAGAACATGACCACAGTAAATGACGAAGAAATATAATGGAGAAGATCATGCACAATCAAATGAAAAGTATACTGATTCAGTTGGAGAGAAGGCCATCATTCATTCATAGTTTGTCTGGGTGGATGGTTTATTACAGTTATCATATTATATATTACATTTATTATCACAAATATAACAATAATAAGTATTGCTTGATTAGTTAACTAATAATTATTTAATCTTCTCCACAAAAGATTCCACAAAGGATTCAATATGACTCATAGAGAACACATACAATAAAATAAGATGGTGTGTTTTTGTACGTATGTGTACGGGAGAGATGCACAGTTATAGATGCAAATAGACATAGAAATGGATAGAGATAGAGAAATAGAAATGAATGAGACCTAGGCAAACTACAGCTAAGTAAAAAACAGTTGCTATGGTTACATTGTAAGCCATCTCTGATTACCCTGGACAACAGTATTAACCGGTGGGTGTTCCAGGAATACTAGCTCCTTATGACATTCAGAGCAAGCAATTACTCAGTGTGAAATAAATTTGAAAAGGCTATGTATACTCTGTGACCCTTTATGGACACATAAAAAATTGCAGCCTCCTGGATGCCACCATCAGACCTACAGAGTCAAACTTTCAAAGAGGTGAACCTGCATTTTTGTGCAATATCCTAGGTGACTCTAATGAACATCAAAGTCTGAGAACTAATGAATTGGCATCAGCTCATGAGCTAGAGAGGAGAGCAGCTGGCATAACACTAACTACCAGAGCATTGGACACACTGATTTTAAGAACTTTTATTACGATAATAGAGGAATTTAAAAGGGAGAAGGAGGAGGAAGAAGAGGAGTGAGTGAGGATGAAGAAGGTGGCGGTGATGTGGGGAAATAGGCAGAGGAAGAAGAGGTGGAGGAGAACAAGGAAGCTGAGGAAAGGAGAAGGGAGGAGATGAAACAACATCAGAAGATAGCCTATCTCAAGAGGCACAATTTTCTCCTTAGAAAAGGAATAAAGACATCAAAATCTCAGACTGCAGTATAATATTGAATGGAGGAGGCAAGAGGAAACAATTTGCATCTATTTATTTTAATAGATATTTAGTTACATTGTAAGAAGTTCATTATTATTGCCATGTAAATTTCCTTGAATTTTTATGAATTGAATTTGTAAATATCTTTGTTTTAATTGCTTCCATACTTAGATACTTAGAAAAACCTTCATGACTCCGAGATGTATAAACAAAATTCACCCATGTTTGCTGTCAGCTTTTATAGCATTTACTCATGTTAAAATGTTTGATCTATCTGAAATTTATATTGATAGAGTTAGAAATCCAATGTTATTATTTTTCCAGAATAATCCTGAAAAATGGTATTATTGAATGATCTGTGCTTTTACAACTGATTTGAAATTCCATCCTCATTATATACACTTAATTATATAATAAACTTCATTTCTGGGTGTTCTAGTCTATTCCACTAGTCTGTACTGCAGTGTTTAAATTATTTTTGCTTTACAGAATGTGTTAATATTGTGTAGAATAGCTTCACTTAATTACTCTGTATTTTTTTCCTCAGAATTTTTCTGGAAATCTCTGCTTATATATTTTTCCCATGTAAACTTCAGATTAAATTTGTCTAGATTAAAACAAAATAGCCCTATGGATATTTTTATTAGGATTTCACTAGTTTCATAAATTAATTTGGGAGAATTGACACTTTTATGATGTTGAATCTGTATATTTAGGAAAGTGGCAAAATTTGCATTTGCTTAAATCTTTTGTTTCTTAGTAGGAGTGAAAACTTATTTTTATTAGGAAAACTTTTCTTATTTAAATTCTGCTTATTATTTGTTAAGTGTATTCCAGATATTATGTATTTCTGATTCCATCATAACTGGGGTATTTTCCTCTGCATTACCTTGTTATTGGCTATTGTCTTTATATATGATGTTTATATTTTTGAGTATTTTAATTTTGAGCAATTAAAAAATTCTTTCTGTTTTACCTGATTATTTGAACTTGATAGCTTCTTCAAGGTGTACAAATATAGGTCAAGAAATCATAATAATTATACCACTTCTTTTCAAATTTGTATAAATCTTCTTTCACTCTTGTCTAATTGCTTAAGTTAGCACCACTGGAGCAAAATTAAATAGTTGTGATGAAAAAGGACATCCTTCTCTTAACCCCCAATTTAATGGGAATGTTTCATTATTAAGTATAATGATGTGTGTGTGTATGTGTGCATTTCATTATGTTACTGGAATGTTGATGAACTATTCATTTATTTCAATTTTATTAAGAGATCTTATCAGAATTTTATCTAGGCATTTTTACATATATATCACCTATCTTTCTGAATCAATGAAGACAATCAAAATGATTTTTGTATTGATTTATAAATAGGGTCACTTGTATAAATATACTTCTTTTTTTTGAGGCATCGTGTATAATTAAGCCATACTTTGTCATGGACTATTATTGTGCTATTGAGCTTCCAGATTTGTTCTGCTGATTAGTGAGGAGCATTGATACTTAGAAGTGAGCAAAGTATGCGGCTTTGTGTATGTCATATTTTTTATCATAAAATTACCCAAAAACAAAAAAAGTGGATGCTTTATTTTCTATATTGTGAAGCAATTTAAATAGAATCTTGTTCTGAAAATGGTAGACTTTTTCCTATAAAAGCATGTTTGCTTATTTATTTATTTTAATTTTTTAGAGGAAGAAGGTGTTCATGGAAGTTCTTGAGATCTTTTATCACTATAACAATTCTTTATTCTGTTAATGTTATTTTCTTAGGAAATCATCTATTGCATCCAAGTTCTCAAATTTATTTGCATAGAGTTGAGAAAAGCAGACTTTTAATAGTCTTTCATTAGCCTATGTTTCTATCATTATCTTCCATTTTCGTTTCCTATATTTTGTATAATTGCTTACATTTGCTACATTAGGTTAATGGTTTACTTGATTTATTGTTAACAGATATTGTTAGGTAAAGCCTTGTTTCTTCAGTTTGTTCATTAGTACCATAACTGCCTCAGTTTCCTTTCTGCTAAAATAGATACCACCCAATGGATTGGCTAAACAACAGGAATGTATTGGCTCACAGATTCAGAGGCTGGAAGGTTTGCTTCCTGCTAAGGTGTATAGCATTCTGGATGGCCAGCAATCCTTGGACTTCCTTGGCTTTTCCATCACATGGAAATGTCCTCTGTTTTCTCTCCCAATTTTCAACTCCTCTTTATGGCTTTTTCTTTCATGAGGCCTCAAATAATAGGATTAAGACCTATTTGATTTAGTTGGCCACACTCTCATTCAAAATAACATCTTTAAAGTGTCCTATTTACAATGGGTTCATACCCACAGGAATAGATTAAGATTAACAACATGTTTCCAACACTTTCTAGGGTTATTTGCCACAATAACATTTAAGGACAAAAATAAATAAATATAGAGGAAACCTAATTAACATGATTTTTAAAGGTACATCTAATTGATAACTATCAAATTACATGTATTTTTTTACCAGCTCTGTTTTAGCTGACTCCCATGAACTCTAGCAGGTAGTGTGTTCAGCCCCAAACCGAGTTTGTGAAATGCATGTGTCAGTGCTGCCATGACATCAGAAACACACCAGGCACTGACGTAGACATAGATTTATTAGGACTTAAGACCAGGACAGAGTCTTTAATGGCAGCAGTCTGGAGAGAGTATAAGGGGCAATATATACATGATTTTAGAACAAAGACATTCCATATAGTCAGGACATCAAGCCTGTAGCATAATCATTAAATGGCATGAGGGCCTAATATTCTACGAAGATTAATGTTTAAGGCTAAGATACAATCGATGCTGTTCTATTCCTGTCCCTTTATGTCCATGATTACATTCTTTTCCCTCCGGAGAGGTTAGTTTTTTTGTGTGACCTTTCTCCTGGTCACTTGGGTTGCTACATGGTTGGGACTTCATTCCCCTTAGGAAGGGGCCCCATCCTGGGCCGCCACAGTAGCATTTCATTATTATTTACTAAATAATCAGTAATTTTGGCTTGGACTTACTCTTTATTTCAAAACTTCTAACTTATTTTAAGAGAACATTTTTCCCCTACCTTCCAATTTACAAAAAGTAAGTGTTTGCAACATTTCTGCTAACAGCAGTCAAGACTAATGACACTGCAGTGTCTATTTAAAATTAATTTTAAGTATCTATCATTCAGGTTATTTTTCTCTGGTCTTTTTATTAAAACTACATCTGTATTTATTTTTGTCTACTTTATCTCTTAAGGACAGAAAGAGAAGAATTAGATCCTTATTAACATGTTTCAGTTGATTAGTCTCTACATTTCCTGCAGTTCTGTTTCATGAATGTTGATACTCTCTTATTTTGTGAATCTGTAATAGTAACTGTTAGATCTTTGTGGGTTGTCCCATCATCATAATAAACTCTTGGTCTTGTCTGATGTTTTTTACCCTGAATTAAACCTATTTTAAGACTGGCAGTTGTTTGACTCGGAAGGTTTCCGTTTTGTCCGGCTCCAACCACCACCTGATGAAATCCCAAAAGGGAACCTGAGCCAGAACTGCTGAAAGTCCTTTCCAAAGTTCTGACCTAGAGAACCAATGAAACATAATACAATTATAATTGCTACTTAAGCCATTGAGTTTTGAGACGATTTGTTATACAGCAATAGATAATCAGAACAAACACCTTGTTTTTTGTTACATTTATGTCAATACCGTTGTATAATTCTGTGAATCCTCTATTTCTTAAGGGATCTATTGACTCCTAATGATGTCTTGAAATAATTAATATATTTCCACTTCCTTCCTTCCTTTCCTGTCCAATTTTAGTATGCAATATATTTTCCTCATCCTTACTTTCATACCTTTTAAAATACTTAAACATCTATTGCTATATATCTCTTTAAATGTTATCTCTTAACCCTAATTATACCACTTAAGAAGATGTGACACTCTCTTTTCTTACTAAATCATGGTTCTTTAGCAACTTGCTCACTCTGTATATGTCTTATTATTAATACATTGCCTCATGGCTTAAAATAGTTGAAAAATAGAACTCTCTTAAATAAAATGGCTTTCAAAGGAACATTTCTGCTAACAGCAGTCAAGACTAATGACACTGCAGTGTCTATTTAAAATTAATTTTAAGTATCTATCATTCAGGTTATTGTATCTTTTATTTCCATGTATATATTTTTAATATTTAAGAAACTGGAGGAGATGCTAATTTAATTTTCATATCTTTCAAATAACTTAGTTAAGAAAATCAAAGAACAAGATATGTATGATTTTAACCAGAAATTCCTAATTAATCATATTTGGCATTAAAATAACATAGAAGGTAGAAGACAGTTTTGGTAAATATGGGTGCAACTCCGAAATCTAAGATTAAATATTACTATTCTGATGCAAAGCATTGTCACTGAAACTATTCTAGCAATATATTTATAATAATGTCATTTTAATATCAGTCATAGCATTAAAAAAGTCATAGCATTAAAAAAACATTCGACTTGCCAGTATAAATTTTTGAGAGAATCAGAGTAATCTATCTTTGCATATTCCTCTAGGAACAAATTAAATTTGTACTATGTCAGTGACTATCAAATGTGAACCATTCAGCAGTATATGTTATGACATACTTGTTAGATTCTTCTAGTGTCTCTCCAATTACCTCTTGCTCTTAATGTCTTTAGTATGTGAATCAATGGGTACTGTTGCAATTGCTTTTTCTCTTGCTAACTGGGAAGGAAGCATAGCTTCAAAGACAACATTTTAACATGGAAGATGTATTTTCAAAAGTATAAAATCTATTACATATATCAAATATAGTGTCTTTTTGTACAGACTTTTTGTCAAACAAGAATTCAGTTTAGCTACTCCGAAAGACAGATTAATCAAAAATAAAACCAGAAGTTTGAATAAGCTATCCAAAAATTCCATGCTTTAAAAAAATATCACCAACAGAAACTTGCAATAACATCATTAAAAATACATGAATCTGTGTGACTTTGGACTAAACCATCTATACTGAGCAGAAACATATCACCACAAGACACAGGTCAGGAATTGTGGCATAACCATAATCAGAGAGAAAGGAAGACAGGGCAAGAAGCCACAAGGGAGTAGACAGGAATTGTGATCACTGCTAAGCCAGGGATCATATGGTCAAATATTTTGGTAGATAAGGTAACAATAATTTGTAATTCATTGTAAGGAAGTTTGTTTATGCTAAAGACTTGTTCATTAAGTAATAAAATTACTTAATACAATTTACTTATTTCCTGTTTTATGCACTCAAGAAATATGAAAAAAACACTAAAATATTAGCTCCATTAATTGATATATATGAACAAATATGCTTATAGATATACATACACACATATACATTTGAGAGATGACTCCCAGGTTTTAGACTTGAGCAATAGATGAGAAAGAATGAAGAAGAGGCAACAATAGTTTAGGTTTGGCCATATTAAAATTGACATTCCTTTTAGATAGACATATTTAGATATCAAATAGGTTGTTGAATATACAAGTCTGGAGCTCAGTTCAGAGCTCTTGGATGGATATACAAATTTGGGAGTCATCAGCCTGTAGATGTATGTAAAGCCAAAGAACTAAAGAAATACCTATGGCACCTGGCACAACAACATTTAGTAGTCAAGTGGGGAGGAAAACCTAACAAAATAGATTGTGAAGATTAGCTAGTGATTCAGATGAAAGCAAATTGATTGTGACTGTATAAAAGTCAGGAGAAGGTAATGTTTCAAGAAAGAGGGAGTGGTTAACTGTTTGAATCCTGCTGAAAGTTTAAGCAAGATGAGGGTAGAGATGTCACCATTGGACTTATCACTGGGTCACTGGTGACATTTATGCATTCCATATACTTTTCCTGAGCTCATATCATGTTCCTGGCTTAAGCATGTGCCTGATAGGTGCTCATTAGATATTTGGGGAGAGGAAGAAAAGAATGAAAGTAAGAAAGAGAGAAAGACGGAAGGGACAGATAGACAAACGAGTTGAGTCTTTTACTTTATTCTTCTTGCCTGGATGAAAACTGATGTAAAGTTATGTGAGATGCTGCTTAGGGAGTGAAACCATAGGCAGCAAGCATAGGATGGGTGCTCTTTTTTAGCAGCAGATTTAAGGGATCCCTGGTTATAGTTAGGTCCAATCTTTATCTTTTTAAACCATGTATGATATAGGCTTACATGGCTTTACTATAGTCAAATGTTAAGGAAAAAGTGGGAGTCTGAAAACGTGATTTTATAATACCTCCTTCCTTCACCACTGTGACCAGGAGTTATTTCATTCATTTATCTATTTTTACACAGAGATATCTCCTTGGCAGAAAGCCCAGATTTGTGTGCATAGAGCAAATTAAGCTATGGACCTTTCTCGTGCTTTCCTTTGAACTCTGTCCAGGAGGGTATGGTTTGGGATTGGCCATTTATTTATGTTAAGAAACAAAGACTCAGCAGCTGTTTTTATGCTTAACAAATACTGCTTTCAAAATGCTAGTTGGCACCTGGCTGAAGAAGAGAAGGTTAATTCAGTTCCTCCACTTATGCCATTTTAGGTTATTTGGTCATTGTTGTACAAAACAACATGAGAGTTAACATCTGTTTGGTACATTATTTATTAAACTCTCATAAATCTTTAATAGCATTCTATTTTTATCTTAGATGTTTTGTCAGCATAAGTATATATTATCAGTTAGTTTGGCCTCCTTGTGGTTTGACTTCTGCAACTCCTACTGATGAACAGCTACTGTGGTACCTGCAGATTGAATAAAAAGGAAAACTATGAATACCAGCATTTTTTTTTATCTTTTGGCTCAATCTTTCTTTCTTTTTTTTTTTTTTTTTTTTAGCATATTAGGGAGGTTATGGGTCCCAGTGAAACTCTATATGAGCTATGGATCCTCTCCCTAAAAAGAGGAAAGTGCACCTCAAATTTTGTACCTTGGAGTTTACCAACCCCATAAAAGCCCAGTTCAGAAATTCTGAAGGTATGGGTAAAATAACCTGGCATCAGAATCACTGTAGAGCTGAGAACCCTGTTGAAAATGTGGCTTCCTTGACCATTCTACATAAGAATTTCCACATTTGTTAAAGATTTGAGAAACTTAAAACTGAGGTCTGAGTCATCTTGCCTAAGGTTTCATTGATTCCAGATTAAGAGGTTTCAGTTAACCATGCCTTCTCTAAGAATCCTCTTCTTAAGTAGTAGGAAATACTGTCCCACTTAATTCTTTTTTCTCATCTTTCCCTGTCTGGTTTACTAGCCCCCTTTTCTCTCTAGTCTTCCCTATCACCACCTATCATCATTCTTTATACACATCCCACATGGTTTGTTCTCCATGGAATATCAGGCACTGGTTGAAGCACTGAAAATGTAATCATCTCCTAAATCTTTCTTCTTTCCCTTCTAGTTAATATTAGAAAACAATGATCACTACTTTGGCTCTCTTTCACTTCTAGGTGTCTTGGGCAGTTATATAAGACCAACCTTAAGAACTTTCTTTTGAAGCTACAGGATAGCCTGTACCTACCAAAAAGTTGGCCTCAGTATGTGAACTTTCTCTTCTTAATTGATGCAAATATTTAGATGTCAGTTTAATTTCAAACAATTTCTCCATTCTTCAGTTTCGATTTCTTCAGTTTGTTTCTTTTTTTCCTTTTTCTTCCTCCTTTCCTGCTCCTCACTTGTCCCTCCACCATCAAAAGCAGTTTCTTCACCTATTAACAAAATACTCAAGTCATTATGTTCATCTGAATATATTTGAAAAATCTTTATGCTCATATAGTTAGGCAACAAATTCCTAAATTAACCCTCTGTCTCTATGCTGCCTCTTGGTAACTTCCTTAATAAAGAAGTGCAGAAATTCTCAAAAAAAAAAAAGTTTATTTCTAGATTATTTTCCTTTATAGACAAAAAAGGATGGATTGTGTTTCAAAAATGAGTTTGGAGCATATGTTGTCATGGTAATCACATACGAGTAATGGTTTCGTGACTCCAGCCCAAATGGCCCCCTTTGACCACCAAGGTGGGGATAAAGTTGCTAGTTTGAGTCCTTGATTCTGGGAATAAGGAATCATGTGCTATTGATATAGTGACCATTTCTCCATTTCCTTGACTTGTCCCCATATTCTAAATATTTTCCTTAGAAACCACCAGAATTCCATGGCATTTCTGTAGTCTTTCTGATTGTCTCTTACACCCAGACTTAGTAGGGAAAAAATCATTTATCCCAATTTTATTGTAGAATAGAAGATAATAGTAAAATTTCCTTATCTAGTGCGGGGATTTCCCCCAGCAAAATTGCAGAAACACAGTATTCTCAGTCTTCTCCTATACCCTTTGCTTTGCATCCTTACCTTTGTAATGCTCTCACTTTTAGAGGCAGTGGTAAGAGAGGGTCGTCATTAATAAACAGTGGCTGTTTATAAATTTGATGTTGTCAAGTCAGGAATTGCTGCATCTGAGTGAAAGAAACTATTTAACTTTAAAAAACATGCTGTATTTTATTTGTTGTCATAAGGAATTGCCTGGATTATTAAAGAAACCAGATAGTGAAATGCAAAGTTCATTCACACAGAAGGAAAAACTCTGAGTGACTGAATGAAAATTAAATATGAGTTAGACTGGGATCAACCCATTTCAAAAGTCATTTAGCCGTTTAGTTCCACACAAAGGTTTTGAGCTTTGGGCAGCAGACGAAATGGTTTGGACTAAAGAAGGGCCAAGTAGAAATATTTAGACTCCAAAGCTAATAGCAGAGAAATATTTAAAAAGATTAATGAACCAGTTTGAAGGAGCAAAATAATTACAAGCTTGGATAGTTGAGGCCAGAAGCTGTGAAAGTGTCTGAGGTGAGGTGGGCAATACAAGGGAGAAGGAGAAAGCAAATCATAATTTGGAATTTCAAGGCAGCTAACCGATACTTAGGAGTTTTTGTGTTTAACTTTTTTTTCTAGATATAGTATACAGTTAAATCATAGAAGTTTAGGCTATGAAAGAGCCTTCCAGATCATGCTATCATATATGTGTTAAGAGGTAACCTATTATGTGCCGTTGACTAAATTAGTATGGATGCATGTATTTACCTAAAACAGAAGGTATATAGATCCTTCCTTCTCTTCTTAATTTTAAAGCATTTATGCCCACTCCAGACATTTACCTAAACTTTGGACTTGAAATAAATATTGCAAAGTTAGAATGTCAGAAATTAATCTCCTGACCTTTACCACCACATTTGTTCCTCTTGCAGTCTCCCTTTTCTTGGTTGATGGTGATTCTGTCCATCTAGTAATTCAAGCCCTAAACCTTGGAGTCTTCTCTGAATCCTCTCTTGATCTTGTATTTATCAGGAGATTATGATGGCTCTACCTTTAAAATATGCCCAAGTCTTCTCACTCCTCCATGTGTCTTTCCCGCTCTCAGTCACCTTCATGTCTTTCCTGGAAGACTGTGGTAGTCTCCTGATTGATTTGTCTGTGTTCACCCTTGCCTCCCTTCAGTCTGTTTTCAAAACTGCAGCCAGAGGGATCCTGTTAAACATATGTGAGATCATGTCTCTCCTCTGCTGCCGACCTCCAGAGGCTTCCAATCTGACTCCAAGTAAAAGGCAAATAAATCACAATGGCTCATGAATTCCTATAGGATTCCTAGGGATTGGGTCCCTAGTCATTCCTCTGACCTTTTTCCCTGACAGTTCTCCCTGATCATCCTCTCCAGTACCCTAGCCTCTTTGCTGCTTTCAAGTATACCAACCCGCTCCCATTTGGGGCGTTTCAATCTGCTATTTCCTCTGCTTAGAACTCCTTTTCCCATGATGTGGCTCTCTCTCGCTTCCTTCAATTCCTTACTCATTCAAATCTCCCTGCATCACCCTATATAAAATTACACCATGTGTCTCACACACACCCTTCTCACTTTTCATGCTTTATTTTTCTCCATAGAACCTGTTGCTTTCTAGCCTACCATGCATTTTTTGTTGTTGTTTTATTTTGCTCATTGTCTGTCTTATCTACCTAGAATATAAGTTTAATGGAAACAGGGATTTTTGCAACTTCCACTTACTGCTGAATCTCCAGGACCTAGAGCACTGCCTGGTCCCTAGCCAGTCTTCAGTAAGCTTAACTGGATGGACTTCTCCTTCCAGGTCACTCCTGAATCTCCTACAACTTTGCCCACATGCGTTCTAGAGGGCCATTTCAAGGAAGCCCTTGCCAGTCCTGTTCTTTAATTGAGGAACAAGATAGGAAACAAGTTTCCTCTAAATTAACAACTCCAGATTAGTAATAGCTGCCTAGAGAGCTGTGTTGAGAAGAATTGGGAAGCTGTATTAGGATTCTGAGCATAAGAGCCTCGATTGATTGGTAATGTCTGCCACTGGCATGAGAAGGAAGCTGTGACATGAATTTGCCAATCTTCCTCCAAACCTATGTCTTCTCTCTCCGTCCAAACTGATTTCTCTATGCTGACTCTGTATATTTAGGTCCTTGCTGTAGCCTTCTAAAATAGTATATCTTTATATTAGATGATTTCCAAGAAGATAACTTTCTTTTTTTTTTTCCTGCTGATGGTACTTTGAATGAATTCTTGTAGGGACACTTACTTACATTTTCATAGGTTAGATCTAGACCTCGTGGTAGAATTTCACACAATTTCCTTGTAATAATCTTCTCCAGTCACATTATGTAACTTCCATAACCTGGCTAATTTAGGGTCCTGGTGATCAAGTTAAGAGAGGATATAAACAAGTTGCTGTTCCTATCAACAAAGGAAAGACATTTGTAGATACAGGCAGTACTGCTCCCTCTCTATCTAAGTTAAAAGTAGCTCCTTTGTCTTGTCTTTCAGGATGCCCAAGGTCTTTGTAATCTGGCCCACACTACCATTGCCTTGTCCTTGCACATGGCATGCTCTTTCTCACTTCTGCTTCGTTGTTCATTTCATGAACTTTGACTGGAAGATCTCCCACCCTTTTCTTCACCCGAATAACTCCTGCTTAGGACTAAACTTAGGCAATCATCTCATCCTCTAGGAAAACTTTCCTATACACAACTCCTAACCCACACCTCAGACATATTCAACTAGGTGTGTCTGCTGCATGCTAATTCGTGATTGTGCTTTTATAATTAGACTCTGAGTTTCTTGAAGACAGGAACCATAACTTAACTTTTTATACATGCCACCTGTGATTAAGGTCCTGTATATAATACCCACCAAGAATATGCTTGTTGAATAAAAGACCCACTGGTAAATATTTCTTTTGTTTAGATTATAGCTGATTGGACAAGGTGAAAAGAAGGGACTGAAAAGCTGACACATAAGTAGGTGTCAGATAGTAAATATTTTAGGGTTTGAAGGCTATAAAGTTTCTGTCCCAACTAATCAACTCTGCCTTTGTAGTACAAAAGCAGCTATAGACAATTATTTACAAAAACTGATTTCATCTATGTTGTAGTTTGCTCAACACTGCATAAATGTTAGGTTCTCTGCCCCCTAACTCATCAGTGGTTCTGGAAGATTGGACATAAGAATTGGCATTGCTGCTGACAATCTCAGAGAACTCTAAGAAAGCTCATGGTCTGTGATTCTCAGTGAGCTATAAGCAGGGCTGTCTTTGATGTCAGTTTGAGAAACTTTCATGGGATTTCACAAAATTGCCTAGGCCAGTAGTTCTCAAACCTGAATATACGTCAGAATTATCTGAAAGCTTATTAACACCATTTACTGGGTCACCTCCAGCATTTCTAATTCAGTAGGTCTTAGATGGGGCCTAAGAATTTGCATTTCCCAGGTGGCGTGAATGTTGCTAGTGAGAGAACCATATTTTGAGACCACTGACCTGTGCTATGTCTTTTTGCCAAAAGAATCTGAGGTTCTCCATAATAAGACCCAAGCATACTTAAAAGGAAGCTTTGAGCAACAATTGAATTGGTTAATGGTCTAAACAGAACTTAGAAAATTTATTGTACAAATTTATATTTGATCAACTAATATCTACCTAATGTTGGCAATTTATATGTCGATTGCAAGCAGCCCAGAAAGTGTAATCTGAAATCAGTAGTTGTGCTGGTTGGAGAAGAGGACTTCAATTGCTTTCACAAAGGAGTCCTTGCAGAGCAGATTTCCTACACTTGCCATCTTCTTCAGTACCATCTATTTTTGCTGGCCTGTGGTGAGTGACAACTTACCATGCCCGCTGGGGTTGGGGTTTAGGAGAATGAATCTCTCCCTAAATATTAGAAAAGATAAAACAATAAATTTCCCTTACATATGAATATGGTCTCAATTTTCCACAAAGGTTATTTGCATGAAAGCATCTAGACGACTATATTAGTGTATAACCACCTACTTGACTATACTGATTAGACTAGTCAGCAAGTTATTATTTTCCCTCTCTTAGATAATTGCTGCATGTTCCTCTGTGTAGGCATGTGTTTATCTGTGCATGTGTGAATATATATGCATGTGTACATATGTGTGACATTCCTAAGTTTCTCTTTCTTGGGAGGGAAAAGGGAAAGGGATATTTATTGAATATATGGAGTTGGCAGCCACCCTGTTTCCTGAAATAATCCTCTTCTCCTCACCAGCTGATGCCTGATTTCTGCCTTTTGAAACACATTGTTATATCTGGAAGAGCTGACCTTTAAACTGTTAGCATCAATTTATACCTGAATGAGGATAAAGAAAAGATTAAATTGAAGGGAGAACCTAACACTAGAGAGTGAAGGGAGGTTAAGAGGATAGGGAAGCAAAGAAACTGACCTGTTTCTGCATTTTGCCTAAGAATACTCCTAGTGATAAATGTGTTAATGCATAACAGAGGATAGAGTTTGTATATGTTTTTCACACACATATAGCTTTCACATATTCATAGATACTGGGAATTTTCTTTACAAAAACATACAAAGTGCTTGCCCATGCAAAAATAATAAACAAATAAAAACATGCAAAATAGAAAACTTCACAGTAATCCATAGGACAGATGCTCTAGCCAAGTGCTGCTTTGTTCACCAGGACCTTCCTTATCTCCGAAGGTACAGCTGGCCACATAACTGCCAAAAGGAAGTTCACCTCATGGAGTCAGATCATGCAGCATGCAGTCCAGTAGTGGCTGATAAAACAGACTCTGCCCGGCTTTCCCAGACCTGTTTTGAAGTGCCTTCTGTGGTTTACAGAAAAGCTATCTGGCTTTATTTACTTACTCCACTCTGAAGGACAAGAAGGCTGGTCTTTGACCAAGGTCACACAGGGAGTGGCAGATCAATAACAGGGATAGAAAGTACAGACACAAGGACTAATATCATCATAGACTGGAGGTTTGGGTTACATAAATTGAGCTTATAATAATACATTCCAAGAAGAAAAAGCTGATTTATTCCAAAGATTTATTTTAGGAGTTATTTTATCCTTCTTTCTTTCTAATTTAATATACCAAGGAATTCTAGCCACAAAAGCCTATTTAATAAGCACTCTTAGAAACCCACATTTATTTTAAATAGTTAAAAAAAAGGAAATAAAATATATAAGACATTTTAAATCTAGAATTCTGCATGCTTTTATAACTGATTATTTAAGAGAAAATATTATATATTCATCTTATCATAGGGAAGAAAATGAGTTGAAAACTGAACGTTTCCACGCATTGCATTTCAACTCTGAGACATGCTACTAGCCATGCTATAAATCCTTTCAAGTATCAGTTTCCAATAAAATACGGGAGGACCTTTAAATAAGTGGTTCTAGGAATGTCAATTCAGTGTATTAAAAAAAAATAAAATTTAAACACTTGCTCCAAGCTACTATTCAATTCCTTTTAGTGAACTTTATTATGTCTTCAAAAACTATATTATCCTTTGAATCTTAATCTATCTCCTTTCATTCTCTATTTGGCTGATGTTAAAGGTGAAAACTGATATAACCCACTGGAGCATGGATTCAGAAAAATAGAAAAGGGAATATGTATCATTTCCAACTTAGAGAGAAGTTAACAGAAGTTATTCTGTTGTATTAGACTATTCACTTGACTCCTCTTTCCCATTGGAAAATTTATTGGACTGGAAACCCTCTAGCTATCAATAAAAATGTCTAAGATATGCATTTGGCTAGAATCAATTATATTATAATCATTAGAATAAAAACATGAGAAGCCAGCTATGAAAAGAGCACATTTACAGAATAAAATGCACAGTCTAGAGGGAACATAACTTCCACTGTCAATTTTACCTCGTGAAGATGGAGAGCAAAATGTTCCCTGAACATCAAGAAGATAATTTCCTGTTATCACCAAAGCTTTGTGCATGTTCCTCTCTGGTTATCAAATCTTATTTCTGTAATGAATATTAATGCAAGTAGCACTCTAAACCAAAACACCTCTGGTGTCTAAATCAACTGAGATCCTTTACTCATATTTAATATTTGGAAAATTTATTCAGAATCATCCATTGGCATTTTGTTATATGTATACATATTTATTTATTTATTTGTATATATTTCATTAATATTAGGCATTTCATCCTCCAAGTTCACTGAGACCGTTAGCTGCTGTTTCAAGTTGCCTCTTGCTGTGTGTAAGAGTGGAGACATTTTAATGTAATGTGTATACGGTATTCTCTGAGTTGTAATTCAAGTTTTATCACAACACTGCTAGAGCTGCTTGTGTCTGCAGCTTGATTTCACCCTGAAGTTTATGCCCTCAAGTGTCAGGCAAAGAGACAATGCTATGCCAATCATTTTCAGCCTGTTAAAGCAGAAGGAACAAACCAGAGATAAAATGATGGAAGACTTATCGTTGTGATAATTTAGAAATGAGCTTCTTAGCACTCAGGACTCCATAATCTGTCTAGAGGGCAGTAAAAGAAAGAAACATCTCCATTGCATAGTTTCTTTTATGACTTCAGAATACCTGTTGGTGATTTAGGAGGTCCGAAACAGATGCCCCTATTAAAGAAAAAAGGATGGAAAAGCAGAGGGTAAGTGGCCAGCTGTATGATAATGAACTATTGACAGTTTCACCTGGGACAGGTATTAGCTCATGAGTAAGACTTCCAAATCACCTACTATTCTGAGCCTCAGTTTCCTCATCTATAAAGTGAGGTGTTACTAAAATTTACTTCCCAGAGTTTTTGTAGGAATGAGATGAGATTTCCAGGAAGACACTATAAATCCCTTGTACTTTTAAATCTGTTCTCTTTCTCCCTTCTCACCAACAGCAAATCATACCACATTTACTGGATATGAAATATGTGTCAGGCACTATGCCAAGCCTTAAAGGTATCATCACATGTAAGCCACAAAATAATCCTATGAATTAGATACTTCTTTTATCTCCCTTTAATGGAGAGAGAAGTTGAAGCCCAGAGAGGTTCATAAAGGTTAGTGGTGAGTTGTGAATTTTGACATATATCTATTAACCAGAGGATTCTGAAGCATTTGGTAGCATATGATCTTAGGAAACTAGAAGACATAAATTCTGATTTCTCTAGGAAGGGAGGGAATGACTGGGATGCCGAGTAAATCCTGCAGAACATTGGCCAGTTACAATCCAGAAGAGTTTTTGTAAGCCCCATTTGAATAAACTAGTAATACCTAAAGTTTCTAGCCTATTTCTATTCATAATTGTACTTAAAGACACTTTCCTTTACTAAATCTGACTGCAATTTCATTTAAGTTCAGAGAACGTGGTAAATCTTATCAGATCATAACAGAAAAAAAAAAACCTTCATGTTGAAATAAGAAATGTTCATTCTACAGATGCATCCCCATCTTTCCATAATAACATTTGAATTTATACAGCACTTAAATTGTGAGAAATATCTAAGGCTTGGTAAATTCTATCTCAATAAAATCAGATCCAGGAGTAAAGACAGTAATACACACTGTCTTTGTGCCTAGTATTGTGGCTAGTTGTTGAGGATAAAGAAATGAATAACACCCATTTGCTGCCCTAAGGAGCTCAAAAAGTCTATGATAACGCCAAATACTAATTTTGTTGCCAGGCAATAATGGTCAAAAATGGGAAAGGTACTCAATAAGGAACTGAAGCATTATCACCAAGTAAAGGCCAAGAGATGTCACATAAAATATGTTTTAGGAACCATATCTTAAAACATATTTTTGTAGAGTGTTTGTAAAGAAAGATTGAAAATGTGATCTGGGAGTTGTAAATGATTAAATAGCATATATGACGTCAAGCTCAAGAATGAAGACTACATGTGTTCATGTTTTCTGTAAAAGCGCAGAGAGCCAAGGGCAATTGTCTGAATTGAGGTGTCAATCAGCAAATATTCGTGGTGAGTTTCTTTGGTGTGCTCAGCAGATCCTAAATAAATTCCTCATCTGCAAAGTAGAAGTAATAAAAAAAAAATCCTCTTCATTGAGTTGTTGTAATGATTGAGTGAATATGAAAGTATTTTCTAAATTCTGAAGTATTATACAAATGCCAGTTTTCATTTTATTAAATCCAGGCCATTGGACCTTTATTAAGGATTAAGTTACATGGTAAATTACTATGCTGAATGATGGAAATTGAAAAACTGAAATGCAGGGATTTTTACCCTCAGGGATGTAACAATATAATGCAGAAGATGCAAATAGTATCCAAATAATTGAAATTCGGTGTGAAAACCACTACTGTTTAGATAAATAAAAAGTATCATAATCCTATAGGAATAAGTGGTACAATTAATTCAGGGAAAAGGCAGCATTTGTGAGAGAAATTTCAAGTGAATGATAGATATATTGAGCTTATTCTGAAAGGCAAAGATGGAAGTTTTTCAGGAAGAAATCTTTGTAGGTGAAACATGCTAGGTAAAAACATTCTAGATAAAAGGGATTGTGTGAACATCAATACAAAAGCTTAAGAAAGTAGTCCCATATGACTGTAGTGTTGGAGGCATGTGAGAAACTATTTGGAAATGAATTTTAAAAGGTAGCTTTGAAGGTTGCACGTGAAAACTTTTGAATGCAATACTTAAGAGTCTGAGTATTATCCAGAACACTACAGGAAGCTGTGAAAGAATTTTCAATAGTGGAGTAACATAGATCTGGTATTTTGTAAGGGGAAGGTAAGAGTTGAGGTTATATCATCCTGTCCTTATGGCATTTATCTTCTGACTGAGAAGATCATATTGATATACACATAGGCATGTTGACTCCTTGACATTCACCATCAGGCCCAGAATCAAGGCTGAAACCAGAACAGGAGCTTTATCTAACATAGCCTAGAGTTATTGCAGCCAACACAGGTCATTCCTATACCAAACGTCTAAGAGTGCTGGAGAGTTTCTGGAATTAACATCTTAATAAGAGTGAACTGAAATTGGAATCTTCCTTACCTGGCATACCAGGGATAGCTAACTCAGTGTTTGTCATGACAACTTATTGCACATGGTCCAGAAGCATATGGCTGCCTTGGTGCCCACTGAAACTGTTCCTGAGCAGAGAAGCATATCTTATAGGCATTAAATTCTAGTTCATACTTTCAAATATTTCATAAATCATTAATATTATGTGAATAGCAACAAAACTCCTACAAGAATGAGATATCCCATGCTAAATTGACAGTGTGTCACTGAGGATGTTATATTGGCTGACTAAATCACAAAGATGTTAAAACTTCATTTCTGAGAACCTCCCTCCCCTGTGGTTCCATATCAATGTCTGCCAATGGAAGGAACTCATGAGAGCTAGAAGACAGAGAGGGGCAACTCTTCTCTGTAGGCAATTTGCAGTCAGACACATAGGCAGGGGTCATATTTGAAGTGGCTTCCAGATGAGCATCTTGAGGTTTACCTGCATTGGCTGCAGACTGAGATAGTTGTTAGATGACTCAAGAGGTTCTCGAGGTTCACAGTGGTTTTTGGAAGAACTGCTGAGAACCACAGGTTTTGTGGTCGCAGACCGAGTTCTTGGTTGGCAATTTTATTCAACTTTGCTTCTGCAGCCCTTCCATGGAGAAGCCTGCAATTCCCTGTGTTAAAACCTGCTCTACATGAATTATATACAGAGGCTTGAGTTATTCTTATTAAGCCCAAAATGACATGGGTATAGCCAGACAGTCACAAAATAAAGCAGTACACTGGTACAGAACAACTTGTTAATGTGCGTCAGTGGTATATAACCTTTAGATCAAGAAATCCTACTTCTAAGAATTAACCTCATAGATATAATGAAAAGTACAAAGGAGTATGAGCAAATTTATCTTTCCTGCAGTAATACACACTATCTTTGTGCCTAGTATTGTGGCTAGTTGCTGAGGATAAAGAAATGAATAAGACCTAAGGAGCTTAAAAAGTCTATAAGAATGCCAAATACTAATTTTATTGCCAGGGAATAATGGTTAAAAATGGGAAAGGTACTCCATAAGGAACTGAAGCATTATCACCAAGTAAATGCCAAGAGATGTCACAGCCTCAATGATAGCTGTTCTCAAGAATAAGTGACACTTCAGGGTCAAGCTACCATACTTCGCTTTGGAGTTCTATATTATTAAATCCCAAACTACATTACCCAACCTAATTTATATGTCACTCTTGTCTGATCCTCAATCCCTGCCCAATTCTAGTTGGTCTGTTCACTGTCCCCATGTCCTAATCTCTGATCCTATACACTTGCTCATGCTGTTCCCCTGCCTGGAAGTTCATCTTTGCACCTTTCCAATCTAAAGTTGTATGTATTGTCAAGATCAGTTTAAGCCTCAAGACTTTATTTGGATTTCACCTTTTTTTGTCCCTTTAATTCCTTTATTTTGTTTCAAGATTGAATCCAGGATTGTGATTTTACTGTTATGGTTTGAAAATAAATATATAAGTATACCCTGGATCATCCTGATGACTACATGATAAGAAAATCGTGATTCTTAGTTCATTGACCATGTTTGAGTTTACAATAATGCCAAATAACATTAATTTTATTACCAGTGACTAATAAATGAAGCCATATCACCAAGTAAATGCCAAATGATATCACTGCCTCAACAATGGCTGCACAGAAATTTGAGTAGAGAAAAGCAGTGGGAAAGTTAATTTTTTTATTAGTTGCACAAGTTTTTATTGAGCACTTACCAAGTGCAGGCACATTTCTAGAGAGCTGGCATAGAGCAATTAACTAAGTAGACAGGGGGTCTCTCTCTCTCTCTCTCTTCCCCATGGTTTCTCTTTCTCCCTGAGTTTATATCTAGTGGAATGAGTAATTGTACAAGATGTAATAGTATATGCTTGTCAAAAAGCAAAAGAACCCATCCTATAGCAGCAACTTCCACCTTCAAGTTATAAACAGTGATTTTGTTTTCAGAAAAGCAATATTACTGATCACACAATATTGTTAGTTTAAATATTGCTGGGTTTTCATTCTTATTTGCATTTAATTTTAGAATGTATTTTTCATTTATAGTTGTATCAAGGTTTTAATCACTAACAATTTGTAATAATATTATAAATTGGCATAATATAATTCAATTTGCATGGTATTTTTTTCCTTAAAAGAAATCTTTAAGTTGAGAAATATTATCTAATACAACTTTTTATTTTTCATATGGCATAATTAAGAATTGGGCCTATTTTATGCTCAATAAAACTTTTTAGATTACTGACAATGACAGTAAATATAGGACAATTATCAAATTTGTGAACTTCTACTTAGTTTTCCATTTCAAATGCTTCTTATTTGGGGAAGGGTTGCTCTGATTGCACTGCTGTTCATGCTATTCTCTTATTCTATTTGACACAGAAACTTGAGTAATGTCACAATACAGAGGATTACTTTCTCAGAATCCCCAATTTGCAACATAGGTATTCATTAGCATTAATCCCATGAATTCACCCTAGTCTACTATCTGGCCCTACATTTTTGCAAACTCATCACTGCATGGAGAATAGAGTTAGGCTCTCTTTCACATGTGGAACAAGCTCTGTCAGAATGCCCTGTAGGTGAATTGTAATCAGAAATGTTCTTTGGACTACCTGGACTTAGAACCAGAAGAGTTTGTTATCTGAATCGAATGCTCAGTGGCATCAGGCTAGATAGGCTGATATACTCATCTCAATGATAAGCATGTATCTGCTGGCAGGACCAGAGAACTAAAGCCTTGGAAGGGTACCCTTTCTCCTAGAGGCAGTTTAGAAGGGCAGAGTTTATCTCTGTGACAGCTACTTTTCTCTTAATGTCATCGGCCAGCCTACTCTCCCCCAACCTCAACTGATTGGCACATTTTGTCATTAAATAAGTCATTTTTAAAAACAATTTCATTGAAAAATTGATTCGGTTAACATTTATTGATTACCTTTCATAGAACAGAGGGTTGGGTGTGTAATACATACAGTTCCTGCTCTCACAAAGCTTATGGTCCACTGGGAGATATAGACAAGTATTCAGGAGATCAGTAAACAGGGTGATATATTACAATGGGAGAATAGGGTGCAATGAGATCAGCTAAGAGAAGTGCATAATATGTACTTGATTCGAGGTCATTTCCCTGTATGAGGTTATGAGGTTATGCATTAACTAAGATGTGAATGTTGAACAAGAATTAGTTGGAAGAAATATATATGCTTATGTGAGTTTGTGTGTGTGTGTGCGTGTGAGACAGAGAGAGAATGAGAGGCAGAGAGAGATGGGAGGAATGAGGGTGAAGAGAAAGAGAGAAGGGAACTGTTTCAGCAAAAGGAACAGCACGTGCAAAGGCCCATGAACAAGTAACTTCACACAACTCTGTCCTAACAGTATGTGTTGATTTAATAATTTTTTTCTCAATCTGCAAGAAGGGAACATTTCCTTTGTTGCACCTTTACAATTACATTTCCTCAGGCTTATAATTCTGAGTGGATTCTCATTTTAGAAATAGTGAAGCTCATACTAAAGCAGCTGTCACCCTTCTTAAGCCAAATCCTAGCAGCCCTTGGTAGCTAAATAGAAACATGGTACATGAATTTCTCATTGTTCTCTTGACCTGCAAGAAGTTAGCCATGGAAATCCCTTGTTTATTGGATCCACAATAATACTTTTGGAAGTATCTATTTTATAGTCCTTTATTTTAAGTAAAAAGATTTCAGCTTTTATAGTACAGATCTCTTCAGCTTGGGTGTGATTTCCCTGAGCTTGGTAGACTATAACAAGTAATAAATCTATTAAGCAGAGTTTGCAGTAACCAGCCACTTCGAATACGATGTTGACATTTCAGTAATTGAAAAAGTAGGCGGAAAGGGAAGTTAAGTGTTTCTGGTTTTAAATGAATTATTTGTTACCCCAATAGATACAAGAAATTATCAGTGACTAAACAAGGTAAAATAAATGCTAGGCGACAGCCTTAATATGTATATACTAAGCTGTAGAAGTTGATGAAAAATTATTTCCTCACCAATTATGCAGCTGAACCATTCTGACCCTTCTAAACACTTCTAAAACTGCTGCGTGGAAGAGCACTTGTAATGAACGACATTTCTAGATCAGGACTCTTTAGGGAGAGTAGTCACTAAAAGTTCAAGTGTCAGTGGTCCTGTCACCACTGTGACAACCGTTCTCTTGGAGATGCATCTTGTCCTTTACCTGATGATATCTGACTTGTTCAATTTACGGTCTCCTAGTCTGTATACATTAATCCAGAAAGCTGGTCCTATCCCTGTAAGCTGCAATAAAAATAAGTGGGTTTTTTTCTTTGATTTTTTCCCTCCCATTTTATCTCACTTTCCAATTTTCCACTCCTCTAGAGTTTAGCTATCTGCTTCACAGTATTAAGTCCTGCACTAGAAGAGAGAAAATAGGAGACATAAATGCATTTTTAGGAAAGTGAACTGCCAGATCTTTTTCGGAATTGAAGGTGGAGAATGTGAGGAAAATGAAGCAGAGATTTTGGCAGGGCTTATTGGATGCATAATTGTTGTTTTCCACTTCTAATTCATGAATAAGTTCCAAAAATCCTAAAGCATCTCATTTTTATATAGGAAAAAAGAAAAACCCTTGAAATCTTTAAGCTGTCTTTAAAATTACAAAGAAGAAACTGCCTCTGCTGAATTGGAGCGCTGACTACATAATTTTAAAACAGTTGAACACCTGGGGGTTGAATCTAACAGCTACAGTCAAAGAGAATAGTTTCAACAAGTTTGTAATTACGTATGCTGGACCCCAGAAGGTTGGCATTCTGTTACTCCAGCCCATGAATGCTGGTAAGATAAAAGTTGTACATGTGTGTAAGCAATAGGCCATAGGCAAACGGCAATATTTCAACCAGTGTTCTTTTCCTTAACATTCATCTGTAGAATATGAAAAAGCAAGAGATTTCTATGAAAGATGGGGTGGGGGGAGGTTGGCTGAGGAGTTGAAGTTGGAAGAAAGAGCTTCAGAAAAGAGTTTGAGAAAATCATGCCTAAAGACGATGAATTGAAGCTGGACCATACAGATTCAACAAAGAGAACTCTGCAAACTCCTTTCTCCATCCTTCCCTCTCTAAAGTCATTTCTCCATCCTTCCTTCAAAGCTCCTTATTTCATTTCTAACTTTATGGTTTTGATTCTGGATTTACTATACAGGGATTAATTTATTTTACATCACAGAACTCTCTAACACATAGTTTAAGACTACCCCAGTTTCAACATGTTTAAAATGAAGGTAATGATAGTTTCTACCATGTAGGGTTCTTATATGGACTCAACAGCATAATACTTAACATAGTACCTTCTAAATCTCAATTACATTAGATGCAGCAGCAGCAGCAGGTGAATATGTAGTAGGTGCTGTTATTATTAGTGTTATTTTGAGCCAGAAAGATCCAAATATCCACTTCTTTGGCCACAACACAAGATATAGATGTTGGAATTTTGAAGAAAAAACAACAGTGAATCACTGAGTAGAGAAAACCCGAATACCTGTTTGTATAGTGCACCAATATTACAGCCCTAAATACTGGGACTTCTTCCATTCCCTAAAGTTGCTTCAGTGTTCCTGTGCTCCTGGGAGCCCTCCAAGCTGCATACTCTCTGTGATGCCTGAAACATCTTCTCACCACAGTTTACTGTAGTTTTAGCATTGGCAGAGGGCATACTAGAAGTGACACTTGCAGGTACAATCCATACCTTGTTCAAGATTTATTCCAATTAAAACTGTTCTGGCTCCAAGGAGAAGAACATATAAAGTTAGATTTAATCACATATAATGAGATTGTTCATAAAAATGCTTCTTAAAATTCTGCTTTCCTCTTCAAGTCTGTTCCCTTCTCCTACCTGCAGACTGGGCTTCTCTGTTTTCACATAGTCTCTTCCCTAAGCTCTCCCTCCAATTTAAGTGTATTCTTAGTTTTAGTTTAATAGGGTAGAGACTGTGGCCTTGCTTCTATAAGAAAGTTCAACTCCATGTCCCACAACTAACACCAGTGATTTGAGAACCATATACCAAATTTTTGGAAGACAATACTGATTGGCCTATTTTGGATTGAACGTCTACCCACTGGTTGAGAAAGCTAATGCAGGTTGAGGATGGACATATCCAAGCCATCTGTGGTAGGCAGAATAATGGCCCACCAAAGTTATCCACCTCCTTATGCCCAGAACCTCTGAATATGCTACACTAAATGGCAAAAGGGACTTTGCTGATGTGATAAAGGTAAGGAGCTTGAGATGGGAAGATTATACTGGATTATCTGGGTGGGCCCACTGTAATTTCATGGGTTCTTAGAAAACAAATAGGGAGTCTGGCAAATCAGAGTGTAAAGAAGGCAATGTGATAATAAAAGTAGAGTTTGGAGTGACACAGGGCCACAAGCAGGAATTGGGCAAACTTTTGTAATTGGAAAGGCAAGGAAACAGAGTGGCTCCTGGAGCCTCTAGAGCAGGCACAACTCTGAGACCCATTTTAGACTATGGACTCTAGAAGCATAAGAGAATAAATTGTGTTGCTCTCAGACATTCAATCTCTGATAATGTGTTACAGCAGGAATAAGAAAATAATACAGCATCCCTTCAGGAAATGAAGGGAAGTTTCTAGAGGATATTTCTGCAAGCTATCCTACCTATAATCTCAAAATTTCAGAGAAATTAAAAACAGGTTCTCAATGTTTAGGTACCTCTTGCCTTATATTTTCTAGCTGTGTACTGACCCTGACTGGACTGAATTAATAGCCACTTGATTCCTCTTATATGTCAGTAGAAACTGCCTCTGTTTCCTAAAGATACTAACAATAAGTGCTTCATAAAATTTTTGTAAATATTAATTTAGGTGATGCATGTAAACTTATTTAGAATGATGACTAGTCTAGAGTAAGTGCTAAATTATAATTACCCTTACTAATAAAATTTTAAATCGTGATGGTTGTAACTGACACAAGTGACTACACAAAGAGAAGCCTGAAAAGGTCATATACACATTGCATATCTTTCATTTCTCAAGTACTTTCCAATGTTTACTCATGTAGGCTTCCATACAACACTGTAAAATGTAGTATCGCTATATTATCCATAAGAAATTGAGGCTCAGAGGATGTTAAATAACTTGCCTGAAGGTGGGCATGCTGAAGGTACAATTCAAATGTAGGTCTTTTGGCTTTAACAGTAAGGCTCTTTCTAGGTCTTCATGCAGACCATTCAATTCAGCAGATCATTAGTCTTTAGAATCCTGTCCCCATTTCTAATGCATGGCATTTTAAAAGGTGGATGGGAAAAGTCTGGAAAATGTTCAAGATGAAAGCATTGGGTTTTTGAACATCATCTAAGATTGAATAAGCATGCATATGCAATCTCCTTTCTTTCACCTAGTACAGTTATACTGGGATTTTTAACTCTAGGTATTTCAATGTGTGTAATTATAAATATGGAACACCCCTCATTTCATGTCTAGCATACATGCATTCACTTTACCAATAGTTTGAAAGCAGAGCTCTGCATTACATTATGGAGATAGAAAATTAGAAAAGATAGGCCTCTGGTATGATGGCGGAGCTCTGGACTTAAAGGACCGTGATATGTGCATGTGTATGTGTGCATGTGTATGTGTGCATGTGCATGTGTGATATACGTGTAAGACAGGTGAAGGGTGAAGTAAGGAGAAAGATTGATGAGAGAGGGAGAATCAGCAGTATAGACTGAATGAAATACAACAAGGTCTGCTTGCTCTAGTCCTGAGGAAGAATATATTCTTTGGTGAATCCAAAGAGAGAAAAAGCAAGGACTTGAGAGAAAATTGTAAGAAGAAAGATCCAGAAAGATATCCACTGCTCTTCAAGATGGTTTTCTTTCCAGACTAACAACTGAAATTCTGGATGGTTCCTACAGTGTTTTCACTTACTTTTGCTTCAGATGGTTGATATACCACAGACTTATGGTCCTGCCTCAATTCTGCTGTTTAGCCTTGGAGACACATGCACATGAAGTGATCATTTGAGGAGCAGTGCAGATTTGTGGGAATTTATATATATATATATATATATGGCTCACATATGGAAATGTTGAGCTTCTTCTATAGAATTATTCTATAGAGTTAAAAGTAACTCAACTTTGAAAATAACATATTTGAGGGCTCTTTGTTCTTTCTTTCATGAACCACAGATTTTTGCTTCTATCCTAGAAAGGTCATGCACTGCCACCAGACTTCCCAAACTTGTCTGCTTCTTGCTATCCTTAATGCCATACATAGATTTAGCTCATTATCACCTACTTCTGAGATACTGTCACTAGTATCCTCACCAGTCGTTCTCTACCAACCCTGCAGAGATGGTCATGTGATTCATTGTGCAAAACCCTTCAGTGACTCTCCCTTGCACTCTGAATTGAGTCCACTATATATTTTTAAATATTTACAGTTACTAGAAGGCTCAACTCTCTCTTATCATTGACTTTTTTGCACACACTGTCCTCTCTGCCTGGAAAGGCCTTCTCCTTCTTTGCTTGCACAGTCCTTTATTCAAATCTAGCCTTCTTTGATTCCACATTGGAAGTGTCCCATGAAGGTATTTCCAGAGTACCCAGTACTTTTATCAAACTGGGTTGGGATTGTCTGTCTACTTATTTTCCATCACTAGAAAATAAGTTCTGATGTCAGGGGCTGTGCCTTCTTCATTACTATATCCCTGATATAGTATTTGTTGTGTTCACTTCAACCAGCCTTCTTTCTGTGGCTCAAAAATACATCAGGCCCTCTGCCAGCTCACTTATTCATTCATCCAAAGTTCATACTTTAAAAAATATGTATTGTATACCGGGCGTGCACCTGGGGGATCTATCAGTGAACACAATAGAATGTAGTCCCTGCCTTCATGGAGCTGCTATTGTTATACTGAGGCAAATAATATATAAAGCAAAAGCAATAAGGAAATATAAAGGACATAGACAAGATGGGGAGTGCTGGTGGTTGGAAAGGGCTGAATCTTAAATAAGGTGACCAAGAGATGGCTCCCTAAAGTGATGACGTTTGAGCATAGGATATAAGAGAGCTAGACACACGAATAACTGGGGAAAAGGCATTTCTAATGGGGAAATTAGAGGTGCAACGTTCATGGTATTATTTTTGTCAATCAGCAAATAGGTAAACAAATACAGTTAAAAGAAACTTCATTCTGTACCTCTCTTTCTCCCCCAGTTACCATTCCATTTTTCTATTCTGGTTTCTGTGTCATATATGCTGTGTATCCTTGATGACATACTATATATATATATGTGTGTGTGTGTGTGTGTGTGTGTGTGTGTGTGTGTGTGTATATATATGTTTATTTATTTGTCCCTTTTCAGTCCTCTCTAGTAAACTGTAAGCTCAATGAAGACAGGGATTTTGTTTTATTCACTTCTCTATCACTTGAACCTATAACAGCATCTGAGCACTAATAGGAATTTGATAAATATTTGTAATGGATAAATTAGTCAATAATATGCTTTGAAAGCATAAATGTGTTAGAATTCCCATATGGTTCATCATGTTATTATTAAATCAATCTTCTTCTTCACTGGCTAATGTTGCTGAAATGCCTAGAAGTACAGCTAGGTTTAGTTTTAGCTGGAGTCAAAGCACAAATAATGTCATCAGGCTACTCCATTAATACCCACCACACACCCAGTTCTTCTCTAGAGGTCAAGAAGGAAAAGACCCTTTCCCAGAAGTTAAAACAGAAGTGTGACTGTGTCCTGAGAAATGCAGTGCACAGAGGCTGAATTAGAGTGCTCAATACCCTCTCCCAGGGGAAAATAGGGAATGATTATCAAAAAAACAGCTGAGAGATGCTGGCTGGCAAAACCACACTTGCGCATTCGTGTGAAGAAACCTCCCAATGTATAGAGAAAGAGATGATGTCTTCATCACCCTAGTTGTTTCCACACCTGGCCTTATATTAGAATCACTTGGGGAGTTTTTTAAACATGTGGTGCCAATTTGAGCAAATTCCACTTCAGACATAGTGGAGTAAGCTAGAACCAGAGTTATTGTACCACTGCAATCAACTAGGAAGGTGGAAAAATACATACAACAACAATTTTCAAAAATTAGACAGCGGTCAAGGAAAGATTGTGAGCCCCGAGAGGCAGGAAACAAGCAAGGTAAGCTCTATGATCACGCAGAATTTATGCCCAGAGGCACTTGACAGATTATAGTGCCGAAATGGGAATCCCAAGCAAAGCATGGTGATCTTACTGAGTTGATTGGTGAAGATGAGAGGTTCAACCTACTGAGATAGTTGGACTTTGTGGGTCAGAGAATGAAAAGGTCAGAACTGAAAAGGTCTTTTACATAGAGAAAAAGCTCCAGGAATCTGCATGTAACCTTACATCTCTTCCTGAATAATAAGCCATGCCCTTATAGACTGAGATTATATAGGCCAGAAAAATGCCAAGTAGGAAGCTTTATACCTAACATTTCTCAGAGTTTTCCAAGACTGGGAGAAGTTTAAGTTCTGACTGGAGAGAGCAAAGAGTCCTCAATGACCATCTATTAGATAAAGACCCCAGCAGAGTCATTCCTTGATAGGCAACTAAAATTACACAGAGTAGTTGGAGTGATAGTATTTGTTAATAATTTATCCAGGAGGACTTGATAGAATCCAGAATATCACTTTTTCTTTTTGCCAATATACAAGCACCCGATTTTAGAATTTGGACAAAAAAAGAAAATAAACTATTATTTTCTGCAATAGATATTTGTGTAGTATCAAACCCTACATTCCTGAAAACTGGCATCTCTTCCATTCTCTATTTTAAAAAAATATTTTTCTACACTCAATTTTATCCTGTCTTTCCTGGCCTCTCCCCATCTCAGTGTATCAAAATCATATTCTTTCATTACCCATCTTAAATGACATAAAGGCTTCCCAGGCCTCTGAACCATTTTATTTGAATGCCCCTTGACTTCCAGACCTTTGTGAGTACATACTGGGGTGTTCTACTATCATGTAGTAGTAGTTTTTCATGATAGTACATCATCTTTCTTGAAAGCTATGAGACAGTGCACTAAGAACCTGTGCACATAATCTCACTTAACCTTAATAACAGCCATCTGAAGTGGGTACTCAACTTATCCCCTTTTCCCCCTGAGAAAACTGATTCTTAGACAGTTTTTGGAGTAGAACACAAGCAATCTAGATTCATAAAACAAGTTTTCAACTCTACTACCTATTTCTTATGCTAGAATATATGTGTTTTACCTCTTCTTCCAGATTAAAAATTCTTGCACATAAGGGCTGTGTCTTTTTCATTTTATGTCCAGTTCCCAGCATAATGTTTTATCTATAGTTATCAGATTGATGAATGAATAAATGCCTTCATGCATTCATGAAAATTGCAAGATCTTCTGAAAGGTAATTCTGGTATGAGTTATGCCCATATATTAGTACATAATGTATTTTCGGGTGGGAGGTATTTTATTGATTTGTTTGGTGGTTTTGTGGGTGAATAAGAGTTCTGTTGAAGTGCCTTTATTTAGATTATCTGTTCTCTTTGCTTTATGTTTCCACTGTGCTAGTGTTCTGAAGCAAAATATACTTGATGACGCACAAAATAGATTTTTTTCCTAGAACTGGCGAATTTATTGATACCCTAATCATTAAACATGAAATTCATTTATTAGGGTAAGTTTTGGTAAATTGAGGGGGGAAAATTACCTCAGTCATTGAAGAGAAGCCTCACTCAGGTTCCCTAGGGGAAGAATGCCAGTTAAAAAGAAATTAAAAAAAAAAAAAAAAGAAAGAAAAACATTACAGGCAAAACCGCAAGCTTTATAGGTTCAATGACTATTTTTTCTTAGAATTCATTTTCTTGTATTTACTTTCCCTTCCTTTAAAACTGGATATTAATGTGGACTATTGTAGTAATAATGGATTTGGACTTTGACACACTAAGGAAACTTTTTTCCATTAAGCTACTGTGTGGTTTGAACAGGGGAAACCAGAAATCCTTTGTATAAAACCTGGGAGTAAGTAGTGGAAGAACAGTGGTGAATTATTCGGTGTCCTTTTGTTACCTCACCTTGCCCCACAGTCAGACTCCTTAGCCCTTAATTTTGAGCCCTGGATCTTCCCAGCATGTCCGAGGTTCTCTGCGGTGACATGCAGTGAGGCAACAACAATCAGCATGCCATTAACAAAGGTTTAGCATGGAACAGACCAATAAAACACTATTGATCCACTTTGGTTCGAACAAATGTTGTACAATGAACCATAAAAAAAAACATTGTTCTTAGGAGGAATTGTAAATTTTAAGTTTTCTGCACTTGTACTTATTTTAGAAATCTGAGTGTGTACTTAAAGTCTCTGTCGAACCAAGAAGCATTAAATTTCCTACCTTAGGCATTAAATGGCAAGAATTGGTGCCCAAACAGGGACTTTCCAAAAGATGAAACTTGATGCTACACTGTAGCTAAAAGACCAAGTACTTCCCCAAAGAACTTCTTGGGGTGTCCTATTCAAGCAGAAAAGCCTTTTTTTTTTTTTTTTTTTTTTTTTTTTTTTTAGTGGAGGAACAATATTCAGGGATAATTCAGTGTACTGAGGGGAGAAATGAGGTAAGAGATAGGGAACAATGAAGAGATGAACTGGTCAGGAGGAGAGTGCAAAGGGGTTTAGGGAGTTAGTTCAAGGCTTGGGTCTGTATCCGACTGAGACAATGCCAAGAGCTTTCTCTGAGGATGTGGTGCTAACCACCAACATGGGCGTGGACCAGCCAGCTCAAAGGCATAAAGCATTCCATACGTAACACAAATACCACCTTCACTGATGATTCCTCATCACCTGATGTTGATTGGATCACATGATGTTGATACAACATCCTTTGCTTCCTTTATGCTCTCGAAGCATACAGCTCCAGTGCACTTCACTGCTTTTCATCCGTTACCATACATGGGCTCTGGAGACAGGTGACCTAAATCTTGATAGTTTCAACATTTATTAGCTGTGTGTCATTGGGCAAACTACATCTTCAGTGCTTCAGACAGTCTCTTTATTTCTAAAATAGGGATAATAAGAGCTTCCAGAACTCATAGCATTTTTTTGAGAAAATTGAGTAAATACATGTGAAATTCCTAGCTTCTGGAAAATGGTGAAATTCAACAAATTTAACCTTTATTAATATAGTCATTATCATCTTATATTTTACCATAGTCTCTAATATAATGCCTGCTATATTTTCCATTATTATAACTATCCAATGAATGAATGCAAGAAAAGATCATGGATCCTAAGTTTATAAAGCACCTGCAGAAATGAAAATAGTCACCTATAGATGGGATACAAATGAACAACATAGCTAGGCACCAACTGCTTCTTAAAAATAGAAGCAAAAAAAATAGTCAAAAGTGACATTTCACTCTATCATAGGACTATCGGGATATGATTGGAATTTTTATTACATTTAACCTGAGAATAATCTCCAACATTTACAGCAAGCTTCTTTCCTGATTAATTTGGCATTTTTACTTTAGATAAAAAAATACAGGCAGAATCATTTGCTGAACAAATGGAGACTAAACTATTTACTTGCATCTTGATCAAAGTTACAAGTCAGGGTCAATATGTCTTAATTCTGGGCTGTTGCAGAACAGTCGACTGAAGTCAAATCACTCGAACAATTGTTATTATGGTTTTAACTAAGTCCTGTGAGTTGTAAATAGGCAAAATGGGGCCTGTGTAAGCAGAAAATTGGGTTTCATTGTGTGTGGTAGCAGTGATTATTGAATCAGGCATACTCTGTAGTCTACAAAGAAGGAAAAGTAATGTGTCATTGTGATCTATACTTTTGATTTGTTGGTGGATCTTTGAACGTATATTCTTATTTTTATTTTTTATTTCTGTCTGTGCTTAAGAATAATTCAAAAAGTAACTGAAAGAAATAGCAAAGGAGCATAGGGTACCTTCACACATTTCTCTTAGACCGTGCAATTCAATCTCCCATATCTTGTGTCCCACCTGAATTTTACAGGTTAATTTTAAGTGCATTTTAGAAACTTTTGTCTTTTGGAAATTTTTAACCCATTGGTTTCTTTCAAATATCCTAAAGACAAATTGAAAATGAACAAGGAGACTTTGGATTCATATTACATTCCTTTCAGGTTACCATTAAGTATCTACTAATTGCCAGTGTCTTGGCACGACGGTCCTTCCAGGAGCTCACACTCAAAATCTCCCCCTTTGGCCATCCCCTTCCACTTAACGCCCACCTAACTCCAGGTTCTAGTGATGGCTCCTTTTCAGTGTCTCTCGAGTCAAAAAGTAACTAAGCGTTTTGTCTCAAATATTTATAATAGACTTACAAATTTCTAATTTATCTCTGTTGCCAAAAGAAGAAAATCTGAACTTCTCAACCTGTTACTTACATTGTTCTAACACTTGGCTTCCTCCAAGCAGCAACCTCCACTTCATTTTCATTACTGCTCAAAAATGCATTTCAAAAGTTACCTTCCCATCTCTATTCCTTTAAATATTTCCTTCTGTCTGGAAATGCCTTACCCTTTATATAGGCATATCAATTCTTCAATGCCCAGTTCAAATGCCATAGCCTCCAAGATAACTTCCCAAATCTCCTTGATGAAAAATAATCTCAGTTTATAGATACACCATTTATGTATATAACTAGCAACTAGCCTTATCTCATATTTTTTAACCTGTTTAATTCAAGTTGTGTTGGTTTATGTCTCCTCCAATGGATATGGTCTCCTGGAAGCCAAAATTTGTATTTTATTCATCATGATCCTCTATGCTTTCTATCATAGTGTTATGTGAGGATATTTATTGAATTGGATTTGGATTTAATTAAAAAATCCAAATCCAGTATTTGTGTCTTACTAAGATCAGAGTAAAGGATCAAAGAAGTTTCTCCAAAATTACTAAAATATGAAAATCAGAGTCCAAGATTAAAATGTTGATGATAATAATAAGAAGTAGAAATAGTAATAATAGTTGTTTGCACTTATTGAACACTTACCATGTTCCCGGCATTGTCATATGCCTTTATATGTTTATTTTACAATAGACTTTATGTTTTAGAGCAGTTTTAGGTTTACAGAAAAATGTCACTTAAAATACAGAGTTCCCATATATACCTTCTCTCTGCCCATACACACACAGTTACTACGATTAACATCTTGCATTAGTGTGGCAAATTAATACATTATTATTAACTAAAGCCTATAGCTTATATTAGGGTTCATTCTTTGTGTTCTACAGATCTAGGGGTTTTGACAAATACATAATGGCATGTCCCTACCATCAAAGTATCATACGGCATCGTTTCACCTCCCTAGAATTCCCCTGTGCTCTGTCTATTCACCCCTCACCCAGAATCCACTGATCTTTTTGTCTCATCAGTTTTCCAGAATGTCATGCTATTAGAATTATACATTATGTAGCATATCCAGGCTGGCTTCTTTCACTTAGCAATGTGCATTTAAGTTTCCTCCACATCTTGTCTTAGATTGATGAGTTATTTATTTTTAATCACTGAAAAACAGTGTTCTATTGTATGGATGGACCACAGTTTGTTTACCCATTCACCTACTGAAGAATATCTTGGTTGCTTCTACTTTCTAACAATTTATGGACAAAGCTGCCATCAAGATTCAAGGTTTTTATGTGACATAAGTTTTCAAGCCTTTATGTGTTTTTACTCATTCAACAAATCTATGAGTTGGTAGTATTATTATTCCCAGTTTAATACTTCCCAGAGATGAGGAAAACTAAATAATGGTACATAATTAAACGAGGACCCAAACTAGACAGTATTTTTCAGAGTTTACCCTCTTATCCATTAGGCTATACCACATTTTTGTTGTACTAACATGTATAAACAATCATATCCAAGTTAAACTCCATGTAAGCAATAGCTTCTACAACCACGCTTGACAAATGGGGATTCTGGAATCCCACCAAGACTACCACCACTGAGCCAGGTTCCAGAATAGAGAATAGAACCCAAGTAAATACATATCATACTGAAAAATATAACATCTTCCTGGAATGCAAATTTTAATCCATAAATTATTATTTTGCATTTTAAAATAAACACAGTGTAGTGGAATAGGGGTTGCTGATGTTTATCCTATCCAGCAATTGTTCCTTCCTTTGAGAACGACTTATTCTTTTCATTTTGAGAGGGCTTCCGTATCACACCAACTCTCTGCCTTCATAGCTCCAGTTGATCAGCGTAGTGCATATCTGATCAAAGCCAGGTGGATCAGAGTCCCTTCCTATTATGTGTCAACCAGACACTGGGGCAAAAGAATACCTCCTTCATGCCAAAGTGAAAGATATGGTACTAACTGTATGTAAGCAAGTTTAGAGATTAAAACTTTATTGGGTTAGACAGTCAGGGAAGGGAGATGTCAGACAATGTCATTCAGGCCCCTGGTGGAATTCGCTTTTGAGTCATTCATGTTCTTCCTGCATTTGTATGAATTTTCTTGTTTCCTTTTTTGCCTAAATTCATTTTATATTGGTTTCTGTTGTTTGTAACCAAAAGAATACAAACAGTACATGTGTGTATTATGGAACTTGATCCAACTTTGTGTATTCTTTTAGAATATAAGATAGCTTGGAATAAAATTTTGAACTCACAGAAGACTACTTAATTCTTCCTGGATCTCTCAGATATCTCGACTCCCCCTTGCTATTAGGGATACTTCAGTGGATTTTTTTGAAGAGCATTGTTTTATGGAAGCTTGGAAAAAATATTAATACTTTTTGTTGCAAAGTGGTTAACTGGAAAGAATAGACTAATTAGTATTATGAAGGAAATTAGAAAATGTTTGGTGAGTAAATTTTTATTGTGATGGAATGAGATGGTGAAAAGTTCTCGAGTATAACTTGGTAATATTTTCACAGACTCTGATTAAGATATTAGATTATGGATGGCTGAATTCTGGATCATACTGGATAATGTAAGACACTCAATATGTTAATTGAAGCCTATTATACATGAATCTTTTTCATTTGATTTGCATTACAAATGGAGACAGGGAAATGTAATAATTGATTTCTTTTCTATCCTTAGGAGGGCCACTCAATCGCTGTCTCTTATTTTTCTATCTACAAAAATTAGTCTAATACCATCCTGCAGCTTGCACTGGTACTAAACAATTATTAATGAATTTGCACTTAGAACATATACTTCTTCTTTCACTACTTATTGAGTGAAAAAATCTTAGTTGCTCTCATATATTCTGCACTTTAATTAGCAAAATAACTTTGTAGTTATCTAGAAAGTACATGTCCAATACTTTTTTCCTCTTAATTATGCTCTTAGCATCTACTTCCAAATGTTTTTATCCCCTACATATAATAAGATCTTCCTCCCCTTCTTTTTTTCAAGTGGTCCTAGAGGCCCAGAGTGTAGCTGACTTTCATTTAGAAACCTAACCTTTGGTTTCTACAAATAAGAACAAAGGATGAGATACTATGGGGCTAGGAGTTCATGTAGGAATTTCCTACCTTACACTACTAGAGTGAGAGAAATTGGAAGATCAGGTAACATCAAACACCATTTAGGAAAATGGATGTCTAAAACACTAGGAAGGAAATCAAGAGAATAATGAAATCTTGTGGCCCTAAGGGGATAATTAATTGGGATATGGAGCCAAGAGGCAGGAACCAGTATGGTGCCTTACTTTCAATTTGCTTGTTCCATCCCCCAGCAACTGTTTATGGTCTGATACTGCCAGGTACTGTTCCAGGCTCTGAGGATGAAATAAAAAACAAAATAGGAAAAAGCTACCCCTCTTCAGAAGCTATCATTAAAAACTTGCTGAAAATAAAGAATGTAGAAAATGAATTAGCAATGGATATTTGTAAGAGTATCAACTCACAAATATGAAGAGCTGTACCAGAAGAGGAGGTGATGGTGGAGCATAAAGCTCAGAGATCTGAGATTTTTCTTTTATGGGGCAGCCTGGACATGTAAGTTGATGGTCAGGGCCTGTTATAATTAAACAGAAGGGTAAGAGATAACTAGTGTGTATTGTGTACTTTGATTGGACATAATTGAGGCAACATATAATTTGCCAGCCAGAAATTCTTTTTTTTCTGTTTATTTTACTTCTTTTAAATCATTGTTTAATATGATAGGTCCAAAGGTTATTTTCTTTCACAGAAAATGATGGAAAACTAGAACCCTCTTTTAAGGGATCACACAAGATGGACTTTATTCCTGTCAGAGTTTAATAGACTCCAGTCAGCAAAAGAGATGTACTGACATGCTCAATTCAGCAGATCTTTTCTGCCTCTTAGAACATTAGACGATGACCCTATTAACCTCAATGTTCCAAAGACACTAATTTCTTTTCACAATTGCTATAGATTCCCTTTTATAAGTTAGCACATTCCCAGAGAATGCATTTATCAACAGTCAGGTAATCACAGTATCATCTAAGCAACCATAGGAACGAGGACCTCATGTTCAATGAGTCTGGGTTAGGAGCTCCAAGTCAGTTCTCTCTGTTGATCAGACATCTGTCACTTTTATTTTTTTAGATTTAAAAAATAAAAAACAAAACTCAGTTACCCCACACTTGTGGGAAAATAGGTTACCTAATAAGAGAGGACAGAGGAACTGAATTCAGTTATAACAAATGTTCTTAGTTCCTTGAAGCTTGTTTGAAATAATTTTTATTGGCTTTAGTTAGCAAAACATCTGAAAACTGAATAATAGTGGCAGTATATATGTTCCAAAACCAGGGCTTGGAATTGGGAGAGTGTTCACTGGAATTTTATGTTCCTCTAAGAAATTCTTTAAGCTCTCTGAGCTTCAGTTTTCTCATCTAAAAATGCTAAGAAGCGTATTGCCTGATAGACTTGTGAAAATTTTATTAGGTAATATATATATAATACTCTTAGCTCAATGTTTGATACTTAGAAAGTACTCAGAAAGTTACAATATTGGCTTGTATTATCAGCACCATCATCATTATTATTGTTAGTTTATCCAGACAACCTAAAGAAATATCCTTGCTCCATCAAAGCGTGCAAGTGTTTGCCATTGGGTAAGCTTTTACCCACCTGATGTGCCACCCTTCTCTGGATATTTTTAATAATACTGATAAATTATATTCGTCTGATTTTCATTTTCCTAGAATCAATGCAAACTATCCTTTCCCTCCCCTTGTATCTAAGGAAAGCTTTTATTAATTACATTCGACCTATCTGAGATTTGAGAGACATCTTATTTTCACTGGAGAAGTTAATCCTCTCTGACCTTCATTTGCAAAACAAAGATAAAAATGCTTGTGTCATAAGGTAAATGTGGGTGGTCAAGTGGCCAAATGAGAGAACATATGTAGAAAGGCCTAGCATGCTGTCTGGGGCCAGGGCAGTTTCTTTGATAAGACTAAATGAATCTACTACACATTTACAGACTATTCTTTAGAGTTATGACCCTCAATGAATTGTCTTGAGTGCTATTTATTTTGGAGAAAATAGTATTTTCTGGACGTTGGCCCCAGTTTAGGGAGTATACTATGCATCTTGAAGAGGAAATAGGAAAAACTCTTTAAACCTAGAAAGAGAGGAAAGAATCCATAACACTTCTTAGACACTTCTTTCAATAAAGATTTTTTCTATTTCAGTGACTAATTCATTAAAAATAAGGGATTAAAATTAGTAATAGTTAATCATCTGAACATAGTATTTTGTACTTTATATTTCCTCAAATCCAGAGCTAATTTTTTTCTTCGATTGTTAACAATTATATAAATTGTATACAACATACATAATTTAATATTTTATTAAATTTAATAATTTAATAATAACTGAGCATATTTTATTTCTAAAAACAGTAATCATTTCCACAAATCTTTAATAGGCATATCCTAGGTGCAAATGTTTCAAACAAGGAGTAACATGATCAGTTTTGCATTTTAAAGATCACTTTGTCTGCTTTGCAGAGAATGGAAAGGAAAGTAAGAGTAGACATGAGGAAAATACGTGTTAGAATTGTGTGCAATGAAGAAGCTAAGAAACCTAAATGAAAACATATGAGGTCCTCTTTTAGCCATAACTTACTAAAACTGACCCTTTAATATAGCATCTGGGTTCTTAGAGACTTTTGTTTTCCATTATTTCTGGATTCCTGGTTATCTTCCAGACTGATAAATTTGCAGGAAATGTAGAATTGGATTTGTATAGCAAATTATAGCAAAATAAAGTTGTTTCATCAAAGCTGGAAACCATTATGTGTCAATGCTTACATATTTTTCTTATCTTTTCTTTAATCAGTCTCAATGCATTCAGAGATTTTTGTCTAATAAATAAACTACCAATAATGACCAATTTTTGACTAGAAGTTACAGGGGAGAATTAAAATCCAATAGTGGATGCAGTATGTCAACATTTTTCACTTTTGCCTTCTAATGGGGATTAAAAAGTAAAGCAAATTATTTCTAAAACATATCCTAAAAATAAGACATGAAACAAGATTTTACTTTTTTTTTTTTTTTCATTTTCTTCGTTGGAGAAAAGCTGTCTTTCATTCCAACCTGATATTGTGTTTTTTCTTGTAATACTACATTAGGGTTATTAGGATGAGATTATTATCTCTCTGCAAATCTGCAAATATAGTTGTAATACATATTGAAAGTCCATAGATATTTCAATCGGGAATGTTACAAAGTGGAATTCCTCAGACTTTGATTATAAATTGTGCAGTATAATTCATTAGAACAAAGAAGATTTTGTTTTCCATTATAGAAAGCAAAAGGATTTAATACCAATAGAAAGTAATTTTCTTTTTTTTTTTTTTTTTTTTGCGTGGGCAGGCTCTGGGAATCGAACCTGGGTCTCCAGCACAGCAGGTGAGAATTCTGCCACTGAGCCACCGTTGCCCTCCCAAAAGTAATTTTGATGTCCAGAAATATAATACTCTGCAAATAAAATCTCATTCCCCCCATAACAGGAAAATAATATACAATCTGTCCTATGTCTTCATGAATAAAAACCCACTTAGGCATCTGTCCAAGCAAACCAAACAGTAAGAATTATTATTTTCTATAATTTCTTTACATTTGAACCAGCGTGTGTTCATCTTTGATGTATAACCTTTGTAATTCAAATTGGACCCAATAGGAAATTTGGTGAGCTTTATTTTGAGTAGGTAAAACACTGCCTTAATACATAGTATGATTCAAGGTCTCCATTTTTCTTTATGAGTGAAAAAAGTATTACAAGTAAAAAATATGTCACAGTAATATATAGTAGGCTATGCACTTATATTAGATGGAAAGTGGATTTCCACATCTACTCCTTCCTCTTCGCCTCTTCATCCCCTGAACAGATAGCATGTTCCCAGCTAGAGGTATGTGCAGTAGACTAATGGTTGTCATAGCAATAACAATGGACTGTAGTAATTAAAGTAAGTTCAAGTCTTGATTCCCTTTTACTGATTGTGGGTCCTTATTATTTCTAAACCTATTCTTTTCATCTTTAAGATACAAATTATAAGAATTAAATGAATGTGTATGAGAAAGTACTTTGTAAATCTTAACTCATGAAGTTGAGGTAAGCCTTATCTCAATCATGTTTGTTTTCTTTAGTGAAAATTCCTTAGCCAAATTCTTCTTTCCTCCTTCCCAAAGATATATAATTATCCTGTCTGTACTGTAATATTATCATTGTGCAATTATTAATTTAATTACAAGGAATTTAAATTCAGGTCACTCAAATAGTGCAGTTCTAGTACAAAGGAAAAGAGGAGTGCTCTTACTGTTATATTTCAATATTCTAATCACAGATAATTGAATGTTTATTATTAATATTTTGAAAATTATGGAAATTAACAAACTAGCAAGTGAAAGTCTCTTGTGAAATGAGGATCACTGAAAAAATCTTAACATTTATTTGAAAGCTATATGCTTTTTATAGATACATGTTTTTACTTTGAATGTTATTTCATAGTTTATATTTGGCATGTAATAAAACATTTGCTCATTTCATGTACATTCATATATTGAAAACAATAAGTGCCAAATAATGTTTGAGGCCCATTATTATTTACAGCAATAAATAATGCAGACAAGGTCTGTGAAAATTGGAATTTATTTCCATTGCCACATGGATAGATCTATCTTATCATATGTGCAACTCTTACTTGGGCCTTTTGGGTTGTTTCTGATGCTTCACAATAAAAAAAATGTAACAAACTCTTAGCATATACATCTTTCTGCACTTGTGCAAATGTTCATTAAGTGAAATTTTAAGTCAGCATAATTAATATTTCTTTTTTACTAGACATTGCCACAGTACCTTTTAGAGGTACTAGTTTAAATTCACAGAAAAGATAAATGTTTTCTCATATGACATAGACATTTTGTTTCTTTAATAAATGAACAGTGAGCTCTATGATTAGATTTTCATGCCTTTGTTAATCATTTTGAACATTTGGAGAATTATTCATGTTTTCCAGATATTTGGATATATCTATTTTATGGTCCTTTGATTCCTAATTATGCTGAAATTATTTTCAAAGTTGTTGTCAGTTTACATTGTTTAAGGTAAGCCCAAAGATAATTTTAATTTTGATTATTTAAATTTATCAGTGTTATTCTTTCTGACTTTCAGATTTTGACACAACAGTATTTCCTACACCAATTTATTAAAATGTTTGCTTATATTCTTTTCTAATACTTTTGCATTTTCATATTTTTACATTTAAATATCTGATCCACACTAAATTTGCATAGGTAGTAAAGTAAGTAACTAGTTTGACTTGATGCAGATATTTTCCAATTGTCCCATCTCTATTTAGTTAACAGCTATTCTTCTGATAAAATACAATGTCATCTTTATTACACATTACATACCCATATATACTTGGCTATTGATCAGTTTATTCTTTGGCCAGGACCATATTCTATGAGTAACTCTAACTATATGTTTTATATTTTAATAGGGCTTTTAAGCCTTCATTAATTTAAGATATAACCATACATTACTGTATATTTATTCTTCTAAATCAACTTTAAAATAATTTCATTGGTATTTTTATGAGGGGTCATATTTCATTTCTATGTTACTGTAGCAAACATTGATATCATTACGATATTGAATTATCTGGCCCAGGAATGAAATTTGTCTGTCTATTCAAATCTTCAGTAATCCATAGTTTCTATAACCTTTGTATTTCTTATTGAATTTATTCTCCAGAATTTTTATGGTTTTATTGCCATGGGAAGTAAGATTTTTTTAACTAAATTTTCTTATTGGTTATTGTTTAGAATATAAACAAAAAAGTTCAATAATAAGTTCTATTATTAAACTCAATTTTATTTCATTGTTTTTTGTTTTCTAGTTATAAAATATATCAACTTCAAATATTGCCTTCTTAATTTAAATAGTCAGTACTATTATTTAATCATACTTCTTGCATGTCTAGAATAAATAAATAGTACTGATGATAAAAGATATCCTTACCTTGACCCTAACTTTGTTTTCAATACTCCTAAAATATTACCATTAAGTCTAAACATACTGACCTTTGGTATTTTATATGTGTATGTACATATATTCATATACAGTGTGTCAGACATATGTATGTATGAATAAATGTAAATAGTTAATAAAGTATTAAACAATCCTTATTTACTAACAACTTTTACTAGAAAAGGTGCTGCATTTTCTCAAATGTCTCTTAAGCATCTTTTAAGGGAATCATATATTCTTTCTTGATTGATCTGTTGTAATAGTGAATTATGGTTATTGATATAGTAATATTGACACATCTTTGAAAGATATGTCAATATTAGGATATCAGTATTACACGTGGCTGTGATAAATTATTTTTATAATGTGCTGATGGATTTTATTTAATTTTTTTCCTTTAATTATGGTAAGTAGAATTGGTTTTTTCACCTGTATGTATTTGTTTTCTCAGGATTTGATATTAATGTTTCTCTGGCTTTGAAAATTAATTTGGAATCTTTATTTTGCTATATTCTAAAACACCTAAATAGCATCAGAATTGTCCCTTAAGCGAAAAAAATAGTTGTGAAATTAAAATTGGTACTATTTCAGGAAATATTTCTTTGACAATATTCTTAATATCCTCTATGATTATTGGCCTGTTTAGGATTTCTATCACTTCTTAAGTCAACTTTGCTAGCTTATGTCTTCCTAGAAAATCAATCATTTTATCTAGGTTTTCAAACATTTCATTTCCTCTACAGCTGTGATTCTTTCCCCTTTATCAACCCACAATCAGCATTTGTATTTTTCTGTCTTTTGCTAGATTAGCCTAGCTAGTTGTGTACTTATCTTATTAGTTTCTTTTAAAAGTATTAACTTTATAGTTTTAATACAACTTTATTCGTTTTGCTTTTAATTTTTACCTTTATTTTTCCTCTCTTTCCCAAAAGTCTTTGATAGAGACATTGATTCCAAGATCTTTGCTCCCAACAGCTTATCTCATTTTCTGCCTGTTGATGAGTGAGGCAACACTGGGTGGGAAGCAGGGGAAAGAGGAGTCCTAGGAATTCTTGCTGCTTCAATAAGGTGCAATTTTTTCCATATCCAATGAAAGAGGTTTTAGTGGGAATTTTCTAAAGGACATTCTGATCTCTGGACTACTATATCCCTACCAAAAGAATGTCATCAGTGAACTTTTCCAGAATTGCAACCACCACCTTGTTACCAACTCTACCACTCTGGATATATTGAGTTTTCTTTCAATTTGACCCTAGTTGACTGCCTCTGGGCCAGATTTTTGTGCTGTAAGTTAAAAGACAGAATTGTTTCATTCTAAGCCTACGTGTAGTTTACCCCTTTTCTCTGTCAGTCAACTCTGAGGTGCCTCATTATTAGCTGTAATTTTGGTCTGGCATTTCTATAGGTAGATAAAATATTGACAAATGAAAAGAGTTCTAGGAATGTATTAACATTTGCTTTTCTAGAAATCAAATATCCCTGTTTTTTTCATGGGGGAAGGTCCAATTTCCCTTACTAACTGAGTTACCTTGGGAAAATCATTTAACCTCTTATATCTCAGGTTCCTCATCTATAAAATGGAGATAATAATAGTATCTACCTCACAAGGTTACTGTGAGAGTCTAGTAAGTTATATGAATTAGTATTGTTCAAGTTCTTGGAAAAGTGCCTGGCATATGATGACATCTGATTAACATTATCTACTTGTTCATTTCACAAAATATGAGATCACTGTGGGTAGCAGCAGGATAGGATGATTTATGCATAAATTGTAACTGGCTCTCTTCCATTCCAATTCTGACACATCCTGGAGGCAGGCATTGTTGAGGAGAAGGGCTCAGAGAGAATAACCTTCATGGTGACTATCCACGTAAAGTTTAAGACCGACTGCTTGCTCTTGATTGTGGGTGCTTGCATCAGAAGGGGACTGACGGAGGTATAGCTGCCATTTCATAACCTGTAGGATTATGTGCTCCTGCTGGTGAACAGACACCCCACAGGGAAAATACTATTTAAAAACAAAAAATTTAACTTTATTAAATCATTCTGACAATGTATACAACAGTGCCCCTTCCCATCTCTTTGTTCAACAAAGAAATGGAGAATGAGGTTAACCTTAGCACAGAGCAAGTCATCAAAAAGATCCAACAGCCTTATCAGAAGAATTTTGACCAGTGATTTCTCAGGTTTTGAGTCTAGGAGCAAATAAAGTAGTTTCTACCACTTATGTTGAAGGTATTCATGGGGAGGAAGAAAGTAAAGAACTTTTTAAATTAAGAAATTTATTTAAAAAACTATTGAAAACATGGATAAGATGGGCAAATCTATAATCCTCTATTCAAATTTTAAATTCAGCTGGATGAGAGAGAGAGAGAGAGAGAGAGAGAAGGAGAAAACAAGTATGTGCATGCATGAAAGAAAGGATATTTGCAATAGGCCAGACACACATCTTAAAACTGAATTAGAGTACAGATGCTCAGTTTTGACTCTAATTTAGATTAAAATTCCTTCCTAAAAAAGAAGATTGAAAAAAGAAGATAATATAGTGATCTTGAGAAAACAAGCAAGTATTCTTAGAGAGCCACTTATATAGGCATTATTTTATAGGCTGCTTCACATTTCTGCAGGATTATAGAACTGCTTGAAATACCTAAAGTTTTCAGATGCATCCGTAATACCTCAGTGTTTAGACTACAAATCACCTAGTATATTAAATACACCCTGCAGTTATTACTACCTCCTCTATTTTCCCTAAACCCTTACTTTCCTCTCTATCTACTCCCTATGTCTTCAAGTTCTAGTAACCCCACTACTTGTACCCACATAAAGCAGACCAATTTTTTTCTATAGCCTGATTCGTTCTCTGTATCGTCCCTGTTCGGCGAATGGTGTAACATACAATGCAGGATAGAGAAAAAATAAGAAGAGATGACATATTCCTCTGGTCAGATGGGTCTCCTGGATGACCTGATGGCATCATACTTGTTCCTACAACTATTCTTCATTATATTCATTTCTTTCAGAGGATTGAATACTCCGGGTATTGAAATCCCATATTTAAAGGTTGCTGTTGCAAAATGTCTTCCCAATTATACTAAATGAGTACAGGAATCCACCTAGCTTTTAAATTATATGATTCAACTCAAGTCCACACTGATATCATTCCTTTATATATTCCTGTTGTACTTCTTTACTTACCATATACTTGACTGTATACTCTGTTGCAAAAAATATTCACTTATTTGGCTTTTGTTCTAGTTTGCTAGCTGCCAGAATGCAATATACCAGAAACAGAATGGCTTTTAAAAAGGGGAATTTAATAAGTTGCTAGTTTATAGTCCTAAGACTGAGAAAATGTCCCGATTAGAACAAGTCAATAGAAATGTCCAATCAAAGGTATCCAGGGAAAGATACCTTGGTTCAAGAAGGTCGATGAAGTTTAGGGTTTCTCTCTCAAGTGAAAAGGCACATGGTGAACACAGTCACAGTTTCTCTCTCATCTGGAAAGGCACACGGAGAGCACAGCATCATCTGCTAGCTTTCTCTCCTGGCTTCTTGTTTCATGATGCTCCCCAGGAAGCATTTTCCTTCTTCATCTCCAAATGTCGCTGGCTGATGGACTCTCTGCTTTGTGGTGCTGCAGCATTCTCTGCTCTCTCTGAACCTCCCATTCTCCAAAATGTTTCCTCTTTTATAGGACTCCAGAAACTTATTAAGACCCATCCAAATGGGTGGAGACATGTCATCACCTAATCCAGTTTAACAACCACTCTTGATTAAATCACATCTCCAGGGAAATGATCTGATTACAGTTTCAAACATACAGTATTGAATAGGGATTATTCTGCCTTTATGAAATGAGATTTAGATTAAAACATGGCTTTTCTAGGGGACATACATCCTTTCAAACCAGCACAGCTTTGTTATTCATATCTGCCAGATCAGATTGTAAACTCCTGGTAATCAGGAGTCTGATTTTTGTTGATATTTTTTTGCACCACTAACTCCTCTTATCCTACACCCAAACTTCGGCACTTGTCAGAGGCTTAAATGTAGAGTTAGTAGGCATTTGCCCATTCTTGTGGAAGTGAACTGAACATGTATCCCAACAGGTAAACTCTACTACACTGTAATTGATTCTTAAAAAAAAAATTACATATTGAAACTCTTATTCTTGTAATTATGGGTTTTGTTAAGCTAAATTCTGGAGCCATAAAATCCTATTAATTCTTTTTTAATGCAATTTTATTGAGATATATTCATACACCACACGATCCATCCAAAATATACAATCAACGGCTCACAGTATCATCACGTATTTGTACATTCATGACCATAATCAATTTTTTTTTCTTTGCATGGGCAGGCACTGGGAATCAAACCTAGGTCTCTGGTATGGCAGGCAAGAATTCTGCCACTGAGCCACTGCCACACCTCCCAACCATGTAAATTTTTGAACATTTTCATAAATCCAGAAAAAGAAAACACAAAACATACCATACCCTTATCCCCCACTATTATTGACTCCCTGGTATCAGAGTGGTACATTTTTTATTGTTGATGAAAGAATATTTAGATACTACTGTTAACCATAGTTTGCAATAGGTACAATAATTCTCTTTTCAAACACCTTATTCTCAAGCTCCTCTCCTGAAGATTCTGATTCAGTCAGTTGGCAAAAATCCTGGGAATTTGCATCTTTAATAAGCATCCCTGGGAATATGGTTTGTAGCCAAGTTTGTAAAAAATTGCAGTAGGCAATATGAGCCTGTTTCTGGGAAGTCCTGAAAAAAAGAAATGTGTTTTTTTCTCAAATGATATATATGATTCACTCTCAAGTTTGAAGGATATAGTAAGTATTTGGGGAGTGCCAGCCCCTTTATATAATCATTTAAGGAAATTAAGGATTAATTAATTTTTAGCTAGAGTCGCAAACTAATTTTATATCATCTTTCTCTCTCTGTCATTTATCTATCTATCTATCTATCTATCTATCTATCTATCTATCTATCTATTTATCTATCTATCTATATCATCCGTCTATTTCTATGCATTCACCTCTCCATCCATACATACATCTATCTTATCTATATGTCTCCACCCACTCATCTACTTTTCTATTTGTCTATCCACCATCCTATATCTTTATTATTGACCTTGGTTCAAAAAGGATTTAAGGCACTTCTGTATACATATCTTATGCTTTCTAAATTAAGCATATGCAACTGCAAAAAACCACAGCCAAGATTTTTATAAAAGCTATTATAACCCAGAAATTTATGTGAATATAAATTTTTAAGAATTACCTCTTGTTTTACTGAGTTTTTTTATTTGGTTTGAAACATCTCCTGGGAGCCTAAGTTGTTTGTTTCCTTTTCTTGTGAGCAATTTAAGTAATCTAATAGGCAGTTCTTGTGATTAGAAAAATGTACTTGCTGTTGACTCTAAAGTTTCATTTTCTCATAGTATTACCAGGTCTTCTATTTGTGTGCATTTGTTCTATGCTATATAACTCCTCTTTTCCCTTTGTGTTAATCTTTGTACATAAAACTCAACTAAAAACCGTCTCCTTAGTAGTCATTACTCAGTCTAGATTGAAAATGTTGAGCAATTTGATTCACTAGTTCATCTCTCTATTTCCTTAACCAATTTAAGCCTCTTTGCTCATTTGCCTGCTCCTTCCAATTTATTTTACAGCTCTGATCCTCTGTACTTGAAACTGAAGAGATGTGATCTTATTAGACTGTCATATAAAGGGTGTTATCAGTTTTAAGATACGACAAATTTGTGCAAAACCAAAATAGCACTTGGCCTATCTCTGGCCTGTCTCTTCATTATTGTCCAGTCATTAGAATCCACATCTGACTTATCAGTTTTGCTTTCTTTGACTCTCTAGAACCCTTCAATAAATCCAGTGTATTTGGATGGCATTAAAAATTCCATTAGGGCCCAAAGCTAAAGGAGCTAACACAGATACCAAGTTTGGGAATTCCCCTAAATTTATTACTTCATGTTGCAACTTTTGGATATAGGAGTGATTCCCAAGTAGGATTTGCTTGACACTCAGTTAGGTCCTCTCCAAGTGGGATCTGGACAAATGCTAATTGAGACTCACACTTAGGCTTGTGATTCCGGAAATTCCATTATCAGTAATGCATCTGGAATGTATCAGATTGAAATCAGCTGGAGTAAATTTTCAGTACCAAAAGCCCGCATAAACCAGGACAGAAATTTATTAATTAATAATGAAGATTAAGACTGCCAGCTGAACCACAATTCTTAGGTCAGCTATCAGTGCATTAGTTCCAGTTAGAAAAGCCAGAATGAAAAGTCAAAAATTAAATAGAAGTTTATTTGTCGAGTGGAGGACTAAATCAAGAGAATTATTGGTAACCTAAAGGTTATTATCACTAACCTATCAGAAGGAATCATCAAGACTTTGGGATATTTCTCCAAATCAAACTAGGACAAGACTAACAAAGAACTTTCTCCTTAAATCAGTGATGGCTACTCACTTATAGAGTGAGATTCTCTTTTCTCCCTTTGGTTATTCCCAGTCATTCTTCAAATATCAATAAGGTTGTTGTTTTCTTGCCACTAGTCACCTTATCTATTTTCTAAGCCAGGCCCTTTGCTGTGTACATGAAATTTTACATATTATTTAATCCTCAACAGAATACCCCATGAAATTTTCAGAGAAAAATGGGGTCAGAAATGTTATGTAACTCACCCAATGCCACACAGCTTATAGCTAGAATTCAAACCTAGATCTATCAAAAACAAAATCCATGATTAAATTTCCTTCTGTATTTAAAATACTTACTTTAAGGAAATGCTACACATAACTGATGTCATGCGTGAGTTTTAGTGTGTTCACTCTTATAGGATAAATTTATTAGGGAATTCTTGGAACACCTTATCATTAGTCATATATTCTAATTATGGATAGTATTTAACTTCCCACATAGACAGAAAGGAAACACCGGTCAGTTCCAAAGGAAAGAGCTGATCTTTGTGACATACGCATGAAGAGGTAGGAAATTGGGCAGCAAAGCCACTTCCAATAATAACCCAACCATGACATTCTTCTCAGTTGAATGGCAGCTTGGAAATGGGCTACCATAATGTATCTATTATTTTCCCTAGAATTTTCCAATAAGAGTGCCACTTAGTTAGCAATTCTAGCTAAGACGTATCTGAGAATAAAATACCATTACTTTCAAAAACTAACATGAGGAGATTAGAATGTGTCCCATGGCTTGTGTTGGATTATCCCAGCATTGCAGGTTGCTGAGTACTAACATTCTCTAATTTAGTAATATCCACTGTCCCCACACCAAACTTGCAAAAATTTCCTCCTGTGGTTGGCAATTCTGTCCCTATTTGGGAACCACTGAAAATTAGGGGTTGGTGATAATCTATCTCGGGTTAAAGAGAGGCTTTATTTTTAAAAATTCAAAATACAAAAAAGAAATCATATTATATCACTTCTGGGTTTCAAAGCCTTCAGTGACCTCTGATAGATTTTAGAATAAAATATAAACGCTGCCTTAGTGTCCAGCATTACTGGCACCCATTTGCTTTCAAACTTCAACTCCTACCCATCCTCACTCAGTACTCATTAACTACATTGATCTCCTGTCTATTCAGATGACAGTTTCCTCAACTTCAAAAATGGTTTTCACCTAATGTCCCACAGCTGGCCTCAGCTCAACATATTGTCATAGAGAGGCCTTCCCTCCACTCCTCTCTGACATCTAAGCTATTTACCAGTGACTCCCTCTCTTCCATCATTCTGTTTATCTCCTTAATAGCCCTTATCTCAACCACCATGATCTCATCCATTACGCTGCTTATTTAAATTTTGCTTTCCTTCTATCACTGTAATGTAAGCTCCTGAGAGCAGAGTGCTGTTTAGTCCAGAATATAACAACACCATCGGTCCTTAATAAAGTCCAATGACTAGAGAAGGTAACATAAAGTATTTCTAGGAATTTTTTCTAGTTCTAATGTCTTAGGACCTACATCTAGTACTCCATCTTGCAGAGGCTAACAGAATCCACCAAAAATATGTAACAAACTTTAGGTCTTTGTATACCTTGATTTATCAAGCTAGTAATAGCATCATTCATTATAGCATTTTAAAAATTTTTGTAAGAGTGTTGTGGTGGTTGTTGTTATTAGTGGTGGTGGTGGTTAATACTACCACACAATGACCAGGTCCTCTGCTGACCCCTACGGAGACTGTGGGCAAATTAGGAATGAGGCATCCCTTCTGGGCAGAGGCAGCTCCCCTGGCCCCTGCGAAAGACACTACCTGTTCCGCCAAGTTCCAATTCCAACATTGGATCTTCAGTTGTCATCTGGTAGAAGACAAGTCTGGGTATCACTTGCCAAGCTAGGCTGAGGCTCACTCCACATTTTCCAATTAACAGCAGTGGAACTGCTGGTATTGCTCGGCAGGGACACTCAGGAGCCGAGTCACCTTTCTGTTTTCATGCTCTAATCTGGATTTTTTTTTACCTGAACTTTAAGATGACCTGGCTAAGGGAAGCTTTAGAAAGAGCTGCTCCAGGATTGTTATGCCCTCATAGACTGTAGGCCGTTTTATTTTCAGAGGCTTTTCTACACATCATAGAATATGCCTATATCCCATATTTATTATATTTATTACAATATTAATATTTATATTTATTAACAATTATTAACATTTATTAATATAATTATATTTAATTATATTTAAGTGGAATGTCAATTGTAAAATCTACTTAAGCATATTAATGTTAAATTTCTTATGTATCAAATTCTTTTGTTGGCCAAGTAAGTTTAATGTGTAAATAGTCCTGCATACCTCTCCAATGACTATGCTACTATAGAAATTTAATCAAAGCCAGATCTTCTGAATCAACCTCTCTGATTTTCTTCTTAGCAAGATGGTTTACTGCTTCTCTTAGGTCCTTCTCATTCTTCTTTAGGGTCTGGAATATTGGTTAGATTGGGCTATACATCTAGAAATTTCTTGTGATTATACCAACTGAAGTGTGTATCTTTTCCTGATTTTACAGATATTTATATTAGCACTTTTACTGAAAAATTTTAATGTGAAAAATACAAAAGATAATTGATTAAATATAATTTGGAAAAGTATTTTTTAAATTCTGATTTACTCATTTGCTCTTATAATAAAAGAGAAATGAAAACTTTGGTTTTTATAGTGGTAGACATATGAGTTTTTATGATTTTGATCATTTAAATAGAGATAAAGTAGATATAATTAAGCTTTATCTAATGACAAATTCGATATTTTCCCATTACCGTAGAAAATATCCTAGTATATCTTGCATTCTATGAGATAAGAGGAAGAGTTTACAGAAAATTTATGCATAATAAATTTGCTTTGTTCAACACATGGAACTAATTGGGAAAGTATTTTTCTGTCCATGTCTTAAATTATTCACTTCCAGGAAGTAGTTATAAATAAAATTCCTTTAAGATTTACAGCTAATAATAGGTACTGAGTACCAAATTCTTTTCTGCTAAATGCATACATGCATTATCCTTATAAAAACCCTGGAAGGTAACTATCATACCCACTTTATAGATGAGGAAAATAAGCCTCAGAAAAGTCAAGAAACTTCCTAACCATCATTTTGATATTTGTAATCAAAGTAGTCAGTGGCTGAGGTTTGCTCCCAGTATCCCACTCTTGTCTGACCTGAGATCCCTTGTCTTCACCATCCTACTTGAGTGACTTTCTCCAAAACTTAACAGCAATCCTGCTATCAATTTACCTACAATACTTCTCAGTATTTCTCTCTGGACTCTTCTGAAATATATATCTTTTGCTTTTACTTCAATAACATCTACAATAATTTAGAAATCCCTATCTTTTTAAAAGACATAGCTGAAGATTTAAAAACATGCTTTGTCTACATGTGTAATTATGGGGGAGACAAAGAAAGATGCCTTTTCAAGACAGTCAGTGGAAGAGCTGGGAATTAAATATTTTTAATTCTGCTCGTCTCATTAAATGCAGAATTGGTGCATTTTTTTTTCACAGAGGACATTTTTCATATTTGAATCCAAGTTAAGTGATGTAGTGAGATAATGTGATTTTTCTTTCATTGGCCCCAGTCTTTGATTAAATAATTATATAGAACTTGCTTTGAAAGCCACACATTTTTCAATGACTTATAAATATAATCATGAACTTTTTTCTCACTCCCTTCTGTAGTAATATTCATGTCCTTGAACATCTTTTAAGAACATATAAAAGTTTGCTGATGTTAATATGAACAAACAATAAAATAAGTGTTAAAATAAATCCTAAAGAATTTATATAGAATAATACAGTCATGGCTATTTTCAATGAATATACATCAATATACATCATAAGATTGGAATTCCACAAAATAATGCTTTTCCCTACATTTCACAGTTGAAAGGGAATCAGGAAGGTGAGAAAAGTATCACCCTGTCTCCAGTAAGTAAGAAGCATGTCATTTGTCCTTGAAAAGGATGGAATACTTCTCTTCTAATGGCCAATTTCATCGCAATTCTTTCCCTTCACTAGCAGTGATCCTCAAACTGGCTTCTAGGAGGGAGTGGTCTGTTCATTCATGCCTGAAGCTATTTTTCAGGTTAGTTAAGTATCAGAAAACTTAGATAAGCCCTGCTGAGTGCATCATCATCTGTCACTGTAGAGTGAGAGCCACAATTGTGCAATGCAGTGATGCAGTGTCTGTTTCGTTAGCAACGACTCTATTGGCATTTCAGTTATGGCTAAAAAAAAAAAAAAAAAAAAATCACCAGAGATATAATTTTGGCGCTTGACCAAAAAAAAAAAAAAAAAAAAAACCTTAGCTGCCAATAGCTTTCTGGAGCTGGTTAAAATGGTTACACACACTCTTATTTATAGTTTAAGGTTTTCTTAAATTATGTGGGTGAGATCATGTCACTGGCCTGGTATATGAGCTACATTCCTGGATATTCACTGAGGCACATATGCAGAAAGCAAAACTGATAAGAGAAATATAAATTTTAATTAAAGGATAGAAAGGGAAGCACTTTCCATGGTTAACAATAGAAATGCTTAGACTCAACTGTTGGCCTTTTACATAGAATTTTGTCCTACGTGAAATTTAATTTAAAATGTAAAAAAGTATACTGCTAGAAAGCTTTATAAAAATTGTTTGTAAAATATATTGATGTGTGCATATTGAAAATTAAGAAAGATATCACAAAATGAAAACATAAAGGGAAAGTACGATTAGCACAACTATTAGCATTAAGAAATCTATCCTTTGGTTTTGGGGTAAAAAGTGAAAGTGCTGCTGAACTCATTTATTCCCTTGGATAGCAGTTAGTTTTGCATTAATTGAAAGCATTTAAGTTATGCCATTCAATTTACCCTATAATCATTCTTAAATGTCTTGAAATGCCTTAAAATAAAAGTCAATTTAACATGACAATAGCATCCATGCAGACGTACACAATTTCAAGTTAACTTTGGTCCCCCAAGCAAAGCATATTGCTGTACAAATCTTAATGTTCCATCTCAGAAAACCTAAAAGACCTAAAAAGATCTAAAAAGTTGAACTTAAAAGCAAGCACACAGGCGATGCAACGGTGCCTTAGTGGCAGAGTTCTCGCCTGCCATACCAGAGACCCGGGTTTGATTCCTGGTGCCTACCCATGCAAAAAAGAAAAAAAAAAGCAAGTACGCATCATAAGACAAAAGGAACTAAAATTTCTGGATTATTGGGGAAGTTCCTTAATATTCTCTGAAGACACTGAGGCCTAGGCACGCTAGGATGATCTCGCCAATGACAACCCAAAACACCGCTTCTCCCTAATATGTCCATGCAGTGAAGTTTAATCTGCAGCACAAACTGAGCAATGTTTACTGTGATTAATGGATATGATATATATGATTAATGGACATAAATAAAAGTGTGTGTAACCCATTTTAACCAGCTCCAAAAAGCTCTTGGATTGAGGAGAAGTGGCATTGGGGTAGGTGGAAAACCTCATTTCACATAAAAGAAATCTGAGTTCCACGAGTCATGCCTCCAGGCTGCCCATCAGTGTTCATTGAGCTTGTCTCTTGACATGCTGACCTCCAGCTCAATGATCTAAGATAATTAATATTTTAAATTTCACTCTCAGAGTGCAAGTTTATCTGAAAAGTTTTTTTAAAAAATATCTTTGCCATAATTTTATAAAATCTCTGTATGTTGTTAACTTCAATTTTGTCTCTCTAGTCTAGACCTCTTCTTGGATCTTATATGGCATCCTTTTAATTGACAGCCCTATTTAATGTTTAATAGGATCCTAAACATATAGGTATGTTATTATAAATATAAAGGAGACATATAAAATGGAAAATATGTACTTCTTTTCTAGTTTATGATGATAAACTCAAAGTAATAGATCACCTAAAAAGGTTTAAATGTGTAATTAATCATAGTTACATGCTACATATACATTATTGATATAAATAGTACTTCCTTATTAGTATATGTACTCAAATACCGTATTTTTTTAATCTTTCATATCTTTCTTTTGTTATTTTATCTTAGCCGCTTTAGATGTTACTAGTGATTAGTACAATCTTAGCTTCCTTGAGCAATTTTGGTTAAATAATCCTCTTCATAAGAAATGTCAGCTGCTTCGTGGTTTAATATAATGAGGCAGATGGTTCTTTCTGCCTTCCTCTATATTTTTGTGACATTTAAGTTGCTTATTCTTAGGATATTTATGTTAAAAACGGTTTGGGCGTAAGCCTTACCCCCAGCTCACTGAGTTTTCTTCATGAATGTGGAGATTCCCTTTTGATGGACAGGAGTGTCAGCTCGCACTTATGTGATGTCTCAGTCTGGGGCGTAGTGACTGCTGTGGCTGCTCGCGGAAATGCCCGCTGAAAGCCAACAGGTCAAGGCCGGCTTTGTTCCCCTTGAAAGTGTGTATCATCCAATGGAAGGGCATAAAATGCTCTGGGACCTTAATAACACAAAGTATGTTCCACTTCATGGAGCAATAGACTTAAACTCAGTAATTTCATTGAGTGAAAATATTGAAAACCAAAAGCAGCTGTATTCTTATTACATGTAAAAATCTTGATTTATTAAAATTATGGGCTTTGACATAAGCAAATAAAAATTTATAAAGCAGTAACTAGATAATTTAAGTTTTACCTGAGAATTTTTACCTGTCAAGCATGTATATCCTCTGGAAATCTAAAGAACTGCTCCATGAGATGAAAGTTAAGGCTAAATCAAGTACCTCAAATGGTTGTAATTCTGACAGCTGTACCCCTGGCATCTGCCTTCTTGTCTCAGAAAGTCTCTTTATATCATGCTTTTGAAGGGAAGATAAATACACGAAGGAGAAACACATTATTAAGCATTATGAAAGTTATTTTTTTAACATTATCTCATTTAATTCTCCAATAGCTTGATGAATAAGTATAATTTGATTCATATATTTATAATCTATATACTTCTACAAAGATTTTGAGAGGGCTTGCAATAATTTAATTGATATAAAAAACATAAAACATATTGGTTTATTATACAAATTAAACAAATATCAGAATATGGGGGGGAAATGCATTGCACTTTATACTGCTTTGATTTTGTGAATTAAATGTATTAGTGATTTTTAAAATAAGGTACAGTAAAGGTGATAAGGCAGGAAGAAGTCCCATAGCATTAACATGTTGAATTACTTTCTCCAAGCTTTGGATAATAAAGAAGAGGAAGGTAAAACTAGAGAGAAATTAAGGAGATACGTTTTAACTGAGGATTATAGAGTTTCCCATTAATCTAACCAAAATAAGAATAGTCATCAGAGCCAAGCAAGAGAACGGAAGTGTCTCTGCTGGAGTGAAGTGGAAAGGGATGTTCAGTTTGTGTCCGAGGTTTCCAGTGTGGCTGATAACAGACCAAATGAGGAAGATTTAAAGATTTCTAGGAAGAATGCAGAAATAGGGAGCCAAATGACCATGAAAGGAAAGGGCTGTATTCCCTTAGTATTTACATCCCAAATAGGGTACCCAAGTGTAGCCATCACATGAACGCTCACAGTGGGGGGCAGACATACAGAGAGTTGCCTAAGGTCTAGAGAAGCATCTGGAGGCTTTTCTGCTCTACATGATATTTCTCAGCCATCATGGTTCTCATCTGTCCTATCTCAGATAAAATGATGGAATCATAAAACAGCTATTTCTTAAAACTCCACATAAATTATTACAAAACCTGAATTTATTGCAAAGTTTTCTAATCACCAGGAGACATCTACTGAACATGTATGATATATTCTAGCACTGACCTGGATTCTAAGGGGGATTCTAAGAGTGTGTCCTCTGTAGTCTGACCCTTAAGGAGCTTACAGTCAAATGTGGAAGATATGGCTCTATGTGAAAGGACTGAAAGAACTATATGACACGTTACCATCACGCACTGAATTGTGTGATGAGACTATAAATATAACTAAATTAAGTGTGTTAGTGTTTCTAAGCATTTAGAAAAGTGCTGGCACTTAAAATATATAACAGAACTTTGGGAAAGTTAAGGAAACTTCCTCAAGGATGAAGAAGACAAGTTTGGTTTCCTTAAGTCAAATAATTTTGGACGCTGAATTTCCCTTTTTGTAAAAAGGGTATTATATTTTCCTTTTAAACTCATATAACTCTTAATTCACTTCTGCATTCCATCAACAGGTACTCACTGCATAGGTTTAAAGCCTAAGCCAGGCCTAAGAGATATAAGAGTGAGAAAAATTCTGTAATCACTTATACTGAGGGAACTTTTCATTAGAGAGATGGTTTCTCTCCAATCACCAGAGACTGATGAGAACAGAAATAGCTTCAAAACAAAACCTCGTGAGATAGGCAAGGATTTATAGGAAATGTTTTATGGTGACAAGAAAGATTGAAGAAGGAAGTGACATCCCCAAGGAAGTGACAAGGAGGGCCTTGAAAGGAGCGGAGAAAGCTGACGTGGGGGGTTGGGAGGATTTTTCTGGCAGAAGCAAAGACATGATTAATGGCACCAAGGCATGACAGCAAATGATGGGTTTGGGTAGCAGGAAGCAAAGTGGCAGTACCTTTTATAAGAGGGAGGGATGTAAAGGGGTTTATTCTAAATATTGAAGATCTACCAACAAAAAAGCATTCACAAGAAAAGGAAATTCTAATTCAAATTTATGATATATAATGAAATGTGGATAAAATATAATAAACTAAAAAAGAAACTCAGAACGAATGGAAATACAGATAGAAGAGATGAATAACAAGGGAAAAGATCCTATGGGCATATGCTAGATATAAATGCCTATACATTTACTAAAATAACTTACTAAAATTAGACTACATATTAGGTTTGAACTTTTTGGCACTAAGAATAATTATACAAAGGAAGAAATTGATGTTCAGAGAAGTGCCTTGCCGAACGGCACAAACTTAATGGCAATGCTGAAATCGATCTTAAATTCCAAACCTTGATCCCCAAAACCTATGCTTTGTCTACCACAACATGATGAGAAGTTTAAATCCTTTTTAAAATTTAAGTGTTAACCCTAAATACATGTTTCCTTCTTTATTCATCAGCGCCTTTCTTCCTCAAAGATCACATTTTCCTGAAAGCCCCTTGGTGGTATGATTCTTGAACCTTTGATTCTTTGTAGCTGAAGAAATTTTCTAATTTCTAGATGCTGGATCAACAACGCATTATTACTGGAATCTGTGAATAAGAGTGTATTAAAGTCCTCTGTCTTCTAGCATCTGATTATTATAGAGCTAAACCCAATACATGACACCATTGTAGAACTATTACCAATTGTTTCTATATTTCATCTTCAATTTACTCTTTCAGCCTTAGTTCCTTCTTCCTTTCCTTATATTAAATAGATGAAATATTTAATAAACATGCTTATTCTGCTAGGCATTTCAAAGAGATAGAAAAGATGAGTGAGATACCATCTTTACTTTTAAGGAGCTTAAGTCTATTGCCAATCATAAGCCAAGTGCAAGCATATAAAGTAGAATAATTTGTGCCACTCAAAAAAAAAAATAGTAAATGCAATGGGGAGTTCATGGAAGAAAATTTAGGAAGACTCCAAAGAGCTCTGAGATTTAGCTGGGTACTTTCTTTAGGTCCTGAACATGTATTTTGTTGGCAAAATACATGCCGTTTGTATTATCACTCCCCAACTCATACCTTGATCAATATCACTGATAAATTATGGAATTACTCTTCTTTCTCTGAAGCTGAAAAGGACTTTATAAATTTTTCCAGATATTACCCTAAGAAATGCTACCATTTTATCAGAGTTTCCAAAAGATAACAAATACTTGTTTTTTTAGTTTTTGTTTTTATCTGCATTATGAGAAGATGTGGGGTTGGGAGGATGGTAGAAGAGAAGGAGGAAATGTCAGTAAAGGCAGAGGTGAGAAAACATAGGCATTTTTGGAAAATTCTAAGAATCCCAGTTTGGCTGTCATACAAGCTATAAAATGGGACACTAAACTGAAACAAATATAGATGTAAAGCCCTATTTTGGAAGACCTCAAATACCTGTTTGAGGAATGTGCACATAAAGCTCTTCCTGTATCCAAAGCAGGCTACTCAGAATCTGTCTCAACTTTTTCCATCTCTGTGCATTTGCCCCAGCATATCTGCCAATAGGAATGAATTTCTACTTTGCTTTCTTATCCCAAATTCTGACCATCCTTGCCTTAAAATAATTCCTAAACCCCTCTAATTTCCACATTTGGCACCAACAATTATTATTGTATTTATTAATAACTTTTATGATGTGCTATCTGATACTGTTGGCTATATGTGCATATGTATATGACCTGTCTCTCCAGCTAAATTGTATGCTTCTTTGGTCAGAAATTATCAATTTTCACAGATACGTCTGACAGAGGTTAAATAATTGTAAGTGGTCATATCGTGAGAGGTTGACAAACTTGACTAAAATTTAGACAAAAAGAAAAAGAACTTCAAGATCAGCAAATTTTAAAGTTCAACATACAGGCCTACATGAAAGTTTAAATACCCTCAACAGCCTCATAACTAAAGGGAGAGTTGAATATAAGACTTATGGGTGACTGATCTTATAGAATCTGGAATTAATGCAGTCAGAGCAGAACAAATACAGTTGAATCAAAAAATAAGTAGCAAGTTTGAAAAATCTGATGAAGAGTCTTAAGATCTATTTTATAGGGCCTGGAGTTTAAACCAGCAGTTAAAACTGAGGCATTACTCTAAATCTAGAAAAGATCTCTATTGTACATGGGAATCCCATCAGAATAAACAAAATCCCAAGAGTTTACTGAAGATCAATAAATAGTCATGGGGTCCTGAAACATGTGAAGTAGTCTGAAGAGGTTACTTTGTGGTTTCTTGTAGGTTGGGGGGGGGGGGAGGGGAAAGCAACTAAAATAGAATTCTATTGGAACACAGTTATTATACCACAAAGATGAATGCATTCTAGGTTAAGTCACGGATGTATTTGCTTAGAGTTATTTCTCATTCTATAAGAAGAAAAGCATATTTTTCTTGTGTGTGTTTTTATTTTCAAAGTATCTGTTACAAATGTTTTCAACTTTATAATCCAAAAGTGAACTTACTATTATTACCGGATTTATTTTTTCTGTCACCAGAAATATTTTTACTAGAAAGCCACCATATTTGGTCAATGAAAATATTCAAATTTGCAATTAGACCACTAATAAAAATTAATTGCATATTTTTCATGTTTTTTTTCCCCCTTTCTGCCCTAGTTCAGACAATTGATGGGTCATAGCTGTTTTCTTATAGGAAACAAGTCAGTGAGTTTGGGAAGAGTCAGAGAAATGGTCCCAGACCTAGGTAGGATTTGTCCTATTGTGTGGATAGTTTGGACAGATAGAGTTGGATAGGCTGTTCACATGTGTAAGGGGAATAGGCGTCTATTCAGTTGTGGCTGAGGTTTGTCAGGAGAGGATGAAGTGGATAAATGCAGATGATGGGCAAGATCCAAGCATGGCCAAGAATCTACATTTTGGAATCTCTCTGAGTGGTGATTTTCCATGTGCCATGTTAGGAGACAGCACACTAGAAAGAGCCAGGTGAAGCCCCAGTTTCTTGGGATTTATAGGAGTAGTCATTCACAGAATGAAAAGAAAAAACAATTGAGAAACAAGATAGAATCTCAATTTGTAGAATTATATCTTTGAGTATAGTATAGAGCTTTGTCATCTGGTTTGTCTTATGGATGGTGGGAGCTAGGCCTCACCAGAATTCATTGTTAGTTCTGGTCCAGCCCCAAGTCAGAATAGTAGAGAGTGAGAATTCAAGAGTCCAATAGTCAACTTTGGAGTACCATGTCCAGGAGCAAATGAATTGCTACTAAAAAGCCCTTGCCCAGATTTGCCTGAGACCTTATAAATATTTTCTCCTTAAGTTGCATCTGGTCTTGGAACTGACTCTAGATGTTGTTATGAGTCAGGAACTAAGCAAACCATAGGCAAGGGGGAAATAAGCTCGAACTGATATTTGCTTCCTATAAACATAACAGAAATGCTAAGAAATGTTATTTATTCATATGTATTTGCTATTTTTTATGACAGCTTTTCATCTGGGTAACAGCAATTATCAGTGGCAACCAGGACTATTCAAGATATGTTTCATTCATCCAGAAGGAGTGTTCTAGTTTGCTAGCTGCCGAAATGCAATATACCAGAAACAGAACGGCTTTTAAAAAGGGGAATTTAATAAGTTGCTAGTTTACAGTTCTAAGGCCAAGAAAATGTCCCAGTTAAAGCAAGTCTATAGAAATGTCCAATCAGAGGCATCCATCCAGTTAAGATACCTTGGTTTAAGAGGCCGATGAAGTTCACGGTTTCTCTCTCAAGTGGAAGGGCAATTGGTGAACAGAGTCAGAGTTTCTCTCTCATCTGGAAGGGCACATGGCAAACACGACATCATCTGCTAGCTTCTTCTCCTGGCTTCCTGTTTCATGAAGCTCCCGGGGAGGCATTTTCCTTCTTCATCTCCAAAGGTCACTGGCTGGTGGACTCTGTTTCTCATGGCTATGTTGTTCTGCTCTGCTCTCTCTGAATCTCCTTCATGCTCCAAAATGTTTCCTCTTTTATAGGACTTCAGAAACTTATCAAGACCCATCCAAATGGGTGGAGATATGCCTCTACCTAATCCAGCTTAACCACCATTCTTGATTAAATCACATCTCCAGGGAGATGATTTAATTACAGTTTCAAACATACAGTGCTGAATAAGGATTAGAAGAAGTGGCTGCCTTTACAAAATGGGATTAGGATTAAAACATGGCTTTTCTAGGGTCCATACATACTTTCAAACCAGCACAAGGAGCTTCAATTTTTGAGAGAAAAAGCCTTGATTGAGAAGTCAGAAAAACACGTCTGGTGTCACTCCTGTTACTCACAAGCTGTGTTTCTTTGTACAGGTCACTTTCCCTCTCAGGACCTTTCTTCACCTGTGAAATAAAGAGGTTGAACTAGATTATCTGTATGGGTATTGTTTCATCTATCATCCTGCGACTCTATTAAGCAAATTTGACATCTGACCAAGCTTTCCAGAGTATTTACTGATGTATTTTTCCAGTGTATTCTACATGTAGAGATACTGGACAATAGAAACATGATTTGATTTTTAAATGGAGACTCTTGATAAAAAGGCTACATGATTGAATTCATCTCTTGGCTTTTCATTAGTCATACCTACCTGATTTTAAATGACAGACCTGTCTGCTCCAGGTTTCCTCACACTCCTCTAGTCTAGAAATCTTTCTTTTAGCCTCCTTCTAATTCATTAACTCTAATTTTGGTTCTAAACAATAGAAGCATGAGCAACCCTTAAGATGATGATAATGACTAAGAACAATAACAACTACCTTTCTCAGAGAGCTTACTCTGTTCCAGATATTGTGATATGCATAAGTATACATACTCATGTGTAACTCGTATGATCTCATTTAATCCTCACACAACTCTATGAGTTACACATTATTGTCTCCACTTTGCCTATGTAGGTCAGAGAGGTAAACCAACTTCCCAAGATCACTTCCCAAGATCCCAAGTGGAAAGACACTATACAAACCTAGGTCTTTCTGACACCGAACTCTGTGCTGAATCAGAAAAATCGCAGCAAAAAGCAAATGTGGAGATGCCAGTCTTTCTTCCATGCCAGGGAATTGCTCTTGGATATTTTGAAGAAGATGGGAAAGAGCCAATCATGGAGAGAAAAGACATTTCACAAAATGCAAGGCTTTGCATTCCCTATTCTTAAGTGTTTCTATCTGATTCTGCATAAAGCATCTTCTGACACTGCCACTACCCCCACGCACATATTTGCGGCATCCCATTGAGTAATCACTCTTTTCTACATTATATTCATCTACTCTCCAAGGAAAATTCTTTGCAGTAGTATAAAGTCAAGCTTTTTTATACCAAGCATTAAACATTTTAGCTATAAAAGTAGGTCTCTTATCACAGCTACTTGTCTCAGTTGGCCAGATTTAAATGCCAGTGATATAAAGGTCCAGGCAATTTATTTCAGGGATTAAAAGCAAGACTCTGGAATTTGAATGCATGCTTTTGATCATAGATCTACAACTTCCTAGCTACTAAGTACTTACTATCTTTGTGCCTCACTTTTCCCACTTGTGAAACAGGGATTAAACATAGTACCTACCTCACAGGGTTATTGTGAGGGTTAAATGCCATAAAATGGTGCCAGGCACTGTACAAAAGTACTCAATACACTTTTGCTTAAAATAACAAGAACTTTTTTATTTTTTCTTTTCCATTGATATATGATAAGCACACCTTAAATTTAGCCAAATGCTTCCTTCTCATAGCTATAGTTAAGTTAGTAAAGATAACCAGGGGAACTAGCATCATGCAATAGAAATAACCTGAGTTTTAGAATTTTTTTCAGGTATCTTTTGCTGTTTATTAAACTACTCCAAAACTTAGTAGTTTAGAACAACAACATCCATTACTTGCTATAATTCTGCAATTTGGACAGTGTTCCATGGGAATGGCTCATCTCTGTGTTTTACTCCTTATATGGAAGTTCCTCAGGTGATGAGGCACAAACACAGATAGCAATTCTGCTGAGAATACATGAAATCTTAGATCAAAGAGCCTGAAGGAGAAGAGGGGACTATGAATGTGGTGGAGGGGCCTGGAATTTATCTAACCTAGATTCCTACAAGGGTGTGTTGAGGAATGGGATGAGAAGCATGTGTATGGGTCCCAAAATCTTGTCTTTATTGTGATCCAGATAGGAGGGGTAAAGCTTTCACATAGATACTGGAGATTGGCAGTTTTAAACATACAGCATGAAAAGTTGATGTAGCAAGGGCCATTTGGAGAAGTTGAGGGCAGCCCTTATCATCAAAGCCATTTGGAGATACATGCCTTGCTAGTAAATTATGTGGTACAAAAGAGCAGAAGACACAAGGGATGTTTGGAGAAGTTAAGGACAGCTCTTATCATCCAAACCATATGGAATTGTATGCCTTGCTAGTTGCAGTTATGCCCAGAATGGGGCAAAAATGATGAGGCACCAGATAAAATTTCTGTTACATCATTACACTCTGCTTCATGTAGTGTTGGCTAGGGCAGCTTGGCTAAGGTTAGTGCAGTCTCTCATCCTCCAGGACCTCTCTTTCCTCGACAGCATAGCTATACTTCACATAGAGGCTGCCTTCCAAGAGTGAAAGCAAATCTACAAGTCCTCTTAAGGCTTGGCTGCAAAAGCTTACATATTCTATATTCTATTAGCCAAAGCAATCACAAAGCCATCCCAGATTCATAGGAAAGGACATCAGGAAAGGGCATCAGTCTCCACTTCTAGATGTGAGGAGTCACATATGCATACATGGAAAGAAGGACTTCTTAGTGGCCAGCTTTGCAGAGCAAATCAGAATGAAGCTCCAATTTAATTTCCTTTACCTAATACCTATGTAAGTTCTATGAGTCTCAATTCTCTTATATTTAAAATAACTCATTTTAAGGTTGTGAGGACTAATAAAGATAATGTAATAAAGTATCTAACACAACACATGATTCATAGAAAATGCTAAGCACATTTTTATTTCCTTTTCTTTTTTCCGTAATGCCCTACTGAAGAACAGATAAAGATAAAAGCAGAGAATATTCTTTCTATACAAGTGAGTACAATCTTACTGTTCACCACTGAGTTTGTCCAGTTGAAGAGCTTTTAGCTAGGCACACAAATTTAACACCTGAAATTACAAGGGCCATTGCCATGACTCTTTTTTTTTCTACATAAGTTATATTAGGAAATGCACTAGTCAAAATTTAAATTTTGCACCAAATAAACATGGTTTGCTTTAGTCTCACACATAAGTTGAAATTTTAAAATATTAATTACCATCTATTTTCAGCACCCTGCAGTAATGACATTCCTTTGTTCTTCCTCATGCAAAAACATTTCTAAAATTTGTACATCTAGTCACTATCATTATACACTCTAGGCATTCCTAGATTATACCATCTCAATCTTTATCGTCTATCTTTCTTTCTGATTTCATGTATGCCCCCAGCCCTCCTCCCTCTATCATTCTCACATTCAGCTCCATTCAGTGTTTTAACATAATTGTTTTGCAGTTAGGTAGTATTGTACTGTCCATTTCTGAGTTTTTATATTCAGTCCTGTTGCACAATCTGTATCCCTTCAGCTTCAGCTCCGATTACCCATTATCTTATCCTATTTCTATCTCCTGATGGTCTCTGTTACCAACAAAATATTCCAAGTTTATTCACTAATGTCAATTCATATCAGTGAGACCATGCAGTATTTGTCCTTTTGTTTTTGGCTAATCTCACTCAGCATAATGTTCTCAAGGTCCATCCATGTTGTTACATACTTCATAACTTTATTCTGTCTTATGGCTGCATGAAATTCCATTGTATGCCATGACTTTTGACTTGTCACTTACATTTAAAATTGCCGTTTATTGCTCTGTGACTTACTAATACATATGGTACATCTCTCCTAACTAAGAATCAGAAATGTCTAATTGTGTGGCAACCTCTTTCTTTGAGTCACCCCCTTACCCCAAAGTGAATTTCACCTTTGCCTAATAGCTTGTAGTTTACGTCAAACCATCTCAAACATACCATTCATGTTTGGGAAAATCATGAGCAGTTTTCACACAGATGTGGTAATAAAGGCACAGTCATACCACTTCATTTAGGGAGACTCACTATATGATGGTAGAGCTCCATGAGCAGCTTTCAGTGTCTTATCTTACTCTAAGTGGTTAGTCAACATGGTTTTCCTGCCCTGTATAGTGACATTTTTGGCTATATTCTTCCTATTGAAACCCCTCCAAATACCATAGCAGATGGTATTATTCAATATTTGGCCCAGGTTTTATACTTTGTGGTGGCCAAAACCCATAAAAAAAAGATATCTAGAATTTTGACCCTTAAAAATAAAGTTTAGTTGTAAGTCACATCACCAAAATTCAACATAGAATAAGATAACTTCACATACTTTGATTACAACAGTAACAGAGGATTAACATCAATACTGATTCAAAGAAGAGACATTTTCTGCTTTTCATCAATTTTTCTTTTCTTTTTGATATTACAGAGCTACTTCATTTAAATCAATCATGTCAAGATGCATTTACATGATTTAAATTTGAATCCTGTTTGTAAGGGGTACAAGCACAGTTTGGTGGATACTCAATATTTCACTTGGGAGTGTTTATCACAAATGATGGGATAAAGGTGCTTCCAATTAGAGTCATTTGGAAAATGTAAAAATGGAATTTCTGGAATTGGATTTGGAAATCACTACTCTGTTCTTTGTGACTGATGAGCCTTAGGCAGTGTTACAGTGTTTCATTAATGTCACCATTTCGTTTCACGGGTTAGTTTCATACTCCTTTTCTTCCATAAAGAAGAAGGTCACATAATTTCTTCCCCAGTCCTTTTCTTATTTCCCCAGAGATCTGTTCTTGGAAATCTTCATGCATGCTAATGAACTGGAACGGAAACCTCTTTTATCCCAAAGACGAGTCTCTGAGAAAGGCCTGAAGTCAATAACATGCATTTATAAGACTGAGTCTAATTTTGTTCCAGAAAAATACTAGGGGAACCACAATAGTCCAGCCTCAGCATTTGGGCAGACATTTCTACCATACTCTATTTCCAGACTATCACTAAATTATGCAACAAATAAATGTGCTCAAAGGAACTTTTATGCCTATTACATATTGAGTTATATTTATGGTACTCTCTGAAACAAATACATTTTTAAATATATGCTACTGAGACAAATAAATAGATGTCTCTGATATATAATAATCTTTAGTTATAGAAATAACTACATTGCCCTTATTTCCCTTTAAGCCAGTGGATTTTCATGCTCCTTGGACTCCTGAAAGGTCTTCAGAAATTTATTGCCACAGTTTCTCTTAAGTACTTAGAAAGTTAAATGGCCAAACAGTCCATGTATACACACACACACACACACACACACACATTTGTTTTTATTCTTTCTTTATTCATGCAAGTGTTTTTGCTGAAGAATATCTATAGTTGACTTTGTTTTCTCTGGCTCCAAAGTTCTCGATATTCTACCAGAAGCACAGTTCTCTCTTACACTAATAGGTTTGAAATGGCATTCAGGATATTGCTGGCATCCAACCTTCTTTTTACTTGACTATCTATCTCATCCAGTACATGTAGTATGTACAATAAACAGGACTCTGTTTTCTGACAAAACATGCCAGCATCTTTTAAGTGGTCATCCCTTATAGGACCTTATAGGTAAGATTCTATTTATTCACTATTGCCTTCTTGAATTGAATAAACACCAGGAAGAAGACCATAAAAAAAAGGCATGAGCTTTCCTTTTTTCTGTTTTTTTTTTGTCCTTCCCTGTATTTGCTCCACCTCCCTCCAAAACCTGGTCTGTATCCCAGCACACTGCTAATGAATGCTAGCAGCTGCCTCAGTAGTGATCCCATTTCTCAGCTAGCCAATGGGGTATTACCAATGAGATATGGATTTTTAACTCACCAGGGGAAAAAAATTATAGCTCTGTTTACTTGAAAATCACATCTGGATAGTATGTGTGAAACTGTTCAAAAAAATAAAGGAACAAGATAAATACAATTTGCCCCTGAGATCTTTGTATTGTCTTTAAGAGGAGTGTGCAGATGGTATAAAATGCACCATTGTAAGTGTAATATGTCTGCCCAAGAAAAATTTTCTTTCTTTACAACCATTTGATTTTAAAATTACCAATGATAGAAAACAATAAGTGCAGCCATCTCTTCCTATAAAAAGAAGTAGAAAAATTGTCCCAAAGTCTTATCTTAGACCTTGTTCCTAAACTTCCTGCATTATCAGGTTAACATAAAACATATAGTTCTTATAATAATAGTGTGGAATCAGATTTTTGGACTCCAGATGAGGTTAGAATAGACACTTGTGACCAAGTCTGCTAAAATCTATGGTATCCTTAAGGCCATTGCCAAGCAAATGCCTCAAGGAATGGGGCGCCTGTCCTTAAAGCCATGCCAGGAGAGATTCCATACTAATATGCCACTACAAATAACTACTGTATCACAGTGAAACTCCATTTCCATTGGCAAAAATAGACCAAGAAAATGAATATACCATACAATTATTGTTCTTTTATCATACCCAGAACTGGAAATTCTGTTTTTAATGTCAGTTTTGGGGAATCAAATGTTACCATTCATTCTTTTTTTTTTTTTTTTTTTTTTTAAAGGAAAGACAGAGAGAAGGAAGGAAGGAAGGAAGAAAGGGAAACAACTTTAAACATTTTCTTGTTTTATTGTATTTTGTTTTTCCGTTTTTTGTTACATGGGCTGGGGCCGGGAATCGAACCGAGGTCCTCCGGCATAGCAGGCAAGCACTTTGCCCGCTGAGCCACCGCGGCCCGCCCCATTCATTCTTTTATAGAAGGACTCATCTGTTGTCATAATCAAAATGTCAATTGCTACAGCATTTTTTTAATATCAGTTGTGTGCCAGACACCATGCTCTATGCCTTGATGACTATATGGATGACAACAGCCTTGACCGAAGTTAGGTATGTCTCTCTAATAAAACTGTCTTTCGTTACTGAATATGTAACTTTGTGAGGGAGGTGTCTGGGGCTGGGAAAAGGGGAGAGATAGGATCAAGACATCACTGAGCAGAGTGGTTAGCCAAATCAATGCTAGAATCGTATCCAGATTGTCCTGACCTTGTACATAGCCAGTTAAGCTAAGTATATGGTCAAATTGTAGAGGTTTCCTTCATTTTTTGTTAATTAAATTATTTCCCTTTCAAATGTTGGGAATTTGGCCCAAAGTTTAAAACTAAGGAAATAACGATGAGATTCTTTTGACGTGCCACACATATATTCTGACAGATCAGATATCCCTATGCTTAGGGTCAGAAAACACACAACAGTGTGTGAATGTATTTTGTTTACCCCCTCCAACCAATTTCATGGGTGGAAAAAATTACTATAGTTAGAAATATAAAGGAACTCTCATCAGTTCATGAAATAAGTTACATAGATTATAAAATGTAACATGGTTCTATTGATATGTGATGTTATGAAAGTGGAAAAAAATAAGGAACAGGCTAAATCAGTAGCATTCTGGAATGACTTGCTCTTTACTCCCTAAAGAAAGTCAGCAGAAGAAATGCTTGCACGTTGTTCATAAAAACACTTTTCTGTAGCATGGTAGGAAAAAAGAATTAAAGAATTAGGAAACAAACACATCTGATTCTAATTTCATATGGGCCTGTGTGACTCTGGGCAGCTTGGAGCACCTTTCTGATTCTTTGTTTTCTTATATACAAAATAATAATGCTGACACCTATCCAACAAGATGTGAGTGTGGGAAATCTCAGATTTATTTCGTACTTAGCACCAAACACTTTTAATCTTCCTTCTTTCAATCCCGATGTTTGGGCATTTAGCCCTGACACTATGAGTTCTTAGCGCATTTTAATAATACTGAAAAGATTGTTAAAAAGAAATAGTAAAATCATATAGCTTGGAACTACCTTTCCTGAAAATTATTTTAATAGATTTTTTAAACTAGCTATCTATAGCCAAAGATGTACATTCAGAGAGTATGCACTAGTGTTTTGTTTTAAGCTTCCTTATATACTGTCTGAAGATACTTGAAGGCATTAAAGTTAGAAAATTAAACAAAGCAAAGAGCAGTATCACTTGCTAATTTCATGAACGCAAAGATTATATTTCCTTCCAGCGTTGATTTTTCCAGTAAATCAATTCAAATTTTTTATCTTATTCACTCTCATATGTAAAATGAAAATGATGGCATTTATTTTGGGCAATGTGAAATTTTCAATTCTTAGGAATTAAAAAATATTAAATATTACATTTTTTTCAAGATATTTATTCTTAATAGCAAAAAAAGGTGAATATGTAATTCAGCAATTCTGAAGTCTTCATGGTTATTATCACTGATTCATATTCTAGTGGAGCAATGATGAGAAATTGGATTTTTAAGTGCCAAGTTTTTCTTTATTCACTAGTCTTTTGAAAAGCTTTTTTTCCCCCTTAAATAAAACGATCTTTTGAGAGATGTATTTCATAAATCTTTGGGTTTTTCTCGGAGGAACATTCTTGTAAGGGACACATTTTAGACTCCATTGTCTTATTGTCTTTTGTGGCCCTCTTCCAGGAAAGCCAGCTGATTTCATTTAGATTGCCTATCTGTTAGCTGCAGGAGCTCCAAATACAAAAAAGGACTAGATCCCTTTGTTCTCCTGAAGGTTCCATGGGAGTGCTACCAATTGCAAAAGTAAAACAGGATGCAGCAAGAAGTAAGGATAATCAAAGATAAAGAATTGAAACTTTGTAAGAGCAGGAAAAAACCAAAACTCCTAAAAGAACACATTTGGAATATGCCTCAATCATGTCAGGGAAGTAGAATCAAAGGCATTTGCAGATATTTAAAAGGAACTTGCAGTTTAGTTACAGTAAAATATGTCAAGGAATCTATATGCTGCTAGGAAAAAGCCTCTGTATTGAGAGGCAGCACGTACACACTCTCCCCCTAGCATTTTTTCTCCCTTTTCTCTGTTTCCCTTTATTCTTATTTCTTTCTAGTTTGTTTTAGAGCATTTTTACCATGAATTTACAGTCTAGAATTTCATTTTTGCTTGGGGATCCAAACATCTGATATCAATGAATCTAAAATATAATTTCAAGGGGGAATATAACCAAAGCATTTCTCAGGTTCAAGCAGACAGATTCTAAGTAAATTGATGTAGAAAAGTATGATGATGTGAGGTTGTTTTCTTTTTAATCCAGGCAGATTCCCTTGTTTCTTTTATTCCTCATAAAGCACCCTCACTGTTGTGAACCATTAAACAATACCATCCGAAGCACATACAGAAAGCTCTGTAATCTGGGCAAGAAGAATCTTATAAATTGAAACTGTAGGCTTTTCTCCATAAGCTGGTTTGAACTATCAGAAGGATGATTATGTGTTGGTTCCACTGGAATTGAACAAGGGTCTACAAACATTATTAGTTTTGTTTTGTATTTTGTTCCCATTTTGGATCCTAAAGTGCTGTGAATGATGATCGCTGCATTGCTTCAATGAATGCAAATCAGACTGCTATTTGGTAGACTATTTGAAACCAGTGCAGTGAAAAGAAGAAGGGGAGACTTTTCTAATTTAAATTGTAGACCCCAAAAAGGACTCCTTAACACTGAAAATTTCCAAAAATTTCAGCGTTAGCAAGTTCTTCCCCCCTCTCTCTATAGCCTGTTTTTTTTTTTGTTTTTGGTGTTCAGCCACTAGAAATTAAGACCCAGTTTCCTTGGCAACAATAACTGTGATGCAGAAGTCCTCACAAGAGCTCCCTCATCCAGATTGTTAGCTATACAAATAAAGTTCCACAAAGAGTTTGCCTCAGAATAAAAGAATAAAAAAAAAAAAGACGGTTTCCATCTATTGTGACAGCCGTTAAGGTATTATTCACAGTACCTCCAATTGGACAATGTGTTTTTGTGATGAATTGAATTACCTTAGATTGGTTTTCCACATCTTTTTGTGCTCGGGATAGCAGCCTAGGCTTTTATAGTCTATTTAGTTCCCTCCTCAGTTCCATTAGCATCAATCCTTTTTCTCCCTGGTTTGTTTTAGAGGAAATTTACCTGTTAAGTTGCCATATTACCTTTTAAGGGGACACTCCTAACTTAAATTTAAGTGTAGCTCAAAGCTTTCAAAATCAAGCTGTATTTTTTTTGTCCTAGCTTAGAAGGAAATACAGTATTTCAACCTGTTATTTGACTTATAAAATAAATGCATTGAGGTTGGAGTCTTTCAAATTTTATTAGAGGCATACCCTAAACATGTTCTTTTAGGATTTTCATTTTTTTCCCTGCTCTTACAAAGGAATTTAGCCTCCTCAGTGTTTAGACTCTATATCTTGGATTATCCTTACTGCTTGCTGTATCCCGTTTTTCTTTTACACTTGGTAGCATTCCCATGGAAACTTCAGAAATCTGTTGTTTTTGTTTTGTTTTTAGTTTTCCACATTGCATTTACTCATCCTTTTAACCATGAGAGTGATAGAGGTGATTGGTTTTAATTTTACTAGAAACAGATTGTTAAATATTTTTTTAGACTTTTAATTAGCTGTGCCATCTACAGTTTTTGCCTAAAAAGAAATCCAGATTAAGCATAAACACACCTCTAAAATTAATAAATCTGGGGTGGATAACTGACATCTTCTAAGAAGAAAGAATTAGATATCAAGCATGATATATGATAAAATGAATAATAGCAGCCATTCCTTGGATATTTACTCTTTGCCAGCTGTAGTATTAAGTGTTTTACTAAATACCCTTATTTAATATCACTACATCCCTGCACATTATATACCATTGTGCCACTTTAAAGATGAAGAAATTGACACTTAAATTATGTAAACCTGCTCAGATAATATATCTATTAAACTTTAAAGCTATAGTTTAATTTCAGGAAGTCTTGTTCTGGAGCCATGATTTTACCTACCTTATTATGAGTAAAAATTACATTTTGAGGTGATTTTCCAATAAAAGGTACATTTTTTTTAATGGATCTATCCAAATTCCCTTTAGTTTCTCTTGCAAAAGTTAGACTAACTAGTGATTGTAGCTTATGGATGCAGAGACTCTAACTGATATGAAACGATTCACATGAGTTTGTATCCCTAACTTCAGCCTTTTAAACATGGGTCTCTAACTCCCTGATCCAAGAGCACAAGACCTCATTTTTCCTGGATAATTGCTAATTCTTACATACTGGATTTCCAAGATATCTTGAGGTGGACCTACTGATAATGAATTGGTAACTATGACTTGATCATATGGGATTTTTCATTTAATCCTTTGTATTCATTCCAAAGGAATGCAACTCACTCAGATTTAGGAATACAATTTGCTTATTCAGTAAGTTATTATCATTTGAGTAATATATACAAAGGCTTAGGCCTATGGATATACCAAGATGGTCCAAACATTTTCCTTGTTTTCAAAGAGTTAATTTAGGGCTTTCCCATATCATGGAATTTAAGCAGAATAGAACTGGACTGGATATAAGGATATGTGGATACTAAATCTGTCTGTGCTATTATTATCTGAGTGAATTTCTGTTATGATTATTGTTTCATTTTTCTCAAATGTAAACTAAGGTTGTCTGATATCTTTATTTTTCCAAACCACAATTCTAGCTTTCTAAAAGATTCAAAATGTTCTGGGTTGCATAACTTCACAAGGTTACTGAACTTGTGGTTGCTATCCTTGGTGCTGAAATGCTTTTCCTAAACTGTGGTTCCTTTTCAAGACTGGTTGTGTGTTCTTCCAATATCACAGGCTTAAAGATGTGAGCCTCTTTAAAACAAAAAGCAAACAAAAAACTATAATTTTTTACTTTATTTTCAAGGACATAGTGTTTTAACCAACATTTTCTTGACCTCAGGCAGGTAAAGATTCAGGGACCAAGGGCAAATTATACAATTAACTTCAAAATTCTTGCCATAAATATGTAACAACAATTTCTTTAGAAGATGTCATATTATTCATATTATTTTCCTTGTACCATTAAGTAGAATAGAGCTCTTCTACCATTTAGTTCCTAGACTTCATTGCTGTATTATTCATGGTATGGATCATTTTCTATTTTGCAATATATTTATTATATAATAATCATTTCTCCTTTACTAGTTGTGTACTCCATATATTAGGAAGTTGCGTGATACATTTTAGTAAATCTCCAAAACAGTTATTATAAATACTCATCAATTATACAGCATACTGTTACTTTTTAATAGTGATTTTGAATGCATATGCACCTGTATATACTTAGACTGTAACCATATTCTGTTCATCTCTGAAGATCATATATCAGTTGCTAAAACTTCCAAAAACTACACTAAAACATCTGTTTATCATGCCCACTCTCCAGCTTTCAGATTCCCTGTGTCAATCTTTCTTCTATTTGTCACTCCAAAACTGAATATCTCATTGAATATGTTATTGCATTGTTAGAAGAATTTTCTTGTCCTTATTAAACTAACATTATATTTATAAATTAATTTTGATGAAAAAATATCATTGCAGTTTTGAAAAATCTAGAGAGAACTTGATATTTTGTTTTATTTGCATTATCTGGTTTCCAAGTAAATTTAAATCAATCTAAATAAAATCAGCTATTCATTTAGAGAAGTATGGCATGCAACATTTTCCTATTATTCCTCCAAATTCAATCTATACTCCTCACTCTCTGGACTCTTTCATACTTCATGTCTTAATTTTTTCTGTTCCCAATTCCTATTATCATTATACTTGTCAACCTGGTCTTATTGATAAATACTTATTTGTCCTCTAAAACAAGGCTTAAATATCAACTTCACAAATCATGATTTCTCCACATATCACCTATTCTTTTCTTCCATGTGTCCCTAAAGTCCTTTGTATATCTCTATTACAGCATCATTTCCTATTTTTAATAAGGAAAGGTAACTATATTTTATTGAGCAATTAATACAGGTGAAAATCTTTACATGTTATTTTTAAATTATGTCGATTGCATTTCAATTACTTTTTTCATTCTCCCTCTTCCTAATAGAGTTTAAGCTCCTTGAAGAAAGGTATAGTAAATATTTTTGAATGAATAAATAAGTAATTTGAAGAATAATTTACCCTGAACTAGCTATATTCATTTTGATTATACCCTACCTAAAATACGATTATAAATTAATAAGACAGCTGTCTAGAGCGAAAAGTACCCTTATAGAAAAATTATAGAGTAATTTTTCTCTATATAATTCCAGTAGATTCATACAAGGATAAATATTTATTTCTGCCTTTTTTTTCTTATCATTGTTTTTATAGCACTGAGCAGAAAACAAAGCACAGGCTTAAGTCTCATTTAGACCTGGAATGGCTTTCAGACTGATCCACATGTGTGAATTTGAACAAATTGCTTTACTTTCTGAGACTCAGTTTTCTCACCTAAACAATTTGGGTAAAATATTTATCTCACAGAGTTGACTATTAAATGGAATATCTAATAACATGCTCGCTCAGAGTGGTACTTGACAATAAGTACTTAATAACTGTTAGTTCTCATCCTTTGTGAGACTTATTGCCAGAAACTAATAAGCACTACTGCCCTTTTATTCCTAATAAACCTAACAGGGTAAATAATGTGGACAGCACAAAATTGCCACTTGTTCAGAAAGTTATGCTCCTGAATGAGATTCTAATGCTGCTTACTCTTCCCTCTCTTCTTGATGGGCTTGTTGTTACTTGCAGACTTTCTGGGTAAGATGAAGCTGCCATGAAGGAGTATAAAGGACCAAAGACTATTGTAAGGAAAGGGGAATTTTCTACTGCAACCTCCTGACATGAAAGTGTATCAGAGCATTAAATCACTGTATCAGGTATGACATGCTGTTTAATAGTTCTAGCACACTTGGCTGCCTGAAGACTCTTCAAATGCAATTTTATCTGAGAAGAGAGATTCAGCTTGCACCCCTTTTCCCTGGTCTTTTCATAAGGGAAACAACCTAATTACAACTTTAAAGAGACCTCAGAGTCTGTGTTTCCTTTCAAAGATGGCATTTGGTATTGAGTCAATGGATATTGTAGCTCTGAGAGAGCTTTCAGAATCAAGTGAAAAAAAGGAAGGCTCATTCAGGGAAAGCTATAAGGCCACATCTACATCCATTTGAACAAGGTTTTGGCACTGCCACTGGCTTTTGCTCACATTTGTCCCTGGACATCAATGAATTCACACTGCTGTTATCCTCCTATCTGTGTTCCCTTTAGAAAAACTCTTATAGACTGTACTTTAGGCCCTACAATTCTATGTCCTGAAACCTGAAGTATGTCTCTGAAATGACTGCCTTTTTCTTAGAAGGGCTAACTGTAGGGGAGATTTTAGTAGCTGTGAATTTTAGGTTTTGATGGCTGACCTGTTTTCAAGAATGACCAGGTATATATACTTAATACCTCAAAAAAAGGCATAAACTCCCCCAAGAAATGAAGCATGAAGGAGCTCAGAGGTTTCTATCTACAATTGTGCTGATGAATTGGCACAGGTTCCCTGCTTCTTCCTATATGTGACTTTAAAAAGGTTTAGTTTAATATGGTTTCTGAATTATCATATGAAACACTCTGCCTTTAACTTTTGGAAGAAAATAGGTAACTATTGGAATTAAACAGCAAGAATTATTGAAATAAATAGATGGGATGGGGTGGCTCAGAAATCTGCCAAGTTGAGAGATTCAAAGATTTTTTTTTATAGGGTGAGGAAACCTTAGAGATTTTCTAATCTAACAACATGATTTACAGATGAAGAATTTGAAATATAAGGCTAAGTAACTTTCCTAAGGTCAGAATATAGTCTAAAATAAGAAATTTGAATGATAATGCTGAAGAAATGTTTAAAATGTTTAAAATGAAGTTTTTACCAAAAAAATTATTTGAAAGTAAATTTCTACCTTTAAACTCTAAGCACTGTGGCAGATGCTGGGGGTATTAACACTAAGCAAAATAAATATGATTCCTGCCTTCATAGAGGTCTGACTTCCGGGGGGAATACCAAACAATCATAAAAATAAACGGAAAGGTGTGACTGTGGTGCTTGCTCTACATGAGAGGTGTATGGCACTATGAAAACATATTAGAGGGAATTCTCAAATTTGGGAAGTCAGAGAAAGATGTCTAGGGGAGGTGCATTTATATCCGGGAAACAACAAAGAAGGTTAAAAGTGAACCAGGATGAGAACTTAAGGAATGGATAGAAGGGACAGTGTTGGGGGAGTACATGGAGCATTTTTGATAAAGAAACACTCTGCAAAAACCAAGAATAAGCTCATCACCTTTTGCATGGTTAGTGAGTAATGGCATAAGCTTTAGAAATAAGACTCAGGTGAAGAAGGAAAAATGAAGTAAATTAAACAATATTCCTTTACTATGAGCAAGGCACTTTCATTTGCTATTCTGTTTAATCCTTCAATAGCTTTGTGACATGGCTGTTCTTATATCCAATTTGAAGAAAAGTAAGCCAAGGTTTCCATAGTTTAAGTACTTTGAGAAGGCTGCACAGCTAATGAGCAGAACTTTTGGATTTCAGAATACAGAGTTGTGGTCCTTTGGCATGGGAAGTCAGAGAAAAAAATAAACAGAGAGGGAAGAAGAAGTGGGGAGGAAGCAGGGAGAGGAGGCATAGAGGCAGGGATTTCAAGAAGGAAGAAGGGAAGAAGAGAAGGGCTAGGAAGATACCTGAAGGAAAACAGAGATAAGATTAGAACAATGAATTGGGAATGTGTGCATCACTCTATAGTCACATAGCCTCCACAGTAAATTTCTAAGTGAGGAATGAGATGAAAGAAAGAGTCTTCCTCCTCTTTGGACTTTTTTGTTTTCTTGTAGTATGCACTGTGGGGAGGGGGGAATGACAATAGAAAATTTTGAAATTCATAGTAAAAGCAGTTATCAGTCTTGAATAATCCCAGAGTTTGTGCCCAACTTCAATGAAAACAAGGCAAATTTTTTGAAGATTCTTTTAAAACTTGTGTGAGGTTTCCTTCCTCTCTTCATTTCCTCCTATATTTAGTAATCCTACTGAATTCTCTGGGTACCAGTTATCACTCTTTGGTACTTTTCTTATTCATTTATTTATCTCTTTGGTTTTTATTATTATTTATCTCCCCAGACTAGAACGTAAGCTTCATTAGAGGACCACTGTCTTGTTCATCATGATGCTCCTGGCACAGACAGAACATCAGAGAATATTTGCTGAATAAAGAGAAGAGCTTATATTCTATGAGAGCTTCACTGGGGAGCACATTTTCTAAGTACTTCCTTCTAATCTCACTTCTCATAAATACAAGAAAAACTACCCCCTGATGTTTCAGAACACTTCTTGAGAGGAAAACAGAAGTGGATTATTTTTGTCTTCAGCTGTTCATGCATATTCCTACCTTCTCTCTAGACACCTATCACTGCATACCCAGAGAGTAAAGTGTGCCAATCTGACTTCCTAACTCTAATTGCAATCAGGTTGGAATGATGAGTGATTCTAGATTGCCATGCTTCAGAGGATGTGCATATCCAGGTTGATCAATGTTTAAACAGAAACATTTTCTGTTAAATAGTGAGCCCCATACTTTAATCTATAATATCCACTTTATTTGGGGGGAAAGGGGGAGAGGATTTTACCTTTTGTATTCACCATACTGCATTTTGTCTTCCAGTTATAAAAGATATATTTCTAAAATGAAAATTGAGCAACATTTCTTTCATTTCTTTGAATGAGAAATATTGATTAGACTGGCATTACCAAAGAGAGAAGAGCATCAGGGTTAACTAGGATGTATCAGACAAGTGGAATTATGATAAATTTTGGAAGAAATGTAAAAATCTTTCTGGGAAAAGGTAGAAGACTACAGAATGATTTACATTATTTGGAATGTAAGAGTAGAGAAACTAGGGTGACATTTAATTAAATATATATATACGCACACACACACACACACACACACACACACACACAAATGAAATGGACATTAGAGATCATGCCCTGAGTGTGCTCTGCATTGGGCAAAGGTCTGCAGAAGGTATTTGAATGAAATTTCTGCTTCATATCAAAAATGAGGACATAAGGAATTTGAGTTATGCATAAAAGAGTTGATTTGATCTGTGTGCTAGAGGGTGGCTCTCAGAAATGTAGACCCATTGTTTTTCTAAGTTTGAGCTGGGATAGGTAATAATGGTTACATTTGCCTATCTTTGTGTCTCATCTGTTATCATTGCTTAGAGGAAAATCCTTGGATTGGAAGAAAGAAAAACTCACTCTTAACATGCAATTCAGGCAATCTTTGATCTTTGCTTGCTCTTGCACCTGTTATTAAAATCTAGGAGGGACAAAGAGGGGTACAGGACAGGGAGAAATGCTTTCCTTGCTTCTTCTGCATATAGCATGTGCAGCATGCTCTTTGTACTCAACAGAATTGTTTTTGGAGGGTTTTTTGTACCCTGTTTGTGGTAGTGGGTAATGGAATTAAAGGGTTACTGTAAGTAACTACTAAGGACTTTTCTTGGTAAGAACTTAATCAAAGGAAAGGTAATTCAAGTTAATCAGAATGAGTGGCACCTGTCAATATACTGCCAGAGTAGTTAAATCTACTTAATAATTTTTCTCAAAGCAAGGAAAGATAGCATTTTAATTTAAATCACCTCCCTGGATGTCCAGACAAGAGTTAAAAGAGTTGTTTTAAGTGCAATATGGAAATGATAGCCTTATCAGAGTCATTATCTATGTGTACATATGTGATATCTTTCACTATGTAGCAAACCACTCCACAAATAAGTGACTTAAAACGACCATTATTTATTAGGTTCATGAATCTAGGTCAGCAATCTTGGTTAATCTCAACTGAATGATTCTTCTGCTAGGCTTAGTAGGCTTGTCCCTGTGTCTAAAATCACCTACTGATCAATTAGGCAGTTTTGCTTCGGGGGGGGGGGGGGGTTGCTAGTTGTAGGCTATGTGTGCGAGAGTAACTAGACCAAGCTCATTCAACATCCAGTAAACTAATATGAGCTTGTTCCAACACAGCAAAGAAAAGCATGCAGAGCCTCATGAGTCCCAGGTTCTGAACTTGCACAGCTTCATTTCCATCACATTCCACTGGCTAAAGCAAGTCAAAGGCCAGCCCAATTCAGTGGAGGAAGAAATAGACTGCACTTCTTGAGGAGAAAAATGGCAAAAGAAACTGACCATTTTTGCAATCTACTGCAGTACATATAAAAATAATGCCCATGCATTTTTTTCTTTACTTTTACTTAATTATACTTTTCAGCTTTGCATAAAGGTTCAGGAATATTTTGATAGGTCATATACCTTCACCTTTAAGAACCTCAAATTAACAGAAATGTGTGCCAATAAAGCCTCCTGAGCTCAGGACTAATATAAATTTGGAAGATGCTAATGGACTATACATACACATATTTTAACTTGAATTCTGTAGTAAATTTAGTGAGGGAAACCAAAGAATACCTTGAATTCTCTCTGGATCCTCCAGGGTTAATACAGCAACTTGTCTCCTCAGGCTGAGCTCCTCAGAATAATAACCATAAAACATGCTGCTTCTGAAGTTCTTCAGTTTCCAAAGCTTAGTTCTTTGGTAAGTGCTGGGCTGCCACACTTCAGTGGAAAGATATCTGACAACATAATTTCTCTGATGTCCTGCTTTTTAAGTAACCATAGTGTGTGTGTGTGTATATATATATATTATATATATATATATATACACACACACACACACAAGCTATTATGAATAAATACTTGGAAAGTAAACAAGAGAGCATTTTTTATGCTTACGAGTAATAAGATGGGATTAAAATTGTAAACCTCTTTATAGTCTGGGATGTCCAATTTATCACTGATGTAGTGGTTCTGAAGCTCCTGTCAAATCTGAATTGAGTTTATTTTTAAGCTGCTCAATTAGAGAAAAAGAAAAAACCCTTTGCCTTCCCAGCTGCAATCTCTCATACTAATCCTTGTTTTGAAACTAATTAAACACATACAGCATATTTAAAATAAAATTACTGATCTGTTTGCCCTCTTTTCCCATCTGTAATATCTTGCAAATGCTCTCTTGCTTAAGGCAACTTTGAGTTTTAAAAAATAAAGATCTCTTAAATGAATTCATATTTTTCCTCATTCCTGGCAGCTAGGGATCCCCTTCTCTGGTTCATGTTTTTTCAATCAGAATGACTACTTGAATTTAAAAATATTATTGTAATTTCCACTATAGCCTTCCAAGCTACCACTTTCCCAGATGGCTGTTTTGATCTCTCATTCAAGAATATATACTGTTAAAATTGAAAGCTATCTTTTCCCTTAGTTCCACCAGAAATATTTTATAGAAAAAAATGCAACCTTTTCCAGGGCTTCTTCTAAGCCAATTTTAATTGACTGCTCCAACCCAAGGACAGACCAAAACAGTTGTGATTCCAGCCTGGTCTCTGTGGTAGCACACTAAAGCATTCAAAATACTCAGTGGGAGGGATCAAGGTGAATTGGAGGCAAAGCTGATGGGAAATTGGAAAGCAGAAGCTTGTATTTGTCACACAGTCTGCAGTGGCATATTCACTAGGGTTTGTATTCCTGGTGCATACTCCTAAATGTCAAAATAAATGATCCCAGAGAAAACAAATGAGGTATTAAGATTGACTGTTCTTGACTTCCTGACTTTTTACAAACTCTTTCTCTTCCGAAACCAAATTTATCATTAATTCAGTTCTGATTCAGGGTAATGTGACCTGCACTTGGCTTTTAGCAGGGTGGGCTGATAAGGTAACATTGCTGAGAGATTTGGCATATACAGGAGTAAGCAAAACAAACCCTATTGAAATAATTCAATTCTCCTAGAGACAAATATTCCTTTGTCAGTGGGCATTCTTGCATCCACTATCCAGGAGTTTTAATTGAAAGCTTAAAACATTTAGAAGCAATGGGGAAAATGCCTAGAAACGTAGGAATGTTGAAAAAGTTTAATCTCTGTCAATGAAAAGTCGTTCTAATTTACTCTTCACACTGTGAGGTATTATGCTGTGCAGCATTTATAATAGTGAGCAATTAGAAGCCTTCCTCTCCCCTTAGCACTAGTCTTGAAGTGACCTAGTTAAAAATCATATCTATAGTTTATTTTGAAGTGCTGTCTTACTTTAATTTTGTAGACTAACATTAGTTGCTCTGTTAGAGTAGAAATATATAGTCTTTAGCAAAATCATGATTTATTAATCAAAAGTTGAAAATTATACCTCTATGCTCGAGATTCCTGTCTAATATGGACAATGTTTATGGCATAATCAGGGTCTAACGATACACAAGAATGGCCTGAGATTTGAAAGAAAAGCAAAACTGGTATTGGCTGAAGAGAGAGACAGTATGTATCAATAGCATCATTTTCCTTTCAAGGTATTAGTTTCACAATAGTTTCTGTAATTTCTTTTTTATCCTTTCTAAAAAAAATTATGTAAACATACTACCCCTCCCAAATTGACAAAATGGTATAATTATAGAAGGTATTCATGGGAGATTGTTGCTCCCCCAGGTTTTTCTCACCACCACCCCAACTACATCTCTTCACTCATTCATATATTGAGTGATGCAATGAAACTATAAAATGTTGTCAGAATGTATTTTTAGAGTGTGGGGAGAGAAAGCAAACCTAAAAGAAACAAAAAATAAGACTCAATGCCAAAAGGAGTCATCAATCCTAAAAAGTTAGGTATTGGTGATTACGGAATGGAAGTTGAATCAACTCAATGAAGACACAACAGGTCATAGTAGAAGCTAGGAGTTGATGGCCAGGGATATGCCATAAAATGAAGAGGGTGACTACAGCTTCACTTTCCATAGGAACCTATTACTTTATTCTGTATTAGATAGGAGCCATTAGTGGCCACATATCAGCCTGGTCAGCAGTGTTGACCAACTAGACTTGTACTTTCCTGAACATTGTGTTGATTTTTGTTTATATACTCAAATGTGAATACATTTTATATCATTACAAAAGTATAAGCATTTAATTCCTTATTCAGCGTAGGTTCATTTCTCTGTGCTCGACATTGTTCAAATCTCTGTGTAGCATTACTACATTATACTATGGTTTATCTGCCTGTTCACCACTAAACTAGGAGCTAACTGTTTGAAAACAGGGACCATTGCATGTATCTTTGTTCATCCAGCCTAGCACACAGTAAGAGCCCATAGTAAGAGTCTTTCATTTCTGCAGACAGGGTAGTCTAGTTGGTAACAGTGGGAGAGGCTCTCATAAGACGCTCTTTCTTGATTTTACCCATTACCCCATTCATCAAATAATTTTTAAACTTTTAATGTGTTTTAGGTACAACACTGGATGTAAGACATATAACAGTAAACAAAATAGTCCTTGTCCTCAGGAGTACACAGTCTAATGGAAAAGCATATTTGAAAGTACTTCCACAAATAATATTATGGGTTTGTTTTTTGTTAAATGATAAAAGTAGAAATACTTGGAGCTATGAGATCAGGGGACACATGTTGGATTCTGGGGACAAGGATACATTATTTGTAGAAGTGATAGAGTCACACTTGGAGAATGTGCAGCAGTTGGCAAAGTGAGGAAAGAGGGAAATAGCATTCCAAACAGTGGAATCAGCATGAGGGAACAGTCTCAGTTAGACAAGAGAATAAGAGGAGCTGAAGCATCTTAAGAGAAGAGTAGTAGAAGATAGAGTAAAAAAGGTAGGTTTGCTAGAACCAGATAATTCCTGATCTCAAAGGTCACTTTATCAATATGACTCAATTTCCCAATGCAATTTATGGTTTTTATAGTGTTAAATGATATGATTATGATCATATTTCCATCATAAGATCATTCTGGTTGCTATATAGAAGGTGGAATAAAAATGAACATGAAGTGATGGCTAGAAGGGTATTGTGGCAGTCTAGATAAGATATGATGGAGGCTTGGGCCAGGGTGGTGGCTGTTAAGATGGAGAGAATTGATGCTATCTATACATACCCAAGGGGCTAACTCAGCAAGTCTTGTTCATCAGTGTATGTAGAAAATAAGGGAGAGGATGAAGCCTAGCTTTCTTCTATTATCCCCATGGCATTTAAGCCTCTTTCAAGCTAAAACAAAACAAATAAACAATCAAAAGAGAAAGATAGATTAGAGAAATGTTTTTCAAAATAAAATCTTTTGGGCTATCAATACTTTTTAATGACCCAAGTAAATATTTTTAAATCATTGCTGGGCACTTTGCCCCACAGGTATTCTCAGTCCAAGGACATATAATAGGAGATTTGATTTTGCATAAGTAGAGGTAGCAATATACAAAAAAAAAAAAAAAATCACCTAAGTGGGCCTTGCAGAATCCTTGTCTATTTTCATTTAATTGCCAATAGTATTATAATTGCTGTTGTTCTACCTAGTATGCATTGTCTTTCTATGGTTTGAGAATGATGTTCTGAATTCAAGTCAATATAACTTGCAGTTCCTAGCATTTGTTTTTAACTTGTTAGTGCCCACCATCACTACTGTAGCATGGAATACAACGTTTTAAAGCAGCCTAAAGGAATATCCTTCACCTGAGTTTTACATGGGTTAGTTTCGCTCTCATCCATAATACAAACATTTTCACTACTCTCTCCCATTTCAGCACCATCCCATTATCAAAATATTCTATAGCCCAAATAAACTATGAGCTCTTGTAAAGATGGGTACAAGCTTTGTCTGTTCTTCTTGGTGTGTCTCATTTAATATTCTTGCCTTCTTATAAATTTTGATATAATTCAAAGCGCCTACCAATTGGTACTCTATCTCCATATGGAAGCAGGAATTTCTGGCTCCCTTGGCCCATATGTGCCTTTGCCAGTGACCAGCATTCCCTACATATAAATACTAAAATAGCATGAAAAACATCTGATATACATAGGAAAGATGAAGGACCCAGGCTCTGAAACTATAAACTACAATGTATGAAGAAGTGCTAAGTGCTTAGCAAAAGTATGTAATCCAATACAGAGGCATTCTCCAGGTAACAAAGCTGAGCAATTCCAAGACAAACCCTAGAGAGGTGTAGGAACAACACAGTGAGAAGGAAATGTGGTATATTATAACTTTTTAAAAGATACATTTTGAGGTAAAATCAAGGAAAGAAGGGAAGAGAAGCCTTGACCAAGATCTGTTCATGGACACTCCTTCCTTAAATTAAGTGCCCACCACATCTCACCCATTTCTTGTTGAATAACCTCATTTTTCTACCATTCACCACCTGCTTGCCCTGGAAAAACAATCTAAGTGCTGAGGTTGCTGGTAGTTCAGAAAAAAAAACAAAAAAACATTATACTTAATTCTACTTGGGTTGTGATGAGAGCAGAGAATTTCCATGGTGGTGAACCTTGCTAAGGGTTGAATGTATCTTATGTTAATGATATTTATTTTTCTTGATTGGCATTTGTAGGGCACACTGAGCTACTACCCTATATTTAAGGAGAAACACAATATTTAATTTCTTTCAATAATCTGAGTGGGAAATTTCTGACTTTATACATAGTGTAAACGTTACACTTTCACTTATGGAATTCTGATTAGATTGTTAGTAAAATTTTAAAATGTAATGATATTGTTTTAGATATGTCTAATGACCACCTAATTACTTCTGAAATGGATTTTATGCAATTAGTGTCCACCTATGTCCTATCTACTAGTCCTGCCAAGAAACCACCTGGAGTGCATTATGCTTCTAAGCAACCTTAATTTAAAAAGAAGAATTCTGCTATCGTTTCCCTATAAAGAACTTCACAATTAATTTTAAAGGCCTGATAGTAGGAGAAGGATTGAGTTACAGAGAAGTCCCACTTTTCAGCAGTTCCACCTAAATGTTATTAATGAAAAGTGTGAAAATTAAGCATTAGTTCTAATCTGTAGCATAATCAACTGTATTAAGATGCTTCCAAGGAAAATAAATTCAATATCCACGTTTAGCACACACAGGACCCTTATCATAAGGTATAAAATGCAGAGTCACTATCGTATTGTCAGAACAGAATTTCCTAGCCTAAAAACATATAAATAAAATGAAATATTTATTCTTTTTTTCTTACTTTATTACTGCATCATGCAAAATATGTCTTGACAGATTTCAACCAAATTTAGAGGATATATTCAAGATGGTTTGGCTTAAAATATAACCTGTGACATAACACTGAATTCACTGATTCTGGATTTGAGGAGGTTGGGAAAGTTCCTTACAAAGATATACATGAACTACTTGTTACTTCCCATTGCTTGATAAAGGATGTACAGCAGCAGCGTTGTATTCTATTGGGCAATAGAAGCATTCTCTCAAGCATTTTATCTAGGTGGTCTTTTAATTAAGTTATTCTCCCTCTCTTGGCAATTGGCAGTCAATTTATGTATCTCATAGCTATTTCCCTACCCAAATAGGTCACACCCATCTGCTTTGGGATAAGCAGTTCAAAGCAGATCCCGTGAAATGTGTTGGCTTTAACTATGGGAATTTATTAGTTTACAAACTTAGTTGTTTTTTTTAATGACATTTTTAATTTTTATTTTTTAATTAACTTTTTAAAATTAATTTCAAATTAAAAAAGTAAAAAACACAAACATTCTTAACATATGATCATTCCATTCTACATATATAATCAGTAATTCAAAATATCATCACATAGTTTCATATTCATCATCATGATCATTTCTTAGAACACTTGCATCAGTTCAGAAAAAGAAATAAAAAGACAACAGAAAAAAATTTATACATGCCATACCCCTTATACCTCCCTTTCATTGATCACTAGCATTTCAATCTAAAGTTATTTTAGCATTCGTTCCCCCATTATTTATTTTTATTCCATATGTTTTACTCGTCTGTTGACAAAGTAGATAAAAGGAGCATCAGAAACAAGGTTTTCATAATCACACAGTCACATTGTGAAAGCTATATCCTTATACAGTCATCTTCAAGAAACATGGGAACTGGAAGATAGCTGCATATATCAGGCAGTTCCCTCCAGCTTTTCCATTTCATCTTGACTAACAAGGTGATATCTATTTAATGCATAAGAATAACTTCCAGGACAACCTCTCGACTTTGTTTGGATACTCTCAGCCATTGACACTTTATTTTGTCTTATTTCATTCTTTCCCCTATTAGTGGAGAAGGTTTTCTCAATCCCTTGATGCTGAGTCTCAGCTCATTCTAGAATTTCTGTCCCATGTTGCCAGGAGGTCTACACCCCTAGGAGTCATGTCCCACATAGACGGGGGAGGGTGGTGAATTTGCTTGTTGTGTTGGCTGGAGGGAGAGGCCACATTTGAGCAACAAAAGAGGTTCTCTTGGGGGTGACTCTTAGGCCTAATTTTAAATAGGCTTGACCTATCCTTTGTGAGGTTAAGTTTCATATGAACAAACCCCAAGATTGGGGGCTCAACTTATTGCTTTGGTTGTCCACACTGCTTGTGAGAATATCAAGAATTCAACTTCGGGAAGTTGAATTTTCCCCCTTTCACACCATTCCCCAAAAGGGACTTTGCAAATACTTTTTTATTCACTGTTCAAATCACTCTGGGATTTATCAGGGCATCACTCTGGACAAAACAACAAAATCTCATGCCCTACTCAAGGTTCCTTGAAATTATGGTATTCAGTTAAGCTGTCTACTTAAGTTATATTATGAAATGCACTAGTCAAAATATAAATTTTGTACAAAATAAACATTTTTGCTTTAGTCTTACACATATGTTAAAATTTTTTTATTTTAATTACTATCAATTTTCAATACCCTGCAGTAATGACATTCTTATGTTCTTCCTCATGCAAAAACAATTTTTTAAATTTGTACATTTAGTCACTATCTTTATATACTCTAGGCATTCCTAGATTTTACTATCTGTCTTTATTGTCTATCTTTCTTTCTGATTTCATTTGTGCCCCCAATCCTCCTCCCTCTATCATTCTCACATTCAGCTTCATTCAGTGTTTTAACATAATTGTATTACAGCTAGGTAGTATTGTGCTATCCATTTCTGCGTTTTTACAATCAGTCCTGTTGCACAATCTGTATCCCTTTAGCTCCAATTACACAATATCTTACCCTATTTCTATCTCCTGATGGTCTCTGTTACCAATGAAATTCTCCAAGTTTATTCACTAATGTTAGTTCATATCAGTGAGACTATACAGTATTTGTGCTTTTGTTTCTGGTTATCTCACTCAACATAATGTCCTTAAGGTCCATCCATGTTGTTTCATACATCATAACTTTATTCTGTCTTAAGGCTGTATAATATTCCATCATATGTATATACCACAGTTTGTTTAGTCCCTCTCTGTTGATGGACATTTTAGCTGTTTCCATCTCTTTGCAATTGTAAATAATGCTACTGAAAACATTGGTGTGTAAATGTCCGCTAGTGTCCTTGCCCTCATGTCCTCCAAGTAGATACCTAACAGTGATATTGCCAGTTCAATATTTAGCTTCCTGAGGAACTGCCAAACTGCTTTACACAGCAATTGTACCATTTGACATTCCTACCAACAATGGATAAGTGTGCCTCTTTCTCCACATCTTCTCATAGCACTTGTCATTTTCTGTTTTATTGATAATGGCCATTCTGGTGGGTGTGAGATGATATCTCATGGTGATTTTGATTTGCATTTCCCTAATAGCCAGGGAATTTGAGCATCTTTTCATGTGCCTTTTGGCCATTTGTATTTCCTTTTCTGAGAAGTGTCTGTTCAAGTCTTTTGCCCATTTTGTAATTGGGTTGTCTGTCTTTTTGTTGTTGAGTTGAACAATCTCTGTATATATTCTGGATACTAGACCCTTATCTGATATATCATTTCCAAATATTGTCTCCCATTGTGTAGGCTGTCTTTTTACTTTCTTGATGAAGTTCTTTGATGCACAGAAGTGTTGAATTTTGAGGAGTTCCCATTTCTTTCTTTCTTCAGTACTCGTGCTTTGGGTGTAAGGTCTAGGAAACTGCCTCCTATTATAAGATCTATAAGATAGCTCCCTACATTTTCTTCTAACAGTTTTATGGCCTTAGATCTAATGTTTAGGTCTTTGATCCATTTTGAGTTAATTTTTGTATAGGGTGTGAGATATGGATCCTCTTTCATTCTTTTACATGTGGATATCCAGTTCTCTAGGCACCATTTGTTGAAGAGACTGTTCTGCACCAGGTGAGTTGGCTTGACTGCTTTATCAAAGATCAATTGTCTACAGATGAAAGGCTCTATATCTGAACATTCTATTCAGTTCCATTGGTCAGTATGTCTATCTTTATGCCAGTACCATGCTTTTGACCACTCTAGCTTCATAATATGCCTTAAAGTCAATTAGTGTGAAGCCTCCAACTTCATTTTTCTTTCTCAGGATATTTTTAGCTATTCAGGGCACCCTGCCCCTGTAGATAAATTTGGTTATTGGTTTTTCTATTTCTAAAAATTAAGTTTTGGGGATTTTAATTGATATTGCATCGAATCTGTAAATCAATTTAGGTAGAATAGACATCTTAAATATATTTAGTCTTCCAATCCATGAACATGGTATGCCCTTCCATCTATTTAGGCCTTCTGTGATTTCTTTTGACAATTTCTTGTAGTTTTCTTTGTATAGGTCTTTTAAACAAGAAAGGATATTGAATTTTGTCAAATGCCTTCTCTGCATCAATCAAGATGATCATGTGTTTTTTCTGCCTTGATTTGTTGATATGGCGTATTGCATTAATTGATTTTCTTATGTTGAACCATCCTTGCATACCTGGAATGAATCCTACTTGATCATGGTGTATAATTTTTTTAATGTGCTGCTGGATTCTATTTGCAAGAATTTTGTTGAGGATTTTTGCATCTATATTCATTAGACAGATTAGCCTGTAGTTTTCTTTTCTTGTAATAGCTTTTTCTGGCTTTGCTGTGAGGGTGATGTTGACTTCGTAGAATGAGTTAGGTAGCTTTCCCTCCTCTTCAATTTTTTTGAAGAGGTTGAGCAGGGTTAGTACTAATTATTTCATGAATGTTTGGTAGAATTCACATGTGATGCCATCTGGTCCTGGACTCTTCTTTTTAGGGAGCTTCTTAATGACTGATTCAATTTCTTTACTTATGATTGGTTTTTGAGGTCATCTGTTTCTTCTTGAGTCAATGTTGGTTTTTAGTTGTCCATTTCATCTACATTGTTGAATTTATTAGCATAAAGTTGTACATAGTATCCTCTCATTACTTCCTTTATTTCTGTAGGATCAATGGTTATGTCTCCTTTTCCATTTCTAATTTTATGTATTTGCATCCTCTCTCTTCTTCTTTTTGTCAGCCTTGCTAAGGGTCCACCAGTCTTTCTGAGTTTCTCATGGAACCAACTTCTCACTTTGTTGATTTTCATGATTGTTTTCATGCTCTCAATTTCATTTATTTCTGCTCTAATCTTCATTACTTCTTTCCTTTTGCTTGCTTTGGGGTTAATTTGCTGTTCTTTCTCTAGTTCTTCCAAGTGGACAGTTAATTCCTCAATTTTTGCTCTTTCTTCTTTTTGATATAGGCATTTAGGGCAATAAATTTCCCTCAGCACTGCCTTTTCTGTATCCCATAAATTTTGATATGTTGTGTTTTCATTTTCATTTGCCTTGAGATATTTACTGATTTCTCTTGTAATTTCTTCCTTGACCCACTGAGTGTTTAAGAGTGTGTTGTTAAACCTACATATATTTGTGAATTTTCTAGCACTCTGCCTATTTACCAATTATTGATTTCCAGCTTCACTCCTGTATTATCTAAGAAAGTGTTTTGTATGATTTCAATCTTTTTAAATTTATTGAGACTTGCTTTGTGACCCAGCATATGGTCTATCCTTGAGAATGATCCATGAGCACTTGAGAAAAAGTTGTATCCTGCTGTTGTGGGGTGGAGTATTCTATATATGTCTGTTAAGTCTAGCTCATTTATTGTATCATTCAAATTCTCTGTTTCTTTATTGATCCTCCATCTAGATGGTCTGTTCATTGATGAGAGTGGGGAATTGAAGTCTCCAACTATTATGGTAGATGCATCTATTTCTCTTTTCAGTGTTTTCAGTGTTTGTCTCATGTATTTTGGAGCATTCAGGTTGGTGCATAAATATTTATGATTTTATGTCTTCTTGTTGTATTGTTCCTTTTATTAATACATAGTGTCCTTCTTTGTCTCTTTTAACTGTTTTACATTTGAAGTCTAATTTGTTGGATGTTAGTATAGCTACTCCTACTCTTTTCTGATTGTTATTTGCATGGAATATCTTTTCCAAACCTTTCACTTTTACCCTATGTTTATCCTTGGGTCTAAGATGTGTTTCCTGTAAACAGCATATAGATGGGTCCCGTTTTTTAACCTATTCTATGTGTTTTGATTGGGGAGTTTAATCCATTAACATTTAGTGTTATTACTGTATGGGCATTACTTTCTTCTACCATTTTGCCTTTGGGATTTTATATGTCATACCTCATTTTTCTTCTTTTTACCTTTACTGATAGTCTTTATTTCTATACTCTTCTCCACACCTCTCTCTCCTGTCTTTTCTTACCTGTCTCTAGTGTTCCCTTTAGTATTTCTTGCAGAGCTGGTCTCTTGGTCACAAATTCTCTCAGTGAATTTTTGTCTGCAAATGTTTTAATTCCCCCCTTATTTTTGAAGGACAGTTTTGCTGCATATAGAATTCTTGGTTGGCAGTTTTTCTCTTTTAGTAATTTAAATATATCATCTCACTGTCTTCTTGCCTCCATGGTTTCTGCTGAGAAATCTATGCATAGTCTTATTGGGGTTCCCTTGTATGTGATGGATTGTTTTTCTCTTGCTGCTTTCAAGATTCTCTCTTCCTCTTCAACATCTGACATTCTGATTAGTAAGTGTCTTGGAGTACATCTGTTTGGATCTATTCTCTTTGAGGTATGCTGCATTTCTTGGATCTGTAATTTTAAGTCTTTCATAAGAGTTGGGAAATTTTCAGTGCTAATTTCCTCCATTAGTTTTTCTCCTCCTTTTCCCTTCTCTTCTCCTTCTGGGACACCCACAACGCATATATTCATGTGCTTCATGTTGTCATTCAATTCCCTGAGTCCCTACTCATATTTTTCCATTCTTTCCCCTATATTTTCCTTTGCTTGTCAAATTGCAGATGTTCCATCCTCCAGTTCACTAATCCTATCTTCTGATCTTGAAATCTGACATTGTAAGTTTCCATTGTTTTCTTCATATCTTCTACTATACCTTTCATTACCATAAGTTCTGTGATTTGTTTATTCAGACTTTTGATTTCTTCTTTTTGTTCATTCTTTGCCTTCTTTATATCCTCTCTCAATTCACTGATTTGATTTTTGATGACGTTTTCCATGTTTGTTTGAGCATTCTGAATTAATCATTTCAATTCCTGTATCTCATTTGAATTGTTGATGTGTTCCTTTGACTGGGGCATTTCTTCACTTTTCCTAGTATGATTTGTTATTTTTTGCTGGATCTAGGCATTTAATTACCCTAATTAGTTTATTTTGAAGATTGTTTTCACTTTTTTTTCCCCCTAAGATTTTCTTGCTGGATGATTTTGTTGTCTATTTTTTCTTTGACATTCAGTTCAGCTTATTCTAGTCCTCTAGCTTAGGTTTTGTTTAATAGATCAGAATTTTTCAGTTTTTGTTTTTTTTTGTTTCTTGCCCTGCCTATATGGTGCCTTTCCCCCACCCTTTAGGAGGATCTACTTAGGTATTATAGACCCCAGTCAGATTTTCCCAGACCAAACTGGTCTCCTCTCAAGAGGAAAGAGTCACCTGTGTCAGTTTTCCCTGAGGGTGAGACCCAGCAGATTAAAAGGTTTTCTTATGTAGTCTCTGGACTCTGCATTTTTCCTACCCTGCCCAGTATGTGGCACTTTTCTGCCTGCAGGTCCCACCAGCATACGGTGATGCAGTATCTTTAACTTCTGCAGACTCTCCCTGCTGGGGGCATGGTGGAGACAGAGGAGAGATTGTAGGCTGGCTTTAATCGCTTCCCTTTTCCAGACCCTGGGGTCTGAATTCCTTGAGGGAGGGATGCCACCTGACCTGGGCCCCACTCCTCTCCTGGGGAAGGCACAGGCTCCAGACAAGCTCTCCAACAAGTCTGTTTCTGCCTATGCCTGAGGCAGTGGAGCCCAAGAAGCCTTGTAGCTGTATCCAAAGAGTAATTAATCCACAGAAACACAGCCACAAAAGAGAAAAAGAAAAATCCTTTTCAGAGCAGGACCCATGGCTCAGGTTTGCCAATTAAGAGCTTAAATAGGTACATTGCTCTGTGTATCTCCAGGTCCTATGTGCCCCCTTCTTTCCTGCAGGGTCCAGACATTTTCAGATAAAAAAAAAAAAAGCCTGTTTTTTTTTTCTTTTTTCTTTTTCTGTCAGCCCTGCCTCCTCTGCACCGGGGCTAAAACCAGAGACGTCTGCTTTTACTCAAGGTTCAGCCAAGCTGGGGGCCTATTTTTAGTAGTCAGAATTTGTTAATTAATTCCATAATTAGTGCTTGGTTGTGCTCAGTCCTTGCTGCTGGTAAAGTCTCTTTCCTTTACCCTCTGGGAAGCAGCCTGTGGGGGAGGGGCCTGTTCCCCAGCTGGTGGCTTGGGAAACTCACCGTTTTGCGGGAGCTTGCAGCAGTCCAGCTGTTCCAGACTGGGGTATGCTGTGTGTCTGGTCACTGACAGGACCCCAACAGTTGTTCTGTACTGTTTCTGGGTTATTTATTAGCTGCTCTGGAGGATAAACTAAATCCCACACCTCACTAAGCTGCCATCTTGGCTCCTCACTACAAACTTAGTTTTGAAGTCACAAAAATGTCCAAATCAAGGCATCATCAAGGCAATACTTTCTTCTGAAAGCTGCTGGTGATCCTGAATTCCTCTATCACATGGCAAGGCACAGGATGGTGTCTGCTGATCTCTTCCATATCTTCAGTTTCCTTGCTTTCAGCTTCCTGCTTTTTGTCTTTTTTTTTTTTTTTTTTTGTCTTTGCCTGGATTTCATTCTTATAAAGGACTGCAGTAAGAGGATTAAGACCCACTCTGAATAAGGTAGGACATACCTTAAGTACCCTTACGAAAAAATTCCACTTACAGTGGGTCCACACCCAATTGAATGGATTCAATTTAAGAACATACTTTTCTGGGATATATACAGCTTCATACCATCACATCCATTATGACAAATTTTGTGGGAAAAAAATAAACAACAGTTCTTGGAAAATATTTCAAAAAAAAAAAAAATACCAATTATAAATAATACTTGGCCATTTGGTTTTTTCAAAGAACTCCTTGTTCAAATCTTCACTTCTGTGTTTCTTCTGTGTACTATGTCCTCTACTGTGTGCTAGATCCAATACCGGAAGATTCTGAATTTTGAATAAATAGGGCAAGTGGCATAATAGAGTTATCTTCCTCAAGCATGTGTCTTCATTGCAAACTCGTAAAAACTCGCTCTATCTCCAAAACTCGCTGGATCTCCAAAGCTATACCAGGTTGTAGATGGTTGAATAAAAAAATTGCATACCTTCAAGATCTTCCCAGAATACAGTTAGCAGCCCTGGCTTTCTCTAAAGTTGAATGTACCAACACTAATGCTCTTTATTGACATTGTAACAACAGTGCTCTGATGGCAAGGGATTATTTAGGCTAGCAGCATCCTACACGTTCATACTGGAAGCAGGGCCTTTTAAAATGCCATTTTCCAGGAAGAAAAGGTTTTCTTGAGTGTTGAAAATGTGTCATAATGGGGCTGATATTAATATTTAATGAGAAAAAATATTAGAAGTATTGACAAAAGTGATATTTGAAGGAAATTGATGCTTAATAAGTACCTACTATGTGCTAATTACAGCCCTGCATACAGTCTGTGAATTCCTTCTTTTAAATCTCACAATGACCCTAAAATGCTGGTATGCTGAAAGCAAGTTTCACTATAGTGTCATAGCCTGCCTCACCCAAGTGCCCATCTTTGTCATTATCAGAACAAAGAAACCTTTGCTTCTTGTCAGAGATTGTCACTAACGCTCCTGGTAATGACCAGGGATTTTTTCCACAGAGGTGTCTGCAGCTCTGTGACAATGAAATGAATCCTTTCATTCTGGAGAAAATTGCACTGTATAAATTGCTTCTTACATTCCTAGCTCTTAGGCGGCAGAGCCTTAGAACTAGTCTCAGAATTCAAGCAAAGGTAAAGTCCCATCCTCATGGCACACTAAAGCTAGAGTAACCAGCAGGGAGTTAAAGAGCAAGTGCTTGAAGGTCTGATTACTTGGGCTTAAATCTTGTCTCTACCACTTATTAACTCTGTGACTCTGGGCAAGTTACTCAGTCTTTCTTGGTGTCACTTATCCCTGTCATAAAATGGAAATAGCGATAGCACTTAACTCATAAGGTTGTGATAAGAATTAAAAAGCCACAGTGCATATAAAGCACTGATAAAAGCTTTATAAGTGGTAGCTATTTTTATGACTCTATGCTATAGAATGTTTACTGACATTAAAGGATGTGCTATATCTACTATTGCTCACACAAATAATGAAGGAAGCTTAAGTAATAAAAACTGCCTTTCAATTTTTTTTCAAATCTGGTCTTAAACATACACTTAAACAAAACTGAGGGCTGTTTTTCTGAGATTATCCCTATGTCACACACTACATGTTTTTGTCAATATTCAGGGGATTTAGACTGGGATATGCCAGGACTATATCCATAGGACCCAAGGTAGGGGGTAGGTCTGGGCGGGAAGCCAGAACCAGATGGAATACTGATCACAATGGTGTGTGTGTAAATAAATTTGGTTTTAAAATCTTTACCCTATCAGGGTAGCTCAGTGATGAAGGCCAGAATCAAAAGAACATACCAGTCCCAGCCAGAGTACAAACATACATCCTAGGTCTGGTATGTTACCAAAGGCATATCTGAACTCCAGGCATGATCACTGTTACCATTTATTTAGCCCTTAGTTATACTGCATATATATATATATTTCACACCCCTCTACATGCCCCCAAACACACAAACCCTGTGCAAGCACTGTTGTTAACCCCATTTTATAGACATGTGATATACAGATTAATCTCTTACCAAAAGCTAGTAACTGACAGAGGACTTGCACTGTAAAGTCTATTCTCTTTAATTGCTTCTCTGGACACCCAAACTGGCAATGCACAGGGTGGATATCAAGACAGATTGGACCACATCATAATGATAATTGGGGATGTTGCAACCCAAAGTTTCCTTCAACTAGTGTTGACATGTTGTCCTTGCTAACAATTGAGGATGCATAGGGATAGGGCATTTTAAAGGCTATCTGCTGTGGTGAGCTGCTCATGGTCACAGGTGTGGAAATGGGAACCTAAATTCTAGCTGCAGTGACATGTTATTTCAGATGAGATTTTTTTAGGAATTAGGTAACTTCTTGGCAGGCACAGAGAGGCTGGTGAAGGTGCAAGGGGTGAAACTGAGCTGCATGAATACTCTTGGAATATGCCTGTTCCTGAGTGCATCTTTATGGAATAAATTCCCCAGACTGGACTAAGATTGAATGGGGAATGGAAAAGTCTTATCCTAATTTGTAGTTAAGCCCTCAAACTAAAAGTATCCAAAAGAAAAATAATTTTCTCAAAAATATATTCTACTTATATTTCTGTTTAGAAGTTCTTTTTTTCCCCTTTAGTAGAAATATCATAGATAGCATACTAGTAAAGCACAGAAAATTTTAAAAGTGTATTATATGCTCCCTATATGAGTAAACTTTTGCCACAATAATCCTGCATAACAAATCACTACTTACCAAGTGACTTAAACAACAAACAGATATTGTTCATGAACCTATAGGGCAGCTAGGCAATTCCAGTGGTCTGACTGGATACAGATGATCTTGACTTATCTCATCTGAGCTTTCTGATGTATCTGCAATCAGTTGGCTGGTGGGATGCATGCTTCTGATCTGTGTTAAAATAAAATATTAAATAAGATATTATTTATGGGAGTCTGTATAGTTTATGTATAATTCATGAATCAGGGTAGCATCCAAACTGCATTGGAAAGGAGCTCCACCAAGGGAGTGGAATGGTAAAGCAAATACAGGGCAAATGCAGAAGCAAGTGAGGAATTTTTCTGATCGGCTGACCTGAAGTTTTCATTTCACATGGAGAGTAGTTTACAAAGTGGGGAACAGATATGTGTTAATTGGTAAGGTATGCTTGTCTATTTTCATAAGCTATTTCCACTGGATCAAAGTTAATTGATTTACTAGGTATTGCTTACCTGCAATTCTCTAGAGTGCATTCCATTGTTTCATTTTTTTTTTTTGGAAAAACCCTGCAGGTCAATTGTTCTTATTGTTTTCTGGAAAATCCTTTCTTGGAATGTTCTCCCAGCAATGCCCAGTACAGTTCACCGTTTTATTTTATTTAACATCTGAAATGGTCTTGACTTGAACCATTGACTCTCCTACAGATGTTCTTTTGAAGGCTAGCCCAGATGCATTCTTGTGGAAGAGGCACAAAAGAGAGAGCAGAAGCATGCAAGCCTTCATTAGACCTATGCTTGGAACTGGCCTGTTGCTGCTTTACTACCTTCTACTTGCCAAATGAAGTCACACAGCCAGCCCAGATCCAGGAATGGCGGAAACAGATTCTGTCACTTAATAGAAGGAGTTTCAAAGTCATATTGCAAGGTCTATGGTACAAGGAGAGGAAGAACTGGGGCCATTTATATAATCAACTAGCTAGCTCACTTACTACTTAAATTTCTGCTGTAATTTCTCCTTCTATAAAATCACAGCCCTGAGGTAGAAGACATGAAAACTGAATACAGTGACTCCAGTAAAGTCTCCTTGTTATGTAGACAGGTTGGAACTAGAACTCAGATATTTGCCCTTCCTTCACCCACGGTTTGCTGCATCGTTCATGTCACCATTCAAGATGTCTATTTTTTCTAAAAGAAATCAAGACCAAGCTCAAATTGTGGCATATATAAATTCAGAATTTCAAACTTTGAGATAAAGTATGCCTGAACTAGATTTAAAGTCACTTTCCCTTTTATTAGATAGGAGAAATGAGATTGGGGCTTTATGAAGTCCAGAAATATATTTTTTTGCTTCAAATGAGAAAAAGTAATGAGGGTGTTTTGGGAGGAAAACTGCATTTTAAAGTTGGTTTTATTGGTTGTCTATCTTATAAAGACTGCATCTCAGGACTCATGGCTTTTAGCAATGAAACACAGGCTTCTTCTGGGTTTTTTTTTTGAGTTTTATCTTTGAGTTTTATCTTCTGTCTTTGAGTTTTATCCTGTTGAATCTGAACCAGCATAATCATGTCATTCTGGGAAATAGTGTAGCATTTCTCCAGAGTTTTTATTTTTTCAACTCAGAAACATGTATACACATATGCACATAGATGTTTGTTTTTATTGTTAAAATAATATGTATTTTCAGTTAATGTATGCTTGTGATATGACATAAAAATGTGTTCAGTGAAAAGGAAGCTTCCCTCCCATTGCTGTTCTCTAGCTCCTTGTCCAGATACAGACAGGACGTATCCTTCCAAAGTTGTTCTAAGCATACATAAGCAGATATTGATAATTTTGCACAGCTATTTGTGTCTCTTATTTTAATATAAATGCAAACACACTACACATACACATTTTTTTACTCTACTTATTTCATTTAATAATTAAGCTCAAAGATGTCCTCATATCAGTACATAAAGAGCTGTCTTTACAAATGTACATTCTTTTGTGTGTCCTGCTGCCTGGTAAAATACCTCCCAGATGCTCCTTACTTTGCTGTTGTCCATATGCCTTTCTTGGGAATGCCATTTCCGTGTTCAGGACTTTGTCTGTCACAGATGTGTCCTAAGATCGTGATTGCTCTTATGAGGTAAGGAAATGCCTATCCTTTTTTTCCATGTTCTACTGACAGCAGTACCTTCCTTGACACAGCTTTTTCAAAGAGGTCTGAGATTGCCCAGCAATGGTTTCAAGAAGATAGGAATGAAGAAACAATTGGGTTGGTCCATCTTGCTTCCCAATTTCTGACCCAGGAAATTTCATTCCAAATGTTTTGTTTTATGATATATCAGAAATGCATTCCATCAGTGTTAGACAATTAATCGTACTCTGCTGACTTGCCCAGATGAAAACTAGACCATTTCAGCTCTAGTGCCTCAGTGACCCTCAGAAAAAAAAGCACAACAAGATGTAGTTCAGGAAAGATTGCTATGTCAAAGGCACACCATGTCCATACATGTTTATCCCAAAGGTTTTGAAGACATTAGGAATGGGTCAGTTGGAAAATGCCCTTCTCGCCTTATTGCTTCTGAGAATTGCAGATCAAACTAAGACTTTCCAGGGAATGATTTTTAGATCTCAATTCAATCAAATTTATGTTTTGTTGGAATTTTATATTATAGAATACTGTATTATGTTTAATTGTAAAATGCAGTTTAACGTTCATGAGCATGAACTTCAGGGTCAGCTAGACCTTGTGTAACACTGAGCAAGCTATCTGACCTTTCTAAGTCTCTGAGTCCTAAACTAAATCAGTCTAATAATAATTCATAGTTCAAAGGACTTTTTTGAAAATAAATGAGATATATCACAGAGTACCTGATATATGTTTACTCAGCCCATAGTAGCTGTACCCTTGAATCTAAGGCAAGTGTGCCACCTCCTGCAAAAGATCCTCTCAAACCTCCATTTACCAGAGGCCCTTGACCATTCTAAGTCCCCAGTCCCTGTTTTTCTCCATTCCTAGGAAAATTATCTATGAAGACTCTCTAGTCTGTAGAACTCAGCAATGCTCAAGATAAAGCATTACCATGTGCAAGGCCACATCCTTTGTGATTGCCTGACTGATTAAAAGAGTTTCATTTTGTTCTGTCTTGTTGAATGCAAAGTACTGTAGTGTAAATTAAGAGTGCTTGGATTCTAGCTCTTTCGTTTGCTAGTGGGCAATCCGTGGGCTAACCTAAGGGCAACCCTTAGTTTTCTTATGGGTTAAATGGGAATAATAACACCCACCTTATGGGTTTTCAACACAATACCATGGTTAATTTGAGGAACTACATAAAATAATATTAAGTACCTGACCCATACTAGGTACCTATAGCCTGGTAGTTTCCTTCTTTCACTTCAGCATATGTAAATGATATTTATTTAGCTATTTCTTTAGAATGGGAGAGATATCCTTTTGGTTTTATAACAAACTTATACTTAAATTCTATCCTTCCTGTTGCCACATAAGGCTGGACACCTGGAGGTGTTTAATACATTCTGAGTGAATGATATTTATAAATTCTTTTTAAATCCAAAGAAAACAAAGAGTTTAATTAGGATGACTCTGTTACCAATGAAGATTCTCTTTTAAAAATAACATAACACAGCCCAAACTGGCCTATAACAAATTCTTTAAGACTGTATACTATGGAGGCTGCATGTATGAATAGCCACTTTCCTCTCTATCCTTGCTTTTCAGAATGTACCATTTCTCTTTTAATTAATGTTTCATCAGATTTTGCTCTAAGGTCCACAAAGGCCTAGAAGATATATACAACATGGTTAAATGGCAGCATAATCATTATTAGTTAATTAAAAACTGGAACCTAATCTTGATGTGGCACGTACTGTACAAGCATTCTTATTATATGAATTTTCCAACACATGTCATCCTAATTGTTCTTTATTCTTTCTTCACTTTGACTTATACTAGGTCAATTCCAGGTTTTGCTGCTATTATAGTTTAAAAAGTCACCTCTATCAATAAATAAATATATCTGATGGCCTTCTCAAGGTTAGAAAATCATTAGATTTGGTATGTATGTTCCTTATGGTGATATCAATTTCCATGGTTGAGAAAGAAAGTGAGAATACAATCTCTTCTTGATTAAATACTTACCCTGTGGCAGGCAACAAGCTTGGCATTTTACATGTGGTATCTTATCTAATCTTCACAGTGCTCAAATCCAACCTGGAATGGTATAAAGAAGGGGACTCTAGGAGCAGTAATCCCTGCCCTTCCCTCTGTGATGCAAAGGAAATTTTAGAAGGGGGTGGTGTTTATGTCAAGTTGATAATAAGCAAGATATAATAGCCAACCTATTATGAGGAGGAAATGGCACCTTTTTCATAATCTGACCGTATAGAAGGAGAGTCTTTTTGTAATTAAAATAAAAGCCCCTTGTGGAAGGAGATGCCTTGTGTTCTCACTATCAACCAGTGCCCAGCTCAGGCATGCTCTACAGAGTTAAAGGGGGCCAGGGCCAGAGATCACAGAGACTCATGGGGATTTCCTGGAGCAAGTGCTCAGACCACCTGCCTACAGGAAACGGATGTCCTTGTGTTCACCAAAAGTATGTCCCATTTGAGAATTTTTCCACAGATATGATGTTTAGCAAAGTGTATGAGCCTCAAAGTGTAATCTTAATCTTAAGGGTAGTGCTGAGAAGTGTTTTTTTAGTGGGGAGCAGGCAAGGGAAGAAACAGTTACAATACCATGGATCAGTGCTAAGACATAGGTGAGCCCAGGTGCTATGGTAACACAGGGGAAGGAGTACCAAAGATTCATGGAGATGGGCAATAAGTAGTGTGAGCCACTAAATGATGCCAGAGGAAAAACTGAAACCCAGAAATACAGGCCTTATGGAGCTGCACAATTGCAAAAAGGGGATCTAGAATTTTGGCTCTGGTTTTCTTGATGAAAGGACAATTCAGACAAAGAGCGAACTATAAGAGTCAGGAAATTAAGAGTAAGAAAAAGTGAGAAAGGAAGGAAGAGAAAGAATAGTTAGAAGGAGAGTATTTCCTGTCTTTAATTGAGGTTTCTGTATTCCCCATTGTGAAGAGGAGAATAGAACTTAGTTTAAAGAAATTAAATAATAAAATTCAGATTAGAGAAACTAAATAATAGAGGCTTTGAAAGCCTAATATAAAGTTTTCAAAAGCTCTATTATTTTCCCATTTATCTGCTGCCATTTTATAGATATTTCAATGCAAAGCCCTACCCAAATGTCATACCTATGATTTATAGTTAGTGGCCATAGTCACAGCTTTGTAAGAATGTAAAAAAAAATTATTAAGATGTGACTCATTTCCATTCTAAGAGATCTCTAGAGAATTAAAGCTTAATCAGATGACCAAGCTTTTGCTTTTGTTTTCTTAATCTGATACTCTGAGATCATAATGGAGGTTTGGTACTGACTTTGGATGCAGACTGGTTATCGTATTTTACCTATATGATTCAGTTTTTTGTTTTGTTTTTACTAATTTGAGATGTCTTGTGACAATAGCCCTAAAGTTTCTTCTGTTTTAATAAGGTTTCAGAAGGTGATTTTCTGTTTTATTTGCATTTGATATGTATCAAAAACCAAAATGACATAGGATCACTCCCACCTACTTCAGGAAAAAAGGCATACCTCAACAAAATGAAATTAATCAAGCATAAATTGAGAGTGTGATAGTATGTATCAAGCACAAAGACCAGATCTAATTAAGCAGGCTTCTCCGATCAAGAATTCAAATGTATAATCTGAAAGAAGTACCTTAATTGATACTTGACTCCTGTCAAATTCTATTTGCATGGAAATAATAAAAACATTCCCTCAGTGGTTTTCACTGTATGATGACTCTGTAACATTTTATACATTTTTATTAGTTATTTTTGCATGGCATTGAAAGAGAAAGTCCAAATAATTAAAAAAAAAAAATTGCCACCATTCAAGAACAGTCCATCCTATCCTAGGCAGTCAGGTCATTTTCATGCATTACTTCATTTAATCTTTATAATAATTCTAAAATGTTGGGATTATATTTCACATTGTACAGATGAGGAAACTTACGTTTCATTAAATAACACATTCAAAGGTCACATAACAAGTAAGTAGCAAAGCTGAGATTCAAAACATCCCTCTTCATTTATATAGGTTCAGAATGTCACATTCCCCTCTGGGCTTTGTATTAGAAGGTACCCTGAATTGTAATTGAATAAAATATCCTCCTTTTGCAAAGCTGAAATTTTACAATTAGGTATAAACATTCCCAATAAATATCACCGTAAAAGTTTTAGACAATTATAAAATTCAATCACATTTTTTACTCTTTAATTTCATTTGGCAGGGGGAGATTTTTCAATAGTTCATCATGAAATTATGTGGGAGAAATTATATAAATTTGTGCATTGACTAGAGGGAAATAAAATGTGAATGTGAAAAAAAATTTCTCTTTAGTAGTGACTCTCAACCAAGAATGAATTTGCTCCCCTTTCCCTGTAAAGGACATATGGCAATAGCTAAAGACATTTTTTATTTGTCAAAACTGGGAAAGTACTACTGGTATCTAGTGTATAAAGGCCAGGGAGACCGCTAAATATCCTACAGTGTCCAGGACAGCTCCCACAACAAAAAATTACCAACCTGTATTGGTTTCAATCTGTTATGTACTCCAGAAGAGCCTATGTTCTATTAATCCTTCCCTGTGGGTACAGACCTATTGTGGGTGGGACGGTTTACTTGGGTTGTTTCCGTGGAGATGTGACCCAGCCCATTCAAGGTGGGTCTTAATTCCCTTGCTGGAGTCTTTTATGAGAAAATAAAAGGAAAAAGAGAGAGAGCTCAGAGCTGATAGAAGCTAAGAGAGAAATGCCCAGAGATATTTTGGAGAGAAGGACCAGCAGACATCGCCATGTGCCTTTGCATATGACAGAGGAACCCTGTCTTCTTTTCTTGAGAGAAGATTATCTTCCTCTTGATGCCTTAATTTGGACATTTTCATGGCCTTAGAATGGTACATTTGTAATTTAATAAGCCCCTTTGTAAAAACCAACCCATTTCTTGTATATTGCATCCTGGCAGCTTTGGCAAACTGAAACAAACCCCATATATCAATAGTGTTGAATTTGAAATCCGTTCTTTTTAGTGTTGTTCACAATTAATGAATCCTCTAAGAAGGAAGCTCTGGATGTAAGATAATGAATATGCAACCCCCCCCCACACACACACACACATACATCATCCCACTTTCTGTCACCCAAACACATATGCCTTTTTTATTTCAAATGTCCAATGCTTTCTTGTTCTCCTCATGACTTCCCATTAAAGTTGAGAAGTGCCTTCTATCAGTCATTTATATTTGTTGCTTTAATTATGCTACATTGTTATAAAAATTAAGTACCAACATTTTAACCCTTATTTCACTAATTCCAGGATCCATTCATTCAACAAATATTTATTGAGTGTCTACTATGTGCCATGCTCTGTTCTAGACATTTGGGATATAATGCAAGTAAGTACAGGTAGTACCATTTCCTGTGTTTACTCTTATGAGGAGAAGACAGGCAATAAAAATATAAGCAAGGTAATCATCATATACTCACACTTCTTTGAAGACAAACAGGATGCCCCACTAGTGACTGAGGGTGACAAGAATTTAGATTGGATGGTTGGAGGAGTCCTCAGTGAGAGGATAGTATTTGAACTAAGACAAAAATGACCCTAACAAAAAAGCCATTTTCAAATAAGAATTTCAAATCAGGGACCACAGGGTTCCAGAAATAGGGATCAGAAAAATCCATAGTCTCTAAAGCAGGAATGAGCTTGGAATGTCCAAAGAACAGAAAGAAGGCAAATGTGGTTTGCTTCCCAAAGGAATTACACCAGGCCAAATAAAGTAGGGGCTCACAGGTCATGGTAGAAATTTAGATATTCTTTTTATTGCAATGGAAAGTGATTAGAGGACTTTAAGTAGGGATATGAGGAAATCTAACATGCATTTGAAAAATAATTTTGGCTACTATTTGGAGAAATGCCTTATGGGAGGCTCAGATGGAATTAGAAAGTCAGATAAAAGGTTTTTGATATGATTAGAGATGTTGTTAGCTTAGACTAGGGCATCAGAGTAGAGATGAAGACATTTTGTTATAATTGGGAGTTATTTTGGAGGTAGAACTGACAGATTTGAAGATAGATGAGTTGTGAGGAAAAGATATTAAACGTCATACCTGGATTTTGACTTGAGCAACTGGATAGCAGAAGATTCTTTTAACTGAGATGTAGCATACTTACAGATGACAGATTAGAAGAAAGTATCTCACAGTCTGTTTGGAGCAGTTTGATATGACCTACAAATGAAGATGTCAGGAACGCAGGATGTAGGATATGTGAGTCTGGAGATCAGTGATGTGATAAGAGATGAAGATATACATTTTGGAGTCTTTATTATGCAGATAGTACTTAATACCTTGGAACTAAATGAGATAACATAGGGAATATGTATTTACTAAGAAAAGAAAGGGGCATATGAGGAAACTTGGGGCAAAGTGACAGCCAGGAGTTGAATTCTATCCTTCAGAAAAACAATGTTAGATATCAGCAAATAGATGAGAGGTATCACGTGGAACAGAAGATGTGTGAAAAACTATTATGCTTATTTTCTCTATACCAAACCAAAAATACATGTGTGTATGTGTATATGTATAGATATGTGTAGAGAGAGAAGGTGAGTGAGATCAAGAGAGTGGGCTTTAAATCATAAAGTAGAATAAGAAATGTAAGGTAGCATTGCTAATTTATATATTTATAAATTGTATAATTTATATATATATATTTATATATATATATATATATATATATATATATATGGCCTGCAGTGTCTTTGGAGAGGTTTGCTTATGCTGAACAGGTCCTTTTTGGGGTCCTTTAGATGTGTGCAGTACAAGTAATATACTTTATCATCGGTTTTTCACTTTGAAAACATCTCCCTAAAGTCCTGGTATTTTTTACATTTTACACAATAAGCCATACATATATTCATGTGTTAGACCTTCCAGTTATCTCAATTAAATTTCATTTTTCTAGGCTGTTGAGATTTTTTTTTCTGACACCTGATTCTAACATAAACCATTTCAGTGCTCTTTCCAGTTTCTTGTCACCTACAGATTTAATGAATATTTCTTCACCTAAGTGTTAACAAAAATATTAATCAGATGAGAACCAAGGACCTGAAAAACTTTATCATTTTACCATGGATCACCCTCCTGTTAGACATCAGAACTCTCTGGGTGCTGTCAATTATGCATCCACAAAATTGTCAAAGCATGATATTCAAGTGCTAATAAGAACAACTATAATTTTCATGAAGTAATTATTGAGCTTCTATTTCCAGCTATATAACTAACTAGATAGCCCACCATATTAAATTGTTATGTTTTCAAGAAAGTGAGACTTATTTTTAAGGCCAAAACCAAAATGTGAATGAGTTCACAGAAGTAACTATTCACACTAATGGTTATCCCAAGTATATCTGCCAATCCATGATGACATAAAACAATAGTTTTATTGAACATTCATCATGCATAGGAAGGAAAGTCCAAGATCCTCACAAGTTGGGGAGATGCATGATATAAATTATGAAAAATTCCTCTCGCAGGAGAAATCACAAGAAAACTATTCTGTCTAGGCCTTGGGTCTGAGTTAAAGGAAAATATCTCCTAAATATTTTAAACCTCTATGTATTCCCAAAATCAAAAAGTTGTAATTTTAAGTGGACCTAATGTTGGCTGTGACCCTAAGTACATGCCAAAAACAAATAAAAACGTTCTACACAGTAATCACCATTAACTCAGTCCTCAAAAACTTTCCACAAATAAAGTTTCAATGAATATGAACCCACACACAAAAAATTTCAAAACCCATGAAGGTCAAGAAATAATATTAAGAAGCAATATCAAAATCTAAAAAGCACACATCATCATGGTGAGGTGAACATCTCTTGAAAAAGCCTCCCCAGAGATTTAATGAAGAAAAGAATACATTCTGCTTGCTTTGAGCTCAGGAAGATGGTAAAGACTGGAGAACAACTCTACAAATGCTGAATCAAACAGAGAAATCCCAGGTAGGAGAAGTTCATCCCACACAGCCTGTCAGTTCCTGTGTCCCCTTCCCCACACTTGGCTCTGCATGGTACAGAATCAAAGAGATGCAGCAGGGCCCCAGGTACAGAATCAAAGAGATGCAGCAGGGCCCCAGGTTCAGGAACTGTAGACTGAATCACAGCAGCAAGTTAGAATTCCATGCATATCTAGGCATAGGGACCTAAGTCTACAAAAAGCCCCAGGGCTGAACACTAGCTGCTGAGCAGTGCTGCATTTAAAAGGGCCTGGGGGGGGGGGGGGCGGGGGTCAAAAAGAGAGCCATAGAAGGCTGGTAAGAACTACTGTGAGTAATTCAGTTTCAGTACACTGGACCACCTAAAGGCAAACCAACTTTTCTGAGTGACCTGCCTCTCTGGATTGATCCCAGCTGGCTCCCTAGGACAGGATGCCCTGACAGGAAACAGGAAAACCTCACAGAGAAAAAAAATGGGGGTGGAGATGGGTTTAAAATGAACTGCTGCAAGATAGGTTGGGTCCAAGAACTGAAAAAGTGTAAGGAAAACTGGAAACCGGCTGAGGAAGAGAATTTAAAGAAATAGGAACTAGAGAGAAAAGCCTGCACAAAAACAAATAGAGCAGATTAAGATTCCCAGTGAAGGATATAAAAAAGGAAGCTCTCTCCAGGAGTTGAAACAATTACATAAAAAAGACAATCTTAAAAATGCACCACATGAAATCCAGGGCAAGAATCAGAAGAAGAGCTTAGAAAATCTGAGGAATTAAACACAGGCGATCTAGAGACCTAGAATAAGTTATACCAAGCATCAAAGAAGAGCCTTAACATGAAGACAATAAACAATAAAACTCTAGAAAGAAGGAGATACACACCTTCAGAGTTAAACCATGAAGAGAATCAAAAGTCTAGACATCAGCCAAAAAAAAAAAAAAAAAAATTGCAAAATTCCATACTAAAAAGCAAGAACATAGGCTCAGTCCAAGAAACCAATTAAAATTTCAGAGGAGACTCAGGAGTAGGAGCAACTAATCAAAGATGTTCAAACAAATCTCCTATATTAATTAAAGGGATGTAGGAAAATGTGAAAAAGGAAATGGATATTAAGAAAATTTGTGAGCATAATGAATTTGAAAGTGCGAAAAGAAACATAACAGAAATGATGAGGAAGAAAGGCACAATAGTAGAGATTAAAAATGCGCTAGAGGCATACAACAGACAAAGAGACAAGAGGCACATAAATAAAAGCAAGAATGAGGGAGGGACATTACTACTGATGCTACAGAAATAAAATGGGTCATAAGAGGTTACTGTGAACAACTAACTGTATGCTAGCAAATTTGATACCCAGCTGAAATGGACAAATTCCTAGGAACACACAAATGACCTATGTCAACCATATAACTAATAAAAGACTTCAACAGACCAACTACAAGCAAAGAAATTGAATCAGTCATCAAAAACCTCCCAGTAAAGAAAAGCCCAGGGCCAGATGCTTCACAGGTGAATTCCACCAATCTTTCCAAGAAGAGTAACTACCAATCCTGCTAAAATACTTTAAAAAATTGAAGAAGAGGAAGCACCACATAACTCATTCTATGGGGCCAGCATTGCCCTAATACCAAAATCAGATAAAGATACTACTAGGAAAGAAAATTACAGACCAATTTCTATTGTGAATATAAATAGAAATTTATATTCTATTTAAATAGAATAATTTTTTAAAATCCTTGACAAAATACTTGCAAATAGAATCCAAAAGCATATTAAAAGAATTTCACACCACAATCACGTAGGTTTTCTCTCAGATATGCAACAGTTGTTCTATATAAGAAAATCAATTAATGTAACTCATCGACAAAACAAAGGGGAAAAACTACATGATCATCTCAATTGATGCATAAAATCATTTGACAAAATTTAGCATCCTTTCTTGATAAAAATACTTCAAAAAATAGGAATAGAAGGAAACATCCACAACATGATAAAATAGATATATGAAAACCCACAGCTAACATCATACTCAATGGTGAAAACCTGCAAACTTTTGCCCTAAAATCTGGAAAAAGAACAAGGATGCCCACTGCCACTACTATTATTCCACATTGTATTGAAAGTTCTAGCCAGAGCAGTTAGGAAAGGATAAAAAATAAAATGTATCTAAATTGGAAGGAAAGAAGTAAAGTTTTCACTATTAGCAGATGATGAGATCCTATATATAGAAACTCCAAAAAAATCTCCAACAATTTCAGCAAAGTGGTGAGATGCAAGGTTGACATACAACAATCAGTACAATTTCTATACTCTAGTACTGAGTAGGCTGAGGAGGAAATCAAGAAAAAAAAATATTTACGATAGCAACTAAGAGAATCAAATAACCAGCAATAAATTTAACAAGGATGTAAAGGACTTTTACACAGAAAACTATGAAATATTGCTAAAAGGAATCATAAAAGACTTAAATAAATGGAAGGGCTTTTGTATTCATGGATTGGAAGACTAAAGATCATTAAGTGATATCATTTCTCCTCCAAATTATTTACAGATTCAATGCAATCCCAATTAAAATACTAACAGCCTACTTTGCAGAAATGGAAAAGCAATTGTCTTTGTTTATTTGGAAGTGTAAGGGGCCCCTGAATAGCCAACAACATCTTCAAAAAGAATAATGAAGTTGGAGTACTCACACTTCCTGACTTTAAATCATATTTCAAAGCTACAGTGGTCAATATGGCCTGATACTGACATGAGAATAGATATATCAACCAATAGAATTGAATTGGAAGTTCAGAAATAGACCCTCACACCTATGGACAATTGATACTTGACATTACTGCCAATTTCTATACAATTGGGAAAAGATGGTCTCTTCAACAAATGTTGCTGGGAGAACTGAGTATCCATATGAATAGGAATGAAAGAGAACCCCTAACTCACACCTTATACAAATATTCACTCAAAATGGATAAAAAACCTGAAAATAAGAGCCAGTACCATAAAACTTCTAGAAGAAAATGAGAGAAGCATCTTCAGGATCTTGCATTAGGCAATAGTTTCTGAGACTCTATACCCAGAGCACAAGCAGGAAAGGGAAAAATAGATAAATGGGACCACCCCCAAATTAGAAACTTACATAAATCAAAGAACTTTGTCACAAAAGTGAAGAGGCAACCTACTCAATGGGAGAAAATATTTGGAAACCACACATCTGATAAGGGTTTGATATCCAGAATATATAAATTCTACAACTCGGTAACAAAAAGGCAGCCCAGTTTTAAAATGGGCAAAAGATTTGAACAGACATTTCTCTGAAGAGGATATACATATACAAATGGCTAAAAAAAATATGAAAATATGCTCAAAATCACTAGGTATTAGGAAATTTAGGAAAAACATGAAGGTCTTAGAGAGGATATGGAGAAATAGGAAAACTCATTCATTGTCAAAGGAATTGTAAAATGGTGCAGATACTGAGGAGGACATTTTGGGGCACTTCCTCAGGAAGCTGAATATAGAATTGCCATATGACCTGGTAATTCCGCTACTAGGTCTATAACCAGAAAAATTGAAAGCAGGGACTCAAACAGATATTTGCACAGCATTGTTCAGAATGACATTATTTACAGTTCACAAAAGATGAAAGTATCCCAAGTGATCATTAAAACATGAATGAATAAGCAAAAATATGGTATATTCATATGGAAGAATATTATTCAGCTGTAAAAAGAAATGAAGTCCTGATGCACTTGACAGCATGGATGGACCTTGAGGTTACTATGTTGAGTGAAATAAGCCAGGAACAAAGGGACAAATGCTGTATGGCCTCACTGATATGAACTAATTACAATAAGCAAACACATAGACATAGAACCTAAAATATAGGTTACCAGGGGATAGATTGGGAACTGATGCTTAACTTGTATGGAATTTCTATTTAGGTTTATTGTAAAGGTTTGGAAATGAATCGAGGTGATAGTAGTGTAATTAACAGCACTGAACTATGCATGTGAAGGTTGAAAAGAGAAGTTTTGTGTTATGTATGTTACTAGAATGAAAGTTAGGCAATAAGACACGGAACTGTACAACACAGTGATCCTGTTATGGACTGGAATTAATAGTACAAGTATAAGAATGTTCCTCCATGAGTTATAAAAATGTATGATGTATTACAAGGTGTTGATAAGTGGGTGAATATGGGGAAATACATCTAATATAAACTATGGACAATAGTTAATAGTACAGTTGCAATATTTGTTCATCAATTGTAACAAAGGTATCATATTAATGCAATGCATCCATAACAGAGGGGTACATTGAATTTTTTGCAGGACTTTTCTGTAAACCTACAATTTCTCTGAATAAAAAATAATAATTAAAAAAGCATTATGCTAAGTGAAAGAAACCAGCACAAAGTACTACATATTGAATGGTTCCATGTATATAAAATATAAATAAAATCTATAGAGACAAAAATAGATTAGTAGTTATGTAGGGCTGGGGAAGGATAGAGAGAGAGTGAGAGGTGGCTAAGAGGTATGTTTTGAGTTTTTTTTTTTGGAGCAATAAAAATGTTCTAAAATTGATTGTGTTGATGAATGCAGAAATCTGATTATACTAAAAGCCATTGATTGTACACTTCGGATAGAATTTATGATACATGAATATATCTCAATAAAGCTACTTTAAAAAATCTAAAAATTATCAAATAATGTAGTTATTGTAAATTTTCAAAATAATGTTTAAATAGGTTCAGAGAACTAAACAATGATATTAAAACCATCAGGAATAATCTTTGAATAATGAAAATGATTTGATAAAGGATTAAATGCAACTTCTAGAAATAGCAATGGAGCAATTGAGACTTAAAAATTAAATGGTGCTTTAGATAGCAAATTAGATACAGAAGGAAATAGTATTAGTTATCTGGAAGATAGATATAAAGACATTACCCAAAATGTAGTACAGGAAGCAGAGATGCAAAATATGATAATTTGAGAGAAGGGGAATGGAATGAGAAGAGACAGCATAAATCTAACCTGATTTCTCAGGGAAAGTTAATAGGAAGAATGTGGTCAAGGAACTATTTAAAGAGATAATGGCTGAGAATCATCTAGAATTAATGGAAAGCATGAATTCCCTGATGGAATAAGCACAAAGAAATCGCAAAAGGCTTCACTAAAAATAAACCCACATCTAGAAACATCATATTGAAATGGCAGAATGATGAAGAAAAGAAGATATTAAAAGCAGCCAGAAAAAAATGATGTCTCACTACAAAACTTCAACAAGTATGATAGGTGACTTTTCAACAGCAATTGTGAAAAAGAAGAAAGTATTGAATGTATCTTTAATATGCTACAAAAGATAGCTATGAAACTAAAAAAACTTAAACCTCATGAAACTATTTTTCAAGAACCAGGATGAAATAAAATAAAGACCAGGAAATTTTTTAAAACCTGAATTTTACTGAGAAAAGACTTTCACCTATAAAAAATATGAAAATTGAACCCAGAGGAAAATCTGACATGACGAAAGGAAAGTGAGCCAAGAGAAGGCATATATGTTAGTAGATTTAAACTTTGTCTGAAATAATAAAATAACAAAAAAATACATAATACTGTCTAATTTGTAGGGCTATAAAGAACATAAAAAAGCTTAGGGTAAAATACTAAAAACAATTTATTGAGAGCTGTGTGGTCATCAGAATTAAAGTGTTCTTAAGATCTTTTTGCATGTGGGGAAGTGGATGAAGATAACAACTTTTGTCTTTATTAAGTGCACCTATTTACACTCCAAAGGAATCAACTAACAAAATGGAACAAGTGTATACAAATACCAAACCAGTAGATAAAAAGAGAATGAGAAAATATCTAATCAATTAAATGTTTTTCCAATTTAAATCCCAGGATAATTCTAAAATGAATATAGAAAAGCAGAGGACCATAAAGAATCAATTTATGAAGAAGAAAATGAGGGGACTCTTGTGGTGCCAGATATTAAGGCTGATTAAAAAACAATAGTAATTAAGACAAGACACGTTGGTGCAGGAATAGACAAATAGACCAGAGAATAATGTAATAGACATGATACTGCAGATCATTAGGGAAAAAAATGAACCATTCAATAGGTAGTATTAGAACAATAGTATTTCCATATGGAAAAAAACTAGATATTTCCCTCAAACTAACACACATACACATGACACAAAAAGTAGAGATTAAAAAGGAAAAATTGACTACTTCAAGATTGTCATCTATTCATCAAAAGACATTAAAAAATCAGAATAGCTACAAAATAGAAGATATTTGCAACATACAAAAGTAGAAGGAATTAGTATTGATGATATATAGGGAATTTTTTTCAGGTAAATAAGAAAAGACAAGCAACCTAAATGAAAAATAAGACAAGAATAAATAGATGTTGTACAGAGGGGAAACTCAACAGGCTTATAAATAGATGGAAATGTATTCTTAATCACAGAAATACAAATTAATACTATACTAAGATGTTGTTTTATACCTATGTTATTGACAAATTTTAAATGATGATCATAACAAGAGAGAAAGGGGAGAGAGGGACACTTTCATACATTTCAGGTGTGTGTGTCAACTATCCAGTAGAATAACTGATGCACATATTTAATGATGTAACTGTAAGAATTCAAGAGTTTTGCCATGCAAAGGAGGACTCCAAGAGACGTTCTCTCATGCAACACGCAAGGGGTTTATTTACCACACATGCGTGGGGCTCACTGAACACGCAGGAACAGAGAGCCCCAAGCCTGGGTTTTGGAAGCCTTTTAAGGGCCAGGATAAGGGGGTGGGGTTTGAGGGTTGAACATGAGTTACAGGTTCTGCTTTATGCAGGAAGTAGATAATGAACATTTTGCAAGAAATAGATAACAAACATTTTGCAAGAAGCAGATAACAAACATTTTTCGCGCCTGAGTCATGGGAGCTGCTTCATGCAAGAAGCAGCTGTCTCGTTGTGCAAAACTCCCTTACTCAACCTTCTCAGTTGCATTCTTAGATAAACTTCCTCTGGCAGTTACAACCTTGCATAACCAAGGCAGCAGATAACCTTGCATAACAAAGGCAGCAGATAACTGCTCCTGGGAAGTCCCGGGTTGTTTTTCTTAGCCTGATGGGGCCCATAACTCTTTTCTTTACAATTCTTAACTCACACCAAATGTATAGCAGCGAATATAAAATGACACAAATGCTTTTGCTGGATATTTCTATCATTCAGAAGCTAAAATATATGTAAATAGCTAAATTAAGCAGGAAAAATTAGCCACTGTTAAGCTTTATAAAATCCTATTTTACATTCCCCACTCCTTTTTGTACATATCTCTAATCTTAGAGATTTTCTGGGTTATTTAATACTGAGTACTGTTGTCTGATGAGCATTAATTTGACATTTCCAATCTTCCTTTGTAAAAACTGTATAATTCTATTTAGAATACATGGTCCTATAACACAATTAATGAATGGTAAGAGTACAAAGGGTCATTAGAAAGAAGGCTCCCCTGCTCCCTATGAATGGTAAGACTACAAGGGGTCATTAGAAAAGAAGGCTCCCCTGCTCCCTCCCAAGTTTTTATAGTCTTCCCATCTTCCCATCTGGATATTGTCCATTTCCAAGGCTTATGCGGGTTGGAATTGGGTTCCCCTGGGGGAAGGAGGAGAAGGAGTAGTAGCCCTATGAACCCGCGACTTGAGAGGATTGTCAGTCTTTTCCAGTTTCCATTGGGACTCAGAGGGTGAAGGTGCAGGTTTGAGGTGAGATGCATGGATCCAGGATGCGATGCCATCAACCTTGACTGTGGTGGGGGTGGTCAAGAGTACCTGATACGGTCCTTTCCAGCGAGGTTCAAGAGTCTGTACCTGGTGGCGGCGGACGTAGACGAAGTCTCCCACCTGATATTGATGCGGAGTTCTGTTGTCTCCTGGCTGGTAGGAGGTGGAGAGCTGCCGCCACAGGAACTGCTGGGCTTTTTCTAAGGCTCGCAGCCTGTCAAGCAAGGGGGTATGAAGGGAACTATTAATTTCTAGAATGGAGGACATGTCCTTGACTGGAGGTGGCGCTCTATACAAGATTTCATAAGGGGTTAGATTACACATGAGAGCAGAAGGGGTATTCCTGGCCCTGAACAGGGCATAAGGCAGGAGCGTGGTCCAATCTTTCAAGCCAGTCTCTATAGCTAATTTGGTTAGGGTCTCTTTTAATTGTCCTGTTCATTCTTTCTACCTGACCTGAGCTTTGGGGTCTGTATGCGCAATGCAATTTCCAATCAATCCCCAATATCCTGGCCACACCCTGACTTACCTGGGCTACAAATGCGGGTCCGTTATCTGACCCTATTACCTTTGGTAGACCAAACCGGGGAAAAATTTTTCCATAATCTTCTTGACTACGACCTGGGCCGTTTCTCCCTTAGTTGGGTAGGCTTCAACCCATCCTGAAAAGGTGTCTATAAAAACTAGTAAGCATTTAAGTCCATATTTTGCAGGTTTAATTTCAGTAAAGTCGACTTCCCAGAACTGCCCAGGTCGAGTTCCCCTTAGTCTTTTTCCATTAGGAGCTTTGGTGGGGTAGGCGTTTACAATTTGACATGCCTGACACTCTCTGGCTACGCAATCTGCCAGTTCTTTCCTTTTTGAGGCTGCCAGAGGGTACAATTCCCTCTGGTGTTGCAGGAGCTGCTGTAGTTTCCCTGTCCCCAGGTGAGTGAGCTGGTGGACCTGCTGTATGTAAGCTAGGGCTTCCGACCCTCCTTGGGGTGTAACCTCAGATAGTGTCTCAGGGGGTTGCTGGTTTTCTTTGGTTATTAGGACCAAGTTTATAGGATCCCTTAATGCTGCCACTTTTGCTTCTTTATCTGCTCGCCTATTACCCATGGTTATTGGGTCCGAGCCTCTTTGGTGGCTAGCACAGTAGACAATGGCTAGTTCTTTGTTTCAGCCCTGGCGGCCATGTTGCATGTTTCCGGCATCGCTGAGGGTGGATTTTATACATGCTATTTTAATTGTCCCCAACATTTCCTCCCTTTGTTTTTTTTTAAAGGATGGAGGAAGAATGCTGATCCAGCATTCTTTTGGCATTAACCTTTGCTGGGGGAAGTAGAGGCCTCATCCCCCAGGTTGTTTGTGGCTCTGTTTTTCTGGGGAGAGGAATTTTTGCAGAGTGAACCTCTATGCAAGATGAGGCATACTTCTCAAGGAGCTCGAAAGTGGCCTTTACTTGTTTTGGCCCTCCTTTGCAGTTCTTTGCCTTGCACCCAGCGGTACCAATCATAGCATAAGCTAGAAGCATATTTTTGAGTTGTATGCTGCTCCCGTAGGAGTGGGGATTCTTACCTGAGAGGGTGGGTAGCAGTCAGATATTTTGGTTTCATACCTTGGTTAGCGAGATGAAGCCGGTGATAATGCACTTGAATGGGCCTGCTTAGGGCAGAATTAATTTGGTCCTTAATTAGCTGTATTATTCTTTTTTCTCTTACTAATTTTTTTTTCCTCTCTCTCTCTTTCTCTCCTTTGTTCTTTTTCCTCCTCTGTTTCTCTCTTATAAAACACATTTTTGCTTCTTTGACTAAATCTCACAAGGCTAGGTCCTGCAACCTGTCTAAGCGCTGCAGCTTGCATCTAATGTCTGGAGCTGATTGGCCGATAAAAGCCATGGCCACTGAGGCTCTTTGATCCTCTGATTGAGGGTCAAAGGGAGCACACCTACGGTATGCTTCCATTAGTTTTTTTTTTTTTTTTTTTTTTAAAAAAGACTGAGGGCGATTCGTCCGCCCCCTGAATAATCTTTTTTACCTTGGCCAAATTGGTGGGCTGGTGTGCGGCTGCTCGGAGACCTGCTATTAGAGTCTGGCGATAGATGGACAGATGCTCCCTACCTTTAGAGGTGTTCGGGTCCCAATTAGGGCGGCACAGCAGGAACCGATCGTCGATGATATGCTGGAGTTGGGTGGGTCTCCCATCTTGTCCGGGAACTTGCTTCCTGGCTTCCAGGAGGATCTGATCTCGCTCTTCCATGGTGAAGAGAGTCCCCAGGAGTTGTTGACAATCATCCCAAGTGGGCTGGTGAGAGAATATAAGGGACTCCACCAATCCAGTCAGCCTAGTGGGAGCCTCGGAAAAAGGAGGGTTATTATTTTTCTAGTTATATAAGTCAGAGGAGGAAAAGAGCCAGTATTGTAGAGTGGGCATTTCTCCCCCATGTCTATCATCCACTGGAGGCCTGTACGGTCTGAGGGGAGAGTGACCGCCACATCAGATGGGCTTTGTGCTCGTCTGCTTCGTGTACTATGTGCCGGTCCTGGTTCATCTGGGATCGTCTGTTGGTGAACCTGCGGAGAGGGAATGGAAGAGGGCGGAGAGAGAGAATTAGAGGAGGGAGAAGGTGAGCTAAGAGAAGGGAGGTCCTGTGCCAGAGCTGAAGGGTAGGGAGGAGGGGAAGAAGGACCTGCGTCAAAGAGGAGTAGATCCGATTGGGATTCCGGTAGGACTGCAGGAGGTAAGGAAGGATAGAGTTTCAGAGCTTGAGAAGGACCCGGCACCTTGATTGGGAGTACAGAGGGAGAGTCATGTTGACCAAGAGGAGTAAGAAACGGCTTTACCCATGGAGGTGGGTTTTCACACAGGTCCTGCCAAACCATGATGTAGGGCTGCTGGTCCGGGTGGCCATACGGGTCGGGGCGGAAGATGACTGACTTGACGGCCCGAATCAAGGGTAGATGAAAAGCTCCTTCACGAGGCCATTCCACGTTAAAAGAGGGCCACTCGGCCGAGCAGAAGGTCTGCCATTTGCCTTTTTTACAATAAGAGATAGATTCTGACCTCTTTCCCTGACCTCAGACCAGTGTCTTAAGGTCAGAGAAAGTGGAGTCGACGTTCCCTGACCCATCTTTGGTAAAACAAAAACAATTCCTAACACACAAATACAGACAGACACACTCAGAGCCGGCACACCACGTTTATACAGTTTCAGAGACACAGCTCAGACTGGCCTGATGACTGTGATCAAGTCTCCCCCCGTCAGAAGGGAAACAGAATCAGAGTCGGCCCTGTAGGAAGCCTCCAGGCATCCCCGGAGGTCCCCCAATCCCAAGGCGTCCCTTGGGAGAGTGACCTGCAACCCCTGGACACGTCTGCAGGTTGCGGTCGGGGAGTGCTCACGCAACTCTCCGACAGTCACTGCCAGTCTGACAGACTAAGCAATCGCACCTCAGACAAAAAGGCCTCACTTACCCCAAGAGAAAGAGCTGTTGGAGCCTCCCCTTATGAAGAGCAGATCTCGGTGGGACCTCCAAATGTAAGAATTCGAGAGTTTTGCCATGCAAAGGAGGACTCCAAGAGACGTTCTCTCATGCAACACGCAAGGGGTTTATTTACCACACATGCGTGGGGCTCACTGAACACGCAGGAACAGAGAGCCCCGAGCCTGGGTTCTGGAAGCCTTTTAAGGGCCAGGATAAGGGGGTGGGGTTTGAGGGTTGAACATGAGTTACAGGTTCTGCTTTATGCAGGAAGTCGATAACGAACGTTTTGCAAGAAATAGATAACAAACATTTTGCAAGAAGCAGATAACAAACATTTTTCGCGCCTGAGTCATGGGAGCTGCTTCATGCAAGAAGCAGCTGTCTCGTTGTGCAAAACTCCCTTACTCAACCTTCTCAGTTGCACTCTTAGATAAACCTCCTCTGGCAGTTACAACCTTGCATAACCAAGGCAGCAGATAACCTTGCATAACAAAGGCAGCAGATAACCGCTCCTGGAAAGTCCCGGGTTGTTTTTCTTAGCCTGATGGGGCCCATAACTCTTTTCTTTACAATTCTTAACTCACACCAAATGTATAGCAGCGAATATAAAATGACACAAATGCTTTTGCTGGATATTTCTATCATTCAGAAGCTAAAATATATGTAAATAGCTAAATTAAGCAGGGAAAATTAGCTACTGTTAAGCTTTATAAAATCCTTCTTTACATAACAACTGTTTTCCTAGCTATATATCCTAGGGAATGCCCTGCACATGTATAAAAGAATATATGTGCAACATTGATAGTAATAGTAAAAGACTGGAAATAAATCAAAAGTCCATCAATCAGAAAATGAAGAGATGAATTTGAGTTCAGTGATTACTAAGCAGCAGTGAAATGAATGAATTAGAGCTACTTATATCAGCATGAATCTCAAACATGTTGAGCAGAAAAAAGTAAGTTTCAGAATAGTACATGTATTTTGATACTTCTATGAAAATTTTAAAAATATGCAAAACTAAGCAATACTTCAGACTTCATATGTATATAACGATGAAGAAATGCCAGGGAATGATAAAAAGTTTTGAATGTTGATGATCTCTGAGGGGGAGAGGAGAATGGCCATACAAGGGTCTTAAATGTCATATGAAATACCCTGTTTCTTAATGTGTGTGTTCTCTTAGCATATCTGTTCATATAATGCATTATAAGTATAATTTCATAAATAAAAATTTCCCATAATTTAAAATTGAAGAAGAAAATTACATAATTCAAGATAAAAAGATAAATGTCCTTACTGATAATAGTGCTCATTATCCACCCTGATTACTTACCCTAATAGAAATAAAATAAAGCCATCAAAATAAAAGGAATGCATATCAAATCTTTTTTTTTGTTTATTAAAGCCAACAGTGTTCATCTTTTTCACTAAGACAGGTTTCTGAAAAATTCCAGGAAAAGAAAATCAACATACAATATAGTAGCTATTAGTGCATCATCTGGTCTTTAGATAGGCACTAATCTCTCCAGGCCTCAGTTTCTTTTTCTGTCAGTTGAGCTACTTGAATCAACTGACTTCTAAGAATTTTTCCTGCAAAAAGTATCTACCACACTGGTATATAATTTGTCCTCTCCACTAGGCAAGATATTTGTTACAAGTTGTGGTGTTCTTGAAAGTAGGAGCCATGTCTTTCATCCTCCATACCTCCAGTGCCCAGTGAAGTAAGTGCATATGGTAAATGGTCAAATGAAGGTAAAAGCAATAAAGGACTCGGGCATTATATGATAGTGAATGCTGGGTTATACTAAGATCTCACTATGTCCTTGAAGTTGTTAAAAGACAAATTGGGTGGTTTTACTTGGATACACATGTATCAAAATGTTGGAATAGCTCATCAGTTCTAGGATCTATGCTTTTTATATTTCATCTTCTTGGACTCAAAATGGGTCTTACATCAGGGTTCGATTCCGGACCATGCACCCCCCTGACCCCCTGCCCTGCCCCCAAAAGAGTCTTGCAATAGATGGCATATTTTAAAGTGGTCAGCCAGGGAGCAGTTGTGATGCAGATTTCATTGCATGATTGCAAACACTCTTAATGAGTATTCCCACCAGCATAAGTTCATAGATAATAGAATTCCCTTAATGGTTCAGTCAACAAGTCATTTGAGGAAAGAATGCCAGTCCAGGTTGTCCTTTCTGGCAAAGTTCCGATGATACCTTCAGATATCCTCAAGATAACAGTTTGAAAACTTGTAAAATTTTGGAAGGACATCCTGAAGACAATAGTAGAGCATCGTTTTAAGAAACAGTTTGTCACCAATATTGATGACACAGAGGACAAGATTGCTTGGAAACAGAGAGATCAAGAAATCCGAGTTGAAAAAGGATTCAGAAAAATTGGACTCTAAATATGAAGAAACTTTAGGAAAACCTTAACCAATTCATTTGGCTTATATATTCTATATATATATATATGAGCACAGTATATATTTTTAAAGTTTCTCCAATGACTTATCTAATCTGTGAAGCTGTGAAGACTTAAAAGATTCTATTTTATGTTGGAATTTGAACCTGGAAATCATGTTGAGCAAAATAAGCTAGACACAAAAGGATAAATATTGTGTAAGTCCCCTTATATAAAATAGAATAAGCAAATTCATAGAGTTACAAAGTAGATTACAGGTTACCAGAGGATGGGTTGTTGAGTTATGAGGAGTTATTGCTTAATAGACAAAGGTTTTCTGTTCATAGTAATTGAAAGTTTTGTTAATGAATGGTGGTGATGTTAATACAGCATTGTGAGTATAATTAATATCACTGAATTTTACAGTTAAAAATGATTTAAATGCAAAAGTCTTATATATATTTAAAGGAGCAATTCCCACTGTTAAATCTTAGGGAAACTGGAGTTAAAGAGAGCTGCAAAAAACTAACCAGAAAGTTTTTTCTTTTTTTTTTAAGCTATATAAATAGTACATTGTAGTTTTTGAAACTCTTTCATGCATATGAAATCATCACTTCCCCACATCAAAACTGAGGTAGATCAATTATTTACATCTTCATTTAACAGATAATAAAACTGAGAGTTAGAGAGATTTATTGACCAGTTGTGGTCGCTCAGTTAATAAAAGGTGGTCCTTGAACTGAGGAGGAAAGTTGATACCTATGTAATTTATTTTTAACAAATACTGGTAACACCCTAGAGAAACCAGGGGGTGGTCAGGAAGTGTATTGAAGATGGAGTGTGCTGTACACATTCCAGTTGGTGTCTGCTGAGGTCCAAGTTAGCTAAATCCAGGATCTTGAATCAGGAGACAGATGTGAACTGAGGGGTCAAACCAAAAACTAAGGGAACTTAAGTAAATATCAAACCAGCCCATGGTCAGTAAAGATCAGGAGACAGGACTAAACAGAATTCAGAAGTGGGCCAAAGAGGAAACCCCAAGTAGCATTTTGTGCTAGCAGTGTGCTTGAAAGCACTGGTTAGTTCTCAAACTCTGCTGCCCTTACTGTTCTCTTACTGCCAAAGCCCCAAATGTACTGTGAAACAGTGTAGGTCCTGACAGCAATCTGACCCCTTGGCAATAAGTTTGAGGGAGACTCTATTTTTTATACTGGTGAAGGTATGGATGAAATGAACAGAAGCTATTTACTATGTTCCTGCTTCACTTCCTAGGGATGAGAAAAAAAGAAATTCAGAGGAGAGTTTCTGCTTCATTTACCAAGTGGTTATTGTTTAAAAGTTCAAGTCAGGAAATAGAATATTTTGAAGTCCTACTGGGATGGCATATATGATCCTTCACTCCAAAGAAATTGCACTAAACCTTTTGGTCTGACAGGTGTAGTTTAGATGAAGTATTACTTTATTTTGTCAACATTCATTTATTTACTGAGCAGTCATTTCACCAAGTAAGCTATGTGGTTGGGATTTTGAAGACTTTGGTTTCCACTAAATCTCAGAGAAGGGAAATATTCTCAGAGTAAGCAAGCGCAAACTCAACTTAATATTCCCCTGCATGGCCAGCTCATGGGATCATCCCTGAAGAGGAAGGTTAAAAGATGTGACTTGAGCTGTGTTTTCTCAGGGAAGATGGTTCTTAAAATGCAGAACAGAGAAGTAGAGCTTCCAGACTGTTCCCAGTGTGTGCAAAATATCAACTCTACCAATAAATTCAAATGTTGAGCTAGCCCTCCTCACAAAGGTGACTTTGATTCTACTGTGGCTTCATCTATGACTTTCTTTACCTGAGTTTGGACTTTACCAGCAAGTGTACAAATAGAGATATTGAGTTAGCATTCCTTATTACTCATCTAGAATGAATCATTTTTTTTCTTGGGTGAATGGAAAAGATGGTATTTGTAGATAAGTATGGATGCGAAGGAGGATAAAGACAGAATTAATATTTCTTATCCCAACAAAATCTGTGCTTTACCCAGATGTGCACATTATCTGAGGACTTATATAAGCATATACAAGGATACAAATACATTGAGAGCTGAATGGTTCAAACTTATAAAGGTATTTTATTAGTGGCCTGTCTTCGACCCTCTTTGTATACCCCTTAATATATTCTATATATATATCCTTCTATGTATTCATTTATTTATCATCCACTAATATGTACATTTGTATTTATTCCCAGAGTGAAGGGAATACAGCACAGAAAGAGCTCAAGCTTTAGAATCAGATGGAATAAGATGAATTCTTATTACTCATGTATTGGCTGATTTGTGGCAATGTATACAGTATCTCTGAGTCTTAATTTCCTTATCTGTCAAATGGAAATACAAATATCCACCTTTTAGTATTTCTGGGGGGAGACAAATAAGCCTATATACATTCACATATACACACACACCGTTTCATCTTGTCTCTCTACCATATATAATGTGTGTTTGTGTGTGTGTGTGTATATATATATATATACACATATATGATGTTTATGTGTGTATATGTATATATTCTATTACAGGGGCACTGGACACACATAGACATTTGATAAAGGCTAGTTTGTATGATTATAAATGTATATAAAACTTCAAAGAGTGATGAACACTAGAGAAATCTGTATAGAAAATGTAATGATCAGCAAGAATAGAAAAAATATGTATAAAGAATAGCAAAGATATTGAAAGGGTACCAACAGTTTTAAAGTATAGAGATTGGATGGTGGCAGTTTCCAAATTAAAAGATTATAAGGAAAAATATGAAAGAACATAGCCTACCACCTATCATGTTATATGGATGTTATAAACATGACTGGAAATATGTTTGGCAGTAATTGTTGAGCTTGAAATTTGCAACCCAGGTATAAAACACTCCCTGACCCAAAGTGCCAATAACAGTAGGGTTTCCAATAAGCCTGAAAAAAAAGCGTGAAGTATCCATACTTCAAGTTCCTAAATGCCCCTCATAAGTATGTGCAATGCAGCATAACCCTTGGCTTACACAAAATAATGCTGTTGATACACAGTTTATAAATGGTGATTTTGGTTCTACTGTGGCTTTATCTATGACTCTCTTTACCTGAGTTTGGACATTACCAGATGGATGGGCTTTTTCTAGAGCTTCCTGAAAAGTATCCTACTGAAAGTCAAGATCTTCTACATCAAAAGATGCCTCAGAACATAATGAAAGGGGTCTGACTGGACATGTAAACCACCCCAGTTTCTGTGATCTACTTTAAAACAGTAGTTCTGGTCCACTTTCATAGAAAACCAAATATGAAACTTGTGAAGTTTCTCAGAATAATTTGTTACTTCTAATGGTCAAAATACTAAAGTTTGCAAATTATCTACTATTTTATATAAATTGGAATGAAATCAAGGCTATCTCTGTATGTTAATGTCACTTCCTGCCATTTGCTTTTATATGATTTATTGAGTTAATAGGATTGGGGAAATTACATAACATATATTTTGGGGACTGTGAATGTCATTTATTAAATATTGGGGGGGGGTAAATGTACTCTAGAGGATTTTGAATAATCTGCCCCTAAATTTTCCCACAGAGACCAATCTGGAGTGGTTCTGGGAGAGTTACACAAATTGGTTCAGTCTCCATAGGACTTTCATTATTCAAGGAGATGAGGGATTCCTGGGATGCAATGTTTTTTAATCAGAGGCAGCTCTTAATCTCTGTCTACAGTAACTAGGTAGATGGATAGTCTATCTTGGGTTTCATGACACTAATGTAGGATCGTTAAAGAAGCTTGAATGTTCACCAGGTATTTTTTGTTTCATTTTTTATTTTTGTTGATTGAATGGATCATGTGACCATGTGCAAGTTTTAAATTTAAATAAATTTGTTAATCAAAAGAAACAAAGCACTTTTGACTAAAGAAGCCCAGTTTGCTGCAACCATATTTAACAGGGATAACTCCAACTGACTCCAGGGGAAATTTAGCTTTTCTAATGACTCAATTTCTGGCAAAGTCGTATACTAGATTTGAATGAGTGATGCATTTGTGTAGCTGTGCTTATAAAATGGCTGGTAGTAATAGGTTCTTAAACCCCCATTCCTAAGAGGGATGATCCTTATTTAATTAGAGGAGACTGGGTACCTCCCCAGATTGAAATGATCTAACCCAGAGCTGGTTAGAAAGCTCTGGGACATGTAAGAGAACAGACATACATTAACTTATCTATTCTGAGCATGCCGTACTGCCCTGCCCAATCCATCTGCTTCTGCCACTATGCGTGTGCCAGTTTCATCAGTGTCCCTTCTCTGTTGCATATCTTTGCAGTGAACTGCCACATTCACCAGCAATTGCTAGAAGAACTTTCTCTTTCTATCTGGCCACTTGACAGTTAAACAATTGCACTGCCTTCACTGGTAACCTCTGCTGATGGGACTCCCCCTGAGAACAGCCAACTTATGTAGAAGTGAAGAGACCTTATAACTTGATTGTCTCTGTTCCTCTCCACAGCTTTGCATCAATCGTCCTAGATACTAAAGGGTGTGTGCTCTTTTGTATGCTCCTCAATGTGAAGAAAATATATTCCCTCACCAGAAAATCTAGTGGGATTAAAGGGCCCGAAGCTATGGGTACTAAAATTCCATTTTGGAGTGTTATGAAAAAGGCACTCAGAAAGAATATAGAAACATGAGCCATGGGATAAAATATAAAACAGCCACTAGAATAAGTCCTATTGAAATATAAGAAAGTAGAGATATTTTTGAGACCCTTTCTGTATAGGAATAGTTCTCTTTTGTTTTTTAGGTTAAAAGTATTAACCAACCTGCTGTTCTCCACCAACTGGCTGTCCCAAAATCCTCCTACAGACACATTTGGAGCTTTATGTCCCCTCCTTCAGGATCTCACTCACAGTATTACTATGCTTGGAATTATCTATTGCTAATTCAATAAATATTGAGCTTTGACTATATGCCAGACACTTTGCAGGCCTTGGAATATCCTTAATAACATGCAAAAAAAACCCGATCTTATCTTAGGGAACAGATCGTTTAGCTGTTCTTCTATGTGCTTTTTTCTTGCTTGCTTGTACATTCGTTCTGCCCATTCTGCAAACTCCATCTCAAGCTCTCCTCCCACCATGATGATTTTCCTGATTTTCTTCTACCAAAAACACTCTATGTATCCAATGAAATCTCGAAGCATTTTCCTGCCTCTGCTCCTCAGACGTCTTTTTATCCTGTTCTTCCCTGTACTGTAGGTTTTTGTGTACATGTCTGTTTAAATTTTATGTTTCTGGAGTTTACTCTCCAGAGTAAATGTCCAGAATGTAAACTTCACAAGGATAGTGATTTTGTGTGTGTGTTTTTAAATTGTTGTATTCCCAGTCATTACAGCAGGCATATAGTGGGCTCATTATAAATATTTTGCATGAACGAATGAACAAGTGAATGAATAAATATCTTTGTATTCTTCATAGTACATTGTTGTGTTGTATATGGAATAATGGGTTTGCCAATTTGTCAGAAGTCCTGGATTGAAAATCAAGCTTGAAAGTTGATTTTCCCTTTCTTATATGTCAGTCAGAAATGAGAATTTCTGCTTTGCTTATTTTACAGAATTGTTTTGAAGATCAATTAAATTCGATACATATGGAAAAGAACTTCTTCTGTCCCTGCTAAAAAATAAAACTTAAAGAGCTAAGTGTGTATTACTTTGAATGGATAAATGCATGTATGAATGAAATGAGAAGAAAGAAATTGATTTCATGACATTTTAGCAACTTGGGGATCCAATCGAGAGGTAGACAAAAGCATTCAGAGAGTGCAGAGGCCACAGTTATTCCCCAGGGAATCAACTGAAGCTTGAAAGCACTGTGCTACAACTTTGCTGAGCATATTTCCTAAGATCAGGTTTCCTAAGATCATCAGTTAAGACATAATGGAAAGAATTAAACTTTGTATTAGAATAATGAGCTCTCAGTGGGTGGCAGTGGGCAAGTCATTTTAGCTTTCTTATACTTTATTGGCTATTTGTAAAATGAAGTTTAGAATAGCCAAAATATCTACCCCCTAGGATTGCTGTGATCATTAGAGAAGTTCATGTGTTATAAATAGTTTGTAAATCAATAAACCCCAATAAAATCTGAGATATTATCAGTATTAATTAAAATTAAAAACTCATGGCCTGCGCTACAACCTTTGTTTTTGAAAGTTAACTTCCCTACCCAAGATTTACTTATGACCTAGAAATTCCTAGTATTCTGAAATTTCTTAAGATCGTTACTATAGTTAGTCCACAAAATGACCCTGAGAGCTATGTTTTACAGGGGCAACCTGAGGCCCACAGAAGCAAAGTGATTTGTCCAGGATCATACATCTTCTAAGTGGAAGAACTGGGCCCCCAACACATGTTTAATAACTTCAGATATGGAACTATTTCCATTAAAGCACAAAATTCTGAGCTCCCTGGTTTTCAAACAATCATTTTTATTTTCAGTAAGGTCTATTTTCCCTTATTATCATATTCAATCCAATAAGGGCAAACCTGAGTATTCTGAGATTTCCTACTACTTGTAACTTAGGTTTTGGTAAATGCATAATATGCTTATTGGCAGCTTATTTTCAAGGTGAAATTGAACAATGGATTCCTAGAGATTAAACTGATAGGGTATCTGAATTGTTGGTATTTAATCTTTCACAAATATTTTTTTCAATAGCCTATGTGTTACTATAAAATTGCTTTACATTTACAAGTATTTAAAAAAGGTGTGTGCTCTTGCGTATTTTGAAACTTTGCATGCTGGCATAAATTAAGACTGAGGTTCATATTCCGAGTTTACAAGTGCTACTCATTAAGCAAAGTAAAAGGTGATTAGAGAAGTCTAGATTGTATTTAAATCTTTGGAGGAAGGATGGTGATGAGGTGTAGAATTTTAAAATAAACTTTTGAATATATCCTGAAAACAAGCACCTGGCAGAAGTTGAGGAGAAATTGCTTCACTAAGCACCATTATTTTGAAAGAATAGTAAGACTAGAAAGCAAAGACAAGCCATTGATAACCTCAGAGAACTGTGAATAACACATTATAGCTCAGATTATATGGACCACTAGCCTAGGTACAAGGAATTTAAAATAAAGTTGGTATTCAAAGAGCCAGATGAGTTTATTAGAGAGTGCTTCTGTATTTCAAAGATTTTTTTAAATTCAGTCTTGGGAGAAGAAGAAGGTATTCTTTCTGGAGTGGACTAAATTTTTTCTCCCCTTATCACTCACTGGCAGTTCAACAGGGGAAGACTAAGCCCAGTACTTTTGAAGCTGCTGTGGAGTGGGACTTAGCTCAGTTCTCAGGAGTATTCCTATTCTCCTGGCTAAGGTTTCCACCTAGAAGGCCTCAAAGGGGCTGAAGTCATGATACAATTTCAGGACCAGAAGAAGCCCAGATGAGAAGCTTTTCCGCTAAGCATGAGATCATGGCCTCTTGGTGTGATTTCCCTGATACCACCCCTCTACACGGATGGTAAATAATCATGCTAAGCAAGCAAATAAAAGCCAAGATCTCTGGATCCCTTTACCCAAAAGAAGCATAGGCCTACCACTGATATTTTCCAAACTTTTTTTCTGTCCTTCTGATCACAAATAAATTGTTTGCATTATATGTGCCAGGTGATCTGGTATTCAAACTCATGGAGAAAATGTAGGTTCTTCCTACTGTATCCGCTCAGCAGGTTTTCATTTGCTTAAAGATAAGGTAAATTAACATGATAGGGTCCTGGATTGTCCATACTGAAGACTTTTAGAACAAATCAGACTACTGTATCCTTGAATCAGACACCCTCCAGTGTGCTTGCTCATTTTAACATAGTAGGTACCACAAAGGACCTCTTTGACTAGATTTACTTTGGGTATATTTTCAAGATATGTATCCAGAATATGATCTGTATTATGTGTGTGTGCATGTGTGCACACACACACCTGAGTTAAAGTTGCTTCCTGTATCTCTGAACCATTGAATATTGCTGTGTTTATTTTGTGAGTTGCCACCCCAATTTTTTCATTAGATTCAATTATATATCATCAGCATGAAGCATAATCATCATCACCATCATCTAATTGCCAACAATTGCTGAGCCTGTTTCATAAAGGTAAATTGGTGGGTGGCATTGACTCCATTTTACAAGTGAGGGAACAGTGGCTAAGTCAGATTAAATATGTTTGTCATATAACAAAAAATTGGCAAATTCAAGATTCAAACCTAGGGCCTATGGCTCCAAAACACTAAATTTTACTGTCACCTCATAATGCATCCAACTCATTCCCCCTCCCTGTTCCACCCCAAATCATAAAATCTGATGATTAATAAAGGAGTTTTGCTTATTTAGCTACTAGTCTCTTGAATCTGCCTATATTAACTTTTAGAAGACAAACCTATATTTGTACATATAGGTATATATGTATATATGTGTGTATATATATATATATGTTTGGAGGTATGAAGACTCAACCACAATATATTACATGTATATCATTGCTCTTTTACCATAAAACTCTTAAATATGTGCTTTTAAATATGGGGTTACTGTCCCTGTCCCTTAATTCACAGTGTCTTCTTTTCAAGTTATTTAACCATTTATTCAACCAGTATTTGGGGAGGCAGGATTTTTGTGCCAGACACGGTTCAACAGCTGGGATTGCAGCAATGAACAAAGCAAACACACATCTCATCAGAATATAGAACAAAAACATAATTATTAAAGTTAATCTCAAAACACATGGTTAGTTTCTTTTTTATTTGGAGACTTGAAGAACCTATGGTTTCCTTCTTCCCAGTCCTGCTCCAGTGTGAACACACCCCGATTTAGGTGTGTACCTCCTATGCAAAGGGCACCGCGCTAGGCTCCAAAGAGTTATCACGCTAGCAGAAAATGTTTCTTACCCTCACGTAGCAAGGGCGGGAATACTGTGCTTTCAAGAATTTGAATTTTTCTAAGACTCTTTCTAGGACTCGTTCTCTATAATATGTCTATGAATATCTCAGCAAATTGTTATTTAATATGTTCACTGAACCCTGTGTGTTTTCAAGGTGTTCTGTGCTGTAAGTCTTCAGGGATTAGTCATTTCCATTTGCCAGTACCATGCGTAGGAAGATCTGATGCAAAAACCTACTTCTCCAACATACCAATTGGCAAAGGCACCAGATTAGGTTTTGTTCAGGGAAACAGATTAGCCCTCTAAGGGTTAATTAGGAAGTGAGCCCCTTTCAGGGCCTGGAATTGTTTACTTGAATGTTTTCATGCAAACTACCATGTTTCACTTGGGTACTAATTGTGCCTGATGGACCCATTATTTTGTAATCAGAGCAGTTCCTTGGCTAGCTCTCTGGGGGTTAATTAAATGGATGAGGTAGTGCCCCGGATATTATCAGCAGACAGAACCACTTGAATTTCTCACCAACCTATTGGAGAAAGTCTGTTACTATGAACAATTGGGCTTCTCAGCACCAGTGGTGCCTTTCACAGTTGGAGTTTATTAGGTTACTGTACCAAGACAAGCCTGGCTGATTCTTCAATGCCGTCCTGCCTGGGTTGGCCTCGTTTCTGCTCACAGAGGACTTGTGCCAGTAAACTCTGGAAACCCAACCTGCGTGTAGGGAGTCCTGTTTACTGCAGAAGATGATTCCTGCCCCAGGTTAAATGTGTACACCTCATGGAAATTTCGGTGCTTCCAATTCAGAGGAGCTTAAAAATCTAGGAAAGCTGCAATCTAATCTGAGACACACTAAACACAGCAAGAGACCACAATGATTGGTAAGGTGAATAGACATTTCTCTGATATTACACCACTAGTGCTGATGATGGGGATGACCTTGTAATCAGCTAGTTCATTTCTCAGTGTTCTTTTTTATCCCCCCACTCCTACTGCATTTCTTAGTCAAGTTTTTTTTTCTGTGTGTGTGTAAAATGATTGCACATTATTTTCTTTAATTGTATGTTTTGTTTTGTTTTGCTTTGTTTGCGACAAGCCCACTAGGATTTAATAACCAGGAATAGGTATTGTGTATTGTGGCATGAATTAGGAGAACGGTAAATTCTATAGTTCAAATAGCTAGGCCATTCTGTACTTTGGACAATTGGCGAAAGCAGCAAATCAGGAAAGAGGGATTTTTAGTGAAGATTTGCACTCACACCTGCAGTACCAATTATTGTGATGCATAGCTGAACTATAATAGGTAACTTAGGGAAATGGTCTTTGAATAGTATAATTTTTTTTATGGGATTAGTTCTTGCATACAGTCTATATAACAGAAGGTCTGTAGTTGTTGGAAGGTAGGCAGGGTAACATGATTGAAAGTACATATAATGGAGTGGAAAGACTTGAATTTAATACTTATTTCTTCCATGCATCAGTTGTGTGATTTTGGCAACTCACTTTACCTCTCTGAGTGTCATTTTCTTCTCTTTAAAATGGGAATAATAATGCTGACCTACTTTCTATTATGGGATTGTTGTTAAGATCAAGCATATGTAATATTTGCCAGGCAAATATTATATGGCTATGGCTCTATTAGTATTATGTAAATAAATGAGCAGATTTTTAAAAAGTAACAATATTCCAGAAAAATCTTTTTATTAAGCATTTATGAACACATGTAAGGCTTTAAAACAAACAAACAAAAAATGTCTAGTGATGGATGAAATTCTGTTACATTCTTCCACTTCTGCACACACAAAAATAAAGGTATAAATTATCCTTGCTGTATTCTGCAGCTTTTGGATTAGTCCAGAAACTAGTTTACTGCTGAAATCTTTTTGCCTTAGTGTTATCCTTTCATTGTGTCACAACAATAAAAGTTTCAGAGTAGGGTTGTCACATCTTTCTGAAGCCAGATAGAATTTTGCTGTGTAGGGTAAATAATAAATGTAGTAAAGAAAATACATTACGGATATAACATATCCATAACAGGCAAAGCTACAGAGACAGAGAGATCAATGGTTGACTAAGTTTGAGGATGGTGTAAAAATACTGCTAATGAGTATAGGCTATTTCAGAGGGATTGGTGAAAATGTTCTAAAATTGACTGTACTAATGGTTGTACAACTCTATAAATATCCTAAAAATCATTGATGTATATACTTTAAATAAGTGAATTATATCTGTATAAAACTGTTATTCAAAAAAATCACATTTAGAAATCATTAAATACACACAGATATGAGGACATGCAGTGCTAGAACTGGATGGATACCGATGTTTGGCTCTGAAATAGAAAATGCTGACTCCTCAAAGAAGTGTTCTGATGTGAAAAGAGGAGAGCATACACACTTTCGAGCAGAAAAGGCATCACAATCCTGTTGTAATGGGAAGTGATACTGGTGAAGACTGCATTACACTCCATGGCACTCTGGCAAGATACATCAACTTCGAATATGAATCTCTTTGCAGATACCTTCTTCCCTTTTCCAGTTGGGTTCTTTTCTCCATCTGTTGTTGTAATGCTTAAATTATCTGGGCTTTATGAAGTCTGATCTGCTGGAAAATCAGAAAATGTATTATTCTTCCTAAAAGTCTTCTAGCAATAAGGTAGAATACCTTCCATATTCCAGAACCAGTCCATTTATTCCCACTGCTTCAGGAGTGTTGGTGAGTGTATGTTTATGTGTGGAGTGTGTGTGTAAATGTGAATATATATATATATATATATATATATATATATATATATGTATGTATGTATATAAAACTATACCTAGTTGTCAGCAGTAATATTTATAGGCACTGTGAAAAATATTTCTATAGATCTCATTTAATTTCAATTCTCATAAATAACTCTTATAAAGTAAGTTAGTATTTTATGCCATTTTACAGATGTGAAAAGTGAGGTTTGGAGAGGTTATAGAGAGTCAGGATTCAAATCTAAGCATTCTAACTCCAAAGTTCATACTCTTAATCATTTCACTATCCTGTTTTATATTGTCATTTGTTAGAATGCTTGTATTCTCAGGAAACTTGAGAGAAAAGGCCTAGTGTTTGAGAGATGGGACTCTGAATTACTGGGATTAGTGGCTACAAGGGAAGGGTTTGTCATTTATGTTCTTGGATCCAAGGTCATGGGACACCCTGTTCATTGTTTCCATCGTTCACTGGGAGCCTCACTACCAGTATGATTTCCCTACGTGCACCAATCAGGCCTTGGAAATTGTTTATTCATGCATTTTGAGAAACTCCTACATGCCAGGTTATGTGTTAGGCATGTGATATATTGCAAATAACTAGGGAAATGAGGACCTTATCCTCTAGAAGGAAAGAAAAATTGAAAAGGTAACCATTACATATAATTGTAAGTATGTTAGTTGTTCCAAGAAAAACAAGGTGTTATAGGAGTATAGAACGGTGTTCCTTCCTCAGCCTGGGTAAAGGAGGTGAGGTAGCATTGAAATTAATACCTGAAAGAAGCTGAGGAATGTGTTTCAGAGTGTTCTAGACAAAGGAACCACATGGACATAAGTCCCACAGAGGAATGAGCATGATGTTTCCAAGAAAAGATTATAAGGACAGTATATCTGGGCTCAGGCTGGGTTTTCCCCTCAGGCAGAAAATTCAATTAGGCATTTCCTTTTAGAGTTCCACCTTAAATTTGCCTAACCTTAACCTGATGATTTGCATCGATATTTAATCTCCTCTCAGGTGTTGGCAAAATGTTTACGTTCTAGTGCACTTCTTTAGCACATATATATACAAAGGCTTAACATCGCTACATATTGAGCTCACAGCACCTTCCCTCCCTCTCAGCACCAGCACAGAGGGAGGGAAAGGTATCATTTCCTGGAAGCAGGGGTGCACACAGGACCTGAATCTGACTCAGGTCCTGGGTCAGACTTCTTGGGTTCAAACCCCAGGCCCACTACTTCCTAGCTTTGCAAACTTGGCCCGTCACAATCTCTCTGTGCCCATCTTTCTTATTTGTAAAATGGGGATAATAAAAGTTCTTAGCTTATGGTAGATTAAATGTATAAATAACATTCAAGTCTCTTGGAAGAGTACCAGCACATAGTAAAACAAGTTTCAGTTATTACCATTCATCATATATGTAGTGCAGTTAGGGGCTAAATAAATGTTTTCTGATGAGGAGTTAGTTGATAATCATAATACAATCAGTTCTGATGGAATTTCACCCATCTGGAGAGTTTGAAGAAATTCTTTGTACTTGAATTTGAAATGCAACTGTTTACTTCTAATTCCTAGGAGAAGCTTGTGGAATTTGTGTTGCCTTTATTAATGATAAAACCTAAATAAACCTTTGATCAAATGCTGATATTGGAAGTTTTCGAACTGACTAGTCCTCTACAATACAGCATACTATATATATTAATTTTGTAATAGTAATTATAATTATCTTCCCCTAAAATTTATGAAATGAGTGTTTTAATTTCTATTTTATAGGTGAAGAAAATGACAATGAAAGGGATCTGTGAACCCTCTGTAGCCACAAATAGTAAGAAGCAGATCTATGGTTTGAGCCCACATCTTTTAAATAAAACCTTTCAATTCCCATCTCACACCTTTAACTTACATTTGCTTATATAAAATTAAGGACATTGAAATGGGCTCTGTACAATGCATTGCTTAGAATTTTCAATCCAATCTCCTTCCATTAAGGTAATTTCTCTGTAACGATATTGTTAGCCATTTAATTTTAGTGCAGAACTTAAGATGCAGTCAACATGATGAGTACAGGGCCTTTCCAGCGCACTGTTCATAATTGAGTTTGTTTATACCAGTGTGTTCTATAATTGCATATTCCCACAAAAGTTGTTCTCAATCAGAATAAAAAAATTTCGCAAAAATCTACGGTTGAGCTCCTGTAAGTCTGGTAGTTCTTTCATCATCTGTTCTCTGTTCACATTTAAGAGAATACCAAAAGTTATATGGCATTCCCTGGTTATTGCAACTTTGTGGAAATGGAAAGCGGAGGACTAACTGCATTGCCTGATCACTGGCAGACATTTTTATTAACGATAATATATTTGGTATCATTGAAGTAAACTCTGCAGTTTTTCTGATGTGCATACATGCTCATAAAAAAGGGATTGTGAGCATGCACACCAACTTCTTATTTATAAATCATGTAAATGTATAATTATTGATTACATAAGAGAAAATATTAACTATAGTATTAGACTAAATTGGAATAACTAAATTGTATTTTCAATGTCCTAGAAATCATAATGTCTTTATCCCATCATCAGCTAATCCCAGCTAATTTAGTTTTTTACTTATAAGAGTAGATTTATGTCTATATCTCATACTTTTTATAGGTAGGGAATTTTATGGCTTCCTTCTGATTAATTGTTACTGTGTTTGTCTTATCAATTACTGAAAGTTTGTACTAGAAATTGGAGGAAAGTCAATTCTGCAATATTCTTGCTCATTTGTGCTTATATAATTGGTGTTTTTGCTTTATCTTCAAACTGTGTTGCTTGCAGAGAAGTTTTTAAAGCCATTTATCTAGTTTGTGATGTTTATTTAGTTCGAGCCCAGTAATTAAAAACTATAAATTTACTTAAGCAATTGTGGTATGTTGAAAAAGAAGTAATGATTTAAGTCGGTAGTTTTATACCTATTTATTTTATCTCTCCCTCTCTTGCCTAAAAATGCCTTGGGTACCTTATGTAATATGGACAATGTATGGATGATAATAATTATATATCCATAAAGGTTAAAGTTTTTCTTAATTAGAAAAAACAGAATTTCTATTTTCTTTTTGAAGACTACTAGAATAGATTTTAGTGAGGATGCCATCAAATATTTTTGACCTATTGATCCCTTAACTATCAACTGTCAGCAGGAGTTATTTATCATCTATCATAAGCAGATAAGGGGGATAAAATTCCAGCTCACACTGCCACTTATTGAGAACTTAGTAAATGTCAGGTTCTGTATTTGTCTCCAGGCATATAAAAATGATTAAATCATGGGTTTTGGGGCTATAAAAGAGCTCAGATTTTAAGAGGGTATACCATAGTAAAAGGAAAGCTATGGTGCACTGTGGTATGTGCTATGATGTAAAAATTCACAGGAACAGTGGATGTCAGGTAAGGTGGCAATGCTTGAGCTGATTCTTGAAGAATAAGTAGCAGATAACTGAATATAGAAGTGGGAAATGGGTAGCCAGAGAGAAGATCCTGTCTGATTCTCACTGAAAACCTATGAGGTAACAAGTTTAAGGACAGCAAATAAGTGGAAGAGCAGTATTCACTCCATTATACTATGTTGTAAAATGGATAAAGAAGAGAGATCCTTACCTGGACAGTTAAGAATGTGCTGAGAATTCCTGCAATTAAAAAAAAAAAAAACTGCCTTACTTTGGTTTCCAAATGAGTCAAGCATAGACTATAATTCAGCCCAGTACTCATAGATACCTCAGAAAATATTAGTGTAATCAACACTTTATCTGGGCAAATATGGACAATCCATGTTAAATTGGTTTGGATTTTTAAAATAGGGGATTATCAGTTATCCCATTTATACTTGTAATAGTTGAAATTCAAAATTAGTATAACAAACATTAAAACATCAAAAAATCAAAAAACATTTGATTTTTATTTTATTTCATGGTGCTCTTCATTAATTTTACATAGGTTCTTCTACGGAAAGTGCTTCTGAGAGGAACATAAATCAATATATTTTCTTAAATTCATACGTAATATTACTATAGCATGTTTAACTTAAGGTCCTATCTCTTTCTGTCCTTTCTATAAAGAAATGCCTGACCCAAGTGAGTTTTTATATGTCAAGGAGACCATGACATTTTATTATAAAGAATGCCAGCACTTCAGCTTCTCTCTATTCAGGACAGGATCCTTGGCAGTTACAGGTGACAGAAACATAACTTAAACAAGCTTAAGCCATAAAGGGAATTTATTGGTTGGTTCTGAATTTATGAACTGTGGGATACAGGTGTCCAAGTGATGTTAATAGAAAGCTCTCTATCTCTTGGCCAGAATGGTTGGAGTGGCCCCAAGATCACTCTTGGTACTTCATATCTCAGAGTGTGTTTTCCTTGATAGCTCCTGCCACAGACTGACTGGCTTGGACCAATCACTTTGCCGGGGTGGAATATTCCAGTCAGGCTTGGGTTGTATGTAGATCACTGGAGCAACCCTGCAATGTGAAGTACCCAAACTGGGTATATTCATTAAAGAATGTGGGTAAGGTTATTTCTCCATAGAAAAGATATTGAGACAAGCCAAAAGCATAGGCTTTACATTTGCCATATACCTACTCTGAAACCAGTACAAGTTGGGACCGCATAGAAAAAGCAAGAGGACTTATTCTTACTTTATTAAAATCATAATATTTACCCATAGGCTTCAAATAAGGATAAAGACAACTATTTAAACTTTTAAGAGAGAGTGAATTTTGAGTACATATCTTTAAAAAAGATAATTAAATATTTTAAGTAACATAGATGGTGTTGACAAAGGAGAATTTCCTTAATTTTATTCCTTCTTGAAAACCAATCCCAAAGCTCAAAAGCAGCCTACTATGTAAGTCTAAGTTTTTTGCTTCTGATAATATAGATCATGGAACTTCAAACTTCATCCAATAAAAATAACTTATCTATTTTAATTCCCTGAAATCCATAATCCATACTATATTGTTCAAGATATAGATCAGAAAGAAAACTATGTGTATGCGTTTAAGTGTAGAAGTAACATCACGTGGAGACCAAGGCACAGTTTATCAAACACTCTATCTCATTTATCCACTACTGCTAAATCAGAATCTTATGATGAGGACTAGACATCATTTTATTTTAAAAATCCCCACATGCCAATAAGCACGTGAAAAGCATACCCTCTCTGACCCTTAAGTAAAAGTATTAAAAATGGTCAAACAAAAATACAAAGTCACAAGAAAAGAGAAAAGTATGACCACAGTTCCTCTTAATTTACTGAATGAGAGAAAGGTAAAAGGATGAGTAAATGTCTTAGGTCCTCCATGCATCTGTCTTTCTGACTGTCTTTTCTTATCTTTCTGACTGTCTTTTCTTATGGTTAACATCTCTCTCTCTCTTTCTCAGTATCCTGATGTTAAGCATGTGAATGGCCAATGTCTCCAATGGCCCTTTAAAACTGGCACCTTGAATCCTAGAGCAGACTCTTCTCCATCTCCCATTATAGAACTCCACTTCACCTCAACTACCCACAGCTCTATTCCATCAACAAACCCTTTTCAGTACCTTGTTTCTTTCAGCTGGTTTCCACCTGCTTCCTCTCTGCTAGAGCACTGGGTCAGTGGGGGAAGTGGGCTAAGGCTATTCTGGTTTTAAAGGTGAGACCCCAAAACTGGTTTGAATTTGTTATATACCCCAGAAAAGACTGTGTTATTTTAATCCATTCTTGTGGGTGCAGACCTATTATGTGTAGGACCTTTAGATTAGGTTTTTCTATGGAGATGTGACCCAGCCCATTCAAGGTTGGTTTTAATCCTCTTTCTGGACTTTTTTTATGAGAGGATGAAACTCAGAAAGCTCAGAGAAGCTAAGAAATGAAATCCAGGGTTGGTCCTGGATAAGCTAAGAGAGGATTGACAGATGCACCCAGAGAGTAACACCCCAGGAGAACAAGAAAGGACCCGCAGGAGCTGAGAGAGACAACCACTGAAACCAGAGCCAGGAGGGAAGAACCAGCAGATGTACCATGTGACTTCTCATTGCCAGAGGAACCCCAGATAACAGCAGTCTTTCCTCAGAGAAGGTATCTTCCTCTTGATGCCTCAATTTAGACATTTTCATGGTCTTAGAACTGTAGGTCTGTAACCTGATAAAACCCCATTGAGAAAGCCAACCCATTTCTGGTAGCTTTAGCAAACCAAAACATCAACTTACTTTCAGAAATGTCTTTATTGATTACACATTCTGGGGTAGAGCCTTGGCTAGAGGAAGGAACAAATATTTCAACAAACTAACAAATGGGCCAGGCAAGGTATCTACAAGAGTTGTTGTCAACAGCATGGACAAATCTCATAAACACTCACAGCAGCATGTGTGTTGGAAAGAGTTAGACTTTTGGATGTGATCTGCTTGGTCTTTAATCATTTAACTCTGTGGCCCTAGATAAGAAACTTTATCTCTTTAAGCTTCATTTTCCTTGCCTTTAAAATACAGACTAATTCATTCATTCAACATGTACTTATTAAGTTCCAACAACGTGGCACACATTGTGCTAAGTGCTGGGAATATAAAAGTGCACATAATAGACCCTCAGCAATTGCTGAGAGTAAACACTGATAGTATAATGCATGGCCTTCCTTTCTCATATATGGCTATTATCAATCAATAGTTATTTTTATTTTATTGAGTATCTTCTCTATGGCTAATTGTGGGGAGGAGGGGAAATCAGGATTCATAGTCCCCAACTGGACATTTTATGGTCCAGCCAAGGAGACATAATCAGCCCTGAAAATGAAGAGTAGCTTATACTTTTTCCTACATTTAGCACTTGCATCCCTGTTTTTTAAAAGTACCAATGTCTAATCCAAATAAAAAGCCATTAAGCTAGAATCTTACAGTGAGACATGGACATCTTTTATTTAAAGTGTCTCCAGGTACCAAGAAGTACGTGAAAAGATGCCTGACTTCATTAGTCACCAGGGAAATACAAATCAAAACCACAATGAGATAGTACTTCACATCCACTAGGGTGGCTAAAATCAAAAAGTCAGATATTAACAAGAATTAATATGAATGTGGAGAAACCGGAAACATGAGATGCTGCTAGTGGTTCAGACACTTTGGAAAATAGTCTGACAATTCCTCAGAAAATTAAAAATAGGACTACTATATGACCTAGCATATACACCTGCTAGGTGTATACCAAGAGAAATGAAACTATTTGTCCACCAAAAAATGCACAGAAGTATTGATAGCAGAACTATTCATAGTAGCCAAAACATAGAAACAATCCAATGTCCATCAATAGAAAAATTGCTAAAGAAAATGTGGTGTGGTTCAGTGGTTAGAATGCCTGCCTTCTATGCAGGAGACCTGGGTTCGATTCCCAGACCATGTACCAAAAAAAAAAAAAAAAAAAAGAAAGAAAAAGAAAATGTGGTGTATCCATATAATGGAATATTATTCAGCTATAAAAAGGATGAAGTGCTGATACATGTCACAACATGGGTGAAATGAAAATATGCTATGTGAGAGAAACTAGACATGAAAAGCCACATATATAATTATATGAATTTTCTAGAACAAGGCAATCTAGAAGACACAAAGTAGATTAGTGGATGTTTAAAGCTGGGAGTGGGTGGATAGGGAGATAATAAGTTATGTGTTGTATCTATTTTTTTAAAGTGATGATAAAAGTGTTCTAAAATTGACTGTGGTGATGGTTGTACAAATCTGTGGATAGATGACAATCCATTGAACTGTACATTTTGAATAGGTGAATTGTACAATATGTGAACTTATATCTCAATAAACCTATGCGTTAGTTTGCCAGGACCACTACAACAAAGCACAACAGACTGATTGGATTAACAGTGGGAATTTATTGTCTCATAGTTTTGGAGTCTTGAAGTCCAAAATCAAGTCAGTAGGATCATGCTTTCTCTGAAATCTGTAGCGGTCTGGTGGTGGCTTGCCGGCAATTTATAACTCAGGCTCTGCTTTGTCACATGGCCTCTCTCTACCTGTCTATCTCCTGTTGACTCTCTAAACTTCCTTTGCTTATATGGACTCCAGTTGTATTAGATCCAGGTCCACCCTGATTCAGTTTGGCCTCAGCTTCACTTATAACATCTTCAAAGATCCTATTTACAAATGGGTTCATGTCCATAGAAATGGGACTTAGGACTTGAACTTGTCTTTGGTGGAGCCATGATTCAATTCAAAATAAGCTGTTAAATTTAAAAACTAACAAACAGAAAACCTCCCCATCTGATTTTAATTTTCAGGCAGGGTTGCAAACTAATGGTCTAAATGTTTGCAATCCCTATGACTAACCAAAGTTTCCTAGGTTGGAAACACTACCTGAATCACAGTAAGCTGTGATATCCCAGGAATGCACTTAGCATCACCAGTTAAGGTTTAGACCTTTTAAAGTGGGAAGTAGCAATTCTTTTAAAGTTTTACCAAATGTATTTTTAATACTATTAATTTTGTTAAAATACAGATAAACACCATTATTAAATTGTGTACAATTACACAGATTTTTTAGAAAACGTTATGTTCACAAAATCGTTTCCTCTCTAGTCTCTTAATGATTGTGTATCTGCCTAACATTCTAGTCTTGTCTCTTATGCTTATCTCCATTGTACCATAAGATCCAATCATATGAAACTAGCAGTTCTCAGAGTTTGCCATATTTCCTGTCCAGCCCTTTGTTCACATTATTCCTTCTGCCTGCACGGCTCTCTCCACCTCCTCATCATCTAATTCCTCTCTATTGTCCAAGACAACAGCTACACAGTATAGACGTCATTTGCTCTGATAAATCTTTCTTGATCCAAAGTCGAGTTGGCAAGCCTTCCTATGACTTCAGTTATACCTCATGCTTCCTTCTCATAAGGTTGATCACACCCTCTTGCCTATTTACAGGTCTGTATTCCACTGTGGACTATGAGCTTCATGAGGAAAGAAAATATATCTCTATTAGTCACCGTTCTATCTCTACTCTCCAGAACAGTATACCAAGCACAGAGTAGATGCTCAACAAATATCTGTTGAATTGAACTTATGTGGACATAATTTTATGTGTATACATACACAATAATAATATCAATTAGATATTGTGATATTATCAAGATCATTTAGATGTTGCATGTCCCCAAATAAGCTTTCATGTAAAATGTCTAAATGATTATTTCCCTCTGGGGAAAACCTATTTTTTGCTAAATTTCATGCATTTAATAATTAATCAATGTCCCTGCTCTCTCGGTAGATTTGATTCCTTAAGAAAGTCCTTTGACCATCTTGGGCTTCAATTCATCCTATAAAGTCACAAGATCCTACCTGACAGAAAGTTTGGTATAAAGACTGAAGTTTTTTTTTCTAGCTCTAAGACCTATGATTTCCTTGTCTTCTGCTTGAGGGCCCTTGCCGAAAGTTAGCACGAGAGATAATATGCTATAAAATTAGGTGTTTCTGCTGCTTCTAGTAGACTACACGGACCACCTGGACAGCATTCTGCCTCTCCTGGCAAATGATGCTAGAGCTAGCCCTTGGTATAGCTTTGGAAAATAATATGCTCAGTGGTGAAGACCAGAAGTCCCAGAACTTTGCTCTCAAGCTTCTCTGAAGCCCCCAGATTCCCCACAGTGGATACTGCCTCCTATGCATGAGGTGTGAGCAATGTGCTTTGTGTTGAAGCAGAAATAATGTTGCTCAAATGATAGCCTAATAAACTAGTTATTACTTCTAATTGCTGGTATTAGCACTTTGGATTTCCATCCTCTAAGATTACTGTTGTTTTCATTATTAAGCAGCTCTCAAACTTGCTGCACTTTCTTGTTTTGTCAAAGATCAAATTGCCACAGGAATATATTTGGGTTGTTTTTTTAAAAAATTCATTGTTTTTTGCTGAATTCACTACAGAGAGCTGTGTATTTCTTTAATGAATTAAAATTTAAATTTGGAATACTAGCTGGGCCCAATTTAGCCATTGCTGTTCCAAAATTCCTTAATATATCAAGGTAATATGTTACCAAAACTGTATAATAAGACATAGGACTCATGGCATTTGAGGCAATGCTTGCAGTGCCCAGGAAAATTGTAATTTTAAATATTTTCTTCTTATTTTTTTTTTTATTGTTAGTTGTAAGAAAATCCAACATTTTACTATGCAAACTTTGGTCCCAGACTCTCTTACATATTCCCAGGCAGTGTATCCTGTTTTTTTTCATTTGGAGTCTATGAAATATTCCTTTGTTCTTGATCAAATCCCTGTTTAACCACATCACCTCAAGAATGCTGCAAGTTCCAGTGATGCTCAGTCATTGGAAAGAGGCAGGGATTTAGGAGAAAGAAAGATGTGTGCTTGGGAACTTGAAAGAGTATGACTGGAATCCAGCTATAACTCTAAGAAAGGTTTGAAATCTCATGGACCCTCCTTTTCAGGGTTATTGTGAAGATTGAATGAGATCATTCGCTTGTAAAAACCTCCAAGAAGCAGGGATTGATATCGGTTTTGTGTGCTAGAATAGTGTCTAGTGCATAATATTCATTCAATAAATTTGGGGGGAATAAATGAATAGTCATATATGCAAAATGTAAGCTATAATATTGGTACATAGGCATATTCAGCAAATGCAAGTTGCTAGGATTGTGTCCAGAATTAATGCGGACAGGAGGAATCTACTCAGAAGATAAGACATAAGAATATAAGATGCTTGTGGAGACATTGAAAATGGATAAAGTTTTCAGCAGGATACTGAGGATTTGTCATGTGTCTTATGAACTTGTCCCAGTAATGTGTCTAAATATATCCTTTAATATCAGTTCAGTCTTCCAGTTGGAAGAAACTGTCTATATTGGCTGGTTGTGCTGATATCAATGGTTTCTCTTTCTACAATACAATGAAATGTGGCACACCTAACCATTATAGCCAGATTCCTCTGAAACAATGGTTTTTACATGATGTTATATGTAGGAAAATGAAATGATAGAAAATATTTTAGAAAAAAATAGGTTAGCTGAAGATGGGAATTAAATCCATCACCTTATATTCAGAATCTTTGGAATCAGGTTTGTGTAGATCAGGGCATTTCCCTCTTTGTTAAGTGTGGTCTGTGACTCCTAACATAAATCATATGAGGCTCTCAAGTCTCTTTTCCTTATCCAGGTCCTTATTTAGCTTTTATGTTTAATGAAGATGGATAGACATTACCTGATAAATAAACCTGTTAATATTATGCATCTTCATGAAGCTGGACTATGACTTCTGCCTCAACACCAATTTTTGGAATAGTAACTGGTGTGAGAGAAAGTTGAACCATCTCCATCATAACAGGTACTACACTGTATTTTAGCAACATTTTATTCTGAAAAAAAATTTAGATCTGTTGTTATTTGAGCCTTCAACTAATTTCACCAGATTTGAACATTTTGCCATGTTCACATGTCTCTCTTCCTCCATATATTCCTAATACATAAATATAGGAAATATACAAATATTTGAAATAGCATATCTATTTATAAATAAGTTGCAAATTTGGTGGCATGTCACCCCATCTATTCCATTATGTGAGCATTTATGTTTGAATATCTAGAACTCTCTTCTACATAACCACAACAGCATTAGGATGCCTAAGACATTAACTGTGATATGATATTTTATTTATATCCCATACTAAAGTTTCCAATTACTGGAGTAATGCCCTTTTAACTGTTATCTTGGAAAGGGTTGGGTTAAGATCCGATCAATGATCATACATTATGTTTAGTTGTCAGGTTGATGTACTATTCTTTAATATTGAACTGCTCCTCACTTTTTTTTTCTGTCTTTCATGACATTAATACTGTTGAAGAGTCCAGGTTTTATTGCATAGTATCCCTGAATGGGTGTTTGTTTTATTATTTCACCCTGATTTGGTATTAAACATTTTCTGTTTAAAATTCACACAGGTAAACCTATGTAACCAAACTGTATTTCATTTGTGTTTTGTATTTTATATTTTTTCCTCTCAGAATGTGAGCTCTTTACATATAAGGTCCATACATCTATGTCATTTTGCCACTCAGCAGAGTATATGCACATGTCAGGTATGCAGAAACTCATAGTCTTACCCCATATCTGTTCCTTCTTTTATCATTTCAGTTGGCACACTCCCATCTTACTAGTCACCCATGCTAAAAAGCTGGTTCTTCATGACACGTCATTCTCCGTTTTCTCCCGCTTCTAAATAGTCACAGCCCTACCTGTTTTACCTACTGAATATTTCTCCAACCATTTCATTTCCATTCATGCTTCAGGACTATTGGAACATCCCATCAGCTGGTTTTCTTGCTGCCAGTCTTGGCCCCATCAACTCCAACTATAAACCAGCTATCAGAGTGACCCATCTGAAAATCAAATATGAACATGCAGCTCTCCTAATTAAAACCTTTAAAGCTTCCACTGACAGACAAGATGGAGTCCAAGCTCTCTGGCCTGTGGAAAAAAGAAAAAAAAAGGCCCTCCAGGATATGTTTCTCTCTTACCTCCCACCTCATTCTGATTTGCAGTACCACCCAAATCCTTGAAATAGTAGCAGCAGTCTCCATTTGTTGAGAGCCACTATGCGTCTGGTATTGTAGTACCTCTGTTTCATATTATATTGCACAATCCTTACATCAATTTGTGAGGTACGTGGAATTACTCACATTTTATGGATGAGGAAATGGGTTCTCATTATCCAACAAATAAGTGGGAGAAGCAGATTTAAACACGAACCCCAAATCCTTGCATTTTCCACCCCATCAAGCTCAGTCACACTACACACTATTTCTTATTTACATGCCTGTTCTCTGCATACAGTGTCTTTCCCTCAGCCATATTAAATTACCATTATAATTCTTGTGCATATATTTTTATTTCCATAGAATTATTTCATTAGCAGGCATTTATGTACATCTTTTCTTTTCATATATTGCTTTCAAACGTGGCATGCCAATTTAAGTCACCAGAAATGAATGAAAAGAATAGATTCTCTAAACTTTAAGCAGCGGTGGGTACTATGCTTTTTAATTCATTAGCTTCTTTAATGGTGATTAAAGGTATCTCTAGGTTCCACAGAGAATGGTCATTTCCTTGCTTCTTTTCTATTTGTATTCCTCACTGTAATTTTTGTGTCCATATCATTTGTTCTATTGTTTAATATAATGAATTATTCATTCATTATATTAAATCCTTGATGTTTTCCTTCTAAGTATGATCAAAATTTATACATATATTACAAATGTTGATTTTGTCTACCATTTTAATACCAACATTTTTCTCAATTAGTTGTCATATAGAAGTTTTAATCACATTATTTTTCACTTAGTAGAGACTTGCAATTCTATATATTCATTTGTCACAGTGTATTCCTGTGAATTTCTTCAATGGACTATTATATTTTATAAACTCTGGCTCTAAAGCTATTTTTTTCCTAAATTGCTATTTTTTATTCTAATACTACTTATAAGACTTCCTTACCTGCTTGCTTGGTAAAACTGACAACTTTTCACACATATTTTCTTCTTTCCTGCTGATATGTGTTTTTGTGTTTGTGTCAATAATACATATTTTAAGTTCAAATACTTTATTATAATAATGTATTACATAACTTTATTATAATAATAACTTTATAATAAAATTATAACTTTATTATAATAATCTAATATGGTTAGAATTCCTTCCCTTTTGTTCTGTTCCAAAATGTCTTTTAACGTCTCACCCATTGTCACATTTTTGTGCGGATTTGTTGAATTTTAAAAAATCATGTTGACATTTTGATTGAAATTATGGTATGGCTCTAAACTTCCTTGCAGTGAGCAGATTGATCTATAATTTTTGGTCTCGTTGAGGCATAAATTATACCCTCCCATTTATTTTAATCTTTTAAAAATCTTCCAATTAATGCTTGTAGTTTTCTTTGAAAAAATCTGCTCTTGTCTTATACATATAAACCTAAGTATTTGAGGTTGATGTTAATAAAATAATAATTGCAGCCATTTACAAAGCATATAATATGCACCAGGCATTGTGCTAAGTATTTTATACATATCCTTTCAGGTTATCCATGCAAGACCCTTATAAGGCAGCTACTGTTATTATCCCTTTATTGCCTCTGAAGAAACTGAGGTTTAGGTAGTTCTAGTATATTGTCCATGACCACATGGCTGTTGAACAGTAGAGCTATGATTTGCACTGAGGACTTTCTGACTTCAAAGGCTATGCTCTTTAACCACCATCCTATATTTATTAAAGTGATGAGCTACTAGGATAATGAAATTCAGCCAACACAGAAGTAAAATTCTTGTATTTAGGTCAATCTCTCAATTGTATGAGAAGAGGAAGGCCAATATCAGTTTAGAACATGAAAAAAGACTTGAATTGTTTAGTAGTGTGTTACAGTATGAACCAATAAAATGGCATGATTTCTTTAAACAAAAGTAATAAAATTTAGGTCTGCATTAATAGATAAATGGTATCAGTTTTTGGAAGGAAATAGTCCCAGTGGATCAACATCTAGGATATTGTGTTCTCAGTCCCATATTTCAAAAGTAACTTTTATGGCCAGAGATTTCTTTAAGAGATGATAATATGGCAGATAAGAGAGTTGTGTGGAATAAACAGATAAGGGAATGAGAATTTTTTTAGCCTGGTTAAAAGAAGACAACTGAAAAGCTGTTATGGTCAGGAGGGAATAGCCTACAGTGAACAGAAGTTTCCAAGAGACAGATTTTGGTTTCAATGAAATCTTTAAGAATTAAGCTGTCCAAAAGTGAAATTGACTTCCTTGTAATTTAGTGAGCTCCTCATCCCTTGAAGTGTTTGAGCAGAGATCAGTGGTAACAGAAAAGGCATTGCTAAATTGCTAAGGAAGGTGACCTAGAATGGGGGTTAAGAGTAAAAGTATTAGCATCACCTGGAAACTTATTAGAAATGCAAATTTGTGGATCCCACCCAGCCTACAAAATCAGAAACTGGGGGTGATTCCCAGCAATCTGTGCTTTCTCAAGCCATCCAGGTGATACGGATATATGCTGAAGTTTGAGATCTGCTGACCTAGATAAACTCTAAGTCCTCACAATTCTAAAGCTTAAAACTTCTATTTGCCATGTAGTATGCATTTATATTAGTACAGTCATGTGGGTACTGCATCTAAGGGAAGTTAATTGTTGAAATAACAAAGAGACCTCCAGTAAGTAGCCTTATGATGTGAACTCCAAAGTTGTCGGAGCTGAACTTCAGGAATCCCAACAAATGATCATTCACCAAACGGTGTCCACTAGTGAAGGTATGGTTCACTCTGTATATTATTATATGTCTACGTTCTCCCTCCCCAAAGTATAGTTGAGTAAATGAGGGAAAATCTGAGCTGTCATCCCAGTTTTACTCTTTCCTTTCCTTCAAACTGAAATCCTCCAGAGGTCAGCTGGCATAGATGGGAAGAACTTTAATTTTTTATAGCTAGGACACATGAGACTTTGAATTCCCCTTGCCACTTACTCATCTGTTTCTCCCACAATGATGTGAATTCCTTGGCATAAGGCCCATGTCTCACCCATCTCTGTATCTTCCACAATGCTTAACACAATGCCTATGAAACATTAGTGCTCAAACATTGTTTATTAAAGGCAATATATTTAATTTGGTGAAGTTTCCACGTTTAGAAATATTTTTCATTGTAAAATCAAAATACTATGATTAAATAAAACAAAGAGCAGAAGACAACCCCTTAGGTATCCTAAACCAAACACAGCTGCTGTTTATATTTTAGAGTAACAACTCTGGACCTTTTCTCCCAGTTTCTATAACTTTGTTTATACATGGTTATAATCACATCTTGCATACAATTATGAATTCTTCATTTTTCCATTATCATTGTGTATTGGGGAATCAAATTACAGGCTATACTCATGTGCAAGTAGAATATAGGTTTTTAAATTACTAGAGTTAACCTTATCTTTATCATAAGACTTTAACCTACTAGGTAGTGGGAAAGCTTAAACTTGATAATTAATGATCTTGGCCTCTTCCAGTTTAAACAATCTGTGTTAAATATTAACCTAAACTTCAACTCTTTCAGGATTGGGTTAAATAATTCCTTAAGAGACTGAATGCCCTTTACACAAATACTGTGTTTAAGATTTCCTTCTCTTCCTCTGCTTCTTTACAAGATGGTATCTGGGTGGGGTTTTTTTTTGGGGGGGGGGGAGGAAATTGGGTATGGGGAGGTAAATGTCTTATGGGATATTGGATATTTCTTGATTTTTCTCTTTATTTCAAACCCTAGCCTCTGCTGGTTCACTATCCTTCTCCGACTCCTCACAGCCTCTCTCCTGGGCCACCAGGACATTGGTGCCCCTGCATATACATGCTTGATTTGAAGGAACTCAGGGAACTGTTATATATTCACCTATCTAGCAATCTCCACGAACTAGTTTGAACCATCACTCACTCCCCACCACTTGATCCTGAGTAGAATTTGGGGTTCTTCCAAGTTGAGAAAGGGAAATAGCACTGGGGCTTTCATTTTCTCTTCAACCTACAAAATAATCTCTTCACCCCCTAAAACATCTGCCTGAGAGGAGAGAAATCAAGACACATGTACTTCCCACCTACTTCTCCCAAGTCTTCTTCCTTCTTCTTTGCACTTTCTCCTGGGCCAGCATGGATAAGATGGCCCTTTTCTCTTCCTAAGTAGTTGAACTATCATACTGCATTTCCTGTGTTTTCTGTGCACTTCAAAAATAAATAAATAAATAAACCAGAGGAAAATAATTTTATAAGGCCTAGTTCTTGATCTGAGCAAAGAGGAACTTTGAAATTTAGACCCCCTTGCTGTTCTACAAATGGGACTTTTAGATTGTCTCTGAATATTCTTAAGAAAGTCTCTTTTGAAACTTAAAGTCAATCCATGATATCTGAGGCAGTATTCACAGACTCTTTGCCGGGAATAAGGAACCTCATTGTTCAGCTGCAATAAAATATGATTTAAGGGGGAAATAAAATGTCCATTTAAAATTTTTAAATATTTAACATGTTAAAATGATATTTAAAACACCATTGCATGCTGAGAACTGTGATAGGAGATTTATTGTGCTCTATTTAATCCTTGAGTATCATAGTTCCCATTTTACAAATGATACAATAACGCTCAAATATAACTTTATATAGTTTCATAGACAGGGACTTCTTTAATGACATCATACAAAATATACAACCAAAGGCATCACCCAGCTGTTGTTCATTTAACCATTTCTCCATATTTGGACATTTACACTGCCTCAGTTTGTTTCAAAGGCAGATTTACATCTTCTGTCACAAAGGCCTAGAGCTTAGCATTCAAAGGCTATATTAAACCAAATGGAGAAAATTTACAGATTAAAAGAAAATTGAACAACATATCAACAACCAATTTCAGTATAATTACCTTGGTTGGATCTTGATTCAAACACAATATTAAAGAAGAGAGAGAGAGAATTGGAGAAATTTGAATACTGAATAGGTATTTAATGATAAAAAATCATCATTGTTTTTCATAGATGTCATACCTTTTTAAAGAGTTCTTACAGAGATATACAGAAATAAATGAAATCATGTCAAGTTTACTTCAGTCTAATTCGGGGGAAGAAGATTGGTCAGGGGATAGGGGCATTGAATGGAGCAAAATTGGCCATCATTTGATCACTGTTAAAGCTGTCTGATGGGTAAATGGGGGTTCATTAACCCATTCTTTTGTATATGTTTGGACTTTTCTTTAAAGAAAAGTTTTTAAAAATGGAGTAAGGCTAAAATAGCACCCCCAATTCTTTCTGAATTTTGAGCAAGTATGCATTCTCTTTCTAATGTTATTGTGTAAACATACATGAGTGGTTGCCAGTCCCCGATCCCCCACTCCCTCATCTTCAACCACTACAGTAATCGCTGCATTTCTTTATACACTATATATTACTGGACAAATTCCTATGGGGATCCTTGGCAGATGAAATTTCTTCCTTAGTGCGGAGTAAAGAGAGATTCAGTTCTGCGTGTGTTAAGGGCACGCAGGCAATGCAGTGAGGGAGTACAGTGGGTCTCTGAAAGAGGCTTTGCCGAAGCCTTGTTATCCCACTTTGTGCTGCAGTTTTATCATGCGTCTGGGGAAGCGTTCCCCCTACCAGGCAGGGAGGAAATTTGAAAATAAGTGCCAGCTTCAAATGCCCAGGAGGCATAATTGACATCTTCTCCCTGTCTCATTGGCGAAGCCAGGCTGTCCTGCAGAGTGTCTCATTAGCACTAAGGCCTGGGACAGGCAGGGTGCCCCAGTTTGAGTGTGCATGCTATCTGGGCACAGTGTTTGTTCGATCCATGAGCTGTACTAAAGTCACATTGTATTAGCCCCCCAAGATGTATTTGTTTCCTGTAGAAATGTTTATACTCTTTCCTCCCCCATATTACTGAACCATGCATCTGGCAAAATCAGCTCCTCAGAAATGAGAGAGGAAACGTCTTATTCATTACTCTTCCCCTCTCAACATTATTCCAAATTTTCATTCATCTGATTATTGACATGTGTTAAAGAAGAGAGAGAAGAAGAGGGGTAAAGATAATTTACATGGAGTAGAAGGAGAGGGAAAGCAGATATATAAGATTATTTATTGTAAGCATGAGCGAAGCAAGTACATTATCATCTTGAGATTTAATGGAGTTCAGAAATGAAGACAAAACACTGAAAAATAGATTTAAAATGTAATGTTTCTATAAAGCACAAGATAAAATATAAAGTGTGGAGAAAAAACTCTCTTCAATTTTAGTTTTTAACTCACACCCTGTGCAAGGTAATGCCAGGACTCAGGATGAAAGATGGTGGACTTTATTTATGTCATTTTCTCTGCTATAACTTCTCTGTAACATTCAAAGAAAGCAGGACAATGCTATTTAAAATATTCTCATAACAGTAGAAGACATAACTCATAATTAAACTCCCAGTATATAGTAGTGACTTTTTCATATCTTCTCCCAAAACCCTTTCATCAAAGATTCACAAGTTTGACAAGTTAATAAAGGGCAGATTGATTTCCCCAGGGTAGAATGAAAGGGGGCAAAGGGCAGATGGAGCTGATGGTGAAGTAACAAGAGTTAATGCCATAAAATTTTCACTCTGGTTCTTTCATGAATGATCATTATCAGGATATGCTTCAGAGTTTTGAAGCTGAAAACTAATGAAAGAAATGCAAGTATGGAGTACCCAGAAGCTGACTCATTGTAACGCTTCATTCTTACACGGTTTGGATAGGAACAAACATTTGCACCAGTACTAAATTGGGTGTTTCACACATTTTATTTAATCAAATACTTAAAACCACATAGAGAATTAGAGTTGATTATCCTCATTTTGCAGATGAGGAAAGTGAAATTTTAGAGTTCAGTAACTTACCTAAAGTTATACAACTAGGAAGTCACAGAGCTAAGCTTCAAAACCCCCTCTGACTGTATTCAACATCTATTCTCTTTCTGCTGCAACTGACTCTGTACTGTAAAGGAAATGATGCTAAAGTGGTTCATAGATTGTGGAAGAAGTAAGCTTTTTACTTGTGTCAGATGCCTTATGTGCTGGTTTGAAAGGATATATGTCCCCTAGAAAAGCCATGTTTTAATCAAAATCCTATTTCATAAAGGCAGAATAATCCCGATTCAATACTGTATGTTTGAAACTGTAATCAGATCATCTCCTTGGAGGTGTGATTTAATCAAGAGTGGTTGTTAAGCTGGATTAGGTGATGACATGTCTCCACCCATCTGGGTGGGTCTTGATAAGTTTCTGTAGTCCTATAAAAGAGGAAACATTTTGGAGAAAGGAGATTCAGAGAGAGCAGAGCAGAAGGACATAGCTACAAGAAGCAGAGTCCACCAGCCAGCGACCTTTGGAGATGAAGAAGGAAAATGTCTCCCAGGGAGCTTTATGAAACAGGAAGCCAGGAGAAGAAGCTAGCAGATGATGCTGTGTTCACCATGTGCCCTAACAAATGACAGAGGAACCCTGACCATGTTCACCATGTGCTTTTCCAGATGAGAGAGAAACTCTGACTGTGTTCACTGTGTGCCCTTCCACTTGAGAGAGAAACCCTGAACTTCATCGGCCTTCTTGAACCAAGGTATCTTTCCCTGGATGCCTTTGATTGGACATTTCTACAGACTATTGTAATTGGGACATTTTCTCAGCCTTAGAACTGTAAACTAGCAACTTATTAAATTCCTCTTTTAAAATGCCATTCCGTTTCTGGTAAATTGCATTCTGGCAGCTAGCAAACTAGAACATCTTATGTCTATTCTACTTGTACTAGGCATTAGGAAGTTGTAAATTTTTCCAAATTGCAATAGTTATAACTACAAACTCATATCTTGTAGAGTAAAGTGCCATGGAAAAATATATATATATAAATTATAATCTGACCCTATCTGTGTGGCTCTAAGCAAACGTCTTAATTTTCTAGGTCCCAATCATCTCTGCCAAATATAAAGTGATTCTATTCAATAAATTCTAAATCATCTCCTTCTTTGATTCTCTTTTCTCATTGATAGATGGAAAACCTTGACTATACAAAGCTGAGTTGTTTTTTTTAATCTGAATTTTTCCACTGCACTGGATAAAAAAGTAAATCCTCTTATATTTTCCTTCCACTTTATTCAATACCTCTCTCTTCCCCTTTCAATCACTGTTTCTCTTCTCTCCCCCCTCCCTCCCTCCCTCTCTACTCTCTCCTCCTCTCTCTCTCATTCTCTCCTTCCCTCTCTCTCCCACCTCTCTCTCATTCTCTCTCTCCCTCTCTCACAGACACATATATATCTAGCACTCATTAGTTTTTTTAGAGGAATGATTATTCAGGATAGACTTCATATACAAATCATACAGATGAGTAGTTCCAGGCAAGTTCAATTATTCAGCACAGTTTGAACATTAAGATAATAACCCATCCATCCATCCATCCATCCATTTTCTTCTGCTGCCCCTTTGCCCCTTATGAACTCATGAAGGGTTCTTGACCTGGACCCAAGTCCAGAATTCTGGCTGTTTTTTTTTTTGTGAGCCTGCATGGGCCTCCTCTACCTCTGGGCTGTGAGGAAACAGAGTCGGTGATGTGCAATAGACAGAAGAGAGTTGTTAAATTCAGACAGAGCTGGCTTGTGGTGTATTTGGAGGAACAGTTTTTGAGCCTACCACCATGGTACCTTGTGTTAACCTCACTGCATGTAGATGGAGTGCTATGGAGGAAATGCTGACAGCCTTGGTGAAGTCATCCCTAACACAGACATGGTCAGCATGTAAGTGTCTTTCCTACCAAATAGGGCAGAATCTGCACTGGAGATATCCCAGTGCCTACTGCAGTGTCTGGTGTGTTGTGGGCAGTACAACAAGAAAGTAGCAGGGTATATTTTGTAATGAAAAAAGCATGAACTTTGGAGTCAGATGCTTTGTTTCAAGGTATGACTCCAATAGCAAGTCCGTGTGTCTTGGGAAAAGCTGGTAAAAGTCTCTGGTCTTCAGTTTCCGTATAAGTAAAATAGGAATAATAGAACTTATTTGGAATGTTAAGGTTCAGAGACAGTATAGACAAAGCAGCTTTTGAAAGGAGGCACACAATGTGTTATAGTAACACTAGCAATATTTAAGGGAGCAATATTAAAGTAGGCAGCATTCAGTAAATATTGAAAGAGTAAAATTATTATAAGTAGCTGGTTCATTTACTATGTCACAATAGGGAGAGAAATTGCCATGAACTTTTCAAGGAGAAAGGAAGATTCTCCCAACTATGAAGAAAAGCATTTTAATAATTAAGAATGATCTGTGCTGTGAGGTAGTAAGATACCTGCCCAAAAAAAAAAAAAAAAAAAAAAAAAAAAGACTTCAAGCAGTCTTTGAACAACCACTTAAAGGTGGGAAGACAGTGGCATTGGATAATTTGGTATCTTCTGATTCAGCAAATTTTGAAATCCAGGTTCATTTTTGGTAGTGAAAGCTTTTCAGTCAGACCCCAGTCACACTGTTCAAGACAGATTACTAGTAATTTGCCTTTGCTTGAATTACATAAATTATTTGGGGCAATCGAAGAGACTATAGCTAGTTTTTAATGAATCAATCCATTTTGCTAAGATCAACAACCACAACAACAACAACAAAAAAAAACAATTAAGAAGTCAAAATGTAGTTTGTAAGGAAGGGAGCGGTAATCATTCAACACTTGATTTATATTCAAAATGAAGTGAGTGAAGCAAAATGATTTTGAAAAATTTTCCAGGATGAAAATAAAATAGCTTAACTTATCTCCTGCTGATTAGCACATGGGCTTGGGCTTGGCATACATTTTAATAAAGCCTTGCTTTTAGGGAGAAGGAGAGCAAGTTCAGCACTTTGAGACCGCATGTTGCTGACGCTCTAACAGAAGGCACAAGGGGGTGGTACAGAGATGAGCACAATCCAGGAGGAAAAACAGCAGAAGTGGATCTTCTCATGAGTTCCAACAGAGATAAGTGGGGTGCTGGCATTTATGTCTATTAAGGAGCTGAAGAATTTTAATTGGGAGACTATTTAAAGACTACATTTGTTGTGTCTGGTCAAATGACATCAAATTGAGACTTCCCATGATGAGTTACCCTTCACGCAAAATACAAACCATATAAAGCTTCAAAAATCCTCATTCTTTCCTTCTCAAAGGTTAACCTTGGGACCATCCCCCTGTGAAGCTGTTTACTTACAGAACTATAAAGACTGAAATGAATTCAATGGAATCTTGAAATTACATTTTATTGTGTCGTTCTCATCATTTTACATGCATACACACACCTCCTACACTTAACCTTCAAGACAGCCTAGATGGCATTTTGTCTGTTAATGTCTTTTCTTTTATTTCTAAAAATTTCTTTTATTTCTGCACCCTACTTCACCTTTTATTGGGCCTCTCTTATGAGTTAGAATGTGTATGCAAAAGTGTTTTCTTGTGTTATGCCCAAGTGAAAAACATCAATCATACTGCATTACATCCTTCTAATGTGAAAAATCCAAGTAGTCTGTAAAATGACTTAGCAAAGTTTCATTGGGGATTGATGAACCCTTGTTATGGTCAGTGATAGAATGGCCACTTCCCTGATTACAGTGCCACTACGGGCGTTGATCTTCAACAAAATTACCACCTTCCATACTGTATATGAGGGATATCGTTAGCGACAACTCTAACAGGAAGAAATCTAATGTACCATACCAAAAGTGTTGCTTTCTTCAACAGATCAAGATGTGGATTTATATTAAGTCAGAAAGAGCCATATCATTTGCTTTCACATTCTGCTTTTTTCATAGAGATGAAAAAGGCAGGCATGGATATAACTGATGTGAAAATACACAGTCTGTATCAAGACACTTGTTATTTTAAAAGCACATCAAAATGTACACTTTCTCTTGCTACAAAAGTTATATGAATAGGGTACACAGGTAGTTCAGTGGTAGAATTCTCACCTGCCATGCAAGAGACTGGGGTTCAATTCCTGGCCCATGTACTTCCCCCCAAAACATACACACATGCAAACAAAAATACACATGAAAACAACAACCAAAAATTCAGCAAATGATGCTGCAATAACAGGATACTTATGTGGAAGAAGAATGAAATGTGATCCCCGCCTTACAGCCTATAGAAAAAAAAGATACATGAATTGCACCTGATATTTGAGAGCCCATCTCCAAGTGCAATAGGTTTGTTAATAAGCCAGAAAAAGATTCAACATTGATTTGTGACAGGGAGATACCTACAGAATTAACTTTTATAATTCAAGGAGTTCTGAGTCTTCATTCATTCATCCATCCATCCATTCATTCATTCAATCAGCACATATCCCTTCCCCAACACGTGGCAAGCCCTCTGTTACTACAAACATACTTAGAGGAATGAGGTATTATCTCGACTCTCAAGTTGTTTAAAGCTTCCAGTTGGAGAGTCTTAACATGTCCTGGATGACTGACACTGCTAAATGTTGTAGTTGATCTATTTCTACCACCCATACATAGGTTTGGCTTTAGCCAATAACCATTCAATTGGATGTTTGGTTTAAATTTTTCTCTATATAAATAACACCCTGAGGAACATCTTTGTATTTAATTTTTTTTCACATCTCTAATTATTTCCTTAGGATAAGTTCCTGAAATAGGACCTTTGGAGCTAAAGAGTATGAATATTTTAGGACTCTTGATATAAATTGCAAATTGTTTTTCAGGAAGTGTGTATAATATAATCATATTTTTCACAGGTGATATTGAATAATTTAGTATGGCTATCAATCATATGAAGTTCTTATTTTCTGGATTGTTTCATCCTATCATTTAACCATTAATCTGGTGGGCTTTAGTTTAGTTTGTTTTATTTTTAATTTGTTCAGTAAACTGAATAACCTTTCATATTTGTGGCATATATTTTTGGTTTATTTTTGTACTCAAATTTTAAATGCAGAACTTGAAAAACTTCTTTTTAAGTACAAAGTCAAATCTATTGCATTTTCCTTTGTTCGTCTAATTTCTTGAACTTGAGGATACAAAATCTATCCCTTTGAGAAAGATTTTGTAGAAAATTATGTTTATGAATATCCAGGTTGAAGAGTCCCAGAGATAGCTTACACTTATTTTGCAATTTTCTGAGGTGAATGAACAATTGTGACTATATAGAGGTCCACTAAAAGGATTCTGACTTTACCCTAAATTTCTTTTCCTTCTTTGCCCTCTGAGAACATTCTTGTATGTCAAGCTCCTCCTTTGGAGTTTCATAGTTCAGAATCAATAAGAAAAGTCATACAGGAAAAGGAAATTCAGTAAGGTCATTCAGAAGAAATTTGAAGAGAAATGCTAGGGAGCAAACAACCATAGTGTGTAAAGGAAGTGAATATGGAAAACAAACATTAGGATTTTAAGAATATCATTGTGGTTTGTGAATATCCTTAATGGTGTTAGAAAATGCAAGTAAAAGACCTGCATTTTTAAAAATACTTTTTTGTTTGTTTGTTTTGGAAGTACTTTTCTTTGATCGTAATCCTGCTGTGGTCTGCTACATGTGCTATAATGCTTTTTAAATATATGATTATGAGTATGAACACATCTCTATAATTTTCTATGACATAGATTGCCAATACCTCAAACTCTTGGTTTCCTACATCCTTTTGTTTTTGTTTTTGTTTTTCTCTCATTAGAGGCTTCTTCTGGTCTTAGATTGGTTTCCTTTTCCCTAACAACTTAATGAATAGTTACTTAAATGAGCCCATGTAAATGTCTGTCATGGCATGGTCCCAAATTAAATCCATTATAAATGTTGGACTGCTGAGACTTAAATGTCTCTTATCATCCCAGAAAATGAAATTATGGGGCTCATTTTTCAGAATTAGAAAAGAGAACCTATATGCATAAATCTTCTTATTGCAAGATAGTGTAACCTGGTGAGTAAGAGCTCAGCTCTACAGCTCACTGCTATGGTTTGAATACTTTTTAAACTGCTTATTGACTATGTAATCCTGAGAAAGTTACCTAAACTCTCTATGCCTCATTTACCTAACTGCAAAGGAGAATATTAATGATGCCAACTTCACAGGGTTGTTGATGAGTTAGTTCATTTAAAGGACTCATAGTAGTGCCTGGCACCTACCACAGTAACTTCTGCCAAAAAGGAGGCATTTTAAGAGGTTGCCCTACAAATATGGCATTACATATTGTTAAAATTGTAGCTGACCATTCTGATGAGTGTTTGAGTTCCTGGATTCTGATTCATCTATTTACTGACTTGATAGTGATTCATTGATCCCCTGTCATGGCACTATTGACTTTTGCCAGCGACTATGACACAAAGATAAGTAAGACACTAATTTCATTCTCAAAGAGTTCACAGTCTACAGAGGAAATAAGCATATTCTGAACAAATAAAAATGTAGTGAAAAAAGCTGTGTGCAAAAAGAAATGATTAAGACTGTACAAGAGCTCAGGGAGAGGAGTTTAAAGCTAAGCAGAGTTGTTGAAGGATGAGCAGGAATTCACCAGGTAAGAAAGGAGAAGAAAGCAATTCTGAGAAAAGCAAATAGTGTGAAAAGTCATGGAACAGCAAGCAACTTAGTCTTGGGTAGAGCAAAAGCAAAAGATGTTTCTGTGGAGGTGGGCAGAGGGCATAAGGACATTGTGGGCCCTGTTAAAGGATAGATATAAGTCAGAGATGGCTGTTCATTGCAAAACTAGTATTTGTGTAATTAGGGATCCAATTCTGAGTTGCCTCCATACCCTGAGCAGATACCACTTGTGACTAGGCTGTTTCACCAATAGTCATAGTCCCTATATCAATACCATTTGTGTAGAGTACTTGAGCTTGGAACCCTGGAAACAGAAATTCATCCAGATTAACAAAGTAGCATTATGGATGAGTTACATAGATATATCAAGATGTTTGCAAAGGCCCTTATATAATTAATATCAATAAGCATTATACCTCTCTCATTTAAAACATATACTTCATTTGTAGAAATTAATAATGTTCTATTTTCCTGGCCCAAGTTTTCTTTAGGCCTCCTTGTCCAGACTGAGCTAGTCATTATTTTCTGTCTTGAAATATTTTGGCTTCTTACACATCTGAATTTTCTTCAGTTAAGTTGCTAAGAAGACATACCTGAAGAAAATTCATCTAACTTTTCTTATCTTTTATCTTATACCTGTCAATTTGCATTTTTATCACTCATGACATTGAAAGAGAATCACTTTCCTCCATCTGATTATGACATTTTAGATGGGCTAAAGTCTTCTCTTTTCCTTTGTCATTCTTTGTGGCTTTCCCAAAGAAAAAAAACTTTTTCTTCGGATCCCTTTCTAAGGAAAACCACTTTTTGCCACAATATTATTGTCCCTATTGATTACAAACTCTGCCATCTAGACTAACACCCGTGGCCACAGGTCTACACTAGAACTAGATTGATGACTTCAGTCTTTCTGGGTTTTCTGGCCATCATGATTTGACTAACCAGGACCCACTGAAAAATCTGGCTATTCAGCTAAAATTAGTTCTATTCTCAATGTTACATGTCTCTGCCTGTTCTGATAATCCCTGTCCATTCCCATAAGTCAGGGTTCAACCATCCTCTTGCTTCAGGGAAGAAGAAATAAATAATTAGCTAATTGCTAATAAGAATATTATCTAACTAGGAACAACACATCATTTCCACATGGTCTTTGTTTTCCTTTCCAAAATTTTCTCTCTTCCCCTACAAATAGTGAGGATAAGATGAAGTAGCCTTGCTTAATATGTGATGCTTTGGCTTGTAATATAATTACTGTCCCACCAATGGAAAACCCCTTTGGGGCTCACTTAAATTCTTTAACTTTTTCCTGACATTCTATAGGGAAGTTTCCTAAGTTTTGAAGCACTTTACTAAATAAATAAATGATTTCCCTACCTTTGTTATGGTATTGGTCCAACAGTGAATAATTTTCAAATTTGACCGATTAGATATTGAATAACCACATTAGTTCAGCTATTTGATGAGTTAGTATTAAATTATAATTGTGTGTGATGCTTAGCTTCTGCTGTTGTTGTTTCTTCCTTATCTAAATAATACAAAATTCAAAGCAAGAGGATATATGAAAGTCAATAGAGATAAGCTTTTACATCCATATAATGCCCTTCCAACTAACAATAAATAATAATACATTTTCAATATACATACCCCCTACTGTGATGTCAGTTCTATATGCTTGAAAGATGGATTTCACTTCAAATGTATTGGCCTAAGAAATTATTAGAATATTTAAAATACTGTTACCCTTGAAATACAGTTACTATGGGGAAGTCAAGAATATACTTAAAATAAATGTTTCTATTGAACCTTCCTGTATAATATTTATTAATATTTATCACATATGAATCTTTAAAAAGCAATAAATTATAAGGCTAATTAGAAAATTATGTTGAATTTAACAGAAATTCTACTATTACTGTTCATAGTCACTCCCTGACATTCGATTCTATTACATATGGTAGCATACCAGAAACACTATTATAATTGTCATGAGGTAGTTATATTAACTGTGAAAGGCCTTCATAAATGAGACGCTGCCCTTGAAATATTTATTGGATTGTTTTGAGAAAGGCATTGGTACCCACAGTGAAAATACAAGTTCTGAATTCAAAATAATGTCATTTAAAATATGTCCTATAAGGAAATTTATGGCTTTTTCCATTTTGCCTATACAAATCCCTCTGAGGCATAAATCATAAAACAGAGAAAGAGCACGTATCAACTGAATAGCAGTGTGCTGACAAGAACCAGGAAAATAAAAGCAACTCCAGACCATTATACCCAAAGACCCTGAGGGTTGAATTTTCTAGAGTGCAGATGCTGCAAGCTAATACAATAATCTTTGCTCTTTCAAGAAGGAATTTGAATGTCAAAACAGACACATTAGTTAAGGAGCTGCATCAACATTGTTTACTCTGTGCTTTGCCATAGCTATGGGCCAGGGAGGGCCTGCAGTGATGGGTTCTGCTGACCTGATGGGTTCTGCTGACCTACACATATGCACACTTCTCACAGCCAGCCAGTCACCTTATACACTGTAAATCTGCAATGAATACTTATTAGGGATTCCTAACAGATCCACCCAAAATGGTGGTTTAGTTCTGCTTCAAAAGACTGAAGCCAAACAACTGAGAGCAAATAAAGGGTCTCATAAGAAGAGATAATAGCAATTAGCTTAAATATAGTTTTGAACCCATAAGAGAAAGTTGGCAGGACATCAAGTGTCATCTCTGCGAACTTGTTTCCCAGGATAAATCCTTGGTCTCCAAGCCAGGATGAGATGAGTTTTCATAGTTTGTTCTATAGCTGAGATACTATCATTGTTTTCTCATCTGATTTGCAGAGTCCTATCCTCCAAGTATCACACATAAGGGTACTTGAATTCTTTATGAGTTGCTAAAATTTTGGGCTTCTGGGATACAAAGACAAATGAGGCTGAGCTTTCCTAGCTTGGATATATGCAAAACCTCTGACTAACTGCCAGGTATATGCACATTTTGGAAAATTGACAGAAAATATTCCCTAGCAAGAAAGCTAAATGGAATGGGCTTCTGGGGAAACATTCTAAGTAGGAACAGAATCCCAAAACAGAATTTCCAAAAGAAAAAAAAAAGAATAGTCAGCTTTCTTCTGCCCTTCACAGCTGCCCCTCTCCTTACTCAACAACGGGCAAAGGAGCTGTGTTGTTACAACATGCACGCTGGGGAGCAGAGCGGCAGCTGGCCAGCAGCAGCTGAAGGAAGCCCTGGCCCCAGGAAACAAACACCTGGGAGACTCAGGGTAGAGAAAAAGGGGAAATGAAGCTGATGCACTTAGGAGGAGTCTCCTACACTGGGGAGAGAGCCAGAGACCTCCAGAGCAAACGGAGCCTCATTGAGGCAGCTCTTAGGAGGAAGACCTACAAAAGTTCATAAATATGAACTGCCCCTGCATAGAGAAAGTGCTATTTGGAGTTGTGTTTACCAGAATAGAACCCACAAGGGCCCAGGGGAAAGTGATGAACTGGGGCAGTGGTGAAATCAATATCTGCCAAACAAATGCCCTTCAAGGCAACTAAGCACATGTCTTAGGTCAAACTCATACCAAGCGCTAACTGAACACGGCAAAGTCTTCTGTTGTCAGCTTTATAAATTTAGCACATGGTCCTGGTTATTTTCTAATACTTCTTAGTAGTTTATATTCTACATGAGCCCAGTAAGATCAGCATTAATCCCAGGTAGAATGACCATAAAGGAACAATGGAAACACTTCAAAAATTTTAAGCTAATTGTCTTTGTTCTTGCTGTTGGTTCTTTGTTGCTGTTGTTTGCCATTATAAAAGTAATTCATCATCCAAATATAAGAAAAAACTAGGAGAAAAAAATCCGCCCATGAGGAAACTACCTAATTGACATTTTGCTGTTTACTTTCCAGGAGTCTTTTAAAACTATAACATAGCATAGCAATCTTTACCCCTCCTGCACTGCCTCCTCCTACACCAGCTGAAGCTGCCAGGTGGGGTCCCTCCTGCACAGGTTTCAGTATGGCAGAGCATGCAGATGGTGCAGGTGGGCACAAACCTCTATATGGCTTCTAATAAGAGAGGCTGCTCCCAGCTCCTAGAATTGCTACAGTGTCTCCAGCACTCTCCTAGGGCACTGGCTCTTGCCCCATCCCCAGCTTTCCTTCATCACTGAAATCATTTCAACTACAAGGACATTATGAGCATAGTCCAGAGCACATGCAAGAATTTCCATGAGCGTTTGTTGAAAGAATTAATGAAGTTCCAGTTGGTATAACATGTTGTGCTCAGCTCTGTGGATGTGTTCAAAGGGAACAGACACACTTGTCCCCAAGTAGACAACTGACACAACTGAAACTACTAAAGGCATCATGGCAGCAAATGCAGAATGGTGAAGATTTTGTAATGATTAATTGCGATATTACTAGCCACTGGTTGTGCTGTATTTTCTAGTTTACAACATATTCTTCTCAATTGCAGGCTGTGGGAATTTTGTTTAGATGAATAATCAGAGAAAGGATGAGACCAGTTAGGATACTCTTTCTTAAAACTTTCAGGCTAACTCACTTTCTCAGACAAGACAAAAAAGACTGTAGAAGACCTTAATTTAAAATTAAATCCCTTTTGCTATACACATTACCTACTGGCACCACTGAAGGAAGAATTCTGCCATGACTCAGCTAAACCAACGCAGAATTTTTGGAAGACTCAGTGTGCATTGTTTGAGTCCTAAAAAGGTGAAGAGTGTTTCTAGCAGGATTTGTCTATGTCAGTGTATGTTTTGTAGAGGGTAATGGGCTCTCACTCCAGGGTTTCAGGTCTGTCACTAACTAGTTCTGTGACCGTTGGTGGATTTCTTGACCATTGTGGCTCTCACTGCTTTCACCTGTTAAAGGGACTAAGGAAATGCAATCTGTCTGCCTCATCAAGCTGCTTTCAGAACTGAATGGGAGTGCCCAAAGGCACTGAGATAGAAGGTATTTCTACTACTTGACTCTCCATAAGTTATAACTAGATACACAAAGAGTTGAATGCCTGGAACCATGATACCTGTGCAGTTAGTTATGTGAATCATGCTTTCTTGTTTCAAGGGCAGTGCTTTCTCTGGTTATCTGCTGGTCAGCATTATTTCTGCAGCCTGGAGGCTGAAGAAGGGGTTGGGTAGCAAGGAACAGAGAGCGGTGTGTGCCCTCAAACCGAGTGCCAAGAGAAAACAGCTTACACCTGAACACCTGAACCTGGGTTTTGTCTTTTTTTAAGAATTGGATTAGGGCTTCTGTGGAATTGTGAATGCTCACATACCTACTACATAACAGGATAGCACAGCAATTTGTTTTCAAAGGCCATAGCTGTTTTCATTTTCTCCCAACTCTGTGGTTTTTCTCTCCTCTCTTCATCTCAGTGAGGCTTTTTTTTTCTTCATCATTTTGAGTCAGCAGCCTGCTGGTGACAAAGGTAACCAGCTGTTCTCTGAGCCCTAATCCCCAAACAACTTTTAATAGGTACTGCCTGCCTTCCACGCAGTTGGCTGCAGCAATAACACACCAGATTGCAGGTATTTTAAAGAGGATTCGGAGGATTATGGTGAGGTGTGTTTTGCCCAACAGTTTAAGAATAGAATTGCTAATATCTCTCTGTAATGATTTGTTTTCCTTTGATAGATGAGTGTGTGTTCTGGAGAGATTTCTGCAATTCAATCATGAAAGGGAACTGACAGAGTTCTCCCCAATACACCCAATCATCCCTGGACAAACAATAGTCCTTGCTAACCCCTAATTATTTCAACTTATCCCATACCCAAGAATGAAACTGTGTGGCAGATACTTCATTGTTCCCATTTTACAGATGCGTAAACTCGGTTTTTGAGAGGTTAAGTAACTAAGGTCACACACAGTAAGTAAATGGCAGTGCTCAGGTTCAAAGAAAGCGATTTGACTGCATCAAAATCTCCCAGCCACCAAATTGTTCTATAAAAATGTGCAGAAGCACCAATGGACTGTTCAATTTATAAAGACTGGAGGGTCACTGCAAAAACAAAGGAAAACATGGTGGGATAGTTCCGTTTTATTCAATGTCTTTAAAACCTAACAGAGCCTACCACTGATTGGGAATACAGAGAACTTATATATTCTATGGGTCTCAGTCTCCAGGAGTATCACTTCTTCCATTTTAAAGACCCATTTGTGACCAAGAAGAAACTTGGGTTTGGGAAGAGCTTGGTTTAATACCATGAAGCCTAATTGAACCAAATTTCATTGATAATATTGAATCAGATCTTAGAATTGAAAACTTTTGGAAGTAATTCTCTCTCTCTCTCTCTCTCTCTCTCTCTCTTATACACACACACACACACACACACACACACGCACACACACTTTTCATCTCTGTCATCTCTCTCTCACATGCCCAGTGCTGTATCATCCTAGGGAGTTCAGCAGCTTGTCAAAGATGTATGAGTAAATATGGCATTCAGGTTTTCTGCTAATCAGGGCAGGAGGATGGGCTGAAGTTTACCTTTGTACCAGCTAAGAAGGTAGTGCTTGCTAAGAAAATTAATAGGATAAACATGCTTGCAATGAAATATGTAAGCTACTTAATAGAATAAAATATTTTCAAGCACCCATTCACATGCAAATGATTAATACCTTAATTAGGAATCATTCTTATATTTTCATTAACTCCTGCTCCCTGAGGACCTCCATTAGGTACAACTTCATTAAGTCACCATTCTTGAATATATAGTAGAGCCTCTCTAGCTTATGAAATCAAAGGTTTTACTCAGATTAAATATTTTACCAAGAAACAGGCATTGAGTGCATCCTACTTGCCAGGTATTGTGCTAGGCTTTGGCAGTGCAAAGGTGGGTAAGAGATGATTCCTGTTTAGAAAAGGCCCACAAGGTTTCATTCTCTTCTTTTCTTTCCTGAAGGTCACAAGTTTTCCATTCATGAATGTTTAAGCAGAGGCTAAAAGCCACTTGGGCAGCACTGAAGTGGGGAGAGGAAATTAAAGAATCATCAGATATTTGTCCTTCTGAAGAATATGACAGATTAATCTGTACTATACAGATTAATGTAAAATGAATGGGTTTGTAAATAAATTAAGAAATTTATTTTTAATATCCATGATTAGCATTGTAATTCAATACCACATAGAAAGATCCATTAACTGTTAAAGGGAAAGAAAGGTCCTGATTTTGAATAACAATAGTGGTGTGTCTTCTGGTCAGTACATTTAGGAATTGAGAGTGAAGGTTTTCTATTTGCCTGAATCAGTTAGCCCTTTAGGAACCAAACTTTTTTTATGATATCCATTCTGAGTAGGAATATTTTTCAATGGACTTCCCTGCATTGTTGAACAACAGATACTGACTTCTATCCTTTTGGTAGCTCAGGTCAAAAGCCTAGGCATTAAACTCAAGTCCTCTCTTCTCAACTGCCTATTAGTTCTCCCTCAGCATATATTCCAGGATCTGACCACTTCTTGCCACCTTCACTGCCACCACTTGATGCGAGCAAACAATCCCTTTTCCTCCAGATTATCCTAGTAGCCTTCTAAAACTCCCTGTTTCTTCCAGGACTTCCTTACACTCTCTTGTGATTTTAAAAATGCGAGCCAAAACCTCTGTCTTAGTTTGCCAGAGCTGCTATCACAAATACCACCCAGTGGTTTGGCTTAAACAATGAGATTTTACTGGCTTCCATTATTAAGGCTAGAAGTCTCAAATCAGGGTACCAACAAGGCTTACTTTTTCCCATAAGTTTGTAGCATTCTGGTACTGGCTGCAGACACTGCTCAGGGTTCCGTGGCTTATATTTCTGCCTCCCATCATATGGCAGTATCCTCTTCTTTCTGGTTTCTGGGACTTTTCTGGTCCTCTTCATAAAGCCTCTGGTAATATGGCTTAAAACCACTCTCATTCAGTTTGGCCACACCTCAACTAAAATAACATCTTTAAGAGATCCTATTTACAATGGGTGTTCACTTAAAGGAAAGTGGATTAAGACTAAAAACATGTCTAAACTGGGGCATGTAACCGCATGCTCCAATGATTTCTTAAGGCTAAGACAAATAGCCTACAGAGGCCAGTAGGATTTAGCTCATCCTTCTTACCTCCTCTCCTGTTGCTTTTCTGCTCATGCCGCCTTTTTGCTGATTCTCAAACATGACAGGCACTTCTCCATCTTGGAACCTTTGCATCTGCTGTTCCTCCTGCAGGAACATTCTTCCTCCAGTTATCACTATAGCTGCTTTCTCACCTCCTTCAGATCTTTGTTCACGGTCATTTCACATTGAATGAGGATGGGTGTTAATCCTATTACTGGAGTCCCTTATGAGCAGAATGAAATGCAGACACAGAGAGAGAAAGCCACAGAAGGAACAACCAGAATCTGAGCCTAAAAGAGAAGCCAGAAGAGGCTGCCATGTGCATTACCATATGATAAAAAAGGAACCTCCCAAAAACCAAGAATCCCAGGCAGCCAGGCCTAGATCATTGAGGTTTTCTGGGAAAAAGCATCACCTTGATGATGTCTTGAGTTTGAACTTCTCCTAGCCTCAAAAGTGTGAGCCAATATATTTCCGTTGTTTAAGCCAACCCATTGCAGGTTATTTGATTTAGCAGCTGTGAAACTAAAACACTGCCCTTTTAAGACTGCAGCCAACCCACCTGCTACTCAACTTTCCTCCTTCTCTACATCATTTTTTTCCATGGTACTTATCACTAGCACTATCTGACGGACTCTATTTTGCTAATTTATTTTTTCATTGTCTTCCTCCCCCAACTAGAATGTAAGCTCTGTGAGTTCAGAAATTTTTCATCTTTTGTTCACTGCAGTGTTCTCAGCCTCTAGAATAATCCCTACCTCATAGCAGGGCACTTATTAAAAATGTGTTTCATCAATTAATCCATGAACTGAGGGATATTACTACTAACTTTTAGCTGAGTCCCTAAAGTACCCCAAAATATATGAATCAGAATCTCTGAGGGTACGCAGGAAATGTGTGTCATTTGCAAATAAGGCAAAGCTATGGCCCATTGCTTTGATTCGCTTTCACATTTATAAAAAGAAAATATGAGTTCATAATGTTTTAGAAATTGTAACTTACATGACCTCACAGTGTCATTTTTAATCCATGTGTACCTTTTACAATTTTTCTATTTCCTCCATCATTATTAGATTAGTACCTGTTACTTCTTACCATTGCTTGTATGACCTTCTAAAAGTACATTCTAATCTTTTGCTTATAGCATGTGATAAGGTCAGAATATATTAGAATTTCATCTCAAATAATGTTGCTTAGTTTCTGTGGTCATGTTTGAGTGACACACTTTATGACTGAAATGAAGATGTGCGCATCACTGCAAGACCACTGTGATACCAGGACCTGGTGCAGCTACTTGCTATCTGCTGCAATACTTTATGCATGGTAGCTATCAACGTTTCCTTTATTTCCCAGCTCCAGTCCAGTTTGTATATTTGTCAGTACCAAATATTTATCACATGGATGAATGACATATCTCTAGACCCGTTTTTGTTTCATCTTAGTGGTGGGATAGTAAACCTTTTATATTTCTTAGGAATTTTATAAGACATTATGAGGTAGTGGCTTCAATACCAGTGAGTCTAGGAGTTTAGTATATTATAGCTCTTAGTATATAACTATCAGCTTGATTAATTAAAATTCAACACTGTATGAAAAGGGAAATTAAGATAAAAGTAGATATCCACTTGGTTTTATACACTTTTATCTCAGAATCCCAGAAATGGTTTCACCCAAGGAAGGTATTTTCTCATGTCCCAGTTTGTACTGAACATGAGTCATTCCTGCTCAAGTTCAAACCTACCACCATTTTTTGATTCACCTGCAACCTCAGTGATGGCAGCTATGGCATGAAGTATCTGGAGGAGCTCACAGACCAAAATGCCTTTTCCTTGGGGATAATGTTTACCTTTGCTTTCTGATCTCTGGTGATCTTACATCATCCTCTCTGATTTCTGAGATACCAGGTTCATTTTCCTGTGCTCATCACTTGTGATGTGTTCTGTCCTCCAACCTAAATCGTGCTACATCTCTACAGACTGTGGGGAATATTGTGCCTTTAAGCTTTGCTTAATGACCTATAACCTTGATCCAACCACAAGGAAATAAATTCATGTAGTTGCATATTAATAATAATAAATACATTTTTTGAACGATTTCCACATTCCAGGAATGGTACTAAGAGCTTCTCACACATTTTTGTATTTAATCCTCACAGCAGCCATGAAATTTTTCCTCAGACTCTAAAACAACTAACAATCCCCATTACCCAGTGATGAAATTTATATGAAACCTATTTAAGCATCTGTTTGTGTGTATGTATATGTTCATATGTGAAAAAAAGGCTTATTTAGACAACAGTAAAAATATATTTATACTTTTAAATGTGAAAATAGCCCCCCAGAGAAGGTTTGAAAAAAAATATCTAAGTAACAATCTAGTATCTATTTTCTAATCATTATTGGCTTTGACTTATCTCAATATATGCTTTTTAAGTTTATCTCATAATATTATTACTATCCCCTCCTTCATCTTATTTTTGACTGTTCTTTGCATTATAAATGTGGTTCCTTTCCTAGCTCCTCCTTTTGGCACTTGGAGTGCTAAATTTCTCCAACCTGCCTCTCAATTTCGAACCTCGCCCGCTTATACCTCTCCTGCAAAAGAGGACAAGGCTTACATCTTCTTTCTCCTTTCTGTATTCTGAGTAGCTCTGAGCAGTACCCTGCCTGGTTTTAATTTACACTTTACTGTTTCTCAGTGTGTTGACCATAGATCAAAGGCAGCAGAACTGTGGGGATGCTTGTTAAAATTCAGATTCCTGGATCCCACCTTCAAGAAATGATTCAGCAGGTCCGACCTTACATTTTTACAAGAGTCCCTAGTGATAGTAATAGTCCCTAAAATTTGAAAATCTCTGTTCTAGATGAAAAATTCTACTAACACTTGACTTCTAAATGAGGCCTTGTTTTTGGGACATTTAAAAACCATCAAACAAATGTATGGATTAAACAAGCATCTTCTTAAGGAAAAAGGCAAAGTGCTGGAGTTACTCTGCATAGAAAGGGTTTATATACTTACTCTCATGCAGGGCTGCCAGTCTATTTCTGCATTTTCTGTGAGCTTTTATAGCGAGCACTAGTAAGTACTTGTCTGTACAGTGTTTGACGGTTGCCTTGGGGCCTGCTGCACAAAGATTAAATTGGTCCCACAGACCCGGAAGAGATAAATTTTGGATGATTACAAATGTGTGTGTGTGAGTGTATGTGTGTGTGTATACACATATTTACATATGTTTGTGCATATATATGTACATACAGATGTTACTTTCAATGATTATAAGTATATATTATGGGTGTTCTAATTTGCTAGCTGCTGGAATGCAATATACCAGAAACAGAATGGCTTTTACAAAGGGGAATTTAGTAAGTTGCTAGTTTACAGTTGTAAGGCCGAGAAAATGTCCCAATTAAAGCAAGTCTATAGAAATGTCCAATAAAAGGCACCCAGGGAAAGATATCTCGGTTCAAGATGGCCTATGAAATTCAGGGTCTCTCTCTCTCAAGTGAGAAGGCACATGGCGAACACAGTTAGGGTTCCTCTCTCATCTGGAAAGGCACATGGTGAACATGATTAGAGTTCCTCTCTCATCTGGAAGGGCACATGGCAAACACAGCATCATCTGCTAGCTTCTCCTGGCTTCCTGTTTCATGAAGCTCCCCAGGAGACATTTTCCTTCTTCATCTCCAAAAGTTGCTGGCTGGTGGACTCTGCTTCTCGTGGCTATGTCATTCTGCCCTACTCTCTCTGAATCTCTTTCATTCTCCAAAGTGTTCCCTCTTTTATAGAACTTCAGAAACTAATCAATACCCACCCAGATGAGTGGAGACACAGCTCTACCTAATCCAGTTTAACAACCACTCTTGATTAAATCACATCTCCAGGGAGATGATCTAATTACAGTTTCAAACATACAATACTGAATAGGGATTGGAAGAAGCAGCTGCCTTTACAAAATGGGATTAGGATTAAAACATGGCTTTTCTAGAATACATGCATCATTTCAAACCAGCACAATGGGCTTCTGTGTGTGTTATATATAAACATTTTTCTGAGCATATATAGTATATACAGAAAAAACATCCATATACACCAACTCATCATAACTCTATCGCTATAGAAGGCAGAATAGCTTGAAAAGCTGAGAAAGTGAAAGATGAGGACAGATGAAGTGTAGTCACTTATGACTACATTGTACTGGCCTAATTAGAAGGGCTATGTCAGAAGCTTGTCCACTCAAGCCTTCCAGATCTGTTCAAAGGTGAACTGATTCGTATGGATATTTTTTTTACTTCTATACTTAAGTTCTTTTTTAGTTAGATGTTACTCATTCCTTCTATTTAGCTTTTGGGGCCTGCACTGGACATAAATGGTATCTCATTTTAGATATATTGAGACAACTGTTTATAATAACTAAATTCCTAGTCCTGGAGTATCACTGTCAGCTTTTCTCTCTTGAGCTATATAGAAAGCTTCTTGTGGGCAAGGACAAGATGATAGCTCTCATCTCTTAAAGAGGCTCTATGTGTTTGTCACTGTGATAAGTGCTTTATATCTACCCTCACAATTAATCCTGGCAAAAATTTTAGGAAAAGGATTTCCTTTTCTTCCATTTTGTAGATGAGCAACAGAACACAGAAATGTTGAGTAACTTTCCCAAGGTCACAAAGCTAAGAAAACAATGGAAACTGGGTTCTTTAACTTCACACTATCAGTAATACTTGACTGCCTCCCACCCAAGAATGCTTTTTCCCTGGCATCAATTATGGCTCCCTATACACAGCATGTGCTCCACAAATTATTTTTTGTGTTAATATGTAGCACAAATAATTGGTGCAGTCACAGCAGATTCTTAGTGCTCTAAGTCATGTAGGTGTCATTTGGGCCAATCTTCAGTCAGCATAGCATGGTAGGTAACATCATGAACTTCTACAACCAAATCACTGGGGGGCAGTGCCTCCATTTCAGAGACCTTGGTCAAATTACTTAACCTCTCTGTGCCTCAATTTCCTTATTTGTAAAATGGGGATGTTTATTGTAAGGATTAAATAAATCAAGTTGTATAAAGTATATAGCAAGCCCAGTTTAAGTGTTTGCTAGGATTACTATTAGTGTGCAGAAGGGAAAATCTGGAGTGTTCAGTGACTTTCATCTGCTCAGTAATATTATTATGCAACAACAATCACACAAGTTTATGTTAGGCAGACAGGACAGATGTGGTGCATTCCTTAATGCAGATAACAGCCCATCAGGAAAGACGGACAATTTGGTAAGTGTGATAAGTTATGAGGAGTTTCGTGCTGAATTGAAAGCAGGTTGGCAGGACACATAACAGGAGGTTCAGGCTATAAAAAGCTTTGAATATCTCCAGCAAGAATTTAGATAAGGATATGACATGGCCCTAATGTTCTCTGAGGCACTTAAAACTGGCAATTAAATAAAAGGAGGATTCAAGGGGGCAGAGAACAAAGAGAATGAGTAGAGTTATAGTAGTCTAAATGTGAGGTTATAATAGCCCCACTTAGAAACATGATGGAGGAGAAGGAACAGAAAGATTCAGGATATCTCTGAAAAGAAGAATCAACAGGATTTATTGGCTGACCATGAAAAAATAACAAGTTGCACATGGACTCCTACCAGGTTAATTGAAGAGATGGAGCCACAGCACAAGTTTCCTGAATGTAGTTGCCGTGGTTTGAGTGACAGTGAGAATATTTCCCTTTATTCTGTGATTCTCAAAAAATCTGGGAATTCTTTAGGATTGCAAATTCTCAGGCCCTATGTCACTGAATCAGAAATTCTCATCCTGAAGCAAAAATAAGTTTCCCAGGTGTTTTAGTGTGTATGCTGCCAGAATGCAATATATCAGAAACAGAATGGCTTTAAAAAAGAGAGTTTTTTAAGTTGCAAGTTTACAGTTTTAAGGTTGTGAGCATATCCATATTAAGGCTATAAAAATGTCCAACTAAGGCATCCAGGGAAAAATACCTTAGCGCAAGAAGGCTGATGATGTTCTGGGATTCTCTCTCAGCTGGAAAGGCACATGGCTACATCTGATAGCTTTCTTTCCAGGCTTCTTCAAAGGTTTCTCTGGGGGGAGTTTTCTTTATGTATCTACGAGGGTCTCTGGCTGTGTAGGCTCTGCAGGTTCTGAGCTTTTCCCAAAATGGTTCCCTCTTAAAGGGCTCCAGTAAATAACCCCACCTTGAATGGGTAGGGACACATCTCCATGGAAACCATCTAAGCAAAAGTTACCACCCACAGTTGGGTGGCTCACATTTCCATAGAAACAATCAAAAAGCTCCCACCCAGCAATATTGAATAAGGATTAAGAACTTGGATTTTCTGGGTATGCAACAGATTCAAATCAGCACATCAGGTGAAAGTATGCTGTTGTGAAGAAGCAAAGGAAGATTTTCTACGTGGCTGGACTACACAATAAGGAAGGACAACTGGAGACTTGATGAGGATGAAGTATAAGTTGAAATCTGATCATGTAGCTCCTTTGGCTATTATCTCCTATGAAATGGACTCATTGAAGGGTTTTGGAGAGAGGAGAAGCTTGATCAGATTTGCATTTTTAGAAACCACTTTATCTCTATTTGAGTATATTATATTTAATACCATTGTATCTGTATGATATAAATTCAGCCATCTTCAGCAGTGGCCTGATACTTACAGAAGCTTCCAGTTTGTTAGGCCCCCTGCTTTCTGGGTCAGAAACCAAGTCTGATGTCCCTCTTACACTTTGTGACCCTACAATTCTCCTGGCTAGTTCAAAAGCAATTATTAGAGTTTGAGTTTTAAACTGGCCTCCAACCATGAAACCACCAAGAGTTTCAATTTAATTTCCCTTTCATGCCCATTCACAACTTGACTCCTTTTGAGAAAAACCAACTATTGATACTGATAATAAGTTCATTTTATGCTTTAGAGGAAAAAAAATGCTCAGCTGAATTCACCATTAAATACACTCCTCTCGTGATGGAGTCTCCATTTAAGTCAGGCTCCTATTAGCTGAGAAAAGAGTGTCCACTGAGGTATGAAATGTTTATTATAGCTAGTTTCTGCAAGCACTGCCAAAAGAGAGATAGTATTTTCAATGGCCAAAAGCCGCAATGCACAGGACATGAATTATGTATGACTGTCTCTTTAAAACAAATCACCATAAATTATCCCATAGGGCAGACTGCAGGAATTGGGGGCCCCTGAAAGAAATATTTTGTCTTGGTCTTCTCAGCATCAGAAACTTTGGGATGTGAAAGTGGTGACTGAATGAGACTCTAAATCACAAACTTCAATGTTTACAGGGACAAAAGGGAAAAAAAGGAGCAATGACCTGCATTTTTGAGCATCATCTGTCAAGGTATCAGTAATCAACACGTGATTATTATCCTCATCAGCCCAAAGCATGAAAGTAATTGAGTGAAAAAAATCCTCACATTATGTGAAATGATTACTGCCTTTGAGCCATAATAAACAATGATCTTGCTGTGGTGCACGGCAGCAAAACAAATGAGAACTGCTTGCTGCTGGTGCAGTGCCAGGATCATTACCAGATTCTATAACCATCAACTCCTCCCATCTAGGAAGGACATGATTTAATTATCAAGGCTGGGGAGACGCTTCACATATCCTGTTCTTAGATGCCCACTTTGACTCCACACTGGGAAGTTGACTGCTTTACATGAAAGGAGCCTCCTCCTCTCCTGAACTCAAATTCACATTCACCCCTTGATGCACCAGAGCTATGAGGGTATCCGTTACAAGGCAGCAATTGTGGAGCATGGGGACATACTTCCTGCTTTCAAAAGTCACTGGTCAAAGCAAGAAGGCAGATGGCAGAGTAAAGGTAGAGGAACTATCAAGGGGGGTTCTGGCCTTCCCGGACAGTGAGGTTTGAGATTAGTACAGAACCTGAAAGTGTTCTCTACTGGTAGGCCGGTTTGGTCAAGGTTTCAACAAGGTGAAGGAATTGTGGGAACATGTCTAGATGTACCCCGTTAACTCAGCTGGGCAGTGCCACTGGAGAGCTTCATAGGGAGGTAGAATTGATGAGATCAGGCTTGGATCTCCCTTGCGCCACCTGCAAAGCAGAGCCAACTGTTAGCTGAGGTCGCAAGGCAAATTGTCATTCCCCGAACCTAGAAAGACAATTTCATCCAGGGAGACACAGCCAAGATCTGCTTACTTGGAGCACACAACTGCTGTAGCCATAAACTGATAGGAAAACTTAAATGGTAGTTTTGATGAAATACAACCTAACAAACTGGAAGGTTGTATGTGGACTAACTAGAGAGTAAGAAACAACTAGGGCCCCCAGTCTTAGGGGAACTCCTATACTTCCATGGGTTTTACCTCCAGAAAACCAACCAGGTTCTCAATGTGAAGAGCCAAAAACGATTCTCTCAGCGCTCCGGCACAGGGAAAGGAAGAGTAACCATTGGGAAATATGCCCAGAACATTCTCCATAACAAAGATATACCCTCAAGGGAAAAAGACTTTACCTGAGCTTTATCCTCTGGGGGAAAGTACATGTCTCTAACTCCAATATCCTCTAGCCTTCCTGTTACCTGGGTTATATATATCCCAGGGATACATGCCCGCTAAAAGAGTGAGATTTAATCCTAAACTATAGAATACCTCTCCCTCCCCCAACATTTTACCAATGCACCAGCAGGGCTCCAGAATAATTACAGTGGATTACAACGAGGACAGCTGCAAGGTACAGACTATTTAAGGAAAAGACAAAAATAAGCATACTAGAGAAATTTGAAACTTCTCATACCTGCAGTTACAGCTAATATTAAACAGGGCCCAATTGCTAGCCAAAGTGTAATGAGTCTGCTTTTTTTGAAGTTTGACTGTTGATAGCTTTTGAGCCCCACTCCTTCCTCTTTCCCTTATTCCCCATAACTGGCAAATCTGATAAGAAAGCTGGATGCCCCCTTATTGGGAGCTATTGGGAAATTTAAACCATGCAAGCCCTTATCCACATGTGGAACTCTCAGCCCAGTCTTACCCTCTAACCATAGTAAAAACCCAAACCAGTCTCCTTCTCTTACTTTCTCAAGCCACTTCAGACCTGCTTAGAGGACTCCCTTGCTTTTCCCAGAGACCTCAATCACTTTAATAATAAATGCTTTCACACTTTCTGTGTGTGTGCATGTGTGTGTGTGTATGTGGTACCATTATTCTCCATATCCAAACAAAATTTTGGATGAGTATCCATCTGTCTTTGCATGTGACCATAACACAGAAAAACGTAAAACTGATAGGTAAAGGCCTGTTGGTCTCAGTTCATATTACCTGATTCATTGTGTGCACTTTTCACCAAAACAATTATAAGGCATGCTAAAAGGCAAGTGAAAAGAGAGTCTAAAGAGACAAAGCAATCATCAGAATCAGCAGTGGTATGGCAGGTTTTGGAATTATCAGGCAGAATTTAAAATAATTCTGTCTAATATGTTAAAGACTCTAATGGTAAAAGTAGAAAGCAGATGACCAATGTAAGCAGAGAGATGAAAACTCTAAGAAAATATCAAGTAGAAATGTGAGAGATCAAAAACCCAATAAAAGAAATGAAGTATGCCTTTGATGATGGGCTTATCATAGACTTGACAAGACCATGGAAAGAATCACTGAGCTTAAATACAGGTCAATATAAAATTCCCAAACTTAAATGCAAAGAAAAAAAAGAATGGAATATCTAAGAATTGTGGATAATTTCCAAAGATATAATATGCACATACTCTGGTATTTTGATTGGAATACCAGAAGGATCAGAAACAGAGAACAGAGCAGAAGAAATAATTGAAAGAGTAATTATTGAGAATTTTCCAAAACTAATAGCAGACACCAAACCACATCTCAGAGTAAACCAAGCAGAATAAATACTAGAAAATATACACATAGACATATCATATTCAAACTGCAGAAAAACAAAGTGAAACTCTGGAAAGAAGCCAGAGGAAAGAAATACCTTACCTGTAGAGGAACAAGATAAGCATTATTTAGAGCTTTTTATCTGGAACAGTGCAAGAGAGAAGAGCAAAATATTTAAAATATTGAAGGGAAAAAACCCCACCAAACTAGAATTCTATATCCAGTGGAATTATCCTTCAAAAATGAAGGAGAAAGAAAGGCTTCATTAGACAAACAAAACTGAAGGAATTCACCACCAGCAGACCTGTCCTGCAAGTTCTTCAGGGAGAAGGAATTTGAAATGTCAGAAACATGATTCTAAATCATGAAAGGAAGAGTACAGGAAAAGGAAATGGAAATAAAATAAAATTACTTTTCTCATTCTTAATTGCTCTAAAAGTTAGCTGTTTAAACTAATAATCATAATATATCGGTTGATTATGGCACCCAGGTAGGTGAAATGAATGGCCATATCATAGGGGAAGTTGGGATGAACTGGGGATAGTCAGATATAAATACCTGCGATATATGTGAAGCAATATGGTATTAATTGAAAGAAGACTCCCATTCATTAAAAACATATATTGCAAACTATTGCACAAACAAACTTTTAAAATAAAGTATAATCATATCTCAAAGAGAGCAGATAAAAGGAATCATATAAAATGTGCAGTTAAATCCAAAGAAGGCAAAAAAAAAAAGGACAGGGCAAAAAAGAAACCAAGAGCAAATGCAACAAATAAAAAGCAGTTACAAACATAGTAAATTATTAGTTCCACCAAATCAGTACTCACATTAAATGCCAGTGAGTTAAATAGGGCATTTGTAAGACAGAGATTATTAAAGCGGATTAAAAAAAATCCAACTATCTATTGCCTACAAGAAATCCATACTGAATAAATAAAAAGACTTAAATAGGGTTAAAGGTAAAGGGATGGAGAAAGATATACCATGCTAACTGACAATAAGTAATATAGGTCCCCTAAATTGTAAAATGATGTTTCTCAATATGAGTTTCTGCTTCTAATTGGAAGTGTCCTGTTGTCAGATACAGATCATATTTTCTTACTATTCCTAGATAATACATCTAAAATTTGTACTCTTCTTTCAGGGAATCAAAGATAGTACCAAAGAGGGTTTGGCCTGAATGTATGGGAGCAATGAGAACTTTACCAGAAATCCTGAGGATAATATCAGGCTTCTGCTCAGAGCCCCACCTCAGACCTTGTCATTGTTTCTCTTGCCAGGTTTTAATGCAATTTTAGGTCCCCCTTGGAAGCTAAAACATTTACTCTGAGATTACTACTCATGGATATTAGCTAGAGTGAGGAAGAAAAAGGAAATTGGAATCAGGATATGCAGGTTATTGGTCACAAAATTAAAATCAAAAGGCTACTTCCCCAAGGAAAGCTTCTTTGAACTTCAGAATATATACCATCCCCTAATACATCCCTGAAATTTCTTTTTTAAGTTTCTTTCACTTTTCTGTTAAAATAGTTATAACAATTTCTAATGAATTATTTGATTTATTTTACCGCCTCGATTGTTAGATCACAGCCCAAGTCTCTTTTGCTTTTCATTGAATCCTAAACTTCCAGCACCGTTCATGATCCATATTTGTTCTAATTATGTTTATTAATTGAATAAATGAATGACTGAATGAATAACGATGAATTTGTATGTCTTCCCATCTCCTCTCTCAACCCACATTAGCCTAGGATAAGCGGGGTCACCTGAGAGATGCTCATCCTAAAAGCACAGAAGGGGCATAGATAGCGCCAGATTTATGATTGTTGCTATTTCTTGAAATGCATATTCTGGCTTATTTTGTTTGGCATCCCTGCCTTTCCATGGACATGATCTCAGGTTCTTACTAAAACATGGGTTCTTAATATAACAAAAGCTTTGAAAATTGCCCACATTACACGTAACACTTCCTAGAATAAATTTGCCAGCCAATATTGAGCATTTAGAATTTTAGAAATAGAAGAAAAGATTAGTGGGCCACTCCTCTTATTTAAACTTTGAACCTTAAAATCCTTTCATCAATGTTTTGCTACTTAGGGGCATGGCAGAAAAGAAAATCTGATTTAATTAAAATTTCTCAACACTTTATTGTCCACTATGTGCTTGTTCTATGAATTTTATAATTAAAATTTTAAATAATTTTCCATTGGAGGCCAGAAAGCTTGTGGGCTCCCTGTGCAGAAGTGAATACTTTTCTCAATTTTACCAGAAACTCTTTTTGTTTTTTTAATTTTTATTTATTTGGCTATTTTTTATTACTGCAAACTCTCAATGTGAGAAATGCTTTGACTAAATCTTGGTGAGAGAATGAAGAATTAAGATACATTGTCCAAGAAAGAGGGGCTTTTTATCCTGTCTTTCGTCCTAGCACTATTCCCAATGATACAATTCTATTTTGTTAAAAGGCCTTAAATAGGCCTGAGGGTAGAATGGAAGGACTCTGTTGCATTTCAGGTCAAAGAATTTCCCTGACCTGTAATTTATGCATAAGTTTACACATTGGGAGTTATTACTCATTTCTGGAACTTTTTTTTCACTGCATATTTTTTTAACTTTAGTTTCTGAAGTACTAAAGGCATCTCGATATTCTATGTAATAATTTTAATCAAATGAATGCAACTTATGAATGTGCTGCATATCATCTAGAAAATTTGCCAAATTATAGCATTCTTAACTTTTTCATTTACATGCAATAATATTCATTTTGGGGGGCATATAATTCCATTTGCAGTAGCATAAACCTAGATTCTTATAACCACCATTAGAGACAGAATCATATCTTGTGAACTCTTTGAAATCAGACCCTCCCAACATGTAATTATCACATGTTTCAAAAATCCAATTCTAAACCTGGAGCCATGAAAACTTGTGTTCACATTAAAACCAGAACACAAATGCTTATAGAAGCACTATTCATAATCATCACGATTAAGAATTAAAGTATTTCCATAGGCTGTTACATTTGTTATGTTTTGTTCCTTTTTCATCCCAGGATAAAACCATTATCCAATGTAGCACTTGGAAGCTGCTTATCATTTCTCAGACTCTCAGCATTTGCTAAAAGGAAAATGGCTAAGAGTGCCATTGAATTGATCTAATTCGAGGCACTTGAGTGCAGTTAGATAATATTCTGATGTTCTTTCTTGTTCTAGTCAAGGTGTTTGCACATGTATGGAGGGTCCTAATGGATCCGTGGCAGGAATTATCAAAGCCATGAGTATCACTTGTATCAAGAGACTGTTATGCAATTATAATTAAAAACCATTAGCCATTGGAATTTTCACTGTTTTTTCCCCCTTTGGTGAATGTTCTTTATTTTCTTCCAGCTCAGTATGCTAATTCTAAAGAATAATTTTCCGAATGTTCAGGTGTACCAACTGTGCTCAAGCACATTTCTAAAAATGGCTTAATAAGGCCTGTAGATTAACTTGTTAAGATTTCTGGGTGATAATCACATCTTATGCTGTAGTGGTGAGAAGGCTGCGCATGCCACAAATTATGATTGACGTGGACTTCACTTCAGAAATACCAGAGTAGAATACAAGAGCATGGTCCTTTTAACCTTAGCAATGCTCAACTAGTTTCAGTCCTTTTAGGAATTGAAGAAAGAATTGAAAAGGAAATAAGGGCAGTGACTGCCCCATTCTTTAGCTTAAAATCTTTCACCTAACCATCAGAAGACTAGGGAGAACTCTATCATCTCCCAGTTTTCTGTGCTAAGAGGACAAAGGTAATAAATAATCTTGAACTTATTGATTTCCAACACGAAATGGAGAGACTAAGTACAGAAAAGAATAATCAGAAGTCCCTTTTTTTTTGTGGGGAGCCTCTACTTTTTAATGAACTAGGGCCCTAACATAGAGCAGGCTTTCAAAGTGGAAAGCCAGCACAGAAATAAAAAAACTAAAGGTAGAGCTACCATCAGTATCTTCTTATCCTTTACCCAACTTCTCCACAACCCTCTGGAGACTGGACTTGACAGTTGAAAATGCTGATAAATGGATGAAGCCAAATGTTTGCAGGATGTTTGGATGGTTGAATGATTGATTCCTGAGTGAGTAGGCTAGAGGAAGGAATGAAAGCAGCAGATTAGCTTTTCCTTGGTGCTTCTTTCTCACACCACTCCTGTTGTACATTTCAGTCATCTGGAATATGGGAAGCCCTTCTTTTGACTCAGACTTGGGGTAGAAAGAAAGGTAGAATAAAAGAGTCAGAAAAGAAGGAGGACGGGAGGACCAAGAGTCAGAAATGGCAGACATAGGGGAAACCGTATGTCAAAATGTCTTTATCACCACGCCTAAAAACGTGATTGGGGCTAGAAACTAAGGAATCTGAGGTGTCTTATGAGAAGATATAATTGCAAGAGTTTACAGGTTTAACATTTGTAAAGCAGTAGTTCTCAATATGCTCACCTCTGACCAGTGACATCAGCACTACCTATGAACTTATTAGAAATGCAAATCCTCATACCATACGATCCATCCAAAGTGTACAAACAATGGCTCTCAGTACAATCACAGAGTTCAGAGTTGTGCATTCACCACAATTTGAAAACATTCTCATTGTTCTGAAAAAAAAGTCCTATACTTCTTATACCCCTCTATTATTGATGCTTAGCTTTGGTATAGTAACTTTGTTACAAAAAAGACTATTATAATATTATTGTTTACTTTTTCATCAAAAAAGACTATTATAATATTATTGTTTACTATAGTCCTTAGTTTCCATTAATTGTATTTTTCTCATATACCACTCTATTATTAACACTTTGTAATAGTGCATTGTTCTAGTTCATGTAAGAACTTTCTTATATTGGTACAATTAACCACAGTCATTCTCCATAACAGGTTTTGCTGTAAGGTCCCATGTCTTATCTTCCAGCTTTCCTTCTAGTGACATATATAACCCTAAATTTCCCTTTCAACCATACTCACAGTCAGCACTGTGTTTACATTTACAATATTGTACTACCATCACCTTTATCCATTTTCAAACATTTACAACCAACTTTTTTAAAAATTCTGCATACCTTTAAGCATCACCTGTTCATTCTCTACCCTCTTACTATCTCCGAGCTAACTGTACTTCAGATTTTAACTCCCAGAGTCTGCTTACTATAATTAGTATGTATTGGTGAGGTCGTACAATATTTGTCCTTTTGTGTCTGGCTTATTGCACTCCCCATAATGTCCGCAAGTTTCACTCATGTTGTACACATCAGGACTTCATTTCTTCTTATAGTGCATAATATTCCATCTTATGTATACCACAGTTTGTTTATCCACTCCTCAATTGTTGGATACTTGGGTTGTTTCTGTCTTTTGGCAGTTGTGAATAATGTCTCTGTGAACATCAGTGTGCAAATGTCTGTTCATGTTTCTGCTTTCAGTTGTTCTGAGTATGTACTAGTCACAGGATTGCCAGATCATATGGCGGCATACTTAGCTTCCTGATGAACCACCAAACTGCCTTCCACAGCACCTATACTAGTCTACGTTCCCACCAGTGGTGGAAAAGTTGTTCCCATTTTTCCATATCCTCTCCAGCTGTGGTAGTTTTCTGTGTTTTGGGTTGTGTGTTGTCTTTTTTTTCTTTCTTTTTTTTTTTTTTTTTTTTGACAGTAGCCATTCTAGAAGGTGTGAAATATCTTCTTGTGGTTTTTATTTGCATTTCCCTAATAGCTAGTGATATTGAGCATCTTTTCCTGTGCTTTTTACCCATTTGTAGTTCCTCCTTAGAAAAAAATCTATACCTTTTAACCATTTTTTTTAATTGAGTTGTTTGTCTTTTTATTGTTGAGTTGCAGGATTTCTTTATATATTCTGGATATTAAAACCTTATCAGATATGTGGTTTCCGAATATTTTCTCCTGTTAGGTAGGTTGCCTTTTCACTATCTTGAAAAAATCCTTTGAAGCATAAAAGTATTTAATTTTGAGGAGATTCCAGTTATCTATTTGTTCTTCCAAAATCTGAGAACTATAGGAAAACAAGAGGAATTTACAGAAGGTGGTATCTGCTTTAATAGTCAATTACACATTGGCAGTGTTTGATGGCGATCTTGTAAACAAGAGAAAAAGAAAGTGGACCCCTTGGGAATATTACTGCCCAGGGATGGAGAAGCTATGAGCAAAAGGTCACTATGCTGGTTTGAATCTGTTACATACCTCAGAAAAGCCATGTTTTAAATCCTGATCCTATCTTGTGGGGGCAGCTGTTTCTTTTCATCCTGATTCAATATTGTAGGTGAAATCTTTGATCAAATTATCTCCAAGGAGATGTGGCATGCCCACTTATGGGTGTGGCCTTTGACTAGATGAAGATGTGACTTCACCCATTGTGAGTGGGTCTTGACTAATTTACTGGAGTCCTCTAAAAGAGGAAACATTTTGAAGAGAGCAAAGCTGACAGAGATACCAACACACAGAGAACAGAAACACAGGTGCTTGGAGACTAGCAGATGTCACCAGAAGATGTTAAGCAAATCAAAACCTAGAGAGAGCCAAGGGAAGCTGAGAGATTAAAGCCAGCCCTGGAGAAGCAAAGTGAGGGACAGGAACAGAGGCTGAAAGCAGTGGGACCCAGGAGCAAGAGATCAGCAGATGCCTGCCATGTGACTACCCAGCTGACAGAGGCATTCTAGACCCTTTGACCTTCCTTGAATTAAGGTATTTTTCCCTGGGGGCCTTAGTTTGAACATTTTTATAAACTTAGAACTATAAGTTTGTAACTTATTAAATTTCCTTTATAGAAGCCATTCCAATTCAGCTATATTGCATTCCAATAGTTTGCAAACTAACACTGTTGCTTTGGAAAAGATGTGAATCCCAACTAAAATAACTCTATTCTTGTTGTTCAGTAATGGGCTGTGGAATAAAGTGACTTGTACAGGCAGTATGAACAACAAGAGAACTGGGTGACAACAAGGAGAGGCTGGTGTCTCTAAGGGATAAATAAAAAAATTCTATTTATTTTGTAAATACAGGTTCAGGCTGAGTAAGTCACATGAAGTTATATGAGTTAGCATGGCACTCTTTTCACTGCCCTTGAATGGAGTTGGTGAAGATAGTAGAGAAGGCTAGAACCTAGAGACACCAAATTTGATTAATAAACCCTCCATTTTTTTTTTTTTTACCCTTTGGTGGGAAATCATGAGGAACCTCTAACTCTTTTGGTCACAACTAAATAGCAAGGAAAACCAACCTTTCTAAAATTCTCCTTTCACTCAGGAAGGGCATTAAGTCAGCATAAGACCAACCCATCCCTACCTTCACAGTCTACTCATGGGTGAACTAACATGTGTTAACTCACACATACATCTCAGAATTGCCCTTTTCCTCTATTCCTCCCTATTACCATCCTACGGTAAGCAAAAAGAAGAGAGAGGAGGTATCGTGCTTTATTTTGCAAGGTAGTAAGCTTATTCCAATTCCCTTTTATGAGGTTCTGACACAACTCACATAAAAAAGGAGGGTATTGTATTGACACTAAGCCGGCTTAAAAGAAAATGGTCACCAGTTTGCACTGGACTCTAGAAAAAGAAACGCATTTCATAATCCTCTGAGCGTAAGAGTGGCTCACATGGTGTGACTATCGTTAAGAGGGTAAGAGGTTTGGGATTGCCAGATGAGACATGAGACCTGCATTAATCAGGGTCCTCCAGAGAAAAAGAACCAACATTAATCTATAAAATAAATAAATCTCTTAATATTACATATAAGAACTGGCTCACATGTCTGTGGGGATTAGCAAGTCCTAATTCTAGAGGGCAGGCTGCAAGTTGGGAACTCTATTGAAGGTTTCATTGAATTTCCTGGGAGAAACTGACTGGCTGAGTTAGAGATAGAAATTCTTTCTGACTGCTGAAATCATCAGTTCTCCCTTTAAGGCCTTCAACTGATTGGATGAGGAGACTTCTCTCATTACTGAAGGCAATCTCCTTTGTTGATTGTAGACATAATCAGCCATAGATGCAATCAACTGACTAATGATTTAAACCTATGAAATACTCTCACAAGACAATCATGCTAGTATTTGTTTGACCAAAAGCTGAACATCATAGCTTAGCCAAGTTGACACATGAACTTAATTATTATCCCAAGACCCAAGTTCCCCAGGACACACAAGCAATTGTTGATACAAACAAGCTGTCTTGGATCTGAGTTCATGTCCTTCCGTGTCTTCTTGACCATTTACTACAGGAAGCATTCCCCTTATCAGGTCACCTCTCTTGCAGAGAATGACATCAAAAATGCTTAGCCTGAAGCTTGCTCAGTTTGTGAGCACAGGGAGGTTATTAAAGCTCGCTAGCAAGATGCACAGATCTCAGCAAGCCCTTTGGTCTTGAAGCTTCTAATCATCCGATAAATGAGATTTATCCATCAATTCTAATGCAAAAGAGTGTAGAAGTGGCCTATATAACCTCACCTATTTGCCTGACCTTCTACCACTAAAACACCGGTACAGCAAAATTAAGTCAAGATTTGGGGAGACTGGAGAAGGGTTTATATCACAGAAATACAAACTTCTTCCTCTTCTTAAAAGTTTTTTCTGCTATTCATCCATAATCCCAAATCAGGGTTTCTTATTCCTTTCTCTGCATCTATGTATTCCCAAATTCCTGCTCCTCTCTAAGATAGAACAATTTACTTAGTATATGATTCCTTTCCTCCAGATACTTCTAGTTTTAGGGTCTCACTTTCCATTCCCAAAGGACCTACAAAGGACTTTTCCTAATTAAATAAATTTGCCTACCTAAGAGGAATTCTGGTGCCAGCAGCTAATTTTTTTTCATGCCACAAATTTTTTTGTTCCTCACTGTTAATCTAAAAATCAATTTGACCCAACTCCTTACTTTTGACTTTAATCTTTACTCTCTCGTGTCCCTCTCTACTCATGCCCTCAACCCCCAAACCAATCAACTTCTTTAATGTCCCTAATCTTTACCCAGCTCTTTTCTCAGAATAGGTTGTACCTGCTTGAGCACCTGACCTCACACGGAATCACAGTAGGCAGTGGACATTATCATGGTCCATTATAATGAGCCCCTTCAGGCTGTTTTTTAAATAGAATTCTGTGGAGTCCATGGTGTTTTGTGGTTACTTGGGGATGATGCAAGGATCAACGCAGAGTACAATCCTGAATGGGTGGGATCTAGAACTCCTAACCCTATTTCAAATGGGCATTCTTCTGCTTTATACATTGAGCTTCCATGTGAGACTTTATTTGATTTAAATTAAAAAAAAAAAAAAAGGTTACTGGATTACTCTTCTTGAAAACTATTCACCTGGTATAATGTTGTTGAAAAACCAGGACCAGAGAAGTAAGGTAAATTGTCCAGGTTATAACCCATATTAAGGCAAAGTTTTATTGACTTGTTTCTCTTATAACCCAGACAAACTACCTCCCCACAAATCAGTTCTACTTAACTTTTGTTTTTAATTAGAACAGCTACTGCCAAAAGTTTTTTTTTATTATTAGAGAAGTTGTAGGTTTGCAAAAAAATCATGCATAATATAGAGTTCCCATATACTAACCTATTATTAACACCTTACATTAGTGTGGTACATTTGCTTCAATTGATGAAAGAACATTCTTATAATTGTACTAATTAACTATATACATGGTTTAGTCTAGGGTTCACTGTGTTGTACAGTCTTATGGATATTTTTAAAATTTCATTCTAATAACATAGATACAACCTAAAATTTCCCCCTTTTAACCACATCAAATATATATTTAAGTGCTATTAATCTTGCATATATATATATATATATATTCAAAGTGAACAATTTAATGGTCTTTAGTACATTCACAGAGATGTACAGTCATCACCACCATCAATTTTGAACATTTTTATCACCCCCAAAAGAAGGCTTGAACCCTTTAGCTGCCACTTCCCAACCCTCCAACATCCCATGCTCTGTCAAATACTAAGGTATTTTCTGCCTCTATGGATTTTCCTAGTCTAGGTATTTTGGACAAATGAAATAATGCATTATGTGGTCTCTGAGACTGGTTTCTTTCACTTGGCATGTTTTCAAGGTTCATCCATATTATAGCATGAATCCATACATTAGTCCTTTTTACGTCACTGCAGCTTGGGCCTTCTCCATCTTTACAGGGTGTTCTCCCCTGGTTCTGTCTGATTCTATGTCCATATTTCACTCTTTGTATGTGGATACCAGTCATATAGGATCAGGGCCCACCCTCATCCAGTTTAGCCTCATCTTAAATATTCATATCTTTTAAGACCCTCTTTCAAATAAGGTCACATTGATGGGGCAGGAATTGGGACGTGACATGTCTTTTTTGAGAGATGCAATTCAACCCATAGCATTCAACAAATGTCCATTGAACAATCTGCCCCATTCATGCACTGTGAAAGGTGCTGCATTAATGTTATAAGCAGAGAAAGAGTGATCTGCTGAACTTTCTGGTTATTACATGGTTTGTGAATGGCACCTTGATGAAGGAGAAAGACCAATCCAGGATCCCAAAAAAAATCTGGTCTAGAATTTTTATTTCTTTTGTGACTTTGACCAAATCACTTAAGTGTTTCTCATCAGTAGATTAGAAACCTGGGTGGTTGCCCATCCAAACTCTCAAAGTCTTGTTATGAAATGAAAATAAAGTTTGATAAAGCTTAGGAAGCCATGGATTGCTCTGTAGGTCCTGGGGATGACCAGTTTCAGTTGTATGGGCACTTAATAGGTGTGCATTAATTTGTTGGAAGTTAGCTTTATGAATGATAGAAATCATTTCATTTCCATTGTCTCTATCATTTCATCCCATTCATAACAGCATTTAGTGACTAAGAAAGGATCCACCAGGGGCATTTCATCTTAACTTTCCATAGAACCATTTCACTATTCCAGAAATAAAGATAGAAAAAGTTACCTTTGTGTAAACAAAATAATTAAAAGAGCAGTTTCACAGTAAGGTCTACTGCCCATTTTTGGAGTAGTAATCTGAAGACTGTATTTGGTAATGGACAATTTTTCTGCTATTGTCATACACAGCTTTGTCTTTTTCTTACCTGCTCCCTCTTCTACTCACACGTATATTTTCAATTCTTCTGAAAAGGAATCTCTTAGATTTCAGTTATAATTTTACATTTAAATTTACATTTACATTTATTTCCTGAGTTTTAGTCCTTGTTGTAAAACAGACTTGTGAAGCCCTGGACAAGTGATTCTAGATTTTACTTTCTTCCTAAAGTTAAGAAATGTTGGTGGATAACCTGCCGCTGAGCTCCTTTCTATCTAAACAAGTCCTTTACTCTATGCTTCATAAGTTTTTTGTTTGAAAAAGGAGTTCTTTGGCTTTAAAAAGAGTTTAAATACAAACTAGTGAAATGCAAGATTGCAATACGGTGGGGGTAGGGGAGAAGGTCCTTTTGTATGTTAGTTCATTTCATTATCCCCAGTACTTAGTCCACTGCATAACACGTAAGGTATACAAGAAGTAATTATTGCATGAATGAATGAGTGGCTGAATGAATGAGACTAGCTAAGTACACGTGAATTTGTTCAATCAAACAACCATTGCTGTTCAGTTTTAGTGAAAGGTATTTCTGAGACAAGGAATCACGAAGACTGATGTATGATAAATCATTTTAATATTCTTTGGTCTGTTAATTAGCTCCTAAGCTGGTTGATTCATTGAGATTTTCATTTCAGACTGGATGCCCATAAGAAAGAACACATAGTAAGACGTATTCCCTATTAGCTTTCATCTGTCCTTGAGAAACCATTGTAGACCCATTGAGGCAAAAGATAGAGTGGGTGGTTTGTTTGGAATTAATATGCATCAGCATCAACTTCATAATTGAAATTGCATCCCAAGGACAAGTTGGATTTCTTAATAAAAAATCTTGCTGTGTCCCTGGAGTTGAGCTTGTGCTCTATTTTTCAATGTTCTTACCTAATGTAAGCCATTTTGTGCAGTTTCATAAATTTTCTAGCTCGCTCTCAATGGCTGAATACAAACTGTATAAATTATTTCAATCTCAAATCATTTCTAAAGGTAATGTCTGCACTATTCCTTCCTTTCTATTTTGATCTCTGATAAGGAAACTTTTTTAAACTCTTAAATAATGATTTCTTCTTTTTAATTCTCAGAAGGTCCATGTTTTCTGTGACTTTTCCCCTTCATTTAAAATTGACTTTGCGATTGTGATTCATTTTTGTATTCAGAGTTTCTTGTTGGGTAAATGTTTGAAAGAAATATAATCTCCCCTTATACTTTTCTCTTCCTTTTCTTCTTCCAAGAAGGAGTTTTGTATGGGGAGCAAAGCTCTCCTGAGAACACTGGAAATAAATCTTAATGTCTTTGCCCTGTGATAGGTCTAGAACTTATCTTTCTTCTTTTTACCCCAGTGATACTTGCTTATCAGTACATACAGGCCTGTTCATGATTCTGATGCCCCTGGGGTGTACATCTCCAGGAAGGTACAGGAAAGGCAGTCCTCCAAATCCATTCTTAATGGCTTTAATAGAAATCAAACAAAGAAGGAATACTGGGCCAGTTTTAGTATCTCAGAATGATAAGGCCATCTATGCATTTTTGGATGCTTTTTCCTAAAGCTTTTTTCCCTCTGCTCTCAGTTTGCTGCCTTCCATAGTTGAGGATTTGAAAAATGTATTTCAAAGCTACAATCAAAATAAAAGATTAGGTATTAAAAATATATTCACATACATATGTCCTAACCTACTACCATTTTTTACTTCCCTCAGCATCTGAAAGAAGTTTGAGACAGAAATCACCTAAACATAACATACTCAAAATAAACAAGCCTACAGTCCAACTGGAAGCAGCCACATTCTTGGAACAAAAGTTTTTAAAAATTAAAATATTGAACTGTCTACATGCAAAACAACTTTGTACATTGGACAGCAAATGTCCTGCAATGTGTGGAGAATTAGATATAAACTATAGAGACCTGGCAAGATAAAGGGAAGAAGAAGGAGAATGGAAGACATGAAGGAAATATTTGTTATTGCTATCTCATTTATTCTCATATCATCTCAGAGAAGTTGAGAAGCACACATATGATTGTTCCTGTAACAGCCCAGGATAAAAAACATAGTTTCCAAATCGCCTAAGGCAAAATAGCCATACATGTTTGAAACTTCTAATATGTCTGTGTTGAATTCAGAACGTTACAGAATAGTGGAAAAGAGTTAAAACGACTACTGGGTTAAGGACCACAACCTTCTGGGCTGAAAACTGTTTACCCAATTTAAAAATCACGTGCTATTGGAAAACCTGGATACATTTTTTTTTCCTTTTTCCAGGGGAAGGAAATAATAGTAAGTTGCCATTTTTGGAAACACTGCCTAATTATGTACATTATGGAAATTTCTTCTTCTAGTGTAGTGAAGGCAGCCTAAGTCTGTAAGTATTTTTAAAAGCCTCCCATATCCCTGACTGTTCAGTACTACTAGGCATCTTGATGTTTCCTAAGAATAATGTCAGATAAATACACAAACCCATTTCTGGAAGGAACTCCTGCGGCATGCATACCTGCTACCAAGACATGAGGACCCAACTCTGTTAAGAATCCCTTAGGGATCTTCCCTAGTATTTCTGTCTCTATCATATATCCATTTCAAATTATCACCCTATTTGGTGCCCTTTTCTCATTCTGCTAGATCAAATCTCTCACCTGTCTTCAAAATGCAGCTCAGTTTCTTCTTCATTAATTCAGACTTCATTGATTTGTTCAGCTGCCTCTTAAGTATCTACAGACCAGAAACTGTGCCAAACTCTGATGATAAAATAGTACACATAAAGACTTGAACTCTGCTCTCATGGTCTTTATAGACACTGAGGGAGATGCACATTAATCAGATACCCACACAAATAAATAATTACAGAGGGGGGGCAAGTGCTATGGGGGAAGGAGTCTTCCTAAAGGATATAACAGGCAGAACTCACCTCGTCTAGCATTCTTCCCTGATGTGGGTATTATATAAGCCATGTTCTTCATAGTGTAAATGAATGTGCTCACCTCAAATTCCAACAAAATGATACAATAGAAAGGCCATGTGTTCTAAATCCTCCTGAGTCAGAAACTGACACAAAGTTCAAATTCAATAAAATGAACTTTCATTGAGCATATGCTATTTGTGCAATATTGTGCTATAAATTGTGAAGGAAACAAAAATGAATCAGACAGAACTCCCTATCTTTATTAACAAAAATGTTAAATTTAAATAATATGCTTTAATTTATCCTGCTTGGGATTTTATTTAAGAGAAATACAAATAAAGGGTGAAAGAAGTCATTGTGTTAAATGATTAATTCCTTTTTAGAGAGGATTGGTAAATACTTCATTTTTAAAAGACAAAGCACTGTATCAAAAAGCTAGATTAAGAAGCTGATTCAGATGTTCCAAGACAGATATTATATAAGTTGTAGTTCTTATGCTAAAGACTAATTTAGAGTTTTTCCATTGCTTTAAAAAGGAAACATGTTACCTTTGAGTTAAATTTTCCATTCAATGAGCTCACATTCTCATTTTTATTCAGATGGCTAATTTAAAAAGTACTTTGGAAACATCAGTGTTTGAATTTCCTCAGTGTTTGTATGTAGGGTGCTCATAAGAGAGAGAAACTTGGGACCAGTCAAAAAAAACTAGCGTTCAGGTACTTATATCTCTCCTTACACATTGACTTTGTTTTTAGTCTCCTGGCAAAGGAAACACATAACAACATAGACAAAGGCTTACAATATGCAAAGGAATTGAAACAGATCACAGGCTTACATGGCACAATGTCAATTATTTTAAAATATATAAGCATATAAGCACAGATTGGATGAGAACATGGGCAAATGGAAACAGTGATATAATGATAGAAAGATGCAGATGAATCTAATTATGTTTCCTTTTTGGAGAAAGTGTCATAGGCTTCCTATGATATCTGCCAGGCTTCCATGACAAAAATCACATAATTGGTTAGTACAGAAAACAGGATTTCATTAGCTCATGGTTTCAGAGGCCAGAAGTCCAAATCAAGGCATTGGCAAGAAGGCTTGTGTTTTGGTTTACTTAAGCTGCTGCAATGCAGCATGCCAAAATGGGTTGGCTTTTAATAATAAAGATTTAAAAAGTTACAAGTTACAATTCTAAGACCATGGAAATGTCCAAATTAAGGCATCAACAAGAGGATACCTTCACTAAAGAAAGGGCGATGGTGTCCAAGGTTCCTCTGTCACATGGGAAGGCACGTGGCAACATCTGCTGGTCCTACTCTCCAAGATGTCTCTGTGGGCATCTTCTTTATCTCTTAGCTTCTCTTGGTCCAGAGCTCTCTTCAAAATGTCTCTCCCTTAAAGGACTACACCAAGCAGATTAAGACCCACTTTGAGTAGGAGGGGGTCACGTCTCCATGGAAACAACCTAATCAAAGGGTACCACCCAACAATGGGTCTGTCCTCACAAAATTGGGTTAAAGGAGCATAGGCATTTCTGGGGTACATAACAGATTCAGAACAGCACAGCTTGTTTCCTTCTGGCTTGGTAGCTTTCTGGCAGGTCAGCAATCCTTGGGTTCCTTGGCTTTCCTATCACATGGCAATGCCCTCTCTTTCTCTTCTGGATACTGTTGACTTCTAACTTCCAGAAGCTTTCCTCTGGCTTCCAGTCCCTCTCTTTCTAAGACTTCCAGTAATAGGATTATGGTACATCTTGATTCAATTAGCCATACCTTAACAAAAAAATAACATGTCCACAAGAACCTATTTACAATGGATTCACAACCACAGGAAAGGGATTAAGATTAAAAATATGCTTTTCTGGAATACATAATTCAACCTACCATAAAAAGCTCTTTAATATCACTACTGTGGGTTTTAATAGAAAAATAAAAGTATTGCCATAATTAGAAAAGACTGCTTCTGGTTTCCTATTCCTACTTTAGAACCACTTGCTAATGAATGACACTTAATAGGAATGGGTACACCACTGTCTTATATATAAGCAGATATTTGAATAAACTGCTATTAAAGATTAAGAAAAAACGGTGAGTTTCTGTCTAGTTAATATGTAAACATAATGTGTGTATATGTATATGCAATATATGTACATATACATATATAAACAAGTTAAAGGGTGAAAGAGGGGTGAAAGGAATGGAGAAGAGAATGTGTATCAATTGACCACTAACTGTGTAAGTTCAGGGTAGATAAAGGTCATGCTGGTATATAAAACTGCCCTCACTGTGTGTTCCCAGGACTCATCCATCCATGTTCGTGGTTCACATTGGCAGTACTCACATTGTAAGACTCAGTTTGATCGATGGGGTTGGTTGTGCCTGACTCAGTTTCTATGGCTTGTGAAGCAATAGAGGACCCCTTCCAAAGTGTGTGAAACTTTTTCAATTGAGCAGATTTTATAAACGTGATTGTCAGATTATGATTTAAGCTTTAATTTTTAACTTCCTATGATTATTGAAGAGCAAGTCTTCCCTAAGGAACTGTATAACTTCTAAATTCTTTATCAAGATTTTAGGACTTTTTTTATCACTTGGAGTTGGTTTTTTAGAACATCACAGAAGTGGTAAACATTCCTTTTGCACATCACTGATTTTTCTAACTAAACTATAAGCCTCTTTTAGTAGTGACTTAGCTCCTACTCTTTTTGAATTTAAGATGGAACCATTAAGAGTTAAACTTTGCTTGTCCTTTCCTGTTTTCTTCCTTTATCCTACTATGTCTTCTCTGCTGCATACTTTCCCTTTAAATAATTCATTTTCAACATGTTTATACCATTTTCCCTGTATATAGTATTTCCAAGAGACTTGTAATAAGGAAGGAGCAGCATTGAACTGTGATAAAGGAGCCCTGATGGATCTAAGTAGCAATGGGAGTGAGGGAGGGACAAGTTGGAAAACCTGCTGGGCCTCAGTTTTCCTATCTGTGAAATGGGAGGGACAAACTGGTCAATCTCTAAGATACTTCTTGCTCTGAGCATCTGTAATTTGTGATAGTCTCTAAAATACCTTCTGAATTCGAAATTCTGAGTTTATGATTCTGTTGGATCAGTGAATGTTCAAGAATGTTCTATGGAGCCCTGGTAGTGTGTGGAGGTGCCTTGTGGGCTACTGGGGTATGGGGAAGAAGGGAAGGAGAGCCAAGCAAACAGCTTTAATCAGAGCAGCACTCTTTGATCTATTCTAGATATTGGTCTTCCTGGGTAAGGCTTCATTTGAAGAAAGGATTCTATGGCTTAAACAAAAAGGTCCTCAAAAACTTCTATACTTGATTAAGAAAATTTTCTTTTAAAAATGTGTAAAAAAGGGCAGGACATGGTGGCTCAGCAGGCAGAGTTCTCGCCTGCCATGCCAGAGAGACCTGGGTTCGAATCCCAGTGCCTGCCCATGTTAAAAAAAAAAAAACGGTGTAAAATATATCAGTGGTGATTATGGATCCCACACAGATAATCTATATGGATCCCACACAGATAATTATGGATCCCACACAGATAATCTATAAACAAGAAAGATTGAATTGATACTTAACAATAAGTTGTTAATCTAAAATTTTTAATAAAAGCAATTTGAAATTGCTTTGAAAGGAATATCACCTTTAGTCATTATTTGGCATGTCAGAAGAAGGAGACCTGGGAATATGTTTTATATTAATTTTAGGCATCGCAATTCAGTGGTTCCCAAATGGGAGTCTGGATAAAGTTTCTACCATGTAAAAGAATAATTATGAGAATAGGTGGAAGCTACATTATTTTTTAGTGCTTTCTTGGCAAATATAAAAGAATTGTGAACTTTTATGATAGTGCCACTACTTTTAAAATTTGTTAAGCCTGTGAAAATCAAAATCTCAGTGCTGTGAAAATCAAAATCAAAATCAAAATCAAAATCTCAGTGCTCTACAACACTTAGCACAGTATTAGGCATTCAGATAATGCTCAATAAATGCTTGTCTGATTTCCTAAAGTGTCAAGAATGCATAGGTTGTATTTTAGTAAATAAAGTTAACCATTTGACAAGCATAAAAGCCTTGTGTCTAAAGAAGGGATCTTCCATAGTAGCTTTATTAAATAATTCAATCAAGCATTATTGACTCAGGTATTTTTAAATTCATAATGAAGGGCCAGAAGGAAAATCAACTCTCGATCCCCCTTCTTTCTTTCTTCTTCCTTTTTCTCTTCCTTCTATTAGACTTATTAATACTACTGTTGACTCCATGATAATTTAAATATATTTTCTGAAGGTTACCCTGCAAAGTTAGACATCCTCTATAATGTATGTCATTTCAGTGGGAAAACATTACAAATTACAAAAAAAGAAGTGACTTATCAGTGGATTTTGGAATAGTGCCATGAGCGTATGCATGCCCCCACTTCTCATATTTTAATACACAGCCCTTTAAAGAACTTCTTCAGTGGAAGTACGGAATACAGGTTCTCTTTCATTCATATATGGCCTTCTCATTGAATATATCCTGTTAAGTATCTAAAACCAATATCACACCATTGTTTTATATCTGAGTTAGAGGTTTAAGGAAACAATCAAAAGTTTATTTCAAGTATCATAATAACAATTATTTGACATCATTTATAGAGAAGCTGATATTGGGTGAAAGAAGAATTGTCATTTAGAATCCATTTTGCCCTCCAAGTATTTACATACTATTTTCATAACTCTGTTAAATAACATGAGAGTTCCTAAGTCCTAGAAATCAGCATCTACCTCCCTCTCAAGGTATAGTATTCCTTTGGACAGTTTGTCTTTTATTAGACTTAGAGATATACATCATCATGTATACTGATTTCTCTGATATTTCAAAGAAAGACCTCTAGTAGAGAACCCTAGAAGCCTGGGTGGCAGCTTTGCCAGGGAAATATCAGAGGGAAAAAATTCACCCACCATAAGTTATTCCCTCCAGAGCAGAAAGCCACTGAGTTTCCTTCACATCAGGTCTCTCATACCCCTAAATGGGCACTCGTGCCCAAGCATGTGCATGCACACATAATATACACATGGCCTCGCAATCACACACTGGGATTGAGTTCTAAGGGGTTGTGGAGTAAATGTGCCGTCGGTCTGTCAGTAAGCTGGTGGTTTCATTTGTACATAGAGTGAATCACTCTCCCTTTTCCATACAAATCTTTCATCCAGATATGCCCCATTCTGGTTTATGTGACTTATGCTTTCAGATTATAGCTTTACTGAACTGTTTTGGCTGCTCTGTTCTTAGTTTTTGCTTTTCTTGTTCTAATTTCTGGGTCCTACCTGGGGACTGAGGTCCAGGGCCTGCTGTATCTTTCTCTTTCTAGGACATTTGAGCTTGGATTCAATGATTTCTGCCTCTTGATTATGCATTTCTTGGTGGCACACAAATTCTCTACTTTGTGAGGATGTTAACCAGCACAAAGAGTATTAAGGAATGACCCTCCAACTTGTACCCTCTAGTGGAACCTGAGGTACTTAAAGCATGTGAGAAATAAGTTCTAACTATTGTGACCTCCTGACCCAAGTGGAGTTTTATTTCTCTAGTGTGACATAACCTACCACTCCAAAACACAGTGGGTTAAAACACTAATTTAATCTTGTCTCTCATGGCTCTGGTAGTTGTAGGGCTTAGCTGAACAATTCTTGCTTGGGTCACTTATACACTTGCAGTCAGATGGTGGCTGAGACTAGAGTCATCTGGAGGCTTCTTCACAGGGTCCAGATTAGGATGCTGGAATAGCTGAGAGCTGGTCATGCTTCTTTCCAAGTAACTTCTTCATGTGGCTAGCTTCCTTAAAGCAGGTGGTCTCAGGACAGCTAAATTCCTTACACAATAGCCAGCCTCCTCTTAAAGTGAGCACTAAAAATACCTAAGTGGAAGCTGAAGGACTTTGTATGAACTCACCTCACAAGTCACACAGTGCCACTTTCTTTGCATTCTAGTTATTATATTAACTATCTAGTAGTTATAGGCCAGTGCAAATTCAAGTGGATAGAAGAATAGAACTTACTTCTCAGGGCAGAATGGTCTGTGTATATAGAGAAGAAAGGCTGCCATCTTAGAGGCAAGTTACTTCAGTAGTTATCTAATGAATTTTATTATAGAAGGCTAACATTATAATTTTCAACATAGCAACTAAATCATAACTGACTTTGCTTCAGAAAAATGCTTGTGTAAACTTCCTTCCCAAAACACATATAGAATATATACCTTGAAAGTGATAAAATTAATTTTTATTGCAATTTAGAATGTCAAATAACTTTTATTGAGCAATTCATGAATCGAGCAGCATCCCATTCAGAAAGTAGAAGGGAGTTCCACCAAGGAAGTAGAAAGGGGAAGCTCATACAGGGCAAATGCAGAAGCAAGTGAGGAAGTGTTCTGATTGGCAGACATCAAGTTTCCATTTTACATGGGGGGGGGGGGGGGAGTCTTACTAAGTGGAGAGCAGATATGTATTGATCCAAGATGACTTATTGTCTGCCTGGTTCACAGTGCAAACTCATAAAAGACTATTGCCTGGCACATAAGTGTACAGTAAAAATTATCTCAAAGTATTGAATTAATTGATAAAGAATCATAATCTGAGCAGAAAAAGTATTAGTGATTCAGTAGTAAAACCTAACAGGTTAAAGATAGGAGTCTGAGGATCAGCAAGGTAAAGGAATCTGCCTAAGGTCGCACAGCTTTTAAGAGCAAAGCTAAGATTGGAGCTCATCTATACTCAAATTCTCTCCTTTAGGATAGAAAGAATCACATTTCAAAAGGCCTAATGCTTAGGAATTTTACCTCAAAAAGAATGCCATTAAATTTCAGCTGGAGTTTGTTGAAATCTACAGAGAACAGAATTGACCATGAATTAATAAACACATGCACATCTTAAGTTTTTCACCTCTGCCAGGTGGGTGCAAATGTGGGTAATTAGGCCTGACCTTGAATACATTTGGCCCAATTATGGATGTTGCAAAAAATTATCTTGGGCTTTGACTGAATTTGATATAAAACCAGCCAAAACCTTTATGTGTCAGCTGTAACTATAATTTTACAAAGATTTTGCTGAATATGTGTATACAAATATTAAATTCCTCTTTGGGAGATTAAAAATTGAGTTTGGCTTATCACTGCATGAAAGGTTCTTTTAAACCTGAGTCAACTAAAGCTGAAAATAATCGGTATATTTGTGTGTATATGTGAAAATAGAAATCACAATCTTTAAAAAAAACTAAGTATTTATTGAGCTCCTTAAATGTTGTGGCCTATTCAAGGACTAAGTGGCAAAAGGTAGAATTACCTCCCTTTAAGGAATTTATAGGTAACTAAGGTAGATTGATGCTCATAAATACTTAGACACCAATAAATTATCAATTTTCAACTGTGCTTAAAGAAACAGGAGTTAAGAAAAAGAGAAAATAATCCATTTAGAGTTTGTTGTTGACAGGAAAGATTTTGTGTAAAAGGTGCAGGTCAATCTGGACCTCTAGTGACATATACAGGATTTGAACAGGTAGAAATCAGAGTTTCTATCAATATTCTCGTTCATGACGAATGAAGGATATTACTAACACTACCCATAATCCAGTCTCAAAATGTTACTGCCACCTAAAAAGAAAAGAGAAGCTATTTCTTAACCTAGGACACGTGTGAAATGACAAAGTATTAAGGAGTAAAGGGAAAGAGGAAAAAATCACCAAAAATAAGGTAGAAACATTAAATATGTAAGGAAGCTGTCAGTTTGCTTTTTTGCTACCTCTTATTTAGTCAAGATCCATCTTAAGAAGTGATGCTTTACACAAGGCTCCATTTACCTAGCTAATGTTCCCTCACCAAATTTCACTTATTACAAAAAATAAAGAGAAAGAACAACAGCAAAATCAATCACATATCCACCACCTTAACATATCAACTTCATTTTCCCTCATTGCCATCCAATGCTTATCCATATGTAAACATAATTATTACATAGCTGTGTCTAAAATTATTACTTTTATGGCCACCCTGATCACTCCTTCTATTCTCTCATAGCATACTATTCTACTCATTATTATAACATTGTATAACTTTTTAATTTTTTTGCCTTCCTTTCCCTATCCAGACTATTTCCACCAATGGTAATTCCCTTTGCCCCTGCTCTACCAACTTGGACAAGGCACATAGATTCAACAAATAATTGTTGAATAAATTGTTGAAAATGCATATATTACATTGAGTCAATATACCTCAATTTAAGTAGCCATTCTTTCTATGGCTGAGAAATAGTTTCTTTTGTCATCCCCCCCCCCACCCGCCCACAACACACCTGTGTATACTCCTTTTCGGATTACTGTTCAAATATTGGAAAGTGTAAATATTTACTAGAGTATATAGAGTAAGAACATTGTCAATGATAGATTAGGGCAGAGGATTGGAGGGCGTTTTCAACTGAAAGCCATCAAATTGTGACTTATTTGGGATTATAGCCTACTGTGCTGTCATCACTCTTGCCAGTAACTTGACAAAAGCAGCAACATTATAGAAAGCGATATGAATACCCAGAATGGGAATTTCCCATGGTCAGGATGTGGGTTTCATGGTGATAACAGCAAAAATAAATGTTTGGACTTGGTGTCAATATAATCTTGTGGAAGTTGAAAGGCAGGTAAAAGATGATTTGGGGGCCAAACACAAATATTTTTAAAATGGTACATGGGTTAGTTAGATAGCAGCAGTCATTGAAACACCTAATATTTTAATGTGAATGCCTATTCGCCAACAAAATAACATAAGTAACTATGGGTATTTACTTTGACTTAAAGAAAATGAGATGTGTTCCTCAATTTTTGTCTTCTAAAATGTTCTGTTATCCATGGAGTTCTATGCGGTGGGAAAGAAACCTACTGGCAATGTCTACCATATGTGAAATTAAATGATCCCTATATTTGCAAAATCAGTATTTTAGTTGTGATCTTACATGTTCAAAGTCGCCTCTCATTTTGTCTGCTCCTCTCTTACTGTGTCTATATCCCTTGCAGGGAAAACTGACTACTATTTCTAACAATAAGGATGCCTTGGCACCTGGCCTTTCCTGGGCCTTGAGAGAACTGTTCTAAATGTGGTGGTGGAGAAGGAGAGCATATGTGAAGCTCTAAAACATCATTTTTGTTGATTTATCACCTGAGCACAGATTTTTGAGGGCTTTGCAGTAACCTTGGGCGGTCACCTAGTCCAATTGCTTGCTCTGAGGTGCAAAGACTAAAACCACAAATGAATTATCCTAGAGAAAAAAATTACCCTCTCTCTAAGATCTTGAGAGAAAGCTGAAGAAACCCTCAATAACTCACCTTGATACTGAGGAATCTTTTATTTTGTTGGGTATGTCAAAAACCAAATTTCTTACATAATGGTGAGTACCTGAATATAAGTACTTTGAGAAAGAAAAACAAACTTAGAATAATCATTAAGGTTTACATTGCTTTTCCTTGTTTTTTTATGCTGTTGTTTTCAGCACCCCTGCTCTTTTTTGTTGTCTCCTCTGCGTACCGTGAGGTATATCTGTGGTGACCTTGACTTGCCCAGTAGTATTGATAAGAAGTAGGCTGAGGGAAACTTTCTCCTGTGTGGGAAGTGGTTCTTTACATAGATGTCCTGAAGCATTTGGCTGTTCTGCTTTCTGCTTTTAGACACAGTAGGAAAATGGATAGCAGAAAGCAGAGTTAGTGTGTGATGCTCATTTTCATGACAGCCTAAACATCTTGCCCATAGAGGGAACAAAGCACTTAATGCCTTTTGGCAGAGATAGCGTAGTGGTCAGAGTGGTTAAGCTTGTAGACTTTGTGTCACACAGAAGTGAGTTTTAATTCTGGTTCTTTCACCCACTAGCCTTGTAACATTGGTCAACTCAATCTCATCTATGAACTGGGGATATTATTACTCCTTCTTGCTGGATTGTTATAAAGACTCATTGTAATAATATATTTACAGTGATATCATAGTGCCTATTATGCATAGCAAATGGTGCATATTGGAAGTCTCTCTTTTCATAACTGTTTTTACTTCCAACTGTTTAAATTAACTACTTCATATATACATTTCTGGGAAACTTCAGGAGGTGAAGTTCTCTATTGAAATAAAATAAATAGGGATAATGAGGCAGTTGATGTGGTACTTTTCAGAGACACTGAAGCCCAGTAACGTTTATAAAGTATACTTAGTGTGCTGAGAAACATAGGTCATTGTGCCTGTCCATCATCTATTTATATGAGGGACAATTACATATCCATTATCATCAATCACAAACAAATACTGATCAGCCAGAAACTAATAGAGGCAAAGGGACATAAGATGTGATTCCTGCCTTCAAGGAATTCTCATTTTATTAGTTGTACCACATTGAGTTACTATTTTTAGAGGTCAAAATTGATAAAATGCTGGCAATTTCATAAGAGTCAACCCAATAATTGGGCAAACATTATATGTATAAATAAAAATCCATAAGAGTAGAAGAAAGCAGATGCTATTTGCTGAATGAGAAGTACTAGCAACTAATTCAAGGAAAGACTACTTAACATAGGCTGGAGCAATAAAGGAGAATTCATGTAGACGTGGGCTTGATAGGGGCCCCTAAAGTTGGGATTCCTCCTCATTCTTCCTTTCTTCTCTTTCCTTCCATTGAACTTGCCTAACACAGGTAACAACATATAAGCAGCAAGTTTATGGAAAAAACAATAGACTAGAAGTCATAAAACCTCTATCACTTTCTTGAATGAACTTGGTCAAATCATTTAACCTTTCCAGGACTTCAGTTACTCATCTGGAGTGAATTAGAAAAATATCAGTCTTGTTGGGTAGACAACTAAATGAGACAATATATATATATGAAATTGTGCAGGTCAGTGTATGGTGCATATTTATATTTTCATTTTCTGGTCATAGGTCTTGGGTTCCAGCTGCACATAATTATGATGCAGTGCTGCATAAATAATGATGATGATGATGGCCTCCCAGAATGACCTCATATCTTCCCAAAGCATTTCATCCCCCAGAGTCTTCCATTTGTGGTGTATTTCCTTCTCTAGTTCCAGTTATGTAGGTGCCTGCATGTACACACCCAGTTCACTCCTTCATTCATTCAACAAATACTTATTGGGTACTTTAGTATGCTGGGCACTGTGTATGCCTTGAGGATGAGCTGATGACTAGGATAAAACTTATATTCTATACAGAACTAGGTAATCAGTAAATAAACAGAGGCTCTGAAGAACAACAAAGCAGGGTGAGACTGGGACATGAGAAGAGCTGGCTCTTCATGGAAGTCCTGAACTTAGTGAGGGAGCAAGCCATGCAAAGATCTGGGAAGAACTCTCTAGGAAGAAGGAAGAGAGATGGCAAATGCTTCAAAGAGGAGAGAATATTGTCAGGTTTCAAATGACTCTCTACATAAGAGGAAATAAAGGAGAGAACAGGAAAATGGGGAAATAAGCCTTGTAAACCTGGTAAAAATTTAAGAGTTTCTTATGCATAATTGGAAATAATGGTGGGGTGAGGAGTGAGGAAATAGTGGCCCAATTGTTCTAAATGCTGTATGGAAACTAGAAGATCCTGGTTTATGAGCAACTGTGGAGTCAGGAGATAAACTAAGAGTCTATTGCAGTTGTCTATACAAGTAGTGATTGTGATTTGGATTAATGTAGTAGCAGTGGAAATGATGAAAAGGAGAGTCTCAATTTTTTTTTTTAAGATAGAGCAATTGCTAGTCAGAAGAAGACATACCTAAAGAGACATTTACCCACTCCAGAAGAGGTTTCAGGGCCACCAGCAAAAGTATGACTCACACAGCTCTGGGGGGAAAGAGATTTTACTCACATGGAGAAGAAACAGAGCAAGGTCAGTTTCATTAGTGAGTCAGTTTTCCATAGTGAGCAGATATCAAATCCATGGCTGATGCAGGGAGATGTTCTATGCACAGCACTCCTCTCTTGTGTTCCTGTGCTGCTGCAGTGGAGGAACCCCGGACCCCCTTCACCAGGGACATATATATCACTGGAGTGTGAGCTAGAGGTGAAAAACATGCCATAAGAATCAGACTGTCTCCAGTCAATATGGTTGAGATGATAGGGGAAGGAATGCACTGGCAGTCTCCTTATCTAATAAGGATTTGTGTTTTATCACCGCTAGGTGGACATACCTGGTCCTGAGCACAGACTGTATTTGTGGTCCTAAGGAAAGGTAGCAGGCAGACTAGGACTGCCCCTGCCACAGCAATCAATCCAGTTACTGACAAATTGGATAAAGGAACTGTGAGAAAGGATGGAATCAAGGATAGCTCCTGAATTTTTGCCTTGAGCAATTGAATGAAAGATGGTACCATTTACAGAAATAGGAAGAGTGAGGAGACATCAGTTGAGTTTGAGTTTGTTGTTTTGTTTTGTCATGATCAAGAGAGTCATGAATGAATCTGGTTACCTCATTCCATTGCAAGTGAGACTTTATGGAATCCTTCTGAGTCCATAGCCTGGGCAACAGATGATTCATTCATATATGAAGTCAGGGAATTGCCTGTAGATATAACTGTACTTCCCCCTGGCTGAATGATTTGCTTCAGCATGCAAAGAAAACAACTTCAAAGCAAATGTCCAGTTTATTTAATATAACAGTGATCCAGAGCTATTAGCTCAGCTGTTTGGGTCATGGTACTTACAAAGATGAAATTGAAAGTCTAATCCATACCTACACCAGTTCTTTTTCATAAGTGAAACTCCCCTCACTATAGACATACTCAGCCACCTTGCAAATTTGTATTTCTCTGATTCAAAGCTAAGAGCTACCTATTAAGAAGGTTGACATGACAAATTACATTCATTTTTAAAGTCCTCTCATTTTATCCTTATAAGAACCTATGAAGTCCTCTATTTCATCCTCTAGGAGACCAAAATGGAGTAAGGTTTGTAATTGTCCCATACTCATAAAGCAAGCTTATCATAAATGATATTGAGAGGAAAAGTAGAAATTATTATTCCTCACTCTCACCAAAAACAGCCCAAAGAGCAGCAGGTCTTTCTGACTCTAAACTGAGAACATGATGGGGGGACAGCTTCTCCAAAAGGTGCCACGCATTTTCTACTTTTCTATCTATTCTCACCATCTTCTAGTTCCTTTCATCACCACCCTCTAGTTCCTAAAAATCACGTTATATGTTGCCTTTTAAAATGTTGATTTTAGTATATATGCTTCTGAATCATTTGGAAAAAGTTTCAGAGCCTTTTTGGAGAAAATGTTCAAGGAGAAACCTTTCCTCACTGCCCCATTCATGCATCTGCTCCCACTCCATTCTGTCCCCTGTCAAAGTTAGGCCTGGGCCTGAACTCTTGTTTCTTTCCTTTGCATTTCTCCACTCATAAGCACTCTGGTTAAATTTTGTTCAAATACCCGATCTACAGAGTAGTGTGTTAAACTCTCTCCCAGTAACAGCTGTGAGGCTTAGTTACTTCCTCAGACCTCCTTGTATCAGTGACCACCTTGGTTGCTGTCTCCAAGATAACTCAGTCCTCCTTGCCCCATCTCTGTCAACTACTTCTTAGTGTTTTTCCTTTCTTTTCCTTTGAATTTTTGGAAGACATACTGAATGTAGTGTGTATATAGGTGTTGAGGGGAGAACAGAGTATCACTGGAAGATGTCACACCAGGCCATGGGCTACCTTCTATTCTCTTCTCCCTCCAAATGCTTTGGCTATTTCTTCTCTCCCTCTCCTTTTTCAGAAGCCCATTGTGTGGCAAAATACTTTTCCCACCCATGCAGTTTTCCTTTCTAAGAGGGATCCTGGATAATAAAATTGACTTTCCTCTGTTGTAAATTTGGTTGTAAGTTTCCCATTGAAAAGTTTCTCAAGCTAGAAAGGAAATTGAAAATCCTCAGTTTTGTCAGTCAGAATGACTCAAGACCATGTTCAGTTTGATATTACCATCAGCCTCTTACCAGTGTACATTTCACTTCACTGCAATCTATCTGCAATTGATACGCTATCCACTTTTCCCCCACACTGTTGAATATTTCAGATGGATTGAGAGGTGCTGGAAAGCTGCAAGAATGTTTTCCATATGCAGACTGCTGTTTCCTCTCAGGCAATAGATATAATACTAATACTAATCATAACAATAATAATAGTAATAGTTAACACTAATAGAGCCATAAAATTTTTAAACGTACTATGTGTTTTACATTGTGCTAAGCATTTTCTCAAATTTTGTCACTTAATACTATAGATTTTGTCAATTAATACCTCCAATACCCCTGAAGTTTAGGTATTATCCTTGATTTACAGATGAAGAAATAAAGAGTCAGGAAGTTGATATCCTCACATTACCCAAAACGGTACAGCTACTCTGATGGACAGGATCAAGTTAAGGGCTTCCTGAATCCAATCACAGTGTCTTTTCTGTATATTAGAACAAAGGGGAAAAATTGGTGGGGGGATTATTCTTTTTATGCTGGATGAATACTGTGAACTTCATGTCTAATGCCTTGGTGTAGAGCTGCTAAATTTCGAAATACTATTTTGGCTGACTAAAATTATCACATTTTCACATCAAAGCAGATTCAGAACCAAAAGAAAGTGGGAGAAAAATAAATACATGTTGCATATACACGATGCACATGGCTGATGTGTTATGACACTCGTCTTGAGGAGTGAGAAGCTCCTGGTTAGACCCACCCTCTCTTCTCATCAGAATAGAAGAATGTCATAACAGTTCTGTTGTCTCATTTCCATGTATTTACATCACACCTAAGCTGTCAAACTAAAATAATCCAGAGTCAAAAGACACATGTGTCTAGTTTACTTTTTAAGACAGAAGCGCTTACTCTGGTTGAACCTTTTCCCACAAAAACTCCACCACTTATCATACATATCTAATAATCAAATATTCCAATGTCTTCTCTTGCTTAACATGAACCATGACAAATGCAACTTACTATTTTCGGCAAGCCAATTAAGCTTTCTAAGTTTTTCCTCATGTGTAAAATTGGGGAGATAGCAATATTATCAGATGGAATTGCTGAAAGGATTTAAAACAATAAAAGATGATGAATATAGAGTGGTTGGCACATAGTAGATCTCAGTAAATATCAATCTCCACTCCCTTCTCTCCTTCTAGAATGTAAAATGCTAAAGGATAGCATCTAGCTATGACCACTATTTCAGAGCTAAGAGCCTAGAAGTGAATTAAATGTTATGCAGATTTTCTCAGAGTCCTAGAATAGAATTTCATCTCCTTAGCCCAGAAAAGAGCAATAATCTTTCCATATTCCTCCCAAACCCTTCCCCAGAGCTCATATAGCGCAGGCCTGTTGATTGCTAGTTTCAACCACCAAGGGGTATGATAGTGGAATGATAGGTGACAGGTATGCTTCCTTTCTAGCCCAGTGCTTTGAAGGAAGTTTTGAAGTAGGTAGTTGTACTTAAAAAAAAGTGTTCAGAAGTCCTGATTCCATTTGCTGAAACACTTTCCCTGGAAGATTTCAGCTAGTTGTGCTGCAGCTTAGTGCTCACCTATTAAAGCTTATTTGTTCTCACATCCAAAATGCATTTGGAAAGCTTGTGTATAGCCTTCCACAGCAAATAGGATGAAGTCATCTGCCATTGTAAGCTGTATAAACCTGTGACCCTCAAAGATCAGTTTCAGGACAGTATTGTGCTTAAAAGACCACAGTCAAAGACCAAGAATAATTTCAAAACAACCCAAACTAGCATTACTCAGTATTAGGAAGGGGACAAGAAATCTCTCAGCAATAAATCCTAAAATCCTTTCTTGGCTTCTTTCCAAACCACTGCCCTACACACTTCAGCTGTCCTCAATTCCCTGAAAATTCTTGCAGCCCTTGTTTTTGCTTCCTCCTTATTGCCCTCTACTCTGTTTCCTTTCCTGCCATTTCTCCATTGGACAGCCCAAGAACTGTTCAAGACTAGACCAATCTTGGAAGGCATAGAGGGGAGGGCGTTGATGCTGACCTCTACAGAATTTCCTCATGTGTAAATGAAGAGGAAAAACTGAGAAAACTTTAAAAATCATAATAATCACTTTCTCTCATCATATTGTAGCCAAACTCAAAACAAATGAAAGAAACTGTGCCTCCAATGGCAAAAGTAATGATGAGATCTAGTAAGGGAGAGCACTGCATTGGAAGACTGAAGTTTCATTCTAGTCCTTGTTGTGCCACCAGTTAGCTGTATGAACTTTAAAAATTGACTTGGCTTCTCTGATTTTTCCTTTTGCTCCTGTTTAATGATATGATAGAAGGATGGACTAACTTGAGGTCACACAGATAGTAGGTGGACAGGTGCGCTCTAAGGAGGAAAGGGCCATGTCTTTATATGCTTTTGTATCTCTGCTGCCTACCTGATGGACAGTTTGGACATGGAAACGTTCCATACCTTTTCACAGATAGATGACTGGAACTTCATTTTTCTGACTCCAGAACCAGTTCCCTGTGGCCTATCCCATTCCATCTGCTTCTTCACTGTGCCTCTTTTCTGTTAAGGCCCTACCCACTTCAAAGGATTCACAATCATTTTTTGCCTGTGCATTTAGGGTACAGAAAACAAGTCTCATTGTTTTGCTGATGCTAGTATCTCTACTATTAACAAATTTTTTTTTAGTGAGCCCTAGAATTATAGAACCTCTAATCTATGTATTTCCCATTATACATGGCAACATTTTTACCCACTGCTCTGGAATTATTATATCCACGTTCTCTGTGAGATGCAAAATGTGGTTCTCAAACAATTATTAGTTAGCATTATGATTATTAAAAATATTTCAAGGACCACTTAGATGTAGTTAATCATAACTGTCAGTTTTAAGTGTTATGGGTTCTTATGTTTCAGCCCATCATGTGGAGGTGAGGGGAAGGGCAGCAGGAGAGAACAAAGTGAGAAAGACATTGTATATTGTGTGCTGCCTCTACAACTGATTGATGACATTATATAGCACTTTACTTGCGTTTTCTCATCGACTCTCCTCAACCATCAGATGAGGATGTTATCAGCTACAGTTTTACAGGCAGGGAGCCCGAGGCTAAGCTTCATTTAAGTGACTTGTCAAAGATCACAAAGCTGAAGTTGAGATTCATAACAGGTCCTCTGCTCTCACAACAAATCTTGAGTCAGAATAGCAGAGTGGGTGAGAGTATATCCTCTTTAATTAGGTTGTTCAGGATTAATATCTCAATGTTGCTATTTATTTGCTGTATGACCTACATAAGGCAAGTTACTTAATTTTTGTGTTTCTCAACTTCCCATTAGCAAAATGGGATGATGATAGAACCTGCCACATAGGGTTGTAGGAAGATTATGTTAATACCCACAAAGTTCTTAGAACTATACCTGATATGTAGCAAACATTTTTAAGTGAAAAGTCTTGTGTGTGTATATGTGTATGTACATATCTGTGTATGTTGTCACTACCCTGAACAGTTTCTTACTCATCTGGGAATCTCTAAGTAAATCTTATTTCTTTTTTTTTTTTTTTAAAAAAAGAGCTGATTCCTGGTGAATGCCCGATCTCTGAATTATAAGTAATGTATTTATGAGGAGACTGTGAACTTGTCTGTGACTGTTCATTTGGCAACAGAGCTCAACCTGTAGAAGAGGAATAGAGACAAACCTCTGATCTAGAATGCAATCTTCATTAAAGTGTTTCTCTGATAAAACCTGTATACTTCAGGAGCAGATTGCCACATAAGCCCTGCAGCCCACTCACCATAATGTCAGCTGCAATTTAAAATTTCAGGTCGTAAGGAAAAGTTATAGTCTTCACAAAGACACTGTAGATCAAATACAAGATGAGAACTAAGTATTGTCCAGTGCATGAAGCATGGAAGTAGTCAGTGTGGCTTTTTTGAGTTTTTCCTAGTCATTTTTATTGATTAAACCTCAAACTCTCTAACATGGTACATGTTGCTTAGATGTCTAAAACCTGCCTTTGAACAAAATGCGGAGACACAATCCAAACAGTCAGGGAATAGAAAATTTCAAAATACTGTTGTAGTCACTTTACAACTGCTAAAAAACAATGGGCCAATCTGACTCTCTAAAGATCTGAGGCTCACATAAGCAAAAATCTATCACTTCCTAATCTAGATAGGCATGAAGCTCTGCTCTCTGAACAAGGCAGGAGCAGCAGCCTCAGGGCCCTCGTGGGTGAGGTAAGATAACTCCTGGGCAGCTTGTCCAGGTACATGCCTTTGTCCTCTTCATCGTTCTTCCTTTCTCATCATCTTCAGCCAAACAAGGCCATACTACACAACTATTCTGATTCTGCCTCCGGGAGACAATACGGGGCTACAGAAATAACATAAACTTCAGGGTCAGAGAGAACCGGGTGTGTTTGATTACATACTATGCATTTTATGACCTGTATGATAATGGGCAATTTACTTAGTTGCTGTCTTCCTCAATTTCCTTATCTGTAAATGGTGATAAAATTATTATATAACAATTTCATTGTGAGGATTCAATGAGATAATTATGGGAAAGTGTTTGGCCATATCAGAAGCTTAAATTTTAGTCATTTTCTCAAAAGAGAAAGAGAGAGAAATAGAAGGCAGGAGTATCAACTGGCTTTTGAAAAGAGAGAAGAACTTCTGGAAAAATACAGATGGGTGTCTGACTTGTTAATAAAATTTTAATTTGATTAAGATCAATGAAAGGCCCATGTGTTGACTGCAAATATATACTCATCAGTAATCCCAAGGAAAATCTATCAGGTTATTTCCTTTCATTAAAGAGTAATATAAATATTGATCAACTCCCCTAATTGACCTGTTTGCTTTCATATAGCGAATTTCTATTCCACGCAGAGGGCACAAATCTTCCAATTACTTTTAGTTCATAATTAATTACGTCACATTAGAAGCTAAACGTGAACATGGGGTCCTCATCAAGAAAATATACCACATAAGGAGCACTTTGATTGCCTTCATATTCCCCAAAGCTGTTTGAGCCTCCTCAGTGCTGACCTGTACAAAGGCTAAGGGAATACATTCATTCATCCCAGACATGCCAACTTCTTAACATCTATACTCAAAGCAACTGCTTGGCGGGGTCAAGAAGCAGCCCCTTCACTGAGGACCACAAATGAACAGCACACCAACTAATGAGAAATGAATATTAGACTTGATGACATGAGGAGCGCTGGAAAAATGCCAAAGCAAACATCTGTTGTCTCATAAAGATGGCTAAAGCCATGTTAATCATGTTGTTAGTGGTCAAAACATTGAAGTCATTTCCTTTAGAGACAATGGCAACATATTCTGCCTCGTGCACCTGAAAGCAAAACAAAACAAAAATGTCTACTATCATATGCCCAGAATCCTAGATGGTGTGCCTCCAATGGCTATCTCTTGCTATGACTCTCTGATAAGTCAGTTTACCCTCTGAATGCTGCATATTTTACCTGCAAAGTATATTATTAATGAATGATTATCTGGCCAGTTCATTGTCAGGAACTGAATGAGTATTTGGCATGGATAGCATGTGGCATACCCTGCAAGTTTGAGGGCCTTATAACTGGAGCCAGGCCTTTTTTACCTCTGTTTCATACTGGCTTCATCAATACACATTATTATGTTTCTCCTGACTACACATTAACCCTTCCTTTGCATTTTTGCCTTGCGACATTAAAGCGAAATCCCTGCCACCAAGTGGAATGTAAGCTAAAGCACTCTGAATAGCTGGTGTTGGAGAGAGGCACTGGGTTGGTCAGGCCTTGTCCACCTCCTATGTCAAAGTAAGAGGGAACTGGAATCCAGCCTCCCTAATAAATGAGAGATAGTGACTACCAATATGAAATTTGATTCCTCCTCTAAGAAACCACAGTTTTATGGATGTAAGATAATACTGGTTTTCATTGGTTCCCATTTACACTGAGTTTGATTTGCTTAAATCTGAACAAGAGTCAGTTTGAATTACCTCCATTGTAAGACTTTGTCCTTTATTATGTGATGACAGAGGCCTTCCATTTCTTGAAATAATATTTTTTGTTTATTTTACCATGTACCAGAGTACAACATTAGGTGGCACAGTATAGGTAAGCTCCAGTGGAAGAAAGGATTCTGCTTTATATAAAGATCATATATTTTATTGTACTTCTATTTTACTTTCCTCTTAATTTTGGTAGATTACTAGGAAGGACTATAAAACAACTATTCAAAAGATAATTTTTTAAAAATATTCTTTATGTTTAAAGAATTTTAAAAATTCTTTAATCATGAAGACCAACCAATTTAATTACATCAGGTCATATTTATAAGACAGAGAAAGAAAGTGGCAAGCCCAAGATCAGCTGGTAAAATAGTGATCAAGAGTTACACAGAGTTCTAGGTCTTCCCACTTTACTTGCCTCCCACAGAAGTTAAACTCCTAGGAAAATATAATAAGATACAGAAATTAGCAAGTGAGGGACAGGTAAGTGGAAATAAGAAGGCTAGCACATCCTGGCACAAGAGCTGCCTCTACCCTTCCATAGCTAATTGATCAGGCAAGACTTCCTGGTCAGTTGATATATTCAGCCTAGCCCTCCAGATGGCCATCCCCATTGATGAGAGTTGGTATACAAGATAAAGCATGTTCCCTATCTCTCTGGTTTAGCAATTGAGTTCACAGGGTTGAGTACCTGAAAGACCTAAGTCCAAATTGCAGTACCACCATTTACTAGGTGTATAAGCTTGGAAAGTGACTTAACGTCTCTGAGCCACAGGTTCTTTAAACTGTAAGTGATACCATTTTCCTCTTAGAATTCTTAGACAAGTACTTAGCATGGTGCATGGCACATAGAAAACTCTCAATCTATAGTATCTATTATTACTCCAAAAGAATCAACTACTTTATATAGTTTTCCACTTTACAACTTTGCAGAGTTAGGTTCAGTGAAATGTGGTGGTAGTGATGAGGGTGGTTTATAGAGCTACCTGATAGTGCCTTGGTCCTTGGTGCTAGATTCTATATTAGAGGTCACTGTAAATTAGTCTAGGAGAGACCCTATTTAGAAATAAGACCTAGATGTTTAGAACAAGTTTGGTCCATTTTAGTCATGTGTTTAATGTCCCTCCAAGGTATCTGTTGCATTGAATTGCAGTTCTGCTAAAGATTGCTCATTTAGTCTAAAGATGCCTGAAAACTTTTTAGAATTCAGATTGGAAGTGATGTTAAAACTGGAGAGGAAGTGCTTTTACATTCCATCCTAGGGGCAAAAAGTGCACAGGATAAACACCCACGGAGTGTATCCAGGTCTAAGAGGTGCTTTTGTGAGATATCCTTTCCAGTAACATCATCAATGAAGAGGGAACTAAAAGCAGTTAAGCATACACTAGACTGAACCAAAAATGATATTTTCATTGAAACCTATGGGGGCTGGTTTGCAGTGCCTGAATCTGGGGCAAACAGCTTGCTGCATCTCAATTCCTATCCCAGCAATTATTTGAGATCTATTTCTTTCCCATTAAAAATAAAAACAGTTGCAGTCACTTTTTGACATGAATGGTTTTCTGGAAAGCATTGTGCCAACATGAGATTGTCAGACTGTTGTTCCGGATAGTGACATATTCAGGCTCCCATGTGAGGAGAGAAAGAGTTCAGATAATTGGTGTAAATATTTTACTGACACGGTAGTAAAATATTTAAAAAGTGTGTAGTGATAGTGCTGCTGTTTGCCATATTCACACTCCCTTTCTTCCTAATAAAACTTGTCTTCTGAGGATATGCAGTCAAGCACTCTCCCTAGATTATTATCATTTGTAACAGATGCTCTTACATAGTTTATTTTTATTTATACTAGTAACCAGGGAGTCAAGGTAACGTGGAAAAGTGCAAAAGCAAATAAACCCAATAATTTCTATTGAGATAAGGATAAGACACACACACAAAGTTTATTGGGCACCCTCCAAAGTTCTCTATCTCCTAAAGTAATTAATTAGTCATCCAGAAGAGTGTGAATAGTCCCAGCAGTTGAAGCCTCCCTGCTTGTTTAGGAGGCTTAATTCTCAGATATTTACCATTAGGAGTGCCTCTCCCTCCCTTTGTCTCAGTCTGTGGTTTTGAGCTTCTTTTCTTTCTCCTGGTCTTCTACTTTTTGAAAGAGAAAAAATGTAGGCAATATACAATCTTTGGCATGAGGCATATAGTCTGTTTCTATGAATATTGCATAACTGTTGAAAGAGATTATCTTATGAGTTTTCAGGTATTTCTCCAGATTCTTTTTTATCCATTTGCATTAAAAAAATCAGTTGGAACAAGAATTTTTGTTGCCGCCTCAGTAAAATCTTCTCATGGGATTCCATGCACAACTTCGTACGCTTGGAACCCAACTTAGATAAGAAAGATATACAGACGGTTTTGCAAAATATCATGGGAGTGGCCCAGCTCATAGAATATTTCCTGTCACATAAATAATTTCTTTCCAGCTAAGCTGATTCCTGGCCCAGCATCCACTCTACTGAGAACTGTATAAAGGGTATTTAACACTTAAAATTTTACCTTCCTGCAACTTAATCATCTTCCTACAGCCTAAACCATTTAAAAAAAAGTAGAGGTGTTATTTCTGAATATCACACTTTTAGAGAGATCAGATAATATTCTGTAGTGGTTAAAAGTACAGGAGCTGGAGCCAGAACTTTAATAACATGTGACATTGAACACGTTTCTTAGGGCTTCTTGAGAATCAGTTTCTTCCTCTGTAAAACAACGACAACAGTGGTATCTCCTCCATGAGTTGTGAGGAGTAAATGAGGTGATGCACATAAAGTACCCAGCTTAGTGCCTGGCATCTAATATGCAGTCAATAAATTATAGCTGTTTTTTTTTTTTTTTTTTAATTATTAAGGGGTTCTCCTAATCCAGGCCATTTGGTCTCAAAAACTATATTATGGAAAAGCAAACTCTGGAACTGTCTGAGGAGAAAGAAGTAGTTTAAGTGGTAAGGCAGCAATTCTGTCACAAAGAAAAGAAGGGTCTCTGTTTCAAAGCTGGAGAAGAACTTAATGTCTTGGAAGGAGTTCACTTTCCTTCCAGAAGGCAGACTTCAAGCAGAGGTGATGAGGACAGCAGTCAGTGTGGTAAAACCAAGCAGCTCTCCAGGAAACATTCAAACCCAGATGCCAGCTTCATCTGCTGCAACAAAAGGACAGTGAGGCAGGCTATGTGGAAGGAAGGAAAAGTACCTTCCCCGCATGGCTTTATTTCATCATTCAATCACTTCATTGACTTTCCCCTTTTATTTGGGCAGGTTTACATGTGGCAGTTTTATAGCCCATGGAGAGCTAATTAATAATTCAGATAAACTGAATGCTTTTCTTTGGGGGAGGATATTGTAGATCAATTTAACCTGATTGTATCCAGCTCTGTTGGGATAATAAACTTTTTCTCAGAAATTGGCCACAGAAATTGGCAAAAGCTAGAAAAAAGGGCTTTTTGTTTGTTTGTTTGGAGAGTGGGTTGTTAAACATTACCAGCATATCACTGTTCCGGTGGGTTTTAAATCCCATCCCAAACCAAATACACAATATTCTTCTTAGTAGGGACTTTTTAAAAGAAAGGTATTTTAATAATACATTACTAAGGCTGGAACATTAAAGAGAATGGTAATCATAGTACTGGCTTTTTAACTTTAATCACTGATTTCTTGCCAGTAATCAAAAATGTAGAATAGACATAAAATTTTCCTCTCATCCCTTTGCTATTAAGAAACTAAATAATTATTCCTGCAGTCAACATCCCTAAAGCTAAACACATGATGAGGAAAAAGTCTCCCCCAAGTGTTCATTCTGATAGTTCTAGAATGCAAATCAGAAGTCTAGATTTTTAATAACTCCTCTGGCAATGGAATGAACAACATGGGGTATATGTGGGCAGGTTTGATAAGTGAGTGTAGTGCTTCTAAAATTCCTGGCTTTGACTTTTCTAACAAGCGTTTCCTAAAAGCAAACAGTGTTTTGGAATTTTCTTACATTAAAGAGGCTTGGCATTCTACCAAACAATTAGGTTGGGATTGTTTAGACATCTGTCCTAGTGACCCTTGCTTTAGCTGAAGTGATAAACAAAAACTTCATCTTTAACTCACTTTAATGATGGCTGTAGTTTTCAACTTTGGAGCAAAATTAAATGTCTTTTATGGTATTTCAATTACTTACTCATCATTTGTAAAATTCAACTACCGATGATTGAAGAATCCCATTCAGTAATCAGAAAAAAATACTATTTAACCCTGACAACTCTTTTTATTAAAATTATTTTATTGAGATAAGTTTACATAACCATACAATCCAGCTAAAGGGTACAATGTCTTCTGTTATACTCACAGAATCGTGCATTTATCACCACAGTCGACTCAAGAACATTTTCACCCTGAAGAGCATTCACTATGTTTTACACTCCTACGTTTCATAATCTGGCTTTCCTTCAAGTGCCATATATGACCCTAAAGTTTCCCTTTCAACCACAATTGCACCCACACATCATCGCAGTTACACTCATGATCATGTGCTCGTGTCACCTTTATCCATTTCAAAACATTTACAATCAATCTTATTACATATTTTTCAAAAATTAAGCATCAGCTACCCATTCTCAGCTCTCATCCTGTTTTCTGGTGACCTATGTTCTAGATTTAACACCATATGTTTGCTAGTTGTATTTCCTTCATATTGGTGAGGTCTTATAATATTTGTCCCTTTGTGTCTGACTTATTTCATTCAATATAATGTCCTCAAGTTTCATTCATGTAGTCAGATTCATCATGACATCATTTCTTCTTAAGCTGCATAATATCCCATTGTATATATATATATATATACCACATGTTGTTTATCCATTCATGGGTTGTTGGACAGCTAGGTTATTTCCATCTGTTGGCAAATGTAAAAAATGCCACTATGAACAGTGGTGTGCAAGTGTAGGTTTGAATCCCTGCTTTCAATTCTTCTGAACAATACCTAGTAGTGAGATTGTTGGATCATACAGGAGTTCTATACTTAGGTTCTTGAGGAACCACCAAACTTGTCTTCCATAGAGCTGCACCATTCTATATTCTCTCCAGCAGTAAAAAAGTGTTCCTATTTCTCCACATCCACTCCCAACTTTAGTTTTATTTTTTCAATAGTGGACATTCTAGTAGTTGTGAAATCATACCTCATTATCATTCTTATTTGCATTTCCCTAATAACTAGTGAAGTTGAGAATCTTTTCATTGTGCTTTTTAGCCATTTGTATATCCTCTTTGGAAATATGTCTATGCATGTCTTTTACCACACACACCCCCCTTTTTTTATATATGCTGTATGGTAGGGTCACATTTCATTCTCTTTCCATGTAAGTATCCCTTTATTCCAGCACCATTTGTTGAACTTTTATGTTTGTTTTTGTTGGTTTCTTTTATTTGTTTGTTTCAGAAGTGCATGGTCTGGGAATTGAACCCATTTTGCCCATTTTTTTATTTGGGTTTGTCTTTTTTACTGTTGAGTTGTAGGATCTCTTTATATATCATGCATATTAAACCTTTATGAGATACATGGTTTCCAAATATTGTCTCCCATTGAGTAGGCTACCTTTTCAACCTCTTGACAACATCCTTTGAAGCACAGAGGTATTCAGTTTTGAGGAGGTCCCATTTATCTATTTTTGTTACTTGTGCTTTGAATATAAAGTCTAAGAAATCATTGCCTACCACAAGATCTTGAAGAGGCTTCCAAATTCAATCTTTTTTCTCAACATGGTTTTGGCTATAGGGGGCCCCTTAGGCAATTCAATGCCCAAGGCTGCCCCTCTGTACCTTTTCTGTTGATGCATTTCCTTCCTTAAGTGCTTTAGGACTATACTCTTACAACCCTTCTCAAAAGTCAGAAAGATGACTCTACCTGCTCCTATGCAGTGTGAATTCCTTGGATCACCTGAAAATACTTGTTAAAAATGAAGATTTGTGGGCACCTCCCTGGACCTGAGGAAGCTGGATAAACACTTTTCCCTCTGACAGATGATTCCTAGGTGCACTAAAATTCAGTAACCCAGTGCTTTAAGCCAACATGCATAATTCTGTGGGTGTCCCTTACAGCAGTGCTGACGAAGTGAAGAAATTAGCCAAGTGGAAAAGACCTGTTTGATCCCCACCCCCATAAGCCTGGAAGCCTCTCTATATGAAGTACCAAGAAATTTCCATTTTTATGAAAAAGATAGTGAAGGTTTGTATTCTTTAAATGGTCCCCACTGGTAGATACATCTAGGATTGGTGGTGGTGGTGAATAAAGTACAAATCCCAAGGTTCCCATCACTGCACAGGTCAGTGTTATTCGAAATGTTGCACTACGAGGCAGTGATGTGATGGACAGAATTTGTTAGAGGACTCGGACGTGGAGATTGAAGTGGAACAGGAGGATTGTGTAAGAAAGGGAATCTTTCCCTTGGTAAATAAAATTGCAGAGAATCTGGCTTTCTTGTATCCCAGGTTTCCAAAATGTTGCTGTTCTCCTTAGGCAATTTTATCTAATTAACATCTATTTTTCACTTTACACAGTAATCCGTATTCAATTACAAGAACCCAGATGCTGATGCTAAAACTGAAAAATCAAATGCATACAATAAATCTTTATAACCCATATCTAAAACCAAGACAAAGAAATGTGATTCTCCAACTACCCCCTCCTCCTTCTTTTACCTACATGCCATTCATTCCCTTTTTATAAATGCTTTTGGTACTTTGGTTCCATTCCAGAAGCATTATTGAACACCACAGGAAAAGGGTTAAAGAAAAGAAAAGAAACCAGTATGAAAATTAACATAGTTTCCACTTTCTGAGGATGGGTCCTTAGTGCTGCCCTCAAATATTTACATATTACAATATTTTTTATTTGCTTTAAATAATGCAATTAATTTTAAGAGAGCTCTAACCAAAATTAACAGAAAGATTGTTCAATTGTCTGTTTGCTACAAAGAAATTTATCCTCTAGAGGAAAAATGTTAAGTCATCACTTTGTACATCCTTAAAGTGTTGATTTTATAAATGTGCTCATTGAAATTCTTCCCCAAAGGCCTTATAAACAAATTTGACTTAGGCTTAATTAAATGGCTAATTATTTTGGTAATAAAGATTAATTTTAAAAAGGTCAAATTTCTGATTCAGTCAAATTAGTTGTCATGCACATTATGTACATTTTATAATACTTTACCCAACTTAAGTCTTTGAGTAAGAAGGAAAGAAGAGAAGGGAGGGTGGGAGAAAGGGAGAGAATGAGGACCAGAGAAAGGAAGAATAAGAAAGAAAGAGAAGAAAGATGGAGTGAGGTGGGATAAAAGAAAGAGAGAAGGAAAATGGAGGGAGAGAAGAAAGATAGATTGCGACTTATATGGTTGATATGAAAAACACAGTTTACAGTGTAGTTGTAGAACTCAGAGTACGACTTTTCTGTAGAGGAGAAGAGAACTAATATTTGTTAAGCACTTTCTACATGTCAGCTACGTTATTAATTAAGTGATTTAACCATCACAACAAATAGTTGAAAGATAAAGATATTATCCTTGATACTAGGAAACTGAGGTTCCATAAGTTTATGTAGCGTGATTAGCATAGCTTTACAAACTGCAAAACTAAAAATTAAATGCAGATATGACTGTTCAAAAAGTTTCCATTCCATTCGTATTATATCATATTATCTTTTCTCATGATTACATCTCTATTTCCATGGCATTCTCATTGTATCTATGATGTCTTGATTATTAATTGCTGATTCTAAGTCTTTGATTAGGAATTCAGCCTCAATTATAATATCACCGATATGAAAATAGTACAGTCCACTGCATAGCAAGTTCTCGCACTGGAGTTCAGAGCAAAGATTGTGAATCAAAGGCAAAATCTTTCCTCAGGTGTTAATAGAATTCATAAGTATCATTCCTCCCAGAGCAAAAGCGGAATGCAAAAATCAATATCGTGTCTCAGGGTTAAAGTATAGACTCCTTAATGTTAGTTTTCTTGCTGCAAAAATACAAAGCTCCTGAAAGGCAGGAAAGTCTGCTCAATTTTATTTATCTAAAATTTATCTTTCAAATATTTGTTGTGATGGTTAAATTAGTTAAATAATGACGTAGCTTACATATAGAAAGCTCTTAACAATTACACGTATTTTACTTTATCTCAGATAATTTTTTTCTTAAAACTAGATTAACCAATTGGGATCAAAGAAATACATTATTCAGATTTCTGTTCAAAGCACTCAACTGACTTTGAAAGCAGCATTCAGGATAAGAATAGTTAGAATGCCGAGGCCAAGGAAAACACCAGCCTGTGAATATCAGGAGAGAGACTCTGTATGTCCCAGAGATAGTGCCAAATATCCCGGTGTGCCTAGACAGTCCTTATTTTTCACCTGGCACTTGGCATTATTATGAATAGCATCTTCACCACACCTTCACAAAGCGGTCTCTGTTTAAGTGGTATCGTTTATTATTACTCCAGCTGTGGAAAACGTAGATCACCAGAGCAGATACAAATGTCCTTCCTTCCTATCTTGGGTTTTTACTGTGATGAGAACATGCAATAGTCATAGACTACTATAAGACCTTTATAAAGCTAAAACTAAAAAATATAAATGATGCTTATGTGGTTTTTAAGATGTGTTGAGAACACTTCGTTCTTTCTCTGCCAAAGTAGATCTTCATTTTGGCAAAGATGGCTAACAAGAGCTCAGACCATGGAGTCAATGGCAGACCTGGGTTGGAATCCTAGTTTTACAACTTAATAGCTGAATGACTTTGATCTAGTTTTTCAGATCTTCTTAACCTCAATTTTATGGTTTGTTACAGGGATAGGAATAATGCCACCTACCGTTCAGTGTTGATTTAACAAACTAGGGCTTTAGACCCAGATATATCTGAGTTTTAATCCCACTTCCACCACTTCATCACTGCATGATCTTGTACAATTTAATTTGGAGACTCAGTGTTCTCATCTATAGAATGGCAACAAGAACAGTTTCTACCTCAGGAGAGGGTACTTTGAGCACTGAATAAGATAATAAATATAAAGAAAGTAAAACAAATATTTTATCATAATTTTGAAATATAGAAAATAGCTAACATTGCCTTTTTTTCTGGCTACACATTGTTAGGTGTCAATGGGTCTAATTTAAATCAGTTTTCTTATCTGAAAACCAAATTAGGACTTTAAATACTTAAGGAAAGATTTCATATAAGCATAACCTATGAATTATACCACTGAAGTAGCTAAGTTACTGCCTCAAATAACATTGTTTTCTATTAAATGCAGTTAGAATTGCCAGGATTCATTTCTTTATGGGAACGGTTTCATACTTTCTCAGAGCTCATACTTTAAATTCACACTTTATCTGTTTTTCACCTTCAGTTTTATTCATGACTATCTCAGTTTGCTAAAACATTTATTGGTTTTCTTTCAAGACAATTTATCCAGATGAGGATAATTAGCTTGTATATTGCATGACGGTAAACATAATAGTAAAGAAAATGTGATTTCTTCTGATTCCAAGAATGTTTACCAAAATTCAAATAAACTGGCAAAATAGATGTACTTGAGCTTTACATACAGATGTGTGTGTATGTGTAATATACAATCTATATATCCAAGGATATATATATGTGCCAAATTAAATTCAAACATATATACATGTGTATATATTTATTAAAATTTTCATCTACATGTGTATCTATATATGTTTTTATTTTTTTGATATACTTTCAAATTTAAAGGACAGTTACAAAAGTAATTCAGACCCCATACAGAAAATTCCAACATATTTTTATCCCCCTGCCAAGATACCTAAATCTACAACATTTTGCCACATTTGCTGTATCTATATTTTTACCCATTTTCTGAACACTTGAGTGTAGGTTGCATATATGGCTCTTCTTTTTTTTTTTTTTTAACATGGGCAAGCACCCAGGAATCGAACCCAGGTCCTCGGACTTGGCAGGCAAGCATTCTTACCTGCTGAGCCACCGTGGCCTGCCCGCTCTTCTTGAACACTTAATATTGCCATGTACATTTCCAAAGAACAAAGATATTCACCTATATAACCATCAGAAGTGCAGTTATCAAGGTCAGTAAGTTTAACATTGATATGAAACAGTCTACATCCCAATAATGTACTTTTGAGATTTTTCTCCTCCCTTCTTATATCACATATTACAAGCAATTGTCAGTCTCTTTAGTTGCTCCCTTTTTTAAAATTGTGGGAACATATAAACAATGTAAACTTTCCCATTTAATTACTCCCAAGAATACCATTCAAGAGGATTAATGGCATTTACAATATTGCAGTACCCTCACCAATTTCTATTCCTAAAACTGTTTCATCTCCCAAAACAGAAACCCGATATCCATTATGAATAAATTCTCCATTTGCCCTGACCCTGCCATCCTGTACTCTAATTTTTGCCTCTATCAGTGGTCTATTCTCTGATATTTTCTTTGTAGTTATCATTGAGCTTACTAAATCTATAAAACTCTTATTTGCTTTGGTATACCAATTTATGTTCCTGTACCCTTCTATCCCCCCCACATTTATATAGTTCTTGTCACAAATTACAGGTTGATACATTTGAATCCAAAACCACTGATTTATCATTACATTCCATGCTCTCACTTTTTAGATCCTATAGGAAGTAAAAGTAGAGTTACAAACCAAATATTCAACAGTACTGGCATTTATATTTATCCATGTTGTTACCCTCACCAGACATTTTTACTTCTTCATGAGGCTTTAATCTCTTGTCTATAGCCCTTTCCTTTCAGCCTACAGAACCCCCCTTAGCATCTCTTATAGAGCTGGCCTAGTGGTGACAAATTACCTGTTTTTGTTTTTCTGGGAATGTCCTAATCTCTCCCTCATTTTTGAAACAGCTTTAGGTATTTTTTTTTCTTTCAGTCATCCCCTTGATCTGTTGTCTCCATGGTTTCAGTGAGAAATCAGTACTTAATTTTATTGAGGCTCCCTTGTGTGTGACACAGTGTTCCTGCTTTGAGCTTTCAGAGTTCTCTCTTTAGCTTTGGCATTCAACAGTTTATTATGACATGCTGTGGCATGGGTCTATTTGGGTTTTATCCAATTTGAAGTTTGTTGAGCATTTTGGATGTGTATATTCGTGTCTTTCATTAAATTTGGGAAGTTTTCAAGCCATTTTTCTTTGAATATTATCCTGACACTTTCTCTTCTCTCCTTCTGGAACTCCCACATATTGGTATGCCTGATGGTATCCCACAAATTACTAAGGGTCTTTTCATCTTTCTTCATTCTCTCTTTTCTGCGTCTCATATAGGATTATTTCAATTATCTTTTACCTTCAAGTTCACTTATTCTTTCTTCTGTCAGCTCCAGTCTGCTGTTCGCCCCTCTAAGGAATTTTTAAATTTCTATCAGTGTAGTCTTTAGCACTGTTTGTTTCCTTTTCATAATTTCCATCTCTCTATTGATATTCTCTTCATGTTCATCTATTTTCCTGATTTCCTTTAGTTCATCATCCAGGTTTTCTTTTTTTTTTTTTTTTTTTTTTTTTTTTAAGAGAGAGGGAGGAAGGGAAGGAAAGACAGAGAAGGAAGGAAGGATGGAAGGAAGGGAAACATCTTTAAACATTTTCTTGTTTTATTATATTTTGTTTGTTTGTTTGTTTTTTACATGGGCTGGGGCCGGGAATCGAACCGGGGTCCTCCGGCATGGCAGGCAAGCACTCTTGCCCGCTGAGCCACCGCGGCCCGCCCTCATCCAGGTTTTCCTTTAGTTCTTTTAAACATATTTAAGACTCTTTTTACAAGTTTTTGTCTGGTATGTCCCAGGTCTATTTCTCCTCATTGATGGTTTCTGATGCTTTAATCTTCTCCTTTGCTGGGACTTTGTTTTGTAATCTTTTTTTTTTTTACATGGGCAGGCACCGGGAATCGAACCCAGGTCCTCTGGCATGGCAGGCAAGCATTCTTGCCTGCTGAGCCACCCCCGCCCTGTTTTGTAATCTTTTATGGAAATGTAGGCATTTTGATATTGTAACATGTTACCACTGAAATGTAGACTCTGAGGTATCTGTTCCTTAAGCTTGTATCCAGCTAGTGTTATGATAGCGCTTTCTGTATAGGCCAGGAACATTTTTTTAAAAGAAAAATAAAAAATAAAACACACTTCCTAAACTTAGTAAATCAACCTGTGTGAGTGCTGTTCTCCAGGGCTTACCCAGGCAATGAGTTTAGAGAATAGCTTGAGAACAAATGTAGGTGCCTCCATGATTCTTTCTGTACATGCATCTTGTCTTAGCTATGCATTTGTGGCTCTAGAAATTCTCCATTTACATCAATATGAACATCCCCTCTTACATAGAAAACATTTTCTTTATAGTCCCAAGCATTGCACTGTATGCCCTACAGCCAGCAATTCTTACCCCAGGCAGCTGCGGTTTGACTGCTGTCTCACAACATTTTATAGGAGAGTTCTATGCACTGCCTTCTACACACAGAGTAAGTTCTGGAATGGTGAGACTGCGACCAATGTCTTGGTTCAATCCCTCAGTCTGCTACCAGATCAGAGAAATTGTACCAGACATAAAGGCTCTCCCCACATGTGCATGGCACGTGGGTTACTCTGTTTCCTCTGGAACCAAGACCAGGGACCTTCCCTGGAAGCCCAGAACAGCATTATCCCAATCTAGTAAGCGAATGGGCAGGAAACCAGCTGGAACACCATAAGATTCTACCATTTAAAGTTGCCTTTTTCTTGGTTTGGTGTTCTCTGTGCCCTGTTACTGTAGTCCTTTAATTATTTTCTGGAGTTTGATAAAAATGTTTCTGCCAGTTCTTGCTAGTTGTTCAAAGTTACTGTAGGGTAATGGAACCCTGAAGCTTCTCACTCCACCATCTTGATCAGAGCAAGATGTATGCATTTTCTTAACTGAAAGAAATAAATCAAGAAATCAATTATAATGTGATTTCTCTATACCCATATTATAAATGGCACAATTGAGAAGCAAAAGAATATTCATTAATGCTTTGTCTATAGTGATTTATGTCAAGTGATGATATGAATTAAAGATAAAGAAACTACATTGAGAAGAGAGAGTATTAGAGGAAGGACATGGGAATGATACAGTGTAAACAAAAGTCTTGCATTTATGTCCCCATTCCAGCATTTGTTAGCTATTTAACTTTAAGAAGTTATCCTTTCTCTATTATTGTTTTCACATAGTTCTGGTAAATAAAATATTGAAAGTAAAAAGCCCATTGAAACAGTCTTTAATTGTGTATCCCAAAGAATGGGGTGCAGTCATTCCAATGTAGTACTCTAATTTTAGATGGTGGGAAGTGTTCAGGGACACTGAAGCAATGAGGAGAAACTTACTGACTTGTAAATTTACTTTCAGTTCATCCCTCTGGTCATACAGATAGAGAGTAAATTTCTGGTTCAGAATCTTGGAAGAGGAATAATTAGCTTAGACTTATTATTCTGTTACCACTATTCATATTATGTATTAATGGATTTATGGCAAATGAATCTGGTTTTCCATTTAAAATAGAACATAAAATTTTATTTTTAGTATAAGTTTTTACATTAGTTGATTAAAAAACATTAAGTAAATAATAGTGTAGGTATCACACAGATTAAGCAAAAGTTATAACAGTGGTAAACAAAGAGCTAAAGTTTGGAGACACTGTGGTATTATTATTGCAAACTCAATAAATAATTATTGCCTGTTTTGTGTGAGATATTGAGTTAAGCACAAGAATTCTGTCCTCCTCCACCTTTCTTCCTTCTTTAGGACCACAAAAAAAGGAGCTAAAAAGCACATTCGTATATGAAAAGAGGCTGAGGCTTATATGCAATTCCTTCATAAATCTACGACTTGATTTATTTCCCACTGATTTTCTCTACGCTTGATTTTTGGGGCACCATGGTTGGGAACTACTATTCCAAAGAGACACATAGGTCCCAGTTCAAGAGCATAGACTCTAGTAGAACAGATAAAACATGTACATAAATAATACATTGTAGGAAATCATAAGTTACTGACAACATATTACAATATTCACAGGGAGAATAAAAGTAGTAAACCAAAAGGAAACATATTCTGTGCTAACTTTGTAATGTGGCTGATTAAATAATTGATTAAAGATATAACGGGTCATATCAAGATACCAATTATCCATTCAGAACAGAGGTTTAATATGATGAAGTTTCAAAGACTTTCCATTATATTTTTTATAAATGCAATCCGATGCACATTTTAAAAATATTAAATACTAAAAAAAGGAAAGATAATAGAACACCTAGACCTGAATGCTTAATATTTTGGTAGATTTCCTTCAAATCTTTGTTTATTGTCTAATGACCTCTTTTTTCTTTAGCTATACTCATGATATACATAAGAATTTGTATCCTACTTCTTTTACTTAACATTTTTTCACTTATATCCTTTCCAAGTTATTAAATTTACCCCATAACCATCATTTTAATTCTCTTGCAATTATTGATGAGATGAGTCATAGATAAATTATTTCCACATCACCAGGCATTGTTTTTCACAAATTTTCACAATATTAAATAATGTAACAATGCACATCTTTGCTGTTTGTACTTACAGTTTGATTCCAACTTGGGCAAACCAAATTAGTAGCAATGACTTGTACACTGATCTATAAGTTATTTGAAAACAAGAATTATATTTACTCAGCTCTATGTCCCCAGCTCTGCCTTACATATAGAAGATGCCTAATATGTGTTTATTGAATGACATTGAATTGAATATACTTCCTTCTTTGGTAGTTTTCCACATTTTTTAGAGGAAATTCAAGTTAATTAGTTGGCAGCCAAGTAAAATCAAATTTCCCAAGCAGCTGCTAACATTACATGCAAAAATCCAATATGATTCTCTGGGGAAGTAAAGAATTACATACTCTTGCTCACCTTGATTGCTATATAAATATATATATATATATGTGCCTTATAATAATGTATATTATTCACTATATATGTATATACACACACACATATATAGTGCCTTTATTTTCTTATTCAGAAAGTGAATAGAAAATTGAGAAAATTCCTACCGCCTAGGACTTTATTGATGATTTAGAATAAATTAAGAAGAAGCATATAAACAGGAATTTTTTGTGCAGTTTTTTATCCGGCAAAGATGTCTACATCAAAAAAAAAAAAAAAGCTAAGCTTTTTGCAAAATTTAATCTTATTTTGGCAAGAAATAATTGTGTCTTATTTATTTCTCCAATATTCTTAAAGAAAAACCTAAATATAAAATTGCATCAGGAATAACTTTAAATAAACAAAAATAAGAACTTAAATATATACATATATGTTAGATTCATACTTAATATCAATTTATATTTATTTTGGCAGAGAATGACTAGCTCCTCACAAAACCCACTTATTCGTCTTGGGCACTTAGTTAAACTAAATTTCCTAGCCTTCCTTGCCATTCTATATGACCACGTGGTAAGTTCTGCCTAATGAAATAAGAGCATAAATCATGGTGCTACCGTCAGGTCTGATTCAAGAAAGCCTTCTACACGTGTCAGAAAGCCTCTACACGTGATCCTCTTTGTCGCTCTCCATTTGGAATGGAAAGAGGGTCAAAGGGTGAAGCCATAAAATAGAATCCAAGTCTCTCAGTGTCTTCATGGAGTAGAATAATGAATTTCTACTATCTTAAGCCATTAAGATTTCAGGATTTATCTGGCAGAAATCTTTATTTGTTCATTTCTATAGTTCCAGACAGGATTTAAGGCAATTGTCTTGTCTGCACAGATTGAAAGAAAAAGAAGCAACTATTTAAAACCAGTTAATCTCCAGAGAGTCCCCTTTATTTGTAAATACCCCACACTTCAAAGAAAGAGGAAAGCATCCAGTTTTTCATGGAGCAATTGATAAAACTCAGGAAACTGCAAGGGAAACCACTCAATAGAATTCTTCATGTGATCTTATTTTCCCAAATAAAATTTAATTAACATCATGCAGAGGAGTACCTGTCCACTGTGGTCACAGGCTTCATGCAGATTACCCTGGGCGTATCTTGAGGACTGAGAAATTGCCACGGAAAGGCAGCCAACCCTTTTGGACTCCAGTCAGAGTAAGGCATGTATTTCAAAGCTTTTCCTGACCCTGTCATCAGGGGGATTTAAGTAAATGTTGGCAAGAATTTTTGCCCTGGGTATGATTACCTCAGTTTTGGCATCTGTAATATGAGATAGTAAACAGGCCATCATACCTACATTAATAGACCAATCCAGTACCCTCCAGTCTGCCTTCTCCTGAGGTGATTATAGCAAAACAGGTTTTAATACTTGCTTCAATTGAGAGATTTCATATGCCTAACATTGTTTGCAACATTTCCCCTAATATAGATGGAGTGTTGACTTTTATATGCTATCTCATTTCATTTTCATGATAATCCTGTAGGGTGAATTTTATTGTTCCTAGTTTGGAGGTGAGAAGACTGAGAATCAGGTAGGGTTAAAATATGAACATAGTTTTATTGTTGCATATCTGTGTTCTCAGCCATTAGCCTATAGTATCCTACAGGTTTGGGACTTTCTGCACCATATTTGTGAGACCATCAGCCATTTTAAGCCAACTATCCTTTAATTAATAATATTAATTTCAAAGAAACCTGGAAGCTAGACAAAAATCACATTAATCTTTAAAAGGTTTAAATGGAATAGGCATATTCTATATGTACAACCATTTCTATGAAGGCCAAAAGGAGACTCAGAACTGTAGGAGAGGAGCAAATAATTTACATTTCAAAGAGATCAAAATAAACACAAGAACAGAGGGCTCTCCAGTTTCAGGAAAGATTAAACAGAAACTATTAATTAATGACTTAGGACAAGCTTTGCTAATTGTTCACTATTCACTTGCATATAAGATGAACTCATGTTTTGAAATAGATATAGTCCAGTGGAAAGATGATTCAGAACCATGGAAAAAGATACCGAAGCATAACCCAGAGGGAAAATGAGGAAAATTTTTGTTTTACACTATTTTTAAAAGGAAAAGTTATTATTTTTTAAAAAATCAATTATTAAAACATATTTATGGTTGCTATCTATTTGAAATGAGCTGTGTTCAGTCATAAGGTGTGAAGAAGGTTGGAGGAAGTACAGGGTAAATGTCAAGGGCTCTGCCTTTGGAGTTAGGAAATCCTAGTAGAAGTATTGGCTCCATTACTGAGCAGAGCTATAACCTTAGGAAAATGTGCAGTAAACAACAAAGGTGCCTCCTTCCCTGAAGTCAGAGAGAAGTGCTTCAACAGGGTTATATGGAATGCTTAATCATCTTCCCCTTATAGTTAAGGGCAGAGCATAGACATCTGTCTGATGCCTTCCTTCCTAGGAAGCGTAGGGGACCTACATAACTGGGCAGCCTCTTTGGTGTCAAGCAAGGGAAGTTGCTGCTGGATTGGGATTGGTCTGCCTTTCCAGGTTTTTTTCTGGGCAAATGATGAGGACTACAAGTGTGAGAGAGCTAGCATGGGGGGTGTCTGAGGTCTTTCATAATAAAGTAAATTGGAAGGGCAATGGGTCCTCAGCAAATGCAGATGGACCTGAACTTCTCTATCCTAGAGATTGTGAAAGACTACTCAGCAAACGAGATTAGAGAATCAATCAAACAGATGAAGAAAGCCACACATGAGATATTCCTTCATTGCTCATCACCAAAGAGCCTTAGAAATTGCCCAAAAAGCAGTCAGTTTAAAAATCTACCAGTCCCAGAGAACACTTGTTATCTATGACAATGCCAGTTAAATAAGTACATTCCTGATCCCCTTAAGTCTCTTGAATAAATTATAAAGGGACAATGGAAGAAAAAATAAAGATGCCCTCTGAGTATATCCATGAGTCCTGTATGTTAAATTCATGAGTTTTATGCCCATTTTATAAAATCAATATAAATTTTTATTACATTAGATATTAATAGCTAATTTTCATACTGAAGGCATTTCACATCATCTTCAAACTAAATCATTGCCAAGCATCTAGCCAAGTAAGTACAGATCAGAATGCTATCTTTAGTTGATTCACAGAGTTGATGATACCTCTCAATTAATTATATGCAGATTAGCAGTAACTGTCTACCCACCTGCCTAAACCATTGAGTAATTTTATCATTAATTGTTTGGTTAGAAAGCAGTTATTTTATATTACAAAATATGCCAGATTGCTGTCTGGCCTTAAAATATTGGAAATTCCCTTTCCTGCCTTGAATGCTCTCCAGGTTCAGCCTCAGAATCGAGAAGAATTGAGTTTCCAGTTCTTCCTTAACAAAAACAAAAGGACTAGAGAGAAAATGGTACAAATGCAAAGTTTTGGGGGATAATCGAAAAACACATAGAAGGATATAGAAAGAGTTCAAATCCAATGTTTCTGGCCAAGTTTGGGATTTGGGGGGATTCAATCTCAAGTTTTGGGATTTTGGGGTTCAATCTCAAGTTTGTTTTGGTCCTTCAAAGAACTGAGGTAACCCTCGTGAGTTTCAAGTCTTGCTCACGTGAAAATTGATTTCTCTTAGTTTTCAAATGTTTTGTTCTCTTCTCACAACTCTTCAGGTATCTGATTTTGTCACAGATCAGTATTTTTGTACCTACAGTTTTAGATACCTGGAAATTATAACTCCAGGTGCATTTTGGACCCCTTTATTCATTAAATCCTTTGCTTTATTTTCTTTCCTACTTTGTCCCCCTCTACTGCCCATCCCACCCCATTTGGGAAATAGCTTTACTAAAAAATTCTTATCATTTCTAGTGTGAAGTTTAAAGAAATTTCTGTGCTATCCATTTATTGTGTTGTGCCCTTGTCAGTCACCAGTCAGAGAACTATATTAATCATAGAATTCCCTGGCTAAACAATTTGTCATTACCTTATCATCCATCAAAGCAGCTGTTCTCTTCTAAACTTTTTTTAAGTAACATACAACCATCATCTGTTTCCTTTCTTGTGATTTAAAAATGTTTTTTTTTTTAAACTCTCTATTTCTCTTTATCCATTTTACCAATCTCTTCAGTTCTCCTTATCATTGTACCTCTTGAAGGACCTCTTCTCCAGTTTTCACTGAATATGTGTTCAGGGAAATTCATGTCATTTGGGGGCATGCTTTCTCTTCTGAAGGACACTTTCAACAAACCAAACCATTACGTGATAAATACGATAATACTGACAGCTATTATTTATGAGCTAAGCACTTTACATAAATTAACTTTAATCCTCATATTTACTATATTTTATTATCACAAATTAACAAAGGAGATGATGAGAATTATAGGCATTATCAGCCTATCCACATGTCACAGCTAATAAGTATCACATTCAGAATTTGAGCCAGGTATGTTTGAGCCCAAATTTTTGCTTCTTCTATTCTTCCATGTTGCTTCTTTAAAAGTCTACTCCCTGATGTTTTTGTTTGTGTTTCTCACATTTATAGAGTGAACAGGGAATAAATACCCAGTGTATAAAAGTGTAAGTATGAAAATATCCAACTTCCCACCCTAGGTTTAAAAAGGTACTAATCATGATGTTTGAGAGTCCCTTTGATCAGAATTAATGGAAAGGCTCTAGTCAGCTTCCTATAGATTTTAGTTTCAGGCTTTATTCTTAATGAAAAGAAGTTCATCTTGTCAAACCTTGGTCACAGTCGGACATTACAGGCAAACTTTGATTGTAAGACTTTTGCTGACTGTGAAAGCTAAATGGAGCCAGCAGTTTGCCCTTCTGAACAAAAACTGAAAAATATTTGTGATGAGAGTAATAAAGCACAACTTTCCTCCATAGTTCCTAGACAACATCAGAGAACCGGGATGAGATATGGCCACAAACTATCTACTTCTGTCTAGCTGAAGAGCAGAGTGGAAGAGGTGGCCCAAATCTGAAGGGGAGCACACCCGCAGCCCACTTGCTCATACTTGTTCATCTGCCTTTTTAACAGCCCTTCACTTTGGAGCCAAAATAACCACATTTGAAAGAAAAAGAAACAAAAATGCAAATAGATATTATCCCCCTTCATTGAGCTCCTTTATCGTTTAATTGTACTCAAGATTGAATCGAATGTTGTCATTTTCTACAGTTGATAAACAGCCAGGTTAAGGGGGTTGGACTATAGGAACCTTCCCTAAATCATTATTGAAATAAATCAGAAATAGGATGCCAATTATCTTCTTATTTAACTGGTAAGATATAAATTGGGCAAACCCTGTCAAAGAAGACGGTACTCTCTAGTGGAGTTTTTTAAAAAATAACTCATTCCTTCCTAAAATAAGCCACCAAATAAGCTAAAAAAAAAAAAATACAGCATGTAATAAAACTTTTATCTTAAACATAAAGATCCATATAGTTGTAAAGGAAAATACATTTTCCCTGCCTTATGGAATAAATTCTAAAAAATAATTTGAAAATATTGTTTTCAAGGAGTGGCACATTATTAATCTACCCATGGAAACAATACCAGTGCTGGACACATTTGAAGGAATCAGGATATTCCTTGTCCTGTTAATTGCTCCTAAACTCCCCATCTGAGTGAATGGTGAGACGTCCCACCCAGTTGCCAAAAACCTGAAAACTCATCTTTTTCTCCTCCACCCCTGTATTCCCTACAGTGAATCTGTAACTACACTACTTCTATTCTGTCTCAGAACTCCTCCTGAGTCCATCATCTACCCTCACCCAGACCACTCAATCACTGGTTTGAAGCAATGCGCCAGCCTCACGACAATTTCCAGCTTCAAGTCTTTCCCCTGAATGTCTGTTCTTCACGCTGAAGTCGGATTAATCTTCCCAAAATGTAAATCTGATCATATCACTCTTTTACATAGAATAATTTAATAGCATACCATTACCCTCAGGATAAAGTGAGAAGAGCTTTAGGCTAAGTTTACAAGTTTCTTGTAAATCATTTCCCTAGCTACCTCTTCTGCTACTTTTCTCCATTTTTCTCCTCAGCTTTTGCAGCAACAATGCTGAACTACTTTTAGAACCCCAAAATGAACCCCAAAGTGTTCCATTGTTGCTGTGACTTTGCACATGCACACACACCATTCCTTTTGTATGGGACTCGCTATACCTCCCCCAATCAAGGATCTGAATGGAAATAAATTGTTGCAAGGCTCCCATATTTTACCTGACATAAGTAAACATTAACTCTAAATAAATAATGACAAGTTAAAGATGCATAATGTAATCCCTGGAGCAACAATTTTAAATAATGTAAAGAAATATCTGTAGGACATCAATAAAGGAATGAAAATGTAATAACAAAATTAAATTAGAAATCATGCAATTTCTATGTTTTATTGTAAAATACATCCATGACTTCTAAAGTGTCAAAACAATTTCAAAGTAAGATAGGTTTATTTTTATATAAAAGTAATACAGGCATACTGTAGAAGAAATTTAGGAACACATATAAGCTTATAAGAAGCAAGTACAAATCACCTTTAATCCACACCTGCAAAATAATTACTATCAACATTTTCATGTATACCCTTTCAATTTTATCCTTGCATATGTATAAATATTTATAGAGATGTATATATATTCATACATATTAGTACACACACAATGGGAATATATATCATGATTTCATCTTTCCACGTTTATAAATATAGATCTAAGTCTTGAGTTTTTAATGGCCATATAGGATATTATATGGATATATACTAATTTATATAAACAAGCCATAATATTTATGAACATTTATGTATATTATTTCCTTATGATAAATTTATAGAAACAGAACTTCTAGATCAAAGGGAAAAACATATTGAACTTAGATATATTAACATTTTTTATATCAATTAACCCACTGAAATGATGTGTCGGTTTATAGTCCTTGTATCAGTATATAAATGTTCTTTTCATTCTATACTTTTTAACTTAGGGTAAAATAAAGTACTGAACTTTGTCATTCTGACAGGAAAAATTGATATATCACTATTGCTTAACTTGCATTTCTTTGATTACCAATGAAATTGATCATCTTTTCATATACATTTTAGCTATGTTTAATTTTTATTACATCCCATTGTCTACTTTTCTATTGGCATATGCCTGTTTTCCTTATTAATAAGAGCTCTTTATTTAGTAATATCTCCAATTCCTTTTCTATTATGAGTTTAAAAGATATTCTCCAGTTTAGCAATTGCTTTTGTGCATTATGTTATTTTTTATATCAATATTTTAAAATTGGCCATCTTTTCCTTCATGGTTCCTAGCTTTATTCATAGAAAGGCTTCTCAATTTGAATATTATAAACATATTTTATTGAATTTTATTCAAGTATACTTTTCTTTTTACATTTTAATCTTTGGTTCACCTGGGTTTTATTTTATTGGAAGGCATGAAATTGATATTTGACTACCCCCCTAAATATCTAGCCAATAATTTATACTTTTCTCACTGACTTCAAAAGCCACCTTGAAGATAAACTCACTTTTCAAATATATTTGTATATAATTCTTTAGTCATTGTTTTATTACCTGCGTTTTTTGTGTCAGTATCATGCTGTTTTATTCTAGTATTGCACCATATATTTAAATATATCATAGGGTCTTTTCTCGTTGGCATTTTTTAATGCTTCTGATTATTTTCATGCGTAATCTTCCAAATGAACTTTAGAATAGACTTTTCAAGTTCAATAATAGTATTTCTTTAATGTACAGCTGTACTGAGAAATGATGAATATCTTTGTAATATTGAGTCTTTCCAACTTGGTACATAATGTATCTCTCTTTTTAGCAAGTCTTGTTTCCTCAGTAGAGCTTAAAATTGTGATAGTAGTTTTGCACATTTCTAAGGCATTTGATATTTTTAGTGATATTACCAGAATAAATTTTTGTAGTAACATTTTCTAAATGCTTTATTTTCGGTGTATAAGAAATTATTTTAGTTTTGTAAGGTACTAATTCACTAATTCTCCTATTCATTTAAGAGTTTTTCAGTTGGTTTCCTTCGGTTTTCATGGCAGACCCCAATTTGATCTGTAAATGATAGTTTAACCTCATCCTTTCCAAAAATTATAATTCCTATTTTAATGTTTCTATCTAATTCATTTGGATAGCATTTTTTTGAGTCTTTACCTTGTTTCTACATTTTGGGGGAATTTTTCTAGTGAGTCAACATTAAGTTTAATCGTAGTTGTCACTGTTGAGTTTAATCCTAGTTGTTAATTTTTATGGATAGATTTGTTTCTCTATAGCCATAGCTATAGATACAAAACATCTATAGACACTGTGATTGAGAAATGTTCTTGTTTATTTTGCTAGCCATTTTATCAGGAGTAAGTGTTAAGGCTTGTCAAATATATTTTATCTAAAAATAACATTTGAAACTACTTAACCTTGAGTAAAATAGTGTTTGAAGATTAATTGTCCCCTGAGAACCTCAGGTTGAGAAGCACAGCTCAACAGTAAATCTCTTGCTATTCAGTTGCGCTGTGAGTTCAGTGTCTGCTTTTCTCTCTGCCTTTATAATTCACTCATTTCCAATCTCATTTGGGGCCTACTTAATTTCACTTTAACAGTTCCACTCTGTTTGGATTTGAATATAAGAGAATGATAGTTCATGTCTCACAAAATTTTTTTTTCTTAGAATCTGTCTCTACAACTCTTCAATATTTAACCATAAAGCTTAAAGAAAGCATTTTCATCATAGCCGTCATGGTACCTTGAGTCTGCCTCATTCAAAAAAGCACAAAGACAAATTTTGAGGATTTTTGTTTGCCTCAAATAACTGCACTGAATTCTGAAAAAGAACCTTAAAATAAAAGATTTTACATTAAAGAAAATAGATAATTCATATGTGAAAGAAAAGATATGCTAACACTTCGTATTGAAAGTATTTGGAAACTAAAGGTCTGATGTTGCATGTAATGTCTGCTAGCTTCGTTTTGAACAGAAGAATATCCCAAACATTAGAGATGCAGTCACTGATTCCAAATGACAGGTTTCCTCTTAGCCATTGACCTCTGTTTCTCTCATTTGAATCCAAGATAGACACTTTTGTGAAGTGTGTGCTGTTTTGCCTGACAGTCTGTGCCAGATACTGTACTAGGCTCTCTATGATTATCACGTAGTAAAATTGTCATGACAACCCTAGGATGTTATTACTATTATCCCCATTTTTCAACCAAGAAAACTGAAATGCTGAGAGTGACATAGCTTGTTCAAGAATGTACAGTAATAACGGTAGCCCTTGGTTTAACCCAGAGCTGATTCCAAAACCAGTGTCCCTGCCTTATTCAGTCCCTTCACCCATCTCTATCCTGACTCAACTTCTCTCCCTCCCTCCTTTCGCCCTTTCTCTTGCAGGCCCGTGACCGAGGTGTAGACTAAGAGGTGGAGTCATGCTTCACACGGCCATACCATGCTGGCAGCCATTCCTGGGTCTGGCTGTGGTGTTAATCTTCATGGGCTCCACCATTGGCTGTCCTGCTCGCTGCGAGTGCTCTGCCCAGAACAAGTCTGTTAGCTGCCACAGAAGGCGGCTGATTGCCATCCCAGAGGGCATCCCCATCGAGACCAAAATCTTGGACCTCAGCAAGAACAGGCTGAAAAGTGTCAACCCTGAAGAATTTATATCATATCCTCTGCTGGAAGAGATAGACTTAAGTGACAACATCATCGCCAATGTGGAGCCAGGAGCATTTAACAACCTCTTTAACCTGCGTTCCCTCCGCCTGAAAGGCAATCGCCTCAAGCTGGTCCCTTTGGGAGTATTCACAGGGCTGTCCAACCTCACCAAGCTCGATATTAGTGAGAATAAGATTGTGATTTTACTAGACTACATGTTCCAGGATTTGCATAACCTGAAGTCTCTAGAAGTGGGAGACAATGATCTGGTTTATATATCACACAGGGCCTTCAGTGGGCTGCTTAGCTTGGAGCAGCTCACCCTGGAGAAGTGCAACCTAACAGCAGTACCGACAGAAGCTCTCTCCCACCTCCGCAGCCTCATCAGCCTGCACCTGAAGCATCTCAATATCAACAATATGCCCGTGTATGCCTTTAAAAGACTGTTCCACCTGAAACACCTAGAGATTGACTATTGGCCCTTATTGGATATTATGCCTGCCAATAGCCTCTATGGTCTCAACCTTACATCCCTTTCCATCACAAATACCAACCTGTCCACTGTTCCCTTCCTTGCCTTTAAACACCTGATATACCTGACCCACCTAAACCTCTCCTATAATCCCATCAGTACTATTGAAGTAGGCATGTTCTCTGACCTGATTCGCCTTCAGGAGCTCCATATAGTAGGGGCCCAACTCCGCACCATTGAGCCTCACTCCTTCCAAGGGCTCCACCTCCTTCGCGTGCTCAACGTGTCTCAGAACCTGCTGGAAACTTTGGAAGAGAATGTCTTCTCCTCTCCTAGGGCTTTGGAGGTCCTGAGCATTAATAACAACCCACTAGCCTGTGACTGCCGTCTCCTCTGGATCCTGCAGCGGCAGCCTACCCTGCAGTTTGGTGGCCAGCAACCCATGTGTGCTGGCCCAGACACTATCCGTGAGAGGTCATTCAAGGATTTCCATAGCACTGCCCTTTCTTTCTACTTTACCTGCAAAAAACCCAAAATCCGTGAAAAGAAGTTACAGCACCTTCTGGTAGATGAAGGACAGACAGTCCAGCTAGAATGCAATGCAGATGGGGACCCGCAGCCTGTGATTTCCTGGGTGACACCCCGAAGGCGTTTTATCACCACCAAATCCAATGGGAGAGCCACTGTGTTGGGCGATGGCACCCTGGAAATACGCTTTGCCCAGGATCAAGATAGTGGGATGTATGTTTGCATTGCTAGCAATGCTGCAGGGAACGACACTTTCACAGCCTCCTTGACTGTGAAGGGATTCGCTTCGGACCGTTTTCTTTATGCGAACAGGACCCCCATGTATATGACTGACTCCAATGACACCATTTCCAATGGCACCAATGCCAACACTTTTTCCCTGGACCTTAAAACAATACTGGTGTCTACAGCCATGGGCTGTTTCACATTCCTGGGAGTGGTTTTATTTTGTTTTCTCCTCCTTTTTGTGTGGAGCCGAGGGAAAGGCAAGCACAAAAACAGCATTGACCTTGAGTATGTGCCCCGAAAAAACAATGGTGCTGTTGCAGAAGGGGAAGTGGCCGGACCCAGGAGGTTCAACATGAAAATGATTTAAGGGTCCACCACTCATACTATTGCTTCTGTGTCATTGTTGGTTACTAATGACACAGTCTGGCACTGCAAATTACTAGGTCAAGAGGCAGCACTGTGCAGCTGCCCCTGTGTCAAAGCAGGGTCCGTGGACTCTGGAGGACTTCTTAAGGAAACTTTCTACCTGGAGGCTAGCAGGCCTCTGTGTGGAGCCCTTCACACAGTGGGACACTAATTGTTTGCATTGCAAATACTGGCATTCTGGGGATCTCAGTAATGAACCTGAACGGTTGGCTCACGCTCACGGACAGATACTCAATATTTTCTACCACTGCAAAAACAAAAGAAAAATTTAAAAAGAACAACCTACAGTGTAGGATTTACATATTAAAAGGACACATTTGCCTAAAACATACTCTACAGAAAAATTTGTACCTATGATTATCATTTGTTAAAGCCTTGCATCATACCATATTGTTGGTTCAGCACCACAAAGAAATCAATATATTCTTTACTTTTTTTGAAACATATATGCTGTATATGTTTTAAAGCAATATGAATGAGAGGTTGTGCTTTTAGTTACTCACCACTATAGATTCAAGTGTGATTTCTCCTTTCTTTGCATACAGATAACTCTGAGACTAGATCCCTGGAGTTATGGGTGGAGATACGTGTTTGTCTGAAGTAGGATGCCGAGAAACAGGACCCAACGCAAAACTGCTCAACTATGTTAACTTCTGTTACTATAAATAAAGGCATGTGCCTAGTTTTGATACAGAATGGAATATTTTTTATACTTGTGATATTCACAATGGACCAGTTTACTGTAACAAAACCCTTGGTTTCTCCAGCAGGTGGTGGGCCACTAGACATAGTTGACCTGTAAAATGCAAGGTAGGTGTGAATAAAGAAAACAGTCCATTTAACCACAACTTGCTTTTGCTTTCATCAGCCCAGGCTAATGTGTTAATAGAAAATGCAAGAAGAGGTGATGGTTATAAAATCATAGTATAATAGCTACCTTGTAGCTAAGATCAAGAATCCATTAGTCAAAAGGTCTCTAGATAAGGAGTTCTTCTCAAATGCCGACACAAACCAGGGTGATCCATGCATAACATGACATTAATGCAACTAATGATTTACTTAAAAGGTGATGACTCCCTGAAGGGGCTGCTGCCAGTCAAAGGGAACATTCAGCTGCTGCACACTCTGGTGTTGTCTATTCAATTACAATACACAGCAGTAGTACCTTGAATGGGCAACTTCAGGGTTTCTCCCTGCTTCCTTATCAAGCAGATAATATTTCTATTTTGAAAATTATCCTGGGTAGACAAGAGGAAACTTGTTTTCTAAAGAGGTAAGATTATAAAGCACTCTCAGATTTTTTTCCACGCCAAGGAAAAACTATAGTCCTATAAATGTGTTAAACTATACTGACTCTTTTAGCCCTCTGACCCAAAGATATCTGCCCAATTTGTATTTATGATTATTACTCAAAGTTGAAACATTCTAGTTTGTTTTTTTTTAATGGCATCATACCATTATCACCAGTGATCTTGTTTCAATAATGGATTATTTCATTTAGCTAAATGTTAGTTAATGACTTTCAAAACATATTCAAATCATCTGAGAAAGCATTGAATTTGAGCATATTCATGAAATGGGACATATATAATCAGCATGGAACAAATAGGAAATTTCTATATTTCTCACATTTTGAGAGGGATCTAAAAATCAGTTCCTTTTTAGATAACATGCAAATGGGAATAGAAATTCCCTGGATTTGCTATTTGACATAGCAAATTGGAGATCTGACTTTCAAAAAACTTGGCATTTTTTAGCATTTGAAACTTTGAGGAACTTTAACAAAATTAAATTGACCTCAATGATATAGTGACAAGCCCAGAAATTGTTTTTGCCAATTGGATAACAGCAAAGTTACACCCTTTTCCCCCTTACTAATGGGTAGAAAATTAGATAGATTGAAGAATTGCCTGTTCCATCATTTTCATTTGTTTTTCCTAATTGTTATCATAGAGCTTTTAGAAATTCATTTCCCACTTGTGGTAATTATGTAATTTATATCTAATAATACAAATGAAGCTCTGCATTGAATTCTATCACAATTCCAACTGGCATGCAAATGGAATGGGGTCTTTCAAAATATAAAGAAGGACAAAGTTAAAGTAGAGATAGTCTTTCAAAAGTAAATAGAAAATAGTTCCTCTTAATTTTGTAGCATATTATGGAGCATTTAACCAATACAAAAAAATAATGAGAGAAATACTGAATAGAAGGAATTTGTGCTTCTAATTTTTTCAAAATAAAAGTTGACCTTCAATGAGTGAAATGCAATTGGATTGAAATTAAGCCATTTAAGAAAACATTCAGTCAAAAGATTTAGCTATTACTCAATCTGGAAGAAAACAGTATCGAGTCTTTCAGGGGTTTCCATACTCTGATCCATGGAACACCAATTCTAAAATACTAATAAATGTTCTTCCAAAGTAGATATTTTCATCGACTAATAAAGTTGGGAAAATGCTGCATTCTATAACCACATCTTGGCAGGGCAAAATGCATATGAAACCAATTTTCTGAGAAGTCTTGTAGAAAACAATCCTGTTTAATATTGTTTATCTTGGGGGTTCTCTGAATTATTTTGTGCATGAAGTACCTCTTTCCATGATGTAGCTATTAACATCCTTAGGAAAAACTAGAGTTCTGCAGCACCCAGTTTGAACAACATTCATCTAGAGGACTTCACTGATGTATTTCTAAACCTTATGTTCTAAGAGACTACAAAAAATATATCACCTGCATAAATGTTCAGATCATAAAAGTGGCCTGATAATTCCATGCAAATCAATTACTTCTTACCTGAAGCAGCATAATAATGAATTTATAAAGGTCATTTAATTTTCTACATTCTCACTATTGGTGCAGATCTTGGGTTCATTTTTATACCTGCAAAGCTCTGGATTCGATTGACTGGTAGATCCATGGTCCACCATTCAGTTTCATAAAAGAATCACTGGCATGAATTTCCCTTATGACTTCAAAATACCTCTCTTTAGATCAAACTAGAGCATAGTAGAAAATAAGAGATCAGTCCAGCTTTTCCCCTTAGTCATCATCACTGAGTTATTAAATCTCTAGAAGGAATAGCTCCCTGACTAGAACCCCCATGGTCTGAGAGAATTTACTCATGTCCCCAAATGCCTCTATGTACAGACATTTGTTTTTAACTTCAGGGATTATGCTCAGAAACTGTTCAACAACAAAAAATGTGTCTTGAGGCTTTCTTGGAAAAAAAAAAAAAGATACATTGTTTTCAGCTTAGAATGTTAAGACCTGACAAAAAAAAAACATACCAAGAGTTTAAAGGGAGGGTCAGGAAAACACTTGTATTCATTTTAAACCTATTTCTTTTATTGCTATTTTTATAATTATCTTTCAACTGAAGAAGAATAAGAAATTATGCTCTTTCATTAATTCTCATCAGTGTCTTTTTTTTATCACTCTCTTCTATGGCCTGGTCACTTTACATAGCTCACATGAGCTTTTCCAAATGAATTTTGTGGCATGTAGGGAACAGAACTTTTGGGGCTACAGCATTCATTCTATTTGGTGCCTAGGTAAAGATGTTTTATCTTTCTTACTGGGATTACGTTCCTAGAAGCATTCTCAGACTAATATATCATGTGCCTGGTGATTTCCATTGACTTCATAAGCTCTATCCCAATTCCTTTTTATTTCCCCTAACCTCCTGGATGTTTCTTGTTTGAGAAGTTTTGGAGTTATTCTGCCTTTGTATTGAAAGCCCTGAAGAATGAAATGTTATCTGACTTCTTAATTTTAGAGTAGCATGTTTGGGTTAGGCAACAGAAGTTGCTTCCTGGTACTTTAGCAAGCACTTGGCATGAATCTCTTAGTAACTCTCCCCTTTATCCCCTCAAAAGCCATTACAAGAGAACCTTCTCATTCTCTCGCTACCAAAATATTTCTATATGGAAAGGACAGGTTCAGAACATCTGTTTACAAGATCAAAATAATTGCTGATTTGCCATATTTAGCAAAGTTTGCCCATTTTAAACTGCGTCCAAGGATCAGAGGCCTGTGCTGACAAGGCTTAAGTCAAGTAAATTATGTCTTAAACCAACAATTGATGACAGGTTTTCAGATCTGAAGTTGGTTTGTCTGTTTGGGAATCAGTAATTATAGCTGGATACTTTCTCAGAAAAAAGGTGGGGACTGGAAACTGCTTATCTCATGTCAGCTTTTCAACAGAATGCCTATGATAATATGTTTGCCAAAAGATGTGGTTAAGAATTTTATAAAAGGTTTACTTTTTGAAAACAGGCTTGGAGCTGGGAAATACGGGAAATTAATCAAGACAATCTTGCCTGTTCCCCAGACTGCCCTTCTCGAGTCTGCCAAGGTCTTTAATACCAACCACTCCTGTCAGTCCATTTCCTTGGAGAACACCTGAATAAGGGGGAGGGAAAGAGCAGGGACTACCAACTCCCCTGGGATGGCCCATAGAAGAAAGCTTTGGTATTCCCCTACATAACTGTCTCCTTCCCTGACACCACAGTTGAAATGAACCCTCATTCTCCTGCTCTCACCAATGTCACCTCGCAACTGCTGTCAGGCATCATCAGTGAATGCTTTCTCCAGAGACAAGTCTGCTTTCATTGGAACTCAGAAAGTTTTGGATAATTGTTAAACTGGAAATTGCTTTAAAAACAAAAAAACAACTCCACATAACACTGTAAAAGTTAAGACTTACCATTCACATAATCACAAGCTGACAGCAATCTGCAGGTTGAGTGATTCTGAATTTTTTTCCCTCCTCTATGAGCAGGTGGGTTGATATAATGCCAGCCTTAAATAGAAAGCTTTATTTATAGCCTTAGCAGAATGAGAAAAGAGCTGGTGTAATCAAGAAAGCCCTTCACATTTTAAGGAAAGCTGTAGTTTTAGTATGCAAAGTAGCCATTAAAGGACAACAAAAATGCAAATTTATAGTCTACTGAATTGGTTAAGTACATTAATTCCAATAAAGATCAAAAGCAACTGTCCATAATGAAATGTGTTAAAGTCAAAGATTTTGTATCTATTCTAAAAGGGCCAAAAAAATGCAGAACATTTTTGCCATGTTTACTTTCTACATTTTGTTGCACACCTCCTATTCTAAATTGCTTTAATATCTAGAGTACACTGCAACATAATCATCATATAATGATTAAGTAAGAGACAAATTCAGACTGGCAAAAAAATACTCCCAATCTTTACAACATATGTCCAGCATCAAACTGATTCGCTTAGGTGTTAGTTGTGTTACAACAAGAGATCAGAAATGAATCAAGAACAAACTTTGTATAGAGGCTATTTGGAAGAAAAATATGTTCTTTTCCTCTCCAGTTATAAACTCAGGTGTGCTACACACACGGGGTGCTTAACTTGCAAGTCAGCTGTCTTCTCATGCTTTTACCATAGGTATGGAATGGCCCAAATCATAATTAATTTTTAAAATATTGTTTATATATACATATATAAATATATGAGGTGGTAATTTGATTTTAAGTGTTTAAAATGTAACTGTTTTAAAAGTTGATAAGCTTGAGCAGGAGGGGATAAAAAAGAAACAGAATGTTTGTATTTTGTTTTCCTTTGTGTTTTATCACAATCGTACTCTGGGAACATCCACGATTGAAAGCTAATCAACAGCTTCCAAAACATTTTTCTTTTTTAAAGCCTGATAGCCTTTGTTCTAAAAAAAATTAGTGTTAATGACAAAAATATCTTGATTTTGGTCTGTGTCTCATTGAGTGTTACTATTGATTTGTGTTGTGGGCATGTTGGTTTCTTATAACAAGTAAAAACAAGCTAACTTATCTTATTAATATGCAAAACAAGTTAAAATAATTCTTTGGTTTATTTTTACTGATGAAAAGGGCCTAAGCATCTGACATCTCAGTTAATTTCAGTAGGGTATTATTCAATGAAATGTAATAAAAGATCATTAGAATCACGTAGAAAACATTTCCATACTGAGAAAGGTATGAGCTTCACAAGGGGCATGACATTGTTTAAATCACACACTGCATTAGTCAAATAACCTATAAAATGGTTCACGTCAAGGAGATGGCAGTTCCGCTGGCATTTGATTACAAAGCTGGGGTAGGTGGAGACTACTCAGAGGTCAGAGGCCAGGCTATCAGGTTCTCCATATGTAAAATATCCAAGTCTATGTAATATCAAGCACACTAAAAAGTTATTCTGTTAGTGAAGATAAATCCTGTATCACTTGTAAAATCCTGTCAAATTCACTTGATTTGGTTACATAAGCAAAGTAATGGACAAGACCTTAGATATGAAGTATACGTGAGTAAGAATGAAAGGGTTTAGAGTAAGCCATTCATACAATGCCATCTAGCTTTTTTCTCTTGAATTATCCTTCACCCAGCCAACTTTTAATGATTTAAGACATCAAGTTAGATAGAAAGGCACAACTAATTAAACTAAAGAAAAATCTCTTATCTGCAGGCAAATTGGTAACAAGGAAAAGAGAAGGTCATCTAGTGTTAAAGAGGAAAAGAATAAAACATGAAATAAACTCCCCTAGCACAATCTTTCTGCTGGGAGTGAAGTTCTCTATTCTTGTCTTCGGTAGTTAAGGGAATGGGCTTTAGGGAGATGTGCTCAAATAGCTGCCAACCTCAATGGTATCATCTTCAGCCGCTGTAACTCTTTTGATGCTTCTGGTGAAGAGCAAGTAGGCGGCACAGTCAGTAACAACCTGGAAGCTATGCTGTTAAATGGCAAGGAAGCCCAGCATTCACTTCCAAGCAGCAGCAAAAATATAAGTTTTGAGGCTGCTAGTATGAAATTCAGCAAAGAACCCTTTGCTTGTCTTCAATTGCAAAGCAAAGAGTTTGCCACCAGAGAGGGGCTTCCTTGTCCTTGAAGATTTCCTGGTAATGCCAGAGCTGCCTGAGTAGGAGTCCCATCTCTGACAATGGGCTTTCATTTCATAACACTAAACGAGTGCAGCTAAAACAGAGGTTTTCCTTAGACAGTTCTGAATGTGTTGGCTATATATCATTGCCAACTAATATCACAACTTAGACTGTCCAATAATCTCACTGTTCAGGGGGAGGATGGCTCAACACTTCAGGCCTTGTTCTTCATGAATAGGAAGAACATAATATAATGGAGTCAAGATTTTAAATGAAGCTGAACATACGCTGACTCAATGGACTGGCTTCTGGCTTTGTACTTATAAAGATATTCTGGTCATGTGCTGCTTCATAAATGTAGAAGACGACATAGTTCAGCATTTCCATTTTGGTTTTGTTTTTTTTTTCTCTCATTTTCTCATCATGAGGATACTGTTCCAAATAACTGGCTAGCTATTGTTTCTGTATCATTTGATATATTCTAAATAAAAGTTATGATTTCCACCTACTCCCTTTAAAACAACTGAGCTTATTGTAGAACCCAATATATTTTTCCTAATTACCTCATTGCCAGACTCCAAATATAGGCCACGGAGACTGAATGTGGAATAAAGCCAGTTCGGGGAAAAGTTGAGAAACTTTAGTGGGTTCCTGAAGGGAAATTCATTTTAGTATTTCTACTTCTGATTGCCTCTAGGGTTTGTCACCTGGGTGCCTTTCATCAATTCTTATAAACAACTAAGTGCAAAAAAAATTCCCTTCTATTCTCTATTAAGGAATTTAGATTGGGAAGGAAATCCTTCAATTATAGCTACATAGGTATTGTTTCATTCCATAATACTCTGAGCTCAGTTTATCAAAGTGTTGGAATTTGTAAAAAATTTCACTAAATGTTTCAATGTTTTATATATATATATATATATATATATATATATATATATATATATATGATACTAAGAACCATCTGGAGAAAAGGCAGAGAAACAGAAAAGACACATGGAAATATGATTTATCTGAGGATTGGCCTCTATAAAAAAAAACTAAAAACACAACTCAACCACTGAGGAGTCAGGGTCTGAGAGAAGAAAATTCAAGGAGTGCTCCTCCTTCCCCACTCCCCCTCCACAAAAAAACCCCACTACTAGAAAGGTTAATTTCTCACTTGAAAGACCTAAATTTTGTATGTGATTTTAAAAGTTAGAGCTATAATGAATAATTTTATCATTTTTATTGTCATATTTGGAGATAAACTTATTTACCAGATACCACTGTAAAACAAAGGAAACATTTTTATGTACATTTTCTAACCACAGAATCACTAGTCATTATTTCTAAGCATAAGAAATCAAACATGCTAGTACCCTAGCACAGGCCAATTTCATTACCTGTAATTGATTCCTTTAGCCATAGGGTATTAGCTGGATGTACAAAAGACTAATAGGTTGAGTCCATTATATACTCAGGTCTCTCATAAAAGCTATATCAACACTCCATTAAGCATACACACACACACACACACACACACACACCATGGCAGCAGGAGTTTAAGCCTCACAGTTCAAAAATCCTACAGGGAATTAATTTGCTGAACACAGAACAAATGAGTAATGCAGAGATTATCAAGTCAACTCCACCATTCCACCACCTTGATTTATATAAACTCTCCTATTTTAAGAACACCTAACAAATCCAGCTGCCTTTACTTCAGTGATCTCAAGAGCCTGATACTAAAGCACTGCTCTAAGAAACTTGTAAGTATTAATGTAGGACTGGGTTCAATACCGGGTAGCTGTTTTCTGCTCTGTCTCCTGGAGTGAGAAATGGGCTCATAGAAATGAGACACAATTGAACAAATGTAGCCTGGCTGGTGAATCTAGAGAAGTGTAGTTCAATGTATTTTCAAAATAGCAGTTGATAAGAGAGACAACAAGCTTTTCAAATGAATAGCAATGAGTGAATAGGTACATACAGGAAATGTTCATTTTAGAGGGAAAGGACGGTGTTTAGATATGTGACACTGCCTATAATGTTGATTTTCAAGGTCTGGGTTCCAAACTGATAAGTAAAGACATTCTATATTAACAAATATTTTAAATGCCTGTATATTTATAACCTTATCAATGCTGCCAATATTAGCCAAATATCTACCCAGAGAAAATTCAGGAACCTACTTAATTATTTCATTTTCATCCTTGACTAGCCATTGGAAATCAGAGTTTTTAAGCTTTTGTCTTAAAAGACGTAGGAAATTTTGTTTTCCCCTTATCCAAGCACAATCTCCTTTCATTCATGCATGCATTCATTTAATCATGCAACATCTACTGAGTATTCATTATCATAGTAACTTAACAACTCGTCAATAAATAAAGCACTCATCAAATTGTGGTCCAAATTCTTATCCTGCATTTCTGCACAGTAAGTCTTTCCATATCCGTGTTGATCACAGCATGGTTTTCATTCTACCATCCAAACCACATGGTTTAGAGATGGGCCTTAGTGTTCAAATGGCCAGACACAATTCTGCCCATAAGGACCTACCTGCTTTAATGATCCACTCTCAGGGAGTCAGAATAGTTAAGTACTAAAAGGACCAGGATCTGGAATAAGAGTTCCCTGGGCTCTCTCACCAGATTCATGTTTCTTTTTTGGCAAGATACTTAACATCTCTGCATCCCCATATCTCAAAAATACCATAAAACAACCTACCTCACAAGGGTGCTGTGAGGCTTACTGTGAAAAGGATGAGGGAATGGTACATGGAATTGGGGGTCTACTACAAAGGTACTACAGGATTTTGAGTAGCTAGAAAGAGTTACTGAGTATGAGCCCCACTCCTGGGAGCCCAAGTTCTACCAGGACATCCCTGCTCCCTTTATAGCTAGAATCTAAAATGGCATTGGCCATCAAATGACTTGGTTCATCCTTGATATCACTGACCTCTACAAAACTCCTAACAAATCCCCCCGCTCTTTGAAAGATGCTGGCTGCAGAAAAATCACTAAATTAATTTTAGTAGAGGAGAATAGAATGATTCACTTTCAGGTGTTGGGTGTTGGGGGGGGTAGTTATTTCAATATGAAAAAGAGAGTCTAAATGGATGTCTTCAAGGGGATGCATTTTATTGGAGAAATTTATTGCCTAGGGCTTTCTGTTGTTTTCAGTCTGACTCCCCAGCTTTCTGTGTCATTGTTTAACACACATTCCCTTTTCCCTTTTATTGGAAGAGAAGCTATAATTCTCAATTCATGATGATTCTTTCATTCAGTCTGTTTTGCTCAAAGGACAAATTCTTTTCAATAACTATTGTAATTATTTTCTTAGAGGGCCATTTTAATTGCCATATTGTTTAGCTAAGCCCTATTGTCTTGGTGTCCTTCAAAACTGTCAGTTGCTTTAAAATAAGGGGTGGGAGGGGGGAGCTGATAAGCACATTGTTGTAATTGATTTGTATGTTTGAATTGTCTTATCAGAAAACAAGGTTATGAATTTCATCTGTTGACATACAAAAATAAAATACTTTCCTAAAAAAAAAAAAAACTGAAGTTGCTTTTTGAATGTTCTAAGACCTCATTTATTCTTCTCTTCATCTTTTCAATGTTTCATTATTACTGTTGCATTATTAATCATACTTAATAATGGAAACCTAGGCTTTTCCTACATTCATTGTTATAGCACAATTCTTACACTTAGAAAACTGTAAAAAGAAATTATTCAGGACCAAGAATTGAAAGAAATCAAGAAGAGTCAATTCTGAGGGGTCTGCTTTCAGGCCTAACCATGATATCTGTAAGATAGATGGGTATGAAAAATTGGCTTTCCAGGGCATTTGGTAACATCACCTCTTTTTTTTTTTTTTTTCAGTAAAAATATCATTGCAAATGATGGGGAGAAGCCAGAAGATATTATTTCTATCAGTCAGAAAACTTTAAGAAATGAAATGAAAATAATGGAACTGAATTGAAACATTTCTCTGGGATAAGATTCAGCCATAGAAATTCAGAGAAAAATTTAAAAACGTTATTGGTTAATGCACATTAACTGAAGTGCTACATCATTTTTATTTACTATGAGCATTAGAAAGAATATATAAGGTTAGGAAAGCAAGTTAGAGAAGTTGATATAACCTAAGAAAAATGGGATGAAAAGATTATTAAAAACTAGTAAACATTCATCCCATTGTTTAACTTACCTGATTATTGCATGCCATTTTGAGACTTCAGCCTGGCCATCCTGAATTTTCTCCAATTACTTATGTCTTTTTGTTCTATATCATAAATGTCCTTAAAAAACTGTCTTCTGATTGCTCATAGTGCATCCCCAGGGATATGTTATCATTTCTCAAAAATAATTACATTTAAATTTCTTTCTTTTTTATTCAATATCCTTAGTCAACTTACTTCTTTCTGGAATACTTCATATCTAATGCTCCTTTCAAACACTTCCTCAAGTTTCTTCTACTGTCTCCACGTCCCCAGTCAAGGAAATTTTGTCCCCATCAAAGAAAGCATCATACAGATTCCATTTCAAGAGAAAAGAGGCTTCTCATGCTCAGAAGTTTACACAAATTCCATGTCAGCTGTACTATTTCCAGCCTATGGTTTTTCTTACCCAGGTGAGTCCACTGATGGGCTATTTGCCCTTCCCCATAGTCATTTTGGGGTGGAAATGATAATAATCAAAGCCTTCTTATTTAGAACACCACAGAATTAACTGAATCCATTTCCTTGTCCAAAAAGGTCCTGATACATGAAATCCAGAGTCCCAAACTCCCTGTTTAAAGGAGATAACTGCCTAAATTAAACATTCTTCAAGGTACATGTTTCCCTTTAGCTGTTTTCTTGGGTTTTCTGACTTTACAGAACCTCAGTGTGATAACCTATATTTATAATGTTACTTAGACTTACTTACATTCCCAGACAATGTAAAACGCAATGTCAGCGGCTAGGCCACAAGGACTTTGTCCCCACACTAGAATAAAATATTCCAGATATTTTATTGGGGAGACAAACTGGGGAGAGGTCAGGGAGAAAAGAGAATCCTCATTAAAACAATATCACTCTTTCCAGAAAGAGGACATTTGTATTTGCTAAACTAGACTCCTATATTTGCCTTTTATGAACAGCCGTGTCTTGACTGTGGTGATTTCTTAGGCTGGAAAACTTGAAATTTTAAATCCTTCTCCTCCTTGTTTATGTGCATCTGACCTTCAGTTAACTAAGTTTCTCAAGCCTAATGCTTTCAAAAGATACAGAACCAAACATGTGGCACTGATGGAATTGCCAAGGTGGTTACTTAATTTTTACTTAATAAAAATGGGTATGCCTGCTCAATATAGAAAATTTGGAAAATAAAGAGAGGTCAGGTAAAAAAAAAAAAATCTATCATGCTCCACACTTCAAAGACAACCATATTAATTATTATAGTGTAATTCCCTTCTGTTAAAATAAAAACTAATTTTTTAAATAGAAATTTAAACTGTTTCACTGACACCACGACAACTTATTGCTCCTGCTGCTTTTTCTCCCCCCAAGCTCCCCTTCTCCTCCTCTTCTTCCATTCCTTCTCTCCATTAAACAATTAAACATTCTAAGACCTCTTACCAGATACCAACCAATCACTCCTGCTCCCAAAGCAGAAATAACATGCCTACTCTCCCACCCATGGCCACAGAAAAGATTCCTCTTTGGAATGTGAATTGTCCCCTTAAAAGTTTCATATTCTTCATAATTTTTTTTTGTACTGTTCTATTTTAATTCATATTCTTCAAAAATTAACTCTTACAGAGTCCTCATGTCTAACTCTCTGACACAGTATTTTAAATTCTCTGGGAACTTCAGTAAGCCCAAGCACCTCTGATAAATGCAGGTTATTATACTTCCTCTTCGAAGTTTATGAACTGAAACTAGAGGCGATGACCACCAATTGCCAAGTGCCTACCACGACGTACTGGGCTCTTTATAAAACCAGTCTCATTAATCTTTCCAGAAGCATTAAAGATTAGCAACATCTTTCCCATTTTATACAATTTTCACCTGGTGCTAATTCGAAAATCCATATTTTTTCCACTCTGCCCCACACTGCCCCTCAGCTGCAATTCTTTCCTAAGTAGAACAAAACCTTAAAATCATTTCACAAGGAGGACTCTGGTTTTTGGTGTATACATGTACGGTTCTGCTTCCAGAGCTCCCTTTGCTGTTGAGATTCATTTCTTTCTTGTGCTCTCCCTTGACAGCAGTCCTGGATTTCTTAGTCATTTCTATAGTGTTCTTTGCAATAACAGCCATCCGAGTGAGCTCTCTTACTGCTAATGTGTACCTAACGAGGGCTGCTCTCAAAATGCAATTGTAATTTGGTATTAATTAAAATCTAAATGATAGTTAGTTTGGTTGCCTGATTGTAAAAACCCATTGACTGTCTGCAAGGGCAAAGGGCCACTTTTCTTCCACTCGCGTCATCATTCTTATGATCGCCATCACAGCCACCACAAGGGAAAAGTTGTCCTTCCTCATCACCTTCAACCTCTCCTGCCCTCATGTTAATAAAGCCACTTTCTATTAGCTAGCTTGGAAAACTGATTATGTAACACAAATGCAGCTGAGTAGCCTGTTTTTCTTCTGATATATTAATGCAAGTAGGATTTTCTTGGAATGGAAGATTCCAGAAGACAACTGGATCATGCTACCTATGTGTCGAAGGAAACCATATTTGCTTTTTTTCAAGAAATCACCTATGTCCACCCTCAAGAACTTCAGTGTTATATAGGACGGAAGTAGATCTTGGGCTAAGTGAAACATAGGAGTATATTTGCCTAATTTGGGGATATTGGGAATTCAATAAGTGTGGAAATTTCCCTTAATTGGGAAAGGAGAGAGGTAGCGACTGCTCTCCTTCTCCCCAGAGGTTACTGATGCAGATGGACAGGGTATGCCAACTCTGGACCAAGCATCACAGCATCTCCACCACGAGAATAAATGCGCCTCTCCCACGAGAGTAAGATCATTAACAGTGGTCACCGGCTGGTCTTGGATAAAGTGATCTGAGCATGCCACTGGACCTTCACCTCATTCAGGGACAGATAAGCCAATGGCAGAGAGTGCTTCCAACACAGAAAGCTTGATATATTATTTAGGTTTCCAATTAAACACTCTCATGTTAAGCAAAGACAAAGCCAACTGTCCGTGTGTGCGCTCACAATCTTTACAATGCAGCACGGATTATTTATGCTCTTTCTCATTTCTGTATTTTGCCACAGCATGCTTTCATTTGGAAGGGTTATTATACCCACAGTACCCTTTCCAGATTCCTTAAGTTTTCACATGTCCCTATCCCTAATTTGGGATGTGGAGAAATCCAGATAAAGGAGCCTACTCTCTGGTGCTTTCGGGGAGAATAGAAACAAGTGAGCTGACACCTGGCCTCCTTTTGCATCATTTACCCAAGCCTTTTTTTTGAGTGCCTCCTCTGTGTCAGGTAATAGGCTTGACTCTGGGGATTCCCACAGTAAACAAGATACCTGGTGAAGAACTCATTGAGCTCCTGACTGTTCTTTAGCTGCTGCTCTGTCTGGGAGTCATTAAGCAGGTTGCCTTATATTCAGCTTTCTGTCAGCCTTGTAAAGTGGAGAACAAGGTAAGCATACCAGCCCTACCATGGAAAGCTCAGTGACACAAGGAGGAGAAGATCTCAAATAAACCAGTTGTAGGCCAAAGGTTTGGTTTTGCTACCAAAGAGCAGCTTTCTTGTGCAAACAAACAATCAAACAAAAATCACTTCAGAGTGGGACTGTCCAAAGTGAAAAGCCTTGGGATTGGATGAACACAGACACTTTCCATTATAGAAATACTTACAATGATGGTGAAGGATTGTGCGAAGTCAACTTCTCTGTGGTGAATGGAGGCCTCGTACAGAGCTTGACATGCAGTAGGTGCTCAGAATACACAAATTTCAAAATACAGACCTTAAAAAGACAGGATGCATCAGGAGGAAGTATGGTCACAGATAAAAACGGAGCATATCCACATGAAATTAATACATCATCCACTTTTGTGGGGTTTATTTTTATGTATTTTTAACATTAGAAAACAAAGAGAAGAAAATCTTAAAAAAATAAATTTCTAGTCACTCCAATACCAAGAGATAAATACAGTTAACATTTAAGTGGTTAAATCTATATACTCATAGGCCATTTTAAATATATATACATATATAGAATTTTTAATTGACATGTATATGTATTAAGGTTCTCCAGAAAAGCAGAACCACTAGACTATATAATATTATATAAAGATATTTATTATAAGAAATTGGCTCATTTAACCTTGAGGGCTGGCAAGTGCAAACTCTGTAGGGTGGCCACAAGCTGGCAAAATCATAACGTATTGCTCAAGTCCTTTTCCACATTCCCCAGGGAAAGCTGGCCGGCTGGAAATTCCAGCAAGAACCAATGCTCAAGTTGAGGCAGAAATTCCCCTTCTGATTCCTGAAATCCTCAGTTCTGCCTGGTAAGATTTCCAGCTGGTTGGATGAGGAGACTCCCCACAATGCTGAGGCCAATCTCCTATATTAACTAACTGTAGATGAGTTCAATCAACTGATTATAGGTGAAAATTCCATCTACAAAATGCCCCCACAGTAACCAACAGACCAGTGCGTGACCAAACAACTGAATGCCATAACCTACCCAAGTCGACACACAAAATTAAACATCACAATATTGTTTTGTAAACTTTTTCATTTAGAATTTTATTATGAATCTTAATTGACTATACAGAATTCCATTTTCTGATTCTGCTGTACTTTAACTAACCCATGCCCTATTCTTGCATATTTAGGTTGATTCTGATTTTTTTCTTACTATAAATGCCCATGTACTAGATATCTTCAGAATTAAGTGTGAACATGAGTAAAGATTTATTTTCTCAGGATAAATTATTTGAAGTTGAATTGCTGCGTTAGAATGAATGCAACATTTTGAGGCTTTTGAAAGGTAATAATAAATTACCTACCAGAGAAGTATCAATTTACAGATTGATCAATAGGACATTAGAAGTCTCTTTTCCCTGAAGCCTCCTGAGCTAACCTAGGTTTTGATGAAATCATGCAGAATAAAGACTTTCACCCTGTCTTTTATGTGACGCACACTTAGCTCCCACCTGATCCTACATCATTGTCCTAAAATTGTTGTCCTCTTTGTTTACAATGCATTTCATCATCCTGTGTAATTTCCTCACAAGTGCTTACATTGAAAAGGCATGTACCCAACATGTCCCTCTGAATTAACTCAATAACTATAAAATCCAAATACCAGAATTCACTTGACTGTAGGTCAGAAGCTTCATTTATTCATTTATTTAATAAATGCATATGGAAAACCTCCAATGCCCCAGGCACTGTTGCAGTCTTGCTATAAAAACATTGAACCAGATAGATAAAACTCCTAACCCAAGGAGACTATATTTTTTGTAAAGGAAAGAAATAATATACAAACAAGTAAACAATATAATATCAGTTAATCATAAGTGCTACCTTATATTGTAGATAGGGTAGTCAGAAAAACCTCCTCTAGGAGATATCTAAAAACAGATGCCTAGATGACATGAGTGAGCAATCCGCAGGCTTACATCTGGGCTAAGATATTTTCAGAAAGAAAGAAGAGTAGGTGCAAAAGTCTTGAGAAGAAAGTCAACTTGACATATCCAAAGAACATCAAGAATGCTTGTGTGACTGCAGCAAAGCAGGAAAGGAGCACATTGGTATGAAATGAAGTTGAAGAAGGGCCAAACCAAGCAGGATCTGGTAGGACATTTGAGGACTTTGGATTGTCTTGTAAGCGATAGGAAGCATTTGATGGTTTTGAGCAGGGGAGAAAAGTGATCTGATTCACATTTTCTAAAGCTCTGTTAACCTGCTTTGTGGTGATTAGACTGGGGTCAAGTGTGGAAGCACAGAAACCAGTTCACAGGCTCTTGCAATAGACAGGCAAATTGGCATTTCAAACCCTTGAATCTTGTCTTGGAAGGAAGCAGGACGTTAAATGATATAGATACTTACGTTTAGAAACAGAAACCAATCATTACATTACTTGGCTCAGCAACTAAAAGATAGCTGGTCATCTCTGCAGTAATTACTTCTACTGTCCAACCAGTTGATTTCCATGCAGAGGTGTCCGTAAAGCAATTTATAAGAATTGCTAATGTGTAAGAGAACTGTCAGCACATTTGGTACATGGTCTAGTATTGTATAAAGTTATAAAAAGCTTGAACCAATATATCCTCCTTAGGAAGAATAAAGTGGTAATTGAGCAGAATTATGAGCTGTGCTTCCCCATGACATTAGGTTTATCTTGCCACTGACCAAGCTGGGCTTCAGAATGAGAACTGAGTTGAAAGCAACAGAGTGTCTAAGGTCAGAGTGTCAGTTATTGATCTATATGCAATCAGATACCTATTAAAAAATGTCATGAAAGAGCTAAATCAAGACTTTGTTTCTATTTCTAGAATCCTGTTGGCTGAGTATTATCTAAGCCTTGGGGTGGGGGGAGTGCTGAGATTACCTTTTTTTCATCTTAAGACATTGGATTTCTAAAGTATATAAAAATGGGGCATATTTTTCTTTTAAAAATCACATGTGAAAATTAAAGGAACTACTGAATCCACAAGGAAATACACTCAGCAAAAGTCTGGGAAAAGCAGTCTAGGTCTCTGTATGTATGTCTTTTATTTTAAGTTTCTTCTCTTAATTCCTTCTAACAATATGTAATGCTAAGAATCTATGCTAATGAAGAATGTGTCCAGAAGACGTATAATGGATGCCTTTAATTATTTCTGCTGCTGTAATTGATTAACATTTTGCCTGTGCAATACTATTACAAAGGATCAGGAGTGAAACACCGTATGTATCTAGTCCCCATAGGGCCAGGAGGAAAAAAACACACTGAACATTGCCATTTTACAACGTCTGCACAGCCAAAGTGAGCCTCCCTATTCTTATTGAAAGTTTGATGGAAGGTGCTTTAAGCAGCCTGGAAAGAAACAGCAGAAATAAAAGACAAAATGACAGGGCAAAAAGCCCAAAGGAGTGAATATGGAGAATGTTACAAAGGGGAGGAAATGAGATCAAGAAAAACACGAAGAGTGTGAAAACAATCATAAGTCCATAAGGAATCTGGGCAGATGAAGCAGATGGAAGTAAAAGCTGAGAAACAGAGAATGCAAATTGTGTGTATATATATATATGCATGTGTATAGGCATATGTATGCATGGATGTGTATCTGTGTACATGCATATATGTAAGTGTGTGTAGGATAATAATGACAGAATTTAAATACAGAAATATAAGGCTCCAGCACCAGCACAGAGTTTGCCGATTCAGTAACCTTACACAGGGCCAAATCCATCTGATGCAGCCTCTCTAGCAATTTCTTCCTTCCTGCCCAAAGTCAAAGGAAGACCCATTCATCATTCACTCCCCAGCTACTTACAGAGTATGTAGTATATGTCAGCTGTGTGTCAGATTCTGGGGAGACAGTACTAAAGAAGGTGCATTTCCCTGCTTCAAGTTGCCTACGATCCAATGGAGGGACATGGCAAGCACTGGAAGTTTGGGGGCTGTGAGCACAGAATAAGAAAACAGATATATATAGATGCCCGATATAGAGTTTGGGTGATTCAAGGAAGACTTCTTGCCATAGATGCTATCTATCCTGAGACAGTCTCATGAAAAGTACGTGGGGAGAAGGGTGTTCCAGGCTAAGAGAATATTTTCTGCAAATAACTTCAGGAAAGAAGGGGTTGGGCATTATTAGTGAAATGTAAAAGTTCAATCCATCTAGTCCAGAGGAGAGTGCAGGACAGAAGACTGGCAAATGGCAAGGTTGGCAGGCAAAGGCCAGATCATGATGGTGTCTCTTAGAGGAATTAGTTTAAATAAAGTTTAGTAAGTTTACTCATCTTAATAATTATCAAAGATCACACAGTGCAATGAAGGTGCATCACGAATTTTCCAAGGAAGGGAGACAGGAGGCAGAATTCCTCAGGTTTGGTTTTTTCCTCCCATGCTATTCATTTTAGCAAAACACTTATTTACATCTTAAATATTTTTAACAAAAGACCTGCTATATAGTGTTTTAGTTTACTTGGCTACTTAAGCTAATACTATGCAATGGACTGGCTTAAACAATGGGGACTTAATGACTCATGATTTTGAGGCTAGGAAAATGTCCAATCAAGGCCTCCTTGAGGTGATGCTTTCTTCCCTTAGACTGGCATTCTGAGGTTGGCTGCCCAATCATCTTGGTCCTGTGCTCCCCTGTCACATGGCAGGACACATGGCAGCCCTCTGACCTCTCCCTTCTGTTCCATGTTCTGTTGACCTTCAACTTCTTGATTCCCACAGCTTTCTGGATTTCATTTTGATTGAATTGGACCATACTTTAGAGTAATCTCATCAAATATTTCTAAATATGATGGGTTCACACCCACGGGAATGGATTGTTTAAGAACACGTTTTTCTGGTGTGCATAGCCACAAATCACCACATTTTAAGAATCTTTGGCGTAGATAAATGCATTTGAACTTAGTCCTAGATTCTCCATAATCTTCCCCTTAGTTTATCCGTTCAAACTTTTTTTATCTGTCCCTTTCATAAAATCCACACATTATTTAAATGTTCCTTATATATACCCCTTAGGAACAGCTTTAAATAAATAAGAAAGAAAGAAATGAAGTCAAGAACAATTTTAAAAAGCAAAAGCAAATAAGTCAAAGCCCAAAGATATTTCTTTCCTTCTATGTAAGTCTAAGCAGAAGACTGATTCACCAACAGAATCTTACACAGAGCCTTTGCACTTAGTTCACTTATCAACATTCGTCAAATAAAGAGTAAAATAATTTAATGAACAGTACCTTTCTTCTGTGTTGCTATAACAACATAATCTATTGCTCTAAAACTGATACCACTAGAATACCAATCCAGCACAGAACTTCCTTACTGCTTTGTTTTATTTATGCACCTATTTGGCAAAACCCTAGCCCTAGATGAACAAATCTATCTTCATTGATCAGCTGAGGGTGGCTGGAAAATGAAGCAAACAGATCAGCTTGTCTATAAATTCATAATCACCATCACTACCAAAACCCGACCACGTTTTTTAATTTTTCACTATCACCTCACACTAAGATTTCAAATCTTTTCTACTCCTCTCAAATTACCAGTCCTTCCCATGTCATTATTTACATTGAACAGATCACCTTAAACTTATTTACTTAAAAACAAAAACCTGACTATTTTAGTTTTTCAGGCTGCCATGACAAATGCTACACAATGGGTTGGCTTGAACAATAAGAATCTATTGGCTCATATTTTCAGTCTAGAAGACTTGCTTCCTGATACAGTCCATACTGTTCTGCCTGGCTGGCAGGCAACCCTTGGGTTCCTTGGGTTTTCTATAACACAGAGATGTCCTCTCCTGTCTCTTCTGGGTCCACTGACTTCCAACTTTCAGTTTCTCACCATGGCTTTCTCTCACTATTTCTGAATTTCTACTGCTTCATAAAGAACCCTACTGATCCAGATTAAGACCCAACCTCATTTAGTTGGGCCACACCTTAACTAAAAATAGCAACTTCAAGAGATCCTATTTACAATGGATTCCCACCCATAGGAATGAGGATTATGACAAGAAAATATACACATTTGGGGAACGCAACTTAAGCCACTGCACCAGCAAATAGAATCTCTCTCAATTTCCCACATCTACATCCACCCTAATTTCTCCTATCACAATAGAAAACCTGTTCAGCCCTCTTATTAGAATTCTTTCCCTCTATTATTTTAGTAAAATTATACATCAAGTATCACTTCTTATAAGAATCTCCCTTTGAAACAATACTACCCACGAAACTACACTCTTTCCAAGCAAATGATCTCTAGTCTCCCCTTCACAGAAGAATTTCTCAAATAATTTGTCACTTCACTTCCATTTCTTCACTTCCCACTCTTTCTCCTACCCACTTCCTTGACCCAAGCAGCTCTTGCTAAGGATTATTAAAATCTCTCTGACACTAAATCCGAGGGACACTTTTCAGTTGCTCATCCTATTTCACCTCTCAGTGGTATTCAACAGTGTCAACCACACTTATCAAGTGGAAACATTTCTTCCCTTGGTTTCCATGCAAAAGTTTCCCCTGGTTTCCTCCTACCTCTCTGAAGGAACTACTTATCAGCCTGTTTACAAGTTTATCCTCCTCTATCCCACAATTAAACGTTGAAGTTCTTCCTGGCTCAACCTTAGTCACTCTTCTCTACTTATTCTATACTCTCTTCTGGGAAGTTGTATCTATTTCTACATCTTCAACAGCATTCTGAAAATCTTTTGAATTTCCTATATACAATGCCATCTCCAATATTACCAAGGTCCCACCATTTTTTTCTCACACGATTGCTGTGGCCCCTCAACTAGTCTCCCTATATCCATTTTGGTATCCTTACAATTTGTCCCCCTTGTCACTGCCAGAAGTTTTGAAAAGCAGATATGATCATGTCAGACAAACACTTCTTCCTTCTATCCTCCTCCACCACTCCCTGATATGGTGAACATTTTAAAAACTTGCTATTGTTCCCAGGATAAATTCCAAAAATATTTAACATGCTCTGCAAGGCCCTGTATGCTCTAGCCCCAGCCTATATCTCCAGCTTCACTGTACTTATCTCTTCCCCTCATTCTCTGTACTTTACTCTTTACATTTAGGTTTCTCAAATGTATTATCCTCTCTCCCACAATAAGTAATTTTCATATTGTTCTTTTTGCTTCAAATACTCTTGTCATTCCCCACACCCTTCATCTAGCAAATACTTACCATGACTTAGCTAACTCTAAGCTCAATTAAAAATCCTTTAGGGAAACTTTTTGTGGCAAGTAGTCTATCTATCCTGAACCCTGCTTGAAGCTACTAGTGTTCTCAGGTCTTATGTTCCTCAGCATCCTAAAGTAAGTGGTTGTGCTGGTTTGGAGTTGTTATATACCACAGAAAAGACTTGTCCTTCTAATTCTGATTCAATATTTTAGGGTGGGACTTTTTAATTTAATTGGTTCCATAGAAATGTGAGACACCCAATTGTGGGTGTTACTTTTTTAATTAGATAGAGATGTGACCCTGCCCATGCAAGGCAGCTCTTGATTATTTACTGGAGTACTTTAAAAGAAGAAACAATTTGGAGACAGCTCAGAGGCAACAGAGCTCAAAGAGCCAACATGAGACCCAGATGTTTGGAGATGCCATTCCATGTCTGCTATATTGCATTCTGAAAGCTTTAGCAAATCAATACAGCAGTATTTAAAAATATTAAAATAGACCATTGAAAATGGATCCAGTCTTAGGCAGGAGAAAATCTTTTATAGAGTTTGCATAGTATCTTATAACATGTGGATATGCCTTGAACCAATGGTTGATATATCATGCCTCTTCACCCACAGCCAAAACAACACACCTGAGAAATAAACAGTGGAAATATGGGTGATACCTTTCAATATTCCATTTAATGGTTCACTCTCAAAATGTTTGCCTCTTTGATCCCATACTCAGTGCTCAGCTAGTCCACAGATTCTATATGCAGGGAGGAAAATTTCTACTAGGGCAAAGATATTTCTACTCAATGAAAGCTGAATTGCACTATGGATATTTGCCTTATGCCTTATTCATAGAAGGGGGTTACAGGGTTGGCTTGGTGATTGACCCTGACAATAACAGGGAAATGTTGCTGCTGCTTGTGCTGATTTAAAACTATTATGTACCCCCAGAAAAGCCATGTTCTTTTTCTTAATCCAGTCTTCTGAGGGAAGACCTATTTATAGGGTGGGACCTTTTTATTAGGTTGTTTCCATGGAGATGTGACCCACCCAGTTGTGGGTGGCAACTGTTAATTAAGTGGTTTCCTTGGAGAAGTATCTCCACCCATTCAAGGTGAGTCTTAATCTTCTTACTGGAGTCCTCTAAGAAGGAACTATTTTGGAAAACTCTCAGAGCTGACACAGATAAATATGTTTAGAGATGAGGTAAGAAAACGCCCCGAGGGAAGCTGTTTAAAACCATAAACCAAAGGACCAGCAGATGCCAGCCACATACCTTCCCAGCTGACAGAGGTGCTCTGGACACCATCAGCTTTTCTTGAGTCAAGGTATCTTTTTCTGGGGGCCTTAGTTAGGACATTTTTATGGCCTTAGAACTGTTAACTTAATAAATTCCCTTTATAAAAGCCATTTAACTTCTGTTAAATTGCATTCCAGAAACATTAGCAAACTAAAACACTGCTAAACAATAGAGGTCACAGGAATTTGAACTCAGGGATATCTTAGACCACCTTCTGTATCACTAATAAAATGTCACAGTCAGACTCTCTCAAATTGTGCACGTATATGACTACCGCAGACTTTGTACTCTCAAAAATAAACATTTAAGGTACCACACTGGGCAAAGAACCATGACCACCATAGGTGATGGTTAGAAAGGAAAGGGATGAAGAAGAGTTAATAATAGGGCAGAAAAAATAAATACCTGTTACGGTCTCAAGATTAACTATAGATGCAAGTTGTTTTACCTTGCTGTATGTCCTTTGCTTGCTTCTATTCCTTCTTTTCCCTCATTACTTATATAAGCTGTGTTTTGGGTGGTTAACTTTCTCATTTAGTCCATAAGTTGCAGAATATTGAGATGGAGTCATGGCAGAACAAACAGCTGTGTCAGGAGAAGTGATGCTGGGGTCTTGATTCTTGAGATCCCTCCAGCAAGTCATAGCAACACTTTACCCTCCTCAGGGCCTGGGAACTTTATGTTTACTGAGCCCTTGAGCAAGTGAGGACAAGAACTTCAATGGCATATAATTATATTTCCTGTCTTTTAAATCACTACCTTTTAAATCACCTTTTTTAAATCACCTTTTAAATCACTACTTTATATAAGTGTCATACACTCTGTTTCAGTTCTTGCATGCTTTATAGTTTGTGATTGTCTCTATAAAGGAGGGCAAGTTAGAAAGCCCATGATAAATTCTGGCAAAATTTTTAATAGCAGACTCCAGACAGCAGATGGAGACATGGGAAGGATCAATACATATTTTCCCTGGGCACACTACTACGATCTCCATACATCTAGAGACACTGCCATTCAGGTAACAAGATTTTCTGCATAAAAATTTTATCAATTGCAAACCAAACATGGGTAGTTTTGTTGTTGTTGTTGTTGCGTCTGATGACCTGAGGTTCTAAAGGGAAAAGAATACATCCTGGCAGACCTACATTCCAGTGCCCCTACATTTTCTAACATTGGAAATAGGAGCTGAGGATATAATTCCATGCAAAGCATAAACATCTTTTCTAGACCTTGTTCTTAACCAAAGAAAAGTGAGGGATTTTTATGGTAACTCAGCCCATAAAAGCACTCAAAAATGCTTGGGAACAAAATCAATGGCTCATTTATTGGGCATTTAACTCAGACAGGATCTGGGGAATTTATCCTCAGACTATAATAAAACCAAAAAGCCACACATCTGAAAATATCAATTATAACATTGTGGTGAGAAACAAAATAATCTTTATACCCAACAGTAAGGAAATGGCACAGTAATTTTGTCCTATCAAAACACTAGAAAATAATGCAAGCACTAAAACTGATAATTTTGATGATTACATGGATATATGAATTCATTCATGATGACATGTGTGACAGGAAAGTCAAGGAACCCCAAGGATTTCTGCAAGCCACCACCAGAATGCCAGTCTTCAGGGAGAAAGTAAGCCTTGCCAATATTTTGGTTTGGACTTCTCCTGGCCTCTAAACCATAAGCTAATAGATTTCCACTGTTTAAGCCAACCCACTTTGTGGTATTTGTGATAGCATCCAGGAAATGAGGATAGTTTCTGGTGCTAGAAAATAGGATGCTGCTATTAAAAATAACCGAAAATGTAAAAACAGCTTTGGATTTGGGTAATGAGTAGAGATCAGAATTATGAGGCACTTAACAGAAAAATCCTAGATTGTTTTGAAAAGATTGTTGCTAGAAACTTGGGCATCAAAGGAACTTTTGGTGGAGACTTAGAAGGAAATGATGGATGGGTTTTTATAAACTGTTGCAAAGGCAATCATTGCTATAAAGAGATGAGAATTTGGTGAAAGTGTGTTCTGATTTAAGATGAAAGATTGAATTTGTAAGTGGTGAAGATAGATATTTAACTGAGGAAGTTTCCAAGTTATGCATAGAAGGTGCAGCCTGGCATCTCTTCACTGATTACAATGAAATGTGAGAGGAAAGGAATCGACTGAGGACTAGATTCAAGTACAAAAGAACTAGCAAATGATGTTTTGGAACTTTCTCACCCTATCCAGATAGTATGCTATGAGATGAGGGCCAAAAACAATTCCATCAGGGTCCTCTTTGAGCTCCAGGAAAGAGCGTAACTGACCCAGCATTTCTAAAGATACAGGTCTGTGACTCATGGATATGGTAAGCCATCTCAGAGGAAGTCAGGACCAGGAATATATCTATCTAGGAATGAATTGTTGAAGACCCTTTTGTCTGATGGTTTGGACCCCCTTAAACTGCACACAAAGCCAACAAGTTTTTCTTGCAAAATTTGTATAAACAGAAGCACTGCCAGGCTGGACTAAAAGAGACAGAAAAGGGATTAATTGAGGAGAGAATGGCTTCAAGGGAAGAACCATGGAAGCAGAGATCTGGACCAAAGAGGCCTCATAGAGCCAACAGGGGGAGCCATGCATGTGGAAAGAGTGGGTCTACCTCTGTGCTTGGAGAGAGGGGGCTTCCACCTCATTGGAAGAGTTCAACCACCAGCCAGTCAAAGCTCAGAGAAAGTGGGTCTAAACCCAGGTGTTTGGGAAGAGTTCAGGTACTACTTCAGTGCCAGAGAGGGTGGGATGTAGGACCAATTGTCTAGTGAGAGCATTGAAAGTGCTTGCAAAGTGTGTGCAGCTGCCACTCCAGCAGGCCCAGAAAGCAAACATCAATCAAGAGATGACTCACAGAATTTGAAATCAGTTTGCTTTGCTGGTTTTTGATTGTTTGGAATCCATGACTCATTTTCCTTCCAATTTCTCCCTTCTGGAGTAGGAATGTCTATCCTATACCTGTCCGATCATTGTATAGTGGAAACAGGTAACTTGTTTTCTAGGTTCCACAGATCTATAGGTAGAGAGGAATTTTGCCATAGGACTGAACAAATCCATAAATGATTTTGATAAGACTTTGTAGTTAGAGATATTACTGAAATGACTTAAGGCTTTCAGGATATTAGAATGGGTAGATGTATTTTTCCAGTGGGAAGAATATGTCTTTTAGGGGTATAGATGGTGGACTGTGAGAAATTCAGTTAGGTACCCCAGAAAAAAACATGTTCTTAATATTAATCTGCTTTCATGTGTGCTTGAACCCATTATAAATAAGAGCTCTTGGAGATGCATTTTAAGTTATGGTGTGGCCCAGCACAATGAGGGCGAGCCTTAATCTAGATTACTAGAGGCCTAATAAAGAGAAAACCACAAGAAAGAGTCAGAAACTGGGAGTCAGCAGTAACTGTAGGTGCAAGGAGGAAAGGAGAGGATGTTTGTTATGTGAAGGAAAAGTCAAGGAACTTTAAGAATTGCCAACAAGCCAGCACCAGATGCCAGTCCTCAGGGAGAAAGCAAGCCTTGCTGATATCTTGATTTTGGACTTCTCCTTGTCTCAAAACCATGAGCCAGTAAATTCCTCTTGTTGAAGCCAAGCCATTGTGCAGTATTTTTCATAGCAACCTGGCAAACTCAGATAACACATTAAGGGGGAAAAAGTAGAAATCTGAATGACACATGCAAATGACTACAATGAGATTAGGAGTTTGGGGAGGACAAGTGGTATCAGGAATTTCATTCTACTTTTCCAATGTTAATTAAATATCATTGAGGGTGCATGCACAGTTTAGTGATAGAATGCTTGCCTTCTATGTGGGAGACCTGGGTTCAATTCCCAGACCATGTACCCCCCCTCAAAAAAAAAAAATATATATATATATATATATATATTGAGTCAACAGCTGGTCAATTACAGAATTATTACAAACTACTCAATCATCATAGAATAGTTTTAGAGCTACAGGGCATTGTGATTTGTTTTGAATGTAGAAGGCCAATAAGAAAAGGATTTACTAGGCAAAATTCAACTGCAAAGGACTTTTGAGTCCATAATAAGTTAAAACAAATGCATTGGAAACACTAGTAAATAATACAAAACCTTTGTTACGAAGTTTTGAACACATAGAACAAAAAGGACAAATGTGAATAATAAAGAAAAGCTTCAGGGAAGAGGTTGGACATTACCTGGGCCTTAAAAAGTATGGGAGGTATGGACAGATTCAGGTGGGAGAGAAAGACAGTTCAGATGAATACGTAGCAAAGGCAGTGATGCAGAATTATGGAAGCATTGCCTTATTTTTATTTGCTCTGACAAAGCACAGACACAGTTAATGGAAGAAGAAGGACTACCCTGATCAGAGGAGAAAATGAGGAATTTTGAAGATTAAGCTTCTTTTCTAGTCTTACCTCAGAACTGAACTAAGTTTCTGGTGTGAGTTAACTTTTCTGTTTTCCATCCAACATCACCAAATTCTTATCCAACAGGCTTCAAGATCACTGACATCCAGACAGGTGCTCAATTGATGTTGGTCATCGAGAGTCAAGTTTTATTACAAAGACGATCCATTTCAGTCAAGACTAGCTTTCTGGAGGGTGGTGGATGTAAGGGTGGGCGTGCTTGTAGGGGTGGGTGTGCTTGTAGGGGCAAGCATGTTTGCTGAGACCCACATCTTTCCTCATATTCACAAGTGCTTGTATAAGGCTGGTGTGGCTTTATAAAAACAACCATTAGCCTGTGGACAAATCTGCTGCAAGCTGGCTTATCTTTCCAAAGTCAATATACCACGTGAAATAAAAGGCTTAAAACCTCTCTCTTTCAGTTGCAACAGTTAAAAATGGCAGAACTCTTAAAAAAAATCACTCAATATAGGTTTATATCAATCTGTCAAGTAAAAGCCTATATGGTTCCTTTTTCACATGAATTTCCATGCTTTTTTTATTTATCAAGACCATAAATAACATCTTTTATGTCATATCCCAGTTCTTGACCAAATAAGAGATAGAAAAGAAAGACTAAGGCATACAGAGGCCAAAATGTCACTTTTACTACTATAAAGCTAATGTTGGAGAATATAGCTTAAATCCATCTGCAACAGAGCTTCCTAATAATCCAATCCAGAAGCAGTTTGTCACACATTAAGAGAATTACCCCACACATATATACATATGCAAACAAACATATACAACAACAGTGCAGAATGCAGAGGGATGGTTGAATGAGTGCTCACTGCAAGCAGGCAGCTTTCAATAGGAGAGAGAGAAGAGAGGCCTGGGCCACACTTGTCTCTTTCTCTCTCCAAGCTCACAATCCCTTGAGGAGGAGTGAGTGAGGGCACAGAGAAAGGCCAGTCTTGTGTTGCTGGAGGTCCCTACACTTGAAGAAAGAAGAAAGGATTCCCACTCTTTCCCAAAATACCTGCCTTGGCAAAATTTTACAAGTTTATCTATAGAGTAAATTCTTAGCAAAGGGACTTCCAGATCATTTTTAATTTTCGATTTTGCTAAGTCTCCCCCCAGAAAGGTTGCAGCAATTATTCTCCCAGCAACAGAATATGAGTGCCCATTTCCCACCCTATTAACAAACATTTTTGTTTTGTGCCATCTGATGGGGAGGAGGGAGAAGAGAATAGTATTCATTGTTGCTTTGATTTGCATTTCCTTAATTAAGAAGGAAGTTGAGCTTCATTTATGCTTTGTTTTCACTATTTGCAACTCTTTTATTATAAACTGCTTTTTATGTGCTTTGCCCCGTTTTCTCTTTATGTTAAGTTTGTGCATCTTTTATATTGATTTGTATTAGCACTTAATGAACTGAAGAAATTACATACAATATTCCATTGTATGTAAATACCACAATTTGTTTATCCACTTCATTGGGTAATGGATACTTGGGTTGCTTCCGTCTTTTGGAAATTAATGAATAATGCCACCATGAACATTTGTGGACAATATCTTCCAACTCCTTGCTTTCACTTCTTTTATGTATATAACTAGAAGTGGGATTGCCAGATTTTAGAGTAATTCTATACTTAACCTTCTGAGAAACCACTAAATTGTCTTCTACAGCAATTATACAATTTTATATTACCCCCCAAAATGAATGAGTGTTCCTGTTTCTCCACAATATCTCCAATATTTGTAATTTTCCATTTTGTAATAGTAGCCATTCTAGTGGATGTGAAATGATATCTTGTGGTTTGTTTGGTTTTTTTTCATATGGGGGCAGGCACCAGGAATCTATCTTGTAGTTTTGATTTGCATTTCTCTAATAGCTAATGATGATGAGCTTCTCCCATGTATTTGTCCATTTGTATATCTTCTTTGGATAAACACTGGTTTGAGTCTTTTGCCTGCTTTTTAATTGGGTTGTTAGTCTTTTAATGTTCAGAAGGAGGACTTCTTTATAGATTCTGGATATTAAATCCTTATCAGATATGTAGTTTCCAAATATATTTGCCCTTTGCATAGGTTGTCTTTTTTACTTTCATGATGAAGGCCTTTGATACTGTTGCATGAAAAAAGGGACAAGGGCTTTAAGCCTCCTGGAATGTTATATAGAAATAGAACAAACCAGGCCGAGGCTCTGAAGTTTCAGGAAGTAGGTTTTATTTTCTATGGCCGTAGGGCTCAGCTGAGTAGCCTCTGAAAGCCTGAGCACCAAACAAAAGTTTAACATCAGTTTTTATATACAGGATGACACATTAAAGACAAGGTAAGCGATTGGCGGGTTTAAGTTGAGAAGGGCGCAAAGCTGAGCCATTAAGCGAGGGTCCCCATCCTAGGAATGTCTTATCTTGCCTACTTGCAGTTTCACCCATTCTTGAAGGCTAGGGGAGGGGGTTTGGGGATTTTCCACAGAGGAGGCAGCTGAACTAGAAGAAGCAGTGGGGGAGAAGCCTGCTTGCTACAAAACAAAAAGGTTTTAATTCTGATGAAGTCCCATCTGTTTATTTTTGTTTTTATTATTGCTTGTGCTTTAAATGTAAAGGCCAAGCAGCTATTGCCTAGCAAAAGGCCCTGATGGTGTTTACCTATGTTTTCGTATATAGGCAAATTAATCAATTTTTTTAATGTCAACTTATTTTTTATTACATTTCTGGGGATATCAGGCTTGATCATGGCTCAGTTAGCTCAGGGAACACAGCAGAGGATAGATTTAACTGGATTTATTTCTCAACCTTGTCAATGAATATTCTTTTCTATCTTTTTAGACTGCATTCAAGATTGTCAGAGAGCATAAAGGAGAGAGCAGAGCAGGTCAGAGCGCCTGCTTACAGATGTTTACAGTGCAGGTAAGATTTTATCTGTTTAATGTAACAGTGTTCTCTGTAAAAATTTTCTTGAAAAAAACCAATGCTGCTAAATTAGAAAATAGATTTGAAATTCAATTCTCTATGAAGTTGTGGTTTAGAAAACCAAACAATGACACCTCCAGTCCACTCTAAAGCCAAACTGACTTATAAGGTTGTTTCCCCATTTGCCTTCACTTGGTCCCACCCCTAGCCTTCTACTTCCAGGCCCACCTCATGGTCACTCCCCTGATGGAGGAGGGCACACTAACCCAAGTCTGGTCTTTACACATTCATACACACACTCTGTTTCACCTATCACTTGATGAAATTATAGAGACCATAAGGAACAGAGCTAGAACAGTGAGACAGCCAATTGGCCATCTTTTAGCACCTCCCATTGGAGAATATTTTCTGTCAGGAACAAATGGCCACAAGCCGTTATAAAAGCCAGACACCTGGACTGAAAATCTCCCATGGCAGGAAGCCCAGCTGCTAAGGCAGCCCTCTTAACCTGTTGTTGACCATTGACAGGAAAATGCCTCCTGAATTGGCTCTGTCCACAGGACTACAAAAAGGAAGTAGCAGGTTATAATGACTTGTGCAATGCTTGACAGTTAACAGGACTTCTATGAGCAAATATCTTGTAACTGTACATTGGCAATATCATTCAATTTGAAATCAGGTGACTTGGCTTCTTTTATAATACTTGTATGTCATTTGGAGGTAGGCAAAAGTTTTTCCAGCAGGACACAGGAAATAACCATAAAAGAAAAAATGATATATTAGACATCAACAAAATTAGAACCTTCGGCTCATTAAAATAAATGCTTTTTCACCACTTTTACATTACACACGACAGTTTAAAGTAAAATTTATAGTGTCCTGTCATGGTGGAAAAGTGGATGGACTCATATATAGATGGGTCTTGCTTTTCTATCCAGTCTGAAAATCTCTGTTTTCTAATTGGAATGTTTTGACTCTTTATATTTAAAATAATTATCAATATGTTTGGGTTTAAATCCACTATCTTTCTACTGGTTTTCTATTACCTCCATCTGTTTTTGGTTCTTTTTTTCCTGTTTTTCTGACTTCTTTTGGATTAATTTAGTTATGTCATAACAATACATTTTCTTCACTATTGGTTAGCTGGCAATACCCCTTTATCTTGTGTTTTTAGGGGTGGTGCTTTACAGTACACATCTTTAATATATGTCAATCTTCCTCCAAGAAAACTTACGTGACATGTAAAATGTAAGACTTTTACAAAATATAATTCTAATTTAAGCTATTGTTGTTAACGTTTTTATTTCTACATATGACAGAAACACCATGATACATTGTAATTATTTTTTGTGTTTACTGATTCTTTTATCTTTTAAAGGAATTTTTCAAATGAACAAAATGATTTATTTATATTTTAAAAAATTTAAATACATAAAAATCCTCAACAAAATATTTGCAAATCCAATTCAGCCAAATATAAAAACAGCACTATGTATTCACCAAGGAAGATTTATCCAAGGAATGCAAGGTAGGTTTTAACATTGAAAAGTACATAAATCTAATTTGCCATAATAACAGAATAAGGAGGAAAATCTGTATAATCCACTGAATGGAATAGGAAAAGAAATTGACAAAATTTAATATCCATTCAGAATAGGAGTCCTAGTAGATAGGAATAGAAAGAAACTTCTTGGATCCAATAAAGACATCTATGAGAAACTTGGGGCTCAAATCATACATACTGGTGAAGTATTTAAGGTTTTCTCATTGAAACTTGAAGGATGTCCATTCTCAGTAACACTTTTGTTTAGCATATTATTGATGATCATAATATTGCAATAAGGCAAGAAAAAGAAATAAAGTACATAAAGATAAGTACCATAAAAGAAGTAAAGTTGTCTTTATTCACAGATGACATTATTGTTTATGTGGAAAAGATTGAGTAATCTACAAAACAACTACTAGAATTATTAAATAAATTTAACAAGGTTGCAGAATATAAAGTCAATATTCAAAGACAATTGTATTTCTATATAATAGTAGCACTAACTGGAAAATTAAATTAAATTAAAAGAAGACTTTATATGACAAGCATCAAAAAATAACATACTTACTAATGAAATTAACAAAAGATAGGTAAGATTCCTGCATTAGAAACTACAAAACACTGACAAAAGTAATTAAGGAAAATCTTAATAAATTGAAAGATATACCATGTTTGTGGACTAAAAAGACTTGATTTTACTTAACAGTCCCCAAAATGACCTGTAGAGTCAATTTAATTGCAATCAGAATTCCAGCAGTTTTTAGTAATAAACAAGACAATTTAAAATTTCATCCAGAAATGAAAGTGATAGAATAGCCAGAACAATCTTTGAAAATAAGAAGAATGTTGGAAGAAAAACATTATCTAATGACTTACTATAGAAGGATAAAAAAATTAAATCATTGAAACAAAATAGAGAGCCTAGAAATAGACCCACAATTATGTGATCATTTGATTTTTGACAAGAGCACTAAAGCAATTCATAAGGGAAATCAAGTCTTTAAAACAAATGGGTCAAGAACACTGGGTGTTGATAGGAAAAAATGAACTTGACTTCTATCTCACACCATAATTTTATAAGGTGGATTATAGACCTAATGTGAATCTCTCTATGGCTTCTAGAAGGAAATAGGACTACCACTTGGAGTTAGAGAAATGTTTTTTATATAAGACATGGAAGGCAATAAACCATAAAAGAAAAAAATGATATATTAGACTATGTCAAATTAGAAAATTCTGCTCATCAAAAGACACCATTAAGAGGTGCAAGGGTGGTTTAGTGGCAGAACGCTTGCCTTTCATGTGGGAAACCCAGGTTCAATTCCTGGACCAGGCACCAAAAGAAAAAAGAAAAAGAAGAGACCATTAAGAAGATAAATAGGTAAATCACAGGCAGGAAGAAAATACTCACAAAACATATATCATACAAAGGATTAGTATTGAGGATATATAAGGAATTCCTATAACTAAATAACAGAAATATACAAATAATTTCAAATGCAAGAATGGAATAGAAACTTTTTTAAAAAAAAGTTGAATAGAAACTTTTTTTAAAAAGAAAAGAACAGCTAATAAACCATGAAAAGTTTTTTTCATAATCAGTCTTCAGGGATATATACATATATTAAAAACACAATGAGATACCACTACATACCTACCAGAATGGATACAATTAAAGTGATTAACAATTCCAGTTGTTAGAGAAGATGTACTGCACCTGGAATTCTCATAAATTATAGGTGTTTACCAACGAGACATCGAAGCATATGCTTACAAAAAGTCATATAGAAGAAATTTCACTGAAGATTTGTTTACACTAGCCAAAACTAGAAACAGCCAAGGTGTCTACCAACAGGAAATAGCTATTTTTAAAATTGTAGTATATTCATAAAATAAAATGTTATTCAGTGATTTAAAAAAAAGAATAAATTTCAGAACTACTATGGCAAATGAAAAAATTCTTTCAAAAATGGTTACAGAGTTCCAGGAAGATGGCAGGATAAGGTAGATTGAGCCCAGCTCTGCTTCAAGGAAAAGTTAGAGAAGGGACGGGAGGGTGACTGAGACAGGGATTCAAGAGTGCAACTGACCTACGAGAGCCTCTGCACCACAGAGGGTGACCTTGGTTGCAAAAGCTGAGGAACTGAGAAGCAGAGAACTGGAGCTTAAAGAGGAAGGCAGGAGCCGACAGGAGTGCACAGATGGGGAGACGGGGTCTAGGAAGTAAGTCAAGCTGTGTTCTTTGAACATGCTACCTTCACCAGCTCAGTCCCACTGCCCATGACTCACACCACACCTCATGCATCTGAACCCTGTCACCCACCCACTCCCAGTACTCCAAGTTCCCTGGCCCCACCAACTGTAGCCCATGTCAAACTCTGAAATATGCTCTTCCACTAATTGTGGTGCTGTACTTTTGAATGTATTGCTTTATTGTATATATACTATTTTTCACAAAAAAAGAAAAAAAAGTTGATTGTGATGATAAAAAAATATTTATTCCTTCTAGCCCCCTATATCCTGGAGCAGTTAGAAGGAAAAATATGAAAGGATTGTGTGGTAGCCCATGACAAACTTTGGGATCTGTCCTGTAACTGCTTGCTGAAGAGTGCTTTGAGAATGACTGCTTTTTTATTTCTTTGCTTTGTATATATGTTATATTACACAATAAAAAAGCTTTTTAAAAAGGTTGCATACTATATGGTTCCATTTATATGAAGTTCTACAGCAAACAAAATTTTATGATGGGAAAAAAGTCAGAACAGGCATTGCCTCTGGGCTAATCCCACAGATGGGGAGGGCTACAAGGGAACTTTCTGGGGTGATAACAGTGTTCTATATCTTGACTGTGGTTTAGGCTGCACAGGTAGGATTTTTTGTCAAAAGTTACAGAACAGTACATATAAGACTTGCACATTCCATGACACGTACATTTAGCTAAAGAAAAGTACTACAAATACTGAATGCTAAGATATGCATGCCGAGTTGGATAATATGTACTAATATCTGCAACTTAATTTGAAATATATCAAACATTTATTGATAGACAAGGCCACGTGACCTATGGCAGGGACACAAGCCAACAAACCCCAAGAATTGCTGGCAACCAGACCAAAACCTTCACAGACTTTGAGGAGAAAGCATCACCTTGTTGATACCCTGATTTTGTATCTCTCCTAGACTCCAAACCCACAATCCCAATGTCTCTTGCTCATTTCTGCTGAGTACCACTCATACTGCCATTATATCTGCACATGATAACCTCAATGACTTAAGATCACCTGAAAGACATCTGCTGATGTGTTGTCTTAAATTGTTATCAGGTCTAGAGGGAAGATTGACATTCTTCAGACCTGGCTTGAAAAACACAGAAAATAAAATGACAGACTCAGTAGCTAATTAGAAGTATGAGGCTGAGGGCCACGGTGGCTCAGCAGGCAGAGTTCTCACCTGCCATGCCAGAGACCTAGGTTCAATTTCCAGTGCCTACCCATGCAAAATAAATAAATAAAAAATAAAAGTATGAGGCTGAAGTGATGTCATCAACATGTTTATGTTAGTCAGCCCCTGAAAAAATAACTCCAGAATTAAGCAAATAAGTAGTCAAATCTTACTTGCTTTGAACTCTGGTAGAGCCTGGAAAAGAAATCTACACATGCTGAATCAAAGAAAGAGAAAAATATCAGGTATGAAATTTCCACTCTATCTCAACCTTCCATCCTCCTCATCTGGTTCTCTTCCATCCTCTCAAACTGTCCCACACAGCTTTGGGATTGCTCAGAAATAGCAACCCAGATCTACCCATCCCCCCTACCCCACCCTGCCCCCACACCAAGAACATAAGGCTACTTATAGCAGTGAGTTATAATCCCTTGCATATCCAGTTACAGGAATCCAAGTTCACAGAGATCCAGGGCAGAGCACAAACTGCTGAGGAGTACTGCATACAAAAGGGTCCCCAGGCAAGCTTCCAAAATGAAGGAATAGGGAGAGACAGCAAGAACCTACTTCTCTTCAAAAAGCAGTGAGTAGCCTGACTAAAACTGTCTGAATCATCTGTTTCGGGGATCAGGAGACCAGGGGAGTTCAGTAAAACATCTAAGGAAATGCAGGATGAAGAGACTGAGATGCTGTGGCAAAAGACTGAGTAATTCTGTCTGAGGCCTGGCACCCATCCCTATTCTTGAGGGAAGCAGTAGCAAGTGGTCTTTGCCTGGAGGTTAGCTGTGTACTAGGACAGGAGTTCACCACCCAAGTACAGGGGAGGACCCAATCTAACCCTGAGCCAGATATTGGCTGGTGAAGTGAGAACATGGGATCTTATAGTTTCAGCCTATCCTGGTCAGAGACCACCAGACACTACTGTTTTGACCATGTCAAAGGCGAACTGAAAAACAGCCGTAGCAGCCTACCTTCTGTAGGGCTGAGGGGACTAGGTGGTCAAAAGGTGCCATCTGCTAGACAGACCAGAAAGTTAAGCCTGGTGATGTGAAAGTATAATACAGGGGCTTTGGGGATTCTTTCCAGACCCCTCTGCCAGGGTCCTTTGGATCTAGTTTAACCTCCCTGCATGGATACCTGGCCCTGTTTTGGCTGGGAAATACTGATGAAGCAACTGTCAAAGAAAATCCTTAATACAAACCCAATCAACAATAAATCCTAGACAAGAGAGAAACCAAACTTCAGAATAAACCATCAAGACAGTCAGATACCTAAATAATAGGAAAAATTCATAAGGCATACCAAAAGGAGGGAAGATATGGCTGAGTTAAAAAAAAAAGTTTTAAAGTTAGAGGGGATACAGAATTTGAAAAACTAATCAAAGATGTTCCAAAAATTATCCTAAATCTAATAAAAAAAATTATATTGCTAAAGAGATAAAGGACGTTAAGAAGACATTAGGTAAACATTAAAAAGAATTTGAAAGTATATAAAGAAAAAATAACAGATCTTATGAAAATGGAAGATACACTAGATGAAAGTTAAAATATACTAGACACTCAACAGCATAACTGAAAAGGCAGAAAAAAGATCAGTAAAGCTAGGGAACAGAGCAGCCAAATTCAAACAGACAAAAGAACATATGGAGAAAAGAATGAAAAAATTTGAGCAGGGTGTCAGGGAAATGAATGATAACATGAAGCTCACAAATATACACACCATGGGTGTCCCAGAAGGAGAACAGAAGGGAAAGGGGACAGAAAGAATATTTGATGAAATAATGGTCAAAAAATCACCTACTCTTGTAAAAACACAAATATGTAAATCCAAGAAGCCCAACATACTCCAGACACAGAATAAATCTGAATAGAACTGCTCCAGGACACATATCAATCAGATGTTCAAGGGCCAAAGAAAGACATTTCTGAAAACAGCAAGAGAAAACTGATTCAACACCTACAAGGGAAGCTACATAAGATTAAGTTCTGATGTTTCATCGGACACCATGGAAGCAAGAGGGCAGAGGGGCAATATTTTTAAGATACTAAAAGAGAAAAATTTCTAGCCAAGAATCCTCTATCCAGCAAAGCTGTTCTTCAAAAATGAGGGAGAGTTTAAAATATTCACAGAAAAAACGAGATCTGCCCTATAAGAAATATCAAAGAGAATTCTGCTGGCTGAAAAGAAAAGACAAGAGAGAGAGACTTGAAGGAGAGTATAGAAATAAGGATTAACAGTAAGGATAAAAAGAGAGAAGCAAATATATCTGACAAATAAAAGCCAATGGATAAAATGGTTACAGTAATAACACTGAATATTAATGGATCAAATTCCCCAATCAAAAGACATAGATTGGCAGAATGAATCTTAAAATGAGATCCATCTACATGATGTCTACAAGAGATTCATTTGAGAGCCAAAGATACAAATAAGCTGAAAGTGAAAGGATGGAAGAAGATATTCTGTGCAAGCAATAACCAAAAAAACTGGGGTAGCTATATTAATAATGTAGCGCGAAAACCAGGAACGAGGCCACAGGCTAAGTCACCTCAAAAGTCTGAGCCCCGAACAAAAGGCAACCTTAGCTTTTATAGACTTTTTGACATGTTAAAGACAAGGTACACAATTGCTTGATTTAAGTTGAGAATGGCCCAGGGCTGAACCGTTGAGGGGCCCCCACCCCAGGAATGTCTTCTTTTGCCTATGTGCATTTTTACCAGTACCTGAAGGCTAGGGGAGGGGGGTTCTATACCAGGAAATGAACCTTATCTCACTTGCCTGCAAGGAGAGGGGGTTTGGGGATTTTCCACCGAGAGCACAGCTAAACCAGAAAGAGGGCAAGGCCTGCCTGCTACAATAACAGACAAAAAAAGGCTTTAAATGCAAAAGTGCTATAAGAGACAAAGAAGGACATAATATATTAATAAAAGGGGCAATTCACCAAGAAGAAATTATAATCAGAAATATGTGTGCACCTAATCAAGGTTCCCCAAAGTACATAAGGCAAACACTGGCAAAACTAAAGGGAGTGATAGACATCCCATTACAAGGGAGTAATACAATCATAGAGGGAGACTTCAACACATAACTCTCATCAGAACATCTAAACAGAGATTCAATAAGGAAACAGAGAACCTAAATAATATGATAAATGAATTAGACCTGAGAGAGATATATAGAATATTACACCCCAAAACAGCAGATATGAATTCTTCTCGAGTGCTCAAGGAATGTTCTGCAGGATAGATCACATGCTGGGGCACAAAACATGTCTTAATTTTGAAAGATTGAAATTATACAAAGCACTTTTCTGATAATAATGGAATGAAGTTAGAAATCAATATCAGCTGGAGAAATGGAAAATTCTCTAGCAGATGGAGGTTAAACAACACACTCTTAAATAATCAATTGGTCAAAGAAGAAATTGCAAGAAAAATCATTAAATATCTTGAGACGAATGAAAAAGAGAACAAAACAAAACCTACAGGATGAAGCAAAAGCAATGCTGAGAAGGAAATTTATAACCCGAAATGCCTACATTAAAAAGAAGGATAGAGCTAAAATTAAAGGCCTAACTTAACACTTAAAAAAAACTAAATAAAGAACAACAAACTAATCCCAAAGCCAGCAGAATAAATACCAAAAATTAGAACTGAAATAAATTAAATGGCAACAAAATAATGGAGACAAAAGAGAATTAATGAAACCAAAATTGGTTCTTTGAGAATATTAATAAACTGGCATAATCTTAGCTAGACTGACAAAGACAAACAGAGAGAAGATGCAAATAAGTAAAATAAAAAATGAGAGGGGGATCATTTCACTGAAGTTATAGAAGTAAAAATGATCATAAGAAGATACTATGAACTGTATGCCAACAAATTAAACAACTTAGATGAAATGGACAATTTTTAAAAAACACAAACAACCTACACTGACTCGAGAAGAACTAGAATACTGCAACAAACCAACCACAAGAGATTGACTCAGTCATCAAACCTCTCCCAACAAAGGAAAGCCTAGGACCAAACAGTTTCACAGGTGAATTTCATCAATATTCCTAGAAGAATTCATGCCAATCTCCTCAAACTCTTGAAGAAATTGAAGAGGTAACACAACCTAACTCTTCTATAAAGCATCATCATCCTAATACCAAAGCCTGATAAAGATACAAGAAAAGAAAATTACAGACCAAGCTCTTGAATAAATATAGATGCAAAAATCTTCAACAAAATACCTACAAATCAAATGTAATAGCACATCTAAAGACTAATATACCATGACCAAGTGAGTTTTATTTCAGGGATGCAAGAGTGAATCAACAAATGAAAATCAATTAATGTAATACCCTCATTAACAATTCAAAAGGAAAAAACATATGATCACCTCAATTGATAGAGTAAAGGTATTTGGCAAAATCCAGCACCGTTTCTTGGTAAAACCACTTCAAAAGGTAGGAATCAAAGGAAACTTCCTCAATATCATAAAGGAAATATATGAAAAAGCCATAGCTAGCATTGTGCAGACTCCTATTGGAATCCTTCTACAAAATCTGTATAAGTGGTCCTAACAATTACAGTTCCTACTACATATCACTTAACAAGGATCTTTATTTACACAAGATTATTTACTTCTCACAATTACTTTGTGAGATAAGTATTACTGTACTTAAAAAACAAAAAATTAGGGAATTGCATTTCCTGACAATGTGATCAAGTCATGGAGCTATCATGGGGTGGCGCCAGGATTTTAAACCATAACAGTCTACTTCCAAGATCCATGTTGTCAGCAACTAGGCTTCACTTTTTCTGTTTGAACTTCTGGGAACAGAAAACTCACTATCTTCTGGGATAGTCTGTTCCACTGCTGGGCAGCTCTGCTTGACAGATGGGCTTCCATTCATTGATCTGTAACTGGACTCTGAAATGTTTATAGACTGTCTAATCTACTTTTTACCAAGGCATTCTTCTTGTCAAAGTCAAGCAAACCTTGTCCTTCTAAAGTCCTTTTTATTCATGGGCATCCCAAAAGAAAACCTTCAAGAGAAAGAAAAGGGAAAGGGAGAGAGAAATTGAGAGGGAGATTGAAACAGAGAGCAATTGTGACAGAGAGAGAGATATGGTCCTAATGTTGGTAGAAAAGCAGGTGTCTAACTGTTGGCCAAATGTTAAATTACTAGAGCAATTCAGTTTCCCAATTTGCCATGATACCAGCTACCCAGAATTAACAAAGACCTGCATATATCAGCAAACAGCTGAAGATAATTTTCAGCAACACTGTGCCCAAAGCAAAGAAAGGCATTCTGAAGATCTCATTAAACCTTTGGAGCCTGAATGTTCAACTGATTTCATTGTAAGTCACAGACTTTGCCTCCTGCACTCTCCAAAGTATATCTTGAATCCACATTTTTCTGAGAAAATTATATGATACAGTGAGCAAGCTTACTTGTCAGGCCTTGAAAAATGGATCTGTTCTATTCCTGTCTCAGAGATGTATGAAACATTCCGTTTGTTGGTCCTGTCTGAGGTTTGGTGGGTGTATGTTTTAGGACTATACACTTACAAAAAAGACCAAAATATAAAAGATGGTTTTTCTTTGGACATTAGATGGAGATTTGGTGCATGTCATCTCTGAAATAAATGAGGTCTCTGATTTGGTTTCTCCATCAAGGCAACCAAAGACAAAGGATGTCTTGGCACATCAATTTCACCACCTTTTGAATCAGGCATATCAATACCTCTTTACAGTGTTTTAAGAAAAGTTTAGAGAACTGGCATGAACTTCCTGCAGAAAAAATGAAATTAATTGCTTATGATTGTTAGGCTGACTGGGTACCACTCAGAAATTGATCAGCTTTTAAGCTCTGTTTTAAGAGGCTTGGTGATGTCCCCTCCACTCAAGCCACTCAAATTCCCTCACTCCACATCCTAACATACAGATATCATTCTGCCATGCTTAATTCCTACCCAAGTGGTATTGACTGAACTGTGTACCCCAGTTTGGACATGTTCTTAGTCTTGATTCACATTCTGGTGGGTATGGATCCATTGTAAATAAGATCTCTTCAAGATGTCACTTCAGTTAAGGTATGGCCCAACTGAGTCAGGTTTTAATCCAGGTTACTAGAGTCATTTTTAAGCAGAATGAAAGTCATATAGAGAAGCCATGGCAAGCACACAGAAACTAGAAGTCAACAGAAACAGAATAAAGGAGAGAGGATGCTGCCTAGAACATTGACACATGACAGGAAATCCAAAGATTGCCAGTCAGCCAGAATGCTATGAACCATAGGAGGAAGAGAGCCTTCTAGCCTCTGAAAATATAAACCAATAAATCCCTATTGTTAAGCCAACCCCTTGTATGATATTTGTTTTAGCAGCTAGGAAACAAAAATACAAAATACCTGGGCTCAATGACATGAAGTATTCCTCAGAAAAAGCAGTAGCTCCACCCCAGAGGCACCAATTTCCATGATTCCCTAGAATGTAAAATTGATGGAACCATTTCTTCATCAATTCATGGCTGCCTTTACTCCCTCCCTGAATAGCTTAAATGGGACCCCAGGTCAATCTTAAAGCTACTGTACTTCTATTCCAAATGTCACTTGGAAGATAATAGGACTGCAGAAACAGGAATGCAAAGAAACTTCATTTTGGCGACTGAGTTTCAACTGTGAAGTGAAAGTACAACATTATTAGACACTCTGTCGTGCTAAATTGTAGCTTTCCCAAGCTCTTGGCATTCCTTATCTCAGTTCAATAAACTATTACATTTGGAGTATGGCAAGGGCTGCTTCTGCCCAACCAGTGACTGTAACTCTGAAAAATCTGAATGCCAGATTACTGTCTCCTTTCCCAGCCAAGTGTTATCAACCAGCTACCAGCTCCCCTAGTGTCACATTCAACTTAGAAGATGGGATTTATATATTACTTCAAAAAGAAAGAAACCACTTCTATTAAAGTCAAATGCCATCTGAAAGGTGAACAATCTCAGGCCTGTCTAAAAAACTGATTAGAAAACCAAATATCAATCTCTAAAAGAATTTAAATGGTGTCTGAGGTAAATAGCAAACACTTTATTCACAGAAATAAGAAAAATCATTACAATGAAAGTCATTCCTTGTCTTCCATCAGCCATTCATGAGATGGAAAATAGAAGTTCTTGATTAAAATCAATATTTTTGTTTTTGCTTTTGTTTGGTATGTTTGTTTGCTTTTTGTAGTTTGGTTTTCATGCCTGGAGCATTCTTGCTGCAGTCACAGGCAATTGACTCTTTTCACACAGGTGCCATCTTGGTGCCTCCTTGAAGATTATGATGCTTTAAAGGCAAGAAGGCAGCAGGAAATGACACAATTGCATTTGCCTTTGCTGTTAGCTGAGAAAACTCCCTTTACAAGCATTATTAAAGACAAATTCACCTTAATATTCACAATGCCCCTCCAAGGGTTCTGATGGATCAGAAATTTAGCAACAAACATCCTCAGCAAAACTAATCTCTATGTCATAACCAGGTTTTTTTGTTTAGTTTTTTAGAGTACCACCAATTGAAGCTTTTCTTTTTTTGGGCTGGTCTGATGAGAGAGTGAAGCTATTAAAGCAATAGTCATATAAGCATAACGGCCATGCTAGGAAACCAAATATTTCTTTGAATTAAACTTCAAATGCCTTTTATTTTGAGGGCGGTATCTTGCGTTTCCTTAAAATCAGAATTAAACCACTAAACTTAGGGGTCAGTTTCTCATCAAAATTAATTATACAGTGTGGTAGTTAGATTCAGTTGTCACTTGGCCAAGTGAAGGCACCTAGTTCTGTTACTGCTGGTACGGGAACCTCATCTGTTGCTGATTACATCTGCAGTTGGCTAGGAGGCGTGCCTGCTGCAATGAATGATGTTTGATTTAATTGGCTGGTGCTTAAATGAGAGACTCAGTGTAGCACAGCCCAAGCAGCTCAGTATACCTCATCTCAGCACTTGCAGCTCAGCCCAGGCCTTTGGAGATGCAGAAAGAAATCACCCTGGGGAAAGTTGTTGGAACCCAGAGGGCTGGAGAGAAGAAGGCCAGCAGATATTACCCTGTGCCTTCCCATGTAAGAAAGAACCTCAGTTGAAAGTTAGCTGCCTTTCCTCTAAAGAACTAATGAAATAAATCCCCTTTTATTAAAAGCCAATCCGTCTTTGGTGTGTTGCATTCTGGCAGCTAGCAAACTAGAACATATACAATCTCATTGCTTTGGATTTTCTAAAGGAGTTTTTAAAGTCTTCACATTAGAAAAAATATTAAACATTTGATTTTTGAAGTTCTTTTAAGTAAGAGAAGGCATACCATTTCCAGATTTATGATATTGTCCACACACTTGGCAAAGTTATTATTCTATGTGTTTCTACCAAGAATCATTTTCATGGCTTTCTATCAAAGCACAACCATATTTATTTCTGACAAGACAAATATCCAGAAAGAAAGAACATCTTTTTATTCCTTCTGAATCTGTCAATTCTATTGCCTTCTGTGTCAGGAACTTGAATGATTGGGAGCTTCATTCTATGTGTGGCATAAGTAGGGTGGTACAGTCAGTGAATGAAAAATTAAAGAGCAAGATGGAAACTTGTCAGCTCCAGAAATTGAGAAGTCAGAGTACACTTCTAAAGGGAAAGTGGGTGAAATACAAAGAGCTCTGAATTACAGGTGTTGAGGTTTATGTTCTGATTCAGAGTTTTGAATCTGAAACATTTTCTGGGTCTTAGCTTCTTTGTATATGTAATAAAGTAGAACAGGTAGGAATATTTTGGCTACAAGTAATAGAAACCCAAACAAAATAGTTTAAATGAAAAACTTGAATCGATTAACTTGTATAACCAAAGTTCCAAGTACTAGATTTCAGGAAAGGCTATAGGTGCTTAAGTGGTATAACAGAAAAATGTCTCTCTCCACCCTTTAGTTCTGTTTCTTACTTTTGCCTTCATTGTCAAAAAGGCCCTCCTCAAAGAAAAACAAAGAAGGCCTTTGTAATCTTCAGGCTTATATTCTAAAAGCTTGGCCACAATAATGGAAAGAGAGAAACTGTTTCCCAGTAGTTTAAGCAAATGTCCTAGAACTTGTTCATAAACTTTAATTAACCTGGCTTGAGTCTTATTTCTGAACCAATACTTGTGACCAGGTTGATATGGTATATAAGTTAGCTTGAGTTGAAGTCACATTCTACCAGAAGTAATTCTCTAAAGGAAACCCATGGTGATATTAGAAGAAAAAACAGAAACAGATACTGGTAGGAAAAAAAGCAGCAGATATCAACTACATGAAGAAATGGATTAGAAGACATTAAAGTTCTGTTTATACTCTAATAATCTAAGAATTCCTCATTGCAGAATCCTAATTTTGAAATACTCAAAAATAATGGAGAGTAAAAAGGTTAATTTCTTTATTTGCCAAAATCAGTTTTAATTTCTTTATGTAATAATATTCATAAACCAAATCATTACAAAAACAAAGCATTGTCCCCAAAATGGAGTATTTGTAGTTGTATGATAATGAAAAACATAAACAAGAACAATGATCTAGTAAAATTCGTCAGAATTTTTTCCATAGACCTCCCTCCAACCACCTCAAGAAACATGATAACCACTAAAGGTCAACTGTCTACTGAACTGAATGAGTAACTGATTTGACTCATAATGATAAACAGTTGGAAACAGAATTGAAGGTATGTGTACAAGAAAATCACTCACCCTCCAAAGGATTGAGTAATACTTAGAAATACTCCAAGAGTGATAGGCATAATTCTTAGAAATTTTAGAAAAATAATTGGATTCTGTCTAGGACACAGGTAAGGGGAGTTGATTGAGATTGCAAGTATGCAAAGATCTAATTCCTGGGTCATAGGAGATAATGAAGGGTACACAAATATTACAAAGAGAAGGGGGAAAAACAAAAGACAGGCCCAAAGGAATGGAACTGATGATTAGGATTTTAAGGGATGGTGTTCATGCTTCACTAACTTTCAGTTTTGGTTGCATAAATAATGGTTCCAAAGACTCATTCTGATGACAAACCATTTGATATTATATGAAATAGTCAGCATTTGCCCTTTCTTCCTTAGTTTATTTACTGTAGTTCCTTTTCTGTGACTATCCCTAACTACTTTATGTATTCATTGCATTCTTGGTCTTTCTCTATCAAGGTCATATTTTGGGGAAGCCTCAGCTTTAACTATGAATGCAAGACTTTTTGCCACCCAAAATTCACTTACTAATCTCATGCAACAGATAGGGAAAGGTATATTTCCAACACAAACTCATCCCAGTTCCTTAATAATTTCACCATTAGATATGTTACTGATGCATTTGGTTATTTTCCAGTGCTCTGAGGATCTAAGGATATAGAAATACAGCTTGATAAGGGACAATTGCACAGAGACAAAGTAAATTGGATGGTCCTGAAATTTCTTTTAATATTGTTTGCACTCTGTTATGTATGTACATAAATAATCCATTTTCCTGTTGTTACAAGATAGCCACATCCAGTGGCTATAGCTAAAGTTGATTTATTAGTATGAAACAGAACAACAGTAGCTGAAAGGGTTTCCAAGGATGGGTGAGTCTTCAAAAAACACTCAACCCAAATATTTTTCTTTTCTCTGCTACATATCTTCAGTGCCCATGAAACCTGTGCAACCAAAGGTAAGGGATTTGGCAGAGGGTTTTGTTTTGGAGAGCAGTATGTGGTTTCATGCATATTGCTAGAATTTCTTACATTTTGTGCACATTTGTACAGTGGAAAATAGTAGTTAAAATCCATGAGCAATAAATTCATTTAGGTTCTTATATAGTCTGAGACAAAATGTTCTGTAATTTAAAGAATGAACTTGATGTAAGAGCAGCAGAGATGGAGAGCAATTTATAATTAGCAAGTACACGTGACCTGCATAAGAGATGATGTACACCAGCGTGAAATGTAATACTGCATGGATATTAGTCAAGAAAAGCTAGATTGTGCTACAACAACAATCTCCCAAATCTTAGCATTTAGACAACAAACATCATTTCTTGTATAAATCTCCATCATGGGTCTACAGGGGGACTCTTCCATTACTGTCACCAGGGACCCAGTCTGATGGAGAAGATACCTCCTTGAGTATTGCCAATGGCCATGATAAAGGATAACGAACATTCTGTAGAATTTCCCACAGGTATTTAGATGCTTCTCCTGGAAATGATGCATGTCAATTCTGCTCAAAACTCCTTCATCAGACTTAGTTATATAGTCCCCTTGGGTCACAGGAAAACCAAACAGTACAATTCTATCAAGTGTCTTGAAGGTATATATTCTGTGAGAAGCACCGAAGACTACTACAGAATGGGATTGCAATGACATGAAAGTAATGTAGACTGAGGCCAGTCTAGTGACTGTACTACACATCACATAAAAATAGAGGATCACCTAAACTCTGGTGAGAAGCAATTGGTAATGAACAGCAGACCATACTCTTGTTATAATTGCATTATAAAATCTTTAGGAGCTGTTTAAAATTTACTATTCAGTTTATTCTGTGGTTTCTATGCCTTTCACATTATTTTGCTATCTTTACAAAATCCCAGGCAAAAGCAAAAAATCCCTTCGGGCATATTAAGGAAATACAACTGAATTTCTGAACTAGCATGAACTCTTTTGCATGAGGATATTAGAGAAGGTTAATAACATGGTATCAAATATCACATATACAAAGCATGCTATTCCTTCCCCTCTTAGTATGCAAATTATGAAATTAGATCATTGTTAGTGTCGAATATGTTTTAAGCATGTATTGGAGGAATGTATTATGGGAATTTCTTGGAACTGAAATATCAGACTTAAATTTAGTTAACTAAATTTAAAGAAAGACAAGAGATACTCATTGAAACAGTTTCCTGAAAAATAAACCTATTTCTCTTTGCTTATTATATTAATTAACATTAATTGCACAGGAAAAGCTGATAAGCTAGGTAACTTCAGTTTAATTTCTCTCTGAATTGTTATGTATCAGTGAAGGCCAAATTAGTAGATTTTCACTGGATCTGAAAAGCTAGCTATGATGGGCAAATTTAAAACAGAAGAAAAAGCAGTGATAACTGTAATACTGACCATACTTTACTGAGCATTAACTATGAACTAAGTCCTCTTCATGTGTTATCTTGCTTGGTCCTCACAACAGCCCAGTAAGAAAGGGATTATTATCACTTCCATTTTCAAATAAAGAAACTAAAGCTTAGTGAGGTGAACTTGTCCAAGGTTACAAAGCTGGAAAGTGGTAGAACTGGAAATTCAATCTGTACCTTACTCTAATGCCTGTCCTCGATCATTATGCTCCCCTGCAATTCCAATGCTATTTCTTTCCTCCTTTTCCCCTCTCTTCCTTTCTTTGTTTTGAAGTGAATGAGCTCTTCTCTTCTGTAGAACTTCACCTTCTCTCTCGCCTCCTTTCCTTTTCTCCTTCTTCCACTTGGAAAAAAAGCTTTGTGTTGGTGAAGGGAGCAACTCATTTGATCTTTCTTTCATGCTTCCAGCTCATAATAAAATCTCTATAAAGGCAGCTGTATAATAGATCAAGTCTTGATTGTCAACATAATATATTTGGTTCTGTGGAGTCTGAATCTGTTTTAAGCACTTCCAGAAACAAGCACCTTCATTTTGCTCAAGAGGCTCTGGAAGAATCACAGGAAAAAGCCACAGTAAATGGAGCAGAAAACACCGTTTGATCTAGTCTTATTTGTCTGTGCTCACAGATAAATGCAACGTGAATCAAAACAAAAGTCCAGATGAAACAAAGGATCCCAAAGGGAAAGAAATCCTTTGATCAGCTTTACAAGTACAGGGACATAGCTCCTATTGGCAAGCTTATAAACTTATTTCATCTATTTCAAGTATTTGCTCTGTGATCAAATAGCAGGACAGATTTTGTTTCATTAAAACTTTGGACAGTGCATGTCCTAGATTATAAAAATCATGATTTTGGTGGCATAATTGAACTTCTCGTAAATCCTGATTTTATTAACCTATACTAACTTGAAATGACCTTAGCAGTTACAAATACAAATCAACATCAACAACATCAAACACAAATCCCTCTTTCCCCATCCAAGCAACTGACCTTAAGACTTTTCAGGTGTTAATTCTTTTCTGATTCCTCTCTGTTTAGATCCACCTTGCTTTACTTCAACTAGAGCAGTCTTCAAAACTTACAGTAATAGGGTATGATGGGAGAGGCACCATCACATGGCAGGTTGCCAACTTACTGACTGTGTGATATGGTCCAGTACCTTCAAAGTTCCTGAACCTCAGTTCGTGCATCTTTAAAATTAGTGGTTGAAATAGTTGGCCTTTAGTTACTTTCCAACTCTGAAAAATATGGGATAAATAGCCTCTGAAATTAGCAAGCTTCTTTTTCTCTAATCAATACAATTTATCTCTTCTTTGCATAGAGTTGCATTGGATCATGATGTCTTAATCTAAGTCAGACAAACCTATCAATTGAGAAATGTTTGTCTAACTTCCATCTCGGTACTTCATATAAAGTACAATTTTTACAATATTTAAAATTACAAATGTAGCCATTCTTTCTGTGTGACCTTTGAAAGAACTGTCTTCTGATAGATTTCTAAGAAAGTCTGGTATTGGCACAAAGCTACAGAATTGGATCACAGGAAGAGAAAAGGTTTCCTATAGTTGTAAATTATCTTTACTACAAAAAGGTGATCCTGTCTCCTTATGAAGCTTGTGCTCTGGGAAAAGGGAAAGGGATTGCTAATTTATTGGGCATAGACATATCCAGGTGGTATAGGAGAAAAACAAACAACCTCTCTCTTTTCTAAGCCAACCTCCCCACAGAAAGCATTCACGACAGGACCATGTAATCTTGCCCAGTTTACTTCCTTTGATTTCCTAGCTGCTAAGTGATACAGTCAATGTTTTCCCAAGCTCTGCCAAAAACTGTGAAGGCAAAATTGTTTAAAACTTTTGGAAGACAACAAAGGAACATATCATTATGATGTAAACGTGGCAACATCATCTTAAGACAGACCCTAAAAGTACTAACTGTAGAAAAAAAATTTGATAAATTTGACTACATTAAAATTAAGTGTCTGTTCATTAAAAATCCCCTTAGAGAAATTGAAAGATAAAGCTACCAATTGTGAGAAGATATTTGCAGCATGAATAATTGATAACTATGTACAGAATACATAAATAAATTAAGAATTCTTTGAATGCAATGTGAAAAATGTGCCAAAGAACAAGACTTTCACAGAAGAGTAAACAAAACTTGACAATAAACGTGTGAAATGATGCTCAACCTCATTAGTAATTAGGGTAGTATAAATTGGTACCAAGATGAGATCGCATTACACACCCGTGGGACTGGTAAAATTTAAGAAATCTAACTGTACCAGGGCAAGTTCATAGTCAATGGGGACTCATACACAGATGTTAGCATAGTCAATAGGGGCTCATACACAGATGCTACAATCCTCTTGTAAGAAAATGTGGTGTTTTATTATACAGTTCAACATTCACACACCCTTTACCAGAATTCTAATCTTAAGTATACATCTTAAAAATACTGGGCAGTGCAAGAGTAGCTCAGTGGGTAGATTTCTCACCCACCAGGTGGGAGACCCTACACTTTCCCCCCACACACACAAAAAAAGAAACCTTTTTAGAAAACTAAAATAAGAAGAAAAACAAAGAAAGAAAGAAAAAAAAACTTATTGCATATGGGTACCAGGAGACGTGAAACTGTTCGTAACAGTCTTATTCATAAACACAAAAACTGAAATGGATAAAAGGTGGCATATAAACAACAGCACATTACACAGCAGTGAATATGAATTAACTTCAGCTATCTGCAGCATAATATTGAGTATGTAAACAAATAAAAATAATGACAAACACAAAGTGGAGGAGGAAAAGAGTATAGCAGGGAAAAGCACACAGGTATAGTATGATGGTAAGAATAACGTTCTAGTTCTAAAATTTGGTGGTAGATTCAATCAAGCTCATTTTATTATTTTCTGAAATAATCTATATACATATTTGTGAAACAATTTTATAAGAAATATATGATTTTTTAAAAGATGAAACGTTCACATGTACAAAAGATAATCTGCTTTAACAGATCTATTTTTCTTTTTTTCTTTTTTTTTTTTTTTGCAGGTTTACCTGATCCCAGAACTGACCCATCACTTACTAGGCAATGATCCTTTGCTTTTTACTGAGCACAAGAAACCGTGGAACCTTTTCCAAAGGTAAAAAGGAGTATGTAGTATGCAGAAGGATTAGCAACCTATGGGGAGATATGCTGCAATGTTTTATTCTACAAATTTTGCTTACTGATAAACAGAATAAAAAAGGAGACAAAGACTCCAAAAGGAAAGTGGGAGATTAAAAAAAGAGAAACTGGATTTCTTTACAATTATGTTCAGCACTTGCATCACAAAATACATAAAAATGAAATGTCTGCCGTAGGTTTTGCATGTGTGATACCAGAATTTACTGAAAAACCTGACTACTTTAGCATCCTCGAATTCCATTCAGTTTCTCTAATCTGAATGGGATTTCTTCCAATCCAGTCGCCACAGTAAGAAATAAAAAGTAAGGGAAGATGAGTCATATCCAACCTCCTTCTCCTTTCTCTTTAAAAACAAATTCTGATTGAAAGGATTTTCCCTAAATATCAAATATTTGTTATACTTTCTTTAGATAATTTTCTCAATGCCATCAGCTTTTTCTTTGTAGATATTTTCTGGGATTAACTCAAATTTCCCGACTCTTGTTCAGGTGCAAACCTGCCATGCCTGCATTTTCCCATTAAAAGAAATATCTCTACTGTATCTAAACTTTCCCCTCTGATGTATTTCTGCATTAAATTTTGTTTTCTAGATCTTTCATACTAGAATTCTACTTTGTTTAGGAAAGACTCATAATGCTTATAATCCAGTACTACAAAATATGAAGCAATATATCTGTAGATTCCTAAAAGAAGAAACTGGAAAGGACTCAGAAAAAATGGATAACTCATTGGAAACAGGTCCTATGGGAAATTGTTTAAGGAATTAAATCTAAGCAAGATAAAAGAAAAGGACAACAATTTAATAAAATGTTTTATATTTCCTTGAATCTGAAAAAGAAAAAATAGACTAACACTGTCTGAAAATAATTATTTTGACATATACAGTTTCTCCATTTGTCCATTCTTGGAAGTTCTCAAGAGAATTGTTATTTCAAAGTTTTAACCATTCATGTGCCTGTGTCCAAGGAGGTGGCCAAGGTGACATTTTAAAGTTCAAGATCTGTGGCTCTTTCAGCACTGGCAGTTCATCTAAATCTTTGATCAAACTGCAGTCAGAACATAGAAGGACTTACAATGTCAGCCTAATACAAGGTGTTGTGAATCTCTTATAGGAGGTATTAAAAAGTACACACAATTTTTACATTAAGAGGGGCCAATATTCGGTGACTGTCATGGGTCATAAGCAAGCTGAAGGGTTGCCACTCTGTGATATCTGACAACCTCAGCCCTCTGATTTTTATATGCACTACCACAAATATTGAGTTACCTTATATCTTACCCAAAACTTCAGTATTTTTAAGTTTTGCTACTTAAAGGAGGAAGTCACTCTGATGCAGGGTGATAAGTTATGAAGGCAACATCTTATTAGATAGCCTTAGTAACAAAAGACTATAAAAAGACACCAAATTTGACTATATGAGCATAGCATTACAAAATTTGTCTCAACCTATATGCTGAAGTGTACATTTTATGCACATTTTTATGTATCTATCTATGTTCCAATTTATACCAGAGCTAACTTACAATATATTACACTAAAATCCCATATTTTATTGATTCTAAGATATGCATTTTCACATTTTAAATCTTTTAAATCAGAATGCATCTTGGAATCAATCAATAGCATTTTACTATCTCTGTTGCTCAGAAACCAATTATTCTTGAACTTGCAAACCATTCTGAGATTATTCTGATGGCACAACAGTACTGCTGTAACTGTTTTGAATCACAATCATTTCTCCATTAAAGGTCTATTTTTAGAAGAAATGTGAGTTTTCGTTGTTGTTTGTAAAACCTACCATTGACATTGTCTCGTGAGATCAAGAACATTACATATGGGTGGGCCACAGTGGCTCAGCAGGCAAGAGCACTTGCCTGCCATGCCAGAGGACCCGGGTTCGATTCCTGGTGCCTGCCCATGTTTAAAAAAAAAAAATGGTTACATATCATAACTTGTATAATGAGTGTCAGAAGCTCGTAAATGAAAATCCAAAGACTATTTAAGAAATAGTACATCCCCAACTATCTTGATTGCACAGAGTATGTATGTGGGAAAATATGGTAGTAACAACTTTGGATCCAAATATTAATAGAGAGAACGCTTAACCGAGTAGAGGGAATCTACATAAACCTAAAACAAACATGCAAGCTTAATGGCAAAACTTTGAAGCACTATATGATAAGTTCAAGACATGGAAACCCACCTTCACTTTTACTTTTCAGTTTGCTATTCAAGTGCTGGGCAATGTAATAAACAAGAAAAATAAATAAGAGTTGTAATGATTAGAAGAGCAAAACAGATGTCATTTTTTAAGGGCAATTACTACCTAAAATAGAAAACCCAAGATAATCCACAGACAGGTATTAGAATTTATAAGACAAGCCAGAAGATTGCTAGATTTAATTCCAATGTACAAAAAAACAATTGTGTACTTATACATCGGCAATAATTTAGTTTCGGTAAAAGACAAAATATCCATTTACAGAAGCAACAAAAGATAGAAGATACGCTCAACTTGGTCTCAGAAATAATTTACAAAATATTTATTGAGGAAATCTGAATGACATAAATGAAAATCCAAATCAATGTAGGACTATAAATGTACTATGTCCATAATGAAAACATCTAATACCTTACATGTGTCAATTTCCCCAAATTAACTGATAAATTCAGTGCCATATCAAACAACATAAAAACATTACTTTTTATGAAAGAGATAGACAAATAGACTTTAAAATTCATATAAAATCTGCTGAGCTGGAGACTTGGGTTCGATTTCTGGAGGCTGCCCATGCCAAAAATAAACAAACAAAAATGTATATAGAGAGGAAAATGTGCATTAACATAAAAGATGATTCTGGAAAATAAGAAACACAGGGAGACAGGGCTTACCCCACTAGAACTCATGGCTCATTATAAAGCTATAGTATAAGCGCAACAAATAGGTATCTAAGTAGAACATAAAAGAGAACCACAAAAAAAGAAGACTTAAGAATAAATGGAAATTTTGTATATGATAAATGGAGCATTATCAATCAGTGAGTTTGTTTTATGGTGTGTGTGTATGTGTGTGTGTAAAATGCAATTCAGAAAAAAATGAGAGAAAATTATTTATTCTCAATAAAAGGTATTCAGGTATCCAGGATGTTTGGCTTTCCTTATGGAAAAATTAATTATATTATACTGTACTTATACCCAGAAATAAAGACCTAGTTATGAAAAAAAATCTCTAAAGTTAGAAGAAACTTTAGAAGATTATTCCTGGGAGGTTTCATAAAACAAGACACAAATACCCACACTTATAAAGGGGAAAAAAAAAAGACTCCTAAATTTGACCATATTAAAACTAAAAATTATGTCCTAGAAAAGCATCATAAACAAAATCAAAAAGGAAGCAAGTGACTAGGAAAGCATATTTGCCTCAGGTTCAAAAGATGAAAGATTGTAATCCAAATATATGCACTTCTTTAAAACAATAAGAAAAAATATTTTTTTAAAAAAGTCAGGATATAAAAGGCAAATTGCAGAAGATGAAATCTAAAAGGAACAATTAAATAAAAAGATTTCCAGTCCCCCTAAGAACTTCAATTGAAATAAGGAATGCCATTTTTTTTTACCCATCAGATTGACAATAATAATGAAGAAAAACTCTTGTATTTGAATTGCTGGAGAAAATGTCGCGAAACAGAATTTTTCTTCCTTACTGTAGATGTGTAAATTGGTATATCCACTTTGAAAAGCATTTTAGATATACTGTAATGTTGAAAATGTACATATATTGTTACTCAGTTATATCAGTTTGAAACATTATGTACTCCAGAAAAGTCATGTTTTAACCCTGACCCAATCTTGTGGGAGCAGCCATTTCTTTTAATCCTGATTCAATATTGTAGCACAGAAACCTTTTATTAGATTATCTCCACTGAGATGTGGTACACCTAGTTGTGTATGTGACCTTTTAATTAAGTGGAGATGTGACTCCACTCATTCAAAGTGGGTCTTGATAAGCTTACTCGAGTCTTTCAAAGGGGAAACATTTTAGAGAAACTTTATAGTGACACAGATGCAGGTGCTTGGACAACAGTGGCTTCAGAACTAACAGAGCTGATGTAGACATTTGGAGATCAAGACAGAAATAGCCTGGGTGATAAACAAGGACTCACAGAAATAGACAGAACCTGAAGAGAAGGAATCTCCTACCCTGTCAGATGCTAAGCTAAGAGATGAAACCCAGAGTTTATCCCAGGAGCAGCTAAGTGAATGCTCACAGACACTTAGAGAGGGAACCACCAGCATCAGAAGCTGGAAACAGTAGAACTGGGAACAAAGACCCATAGCAACCAGCCGCATGTCTTCCTAGCTGACAGAGATGTTCTGGATGGCATCAGCCTTGCTTGAGAGGAGGTAACATCTTGTTGGTGCCTTAATTTGGACATTTTCTCAGTACTAGAACTGCAAACTTGTAACTTATTAAATTCCCCTTTTAAAAAGCATCCCATTTCTGGTATGTCACATTCTGGCATTTAACAAACTACTGCACCAATAATTCCACTTGCTGCAATAAATCCTGTTGAGGATTGAATGATGTCCCCCTGTGCTGGTTTGAAAAGATGTATGTCCCCTAGAAAAGCCATGTTTTAATCTAAATCCCATTTCATAAAGGCAGAATAACCCTTATTCAATACTGTATGTTTGAAACTAATCAGATCATCTCCCTGGAGATGTGATTTAATCAAGAGTGGTTGTTAAACTGGATTAGGTGATGACATGTCTCCACCCATTTGGGTGGGTCTTGATAAGTTTCTGGAGTCCTATAAAAGAGGAAACATTTTTGAGAATGAAGGCAATTCAGAGAGAGCAGAGAACGATGCAGCCACGAGAAGCAGAGTTCACCAGCCAGCGACCTTTGGAGATGAAGAAGGAAAATGCTTCCCAGGGAGATTCATGAAACAGGAAGCCAGGAGAAGAAGCTAGCAGATGATGCCATGCTCACCATGTGCCCTTCCAGATGAGAGAGGAACCCTGACCATGTTCAACATGTACTTTTCCAGATGAGAGAGAAACTCTGACTGTTTCGCCATGTGCCCTTCCACTTGAGAGAGAAACCCTGAACTTCACTGGCCTTGAACGAAGGTATCTTTCCCTGGATGCCTTTGATTGGATATTTCTATTAACTTGTTTTAATTGGTCCATTTTCTCGGTCTTAGAACTGTAAACTAGCAACTTATTAAATTCCCCTTTTTAAAAGCCATTCCACTTCTGGTATATTGCATTCCAGCAGCTAGTAAACCAGAACACCCCCCCCAAAAAAACTTATTCAATTCTTAATCTACATTATATGAGTATGAACCTATTGTAAATAGGACCTTTGAAGATGTTACCATTAATTGAAGTATAGACTCCTTTGTGAATAAATTGATCTTTAGAGAGACCAAATTGAATTATAACAGGCCTTAATCCAATTGACTGGAGGCCTTATAAAGGGAAGAAATACAGAAAGAGACACAGATGGCTGAGCAGAAGTAGATACCAGAAGAAGAAGCCATGTTACAGAAGTAGAGATGAAACCAAGGAACTTCAAGTATTGTGGCAAGCCAGCAGAATGCTATGGACTCTGGGACAAAGCATGGCCTGTTAAGGCCTTGATTTCAGACTTCTAGACTCAAGACAGCAAGACAAACTTTTATCTTAAGCCAATGAGTGTATAATATTTGCCATAGTAGCCCTGGCAAATTAAGACAAACCCTCACAAAACACTTCTACCTATGCACAAAGTTTCACGGATTCCATCCTTAATAAAGCAATGTTTTCAACATGAAAATAATAAACAACCTAAATGCCAAAACAGAATGAATAGTAATGTAAGGAAAAGGAAGGCAAGGGAGTCTAGGCTAGGTAGTGACGACGCCCTGGCATGGGGTACTGTGGGGAGCCAGGGAAGGGGCAGGTGGCCTAGCTCTGCCACCAGCTGATGATCACCCCAGCAGAGTGGGGTGATAAGGGGTTCCCTCCGAGGGGCACACATTGCCACACGAGATTAGCACCAATAGGCATCCTGAGCAGGTTCAGTCTTCTCAGTGTACCCAGCACCAGGTGAGCCCCTGGGAGACTCTGAGCTGCTCCTGGGCCCTGCCACTTTGTTCAGATGGACTCACCCTCTCTAACACACTCTGCCTTTCATCCCCGAACCCTCTTCCCCATACCCAGTCCAGTTCTTCTCCTTACTGCCCTTTGTGGGAAACCACATGATTGCTTCTAACCTCCCAGATTTTAAACAATCTACCTGAAAGGAGGAAAAGCTCAATGGCAAGAAAGTTGTTTTACTTTAGGGGTGTTTATTGGGGAACAATCCACATTGCCCAATTGAAGAGCAGGAACTCTCCAATTAGAAAAAACGTATAGTAGATGCTTGGCATTTTTGAGCTGGTACCTCAGAGGAGGTTTTACCCATGATGAACCTGAAGACAAAGTGATGCCAGATATGATTCTTACAAATGAAGAGTAGATAACATCAACAACAAAAAGTCAAAGAACCCGACTGAAATACGGGTGCAAGTCTTGAATAGGGATTTCAACAAAGAAGACACACAAATAGCCAAAAAGCACATGACAAGATGCTCAACATCATTAGCCATTAGAGAAATGCAAATCAAAGCTACAATGAGACGCTAATTCACACCCAGTAAGTTGGTTTAAGAAAAAAAGTGACAAGTATTGACAAGGATGTGGAGAAATTTGAACCCCCCTCAATTCTGGTGGGAGTGCAAAATGGTGCAGTTCCTATGGAAAAGAGTCTTACAGTTCCCCAAAAGGTTAAATATAGAATTACCAAAGACCAGTAATCCTCTGTTAGATATTGTATTAGTTAGGGTTCTCTAGAGAAACAGAATCAACAGGGAACACTTGCAAATATAAAATTTATGAAAGTGTCTCACGTGACCGTAGGAACGCAGAGTCCAAAATCCACAGGGCAGGCTCCGAAGCCGATGACTCCAATGGATGGCCTGGATGAACTCCACAGGAGAGGCTCACCAGCCAAAGCAGGAATGGAACCTGTCTCCTCTGAGTCCTCCTTAAAAGGCTTCCCATGATTGCATTTACCATCACTAATTGCAGAAGACACTCCCCTTTGGCTGATTACAAATGGAATCAGCTGTGGATGTAGCTGACGTGATCATGACCTAATCTTGTGAAATGTCCTCATTGCAACAGACAGGGCAGCGCTTGCCCAATCAGATGAACAGGTACCACAACTTGGCCAAGTTGACACCTGTCCCTAACCATGACAGATATGTACTTAAAGATATTGAAAACAGGGATTGAACAGATACTTGTACACTGATATTAATAGCAGCATTACTCACAATTGCCAAAAGATAGAAACAACCCAAGTATCCATCAACAGACAAATGGATAGGCAAAATGTAGCATATAAACATGATAGAATATCATTCAGCCCTAAAAAGGAATAAAGTTCTGATGCATGCTATAACATGGATAAACCTGAAAACATTATGCTAAGTGAAATAAACCAGACACAAGGCTAAATATTGTATAATTCCACTTACATGAAATATCTAGACTAAACAAATTCACAGTGACAGAAAGTAGACTAGAGGTTATTGGCAGCTGAGGTTAGGAGGGACTGGGGAGTTCTTCTTTAATGGGTACAGAGTTCCTGTTTGGGGTTGTCATGGTCAGGATCATTGTCAACTTGGCCAAGTGGTGGTTCCTGTTTGTCTGGTTGGGCAAGTACTGACCTGTCTTTTGCTATGAGGACATTTCATAGAATTAAGGCATGATTATGTCAGCTACATCCACAGCTGATTCCATTTGCAATCAGCCAAGGGGAATGTCTTCTTTATGAGTGATGCTTAATCTCTCATTTTAAGGGGGATCCAGAAGAGACAGGCTCTTTTTCCTGCCTCAGCCAGCAAGCCTCTCCTGTGGAGTTCATCCTGACCCTCCATCAGAATCATCAGCTTCATAGCCTGCCCTATGGATTTTAGACTCTATGGTCCCATGGTTACATGAAACATTTTATAAATTTTATATTTATGAATATTTCCCGTTGATTCTGTTTCTCTAGAGAACTCTAACTAATACAACTTAATGCCAGGAGTGGTTCTTAAGAAACGGAATCTTAAAAATGGGTTTTTATGAATGGGTTTCTACTCTGACTAGACTTAAAGGCACTAAGGACTCTGATTCCCATAATGAGAATGACATTGCCAATCCATGGAGTGAGTTGGCAAAAGAGATAGTAAAAATATCACCATGTGATACTTCTAATGCTTCACTTATATGAAGCCAGGCTCTGGGGGATAATGTTTTTGACAGCTTTATGGAATTTTATGGAAATAGGAAGTATAAAGAAGTTGCCTAGTTATTGTTAGGTACACTGTATACATTAATGAGTGAAAGGGATGAGCTTAAGGCTTCAAATGAGAAGCTTAAGCACCGTCAAACAGTTGTATACATTTTTGTGAGTGTCCTGAAGGAAAATCTTATTTCCTGTAGCCATAGACTTGAGATCTCCAAAAATGAGACTCAGAATCTTATTGTTAGAGTAGCAACTTTACAACATAAATTGAAACCTCAATTTTAGATGGTGTCTGCTGTTAAAGTGAGGGCATTAATTGGAAAGGAGTGGGACCCTGAAAAATGGGATGGTGACATGGATGGATAATGATGTTGGTAGCAAGGTTGAAACCCTAGGTTATCTTCTCTAGATAACCCTGTATCAGTCTTCCCTGAGGACATAACCGCTCCACCTCCAGCCTGCCTTGAGGAGTTGGCCACCCAAAGTCCACCTGAAGGGATTAGCCCTAGAGTGATTAATCCTGTTTCACCAGATGAAACTGCATATGAATGCCCTGAAGCAAATGGCTTGGAAGAGACATTAAATTCTTTTCATGACCTACTCCCACCATCCCTCATTTCTTCCAGACCTATAACTAGACTAAAGTCCCAACAGGCCACTAAAGGTGACGTACAAAGTATCACACATGGGGAGGTACGTTATACTCCAAAAGAACTGTGTGAGTTTCCCAATTTATATAGACAGAAATCAGGGGAATATGTGTGGCAATGGATTTTAAGGGTGTGGGATAATGCTGGGAGGAATATATGCTGGATCAGGCTGAATTTATCAATATGGGCCCACTAAGCAGAGATTCTGCATTCAATGTTATAGCTCGAGGGGTTAGAAAAGGCATTAACAGTTTGTTTGGATGGTTGGTTGAAACATGGATCAAAAGGTGACTGACATTGCCTGAGGTTGAAATGCCAGAATTGCCCTGGTATAATGTAGATGAGGGGATCCAAAGGCTTAGAGAGTTTGGAATGTTAGAGTGGATTTATCATGCAAAGCCTGCTCTTATACCCCAGGAATGTCCGGAGGACGCATCTTTTACCAGAACAGTGAGAAATAAATTTGTGAGACTTGCGCCATCATCCCTGAAGAGCGTTGTAGTTGCACTTCTCTGTAGGTCAGATATTACTGTAGGAACTGCAGTCACCAAGCTGGTATCCTTAAACACAATGGGGATGATTGGATCCTGAGTTGGCAGAAGTCAAGTGGCGGCACTTAATCACCAAAGACAGGGTACACGTGGCTATTATAATAGACAGCAAACTCAAAGAAGGAGTCAAAATAATCTGACTGGCAGAGATTTGTGGCATTGGCTAGTAAAACATGGAATACCTAGAAATACAATAGATGGGCAGTCAACTAAATTCTTATTCAAGCTGTATAAACAAAAGAGTTCTAGGTCAAGTGAACAGAAGTCTAATTTGAATTACAAAAACACCTAGTCATGGCCCGTTAATCAATTTCCAGACTTGAGATGGTTTACAGACCCAGAGCCCCTTGAATGTTGGGGAGGCCAGGTCCTTTTGGGGGAGAACCCTGTTACACTGCCACAAGTCTATACTGTTAATCTTCCTCCAAGCCTTCCCCAAGGAGACCATTGGCCTTTTACCAGGGTAACTGTGCACTGGGGAAAAAGAAATGATCAGATATTTTGGGGATTATCAGACACTGATTCAGAAGTGACATTAATTCCAAGGGACCCAAAATGTCACTCTGGTCCACCAGTCAGAGTGGGGGCTTATGGAGGTCAGATGATGAATGGAGTTTTAGCTCCAGTCCATCTCACAGTGGGTCCAGTGGGGCCCCGGACCCATTCTGTAGTTACTTCCCCAGTTCTGGAATGCATAATTAGAATAGATATACTGAGCAACTGGCAGAATACCCACATTAGCTCTTTAACTCATGCAGTGAGGGTTATTATGGTGGGAAAACCCAAGTGAAAGCCACTAGAACTGCCCTTACCTAGCAAAATAGTAAATCAGAAGCAATACTGGATTCCTGGAGGGATTGCAGAGATTACTGCCACCCTTAAGGACTTGAAGGATGTAGGGGTGGTGATTCCCACCACATCCCCATTCAACTCTCTTATTTGGCCTGTGCAGAAAACAGATGGGTCTTGGAGGATGACAGTGGATTATCATAAGCTCAACCAGGTGGTAACTCCAATTGCAGCTGCTGTTCCAGATGTGGTATCATTGCTTGAGCAAATCAATACACCCCCTGGTACCTGGTATGCAACTATTGATCTGACAAATGCTTTTTTCTCAATAGCTGTTAGTAAGAGCCACTGGGAACAGTTTGCTTTCAGATGGCAAGGTCAGCAACTTTCACTGTCCTACCTCAGGGTTATATCAACTCTCCAGCCCTATGTCATAATCCTGTCCTCAGGGACCTTGATCGTTTCTCCCTCCTACAAGACATCACATTTGTCCATTATATTGATGATATCATGTTGATTGGACCTAGTGAGCAAGAAGTAGCAATTATTCTAGACTTACTAGGAAGGCATTTACATGCCGGAGGATGGGGAGATAAATCCAATAAAAATACAGGGGACTTCCACCTCAGTGAAATTTGTAGGTGTCCAGTGGTGTGAGGCATGTCGAGATATCCCTTCTAAGGTGAAGAATAAGTTGCTGCATCTGGCCCCTCCTACACCAAAAAAGAGGCACAATGCCTAGATGGTCTCTTTGGATTTTGGTGACAACGTATTCTTCATTTGGGTGTGCTACTCCAGCCCATTTATCAAGTGACCGGAAAAGCTGCTGATTTTGAGTGAGAACCTGAACAAGAGGAGGCTTTGCAACAGGGTCCAGGCTACTGTACAAGCTGCTCTGCCACTTGGAACATATGATCCAGTAGATCCAATGGTGCTGGAAGTGTCAATGGCAAATAGAGATGCTGTTTGGTGCCTTTGGCAGGCCCCTATAGGAGAATCACAACTCGGACTCTTAGGGTTTTGGAGCAAAGACTTACCATCTGCTGCAGTTAACTACTCTCCTTCTGAGAAACAGCTTTTAGCCTGCTACTAGGCTTTAGTAGAGACTAAATGCTTAACCTTGGGCCACCAAGTTACCATGAGACCTGAGTTGCCTGTCATGAGCTGTGTCATCTGACCCACTAAGCCATAAAGTTGGGCATGTGTAGCAGCACTCCAACATAAAATGGAAATGGTATATACGAGATAGGGCCAGAGCAGGTCCTGAAGGCACAAGTAAGTTACATGATGAAGTGGCCCAAATGCCCATGGTCTCCACTCCTGCCATATTGCCTTCTCTTTCCCAGACCAGAGTTATGGCCTCTTTGGGAGTTCCTTACAGTGAATTGACTGAGGAAGAGAAAACTCAGGCCTGGTTTGCAGATGGTTCAGCATGATATGCAGGTACCACCTGAAAGTGGACAGCTGCAGCAGTACTTCCCCTTTCTGGGGTGTCCTTGAAGAACAGTGGTGAGGGGAAATCCTCTCAGTGGGCAGAATTTCAAGCAGTGCACTTGGTTGTTTATTTTGCTTGGAAGGAGAACTGGCCAGAGGTGCATTTGTGTACAGATTCATGGGCTGTTGCTAATGGTTTGGCTGGATGGTCAGGGACTTGGAATGACCATAATTGGAAAACTGGTGACAAAGAGTTCTCGGGAAGAAGTACGTGGATAGACCTTTCCTGTGGGCTAAAAACATGAAGATATTTGTGTCCCATGTGAATGTGTACCAGAAGGTGACTTCAGCAGAGGAAGGTTTTAATAATCAAGTGGATAAGATTACCTGTTCTGTGGATACCAGTCAGCCTCTTTCCCCAGCAACTCCTGTCATTGCCCAATGGGCTCATCAACAAAGTGGTCATGGTGATAGGGATGGAGGTTATGCATGGGCTCAGCAACATGGACTTCCACTCACCAAGGCTGACTTCGCTACAGCCACTGCTGAGTGCCCAATCTGCCAGCAGCAAAGACCCACACTCATCCCAAGATATGGCACCATTCCCTGGGTGACCAGTGGGCTACATGGTGACAGGCTGATTACATTGGACCACTTCCTTCATGGAAGGGGCAGCGATTTGTTCTAACTGGAATAGATACATACTCTGGATATGGGTTTACTTTCCCTGCATGCAATGCTTCTGCCAAAACTACTCTCCGTGGGCTTACAGAATGCCTTATCCATCATCATGGTATTCCACGCAACATTGCTTCTGATCAGGGAACACTTCACAGCAGATGAAGTGCAGGAATGGGCACATGCTCATGGAATTCTCTGGTCTTACCATGTTCCCCATCATCCAGAAGCAGCTGGACTGATAGAATGGTGGAATGGCCTTTTGAAAACTCAATTACAGTGCCAACTAGGTGCAATACCTTGAAGGACTGGGGTAATATTCTCCAGGAAGCTGTGTATGCTCTGAATCAGCATCTGCTGTATGGTGCTGTTTTTCCCATAGCCAGGATCCATGGGTCCAGGAACCAAGGGGTAGAAATGAGATTGACATCACTTATTATTACCCTTGGTGATCCATTAGGAAAATTTTTCCTTCCTGTCCCTGTGACCCTGAGCTAGGCTGGTCTACAGGTTCTAGTTCCAAAAGAGGGAGTGCTTCCACCAGGAGAAACAACAATTATTCTAAGACTACCACCCGGTCACTTTGGGCTAGTCATGCCCCTGGATCAACAAGCCAAGAAGGGGATTACTGGCTGGGTGATTGACCCTGACTATCAGAGGTAAATAGGGCTGCAACTATGGAGGTAAAGAAGAGTTTTCCTGGAATATAGAGGATCCCCTAGTGTGTCTTTAGTACTACCATGCCCTGTGATTAAAAAATCAATAGAAAACTGTAACAACCCCATCCAGGCAGGACCACCAATGGCTCTGAAACTTCAGGAATGAAGGTTTGGGTCACCCTACCAGGCAAAGAACCATGGCCAGCTGAAGTGCTTGCTGAGGGTAAAGGGAATTTGGAATGGGTAATGGAAGAAGGTAGTGATAAATATGAACTATGACCACATGATCACTGACAGAAATGAGGATTGTAATGCTGTTTTGTTCATGTTATACTATTTAAGTTGTAAGATATCAAGTTTAAGAATGAATATTACCCAAGGACTTGCACCCTATTCCGGAGAGATTTAATGTGTTTCCAGTTACATGCAGGACAGTTGAGTATTGTTAGGAAAGAAAAAAAATGTGTCTTATTGTTTTCTATTTAGAAATTAGATATGGTTTAAGGTGATGATTATAGCTGCAAATTTGACAAGGGGTGGACTGTCATGGTTAGGTTCATGTGTCAACTTGGCTAGATGGTGGTACCTGTTTGTTTGGGTAAGCACTGGCCTGTCTTCTGCTATGGGGACATTTCATAGAATTAAGTCATGATCACGTCGGCTACATCCACAGCTGATTCCATTTGTAATCAGCCAAGGGGAGTGTCTTCTTTAATGAACAAAGCTTAATCTAACCACTGGAAGCCTTTTAAGGAGAATTCAGAAGAGACAGGCTCTCCTCCCTCCTGCTTCAGATGGCAAGGCTCTCCTGTGGAGTTTGTCCAGACCCTCCGTCAGAATCGTCAGCTTCACAGCCTGCCCTATGGATTTTGGACTCTCTGTGCCCACAGTTACATGAGACACTTTTATAAATTTTATATTTACAAATATTTCCTGTTGATTCTGTTTCTCTAGAGAACCCTAACTAACACAGGGGTGATGGAAAAGTTTTTGTGATGAATGGCAGTAATGGAAGCATAACATTGTAAATGTACATAATTAATGCCACTGAACTGTATACTTAAAATTGTTAAAATGGAAAATGTTATGTTTTATATATGTAACCACAATTAAAAAAAAAAAAAGTGAATGACACATGGTCTGCATTAGGTGCCTCTAACAGCCACAGCTCCCTGTGCCCTGGCCCAGACCATCCAAGTTTATCTCGGCATAGGGCCAGAAAAGCTGAATTTTCAACACGTCCAGCCAATGAGCCTACTGTACCTTAAAATGCTTCTGAGAGTGATAACGTTTAGAAACAAATGGCCATGAAAAGGGCCTGTTTGGTTTAGAGTCTATACCTGAGGTGACCAGCCTCTGGTTCAGTCCCTGTCATAAGCAGCTGGGCAGTTCCAGGAGGTTGGGTTCGGGAGATTCTATCTGAGGTGGGCTGTGGTGATGGAGCAGGGACTTGCAAGCCAACCATCACCTATGTGACTTTGAAAACATTTCTTACCTAAGTTGTCTTCATGAAACAGGAATGCTCCTGCTTTGCAAGGGTATTGGAACACCAAGCACAGTGCCTGGCACATCACCATTCAGTAAAAGGCAGAAGCTGGCATCAGGGCCATCGTTTCCCTAGAGAGCCTAGTACAGAAGTGTGAGGAGCGTTGAGATTTGTCATAGGAAGGAAGGGCTAGCAAGTGATGATCTTGTCCTAAAAAGGCTGATTTCCCACTCTGAAAGTGATAGTGTTAGGGAAATGCTTGTCAGGGCTGGGTGGTAGGATTTTATCCCCATGATAGAGACCTTAATGGCAGCTCTTTGCAAGTTATGTCACCTCTGTAGGCCTCATTTTCTTCAATGTATCTTCACTGCTGCCAAGGATCTTTGAGCCAGTCTCCATACTTTGGAGGTGATGGAAATCCAGCCCCAGCTACATCCCTGCTAGTAGATGCTCCCCTGATCTGTGATCCCCTTGGTTGAATGGCATGTCCTGGGTCCCTTGTCCTTATCTAGGTTTCAGTGTTTTCCTTTCCCTCCCTGTCAACATGGGCACTCAGTCTGTCCCACTGAGTCTTGGTGAGCTAACACCTCCAGTGGCCTCTGCTGCTGTATGCTGCACAGTGAGGATGGAGGAAACGTTGTTGCAAGGACATCTAAGCTGTCTTCTCTTTGTTTTCAATTTGCTTTCTGTTGAACATGGAGCCCTTCATCCATCCCCTCTCATGTGCTCTCCTGGAAGTTCAGTTCTATGGTCTATGGTGACAGTAGCTTGTAAGTCTTTTATTTATGACTTTTATTTTCCATTTAATATATTCATTACTCTTAATTTTTCAAAGTTTTAAGTTGCACTTTAAAATATATTATTTTTGAAGTGCAATGAGGTATCTGGTTGGATTCTGGGACAGAAAAAGGGCATTAGTGGAGAATCTGGTGAACTTCAAATAAGGCCTGTAGTTTAATCATATTTTAACAGTGCTAACTTCTTAGTTTTGACAAGTACATGGCAGTTGTAGTAATAACACAGGAAGCTTAGTGAAAAGCATACTGGAACTCTTGGTAATCTTTTTGTAATTCTTTATAAACCCATTTGTCCAGTATAAAGTTTATTTCAAGTTAAATATATATATATATAATGGAATAGTATTCAGAAATTATAAGAAAAAAATACAACAACACAAATAAGTTTCAAAAACAAAGTGAAAGTTGATTTCAGAAAAGCAAGCTATATATGATACTTTCATATTAATTTTAGATATCACATACAAAAGCACTATTATATATTTGATAGCACATATAAAAGCATTATTATATATTCTTACATGCCTATATATTTATATAAAAATACTTTTAAATGTCCTAGAAAACTACTTATAAAACTCATGATAGCAGTTGCCTTAGGGAGGAGGTAGAAGATTAATATAACTGGAAATTATTATATTTTTATAATATTTTATTTCCTATAATTAAAATTACAATAAAATTGGAGAAATGTTAACACATTAATTTGGGCAAAATGATCATGGGTGTGATGTTGTTCCTACAAAAGTACTGGCAATATTCCTTTTAAGAATGAAAAAGAGGGCCACGGTGGCTCAGCAGGCAAGAATACTTGCCTGCCATGCCAGAGGACCTGGGTTCGATTCCTGGTCCCTGCCCATGTTAAAAAAAAAACAGAATGAAAAACAGTGAGTAATATGGAAGGACTTTCATTACTACTGGTACTAAAACATATTATAAAACCACAATGATTAAAACAATGTGATACTAGTTTAAGAATAGAAAAACCAATGAAATTAATTAAAAGTCTAGATACATATATTTGTCTTTAGAAAAATGTGTGTTCGTATAAAAGTGGTAATTTGAATAAGTGAGGGAAATCTGAGTGAATTAACTTTGGCAGTTGTGCCTTGATCTTTTTTTAAGCAAGACCCCGCCCTGTTGTATTCCCAAGTAATTGTGGGATTTAGAAGTTACCACCAATAATGCTTCCTTGTGGCAAAGCCACTTGAAGCTGCCCTCATTCAAGTAGCATGGCATAATATAACTGGAGTTCAGCAGGAAGGAAAACTCTGATTCAGGCCCCAAACCATTGCTCTGGAATATATGATGCAGACTATGGCTGAAGAGACAGAGAGGCAGACCCAGTTTTGAAAATCCCAGAAGAGGAATCTTTCAGTAAAAGGGAGTATACTTTATTTTACTGGGCACTCCTGCAGGCAGAAGGCTCTGTTACGAGACCAATCTTTTATCCAGAGAGAGCAAGTCACATTAAGCCATAATCCATGCAAGATACAGACATACTGTGGGACTTTAAGATACTAAGGTTCAGTGTCATTTTACATTTGTTGATTTTTTTTTCCTACGTTTTAATAAACCAACTTGTCTTATACTTCATGAGCTATGTGAGTTACTGTGGGTTTATTAGATTCTCTGTTGAGTGATTTTTCTCAGGTTTCAGGGAGGAAATTTGAGCCAAGAGAAGTATGATAAGTCTATAAAAAAATATCTAGCCTTTCAGAATATCAACATTTCCCACACAGGTTGACTCCTACCTGGTTTCTGAGGTAAACAGATTGGAAGAGCTGAGTTACAATTTCCCTAAGAACATGTCCAATTTATAACTAAATTAAGACCTGATATTTTTTCTAAGCATCAGCTTAACACTGACTGTTCCTCTCTTCCATTACTTATGAGGATGATAATAAACTTTGCTGTGTTCATACCTTCAACTCACTGTGAAAGTAAGAACACTTACTTACCCATCATTATGTCCATCTCCCAGCTTAGAGGTTCCCCTCCTCAAGCTCCCACAGTACCCTGTGTACCCCTAATTGGAACAACTTCAATACCATTTCATAATTGCCTTAGTGTTACCCCTCACTAGACAATAAATCCCTTCAGGGGTATTTGTCTGTTTTTGGTTCTATCTCCACTTTTAGAATAGTGCCCAGCAGACTGCTTCCCCAGTAAATATTTACTGAATGTCACCTAGCTAACAGAGTTGGCATTTACACTTTCTGTAGTCTTCCATTTGTTGTGATTACCTATTTAAATTACCTATTTAAAGGGCAAAGACCATACTTATGAAGTTACGTGGTGTAAAGGCACTAGTTAAAGGCTGTGCTTATTTTCTCTTGTTTACTGTCTGCATAGAGCAGGAGATATTTTATATTGAAAATAGTAGGAGGGAGAAGAGAAAATAGGAGGGATTAGAGGATAACTTTTATACTAAAAGTTCTGCCAAATATTGAACTGTCTACACACATTTGAGGTTCAGGTAGTTGAATATGTGCTAATGACCCCCTGCATGAATCTCTCTCTCCTGGGAAGCTGTTTGTCCTCCCTAGCCATGGTTACTTCTCCTAAGTCATTTTTTAATGTCTGCAGCGGTCATAATAGCAATCAGTCAGCCCCCCAAACCTTTACCAAAAATGTAGAATAAAAGAGCTGAGGAAATTCATTTAGCCAGTCATAGAAGTTTAACTTATAGCAGTTAGGACCCAGTATGACCCCACACAGTCTATATCAACATTGTTTTGACATAAAATACGCATGCATTCTTTAATATGGTATGTCTCCCCTAGTCCAGCCCCATGGTGTTCAGCACAGTGCTTTCCTTCCAAAGAACACAAGCACTTTTAGGGTTTTTTGTCTTTCAATAATCTATATGTTAATAAAGAAAACCATTCCTATGCAAAACTGTTAAACATACAATGTATTTTACATAATGCTTATAATAATTAGTTATTAAACCATGCAAATGTTTATAACTAAGTCATTCTTTGCTAATTCAAGAATTATACAGATAATGATCCCTGTCTGTCTTTTTTAACTGCTTTAAAGCTTTCGACTTTCTCTACTTACTGCCTGAAATAATCTAGGAAAGATATGGCATAAAATAAATGTATTAATAACAGTTATAGTTATATACAATATCTATATAACACAGTTTACAAATTGCTGTCACCTATATGTTCTCATTTATTATAATCCTTGTAATAAAGCTATGAAGTATTACTCCCATTGGAGAGATAGGAAAACTGAGATTAAAATTGTTGAAAGATTTTCTGGGATATTACAACTGGTAAGTGGCAGGGTTTAAACTAATGCTTCTAACCCCAAACCAGTTTTCTTCTACTCTGTTGGAAAATCCTTGGTTGTCTTTATGGCTCAAAGATCATCTTATCTCCTTATTAAAGGATATATCAGTGGCAATCATTGAGCAGTTTTCATACTCTTTGGATTGAGAGCTGATAGGAATAAAAAGACTTTGTCATAGGCCCTGCTTTCCACTTAAGGAACACGGACATAATAGAGGAAGCTCTTATATTTTACTGGAGGTCCAGTGAAATATAACCTCCACCAGGGTTAGAACCAATCCTGAGCAAGATAAGTAGCCATCAGGAGGTTGACCACTGTGCTGGTTTGAATCTGTCTGGACCCCAGAAAAGCCATATCCATTAATCCTCATTCAATATTGCTGGCTGGGAGCTTTTTGATTGTTCCCACGGAGATGTGACCCACCCAATCATGGGTGGTAACTTTTGATCAGATAGCTTCCAAGGAGTTGTGGCTCCACCCATTAATCCTTTAAAAGAGGAAACATTTTGGAGAGAGTCCCATTTTAGAGCCAAGAGAAAGCCACCGCAGAGCTGAGCAGAGCCATGAGACCAAGAGAATCACAGAGCCCACCAGCCAGCAACCTTTGGAGATGAAGAAAGAAAATTCCTCCCAGGAAGCTTCATGAAACAAGAAGCTGGAAAAGAAAGCTGGCAGATTTTGCCATGTGCTCGTACAACTGAGAGACAAACCCTGAACTTCCTCAGCCCTCTTGAACCAAGGTATCTTTTCTGGATTCCTTAGAGTGGACATTTCTATAGACTTGCTTTAATTGGAACATTTTCTCGGCCTTAGAACTTGTAATTTATTAAATTCCTCCTTTTAAAAGCTATTCCATTTCTGGTATATTGTATGCTGGCAGCTAGCAAACTAGAACAGATTATCATCAATAATATTAGTCTTTTTCCTATAGGCCTTACTCCTTTGACAGGCATGGCAAAGGGAATGTCTGACTACTAACTCACTAGATCCTCCCAAATTTTGCATCTTCATATAAGAACACTTCTGGCCTCAAAACCCTCTTCAATACAACATTCCATGAAGACCCTACCAACACAGAGAAACTGGCACCAAAGACAATACTCACTTGTCCTCCCTACCCTAGGATCTGTACCTTGGCTGACTGTGCATGTACGTGCACGCATGTGTATGTAGGGAGGAAATGAAAGCTGGCTTTGCACACCCATATGTAGCCATCTTCTAAGCCCCCACACTATATTAGTCCTATCTCTAAAACTAAATCTCTGCCTCAGTTTTCTCCCCTGTACTTGGTCTTTGCTGGAAATTAGAATTTACTATAATCCCAAGCTCACATTTGACACCCAACCTAGTTTTGTCAATCTCCTGCCCAAAAAGATTGCATGTTGCCAATGGATGCAGTTCTACTTCAAAATGGGAGGTATCCCAAAATATTGACAGCACTTCTGATCACTTCTTTTTTGTCACTATCCTTGAAAATCTCAAAGCTGTATCCACTCACCCTTAGATAAGTTTGTGCACCTTATTGGGAACAAGTTATTCATGTAAGAGTATCACTTATTGAATGACTTATAACTGTGGGATGCATAACTCATTGAAATCTTACAACAATCATAAGAGGTACTTAAAGTCACCATTTTACAGAGAAAAACTGAAGCTTAAAGGGTTGGTGAAGCCTTGTCTCTCACTTATCGCTAATATTACTATGTTTAATTGCCCCAGTTGTCACAGTCTCTGGGGCATCAAACAAAGAAATGATTTAAATATTGCTATTAAGGGTTGAGAAAATGAATGACTCTAATGACTGCATTTTTAAAAATCCCTTTGCAACACAGTAGGTTTCCAATTCAACAAGATTGATTGATGAACTTAACAGCTGACAGCTGATCATCAAAGGTATTTTTGAAGATAAATCATTATGTGATTTTGTCACATAGCTCAGAAGAATTTTAAAGTGAGTGACATTGCTATAACAAAACATCTTCTACCCCATCTACGTTTTTTTCTTTCTTTCTCTTTTTTTTTTTTTTTTTTTTTTTTTTTTTGCATGGGCAAGCACAGGGAAGCGAACCTGGGTCTCCAGCATGGCAGGTGAGAACTCTACCTGCTGAGCCACCATGGCCCCCCATCTACTTTTAAGTATATAAAATTTCTCAGACACATATAAAATGAAAACTGTGAAGATACTTTGTGCTGATCCTTGTCTCATTTAACAATAACATGAATATAGGAACTAATTGGAAGCAACAAAAAAAAGTTCCATCCATCTCACTGAATGATGTGTAACCAAAAAATAGTGACCTTCATATAGACGACAAACAAGAAATCAAAGAGCCAGACAAACTCTCATATGCTGACGGGATCATTTTGAGTGACTCAGATGCTGGACTTGGAACTAGATATAAAAGTACTGAACTGAATATACCACATCTTCCAGGTAACTCCAGAGAGCAGCCATCTAAACCAAAAGTGGTAAGCATTTGATCAAATATTAATAACTAGCAGCCTGTGAGATAAATCTGATTATTTCCATTTAAAACTTTAGAAGGCCTAAATAGGTCAACAATAATCATCTCTCTCCAGTTAAAATTCAAAAGGCAGGGCCTGGTGGAGAATTACTTAATGGGCCCCTGATGTGAGTTAACATTGTCCACCCAAATTCAAAATCTCGGATACACCAGTTCAGTGATACACTGAATTTTTTTACTCAAGAGACCATGTTAAAAATCAAAATTGGAGACTGAAGGCAAGATGGCGGTTTAGCAATGTGTGCGTTTTAGTTTGTCCTCCAGAACAGCTACTAAATAACCAGAAACAGTACAGAACAGCTCCCGGAGCTATGTCAGTGACCAGACACACAGTGTACCCCAGTCTGGACCAGCTGAACCAGCTGCGAGTCTCCAGAACCGTGAGTTCCCCAAGCGGCAGCGGCCGGTGCCCCTCCCCCACAGGCGGTTTCCCAGAGGGAAAGGAAAGACACTCTAACAGTAGCAGGGACTGAATCCAACCAAACACCAATTGTGGCATTAATAAACAAATTCTGACTACTAAAAATAGGCCCCCAGCTCAGGCAAAATGGGTCAAGGTGGAGGGCACTTATTGGGCTAACCAAAAAAGAGGAAAAGGGACTAAACGGAGGTGAAGCCCAAATCAGGTGGAATCCCTCCATTAGGGAATTCAGACCCCAGGGCTTGGAAATTTGAAGCCATTAAAACCAGCCTACAATCTCTCCTCTGTCTCCACCACGCCCTCAGCAGGGAGAGCCTTCCAAAGTTAAAAGAGCCACAACATCTTTTGCTGGTGGGATCCACAGGTAGACAAGTGCCACATACTGGGCAGGATAAGAAAAACAGAGCCCAGAGACTTCACAGGAAAGTCTTTCAACCTGCTGGGTCTCACCCTCAAGGAAAACTGATGCAGGTGACTCCTTTGGAGGCCAGTTTAGTCTGGGAAAACCCGGGTGGAGCCTGTAATACCTATGTAGACACTCCTAAGGGTGGGAAGGGAAAAGGCACCTTACAAGCAAAACAAGAAACAAGAAAACAAGAACTGAAAAATTACCCTCTGTTAAACAAAACTTAAGCTAGAGGCCCAGAAAAAACTGAACTGAAGGTCAAAGAACAGATAGACAAACTCATCTAGTAGGAAAACCCTTGGTAAGATAAGTGAAAGCAATCTCCAGAATAAACTAATTAAGGTAATTAAATGTCTAGAAACCAGCAAAAAATAACAAATCACACCAGGAAAATTGAAGATATGGCCCAATCAAAGGAACAAACCAATAGTTCAAATGAGATACAGGAGCTGAAACAATTAATTCAGAATATATGAACAGAAATGGAAAACCTCATCAAAAACCAAATCAATGAATTGAGGGAGGATATGAAGAAGGCAAGGAATGAACAAAAACAAGAAATGGAAAGTCTGAAAAAACAAATCACAGAACTTATGGGAATGAAAGATACAGTAGAAGAGATGGAAAAAACAATGGAAGACTACAATGGTAGATTTCAAGAGACAGAGGTTAGGATTAGTGAACTGGAGTATGGAACATCTGAAATCCAAAAAAAAAAAAAAACAGAACCTATAGGGAAAAGAATGGAAAAATATGAGCAGGGACTCAGGGAATTGAATGATAATATGAAGCACACAAATATATGTGTTATGGGTGTCCCGGAAGGAGAAGAGAAGGGAAAAGTAGAAGAAAAACTAATGGAAGAAATTATCACTGAAAATTTCCCAACTCTTATGAAAGACCTAAAATTACAGATCCAAGAAGTGCAGCACACCCCAAAGAGAATAGATCCAAACAGACGTCTCCAAGACACTTACTAGTCAGAATGTCAGAGGTCAAAGAGAAAGAGAGAATCTTGAAAGCAGTAAGAGAAAAGCAATCCATCACATACAAGGGAAACCCAATAAGACTATGTGTAGATTTCTCAGCAGAAACCATGGAAGCTAGAAGACAGTGGGATGATATATTTAAATTACTAAAAGAGAAACACTGCCAACCAAGACTCCTATATCCAGCAAAATTGTCCTTCAAAAATGAGGGATAGATTAAAACATTCTCAGACAAAAAGTCACTGAGAGAATTTGTGACCAAGAGACCAGCTCTGCAAGAAATACTAAAGGGAGCACTAGAGTCAGATATGAAAAGACAGAAGAGAGAGGTGTGGAAAAGAGTGTAGAAAGAAGGAAAATCAGATATGACATATAAAATGCAAAAGGCAAAATGGTAGAGGAAAGTACTACCCAAACAGTAATAACACTAAATGTTAATGGACTGAACTCCCCAATTGAAAGACATAGACTGGCACAATGGATTAAAAAACAGGATCCTTCTATATGCTGTCTACAGGAAACACATCTTAGACTCAAAGATAAACATAGGTTGAAAGTGAAAGGTTGGGAAAAGATATTTCATGCAAATAACAACCAGAAAAGAGCAGGAGTAGCTATACTAATATCCAACAAATTAGACTTCAAATGTAAAACAGTTAAAAGAGACAAAGAAGGATACTATCTCTAAAAAAAGAAACAATTCAACAAGAAGACATAACAATCATAAATATTTATGCACTGAACCAGAATACCCCAAAATACGTGAGGCAAACACTGCAAACACTGAAAAGGGAAATACACACATCTACCATAATAGTTGGAGACTTCAATTTCCCACTCTCATCAATGGACAGAACATCTAGACAGAGGATCAATAAAGAAACAGAGAATTTGAATATAACAATAAATGAGCTAGACTTAACAGACATTTATAGGACATTACACCCCACAACAGCAGGATACACCTTTTTCTCAAGTTCTCATGGATCATTCTCAAAGATAGACCATATGCTGGGTCAAAAAGCAAGTCTCAACAAATTTTAAAAGATTGGAATCATACACAACACTTTCTAAGATCATTAAGGAATGAAGTTGTAAATCAATAACAGGCAGAGTGCCAGAAAAATCACAAATACATGGAGGCTCAACAACACACTCTTAAACAACGAGTGGGTCAAAGAAAAATTACAAGAGAAATCAGTAAATATCTCAAGGTGAATGAAAACGAAAACACAACATATCAAAACTTATGGGATGCAGCAAAGGTAGTGCTAAGAGGGAAATTTATTGCCCTAAATGCCTATATCAAAAAAGAAGAAAGGGCAAAAATTCAGGAAATAGCTGTCCACTTGGAAGAACAGGAGAAAGAACAGCAAACTAATCCCAAAGCAAGCAAAAGGAAAGAAATAACAAAGATTAGAGCAGAAATAAATGAAATTGAAAACATGAAAAAAATAGAGAAAATCAATAAGACCAGAAGTTGGTTCTATGAGAAAATCAATAAGATTGATGGGCCCTTAGCAAGATTGACAAAAAGAAGAGAGAGGATGCAAATAAATAAGATCAGAAATGGAAGAGGAGACATAACCACTTGACCTCACAGAAATAAAGGACGTAATAACAGGATACTATGAACAACTTTATGCTAATAAATACAACAATGTAGATGAAATGGACAACTTCCTAGAAAGGCATGAACAACCAACTTTGACTCAAGAAGAAATAGATGACCTCAACAAACCAATCACAGGCAAAGAAATTGAATCAGTCATTCAAAAGCTTCCCAAAAAGAAAAGTCCAGGACCAGACGGCTTCACATGTGAATTCTACCAAACAATCCAGAAAGAGTTAGTACCAACCCTGCTCAAACTCTTCAAAAAAATTGAAGTGGAGGGAAAGCTACCTAATTCATTCTATGAAGCCAACATCACCCTCATACCAAAATCAGGCAAAGGTATTACAAAAAAAGAAAACTACAGACCAATCTCTCTAATGAATATAGATGCAAAAATCCTCAACAAAATTCTAGCAAATAGAATCCAGCAACACATTAAAAGAATTATACATCATGACCAAGTAGGATTCATCCCAGGTATGCAAGAATGGTTCAACATAAGAAAATCAATTAATGTAATACACCATATAAACAAATCAAAGCAGAAAAATCACTTGATCATCTCAATTGATGCAGAGAAGGCATTTGACAAGATTCAACATGCTTTCCTATTGAAAACACTTCAAAGGATAGGAATACAAGGGAACTTCCTTGAAATGATAAAGGGAATATATGAAAAACCCACAGCTAATATCATCCTCAATGGGGAAAAACTGAAAAGTTTTCCCCTAAGATCAGGAACAAGACAAGGATGTCCACTATCACCACTGCTATTCAACATCGTGCTGGAAGTTCTAGCCAGAGCAATTAGACAAGAAAAAGAAATACAAGGCATCAAAATTGGAAAGGAAGAAGTAAAACTATCACTGTTTGCAGATGATGATACTATACGTCAAAAACCCTGAAAAATCCACAGCAAAACTACTAGAGCTAATAAATGAGTACAGCAAAGTGACAGGTTACAAGATCAACATTAAAAAATCTGTAGTGTTTCTATACACTAGTAATGAACAATCTGAGGGGGAAATCAAGAAACGAATTCCATTTACAATTGCAACTAAAAGAATAAAAAACTTAGGAATAAATTTAACTAAAGAGACAAAAGACCTATACAAAGAAAACTACAGAAAAACTGTTAAAGGAAATCACAGAAGACCTAAATGGATGGAAGGGCATACCATGTTCATGGATTGGAAGACTAAATATAGTTAAAATGTCAATTCTATCTAAATTGATTTACAGATTTAATGCAATACCAATCAAAATACCAACAACTTACTTTCCAGAAATAGAAAAACCAATAAGCAAATTTGTCTAGAAGGGCAGGGTGCCCCGAATTGCTAAAAGTATCTTGAGGAAAAAAAACGAAGCTGGAGGTCTCATGCTGCCTGACTTTAAGGCATACTATGAAGCCACAGTGGTCAAAACAGCATGGTACTGGCATAAAGATAGATATATCGACCAATGGAATCGAATAGAGTGCTCAGATATAGACCCTCTCATCTATGGACATTTGATCTTTGATAAGGCAGTCAAGCCAACTCACCTGGGACAGAACAGTCTCTTCAATAAATGGTGCCTAGAGAACTCAATATCCATATGCAAAAGAATGAAAGAGGACCCACATCTCACACCCTATACAAAAGTTAACTCAAAACGGATCAAAGATCTAAACATTAGGTCTAAGACCATAAAACAGTTAGAGGAAAATGTTGGGAGATATCTTATGAATCTTATAATTGGAGGTGGTTTTATGGCCCTTACACCTAAAGCAAGAGCACTGAAGAAATAAACAAATAAATGGGAGCTCCTCAAAATTAAACACTTTTGTGCATCAAAGAACTTCATCAAGAAAGTAAAAAGACAGCCTACACATTAGGAGAAAATATTTGGAAATGACATATCAGATAAAGGTCTAGTATCCAGAATTTATAAAGAGATTGATTGTTCAACTCAACAACAAAAAGACAGCCAATCCAATTACAAAATGGGAAAAAGACTTGAACAGACACTTCTCAGAAGAGGAAATACAAATGGCCAAAAGGCACATGAAGAGATGCTCAACATCCCTGGCCATTAGAGAAATGCAAATCAAAACCACAATGAGATATCATCTCACACCCACCAGAATGGCCATTATCAACAAAACAGAAAATGACAAGTGCTGGAGAGGATGTGGAGAAAGAGGCACACTTATCCACTGTTGGTGGGAATGTCAAATGGTGCAACCATGGTAGAAGGCAGTTTGGTGGTTCCTCAAAAAGCTGAATATAGAATTGCCATATGACCCAGTAATACCATTGCTAGGTACCTACTCAGAGGACTTAAGGGCAAAGACACAAACAGACACTTGCACACCAATATTTATAGCAGCATTATTTACAATTGCAAAGAGATGGAAACAGCCAAAATGTCCATCAACAGACGAGTGGCTAAACAAACTATGGTATATACATACGATGGAATATTATGCAGCTTTAAGACAGAATAAACTTTTGAAGTATGTAACAACATGGATAGACCTTGAGAACATTATGCTGAGTGAGACTAGCCAAAAACTAAAGGACAAATACTGTATGGTCTCACTGATATGAACTGACATTAGTGAATAAACTTGGAATATGTCGTTGGTAACAGAGACCATCAGGAGATGGAAATAGGATAAGATAGTGGGTAATTGGAGCTGAAGGGATACAGACTGTGCAACAGGACTGGATACAAAAACTCAGAAATGGACAGCACAATACTACCTAACTGTAATGTAATTATGTTAAAACACTGAATGAAACTGCATGTGAGAATGATAGAGGGAGGATGGCTGGGGACATAAATGAAATCAGAAAGAAAGATAGATGTTAAAGATCGAGATGGTATAATCTAGGAATGCCTAGAGTGTATAATAATAGTGAAATGTACAATGTACAAATTTTAAAAATGTTTTTGCATGAGGAAGAACAAAGGAATGTCATTATTGCAGGGTGCTGAAAATAGATGATAATTAATACTTTAAAATGTCACCTTATGTGTGAGACTAAAGCAAAAAAATGTTTGTTACAAAATTTATATTTTGACTAGAGCATTTCCTAATATAACTCACCCAATTGTAGGTGGTTAACTTTTGATTAGATGGTTTCCACAGAGATGTGTCTCCACACATTCAAGGTGGGGCTGCTTACTAGAGCCCTTGAAGAGGAAACCGTTTTGGAAAAGCTTTAGAGCAACCAGAACCAACAAAGTGTGCATAGCCAGAGACCTTTGGGGATGAAGAAGGAAAATGCTCCCAGGGGAGTTTCAGGAAACAAGAAGCCAGGAGAGAAAGCAAACAGATGTTGCCATGTGCTCTCCCAACTGAAAGAGAAACCCTGAACTTCATTGGCCTTTCTTGAGTGAAGGTAACTTCTTGTTGGTACCTTAATTTGAACATTTTTCATGACCTTAAAACTATAAACGTGCAACTTAATAAGTTCCCTGTTTTAAAAGCCATTCTGTTCCTGGCATACTGCATTCAGCAGCTTTCAAACTACAGCTGATTTTGGTACTAGGGAAGTGGACTGCTACTGTGGTTTACAAATACCATATGCGTTTTTTTTTAATGGATAAGGGGAAGATTCTGATTGAGTCCTGAGAAGCTTAATAGAGAAGGCCTAGAGTGCTTTGAAGAGACTATTGGTAGAAACGTGGACTCTAAAGAAACCTCTGATGAGGCCTTAGACAGAAATGGTGCATGTGTTATTGTAAATTGGAAGGAAGATGATCCTTTTTTAAAGTTGCAGAGAATTTATCAAAACTGACTGCTGGTTTTAAAAGACAGATTTTAAAAGCCACAAACTTGGATATTTAGCAGAAAAGATTTCCAAGCTAAATGTGGAAAATGCAGTCTGAATGCTCCTTGAAGCTTATAGTAAAATGTGAGGGGAAAGCGGTAAGTTGATAACTGAACTCTTGGGTACACAGTAAACAGGAATTGGTGTTCTGGAAAATTCTGAGCTTTGAGAAAGGGAGACCCCAGAAAATAGGGCCCCACATGAGGATTTAAGCAAACATGGAAGTAGTCAGCTATTGCAGGACAAGCAAGGATTTGAGATGGCATTATCCAGGAAGAATTTGTGGAAAGCACTTTTGTATGACGGGCATGATCCCAGCCTACTTCATAGGGAACCAACAAGAGTGTTGTGGACTCTGTATAAACAGAACCACTTCAGTTTGGACTAAGAGAGGCAGAAAAGGGACACATTGGAGTAAAAATAACTTCAGAGGTAGAACTATGGAAGCTAAGGTCTGAAGTCAAGAAACCATGGGCCAGGAGAGCTGACCTACCCAAGCATGTGGAGAGGTTGAGTTTCCCCCAAAGGCAGAGAATGGATCTTCCATCTAACGCCAGTGAAAGAGATGTGCTGCCTCAGGCCTTGGAGAGGGTGGAGCACATTTCTTGGGGATTGGGGAAAGCCTGGCTGCCACCCCATTGTTTTGGAGGGGTTGACCGTGTGCCCCAAAGATGGCAGAGATCCCTGGTGCAGCCTCAATTCTTGGAGAGGGTGAAGCTGCATAAAAGGTGGTTTCTCCAATGTCCCCCAAGGTTGCATTTGGAGACAGATGGGCTGCTATGTAGGTCCTTGGAAAGGGTAGAACTTCCGCTTTCTAAAGCCTTGAAGATGAATGACTGTTAGACTTTGAAATCTAATGGAGTTTGCCCTGCAGGTTTTCGAAACTGCCTGGGTCTGGTGACCCCTGGGTTCCTTCTAATGTCTCCCTATGGAAATAGGATTGTGTATCAAATAACTGCCCCTCCTTTATCTGTCAGCAGCAAATAACTTGTCTGAGTCTTACAGGTCCAGAGCCAGAGGTGAATTCTGCTTTAGGACAGACGTTGCCTGTAGTTGACTTTGATGAGATTTTGTTCTGTTTCTGACTTTGTGTTGTATATGTATTGTTACTGAAGTGGTTTAAGTCTTTCTGACATTGTTATGGAATGAATATATTTTGCATTTGGAAAGAACATGTCTTTTAGGGGTCCAAAGGGTGGAATGTGCCAGTTTGAATCTGTTGTGTACCCCCAGAAAAACCAAGTTCTTTAATCCTCATTCAACATTGCTGGGTGAGATCTTTCTGATTGCTTCCATGGAGGTGTGTCTCCACTCATTCAAGGTGAGGTTACTTACTGGGGCCCTTTAAGAGGGAAACATTTTGGCAAAGGCTTTAGAGTAATCAAAACCAACAGAGTCTATACAGGCAGAGACCTTTGGAGATGAAGATGGAAAACACACCCAGGGGAGCTTTATGAAATAAGAAGCCAGGAGGAAAAGCCAACAGATGTTGCCATGTGCCCTCCCAGCTGAGAGAGTAACCTTGAAGTTCATCAGCCTTTCTTGAGTGAGAGAAACCTCTTATTGGTGCCTTAGTTTGGACATTTTCATGACCTTAGAACTGTAAGCTTGCAACTTAATAAATTCCCCTTTTTAAAAGCCATTTCACTTCTGGTATATTGCATTCCAGCAGTTTTCAAACTAGAACAACCATATACGAGGTATCCTCAACAAGACTAAGTGCCAAATGCTTTATGTGCCAATATTTATCTGGCATGATGTATATTTAAGGTCTAAAAGAGAAAAACTGCTAGCCAAAAATTCGTTATCTGGAAAAACTGTCTGTCAAAAAAGAGGGAAAGCTTAAAATATTCAAAATAAACAGACACTAAAAGAGTTCATCAACCACTCCACAAGAATTACTTAAGGGATTTTTACAGGTTGAAAGGAGAAGACAGGAGAGAAAGGCCTGGAGTACTGTGAGGAAATGAAGGAAGGGTAACTAAGAAATGATGTAAGGGTGAAATACTGTATCCTCAAATAGTACTGTGTCCTCAATACACTAAACTAGTTAATTCATATAAGGCTCAGAATACAGTTGAACAAGAAAAAGGCACATTTCCTGATAACGGACGTGCAAACTACAAAGTAAAAAAGTGGGACAAAAAACAACATAAAAAGGGGAAACACAGGGATATGGGAGCAAATGTGTATGCTATGGAAGCTATGTTGGGACCTTTTCAAAGACATGGGTTATATAAATAAATCCCAGGGTAACCACAAAAATTTTTTTTAAAATATAGAGAAACAGAAATGAGAAAGGAATCAGTCAGATATATCACAAAAGATCATGTATACAGAAAAAGACTTTGCAGTAACGGAAAAGAGAAACAAAAATAATAGGACAGATAAAAACCAAAGGAAAAAATGGCTGAAGTATTGACTTTACAGTAATAACACTGAATGTTAATGGATTAAATTCTATCATCAGAAGACACAAGTTCATGATGTATTGGAGTGGCTAGAGGGAAGAACCTGAAACTGTTGAACTGTTCCAGTAGCCTTGATTCTTGAAGATGATTGAATAACTATATCTTTTACAATGTGACTGTGTGATTGTGAACACCTTGTTTCTAATGCTCTTTTTATCCATAGTACAGACAGAAGAGTGAAAAATAAGCATTAATAATTAATTAATTAATTAATTAATAGGAAGGGATAAGAGGTAAAAAAAAAGGGCAGATTGAAAAACTGAGTTTAAAAAAAAAGCAATTATGAGAGACAAAGGATAAAGATCATAAATATTTATCAGTTAACCATAGTGTGCCAAAATATATAGGCAAATAATGGCAAAACTGAAGGGAGAAATAGACACCTGTACAATAATAGTTGGAGATTTCAGTACCCCACTATCATCAATAGATAGAACATACAGATGGAAGATCAATAAGGAAATGGACAACTTCAATTATATGATAAATGAACTAAACCTAACATATGTACAGAATACTGCACCCCCAAACAGCAGGACTTACATTCTTCTCCAGAGCACATGGATGATTCTCCAGGATAAACCACACATTGGGTCACAAAACAAGTCTCGATAAATTTAGAAAGACTGAAATCATACAAAGCATCTTCTCTCACCATAATGGAAGGGAGCTGGAAGTAATAAGTGGCAGAGAACTGGAAAATCCACAAATATACAGAAGTTAATAATATTCTCTTAGACAATCAGTGGATCAAAGAAGGAACTGCAAGGGAAATCAGTAAATATTGTGTAATGAATGAAATGAGGATCACAACATATCAAAACTTATGGAATGCAGTGAAGGCAGTGCTGAGAAGGAAATTTATAGTCCTAAATGTTTATGTTAAAAACTAAAAAGGGCCAAAATCAAAGACCTAATTCCACTCTTGGAGGGATTAGAAAAGAACAGCAAAAGAAGCAGAAGGAAAGAAATAGCAAAGATTAGAGTATAAATTAATGAAATTGATAATAAAAAAGCAATAGAGAGAATTAACAAAACCAAAAGTTGGTTCTTTAAAAAAAAATCAATAAAATTTGCAAATTCTAAACTGACAAAGAGAAAAAGAGGTAAGATGCAAATAAATAAAATTATAAATGAGCAGGGGACATTACTACTAACCCTACAGAAATAAAAAGGATGATAAGAGGATACTGTGAACAACTGCATACCAACAAACTAGACAATTTAGATGAGATGGACAATTTCCTAGAAACACACAAACAATGTACACTGATTCCTAGAAACACACAAAAAGTGTACACTGACTCAAGAAGAAATAGAAGACCTGAAAAAAACAATCACAAGCAAGGAGATTGAATCAGTCACCAAAAACCTCCCCAAAAAGGAAAGCCCAGGACCAGATGGCTTCATAGGTGAATTCTACCAATCATTCCAAGAAAAATTAATACCAATCCTGATCAAACTTTTCCAAAAATTGAGAAGGAAGGCAAAGTCCCTAACTTAGGCTATGAGGTTAACATCACCCTCAAACCAAAGTAGGATAAAGATACCACAAAATAAGAAAACCACAGAACAATATCTCTCATGAATATAAATGCAAAAAATCTTCAACAAAAGACAAACAAACCAAATCCAACAACAGGTTAAAAAAAAGTAAACACTATGACCAAGTGGGATTTCTTCCTGGTATGCAAGGTTTTAGTTCAGCATAAGAAAATAAATTAATGTAATATACCACATTAACAGAATGAAGGAGAAAGAAAACACAAAACCATTTCAATTGACACTGAAAAAGCCATTGACAAAATACAGCACACAGAACTCTAGGAATAGAGGCAAAGTTCCTCAACATGATAAAAGGCATATATAGGAAAAGTCCACAGCCAACATCCTACTTAATGGTGAAAGACAGAAAGCTTTCCCTCTAAGATCAGGAATAAGACAAGGATGCCCACTGTCACCACTCTTATTTAACATTGTACTGGGAATTCTTGCCAGAACAACTAGGCAAGAAAAAGCAATAAAAGGCATCCAAATTGGAAAAGAAGTAAAATTTTCCCTATTTGCAGATGATATGACCTTATATACAGAGAATCCTGAAAAACAAAGCTCCTAATGAATTAGGAAAGTGATGAGGTAAAAGATCAACATCCAAATATCCATAGTGTTTCTGTACATAAGCAATGAACAACTGGAACAAGAAGTCAAGAAAAATTTCAATTTTAAATAGCAAATAAAAGAATCAAAAATCTAGGAATAAATCTAATCAAGGATTAAAGGATATGTACACAGAAAACTACAAAATATTGCTAAAAGAAAATTTGAAAGACCTAAATAAATGGAAGGATATTCCATGTTCATGGATTGGAAGACTAAATATTATTTAGATGTTAATACTGCCCAAAGCAATGTATTGATTCAATGCAGTACAAATCAATGTTCCAACAACCTTCTTTGCAGAAATGGAAAGGCTGATCACAAAATTTATGTGTAATGGTAAAGGGGTCCAAAATAACTTATACCTTCTTCAAAAAGAAGAATGAAGTTGGAGGACTCACACTTCCCAATCTTAAAATTTATTACAAAGCCACAGTAATCAAAATAACATTGCGCTGGTATAAGGACAGGAATATAGACCAGTAGAATTCAATTGTGAGCTCAGAAATCAACCCTCATTTTCTTGGCCAATTGATTTTTTTTTTTCATATGGGCAGGCTCTGGGAATTAAACCTGGGTTTCCAGCTTGGCAGGTGAGAACTCTGCCACTGAGACATCATTGCCTATCTTGGCCACCTGATTTTTGTCATGGTGACAAAGACTACTCAATTGGGAAAGAATACTCTCTTACACAAATGGTGTTGGGAAAATTACATCTCCATTTGAAATAAAAAGAAAGACCCCTACCTCACACCTTTTATAAAAAGTCAACTCAAAATGAATCAAAGACCTAAATAGAAGAGCTAGAACTATCAAAACCCTAGAAAAAAATATAAGGGGTGGGGGCCTTATTTTAGGCAGCAGTTTCTTAGATTTATACACCCAAAGCACAAGCAACAAAAGAAAAAAGATACATGGAACCTCATCAAAATAATCAACTTTGTACCTCAAAGGACTTTAGCATGAAAGTAAGAAAACAACCTACACTATGGGAGAGAATATCTGGAAACACATATTTGATAATGAACATATTTGATAATGAACATATTTGATAATGAACAATATATATAAGAAATTCTTCAACTTAACAACAAAAAGACAAACAACTCAATCTAAAAATGGCAAAAGACTTGAACAGACATCTCTCCAAAGAAAATATGCAAATGGACCGAAAGCACGTGAAAAGGCCTTCAATGTCATTAGCTATCCAGGAAATGCAAATCAAAACCACAATGAGATATCACTTCACACCCATTAAAATGACTGCTAGTTTTTTGGGTTTTTTTTAAAGGAAAATAACAAGTGATGGAGAGGATGCAGGGGAATAGAAAGATTCTTTCATTGTTTGTCATAATATAAAATGGTGTAAATGCTGTGGAAGAGTTTGGTGGTTCCTCAGAAAGCTAAGTGTAGAACTACCACATGACCTAGTAATCTCAATTACTAGGTAATACCCAAAATACCTGAACGTAGAGGCTCAAACAGATATTTGCACACCAGTGTTCATAGCAGCATTGTTCACAATTGACAGAAGTTGGAATCAACCCCAGTGTCCATCAACCAACAAATGGATAAATGTTGTATACACACACACACACACACACACACACACAATGGAATATTATTCAGCCATGAATAGGAAAGAAGTCCTGATACATGTGACAACACAGATGAATCTTGAAGACATCATGTTGTGTGACATAAGCCAGACACAAAGGACAAATATGGTATGATATCACTGATTTGAAATTACTAAAATAAGAAAACTTCATAGAGTAAGAATCTAGAATATATGTTCCCGGGGGTGGAGTAGAGATATGGAATAGGAAGTTAAGGTTTAAAATGTACAGGGCTCCCATTTGGAATGATGGGAATGTTTTGGAAATGGGTAGTGGTGATGGTAGCACAACATTGTGACTGCAATTAACAGCACTGAAACATATATCAGAATATGATTAAAAGGGGAAATGTTTGCATTTATGGCAAAAGAAGAAAAATTAATTAAAAAACCTGGAATTAACTACATGAACAGTGAACCCTAAGTTAAACCACAGACTTTAACTAATAGTACAATTCTAAAAATGTGCTATCATCAGTTGTAGCAAATGTTCCACACAAATGCAGGGTGCTGGTAGTGGTTGTATTTCAGTTTGCTAAAGCTACTAGAATGCAGTGTACCAAAACTGAATTGGCTTTTATGAAGGGGATTTATTAACTTACAAGTTGCAATTCTAAGGCCATTAAAATGTCCAAAGTAAAGCACCAATGAGAGGATACCTTCAATCAAGAAAGGTTGAATGTGTCTAGTTTTCTCTGTCACACGGGAATGCACATGGCAATGTCTGTGGACCCTCAGATTTTGGGTTCAAATGGCTCTCTCAGCTCCTTCTGCATTTCCAGATGTCTCTGTGCTCTCCAAAATGTCCATCTCTTAAAAGACTCCAGAAAGTAGATTAGGCCTCATCTTGAATAGGCAGAGTCACATCTCTATGGAAACAACCTAATCAAAAGGTCCCACCCAACAATAGGTGTGCCCTGTATTGCTGAATTAAAGGAACTTGGCTTTTGGGGAGTTATATAACAGTTTCAAACCAGCACAGGTGGTATATGGGAATCCTATACTTTATGCATGATTGCTCTGTAAACCACAACTTCTCTAATAAAGGGAAAAAATCAACATGAGATCAATAATCTGAGTTTTCTTTTCAATATCTGTGTAATGAGCTACATTACAGAGTTTCTATGAGGATTAAATTGCATAAGACATGGTATGGAAGTCAATTTGTTAGAGAATAAAAGTGTAAGTAACTATAGATCAAGGCTTAATTTTAACAGCAGAACAAGCAAGATCTTGGTCCTGCTTTCTCTCAATATAATCCTTCTGTCTTTGGTGAGGGATTTATTAACACTGAAACAATTTGCATTGATTGTGAACAGCATGAAGAAGAGGAACGATTTAAACTCTCCCTTTTGATTTAGGCATTAGAGATGCCTCTTAAATAACCATAGTGGCTAGACACTTGAAAGTCATATTTGTAATTCCATTCTTTCATTAACAAATACTTATTAAGCACCTGATATATACCAGGAACTAGGACTACAAAATTAAAGGAAAATAACCTTTATTTACTCTTAAATAATACATAACAATCACAATGTAATATGAAATATGCTTTAATAATGGTAAGATAGCAAAAGGCATGATTAAAGTAGATCAGTAGGATTGCAAAGGAGATGAATTTAGAGGTAATGTTTATAAAATGCCCTGGATTTATTCAGACAAAGAGGTGAGGAAAGAAATCATTGCTGTTATGTTCACCACTGAGCTGGCACTTGATAGTCCGCAGTCAATGAATCATTTAATGATAATTATTTGTTGTTAACAAATTAATGAGTGGATGCATGATAAGGGAAAATTATGCATGTCGGAGGAGGAGCAAAACTCTTTTGAGTTCCTTTTGTGCAGGACTATTTATGTCATGTTAATTTCTTTTTTTATTTTACCATGAAGGCAAGGTTAGAGGGCATACCCTCTGGATTCACATAGTACAAACTCTTCTTTTACAGGAAAATTCTTCCAATATTTGCATAATGAGTCCCAGTCTTTACTTTTCTGACTTAACTACAGCTAATGATTTCAAACATTTTTCTTTAATACGAATTTTAGCCCTTTTACTATAATTACTTTTAATGTCCACAGTGAAAAGAGGTATCCAACACTCAAATGTACTGTTACAAAAACAGAGGACATAGGATAAAGGATAGTAGCTAAATTTACAGACATCAACATAGCCTATTTGAGCAAGATCTGTGTCAGGGTTTGCCAAGGATGGTTCCCTTCCTTGAAGTCAAGTCTGCCTGCTTTTCTGTTGCTAGGAAGTAAACAAACCATATTCTGTTAAGGAACTACATTTTTAGCTTTGGGATAACCCCTTTACTGGCAAGAAAGTATCTTCAAATGTCAGAATATTCATCTCTCCTAGATGAATATTTTATTTTTTTTTTAGTTTTCTCCCAGAAAACTCCCACCAAAGTCTGTGCCTGGATAAGACCCAAAAGAAAGAAAACCTCAGATACTCAATACATCTTTATCATCCATATGTCCCATCTCCACAGTCTCTCAATCTTGATCTTAAGAAGTTCACAATCCTGTACAGGGACACTCTTATCCCGCTTACACCCTCAGGCTGGTTTGCTCCTCTTTCCTCACTTTGGGACTTTCTAGAATCCCAAAGCTTTTTCTCCTTAAGACATTGCAGGATCCCTCTCTTTTTGGTGATGACTTTGGAAATAGCATAGCCAAAGCACTACAGGTTTTCATTCTGTCTCACTCATAGTTAAGGGCAGATATGAGTAACACAGGGAGACACTGCAGTCTTTGAAACTTAATGACTTCCCTGTTGGTGCCTATGAATGATCAATCACTGTGTTGTTCTCTGATATCGAGTGTATAGGTTTGATCACTCCTGGATACAATCACCAACGTTTGAGGAGGAGGTGAAGGCTTTTATAGTCTGTGCCTCCATCTCTTCCTCTGAAATTCAGATAATCTGCTATGTGCTCATAGAAGCTGTTCGTCTCTTATAAACCATGGTTGCATGTTATTTTCCATTTATTTCTCTTTTATTATTACCCGGTGCCTTAGTTTTCCAGGCTGCTATGACAAATACTACAAATGGATTGGGTTGGCTTAAACAATAGGAATTATTTGAGGTTAGAGAAGCCCAAAATTTAGATATCTGTAAGGCCTGCTTCCTCCCAGAAGACTGTTGTATTATGGTGCTGGCTTGCTGGAAATCCTTGGGATTCTTTGGCCTGCCAATATCCTTTCTTTCTTTCTTGCATTCCCATTGACTTCCTGCTTCCCCCTGTGGCCTTCTCTAACCCTGGCTTCTGGTCTCCTCTCTTCATAAGATCTCAAGTGATCCAGATTAAAATGCATCCTCATTCAATTGGGCCATATCTTAACTAAAAATAACATCTTCAAAAGGTCCTATTTACAACATGTTCACACCTACAAGAACAGGGACCAAGATTAAGAACACACCTCTTCTGGGGTGTACAACTCAATCTTTCATACCAGCTTTCAGGAAACTCATATAAAAAAGTCAATAACCCAACTTTGGCCGTACTGTTCATGAAACAATAGATTTTCTTTCAGACAGGAAAGTTCATGGCAAAATATTATTGTACACTAATGCCATGATCTTCAAATTGGTGGCAATGAAAATTTGCAAGAAATATTTTGGAGAAAGGAAAACAAAGACCAGTTATAGAGCCTAGCTAATCGTCTCCTTTATAGAAAGTAACCCTTTGCTGCCTACCCTGAAGAATCTAGTATGATTAAACTAAGTGGCAAAGGTTCACACACACACACACACACACACACACAACTTTCTCTGAGATTCTAATCAGCCCTAAACCTGTGGGATCCATGGTCTGACTGTGAGTGCCAAACACTAAGAACTCTAGCTGAGTTTCTAGGCTCATGTCTCTAGGGGCAGCCCCACACTCCTCTAGATTCCTCAGCACCCCACTATCCTTTAAACCTCAAGGGCTGTGAGAGAGCTATGTAAAAAGGTAGAATCCCCTGGCTGGCAACCTAAGAAACCCCCCATTCACATCCACAGAAATTCCCACTCTCATCACTAAAAGGCCCAGGAAAGCTTCATTTCTCAGCACAGCTTAATACAGACACAAACATACAGACCACTCTAAGGCCTACGTGAGGAGGAGAGGTCCCAGTTTGTCACCATTCACTTATGGAATTGCTGGAGCAGAGGCCTGGCTTCCTGCCTCTGTCCCTCTCAATGGGTAGTCAGGGTACCGACCTCCTGCTGATCAGCAGGACAAAGACACCTATTACACTAGATACCCAAAAAAGACTGAAATTTAAGAACAAATGTTTCCCTGTTCCATTCAAGTTTAGATACAAGTGTCTCAAGTGTTCTCTCAAGAATCAATGATCCAGGGCTGACAACTGCTGTGTAGCAAGAAAACAGAGAGAACCCCCTCACAAAGCTATGTGCAGTTCCTAGAAAAATCTCCCAGAAAATTCTACATTTTTTCAAAGAACGACTTAACTACACAGATTTCCCAAATTGTGCAAGTCCCATGAAGGAGAATTTGCTCCATCACCATCCTACTCACATGAGAAATATTAACGTCTGAGCCAGAGTTGGCCCCCACACAACCCAGGCACTTGCTATGTGAGCTTCTGCAGGAACCCCCACAAGAGCAGCATGTCTCCAGTCTATTTGGAGTAACACCATTCTCAGATTTCTACCTTCCCACCTCTTTCCATGCCATTTATAATAGGAAGTACATTTTAAATTTCCATGTCCTTTTGGAGACTTTGAAAATAATCGCAAGTGCTGGCTGGATGCCAAGAGAGGCTTTACTGAGATTTGTTCTTTGGTTTGCTTCAGACAAGCCCCCATGAGAACAGCCATAGTAGGAAACAAAAAACTTTCTACTCAAGAAACATATTACTTACTACAACTCCCTGGAATTCTGTTCTATCTCAAAAACTGGAAGGCCAGGAGGGAGCCAACTAGAATAACATCTCTAATTCTATGGTTTACTCCCCTGGTGACAACATGCAGTGGATAAATTACTGAAAGTGGTATAAAATAAACAGATGGCTCTAAGAAGTTTTATAAGCACAAGTACTGAATGGCTTTAGGAGACTTTAGAGGAGAATCACTTAAAAGGCAAAGGCTAGGATATCTATTGTAGACCTTGGAAGAAAATGATATCAACAGTCATCCTGCCTCTTCTATCTCTTTCAAGCTCTACCAGGAGATTGATAATGAATTCTAGGTGTGTGGGTTTGAAAGGATTATGTGTCCTAGAAAAGCCATGTTTTAATCCTGATCCATATTGTGGATCTTTTAATCCTATTCAGTACTACAGGTTGGAAACTTGATTAGGGTATCTCCATGGAGGTGTGACACACTCAACTGTGGATATTAATCTTCGATTAAAGGGAGATGGGACTCCACTCATTCCAGGTGGATCTTGATTAGTTTACTGGAATCCTTTAAAAGAGGAAACATTTTGGAGAGCCATGGGAAAGCCACAAGGACCACGAGACCCCACACAGTCAGAGACTTTTGGAGATGAAAAAGGAAAACACTCCCGGGGGAGCTTCATGAAACAAGAAGCCTGGAGAGAAAGCTAGCAGATGTCATCATGTTCACCATGTGCCTTTCCAGTTGAGATAGAAACCCTGAACTTCATCAGCCTTTCTTGAGTGAAGGTAGCTCTTCTTAGTGCCTTAATTTGGACATTTTTATAGACTTGCTTTAATTGGGACATTTTCTCAGCCTTAGAACTGTAAACTTGCAACTTAATAAATTCCCCTTTTTAAAAGCCATTCTAGTTCTGGTTTATCGCATTCCAGCAGTTAAACTAGAACACTACATTATCCAGGACATCCAGAACTCAGCCGTTTCTGTTCCAGCATTCACCTGTAAGCTCCTGGGATGCTTCTCTGATAGTCACTCTTCTAGGTCAGATATCCACCTAGCTCCAAAATGCTCTTAAAACTTGTGTCTGCTTTTACCTAAACAAGTGGTTACAATTTACCATCTACACCTGGGTTATGAGAGTAAACTGTATGAGAATTCTCTACTCTTAAACTGAGCAGCACATGTCAGAGTTCACTTACTTGAAGTATTGCTTTAGCTAAATGCTCATCAGGAACTTGAGCAGATCCACTAACCTCCTGGGGATGTGAGCAAATTCTGAAAATCCAGATTAAATTCAATCAGACCACAGAGGATTCTCAGCCCCATTATTTTTAGGCCTATGACCAATATTTAAACTCTATCAGAGTTTGATGATTACATTCATGTGTCAACTTGACAGGGTGATGATGCTCAGTTGTCTGCTGAGGCAAACACTTGCCTACCCATTACTGCAAGGACATTTTGAGGACTTAAATCATCAGCCAGTTGATTGCATCTATGGCTGATTACATGTACGATCAACTAAAGGGAGTGTCTTCTCCAATGAGAAAATCTGGTAAGTTTGTTTCAGTACAATCAATTGGATGCAATCTAATCAGTATAAGACATTTAAGGGAGAGTTGACAATTTCAGCAGTCAGAAGAGAGACCTTTCATCTCTACTTCAGCCAGCCAGCCTCTCCTGGGGAATTCATCAAAGACCTTCATCATTGTTATGAGCTTTGTGGCCTGCCCTACAGAATTGGACTCATACATCCCCACAGTTGCATGACACTTTTATAAAATCTCATATTTAGAGGTATCTCCTGTTGGTTCTGTTTCCCTAGAGAACCCTGACTAATACACACAGTATAGCTACATATCAGGTAAGAAAGAATTGCTCTTCATTTATCAAAAGCCTCTGCAGCATCTGACCCTAAACTATAAGTTAACAGGGTAAAAAATGACTCCTCTAGTTTGCTAGCTGCTGTAATGCAACACACCAGAGATGGATTGGGTTTTAAAAAAAGGGAATTAATTTCATTAAAAATGCATAGTTCTTCAGAGGAAAGGCAGCTGACTTTCAGCTGAGGTTCTTTCTTACGTGGGAAAGCATGGGGTAATTTCTGCTGGCCTTCTCTCCAGGTCTCTGGGTTCCAACAACTTCCACTGGGGTGATTCCTTTCTGTATCTCCAAAGACCTGGGTTGAGCTATGAGTGCTGAGATGAGGTATGCTGAGCTGCTTTTGACTGTGGTATGTTGAGTTTTCTCATTTAAGCATCCAGCCAATTAAATCAAATATCATTCATTGCAGCAGGCACACCTCCTAGCCAACTGCAGATGTGATCAGCAACACGAGCTTCACATACCATTGGCTCATGTCCACAGCAACAGAACGAGGCACTTTCATCTGACCAAGTTAACACTTCAACCTAACTACCACATGTCCACCCCTTGTCACCTTGGCAACTATACACATCACCTTAAACGACATTAAAGTGACAAAAATTCTCTTCTGGCTGTGGACCAATGAATCTCAAAGACAAGTTATCTGTTGACAATATGCAAAGGGGGACATTCATAGGATACAGATTTTCATTTCCATAGGGAGAAATTGGAAGGAACACAGGAGTCACAAGATGCAAACAGTTCTGAAAAAATGCAGAACAAACACCATTGGATTTCAAAGTCTGAAAGTCATTTATCCTTCGGCTTAGAAAGTGGCAGTCATACCCTTTCCAAGGGCCTATGCAGTGGTCTGCCTCTTTCTGAATCAACCTCAGGGGACACTGAGGAGAACACCTTTTTTTTCAGCTCCACCCTCTCCAATCTTTGGGGCCACACTGGGCTCTCTGCCATTTCTGGGGCACATGCTCAACACCTCCATGTGGTGGCAGCCAGCCTCTCCCCAGTCTGCAAGGAGTGTGCTGTACCTTTTCCAAGGCCTGAGGCAGCACAACTCTTGCACTGCAACGAGATGGGAGACTCATCCTCTCCATGCATGTGGGTGGGTCCACTCTCCTGGTCAAGGTTTCTTTGCTTCACACCTGAGCTTCCATGGTTCTCACTCCACAAATTCCAGTTTGTCCGTTTTCTGTCCCCCTTTGTCCAGACTGGCAGTGGTTTCACTTACACCAACAGTCTCTTCAAGCACTCCAGGACTTCTCCATCATTCTTTTCACAGTTCCTCCAAAATCTTCCCCTTATCCACCAAAAAAAACTGGCCCAACTTGACTGGTATTTGCAAACTTCAGCAGCACCCCACTTCTCAGGCACCAAATCTATTCTAGTTTGCTAGCTGCCAGAATGTAACACACCAGAGATGGATTGGCTTATAATAAAAAGGGATTTATTTCATTGGTACTGCATGAAGAGGGCAGCAGAGACCATGAGCCAGGCAATCATGCGTTTGAATGGGGCTGAAACTGTGAAAAGATGAGCCAGCATCTCCTCATTCACTGACCATGACACTACAAAAAAATTGGGAATGTACAATACATGGCCTGAGCAGGAAGGCAATAGGGGTTCATTAATTCATTCAACATTTGATTAATAAACTTTAAAAATTAGACTCATCTTTTTAACCTGGAACACCTTTATTTCATTATTTTTTTCTCTAGTCCAGTACCTTTCAAATATATCATAGGAATCATCATCATCATCATCAGTGACCCATCCATATTATTTCTGTTTCAGAATGTCTGGACTCAGACCTAGAAATTTGCATTTGGGTCACCACTGTTGACTCATCCACAGTAAAGTTTGAGAATCATGCCTAATCCCTCAGTAAATTCTATAGTTTAATTAATCTTATTCAATCTTGTATGTTACATTATCTTGGGTCTTCATTGTTACAAACACTGTTAACTTTTATTTGCCATATTTTCCATGGAAATAATTTTTCTTAGTTCTCTCTGAGTCCTATTCTCTCATGTTTAAGTCCACTTATTTAGCCACACACTATTTTAGAGGCAGTGTATAATAGAAGAATTACAATGGGCTTTGGCTTCAGACAAAAGTCCCTAAGCATCATTTTTATCAATAATATGAAGATAATACATAATATTGTTGACATGGGGGATAATGATATGATAATATAAATCACTTAGAATCGTTATTAGATAAATATAAACTCAATAAAAGTTAGATTTGCTCCTTCTTTATTCCTTACAGTAACCACAGGTATGTAATAAACATCTCTCTTAAGTCCTCAGCCTCAGTGATTCTGCTTTGAGAACCAGGGCCACAGATCAGCTTGTTTAGTAAGATATTAGAGGCAGGGGAGGAAAGTGTATTAGCCCTACTGGGCAGAGATGAAGATTCAAATTGAACAGTTGGGGAAAAGAAGGAGTGGCAGAGCCATTCTACTGCAAAATCCTGAGCTTCAGTAGAAGAAAAGTGTTCAGGTGAACTGCAGACTTCAATGATATTAAAAACTGCATCACAGAGTAAACTTCAGATGATATCATATTTTAACTCCATAAGACACTCTGTGTAAAATTCGGGCACAAACTGTGTAGTGTCTGAACAAGATGTTTCCAGAAATGTCCATGGTTTATTATCTATATGAGTAACTGAAAGAACAAAATCAAGATGAACAGCATATTTTTTGGCAGTTATTGATCACAAAATTAACAACCAAACCACCAGTATTTGTCATGAAAGCAGCCACTAAAGCAAACCACCAAAAATTCATATGGATAATGTGTGTGAAAAATAAAAGCAGTCAAAGTAAAAGAGAGAGAGAGAAAAAAGATCACAAGCCAGAAACTAAATTATCTGTTATTCTGTAGAGTTAAATGGAGCATTTCCAAATAAAAGTTAAAAGGGATTATTTACTTGGCTCAAGTGCTTAAAGCTATAGATAACTACCAAATCTATGAATAAATCCTTTTATTCTTCAGATCTATGGTTGCAATGACCAGAACAATGAACATAAGCCCAGGGAGCTGTAGAAGCAATTGTTTCAGTTCCATTACAAAATTTCAATATTTTTGCAGATAACCTTTCCAGACAGAAATTTGATTCAAATTTTCCTCACTAGCCTAATACAATGCAGCAAGCTAACATCTCTTCTTTGAGTTTCAGTTTCTGCAGCTAAAAAATGGTTATTAGAATTCCAATTTCACAGGACATATAGAAAGTACTTTGCACACCCTCTCCTTTGCATTACATAGTGACCCCATGTAATATGGTTCAAATATAGATGTCTGTATATATAGTCTTGTCTTATTCTAAAATTTCTAAATAATATACAGCAAAAGTAATTAAATTGGGTTTTTTAATACTTCTTAACTCATTATCAAAAAGAAAGTATAGGTAGACATTAGTAGCTATTAAATTTTATCCATAAAGAGTTTCTAATGATTTTTAACTTGTTCTTTTACCACTGATGTTCAGCATTTACTGAGTACCTGTGGCTAGTTGATTAAGATGATGAGTTCAAAACACAGAGGTCAAGACCACAGGCATCATTAGTTATGAAAAATGGTTTCTACACACTGAAAAGACCAGATCTTGACCAGAGACTATTGGCACCTGGCTCCTAGTTTTCCCATTCACTTCAAGGCCTGCTATCATCTTAAGTAATATCCAAGTCCAAGTCCCTAAAGACAGTCCGATTATGTTATCCTCACAAAAATCAAAGAAATATTCATCCCCACTCACTTATACTTCCATTCTTATCATACACAACTGTTAGGCCTCTGAAATCTTATTAGTTTCTACGCTAAATCTATGTGCATTCACTGCCCTCATTTCATCATTGCTATTACATCTATTCTTTGAACATTTTAAGAGCTCTTACCCCTTGAATTCTTTATTCTCCCAAATTATGAGCCCCCCACACATATTTAGCCTAGATCTTACACTTCAACTTAATTCCCACAATTCTGTTAGTGCTTGTGTTAGTTAGATTCAGTTGTCAACTTGGCCAGGTAATCATACCTCGTTTTGTTGCTGCGGATGTAAGCCAATGGCACGTGAACCTCATCTGTTGCTAATTACATCTGCAGTAGGCTAGGAGGTGTGTCTGCTGCAATGAGTGACATTTGACTTAATTGGCTGGTGCTTAAATGAGAGATCACAAGGTAGCAGAGCCTAAGCAGCTCGGCATTCCTCATCTCAGCACTCGCAACTCAGCCCAGGCCATTGGAGATGCAGAAAGAAGTTACCCCTGGGAAAGTTGTTGGAACCCAGGGGCCTGGAGAGAAGACCAGCAGAGACCATCCTGTGCCTTCCACGTAAGAAAGAACCTCAGTGGAAAGTTAGCTGCCTTTCCTCTGAAGAACTAACAAAATAAATCTCCTTTTATTAAAAGCCAATCCGTCTCTGTTGTGTTGCATTCCAGCAGCTAGCAAACTAGAACAGTGCTTTACTCCTTTGCATGTCAACATTACGTCAACCTAACTACCTGGCTTCCCTGGCCTCCATCCAAGTGGCTAAGCATGGCTGGAGAAAAAAATGCACAACCGAGTGTAATAATGCCACCATGAAATTTGTGGTCTTCCCAACCTCTGATGGCTCCTGACTGCATGAGGCAGTCTTTCTCTTCCCTTCCCATTCCTTGTATCTTTTTCAAAAAGTCCCAGCAGATGAATTCACTTCTCACCTAGTTATGTTGTATCATTTGCTGGATAATGTATATTGTATATTATGGAATATCTAGACTATATTGCCTTTGTAAAAGAGGGTTGAATTTTATTTTGTCAGTCAGTTAGGATTCAGCTTCATATTTTTGAGACTTATTTTTTAATTTTTAAGACAGGCTTAGAGTAGTCTTTCCTCTAGGACTAATTGAACCCTGCTAAAGAAAGGTGACCCTTATGGTCTCTACTGAGCACCCCAGGTTCAGTAAGTTTCTCCACTCTGGCTGGTCATAATTCAAATGCCCTCCAGCCCTGTGAGAGTTCTGAGAGTAAGACATATCTACCTTTCTTGGTTCTTTCTCTGGTAGCTATACTTCATTCTGAATATATTGTGCCTGTTTTCTTTACAATTCTAAGTCTGTGCAAATATGGCTCACTGGGAGGTAATCACAAGAGGAGGAGATTGGGAGAACCACCCCAATTAATTTATTGAAGTTTAACACATTAATGAATTGTAGGCTTTTTATAATAAGACTTAAGATAACTCCATGCTGATCTCACAGGATAAGAAATTCCCTTTCATTTGGGAGTTGTACTGATCAGGCTTATGAAGTCTCCATAGGTTCCAAGCAGAAGGTTTTGTGGATCATAGGAAAGTTTAATCTTTTTTTTTTTTTTTTTAAGAATCCCTAAATCCTCTGTAGATATTTGGCCTTAAGAAAACCACACTGTTAAGGAAGATATATATATATTTTTTGATGGCAAACTGGCCAGTAGATTTCATGGGAGCTAAGACCTGTCTAATTGAAAGAGACATCTGTGGGTAACTCTGCTACTTTAATATGGTCCTTTTATCGCTCTGGTCCCTGAGAAACCTTAAGATATCATCCTGAGAGGCATTTAGAGATCCTATTGGCTAACCCTACATTTAGAAATATTTGCTCTTCAATTTTTATCAATTTCTGAACACTAACATAGCAATTATACTTCACTTGACCAGCAGAAGGACATGAATTGAGACAGACAGAAAAGGCAATTCAGTCTGACAAAAAACTATGCCTTTTTCAGCTAACATGATATAAATGAATAAGGAAGAATTACCAACCCTTTTGAAAATGAAGACTTGATCATGAGCTTCCCTTGAAGGTGAAACCTCCCCTTAATTTATCTCTTCTGTGGTATCTTCGGAGGCTTCTAAGGGATATATCACTGCCTTCAAAATCACAAACTTATTAGGTATACAACAGGGCTTTTATACCCTGAACTTACATACTATTGATCAAACAGTTTCAAAGAGCTGTCGTTCTCAGTTCTTTGTAGTTGTATCAAAACAGTTCAGCATAGAGCAGAAGTAGCCAGAGATAAGCCCAGAGATCAGGCTGAGGGTCTTAGTGTAGCCTAATACCGATGAATACAGATGACAGTTCCCATCATGGCAGGTCAAGGTCTCAAGGGATGAAGGTAGAACTTCACCATTATGAGCAAAACTAGAAACATGTTCCAGGATTTATGGAGGAGAGAGAAGTTCCATAAGGGAAAAAAAAGCAGGAGATCTTACAGCCCAGGAATTCATGCACAAATTCACATTCTTCTGCAGTGGTGGTTAACTTTTTGGGGACCTGGATCCCTTTGAGAATCTCATGAGAACTTTGAACTTTTTCTGAAAAATATGTATTGACCTCATAGATGCTTATATCCTTGGGTTCCTTCCCAACATATACACACATACATATCAAGGAGCCATGGGTTATAGGTAACAACAGACCCTAAAACTCTTGCTAATTAACGAGCACCACTGCCATAGGGCCGTAAGAGAGGTGTGACATTGATTCTCCTCAAAATTACAGCCTGACAGAAAATAAGTGGTTCTCTGATGCATAAGACATAGCTGAAACTGAATTAAGACTTAATGAATGCTAGGGGATAAAAAAAAAAAGAGAGAGAGAGAAGAATTTGGTATGCGATAACTAAATAAGGTCATTTACCAGGAATGACTGTCTTCCAGGGACACTGAGCTGTAGACACAATGAAGGGAAGTCCAAAGAAAAGAAATAACCAGTAATGTAAGCTGCTTTGAAAGGTAGAAAAGGGTGTATGCCCCTCCATCTTTGGCTATCTTCTGGGCCTCTAGGAAGATTATTCTTCTTAGGCCTTCTTATATCCTCATGACAAAACTTATTTATTGGTGGCCAATAAATATGTACAAAAATTTCATTCTCTCTTTCTGTATCAACAGTTAAGAGGCCATGAACTTGGAGAAAGATCAATACAGGCTTGTAGATAAGAAGCCTGAGTGTAGCTAAAACAGGGATTTGGGGCTGGCCACAGTAGCTAAGCAGGCAGAGTTCTCACCTGCCATGCTGGAGACCCATGTTCGATTCCCACTGCCCATCCATGAAAAAAACAAACAAACAAACAAAAAAGCAGGGATTTGCCTTCACTTTGAGCTAACTTAGAAGAAACCTGCCATGAGATTTCTAACACTTACAGGACCTCTTTGGGAGGTTTCTGAAGGATCTATGACCAGACTGGGGAAAGCTACTTTCTTTTCATTCAGCAAGTATCTATATCCTCTTGGTTCTTGCACAGTAATGAGAGTTGATAGGTGTAAGAGAGCATAAGAAAAGGGCATGGCTATCTTTGGAGACAGGGAAATATTTGTGGTCTGAATGAGTATATAATTGCATCTTAACAACTAAGATGCAAAAAGAGCAGGGAAACATCTGGGAAAGAGATTCAGGGTTCCTTCCTTTATCTGATCCTTTTGCATCTACTTTCAATTGTAACAGAGCCCAAGATACCTTGACAGAGTGAGTCACTTACAGCAGAAGGGAATACACTAAACGACTTAGGCTCTAATGTGCTTTTGTGACAATACCAGCTCCAGCAGGAAAGTAATGCAGCTATATCAAGAAGAAAACTGAGCCTATTAGTCTCCAAAGGCCATGAATAGAGTATGAGGGGAACTGGAAGACTAAAGTAGAAGGGGCCTATGACCCTGCAAACAGGAGAATATTAAGATGAGGGGGCAGAGAACAAACCATCCTGAATAGGAATTAACCCCCTCTCGTTTCAATATACTTTGGGCACAGGAAAAATACTAAAGAATGAACACAGTGGAACAATTAGCAGGAATACATGAATTGAAGCAATATGAATGGTGCCACAAGAGGAATCACCGGATATATGGGAAGACAGAAGTTCATAGCCATTTGAAGTGACTTAATACATTTAATGAGACCCAATGCTTGAGAAAAAAAAAAAGACGATTACACATGCAAGGGGAGTTCAAATAGTTGAGAGATAAGAGTACTCCAGCCTGCAGGCACTCTCTGTGAAGAAAAGCCCAGGGCTGACAAAAGCACCAGGGAGCCAGCTTAAACACAAATATGTCAAGGTGACAGGGTCTGAGTCTCACACTGTGAACTCTTTCAGAGAGACAAGCATGCGTAAAACCATGTGTTCTTTTGCTTAGTGTTAAGACAGTACTTTATCTTTCGCTGCTAGAAAGAATAGAAAACTTAAAGAATCACAGACTTAGGAGGACCCTTAGAACTGATCTAGTCAAACTTTCATTTTACAGTGGAATAAACTGAGTGAGGCCAAAGGAGATGATGTGCCCAGGGTCACATACATGGGTGGTTCATGATGGATGTGCAGTATAAACCCTGAGTTCACCCCTTCTTGTCTAACATTTTGTGTAAGACATTCTAATTATGATCTGTGCCACAAATCCATCTAACTGTAAAGGTAAACAACTTATCTGTTAATAAGCAGAAACATTATCATAGATGGCCTTACAAAGGTCCATCCGATTTCTTGACTACCTCAATATTTACCTGGCTTAAGAACTAATCAAATCACTATATTCTAAGGCATGTGATTGCACCATCTTTACCATAAACGAATTAGTCAGTTCACTTGAAAATGACTTGGTCTGCAAAATGGACATTTAAAAATGTTTCCAGTAAGGGACTTAACCGTAATAAAGATTTCCCAACATATGTGGGGCCTTAATAAACACTATCAGAATACTGACTTAAGATCATAAGGAAATTTCTAACACAGGATGTTTACCATGCTAATTTCCAATTTGAGATTTATTCATAATAAGGGGAATAAAAGACAAATTCAACAGAAGATAGATTAGGTTTCTCGTGGTTCTCAATGTACAGACATTAAAAACCTCATAAAATATCATGAACAGAATACAAAAAACAGATTTACTAAACTTCATGCATAACAAGTGCCATTAAAAGCCTACTAAAAGTAAGCAGGAGAAATTTTTTTTAAATATTCTATTAGGGAAGTTTTGAAAATTAGACTTTATTTTGTTCACTAGAGTACAAATTGACCAGGAAAGAGGGAAGTGACTACTTGCTTTGGGGGTTACCAAATACTATGACTCAGTGGAAGGAAATCATTCCATGAGAGGAATTGGATGCATTGTAAAGAAGATAGAATGGATCAAACCACAGAACTATATAAAACTCCGTAAACACACACATACTCACACTGTGAAGTATTCAAATCTGGACTGGGGGCATGAATAATTAGAATGAAGGTTTTTAGGGCTCAGGGAGTTTATGAGAACTACAATCCAAAATGTGAAGAACTGTTGCCAAACAAAAACAGTAGCATTGGCTTGGTGAAGAATCATAACGAAACTAAAATGGCTATTGCAATGCAGCCCATCCTTGGTTCTTGGTCTCCTGTCAATTTCTTGGTATGTTTATTTAAATGTAGAAGTAAATGAAGTAAATTTTGTTATATGTGGTTGCACATATAACAAAAAAGGCAAAATACATTGTACCTCAGACTTTTTTTGGGGGAAAAGAAGTTATAATGCTTTCGTTTTGTTGCTCTTGCTACCATCTCTCCTTTACCCCTTATTTGAATACTGAGGGTATCACATCATAGAAAGCTAGAGAGTAAGAAAGAAAAACATCTTCATATATGCACTGAAGATAAAGACTAATGCTGAGTTTTAAAGGCTGTTTATCAGAGAGTGATCTCCCCTCCCATTCATTTTCTAATCTGATTTTTGCTGCTATACTTTCACTGAAACTGCTCCTCTGAGGGGCACTGATGACTTCCAAATTATCAAATGTAATGGGTTCCTTTCAATAGGCTCCTTCAAGCTTTCTTTGAAGCCATTTGGATTATTGGCCATATACTTATTCTTTAAACTGTCTTAACTTGAGTGATACTAAGGTGGCTCCCCATCTTTGACCAAACCCTCTCAGACTCTTTTGCCAGGAACTCTTCCCCAGACTCCCTCCAAATATGTTAAAGAATCTTTTCTTATCTCTTTGTGCTTGCACCTTGGCAATTCATTACCTGGCCTCTCACAAATTCACCAGTGATTCTCTCCTTGTAATTATATTTTATAATTGTCTAGAAGTGTACAAAATTTACATAGTCTTTCCTTTCATTCTTCCAACAACCCATTGGTCTTTATTTTACAAAGGAGGAAACTGAGAGACCTGAAAGGAGCAGTGACCTGCCCAAAATCTGAAAGCTAGAAATTGGCAATTTTTAAACTTAACCTCAGCATTTAAGTCCAGCATTTTTTTCACCGTACCATAAATACCTCCAAATGACTCTAATATATATATTTTTTAATGCCCCATCTTCCCCACCATGTTCCAAACAAATAATATTTTACCATTCGAAAACTTTACCTGCATATCCCCATGGCTTGCCATATTCCTTAAATTCTTCCTTCCTTGACCTCTGTTTTTGATAATATCATCAGTACATCCCATCACATGTACTTAAAGCTTTGGAGTTATCTTCAATGTCTCTATTCATCACCACTGAGTTGCTACATTCTAGAAATTTCAGCTTTTGCTCTCTTGTGTCAACCACCCAACCCTGTCAATCCACAATGCTTCTGCCTTTGTGCTGGTCCTTGGGTTCACTTCTCTAGAAGTCTAGACTATTAGTGTATCTAGCTTCAGTTCCTTCTCACTCTAATTTACCTTACACTCTGCTTCTGAATTAATTTTCCTGTTATGCCCTGTTCCAAAGCTTGCAGGTGTTCTCCACTGACTTTACAACAAAGTCTAGGTGTGCCGGTACCTCAATTGTTAGGCCCCAGTCTATACTGAGCTATGTATACTATGCATATTAATTTTCTCACTTATATGTGCTCTATACTGACCCATCTTGGACTATTTGTTGTTCCCATAAAGATAGTTTCTGACAGTAGGTGCTCAAAAATACACATTAAATTATATGAAACCTGTCAAGAGTGAATTAACGTCATCTCACTCTTTGATTGTGAGAGATTAAGGATCCTTCCTTTTAATCCTCCATCCCTTCAGTTAGCCTTCCTTTGGATAAGTGTCCTAGAGCCTTTTTCTCACATGTCATTAAATGTCTTTATGTGCATATTTTCTTTCACTGCACACATCAATGACCCCCAAATTTGTAGACATCTCTTCTGGTCCTTTGGCCAACATACAATATTGTTTCCTAACCACAATTATTATAAAATTATACTCAATTAGTGGTATATTCATTTTCCATGAAAAATAAACATTTACCACAAATATTGAAAAGGCAACTAATTATCTTGTTTTGCAAAAGAGCTAAAATGCAGCTAAATAAAACTTTTATTTCAGATATTTATCTTTAAAGCCATAAAATAACTGATTAATTTGCTCTTACCATATTTATTCTAATAATTACAAATGGAGAAGAATAAACAGTCACATTGCCTGTGTGAGCTGCTAGGTCTTCACTGTCATTAGGACCGTTAACTAGAAAAATGTGCTGAGCAATAAATACATGAAGAGTGATTAAAATATTAAGTTGTCAAAATCAGACCTCCATTTATGCTGTGCTATATTCCAAAATGTTAGTCTCAGAAAATAGCCAAATTATATTATGTACCTGTTCTGCTGCAGCTCATTTGACCCAACACACAGGTAGGAAGAGAAAAGTAAGGGTAATCTTAAGATGAATATTCCTTTCCTTAACAGCACACTATAGTGGGCATTTTATCCCTACCTAATTACTCTGATGAAATATGATCTTATATCATCACAGTTTGAATATTTACCAAACAAAAAGAAGAACTCACTTAAAGATACAAGATAGCATTTATAGATACGACACATCCCAGGATACCAAAACTGAAAGGTTCCACAATTGCTAGAGAATAATCTCTGAACATCTCCTCTAGGCTACCAGCTGGCTCATTAGGGAGGACTTCATTGAGATTGATATACTCTTTGGGCCATAACTGATATCTGCAGATCCAAGCTACCTGTGGTCTCTCTGTAGTATGAGACCAGCTGGGAAACAACTTGACTCTGTCCTTGACTCACTCCACTTTTGTCATTCTCTTGGTTTGCTCTGATTTCTTCTGGTTTCTTTCCCAGAGCCTCATGGCTCATCATGGAAAGTACAGCAAAAAGAACAGTTAAGTAGGGAAGTTAGAATCATAGACTTGGTTTTGCCATTAACTAGCTGAGTGATTTTAGGTAATTTACCCTACCTATCTGCGTCTCAGGTACCTCATTTGTAAAATAGTTGAATCTTATTTCCCATGAGAGTTCTGAGAATCCAATGAGATGAGGTCCAGTCAAATATCTTGAAATGCACAGAAAGCTAAGTACAAGGACCAATATCTTTCTCCAATATCTTTCATCCTTAAATCACCCCTACTGATAGTGGATGTCTTGACAGTGACCTGTTCTGAACTTTAATCAAAAGAGTATACAGAAGATGGCTGCTTAGCGAGGTGTGGGATTTAGTTTGTCCTCCAGAGCAGCTAATAAATAGCCAGGAACAGTATAGAACAACAGCTGGGGCCACGGCAGTGACCAGACACACAGCATACCCCAGTCTGGACCAGCAGGATTGGCTGCGAGCTCACCAAGAACATGAATTCCCCAAGCCACCAAGGCCAGTGTGCCTCCCCCAAAGGCTGCTTCCCAGAGGAAAGAGATTTTACCAGCAGCAGGGGCTGAGCACAACAAAACTCCAATTGTGGAATTAATCAACAAATTCTGATGACTGAAAATAGGTCCGTAGCTCAGCTGAATTTCAAGTAAAAGCAGAGGTCTGCTGGTTTCTGCCCCTGTGCAGAGGGGGTAGGGCTAATGGAAAAAGAAAAAAAAAAACAGAGGTCTTTTTTAATCTGAAAAGGTCTGGGCCCCCTGAAGGAAAGGAGGGGCCACTTAGGACCTGGAGATACACAGAGCAATGTACCAACTTAAGCTCTTGATTGGCAAACCCAAGGAACAGGGGTCCTGCTCCAAAAAAGATTTTTCTCTTTTGTTTTGATAGCTGTGTTTCTACAGCTTGACTGCTGTTTGGATACAGCTGTCAGGCTTCTTGGGCTCCACTATCCCAGGCAAAGGCAGAATTAAGCTTGTTTGAGTGTTTCTCTGGAGTCTGTGCCTTCCCCAGAAGAGGGGTGGGGCCCAGCCCAGGTGGAACCCCTCTCTCAAAGAGTTCAGACCCCAGGGTCTGGAAAAGTGAAGGAATTAAAACCACACTACAACCTCTCCTCTGTCTGAGCCACACCCCCAGCAGGAAGAATCTGCTGAAGTTAAAGGTACCACATCACATTATGCTGGTGGGACCTGCAGGTAGAAAAGTACAACATACTGGGCAGGATAGGAAAAACAGAGAGCCCAGTGGCTTCATAGGAAAGCCTTTCAATCTGCTGGGTCTCACCCTCAGGGAAAACTGATGCAAATGACACTTTACTGGAGGTCAGTTTGGTCTGGGAAAACTTGGCTGGGGTCTATAATACCTAAGTAGACCCTCCTAAGCTTGGAAGTCATCCAGCAAGAAAATCCTAGGTAAAAAAAGTGAAAACAATTTTCAGAATAAACTAATTAAGTTAATTAAATGCCTAGATGCCAGCAAACAATAACAAATCATACTAGGAAAATTGAAGATATGGCCCAGTCAAAGGAACAAACCAACAATTCAAATGAGATACAGGATTTGAAACAATTCAGAATGTTCAAACAGAGATGGAAAACCTCCTCAAAAATCAAATCAATGAATTGAGGGAGAATATAAAGAAGGCAAGGGATGGCCAAAAAAAAAAAAAAATCCAAAGTCTGAAAAGACAAATCACAAAACTTATGGAAATGAAAGGCACAGTAGAAGAGATGAAAAAAATCAATGGAACCTAAAATGTCAGATTTCAAGAGGCAGAAGATAGGATAAGTGAACTGGAAGATGGGACATCTGAAATCCGACAAGCAAAAGAAAATATAGGGAGAAGAATGGAAAAATATGAGCAGGGACTCAGGGAATTGACTGACAACATGAAGTGAATGAATAAACAGGTTGTGGGTGTCCCAGAAGGAGAAGAGTAGGGAAAAAGCAGGAGAAAAACTAAACAAGGAAATTATCACTGAAAATTTCCCAACTCTTATGAAAGACTTAAAATTACAAATCCAAGAAGTGCAGCATACACCAAACAGAATAGATCCAAATAGACATACTCTACTGTTTATGAGTAGTAGTAAGTAATTACTAATCAGAATGTCAGATGTCAAAGAGAAAGAGAGAATCTTGAAAGCAGCAAGAGAAAAACAATCCATCACATACAAGGGAAGCCCAATAAGGCTATGCATAGACTTCTCAACAGAAACAATGGAGGCAAGAAGACAGTGGGATGATATATTTAAATTACTAAAGCAGAAAAACTACCAACAAAGAATTCTATATCCAGCAAAATTGTCCTTCAAAAACAAGGTAGAAATTAAAATATTTTCAGGCAAAAAAAAAAAAAATCACTGAGAGAATTTGTGACCAAGAGACCAGCTCTGCAAGAAATACTAAAGGGAGTACTAGAGACAGATATGAAAAGACAAGAGAGAGAGGTATGGAGAAGAGTGCAGAAATGAAGACTATCAGTAAAGGTAAAAAGAAGGAAAATTACATGTGACATATAAAATTCAAAAGGCAAAATGATAGAAGAATGTACTTCCCATACAGTAATAACACTAAATGTTAATGGATTAAACTCCCCAACCAAAAGACATAGACTAGCAGAATGGATTAATAAACAGGACCCATCTACATGCAGTCTACAAGAAATGCATCTTAAACCCAAGGATAAACATAGATTGAAAAAGAAAGGTTAGGAAAAGATATTTCATACAAATAACAACCAGAAAAGAGCAGGAGTAGCTATACTAATATCCAACAAATAAGATTTCAAATGTAAAACAGTTAAAAGAGACAAAGAAGGACACCATGTATTAATAAAAGGAACAATTCAACAAGACATAACAACCATAAATATTTATGCACTGAGCCAGAATGCTCCAAAATACATGAGGCAAACACTGAAAAGAGAAATAGACACATCTACCATAATAGTTGGAGACTTCAATTCCCCACTGTCATCAAGGAACAGAATATCTAGACAGAAGATCAATAAAGAAAGAGAGAATTTGAATAATACAATAAATAAGCTAGACTTAACAGACATTTATAGAACACTATACCCCACAACAGCAGGATACACCTTTTTCTCAAGTGCTCATGGATCATTCTCAAGGATAGACCATATGCTGGGTCACAAAGCAAGTCTCAATAAATTTTAAAAGATTTAAATCATACAAAAAAGTTTCTCAGATCATAAAGGAATGAAGCTGGAAATCAATAATAGGCAGAGCACCAGAAAATTCACAAATATATGGAGGCTCAACCACACACTCTTAAACAACCAGTTTAACCTTGTAATTTCAAGGAATAAATTACAAGAGAAATCAGTGAATATCTCAAGGTAAATGAAAATGAAAACATGATATATCAAAATTTATGGGATGCAGCAAAGGCAATGCTAAAAGGGAAATATATTGCCCTAAATGCCTATATCAAAAAAGAAAAAAGAGAAAAAATCAGGGAATTAACTGTCTACTTGGAAGAACTACAGAAAGAACAGCAAACTAATCCCAAAGCAAGCAACAGGAAAGAAATAATGAAGATTAAAGCAGAAATAAATGAAATTGAGAACATGAAAACAATCAAGCAAATCAACAAAACCAGAAGTTGGTTTTATGAGAAAAATCAATAAAATGATGGACCCTTAGTAAAGGTTGACAAAAAGAAGAGGAAGGATGCAAATAAATAAAATCAGAAATGGAAGAGGAGACATAACCAATGACCCCACAGAAATAAAGGAAGTAATGAGAGGATACTATGAACAACTTTATGCTAATAAATTCAACAATGTAGATGAAATGGACAACTTCCTAGAAAGGCATGAACAACCAACATTGACTTGAGAAGAAATAGATGACTTCAACAAAGCAATCACAAGTAAAGAAATTGAATCAGTCATTAAGAAGCTCCCCAAAAAGAAAAGTCCAGGACCATATGGCTTCACATGTGAATTCTACCAAACATTCAAGAAAGAATTAGTACCAATCCTGCTCAAACTCTTCAAAAAAATTGACGAGGAGGGAAAACTACCTAATTCATTCTAAGAAGCCAACATCACCCTCATACCAAAGCCAGACAAAGATATCACAAAAAAGAAAACTACAGATCAACCTCTCTTACAAATATAGATGTAAAAATTCTCAATAAAATTATTACAAATTGATTCTAGCAGCATATTAAAAGAACTATGCACCATGACCAAGTAGGATTCATCCCAGGTATGCAAGGATGGTTCAACATAAGAAAATTATTTAATGTAATACACCATATCAACAAATCAAAGCAGAAAAATCACATGATCATTTTGATTGATGCAGAAAAGGCATTTGACAAAATTCAACATCCTTTCCTGTTGAAAAATCTTCAAAGGATATGAATAGAAGGGAACTTCCTCAACATGATAAAGGGAATATATGAAAAATCCATACCTAACATCATCATCAATGGGGAAAAAATTGAAAAATTTCCCCCTAAGATCAGGAACAATAAAAGGATGTCCACTATCACCACTGTTATTCAACATCGTGTTGGAAGTTCTAGCCAGAGCAATTAGACAAGAAAAAGTAATACAAGTATCAAAATTGGAAAGGAAGAAGTAAAACTCTCACCGTTGCTGATGATATAATATATGTTGAAAATCCCAAAAATTCCACAGCAAAACTACTAGAGCTAATAAATGAGTACAGCAAAGTGGCAGGTTATAAGATCGACACTCAAAAATCTATAGTGTTTCTATACACTAGTAATGAAAAATCTGAGGGAGAAATCATGAAAAAAAATCCGTTTACAATTGCAAGCAAAACAATAAAATATTTAGGAATAAGTTTAACTAAAGAGACAAAAGACCTACACAGAGAAAATTATAAGAAGCTGTTAAAAAAAATTGCAGAAGACCTAAATAAATGGAAGGGCATACCATGTTCATAGATTGGAAGACTAAATATAGTTCAGATGTCAATTCTACCTAAATTGGGTTGCAGATTCAATGCAATACCAATTAAAATCTCAAAACTTACTTTTCAGAAATAGAAAAATCAATAACCAAATTTATGTGGAAGGGCATGGTGCCCCGAATAGCTAAAAGTATCCTGAGAAAGACAAATGAAGCTGGAGGTCTCATGCTACCCGACTTTAAGGCATATTATGAAGCCACAGTGGTCAAAACAGCATGATACTGGCATAAAGATAGATATACTGACCAATGGAATAGAATAGAGTATTCAGATATAGAACTTCTCATCTATGGACAATTGATCTTGATAAGGCAGTCAAGCCAACTCACCTGGGACAGAACAGTCTCTTCAATAAATGGTGCATAGAGAACAAGATATCCGCATGCAGAAGAATAAAAGAGGATCCATATCTCATACCCTATACAAAAATTAACTCAAAATGGATCAAAGACCTAATCATTAGATCTAAGATCATAAAACTGTTAGAATGTAGGGAAATATCTTATAAATCTTATAATAGGAAGCAGTTTCCTAGACCTTACACCCAAAGCACGAGCATTGAAGAAATAAACAAATAAATAGGAACGCCTCAAAATTAAATACTTTTGTGCATTAAAGAACTTCGTCATGAAAATAGAGACAATGTTTGGAAATGATATATCAGATGAAGGTCTAGTATCCAGAATACATAAAGAGATTGTTCAACTCAACAAAAAAAAAAACAGACAACCCAATAACAAAATGAGCGAAAGACTAGAACAGACACTCCTCAGAAGAGGAAATACAAATGGCCAAAGGCACATAAAAAGATGCTCAACTTCCCTGGCTATTAGGGAAATGCAAATCAAAACCACAAAGAGATATCATCTCACACCCACCAGAATGGCCGTTATCAATAAAATAGAAAATGACAAGTGCTGGAGAGGATGAGGAGAAGGAGGCACACTTATCCACTGTTGGTGGGAATGTCAAATGGTACAACTGCTGTGGAAGGCAGTTTGGCAGTTCCTCAGGAAGCTAAGTATAGAATTGCCATATGACCCGGCAATACCATTACTAGGTGTCTATTCAGAGAACATGAGGGCAAAGACACAAACAGACATTTGCACACCAATGTTTATAGCAGCATTATTTACAATTGCCAAGTGATGAAAACGGCCCAAATGTCCACCAATAGACGAGTGGCTAAACATCTGTGGTATATACATACAATGGAATATTATGCAGCTGTAAGACAGAATAAAGTTATGAAGTATATAACAACATGGATGGATCTTAAGGACATTATGGTGAGTGAGATTAGCCAGTAACAAAAGGACAAACACTGTATGGTCTCACTGATATGAGCTAACATTAATGAATGAACTTGGATAATTTCAGTTAAGAACAGTGGTCATGGGCGGGCTACTGTGGTTCAGCAGGTAAGAATGCTTGCCTGCCATGTCCGAGGACCTGGGTTCGATTCCCGGTGCCTGCCCATGCAAAAAAAAAAAACAAAACAAACAAACAAAAAAAAAGAACAGTGGTCATCAGGAGATAGAAATATGGTAGATACTGGGTAATTGGAACTAAAGGGATACAGATTGTGCAACAGGACTGATTGTAAACATTCAGAAATGGATAGCACAATACCACCTAACTGCAATGTTAGTGTTTAATAATGTTAGAACACTAAATGAAGCTGAATGTGAGAATGATAGAGGGAGGAGGCCTGGGGGCAAAAATGAAATCAGAAGGAAAGATATAAGATAAAGACTGAGATAGTATAATCTAGAAATTCCTAGAGTATATAATGATAGTGACTAAATGTACAAATTTAAAAATGTTTTGCACGAGAGAAAACAAAGGGATGTCAATAATGCAGGGTGTTGAAAATAGATGGTAATTAATATTTTAAAACTTTAATGTATGTGTGAGACTAAAGCAAAAAATGTTTATTTGGTACAAAATTTCTATTTTGACTAGTGCGTTTCCTAATATAACTTACGTGGACAGCTTAATTGAACATTATAAGTACATGGAACCTTGAGTAGGGCATGAGATTTTGTAGGTTTGTCCAGAGTGATGCCTTGATAAATCCCAGAAGGATTTGAACAGTGAATAAAAAAATATTTACAAAGTCCCCTTGGGGGAATGGTGAGAAAGGGGGAAAATTCAACTTCCTCAAGTGGAGAATTCTTGATATTTCTCACAAGCAGTGGGGACAACCAAAGCAATAGGCTAAGCCTCCAATTTTGGGGTTCGTTCATATGAAACTTAACCCCACAAAGGATAGGCTCACCCTACTTAAAATTAAGCCTAAGAGTCACCCCTAAGAGAATCTCTTTTGTTGATCAGATGTGGCCTCTCTCTCTCAGCCAACACAACAAGCAAACACACTGCTCTCCCCATCTCTACTTGAGACATGACTCCCTAGAATTAGCTGGGACTCAGCACTAAGGGATTGAGAAAACCTTCTCAACCGAAAGGAGGAAAAGAGAAATGAGACAAAAGAAACTGTCAATGGCTGAGAGATTCCAAACAGAGTCAAGAGGTTATCCTGGAGTTTATTCTTACACATTAAATAGACACCACCTTTCTAGCTAAGGCATAACAAACAGGCTGGAGGGAACTGCCTAAAAATGTAGAGCTGTATTCCAGTAGCCATGTTTCTTGAATATGACTGTATAATGATACAGCTTTTGCAATGTGACTGTGTTGTGAAAACCTTGTGTCTGATGCTTCTTTTATCTACTTTATGGACAGATGAGTAAAACATGTGGATTAAAAATAAATAAATAATGGGGGAGGAAATGTTAAAATAAATTTAGTAGATTGAAATGCTAGTAATCAATGAACGGGAGGGGTAAGGGGTATGGTATGTATGAATTTTTTTCTGTTTTATTCTTATTTCTTTTTTCTGAATTGATGCAAATGTTCTAAGAAATGATTATGATGATGAATATACAACTGTGTGATAAAAAGAATGTTCATATTGTATGTTGATTAGTTTTATTAATAAAAATTTTAAAAAGGAAAAAAAAAAAGAGTATGCCGTTCAATTCCTGGTGCCTGCCCATGTGAAAAAAAAAAAGATTATACAAACTGAAGAACAGAGAAAAGAAAATACAATTCCAATTTCCTCATCCTAAATCTTAGTATTTTCCTAAAAGACCATGAAGGGCTTCTTAATGCCTTTATCACTGAATCCTTTCAAACAAAGGGCTGCGGTGTTGTATGTGACCAGAGTCTGAGACAAATAGGAGAGGAAGACATTCAGAGGGCAAAGAAATATATCTTAGCTCGCAATTCACTAAAGAGATAAAAACAGATTCCTGAAATTTATGTGAAGATACAAAATTAGAGTTTAGGGCTTAAGGCAAAGAATTTAAGAGTTATAAAAGGAAGAGAATAGATGCTGAAAATTATTGAAAGCTAAAGAGTTGTTTTGGATTTAATCAATGACCCTTTGGGAAAACAACTGGATCTCCTACAAAAAGTCACAATCTGGCCCATTTCTAACCTCTGCTTTTAGCACCTCATCTTATATACCCTCTACTAAAGCTGCCTTAACAACCCATGAATCTGGCCTGCTCTCATTTGGCCTTTTAACACCTTTGCACGCATTGTATCAACTGCCTGGAATTCCTCTCTTTTGCTTGATTGCCAGCCTGATTGCTGGAAAAATTGTAAAGCTTTGGTCAAAGGACACATCTGGACAAAAACAGTTGTACCAAAGTTGCTCCTATGAAATTGTAGATCAGGACAATGAATAATGTTCTCTAATAAAAGATGCTAAATATACCATAGGACTTACCAAGAGAAAGTAAAATCAGTTATGTGACCCTTAACAGGCACATGCGATGTAAGTATAAGAGCAGGCTGGAGAATCAAGAACAATACTCAGGGTGGATTTATTTGATGTGATTTAGTTATTGGCCCAGAGTGTGAAACTGAGGCATTTCCCATCTCCTATTTCTTCACTACCTGAAGGTAAGAAAATGGGGCATCAAAAGCAACACTGCGTATGGGAGGGGGTGGGGGGGCGGGGCAGAGGAAGTGGGAGAGGGGTATGGAGGTCCTTGCCAGGGGGCACATTGCTTTCTCATCACCTCTGGTTGGAGATGTGCTGACAGACAACACACATTCACTGGCCTGGCTATCAGAGCAGAGTGAGAATAAATTCTCTGGAGCAACACAGCTTTCCCAAATTTGGCAAAGCAAACAAGCAAATATTTCTTGTGGCCCAAGTGACATTACAGAAAGTCCCAAGCTTGAGAAAGCTGATGCCCAAGGAATGCCTGCCTGACCAGATGAGCCCATCAGAAAGAGGTTATAGGGCAGGGATGAATCCAGGTTAGGAGGGTTGAAAGCTTACACAATTGGGGGGTCCTTCTTTTATGTATACAAAGTAAGGCACAAAAGTAAATACATTAGAATATGTACATAAAACAAATTATACATTTTAAAAAGCTAACAAATGCTACAAACGTCAAAAATTCAGAAAATACTATTTTTCCTAATGAACTGCTTCACCCCTCTATAATCATGTTTTCTGCTACAATTTCTGGCTGCATATTTTTGATACCTGCTCCAGAAAATGATAATAAAGAAAAGAGAACTATAATTTACTTTGGGGGGGGGTATGGTTGAATTAAACTTTTTTAATTTTTATATAGCTTAGAAATTTGGCTTTATAACTTACTTTGGCAATGCCATATACATTTTTAGAATTTTCATCAATTCTAGAAAACTCTCTAACCAATTTCTTTGCTATCTGATCTGCAAGATTTGGAAGAATTTTTCATGGACTATGTCCTAACTTCATTTCAAATCTTTATTTCTCCTCTATCACCCACATGCTTCTTAGACTAAGTGATAGAGGACACTTTGTCAAAGAAATCTCTGTCCCTACACCTTCCTGTCACGGAGCGATAGAAACATTTCTGGGAGCCATCCTCACACTGGATGGCTAGCAATAACTTAAACATACAAAGAAATGACTTATCAACCACACAAATACATTCTGCTAAATCCTAACTAAATGAATCCTAAAATGAACTTCCCCTCAGCTAGATCCCCCCGCCCCCAAATTCCCATAAACACTCCAATTTCACCAGACATGAAGTGAACTATTTCATAGAGAAAGTCAGGATGGAAAGAGACCTCAGTTTTAACTTACTGGGTTAAAATAACTCACTCCTACAAATTTTACAAAAATGAATGACCATGTGAACATGATTGCTAAGGACCGTCCCAGGGCTTGCTGGAAACCTGTACAAGCGAGGGGCCCTGAAGCTTAAGCAATGTTAGCTTCAGGGTAAATCTGCTTCGGTACGTGCATTGTATAACTGGTGCAGGAACTGAGAAGTGGAAAGATGTTCGCTGGAGAACACATAACTGCCCATGAGGGAATTGCCAGTTTCTGAGGCCTGAAGAGCATTTGAATGTCTGCTACCATGACCCAGTGCACTGGCAGTCAAAAAAAACAAACAGTACTGCCGAAGTGAAAAGGGACATGTTTACCCTCTCTGTCACGCCTTCTACCTCCCCAACCCTGGAGACCCTGGAAACAGCACAGTGCATAGGAGAGGAGGAGAGCACAAGGGAGAGAAGAAAATTGAAAACAACAGTCAGGGACAGGACTAGGGTGAGACAAGTGAGCCCAGGGAGCAAAATGCCAGGAGACACTCACCTAGAACAGGCCCTGAGACCCTGCTCCACCCCCAGCCTCCTCATGCTCCAGGTCAGGTCTTAGCTAGGGAGAAGGGAAGATGCTTTTAATTGAATGAGAAACCGGAGTTTTGACTTAAAGCATATTGGACTTTCTAATGACGTTCTGATCATTTATAACTAAAAGTTACAAAAAGCTATGAAATCTTCCCAAACTGGATAGAGAAACAGGGAAGATTTAGGTGACAATGGTAGAGGCCAGGAATTTAGCTAGTCTCTGATTGAACACTAATGCCTGTTCAATAAATGGGCTACACTTAAAGAATGAAACTGTTGTACTTTTTGCCTACTGGATTGTCTTAGTTTCCCAGGGCTGCTGTAACAAAATACTACAAACTGGCCAGCTTAGAACAAGTTATTGTCTCCCAGATCTGGAGGCTAGAATTCTGAACAAAGGTGTCTTCAGGGCCATGCTTCCTCTGAAGTCTATGGGGACTTGCCTCTCTCCTGGCTTCTGGCGGTGGCTTGCCAGCAACCACAGTTTGCTCTGCCTTGGCTGTCACATGGCATGCTACCCTATGGCTGTGTCTGTGTCCAAATTTCCTCTTCTTAGAAGAGGACATCTGTCATATCAGATTTGGGCCCACCCTAGTCCAGTTGACCGCATCTAAATTAATAACATCTTCAAAAACTCTATTTCCAAATAAAGCCACATTCATAGGGACCAGGGGTTAGGACTTCAACATAACTTTTGGGGAGACACAATTCAATCCATCACAAGATTAAGGCCAAACTCCTTAGCATGTGAACAGCAGTCTCTACATTCAGTCTTAGCCTCCACATCACCTTTGTCCCAGCACCACTGCCACCACTAGAACCAGATCATTGGGCCCTATCAGCACTGTCTGCACTGGCCTGTGTTGTTCCCTCCACTTTGAACAGTCTTCCCCTTCTCTCCCTCCTTCTCTACCTTTAGGACTATTAGTTAGGGTTCTCTAGGGAAACAGAATCAACAGAGAACACTCGCAAATATAAAATGTATAAAAGCATCTCACGTTGACCGTGGGACTGCGGAGTCCAAAATCCACAGGGCAGGCTGTGAAGCCGACGACTCCGATGGAGGGTCTGGACGAACTCCACAGGAGAGGCTTGCCAGCCGAAGCAGGAATAGTGCCTGTCTCTTCTGAATCCTCCTTAAAAGGCTTTGTGTGATTAGATTAAGCATTGCAGAAGACACTCCCCTTTGTCTAATTACAAATGGAATCAGCTGTGGATGCAGCTGATGTGATCATGATCTAATTCTATGAAATGTCATCATTGCAACAGACAGGCCAGCACTTGCCCAACCAGACAAACAGGTACTACCACTTGGCCAAGTTGACACATGAACCTGACCATGACAAGGACCACTTGAAATGTCAGATCTTCGGGGATAAATTTACTTTACAACCTCAGGCCAAAATAGTAGTTTCATCCTCTGAATTCCAAGATACTCTGTTCCAGTTTGAACCTGTTGTATCCTCCAGAAAGCCAAGTTCTTTAATCCTCCTTCAATACTGCTGGGTGGGAGCTTTCTGATTGTTTCCATGGAGATGTGACCCACTCAATTGTGGGTGGGAACTATTGATTAGATGGTTTCCATAGAGGTGTTTCTCTACCCATTCAAGGTGGGGTTGCTTACTGGAGCTCTTTAAGAGGAAACCATTTTGGGAAAAGCTTTAGAGCCAGGAGAACAGACAGAGCCCCCAGAAAGCCAGTGAAGAAAAAGCTAGTAGATCTCACCATGTGCCTTTCTGGCTGAGAGAGAAACCCTGAACATCATTGGCCTTCTTGAACTGAGGTATCTTTTCCTGGATACCTTAATTCAGAAATTTTTACAGGGGTAAAACTGTAAACTTGCAACTTTATAAATTTTTCTTTTTAAAAAGCCATTCCATTTCTGGTATATTGTGTTCCAACAGCTTTCAAACTAGAACACATTCTTTTTAGATTCCTATTATAAAGCCGTAACATATTGCAGTATATTTTATCTGCTTCTAATTCTGACTTCTACTCCTAGGCCATGATATTCCTTCAAGATAAAAAGTGTGACTTATTATTCGACCTTGTACTACAGTTTTTTAGCACAATCTTGGCACATCTGACTTGTTTTGAAAAAATGTTAATTAAATGAGTTTCATTCTTTTTCCACTTAAAGAACTCCACAATAAGGCTGATAATCCTGTGTGAGGAGGTCCCCTTTGCTTAGTGAATGCATTCACTGATATATTATTACCCTTCAAGAGGCTGGAGTCATGCATTCCATAAGATATCACACTTTGAGGGGAGACCTGAAATAACCTCCTCCATTCGTGATTATTAAATTGTCAGACATTTCAGTCTAGAAATTTTCCATTTAGGCACAGAGACCCAGCAATCTTCTCAGGCAAAATGTTAAATACTTAACTAACTTTACCAAACATCCTGGAGATTTCATCATGGAAAAATGCTCCTGGCTTCAAAAATTGGGGACTGTCAACTAGTCACCCGGTTACTGGCTAAAAACAACTTTACCCACATAAACCTCTCCGAATGTGGGCCTTCTCTCCTTCTTTCTTAAAGGAAGCCAGCTCCTCTGAGGTACTAGGTCTTCATTTTGACCAACTAATAATCCAGTTCATTGTAATCAAAGATATCACAATTGCACAAATTGATAAAGTGCAGTAGAAAATTCACATGAGGTAGAGTTGTGGGTAAAGATACTCTGCTTGCTGAACTGTCCCATTGGTTTCAACCTCTCAATCTCTGTCTCTCGAATTCTAGAAATCTGAACTCATACTTAGCATCAAAAAACCTCTGCCTTGACCAAACTTCTGAAAGAATTTAGTAATAAGTCAGGAAGACTTGTTATTCATTGTACGAATTTATCCTAAGACGAGGGCAACAATTATGGAAAAACTGTTGGAACAGCACACCCATCCAAAACAACATTGTAGAACCTCTTTATTAGAGTCTTTAGTGTCCTAACATTTCAGAATATTGATTTTGACATATGTCACTTTTCAGGATTATAAAATCCATTTCATTGAATGAAATGTGGCAAGGCTTCATTTAGGGTCTTTAATGATTACAATGGGAAAAAAGGGGGGTTCCTGGGATTTGTTCTCTTATATATATTTGATATCTCCCTTGCTACATGAAATTAAGTTTAAGTGGGAGACTTTTCTTGAATCAGTGGACTGCCCCCTTCCACTGTACATGGGTCCTAGGAGAGGCCAGATTCTCTCCTTGTCTACAGTGCTGGAGAAATACTGGGGAAAGAACAGGAAATGATAGTAAGTAGTGATTGCTCGAGATGAAACACAACTCTACCTCTGAATGCCCTTTACACATCCCAAGTCTGGGATGCTGGCAAAAGAGCGGTTAGAGGAAGGGGCAAAGCAGCAGGAGCTGAATATTTGTTCATGGAAAATATGACTCCTCCTCCTTCCTTTTCAAAACTCATGTTATATAATAAATTATGTTATTTTAGAGATATTTCATCTTTTTTTCACTGAAAGACCACTGCTGGAAAAGACAACCCCCCCATGTACGTGCACTCCAACTGACTGCGATTATAATTTTTCATTTTCCTCTCCCCAACCCCATCCCCATTTTCTCATTGTCACCACAACATTAACTGCTGGTTCTATGGCAAGATACAGGCATTTTCAGAAGCAGCCTCTGATTTTTCCGAACTGATCCAGATGTCTGTCCACTGCTTCTATAGCATTCTATGCATACCTTTATTGTGGCTTTCTCTCTGTGATAAACTTTGATTTTCTTTACTGTCTCCTTCTCTTGACTGTGATTTCCTTAAGTTCAAGAACTATACCCTAGTCATCTCAGGTGTCTCCATGATCCAGCATTGTACATGGCATTATAAATGTTTAGTACATGTTTGCTGAATTCATGAGTAAAAGAATGAATGAGATAGGCTGGAAGAAAAAATGAAAAAATTATGGAATGTAACCCATACCAAATGCTAAAATCTATTATATAGGGTGGGCAACAGTGGCTCAGTGGCAGAGTTTGTCATGCAAGAGACCAGGTTCTCTTCCTGGTGCCTGCCCATGACCAAAAAAAAAAAAAAATCTGTTGTATAAGTACTTGTTAAAATGTACTTGGAAATTTATTGCTTTTTTGTGTGTATGTGTTATTTTTTACAATAAAAAAAGGGATGAATGAGACAGATGTCAAAATAAGTATAGGCATATTTGATTTTTGAAAACTGCTTTTCCTTAAGCATCCCTGTTAATCATGTGATCTATACCCTCGAGTTTCCTTAGGGTCTAGGATATTTCTCAAAGTTCCTGCTTATAGTGCTGCACTAAACTCATTAACCCTTGAAATGATAATGAAAAGCGTAAAGAACTTTACCCGGACTCACTGGGTTTGAGTTTGTTTCACTGGGTCGTCCTTAAGATGTGTCACCCACTTGAGATAGGATAACTAAAGGGGACATTCTTATGTCGAGTCAAGCCTACTTGTTACTTGAGGCCACTGTGACTGTGGTGTGATCTAGAAAGGGTAGGACCTGAAGAAGAGGAGCCTGTTGAGGTCTACCCTAATAAATAAGAGGTAGGAGAAGGAATTCTAGAGGACTTCCTAGTATGTGTGTCTACTGTGTGGAGGCAAGGCTAAGGACTGTAGAAAATCTGTAACTCAAACCTCTGCAACTTCTCCATATGCATAATTTTTTATTTATTTATTTATTTTTTACATGGGCAGGCACCGGGAATTGAACCCAGGTCCTCTGGCATCGCAGGCAAGCATTCCTACCTGCTGAGCCACCATGGCCCGCCCAATTTTTTTTTATTTTATGCCTTGCTGCTACGTGAGGAAATCATTCACTTCAAGAAGCACAATACTCTGTGGAAGGAAGGGAGCTAAGCAGACAGCACCCTGCTTGGTCAGCCCTCCTGCACATTTTAATTGGGGCAACCTCTGCCTCACTCATTCTGCCACCAGGGATGGTGGGCATGCACCCATGGCTCCCTGCCCTTGCCCAGCACCTTGGACCAAGCTCTGCACTGACTCCCCTTCCTCATCCCACAGTCCTCTGAGCAGCATACTGGTCCCTGAGCCCTGCCATCACATACGGGGTGGTCTCTGACCTCTTCCCATGGAGAGAGAGACACCTACGACTCATTTTACCTCATAACTAGGGTACATAAAATAACATCCAAATTGAGACACTTTTAAAGTTGAGGGGGAGTCTATTTATAATTACACCAAACAACAGGAATAAACTATACCCATCTTGGGCAAATCTGGAAGAATGCTTAACCATTTGTAATTCCAAAACAGAATTAAAGACTGACAGAATAAAGGCAAATATGATCCAGAGAAAGACATGTAGCAAATTTTAAATAGGGAGAAAACTTGCTTTTCTTATCTTCCCAAGATCAGTTATTTCATAATATAAATAATCTTCCCTATGAATAAGAACAAAGTCATTCAGTTCGGGATTAAGGTAATTCAGAACATAGGGGTAAGGAAGACATTGCCTGTATTTTGAACTTTATCCAGTCTTTGATATAAAAGGAAAAAAGGTTTATTTTGCCCACAATCTAAGTTTTCAGTAGCACATAATCTAACTCAACCTGTCTGGATAGAGCATTTAAACAATCCAAACACAGAGAGTTCAGAATAAGAATGAGGACTTTTAATCTCGTATAGCTAAATGTAATACCTGGATACATCCTAGAGTATATTAAGCAGATAATCAAAAAGTATTGGCAAAGTCCCTTGAGGAATGGCAGAAAAAATATGGAACCATTAAACTTTACCACCAGGGAAACCCTGGATACTGTGTCAAATATTAGGGACACCCAAATCAATAGGCCACACCCTTGACCTTGAGGCTCGTTCTTGTGAAGCTGATGTATGTGGGGTGGGGGGGGAGGCTTAACCTACCTATAGGTATGCCTAAGAGTCACCTCCAGAGGCCCTCTTTTGTTGCTCAGATGTGGCCTCTCTTTCTCTAAGTCCAACTCTGCAAGTAAAACCATTGCCCCTACACACACATGGGACATGACATCCAATGAAAATCTCCCTGACATTGTGGGAGGTAACTCCCAGGGATGAGTCTGGCCCTGACACCATGGGATCAACAATGCCATCCTGACCAAAAAGGGGGAAAAAGGGTAACAGTAAAGTATCAGTGGCTGAAAAGATCAAATACAGTTGAGAAGCTACCCTGGAGGTCACTCTTATACATCCTTCAGTTAGATATTGCTTCTATTGTAACTTGCCAAACCCCAACCAAAACCATTCCTGCCAATCTTAAAGAATGCCTAGGGCATAATACAAGATTCTATAAAGGTTCTATGCACTAGAAACCTACAGCCTTCAGATGGATCTCTGAACCAGATAAGTCCTGAAATGCAGAGGGATCAGCCTTTCCAGAACATTAACCAATTCCATCCCCCTATCTCATGTTATCGACAGCCCATTCCAACATGAAAATGCTAGAATGTAAATAGCCCAAATACCCCTAAAGAGGGAGAGAAAGATCAAAGCAGAAGTTTGGGTTTAACAAATGAGTATGAGTGATGAATCATTATACTGATATTTCTTTTGGACTCCAGTACCTTAGAGAAGCTAGAAATAAAAAACCAAAAATTGTAGGGGAAAAAAAATGTTAAAAAAAGAATCTCCCATACAAAACAATCTATTGGGGCTCTATATAAATTGTGATATCAACATTAAAATAGTTACAGCAATAGTATTATTCATAGTAAAAAGCTCTTGTCCCCTTAGGGACACTTCCTGGAAGAGTTCCAGCCATAGGAAGCCTCTTTTGCCCCTCTCTAACAGAACTCTGGAAAGAAGGCATGTGCCAGCCTCTCCTCCATACACTTACCTTTAATAATGTCCTCCAGGATTCTTCTCAGCCAAAGGCGCAGGGACTTCTACTGGGGAACAGGCTCTGCTCGGCCAATCTTTTCGCTACAGTCACACCTGCAAACGACAGTACTCAGAGTAAAACTCAGGACCCTGTAAACCAAATTATGTATATTCATTTTCCATTAAATATAAGCCAGTTATTCAAGAATCCATAAAAAAAAAAAAGGGAATTGTAGCAGAACCAGAAAAGAACTTTTTTATACAGATTCACCATAAAAAAGAGTTCACCATAAAAGAAAGGTATTATAGTAGAACGAGAAAAGGGTTTTTTTATATAGATTTTGATTCTTTAGATATCACTCCTCTAATCTGAGGGATTTACCCTTTTTCTGCATAGTTTGCACATTCTTATTTCAGAAAATTGAGGCAGTTTACGCTGAAATATGAGCATGTTTCATGATAAATTTAAAAGGAGTCAAAGTGCACAAAGCAAGAGAATTCTATTTCAGTAAAATATACAAACAATAGAAGATGATATGTAGAAATTCAGGATCAAAATGAATTCACTCTTTAGTTCTTAGCTGGGGGACCTGAAGACAGGTGGCTTCTTGGAATTAAATTGGTCTATCAGAAAATACACTTTTACTTAGAATTATGGGAAACTATGCCTGTGTATGAAACTTATATTTTCAAGAAACATGAGACAATCCTTCTTTGCCACATTTTGTTCCCACAAGTGCAAAATTGTCCTCCTATTCTTTCACTCCTCTTAATTTGGGTCATCATATAGTGGAGCACAGGGAAAGTGTGATTTTCTAGAACATTCACACAGGCAACAGAAGATGATATTTTGGGAAATGAGAGACCAGTCACACTGAAGTCTGTCTCACAGTCGCTGTCTCAAGAGTAGGGTAATTATTAGGAACACTGAAATGGATCCTTGGAGAGGTAGTGCCTTGAGAGGCAGAAAATGAGAGGGCACAGGAAACATGAAATGTGTGCCTTTGAGCCACTACATTAGCAAACCTCTGGCCACAAAGGTTCTGCTGCTGCCAAGTTGGAGAGAGCAATGAGGGGAAGGAACGGCAGCCCGATCACTGATTGACAAAAGTTTCCAGGGCAGAGCAGTGGAATTATTTAAAGGCACCTCAAGTGGGATTTGATTGCATAGCCTCCTGAAGTGCCAGTATGAATGATTCAGATTTCCTGGCGTCCAAAGCAGCTGCTGAGCTGACCAGTAATCTGTTGCTGCAGAGGTTTTAACATTTCTGAATTTAAATCAGCTTAGCCTGGTGAGTCTGAAGCTCCTACATCTGATGAATCCTGTAATTAAAGACCGGCATCAACTTTGAGCAGCCATTTCAGGTGGCGTTCCACATGAGGTAAAAAATCTAATCATCTTAATAACAAATGGTGGATGTATTCCCCACCCCACCTCCTTCGCAAAAGCTTCCACATTAAGTGTCACCAATTATTTAACTAATCATGTCTCTATGTATAGCACTTTTAATCCTTAACTGCATCATCTTTTCTAGGTCAAGGAGTTCACTTTCCCTTAGCTAATAATAAATTTATTTTCTTAGAGATATCAGGTATGACCTCAGCAAGAACTACTTGGCATTAAAATTGCCCCTTGGATAGACTATACTCTGTGCCATGTAGAAACAAGAGAACTTCAAATTAGGCAGTATTATTTCCAAATCTAGTATGCTCACTCATTTAAAAATTTGACAAATATTTACTGTGAGCCTACTAAGTGTTGAATGGCACCAGTACTAATGACTTAGCATGAGAAAATGTATTTACTCTTACGAGCTTTATTTTTTTCAACTTCAAAACCAGCACCATAGTATTTAAGGCATATGGTTGATTTGTAAAAAACCAAAGAAGATAGTATGTGATCATTACAAGCACTATAATGTATTTAGTTCTAACTGGGTGCTAAACACTATCTAGACATTCTATACATATTAGCATAAAACCTGGCTACTCAACAAATCAATTGATTTCTTCCTCTTCCTACAAGCTCTCTGAACAATCACTCACAAGACATTGGCACTGTCTCCAATTTTTAGAAAAGCTTATGCTGCTCTATTTCCTGGAGGCAAAAATCCAAATCACTAGTGGTATGGGAGGTGAAAAGAGCATTAGGAAGATATAAATGTTATACTGCATGTATACCAGAGGAGTTGGATGGCTTCAAAATAACATTTTTAACTCCTTCCTTTGCAAATTATTTATGAAATAAGCAAGCAATAGTAGTTTCCATAGTGGAGCATTAGATCCATCAAATTAAAAAGGGAATAAAAGAAGGAATGAGAAAAAGTGTCTAACCCATTTTTCTAGTTCCTTGTCATTTTTTTTTAAACCAAGAATGTCCTCAGATTTACCTTTTCACGTAATTAGGCCATTTTGGAAATCTTTTTTACCTAAGTTTCTCCTATTTCCATATATTTTTCTATATGCCACACCTTGTCAAAAGAACAACTCAGAAACATTCCATTAAAGCAGGGGTCTGGAAAGTTCAGATGGGTGCCAGAGCTAGCCTGTTGCCTGTTTTTGTGTGATATATGAACTAAGAATTTTTTTTAATGTTTTTGAATGCTTAAAAATAAAAGAATATTTCATGATACATTAACATTATCTCAAATTCAAATGTCAATACCCATAAATAAAGTTGTATAAGAAAACAACCATCCTCTTTCATTTCATATAGTCAATGGCAGCTTTTGCCAACAATGCAAGAATTGAGTAATTGCAAGAGATTATATGATATTTAAAGCCTAAAATATTTGCTGTCTGGCCTTTACAGAGTAAATTTGCCAACTCGTGAGTTAGGATACAGCTAAACCTTGTTCATATGCGAGGGAGACCAAGCATGAGATTGTCCAACTGAGCAAAGGTAAAATTTTGAAAGCAAAAAATTGAGAGCCCTTTGTACAGCTGATTGGCTAAAAGTATATCAAGGAGTGTGGTTTGCTCTTGAGCAGGCTGACAGAGTTACTGAGGAATGCAATTCAGTTACTTGAGGGGCTTCCAAGAAATACTGTTATTTCTGGAGTCGAGGATATGTGATGGGTCTTTGGTGACCTGTCTTTGGAAACTTAGTTAAGTCAGGTCTACACCATTTCCTCATGATTTCTCATTTCCTCTTTCCTTGACCTCAGCTCCCAGAGGAGTTGGCCATGGAGACTCTACTCTCTTTTTTATTTTTGTATCATTAACGGGATATCCAATTGGGATAGTGGATTCATAGTGACATATAAGTACCCGGATATCAGATAGAAAGGGAAGTCAAGATACCTAAGGGCGACTAAAAATATCATTAGAGGCTCTGCTTCCTTCAAGATGATGGAATGAGACACTTCAGGTTTCTTTACCCCCACAGAAGCTTTCAGCAACCAGCAAGAACTAGCAGAAACATGTTTCCCAAAGCTTCAGAAAACAGTTAAAGGGTTGCCATCACAGGGCAAGCACCAAAACAAGAAAAAGGCTACTTTAAAGTGGTAGGATCTCCTGGCATCCTGGCCAGCCTCTCCCCAGGCCACACCAGCTCAGCACAGAGCTAGCCATTGCTCCCATTGTGGATCCCAGTCCCAATTCTGAAGAGAGCAGAGTAACCCTCATGCTCAAATGGGGAGCAAACATGACTGGCCTTATCTGTCTGGTGCTGGTTTGAGGGACTTGCCATACCAGAACTTGCCCTGCATGTAGAAGGTAGGGCATGCCCTATGGAGCATCATGGAAAAGCACTAAAGTTTTGCTGCCTAGGACAAGAGGTTGCTGGCTGTAGGATACACAGTGCAATGCACAGGAACATGAGGAGACTATTTCCTAGTATTTTAGCTTCCTGGTTGCCAAACAAATACCATGCAATGGGCTGACTTAAGCAGTGGGAATTTATTAGCTCACAGTTTTGAGGTAAGGAGAAGTCCTGAATCAAGGAACCATCAAAGCAATGCTTTCTCCCAGAAGAATATGGCACTCTGGGTCTGACTGTGAGTGATCCCTGGTTCTTGGCTTTTCTGTCACATGGCAAAGCGCTTGGCAACCTCTCTTCAATTTTCCTTTCTCTTCAGTGTTCTGTTGACTTTCAGCTTCTGGCTGCTCCCACCATGTCTATTTCTTTCTCTGCCTGAACTTCATCTCCATATAAAGTACTCTAGTAGGATTAAGACACAATCGGATTCAGTTGGAGCATGCCCTCATTAAAGTAACCTCATTCTATTTACAACAGGTCCTGTTTACAATAGGTTCATACCCACAGAAATGGATTACAATTAAGAACATATTTTTAAGCCATCACACCTAGGAAAGAGGGGATATTCAGAACCATGTATATGGGGGTGTATTCCTAGGGCCACACATGCATGCCCAAGACAGGTGCAGGTACAGAAAGGATGAGTAAGGCTGTTATGCTTTGGCTTGGAGCTATTCCCTAAACTCATTGTATGGATAAACCCTGAAAGAGAGTGTTTGCTTATGTCAATCTGCGAAAAACTGGGAAATGTGTTTTCTATTTTTCTTCTTTTTTATCTTTTTAGCTCCTGGGAATCAAGGAAAGCTCTGTAATTATACTAGCTATATAGAAGTTTAAGGAACCCAATACATGATCTTGGATGGGATTTAGCAAGGAACGAGGAAAGGCCCAAAAGAACATTATTAAAACATGAAAAAATGGGAATATAGACCATAAATTTTATATCAATGCTAAATTTTTTGAACTTGATAATTGTACTTAAGGTGGTTACACAAGTGAATATCCTCATTCTTGGGAAATTGTCATGTCAATATTAAGGGTTCAAGGAGCATGATGTATGCAACCTATACTCAATTGTTCAGAAAATGGATTAATAGATATAAAGACACACAGATGGGGAGGAGAGAGAAAGAGAGAATGGTATGGCAAATATTAAAATTCATGGATCTGAGTATCTGAGGTGGAGGGGAGGAGGGATATGTTGGAGTTTTTAGTATAATTTTTAAATTATTTTAATATTTATTTGTATTTTGTTTTGTATATTTGAAAGCATTTCAAAATAAAAAGCTAAAAAATTATATATGTCATTGGAAATACTTGGAATCTAATTTTGTATGCAGTACTTAAGTCAGCCTAGACTCAACCAAAAGAATAAGTTAATGATGGTTCCAGCTTTTTTGCAAGTATTTACCCAGGCACAACAGGGTATTTTAGTCATTGTACAAACTCTGAATAGTCAGTACATAGTCTAGGGGAATACCTATTTATTATCCAGAACTATTTTTGTTGATCACTGTGTCCCTAAAGCTTGAGCTGCTTCATTTGCTATCTGTGCCTTGATCAGTCTTAATTTGTGGATCCTGTATTGTGGTTTGGGAACCAGGTTAGAAATTCTCATATAAGCTGCAATATCCAGTGTCTCAGATGCATCCTGATAAATGATTGTCAGGCTTTTCATAAAATAGCACTAATTGGGAAGTTTGCTTTTGAATATATGGAAAGACAAGATAATCACATCAATAATATAGGCCATATTTTTATATGGTAAGAACAGGAGGACCATTTTAACACACATACACACATACACTGCTGGAAGTGCACTTTGAAGGGACTCACATGTGTTGTTCACTATATTAATTTGGTGCTAAATAGTCTCTGACCTTAATTGGTTTGACTATAGTGAAGTACAATAAATGAGGGAAATTAAACCATGTTATGATTTCTGTATAACTTCATGAGAAATAATTGAACCATACATTACATCATTAACCCATGTCCATTTTTAGTCCTGTCATTTGACATTCCTTGAGGATCTGGAAGTTGTGAATAGCAGCACCTAATTTTTGTTGTTATTCAGATTCCCATATAGACTCTAAGGGAATGTTATCACACACATCACTACATGGTCTTTATTAGATGGATCTGAGGCCAAATGTCAGACTCAACAGTTGGAGAGATTATCAGTCATTGCAATTGTCAGGGAAATGTAAAATGTTAAATTTGAAGAATTTAAGTAAAAGAAATTAATTGAAAGGCAAAAGGCAAAAAGTATGATAAAAAAAAAATGGCCCCAGGACTTATCTGGATAACAGTGTTCTTTTACTTTTTTTTTTTTTTGATTCTAAAACAAAATCAGTGAAAAGATAAATCTTCAAGCAAGCCTTAATGCTAAAATCCTTTCAGTGTTTTATTTTTCATAAGCTGCATATCACTTAATGTACATAATGGCATCCATTACTTCAATTTATAACTAAGTTTTTCTCCCCTTGAGTTTCAGTTTCAACAAGGGTCTGACACTTTCTTAAAGAGCCAGGTTATTTAAAGGATAGGGAGTTAAATTCCTTTGTTTCTTAGAAATTCTTGAGTTCCCTTATCCTAAGTTTACAGAAGCACTTGTTATTCTCTATAAACCAATTCAAATATGAGCTCCTTTAAATTTAAGAGATTTTATAATATAATTTATTGATTTCCTCCAAAGTAGGCAAATGTATTTCAGCCTATTTGCTCAGAAAACATTTTACACTCACACAGTGAAAGAATCTTTTTAATTTCATGGTCAAGCTAGGGAAATTTGGGGACAGAATTTCTCTGTAGTACACGAACCATTGTCCTTGTGGATTCTTAGGTAGGTATCTTAGTCTAGAAACTGAATTTTCTAACTCCAGCATAAGGATTTTATGGACAGAAGGTGTTTCTCCCTACTTCAGAGCATTTATTGTCTGTTTTGTTCATTTTGATTATGGGTTAAGACAGGCTTAGCTTTACGGTTTATGTTTACTTTGTTCTACCAATCAAAGGTTTTTCTTCACATCTTGATTTAGCACATTTGTGATTTCTATGCAACTGCCCTATTGCTTTCAAGAGAAATGAGGAAAAGGCCTTCCTTCAGGATTCTTCAGATTTTTGAGAATTTAAAGAGATACGCTAAGCTCTGGATAAGCCAGAAGCAATATCTTCCATTCCGTCTACAATTTCTGTTCAACACACTTTTAGGCTCTTTTCTATAGTTGTTGTAAAACTCACTTAGAAGTCAGAACTCTCTTGTCTCCAAGTCAAATAAAAACCAATTTTAATTATTTGATTCTTTAAATCTTTATATATATTATTTCTTCTTAAATAATAGATCTGCCTGAAGTCTACACAGACAGCAGTTAATTATGACGAATTTCCAAAAATTGGTCATTGGGAGAGGATCTGACCACAGGTCTAAAAGGGGTATAAATATGAATGAACCACTGAGAAAAGCTTCTCTGAGGAAAGAAAAGAGTCTTTCTTTTTCACTTATATATACATAGACCTAGACAGAAAAAAAGTGATAGCCTCAATTTCACGGTTATATAAAAAGCAAATATAAAAACCTATAAATCCATTACTTTATTTCGTCTTTTGAAATTCTCATAGAATTTCACCAACAGTGGCATCACAGCAGGGATGCCATATATGGGCTTCCAGAGTTCATAATGGGAGACACCACAAAGAATTCTATCAGATGGAAAGACAAAAGGTCAGTGATGTAGAAAGTGACAACAGTGATTTCTCAACCTTGTTTCTGAGACCACTAGTCAGTGGTTAGAATAAACTAAGCAATTTCAGTGGAAAATAGATCATTGTTTTAACTGTCAGGAGATAACCAGAATCATCAAGATAAACAGACATGCAAGAAGCCAAGAATTAAGAGACAGCCAGAATTCTTGACTCATGTCAGTCAAGCAAGATCAGGTTCTCTGTCACTGAGCTACTCAGTTACATAGGTCACATAATTGGAGCAAAGTAGCAATATCTTCCATATCACTGCTGCTAAAAGAGGCAAAGAAATGACCATGGGGGGGGGGGTGGAAGAATCAGAACCAGGACAAGCTAGAAACCAAATTCAGCTTAAATACATTGAAACTTATCTGCTGAATGAAGAGGCTCAAGATATCTATTTATGAAGTTCAGTTGAACTTCGCATTTTTCTTAACTTCGGTAGATGGACTCAAATGGACAGAAGACAGTAGAACCTCTGTGGCTATTATAAACTAAATAACTCACAGACATTTAGTTATTGAAGTTTGTTTGCATATGAGATTTATATGTTGTTTCACCATGCAAGGGCAAAGGCAGAATTGGGACCACAGATTTTAAATTGTTCTCTCTGGTTGGTATTTATGTTGACTTCCATGTTTTATGTAGGTTTACTTTCAGAATAGAGTAATCCAAACTTATTTTATGTTTAATATAAATAATCTGATGTTAAGGCTCACCTAAACTTAATTTGTCAATATAATTCAAGGCCTTTAAAATGTTCATACTTTAAAAAATAGTAATGTTAATACTTTTTGAACTATTACTTTGACTTTTGTTCATCTATCCTCTGGAAATAATCTGAACATGGAACACAATATTTAATGCTCAAAGATGTTTAATGTATTGTTACCCAAAATAATTTTAAATCAGAACTTAATATCTATCAGTTTGAAAATTATATTTAAACCCTGCTATAACCACCTGGGAACATTATACAGCAACCAAATGACTTAGAAGTAGTTTCATATAATATAGGAATATGCATGTTATTTTAAATAATTGTAAGAAGGACCTTGCAAAAATTGTGTATAATGATCCCAACTGTATACATAAAATTGTCTTAGTTTCCCAGGCTGCTATGGCAAATACCATACAACAGTTTGGTTTAAAACAACAGGACTTTATTGGCTCTTGGTTTCAGAGGCCAGATCCAAAGCAAGCTCTGGCTAGAAGGCTTACTTCCTTTCAAGGTGGTATCATGGTGGCTGGCTGCCAATCTTGGTTGCTTAGCTTTCTTACACATGGTGACATCCTCTCCTTTATCTTCTGGTTCCAATAACTTTCAGCTTCTGGCTGCTACTGTGGCTTCTCCTTCTGTGTCCAATTTCCTTTGCTTATAAAGACTTTTGCCATAAGTCTTTTAGGCCCCCTCTCATTCATTTTGGGCATACCTTTAATAATAATAACACTTTCAAGTGTCCTATCTGCCAATGGGGTCACACCACAGGACTAGGTGTTAGAGCCTGAACTTAGCTTCTGTCGTAGACGTGACTCAATTCTCAACAACTATGTACAAAAAAACAACATGGGAAGATAACCTCTGTTATTATTTGTGTTACCTTTGCATGATGGGAATGCTTTTCTCTTTTTCCCAATTTATATTTTTCTAAATATTTCATGATGAATATGAATTGCTTTTATGATAGAAAATTTATATAATACTTCATGTTAAAAGTTAAGCAATGCTAATAACTTCAGAGAAACTCCCTATAGTCCTATTGAGCACCTCCAAAATGTCTTCAACTTTCTCTAATTTAACTTGCATTTCTTAATTTTATAGGTTCTTTTAAACCAAAGAGTAAGCCTATTACATATGTGCATATTGTATCCATTCATTCTTCATCACACATGCTCAAGATCACATCTTAGTCTAGTTTTGCACTAGCCCTGAATGCAGACTTTATAGCCCAAAGAATTATACTTTTAGTGCAGCAACACCTAGGGAAGCCTGTGTTCTCACATAGAGTCCCTCAAAGAGAACTTTTCTCCTGGCATTTATAAATTTAAAGACAGTTATTTTAGAACTCAGGCTAGAGTCAAGAAGAGGAACTAGATGGAGAGTAGTCACCCAAAGTGCATGAAAACATACCTAGGACATGAGGAAAGTTATATATCACTTAAACTAATTATCCTGAGGGTTCCACCAGAGAGAGAAGAGTTGACTGGGAATGGCAGCCTCATAAATAGGTTCATTTTCAGTTTATTGGGTGGCTTTTCACTTTGTGTCTGCCTCATTAGATGGATCTGAAGATTATATCACAAATGATACAATCAATAACAAAATGGTAAACAATGAAAATAATTTTATACTGTACAAATATTCTATTTTAATTACCTGGTAACTTTTTATTAAAGTAGTGGATCTCAAGGACTATATGTTTTCATTTTCCAAAGATAACATAAAATAAAAACACTAATGTCCTAAGTTTACTGGCTTTTTCTGTATGAGAAAGGGTAGTCAATGGTGTGTTACCAAGCAGCTACTGAAAACCAAAAAGCAAAATAAAACATCATCTGTCTGTTCAAGGTAAAAGTGACATTTTAACATTGAATGAGAAAGTAACATCTGACTCTGTAAGAAAAACTGAATCATACCAGAGAATGTAGGAATTTACCAGCCAAATTTCAACAGAAACCTTTGCATGATTGTTTGATGGGCATGAATGTCCTAGTATGTCCCCAAGTATTTCCTAATATCTGCCTGGCATAAAGAAGATTTTTAGTAAATGTCTGTACAATAAATGAATGTGGGCACACAAAGCTACAGTTTTTCTACATTTCTTCTAATGTCCCAGTCTGGGCATTCTATTGCAGGTCCATTGCAGGTACTCAAATTGTTAGAGTCAGGCAGGCAACAATTTTCAGAGTTGAATGAGTCATTGGATATAAATTTTTTTTTCCAGAAAAGGAAACTTAAAACCAAAGATTTTCTCACAGAGGATCTGAGAAGCTTAGGTGACTTCAAAGTATATAAATATTTTTCTATGCTCTGTTCCCCCTTGGAGAGACAATTTGATGTTCTAAAAGAACACAAGGGTTGGCGTAAATTCCTGCTATATGTTCCAGTCCTGACTCTCTCACTCATCAGCTCTGCAACCTTTGGCATGTTGATTACATTTTGTGCTTCAGTTTCCCCAACTAAGAATGGGTTAATAATAACCTGACACACATGCGTGCAGTATATACATTGCAAATAACACAGATTTAGGTTTCGATTTTTTTCCTTCATTGCCCATGTTCTCATGTGCTCTGAGAAAATGGCAGCCCAAGGTGGAAAAGTACTAATTGGATTCCCTGTAGGGGAAGCTAAACTTGTACACAGCACTGCAGCTTCTTTCTCTTTGTTCCATTTATCTTTTAGCTGTGAGTGGATTTTCTTCTCTTAATATTAGTTTGGCCATTTTACTGTGGACAAATCCCCCTGGCTATGTCTGCGTGTATAAACCTGCCTCTTTCGAAGGAGAGACGTCTTTCACGAACTAGAGAAAATATGCTTTGAGAACGGCTCTAAACTCTCAGTGCTATCACTGTCTGTCTTGTGTGTTCTATGGCAAATTCTAGGGTGTTTCATTTTTATTTTTGTTCAGATCTTCATCTTCCACCCTGAAAGAGCTCACCAACACCTCCTGCTTCATTGAAATTGCTTTCTGATTCTGAAAAAGCCTTTGCTCTGTGATACATCCCTTATCCTTCACATCTTTTCTGAACAGATACTTTCCTCTGCTGCTTCTCATCTTTGGGGAAAAACTTTCCATTGATTTCAGCAAACAGTAAATCCTATCATTTGCAAATGCTTCTGATTCCAATCAATGTAGAAAGCATTTATTGAACATCTATCATATAATGCCTGTCGGACTTGGAGATTAGGGATAAACAAAGCACAGTCCCAAACCCTCAAGGAGTTCACAGACTAGACTGACATGAAAATAATTGCAAGGCAGTGCAAAAAATGCCATGGTAAATGGGCAGGTCTAACTTTTGGCCAGAGGTTTTTTTATTCAATTATTTCTATTCTGCCTTGTTTCAGAAATGACTTACACTTTTTCCTGTTGATTTACCTTTGTATTTACATCCTCAGAAATGTATAATTCTTTCTTAGTTCATTCCTTATATTTTAGAATATCCCTTTGATCATTTTAGCACATATTCTGCCTAGACATAGAGTGGACATTGAGTCAGAACGAGTAGAAATGTAGTCATTCTGCAGTTCATTTTAAGAGGGGCATTGGGGAAGTAGGATGAATCCAAAAGGCAGCACACATGGGAACTAACAGAACTGGCAGCATGGTGACCTGACTGAAGCTGTTTAAATCGTAGAAGATAATACTATGGAAGGCAAACAATGGCTGGTATATTAGTTTTCTATTGCTGCAATACAAATCACCATAAGTTTAGCAGTTTAAAACAACACCCATTTATTACCACAGAGTTCTGTAGGTCAGAACTCCATGCTGGCTAAATTAGGTTTTTCTTTCTACTCAGAGTCTTACACTCAAGGCTTTAGTAAGGCTGAGTTCTCTGGAGCTTCTGGGGAAAAATTCACTTCAAGCTTATTCATGTTGACGGAAGAATTCATTTCATTTCCTTGAGGCTGTATGATTGAGGTCTTGTTTTCCAGCTGACTGCTAGCTGGGGGCTACTCTCAGCTTTTAGAGCCTGTTCTCAGGTTCTTAGCAAGTGGCCTTTTCCATATTTGAAGCCAGGAATGGGCAATCTCCTTCACACGTAATCCACCCCACACTGCGAATCTCGACTTCAAGAGGAGCTTAATACCTTTTAATGGCTCACTTGATTAGGACAGGCTCATAAAGGGCAATCTCCCTTTCTTAAAGCCAACAGTGTCACATAACATATACTAATCATGAGAGCGAATATCCCATCATACTCACAATTCATACCCTCACCCAAGATACAAGGTATGTGCACCACAAGGAAGAAAACTTGGGCCATCTTAGCACACCACTATCTTAATTTGCTATGACAACACCACATACTAGTTGGCTTAACAACACAGATCTATCATCTCATGGTTTGGGAAGCCAGAAGTTCAAAATCAGGGCATCAGCAAGACCATACTTTCTCCTCAAACATGTAGTGTTCTGGTGCTGGCTTGCCACAATCTCTGTGGTTCCTTGGCTTGCATCTCTGCCTCCTTTCATGTGGGGATTTTTCTCCCCATGGCTGTTCTCGGGTCTTTGCTGGTTTCTGGCTTCTGTCTCTTGCCTGTGGCTTTTTCTGACGTCTCTTTATGAGGCCTCCAGGAATTTGGATTAAAGCCCACCCTGATTCACCTGGGCCACACGTTCACTAAAAGTGACATCTTCCAAAGGTCCTATTCACACATGAGTTTACACCCAAAGGAATGCAGCTTTAGAATAGGTCTTTCATTGGGATACATAAAATTCAAGCTGCCAGCCAGCCACAGCTGGGTTCCTGTCAGGGTGTAGAAAGTGTTAGGTAGGGGAATGGTAGGTAGTCACAGACGGAGGGCCAAGAGGAAAAAAGGCTGTGAGAGACAGAAAGACAGACTAGAGGAGAATAGTATGGGAAATTATTACGTATTCCTCAGTCTCTCCTCAGACCAGACATCAGGCTCCTGTTGGAGAAGGCATTTTCAAAGAGACCGGAAGTCTCTTTGTAAGTTAAAGTGGAGGAAGACCTCGGGATCGCAGCCCTAACAATCCACCAAGTGTCCTAACAGAACGCACTGCGCTGGTTTGAAAGGATTGCATGTCCCCTACAAAAGCCATATTTTAATCTAATCCCATGGCATAAAGGTAGAATAATCCCTATTCAATACTGTATGTTTGAAACTGTAATCAGATCATCTGGAGATGTGATTTAATCAAAAGTGGTTGTTAAACTGGATTAGGTGACGGCATGTCTCCACCCATTTGGATAGGTCTTGAGAAGTTTCTGGAGTCCTATAGAAGAGGAAACATTTTCAAGAATGAAGGTGATTCAGAGAATGCAGAGAACAATGCAGCCACAAGAAGCAGAGTTTACCAGCCAGCAACCTTTGGAGATGAAGAAGGAAAATGCCTCCCAGGGAGCTTTATGAAACAGGAAGCCAGGAGAAGAAGCTAGCAGGTGATGCTGTGCTCACCATGTGTCCTTCCAGATGAGAGAAGAATCCTGACCATGTTCACCATGTGCCTTTCCAGATGAGAAAGAAACTCTGACTGTGTTCGCCATGTACCCTTCCAGCTCAGAGAGAAACCTGGAACTTCATCGGCCTTGAACCAAGGTATCTTTCCCTGGATGCCTTAGATTGAACATGTCTATAGACTAGTTTTAATTGGAACATTTTCCCAGCCTTAGAACTGTAAACTAGCAACTTATTAAAATTCCCCTTTTTAAAAACCATTCTGTTTCTGGTATATTGCATTCTGGCAGCTAGCAAACTAGAACACACACTATCCAATTTGGAGTCGGAAGTAAGTGTATGCCCAACTTGGCATTTAACCAAAATTATACAAGTTTTGCTCAGGTGAAACAATTTTGGAAAAAAGTAAAAACTATTCTTAGAATACACTTTTCTTTAACCTTCTTGGTAAGAAAAGGAATAAGCAAAAGCTGTTCTGGAGCAATAAACCATTATACTAAATAATAATAACATAGTGAATAGTACCTAAGGCCTGACTATGTGCTCAGCCTGTGCAATGAATTTTAAAGGTATTATTTTGTTTAATTACTGAAACAGGTTAATGAAACAGGCCATTTATCTCAGATGAGGACACACACAGACTACTTCCTACTGTCCTTCCCTGCCTGGCAGAGCCCGGATTTCTGAGGGGGAGGGAGAGAGGAACAAGAAAAGTGTTTGAAAGCTGTCATGGAGATGAAGCCACAGCCTTGTACTGATCTGCAGAGGCAGTGGTGTGCTGGTAAAAGGCTCTGCAGAGGTGGGTGGACTGATTCCCTGATTAGCAGCCTTTGCAGATTTCCTTGATGTAAATGGCCAATTTCAAGCTACCAACCTGATGGCACTGAATGTGCAATTAAGAAGAGAGGAGACTTCAGACTAGTAGAAATCTGATTTCAGATTTATATGAATGTAATAAGAGATTTTTCAGAAAATGAAAGCTGTGCAATGAAACTGACTCACCCATAAACTAAGGTTCCCAGTATTCTAGGTAATTGAAGCATGTTTTATGTTGTCAAAGATAAATATAAAATAAAACCCTGCATTGGCAGGTAAGAAAGTAGGGTGTAAAAATGGAAGGGTTAAAGACATCCTGTGATTTCCTCTTCCTTGGGCAGTATCTATGATGATCTCTCTAATTTGCAAGAAAGACATTTTCCCATCAGAGACAGGCTTCCTATCTGCAAGGCTGCCCTAGTTAAAGATCTCAGGGCCAGCCCAAGGGCACCTCTCCTCTCTTATCCACACCTGAGACCTCTCGTCACTCTCACCTTTTCCTCTTCCAGTATTTTAGGCTGGGAATTTTCAAACAGTAGTCTGTGAAAATCACATTCTTGGCAATATTCTTCACCACTGTCTCCCAAAGATTAGCGCTATAAATAATAGGAGACCTTAATTACAAATTTCTTTTTTTTTGTAAATAGTCTTTAGAGATGTAGTGTTTAAATCTCCATAAAATTATACCTTTGGAATTGCTTAATTGTGTTTTCTCTGTCAATTTAAATTGCTCATAAAAGGAAACTTTTAAAAATATATAGTTTCTAATTCTTCCCCTGAAGTCTCACATAGCATTTCTATGGCTCCAGAAGACAGCAAAGCTCATACAATAACTGCAAACATCAGCAATTTAAGGTTGGGCCCACAGTGATGTGGGAGGAAGAGGGAGGAGACACTTCAATCTCCTGGTTTGCTTTAATTTATAGCTAATGGATTTAAAAAAAAAAAAAACACCCATTTAAACATTCAGTTCTTACTCAAAATCTTGCAGTTAAGGCATATACCAATAGTTAGAAAAGGCTTCGCTAAATTCTTTACAAAAAATGTTGCTCTCCAGGCCATAGAGACCTAGCTCCCTTTTAAATTGCAATCATTCCTGTTTAAGACATTTATTTGCATCATAAAATAACTGTTTGCATTAATACAACTCATTTCTTCCTAGGAGCTCAAAGTCTCATAAAGTATATATCACCCTCAGAAAGCTATCACTTACACAGATTTATGGGTCAGAAATCTAGTATATTGATACTATGGAAATACTACGGAAATGTTCATTGACTGTTCTTTGGCAAATTAGGCCAGCTTTAGGGATCCATCAAGTGCTGTTGCTTTGGTACAAAGGCCATCCTCAAGGTAATGTGATTTCATGCAAGCAGCAAAGCAGTTGTATCACATGCAATTTTATACTTTTATAATGCACGAAAAGCAACAGAAAGAATAACTAAGAAGTGCCAGGTGCTTTCAGAATGAAAACCCACTCACAAATGCTAAAAGGGATTCAAAACTTAGCCTTCTTCCCCTCTGTGTGGAATGTAAACTCACAGTTTCTTGCTTGGTTTTAGCGTATTATACATAGGAAGAAAGCATATTCTGCTGCTGCTGAGATCTGGCTGCATTTTAGAATCCTCTAGTGAGTTTTAAAATCTACAAATGCCTGGGACCACAACAGGGAATCATGACCCTATCGATCCTGATAAAAAAATGTACTGGCAATTTCCAGACTTCCCCATATGTCTTTACTGCATTGGGTATCATTGGTTTTGTGGAAAGAACAGTGGATTGTTTCTGGCTGTGTGACCCTGAAAAAAAAAATCATAATGCCTCTGGTCCAGAATATTAGGGTGAAAAATTAGACATTTGGATTAGAAGGAATTCCTTTACACCTTTAATCTCATCTGATTCTAAGCAATAAACGCTGATGAGTTCTAATTCTCCGCACACTTGCATTCAACATTTACAACATTTATAACACATGACCTAAAAAAGCTACATGGGAGACCAAATTACAAGCATGCAAAAGAGAAAATCACAGAGGCTTTTTTAATGCCGGCCATTCCTCCAGAACTGGGTTACTAGGTTATTGCCTGCATTCTTCCTTGTCACTAGACCTGAATTCCCCATAGCTATATTGTTTTCTCATCCCTTCTGTATTTAGGCCAATGAACTATCATAGCTTATCTATTCTAATTCACATTTTACACCTTAAATTTTCTTTGATTGGGATGTGTCTTACAGTCGCTGATGGCCAGGTGGCAACAGGTGACGTCTCAGACAGTGTAACATGTCATTCTTCCAAAAGGCTACACTATGATTCATTGTTAAAACAAGATCACTTTGTGGAAATGAGTCACTGCAATCTCTGCAGTGTAACTTTGACACTAGTGAAGTAAACATTATTGTCAAAAAATTGAGATACCCTATTTTCTTGCAAAGCAACCCAAATACTTACAAATGTAGATAAAGCTATGCTGTATCTTGTTATTGAGACATCTGCAAAAGACACGTGTCTCTCAAATGCCAGGCAATAAAAACGAAGGCAAGAGAAACCACTAAATACATCAGAAAAGAGATAAATGCCAACACCATAAGAAGCTGTTGTGGCTCGCTACTAGCATGTTTTTCTTTTTCAGTGATACATAAAAATGATATGGTATATCTTAGAATCAGTGGTAACTTCACCTAGCTGTGACTGCTAAACCTAAGCCACATGTACTGGCCCATTATGCCAGTCCCCCCAAAAGAGGTATTATTGAATCTCTATACAGTTTTAACAAAAGATGTCTCAAACCAACTAAAGGGAAGGTACAACTTAGAGTGACATTCAACAATTCACAAACTGTTTTTGTGAATTCCAAATATTGACCCCTTCTTAATCTAACCCATCTTTTTGTTATTTACCTTTAAATAGATTCTGCAACTTTGTTTCTCAATGTGTCCAGAACGGACAAGCCCCTGCCACTGCTTGTAGTATACAGCCTCCATGCTAACTAATTATCAGTGCAAAAGAGCTTTCTGTGTATTCTTCAAAATTCAAGGCTCAAAAATGCCTATGCCATCTTTTCATGAAAAGAAACCCACTTTCTGTGGGTTTATAGTGAGTAAAACCCATTGATTCAGCAATCCACAAGCAGATAATGGCTTAGCTTCCTTAACTTAATCCCAAAGGAGAATGGTTAAAAGCAAGCTGGATGTTCTTCAAAAGAAGCCCTGATTCAAGTTCAAGTGAAATAATCCTTAAAGTTCCTAAAGTGAGAATCCCTAGGGGAATCACTAATGGCTAGTCAGTGGCTGCCTTAAGTGGGTTGTCATTGGAAGTTGTCTTTTTCAAATGGTGCTGGAAATTCCCAAACGCCTTGGGAGTACATTGGACTCATGGCCTCTGGGGAATTTTCGGGTGTGGAAGGTATCGCAGGGACAGGTGGCCAAATTTAACTCTGTACCCTCAACAGTTCTCTCCCATCCACCCAGTTGATCATGACACTGGCTGCTGCAACCTGGTCTCTGCTGCTAGGCAGGGATATCCTCTAGCCTGGCCTTTGAAGTCCTACTACCTCCTGGGATCTGAGCATAATTCAGAGGGCTCAGTGACAAACTGGTGAAAGAGTATTTTCTGCATCCTAGTACATTTAGAACTCTGAAATGCTTGCTCTTGTCTTCATCTGCTAGCTTTGAAAACAAGGCAAAAATCAAAGTTTAGTAGCAGGAGCTCTATTTGGGTATTTGGAGACCAAACATTTGGACTGAAGCCCTGGTTCTTTCACTAACCAGTCCTCTGAACTTGGGCAAATTGTTTAACATCTCTGAGTCTCAATTTCATTCATTAAAACCTAGAGAAAGCTGGTATGAAAATCAAACATGAAAATATCGGTAAAATAACTTGCAAGGTATAAGATGGTCTAGCAATGTTTGATATTATAGAATTGTGGCAGTCAATGCTGCCATTACCACTTTGGGTGGGCCCCAGTACTTACTAGATACAAGACGGTTAAACACGTGCAGGAGAAAGAATGTTCTTTCCAACAGAGATGACATCCTTTATTTTACAATTGCTCTAATAATCCACACCATCTTACACTGCATTTCTTTAGATCTTTTAAAAATCCTTAGAAGTTGCTAAGTGACTTGGTCAAAGAATGGTAGCTGTAAAGGAATAAATGGACAATAAGAGAAACTACTTCAAAGAATGGAGAAATGGAGATGACTGTGTACAATATTGTGCTCTCATGGAGATTATTTTAGAGTAATGCTTCTTTACTCACCCATCGTACATCATGAATGAACAGCTGGAGGATATGATCTCTGAGGGCCCTTATACCATACATGTCAAGTTCTCAAGCTCCTTAATGTAGCCTAGTCTTTTAACTGTTTCTTTCCTTTCTTGCTGAGACATTATTAGCCCTTTAAATATTGGTAAACTTCCAGGCTAGATAAGAAGATTCTTGAACAGTCTTCAGGACCTGGGAACCCAAGCTGTAACGTGTTTCTCTCTCTGGCCTACCTGTAGTCCCTATTAATGCTAAAGAGGGATCCACAGGGTTTAGTTATTTTCTCCAAATAGAATATTGCCACTAGCAGAGGAGCAACACATTGTGGACTGAGTCCTATGGGGGAGCATCGGCAATCACATTGCATAGGATGCCTGTCAAAGTGTTTTCTAATTTTCAAAGTGCTGGATTAATAATGGCCAACATTTGCTGATTATTTACTATGTGTCAGGCACTGTGTTAATGTGTTTTATATGCATTATGTCATTTGAGACTCCCATAGGGTAGGTAGTATTATTATTTTAATTTGAAAGAAAAGGCTGGTGAAAAACAGAGCTTCAGCACCTTCCCAAGGTAACAGGACTACTTTTGTTGAAGGAGCTAACTTAGCTCAGTCAGTCTCAGAACCCACAGTCTTATCCCGTATGTCCCAAATACTAAAGTTTGTTTTTCATGATAACAATATTAATGGAACTGTCTCTTTCACTTGGACAACTCCTAATCATCTTTCAGGTCTGAGCTTGACTATTCCTTCCTTCATAGTACTACTACAATTGTATTTACATAATTATTAGGTAACGCGGCTTAATTTCTATCTCCTCCTACATTTCACTCCCAGATTGCAAGCTCTGTGGGTGTTGTGTATCAGCACACTTGCTTGCTTCTGTAAATTTATGTTCTACCATCCAAAGGCATCCCCAGGTGGCCAAGTCCCACCTACACACTGTTACTTCTAGATAATTCTGACTCCGGTCGCAGGGGTGCCATGTTCCAATATAGCCAGCCAATTCCATACTGACACAACCCTTACATGCTGCCCCCACCCTTACATGCTTCCCACCAACACCACAATAAAGACACGTCCCCAGTCCCACTTTCTCTCTCCGCCTGTGACGGGTCTCACTTGCTCTCTCCGCCTGTGACAGGTCCCACTTGCTCTCTCTGCCTGTGATGGGTCCCACTTGCTCTCTCTGCCTGTGATGGGCCTGGTGTTTTCCCTATATGGAATGCACCATTCTCCCAAGGGAAGTGAGAAGAATAAATCTCTCAGGCACTTCCAATCTCCCTCTCTCTCTCTCTTGATCTGAGCCTGAACTTGCTGTTCCTCACACAAAGTAATATGAATAAAACAGATGGGCGCTTGACCAGAATTAAAACATTCAAAAGGCTCGTCATGCTTTAAAAATTCTTGATGACCACTGAACCATGAAAACTAGAGAACCTGTGAGGTCTACTGCCCTCCTCTATATAGAACAAGGGAACCCCTCTCAGGGGATTTAAGGGGCCTCACTTCTCCAGAGTCTGAATTTCCTTTGTCTGAAATTAAAAGAGCCCAAAAATACAGTCTCTGAGGATCCTGTCAGATTTAACTTTCTTTTGACAAATCTGTATGCCTGAGAACCTCTTTGTCATGTGAGGGGAAAAGAACATGAAAATTTCTCTTAGCTCTGGTAATACTCCTATTTAATTCATTGTAGGAAAAGAAAAATCTATCTGAAGAACTATGTAGATATTCACTGTTTGCTGTAAACCTACAGACATGAAAATCTTCTATTCCATGTACATGAATCTTTCTCAAAAGATGGAAGTGTGTGTGAAGGGTGGTGGTTTCAGGATTCTGAGAAGATGATAGCAAAGCAGCATGCCTTTCATATCTTTCTGAATATTCGCATTTAAAATAAAACAGAGGGCAGGCCACAGTGACTCAGCGGCAGAATTTTTACCTGCCATGCTGGAGACCCGGGTTCAATTCCCAGTGCCTGCCCATGTAAAAAAATAAAATAAAACAGAGCAAATAGATAGTAAAATCAAAATCTGACTGGCCATCATTTATAATAAATCAAGGTGACAAGATACTAACCAACAAGATACTAAATACAAGCAGGTGAGGACAAACCCAACTGCCGTGAGACTTGCCTAGTACCCATATCCCCCCAAAAGAAAGCAACGGAGTGTCTAAAGAACCAGGATGATCCCCAAAATAATCAACAGGTACCAACAGAAAGCAGACAAGCCAACATGAGAACAGCAGCTGAGAAAGGACAGGGTTTTGTACACTCTTACAGCTCAGAGAGCAAGAGTTCTGAAGTAGGAATTGAAGGAACTGAAGCAGTTTAGCTGCTAGAAACTCTCACAGAAGGGAGTCCAGCAAGGCTCCCTTCCCACACGGGGAACACTGAGAAGAAATGGCTGAAAGTGGACTCAAAATTCAGGTGGATAGAGGCAATGGAGATTTAAGAAAAGAGAAAGTACAAATAAAAGCAGGGCAGAAAAACAGATTCAAAAAATTTCAGAAAGCAAGTCACTATATTTTCAATACTACATGCAAACAACAGAAGAAGAAGTTCTGAAGTTAGAAAAGGCACCCTAAGCCACATCTCCTAAAAGTTCAGGAAACTTAATTTGATATAAACATAAGCAACAGAAAGGTATTGAGGTTAAATCCCATAGAAAGTTATAAGAAAAAAGAAACTATGGAGCAGAATTATATCACTTACAGACCACAAAACAGACTAGAAAGACGTGTCCACAAAACAGATTAAAATTGCAATCCTCAACTTTAAAACAAGTTGAAAGTCATTAAGAAATTAAAAGAAGATGGGGGAAGGGACGAAAACATAAAGCAGAATTTTAAAAACTTGTAAATGAAATGATAGAACTCAGGAAATAATTGGAAATAAAAAGATAGAACTCGGGAAATAATTAGAATTAAAGACTAAACTAAAAGGAACAGAAGAATAAATAAAGGAATAGAAGATAAAAAGGAAAAAAACTTAAGATTTAAAAGAAATGGGGATAATAAAGGATTAGAAAAAGTGATAAATATTGAAAAATGTAGTAAAACTCACCTAAAACAAAGATAATAGGAGTCAGTGAAGAATAAGACCAGAGCAAAAGAATAGAATATTTGAAACTTTAAGGAAACTTTCCTGAATAATAAAACAAGGATTTGAAACTACATATTTAAAAAGTACACCTAAGACTATTAACCCAGAACAACCAAGTCCTGTAATTTATTAGAATAGATCTTACTAAATAAATATATTTTACTTAAAATAAAAGGGCATTGTGACGGTGGCTCAGTGACAGAATTCTCACCTGCCATACCAGAGACCCAGGTTCAATTCCAGGTGCCTGCCCATGCAAAAAAAAAAAAAAATCTTTGACATTGAGGCATGTGACTTATAAAAGAAAGGAAATTCCATTTTTAGCAGATGATTCTTGATGCCAGAAAGAATAAGCAAAAAAAAAAAAAAAAAGTGAAACAAGTTTAAGATACTCAACAAAAGAAAATATACATGACTTATGGATTTCATATACCACAAAATGACTTTTACAAAGGGTACAGGCCAAACATCACCAACAAGCAAGAATCCAAGCAGTATTGGTCTCAGTTGTCTTCCCTAAGGAATCTTTTACAGGACAAGTTTCAGACAAGCAAACTAAGTAGAGAAAACCTTAAGAACAGGTGTGCTCATTAAAGTACTTGTAGAACTAAAACTTATTGAATGTTAAAAGAAACTATGCTGGTTTGAAATGATTTATGTACCCTAGAAAAGCCATGTTTTAATCCTAATCCCATTTTGTAAAGGCAGCCATTTCTTCTAATTCCTATTCAGTACTTTATGTTTGAAACTGTAATTAGATCATCTCCCTGGAGATGTGACTCAATCAAGAGTTGTTGTTAACTGGATTAGGTGGAGATGTGTCTCCACCTGTTTGGGTGGGTCTTGATTAGTTTACGGGAATCCTATAAAAGAAGAAGCATTTTGGAGAATGAGAGAGATTCAGAGAGAGCAGAGAAGAATGACATAAACACAAGAAGCAGAGAGCCTACCAGCCAGTGACCTTTAGAGATGAAGAAGGAAAACGCCTCCTGGCGAACTTCATGAAACAGGAAGCCAATAGAGAAAGCTAGCAGATGACACTGTGTTCCCCACGTGCCTTTCCAGATGAAAGAGAAACCCTGTGTATACCATGTGCCTTCTAATTTGAGAGAAAAACCTTGAACTTCATTGGCCTTCTTGAATCAAGGTATCTTCCCTGGATGCCTTAGATTGGACATCTCTATAGACTTGCTTTAATTGGTACATTTTCTCAGCCTTAGAATTATAAACTTGCAACTTATTAAATTCCCCTTTTAAAAAGTCACTCCGTTTCTGGTATATTGCATTCCAGCAGCTAGCAAACCAGAATAGGATACTAAGTATATGATAGCTATTGACTCAAAAAATACATCATATAGCTATTTAAAAAGGATGTTTTAATAGCACAATTACAAAAGTATGCTAACATCAATTGTAGCAAATGTTCCATGCAAATGCAAGTTGTTATGTGGGGTGGTGTTTTAGTCTGCTAGGCTGTGGTAATGCAATATACCAAAAATAGGTTGGCTTTTAACAATGGAAATGTATTAGTTTACAAGTTTACTGTTCTGAGGTTGTAAAAATGTCCAAATGAAGGCACCATCAAGACAATACGTTCTTCCTGAAGACAGGCTGCCAGTGACCCTGGACTGTTCTATAGCAGGGGAAGGCACATGGTGGCATCTACTGCTATCTTCCTTCTCTTCTGGGTTTTGTTGCTTCCAGTTTCTGGCTTCAGTAGCTTTCTCCTAAGGACTCCAATGAGAGGATTAACCCACCCTGAATCAGGTGGATCACATCTTAAATAAGTTCATACCAGAAGATTCTATTTACAATGGGTTCACACCCACATGAATGGATTAGACTTTAAGAATGTGATGGGGGGAGGGGTAAATACAGCTTCAAATCATTGCAGGTGATACAGTATATGGGAATCCCATATTTGTGCATAGTTTCCGCAAACAGTTCCACTGATTTATGGATTCAGCCATTAAGCATCAACAACTACTAACCTCACTGAAAGAACCTGGCATCTGTTCCTCTTGAAAAGAGGACCCAGCACCAGCTGCCAAACGAACTGAACCTGAGTCGGAACAAGGCTGTGGATCCAGGTGCCAATTCTCAGACAAGCAAGGAATACATTAGCTGCACTGTGACCATCCAGTCAACCTAATTCAGAGACGGGGAAACTCTAAGGATCTAATGACCGGGTATCTTTCACACATGAATTGTAAGGAAAAGAAAAGGATGTGGGGTGAGAGGACAGTATCCTATAGCTTGTAAGAGACTTAAATATAATCATTTTAAAAGGTGAGAAGACTAAACTACAGTCACTAGGGATGTTCCTGTGGGACTTAGGATCTCTTGTCTGCTCTGGATTCCAAACTTCCTGTCACCTTTGCCCCCAGAGCTTGCAGGACTTGGTACCTCGCTACCACGCTGTGCATGGCCTGCCTTTGGATCTTGTGGGTCATCTCCGAGTCCTCACCCGAGAGTGAGGGGCTGATCTTTTCTATCTGTGCTTGGTTGTTCCATCATATTTTCCTGCGAGGATTTGGGGTGTGGTGGGTGGACACACAAGGGTTCGTCCCCACCCCTCTTCTGCCTCGTTTTTGTGCAGTGCGTTGCTCTGCAGCTCATGGCATCTGTGGCAACTGGCATCTGTTACCACTTTGGGGGCTCACAGGCCATGCAGCAGGCATTTCTGCAAATACAGTTTTCACATTTTTATTTAGATTTAACTTGTTAACGTACTTAAAAGCACAAACTGTTGTTATTTTCAACAGTCGCTTAGGCTGTAAACCTCCACATTTAATATATGGGCAAACTGACCCATAAAACTTTAAACACAAGGATGAGGTCACTATACATGATAGGACGGTGGGTTTGGCAGGAGGGTAGCTATGAATGGACACAGCACATGGACAGGGTTAGCGAAGTTCTAGTTCTTGATATGTTTGGTTGTTACCAGCACACTGCTTTATAATCTGTGATGCTATAAACTTTTGCCATTTTCTATATCTGTAGGTTTTTTTTTTTAACAATAACAAGATTTTTAAAAAAATAATTACTTCAGTTCAAGAAAAGAAAAGAAAAGGTAAGTGCTAAGTAAGGAAACAACTTCCCCAAGTAAGCTTACCAGGATGGCCTAAGGTCTGTGGAATAATCTTTATAGGTCTGACAGTGGGCTCGTGTCCTTAAACGGCTTTCAGTCTCAAATCGTTCTGGCTGTTCTACCTGGTTCAAACCCATAATCTGCAGCCCTTATTAATTAAGAACAATATAACCAGGCAGGCCATGGTGGCTCAGTGGCAGAGTTCTCGCCTGCCATGCTAGAGACCCAGGTTCGATTCCTGCTGCCTGCCCATCCAAAAAAGAACATTATAACCTATGTTTTACCACATGGGGTCTGTGCCAAGAGAATCATCAGAGACTAGTTCTGAGTAAGAGAAACATATATTCCTATCCTGTAGACATTTCAAATCCCAATACCCTAAACAAGTGTCTCTGGAGAAGAGTTCTGGGTAATGATAATTTCTTAAGCTTCCCAGATGATTCTGATGCACAGTGAATTTGAAAAACATTCCTTTTTATTATAACTATGCTTAATTATAAGCCTAGATAACATGGCCTACTATAATCTTTCTATATCATAAAAAGTGGCTTCCTGAATACCAATCTATAAGAGATGCTAAGACATAGTAGGATAAATCAGAAATGTGATCTCAGTTAACTGAAATTTCCAAAAGCAACTACTTACATAAGTGGGAAAATATAGGTTGATCTTGCTTTCACCAAAGTAGTAGTAATGCCCTCGAGTTAGAATTAAAAACAATTCTCGGTGATGCCAACCTCTGATTCTTTTCACAGTTCACACTACTTTCTCACAATCCAGGCCATCAACATTTAGATTACCAGTTCAAAGTCAAACAAAATCAAAGAGAAACTGAAACATTTTTCTAAAAACACATGGTATAGGGCATACTTTAGTGAACTATGTGATTATTATTTATATTATAAAAAAACAATTATTTATATTATAAAAATTATATTTTTTATTTATTAAATTTAAAACTTCAGTGCATCCCAAGACACTTTCCAATTTAACAAAAAGCAATGAAAAACTAAAGGGAAAACTAAAACCACAGTACAACTGGAAAACCAATACGAAACCAGAAAGGGAAAAAAAAGCTTTAAATCTAATATTTGAACAAGTCTGTACCTATATTCATGTAAGTTACTTTCATCCTTAGTGAATGCAACTGAGAAACATTATTAAATTATGAATGTCTGAAATGATAGCAAACACAATTCCAAAAAGTTAAAAGTTATTTCAAAAAACGCATAAAAAATTTCTTATTTTGAATGTAAAGCAAAGGATACAGTTTTTACTAAGAGAGAAGCAGATGCTCCCCTGTACCACTAAATTAATTTGGAACTACTTAAAAAATACTGGCTTAAGGAAATACCAAATTTTTAGACTGCCAATCATGCCCTCATGTCCAAGTTAAGTCCACATGCATGCATACATCTTTATGTATACACACGTAATATGTATTTTAAAAATTTTTAAATTACTTTCTATTTTCTGTATTGTTTCAATTTTTTTGAAGGAAAGTACCATCATAATCACTAAGTGGCTTCTCCTAAGAAACATTCTGTGTTGACTGGAAACAAGCAGTGTCACACCTTGGAAATTAATCAAGTTATTTGGCTGAAGCATGATTTGGGATCAGATGAGCATCTCAGCTGTCAAGGTTTCAAGTTTTATGTATCATACAGCCTCATTTTTCATTCATGGTGGAGTACTTTTTGAAGGCTCTAGAAATTCTCTGTGGGCATAAGGCACAAGCAATACCTTTGACTTTTATTTAGAAAGGAAAACACCATTCCAAATAAAGTTTCCCATCATCCTCAACATGAGATGTTTAAATTAGTTAACTAGCTGACTCGTGTGCCAATTCCAAAACTCAGCTGTGGGAATGCTGAAGCATGAAGAACCATTTTTGTTGAAGTCAAGGATGCTTAGAATATGGGGGAATTTCAACTATTATGCTACTTTTAGATTACTTTATGGACGAATGAATGGAGGATGGATGGATAAAAAAGGAGTAACAGGATGGAGGAAAAAAGAAAAGGAATACAAAAGAAAGAAAATAAAGAAGGAAAGAGAAAAAGAAGGAAAGAAGACACATGAATAGATATACAAATGGATTAAAGTCTGGTAATCCATTTTACCATTAAGTCTGGTAAAAGTGTGCTGGGGGAGAAGAGGAAACACAATGACGTACATCTATCCAATGTGTTCTAACATTTCTGTTGAAAAATTACATAGATTTATTGTTTATACATAGACCTTACTTTGGTTATTATGGAAAATGGCATTTAAAATTGGACTGATTTGGGTCCTCAAAATTGAGTCGTTTTCAGAGGCTCAACACAAGTCCCTGTATATCTAGAATATGATGGTTTCAGGAATATTTTATTCTACATAGTTTTCTGTGTTACGTGATAGAACTCACTATGGATGAAACATTTTCCTTCCCTTCCAGAAGCATGTGCAATTGGGAATGGTGTGGCACTGCAGTGAGAAATACAGGTTTTAAAGTCAAATGAAACCGGTCCGCTCTTGATTTACCTTTCTGTGCTTTAGTTTCCATTTTGATAATAAAAGAATATATATTCTGATAGTCAAATGTTACAATGGATTTAAGGCTCTTAGCACCATGTGCGGCACACAATAAATGCTTGGTAAATGGTATCTATCAAAGAATAACTCAAGGGCTTACAGTTATTTATGAGCATGTTATTTACTTATATACAAAGTAAACCAATAATAGATTGATTTCACTTAACAAAAGTAAAATCAGGATTTATAAAAGGTGAGGAGGAAAGAGGAGAAAGGAAAACCAGACAGTTTGAAAGTACTAAACTTTGGGTAAACTAACGACTAGCTCAAAAAGAGGATTATCAAGGTGTTCTATTCTTAGGAAACTGGTTGGGAATCAAAGAAGTCAATGTCAGTTCACAGATTCTCTTCAACTGTTTGACTGTGGAATTGGGGATAGGATACCTGAGAGTATGATGGCTGTAGGTGTCCTTTGTTATCACTTCCATGTAAGTTATGCCAGGTCTGCCATTTCCCCTACAGACATTTCTTTCTCTTATACCCTGAAACCTAAATCCAGATCATCTGTTGGGCAGGTTCATAGGGTTCTGTACTTTTCCTTTCTGGTATTCAACTCATTTTGTAATAAGTTTACATTCTTCATTATCTCACTACTCTTTGTCTTTCCCCCAACTAGACTGTCACGTCTGTGAGAGCGTGTGTGGGTCATTTCTGCTTCATTTATCAACCCATGTCCAGTGTGTAGCACAGCACATGATACACAGTAGGTTCACACAGGGTTGGAGAGAGGGAGAAAGGGAGAGAAAGAGGATGGGAGGGAGGGAAGGAGGGAAGGAGTGGTGGTTTGGAGCTATGTACTCCCCAGAAATATGTTCTTAAACTTCCTTTGGGTGTGAACATGCGGGTATAAACTCTTGTAATAGGACCATTTGATAAAGTTATTTCAGTTAAGGTATGGTCCAGCTGAATCAGTATGGGTCTTAAACCTATCCTGAAGGCCTTAAAGAGAAGGCCAGAGAGAGAGAGAAAGCCACAGGCAGCAGGCAGAAGCTGGAAGTTAATGAAACAGAGAAGCCAGGAGAGGCTGCCCTGCACATTGCCATGTGACAGAAAAGCCAAGGACCAAGGATCCCTGAGGCCAGCCCCAGGACGCCACAGTCTCTGGGAGAAGGCATCACCTTGATGACAACTTGATTTTAAACTTCTTCTAGCCTCAAATGCATTAGCCAATAAATCCCCTTTGTTTAAGCCAATCCATTGTATGGTGTTTGCTTTGGCCGCCAGGGAACTAAAGCAGAAGGCAAGTAGGCACAATATGTTGAGTGCTACAAGAGATGTAAAATAAATTACTCTGGTAGTTGGGAGACAGGAACTCTGAATCTGGTCACAAGAATCAGGGAAAACATCAAAGAAGAGGGACCATTTTATGTGAGTCTTGATGCATGGGTAGAACTTAAACATTCCCACTGGGAAGCATGGGACGTAAAATAAAACGTGTCTCAGTTTACGTGGACAAAAGGTCTCTGTGGGAGCACTGTGAGCTGAGGCTAGAAAGGCATGCCAGGCCTATCAGATCAAGCAGTCTGGTGACTGGGAGCCCACGGAGAACGTGGGTCAGAGGTGAGACACACTCAGATCTGTGCTCTAGAAATACAAGCTTGGTAGGAAATAAAAGCCAAATGTGAAAGGGAAGAAATCTGAGGCAGGAAGATGATTTAGTATAACCAGTTATTCTGCTATTTCTCGCAACAGTACAGTAATTTTGTTTACACTGGCAAATAGCCTACCAAACATTTTAAGTTTACTTGATTTAAACAAGTGATGATGTTCAATCCGTTGATGAATTTTTTTGTGAAACAAAATTACCGAGATGAATAATTAGAATATCTTGAAGACTATTCAAGTCTCTTCTATACATGCATTTATCTATGTCTGGATGGCATGCAAATTGGAGCTTGTACTTAAAATCACAGGGAATTACATCCTGGAATTCACATAGTGTACATAAAACCCAAAAGAACATGAAGATTCTGAATACGTAGACCTCTTTATTTTTTTTTAAATTAGAAAGGCAGGTGGAATTCCATTTTGATAAAGTCTTTGTGTTTTCCAAGTCTGTGTGATTATTAATAACAGCTAGGATTTAGAGTAGTCCCAGCATTCTAGGTACAGTACTAGGGATTTCTATACGGTACTTTATTTCATTGCCATACAAGATAGGTAAAGTTATTTCTATCTTTCAGGTAATTTAATTAGGGCTTAGGGAGATTATAGGCCATAAGTGACAGATCCAGGACTCCAAATTAATTCTAAGACCCTCTCATAATAGTCTAGAGCTCTTTCCCTTACCTATTAAATAGCTTCCTACAATTTAAAAAGTTTTATTTTTTCCCCTATCAGCTCACCACAAATTCTATTAAATGTACACACACAGAGACACACACATGCACGTGCACACATAAATGCATATACACCCCTCTGGCCCCACCTTGCCATCCCTGACCCCACTCCTGTCCCTAGCTGTCTAGTTGTCTCCTTCTCCCATCTCTCTCAGCCTCATTTCCTCCCTTTGAAGGACATTTTCTGTTCTGCAGAGCCAGTGGTGTTCTCAAGGAGCTCAGCCCCTCATTTTACCCATCCCCAATGGAGACATGTTTTGGGTCACCCTTGTCCTGTCCCCTCGTCTCCTCCCTCTCCACCTCTGTTTGGCTTCTCCATTACACCCATCACTGGGCAGACATGATATTCATTAGAATCCTGTCACCTTAACCTTCCACCAACAAGGCTGATGTGGGGGTGGGCGTGGGGAGGGAACCGCATTCCATCTGGCTGCAGAGGCTGAGGCCAACTGCTACTTAAATGCCCATGTGATATGTCAGCATTTCCAGGACTGGCGTTTTGTTTGTTTGCTCAAATAAAGATTTCTTAGATGTCTAATAGGCTGATAGTTGCACTATTTTTGATAAAGCCAGGGGAATAAGAAGTGAAGATGAAGGAGTTAACAGTTTCAGTGACTGTACCAAATGTAGGCCATATTAAGACAATTTGATTAGATAAACTCCTATGGAGAGAAAAATGCCTTCTCTCAAACAAATCACAGAATTTTCTGTGGCTAATCTTTGTAGGTCACACTCATTTTACCTAATAAAGCCAACTCTTGAAAAATAGATTACATTTTAAAAAGTTATTTCTGTTTGATTTATTTGAACCAGAGATTCTCAGACACCATTTTTCTGTGTAATGTGATTTTTACATGTCATAAGGGAAAAATAAGAAGAAAATGCAGTATGCCACATGTCCAGAGTCCCCATGATTGTCCTCTTTCCTCTCAGAATACTTTTCTCTGCTTAATGCCACTTCTGCACCTGAACACAGTTAAGCAAGCTCACTGCCATCCATTTACTAATTTTAGAAGGCTTTCATCTGATCCATAGCACAGGCTAGGAGAGCCAAATTGCTATTCATCCCACTAGCAGGATTTGTTCCCGAATCTGCTTCTCCAATTCCTCCCTATGTCATTTCTCTAGCCACAAAATTATTTTTTTGTTCCTCCCTTCACACACACACACACACACACACACACACACACACACACACACACACACCTCCCTGCCTTGGTCTCTGCTGTGGGTTGAATAGTGCTCCCCCAAAGGATGTGTAGAAGTCCAAATCCTCAGTACCTCAGAATGTGAACCTATTTGGAAGCAGGGTTGTTAGAGATGGAAATAAGCAATTTCCATCTTAAAATGAGGTCACACCAGAAAGAGGTGGCCCTTGATCCACTATGATCATGACTCCTGTCCTGGTAAGAAAGGGAGAGGGGACAAAGATAATGGCAGAGAAGACGGCCACCAGACAAACAGAAGCAGACACCAAGTTATGCCACAAGCCAAGGAATGCCAGAATTGCCAGTTACTGGCAAGAGTGAAGCATGCAACAGATAATTCCCTAAAGATTCCAGAAGATGCACTGGCCCATCTGACACATTAATTTCAGATTTCTATCCTCCAGAACTGTGAGATAATAAATTTCTGTTGTTTTAAGCCATCCAGTTTGGGGTACTTTGTTACAGCGTTCTTAGGAAATGAAAACAGCCTCTTCTCTTGATCTTTTATTTGAATTATCCACTTGTTGTACCTGACCTTCAAGTACCTTGGCCCCTCTTTAACAGGTGTCTCCAGAAGCAGTTACCTGGTAATAAATCACTGGCATGGTCCCAGGTTGCCCCCACACCTGCTTCTTCCCTCATGGGCAGCAACAACCAGACAAGGATGAAAGCACTGCCTTTGTGCTACCCTCTTTAAAAATTAACCCCAGACAGAGACTCAGCATCAAGGGATTGAGAAAACCTTCTCGACCAAAAGGGGGAAGAGTGAAATGAGACAAAGTGTCAGTAGCTGAGAGATTCCAAGTGGAGTGGAGAGGTTATCCTGGGGGTTATTCTTATGCATTAAGTAGGTATCACCTTGTTATCCAAGATGTAGTGGAGAGGCTGGAGGGAACTGCCTGAAAATGTAGAGCTGTGTTCCAGTAGCCATGTTTCTTGATGATGATTGTATAATGATATAGCTTTCACGATGTGACTGTGATTGTGAAAACCTTGTGTCTGATGCTCCTTTTATCTACCTTGTCAACAGACGAGTAGAACATATGGAATAAAAATAAATAATAGGGGGAACAAATGTTAAAAATAAATTTGGTTTGAAATGCTAGTGATCAATGAAAGGGAAGTGTAAGGGGTATGGTATGTATAATTTTTTTTTTCTGTTTTCATTTTATTTCTCTGTTGTCTTTTTATTTCTTTTTCTGAATTGATGCAAATGTTCTAAGAAATGATCATGATGATAAATATGCAACTATGTGATGATACTGTGAATTACTAATTATATATGTAGAACGGAATGAACATATGCTAAGAATGTTTGAGTTTCTTTCTTGTAATTTTTTTTAATTTAAAAATTAATAAAAAAAAAATAACCCCAGACAAATTCTGCCCATTGCTTCAAACCACAGGAATTCCCTATGTGTGTAAAGAGCTTCATGTTTTTATCTGCATCCCTTTACACCTGAACTTGGTGTCTGTTGGCTAACACTATGTTATACTCTGAATCAGAATTGCTGTGGCCCATCAACAACTAGAATGTTATTCTAAATGAAGCCGGGGCACTTGACTCTTTCTCTTAAAATGTTTTCAGCCCTGGCAGCTCTTCATTCCCTCTTGCTAATGGTCTCCTGGTGGACATCTGCACCTCAAGCTGTGAAGACACTTAGCTTCCAATTGCCATGCCTCAGCAACCAGAGCAGTGCAGATTTCCAAACTGCATATCCATCAGTGGGCTTGTAAGTGCTAAGTCGGGTGGCCCAGTGTGTTCTTGGCTTGAAGGCCTGCTGCTTCCTGTTGAAACGGAGCTCGAAGGATATTAAGGAATGATGAGAAAAAAAAAGAAAGGAAGAAAGAAAGAAAGAAAGACACAGACGGGCTCAGGGGGTCTGAAGCTTGAGTTTACTTCAGACAGACTTCAGACAATTTTATTCTCAACCAGATCCTAGGTATATACCACAGGATGTCAATAGATACGCAGGCATTTCCTGAGGGAGCAAGATTCTTATCTCACAGTGGTCTTCATACTTAACATAACTGTTTGGGGTAAACATTCTCTTCCTCCCAGACTGCTCTACATAACAATCGCCACAGTTTACCGCTGCCATCCCAAGGCCAGCAGCTTGCAACAAATTCTGTAGGTCTTGCTTTAAACTCTTGGCTTCTACAAAGGCCTAGAGAACTCCATAAGGAATGGGGAAGGAACATTAGACATGGTCAATAAGACATAAAGTTACCTGCATTAAGACTCGGGGAGAGAAGGAGGGGTGCAAGCTGACTCAAAAATGTGAGGACCCTCCTCTTAAGTAGCTGGAGGTGAAAGGAAGGACATACATTCAGCAGGTGCAAAGGCCTGCCGTGTGACAAAGAATAATAGTATCTCTCAATCAGCTCTCAGACTCAGTCTACAGAAACGCACTTCTCTCAAAAGATGTTGCTGGGATTCTAAAGAAGCTGAGCTACTTTATGAGCCACAAAAGAAGAATCGCTTAGGGGCAAAACCATGTAAGATTGATAGAAACATTGGAACCCCTAATGAGTAGTATTTTTTCCCACTTGAGATGGCAAAGGCTGTTGGGTTTGACAAAGCAGTGGGTAAGAACCAGCAGTCAAACACCAGGGCAGAGGCTGAGCTGCCACATGGCCAGAAGAAGGGCATGGCAGGGATCTAGCATCTCCACACATATCTGAGCCATCAACGTCAGCAGCCACCCTGCACCCCAGGAAGCCTGTGTCATGGCTGAACTACTTTCCCATCCTGACCACAAGAATCCCTAAGTAAGGGAAGCATCCAATAACCTACCCAGGGATGAGTATCTGGTGGATCTGGAGTCCTCAGAACTGAATAGGGACTGATGACAGATGTTTCTGTAGCTGTCTCCTAAGCCAAAGTGGAACCTTAAACTGGTGGGGTCTGATAAAGCAAGATGATATATGTTGATATACAGTTTTACATATATATGTATATATATAAAACTATATATATAGACACACATATACCACACTCACATGGAAAATGAGAAATGAGGCTCAAATGCTGTAAAAAAATACACAATCGGGATCCACCCAAGCCCGTGGAGAGGGTGAGTTTGCCCCAAAGGCAGAGGATGGGCCTTCTACCTGGTGGCAGTGGAAGAGTCATGTTGCCTCAGGCCTTGGAGAGAGTGGAGCACATTCCTTGGGGTTTGAGAAGAGCCTGGCTGCCACCACATGGAGGGGTTGAGTGTGTGCCCCAGAGATGGCAGAGAGCCCAGGTGCAGCCCTGATGCTTGGAGAGAGTGGAGCTGAGAAAAAGGTGGTCTCCCCAATGTCCCCCAAGGTTGTATTCGGGGAGAGACAGGCCTGTGCATAGGCATTTGGAAACGGTGGGACTGCTGCTTTCTAAAGCCCCAAAGATAAATAATTTGCAGACTTTGAAATCTAATGGACTTTGCCCTGAAGATTTTCAAAACTGCTTGGGTCTGGTGACCCCTGTGTTCCTTCCTCCCTATGGAAATGTGTATATGTATCCTGTGAATGTTCCTCCTTTATATGCTGGCAGCAAATAACTTGTTATGAGTTTTCAAAGGTCCAGAGCAAATGGAGAAATTTTCACCTTAGGACTGTCCATGCATTTAACTAACTTTGATGAGACTTTGTACTGATTTTAATCTTGTATTAATCTTGTATTTGAAATGTTATTGGAATGGTTTAAGGTTCTCTGATTTTGCTATGAAATTAATGCATTTTGTATGAGGAAAACATGTCTTTTTTAGGGGCCAGAGGGTGGTATGTGCTGGTTTGAAAGGAAGTATGCCCCTAGAAAAGCCATGTTTTAATCAAAATATCATTTCATGAAGGTAGAATAATCTCTATTCAATACTGTATGTTTGAAACTGTAATCAGATCATCTTCCTGGATGATGGGATTTAGTCAAGAGTGGTCGTTAAACTGGATTGGGGGATGACGTGTCTCCACCCATTTGGGTGGATCTTGATTGGTTTATCGGAGTCCTATAAAAGAGGAAATATTTTGGAGAATGAGAGATTCAGAGAGAGCGACACTATGAAGCAGAGAGTCTACCAGTCAGCGACCTTTGGAGATGAAGAAGGAAGACGCCTCCCAGGGAGCTTCATGAAACAGGAAACCAGGAGAGAAAGTAGCAGATGATGCCTTGCTCACCGTGTGCCCTTCCAGCCGAGTGAGAAACTGTGACTGTGTTTGCCATGTGCCTTTTCAGATGAGAGAGAAACCCTGAATATCATCGGCCTTCTTGAACCAAGGTATCTTTCCCTGGATGCCTTTGATTGGACATTTCTATAGACTTGTTTTAACTGGACATTTTCTCCGCCTTAGAACTGTAAACTAGCAACTTATTAAATTCCCCTTTTTAAAAGCCAAAAAAAAAAATACACAATCATTTTAGTTTCCAAGACCTACCATAACAAAGTACCACAAACTGAATGGCTTAAAACAACATAAATTTATTGTTGCACCATTCTTGAGGTGAGAAGTCTGAACTCTGTCAGTAGGGTTGTGCTCCCACTGAGGTCTTTAGAGAAGAATATGCAGCATTTCTCTCTCATGGCTTTAAGCAGTGGCTGGCAATCCATGGTGTTCTCTGCCTTGGTTGTCACATGACATTCTCCCCTCTGTCTATATTGGTATCCAATTCTCCCCTTCATAGAGGGACAAAAGTCATATTGGGTCTGGGGCCACCCTAATCCAGTTTGCTCTCATCTTAACTAATAACATCTTCAAAGACCCCATTTCCATATAAGGTCACATTCACAGGACCTGGGATTAGGACTCAAACACATCTTTTGGGGGATCGAATCAAACACAATAAAAGTGTGTTTGTGGCTCAGATAACAGGTTTCTTAAGCAGTTAAACAGGCTGGTGGGGCAGCCCTTCCCTGTGTAGACATTTAGGGATGTCAGGGAGGCTGAAAGAGGTTCTTCTGCTTTCAATACCTAATTTCCAGAGTTTCCTTGGGATATCACCATGCCAGACAGCCAGAGAGAAAAGAGCACAGAGAAGTGAGTCATGCAGGACTTCCTAGGGTAGGCTTGGAAATAGCACACATCACTTTCATACACATTTCTTTGACAAAAATTCAGTCACATGGTCACAGCTAATGGCAAGTGGTTGCAGAAATATAGTCTCTGGATATTTCCTAGTGATGATTGTGTGCTACAGAAGGTGAGTACAGATATCTGCCCACCACCTATGCTACAGCCCATAACCAAGGTTTGTCATCTAGTAGGCAGTAAGGTGAAAAAAGAAATCTGACAGAACAATTCTGACAGCTGTGATTTATTGACCACTTAGATGGCAGGCACTGTTCTTAGCTCTACATACATAGTCCCTCAAAATTAGACAATTTTAAGAGAAAAATCAGACAATGCTGGGGTAGGAGGGTGGGATGGAGAGCCATCTGGGTTCCTGAATAGCAGGGAAGCCTGCTATTATAAATCCCTCAGGGCTCTTCTCAATCTGGAAATCTGTGAGGTTTTCAAAGCACTTTCAAATTTATCTCATTTGAGTCTTACGGTAGCACAGTGAAGCAGGCAAGACAAGACTTATTGCCATTTTGAGGAAAAGGAAAACGAAGTACGAAGAGGTCATGGGGTTTACCTGAGGTGCCACTGCTAATGAGGACTGGACTAGGTTCCTGCCCTGTGAGTTGTAATCAGGTCCTGTTTTCAATGTGCCTCACTGCTCCCCTGGCACTACCGCCAGATTGCAATGGTCTAAGGGGTAATCAAATGAGACCTTTCCAAGAAATGGTAGGTCTTGATTTTCAGTCAGTAATGGTGTGTGTTCTATTTGACTGCTACTGAAATTTATTAGCAATACAGGTGAAAAGATACATTCCTGCCACCCTTTACCCTGACAGCCGAGTTAGAAGACCTTTGAATTGGAGATAATAGATAAGCTAGGATCACTTGAACTACAGTAAGTTAGCTTACTGACATCCTAAAAAACACAGAGCATGAGCTCTGTGCTCTGCATAAGGCTGGAGAGAATCTTTCATTCTCCCAACCAGTCAAAATGACTTTGGTGTGTACTTCTTGGTTTCCTCCATGACACGGTGGCTGCGGGGATCACAGAGAGATTGAACTGGTTGGTAAGAGACCCACAGGCCTGAAGCTGGCATCTGTTGGCCTGGGCTGTGGGTGATACAGTGGACTTCAGGGCCTTCCTGACCTTTCTGGAATTAGGCCCAGGGAGTTCTCTCATTCTATTCAATCTTCGGTTGGAAGGGTAATGTTCTGTAGTGAGTTACTAGGCCATCAGCCTGAGCTTCAATTCACTTGGTAACCCTTAAAAGTAATGTCCTCCATAAGTTTGAAAGTAAATTAGAATCTTCCTCGCCAGGTCTTACAGACTTTTATGGACCTTATGATGAAAACTAGTACTATTAAGCAGCAATGCAGACTCTCAAGTGCAGCTCTAAAGATGGCATTTTCCTGAAGCTAATATGATTGAGGGCTTTTAAAAGATATAAAAATGCCTCTCTCAACAAAGAGTGATGAACAATCAGATGTCCACAGACTAAAAAATATAACAATAATAATCTCAACCTTAACTTCACACCTTATATAAAATTTACTTAAAATGGATCACAGACTCAAATGTGCAATATAAAACTATAAAAGTTTTAGAAAAAATATAAGAGAAATCTTTGCAATCTAAGACTATGCAAAGAATTCTTAGACTTAAAACTAAAAGCACAATCCATAAAAGAAAAAAATTGAGAAATTGTACCTCATCAGAATTAAAATATTTTGCTCTGTGAAATTCATGAACAAAATGAAAAGACAAATTATAGATTGGGAGAAAATATTTTCAAACTCCTTTTCTAACAAAGGACTAATGTATAAAATATATAAAGAGCTCCCAGAACTCAACAATGAAAAATTCAAACAATCCAATTAGAAAATGGGAAAAGACATGAAGAGCCATTTCCCTAAAGAAGATATACAGATGACAAGCACATGAAAAGATGTTCAACCTCATTAGCCATTAGGGAAATGCAAATTAAAACCACAAAAAGAGATCACTACACACCTATCAGAATGACTAAAATTAAAAAAAAAAAAAAGTGACAAAAAAACAAATGCTGGTGAGGATGTGTTAGGAATGTACAATGGTATAGCCATGCTGGAAAACAGTTTGACAGTTAATTGAAAACTAAACTATGACCCAGCAACTTCACTCCTGGACATTTATCCTAGAGAAATGAAAACTTATATCTGCACAAAAATATCTGCACATAAATGTTCATAGCAGCTTTATTAGGAATAGCCAAACACCCCCTCCTCCAGATGTCCTAGACCAGGTAATGGTTAAACAAACTGTGGTATAGCCATACCATATACTACTCAGCAGTAAAAAGAAAATAACTTTTGATACATGCAATAACCAGGATGAATTTCCAGGGAATTATTCTGAATGACAAAACCCAATCTCAAAAAGTTACATACTGTATGATTTCATTTATATGACTTTTCTTTTTTTAATGAGCAGGCACCAGGAATCAAACTCAGGTGTCCAGCATGGCAGGTGAGAATTCTGCCACTGAGCCACCATCACATTGCCCTATATGACTTTTTTGAAGTGAAAAATTTTTAGAAACGGACAGTAGATTAATGGTTTCCAGAGGTTAGTAATGGGTTAGAGGAAGTGGGACAGGGGAAAGTAGGAAAGTTGGAATGATTATAAAAGGACAACCTGAGGGACCCGTGTGGAGCTGGAATTATTCAGTAGCTTGACTGTAGTGGTATATATGTGACTTTACACAGGTGATGAAATTGTATAGAACTTAATACACACAGACAGGCACATGAGTACAAGTAAAACTGGGGAATCTGGATAAGAACAGTGGATCGTATCAATATCAATATCCTGCTTGCAATATTCTATAATTTTGCAAAATGCTGTCATGGGAGAAGTCTGACAAAAAGGATCTCTTTTTATCATTTTTCACAACTGCATGTGAATCTACAATTATTTCAATAAAAACTTCAAGAAAAAAGTCTGCAATGCACTCCTAATTTAGCTCTTCTCTCGTTATCCTATAATTCAAAGAATGTAGCAATAGCGAGGAACTCAGGAGGAATACTTGATATTTCTAAATAAGGGTCCTCATATTTCCATCCTCTCCTGGGTTCTTTATCATATGATGTACAGCATCTGCCAATTAGCAATTTAAATGCTTCCAGATGGACCCTGGTGCTTCAGCTACCTAAGCACCAAGGCTGCCACATAAAGTCAGATGTGTCCTCCCCACTGCCTGGCATTCATACATCAAAAGATGAGCTCCAGGTTTACACACATCCCACATGGTAAAAAAGGTAATTATTTATAATCTAATCACAAAGGGGCCTGTAAAAATCCTGCAAGCCAAAAAGAATGCGGGATGACAGTAGATATGGCCCTACCCTAAAATGAAGAATTAAAGATGTTAAAGTTATAACCACAAACAGGACAGTTAAGCAGAAGAACATAAAGATCACAAAAGAAGATCAGTCTTTCAGCTACATGACTGCATTGCTCACCTCAATTCCATTTTAGCCTAGCAACCATATCAATCACAGGACTGGCTAACACTATAGAACATACCAGGCTATTGGAGGGGAATAGAATATTGCTCAGACCCCCACACCCAACAAACCAAAGACAAAAGCCACTTGTAGTGTTCACAGTCCCCAAAAGCCCTGAGATCACACATATTGCTGAATCTGTGGATGGATGCCAGGTGGAAGATTCTAACAATCCTCCTTGAACTAACTTAGCAGCAGGATGAGTAGTAGTATAAAGGGTGGGGACGCAGTTCAGCAGGGAGTATTTACAAAGGAAGCCTCAGTAACTCCAATCTTATCGCCACTAGCTGAGCCATAAATGGTATAACCTGCAATATCATCATATCCCAATGACCTTATCCACTGTCACTGAGATGGTGATGAGTTAAGAACAAAGGACCGTGGGTACCAAATACAATTTCAGAACTTCCCCACACCAAAGCCAAAGCACCCGGCCCAGCTAGCAGAGTTCCACATTGGTCAGAACTGATACAATCATCATTCATCTGAAATTTTAAAGAGTGTGGAAAGCAGAGAGTATGTGAAGCAAAGCATTTCATGAGTCAAAGAAAAGAGCCCAAATGGGTCAAACACCACGAAGCCCCAAAGAACCAAGTCACAAAGTCACAGATCAAAGTATTTGGGAAACAAACAAGGAAGCAATGGGATCAGCATAAATCAAGAGGGGCCTTGAGCACTTACCAGGAGTAGGCCTAGTTCATGGAGCCAACTTTGTCTATGCCTGCAGAGGAACTGTGGGTGCGACAGCCAGCTTTAATAAAAGATCAGGGATAAGAAGGCAGATAGGGAAAACATGGGAATGATTAATACCTACATAAAAGACCTGGTTTCCTAGCCTACCTAATGAATAAGGAGTACTAGACTCAAAAGTTTGTAATTCGATCATTTAAAAAGACCAACCACGGTCTCCCCCTGAGATCCACAGGGAGTCTCTAAAAACAGCGAGGTCACAAGAGAACAAAAAGAATTAAGAGGGTTTCAACAGTCACCCTCCAAGTTAAGAGGCCTCTTGTTAAGTAACAATGTGCTGTCAGGTTTGAGTTTGAAAGCAAATTCCCTGGAAGTCTCATAAAAAAAAAAAGATGAGTACGCTGTGTCCCTACTGTAATCCAAGAGCAGATAAACACACAAAAGAATAAGATTTGGCTGGACACAATTTGACAATTAGAATAAGAAGGCTAGCAGTGAGTAGGCTATACGTGAAATGTTTGGCACTTGCCAAATAGCCAGGCTGGCAGAGAAAGCAGAGTGTAGGGGGTAGCATTTCAGGAAGTGTTTCTTCAAGTCAGATGTAAGTAACTGAGGCAGTAAAGAAGGCAACATTAAGAAATTCTCATCCTCACTGGCTCTTAGGACAGGTAAATATCTTCAGAGCGCTGATGAATGAGAACATATTTTTATTTCCTACAGATGCAAATTGGATCAACTGCAAAGCAGATATCCCCGAAAGACAAGAAGGCTCACCAGAGAGAATTTCAAAGCAATGATATAATTGCACCAGGCAATCGTGAGAAAAATACTAGAAACCTTATTGTTTCTTTTGGGCAGGTTTGATTCCCTAACGATATCACCCTGAGGCAATGAGGAAATTTACAACTATTGCCATGAGAGCCAAGGGTGAGGACCAGCTATGATAACTCAAGCAGAAGGATAGCACGTGAGAAAGATGTTAAAAAGTCAAGGGTTACCCGTGCAAGAGTGTAATAGCAGCAAGAGGAGCTGCCTGGTCACATTAAATGTAAAGCCATGTAATTATTTGCTGTTCAAATTTAAAGCCATGTAATAATTTAAGGAAATTTTTTTTAATGCATTATAAACATACTATTACTAGATGACTACTAACAAACTAAAGAACACATCCTGGCCTTATTTCTTTTCCTTGAAAGAGCTACTCAAGAAGAGAAGGAAGGGGGCACTTTTTCCATTTCCTGTTCCCTAACATCTTCATATTTAAATTGCTCTGTGTGACTGTCAAAGACCTCCATTATCCCCCCTCCCCCTCCCCCATGCTTCCTAATCCCCACTCACCCCAATGCAGTATGCTACCCATTCTATGTGTGAGTAAAGAGAGCAAACAGAAATGTTGTCTAGTAGTACTTTCACACAAAAGTGCTTTCTTACATCAAAAAGTTCACTTCCTTATGCAGAGTAAGACATCTGAGGTAGGACTAAGAGGAGCCCTGAAAGGTAAACAGAGCCTGGGAGAGATGGGCCAATCATTGATCAATGAATACACCAATCTGTTTTGATCTGCAAATCAAATGATACAAGGGGGGATAACAGTCAGATAAGGGAAACTAGAGAGAAATTCGATATGGAATATGGATTTTGAAATGCCATAAGGCAGATGTCAATGTAAGCTATTAGCTCAGTATTTCCCAAAGCACATTCACAGGGTTTAAATGAGGATCAGAGACAAAACACTTTCTGCTTGAGTAAATTCGGGAAATGTTTGATCAGACCAAAATGCACATATTTCTTACTGCAAGTCTTCTCATAGTCATCAATTTCTGAATAAGGACTCTGAACCTCCAAGGATTGAGGGGCAGGGGACAGCTTTAGAATAGTGGTATGCCACATTTCCCATTAGTATGTGACCATAAACCTGTTTTTCACTGAACATCTTTAAGAGCCAGTGTTGCTTAGGATCCACTTTGGAAAATATTTATTATGGAAAACTGATAAAAGCCAACATAATGACACTTGTCAAAGACATCACATGATCACTGAGAGACCAGGCTAAACTCCACTAGGAACCTTAAAATCATGGTTAGATGGTTTGACCTTCAAAAATGGAGACCAGGACAGGCCACGGTGGCTCAGCAGGCAAGAATGCTCTCCTGCTATGCCAGAGGACCCAGGTTCAATTCCCGGTGCCTGCCCATGTAAAAAAAAAAAAAAAAAAAAAAAGGAGATCAGTGAAGGGTGACACTGAAGACAAATTTGACCAGAACAAAAGAACCACATCAGGGAAGAAGGCAAAGCCTCGAGCCCTGGGAACTTCCTAGATGACAGCTGTTAAGGTCAGAAGATAGTGATCTGGAAACAAGAGAAAGACTCTCAGAAATTCAGGTTTGTCTGGCTCCGGAGTGGGTATACAACATGATAGCCCATGATTCCATAACTAATGTGCTCTCAGGGCATTTCACAGTGACATTTTTCTTCGCAGAGTAATGAAAAGAGCACTGATCTGGGGGTTATGAGGTTGAGATTCTCAGACAGCCCAGGGATGTGCTAGAGACACTCATACCAGCTCAACAAGAGCCAATGGTTTGCATCTCTTCCCAACTCCACATTGAGCGAAGTCAGGTAGGTAGCTTGGAAATAATCATAGTGGGAGTATTTGCATTATAAAAATTGGCAAACATTACAAGTCAAGGCATTTTGTCCCCAAGAAACAATTATTGTCTTAATACAGATGTATTGACTGTAATTATTAATTATCTCAGAATACCTTTTAATAGCATCTCCTTTCATACTAAGTATACCAGTTGGGAAAATAATTGTAAGGCCACCCTAGCTATAAGGAATAGTTTTCTAACAAATACATCTAGGATTACAAAGGACTGCTTCCTGAAACAGAAGCTATTCAAGAAATGAAATAAATGAAGAGGGATAGGACCTGCTAGGAAGCTTTGCTTGATCAGTTGTTTTCAAACTTTAAATGGTAGAATTTTTTTTCCCCAAATGAAACCTTACCCAGAATCATAATATATAAAATGGAATCAAATGTGGTTAAAAGGGGCCACTGCTGTCCTGTCTGCCCTTTGCCACTTGAGGTGGTGCATGAGGCAGCTCCACTAGAACCCTAGGAATTGATAGTTTGAAAACCCCACTGGTCTGATGAGCATCACTAGATGGACATTCCAGCATTAAGTTGGAATAAATTATTGGGTGACTCTATATTTTCAATGCAGTAATATGATAACAAGGGAAAGAATTGTATTCACTAGGCAATTCCCAGTTTTTATACTTTAAAATAAATATAGTGAGTACATACAAAACTTATTATATTGTAGAGTATAATAAAAAAAAACAATACACCCAATATCCAAGTCACCACTAGTAAGTTAAAGGAAAAGAATGTTTAGCATTGTATTTGAAACTCCCTGTTATTCTTCTTCCTTCCCTCCACAATCCCCAACCCAAAATGATATATACTGAATGGAATCAGTATATATCATTCCTTTCACAGTTTAGTGGGATAAGTTTAGGCAGGAATGTCTGAAGGAGGGATGCATCTCACTGTCTTGCACGTTCACAATTGGCTGGTAAGTCCTTGAGGTTATTTTCCTAGGACTGTTTGAATTAATGGATAAATACTCCAGACTTGGCTATTTCCCAAGCTGATTTGAAGTGGCCAATATAGAAATGTCAATTTTATCCAACTGTGCAGAATGCATAGTGTTTTGATGGAGTTAACTGGTGAATCTGGCACAGAAAACCTTCACAAACCAGTGATTGCCACAGTGTTTTATTCCCAGAAATTGACTACAACAGCGTTTTCAAAGAAAAATGGGCTCATTTAAATCAGAAATCTAACTGAAAGCAGGAGTTAACAAGAGAAGAAAAGCAGATATTAGAGAGGGGTTGGGAGGGACTCTAAGGCATTTGAGGTCTGGTTTGTTCAGTCATTAAGTCAGAAAATAATTCTGAGGCTCTGTTTTGCCTCTTATAGCCCACATGTTGTTGAAATCTCATCTGAGGAGAAGGCAAGTGCAGGGAATAATCATTTTATGAACAAGGTGGTATGCCATTGGACATCTTTATATTCAGGTACTAAATTGTGTACCACAGGCCATCACTAGTCATCATGTAATGAGATGGTAATTGCAAGGGAGGACTGGTAAATGCAAAAGACATTTGAAAAGAGAAAGATCAGTTTGACTAGCTTTAGAGAAATCTTCATGGAGACAGCATCAAATGAAAGCTGGGCCTTGAAGAGAGGGTAGGATATTAAGAAATGGAGAGTGAAAGCATTTTATATTAATAATGAAAATAGCTAATGTTCTTTGAGTTTCATGCTCTGTGGTAAGCACTTAATATCTATGATTTCATATAATCTTCACAACAATGCTCTGATTATTCTCTCTATTTTCCAGATGAGGAAACTAAGGCTCAGAGAGTTAAGTAACTTGTCCAAAGTCACACAGCTAGATAATAGGAGAGTCAGGACTCAAACCGAGATGTCTGACTGAGTAGCCAGGCTTCCCAGATGCCATACTGCCCAGGTAGGGGGGTTGCATGGGAGGAAGCCCAGGCACGGGAGGAAGCCTGCTGTAATTTGCACGCAGAGATGCTCAAGAATGCTTGTTAAATTTAATAAGCAATACAAGACATAGTCCCAGCAGAAGGAGAAGAGCCAAGAACATTAACTAGGTCCAGATGCGGCAAGTGGGACAAGGGCCATGCAGGAATCATGTCTGTTCTAGTTGAATCCTCACATTTTTTAACCTGGGAAACTTGGGTCCACAGTGGTTTAGTGAGAAGTTTAGCGGATAGCAAAATTCCAAGTTAAATTTCATTTTGTCTAACCAAGACTCTTCGTCAAAAACTTGGCATATTATTTTATCATCGTGCACTTTGCTTCCAAAAGAAATTAAAGTAGCTTACTGAAACGCACATAATGCAGTGAAATAAATGATAAGAAAATGAGATAAAAGTCTATAACTTCATTTCATCATACTCAGTGTTATCAAATTAATTTGTCCAAAGCATAGTTCAGATCATATTACTACTTCTCTTAATGAAGTCCTTAATTATCCAGCCCTAACTGCCCTTCCAAACTTGCATTTCAATTACACTGTTCTACAATTCCCCAGTATAGTAGACACCCTTTAAGGAGTATCTGGCTGCTTATAAGCCATGAACTTCAAGGTCATCCAAGAACTTCTCCTATAGCTTCAGTCTCTGGTAGTCATGTATATTTGTGACTTTGATCTTCCGGCAATAGTTTATAAACTGACATAATATGGAGAAAGAAGACTATTTACTGCCCATCAATTCAAGAGCAGGGGATGGCCCTGGCCCACCATGTGAATGGAGAAAAAGAAAACAAGTCTTCAGAGAGATAATATGAAGCAGAGGCAGGAAAATAAAAGGAGGGTTCTCTGCCCTGATCATTTCCCTGTCCTAATTCCAATTTCTTCTGAGGCCTGGTTGTGTATCTGCCTTTAATTGCCTCAAAACACCTCTAAATCCTTGACTTCCCCTTATCTCTTTTTTCCTTTTTGTATGCTGTATGGCAGGGTCACACTTCATTCTTTTTTCATGTGAGTAGCCTATTATTACAGCACCATTTGTTGAATTTTGTTTGCTGGTTGGTTTTTGTTGGTTTCTTTTTTTGTTTGGGAAGTGCATGGCCTGGGAATTGAACCCGGGTCCCCCACATCACAGGTGAGAATTCTACCATTCTACCACTGAACTACCCTCACACACCAGACTTCCCCTTCTTATTCCAGTTGGGTTCCCAACCAGTCTTAATTCATGCACAAACCTGTGTCTTGACCTTATCCTACACCTTGATTTCAAGTCTCTGCTCAATGTTGCTTCCCCTAGAAAGCTCTTTATGATTTACCCCAGGCAAATGTAAATCCCTGAAGTACTGTACCTACATATTTCTTATGAAATATCTGTCTTAGATCATACTATTTAGGATTAACATCTTGCTCTTATCATTATTTCTTGTGAGAAAGGATCCATGCCTTGCTCATTTTTATAGTCTGGACACACCAAAGCACTCTTCTAATGGGTGATTGTCAATCTTTATTTGTTAAATGAGTGAATGAATGAAGCAACTCCTTTTATTCATTCTCTACTGTTGTGCAAATCCCTAAACCTTTCTCCTTTAGGCTAGTTCCACAGAAGTACAGATTTGATCAGCCAATTTACCCAGTTAATGGGAGCAATGTAGACAGACAAATAGGATAACTGTGACCCAGAAATCTTCGTCAGGGCCAGAATGATGTCGGTTGGCTGTCAATATTGATCACGTTTAACTAGAAAATATCCAGATCTCTGCTCTTCTTAGTACTGGGTGGGCATCACCTAAAAGCAAGGGGATGACAAACTGTTCTGACATTTGGAGTCTTTGTGTAATAAAAATGCTTTCATTTGAGAAAGTTTATGCCTGGTTCTGAGCAGAATCAGACCCTTTTAGAATTTCACACTCTGTAATCTATTGCCATACAAATTTTCTGTGGTGATTATGATGAGGGATCTATTAGTTTATCATTTCTAGTGTTATTAAAATAATGTTAATTTATTTTAATTCACACTAAATGAATGAGAATTTGAAGAGTGGACTTACAATAGGGTTTAAGCAATAATCACCTCAGGAAAAGAATGGAGTTATTTGAAGTGCATTGTGGTTTTGTGAAGCAAGTCATTAACCCTGTCAGGTACCTATGTTCCTTCCAAATACCACTTTGGTCTTTCATAACCCTATCAGAGCCCTTTCCAGATGAAAGCCTAGTTATCATCACTATGTTTATGCCATGCACTCAATTGCTCAGATAGCAGGTCACTGTGGTGCTGTGACTTGCCATTTCAGCTGTCTAGACCTGTGCTGACCCCTCATCAGAGCTCGAAAAAGTCTGTCACTCTGCAGTAATAGTTAACACGGAGTTAGAAGGGCAAGACTACAAGAGAGCACTTGGCCAGCATCCATGGTATGGAGTCATCGTTCAGCAGTACCCAACTTGCTAACCTTGGTGTTCAGCTTCACACATGTTGCATTTCCATACAGTCACTGGTAAATAAGGCCCAAGTGTGCATCAGTTCATGGTAATTACCAAGAATAAACCAAGGATCAAGACTTTTAATATTCATGGCACTTTATCTGTGCTTGTCAACTAAGGGTATGCTTAAATTATGAACCTTCAAAAATTCACCCAGGTTTTGAAAAATGGGGAAAGGCATTATTCACTATCTCTAATGCAAATAGTTGATTGTCATATCTTCTATAATTTTAACATCTCTTTTTACCTGAAAGGAATAAGTGTCATAAAGTTTGGTGAGACAGATGTTGGAAAGGAAAATCCTTCTATTTTTTTACCTTTTTTATTGTATAATATAGCATATATACAAAGCAAAGAAAGGAAAAAGGAATCATTTCAAAACACTCTTCAACAAGTAGTTGCAGGACAGATCCAAGTTTGTCATGGGCTACTATACCATCTTTGCAGATTTTTCCTTTTAGCTGCTCCAGAATATAGGGAAAATCCTTTTTTAATCTGCTAAATTCCTTTTAGCCAGCTAGGATAGAGAATGGAAAATGCAGAAAACCAAAAAGATAATGTTTAGAATTTAATACTGTTAGTAGGACTGTCACGCGATATCCAAGTTTAAAATTTTGGTTTGTATTCTTTCAGTCATTTTACAGTATACAAATTTACATAATGAGTTGCAAATTATGTTTTAAATTAAAATGGTACCATACCATTCATATTGTTTTGTTACATACATTTCTCACTTAACAATGTAACAAGAATATTTATTTCATGCAGAGGTTGACAAATTTTTCCCATAAAGGTGTCAGATAACGAATATTTCAAGCATTGTGAGCCGTAAGGTCTCTGTCACAACTACTCAACTCTGCTGTTATAGCTCAAAAGCAGCCATAGACAATATGTAAATGAGTGGGCATGGCAATATTGCAATAATACTTTACAAAAGACAATGGCAGAGTTAGTGAGTTAATGAATTGGAAGACAAAATACAGTAAACTCCCCAAAGGCCTAATCCAACTCCTATCAAAATTACAAGATTTTTTGGCAGATATAGACAAAATATTCAAAATGTATATGGAGAGACAAAACAACTAGAATAGCTAAACTGATTTTTAAAAAGAAAAATAAAATGGGAGAAATCACTCTACTGATTTTAAGACTTTTTGTATAATAACAGTAATCAATGTGTGGTATTGATGGAGGAATAGACAAATAAATCAATGGAGCAGCATTTAGAACACAGAGATAAAGCCACACAAATATATGTAGCTGATTTTTGACAGAGATGTAATAGCAATTCAATGGGAAAGGATCACCTCTTTAAGAAATAGTGCTAAAGAATAGGACATCCACAGGCAAAAAAAAAATGAACCTTGACCTAAACCTCACACCTTATACAAAAAATAACTCAAAATAGATTGTCAATTTAAATGTAAACCATGAAATTATAAACTTTGGGGGGAAATGTTTGAGACCTAGGGTTTGGTGAAAGAATTCTTAGACATAATACCAAATGCACAAAACAGAAAAAATCAATAAAATGGACTTCATTAAAATTAAAAACTTTTGCTCTGTGAAAGACCCTGTAAAGAAGATGAAACAATGAAGAGACAAACTATTGTTTGGGAGAAAGTATTTGCAAACCATATATCTGACAAAGAATTCACATGATGAGGCATCACTATAGACCTTTTAGAACAGTTAAAATAAAAAATAATGACTTAGCTGGTAAAGATACAGAAACTTAATCTCTCCTCCATTACTTGAGGGAAAGCAAAATAGCACAGCCACTTTGGAAAAGATTTGGCAGTTTCTTTAAAATCTAAACATACATTTACTATTTATCCCAGCAATCACATTCTTGGGCATTTATCCCAGAAAAATGAAAAACGTATCTCCATGCAAAAGCCTATTAAAAATGGTCATAACAGCTTTATCTGCAATTGCCAAAACTGGAAACAACCTAAATGTCCTTCCATAGGTGAGTGGTTACTCAAACCATGCTGCATCAATATCATGGAGTACTACGTGGCACTAAAAAGGAATGAGCGATTGGTATATGCAACAACTGGATGCATCTCAAGGACACCATGCTGAATGAGAAAAAAATCTCAAAATATCATAGATGCATGAGTCCACTTATATGACATTCCCTAAATGAAAAAATATAGAGTTGGAGAATAGATGAGTGGTTACCAAGATTTGGGGTTTGTAAGGGAGAAGGGGATAGATAGGACTCTAAAAGGGTAGCACAAGGGAGAACTTTGTTTGATAGAATAGTTCTACATCTTGATTGGGGTAGGGGTTACAGGAATCTACATTCATATTGCACCAATGTCAATTCCCTGATTTTGATATTGTGCTATAGTGGTGTAAAATGTAACCAGTGGGGTAAATCAGGTGAAAGGTACATGGGACCTTTCTGTACTGTCTTTAGAACTTCTGTGACACTAATTGGTCTAACTCCTCAATATCCAATACCAAGTAGGAAAATTTATCTTGGAAATACCCCTACAATCTAATAAGGATCCCTTACCTTGGAAATGTAACCATGATGTCCCTTTTTTAGCCCAGACCCCTCTCACTGTCCTGCATACCCAGTTATCCAAAGAAACATCACCAGACTGGACATCAGTTGGTTCCCAAGGAGCCCCCACTAGGCTTCCTGCACTGAAGCTTTCCTCTCCCCATCCCTCGCTTAATCTGACTAGTTGCCGTTCTTACCTTCTCTGAATCAGCTCTCTCACCCTTTCTAAGCCAATCTTAGTACCTGAAAGAAGTTTTAAGGCAGCACTCAGAAACTTATTTCCAGATATCATCTCTAATTTTAACAGGAGCCAATCTTTTTTTTTTTCCTAACCTGAAGGAGCGACTTTAATTGAAGGAAGAGGGAATAAAACTAACATTTGTTAAGCCCCAATTATGTTTATATTTATACAGATTATATTTTCTCTTTACAACTATCTCTTGAAATAGACACTATTTCCTCCCATTTTTTGAAGATAAGAAAACTGATGTTCAAATAATTTAAATAAATTAGTCTTATCATAGAGTTGAGATTTAACATCCCAGCCCATGTGGATCTGGAGTCTGTTCTCTTTCCACCAAATCTTGCAGTACCCTTACATTCTGGGATATTATTTTGTGAAACTCCAAGATGAGAGAGCAGGAATTAGGCCACAACACTCTCCCTATTTCATCAAGAGCAGATCCAATTGCATCTGTTTTGTGATTGTTACTAATATTTAATTTGGGTAGAAAAGGTCCCACTGCTTTAAAAATGTTTGCATAGCACTTGCAGTAGGAAGAAACAAAAAGTACCCTAATCTACAGTGTCAGTTTTTTCTACTTACAAACCATGTCTATTCCTATAGATGTTTCCGATGATATTCTCAGATTCAATAAACACTTGTACCATTCACACACCTTCAGGTACAATCTAAGAAATACTGGAGTGGTAGTAGAGCTCAACAAATGTCATTCTGTGACATTCCTTCTAACTCTGGCTAATCTCAACTACAACAAAGATGGTTATCTGAGATGCTCATGGTTTGTAAAAATTCTTCAGCTGCTGGAAATATATAATTTTAAATTTCTTGGTACATTTTCTCAGAGGTATATCTAGTCACATAACCACCTTTGTCTGCTTTTTTTTTTTTTGTTCTCCTGCTCTTGCATCTATCTCCTTCTTTGCTTTGAGCCAGTGGTCCATAATCTGTGTAAATAAAGGTCTCTGTTGAGAGAGAATGGATATGCTGCAGCGGCATGTGTGAACAAATGGGAAGTGACCAGATATACTCCTGGACAATGTTTTTTGAAGCAGAACATTTGGCAGCTTTGCAGTCAGAGAATGGATAATAACATCTGAAGTCAGCTACAGAAAGGTCAATAAGTGATCAACATGTGAAGAAGGAAGCCAGAAGAAATGGCAGTAGGAGAAATAGATAAGAGGCAAAAAGCATTGAGCAGAGCAGCCTCAGATTTGGCAGATGGCTTCCAGCATTTGTTGGGCTGGGGATTTGCAGTACTGAGTTTTAGTATTTCTAACCCTCTTATAATTGTGTCATTCATCAAAAAGCCACACTGGAAATGGAAATCTAGACTGAATGATTTGCCTCCTGACCGCAAGGTACTTGCAATTTGTCCAGGGATGGCAGAGGGGCAGAGATGAAGGCTTCCCATTTCCTCCATGAGCCTGCTTCACAAAGCTGGGAGATGGTCAGGAGTCACAGTCGTGATGCGTGTCACCTCTGCAGAGGCAGGTGACCATTGAAGGGGCATTCCAAAAAGCTTGACTGAGGCATTCTCTCACCCCATAAATATTTACTGGCAGGTCTAGTGTCCCTACAGATGATATCAGACATAAAGTACATCAAATAAAATCATCCATTGTCATCCTCAGTGCAGCATGGGATGCACAATAGATATTAGCTAAAGGTTGGTAACTTTCCTCCCTAAACTGAATTCATTTTGAACACAGGAAGTTTGAGATGCCTATGGGATTGCTACATAGAAATGTCAGCATTCAGCAGGACACAACTAAAGACGAAGCTCAAATTCAAAGAGAGGCAGATTTGTCAGAGTGGGAAGAGGTGGAAGTGGAAAAGGGCCTTCGGTTACCATACTTTAGAGGTCAGAATGTTTTTTGCAGCAGTATATTGAAGACTGAGAATATCCTTAATCTTATCATTTATATTTTGATTTTTTAATCTCTGCTTGGTCAGTGACCTGGCTTCTGGATTATGTTTATTCCATACAGTTTATGATAAAATAAGCAGATAAAAACTTAAGTCACTGGACTTAGCGTTAGGAAAAAGAAATTTCTTGAGTGGCTTTCTTGCCCAGTAAGTGTCAATGACCATGCCCGCACATCTCCGGCATGAAATCTAAGCTCTAGTAATTGCCTCAATATCTACCATTCTCCATCAACAGAAGCACTAGTGGTTTGGGTCATGGTCTCTTGTATTTCCCTCTGTTTGCAGAGAAGAAGAAACACACATTTTGGATTTCAATTATGAGCTCTCCTATTTGACCCTGCTGGCTTTGAAACCATAAAATGATCCCTCTCTGTGTTTCATATTTCTCCTTTCAGAAAGTACCAGTGAGATTCAGTCGGTAGGGACATGTGATGAAAAAAATCGGAATGAAAATTGAAGTTCCTTTAAATGCCAGATGCCAAAAGAACAAACCTAGTTAATGATCTAACTTTAAAATATTTTGTTAGCTTTCTAGCAAATAAAATAGCAGCAGGAAAGCAAGCAACATAAATGTATCATAATGTCCACTGACTTAGAAAACAACAACAACAAGCAGTGCATTCTAATGGGGCAAGGGAGGAGAAATAAGAGAAAAAAGAAGTAACAGTAATATTGAGCTCCTACTATGTGCCAAGTACATATAACATATATTGCCTGTCCCTCATGCACAAGGTACTGTGCTCAATACATGGATGGGATAAAGGTAAGTCCCTGACCTCAAGTAATTCTGATCAGGACCTGTCACCTGGGATGGGTAAATATTTAAAGAAATGTGTCAGCTCAGCATATTTTTAACTGAATTCTCTAATCAGTTACATCTTCTATATGCTTTTGCTTATGACTATATCAAGAAGGATTATGGTCAGAAAATGTTCAGAGCTATTGTATTCTTCCTTCCATCTTAGATATGGACTGATTGTAATATGATATTTTGGATTGAATCCTGGAACAGAAACAGGACATTAGTGGGAAAACTAGCAAAATCTGAATAAAGTTTAATTAGTAGTAGTTAATTTCTAAGGTACTACAGTGATGGTAATTATCAGAGGGCACTAAGTGAAGAGTTCCAGGAACTCTTTATTATCTTTGGAAATTATCTGAAAATCTAAAATTATTCAAAAATTTTAGAAATATTAAAAAAAGAGAAGGATACGCAGGATTATCTAAAACCCCTTAGAGTTCTCTCTTGTGTTGCCTGGCAAGGAGCTGGCTTAAACTGGGGGCTCCCCTTCTCCCAGCAGGAGGGGCTGTGAATGACCTAAACTTCCCCCAAGGTCTGCAATAACTCTTATGAACAGCTGGCACTCAAGCCCAGACTACTTGGCACTCTATCTCAAACTATTTGTCCCCACGGGCAAGGCCATTCTTACATTCATCCCATAAAAATGCACAGCAAGATGGGTGGAATCTAGCTCCTAGATCCCAGCCCCAGTGTGTGTCCATCTGTGCCCAGACGTACCATCCTGAGAGGATAGAAGATCTGTGCATCTTGTGACCTTCTTTCTGTGAGTTCCATTCTGTAGCATATTTGCACAAGCCCATTTCATGATGAATGCTATGGAAGCCATCATGCTTTGTTTTTTAATTTTCCTTTTTGAACAGCTCCATGTTTTGTTTTATTTAGCTTTGCTTACTAACAGAAAAATACAAATTTGAATAGCCTACCTTTTTAAAGTTGAAAATCAAAGGAGTAGGGAGGAAGAGTGCTGAATCAAACAGATTTGAATAGGACAGCTAAATCTGAAGGCATAGATAAGTAAGTGTTTCAATTCCACAACTCATCTTTAAATTGTCATCGCCAATTTTGATACATGTAGAATTTGTGCCAACAAGTGTTTTGTGTATAACTATTGAGATTTTCTTATTCAAAAAACATTAACTTATATATATCCAAAATTTCAACTACTTCCCCAAAAACTTTAAAAGCCTGGATGTATGTTTTGTAGGCAGAAATAAAAATCATGGATAGAAATGATCTATTAATTTGAATGCATAAATTTAAAGATGAGGGTGAATTCACCTTAAATATTGGAAAATTCAAGTTTTGAAAATTGTCTACAGAAAGCTTCAGTTTTCTTCAGGTATTAGGCTATACACTTAATGAGGAACATAACTTGTCTTCACAATTTCAAAGGCAGCTGGAGGCTTAACACATTGGTATAGACAAGCCTATGCAAGGCCTTCTCACTTTGTGAACGAAATTTTAAATAATGTGTGAAAATTCTGAGGTAGTAAAATATTTAGTACTCTCACATGACAAAATACAAGGCAAAAAATCAATTCCCACCTTAGGAATGAAAGACTGGTCCTGCAGGAGCAATACACCAATTGAATGAACAGTCTCAAATCGGGGCAACAAACTTTTTGGAAGAGCAGATTTATGTCCAATGTGAAAATCTGGGATTCGGAGTTTCTTCAAATAATTTCACAGGCAAAATCAGTAAATTTCCTAGGAGCAGTGGGGAAAAAAAGAGGAAAAAGCAGTTACAAGCACATTGCTACCTGAATCTTTTCTATCCTCCTGTTCCTCTGACCACTTATTTTCTCTGTCCTTCCAAATGAAGGATTCTCCATTTTCTCAATGATCCCATAACAAGAAAATATTTTCTGCCTACTTCAGATACTTTTCAAAAGGAAGCAAAGGTTCTTCTGGCATGGTGGAAGAAACCACTACAGCCTACATCACCTCGATTACATGTAAAACTGCTTGACAAAATACAAACAGCAACTTCTTGAAGACTCTGAAAAGTAAACAAAAGGAGGCACGTTGTTGAAGGAAGATCAAACGTGGAGAAGGAAACCATGTTACTGGTTGAGTGTAATGCAGGTGATTAAAACTCAAACAGAAATACCATATTTCTGGTTAGAGAAATTGGATAAAGTTGCCCTGGCAGGCTGGAGAATGTGGGAAGAATTCTGGAGAGGAGTTAGCTGAAGCAGCAAATATTATGCTATACATGAACCCACACAAGTCTCAGTTTCACTTGAGCTTGCATGTGTGGGAGACACCCAAAGCAACACAGCCACAACTTTCAGAATGGAGCTAAGATTTAACCACAGCTCAAAGCACACCTGAGAGGCTCATGCACAATGCAGATCCAAAGCAGCATAGCAAAAGCTTTGAAATGGAACAGAGATTGGAACCACCACCCAGAGGAGGAGAAAAAACTCATGCTTTGAAACGAAACAGGTTGATAGCCTGCTACAATAAAAACAGAAAGAATCATTCTTAAGAATAAGGAATATCTCCAGGAAAAAAGAAATGCATTACAAATGACAACAGAGTAAATTATCCAAGGAAATATAGCAATCCTAAATGTCTATGCACCTATCAATAGAGCTTCAAAATGCATGAAGCAAAAACTGACAAAACGGAAGTGAAACAGAAGGTTCCACAATTATATTTGCAGACTTCAGCACTCCTTTTTCAGAAATCAATAGAACAAGTTGACAGAAAATCAGTAAGGAAATAGAAGACCTGAACAACACTATCAACAAATTTGATGCAATTGGCATTTATGGAACACACTACTCAACAACAGCAGACCATACATTATTTTCAAGTCCACATGGAATATTCACCAACATAGACTGTACTCTAGTCCATAAACACATCTTAAGATATTTAAAAGAATTGAAATCTTACATAGTAAGTTCTCTGACTATAATGGAAATAAACAAGAAATTAATAACAAAAAAAAATCTGAAAAATCCTCAAGTCCTTGGAAATTAAACAACAACTTTTAAATAAATCATCAGTCAAAAAGGAAGCCACAAAGGAAATTAGAAAACATTTTTAATTGAATGGAAATTAAAACACAATATCAAAATTTGTGGAGTACAATTTAAACAATGTTTCATGTGCTATGTCTTTCTAGTTACTGTTCCTGTCTTTTGTTGTATCCAGTCTTTTGCTTATCTTCTCTATTAATGAATTTTTAATTTGAGTTACTGTCTTTTGCAATTTTGGAATTTCTATTTGTTCCCTTTTATATATTCCAATTCTTTGACGAGAGTGTCCTTCTCCTTAACTATTTTGCACACCTTTCCTTCTATTCAGCGGGCAGATTAGTTATATTTATATTAAAGACTTTTTCCTGCTAACTCCAATATCTGAGTCACCTGTGCATTTCCTTCTATTGTCTTTTCTTTAAATCTCAGTTTTCAGGTTATGGTCCTGTATTGGCATGCCTATTTGTTTTTAATGACTACCAGGTATTAGTTAAAAGAAATTATAGTTTCCATATATTATCACCCTTTCCTCTTCTAGAGACTAAACTGAAACAAAACCAGGCAGCAATTTTGGTAAGTTTCCACTTACCTCTAGCTCACCTCTGTTCCTGGAGTGTGAGCCTCCAGGGTTTCAAACCTTGAGAGTAGTGCATTCACCAGGGACCTCACACTTAGTGAGTCCTCAATTACAATCGTTGTCACATTAGTATCTAGAGGCTTTCTGCTTAACTTCATGGCTTCTGTTTCTTGCAGATTCCAGGAGCAAATATTTTGAAGAGAAAGCCAACATGTGTCAGGCTCAGTCTCCCACACCTCCTTCCTCCCTGGGATCTTGGCCCCTAAAGTCTCAAACACCTCTCCAGCCCCACATGGCCTCCCAATTCTCTGTTGGTTTCTTTACCCCTTAGCATAGCCCCTCTGCTTAGGGAAACTATGCGATCTCAGCCTCTTGCCCTGTGCCCAAAATCGGAAGATGCACGCAGGAAAATTGTGACTGAAGAATGTCCGTTCACTTTTCTGTTGTTCCAATTTTTCCACAATCTTGGCCCTGTAGACCATAACACTTAAGCAGCTCTCTAATATCTTCTTTTTTATATTTTTATTGAGAAATATCCATACACATAAAGTCCAACCATATTATACAATCAATGGCTCACAATATCATCACATAGTTGTATGTTCTTCACCATGATCATTCTTAGAATATTTGCATCATTCCAGAAAAAGAAATAAAAAGGAAGAAAACAATCCATGTGTCCCATACCCCTTATGCTTCCCTCTCAACCCATGTATCACACACCCCTTATGCTTCCCTCTCATTGAGCTATAGTATTTCAATCTACCCAATTTTTACCCTTTATCTTCTCCAATCATTTATTCATTTACTACCTAATTTTTTAAATTCATGTATCCAAACCCTGGATAAAAGGAGCATCAGATGCAAGCTTTTCACAATCACTGTCACACTGTAAAAGCTGTACAGTTAAACAGTCATCTTCAGGAATCGAGGCTACGGGAACACAGTTCATCAGTTTCAGATACTTCCCTCCAGCCACTCCAATACACCATAAACTAAAAAGGGATACCCGTAATCATAATAACCTCCAGGTTAACCTCTCAACTCTGTTTGAAATCGCTCAGCCACTGAGACTTTGTTTTGTCTCATTTTTCTCTTTTCCCTTTTGGTCAAGAAGGGTTTCTCATTCCCATGAGGCTGGCTCCAGCTCATCCCCAGGGTTCTGGTCCCATGTTGCCAGAAAGATTTGTGGGAAGTCATATCCCACATAGGGGAGAGGGCAGTGAGTTTACCTGCCAAGTTGGCTTAGAGAAAGAGGCCACATCTGAGCAACAAAAGACGTTCTCTGGGAGTGACTCTTAGGCATAATAATCAGTAGGCTTAGCTTCTCCTTTGCAGTAATAAGCTTCATAGGGGTGAACCCCAAGATTGAAGGCTCAGCCTATTGAATTGGTTGTTCTTATTGCTTGCAAGAATATCAGAAATTCCCTACATGGGGAGGTTGAATATTTCCTCCTTTCTCCCCAGCCCCCCAAGGGGACTTTGCAAATACTTTTTTATTCTCTGCCTAAATTACTCTGGGATATATCGGGGCATCACACTAACTTTTACAAACCAAGAAGATCTCACACCCTATTCAAGATTCCATGTAATTATGGTGTTCAAGTAAACTGACCATATAAGTTAAATCAGATAATGTGCTAGCCAAAATATAAATTTTGCATGAAATAAACATCACTTCCTTTGATCTCGCACAGAGTTTGATGTTTGAAAATATGGGACATATTATCCTTTACCTAGTATTCAGATTCACCTTAGTCCTATCAAGCTCAGCTTCATCCATATCTCTAGACAAAGTCTGATTACTTTTTCAGCTTTTTTAACAGTTGCTGAATGGGGTAATGGTGACTTTCACAGCTTCAATGCTCTAACCTTGAGTCTCAGGTATCATATAAATACTTGAAGTTTTGGGGAATGACCAGATTATAAACAAATAGCTCAGTATCTCAGAAATATCAGTTCCAACTCCTAAATATATGTGACTGCTGTAAAAGCTTAAAATCTGGGAACCTTTAAATAGGCTCCAACCTGATAACCCATGCTCTCAACTTCAATTCTCTGGGTTTGTATATTATAGTTCATCTATATGAGTGAGGTATAATAATATTTGTGTTTTTATTTCTGACATTTTATTCAACATACTGTCCTTAAGTTTCATTCGCTTAGTTGCATGCCTCAACTTCATTCTTTCATGCGGCCCCTCAGTAGTCTGTTGTATGTAAACACCACAGTTCCCCCTTCCATTCCTCAGTCTTCATATGCTTAGGCCACTTCCGGCCATTGCAAATTGAATACTGCCACCATAAACATCAATGTGCCAATGTCTATTCCTGTCCCCTTCTCAGTTCCTCCAGGGATATACCTAGCAATGGGGTTGCAAGATCATATGGTAAACCCACCTGTAGCATCCTGTGGAACGACCACTCTGCCCTCCAAGGGGCTGCACCTCTCAGCTTCCGTACCAACAGTAAATAGGTGCATCTCTTTCTCCACATTTCCTCCAGCACTTGCTTCTCTTTTCATTTTTAAACAATTGTATTTGCACATTATGAAATCTAATGTAAGTAAATGGATACGCCTTTGTCACCATAACCTACATGAAGACTTTTATTTTTCTTCTGCATAGAATCCATACACTCCCTCAGAACCGCCCCCCCCAACACACACACACTCTTTACATTTAGTTTTGGTCTTTGTTACATTCAGTGGAAGCGAATTACAATATTACTGTTTACTATAGGCCCTAGTTTACATTGATTGTGTCTTTTTCTGTATAAAATCTGTTCTAATTTGCAAGCTGCCATAATGTGATATAACAGAAACAGAATGACTTTTAACAAGGAGGAATTTATTAAGTTGCGAGTTTACAATTCTAAGGCCATGAAAATGTTCAAATTAAGGCACCAGGAAGAGGTTACCTTTGTTGTGTAAAAAAATGGACAAGGCTTTAAGCCTCCTGAAATGTTATATAGAAATAGAATAAACCGGGCTGAGGCTCCAAAGTTTCAGGAAGTAGGTTTTATTTTCTATGGCCATAGGGCTCAGTTGAGTGGCCTTTGAAAGTCTAAGCTCGAACAAAAGGCAGACTTAGCTTTTATAGACTGTATTACGTGCTAAAGATAAGGTAAACTTAATGTGGCCACCTGCAATATTAAAGGAAAAACAATTGGTTAGTTTAGGGCGTAAAACAGGTTACAAAAGCAGATGAGCTGTTAGGGGAGGGTCCCCATCCCAGGTGTCTTATCTCATTTGCCTGAAGTTTCACCCAGTCCTGAAGGTCAGGAGAGGTGGGTTGGTGATTTTCAACAGAGAAGGAAGTTGAACCAGAAGAAGGGGGGAGAGACCTGCCTGCTTTAAAGCCTGCTTGCTATACCTTCACTCACAAAAGGCTGATGAAGTTCAGGATTTCTCGCTCAGCTAGAACAGCATATGGTGATTCTTGTTTCATGAAGCTCCCCCAGGAGCATTTTCCTTCGTCATCTCCAAAGGTCTCTGAATTTGTGGGCTCTTTAACTTTCTCAAAAATGGTTCTCTCTTAAAAGGCTCCAGTCAGCAACCTGACCTTGAATGGGTGGAGACACATCTCCATGAAATCATCTGATCAAAAGTTACCACCCATAATTGGATGGGTCACATCTCCATGGACACAATCAAAAAGCTCCCATACACAGCAATATTGAATGAAGATTAAATAACTTGGATTTTCTGGGGTACACAACAGATTCAAACTGGCACACCATCCATTTTCAACCCTTTGCACTGTTGACATTAATTTGTTCTCCACCATACAAAAACGTTTTTTCGTTTATACGTTCAATCACCATCATTATCCACTCCAGGTATTCCTAAGTATTACTATCTCAGTCTTTGTACTCTATCTTTCCTTCTGGTTTCATATGTGCCCCCAGAGCACTTCTCCCTCCACCATACTGACATTCAGCTTCTTTCAGTGTACTTATATTATTGTGCTACCATGAGGTAGTATTGTGCTATCCATTTCTGAATTTTTATGATCAGTCCTGTTGTAAAATGTGTATCCTTTCAGCACCAAGTGCCCAATCTCAACCTTTCTTCTATCTCCTGATAATCTGTTTTCTTAACTTTAACACTCAAAGTTCACTAATTAATATTAGTTTATATTAGTGAGACAATACAGACTTTGTCCTTTTGTTTCTGGCTAATTTCACTCAGCATAATGTCCTCAAGGTTCATCACATTGTTACATGATTCATGACTTTGTTCTGTCTTAGAGCTGTACAGTATTCCATCATGTGTATATACCACAGTTTGTTTAGCCACTTGTCTTCTGATGGACATTCAGGCTGTTTCCATCTCTTGGCAATCATAAATAATGCTACTATAAGCATCAATAAGCAAATGCCCATTTGCGTCCTTGCCTTCAGTTCCTCTGAATGTATACCTAGTAATGGGATTGCTGGATCATATGGCAATTCTATACTAAGCTTTCTGAGAAACTGCCAAACCGCCTTCCAAAGTGGTTGTACCATTTTACATTCGCACCAACAGTGGATAAATGCCTCTTTCTCCATATCCTTTCCAGGACTTGTTTTCTGTTTTTTTGATAATGACCATTATAATGGATGTGAGATGATATCACATTGTGGTTTTGATTTGCATTTCCTTAATAGCCAGTTAAGTTGAGTATCTTTTCATGTGCCTTTTTGCCATTTTCATTTCCTCTTCTAAGAAGTGTCTATTCATGTATTTTGCCCATTTTGTAAATTGGGCTGTTTCTCTTCTTGTTGTTGAGTTGAAGAATCTCTTTATATAATCTGGATACTAAATTCTTATCTGATATGTGGTTCCCAAGTATTGTCTTCCATTGTGTAGGCTGCCTTTTTACTTTCTTGACAAAGTTCTTTGATGTAAAAACAGTGTTTAACTGAATGAAGCTGCATCTGAGCTATAGTTTTTTTGTTTGTTTGTTTTTGTTTTTTGTTTTTTATATATTTTTTGTATTTTTTATTTTTATTTTTTCTCTATATTATCTTTTTATTTCTTTTTCTGTTGTTTTGCTATTTCTTTTTCTAAATCGATGAAAATGTACTAAGAAATGATGATCATACATCTATGTGATGATATTAAGAATCACTGATTGCCTATGTAGAATGGAATGATTTCTAAATGTTGTGTTAGTTAATTTTTTTAATAAAAAAAAAAACAATGTTTAATTGTGTGGAGATTCTGCTTATCTATTTCTTTTTTTGAATGCTTGTGCTTTGAGCCAGAAAACCACTTCCTATCACAAGATTTATAAGATATTTCTCTACATTTTTTCTAAGTTTTATGGTCTTAACACTAATGTTTAGGTCTTTGATCCATTTAGAGTTAATTTTTGTATAAAGTGTGAGATATGGATCATCTTTCACTCTTTTGCTTATGGATATACAGTTCTCCAAACATCATTTATTGGAGAGGCTACTCTGTCCCCAGTGGTTTGACTTGACTGCCTTATCAAAGATCAATTGTTTATAGGTGAGAGGATCTATTTCTGCACACTCTATTCAATTCCATTGGTTAAAATATCTATCTTTATGCCAGTATGATGCTGTTTTGACCATTGTAGTTTTGAAATATGCCTTAAAGTTAGATGGTATGAGACCTTCCACTTCATTTTTCTTTCTCAAGATATTTTTATCTATTTGGGACACCTTCCATTCCAGATAGATTTAGATAATCATTCTTCTATTTCTGCAAAGTAAGTTTTGAAGATTTTAATTGGTATTGCCTTGAATCTATAAACCAAGTTGGGTAGAATTGACATCTTAACTATATTTAGTCTTCCAGTCCCAGAACACAGTATGCCCTTCCATATATTTATGTCTTCCATGATTTCTTTTAACAATTTCTTGTAGTTTTCTGTGTATAGGTCTTTTGTATCCTTAGTTAAGATTATTCCTAAATATTTGATTTTTTTCTTTGATATTGTAAATGGAATTTTTTAACTTTCCTCCTCAGATTGCTCATCACTAGTGTACAGAAACACTACTGATTTTGGGGTGTTGTACTCTGCCTCTTTGCTGTACTCATTTATTAGCTCTAGTAGCTTTGCTGTAGATTTTTTGAGATTTCTACATGTAGTATCACATCATCTGCAAACAGTGAAAGTTTTACTTTTTCCTTTCCAATTTGCATGCCTTTTATTTCTTTTTCCTGTCTAATTGTTCTGGCTAGAACCTCCAGCACAATGTTGAATAACAATGGTGACAGTGGGCATCCTTGCCTTGTTCCTTATCTTAGAAAGAAAGCTTTCAGTCTTTCCCCTTCAAGGATAATGTTGGCTGTGAGTTTTTCATATGTTCCCTTTATCATGTTGAGGAAGTTCCCTTCTATTGCTATCCTTTGAAGAGTTTTCATCAAGAAAGGATGTTGAATTTTGCCAAATGCCTTTTCTACAACAATCGAGATGATCATGTGGTTTTCTGCTTTGACTTACTGATATGGTATACTACATTAATTGATTTTCTTGTTTGAACTGGCCTTGTGTACCTGGAATAAAATTCACTTGGTAATGGTGTATAATTATTTTAAGGTGCTGCTAGATTCCATTTGCAACAAAATGGAATTTTGCATCTATATTCACTAAAGGATTTTAATGTTGTTGAGGATTTTTGCATCCATATTCATTAAAGAGATTGGTCTGTAAATTTCTTTCCTTGTAATATCTTTGTCTAACTTTGGTATTCAGGTGATGCTGGCTTCATAGAATGAGTTAAGTAGCTTTCCCTCCTCTTCAGTTTTTTTTTGTTGTTGTTGTTGTTGTTTTTGAAGAATTTGAGCAGGAGTGGTACTAATTCTTTCTTGAATTCTTGGTAGAATTCACATTGAAGCCCTCTGGTGCTGGACTTTTCTTTTTTGTGAGCTTATTGATGACTGATTAAATCTCTTTACTTGTGATTGTTTTGTTGAGGTAATCTATTTCTTCTTGAGTCAATTTTGGTTGTTCATACCTTTCTAGGAAGTTGTTCATTTTGTCTATGTTATCTAGTTTATTAGCATTCAGTTGCTCAGGGTATACTCTCATTACCTCCTTTATTTCTGTGGGGCCAGAGGTTATGTCCCCTTTTCCATTTCTGATTCTGATTTTAATTATTTGCTTCTTCTTTCTCTATATATAGATATAGATAAAGATAAAGATAAAGATAAAGATACAGATACAGATACAGATACAGATACAGATATAGATATAGATATAGATATAGATATAGATATAGATATAGATATAGATATAGATATATAGATATAGATATAGATTTGTCAGCCTAGCTAAGGGTCTATCAATTTTATTGATTTTCTCAAAGAATCAACTTCTGGTTTTGTTGATATTCTTGATTGTTTTCATCTTCCCAATTTCATTTATTTCTGCTCTAATCTTCAGTTTCTTTCCTTTTGTTTGCTTTGGGATTAGTTTACTGTTCTTTCTCTAGTTTTTCCTAGTGAAAAATTAACTCCTTGATTTTTGCTCTTTCTTCTTTCTTAATGTAGGCATTTAAGGCAAAAATTTCCATCTCAGCACTGCCTTTGCTGCAACCCATAAATTTTGTTATGTTGTGTTTTCATTTGCCTCAAAATATTTACTGGTTTCTCTTGTAGTTTTTTCCTTGACTCACTAGTTGTTTAAGAGTGTGTTGTTTAGCCTCCATATATTTGTGAATTTTCTGGCCCTCTGCCTGTTATTGATTTCCAACTTCATTCCATTATGATCCAAGAAAGCTTTTTGCATAATTTCAATCTCTTTAAATTTATTCAAACTTGTTTTGTGACCCAGCATATGGTCTCTCTTTGAGAATGATCCATGAGCACTTGAGAAAAATGTTTATCCAATTGTTGTGGGGTTTAATGTTCTGCAAATGTCTGTTAAGTCTAGCTTATTTATTTGAAATCTCTGTTTCCTTATTGAGTCTCTGTCTAGATGTTCTATCCATTGATGAGAGCAAGAAATTGAAGTCTCCAACTATTATAGTAGGGGTGTCTACTTCTCTTGTATTCTCAGCGTTTGCCTCATGTATTTTGGAGCACTCTGGCTTGGTGCATAAATATTTATGATTGCTACATCTTCTTGTTGAATTGCTCCTTTTAGTAATACATAATGTTTTTTTGTCTCTTTTAATTGTTTTACATCTTTAGTCTAATTTGTTGGATATTAGTATAGCTACACCTGCTCTTTTCTGGTTGATCTTTGAATGAAATATTTTTTCCCAACCTTTCACTTTCAAACTATTTTTGTCCTTGAGTCTAAAGTGAGTCTCCTGTAGAGAGAATATAGATGAGTCCTATTTTTTAATCCATTCTGCCAGTCTATACCTTTTTATTGGGGAATTTAATCTATTAACATTTAATGTTATTACTGTAAAGGCAGTACTACCATTTTGTCTTTTGGGTTTTATATGTCATATCTAATTTTTTTTCTCTTTTTACCTTTACTGATAGTCTTTATGGCTACACTCTTCTCCAGATCTCTCTGTTCTGCCTTTTTCTCTCTCTCTTTAATGCTCCCTCTAATATTTCTTGTAGAGCTGGTCTCTTAGTCACAAATTCTCTCAGTGATTATTTGTCTGAAAATATTTTAATCTCCCCCTCACTTTTTAAGGACAATTTTGCTAGATATAGAATTCTTGGTTGGTTGTTTTTCTCTTTTGGTATCTTAAATATATCATACCACTGCCTTCTTGCCTCCATGGTTTCAACATAGTTTTATTAAACTTCCCATGTATGTGATGGATTGCTTTTTCTTGCTGCTTTCAAATTTTTTTCTTTGTCTTTGACATTTAACAATCTGATTAATAAGTGTCTTGGAGTATATCTATTTGTATCTATTCTGTTTGGGGTATGCTGCACTTCTTGGAACTGTAATATTATGTCTTTAACAAGAGATGGAAATTTTTCAGTGATTATTTCCTTCATTAGTCTTTCTCCTCCTTTTCTTTTCTATTCTCCTTCTTGGGCATACACTATAGGTATATTTATGTCCCTCATATTGTCATTCAATTTCCCAAGACACTATTTATATTTTTCCAATCTTTTTCCTATATTATCTTTTGTGCATCAGATTTCAAATGTCCAGTCTTCCAGTTTACTAATCCTTTCCTCTTCCTCTTCAAATCTGTTGTTGGAGGTTTCCATTGGGTTTCTTTTTGTTGTTGTTGTTGTTTTTTTATCTCTTCTTTTGTGTCTTTTGCTCCCAGAAGCTCTGTGATTTGATTTTTCAAACTTTTGAGTTGTTCTTTATGTCTTCTTTTTTTTTAACATGGGCAGGCACCAGGAATTGAACCAGGTCTCTGACATGGCAAGTGAGAATTCTACTGATCCACCTCACACCACCTCCAATGTCTTCTTTATATTTTCCCTTAACTCATTGATTTGATTTTTGATGAGATTTTGCATGTCAGTTTGAAATTCTGAATTAGTTGTTTCAACTCCTGTATCTTATTTGAAGTGTTGGTTTGTTTCTTTGACTGGGCCACAGCTTCAATATTCCTAGTATGAGTCATTATGTTTTGCTTGCATCTAGACATTTGATTTCCTTAATTAGCTTATTCTGGATGTTATTTTCACTCTTTTACCTAGGTTTTTCTTGCTGGATAGCTTTGTTCTCTATCTGTTCTTTGACTTCAATTCAACTTATTCTAGACCTTTACCATAGGTTCTGTTCAATTGATCAGAATTTTTCAGTTCTAGCTTTTGTTTCTCGCCCTGACTATATGGAGCCTCTCTCTCTCTCTTTCTTTTTTTTTCTGAGGAGGTGTCCTCAGCTATTATAGACCTTAGTCAGATTTTCCTAGGCCAGACAGACCCATTTCTCAGGAGGAGAGAGTAACCAGCATCAGTTTTTCCTGAGGATGAGACTCAGCAGGTTGTCAGACTTTCCTATGCAACCTCTAAACTGTGCTTTTCCTATCCTGCTTAGCATGTGGTGCTTGTCTGCCTGGGGTTCCCAGCAGGTTAAAGTGATGTGGTGCCTTTAATTTCAACAGACTCTCCTTGCTGGGAGCATGGTTGAGACAGAGATGAGGTAGTAGGCAGGCTTTGTTTGCTACTGTTTTCCAACCCCTGGGGCCTGAATTCCTTGAAGGAGGGATTCCACTTGAGCTGGGTCCCACTCCCTTTTTCTTGGGGAAGATATGCCCTGTAGTGGATTAATGCCTTTCACCTGACTAGTTACTCTGTCTCTCAGACATGCCCTAGTTCTACCCTTTCCTGGGGCAGTGCTGGAGACTGAGAGTGCTTGCAGTTCTATCTAATGATCTGTTAAGAAGTAAAAATTAAAGCAAAAAAGCCTTTTCAGAGCTAAACCTCCACTCTTTGGATTTGCCAATCAAGAGCTTGAGTTTGTACATGGCTCTATATATCTCTAGGCTCTATATGCCCCCTTTCCTGGGGGTCCAGCCCTTTTTCAATATTTTGTGTTGTCCAACTCAAAAATTCTCTCATTGTTTTTTGTTTTTGTTTTTCCATCACCCCCACCCCCTCTCTGCTGGGGCAAAAACTCCTAGTTCTTTCAGTGCTTAATCCAAGTTTATCTGTGCTTAGGGCCTGTTTTCAATAGTTAGAATTTGTTAATTATTCTGCAATTGGAGCTCATTTGAGCTAAGCCCTTGCTACTAGTAAAGTCTGTTTCCTTTCCCCTTGGGGAATGAGCCTGCCATGCCCATGGGAGAGGGGTGCTGGCCTTCACAGCTTGGGGGACTTACAGTTCTGTGTGGGATCTCAGTCATTCCACCTGGTCCAGACTGGTGTATGCTGTGTGTCTGATCACTGATGCAGTCCCAGGTATTGTTTCATACTGTTCTTGGCTATTTACTGGCTGCTCTGGAGGATAAATGAAATTCCTTACCTTACTTATGCTGTCACCTTTCCCTATATTCTCTCTAATGTCTTTAAAGCAATTTTATTTTAATTCAGTTTTTCTCATTGTCTAAGGGTACAGCAATGATCTGCAATAAGTTACTCCACCAAAACTATAAACAGCAATATCTTGTGGATTTTTACCACTATACCCTTAATTTTTTACAAGGACAAAAATGCATTTTTGAAAAATGTAAAACAATATATGGTATATAATTTCATGAAAATTAAGATGTAAATGAGATTTCTTCAATATATTTCCTGTATATTTTAAATATATTTTTTGGTGACAAAATTTTTATCACATACGTTCACTGTATTTGTTGAAACTATTTGCAGTTGTATTAATTACTCAGAACCACAGAGCCTCATGTAGTCCTTTTTCCTTCCTATTGTATCAGTTTTTGCTATTGAGAAGTGTGAATTTTCATAATTTTCTACCTTTTGGAATAATTTCAAGAGAATCTTTTATATTTTTCTTGACTTGCTCAACTCTCTCTAAATTTGTGATACTTTATTCATTGATTTCATTATATCAATAATTTAGTTGGAATTTTGAAAGTATCTATTTCCTCTTTGCATTTTAAGAGTAGAATAATTGATTATTGAAGCAATAAAATGATGAAATACTTCATGTATCATTGTGATTTCATAAAATATAATTAGGTATTTCTGCAGGTACTTGTTACATTAGTAAATACTTATTTTGAAGCACATGGCATTATTCTATTTACATGGTTTATGTTATGTTATAAACACAAGTGCAGCTGATTTAAATTTTCAGTGGCAATTAAATGTAGAAATTGAGCTTGAATAGAACTTTAGAAATAATAATGCTACTTTCTTTTTAGCATTGGTTTTCAGAGAAAATAGCAACTTTTGCTTTTAATCATTTGCAACTAAAAATAGATTAAACATTAAAAGTTGATGTATATTGGTGGTTAATAATTAACTCTAAATTCAATGCTATATTCTTCAGAACATAATTAGATTGATATTCTGAAACATCTTCGTTCTCTCTATTCACAAGGAAGCTAATTGTTTTTCTTTATTTCCCATTTAATACATATAAGGTTAAGATGCATTTCTGGGAAACTTACTTCAAGAAATGTTCTAGTTTGCTAGCTGCTGGAATGCAATATACCAGAAGTGGAATGGCTTTTAAAAAGGGGAATTTAATAAGTTACTAGTTTACAGTTCTAAGGCTGGGAAAATGTCTCAGTTAAAACGAGTTTAAGGAACTGTCCAATCTAAGGCATGCAGGGAAAGATACCTTTGTTCAAGAAGGCTGATGAAATTCAGGGTTTCTCTCTCAAGTGGAAAAGCACATGGCAAACACAGTCAGAGTTTCTCTCTCATCTGAAAAAGCACATGGTGAACACAGTCAGGGTTCCTCCCTCCTCTGGAAAGGCACATGGCAAACATGGCATAATCTGCTAGCTTCTTCTCCTGGATTCTTGTTTCAAGAAGCTCCCCAGGAGGCATTTTTCTTCTTCATCTCCAAAGTCACTGGCTGGTGCACTCTGCTTCTTGTGGCTATGTTGTTCTCCTTTGCTCTCTCTGAATCTTCTTCATTCTCCAAAATGTTTCCTCTTTTATAGGACTTCAGAAACTAATCAAGACCAACCCAAATGGATGGAGACATGCCTCTATCTAATCCAGCTTAACAACCACTCTTGATTAAATCACAGATGATCTAATTATAGTTTCAAACATACAATACTGAATAGGGATTAGAAGAAGTGGCTGCCTTTACAAAATAGGATTAGGATTAAAACATGGCTTTTCTAGGGTCCATATATCATTTCAAACCAGCACAAGAAAATAAAGCAATAGCTCTTAGGCTTGTGTGACTGCTCATTTATGAACTGACTTTTACCAATTTCCCCCTTACAAACTTTCCATCCTATAAGACCGTTCCTCCCCCTCCTCCCCCCTCCACTGCCACCCCCCATAAAATTTATTTCAGAGCAGTACCAACTAAGAACATATACTGAGCTGGCTAAAACTTCGACAAACATAAAGGGTGTTCTTAAGCTCTTGGAAAAGATCAGGGAAGATGTTACCTTTTCCTAGTAATATATCTCCTTAATTTTGCATTTACCTGAGTTTTTAAGGAGGTGGACTGAAAATTCCACCAAGAATAGACATGAGAAGACCTCTGGTTTTAAAGACCAGGTGCTTATATGCAAGTCGATTCCTATTCAGGGAATTGTTCATTCAACCAAAGAATTTCAGGGTTAGAAGAGACTTTACAAGTCATATACTCCAATCATCCATCTGATACTGATATGCTTTCCTCAGTTGCTCAGCAGATTGTTCAGCTGTTGTTTAAATGTTGCTTGACTCAAACTCACTATACCCCAAAGCAGATTAGCGATCCTTGATCCCAAATTTAAATTTATGCTCCAGGAACTTTCACTTATTGGCCCTCATTAAAACCCTTTGAACTATACAAAATAAATCTAATCTCTCTTCTACATGCAGTATTTCAAATATGAAAGGCCTCTATGTGGTTTGACCTGAGCTTTCCCTTCTCCAAATATTCCCCATATGACCTAGTTTTGAGTTGTCCCCCAAACAAATATGTATTAAGTGTCACTAAAGTGAAAAGTACTATGCTTAAGGGCAGAAGTTTATTAAAATAATTTTCTCCATATACCTCCTCAAAACAGAGACTAAGTTAGCCTTTACAGAGGAAGGTAAGCCTGATGAGAGTCTAGTAATTGTTCACTCATTCATATGTTCAACAATAAAGAAGAGCACACAATTTGTGCTAGAATCTGTACAAGGTGCTAGGAATTCAGAAATATGACCGATGAATGAATGAATGGAAGAAACCTGGCCCACGACCACACAAAGCTCATAGTCTGGTGAATGTCAGTTCAATCTATTTCTTAATGCGTTTTACACTTGAAATATTCTGAATTGCTACCCAAGAGTTTTCAAGATCTTTACATTTATATAATTAGGCATATTTATGTTTCATGATTTAGAGATATTTTCATTTTGCACAGTTCAAGAAAAAAATGTGATCAAATTGATTTAATAAACTGGTAATCAATTTGCTGATTTGTGCATTCCACTAAAATATCTTCATAAAGGACTACAATGCTATTTATTACACTTTATTTGGAATATAGTGCTCAGCACATCCCAAAAGTTCCATCTCCTGTGAACAGTACCTATACTTGGGCTCTGTGCTTGGTATAAATGAGTTCTAGAAAATGATTTCCTCAAGTCAACTAGTAAATATATTTTTTTCAATATAAAGTGTTATATACACGCTCAAAGAAAAAAGACATATAATGTTTAAAAGAAATGTGTCCTCTCACTACTTGCAGTCTCAATATCCATATGTATTCACTGTTGACAGTTTGTATTCTTTTACTTTTCCATGCCTTATTGCATTGCTAACTCAAACACATACGGTGTACCATAGAAAATATTTCCAAATCACAATATAAAAATGCCTAACAAGTTAGAATTTAGAGATGAAAACTAAATCTAAGACTCTTGATCCTTCATCCTTCATTCAGCCCGTCATCATGCTCTAGCTTTTGCTTTTCTGCTAGTATCATCATAAGACTTGAAATTTGTATGGATTGTTCTGTATTTGAAGAAAATATGTTAAGTAGTCAGTGTGCCATCTTAGAGTTATTTGGAGTTTTGAAAAGCGAAATTTTGTCAACTATCATGTTGGGCTAAATAACTCCTTGAGAAACAGTGTGCCAGGCAGTTAATATAAGGAACTTAATTTGTTTGCATCTTCTGTGTTTTGGCATTGAGTTTTCTGTGGGAAAGCTCTCTCTAAAAACACACTTTATTGGCTCTAATTAAGAATGCATCCAGTAGTGTTCTCTCAGGCTTTGGACGCCTGCTGGCTTAATTTTTAAGATTCGCCATTCTCGATAAAAGTGCTGAATTGAATTTAAAAGTCTATTCCTACAAAATTACCCCTTAGTGTGCACACCACTCACACTTTTGGAGAAAAGATTAAAATACTATTTACTACACAAAGCAGACACTGTTTTCAAAAACAATGAATGAAAAATGAATCTATAGTTGAGCAATGATTTGAAATGAAAAATGAAGAAAAAATATTTTGTTTGTTTTCTGAGGTGTTTTTTTAAACCAGAACCATATAGAAGTTATCAATGGGGTCACTGAATATAAAAAAAATAGATGTTAAAGCCATCAGATTCATATCCTTTGTTTTCAAAGAAGGGAAAAGTTATAGCTATTTCATCCTAACATATGCATATATGATTAGCCTTGGGATTTTCTCATTAAGTGGACCTAGTAAAATTAACTTTGATTAGACTCTGAGTCCGTTCTCCTTATCCACTCTTCTAATTGATTCCATTAATGCAGAGATGACAACATTTGCTGCTCTTAGTGACTGGCCCTAATCGTATATTTTTTGTTTTCGTTTTTGCCTTTATTCTTAGAAAACTACCGAAAGCATGGCAACTGATTCTATTCTTCCTACATTGAGAAAGAACTTTTGTCTATCAAACTGTTCATTTACTTATTCCTCAAACACATAGTGAGTCCTACTCTGTGTCAGTTACTATGCTAAACTGCAGGAATATAAGAAGCTCATCATCTAAAGGGGAAATAAGCTGCTGCATAAAGAGAATTTACAAAATAGCATGGCAGATGCCACTATAAGATATAAGCCATGACAATGAAATGCAAATTCAACTAACTCCACTTGGAATACTCTTATAAGATTTGGAGAGTTTCTTGATGGGGTCTGAAAGGTAAAATAGGGATGAAGCAGGAAAAGGATGGGAAGGTTTGGTACTGAGGTCTTCTCAGTACCAGCACGGGCACAGATGCAAAAATATGAAAAGAAATGATGGAAAGGCCAACGTAGGCTTTTATTATATTTAACATTTTTTTTCTCCAAATATATATTTGAAGTGATTATAGTGATCTCCATCAGGACATGAAGTGGTCTGATTTTCTACAAAATCACTGTCTGGTATGAAGAATAAGCAGTAGTGGGAGTAAAAGTGAGAAAAGGAGGAGCACTGAGGAGAATATTGCAGTCGTTTAGGAGAGAAATGATGGTGGCAGGGATGGTAGCAGTGGCGATGGATTCAGGATATAATTTGAAGGTAGAGAACCATCAGGATTTACCAACAAAGTATAAACAGAGGTTAGTGAAGAAAAGAGGAGAATCAAGCGTGATTCTTAGGTTTTTTTTTTTATTATTAATTAAAAAAAATTAACTAACACAACATTTAGAAATCATTCCATTCTACATATGCAATCAGTAATTCTTAATATCATCACATAGATGTATGATCATCATTTCTTAGTACATTTGCATCGATTTAGAAAAAGAAATAGCAAGACAACAGAAAAAGAAATAAAATGATAATATAGAGAAAAAATAAAAATTAAAAATACAAAAAATATATAAAAAAAACAAAAATAAAAACTATAGCTCAGATGCAGCTTCATTCAGTGTTTTAACATAATCACATTACAATTAGGTAGTATCGTGCTGTCCATTTTTGAGTTTTTGTATCCAGTCCTGTTGCACAGTCTGTATCCCTTCAGCTCCAATTACCCATTATCTTACCCTGTTTCTAATTCCTGCTGGTCTCTGTTACCAATGACATATTCCAAGTTTATTCTCGAATGTCGGTTCACATCAGTGGGACCATACAGTATTTGTCCTTTAGTTTTTGGCTGGACTCACTCAGCATAATATTCTCTAGGTCCATCCATGTTATTACATGCTTCATAAGTTTATTCTGTCTTAAAGCTGCATAATATTCCATCATATGTATATACCACAGCTTGTTTAGCCACTTTTCTGTTGATGGACATTTTGGCTGTTTCCATGATTCTTAGGTTTTTGATCTGGACAACTGGGAAAACGTGGTGCCATTTCCTAAGGGGAAGAAGACTGCAGGAAGTGCAGGGGTGTGTGTGTGTGTGTGTGTGTGTGTGTGTGTGTGTGTGTGTGTGTCTTTGTGTTAAGGTAGAGGGCAGTTGCATGTATGAGTGTAGTAATCGTGGAAAGGCCACAATGGAGAGAAATAAAGGGTATGAAGGTCATGGGACTGTATCAGATCAACTAGGGAGTCAGTATAAAGAGAGAAATAAGATAGCCAAGAACTGATCTCCAGAGCATGTCAGCATTTTTTAAAGTTCAAAAAAGGAGAAGGAGCCAGCAAAGATGACTGAACAGGAGGAGCCAGTGAGTATGGTGTCTCTGAACCTGAATGAAGGAAATACTTCAAATAATAGGGAACACAATAGGGTGCCACAATTTTCTAAGAAGCTCAGTAAGATGAAGAGGGAGGAATTATCACTGAGTTTGACAACATGTAGGTCCTTCGTAAGTAACCTTGATAAAATCAGTGTTAGTGAAGTGCGGGGATGAAAGCCTTATTGTAATGGGCTACAGAAAGAAAGGGAAGTTAGGAAAGAGAGACAGAGATGGGGCATTTTGCTTTAAAGTGGATCAGAGAAAAAGCAGAGTTAGGAGAGGGGGCTGTGAGTCAAAACAGAGGTTTTATTTTTGTAGGAGAAATATTTATTTTAATATTAATGCTTTATAATTAAGATGAGAAATATAACAGCAGATAGGAATAATCCATTGGAAAGCAGACACATTTTGAAAGCAGAGAAGAGAATAATTTTAAGAGTGATGTTCAAGCAGGTAAAGGAACCTGTGCTCACGTGGAAAAGTTGGCCTTAACTAGCAACAGGAATCATTCATCCTACTGAATAGTGGAGTATTGGAGAGATTTGTCTCATGAATGTTAAAGTTCCCCAAAATAATAACAGAAATGGCAGAGAGAAGAAGGTAGTGCTAAATCTTCAGTGAGTGAGGACAGTGACCAAGGGATTGAGAGATGGCTATAAAAAGGAAGGAGAGTAGGAGAGATAATCTGATGGGTTCTTTAAAGGAGATGGCTTTTTGAGAGAAGAAAGTGGATAAATGTATTGGAAGTAGAGAAAATGAGTAGGAAGGATACTGTGCTCTCCCACACGTCCAATAGTGTTCATATGAGGCAAAACAACCACCACCACTTGAAAATGATTAAAGGGAAGCAGTGTCCTCATGGTGAGCTGGATTCAGTTAGAACAACCAGGTAAATAGAACATGTTTAGAAGAGTCAAGGATGTAGGCAGTTTTGTTCATGACAGTCTGAGGGTTCAAGAGAGCAAGCAAAAAAGTGTGTTTAATAGGAAGTGGTGTGAGATGGAGTCTCAGAAGATTTAGAGTGCCATATGTTTGTTACATTTTGAACAATAGTAGATGAACTGGGAGTCTTGAAGTTTTGATGATGAATGAGGCAAACATGATGGATGATGTAGAGCATGAAAGAATTAGATCTGATGCTCTCAGGGGAAAGGTGGAAGTTTATTCTAATGATAGTATCCTTCTTAGAATTAAGGACACTCTCCTTAATTCTTAGGGCTTAGAATTAGTGTTTAACATTTGTTAGAAAAGTGGTAGATGATGTCCAGATCTTCTGCACAAGAGAACCTTAGGTTAGCTGACTGCCTCCAGCCACCTCACCTGAGCTATCCACTGTAGTGTTCACCACCCAAGGCCATGCTTTTCCTGGGCTACTCTCGCTCTTCTTTACTCTGTGCTTCCCCAATGGCCTAGTCAAAACCTTCTTAGGGCTGCCCTGTAGTCGAAGGTACTTCCTACCCAACCCTCCTTTTCCCTTCCCCCTTTTAGGTCTGAGTCTCCCCTCATCTATGTCTACTCCTTTTCACTTTTATCATTCACGTTTATTTCCAACAATAAATCTCTTGCACTCTAACTTGGCATCTGCTTCTAGGTGGACATGAATTGACATACTTGAGGAGAGATGGGGGGTTATAGAGCTGAAGGTAAAATGTGATAGATTTCACCAGGAACTCAAGGAGCTCTGAAAACCTCTTTTGAATTTCTCTGTAGATACATAATTAAGGACTGGTTTACTCAAATAATGAAATCCCAGGTATTTCCCTTAAATTCTGCTGTAAGTGCTGTTGGCACTAGGATAACATCCAATGTTATCCTCCCTGTATGCCAAATTAGGAATGCTGCCAAATTAGAACTGCTGCAAAATAGCAAGCAAAAAGAGGAAATGTGCATTGAGGCCTTAACTCTACGCCAGGCATCAGGCTGGAGGCTTCCTCCTTCATTCAGAATAATTTTACTGAGTCCCAAAGGTCATGGGGAACTACCCGGAGACAAAATCAGAGACAACATTTGCTTTTAAAAAGTAATTTGCATCTTTCCTTGCTTATAGCATCACTTTGACTCTCTTAAAGCAAATGTTCACAAATTGTCATCTAATATAAATTCTGCTTGCTATACTGCTGAGTGGAAACTTTCTGTTTCTCCCAGCTGCATCTCAATTTCCATCCTTGAATGAAGCTAACAAAGAGTCTCCTTCTTGCATTGCATGTTGTGAATCCTTCAAAAATGTCAACATATCTCCAGGATACCAGAATATGTGAAAATCAGTACCTTTATAAAAGGAATATCTTGCATTGTCCACTTTGGGGCTTTCAGCCTAACAGTTATTTCTGCTGCTTTCCCAGTGGGTAGCCCAGCCAGAGTGAAGGCAAGAAAATTTTAGTTCCCAGCTCACCCATGAGAGACAGAGTTGTGCATTCCAGGTTCCTTTGAACCCTTGGCTCACATAGTTAACTTGTCTCTGCACTTTTCTGGTATGGCGGTTGTTTAAAATCTCAAACCTCTTACACCCTTCTATTCTTTCCCTTAGTGAAAGGCTTAATTAGGAGCAAAATGTGTCTTTGCATCATAAACACATTTTAGAAGTTAACAGGAGTCCCTGGCCCCTGCTAAATGCTAACCAAATGTGTTAAAATCAGCAGTTTGATGTTACTCATAGAGACAGCTGGGGAGTGGGGGAGGGGTGGTTAAGGCAGTGTCTCACAGCTGGAGAACCAGCAGGAAATTACACTATTGAAGACTAGTGACTAAGAAACAACAAAATAGGAAAACAGAGAAAGAGGTAGAAAATGAATGAAAATGAATATATGGGAAATCATCTTAGCCAGGGTACAGAACTGCTAGGGGATACGGTTCTAGGTAGATAAAGTTAAAAGTAATTACAAAGAATTGTGTAATTAGACAATTCCATTTACTAAAATTAAATATAAAATCCACTAAGTGCTTTTTATTCTAACTCCTTTGCATGTTGGGAGTAAAAATACTCAAAAGTTTCATGACTCACTTCTAAACACTGAGCAGTTGATTTACAATGGGTTTTAGCCATAAAATTTCAAGAGCAGGAAAGTTACTTATCTCTTTTCACGTAGACTTGCCCCTCCTGTGACTAGAACACAAGAAAGCAGCATATGAATGGAGGTAGGTGTTCCTATCAGTAATAGTCCTATTAACAAAAGATTGTCAAACAATGGAGATTGTTTTAGAAATTATATAATACCAACACAAGAAAATGTAATAAAGACTATTTGCATGCCAAGAATTTATTTTTATGTGTTACCTGATGTTGAATGAATCTTTTCCTGTTGACTTCTGAATTACAAGAGGTGGCAATAGCACTTAAGAAAATTGCTAGAGAGGTCCATGCTAAGAATATCAGAATTAGCCCAGTGATTATTAACCCCCATCAACTGCCTAAAAACCTCAATAAGGAAAAACTAGGAGTTCTAAAAAATGATAGAAGAGAATCAACAGGAGGGTTTCCTGAGGTGGGAAATGCAAGGGCCATTTCTCACACATGAGAAAGAAAAGCTGATTGAGAGGAGTCCAACAAATGCCCATAGAGTAATATCTCCGTGTGACAGGGGTGGCACACTTACCCTGCTTGTGTTTGCTGAGCTGAAAACACTGGTAAGCCCAAAGCAGAACAGCCCCCTGAGTGGAGTGGTAAAAGAGTACTCAGAAGAGTTTGATATGTCCACAGAAATTTTACATACACAAGCATAGAGACTGGATCTGCCTCGCACCTCATGTGGCTAGAGCAGCATGTGATGGCAAGGCAAAAACAGATTGGCACAGCAAGGATGCATGAATTTCCTGAGGGCCAAGAGGATGCCTTAGAAAATAAATAGGCTTGCGCTGTCTTGAAAGGACCTTGGTCAGAAGTAAGAGACTGTGGGCTTACCACCTGCAGTAGAAGCCAAGGGAGTAGGTATAGGAGACTAACTGAAGAGCGCATGGCCCTTACTGGGTGCAGTAGAGCAGTTCTGTGCCGCTGCAAACAATCCATCAATGCGCCAGACCAAAAAGCCAGCAGTTAGATGCCCATCGTGGAAAACATAAATAGCTAGAAAAGAAATACAAACAGCATTGTGTAATTAAACCTTTTATTTTTCCTCTAGTCTTCTTACTCCCTCCTTCACTCCTGGGAGAGATAGAATGATACAGAAGAGAAATAAAAGACTAAGTAAGAGTAAGGGAGACTATCATACCACCTTCCCGATTACAGGTCAAGCTACCACTCAGGCCTGCTAAGGGAAGGGGAGGCAATTGAATTGGAAGTGAGATTGAATTTGTGATTTAAACTGTCCTGGTAAGACTTAGAAAAAAACTGATAGTCTTAATTACCTGAAATGATACTATTTTCTAAGTGAAAGTGCCTGGAAAGCTATGGGGTATGCTCAAGATACATTTAGAGGTGGGCAAGCTAGCTCTTGCCTTTTAAAAGTCATGCTTAGAGGAGGAAAACCTTTTCATGTGTCTAATCCCATTGGGTTCATCCCATTTATTAAATTACTAACATATAACTTTGTGTATTTTAATAGCTTTCAAGAAAGCAAGTTACTGATGCTATGCTTTCTTTCCTTTTGTGAGTTAATGTTCTTTATGGCCCTCAAAAAGCCCAAGGTTTGAGCCCCAAACAAGGAGATTTAATTTTCAAATATCAAGAATATGGTACTCCAAGGAGCATTTGGAATGACAAGTGAAGTATCCTAGAACAGTATTTCCTAAAATATGCAGCACAGAACACTCTATCTAGCAGATGCTCCATTTAAAAAAGAGAGAGATGCAACCATATAAGTTTAAGGAACATGTACTTGTTATTTTCCTTCTTAAAGAGCTACAACTCACATTAGCATGCTTAACAGGTTAAGAAATGCTTCATTAAAAAAAAATAAGAAGAAGACTCTTTATGTTTAATGCAGTATACATGCTACCCCTACCAATATCTGATCCTAATTCCATGACAAAATACAATGAGCGTCCACTTACCTTCTGTGCAGTAAATCCTTGGTAGAAGTGCCTTTGCTTTTGAGTTCCCTCTGGACATAGAGGGAAGTGGGAAACATTCCTTCTTGTCTCTTCACCTGTGAGCAGTAGTTGAAGTGCACAGGAAAATGAGAAAGAAAAGAAAGAGGCTGGGTGAAAAGGTAGAACAGAAATTGGAAAGAATGAAAGATGAAGAGATATTGAGAGATACAGCAAGGGAGCAGGGAGCATGTGGGAGCATCTCCTGACAGCCAAAATAGTGCATGGAAGGATTGAACTGCAAGTGAAACTGTGATCAAAGGACAGACTTCTGGCCCTGACTCAACCGCTCAAAAGGCCTCATTAGCCAAAAAGTTTTTTAGCTAAAAAAACAGTTGATTCAAAGGTTGGTGCATGGAAGATGAGTGGAAGGCATGATGCAGGCAAGATAAGTGGTACTGTTTAGGCTTGGATGTGGGGTGGGAAAGGAAGAAATCTTAGATCTTTCCCCAAGAAAAAAATCCTAGTTTTCTCTGTGGGAAAGATAATCACAGGTCTCGGTCAGTCACAGGTAGTATGTAAAGAAAGAGTTTAAAATAGACCAAGGAAGAAAACAAAAATGCTCCAAGGTAGGTTGAAAAACTGCTTTGCCAAGCTCCATAGAGCATCAGTATATCAAATGAGTCCTCCCAGTCCAAGTCTGTCAATTTCACTCCCTTCAGAAGCAATGGATTCTTAAAGATGCATCGATGCTCCATTTAAATGAGGAAAACCTATCAGCCTTTCTTCAGAATTTATAAATCAAAAATAGCTGAGGGTTTATCTTAGAGAAAATGACAGATAGCAGGGTATGTCATTTGAGCTATGCCATTACCTTAATGTGACTGAAAGGGAGGTGATTTGCATCAATTAATTGGCTATGTTTAAAGTCTATTCTAATTTTCCCCAAACCATAAGAACCTCTTAGCATGCGGTATTAGAAAGGAGCTGCAGACCTAGAGGATAGAAGAGGGTTTCCTGTACGGGCTTCAAAGTGGTTGTGTTCCTTTCTGTTCTCCTCCTGCAGTGACCTGAGACAGAACTGTCTCAGCTGAGGTGGGGCTGTGGTCACTGAACTGCTAGGGGAGGTGTGGCTTTTACTGAGCACTTACCCTGGGCCAATGACTGACTCAGGATTTGGTAGCCATCACTTTATTTCATCCTCGTAACAATTATGAAGGTGGAACTCTCATTGTCTCTAATGTCTAGATGGGTAAACAAAGCAAACAGAAGGAATAAAAGGGGTAAGAGGAAAAGAACAATTGAGGGAGGGAAACCAAAGAGGCTTCTATTGAACCCTCGATGGATAATTCTAGAAAGTACCATCAAACTCTTCCAGGCCAGTGATTATCTACCAGGGCCATTTTGCCCCCCAGGTAACATTTGCCAATGTCTGGAGACTTTTTTCCTTGTCATAACTGGGAGAGGAGGGAGGTATGATTGTCATCAGGTGAGCAGAGCCAGGGATGCTGCTAAACATTCCACAGTGCACAGGACCGAACCCCATGTCAAAGAATTATCTGCCAAAAATGTCAATTGAGGTGAGGTTGAGAAACCTTGATTTAGGTCAATCCTCTTATTTACATAGGAAGACATGAGATTCAGAGAGGCTAAAGTATCATATAATGGTTTAGAAGTTGATCTCTGGAGTGAGATTTTAGGTTTCTATTTGTATGACATTGGCGAATGCTTCAACTTCCCCAACACTCCATTTCCACCTCTATAAAGTGGGAATCATAATGGTAAACACTTCGCGGGGTTGTTATGCTAATTAGCATGCTGTAAACAAACTGCACTTACTTATAAGTTTACATAAGTTAATGCACCAAGACTGGCACATTGTCAAACCTCAGTCAATGGGTGACTTGACTACTACTTTGCCATTTTTCTAGGCCAGGGCCAAACCCACTACATCTGTATAAGACGTGGGAAAATGCCACCAGTAGTTGTTACTCTGAGATACCCACACCTTCTTCTGGTTCGGTCTAACCTTATTTTTCTCCCTCAGAAATGTTAACAAAATAATACCAAGTCTGGAGGGTGCACAGGTGGTTCAGTGGCAGAATGCTTGTCTGCTATGTGGGAGACCCATGTTTGATTTCCAGCCTACGCACCAAAATAATGATAACAACAACAACAATAATAATAGTGTACCAAGTCTGCTGAGCTAAGCAACACTCATGCAAAATATGACTTCTAAGCAAGACCAGTAGAGATAAACAGATAGGGTGGGAGAGGCAAATTACAGAAGATGGCTAAAAGAAAAGTGCAAAAAAGGGAAGCAGCAGACATCCCAGCAGAATTAGAAAGCAATAGAGCAATAGAGGCAAAGTCCCCATCTGGGTCTGAATATTGCAAGCACAACTTTTTCCAATAGAAAGGCCCACCTAATCCAGTGCTATAAAGGGGAAACCTATCTCTCAGTGGAAAAGTGATTTATTGTGGGTGCACAAGCAAGGAACTAGAGGAATCTTCCCCAAACCAATTCAAAGTGATGATGATGAGTTGGGATTTATCTAGGTAAAGGAAAGGGGATGAAGAGGGTAAGGCTCAAAACTAAATCATGGCTGCATGATACATCTTCATCAAGTCAGCGATGATGTGAGAGGAGGGCACAGGCAAGTTTCTCAATCCTGTGTTGTCTCAAGCACGTCTTGTTCCAGCTTCAGCGACTCTCATGTGCAGAGTCTCCATGACTCTTCTTAGCTGACTGCTCAGGCATGTTAAACATTTGTCTTTTGAGGAGGAAGTCACTGATTCACTGGGCCACAGGGTGTTCTTGTGGCTATTCTGTTATCTTATTCCTGTAGGGAGAACTGAGAAGGTCTGGTTAATGTCCTAGGAACCAAGTACAAAGAGCAGCCTGCTAAGATCAGAGTCATAGAAAACCAGCTCAGCTAGGGTATTAGAAGATCTTGAGCTGCTTAAGTGATGGAATGTTTAATAAGCATATTTTCCAGCTCCCAAGTCCAGTTGAGGTTTGGTTCAGGGCAGGGTGTGGCCGGCACAAACCGCCAGGTAAATTCACCTGTTATGAGATTGGTGCGCTGAATGGAGTGAAGGGATGCTCTGTTTAGACATAAGGCTGGAGACACCATGTAAACATACACCCTCTTGATGGATCAAAGTGCTATTTACCATCCTTCCCAAAAGAAAAAAAAAAAATCACTGAGGCCCCCTGGTGGGTGTGCTAAAGGAAATATCTGAGCAACTAACTATTCCAGAGTGCATTCTTGCTTTCATCATAGGATGAGGCTGGAAGCTGCATTTTGCTGATTATACTGCCTCTTATCCCCTCCCTTGATACCAAACCACATTTCTTCTCCATTAGAATAGAAGCCATTTTTTATTCTAAGCAGCTTTTCTAAAAGTTTGTGTTTTTTTTTCTCTTTTTCCAAACAGCATTCATTTTGAGTGGAAAGCTTTTTGACGTAAACTCTGAAAGTAATGTCCGGCTTTCTATAGCTGGGAGCACTCTCTTTTCCCTAGAAGCAATGCTGAGCACAGCAATTTGAACCAGTAGAGAACTCCTCTGGAATATTGTTAGGTTATTCAGGGGAGTCCACTTGAAGGACAAGAATAAAAGTCTCTAAACCAAACCTCTGAAGATATTTCATGTGACCCTTGTCACCAAGTTTATTATAGACACAACAAATAGCTGATATGTTGTATTGCCTTCTCTCAGATTACCAGCAGTTATTTGGAATGCCATTTTTTGCAGAAGGCAGGGGGATGTGACAGTGAAAAATTTATGGCCTAGCATTGCAATACAATTGATTTTTTTTAAGGAAAAAGCCAATCCAAAAGGCAAGAGAACAGCGCAAACAACCAGCAGTTTAAATTTCTGTTCCAACATGAATAAGAGATGAAAAAAAGATTAGTAAGTAATTCTACAAAGATCTCATCCCTGAAACATGCCAACTGTGGTTATCTTCAGGAGTTTTGTTCCACTGGTAATGATATAAATAAGAAGAGCCAAGCAAGTAACTTGACTTTAGGTATTTACAAGTAGCACCAATTAACACTCAGATGGGCAGGTAAATACTGTTGTGATTTTAAAGATAAAGAAACTGAGGGACAGAGAGTAAAGAAAGTTGCTAAAGTTACACAGTTAACAAGAGTTTGCAGAAGTCTGAAGGGCTATATGTAAATATTCCAGTTCTCCAGCTTGGAAGCACTGATAGAATGGTACTTTCACCCCTTTTAAACTAGTCATGGCCTTGTGACTTGCGTTAGCTAAGGAAATAGATGGATAAGTGATTGCACATCCTCTAGGTAGAATCTGTAAGAGCCAGTGCCTGACTCACAATCCTCTTTGTCCTGACCTGGTGATCACTGAAGTATGCATGTGTTGGGATGGATCTTCCATCAGCCTAGGTTCCTGAGTAACTGTGATGATCAGAGGCCTCCTGCCACCCATGTGAGACATTTAGCATGAGCCAAAAACAAACCTTTGCTGTGTTAAACCTCTACAAATCTGGGGGATTGTCTGTTAATGGAGCCTCTCTAGCCTGTCTTTGCTGATGAAGTGTTGGAACTGAGATTCAAACCTAGGCAGTCTCTATCCAGAGTTCATGCTCTAAACTACTGTTAGACTGCCATTCAAATATGAGACATGACCTTTATCCTCGAAGACCTTAAAATCTGTTGGGGAGAATGGACATACTCAGTGAAAGCAGCCAAATAAGAATGCTAAAGCTGTGTCTGATGGACTGAGAAAATGAATAGCATAAACTGAACATAAGTTCAAAGAATATGGAGATCAGTGTAGCCAGGTGTTTCAATTCACGCCCATTGGACTGGAAGGACAAGAAACCCATTCTATTTAGCTTGAGCCAAAAGAGGAACTTAGTGTTATGCTATGAATCTCTTGGAAACTAAGTCAAGAAAGTAAGAACAGCAGAGCATCCTGTGAGCTGGAAGTAGGCCTGCAAAGTCAGCAATTTCAGTTTCTTTCTCAGAGGTTGCATGTATTCTCATCTGTTTCTCTCCACTTCCTTTCTTCTCTTTCTTTGTTTCTTAACTGTCCTCCTCTGCTTGGCCCAATATAATGGTCAATCTCCCTTACCAGATCCAGTGGAAACCTCTGTGTCACTTAGGTTGGATTATGGAGGACAATTTGCTTGGCTCAATTGGCTTCCCTTTGGTCAGGGCCAATCTCTGGTCTAATTAACAGTGTCTGGAGAGGATCCCATGGATCATAGGGCTATCTAACCCATAAGCAGGAGTGCCCTGAGAGTACAAGTCCAAAGAAAACCATGTCTGTTAGCAAAGAAGTTAAGGACCATTTAATGAAAGAAGCAAAAAGAAGGTGGTGACTTAGATAAGCCAATTGAAGCATATCCAGGAAACATCAATGAGGCAATGGCTGTAAAAAGAAGGCTTTTGTAGCTTAGGGTACAGAGGGGATGGAAAGAAGGTTAGAAAAGTGAGATGAGTCATCAAGAGGTGACCTTCAACTTTACCTGAAGTTTGTTTCTCAAGTCTGTCCTTCTCGGTTTAGCAGCTGCTCTTCCGCTTATTTTTAAGATCTCTGTTGATGTCTCCCGAGTCCATTCTCTGAACTATGACCTTTCTTTCACTTGAACATTTCTTTTTTTTTTTTTTTTTTTTTTTTTAAGGAAAGACAGAGAGAAGGAAGGAAGGATAGAAGGAAGGAAGGAAGGAGGAAAGGGAAACATTTTTAAACATTTTCTTGTTTTATTGTATTCTGTTTCTCCGTTTTTGTTACATGGGGTGGGGCCGGGAATCGAACCGAGGTCCTCCGGCATAGCAGGCAAGCACTTTGCCCGCTGAGCCACCGCGGCCCGCCCTCACTTGAACATTTCTTAATCTCTTATGTTTTATAGAAATTAATAAAATGCTAGCTCCCTACTATCTAGCTCAGTTCCCTTTACATAACAAAGTTTCATAAATGTTTGTTAAATAGATTAAAAATAAATAAACCTAGCTTTAAGAAGAACAAAAAGCAATATTGACTTAATGTGGCACAACACAAAGACATGGGATTCTTTGAAAAGTAAATAGCCTATATCCTCTTAGAAAGAAGAGAAGTTCTAAATCACTATCCAAAATCTGCAGTATTTTTAGTTTACTTACTGATTAGTCTGGTGATCTCTCAGCTCTACCTGCTCTTAGGCAAGTTACTGTACTGCCTGGAGTAAAAAACTAGATTTAATCCATACTTACCTCATATGTTTGTTATGAAGGTTGCATACAGAAACCCACAAAGTTCTTAGCCTTTTGGTACAAAGTAGGGGTAAAAAAAATATTAGGTCTCTTCCTAGCCTCCTCTTCTTCTCTTGATGAGAACTGCCTTTGGCTAAGCAGAGTGATGCCATCTATCTGTGGATCATATTGTCCTTTGGACAGACAGACCAACTGCAGTTTGGACCGCTGACTAGAACCTACATGCTAAACTGTACAGCTTCTCAGACTCCAGTGACCTTTGACCTCTCCAGAGTGCTCATCTTCTCTGATCAGCGACTGTGCCTCCCTCCTTGCTCTAGAATAACAGGTCAGAGCAGAGCTCTGCACTATTGGAAGTGACAGACTAACCGAGGCATTGCAATTTGGCTCATTCCCTGTTATGACAATGATGATAACAAGAACTGAAAATGGCACAACAGAAATCCATTCTTCAGACCAAAATTGTAATACAAATGCAAAATTTTACAGGAGCTGTTATTCCCAGAACAGACTTCTCATTGTAATTGTATGCATTTTCTTTTCCTCCATCCTTCCCTCCTTCCCCCACCTCGCCTCCCTCCCTCCTTCTATGTCTCTTCTTTTCTTTTTTCTTTTTTCCTTTACCCTCTCTTTCTTTCATTTCTTTTTATAATTTTATATTCAGATCCTAGTATTGGCATTCAGTGAAATTGTTTGGTCAGTCAGGAACACAATATAGTTCATCCAGTAACAAGGTTGTAAAATTTGAATAGACCAAGGCAATTAGTTCTGAAGAGATGTTCCTTTGCAGAATTAAAACTCTTTTACATTTCACCATTGACATATTAAGGAATAAAGATGCTCAGATTCATCTCCAGAGGGTAAATAGACCAGGTAGGTCCTGAAACGCAAAGGGGCCAATCTCCCCAAGAGTATCAACTAATTCCAACATCTGGTCTATATTGTTGACACCCTTTTTCAACATGAAAAGTTAGAATGGGCATAGCTTAAAGACCCCTACAGATTGGGAGTAGGATCAAAGGAGAAGGAGGGGGTATGACAGAAGAAAGGATTTAACAAATGACTATGACTGCTGAATCACTGTAAAGATAATTCTTTTAGCTTCTAGCATTTTGGAGCAGCTAGAAAGAAAAATCTGAAAGTGTGGAATGGTAACTTGTCTCAAAGTTTGAAATTTGTTCTGTAAAGTATTTGTTAAAATGTACTTTGAAAATTATTATATATATGTTATATTTCACAATTTAAAAAATGTTTTAAAAAAGAAAACACATTCAAACCAAATCCCTACTGAATAGTGCTTGCATCTTATAATGTTTCATTAAAAAAAAAAAACACGGTTCTAAAATGATGATGACTTTGCCCCTCCCCACCCCCCACCCAGAGGACATTGGCAATATTTGAGGACATATTTGGTTATCATAATCAGGGAGGAGATGCTACTGGCAGCATTTCATGGATAGAGGCCAGGGATGCTGCTAAACATCTTGCATTGCACAAGGCAGCCCCCTTCAACTAAGAATTGCCCAGCCCAATATGCCAGTCGTGACAAGGTTGAGAAGCCTGTGTTAAAGGAATTCAAGCTTATATGATACCTTATCATTTAATTATTAAATGGTTTGCATCTCATTTTCTTGGGGTTTATTAGAGGAAAATTAAAAAAACAGATAAATTAGAAACATAAAGTAAGAACTAAAAATTTAAATCTCAGATTTTCACAACTGCTTTCACAACTTCACAAATAAAAGGTATACTAGTCATCTTTTTAATCGGTAGCAAACTCATAATTCCTAACACTTACATTACACTTGAAATGGCGTATTTCATTTAAATCATCTCATTCAATCTTCACCAAAGCCCTTGTGGGGTAGGTATAACTATACACAATGTAAAAGGGACAAAGTGAGATTCAGAGAAGTTAAGTGTTTGTCCAGTGAAATGTGGGACAATGAGAAAAGCAAATGTTTGAGATCAAGAGAGTCAAACTTCCTCTGGCTACATGTCGGTCATTTTGTACCCTGCTAAACCTTGGCTTCCCCAGCTATAAAATAGGAGTGGTGACAACTAGCCCAAAGGGTAACTATAAAGATTGAATGAGGCAATGGATTTCCACGTAACTTGCCTGGTGTAAAATAGGTACAGTGGTGGCAGAGTGCCAGGGCCTGAACCAGATGTTCTGATTTCAAATCCAGTGAATTTTCCTCTACCCCACAAGTGTGCCATCACATGTTTATAAGCCTGCAGGCATTTGAGGTCACTGATTTCAGTAGCAAAAGTATAAAGCATGCCTGGGAGTGGGCTGAAGTAGGGAATAAAGAAATAAACATCTTAAAATCACTTAGAAAACCTTTACTTGCAATTGCATTGTTCAAAATTGCCAGAATTCTTTCTCAGACAGAAGATAAGCAGAAACTTTCCATTTCATGATTGAATAGTGTACATTTGTGTGTGTGTATTGGGAGGGAGGGGGAGTGAAAGCCTCTCTCAACAGTCTAAAGTAAAAAGAGACTTAATCATCTTTCTCTTGAAATGAAGAGAACATGCTTTTATTTGTTCAGAAGAATCTTAGCCCACAAGAGTGTATTTTTCTCAAGCTTCCAGCAAAAATTTTGGGGTCTGAATCAAAAAGAAGTGAAAATTAAAAAGAAACATTGACCCAGTAATCCACTTCTGAGAATTAATCTGAAGGAAAAAAAAATACATATATATAATTTACCATCTATACACAAATTGTAGTATCATCAATACAATCCTATAAATTATAGAATCTTTTATAAATATGAAAAATGGAAACCAAACTAAATATCCAACAAAAAGAGAATGGTTAAGCAGTCATTCTAAATTAAGCTTAAGCAGTAATTAAAACAACATGATTAATACCTGCTGTAATAATGGTTAGGAAAAAAACAGAAACAAAATTACAGATACAATTTAAATTCGATTTTGTTTTTTAAAAAGCCTAAATAAACTGACAGGTGATTTTCTCAGTCTAAAATGTTACAGTGGTAGGGTTATGAATCCTTTTGCATCTTTCTAATTTTCTGTTTACTAGCTTTACAAAGTGAGCATATATGCATTTTATAATAAAAATGAAATAAATACAATGATGAAATTATGAGCAATTAAAAAAAAGTGTCTGGAAGCATACAGAACCGTTATGTGAAGAATCTGCTACTGCAAATAAAATAGTTTAGTAAGGCAGGAGAAAGAATAACTTGATTGTTACACCATTGTAAAACCCTTAAAATCAAACTCCTCTCAGCCCATCAATTTCACATTGATTTCATCTTGACATATAACATTCCCCTCAGTTCTACAATAAAAGAAACCATGAAATAGCAACAGCAACTTCCAGAGGACATATATACAGGAGGAGAGCTATGTTGATAGATGATTAATTTCTTAGCAGGGTGGTTTTTCATTGATATCCTGCTTTTTGTGTGACAGAGGTCTTGTGACTTTAATGATTATTAAGGAGTCTGCTTTGGGTTGGCTCTGAGTTTCTAGAGAATACGAATTATTCTGAAGTACAGGGATAGAGCATGCTCTGATCTGACCATTCAGTTTATTATGAAAGAGCATTTGATGGTTTGAAATGTCATTGTAGCTTCCAATTTTATGAAACTTGGTGGTATTGGATTCTAAACATAGGAAAATCTTTCTGGGTGATGGTGGCTTGGGCTTTATTCCATAAAATATCTACTTTTCTACATTTCCCTTTTCCTTCTCACAAAATTGCCCAGGAAAAATCCAATAGCACATGGCCTCAAATGCAGTTAAAAGGATTATTAATGAACTGATTCTTAAAAGCTTCATCTAGAGTAGACAGGTAAACATCTGTGAGCTGGAAATTCCGTTAAAAAAAAAAAAAAAGGAGATTCATAGCAGCAGAAACAGGAGGCTCACCATGACAAGCACGTACTTAATGCCATTTTGTAATCAACTTGCTAAAAGCAATTAATTGGTCCAAAATACCTAACCCCTGACATGGTTGGGTAGAAGACTGCTTTGGTCAGTCACAGCTACCTCATTTTGTGACAACTACTTCCCCACCCAGAAAGATCATTTCTATAATGTATGAAGTTACTCTCCACAAGTTTTGCACAATATATTAAATCAAAGGTAGACAACCAACCAAAGTTGAGTCAGTCAAATACTCTAGCCTATGAATTTGGAAATGAGATTCAAAGAAACCAGACAATTGCTGCAAATGGATAAAACTGAAACCTGTGGATATGATCCTCTTCTACCACATGCATGAAAAATATCAAAAAGCTTATCTGATTTAAATGTGCAGAAGAAGCATGCCGGGGTTTGAGAAAGCCCAATAAGAAAACCCCTCTTTCATGCCCAATTCTGAACCAATTGAGAGACACAGGATACACATTGAGATCAAAATACCCCCTTAATTTTTACAAAATTGTTGGGGATTACAGCTTTTGTTGTGTGGCAAAGTTATCTTCCTAGTACACTCCTTATTAGACAGGTCCCACCTACCCCTCCATCTTAATTGCAGCCAGACTTTCCCTGCAGACACCTTTCACTTTAAAAACCACCCAAAAAGAACATAGCAGAATGTTTGTTCTCTGCAAACTATATAGACTCCAAAAAGAAGCTTATTCTTCCAAACTCACCAATTAGCCAAGTTACCCCTCCCCCAAGAAGGAACATGAGGGTGGAAAGTAGTCAGGTATCTACACTAATAGAGGTGTATCTACTGGAAAGCATGCTTAGTGGGAAGAAATGGCTCTCCCTGACATACTGATGGTTAGAATAAGAGCAATGGACTAAGTTTCAGCTGGGCTGCCTTTGGATTCCATAAGATAAATTAGTATCCATATCATAAATTTCCCTTTGGCTTAGATTAGCTTAAGTAAATTTCTATTACCTATGATCAAAATCATCCCAAACTACTGTGCACCTGTGATCAACATTCCACAGTGGAATATTGAAGGTCAATGTCAATGCTAGCCTAGGTGCAAAGATACTCTCTTCATCCTTGGGTTTCATTTTTTTTTCTTTTTTTCCTTGGTTTAATTTTAAAGGTGAAAACTATAAGACCCACGTAAGTATAAGTAATGTATATGGCTCCAACAGCACTAACTCTCAGCTTGTATTAGCACCATCTTTTAAAAGATAAAAATAAGTTGAGTTTCAGAAAAACTCCCTCACTTTACTGCTGTCAGGGTCAGGTTCTTGCGTCAACTTGGCCAGGTGGTGGTGCCCAGTTGTCTGGTCAAGCAAGTGCTGGCCTGTCTGTTGCTATGAGGACCTTTCATGAATTTAAATCATGATTACATTAGCTGTATCCACAGCTGATTGCATTTGTAATTACCTAAAGAGACTGTCTTCTGCAATGAGTGATGCTTAATCTAATCACCAGAAGACTTTTAAGGAAGATTCAGAAGAGACAGTCACTTTTCCTGCTTCAGCCAGTAAGCTTCTCCTGTGGAGTTTGCCCAGGCCCTTCATTGGAGCCGCCAGCTTCACAGCCTGCCCTATGGACTCTTCCATTTCCACGATTTCCCAGCCAGCCTCTCCTGAGAGTTCATTGAGAATCCTCATTGGAGTTACCTGCTTGCAGCCTGCCCTACAGACCTTGAACTCTACATTCCCATGTTATGTGAGACATTTTTGTAAATTTTGTATCTACGGATATCTCCTGCTGATTCTGTTTCTCTAGAGAACCCTAGCTAATACAGCCCTTTAGTTGTATTACATTGGTCAGGGGCAGCAGCAGCAAAGAGTTGATGAGGCAGAAGCCCAGGGTGCAAGAGGTCCTCGGTATCAGCAAACTGCAGTGTGAGAGCACATCAGAGAACCAGTGGTGCCATGCAGGGGACTGATACACCACCCCCAAAACCCCTTCAGGATGGAGTTATTTATTCCTCAGCTACTGGGAGCATTGACAGCTGACAATTCACAGCTGACTCCCTTCCCTGGGATTTGTCTTTTGAAAGAAAACTGCTACCGCTACATTATGATCCTCCTTCAGGAGCAGGGGTAGCAGCCAATATCCAATGTTAGTTGCACAAATGCTCAACCCTTGCCTCATTCATGGTATATCTTAAGGTCCACTCCAGTTTCAGAGCTCCCTGCACAATATACTGAGGCCGCATTTGTGACTGCATCACAATTCAGCTTCTCCCTTTGTCTCATCTTGTGTCCCTCGCTCGTTGCAGATTTGTTCCCAAGACCACACTCGAATAAATCTCCTGAATGCAAAACTCTGCCTCAGAGTTAGTTTCCTGGGGAACTTGATCTGTGACAGTTCTGATGTCAAAAAGAAACAACATCTAGAGAAGGCCAGTAGAACTCTCTGCAGTGATGGAAATGTTTCATAGCTGTGCTGTCCAACATGGTAGCCACTAACTGTATGCAGCTTTTGAGCACCTGAAATGTGTCTAATGCGACTGAGGATCTGAATTTATTTTATTTAACTGAAATTTAAATTGCCACATCTGGCTAATAGCAACAGGTTGGACAGTGCAGATTCAGAAAGCCTGGACAAGAACTAAAACTTCAGTGGAATAGAAGTAAAAGAAAGTTGGAAAGGTATGAACACAAAAGAGCACAAAGACCCAAGGTTTTGAGGATGAATAATAAGCATAATAATAGCTACTGAGTACCTATGGTAGGTGAAATCATCCCCATTTTTCAGATGAGGAAAAGAAGTCTCAGAATTTGCCCAAGGTCATACAGGTAATACATAGGGAAGACAAAAACTGAAAGTGATTCTAATGTTCTTTCTACAGCACTCAAAATGTTATATGTGAAAACAAATGCACCCAACCAAGCCCAATTATGAGCAGCAAATGTTTGCCTCCTCATCTCTTATAATTCTGTATAATTAAATAAGAGGGAAATGGGAGGAACTGTCGTCATTTAGTGAATCCTTCAGCCACCATATTAACATGTGCTGGATACCTGATGCTGCAGATACTACAATGAATAAGAGATCAATACATAGTTGTAAGGGATGATAAAGTGTAGCTAGGATTGAGCCTTTCCTTCTGACTGTTTCCACATCTTTTCAAGCATAGCCATTGCTGAAAAGATGCAACAGGCAAGTACAGACATGGCTAGGGCTGTGGTCCCTAATTCCCATACTATTGCATACTCTGGGGAAATGGCCATCCCTTTGTACAGATATACCGTGAGGAGAGAAAAGCCAAGTATCCAAAGGAGCAACACCAGGGAACATGATTCACATTATATTGCATGTGAATGGCACCCCCTGACACTGTGCAATGCATGACTCTACCTGAAGCCAAAGTATGTACCTCTCTTTATGCATTTCCCTAGGACTCACTGTGATTCCTATTTGATTTTTTAAAGGTGTTGGGGAGGGAAGATTCCTGGTCCTTTCTCAATAAATTAGCAACACAGAGGTGGTTTAAATGTCCTTTGAGCTTGGCACAATGTAAAAAGAAATCGCAAGTCAGTGGTTTTAACTGCTTTACTTCTCCCAAAGAAGGCTTCAGCCCTAACATTGTGGCTCTGAGCTCCCCCTGCAGGTGATTCTAGATCACTGTATTAGTCAGGGTGCTCCAAAGGAACTGAAGGGACAAGATATATATGTGTATAAGTGTATATATATATATATGTGTATGCATATGTGTATATATGTGAATACCTATATAATAAAACATTCAGAGAATTATTAGAAACATTAACAACCATGGGGATCAGCAAGTCTGAATTCTGTAGTATAGGCTGCAAGTTACAAACTCTGCTGAAGGTTTTTGATGAATTCCCCAGGAGAAGCTGGATGGCTGCAGTAGAGGTAGAAATTCTTTCTGACTGCTGAAATCATCAGTTCTCTCTTTAAGGCCTTCAACTAATTGGGTGAAGAGACTTCTCTCATTGTTGAAGGCAGTCTCCTCTGTTGACTGTAGATGTAATCAGCAGTAGATGCAATCTACTGAGTAGTGATTCAGATCCACAAAAATACTCTCACAGTCTCAATCAGGTCAGTGCCTGCTTGACCAAACAACTGGACACTATAACCTGGCCAAGTCGACACGTGAACTTAACCATCACCGTCACTGTTTTAGTCTGCCACAGCTGCCAGAATGCAACACACTAGAGATGGATTGGCTTTTAATAAAAGGGGATTTATTTAGTTAAAAACGTGTTGTTCTTCAGAGGAAAGGCAGCTAACTTTCAATTGAGGTTCTTTCTTATGTGGGAAGGCACAGAGCAATCTCTGCTGGCCTTCTCTCCAGGCCTCTGGGTTACAACAACTTTCTCTGAGGTGATTCCTTTCTGCATCTCCACAGGCCTGGGCTGAGCTCCAAGTGCTGAGATGAGGTTTGCTGAGCTGCTTGGGCTGTGCTGCATTAAGCTCTCCCATTTAAGCATCAAAATTAAGACAAACATTCATTGCAGCACACACGCCTCCTAGCTGACTGCAGATGTAATCAGCGACAGATGAGCTCCACATGCCATTAGTTCATGTCCACAACAACAGAACTAGGCACCTTCATCTGGCCGAGTTCACACCTGAACCTAACTACCACAGTCACCTATGCTAACACGAGTCTGGACCCTTAAGAAGCTCACAACCAAGTGGAGAAACACAACAATAAATTATTGCTCTACAAACATAGTTTCTAAAGAAGAAGGATGTACAGATGCTAGTCAGAATGTAGAGGAGGAACTAGTCAAAGTTTCCCAGGTGGCTTCTGTTATAGCTGTGTTTTCAGAAAAGTGACAGTTAGAAGTGAGCACCATTGAACAATGGCTTAGTCTACATGCACAACCCATAATATATTTGTCAGATGCTCTGGCAGTCAATCCCAATACAGAACCCTCTGAGAGGGACCCAACTGATTGGTGGGTTTTTTGTTCTGACCCAACCTAAGTCATCTGTTATGAGTTGAGTTGTTTCATTCAAAAAGATATGTTGAATTCCTAGCCCTCTATAATTATGAATATGACCTTATTTGGAAATAGAGTCACTGCAGAAGGAACTAGTTAAGATAAAATGAGGTCATAATGGATACAATTGGCCCTTAATCCAATTCGACTGGTGTCCTTATAAGAAGGGAGAAGAAACACAGAAAGATAAGAGGGAATGCCATGTGACAGCAGAGAGAGAGAGAGAGAGATTGAAATGCTGCAGCTGCAAACAAAGAACTGCCAACAAACCACCAGAAGCTAGAAGAGGCAAGGAAGAACTCTCCCCTTTAGGTTTCATGGGAGCATGGCCCTGCTGATACCTTGATTTCAGATTTCTAGACTTCAGAACTATGAGGCAATACATTTCTATTGTTTTAAGCCACTCAGTTTGTGATACTTTGTCACAAAAGCCCTAGAAAACTAAGACACTATCTATCAACCATAGGAAGGGAAATCATGACATGTAGGCTTCAGTCCTGATGTATTTGTCAATTATAGAAAATTAGACAAATTGTTTCCCTCAGGGCTTCAGATTTCCCAAATATGGAGGAAAAAAGTATATATTAGATGCTCTGAAAACACCCACCAGTCTCTGACACTCCACCATGACATATTTTTCAGGATCTGGACTCAGGTTTCCATGCCACATTCAATCTATGCTGGAGGCCTGTATTTTTTTTTTCCCAGCAGGATTAAGGCTACGTGCCCAGGAACAATGGCTGAAAAGGTGCTGCAAGTCCCTCCCTATCTTCCCCAAAGTCACTAATTACAATCTTAAGTAATTCTGAAGCTGTCTTGAGCACCTGAAGCCAGTGATAAATCTTCCACATCATCTTGTGCATCTATGATCTATGAGAAAAGTCAAGTATGGGTTCCTAAGGTCAGAGAGAGAGAACAAGTCATCATTGTATTCTCAGTGCCTAGTGGGCCTGGTATCCAGTAAGTGCTTGCTACGTATTAATCCTCCTTTCCCATGTGGTAGTTCATGGGGAAGGAGTGCGTATTATGTGTCAGGCATAGTTTTAGGAGCTGAGAATAAAGAGATAAATAAGACATAGATGAGCTTTTGCTCTCTGTTAAGTTACAGACAGGGGACACCCAATAACCTTTTATTAAGTTGAATTGGTGACTGAGTCTCTTCAAAGGATCAGATTCAGGACCACAAACAAGTTCTGAACAGAAGCATCCAGTCAAATGAACCCAAATGGTTCATCTTAAACAATGGGAACTTATTAACTTATGATTTTGAGGCTGAGAAAATGTCCAAATCAAGGCATCATCAGGGTGCTGCTTTCTTCCCAAAGACTGGCTGCTGGTGATCCTTGGCTCCTCGGACACATGGTAAGACACATGGTGGCATTTGCTGGTCTCTCTGTTCTGTTCTGGGTTTCAGCCTCCTCAGATGGTCATATTTACTGTGGGTTCACACCACAGGAATGGATTAGACGTGAGAACATGTTTTTCTGGGGTACATGCAGCTTCAAACTATCATACCATAGGATAGTGATCAGGCATATAGCTTACAATTCTGAAACACACCTGTGTGCACTGTTTAGTGCACCTATTGCTTCATGCTCACTTTTTTCTTTCATCCCTACACCCCACATGACTTCTTTCTGAGCAACAAAGCCCAAAATAAAGCCTGTTCTCTCTGACCATTCGACACAGAGAAGCACACATGTCACACAGGGCTTGAATTGATGTCCTTCATTAGAATCCTACTTTCACCAGCTGGGCCCACCCTCTGCAGATGTGTCAAAATGGATCTGTGATCCATTGTTGACACAGCTTGTTGTATGTTCTTCAGTATAACCTAGAACTGTCCTTCCAAAATGTAGGCAAAAAGCATTGAAATAGACAACTCCTCTATTTCCTCACTTGGTGAGTATATATCTAGATTAATATCCTGGAGGTTATAGAGTTTTGCTGTTTTGTGTTTTCCTTTAGGTCTTTGGCCTATAACTCATGCTATTTATATTTATTTGCCCCTAACTGTCCTTGTCACTGGAAAATAAGGATGAGTGGTCATATAATGGTAGAGCACAGGTAAATCACAAATGGTCAGGGAAACAAAAACAAGCTAGATGAATGTACCGGAAGGGAGCATAACAAAGATAGGTGGCAGTGAGCATGCACCATTGCTTCAGACACGCAGCCAGTGCCTCTGTGTATAAATGCTCAGCAGGCTTCCAGAGACGGAGCTGGAAATAAGTTTATACTTGAGGAAAAATAGACGAAGTCAACTTCTGTCTCCACAGAGGATCAAAAGAGAGGAAGTGGAAGTGATTAGCAGAGGCTACTTGGTGTATGCTGCATCACATCCCAGCCTCTCTGGTCTCCTCAAAGAACACAAACCTCCTGACCAAGAGCCAGTAGGAGGATCATTTTGGTTCGTCTCTGCCTGGTGCCTCCCATGCCATAGACTAAATGAAAGGATCATCTAGAAAAGACAAGTGCTAAGTTTCGGGGTTCAGTGACACACAAAGGCAGTGGTCCTCACTTTCCGGCCTTTAGTTCCCCTACCCGAGAGGTGGACAAATTCCCCCCACTGCCCAAATTGCGGCTGCCAAAATTACACTTGTTTTGAAGCTGGAACAACTTTGATGTTTTCTTAACACAGGCAGGTGCTTCATTAAAGCACTATGGAGTGAACAGCTATGTTTTCCCTGGGGTGAACTGGATGAGATCCAAGCTAAGATACCAGACACACACCAGCAAAATTATACAGGCAGGGAAGTAAATCTCATTATCTTCTTAAGACAAAAATTTACCTGCTTTAGTTAATTGTTATGTTTGTGCAGAGATGGGGAGCTGTTTCACCAAAGAAAAGTTTTTGAGAGAATTGTTTTGGGTCAGGTGTCTGCGGGCTACTGCCCATATTGGAGGCTTACAGTCGAACAGGAGGTTCAAGAGCAATGCCTAAAAACAGTGCTTTCTCTACCACAGGTGTAAGCAGCGGAGGGAATTCTGAGTCAACTCAGAAAAATCTTCTGTTCCTACCAAACAGGGAACTGATATCTTTGGTTCTACAATTTGACCCTATTAGAATTAGGGTCATTTGAACTTAAGCTTCCTTAAAATCAAGGCACAGCACTCAGGAGAGGACCAGAGAAATGCTTCAAAGATATTGACGCACTTCTTAGGCTTTAAGCAAGACAATATCTGTATGAAAAGTTGAGTCCCTTCAAAACATTTGGTTTCATGCAATAATTCTGAATTTATTTGTTTATTTACTCATTTATTAATTCTTCCAACAATATTTATTTCCTATATGTCGATCCCTATATTAGGCCCTAGGGATAAGTAAGACAAGTGTGGTTCCTCTTCTTTTGTACTTTAACCACTTACACAAGCAATAAAGTGGGTTTTTTTTTCTTTTTTTGGTCTTTTTATGAAAGAATATATATGGGGAGCAGTGCACACACATATAAGGATGAGAGACCTAACCTGACCAGAGGATTATGGAGACCTCCCCAAGGAAGGGTTTCAGTCGGGATACCCTGTGTTAGTCTATGATAACTAATAACCCCAAATCTTAGAGACTTAAAACAACAAAAGTTTATTTCTCACTAACCCTACAGGGACCTCTGCTAATCTTAGTTACTCAAGGACCATGGCTGAAGGAATAGCTCTCAACTCTAGCACTACCAAATCTAAGCCAAAGGAATAAAAAAACAGGTGCTGGCATTCAGCACTCCACCTGGAAGCTGCACATATCACTCTGCTCCCATTTCATTGGCCAGGACTAATCATACATTTTGGTCTCTCTAACACACTGTTTCCTCTCCTCTTCCAATTTGCTTATACCCTGACTTTTCTGCCAGAAGTCAGCCCAAATGATAACCACAGTAGCATCCACCCTCCCTTTGTATAACATTTGAACTTCATATAATGATTTCACATCTCCTATCCTACCATCCAGAAAGGCAACTTCTGTGATGTCCACCTATAAGTAATGATTTGCTGTCAGTATCAATCAGAGGAAGAGAGAAAATAGTGGGTTGTTTTTCACCTCTCTTTCAGGTTTGATTTTGCAGAATAGCTGAGATGCTGTTCAACCCATTCTCTTTCCCAGCTCTATTGGCTTCAGTAACTGTTTGAAACAGCAGAGCTTCAGGCAAATATTCAGGCTTATGGCTGCAGAAATCTGAACCGAATGTCATCTCTATGCATTCGAGATAAACCAGGCTGTTCTGATTCTCAGGTCTTATATGTTCTGACAGGAGGCCTGCCCTATGGCAGCAGAAGCTCTCTGTTAACTGCCACCATGGCTGCTTAAGGGAGGGCTTATGAGCTGCAGTTTTTCATACCATTCATGCATTTCTTACACCAAGGAGCACAGCTGGCAACTGTGGGATTGCATTGGAACTTCAGACAAGAAACATGGAGACCTGACTATCAACAGGAAATTTACGGTGATCACTGGGATCCTACCAGCTAACTCCACAGGATCCCACCACCATTTATGTGATTACCAGAGCTATGCTTCTTATTGTAAAGGGGCCCTGACAAAGTGAGGGACTTTTGCATGGCTGAACCTCAGTGGGACTAGCAAGATGTCAGTATGAGCTTCCAATGCCTTTCCTGACAACTTCTGCATGATATCTTCCTCTGCATAGGCCCCAAGTGTCCATGACTCACTAGGCAACCGATACTTGCAAGTTTCATCATCACAGTCATTGGGAATCTTCATTCCTCAATTTCTAGGGTATAGTTAATGGTTAAAACCATTTAAGTTACAAATGCTCAAACCTTGGTTCCTCCACTTTCTAGGTGTAAGATTTCAGAGAAGTTATCCTCTCAAAGCCTCAGTTTCTTCATCTTTAAAATAGGATAAATAACAGCAACTACCTACAGTGAAGATTAAATGACAAAATGATTGTGCAGTGCTAGGCACAGTACGTTATAACTATTTTTATTAATTGTCCTTCATAGGATCCAAGCTAGGGTTTCATAAGTTAGTAGAAAGATCAATAGGCAGAAATCATGCAAAGAGAAATGATGCTTCATTTCAGTAAGGCATCTCATCAAGTGCCAAGCACTGTGCTGGAAGAAAGTACATGCATTCCACAGATATTTATTGAGGACCCACCATGTGTGAGGGATTCAGGGTGCAGGCAGTTAAGCTGCCTGTCACTGGATGCTTTTAAGTGAGGACCAGGCAACCACTTGGTGAGAGGAGGATCCAGCCCGGTGCATCTTCTGCCCCAGAAAAGCTAATGGAGCCTAGTGGGCTATTTTTGGGTAGATTTTTAATCACATTTCTAAGCTGAATAATCAATTTGCACCCACTTGAATCAATCCAAAGTTGTGTGTGGGCCACTCCAGTGTCGTAGGTAACCATATAAATGAAGGACAAAAGAGAAGGAGGAGGGGTGAGAAATTATATAAAATTTATATTATATAATTGCCAGTTCCAAATCACTTGAAAGTCTTACCTGAAGAAAATACATCATAATTAAGGCCTCTGGGTTCCATTTAAAAAATGTTAGAACAGTTCAATTGCTTTGCTCCCCCGCACTCTTAGAATTTTCTCTTGTTGTTGCCATTAAATGAAAAGTGTTAATCATTATTGTAGGCTCTTCCATATCACAATATGGAAGGGGAAATCACCTCTGCACCTGCAGCTTCCTTTTCCATTTATATTGACACTTGAAAGGAGAAGTGGATGAAGAAAAGGGGGTGGGTAGGCAGGGGCGTTGTGTAAATACACAAGCCCCTGGCAAGTATTCAGCACTGCTTCAAGCGGGCCAAACCCTTTCCATCTGGCAAGTTCCCAATGCCCTCCCTTAAGGACACAGAGAACCTAGGGAATGAGCAGCTGCTAGGCTGAGGAGGTGGCAAGGCAAGCTGACAGCCGAAGCAGAGCATGCGGTTAGTGGGTGAAAATGTACCAGGGGAAGAAAACTGGCAAAGGAAGGAGAGACTGAAAAAGGCCCACTTAGTTACATTCTGAGCCGGCAGCCCACCAAGTAAGCACGAAACAATATGCTCCCAGATGTCTCCTTTGTCTTATTTGTCTGCAGCCATGATTCTCAAACTTGCCTATGCATATGAATCACCTGGAAATCTTGTTACCAGGCACATCCTGTTTCAATGGGTCTGGGGTGGAGCCGGAGATTTTGCATTTTTAACAAGCTCCCAGGGGATGCTGATACAGTTCACACTTTAAGTGGTAAAGTACTGCAGTTCACACTTAAAGTGGTAAAGTACTAGGTCTGGGGTCAGCAAACCACAGCCTGCAGGCCAAATCTGCCTAGCTACCTGTTTTTGTAAAGAAAGTGTTATTGGAACACAGCCACACTCATTTGCCTACACATTGTCTATGGCTACTTTCCCTACAGAGACAGAATTGAGTAATTGTGACTCAAGAATTTGTGGCACAGAATGTTTAAAATATTTACTATCTGATCCTTTTCAGAAAAAATTTTTTTCCTGAACCCTGTACGAAGAAAAAAAAAAGAAATTGCATTCTGGCAGGCTGAAAGAATTTGTATAATAGATTTCAAAGAATAGGAGGAAAGTTCTTGCTTTGACAACAAACGAAGAACATTTCTTTTCAGAGCCTTAGAAGAGATACGTGATCTGTCTATAATTAGTTCGAGGAGGAAGAAATCCCTGGTTCTTGGGGAGAGACCCTGATCTCTTAGAAATAGAACTAGACAAATCTTGTGTATTGTCCATGTTAATTATGAGTTAGGTTCAGAACCAGGCAAATTTATGAAGCTATCTGATATCAGCATCTATTCTTCACTACTTCATGATTTCTTTAAGTGCTAGAGATTTATCCTCAATGAGGAACCTATGTCAACAAAATCCAATCTTAACTTGTCATGGCACAACATCCTTTCCAAATTGTTTTTCACATTCTTTATAACATTTGATCTTCACAGTACTCCTTCCATATAGGTAAAGTAGTTCAATTTGATATAAAGAAGTAGTGATATAAACTATCGCAAGGAGCTCACAATGTAGTCCTAGGGATACATCAACATGGTGCAATAAATGCTAATTGAAGGATAGATTGGCTACAGGTGCAGCTCAGAGAAAGGAGTGGACTATGGCAGGGCATCATTTCAGATTCTTATGGTCCTTTAATGGGAGAAAGAATGGAAAAAATACATAAAATATTAACGATAACATTTTGCAAAGAATGTTCTTATGAGGTAGAAATACTTCTCACATAGGAAATATGAAAATTGAGACCCAGAATTAACATAATTAACTAGCGAAGGCAGGACCTATAATAAAGTCTTCTAACACCAAACATTTGCTCTTTCTACCACTACATTAGCTTTTCAAGGATGTTGATTTTTTTTCAGGGGTGACGATGTAATAATGTCATGACAGTAAGGGTGATAATAATGACTGACAATCATAAAGTGTGTTTTCTATGTGCCAAACCCTGTCTTCCAAAGGGCTAGCGCCAATGGATGGATATTACATAGTAGATGATTTTAGTTCAATGTCTTTAAAATCTTTCAAATCTTTGGAGTTGTCCAGCAACAGAATAGGATACTTGAGAAATAATGAGCTTTCTCTTAAGGGAAGAGCATATGTTGAAGCTGAATCCACAAAATATTTTGCAGCAGAGATGGCTTCCCATTGCCTCAGTAATCAAACTGGGTGACTTCTAAAACCTCTCCAATTCTATGTCCCCTCCAAAAAGAGCCAGTGAGTTTTCCAGAACCACACAATTAGTTACTCAAGGGCCCAGTCAGAGCTAGAATCTAGATCTCCTGATTCTCTTTCCTCCATCTCCTTCTCTGATTGAGATTACTTATGGCAGATGTAAATGCTGAGATGAAATGAAGGACAGTGTATTCCCAGGAGTGAAATGGAGCCCAACAGGGACAATCCCTTGTGAGGGACCACCTGAGCCTAAGGAAAGCAACTGGGTGATTTCCTCATTCTCTTGGACACTACAAGACACCGTTCTCCCATCACTTTTTGTGCCAGATAGACTTGTTCTTGGATCTTATTTCAGGTACCACCTAAGTGTTCTACATCCTACTGACTGCTCCTTTTTTTTTTCTTTAATACTGGTACTGTGAAACACAGCTGCCTATATTGTGGCATTTTAGCTATGAAATATGCATGAGGAAGCTGCATGTCTACGAAACAAGATAAGAGTGAAACCCCAGGGAATGATGTGGTCTCTTATTTTATGACATATTTCAATACTTTTTCTTACCATGGTTTCAGTCACATGTTTTCTTTATGGAATGACCTGTCAGCCCAATCTTCTTTCAACTGCAATTCAAAAAGCACTTACTGCACATCTCAGCTCTGAGCCTAGTTCCCCACCAGGAACATGAGTCAATGAAAAGTATACTATAATGAGCTTGGCACTGCAATCTCAAGGGGTTTTATGCTCATTGAGGAAGAGGAGATTTGCAAGTATGCAACTAGCTGTTAGAGAAAAATGTAACACCTTCTAAAACAGGGGACCAAAAGAGTGGAATAGACAATAAGTATTACAGAGGGGGCTTCAATATGGAATGGGAATTTTAATGACATTAATTTTCATGTTTCAGCCACATTATAGGTTGAGTAGAATATCCCTGATAATTGATTAATTTATTCTCTCTTGACAGCAGCCAATTTCTACATCAGTTTTAATGCTACGTAATCAGAATTAAAGAACCACATCCCATTTGAATGAGATTAGCCAGTCTACTGTGGCAACGTTATGATTTCAACCTTTGTTCCCTGAAATGCTTCTATAATGCAAAACCCAATGATTTTTTTCTTTAACCTACATAGTCTCCAGAGGTGGTGCATCTGATTTAGTCTCTAAAGTAAGGTAAACAGTGTGGTTTGGAGGTCAGCACAGTAGGTTAGAAAACAACAGAAACAGCTGCACAGTCAAAGAAAGTGCTTAAGATTCTTTTGAAACTGACTTTGGTTTTTTAAAGCCAGAAAAATGGAAATCAAAGATAGTAGTATGCCTCACCCTTATTCTAAATATAGATTTTTATAAATTAGTCAAACACAGCCCTAAGAGCTAGTTTACCTTGAGGTTAATCTCAGATGAGAAATTAATGTTTAATTAATTTTAGTCGTTAAGAGGTGGCAGATGTTCTTCCTTTCTTTTTGTTTAATTGGAATCTAATTACAAAGAGGTCATTCACTCATTCACTTATTCATTCAGCAAATATTTGTTCAACTATCTTAAAGCTTTATTTTTTCTTTTTACTACGCAATATACTACAAAGTTCTGCATTCATTTTCTTAATTTTAAACATTGGCCTGTCTCCCTAGTGATACCACACTTGTTTTGAGTGAATATTTGAGGAAATTTACATTTAAAAAAATTTGCCACCTGTAACCACTCTCAAATTAGCAAAAAGTCAAATCCGTACTTAGTGAATTCTAAATGACTTTGACATAATCAGGCAGCATTACAGTTTAGTTTAAGAAATCTTTAGGCTAGAAAACTTTCACCAACTAACCAATGACTTGATCCCTATACTGGTAATTTAACCCTCAGCATGTCATAACGTTATTTTTTTTTGTTCCTCAAGATCAGTGGTTTTGAACCATGCCAGTGCTTTGAATAAGATGCCCGGTTTTTACTCCCAGAAAAACTGATTTAATTTGTCTGGGGTCAAGCCCAGGTCTTGTTCAAACACCCTAAGTGTTTCCAATGGGCACCCAGGATTGAGAACCACCACTCTAAACTGTGAGAACATAAACATCTTCCCTGTCCCTTCTCTGCTAACCCTTCAATGATTCCTCATCACCGCCGGACAAAACCCAGACCCCCTCACGTGCTGCTGCCCCCCGAGAGCTGACCCTGCTGTTCCTGCCTGCTGTCGGCCCCTCAGCAGTGTGCGCCTGTGCTGCAGACTCCACCCCTGCACCCTCAGTCCGGGCTCTAGTTCTTGGAACGCTCCTCCCCCACCTCCCATGTGAAGCTCACCACCCCAATTTGGCCAATTTTATTGATCTTTAATTGCAGTGTCACTTCCTTAGAATTTTTTTTTTTTTTTTTCGCATGGGCAGGCACCAGGAATCGAACCTGGATCTACCGCACAGCAGGTGAGAACTCCGCCTGCTGAACCACCATGGCCCGCCCCCTTAGAATTTTTTTGAACCTACCCGCATGACCCTCATCCTAAGACAGATGTCCCTGACATGCCTAATACCTTACTTGTACACTCCATGGAGCGTAGGGGCCTTGAGGACAGAAATTTTGTCTTCTTTACTGCTGGGTCTCAAATACAAACACTGTGTCTGTGCATAACAGGGGTTCAATAACTCTTTGTTCTCAAATTAGTAAGGGTCCAACCAGAGAAAAAAAGAAGCCACACCATAGAAAATTTAATATAAAGAAATTATTAACTAGTAAATGGTTATTATTGACTGAATGGGTTACAGGCTCATAGTAAATTGTGACGGCAGCTCCTAACTCTATGGTGAAAGAGAATACACCACGAAAGAACTAAAAATATGGGCATGCATCCCTCACCATCAAGGCTGAGATTAAGATCTTGTTGGAGGGGTTCAACTTGCTGAAGAGCAGACTGCGTCCCTGGCTGCTGTGGGACACAGCCAGTCTGCAGAAGTCACATGCCGGGGAGCTGCTGAAGTTTGCTGGGGTAACAACGGGGGTTGCTGGGGGCTGGTGGGGTGCTCAGGCAGCTGCTCTGTTGATTGTAGTTGGTCTGCAGGGAGCCTCCTACTCAGGCGCCGGAGAATCTTGCTGAAGCTTCAGTGCCCCAGTCCTCCCACTCATGGCTGTCCCTGGTGTCCTTCTGTCCCCGCTCTTGACAAAACCTAATATTGAAGCAAAACCCAGCTCGCAAAGGTCATAAAGCCCAGCCTCTCCAACTCCCTAATTGAAGTAAGGACATGCCAGGTTGGCATTTTAGTGGCATAGAGGATTCACCTTCCTGATAAAGTTGCTAATTCAGTGTTAAATAAAGAAATTAAATCAAACATTTTGATACACAACTATGTCATGATATTATAAGCCATTGATTGCATACTTCGGATGGACTGTATATGTGTGAAGATTTCTCATTAAAAAAAATACACACACACCCACACATATATATATAAACACCTTGTTAAGAGATCTTGTTAGGAGTGAAGGGAGAAGAGACCAGGCCAACTGTCCTACATCTGGGGTGTGAAGTACCTGCAGCAGGTGCCAGACCCTTGAGCTATACCCAGACGTCATCACAGCCACACCTTGTCTACCAGTCAACAGCAAACAAATATTGCCACTAAGCCCCCATTCTGCAGTCTGGAGCCTGTGCACACTGGCCCTGAAGGCCATGCAGCAAGCCACATGCTGATACAAACTCTTCCTGCCATTCTCTGGCTATCACTGAGCATCTCCAGTTTTCCGTGCCTCAGTCTGCTACTCTGCAAAATGGAACTAGAGTGGCCATCAAACAAGAAATATTTATTGAATACAAGGTATACAGCCCTGAACAAAATGGATTGCCTCCTCTCCATGTCAAGGAATGTGTCTGGGCTTGGCTGGAATCTGCTGGGAAAGCAATAGGGTTATCTGGCTATGTGACAAATACGCTGCTGCCACTGATGTTGGATTCTATCATACTACTCCCTTCTCTTTAACATGTGCAAAATAAAAGCCCTCTTTTTTTACTTTTGTAAAATAGGGAATCTCCATCACTACTTAGTGTGTCCTCACGGAGAACCAAACATATAGATTTCCTTGAACTCCTTAATTGCAGAAGCAATTTCAACCTCTGTCAACATCGGCCTTATTAACCCAGATGGTGTTAATTTACTTCTCTTCTCTGCTTAGCATCGTGTTTTCTTTGCATTAAACAGGAGTTGATTCCTTTTTCCAAATCTTACCACCTTCCCCTCCAAAGACACACTTTCTACTAACAACATCCTGCATGATATGGAGATGAGCTCCTGGAGATGAATTGAAATCCCTCAGGAGCTAGGATAATGAAGTTTGAAGAGCCCACATCCCCCACATCTGCCTGTATCCAGAGGGCAGCAGTCATTAAGGAACGAAAATTCACACTGTGTTTCAATATCCCTGTGTTTGTAGATCGCTTCCCAGTAAATACTACTCCTGACAGTCACCTGTAATTGATTGGCCTGCTTTGTCCAGCAGCTGCTGTTGCTTTTATTTGTAATGAAACTGAGAACTCGATTCTCCGCAACATCCCAAGGTCTCTTAGAGGCTATTCCATAAAATTAAAGTTTTTCTTCTATAAAAAAACTCTTTCTCCCAAAGTACAGGGGTTTGGATCAAACTCTGCTTGATAATGGACTGAAAAGCATTAGGCTACATGCATTGTGACTGCTTAATGAGGTGGTGGAAATCAACAAGTATTTCTTGAGCACTTTCTATGCACCAGGCCCACCTATGTTATATTGCTCATTTTTATTCTCACAAGCAAACTCAGGAATAGGCGCTACTGTCAGCATCTTGCAACCCAACGAAATGTCAGAGAGGTTCCCTGGCATCTGCCTTAATTAGAAAGATCACAAGTTTGGGGCCAGATTTAAATCTTGGCTTTGTCTCTTGCTAGCTCTGTGACAAGTTAGTTTCCTCAAGCCTAAGATACAAATATGGAATATTCCTTCCAGACATGTTGGGGACCCTTTGACCCCAAAGCATCTTTGAGATGCTTCACAGCAGAGCCTGACATCCATGGGTGCCGTGACACCCACAAGCAGTTCTTGGACCCTGTGGAAGGCTGAACCACAATTGCATGTGTTTACATTACTTTCAAAATCCTTGGAGGGTGCATGGATGGTTCAGTGGTAGAATGCTCGCCTTCCATGCGGGAGATCCAGGTTCGATTCCCTGACCGTACACCCAAAACAAAACCCTTGGAAGTATTTTTGTTTCACTGAACAAGCATAGTGTTTTCTGAATAAGCGTAGTATACACACGCTTCATTATGTGTGCATAACAGTGCGCTGTAAAATGGACCCTACTGATTTGATATGAAGGTATCCTATCTACACCACCCCTCTCAGTCCATTCAAAGATCACGGAGGCAAGACCAGCGCGGATGATACACCCATGACTTCTGCCAGTTCCACTCAATTACTGCATATGCCCTGCTTCTCTGAGTATTGACATACGATTTTCCATGCCTGTTCTCCTTTCCTGGTCTCTGTCTACTTATTGGCTGGAAAATCGATGTATTCACTCTACTCTTGCACCTCATGAATCTGAGAAAATTGAGGAAATTAACACTTCTGTGGCACAATTTCCTTAAATGCTAAAAGGTCTAGTTACCATCAAAGCTCACTGTTTATCATGGCCTTGTTTTCCATTTCAACCCAAATCCAACAGGAGTAGTGGTGGGATATTTCCACTATTAACCACTGTGGTAAGTAAGCCCTTTCTACAACAATCCTGCATGGTTGAGAATATCTTCATTCTATTCATCAGAAAACTAAGGTTAAGAGCAACTATAAATTGAAAGTAAATGAAATATCTTCTGAGGATCAGATACAGGAGCTATTGCAGGGGAAAGATAATGGGCTTCAGCCCAGATAATCCTGACCTCACATCCCAGGTAAGTACTCACCAGATGAGCCCCCAAGGAAAGTTGTTTCACCTTGTGAAACCTCAATTTTCTTGTCTCTAAAATGGGAATAATGATTCCTATCACACAGGAATTATAGTTAGAGTCATTGTGGGAGTAAGTAAACTAATACGTAGAATATAGTCTGGACCACAATAAACCCTCTGTAAATGTTAATCACCTTCCTTTCCTTATGATTACACCTAGCACACATGGAGGATGTGAGAGGCTCTCTGTAATGTCAGACATTTGGGCTATGTTATCACATAGCCCAGTCAGCTGGCCTTTCAGAATAATGCTCATCTCCATGTATTAATCTTGAAAAATACTCGTTTATTACCCAGACACCCTTTATAAAGCCATCATCATCTCACAGAGATCTATCTCAGTTCACAGATCATTGGCCCACACAATCATTAAAAGCTAATAAGAGTGCGGTTTGTCAATTCAGTTGTCATGCATAAGCACTAAGCCTTTGCACCAGAAATCACCTTGCAATGTTTCTTTTTTAACTCATTACATATTTCAGAGGTGGATTTTTAACTGACTTCTTGTCTTTTTGTTCTTCTGTTGTTCATTAAGAGCACAAATGAGTTGCCTCAAGTCCCCTGTTTGTCCGGCTGTGAGTGCGGTGGTCGACGTGAGCCCACCAGACCCCTTCCCTACACCGAGGTGCTCCCTGGGCTGAATCCATGCGATACAGGCAAACTCACATTTTTGAAAATAATGGCTTAAAACAGGAAAGCTGACACTATCTTAACTCAAACAGCACAAATGCAGGGCGGTAATTTTCTATGCTACTTAATCTCCTTGTGCAAAAACCTCTGTTGCTCAAGGGAATTCTTCACCCAGTCCAGGGGATAAAAAAATATATATTCTCTCAAGGATATAATAAGTTAACAAACCAAATTTGTATGTAGTAGGGTTTTGTGGCACTTATCATCCACATTAACCTCAGGGCTCTCCCAGGCTAATATCTTTAGTTGTGCTGCCTTCTGCTTGCTGTCTCCAGACCACTAACCTTATTTCTCATAGGGAAATTGAAAGCTCTGCTCTTTGCAAATCTCCCTCTGAGTTTCGTTCTTTCTGGTGGAGTTAAGCCTTCAGTTTCCAAGGTCAAATGAGCTAAGGCCCTTCCAATAGGAGCTTTCTTCTGACACAAAAAGGGGCTACTCTTTTTTAGCAGACCCTTGCGTCAGCATCATTAAAACACTTCGCCGCCATTTGAGATACAACTTTCCTTCCCCAGGCACACTTGAAGGGCCTCTGAAGACACACGTGGAGCGGCAGCGCCACCTGCTGGTCCTCTCTTAACTGCAGAGTGAATTTTGCAGCATCGCTGTCTTGGATTTCTGCTTTTTTGCATTGGAGAATGAAATCTGTTCCCATAAAGAATGTGTTAAGCATAGGGCGGTCGAAGCCTGGATCATCTTTAATATGCTTTCCTTTCAGTCCCCTGCTTAAGAAGATAATTTTCTTTAGGGCCTAAATTTTGAGATGGAGGAGGAAATAGGAAAGCCAAAATTGGAAATACACAAAACACTGGCAGTTGATTCCCGATGTCCTTTCTCTGGGCGCCTGTGGATGTTTCTGCTCAACCTGATAAAGGTCACGTTGGTTTATTAGGGGCATATTTACATAGTTGACACTAAAGCATATGGTCAGCTCCTGTATCTGCGTCAAAAAGAGAAAATAAGGGCAGGCCACGGTGGCTCAGCAGATAAGAGTGCTTGCCTGCCATGTCCAAGGACCCAGGTTCGATTCCTGGTGCCTGCCCATGTTATAAAAAAAAAAAAAGGGAAAACAATGATTTTTATCTTGTGCAGAAAAGTCTGCTTTCCTTTATGGTGCAAGAAAGCTGCCTCCTTATGAAAATAACAGCATAAAAAGTCTCAAGATAGGGATTGCATGTGACATTATGGATGACTTAGTAATCAGTTGGATGGTTGTTTGGGACTGGTGCCAAGGAGGTCAAGATCATGAATTCAACTCCAAGTTCAAGTTCAGCAATTCTTTAGTCCATAAGAAAAGAAAATTAGCACTTAATGGATGCAAGGTGCTTTCATGTATGCTGCCCCTTTTAATTCTACTAACCAATGAGGCAGGTATCATTATTCCCATTTGCAGATGAAGAAACTATCTAGCCCAAATTGGTTGCAGAGATGAAACCCCTTGCCCAAATTGACAAGCCAGCAAATGGTATTCCTGAAATTCAGATCCATAGCTGTCTGAATTCAAACTTTGTGTTCTCAACACCACAAACAAACCCTTATGCTTGGCTGGCTGTTTCAAAAATGAGCTCTCTGGTCACAAGAGGAGCCAAGCAAAAAGCAGCAAAGCATCTTTCAAAAACCGATTCCACAGGTATGCTCCTAGGCAATAAAGAACATCACCTTTCATTGATGACAGAAGAAAAAAATACATTAAATATCAGCTACAGCAAAGAAAATCATAAATTGCCTCTCCCAGAGGAAAAATTTCAATTCATTCTAAACCCACAATGAACCCATTCTTCCTTACCTGCTTCTCACTCAGTGAGTCACACTGTATGATTTTCATATCCAGAAAACTAAACGAAAGGTGCCCCACATTCTCAAGTTTCTGAAGGGAACTATCCATCTAGAGAATGTTGAGTCGTATATTTCTTAAAGACCTGATATATAAACCCACTTAACAAATAAGACTTGTCGCGACCACTGCACTGAATCAGCTCTTTCAAAGTCACAAACCTCCACCTGTACAAACCCAATGGTCAATTCTCTGTCCCATTTTACTTGATCTCTTAGCAACATTTTACCCAGTTTATCACCTCCTCGTTTTGTAAACACCATCTTCTCTTATTGCTATGACAGCCCACACTCCTGTTTTCTTCATCATTGGCTATTCCTCATCTGGTTCCTTTGCTAATTCCTCCTTTTCTTTGTGAATTGTAAATGCTGGACTGTCCTGGCTTTTTCCCTGACCGGCTTTCTTTCCTTTCTATGGTTGCAGTCTAGCTGCACTCATCCAGACACAAGGCTTTAAAGTCTCCCTATTATCTTACTGCTCCTAGGTTTTCATTTCCGATTCTGACCTTCTCATTTTGGATTATATATATATATATATATATATATATATATGTATTTTTTTTTTTTGCATGGGCAGGCACTGGGAATCAAACACAGTAGATTAAACATATTTCATAGCTTTTTTATTACAAAAATCATCCACATGTAAGTATTAGAATTACAGGAAAGGATGACAATGGACAAAAAAAAAAAAATCACTAATAATCCCACTACTCAAAGTAGTAACATTTTGGTGTATTTCGTTTGGCTGTGTATGAGAGAGAGAGACAGAGAGAGAGATTGAGGGGATATTTTCTGATTCTCTATTTAATATTCCATATGTCTGCATGTGTATACGGTCAAGTACACATCAATGCATTTATATATGGTTATCATATGTACGTGGAGAAAGTGTTTTACTCTTAACAGCTATCACAGTTCAGGTCAAGGACAAAAGAAACTTGGGGGAAAAAAGCTCCATTAAATGCTTGCAGTAAGAAGTAAGCTCCCTGAGCCTTCAGAGGCTCAGAGAAAGGGGGAAAATTGTTAAGCAGAAGGTAGGATTAGGATCTTCTGAAGTAATTCAGGGAGTAGATGGTCAGGGAGAAGACAGGAACTTATTGTGAGGGCAAAAGGCTATACCTGCTCCAAGAGCAACCAAAACTTTCCTTCAAAATCTAATAAACTCATTGACTCTTGAATGCATTTTGGAGCTGCAACCAGAGAATGTAGAAGGTTCCCAAGCAGCGTAGGTCAGAGGCAACAAGCAGAGAAATCAGAACCCAAAGGACTGAGATCAGGAAAACAGGAACACTTGAGTCTTAGCAGAAATTCAGAGGAGGGTTTCGGATACTCCACTCACCCCCAACAGTCTATGGAATTGGGGGATTTAAAGCAAGTTAATATGGATCTCAAAAATTCCAGGCACCCCACCTAACATCTGAAGTATACATGATTGAGATTATGCAGTTTCTACGGTTTTGTATCTGCTCCTCCCTCCTCATTCCTTCCACCCCACCCCACCCCCTTCTGTGGCCGATTGCTGCTTCACTACCTGCCTTCTCCAGCCTTCCTAGGGGATCCTAATGACCACCCATGTGTGGATCTAACTGTATCAGAGTCCCTGAAATGCTTGTTAAAAATTAGGGTTCTTGTGCATTGCAGAGATCATTCTATGTTTTCAATAAGCAACCCAGGGGATCCCTTTGCACATTCAAGGTTGAGAAACATTATGTGAAGTCACCCTGACCTTCCAGAGACTTTGAGCACCAGATACTTGAAGGGAACTCTACTTTTCCTTGGTTGTTTAGCTCAAAAATATCATGATAAAATATTAGCTACTATACAAAGTCAATAGGAAAGAAAAGGGCAATAGCTTATTTCTTGGGCTGAGTGGGTGTAATCTCAGAGCTAGACAAAATATATATAATGTATAATCCTTATGTTTGTCAGGGTACCCCTATTATGGGATGGTCTTTGCCAATGACAGTCTAGAAATAACTGATATTATATCCATTAAACACACACACACACGGGAAAAGATGCTAGACTGGCAAATTTCCTAAATGATGATGGAGATGGCTGTGTCTGTGTTTTCATAGCTATACTTAACAAAGTACCACATTCATAATTTTGTTTTTATACCAGTTACTAGAAAATTTGGAATAAGGGACAGGCTCTAAAAGGAAGGTGGATTAGCAGTTAAATCAAAAATCCATCAGAATTAGATATTGTCCACCTCTATAGAAACAAACAGTCCAAGACAGTTCTCTTACCCCAGTTATACACACCAAGTAGACCTGCCAAGAACTGTCTGTTTCTATTCATTTACAATGTTAAAAAGCTAAGAGCCTCTTTTTTTACTTAAGCCAAGACGTTTTCCAAATAAGGGTGCTTTTCACAAAACCATTTCCCCTCCCACATCGAGGTTCCCAGTGTCAGCAAGCTGGAGAGGCTGTTATTTTCCAGAGCCATTGTATTCTGCAACAAAGCACTCTTCCCTTTAGCTGAACTGAATGCTAGAAGTGTTTTCGAACTAAAAGTCTCAGAGTCTGTGGGACCTGACCTAAGCCATGGGGTCTAACTTAAGCAATTTTCCTTCTCCTCATGATTGAAGTTCATTTTAAGCTTAAAGAACTCAAACTGTAGTAACTATAGTCCCAATTCTTTTTTAAGTATTCTGGAAACAGCATTACTTGACTTTTGGGTATTACGCCCTCTTGTCTCAGAACATCAACAGATAAAGAGGCATCTGAGACCCAAGAAGAACCAGTGACCCTGCGGCAAGCAGTAAACTGGGTCAACAGTAGAAGCCAGAAGGGTCGTGCAGAAGACTGTGTACAGGATGCTTTCGAAATTATTTCCATGACCAGCAGTAATTGCCTCTGGAGATTTGACTCTCTTAACCCAGGAACAATGATATGGACCAAAATGCCAGAGGGGTGTCATCACCTCTTTCTTCTTTTCTCCTAAACCTTACTTTCTCATAGTTATCAGAACTCAAAATGCTTTAGCAAATCTCTAAGACCTTTGCTCATGCAGATTTATTTGACTGTATGTTTAATTATATATACCAAAACCTAGTACCTATGATGTGCCAGGCCTTGAGTTACACATCAGGGGTTTAAATAAAAGAAACACAAATAAAGTATCCTCAAATGGCTTAGTGGGGAAGCTGGACCACTGTGTCATCCTCCTGAGCAGCACTTCCCCTGAGGAGTGTTCCTTGATCTGCACCCCAGGAGCAGGCAGAACTTGAAGATGCTCCCGAAGATTCCAGCCCCCTTGTACACACCAACCATAGAATCCCCTCTGTGTGTGTGGGCACGACCTGTGAATGTGATGGGTTGGCCCTCCTGTGACTAGATTCTATTACTTGGCAGAGGTGTAGAGGTTTTGCAGGTATCATTAAGGTCCCACATCAGTTGACTTTGAATTAATCAAGAGAGAGATTACTCTGGGTGGGCCTAACTTACTCAGTGACCGCCCTTCAAAGAGGCACTGGGACATTTCTGAGGGGAGAGACTCTGCTGCTGGCCTCCAGTTACCCCGTAGGTGCCACATTGTGAGAGGGCCTATAGGAAGGCACAGGGCAAGGAACTGTGAATGGTCTCTGGATACTGAGAGCAGCTCCTGGCTGATCAACAGCAAGAAAACAGAAACTTTGTCCTACAGTCACAAGGCACTGAATTCTGCCAACAACCACAAGAGCTTGGAGGAAGATCCCAAGCTTTGGGAAAGGGACCCGGCCCAGCTGACATCTTGAGGGCAGCTCTGTGAGACCCTGCACAGAGGCTCCAGCTAAACCATGCTGAGACTCCTGAACTACAGACACTGAGAAAATAAATGCATGTTGTTTAAAGCCACCACATTTGGGTTGCTACATAACAATAGGAAACTAATGCAACCTGAAATTCCAGTGTGCAAGAACAAAGATAAAGGGAGAAATGGCTATTGTGCAGGAAAGACAGGATATTTACTGGAAAATATTCTCACTAGCTATTGGGAGACTTCAGTTTGGTTCTTGTCTCTCCATTGATTGACTGTGTAACATTGGACTAATCACTTTACCTCTCTGGGTCCTACTCAGTTTACACACACATAAATGAAGGAACTAAACTAAATAAGTCCTGAGATGCCTCCAATCTCTCAAATTCCTCAAGCTTATGAAAATATGTCCTCCGTAGCATGGGCCACTCACCTTCCATCAAAGCCACACCAAATGGTATCAGCTTCTCTTAGCCCCAGTGATAAAGGAATTCATGAAGGGTGAGCTCTTGGAAGAGTAGAGGAAATTCTGCTTCATTTCCCCTTCAACGTATGTGACATCACAACGGTATGAAGAGCAATTCAGAGATGCACCCAAGTCTACGTACGTAACCTAGAAAGTCTCAGGTCACAAAACTACACTAGACTTCAAGGCAGGGTCCCTGGTCTCACAGGACTGTATACCCCTTTAGGAATCATGAGAAGTCAGTAATAACCCTCTTGTGGTTAGCATTTTGTGTCTCAAATCATATACTGTTTATCAAGCCCCTGATATTAAAGTACTTTTTGAGGTGCTTTATAGACTTTTACACTCAGGGAGGATAAGTAACTTATGGAAGATGACATAGTAAATGAGAGTCAGAATTCTAACCCAGGCACATCTCAGGTAAAGCCCGTGCTTCTCCCCCTGTGTGATACCCATGCTAGTATCACAGCACCTGCTCACATGACCTCATCTATTCTATAAGCCTTCTGCTGACCACTCACTCATAGGTCACATGATAGGGTGCCTAGAATTGAGGGGACTTGTAGTGCTAAAACTGGGAAAGCCCCAGGGAAACTGGGACTAGTCTTATCACCTGGGTTCAGGGCTGTGGATGCAGAACTGCAGCCCAGGGGATATGTAAGGATATAAAGTGAAATCCTAAATGCAAAATGCCTTGGAGAGGGTCAGACATTCTTTACCACTCCTTGGGCACAATCCCGTGGGACAGACCCTAAGTACAGCATGTTCACACAATTTGCTTAAAGAGCCATGGCTGAAACCCCACATTACAGACCCGCCTGACTGCTGAGAGGTCTCCCAAAACCTGAGTGCCAGGTCTTCTCAGTCATGTGCAGACCTACAGCATTTGGTCTAATAACCTGCCTGAGACACGCAAAGCTTTGAAGTGTACTCTTGTCCCCTTAGCTACTTTTGCTCTTTAAGCCACCTAAATCCCCTGAGAACAGTTTAAGATTTAAATAGAATTGTTGTTGTTCTGTTGTCAGCCTCTAATTTCAAACCCAGTGACTCTCTCATTGACCTAATAGCAGGATCTCAGCTCTGATGTGTGGCTCTTACACTTCAGAAATTCATAACCCTGTACAACAGGGACGATATAAATAAGTAGGGAAGGCTACTGTTTGAGGAAATATTTAATATGAAATTTGTATTCTTGATATGAATATGATCCAGGTCTCCCTGCTTCTGATTCAGAATTGACCAGAGGTGGCCAGTGCTAAATGGACTGGATTTGGGGCCTTTGGCCATAGTGAACTGGAAAGCCAGCTTCTCCGCCTGATCCAGCCCATGCAGATTCCAGGAGTGGCCTCGCCAAGCAGCTGAAACTCTCAGGCACTTTCTGTCAGAAGGAAGATTTCCATGGTCACAGTGCCAAAACCAAGACACCTCCTTTTGGCCTGGATATTTTGAGCTTCCAAAAGGATGATACCCACCAGCCCTGTTTAACAGATAACCCATCTGGGATCTGAGGAACCACTGTGCGTGGTTTCATCCTGGGTATATTAAAAATCAAAAAAAAAAAAAAAAAAATGCAGCAGCCGCAGAGGTTCACCACTCTGCACTGTGGGTGTGAGCTGCCTCCTTTTCCAGCTCTCCTAATGCTGACAACAGTCACATCCTAGTTTCAGGGCCCTGACAAACTTCTCTCTTTCTCCTCAATTTGAACAGTGAAGACAGTGAAAAATAACCAAAATATCACTTTTATTACTGATAAGGTTAAGTTTGAGAATGCAGTTGGGTGAAAGAGCCACATATGCCTTCTAAGTGAACCACAATATTAAACAGATTTGCTCCTTCCCCAGCTCCAATGGAACTGGGACAGACTTTTCCTTACAGGAACAGTAAAGAATTAGTATTCTCTGCAGCCAGCCTCCAAAGAGGGGGAAAGAAAGAGCCGGGCTGTTTGTACCCAGTTTATTCTTCCTGAATTTATCAGCCAGATAAATCAACCTCCCCACCATCCCCATGGGGAAAGGGGCTGAAGGGTGGGTGGGAGTAACACTGATTAATTTCTCCCACTTGAAGAAAACATCATGTCTAAGATTACATGTCTCTCCAATGTATATATCTGAGCATTTTAACAGATCCAGATGGCACAAAGCCACTAAGTCCAGCTCCGTGTATAAAACAGCTCTTGCTCCACTGGGTCAAGAATCCTAAGGATTTTCAATATGTGCCAAGAAAAAAAAGAAGTCAAGCTGAAATGTGTGAACTGTGCAGTGAAATCTATGTGCTCTAGGAAGACAGAGGAAGAAAGGGGAAGGGATGTAAGAACCCAGGCAGGCTTCTGAGATAGGAAGAGACCTTAGGTAGAAGAAGAGGGATGAGAATAATTTGGGTAGCTAAAAACGGAAAGGGTGATATTCTTGATAAAGGGAAAAGCCGATAGAATGGAGAAGAAGTACAATGTAAACGAGAGAGTGAAGAATCCTGAAAAGTGAGAAGTGAGGCTTCCACTAATCAGAGCGGCTAAGCTTAAACTCTAAGGGCAACAGGAAGCCATGAGAGGTTCCTTAGCAGGACGTAATAGACTTAAACTGGTGAGAAAAATTTTGGAAATCTGATTTTAAACTACATTAAAATGAGCTAACATTGGCAGTGTTCGGGGGGTTCAGGCAAGGAGAGGCTGGAGCAGAGAGAGCCAGCTGCTCGCATCAAAGGTTTTCTCCCAGTGCAGGACTCTTAAGCGTTCTTCAGGAGATGCTTGAAGATTGGCCAGAATCTCTCAGGCACAGCTTACCCAGTCGAAATTTGAGAGGAAATCCTGAGGTATGAAAAATTTATTTAAATTCCACCTTCTCTTTTCAGACCTCTGGGACCTTTTTTAAATTAGAGTATCACCAGTCTCTCCCTCTAGCTAAGGGGAAAACATATGTCATCTGAAGCCCTGCCTGCTCCTCTCATCCTGCCGCCTATTCCTCTCCACAGCTCCTCCTGTCAGGGCTGCAGAATCTCCCCACTGTTTCCCCATGTCTATTCATCACCCACCTCAGGGAGGTTTAACATCAGACCGATGTAGATGATGATCAAGAGCCATCTGCATTTGACAGCTTGAGTTCTCATTGCACAATGAAAGCTTTTTTTCTCCTATGGAAAGAATTTCATACACTGGGAATGGGGAGGAGGTAGGATTTCTGTAAAGAACTTTCCACAAGTTCAAACATTACTCCAAGGACAATAAAGCTACCTCCTGATCCAACCTCAGCCTCCACCTCTTCCTGCCTTGTACAGTTTCCCACTGCTGTTCCTGACAGGTGCCAGTTCCACTGTCACCCAGAAGCTGCACTTCTCTTTCACCTCAGGGCAGGAAACGCAAGGCTCTTCCCTGGCCCTTTTGCTTTGATCTTCTCCTCATACTCTGCCTCAATACTTGAGGACACCTCTGCCTGCAGGCCAGCAGGGCCATGCTATGCAATACAGCCTCAGCCTTTACTGTTAAAACTGAGACCACAGAAGGTGGAGGGAGGATGAAGAGACTGTGGTCTGCACATATATTCCCAGTTACTGCAGAGAAGCCCCAGGGCCAGCTTGTCATTCATTTATACAGTCAGCAAATCTAGTAACTCTGGTAGGTAGATGGGGCATAAAATATGATATTTGCCTTCAAAAGCTTCAGATACTGGAATGCTAATATAAGGAAGGATCTTGGAAGCCATATGCCCAGATTTTTACCTATGACAAAAATCATCTTTCCAACATGCTGACAGGTGTTAGAATAGAGACAGTCCATTTCCCTTCTGGACAACTCCAGCTCTTGGAAATTATTTTTCTATACTGAACCACATGTCAGTCTATTTCTAATATCTGGAGACAAGCTTCTAGACTGCATGAAAGTTCTTCAAATATTTACATGATTCCTTCTTGACTGTTCCCAGATGTAGAATCAACACCTGCTGGCTGATTCACTCATCCCTTACTTAAAACTATTTCTGGATTCCCTACCATCCCAATTGCCATGCTGTGAACATGCCCCAGTGTCTCAAGGTCCCGTGAGAAACGTGATACCCACACCTGTGGCTGGAGGGCAAAACATCATTCCATAGACTACTCTTAGACCTTGCCTTGAAAGGCATACTAAAGGAGTATGCCTTTCAGAGTTTCAGAATTGTTGGGGACTTGTGACCCCTGTTTTCTTTCTTTCTTCCTATGGGAATGGAAATGTTTATCACATGCCTGTCCCTCCTTAGTATATTGGAAGCAGATACTTGGTCTCTGGTTTTTACAGGGCTATACATGAGGGGGTGGTGGCAGGATTGTGCCCAGAACAGGCCATACCTATAACTGATTTTCATGAGACATCGTACCTAACATGTTACTGAAATAACTTAAGGTTTTTTGGGATATTGTAATAGAATGAATGTATTTTGCATATGGAAAGAACATGTCTTCTGTGAATCCCGAGGGTGGAGTGTGGTAGTTTGAGGCATTATGTACCTCAGGAAAACATGTTCTTGAGCTGAATCCATTCCTATGGGTGTAAATCCATTGTAAGTAGGACTTTTAATGAGGCTACTTCAGTTCAGCTGTGACCCACCCCATTTAGGATGGATCTTCATCCTCTCACTGAAGTCTGTATAAACAGAATAAAAAAGAGAAGGAAAGCCACAGAAGAAAGAAGCTGAACTCAATGAAACCCAGAAGAGAAGGGAGAGACCAGCATGATGTCACCATGCGCTTTGCCACGCTGCAGAGGAACCAGGGATCACAGGCAGCCAGTCTTCGGGAAGAAGACATTGCCTTGATGATGCCTTGATGTGGGCATTTTCTCAGCCTCAAAACTGTAAGCTAATAAATTCCCATTGTTCAAGACAAACCATTTTAAGAAGCCTAGGAAACTAAATCACAGCCTGCACTGTTGCATTTCCTCAGTAGATGATGTTTTCTCTCTCCTGCTTATCAAAATTGGCTTCCCAGTGTCTGCCACTCCTTGGTGCCAAGATCCATCTCATTTGTTTCCTAGCTAAAAGAACCCTTACCTTTGGCTTCCTTATACTCTTCTATTTTTCTGGGCTTCTCACCCAGTCTGTGGCCCACATTTTCATGATCTGATCCAATCCTGACTCAGGATGTAAAAATTCAGACATGCATGGCCCAAGTTTCCTGGCTTTACATTTCTCCCAGAAGATCCACTCCTTTTTTTGAATTCACTCTGGCCTCCTGCCGAACATTGATCTTGGTCTCATTTGTGATTGTTTCTATTAGGAGAAAAATGGGGTAAGGATACAAATTAAAAAAAAAAAATTAGGACGAGGAAGAAGAGAAGAGGAGGTAAAGGAGGATGAAAAGAGAAGCAAGGGAGAAAGAGACTCTCTTAATTTCTGAAATATTTTCCACTTTGAAGACCAGTGATGTAGGCTGAGTTGTGTCCACCTAAAAGATATGTTGAAATTCTCACCTTGTGAATGTGACCTTATTTGTAAATAGGGAATTTGCAGAAGTAATAAAGCTAAGACTAGGTCATAATAAATTAGTGGGGGCCCTAATTCAACGTGACCGGTATCCTTATAAGAAGAGGAGGACAGACAACAGACACAGATACACAGGCGAGAATTACTTGTGAATATGGAAGCAGAGGTTGGAGTGATGCATTGACAAGCCAAGAAACACCAAGGATTTTCAGGGCCCCCAGAGGCTAGGAAGAGGCAAGAAAGGATTCTCCCTTCAGATTTCAGAGGGACTATTGCCCTGCTGACACTTTGATCTCAGATTTCTAGCCTTCAGAATGGTGAACTCTGAATAAGTTTTTGATGTTTCAAGACACCTAGTTTTTAGTATTTTAGTACTTTAGAGCTCCTTTAGGAAACAGATACAATCAGTATACATTACCTAGAGTCAGGAAGGAATGCCAGGGCTTATGACCTCACACCAAAGGAGATAATCTATGATTCGTAAGTCAGACTGCTTGGCCACTACCATCACATCCCATGTGATAGGGAGATACTTATTATTTCCAATTCCATTTTTCCTGACCCTGAAAGATCCATTTTTCTGCTCCCAGCAGGAGCCTGGTTCCTTGGGACCCTCTCTCACCCCTTCTCCCACGGTCACCTGACTCCTTCATACCTCTGTAATGCTTCCTCCTGGGATAAGCAGATCTCTGCCATCTCATTCTGCCCCAAACCCTGGTCAGATTGTTTCTAGTACATTAAACTTCTTCTAGTCTTCCCTAAATCATAATTTTTTTTTAACATGGGCAGGCACCTGGAAATGAACCCAGGTCTCCGGCATGGCAGGCGAGAACTCTGCCTGCTGAGACACAGTGGCCCGCCTCCTAAATTATACTTTTAATTAGAAAACATACTAGAGATGCCAGTCCCTGCTGGTGACTATCAGGCTGGCACCAAAGCCTGGCCAGAGGCAAGCAGCCACTGAGGCCAGGGGTTGGGTGTAGGCTTGCCTCAGACCAGCAGAACAAGAGAGAAATGACTCCTTTTGTATCAGAAAGTCTTTCCTTTTTGGAACTTCACTTTAAAAAAAAAAAAAGGAAGGTATAAAACTAGATGATTTCTAATTACCTGTTTCTCTGTTCCGCCTTGGGCACACACAGTGAACTACAAAAAGGAGAAGGAAGTCACTGAAATAAAAGTACAGCTCTGTTTCTGCCACAAGCACCATATGTGCAGACTGTGTGCAGTACAGACCTCGGATATGCTGACTCTGGAGGAACAGCTCTCACACATCAGACCCTGCACTCTCTGTAGGTTCTGTGCTGTCTCAAGCATATGCTGAGCCTTCGGAAATACAATAACTGCAACAGCCCCTATCACCATGCCCCTCCCGACTCCCCATGCTTCTAGTCACCCCACAGTGAGGGGCCTGAATTCTTAGCCCACCCCTCCTTTTAAACATTGGGTAACTCAGTCTATCCTCTCATCTGCCTAAGTGAAGGAGAAGTGCTGACCTCCAGCCTCCAGCAAAGCTCTCTCACCTGCTCTCCTTCAAGTTGCTTCCATTTTTGACAATACTTCCTGGGTGGACTGGAAACCAGCCTTTCTCAGGTAGGTTCCTTAAGGCCTAGTCCTCTTGTCCTTGGGCCACTGCATTCTGGCTGACCATGACCCCTTACTAGCTGGGTTAACTGGAATTTGTGAAATCTCTAGAAGTATCTCCACTTACATCAAACCAGTGGCAGCCCTCTGTCTATTTATTCTTGAGGGTATTCCAGGTTCAAACACTCCAACCTCATCCGTGACACCAAAGCCACTCCTGTCCCCAGGTAAAACCCACATCCAGCAGACCCAATATTCTTATAAGCATCTCCAAGGACAATGGGAGTTTTTCTCCATGAGAAAATCTCTCCTTGATCCACATTCAGTGTCTTTTTGCTGCAATTATCTTTAAACACAAATACCTTCTTGCCTCTCTAAGAGATTTGTTTTTTAACTCTCTAGAATTCTCCCAACCACCTGCAAAAGAAAAGAACACGGAGTTACTGAACAGAGTAAACAAAATCTCAATTAAGTTGCCCTGGACAGGGAATAAGAGTCACTAGGAGCCTGTAGTAACCATTTTCTCTTATGCATTGCCAAAAACATTCTCCAATTGTACAGTCATAGCAAAGAACATTAAAGAGATTTTTTTAAATCACCTATAGCCCCATCACTGTCACAAAGCTTCTGTTTTCATTTTTCTAACCCTTGCCTATACATGAAAATAGATGCTATGCAGTTAAATAAAGCTTTAAGACAATATTTCTAAATTTTCTTTCATTTTCTGTTACAAACATTTTCTACCTTTACCACAAAGTTTTCCATTATAATTCCTAATGGTGGCAGAATAGTCCATTGACTTAATGAGCTTATTTCATGTTTTTCTAATATTTGACTCTTAGGCAATTTTCAGATTTTTCTCCAAAACAGAAAATGCTGCAATGAATATCATAGTGCATAAAGCTTTGTCCTTTTATTGGATTGTTTCCTTAAGAGCAATTCCCAGGAGGGAAGTCCCTGCATTGAACTATAAATCCTTTATTGTTCTTTTAACATTTTCTCCAATCACTTTCCAATAGGCAACATTCTTATCTGCTGCCACTGCAACTTATAAGCACAGAATTAGGACAATATCTGCATGTGAACTCTGGTTAAAACATGAAAAAAACAAAACAAAACATTTATTTCTCCAGAACAGTAGTAACCAGAGGTTCATACTCCACAACCCAAACTCTGTACCCAGGTAAGTTTAATAACTTTCTCTCATCTTCCCTCATGATTCCAAACAGTGCTTTTCTAGCTTTATACTTCATGGATCCTTTCAACAGCTCAGCCCAGCCCAGCCTCCCCACCGTGTCCCAACATCAGGAAGACAGCACTTTTTTCCTCCCTCCAATCATCACAGGCAGGGTAACTCTGACCTTCACTCAAATACTTTCCTCTCCACCAAAGCCTAAACAAACAGAATGGAAAGAAGATTTCAAAAGGGACAAGATGCAAATTAAATATGCAGGGCTACTATTACATTGCTGAAGGATTTGCTGGAATCATTGCAGAAGGGGCAGCCTACAGCCAGCCAGCCAGGGCAGGAAAATGGGCTGCAAGAAAGATGAGAGCAATATCACAATCATTTGGCAAGAACAGGGAACTGGAAAAGCAGTACTAGGAGAAACACAGAAAACAATGTCATAGAAGCGAAAGGTAGTGTCCTTGAGGATGGTGGACTGGCCAAAGCATAAAGGAGAAAATGTTATATATAGCTTAATGCCACCTGCCCTCCAACCCACAGGTCCCACTGACACACCAAAGAAGAATATAGATGCATAAAGTTTAGTACAGTTGCTACTAATATTTACTCTGCTTCAAAAGTAAGCTCAGGCATTTGACTAACATATATAGACATATATGCTAAAAAATGTAGCTCACCATGACATTTAAATTTATTAGCTGACAAACATTGTGTTGTACCATCTGCTACCCTGCACTAAACTTCTTGTAACTAAAGATGCACAGACCCAGGAGAATAAGCATTAGGTAAAATAGGTTCATTTGATATAATTGAACATAATTGTGCATGTAATGTTTTAACGTAATATTACTCAACAGCTGGGCAAATAATAGAAGGATTATTCACCATAGACCATATGTTGACAATGAGGTATGAAAGCAGCACTCTAACCGACCAGTGAACCCACAAGCTCAATGGGATGGTTTGATGGCTTACTTCAGAAAAAAAAGTTCAGGTTAGAGGAAGAAACTGATGCAGACCTCAAAAATAAAGGGGCAGCATCATCCCCTCATTTCCACTGCACAAGAAGTGCAGTGCCCCTGCATTTTTGCCAGTCTTCTCACATGTCTCCCTCTGCTCTTCCCAAGGTTATTTGGGTGTTTTTTTTCTCTTTGTTGTTTTTTTGTTTGCATGATCTCTCTCTTTCCCCCTTAACTTTATAATGCCTTCAATATTATTCTTTTACAACCAAATATTGTCCAAGTGGGCACATCTTCTCTTGCTGTACTTTCTTTTTTTTTTTAATATATGTAGTGAATGAGCTCTAGAATCAGAAATCTAAATCCCTAAATGACTGTTGTTTGCCTTCCCATTAAACTTCTTCATATATCTTCATGCAAACCACAACTTTTAAAATTTTCCTTGTTAAATAGATAGACTTTATTATTTCAATTTTAGAAATGAGTAAACTGATTAGTCTATCAACAAATGTTTACTGAGTACCTAATATGGGCCAAACTCCAACTAGTGTTTGCCAATAGTGGCACAAATATTTAATGGCAGACCTAAGGATTAGGACACAATACCTTGTTCTTCTCATTAATTCCTTTAGCAAGTCACAGCTGAATGACCTTGGGCCAGCTGCTTAGTATGTCTATGATTCAAGTTCAACATTTGTGACAAAGGAACAATAAATCAAGTAATTGGAATGTATCTACACATACATTCAGATACTTATAGCATTTCAGATACTAATAGCGTTTCTTTAGAGATAGAACCCAACTTCCACTTCCTTCGTGGAAGGAATTCAAGTCACAGAAAGTATCTGAATATACTATAAGTATCTGAATTCAGATATAAAGATTTTTAACATCTGACCAAAATCAGCCCATAAACGTCAAGTAAATGTATTCCATTTTAGTCTTTGATTCTACTAATTCTATTCCACCTTTCCCTTTAAAGCTTATAATCATTTTTAAATAATGGACACTTCAAGTCTGTGAAAGTAAGATGAAACATATTTTTCCCCAATGTATTATGCCAAGAAGTATCTTACCTGCAGGGTAACTACTGTAAATTGCTTCAACATCCAATGTACTATACATTTTATATTGTTCTACCTATAATATTAAAGCTTAGCCTCTTGAAAAATATTATAAGGAAATTTAACTATACATAAATATTAATAGGTACATAAAATAAGAACAGCACACAAGTATTTCAGTCTACAAGTTAAATGTGCTGTGGCCTAAGGTGGATCTTTTTTTCTTTTTCTTTTTGAAAACGACTTTAAACTCATATAAGATGATGAAATTATAAAAATGAAAATAAAAATACAAAAATCTTTATTAGACTATGTTAAGGAGAGGAGTTAATGACTTAGAAAGCCATGAGATGGCAAAGAAAATCATAATAATCTAGAATTATAACAAGTCACCACTGTTTCTCAAATACTGCTCTCTTCCACAAAGTAGTGGCATTTTTACTAAAGCTCAAACAAATATAATGATCTCAAACTATTTTAAGGTTGCAAGAAGGTTATGAGGAAGAGCTACTGAAGCCAATAAACATCAAACCTGGGGCTGACATTTAGTCTCAAATCCCCAGTATTTGCAAGAATTTCAGCACAGGTGCTAAGTACAATCACCGTATGTTCAAACTAGAGACATCTGCACAATCAGAACCAAGAGACTGTCAACTTAAAGGTATGTTATTTTTGATAGGGAAAGTAGTTATTTTAAGATATAGTGAGAATAGTTTACTTATTCCCAAATCACTTGAAAAGCTGACGATTAAGCCAATCTGTCAAGTAGAGTTCTAATTTTTTTCTCTAAATCCATTCCAAAGGATCTATGAAATTTGGATATGATACTATGGTCAAAATATAATTAAATTAAAAAGAGATTCAATAAGCCCCTAATGTCTCTGTTCATCAGTTTCCTTTTCCATGAATTTAGGAAGTAGAAGGTGAGTTCTACCTTTATAGAAAGGTATAACTGTTTGAAAATCACAAAAGGCCAGACAGAATGTAACACTTTCAAGGCAGTCTTCAGTTCCAGTTGGAAATGAATACATTGGCTTAAAAAGTGAAATTTCAGTCCCATTGGCCAATTTCAGGAGATTCTCTGCTACAAAAGCAAGGAGCAAAGCCTGTCAAATCAACTTTCAGAAATATCCACAATCTGACTACCTCTCCATTTCCAACACTACTACACCAGCCCAGGCGACAGAAAGGGGCAGATGAAATAGGGTCCTAACTGCTTTCCCTGCTCACTCCTTCACTCTTTTTATATTAGCCAAAGTGACAAATTCTGGTGGTGGCTGCCCACCCATGTCTTCCAGCGTGATTCTAATTCCTCCCTAGTCATGGCTGATTGGACACTTGATCCAAGTTAGCTCAAGGAGAATCCGAAACCCTAGAATTCATAGACCCAAGTCATTCTCTGTTACGTCACTTGATATAAGATCCATACATTTGCAGCTATGAAAGTGTCCACTTTCTACAATGTGCACAAAAAAAAGGAAAAAAAAAAAAGCCAATCTTCGGAAAGAGAAGATGCAACAGATGTTCAGAGAGAGAAAAGAAAAAAGAGATCATGCTGAAAGTAGGAAAGGGGAGAACAAACCTTGATTCCTGTTGACATACCAGTTGCTGATTTTATGCATTCGTTGGGGCCCAAAGTTTCATGAGTTACTTCTGTATCTTTATCTTAAGTTCCCTTTCCTAATTAACAGAGACTTCACTAGCACTGCTAGCTAGTGTTGCTGAGACAATGACCTTCCTCAGACTTCTTTAACAGCTCCCACAATTGGGAATGATCTAATCCCTATAATAAATTCCGTAGTCCAAATCACTTACAGATATTCTATCTTGATAGAACACCAACTAATACATGAAGAATCTACAATTAGACAACCTGTTTCCTGAAATTACTAGCTATATGACCTCAGGCTAGCCACTTCTCTAAAACTCAGTCTTGGCATCTGAGGATAATAATTCCCACTTTAAAGTTCCCTTAAGTATTTAAAGAGTCAGTATATGTAAAATACTTAGCTTATACCATTGTAAGAAATGCTATCACCATTATTATGTTTTAAACAATAATTTATTAAAAATCGATGTGTTACAAATTGAACTTACTAATGAGAAGTTTTAATAGCTGATATGTTCTTCTTGAGGAAAAATTTTAAAACATAATTTATGCTATTGTTTCTGGTTTGTTCTAATTCTGAGTCAACAACATCGTAGTAAGAGGTGATACAACTCCCAACACATCTTTCTAATCCTTAAAAAGTCCTCTTTTGAGAGAATTAATATTCTGGTGGTTATCATGCCATGCTGTGACTTCCAGCTTGCATTTTTTTTCTGCTTATTCTTCCCTAATTTTTCACTTATCAGGATTGCATAGTAGCATCTGAACCAAAGGAGGCCAATGCAATAACAACAAAAAGTGCTGATATGACACTCTTAATTCTACATTAATAGCAGCAAGCACAGTGTTTGGAGAGTTCAGCCAAAGGGCAATGTGAAGCAGCCCAAGAAACGTGCCTATGGGTGGTCAAGACTTCTATGCCAATGCCAGTTGGGCCAGTGGCCTTGGACATCACCTCTGGGAAAGTCAGCCACACATTGTGTGTTGCACCAACCAGCTAGCCAGCTTTTGTCTAGTCCCTATTGAAATATAACTCTGGCATGTCCGCAACTCCACTGAGGATGTCCTTTATTTTTAAGCTCATGAATTTCACTTTCCTAACCTGACAAAAGTTTCTGTGTTAGATGACATACGGCTGTGTGTTGATTACACAGGGACCATCAGAAAGACAAGACTGTCTGCTCTTATTAGATTTGATGGCTAGGTAAGACATATGCTGCTGATCTATAAAAGTTATGAGAACAGGAAAGCTTTAAATTGCGTTAGGGTGACCTAAGGCAGAATACAAATAAAACTGTGCCAATATTTTCTCCAAAGTCTCCTCCAGGGAAAGAAGGAGGACAGAGACACCCACAACCTCATATCTGAAGATCATGAAGTAAACTGAAATCCAACGTGAGGAGCACATAGTGAGGAGAATCAGCAGAAAGGGAAGCCTGCACTTCCCTGAGATCAAGGGTACCCTGTAGAGCACATCAGTCTCCCGGCCCATGGTAAAGCCACCAAGCCAATTCAGACACATTCTGGTTAGAGATTATAATATGCTGCTATTAAAAAAACTGCAAGAAATAAATTAAGGATTTTTTTCTACACAGCTTTCAGAACTCTTTCCTTGTCCATGGCATTCAACAGTTTGACTACTATGTGTCTGGGCATGGTTTTCTCACAAGTCTTCTGTTTGTATTTCATTGGGATTCTAGAATATACATATTCATGCATTTACTGACGTTCAGGAGTTTACTGCCCTTATTTTTTTTTAATATTCCCACTGCCTCTTTCTCTCTTCCTTCTCCTTCTGGGACTCCCATAATGCATGTATTGATACTCTTGAGGGTGTCTCACAGGTCTCTCAGGCTCCGTTCACTTTTTATTATTCTTTTCTCTTTCTGCCCCTCAGACTGAATCATTTCAATTATCTTGTCTTTAAGTTCACTAATTCATTCTTCTGCCACTCCAATCTACTGTTGAATTCCTCAGGAAATTTTTCATTTCAGTTGTTGTGGTCTTCAACATCACTATTTCTGTTGGGTTCCTTTTAAAAAATTTTTCTCTCTTTATTAAGATTCTCATATTGTTCATTTATTGTTTTCCTGATATTCTTTAGTTCTTCCTCAGGGTTTTCCCTTACCTCCTTGAGTGCATTGAGGATCATTGTTTGAAAGTATTTGTCCAATATGTCCAAAGTCTGGTCTTTATCACTGATGACATCTGGGATTTTATCTTGTTCCTTTGGATAGGCCATTATTTCCTGTTTCTTGTTTGTCTTATAATCTTTTTTGTACACTGTACATTTTAATATTTTAAAGTATTAATTCTGAGATTTAGTCTCTGAGCTGTCTATTCCTTAAGTTTATATCCAGCTAGTGATATGTAGAGATTTCTTTGAATGCCAGAAGCAAATAAAAACAAACCATTGCAAATATTGTCTTTCAAGTCTTTGCAAATCGACTCTGTATTGGCTGGTGCTTTCCTTTATAGTTTAGTTATAGCTATAGTTATACATTAGCCCAAGGAAAAGGCAAAGTGCAGGGTCCTCTCCTGTCTTTCCTGAGCCTGCATCTTGTTTTTGGTTGTTTGTGACTTCAGGAACGCTCCCATTTACAGGAATTAAAATACCCCCTCTACCAATTTTGAAATGGGACTTTCTTCCCCCTCCCATGTGCTCTATTGTATGACTTTAAGCAGGTAGTCCTTTACCCTAGGCAACTTTGGCTTGTTTCTTACTTGGCTTTAGCTGTCTGCAAACTATTTCTGCTTTCAGAGCAAGTCCAGGGTGGGCAAGCTGGAGACAAGTTTCCTTTTTCAGTCATTCATGCTCCCACTTGCTAAACTGGCACCAGCATACATGCACCCAAGTATGTGCATAGGGGTTACTCTGTTTCCTCTGGACAAAGCCAGGAAATAAACAATGGGAATGAGGACTGGCTCCACACCATATGGGGAGTGGGGTGGGGTATGGGCCTACAAGGCACCCCAGGCTTTTCCTACACTCTTTGAAACTACATTTTCTTTTTTTTTTTTTTTTGGCAGTTATAATTTTATTTCATAATCAGCTGTTAGTTTTCATCCACATTGACTGTCTGTAGGTTTTTGAAAGTGGTGACAGGTACATAGGTGACCAACGTATAGAGCTTGTTTGGGGAATCTTCATCCTCGTTACGTTTTCTGGACAACCGCACACAGATACGATATGGGACGTTCCGTATCCCCTTAGCCCAAACAGCCTTGTTGAGCCTTGTGTCAATGCGCACATCTGGCGTTTCCATCTCCTTCATGGCAAATTTCCGGATCTCTTTGAGTGCCCGAGGGGCACGTTTCTTGAAACCCACTCCATGGATGCGCTTGTGAATGTTGATGGTGTACTCCCTGGTCACCACCTCGTTGATGGCAGAACGGCCCTTCTTCTTCTCGCCACCCTTCTTTGCGGGAGCCATTCTGCCAAGACCAGGTCTGAAAGGAAGAGCGCAAAGGATTGTGGGAGCGAAACTACATTTTCTTGATTCAACCCATGCTCAGTTACTGCAACCCTTTAACTGTTTTACAGAGTTTTTGCTAGTTCAAAATTCTGTGGGGAACAGCACCCAGGATTGTCTTTTGCTGCCATCTTGATCTGCTAGAAGCTCTAGGTACATATACTTTAATATAGTTATTTTTTTTTATTATCTAGTTTTAGATTCTGGCTTTATTTCACTTACCATTAAATTAGAAGTAATTGTCCCCATTATCACACAATCTTCATTTTGAATCCTGCATAAAAACTTATCACTGTTTTCTAGTCAGAGAATTCCAGAAGTTACTGTACAGAGGTTTTATGGGACTACATTTCTGAATAGGTTCATTTTCTAGTTACATGTTACCTAGTTTCCTGTTGTTTCTCATTATTTTACTGTTCTTTGACACTATCATCTCTCCCTCTCTCTTTCTCTCTCTCTCTCTCTCTCGTAAAAATCCACATTATTTTGTGGGAAAAGTGACTACTACTATGAGTACATGCCACATATCTGCTGATGCTCAGGCTCAAGTAAGGAGCTTTGTGATTACTTTCCAACTTTTCAGCCTATACACATTCATGATGACTCTGGGGAGACAAACATGGGATAGTTTCTGATGTTGAATGTTTTCTTCAACCCTGGTGTCATGTAAGGTGATAAAATGATTTGCACTCAGGTCCAGAAACTCAACAGTTGATAACAGGATTTGTGGAGATGCAGAGATAACCTTCCCTGTAACATTGATCATTATTACTTCCAGACAGATCTTTCCATCCTTTATTCTACTTGGTCCTACAATTATTTGGGTATAGGCTTTTCCTTCATACATAATAATGTCCTTACATACAATCATCCATTCATCCAAAAAGTATCAAGCACTTACTATATGTAAAAAATGGCATCTGGTGCAGAATAAGCAACGAAAAAATTTATGAAATAAATTATCAATGAAAACATGTTTATTGTGTACTTACTATGTACCAGGCACTGCATTAGATACTACTATTAAATTACATTTTAATCTTTCTCAGATAAATCCCAAAGTGGCTCTTGCCAAATGCAAGACAACAAACTTGAGCCTAAAAATCTATACGATTTGGTCTGATTACATGCAGTAAGAAAACATATACTTCAATACCTTCTGTAACTTTCTATCACTGTCTAATAAAAACAACAAATTAAGCCCTGTTGGTAAGGTAAAATATCTTGAGCAAATTTCAGACTGGAGGAGCACTATCAAACTGCAAGCCATAAAATAACTAAACTTATTTATGAACTAACTTGAAAGTAATTTCAGGATAGTAGAGAGGAATCTGATTATCAAGAACAGTAGATGCCAGAATCTTTCACACTAGTCTCTTATAAATGGGAGCCACTTAGCAATCTTCACCAGCCCCCCATGGAAAGAAAATCAACTCATTTTTAAAAATTTATAATGTCTCTTTAAAGGTGACCTGGGATGGAATTTGCTAATTTTGACATCCAACTTCTCTAGGTCCATAGTTACTATGATATAGTGAATTCTACCAGCTAATATTAATTTGCAGGCTGTATCAAGCAAATGGCCCTTCAATTCTCAAGCTTATTCCAGTCAATATCCTATTGGCCCCTACCTTTGACCAACAAGAAATTTTAGCAGGCTTTCAAGAGACACCACGTATCCCAAAGATTTAGTTAGTCGTTTTGGAGTTGAGAAAAAGGTGGCTCAAATGCAGATAAGTCAATGCAGTGGCTCTAATGTCCAATAAATAGCCATGATGTTCCTAAGGAAGAAGAAAGACTCAGAATTCACTACACCTCTACCATGAGGTGTGAGGTGTCTGCTCTATAGCAGTTGTGACCAAAGTATCAGTGACTTCTTCACAACCTCTCTATCTATAGGAAGGGACAAGGGCAAAGTCTTCAGTGTCATCCATATCCAGAATTTCTGAGACCTCTTTTGGTGGAAAATGTTCTCCAATATTCAGTTGATAGTCCTTTACAGTGAAACATTCTTTTCCTCGGGGATCAACAAGATAAACTACTCAATTAGACATACTACCTATCGGGTTTTCTCTGTTTATAATTATGGTGCAAAACTGAAAATGCCTGTTTTGAAAAGTATCTAAGATAAATGCACCATGATCATGTGCTGATATACAGTACAATGTTATAACTTCCATCTCCTTTTCAACCTCTGTTAGAGCAGACACAGGAGAGTTGTCTAAGTAAGTTTCTGGTCCTGATCATAGAAGTTAAAAAGATCACCTCTAAGCCTACTGAATGTGAGCACCCATTCAGGTGTATTCATTAGATTCTCTATTTTTTAAAAAAGGACCTTGACTCTGTCTGCTGCCCCACTGATTGTCAGAACACAAATATTTGCCCTATGCAGACTCACCATATCCAAGGTGGTTGGCAGCACCGAAGACCTTGAACTGTCTGCTCTTCAGTTATTCCCAAAAGTTGGTTGCCCAAAAAATCATGTTGTATTTATGTATCTATTGTTCCAAAGAGGCTAAAATTTGGTCTAAAGTCAATAGTTGCCTACATTATTAAAATGCATTTCAGAGCTGTGTCAGAAATATGTAAAAGAAGGGAAAGGAATATTGAATGTTGGCCTGTCACTACTAATTACGGACATCTGGTGCTTTTAATCTCCAGTTTTCATTTCAGGCTACAATGGAATTACAGAAACCACAACTGACAGGAATGGCCCTAGAGAGATAAGCAATAAATAGGTACAGCGGTTATGCCCATATATAGAATTTATGGTAATCTTCGGATTTGTATCTGTTGTGTTTAATATACAAAATTTATGATAACCTTTGGATTCGTATCTATTCTGTTTACTTCCTCTTTTTATATTACCATCAAGAATTTCATGTATGTTTTCATTTTTAAATTATAAGTAAAAGTCACCTGTTAATTTTAATTTTAAAACTATTCAAATGAACACATTTTAGCATGAATTTATTTGCCTTTTTTTTAGTTTCCACAGCATACTTTTTTTTAATAACAGCATCCATTTATTTATTTGTATGCTGTACAGTTGAGTTCATATTTCATTCTTTTTTTCCAAGTGGTTTTCCCATTATTGCAGGACCATTTGTTGATTTTTTTTTGGAACTGCATGGGCCAGGAATCAAACCTGGGTCTCCCGCATGGCAGGCGAGAATTCCACCACTGAACCACCCTTGCACCCCAGCATGCATTTAAAACAAAAAAATATTCCTTTGTCAAAGCATATGTCTCTTAAAACATTTATTTGGAAAATAAGGGTAATACCATTACAGTGCTGTAGGATTATCACTTTTTATTTCTTCTACCTTATTCTCAGAATACTTCTTTAGAAGCAAATAAATAAATAATTCCACTTCAAAAACAACGTTTCCTTTTGATAGATCCCCTGGATACATGTGAAAAAATCCTTATTCCTCGGATCTCAGGATTATATGAATGAAGTCATGTGACTTTACTTTATACAACGGCTCAAGTCTATTACAATCAATTGGGCTGGCAAAAACATGTGGGAGGATTTTCTGACTCACTTGGGGCAACATTCATATCACACACAAAAGTCCAGAGTCCCCATCTCCACCACACCATCCATCTCAAATGCACTGGTAGTCTAATGTAAAAGGAATGCCAAGGCTTCTGGGGAAGTACTCAGCACACTAACTAGAGATAACCATTCTGTAGTAGGAGTTTAGTCATGGTGGTAGTTGAAGGATTGCAGTAGGAGGAGTAATGTTGACAGATAACTTTTTATTGTCTACGTGTGTCTGCCAAAGACATGAATTACTCATTTAGTTCACACAAAAATCCCTGTTTCATAGACACAATTATTATCCTTATTTACATAAGGCCTCATTTTCTGAGGCCCAGAAAAGAAAGTGACCTACCCAACGTTACACAGTTGATGGTTGAGCCAGGATTAGAATGCAAGGGGACGATGCCACAACTTGTGCTCTGAACCACCATTCTCTACTGCCTCCCAGTGGCACTGAAACCAGCTCCCCTGAAAATACAAACCAAGTCATAACAGACAAAATTATCTATGAAAGACATCCAAAGTTTCTATATACAACTGAAGACTTTGCTTTTGTTTGGAAACGAGTGCATTTTAAACACTCCTCACAATTAATCTGATTGGACAATATTGTGAAAGCTTAACCTGAGAGTATTTTCCCTGGGTATTCCCCATTTCTCTTTCACATAATACCAGCTCTGCGTCATTGTCTCCAGGAAGATAAAGGAGTGAGTTTTTCAAACACTAAGCCCTTGGGGATGGTTGCCAGATAAAATGTCATTTTTAGTATATGTTCTAAATGTTTCATGAGACATACTTGTAATAAAAAAGTATTTGTGTTCATTTAAAATTCAAATTTAACTGGGCATCCTGTATTTTTATTTGCTAAACCCAGTAGGCATATCCTTAGGAAAGTTTAGTTAGTTCATGGAGGGAGTAAAAGGAAAAGAAATTATCACAACAGGCAAACTATCTTAGAAAAAGCAAGAAGGAGAGGTCCTGGGCAGGCGAAACTATAGGCAGCCCAGCAAAAGATTTCAGCATCCAAAAGTAGCAGGGAAGGAGCAGATGGCTGTGTGGACTGATGCCCATGGATTAGTCATTTCCTTGTTCTCCTGTGTGATATCAGTGCCATGCTACAACTTCAAGTTATAAAACTAAAAACCAAGATGTCCATGTCATAAGGCTTGACCAAGATGAAGACACTGTTGGCACAGAGAGCTATCACATGAGAAAATATGGATACTCAGTGATTTTTATTTTGAGGAAAATTACTACTAAACTTCAACATATGGAGTGGGAATAATTTAAGAATCCCCTTCATCATGACTGTCCTAGAAGTTGAAGCAGAACTGCACCTGCAGGTAGAGGCTATTATTAGACCAAATTCTGAGCAATAAATTTGAAGTGCTAATTGAGCACCATGGTTGTCCAACCCTGTACAATATGCCAAGGATAATGAGGTGAGAAATGCACAACCTTTGCCTTCCAGGGATTTACTGTCTGGTGGAAGAAAACAACACATAAATAAACAATTTCAATACTCATTAGGGAATGAAAGTCGTCAGAGGGCAGGATTAACTGTTCAGGGAATGGCAGGGACAACTTCACAAAGGAAGTTGCTCAGGAGAAAGATTTTTATAAAGCACAAGCTGGTATTTGCAAAGAGTACAATGTTGAGAAGCACATTTCCTGTGAGGTGTGTTTGGTATTTCTGAAACACCACATGTCCAGAGATCAGAAGACGAGAATTGAACTGAATCCAGATCGTAAGAGGTCTTTGACAGACAGATGCTTTCAAACCTTAATGTATATACAAATAATCTCGAGATCTTGCTAAAATACAGTTCTGGTTCAATTGGTTTGAGGTGAGGCCTCCATGATTCTCTGTTTCTAACAAGCTGCAGGATAATGAAAATGCTGCTGCTCCAAGAGCCATACCTAGAGTAGTGAGTGGTTCAGTTTGCTAAAGCTGCCAGGTGTGATATGTAAGAAATGGATTGGATTTCACAAAGGGCATTTATTAAGTTACAAGTTACAATTCTAAGGCCTTGGAAATGTCCAAATTAAGGCATCAACAAGAGGATACCTTCACTAAAGAAAGGCCAATGGCGTCTGGGTTCCTCTGTCACATGGGAAGACACATGACGACATCTGCAGGCCCTTCTTTCCTGGGTTGATTTCAAAGTGACTCTCAGCTCCTGTGGGTCCTTCTGGTTCTTCTGGGGTGTTTCCTCTCTGAGCTCTCCAGGAGATCTCTTAAAGGACTCCAGTAAGTGGATTAAGAGTCATGTTGAATGGGCATGGTCACATCTCCATGGAAACAAACTAATCAAAAGTTCCCACCCAACAATAGGTCTGCACCATAAGAATAGATTAGAAGATATGGCTTTTCTGTGGTACATAACAGTTTCAAACCAGCACAAGTAGTGCTATATGCCACCCTTTGGGTCTTAAACCTTTCCAGCAGGCAATGGGGGAGCCATCTGGTGGTTTGCCCAGCTTGAGAGTGACTAGCATTCAGTAAAGCTAAGGGACAAGATTACTTCTGTGGTCCAAGAGAGAAATGGCAGGTGTTAATATTAAAGAAATTGAAAACAAAAAGATTTAGTAATATTGAAAAGGTAACATTGACAAGATCAGGTAATCAGTAGAGGCCCAGATAAGGAAGACAAGGCAGGAGATGACAGTCTGTTAGGGAGCTGACCTAATTTTCTTTTTCACAGCGATATGATATGATTTGTGACATGTAACACTTATTTAGCACTTAGAATGTCCTACCATGATTAATTGTGATACCCATTTAACCACAAGTTATATATTTAAAATAAGTTGAGCTTTAAGTATATTTTGTGGATTCAGTCATATTACTTCAGGGTCACACATGTCGTTCAAGAGAGAGTGTAAATTCCTCTCAGGCAGGAATAGGCCCCTTTGTTAAAACCCCAGCACTGAGCACATGCCACAGACATGATAGGTATTTACCAAAACCACGTCCCATCTCAAGCCAGACCTCCTGAAACTTGTCGGATTGCACATTTATTAGTATACAGACATCTCATCCCTGATCCAATACTTTGCACCATGAATATAAAAACATGGAAAAATTCCAAAATGTCAGTCCCAACAGAGTTTCATCATTTATTTTCCCTCTTCTCAGTTCTAAAATCTGAAATAACATGAAAGTTCATTGCTGATACTGTAACTGAGAGCTAAGTAATTTCTCAAGTTCCAGAATAACATCCTGAGTTACAGATCTCAGTAGTCATTCTTAATAAGTGATTAGAGTTCTTTTATTTAAACTCCTACTGATGATTACTTGTTTCAGTATCCACAGACTGCTTAGCATGTTGACTTAGCACCTGTGCTAATTGCTTTATCCTATTAGGATAATTATCAATGTGCTGAATTGTAAACTTCAGCCACTGGTTCTCAGCCCTGGCTTCACATTAGAAGCATCCAGGATGCTTTAAAAAAAAAAACAATGTCCAGCTCCAACCTCTCAGGATTCTAATTTAATTGCACTGAGTTGCGTCCCAGGTATTGGTGTGGTTTAAAAGCTCCCAAAGGATCCTAATGTACAGCCAAGGCTCAGAACCACTGACTTAGGCAAACCTAAGTGAAACTTTGTTTCCTGATGCCAGCACTCAAAGCTGCCTCAACTAAACCACAGTTCACCCAAGAAAAAGGAAGTAAAGTCTTTGAAAATATTCATCTAAGTCTACATAAAGCAATCGCCCCCATTTGAAACAACAATAAGCATGAAGAAGGAATCTAAACAAGGTTCCATAAAGTCTAAATTGAAAAGTGCTAAAGTACAAACAGCATAGAATTGATAGTCATACAGATCTGGGTACAAAACCCAGTTGTATTATTCTACTAGTTACATAATACTGGAGAAGTTGTTCCCTGAATTTCAGCTCTCTCATCTGTCAAATATGCATGTTCCTCATGAAGTTGCTTAATGGATTTAATGAAGACCCTTAATTATTTGCTTAGGCAATTGTTTTCTCGTGTTTCAACTTCTTTAGGGATTTTTACAACACTCTGGGCATACTATTTTTCTTTTTGCCACATTCTTGTCCTTTAAAAAATTATTTAACCAGTTAACCTAACAACATTTGAAACTTTTTTCTAACAAGCATTTTATCAAATGTCTAGCATAATATGAATGATGCATTAATCTGGCCCTTTCTGGGTATCTTAATCTCATATAAATACTTTAGATATTTTTTTTCCAAGATCCTAACAAGGAAGTCAACAAGGAGGTACTACCCAATGAAAGAAACTGACACACCCAACATTATCGCCCAATATTATAAGCTGTTGAATACATGTCATTGAGCATGCTCATGATCACTGAGCGAAGTGGCTTGATCCCAGTGTTTTATCCCTGAAGCAGCTTTACCTGGCTGGAGTGGAGACCAACCCACCACAGTAAGCCAGGGGCTAATAGGAGTGCCTGACCACTTCTCTCTAAGCCAACTCTGCAAATACACTCACTACCCTCCCCCCTTATGTGGGTCATGACGCCTACAGGTATAAGTCTCTCTGGCAACTGGGACATGACTCCTGGCCCTAGCACCATGAGATTGAGAAAGCCTTCTTGAACAAAAGGGGGGAAAGAAATATATTAGAATAGTTAGAAGGAAAGATCTGAAACTGTTAAACTGCAATCCAGTAGCCTTGACTCTTGGTGATGACTGTATAACTATATAGATTTTGACACGTCTTTTAGTTTGTTAAGGCTGCTGGAATGCAAATATACCAGAAATGGAATGGCTTTTAAAAAGGGGAATTTATTAAGTTGCAAGTTAAGGCTGTAAAAATGTCCAATCTAAGGCATCCAGATAAAGATACCTTAACTCCAAAGAAAGGGCCAATGAAATTAGGGGTTTCTCTCTCAGCTGGGAAGGCACATGGCAATGTCTGCTAGCTTTCTCTCTTCATTTCAAACGCTTCCTCAGGGGTGTTTTCCTTCTCATGGCTCTCAAAAGGGGGGAAAGAAATATATTAGAATAGTTAGAAGGGAAGATCTGAAAGCTTCTTCCAAATGTTTCCCTTTTAAAGAACTCTGTAATTAACTCCACCTTGAATGGGCAGAGATATATCTCCATGGAAACCAACTAATCAAAAGTTACCACCCATAATTGGTGGGTCACATTTTCATGGAAACAATCAAAAAGATCCCACCCAGCAATATTGAGTGAAGATTAAAGAACATGTTTTTTCTGGGGTACATGACAGTTTCAAACCGGCACATGGTGTGACTCTATAATTGACAAAACCTTGTGACTGACACTCCCTTTATCCAGTATAAAAAGTAAGAAAATAAATACGAAAATAAACAAATAATAAGGGAAATAAGGAGTGTGGTATGTTTGGGGTGTTGTTTTTTTATTTTAATTTTTATTTTTGGGGGGAGTAATTAAAATGTTATAAAATTGACTATGGTGATAAATGTATAACTATATGATGATACTGTGAGCCACTGATTGTATACTTTGGATGAATTACATGGTGTGTGAATATATCTCCATAAAATTGCAGTAAAAAAATAGAAGACCCTGAGCAACAGAGGCTGGCCCTGTAAGGGCAGCTTAGCAGGGTCATGTTCAGGTTCAGAAGAGCCCAGCAGGGTAACTGGATAGGGGATGCAGTAATCTCTCACCAACCACAGTTGTAAAGTAGCATGGCTTTCTGTTTCTATGTGAAATCATAGAGCCCCATGCTTTTAAAATTCTATTCAGTTCAGTCCCCATAAGTACGAGGTACATGATTTGCAAAGCCACAAACTTAGATCTGCAAAAGTATAGCTTTTTCTTTACAGCAGATCTTAATTTCTATCTCAGGCTCCCCACACTCCCTGACAGAAAATTGAATTCAGTCACTTCCAAGTAAATATAAAACCCTCAGTAATTTCTTAGTTATTTCAGTATTAAACTCAAACATATGGATTTCCCCCTTTCCCTCTTCTCTCTGGAGTTGATTCTAACTCATGTGCTTACACAGTGAGGAAGCATCCAGAACTACATCCCCTTGGTCTCTCCTCTCTGTCCTCCTTCCTTCGTTAGATAAAGATGCTCCCAACTGAAGAGAGGGGAAACAAGATGAAATCCAATAAAAAGAAATACATACCTGTTTTAGGGTCAAGTCCTCATTTTGGGCCAAGTGTGAAATGATGAACAAGTAAGAGGCAAAGAAACAATAAAACTTCCAGGTTACACATAAGGGTAGAAGGAAGAGTGCTGGGGACATCATTGCTAAGGTATAGGTTCTTGACTACAAAAGCCAGGAGTTGATATTTGTTTCTCTGTCCTCTTGACAACTTCTACTCCTCTTTGTCCTTCCTTCCCATGTGGAATACCAGCTTCACTTATCTTCTGGCATAACAGGGAAAGGTCATAGCATTAAAAGTCAGTGGAGTTAGATGAATATCGATTAACAGTTTATATATTATCTTTCCACTAACCTAATAATCGGGTACTGGTCTCCCATGTTGTTGTAGGTCTTAGAAGTCTGGACAGAAAAAATCAGATATTTTAACTTATTAATATACGGATAGAACCTGTCTGGACAAATATGTCCTAAAGTACTATGATATTTTGTGAAGAGACCTGGCAGTTACCCAAGCATTTTGTTGCCACTTGCTAGAAATGAAAGGAGAGAAAATAGAAGTAAAAAGACCTTAAATTTCAAACCCAAAAGCCTGGTTCAAAATGTTTAAAAGTAGTACATCCAGAATAGCATAACACTTAATGAGGATCTGCCTCAGCAAATCACCATGTCACACCATTTCTCATTAACCATTGAAAGTGATTCAAGAGATGGGGTATCCACCAAAGAAGGCTTTTCATGCCAAAGAATCTGTGCATTTTAAAATATGTCTAATATCATTTCGGTATTGCTTCCCTAAGCCTCTGCTAGTTATTAAACTTCAGTTTTACTTCTCACGGTACTTTTCAGGATCATTCTCACTGAGACTACTGTTCTTGTAAGCCAGGAACTGAGATGGTCCTTGTTTTGGTTGGCTAAAGTTGCCAAAATGCAATATACCAGAAATGGTTTGGCTTTTACAATGGGAATTAATTAATTTACAAGCTTAGATTTCTGAGACTGTGAAGCTGTCCAAATCAAGGCATCAACAGGTGATGCTTTCTCCTGAAAGACCAGCACATGACATTTCTTTTCTTCTCTCTGATTTCTTTGCTTTCAGCTTCTAGCTAAAGTGGCTTCCTCTCTCAGCTTCTCTGGCTTTCCTCTCTCAGCTTCTCTGGGTTTTCTCTCTCAGCTTCTCTGTATTTCATCTCTCACAAAGAACTCCAGTAAAAGGATTAAGACCCACTTGGGGCACACCTCAACTGAAATAATCTAATCAAAACGTCCTACTTATAATAGGTTTACACCCATAGAAATGGATTAACTTTAAGAATATGATTATAAAGCCTCAAATCATCACAGTCCTCATATGTGGTGTATCTGCTTTCTATTGCTATAATTGCAATGTGTAACAAACAAAATCACCACAAAACTTCAGTGCCTGAAAATTATAAAGATTCTTTAACATTTTGGTGGCCACCTGGGCTTCAGGTAGGTGGCTCTTCTAATCCTGGCTAGGATCGCTTATATATCTGGGGTCAGTTGGCTGTTGACTGATCTAGGCTGGCCTCTACTGGGGTGTCTGAGAATACGCTACTGGGGTGTCTGAGAATACGCCACAATCTAAGCTTGTAAATTAATTAATCCCAGGATGTCCCTCATCCTCCTCCTGAGATTAGCAGTCTAGCCTGGACCTGTTCATATGGCAATAATAAAGGCACAGGAGTGAGAGAGCAAGCCCAGCCACAAACACTTTTCAAGGCTCTGCTCCCATCATATTTGCTAATGTCTCATGGGGCAAAGTAAGTCATAGGGTCAAACCCAGAGTCAAGGCAAAGAGTAGATTCAAGGAGAGGTGAAGAATCTAAGCCAAGTCACGCCATTCACCACATCTAGGATTCTGTTCACCAGGAGAACCTAGGCAGGGCTGGAGCACTGTTTGGCCTGAGTACTAACAAAATGCCAAGTGGAACTTACAGTAGTGACCAGCACTAGAGAACTGAGGGAGAAAGAGTCAGATAAAAGGAAATGGGTCATGGCACTAAGACTTTTGAGTGGGAACAGGAATTGAAAAAGCTTTAATTACAAAGGCACAGCTACCCTGCCTATGACCCCACATCCCTTGGTTTTGTATTTTATTCACAGTTTTTCAGAAAATAAAAAAGTAAAATGTCATTCCTAGCAAAAAAAAAAAGCTTGAATTATAGAAACTAAAAGAACTGTGTTAAGAATAAGTTCTCGCCTGCAATGCCGGAGACCTGGGTTCAATTCCTGGTGCCTGACCATGCCAAAAAAAAGAATGAATAAGAACGCCAGAGACCTAGGTTCAATTCCTGGTGCCTGCCTATGCAAAAAAAAAAAGAATGAATAAGAATGACTGGATAACACAATTCTTATATCCATTTTCCCTGAATACAGAGTACCTTGGATTTTACAAGTTCTGTGTGATTTACAAGTGTACAGTACCTTGGATTTTACAGAGTTCTGTGTGATTTACAAGTGCATTCACAAAGTTTCTCATTCTTTCCTAATAATATTCCCTGTGCAGTGGCAAGGAAGGCATTGTTAACCTTTTAAGTGGGGATAATGAGGATTGCAGAAGTAAAGTGACTTGCCCAAGGTCAGAAAGCCAGCAAGTGATCTAGCTGAGAATCAAACTCAAGCCTAGTTCTTTTTCCCATTATATAATGAAAATAGATTAGAAACTGCAACATTTAAAACATCTCCCTTATAATTCTCCAGCATAAAGGCCAAGGTGCCAAGTGTCATGCAAGTTAGAAAAGGATGAGCAAATTGGTGGTTGTTATGGAGCCACTTCAGCACTTTCTTGTTTGCGCAGTTGAGTTGACACTGAAGGTTATTAAAAGTTAAAGGGAACCATTTGCCAGCTTACATATTTTCAAAGTAATGACAAAAACATGACATGATTCTCACAGAACTGGAAAATAATTGGTTTAAAATGCTATTAGAGAAGTTCCAACAGGAAAGATTCAATGGTGGAATCATAATCAATTAGCAGATGGAGTCCTTCATGAGAAAACATCATTTTGAAAGATGGGGTAAAATTAAAGCTATAAATTTTGAATATAGGGGGAAAATTCTACCTGTTGACAATAAGAAAGATCAGGGATTTCAAAACATAGTTAGGAGGCCTAAAAGATAAAAAATTACACAAGATGTAGATTATTTATTGATCACAAGGGAGGAGAAAAGAAACCTATCTAAAGCTTGCCAAAAAATCTAAGGTTAGTGATAATTTGGTTTTCTTCAGAACGTGAAAATATAAGTACTTGAAGGATCTCTTAATGTCACTAGGTGTGGCCTGTATTAGTTTGTTAAGCTGCCAGAATGCAATATACCAGAAATAGAACATCTTCTAAAAGGGGATTTAATTAGTTACAAGTTTACGGTTCAAAGGCCATGAAAATGTCCCAAGTAAGGCACCAGCAAAGAGTTATTTTCAGACAAGAAAGTCTGATGCCTTCAGGTACATCTCTGTCAGCTGGAAAGGCACATGGTTGGCATTTGGTGGTCCCTTGCTCCTGGGTTCCATTGCTTTCAGCCTCTGTTCCCGTGGGGGTTTCTCAATTTGCTTCTCCAGGTCTGGGTTTCATCTCTTGACTTCCCTTGGCTCTCTCCAGGTTTTGGCTTTCTTAACATCTCATGGGAAGTCATGTGGCAACATCTGCTGGGCTCCAAGCACCTCATAACATCCGTTTCTGTGTCAGCTCTGAAGCAACTGTTCTCTGAGCATCTGCGTCAACTCTCTTTGTAGGTTCTGGCTCTCTCTCCAAATGTTTCCTCTTTTAAAGGATTCCAGTGAACTAATTAAGACCCACCTTGAATGGACAGAGTCACATCTCCATCTAATCAAAAGGTCACACCTGCAATTGGGTGTGCTACGCTGCTGTGGAGAAATCTAACAAAAAATTTCTGTCCTGAAATATTAAATCGAGATTTAAAGAAATGGCTGCCCCCACCAAATCTGATTAGGATTAAAACTTGGCTTTTCTAGGGTACATAATACTTTCAAATCACAAACCATCCATATTGCAAATTTGTTGGAAAATGAACAGGAAGATTTGAATCTCCCCACACAATGCCAGAGTTATGTTTGCTTTTGAAATAATCTGAAAGGTAGAAAGGAATTAATTATGGTATGTCTCCTTTCTGTGACCTAAGAGGTGATATAGGTCGATTTTCTCAGAAAGCAAGGAAGATGGGATGTTCTTCAAAAGAGCTACAGGAAGAACACAACTCTAAATTAACTAGAAGGCCTTTGACAGAAGTGCCTACTGAACTATAATGAACTAAAAGAAAAGAATTTCAGAATGCCAAGGGTAAATGCCATACTAAGACAAAGCTTCATTTAAAGAGTATGAAGAGTGAACTCTCAGGAATCTGGAAGCAGATGCAGCAAGGCTGTTTCTTGTTGACAACAACAGAATACATCCAGAATTACCTCTGTCCACTCCTGAGAGAAACTCCGCACAATCTGAGGAGAAATATAAATACAAAATAGACATAGGCTTTGAAAATTGTTTTCGTGAGCATTACCCTCCCCCAGGTCAGCCCTCATTTTCAGCAGTGATTTAGATAAAGATGAAGACAGAATGCTGTTCAAATTATTTAAGTAACTAGCAAATATATCAAATAACAGGATACAAAGAAAAAAAATAGCCATGAAACTGATGAAACTAGTGAGATGAAATTCAGGAATCATAAATATACTAGGTTAAAGGTAGGTTTAGAAAAAGTTACACAAGATGAGGGAAGATAGTTAAGAGCAGTATAGAGGAAAAACTCAAGGTTTGAATTGGCTACAAGCTCACTGTCAGTATATGTATAAGATAGTGATTAAACTCTTTGGGATCATGGATTCCTTCGAGAACATGATAAAATTTGAGGACTGTTTCAGTTTATTAATGCTGCCAGAATGCAATATGCTAGAAATGGATAGGCTTTACAAAGGGGATTTTTAGGTTACAAATTTACAGTTCTGAGTCCATGAAAATGCCCAAATTAAGACATCAACAAGAGGATACCTTCACTCAAGCATGCAGGATTTCTCTGTCACATGGGAAGGCACATGGTGACATCTGCTGGCCCTTCTCACCTGAGTTGGTGTGGTAGTTAGGTTCAGGTATCAACGTGGCCAGATGATGATGCCCCATTGTTCTGTTCCTGTGAACTTAAGTCATCAGTATGTGAATTTCATCTATGGCTGATTGCATTTGTGGTTGGCTGGCGGGGGTTGGGGGGGTGCCTTCCACAGTGAGTGAGGTTTACTTTCATTAGCTGGAGGCTTAAAAGAGAGAGGTCAGAAGAGAGCTCAGCAGCTCAGCATACCTCATCTCAGTATTTTCAGCTCAGCCCAGACATAAGAGATACAGAAAGAAATCTCTCTTGGGAAGACTGATGGAACCCAGAAGATAGGAGAGAAGGCCAGCAGATGTCACCATGTACCTTCCATGTAACAGAGAGCCTCAGATGAGAGCTAGCTGCCTTTCCTCTGAAGAACTATAAATATTTTAACTAAATAAATTCCCTTATTAAAAGCTGATCCGTCTCTGGTGCCTTGCATTCTGGCAACTTTAGCAAACTAAAACAGTTGGTTTCCAAAATGGCTCTCTCAGGTCATGTGTATCCTTCTGGCTTCTGCTGGGACATTTTCGTTCTCTGTGTGTCCTTCACTTGGTTCCATCCTTCTGCTTCCGTGTCAGCTCTGAGCTCTTTCTCTGTTTTCTGCCTTTTTTTCTCTTCAAAAGGACTCCAGTAAAAGGATTAAGACCCATCTTAAATTTGGTGGGCACATCTCCATGGAAACTACCTAATCAAAATTCCCACCCACTATAGGTCTGGCCCCACAAGATTGATTATAGGAACATGGCTTTTCTGGGTTACGTAATAGTTTCAAACCAGCACATTCCAACCCCTGGGTCTCAAAAAGACTTGTTCTTTCCATATATAAAATACATTTATTCCATCACAATATCACAAAAGCTTTAAACCATTTCAGTAACAATGCAAATACAGTAAAAAGTCAGACTGAATACAAAATCCCATCAGTATCAGCTACAGGCATGGCCTCTCCTAAGGCAAAATTTTTGTCTGACTGTGGACCTGTGAAATCCAGAACAAGTTATCTGTTGTCAATATACAAAGGAGGGACAGTTATAGGATAAATGCTTCCATTCCCATAGGGAGAAATTGGAAAGAAAACAAGGGTCACCAGAACCAAACATTTCCAAAAGTCTGCAAAGGCAAGCTCCATTAGATTTCAAAGTCTGAGAGTCATTTATAGAATGACATTTCATCCTCAGGGCTTGAGAGAGTGGCATTCTCACCCTTTCCAAGGGCTTATGCATTAGCCCTGCTCTCTCCAAACACTGATGTGAGGTTTGCAACATTGGGGAGCACTGGGGAGACCACCTTTTCCTTGGCCCCATCCTCCTCAAGCACCTAGGTGGAACCCAGACTCTCTGCCATCTCTGGGGCACCTGCTCAATCCCTTCAGAACAATGGAGTCAGGTCTTCCCAATCCCTGTGGAATGTGCTCCACCCTCTCTGAGGTCTGAGGTGGCAGCATTGCTCCTGAACAATGGGGCAGCCAAGTTCCCCTCAATTCCCCAGGCATCTGAGAGTCCTACAATGGTAACACTTTTCTTGAACAATGGCAGGGGGAAGCCCACCTTCTATGAACTCCAGGGCAAACTCAACCTCCCCACATACATGGGTGGGTCTGCTCTCCTGGCCCAAGATTTCCTGGCTCTAGACCTTGGCCTCTCATGGTTCTACATTTTAAGTCATGTTTCCTTCAACCCATCACTTTTCTGTCCCTTTTAGTCCAGACTGGCAACAGTTCTGTTCATACATATCTCACACACAAAAAAAAATGTGTTGGGGGCGGGCCGTGGTGGCTCAGCGGGCAAAGTGCTTGCCTGCTATGCCGGAGGACCTCGGTTCGATTCCCGGCCCCAGCCCATGTAACAAAAAACGGAAAAACAAAATACAATAAAACAAGAAAATGTTTAAAGATGTTTCCCTTTCTTCCTTCCTTCCTTCCTTCTATCCTTCCTTCCTTCTCTCTGTCTTTCCTTTAAAAAAAAAAAAAAAAAAAAATGTGTTGGCTTGGCATGCCACATACAGGGGTCAAAACTATCAGACAATAGGACTTTCCACAAATCCTTTCTGGATAACTCCATTTCCAATCCTGGATTGTGCTAAAATGACTGACTGGTTCCATGTTTGGTTAAATCCTCACATGGGACAATATTCTCAGGGGTCTCATTTTTCAAAAGCTCAGAATTTTCCAAACTGTCAGTTTCTGGTTTCTTTGTACCCAAGAGTTCAGGTCTCAGCTTGTCCCTTTCTTGCATTTTACTGTAAGCTGCAAGGAGAAATCAGGCTAGTTTGGGAAGCTCTTCAGCTAAGTATCCCAGCTTGTTCCTTTCAAATTCTACCCTCCTCCCAACACTAGGACTCAATTTTGCCAAATTTTCTGCTATTTAAAACAAGAATCACCTTTCTTCCAGTTGGCGATGACACATTCATCATTTCTGTCTAAGGCATCATTGGAAGAAACTTTAACATACATATTTCTACCTGTAGTCTCTTGAAAGCAATCTAGGCCTTTTCTATCAAACTTCTACAAAGTCTTTCAGAATCTTCCCCTTATCCATTTATAAAGCCATTCCAGCATTTTTCTTTTTTTTTTTTTTTTGGTATTTGCAAATTGCAGCCCTCCATTCCTGGTACCAAAATCTATTTGGGTTTGCTAATGCTGCTCGAATGCAATATAGCAGAAGTGGATTGGCTTTTACAAAGAAGATTTATTAAGTTACAAATTTACAGTTCTAAAGCCATAAAAATGTGCAAATTAAGGCATCAACAAGAGGATACCTTCATTCAAGAAAGGCCAATAGTGTCCAGGGTTTCTCTATTACATGGGAAGTTACATGGCGATGTCTGCGGGCCCTTCTCACCTAAGTTGGTTTCTGAATTTCTTGTGGGTCCTTCTGGCTTCTGCTGGGGCATTTTCTTTCTCTCTTCATCCTTCACTTGGTTCCATCTCTCTGCTTCCTGTGTCATCTCTGATCTCTCTCTCTGTTTTCTGCTTTTTTTTCTTTTCAGGACTCCAATAAAAGGATTAAGACCAACCTTAAATTGAATGGGGCACATCTCCATGGAAACAACCTAATCAAAATTCCCACCCACCCATAGGTCTGCCCCCACAGATTGGATTAGAAGAACATGTTTTCTTCTGGGGTGCATGGCAGTTTCAAACCAGCACAAGGACCTTCACTTCAGAAAAACGAACTTTAATACCTCATTTGCGCTTAGTTTCAGGCTCTCTGATGCCTCCATCCATGCACATTTTGGCAGTTTAGAACATTTCAATCCAGAAACTAATGCAAGAATGTTTCAAATAGGCTACTTGTTTTGGGTGTTGGGGCAAGACTGAAAACCTAAAGAAAACTAAGAGACAGAAGTAAGAATCCAAGCAAAGATGTGGAGCTCTGAACTAGGTCTACAGAGCTATGGTGAGAGTGGAGAGAGGTTTGATCCTCTCGAAGGTCCTTTCTAAAGCTTGGGTTTTATTGGTTTGATCTTGAAACCATCATAAATTCCAGGGGTTTAAAGAACATAGAAGACCATATCATCCAACTCTTCCATTGTAGAAACTAAACCCAAGGAAGGGAAAAGGGTTTTCTCACTTTCCCACACAGCAAGCTGCTAAAAAAGTTTAGACCAGGACAAAAGACCCTGAAACCCACTACTTTTCAACCTTGATCCAGGGATTAGCCTTTGTTCTACCATATTATTCAAATTTTCTTTTCTTTTTTTTTTTTTTTAGCAAATATACTTTCTTAGTTAAGACTACCAAGATAGGATTTAAGGCTGTAAGTTTTGGTAATAGATGGTGGTGACGGTAGCACAACATTGTGAGCATAATTAACAGCACTAAATTATATATTTGAATGTGATTGAAAGGGGAAAGTTTAGTTTGTATATATATTACTAGAATAAAAACTTTTCAAAAACAACATAGGGCTGTATAACACAGTAAACCCTATTGTAAATGTTAGACTATAGTTAATAGTACATTTACAAAAAAATTTTTTTATGAATTGTTACAAATGTACCACCCTAATGCAAGGAGTTAATAGTAGGAGGAATATATGGAAACTTTGTATTTTCTGCATGATTTTTCTGTAAACCTACAACTTTTCTAATTAAAAAAAAATAAGGAAATCAGCACAGAATCTATAGCTGCCATGTATCTCAGATATCTTCTGGAAAGGAAGGGTCTCCTATTTAAACCCTTCAGGGTGGCAAAATGCACAGGCTGACTTAGATGAGTTCTACATTTACTAACAGAGTGATATTGATAAGGTCACATCTTCTAAAGTTAAGTTTTTCATTGGTAAAATGAATAAACAAATCTTACCTTAAGGATTTTCTAAAGTACCTGCACAATGCTTTGTGCTCAACAACTGTTAAGTAGGTCCTTTCTCTGCCTGTTTTCTTTCTTTTCCCTTCTCTGTCAAGACTTTTAAGAAGTTATCAGTCATGTTCTCTAGCCTACCAAGGACAGTAAAGCAGAGTGGTTAGAATTTGGCCTCTGGTGTCAGGTAGACTAAATTATGACTCTTGGCCCTTGTGAACTTGAACACATTCTTAAACCTCTCTGAGACGATATATATACATACACACATACATATAAATCTGAAGATGACCATTCCTACCTCATAAGGTTGTTGTGAGGATTAAATGAGAAAAATATAATGAAAAATGTTTAGTGCAGTGCTTGACATATAGTAAATACTTGTGCTATTACTATGATTTTGTTGATTTTACATGCGAAGAACCAAAAGAACCCTTCCTCATATCTTCAGTTAATGGTCTCCTCTTTAACACATAATATCATTTTTTCAAAAACATAGTTGCATGCATGGAAGAAACCAAAAAGCTTCCTCTCAAAAGAAATTAAGGTAAATGGGATCAGTGGATCCAAAGGACTTCCAGAAATGGAATAGTGGCATCCTTAAATCATCAATTAATATCATCAATGTGAAATATCAGACACCCACCTATTGATTTGTTCCTCGCCTTTGATTAGAAGTCAACAGACCCTGTCCCCTTTGATTAGAAGTCAATAGTTCTGACAGGCCAAAAGGCCCTTCAAAGTACTTTCCATGGATCAAGTGGTTTAATTTGCCTTTGTGAAGATAGTCAGGTTCAGGATCACAATTGGCCTTTGCATCATCCTCAATGCCAAGAACAATATAGGTACTCAAAAAACATCCATTGAATGAATCCATCAATGAAAACTTCACTGAGTGCCTTGATACAACATGATAAATTCCAGGGGCCAACTTTCATTGTATTTGAGAATTTAGGACTGAAGTGGATGACAGGTAAAGAATAAGAGATTGAGCTCTGGGTTAAGACTGTTTGAATCCCGGCTCCATCATCTTTGTGGCTTTAGGCATGTCACTTAACACCCCCCCCAAACTTCAATTTTCTCATCTGTTAAATGCAGAGCATAATAACTGCACCAAACTAGTAAGGTTATCACGAGACTAAGTGAAGAAGATGTACAATATATGAAATTGTTTTAGTCTTGAAAAGTGTATTCATGACAAATATAGGAAAATAATTTTCAAAAATAAAAAACATTACCATAATTATATAGCACTTCTGTAATAGTAAATCTGATATACTAAATAGTCTTTATAGCAATTGAAAATCAAAATAACTGTTTCCTTATATTAGCCCACTGGTTGTTATATAACATAATATTACATATGATTTGATATTAGCCCACTGGTTATTGAATATATCATATATGTATATATTCTCCCTATTTTAGAAGTGCTTAAATGTCTATTTGGCATGGCCTAATGTCAATTTGTTCACAACACTGAGGACTCAATTACATGAGTGCTCAACTAAAGAGATTAAAAAAGAAAGCCAAAAGACCATAACCTTTTCTGTGTTTTTCATTTTTCCTTACAAATTGCCCAGTGAATTCAAATCAGTGTCCTTCTAAAATATTTTTCTGTTCCCACACATTACTAGAGAAAAACCTTTGGAATTCCTTGTATCTCAGTGAAAGATTAAATTATTCCACACTTTTTTAGAATGGGGGGGGGCTATGAAATAATGGGTCTACCAGATTACATGAGGATAAATTAATTTGTTTGTATCAGATGCTCGAGACAGCACCTGGCATAGAATAAGTGCTTAACAAATGTTACTCTGTAGTAAAAGTAATGGTATTGCTTTTGTTGCTGCTGCCGCTGATTTGAGTATGGGTGGATGTACCATAGGAGTAAAGAGTTCAGGCTCAGTCATTAAAATGCTAAGATTCTCAAGAAAAATGAAAGCATATGTCCATATAGAGACTTGTTCATGAATGTTCATAGCTGCATGTTCAGAATAGTCAAAAAGTAGAAACAAATCAAATGTGGTACAGCCAAACAAGAAGGATACTATTCAGTAATAACAAGGAACAGAGCACTGATACACAGTGTATACCCCATACATGGATGGACCTTTCAAACATGTTAAGTCAAAGAAGGAAAACACAAAAGTCTACAGACTGTATGATTCGATGTATATGAAATAGCCAAAAAAGACAAATCTGTGCATGCAGAAAGTACACTAGTGATTGCCTGGGGCTGGGAGGAGAAAGAAGGCATGAGGAATTTTCTGGTGATGGTGGACATGTTCTAAAGACAGATTTGGTGAGGGTTGGACATTGATTTACTAAAAATCAATGAATTGTACACTTAAAATGAGTAGAGTTGAGGCATGTAAATGATACCTGGATAAAGAGATTTTTATAAAAATGCAAGGCTTAAATATCAGCCCTATTACTTGCCAGCTCTATGACCTTGGGGCAAGTTTCTTAACATCTCTAAGCTTCAGCTTCCTTAATTATAAAGTGGTGATTATTTGTTCACTGCAATCAAACCAGAACCAGTTTTCAACACACAGAAAGGGTTCAATAAATGTTAGGTATTTTCATTATCGTGGGTTAAGTTTGAACTAAGCATTATCTCATTTAATCCTCATAAGACCCTGGGATGAAGATTATAGTATTTGCCCTGTTTTACAGATAAATAAAGATGCTCAGAGAGGTTAAACATTTTTCTTAGCTCACACAGATAATAAGTGAGGGGTTCAAGATTTGAACCAGGGAAGTCTGGTTCCAAACCCTGTGTGCTTTGTATATCTCTATAGACTGCCAGGGGACAACTCTTAAGGCTTAAGATATATTCTTGCTGGCCTCAACCTACTATGAAGCATGGGCCCACTACCTGGTTAGATATGGGCTGATTAGAGAGTAGATGAACAGAATCAGTTCCTGCAATTTTCATTTCAATCTTTCTCTGTAATTTAATTTCACATTTTAATTCACAGAGATCAAGCCCTTACTCTTAAATGTGCTTCAGAGCTGGCCTCTGCTGCAGGAAGAAGTGCTTGTTAGAGCTATTCTCCTGTAATGGCAGAGAGGTGGAAAGCCTCCAAAAAATTAGAATCCATAAGAAATAGATCTGGTTGATTCAAGTGACATAAATTGCACAATCCAGACAAGCACTATCAATTGAAATCTTGTCTGTAAGAAGCAGAGCTTGCCCCATGGGTACCACTTAGAAACTATTTACCTTGTATCTCAGGGCAGAAATAATTGAAAATTAAATTTGAGATGTTATGGGAAATCTAAAGAGGATTCAGTGAAGAGGGGGGAAAAGATTAAAATAGTAAACTATTGGTTCTCAATTCTGTTTTCTTCTGAATGTTCCCCATACATTCTCCTCAGGTCTTCTGTGGCCACTCTGACCTTCTGGTCCCTAATTTCTCAAAAGCGGAGGACAGAGAGAGAGTGAGTGAGAAAGAGATGAAAAAAGAAGAAGGGGAAGAGAAGGAAAGGCATAGAGCTGAGTATCAAAGGATTTGAGGTGTTTGTGAAACCAAAGAATAGATAAGGGCTGGAAGAGCAATAAATATATAAAGTTCTCAGGTTTTACCAGAGCAGAATCCTGGTGTACTGATAAGGCTGAGGGTATCACCACATCAGTTGAAAATGGAAATAATTAGAAACAAAAGAGGTCAAGAAAATGTGTCAGCAAAATCACCAAGCCGCTAATAGGTAAACCTTCACAAAGTCTCACTGGACATCTGCAGGCACACGTGCATATTTCATCCTCTGCTTGTAGGGCGCTTGCAGTAGTGACAGGGAAGATAAAGACAGACCTCTTATCATGGTGAAGTGCATATCTACTTAGATGCTGGACTCGGAGCCTTTGGAACTGAGGTTATAGTCTCTTCATATGTGCACATAGTCGGTGCTTAATAAACATTTGCTGGAAGGAAGGACAGGAGGAAGGGAGGGAAAGGAAGAAAGAGACAGACAGGCAGATATTTAGGAAACAATTCCTCCTTGTCTTAACCAACATGAGCCAGATGGCAATTTCAATTGCATATTAGCTAATTCATCCTTTTAAATCTAGTATATGTCTGCCATGACAATTAAGAAAGAGAAAAAAGGGCAAAGTGATTCATATTATATACTTTAATTAGAAAGTTTAAAAACTAGCAGCAGCAAATATTGTGAATAACTAAAATTCAAGGGAAGATATTATGAAATTAATAAACCATTAACTCTAAAATAATTGTTCTGAGTGAGCTTTTAGAAATCATTTTATGCTGTTTATGTCCCCAACTGTCCTGTGCTAAAACATCCTCAACTCTTAACATTGTTCCTGAAATCTTAACTGAAATATTCCAATAAATTTCTGGCAATTTTCCAACTTCCTAAGAAATAGAAAATATAGTGATAACAATATCTTATATTTCAGTCTTTTTTTTTCTTTTTCATAAGAGTTTCTTATCTTTGTTCACCTTTGAATATCATAATTAGGCTCTAAGGATGATAGAGCAACTACTATTATCTCCAGCCTATAAGATGTGCAAACTGAGGAAGGGAAAATAGCAGCACACAGTAGGTTGATGACTGAGTGAAATGTAACCTATGACTCTAAGTTTCAGTCAGCTCTTACCCTGCAGCAATGCTTGGACTGGAGTCATTCTATAGTATTCTTTGGGTATATCTTCTGAAGCAGAGAAAGAGGCAAAATATTTCCCAATTTTTTACCTATCAATCATGCTCTCATACACACTAGGGCTTCATTTTATAAAATGGATTTTTATTCTTCTCATGCAGCCAGGGTTTTCAAATTTCCATTAGCTGTAGAACCTTATTTCATGCTGAAGCTCTCTATTTAAAACAGACAAAAGTGGAGCTGCACTGGTAGGAGCAGGGCTGAGAGACCTGGGAGAAGTTTGGTGATAAGGGGTCATGGCTTCAGTTCCAATGCCAAATATGTGAAGAACACTGGGGCTCCACTCAACACAGACTGAGGATGATTGCCATAGAGAACATCTGCCTTTTGGGGGAGTGAGAAGAGCAAGGCCTTCACAGTCCAACAGATTCTGATTTCAAGAGCACCAACTTTTCTGAGCCTCCATGTTTTCATCTGTAAAAAAGTCACAGTGACACCTGTCAGTCCCTTGTGAGGACTAACCTAGACACCCTAAGTGAATGATGGGTCTGCAGGTGCTGGGGCAATTTCCTTCTGGAAGGCCCTTGGCAAACCTGCATGCTTTTCTGACTAAACACAAGTGCTCTTGTTTCCTCAGAGGACACAAATTCCATTTGTTGTCTTAAGTCCAGCAAGTTATCTCAGCTTGTTTGCTGTGGTCAGATTTCCTTAGTTTTCAGTGCAAAGGCCTTTAGTACTTGAGAGCCTTCACTGCTCTCTGAAACACTTAGCATGTTCTATTCAGTTCGCACAGCACCAAGACTTTAAAAACAGCTTGAAAATAAACTTGATTCCAAAAATGATTTATAATGTCCTAAGCAACAGCTCATTTACCCAAGAGAGTTCCATTGGTATTGACAGATGTCACCTCTGAAAAGAAATAGTATTAAGACTAGGGCACTGAGGGAAAATCATGCCTCAACCTCTTAAGACAATTATTCAAGGTGATTTTGAGCCTTAAAACCTTAGATATGCTTAATTCACTATTTTTGCCTGTAAGCACAGAAAGAAGTGAGGGTTGGGGGTGGGGGTGGTGAGGAAATACTAAGTGATTTAGGACTACTTCTAAAAACAAAGGAAAGGCATAGCGTAGAGGAGAAAAATAGAGAGGAGGCAGTATTTGAATGTTGGCCTATGTGGGCTTTTAGATTGAGCATCGTCAGCCCTCACTCACCTTGGTCTCTCCTTGCAGAGCCAGCTACTTCCAACCTGCCTTTGTAAAGTACAGAAATAATTGCTCTTACCTGCTTCTGACCTAATAATTACAGCAGTGCCTAAATTTATCCTCAGCATGTTTATTGTGGTTGAATTTCCTTAGTTTTCAGTGCAAAGGCCTTTCTAAGGATGCATTATTTGCTGTAACATCAAACTAGTGACAAGGCTATATAAGGTTCTGCCAAAAGCCAAGAGGTCGGTGTGAATCCAGCCCAAGGGGCTTGTAATCTTTGTCTGACATGCAAATATTAGAAAATCTTGGCAAGACTACAAGGTTTACATGGGAGGGAAGAAAGGCAATGCATGAGGCCAATAAATTTGAGAATACTAATTCATTTCTCCATAGGCTTCTCAAAAGGAGAAAAATAAGAGAGGTTTTTCCTAAAGTCCAAATTATCAGGCAAAAGCTGACTGATTAACTCTGCTTAGCTTTAATCTGTACTGAAGAGTAATTGTGTGTGTGTGTGTGTGCACGTGTGTGTACATGCATGTACATGGGTATGTGCTTTGCACCATGTGCTATAGAAGAGCATGGGTAGATAGAAGTAAAGAAGCTTAGGAGCAGGCAATGGTGGTGCAGAGGCAGAGTTCTCGCCTGCCATGCTGGAGACCCAGGTTCGTTTACTGGTGCCTGCCCATGCAAAAAAAAAAAAAAAGAGCCAGCTTAGAGGAATGGATAAGAAGTTTAGTCTATATAAAAATTTCAGTGTGATGAATTGAACATTCCTATATTAAGGAAATAAATCCTGTTATAGGAAACTAAAAAATTACTACTGTGACTTAATCCAATCTCTGGTTTGGAGTACAGTTATAGGATATTCTCAGATTCCTTGCTTACACCTTATGACCTGGCAGAATAATTATAGACTGTTAGATTCTTTAATCTTTTTAATACTTTTGCTATTATGAATTAAGAGATTCCATGCCTGACCTCTTTCAGCTGCATTCTTTTTCTATGCTGTGCAGGTGGGGGTCACATTTCATTTTTCATGTGAGCATTCCATTATTGCAGCACCATTTGTTGAATTTGGGGGGGGGGGGGGTGAGGGGAAGTGCACAGGCTGGGAATCAAACCTGGGTCTCCCACATGGCAGGCAAGAATTGTACCACTAAGCAATCCATGAGCCCCCTTTATAACTCCATTTTATCCCAATATTATATTGTATATATAAAATACAATAAGCTTTTACGTCTATACCCTTAACTTCTCTTCTAAATTTTAGTTTCAAATCAACGTTTAAATACAATTGGATGCCAGGCACTGTGCTAATGCTTTTAGTCTCTGACTCATTTTGTCAACACCAATGTTCTGATTCCAATCTAGTATGCATCCCACCACATCACAACTTACTATCAACATGTTGTAATCAAACCTTTGAGAAATTTAGAAATGGGCTGGAAGTAGAGGAGCAGTGTTGGCCTCACTGGTAATACAGAATGGTGTAATGGATGATGAACTCAGCAAATGTAAGTCTGTTTCTAGTACATTACTAGCTTGCTGTTAGAGGCATATTCCTGTATTCTTTCAGGACAACTATTTCTCTAAATGTGACACTGAAGCAAAAATAAAGGATCCTTACATGTAAAAATATTGTGAAGGATTTTAAGAACTTTGCACCTGTTTCAGAATTTCTCTATGTTGAAGGTGTGATGCTTAGCTAAACAAACCATGAAATGAATGGTGTATGCTTGGAAAGGAGATGAGCTTAAGACTAGACAACTATTTTAACAGAGCTACAACTGCTTCAAGTTTTGTTTTGGGGGAGAAGAGCGGTCAGCTGGGTTAGCAAGGGAATCGTCTTTGGAATTATCATTATCCCTGAAACACATAATGCAACATCCTCAAATTTTCATATTTGGATGGATGGATAATTTTTATACTTTAGAAACATACTTGAAATGGCCAAATGTCCTTCAGAGCCAAGGGTGATAAAGTGAGCAATCAAACTGGATAATATGTATCAATATATAGGACATGGCAATAAGGTAAAGTAACTTATCATCTTGAGTCACTTGTAAATTGGTTTGAAGACAGTTGCAAAAGAGAATCCCAAAATAGTTGGTGTAATTGCTGTCATGAAAATATACACATTGCACAAAGTTCCTTCTTTCCTTTAAAAGACTTAGATGCCTTATGAGACTTAACCTTACAAAGGAGAAGCTAAGCCTACTTGTAATTTTGCCTAAGAGTCACCCCCAGAGAGCCTCTTTTGTTGCTCAGATGTGGCCTCTTCTCTTGAAGCCAATTCAGCAGGTAAATTCACTGAGTGCTACATGGAACGTGGTTCCCAGGGGTATTTCTCCCTGACAGTGTGGGACATTACTTCCAGGGATGAGCCTGGACCTGGAATCATGGGATTGAGAAAGCCTTCTTGACCAAAATTGGGAAGAGAAATGAAACAAAGTAAATTTTCAGTAGCTGAGAGATTTCAAAATAGACTCTAAAGATCATTCTTAGGCATTATAGAGATATCCCTTTTTAGTTTTTAGTGTATTAGAATAGGTAGAAGGAAATATCTGAAACTGTTAAACTGTATTCCAGCAGCCTTCATTCTTGAAGATGATTGTATAACTATATAGCGCTTATAGTGTGACTGTGTGATTATGAAAACCTTGTAGCAAACTAAAAAACAAACAAACAAAACAAAAAAACCTTATGGCGGATTCTTCCTTTATCCAATATATGGACAGATGAGGAAAAAAATAAGGAAAATAAATAAATAAATAATAGGTGCGGATAAGGGGTATGAGCTGCTTTAGGTGGTTTTCATTTTCATTTTTATTTTCATTCTTATATATATTTTTCTTCTGGAGTAATGAAAATGTTCAAAAATAGATTGTGGTAAGGAATGCACAACTATTTGATGATATCGTAAACTATTGGTGATTGTATACTTTTGATGAGCATATGGTATGTGAGAATATCTCAATAAAATTGCATTTAAAAAGCAAAGAAAAAAGGCTCAGATGTTTCAAAGTGAGAGTAATTTTCAAAAAAACATTTTACTGTTAACTAGAAAAGGGCATTGATTTGAAAATGAGTCATTGGCCTGGGCCACGTGTGTGTGTGTGTACGTGTGCACACAGACAGTAATTGTTCTTGTTCAGGCATCATTCTGTAAAAGCTGTTACTTAGCTTACCTGTATCTGACTCTTGGGTATAGGTGTCATGCTTCCCTGGAGCAGGTTTATATCTTCACATTCTGAGAAGAACGTTGTTTTTGCTAAATAAAAAACAAACCAAAAAAACTGAAGGGATTATGTGACAAGCCCTGCTTTTTTATTGGAACTACAGTTTCCAAAGCATTGATGCATTAATTACATATACAATAAACTATGCATTGAATACTATGCTTCTGATTAATGCTTATTAGATAACCAGAATATATTTGAAGTTCTTCAGAAACAGGATGAAGAGGTGAAGCACCTTCCAGTATGTGTACTTTTTACAAAGGTTTTTCTCCCCTTGGAAAAAAAAGCCAAAAATCATAATAATAATGATCACCATTCAGCTAGTATGATTTGACACAAAATACAGAGTGTAAAGTGAACTAATACTGTAATCTAGTTGGTAAATTTGTTTCTCAATTTTGAAACCACTCTCTGTTTGTACTAGAGTTGAAATATTAAGTAAATATATTGTAGATAATAAGAACCAGATTTCTCACTCTCAGGAAAGAAAGAGGGAAGGCTGGAATTAACCTTGTGGTATTAGATCAGAATCACAGGTGTCAATATAAACTTAAGTTTCTAAAATATATATACAAAAAAATATAGACATAGAAGTACACCCAGATCTGTGTGTATGCATAGGTAAGTATTCATACTTACATTCCCTTGCTCTGACTTCTCGGACAGCCTAGAAGCAATGCCATTCTAGTGGCAATGAGCACACTTATTGACTAGATTTAGGCTCTCCAAAAGCCATTCTCCAATAAAAGAAACCAAAGTTTTGTCATTTTTCATGTGTGTGTGTGTTCATTTGTTTGTTTTTGAAACATGATTAATTACAAGGCTGGGGCAGGGAAAATACAAGATGAGTCTGGAGAATCATATGATTCTGGAAAGTAAAGGAGTATTCAGAAAAGGAATGTAAAATGTAGAAAAGATACTGGACCCAACCTGAAAGAGCTCACAATGGTCAAAAGAGAAACAATTTGAGCAACAAAATAAATAATGATGGTAATGGATTATAACCCATAGAATAAAGTAAATAAATATCCATGAACCTATATAGACATAAATAAATAAAATATGTGAATGGAGAAGAGACAGCTCTTCCTGCAAGTGAATTACAATTAACAAACTTGAAAGAATGAAGGAAATAGAAAATCATCTTAAAACACCATAGCTTGCTGGAGGCAAGGTCCACTGATGCTAACTTTAGTAGGCAAAAGTTTGAAGAGAAACAATACATTTGCAAAGTCTCAAAGTATCTTCCTACCAAGATCTCTACTGATTACAAAAGGAAAAATATTAATATTGGAGATACCTGGCAGGAACCACCTTAACCAAATAATCAAGATTTACATCACCAGTAAGAAAACATTGACATCATGTCACCCTGATAGCATGTTCTGAGATGGGCACATTACCTTTGTGTTAGTCTTCCCAATAATTGATAGCCTCAATCTAATCATGAGAAACATCAGACAAAAGCAAATTTAGGAACATTCCACAAAATAGCAACAAACTGCATACTTCAAAAGTAGCAAGATCATGAAAGACAAGGAGAAACTGAAGAAATATAGACAGGAGGTCAACTAAATGCAATGTGTGATCTTGGGTAGGGTCATGAAACTGGAAAAGGATATCAGTGGAAAAACTAGTGAAATTCAAATAAAATCTGTACTTTAGTTAATAGGATTATATCAATATGGATTTTTTTTAGTTTTGATCACTTTGCTATGATTATGTAAGATGCTAACATTAGGAGAAGCTAGGTGAAAAGTACATGAGAACCAACTATAATAATTTTGCAACTTTTCTGAAGTCTAAATAAAAAGTTAAAAAAAATCATGAACTGATTAGCCCTATGTAGTCAAAGGAATACTATGATTTATTAAACTTTATTTCCACATTACATAATAGTGGCATAAATTCCTGGGCCTTAGGGAAAATAAACAAAATATAGATCACCTCCCTGCTTCTGAAACAATAACCAAGAGAGAGAGAGAGAGGAGGAGGACCAGGAAAAGATAGTTTCAATCTAATAGATAAGAGCACTGTAAATAGTCTGAGTCCTAGTCTTACACTGGTGCTACTGTGTTTAGCATTCAAGTGACATTCTGAGAACCTATCCTACTCCTCTTACCCCAGATGGGAAATATTGGGATTTCTGAGACTGTTTATAAGAAATGATGATTATGATGACATTTACTGAGAGCTTACTATACACTAGGCACTGTTCCAAGCTCTTTACATGTATGGCCTCATCGCTCAAAACCCCATAAAATGGGTGGGCAATGGTGACTCAGTGGCAGAGTTCTGGCCTGCCATGCCAGAGACCTGGGTTCATTTCCCAATGCCTGCCCATTAAAAACAAACAAAAAACCTATAAAATGTTATTATTATTTCATTTTACAACTATGGAAATTGGGGTGCAGAGAGGGGAAATGAGACACAGAAAAGGTACTTTGCTGGGAAAACAGTGGAGAAAATCATGGCACATCTCTCCTTTTCTGATCTCCGATTTACCAGTCCTGTACTGGTATATGTTTTACCTCCCTGATCCAAGTATATCCTATTTTAATTACTCACCTAGACTTGCGTCTTTTACACTGAAAATGGAGTGAATAGAGGGAAGAGCCATATCTACAGGAAGACATTTCCTCTGTCTGGCTCCTGGGACCCAGAGCCCAAACCACCTGCCACCTTCACTGAAAGCATTATCTTCACCTTCTTTGCACCAGTTTTCTATTCAGCTTATGGCAGAAAATATGTTGAGAAATAATACTTCCCCTTTGCATAGAAAAGTTTCTCTTTGCTGGAATGGTCACTGAGATTTCATACTCAAAAAATGAGTCATTACTTGATTTCAAGCTGCATATTCGTTTTTTTTTGTTGTTGTTGTTGTTTTTCCAAAAGAAAGGAAGGTGGCACCTACTTCCCATGTTCTTCTATTCCTGCTCTGGTTACGATAATATTGATGCTTCATACTGAAATAATATTTTCCATTTATAAGCCTCATTCACATACTGTACCTGAACTAACTTTCAAAACCACCCTTTGAGGTTAGATCATATATAAGTCAACAATACCTATTAAGAGCCTAGTACGTGCCAGGCCCTGTGCAGTGCTGGATGTGAAATTGTAAACAAGACCAATGTGATCCTTGCCCTCCAAGAGGTGACATGACAGTGGGGAATACAAGCCAAAAAAGTAAGCAAATACATAAAATAAGTACAATGTGTGGAGTTAGAAAGAGAAATAAATCAAAGCATTATAAAGTAAAACATAATAACCTGGCATAACATGGAGAGACCTACATTAGAAAGGTGCTCTGTCAACACCTCTTTGATCAGGTGACATTTAATGAGAACCAAAAAGCCCTGCAAAGTGTGGGCAGCACCTCCCATTTAGAGGAATCGGCAAGAGGAGTGCACGGTGGTCTGACAAGAGTGTGGCATGTCCTCGAAACTATGAGAAGGCAAATTACTCCAGAGAACGTGAAGGAGGAGGAAACAGGCCTGAAGTGAGGTCACAGAGGAAAGCAGGGCTGGCTGTGTACAAGGGTTTTATTCCACTGCAACAGGAAAGTTTACTATAAATTTACAGTTCTTATAGCTGACAAGAGTATGGCTCCACTCAGTTCTTCTCATTCCTTCCTCTTATCTCCAATATATATTAAATGCATGCTAGGTGCCAAGCATTTTACTATGGGCTAGATAAAGTACAGTTTTAATCTCAGATAGATTAAATCTGGAGGTGGAAATGACCATGTGAACAATGCAATAAAGCATGATGGGTGCTATGGCCAGAAGTCTCTACAGAATATGTGGGAGACCTGAAGGAGGGGAAGTCAGCTCTATATTGGAGAGGGGAGAGTCAGAGAGTTAGTATTGATTCAGTCAAGAAGATGAATGTTTATAAGGCAAATGGGGATGGGGAGGATAATCAAAGTAGACTGAGTAAAGACAGAAAATGAAATGGCCTGGAAGATTCTGAGAATAGTGGACTATTTCTAGGATGGTGTGGGGGTGTCTCAATGGTAGGGCTGAAAAAATAGAAATGGCCACAGGGCAGATCATGAAGCATGGCAAAGTAAGAAGTTTGGATTTCATTCTCTAAGCAATGGAAGCCAGTGACAGTTTTCAAGCTAGGAAGCAACCTAATCGGACACATTGCAGATAGAAGATCACATCATCAGAATTGCGGGCAGTAAATTGTAGGTGGGTGGAAGGCAGCGCGCTACTGGAAACAGGGAGACCTGTCAGAAGACACCAGAGGTCTAGTCAAGAGGAAATGGAGGCCTAAAGTGAGACTACGGCTGTAGGGTTGGAGAACTGAGGGTAAACTGGATAGATGGCAAGGAGGAAGAAGGTGGAAAATTGACACTAGATGTTTTGGGTGAGGCAGATATGGGATTTTGAATGAATTCTGGGCTTCTATGTCTTCTAAGTTCAGCATTTTTGAAGTGGAAAGTTTTTTTTTTGTTAATCAAAAAAAAATTAACTAACAACATTTAGAAATCATTCCATTCTACATATGCAATCGGTAATTCTTAATATCATCACATAGATGTATGATCATCATTTCTTAGTACATTTGCATCGATTTAGGAAAAGAACTAGCAAAAGAAAAGAAAAAGATATAGAATGATAATATAGAGAAAAAAATAAAAATAATAATAAAAATAAAAAATAAAAAAATATATAAAAAAGAAAAAAACAAAAAACACAAACAAACAAAAACTATAGCTCAGATGCAGCTTCATTCAGTGTTTTAACATAATTACATTACAATTAAGTAGTATCGTGCTGTCCATTTTTGAGTTTTTGTATCTAGTCCTGTTGCACAGTCTGTATCCCTTCAGCTCCAATCACCCATTATCTTACCCTGTTTCTAACTCCTGATAGTCTCTGTTACCAATGACATATGCCAAGTTTATTCTCGAATGTCAGTTCACATCAGTGGGACCATACAGTATTTGTCCTTTAGTTTTTGGCTAGACTCACTCAGCATAATGTTCTCTAGGTCCATCCATGTTATTACATGCTTCATAAGTTTATCCTGTCTTAAAGCTGCATAATATTCCATCGTATGTATATACCACAGTTTGTTTAGCCACTCATCTGTTGATGGACATTTTGGCTGTTTCCATCTCTTTGCAATTGTAAATAACGCTGCTATAAACATTGGTGTGCAAATGTCCGTTTGTGTCTTTGCCCTTAAGTCCTTTGAGTAGATACCCAGCAATGGTATTGCTGGGTCATATGGCAATTCTATATTCAGTTTTTTGAGGAACCGCCAAACTGCCTTCCACAGTGGTTGCACCAGTTGACATTCCCACCAACAGTGGATAAGTGTGCCTCTTTCTCCGCATCCTCTCCAGCACTTGTCATTTTCTGTTTTGTTGATAATGGCCATTCTGGTGGGTGTGAGATGATATCTCATTGTGGTTTTGATTTGCATTTCTCTAATGGCCAGGGACATTGAGCATCTCTTCATGTGCCTTTCGGCCATTTGTATTTCCTCTTCTGAGAGGTGTCTGTTCAAGTCTGTTTCCCATTTTGTAATTGGGTTGGCTGTCTTTTTGTTGTTGAGTTGAACAATCTCTTTATAAATTCTGGATACTGGACCTTTATCTGATATATCGTTTCCAAATATTGTCTCCCATTGTGTAGGCTGCCTTTCTACTTTTTGGATGAAGTTCTTTGATGCACAAAAGTGTTTAATTTTGAGGAGCTCCCATTTATTTATTTCTTTCTTCAGTGCTTTTGCTTTAGGTTTAAGGTCCATAAAACCGCTTCCAATTGTAAGTTTCATAAGATATCTCCCTACATTTTCCTCTAACTGTTTTATGGTCTTAGACCTAATGTTTAGATCTTTGATCCATTTTGTATAGGGTGTGAGATACGGGTCCTCTTTCATTCTTTTGCATATGGATATCCAGTTCTCTAGGCACCATTTATTGAAGAGACTGTTCTGTCCCAGGTGAGTTGGCTTGACTGCCTTATCAAAGATCAGATGTCCATAGATGAGAGGGTCTATATCTGAGCACTCTATTCTATTCCATTGGTCGATATATCTATCTTTATGCCAATACCATGCTGTTTTGACCACTGTGGCTTCATAATATGCCTTAAAGTCAGGCAGCGCAAGACCTCCAGCTTCGTTTTTTTTCTTCAAGATACTTTCAGCAATTTGGGGCACCCTGCCCTTTCAGATAAATTTGCTTATTGGTTTTTCTATTTCTGAAAAATAAGTTGTTGGGATTTTGATTGGTATTGCATTGAATCTACAAATCAATTTAGGTAGGATTGACATCTTAACTATATTTAGTCTTCCAATCCATGAACACGGTATGCCCTTCCATCTATTTAGGTCTTCTGTGATTTCTTTTAACAGTTTCTTGTAGTTTTCTTTGTATAGGTCTTTTGTCTCTTTAGTTAAATTTATTCCTAGGTATTTTATTCTTTTAGTTGCAATTGTAAATGGGATTCGTTTCTTGATTTCCCCCTCAGCTTGTTCATTACTAGTGTATAGAAATGCTACAGATTTTTGAATGTTGATCTTGTAACCTGCTACTTTGCTGTACTCATTTATTAGCTCTAGTAGTTTTGCTGTGGATTTTTCCGGATTTTCGACGTATAGTATCATATCGTCTGCAAACAGTGATAGTTTTACTTCTTCCTTTCCAATTTTGATGCCTTGTATTTCTTTTTCTTGTCTAATTACTCTGGCTAGAACCTCCAATACGATGTTGAATAATAGTGGTGATAATGGAAGTCCTTGTCTTGTTCCTGATCTTAGGGGGAAAGTTTTCAATTTTTCCCCATTGAGGATGATATTAGCTGTGGGTTTTTCATATATTCCCTCTATCATTTTAAGGAAGTTCCCTTGTATTCCTATCTTTTGAAGTGTTTTCAACAGGAAAGGATGTTGAATCTTGTCGAATGCCTTCTCTGCATCAATTGAGATGATCATGTGATTTTTCTGCTTTGATTTGTTGATATGGTGTATTACATTAATTGATTTTCTTATGTTGAACCATCCTTGCATACCTGGGATGAATCCTACTTGGTCATGATGTATAATTCTTTTAATGTGTTGTTGGATACGATTTGCTAGAATTTTGTTGAGGATTTTTGCATCTATATTCATTAGAGAGATTGGTCTGTAGTTTTCTTTATGGTAATATCTTTGCCTGGTTTTGGTATGAAGGTGATGTTGGCTTCATAGAATGAATTAGGTAATTTTCCCTCCACTTTGATTTTTTTGAAGAGTTTGAGCAGAGTTGGTACTAATTCTTTCTGGATTGTTTGGTAGAATTCACATGTGAAGCCGCCTGGTCCTGGACTTTTCTTTTTGGGAAGCTTTTGAATGACAAATTCAATTTCTTTACCTGTGATTGGTTTGTTGAGGTCATCTATTTCTTCTTGAGTCAAAGTTGGTTGTTCATGTCTTTCCAGGAACCCATCCATTTCATCTAAATTGTTGTATTTATTAGTGTAAAGTTGTTCATAGTATCCTGATATTACCTCCTTTATTTCTGTGAGGTCAGTGGTTATGTCTCCTCTTTCATTTCTGATCTTATTTATTTGCATCCTCTCTCTTCTTCTTTTTGTCAATCTTGCTAAGTCCCATCAATCTTATTGATTTTCTCATAGAACCAACTTCTGGTCTTATTGATTTTCTCTATTGTTTTCATGTTTTCTATTTCATTTATTTCTGCTCTAATCTTTGTTATTTCTTTCCCTTTGCTTGCTTTGGGGTTAATTTGCTGTTCTTTCTCCAGTTCTTCCAAGTGGACAGTTAATTCCTGCATTTTTGCCTTTTCTTCTTTTCTGATATAGGCATTTATGGCAATAAATTTCCCTCTTAGCACTGCCTTTGCTGCATCCCATAGGTTTTGATATGTTGTGTTTTCATTTTTATTTGCCTTGAGATATTTACTAATTTCTCTTGCAATTTCTTCCTTGACCCACTCATTGTTTAAGAGTGTGTTGTTGAGCCTCCATGTATTTGTGAATTTTCTGGCACTCCACCTATTATTGATTTCCAACTTCATTCTTTTATGATCCGAGAAAGTGTTGTGTATGATTTCAATCTTTTTGAATTTGTTAAGACTTGCTTTGTGACCCAGCATATGGTCTATCTTTGAGAATGATCCATGAGCACTTGAGAAAAAGGTGTATCCTGCTGTTGTGGGATGTAATGTCCTATAAGTCTGTTAAGTCTAGCTCATTTATTGTAATATTCAAATTCTCTATTTCTTTATTGATCCTCTGTCTAGATGTTCTGTCCATTGATGAGAGTGGTGAATTGAAGTCTCCAACTATTATGGTATATATGTCTATTTCCCTTTTCAGTGATTGCAGTGTATTCCTCACGTATTTTGGGGCATTCTGGTTCAGTGCATAAATATTTATGATTGTTATGTCTTCTTGTTTAATTGTTCCTTTTATTAGTAGATAGTGTCCTTCTTTGTCTCTTCTAACTGTTTTACATTTGAAGTCTAATTTTTTGGATATTAGTATAGCTACTCCTGCTCTTTTCTGGTTGTTATTTGCATGAAATATCTTTTCCCAACCTTTCACTTTCAACCTCTGTTTATCTTTGGGTCTAAGATGTGTTTCCTGTAGACAGCATATGGAAGGATCCTGTTTTTTAATCCATTCTGCCAGTCTATGTCTTTTGATTGGGGAATTCAGTCCATTGACATTTAGTGTTATTATTGTTTGGATACTATTTTCCTCTACCATTTTGCCTTTTGTATTATATATATCATATCTGATTTTCCTTCTTTCTACACTCTTCTCCATACCTCTCTCTTCTGTCTTTTCATATCTGACTCTAGTGCTCCCTTTAGCATTTCTTGCAGAGCTGGTCTCTTGGTCACAAATTCTCTCTGTGACTTTTTGTCTGAAAATATTTTAATTTCTCCCTCATTTTTGAAGGACAATTTTGCTGGATATAGAAGTCTTAGTTGGCAGTTTTTCTCTTTTATTAATTTAAATATATCATCCCACTGTCTTCTAGCTTCCATGGTTTCTCCTAAGAAATCTACACATAGTCTTATTCGGTTTCCCTTGTATGTGATGGATTTTCTCTTGCTGCTTTCAAGATCCTCTCTTTCTCTTTGATCTCTGACATTCTAACTAGTAAGTGTCTTGGAGAACGCCTATTTGGGTCTATTCTCTTTGGGGTGCACTGCACTTCGTGGATCTGTAATTTTAGGTCTTTCATAAGAGTTGGGAAATTTTCAGTGATAATTTTTTCCATTAGTTTTTCTCCTCCTTTTCCCTTCTCTTCTCCTCTGGGACACCCACAACACGTATATTTGTGCGCTTCATATTATCATTCAGTTCCCTGATCCCCTGCTCAAATTTTTCCATTCTTTTCCCTATAGTTTCTGTTACTTTTTTAATTCAGATGTTCCATCCTCCAGTTCACTAATTCTAGCCTCTGTCTCTTTAAATCTACCATTGTAGGTATCCATTGTTTCTTCCATCTTTTCTACTTTGTCCTTCAATCCCATAAGTTCTGTGATTTGTTTTTTCAGACTTTCAATTTCTTCTTTTTGTTCAGCCCATGTCTTCTTCATGTCCTACCTCAATTTATTGATTTGGTTTTTGAAGAGGTTTTCCATTTCTGTTCGTATATTCAGAATTAGTTGTCTCAGCTCCTGTATCTCATTTGAACTATTGGTTTGTTCCTTTGACTGAGCCATATCTTGAATTTTCCTGGCGTGATCCATTATTTTTTGCCGGCGTCTGTGCATTTAATCAGATTTCCCTGGGTGTTGGACCCAGCAGGTTGAAAGATTTTCCTGTGAAATCTCTGGGCTCTGTTTTTCTTATCCTTCCCAGTATGTGGCACTCATCTATCTGCGCGTCCCACCAGTAAAAGATGCTGTGGCTCCTTTAACTTTGGAAGACTCTCGCTGTGGGGGAGGGTCGCCAGCCGAAGCGGCCTGGGGGAGTGCCGCTCCAAATCTCCCAGCCGGCCCGGGAATCCACGCGTGGGGGGGCGCCGGCCGCCACGGCTTGGGGGAGTGCCGATCCAAATCTCCCAGCCGGCCTGGGAATCCGCATGTGGGGGGGGCGCCAGCCGCCGTGGCTTGAGGGGACCGCCTGTCCAAATCTCCCAGCCGGCCTGGGAATCCGCCCATGGGGGGGGCGCCGGCCGCCGCGGCTTGAGGGGACCGCCTGTCCAAATCTCCCACAGCCGGCCTGGGAAGGAGGGAGGGAGGGGCTCCGGCCGCCAGCTGCCACAGCCCGGGGAAGCGCGTGCCCCTCGGGGATCTCACCGCAGCGGATTCTCCCAGCCGGTTCAGCCATTCCAGAATGGGGTACGCTGTCTTTTTGGTCTCTGTCATGGCTCCAGGAGCTGTTCTGTACCGTTTCTGTTTCTTTAGTAGCTGTTCTGGAGGAGGAACTAAGACCCGCGCGTCTTAGTAAGCCGCCATCTTCTCCGGAAGTCACCTGAAATGGAAAGTTTTTCTACTTTATATGAAAGTCTTCTATTTGTTGCAAACTGTTTAACATGTCTTCTCTGTAAGCTAAGAAAATCTCACCTAAGATTAGTCACATTTTTAATTATTTGTGAAGAGAAAATAGCATGCTTTTCTCTGACAAACAACTATTTAGAAGAATATACAACTTTTTTTTTTAATGAACAGCATAATGTCCTCCTCTGAAATGAAGAGAAAATTTCAACATCGCTGCTGGCAGGACTGATAACTGAGTAAAAGAAGACACATTTTAACAAAATGAATTTTCCTGCATATAAGTTTTCATCAAAGGGAAAATATCAATACTCTATTTAAGAAGATAGTTATCTCTCTGGAGTCTTTGGAAAATGCAAATAATAATTATCTTTATGTTCAGCCCTGTCTTGTCATGCCCTGATACCATCGTAAACACTGCATACAGAGATTCAATTTCATTCTCAGAATCTTAAGAAATAACTTCAAATTTAAGTCTGAAATTTGACTTGTAAGATATATTAACATATCATAAGTGGTACTTGAAAAATAAAACATTTAAAAATTATATTTAAAGATCTTTCAAAGTAATTTGGCTCTAGAAGACAAATGCCAGTGACAATAATTCACTAATTGTTCCGGGGGTAATATAATACAACTTCCATGTGCATCACTGTTCTCATCTTAATTTTCTCCTGCATGTCCCCTCTCTCTTGCTCATTTCATTTTGTGGTTTTTGATTATTTTTTGAAAGGTATAGAAAACCTTTAATCATTTTGGGGGTAAAAATGATCTGAGATTCCACTTAGCCTAATGCTTTACATTGTATCTTTAATGTGCAGAGAACTATTGAAGAAAAGTAGTTAGGACCTTGAATTTTCTTGATGAAAGCCTCACCATTGATGATCACTTGGGAAAATAGTGCCAGATACTTTAGAGATTCAAGGTATATGTTATTGCTTCCATGGTAAACATAAACAAATAATGTTAGGGAGATTAAATAGCTTACCCAACATCACATGCCCAGTGAGTGATGGAACTGGGATTCAGACCCAGATTTGCCACTCCAAATCTGAAGAAACACACAGCCACCTAATTGCAGTGAACCGCCCAATACTAACTATTGTTCTGGAAATTTTACAAATGTCCTCAAGATCTTTATTTTTTTCTCAAGTGCAAATGTGGAAAATAATTTTGATTTATATGCATGTATCCTTAATTGTCCTGCTTATTTATTTCAGAATGCAAAGGCACATTTGCTTATTAAACCTTCGGGTGTTTTAACAAATTGGCAAAGGAAATAGAAATAATGGACATAACGTGCTTCTTGCAATAGCCAGCAGTTAATGGAAAGGACTCTCAGAGCCATAGTTAATTCAGCTGTAAACTCACATTCCTCCCATCTAACTCCAGAAGCAAATTTCTGAGTAAAGAAATGAGTTAATTTTTAATTTGAGCTAAAGTAGACCAAGGAGAGGCAATTCTCTATTGAGTAAGTAGTGTTCGAATTTGTTAATGACAACCTTGGAGTGGCCTAACATTATGGTTCTCATGATAAATTTCAGTTTTCTAAATCTAAACTGGAGACTACTAAAAATCAATAGCTCAAGGAGAAAGATGCTGTCAGGAAAGAGTATGAAAGAAAGGAGGAGAGAGCATATTTTTTAAACATATTTTTTATATGGTTCAGTCATTTTTCAGATATTCCAGTTTATTTAGATCAGATGAGTGATTTTCCCAGCCATGCTTTCTAACCTTTGTACACTAATTTTGTATATATCATGTTATAGGAATCTTATATATGCCATAGAGGCTAAAAAGTGTTAATAGATGTTATAGTAAGTTATGGAATGTTATAAGAAATCACAGGATGGACCAAAAGTTGGAAGAATCAAATTTCAAAGGTCAGAAATATAAGACTCATGGGGGTTGATGGAATCTGACCTGTGAAAGTAGCAGAGCTCCATCTGAGATCTCTCAGGGATGGATGTTTTTTTTATTGCTGCTGTAATAAATTACTGCAAACTTTGTGGTTTAAAACAACACAAATGTATTATCTCACAGTTCCGTAGATGTCCAGGTGGGTTCAGCTGGTCCTCTGCTTAGACCAGAGGACCAGCTGAGACTCTGCTTAGAGACAATGCTAAAATCAAAGGGTGTGCAGGACTACATTCTTTCCTGGAGGCTCTGGAGAAGAAGCCACTTTTGAGCACATTCGGATGGTTGGCCAAATTCAGTTCCTTGTGGTTTTAGGACTGAGGTCCCAGTTTTCTTGCTTGTTGAGAACCAAAAGACAGCCTTGCTCCTAGCTGCAGCCCACATTCTTTCTCAGGCTTTCCATGTTGCTCCCTCCAGCAACAATGGGTGGAGTCCTTTTCATGCTTTGACTCTCTCTCTCTGACTTCTTCTACCATATCTCTATGACTCCAGCAATTTCTTCAGAAAGCTCTCTGTTTTTAAGTGCTCATGTGATTAGACTAGGCCAACCTGGATAACCTATGATAAAATGCCCATGTCAATATCCCAACCTTAGCTACATCTACAAAGTCCTTTTTGCCAAATAATGCAACATAAATATAGCATGCTATCAGAGAGCAACATTCATAAGGGCCCAAATTCTGCCTACCACAGATGTCATTATTTCCCAGGGGACCTGGATCACAAATGCTCTGCAAATAATGTGACTGCACAAACCACCAGGCTATTTCCAAAACCTTGTGAGAATGAAAAGACATTATGTAGAAGTGCCTCTCTGATTCCCAGTTGTTCTAGTTTGCTAGCTGCTGGAATGCAATATACCAGAAATGGAATGGCTTTTAACAAGGGGAATTTAATGAGTTGCTACTTTACAATTCTAAGGCCGAGAAAATGTCCCAATTACAACAAGTCTATAGAAATGCCCAGTCACAGGCATCCAGGGAAAGATACCTTGATTCAAGAAGGCCGATGAAGTTCCAGGTCTCTCTCTCAAGTGAGAAGGCATGTGGCGAACACAGTCAGGGCTTCTCTCTCAGCTGGAAGGGCACATGGCGAACATGGCATCGTCATCTGCTAGCTTCTTCTCCTGGCTTCCTGTTTCATAAAGCTCCCTGGAAGACATTTTCCTTCTTCATCCCCAAAGATCGCTGGCTGGTGGACTCTCTGCTTCTTGTGGCTTCTTGTTCTGCTCTCTCTGAATCTCTCATTCTCCAAAATATTTCCTCTTTTATAGGACTTCAGTAAACCAATCAAGACCCACTCAAATGGGTAGAGACATGTTGTCCCTTAATCCAGTTTAACAACCACTCTTGACTAAATCCCATCAACCAGGGAAATGATCTCATTACAGTTTCAAATGTACAGTATTGAATAGAGATTATTCTACCCATATGAAATGGGATTTATATTAAAACATGGCTTTTCTTAGGGGGCAATGTCCTTTCAAACCAGCACATTCCACCCTCTGGCCCCTAAAAAAGACATGTTTTTCCCATATCAAAATACATTAATTTCATAACAATATCAGAAACCTTAAACCTTTCAGTAGCAATACAAATGAAGTACAAAATTAGAGACAGTATAAAATCTCATCAAGTCAGTTACAGGCATGGTCTGTCCTAAGGCAAAATTCTCTCCATTTGCTCGGGGCCTTTGAAAACTCATAAAAAGTTATTTGCTGCCAACATATAAAGGAGGAACATTCATAGGATACATATACACATTTCCATAGGGAGGAAGGAACACAAGGGTCACCGGACTCATACTGTTTGGAAAACCTGCAGGGCAAAGTCCTTTAGATTTAAAAGTCTAAGAGTCATTTATCCTCGGGGCTTCTGAAAGTAGCAGTCCCACCCTTTCCAAGGACCTAAGCAGAGGCCTGCCTCTCTTCAAATGCAACCTTGGGGGACACTGGGAAAACCACCTGTTTCTCGGCTCCACCCTCTCCAAGCACTGGGGCCGCACTTGGGCTCTCTGCCATCTCCGGGGCACACGCTCAACCCCTCCATGTGGTGGCAGCCAGGCTCTCCCCAAACCCCAAGAAATGTGCTTCACCTTCTCCAAGGCCTGAGGCAGCATGACTCTTCCACTGCAATGAGGTGGAAGGCCCATTCTCTGCCTTTGGGGCAAACTCACCCTTTCCACGGGCTTGGGTGAGTCCACTCTCCTGACCTGAGGCTTCTTGACTTCAGACCTCAGCCTCCATGGTTTTGCCTCTGAAGTTATTTTTCCTCCAATGTGTCCCTTCTCTGAACCCCTCAGTCCAGACTGGCAGCGGCTCTGTTCATACAGGTCCCACAGCACTCACGTCGGCTTTCTATGCAGTAGTGTTGGATCATGCCCATCAGACATAAGGTGTTTCCACAAATCTTTCCTGGATAACTCCATGTCCTATCCTGACTTTCTCTGAAATGGCTGGCTGGTTCCACATTTGGTTAAATCCACACACAGGGCTCTATTCTCTGGGGTCTCCCTTTCTGTAGGCCCAGAATTTTCCAGGACCTCAATTTCTGGTTTCTTTGCTCTCAAGAGTTCAGTTTTTATCTTATCTCTCTCCTGTCGCATTTCACTATAAACTGTTAGGAGAAACCAGGCTGCACTTTCAACATTTAATTTGAAGATCTCTTCTGCTAAATAACCAAGTTCATGGCTTTTTAAATCTGCCTTCCAGCCAAAGCCACTAGTCAATTTTGCCAGATTATCTGCCATTTTAAAACAAGGATTGCCTTCCTTCCAGTTTGCAATAACACATGCCTCATTTCTGTCTAAGGCCTCATCAGAGGGATCTTTAGAGGCCACATTTCTACCAACAGTCTCTCCAAAGCATTCTAGGCCTTCTCTATCAAGAGTCTCACAACTCCTCCAGATTCTTCCCTTTATCCATTTAAAATGGATTTGCAAACCACAGCAGCAGCACCCCACTCTCATACCAAAATCTGTTCTAGTTTGCTAGCTGCTGGAATGCGATATACCAGAAACGGAATGGCTTTTCACAAAGGGAATTTAATGAGTTGCTAGTTTACAGTTCTAAGGCCAAGAAAATGTCCCAATTACAACAAGTCTATAGAAATGCCCAGTCATAGGCATCCAGGGAAAGATACCTTGGTTCAAGATGGCCGATGAAGTTCAGGGTTTCTCTCTCATCTGGAAAGGCACATGGTGAACACAGTCAGGGTTCCTCTCTCATCTGGAAGGGCACATGGCAAACACAGCATCATCTGCTAGCGTCTTCTCCTGGTTTCCTGTTTCATGAAGCTCCCCAGGGAGGCATTTTCCTTCTTCATCTCCAAAGGTCACTGGCTGGTGGACTCTGCTTCTCGTGGCTATGTCATTCTGCTCTCTCTGAATCTCTCATTCTCCAAAATATTTCCTCTTTTATAGGACTCCAGTAAACCAATCAAGACCCACTCAAATGGGTAGAGACATGTTGTCCCTTAATCCAGTTTAACAACCACTCTTGACTAAATCCCATCAACCAGGGAAATGATCTCATTACAGTTTCAAACATACAGTATTGAATAGAGATTATTCTACCTTTATGAAATGGGATTTATATTAAAACATGGCTTTTCTTAGGGGGCATACTTCCTTTCAAACCAGCACACCAGTTAACCAAATCAACTTGGTTTATGCCAAACTGTTTTGAGCTCTGAGAGACACAGAGCATTGGAAGTAGTACAAGAAAGATTACAAGTTAATAGAAAACGCATCTGTCTTATTAGAAAAATGTCATCAGAAAACATTGGGGATAAGTATAACAATAATAACAGCTGTCATTTTCTTACTCTGTGCCAGGTATAACATAGCCTTTTAATATAGATAGTGGTAAGCAACCCATTAAGTCAGCCCCTTGAAAGTGTCAATAATAGGATACAATTTTTCCTTCTAGAAAATGGAGAAATACATTTCAACACCCCAACAGTGCTGTATTGAGATGTGCAGTACCAACACTTTTTCCCAGCCAATATTTCCTACGCCCATGACAGCTTTCCATGTATGACTACATAAACCGAGCTTACCTGTGCACAATGTGGTGGAGTAAGAGTGTGCATAATACAGTTCATTGCTACTACAGGAGAATTGTTGAGTAATGCAGTCACAACTGTTGTCACAAATTTCAAATCTGCTTTGACATTGCAGTCTGCAAATTATAGTCTATCAGCAGACACAGCTCAGTGGTCTCTGCTTGTTCATTTTCTTATGCAATAAAATCATTTCCCAGCAAGAATACAATTGCATGAGAGTCACTTCACAGTAAGAACCATCCAGCACAGTAGTTAAACTCCAGGGGGTTGTACAAATACAAATAAAGTCAGAATTTTAAAAATTCATTGAATTGATGTTTAAAGGACCTGGGTGTTTAGTATCTCTGGACAATCAAAATAGTAACTTACTGAGTATGGAAGTTATTCCTAAGAGTATATAACATTGACCTTAATAACAATCATTTCTATTTCAGATATATCTTAATGCCAGTGATTCAAATTTTTAACAAATGTATTTAATCCCCTCCTGGAAATAATTGGATAGCGTATTAAGTTAAAGTCAGTTGTTAACTAAAAATGTTCAGGTGGTGTGGCCAGATACCTATGATCTATTTCTAATCTAAGCCCCAAGGTAATTTTCCACTTTCTTCTTAACTGCACTGCTAGAGTATGGAAAATGGAGCCATAATAATTCCTGCTGTATTTTCTAGGCTTTCTATTCTGTTCCTTGTGATTAACAACTGCCATTGGACACTAATACTCACTGGACTTCAGAACAAATTTTGAATCCTCCTAATTTCTATTAATATCCTTCAAAACATTTCCCTCTGTTATATTGTTACTTTAAAAAGAAATAATTACTTAGAAGATGTAGGAGATAAAATCTTAATGCAGCTTCCACTCATTAAAATTTGACAAAGTTTTCATGATTTTAGCATGTCACACTCCAGATATGAATTTGAAATAGTATATTTACTTATAAACCTGAGTTAAGTAGTGGATAAAGTATATCTTTTTATATCAAAAGCCAAGAGTTGTAATCAGTTTGCATTTAAGTCACATCACTGACTAGAAAATGAATTCAGTAAGTACACTATCAACTTTTATATAAAATCCACCAAATAAAAGCTTTCTAGTAGAAAACTATGTGACTTTTAACATAGTTTAACAACCTACAATAAAATCTTATTTTCATTCTCTGTTTTATATATTACCTCATGCTTTATCAGCTCCAGAAAATTTTCAGAGACAATAATTTCATCAAAAGTGGCTTAATATAGCCTATGCTCAAATTCATCAAAAGTCATATATCACTTATATAGCCTCTTTCTTGACATTATTTTTAAAATATTGCTTACATCCAATCATTCATTTTTGTACATACTCAAATTCATACTATGGCTGTACAGAAATAGCTAATTTACATATAGATTAAAAATTACCTTGAAGACAATTTGCACCCTGATGAGTTAAAGACAAAGCAACTCTAAGCTGATAGCTGGCTTTCATTAAATTCAAGTATTATGACATATTAGACTAGTCAAAATACAGGCTTGGATCCTAAAATGTCAGATAGGGTGATGGCAGCTAAGAAGAAATAGCCATATTCAGATATATCCTCCAGTGCAAATGCAGATCTTGGCATATCATCCCTGAGACTGGCTCACTTCTTCGTTTATTCTTTGTTTCACCCAATGAACATTAATAGCTGTTTTCAGTCAAATCAGTTAGAAGGCCATTGACATTCTAGTTAATTTTTAGTTAAATCTGATGAAACAATGTTTCTGCAAAATGACTGACACATTCCAATTTTGACTAGCTGCCCAATTTTGATAGTCCTAATCTATCTGCTTGCCAGCCTGTCTATCTACTAAACTTCAAGGAAGCTTTAGATGATTGGTCTCTAATAGGGACAGTTTTACTTACTAATTCCGGTTTACAGAAGTTCTTTTACAGTGGACATGTCCTTCAAATTGTCTACCATGCCCATTCTTTTCTTAAACTCCTTTATCCCTAGCCCCTACTTAAAGGAGATGGGCTAGGTGGCCAGATTATATTTATGTGACACTGCCCCTATCCTGGCTACACTTATTGGACAAAAGATGGAACATTTTTACTTATACCTGTTGATCTATTGGCCTATCCATTACAAATCTCGTGAGAATTTGAACGTCTAACCCATAGACTGACATCTGACAAAGCTGAAAGGCCATGTAGATTTAAGTCAGACAGAGAGAAGAATGAAGAAGAGTTGTAGAGAACAGCAAAGTTTGAAAAAACATATTGTACAAGAGTCAAAGTAAAGGTGAAAGAGAAAGAGTGAGGAAGACCCAGAGAGACATTCAGATAACAGGAAAGTCAAAAATAGAAAATTCCCTGGTTTTCAATGGCTTTTCATCTCCTAGTCCAGTTCCCTTGAATTTTGGCTGTATTTCCTATTCTCAGTTTAATGACAAAGCTTACATCATCTCCATGAATTTTTTATAATTGAACTGGCTTGAGTACCTGTGTGCTTCTTTTTAAGCAAGAGAGAAGATTCCAAAGGATATCATTGGGACATATGAAAAAAACTCACAAAACATACAAAAACTACAAAGAAACAGGATGTGATATCCCAGGCAAAGGAGAAAATTAAAGCATTAGAAACCATCAGTGAGGAAGACCAGACTGGGATATACCAGATAAAGATTTTAAAAGAAAAATAGTCCTAAATATGTTCAACGATCTAAAGGAAAATGTGGGCAAAGAACCAAAGGAAATCAGTAAAATATTAGATGAATCCAAAGAGAATATCAATAAAAGAAAAGTATAAAAAGAAACCAGAGTTAAAGACAACAGTAACAGAAACTTAAAATTTCCCTCCAAGGGAACTGGAGATTGGAATCAGATTAAAATCAACCAGTTCGAGAAGAAGGGAGAATGAAAAAAGGTGAACAAGGCTTGAGAAACATGTGGCATATTATGTCCTAGAAAGAGAAGAGAGAAAGGGACAGAGAGAATTTCCAAAGAAATGGCTGACAACTTCCCAAATATAATGAAAGATATGAATATACATGCACACTCAATGAACTCCAAAAAGGATAAACACAAATAAACTCAAGCCATGACATTTATAATTAAATGCCAAAGAAAAAGAGAGAATTCTGAAAGCCACGAGAGAGAAGTAGCATGTCATATACAAGAAAGCCTCAATAAAAGTAAGTGCCAATTTCTCATCAGAAACCATGGAGGCAAGAAGGCAGTGGGATGACATCTAAAGTGCTGAAAGCAAAAAAATTGTCAGCCAAGAATTCTATATCTGGCAAAGCTGCCCTTCAAAAATGAAGAAGAGGTTAAGACATTCCCAGATAAACAAAAGTTGAAGGAGTTTGTCACCACTGAACTGGCCCTACAAAAGATACTAAGAGAGTTCCGTAGGTTGAAAAGAAAAATAAACAATAGATGAAAGCTACATGAAGAAATAAAGACGATCAGTAAAGTTAATGACTGGAGTAAATATAAATGTCCGTACTATTGTATTTTTGGTTTGTAACACCACTTTTTACTACCTACAGGATCTAAAAGCAAATGCATAAAATGCCATGATAAATAAGTGGTTTGGGATTCAATGTACGAACACTTTATTTTGACAAGAAGTACATAAAAGTGGGCAGAAGTAGGGGTATAGGAGCATAGTTTCTATGCAGTTAAGTTCCTGTCCAAGCAATCGAGGTCGTTAGGATGTTAAATGTAAGCCCATGATAACTACAAGAAAATGTTAGAGAATATGGAAGCTCATAGAGACAGAAATTAGAGTGCAGGCTGCCAGAGATGGGGGCAGGAGTTACAGGAAGTTAATACAAAATGGGTGAAGGGTTTGTGTTTGGGGACTTGGAAAAGTTTTAGTAATGGAAGGTGGTGAGAGTACCATTAACAGGTGAATGTGATTAATTCCATTGAATGATATACTTGGGAGAGACTGAGATGGAAAAGTTTATGTGGTATATATGTTCCCACAATAAAAAAGACAGAGAGAAATTAGAGAGACAGTGACAATTAAAGGCAATATATTTTCCAGGACAATATCTAACAAAGCAGGAGAGAAAGCTCCAAAGGACATTATTGGGACATACGAAAAAAAAAAATTATATATTGAATTCACAATATACAAAGATGATCCAAAGGAAAAAAAAATTATCTAAAAATAGTATAGAAAATATCCAGATAGCACTAATGGTTTGAGGTGTCAGAGCCCAAGCAAATCAGGAAGATTGATTCAGGGATGTGGCACAGATCCTATTGTTGAAACACAGGGAAGTTGAAAAGGAAGGCAGTGGCTGGGGGAGTGGAATGGAGTCAGCAGTTCACCTTGGGATGTTGGAACCTGAGCGAGGTAGGAAGAACCTCATAGGGAAGACTGCAGCAGCAATGGAAGCTTCATCTTATACAGGGTGACTGATAAAATATGAGACTAATGGAAGCCAGGTTTCTCACTAATAGAGAACGGAGGCGAAAACATGGAAAGGGAGAAAAATAGAATAAACTTTGTTTTATTGGATTGAAATTGGGGGTATTGTTATAAACTCATGGATTTCAAAAAATATAGATATGGAAATATAGATGTAAATGTGAGTGTAGATTGATGATAGATAGATCAGTTGAATGGATGGATGATAGATTAGACAGACGGACAGACAGATAGATCGACAGACAGATAAATATTCTCTCTTAGAGGGCCTCAGAGCAGCAGTACCCCAAAGCAATGAAAATGATTGGTGTTCAGATCTTGGCTTTAAAATACCTTTCTCTACTATTTCGGCTTCTTGGAGTCCTGATTTCAGCATTAGGATGAGGAAAGTACATGAGCCTGAAATATCTTATTGCACAAAAGTAAAGCAGTGCTCTGCCAGAAAATTCATAAATACATGGAGGCTCAACAACACACTCTTAAACAACAAGTGGGTCAAAGAAGAAATTGCAAGAGAAATTAGTAAATACCTAGAGGCAAATGAAAATGAAGACACAACATATCAAAACTTATGGGACGCAGCAAAGGCAGTGCTAAGAGGGAAATTTATTGCCCTAAATGCCTTTATCAGAAAAGAAGAAAAGGCAAAAATGCAGGAATTAACTGTCCACTTGGAAGAACTGGAGAAAGAACAGCAAACTAATCCCAAAGCAAGCAAAAGGAAAGAAATAACAAAGATTAGAGTAGAAATAAATGAAATTGAAAACATGAAAACAATAGAGAAAATCAATAAGACCAGAAGTTGGTTCTATGAGAAAATCAACAAGATTGATGGGCCCTTAGCAAGATTGACAAAAAGAAGAAGAGAGAGGATGCAAATAAATAAGATTAGAAATGAAAGAGGAGACATAACTACTGACCTCACAGAAATAAAGGAGGTAATAACAGGATACTATGAACAACTTTACGCTAATAAATACAACAATTTAGAAGAAATGGACAGGTTCCTGGAAAGACATGAACAACCAACTTTGACTCAAGAAGAAATAGACGACCTCAACAAACCAATCGCAAGTAAAGAGATTGAATTAGTTATTCAAAAGCTCCCTAAAAAGAAAAGTCCAGGACCAGACGGCTTCACATGTGAATTCTATCAAACATTCCAGAAAGAATTAGTACCGACTCTCCTCAAACTCTTCAACATAATCGAAGTGGAGGGAAAACTACCTAATTCATTCTATGAAGCCAACATCACCCTCATACCAAAACCAGGCAAAGATATTACAAAAAAAGAAAACTACAGACCAATCTCTCTAATGAATACAGATGCAAAAATCCTCAATAAAATTCTAGCAAATCGTATCCAACAACACATTAAAAGAATTATACATCATGACCAAGTAGGATTCATCCCAGGTATGCAAGGATGGTTCAACATAAGAAAATCAATTAATGTAATACACCATATCAACAAATCAAAGCAGAAAAATCACATGATCATCTCAATTGATGCAGAGAAGGCATTTGACAAGATTCAACATCCTTTCCTGCTGAAAACACTTCAAAAGATAGGAATACAAGGGAACTTCCTTAAAATGATAGAGGGAATATATGAAAAACCCACAGCTAATATCATCCTCAATGGGGAAAAATTGAAAACTTTCCCCCTAAGATCAGGAACAAGACAAGGATGTCCACTATCACCACTATTATTCAACATTGTGTTGGAAGTTCTAGCCAGAGCAATTAGGCAAGAAAAAGAAATACAAGGCATCAAAATTGGAAAGGAAGAAGTAAAACTATCACTGTTTGCAGACGATATGATACTATATGTAGAAAACCCAGAAAAATCCACAACAAAATTACTAGAGCTAATAAATGAGTACAGCAAAGTAGCAGGCTACAAGATCAACATTCAAAAATCTGTAGCTTTTCTATACACTAGTAATGAACAAGCTGAGGCGGAAATCAAGAAACGAATCCCATTTACAATCGCAACTAAAAGAATAAAATACCTAGGAATAAATTTAACCAAAGAGACAAAAAACCTATATAAAGAAAACTACAAAAAACTGTTAAAAGAAATCACAGAAGACCTAAATAGATGGAAGGGCATACCGTGTTCATGGATTGGAAGACTAAATATAGTTAAGATGTCAATCCTACCTAAATTGATTTACAGATTCAATGCAATACCAATCAAAATCCCAACAACTTATTTTTCAGAAATAGAAAAACCAATAAGCAAATTTATCTGGAAGGGCAGGGTACCCCGAATTGCTAAAAACATCTTGAGGAAAAAAAATGAAGCTGGAGGTCTCGCGCTGCCTGACTTTAAGGCATATTATGAAGCCACAGTGGTCAAAACAGCATGGTATTGGCATAAAGATAGATATATCGACCAATGGAATAGAATAGAGTGCTCAGATATAGACCCTCTCATCTATGGACATTTGATCTTTGATAAGGCAGTCAAGCCAACTCACCTGGGACAGAACAGTCTCTTCAATAAATGGTGCCTAGAGAACTGGATATCCATATGCAAAAGAATGAAAGAAGACCCATCTCTCACACCCTATACAAAAGTTAACTCAAAATGGATCAAAGATCTAAACATTAGGTCTAAGACCATAAAACAGTTAGAGGAAAATGTTGGGAGATATCTTATGGATCTTACAACTGGAGGTGGTTTTATGGACATTAAACCTAAAGCAAGAACACTGAAGAAGGAAATAAATAAATGGGAGTTCCTCAAAATTAAACACTTTTGTGCATCAGAGAACTTCATCAAGAAAGTAGAAAGACAGCCTACACAATGGGAGACAATATTTGGAAACGACATATCAGATAAAGGTCTAGTATCCAGAATTTATAAAGAGATTATTCAACTCAACAACAAAAAGACGGCCAACCCAATTACAAAATGGGAAAAAGACTTAAACAGACACCTACCAGAAGAAGAAATACGGATGGCCAAGAGGCACATGAAGAGATGCTCAATGTCCCTGGCCATTAGAGAAATGCAAATCAAAACCACAATGAGATATCATCTCACACCCACCAGAATGGCCATTATCAACAAAACAGAAAATGACAAGTGCTGGAGAGGATGCGGAGAAAGAGGCACACTTATTCACTGTTGGTGGGAATGTCAAAGGGTGCAACCACTGTGGAAGGCAGTTTGGCGGTTCCTCCAAAAGCTGAATATAGAATTACCATACGACCCAGCAATACCATTGCTAGGTATCTACTCAAAGGACTTAAGGGCAAAGACACAAACGGACATTTGCACACCAATGTTTATAGCAGCGTTATTTACAATTGCAAAGAGATGGAAACAGCCAAAATCTCCATCAACAGAAGAGTGGCTAAACAAACTATGGTATATACATACGATGGAATATTATGCAGCTTTAAGACAAGATAAACTTATGAACCATGTAATAACATGGATGGACCTAGAGAATATTATGCTGAGTGAATCCAGCCAAAAACTAAAGGACAAATACTGTATGGTCCCACTGATGTGAACGGACATTCGAGAATAAACTTGAAATATGTCATTGGTAACAGAGTCCAGCAGGAGTTAGAAACAGGGTAAGACAATGGGTAATTGAAGCTGAAGGGATACAGACTGTGCAACAGGACTAGATACAAAAACTCAAAAATGGACAGCACAATAATACCTAATTGTAAAGTAATCATGTTAAAATACTGAATGAAGCTGCATCTGAGCTATAGGGTTTTTTTTGTTTTTGTTTGCTTGTTGGTTTGTTTGTTGTTGTTGTTTTTTACTATTATTACTACTTTTATTTCTTTTCTTTATATTAACATTTTATATCTTTTCCTGATGTGTTGCTAGTTCCTCTAAACCGATGCAAATGTACTAAGAAACAATGATCATGCATCTATGTGATGATGTTAAGAATTACTGTGTGCATATGTAGAATGGTATGATTTCTAAATGTTGTGTTAATTTCTTTTTTTTTTCTTTCCGTTAATAAAAAAATAAAAAAAATAAAAAAAAATAAAAAAGTAAAGCAGTGCTCAAAGAGTGATGGAGACATGTCAAAACAACACAGAAGCCAACTGACAGGACTTCCACTAAATAAAGCTAGGACAATTTGAGCATCAAAATAAATATAGGACAAAAGATCAAATGGGAGAAAGGAAGTATAACAGAAAAAGTTAGGTTAGGTTAAAGTTAAAGTTAGGACTTAACAAAGGACGTGGCTACTGATTCATTATATGGATAAGAAATATTTAGAAAGAAATTCTAGTGTCTAGTATTTTAGAATAACCAGAAGAAAATATCTGAAGTTGTTGAACTGTAATTCAGTAGTCCTGATCTTTGATAATGATTGTATAACTGTACAATTATATTATAAAAAACAATTCAGTTGCCTATGTTTTTATGGCTCTACTTCTGGATGTTCTGTCTTGTTCCACATATATATATGTCAATACAGCACTGTCTTACTTAACCTACCTCTATTATAAATCTTAAAATTGAGTAGACTGAAAAAAAATATATCAAAAATTTTTTAAATGGGTAGATTGCAATACTAGTGATCAATAAGAGGGAGGGGCAAGGGGTACAGGATGGATGGGTTTTTTTTTTATTTCTTGTTCAGGAGTGATGTGAATGTTCTAAAAATTATCATGGTGATAAATACACAACTATGTGATGATATGTGAACCACTGATTGCATACTTTGGATAGATTGTAAGGTGTGTGAAGATACCTCAATAAAATTACGAATAAATAAATAAAAAGTAATGGATTATAACTCATTGAATTAAATAGGAAATGATAAGGCTATAATGATTAAAGAAATACATTGATTGAAAGTATGAGAAGGAATAGGATGTTACAGAGTTTTAAAATACTTCTCCACAAAAACTTATTAACTACATATGGGAAAAGAATAACTTCACAGTGGAGAAACCCTAGCACATGCCACTTAATTCAAATGATCAAAGTGAACATCAATAATGGGGTAAATTGAAATCATGAACCATCAGATATAATGCAATGAGAAGAACTCAACATCATTTTATCATATTCTGGAAAGAAATTCTTAACCTAGTTATAATCAGACAAACCCAAATGAGGGACATTGCACAAAAACCCAAATTGAGGAAGATTCTACAAAATAACCCTCAAAAGTGTTATGTTCCTTGTGGCTAACGGACATTAAAGTGACCTGCCTCTTGCGGTTCACACCTGTATGTAATCCCTTCTCTTCAGTTTGGGCAGGATCTTTGACTTGCTTTTTTTTTTTTTTTTTTTTGCATGGGCAGGCACTGGGAATCAAACCCTGGTCTCTGGTATGGCAGGTGAGAATTCTGCCTGCTGAGCCACTGTGGCATACCTTGACTTGCTTTTAACCAATAGAATATGGTAAAAGTGATTAGCTCTCACTCCCATGATTACATTACAATATATATAAGACTGTATCTTGCTAGCATAGGTGCTGGAGAGACTGCCCTTCACTTTCCTTGAAGAAGTAAGTGGCCATGTTGGAGAAGACCGTGTGTCAATGAGCTGAGGTTGGCCTCTTACAAGAAAATGAAACTCAGTTCTGAGCAGCAAGAAGATCAATTGTGCCAACAACCTGAGGGAGTTTGGAAATGGATCTTTCACGGGTTAAACCTCTGATGCAAACACCGCCCTGGTTGACACAAGGATTACAGTCTTTTAAGACCCTTAGGAAGAGAATTCAATTAAGCCATACCTGGAACTCCCGACCCAGAGAAACTGTGAAATAATAAGTGTGTTTTACTTTAAGCTGCTAAATTTGTGATAATTGGTAACACAGCATAGAAAACTAATACATTCATGAAAGTAAACAAAAGACTAAAAACCGTTCCAGACTAAATAAGACTAAAATAACATGATAACTGAATGTAATGAATGCATGGTTCCAAACTGAATCCTTTTGAACATTATTGAGAAAATTGGAAAAACTCAAAAGGGACCTGAGAATTAGATGTTACCAATATATGAATGTTATTTTCCTGATTTTGATGATTGTCTTGCAGTTACATGGGAGATTATCCTTGTTTATAGAAAATGAACACTAAAGTATTCATGGTTGATGGGGCATCATGTTGATCACTTACTCTCAACTGGTTTAGGAAAAAAATTTTTGCATTTGTGATGGTCAATTTCACATGTCCACTTAGTTAGGTTATGATGTCCAGTTGTTTGATCAAGCAAGAACTGGCCTGATTGTTACTGTGAGGGTATTTTGTAGGTAGATTTGCATCCATAATCAGTTGATTGCATCTATGGCTGATTGCATCAACAATCAACAAAGGAGATTGCCCTCAGCAATATGGGGAATCTCCTCATCCAATCACTTGAGGGTCTTAAAAGCCAAAACTGAAAATTTCAGAGTCATAAAAAATTTTTGTCTTGACTTCAGCCAGCCAGCTCCCCTGGGGAATTCAACTTCATCTTTTCTCAGAGATTCCACCTTGCAACCAGCCCACAGAATTCAGAAATGCCAGCCTCCAAAGTTACTTGAACCAATTCTTACTACATATATCCTGTTATTTCTTTTTCTCTGGAGAACCTTGACTAATGCAGTGTTATACTAAAACTATTGTCGTTTGTGACTGTTTCAAAAACATTTAAAAAGCAAACAGCTTTAATACTAGTATTCCATATCTTAACTGGTATCCCTATTTAGCCAGTTGCTGGAGTCAAAAACCTAGACGCCATCCTTAATTCTTCTTTTTGGGGGCACTATTTACCAAGAAACCATAAGATCCAAGCATTTCTCACCACTTACACTATTGTCATTTTAGATCAAGTCAACATCTTCTTTGGCCTATCATATTTCAATAGACGTCTAACCAGTCTCCCTGCTTCACTCTTGCACTACAACTCTCCCTCCCCCAGTTGATTGGCTACACAGTAGTCAGAGTGATATTTTAATATTTAATTCAGATCCTACCATGACCCAGTTTAAATCTCCAATGGTTTCCCCAGATTTGGGTTGGCAGATAAAACATAGGAGATTAATTAAATTTGAATTTCAGACAAATAATAATGATTTTTCAGTATATGTATGTGCCATACAATATTTAGAACATACTTATACTAAAAATATATGTATTATTTATCTGAAATTCAATCTAACTAGTTGCCCTATATTTGTATTTGCTAAAGCTGGCAATTTCCTCCAGATCAGGGACCCAGAACTGAGAAGGGTGGATTTTTACTATTCTGGTGCCCTGGATAAGTGTTCAGAACAATTAGAAGTCCCATTGCTGCACAGTTTCCTTGCCATCTTCACCACACCACAGGGCTGGATCCTCCTAGCAGCAGGTATTATATTAAAGTTTATGTAACCTTTAGTATTCACAGTTACCCAACTATCTCAAAGCCTTCAAGAAGCTGTGATTCTGTTTCCTTCACTAAGTCTTTTCTTATTCTGATGTACTCTGATTCTAAAGCTCAAAGGAGGCCTCATGGGACAGTGACATGATTATCTTGTTCATTTATAAATTTCCTGTTAGTATGCATTTTCATCACTGATAATCATGTTACAGAATTTTCCTGTCAAATGCTGGCCAATATTCCCCTAAATTCTAGGTGACCTGTTATCTATAAATGAAGCCACTGAGAAATTTTTTGCCACTAATTATTAAAAATGATACTGACACAAATGTAACAACAGAGAAAAAACAAATCCCCAGAATGAAAATTCCAGGACTGAGAACTCTATAAAGAGGAAGAGTTGGCAACAGGAAGTCTGAGAGGTGATAATACTTGTGCCCCCACAGCTAGGCAGAGCACAGTAACAGGCAATTTGGAGCAATAATTCTTCAGATGTCCACTCAGGCAAGATGGCAGTCAGCCCATGGAGATCTGTCATTCTTCAACAAACATTAGGGCTTGGGGACAGGGAGTTGTAAGGGTTGAGGTTTATGAGTAGGCAAGAATCCAGCTATCACACCTGGAATATGCTATTTGAATCTCAGCATCAGCTCAAGGGTAATTTGACACGGAGCCTTGGTTATTCTAATCAGTTTCTGAACAGTAGCATTGTTGACGTTTGTCAGATAACTGTTTGTTGTGGAAGGCTGTGTCCTGTGCGCTGTCCTGTGCACTATTTAACGCAGTCCAGCCTCCCTTCCCTAGATGCCTTTAGCTCCCTCCCAGTTGTGACAACCACAAATGTCTTCAGATAGTATCAATTCCCCCCTGGTGGACGTAATCATCCTCAACTGAGAGCCACTGGTCTAGATTATGACAGTCATATTTAACCCTGGTGCAGCATTAGAAGAACCTAGGAATCTATTGAAAATACCCACCCATGGGCCATCCCAAAAGATTCTGATTTCATTAGGCTGGAGTGAAAGTTCAGGCACTAGTGTTTTGTAAATGCTCCTTAGTTGTTTTTCATATGTAGTTAGGGTTGAGAACCAAAGAACTAGAATGTTTTTAAATCCTGACTTTAAAAGGCTTACTCTGGGAAACTGAGGGCAGATCTGAGTCCACAAGTGTGGGTCAAATGACCTCAGCTGGCAAAGAAACAAGGAGGCTAGGCTTGCTAAAGACTGGGCCCAGTAGATCACACTCACTTGCCACAGTTTAACTTGTTTTAAAGCAATTTTCTTTAACAATCCTAGAATTTTAAGTAGTGATTGTGTTAATAAAGTTGCAAGATGGAAAAAAAACAGAAATAAAGAATTCAGGAATTGCAGAACTCTTATTTTTTTAAAAAAACATTTTTGTTGTTAAGGAAAAAGAAGGTAGTTTTCATTTACTGGTTCCTTTTTCATTTTTCAAAGACTTCATGAGATTGCCAGCTATAATTTGAGAACCTTAGTAGTCATTAGCATTACCATTTCAGTGCTCTTCAAATATTGGAAGACAGTTGTCATATATGCCCTTTCCTAAATCCTACATAGGGTTGGCAATAAAGAGTTAAAAATCATCCTCTGTTCAGCTCAGGAGGTCCAAAACAAGCAAGCCTTTGCTGCGGTACCCTTCTAAGGGAGGCAACCTAGAAGTATTCTAGAGAAAGGGTTTGTATTGCTTAACAGGGAATGGTCTTCCTAGAAACATTCAGCAAAATATGAAAAACTGCTCTTACTGTGTAGAGGGGACAGGTGGCCAGAGTAAACAAATTTAGTGCTAGACAGGTGACATCAAAAGGGTCTTTAAAATTAGTGATGCTTACTAGGGGCTCAGCAGCAGTCCCACTGCTATCTATTCTACAGTATTTTAACAAACTTCATATTTCATTTTTATCATGTCACTAAGCCCTGTTTAAGTAAGTGTTAGATAATAAAGTATGGCTTATAATGAGTAATTGGTAATATGCTCATTGTTCATTGAGAAGAAGGGTTAGTGCTTATGCCTTGTTTGGTCCTTTACACTAGGACTCTCAGATGGACCATGTTTTAGTTTCCTGCTTGCCAGAACAAATACCATACAAGGGGTCAGCTTAAATAACAGGAATTTATTGGTTCATATTTTGGGGCTAGGAAAAGTATAAAATCTAGGTGTCATCAAGACGATGCTTTCTCCCAAGAGATTGTGGCTTTTTGGGTCTGGCTGCTGGTGATCCTTGGTCCTTGACTTTTCTGTCACATGGCAATGCACAAGGAAGCCTCTCTTGGTTTTGCTTTTTCTCTTCCAGGTTCTATTGATTTCAAACTTCTGCCTTCTCCCTGTGGTTATTTCTCTCTGTGTGTGACCTTCCCTATAAGGCCTTTAGTAATAGGAGTAAAACCCAACCTAATTAAGCTGGACCACACCTTAACTGAAGTAATGTTATCAAAAGGTCCTATTTACAAGAGTTCACACTCACAGAAATGGATTACATTTAAGAACATGTTTTACTGGGGTACATAGCTCCAAGCTACCACAGACATTAATCTTCTTGCATTTAGATACCACTTTGCTTTCTCTTCTGCTATAGAAATCTTTAAACATCCACTTTAATTCTACCATTGGAAATGAATTTTAGAATGAAAATTTAGATCTCAAGAATCGTCTTGGGACTACCCTGTTTCTCTACCCAATGGAAGTAAGTACCACACAATAAAGAAGTAAATCCAATAGGGTGTGAGCCACTTGACAAGGAGTGAGGTCAGCCAGGGCACAAGGAGAAGTATTGAAAAGAAAGCTAAAGCAACATAGATGCAGCAGCAGCACATACCAGAGCAAATACCCAATGTGCAGCATCAGTTGAATGTGAACAAGAGAGAGAAATCAGAGGAGAGAAAGGGTACATTACAAAAGTCATAGGGAAACAGAAATTTGATTGTAATAATTTGGAACCAACATGGCAAAGCACTAGTAATACAGTACACAAGATTTTCAGTAAAGCGAGTCATACTCACTGATACAAGGGAATGGGTATTCTTAAGTACCTCTTCTCTGGAGCCTGGCATCTCCAGCACTAGTGTAATTCAATGGAAGCCATTTGAAATACAGCTCAATCCTTATAGAAACAAGCATTCTCTTTTATCACAATAAGCTAGAGGTTGCTCACCATGACCTGAAAGATCTGATAGTGTCTGGACATTTCAACCCACGGGAAAGCCAGGCAAGAGGCTTTGTGCTCTGTGGTTTAGAGGGATGAGCATATCACAGACTCATACAAATATTTGTGAGAGGGCACAAGGGTGCCTCTATCACTCAGGATCCAACACTCAGCACTGGCACAGCATGATCTATGATGATAAACATCTGTTTTCATGACCAACACCGTTCAGGCCCCAGAGAAATGTTCCTCCACATCTCTTACCCTATAACTTCAAAGCAAAAGGCAACTGTATCTGAATTCTGTGAAGATTTGTGAGTTATGCCACTGCTGAAATCAGAAACAGACATTGCTTTAAATAGTGGGGAGTATTAGAGTGGCAGAAGTGCTTAGGTAAGAGAAGAGAAAAATTAACTAACTTGTCAAGTCTTTCTCCTCAGATAATGAATGCAATAGATTCTTGCATAATGAAGTATAGATACATGGGAGTGCCATGCATCTATTTTCTTGTTTGTCTTCATGTTTCAATTCACAGTGCTGGGGGTATCTGTGAATTAGATCGGTTTTAGAGAATTAAACATGGTTGTTGAAGGACATTTTGCAAGATTTAATATTTCACATTAGCCTTAAATGTATTTATATGTAGGCTTAGATGCATTATAAAGTATTGGCAATTAGATGAACATTGAACACAAGAAGTACAAATACTTCTACTATCATGAAAATATCAAGTGGTATCTGTTCTAATTAGCTAGCTGTTAGAATGCAATATACCAGAAACGGAATGGCTTTTAAAAAGGGGAATTTAATAAGTTGCTAATTTACAGTCCTAAGGCCAAGAAAATGTCCCAGATAAAGGAAGGCTATAGAAAAGTCCAATCCAAGGCATCCAGGGAAAGATACCCTTGGTTCAGGAAGGCCAATGGCGTTCAGGGTTTTTCTCTCAATTGGAAAGGTACGTGGCAAACATGGAGACATCTTCTAGTTTCCTCTCCAGGCCTCTTGCTTCATGAAACTCCCCCAGGGGCATTCTCCTTCATCTCCAAATGTCACTGGCTGGTGGACTCTGTAGTTCTCATGTCTCTGCTGTTCTCGTTATTCTTGTGACTCTGCTCTGTTGCTCTCCAGTCGTTCTGAAGCTTCCTCCAAAATGACTTGTCTCTTAAAGGACTCCAGTAAACTAATCGAGACCCGCCTGGAATGAGTGGAATCACACTTCCTTCTAATGAAAGGTTAACATCCAAATTGGGTGAATCACATCTCCGTGGAGATAACCTAACCAAGTTTCCAACCTACATCATTGAATAGAGATGAAAAGAGATGGTTGCACCCACAAGATTGATTAGGATTAAAACATGTGCTTTCAAACCAGCACAGTATTTGTTCTAGTTTGCTAGCTGCTGGAATGCAACATACCAGAAACAGAAATGGCTTTTAGAAAGGGAGAATTTATTAAGTTGCAAGTCTACAGTTCTAAGGCCGTGAAAATATCCCAACTAAAGCAAAGCTACAGAAATGCCCAATCTAAGGCATCTAGGTTCAATTTGCTTAATTAGTTTATTCTGGAGATTGTCTTTACTCTTTTACCTATGATTTTCTTGGTGGATGGTTTTGTTCTTTGACATTCAGTTCAGTTTATTCTAGACCTCTAGCACAGGTTTTATTTAACAGATCAGAATTTTTCAGTTCTTGTTTTCTTGTTTCTTGTCCTGCCTGTATGATGCCATTTTTTTTTGTTTTGTTTTGTTTTGTTTTTTTGCCTTAGGAGGGTCTACTTAGATATTATAGACCCCAGTCAGATTTTCCCAGACCAGACTGGCCTGTCAGGAGGAAAGACTCACCTGCATCAGTTTTCCCTGAGGTGTGAGTTCCAGCAGGTTGACAGACCTATGAATCCTCTAGACTCTGTGTTTTTGCTATCCTGCCCAGTACGTGGCACTTATCTGCCTGCAGGTAACACCAACATAAAGTGATGCAGTACCTTTAACTTCAGCAGACTGTCCCTGCTGGGGACGTGGTTGAGACAGAGGAGAGGTTGTAGTTCAGCTTTAATGGCTTCAGTTTTCCAGTCCCTGGGTCTGAATTCCTTGAGGGGGGATTCCACCTGAGCAGGGCCTCACCCCTCTCCTGGGGAAGGCACAGCCTCCAGGTAATTACCTCCTTTCACCTGGCCAGCCTCTTTGTCTCTCAGACAAGCTTAATTCCACCCTTTCCTGGGGTGGTTGGAGCCTGAGAGCTATTTTAAGACACAGAAACAAATTTTAAAAAATCCTTTTAAGAGCAGGACCCCCATTCCTAGGGTTGTTAAGCAAGAGCTTAAGTTCGTACATTGCTCTATGTATCTCCAGGTCCTATATACCCCTCTTTTTTGGGGGGGGGGAGGTCCAGACCTTTCTAAGTATTTTGTGCTGTCCGATCCAAAAAAACATGCTTTATTTTTTCTTTTCTTTTTTTTGTCCCATCAACCCTGACCCCTCTGCACTGGGGCAAAAACTAGTAACTTTAGCTTTTATTCATGGTTTAGCTGAGATGGGGTTCTATTTTTAGTAGTCAGAAATTGGTAATTAATTCCTCAATTGGAGTTTGGTTGGGCTCAGCCCCTTGCTGTTAGTAAAGTCTCTTTCCTTTCTCTTTCACCTCTGGGAACCAGTATGTGGGGGAGGGGTGATGGCCTCCGTGGCTTGTCGTACTCACGGTTCTGAGTGGGATCACAGCTAGTCCAGCTGGTCCAGACTGATGTATGCTGTGTGTTGGGTCACTGACATGGCCCCAGCAATTGTTCTGTACTGTTCCTGGCTATTTACTAGCTGCTGTAGAGGACAAACTAAATTCCACACCTCACTAAGCTGCCTTCTTGGACCCTCTCTGATGCCTTGGTTCAAGAAGGCCGATGACATTCAGGGTTTATCTTGCAACTGGAAAGGTACATGGAGAACATAGTGATGTCTGCTTGCTTTCTCTCTGGACTTCTTGTTTCCGGAAGCTCCCCTGGGGGCATATTCCTTCTTCATCTCCAAAGGTCTCTGACTATGTGGGCTCTGTGATTCTTGTGGCTCTCTTGTGGTTCTGTGTTCTCTCTCCAAAATGCTTCCTCTTGTAAAAGATTCCAGTAAACTAATCAACACGCACCTGCAATGGGTGGAGTCACATCTCCATCTAATCAAAAAGTTAAGACCCACAATTGGATGTGTCGCATCTCCATGGAGATCATCTAATCAACAGAATCCAACCTACTTTGTTAAATAGGGAGTAAAAGAAATTGTTGCTCCCACAAGATTGGCTCAGGATTAAAACATTGGCTTTTCTAGGGTACAAACCATCACGGTATCTAATTAGATTTCCAAAATACTAACTGAAAAGTTCATCTTTACTTAAATAACTTTCTTTTAGATTGTGATATTTATTATAATTTTATTGTTTGCTTTCATTATCATTGATAAGTATATTTAGAAGAAAATTTTTTTGAAAAATATATGAAAACAATTTCATTTAACAATTTAAAATATTTATTTTTGTTTAAATTTTTATTCAAATATGCCTAAATTTTATACACTCAATTATGTTTCATTATTTAATCCTTTAGTATTAGTTTTCTATTGCTACCAAAGATAGTAGCTTAAAGCAACAGATATTTATTATCTTCTCATTCTATAGGTAAAAGTCCAACATGGGTCTCACTGGGCTAAAATCAATGTGTAGGCAAGTGATTGCACTCGTTTCTGGAGGTTCAAAAGGAATATCCATTCCTTGCATTTTCCAACTTCTAGAGGCTGCCCACATTCCTTGGCCCATGACTTCCTTCCTCCATTTTAAAAGTCAACAACAGTGGATGAAGTACTCATGTCACATCTCACTGACTCTTATTCTGTAGTCTTATCCAGCTGTCTCCTCTCATAGCAGCTGAGAAAGGTTCTCCAATTTTAAGGATGCATACCATTAGATTATACTCTTAACTCAATCACATCTACAAAGTATTTTTTTGCCATGTAAAAAGATCCAGAGTTTAAGATATGGACATCTTTAGGGACCATTATTCTGCCTATCACAGTCATTGAGAATGAGTACAAGTCAATATTGTAATAGAATATATGAATGGAAGCTCAAAAGGAAAAAAGCTTAAGGGAAAGAAGAAACTGAAAATCTTCAAAGAAGCTGTCTACTTACATTTAAAAACTAGGAAACAATGGGAGTGAAGAGACTTCTGTTGAGCATGACACACAAAATTTGTGAACAGGACATTACAAATTCTTTATATAATGAAGATTTAATTACTAAGCAAAATAAAAGTAAGCAAAAAATGTTGAGTTATACCTTAAATTTCCTACACTACCAAACACAGGGAAAGTGGAAAACTAAGCCAAGAGATGAGCTAAGACTCTTACTAAATTGTCCCTGTCTACAGAATGTTTGCTAACTCCTTATCACAGAAGGGATGACAAAACTAGTTCACATTTTGTGTGGGATGCTTTTAATTAGTTATACTTTAAAATATGTGTTTATAAAATTCAGTTAATCATTTACTTGTAGTGAAAAATGAGCCATTCTCAAGCAAATCACTTTTTATTATAAATACTAGATAAGAAACACAACACAGCTTTTATTATAGCAAAAATAACCACATCTGGATGGACTGTAATAACTATTATCTAAATCAGTGCTCAAAGGACAGTTCAAGGTGTGGTCACCTGCTGGAGTCCACTAAAAAGAAACCACTTTGTAAAAAGCTTTAGAGGCAACAGAGCCCACACAGCCAGATACCTTTGGAGATGAAGATAGAAAACACCCCTGGGGGAGCTTCATGAAACAAGAGAGAGAAAGCTAGCAGATGTCCCAATGTACCTTCCCAGTTGAAAGAGACACCCTGAACTTCATTGGCCCTTTCTTTGGAGTTAAGTTATTTTTTTCTGGATACCTTAGTTTTGATGTTTTCATGGCTTTAAACTGTAAATTTGAACTTAATAAATCCCCCTTTTTAAAAGCCATTCCATTTATGCTATATTGCATTCTGGCAGCTTTTACAAACTAAAACATTGTCCTATGAATTCTTTGCATAACTTAAGATTAAAATATTTGTTCCTATATTTTCTTCTAGAAGTTATATAGTTTTAAAGGTTTTGATTTTAGGTCTCTGATCCATTTCAAATGATAAATAAGCATGTAAAAACATGTTCACCATCATTAGTCATTAGAGAAATTCATATAAAAACCACAAGATACACTACACCAGCATTAGAAAGGCTAAGATAAATGACCATACTAAGTGCTTACAAGGATAAAGAGCAACTGGAATTCTCAATCACTGCTGGCAGAAACACAAAATGGTATAACGATTTTGGAAAAAAAGTTTGGAAGCAGCTGTACCAACAAAAATTTTTGAGCTGGAAGAATCTTAGAAACTTCTCATCCCATCCCCAGTTTCTCCTACCCTGGGTTGCTGGTTTGAAAAAAATTATGTACCCTGGAAAACCATGTTTTAATCCTAATCAATCTTGTGGGTGCAACTGTCTCTTTTAATTCCTATTCAATACTGTACGTTGGAAATTTGATTAGATTATCTCCACAGAGATGTGACTTGCCCAATTGTGGGTGTTAACTTTGAATAGAGGGGAGATGTGACTCCACCCATTCCACGTGGGTCTTGATTAGTTTACTGGAATCCTTTAAAAGAGAAAGCATTTTGGAGAGAGTCCCTTTATAAAGCCACGACAGAATGAGAAGAACCATGACAGTCCATGCAGCATCTTCACCTTTGGAGATGAAGAAGAAAAATGCACCCAGAGGAGCTTCATGAAAGAAGAAACCAGGAGAGAAAGCTAGCAAATGCCACCATCTTCACCATGTGCCTTTCCAGTTGAGAGGGAGATCCTGAACGTCATCGGCCTTCCTGAGCCAGGGTACATTTCCTGTCTCTTGGACAGGACCTTTCTATAGCCTTTCTTTAATTTGAACATTTTCTCAGCCTTAGAACTGTAAACTAGAAACTTATTAAATTCCCCTTTTAAAAGCCATTCCATTTCTGGTATATTGCATTCTGGCAGCTGGCAAACTAGAACACCTGGGGAACTTTCAAATGAGGAAAATGTGATTCAGGTAGTAACCTGTCTGTATTTCCCATAACAATCTTTATCTTGATAGTATCAAAGCATTGCCCTTTATTGTCTGTTGTCTATAGTGGGTATTTCCCTCTTTCTTTATTGCTTTTTCTTATTACACAAATATTAAAATGTAAGCAATATGAAGACTATAGAATAAATCATGAATTCTCTCATCCTTACGTAATCCAACTTCCATCTTCCTGCTAGAGTTATTCACCATTTATAGTTAGATAAATGTTCTTGTAGTTCCTTTTCAATGTTTTTACTTTTATGTATACATGTTTATACATATGTGTCTATACATACATCTATAGACATGTGCAATTTTATAACATAAATGGACTTGCATTTTCAACCAAATTACATATCTTGGAGAACTTGTGTATGTATAAATATAGATATAGATAAATGCATAGACATAGATATATCTCAGGGAGGAAATTGTCTGCGAGCTCTAGTATGCCTTCCTCTCTCTCTCTCTTTATATATATATACACACACACAAAATAACATGTTGTTTTTTATAAAAATTGCTGGAATATTGCAAAATATGGCTGAGCCGTAATTTTTTATTCACTCCCCTATTGGTAAGTGTCATGGTCAGGTTTGTGTGTCAACTTGGCCAAGTGGTGGTACCTGTTTGTCTGGTTGGGCAAGTGCTGGCCTGTCTGTTGTGATGAGGACATTTGTAGAATTAAATCATGATCACATCAGTTGTATGCACAGCTGATTTCATTTGTATTCAGCCAAGGGGAGTGTCTACTGCAATGAGTGATGCTTAATCTAATCACTTGAAGACTTTTAAGGAAGATTCAGAAGAGACAGGCTCTTCCTGCTTTGGCCGGGAAGCCTCTCCTGTGGAGTTCATCCAGACCCTCCATCGGAATTGTCAGCTTCACAGCCTGCCCTGCGGATTTTGAACTCTGTGTTCCCACAGTTATATGAGGCACTTTTATAAATTTTATATTTGCGAGTGTTTCCTATTGCTTCTGTTTCTCTAGAGAACCCTAACGAATACAACTTGGTACCAGGAGTGGTTCTTAAGAAACAGAATCTTAAAAATGGGTTTTTATGAATGGTTTTCTACTCTGACTGAACTCAAAGGCACTAAGGATTCTGGTTCCCATAATCAGAATGACACTCCCAATCCATGGAGTGAGTTGGCAAAAGAGATAGTCAAAATACCACCTTTTGATTCTCCTAATGCTTCACTTGTATGAAGCCAGGCTCTAGGGGATAATGTTTTTGACACCTTTGTGGAGTTTTGTGGAAATAAAAGGTATACAGATGTTGGCTGGTTGTTGTTAGATGCACTGGATACATTGAGTGAAAGGGATGGGCTTAAATCTTCAAATGAGAAACTTAAGCGCTGTCTGACAGATGTAGAAGTTTCTATGAGTATCCTGAAGGAAAATCTTATTTCCTGTAGCTGCAGACTTGAGATCTTTGAAAATTAGACCCAGGATCTTATTGTTAGAGTAGCAGCTTTACAATGTAAACTGAAATCTCAATGTTGCATGGTGTCTGCCATTAAAGTGAGGGCATTGATTGGAAAGGAGTGGGACCCTGAAAAATGGGATGATGACATATGGATTAATAATGATGTTGGGGGTGAGGTTGAAACCCAAGGTCATGGTGAGTCTTTCTAGATAACTCTGTAATAGTCTTCCCTGAGGATATAGCCGCCCCACCTCCAGCCTGCCTTAAGTAGTTGACCACCCAACCTCCTCCTGAAGGAATTAGCCCTAGAGTGATTGATTAATCCTGTTTCACCAGATGAAACTGCAAATGAATGCCCTGAAGCAAATGGCTTGGAAGATATTTCTAATTCTTTCCATGACCCACCCCCACCACCCTTCATTTCTTCCAGACCTATAACTAGACTAAAGTCCCAACAGGCCCCTAAAGGTGAGGTGCAAAGTATCACACATGAAGAGGTACATTGTACTCCAAAAGAACTGTGTGAGTTTTCCAATTTATATAGACAGAAATCAGGGGAATATGTGTGGCAATGGATTTTAAGGGTGTGGGATAATTATAGGAGGAATATAAGGCTGGATCAGGCTGAATTTATTGATATAGGACCACTAAGCAGAGATTCAGCGTTCAATGTTATAGCTTGAGGGGTTAGAAAAGGTATTAACAGTTTGTTTGGATGGTTGGCTGAAACATGGATCAAAAGGTGGCTGACATTACCTGAGGTTGAAATGCCAGAACTGCCCTAGTATAATATAGATGAGGGGATCCAGAGGTTTAGAGAGATTAGAATGTTAGAGTGGATTTATCATGCAAAGCCTGCTCTTACACCCCAGGAATGTCCGGAGGATGCACCTTTTACTACAACACTGAGAAATCAATTTGTGAGACTCGTGCCATCATCCCTCAAGAGCTCTGTAGTTGCACTTCTCTGTAGGTCAGATATTACTGTAGGAAACTGCTGTCACTGACCTGGAATCCTTAAATATAATGGGGATGACTGGATCCCGAGTTGGCAGAAGCCAGGTGGCAGCACCTAATCGCCAAAGACAGGGTGGACGTGGCTATTATAATAGACAGCAAACTAAAAGCAGGAGTCAAAATTATATGACTCACAGAGATTTGTGGCATTGGCTAGTAGATCATGGGGTACCTAGAAATACAATAGAAGTGCTGTCTACTAAATTCTTGTTTGAGCTATATAAACAAAAGAGTTCTAGGTCAAGTGATTAGAAGTCTAACTTGAATTATAAAAATACAAAGTCATGGCCCCTTAATCAATTTCCAGATTTAAGACTGTTTACAGACCCAGAGCCCCTTGAGTGAAGGGGAGGCCAGGTCCCCTTGGGGGAGAACCCTGTTACACTGCCACAAATTTATACTGTTAATCTTCCTCCAAGCCTTCCCCAAGGAGACTGATGGCCTTTTATCAGGGTAACTGTGCATTGGGGAAAAGGAAATGATCAGATATTTTGGGGATTATTAGACACTGGTTCAGAAGTGACATTAATTCCAGGGGAACCAAAACATCACTCTGATCCACCAGTCAAAGTGAAGGCTTATGGAGGTCAGGTGATCAATGGAGTTTTAGCTCAGGTCTGTCTCACAGTGGGTCCAGTGGGCCTCTGGACCCATTCTGCAATTATTTCCCCAGTTCCAGAATGCATAATTGGAATAGACATACTGAGCAACTGGCAGAATCCCCAATTTGATCATTAACTTGTGCAGTGAGGGCTATTATGGTGGGAAAGGCCAAGTGGAAGCCATTAGAACTGCCCCTACCTAGCAAAATAGTAAATCAGAAACAATACCAGATTCCTGGAGGGACTGCAGAGATTACTGCCACCCTTAAGGACTTGAAGGATGCAGGGGTGGTGATTCCCACCACATCCCCATTCAACTCTCCTATTTGGCCTGTGCAGAAAACAGATGGGTCTTGGAGGATGACAGTGGATTACTGTAAGCTCAACCAAGTGGTAATTCCAATTGCAGCTGCTGTTCCAGATGTGGTAACATTGTTTGAGCAAATCAATACATCCCCTGGTACCTGATATGAAGCTATTGACCTGGCAAATGCTTTTTTCTCAATAGCTATTAGTAAGGACCATGAGAAACAGTTTGCTTTCAGCTGGCAAGGTCAGCAATAAACTTTCACTGTCCTACTTCAGGGGTATTTCAACTTTCCAGCCCTATGTCATAATCTTGTCCGCAGGGATCTTGATCATTTCTCCCTCCCACAAGACATCACATTGGTCCATTATATTGATGATATCATATTGATTGGACCTAGTGAGCAAGAAGTAGCAACTACTTTAGACTTACTGGTAAGGCATTTGCATGTCAGAGGATGGGAGATAAATCCAACAAAAATACAGGGCCTTCCACCTCAGTGAAATTTCTAGGTGTCCAGTGGTGTGGGGCATGTCAAGATGTCCCTTCTAAGGTGAAGTTTAAGTTGCTGCATCTGGCCCCTCCTATGCTCAAAAAAGAGGCACAATGCCTAGTTAGTCTCTTTGGATTTTGGTGACAACATATTCCTCATTTGGGTGTGCTACTCTGGCCCATTTATTGAGTGACCAGAAAAGCTGCTAATTTTGAGTGGGGACCTGAACAAGAGGAAGCTCTGTGATAGGTCCAGGCTGCTGTACAAGCTGCTCTGCCACTTGGGCTGTATGATCCAGCAGATCCAATGGTGCTGGAAGTGTCAGCAGCAAATAGAGATGTTATTTGGAGCCTTTGGCAGGCCCCTATAAGAAAATCACAATGCAGACCCTTAGGATTTTGGAGCAAAGCTTTACCATCTGCTGCAGATAACTACTCTCCTTTTGAGAAACAGTTTTTGGCCTGCTACTGGGCCTTAGTAGAGACTGAACGCTTAACCATGGGCCACCAAGTTACCATGAGACCTGAGTTGTTTATTATGAGCTGGGTGTTGTCTGACCCACCAAACCATAAAGTTGGGCATGTGCAGCAGCACTCTATTGTAAAATGGAAATGGTATATATATGAGATAGGGCCAGAGCATGTCCTGAAGGCACAGGTAAGTTACATGGGGAAGTGGCCCAAATGCCCATGGTCTCCACACCTGCCACATTACCTTCTCTTTCCCAGACCAGAGCTATGGCCTCTTGGGAAGTTCCTTACAGTCAATTGACTGAGGAAGAGAAAACTCAAGCGTGGTTTACAGATGGTTCAACACTGGACAGCTACAGCACTACAGCCCCTTTCTGGGGTGTCCTTGAATGACAGTGGTGAGGGGAAATCCTCCCAGTGGGCAGAACTTTGAGCAGTGCACCTGGTTGTTCATTTTGCTTGGAAGGAGAACTAACCAGAGGTGTGTTTGGATACAGACTCATAGGCTGTTGCTAAATGGTTTGGCTGGATAGTCAGGGACTTGGAAAGACCATAATTGGAAAATTGGTGACAAAGAGGTCTGGGGAAGAGGTATGTGGATAGACCATTCTGAGTGGGCTAATAACATGAACATATTTGTGTCCCATGTGAATGAGCACATATTTGTGTCCCATGTGAATGAGCACCAGAGGGTGACTTCGGCAGAGGAAGGTTTTAATAATCAAGTGGATAAGATCACCTGTTCTGTGGATACCAGTCAGCCTCTTTCCCCAGCAACTCCTATCATTGCCCAGTGGTTTCATGAACAAAATGGTCATGGTGGTAGGGATGGAGGTTATGCATGGGCTCAGCAACATGGACTTCCACTCACCAAGGCTGACTTCGCTACAGCCACTGCTGAGTGCCCAATCTGCCAGTAGCAGAGACCCACACTCAGCCCCCAATAGCACCATTCCCCGAGGTGACCAGCTAGCTACATGGTGGCAGGTTGATTACATTTGACCACTTCCTTCATGGAAGGGGCAGCGATTTGTTCTAACTGGAATAGACACATACTCTGGATATGGGTTTGCTTTCCCTGCATGCAATGCTTCTGCCAAAACTACCATCTGTGGGCTTACCGAATGCCTTATCCATCGTCATGGTATTCCACACAGCATTGCTTCTGATCAAGGAACACACTTCACAGCAAATGAAGTGCAGGAATGGGTACCTTCTCATGGAATTCTCTGGTCTTACCATGTTCCCATCATCCAGAAGCAGCTGGATTGATAGAACGGTGAATGGCCTTTTGAAAATTCAATTGCGGTGCCAACTAGGTGGCAATACTTTGAAGGGCTGGGGTAATGTTCTCCAGGAATCTGTATATGCTCTGAATCAACATCCACTCTATAGTGCTGTTTCTCCCCTAGCCAGGATCCATGGGTCCAGGAACCAAGGGGTGGAAATGGGAGTGGCACCACTCACTACTACCCCTAGTGATCCACTAGGAAAATTTTGCTTCCTGTCCCTGTGACCCTGAGCTCAGCTGGTCTACAGGTTTTCGTTCCAAAAGAGGGAGTGCTTCCACCACGAGAAATAACAATGGTTCCACTGAACTGGAATCTAAGACTGCCACCTGGTTACTTTGGGCTACTCATTCCCCTGGATCAACAAGCCAAGAAGGGGGTTACATTATTGCCTGGGATGATTGCCCCTGACTATCAGGGGGAAATAGGACTGCAACTACACAATGGAGGTAAAGAAGAGTTTTCTTGGAATATAGGAGATCCCCTAGGGCGTCTGTTAGTACTACCATGCCCTGTGATTAAAATCAATGGAAATCTGCAACAGCCCAATCCAGGCAGGACTACCAATGGGTATGAAACTTCAGGAATGAAGGTTTGGGTCACCCCACTAGGCAAAGAACCATGGCCAGCTGAAGTGCTTGCTGAGGGTAAAGAGAACATGGAATAGGTAGTGGAAGAAGGTAGTGATAAGTATGACCACGTGATCAGTTATAGAAACAAGGACTTTAATGCTGTTTTGTTCATGTCATACTATTTAAGTTGTAAAACATCAAGTTTAAGACTGAATATTACCCAGGGACTTGCACCCTATCCTGGAGAGACTTAATGTGTTTCCAGTTATATGCAGGACAGTTGAGTATTGTTAGGTGAAAGAAAAAAATGTGGGTTTTGCTGTTTTTTATTTAGAAATTAGCTATGGTTTAAGGTGATATATATAGCTGCCAAGTTGACGAGGGCTGGACTGTCATGGTCAGGTTCATGTGTCAACTTGGCCAAGTGGTGGTACCTGTTTGTCTTGTTGGGGAAGTGTTGGCCTGTCTATTGAGATAAGGACATTTCATAGAATTAAATCATGATCATGTCAGCTGCATCCACAGCTGATTCCATTTGTAATCAGCCAAATGGTGTGTCTTCTGCAATGAGTGATGCTTAATCTAATCACTGGAAGCCTTTTAAGGGGGATTCATAAGGGACAGGTTCTTCTTCCTGCTTCGGCCTGCAAGCCTCTCCTGTGGAGTTCGTCCAGACCCTCCATTGGAATCATCAGCTTCACAGCCTGTCCTGCAGATTTTGGACTCTGTGTCCCATGGTTACATGAGACACTTTCATAAGTTTTATATTTGCATGTGTTTCCTGTTGCTTCTGTTTCTCTAGACAACCCTAACTAATACCATATGTATTTAAGTTTTTTCTAATTTTTCATAATTAAAAATTGTGCTACATTTAGCATACATAGACTTTGTGCATCTTTGTGCAATAAATTTGTGTGCTTCTTAAATATGGGTTCCTAGAAGTGGAATGCTGGGTCAAAAAGTATAAATATTTTTACTTCATAAGTACAATTATAATTTAATACCTACCAAAAGACTATACCAATTTATATTCACATCAACAGTTTAAGAACATGTCTATTTACCTTATCCTTACCCTTACTGATTATAGTCAATACTTCTAATATATACAAATCTGATGGATAAAAGGTAATATCTCATTGTTGTTTTAATTTGCATTTTCTCAATTACTGAAGAGGCTGAACATCCTCTCTTTTATGGGATACTGATTTGTTTTCTTCTATGAATTGCATCTTCATATCCTCTAGTTTTCTGCTACAGTACTACTTATGTTTTTCTTATTGATTTATATGAGCTTTTATATATTCAACACAGTGAACACTTTTGTGTTTGATATATGTAGCAAATATTTATTCCCAGACCAACATATGTCTTTTTATCTTTGTGTGCTGGTTTGAAATTGTTATATACCCCCCAAAAAGCCATGTTTTCTTTTGTAATCCAATCTTGTGGGGCCAGACCTATTATTTAGGGTGGAAAACTTTGATTGCATTGTTTCCAGCAAGATGTGATACACCCAGTTGTGGGTGTGACCTTTTGATTACACGAAGATATGACTTCACCCATTCAAGGTGAGCCGTGATTAATTTACTAGAGTCCTTCAAAAAGGTGGAACATTTTGGAGAAACCTCAGATGCAGATGCAGACACAGTTGTTCCAAAATGCAGACACCCCAGAAGATGCCAGGAGCTGAGAGAGCCCACACAAGCTAGACAGTTGCTTCAGAGTCAACAGAGATGTAGACCTTTGGAGATGCTTGAATTACCAAGAGAGATGCTTGGAGTGCTATTAGAAATCAGGGTCCTGCAGACATTGTCGTGTGCCTTCTCATGAGATGCTAAGCAGGTTTAGCCCTGGAGAAGTTAAGTAAAGGGCCTGCAGATGCTTAGAGAGAAAGCCACTGGAATCAGGAGTTGGAAGCAACAGAACCAGGAACAAGGACCAGCAGACACCACTCATGTGCCTTCCCATGTGACAGACATCGCCTTCTCTTGAGTCAAGGTATCTTTTTCTAGATGTCTTAGTCTGGACATTTTTATAGCCTTCAAAATGTAAACTTGTAACTTAATAAATTCCCTTTATGAAAGTCAAACCATTTCTGGTATATTGCATTTCAGCAGCATTAACAATCTAATACACTTTGTTTATGGTATCTCAGGATATCATTACTTTAACCTTTTTATCACTTTACTCTTTATGCATACCCTAATCATATGAAATATCGTTAATATCCTTAAAGCCAAGTTTCATACATATATATTATTTGGATTCCCAATAGCTTCCTAGAAAGTATGAGGAACATTTTTTAAAAAAAGCAACTCTAAAAACTGTTCAATCATTGGAGAACTTGAAATAAACAATTTCAAGGAATTCTCCAGGTTAATAACTGTTGAAAAACTGTTTCTTAGGCCAAAGCATGTGCTAGTGAACAAAGTCAGGATAAGCAGACTGAGTGGGAAGGCACAGAGTAAATGAAGAGTCACTGGTACTCAAAAAGGTCCATTTGGGAAACAAAAATTGTTCCCCAAGATTATCAAGGCAAACCACAAGAAACACCTGCTTTGCATCATCTGACAAGAGATGACAAAGTATCTTAAGAGTTGCCAGTATGGGAGCAGGCAATACTGATGGACAAGCTGGTGGACTGACAGCAGGAAGGTATATACCCCAAGGATGGATTTGAGGATACAGGTAGTCACTAGAAAGGGAGGAGATGGAACTGTTTTCTATATAAGGGCTTCTGAAACGTTAGCATATATACAAACGCCCTGGGAGTCTTATTAAAATGTAGATTCTGATGCAGAAATTCTGAGGAAAGGCTTAAAAGTCTACATTCCTAACAAGATCCCAGATTGCTGAGTAGCAGAGTTCTAGAAAGCTTGTGTCACTAGGCACAAAGAAAGCCCGTTTATCAGGTCCATGGCATAATGGGATAAGAGCTTGAAGAGCAATGTAAAATGCAGACCCCAGCGAGTGTAGCAACATCTTACGTTCCTCCTGCCTATGCTCCAGATGCCTTCTTAAGATAGGGTTAAAGTTGATCCTGTGTGTGGGAGTCCAGGAGGCTTGGGCAATGGAAGGGGTAGGACCACAGAGGGTAGGGATAAGCAGGGAATGACCAGTGACAAATTGTGGCTTTTGAATTTTCACATTTCATAGAAGAATAATAGCAGTAAACTACTACACAATATCTGTGTCCTCAGCAACTGAGAATATTTTGCTCCTTCAATTAGTGGGCCCTTTCCTGATATTTCTATTTTTCCCTCTAGCTACCCACATTTTAGGTTTTAGCACCTTCATCAGAAGGTGGCCAGAGGAAATAAAATATGCTGGAATGAAAACTTGCTTATTTGTCTACTTGTTGCCAAGACTGAACAGGGAGGAAATTGAATGTATTTTTGAGGCAAAGACTTTAAATTTTTTTTTTGCTGTGGCTCATTTTGGTGAACTGAAAGATATGAGACCCACCTACAACTTGAGCTCCTGCTTTTCAATGGAGAAATAACTCAATGCATTTTTAAAAAAAGAAAAGAAAAGGCACAAAATAATGAAAATGGCACCAAATTTTAGTATACTTTAATAACACAAGTAATAGATCACTATTAAGTAGCATTTAATGACATATAGGGAGGATTGCAACCTACAGAAACGTGCACTATTTTCTTATAAAAATTATCATTTCACTGCTCATCAGGAGCAAACCCATAGCCCCCTGGGACTTATGGATCACATACACTGGAGATCATTGGTCTGAAGTAGAGGTTTTCAGACCTCTGTTCTGAGAAGTCCTTGAGGTTTCTGGGAGGTTTCACAGGGCCTGGAGCAATAGGAGATTAAAAGAGTTAACTTGTGCTGTATATTGCTTGGATCAAAAGATAACTCCTAAAAGCTGAGAGCAGTGTAATTGGGAATAATAAATATACACTAATGAAGCATCTTGAAAGGGAAGAGCCTGGTGTATCCTGAGAGGTTAGGCAATCAAGTATAACTCTCCTGGCTTTGATAGTTGTTTTTAAATATAATTTCATCACACTACATCTATATATCAGTGTCCAAGAGCATGAAGTGGTTCTATAATAACAATGAGATGCTATAGATAATGGAACTAAATGAGACACTATAGCTAATGACACAGATTTTCATGTCTTATTGTTCTGGGAAGAGGTCAATAATTGACAGCATAATACACTAGAGCAATGAGAATTATTGAATGTTTTCCAGATTTACTTGTATAATCAGCCACAATGTCAAACTAAGGATAGGTTCTAATAGTAAAATGATCAATGTGAACTTTGAGAGCTTTTTTTTCTTTTGCTGCAGTAGAACAGCCTTAACACTAACTTTCATCAGCTAGTGTTTATGAGGTTTTCTTCAGGTACCATTTACCAATTACAACTTATTTCACAAAAGACCTACAACCTCACCAACCTTCAAGAAGACAGTCCATCTTCCCTTGCTCCAATAGTAACATATCTAAGTGAAGCTCCCATTCTCAGAATAACCCAAGAATTACTGAGATGATTTATGAAAGCAATGCCAACTTCATTATTAAGCTACTGAGCCCACTTTTTATATCCAATGGACTCTCAAGTCCTAACTATGTCTAGGGTGAAGGCAAAGATCCAAGAATAATATTTTCTGTTGACTGTAAAACTGAGAGAGCTGGTACTATCTCAAGAGTTTCATGTGATATAGGTTGCAAGTACTGTGATTGCAACTTCAAATGACAACCAGTCCCAGGTGACACATCCCAGTAAGGTCTTCTAGACTATGGTCCTCATGTCTTCAGTTGGAGAAATGTCCGAATGGGCTTCAAAAAAGACTTTTTGGAAGAATAGGGAGCCTCTGCACCCCTTCCCTGGATGACTTCTTGTGATAAGCCAAAGTTCTTGTGGAATGGAAAAAATAAGTTCTTCTTATTAGAGGTCAGTTTCAATGTCGGTTCCTCAGAGAGGACTAATTAATGCCCCTGTTCTAGTTTGCTAGCTGCCAGAATGCAATATACCAGAAATGGAACAGCTTTTAATAAGGGGAATTTAAAAAGTTGCTAGTTTACAGTTCTAAGGCCACAAAAATGTCCCAATTAAAACAAGTCTATAGAAATGTCCAATCAAAGGCATCCAGGGAAAGATGCCTTGGTCAAGAAGGCCAATGAAGTTCAGGGTTTCTCTCTCAAGTGAGAAGGCACATGGCAAACACAGTCAGGATTTCTGTCTCAGCTGGAAGGGCACATGGCGAACATGGCATCATCTGCTAGCTTTCTCTCCTGGCTTCCTATTTCATGAAGCTCCCTCGGAGGCGTCTTCATTTTTCATCTCCAAAGGTTGCTGGCTGGTAGACTCTCTGCGTCTCATGACTATGTCATTCTTCTCTGCTCTCTCTGAATCTCTAGCTTTCTCTAAAATGTTTCCTCTTTTATAGGATTCCAGTAAACTAATCAAGACCTATCCGAATGGGTGGAGACATATCTTCAACTAATCTAGTTTAACAACCACTCTTGATTGAGTCATATCTCCAGAGAGATAATCTAATTACAGTTTCAAACACACAGTATTGAATAAGGACTAGAAGAAGCAGCTGCCTTTACAAAATGGGATTAGGATTAAAACATGGCTTTTCTAGTATACATACACCCTTTCAAACTGGCACAGCCCCCAATCTAAATTAAGTCCTCACACTACTTTATCCATGTAATCCTGCTCTTTTCCTTCACAGGAAAATGTAGATAATTTTTACTTTACTTTGTGATTGTTTGTTCCTTGCCTATCTCCCCATCAGAGTACAAGCTTGAAAAGAATTGAATCAAGTAGCCTTCATCACTGTTTATGCACTGCCTGGCACATGGTCACTGAAAAATATGTTGAGAGCACAAATGTACTTAGAAAAACATTTCACCTATAAGACCAAGTTCACAGGACTTGCTCCAGCTGCAAGTCATACTTTAGTCAGGTCTCTGTTACATACTTCTTTGGTCCTTGTTATTTGTGTCCCCTCCCTACTACCAAGTTTGTTTGATCACTGAGCAGAGGAACCTTTTTTATGTGTCTATATAAGTGTCAAAAGACCTAAGATGATACCTTGCACATATTAGATTCTAAATAAATAAATCTATGCGATGATCAGGTTTTCCAAGATGAAACACAGATGCAACTGGACTCTGAATGTAATACACAGAATCTATGTATAAAAAATAAGAATAGGGTGGGCCACGGTGGCTCAGCAGGCAGAGTTCTTGCCTGCCATGTGGGAGACCCAGGTTCTTTTCCTGGTGCCTGCCCATGCAAAAAAAAAAGAATATACTCTTTGGATTCTTTGGTAATAAAACTACAGTTAATTATAGAGTTCTGTGTAGAAATGATTGTAGCATTATTATTTATATTAATATAAGCATGTAGATGTATTATCAGCACATAAAGTTTGTAGTTTGAGGCTGTTTTTCTTCCATTCGTATAGACTGTGGAAATCCTGAGACACAAACTCCCACTCCAGACCTAGTCCGAGCACAAGCATTTTTAATCCTTGAGGTTTTTCTATTGCAAAGCAATGTTTTCAAATGCAATAACACTGATATGCAGACATATTTATTGTCCACTTGCAAAGCCATTCTTCAATATGATTACAATATGTCTCCCTGGATGTCATTAAAAACCAGGGTCTCATTTTTCTAGGATGAGTTAGCTGAAGTTCTGCATGAAAGCAGGTAATAGAAAATATGATTTCTTAAGCCCCCTTTTGTCGCTTGATTGTGTGCTACAACCTTGTCAGTCGACCTCCAACATCAAGATATGCTTCTTGCAAAACCACTGAATCTTTTGAGCAACTTATTTTGCTCTTAATACATGTTCCCAGGAGCTTAATAAATATTACTTTTGCAGCTTATTTAGTGGCAAAAGAATGAGCCCTTGGTGTATGCTTACCCTCTGTTTTGCTACTATAGAAGATATATTCAAACCATTTTAACCAAAATGCAATTCAGGGAACCATCCTAAAAATTGTTAAAATTCAAATATCTGGTTGCAGCATGTGCATTCTAAAAAGGCCTATTATTTCATAAGCTAAACTTTACCTTGTGGAGGAATTTCAAAAATCACATGAATGTATTAACTGAAATGCTTCCAAGTTTACAAAGAGTTCTCAATGAAATTGTGACCTTGTAGAGACAAACACATACAGAGGAACAATTTAAAACCATCTCTTTTTTAAATTTCCTCATGGGATCTACAACAATGCAAAGTACATTAAAGCCGATGAATGGATTTACCACAGCACTTCCTTCTTCTCTTGTCTTTCATTTGTCCATATTTCAAGCTTCACTGAAATGACAGATTTTATGTTTTACCTCATTGTCAGCTAATTGTTTCCCTTGGTTCCTTGTTTTCCTAGCCAATCTATTTTTTCTCGATGGGAAAATCTACATCTTTTTCATGGAAAATCTACATCTTTTTCATTTCACATTGTATCATAGACTATTTTTCAAGTTGCCATAAAGTTTTCAATGATTATTTTTAACATGCAATATTAGGTTGCATCTTCAATAATTTAGCCATTCCTCTTTTTTTTTACATTTTTTTTGTAAAATATAACATAATGCAAAGCAAAGAAAGAAAAAAGCAATTATTTTCAAAGCACACTTCAACCAGTAGTTACAGAGCAGATCCCAGAGTCTGTCCTGGGATACTTATTCCACCATCTCAGATTTTTCCTTGTTGCTGCTCCTAAACACTGGAGGCTAGATGGAATATTAATATAGTGATTCAGCAATCATACTGGCTTGCCAAATCCTATTCTCTCTGTTATACCTCCGCCTTCTCCCCGATCCCTATCCCAATCTACAGGATCCCTGGGCAACAACCATTCTGACGTTTTCATGTTGAGAAGGGGTGTCAATACTTAAGGATGGGGGATGTAATTAATAGATAATTTTGGAGAGGCTGGTCTCTCTGGGCTTCAGGATTTATCTGACCTAGGAACCCTCTGGAAATTATAGGTTCCAGGAAAGCACACTTAGTGCATGAAACCTTTATAGGGTCTCAGTTTGATCCTTAGGTGTTCTCAAGAGTTAACAGGTATGATGCTAGTTGGGGCTTAGAAAAACATGGCAATCAGCACTGTCTAGTTGAAGCTTGCATAAGAGTTGCCTCCAGAGTAGCCCCTCAATTCCACTTGATCTCTTTTTGGCCACTGACGCTTATTTTATTTGGCATCTTTTAATGCCTCTTATCCTTCCCTTGGTCCAGAAGGCATTGTCAATTCCACGGTGCCAGGACCAGACTCATTCTGGGAGTCATGCCCCACAACCTCGGGAAGACCTTCACCCCTGAATGTCATGTCCCACACAGGTGAAGGGAGGACAATGAATTTTCTTTCAGGGTTTGGGCCCCTCGGCAACAAAGAAGCTACCTGGAAAGAACTCCCAGGCCTCACCAACGACAGTCTTAGCTTCTCTTCCACAGAAACAAGTTTCATAAGGTAAGCCTCAAAATCAAGGGCCTAGCACATTTTCCTGGGAATCTCTATGGCTGAGGGGGGTACCCCAGGCTTCCCAGATGGAAAAGCTCAATAGCTCCATTAAGGGCGGGCCACAGTGGCTCAGTGGCAGAGTTCTCATCTGCCATGCCAAAGACCCAGGTTCAATTCCCAGTGCCTGCCCATGCAATAATAATAATAGCTCTATTAATATATATATATTTCCCTTTGGACCTTCAAGTGGCTCCATCAACATTGGGAGCTGTTGTCCCTGCATCTTAAAAGGGCATGTTAAAAGGGAAATAACATTTATATTATCAATAAAAAGCAAAATAAAGACTAAAATTAAATAAATGGGTCATTTATGAACTTTTGGTAAGTGTTCTAGTTTGCCAGATGCTGGAATGCGATATACGAGAACTAGAACAGCTTTTAAAAGGGGGAACTTATTAAGTCACAAGCCCACAGTTCTACGGGTGTGAAAATGTCCCAACCAAAACAAGATTAGATATGTCTAATCTAAGGCATCTAGAGAAAGATACCTCAGTTCAAGAAGGCTGATGACATTCAGGGTTTCTCTCTCAACTGGAAAGGCACGTGGCGAAACTCATGGCATCTGCTAGCTTTTTCTCCAGGTTCTTGTTTCATGAAGCTCCTTCAGACACATTCTCCTTCTTCATCTCCAAGGTCTCTGGTTTCGTGGGCTCTGACTCTTGTCATTCTCTCCTCATTCTAAAAAAGAGACTCTCTCCAAAATGCTTCATTTATTAAAGAATTCCAGTAAACTAATCAAGGCCCACATGGAATGGGTGGGGTCACATCTCCCTGTATTCAAAAGTTAATACCACAATTGGGCATGTCACATCACCGTGAAGATAATCTAATAGAGGTTCCAACATGAGTGCTGAATAGGGATTAAGAGAAATGGTTGCTCCCACAAGATTGATTGGGATTAAAACATGGCTTTTCTAGGGTTCATAATCCTTTCAAACCAGCACAAAAGGGTTCTCTAGAAAAACAGAACTAGCAGGAGATATCTATAAATATGAGATTTATAAAGGTGTCTCACACAACTGTGGGAAAGGAAAGTCCGAAGTCCAACAGGCAGGCTGTGAAACTGACAGTTGCAATGAAGGGTTGGGATGAAATTCACGAGAGAGGCTCACTGACTGAGGAAACAGTGAAAAAGTCTCTCTTCTTCCTGAAAAACCTTCAACTGATTGGACTATATAACAGGTAGGAGGCATGCCTTAGCTGATTGCAGATGTAATCAGGCACAGCTGCAATCTACTCACTGATGATTTAAGACACCTGGTTTTTCAACCAGCCACAAAATATCCTTTCAGCAAAGGTGAGGCCAGTGCTTGCATGACCAGACAACTGGGCATCATCACTTGGCCAAGTTACCAGCAGAATCTAGCCATCACAGGAATCAATTGACAGATTTTTAATAAATATTATGTGTTAAACTTTAGACTATATATAGATAATGTTTGTATCTTTAATATTGACAATTTTATGTGATGGATAAAATAATGGATTTTGATTCCTAGTTAGTTGGCACTTTTCTAAAATTACAATTTCAGCATTCTGTTTTGGGAAATTTGCTTTAAATTGTTCAAAGGACAAGAAAGGTTACCCTCAAAAAATCATTCATAAGATTGTGGAATAGAGAAAGTTTATATTCTCTTCCTGCTTCTCCCCATTTTAGCAGCCCTGAGAGTCTGATATCCTCTTTATTTTGTCCTCTACTTCAGGTCCCCCTCTGTCTCTGTCCCTAGGTTTTCTGCCTATTCTAGTTCGCTAGCTGCTGGAATGCAATATACCAGAAACAGAACGGCTTTTAAATGGGTGAATTTATTAAGTTTCAAGTTTATAGTTCTAAAGCTGTGAAAATAGCCAAATTAAAGCAAGGATATAGAAATATCCAATCTAAGGCATCCAGGGAAAGATGCCTTAGTTCAAGAAGACCAGTAATGTCCAGGGTTTCGCTTTCAACTGGAAAGGCACGTGGGGAACATGGTGATGTCTGCTAGCTTTCTCTCTAGGCTTCTCGGTTCACGAAATTTCCCCAGGGGCATATTCCTTCTTTGTCTCTAAAGACCTCTGGTTGTGTGGGTTCTCATGGCTCTGTAGCCTTTTTTCAAAATGTTTCCTCTTTTAAATGATTCCAGTAATCTAATCAAGACCCACCTGGAATGGCTGCCTCCACAAGATGGATCAGGATTAAAACATAGCTTTTCTAGGGCCCATAATCCTTTCAAACCGGCACACTGCCCTTCCCTACCTTCTCTCCCTGCAATTTTACAAGCTATTCCTATAGCAGTGATTTGGTTTCAGCCTGTAAAACTGGGTCTCTACCATTCTATAATCATAATGAAGAGGCTCTGCTTTATGGTTGGGCCTTGTGACCATTTGAGACTCTTGTGGAACATTAGCCAGGTCTCTGTTAGGAGAGTAAAAAAGAATAATAGAGGCAATTATTCCACTGATTTCAGCTATAAATCCTATTTTGCCTGAGTTGTCTGAATGATGAGTATTCTGTGAAAATGCTGCTCTCTAGTGCAACAAAACTGCATATAATGCATATCTATTTTTTATCATTCAATCTAACATACTGCCAAAGTTGAAAGCTTATCAAAACAGAGGTGACGCAGTAAGTGACTCATAATGTAAGTATGGGGAAGAGGAGGGAAATTTCAAGCATGAGGACAATGTAGCAGGAGTAAGTATGCTATGTTTAAGGGGTCATAAATGTGAATATCAACAGGACTTTACTAACAGCTTATACACACTGAAGAATGAAGTGTGGAGACAGAGAAAGTATAAAACATGGTCGCAGTCCCAAGGAGTTGTCTGTAATTTGGCCCAGGTATAAAGGTATGAAACAAGAAGATTTATGTTTGAGAGCTAGATTATGTAGTATAGACTCTAAATGTACCACTGATCAATATGGTAGTCATTAACTGAAATGAATGCTTGAAATGTGCTAGTCCAAATTGCAATAAGCCATAAATAAAAAACACAAACTTGATTTTGAAGACTTAGTAAGAAAAAAACGTAAAATATTTCATTAATTTTTACATTGATTACATGTAGCAATGGTAATAGTTTGGTTAGGTTAAAATTAGATATATTATTAAAGTTATTGGACCTGTTGCAGAAAATGTAAAACTATTCTGGACAAAGGCCATGGATTCTTTTGCCCAATGTGCTCAATAACCAATTCCTGAGATGACAGGGTTCAAAGAGAGAAAGAGTTTATTACTAGGTGCATAGTAGGAGAGCAGATGGCCTACCAGCCCAAAATCTGTCTCCCTGGACTGCAATAATTTTGATAGTTTTATTAGAGAAAAGACAGAGTTTAGGATAATAAGCACAGTAGTCCCAGATGATGTAATCAGAGGTAATCTAATTATTGAGCTTGTGCAGATTGATTACATGCTTATTCACAGAAAGCATGTAAGAAAATTGTGGAATTACATATAGGTGACTTGTAGGTTAAAGTCTAAGCCACTTGCATGTCAGGTGCACCCATATTGGTTAGATCCAGTCTCGATTATCAAGATTACTTTGGATTTGGGGTGGGTTAGTTCTGAGCTGACCTAAGATCCTTCATTAATAAACATTAGGGGCTGTCATTAGTGATTACGAGACTCTAAAGTTGAAAAACTGGATAACTGGGTACAAATGAAGGTTAGTCACAAGGTTTTACAATCACCAGGGCAGAAGAAATCAAGACAGCTGGATTACCATTGAAAGATTTCAGGAATTCCCTCTGTCTAAAATACACCAGAAAGCAAAAAAGGAATATCTATATAATGATTCAGTAATCAAAATCATCCCTTAAATCCTGATTTCTCATTTACAAAATTACATATTTTACACATTTCATTTCTGTTGGAAAACACTGCTTTAAAAACTGCATTTCAGGGCAGGCCACAGCTCTTGCCTGCTATGCCAGAAACCCAGGTTCATTTCCCAGTGCCTGCCCATGCAAAACAAAACAAAGCAACTACATTTCCGAGAAGGGAGAAATTTGGGTCCTGGGGCAAAATGGGTCTTGAATGAGTTCTGAAAGGTTGGAGAGGCAAAGACAGAAAAAGGAAAGTCAACTCTGAGGAACAGGTTGAAGGAATGAAAGTGCAGGGAAGCACAGGAAGTAGAAGATGCAGTTTTTAGGTAGAGTACAGGAAACAACCCAACCAAGTGGGAGATGGAGGAAAATTGAGTCTTTAAAGTCAGGCAAAGGTTTCTAGATTCCCCTGCAGCCAAAAGAAAGGCAGCCCCAAAAAAGTTCTGAGTAAGAGAGTTATTAGATAAAAGATGATGTTAAGGAAAGAGAGTCTAATAGTGAATCATTTAAACCCTTCATCATATTAGAAGGTTCTTATATAATCCTTAAATTCAGATTTCCAGATAATACCACAGGAATTCTACAGCTCAGCCACCCAATTCAATGATTAGAAATAACAGCACAGTCTTGCACAAATCTAATCAACTTTAGCCTTAGTCAACATTTGGTCTTTTGTCATTTTCATGCTAGAGAACAGAGCTGCATTGATTTCTAAGGGGGGAAGAGTCACAAAAAGGAAAATAATGTAGGTAGGAGATATGGAAAGATTTCAGATGATGTCATCTAAACTAGTAATTCCCTTTATTTGTCTATAAAAGAAGATACCTTTTCTTGAAAGCTCTTTGAAATGATGAAGTGCTTGTTGATAAACACCAAGTCCCTTTAAATCATAATGTTTGCTTATTTGTCTTCCTTTATCTCACCCTTTATGTTAGTCCAGAATGTGATTGTCACAAATATCTGGGTGAACAAGATTATTAAATGTTGTCATAAAATAAGTGATTATTTCTAAACTTATCCTTTTCACATTGTAATGCTTCACAAAGCACCTTTCCCTGAGCTATGATTCATTTTAATTGATCCTATCAAACACAGTATCTGTATTCTGACTGAATTCACAATATCCTCTGTTTCAAGAGAAGCCAATCAGCTTATGGGATTGTTAGCTATAAAAACTACCAAGAAGCAGTTTGTGGCTGATAAGAGCAATGCAAATTCTAAAGAGAAGTAATAAGAGAAATAATGAAATCTTCCTTACTTTTTGAAGTATGTACAATTCCAAACTCCCTGAAGCTACACTTAACCTATTGCATTAAACAGTAATGAACACATATTAGAAATGTCGATATCAGCTTTTAGAATCTGTTGGCATTAAAATATCATTTAAAAATTGTCTTCCAGGTTGTATGTAAGTAACCAGAATATTTTTAAAAAATAAAAACCAGGATTTGTAAATACAGTGAAGTTTAATGTAAACTACAGACTATGGTTAATAGCACAATTTTATTAATACTGTTTCATCAACTGTAACAAATGAACCACACTAATGCAAAGTGTTAATAATAGGGAAAACTTCACGTGTGAGGGAGATACGTGGGTACTCTGTATTTTCTGCATGATTTTTCTGTAAACCTACAATTTCTCCAATAAGAAAGAAACTATATCAAGGGTTGACTATACTCTTTGTTGGGGATTAAATCGCATACCCCACAAAAGACATGTTAAAATCTTAATTCATGTTCCTGTGGATATGAACTCACTTGTAAATAGGACCTTTGGAATATTATTATTAGTTAACATGTGGAGTCATTTGTCAATACGATCTTTGGAGATCCTGTTTAGATGGGACCAAACAGAATGGGCCTTAATTCATGTAACTGGGATCCTTATAATCAGAGGAAATTCAATACAAAACTAAAAGTCAATAGAAGCCATAAGTAAGAGGAAACCAGAGAATGAAACAGATCTGATCATCATGTAGTGGAAGCAGAGATGCAAGCCAAGGGATGCCAAGGATTATAGGAAAGCCAAAACCAGGATGCTACAGACTGTGGGAGAAAATATAGCTTGTCCAGAAATCAATGTTGGACTTCTAACCTCTAAAACCATAAATCAAAAGATTCCTGTTTTTTAAATCAAAAAATATATATATATTAAGTTCTCCAAAGTATTTTTTTGTCAAGTTTCCTTCTACAGTATTCTTTTCCTATTTAGGAGAGAGATTGAAATAATTTTTCTCTAGTAAGAATGATTTGTTTGCTGGTTCATTCTAGATTGTGAGCTGAACTAAAGTGTTTATAAATGGTCTTTTATGCCTCCTTGTTTTCCTCTATGTCACTATTGGTAGCACTTCCCATTGTCAAAACTATCTGCAGTCTAATAAATCAGCATTCAGTAAACTACTATGGAGTCTTCATCACTAACTAAAGCACATGCCTAACACATTTTTCCTTCACCCCAATTTGGGAGGGTACTACTAAAACTTTATGACATATTATAGAGGAAGGAAAGTGATAAAGCATTCCCAATTACATGGGCAACTCTTCTTTCCTTCTTTCTCTAAACAAGAATAATTAGTTGAACTGGAAGGTAAGTTCTATGGGGTAGAGTGAGAAAGAGGTGATAAAAATCAGATGATCCAGAGAGAATTTCATTTTAGGAGACTGTTTTAGGATGGGGTAAAAAAAGAAAAGGTTTAATGAGTTAATTTATTTGAGGTGACTTTGGGAGGCTATCTTAGGTTAGAAATATTTGCTGCACTGGAGGCTCTTTCTAAGTCACAGATTCTGGATAGTTGAGAGAGCTTGCTAAAGAGGACCAGAAATTAAGTGACGTCAGATAAGTATTACTAGAGTACTTCCCGTCCATGCTTGGGGCAGACATTGTCAATCAATAACAACATTGCTGCCACAGCCCTTCTCAATAAAGAGGTTCAGACACCACTACCAATCAGTGGGCATTTGCACTTAAGCCGAACCCCATCTGCCATACCTACCTAGAGTTTAGTCTTACAGGTAAATGGATCCATCCAGTTTTCTCTGGAGCTTTATTTATTCAATGCTCCCCAGAAAGAAAGAAGGCAAAAATTCAGGGGAGAACAAAGATGAACAAACAATTGTTCTAAGGATATAATCACAATACTAAGGATATAATCACAAAACATAGCTTTCAATTCCTGAGTATCTAAATTTACAATGTGCTGGGTATTATGTCATCTTTGATCCTCATGATAACCCTTTGCAGTTGGCATTATCATTTACCATTTTTTGATGAGGATACTGGGACTTAAACTTAAGTGACTTTCCAAAAACCAGAGAACTTGTAAGTAACGGAGCTGAGATGAAAACTCTGATTCCAAATCCATTTTTCTAAGCCAGCCTTTCCCAAAGTGGGAAATGGTTCTAGGTGATATACAAGGATAATTACTTTCTAAAAGGTATGCACTTATATTATAGTTATCTTTTATTTAGGGAAATTGAAAGAGGCTTACTATTTAAAGAAGTGGCATAAAATCTTCCTTTAAATAAATTAAATTTCAAAACCTAAGATTGATTTAATGAGAAATATTAAGCAAATAGAAGTTCAGTTATTTAGAAGGATAAGTGACACTGCATTTAATACATCTATTTACTAATAAGTCAAGGTGAAACAGCTTGAAATAAGTCATAGTTACTGACCACTCCTTAAAGTTCACACAAAAAGAGGTAGTACTCAAACTTATTATAGCTACAGAAGGTGGAGAAATAGCTTAGGTGGCCTGTTGGACTTCCTCTTCCCCACCTGCACTTCATTCCCTCAAGTTCAGGATCTGTGCTTTTAATAGTGACAATTAGCACCATGTACAATTGAACCATGAAAATGAACAAAGAAAAAGCTAGAGGAAAAACCCAAGAATCAGTTTCCTTTCCCAGACATCTTGCTCAAACACTTCTCAAAGGACTAACTCAAAAAACGGGATTCTTAAAGTGGTAGGAAGGAAGGCTACACAATAGGACAAATGTTTGAGTGCAAGTGGAATGTTTGTAAAGCTGCTGAAATGATATGCTGCCCAAATGTTCTCATTTCCTCTAAAGGGTAACTCCTCCCTCCAGTGATAGTGGAGGGTCATCAGTGTAAGTTTACAGAGTGACTCCCTGAATTTTTAAAGTTTTCACTTCTTTATTTTCAGGAGAAACTCTACCAACATAAAGCTACCTCTGATGAATATTGTCTGCTAAAATCATAAGCAAATGGTGCTAATATGATTCCTGAATTCTCAGGTACACTTTCACTCACATTTCCACATTTCTGAAACTGGAATGTACCTTAATCTGATTGCACATTCAATGTGGTCTTTCTTTTTTTCTTCCTCACTGCATCTTACAACTGATGGCATACCGAAATTGAGTAAATATAATGTTCACAAATGCCAGCGGGAGTTGGGGTCAGCCATGATTTTAGAAATATGCCATCAAATATAAACTATAAGTACTATTGGCGTTGAAGTTTTGGGGGTTGCTGTTGTTTGCAATTAAGCACTAAAATATTTTGTTTGAGAAAATATGTTCAAATAAGGGATGACGCAGGTAAAAAAAAATCAAGCAAATACTTTGTTCCAAAGGTTAGAGTCACCTTATTGTCAAAAGAGAAAGAATACAGCAAGGAGAACCAGGTAATTCACAAATTGAAAATCCAAGTGCTCATTTATCTTTATTTTTAATAATTCCATTTGTGTGTGTTAGATCATGGTCATAATGTCACTCTTCATGCTGACTTCTCATGTAAATTACAAATTAGTTTTTATGATAATGATTTACAGAGTTAGCTATTCATTTTCCTGGCAGAGTTACCTACAATGATATCATTCTTCTACCTCTGAGATGGAATATCATGAAAGGAATAGTGTCCAGATGCTTTGATTAAAAAGGTTTAAAGAATATATGTAACATAAAATTCCAAAACAAGCAAAACTAATCCTGCTACCAGTCAAGACAATGGTGCCTTTTGGTGAGAAGAGAGCAGGGAGTGATAAGTGATGCGGGAGCAAGGGTCCCTCTGTGGAGGCTGCCAATATTCTTTCTGTTAACTTGGTGGGTGGTTACACAGGCATGTTTACTTTGTGACAACTCACTGGGCTGTGCACCTATGAGTTGTGCACACTTTCACATTTGTGATATATTCTTCAACTTAAAAAGAAGGTTTAGAAATAAATTCTACAGACATAGAGCTTCCTCTAATATATTAATTATTGGCAGGAAAAAAAAAGATTTATTCTCCCTTCAAGTAAACTGTTCCAGTGGTTTTAATATTGCATTGACCAGGGGGTAAATGTTGACCCTAGGAACATTAATCTTGATATTTTCCCAATTCATTGTCTGTTATCTAGTGTTATCAGAATAGAACACATTTCTATATAAATGACAACTTCTGGTCATTCTCAGAGAATAGCACTAAGCATGAAAATCAGAAATATTGATCTTGTGTTGCATGATGATGTTTCTATTGAAGTGAAATAGTTTCTATAAAATTGTCAAATTGCTGTTCTAACACACCTAACCAACCCTGGAATTGTTCTTGTGTTAGTTTACAAGCTGCCAGAATGCGATATGTCAGAATTGGAACAGCTTTTAAAAAGAATTTAATAAGTTACAAGTTTACAGTTGTAAGCCTATAAAAATGCCCAAACTAAGGCATCAGGGAAAGATACCTTAATTCAAGGAAGGCCAATGTGTGTAGAACACCTCTTTTCTCTGGGAAGTCACATGGCTGGTATCAGTTGGTTCCTTGCTTCTGGGCTCCACTGCTTTCAACCTCTCTTCCTGTGGGAGTTCTTCACTTTGCTTCTCCTGGGCTGGCTTTCATCTCTTGGCTTCCTTTGGCTCTCTCCAGGTTCTGGTTTGCTTAACATCTCATGGCAATGCCTCCTGGGCTCCATGCATCTCCAAACATCTATATCTGCTCTGTCAGCTCTGTCTTTTCTTTAAAATATTTCCCCCTTTTAAAGGACTCCAGTAAACTAATCAAGATGCACCATGAATAGTAGAGTCACATCTCCATCTAATCAAAAGGTCACACCCACAACTGGGCATGTCACATCTCTGTAGAGATAATCTACAGTATTGAATTAGAATTAAAAGAAATGGCTATTCATTATGTGGGGCAAGATGATGGCTTAGTGAGATGTGGAATCTAGTTTACCCTCCAGAGCAGCTAGTAAATAGCCAGGAACAGTACAGAACAACTGCTGGGACTACATTAGTGACTGGACACACAACATACACCAGTCTGGACCAAGTGGAAAGGCTAAGACTCCACACAGAACTGTAAGTGCCCCAAGCCATGCAGGCCAGTGCACCTCCTCAATGGGCATGGCAGGCTGGTTCCCTGAGGGAAAAGGAAACAGACTTTACTAGCAGCAAGGGCTTAGCTCAACCAAATTCCAACTGCAGAATTAATTAACAAATTCTGACTCCTGAAAATAAGCCCCAGCACAAATAAACCTGGAATAAGCACTAAAAGAACTAGGAGTTGTTAGAGGGGCCATGGCTAATGAAAAGGGAAAAAAAGAGGCTTTTTGAGTAGGACAGAATAAAATACTGGAAAAGGGCTGGACCCCAAGCAAAGGGGGCACATAGAGCCTGGAGATACATAATGCCAGGTACCAACTTAAGCTCTTGATTAACAAACCTAAGGAGCAGGGGTCCCTCTCTGAATAGGCTCTTTTTTTTTTTTTTTTCTTTTGGCTTTTTGCTTTTTTTTCCTACTCGTTAACAGCTCATTAGATAGAACTGGAAGCCTTCTCAAGTGCCAGCACTGCCCCAGGCAAGGGTGGAATTAAGCTTGTCTAAGCAACAAAGTAACTAGTCAAGTGAAAGGAGTTAATTCCCTAGGAATTGTATATTCCTCAAGAGAAAGCTGGGGTCCAGCTCAAGTAGAATCCCTTCTTCAAGGAATCAGGCTCCAGATACTGGAAACTGAAGCAATTGATGCCAACCTACAACCTCACCTTTGTCTCAACTATGCCCCCAGCAGGGAGAGTCTGTTGAAGTTAAAGGCACCACATCACTTTGCACTGGTGGGAAGCCACAGGAAGACGAGCAACACGTGCTGGGAAGGATAGGGAAAGCACAGAGTCTAGAGACTTCATAGGAAAGTCTGTCAACCTGCCGGGTCTCACTTTTGGGGAAAACGGTTGCTGGTGACTCTTCCTCATGAGATGTGGGCCAGACTGGTCTGTGAAGACCTGACTGTGGTCTATAATATATGAGGAGACCCTCAAAAAAAAAAAAATAGCCTTCATATAGGCAGGGCAAGAAACAGAAAAACAAGAACTGAAAAATTCTGATTAAACAGAACCTATGCTAGAGGTCTAGGATAAGTTGAACTGAATGTCAAGGAACAGGTAGAGAACAAAGCCATCCAACAAGAAAATCCTAGGTGAAAGAGCGAAAACAACCTCCAAAATAAACTAATTAAGGAAATCAAATGCCTACACAACAGAAAAAATGAGCCATACTAGGAAGAGTGGAGATATGACCCAGTCAAAGGAACAAACATTTCAAATGACATACAGGAGTTGAGACAACTAATTCAGAATGTTCAAAAAGACATGGAAAATCTCATTAAAAATCAAACCAGCAAGTTGAGGGAGGATATAAAGAAGACATTGAGTGAACAAAAAGAACTCGAAAGTTCAAAAAAAATCAGAACTTATGGGAATGAAAGGCACAACAGATGAGATGGAAAATACAATGGAAATCCTACAATAGATTTGAAGAGTCAGAAGAAAAGATTAATGAACTAGAGGACTGGACATTTGAAATCTGACACACAAAAGAAAATATAGGGGAAAAAATGAAAAAATATGAGCAGGGTCTCAGGAATTCGAGTGACAATATGAAGCGCACAAACATACATGTTGTAGGTGTCCCAAAAGGAAGATGAAGAATAAAGGAGAAAATAATCACTGAAAATTTCCCATCTCTTATGAAAGACATAGAATTACAGATCCAAGAAGTGCAGCATACCCCAAACAGAATAGATCAAAATAGATACACTCCAAGACACATACTGATTAGCTTGTCAGATGTCAAAGAGTAAGAGAGAATTTTGAAAGCAGCGAGGGGAAAGCAATTCATCACAAACAAGGGAAGCCAAATAAGACTATGTGTGGATTTCTCAGCAGAAATCATGGAGGCAAGAAGGCAGTGGTATGATATATTTAAGATTCTAAAAGAAAAAAAACTTTGCCAATGAAGAAATCTCTATCTGGCAAAACTGTCCTTCAAATAGAGGAAGAGATTAAAATATTTTCAGACAAACAATCACTGAGAGAATCTGTGACTAAGAGATCCACTCCACAAGGAATACTAAAGGGAGAACTACAGGCAGATAGAAAAAGGCAGGAGAGAGAGGTCTGTAGAAGAGTATAGAAATGAAGGATATCAGTAAAGGTAAAAAGAAAAAAAAAATTAGATATGACATATAAAATACAAAAAGACAAAATAGTAGAAGAAAGTACTGCCTTTACACTAATAACATTAAATGTTAATGGATTAAACTCCCCAATCAAAAGACATAGACTGGCAGAATGAATTTAAAAATAGGACCCATCTATATGCTAAAATGAGGAGACTCATTTTAGACCAAGGACAAAAATAGGTTGAAAGTGAAAAGTTTGGAAAAGATATTTCATGCAAACAACAATCAGAAAAGAGCAGGAGTAACTATAATAATATCCAACAAATTAGATTTCAAATGTAAAACAATTAAAAGAGACACAGAAGGACACTAATAATAAAAGGAACAATTCAAGAAGACATAACAATCATAAATATTTATGCACTGAACCAGAGTGCTCCAAAGTACACAAGGCAAACACTGACAACACTGAAGGCAGAAATAGATACCTTTACCATACTAGCTGAAGACTTCAGTTCTCCAGTTTCATCAGTGGATGGAACATCTAGACAGAGGATCAATAAAGACATAGAGAATTGGAATAATGCAATAAATGAACTAGATTTAACAGACATTTACAGAACATTATACTCCACAACAGCAGGATACACATTTTTCTCAAGTGCTTATAGATCATTCTCAAGGACAGACCATATGCTGGGTCACAAATCTAGTCTCAATAAGTTTAAAAAGACTGAAATCAAATGAAACACTTTCTCGGATCATAATTGAATGAAGTTGGAAATCAATAACAGGCAGAAGGTCAGAAAATTCACAAATATATAGAGGCTAAATAACACACTTTTTAAAAAATTTCTTTTAAAAATATTTCTATTGATAAACATACAAACACAAATATTCTTAACATACAAACATTCCATACATGTTGTATGGTCATTGGCTTACAATATCATCACATAACTGTTTATTCATTACCATGATCATTTTTTAGAACATTTGCATCACTCTAGAAAAAGAAATAAAAAGAAAAAATTCATACACACTATACTCCTTACCCCTTACTCTCACTGACCACTAGTATTTCCATCTACCCAACATATCTTAACCTTTGTTCCCCCATTATTTGTTTTTTTATCCATATTTTTTACTCATCTGTCCATACCCTAGATAAAGGGAGCTTCAGATACAAGGTTTTCATAATCATACAGTGACATTGTAAATGTTATATCTTCATACAATCATCTTCAAGAAACAAGGCTACTAGAACACAGCTCTACAGTTTCAGTTACTTCCCTCCAGTCACTTCAATACACCATAAACTGAAAAGGGATATCTATATAATGCATAAGAATAACCTCCATGATAACCTCTCGACTCTGTTTGAAATCTCTCTGCCACTGACACTTTATTTTTTCTCATTTCTCTCTTCCCCCTTTTGGTCAAGAAGGTTTTCTGAATCCCTTGATGCCAGGTCCCAGCTCACCCAGGACTTCTGTCCTATGTTGCCAGGGAGATTCACACCCCCATGTCCCATGGAGGGGGGTGGGGAGAACAGTGAGTTCACCTGCCATGTTGGCTTAGAGAAAGAGGCCACATCTACGCAACAAAAGAAGTTCTCTGGGGGTGACGCTTAGGCCTAATTTAAGTAGGCTTAGCCTATCCTTTGCAGGAATAATACACAACGAACTATTTTTTGTGGTTTTTTTTTTTTTTTGGAGGGGTGCACAGTCTGGGAATCAAACCTGGGTCTCCTGCATGGAAGGCAAGCATTCTTCTACTGAAAAACAACACATTCTTAAACAACCAGTGGGTCAAGGAAGAAATTGCAAAAGAAATCGGTAAGTATATTGAGACAAAGGAAAATGAAAACACAACATATCAAAATTTGGGAGCTGCAGCAAAGGCAGTGCTAAGAGGGAAATTTATTGTTTTAAATGCCTATATTGAAAAAGAAGAAAGAGTAAAAATTGAGGAATTAACTGTTTACTTGGAAGAACTAGAGAAAGAACAGCAAACAAACCTTAAAAGAAACAAAAGGAAAGAAATAACAATGATAAGGGCAGAAATATATGAAATTGAAAACAATTGAGAAAACCAATTCGGTTCTTTGAGAAAATCAGTAAAATCAATGGACCCGGGTGTGCCACGGTGGCTCAGCAGGTAAGAATGCCTGCCTGCCATGCCTGAGGACCCGGGTTCGATTCCGGTGCCTGCCCATGTAAAAAAAAAAAAAAAATCAATGGACCCTTAGCTAGGTTCACAAAAACAAAAAGAAAGAGGATGCAAATAAATAAAGTCAGAAATGCAAGAGGAGACATAACCACTAATCCTGCAGAAATAAAGGAGGTAATGAGAGGATAGTATGAGCTACTATATGCTAATAAACTAGACAAATGTAGATGAATTGGACAACTTCCTAGAGCGGTATGAACAACCAACATTTACTTGAGAAGAAACAGATGAATTCAACAAACCAATCACAAGTAAAGAGATTGAACCAGACATCAAGAAGCTCCTAAAAAAGAAAAGTCCAGGACCAGATGGCTTCACATGTGAATTCTACCAAGCATTCAAGAAATAATTAGTAGCAATCCTGCTCAAACTCTTCAAAAAAATTGAAGAGGAGGCAAAGCTACTTAACTCATTCTATGAAGTCAACATCATCCTAATACCTAAGCCAGAAAAAGACACTACAAGAAAATAAAATTACAGACCAATCTCTCTAATGAATATGGATGCAAAAATCCTGAACAAAATACTTATAAATTGAATCCAGTGACATATTAAACGAATTATACACCATGACCAAGTGGGATTTATTCCAGGTATGCAAGGATGGTTCAACATAAGAAAATCAATTAATGTAATACACCATATCAACAAAAAAAAAGCAGAAAAAAATGATCATCTCAATTGATACTGAAAAGACATTTGATAAAATTTAACATCCTTTCTTGATGAAAACACTGGAAAAGATAAGAATAGAAAGGAACTTCTTCAACATGATAAAGGTAATATATGAAAAAGTCACAGCTTTTCCTCTAAGATCAGGAAAAAGACAAGGATGCCCACTGTCACCACTGTTATTCAACATTGTGCTAGAAGTTCTAGTCAGAGCAATTAGACAAGAAAAAGAAATAAAAGTTATTCAAATTATAAAGGAAGAAACAAAACTCTCACTGTTTACAGATGAGACCATATATCAAAAATCCCAAAAAGTCTACAGCAAAGCTACTAGAGCTAATAAATGAGTACAGAAAAGTGGCAGGGTGGAAAATCAACACATAAATATCAGCTGTGTTTCTATGCACTAGTAATGAGCAATATGGGGGGAAAATCAAGAAAAAAAAATCTATTTACAATAGCAAACAAAAGAATCAAATATTTAGGAATAAATTTAACTAAGGATACAAAAGACCTATACACAGAAATGATAAGAAATTGCTGCAAGATATCATGAAAGACCTAAATAAATGGAAGGTTATGTTCATGGATTGAAAGACTAAATATAGTTAAGATGTCAATTCTACCCAAATTGATTTAATAGAATCAATGCAATATGAATTAAAATCCCAATAACTTACCTTGCAGAAATAGAAAAAACAATAACCAAATTTATTTGGAAGGGAAGTGTGACCTGAATAGCTAAAAATATCTTGAGAAAGAAAAATGAAGTGAGAGGCTGCACACTACCTGACTTTAAAGCATATTACAAAGCTATGATGGTCAAAACAGCATCGTACTGGCATAAAGATAGATAAACTGACCAATGAAATTGAACAGAGTATTCAGATATAGACCCTCTAATCTATGGATAATTGATCTTTGATAAGGTGGTCAAGCCAACCAACCTGGGACAGAGTGGCCTCTTCAATAAATAGTGCTCAGAGAACTTGATATCCATGTGCAAAAGAATGAAAGAGGATTCATATCTCACACCTTATACAAAAATTACTTAAAATGGATCAAAGCCCTAAACATTAGAGCTAAGACTGTAAAACTTTTGGGAGAAAATGTAGGGAAATATCTTATAAATCTTGTAACTGAAGGTGGTTTCCTAGACCTTATACCTAAAGCATGAGCATTAAAAAAAGAAATAGATAAATGGGAACTCCTCAAAATAAAACAGTTTTATGCATCAAAGAACTTTGTCAAGAAAGTAAAAAGGCAGCTTATGCAATGGGAGCCAATATTTTGAAACACATATCAGATAAGGTTTTAGTACCTAGAATATGTAAAGAGATTCTTCAACTCAACAACAAAAAGACAAACAACCCAATTTAAAAAATGGTCAAAAGGCCTGAACAGACACTCCTCAGAGGAGAAAATACAAATGGCTAAAAGGCACATGAAAAGATGCTTAACTTCACTGGCTATTAGGGAAGTGCAAATCAAAACCACAATGAAATATCATCTGATACCCACTAGAATGGCCATTATTAAAAGAAAAAAACAGAAAATGACAAGTACTGGAGAGGATGTGTAGAAAGAGGCACATTTATCTACTGTTGGTCGGAATTTCAAATGGTACAATGGCTCTCAAAGGCAGTTTGGTGGATCCTCAGGAAGCTAAGTATAGAATCGCCATATGATCCAGCAATCCCATTACTAAACATATATTCAGAGGACCTGAGGGCAAGGACACAAATGGACATTTGCACACCAATGTTTATAGCAGCATTATTTATGATTACCAAGAGATGGACACAGCCCAAATGTTCATACACGCATGAGTGGCTAAACAAGCTGTGATATATACATACAATGGAATATTATGCAGCTGTAAGACAGAATAAAGTCATGAAGCATTTAACAATGTGGATGAACCATGAGGATATTATGCTGAGTGAAATTATCTAGAAACAAAAGGACAAATAATGTGTGGCCTCACTAATATGAACTAAAATTAATGAGTAAACTTTGAGAATTAAAGTTAATAACACAGGTTATCAGGAGACAGAAATAGGGTAGAGATTGGGCAATTGGTGCTGAAGGAATACAACTCGTAAAATTCAGCAAAGGATAGCAAAATACTACCTGGTTGTAGCACAATAAATATAATTACTGAATGAAGCTGAATGTGAATACAATAATTTCCTTCTGGTTTCATATGATTTTAAGGATAAAGACTGAGACAGTATAATTTAGGAATGCCTAGAGTGGACAATGATGGTGATTAAATGTACAAATAAAAAAAACATTTTTACATGAGGGAGAACAAATGAATGTCAATATTGCAGGGTGTTGAGAATAAATGGTATATGGGAAAAAGTACAATCAATGCAAGCTAGGGTCGATAGTCAACAATAACATTGTACTATGCTTCCACTGAATGTAACAAAGGCACTATGCCAAAACTAAATGTCAACAAGAGGGGAGATTGGGAAAGGGATATGGAGTCTTCGTGGAAGAAAAAGAAATATCTTCAGATAAGAGTATGGTAGTGAAGGCATGTCTGTACACTTAGGCTAGATTGTATGATATGTGGATAAAACTGTTTAAAAATGAACAGAGAGAAACAAGTGCTAGAGAAAATGTGCAGAAAGAGATGTACCTATTCACTGTTGGTAGAGAAACTGAGCAGTGCAGCCCCTTGGAGGGCAGTGTGGTGGTAAACAGGAGGCTGAGGTGGGGTTGCCATATGATCCTGAAACTCCATTGCTCAATATATAACTAGAGGAACTGAGAGTGGGGACAGGAATGGACAATTGCACACTGGTGTTTATGGTGGCAGTGTTCTTGATTCACAACAGATGGGAGTGGTGTAAGGGTACAACTGAGAAATGGAAGGGGGAACCATGGTGTATACACACAATGGACTAATGAGCAGTGAGCTGCAGGAAGGAATGAAGGTGTGAAGCACACACTAGGTGAATGAACATTAAGGACTATATGTTGAAGGAAATGTCAGCAAGAAAAAGATAAATACTATCATGTCTCAATCATATGGACTGACTATGATGTAAAAGCTCAGTGAACTGAAGTCGAGAACATGTTAACAGATTGGGGCCTATTGCAAAGGGTCCTGGATTGTAAGCTCTTACAGCAGTCACATATATTCAGGAGGTATAACTGTTAATTCTAAATTCTAAGATACTGAGTTGTTTGTATATAACTTGGTCATTCCCAGAAACTTTGGGTATTTATGTGACACCTGAGACTCAGAACTCTGAATCTATGAAAGTCAGCAGTACCCCATACAGGAACTGTTTTAAAAAGGTGAAAAACTGAGCAGACTCCAAGTAGAGATATGAATGAAATTGATCTGAATAGCACTCAGGTATATTAGAATACAGGGTAAAGGGTGATATCGTCCATATTTTAAAACTTCAACTTCTGTGTGAGACTAAAGGGAGACATGTTTATCTAGTGTAAAACTTATCTTTTGGGTAGTGCATTTCTTAATTTAACTTGTATGGTCATTTTAGTTAATACAATAAGTCCATGGAATCTTGAATAGGGCATGAGATTTTGTTGGTTTGTCCAGGTTATGTGGATATATCCCAGAGTTATGTGGGCTGTGAATAAAGAAGTATTTGCAAGGTCCCCTTGGGAGACTTGGGAGAAAGGAGGAAATATTCAACTTCCCCATTTAGAGAATTTCTGATATTCTTGCAAGCATATTCTCGCAAGTAGGGACAACCAAATCAATAGGCTGAGCAGTTGATCTTGGGATTCGCCCCTATGAAACTTATACCTGCAGAGGATAGGCTAAGCCTACTTACAATTAGGTCTAAGAGTCACTCCAGAGAATCTCTTTCATTGCTCAAACGTGGCCTCTCTCTCTAAGACAATCTGGAGGTGAACTCACTGCCCTTCCTCCTATGTGGGACATGAGTCCCAGGGGTGTAAATCTCCCTGGCAACATGGGACAGAAATCCTGAGAAGAGCTGGGACCTGGAACTGTGACACGTCCTTTTGCCTTTTCTGCAGCAGCACCATTCTTTCCCACTTATGTCAGGCAATACCTCCAGATTTTTCCTCATTTCTTTGTTCACTGAGGAACTCTGGTCCTGGTCACTCACAGAAACCTCTGCATCTTTCGGGTACCTGAAATGACTCACCTCTTTTTCCCTCTTTCTGCTTACCTGGCCCATGGCTCTTCTACCCTTTCTTCAATACTGGGTGTGTCCCACTAATCTTCCATGTCCCCAGTCCACAACAGAGAATCTTTACAAAACAAATATGAATTATTTCAAATATATAGAAAGTACAGAGAATAGTGCCACCACCTATCCAGATTTAAAGTTCCCCTCCCACACTCCCCACCCTCCTCTTCCCCCATTCCCCTTTCCCAGAGGTAATCCAATTCCTGAAGTTGGTGTGTATCTGGTCCATGCATTTTTCTCATTTTACTAACCTTTATATACCCTCAAACAATATGTAATAGTACCTTGAATAAATCACAAATGCATAATGTCAAGGGGGAGAAAAACAAGTTGCAAAAAGATACTGTTAATAAATATTTTAAAAGTGCACAATTTCACATTAATCTCAAGCAGAAGTGACTGTCTCTCTATCAGTAGACTGGACTGCAAAAGCATACTCAGATTTAACATCCTAAAACATCTGAAACAACCAACTCATTCTGTACATCACTCAAGATTCTATTTTTGTCCTCTGGGATATTTGGTTGTATTGCTCACAACTAACTGGGCCTAGCTAAGAGCTCAGTCCTCCACCCAATTATGCAGCCATTTCCTGGCCTGGGCAACAAAGAAGTCATAGACAGCTTTACAGAGCCACAGATAGAGTCAACACAGAGCCCAAGGATCAGAGTCCCCTGCCTGTGTTCACCACCACATGTAACCCCACTCTCTTCCTGCAATAGCCTTATGGGTGGGCCTCAGACACCCCTCTCTTCATAATACTATTTAGAGACTTAGGGGACTAATGATAACTTTTAAAATATACACTTTTATTTTACTCTTATACAAATACATAGCTTTCTGCATTTTTTAATTACATGAACAATTCACTCATCAAAGAAAGAAACAAACAGAGCACTGACACTGATACACAAAACTGAGAATTTGGGTTTGTTTTATGTCCAAAATTGAACCCTACATTAAAAAATCCAACAAATACCTTTCTTTGAACTTAAATTCTGAAAACTGGATTATACATAATGAGAATTTTACATATAACTCCTTTTGCATTCCTTTCTATTACAAGTGTAATAAAGTCATCTGGCCAATACGAATATTTTCACTTTTCATATTCACTCTTACGTTGGATTGAGGTGTGTACCAATTTGGACATTTTCTTGGTCCACATTGTAAAAAAGATCTCTTCAAGGTGTTACTCCAGTTAAGGCGTGACTCAAATGAATTAAATTGGGCTTTAATCTGAATTACTGGAGTCCTTTATAAGAATAATGAAAGTCAGATGGAAAGAGAAGCAACAGGAAGCAGCCAGAAGCTGCTTCTGGAACCCAGAAGAAAAAGGAGAACATGCCACAATGTGTACAGCCATATGACAGAAAAGCCAAAGAAACCCCAAACTTGCCAGCCTGCCAGAAATAAGACCCCTGGGAGTCAGTAAGCCTTCTAGCCTCTGAAACTAAAAGCCAATAATTTCCTGCTGTTAAGTCAATCCATTGTATGACACTTTTTTCAGCACCTCAGAAATTAAAACAACTCTCAAATCAGGCAATGTTTTTTCTTAAATCGCCCACTCGTGGTGATATAAAAATTCTTTCACTATTGCATAAACAAGGTCTTCAGTTTTAATGAAGACATCACAGCTAAATAATATAGGTCCTATAAAATCGATAAAATAATACAGGTCCTTCAGGAAGCCTGAAAGGTATGTGACACACTTAAACTCTTGGTCTTTCTTTTCTATATAAGGGAAATTACTTTTTGTGAGGGACTATAGTGTCCTTTGTATATGGGCACTTTTGGTTTCATAATCTAATAATAACATGGAAAAGGATGGTAGCCAAAAGTAAGGCTGGTTGTGGTTTTGCATGAGTCTAACAAATACGTTATTTTTCTTTCAGATGTCCTTATTTTCTTTGCATATATCCTAGACAATGTAGCTCATTGTCTTCTGAAACTCTAAGGACCCTGGACTTTGTAACTCTCCTACATAGATTCAAACAACACTTTCAATCTTTGGGTTCTAAGTAAACCACTTCACCCCTCTGAGGCTGTTTCCTCATTGGTATGTAAGGTTAATAACACTCACTTGGACAGGTGATGGATTATAGGTAACACACATGAATACCTAGCACAGTGCCAGGCATGTCATAGATATGACCTAGTTTTAAGAGAACTCTTCTCAAATAATTTCACGAAGATTAAATAAGGGTGAAGGATAAACTCAAAGGACCTGTTGATTTTGTTTTTTGTTTGTTTCTGTTTTTGCTGATTTTATCAGTTGTTCCTGAATTGACTAAATCAATCTATTGGATTGGACATTAATGTGATCAAAGATTTTGATAATCAATCCATATTTACTGATGACTGCTGGGTAACCCTCTGGGGGAAGAAAAGATGAAGTTGATGCCTATTTCATACCACATACCAGAATAAACTCCAAATGGATAAAACACCTACTTTTTAAAAAATGAAACACAAAAGAATAAGAGGAAAATATGGGAGATTTTTTTTATTAAGGGCTTTTCAACTCTGACTTACAATTCAGATGTCATAAAACTAAATAAAAACACTACTAAAAATGACATGCCAAAATCAAAAGACAAAAACAAAAGAGCTGGAAACTATCTACAACTCACTGTATCAACAGAGGGCTAATCTCCATCATATGTAGGAAGTTGCTAGAAATAAAAAAGACAAAGACTAACAACCCAATAGAAAAAAATGAGCAAAGTATAAAACAGAAAAAAAGAAAATACAATGTTCTTAAAATGTATGAAAATATTTCAATTGCAGACACAATAAAGGTAATGGCAAAACAGTACCACACTGAGATACCATTTCTCATCTATCAAATTTTCAAAAATCCAAAAGACTAATAAACATTTAGTTCATGAATCTATAGGGGATTATGGAGTACATACATTATTGGTGAGTGTGAAAATGACACAACCCCTATGGAGGGGAATTTGAGAACGTCTATTAAAATTATACATGAATTTATCCTTAGCAATCCTACTTCTGTGAATCTATTTTAGGGATATACCTGTGCACTTAGGAAATCATGCACACAGTTATTCATTACAGAATTGTTTATAATAACAACAACATGGAAGCAACTCATGTGTCCTTCAAAAGGGAATTGGTTGGGCAGGCCACAGTGGCTTAGCAGGCAGAGTTCTTGCCTGCCATGCTGGAGACCTGGGCATGATTCCTGGGCTTGGCCTGCCCATGTTAAAAAAAAAAAGCGGGGGGGGGGGCGGAATTGGTTACATAATCATAACTCAGCCACAGCATGGAAAACTCTGCAGCCTTTAAGAATGAAGATGCTTTCTATGCATTGATATGAAAAGAGCACAGATCGTTGAATGAAAAAAGTTCAGAATCAGGAACACAGTATGAGACGTCTGTTTAAGAAAGGAGGATAATATTAATACATATTAATACTTGTTCACATTTACATAAAAGATTAATAGCGATACACAGCACATGAATAAAAGTGATTTCCTGAAGCCATATCCTGAGTCCCAGCCTTTCTCCTTCCTCCTCAGACAGCATGAGCTTCACCACCTGCTCCACCACCTTCTCTACCAACTATTCATCTCTGGGCTCTGTCCAGCTGCCAGCCACCAGGTCTAGCTAGCCAGCAGCATGGTCAGCATCTTTGGGGGCACTGAGATATCCTTCTCCTAGTCCCATAGCTCTGTGAGCAGCCTAGGGTCTGGAAGCCTGGCTGGTGACTAGGACAGGTTCCCAGATCTCCCTGTCCTAGTCCCATAGCTCTGTGAGCAGCCTAGGGTCTGGGACCCTGGCTGGTGACTGGAGGGCATCCAATGTGAGGAGGAGACCATGGAAGCCCTGAATAACAACCTGGCCTCCTGGACACAGGGAATCAGAGACTGGATGGCAAAATTTGGGAACACTTGAAAAAGAAGGGACCCCAGATGAGTGACTGAAGCCAGTAACTAAAGACAACTGAGGAATTGAGGGCCCAGATCTTTGAAAATTCTGTGGGCAATGTCTGCATCCTTCTGCAAACTGACAATGCCAGGCTGGCTGCGGATGACTTCAGAGTCAGTATGAGATTAAGCTGTCAAAGCGCCAGTCGGTGTACAGCAACATCCATGAGCTTTGCAAAGTCACTGATGACACCAATGTTATTCAGCTGCAGCTAGAGATGGTGGTTGAGACTCTCAAGGAGGAACTGTTCTTCATGAAGAACCATGAGGAGGAAGTAAAGGGTCTACAAACCCAGATTGCCAGCTCTCGTCTGACCATGGAGGTGGATGTCCCCAAGTCTCAGGACCTCAGCAAGGTCATGGCAGACATCCAGGCCCAGTATGATGAGTTGTTTCAGAAGAACCAAGAGAAGCTGGATAAGTACTGGTCTTAGCAGATTGAAGAGAACACCACAATGGTCACCTCTCAGTCTGCTGAGATAGGAGCTACAGAGATGACATTCATGGAGCTGAGATCTACTGTCCACTCCTTAGAAATCTACCTGGACTCCATGAGAAATCTGAAGGACAGCTTGGAGAACAGCCTGCAGGAGGTGGAAGCCCTGCTATACCCTGCAGATGGAGCAGCTCAGTAGAGTCCTGCTGCACCTGGAATCAAAGCTGGCACAGAACCGGGAAGAGAGGCAGCACCAGGACCAGGAGTACAAGGCCCTGCTGAACATCAAGGTCAAGCTAGAGGAAAACTGCCACCTACCACCACCTGCTAGAAGATGGGGAGGATTTTAATCTCAGTGACACCCTGGACAGCAGCCAACTCCATGCAAACCATCCACAACACCACCACGCGCAGGATCGTGAATGGCAAAGTGGTATCTGAGACCAATAACACCAAAGTTCTGGGGCTCTGAGGCAGCTGATAGCAGGGTACCATTTGGGGAATGGGTGGCCAATAAAAACTTCTGCACCTTAAAAAAAGGGGGGAGGATTTCCTACAAAGAATAGGAGAAATAAGAAAGATAAGGGTAGGAGCCAGACTTCACAGTATATTCATTTTTGTATCATTCTTACTTTTTAAGACATGAATTTATTATCTACCCATAAAATTAAATTAAACTTAAAGTATACCTACTGATTCACTTGTTATATAGAAAGCCCTGTATTCGGTATTACAGTGACACTTTCAAACCACCTATAATGGGTATTTATGAGCATTAATGTGTTAGATTTTGTGTTCTGCATTGGTTGGTTAGGGGCTAAAGGATTTACATGTTTTACAAGTTACATTAGACTAGAGGTCCCATCTTTGACTTTATACCTCTCTTCCTTAGAGCCTAAAATGAATATAATTTTAGGGAGACAGAAGACACATTGGTAAAAATATAACCATCTTTAGCATAGGACAGTAGCTAAACAAATACTGAAGGAAAAATTTCTAGATTAGAGTAGGGAAAAGCCCAATGGATTGAACTAGACCAGAAAAGTGTCAAGGGAAGTAAAACTTTAAATGGGTCTTGGCTATCTAATAAATTAAAATTTTTTCACTAGTGTTTCCTTTAATTAATACTTCCCTGATTGTGTTAATTTCCTAAAGGTGGGGTGGGGGAAGATAAGGAGAGGAGAGAGGCAGGAAAGAATATGCCACATCTCCACCCAATTATTGAAAAGTGAATAATCTTGCAAAATTAGATGTTTTTATTCATCTTAGTCCTTTAAAACAAAAGGAGTACACAGAAGTAAGAGTTGGACTGTGTGCTGGTTTGAAGCTATTATGTACCCCAGAAAAGCTATGTTCTTTAATCCTCATTCAATATTGCCGGGTGGGAGCTTTTTTATTGTTTTCATGGAGATGTGGTACCACCCAATTATGGGTGGTAACTTGATTAGGTGGTTTCCATGGAGATGTGTCTCCACCCGTTCAAGGTGGAGTTGTTATTGGAGCACTTTAAGAGGGAACCATTTCAGAAAAAGCTTTAGTGCTGAAAGAATCCATATAGACAGAGACCTCTGGAGATGCAGAAAGAAAACACCCCAGGGTAAGACTTATGAAATGACAAGAGGAAGCTAGCAGAAGTTGCCATGTGCCTTTCCAGCTGACAGAGGTGCTCTGGACCCCTGGCCTTTCTTGAATCAAGGTATCTCCCTGGATGACTTAGTTTGGATATTTTCAAGGCCTTAGAATTGTAAACTTGCAACTTAATAAAACTCCCCTTTTTAAAAGCCATTCCTTTTCTGATATATTACATTCCCCCAGCTTTAACAAACTAAAACAAAATTAAACTCATAATTTTAAAAGCTTACTTTTTAATTTAATTTTATTCCTTTCCAATTTCAAGTTTTATAAAATCTCAGGAAGCTTTCCCTTTTGACAGCTTTCATAGACATCTTCTCTGCATGGAGAGGAATCAGAAGGGGAAATATAAGTTTCTATTCCCATCTTACACATAGAGGCTTCACTTTGTAAATTCTCTTTAGTCTGCAGGATCCAAGATGTGATGAGAAGGAAATATACACTTAAAGTAGTCAATAGGCATGACGGTCAGGATTAGAACTAATGTCTGAATGGTCTCTTTGGCACAACTAGTCTACCCCTGAACACCTCACATGACAGGGAACTTTATTATAGTCATTTTGATGTAGCTCTGTAGAGAAGTTCTTACATGGTGATGGAAAACATCCTATATCTTCAACCCACTGGCTCTGCTGCTAGTCTTAGGTCCCTATAGACAAGATAAATTCATCTCACACAAGTTAACTAGTTATACCAGAAGAATTACCTTGCCTTATGTTGGTTCGGAGTCATGATTGGGGGTGGGGGAAAGGGTGGCTGCCCCACCAGAGAGACGTAAATAATGTGTTATTTTTGTTAGCTTCATTGTAAGCAAACTTTTACCTTGTGGATTTAAAAATAAGTAAATAGATAACAATGTTTAGATTAATTGCAAAATAGCATATTACAGCATATTTTATTATACATACCATTTAGTCATCTACTTATCAAATGCATTTGAAAACTACAACATTTTCAGGACCATACTAAACTCGTAAAATGGCAAGTAGGATAACAGCTGTCTTCTAAACCCCCTCTCTGAAGCATTTCAGTAGTCCCCATTATTAAAGGACTAAGTGCTCAAAGAAACAAAATTTAGGTGTGATAAACAGGGGACAAGCAAATTTCTCTTCCACCAGAGGAATGGCCACAGAGAAATAAGATGCTTTTCCTGGAGAATAAGAGTTATATTGAATAAAATACTGTCATCTAAGTTAGTAATACCCTCAAGCAGCTTTTACGGCTCTCTACAGAAATAAATTAGCCTGCTCATTTGGGAATTTAGTGGTGTTTGGAATGCAGAGAATGACAATGAGGTTGGAAAGGGACTGGCTTTGGGGCTTATTTTCCTTTATAAATAATAATGAACCTTTTCCAACATGAAGTAATGTGAAATGAAAAAAAAAAATCTGTCCCTAGAGTACAAAATTACTTCATAACCCAATTTGCATTTCTCCACTCCAAGCATATTTTCCGGGAGGTCTACTTAGACAGAGAAAGCTGCTATGTTATAATTAATTTTAACAAATGCTTGGCAAACAGCTGGACAGTGTACATGCTACCCTAGACCAAGAATGAAACAGAACTGAACTTTTCATGCTGTCTTTTTCACAATGACATTATTTAGGCATTTAAAATGATCAGGACTGCAAATTCCTTTGTTCTTAATTCTTTTGTTTTTCTTCATTTGGTCTTTTTTTAATTATTATTATTCCACTTGAATACACAGGCAGTTTGTAAAAACTGTTAAGAAATGTGGGAGGTAATTGGGTCTTTGTGTGGCAAAACTAGAAGGGTGTTAGGTATCTGTTATTCATCAAACAGACTACTTCTTTTTCTTTTCTATTTTTCCCCTGTGTCAGAAAAATAATTTGCACAACTTCTGGCTTATAATGTACAGTTTAATTGTAGAAAAAGTGCTTTCAAATTAGATCTTTATGTCATTTTCCATGTAATACATTCATGTTTTCTTAAAGCACTATTTGGTAAAAGCAAGTGATAGCCTTGAGATGTGATCAGCAATGCTCAAGCACTATTTCTCTTTTATATCCCTGCACATGGAATGTGGGCAAGCAAAACAATGAGTCATTTTTGAGTAAGAAAATAAATCTTGAGAGAACTAATACTATGATTCAAAAGTAATAACATACTTTCTATCTATTCAGGAGCTTGTTGTTCTGTATTAGATCATTTACATATTTCTCTATTACTATAATTTATTTGAAAATTTACAAAATCTTAATTATGGAAAAATAGACATCTGTAATTTCCCAGGCAAATTAATAAAATGATGTGTATCACTCAACATATTATGGGATGAAAAACAATGACATCCTTTTTATGTTTTTAAAAGCAGATTGTTTCAGTTTGCTAAAGCTGCTGGAATGCAATATACCAGAAATGGGTTGGCTTTTATAACAGGGATTTATCAGCTTATAAATTTACAGTTCAAAGGTCATGAAAATGTCCAATTAAAGCATCAGGAAACAGATACCTTCTCTAAAGAAAGGCTGCTGGCATCCAGGGTTCCTCTGTCACATGGGAAGGTACATGGCCAGCATCTGCTGATCTTTTGCTCCCGAGAGTTGCTGTTTCCAGCTCCTAGGTCCAGCGGTTTTCTCTCAGGTCCTGTGGATCCTTCTTAGCATCTCTGGGATGTTATCCTCTTGTTGTTCATCAAACAGACTATTTCTTTTTCTTTTCTATTTTTCCCCTGTATTCAGAAAAAATAATGTGCACAACTTCTGACTTATAATGTATAGTTTAATAGTAGAAAAAGTGCTTTAGAATTAGGTCTGCATGTCATTTTCCATGTAGTGCATTCACTGTTTTCTCAAAGCACTATTTGGTAAAAGCAAATAGTTTCTGTCCTTTATCCTCTTATAAAGGACTTCATTAAAGTCTCAACTGAAACACCCTAATCAAAAAGTCCCACTTTTTGGGCGGGCCGCGGTGGCTCAGCGGGCAAAGTGCTTGCCTGCTATGCCGGAGGACCTCGGTTCGATTCCCGGCCCCAGCCCATGTAACAAAAACGGAGAAACAAAACACAATAAAACAAGAAAATGTTTAAAAAAAGATGTTTCCCTTTCTTCCTCCCTTCCTTCCTTCTATCCTTCCTTCCTTCTCTCTGTCTTTCCTTTAAAAAAAAAAAAAAAAAAAAAAAAGTCCCACTTTTTGTAGGTCTGCACCCACAAAAATGGATTAAAAGAACATGGCCTTGAGAACAGCTCCCAGAGCCACGACAGAGATCAAAAAGACAGTGTACCCCATCCTGGAACGGCTGACTGGCTGATAGAACCCGCTCCGGTGATATCATCGAGGGGCGCGGGCTTCACCGGGCGGGGCGGCAAGCGGCCGGAGTTCCTCCCTTCCCCCTTCCCAGGCCGGCTGGGAGAATTGGACAGGCGGTCCCCTCAAGCCGCGGCGGCTAGCGCCCACACCACGCACAGCCCCCCGGACCAGCTGAGAGAATTGGATCGGAAATCCCCAGACCGCGGAGAACGGTGACAGGGGGGGTCCTTCCAAACACGTGACTCCCCAGCAACGGCGCACTCTCCCGGGCGGGCCGCGGCGGCTGGCGCCCTCCGGCCATGCTTGGCGCCCCGGGCTGACTGGGAAATTCGGACGGGCGCTCTCCCGGGCTGCGGCGGCTGGCGACACTCCCCGCGTTCGGACCCCGGGCCGGCTGGCACTCTTCCAAGCCGCTTGGGCTGGCGAACCTCTCCGACGGCGAGAGTTTTCCAAAGTTAAAGGACCCACAGCACCTTTTACTAGTGGGACCCGCAGACAAACGTGTGCCACGAGCGCCACCTACTGGGCAGGATAAGAAAAACAGAACCCAGAGATTTCACAGAAAAATCCTCCAAATTGTTGGGTCCAACACCCAAGGAAATCTGACTAAATGCCCAGACGCCAGCAGAAGATAACGGATCACGCTCCAAAAATTGAAAATATGGCCCAGTCAAAGGAACAAACCAATAGTTCAAATGAGATACAGGAGCTGAGACAACTAATTCTGAATATACGAACAGAAATGGAAAACCTCTTCAAAAATGAAATCGATAAATTGAGGGAGGACATGAAGAAGACATGGGCTGGACAAAAAGAAGAAATAGAAAAACTGAAAAAAACAAATCACAAACTTATGGAAGTGAAGGATAAAGTAGAAAAGATGGAAAAAACAATGGATACCTACAATGATAGATTTAAAGAGACAGAAGATAGAATTAGTGATTTGGAGGATGGAACATCTGAATTCCAAAAAGAAACAGAAACTATCGGGAAAAGAATGGAAAAATTTGAACAGGGTATCAGGGAACTCAAGGACAATATGAACCACACAAATATACGTGATGTGGGTGTCTCAGAAGGAGAAGAGAAGGGAAAAGGAGAAAAACTAATGGAAGAAATTAACACTGAAAATTTCCAAACTCTTATGAAAGACCTAAAATTACAGATCCAAGAAGTGCAGCGCACCCCAAAGAGATTAGACCCAAATAGGCATTCTCCAAGACACTTACTAGTTAGAATGTCAGAGGTCAAAGAGAAAGAGAGGATCTTGAAAGCAGCAAGAGAAAAAGAATCCATCACATACAAGGGAAACCCAATAAGACTATGTGTAGATTTCTCAGCAGAAACCATGGAGGCTAGAAGACAGTGGGATGATATATTTATATTAATAAAAGAGAAAAACTGCCAACCAAGACTCCTATATCCAGCAAAATTGTCCTTCAAAAATGAGGGAGAAATTAAAACATTCTCAGACAAAAAGTCACAGAGAGAATTTGTGACCAAGAGACCAGCTCTGCAAGAAATACTAAAGGGAGCACTAGAGTCAGATACGAAAAGACAGAAGAGAGAGGTATGGAGAAGAGTGTAGAAAGAAGGAAAGTCAGATATGATATATATAATACAAAAGGCAAAATGGTAGAGGAAAATATTATCCAAACAGTAATAACACTAAATGTTAATGGACTGAACTCCCCAATCAAAAGACATAGACTGGCATAATGGATTAAAAAACAGGATCCTTCTATATGCTGTCTACAGGAAACACATCTTAGACCCAAAGATAAACATAGGTTGAAAGTGAAAGGTTGGGAAAAGATATTTCATGCAAATAACAACCAGAAAAGAGCAGGAGTAGCTATACTAATATCCAACAAATTAGACTTCAAATGTAAAACAGTTAAAAGAGACAAAGAAGGACACTATATACTAATAAAAGGAACAATTAAACAAGAAGACATAACAATCATAAATATTTACGCACCGAATCAGAATGCCCCAAAATACGTGAGGAATACACTGCAAACACTGAAAAGGGAAATAGACACATATACCATAATAGTTGGAGACTTCAATTCACCACTCTCATCAATGGACAGAACATCTAGATAGAGGATCAATAAAGAAATAGAGAATCTTAATATTACTATAAATGAGCTAGACTTAACAGACATTTATAGGACATTATATCCCACAACAGCAGGATACACCTTTTTCTCAAGTGCTCATGGATCATTCTCAAAGATAGACCATATGCTGGGTCACAAAGCAAGTCTTAACAAATTCAAAAAGATTGGAATCATACACAGCACTTTCTCGGATCATAAAGGAATGAAGTTGGAAATCAATAATAGGCAGAGTTCCAGAAAATTCACAAATACATGGAGGCTCAACAACACACTCTTAAACAACGAGTGGGTCAAAGAAGAAATTCCAAGAGATATTAGTAAATACCTCGAGGCGAATGAAAATGAAAACACAACATACCAAAACCTATGGGACGCAGCAAAGGCAGTGCTAAGAGGGAAATTTATTGTCCTAAATGCCTATATCAGGAAAGAAGAAAAGGCAAAAATGCAGGAATTAACTGTCCACTTGGAAGAACTGGAGAAAGAACAGCAAACTAATCCCAAAGCAAGCAAAAGGAAAGAAATAACAAAGGTCAGAGCAGAAATAAATGGAATTGAAAACATGAAAACAATAGAGAAAATCAATAAGACCAGAAGTTGGTTCTATGAGAAAATCAATAAGATTGATGGGCCCTTAGCAAGATTGACAAAAACAAGAAGAGAGAGGATGCAAATAAATAAGATCAGAAATGGAAGAGGAGACATAACTACTGACCTCACAGAAATAAAGGAGGTAATAACAGGATACTATGAACAACTTTACGCTAATAAATACAACAATTTAGATGAAATGGACGGGTTCCTGGAAAGACATGAACAACCAACTTTGACTCAAGAAGAAATAGATGACCTCAACAAACCAATCACAAGTAAAGAAATTGAATTAGTCATTCAAAAGCTTCCGAAAAAGAAAAGTCCAGGACCAGACGGCTTCACATGTGAATTCTACCACACATTCCAGAAAGAATTAGTACCAACTCTCCTCAAACTCTTCAAAAAAATCAAAGTGGAGGGAAAACTACCTAATTCATTCTATGAAGCCAACATCACCCTCCTACCAAAACCAGGCAAACATATTACAAAAAAAGAAAACTACAGACCAATCTCTCTAATGAATATAGATGCAAAAATCCTCAATAAAATTCTAGCAAATCGTATCCAACAACACATTAAAAGAATTATACATCATGACCAAGTAGGATTCATCCCAGGTATGCAAGGATGGTTCAACATAAGAAAATCAATTAATGTAATACACCATATCAACAAATCAAAGCAGAAAAATCACATGATCATCTCAATTGATGCAGAGAAGGCATTCGACAAGATTCAACATCCTTTCCTGTTGAAAACACTTCAAAAGATAGGAATACAAGGGAACTTCCTTAAAATGATAGAGGGAATATATGAAAAACCCACAGCTAATATCATCCTCAATGGGGAAAAATTGAAAACTTTCCCCCTAAGATCAGGAACAAGACAAGGATGTCCACTATCACCACTATTATTCAACATTGTGTTGGAGGTTCTAGCCAGAGCAATTAGACAAGAAAAAGAAATACAAGGCATCAAAATTGGAAAGGAAGAAGTAAAACTATCACTGTTTGCAGACGATATGATACTATACATCAAAAACCTGGAAAAATTCACAACAAAACTACTAGAGCTAATAAATGAGTACAGCAAAGTAGCAGGTTACAAGATCAACATTCAAAAATCTGTAGCATTTCTATACACCAGCAATGAACAAGCTGAGAGGGAAATCAAGAAACGAATTCCATTTACAATTGCAACTAAAAGAATAAAATACCTAGGAATAAATTTAACTAAAGAGACAAAAAACCTATACAAAGAAAACTACAAAAAACTGTTAAAAGAAATCACAGAAGACCTAAATAGATGGAAGGGCATACCGTGTTCATGGATTGGAAGACTAAATATAGTTAAGATGTCAATCCTACCTAAATTGATTTACAGATTCAATGCAATACCAATCAAAATCCCAACAACTTATTTTTCAGAAATAGAAAAACCAATAAGCAAATTTATCTGGAAGGGCAGGGTACCCCAAATTGCTAAAAGTATCTTGAGGAAAAAAAACGAAGCTGGAGGTCTCGCGCTGCCTGACTTTAAGGCATATTATGAAGCCACAGTGGTCAAAACAGCATGGTATTGGCATAAAGATAGATATATCGACCAATGGAATAGAATAGAGTGCTCAGATATAGACCCTCTCATCTATGGATATTTGATCTTTGATAAGGCAGTCAAGCCAATTCACCTGGGACAGAACAGTCTCTTCAATAAATGGTGCCTAGAGAACTGGATATCCATATGCAAAAGAATGAAAGAAGACCCGTATCTCACACCCTATTCAAAAGTTAACTCAAAATGGATCAAAGATCTAAACATTACGTCTAAAACCATAAAACAGTTAGAGGAAAATGTTGGGAGATATCTTATGAAACTTACAATTGGAGGCAGTTTTATGAACCTTAAACCTAAAGCAAGAGCACTGAAGAAGGAAATAAATAAATGGGAGCTCCTCAAAATTAAACACTTTTGTGCATCAAAGAACTTCATCAAGAAAGTAGAAAGACAGCCTACACAATGGGAAACAATATTTGGAAATGACATATCAGATAAAGGTCTAGTATCCAGAATTTATAAAGAGATTGTTCAACTCAACAACAAAAAGACAGCCAACCCAATTACAAAATGGGAAAAAGACTTGAACAGACACCTCTCAGAAGAGGAAATACAAATGGCCAAAAGGCACATGAAGAGATGCTCAATGTCCCTGGCCATTAGAGAAATGCAAATCAAAACCACAATGAGATATCATCTCACACCCACCAGAATGGCCATTATCAACAAAACAGAAAATGACAAGTGCTGGAGAGGATGCGGAGAAAGAGGCACACTTATTCACTGTTGGTGGGAATGTCAAAGGGTGCAACCACTGTGGAAGGCAGTTTGGCGGTTCCTCCAAAAGCTGAATATAGAATTGCCATACGACCCAGCAATACCATTGCTAGGTATCTACTCATAGGACTTAAGGGCAAAGACACAAACGGACATTTGCACACCAATGTTTATAGCAGCGTTATTTACAATTGCAAAGAGATGGAAACAGCCAAAATCTCCATCAACAGAAGAGTGGCTAAACAAACTGTGGTATATACATACGATGGAATATTATGCAGCTTTAAGACAGGATAAACTTATGAAGCATGTAATAACATGGATGGACCTAGAGAACATTATGCTGAGTGAGTCTAGCCAAAAACTAAAGGACAAATACTGTATGGTCCCACTGATGTGAACCGACATTCGAGAATAAACTTGGAATATGTCATTGGTAACAGAGTCCAACAGGAGTTAGAAACAAGTTCTTCTAAACCGATGCAAATGTACTAAGAAACGATGATCATGCATCTATGTGATGATGTTAAGAATTACTTATTACATATGTAGAATGGTATGATTTCTAAATGTTGGGTTAATTTCAAAAAAAAAAAACTGAGGGGGGACTCTCTGTGTGGGACATGACTCCCAGGGGTGTGGACCTTCCTGGCAACATGGGACAGAGATCCTGGAATGATCTGAGAGTCAGCATCAAGGGACTGAGAAAAACCCTAGAATGAGCTAAGAATTAACATCAAGGGATTGAGAGAAACTTCTCGACCAAAAGGGGGAAGAGTAAAATGAGACAGTGTCAATGGCTGAGAGATTCCAGAGTCGAGAGATTATCCTGGAGGTTATTCTTAACGCATTAGGTAGATATCACCTTGTTGTTCAAGATGTAGTGGAGAGGCTGGAGGGAATTGCCTGAAAATGTAGTGCTGAATTCCAGTAGCCATGTTTCTTGATGATGATTGAACAATGATATAGCTTTCACAATGAGACTCTGTGAATGTGAAAACCTTATGTATGATGCTCCCTTTAGCTACTATATCAACAGAAGAGTAGAACATATGGAATAAAAATAAATAATAGGGGGAACAAATGTTAAAATAAATTCAGTTTGAAATAGTGGTAAATGAAAGCGAGGGGTAAGGGGTATGGTATGTATAGTCTTTTTTTTTCTCTATTATCATTTTATTTCTTTTTCTGTTGTCTTTTTATTTCTTTTTCTAAATCGATGCAAATGTACTAAGAAATGATGAATATGCAACTATGTGATGATACTAAGAATTACTGATTGTATATGTAGAATGGAATGATACCTAAATGTTTTGTTTGTTAATTTTTTTAATAAAAAAAGTTAAAAAAAAAAAAAAGAACATGGCCTTTTATGGGGTACAAAACAGTTCCAAACTACCACACAGATTAACTTTCTGTAACTCAGTTGCTTGCTCTCACAAAGAATACTAATTAATCCTTCATGATAATAGCTAGTCAAATTCCATTACTTCTATAAAGGCAATCGTCTATTAACTTCCATAATTATATTTTAAACTAATGACATATGCCATGGGTATAATGGAAGATTAAAAATAAGTGTCTAAATTTTGTATCCTTTTTATTTGGCAGGGGATGAAATATCTAATCCATCTAGAAATCTTGATTACTGCTTAAGTGGCCTGTTGTTTTGTTACCTAAAAATGAAAATGTTTCAAATTAAGCTTATCATTATTAGTATCACTTGATCTTGTGACATATTTAGAGCTTAGTAAAATTTTGCAGTGTTAAATCTATGTACTGATTAAAGGGATTTTCTTAATTTATTCTTGTTTCTGGGAGGAAATTTTTTTGGTTAAATCACATTCAACACTTACTGAGAATCTAATATAAACAAGGCCCTGTACTGAGAGGCAAGGGTTGAACAAAGGTGACTCAAACAAGGTACCTGCCCTCAAGAGCTTTAGTATTGAGGAAATTTACACACACCTTATGTTAATAAAGTGGAACAAGATCTTATTACTTGGTTGCTAGTGCACAAGGGTGTTAGTTACAGATCTGTTCTAAGTTAAAGGTATGACCTTAGGCAAGTCCTTTCTTCTCTTTGCCCACCCGTCTTTTCATGTGGAGACTAAGGGTTGGGAATAGACTTAGTCAACAAACATCAGTTGAGAGTGATATCACCAACATGGCAACTCAAGGCATCCCCTGAAAAAGCCTCCCCAGAGATTTAGCAAATAAAAGGACAAATTCCACTTGCTTAGAACTCTGGAGGATGATAGAGACTTGGGAAGGACACCACAAACACTGAATCAAAGACACAGAAAAATATCAGGTAGGAGAATTCCATCTCAGACCGACACTTGGGTCCTCATTCCCTTCCTACTCACTCAGTCCTTGAAACTTGAAAGTCGCACAGAGGCAGCACAGCCTGGGTCCCTCCCACTGCAGACAGAGACTACAGAGTTATTGATAGCAGCAAGTTACAACTCCATGCATATCCAGGCACAGGAACCTAAGTCTGCAGATACAAGGCAGAACATAAGCAGCTACAGGATGCTGCATACAAAGGGGCCCCCTTTTAGGATACCCTAACAGGGAAGAAATCAGAGACAGAAAAGCCTTACAGAAAATAAATGGGGGGAAAGGGAATAAACTGAATTACTGTAAGACAAGATGGGTCCCAGAACTGAAAAGTATAAGGACAATGAGGAACTGAGTGAGGGAGAGAATTTAAGCCAATCATAGGAGCTGGAGGGAAGAGTCTGCACAAAAACAAACAAAACAGATCAAGATCCCCGGAGAAGGAAAAGGAAAGGAAGCCATATCCTAGAGATGAAACAATTGCATAAAATGTGCAGTCTTAAAAATTGCACCACACATCCAGGGCAAGAATCAGATGAGAAACAGCTGAGAAAGTCTGAATAGTTAAACACATATATCAAAGAAGAGCTTTAACACAAAGGCACTCAACAATAAAACCCTAAGCAAAAAGGGAGAAATGGATCCTCAGAGTAAACTCAGTAAGATAATCAGATGCCTAGTCATCAGAAAAAAAGTACAAGCCATACTATGAAACAGAAGGCTATGGCTTAGTCAAGGGAACAAATTACAACTTCAGAGAAGACTCAGAAGTTGGATCACTGATAAAACATGTTCAAACAAATCTCTTAAATCAGTTCAAGGAGAATAAGGAAAATATGAGAAGCTCAAAATCAGCAGTTGGAGAACTGGAAAATCACATATATATGGAATTAAATGACATTCTATTAAGTAATCAGTGGGTCCAAGAAGAAATGGTAAGGGAAATTAGTAAATATCTCAAGGCAAATGAAAACGAGAACACAACATATCAAAACTTATGGGATTCAGTGAAGGCAGTGCTAAAATGGAAATTTATAACTCTAAAAGGTTACATTAAAAAAGAAGAAAGAGCTAAAATCAAAGGACTAACTGTAGACCTCGAGGAACTAGAAGAACAGCAAACTAACCCTAAAGCAAACAGAATGAAAGAAATAACAAAGATTTGAGAATAAATAAATGAAATTGAGAATAAAAAAGCAATAGAATCAACAAGTCCAAAAGTTAGTTCTTTGAAAAGACCAACAAAATTTATAAATACTTAGCTACACTGACAAGGATGAAAAGAGGGAAGATACAAATACAATCAGAAATGAGAGGAGGGACATTACTACTGACATCACAAAAATAGAAAGGATCATAAAAGGATACTACGAACAACTATATGCCAACAAATTAGACAACTAGATGAAATGGACAAATTTCTAGAAACACATGAATGACCTACACTGACTCTACAAGAATAGAAGACCTCAACAGACCAATAGCAAAGAGATTGAATCAGTCATCAAAAACCTCCAAACAAAAGAAAGCCCAGGACCAGATGACTTCACAGGTGAATTTTACCAAATAAGGAGAATTAATACCAATCCTGCTCAAACTCTTCCAAAAAAGTTGAAGAGTAGGAAACAGTAAATAATTCATTCAGTGAGGCCAACATCATCCTAATGCCAAAGCCAGATAAAGATATTACAGGAAAAAAAAATTGCAGGTCAATTTCTTATAGGAATATAGATGTAAAAATTCTCAACAAAATATTTTCAAACATAATCCAGCAGCATATCAAAATAATTATACATCATAGTCAACTGGGTTTTATCCCAGGTATGCTAGGGTAGGTCAACATAAGAAAATCAATATAAAATATCATATCAGCAAAGCAAAGGAAAAATATTACATGATCATCTCAATTGAGACAGAAAAGGCATTTGACAAAATTCAGCATCCTTTCTTGATAACAGCACTTAGAAAAAATAGGAATAGAAGGAAACTTCAATATGATAAAGGGCATATATGAACAACCCACAGGTAATATCATATTCAATGGTGTTTTCCATCTTTCCCTTTAAGATCTGGAACAAGACAAGGATGCCCACTGTCATGACTGTTATTCAACATTGAACTGGAAGTTCTAGCCAGAGCAATTAGGCAAGAAAAAGAAATAAAAGGTATCCAGATTGGGAGGGAAAAAGTAAAACTTTCACTGTTTGCAAATGACATGATCCTATATTTAGAGAGTCCCATAAAATCAACAAAAAAGCAACTAGAGCTAACAGATGAATTCAGGAAAGTGATGGGGTACAAGATCAGCATGGAAAAATCAGTAGTATTTCTATACACTATACACTAGTAATGAGAAAACTGAGGAGTACATTTTTAAAATTCCATTTACAATAGTAACTAAAAGAATCAAATATCTAAGAAAAATTTAACAAAGAATGTAAAGGTCTTATACACAGAAAACTATGAAACATTGCTAAAAGAAAACAAAGATCTAAATAAATGGCAGGACATTGTGTGTTCATGGATTGGAAGACTAAATATCATTGAAGTGTCAATTCTACTCAAAATGATTTACAGATTCATGTAATCCCAATCAAAATTCCAATAGCCTACTTTTCAGAAATAGAAAAGCCAATTATCAAATTTATTTGGAAGGGTAAGGAGTTCCAAATAACCAAAAACATCTTGAAAAAGAAGAATGAAGTCAGAGGGCTCACACTCCCTGATTTTAAAGCATATTACAAAGCTACAGTGGTCAAAATAGCATAGTACGGACAAAAAGATAGACATACTGATGAATGGATTGAATTGAAAGTTCAGAAACAGACCCGCACATTTATGATCCATTGATTTCTGACATGGCTTCCAAGTCCACTCAACTGGGAAAAAATAGTTTCTTCAACAAATGTTGCTGGGAGAACTGGGCATCCATATTCAGAAGAATAAAAGAGGACCCCTATCTCAGACCACATAGAAAAATTAACTAAAAATTTATCAAAGACCTAAATATATGAGCCAGGACTATGAAACTATAAAATATAGTGCAATCTCTTCAGGATCTTGTGCTAGGCAATAGTTTCTTAGACTTTACACTAAAAGCAAAAGCAATGAAAACAAATAGATAAATAGTACCTCCTCAAAATTAAAAACTTTTGTGTATCAAAGGACTTTGTCACAAAAGTCAAAAGAGAACCAACTAATGGAAAAAATATTTGAGAATCAGATATTTCATAAGCATTTAATATCTAGAATATATAATGAAATCCTATAATTAAACAATAAAAATACAAACAACCCAATCAAAAAATGGCCAAAAGACTTGAATAGACATTTCTCCAAAGCAGCATAATTCACAAAAAGCAAAAGATGGAAGCAATCCAAATATCCATCAATTGATGAACGGATAAACAAAATGTGATACATTATGATGGAACACTATTCATCTGTAAAAAGGAATGAAGTCCTGATGCCTGTGATAACATGGATGAACTTTGACATTATGCTAAGTGAAATAAGCCTGGCACAAAAGGACAAATATTGTATGATCTCACTGATGTGAACCAATTATAATAAGCAAATTTATAAGGATAGAATCTAGAAAATAGGTTAGGATAGAGAATGGGGAGATGATGCTTAATTTGCACAGAATTTCTATTTAGCTTGATTGTAAAGATTTGGAAATGGCTGGTGGTGATGGCAGCACAATATTGTGAATGTAATTAACAGGTATGAACTATGTACGTGAATGTGGTTGAAAGGGCAAGTTTTGGGCCACATATGTTACTAGAATGAAAGAAGATAAAACATGGGACTTTAGAACAACAAACCCTATTGTAGACAATGGACTGTAATTAATAATACAAGTATAAGAATGTTCTTTCATGAAGTACAACAAAAGTATGACACTAATACAAGTTGTCAATAAAAGTGTGGTATATGGAAAAAAATACATCTAATGCAAATTATGAACAATAGTTCATACTACTGTTTTAATATTCTTTCATCAATTGTAACAAAGGTACCACACTAGTGCAAAGTGTCAACAGTGGGGATATACATGGTGTGCCAGTTTGAAAGGAATTATGCACCCTACAAAAGCCATGTTTTAATCCTAATCAATCTTGTGGGAGCAACGGTTTCTTCTAATTCTTATTCAGCACTATAGGTTAGAAACTTGATTAGGTTATTTCCACAGAGATGTGACTCAGTCAATTGTGGGTATTAGGTATTAACCTTGATTAGATGGAGACATGTCTCCACTCATTCTACATGGGTCTTGATTAGTTTACTGGGATCCTATAAAAGAGGAGATATTTTTGAGGGAATGTCTTTTGTGAATGATGAGAAAGACACAGCAGAGCCTAGCAGAACTATGAAGCTGAAAGAACCACAGAGTCCACCAGCCAGTGACCTTTGGAGATTCTGAGAGAGCAGAGAAGGATGACAGAATGGTGAGAGCCACAAAGCAGAGTACACCAGCCAGCAACCTCTGGAGATGAAGGAGAATGCCTCTGGGGCAGCTTCATGAAACAAGATAACTGAAGGGTAAACTAGCAGACAATGATGTGCTCACCTTGTGCCTTTCCAGGTGAGAGAGAAACTCTGAACTTCATCAACCTTCTTGAATCAAGCTATCTTTTCCTGGATGCCTTAGATTCGACGTTTTTATAGACTTGCTTTAATTGGGACATTTTTATGGCCTTAGAACTGTAAACTCGTAACTTATTAAATTCCCCTTTTTAAAAAGCCATTCCATTTTTGGTGTATTGCATTCTGGCAGCTAGCAAACTAGAACATATGGGAACGCTGTATTTTTTACATGAATTTCTGTAAACCTAGAACTACTCTAATTAAAAAAAAATAATATTAAAAAACATGCTAAGTGAAAGAAACTACATATGAAGTACTACATATTGTATAATTCCATTTATACAACATAATAAATATAAATCAATCTATAGAGACAGAAAAGAAAGTGGTTATGTAGGGATGGGGAAGGATAGAAGGATTGAGAGGTAACTGCTAAGGGGTATGGTGCTTTTCTTTTTTGGAATAATGAAAATGTCCTAAAATTGATGGTGGTGATGAATATACAACTCTGTGAATATACTAAAAGCCACTGATTGTACACTCTGGATGGACTGTATGGTATGTAAATATATTTCAAAAAATGCTTTGAAAAAAACAAAACAAAAAGTGAAAAACAAGCAAACAAACATCAGTTGAGCATCTACCAGTTTTTAATAGTGGTTAACATGTACTGGGGCCATTACCTGATCCAAAGCTCACTCCCTTTAAACCCTAAACTATGCATCTGGAACCATCTCTAATAGCTTCTAACTCTGATGTTATATGACCATTATTTGCCCTAATTTTTTTTTTTTGCCCTAAAATTTTTCAATGTAAATACAAAGAGTTTGTTTTTTAATTAGTAGTGGAGGTTAAAGGTGCACAGTGAAAGACACTTTGATTCCAACTGGGGAAATACAGGAAGATTTCATGGAGGAGGTATGTGGCTGCAGTTAATGAGATTTCCTCCCACAGGAGAGAAAACTACATGAATGGCCACAGAGGTATAAACACTCATTGATCTTCAAGGAACAAGGGAAAAGTGCTGTGAAAGGGGAGCTTTGAAAAGTCAACTGGAGCCAAATGTGGAGAGACTTTCGAGTCATGCTAAGGAAACTTGACTTCACTCTGCAGAAAATGGGCAGCTATTGAGAGTCAAAGGGCATGAAAGCGAAATGTTAGCTTTTTGGTTTGCTTGTTGTTGCTTTTATTTATTTACAACTAATAAGAACATTTAGCAAAGCTGCCAAATACAAAATGAATATCCATAAAGGGCTTTATTAAATACTAGCAACAAACACTTAGACGATATAATTTTTAGAAGAAACAATTTTCAAGAACAAAGCAATTATAATATAATGTGGGAAAATCTCACAAAAGATGTGAAGGGCCTTTTCAGGGAAAATTATATACCTAATTAAAGAACATAAAAGAAGTTGTAAATAAGTGGACAGATAAATCATGTTCATAAAGAAAAGACAACAAATTGATCTATAAATTCAATATACTTCTAAAAAAAAATCTCACAAAGGATTATTTGTAGAACCTGACAAGCCACTCAGCTTTTACATTCATATAAAAGAGAGAAGTGCCAGGTTTTTCAAGATCATCTTGACAAAATCAAAACCAATTTTAACAAGAAGTCACCTTGACTGGCCCAGAGACCTTAGTTATAGTTTTATATTTAGTTGGTGTGTTAAAGAAATAGTGGAGAAAAAGGAGATAGGAAAGGATCCAAGCTGATGCCAAAAGAAATATGAGATCCTCTCCAGTTCCTTCCCTACTCCTCGCCCACTTTAATGCAGAGTAACTCTCATAATGTTCTCCTGCTACACTGAAGAACTGGGTTCGATTCCCAGCCTAGCCTATGCACCCCAAATTAAAAAAAAAAGCAAGTAACTCTAACCCTCATACAGAGTTATGTGACTCTTGAATAGAGACAAAAGCTATTTGCAAAAGCAGCCCTTACCAAGAGCGTGGGCCTAAGGATAACAATTCTGAGTAGTTGCAGTTAGGATTTCAATTGGCTACCTAATTTCAAATTCCTAAAAATAAAGGAATTACAAATGAAAATCATGAGACCACAGGCCTGGGTCACAAATAGCTGTGATACAATTGAGTCGCACGTGAAATAACCAAAGTTTTTATTTTATTTAGAACAGAAAGTTTTAAATATGAATGCAAAGAAATGCTTACACATATGCAGATGTGGTCAGGGAGATATTCTGAGGTGGATTCAGAAAATTGTACAGCCAAGCGGGGAGTCACTGCCTCTGACAGCGCTGTGGCTCATTAACTACTGGCCCTTTGTGACTCAAACATATAGTAGAGCAGTACCAAAAACACCAGTGCACACTATTCTTTCCATTTAACTTCCATCAAATTTGACCAACTGTTTTCATTTCCCAGCTGGTAAAACAAATGCCACACAATGGGTTGGTTTAAACAACGAGAGTTAACTGACTCACGGTTTTGATGCTAGGAGAAATCAAGGCATCAGCAAGGCAGTGTTTTTTCCCAAAACAAACTAACAAACAGAAACAGGGTGTTCTGGGGGCCAGCTGCCCCAGATCCTTAGTCCTTGCCTTTTCTGTCACATGGCAATTCACATAGCAATGGACATGGCAACATATTCTCCTTTCTCCTCTGGGTTCCATTGACTTCTGGCTTCTGGTTACTCCCCACAGCTTCTCTCCATCTGTTTCACTCTACTTATAAAGGACTCCAGTAATCTGGATTAAAACCCAAACTGACTTAGTTGGGCCACACCTTAACTGAAGTAACATCTTGCCATATCCTATTTACAAAGAGATCACATTCAACAGAATGTGAACCAAGTCCAAGAATATGTCCAAATTGGGGTGCACAATTCAATCCACACCACCAACCTATCAAAGTACTAATTTAAATTCTCTTCCTCTGTTAGAAATTTGTGAATAATCTTGACTAAAATTTAGGAAGGTGTTGTCTCCCTACTTCTTGTTCTCTTCTTTACTATTTTTATGACAGCACTAAACTAGGAGCTTCCTCCCTCCTGGGAGTAGACCACGCTCTTTATTCCAGGGCCGTAGGTGACTCACAAACAATAGTGTTTGGTAAGGTGCTGAGAACCAACATGGAAGGTACAAGGGATGATGATTGAGGATGTTATTCCTCTTGAGGTGCATTTTGGCTCATTGTTTATAGAATAGTGAGTCTCAGGAGATGCTGAAAGGAAATATATTTTGGAGTCTAATGGTATCTCTTGCAGGGACATCATCTATATTGTGCATCATTACAATTATAGCCTGTTGGCTCCAGATAAAGATCCACTAGGGCTTTCTAAACCATTTTTATTGTACTTGCTCAGAACTAATTTAATATATTCAAGATCCAAGATTCCGACTGCAAGTACCTCAGTTGGGTTTGGCGCATTCATATTCTGACCAAACAGTAATGTACCATGAAGTGCATATTGATAGGACTGCAATGATTAAGGCAACCGCATAAAATCTCAATACTTAAAAGAAATTAAATGCACTGTGGTTTATATAGCAATATTCATCATATCCAACATCACATCATTCACATGCCAGTCACAGTTAAATCTAATTTGCTGTAATCTTGGCAAATGGGATGTAATAGAGTCCTAAGCTCCAGTTTTAAGTAGGTTCCCTGGGTTCTGATACTGTATTTATTAGAAATACAATATGTACATAGATTAGGAGGCTTATAAATCATGTTATTGCTTCTAGTATCTCTGAGTTATTACTGAAATTAAGATTAGAGCCACCATTTCTTGAGTGTACTATTTATTCTAAACTCTTAGCTTGCTTGAGATCACATGAACCTCACAACAACCCTGGAGGGTATTACTCTAAATGCCATTTTGCAGTTGAGGAAACTGAGACACAAAGTTAAGTACTTTGCCCAAAGTTTCATAATTAATCGAAGGCAGACACTGTGCTTAGATCAACTGTGATTCCAGAGCCCAAGCTCTTAACTAGATGCTTTACTGCTCCCCTAGCTGTAGCACTCCTTTGTGTATGACTGTTTATTAACTATATGCGGACAAGAGGATAACTCAAAAATTTCAAAAAGTCCCCTAGGGTCTTAGGGGACTAGAGTTCTTGTATGAAGATAAACTTCTAAAGCAAAACCTAATTTCACTTGGATGATAAAATTACTTGGTCTATTTCTGTGGGTTAACAGAAGTTAGAGGGGATAAAGGTTAAAGACTTCTCAAATCATCCTTTAGTGTTGCTAATGTGGATCACATTACTAAATCTGTCCTATCATTTTTTTCTTGTTTCTCTAAAGAAGAGATGTATGCCAGGATATTTTTCTTCCTATTTTACACCTTTAAGCACTACTAGTACTTTGGATTATAGCATTTTTTTCCTTTCTGATATTTTTTGCTCCAGGCCAATAAAAGGCATCCATCCTGCTACCCAGTGGCTAAATAACGGGTTGATTAACTGTGAGGAAAATTCACATACACTGGCTGCAGAACATCATGCACACATGACTCATTATAGTCATGTGTGGTCATGGGTATTTGTCATGCTCATACAGAATCTAGGTCTTGGTAGTTGATGTTTCCTCTTTTAGGAAACATATTTGTTCTATGGTTGTTAGTGTCCCAAACCAGAAACCTGTTAGAGGCATGGGAAATTATTTTGTTCCTTGACAAAATTTTGAAATAGTAAAAACTGTTCTTGGCCCTGCATTACTCTCCCAGGAACTTCATCTGAGGCCCATCCTTACTCTAAATTGGGGTGTTTTTAACCCCCATGAGGTTATCTGAGAAGCCAAGTTGTCACCAACTCTGTACCAGCCTGGTATCCTCAAGACTCAGTGGGCTCCGGAACTGCACAGAACAGGCCCTAATCAGCAAGCAAGGTGGTCCTGGGTAAATAATTTGATCTCTTTGAACCCCAGTTATTTCCTCTGTAAAACAGGCATGGCAGTATCTATATTCCAAATATGTGGGAAGGATGAAGTATAGTTCTTTACATAGGCTGAGTAGCATAGTACCAAACACATGGTAGGAATTTGATAAATGGTTAACTATGTGGTTTTATGATACCAATACAGAGCAGTAGGTGAGGGGGTCTATGACTGTGGAAGGTGAAAACGTGAAGTCATTTTGGGTGTTTATACTTCGTGTTCTTCTTCCATGATTGATAAATGATGTGCTGCATGATTTTTAAACATGAAAAATGTTAGGTGTGATTCCGAATACACACCCTTGCAGACCAAAATGGTGACTTAACTTGAGTTTAAAACAAATAGATGATAAAAGATCTCAAAAAGAATAGTGAAATACATTTTCAAAAAAAAAAAAACCCAACTTATCTCGTGCAACCAGCAAAAATGACGTGTAAAACTCATGACTGAGAAAATGCTTACACATAAAACGAAATTACGGAAACTAATAATAGTGAAGAAAAAAAAATCTAACCAGGGTTAGGGTGCAGTTGTAAATGTTCTAACATGTGTTGTACGGAAAAATTAAATTCACACATCCATCGGTATTTACTGAGCGCGCAGTACCTGCCAAGCACAAATAAAATCACTCATAGTGCTGCTTTGCTTTCTCGAGGCCCAACAGGCTTCCCCAGGAAGGACCGCGGGAGCCACTCCGACAATCTTGGTAACACTCGACGGCCAACATTCTTAAAAGGTGCGTCAACGAGCGAGCGTTGAAAGCGAGCTCGCCACCTACCCCTCCCTTCGCAGGCAACGTACGTCAACGTCATCGCAGATCGTCATCGCCGATGACGTAACCTCCGGCGTCCCACTAGGAAGCGGAGGTGCGTCAGGCAGTGACATGTTCCGCCCCCGTATAAAATGGCGCTTTGTGCATCAGCGATCCGGACTGCCCGAATTTTACCCTCTAGTGGCGGGATTGGAGGATATAGGTGTGTATTTAGGAGGTGTGTTTTTGTGTTTACTGCCTTTTTCTCCCTCCCTCTCGCAGTACACTCTCTAAGAGTGAACAAGTTAGGAACGAATCAAGTTTAACCAGACGAATACAATAAAACGGGAAAGACGCGTCGGAAAGGCGCTAGTGGCCGGGAGGGGAGCGGAGGGGCGGGGCGGGGGCTGCGGTTGCGGTTCCCACACCCGCGAGTGCTGAAGCCCTGGCGGTGGCAAGTAGGTGAGTGAGGAGCCCGGGGCAAGCTGCTGTTTGGGGTCCGGCTGCCTACCACGCGGGGGCGGGGACTTTCCCTAAGGCGCGAGGACCCCTCTGGTCCTTAACTGAAACCCGGAATCGGATTTTCACCATCCAGCCTGCATCCTGGCCCCCGGCTTCCCGCCGGCGGCGACTCAAAAACCAGGCAACGGGAATCGGTTTCTTCCCGGTTTTCCCGCCCGCAGACCCCCTTCCCTGGACCCGCCGTGAGACACCCCCCCCCCCCCCGCCCCGAGGATCTCGCAGGGTACGCTGCCGCGGTCTCAAGGTAAAAAAGGCTCGAGGCCCCGAGGGGCCTGGCCCTGGGGAAAGGCCGGAGGACGGACCTCGCGCGGCTAAGCCCCGGTCCAGGAAGAACCGCAGACAGCCCCTGTCCGCTAAGGGATAATGCTCCGTGTCGGTGTGGAAATAATGCACTTCTACAGAATTTCATAGAAGTTTCTGAAGTGTGCTGATGTCTTGTAAAATTGGGCAGGGATTCTAGACGGGGTTGTGTTCTCATTCTGTGTACTTTGCCTGGTTGCTTCACAGCCCTGAGGTTACACAGACTTCTTCCTTAAAGGAAATGACCATTGTGATTTGCACTTCCCCTACTGATGTTATCAGTTGTAGAAAGAAATGCACAGATTACACGTTTGCTGTGTTCGCATCGGCTCTGACTGACCACAGTGAACTCCAGTAGACTTCTTTATTCAGGAGAGGGAGGGGGGCGTGCACTTGCCCAAGAGGGATGTTTCAGGAACAGTGAAGATTATTAAACTGTAGTCTTAACACTGGTTGTGACCGGTGGATAATTGTTATTCAGATTGTTCATAGCCATCACCGGTGGTGCAAAGCAAGGACACACACTTATGTCTGGTGTTAGTTTTACTTTATACAAAAGGTTCAAAATAGGACTAGAAAATACCGTTAGATGTGATTTTTCCCAGACTTTGGGAAACGTTTAGCATAGTCTGGGAACATTACAAAAGCAAGTATATATGGGAGATTAGTAATATGGATACTTGAAATGTGCTGGGGTTGTGTGATTCAGGCTCTGTTATCAGCATGTCACCAAGAACTGCCACTCTAGGAAAACACTGAATCAGTTTGAAACGGAATTTTAATGATCTCTCTTCATTCACATGAAGCAAAAACAAGAGAAATTGTAGACCACATTGCATAGTGGGCACTGTCTGCCCTAACGTGCTCCGGGAAACATATACATAAGCGCCAAAGTTTTGTATTTTTTTCACTATGAAGTTGCCTAAATTGGCAATCCAAAATTCGTTTTCACAGAAAGAAGTGAAAAACCTATGAAGAAGACTATTATGTTTCATACCTACCCTTGGGCTCTCTGTTCATTAAGAGGTCCTTCTGAGTAGTAAAGATTCGCCTGCATGTTATGGTTACTTGAAAGAGATAATCATGAACTTCATCTCTGAGTTGCGCCTGATATAAAAAAGTAAGAAAGCATTGCAAACAATTTCATGTTAGATTTAGTTGACTGGCATTGAAGTGGACCTGGGCGGTTCCTGTATGGAAGGTGGGCTGGGTTAGGACCCTGCTTCTCTTAGGGCTGGCAAGAAAAAAGAAAGAAAACGTGGTTACAGATATGGCTCTTAATGATGGTAGAATTCTGCTATACAAGAGCAGAGGACCAAGAAACTTTTTAAATACCAATTAGAGGGATGTCTTACTGTTAACAAAGTTTGAAAAACAAAGCCTCAAAGCTACCATTTTGTTAGTGATTTTACCATATACAAATTAATATCATTCTAGCCATATATATTGGACTGTTTTCAAGTATGTTGAGTAAAAAAAAATTATACTGGATAAACCTTCATGGTGTGATGTTTGGAGTTTCTTTTTTCATTTTATTTTTCTGGATTGCTGCATATGTTGGGTAAAAAAAAGTATACTGGGTAAACCTTCATGAACTCAAATGTTTTGTTTACAGGAGTGGCAAGCCACTGTCTCACCCAATTTGGATCCTAGTTTCCCTCAAAAAACTCTTACACAGCTCAAGTTTGATAACCTTCTTGGAGTAGCCAGTACTACATTAATGTAAAATATGTAGAAAAAAGACTCATGGTTTTGAACCAGTTTTTTCAGCCAGATTTGTATATTTGGATTTTCCTCATCAAAATGACAACTTCAGGTGTTAGTAAAATCATTTTACCAGTCCCCTAGTTATATATCCCTGGATTACCCAGAGGTAAACAACATCATCCTTGTCCTTCCTTTTCTTTCTAATTATACAAGGAGTAAGACTGAATATAATTCATGGTGTATAATCGCTTAATTTTCACAATCAAGTAAAGAGTTTTCCTATATTTAATCAGATTTTGCTCTAGGGTTCAATTCCTTTTTAGGAAATGCTTTTATTGTCAATGCAATGATGAAATATGTAACTTATCCTTATTATTTTTCACCTTTTTTATCAAAAATAAATGGAAAAATATGTTTGCAATATCATTTTCTGGCTGTGTTTGGTGAATTCATGTCCTTTGCCTCCAATTTGCCATTATTAATGACATCAGTACCATTATTACCGTTAAAAATTACATTCCTGTATTTGTTATCATTGTAAATTGACTGTTTAAATTGTATCCAGAACAGTGTATATTTTAAACAAACTGTGCCACTTAATATGCAGTGTGATCTCTAAAGGGCATTAAATTGACATATTAGAAAGTAAATATTACCTAAATGAATTTATGAAACAAAAATGGACAATTAAACTGTTTTTATGTTGCACCATTTCTGCACGTACTTACAATTAGTATTTTACTAACCTCTGTATGCCTGTTCTTGATGTCATGACAAAAATGCTCATCTAATTCTCGAAAAGTAGAAGTCACTGCTTTTCATCAGCCTGAACTCTCTTGACAAGATGTAGATAAAATTCTTTATTTCATTTTGACTTGAGTTTATAGATTAAGTATCTCAAAATAATCATATAAATATAACATAGTTTACCTATTAGCTGTTCTCCATTTTGATTATGATAAATAGATTCCTCAGTTTTAGGTATGCTTAAATGAAATTGTAGTTTTTTTCACTTTAGGTCATTCAATACACGTATTCGGTTTTAGCATTAGATGGGGATAATTAGTTTTACACTAATGTCACATAGAATGTACTTTTTTAGAGTGAGATATTGAATGGATTAAGGTACAAAGTTGAATAAGCAGACCTAGAAAATTGGATTCGAACCTGGCTTTGTGATCTTGAACAATTTACTTTCCTTTCTGTGTCTGTTTTCTCAGTAGTTTGAAAGGCTCAGTGTGACTCTTGGGCTTGCCCTTTTGTTCTAAATAACTGAAGTGGTTATTTAGAATAGAACTCTTTTTACAAAGATATAATGCTATTCTGCTTTCTTGAATGGCATAATATGTATTATTTATCTTTCTCTTGATGTTTCAATGTCACTTTAAACACCAGTATTGGGATTTAGTCCTTTGTGGTAGCCAGGGAGTTCGTTGGGGATAATAAGATTGTATGTGTATTTTTTGTTAAGTCTCCAAACTCTTGTGTTTTTTTATTTTTTGTCTGTTTTTTTAGTCCTTTTATCAACATTAAGATATTTCTGACATCAGGTATCATGATCTCTAGCTGAACCCTCCTCATCCCAAAGTGCTTCTCTTTAGTTGCTATGGTTTAGGAAACAAATATCCAATTGTTAGAATTATACATAAAGTTAGATGGGATATTTTGGGAATGATGGTCTATTCTCTGAGGTTTAGTATATAATGATTTTTCTGTGTGTTCAGAAACCTTTTTTTTTTTTTAGTTCATTATTATTTTGGATTTCTAAATGTATGCCCTGAATATAAGTGACAAGTTACTATGTGTTGTAAAATTATCATTATATCAACCAACATTTAATGTGTACCTACTGTGCTAATTGAATGACTTTATCTTGATAGGAGGCATGCTTCCAAATTTGTTTTGAATGGAGAGAAGAAAAGTACAAATCATTTGGTTTTTGATGGATGTCTTTAAGATTGCTGAATCTAGTCACTGGTTTTGTATGTCATTATTTAGATATCTCTGGAACATTTGGATAATAAGAGAACTGCTACGCAGTGATGTCGACGCTTTGTCCACCACCATCTCCAGCTGTTGCCAAGACAGAGATTGCTTTAAGTGGTGAATCACCTTTATTAGCAGCTACCTTTGCTTACTGGGACAACATTCTTGGTCCTAGAGTAAGGCATATTTGGGCTCCAAAAACAGAACAGGTACTTCTCAGCGATGGAGAAATAACTTTTCTTGCTAACCACACCTTAAATGGGGAAATCCTTCGAAATGCAGAGAGTGGGGCTATAGATGTAAAGTTTTTTGTCTTATCAGAAAAAGGAGTAATTATTGTTTCATTAATCTTCGATGGAAACTGGAACGGTGATAGGAGTACATATGGACTATCAATTATACTTCCACAGACAGAACTTAGCTTTTATCTCCCACTTCACAGAGTGTGTGTTGATAGACTAACACACATTATCCGGAAAGGAAGGATATGGATGCATAAGGTGAGTGTTTTTTTGAGTTTACTAATCATGCCAATGTAGACTTTGAAAGTTTAGCTTCTGATAGATTGTGTCTGTTTTTAGAAATTATCTGCCATTAACTTCAAAAAATATCTATGACCTATTTTGTGTTTACCCTATTAAACACAAATAGTTCTGGTCTGGTATCTATGATCTTACTAACTCTGCAAGGTGGAAGTTTATATTACAAAAGAAAAGCTGAAGCTTAGTGAAATTAACAAACATAAAAAGTTCTAGAGTCTGGATTTGCCTAGGGAGCCTTTGAATTAACACCTATGATATTTTGTGTTGTACAGCTCTGTCGCATAATACTGTATGTAGAATAAGCAGTTAAAAACAATTTTGTTTCACAAGTGGTTGGTCATGTAGCCTTTGGTTCCTTTAAAATTCTTTTGCAAGTTCCAAAATCTGAGGAGGTTGGACCAGACCAAATGTTTTATGAGATATTTCCTTTTAGTTTTGCTGATTAAGTTTAGAGGAAATGATTTTTATTGCCTAAATCCTATAGTTTAAGATATAGTGATATTTACGTTTCCATATGTATATATGTGTGTGTGTGTGTGTGTATATACATATATATTTTTGTGTGTGTGAGAAGGGGTTGTGTGATCCGAGAATTGAACCCAGTTCTCCCTATTGGAAGGCAAGCATTCTGCCTCTGAACCACCCATGCACCCTCCATGTACTTTTAAAAGAATAGGGTTTTTACCAGGTTTTTAGGGTCAAGTCCTTTGCATATGTAATGAAAATAATTTAAAATCAGGAAGCCTTCTCTTCTTCAGATTCAGCTTGATCTTGTTTGTTTGAAAAGTACATCATTGTTTTCCTTTGTGAAATTAAACATGTTTTGTTGCAGTTGCTGTTTTCTGCTAAATAATCTTTTTGACTGCAGAAGGAAGGGTGTTTTTATTTTATATTGTGCCTGTGAGCATGGATTTGCTGGGTTAATATCCTGCTTTCTTTTTTTAAGGGGAGGGAGGACTGAAGTAAAAAGTACTTTTCCCATGAACTGAATTACACAAGGACATGAGCCTCCATTTAACTGAATTGTGAAAAAGATAGATAGGTATCAACATGACTTTTTTTTAATACTCTTATTGAATAAATTTTCCCTTTCTCAGGAAAGGCAAGAAAATGTCCAGAAGATTGTTTTAGAAGGCACAGAGAGAATGGAAGATCAGGTAAGAGGCATACTGCATACTATCAAATACTATTGTTCCCATCCTGTTTTTCTGTAAAAGGCTGATGGCTGCTTTTGTTAAGCCCTTGGAAACATAGTAGTTAGACAGAGTAAGCTTGAAAATGAGCAGAGGCTTTATGGAAATATATGGAATAAACTGGATGAAAATTTCCATATATTAGACTTGAAAAGTAAGTAAAAAATTAATAATTTGCTATCTTTTTCTTGTTGCACAAAATAAATCTTGGATATCTTGCTCATAGCGAAACTCAAAATGTTTAATGAGACTTTCTTTAAGGTATTAACATCTCAAATATTTCTATAGAAATAGCTGTAATGAGTATACGAATCTGGGGGTGCCAATACAACTCTAATATTTCTTTGATCTCATATCTTTCAAACACATGCAGTTTACATTTTATTCCATGATATATATTTGTTTTAATATTAAAATTTGCCAGTTATATTCCACCTTTACCCCCTTACCCCCACACTTGTGGTATTACTCACTCTAGAAAAATGCACCATGTTTATTTCATGGCTCGGAATACCTTTCTTCACTTCACCAGTACCTTGGGGAGTAGGCACTGGTGTTTTAGAAGCATGATTGTACAGGTATGGCTTCCCTTGTGGAAATTAGATGCAAACTCTCAGTGTAAGGCAGAGAAGTTATCTTAAAGGGAAACCTCCAATGAGAAAAGGGTTATTTACTTTTATTCCCATTGCCACTGGCATGCCATCCTCATTCTTCTCCGTATAAAGTTTCAGTATAAACTTGGCTGGATTGCCTTTGCTCTGACTGCCCTTTACATGGCTGATACAGAATGGTACTTAAAAAAAAAAAATAGCTTCTCTAAAAACTTGTGAAATACAGGTACATAATCAAGGAAAATATATAACCCTATAAAATAATTCCTTTACAAAACTGATATATTTGTACTTTTGTAAATAGCTTTGCAGACCGGAGGAGGTAGATTTGAAGAAAGGGCTGAGGTTTATAACAGGAGGTTTTCATTTGCCAAGAGAGGCCCAACCTTTACTTGTGACTTAATAAGTAGAGTTCCCGGCAATGAGTTGATTCTCACCAACCTCTAGATGCCCCTGGCAGTTATGGAGTAATAGAATAAAGTTATTTCAAGGTAAGGAAATTTAGGACCCAACGAAATTCTGCTTTTACTGATGTGTTTTTTGTTTTGTTAAACCAGAAACCTATACTTATAAAGTTGACCATTTCTAATGAATTTCTACTACTACCTCCTTTAAGACCTCCTCTTGAAATGTTATCCTACCCACCAATATCAGGTATTTGGGACAAATTTCTAGTGGGATTTCTAAGGGGAAACATTGTCCTGCGGACAAGTTCAAGTTAGAGAAGTTCAAAGAGTAATAAGATACTTGGAGGATTTTCTTTTATATCTCCTTCTTTCTTCAGCCTTGTGGGATTTTTTTGTTGTTGAGCTCCTACAGGAAGCATTATTGCCCAGTCTGTCTCATATTGTGTGATTTTCTTTACCTTATTTTACTTTATTGCACAGGGTCAGAGCATTATTCCAATGCTTACTGGGGAAGTAATTCCTGTAATGGAACTGCTTTCATCTATGAAATCACACAGTGTTCCTGAAGAAATAGATGTAAGTTCTTATTTATATTATTAAATAGGAGCAATTGTACCCTTTAGTAATTACCTTTAGTTATATTACCATTCTCTATATTAGGAATATAGAGATTACTGGGCTATATATTTTGTTATATATACTATTCTTCTGAAGTACTATCCACTTCATAGCGGCATGCATAAAATCTTGAATTTTGTAGTCAGAGGTCTTTTTGATTAGTTATAACTATGATAAAATGAAATTAATTTAGTTTATTTTACCACTTCGTGTTTCTTAGAAGTGGAAGAATTCCAGACCTTATAGAAGTAATGCAGTAATTTTAGAAACAAAGCAGCAATGTACAAAGCACTAGCTCTTAATGGAAGTTTTACTTATATCCTCTAACTTGGTTCCCTTATTCATTTATTGGGGACATTTTGAATTACACACATGTGTGAAGATATCTTTAAGGAACTGTTCTTGTTCCTACTCTGTCTTTGTCCTAAGATTTGTCTTCTGGTTCTGACAGCCCAGAAGAGGAAGTTATTCTTGTGAAAATTATTGCTTAACCTGCCTGACCAGCTTTCTTCTGAAAGTTTATGGTAGTGCACAGAGATTGTTTTATGGGGATTCTTTATGCTTAGAAATGAGGGCAAAGTACATTTCAGAAAACTTGTATTGAAAGTATTGTTTCAACATTATGTTATATCCAGACTAATTTTTTTAATACCTTTTAGATAGCTGATACAGTACTCAATGATGATGATATTGGTGACAGTTGTCATGAAGGCTTCCTTCTCAAGTAAGAGTTTTTTTGTTTTTTTTGTTTTTTTCACAAAAGCTGGATGAAGATTTGGATGCTACAAATCTTATGTTCACTTATAGCAAGATTTAGAAGGAGGAAAATATAACAGAATACTTACCTAGATTATTATAGGGACAGGGGTGCTTATCTGAACTATTGCTTATTTGTGTTTCTTTTTCATTTGTTACATGTCTGTGGCATAATTTGATGTTACTCCCATTTAAAGAAACTGAGTTTCCATAGTGCCTAAATAGGAAATCTTGGTCCTTTGTTTAGTTTTGAATTCTCGTTTTATGTTTTGCAGTAGAGCTTGGTACTTAAGAGTATAGGCTCTAAAACCAGACTGTCTGGGTTATTGCTTTGTAACCCTGGGGAGGTTACTTGAACTCTTTGTGCCTCCATTTCTTGATCTCTTAACAGTATTTCAGAGGATTATTGTAGGATTGAATGAGATAAATCATATAAGAGCTTAGATCAGTTCCTGGTGCATAATAAACACATAAGAATGGCTAATAGCTAACATTTTCTATGTATATTTCTTCTAAGGAATATGATGACGATAATAGCCAACCTTTATTGAATGCCTATGCATTAGTCACTATGCTAAGTACTCTGCATGTATTATCTCCTATTTTGATGTTATTTTACAATTGATTGTTGTCGTGAAATTTCATTTTTACAAATGAGTAGTAAAGGATAAAATACTCACTTTTATACCCACAGTCTTTTCCTTTAATCTCATGATAATATCAGAGGTGTTAGTGCCCTTAGCCTAGAAGCCTTAATGGATTGAGTCAGAAGCACCTTTGTCTTAATTCTGCTCATTGTCAGCCATTCATACTTTTTTTGGGATGGGGGTTCATGGTCTGGGACTCCAACCTGGGTCTCCTGCCTGGAAGGCGGGCATTCTAACCACTGATCATGCACCCTTATACTTTTTTTAAACAATCCCATTTGACTTTAAAGAAATCATTTATCATCTCTCACTTTCTTCAGCTATTAAATGGTGATTTACTAACTAACTGACTTATTTTAAGGTTCAAATGAATGAACCTCTATGAAAGGCCTCTGGAGGAGGTAAGGTACTATACAAATAGAAGATGGCATTATATTTACAGCATTGGTGTTTATCATGTAAAGCTATTCTAAGTTATTTGAAGCCACTTGAATTTATATTTTTACTTTGTGAAATTGTTTTACAGCCAATGTTTTTAATCTGTTTTTAATTTACAGTGCCATTAGTTCACACCTGCAAACCTGTGGCTGTTCAATAGTAGTAGGTAGCAGTGCAGAGAAAGTGAATAAGGTAATTCAGCATATCATCTGATTTTTAATACTGCTAACATATAACAGATTGCAATTTAAAGACTAGGTAACACTTAAGAATAGTATAGTATAGTATGTAATCTTGCCAGTTGCTATGACATCATGTAGCAAAAATGAGCTTGAAATAAACTTTTTGAATATGAAGTCATTTATCAGTTTCATTTTTTACAACTCATAAATATAGGTCTCAGTAGTATCTAAGTAGTTTAGAAAATATTTTAAAATTGGGTATTTTAAAATGTATTTATCTCATATTTCTTCACATTGTCTTTAATAAATGTTTGAAGATAGCATGTACTTTTGGTTTAGTATCAAAGAAATGTTACTTAGTTATTCATCCTGACTCCATTCTCTTGGTTTTCCCCTTGATAACCAAGGGGAAGCTTTTAGGAGCTATTGCTTTAAAGTGGTCAGTAGAGGTTATGCTTTATTTAATAATGTTTGTGACCATTTCCTTCAGTATTATGTGAGTCAATAAATGACTGGGTAGTAGTGTTTTTAAGCCATAGTCGTTAGATCATTAATTAGAAAGAGTCCAGAGATAAGTGTGTGTATCCATAAATTTAAGCAAAACTAATTTTTAAAAGGAGTTTTACAGAGGAAATATATTGGAGATGATTATTTGCTTTACAAAGATATTCATAATTTATTTTTTTCTATAATAAGCTAGCCTGTGCACTTACATGATAGAGCCTTGATTTACCATAATTTTATTTTTTATTCAACCATTTAGAAGCATGTACTGTGTAAAGAGATTAGTATACCACTATCATTATATTGCATCTACTGAATGGTGATCTTTATTATTTCTGTTGCCCCAAGAAGAAAGTTTTCCATCTGTGTTCCCCCAGTCTCTAGGATTCCACAAAGGGACTTCTCAGTCTACTTTATGGGGGAGAGAGGCTCTGTGGTTGCGGCACTGTCTTCCATATTCTTCTCATTCTCTACCCACTTCAAGCAGAATGGGCTCTCTTTCATCTTTTCAATTTGAGAAAAAGGTTTGCACTGCTCCAGGATGAAAGCCACTCCTTTAACATAATAACTCTCTAGACACAGTGTAGATTCCAGTGTAGCTCCATGGCCATCTATTTTTCCTAAGAGATTTATAGGTCAAATTCTATGAGAATCAGAGGTTTCTAAACTCCAATCAGTATCCTTGCTTTATAAATAAAATGTGATAGAATTCAATTATTCTATGGAAGAATATGGGTACTCTTCAGTTACCATTATAATGGCATTTCATATGTAGAACCATTAAACACAAGCCATAATTCTGACTGATTTAATCAGATTTTTTTTGCCCAGAATTATTTGCTTATCTAAAGAATATTTGCTGCTGGTGGAGATACAATAAAGGATTATATTAGATTGTTATTTCCCACTGAAATAAGGGCTCCATGGTCAAATAAGTTTGAGAGAGTTTACATAGCATCTCATTCACCAGAAGAATTCTAACACATGGTCATGTAAGTTTTTGGGATATCACACAGTAAATTTGCCAAGCATTCCTCAGACTTATTTAACTACAGAATCCCTATTTTAAGCAACAACTGTTATTTCTGATGGACTATAGTAGGTGAGTAAGATGTTTCTCAGGATGTATTTTATTGACAATAACAATTTCTATTCAAATTTATTTCATAAGCAAACCAATGGCTTTTTTAAACTTTATATTTTAATACTAAAATCTTTTTCTTTATAGGTAGTGAAAACATTATGCCTTTTTCTGACTCCAGCAGAGAGAAAATGCTCCAGACTATGTGAAGCAGAATCATCATTTAAATATGAGTCAGGACTCTTTGTACAAGGTCTACTAAAGGTATAGTTTCCATTTATCACATATGAAACCAATTTGTTGTAATCATTTTGAAACTCTTTGAAATATACATTTTAAATATTCATGTTTAAGGTATCTTATTTTATATACCCAGGGACTGACTTCCTTTACCATCACAAAGCATAAAGTATATATACTTTAAGGATTTATAGTTAATATCATCATGAAACATTGTGGAATATCCTCTTTTGTATTTCAGTTTGGTTACCTATAGCTGCATGTCTGGCCTTAAGAATTTTTTTTTTAAGATATTCACTTGAATCAAGGTATATATCTGAAACGGGAACAATCTTTTTTTACTGAGCAGATTTGAATTTTGGTGTTACTGTTTTGCATTTATGTACCATGAATGTATTATATATAGAAAAAAATTTTTAATCTATCTCCTGAAAAAGTGTGTAGGGTTTGAGCAGTTTGCGTGTGTGTGTGAGTACATATGTATACATATTTTCCTTTCATTAAATTGAGTCGACTTTTCCAGAACCAAAACAGATAAACTACATTAGCAATTATTTTCAATAATTAAAGGAAAGAAAATTATTTATTTTATTAAATCTGTTGTGTTTTAGTTACAGTCAAAGGGATAAAGAAGCAGTTTTCCTAATGGTTATGTAATTCTCCTATAATGAATGCTTTCTTGATGATGAAACTATGACAGAACGAAAGAAAAAAAACATATTAAAAATTGATTAAATTAAAATTATATCCAACTTATCTATTTTCAATAATGTGCCTACTATGAACTTAGAATAATAGTCTTTAATTACAGTAACTAGTTAAAGGAAACATTCTAATTTGATTTGTACAAATCTGAAAATTAGAACTTTTCCTTTTGAAGGCATAATAAAGTGCTTAATACTTTGATTTCCCCAGCAGCATTTCATTTAATTTTATGATTTTAGTCCTGAAAGGCTTATACCAGCTGCATAAAAAAAATTTGCAACTATGACTTAATGAAAAAATACTTGTTAAAGAATTCTCCATGAAAGTATAAATTGTATAGCCTTTCACTACTCTGGAGGTCACTCTTATGCAAACAAACTTCAGTTAGACATTGCTGCTATCATAACTTGCCAAACCCCAACCAAAACCATTCCTACCAATCCTAAAGAATACCTAGGTCATTATATAAGATTTTACAAAGGTTCTGTGCTCCAAGGTAACTTTCCAGAAACCTACAACCTATAGATAGGTCCTTGGATCAGATAAGTCCTGAAATGCAGAGGGGCCAGCCTCTCCAGAACATCAACTAGTTCTGTCCCCCATCCCATATTACTGACAGCCCCTTCTAACATAAAAAGTTAGAGTGGGCATAGCCTAAATACCCCTAAAGAGTGGGAGAAAGATCCAAGGTGATGATGGAGTTAAACAAGATGGTAGGGTTTAACAAATTAGTATGAGTACTGAATCAGTATATTGATATTCCTTTTAATCTCCAGTGTCTTAGAGCAGCTAAGTAGTAAAACATTAAAAATTGGAATTTTAACCCATACCAAACTCTGAAATCTGTTCTACAACTTGATTGTTGTGATGTACTTTGAAATTTATTGTTTTGTATTTATGTTATTTTTCACAAAAAAAAAGAAGAGGCATATACAGAGAAGATAGGATTTAACAAATGACTATGACTGCTGAATCATTATATTGATAATTCTTTTGGTTTCCAGTGTCTTGGAGCAGCTAGAAGAAAAAATGAAAAATCATGGAACTGTAACCTATACCAGATTTTACAATCTGTTCTATAACTACTTGTTAAAATATACTTGGAAATTTATTGCTTTTTCGTATATATGTTATATTTCACAATTTTTTAAATGTAAAAAGAAATTGTATGACCTTTCAGAAAATACCTTGACATTATATATCAAGAGCCTTAAAAATGTTCAAAGACTAACCTACTGTATCTACTTCTAGAAATTTATTCTAAGGAAACAATTTTATATAGAGAGAGATGTATTTACAAAGATGATTATCACTACATTATCATTATTACTAATATTATTATTATTATTATTATTTTGACATAGGCAGGCTCCATCACTGAATTTTTTTTTTTTTACTACATTATTTTTAAGAGTGAAAAACCTGAAATCGCCTTTTGTCTTCTGTTCTGTATAGAACATAGCACAATACTTCATACACAGAAGGTGCTTGATGCATGGTAACTGGCTGGCTGATTATTCTGGGAAGAAGGACATTTTCATCTTATTAAAAAATACATGTTGATTGGGACTTAAAAGAATATATGAATGATCAAGGATATTTTTCTGGCTTTTTTTTCTTCTGTATGTATTTTTTTAATCACTCTCTCTCCCTTTGGATTACAGTCTACATATTGTAACCTGCTTTTTCTTCACAATTTATTGTGTGTCTTTCAATACCAGTACATAAACTTCAGGAATTTAATTTTTAGCAGCTAAATAGTAAATAATTTTTGTTTATTTAATTGCTTCATTTTTGGAGGCTTAGATTATTTCTTATTTTTGCCTTTAAAACTAGTGCTGTGGGGAGAGGTATTTGGGAATTCTTACTTTCTGCCTGATTTTTCTGTAAGCCTACACCTTCTTTAATTAAATTTTAATAAAATAAGCAGGTTACAACAGTGCTGCAGTGTACATGCCTATCATTGACACTTTTGTACACAATCATAAATTAATTTCCAAAGATGGATTTGCTAAACAAAGCCAGTTGTTTTAATTAGAAAATAATTTTCATATATGTTGGCATGTGTTTCCATTTGCTGAAGCTGCCAGGATACAATATACCAAAAATGGATTGGCTTTTACAGAAGGGATTTATTAAGTTAAAAGTTTAAAGTTTAAGACCATGAAAACATCCAAATGAAGGCATCTAGTTAAAGATACCTTGACTCTAAAGAAAGGCCAATGGCATCTGGGTTTTTTCACATGGTGACTTCTGCTGTCCTCTCCCAGCTTCTGGTTTCAGGCAGCACTCTCATCTCCTGTGGGTTCTCTTGTTGACTCCTGGGGCACTATCCTGTATCTCCCAACATCTGTGTCTGCTTTCATCTCTCTGCTCTCTGTGTCAGTTCTGACTTCTCTCTCTTTTAAAGACTCCAGTATATTATGACCCACCTTGAATAGGTGGGGTGATTTCTCCATGGAAATAATCTAATCAAAACCTTAATTGGATGGGATCATATCTCCATGGAAACAACTTAATCAAAAGGTCCCACCCAACAATAGATTTGTCCCCATGAGATTGGATTAGGAGAACATGGCTTTTCTGGGGTACATAACAGTTTCATACCAGCACAACATATATGAAACAGTAAGTTTTCCTTTCATTATGACAGGATTCAACTGGAAGCTTTGTGCTGCCCTTCCGACAAGTCATGTATGCTCCTTATCCCACAACACATATAGATGTGGATGTCAATACTGTCAAGCAGATGCCACCGTGTCATGAGCATATTTATAATCAGCGTAGATATATGAGATCAGAACTGACAGCATTCTGGAGGGCCACTTCAGAAGAAGACATGGCTCAGGATACAATCATCTACACAGATGAAAGTTTCACTCCTGACTTGTATGTAGCACTCTTCTTTTTGATACTCTTCAAGCAGTAATATGAAATGATGTTTTTATGAGTAGAAACAAAACAAGCCAGTGTTAAAAAGAAGGAAATATTAAACACAAACTTATGTTAAAAAAACAGAATCATGCTTGAAAAATCATTTGGTTATTTAAGTATTTCTTTCTCAAATGTCCTTTCTTATTAATGTAATTGTGTTTTCCTAATTTAATTGTGTTTCCCCTAATATAGGTTAGATTTTCCTTAAAATAAGTATTTAACATACGTGTTATGCTCCAAGGCATTTACGTTGGTTATAGTCTGGTATAGTAGTCATTGAACAGACTTATTAAGTAAACCAAAGGAATAATTCTAAGACGTGTTTTTCTTGACATATAAAATTCAGTAAAACTGTTAAAATAAGTTGATTGGGCTTTCTTTTACTTTGTATTTTATGTACTATTCATTTTCTGTCACAAGGTCTGGCCAGTAAATTAAACAGAAAAATTAATGATAATAAAATTTTGAATGCAGTCATTCCCAATTAAAAAAAAAATGATGATAATAAATCTGGAATTATAAAACCCAAGAAAACACTATGATGATGTTCTGAAATTAGGAAAAGAATTATAGTGTATTATTATCATTCCCCTTTTTTTTAACATTAATAAAACAGCATGCAAACACACAGTCTTAATATACAAACATTCCATATGTAATATACAATCAGTGGCTCACAGTATCATCACATAGTTGTGTATTCATTGCCATGATCGTTTTTTTGAACATTTGCATCACTTCAGGAAAAGAAATAAAAAAGAAAAAACTCACACATACATACCCATCACCCCTCCCTTTCATTGACCACTAGTATTTGCATCTACCAAATTTATTTTAACCTTTGTTCCTTCTATTATTTTTTTTATTTTTTTATCTCTATATTATACTCATCTGTCCATGTCCATGTTAAAAGGAGCATCAGACACACGGTTTTCACCATCACACAGTCATGTTCTAAAAGCTATTGTCATTATACAATCATCTTCAAGAAACAAGGCTATTGGAACATAGCTCTATAGTTCAGGTATTTCCCTCGAGCTACTCCAATACACCATAAACTAGAAAGGTAATATCTATATAATACATAAGAATAAGCTCCAGGATAACTTCTTGACTCTGAAATTTCTCGGCCACTGACACTTTATTTTTTCTCATGTTTCTCTTGGTCTCAATCCCTTGATACTGGATCCTGTCTCATCCTGGGATTTCTGTCTCATGTTGCCAGGGAGGTTTACACCCCTGGGAGTTATGTTGCACATAGAGGGGGAGGGTAGTAAGTTCACTTGTGAGTCTGCTTAAGAGAGAGAGGCCATATCTGAGCAACAAAAGAGATTCTCTGGGGGTCACTCTTAGGCCTACTTTTTTTTTTTTTTGCATGGGCAGGCACCAGCTAGGCCTAATTTTAAGTAGACTTAGCCTATGTTTGGCAGAAATAAGTTTCACAGGGGCTATCTTTCCCTTTTATCAATTAAAATTCTTAGAATAGTGACTGGCACATAGAATGTGCCAGTGCATGTTAACTAATAATCTAGGTTTAAGTGTATAAAGCAGCAATAAAATTGCAGTAAGGAACCTTGTCCTGTATTTCTATGAAAAGGTAGGATACCCAGCCTCATCTGTTTCTAGGTGTTTAGAAAGACATCTTAAATGGGACCAATATTTTCCCACCTCTCCTGTGCTCCTTACTCTTTCTTAAAAGTTTTAGGGGAATTGATTTAGAAAATGAATTGGTTAAAATTGAAATTCACATCACTAAATTTTCAAATATTGGTAATTTTGATACAAAATTGGAAATCTCAAAATTCTCTGGCTTCAAACATTTTCTTCTTACCTAAAATGTTTTGTATTTTTTCCCCTTCTGTGGTTGTTGCTTCAGAGCTTTTTTTTTTTGGAATATAGTCAACTTTAAAATGTGTTTATAACCATTTAGTAGTTTTATTTTTTAGAGGAGGCATGTGTGTGCTTATAACATCTTAATCTTTTTGGCCAGATGTGCTTATTTTGCTGATTGGACAATAATGTCATGAATTTTAAAATTTTGTTTCTGGCTCTAAGTAAATTTTCAAAATATAAAATTCTCCAAAAATAATATTTCAGCTCCTTAGTTTGTATGTTAATTTACACATACATGGATTTATTTTGCTTTTTAATATATTTTAAACAGTATCATTTACTGTTTAGTTTTTAATTTTAACCTTTTAGAATTTTAGTCATTACTAATACATGAAAGTTAGTCATTAGAGATAACCTTTTTTTTTTTTAAAGACACATTTGTTTCATCCATTTCACTTATGACCAAGATATTCATTCAATGTAACAGGTATACTAAACTTAGCCTTATGTTCTCTCCCACGACCAGAGAAAGGATGCTATCAGTGCCCACATTAGCCACCAGTTGGATGTCCAGTCATTGTGAAATGCTGATTTCTTTTTTCCTCTTTCAGTTTTCTTCTTCATGTAATTTGGCATAACCATTCCCTAAAACTACAAAATTAGAGTTACTTTCCTATTTACTTCAGCACACATACCCAATCTCTTTCCCTGCCGCTCCTTTTCCATTAGAAAACACTAATTAAATGTTATGTTATCCCTTTGACCTGAGCATAGCCTAGCATTTCAGTCAATTCTTTAGGGAAGTAGAAAAGTAAAGAGGAAAGATGAAAGGTGAGGAAGGGGAGTTTGGGAAGACAGTGATTATTTTTGTTTGTTTTGGCACCTACTATATGCTAGATACTGTATTAAAATGCATTATCTCAAGTATGTATTATGTCTTGACTTCTTATTCTCATAATTGCCAAAGCAGGTCATATTTCTTGGGTAGCTTGTTCATGATACTTGCAAGGTGGTGGGCCTCCTAGCAGGACGCAAACCCTGTGGTAGTGTTGTTGTAGACAATCATCTGGTATGTTCCTTAATCCCATTTTAGTGTTTCTAATGTATTTGTCCTTTTACCTTTTTTCTTCCTAAGCTGCCTATTAGAAGTTATTATTATACAAAGTTAACATTTTGTGAGGTTTTTTTTGGTTTGTTTTTTGGTGATAGCGGTGATATGTTCATTTTTGTTTTTTTTTTTTATTTTCAGTAAAGATGTCAAGAATTGATAGTTAGGTGTTTTAACTGCTGAAGTCTCTCTTCCTTGATACTTCAGTAAGGTAGTACTAAGGTAGCCAGATATGTATCTTTGCGGGGGCTACTTATACCCTCTGGAAAAAATAATTATCTAGTGGCCTGAAAACAGTAATATAAAATGTATCCTAGGGCAGTGCAATGGTAGCTCAGTGGCGGAATTCTCACTTGCCATGCCAGAGACCCCGGTTCACTTCCTGGAGCCTGCCCATATAAAAATAAATAAATAAAATAAAATGTATCTTTGGTTTCAAATAAATACATATGTTATATCTCCAAATAGATGCATCTGTATTCACTCAAATGTGTTTGTACATAATACGCATTTCTAAGAATTTAATTGATAGGCTGAAATGAGTTTTTGTGGAAAGTAACATTGTATAGCCATTTCAGAGGTTACTTTCTTTTTCTTCACAGGAATATTTTTCAAGATGTCTTACACAGAGACACTCTAGTAAAAGCCTTTCTGGATCAGGTAAATGTTGACCTGAGATTGTCTGAGTAAGTGATATGACATGTTTTCTTGTTTAGTATATCCTATAACGCCTGTAGTATATGTAGCATCATAAAATTGTCATCTTTTTTAATGTCCAATCTTTCTTAAGTATCTAAATGTCTTCTCCTTTGCGTTACTAATAGAGAGTCTGAATATTAATAAAGATGCAGCATTCACAGTTCAAATGATAAATATTTTAATTTCAGATATTAGCTTAGGCCTCAGCATTTTGGGTTTTTGGTGTGTTATGTTTTTTTGTGCTGGTGGAGTGGTGGTGTTTATTAGCCTTACTTGAACCAAAAATATCTCATATAACAGTATTCTCTTTAAATAATAGCATTTTTATTGTCTTATTCTTTGAGAGAAAAAACTATTTTATACATTTGAAGAATACTGTAGATAACATGGAACTTATTTCCTAATGTAACAGAAAATGGCATTCTGGGGATCAGGCCAGGAAATAGTGTTATAGATGCAACTTTGAAATAATGAGATCCTTGTGTTTACCAGAAATTTTCATTCCAGGTCTCTGGTCTGCAACATATTTGCAGAGTTCAAGGAGAATTCTTAGTCATGTAATTCAATACTTCTCAAGCTGAAATAAAATCCCTCCCACCCTCTACCCATACACATGCAACTCCCCAAAAGTACAGAGATATAAAACCATAGTATTAACATGGTTTAACATCTAAGAGCTTCAATTTTATTTGAAGAAAAATAAAAAAGTTAAGTAACACATTTGGATAGAAGTAACGTGCATCTTGATTTTTAATAATAAAATAAATATGGATATATTCTGAGGTAGAGTAAAAAAATACAAATATGTTTTGAAAGTAAACAGAAAACTTCAAAATCAGTCCGATTGCCTCCATTACCCTCCTGTCTGTGTGTTAGGGATATCAGTGGAAATGATTCAGGAGAACTACTGTACTGTGTACTGGCAACACCTTAAGAGAAAATTCTGTATAAGCAGAATAGAAGCAAATTACTTATTAAGATGGTTCATTTTCTTGCAGATCTTTCATTTGAGACCAGGTTTATCTCTCAGAAGTACTTTTCTTGCACAGTTTCTACTTGTCCTTCACAGAAAAGCCTTGACACTAATAAAATATATAGAAGATGATACGTAAGTAAAACTCCTATATAGAAAAAAAAACGTTTATATACATTGCTTTGTTCTTTTTGGATGTTTTCTATATTAATTTTTTTCTCCTTTTCAATTATTTATAGGCAGAAGGGCAAAAAGCCCTTTAAATCTCTTCGGAACCTGAAAATAGATCTTGATTTAACAGCAGAGGGCGATCTTAACATAATAATGGCTCTAGCTGAAAAAATTAAACCAGGCCTACACTCGTTTATCTTTGGAAGGTCTTTCTACACTAGCGTACAAGAACGAGATGTTTTAATGACTTTTTAAATGTGTAACTTAAGTATAGTTCATCACAATCATGATTGCTACCAAAGCAGTTCAGTGCTATGGGAAATATAATTCCCTCTGGTCATGCCCATGGAGTCCTACTCAGTAATTGTAATTGAAGTTAGTTTCACTGCAGTCGTTAAAAGAAGTCTGTAGGGGAATGTCAGGTGCATCATTAAAATGGAGTCCTCTTTTTCTAGATGTACTTTCTTGGGATACAGACATTTATAATAAATGTCATTGCTATATGTTAAAGGTAGAATGACAATAGGGTATAAACTTGCCACAGCTGCTGTTTTTGAAATTTAAGAATCATGGTTTATATGTCAAAGTGGCATCAGAGTTAGCTTTCACAGATAAAAGACTAGTTAACTTTCCATCTTTTAGAGTTCTTTTGTGTCTTATTACTCTTGCAGTTAACTGAAAATTGGAACATCAGAATCATTTTCAGTTTCACAGAAAGAAAGCTAGTATGAAGTAGGTTAAGCTTTAGAAAGTAGTGATGAAGCAGATATTTAACCAAAATTATTTATTAGATCCTATTTTGTAGACTTCAAAATAGGATTATTTTGATTAGATTCAGTCCATGTAGAAATGTCAGTCAGTATGAACAGTTCCTAGTTATGGTGAACCACATTCAGGGTGTTTGTCTTATAGTTGTTGCTTTTAATTATCTTGTGTAGTTGAACTCTGTCCAAAAAATATAGAAATTCAACTTGGTTTTTTAGTTGTTGTCAGCTTTTTAAATTAAGTTAGTTTTCATTACTTTTGAGCCAAATTGAAATGGTTACCTTCTGTGCCTTTTTTTTTTTCCCGTGGAAAGTATAATTACTTAGGAGAACTGCTCAGTCGTTTTCATCTTGTTTTCCTCTTTCATATCTTACCATGTAACTATCTAATGTAACTAATCTAACTCCAAGATTATAAAATATAAAATGCATCACAGGGTGGTGCAACTGTGGCTCAGTGGCAGAATTCTCACCTGCTATGCCGGAGACCTGGGTTCGATTCCCTGTGCCTGCCCATGAAAAAAAAATTGGTTAAAATGCATTACAGAATATAATAATACTAGTAAGATCTTTTTTCAGAAAGAGAGAACAGTTTCTTGTCTTCCTTTATGTTTCTGCCCATATTTTTAAAATTTTTGTCGTGTCTCTTTGCTAACATCATGAGAAATAGCAGGAGCAGCTTTGCTGAAGTGGTATTTTACTAGAAGCTACTTTGGCAGAACTAGGTGGTCTGCTTTTTTTTTTATAGTATGTTTTAACCATTTTACTAGCTATAAAATAACTGATCAACATAATTCTGTGGTAGAACAGTGATGACATACTGTACATAAATACAAATTTATATTTTTATTTGAAATTGTGGCAGTAACAGAGGGAAAAAATATAAGAAAGGGATAAGAGTTATAGAATCCCCTGCCCTTGTCCCCGCAAATTTAACCAGAAAGAGCACATTATTATCCTGAGAGGTCATAATAGCTTTCCCGTCATGAATAACAAAGGTGTAGACATCTTAATGTTTAGATACATACTGAAATAAATGACTGATGCACAGTAGTGCAAAGTCATGAAAAAATGATAGAAGCCATCTTGTTAGGGGATCCTGGTTTACTTTTTATGATAGATTTTTATTTAAATTCTGAGTGAATTATTTTCTTTTGTTGGTCTTATTGTACTGTTATACCAAATGCATGTTGTACAGGGAAATAAGCTATTAAAGCATGTGTAAACATTGTTACATATCGTTTCTCCTAGATGGAGAATTTTGAATAAACTATCTTTGAAATTTTGTCTCGTTCAGTTATGTGTTCAGGAAAAGCAATACTGTGATACTGGAAGACTGATTAGCTTCCAGTTCAACTGATAGTTATATTGTACTTAAGCTATTTATTTTATTAATTTTCTCCTTTGAAAGAAGATGTATTTGAAGGTCCTCTGTATTACTGGAATCCTGTTTTAGAAAAAAAAAAAACTTATGCTTAGCTCTTAGAATTGCATTTTGATCTTTAAAATTTTATATTAATATTTCATATGTCAAATAATACTGAAATTCTTTTTTTAAAAAAATTCCTGTTATAATAATTTTAATATAACCAAAACTGAAGTTTTTCTTTCATGTATCCAGTACAGATGTACAAGATAAAGGTTTATTTGCCTAATACCTTCAAAATACATGAAGCAACAACTGATAGACCTGCGAAAAGAAAGACAGATCCACAATTGTAGTAAAAAATTTTAATGCCTCTCTCAAAGTTTGATAGAATAAGATCACGGAAAATCAGAAAGTATCTAATATAGAAGACTTGAATAACATTCAACCAACTCTAAATAATTGACATTTATAGAATATTCTATCTAATAGCAGTAAATTACACATACTTTTCAAGAACACATAGAACGTTTATCAAGATAGACTATATTCTGAGCCATAAAAAAGTCTCAACAAATTGAAAGGGATTCAAGTCATGAAAGTATGTTCTCTGACCAAAATGGAATTAAATGAGAAACAATAGATAGCCAGGAAAACCTCAAATACTTGGAAAATAAAAAGTTTTAAAAGATAAGGTAATTTCTAAATTATGTGTGTTTGGGTGGCAGAGGTATGGGTGGGGAGAACAGAGGGAGGCATCAGAGTATTGTGGAATGATTTTTCTGAAGAGTGGAACTCATTCTGCCTTTGATGTCTTCCCGCTGCAATCCAGTCTTCACACTGATACCAGCATGATACTTTTAAAATTAAATCTGATTATCACTTCTGCTTAATGGCTTTCCATCACTTACAGAATTAAATCCGAAATTCTTGTGATACTTTGTTCTCTGTTGATCCCTCTAATGTTACTCCCTACTGACCTAACTAGTACGTATTTTTTGTTGTTGTTGCATTTATTACATTATTCCTTTGCTTGCCCATCTTTCCTGCTAGGCCAAAGAACAAGATCCATGTCCTCATTTTTGTGTTCTTGTGTCTAACATGGTGCTAGGCACAAGGCATGTTTCCAGTAAAGTGCTGGTCAAATGGATATAATGAATGCAGTAAACATTTTTTTCTTCGTCTTCTCTGAAGAGAAGAATCATTTCCTGCAAATTGAGGAAATTTCTTCTTTATATAATAAAACAACTTTTTTTTTCTGTGAACCCATTAAAATTGAACTTGAGCACAACCTAGCTGTAAAATTTCAAAGACCTGAAACTGTGATTTTCAGTCTTTTTGAAGTAATAATATGCTATCACTTTCTCTTTCTGTGACTGGGCCTTGTGATCTTCTCGCTTGTTGAAATGTTCTATTTAAATTAATTGCCTAAGGCAGGCCACGGTGGCTCAGCAGGCAGGGTTCTCACCTGCCATAGGTCTCTTGGTTCTCACCAAGAGACCTGGGTTCGATTCCCAGTGCCTGCACCATGCAAAATAAACAAACAAAAAACTAAATTAATTGCATAATAAACTGCTAAGCAGTTGCCATCAGACTGTTTAGGACAATGGTAAATATCCATCTATGGAGTGTGGCCAATCAAGAAATCTGATCTAGTATTTAGAAAATCATTCCTGAGCTCTGAGTTGGCTCAAACTGGCACCTTCCGGCATTTGCTTGTGGGTGGGGAATTTGGAATGCTTTGAGAGCTGAATGGGTCTGTCAAGTTTTAAAACTCCCTTATGGCTGAAAAAAAAAACAGCCTTCATTGTTTAAAAACACCATTGTTTGTTTTTTCTGCTCTTCTCTTCTTTGGAACATGAAACTGTAAAAACACTTACACCCAGCATTTTGTTTTATTTACCTCTCTTAAGATGTTTCTGGAGACATGAATGATGTGGTAATCTTTTTATTGTGATTATTGAGAACGTTCAGAACAAATGGAAAAAAATCAGCTTTATTGTTCATTTTGGATTCTATGGAGAAGGACCATATTTCTCTTTGTTATCGTAGGCATATAGTGCAGTTGTTAGGAGCATGTGTCCTGGAGCCAGACAGCCAGGGTTCAAATCCCTGTTTTTCCACTTCCCAGCTGGTTGACCTTTGACAAGGTACTTACTCTGTCTGTGCTTCCTGGGTATTCCTCACCTACTCAATAGGAATAGGAATAGAACTTATATCATAGGGTTATTTGAAGATTAAGTGGTAAATGTCCAGAATGCTTGAAAGGGTAACTGACACAGAGTAAACACATAACAAAATTTAGTTGCTCTTATTCTTCTGACTGCTGTTGTCAGCATCAGCATCATCATTAAGCAACTGAATATAGAGTTCTCATGTCTATTCAACTACAATTCTGTAGCCATGACTCCATCAATATGCAAACTTATTTTACTAGCTTAACCCTATCACTACCTCATTACACATAGAGAGCAATGTCTTAGAAGAAAATCTCATTCTAAAAAATGTGAGAGAGCACATATAAGGTGCTATCCAGAGTCCCCTCTTATTAAATCTGTCCACTCCATCTCCACTGCCATTGAGATTCTTATCTCACTCAGATTAATCCAGCAGCTTCCTATCTTCTAGGCACCATGTTTTTTATCCAGTAACCATGTTTCTGCCATGTTCCAATCAATTTCCATAAAGGAGATAGTGATCTTTCTAATGCAGAACTGATTTACTCACTCCCTTGCTTTAAAAAAAACCTTAAGGGCTGGCCATGGTGGCTCAGCAGGCAGAATTCTCCCCTGCCATTCCAGAGACCTGGGTTTGATTCCCGGTGCCTGCCCATGTTAAAAAAAAAAAAAAAAAAACCTTGAGTGACAACCTTTGTCTCAAAACCCACAATCCATGGTGAAACACAAAGTTTTTGAGATCTGTCCACCGCAACACTTTTCTGTCATCTCTCATCACTGGTCTTTGTGCATGTCTGGAAATTCTCCCTTCACATGGACAAATCTTACTTTTCAATCAGGATTCACCTTAGGTATCATGTTTTTCCAGACTCCTCCAACTTTAGGTTTAGAGCATTTGAATTAAGCTCAGTGAAGGCAGGGACCATGTCTGCACTAGCATATACCTAATTGCCTGGTATATAATAAATGGGTATTGAATTAATTACTCTATACGCAGACTCCTCCTAGGTTTCTATGCTTATAGTTCTAGCTCAGCTCATTGTTATGCAGCATTATTAAGGGTTTATTTGTGTCTCCCACTAGATATGTGTCCCCAGTCCAGCATAGTGCCTGCCAGGAAATAGGAGCTCAGTAAGTATTGAAAGATTGAATGTTCTACACACTATTCACCTCAGGGCTAAAGTTTTCCCTAATTCAGAAGTAAGAAAATTTATGGCCCTTTGGCAATTCTTGGATGTCATCCCAATAATGCCACTGAAATTTTAAGCAAAAGTTTGCATATATGTACATTTTTCTGGGTGGAGTCATCCGATTCTTAAAGTGATCTATGATCCCCCAAAAGATAACCTATATCTTAAAGAGTTATTTTTTAAAGTAAATTGTAAAATAAAATGTTTGCAAAGTAGATTAATGTATCTCTGTAGGCCACTTTTTTTTTTTTTTTTTTTTTTTTTGAGGTAAAGAGTTTATGCTTCCTCTACTTGACTCTCCAGCAGTCCCTGCTGCTGGATTATGGTGGTTCTAGCTGACTGCATTGGATATTTCTTCTGGATGACTATCCAATTGCCTGTCTTCTCTCCCGCATATACCAGTAGGAGCAGTTTGAGATCCATTCATATGACCTAACTGGTTCTAGAATCATCAAAGATTTAAGCCCCGGGAATCAATGCCATATTTTAAATTCAGCATTCAGAAATTAGATTCCTTTATTCAAAGCTCAGAACCTTCCTTGATGCAGTTTGGCGAGACATTTTCTCTGGCTTTCACCAATAGACTTGGCAATTATTTCTGGCCTAGACCACAAAACAAGAGGAGACTGAACTTTTCTAAGAAACTGAGAAAAAGCACATTTTAAAAATAACTGGAGCAAATGAATTCATCTGGCAAAAGTAACCCAGCCACGTAATATAAACTTCTTTTAAGTTTTGCAATGGCAATTTCTGAAAATGTAAACAACTCCATGGTCCTCGTGAACTGAGTCATTTGCTAAGCAGTCTGGCCCAGGTCCTGTGGGAATAAAGCACACCTTATAGAATTTAAGAGCCAAAGACCTTCATGTGGGACAGAGGGTGGGGGTGGCCCAACCTAAGGACAATGAAGAAATGTCATGACTAGATGCTCAAAATACTGGCTTTCCAAACCAAAAGCCAGAATGAGGTAGAAGTTCAGGGGAGAGTATAGCCTATGCCTCAGGCTGTTGCTCAGAACTCACCAGTGGGCCTCTGTCTTCCCTAGGGAAAGCCAGAGTCTAATGGGTCTCATAAAGTCAGAGGAAGCTCCTGCAGGTTTTATCATGTATTCTCTTGGCAAGATAATGGTTTCATTGGAACTGTAATAACATACTTGGCCAACAAAGCCCATGCTATTATAATAAGTTGGTACTTAGTCCTAGTTTTTCAAGAATAATATTATGTACTTTCTAATGAGGCCCATGCTACTATAAAATTTATTCCGAGTTTATCTGAGTACTAGAATAATTATTATAAATAATACAGTTATTTTATATTTGCATAACTGTTTTTAAAAAAACTGCAAGAACTTGATCATTCTTTAGAAATAGTCATGTCCTTTCTGTGTAGGGAGTCCTGTGCTAGAATCCATATCTTGAAAGCAAACTTGGTGAAATCCCTAGAAGGGCACAGGGATCATTTTTTAAAGTCTTGAAAATGCGACCTATGGAAAAAAAGATAAATTGCAATTATTTATTCCAAAGATGTGAGAAAGATTGGGGTTAAGTATTTCTGGTATACAAAAGATCATGGTAAAATTAGCTACCATTTGTTAAGTAGCACGTGCTGTAGGCAGTTTCTCATTTAACCCTCAAAACAAGGTTGTGAAATGAATATCCTCATCATACATGGTGAAGACACTGAAGCTTAAGTTAGATGACTGTCCAAGTGTGGCAGACATGTTTTCACAATTTCTTTTTCTCTCTTTTCCCACCTGGAGGTAGGATTGCACTTTCCCTTTCTGTTGAACACAGGCAATACCACATGACTCACTTTGGCTAATAAAATGTAAACAAAGGATATGTCACTTTCAAATGGTAGGTTGAAGAGCCTGTGAGAGCCTTGCCTCTTTTTCACTCTGCCATAGTGATGTCCCAAATAGTGACTGCTCCCAAAGCCTTAATCCTGCAGTGGGAATACTGGAACAGAGTCTTTCTTCCCAACCCTGTCATTCAAGATGTGCGTGTTGCATGAGCAAGATAATAATCTTTATCGTTTTAAGCCACTGAATTTGGGGATTGTTTGTTCTATAACAAAACCTAGTATATTCAGACTGCTTCACCAAGTCACCCAACTGATTAGAAACCGACCTGCCTCCATTGCCCTCACCATATTAACTAACACACTATGCTACCTTACAAGGTAAAAAAATGATGGCTAAGTATCTTCTATCTGGATTGAGGTCAGAAAAAAAAAGGTCATTTTCTGCAGGGAGTTCTCCAGGGAACAGATCAAGACTGATGGACAACACCAAAAGTGAAGAGGATCAGGGCACTTCCATTGAAGATTTACTCAGAAGAGAAAAATAGTTAATATTTTTATCTCTTTCCTTCATGGTATTTCTAATGCAGGCTTTAGAAGTATATTCTTGAGGGAAGTTAAGGGAAAAGACTTCCTGGTTTGTAATTGTTTCTGTATTTCAGAGACTCTCTTTGGTTTAGTTTGGGTTTATTTTTTTATAGTCCCATCAATAGCGTTTTCCTCTACCAGCCAAAACACAAGATGGTGTTCATTTCCAATCTGGGAGGAACTCACATGTTTCCGTTTCCTAACGCTACCATGACTGGGTAACGCAGATGGGGTGGCTTAAAGAATCAGAAACTTATCTTCTCACAGTTTTGGCTGCTAGAATTCTGAATGCAAGGTGTCAGTAGGGTCATAACTCCCTCCAAAACTCTATGAAGGAATCCTTGCCTCTTCCAGCTTCTGGTGGCCCCAGGTGTTTCTTGGCTTTCGACAACCTAACTCCAATCTCTGCCTCTGCTTTCACATGACCACCTTCTCTGTGTGTGTCTCTGAGTCTTCTCTTCTTATAAGAACACCAGTCTTTGGATTTATGGCCCACCCTAAATCCAGGATGATTTCGTCTTGAGATACTTAACTAATTACACCTGCAAAGACCCTATTTCCAAATAAGTTTACTTTCTGAAGTTCCAAGTGGACATGAATTTCGGGGGGTCACTATTCAACCCACTGCACCAAGTGTCTTGCTTTGGGTTCCTCCAAAATCAGAACCTGAGACAAGCACTTCAGTGCAATTTATTTGGGAGGTAAACTCAGGAAGCTGGAATGAGAAAACAGGCATACTGCTACAAGAAGGAGGAAAAGTCAGTGTATGGTAAGCAATCACTTGAGGCAACTGGGGCGCCATTCTTCTTGGATCTCAAAAAAGCATAAAGAAAACCTCCTGGAATTATCCTTCTCAAGGGAAAAGGATGGAGCATTCATTCATTGACTCTTGTCACCCATTGTTGCACTGACCCCTCCCTTTCCTCTCCGCTTCACCTGAGCAAGCTCCTGCAGCTGTGGAAAAGTCCTGAAGCAGAATGATGTGTGATGCTTGCTTGAGAACCAGGAACCTGGTCACCATAAATCTGAGATCAGCCAAGAGGCTGTGACACAGGGCACCAAGAACATCTGCTATACCATGCCCCATCCCATAAATACTCACTAATCTTAGTTCTAATGAATATGGAAAGAGACACAAAGTAATAATTGAGAGCATCAAAGAAGCTCCATGAAGGAATCTTTGCCTTGGGACTTGAGCAAATGTCCCAATTTCTAGAACACAGATAATAATACATACCACCCAATGTTAGGATTTGATAAATGAATAAATGTGAAAGTACCCAGCACAGTTCCTAGTGCATAATAGACATTCAACAAATATTAAATACTTTGGAATTGCACTAGACACTGAGGCAAATGATTTGAGGTTCTTCGAAATGGGTTGTCAATTGTATTAGTATTCTTGCTGTGAAAGTGACAGAAGCCCTACTCAGACTAACTTTATATTTTTATTTTTTATGCAATTTTGTTGAGATCTATTCATATACCATATTATCATCCCAAGTGTACAATCAGTGATTCTCACAGTATCATCATATAGTTGTGCATTCATCCCTATAATCAATTTTTGAACATTTTATTACTCAAAAAAATACATATAAAAATAGAAAGAAGACCCAAGACATCTCATATCCCTTATTCCCCCCGGCCATTATTTATTTTATTTTTTTGTCTTTATTTTCATATTCATCCTGGATAAAGGGGGTATCAGTCACTAGGTTTTCACAATCACGGTCACACTGTGAAAGCTATATAGTAATAAAATAATTTTCAAGAATCAGGATTACCAGATTACAGTCAATAGTTCCAGATATTTCCTTCTACCTATTCTAATACACCAAAAACTAAAAAGGGATATCTATATAGTGTATAAGAATAACCTCCAAAATAACCTCTTGGCTCTATTTGAAATCTTTCAGCCACTGAAACTTTATTTTATTTCATTCTCTTCCCCCCTTTTTGGTCAAGAAGTCCTTCTCAATCCCATGATACCAGGGCCAGGTTAAGATCAGCCAAGAGAATGTGACACAGGGCACCAAGAACATCTACTATGCCAAGCCCCATCCCATAAACACTAATCTCAGTTCTTAGGGTGCTGATGAATATGGAAAGAGACACAAAGTAGTAATTGAGAGCATCAAAGAAGCTCTATGAAGGTATCCTTGCCTTGGGATTCCCATGTAAGGGGGAAGACAGTGGGTTTGCATGCAGAGTTGGCTTAGAGAGAGAGGTCATAACTGAGCAACCAAAGAGGTTCTCTGGGGGTGATTCTTAAGCATATTTATAAGTCGGTGTCGCTTTTCTCCTTTGCAGAAATAGGTTTCATTAGGGCAAGCCCAAGAGTGAGGAGTTGGCCTATTAAATTGGTAGCCCCCAATGTTTGCAAAAATGTTAGGAATTTCCCAGGTAGGAAAGTTTAATATTTCCACATTTTTCCCCAGTCCCTCAAGGGAACTTTGCAAATACATTTTTATTTTCTACCCATATCACTCTGGAATGTATTGGGGTATCACACTAACCTATAAAAACCAACAAGATCTCACTCCCTATTCATTGTTCCATGTAATTATGCTGTTCAAATAAACTAAGCAGACAAGTTAGTTTACAGAAAATATAAATTTTGTGCCAAATAAACATCCTTCCTTTGGTCTCATACCAAAGTTTTAAAACACAGTCTATATAAAATGTCAGATTAACTTTAGAAAAAGAAAATCTATTGACTCATAACTGCCAACTCCAGAGTTAGTGCTGGCCTCAGGCACTACTGTTTTCAAGAATTTAAACAATGCCATCAACTCTTGTTGTGTATCTCTCAGCTGTGCTTCTCTAGTTGCTGGTTTTTCTCATCTTAGAGATGTATTTATCCATATTTGGGAGAGGTATGAGGAGCATGGTATGGACATCACTTCAGAGAGCTCTAGCTTACATTGTCCTTGCTTCATGACCCCGGGGTCCATGTCTAAATTCTCAGGGAAGAGCTCAAGTTGGTGCTTCTTGGATCATGTATCTACCCTGTAGCCTGGTAGGGCCCTCTTTAAGGTGGAGCCTTCAAAGTGACCAGAGCCCACCTGAATCACATGGAATTCTTGCTGACACCAGAAGAAGGAGGGCACAGGAAAGGGCTGCTGGCCTAGCAGGTCTAAGCAGCAGAGGCCCTCTTTACCAAAATGAGAGAAGGGAGAGTGAGGCAGCAATACAGAAAATGATCAGAAGAGGTCATGACAGACATGCTGTTGCTCCTGCCTCTGGTTCGTAGAAGTCACTTTGATAGGAGTCACCACATTCAGGGTGGCTCCATTATCAGCTTCTGCTGATGCCAATGGAAGTACATACTTCCACCCAGGACCTGAATTTGGCCCCATGCTGAGCTTCAGCAAGGCGAATAGAATCGTTTTGGAACAGTTGAAGGATTCGGTACATTCATTTGGTGTCAAAACCTGACTGTGTCACCCTCTCCCTGGTGCCCTCCAAGATCCTCAGTTAATCAGCCAATGCTTAAGGAAAAGAACGTGAAGATATTGTATCAGAGTAGCTCACCTCCAGGTGTCTTGGTCTCACTGAAAAAGATTTCTTATGGCCTCATTTTTTTATTATAAAAATGAAATGGAAAATTTTCAGATAATACAAAGATATGTAGAGAAGAAAGTTAAAATTGCCTATTTTGCCTCCACCCAAAGATAACTAGTGTCAGCATCTTGTGTATATATTTCCAGATCTTTTTTCTATGAATATATATAATGTTTTATTAACATTAAAAATGGGATCATATTATTCTTGCTGTTTTGTAACTTAAGTATAATATAATGTATATACAAAGCAAAGAAATAAAAAAACAATGGTTTTCAAAGCACTCTTCAAAAAATGGTTACAGGACAGATCCCAGAGTTTGTCATGGGCTACCATACTGTCTTCTCACATTTTTCCTTCTAGCTGCTCCAGAATATAGGAGGCTAGAGGGCTTAAATACTTTATCATCACAATCAACTTTTTTTTCCTTCTTTTTTTGTGAACAATTGCATATATACAAAAAAAAGCTATAAATTTTCAAGCACAGCACCACAATTAGTTATAGAACATATTTCAGACTTTGGCATGGGTTACAATTTCACAAGTTTAGGTTTTTACTTCTAGCCGCTTTAAAATACTGGAGACTAAAAGGTATCAATTTAATGATTCAGCATTCATATTCATTTGTTAAATCCTATCTTCTATGTATAATTCCGCCACCCCTTTGATCTTTCCATACCACTCACTGGGGTTGTTTGGGCTATGGCAATTCTAAATTTTTAATATTGGAAGGGTCTGTTACTAATATGAGGTAGGGAGATGGAACTATCTGATGTTTTGGAGAGGCTGGGCAAGGTTTCAGGACTTATCTGGACCAGGGATCCATCTGGAGGTTATAGATTTCTGGAAAGTTACTCTAGTGCCTGGAACCCTTGTGGAATCTTATAAATTGCCCTGCATGTTCTTTAGGATTGGCTGGAATGGTTCTGGTTGGGGGTTGGTAGGTTATGATAGGTAGCAAGGTCTACCTGAAGCTTGGGTAAGACCAACCTCCAGAGTAGCCTCTCAACTGTATTTGAACTCTCTCTGCCACTGATATTGTATTAATTACACTTCATTTTTCCCATTTGGTCAGGATATAATTGTTGATCCCATGGTGCCAGGTGTGGATTCATCCCTGGGAGTCATCTCCCACGTCGCCAGGGAGACTTTCACCCCTGGATGTTATATCCCACATAGGGGGGAGGACCAGGATTTCACTTGCAGAGTTGGGCATAAAGAGACTGCTGTCACATCTGAGCAACAACAGAGGTCCTCTAGAAGTAACTCTTAGACATGCCTATAGGTAGTCTAAGCTTCTATGCTATCTACATAAGCTTCACAAGAGTAAGCCTCATGATCGAGGGCATGGCCTATTGATTTGGGTGTCCCTAAAGGTTGACACAGTATCAGAAAATTCCCTAATGGTAAGGTTTAAAAGTTCCATAGTCTTTCTCCCCTCCATCAGGGGACTTTGCCAATACTTTTTGATTATTTGGTTAATATACTCTAGGATTATAACTTACTTTTTAAACCATTTTTCAATGTTATTAAGTAAGAGGAATATATCTTTTATTCCAGTTAATTATTTTTAACCTTTTCACTGAGGTATAATGTACATGCAGTAAAGAGTCATGATCTTAGACATTCAGTGCATTTAATTTTTTTCAGTTGTTGAAAGGTTTTTATTTTATAAGAAATTGCTGCAATCCTGCAAAACCAGAATCTCTTTAGAGAAATATCTTTTCTTTTCCAAAGTAAATGAAAAACGCTTTAGAATTATTTGTATAGTAATCTTGATTTTTTTAAACAATTGTTATAGGGTCTGCTTTGTTCTATTTAACTTTAAATGATATACACTTACAAATTAAAAACGAAAGTGAACAGTGCAGAGATTTAAATGAAATCCTTCAAAGAATAAAATTGCTTTTTACTTCATTGTATTATCAAAGTTTATTATCATCAAGCCTGAATGAAAGTTGTAAACCACAAACTTTTTCTTTAATAGAAAAAAAGAATGTTTAGGTTATTAGCAAAGTAGTATCTCAGATGTTTCTTCATGTAGTCTAAATTTAGTATAAACTTGTTTATCAAGTCCCTTTCCATTATTTATTCCATTTTTGTTTGTTTTATTTTTTTATATTTATTCTGTTTTAAAAATATATACAATTACAATGTTTAAATATGTATTCTGAACCTTATATCCAAACAGATGGGAAATTCAAACTGCTGAAACAAGTTATGAAAGGATTAAAGAAAAATGATGAGCTGCAAAATACAGCAGAAGGAAGGAAGAAAACTTTTACTACTTAACATTTGTGTCTGAATAAATATGTATTTTCTAATTTATATATACCCAGTTGAGTATCGACAGTCATCAAAATTTAACCAGTTACATACAGACTAAACTAAGCCTAGATGATTTTCTATAACAGATTACAATGGTGATTTTAAAAATGTTAATATAGCTAAATAGTTTCACCAAAAATTATTTCTGGTACTTGATTAATATCATACCGTTCTTAGAGGCACAGATTAAATGACTATATTATATATATACCATATTGAACACACTGATTAATATCGTATAGCATCAGTGTATGAACACAACAGAGCACACAGGCAACCAGAAAAGGACATTTTACATGCACCCATGCTTATCAATTATGTTAACATTTATGCTTAAAACTTTAAAATCTTTATGTTAACATTTATGCTTAAAACTTTAAAATCTTTATAAATTTAAAGCATAAAGCTACAGAATAACTCCAGTAAAAGAACCCAAATAGATAAATCTGCAGAATCTTAAACTTTAATAAGTTTAAGCCTTTGATAGATGCTGTTTAAGAGCAATTATTGTCTTCAAACATTTTTGAATTATAGGGTTGAAAATATGTTCATCCCTTACTATACTGTGGCATTTGAAATTAGCAAGCATGACAACATGAATTAATTTTGCTTCCACATGCAGAAATGTATATATGCATTTTTAAAGTTTAGAATTAAGACTTAATTTCTGATCAGTAGTGGTAGGTAACCAGAATTGCTATACAGAATCTCTACAATATGACAGTTTTAGTCAACATTTATCACTTGAGGTGAGGAAATACGGGGATGACAGAAAAGCAGTTGCATTAAACACACACACACGCACAGCAAAAAAAGCTTTAAATACCAATGCAATTTTTGCATCAACATGTATTTTATTCTAGAATACTTGGAACAAAATCTTATTTCAGTTGGTTCGGTCTCTACAGTTTTTAAGAAACAAACACAATCTAAACCCTATAGTGTAAAGAATGTGCACTATTTAATACTTAAGTGCAATGCAATCATTTAAGATTATTAAGTAAGAAACACATACAAGCATTCTAAAATTTTGAATCATTTTAGGGTTGCTAACCAGAGATTGTAGAGATTTCATGCACAAGGCAAAAAACAGAAACGAAAAAAAAAAAAACATCTCAGTGCATCACACCCATATGGATAAAATGTATGGCACTTTGCATGATACTACTACTACATTGTCAATTTAAGCTGGGAGTGACTCAAAGACATTAAAGTCACATAAAGACAAAAGTCATCCAATTAAAACGTTAGGATGGAGCACAACACAGTTTTGTCTTTGATAAAGCCCTGAAATTTAATGTATACAGTCAACTTACTATAAGTTCTCCCATTTCACTTACCCCCTTGTAGATTCTTAAATTATTCTATAATTATTTTACCTATTAGGACATTGTGATTTTTAAGGTCTGCAGAAACTCTTTTATTGAAATATACTGTTACTCTGTGTGTAAGAATGGCTTTATGAAAAATAGCATCTGGTTATAAATCATAGAATAAATAAAAAACAAACATCCAACATTTTCCAAGCCAGTGAGAAATAAATTATACCATATGTGTCAATTTTAAATTATATCAACATTAACATTTATATAGTATATTTTTTTCTCATAAAATTAAACATTGCAGAATAGGGCTTGGGCTATAAGTAATCACATTTGATTTTCTTAGAAAACAAATCTTTATCACTATAAACAAAAGGCAACTTACTTCCTCCATAACATATGTAGATTTTAAATCTAAGGTTTTAAAAAATATCAACTATGTTTAAGAAAAGTACTTTAAATGGTTAAAAGGAACCGAAATACCAAAGTTCACTGTGTGAAGAGTAGATACGAACAACCAAGAAAAGAGTCGTGTATTGGTGCTGAATATTTAGCATGAGTACCCCAAAATAAGTTCCAAACTTCTCCCATCTTTTCAAATAAGAAAGGTAGCCTTTCCACAGTTGGGGATATGTATGTCTTCCCCAACGAATGTCTGAGTAAGCTTTTAAAAATGTTGCCAATATTAAGCTCTTCAGTACCTAAACTCAGAGGGCAGCAATATTACAGTGGCAATGATGCAGCCATTCTCAAAATACAGTTATGATCCAAAACAAGTTGTAATGGTTCTTTTACCTGAGAAAAAGCTGTTTAGAAGGAATATCTGCCCTATGCTCAACCACCAGCAGAATAAGGGCTTCTCCTACTGATCAATAGGCCACTCTCAGGTTTAAAATCCTCTGCTGGGCTTTGACCTTGAGTTTCTGTCAGACAGAAATGAGTCTGATAGCCTTGGATAAGAGCACTGACGACTTTCTCACTAGGAAAGAAAGGTGGGTCTTCTCCAACTTGAAAATCAAAATAAACCATTTTATGTGTGAAAGTAGAAAATTCATTACTGAGGCAAAATTTGTAGGTACCATTTTTGAGGCAGGGAAGGTGAAACTGTCAGATGTTTCTTCATCTCTTTGTGCAGCATCAGGATCTTCTAATCGACGGTCTTCATCAGAGTGACCTCCAGTAATCCTCTGGAGCCCAAGGGTGCATGGTGCCTGGGGTGATGTCCTCGTAGAAGCACTGCTTGGCGCCCTGGGCAACTCCAAGATGATCTCAGAGGAGCCCCCAGGCCCGGACATCAGCAGCCTTAGCGCAAATAGCCTGCAGTCCCGACGGCCCGCCGTGGACCCCCAGCGCTGCGCGGACCCGGATCACTGCATCCCCGAAGCCGGGACCTCAACCCAGCAGCGAGGAGAAGACACGGGACCCAGGTGTGCGCGGCACAGACTGCGCTCCGCAGGCCTCAGTCCGCTGCCCAGTGAGGGTGCACTCCAGGCCTGCTCCGAGCCTTGGGGACGTTCTGAATGCGGGATGAACCTCCGGATCCAGGTGAGGGGCGCTGAAGGGCCCGGGTCAGAGACCCGAACGACCTGGGCCTCCGAGATAAAGCCAATGAAGGAGGAGTGGAAAAGGCACCATACTGAAGTTTTACTCAATGTTTTTAATAGCTGTGTAACATTCCATTGTTAGGATATAACATGTTGTATTTAATTAAGCTCTTATTGATGAATATTAATTGAATCTCTTTGCCTGTTCATTCCAGTCCACCCATCGTTTATTGAGTGACTACTTATGGGCCAGGTACTCTTTTTTTTTTAATTTTTATTAATAAAACCAATCAACATACAATATGAACATTCTTTTTTTTCATCACACAGTTGCATATTCATCATTATGATCATTTCTTAGAACATTTGCATCAACTCAGAAAAAGAAACAAAAATAAAAGAGAAAAAAAAAATTCATACAAACCATACCTCTTACCCCTCCCACCCAGCAACCACCAGCATTTCAATCTACTAAATTCATTTTGACATTTGTTCTCCCTATTATTTATTTATTTTTAATCCATATGTTTTACTCATCTGTCCATAAGGTAGATAAAAGAAGCATCAGACACAAGGATTTCACAATCACACAGTCACATTGTGAAAGCTATATCATTATACAGTCATCATCAAGAAACATGGCTACTGGAACACAGCTCTACATTTTCAGGCAGTTCTCTCCAGCCTCTCTGTTATGCCTTAACTAAAAAGGTGATGTCTATTTAATGCGTAAGAATAACCTCTGGGATAACCTCTCAACTCTGGAATCTCTCAGCCATTGACACTTTATTTTGTCTCATATTTCTCTTCCCTCTTTTGGTGTGGGGATTTCTCAGTCTCTTGCTGCTGAGTTCCAGCTCATTCTAGGATTTCTGTCCCACGTTGCCAGAAAGGTCCACACCCCTGGGAGTCATGTCCCAGATAGAGAGGGGGTGGGCAGTGAGTTTGGCTCATGTTGGCTGAGAGAGAGAGGACCAGGTACCCTTTCAGTCACCATATCCTCATCTTCATCATTTATCTGTATGTTATCTATTGCCATAATAATACTGTTATTACAGTATTATTAAATATTAAATCACCCCCAAACTTACTTGTGTCTGTGATCACTGACTAAGTCAGCTGAGGGCTAGCTGGTTTCAATAACTTTGACTGAGACAACTCAATTCTATCATATGTGTTTCATCCTTCAAAAGGCTAGCCCCTGTTAGGGTGTTGGCAGGTGTACTATTTTGTCAAGCTGCCCAAATGCAATATACCAGAAATGGAATGACATTTTGAAAGGATTTTAATAAGTTACAAGTTTACAGTTCTAGTGCTGAGAAAATGTCCAAACTAAGGCACCAACAAAAATTTACCATCATTCAAGACAAGCTGAGGCTGATACCATCCAGAACATCTCTGTGAGCTGAGAAGGCACACGGACCAGGCATCTGCTGGTCCCTTGCTCCTAGGCTCCTTTGCTTTCAGCCTCTGTGTCCTGTGGGGGTTCCTTACTTGGCATCTGTGGGCTTTCACTTAACTCCTCTGGGACACCACTCTGGGTTCTAGTTTGCTTAGCATCTCATGAGAAGGCACATGGTGACCTCAGTTGGACCCTGCATCTCCAAATGTCTGGGTCTCGTGTTAGCTCTGTCAGCTCTGAAGCAGCTGTTCTCCAAGCATCTGCATCTGCTCTGAGCTCTCTCTAAAATGTTTCCTCTATTAAAGGACTCCGGTAAACTAATCTGAATGGGCAGAGTCACATCTCCGTCTAACCAAAGGCCACATCCACAATTGGGCACACCAAATTTTTGTGGAGATAATTTAATCAAAAGGGCTTCTACCGTACAATATTGAATGAGGAGTAAAGGACATGGCTTTTCTGGGGTACACAGCACTCTGACTGGTACATCAGTGTTCAGAGAGAGAGCAAAAGTACACAAAGCCTCTAGAGGTTTAGGCTCATAGCTGGCACAAAAATCATCACCTCCACTTCATCCTATTGGCCGAAGTAAAACATAAGACCAAATTCAAGGGAAAATAGGTGCCACTGATTAATCAGAGAAGCTATGAAGTCACATTGAGAAGAGTTGTGTTTGATTATCTATTGCTGTGTAACAAATTACTCCAAAACTTAGTGGCTTAAAACAGAAGTCATTTTATTGGCTCCCATAGTTTCATGTGTTGGCTGGGCTCAGTGGGTAGGGCCCCTTTTGGTCTTGCTTGAGAGCTCTCATGCGTCCGCTATCAAATGGAAAATGGGCGTGGAGTTATCTGCAGTCTTGACTAGGATGCTGGAACAGCAGTGCCTCTCTCCTTCTCCATGTAGACTTAGGGCATCTCTCCCTCACTGCCCTTTCACTCAAACTCCTAAACCCTGTGCTGGTACCCATTTCCATCTGCCTTTCCATGTGCTCTTTCCATGAGGTCTCTCTGACAGAGTAGCTGGATCTCTTACTTATGTGGCAGACTGGGACTCTTAGGATCATCCCAGCAGTGAGAGTTCCCAGAGGGAGATGCAGAAGCTGCCAGTCCTCTTCAAGGATAGGTCTGGAACTGGCCATCTTTATTCCACCACAGAGTGGCTGTAAGATGGAGTGAAGAACAAAAAATATTTTTGTAATCACTCTATCATGTTATCCCATTTAATTTTCCCAGTCTAAATATCTGAATGTTTCAGGGTATAATCAGTTACTAGATCTGATAACAAATTTGAAGCATTTCCTGAGTTATGGAAGTGACCAAAGTAGACCTGTAGCCAGAAAACCTAGCTCTAAATTTTGGCTTTGCCACTGACTGGCCTCATGATATTGAACAAGTTACTCAATTTCTCGAACTCATCTTCTCATCTGCAAAATGAAAATATAAATATCCTATAGCTGTGCTATACAGTAAAAATGTGCTGTGAGCAACATATGTAATTATAAATTTTCTAGTACTCATATTTTAAAAAGTGAAAACAGGTGAAATACATTTTAATATTTTATGCAAAAATATGCCTAATATCATTTCAACACATATGCACTGTAAAAGTGTATTAATGAGATATTTTGCATTCTTTCTTTCTTGTACAATCTTTGAGATCTGATTTGTATTTTACATTTACATCACATCTCATCATCTTTAGCTACATTTCAAGTGCTACATGTGGCTAGCAGCTACCAAATTGGACTTCCAGAATAGGTGTAAATAGGGTTGTTGTGATGATAATATATGTAAAATGAGCTGGTACTTAATATAAGCACAATAAAAATATCTCCTTCTCTGATGATAGACATTCTGCTCTCTGAAATAATCAGTAAAAACTAACAAAAAGTCCATAGATGTGAACCATATAGGACAGAAGTTTTATCTAAGAAAGCAAGAGAAAGTAAACTATATTGTCCTACTAAAAATGTTAAGCAAGGTATGGAGATGACAAAGGTAAAGGGAGAAGGATAGAAGAAATGAGTAAGTATATTATTCTAAAAATATATCAAGAAATGGGGCAACTGTGAGGATCAAGGGGGTAGTGGCAAATAAATCTTTATAAAAGGAAGGAATGTTTAAAGAAAGATTTTGCCAGACTCCTAGGTCCTCAACCAAGAAGATTCAGTGAAAGACAACCAGGGGAGGGACAGGGGTAGGAGGAAAAGGAGGTGGTTTTTAAGTCACTCTTGGTTCCTTTTTCAACAAACATGACTAAAATTCATGTATTAAAATTGAGCAAAGGTACATCTGATATTTTACTGTATAAGCCACTGCTAATCTTTGACATCTTTCCTTCCTTCTTGCCTTCCTTTCTTCCTTCATTCCTTCAGTCTTCTCTTTCTTTTCCCGTTTCTCTCTACCTCCCTCTTTTACTCCCTCTCCCTCCCTTCTTTCATTTTTTCCTTTCTTTGCTTTTTTTCCCTTTTTTCTTTTGCCCTCCTCACTCTGGGTGTATGTTGTAATGTTAGGGGTTCGCAGACAGAGATATCAGATACAACGGGAGGGGTGCCTTGGGAGAAGCACTTGAGATCCTGTAGTCAAGCCATATTTTCTTTGATAAAAGACTCAGGGGAGAAGGAGCTCAGAGTGTTGCCACAAGAACAAGCCTAAGTATTTCCATCAGTACCCATCAAAAGAAAATGCTGTCTGAGAAGCAGTGAGAAGCAACTTCAAATGAAAGCCTGGTTTAACATCTGCTGAAAGAAACAGAAAGGAACACATGAAAGCAAAAAAAGAGAAGGAAAGGGAATAAAAGTTTAACAATTTTATGAAAAAAAAAGAATTGTTTTTCTGGGACATTGGATAGAAAGCTTTATGAGTTACTTAGTTGTCGTATATGAGTTACTTAGTTTTCATAAATCCTGCCTGGAACAAAGTAACAAAAGAAGGGGAAGAAAGAAAGGAAGAAGGGTAATTGGGAGAGATGAAGGAAGGCCATCCATTCGTTTCTGCAGACACTGTGGTTAGCATTAAACCATAAAAAATGGTGAAAATTTTAACTGTAACTTTTCCAACAGTCTTATCAGAGAGATGTTTTTTTCTCTGAAAAGCATCCTTAGAACAATTAAACACCCAGGGAAAGTGTTTTTCACATTACTGGACATAAGACACTATCACAATTGAGGCTGGCTGGAGACCATCCAGAAATTCAATAATTATGCAACCCAAGAGTCTTTCCAGATTGTGAAAAGTAGCTTCTTAGGAAGACATTAATATTGAACAATGGATGAAGCCTACTTGGAACCTTGAGGAAATAAGGTCCTGATTAGGTAGAACAACTGGAGGCTAAAGTAGGTCAGGCAGGATGAATGATACCCTCATTTTGTCTCTTATCTTAATTGTGATGAGAAGGAGAAAATTCTGTTTATATTTTATACCAGGAGGGTAGAGAGTGGTTTGGAGAGGCTCCCAATTCATCGGCAACTGCCCTCAGTATAGTAGTAGGAAAATTTACTTCCTTTAATATTTTCCCACAGACATTCGAAGAAGGCTGAGGAGGTACAAAAGACTTTTGTTTATTTGCTATACAACGTCTATGAGAGATTAATGACTGATATTTTGACATCGTTAGTGAGAGTTGATCACAAAGGCAGAAAGGCTGTGTTTTCCCCCTTCAGAGGAAAGTTTATTTGAAATCCTCATTATTTTCCTATTAAGACAGGGAGGGATATTTTAAGCTCATACACCCATCCTCTTCTCTATCTTCCAATGCCCTTCTGTATTAATTACTTTAATAGTACAATTCTTAAACCCACTGAGTACACAGTGGTCTTATTTTCCTATTAGTGAAAGATACTAGAGTCCTACCCTAAAATTGATTTTTAGGGTCCAGACTATAATGCCTAGATGAGATTACCTTAGACCCTGGTTCCCTGGGCAACTATCCCAGTTCTCCTGGCAACTAACTCTCCTTGGACCACTTCTATGCAAACCTGTCTTACAGTGAGAGATTCCTCCCCATTGTTCAAAGTAGAGGCAAACCACAAGTGCTCCACACCTGGCTTCTGTTAGGCCAGAGCAAAAACATCAGTCTCATCTCTTGGATAGGACAATCACTCATTACAGATTTAAAGGATATAAAAAGCAAACAAGCATGGATTCATAGGAAGATTTGAAGGAGCAGTGTGCCAGTATAAGCAGTAAAAATATATCCTAAAAGCAGGATAAAACACCACAGTCTCAATTTAACAGACAATTTTAAAATAACAGGAAAGGACATTCACTCTATTCCTATAGACTGAGGGCAAATAGTTGTCTTTAATGATTCCCAATGGCACCAACTTGTTCACTTTTTCCTGATGCAACTTGGAAAAGTGTCATCAGTTCTTCCCGTTTCCAAACTCTGTGACCTTTCTATGCCTCAGTTCCACTTCCTCAAAATTGAATTCATGTATTGCAAATTTCAGAGGAAATGACCATAGACATCAAGTGTTGTTATAAACGTTAAGAATTATTTTAACAGAAATCATGCTTTAGGATAACATATGAATTCTTGTCATGGATTGAAATTGCTTGAAAATTATAATCTTTTTTTTTATTTTGTCTGATGACGTTACTTCAGCATGTTCCATGCACATTCATTTCCAGGAACCGGAGTTCATTAACATAAATTCTGGCATTGCTGATGCTCTCAGAAAGCATTGAGGTCAATCTCTCAGCTGGGTTTCTAGTCAGGGTGCTGAAAACAAAGTCAAAGTAGGGAAGCAGGAAGCATGCCTTATTGTTGCAGATTTCTTAGGCAGACAGATTTGTGAACCCTCACTGAAAGGAGGGACTCAGAATGTCTGCTGTATGTTAGTAAACCACCTGTAACAATTGCAGTTAGCACACAGATGAGCACAATGTCACTGGGAAATCAGACTCAACCAAAATGAACAGGAAAACCCTCTCAACAAATCTAATATCATTAACCCTTGTCCAGAGCATTATGACTATCATTCTGTTGTCAATGACTATGCAAACATGATTTCTCCACTTTTGCTCTATTTCCATTGGACTGTTATGATGTTGGTATGGTGAGACCCTTCCCTTGTTACTTTGCTCATATGGTACCATCTCAGCAAAAGCTGTAATGAGATGAGGTGGTTTGGCAGCAAAACTTTTTCTGGCATTTTTTTCATATATCATTGAAGACCACTCTCTTCTTATAGAAAATGTACAAAGCATGAAATACAAATGCTAGAAATTAATTTGCTTTGATTTGGGCAAAGAATGTGAATGTTATTCATATTTGGAGATGATATTCCAAATGAAACCTCTGGATTCAGCATGGAATTCAACACATGGCTGTGGTGTCTTACCTTCATGGGAGAGGAGCTGCTTGAGGGTGGTATGAGAATTATGTGCTAGAAAGAACAATAGTGGTGTTTATTGAGCATCTGCTATGGTGGTAGGCACTGTGCCATGCATGTTACATGCATTCTCTCATGGAATCACACACCCACCTATTTTATTATCCATATTTTTTAGTAAGGTAGCTGAGAGTTAGAGAGCTAATACAGGCCTGTCTGACTCTGAAGCTCATGCTCTAAATCTCTACGATACAGTGCCTCCCTGTAATGTGGTTTTAAGGTGATCCTGGCACCTCTCCTCTCTAGAAGAGCTTTGAGATGGGATTCATGAGTGTTCCCATCTGAATTCCACAGATTTGTTCCATAAATATCTGGAGAAGATTCTCTGAAGCAGTCTAAAAGCTGATTACTTCACCTCTGACTAAAGCCCCATTGTGACTTTCCCACTCAGGTTTGAGGACACACAGAACACCGAAGGTCATGAGACCCAGAATCAATGCCCCAGACTGACCAGTTGTACGCCCTCACTCCTTCATGTGTGAAGTGGAAATGGTGAAAATTAAACTCTTCCACAGTTCAGGAATGGGCTAATTGTTATCATTATCCATTATTGCTGCCTTGTGAAAACTTAATAGGAAGCTATACTCTGGACTCAGGATCATGGATTCCCTTTTATAATATGGCAAACAGTTATCAGTCTTTGAAGCTATTTTACCCAGCAGTAAGTTTATTTTTCTCTCCTTCTCGTTGTCTTTTGAGTTACAGCTTCAGGCATTACCTTGACAGCTCCTTCAGGTAATTTTTCCCCCATTAATAACTATTAAACCAAAATCATTAAGTTTCCTTTCATCTTTAACTTAACATTTGGGGTCCCAGCCCTATCATCTAACTACATATCTTCACACATTAGTCCCTATACAAAGTAGATTAATCTTTGTTTCCAGGACAATCTAGCATTTTTCCACCTTCCTATATCTTTTCCCATTGTTTGTTAAGTTTCAAACAACCTTTCTACTTAATTTAAACAATCTCACATCTTCAAATCCAGCTGAAATGCCATCTCCTTCCTGTAGTATCCCCCACCTGTCTCTCTAATTGTTCCTATCTCTATGCTCCACAAAAATTTCTTGTGCCTCTCTTATACTGCCCTCCACAATCTTCTTTGCTATTTGTGGTTCTCTTTTCTTCCTTATTAGATTTAAGCATCTTGAGGGTAAGACCCAGGGTTCTCGCTGTTGCATAATAGTAGCAGGGAAGTATTTAGGTTACAGCCATGGACTTAAGTCATACTGTGAGGTTTAAATCCTGGCTACAGGGTATATTAGCTCTGTGACTATGGGCAAGTTACTTCAACTTATTTTCCTCAACTCTATCTACCTTTTAGGATCTTGTGAGAATTAAATGAGATATTCCATTGTAAAATGCTTGCAGAATGCCTGGCAAATTATAGGTGCTTAATAAATTTTAAGTATTTGCAATACCTACAATGAGGTCTTTCATTGATTAATTAAATCAATATTAAGTACCCACACATTTTTTTAACTCTAGGAATAGAGCAATGAATTAACTCAAATGAAGACAAAAGTCCCTATCTTGTGGGGCTTACATTCTAGTAGGAAAAGAAAGGCAGCATGGTAGGCCCCCAAAGGTGTCCACCTCCTAATCTCTGGAGCCTGTAAATACATTACATTACATGACAAAGAGCAATTAGGGTTACTAATCAGCTCATTTTAAGATAAAGAGATAATCCTGGATTATCTGGTTGGCTCAGTAGAATCACCAAGGCCTTTAAAAGTGGAAGAGAGCTCAGCAGGCAGAGTTCTCACCTGCCATGCCTGAGACCTGGTTCGATTTCCAGTGCCTGCCATGCAAAAAAAAAAAAAAAAAAAAAAAAGTAAAAGAGAAAGGTAGAAGAGGTGGTCAGAGTGATGCGATGTGAGAAGGACTGAACTCACTATTGCTGCTTTTAAAGATGGAGAAAGGGAGGACAAGCCAAAGAATTAGGGCAGCCTCTAGAAATTGGGGAATAAAAAGAAGGAGATTTTCCCTTATGGCCTCCTTATGGAACTCAGCCATGGCTACACCTTGATTTTAGCCCAGTGAAACTTGTTTTGAACCTCTAAACTTCAAAACTGTAACATAATAAATTTGTGTTGTCGTAAGCCCCTGAATTTGTCACAACAGCAATAGAAAACTAATACGGTCTGTAAACAACAAAAGTAAAATGTATGACATATCAGATGGTGATGAATTTTATGGAGAAGATTGGAGCAGGGAATGGGGATAGGGTGTGTTAGAAGTAGGAATGATTGGAATTTTAAATAAGGCTGAAATGGGAGTCCTCTGATGACTTGAGCAAAGAGCTGGAAGAGGTGAGGGAATCAGCCGTAAAGTATCTGAGAGAAGAGGGTTCCTAGCAGAGAACATGGCAAATATAAAGACCCTGTGGTGGGAGCCTGCCTGGCAATGCTGGGGAGAAAAGAGGTCAGCCTGGGAGAATGGAATTTGTGTTGGAGAGGATAATGGATGAGGGCAGAAATAAATGGATACCAGTTTTCTTGGGGCCTTCTTGCCCATTGCAAAGACTTTGGTTTTATACTAAGTTAAATAGGAAACCAAAGGAGAATTTTTTTTAAATGTATTTTTATCATAAACAATGAACAAACATTCTTGACATACAAACATTCTTGTCATGGTTACAATCAGTGGCTCACAATATCATCACATAGTTGTATGTTCATTACCATGATCATTTTTTTTAAACATTTGGGTCTCTCCAGCAAAAGAAAGAAAAAAGTAAAAACTCATACATGCCATACCTCTTATCACTCCCTTTCATTGACTACTAGTATTTCAATCTACTCAATTTATTTTGACCTTTGTTCACCCTATTATTTATTTATGTCTTATCCATAATTTTTTACTCATCATCAAAGGAGAATTTTGAGTGGTAGAATGATATGATGTGAGGTTTACTTTAGCAAGGGACTGTTTTGGGTGGCAGGGGGAGGGTGTGGCGTGGTCAGGAGTGGAAGCAGGAGGACCAGTTAGGAAACTATTACAGAATCCAAGTTAAAGATATTTATGGTTTGAAGCAGTTTGGTAACTGTGAAAATGGTGGAGAGAAAGCTCTGGTTTTGGATTCTTTTGAAGGTAAAACCAACAAGATTTTCTGACAGATGAGAGGTGTATAGAAAAGGAGAAATGCAAAACGTGATTTCAGTTTGAGCTAAGCAACTGGAAGGTTGAAGTGACTATTAACTGAGGGGGGAAGACTGAAGTAGGAGCAAGTTTGAAGGAGGATCAGTTCAGTTTGGATGAAATTTTGGTACCTCTCCTTCTCTATTCTTTCTTTTTCAGATTGCTTTTCCAAAGACACATTCACATAAGAAATAGCCAGTGGAAAACAGTATCTTGCTCCATTCATGACTGAGCTAGTTCGCTATATGATTCCTAGGCAGGTATCTGGTAAAAGCTGGATCAGAGAGAACAAGATACAGCCAGGGAGGACCAAGGAAGGCTCCAGTCCTTGCAATTTAGAATGGCTGGCCCCTCGGGGCAGATTTTGAAGGTTGAGCCACCCTCCTCTCCATCATTTCTCTGGTCACAGGCAGAGAAGCTGCATGAGAGCTGGGGCACTATTCACCACACTGATCCTACCCACGGGTGAAAATCATCCAGTAAATATTGAAGGTTCCCAATCACTAGATTTACCACTCTTCCCCAGGAGAAGAGCTACTAAGGGGATGAAAGTGCAATAAAGTTCTCTTTTCTTTGTAGGCAAAGCTGAAACTGGAGGAGAGAGGCAGAGACAGTTCCATTAATGCTTGTTGAATAGAATTGAATGCCCTCAATTCTATGACCAGCCCTGCCCATGACCAGCACATCTGCACCCTGGCGACGAGTACTGTCTCCATGGGCAGAAGTTGGATCTCAGTGTTCTGCTTTAGAGTCTGAGACAAGAAATCTTATTTTCTCTTTCTTCTTGACAGGACAGAATAAATTATCCAATGAGAAATGCTGGACAGTCAACAGTCTCCTTCCAAGTAAACTGGACTAATAATGAGACATTTCGTTTCTAATTGTTCTGGTCAATGAAGAGCTGAGTCATTGTGATGTGGCTGAAAGGAGTTTTAAATGCAGTGACTGGAGTTTTGGTGTGTAAATATTGGAGCAGTTTGAGAATAAGGTTGCATTACTCAATGATGTAAAAAACATTGCTTAATAACTGAGTTGGTTGTATCTGGCAGTTTTTGCTAATGTTTGAGCTTTATATTTACAAACTTCAAGATCTTTGCATTGTTTGATGACATAAAATTAAGTGGAAACATTTCATCAAGGGTTGATATCATTAGAACAATGACTATTTAATAAATATCTCTTGCAATTGCGAGATGATTCGACATTTTAAAAATGTGTGTGTAATTTTTGAGATTCTCATTTAGTAGTCACAGAATCCTCTTTTGGGGGAGTTATGCTTTCTCCATATATCCTAAATTCCTATAAAAATATTACAACACCTGTTTAAAGTGTGTAGTAAGAAATGTAAAATGCAATGCCAAATCATTCCATACTCCTCAATCAATATACATTAGAGTACTATCTATGGAACTAAAAAGATGTAGAAGACCCAATTATTTTTCTCTGGAAGCTAATAAATGATGACTTCTAGGAACTGGGGACTTCACTTCCTATATTTAGTTTACTCCTTACAAAAACCCTGCAGTATAGGTATTTGCTATCCCCATTTTACAGAGCAGGAAACCAAGTCAGAGGTCATTGGCCAAGATCACACACAGGTAGAAAGTGACAAACTGCGCGGGTTGAACTTCAAAGTCCAAGCATCCAATTACTCCCACTTTGTTCTAGTACATCCGCCACAATCTCCAAGTATTTTGGTAGTCCACGGCAGTTTTAAACAGAAAACTCTGGAGAAGGCAAGCAAGGATTTCTCTCTCTGTAGGTGGTCTGAAAGATCCCAGAACGCATCTTTTGTGATCCAATGTCTTCCTTGGGGCCACTGGCCATTGGGTGGGTAGATGCCTCTTTCCTACCTCTTTCGGCGGAGCTGCCATTCAGCGGACGGCCGCCAGGGGGTTCCCTCTCGGAGCCCCGGCAGTAGCCTAGCCCCGGCCAACGGCGCGGCGCATAGGGTGCATGTGGGGGTTTCTCCCGAGCCGCCGCAACTGCAGCAGGAACCCCAGCTCGCCCGCCCTCCAGCCAGATCGCTGGGACCGCCGGTGCTGAACTGGGAGCCCCTCGCTTGGATCACCAACGTGCTCGTTCTGCCCTGAGGTCGCCCTTTTCCTCTCGCGCCGGCTTCAGCTGGCCCCGCTCCGGGAGTCGACAGGGCCCGCGGGCTGGAGGTAAAAACCCCACGGTGAGTGAGGACCGGCTTCGAGCGAGGGCGGCGGCGCGGCGGCGCAGCTCATTGCTCGGGTCGCTCCCCTTGCTCGGGAGGGGGTCGAGAGGGCGGAAGAGAGGAGCGCACTAGGGCACGAGTGCAACAGGGGGCGGGAGGTGAAGACCCCTCTCCTCCGCCCGCCGCCCGCGGGCTTCCGGCGCTGCCGCGGGCTTCAGACCCCTGCTTGCACTTTGGCTTCTGGCCGGCTCCTCGTGCGCCTTTCCGGGGCAGAAACACGGGTCCAGTCCCCACCTCGGGCTCCCGGGCCTTGATTTTAAAAGATAAATAAAATTCTCCTTCCTAAGGAGTGCGAGACTGTCCCAGAGCCTGTCCGGAATCGCGGTTGCCTGCAGGGTGCGTGTTAGGCTGAGGGTGGCGGGAAGAAAAACTTTTACAAAAGTGTGTCCTGAGACGATGTTTAGACGCCTTGATTGTGAGGGAAGAGACTTGGCTTGGGGCCGCGAAGGGGGACTCCGCACGGTCAGCCAGGTCGCCTCCGGGACTACTGATGCTTCCTGTAGGGACAGGGTGTGTAAAGAACCGACAAATCCTGCGGAACCCTTGGGCCAACAACTGTCAAACATCTGGAAACCCAGCCCCTCCCGTTCTCTACATTGGGGAAGAAAGTACAAAGCCTTCAACTTTCCTTTGGTTGCTCCTTCACGTTTTTGGACCCCTGCCAGTATGGTAGGGGATCAACCCCCGGCGCCTGACAGGGACCTGGCACCCTAGACCCCTCGGAGTCCCTCCTCGCCTGCCTCTCTGTTCCCCTCTCTTGTACCCTCCCCACAGGGACCGCGCCGACGAGCTGACTGAAATCGCGGCAAACGGCCTTTTGTTTCTCCGCGTTTCCCCTATTGTTTGCCTTTCCAACATCTGGCTGAGCTTTTTGGGGAGGGGAGGAAGCCCTTCTGCTTCTCCCTCCCCCTCTGAGCCCCACGCCAGCCACGGGGCAAGCCCTGGTCGGAGATCCCGGCTGGGGAAAGAGAGGAGCCTGACTCCAGAGAGGCCGCCCCACCCGGGCCTTGTGGTTAGAGGGCGGGCAAAGGGAAAGTTGTTCCTTCCCCGCCTCCTCGGCTGCCTGTGGCCCAGGGCGCATTTCTCAGATCTTATTCCAGGCGCGCTGAAAAGTGCGCAGATCCGAGAGGGGTGCTGCTTTCCAGAGAATGGAAGCAAGGTTCCGCCCCAATCCAGAGTGTCCTTTGATAGATTTCAATCTCCGGCTAAAGGCGTGAGACCTGTTTGCTGCCAAAGCAGTGGGAGGGGGCAAGAGCATCCCTGGCAGGCAAAAAGTCAAGGTTCTGGGGGTCTGCAAGTTTCCAGGGTCGGGAAGACATGCGAGTCGCCATAAAGAGATGAGGGTGCGAATAACCGAGAAAACCTCCAGACTTTGCCTGGGAATAAGGGTTGATTGGCTCCTTCTGGAATGAATGTGTAGTTCTGACTTCACGTAGGGCTCCAAGTGTAAATCTGGTTCCCCTATCTGTGTTGTAGAACAAGCAGACTCGGAAAGACAAGGAACATTGTGGGACAAGCAGACTGGAGAGGACGCGGCGCGTACGCTCTATGGCAGGGTTAACTTAAAAACAAATGACTTGGAGCTGGAGCTGAGTTATTTGAGGGTGTGCCTGTTAGTATAGGTGGCCCTGATTCCCCGCCCCCCCCCCCAACCGGTTCCCTCACAACTTAGGTGTCTACACATCGTGCGCATTCTTCGTGAGTGCCCTATTAAAAAACCAGGACAAAAACAAAGTAGTAACTGAAAAGTCAGGGTCCCCAGGAACCGCCCGGAGAATCACCTTGCCTGTGAGGGGAGGGCGTGTTAGTGCCCTCTTGGAGCCTCTACCTTGTCTTAACCCAGTGCTACCTGCTTTTTCTGCGGGTCACCCAATCAGTCCCTCTTCCAAAGAGATTTAATTACCTTAGACAGCTCTTTTTATCTTCCGACTTTGATCCCTTCCCCACCCCAGGGAGGGAGGAAGCTTCCTCCTGATCACCTGTGAGCTATGTACCCACTCAACTATAATTCTAAGTGGAAGCTGTGTTCTTGGTTCTGCGTAGTTCTAGAAGTTTTCCCGTTTACCCAACTTAATAGAACTCGTGAGCTTTCATTTAATAAAGAACAACGAAAGAGAACTGCTAAGTCAGGAATGTGGAAACAGTGAATGCTTTCTCTCACAGTTCCTGGATATTACCAGTGGGGCCAACAAAAGAACAAAATGCAAACTTCTGAAGTAAGTGGAAGGCATTTTACAAACATTTCATTATGAGAATGACCCCCAAGGAAGAATTCTTTTGAAATTTAGAAACATCAGCAGCAGGAGGGAAGCAGCAGGAAAGACCTGGGTTGCTCAAGAAGTGCCCTAAGGCATCATTAACCAAGTGAAAGGACAGTCCTTGTCCCAATCTACCCAGTAAGGAAAACAGTAATTATAATGGAAAGTAAACTTGTACATTTTCTTTAAATAAATTCCCTCCAAAAATCATTGTAGAAAATGAAAAAAAAAAGATTATCATAAACAAGGCTACAATGAACAATCTTATTCAATTACTTCCTTAGAATAAGTTTCTAGAGGTGAGATAGATAGTTCAAAGGGTTTGATGCACTTTTTAGGATGTTCAATATTTCCATATTGTCCTGTAGAAAACTTTCCAACCTACACAAGTGTCTGTTCCCTTGCACTTAGTGTCATGTTATTTTTTCTGCCAAACTGATGACACGGTGTGTCTTATGTTGCATTTCATTAATCACAAGCCAAATTAAACTTTTTTTCATGTTATATGTTGCTATTTCTTCCTTTGTGCTATTGCTGGTTTGTGTCCTTACCTATTTTTCATTGAGGTGTTCTCCTTTTTCTTTTTTATTTGATGTGCTCTTTATAAAACCCTTCCTACTTATGCAGTTGAACAATCTATGTTGACTGTAAGTGCCAGCTTTCTTGGCCAATTCTCTTCTCTACCACATAACTCACACTTGGCAAAACTGCAGCCATAAATCACTGAAATATCTGACATGATTCCAGTCAAGTTATTAGGGACACTGAGCAAAGGCATTATTAGAGATATTCATGGAAAATGCCAAGTCTCTATTTCTTACTTGGTAGCTTACATGTCCCAACTCCTTTTCAGCTTGTAGTACATTTTGCATTTGGAAAAACTTTGTTGAAATGGATCATATTACTTCATTTTTTCTGATCCTTCCACTGATAACCAGTATAACATGATCCATAACTTGTTCTTGTTCTTTTAATATGTTTCTTCTAACTTTCAGACTGAAATTTCCTAGCTTTTTTTTTTCATAAGGATGTCTCTTTGGCTCTATCATTTGAGCCCTGCACTTAGATCAGTCTTGAATCTGAGCAGTTTAGCTCCATGATATTAATAGCTATACGGGAGAGGTCTCCCAAGGGTTGAAGCAGGTACATCTCACCCTCTTTTGTGGGGTTTGTGGCAACATCTCTATGTTAATTCTTGCTTGAATGTAGATGATTCTGAGATTGGGTCAGGAAGAGGGAGGAAGAGAAAATTTATTTCAGCTAGATGATAAATTAATACAAATGAAGGACAATACAAGTCAATAATCTAGGTAATCTGTGCATGAAATAACTTTTAAAAAATAAGATACTGGAGTGTCATATTACTCTGAATGGCTAGTTTACTTAACAGATGCAAAGTTGTTTTATGATTGATACAATCCAATGTAAAAATGTTCTATAGTATGACTCCAGGTTTTTCTTTTTGGGTGTATGAAAAAGCAGCATGCCCTTACCTCACAGCCAAGTTGATTCTCCAAACAGCTCCTGGGGATGCTGCTTTTTCAGTTACTACTTTGAAAGGCATGAAGTATGCTTTTTGCAGCAGTTTCCATGTGTTTTCATGCAGAAATCAAACTACATTCATTAGGGATGAATACAGTTCTGCATTAGAGTAATAGACTATCAAAGTTTAGAGGAGAGTTTCAATGGTCAACTAATTCAACATCCAGTCTCACTGTGGACCTTTATAATTTCAAGTAATAAAATACATGCTACTCCCTTTGTATCTTTTTAAACAAACCAAACTGAGAAGCAAAGGACTAGAGATATCAGTCTTTTTCTCTGGGGAGAGAAAGGGAGAGATTTCACTCTACAAAGTTGTGAAAATTTTTAAGGAACTGAACTTGGAGAAAGAATCAACAACCTTGGCAGAAAGAAAGTAAAGTCATTAATGTGTAATATTTTGCAACATTCTTTGATCCTTATCCTCTAATTGTTGGCTTCGTGAAGTTCAAATACAGTAGAGCAAAGCAAGTACAAAATGGCAAAAGGGGAGGGAAAAAGAGAACAGAAGGATAAGATGGAAGAGGAATTCTGTTCCTTTAAAATTGTCTTCAGGACTTTCTAACAACACTCCACCCAGGAGATGGTTGGTATCACCTCTCCTCAGAGAAATGAACATGACAGATATTGCAACGTCAAGCTTTAGAGATAGCAAACATAACATAAACTATCACCAATCTAACTGAAGACAGGTTTATATAAACACAGTAATTTTTAAAAAACAAGATGGAGGAGAATAAAAAGGAAATCTTAAGAGGGAAACAATTTAAATTCTAAAATATACCTTATTTCCTCTTAAGTAGTGCTGTGAATTTCTGAAAGTAGTAGAAACATCTTCTGATTTCTACCCGAACAATCGCCCAGGCACAGTGACTATATTTCTTATCTTTCAGGAAATTGTGTATCCTGTTGAAATATCTCTTCAGCTCTAGGTTGCTCAGTTGGTGGACAGCTGGTCCTGAGTAACTCATCTCATCCTTTTCCATTTGCTTTATACCTTCGTTTTCTTTCTCCTCTTCCTCCATGCATTGTTCCAGGTACTCTATTTGCCAATCAAGTCCCGTTTGAATTTGTTTCAGGCATTTCTCTTCCCAAGTAGACTTGAAGGTGTATTGATGGAAGATGTTGAAAGCCTGAATGGACATCTCATAGAAGACTTCCTTGATGTCCCTTTTCACAGGCTGGGTGTATGATAAGATCTCTTGGGGTAGCTCAAAGGCTTCTATTTCTCTTAGACATTCTACAGGAAATGAATTGCTCATACTCCTCAGAAGTCTCATATTTTGCCATGTGACTCTACTCAGATGAACATTCAATAAGTTACAGTCCAGAGAGAGGACACTGGTGATGAACAGCCCCACAAGGCATGCAGCCCACAAACAGTTTTGAATCATTTTAGGCTTAATGTTCATTAATTTTCCCAAGCTAAAACATCGACGGGACCCAAAGTTAACTATAATGTTTTAGGTCTAAAGTATTCCTTCCTGTGCCTTTTATACACCTGAAATCTTCAGTGGGAGGAGTTTTCTCATTTTTCATTTTATGCTTCTCAGGGTTACAGCCCCTTTCCTTTGCCTCTGAGGCTTTACTCAACTATGGGTGACTACGCTGACTTTGGAGATGCTATCTTTTTTTTTTTTATGTGCAAAGCATTACCATTGGGTTACCTCTGATGCCTGAATGATCCATCCCAGTACTACAGAATCATCATTTCCAAAAAAAACCAAAGACTGTGTAACTCTGTAAACTCAGCTAAGTCTATTATCTATGAGAGTGATCCTTCATGAAAGTATTTTTTGTACCTGGCGCTATAACCAGACATCCTCACCCATTGAGTTTAATCATAGTCATTGACCAGACTAGGATTATTTGGTTGCAAGGACTCAGAGCATAACACAGTTTAGGTTTTTCCAATCTTGTTAAATTAATCTTCTATATTTGGATGGCTTCTCTTTTTATTTGCTTTTTCTGGTTCTCAGAAAAGAAGAACAACATAGAGTTTGATCAATTTAGCATGGCACTTATAAGTAGAAGACTAGGCTGTCTTTGTTTTCTGATACCATCAGAAAATGTTGATGCTCTCCAACAGTCCTTTCCTTCAGTTAAAAGTGAACCAGTGATTCCCATCCCCACCAATACCTCACACATCTCTGATACCTTTCTTAGAAGTCCCCCAGGGGATGTATAATTGGGAATATTTTTCTGCTTCATTTGCTTCTCTCTTGTAGTATCATACATTTTCTTTTCTTTTCAGTACAGCTTAGACAATATTTTTAAATGTCTGCTTGGCTATCTTTCCTTCTTGCTTGGAGGTTCTAGACTGAAAAGATTTTTGTTTATTACTGTGTTGTTGTTTTCACTGGAGGTAGTCGCATTTTAGCCAAACTAATTCAGTTTGAAACAATGTTACTGTATAAATGGCTACGGAGCATTTATGGCTTTCACTTGTTTGACTGAATAACCTACTTTTGGTTATGATTCTCGGCAAATGGATTCTTTTCTCAGGAAAGTAAAATGAGATGTCATTAAACATGGCTAACTTATTTTATCATCTTAAAAAAAAAGAAATACATTCATTTTCAATAAAGCCACTTTAGAATGTTGAGTGACCATGATTCCACAAATATGGCAGACTTTGATTGGAAGTTTGGCATAAGAGTTCTTGTCTAATTCAGTTGGTTGCACCAAGGGTTGACTATGGACCAGTGAGGTTACTTAAAATTCTGGCTTTTGGACTAGTTCCCTATAAAAAGAAAATTTATTATGCATATTACTCTATATGCTCTATCTATGTAAATTTGATTTCACAGACAGATTTCTTGAGATGACCAACTTTGAGAGATAATTAGGAAAATGGGCCTTTTCATACACTTTAGTAGGATTGTAAATTGACACAACTTTCATAGAGATCAAAATGGCCATACATATTGAAAGCCTTAAAAATGTACATAATTTTTAACTCAACAATTCTCCCTCTAGAAATTTATCCCCAATAAATAATGATTGATGTACTTTGACTTAGCTGTCAATAAGTTTATCTCAGTAGAAAAACAGAAAACAATTTAAATATTCAACAACAAGGGTTTGAGTAAATATAGCCATCAGTAGAAAACTGCTGTGCAAGCATTAAAAATGATCTTGTGGGAGTTTATTTTGTCACTTGAATTGGTGTATATTTCTGGCACCATTTTTGTTAAATATAGATATATACATATATGTACAGAAAACTCTATTAGTATATATGCTAAAATATTGTCATTATTGCTGCCTAGAAAAATAATGGGTGGCTAAGAATTTTTTTTTTTTTTAACCTAGATTTTCTTAGTTTTGTAAAGTCAGCAAGTATTTCTTTTTTTATTATGGCAGAACTGTTTTTGAAGGAAAAGAAATTTAGAAAGAATGGTTATAATACTTTTTTTACTTAAACATTTCCACTCTAGGGTATTTCAAAATGTGAATTTTCCTTAAGACTCAATTTCAATTCAGTTAATATGAATGGCAGAGTATGTGGGAGTTCAAGGTATTATCCTTGCAACTTTTTGTTGTTTCATTTTTTTCAAATGTGTGTGTGTGTGTGTGTGTGTGTGTATGTGTGGAGAGAGAGAGAGAGACAGTGACACAGAGAGAATGACACTGGAGATTATAAAATGCAAAGCATCTCTGAGGGCCATACCTTCCTTTTACATACCTTACATAACTTCTACTATCTAAAACTTCTTCAACAGTCCCAGTCAGAAATGCTTGCTTCTCTTTTGGGCTTTTACAGTGCTTTATTTTGCTTAAGTATGGCTTTCTTTTACAGATAACTATAAGTTTCGAACTCCCAATTTTCAGAGGTGCCTTCCTCCCCCGACTTCCCAGAGTGCCTGGCATACCTTGTACTTGTTTGAGGCACTTTACCAAATATAACCAAGCTAAGATTGTTCAATGTATTACTAGGCTAAGTGGCTCAGCTCATAGACAGTGGAGGAAGCTGCAGAGGTGGCTACTGTCAACCACCTTTTGAAGATCCCTGTATCTTCTGTCATGCACAATTTTGTCGTTTTAACCCTCCCTCCCCCAATGTCCTCCATCTACTGTCATTCCAATGTCATAGCCTTATTAAATTAAGAATGTAATAATGTAATAATGTTTCTGGCACCATTTTTGTTAAATATAGATATATACATATATGTACGTATTAGTACATATTCTATTAGTACATATGCTAAAAATATTGTCATTATCTCTGACTAGAAAAATAATGGGTGGTTAAAATTTTTTTACCATGTGCCAAATCACTGGGCTAGTTCCTGATGCAAGAGAAATAAGGTTTAGTCCATGATCTCAAGGAGTTCATGGTGGGAAAAGCAAGCATGAGCTCAGTGGTTTGAGTAGCCGGAGTAATTCTTAGGGCTTTCTAATAACATCAATTTTATTCTCCATTTGATGCAAATTTTAATTGATACTGATGTTGACAGTGTTCATGACGAAGATGAAAGAAACATGGATGTCATGCTTTCTTGCCTCTCTTCCACTGTTATTCAGAGTGTCCAAGCAATGTTTGGGACATACTAACTCTAAAAAAGCATTCATTGTTTACCTGAAATCCACATTTAACTAGGAGTTCTGTGTTTTATCTGGCAACTCTCTCCACCATGCAAGCTCCCACTGGCCGCTTAGAGAGAAATCCATTGTGATCACACATGATACTTTCTGTACGAAGCCTTCCCTGTGCTACCTCTCCACCTTTTATAGCCTTCGGTTGCATTCAGTTTCATTTCTCTGTGCTTGCATTACTTGTGCACACTCTGAAGAGGGTACACTCTAAAACAAAATAGTACACACACTCATATGTGTACACTCACACATAATTGTTCTGATTAGAATTATTGAATGACCACTTATTGGTTATGGCTCTGTTCTACTAAAGCCATGCTGTCTGAAGGTATCTCAATGTTTAGTCAGAAACTTCAAAAGAATGACCATGTAATAAATAAACATTGATGTGACTTACATGTTGTTTCCATGATATCCACTCATATCCTTAGCATGTCTTAGGATCATTTATATGTGGTCAGGTTTTCCTCAGAGGAAAAGCTGTATAGCAGGGGCTTTCCTGTTGTCAATAGAACTGCATGACATCTATATGGATTATAAGATTAACAGTAATGGGCAAGACAAAATTTGTTTGACAAAATGGAGATGAGACATTTCAGTCTAGACAAAATAGGTGTGATTCAGCTAAGGGGCATTTGGCATCTGCTGGTAAGATTTATTACTCTCCCTAAGAAGTTTCAAACTAGGGTAAGACTAATGTGTTGATCATCCTTGCTACTCAGTACATGAAAGTAAATCTATTTGTGGAGTCAGAAGGTGATAGTAGCTTTGATTTTTTATTTTTACCCAGAAGAGTAGGTAGAGATGGGAAGCCTTGTGTCTGTCCCCAGCAGTACTTCCCACAGGGTATGTGGACAATTACCACACATAATTATGTACAGTTATTTTAGCCCTGTGCCAACCCTGGGTCAACCATGTGAGCTCCATCAGCTTGGTGTTTCACTCATTTTTACTGTCTCCTGCATTGGGGTCCAACCTCTTCCGTGGTTCTCTGGTTCCTTCTTGACTGTTGTGCTTGTTTAAAACTGTTAAGTACCCCAGAAAAGCCATGCTTTTAATCCAGTCATGTGAGAACAGACCCACTGTTGGGTGGGATCTTTTGATTAGGTTGTTTCCATGGAGATATGACCCCCTATGTGGGTGTGACCTTTTGATTAGATTATGTCCATGGAGATGGGGCCCCAGCCATTCAAGGAGGGTCTTAATTAGTTTACTGGAGTCCTTAAAATAGTTCACAGAGAGAGAGAGCTCAGAGCCAACACAGAAAGCAGAGAGATGGAACCAAGTGACAGTCATTTGGAGATGCTGAGCTAAGAGATGAAACCCAGAGTTACCCCAGAGAAGCTAAGTGAGGACCTACAGATGCTTGGAGAGAAAGCCACTGTAATCAGAGCTGTTTGAAACCAGAAGCTGGGAAAGAAGAACAGCAGATGTCACCATGTGCCTTCCTATGTAACAGAGAAACCCCAGACTCAATCAGCCTTTTTTTCTTTTTTCTTTCTTTTAACATTTTTACTGATAAAACAACATACAAACATTCTATTCATGGTATACAATCAATGGCTCACAGTATCATCACACAGTTGTATATTCATCACCATAATCATTTTTTTGAACATTTGCATCACTCACGAAAAAAGAAACAAAAAAGGAAAAACTCATACATACCATACTCCTTACCCATCCCTGTCATTGACCACTCCTTGCTAAAGTCTTTCCCACAGGGTTGAGTATCACTTGTGAAGTACAAGCAAGTGCTTTAGTATTGTCATCCCTGCCTTGCCTGGCAGCAGGGACAGCCTTGGGCCTCTAGGATCCCCTTTCTGTTGGGTCCTGGAGGGTTCCTTCCCTGAGTGGGGGCAAGGGTAAAGGGGTTTCCATTTGCCACTCAAAAAGTTACAGATCAGGAGACATTGGCCATAGCTTGCTTCTGCCTCCAAGAATGCTATGACCTTGAGTAAGTCATTTTGCTCCTCTGGCCCCAGTGGTCTAACTCTAAGTATTCTTCCAACCCGGAATTCTGTGATTTAGTGTCTGTGCTACGTGGGGGGAGGGGTGTAGGCAGGAATAAAGAGACCCTTCCTCTATATCCCCTGGTCCTTCTAGATTATTCCCAGATACATTCCCAACCTAGGCATTGCTCAGATAGAAAGAAAATCTAAAATTTGGGGCATGAGAAGGCTCTGCCAATCTAATAAAAACCCACTTAAATTTATTCCATAAAATGTCTCTTTTTGTCCTTTGGCAGGAAATTTTATCTTGTGGCTCTGTCATCTTCCATGAGGCTCCCAATACTACAGGGCTTATCTGTGTCAGGCCTGGGCAAAGGGGCAAGAGCATAGAGGAATATGAATGGGAGACTGTTAGGAGCTAGGCTTGGAAGGGTCACACATTATTTCTAGTCACATCCCATCAGCTGGAATTCAGTCAGACTCAGGTAAGAGCAAAAGATGCCAGGAATTATCTAGCATGTGCCCAGAAACAGGGGGTAGTTTGATGAAATATCTATGCCATATTCCTAGTCCATTTGGAAAAGCAATCTAACAATCAAAAAATATTGGTACTGGTATGAATTGGCTCAGGCAGATGGGTTGGCATGATTAGGCATACCGTTGATTCCCAATAAAGATTTCTGAAAACAGTTAAATTGGAGAGAATTGGTGTTGTCAGCCATAGATAGCTTTTTAGTGGTGGTGGTTGTTTTTTTTCCCTCTGAAGAGTAGAAGTACTATTGAAATAAAAGACTGTTCATAAGTGGCCTTCTTGCGGAAAAAAAAAAGCATATCTTCTTTGCAAGGAAACTATTTTGGTAGAAAGGCACTGTCATTTGCTTTTTTCAAAAACAGAGCCCATAGAGCTTATTTACCATGGGAACAGCATGGTCCTTCAGTATCATCCTTTTTAAGAAATCTCATTTTATTAGTGAAATAACAGGAGCAGCTAATCCTATACTAAGCATTAACCATGCATCGAGCATAGTGTTATTAAATTTGCAGATATTATTTCACTACCATCACCAAAAGAATCCTGCAAGATGGATATTTTTATCCCCATTTTAAAGTTGAGGAACCAAGGTTGCAAAAACTTACATAATTTAGCAATAGTCACACAACGTTAAGGTCTGCCTGATCTTTCTGTTATCCTATTATTTTAAATGTAAAATAGGCATCTTCAGTACATGTTTTTCTTTTTTGCCTTTTATAAATAGAGAAGAAAATTTGTTACCTGGTAACATCACAACTTTAACTCTCAAAAATAGCTTCACACAGAAAGATTTAACTACGAAATGAGCTTCTCCAATAAAATGAGTGTCTCTCAAGCAACCTTGAGTTCCTCTTTTCTGCCTGCGGAGAGAGAGACCCTTTCCCTCGCCATACCTCCAGTTTTTTTTTTTTTTTTTTTTTTTTAAAGGAAGGAAAGACAGAGAAGGAAGGAAGGATGGAAGGAAGAAAGGGAAACATTTTTAAACATTTTCTTGTTTTATTATATTTTGTTTGTTTGTTTGTTTTTTACATGGGCTGGGGCCGGGAATCGAACCGAGGTCCTCCGGCACGGCAGGCAAGCACTCTTGCCCGCTGAGCCACCGCGGCCCGCCCGTACCTCCAGTTTTTGAGTCCCTGCAGCTTGACCCAACATAGCAGGCCAGGCAAGTGTAGTTCCAGGGTGTGGCTGATATTCATTTCTGGCTTGTATGGCAGAGAGAGGAAACATTGCTGCTGTCTATGTGAGGAGAGACCAGAGCCAGGGCCTGCCAAGACTTCCACACCGCAGGAGGCTGAGGAGGGTGTCCCAGGGCCTGGCGGGTTGTGTCGGTGTGGAAGTCAGATGGAGGATCGTGTAGCAGAGGCAGGCTGTGGGGGAACCAGAAGCATCCTTCAGTTAGAAGAGAGGATAGGGTGATTTTCAAGATAGCATCTTGTGATGTGGAAGTTTTCAAATCAGTTTTTCCAAGTGAGTTCCATAGAATGCTAATTTTGCTAAGGCACAACCACAAAAGAAGGATTTTATGGCTGAAGATATTTAGAAAACTTTATATATTTAATATAGATTTACAGTGTCTATTAACGTATCAAAAGCTTCTAAAATCCTGAAGCAAGATGACTGTTAAGGTCTTTTAACACAAGATATAACAAACTTATTTGACCACACACTTTTAAAGAATTGTATTTGTTAATATTCTGAACAACTAGTGTTTGAAGGCACATGCTGATCTAAAGAGAGCATTCAAAGATAATGTTGGAAAGCAAACACATGATGTCCGACTTTCAGTGGTACATTATAAACAGAATTACAAAATTACTGTTTTGCTTAGGCAGAAGCAGCAGCAACAGTGATCACATCGTAACCCCAGTGCTTTCTTTGGTTTTGCACAAAAGAGAAATATGTAAAACTCATTTTATAGTATAAAATGCCTTTTGCGCTCCTTTTTCTATTACCACATAAACTTCTTGTTCTCATCAAATGAGTTGAACTTGTAATGTTAATTCTTTTCAGAAGATGGGTTAAAATACCATTGAAGGGAGAGTGAACAGTTATTAGTAAAGTGAAAATTGTCATGAAAAAATGTTATATAAAATTATTGAACTGATGATGTCCTATGAAGCTTCTTTAAAGTTGGAAGACTTGAAGTATATAATTTGTTCCTTTCTCCTTCCCTCTCTCTATTCCTTCCTTCTTTCCATCTTCTTTCCCTCCTTCCTTCCAGTATCTAATATATTCATATGCTAAAGGTTGGCATTGGAACTGCAACACTCAAAATATTTCTCAATGTGTATGTATATATTTATATATATATATTTTTTACTGGGTGAATAAATTTATCTGTTATGTGAATCATGAACATTAAGAAACTAAAAACATTTGGGTGCTTTAATCACTCAACAGTTTTGATGGCTTTTATATAAACTTAGATATGCGGCATGGCTTATTGGAGGGATGCAAACATGTAGCACATATACCACCCCGCTTATCATAATCCCCATGGCAGACATCACTAACTGATCACAGCACTCACCGTTGCTAAGCCTAGACCTGGCTTTCTCCAAGTCACAGATAGGCAGCCTCTACTGAGCAACTTTTGCTCTACCTGGAGTAGTGGAAGGCTCAGAGTGCTAGGAGACCTTGGTTCTGTTCTGATGAGGTATTAGACCTTGGTAAAATCAACCTTGGTGGGACCCATTTTCTTCGTATGTTTAGACTACGTAATTCCTAGATTGTTTTAAACAGCCATCTTAGTGTTATTCTTCCACATGCAAGGCACTCTCTTAGCAGCACATTTAATGTAAACAGCACAGTTTTTCACCCTACCCAATTGGGACTCCAATCGATATCCTTTTTGCATTTATTAAAGATCTCTGATTCCTTATCTGTCTCATTGTTTTCTAGGTGGGCTAATATTTTAATGTAATTTTATTTATCTAATTTGTTTATTTTGAGAAAAATTGCCTTCAAAAATTCTTCAGAAGAAAGAATAAATGTTTTGATCCCTTGCACTTGGTGATTTAGACCCCCTCTACGTGCTTATTTTTCTTGAACTTACTTGGCTGTGTTCCCAGGGAACCTATCCCTTCCACCTTCCTGCTGGGGCTTCTTGGACAACTTACATGTGCGTTCCTCAGCTCCTGAGAAGCTCCCAGTGGTTTAATGGATGGAAAAGACTTCTAAAGAGCTTTGTATTTTTTTTAACATGATACTTTATAAAACCTTTCCCCGTTAAATCCTGTTATGATCTGTAGTTTATAGAACATCAACACTTAGCACTGAGGAGAGTTCAAGAAGCTCAGTTTAAGGGTTGCTGTGCTTTAGCCAAAAGGTGTTTATTATGCTGTATGTAAAACAGTTTTTTTAAGAACTTGTTCACAGGATGTCTGTGTTCCAAGTGTATATGACAGAAAGAGTCATATTTCCCAAGTATATATTCTTTATTCCCCCAAAATGGTACAAGGCCCTTGGTTGGAGCTACTTAATAATTCTCTACTAGTACCCTCCTCTTAGCTGTGCAACAAGTAAGTAACCTTGAATTCCTAAAAAACAAAATAAAACAAAAGCTTGTCACTATGCCAAATGCACGTAAAAAGAAAAATGACATTATTTATCATTACTGTCAACTTTGACTACTCAAAGAACTTAAAATTTTTTCTAGGTGAATGATTTCTAAGAGTCATCTAAGAGGTGAAAGGAAAATATTGTATCGGAATGCTGAGACTCTAGGATATGATGTTTATAACTGGCCATTACTCAACAGACATTTGTTTAATCCCTATTATGTGCCAGGCACTTTGCTAGATGTTGGAAATACAACTCTGACTCATAGACCCTCTTTAAACCTTGGCAACACAAGTAGATTTGAGGGGACTCAGCCTGCCAGCCACCCTCTCCCATATTAGCTGCTAAAATAAGCATTGAGGGACAAACCATTCGGTTTAATTTCTTATACTAAATGTTATTGCATAGAGGTTCCTGAAACAACCCAGAAACCCAACTTGGATCTGGAAACTGTTCATTTAAAAGCAACCTAGCCAGTCCTGGTTGCTATGAGAAGACTTGTTCTAAAGCAGTGTATGTTTATAGTGCATGGGTAATGAGCAAGCTGCTAAGGGATGCAGAGTAATATGAGGTGCCCAGTGAGGAGAACAAATAGTATATGACAAAAAAATAAAAGTTGGATTATAGATAGATGCTTTGTGAATTTAGAGGGATACAGAGGGCCACAGTGGCTGGAAAGCCAACAAGGAGAAAGAAGGAATAAAGGATGAGTGGAAGGTCCTAACGGGCTTGGATCACAGCTCTGCCACTTATTAGCTGCGTGACTGTGGGTGAATTTCTTGCCATATAGAAGTCTCTTAATTTCTTTATCTGCCAAAGAGAAACCATAACATTTACCTCATAGAGTTGATGATGAAAATATAAAGTGCTTAGTACAGCGTCTGATATAGGCAAACTTCAGTAAATAGTATCTGTAAAATACAATGGAACACTTAAGTAAATAGTTGGTCTATAAAGTAGCAATACTGCCTCATAAGACTGGTCACGATTAAATGAGATGAGTTAATTAAACGGCAAGGTGCCCACCATATTGTAGGTGCGCAATGAATATTTGCTATTATTATTTTGAAAAGTGTGGATAGATGAAGGAGGGCGTTTCAGACATAAGGTGGAGGCACAGGCTAAGCAAGTTACCTAGATCTTCTTGAATAAAAGATTTGTTTAGGTGAGTAGTAGTTGAAAAGTAGATGATGGTTGTGAAAGCTTGTAAAAGACTTTTAATTTGGGATATGAAGGAAGATTCCAGAATTCCAAGAAAAAATTGAATGAGTGATCTCTCAGTTTTTCTGAGACTCTGAGATTCTGTGTTTCCTCAAGACTTCTAGTGATTCCAGAGAATGACAGTGGTGAATCAAACATCCCACTGCAGAAGAGATCCAGGGCTAGCATCTGAAACACACCAACAATCAGGCAATGAATAAATGCTCTTTATTTTGACAACAGCAATCCATTTGTTTCAGTTTCCATGTGGTGAGCTGCCCAAATCACGAATTTGATTTGACAGGTAAAAGAGAGAGGAAAAGTCGCTGAGTATATTTGGTGACACACTATTTCCTGGATATTTTAGAGCCAGAGTGAAGGAGAAGGAAGAGAGAGGGAAAGAGAGAGAGAGAGAAGACTATCCAGGATGAGTCTTCAGACAGAACTGAGACACTTGAACAATATGTCACTTCACATACTCTGTGTATGTGAATCAGTTGGCAGGCTCCAGGTTTGCCAAAGTGCACCTGAGGGCCAATGTCAGAGAAGGAACCACGTCCTCCAAGAGAGTTAAAGTGGTGCTGGCAGGGGCGCTTCATGTGTTAGGCCCTTAACAGAAGCCAAAGAGGTCTGCAGGCTTCCTGCAGAGCTGTTTCCATAGCATTGATCAAAGTTGGAATATATTCTAGGACAGCATTTCCGAAGTGTTCAATGGGATGTTCATTGACCTTATGTGAAAACTCAGTATTAAACAAGTCTCAGGACTTGAATGCAACACTTCTCAAACTTATTGGGAAAATGATACCTTTTAATGTATACTGTATCCAGGGTCTAGAGTCTTGAGTGGCCTTTTAGGGAAGGTTGATTCAGGGTCAGAAATACCAGGCAAAATTATTCCTTTGCTCTTGTAGGTATAATTAAGTTAAAAATCTTGAGATGGGAGATTATCTGGGATTAGCCAGGTGGGGCCAGTTTTGCAATTACAAGAGACTTTATAAGAAGGAAGCAGGAGGGTGGGAGTCGGAGAAGGATATGTGATGACCGAAGCCAAATCTGGAGTGATGTAGACACAAGCCAGCGAACACAAGAAGTCTGTAGAGCTGAAAAATGTAAGGAACAGATTCTCTCATAGATCTCCAACAGGAACACAGACTTGCCAAACCATTTTAGACTTCTGATGTCCATAACTGTAAGATTATTAATTTATCTTGTTCTAAGCTACTAGGTGTGTGGCTATTTGTTATAGCAGCAATAGGAAACTAATACATGGGATTCAATAATGTTCCTACTTTTCCTGCACTGACACACTCCCAGTGCCCTTCTAAGACCCCGCTCCCCTTCAGAACACTGATACTCAAGGGAGGATGCCCTGTCTTTAACCCCCGGCCAAGGGGGTCCTGCTTTCTTGCTGTGTTCCCACCGTCATGCCTACCCCCAAGGAACAAACATCCTTCTAGCTCTTGCTTATACTTCTCAGATGTGCAGTGATTGATCACCAATAGACTTTGAAAGAAGGTATGTGATTGGTCACTGACCATGGTGGACATCTCTATGTTGTAGTTTGTGCACTGAGGAGCTAGCAGTGTAAATTGCCCTTTATCCAGCTACAGCTAATACACTATGGTAACAAATTTTAACTGTACTGTTGGGGGACTGGTGTTATTTCTTTTAACTGTGGTCACTGATCTTCATGTATGTCAGGACCATGCAAAAGGACTGTGGGTTAAAATCGTGGCACAAATCTTGCAGTAGAGTTGCTAAAACTGGATTGGTGGGCAGTCTGGCCATGCTCTCATAGCTATCTGCTGAATACCAAAGTCTGAATTTGGCCAATATGGGAGTTAAGGATGTGAGTAAACAATGTGGGGATTTAAAGTTGACCAAAGGATAGTCAAGTACTTATCTGGTTTCTGATGGTCACAGGTCAGTTCTCCAGGAAACAGACCCTGAGACTCTGAGATTTGCGTGCAGGAGATTTATTGGGGATCGCTATGTCAATACCTGGGAAGACATTAGAGCAGCAAAATTGGGCAGAGGCCTGGGGGGGGGGTTGGAGCTTAGATAAGAGTTTTCCTGCATTAAGGTAAAAAGGCCAGGCCCTTATGTCCCTCCATCATCCAATCATTGAGAGACAAATTCCCTCTAGCAAAGCGGCTCTCTCTAGCCAAGTACGATTCCTAGAGAGAGATGCTCTACCAGCTGCCAGTCTCCAATACTCCCAACAGCTGGGGCAATAAATGTGCCAGTCCTGAAAGGATCTGAATGGCACAGTATAGTGTCCACCACACCAACTACGATTCTGGTGCCACCAGACAGCTGACCTTTAGAGGAGGCTAATTAATATTTCTAGCAAGACTCAAGTCGGAATCTGGGATAAAGAAGGCAGGAAAAACAGGAGCACAGCAGAGGTGACCGCAGTTGCTGAGCCTCGGTCAGGACTGCAGGAGGAAGCAGCTAAAGCCCCTTCTAGACCTCCAGTGACAACTCTCCCTTCCCAAAACAGAGGATGGCCTCGGTTTTCATTTTCATTTACTGTAACTTAATTAATTTGAGAGAAGCCAAAGTTCTTGTTACAGATTAGGGCAGAATTCTAAGACTCTTTGTTTCCTGAGCTCTGAATTGAAGCATATGAAAAAAATGACAAGAACTTGAAATAAAAACCAGGTTCACAAGGTCTGATCTTTGGGGTCAGTTTTGCTTCTTGTAAAATATAGGTATCTTCAAAAGAAAGTACCTCCCTGCTCCTGCCCACCTTTTTCCTTTCGGTTCCAAGACTCCACACACACACCAAGTTCTTCTTCCAGTTTAGTCACCCTTAAGTCTTTTTTTGTGAAGAATTAGATGCCTGGTATCTGGCTCCCACTTCACTGAATTGGGAAACAGTGAAATTCCCCATTCTCTGAAGTGACTCATCAGCTTATACTCGAGAACTTTCCTGCCCCTCTTCTTGCTTAAAAAGAGGTCAGCAGATCTCTGAGATTGCTAAGAAATCAGCAGAGAGATGAACAAGATAACAAGAGACCTTGTCATTATGGGCTGACATTGTGCTTTAGAACTGCTGATAGTAATACCTGAGCTGAATACCAGATAAAAAGAGATTAATGTTTTTCTAGTTTGCTCGCTGCTGGAATGCAACACACCAGAGACAGATTGGCTTTCAATAAAAGGGGATTTATTTAGTTAACGTATAGTTCTTCAGGAGAAAGCCAGCTAGCTTTTGACTGAGTTTCTTTCTTACGTGGGAAGGGACAAAGCGATGCCTGCTGGCCTTCTCTCCAGGCCTCTGCGTTCCAACGTATTTCCCCACGGTGGTTCCTTTCTGCATCTCCAAAGGTCTGGGCTGAACTGCAAGTGCTGAGATGAGGTATGCTGAGCTGCTTGGTCTGTGCTACGTTGAGCTCTCTCATTTAAGCATCAGTCAGTTAACTCAAACATCATTCATTGCAGCAGGCACACCTCCTAGCCAACTGCAGATGTAATCAGCAACGGATGAGGTTCCCTTGCCATCGGCTCATGTCCACATCAATAGAACTAGGCATCTTCACCTGGACAAGTTGACAACTGACTCTAACTACCACAAATGTCTTACTCCCTCATGAAACTCTCCTTTAGAATGACTGAAGGCATTCTGTCTGGACAAAATTATGGAAGAATTTTTCAGCATCCTGGTAGCCCAAGGATTTGGAACCCACATAGCAAAGGTTTTTCATCTGGAGAACCAAGTCTGACCCATTGGTGGTGGCTGCCTTGAGAGGCTGTTTTAAGAATGATTCTGAAACCATAAAGAACCTCTCTCTGATTGAGGATGGCTGCCTGGCCATAACCTGGGGAGGAGTAGGCCATCTGCCATGTTTCTGGCCATCTCTGGTCTAGAGTTTCCACGCAGCTGTCCTCAATTGACAGAGGTTGATTTTTTGTTGTTGTTTCTGTTTTATAAAACTGCATCCAGTGCTTACCTCTTTGATCCAGTAGAGGCTGTGCATAGGTTTTTTTTTTAGTTATTCAGGGGGTAATTGCTGAATATAAGATGACAGGTTAAAGAGTTAATTGTCTAGTCCCTAGACTAGGGGAAAGTGAAGAATAAATTAAATCCTAAAATAAGGATTTGAATGGGGGAAGTGACAGTTGGAATTAGACTGTGTGGGTATTATCTGTAGGAGACAGATCAGTGAATCCACCAGGATAGTTCTTGGTGCTATGTGGCTGGGACCCTGGGGGCTGACATAAAGGTTGTTATGGGTTTAAAATGATGAATTCCCTCATGAACTCATTTGATCTGGTGGAAAGCAGACAGTGAAGTATGAAAGTTGAACTGGCACACTATCCTTAGAAAATTACTATTGGAAACTGGGGAGCTACAAAATTAATGAGGCGAGGGTTGGTGTGTATGTGGAAGAAATATGAGATGAATTAGTGGCAGAAAGGTTCCCCAAAAGGGAACACATTCCAATTCTTTGTCCATTTTGGTGAAAAGTGTGCTTTCCCCAAAACAGCATCAAGGACTATGGGCTAAATTAAACTTTGAATTTCTTTTAAAAATTTTCTGTCTGCCCAGAACCTTCTCTTTTGGTGAAGCAAACAACCAAGGCTTCTCTAATAATCAGTAACAAATTTCTGACAACTTTCCTTTGCTGGAAAGTACTCAACATAAATTCCTTGTCTCATAAATAGCATTTTTTAAGGTTCTGTTGCTGCAATTGGCATTCTACAAGATGGCTCATTTCATCTGCTAAGGACACCTTTTTGTAATTTGGGTGAAATAATAAGGCAGCGCAGCAAAGAAACTTTGCATTCCTTACAAAACAACTTATAGGTACACAGTCCCAGTTGTTTTTTTCTCAGTGCAGGGAATTTGAGACACAGAAAGAAACTAAAGACAGTAAACAGACTCAAAGTGAATTCTGGCACCCCGATTCTGGATTTCTGTTTTCTGCGATGCTCACTTTAGTATTGGTTTTCAACCATTATTTGGAAGTTACTGAAGGTCCTCAGGTTTGGCCAAATATGCTGCAGTATATAAGAACAAGATATAGTTAAGTTACATGTGAAAAGTGGAACTCTAATTGAAACTGTGTTTGTATTAGACTAATTGAAATGTTGATTTTTTTTTTTGGTGAAAATTCATAAACATTAGTGATACCTGTATATTACATATCATTTCAACATAAGACTTGATGGTAAGATTATAATTCTATTTAATTTATCTTAATACATAAGAAGGTTCTGAAAATTTCAAACAAAATCTAGGAAAAATGATGCCCAAAGTTGAGCGCTTTCATTATTAGAATACACTGTTTTCCTGTTCTGTCTCAGTAAGAGAAAAAAAAAAAGCACCATTCATTTCCTGCTTTAACCTGTCTTTCAGAAGGTGGGATAGTTACATGGTATGACTCACTTTCCTCATAATCTGGTAGTTGCTGTTGTGAGGAGAAATGGCATGTGTGGAAAGCAAATGAGTAACATTAAAGTGTTTAATGTTAAAATATACATTATCTTAAAGTATGCATTGGTGTGCTGGTTTGAAAGGATGTATGTACCCTTAGAAAAGCCATGTTTTAATCCTAATCCCATTTTGTAAAGGCATCCGTTTCTTCTAATCTCTATTCAGTATTATATGTCTGAAACTGTAATTAGATCATTCCCTGGAGATGTGATTTAATCAAGAGTGGTTGTTAAACTGGATTAGGTGAAGGCGTGTCTCCACCCATTTGGGTGGGCCTTGATTAGTTTACTGGAATTGGATAAAAGAGGAAACATTTTGGAGAATGAGAGAGATTCAGAGAGAGCAGAGAATGTGGCAGCACCATGAAGCACAGAGTCCATGAGCCAACGACCTTTGAAGATAAAGAAGGAAAACGCCCCCTGGGGAGCTTCATGAAACCGGAAGCCAGGAGAGAAAGCTAGCAGATGACGCCGTGTTCACCATGTGCCTTTCCAGCTGAGAGAGAAACCCTGAACTTCATCGGCCTTCTTGAACCAAGGTATCTTTTCCTGGATGCCTTAGATTGGACATTTCTATAGACTTGCGTTCACTAGGCATTTTCTCAGCCTTAGAACTGTAAACTGGCAATTTATTAAATTCCCCTGTTTAAAAGCCATTCTGTTTCTGGTATATTTCATTCCGGCAGCTAGCAAACAAAAACAATTGGATTAAATGTGATTAATATTCCAGTTGTTAAAGATAGGTAAAGATGTCTTAACCTGACCCATTTCCTTTCCATGTATATTAAATGAGAACCTGAGTTCATCTTTCTGGAATGATTGTAATAGTAATTTGTTTACATGATGACTTGCTTCCTGAGCCTAAAGTGTTAATAGGCTTGCTTAGAGTGATCCTGTAGAGAATGCTTTCATTTGATTGTTGAATCATAAGGAGACAAGATTCTGGGGTTCCAGCCTCATCCCTTGGCTTATATGTGATTTTTCTTTGTTCTTCAATCTTCTCATACATAAAAAGAAATAAATCGTTAGCAGTTTCTTTGAGGTGTAAAAATAAATGCATTTTGGGGGGGTGGGACAGTGGTTCAGTGGCAAAATTCTCATCTGCCATGCCGGAGACCTGGGTTCTCCAATTCCCGGTACCTGCCCATGCCAAAAAAAATAATAGTAAATAAATAAATGCATTTGCCCTTTTAAGTCCCTTATTATTTATATATTATTCCTTTTTTTTTTAATAAAAAGAGGACAACAGACCCAAAATCAATTCAGGAGGTTGATTAGGGTAAATTGTTCAGGCAGTTTAGAAATAAAATTCATGATTTTTTTCTAGTCCATTTCCTTTATGGTGATTTATGCATTTATAGACAATTTAGTGACATGACTTTAAAAATCCTGTTTTGAGATCTTGTTCTCTCAGAATCAGCAATTGCAAACTGCCAGTCCCCAGGCCTATGCTGGCCCTCAGAGATGTTTTGTTGTTTATGGAAAGCTTAGGTATTTCTTTTTAGTTGTCAACTTGTAAAAATACATTTTTTTCACATGAAAACTGGATTTCCATTTACTTTAGAAAAATTAGAAGATCAGGAGTGCTGAGTCTGTATCTCACATGGCAACTGCTGCTAGTGCTGAGTATTTCCCCTTTCACAGTACTTGGGCCCCAGCACCATTTGTTGCTCTAGCTACCTGACAGCTAAGCATATTTGAGTATGAGACCCCTGATTCTACAAATTAGGGTTTTCTTTGTTGGCCTATATGAGAAGATTCTGGCATTAAGAATGAACAATTTAAGCATTATCAAGTGGTATTCATATTCAAAGAGATTAGGTATGAGAACAAAAACTTCTTTTTGTAAGAAGTGAATTCTTTCTGCTGCTTCCTTTTAAATTTGTCCAGAGGTGCATTTGCAAACGGTTTGCCAAGGCCATAGAGTAACCAGCTCTCATCTTCCCAGTGCACACATTGCATGCTCATCCCAACAAGTCCTCTTCTAATTAAAGGTCTAGCATGGAAATCCAATTAAACAATGCTCACTCTTGTAACTCCCAGGAGATTGCGGAGTAGCTTAGCAAATGCTGTGATTGAGATGAAAAGTAGCAAAGAGTTTTGAAAGCACTTTTAGCACTGTTGTTACTCTGTTGTGCATAAGCTTTCAGCACAGTGACCTTTTATCCTCTGTGCTTTTGGAGTGTGAGAACACCAAGGAGGCAACATGACCACACTGTTCCCGCAGGCTGGGAATCAAGGCCAGGACAAGGGGGTGGGCAGCAGGGTAGCGACAACCAGGGCAGAGGGAGCTGGGCAGCTGTCAACTGAATAGCATTTTCCCCTTCCATTATCCTGTATTTTCCAAAGGCTCTATCCATTCATATTCATGGTCTCCACCTTAACTAGTACCAAGGCCAGCTTCCTTTGCGCATTTCATTTCCTTGTCTGTTTTGGAGTTTCATTTTGATTGACTAAGAAACTTTGAACTGCTTCCAAAAAAGAATCTGCTAGTAAATATTGGAGCTTGCTAGTAGAGAATTTACTGGGAGGAATTTATTTAAATACAAGAAGTTAAAGCCAAATTTATATAGTAAGTTAACTTTCTGATCATCCTTCTTTATTTATTTCTATTAATTTTCTACTAACCTGATAATTATAGTATGAAGACTATGCTCATGTGGTTAAGAGAAAAAATGAGGAAAACATTTTGCATTCTAATTACAAAAGAAATAGATTTATAATAGAAAATTTGAAAATACTAAAATTCAGGAAAGTCCAAATAAGAAACTTAAAATCACTCTATCCTACCATTTAGAGATGATTTTTGTTATCTCTGGGGTTTAGTCCTAGTTCAGTCAAATATATATTATATATTTCTAAGAAATTGAGATAATTCTGTACATGATAGCTATTTCGTTATCTGCTTGTTTATGTATAATACTAAATTGTTTTCCTCATTTCTAAATATTTTATTAAAGCTGCTTTCATGTCTACATAGAATTCCATTGTATGGATACTCCACAATTGATCTGTTTTTGGAAAGTTAGGATTTCCAAATTTGAATCAAATGATGTTGATGCATTAGCTTTCACATCCAAGATTTTTCCTTAGGAAAAATTCACAGAAGTGACTTGTGAGTCAAAGGGTGTAAGTTGGGTTGTATGATGATCTCTGGAGAGGCTGTAGTGATTGAACTTTCCAGTGGTATTGTATGAGAGAGCCCCAACGGGGAGCATTTCTGAGAGTGTCCTTCTGGGAAGCTGGTCTGATTATTTGACTGCTACTGCTTAGCTACTTTTACTCCATAAAGACTAACCACTTCTGGAGTTTCTTGGCTTTTAGGAAGGGAAAAGCAGAGTGCTGCCAACCATGAAAATGTCTAGAAAAATTGGGGCCATCTTAACTGTCATCTGAATTGACATTTTTAAAAAATCATGAGTGGAAAACCAACTCTTTTATAAGAAATGTTAATGTCTGCTGGAGAACATGCATTTGCTTGAGAATCCTTGGGATCAAGAAAATAAAATGCTTAGTAGCAACAGCATAATGACACCACAGGGGTGCTGAGAGCATCAATTAATGATTTTAAAGCTCTTCTAGAGCTTAGGGAGAAAGAGTGCCATAGGCTCCCCAGGAGAAATATTCAGTTCACAGTGGATGGATTCCTTTACTGATAAAGAATAAAATGTCTGACTACCTAGGGTGATTTGATTGAATTAAAGCTTCCATTGAAAATATGCCTTATTCTTGTTTCCTTTATTAGAGATGTAATGCATCATTGCTTTAGTATCTCAGCTGCTAGAGCAAATACCGTATGATGGGTTGGCTTAACAACAGGAATTTATTAGTTCACAAGTTCAGACACAAGTGGGCTTGCTTCCTTCTAGGGTTGGTATTTTCTGGCTAGCTGGCAACCTTTGGGGTCCTTGGCTTTTTCATCATGTGCTAATGCATGTGGTGGCATCTTCTTTCTCCTCCGGATTCCTCTAACTTCCAGTTTCTGGCTCCTCCCTATGGCTTCTTTCTCTCTCTTGCTTTCACTCTGCTTATAAAGGACTCTAGTAATTTGGACTAAAGCCCAACCTGATTCAATTGGGTCACCCCTAAAGTGGATAAACATCATGAAAAGATTATATTTACAATAGGTTCACACCTACTAGAATTGGACCAGGACCAAGAACATTTCCAAACTGGCATACACAATTCAATCCACCACAATCATCTTTAATGGAATCGTATAATTCTGTTAAGAGGTACCACAGTTCAACCATAAAGTCTTTGTTGGAAATTTGCTATATTTTCTCATAAAAGTAACCAGGGTTATTTTTGTTTTTGCTTTAGTGATCTTTAATTATTTAAAAAACCTTTAAACTGAAATAGGGAGAGAGAGAAACCTGTTATGCATCTTAGAAGAGAATCTAAACTAATTATAATATTATGCCAAAGTCCTTGTTTTGCAAGAAATGTGAAATGTATAGGAAACTGTAGTTACTATTCCCTGAGGACAGAGACTTCCCTTGAGAGCAGAAGAAAGGAGTTCTGGATCTTTCTGTTTTTATGTTTCAATAAAGGAAACTCTTAAAAAATCCTTTATATTTTTAGAGTGGTTGTACAGGATTAACCTTTCTTCTGGGAAGCTCTTCTTGAGTCCCTCTCTTAAATACTATTAGTTGCTTCTTCCTTTTTGAACAATCCCATAATTTGGCAAACACCTGTGGAAATATTCCATTTTGATAGAGAGAGAGAGAGAGAGAGAGTGTGTGTGTGTGTGTGTGTGTGTGTGTGTGTGTGTAAAAACTTCCTTCATTTGACCATGAGCACCTTCAGGGCAGGAATTATATCTTAGTCATTCTTTTTAAACTTTTTTATTGTAAAATATATATACAAAGCGAAGAAAGAAAAAAGCAATAACTTTCAAAGCACACTTCAACACATAGTTACAGAACAGATTCCAGAGCTTGTCAAGGGCTACAATTCCACCATCTCAGATTTTTCCTTCTTACTGCTTCAAAACACTGGAGGCTAGTGAATCTGCAGTCGTACTCATTTGTTAAATCCTATTTCCTCCGCTACACCTCCTCTTTCTCCTTTGATCCTTCACCCAGTCTAGAGGGATCTTTGGACAACTCCCATTCTAACTTTTTCATGTTGAGAAGGGGTGTTCATACTAAAGGTTAGGGGAATGTAATTAATTGATTATCTTGGAAGGGTGGTTCCTCTGGGTTTCGGGATTTATCTAATCTAGGAACCCTTCAGAAATTATGGGTTCCAGGAAAGTACAGCCAGTGCATGAAAACTTTATAGAATCCCAGTTCAAGCCCTACATGTTCTTAAGAGTCAACAGGTGTGATGTTGGTTGGGGTTTAGCAAACCATGGCAATTAGCACTATCTGACTGAAACTTGCATAAGAGTAGCCTCCGGAATAGCCTCTTGACTCCATTTGATCTCTCTTAGCCACTGATGCCTTATTTTATTACACTTCTTTCCCCTGCTTTTGGGTCCCGAAGGCATTGTGGATCCCATGATCCCCCAGATGCCAGGGCCAGACTCATTCCCAAGAGCCACACCCCACCTTGTCAGGAAGATTTTCACCCCTGAATGTCATGTACCACATAGGAGGGAGGGTAATGATTTTCTCTAGAAAGAGAGAGGCCATATCTGAGCATCAAAGAGGCCTCCTAGAAGCAACTCTTAAGTCTCATTATGGGTAGTCTTAGCTTCTCCCCTACAGAACTAAGTTTTGTTAGTGCAAGCCTCAAAATCCAGGGTTTGGCCCATTTTCTTGGGAGTCCCCAAGGGACTCCACCAATACTTTTTAATTATCAGCCCACCATAGTCTGAGATGTATCCTGGTATTACATTAAGCTATACAGAATTATAAGGCCTCATTCCCGTTCTGGACCACAGGAGTTTGGGTTGTTTAAATGAGCTATCCAGGCAGGTTGATTTATATTATGTGTTCCAGAAAATTTAGGTTCTAGATGTAATAAATCTTTCCGCCTTTAGTCTCATAGTGTAAGTGAAGGTCTAGAGTACATACACTATCATCTTTTACCCTGTATTCTAATTTACCTTAGACCCAGCCAGACTGGCTTCATTTTAAAGTCTTTGAGGCCTGGTCTCTTTTTGATTATTTTTACTGTTATTATAAATAGCTATGTTAATTTTTAGGGCTGAAGCACTCCATTTCTGGGTCTTAGGTGTCACAGTTACTCACAGTTCTAGGGAAATACCAGCTAATGCTGGTATAGCTCAGTGTCTCAGAATCTAGAAATGCATTTACAACTTCAAACTAGGTGTGGCTGCTATAAGGACTTACAGTCTAGGCTCCCACTTTCTTACAAGTATTTTCTGAAAGAGACTTTAGCATATTTGTTCTTTTGTTTCTGGCTTATTTTGCACAATACATTGTCCCTAAGGTTCATTCAATTCCTTGTGTGCCTGGCGACTTCCTTCCTTTTTGTAGCCACACTATATTCCATCACATAAATGCATCACAGTTTGCCATTCTGCTTCTCAGTCAGAGTACCCTTAGGCTCCCTCCGTCTATTGGGGATCATGGATAATGTTCAAAATAAACAAATTATGCTTTACAGTGTCTTTGCTTGGTTGTACAATCAGCAGCACTCTCAATTTTAGACAGTTTTCATTGGTCCATAATGACAAAGAATCAGCAAACACAGCATCAGTTCAAGACTAGCCCTTATGACGTGTCCCCTCACCCAGTTAGTTGCCACTGATAGTGCTGTGGTACTATTGATGTCTTCCTGTTAACTACTGGCCATAGCTTGCATTTTTAATCACCCCCATGCCCCTCTACTATTGACTCTTTGAAATAGTTCATGTGAGAACTTATTTATAATTATAGATTTAATCAGTTAGATACATGGCATTATACATCCCTTTTCAATCATATTCACCTTCAATATGGCAATGTTACTTATAACCCTGCTAATTAGTTACCATCACTTCTATTCATTCCCTTACATTTTAGATTCACCCTCTTTGGGTAGCCTTTCCCCCATCTCTAGTTTTTGTGTACCTTTAGGTCTGCTATATTCTGCAGTGTAACCTCTGAGATGACCTTTACCACCATCTGTCTTATTCACTCTTTATCTTCCCCGGGGCCTAGTACTTTCCCTGAAAGTGCTCTACACCTGAAGGCGTGGGATTCAGTTTCCTTATCCACAGTAAGGATATTGGACTAGATGGTGCCACAGCAAACTTGTGGGATTATTTGTCTGCACACAGACCTTAAGCAAGAGGTTCCAGGTCTGCAGAGGCCCAGGTAGGTGATGATTTGTGCATGCAGCACAGAGGGGAAGTCTATCGGGAGAATGAGAAGGTTGGCTGCATTGTCATTTTACAATGTATGGCAAAAAAAAAAAAGTCACATTACCTTTTTTGAGTCTTAATTAGCTTTGTTGTTGATCCTGATCTCTTGTCACACTGCCTTAGAAAATCAACAGAGTAATCGCTGGGAGGTTATTATTATGATAGACTTGTAAAATGTTTTGTTATTCTCTGTTCCATTCTCTATCTGGTTTGAATAATCTTTGCCTTCCTGTGCTGTTTTTGATCTGGTGTACTGAATTTGATTAATTAATTGAAAAGTGACCATGTTAAAAAACAAAACCTGATTGGAAGGTTTTCACTAAATTCTTCTTGTTTATCAAAAAAGAAATATATTACTGGGCTTTTTGATATTGGACTATAAGTGACTGGGAGAGCTGGTTACTCCCACCTCTAGATTCATTCATTCTTTGACTCACTTCCCCACCCTCCCACTCTTGAAGAGATACGTACTGAAAGTTCCCGTGTGCCAGGCATTACAACACATACTGAGCATACAGAGAACAGGAACAGTCCTTGCTGACCTGGGCTCACTCCTTGGTGAGGATAGAGACAGGCTATAGGTTCCACCATGATAAGAGTTGTGAGAGGGGAAGTACAGAGGGAGGATATCTACCCAGACCTGGGGAGGCAGGGATAGAGGACCCAAGAAGAAATTGGTCTAATGTCCTACCTGAAGAGTAAATAGGAAGGAACCAAGACTGGAGGGAGGCCAGGGAGAGCCAAAGGGAACAAGTGTGCATGGCAGAGAGCGGGTACAGTGTGTCCAAAGACAAAGATAGATGTTAGAGAATGGAGCCCCAGGGGAAAGGTGGGCAGGAGCCAGATCAGGGGGGGTCTTGGTAAGGGGCTTTAACCACATCATGAAGACCCTGGGGAGCCCTGAAGGGCTCGGAGCATGGGGGCCTTGGTCAGACTTGTGCTGTAGAAAGATCACTGTGATTACTGTGTGTGGAGGATGGACGAGATCATTCCTAAGTAGGTTTTTTTCAATCATATATGTGTTTATTGCTTTTTTTCCTAATTTATTTTTATGAATGTGATTTCATAACTGTTATCCTCATTTCCCAGGCCATCAAAGGAGGACTGTGATTTCAGGCATCTCACTATACAGTCCCCATTTCTCATGTTTTAATTATTTATTTATATCACGAAATACTTCAGACAAGTAGAAATATACAGAAAATAATGCAATGCACAACAATGTACAGCTACCCAGATTTAGGAGAGTAAACCGTTTGCTGTGAAAACTTTAGATCTCCCTTTTTTTAATTAAATAAATAAAGCATTACAGATACACCTAAGCTATATCCCCATTCTTTCTCACTTCGTTCCTCTCCAGAACTAACAAATATCTTGCAGTTGATAAGCAGCAACTGCTTATGTTTTGGATTTTTCTTGATATATATGAATGAATCTATAAAAGACATCAAGTAAAGTTTAATTTTTTTTTTAACTCATAACCATTTCAGAGATGCATCTGTGGTGACGATGTAGTGAATCTAGCCTTTGTGTTATTTTATAGGTAAACATTATTAGATGCAAAATATGAGCATTTGTGCCTTGCTGGGTAAGAAGGAAATTCTTTCCTTATCTGATGTGGCTTCTCCCTTTCCAGGAACCTGTTCCCAGCTGGGGAAATTTGTACTGCTATATGTGGCTCCCGCACCTTGCAACTCCCTTCAGCCCCACCTCACACCCACACATACACACATTTTGCCTTTATCTACTGATTAGAAAAATCCATGCCTCACCACCTCTAATGTAAGCTATATTCCATACCAGCAATATAGCCTTTCTCTCTTCCCATAGTGAGAGAATGAACTCAGTGTTTTGGAAAATTTCAAGGCAAATGTGTTCATGAAATGAATTCATAAAATGAATTCGAGGTCCCCCTCCCTAACTTGTTTTTTATTTAAGTCCATTTTACTGCTTTTAAGAGTAAGATCCTAGGATTAGCAGCTGCTGAGTGTAGGTCTAAGGTTCAACAGAAGCCTTTGCTGAAGCACCTGCTGCTTTCACAACTGCCTTGGAGTGAGGGAATCCCCCACACAAAAGGCTTTTGTTGGATTTCTGTGCATAGCTGGAAAAGCTTAAATGACGGGAAGAAAACTACAAGTGAAAGAAGAAGAAAGACTAGGAAAAGTAAAAGGGAATACTAGTGACAAGAGACTGTGCTAGGGCAAAGATTGGTGAGCATGGAATAAGAAAATCTGAAAAGCAAACCCAAAATGACTGGAAAGAAAATCTGGCAACATCCAAATTTTCAGAAACCATGGTAGGAACTATAATTATCTAAAATTCCCACCAGGCACTGTTATTTGAATCATCGTGTCTTACCCTTTTTATGTGCAAGTTACTGATCCTTCCAGAATAAGTAGGAATGATTCTGAGCCCTGCCATAGGATGGCTCTAAAACTGGACCCATCCTTCTCTCTGCCTTGATTCAAGGTAAGTGGGTATAGGCAGCCTTGAAATATGGACATGATGTAAGGCATGTTTTCCCTTTAGGTGCTGACCACAGTGTCATGGTGTTTTGCTGGTTAGGGAAAGGAGTATGTTGTGTGATTAAATTATTGTTATTTAATGACTGTATCATGTTTGCAGAGTGTCCCATGATATCTGATAGGCTCAATGTTGAGCTGCAATGGGCAGCATGGTTCGAGTTCTGAATCACTCCATTCTTGCTGCTACTACCTTAGATGTTACACTGACAGAGTTAATTGAATGAAAATTCTCTTTATCCTGCCTCCTAATTTCCCTCTTCTTCCTCCTATTGACACAATCAAATTGGAAACCACTGTGTAAATGTTTAGTGCTTGGGAAATATAGTGCAGTAGGCAGGTATGGGGCTGAGAGACAGAAGATAAGTAATCACAAATGGTCACCTGATTCAAAGTGAGCCTGTCTACATACTGTCAGATTTATGGACTGACCTGGCTTGAAAACTTCCATCTAATCAGAGACAAATTGGCTCAATTAGTTTATTTCTTTCAGAAATTTGATTTTGGAAGTAAAAGAATAACAGAAAGCAGGAGAGCTAAATGGATGCACATAAGAGACCGAGAGCAAATCAAAGTTGTGAGAAGACAGAAGCCATGATCTAGCAGAAAATCTTTGAAAGTATTGAGTCATATAAGTGACTGAACACAAGAGTAAATGTCTCCAAACTCCTGCTCCTAAGTATTAAGTTGTTAAGTAGTACTTAAGCAGCAACTTAGGGTGGGAAGCTACTAGATTGGCTGGTAAGGGAACTAATCCACATGCATTTAGATAACTTAATACAGTACCACAGGCAGCATGATTCATTTCACATCAGTTCCCTTTTGCCCCCCAAATCCCATGGGGGTGATGTGCACAGTATACCAGGGTCTGTTTCAAAGCTAAGTAACACTAAGCTTGAGAGAATCTTTAAAGGGAGTCTGCCCATCTGCCACTCCAGAAAATGACATTATCTTTATTACCTTGAATATAAACAAATTCCCTAGGGAGGAAATGTTCACTGTCTTTGTGATGATCAAGAAATAAATGTGCCCTCTGATCTGAAGGAGGACACTGTAGCTTCCGAAGCTGTTTGCTATGCAAACATCCCTGAAAAGAGAGTTTGGCGTAAAGTGTTCAGAAACATCATGGAGAATTGCTTTCCAACACTAAGGCCTCTTAAGGTGCTTTGGCTCTAATTCCAGTTTATGCAAGCCCAAGTTCTATTTTATCTCCTGTTTAGATTCACATGAAACACACATTTTTCTTATTGCTGTTTCCTTTGTGTGTGGGGGTGGAGTGGGGTGGGGTGGGGTGGGGTGCATGGTCAGGAATCTAACCCGGTCTCCTACATGGAAGGCGAGCATTCTACCACTGAACCACCTGTGCACGCCCTGCTGTTACTTTCTTAAAGGCACGACCTCTCCCCTTATGTACACTAGCTTGGGTGGGTTTTTGCTATTCACCTCTAAAAGAACAGAATGCAAAGATGGAAAATTGGGTTATAGTCAGAATATTGGTCTTTGAATGCCAGGTAAAAGTTATAATCATTATTTAATGTAATAAGATCTTACATATAAGAATAACTATTCTTATCCTTAAGTTTAATGCAGGGGTGCATTATCAGAAATTATTGTCTTTTTTTTTTTTGCATGAGCAGGCACTGGGAATCGAACTCAGGTCTCTGGCATGGCAGGCGAGAACTCTACCTGCTGAGCCACCGTGGCCTGCCCCAAAATATTGTCTTTTATACCACTTTTTCTTATTGCAAATGCAGTACATTCTCAATGTCTTCAACTCAGAAAAGACAGACCACAAAGGGGAAAATTCTAATATTTTGGCAATTCTGCTGTTAATATTTTCGTAGAGCTGTGTTTTAAAGAAGAGTAATCTGCCAGAGGGTAGAGTGGAGAGGGAAGAGAATGTAGGATCAGTTTGAGAAGGTCCAGATGAGAGCTGATGTGAAGGCCTGAAGTGAGGTAGAAGACATGGGCGTGGAGAGAAAGGGGCTAATATTAGGGTCCCCCCAGAAACATAATCAATGGAAAGCTATGACTCATTGGACATGAGGGGCAGGAATTGCCCAATCAATGCTGAAGTTTGGGGTTCTGCGACTGGAAGAGAGATGAAGCTCTTCCCAGAATAAGTGGTAATGGAGAGGCCTAGAGACCTAGGGAAGAAGCAGGCTTGAAGCCAGCAGTCGTGGGTCTCAGTTCTGTTTCTAGAGCCAAGTCCTCTAATTTCAGGGAATCTATTTCCTCTCTCTGTAAGCTGAGTCTGGCAATCTTTATGTTGCCAGATTGTTGTGTGGCTTAGAGAAAATATATATAAAGCAGCTCAAACACAGAGAATGTAAAGCAACTCAAACAGAAGTTTATAATATTAGGAAGAGATAAAGTACTTATTTTGTGGTAGAGATGTGCTTAGTTTTGTTCTATATAGCATAGAAGCTAAGACTGTGGACTCTGGAGCCAGACTTGATTCTGGGTTTAAATCAAGCCCTGCCACTTACTAGCTATATACTCTTAGATGAGTAAGTTATTATTTCTCAGTTTTCTCATCTGTAAAATGGGAATAATAACAGTACCTACCTCATAGAGTTGTCTTGATGTTTAAATGAATTAACAGCATAGAGTAAGTGATAGAAGTATTTGCTAGGATCCCTATTGTTATTAGTATTTTATCTGTGTGTGGCCCAGAGTCTATAGGACATCCAGCTGAAACTGTTCACCTAGCAATGGAAAATGCTGGTGTGGAGGTTGGATGAGTATTTAAAAATAGCGGTGAAGCCAATTTTCCAGGGTGGTCCATGTATTCTCAGGGTTAAAGGTTAGGAGTCATATTTCCATAACTGAGGTATAATGGCCACTGTCACTGTGTGTCCCAGAGTCACAGGCTAGCCCTTCCAAGGTCGTGCATTGCCCTGGCCGTGTGGATATACCCTGGTGAGCCCAATATCTGGGTATGAGTACCTGCAGAAAAAGCCTTAAGATGCCTGGGATTCTGAGTTCTCAGAGAGAGAAAGAGTCATAAAAAGAAAGAGAATACGTGTTTGTGTGTGGCAGGGGCAGAGGGGTTGATTTGTGCGGGAATCCAAGCCAAAGTGTAGGTGCAGCGCTTGCATGGTGAGCAGACCTGAAATGCAGCGGGGATCAGGTCTAGAGCCATCCGAAGGCCTTTGGAGCCTGTATGGTGGCCTTCTAATGTGGAGTGGCTCCAAGGCACAGAATGGAGACTAACAGCAAATATTTTCCAAATTCTTCATGCTTTTTCTTTAGATTAAAAATAAACTTGAAGGGCGGGCCGCGGTGGCTCAGCGGGCAAGAGTGCTTGCCTGCCGTGCCGGAGGACCCCGGTTCGATTCCCGGCCCCAGCCCATGTAAAAAACAAACAAACAAACAAAATATAATAAAACAAGAAAATGTTTAAAAATGTTTCCCTTTCTTCCTCACTTCCTTCCTTCCATCCTTCCTTCTTTCTCTGTCTTTCCTTCCCTTCCTCCCTCTTAATAAAAAAAAAAAATAAATAAATAAATAAATAAATAAATAAATAAACTTGAAATAACCTGCTTTAGTTTGCTCCGTGCTTGCTGCTTCTCCTCCATCAGCTTTGTACGAGAATTCTGCCCTTCCTAGGTCTTCCCAACCCCCACATTTTTTTGTTAGTGTGTTTTGATATTTTGTTGTTGTTCTTTTTTAATGTTGGTCCATTGAAACTGGAAGCTGAGGCTACCTTGTCAGCCCCCACCTAGCAGGCAGGAGGCTGACACACAAACCCTGGGAGACTTTGTTGGATCAGGGTCTTCTGTGACAGCACTGGACTGGCCCTTCTGCCTTCTCTCATAATTAACGCCAAATCTCTGCATGGGAGTTCTTATGAAGGACTCCTGACCATTTCTATACTCAAACCAAGATCATCCTTGGTGACCTTGACCGGTTCTGTATTTTTAGAAGAATACACATTATGAAATGCGGTCACCTGGGCATCACTGGCCCTCTAAGACTTAGGGAGGACGTTGCCTGGCTCCCAACGGCAGGCTCTGAGGAGTGCAATATGTAACCACTCCTGCTCTGGTCCTGCTTGGGCTCCTCTATCCTTGCTTCCTTAATTGCACAGAATCCTCACTTCTGCTCAGAATGTGATCTGGACTCAAAGCTCATCCCTTCTCCATTCCTATAAGAAATTCAGTGGAAATGAGCATTTTTTATGAGTTTGTGGCTTTTCTGAAGATTTTATGAGGGGTGGGGAGTAGAGGTTTAGCCGTGGAGTAACTCATTGCCCTTTTCCTTGTATTGCTTTACATTCTGTGAGCTCCCCTGAGCCCTCCAACACAGGAACAGGTTTTTAAGACTTTCAGAGGCCCTGGGTCCTCTTACGCCCACACACATACTGAACATAGCAAACGTGCAGCCACATTCCACATTGATGCATTTTTTGCTGCAAAAAATAAAAAGCATTCTTACAATTTGGCTCTTGAAAATTATTTGTCTGTAAGCAACTCACTTAAATTTATGGTTGGCTCGGATTTCTTGGAAGTTACCCAGTCAAAAGTTCTTGAAAAGTGAGAAAATTTAACCTATCAGTTGTTTCCACATATAATAAAATATTTTTGAATATTAAATTAACAATTTAAAAAGCAAACATCATGTTTTGTAGACATTTACTTATGCATTTGTTAATTTTTATTTTTTTCTTTTTATCTTCTAGAGACAATAATCTCTTGAAAGCTCTCACATATTTGTGTAGACCCCATAAAGGTGCAAAGCCCAATGCCCTGTTTCTGTGCTTTCCAATGGATAAAACAAGTCGGTAGGAGGCCTATCCGTAGGCCAGATCTCTAAGAAGAGCCCAGTCCCCACCCCAGCTTCATACCTTGCCAGGAGCAACGCCATCAGGTCAACCAGTTTACCCCTCATGCTCTCTGGAATTAGGATGAACACAATTTTCTTTGTCTCATTACACGTCTTTTTGCAGAACATGACCAAGTTTAAAAATAGCCATGTGATGGTTTCCTCAAAAAGGGATTTCATCAGGAACCTAAAGGAACCTTTAGAGAATGCTTCATTTGGAAGTGGATTTGGTTTGAAGGGCAGATCTGGAGAGGACGGCATGCTGGTAGAGGCACCAGGGTGGGCTAAGATGTGGAGGTGAATTCTGAGAGGCTGACGGGTCCAGACTGAAAAACCTTGGAAGCCACGCTAAACTTTTGGACCTTTCCTCATAAGCCATGGGGAAGGACTGACATTGCTGGTACTGGCTCAGATAACAGATGCCAAGAATAACTTACCATTAACATTGTTAGCCTCTTCTTTTGTCTTCTCCTTCTTCCTAGCCATCCTTTCAGGCACAGTGCCAGGAAGCCTTAACCTTAGTAATTTTTATTATAAACAGTTTACCAGGTATACAGCAAGCCCCAAGAGGAAACACAGTCTAAGCAGAACTGACAGAACAAACATCCAGACATTATTTTGAGTTTTGAATGACCATGGGTGCTCCATTTGCTTTATGTTTGGACTATGCAGTACTTTTCCCAGCCTTTAATGTTACGTCTCTTTAGCCAAATGATAAGTTGAACAGGGTGGAAATTATAGGGTGGGGATCACACTGGTGTTTTAGTAGAAGCTATTACTTCCATTCATGGGGCAAGGGTTGTGCTTTTTTCTTTTGTTTGTGCTTTTCTGTTTTATTTATCATGCTTTTTGTGTGTTTCATTAATCTCCCTTCTTTCCATCTACTAGACTGATAACCATTTTCTTTTCCATTTTTCTTTTCTCAGTGCTTCATTCTTAAAAATCACTATTTAAAAATCAGATTTCCCATAAAACTATGAATTCCCAGCTATTTTTGGAAGTTATGACACATGACTCTGGCTTGTATTCCCAAATGGCAACAGTCTAAAAAAGTTGAAGCCCAGCTGTCTTCTTTAGAGACATATATTCTCACCAGTTTTCTCCAGGCCCCACCATACTCTACTGACTTTCTGACCCTGAGGAGAGATCACTTACCATTTCACTTGAACTGTTATTTTCCTATATGTGGCTACTTATTCATTTATGTGGCTTGCCCTGCTCCAGTTGGCATTTGAGTTTGTGACCAGCATTTAGCAGGAGAATTTAGTCATTTTATATTTGTTATAATTACTGATATACTTTAATTCACAATTGCTATTCTCTTTTGTGTTTTCTCTTTGTCCCACAATTTCTGTTTCTTCTCTCCCTCTTGTCTTTTTTGGAATGATTTCCTATGTTGTCTCACTCCATGTTTTCTTCTTTACCCCTCAGAAAGGGATGTTGCCTGCCTTTATTCTTTCAGTGGTTAGCCTAGGAAATATAGCATGCATCATTAAGTTACCATATCTTAAAGTGACCAATACTTTTACCTTCCTCTGAACATCACCTTCTCATTTATGAACTCCTCTCCCAATTCTATACTATTCTTTTTGTGTGTGCTAATTTTATGTATTTTTTTATTTTTAAAATCCCACAAGGCATTGTTTCTTTTATTCTTTTTTAAGTCAATGCTTGTATTGACTTACTTATATATTTGCCACATTCTGTCCCCTTAAGTCCTTCTTTATCTCAGAATTTTATATTTTATACCTCCTTATATGCTTGGAATTCCTTTTTATATCTTCTCTTATATGCCTTCCATCTATGATCAATTTCTTTTTGCTTGAGGTACATTCTTTAAACTTTCCTTTAGTGAGAGTCTGTTGGTGGCAAATTGATTCAGGTTTTATTTGTCTGAACATGTGTCAGTTGAGTATTTTTATTCCTTTTTCCTTCCCTCTCCTGCTTTATAACTTAGCATTCCATTTCTGCTCCTTTACTTTACCCCCAAGTCACCTAAAATTATATGTTTCAATTTTTAAAAGTTTTAAGTTATTCAAAATTGTTATTCTTCCATCAAAATGTACAAGGATCTTAAAATACTTTCTGTGAACCCCTTCCATATTTTCATCATCTAATATTCTAGTTCCACCTTGTCTGCAACTCCTAATCCATTAATTTTTTTTTTAATTTTAAATAATAGGGAATTTTACAAATGTACTAACGTGCTTATTATCTTCTTTACTCATGTTTATTTGTTGTACTTTCAGTTTTATTTACTTAGTATTGAAGTATACTGTTTAATATTTCTTTCAGTGAGGGCCTGTGAATTGGGTATTCCCTTAGGTTTGTTTGTTTTTGTTTTTTAATGAATGTGTCTTTCTTTCACTCCCATTTTGAGCAGTATTTTAGCTAGGTATGTAATTTTAATTTGATTGTTTTTTTTTCACCACTTTGAATATATTATTCCCATTATATTCTGGCCTCTCTATCATTGATGAAAAATCTGCTGCTAATCTGATCGCTATTAGTGGCTTGGTAACCTGTCTTCTGCTTTCTGGTGGCTTTTATGACTTTTCTACTTGGCTCTGGTGTTTTGCAGTTTATGACAATGTGTCTAAGTGTATGTGTTTCTTCTTAATCCTACTTGAGACGTGTAATTTTTCAACTCAAGAACACATATATTCCTTTAATTCTTAGTCATTATCATTTCCCAATATTGCTTCTCTCATAATCTCTTCTTTCCTCCTGCAACTCCAATTAAATTTCTGTTTTATTTTCTCAAACTACTCTCAATGTCTTATAACGTCTCTCATATACATTTTCTTAATACATAGCAGACACTGGGAACCGAACCCGGGTCCCTGGTTTGGCAGGCATGAACTCTGCCACTGAGTCACTGTGGCCCAACCTTTCACATTTTTTTTTTATATCTGTGCTACATTCTGAGTAATTTCTTAAGATCTATCTTCCATGATAATAATTCTTGTCAAGTGTATCTAATATGCAACTTAATATTGAATTTTTCACTATTAGAAATTCTAGATAGTTATTTTTAGAAATCTGCTATTTTTTTCATAGAGACCTGTTCTTTCAAGGACCACATTACTGGCCCTCACCAGAGTATTATAATTCCAGCCCTAGTCCCCTAACTAGCTTCAACCCACCCCTGGATAATTGCAACATTAAGTCTCATGCCTACTGCTTTTAGTTCTTTCTTCATTTCTGGGCTGTATTAAAAAGAATGGTTTCATTTTATCCAGCATTTATATATGTTGGTAACTGAAGGAGGATCTGAGTACATTCAGTTCGGTCAGATAGTTTTTTCTTTATAATTTAATTCAATCAACAGCTATTTATTGACTACTTATTGTAGTCTGGTACCTGACATTGTTATAGGTCATGGGGTATGACCATAAGCAAGTCAAAGTCCTTGCCCCCACATAGTTTACATTCTTAAGGAGAAGCAAAGCAAACACTAAATAGAAAGATACAGGAACACCTGATGGAACGCTAAAGAAAAATAAATCAGGTTAAGGGGATAGAGAGGGACTGGGTTGAGTGGGGTGTGCTTTGTTTGGAATGGTAAAGGAAGGTTCTCTGAGGAGGTGACCTTTTAGTGGAGACTTGAATGGCAGTGATAATGAACCATGCTGAAGTATGTGGTATCAGTTTGGGCCCTTGAAGAAACAGACACTGTTTTCGTTTCCCAGCTGCTAAAGCAAATACCATATAGTGGGTTGACATAAACAATGGGTATTCATTGACTCACAGTTTTGAGACTGGGAGACAAAATCAAAGCATCAGCAAGGTAAGGCTTTCTCCCCCAGAGACTGTAACCTTCTGGGGATGGTGGCTGGTGATTCTTGGTCCCTGGCTTTTCCATCAAATGGCAGTGCACATGGTGGCATTTTCTCCTTTCTCTCCTGTATTCCATTGACTTCCAGCTTCTGGCTGCTCCCTGTGGCTTCTCATTCTGTGACTAATTTCCTTTGCTTATATGGGTGTTAGCCATATTAGATTAAGGCCCACCCTCCATTCAGTTTGGACACACTTAAACTAGTAACATTTTCAAGGGTCCTATTTACAAGTGGGTTCATACCCCCAGGACCAGGGATTGGGACCTGAACATGCCTTTTATAAGAGATATGATCCAACCCCCAACACATACCAAGATAATGTTAGTTGTGCAAGAGATTTATTAAGGCAATTTATGAGCAAGACTAGCATCCGGTGCAAAGTGAAAATGTGGGGCCTCATGTTAAAAATAAAGAATTTCAAGATGACTACAGTAGCGCATTCAACCAGTGCTGGACCTTCTGAATGAAAGACCCTGTGCAATTGTGCCGGTCACACAGCCATGAACCAGCTCTGCTTGAGGGAAAATGAGAAGGGAGCTGGCAGAAGGCTGGGAGAGTCATCAGATTGTGATGAAATTATGACCTTAGGTGAAGGAGAGAGTATAGGAAGTGGAAGTATCCTAGAATGTCATACAGTTCTAAAAGTTTGTCAAGGTCATCAGGCAGTCCTTGGGCCAAAGTCAAATGTCAGAAAAGTTCTTCATCTCTCGGGAGCATGCTTTCCATGGTGTTCCTGCTGTGTTTGGTCATTGACTGGGAGTACCTCTGGGAAACAACTTTTGTACAATATGGAGATGAATTACAGAGCACAACAGTTAGGATCCTTGGTCAGTTGCACTCCTCGAAGTTGGAGGTCTGTAAGGCACATCCCAATGGATGCCTCACTGGGTAAAAATTCCTTCTAGGCAGAGGAATCACAATTACAAAGATTCTGAAGTGGACTTGCTGTGTTGGGGAAACATCACGGAAGCCTATGTAAAAAGAAGAAAGAAGTGAGGGGAAGAGTTGTAGAGGAAGGAGAGGTATCAGGGACTTTATCTGTAGATCGTGGGTTTGTAGGACATGATGGCAACCTTGGTCTTTTTTCTGAATGAGATGGGAAGACTTTTTAGAAGAGTTTTGAGAAGGGAATGACTTGATTTCACTTATATTTTTAAAATACCACTCTGGCTGCGATGTGGAAATAGATTGTAGAGAAATAAAAGTGAAAGCAAGGCAACCAGTCAGAAGTCATTGCAGATGTGCAAGAAAGAGGATGTGGCTTGGGCAAGCATGGTCATTGTGAAGGTGATGAGTAGTGTGGATGTGCTGGCAATTTGAAGATAGTATAATTTGCTGATGGATTGGATGAACAGTGTGAGGGAGAGAAAAGAGTGAAGAATGCTCTCAAGTCTTTTTGTTTTATTTTGTTTCCCTAGAGCAAGTAGATAACTAGAGTTATTTTCTGAGATGGGAACACTGTCTGGGGAATGTATCTAGAGTTTATAGAAATGAAAATCTAGGTATCTGCTGTTTTACAAGTCTCATACTGTTTTGCAACTTGCTCATTCATGTACATAGACATAGACCTCTTTCCATTTCAATACAGATATATTTACCTCAGTGCATTTTGAGAACTGTCCAGTATTTCTTGTATGGATGTGCCACTTTTGATTAAACTATTTACCTATTAATGGATTTGGGGTTTTTTTCTTTTTTTGTATTAGATTATAAATATTGATGCTTAAATAACTATTTCTCCATTGCTGAATAACAAACAAATTGCCCCAAAATTTAAATAACTATTTCTCCATTGCTGAATAACAAACAAATTGCCCCAAAATTGTTTGTTAATGGTTTAACAAACTGTATTTTCACAATGTCTGCAGATCAGGAATCAGGGTATGCCCTCCCTGGATTCAACAGATCAGGGTCTCTCACAGGCTGCAAAGTGTAGCTGGGGCTGAAGTTACCTCAAGCCTCGACTGGGGAGGGATCAGCTTCCAGGCTCACTCTGTGGGTTGCTGGCTTGAATGTTTTCACTCCTCACTGGCTTTTGGCTAGAAGCCTCCCTCAGTTCCCTGCCAGGAGGGCCTCTCCGCAGAGCATCTCACAACATGGCAGCTGCCTTCATTATAGTGAGAAGTGAGGAAGAGCAAGACCAAAGCCACAACTTTTTATAACTTCATCTCAGAAGTGATACCCTATTCCTTTTGGTTAGAAGTAAGTTCCTAGGTCCAGGCCTCGCTTGAGTGGAGATTATACAAGGTCATGGATACATGGAGGGGAGTTTCCTTGGAGCCATCTTAGAAGTTTGCCTATCATAATAACCCTCTACATTTGTCTTTACATTGTTAGAGGTGGGTGTGCTGAAGAGAAGAGTAAGCACTTTTTTAAAAATTTCATATATACCACCAGATTTCTTTGCAAAAGTTTCGCTCTAGATTTCAAAGTTAATATAAACTTCAAAATAGATGGGACTATTTGGTACTGTCTGGGAGCAAGATTAGTAGATCCTCAAAGAACCTTGCTATATTTTGTTGTAAATGTCTTTTCCTTTGTCTTCCTTTTTCTCACCCCTCCACAACTTCCCAAAACAGGAAATAACTATTTTTCTAATAACAGAAATGATACAAAGGTTCTGGCCAGCAGGAACATGCCATCCTTGTCACCATGATAACCAGTCTAGGTTAAGCTAACCTAAGTCGTGCCATTAAAAGTGCCATAGTCTTCACTTTTTTATTTCCACAGGTAACGTTTATTCAGTCAGGCTTGGCAAGAGGGATGTAAAAGAAATAGATGATGTGGGGATGTAGATTGGGCAGTTGAGGGCTGGTAAAACGCCGCTCAAATCATTTCTTCCAAGAAATCATTAGTCCTCAGAAGCTTCTGGTAGGTCAGGGAAGAATAACATTACATTTTTTTCCACATCATGGGTAGAAAGCACCTTTACTTATGATTATGATTACCAGGACATATTATGCATGGGCTGTATATTATTGCCAGGATTATTTTCTCTCCTTCCCATCACTCTGAGGTGACTTTACAAGATTAAACACATCCTAAATCTAGACAAATAAAAATAAATGGATAGGCGATACGATGGTGGCTCAGTGGCAGAATTCTCATCTGCCATTCCGGAGACCTGGGTTCGATTCCCAGTGCCTGCCCATGCAAAAACTAAATAAAATAAATAAATAAATGAAGACAATTGGTGTCTCAAGTGCCTATGGCTACTATCATATTGGGTGTCTCAATTGAAAGCTTAGGATATCTTGGCAGCTTCCCAAATGGAAAGTCAACTTGCCTTCTTTCCCCTTCCTCTTATAAGCAAGGAGGGGTTGGTGTGCAAGTAAGAAAAGTGCATGATCTCGGATGATGCTGAGGCAGTGTCTTGACAGGTTCCATCATCAACTTTTCCTATTTGTGGATACAGCCCCTGTGGTTGGAGAAGGGGCTGGGGATTCCCTTCCCTGGCCCTCCCCTACCTTGCTCCTCTTTGATGCGGATTAGTGTGGGGACTTAGTTCTCAGAGCAGAAGCTTCTCCTTTGGAAAGCTTCTCCTTCCTAGACACCTCTCGTGACCCTGTCTCCTTCATTTTGCACCCTCCTGTAAGCCTAGTGCCACGTGAGCAAGACTCACCCAACGTGGAGTGACTCTGTGTCCCAGCACGACCCATCCTCCCTGCTTCCCCTCCCTCCATCGCCTGGGCAGGTTGTGCTCACATTTCACAAGATTACTCTGCTAGATGAGAAAAACGTGTACTTTATTAAGGACAGCGAGCTCAATCGTGTGGATTGCATTCCCCACAAAAATGAGAATCCAAGTGCAGTGGCCTTTCAAAACTGAAATAAATCAGGGCTCCTTGGCCATACTACCCTGGTCTGTCAGTTTTGTCTTTTTCTGGGAGCCAAACAGGCTTAGGGCAAATTAGGGGAGACCAATTGAGGACCAACTCTTTGTGTAATCACTTAAAATCTCTGGAGCCTGGAAATAGCTACCTTGTGATTTAAAATACAAACATTTGCAAATGGTTTATATCTTGACCAGTTATGTAAAGAACTGCATTTTTTCAGACATGCTAAAGTGGCTTTTAGATTCATTTTCTTTGACAGTCTTGCTTTTCTTTGTGAAACTATTTTTCAGCGTTAAGCCTTTAATTTTTTTTTTTATTTAACTAAGGTCAGTAAATAAAATCCACTTTAAAGAGAATAGAGCAAGAGATATTACCAAACACCTGTTTTAGTTTCTTGTTGGGTGGGTGCTATTTTTCTAGGAATTATGGTGATGTATTTCTGTCTTTCCCCTTTTTCTTAGAATAAATAGAGGAAATCTCTGATGGAGGCTTTCTTTTCAAGACATATTGACGAATGTAGAGTCTTAAATGAAAAAGAAGTCAGTAGATGTGGCTTCCTGGATTCTGTTTGGACCAAAAATAAAGCAAGTCTTCACCACAGGGGTTTGGCTTAGCCCAGTGCCTGGAGCAGCAGTTGTTTTCCATCTCTTTGCTTCAGTGGCACACTTCTCAGGGCAAAAGTTCCTATTGAGAAAAAAACGCTTTTGAAGGTTTCTTTTTCTTCTTCTTTCTTTCTTTTTTCTTCTCCCTTCAGCTTTTATTGTTTTTAAGAAGAGTGGAGTAACTTGCCATTAAAGGATAGTGTGGGAAAAACAAATAAAACTGCCTAAAGAATAAAACAGGAAAAACAAAAACAACTCCCTTAAATGTGCTCGTCATACTTTTGTGGGATTACGGTTCCTATGCAAGTTGGTTTAGAAACTGTGACAAGATTTGCTCTTTGATTTTGGTTGTCTTCTATTTTTAACATTTTTTGGCAAGGCTACACACTGTGGTTACATAAGAAAATTTAGAATTTAGATTTTGGTATGAAAAAACCACCCCTGGGCTTAGGATGGATTTTTTCTGGCACTGCCTTGAGAGAGCTCATGTTCCCATCATGAAATAAGAGGCACAGAAGCCCAGTCAACACAGGCCTTGGGCCAGCTCTTTGGTGGGGTCCCTGGAGAAGCCTCCCACCCAGGCTCCCGCGTTCCCTAAAGGCTTGTCTGCTTAGGGAATGCCAATGTCTTAGACCCCGAATGGGAAGCTTGTACTGTTCCACGTTCCAGAAAGTGGTTAAGATGGATCAGCCTTTTCAGTAATCACTGACAAATATGGAGTGCCTACAGTGTGGCAGATAATGTTGCTAAATTCTTTTTACCTACTATCTTATTTGATCACCATCCCCAATCCTGTGAGGTATAATCTACCAAGATTGTTCCTCTGAGAAAAAGAGGGAACTTAAGAAGTCTCTGGGATCTGCTTTCAAGAGTTCCCTATCTCATAGAGGGGACACACACATAAATGAGGAAGTTTAAGAAAGCATTACATTGTCAGGCAAGATAGATGAATCACTTAGATGGATAGAATGATATGGCAAACGTGGCAAAATGTTAAAATTGGTGTATCTGGGTGTCTGGGGGTGAGAGTTCTCTGAATAAAGTTGTATTATTTTTTTACTGTCCGGTGAGTTTGAAAGTATTTTACAAAAATAAATTAAAAAAAAAAAAGAAAGAATGCACTATTAATCATAAGAATTGAAAGTTAATGCTCATTAAAAATTTATCTTGTGCCTGTGTTCTATGGCAAACACTCTATTTGGATATTATTATTTGCCCTCACAATAATACTATCAGGTAGATGGTTATATTAAATCCATTTTAGAGGAGAAGGAACTCAAGTTTGGAGACAATAAGACATTTGAGAGCCTGATAAACCTGAGAGTCAAACCCAGGCAGTCTGATTCCAGACCCCCATATGCTAAACCACCAGTGTGTACATTAGCCAGCCCAGCAAATGCAGAACACGGCGGGGGGAGGGGGGATAATTGAAACAGCTTCTGTATCGGTGTTGGTAGAACAGGCGGGGAAGGGCCACCCTCAATACCCAATATGCTTCCGTTTAGCCGTCCTTCTCCCCAAGGACTTTTCTGTCATTTTGTTCCTAGAAATTCAGCTCCTCACGCAGCCCTCATTTCCATCCTGACCATTCTCCTTTAGTAAATGAATTTTGGCCCATGGCTCTCTGGATGTGCCAGTCCGGCCTTTTCAGACTCACGGGCTCAGAAAGTTCTTAAACATTGGGTACATCAGAGTCCATGCATCTGAAGACAAGGGGCAGGACCTAAGTCTGCATTTTAAGCAAATAGCCCAGGTGATTTTGGTCTTCTTGTCATTTCTGAGGGTCCCCAGGGGAACTTGATGGTAGTCAGTGGACAGCGGCTCAGGGTGGGCAGGGATTTGTCTTTTCCTCTTGGGCCATTGGCCACCTTCTTCCAGTGCCCCCAGACCTCAAGTAGAGAAAAGCGAAAGAGGAAAAGAGCAAATGGGGGGTGGTGCTGAGCCCTGGGGTATAGAACTCAAACCCATAAATATTTGATGAGAAACAAGCGTTCAAAATGAGTGAGAAAAGGGCCACAGACAAAGCTGAATTAGGGACACATGAAGGGAGGGCTGTGCCTTCCCTGGCTGGTGCCCGTTGGTGCTTGACGGCTTCTTTGCTGGGCTGTAGGGGCTGACAGATGGGCGGGTAGGCCCTGGTTATGGGTGGGCCAGAAGTTGGGGGTGAGGCACAAGAACAAGAATAATTTGGACTGTTTTGGTTCAAAGTGGGGGCTACAGATTCGGAGTTTTGGAGAAAAGGAGAGACGAAGTGGCTTCTTAGCAGCATGGTCAGGCTGCTTGGAAGAGGCAGTGAAGGAGGTGGTGGGATACCACAGGCTGGTGGGCAGGTGCCGGAAATCACAGAACAGAAAACTGGTCATTAGCTAGAACAGAGGACATTAGGGGTCCGGTGAGTTGTCTGGCTGATAAAGCCATTGATTTTTAAAGCTGAGAGTTTAAAATCACCTCCTCAGAGGTGCTTAAATGGCCTAAGGCGGGGCCCCTCTCCCTGCTTCAACCACAGCAGAGAGGGGTTTGACCTATTTTTATGTAATTGGGGTCCTATGTAAAACTTTGAAGGGGGAAAAATATTCCTGTTGCAAAAAAGAAAAATAAAAAAGGATGGGGGGGTGCTTAAAAATCACCAGTTTTAAAAAAAAAAGTATATATATATATATAGTGTATTGTGTGTATACTGAAGTATTGACAGAGATATTGCTAGAAAGTTTAAGTTGGGGCAGTTGGTGAAGGGCTTCATTGTCAAGTTTAAGAGTTTAAGAATCCATAGCAGAGTGGAAAGAGCAGTTGCGCTGAGGTCCAAGCTTTGTGTTCAGGCTCAGGGCTGTCCTAATGGTGGGCTTTAAAAATTTCAACTCACTTTTCTGGGGATTAGGTTTGTTTGGTTTTCTTCTAATTTTTAATACATTAAGAGACTGGATTGAATTAAGTGATTTGAGAGAGCTCTTCCTCCTATAAAATCCTGTCAGCAACTATCTGATTCTCATCCTGACCCTCACCTAGGAGTGGGCAGCAGGATCATAGCTTGAGGAAAATTAATTTCGTGGTATTGTGCAGGATGATGGTGGGGGACCATTTAGGGGCCCGGATACCTGTTGCAGCGTCCCCGCGGAAAGGCGGGAAGGAAATAAGGGTGGAAGCAGCAGAGATGAAGCGTGGAGATTGGCTGCAAAGCCACAGAAGTAAAGTTTACACTCAAGGAGGTAACATAATACATTTTCTTCCTAAATTAGAAAAAAAGTCCCCGAGCTGATTAACCTCTTCCCTTCCCCATTATTCTTATTTTAAAAAATATGTTCATTAAACAATATGTACAGGTAGAGGTCTTTGTGGCACCAGGCAAAGATCTTTACAAAAGCCCAGTATGAGTCTTTAAGGTTGGGTGTACTCCAGAGGAGTGGCTTTTTATTGAATGCTGGAAAATGAAAACATGCGAGCTGTTTAGATTGGCTTGAATAACAGCATGTCTAGTAGCTGCTGTTGATCTTTGCATGAAATATCTGTTTTCTGAAAAGGTTTCTTTTGTCCATTTATATGACACCATGATGACCTTCACAGCTGGAGAAGAACTGTTTATCTGTGCAGTATTTGATTAGCAATAATCTATGTACACTTTTCAGCCCCCCAGACTTACTGAATTTCTGTTTGTGTTGGGTTTTGTGTTAGATGCTTGTGCTGCCATGAAGTCTAGGGCACAATACTGGCCCTCATAGACTGATGGAGGGGAAAGACAGGTGAGCACAGAAATACAGGCTAGTGCGTGGTCATAATGAGAGCATGAGAGTGGGGTCTACAAGACGCAGAAGCCACAGGACAGGGATGATTAGCCAACCCTTCTTTCTTCCTCCCTCCTTCTCCACCTCCTTTCCTTTCCTTTACCAGGGGTTGAAAGTTAAACCAGAAAGAATTCTCAGGAAACTGGCTGTACAAAAGAGACCTTTTCTAGATTGATGAAAAGATTTTGGATACCCTGTGGAGAACACTACTGCCATCAAGCTCCTGGATAACAGCCACATATAGGGGCATGGGACTGCAAAGCCTAGTGCTTACTGACGCCCATGGAGTCTTTAGAAGCACCTCGAAGATGAGGGTACACTGTTCTGAGCATCCTCATCTCCATGCCTGAACCTGGGCTGTAAAAAAAAAGGGCCAGAGGCTCCCTGTGACTGGGTTTTCTCTCTTGTCTAAAAAACACTCTTGAGAAAACCGAGCTCCTGGTGTGTAGATATAGACCTTCTATAGAGAAATAAGTTGTCTCTTAAAACTAGGATGTCCTTGAATTGGTCTCTACTCAAAAAGTGGGAACTTTTGCATAGGCAAACCTGTCTGTGTAACCTAATATTGGAGTCTCTAACAGGGTCCCCAATAAATAACACTCTTCTTCACCTGGCTTTGGAGAATTTGACTAAAGCAACCACAAAAATAAAGATAACAGCAAATGGTGCATGCTTGGTTTATTCTTCTCAAATTTACCAATTAAGTGAATTAGCACCTCCACTTCCCCTGGGGCAATATCAGAAAAGGACAAAGAAAAACTTGGCGTGCACTTAAGGAAAATTCTTCTTTCTAAAAAGCAGGATTGGGGAAATGATACCCCCCTCCCATATTTTCCATAATTTTACATATTTCATGGGACAGGTGTTCAAGTCTTGTGGGGAAGAAGTCAAAGAACAGACTAGGTTATGGTTGAGAATCCTGTAGATCATATAGCCTCTGAAATCTGATAGTATGAGAAAACTGGATTAATAAATAGCACTTGACATTTCCTCATCTTATTTACATTATCCTACTTATCCCAGAACATGCTATGTTGTACCCTCATTTGACCAAAGAAGAAACTGAAACAAAAAAGGATAATGTTTCCTCCAAGAGGGTAACTAAATATGGGGTATAACTTGGACCCAAGTAGATGACTACTATTCAGGGACCCCTGTATGCTGCATGGAAAACTGACATGTTTGCTGTGGAATCTGCAAAAACAGAACCACTGCCATTCTGGACTAAAAGGGACAGATTGAAGGAAAAACTGTTTCAAAGGCAGAACCATGGAAACTTAGGTCTGGAGCAAAGAAACTTCAGGTCAGGAGAGCAGACCCATCCGTGCTCTTGGAGTTTGCAAAGGGTGGGCCTTCTTCCCCATTGTTCAGGAAGAGTGCTGCCACCTCAAGGCTCTCAGATATCTGGGTACTTGAAGGGAGCTTGACCACCTCATTGTACAGGAAGAATGCCACTTCCCTGGGCTTCAGAAAGGTCTGAGCCCATTCCCCAAGCATTGGGGAGAACCTGGCCACCACCCCACTGTTTGGAGATGGGTGAGCTTGTACCTCAGAGACAGCAGAGAGTGTGGGTGCTGTCCCAAGGCTTGAAGAGGGTGGACCAGAGAACAAAGCGGTTTCTCCAAGGCTTGATGAGAGCAGGCCCTCTGAATAAGTCCTTGGAGAGGGTAGGACTGCAACTCTCTCAAACCCTGAGGGTAAATGTCTTTCTGTAGATGACTCTTCAGACTTTAGAATCTAATGACATTTTTTCCTGTAGGTTTTTGGAACCGTTTGGGAAACTTTGACTCCTGTTTTCCTTACAATTTCTCCTTATGGAAATGGGACCATTTATCCAATGACTTCCCCTTCTTTCTACATTGAAAGCGGATAACTTATTCTGCATTTCATGGGTCCACAGCTGGAGGAGAATTTTGCCTTAGGATAGATCACACCTGTAGCTGATTTTGGAAACTTTGACTTAATATTGTTACTGAAATGATTTAAGGCTTTTGTGATGATGGAATGAATATATTTTTCTTATGGAAATAACTGTCTTTTGGAGGTCCAGAGGGTGGAGTATGTTGGTTTGAATCTGTTATGTAAGAGATAAAGGGCCATGTACTCTTAATCCACCCCTGTGGGAGAAGATCTATTGTTGGGTGGTACCTTTTGATTAGGTTGTTTCCATGGAATTGTGACCCAGGCCATTCAAAGAGGATCTTAATCCCCTTGCTGGAGTCCACTATGAGAGGATAAAAAACAGATGAAACTCTAGAGAGTTCAGGGATGCTGAGAGAGAAATACCCAGAGACCTTTGGAGACAGCCATTGAAAACAGAACTAGAAGAGAAGAACCAGCAGATGTCACCATGTGCTTCCCATGTGACAGAGGAACCCCTGATGCCAGCAGTCTTTCCTCAGAGATGGTATCCTCTTGTAGATGCCTTAGTTAGAATTGTAACTTGTAACTTAATAAATCCCCATTGTTAAAAGCCAACCCATTTCTGGTATATTGCATTCCAACAGCTTTAGCAAATTGAAACATAGATATTAGGGAATATTGACAAATCACTTGAATTAATACTAATTCCTTTTGCCTGAGTTAGAAGTCCACCCAAATTAAGCAAGAAGGAAGAATCTGATTTCTTTCCTGACTACTATTCAAGGTTCCCCATTGTACTCCCCACCCTACCCCTGCTGTCTCTTATTATCTCATGCCATGATGGTTCAAGAAACATGTGAACATGTGTCTTTTGGAGTGGCTTGTAACTATGCACATAGGGGAAGGTCTGTTTTTCTCCTGACTCTTGATATTCCTAGTAGTTCCTCTAGTCTTACTTTGTGAGTTAAAACACCCAACTATCTTAGAGACAGCTTGAAGTAAGGGTTAAGAGTTTTCAAGTCAGTTTGGCTACTTACTAGTTCTTTGACCTGGAAAAAGATATTAATCCCTCTGTGTCTCAGTTTCATCAAGTGTAAAATGGGGTTAATAATCATACTTGTCTCATAGGTTGTGCAAATTATAATAAATAGCAAGTCCATAATAAATGTCAGTTGTTGTTGCTGTTATATAATTATGTTGACTAGAATTCTAAGCATCCTAAGATTCTAGGTAGCTGTTTGGTCTCTCAAGAATTGAATTCTGTATTCAAATTTACATCATAGTGTGAAATGATGGTGTTGATGACAGCAGCTACTGTATTATTTGGTACCTACTGTGTGTCAAGCACTTTACACACGCCCTATTGAATTCTCACAGCAACCCTTCAAAGGTTGGGCTTTTAGCCCTAGACTATATGACCTCTAGGACTAACCTGCAATCTATGTCAATTTTACTTACCATCCTTAAGTTTAAACTTATATCCTTTTGAAAATTAGAATTGTATGTTCCAATTTCTAATCTTCTAGCCCATTTTGTTTTCTACCCCCTTAAACATCTCTTGTAGTGGTTCCAGATGTCACACATAAGCTCCTATTGTTCCAGCGGTAAAAATTTTCCAGACCCTGAGACTCAAATTCACTTAAAGTGATTGAGAGTAAATAAGTCTGTTGACAGTTACAGGAACCAACTTCCTTAAATTTGAACATTTTTTCCTTTAAAGCAAGGATGAAAGTAATGAGACTTTTCCCAGAAAGGATTGGCATATTCTGTCTCAAGAGAATATAAAGAAATGGGAATTGGCAATGACCTTTGTCCCAGTATCTGGTGGAGCTACTGAGTGACATCATACCAACTGGTATGCACCTGTGCTTTTTAAAAGTAAAAATGTTTACATTTTTTACCTATGTGATGGGTTCAGTAGTATCCCCCTTCACCCCAATTCAAGTCCTCAGATTGTGACCTTATTTGGAAATAGAGTCTTTGTAGATGTAAAGGGAAAGATGGAGATGAAATCATACTAGATTTGGGTGGGCCCTAAAGCCGAGAGTGTCCTTATAAAAAACGGAAATGGAAACATAGAGAGACATAGAGAAGAAGCCCATCTGAAGACGAAAGCAAAGATTGGAGTTATTCTGCCACAAGCTAAGGAAAACCAGGAGCTACCAGTGGCTGGAAGAGGCAAGAAAGGTTTTTCCTCTAGAGACTTCAGGGCAAGTGTAGCTCTGCTGACATTGTGATCTCAGATTTCTGGCCTCTGAAACTGTGAGGAAATAAACTTCTGTTGTTTTAAACTGCTAAATTTGTGATAATTTCTTACATCAACCCTGGAAAGCTAATGTAACTTGCCTCAATTTTTTATTCCAACTGTTATATTAACTCCATGGGCAGTTCCCTCCCCACCTCCCGTTCCCCTTCTATCACCTGCCTTATGTGGTTGTGTTCTCAAACCGTCCATCTTTGTATTCAGTTACAAATTTGGTGGGGATTTTTAAGTGTTCTTTTCTTCCTTTAAAAAAAATCAGTAAAATCACTAGGATGTCTTTCTTAAAGATTAAATGGATCAGCTGGTTTTATATCATAATAATTTTACTTTCACTATTTATATTTAAAATTGTGGTAAGGTCAGACCAACCCTATAATTCCAAGGTTGGACCAAGGATTTACTTCTTTCCTGTTGTTGGGAATCCCAACCAGTCTCTACTGGTCTCTAGAAGGTCTCCTTTATTTAAAAGAACGATGAAAAAAAAGGAAGAAAGCTTGTCTTTTCTTCAGAGCACAGAGTATGTGGTGTCTTAAACCACACTAAATAAGTCCTACTCATTTCTTTCCTTCCACCTTTTCCACCTTTCTCACTATGTATGGCTTGTCCTCTCTGAATGTCGATGTCTCTAAGTCTATGAAATGATAAATCGTAATGAGTCTGTACTGCAAACACCTATGCACTGATTACTGCTGCTGCTATGGTATATGAGGTTCTGTGAGATATTTTCACTTTTGGAATATTTACTCATACTTTTAATTCTGGAATGTTCCCGCTGATGACGATAAATAAACAAATGCAACTTGAATGGCCATTGAAGAGCTATTAAGTCATGGGGAGTGAGGCTCACGTGACACATTCATGCTGTGGGGCTACACCCATTCATGCTGACCTCATCTGCGTTCAGAAACACAACAAGCATTTTAAAGCCATGAACTCATACATGCCTTTGAAGACTAAAACAAGACATTAATGTCTCTCCCAACTAATCTAACAACATGCATCGAAATGGTGACTCAGAGTTGAGGTGGTTGATTGGTTGGGCCAAAAAGTGTATATATATAAGCAAGCTTCTTTTCAGGTAGGAATGCAGGAATCTCTCTAATTGTGGGGATATCTTGTGAGTGAAGATAGCATTTAATGAGCAGGCAGGAGTAAAGGTGTACACAGGTTTAATTATATTGCACCCTCAAATGCATCCTTTATGGAACCTGTGAAGGTCAGATGATGTTTATCTTATTTGCATATATGCAGACACTCTCACCTCTATAATCATTTCAGAATGTAATATTTTTTAAAAGGCATTTGTTGTAATTTTTGTACCCTAAACTAAACTACAAAAAGAGATTATTAGAATCAGTTTGGGCCTAATGGAATTTTATTGGTCTTCAACATCAGAGTGTAGTTTCCCTTCTACTTTTATTCAATATTTGTAGTATGGAAAGAGATTCCATGGGAAACCATAGAGAGAAAAAATATATAGGGAGAGGATGAGAAATCAGACTAGTCATTCTTCAATTCTGAAAGACTAGAATTATACATAATGCAGGGGAAAGGGACAGCCTGTTTGAGAGAGAAGTTAGTTGACTTGGCCTTTTAGGAGGTACATTTGTAACTTCAGAGCATCTAAAAGCTCAAAATGCCTGACTTCAGTAAGCATACAGGTTGAGGTACAGCTCACAAATAACTACGTTACACTTTGATATAAAGAGTTCTTCATTCATTGTTATTTATTCATTCATTCAACAAACATTTAGTGAAGTTGGTTCTGCGCCAGCACCATTCTAGGTTCTGGGGGCCCAGCAGTGAAGATGACCCAGTGCCCTCTGGGGCATTTCTCTTAAATGACCTTCCTGTAGCGAACTGTCCTGCCAGCTGACCCTGCCAGCAGGAGACTGCCATCCTAGAGATGAGCTATTGACTGGTGTCACTTTGGTCCCTCTGCATTCTGCTTCCCATCCACCCTCCGGTGCCATTTAGAGGGGTTTTCAGCTAGAGGAGATGGATCTCTTAGGAGTGTGTCGAAGAGTTGTTTTATTCCTTCTTTATCCCTGGCAAGGACCTGCTGAGTTCTTAACTCATGAAGTAGAAGACATCAGTAGGAAAAGAAAAATAAGAATTTTACTTGCCAGTGTTGCTTAGTTACTTCATCAACATGCCCTTGCAGCCCAGCTGAATTGTCTCTGTGTCTTTTATAGTGCACATGTTTTATTGCTCTAATTGATCTATTAAGCAGAAAAATATGAAGAACACATGGAGCTCAACACATATCAATTTTAGGCTGTTTATTTGGATTTCCGCTTTTCTCTTTCCATAAGACCTCACTATTTATTGTCCTTTTCATACCTAATCTAATTCTCTGAAGGAATCATGTCAGGATCACTGCTGGTACATTTAAATTTGTGGCTTAAAAAGCAAAAGTTAATAACTAACCTCAAAACTAGGCATCAGATTGTTAACTCTTCAAAGTCAGGGACCAAGCTTTAATTAATTCTGCATCCCCAGTGCCTAGCACCATGTATCTCACAAATAAGGTTTTAGTAAATGTTTATTGATTGAATGAATGAGCAATTGGCTTCCAACACCTATTGAGAACCAGCATTGTAGTAGGTGTAATTCAGAACGTAGAATTTGTTTTTAGTTCCTACCCAGTGGGCAAAACTTGTGACTTGTTCTTTTCTTTCTGGAAGCTGGACAAGGACAGAGAATAACCACTGTATTGTTGCTTGTGCTGCCTATTATTGAGCCAAAGAAGCTGTCCCGTATGAGACTGCAGCAGCAGCGGTTCCCATTCCGGCTGGTATTGTGAAAAGGCATTCACTGGGCACCTCCTGGCTGCTGGGTGCAGTGCTGGCCCATTCAACCCAGAATAAAAGACTCGCCCGTTGTCTTCATCTGTCAAGGCAATTGTATTCAAAACAGTGAATCTCTCCTCCTTCTATTTCTGAAACACACACACACACACACACACACTCAACTAGAGACTATGTTTATGAAGGAAACTGCTGACAAAATAACAAATGGAAGTTTATTTATTCATCTCTTTACTCAGCCAGTCCTACAGCCCTCCAACCCAGTGCTTCTCAAAGCATACACATTTCCTGAGATTTTGTTAAAATGCAGATTCTGATCCAGAAGACCTGGAATGAGGCCTGAGAGTCTGCATTTCTCAAAAGCTCTCAGCGATGCCAAATCTTCTGGTCAGTGGAGGGCACTTCAGGGATCCAGGTCTAATCTATCTAAGGAAGCTTGTTAGAAATGCAAGCTCTCAGACCTCCCCCCAGACCACCTGGATCAGAGGCTACATTTTAACAAGATCCTTGCTTAAAATTTTGAGAAATACCATTCTAATAAATGAATGCACCTGCAAGTATAAATTATGCCCATGAGTCCTGATGGGGCTCTGGTTGAAAAATAAGGCAAGGTAGATTTAATATTTCCTTTTTCACGCCAGTATTTTTGGAGGGTATGCCAATATAGCACCTGATACTCCAAGACACAGACAGGTGCTTCTTTGTTCAGTCATTCAGTGGCCGGCTGAATCTGTCATCCATCCTGGATTCCCATTGCCTCTAAACAGAGGGACTGTCCAGCCAACCACCCTGCTCAAAAGAGCTTCTTCTAGACCAAAATGTTTGTCCAGAACAGATATGCTCATATCTGAGCATGCCAGAATGATTAACAAGTTTGCACCCAGCATCAGGGGATCAGAGTTGCTGTTTTCTTGTCTGTAAATTGGGAATAATACCATCTGTTCTGGCTTCCTTAAAAGTCTTACTGTGAGAAGCTTTGAAATAGACATGTGAAGCAGCTTTGAAAACATAAGGATGGTCGTGAGATTATAAAACAGCTTTAGTAAGAAAAAATGTTTTAGTGTCAGAGAGACCTGGATTCAAATTGAGCCTTCCCATCTCCTACATGATTTTAGGCAGATTTTTAAATGAGTTGAGCCTCAATTTCTTTGTAAGTAAAATGGTCATAAAAGCATCTACTCTACAAAGCTGTGGTGAGGATTAGACATGTTGATAGCCCATAAAAGGGATGTTGTGCAAAATAGAATTTACTAAATGGTGGCTGAGAGCAGCACGTTAATAGGCTCTGTTGGGAAATAACCTTCCAAAGGCAATTTCTCCCTCAAGTGAGCCCGTTAGAGTGAGGTAAAAAGAGGGTGACTTTAAAACTGGTTAAAGTTTTGAAGAGACACCCACACAATTCAAGAGACTGGTATCTTGGAGTCCATAATCTAAATAGCTCTGAAAAAAAAAATCCTCAAACTTCAAGCAAGGTTTTAATATTTACTGAAGTATCTGTGAGTACCGACTGCTACAGGGCTCTGTAACGAGGAAGATTGGCTGTGATTATTCTGTTTCGTTCACGTGCCCCCATCAGAGGTGTCAGAGAGACTTGAAGATGGTGTCCGCAAGAGCCGGCACTGATGTGGAAGAATGTGTCCCCGTGGGTGTCCACGTAAGCAAACATCCCGGGCTGCTGGAAAACAGCAGTTGGCGGCACAGAGGGCCATTGAGGCTCTGAATTAGAGGCTCTGAGAACTTGTGTATTGATGGCACCCTCATTATCAGAATTATCAGAACAGCAAGTCCTATTTGCTCCAGACCTGAGGGGGTGGCTGTTGGGTTGTTACTGCTTTCTTGTCAGCATTTGCGACACAGAGGGACTATTGTCTACTTAAAGAAAAAATGTTCTCAACATGCTTTTTAAAAAAATCTTCCTAACCTCTAGATCATGCTTTTCTTTTGGAAATACTCTTTCAAAGCCCCCAGATTTCTTAGGGCTCTTCCCAGGCAGGCTAAGCCTTTGAGAAGGGATTCTTTCGAAAAGAATATCCTTCTCTTTCCCTAGAGTTTGTCGAGAGGAGTTGCGCTGTATTTGTTGATATCCTTGCAGGTGACATTCCATAGTATCCATGATGTCATTCACAGACAACCTCAGGCACAGAGGCCGTGGAACTGCTTTTCCACATGGGTCTGTGTGTAGGGGGTGGGGGCACATGAGGAGACAAAGAAAAACATCATGTGAAAACCTCTTAGGAAGAGAGGGCAGGGGTCAGAGGGAGCAAGTGAGCAGCCAGATGCTGCAGGCAATGGAGGAAAGAGGCATTCAGCTGATCAGCAGTTCTGAGAAAAAAGCAGTTTGTAAGTGAAGACCAGCGCATCACAGGTATTTTTCGTTGCCTGAATGACTTCAGGCAGAATGCGTCCCCAAACCGTGTTTGAGTATGGAACAGCAGAACACTTTCCAAGCAGTTTGGTGAGATCCTGCGCCAAGTCCATTTTAATAGATTCCATAATGGGCCGTTCAGAATCCAAGCACAGCTGTTGGCTGATTTTGTAAGTGCTTCACTCGTGAGTGAACCAGTTATTTCCTCTCTGTTTCCAGGATACCGGACACAGTCTTCACCTCCAGTCAATATATATTAGTTAGTGGTCTTCGGGAAGCTCCGGGGAACAGGGTATTAATGAGCCAAAAGGATTAACAGCATGAAGGCCATCATTTATTTTTTTAACATTATTTTTATTGTGAAATATAACATATATACAAAAAAGCAATAAATTTCCAAGTACATTTTAACAAGTAGTTATAGAACAGATTTTAAAGTTTGGTACAGTTCCACAACTTTTCACTTTTTCTACTAGCTGCTCCAAGATACTGGAGACCAACAGAAATATCAATATAATGATTCAACAGTCATATTCATTTGTTAAATCCTATCTTCTCTGTTATACTTCTCCTTTTTAATTAGCATGTATATATAAAAGCAATAAATTTCAAAGTACATCATAACAATTAGTTATAGAACAGATTACAGAGTTTGATATGGGTTATAATTCCACAATTTTAGTTTTTGTTTCTAGCTGGTACTGTAGGCTAAAAGAAATATCAGCATAATGATTCAATGCTCATACTGATTTGTTAAACCCAACCTTCTCTACATAACTCCACCAAAACCTTTGATCTTTCTCCCACTCTTTAGGAGTATTTGGGCTATGCCCAAATTCTAACTTTTTCATATTGGAAGGGGTTGTCGATAATATGGGATAGGGGGATGGAACTAGCTGATGTTCTGGAAAGGTTGGTCCCTCTGTATTTCAGGACTTATTTGATTCAGGGACCCATCTGGAGGTTGTAGGTTTTAGAAAGTTACCCTAAGTACATAGAGCCTTTGTCGAATCTTACATAATGCCCTAGGTATTGTTTAGGATTGGCAGGAATGGTTCTGGTTGGGGGTTGACAAGTTATGATAGGTAGCAATGACTAACTGAAGCATGTGTCAGAGTGACCTCCAGTGTAGCCTCTCAACTCTACCTGAACTCTTTCAGCCACTGACACCTTATTTGTTACACTTCTTTTCCCTGTTTTTGTCAGGGTGGTATTGTTGATCCCATGGTGCCGGGGCCAGGCTCATCCCCGGGAGTCATTTCCTATGCTGCCAGGGAGACTTTCACCCCTGGATGTCATGTCCCATGTAGTGGGGAGGGCAATGGTTTCATTTTCAGAGTTGGGCTTAGAGAGTGAGGCCACATTGAATAACAAAAGAGGTCCTCCGGAGGTGACTTAGAGGCATACCTATCGGTAGGCTAAGCTTCTCCGCTGTATACATAAATTTCACGAGACTAAGCCTCAAGATCAAGGGCTTGGAAGGCCATCATTTTAAAAAATATAAGGCCATGTGGTAAGAGCATTTTCTAGAATTCAAGAAGCTGGATTTCAACCCCAACCATGCCTTACTAACTACAAGACCTTGTTGGGCAGGTAATTTTATCTCTTGGAGATCCAGGGATAATATTTCAGTTTTGTCCTCTATAGACCTCACCAGATTTTTGTAAGAGTCAGTGAGATAATGGAGAAGTGAGCACTCAAAACTTCTAAACTATGCTGTCTATTATGGTAGCCACTAGCTACATCTGGCTATTTAAATATAAATGAATTAAAATTAAAGAAAATTAATATTCAGTTCTTCAGTCACACTAGTCACATTTCTAAGGGCTCAATAGCTACATGTGGCTAATGGGTGCAATATTGGACAACAGGGAAAGGGAGCATTTGCATAGAAAATTTGGTTGGACAGCACAGCCTCAAAGCATTATAGAAGATATGATATTAAGGATATAAGAATGACATGTTACAGGGTTGAAAAATGCTGTCATAGTTATGGATCCTTAGAGAGAAAGAGAACCCTTTCAAGTTAGGAGAAGTGAAACAAGGAATGTGTTTGACTAACTGAGGAAGATTTCTAGAGCCCAACAGCAGTGAACATAAGTTTCAAGAGGTTTGTAGTGAACTAGTTAATAGAAAATGACCAGGAACTAAAGAAGCCAGTCTCCCCTTCTAACACTTTCTTTTCTTTTTTCATATTTTCTTTTCCCTATGGCTGTGTGATCTCATCTTTGTTTCTCTGTGTATTGGCCTTATTCTCCTTTTTCTCTCTCCAGACAGCTTTCTTAAGTCCTCTACCCATGGCCTGAAGAGGGCTCAGTCAGGACAGTTAACATCATTGCTCAGGGATAATGCCCAACAAAGCTGGGTTATGATTCCAGTTCCCAGGAGAGGGATTATTATTAGCTAGTTTGGTATGATGGCTACCCTTGCTCCAATCAGCTGTATCTGGGAGGATGAGGGTTTTCGCCCCAGGCTTACTAAGGAGGGGTGGAAGTGGTGGGTGAGCAGATGCTCAGAAAAGGAGCATATGAGCATATGTGGAATAGGGCCAGGTCATTGGCCAACATGCTCTACTATAAGGTGCATTAAGCCTGAGATCACACAAGGACCAGCTGGCAGAGAGTTGAGAAAGGCCTTGAAGAAAGAGAGTGGAATATCTTTTCTTCATTGGTTATTTGCTTGGTTGGATCACAAGTACAGATTCACAGAGGAGTGGCTTAGCTTCTGTGTCCATGTCTGTCTTCCACCCAGACAGAAGTGGGCATAGCCAGAAATACGAAGTGGAAGATTAGGTGTACGCATTTGTCGTTTCATAAATGCAAACTGGGCACTCACAAATCCCTTTTTCTCTTCTGCTTCTAGAAAGAACATGAGGTCCCCCTGGAAATCATTCAAGAGGAAGATGGAAGAGGCTGTTTTTAATCTGTTTTGAGAGAATAAAAGCTGCAGGCCACAAGACTGGGGTCTCAGATTGGTAGTGGAAAACCCTGTTTAGCTGTCGTATCACACTGAGACGTTCCTGGTGCCTTTTTGCTTCCTGCAAAAGCAAGGAAGATAAGGAAAAGACCATGTCCATAGCGCTGAAGCAGGTTTTCAACAAGGACAAGACCTTCCGGCCCAAGAGGAAATTTGAGCCTGGCACACAAAGGTTTGAACTGCACAAACGGGCTCAGGCGTCCCTCAACTCGGGTGTGGACCTGAAGGCAGCAGTGCAGCTGCCCAGTGGGGAAGACCAGAATGACTGGGTGGCTGTGCACGTGGTGGACTTCTTCAATCGGATCAACCTCATCTACGGCACCATCTGCGAGTTCTGCACTGAGCGGACCTGCCCAGTGATGTCAGGGGGCCCAAAATATGAGTATCGGTGGCAGGATGATCTCAAGTACAAGAAGCCGACTGCACTGCCAGCTCCCCAGTATATGAACCTTCTTATGGACTGGATCGAGGTCCAGATCAACAACGAGGACATATTTCCAACGTGTGTGGGTAAGTCCTTTACCAGCTTCTTAGTTATTTGGTCATGCCCCACCCAAGCTCAGAAAGTTTGCAGAGGCTTCTTCTAAGACAGCAGTTGAAAGCTGTATAGCACTCAGGTCAATGTTTCCCTAAATCTCATCATTCTCATATATTTTTCTTTTCTCCATATCTAAATATTTCACTGAAATTTTAAAAGATCATCTGTGGGCCACTCAAAATTGTGGCCTCCAGTGGTAAACATACCATTTGCTGGGGAATTCTGACCTCGTGAAGTGTTAGAGTTGATCTGGTTGACTTCCTTAGGAGTAGACTCTGATCTACCCAGTTATTCTGGTAAGGTTTTTTTTGTTTTTTGTTTTTTTTTTTTTGTTTTTTAAGGTTTTTATGTTGTTCACCTTAATTTGAATAGTTAAGTTGACTCTGGTACAATTATTGGTATTTTTCACTGAGAATTAAAAAATCCTGGTACAAGAATCCATATATTTTTGGGGGGTTAGTGAACAGAGGGTTGGCATTCTGGAGAAATAAAGAACCTGGCATTCTGTCCTTCCATCTTCCAATTCAGGTTATTAATTCCAGGCTGTGTTGTTAATCCTGGACACTTATGTAGCTAGCTGCTGGACCGGGACACTTGAAATGAAACACAAATGGTTTTGCTTGCTTTATGCTGTAAACTATAAAACTCTTCAAGGGGAAGGACCAAACTTTTATACCTCTTATATTTATTTATGCTGATGATCACTGGATTTCCCATACACTGACTGGCCAAATTTAGAATTCATTTTTTTAGACTCCAGTCTCCAGTACCTAGCACAATGCCATGGAACCTTGGTACACACTCAGGAAATATCTGTGGAATGGTTGAATAAATACTGGTCTATTGGAAAATTTTATGTAAAAACTCTGAGATGGTTGAGAGAGAAAAAAAGATTTGGAAATCACCATTGAAATCACCTCTAGATGGGGTATGTCTGTCCCTATGTGGTATATGGAAAGTTGGGGTATGGGGTATATGGAAATAATTAAGTTTATACTAGAAAAAAGTGTATAAATTGATTGGGGCAGTATGTACATCTTGAAATATTCAGCACACAAACTAATTTGCTCAGAATCCTTGTGTTGCCTTGATTCATCCAGTTCACTCATGCTCTTTCTCGCCATCTTTGTTAACCGGAAGGAGGTCTGTGGGGTTGGGGTGGGGAGTGGTCTGTGGTAGTGCATGCTCCCTTGGTTCACTGGAGGAAGAAGGCAGAGGAGGAAGAAGGCAGATTTCAAAAACTCCCCTAGTGAAATACTAGACACCTCAGGGGGATGGAATTTCTTAGGTTTATATCCTTTTGTACTTTCATTGACTGTCAGAAACCTCTTTTGGAGCTGGAAGGAATTTTTCTTTTCCAGAAGCATTACAAGCAATTGCCAATGCTCTGTGCAGAACATATGATAGCAATAAGGATAAATAAATGTGGGCAACACTACCTCCTCTTCATCTTTTCCCTTCTGTTTCTACTCTTGTATGCTTTGAACTCTGGGCACTTCTGCTCTCTGGCAGCTGTGGTTAACACACAGAGATGCTGACCAGAAATAACATCACAGAGCCATGGGGTGTTGTTTGAGAGAGAGGAAGCTTCTGGCAGTCTGCTTGGAAAACAAGATATCATAGATGGTTTTAGACTTGGCTTAAAGGAAATCAGTGGATGCCTCCATATCCCTCAGAATAATTCACTTTGCTTTCTTTTCTAGACATTTCCTTAGCCATTCTGCATGCTTAGGGAACAAGCTTACCTGATCATGATCCTTTGTTTCAGCTTTTCCCAATCTATGCTCCAAAGTGTATGAATCCTCTAAGAGATTTTAATGGGTGTACCATGAATTTATTTCCCAATGGTTAAATGAGCTTAGGGCATGTTGAGTGAAATAAAGTTAAGTCGATTTACCTAGTGCAGGACTTTTATTATGCTAGTATGCATTATGAAGGCCTCCAAGAGAAGTAGGCTTTAATAAGTGTTGCTTCCTAACTGACCATGGAATTTTTTTTAATGGAATGCCCATTATCTCTATGGGCTATGCTAATATCTAAATGTTAGAGTTTGGAAAATGTAATCTATATGTTGAAGTTTTCAAACTTCAGTTTGTACTAGAATGACTTGGGGCTTCTCTTCAAAATGTAAATCCCTGAGTCCTCCCCCATAATAACTAAATCAGAATCTTTCATGTGAGACCCTAGAATCTGTGCTTTTAACAAGCTTCCCTACTTTGAGAAAAGTAATATAAGCTATTCACAAACAAGCTTTTATGTACTCCTCCAACCTTATTGCTACCTCCCCAGTTATTATAACAATGCAGAATGCTTTTCTTTCCCCCAGAATCAGTCTGTTTCTTCTCTCTCTGAGAGAATATTATCCATGTTATTCTCTCCTTTAGACTCATCTCTCTTCCACCTTCTCTGTCTAGTGAATTATCATATACCCTTCAAGGTCCAGCTCAGATACCATGTCCTCTATGAAGGCTTTCACCCATTAGAATGTAAGCCCCTTATAGTTATGGAACATGCATTAGTCACATGACTATCCCAGCACTAAGTCCAGTCTTGGTGCCTGATAAACTGTTGAATGGATGGATGGATGGAGAAATGAACAAATAAAACTCCAGCATGTGAATGGCACTGGTGGTTGAAGCAAACTTAAACAAACGTCTTTGACTCCCGTTGTCAATGTTCCTGGGTATTTCCTGCATCTTGACTCCATCAAGTTTAATTTCTTTTCGGTTTGACTTTCCTAATGTGAAATGTTAGGGGTCAGTAAAAACCACCGGCATACACCATCACTATGCGGGTTTTCATCAGCATCCTATTCACCCCTATTTGCCCTCCTCGGACATCATAGTTGCTGTGTTTTGAAAGAACCTATCTGTAGGAACCACTTTCTCTGTTTCAAGTCATTTCCTCCTCTTCTTCCTCCCCCTAATTCCAGCCTACTTTTTTTCTTTTTGATCATTGTGCTGTCATGAGTCATTATCATAGAAAAGATCAAGATGTCTGTCAGGATAAAGTAAAAGAAGAATTTTCAGCAAACAGACCCTGGGTGGATGAAAAGTGGGGAGTTCTGCTTAGAATTACAGCTTTGAATCCTAAGCATATTTTTGTGTTCCTTCCTGGGAATTGGAATGGGTTTAAACATTACCTCTTCCCCACTGTGATCCAAAGAAACAGAATTGGAAAATACTGACAGATGTGAGGGTTTCATCCTTAGTTAGATATTAAAGGATGTAACAGCTGTTGATCTCTACCACTGAAACATGGAGGAGAGAAAAGCTTTCACCTATTCCTAGATTCATGTTTAACTAGGAGACCTGTGCTATTTCTGAAGTTGAGTTTTCTCAGATGGGAGAATACCAAACAGATGTGACTCCCTTATCAGCCTTAGTCTCCTCCATTCTTCCTTGACTCCCTCCTGTTCCCATTGTTTAAAAATGCAACAGACGTCCCGACTAACGCCCTTAAAATAGCAGTATCCTCAGAACCAAGAGCCACCTCCTCACTGATGCTATCTCTTTAACTACTTTTTTTTTGTATGCTGTATGGCAAGGTCACATTTCATTCTTTTTCCATTTGAGTATCCCACTATTGCACACCATTTGTTGAATTTTTGTTTGTTTGGGAAGTTCATGGACCAGGAATCGAACTCCAGTCTGCTGCACAGCAGACGAGAATTCTACCACTGAACTACATTTGCACCCTCTCTTTAGCTACTTTTGGAGATAACAACCAAGATAGAGAAATAGAAATAGAAAGCCACAATCTTTTTTTTTTTTTAACTCTATTGCCTCTCTAATGTAATGACTTTTATGTTCTAGTCCCCAGCTTCCCTATTTTTCCATTATATAACAGGATTTATTATCTTAGATGTAACACTCGGAAAGAAAAAAGTAGAAGACTTAGAGCTCCTCCAACTCATATGCTTTTAAAAAAGGCTTTGGAGAGGGAGAATAGGAACATTTGAAAAAACAGTTACATGGTCTCGCCTACCTTTATAGTTTGAACAAATGGGCATCATGAAAGATAAGAATAGGGAAGGGAAGCAAGGGGTGGAAATTCATACTTGGTGAGCCAGCTTCACTACATCTGCCACTGTTAATTTTTCTTATTCCTTACAATAACTCAAAAAATAGATTTAATATTCCTTTACATACATATATGTAATATATACATATTACATATATATAAAGCAAAGAGGCTTTCCCAAGGTTGTACAATTTTTAAAATTTAGCAATTAGAATTTGAGCTATAGGATGTCTGGCCAAAATTCTGCATCCTTGTCATTTACTACCCTTCAGAGCACATATCAGTTTTTCATGTTATTTCCTAAACATGCTAAGACATTTCAATGGATGGTTTTAGGGGGCTGCCTCAGATGGAGAAAATTTTAGAAAATCTGTTATTTGTTATGCTTTAACGGAAATAAATCTTTTTGTTTGTTTGTTTCTAATCACCCTGAAATACCTGTGAAGAGTGTCCAGGTATTGTAACTGTTCCCATGTTTCATTCTAAGGATGAGCAGAGGATAACTTAGCCTCACAAAAACCTTTTTCTGGTCTAGGACTATCTTTTACTGCCATTGGGTCATTCATTCTTCTAATAGCTGTTTACTGAGCACCTGCTTGGGACTAAGCCCTCTGCTAGGCACCCAGAGAGAGCAAAGCAGAGAGTCCCTGTCCTTGGGCATTTTATAGAATGTCCAGAATGCTTTGCTGCTCTAAATTACTCTGCACATTTTTCTAAAATGGGTAGTATGTTCAGTGGGCAAGTGTATTATGGAAATAGCTGCATCCCTTTGACAACCTTTCTCATAAGGCTTGTAGCTGAGCTGAGTTTCATCCTCTCTTAAAACATTGTGGCCAGAATTTATAAGGTTCCACAAGGGTTCCAGGCACTAGAGTAACTTCACAGAAACCTATAACCTCCAGATGGGTCCCTGGTCCAGCTAAGTCCTGAAACCTTGCCCAGTCTCTCCAGAACATCAGATAGTTCCATCTCCCTACACCATATTAGTGACAGACCCTTCCAATACCAAAAATTTAGAATTGCCATAGCCCAAACCACCCCAATGAGAGGTATGGAAAGATCAAAGGGGATGGTGGAATTATACAGAGAAGATAGGACTTAACAAATGAATACGAATGCTGAATCATTAAATTGATATTTCTTTTAGTTGCCAGTATTTTAGAGCAGATGGAAGTAAAAACCTGAAATTGTGAAATTGTAACCCATGTCAAAGTCTGAAATATGTTCTACAACTAACTGTGGTGCTGTGCTTGGAAATTTATAGCTTTTTTGTATATATGCTATTCTTCATAAAAAAAGAAAGGAAAAAAAATTGATTGTGATAAAAAAGTATTTAAGCCCTCTAGCCTCCTAAATTCTAGAGCAGCTAGAAGGAAAAATATGAGGATTGAATGGTAGCCTGTGACAAACTCTGGGATCTATCCTGTAACCACTTTTTGAAGAGTGCTTTCAAAACTATTGCTTCTTTATTTCTTTGCTTTGTATATATGTTAAACTATACAATAAAAAAGTTTTAAAAAAATATTGTGGCCAGGAGTGTGAGAATGTAACAATGTCCATAGGGACAAGGGTCTCAGACATGGGATGTGATGAAGCTGTTTATAGTTAGCCTTTAAATTTTAATTTTTTATTTTCTATTGTTTGTCTCCCTCATGTTTCTTTGTTTTGATGTAAATCTATATAGCATGGGTAAGAAAGATTATGTACCCACAAAATATATTAACACTGTGATAAAACTAGCTCTGGGATTGCAGATGGAGAGTGATATTTAATCAACTAGCTGCCACTTACAAGTTGCCTTGTGATGTAGGTAAGCATGTAATTGCTGAGTTCCCATTTCTCTGTAAATTGGAGATTATAATTCTGACTTCACAAGGTTGTTGTGAAGATTAAATGAGGTAGTATGAATGAAAACACCCAGCCCAGAGCCACAGAAGTGGTGTCAAGAATAAATGTATGTTAGTTGTTCCTCTCTTTGCACACGTTTCTATCATGAAGATGCCACTAGACAATTTCTGAACAGTGTTCTGAGAATAATAAAAGGCTCAAAAGATTTTTTTTTTTTTAATTAACAGTCCCCATTGCTGAGTCACTCTATGGCATAAATACCTTAGGTTATTGTCTCTCGAAGGCTGTGGGAATTTTCAATGCTTCTTTAGGAATTGGACTGATTCCTGGCTTCAGGAATGAGCATCTACCTCTTCAGAGAGGCAGCCACCAAGAAGCATCTTCTCACTTGGTTTTCAGGAGACTAGCTACTAAACCTATGTCCAGTGCCAAACCAGCTAACCTCAGATGAGGGTGGGTATGCATTAACCAGAGAAATGGGGAGATAACCTGCTAGTCACCTAAGAAAAAGTCAACCTGCTAGTCACCTAAGAAGAAGTCACTCAAAATCACTGCTGGACGGTTACTGGATTTGACTTCCCAAGAAGATAGGAAAAAAATTCTCAGGGTGCTTGGTGACAGGAATGGAGCTCTACAAGGTAGCCCAGGCAACTGGCTAGGTTTTTTTGTTTGTCTGTTTGTTTTCTGGCTAGTTTTTCTAGGGCTCTGGAGACATAATTCACCATTGGCATCCTGGTAAACTGTTTGGATCCCTAAGAATTTACTAGCTGGGAGGACATAATAACAAAGCCACCATTTTTTGGACACACACTACCCTAAACAGTTTACATGCACTATGTCAGTTAATCTGTAAAACAACAACCCATAAGGCAGGTAATTTAAGTTTCATTTTACAGATGAGAAAGCTGAGAATGAAAAAGATTAAGTAACTATTCCAGGATCACACAAACAGAGCCCAGATTCATATGCAAAGTGCCCAAGCCCAAAGCCCATGCCCTCAAAAACTCCAATATTCCCTGCCTGTGAAGTTCTTATCCCAGAATCAACATCACCCTTGGTTTGTCCTATATGTGGCATCAGATATTGCATCCTCTGTAGCAGATCCTTAAGACAAAAATCAATAGGCATAGGGTGGGAAAGAGCCAGGCCTCAGCATCTGATGTAAATTAGGCTGGGTCCTCACTGGTGGGAACCCTAAGGTTTTGCTCCTTTTAAGAACTTGCCTCCTCTAGATTTTAGTGCTATCCAAGTTTGTCAGCAGTCTTTTATGGAAAACATTCAGAGACAGCTGAACACCACTCCTGTATGCGCATGCGTGCACACACATGTTTTCACTGACCACTGGAAAATTGGTGCTGTACTGTGGATGAGCACAATCTTTGCCCTGACCTTATTACTCCAGTGCTGCAGTGACTTGGTGGCTGAGTTAATGAGGACAGTGTTAAATAACCACTCCATTCAGCAAATTCCAAGAGAAGCCTCTGAAACATGGTGAGGGATACCTCAGTGTGTTAAGAAGCAGAGAGGAATGGGGCTAGAGACAGGGAGCCAGATGGCAAAGAGACTGCCCTGTAAATTAAGGCCAATTGCCTGCTGTCCCAGCCTACCCCAGGATCACCATTACCTGTGCTATGTAATTTTAATGGGCTGGATCTCAGGTGACAAGTTGTTATATGCCAGCACCAGCTGGGAAGGGAAATGGGATATATGATATTCAGTGGAAACCAAAGATTAAAAACAAAGGCCATAATGGCGTGTGCAGGGGTGGGGAGAAAGGGACTCTGCTGCTTTTACTCGGTTGATCAGTGGTAGCCCTGGTGTCCTTGGTCAATGAAGGCTGCATCGTGGCAGTCAATGTGGCATTGAGAGGCAGGCCAGCTCAGTGCCAAGCTCTAAAGGACATGGAAATGTAATTAGAAGTATATCTGGATGGAGGAAAATTACTCAACCCAAACTCCCACCCAGAAGAACAAAGGATGGGGTTGTAAGGAATCATTTTATAAACCATTTGCAGTGAAGGTGAGAGTCCCAAGAGCCACACTGGAATTATTACTGAGGTCCCAAGTGACTTCCAAAGAGAGCACAGGTATTGTTCAGCTGAGCAGCACTTACGAGAAGGGCCACAGCACTAGAGGTCTTCTCTCTGTGCCCTCCTCTACCAGTGCTCTGCCTCCCCTCTAGATAGAGGAGTGCAAAGATACTTAAATAATGTCATTTTGATGAAAGCCAAATTATTAGCATACCTTAAGCTTATAGGTGTGGACAACAGTTCCCAAGCTTTTCTCTCAAAATACTTTTTTTAGGTCTGGGGATGTGTGTATTTTGTAAAAGCCTCTGTAGATGGGACCTTTTTTGGTGTTTTATCTTAAAAAAATCATGCTAATGCCATATTCTAATTGATAATTTATCCATATTTTCCTTCATACATCATTTTTCCCCCTTAAGTCTTCTTAGAGTAAAATGGGTGTTCTGGATAACCAAACTAGTTTGGAAAGCATGGGGAGGTAGGAAAAAGCAGAAGTGTTAGTCTCCATCAGAACTGAGTTTGAATCCCAGTTACCAAGTTTTGCTATCAGAATTTTCAGCCTCTGTGAACCTTGTTCCTTATCTAGAAAATGGGTATAATAGTAAGTACTTCATGGAGTTGTTGAGACAATTAAATAACATGTTACAGGTAAAACACCTAGCACAGTGTTGGGACATAGAATAGGTGTGCTTTAAATGTTAGTTCCTTCAATATCACACAATTTCAGCATAAAAGACTAGAATTTTCAGGTGAATCGAGGTGAGAAAGGAAGGGACCTAGGAGAAAATCTATAATTCTGTCAAGCATTTAGCTGTGGAGTTGATCATCCGTGTTCCCTTTGCTTTTGATATATCTTGTAGAACCAGTGGAAGAAAAGGTAAACATTTGAGGGATGGGATTAACTTTACTTGACCTTGACAGCCAGAACCAGGAAGTGGTTTCACATGCATGGCATATATGGCTTGTATAAAGTCAATTCTACCTTCTTATTTCTACTTTAGGATACAGTCCTAGCATAACCCCCTGTACACAGTAGACACATGGTGAACTAATTACTATTTTGCCAAAGTAAATTGATTGACTAATGCCATATTGTCATATTGCAGAACAGCTGTATTCCTGAAAATTGTAAGGCAATTGAATTTTTTGTCATTCCGTTACCAGACAAAGGCATTTTGCTCAATGCACTCAAATGAACAATTCCTGAGACATCAGGGTTTCAAAGCGAGGAAAAGTTTATTACTATGCATGTAGCAGGAGATCAGTCCAAAAATCTGTCTCCCTGAACTGTAGTAATTCTGATAGTTTTATAGAATTAAAAGATGGGCAGTGTTTAGGATAATGAGCACAGTGGCCCCAGCTGATATAATTAGAGGTGATCTAATTATTGAGCATGTGCAGATTGATTACATATTTAATCCCAGAACATACGTAAGAAAGTGGTGGCCTTAATTATAATAATGGGCATGCTTTTTAATATTATAATGAGGTATAGGTGGCTTGTAGCTTAAAAGTCTAAGCTACTGTGCATGTCAGGTAAGCCCATTTTGGTTAGATCCAGTCTTGTTCTTCAAGATGACTTTGGACATGGGGTCTTCAAGATGACCCTTCATTAATTTTTGGATGCTCTGTTGCAGATTTTTACAGAGCAGTCAGGTTTAAAAAAAAAAAAAAAAAAGATGACCCTTCATTAATAAACCTTAGGGGCTGTCTGTAGTGATCATAAGACTCTAAATTGAAAGACTGGATAAATGGGTACAAATGAAAGTTAGTCACATGGTATTTATGATCACAGGGGCAGAAGGTAAAGGCTATACAATCATTATCAGAAATCAAGGCAGCTGGATTACAGTTTAGAGATTTCAAGTATACCAGAAAGCAAAAAAAGAATATCTTTACAATGATTCAGTAATCAAAATCATCACTTAAATCCTAAATTCTCAATTACAATTCCACTAATCTTTTCATTTCTCAGAAGAAGTTCAATTTTTAAAGAAAGTTTGGCAAAGAACCCTTTTATTATGCGAATACCTCCCCAGTGATGTGTCTAATTGATTCTTTGTTCATGTCTTTGGAAGTTAAAAATGTTTGTCTTCATTCTAAAACAAACTGGGATTATTAGTTCTCTCTCATTCTGAAAAAGGAAAAAAGATTCTTCAAAAGAAGCAATAAGCTTTTAGTTGTTTTGACATCCTCCAGCCCTGGTCACCCTGGACTGGACAGCAGTGATGATCTAGGGGAAAAGCTCCAACCAATAATAGGGTGTTTGTGTTTTGTTTTTGTTTTTGTTTTTGTTTTTGGCCATCCCTGTGTCATATCCCTGAGCAATCTGCTGCTAATGGGAGACTCTTACTGGTTTCTGGTTAGCGAGGCAGCCCTAATCTAGTTTGGTAACGCGATGGAACCTCATTCAGCCTCTGGGAAACCACTCAAAATTAGTTGTGAATGGCTTCCTTCAAGTCAGCTTGGTTGCCTGGCCCATCTAAGGAATCCTGCCATGGCCATCAGGAGCAAAGAGAGGAGACATTTGTTGAATATTGGGGATTCACCTGTTATCACCTTCAGATAATCATTCACATTTGGGTATTCCAAAGCAGGAAAGAATAACTCCAAAGCAGCTTGCAGCTGAGGGTATCTGTTTTTCCATGTCTTTGGGGTATTATGTAAGCAAATATGTCAATGTGGCACCAGGGCCCCCAGGAAGCTATCAGTGGGCAGTAGTTGTCAGTACACATGGAATGGCTACCAACTTTATTTCCGTTTTCTGAGATAATGCATTGGTTAAGGGCTCATCTTCAGTCCAGATTCAAAGCTTCTTCCTCTTCTTATGAACTATGTGACTTTGGCAAGCCCTAAATCTCTCTGAGCCTGTTTCTTCATCTGGGAAGTAGGGTAGAAATCATTTTTAAGGTTATGAGAATTAAATGAGATAATGTGCATAGAGCTCTTAGTGAGTTCCCAGTAGAGTTAAGTGCTGAACAGATTTTGGCTTTATTTCCTTTTTATGGTGACATAAAAGGGAAAATCTCTAAAATATTGTAGTTTGTAATGCTTATTGCATAGGAGACTTAGTCTGCAGTATTCGCTGAACATTTCTTTTCCAACTGGAGTAAAAATTGAGAAAAGCTATTGATCATGTCATAATTACAGTAGTTATCTCTGAGATATGTTTTTTCATAACCATTAGGATATCAGCACATTAACAATCAAAACTTGAATACCAGCTGAAAGAGACATTCCATGTAAGGAAATTTAAAATAGTAATAATTTTATTAACTAACATTGATTACATCTCTAGGCCAAGCAATATATAAGGTCCTTTATGTATATTTTTCTTCTAATCCTCACAGCAGTCCTGTTTGACAGTTATTATCATCTCTATTATCATGTCTATTATTATTTTCAAATGAGAAAACTGAGTTAAGTTTCTTTCCTAAAGTCACTCTCCTAGTAAGTGGTTTAGCCAGGCTTAGAATCTAGACTTTCTCATCTACAAACTTTAAAATATTTTCATTAGAGCCATTCAATGAAATTATAAACTTTCCCTCTCTCCAAAAACATAATTTAAGGACAGTTAAGATAGAAATAGCATCTGTAACCCCCTATGTTGTGATAAAATGTCTTTATCCCTTTATTGGGATAAAGCATTTCTTCTCAAGTTGAAAATTTTAGGCCCACTTTTTCATATATTTACCTATTTGAATTTGTGAAAATACCTTTATGCTTATGTTGAAAAAATTCACTGACTTCACTCCCAATCACTAAGCCTCATTTAAAATTGACATGTGAAGAGCTGAACTGAAGAAAACTGACGTGGGATGTTTTCTTTCTTATATTTTTTTCCTGGATGATGGGGGTGGGCAGTGGCAGGAAGTCCCAGTGAAGAGGCCAATTTCACAGAGGCAGTGAAATATCCATTGTGGCTCTGTGCTCTTAGAATATTATGCCATTCTTATATAGAACTCAATGGGAAACATTATGTGATCAATTAGTGATGTCTGCATTGGTATGAGGAGAAAAAATAAGGCATGTGTGTCATCTATGTTAGTCCTGCTCTTAACTGTACTTAAAGAGTGATCATTTACGATTCAGGAAAAGGACCAGGCATGCATACATTTGGATCCCTGAAGTTCAACCCACTGACAGGACTAACAAAGCTAACAAAAGCCTGGGTATAATAAGGAAGTGCATTAAAATCAAACAAAATGTCATCTTCTTATAGAGAACTCTGATGGTAGGTCTTGAATTCCAAGTCCCCAGCACTAGAGTAATTCAGGAGATGGTTCAGAGTGTGGTTTCTAAAATAATTAGAAGATTAAATTAGAAATTAAAGAGTGGAGGTGACTGTGCAGACTAACTCAAACTCCTCAGGAACAGAAAATCTGTAAAATCACAAGGGACCAATGATACAGACAGCCTCTCCCTGCCCCCTGATCCTGATATATAAAAGTTGTAGTGTACCTACTGAAGCTTGAAAAAGGATCAATGTTAGACCAGTAGAATATTATGTACTTGGAAACTTAGGAATTTGTTGCTTCCCGTATGGTATAAACTAAAAGTAATAGAGATTTGTCTGAATGATACAATAGGTTCCTGAATTACAGTCCCATAGTGAGCTATTGAGAGAATCTGGTACATTCCTGATTGTTAAACTTGGTATTAAGTGTCCTATGTTCAGAGACACAATGGATCATCCACTATTAATTATCCATGAAAGTAATTCTTAGTAGTAGTTCCCAGGCCAGTATTGTCAGTATCAACAGGAAAAGTATTAGAAGTGCAAATTTTGGGGCACCACCCCAGACCTATGGGGTCAGTAATTCTGGGGTTGCTCCAGAAATCTGTGTTTTAACAACTCCAAATCCTCCAGGCATTACTGATTCACTGTAGAGTCTGAGACTGACTGCCCTGGAGCAAGTTAGCGAACCTCCCTGAACCTTATTTTTTCAAATATATAAAGTAGTGATACAAATATTTATCTCAAATATTTGTCAAATACTTATCACAGCTGTTAGTGGGGAAAAAAATCAAAGCAATGTGGCTATGGCAGTGGGCAAGGTAGGCAAAGCCCTGACCTCATGGAGCTTATATTCCAGTCAGGAAAACAGATCCTATACCAATCAATATAACAAAAGGAATTAATGCCTAGAATTAGAACAAAGGTGTTGGGAGAGCTGAAAAGCCGAAGGGGGATGGTGAAACACCAGATAATTATCTATTAATTTATTAAAAAATAATAAATCCTTTAAATAGTAACAGATTTAATAAAAATAACTCTAATTCCCAAAATCGTAAAGAAAATTTGAGCAAAGAAAGTGGCAGTTTTCCGTGTGCAAACCTCTCTGTTTTGATAGAAGACCACTAGATCCTTATGTCTGCTTCTGCATTTCCATCTATTGTGGTATGCTGTTTTGGTTCACTCTGGCCTTACACAAATATGTAGTTGGAAAAGGGAGGACTGTGTGGTCACCGGACAAAACCTCAGAGATCCATACCACACTCTGAGAACTGCTAGTGTAGCTAAAGCAATAAGGGGTCCAGTTCCTTACACCTAGTCAGCACTTGATAATTGTTGGTTGAATTCATTCAAATTAAGATTGCATCGAGGGTTTCACAGTGTTCCTTGCCATGAACGGTGGCATTATGGTAAAGCGCATTCATGGTAACGCTTTATAAGCCATTTAGAAAGGGCTGTTCTTAGGGTCCCAATGATCAATAGGACTTATGCTTTGTGGAATTTATCCAGCAATACTGAATTTTGTGGGACCTCTGAAAGAAAGATGTTAATAGATGTCTGAAAAAAATTACCCTATGATTTCCTTAACAACTTGCAAAGCTGGTTCAGACTAGACTTAATTGGTGGTACTTGATGTGCACATAGGAAGCGCATTAAAATTTGAATGGAATTGCTGTGATATAATTATTGTATCGTATAATAGTGGCAGACCACCACCCGTGATTCATATTGTGAATTTTATGCAGTAAGTATTCAAGTTAAGGTTAGCTTTCTGTCTGGATCAGAGAGAACAGGAGTTCCTTGGCACTATCAACTGACACGTCTCCTTATAGAATGACAAACATTAGCTAAGACCTAAGCAACATTGTAAAATAGCTACTGTGGAAAAGAAATGGAATGAATCTGAAAGTCTTTGCTCTTTTGAATTATTTGTGTCCCTGCTCTTCCCATCAATATAGATAACTACATTTAGCGTTAACTGAGCCCCACGAAAAGGGACATTATGATGGAGATGATCATCGGTCAGCTTTAGGTAGATGTGGCCATATTGCTTCAGCCTGCAAATGAGTTTGAATGGAGTTTATAAAATATCTTATGCCAAATGAAATATTTTTTATTAGTGGTGTCAGAGGCACATCTCACACCTAACTTTATAAGCAGATTGCCAAATCTAGCTTTGATTTTGTAAGTTGCTGTAATAATGATGTCTTTTTAGAGGGTCCTCAATATGATTAGGTGCTTTACATTGCTTATTTACTTTTCCCAACAACCATCTTAAAAAGGTGTTTTGTGCCCATTTTCTAAATGTAAAAACTGAGGCTCAGAGAGTTTACACAGGTCACACAGGTGACACAGATTATAAAGGCCTGTAGTAGGCCTTTATAATGACTCCATTATGTTCTTTCACTACCCCAGGACATCTGTGACAAATGCATTCTAGGCACATGCATCTATGCCTTTGCATAAATACACAAACATGAATATATTCAAAGACTGGGTGAGTGAAAGGTAAAAAAAAAAAAAAGGATAATTTGAAGAAGTAAACATTTTAGCTTCTCTATGGCACTAAGGCATGAGGCCCTTGCAGAGAAACCCTGCATAGCCAAAATTAGGTACTGCGAGTCATGGCATTGCCACTTTACCATAGTGCCTTGAATGTTTGGATCTAGACTCACAGTCTGCTGAATAGGAACCTATGAAGACTGGTACCAGTGGGACAAACCAAACCTAGCATTTATAAGGTGAGACAGATGAATCAATAATTTTTCTCTTTCTTTCGCTCTGTCTTTTAAAGAAAAAACCTCACTGATTAGGAGGAAGAGGAAAAAATTAAACAAAAGTAATATGAGGGTATGCCAACAAGATACACATAGTGACTTGTGGTTTCACATTTAACAAATGAGAAGACCAATAAAATTCAAAGTATGCAACTTTTAACTTTCAGTCCAGTGTATACAGTCTCTTTCTCTTACTCTCTGTGCCTTCCCTTTTTCACTCCTGGGTCTCTTAACCCTATATCCTTTTCTGTGACACCAGTAGAATTTGCTGTATGGTTACAGTGAGGTCTTAATAAGATAGTACATGAGGCTTAGTATATAGAAAATGTTAAATAAATATCAGCTAATAATATTACCAATAATATTGTCAATATTGTATTTCTGCAAAATACTTGCAGCATATCTATTCCATACTGAAGCTGTACATGCCAATAAATCATTTACGTTTTCAGAAATAAGAACCCTGGAGGCCCAAGTTTCTCGTGGCAGGTAGGAGTAGGGGCAGGTGTTTGGACTTCCTGATTAAGTAGATTTTACAGCTATGGTTCCTCCCTCATCTGTAGGACATTTGACACTTTGGGGCCTATGGAGTTTTTTTTAGCACTAAAATTTGTTCACTCTTAAAATAGCCGTGGAATCTGACTTCCCATATCGGTCTGTGCTGACTCACAGTTCTGATTGGACTCAATGTTTCAGGTGCCACAGGTGTACATTTCATTTCCTATAGCTCCTTGTCTTCCCTGTGGTGCTATCCAGCACCTGGCTTTTGAAGAAGGTCTGCATGGCACTCTATTCATAAGAAATGCAATCAAAACTGGGGCTTAAGCTTTTCCAGATAAAGTATTACAACCTTTCCCAGGACATTGGAAAAGGGGAAGCTATCAAAGTGAACCTCTTAAATTACTTAACAAATAGACCTATGTGGAATAGGTTTCTTGAAACAGCTAAGTTTCAGAACTAAGTTCAGGGTTACTAATTCAACAGCTATTTATTGAGCACCTACTATATTCCGAATAGGGTGTTAGGCAGTGAGATGCAATTCTGGTCTGCCTGGGTTTTGTGCCTATCCTGTGGGGCTTCCTCCACAGCCCTCCCACAGTGGGGTAGGCTCAGACCCACCATAGCCTCTGATTTTTTTCCCCAGATTTTAGCGATAAGATGGGCTCTCTTCATATTATTTATTGGGCCAATCCCTTTGCCCCAAATCCCAAGACCGGGAATAGGGTTCGTACCTCGGGCCCTGCCTGATGCTCCTGTCATTTAAACACTTGTGCCCTACCTTGTCTGCCCAGTTTTCCCCATACTGGAGTCATACTGCAGGCATGACAGGGTCCCAACTACCTGATGCCGGCCCTTCCATACTGGCCGTTGGCCATTCCCTAGTTCTTCTGCCAGTCCCCTGTCCTCTTGCCTCATTACCTCTGTCCATCTGCTAGGGCTTGCTTGACCCCCTCCTACTGAGACTGTCCCAAGCACCTGTGAGATCGTTACGGTTTTATCAGGGGGCCTGAAACTCCTCCCATTGAGGACCACCACCTACCACCAAGTCAAGAGCTGGCTCCAAGCCAGCCCCAACCTCCACCTAGGCAGAGTGCTTTGAGGCAGGGAGCAAGTGAGTGCTCCCAGACTCAGGCAGGGAACGGGCTCTGAATCAAGTTCCTTTTAAGCTGCTAGTGTCCTGAACTTACTACTCAGGGCTTTTTCTAGAGTTAATACTCAGCTTCTTTGTCCAAGCAAAAGACATGGTACAAGGTCGAGTGACCATGGTGTTGATCTCCCTTAAAAGAATTTTCAGTGCTCTTGACTCTTTATACAGTTACTGTTACTGCAGTCTGTGAACCTGGCTTCTGAAAGGTAAACTGGTTTGTATCACAGTGTCTTAATCATTTTGCAACTAAATAAGAGAAGAAAAAAATGCATCCTGTCATGTTGCAGTGATTGGCCTTATTGAGAGGTCATTCTCCATCTAGTACCGCAGGCCTGAATTTGAGAAGTGGCAGCATGGCTTCTGCAACTCCATAGCTTCTAGATGTGTTTCTGTTTTCAGTAGGATTTAGCACAGTTGTTATCACATGCTTTAAAAAAAAAGGTTCTGGATGAAAACCACTCCAATACCTTTTTTTTTTTTTAATTACACTTTAAAAAACTGAAGCCCTCTTCTTTCCTTGGAGATAAACATTTTCAAATATAAGGCACGCAGATGTGTTCCTAAGGATGGTTCTCACTTCTTTTGCATAGCTCACTGCTCATAAATAATGAGCTTGACAACGGTAAAATGGATCAGTGAATTTCAAAAGGAAGGACTCTGATGTCTGTGTAAAGCACTTTATAGCAGCTGAAGGGAGATGTCTAGAAATGACCCTGCTCTGTGTGTGTGTGAAAGAGTGCATGCTTAATGTCCGTCAAATGGCTCATCAGTGTTTAGTAAATAAATAGATTACATACAAATATATAAACAAATTGATAACAAAGCGGTGGTCCCTTAGCTGGCTAATATCCAGTAAAATGGAAAACTTGTCCTACTGCTATCAGTGAGGACTTGAAACTTACCAAAAAGGACTAAAGCCAGTGAATGCTTTTATAATTATTGAGTAATTCCAAATGAAGTGAGGTTTTTAAACATGATAATGATATTATTTTTTCCTATAGTAGTCTTTGATATCTTGAGACGTCTTAATGCCAAGAGGGACATAATTCTTTAGCCTATTCATTACATAGCAGACAGACATTTTAAACAAAACACACATCAATCAGATTATGTTAATTCCCTGCTTTAAAAAAACATCCAATAGCTTCCCATTGCAAATAGAATAGAACCCAAAATCCTTTCCTTGGCCTACCAGATCCTTCCCACTGGACTCTAGCCCCCCTAGTGTTCTTTATACTTCTAAAATAGCCCTGTCTAGTGTTTGCTCTCACTCTGCACCCCCCATTCCCTGAGCCTTTGTGCTTTCTGTTCCTTATGTCTGAAACACTCTGCCCTGGATTTTTGCGTAGCTGATTCTGGTCATTCAGGTCTCAGTTCAAATTTCCCCTCTTTGGAGAGGACTTCTCTAACCATCTAATATAACTTGACATCACTTCTAACAGTTTCTCTCTATTAGGTCATACTGTATAATTCTCTTCTTTAATTTTTATTTTTTTATACTCACTAGTGGTATTTAATGGTTACTTTGATACAGGATCTGAAATAATAAATTAGGACATTTCACAAACAACATTTCAGGGTCCTCGGGGAAGTTTGATGCAAGATTTTTACTCCCATTTCCCCACTTTCCTTTTTTTAAAATATTTTTATTGACAACTCTTCACACACAAGATTATACTGTATAATTCTTAATATTACTTATCACCCTGAAATTATTTATCTTTTTCATTTATTGACATATATTAATCGCAACAGAGATTGGAGAACCAGTAATTCCCTAGTAAGAATCAGATAATAAAATGAAAAGCATCATAATAAATCTGAATTATTGCATTTTTCTATAGACATGGCTGCCTGGAAGCTGTTATCTAATTCAACATACATTTACTTACTACGTGCACAGTAAAGTTATAACTCAGGAGGCCAATCAGACAGTTGGCAAAAATTTATTGAATATTTCACACATGTAGACCATTTGCTAGTATGCTCAACACTGAGACTTAGTGATAAACAAAACAAGCATGGCCTTCTCCTCATGGGACTCGGAAACAAACAGTGGATTCAGATATTAACAAAGGATGGAAGCCATTTAATGGTGCAACTCCAGTATCTAGAGTGGTGCCTGGTACAAGCCCATAAAATCTGTGTAAGTTGATGAATAAATAAGTGAAACCCATAGTTAAAGTGTGAAGAATTTAGCAGAGGAAAAGCACAAGGTGTCACATACACAGAGTAAAAATACACATATATACACAAATACTCCCAAACACAAATGGAATCTCTAAAGGGGGTGCCTTAGATTGATATTTAAGGTGATCCTTAAAAGATGAGAGAATCAGCAAGGTGGAAAAGGTTGGGTAGCAAGCATGGTCTGGACAGAGGAAGAGTGTGACTCTGAAGTACGCAGGCTCCGAAGTAAGGGAAGGGCATCCTTGAGGGATTAAAAGAAGGCAAATGTGAGTGCTACCTAATGAGCGAAGGGAGAGTGACAGTGGATGAGCTCACAGAGCAGTAGCAGGGCCTTGGAGACAGTGCAGGAGACCACAGAAGTCCTGGTAGGAGCTCCAGGCTTTATTCTAGGCTGTAGGAAGACTCTGCAAGTAGATGAGGGACCAGGTTTTAAAATTTTAATGTCACGAGAATTGCTTTGGCTATCGATTGTTGAGGGGCAATGATGGATGCAGAGAGAATATTGCAGTGGTCCAGGTAAGGAATGGTGGGAGCCTAAACTCAAGTATGGAGAGAAATAAGTGGATTATTGAGATTTAAGAGGGGCAATCGATGATGGAATGGATGGGGGAGTAGGGCAGAAAGCAGATGTAGTAGTGGGTAGTTCCTAGGTTCCTGGCTTGGGCTACTGAGTAGAGCCATTACTGAGACTGAGAATTGCAGAGGAAGAGTTATGGGCGTGGGAAGTTTGGTTGAGCTGAGTTTGAGGTGCCTTGGAGACATCTCAAGTGGGAATATGAACCAGGCAGGGGAATGTACAGGTTGGGGACTCAGAAAAGAGGTCTTGGCTGGACTATATCATGACCATTAAAACCATGGGTGTGGCTGAGGTCCCAAAGAGAGGGAGTTTAGAAAAGGCCAGGTACTGAGCCCTGAAGAACATCCCATTTAGCAGCTGGATAGAGGAGGGATCACTGGGGAAGGAGTGTGAGGAGGAGTCAAAGAAAAACCAAGAAGTGTGGTGCCACGGGAGGCAAAAAACACTTGAAAGGATGTAGTTGTGTTTTCACAGATTTTATGTTCTCCATCAGCGTCTTACAGAGCCCAACCAGCTCCTGTGATAGCCAGTCCCGTAGCAGACACTGTCAGCCTGCAAACGGAGAGGGAGCGAGAGGACAAGCAACTATTGTGCCCTGTAGATAAGGTGGATGAATTTTCTGGGTTCTTGACTTATCTGTTCTGAACCCCATTCCCTCCTGAGGTGGGGCTGCATTTCCTGCTCTTTTTTTCTTTCACTAGATTCCCTGTTAATGTATGCTGGCTGAACTGTTTTTAACTCTTCAACCATGAAGTGTTAGGTTGGGGATAGGGAAGGGCACTACAACTTGAGCTGCGGAGGCTGTGTCGCCCCTCCCAACATGTCTTCTGGAACTAATGAACTGCCCCCTCCATCCTTAAAAGCTGCCTGTGCCAAAGCCCACGCACGGACTCATCTCTCTCCATCTTGGGTTGGTGAGCTCTGCCTGGGAGCGCAGAAATAAACAACCCGCCCACTTTAAATTTCCTGGTCTACCTTCCTTCTTTCTCACCCTTTCACCTCCTAAACCTTTCATAAAGTGCCTTGGTTAAGCCAGGACTCTAACTTGCCAAGAAAGGCTTTGTGACCTCCGCAGACTATATGCTGAGGTCACCCTTGGTGGTGATTCAGTAGTTTAGCAGTTTACTGATATAACCTATAACTCCTAAGCCATAAATTAAGAATTTCATGCACCTTCAATATGCAGGGAAAGGCTTCATACTCATCTATAAATCGCAAGAATTCTAAAGGTCATCGCAATCCACAATGCAATCTCCCTTAGTAGTTCTACTTCCAGGAATTTTTTCCAACCTGATTTACTGGATGGGTGGAGATGGGGCTTTGCATGCTCATTTTTGGGTTGATGAAGTGATGAGATAAAGAATTCTCTTTTCAAGGCAGAAGACATGAATTTGGTTTATCTCATAAACTTTTCACATCTCTAATTTCTTTGACAGTAAATGAGGTTTACACCATTTCCACTGAATATCTGAAAGAAATTTCACCACATGTAGCTTAACTCTCAGTTACCTCTCAGTTTAAAACAATCTTGTTGCTTAAAATGGGCAAAGGCAATAGCTGCAGCATGGAAAAGACATAGGTGAAAATGAATTTGGAGCTAGAAAAGAAGAGAAGTAGGGTCTGGAACCATTTCTCATTTAAAACTCTGGGGATGCCTAGTTGAAAATCAGTGTACCTGGTGTAGAAAAAAAATTCTAAAGGAAAATGTCAGTTTTCTTAGAGGGAAGATAATATTCTTGGAGAAGAGTAATTCCCTTTCTGTTGTTTTCTAGTAGTGTTTTCCTGTCTCCCAGTTAGTCAACTATTCAATGTAATTGGGGCATATTTTTGTGTTTTTAGCAAAATTTGGAAAATAGTTTCCTTGTTCTTTTTCCTACTTTACATCATCTTTGAAACCTCACTTTGAGACTTCCTTTTCCTAAATAAGAGAGTGTGGATCTGGAGAGCAGAGGAGGAATCCCCTCCAGGGACACTGGTTAATGCACAGCTTTTTAAAAAAAATCTATTTTTTTTTAATAGAGAAGTAGGTTTATAGAAAAATCATGCAGAAGATATAGAGTCCCCATATAGCACCCCCTCATATTAATAACACTGTAATGTTGAGCTTCTAATCGAATCTCACCCTTATTAAAAAGCTAAGGGGATGCAAGAGTAGCTCAGTGGTAGAATTTTGGGTGGTGCGATGGTGGCTCGGTGGCAAGATTCTCGCCTGCCATGCCAGGGACCTGGGTTAGATTCCTGGTGCCAGCCCATGCAAAAAAACAGAGAGCTAGGAACTCTTCATTTTCCCCAACTCTTTTTGTTTGGGAAGGAATCAGACTAGATGACTCCGAGGGTCTTCTTAGGTGCTAGCCTTCTACTATGGAAGTTTTGCCAATGATGGTATCTGCTCGGTAGGTAAGACAAGGGGCGAGCAATCCCAGCTGGCATTCAGTTCAGGTCAATAGATACTTAAATGACTGTCAACTGTGTGCTGGGCTTGTGGCTGGGCATTACAGGGCACAAAAATAACAGCAAAAAATTGTTCTCTGTTCTCAAGTTTACATTCTCGAAATGAAAAAAGACAAGTACAAATAAAAATTTTACCAGTTTGGTAGTGCTGAGTTTTGGTTTAACAAATTTCTATAATATATCATATGGCAGTAATCCTCTGTTATGGTTAATACTGTCTTGTAACTAAGAAACTGATTTAGCCAATGATTTGATTACTGAATCATTATATAGACTTTAATTTTACTTTCTAATGTATTGGAATAGCCAGAGGGAAATACCTAAAATTGCTGAACTGTAACCAGTTGTCTTGATCTTTGATAGTTGTATAATTATATAGCCTGTATCTTGTGATTGTAAAACCCTTGTGACTGACCCACACTTGTCCCCCTTATCCTGTTTTTCAATTTTAGTCTTATGATCACTAAGACACGCCCCAAACAAACCCACCCAAATGCCCAAACTATCTTGTTAAAGACAGGGCTGAGGACAGGCCATGGTGGCTCAGTGGCAGAGTTCTCACCTGCCATGCTGGAGACCCTGGTTTGATTTCTGGTGCCTTGCCCATGTTAAAAAAAAAACAAAAAAAAAACAAAGCTGAATCCAAACAAAATTGGCCTGCCTGAGAGGCACGGTAGCTTAGACTTTAACTTATACCTCATTATAATAATAGTAAGGTCTCCATTTTCTTACATATATTCTGTGACTAAACATGTAATCAATCTGCACACGCTCAATGATTAGATTATCTCTAACCTCATCATCTCCACTCATTGTGCTCATTATCCTAAAACCTGCCCGTCTTTTGATACTATAAAATGATCAAAGTTTGCTGTAGTTTGGAGAGACAGATTTTTGGGTCTATAGGCCAACTGATCTCCTGCATTACACTTAGCCGTAAAGTCTCTGTCTCTTTTAAACCCCAGTCTTATGAATTGATCATTTGAGTACATCAGGCAGAGAACCCACCACTTTTTTCCTTTTGCATGGGCAGGCTCCAGGAATTGAGCCTGGGCTCTGGCATGGCAGACGAGAATTCTGCCACTGAGCCACCATGGCCTGCCCCTACCACTTTTGATTAGTATCAGTTTGGCCACCCAGATGGGACAAAGGTTCCTAAGAAGCAAGGAGTCTGACTGCCCAAAATTCTAAAGACCCAGCAGGACAGGAAAACACAGTAATTGAGCCTTTTGCAGCCACTAGATTCTTTTTGTCTAGAGACTCAGCCTGTAAGTACTCCAGACTCTCGACAACTTAACATGCTTCAAAGAGAGACATGGTTTCCAGTTCCAAGTCCAGACGTCAGACTGGGTGAGTGTGTTATCAAGGTAAAAGTAGACCAGGAAATCAGTATGGAGGCTCGACGGCCCTGGATCTGAGTCTGAGACCCTTGCCCAGTTTTCAGAACGATCCCCCTGCTCTGACCTCTATACCTTTCTGTTTTTGAGTACCATTCTGTATGGGGTTCAAGGCCCTGACCTGAGTTTATCTGTTGAGCATGCACCTAGAAAATAAGTAATCCATCAACAAATTGGTATGTAGTGAAATTAAGTAAAGGTATGATGCCTTTTTAACTGCTAATTGGTGGGTTACTTAGGTATAGTAAGTGTTTAATACCTGTTTAATTGTTAATCAGTGTGTTACTTAATTATATAGAAAGTGTTAAGGGTCTGTTTAAATTTGTTGGTTGGTTTGTTACTGCATTTGTGTTTTCAAATGTTCCTAATTGGCTGCTGATTGAGGAAATATGTTAAAATGAGAAATTCTAATTCTAATAGAGTTCCAGAATATAGTCTTTGTGCTCTATTTTGAAAAATTGGAAAGAGATTAGTTTTGAGCCTATGAAAACAAAACAAAACAAAGTTTATTTCTGTAACACATCCTGGCCTCAATATGATTTAAAATCAGGAAAGAAATGGCCTGAATGGGGCTCTATAGAAAAGAACACTGCATTATAGTTAGAGTTGGTCTGCAAAAGAAAGCAGAAATGGGATGAGATGATGTATATGCAGTCCTTTATTTGTCCCTCTCAAAAGTATTTCTGTGTTTCTGTTTCTTGTGTGACTAACTTTTTATTTGTATCTGTCTGTTTGGTCAATGTATATTTTCATTCCTCCAGATAGTATTAGCAAATTTATATCTTTCTACCTCTGGATGGTAATAGCAAATTAGCAAAAATTTCTTAAAGAACTCTATTCAAATTCAAATTGCTTAAAAACAAATATATATATTTAGCAGTCCTGGAGTCCCAGATAAAAGAAAAAAAAAAACCTAGGTGCCAAGGTTCAAGGCATGAGTATTTGTAATTACTGTAAACCATACCTGGATTTTGGAAGAAAGAGCTGTCCTAAGGCAGTAGAGGGCCACCTTGGGAAATAGGAAGTCCAATTGTCTGAGTTGCAACTTTAAGAAAAATAGATTATGAAGGGCATAAATTATAAGAAAGGCATAGGAATGCTCATCAACACTAAGGTCATTTTAGGGATCTTAATCACACCACCCTTATTTAAAACTTTTAAATCCAAGTTTGACAGACCAGGTTTCATTCTTTGTATCACCTATCCCTGCTCTCAGGGCCTCTTAAACTTTGGCAGCAATAGTGAAAGGATTGGGAGCAGAAAGATGGGGGAAGTGTGGGCTTGATTTAGAATTCTTTTTACTCATCCTGGAGATTAGAAGTGATAGACACAACTGAAAATTATGCCTAAGAGTTACCCCCAGAGAACCTATTTTGTTGTTCTAAGCCAACTTGGCAGATGAACTCACTAACCTCCCCCTCTACTTGGGACATGACTACCAGGGATGTAAATCTCCCTGGCAACATGGGACCTGACTCCTGGGGATGAACTAGGACCTGGCATCATGGGGAAAAGAAAACTTTCTTGACAAAAAGGGGAAAGAGAGAAATGAGACAAAATAAAGTCTCAGTGGCTGAGAGATTTCAAATATAGACAAGAGGTTATCCTGGAGGTTATTCTTACATGCACATTATATGTATATCCCTTTTTAGTTTATGGTGTATTGGAGTGGCTGGAGGGAAGTACCTGAAACTGTTTCAGTAGCCTTGATTCTTGAAGAAGACTGTATAACTATATAGCTTTTACAGTGTGACTGTGTGATTGTGAAAACCTTGTGTCTGATGTTCCTTTTATCCAGGATATGGACAGATAAGTAAAAAAAAAAAAAAAAGGATTAAAAAACAAATAGATAATAGGGGGAGATAAAGGGTAAAAATTGGGTAGATTGAAATTCTGTGGATCATTGAAAGGGAAGGTAAGGGTTATAGGACACGTGAGTTCTTTTTTTTTCTTTTTATTTCTTTTTCTAAGGTGATGCAAATGTTCTAAAAATGATCATGGTGAAGAATACACAGCTAGGTGGTGATATTGTGAGCCATTGATTGTATAATATGGTTGGACTGTATGTGTGTGGATATTTCTCAATAAAAATATTTTTAAAAAATGGTAGGCCCAGAAGAAATGCCACAGAATAGTCCATGGTTTTTTTTTTTTTTTTAAGTTTTTTATTAATCAAAAAAAAGAAAAGAAATTAACACAAAATTTAGAAATCATTCCATTCTACAAATGCACTCAGTAATTCTTAGTATCATCACATAGATGTATGATCATCATTTCTTAGTACATTTGCATCGATTTAGGAAAAGAACTAGCAAAACAGCAGAAAAAGATACAGAATGTTAATATAGAGAAGAGAATTAAAATAATAATACTAATAATATATATATATATATAAAAAGGAAAAAGAAAAAAACAAAAACAAAAGATACAAACACACAAACAAACAAACAAAAAACCATATTTCAGGTGCAGCTTCATTCAGTGTTCCAACCTAGTTACATTACACTTAGGTATTATTGTGCTGTCCATTTTTGAGTTTTTGTATCTAGTCCTGTTGCACAGTCTGTATCCCTTCAGCTCCAATTACCCATTATCTTACCCTGTTTCTAACTCCTGCTGGTTACCAATGATATATTCCAAGCTGATTCTCGAATGTTGGTTCACATCAGTGGGACCTTACAGTATTTGTCCTTTAGTTTTGGGCTAGACTCACTCAGCATAATGTTCTCTAGGTCCATCCATGTTATTACATGCTTCATAAGTTTAGTCTGTCTTAAAGCTGCATAATATTCCATCGTAGGTATACGCCACAGTTTGTTTAGCCACTCGTCTGTTGATGAACATTTTGGCTGTTTCCATCTCTTTGCAATTGTAGATAATGCTGCTATAAACACTGGTGTGCAAATGTCCGTCTGTGTCTTTGCCCTTAAGTCCTTTGAGTAGATACCTAGCAGTGGTATTGCTGGGTCGTAATCCATTCTGCCATTCTATGTCTTTTGATTGGGAAATTCAGTCCATTAACTTTTAGTATTATTACTGTTTGGATAATATTTTCCTCTACCATTTTGGCTTTTGTATTATATATATCATATCTGATTTTCCTTCTTTCTACACTTTACTCCATACCTCTCTCTTCTGTCTTTTCGTATCTGACTCTAGTGCTCCCTTTAGTATTTCTTGCAGAGCTGGTCTCTTGGTCACAAATTCTCTCAGTGACTTTTTGTCTATAAATGTTTTAATTTCTCCTTCATTTTTGAAGGACAATTTTGCTGGATATAGGAGTCTTGGTTGGCAGTTTTTCTCTTTTAGTAATTTAAATATATCATCCCACTGTCTTCTAGCTTCCATGGTTTCTGCTGAGAAATCTACACATAGTCTTATTGGGTTTCCCTTGTATGTGATGGATTGTTTTTCTCTTGCTGCTTTCAAGATCCTCTCTTTCTCTTTGACCTCTGACATTCTAACTAGTAAGTGTCTTGGAGAACGCCTATTTGGGTCTATTCTCTTTGGGGTGCGCTGCACTTCTTGGATCTGCAAATTTAGGTCTTTCATAAGAGTTGGGAAATTTTCAGTGATAATTTCTTCCATTAGTTTTTCTCCTCCTTTTCCCTTCTCTTCTCCTTCTGGGACACCCACAACACGTATATTTGTGCGCTTCATATTGTCATTCAGTTCCCTGATCCCCTGCTCAAGTTTTTCCATTCTTTTCCCTATAGTTTCTGTTTCTTTTTGTAATTCAGATGTTCCATCCTCCAGTTCACTAATTGTAGCTTCTGTCTCTTTAGATCTACCATTGTAGGTATCCATTGTTTTTTCCATTTTTTCTTCTTTGTCCTTCACTCCCATAAGTTCTGTGATTTGTTTTTTCAGATTTTCTATTTCTTCTTTTTGTTCAGCCCATGTCTTCCTCATGTCCTCCCTCAATTTATTGATTTGGTTTTTGAAGAGTTTTTCCATTTCTGTTCGTATATTCATCATTAGTTGTCTCAGCTCCTGTATCTCATTTGAACTATTGGTTTGTTCCTTTGACTGGGCCATATCTTCAATTTTCCGAGCATCATCCATTATTTTCTGCTGGTGTCTGGGCATTTGATCAGATTTCCCTGGGTGTGGGACCCAGCTGGTTGAAAGCTTTTTCTGTGAAATCTCTGGGCTCTGTTTTTCTTTTCCTGCCCAGTAGGTGGCGCTCGTGGCACTCGTCTGTCTGCACGGCAGTCGGCCCGGGAAACCGCGCGTGGAGGCGGGGGTCGCTGGCCGCCGCGGCTTGGGCGAGTGCCGGTCCTAATTGCCCAGCTGGCCCGAAACGCCAAGCGTGATGGGAGGGCCCCGCTATCCAACGTTCCCAGTCAGACCGGGGAGCCACGTGCGTGGAGGGGACCCCAGTCGCCAGCCGCCCCGGCCAGGAAAACGCGCGCCCCTCGGGTATCTCACCGCAGCAGATTCTCCCTGCCCGTCAGCTGTTCCAGAATGGGGTACGCTGTCTTTTTGGTCTCTGTCTTGACTCCAGGAGCTGTTTCGTATTGTTTCTGTTTCTTTAGTTGCTTTTCTGGAGGAGGAACTAAGACCCGTGCGTCTTACTAAGCCGCCATCTTCTCCGGAAGTCCCAGTCCATGTTTTTTTTTTTGAAAGACTTTCCCAATTAAAGTTATTTTTCCAGTAATACCTTTGCAATGGTAACCATAGTAAACAAATCATTATTAAAATATAAATAGCCTTGAGATAGGAGTAACTGAATAAGATTTAATTCCCAAATTTCAGTAAGTAAAAGAAAATGTCCTTGACAGCTATGGGAAAACTTTCCTGGATTTGTGCTTGGGAGAAATTAAACAATTGTAGTATATTTTCCAGAGTTTGATAGTCAACACACTTTTGAGGTTGTTCATAATTTTATGATATTATGAAAACAATGATTTTTTTTTAGCCTCCAATAGCAAAAATTAAAAAAGGAAATAAAGCCTCAAAAAAATACAGTGACAAACCCTGGTCCTAATTTCTGTTTTCATGATGACTTTCTGAATTGAACAAATACACATTTTATTCTACTTAGTTATTTTTCCCTTAATTTATACTAGTTTGCTGATAAAATAAACTTGATGGTTTAAAAAATGTAAGTTTGTGTTTAATAAAATTATTACTTTGACAAAATTTTTCAAAAATAACTATGCTTCATAAAATAGTTAAACGCAGTATCAGAGATCTTTATGATAATGTAAAGAATGCAGGTATGTAATGTATAAGATGTGCTTTTTAAAGAAAAGTGTGTGATTTTAACCTTGAGAATGTGTCAGACAAAGACTGAGTGAGTGTGGAAAGCTGTAGAAGGTTTTCGAAAGTCAATTTTGTTTGTTGTAGTCAATGCTGACTAAAATTTGATAAGCGTGTCTAAAGTGATATGGTTTGTTCAAAGTAAAATGCCTGGTTTTAATATGTAAAACAAGACTTGAATGGATATGGAAAGTTGTAGAAAGTTTTTGAAGGTAAATTATGTCTATCATAGTCAATGCTGACCCAAAATTTGATAGGCTTATTTATAATATTTTTTAAAAGAGCTTTGGTGTCAAACATGTATTCATTCAAAACTGGAGTTTAGTTCTCTCTCTGTTAAAATAACATGGATTGTTTTACTTTTAATGAAAAGTTATAAAGAGTTTTTCTTAACCATCTGAGTACTCTGTTTAGAAGGCAAAGTTTTTATATCACATCAGAATAATATCCTTGTTGATGTTTATGTTGACCTTATTATCCTTTATTTCAGAAGACAATTCTTCTCATTTTTAAAGGAAAATTGCTACAAAGGATTTGTTCTTTCACCTTGGAAAATTGAGGGACTAAAACAGTTTAACATTTTACATAGGAAGTTTTCAGGAACTATTATAATAGTTATAAGAGATTTTCTATCCTTCTGTTAGCTAAATTTGTATGGGTGAAATGTTATTCATATATTTAGGGGTTATATAAAATCCCTAAAGACTTTATAATGTTCTCACTGTCCATATTATATCTCAACACTGAGCTGCATGATATTAAACAACATTGATATGATATTGTTAGTCACAGTTTTGGTTATTCTCAGAAGAAGGTTAAAGATCATGGAAGCAATAGAATCTTCTTTTCAGTTACACTACTCTCCTCTAATGCTTCTCTAAAAGTACATGTGGCCAGCTATAAATCAGAACTTCATCTTCCACAAAAAGGAACTTTCAAAAGAGAAGCCAGGCACAGTTAGAGAATTTGCATTGAACAAATACTGATAAAACTTTCAGTTTTGCTAAATCTGATGTTTGTTTTAAAATGTGTCACCTTCTTGGTGAGACCTATCCTGACCACTCTATTTGAAATTGCAGTGTGGCCCCTTCCCCACTACACCCACACACCTTACTACCCTTACTCTACATTATTTCTTTATAGCTCTTCTAATGATGTGTCTGTATACTGACTTTACTTATATATATGTTGTGTCTTCCCTCACCCCTTAATCTCTGACTATAATGTAAACTCCCTGAGAACAATGGGAGGCCCTATTGCTTAAAAGGATAGCAGGAATTCCCTGGATGGGGAAGTTTAATAGCTCCAAGTTTTGGGGAATGGCAATGCTTTCTTGACCCAAAGGGGGAAAAGAAATACAACAAAATAAAGTTTTAGTGTCTAAGAGATTTCAAATAGAGAGGCAATTCTGGAGGTTTCTTTTATGCAAGTTTCAGCCAGATATTGTAAAACTGCCACAATATGCCACACCTCAACCAACAGTGTTCCTGAAAACCCTTAAGAATACCCTGGGCTCTATCTAAGTCTATATAAAAGTTTTACTTATTAGGTTTATTTTTCAGAATCTTAAAGCCTCTGGATTGTTCTTATGTCAGATAAGCCCTGAAACACACAGTTACCAGTTTCTCCAAGAAAACAACCAGTTTCATTCCTCTACACCATGATGTCAACACACCTTTTCAGCATGAATAAGTTAGAATGATTGTTGTCCCAATATCCCTCAAGATCGAGAGAATGGTCCAATAAAAGTAAGGAGCTGTAACTGAGAAGTTAGAATTTAACAAATGATTATGATTACTGAATCATTATATAGATATTTGTTTTACATTTCTGGTGTATTGGAATAGCCAGAGGTAAATATGTGAAATTGTTGAACTTTAATCCAGTAGCCTTGATCTTTGATACTGATTGTGTAACTATATAGCTTTAGCTTGTGATTGTAAAACCCTCGTGACTGACCCTTACTTGTACCCCTTATCCTGTTTTTCAACTTTGGAGTCTTATAATAACTAAAGACAACCCATAATGTTTATTAATGAAGGGCCTTGAGTTAGCCCAGAACTAAACCCACCCCAATTCCAAAACTATCTTGCTAGATGGAGCTGGATCTAACCAAAATTGGCCCACCTGACATGTGCATTAGCTTAGATTTTAATTTATACCTCATTATAATAATATTAAGGCCTCCATTTTCTTACATATGTTCTGTGACTAAGCATGTAATCAATCTGTACATACTCAATAATGAAATCATCTCTAACCTCGTCATCTCCAGTCATTGTACTCATTATCCTACACCTGCCCATCTTTTGATACTATAAAATGATCAAAGTTACTGTAGTTTGGACAGACAGATTTTTGGGCTAACAGGCCATCTGATCTGCTTTGTGCTTAACAGTAAACTCTTTCTCTCTTTGAATGACTCAGGGATTGGTCATTTGAGTGTATCAGGCAGAGAACCCACCAGTTTTGATTAGTATCAGTCCCTACTATCAAGAGGAAGAAATTCATTTCAACAGAAAAAAATATACCTTATAGAATTGCAAAAGAAGGAAAGAATCCTGTCTGATTGGGTGATCAAAATAGGTTTTATGAAACTTTGAATTCACTACTTTTTCTTTTACCATTTTCTTAATAGGCTGTCTTCCTCCCTTTAATTAATTTCTCTCTTAGCTCTACAAGAACCTGCTTTATTTTTCTGAAAACATGTAGTAAATTATCTGTAAATGTGTAGCAAAAATTATCTTTTGCTTTTGTGAAGCGCACTGCCTAATAGATGTTGGGCTGTCTCTCAACATTACTTTTTTCTCCAGGCTAATGCTTATTTGTTCTAGTCCTAAAAGTTAATTTAGCTTGGCTTTAACCAGCCCCACACACTGTGATGCCCATCTATTCCACGTGCGCTACATCAGCCTGGTATCCTGGAAAGTTTGGGGTAATTTTTAGCCTGTTTGCCTCTCTTGGTACATGGGGTTATGTTTATCTTTCATGTTGATCAGTTGTGTACAGTTTTTGATGGGAAAAGCATGACTTTACTGACCTTTTCTGAACAAATAATGTTGCTTAAGGCTGCTTGGTGTTATTTAGAGAAGAATGTTCTTTCTCTTCTTCCTCCAGGGCTGCCTCAAGAGTTCTGCATTTCACAATTCCTAGCATCACACCTCTTAATCATCCTCACGCCACAACTTCAAAAGCAAAATAGAAGCGGACTTGAAATAAGATGGGGGTGGGGAGTAGAGAGACAAGAATTCATGAGTGTCAGTCATCTGTGTTGTCCTTTGATTTATAAGGATGATTTATATCAATGGTCTTTATGGTCTCTCCACAGCAGTTAGCTCTCATGGCCACTTGAAGTCAAACTTTCATTCCCAAGGGAGGCGTTGTCTTTCTAAAAAGTGTTTAAGGCTCTTTCCTTGATGGGGCAGGACTCCCTCTGAATCCTGTGATGATTGGTGAGGGAACATCCAAGAAGGTTCACCTGTCATCCCCTGGTCCCTTTGCCTGTCCCCATTTTCCTTCTTAGATCGCCTTTCAAATATGGTAATTAAGTCAATAGGCCAATTGGGAAAGAGATTAGAGGTTAGATTTAACAATCAAAATAAAACCACACACTAAATCTCTATTTAAGTGAGGGAAATAATGTTTGTTTAACTTTTAATTCCTGGGATGTGATTCATGGGCTTTATTTGTTTATTTCTTAACTGTAGGGTGATCTAGCATCTCCTCCTTTGGGATTATAAAGACTATCCCTTCAAGAGTGGAAAATCACAGAAAAATGAAGAAAGAAAACTTTTCTCTTAAAAAAAAAGAAGGTTGACTTTTTTTTTCCACAATCACAAGTCAATTTTTCCAGCTATGCATTTACAAGTAGAGGAACCTGTTTAAGGAATGGCTAAATTAGCAGTGATTAAATTCTTGGGGGCTTAAAAGTGTCTCAAGTGAAATCTGATCCTTGATTGGGAAATATTTCTCTTTTTCTGGCAGGCAGGATGACAGTTTAGCAAACTATGTGAAAGAATCCCACGTGGTCAACCTCCTGAAGGCGAGGGTTCAGAAGGTTAGCATCATGGCTAAGAATCAGGAGCAATTGGGCCTACTTTCACAGACAATACTTAAAAACAATGAAGAAGACACAAAACCCTCACTTAATAGGCAAGACAACTGGCCCAATGAGCTTTTGTGTTTCACAATAACCTGTTTCAGGAATTTTCCATCACCTTTGAATTCCATCTGGACACACTCTATTTTTACCTTGGCTTCAATTCTCCAGTTGTTCTAACTGAAGAAAATACGGCATGTTGTTGTCAATACAGATGTACCATTATGGCGATTTTCAAACCTTTTTAGATTTTTGAACAAAGAAAGAAAGAAGGTGTAAGTAAAATAAAAATGGATCTGCTTTGGCTGCAGTAGTGGGGGAAAGCCTCAGAGTCTTACCCATTTCATTTCTACCCCTTCCCCTTGAGATAGCTTCCTTAGAACTTTGAGAAACAGAAATCCACTGCTCCATTAGCCTTTGTGACTCAAAATTCCCTTGGGATTTACTTTCCTTCTTTTTATTGGGAGTCAGGAAGGGGTCACAGACCATGAGAGGCTACCTGAGACCACCATCCCTACATCACAGGAAGTAGGAGGCTGGGAGTTCAGGTTCAAGCCCCTCATGGATTGAGCAATTTCTCCAAGAATCCCCATCTATCTTGAGAAGATCACCCTGGCAGAAGATGTGGATGGTTGATTGTCATTATTCGCAGTAGTTAGGTTCTATAAAGTCACTGCAAACACTGAATTAGGAATACGATGGTTGTGTTTCCTAGGGGAAATAACAGGGGTAGGTTCCTGTGAGCCTCTAGTCACATTTTTGCCAACTAATCAATACATAACTTTGTTTTCTGTGTGCATCTGTTTAAAAGACAGCTTGCTTATTATATATTGATTTTCTAACATTGACTTCACACCCAGTAACATTGAATTCACACCCAGCAACACTATAACTCATCCTTGAATGACACTTTTCTAACATATTTTCTCCATAAGGCACATTACAACCTTCTTACACTTGGGAACACTAGACAGCACTTCAGCACTATGCTTGGGGCCATTTTAAACAATAAAATTGTACACACAAAAAAAAACTGGCACTAAACATACCTTGAAAATACCACTCATTTATAGTATGAGAACTGAAACAAGAAAGCCTTGTTCAACCTCAACCGAGAAAGTATGCTTCAGGTGACTCTGCCTATATCTGCAAATGACTGCAAAAGCACTGCACATTGAGTATTGATTTTTGGGTTACAAACAAATTTTAGCATGTAAGTGAATTCATGAATACAGAGTCAGTGAATAGTGAGAATTGACAGTACCTGGTCAGGAAGTAGTGATGTCTCCTTAAAACCAGAGCGGTTGATCAGGCAGGGTGGTTTAACTAACATTTCTGAGAAGTTCCTACAGGATAATTGATTTCCCTCTCTTTGAGGCAGAGGGACTGCAGATAGCTCAGTTGCATTTCCCCCTGTGACCCAGGGGCCTCAGATCCTAGCTTAGACCCTCTGACCCTCAACACATCTATGCTCTTCCCTGATACTTGATTTCATGGACATCATTAGAGATGTCAGGCTTTTAGCTGTCAGTTGTGTTTAATCCTTGAGTAGCCTTGAAACTCATGGTTATGAAACACTAAGCTCATGTCCTTGCATGGGTAACCTTCCACCTGGACCATTGGCAGGTTGGTTCAAGCTTTGCAGCCATGCCACAGCTATAGCACACATCTGAGTATGCCTATTCCCAGATTCCTATGTTCCTAGTGTCCAGCCCAGCTTTTTCCTACTGCCACAATCAAACTGACACAGCATACTATGTAAATGAATCATGTTCCAGTTCCCAAGAATATTTCTTCTGTGTCTTTTAATGTTTTGTGGTTATATTTTTCTCTTATCTGTTTTTCGTACTGAAGTGCTTTGAGTGTGATCTAAAAAAATTTGGACAGTTTTGTTACCATTTTTTTTCCTTCCCTATGAACTCAGTGATCAGCTTCCAGTTGCTGTCTGCTGTGAGATATTACTGTTCTTTCTACATATTGCATTCACTGCATGGGGATATATCCAAAGATCACAATTTTCAATGTGGGACTGTGCAGTTGGCTCACATAACTGCTATATCTAGTTGGCTTTCCAAGTGGCTCCTCACATAATATCATTCTGAAGTTGTAAACCCAACCAAGACATGTCAGTTGTAGTGACTCTAACATGGGTATTTGTGAGATTGATAAGAAGCACTGGAAGTTTTACTCTGTGCCTTTCTGTTTGTGCATGGCACCCACAGCTTGAATCTGAAGCCAGAGTGTCTCCTAAATGCTAAATACAAATTTAACCATGGAATTCCTTATGCTTCTTAAGTGGGTATGGATCAAAACCACAAACTTGAATGTGAATATAGTATCATGTTTCTTTATTTTCTTTCATTCAACTTGCAGCTGAGTACAGCTCCTAGTCTACCAGGTGGTGGGAGATCCAGCCTCTGACATTATTTTCTATCCTTCCTTGAAGTTTGGCAAAGCTTCTGGGAATTTTCTCAGAGACAAAACATCAAGGCAGTCCAGCCAGTCCTTTATTTACACTGGTTACCACTGAGATGCCCATTATACCAGCCCACATGGTCCCCATGAATGTGCTGTGTTTGTGCCAATCTTGGGCTGCAGGAATCTTTGGCACAGCTAGAAGTCTTGGCACCCGCCATCCAGCTGTTTTAGATGTTGCCCTCTCACCTGGCAATAAGTCATATCAATAATCCTTAAATTCTTTTTTGTGCAGGCTTTGGGACTGAAGTGATTGGAAACTCAGCATTTTTACTTTATTTTATCTCTAGCCCCAGCTTACCCTTATGTCCCCCTATACCGCAAATACATCTTTTTCTGGCCAACTTCTCATCATCTCAGCTGCAATATCACTGACCTGCTTATATGTATCTGGGTGGGCTCCCTCAGCACCCTCTACCTGCCCATCAACTTCCCTACTACCTGGTACTCAAAGTGTGATTCACATTTTAAGTTGTTAAAAATGCAGAATCTTGGGCGGGCCACGGTGGCTCAGCAGGCAAGAATGCTTGCCTGCCATGCTCAAGGACCTGGGTTCGATTCCCGGTGCCTGCTCATGTAAAAAAAAAAAAAAATGCAGAATCTCAGGCCCTACCCCAGATAAAAATGTGCATTTTAATGATATCTCCAGGTGACCCATATGCATTCTAAAGTGTGAGGAGTACAGACCTATTGGACCATAAGATCCCTGATCACAAGGGTACAGTCTTTTTTACTACCCTATCCCCTTTGGCAGTGCCTAGCCCATGACAATCCCACAATAAATAACTGCTGGATGTGTGTGAATGGCTTGTAATAATCATGAAGTCCAAATATTCAGTTTGCAGCAGCTGCTATAAGGGCAGGATGTGTGCTTAATGTGTAATCTGGGAGGTGCTAGACTGGAGCAAGCTGAGGATAGGAGTGGAGCCTATCCTCACTCCTACCCTACTCAGTGGAGCCAGGAAGAGTGGGCTGGGCTGAGGCTGGGTAGAGTGACCCACAGGTGTAATAGCCAACCTCATAGGCAAAGTGGGCCCAGGCGGGCTTGGTTGGCTTCACAAAAATTGTGTTCCTACTGAATAACCTGAACCAGGAGGGAGGAGAACAGAGACTGACCCAAAGAAGCAGAAGAGTGGCCAGGGTAGCCTCTGTGAGGGTTCCGGAAGGGCATGGTGGGGAGTAAGTTTGGACAAGTAGACTGGCATTCATTTCCCATCCAGTATTGAAACAGAAATTCCAACTAAATCAAAGACAAGGCAGAAAATATGAACAAAATCTTCTTTGTTCTAAGCATTCTTTCTTTGCATTTGAAGTTAACAGGGAAAGGAGCCAAAATAAATAGTGGATTAAATCCATCTCTCAAGTTAGAAAATTTGAGATTTTAGTAGATGCTTCTCCACACCTACTTATCTCAAATACATGATGACCTGGACTGACATTAAGGCACCATTAGAGTAACTGGGGCATTGAAATGCTGGCTATGAAAAGATTTTGCTTGTCTGTGCAGACATCTCCCTGCCAACTGGTCTCTCTGGAGGAATGTTTGATGTCAGCCACATGGGAACTGTCTACAGGTGAAGCAGTTCACTCCTACTGGCATCTCCTTTTTACTAGGTGATAACCAGATGCCCTTCTGGGATGCTTGTACATTGGTGCCATATTAGTTGCAGAAATTCCCCCCTTTGTTAAACATAAATCTTGTGGGTTATGCCAAGAAGGCTTAGCTTTGGGCCTAGGATGGGAGAGAAAAATGGAAGCAGCACTATTTTAACACTGTGTCAAGGGTCCCTGAACTCTATAGGTCAGAGGGATGTCAAGCCTTTGAAGCCTTCTGCCCTCCTTGCCCTGGAATACTAGGATCTGTTTTTGGGACTTGAGCACATAGCACTCACTCTGCCTCTGCCCATGGCCAACTTCAACACCCTCTGCAGAAGTTAGCACCTCGGATAATCCAGTGTATGCTTGCAAATTCCATCTTGCCCATATAGGCATGAGATTCTGAAAGAAAAATCGTGTCCTTTCTCATTCCATTCCCCTTCACCTCTCTCTGCTTATAATGAACTCTGAGTATTCGCTTCCAGAGCCCTCATGGGGAGGTGTCCGCAGCCGTCTCATTCGGCTTCTGATCCCCGGCCGGCGAAGGGAACAGGAGGGGAGAAAGAGACAGACGCAGGCAAACCAACTTAAGTGACAAACACGGGTTCGAGGCACGCAACGGTTGTGAGCACAGACCTTTACTGGAGTTAAGCTTGCATTCTCTGTTACAGATTCCACGCGGGACAAGATACCCCGCGGGGGAACAACCTCTATGCGGCCGTCAGGTACGGCTCCCTGTGGGTCGTCTCCACCCACCCTGTCCGGGTAACCTCTTATATACTGTGCCCAAACCCAATAGGTTAGTGCCACGTATACAGAGGTGATTGGAAGATAGGGTTGGTGGGCGCGTGCGTCATACGCGGAAACAGGATGCGGGCGCCATCTTGACTCACTCGATGGGCGGGGGGAACTCTAGAGCAGGCTGCGGCGTGTCCACTAGGCCCGACCCGGGAGGCGGCTCTCCACATCTCCCCCTTTTTTATTTTGACCCAGTGTCTCCATTGATGAGTGAGCTCCCGTGGGCTTGAGCGGCCCACTACATGTTTTGGTGCTTTGGGGAGTCTGGACTAGGCTTGCTAGGCACCAACCAGAATGCCTCCTCATATAGAGACCGGAGAGCCCGTGAACTGGAAACAACGTGACTCTCCCTGCAGTGCTTCGCCTCGCAACTGGGTTATGTAGGGGGGCAGGAGAGCGGCAACCAGAGCCGAGAGCGTCATTAGGTGTCTCTGTGCAATGGCCGGAGTCTAGTCTGGCCAGGACCGTGACTCCGCCGTAGAGATCATCCTTTAGACAAAAATTATGACTTCTGGTGCCGCCTTTTACACCCGGGACACGGCCATGGGCTTTGCAGCAGATCCTGTTTTCGAGCGCCCCGCCCTGAGTGGCCGGGACGGGTCATACGGTGAGGGGAAGGACTGGGTAGCGGGACGGTCGTTGCCAGGAGCATCAGGGGCGAGTGACATAGCCAACATGGTAGTGACAGGTAATTGCTGCTGTGTCTGGAACAAGCGTTCTAACAAACATTTAACAGTGACTAAGCCCACTAATAGTCCCACTGCCACGAGGATCCAAGTAGTCAAATTGGGCCAAGAGAACCATGAGGTGACTCGGTTCCACAGACTTTGTACAGTCTCGCCCAGTTTGGAAAGGTCGAAGTCAACGGGGGTCAACTTGATATCCCCAAGCACTCGAAGGTCTGAATCCACCTGTTGGGAGAGGTTAGTAAAGGTAGGGAGGTTTTAAAGCTGGTCCCCTTTCTATACGATAGAAGGGTGACTAGCGCTCCTGTTGTCATCTTGTCGTTCGTCGCCATCATCAGCAGAGTTGGAGGCCGGGTCGGACGGTTCAGGTTGAAGGTTTGCTGATTTGTTGGGCAGCAGTTCCTCGGCGCCCCCGGGCGGTGTCACGGTTCTCACCAGTCTTTCTGGAACCCACACAGGTTGACGTCCTGGTTCCTGGGGAAAAACACAAACAGAGCCTCTGGCCCAGCTGAGCACCGGGTCAGGGCCTTGCCATTGTCCTGACAGGACATCCTTCCATCGGACTAGACCTCTATGTGGAGGACTCGGAGTAGTGTGCTGAAGAGCAGGTGTCATTCCTAGTGAATTTTCATTTAAAAAATTATATGTAAATAAGGCTACAGACAGTTGAGCCTTCGGGAACAGGCCGTGGCCTATTCCCCCTTTCTGTTTTTTGAGCAAGTCTTTAAGAGACCTGTGTGCTCTTTCAATGATTCCTTGCCCTTGAGGGTTGTAGGGGATACCATGTTTTAATTGCACTTCCATATTTTCACAAAATCTTTGGAAGGCTTTGCTGGTGTAAGCGGGTCCGTTGTCTGTTTTTAATATTTTCGGCTTACCCCAAGCTGCCCAAGCGGCAAGGCAGTGTGCAATTACTTGGTGGACTCTTTCTCCTGATTCGGCAGAGGCAAATAAAACTTGAGAACAAGTATCCACTGACACATGCAGGTATTTAACTTTACCATACTCTGAGTGATGGGTGACATCCATTTGCCAAATGTCTCCCGGGATGAGACCTTTAGGGTTAACCCCAACTGAAGGGACTGCTCTTTGTTCTACACAATTTCCGCACGCTCGGACTATATCTCTAGCTGTCGCACGTGGTATATTAAACCGCCTAGCTAGGGTACCTGCATTGATGTGAAATTTGGCATGGAACTTTTGGGCTTGCTGATACGGCGTCTGCACAGGGAAAATGTGTGGCTCTCGAGAGGCTACATCTACTATGTGATTTCCCTGTGTCATGGGGCCAGGCAGGCCTGTATGGGCCCTAATATGAGTTATGTAAAAGGGGTGATGTCTAGCAAGTATTGTCTCTTGAAGTTTGAGAAAAAATGGTCTTACTGAGGAGGAGTACTTTATAATGCCTACTGTCTCTAAAACTTTTACAGAATTTACGACGTACAAGGAATCAGAAACAATATTCAGGGTAAAAGGAGCATTGGGGCCATACTGATGGACGGCCTGCCTCAACTCCTTTAAGACTTTGTAATCATATGACTCATACTGATTGTTACCTTGGGGATTGACAATAACCGGGTACATCTCTGAGACTGGTTCCGGCCCAAGTGGCTTGTAACCACCCAGCATACCAAAAGGTCTAAAAGTTGAAAAAGGAATCCAATTCCAGAAATGCCTCCCTCTATTGTTTGATGACGTGGGACCCTGAGGGCCTGCGTACGCAGGCGGGGGGCACAGCTGTAACTGCCCCTCCCTAAACCAGCCTGTAGGGGGTTCCGGGTCTCGCAAAGGAGGGCCACTGTAATTACCTGATTCGGCCACCAGAGGGAGCCCGTGGTGAGGGTTTTTGGCGAGATCACCAAAACCATTCACCGGAAGCCGCCGCGCCCCTGCAGCAGGCGCTGGCGGGGCGGAAGGCTGCGTGGGTGAGACAGGGGGCCTCCCCCAATCGATCAGCGGAGGCGCGTCTGCACCCTCGGTCTCGTCACCATCTGACTCTGAGTCAGAGTCGTCTGAACTAGCGCCAGACTCTGGCGGCTTACAAGTGGGCGGCTCACTTTCACAGGAGCCGTCCGCTAAAAGGGTCTTTAAGGGAGCTAACAAAGGTGAACTTCCTGACTGCCCCATGCTTGCAGTCGGCACTGTACTTTAATCACTCGGAGAGCTCTTCCGAGTCCCCGGGGCTACCTGAAAGCCCGCGGGCCTTAACTCTCACATAATAAGAAGTACTCACCTTCTCGCGGTGATCAGGCGCGGGAAGTCCGCTGCGAGCTCAGGATGCACGTCCTTCTCAGTTCAAGAAGAGACAGTACGGCTCTCCTTGCAGAAGAGGTGTCGAGAGAGGAGGTTCCCCGTACGGGCCACCACTTGTCCGCAGCCGTCTCGTTCGGCTTCTGATCCCCGGCCGGCGAAGGGAACAGGAGGGGAGAAAGAGACAGACGCAGGCAAACCAACTTAAGTGACAAACACGGGTTCGAGGCACGCAACGGTTGTGAGCACAGACCTTTACTGGAGTTAAGCTTGCATTCTCTGTTACAGATTCCACGCGGGACAAGATACCCCGCGGGGGAACAACCTCTATGCGGCCGTCAGGTACGGCTCCCTGTGGGTCGTCTCCACCCACCCTGTCCGGGTAACCTCTTATATACTGTGCCCAAACCCAATAGGTTAGTGCCACGTATACAGAGGTGATTGGAAGATAGGGTTGGTGGGCGCGTGCGTCATACGCGGAAACAGGATGCGGGCGCCATCTTGACTCACTCGATGGGCGGGGGGAACTCTAGAGCAGGCTGTGGCGTGTCCACTAGGCCCGACCCGGGAGGCGGCTCTCCACAGGGAGGGAGAATAGATCTGATTGAAGCCAGTCCACCCAGTCTTGTCAGCACAAAGCTGCAGAGAAGGAAACAGTGCAGGCCAGAGACATAAGCCCTGGGGAACTTAGAAGAGCTCTATTTCCCCTTGGATGCAGAGAGAAGGGGGAGAATGTCGTATGTTATTTTGAGATCAGAGTTCAGCTGAACTGGGACTTCATTTGCAGAAGCAGCAGCTGCTGCCTAGATATGATCTAGGGCTTGTGACAGGGAAGAGGCATTGACTTTCTCACGTTGGTTTCAGGAATTCTTGCCAAAGTGGAGATTCACCTCCCAGCAGCCTGGTCACCGGCTTGGACGTCCGTGTGCACAAGCTCTGCCAATATATGTGGCATTTCTGCTGAGACTTGAGAAACACTGTTCCTTCCCAAACCTCACCACCCAACATAACCCCTGTCCTGCTCATTCCAAAATCAAAAGCGAAATCCAATCCAAAACAACAAATTATATGGCCCTTTCTTCCTTCCTAAATGTGCTTGTAATTTAGTAAATTGGGGTTGAGTCATATTCAGTGTAGTGACTTTGTTTACACTGTTAAACAGTGTGACTGTGGGGTGTGGTAACTACATAGGCTAGGTTGGGATCCCAGTTCGGCTCTTGCTGGCAAGTCACTTAATCTGAGTGTCCCCATCTTCACAGGTAAAATGGGGACTGTAATAGCACCTATAGTTCTTCTCTCCTAAGATTTACTGAAAGAATGAAATGAAACCTTATATTTACAGGCCTAACACAGTGCTCTACTATGGCAAGCACTGAGTAAATATTGGATTTTTTGTGTGTTGTTTTTCCTTTTTCATGGGGAAGCAAATCCCTCCTCTTTCTTCTAGGTGAATCCAGGCTATATTACCTAGTGGGCAAGTCAGTGTCCAGTCTTCCTTACTTATCTATGCCTTTTCTAGTCCCAACTCTTTGGTTTGATTGATAAACAAATGGTAAAGGTATGCTTGAAATGCTTTATGTTTGGAAATACCTTGGGGAAAGGGGCTGTTAGAAAAGAAAAAGGAAGTGAGGAGAGGACTGATGAGAGAACCCACAGACCATTGATGGACAAACCGAGCTTGTGTTGCACCCTACGCTGACCTCTTCTAGGTTTGTGAAGTCCACTGTTTTGGATTATGGATTATAAATACAGTTCCACAATTCGTTATCAGCCATTCTGAAACCCAGGAAAGGACTGAAAACCAAAGCGTTTTCATTTCGCCCAAGGCTATTTATACTCTTTATTTCACTTAGTATGAACATTGGTAAGCTTTATTACAAAGATAGATATTAAGGCACTGATTCCATGGTCCTGCCACAGCCTCTACTGGGAGTGTTAAATAATAAATAATATATGCACTGTGTTACTATTCTAAATTCTGAAAAATCCTGAATTTGAGGGCCAAATCTGTGCCCAATGACACTGACTAAAGATTTTCCTGTAACAAAAACTAACTTGAAGTAGCTTGAGCAAACAAATAATAAATTGGGGGTGGTAGGGGAGAAATTTATTTCAAGGATTATAGGATTATCTCACAGAACCATGGGGCAGAAATGCAGCTGCCTCTGGAAAGGGATGGAAGCAGGACCCAGCAGGTCTTGGGCAACCTCTGTAGAGTTCTGAATCTTATGGCACTGATATGGGTGGTTGCTGCTGATGCACCAGTCATAACCCTGGGAGACTAATCTATGGCAAGTGGTAGGAACTTAACTGATGGATTGACTTTCCAATCTGACATATTCTTTGCTTGGTGACCAGCATGAGTTAGTTGCACTTTCCTATTAAGCCCACCATCAGAACTTGCCTTTTGTAGAGTCTCTTTATGCTGGTCTTCCAAGGCTCTGCTAAACTTCCATTCAATGGAGTAGCAGTCAGGTTGACTGAACACTTGTGAGTCCCCATGTTGTTTCTGATCAATTCTTAATGGCTCCTTCACTGGGTCTGGCTATAGCAGGACTCAATCAGAGTTGATTTTCCCAACAGCCTTAGGGTGTCATTCATCTGAGACATATATGAGAAATGAAGTAAAATGGGCGAAGGATGGCAAAAAAAAGCAACTGGTGATTTGAAATGAAGGACTCACTCAGGACCTACCCTGTTCCTCAGCATTTCTTTGGGCTTTCACTTTGAGTTCCACTCATATAAGCTCTCTCCTTGGCCAGCAGGACTTGGGGCCTGGTTGCATTTGAACATGACTATTTGGGATTTGGGAGATGAACCTGTAAATCAGCCTAATTATTTTTCTTCTAAGTACATTTATGAAGCTGTAGAACATCTCTAAATGTCCTTTCCCTACTTGCTTCTTTTCTAAAAGCTTCATACATAGGCATAGGGGATATCAAGAATCTAAATCAACATGGACAATAGTTAACTGTCAGGAAGTGGGAGCTTTGAGACACGTACCTAAACAGTAGTCACAGACATTCACAAAATATTAGCCCAGTGGTTAAGGGTACAGACTCTGAAGCAAGCCTTTTTAGGTACATGTCCTAGCTGTGTAACCTTGGGCAAGTTAAGTTACTTAACCTTTTGTTGTTTCTTCATCTGTATAATAGCAACTATTTCATATAGTTGGTGTGAGGATTAAATGAGGTAATATATGTAAAAGTGCTTAGAAAGCACCTGATATACAATAAATTCTAGATAATATGTGCTATTTTCAGATTTATCCATGTACTTTCCTCTGATGAGCATGGAGTCTGTCAGAATCTTCTTCATTCATTAAACAAATATTTATTGTAGATATTTTGTATCTATCATGTACAGGCATTTGCATTTGAAAGGGTGATCCATTCATTTATCTTCTACTCTAGTGTTGAAGATCGATATTAAACAAGTTATTATACATGTAATGAGCATATTAACTCAAGCTTTATACTTTTTAAACAGATTACCAGAAATCAGAACATCATAAATCCAACTTACTTGTCTTTACCCTATGAAACTCTGTACTAAATATCCCATACATTCTTAAGGATCAGGGAATCATTAGTACTGAGGATGACTTAGAATAGCAGTCATACCAAGAGTTGCTTGCTTGGGATAAGAAGTAGTTTAAATCTTGGGTTTGGTAGGAAAAGAAGTTATTTTCCTTCCCATCTTATTTGTGGAAACCAAAGATGTTTACAGAACAGGTGAAGTCATTGTTTTTGGTTCCAATAATAATATTAATAATTAGAAGATTTGAATGCTTAGCAGTTCATTCTTTACCGTCAATTGTAATAGCAATCATATGAAATCGAGGGGTGGGGTTTATCCCTAATTTACAGATGAGAAGACTGAAGCTCAAAATAGTAAATGCTGAGTCCAAATCGCAGGCATAGCCAGTGCCTGAAACATAATCAGCATAAGAAATAATTTGTTGGATTGAATGGCTTCGGGCATCCTGACTCCTTGTGTAGTGTTGTTTCTGATTCTCCATGCAGAAGACAAGTAAAACCTCAATTATGTAGTATTTTCAGATTTCACACTCACTTAGTATTATTAGAATTATTTATCTAATATTCCACTTCTTTCCAAATAACAGTTGAACATTTTCTTCCTGACCCTTTTTAGTCCCAGAAGCTGTGTATCTGCACCTTTTTTTCTGTCTACTAATTCAGAATGTAGAAAACTAATTTTCAAGGCATATCTTTGAAAATCTTACATATACATTTAGTAATTTTTCAAAATCATAACATGATGCTTCCTGCCAAGTTTTTCTGTAACTGGAATTTACAGGCAAAGTAGAATTAGTGGTGAACATGCTTCAACCAGTCCTAGAATTATTTCTTTCAGAGCCAATCTTTTCCAAACCATTAATATTCATCAGAGGCTGTTCTCATAAAGATTGTCATGCAAAAAGCTTAAGAAGTACATTTGTTGCCCTGAAATTGTTGGCAAGATATAAAACTAAGTATTGCACATACATGAAAATAGAAAAATAAAATCTGTCTTCACTATCTTGATTAAACATGATGCAGTAGTTACATTCCATTGATAACTGTAACAACTACAGGACGCCTAATTTTAACCTCGGTCACACTACATCAGCAAAACCAGAAAAATGACGTCAAGATAGGTGTTCACTATATTTCACTTTCAACAAATGTCTCTGTTTTAAAAGTCTTCTCTGAAAGTAAGGAGTAAGGTTGAACTGCATTTAATGTATGCATGAAAACAGCAAGTGCTTGATTTATTTTAATGCACAGGAGATGAAATGAATGAACTCAAGAAATAATGGAAAATGAAAACTGAAGTATAAATCTTAAGTCAGCCATCTAATTGGAAAGCAGGATGGTAAAGATTTGCAAGTTGAATTGCATATTTGATCACTCACCATTTTTCATTTGTAACTTACTCCCTTGAGGAGAAGTAGTATAACAGAGATTTAGGATTTAATGGACAATTATGATTACTAAATCATTATATAGATATTTCTTTTTACTTTCTGGTATATTAGAGTGTACAGAAGGGAATGCCTGAAATCTTTGAACTATAATCCAGCTGCTTTGATCTCTGGTAATGATAGTATAGCCTTTTTTGTGCCCTTATGATTGTAAAAACTCTGTGACTGACCTTTATTTGTACCTTTTATCCAGTTTTTCTTTTTTACTTTAGAGTCTTCTCTAAATCCCTAAAGACAACGCCTAAATTTCTTAGTTATCACTAAAGACAGCCCCTAACTTTTATTAATACAGGGTTGGGTCAGCCCAGAACTAACCCACCCCAATTCCAAAGTTATTTTGATAACCGAAACTGGATCTAACCAAAAATTACCCCACCTGATATGGGTAGTAGCTTAAACTTTCACCCACAAACCAACTATACCTCATTATAATACTAAAAATCATGCCCATCATTATATTAAGACCGCCATTTTCTTACATATGTTCTTTGACTAAACATGTAATCAATCTGTGCATGTTCAATAATTAGATCACTTCTAATTACATCCTCTGGAGCCGTTGTGCTCATTATCCTAGAACCTGCCCATCTTATGACACTATGAAGTTTTGGGGAGTACTGCATTTCAGGGAGACAAATTTGGGGCCAATCGGCCATCTGAGAATCCACCGCCTTTGTCCTGTATCAATAGCCTTCATTCACTTATTCATGTGCTTACTTCCTCCTTCATTCAGCAAATACTAATGGACATCCTACCAGGTTCCAGGTACTGTTTTGACACGTACTGGGGACAAAGCAGAAAACTTGGTCCCACTCTCATTGAATTTATATCTGAGTGGGCAGTGTAGAACATAATAAAAAATATTGTATGTCAGATGCTGATAAGTGCTATGAAAAAGAGAACTACCTAGTGGCGGGGTCAAGAAAGCCATGGTGAGAAAGTGATACTGGAGTAACCCTGAATGAAGTGAGGGAGCCAGTGCCCGGACAGCTGGGGAGACTGTTTTCCTGGCAGACGCAAGAGCAAGTGCCAAGGGCCTGAGAAGGGACACTCGTCGGAATACTTGAGGAAAAGCAAGGAGGCCAGTGTGGCTGGAGTGGAGAAATGGGGAAAGTTGAAGGAAGTCAAATCAGGTAAGGCCAGGGTGGGGTTAGGGAATTTTATTGAGGGAGGTGAAAAGCCAGAGGAGGATTTTGAGCAGAAACATCAAGGGATCTCTCTTTTATTATAAAAGAACCGGACCAGCTGCTGTATGGTTTGAGACCTCTTGGAGAACAGTGAGGTTTGAGAGAGGTACTGGGTGTGAGGAGAAATTTGCTTTGATTTCTGCTACCCTCACTTAACTAGTTCCATGCCTGCAAGACTCAACTCCTCAGCTGTAAAGTGGGAGTGAGACTGCCTTCTACTCCCTCTGGGAGAAAGCTGGGAAGATTACCTTTCACATATGGTAAAGACCTCCCAACACCGATGTGCTTATGATTGCCCTCAAGCCCTGGATCAGTGATGTATGTTGCTGATTTTCCTATTTTCATGCCCCAGAGTGTTCATATAAGGATCACATGAGATCATACATGTAAAGTGCCTAGTGGAGCTCAGTAACCATTGGTCTCCTTCTCCATCTTTTTACTATTGGACTCCGAAGTACCAGCTTCCCTTCTTTCCCCTGAGGACTCTGAGCAGGAGAAGATTAGTGGCTTAGGAGAGTGATTTGAAAAATCTGAGAGGAGAGCTCTTGATTCTGAGGTCCTGGGTCAGGGAGACCCGTGAGCAGAGAGGAACTGTAGTGAACTCATTCACTCATAGTTTTATCATTTCATTTAAAGCAGAGGGCCTTTTTCTCTCCTTTATTCATTCATGCATTTGTGTTTCAATGTAGTACATCTTGGTAGAAATAATTTTTAAAAAGCCAAATGTCTAGAGTCTTGATATAATTATCTTCCATTCCCAACCCTACTCCAATTCCAAACTCTGAATGTAGCTAAAGTTAAGTTAGCATGTATCTTCCTTTAGTTTTCCCTTGCTTATTCAAACAGTTATAAACACATCTATAGATTTATGGTGGTGGTTGTCTTTTGTTTTCTTTTTTTAAGAAATTGGCTCCAGGATTCCACAAAACTTTCTGAATGATAGCTAAAGCATTTAAGAAGGCATTTTATAGGTAGAATATCAATAGCTTTTATGAGATTTTCAAAAGTGTCTAGCATCTTACCCCACACCCAAAGTAAGCGCCAGTCATTTTAAAATTCCTGAAATTTGGAAACATGGATTAGACAAGATTTCTGAGGTCCCTCTACTATTGAAATTTCACCGAATTTGTTCATATTCAAATCCAGTGAAAGCTGTTTTCTCTGATATGCCACTTACTGGATTTCTCCTATTAACTGATCCTTAAACACAGCTGCCATCAAGTCTTGAGTTCCTTCAAGATCATGAAGGGAAATCTTATCCTGATGCTTAATAGAAATAGTTAATTATTTTCTCTGAATATAGTTTATTGCATTCTAATTATTCAGAATTCAATAATACTTGTCTATGCTACATAACAGTTTTATCAATCAGAGTTTTGCATTAACCCAAAATACAGGTTTGTTATATAGTAGGAAGACAAAAAAATGTTATAAGTCCAAATATTGGCAAACTCTTCTATCATTTTAGGATTATCTGTAGATAATCCAGAGGTTTCAGCAACCAGAAAACAAATCTAATCCTATATCTGCATGAATTAGCGAAATATGTAAGTGTGTAAAAACCCTTATTAAAATCTGTATAGGGATGGAATCCACTAGTCTTGGAGCTTAAAACCAGATGTGATGGAATTGTGTTTTCCTAAGCAAGGCAGCACTTCCAGTAAAGTAGACACACATCTGTTTGGTTGTCCGCAGAGGATACAGTTGTTTTTAGATCTAAAGCCAAATCCATTTAAATCAGCCAGGACCTTTTCCATTTGAAAGTGAAAAAAAATAAGGATCTTTCTCACATCGTGCACTGATGTTGCTCTGCTCCCATGTTGGGGCAATTACTACAAAGTTTAGATGGATATAAAATGTTAAGTGCTTACCTCATTGATTTTTAAATCATCCCATCTAAATTTGATCAGATGATCAAACTGGAGAAAGGAATGATGATGAGAAATCTCAGAGACCATAGAGCCAAGTCCTACTTGTAAAATTTTATACTTTGAAGTAATTTTAGTCTTAACACATAAGTTGCATAAATGGCACATAGAATCCCCATATATCATTCACCCTCCTTCTAATGTCAACATATTACATTGCCATAGCACACTTCTCAAACCCAAAAAGTTAATAAAAAGTCGTAAATTTTAATAATTTTTCTGAAAGCAAATTTCATTTTTAGCCTTTGTTTGAAAGAAAATTGGCAAGTTGTCTTTACAGATTGTGCACACACACTCAAAGCCAGATCTAAAAATTCCTTCATTCCAAATAACTTGAAAACCAACGTTAAAGTACAGTTCAGCCAAGATCTCTTGCAGGGTTTCTTCCTCATTTTGGATAAGAATCTTTGAAGATCTGAACAGCAGTTCCTACAAACAGCTGCTTGGAAGGTCTCATCAATTTGACTTATTGGAGAAGAAAAAAAATTGTGGTTGAGTCTTCTTGTGTTTATGTTGATGATTTAAGTAATGAGGCACAACTTTGAAAATTATACCGTCTGTGACTGGTTCTTTATCACCAAATCTAGAGCCGTGGGGAATATATCCTCTGTAGCAGGAGCCAAGAAAAACTGTCTTTCACTCAAGACTCTGACATTTTAAACTGAATTCTCATTTTAGCCTTGCTGAGGCAAGAGGTATGTCTTACATGGTGTGGGGAATCCTCAGGGCCATGCCACTGACCAGTCCCGGTTGAACGGAGGCCATAAGTTTCTGAAGGGCTCACAGCAGCTGCAAACATCTGCAACAATCTAGTGTTAAGATGAATGAGCCCCTCGGGTTCCCGGCTACTTGAGTCCATCAAGGCATTGTGAATTTAGACACATGTTTCTGCTTTGAATACTGGGAAATGAGTGTACAGTTTCCCTGACTGTTGCCAGGGATGATGGTTATTCACAGTCATGCTCTGACGTTTTCCGAAGCCATTTAATGGTACCTGTAGGAGCTGACATCTGTTGACTAGAGTAGACAAGCATTTTCTGTTTTGAAAAGCAAGGTCTTCCCTTGGGAAGCAGCAATGAGAGAGATCACATGTATTTCTCTATCAGAACGCATTTTAGATTTATAGAGCTAGGCATGGTGTGGAGACGTCACAGGATGGTTTGTTGCTCCCAAGCTAAATGAAAACTTGACTCCAGCCAACCCATATGTCAGTTTTTAAAATACATCTCAGATTACACATTTGCCGTCTGTTCATTGAGGCACCTCAAAGAAACCAAAGCTGTTTAGAAGACTGTTTTTAAAGTAGTCTCAGGCACTTTCTAAGGCTTGCATTTGTTAGAGACACCCTCTGTTTTCTGGGCCAAAGCCACTTTTCCTAAAAGGGTCTTTGGCTCACAGTTGTGCTCATATCTTCCACTCCATTGATCAGGCCAGAAACTTAAACCTATACCTCCCTCTCCCTTAACTGCAATTTTATTCCACTGTCAAACCCTATTGTGTATACCTTTTAATGCATTTTGGATTTCTTCATTTCTCTTCATTGTCATCTCTCAATTAGAATACAGTAGCACCATCCAATTTGTAGGTCCCCTGACCTCACTCTTGCCCCATTCCAATCCAACCTCTTCAATATATTCAGAGGGAGAGTTTAAAACAAACCTAGTCATATTTATTTAAGTGGTTCATCAGTGGGCATAACTCATGTTGCAAACAACATGTAAATCTATTCTTTTTCTCCTACTATCCTTTTAAAAAATGTATTCAATATGGTAGTTGTCCCCTTGTTCCTAGATAAAATTCTGGCAGGCCATCACTTTTATGGTCACTCTCAGGTAATGGCAGTCTTATGTCACTTTAAGTCACAAAAAAGTCCCAGTTCAGTAATAAGAATGCATCCAGCCCAAGATGATAACATTTTAAAACTATGACTCCTCCTGGCCCCCAGCCCTCTGCTGTGCTAAGACTTGTAATGCGGCTGTGTGCCTCAGGGAATGGAGCAATGGAGATGCAGCAGGATTTTGCTCCTGTTCCGAGACTTCCTTCTCCTAGGAAGGGCTGCTATTTTGGACCTTTCCAGGATCAAAGCAGAGGGGAGGGAGCAGGAGACAAGAGATAGCATAGTCCTTTCTCAGTCGGGTAAGTGCTGTCTGGGCCAGGACGGCTAAAGCTAACTCTTTAAAGAAATCTTTGGTGGGAGATTCTCACTAAATGGATGACCCGCCTGGTCCACTCAAGGTCCAATCATCTGTGGCCTTGGAAGAGTGATGCCCCAGAGTAGGACTGTGGTGTGGTCTGTAGTCCAAGGAGATGTGGTTGAGTCATCAGAATTTAACTAAGAAATAGAAGCTGAAAGATACTGCTTTAGTGACTAGCTGTAACAAGCTAAGTTACCTGCCAGGGGCACTGTTTCTATTTAAAGCAGGACCAGCTGTAGCAATGTCTTCATTTCCTAAGACTAACACAAATGACCACAAACTAGATGGCTTAAAACAACAGAAATTTATTGCATCACAGCGCTGGACGTTAGAAGGCCCAGATCAAGGTGTCAGTGGGAACGTGCTTCCTCTGAAGCCTGCAGGAAAGAATCGGTCCCATGCCTCTCTCCTGGCTTCTGGTGGTTTGGTAGCAATCCTTGGCATTCCCTGTCTTATGTTGCTTTAATCTTTGCCTCCATCATCACAGGGCCTTCTCTGTGTCTGTGTCTCTTCTCCCCTCCTTATAAGGACACAAGTCCTTATTGGATAAGGGCCCACCGTAATCCAGTACAGCCTCATCTGAACACCTGCAAAGACCCTGTTTCCAAATAGGGTCACATTTACAGGCCAGGGGTTAGCACTTGAACATGTCTTTTGGGGAGACACATTTCAACCCATAAGATGCGCTCGTCCTAATCCTGAGACAATGCTGTGTACACCCTCAGCACAAACTGTTATTCTCTTCCTAGATAAAAATTTACCTAGGAAAATTTATCTAGTCCCTCATTTTTTGGTTTATGGCTATAAATCCAGATGACTTCCTTTCAGGAACTGGAACACAGTGCTTTAATTTAGAGAGAGAGAGAAGGAAAGGGAGAAAGGAAGGAAGAAAAAAGAAAACCCTAATAAATACAGAAGCAAAAAGGAAATTTAGTCTTGGTTCTGTTTCCTCATGTAACCGATAACCCTTTTTACCTGGAAAGTTGAGGACTTCATCATGGAATGCTTCCCTCCCTTACTGGAAGTTAACTAGGAAATTTTAAGATGTGGCTCTTGGGAAGAATCTCCAGGTGGGAAGAGGATCCAATTTCCCTGTCCCCCTGAGTTACCCCTATAGCTACCAAACTGGACCAGAGCACTGGACTGAGGCATGGTACTTCTCCTTTTTTTTTTTTCCTTATTAATGGATTTTTTAATTTGTTTATTGTCATGTTTCCAAATGTGAGCAAGACCCTTTCTTTTGGTTCACTTAGTACAGCTGATAATGCTTCAAATTTTCAAAAGATTTTGCCAAATCCTGAGGGAGACCAGCAAGGAAATACACATTGACAGTTTCAAAGTCTACAAATGGACCGATGTGCGCTCTAATGGTGGTTGTCCTGCTTCTCCAGGCTCTCCTGCCCATTCACAGTTCCACACCAGCTTCTGATCTCAGCACTGTAATCCCAAAAGGTTGCTACAAATCTGCAGGTGTCTTGCTGGAAAAGTTCATGGCCTATCTTCAAACAGAGGACCTTTAAGTGTTCCTTCCTAGAAATGCTGAACCCTATTATGGGCCCAAGAAAGAGTTGGATTCCTTCACGGCAGTAATACTCTATCCCCCTAACCCCATGACTTTTCCTCCCAGGTACAAATTTCAGACTGAAAGGAATATGCCTTTTCTCTATACAAGAAGTACATACGCCACAAAATAAGTCACCTGTTAGAGAAGACCCCATGGCTAGATCCAGGACATTGGCCCTAATACGTGCCCTAGACAATACCTGTATCAAACCCCATTATATGCATAAGGTCCATATAAAAAGCAGTCTGAGCATATAGGAATGAGAGGATCATTTCCTCACAGATTCACAGCAGACCAAGTTTCTATCATGCTTCTGCATTATCATTTATAATATTGAGTCACGTATCTATATGACACAATATTAGACTGTCGTTATAAATCACATTTCAAAGAATATTAAAATATGGAGATATGTTTTCAGTGTAATGTTAAAGGAAAAATGGTTTATAAGGCTTGTATATAGTATGATTCCAATTTCATTTATATATATAAATAGAGAGAGAGCAAGAATCAGATTACCAAGTGGGTTGAACAATGGTTATTTCTTTCTGATGTGATTATAACAATTTTTATTTTCTTTTTATGTTTATAGTCATTCCAAATTTTCTACAGTGAGCTTGCATTCATTTTCTAATCAGAAAAACATTATGACTTTCTGTTTTAAAGAACGCAATATGAGCCTGTGTTATGACTATCTTTAGGAGATGTGCCCAGACAGAAGACAACTGAGCAGCTTCCTTTAATTAGCAAATCTCATTAGAAGTAATGGAGGTGCAAAGCCCTGGTCAGATTGAGTATTCAATTTGCTCATGCTTGACTACAAACAGGTGAAAACTATGCACTCATCACAAGAGCAAGTGGACTCTTAAAAAGAAAAGTTTTCTTGGAACACAAGGCAAAAATCCTCTTTTCTAAGCAATTTCCTAGCTAGTTGCAGTTTTTCTACAGGCACATCTAAAGATCTCTTTTGAACTGGGTTACTCAAATTTGCTAGTTCCTAATATTCCCAGGCAATCTTCTTTATCAAACTGTGTTCATTATATTTGTATTCTACTGACTGTGCATCAGTGCTCAATGACTCCACTGCAAAAAGATGATCTGAGACTTTCTGGAAAGCTGGTGTGTTTATTTCCCTAAGTGTCTTGGGGGCAGAGGTGTTTGTTCACTTTGAAATCAGACTACAGAAGGAGCAGGCCTGTACTGTGAACCCCACGGACCCTCAGTAATTGGCTATTGTCTTTTGTTCTTGGGCTGATTGCCTCTATGATCAAACTTCTTAAGGTGAACATTTCTGTGGGGATGTGACCATCTCTGAACTAAGTAGCATCATCTAATGAATAGTTAAGGACTCCAGCTCCCGGGTCAAGCAGCTTTGGGTTTAAACCCAGTTAGAATGTTAGTTCCATGAGACAAGAATTTTAGATGGCTTTGTTTTCTAACATATCCCTGATCCCTGGGACAGTGATTGGCATGTCGTTAAGAGCTTAAAAATATCTGTTGAATAAATGAATTCCAGTTCCATTAATTACTGACTTTGCTACCTAACTTAATAAACTACATCTCAGTTTCCTCAACTAAATAATATGACAATCAAGATGATGCCCTCCTGGCAGGGAGTTAAATACCACCAGGAATTAAATGCCAGTGATAGCAGGCTGCTGGTGAGTATTCAGTAGATGGTAGTTGGTGTGCTTGTTATGTTTAAGTAGGGGGCTTCCTATACAGGCCAGTGCTGAGGCTGTATAGGTGACGAGTTCAATGAGGCAGGCAGTGTGCCATGGGTTCAGGGATGTGGGCGGCTTTCATGCTAAGCCAGACCTTTGTAGCAGGAAGGAAGGGGAAGTGCTGCAAAATCCACTAAGCCCAGAGCTCCCAGAGCAAATGTGCTCCCTGGCAATGATGCTGGGGTGAGGTGGGGGTGGGGTGGTGAGGAGAGATAGGGTGGAGAACCAGGAGGCATGCTTTCAATTGGCCCAGCCACCAGACCATAAACCAGAAAAAAACAGACACAGTGAGTGCAATATGAGCTGCACTGCATGAAGATTACTGACCTGTGATAGGTGGTGGGTCTTATAGCAGCAGCTACCACATTCTTTCACAATGCATAATAATGCAATGGGAAAATGTAGCTTCAAGTAGCCAAATGTTAATGGAATGCTAATGTTCCAGGACCCGGAAGAAAGTAGACTGAAAGAAGGCAAAGTTCAGATGTTGATAGAAAATATCCCCATCTGAGTGCGGAAATGAAGATTCTTGGCAATTTAGATAGGCTGAAGACTAAGTCCTAGCCTGGTCTGTTATGTATCCAATGAGTAGGTGCTGGATAGTGTCAAGTTGATTTCTCTTAGGAGGAGGTTAGTTTTTACTTTCAGCCCCAGTGTGGTTTGTGTGTCTCATTAACTCGACAGAGCCTGCCAGGTCATTTCAGAAGTGGTGCATGCATTATTCCAGTGGCCAAGTCACCTATATTATCTTAATCTCTGCAGGCTCTTATGGGGATGAAAGGCTAACAGATCTCCCTCTTCACTCACCACCTTCTTTTGGAGGCACCTTGTTTGTTGTGAGATTTGAGCCTGCTGTGTAAACCTGATCAGAGGTAGCAGGAGACTGAGGCATTCTTGAGCATGTGGGTGTTCCAGGAGCACGGGAATTCCATCAAGCCGTGAGTCTAAAAGATTCACTCTACGCCTCTGAGTTGCTTCCTCTCTCCTTTGACGGAAGAGTCAGACCTGCTTTAAAACTAAACAAAACCTGTAATTATATTCCTGTGGTGACACTCCTGTAAACAGTAGCTTGAGTTGAAAAGACCAGCTCTGGAATCATGAGAAATGGCAGAATCCTCAGCCTCATCTGGGAGTGGTTCCCTGATGCTCTCTGCTCTAAATGTTTTCCTAAAGGGAGATGGTGAAATGCTACATGCACAACTTTTTCCCAGACCTGTTGGATAACATAGAGAGGACGGCCAAGCATTAAACAGTGCTGGAGATATTTGGAGATAATAGAAATTTGTCTTTTTAGACTCAGCAATTCTTCTTCCACCCCACCACCCCACCCGCACATTATATTTGTTGTCTCTGAAGTTTAAATAAATGAAAGTGACTGATTTTCTTGTGTATGCCACTACACTCTACCTTGCATACTTTGTTTTCCCTTTATTTGTTGTCAAAACCATAGTACATTCCCCTACATTAGATGTCACTCTATTCTAATATCCAGAGACATAAACTGGCCATTATTTGAAATAATAAGGACATATGTATGGCTGGGTTAAGTCTTCACTTTTCACTGTAGCTTATTTTTCTGTCTTCCTGATCATTCCAAGCCCAGGGCCTTTTCTACTGTCCTGGGGTGATTAGGGCCAGATACCGGATCTTTTTTTTTTTCAGGATTAATTTTCCTTGTAATCTGTTTCCCTTTATGGAGGTTGAATGTTTGGGTGAGGGATGTAGAGGGTTGACTAAGTACGCTCTATGGATCAAAATTGCAATAAGTAGCCATACACAGGGCCATGAGAAGGTCTTATTCATCCAAAGGGCTCCTTGCATAATTTTGAGCTGTTGGCTGTCCCTGGGTAGACTAAAGCCAGCAGGTGTCTGGGGGCTAAACCCAACATCCTTACATGTTACTGGCTTGTCATATGGCATTTCTCCTCCCATGTTCCTGGGAGGCTTGTGAGGCCAAGTAAGTGCTGACAGCGTCCACACTGCACCGAGGAACTTGCTGAGACGTGATAATGAAGGCAAGGTTCTAGATGTTCGTCTTGATGGCAATGACTGAAAACCAGTTTCCTAGCAGCTTTTATTGACTTGATGGTCTATCTGGATTTTTTTTATAGGGAGAATTGAAATTCATTCATTCATTTATTCACTCATTCATTCATTTTGTAGATATTTATTAGGTCCCTCCTGTATGTCAGGCACTGTGATAAAGGACTGCATTGACAATAACTGTTCCCAGATATAGGCAGTTTAAAGGGATACCTTGATTATCACTGCCATCGTTATTGTTATCAACATTCATTCATTTAAAAGTATGTATAAAATACCTATTAAATGCCAAGTGTTTACCAGGCATTGTGTGGTAAAGTAAGATAAGCAGAGTCTACACTCTCATGGAGCTCATGGTTTAATGGCAGAAACATATAAATACATGATAATAATAAAAGGTGATAAGTTTTCTGACAAGGGCTGTATGTAATATTAATGTAACCTACCAAAATGTCATATGGTTCATATAGTTCAACCTAATACTATTAATTGAATGTTTCCTATATACCAGGCATAGGCACACATGCTTTATAACTATCACAACTAACCTTCAAGAGAACCCTGGAAAGTAGATTTTATTGTTTCCATTTTATAGATGAGAAAACCAGCATAGAGAAGGTAAATGAATTTCCCTTGGTCACAAGTATTAAGCAGCAGAACTCAGTTGGTCTGACTCCTACATTCTATTTCTACCAGTACAGAAGTATTTTCACGTTGTATACCAGGCCATTGGAGGTGAGCAGAGAATACTGATAGAGTGTAATGCCCACTTGTCATATGGAATAACAGGTGAAATGACGTTTAGCTCCCAGAGTAGTTGTGGTCTCTCAGGTTTCAAAGCCTGCTATCAGCTAGGAGATAGATTGCTAAATTTGCAAAACTTTCTCACTTTCGACTTACCTGTATATTTTCCTTTTGCTTTCCTTGCTTTTAAGTTACTTTAATAGTTCAATTCCTCATTACTGTACTAAAAAGATTTAACTTTTGGCATATAGATTTGCTCTGTCCCAGCACTGTCAACACAGGCAGAGCAGAAAGCTGGCAGTGTGGTCAAAAATGAGGAATGGAGGGAGAAGAGGTATAGGACAAGTTTCTTTGAGGAAAAGGATACATTTAGAGAAGGTTATCCTGCCTGCAAACATACTCACAGACCCAGGTGAGTTAGCAGCTATCCATGTGATCCCACCTGTCCTTGACACAGGTGACTGGACCAGGGCGGACACCTGAACTGAGGCAGGAGCACACAGGTGGGCCTTTGCCATGTGAACTGTGTACCACCCAAAAGGAAAGCAAGGCCACTCGAGCTAAGACCTTTATACTAAGACCCAGAGGGAAGTTGTTAGTCAGATGTAAACCTTTGAGTTGGAAAGTTGTCAGACTCAGGCTGAGGCTGCTATTTGGGGGTCACGTGCATGTCAAAATGAAGAGGGTGTACTGCTCCAGGGACTAGAGTGAGGTTGAGAAGAGAGACCACATGGCCAGTGAAAGCAAAAATGCTCAGTGTCCACCCGTCGGTTCCCTGGCCCAGGACCACCACTGTGCTTCACCCCATGCTCTTGGGTGCCATGTTTTATCACACAAAACCTCCCATTTACTTAAATACCTCGAGTATGCTTCTTGTAATAGATAGATCAAAACACATGCTTTCAAGGTAGGTAAAATAATTTGTAACACATCTAAAGGGAATAGAAGAACCAACCCCATGATATCCTACTTTTAGGTCTCAGATACATCTGCCCTGTGCATAGAAGACTATGCTAGATGTTTCATATTATTCTAAGAGAAGTAATAGAGTGCACATAAGAAAATTCACCCACTTGAGGTAATTATACACTTAATGTAACACTATAAGAATAATGTTAAGCTCAGGTCACTGGCCATTCCTTTCAGCCATCATTAGAAGAAACTCTTCTACGTCAGGCTCTTGCTAGTTGCTGGATAGATGAAGATGAACGATATAGCATCAGTTCTTGAGGTGTTCAGTCTAATATGGGAAGACAGATAAAAATACTGTAAAATGTAGGAGCTTCTATAGCAGAACTATAATAAAATTCCTCTAAGAGAATGACTAATTTCACTTGAGAATACTGGAGAACATTTCATCTTGGAGGTGATTTATGAGCTCTGTCTTGAAAAGTGAGTAATTGTTTGCTGAGCAGTTGTGGATGAGGGGAAGGAGGCAGGCACTCAGACAAAGGGAACAGAATGGGCAAAGGCAGGGAGTTGTAAGAGCCCATGGAATTCATGGAACTAGGAGAAAGTGCAGTTGGAGAAGTGGGAGTTTGTGGTAAGCAGCAGGAATAAGGATAGAGAGGGGGATTGGGTCAGTTTTCAAAGAGCCAAGTATACAATTAGAAATACAATTCATAATTATTATTATTACTTCCATTACTTTGTAGCAGAGATAAAGTAAGTCATCTATATGTATTATTCCATTTAATTAAATGCCAACCAAATGTGTTGTGGAAAATGTTCAACCAATGTAAAGATTTTTCTTTTTAATTTTGAGAAATAACATATATACAAAAAAGCAACAAATTTCAAAGCACACTGCAACAATTAGTTATAGAACAGGCTTTAGAGTTTGGTATGGGTTACAGTTCCAATTTTAGGTTTTTCCTTCTAGCTGTTCCAAGACATTGGAGATTAAAAAAAATAATATAATGATTCAGCAGTCATATGCATTTGTGAAATCCTATCTTCTGTATTGTAACTCCACCTTCTCCTTTAATCTTTTTAGGGGTATTTTAGGGGTGTTTGTGCTATGTCCAGTCCAACTTTTTCATGTTGGAAAGGGCTGTTGATAACATGGGATAAGGGGATGGAACAAGTTGATGTTCTAGAGGGGTTAGGCCCCCTGGGTTTGGGGACTTCTCTGGCCTAGGAAACCATCTGGAGGTTGTAGATTTCTGGAAAATAATGATAGTGCATGGAACTTTTGTAGAATCTCAGATAGAGCCTTAAATGTTCTTTAGGGGTTGGCAGGAATGGTTTTGGTTGGGGTTTGGCAACCATGATAAATAGGAATATCTATCTGAAGCTTGAGTAAGAGTAACCTCCAGAATAGCCTCGCAACTCTGTTTGAATTCTCTCAGCCACTGATACCTTATTTTATTACAATTCTTTCCCCCCTTTTGGTCAGAAAGGTATTGTTGATCCTACAGTGCCAGGGCCAGGCTCATCCCTGAGAGTCATCTCCCATGCTGCCAGGGAGACTTTCTCCCCTGGATGTCTTGTCCCATGCAGCGGGAAAGGTAATGATTTCACTTGCAAAGTTGGGCTTAGAGAGAGAGAGAGAATAGAAAGATTTTTAAGCCACTTTGGTGAGATGACAGCTCTGTGGTCAGTGGGGAGAAGAGACTTGGCCTGAAGGGAGATGGAGAGCAGGAAAGGCAGGCAGTGGACAGATGAAATCATCCAAGTGAGAATCAAGTGTCTGGTCCTATACAATGGCTGTGGCTTGGAGAGTTGCAAGTGGGTCTCAGAGACGCTTCTGAGGCAGAATTATTTACATGTATGGGGTGAATGAAAAGCAGTCCTATGCCAAATCCACAGGTTTTCCTCATTGGAGATGGTGTCATTGGTAATACTATTAACTGAGATAGATGATATGGGAACAGGAATGGACAAAGGGGATATTATTTCATTTGAGGACATATTAGATTTGATATAGAGATAAAGGTGATCTCATGGCAGTCAAGACTGAATATAAAAATTTGGGAGATTTTAGCACTCTTGTCCTTGTGATTAGTGAAATGGCCCCAAGAAATGTACATGATAGTTTTCAAGATTTTTATTAATGAAAGTTTCCCTACACCACATGATGGCTTAGTCGCTATGCAGAACACTCTAAAACAGCTATTCAGTGACTTGCCCCTGGAACACCACCTCTTACTCCCCAGTGTTTTCTGCTCCCTTGTAGGGCAATTAGGTGGGAGTGAGCTGAGGGGCGGGATACTCACTCATGGATTTCTTTCCAAATCCATAATGGCCCGAACTGCATTTCCCTCATGCCATTTTATGCTGCAGGTGTTCTTTATCCTGCCCTGTGTGGCATGCATATGCAATCTCTTTTATTTAATAGCCTATTGGCAGCTTTAGATAGGATATGCCTTCTCCCTGTAATTAATTCAGAGTCCTGCTGGGAATTGAGATCAAGCAGCTGCCTCTTTTACTGGAGGGTCTTTTGGGTGCTGTATAAATTTGCATCTAAGGTTTATGAAGAACAATGAGGAGGAATGAAATTTTCACACGTGGGCTTGGCTTCCTCAGAATTCTCCTCACACAAGTAAGGATAATTTATTTGACCTCCACTTGAGAACTTATATTTTAGATATTTGAAAGAGTCTTTTTACCCTCCAAATTACTTGATTGAACCATATGAAATAATCATTTTGCAGATAAAAATAGTCGACTATTTTTTAAGCAAGTTCCTATGGTTTAAACTATAAACAGCAAGGGATGGAGACAGTGAAGTGAAAGTGAAAGAAATGCTATGTACATTTTGAGTAATTTACCATGACAGCTCCAGATGTCTTTTTAATTAACTCAGCTCATACATGACTTTAAAAAGGCATTGCAGTATTTGATTACATGTCACTTATTTGCTGGTAGAAAGCCTTTGTGATATACAAAATCAGTATTTCTGCTTCAAAATCTTTTTTGCCTGATATATTGAATTCCCCCATTCATTTAAATCTGTGATGGGTAGGACACGTGCCACATCCTTTTCCACACAACTCCTCTCATCTCCAGCATGACTTCATTTGGCACTAGTCAGATTTCCCACTGAAGAGGAATGAAGGACCTAAGTTTATTGTGCACACCTACTAAGTACTAGACTCCACGCTAAATACTTTTTGTACATTATTTTCTTTAATTCCTAGCAATGACTTTAAAAGGTAGGAAGTATTATCTTTATTTTTATAAGTAGGAAAATTAGGGCTCTAAGAGATTAGATAACGTGCCCCAAATTACCTAGGAGATGGTAACTGTTGCTTAACTCTCTCTGATCTATGGAATTCTCCAACACAAAATTATCTTCCCAAAGAAGGTAATAAGTGAAGTGATGACAGTGATAAAAGAATACTCCATGGTGGGGAGATATATTTTTGCTCTAAGGAAGCTTTGTGCTTTGATGGAAAGAATCCTGAGCTGAGCTTCAAGAAATACATAGTATCTGTATCTCCCTGTGAGATATACAGTTCTGTTTCTCAATGCTGAAATGAAGATAACACATGAGCTCCTCCCAGGATGCTGCATAATTTAAGGTAAAATCCCTTTAATTTCTATAACCCAGAAGCATGATCATTTGGATGGGAAAGAGACATGGCATGAAATTTATCTTTGCATGATCTTTAGAAGGAGAGGAGAGGTTGGTAAGCAATAAGTGGTCTGAAGAGAAGGTTCTCAATGATTTGCACCCCCAGGGGACATTTCACAATGGCTGGAGACATTTTTTGTTCTCGCAACTGAGACAGTGCTCCTGTCATATATGGGTAGATAACTGCCGAATATCCTACAGTGTACAGGATAGCCCCCTGTTTGGATTTGCTACAACTGCCAGAATGCAAGATACCAGAAATGGAATGACTTTTAAAAAGGAAAGTATTAAGTTGCAAGTTTACATTTCTAAGACCATAGAAATGTCCAAACTAAGACGTCCAGAGAAAGTTACCTTAACTCTAAAGAAAGGCCGATGTCTGTCACATGGGAAGGCATATGGCTGGCATCTGAAGTCCTTGTTCCTAGTTCATTGCTTCCAGCATCTGATGCCAGTGGTTTCCTCTCTAAGTGTCAGTAGGCCTTCACTTAGCTCCTCTGGGGTACAACTGGTTCAGGCTTGCTGAGCATCTCATGAGAAGGAGCACGGCAATGTCTGCTGGGTTCCAAATGTTCCTGTCTAGGCATCTGCTCTCTGTCTGCACTCCAAGCATCTCCAAGTGTCTCTATCAGCTCTGAAGCAACTGTTCTCCAAGCATCTGCATCTGAGGTTTCTCCAAAATGTTTTCCCTCTTACAGGACTCTAGTAACCTAATCAAGATCCACCTTGAATGGGTGGAATCACATCTCCATCTAACCAAAAGGTCACACCCACAACTGGGTGTGTCACATCTCCATGGAAACAATCCAAAGTTTCCAGCCCTAAACAATAGGTCTGGCCCCACAAGATTGAATCAGGAGTAAAACATGGTTTTTCTGGTGCACATAATAGTTTCAAACTGACACACCCCCCTCCCCCCAATAAAAAATTATCTGGTGCAAAATTTCAAAGGTGCTGAGGTTGAGAAACACTGTTCTAAAGTGAATTTGCAGGGAAAATGGCTCAACTGATCTCAAAGAAAGAGTTAATTTCAACAAACTATCAGGTATTTTAGAAGTACTAATTTGCACAAAAAATTATCGTATTTATTCATTATAAAATGTATGCTCATTAAAGCAATTTTTAAGAGGGAATATCTATTATCATCAAAAATAAGTAGTGTTATTAATAAATTATTATTAGACTCTTCTGAGGACTCTATGAATGCAAAAACTGTATTTTAATAAGAAAAGAGATATAGTCAAACTTCACACATTTTTACTTAGAGCAAGCAAAGGAAATAATTGTTCAGAATTAGTGAAATTTGAAAATGTTGAAGCATTATTGATTTATTCCCTTGTAATATATTGCATTACATTATAATCAGTGAAGATTATTGATTTGTATTTATTTGGATATTACTTTCTAAGTAGTTATATATCCAAATGATATAAGTAATATACAATTTGTTAACCAAATGGTTTTCTCTCATTGTCACACACCAACCATTCCTTTTGGGAAAGGAGGGGAGATACCATCTTCAATTCATATTACCTCCTACTGTACATAATATAAACTATATTTTCCCAGAAGGATAACATCAGAGAGGCAAGTGGACAGATGCATTCAGAGGCAATGGCTATCAGATGTGAAATGATTTCTATGTGCCACTGCTGTGCTATGTGCTTGGCTAAGAGAGATTCAGCTACCTGCCTAAAATTATACAGCTAGTAGAGCCAAAACCGTATTAACACCAACTGTGGTTCAATGAAAGAAAACACTTGAATTAAAAGGGATTGTTAATGTATCAGTCATCCATTTTTTGCCATTTCTTCAAGACTCCTAGTAATAATGTCTCATCCGAGGTCTACCATATGTTTGTTGGTTGGTTTTTTTTTTTTTTAATTTTGAAATGCTTTCAAACTTACAGAACAGATACAAAAATAATACAAACCTCATAGAGGACTCCAACATCCCTTTCTCCCCACAAAGACCCACCAGTGCTAACATTTTTTCATTTGTGTAGAATCTATTTATCTATCCAACTATCCATCCACCTATCTATTTAGCCATCTGTCTATTTAGCAATCATTTTCTAAGCACTTGAGTTGTATAAATCATGCTCCTTCAACACTTAATACTGCCACATTCATTTCCTAAGACCAGGGATATTCACTTGCATAACCATCTTAATTGCAGTTACCAAGTGTCATGGTTAGGGACAGGTGTCAACTTGGCCAAGTTGTGGTACCTGTTCATCTGATTGGGCAAGTGCTGGCCTGTCTGTTGCAATGAGGACATTTCATAGGATTAGGTCATGATCACGTCAGCTGCATCCACAGCTGATTCCATTTGTAATCAGCCAAAGGGGAGTGTCTTCTGCAATTAGTGATGCTAAATCCAATCATGGGAAGCCTTTTAAGGAGGACTCAGAGGAGACAGGTGGCATTCCTGCTTTGGCTGGTGAGCCTCTCCTGTGGAGTTCATCCAGGCCATCCATTGGAGTCGTCGGCTTCGCAGCCTGCCCTGTGGATTTTGGACTCTGCATTCCTAAGGTCACATGAGACACTTCCATAAATTTTATATTTGCAAGTGTTCCCTGTTGATTCTGTTTCTCTAGAGAACCCTAACTAATACATCTTGGTACCGGGAGTGGTTCTTAAGGAACAGAATCTTAAAAATGGGTTTTTATGAATGGTTTTCTACTCTGACTGGGCTCAGAGACACTAAGGACTCTGATTCCCATAATCAGAATGACACTCCCAATCCATGGACTGAGTTGGCAAAGGAGATAGTCAAAATATCATCATTCGATTCTCCTAATGCTTCGCTTGTACGAAGCCAGACTCTGGGGGATAATGTTTTTGACACCTTTACAGAGTTTTGTAGAAATAAGAGTTATAGAGATGTTGGTTGGTTGTTGTTAGATACACTGTCTACATTAAAGGGTGAAAGGGATGGGCTTAAGGCTTCAAACAAGAAGCTTAAGTGCCGTCTGAAAGATGTAGAGGTTTCTATGAGTATCCTGAAGGAAAATTTTATTTCCTGTAGCCGTAGACTTGAGATCTCTGAAAATCAGACTCAGAATCCTATTGTTAGAGTAGCAACTTTACAACGTAAACTGAAATCTCAGTCTTGCATGGTGTCTGCCGTTAAAGTGAGGGCATTGATTGGAAAGGAGTGGGACCCTGAAAAATGGGATGGTGACATATGGATTGATAATGATGTTGGGGGTGAGGTTGAAACCCTAGACCATGCTGAGCCTTCTTTAGATAACCCTGTAATAGTCTGCCCTGAGGACATAGCCGCCCCACTTCCAGCCTGCCTTGAGGAATTGGCCACCCAACCTCCTCCTGAAGGGATTAGCCCTAGAGTTATTAATCCTGTTTCACCAGATGAAACTGCAAATGAAAGCCCTGAAGCAAATGGCTTGGAAGATATTTCTAATTCTTTTCATGACCCACCCCCACCACCCCTCATTTCTTCTAGACCTGTAACTAGACTAAAGTCCCAACAGGCCCCTAAAGGTGAGGTACAAAGTATCACACATGAGGAGGTACGTTATACTCCAAAAGAACTGTGTGAGTTTTCCAATTTATATAGACAGAAATCAGGGGAATATGTGTGGCAATGGATTTTAAGAGTGTGGGATAATGGTGGGAGGAATATAAGGCTGGATCAGGCTGAATTTATTGATATGGGCCCACTAAGCAGAGATTCTGCATTCAATGTTATAGCTCGAGCAGTTAGAAAAGGTGTTAACAGCTTGTTTGGGTGGTTGGTTGAAACATGGATCAAAAGGTGGCCAACATTACCTGAGGTTGAAATGCCAGAACTGCCCTGGTATAATGTAGACGAGGGGATCCAGAGGCTTAGAGAGATTGGGATATTAGAGTGGATTTATCATGCAAAGCCTGCTCTTACACCCCAGGAATGTCCAGAGGATGCACCTTTTACCAGAACAGTGAGAAATAAATTTGTGAGACTAGCACCATCATCCCTCAAGAGCTCTGTGGTTGCACTTCTCTGTAGGTCAGATATTACTGTAGGAACTGCTGTCACTGAGCTGGAATCCTTAAACACAATGGGGATGACAGGATCCCGAGTTGGCAGAAGCCAGGTGGCAGCACTAAATCACCAAAGACAGGGTAGACGTGGGTATTATAATAGACAACAAACTCAAAGGAGGCATCAAAATTATATGACACACAGAGATTTGTGGCATTGGCTAGTAAATCATGGGGTGCCTAGAAATACAATAGAAGGGCAGTCTACAAAATTCTTGTTGGAGCTGTATAAACAAAAGAGTTCTAAGTCAAGGGAACAGAAGTCTAACCTGAATTACAAAAACACAGAGTCACGGCCCCTTAACCAATTTCCAGACTTGAAACAGTTTACAGACCCTGAGCCCCTTGAATGAAGGGGAGGCCAGGTCCCTATGGGGGAGAAACCTGTTACACTGCCACAAATTTATACTGTTAATTTTCCTCTAAGTCTTCCCCAAGGAGACCGACGGCCTTTTACCAGGGTAACTGTGCATTGGGGAAAAGGAAATGATCAGATATTTCGGGGATTATTAGACACTGGTTCAGAAGTGACATTAATTCCAGGAGACCCAAAACGTCACTCTGGACCACCAGTCAGAGTGGGGGCTTATGGAGGCCAGGTGATCAATGGAGTTTTAGCTCAGGTCCGTCTCACAGTGGGTCCAGTGGGCCCCCGGACCCAACTTGTAGTTATTTCCCCAGTTCCAGAATGTATAATTGGCATAGACATACTGAGCAACTGGCAGAATCCCCACATTGGTTCTCTAACTCGTGCAGTGAGGGCTATTATGGTGGGAAAGGCCAAGTGGAAGCCACTAGAACTGCCCCTACCAAGCAAAATAGTAAATCAAAAGCAATACCGTATTCCTGGAGGGATTGCAGAGATTACTGCCACTCTTAAGGACTTGAAAGATGCAGGGGTGGTGATTCCCACCACATCCCCTTTCAACTCTCCTATTTGGCCTGTGCAGAAAACAGATGGGTCTTGGAGAATGACAGTGGATTATCGTAAACTCAACCAGGTGGTAACTCCAATTGCAGCTGCTGTTCCAGATGTAGTATCATTGCTTGAGCAAATCAATACATCCCCTGGTACCTGGTATGCAGCTATTGATCTGGCAAATGCTTTTTTCTCAAAAGCTATTAGTAAGGACCACCAGAAGCAGTTTGCTTTCAATTGGCAAGGTCAGCAATATACTTTCACTGTCCTACCTCAGGGGTATATCAACTCTCCAGCCCTATGTCACAATCTTGTTCGCAGAGACCTTGATCGTTTCTCCCTCCCACAAGACATCACACTGGTCCATTATATTGATGATATCATGTTGATTGGACCTAGTGAGCAAGAAGTAGCAACTACTCTAGATTTACTGGTAAGGCATTTGCGTGTCAGAGGATGGGCGATAAATCCAACAAAAATACAGGGGCCTTCCACCTCAGTAAAATTTTTAGGTGTCCAGTGGTGTGGGGCATGTCGAGATATCCCTTCTAAGGTGAAGGATAAATTGCTGCATCTGGCCCCTCCCACATCCAAAAAAGAGGCACAACGCCTAGTTGGCCTTTTTGGATTTTGGCGACAACATATTCCTCATTTGGGTGTGCTACTCCGGCCCATTTATCGAGTGACCAGAAAAGCTGCTAATTTTGAGTGGGGACCTGAACAAGAGGAGGCTCTGCGACAGGTCCAGGCTGCTGTGCAAGCTGCTCTGCCACTTGGGCCATATGATCCAGCAGATTCAATGGTGCTGGAAGTGTCAGTGGCAAATAGAGATGCTGTCTGGAGCCTTTGGCAGGCCCCTATAGGAGAATCACAATGCAGACCCTTAGGATTTTGGAGCAAAGCCTTACCATCTGCTGCAGATAACTACTCTCCTTTTGAGAAAGAGCTTTTGGCCTGCTACTGGGCCTTAGTAGAGACTGAATGCTTAACCATGGGCCACCAAGTTACCATGAGACCTGAGTTGCCTATCATGAGTTGGATGTTGTCTGACCCACCAAGCCATAAAGTTGGGCGTGCACAGCAGCACTCTGTTGTAAAGTGGAAATGGTATATACGAGATAGAGCCAGAGCAGGTCCTGAAGGCACAAGTAAGTTACATGAAGAAGTGGCACAAATGCCCATGGTTTCCACTCCTGCTGCCACATTACCTTCTCTTTCCCAGACCAGAGCTATGGCCTCTTGGGGTGTTCCTTACAGTGAATTGACTGAGGAAGAGAAAACTCGGGCCTGGTTTACAGATGGTTCAGCACGATATGCAGGTACCACCCGAAAGTGGACAGCTGCAGCATTACAACCCCTTTCTGGGGTGTCCTTGAAGGACAGTGGTGAGGGAAAATCCTCCCAGTGGGCAGAACTTCGAGCAGTGCACCTGGTTGTTCATTTTGCTTGGAAGGAAAACTGGCCAGAGGTGCGTTTGTATACTCACTCATGGGCTGTTGCTAATGGTTTGGCTGGATGGTCAGGGACTTGGAAAGACCATAATTGGAAAATTGGTGACAAAGAGGTCTGGGGAAGAAGTATGTGGATAGACCTTTCTGAGTGGGCTAAAAACATGAAGATATTTGTGTCCCATGTGAATGCACACCAGAGGGTGACTTCAGCAGAGGAAGATTTTAATAATCAAGTGGATAAAATGACCTGTTCTATGGATACCAGTCAGCCTCTTTCCCCAGCAACTCCTGTTATTGCCCAATGGGTTCATGAACAAAGTGGTCATGGTGGTAGGGATGGAGGTTATGCATGGGCTCAGCAACATGGGCTTCCACTCACCAAGGCTGACCTGGCTACAGCCACTGCTGAGTGCCCAATCTGCCAGCAGCAGAGACCCACACTCAGCCCCTGATATGGCACCATTCCCCGAGGTGACCAGCCAGCTACATGGTGGCAGGTTGATTACATTGGACCACTCCCTTCATGGAAGGGGCAGTGATTTGTTCTAACTGGAATAGACACATACTCTGGATATGGGTTTGCTTTCCCTGCACGCAATGCTTCTGCCAAAACTACTATCCGTGGGCTTACAGAATGCCTTATCCATCGTCATGGTATTCCACATAGCATTGCTTCGGATCAAGGAACACACTTCACAGCAAATGAAGTGCGGGAATGGGCACATGCTCATGGAATTAACAACAAACAAACAAAACAATAAGATATCATTCCATTCTACATATATAATTAGTAATTCACGATATTATCACATATTTGCATATTCATCGTTTCTTAGAATATTTGCATCGATTCAGAAAAAGAAACAAAAAGACAACAGAAAAAAGAAAACGATAATAGAGAAAAAAAATTATACATACCATACCCTTACCCCTTGCTTTCATCTACCACTAGCATTTTAAACTAAATTTATTTTAACGTTTTTCCCCCTATTATTTATTTCTATTCCATCTGTTCCACTCTTTTGTTGATATGGTAGATAAAAGGAGCATCAGACACAAGGTTTTCACATTCACAGAGTCACATTGTGAAAGCTATATCATTGTTCAATCATCATCAAGAAACATGGCAACTGGAACACAGCTCTACATTTTCAGGCAGTTCCCTCCAGCCTCTCCACTACATCTTGAACAACAAGGTGATATCTACTTAATGCATAAGAATAACCTCCAGGATAACCTCTTGACTCTGTTTGGAATCTCTCAGCCATTGACACTTTGTCTCATTTTGCTCTTCCCCCTTTTGGTCAAGAAGGTTCTCTCAATCCCTTGATGTTAATTCTCAGCCCATTCTAGGGTTTTTCTCAGTCTCTTGATGCTGAGTCTCAGCTCACTCCAGGATCTCTGTCCCACATTGCCAGGAAGGTCCACACCCCTGGGAGTCATGTCCCACACAGAGAGGGGGAGGGTGGTGAGACTGCTCGTCATGTTGGCTGGAGGGAGAGACCACATCTGAGCAACAAAAGAGGCTCTCTTGGGGGTGACTCTTAGGCCCAAATTTTAAGTAGACTTGACCTATCCTTTGTGGGGTTAAGTTTCATATGAACAAACTCAGCATGTAGCTTTGGTTGTCCACACTGCTTGTGAGAATATCAAGAATTTGACTTGGGGAGGATGAATTTCTCTCTGCTCTCACCATTCCCCGAAGGGGGCTTGCAAATACTTTTCCACTCACTGATCAAATCACTCTGGGATTCAGACTGGATGATTTTAATGGTCTTATCTTCAGGTTCACTGATTCTTTCTCCTGCCAGTTTCAATCTTCTATTGAACTCCTCTAGGGAATTTTTAATTTCTATTACTGTGATCTTCAGCCCTGTTTGGTTCCTTTTCATAATTTCCATCTCTCTTTTAATATTCCCTTTGTGTTTATTTATCATTTTCCAGATTTCTTTTAGTTCTTTGTCCATGTTTTACTTTAGCTCATTGAGCACATTTAGGACCATTTCATTTCCTAAGTCTTTGCCTGGTATATCCAGGTCTGATCCTCCTCATTGATGCTTTTCAATGCTTTAATATTCTCCATTGTCTGGGCCATCACTTCCTGTTTCTTTGTTGCTATCTGGAAGTTTTGATATTTTAATGTGTTAGCGCTGGAACTTAGATTCTAAAGCATCTATTCCTTAAGCTTGAATATAGCTAGTGTTATGACAAAGCTTCCCTCTCCTAGTTTTTGCAGATTGTGTGAGTGTTTTCCTTCAGAGCTGATCCTTACAATGAGTTTACAGAATAACTCAAAACCAAAGCATAGGGACCTCCCTGATCCTTTCAGTGAATGCTTCCTGTCTTGGGGTACATATGCAGCTCTAGGAATTCCCCCATTTTTACAGATACAGTGTCCAGCCAGGCAACTTCCCCTGGAGAATTCTGGCTAACGATTCCAGCATCACCTTAATCAGAGTTTCCTGCATGCAGTCTGCTCTATGGAGTTTGAACTTGCCAGCCCCACAGTTGCATGAGCCAAACTCCTTAATCGCTGTCTCTCTCTCTTTCTCTCAACAAGGTATTTCTCTTCTGTCAGTTCTATTTCTCTAGAGAATCCTGACTAATACACTGTTCTATGACAAAATCTTTTTCTACTTCACAGAATTTTCTTGGTTTGGGTCAACAACATTACTTCCTTATAAGTTGCTCAGCAAGGTGACTTGAGGAGAGTGCTTTACCAAGGATCAGGAGACTGCATTCTAATCTGTCCTTTATCTGGTGGTTTGACCTTCAGCAAATCATTAAAGCCTCTTCCTTTCTTCTCACTGTAAAATGAAGAGAGAATGGTGGCAACTTCTCAAGCATTACCATTTCTAGATTGTGATAGCTGTCTAGGGCACTTTGCATGCCAACATTAACATTTTGCTGAGGAAGAAATCAAATTGCCTTGAGGGTAACCAAATTTGAGGGAGCCCAAGTGCTAGATAAAGGGAGGGTTGAACTCATTGTACAAGAGGTGTTGTCATCCTTGCTCACAGAGTGGAATATATTCTGCCCTATTCAAATTTAATCACCAGATTGACTTTGGTAGTAGATGGTTAAGGAGAAATGTGGGAAACTCATCTAATGAAGTAAACAAGAGACATGCCTAGAAAGGAAGAAACACACAAGATGCAAATCAATTAAGGCCCTTTGGTTGCAGATAACAGAAACTATGAGTAATCTGAACAGGAAATGAGTACTTAATAGAAAGCGGGCAAGCCTCAGAGTCAAATGATGATTCTGGGTGAATATGAATTGGGATAGGTTGGGGTTGGTGGGGAGAGCTGAGATGAGCAAACTATTCAGAACCACAATGACTAAGGGAGGGGCAGCTACCCCAGGGAAGAAAGCTATGAAAAGAGGAAGGAGGGAAAGAATACAGTGCTGAAAATATTATAGTACTGAATAATATAGTACTTAATATTCAAATATAAATATTTCTAGAATAAGTAAAAAAATAAGAATTGGGCCAGCCTCAACTTGCTGTTGATGACACATCTCTTTGAAGCAAGAGGAAAAGTAGTTTACTATTTTGGAGAAGGAAAAAAAAAACATAGGGAAACTATACCAGGAAAGTGAAATAAATCCAACCAATTTCATTTGTTCTTCAACATCTTTAGATCCCCTCTCCCTTGCCAGCCAGGCACCTTGTGCTCAGGATGTGAAGAAGGAAATATGACCACTGTCCTCAAAGAATTCACAGTCCAGCAACACAATAATTGTGAATTCCTCATTTACTGATTTCCTACTAGGTGCCAGGCTTCTTGCTGAGAGGTTTAAAAGCATATCTTATTTAATTGTCCATTGTATAGGTATGACTTAAAGGAGGAAAGAACCAGTCTAAAGTTAGAAAGCAGACAGGACAGAGCCAGAGACTAAAGGATGGAGCCAGGGACTCGCTCCAGGTCAGTTAGGTTCCAAGGTTAAGGCTCTTTTCATTACTCTATGTTGCTTTTTCTTAGCAAACAGAAGAGGAAAAGGAAAAGAGAGAAACACAAAATGGAAGTAGCAACTCAGTTGTAAGATATCTCAGAACACTGCAATGTTTAGGGATTTGAATCACATTCACTCCCTATTGAAGTCGGCAATAAATGATTGACAGCCACGTATAATCAGTGCATTAGAGCAGGACAGCAACTGCTCAAAAGCAGGACAGAACCTGCCTCTGTCAGTGGCATACCAACCTATCAACGGTCTTTGAAACTGAGCTTCTGTAAGGCAGCATCCTGATTTACCGACTCCACAGATGACCTAATCCATCTCCCTACCCCCCAAACAAGGTAAAGATTTCATGTTTAAAATTTTTATCTTAAACTAGGATAAAAATGTTATTGTTTCTTCAGTGCCTTAAGTTCTCTATCAACAGTGAATAGAAATCTAAATTATTAATGTTTCCAATCTAGTAGGATCGCTGGCTCACCATCACTTATCTCAAAACATCCCCAATGTCAATGAATGTCTCCCAGCACATGAAATATACAGTGGCTGTCAAACTGTATGCCCAGCTTTTAATGTAATATGGTTCTTTCTCCCTTTTTTTTACAACTTTAATAATAAAGTCTGTTTACTTTTATAATTTTAAAAAGTCATTTCTTATGAAGAATGCCTGATATGCTATGGTTAATCTATAATTATTTCTTCTCTGACATCCACAATATTTATCATAAAGAAGTCTGTTATAGATGCTGTTCCAGCCCCACACAGAAAATCTAAAAAACCAAGAGAAATAATCAGATGAGATCAAGGCCAAGATGTCCTTCTTTCTTTCATTACCAACATACCCTTGCGCTTGTGAGGCTTTTTGTCTCTTTCTTCAAGGTGTCTTTGGGCGGGGTTTATTCGTTGGCTGGTGTAATCAATTTGTCAGCCCTTAAAACCCTTTTGGCTTCACTTCTTTCAGTAGTTCTGTGTTTTGGAATTCTAGGCCTCTGCTTTTATTTCTTTTCCTTTAAAAAGTCATTGAAGTTTGGAGTGTTGTCAGTGACCTTTGGAAATGTTTTTACAGCTTACAGAGACTTCCTGACATGTTTTATTAGCTCTTGGTTGTAACTAATAAAGTGAATCTTAGCAAAGCTACATAGCATGACAGATTAGAGACATTGCCAAAATAACTGCTCATCAGAGTTATCTTGAAGGAGGCTTGGTGACAGGATATTTGGCTACCACTTTCAGCCCAGTTTAGTGGGGTGTGGGTGATTACTTCTTGAAGAAAGGGAGTCATCCCTTTAGGAAATACAACAACCAATGTATCCTGAGAAAAACTCAAATACTGAGAGTCTCAGAATTCTTCCCCAAGCTTCCCCTCCCCCTCGTGCTGGTTTGAAACTGTTATGTACTCCAGAAAAGCCATATTCTTTAATCCTCATTCAGTATTTTTGGGTGGGATCTTTTTGATTAAGTTGTTTCCATGGAGATATGGCTCACCCAATTGTGGCTGGGACCTTTTGATTAGGTGGTTTCCATGGAGATGTGTCTCAACCCGTCCAAGGTGAGGTTGCTTACTAGAGTCCTTTAAGAGGGAACCATTTTGGAGAAAGCTTCAGAGCCCACATAGCCAGAGACCTTTAGAGATGAAAGAAGATACCCCCGGGGAAGCCATTGAAGAAGCTGGGAGAGATAGCTAGCATATGTTGCCATGTGCCTTTTCAGTTGACAGAGGTGTCTAGAAGTCAAAGATCCTGGCAGATGCCAGCTAATTGCCTTCCCAGCTGACAGAGGTGTCCAGATGGTGTTTCTTGAAAGAAGGTAACCTCTTGTTGATGCCTTAATTTGGACATTTTCATGACCTTGGAATTGTAATTTGCAACTTAATAAATTCCCCTTTTAAGAGCTGTTTTGTTTCTGGTGTATTGCATTCCAGCAGCTTTAACAAACTAAAACAGATTTTGGTGCCAGAGAAGTGGGGTGCAGCAGTTTGCAAATACCTAACATGTTGGAGCAACTTTTTAAATGGATAAGGGGAAGATTCTGAAGGAGTTGTGAGAAGCTTGATAGAGAAGGTCTAGAATGCTTTGAAGAGACTGTTGTTAGAAAAGTGGACTCTAAAGATACTTCTGATAAGGCCTGTGATGAAAATGATGCATATGTTATTGCAAACTGGAAGGAAAGTGAATCTTGTTTTAAATTGGCAGAAAATTTAGCAAAATTGACTATTGGCTTTAAATGGAAGGCAGATTTTAAAAGCCATGAACTTGGATATTTAACAGAAGAGATTTCCATTTCCAGATTAAATATGGAAAGTGCGGCCTGGTTTCTCCTTGCAGCATATAGTGAAATGTGACAGGAAAGTGATGAGCTGCAAACTGAACTCTTGGGACAAAGAAACCGGAAATTGATGGTCTGGAAAATTCTAGGCTTCCAGAAATGGAGACCCCAGAGAATAGTGCCCCATGGAAGGATTTAACCAAGCATGGAACCAGTCAGTCATTTCAGAGAAAGCCAAGATTAGAGATGGAGTTATCCAGGAAGGATTTGTGGAAAGCCCTATTGTTTGATGGTTATAATACCTGTATACTACATAGAAAACCAACAAGAATGTTGTGGGATCTGTATAAATGGAACCACTGCCCATCTGGACTAAAAGAGACAGAAAAGGAACAAATTGACAGAGAAACACCTTCAAAGGCAGAACCTTGGGAGCTAAGGTCTGAAGTCAAGAAACCTTGGACGAGGAGAGTGGACCCACCCATGCACTTGTACAGGGTGAGTTAGCTCCAAAGTCAGAGGGCAGGACTATCAGTGCCTCAGGCCTTGGAGTGGGTGGAGCACATTCCTTGGGGATTGGGGAGAACCTTCCTGCCACCACATTGTTCTTGAGTGGTTGAGCATGTGCCCTGGAGATGGCAGAGAACCCCGGTGTTGCCCATATGTTTGGAGAGGGTGGAGCCAAGAAAAGGTGATCTCTCCAATGTCCCCCAAGGTTGCATTTGGAGAGAACAGGGCTGTTGTGTCAGCCCATGGAAAGGGTGGGACTGCTGCTTTCTAAAGCCCCAAGGATAAATTACTCTCAGACTTTGAAAACTAATGGAGTTTACCCAGGTTTTGGGGAATTGTTTGGGTCTCGTACCCCTGTGTTCCTTCCCATTTCTCCCTGTGGAAATGGGCATATGTATCCTCTGGCTGTCTCTCCTTTATATGTTGGCAGTAGATAACATGTTCTGAGTTTTACAGGTCCACGGCCAGAGGAGAATTTTACCTTAGGATAGACCATTCCTGTAACTGACTTTAATTAAATTTTGCCCTGTTTCTGACTTTGTATTGTGTTTGTGTTGTTACTGAAATGGTTTAAGGCTTTCTGATATCTTAATAGAATGAATGTATTTGGTATATGGAAAGAACATGTCTTTTTGGGGTCCAGAAGATGAAATTCTAGGCCAGTTTGAAACTATTGTGTACCCCAGAAATGAATCTTCTGTACCCCAGAATATTAATCTTTTTTTTATCAATTAAAGAAAAAAAAGAAATTAACACAACATTTAGAAATCATTCCATTCTACATATGCAATCAGTAATTCTCAACATCATCATATAGATGCATGATCATCATTTCTTAGTACATTTGCATCAATTTAGGAAAAGAACTAGCAAAACAACAGAAAAGATATAAAATACTAATATAGAGAAAAAAATAAAAATAATAATGATAATAAAAAAAATTATATAAAAAAGGAAAAAGAAAAAAAACAAAAGACACAAACAAACAAACAAACAAAAAACTGTAGCTCAGATGCAGTTTCATTCAGTGTTCTAACATAATTACATTACAATTAGGTATTATTGTGTGTCCATTTTTGAGTTTTTGTATCTAGTCCTGTTGCACAGTCTGTATCCCTTCAGCTCCAATTACCCATTATCTTACCCTGTTTCTAACTCCTGCTGGTCTCTGTTACCAATGACATATTCCAAGTTTATTCTCGAATGTCGGTTCACATCAGTGGGACCATACAGTATTTGTCCTTTAGTTTTTGGCTAGACTCACTCAACAAAATGTTCTCTAGGGTCATCCATGTTATTACATGCTTCATAAGTTTATTCTGTCTTAAAGCTGCATAATATTCCATCGTATATACATACCACAGTTTGTTTAGCCACTCGTCTGTTGATGGACATTTTGGCTGTTTCCATCTCTTTGCAATTGTAAATAATGCTGCTATAAACATTGGTGTGCAAATGTCTGTTTGTGTCTTTGCCCTTAAGTCCTTTGAGTAGATACCTAGCAATGGTATTGCTGGGTCGTATGGCAATTCTATATTCAGTTTTTTGAGGAACCGCCAAACTGCCTTCCACAGTGGTTGCACCATTTGACATTCCCACTAACAGTGGATAAGTGTGCCTCTTTCTCCGCATCCTCTCCAGCACTTGTCATTTTCTGTTTTGTTGATAATGGCCATTCTGGTGGGTGTGAGATGATATCTCATTGTGGTTTTGATTTGCATTTCTCTAATGGCCAGGGACATTAAGCATCTCTTCATGTGCCTTTTGGCCATTTGTATTTCCTCTTCTGAGAGGTGTCTGTTCAAGTCTTTTTCCCATTTTGTAATTGGGTTGGCTGTCTTTTTGTTGTTGAGTTGAGCAATCTCTTTATAAATTCTGTATACTAGACCTTTATCTGATATGTCGTTTCCAAATATTGTCTTCCATTGTGTAGGCTGTCTTTCTACTTTCTTGATGAAGATCTTTGATGCACAAAAGTGTTTAATTTTGAGGAGCTCCCATTTATTTATTTCTTTCTTCAGTGCTCTTGCTTTAGGTTTAAGGTCCATAAAACCGCCTCCAATTGTAAGTTTCATAAGATATCTCCCTACATTTTCCTCTAACTGTTCTATGGTCTTAGACCTAATGTTTAGATCTTTGATCCATTTTGAGTTAACTTTTGTATAGGGTGTGAGATACGGGTCTTCTTTCATTCTTTTGCATATGGATATCCAGTTCTCTAGGCACCATTTATTGAAGAGACTGTTCTGTCCCAGGTGAGTTGGCTTGACTGCCTTATCGAAGATCAAATGTCCATAGATGAGAGGGTCTATATCTGAGCACTCTATTCAATTCCATTGGTCGATATATCTATCTTTATGCCAATACCATGCTGTTTTGACCACTGTGGCTTCATAATATGCCATAAAGTCAGGCAGCGCGAGACCTCCAGCTTCGTTTTTTTCCTCAAGATACTTTTAGCAATTTGGGGCACCCTGCCCTTCCAGATAAATTTGCTTATTGGTTTTTCTATTTCTGAAAAATAAGTTGTTGGGATTTTGATTGGTATTGCATTGAATCTGTAAATCAATTTAGGTAGGATTGACATCTTAACTATATTTAGTCTTCCAATCCATGAACACGGTATGCCCTTCCATCTATTTAGGTCTTCTGTGATTTCTTTTAACAGTTTTTTGTAGTTTTCTTTGTATAGGTTTTTTGTCTCTTTAGTTAAATTTATTCCTAGGTATTTTATTCTTTTAGTTGCAATTGTAAATGGGATTCGTTTCTTGATTTCCCCCTCAGCTTGTTCATTACTAGTGTATAGAAATGCTACAGATTTTTGAATGTTGATCTTGTAACCTGCTACTTTGCTGTACTCATTTATTAGCTCTAGTAGTTTTGTTGTGGATTTTTCTGGGTTTTCGGCGTATAGTATCATATCGTCTGCAAACAGTGATAGTTTTACTTCTTCCTTTCCAATTTTGATGCCTTGTATTTCTTTTTCTTGTCTAATTGCTCTGGCTAGAACCTCCAACATGATGTTGAATAATAGTGGTGATAATGGACGTCCTTGTCTTGTTCCTGATCTTAGGGGGAAAGTTTTCAATTTTTCCCCATTGAGGATGATATTAGCTGTGGGTTTTTCATATATTCCCTCTATCATTTTAAGGAAGTTCCCTTGTATTCCTATCTTTTGAAGTGTTTTCAACAGGAAAGGATGTTGAATCTTGTCAAATGCCTTCTCTGCATCAATTGAGATGATCATGTGATTTTTCTGCTTTGATTTGTTGATATGGTGTATTACATTAATTGATTTTCTTATGTTGAACCATCCTTGCATACCTGGGATGAATCCTACTTGGTCATGATGTATAATTCTTTTAATGTGTTGTTGGATTTGATTTGCTAGAATTTTGTTGAGGATATTTGCATCTATATTCATTAGAGAGATTGGTCTGTAGTTTTCTTTTTTTGTAATATCTTTGCCTGGTTTTGGTAGGAGGGTGATGTTGGCTTCATAGAATGAATTAGGTAGCTTTCCCTCCACTTCAATTTTTTTGAAGAGTTTGAGGAGAGTTGGTACTAATTCTTTCTGGAATGTTTGGTAGAATTCACATCTGAAGCTGTCTGGTCCTGGACTTTTCTTTTTCGGAAGCTTTTGAATGACTGATTCAATTTCTTTACTTGTGATTGGTTTGTTGAGGTCATCTATTTCTTCTTGAGTCAAAGTTGGTTGTTCATGTCTTTCCAGGAACCCGTCCATTTCATCTAAATTGTTGTATTTATTAGTGTAAAGTTGTTCATAGTATCCTGTTATTACCGCCTTTATTTCTGTGAGGTCAGTGGTTATGTCTCCTCTTCCATTTCTGATCTTATTTATTTGCATCCTCTCTCTTCTTCTTTTTGTCAATCTTGCTAAGGGCCCATCAATCTTATTGATTTTTTCATAGAACCAACTTCTGGTCTTATTGATTTTCTCTATTGTTTTCATGTTTTCAATTTCATTTATTTCTGCTCTAATCTTTGTTATTTCTTTCCTTTTGCTTGCTTTTGGATTAGTTTGCTGTTCTTTCTCCAGTTCCTCCAAGTGGACAGTTAATTCCTGCATTTTTGCCTTTTCTTCTTTTCTGATATAGGCATTTAGGGCAATAAATTTCCCTCTTAGCACTGCCTTTGCTGCGTCCCATAGGTTTTGATATGTTTTGTTTTCATTTTCATTCGCCTCGAGGTATTTACTAATTTCTCTTGCAATTTCTTCTTTGACCCACTCGTTGTTTAAGAGTGTGTTGTTGAGCCTCCACGTATTTGTGAATTTTCTGGCACACCGCCTATTATTGATTTCCAATTTCATTCCTTTATGATCCAAGAAAGTGTTGTGTATGATTTCAATCTTTTTAAATTTGTTAAGACTTGCTTTGTGACCCAGCATATGGTCTATCTTTGAGAATGATCCATGAGCACTTGAGAAAAAGGTGTATCCTGCTGTTGTGGGATGTAATGTCCTATAAATGTCTGTTAAGTCTAGCTCATTTATAGTAATATTCAGATTCCCTATTTCTTTATTGATCCTCTGTCTAGAAGTTCTGTCCATTGATGAGAGTGGTGAATTGAAGTCTCCAACTATTATGGTATATGTGTCTATTTCCCTTTTCAGTGTTTGCAGTGTATTCCTCACGTATTTTGGGGCATTCTGGTTCGGTGCATAAATATTTATGATTGTTATGTCTTCTTGTTTAATTGTTCCTTTTATTAGTAGATAGTGTCCTTCTTTGTCTCTTTTAACTGTTTTACATTTGAAGTCTAATTTGTTGGATATTAGTATAGCTACTCCTGCTCTTTTATGGTTGTTATTTGCATAAAATATCTTTCCCCAACCTTTCACTTTCAACCTATGTTTATCTTTGGGTCTAAGATGTGTTTCCTGTAGACAGCATATAGAAGGATCCTGTTTTTTAATCCATTCTGCCAGTCTATGTCTTTTGATTGGGGAATTCAATCCATTAACATTTAGTGTTATTACTGTTTGGATTATATTTTCCTCTACCATTTTGCCTTTTGTATTATATATATCATATCTGATTTTCTTCTTTCTACACTTTTCTCCAAACCTCTCTCTTCTGTCTTTTCGTATCTGACTCTAGTGCTCCCTCTAGTATTTCTTGCAGAGCTGGTCTCTTGGTCACAAATTCTCTCAGTGACTTTTTGTCTGAGAATGTTTTAATTTCTCCCTCATTTTTGAAGGACAATTTTGCTGGATATAGGAGTCTTGGTTGGCAGTTTTTCTCTTTTAGTAATTTAAATATATCATCCCACTGTCTTCTAGCTTCGATGATTTCTGCTGAGAAATCTGCACATAGTCTCATTGGGTTTCCCTTGTATGTGATGGATTGTTTTTCTCTTGCTGCTTTCAAGATCCTCTCTTTCTCTTTGACCTCTGACATTCTAACTAGTAAGTGTCTTGGAGAATGCCTATTTGGGTCTGTTCTCTTTGGGGTGCGCTGCACTTCTTGGATCTGTAATTTTAGGTCTTTCATAAGAGTTGGGAAATTTTCAGTGATAATTTCTTCCATTAGTTTTTCTCCTCCTTGTCCCTTCTCTTCTCCTTCTGGGACACCCACAACACGTATATTTGTGCGGTTCATATTGTCATTCAGTTCCCTGACCCCCAGTTCAAATATTTCCATTCTTTTCCCTATAGTTTCTGTTTCTTTTTGTAATTCAGATGTTCCATCCTCCAATTCACTAATTCTAGCTTCTGTCTCTTTAAATCTACCATTGTAGGTATCCATTGTTTTTTCCATCTTTTCTACTTTGTCCTTCACTCCCATAAGTTCTGTGATTTGTTTTTTCAGTTTTTCTATTTCTTCTTTTTGTTCAGCCCATGTCTTCTTCATGTCCTCCCTCAATTTATCGATTTGGTTTTTGAAGAGGTTTTCCATTTCTGTTCGTATATTCAGCATTAGTTGTCTCAGCTCCTGTATCTCATTTGAACTTTTGGTTTGTTCCTTTGACTGGGCCATATCTTCAATTTTCTGAGTGTGATCCATTATCTTCTGCTGGCATCTGGGCATTTAATCAGATTTCCCTGGGTGTGAGACCCAGCAGGTTGGAAGATTTTTCTGTGAAATCTCTGGGCTCTGTTTTTCTTATCCTGCCCAGTAGGTGGCGCTCTTGGTGCTCATCTGTCTGCGTATCCCACAAGTAAAAGATGCTGTGGCTCCTTTAACTTTGGAAAACTCTCGCTGTGGGGGGGGGGGGTGTTGCCAGCCGAAGCGGCTTGGGGGAGTGCCAATCCGAATCTCACAGCTGGCCCGGGGATCTGCGCGTGGGGAGGGTCGCCTGCCTCCGCGGCTTGGGGGAGTGCCTATCCACCGTTCCCAGCCAGACCGGGAAGCCACGTGTTTGGAAGGGACCCCGGTCGCCATTCTCGCGGCTTGGGGATCTCCAATCCAATTCTCCCAGCTGGTCCAGGGGGCCGCGCGTGGGGGGAGGCGCTAGCCACCGCGGCTTGAGGGGACTGCCTGTCCAATTCTCCCAGCCAGCCCGGGAAGGAGGAAGGGAGGGACTCTGGCCGCCTTCCACCCCGGCCCAGGGAAGCCCGCGCCCCTCAGCGATCTCACCAGAGCGGGTTCTCCCAGCCAGTCAGCCGTTCCAGAATGGGGTACGCTGTCTTCTTGGTCTCTGTCGTGGCTCCGGGAGCTGTTCTGTATCGTTTCTACTTTCCTAGTAGCTGTTCTGGAGGAGGAACTAAGAGCCACGCGTCTTACTAAGCCGCCATCTTCTCCGGAAGTCCAGAATATTAATCTTCATTCAATGTTGCTGGGTGAGATTGTTTTGATTAAGTTGTTTCTATGGAGATGTGGCCCACCCAGTTGTGGGTAGGACCTTTTGATTAGGTGTTTTCCTAATCTGCTCCACCCATTCAAGGTAGGTCACTTACTAGAGTCCTTTATGAGTGAACTATTTTGGAAAAACCTTCAGAGCCCACACAGCCAGAGACCTCTGAAGATGAAAGAAAATGCCCCTGGGGAAACCTTTGAAGAAGCTGGGAGGGAAAATTGGCAGACTTAGGCATGTGTCTTTCTAGCTGACAGAAGTGTCCCGGATGGCATCAACTTTTCTTGAATGACCTTAACCTCTTGTTGTTGCCTTAATTTGGACATTTTCATGACCTTAGAACTGTAAACATGCAACTTAATACATTCCCCTTTTAAAAAGCCATTTTGGTTTCTGGTATATTGCATTCCAGCAACTTTTACAAACTAAAACGCTCCCTGTCCCTCATAACCAGAGATATCTTTGCTCTAGGGATTGATGAATGATTTATTCACAAAGGATTTTATTTTCTTTCTTCATGAGGTAGAATGTAAGCCAAAGCTGGTCAACTACTTTTAAGAGAATGGAAAGGAGAAAAGAAAATTAGCCCTCCTTTAAAGTTTGAATATTAAATATTCATTTAATTAATCAATTAATTAACTATTAAGCAAGATCTCTATTCACTATTTTTTTCTTCTTGGAGAAGTGATTGAACTTTGGGCTCTGGATTCCCACAGGTGTGGATTCAAATTCTTCTCTGCCATTGACTAGCTGGATAATCTTGGACAGGTGACTCACATACAAAGTGAGAATAATAATCTTAGAGTTGTTGTCGGGGATAAAATGTGTCAATGTGTGTAAAATGCTTAGCACAATACTTGACATATAAGTTCTTGACAAATGTTAGGTATGAAATTATTGCTATTAAATTCTTTAGAGGGCCATGTGTGGGATGTTTGTGGCAAAATATTTTCAGTGTCTGTGCCTTCTACTATCCAGGTCTATCATTGTGCACAGCTCTTTGGGGCACCATTAATATTGGGGCACCATTCACATGGAGTACAGTTGGAATGGTGCCCCCTGGAGTTGCACAAGACAATAACCCTCCTCCACAACCTCCCTATCAGTCTCTCTCTCTTTCTCTGTTTCTTTCTCTCACTCACACATACACATGTGCACACACACACACACACACATAAGTTTGCATCCTATACAATAATCACCCTGGCCTGTATTTACTTGAGGGAAATAACTTATTCATAAATAGGCACAAAAGAAAAAGCAGAAAGGAGCTAGAGAGAGTTTTAATGCTTGTGCCAGCAATTTACATGTACCTCCTGCTTTTTGTAACAAATTAGACAGAGAAGTGCTAGTTGAGGTAACGGGTCCAAAGGAACTGTCTAATGTTTTACTTTAAATAAAGAGAGGCTAAAAAAATGTTAGAAACAATCAATTAAGCAGTCCTTTTCTTTCTTTTTGTCTCAAGCAACTCTTTATTTCCAGTCTTTTTATCTCAAGTGCAAGAATATTTTTAGTAGACTGTAAAGCCATCAGAAGAAACCAAGGAGGTAGCACTTGTTTTGAGTCCCTTCTGTGTGTCAGGTCCATTATCAGGTCATTAATCAGCATAATGACAATTATCCTTATTTATAGATAAGAAAACCAAGAGTCAGAGAGGTATGCAAGTGATGCCCAAATCACATGGTTAGCAGGATCAGAGCTAGAAGTTGATTTTTGTCTTTAAGATGTCCTGGTCTCTGCACCTTCTAAGAGCGTCCCAGTGTCAATGCCTGACAGTGCTCCCTGCAGTAGGTAACCTGTTCTGAATTTTACAGGTCCACAGCCAAAGGAGAATTTCACCTGAGCACAATAAGAATGAGAAAAAATGTGGGCACCGTATCAAGTGCTTCATATTTATTCCTAAATTTAATCCATTGAAAATACTGTCATTTATTCCCAGAGTATGTCGTTCCTGAGTTGTTTTTTGGGGGGGGGAAGGCACAGGGGGTTAAAAATGCACTTTCTTTTGAAAATGACAGTTGGTAAGGTTTTTAAATTGCCTTTGTTGGCAAAATAAAAGTAGGTAACTTTATGTTATGGCCCATTTTAAGAAATTTTGCTGGATTTCGGACCCCAGAATTCTAGTACTGTTTGTTATGTTATGCTATTTTTGTTTCCTCAAAATATATATAGATGTTTTGGGTTTTTTTCTCTGCTTTTTTTTTTAAAAATATTTTTACTGAGATATACTCACCCACATACAGTCCATCCAAAGTATACAATCAGTGGCTCACAATATCATCACATAGTTGTGTATTCATCACCATGATCACTTTTAGAACATTTGCATCATTCCAGAAAAAGAAATGAGAAGAAAAAACTCATACAGCCCAAAAAACTCATTACCCCTTCTTCCCATTGACCACTAGTATTTTAATCTACCCGATTTTTTTTAATTCCTTATCCTCACCACCATTATTTGTTTATTTTATCCTTATTTTTTACTCATCTGTCCATACCATGGCTAAAAGTAGCATCAGACACAAGGTTCTCACAATCATATGGTAACACCGTAAAAGCTATATGATTATACAGCCATTTTCAAGAATCAAGGCTATTGGAACACAGCTCAACTGTTTCAGGTACTTCCTTCCAGCCACTCCAATACACTATAAACTAAAAAGGGATACCTGTGTAATGCATAAGAATAACTCCAGGATACCCTCTCGACTCTGTTTGAGAGCTCTCAGCCACTGACTCTTTATTTTGTCTCATTTCTCTCTTCCCTCTTTGGTCAAGAAGGCTTTCTCAATCCCATGATGCCTGGTCCTGGCATACCTGGATGCCAGGTGTCCTATATCACATTGCCAGGGAGATTTACACCCGTGGGAGTCATGTCCTGTGTAGAGGGGAGGGCTGAGAATTTACCTACTGCGTTGACTTAGAGAGAGAGGCCACATCCGAGCAACAACGTATGTTTTCTAGGGGCAACTCCTAAGCATTGTTATCAGCAGGCTGAGCTTCTCCTTTGCAGGGATAGTTTCATAGAGGCGAAACCCAAGATAGAGGGCTCAGCCTATTGAATTGGTAGTCCCCATTGCTTGTGAGAATATCAGGAATTCCCCAGATGGAGAAGTTTAATATTTCCTTCTTTCTCCCCAGTCCCCCAAGGGAACTTTGCAAATTCTTTTTTTGTTCTCTGACCAAATTACTCTGGGATATATCAGGACATCACACTAACTTGTATAAACTAACAAGATTTCATGCCCTATTCAAAATTATATGTAATAAGGTGTTCAAATAAACTGACCATACAAATTAAATTAAATAATGCACTACCCAAAATATAAATTTTGCACCAAGTAAACATCTTTCCCTTTGATCTCACACAGAACTTAAGGTTTTAAAATATGAACCATATCATCCTTCACCGTGTATTCTGATTTACCTTAGTCCTATCCAGATCAGCTTCATTCATATCGCTAGTCAAAGTCTGATCACTTTTTCAACTTTTTAAACATGAGGTATGTTATTGTTGGAAGGAAGCATGTCATTCATGTGAAAAATATGTTTTAAATGTCCCCGTTTGCATTCTGTTACAAGGTTTGGGTGTAGTATGTGGTTATGGTCTGTATCGCTCAGTAAGCTATGGGATGTTTAAGAATTAACCTGCTCCTTGATAGGATAAAGAAATGTTTCCTTCTTTCTTTTTTCAGATTCCATCAAAACATGGTTCCAAATAAGAATTTGGAGAAACTTTTTCCTGAATAGTAAGCTATTTGTCTGGGATAATACTCTCTAGAAACCCTCAAAGGAAGGCATTGGATCTGATAAGAAGTGATCTCTTCTCTGTATTCGTTCCATACAGGCATGGCATTATGTCAAGCTCCACTTTGTGAATTATATGAGGCATCTACACCCATTTTTGGTTGGAGCAGAACCATCTGACTTATTTTAAGCACTTCTTTCTAAAATTAATTTATCTTAAATAAGTTGATAAAAATAATATTAAAAAGCCATTCCCTAGGATGGGTCACAGTGGCTCAGAGTTCTCGCCTGCCATGCTAGAGACCCAGGTTTGATTCCTGGTGCCTGCCCATGCCAAAGAAAAAAAAAGCCATTCCCTAAATTTGAAATCATGTTTGGGATTAAATAAACATATCATACCTCCAAGCTGAGTCCTGGGCCCATATGATATCACATTCAGTTGCCATGGAAATGAAGGCTGTGTATAAATTCCACCTCCACACAGATTTTCCTTTAATGCAAATCAATTGAGAATTATTTCTATTAGTATGGGCACACTAAGAGAGTATATTTAAATGTATTACACTTACTTTAATGGGAATACTTTAATAATTTATATCTGTGGCTAAATATTTTCTGCAGTCGTATTTTTCACATGAATGACATGCTTCCTTCCAACAATAACATACCTCATTACCCAGAGGGTTTATTGGCCCAGGAGAGGTGAATAAGATCATCTGGGGCACGAAAGTATAACTTGAAAAGCACTAACCCCTCCTTTAAGCAGTGTCTTCACCTTACCCCACCATTAATTTATATGAATAAACATTATAGAGGTCAGATATGCCACCAATAGTCAAAACAGGAAGATTATCACTGAAGAATTTGCTGAGGTTAGAGGTAGGCAGCAGCATCTCCTCTGAATAGAATATGCTCCCCAAACATCACCCTGTGAGTTTAGCTCCTTGTTATCAAAGCTCTCCTCCTTCCAACTCAGACTTCTTTTAAGGAGAGAATAGATGTGAGCAAAGGGTTCATGCCTTTGCTTCCCCACTTCTTTGCCTGACTTTACTTCTGCCCAGAGTCTCTCCAGGATGCCCCTCTGACACCTTAAACTGCTCCTCCATTACTTTCTCACTGCTGTACACTGATCACATATATATTTTTTAATGTGGTGAAAGGATTCAGTGATGAGCTCAGGCTCTGTAATCAGCTCATCCTGGCTTCAGAGCCTCTCTTTACCATTTACCTTCTGTGAGAACTTGGGCAAATATCATCTTACACTCCATTTTTCATCTATAAATGGGAATAATTGTGTCTGCCACACAGGGTTCATAAGACCCAACATGCTTATGAAATGTTAGCACAATGTCTGATACATAAATAATATCAGCAGTTAAATTATGGCTATAGTATTATTTAAGAAATTCATGTATCCATCTCTTCTACTTCTGTTGCAAGGAAAAACTTTGTTGCTGTTGTTTTGTTTTTTTTTAAAAGCAGATTCTTAGAATCCAGTGTTGTGAAAAATTCTGAGCCCATTTCTGGGCATAAGGGGGAAAGACTGTGGAGATGAAGTAGACCTGTCTGCTTAAGTCAAGGGGTGGAAATGAGGACATATAAGCCATATATTTTCTTTTCCTCCACCAGACTGGAAGTGCCTTATAGGTATTAACCCATCCATGCCCTTAATTTACTGATCACCTACTCTGTTCCAAGCCCTGTAGTGCCTGGCTCCTGGACTTATGGAGCTTGCAGACTAGTGGAGGAGCCAGGTAATGAGAAGTTAAGCCAGAAAATAAGGATGGACCATAACTAGTGATGGGGGATGCTGTGAAGAAAACATCAATTTGTAGCCACTGAGAATTAAAGGTGGGGAGGGAAATCTACATTAGAAAGAGTGATCAAAGGAGACCTCTTGAGCTAAGATCTAAAGTGTTAAGAAGAAAGATTGGGATGTGTTTTCCAGACAGGAAGAACAGCCTAGGTAAGACTTGAAGCAGAAAAGACCTTGGCATGTTCAAGGCATTGCAAAGAAGCCCATGTGTTGCACAACTAAGTGATGACACTGAGATATTGATTGTATATTTTGGAGGCATTATATGGTATGTGAATATATCGCAATAAGATTTGCAGAAAAAAAAAATAAAACCATTTGGCTGGAGTGTAATGGTAAAGGAGGGGACAGAGCAAGATGAGGTCAGAAAGGTCAGCAGGAGCCAGATGATATAAAGCAGTGGTTCTCAGCTTGCAACATTCATCATCATTACTACAAGTTATTGGTCCCCACCCCCTGTTTCTGATTCATGAGGTCTGGGATGTAGTCTGTGAATTTATATTTATGACAAGCTCCTGGTGGTAATGATGCTGCTGGTCTAGGGACCTCTCATTGGGAACCCATAAATATAAGGCGTTTTTTATGTCAAGGTATGGGGGTTTTCATCTTATTTGAAGCATTAGTGGGAAATCATCAAAGGATGTCAAGAGTGATGACCTTTAATTATTTTTAATGCGATTTTATTGAGATCTATTCACATATCATTTAATCATCCAAACTGTACAATCAATGGTTCATGGTGTCATCATAGATTTGTTCATTCATCACCACTAGTTTTGACCATTTCATTACACCCAAAAAAATACATATAAGAAAAAAAATGAAAATAAAAAAACTCCCAAAACATCCCATACCCCTTATCCCCCCACCATTATTTATTTTTTGTCTTTAATTTTTTTACCTACCTGTCCATATACTGGTTATACAGAGTGTCAGCTATAAGGTTTTCATAATCACACGGCCACACCATTAAAAGCTATATGGTTATACAACTGTCTTCAAGAATCAAGGCTACTGGAATACAGTTAATAGTTTCAGGTATTTCCCTTTACCTATTCTAATCCACTGGAAACTTAAAAGGGATATCTATGTAATGCATAAGAATAACCTCCAGTGACCTCAAGACTCTTTGAAATCTCTTGGCCACTGAAACTTTATTTTGTTTCATTTCTTTTCCTCCTTTTGATCCAGGTTTTCTTACTCCCACATTGCCAGGGCCAGGCTCATTTCCAGGAGTCACACCCCACGTTGTCAAGAAGCTGTAAATCCCTGGGAGTCATGTCCACATGGGGTGGGGGGTGCGGTGGAGGGCATTGAATTCGCCTGCCAAGTCAGCTTCAAGAAGGAGGCCATATCTGAGCAACAAAGGAGTTTCTCTGGGAGTGACTCTTAGGCATAATTACAAGTAGGCTTAGCTTCCCCACTGCAGGAACAAGTTTCCTAAGGGCAAGCCCCAAGATTGAGACTCAGTCTATCAAACTGGCCCAATGCTTGTGAGAGTATCTGGAATTCCACAGGTGGGGAAGTTTAATATTTTCATATTTTCCCCCAATCCCTCAAGAGGACTTTGCAAATATTTTTTTTATTCTCTGCCCAAAATACTCTGGGATATTTTGGGGAATCACACTAACCTGTACAAACCAACAAGATGTCACTTCACTCCCTAGTCAAGATTACATGTAATTAAGGTGCTCAAATAAACTGACCGGACAAGTTAAATTAGATAGTATACTACAAATTTTGTACCAAATTAACATCTCTTCCTGTGGTCTCATGCAGAAGTTGAAGTTTTAAAACACAGTCATTATCATCCTTTACCCTTTAGTCTGATTTACCTTAGTCCTAACTTAGTCTTAGTCATTCATATCTCTAATTGCTATCTGATCTCTTTTGCAGTTTTCTTTTTAACAGTTGCTATATGGGGTAATTCTGACTTCAGTTTCTTTTTTTCAATAGTTGCTATATGCAGTAATGCTGACTTTCAGAGTTGCAGAACTCTAGCTCTGAGTCTCAGATGTCACACACATACCCAAAATTTCCGAGGACCTACCGGGTTGTTCACAAAGAGCTCACGCCTCAGAATTTAGAAATAAGCACTACAACTCAGGAATAGCTATGGCTGCTGTAAGAGTTTACATTTTAGGAACCTTTACAATAAACCTTCTCCTGATAACCTATGCTCTCAGTTTGCACATTATGGTTATTCCATATTAGTGAGGTGTTAAAATGTTTGTCTTTTTATTTCTGGCTTATTTCACTCAATATACTGACCTCAAGGTCCATTCACCTAGTTGCATGCCTCACAACTTCATTCCTTTTTGCAGCTGCTCAATATTCCACTGTATGTATACATCACAGTTTACCCTTCTGTTCATCAGTCGATGTACCCTTAGGCCACCTCCATCATTGTAAATTGTGAATATTGCCACCATAAACACCAGTGTGCAAATGTCCATTCATGTCCCTGCTTTCAGTTCTTCCTAGTATACATCTAATAACGGGTTGCTGGATCATATAGTAATTCTATACTCAGCCTCCTGTGGAACCACCACACAGCCCTCCAGAGAGGCTGCTCCATTCTACTTCTTTACCAACAGTAAAGAAAAGGGAACGGTACATCCCTCTCTCCACTTTTTCTCCAGCACTTGAATTTTTCTTGTTTATTTTTTAAACTGTTTTATTCACATACCATATAATACATCCTAAGTGAACAATCAATGGTTCCTGGTATACTCACTTAGCTATGCATTCACCACCATGATCCATATGAGTACATTTCCATTTCTTCCTCAAAGAAAGAGGAAGAGGAAGAAAAAGAAAAATGAAGAATAAAATATAAATAGATTATTTCTGTAATTATTTTATAAATAAAATAAAAAGGAGAAACTCCAACACCAAGCCATCCTCCCACCTTATATCCCCCTCTTATTGACATTTAGCTTTGGTAAATCGCCTTTTGTTACATTTACTGGAAGTATATTACAATGTTGCTGTTAACTATAGACCCTAGTTTGCAATTGATTGTATTTTTTCCATATAGCATCCCATTTTTAACACACTGCATTGTTGAAATTCATTTGTCCTTCCTCAGGTAAAAAATATTCTTATATGTATACATTTAATCACCATCATTGACCAGTCTAGGTTTCGCTAAGTTATACAATCCCAGTGTTTGTCTCCTATCATTCATTCTGGTGTCATACATGCTCCTGGCCTTTCCCTTTCAACCACACTCACACTCATCTTTGTTCACTGTACTTACAATATTGTGCTACCATTAGATAGTATTGTGTTATCCATTTATGATCTATACAATCAATTCTGTTGAACATTCTGTACTCCTTCAGCATCAAATGCCCAATCTCTACTTTCTATCTCCTAAAACCTTGTGTTCTCAAGTTTAACTCTCAAAGTTTGCTCATTAACGTTAGTTCATATTAGTGAGACCATATAGTATTTGTCCTTTTATTCCTAGCTATTTTCACTCAACATAATGTCCTCACGTTTCATCCACATTGTTGCATGCTTCATGACTATATTCTGCTTTACCATGGTGTATTATTCTATCATATATGTATATACCACAGTTTGTTTATGCACTCATCCTTTGATGCACCTTTGGGCTGTTTCATCCTATGGCACTCATGAATAATGCTGCTATAAACATTGGTGTGCAAATGTCTGTTTGTGCTCTTGCCTTCAGTTCCTCTGAATATATACCTAGTAATGGGATTGCTGGATCATATGGCAGTTCTATACTTAGCTTCTAGAAGAACTGCCAAACTGCCTTCCAGAGTGATTGCACCATTTTACATTCCCACTAACAGTGAATAAGTGTGCCTCTTTCTCCACATCCTCTCTAGCACTTGTGATTTGCTGTTTTTGTTTTTGCTTTTGCTTGTTTGCTTTTTATTTGTTTTTAAGCCATTTGTATTTCCTCTTTGGAAAAGTGTCTGTCCATGTCTTTTGCCCATTTTTAATTGGATTGTTTGTCTGTTTGTTGTTGAGTTGTAGGATCTCTATATATTCTGGATATTAAAGCCTTATCTGACATGTGGTTTCCAAATATTGTCTCTCATTGCAAAGGCTGCCTTTTTTTTTTTACTTTTCTGACAAAGTCCTTCAATGTAGAGAAGTGTTTAATTTTTAAGAGATACCATTTATCTATTTCTTCTTTCATTGCTCATGCTTTGGGGTAAGATCTAGGAAACCACCTCCCATCATGAGATCTTTAATATTTCCCTACATTTTCTCCTAAAAGTTTTATCATCTTAGCTCTAATGTTTAAGTCTTTGATCCATTTTGAGTTAATTTTTGTTACAAGATATAAGATAGGGGTCCTCTTTCATTCTTTTGGATATGGATATCCAGTTCTCAAAACACCATTTATTGAAGAGGCTGCTCTGTCCCAGTTGGATTGGCTTGACCACCTTATCAAAGAGCAATTGCCCATACATGAGAGAGTTCTATGTCTGAACACTCAGTTTGATTCCATTGGTCAGTATAGCTGTCTTTATGCCAATACCATGCTGTTTTGACCATTGAAGCTTTGTAACATGCTTTAAAGTCAGGTATTGTGAGACCTCAAACTTCATTCCTCTTTCTCAAGGTATTTTTAGCTATTTGGGACATAATTGTTTTTTCTTTTAAAGATTACTTAGGCCCTTGTGTGGAGACTTGATTAGAAAGTTGCATGAATAAAAGTAGAGAGGCCATTTAGGATGCTATTCATAGTGGTAAGGTTAGAGATGAAGACGAAGTTGACCAGGGCAGTGGCTGTGGAGAAGAACGGGATAATTCAAGATGGATTAAGACAGTGTTGGCAGTGGGACTAACCTGTGGATTAGATGGGATGGGTGAGGGAAAGAGAGGAAGTGGAGGATGTTGAGAGGAGTGAGGAAAAGAATAAATTGGACATGTTAAATTTAAACAACCATCTATTTTTGTCTCTGACGGTGAGAACCTGGCATGTATACAGGCTTTAATGAGTGAACTAAAAATGTTGGAGGCGATAACTGTTTGCTCAAACTAAACTGTACAGGTACCAGGAGACCAAGCCAGAGCCTTTGCCTCCTCTCTCCAGGAACTGGGTATGTTCTGAAATAAGTTGCTTCTGTACTGTATGAACAACAGCCCATGTAAGTCATTTTAGAAGTAGGTCAGGCACCCTTGGAAACTAGGTTAGCTCTTTGGTGGCTGGAGGTTAACACTACATTCAGCCTGAAGTGGAAGCTCCTCTGGGACCAGGGTACTTTTACATCTGAGGTTCACCCTAAGGCAGGGTTTCTCAGCTGTTATAATATTGACATTTGGGCAGGAAAATTCTATGTAGTGGGGGGCTGTTCTGTGCATTTTAAGGTGTTTAGCAGTATCTCAAGCCTCTAACACCAACATTCCAGTAGCAACCTGCTCACCCCCCAGTTGTAACAATGGGAGAATATCTCCAGATGTTGCCAACTGTCCCCTGAGTGGGGGAGCAAAAGCACCCCCAATGAGAACTACCACCTTAAGAGTAACTACCACCTTAAGAGTGCCATTCTTCTACCCTTAACTCCTTTGTCATATGCGTTGCCACAGAGAAACTTTCCTCCCCATTGAATGTTCCTGATTCCCCACCAGCCCCGCAGAGCCTGTACTCACAGCCTTTGAAGGTGACTTTGCTCAAATCTGAAATGCTAATCCAGGGCAATAGTTAAGTAGACACTAGAAGGATGTCCTGGAGATGGCATCTCTGGCCTCAAAATATTTCCATTAAGGTTGCTGATTCAGGGGATTTCAGGGCAGACTGGAGGAGGAAGAATTTACTAGGAGAATCTGATGATGGTGATAATAATAATAATACCAAACATTTACATAGGAATGTGCCATACATAGTTTGAAATACTTCATGAATATAACTCACTTAATCCTCACAGCAGCACTATGATTTTGGTACTATTGCTCTCATTCCTATTTTACAAACGAGGAAACTGAGGTTCCATAATTTACCCACGATCATGCTGCTATTTCAGGGGATGTAGCTGGATCCTGACCTGCGCAATCTGGCCCCTGAGTTCATAAAGCTCTTAACTTTATTGCATTTCCAAGGGAGGAGGGCATCTTATGAGGGAGAATTTGCAGCAAGGAAATGGGTATAAAATGATCTTCCTGTTAAGATTCATCACCTTTAATCCTTAATCACACTTCTAAATTTGTGAAGACCCTTCAGGAGAAAATTCCCAAAGTCAAAAGTATTTTGGGAAGCATGGTTCCCACTGGTGATAAATATTTTAAGTAAATAGTTATTCCTTGATTCATCCATCCACTGGCCTTTCAATCTGCTCAAAGAAGACATCTAACTTAAATTTTCTTAACAAGTACACAGGCAGACCACAGATTTCATTAAACCACAGTGATTCATTTTCATGGATTTGTAGCTCTGCACATTTTGCTGCTATTTACAGATTGCAAGGAGGAGTCATTAGGAGCACTTCCATTTCTGTGGCAACAGCAGGCAGCAGTGAAATTACAGGTGTGCTGAGTTTACATGATTTAGTAGGGGTGTTCTCACACTCTGCCCCCTGGTATCAAACTGAGTTAGAGGGAAATGGGCTTGAATGACAGAGCATGAGCATGAGCTGAAACTCTGATTGCTGTCTTGGCTCCTGGAAAGATAAGCTCATGAAGTTTTCCTTCAAAATGAGTTCCGAAGCCTACAACCTCCAGATGAGTCCCTGGACCAGATAAATTCTGAAACCAAGGGGGTCCAGCTTCTCCAGAACATCAGCTAGTTCCATCTACCTACCCCATATTACTGACAGGCCTTTCTAACATGAAAAAGTTAGAATGGCCATCGCCCAAATACCACTAAACAGAAAGATAGAAAAATAAAAGATGATGATGGAGTTATACAAAGAAGATATGATTTAACAAATGAATATGAATGCTGAATCATTAAGTTGCTATCTTTTTTGGTCTCCGGTATCTTGAAGCAGCTGGAAGTGAATACCTAGAATTGTGGAATTGTAACCCATGTCATACTCTGGAGTGTGTTCTACAACTAACTGTGGTGCTGTGCTTTGAAATGTATTGCTTTTTTGTATATATGTTATTTTTCACAAAGAAAAAGAAAAGAATCGATTGTGATAATAAAAAAAAATATTTATGCCTTCTAGCCTCCTATATTCTGGAGCAGCTAGAAGTAAAAATCTAAAATTATGGAATTGTAACCCATGTCAAACTCTAACAAATGTTCTACACTACTTGTGGTACTGTGCTTTGAAATTTATAGCTTGTTTGTATATATGTTATTTTTCACACACAAAAAAAGGAAAAAAATTGATTGTGATGATAAAAAAAATCTTCAAGCCCTCTAACTTCCTATATTCTGGAGCAGCTAGAAGGAAAAATCTGAGAGGATCGTATGGTAGCCCACGACAAACTCTGGAATCTGTCCTGTAACTACTTGTTGAAGAGTGCTTTGAAACTATTGCTTTTGCCTTTCTTTGCTTGTATATATGTTACATTATACAATAAAAAAAGTTAAAAAAAAATGGAGTTCTGAAATGCAGTTCCTGTAGCTAATGAGGTATCGGTGGATCTCGGGCCGACTGGGCCTTAAGTGCCATCAAGAGTGTGATGACAACCGGAACAAGGTTGCACCTGTCCCTGTTCATGGCACATTTGTAAATTTTTTAATTCCTTTGAAGCGCTTCCATCTGGTGAATTTCTCTACAGAGACAAGTTACTTGTACTTATGCAATGGAGCCTGCAAAAAAAATTCTTCAGGCTATTTTTGAGGAGACAGAAAATTGCCATCCACAAAATAGTTCCTTCAATCTGCTTTAGTTTTCATTTTGACAAGCATTGCTTCCAGAACAGAGATCATCAAATGGCTTATTGCTTTTACTGGACATTTTCTTTGGCTTTGTTGAATTGTTCCTCTCAGATGTGTCAATGATAATGTTAATAATAGTATTATCAGAACCTACTATGTACTTATCACTTCTCATGGATAGGTTAATCCCTCAACCCCCTGAGAGAGGTAAATCATTTACAGAAGAGAAAACAGGTTTGAAGAGAGGTGTTGCCTGCCCTAGGTCACCAGTGGGGACTTGAACCTTGGACTGTCTGATTTTGGGGCTCCCAGTCCCGTCCACTTGCTGCCTCCTGCTATGAACATGAACAACCAAAGGAAATGCAGCAGCAGGATGGATAGTCCCTGTGCTGTCTGTGCAGCAATCCATGTGTCCAGACTCATGAGTCTAAAAAACTCCCTAGATGGGTCTGAGAACCTTCTTCATTCCCTGTGCATTAGCCCCAAAGGCGCCTCCTCCACAAAGGTTGGCAAGAGAAGTCTCCAAACCTCAAGGTGCTCCAGGGCTTATCCCAGAAGCTGCTACAGCCAACTGTCAGAGGTGGCAAGTAGGTGCTTGAGGCAGTGCCAGGCCCGGTCTGCGCTTGTGCTTGCTCAAAAGCTCTCAGCAAAGTGTTTTCCCTCTGCCAGAACCCATTAAAGCAATCAGTATTGGCATCTGTCTTTGCATGCTTAGTATGAGTCCTGTTTCTCGCTCAGTCCTGCAGAAAGTACCCTCAAAAATCTCCAGGGGCTTTTCAAACAGTAATAAAGTAGGTCTCCCAACAGTGCTTCCTGTAAGGAAACATGGAGAACTGATGAAAGCAGAGCTGCCCAAATTGGTGGGAGGGGATATGGGAAGAGAACTCCATACTCTCAGCCTTTCTCGCCACCCTCACCCCCACATCAGGGCCCGCAAGGCACCTTTGTAAAACCTTCAGAATACAATTTCAAAACCACTGCTGGGTCTTGTCCTAACTTCTTCTTCATCTTATTTGTTACTGTATCTTACAATCCTGGGCCGAAGTTCTCAATAATTTTTGATTGAGTTAAAACAAGTTGGACAAAAAATAAGCACTGTTCTTTTGCATGTCATGCTTTGCTTTTTAAAATGTTACGTACTGTATAAGAGGGCAGGAGAATAAGTAAAATGCTGTAGGAGAACTCAGCTGGAAAACTCCTTCAGGGAAATGTATTCCACAACTCCTCATTTTTGCCCCTCTTCTCATCCCCTTTCTCTCCAGCTTCCTGCCCTGTGGCAGGACATTGTAGCAGCAATTAAACAGTTTTGACTTGATGTTAATTTCTAGGGCAAAATGCCAATCCCCAACACTTACTTGTCCCCAAGTGCTTATCCTGCTTCCTCTTGATAGGGACTGCCAGCCTCACCAACCTAAGTGGTTGGAGGTTGAGAGCGTGGGTGGAGGATCTGAGCACTTTCTTGCCCTCACCAAAGCTCAATTGCCCTGGAACAAGCTTGGAGCCGTGTGGTCAGGAGGACTCCTCAGTGTTGGATGCTACATATGGAGGAAGAGCGAGTGCGCCATGCGAGTGGCCATTTGGCAAGGCTGGGGGGCACTTCTGTCAGATGCTCAGGCGGGCCAGGGAGATGCTGGAGAGAGTAGATGGAGAGAGCGTTGCTGTGGGTGTGCAACACTCCTAAAGCATAGTTGCCTCTGCTGTTCTTTTCTAGTGCCAGATAAAGGATGTTGAAAACACTCATTTTAGTAAGAGTGATTTTGCCTCCAAATGACCAGATTTTTTTTTTCATCAGTCCAATGAGGTGTGTGCCAACCGATTGCTGAGATGAATAGACTGAGATTGTTGAACTATTGCACTGTGAGATAACAGGTTCTCCCCCAGCCCATGTCTGGAACTAACCCCTCCATGCCTTCAGAGGTCAGCTGCTGTTCAGGTGTGCTTCAGCCAGGTGTGCACACAAACCACCATGACAAATGATGGTGGTTTGTTTCTATGTTTATAGATTTTTAAGTTAGTGAATTTAAGCCCGAGACCCTGTTCTAGCACTTAACAGCTTTATGATCTTTACCAAGTCATTTAATTCCATTAATATTTAGTTTTTTTGTTTTTAAATTTTTTTTAGTGAGATATCTTCACGCACCATACAGTCCATCCAAAGTATACAATCAATGGCTTACAATATCATCATATACTTGTGTATTTAGCACCATGATCATTTTTATAACATTTGCATCACTCCAGAAAAAGAAATAAAAACAAAAAAGAAAAAATGCATACATACCATACTTCTTACCCCTCCCTCTCATTGACCACTAGTATTTCCATCTACCCAATTTATTGTACCCCTTATCTCCCCTATTATTGATTTATCTATTATCCTTTTTTTTCACTCATCTATCCATACCCTGGATAAAAGGAGCATCAGCCACAAGGTTTTCACTATCACATGGTCACATTGTAAAAGCTACATAGTTTAATAAGTTCAGCCTATTAAATTGGTTGTCCCCAGTGCTTGTGAGACTATCTGGAATTCCTCAGGTGGGGTAGTTTAATATTTCCTCCTCTCACCCCAGTTTCCTAAGGGGACTTTGCAAATACTTTTTTATTCTCTGCCCATATTACTCTGGGATGTATCAGGGCATCACACTAACCTGTACAAACCAACAAGATCTCACACTCTATTCAAGATTCCATGTAATTATGGTGTTTGAATAAACTGCCCGTACAAGTTAAATTAGATAGTATGCTACCAAATATCTAAATTTTGCACCAAATAAACATCTCTTCCTTTGGTCTCATACAGAAGTTGAAGTTTTAAAATTTAGACCATAGCATCCTTTACCCTGTATTCTAGTTTACCTTAGTCCTATCCAGATTAGCTTCATTCATATTTCTAGTTGAAGTCTGATCACTTTTTCAACTTTTTAACAGTTGCTGTGTGGGGTCATGCTGAGTTTTATAACTTCAGAGCTGTAACTCTGAATCTCAAATGTCACACAAATATCTGAAGTTCCAGGGAAATTCCACTAACATTTAGTTTGGTTTTACCTGTAAATTTAAAAAATGAAATGGATAGTAGGTTTTGTAGTGTGATGTGTTTTAGAAATGGGACTGCTCCTTCTTTTGGAGACAGGGAATTTGATGTCTAATAATGGCTCTACCTCTAACTGGATGAGGTTTCTCACCCGGAAAGTGGGAATAATAATCGCTCCCTTGCAGGGCTGTCATGAAATTTGAGGTCATTTCTGTATTTCCTGAAGTTTCTATGGTACAGAAAAGGGTTCCATGGTTAAGTAGGCTTTGGAAACACTGCATTAAAAGTAAGAAGAATTTCTTACTGTAAAATTTCTCAGAGTCCTTACAAGGTTTATATGCACCACATTTCCTGGAAAGAACTCACTTGACTGTGATAATCTTTAAAACTTTTTTTGAGGAGTGTCTTGTCATATCAGATCAAACTCTGGGGGATGATGGACAGTATATGTAAATTTAACCTCATGCTAACATAGAGTAGTAGTAACAGTAATTATAGCCATTTATTAGGTGCCCACTGTATTCTAGAGCACAGTATAAGTAAACAACAAATTAAGAACGCAGTCTGCTAGCACCTGAACTGGAAACGTATACATTTCCCAATCACTCTTACAAGGCACCAGCTCACTAGGTTTATGGAGCTGCTCTCTTCTGATTTAAAAGAAAAATAATCTACTTCCAAGAATGGTTATCCCTCGACACCCACCTCCCCATATAAACAACCCATTCGCCCTTCAGGACTGGGCTTGTGAGCCACCTATAGAGCCCATTCTGTCAACTCCTTTCATATATTTTCTGTCCTTCTGTCATATCACCATCATGCACCAGTGTTATTTGTCTAATTGACTTGGAATCACTGAAGCCTAGGTTTGCATCCCCAGACCTCCACTTACTATCCATGTGATCTCGTATAAATTAGTTGTGCCTTCGTTTTTCCCACTGCAAAATTGGACTTTGTCCATTTCATGAAGATCAACACCAGATGGGGTGATTGAAAATGAATGTGAATACTAGTTTATGAATAATAGCAAGTTCTTCTCTAGCACTTCCTATGTGCAAGGCTCTGTTCTGAAGGCTACAACACATACGAATTCATTTCATTTTCATGACAGCCTTGAGGATGGGGTCTGTTATTAACTTTGTGGCCAAAGTGGTTAAGTAATTGTTCTTGTGCCAGATGTGAACATGGGCAGGCTGGGTTCCAGGTCCATGATCTCAACCACTTCACCATCCTGCCTCTTATACAAAGGGTCTAAATAGTGCCTGGCGCCATAATAGGTGTATATTGATGGGCATTTTTTTCTTCCCTCCAGATCCCTTCTCCTTCCTCAACTTTTGTCTCTGTAGCAAATCGATCTTACTGATCAATTTATTCTGCATCTCCTTCAAATGGTGCACAGTAAATGCTTAATAAAGTTTTATGTTTTTATATGGTTAATACATAAAGGTCACATCGCATCAAGTTCCAGAAGTTGTGGGGCTTTAACTGGGGTAGGGAGGGGTTTTATTCAGGTAATTTGACACCTCTGGAGGAACTGTGGGAAGCACCCCTTTACTGCCAGTTCTGCTCTGCAAGGAATAACATTATAAGGGGGTCCCTAGTGTGTCCTTCTATCCTTGCAGCACACTGGAGGGCCACATCTCACTACATGTGCCGGTTTTTCTGGTTGGTGTTGTCTTAGGAGGGCAAAATCCTGGGAGTTCTTAGTTTTATCTTTTCTCAACCCAGGCTGGATTCAAGGAGCTATTTGTGTGGGTCAGCAGGAAGATGCTCACCATGTACCTTGATGTCACGGGATGGGGTGGGGGGCTGGGAGGGATGGCCCTGATCTTCTGAACAGCACCCACATTTGCACAGCTCTTAGTTGCAAAGAGTGAGTCAGGGAACAGAAAGTTAGGAATGTCTGGTTCTGCTCAGTGTGTTATGGGGCACCTGGGGCTTTCTGCAGAGGAGCCCACGTAGAAAGAACATTGGTTTTGTATCTGAAGCAGTGGGCATCCCGCATAGCTGGGTGGCTTTGACTGAGCCTCTTCACTTTTTTTGCCTCTATTTATTACCCTCACATTTTAAAGCAGTCCAAAAGATGAACTAGTACAAAGTGGTGGCAATAATTATAGCATTTACAGTGCCAGACACTGTACCAAGCTATCAACACACACAATATCCTCAATCACCGGTTCAACCTGTAAAGAAGCTGAGGCTCAAAAAGATGAAACAATTTGCTCAAGACCACAGAGCTAGAAGGAGGAGAATCAGAAAATGAAACCCGGTTTTTCTGACTCCAGGGCACCAGGCTAGAGAATGCCCACTGCATATAGGTTAATGCCCACTCCTAAGCCATTTAATATCACTGACACAGACCTAGAAATCCTGGGGGAAGTGCCTGAAAGGAAAACATCCTTAATTCCATCACTGATCAGGCAGTACCATGAGGGGCCCTGGTGGGGGTGCATACCACCTGTGGCCATCCCACCAGATCCCTGCTGTCCCCTTTGGCTTGGTGAGCATGAGCATTTGGCAGAATTCCAGGAGCACTGACGATATTCAGAAAATAGAGTTGGCTTCATAGTATTTGGTAAACGCAGACGTGCAGCCCTGATGACTCCGGGAAAGGTGTGTTAAGTCACTAACAATCCTCAGATTGATCTGGATTGGGGAGACAGTGCCAAGAGGCAATAACCACCTCTTTCTGTGGAAAAATAGAGCCTCAGAACCACAGAGCATTAGGTCTCAGTGCTCATCAAGGAACCCTACATGTCACCTAGGCCAGCAACGTTCATGCTTTAACTTCATCAAGTGAAATCCTACAAAGAACTTGAATCGGTTGTGGGTAGAAGAAGGGATCTCTTGTTCCTTGTGGCAGCACCCCAGCGCCCACAGGAAAGAGTTTGAAACACATTGATCTCGGCCAAACCTCTTGCTTTTTCAGCTGAGAAGCCCTGAACCAAGAGAGGTTAATCAAGCTCCTCCAAAGGTCACCCAATCATTAGTCTGGTGAGATGTTGGTGAGTTGACGCGCTCCAGACGATGTCTCAGGCTGAAAAAAATGACTTGAGCTCTCCCTCACCACACACTGCCATTGTAAATTGAATTTCCTTATCAGTATGAAGAGTCCTAGACATCTCCTTTGACTAGATGATGCCCTGTAGGCTATTTTAACTCCCTCCTTTAAGTTTTAAAGCATCTCATCTGTGGTCAGGAGCCACGAAAACTCCCTGAGGGCGATTTGTGACTTGGGAGAAAAGAAGGAGAAGCCAGAAAACAGTCACTTCCACTCTTCCCACCATTTTTCCTAAACCAATTTTAATGGAAGGGTTAGTTTAAAAGGTCGTTTAACCTGGATAATCCCCACCGGTTTCAGTCCTCATAGTATAGAAACCCTATCTCTTTTTCTGCTACTTGGCCCTCCTAAGACTTTGAGTTTGGCCCAGAGAGAGACTCGTGCTAAGGGGCCTCTCCAAGGTGGCCTCTAGACCCCGCAATGGGTGAGGATTTGGGTACACCTTTCCAGGTACAGGACTTGACCTAGATTTTCTCAGAAGGGCGTGGGTAGGTTCTGTTGAATTAGCATATCAGGAGTTTCACTGGGGTTAATGTTTTAACCGTTGTGTCAATATAACTCATGCCATTCTGTTTGAACACTCCATCACAGAATGAAAACACTTTCAGTGAACAATTGGTTTTTAAAAATGATGGAGTGGAGGTAGGAATCACCTGGGTGAACTTTGAACTGTATTGAAACGTTTACATTTTGAAAACCAAATATAATACCTTTAGACCCAAGAAAGGTTTAGACTTCATGCCTTACGAGATTTGCAACTCTTTTCTCATTTCTTATCGTCATTTCAATGTCTAAGAGTCGGTTTCCTTCTCTTGGTGCTTCCGCTAGTGTGCAATTTTTGTTATTTGGAAGGTTAACCGTTGGCAGGTTTTATTAGAACCTGCCTGCACAGAATGGCTTTGGGTCAGGACATGCTTGGAGCCCCCTCCTTCTCCAGGGAAGAGTAAAGCTCTGGAGCCAGACTGTGCGGGCTCCCAGCCAGGACACTCCACTTCCTTGAGGTGTGACTTTGGGCGGGGAGCTTTATCTTCCTCATCCGTGAAGTGGAGATAGCAGCAGTGCCTGCTTTGTGGGTTGCCAGGAAGACTTGGTGAGGCAATGTAGGTGAAGCACTTAGGAGCAGGTCCTGACCTGGAGTCAACACAATCCTTAGCTAGTATTGTTGATGCTCTTATCACTACCACTGACAGCTCGCACATGGCCTTCTCTTACACCAGAGTTCCTGAAGCCATAGGATCCATAGTTGAAGGAAACCCCTACCATTCCTAAAGTCACTGTAGAATCCTCTAGGGTGTTTTTAAAACTTACCTATTCCAGAGCTTCATCCAAGGCCCACAGAAAGAGAAGGGGCCTGGGAATCTGTCCTGTTTACAAGCAATAGAGGTGATTGTGATGTGCAGTCAATGATAGAAAGCATGTTCTCTAACCTGAACATCCTCTGTAACAACCCTAGGATGTGGACTCCAGAGCTGTACTTGGATACCTCCTGGTGCGGAGAGCTCACTACCACTCAAGGCAATGCATCCCTCTGACTATATGAAAGCTTGCTCTTACATTGACATAAAGAAGGAAGGGCCTGCCTCCACTCATAATGAGGCAGAACAAAGTAGTGGAAAGTCAGAACTTTTTTCAAAGACTGCTTTGAAGTCAGAACAAACTGGGCTTGAACTCCATGACAGTGTCTGTTAGCTTTGTGGCACTGGCCAAATGGCTTCCTATGTACTCTTTCCTTTCATCTTCCAAATGACAGTCTTTCAGATAATGGAACCTCACCCTCTCTATTTTCTTTTCCTCAGTCTCCCTATATGATAAGGCCTCAATTTCCCTTGTTTTAGTAATCTGCCCAGGCTCTGCCCCAAGCCAATCATATCATATCCAGAGATGCCTGTGGTTCTCCAATAGCGGTTCTGAATCAGATACCGAATCAGAGCTGGCAGTGGCTGGGAGAGTGGACCAGAGGGCCAAAGAGCGGGTCCCAACTCAGATGCAGAATGATCTGATACCAAAACTGCAGTTTATTCCCAAATCATTCACTTGGTCTTTTCAGTCTAGAAGCCAGGACTCTCCAGTCCATTGTTTGGATCAGGAAGTGAACGTTTGAGGTCTGATTGCCGACCTGAAAATCCTTGTTACCAGTCATGTGTCTTCAGAAAATTTACTTAACCTCTCCGGGACTCAGTTCCTTCATCTGTGAAATGGGACTGCAAGCAATACCCACCTTAGGAAGGTTGCAGGGAAGATTAAATGACATTGTGTATACAAACACTTAGTGTACACAAAGTGATTGCTACATGTTGGTTTCTTTAGGGGAGGGGCACAACTCGGAACAATTGATTTCTCACTCCCAGCCGTCCCACACTTCAGGTGAAAGCCAAACAGAGAGGGACGCAGCCATCCATCCTCCTGTCCACCCCACCCCCACCCCCACCCCCACCCATGTCCCGCACAGGTTCTAATGAAAACATTGCCATCAGCACGTCTGTACAATTGTCTAGTCCTGTTCTGAGGCAAATGTAAATAGCACTACCAGGCAAACTGGAATTTTACAGAGGAGATGTGAAAGTCCTAGAGAATGTTTCTCCCCTTCTTGCACTTTTATAGGTCACAGTTCAGGGTTGCATTTCAGACCCATCAATTCTGCCAGTGTTTTCAACTTAGCACCGACAGTGTGGTCAGACCAGCAGCAGCAGCGTCACCTGGGAACTTGTTAGACGTGCACATTCTTGGGTCCCTACCCAGACCTGCTGAAACTGGCAGTGCAGCCCAGTAAACTGTTTTAACAAGCCCTCCAGCTGCTTCTCCTGGCTCCAGTTTGAGAACACTGACCCAGGTGTTAGCAGGGTCCCTCTCCGCTGTTCCTTTCCTCCCAGCCCTGTCAGTTTACAGATCCAGGGGACCAAGCCCAGCTCTCTAGCTGTATATTGTCAGCACTTCCACAGTCTAAAGGCAGCTCCTGAGAGAATGGGTTATCATCTCATTCTGGGGTTGAGATGACATGCTGACTGCAGGTGAAATCCAAATCTGAGCCTGAATCTAGAGAAGAGTCAGGAAACATCTGTCCTGGATGTTCCTCCTGACCTCTTGACTAAAAAATAATGATATCTCTGATGGGTAATGATAATAGCAAATATCTCCAAGCTCTATCTATGTTGGAAAATACCTTTCATTATTATTTTTTTATTTAATTCTCATGACCCAAAACAGTAGCTACTATTCATATTATCCCCATGTCACAAATGATGAGACAGCTTTAGAGAGGTTAAGTTATTTGCCAAAGATCACAGAGCTAGTAAGCGACAGACAGAAGGAGCCTTGAGCTCAAGCCTGTCCAATGCCAGATTCTGTGTATCTTCAACCAGCTTCCCCTCCTGGGCAAGCAGGCCATATCTTTGAGCCAAGAATATGCACAAGGGAACACTCTAAGCCAGGGGGGTTCAAACTTTAGCAGCGATCACGACCATCGGGAGAGGTGTTAAAATATAGATTGCTGGGCCCTAGTCCCAGAGTTTCTGATACAGTGTGCCTGGGGCGGGGCCTGGGAATCAGCATTTCTAACAGGTTCCCAGATGATGCTGGTACTGCCAGTCCCGGGATCCACCCTTTAGGAACCATTGCTGGAGGCCAGTGTGTCTCAACAAGGCTACACATTAGAATCATCCCTGGGAATTTCTGATTCAATGGCTTCAGTGTGGGGCCCTGGCATTCTTCTTTTAAAACTATGCTCCCCAGACAATTCTAATGTGCAGCCAGGGTTGAGAGCCACTGCTACTCACAAAGGAAGATTGCTTATTGCTGTTTACAGCTATGATTCTTAAGTCCTGTGTCAATGCTTTTCCAACCAGGGAAGTAGTGGTGTGCCAGGGAGGATCAACGCTGCAGGATGAATAGGGAACATGAATTTAATTAAAAGATTTAGAGAAATGTTAATAATTTCCACAAGGCAAATGGATCTGCTATGCAGTAAAGTGCAAAATGTGCATGACCTATTAATTTAAAAAATGGGAATTAACCCACCTGAAAGAATCCAGCCAAGGAAAATTGCCAGACTAATTGCCAAAGATATGCACAAGGAGAGTCATCCAAACGTCATTTTGTCTTGCTGTTAGTTGAATCTGTATGATGGGTATAGGATGATTCACTGTTCAAAAAATATTTAATTAATGCTCATGATACAATGTTAAAAAGCAAAAAGGAGAATACAACTGAATAGATGGCATGATTCCAATCTTACTTTTAAAAAACTATATGCAATAGATATGCTTAGAAAAAAAGACTGGAAGAAAGCACACCAAAACATAACCAGTGGTTATTTCTTGGTGTGGGATTATGAGTGATAATGATCTTTTTCATATCTGACATTTTCTAGTTTTTCAAACAGTATTACTTTTATGATTAGACCAAAATGATTTAGGCAATAAATAGCATGTTTCAAAAATTCCTGTCTGAAAGACAATAGATTTATAAATTATAAGCCTTCTCCTTCAGAAATATTTAGAAATTGCTGATTATGGTCCCAAATGGTGCTAACTGCCCTTGGGCCCAGAAAATGTGAGAACCTTCATAGGAACCCAGGGGAGGTGGGCTGGGCAAGAGGACACTTGCTCCCCCTAGTGGGCGCAGGCAGCAGGGTTGCTAGGGGTCTCTCAGCATGCACACAGGAGGGGAGCCTTTGGTTCTCTCCTCCAGGAAGGGCAGTTGGTTCACAGTGCTTCTGTGTGGCATCTCCAAAGCATCATTGTATCAGTTCATGTGTCATAGATCAAATACAACTCTATCAATGTCGATTTAGTAATGGCTCTGTGTACTGTGCAAATATGCAGGTGGTAACAAAGTCAAGCAAATGTAGCATGAGGACCACCTACAAATGTTAACAAAGAAGAGATGGAGGGAAAAAATTCCTGTGCTGCAAAACACCAAGCCCATTTGCCTTCATCACTCCCCAGAAGTCTGTTGGGGCTTTTCAGGGTTGCCTTCAGAAAAAAGCAAATGGTGTAAAATTGGTACTAGAAACAGCAAGAGTCCCACTACAGGTATCAGAAGGAAGGAATCTGAAATTATGAGGGCCACAGGGACAGTGTTACTAGGGTAATGATATTTCAATATGGCCAATAGGCATTTTACGTGCAACTGAGTCCCATCTAGTCTTACCACAACAAAACAAAGAGTGTCTTGACCATCTGCTTCCACAATACCTGGGATTGATTGTCCAACCTAGAGTTGTCAGTGGCCCCACAGTGATGACATCCTTTGTCTCTGGAGGACAGAAGACCTGTCCCAAGGAGGGACACCCAGCCCTGAGTCCCCACCATTTGCTGCAATTGAATTTGCAACCACAGGCAATGTTTTCTTCTTTCAAGCATCCAGGCTGGTAAAATAAATGAATGAAATGAATAGGCCTGCCCAGGCCTATGTTGTAAGGGAGCAAACATTTCTTAGCTGTTGCTATGGGGGAATTTCAATCCACTTATGGTAGGTCTTAAAGAGAAGCCAGAATTCTTGAGCTTCGTGTTATAGCTCCAAGTTTCTAAATGCTGGTAGCATTTTTAAAAATATGACAAAGTCCAAAGAAAACACTCCTGCTGGCTGACTCCAGCCTGCCGCTGTCAGTCTTTCACCTCTACTTTAGAACCTCAAGTTCTAAAGGAGCAATTGCTTTAGTCCATCCTGCATCCTCTCACTCTTCTTCCCATCCCCACCAAAAAAATTCCAAAAGGGAAATTTCTTAAACTCTCAGCCTCTTCTCCTCAAGAGCCATGTTTCATGAAAGACCTTAAAGTTGGCTAATGACCTCACAGTAATGTATTTCAGTTATGGATTTTAAGAGCTGTGTGACTAGCTTTGCAGGGCACTTGCTTGATAATGGGGTTAACTAAGAAACAATTTTTTTTAATGGGAATGGAGGGATAAAACCTGCCGTATTAGGGAAATGCTCCTTGAGGGGGGAGTTTCTCCATAAATTATATGTTTCATTGGAGATTTCTCTATTCTACCCCATTTACATATTCAATCATTTATTTATATCAGTATGGAATCATGGATATTTATTGTATACTTTGGGTTATAATTCAATACTACTGAAATTGTTCCAGCTTTGGCCATGAAGAACTCTTGCAGGTTGGCTTCTGTATCCCTTGTCATACCCCATTGTTGTAGGTTTTATTGATTTTTGTGTGTTTGACCACTCCCCTGCTTTCTGGCACATTATATAGTCCCTGCCCTAGACCTAGAATCAGCTATTTCTCTAAAGAGCCCTGATTTTCTCACTGAAAAAAATGGCATTTGAAACCAAGAGCTGGATGCTGGTAGCTTGTTGCTAAGCCGAGTGTTTTTAGTTTTTTTTTAATTTTTAATTCAGCAGTTAGCTTATGGGAGATTAAACTTTTCCAGCTGAATTAACTATGTAAAAATAAGTGTTAACAAATAAAATGTTTGAAAATTTAAAAAAATGTTTTTGGATTAACTACTGTATTAGTCAGAGGTCTCCAGAGAAATAGATTTGTAAATATTATGAGATTTATTATAGGAATTGGCTCATGCTACTGGTAAGATTGGCAAGTCCAAATCCCTAGGTCAGGCCATGACTTGGGAACTCCGATGAAGGTTTCAATGACCTCCCCAGGAAAGGCTGGCTGAATGAAGTAGAGATGGAAATTCTTTTTGACTGTTGAAATCATCAGTTCTCCCTTTAAGGGTTTCAACGGATTGAATGAGACTTCTCATTGCTGAAGGCCGTCTCTCATATTGATCATAAATGTAATCAGCCTTAGAGGCAATCAACAGACTAATGATTTAAAAACCAGGCAATACCCTCAGTAACAATCAGGCCAGGGCTTACTCGACCAAACTACTGGACACCACAAACTAGCCAAGGTATACATGAACTTAATCATCGAAACTACCAGTATTTAACTTTGAGAAGATGTCACATAAAAAATATACTTCTCTGGATTCTCTTGAGAGACTAGAAAGTGTGGACATCTGGGCCCATACTCCTGCTTGGCACCAATCAGCTAAAGCTGAAAGACACTTTTCCTTTCTAGCAAAATGCGCTTCCCAGGTAGACCCAGTGCACATCACTCTCTTTTGTATACACCAACCTACTTGACTTATTTATGCTCTTTTCTGACCCTTAAGGCATTTGAACATGTGATTCCTGGTTCAAAGCATATTCAAGTAAGTAATTTACAGGGTATGTGGCGTAGTCCATGAATGTAGCTTGACTTCAACCCAATGATCAGATTTTAGAGCTATATTTCTGGTTTCATACCTATCCCACCAACTTGCACTGGATCTTTCATGCAAATGCAATGACTCATCATTCTTTCCTTAATTCCTGCCTTAACTCCTCCATCTTAGGTGGAAAGAGTTGTTCTGCATTCACTTTCCCCTCAGCCCCATGCATGAGGAAGTCTTTGCATACAGAGTCTGCCCTCCCCTAGTTTAACAAATTTCGCTTTCTTTTTGGAGAAGATCACTATCCATCCTAACCACCCCCCCACCATCCACCCCCCAATAACTACAGCCCTGCCTCAGATTAATTTCTTCCTGGTCACTGTCCCCTTTTGACTCTAAAAAGCACCTCTCAAATTGGGTTGGGGATTCTAGTTATCATTCTTTCTGGATCCCCTCACACTTTCTAATGAGAATCAATCACTTTTGCTACCTTTCCTACACTCCCATCTCTCCCATCATGTATCTCAAGATGCTTTGTTTGTTAATTAATCCAAGCATATTTCCAGCTTTGGTTACTCTGGAAAATGACCAGTTTGACAATTCTTTGTATAGATGAAAATATGCAGCCTTCAGTGATAATATCCAATACAATTTGAGGACGGAGATACAATCTTCCTGGGTATCAATGCAAACCTGATAGAAAATGCATATCTCTCTGATATGCCAAGGGTGAAGAGATAGACATGTATTAATTTTCACTTCACCCTACAGCCTTAGCCATGTCAAGGTTGAACATGGGTGTAATTCTGTTCCCTGAGGATCTTTCCACAGAGCAATGTAGTTCACATTGTGTGACTCAAGTGCCACTGCTTGGAGTTGGAGGAAGCTGGGGGAACCCAAATAGGCCGAGTTCTTTACTACCCCCACATTACCCTTGTTTATGCATCCAACATCTCATTTATTCATTCAACAAATACTTAAACAGTACTACGATGCTAGAACTACATTAAAAGCCAGGGATATAACAGTGAACAGCAAAGGTACATCCCCTGACGTTATGAAACTTTCCATCTAATGTGACACAAATGTACAAAACTACAGATTGGAGGGAGAGGCAGGGTGAGAATAGGGAATTAATGCATAGTGGGTACAGTTTATGGTTGGGGTGATGGGAAAGTTCTGGTAATTGAAGGTGGTAAGAGTAGCACAGCATTTTGGATATGATTAATCCCACTGAATTGTATGCTTAGGAGTGGTTGAGATGGGAAAGTTCATGTTTGATATATGTTTCTACAATTAGAAAGAGAGAGAGAGACAAACTAAAGAGAATATAGACTCTAAGCTTTATATCAATGTTAAATTTTCTGAACATGATAACTGTATTTAAAGTGTTTACATAAATGAATATCCTTGTTTTTGGAAAAGTACATGGAAGTCCTAAGTGTGAAATGGGTATAATGTATACAACCTACTAAGAAATATTCAGGAAATAGACATACAGAAGATAGGTAGGTGATAGACTAGGTAGAGACAGAAATAGATGGATGGATAGATGATAGATAGATAGATAGATAGATAGATAGATAGATAGATAGATAGATAGATAATGGATTGATTGATGGATAGTGAGATAGAATGATATGGCAAATGTAGCAAAATAAAAAATTGGTGTATCTGGGTATCTGGGTGGGGGCATGTTGGAGTTCTCTGTATACGTTTTGTATTATTTTGCAACTATCTTTCCTTTAAGTTTGAAATTATTTTAAAATAAGAAGTTTATATCTATATATAAACAAATGGACAATTACAAGATGTATTAAGTATTGTCGTGGAAGAAGTACAGAGTGTTATGTGCCTAAGTAGATGGTGCGGGAAGGGGAAGAAGCATTATAGAGAAAGTGATAACTTAGTTGAGGTTTGAATAACAGATGGGAATTAGCCAGACAAGGAAGGAAAACTAAGAAAGAGAGTTTCCAGTTGTCAACCTCCCATTGTAGCAACACCTGGAAATAAGCAAGAGGAGCTTAGCTCAGGCTGGCGGCAGTACTATATGCAAGTTGGAAAGATCCAAAAGTAATGATGGAGAGTTGCCTGGTGTTGAATCATAAAAGTTTGCCTGCAACGATTTTTAACTTGAAGGCATGAGAAGCTGCTTTAGAGTTTTATGCAGGAGGAAATCTTAGTTGGATTTATATATTTGGAAGATGTACTATCAAGTGAAGGCTGGAGAAATGCAAGAGAAGAGGAAGAGAACTCAGTAAAGGGGCAGCTACAATAAACCCAGGCAGGAGGTGATGTTGGCTTGCGCAAGTGTAGTGGCAGGTTTGTTGGATAGAAGTTCATAAATTAGAAAGCTTATAATTACATTATACATAATATACCTGTTATATATGTTTGCAGGAGGCAGGAGAATGTGGAGAGACATGAAGGAGCCAGAGAGTCCATTCAGAGGAGGGTCTGTGCATTTTTAAGAAGCAGATCTTCCACATAATGGAAGAAAGTTTCTGCTGATAAAGTTTTATTGTGAAGGCACTTACAATATCACATTCACGGCAAGGAGTCTGAACTATTTTCCAGTTCTGCCTGAGGCTCACGATGAAACTGCGTGCATTCTAACTTCCCAGGACTAATGAAGTCGATTAACATCCCATTCTCCACTCACTCCGTCTCATTTGGCCATGTGATTTTCAGCAACCTCAGCAGGTTCTAACTAGCTGGCGTTTGTTTGTAATGACATTTATTGTCCGTCCATAGTGAACAGCGTTCTCAGGGTGTCTCGGGTCTGTCTTCATCTGTTTCCACCTCCTCGCCACGACAGCAGTGGGTGAGGCGGCCGTCGGGGGGGTTGGGTGCGTGCACACGGAACAGCCTCCCGGGACAGAGAAGGGGCCCTGCGGGAGGAGCGTGGAGTGTGGCAAGGCGGCACTCAGGGTTTCCAGCCGTTCCTTCTGGTGGCTGAAACGGGGCTTCCCATGCCCCGCGTGTGAAAGAATTCACAATCAGTTTAGGACATTTAATCACAGATTAACATATTTTCCTTCCTTTTGTTTCAACCACTGTGATAATAGGCAGGAGGGTAACACCAGCGGTGCTGAGGGAGGGAGTTGGGGAATAGAGTAGTAGCCGTTTATTTTTAACCACTTGCAGCTGTCCACTTGTTTAGGGTTTTTTTTAAGGTTTTTTTTTTTGTTGTTGTTGTTGTTGTTGTTCTTGTTTTTTAGGCAGAGGAACAAAGTCCTACTACACAGAATTGTTTTCCTTGGCAGGATGAACAGACAATTTCTTGAGGAATGCACTGAGATAACATAAAACATCTGCTTAGAGGAACGGTCCTCCACAGCTGAAGTTTCATAAGCAAGAGTACAAGACTTTATATATATACAACCATGTTATATGTATCTGTTTTGCAGGAGGCAGGAGAATGCGTATGGACATGAAGGGGCAGGAGAGTAAATTAAGAGGAGGGTATGTGTATTTTTAAGAAGCAGATCTTTGTTGTTAATTTTTTTCACCCTGTGATCCAATTCTATTTTGTTTTGAAAGTATTTTGGAAATGGTATGTTCTCAGCCATGCTGCCAGAGGAGCACTGTTTGCTTTTCCCACATGTGTGGGATGTTGTTTTTATTCATGAGCTGTTGAGAATGAGTGATTTTTTTTCATTGTAGAGAGATTTTCACATATGCACTCCTATTCCAGGACAAAAGGCAGCACAAATGTTCTCAGAGACATAAATACAGGTTTAAAGAGTGATGTGGGCATTAACGGTTGTTACTGACAGGCTAGCAGGGGTCCCCAGAGGATTGGCCAGGACAGTAGGTTTCATCATGTGTCATGTGGAAGCTCCTCAAGATGGTTCACACAATGTTCCCGTAAATCACGACTCTTCCAAATCCACTTTCCAGGAAAGAGCTTGTCCTTTGGAGCTAAGGCAGCTTCACCTGTCCCGTTTCCTTTGGCCTACCCTTGGTGGCTTTGATGAGGAAGAGTCATTTTTGTAATACTAATAACAGTGACTGCCATTGACTGACTGTCTTCTCCATGCCTGCCGGCTGGCCCTCTGCTTAATCCTCACAAACTCACGTAGAATGAGGTATTATTATCCCCATTCCTCAGATAGGAAAATGGTGCTTTTTGGAGCTTAGCAGACTTGCTCAAGGGTAAACAGAAGGAAGTCCACCGCTGGCATCTAAACCTAAGTATGACTGACGCCAGAGACAAACACTTGCTGTCCAAAACTGCTGACGACACAGATATTTGGGAAATAAGAGCCAAGCCGCCCTTTTCCACATTCGTCTTTTAACAAGTTTTGCTTCCCTGATTCTGCCAGCTGGATTGGAGTGAGATGAAAGGAGAGGCGAGAACCCCTTGAGACATCGTGACAGAGCAGAAAGGGCGCAGGCTTTGGAATCAGACTTGAATTCAGATCTCTTTTCATCGCAGACTGGCTCTGTGAATCCTAACCCTGCGCCTTCATCTTTCTGAGCTTTGCTTTCGGAGTAAGCAGAGGGCACAGGAGCTTGGCTTATTCCAACAGTTAACAAATGTTTATTACACACCACCCTGCTCCAGGTCCCATGCTGGGCGCTAAGGACACATTTGAGGAGAAGATGGACAGATTCCTGCCCTCGGGGAGTGTATTGAATAGAGTGACTCAGAGACCTGAGTCAGGGTTTCCACAGATAAGTGTGCAATCACTGTCTGTGGCCTGCAGTCAGGAAAATTTTAGGAGCAGGATAGCAAATGCCAAGGACCCAAGTCTGAGGGTCAGGAAAGGCTTGAGCTGGGCTCGGAGCGGCCTTAACTAGGTGAATGAATGGGTGGGACATCTGTAAGCTGTGTATGCAACTGGAGATGTTTTGAGAGCAGTTCTCTGATGCTCCTAGAGACAAACTTTTAGTCCTAACCCTTCAGACCTCCAGAGTCCAGCCTTGACCTCAGGCCAGAGTCCTGTTCCTAAAAGAGAAAAGAGTAAAAACAGGAATGACAGCTAGCTCAGAAACTCCCAGTGTCATGTTTGATTTGGGAGTCTTGGCCACCATTCCATGGCACTGTTGCCCAGTGCATTTCTGCATTCTCTGAGGGATCTATCCATTTTTGGACTCCACAACAGGATAAAAGAAATAACACAAGCATTTTAGATAAGTTATTTTCTTTCACAGGTGCCAGAAAAGGAAGGATTGAATGGAGCATTTGAGGAGTTAGTAAAAGGGAAGGGAGAGGAGGGAAAGAGGAAGAAAAAAGTAGATTGAAGCTCAGAAGTCCTGGAATTTTTATTAAATGTTGTTTGGAGTAAAGGAGATTTACTAAGTCAGACATGAAAGGCAAATCAGCTGGAGCCCCAGGGAAATTATTATATTCCATACTTGATTTAGCTCTCACACTGAATATAGCATGGAAATCAGAAAGTTGTGGTTAGAAACATTTATCAACTCAGCAGGACCCCGTCAGATCTTGGTTCACAACTAAGGACCGAGGTTTCTTGAGCCTGGGAGCCGGAGCTTGGGGGCCGCCACACGAGGCCTCCAAGGGCTCCAGGCCCACAGACGCACCTCACCCTCTGCTTTCTCCTCAACTGCCAGGCCTGCCTCCTCCGTGGCCTGATCACCCAGCAAACCCTAGACTTGCCTTCTGAATCTAATAGAACCAAGTGGATTGGCTTGGGATTCTCTATCCCAGCATCATGCCTCAGATCACTCTGGAATCTAAGCTCAGCCAGGCCCTGTTTTAGGTTCATTAGTCTCATTTCAGTAGTGACAATTGGCAGAGACCAAGTCACACCATACGGCCCAAGGTCATCCAGGTCCAAGGTCAACCTTTGACACGTAGATGTCCATCACCTGGCTGTGGAGTCCTCCTCTGAACAGATTTTCTCATCCCAGGCAACTTCTTGGAGATATTTTAGTTGGCTTTAATCTGCGAGTCTCCGGTAGGGTAGAGGAAGAGCATGCTCTGGGCCTCAATTAGTAATTGCAGATCACTTAATAACCTTCTGATCAAAGTTTGTTTTCTGTGCTATCAGTACATATCTAACTGTCTGGGATTATTGCTGGATGGTTTGTCTGGGTTATTATAAAACTAGTCAAAGTTTAACTCCAAATCCTATTTCAGTTAGGACTCCTGGTTAATATTGTCTGGCATTAACTTTTTAATTGAGTACAGTGACTGAAAATTTACTATCACTACCTGAAAAACCAAACTGGAAGGAGAAGAAGGGAGGTTTTAATGGTAAAACAAGTGGAGTTTCAGATTCTTTTTTCCCCACCCCCTGGGCTGGATCAAAATGTTCTTGAACTCAGAGTTCTCCTCTCTTCTCCCCGAAAGCAGAGTGCATCCTTCCATGCCAGGAGCTATATCAAGATGCTGGAAAAAAGCTGTAATTTCGGCTGTGGGTTTTTCCTCCCCCAGATAGAAGATGATGGATTTACATCTTGTCTAAACATGACCACTGCTCTTTTCCAATTCAGTTTTGATTGACATATTCTCTACCTAGACCTGTGCCAGGTGCTTTTAAAGGTAGAATTAAAATATAAAACAATCCCTTTGCTCAAGGAACGTATGGCAATATAAGATATAATTATGAGAAACTTAGGAAATAATTCAAAGCAGACTATAACCCAGTGCCTCACTGAGTATCTGCCTCTCTAACTTCTTTGTAAATTCAGAATTTGTTATGTTAATACCAAGACTGCCCTCCTGAAAATAAATATGTGCAATTAATATAATTCCAAGGTAAAAAAAGAACATTTTGCCAATGGGAGACTAAAATTAACAGTTAACAATAGAGTGCTTACTCTCTGCTAGGAATTTTGTAAAGTCTTTTATGTGTAAGTATTTAATCCTCCCCAAACCTCATGAGGTATAGATGCTATTAATATCCGCATTTGGAGATGGGGAAACTGAAACTTAGAGAGATTAAGTCATAGGCAATTAGCAATAGCTACATCGTTATCAAGTGATGGGTTCAGTAATGAAATCTAGAAAGTCTGCTTACAGAGTCTGTGTTTTAAACCAATAGATATTTGGGGAAAAGAAGGTCCCAATGCTAAATAGGATTTTTTGCTACATGAATGCTCAGATTCTTTACTATGCCTAGGAATATTGTAAATCTCTCTGAAAGCAGCATTTTTTTAGCAGAGGATCCCCCAGGATTAGTGATCTTTTAAAACACACATTGGGAAATACTAAACTGGAAAGTCCATAGAAGATGATGTTCTCAAGAAAGAAAAGGAATTGAAGGAGGGTTTTGGAAATGGTCCTGATGCTGAGTTGGTATTGCTAAGTGGACCACATGGACTACCTTTTGCCCAGACCCAGTCACTGCCCAACCACCATTTGTGCAAGTTGCCATTGTAACTAGCCATGGCTTCATTTGAGATGATTCATTAGCCTTTCTTTATTCCTACTGCTATGCTGTATTCATTTAAAACAAACATCTACTGCATCCCTACTACTTGCAGATACTGAGCTAAGTGCAGGTAATAAAATATTGGTCTCAAACCATAATATACCCTGTCTCCTTGGAGCCTTTAGTAACTGGATATGGAAGAAAAAGCCTGAGTTTTGGAGCCGAATATCTACCTCCTTTTAGCTGTGTGACCTGGGGCAGGGCTTTAAGTGACCTAAGCCTTAGTTATCTCTTCTTTTTCTTTAAACAAATAATACCACAATCCAGGGTGTCACAGAGATTAAATGATATCACACATGTACATATTAGGCCTCACTCCAGGTTCCCTTTTCTCTGGTTATTAAGTGGGGATTGGATAAATCAATTTTGCAAGAACTGGCCCCTGTAGGACCTAGCTGGAACAGGAGTGGATTTCACCCATCCTGCTGCCATGAGGCTAGATACACAGAGAGAGAAAGTTGCAGAGTCTGCCAAAGTGTTCTCATCCAGGTTCCCTGCATTTGTTGGGGCAATCTCTTTCATTTCTCACTTTTGGAAGAAAGTTTATTTAAAGCACACATGCACAGACATACATGAAAATCTGAATACTGAAAAAGCAAAAGAGAAAAGGAGAAAGTGGCTAAGATAGTAACCAAGCTATAGAATTGGCCCCTGAGCCATCAATATTTGAGTGAACTTCCCAAAGTCTGTGTAGTTTTCTTATTCTTAACCCCACACTCTGAGCTGGGATTTTTTTCTCTGGCTTAGCAGAGCATTCACTGGAGTTCCTAGGCCCTCTACCCTGACTCCCAGCCTCTCTTCAATTGCTCGTGCTAGCCTGTGGTGAGTATGGTGCATATTGAACATGTCCTGACCTGATCCATTTGCAACTTTCACTTTTGCAGAATGAATTAAATTAGAGGGAATGGTGGAAAAGTCAGGTCCAACTTAGCAGCCAGAACTAAGAGATTCTGACGGACCAGAATTCTGAGGATAGAATCCTACCTGCCTGTGGAGCCAGGTGGGAAATAACAGAAGTAGAACATGGTCCCAAAGATCCTACTAAGTGCCACACACTTATAAGAATCCTACAAGGTAAATGGCTTTTACCCATGTTATGAATAAAACACAGTCATGAAGTAACTTGCCTGTGTACCTAGAAGTGGTAGGGCTAGGATTTTAAACTAGGTCCTCCAGATTCCAAAACTAACTTCCTTCAACTACTAGAAAGATAATTCCCAGCCATAAAGTAAAAGGGAGAGGCAATACTTAAAATTAGGCCTAAGCATCACCCCCAAGAGAATCTTTTTTGTTGCTCAGATGTGGCCTCTCTCTCCAGCCAGCACAACAAGCAAACTCACCACCCTCCCCCTCTCTAAGTGGGACATGACTCCCAGGGGTATAAACCTCCCTGGTAATGTGGGACAGAAATCCTAGAATGAGCTCAGTCTCAGCATCAAGGGATTGAGAAAACCTTCTTGACCAAAAGGGTAGAGAGCCAAATGAGACAAAATAAAGTGTCAATGGCTAAGAGATTCCAAACAGAGTCGAGAGGTTATCCTGGAGGTTATTCTTACGCATTAAATAGATATCACCTTGCTAGTCAAGATGTAATGAAGAGGCTGGAGGGAATTGCCTGAAAATGTAGAGCTGTGTTCCAGTAGCCATGTTTCTTGAAGATGATTGTATAATGATATAGCTTTCACAGTGTGACTGTGTGATTGTGAAAACCTTGTGTCTGATGCTCCTTTTATCTACCTTATCAACAGATGAGTAAACCATATGGAATAAAAATAAATAATAGAAAGAACAAATGTTGAAATAAATTTAGATTGAAATGCTAGTGATCAATGAAAGGGAGGGGTAAGGGGTATGGTATGTATGAATTTTTTTCTGTTGTCTTTTTATTTCTTTTTCTGAACTGATGCAAATGTTCTAAGAAATGATCGTGGTGATGAATATGCAACTATGTGATGATATTGTGAATTACTGATTATATATGTAGAATGGAATGATCATATGTTAAGAATGTTTGTGTTTGTTTGTTGTTATATTTTTTAAAAAATTAATGTTAAAAAATTGGGCCTAAAAAAAAAGGGAAGAGGCAAGGGGCAAACTAAGTTCAAGGCCAGAGGGACCAAGTGTAGAATGGAGGGCAGAGCCAAGTGTTCAGATCTGAGCAGATACAGGTACGGTGGGGAAAAAAAGCAGCTTGTGGATAACCTAGAAGATTCCGGCAACTGCCATGTATGTGTGTTCACGACTTTGCCTTATATATAGTCATAGGTGTGGGGACTGGCTTAAAGGGCCAGACAGGTGAGATGGCACAGCTGAAATTCCCCAGATGTCATCATAGGTAGTGAGCCTCCCCAGTGGAGCTGGGAGAAGGGAAAGATGAGTACACCTGAGGGAGTTCAGGCCACTTGGAATGGAAGGGCCATGAGGCTTAAGGTGTGTGCAGAACCCCAGAGCAAGAGGTCAGGATTTCAGGGTGGTTGGGGCTCACTGGCTTTGGAGTTAGACTACTTGCTCCAAATCTTCCTCTACTATTTGCCAGCTGGGTAACCTTGGGAAGTGACTTGATTTTCCTAAGTCTGTTTCCTCATCTAGGAAATACAAGTAATAATAGTGCCTTCCTTCAAGAGTGGTTCTGAGGACTCAATCAGCTAATCCATGCAAAGTGCCTGGCATGGTCCATGGAAAACAGTAGATGTTAGCTGTTACTATCAATCAGAGGTTCATGGCCTTAAGCCCGGGCAAGGAAAGCACGTTTCTCCTTGAAGGCAGTGGAGTATATCGGCTGACCTCACAATGACCTCCACCTGTGTGTCTCTGCATGCTGTGGACTATTTCTTTTTTCTTTTTTTTCCTTTTATTAGAGAAGTTGTAGGTTTACAGAACAATCATGCATGAAACACAGGTTTCCCATGTAACCCCCCCACTGCCAACACCTTGCATTGGTATGGAATATTTGTTACAATTGATGATAGCATATTTTTATAATTGCACTATTAATTAAAGTCCATGATTTAATTTCGAGTTCCCTGTTTAGGCAGTGTAACTCCACAGTTTTTTTAAAAAAATTTTTTTATTCTGTTACCATAATAAACAATCTAACATTTTCCCTTTTAATTATGTTCAGCTTCATATTTCAGTGCTGTTAATTGCATTCACAAGGTTGTGCTATCACTGCTTGTTTAACCCTTCTTTTATTTAATTAGATTTCTGTGCCACTGAAGAATAACCTTCAGATGCCTCGTTGTCCTTATCAACCAAGTAGTGCCTGTCTTGTAGGCAAGAGAGGGAACCACACTCCAACATAACCATATACTTTGGATTTTAGAGTCAGGCAGACTTGGTTCAAATCCCAGCCCTGCCACTTCTTAGATGAGCGGCCTGAAGCAAGTTAGTTCATGCCTCTGAGCTTCAGGTTTTTCAATCTGAAAAGTAGGAATAATAAAACCAACCTCACTGAGAAGTTGAGAAGGTCCTCCATGTCAGCCTCCTGGCGCTGGATGGGTGACATGATCCTCCTTCCGAGGGGTCTAGGCTCAACCAGAGGGATTCCATTGCCTCTGGGACTCAGCTTCTTCAAAGACCCACCTGGCCGTGGGGTTCTGCAGGTCTCACTGCAGCAGAGGGACCAGCCCATGAGCTCTGCAGGTGGCTGCTCTCCACCTTCTCCCCACCGCACCCTCTAAAACCCAGCATCAGTTTCCCAGGCAGTCAGCTGCCAAGCTGTGTCTCCTTCTCTCCCTTGGTTCATTTGCTATGTTGCCAATTTGATTTTGAAGAAAAGCCAGTGTCAATGTTAGGGCTGTGGGGAGGCAGATCTTGCCACTGCTGATTACCAGAAGTGCCCTGGGGGTCCCAGGTGATCCCTTTAAAGAGTAACTCTTACCAGACAGCTGTCACTGGGTCCCTGCCAAGGCATGGGTCACAGAATCCCAGTTCCTGGGGACTGGGGGCATGCCCAGAGTACAGCTCTACATTTTGCTAAAAGGCTGGAAGTAACTCTTCTCCTTATAACAATATAGAGCTAGCTCCAGATCTTACCTTGCAGAGAGAAGGGGGATATTCCAATTTAGCGAGCTCTTCCCATATTCTAGGGACTACAGGAGGATTTTACTGATGTTAACATCCAGCTAACCAAGCAACAAAGACCCATGTTTTACAGATGAGAAACCAAAGTTGCACAGGTACTGCTTCTAATCCTCACAACCATTGAAATTTTAATTTGCATTTTACGTATGGAAAAACTGAAGCTCAGAGATGTTAAATAACTTGTTCATGGCCATACACCTAGAAGAGGAGCAGACGAGGGATTCAAAGTTTAACTTAGAGATCCAATACAGCATGTCACCTCGTAAGAACAGTGTAAATAACAAGAATTTAAGCAGTGTTTGAGAGGGAGAAAAGGAAGTGGGCTTGCAATCTTGCCATTTGCTGCCTTGACTAAGCAGGAAGCAGTGGCCATCAGGCAGGAAATCTGGATGATTCTATCCGACCACTCACCTTTTTGTGTTATGAATGAAAAACATAACTCTTCAAACTAACCTTCTTCAAGGAGATAAACTGGGAATGAAAGTGATGAGTATCTATGAACTTTCTTGAATTCTTCCAGCTCAAAAACAGTATATCCCAGAAAGGTTTTGGATCAAAATTGGTAAACTGACAGCATGCAGGGAAAATCTGATAGAGATGTTTGGTTTTGCTCCATGGTGTTTTTTTTAAAACTTCAATTGCTAACAATTTAAAAATGTAGCATGCTCACATAAAACTCCAGATTTCAGAATTTCCTTGAACAAATCAGAAATTCTGGCAGCCAGGGCCTCCATTCCTACCTGACCATTATTGGCTGGAATTGAGCAGTGGCTGCTCCCTTTGAGGTGAAGGTACTTTCTGATTTGCTCCAGTCCCCTCCACTTCCTATTGCTCCCCTGACCAGTTTTCTTCTACTACAGGTAAGAGGAAGATAAACTTTCTTGTGCCCTAAAATGCAGGAAAAGTTTAAAAAAAAAAAAAAGCAAAATGGGAAGGCATGTATTTATTTTTAGAAAGAAAAAAATATTTCTGCATGTTTAATATGCAAAGTTCATCTGCAAACAAACAAAAAATACAACCAAAGAAAGAAGCCTGGCCCTTTTCACTCCTTTTTTTTTTGCATGGGCAGACACCAGAAATCGAACCTGGGTTCTTCAGCATGGCAGGCGAGAATTCTTCCACTGAGCCACTGCCGCACCACCCCCTCTTCATTCATTTTTATCTCCCTCTGATCCTTGTTGGAGTTTGAACTTAACCCACCTTTAGCCATTTTTCCAACAGCTTCGTACACAGCTGCCCAAGGAGAGTTGGGCTTTAGCAGGCCGATTTGGAAGCTCAGGGTCAGCGCCATCCTCCAGACACACTCATGGTCTCCGGGTCAAAGTTTCCCCATCATGGTTTCATTGCTTCTTTTCTTTTCTTTTTTTTCTCTAGGGGTTCCCTTCCCAAAGAACTTCCTCCAGATCTGCAAGAAGATCCTGTGCCGCCTTTTCCGGGTCTTTGTCCATGTCTATATCCACCACTTCGATCGGGTCATTGTCATGGGTGCAGAAGCCCACGTCAACACCTGCTACAAACACTTCTATTACTTCGTCACAGAGATGAACCTCATAGATCGCAAGGAGCTGGAACCCTTGGTAAGCACCACTGTGCTCCAGTAGTCCCTGAGACACCCTCAGGAACTCAGCCATCTGCCTCGGTACTGGCAGACCCATGGAAAATGCCCCCTGAAGGTTAGCTGTTAGTGGGGCACTGCAGAATTAGAATGGGTTTAGAAGTCAGCTGAAGGCCAGGAGATGCCAAGATGTTCACTGACACTTAAATAAGTGTCTTAGATTCCTCTCTTAGAAGTGGTGTGACTTAGTGGGAAGATAATGTTTGGCCAGAGGAAGTGGCTTTGCATTCCATCTCCAATATCAGTCACCTGTTTATGTAACTAATCAGGGAGGATCAGAAACATTTCATCAGGTAGTAAATGAATATTTAGTGCCTTACAATGTGCGAGTGCGAGGCATACAAAGTCAGGAAAACTGCCTTTGAGCGACTTTTACTCCAGAGATAGAGATAGAAGTAAATCCAAATTGAAAATACAGTGCATAGGGAGTTGACGTTTCATGTGGAATCTCCTGCAATGCAGCTTTAACAGAATATATTAGAATTCAGGGGCTTTCATATAAAAACTTTAGTGTTATTGCCTAGGTGAATGGGGACCACTTTTATTTTATTCATAAACTATTTTCCAGTTGGACTCAATCTATCCTTTAGAAGCCAAAGACCCCAAAGAAGCCCAGCACCCTTTGTACCGTGTGGCAACTTAACGTGCACGGCCTCGTCACCGCTGTTTCTGACTGGCTCTGAGTTCTTATCCAGTAAATGTATTGCTTTATTGTAAAATCATGCTTTTTTTTCTTGAAACAGCTTAAGTGACAGTTTTACCAAAAACACCTGACAGAACAACTAAATTCCATCCAAGTCTATTTGAAAAAATGGCCAGAATGCTGGAGCTAGGCTGTCCTCTCATGCTACCCTGTTGGCCTTTCTCTTTCTGTGTTCGACCTGTGTCTTACAAAAAAGAAAAAGTTAGTATATTTTATATATCACTTCAGAGCTTCTCAACTTGAAATATGTCAGTGTGCTGTGAGAGTTCATGGCAAAAATATTTTTCTTTGCATCACTCAAAAGTTCTGGGACAAATCAAGACTTTCAGGATACAATTGAGATGTATGTTATATCTAAGATGAACTGATTTTCTTCATTTTCCATACACAACAGTTTTCCAGAAAGCTCTCTGGGGGCAGGAACTGAGTCATCTTGAACTCAGTTGGACAACTACGGTGGAAAGAAGCTAAAGGCATTGATGGTTGGGTTATGCTACTGCATCTTTTACAAAGACTGTTGTGGGTAAATAGCCACTACACGATCTTTATGGGAAAAAACTGTACAGACCATTCGAGATAGTTTAAAAGACTGGAGAGTTAATAAGGTTAATTTCATAAAGTTTTGCAAAGGAAAACATGGCTAGAGGACATGTAAATGAAGAAGGTGGTGTGTTTTAGTTTGCTAAAGCTGCCAGGATGCAATATACCAGAAATGGAATAGCTTTTAAATAGGGAATTTATTAAGTTGCAAATTTACAATTCTAAGGCCACAAAAGTGTCCAAACTAAGGCATCCGAAGAAAGATACCTTAACTCTAGAGAAAGGGCCAATGATGTTTGGGGTTTCTACATGGCAAAGACTGCTAGTTTTCTCTCCTTATTTCATCAGGCTTTCCCAGGGGTATTTTCCTTCTGCATCTCCAAAGGTCTCTGACTGTGTGGGCTCTAAAGCTTTCTCCAAAATGATTCACTCTTAAAGGACTCCAATAAGCAGTCCTACCTTGAATGAGTGGAGACACATTTCCATGGAAACTACTTAATCAAAAGGTCCCACCCACAATTGGGTGGGCCACATCTCCATGGAAACAACTTAATCAAAAGGTCTCACCCAGCATTACTAAATCAGGGTTAAAGAACATGACTTTTCTGGTGTACACAATAGTTTCAAACCAGCACATGGAGAAACCACTGTGCATCCTCCATCGTGCTTCTTCTGTTCTTTTAGTTCAGTTCTCACCTGTGGACATGTTGGGGTAAAGTGAAAGGACTCTCCTCAGAGACTCACCAGAAGGAAGATGGTTTCCTAAATGCTCATGCTGGTGGTTTTGGTAAGCTAAAGGAGCAGAAACCTCAGATAGGCAGAGCTGAAAGTCAATCTCTCCTTTACAGAGAGAGGCATGAAAGCCACTATAGGATAAAGTTGAACATAAGTTAGCAAGTAGAGAGATCCTCTCTTTGCCATCAAAAGACTCTCAGTTAATTACTGCCATTGAAAATAAGCACTAGAGAGGCTAATACCTGGCAGTGCCAGGAGCTCAGACAAAACTCCAAACTAGCCAGTATTCTAGAAAAGAGCTAATTTGGGGAACTGGGAGAAAAACAAAGATTAGATTAACCAGGAATTATTAATAGTGGAAGTGAGCTAGTTTGGTGTTGGTTTCTTTTTCCCCAGAAATGTATACTCTGAATCTTGCTTGAAACGGTATCCTTCCTACAACTTTATTTTGTTCAATATAATTACAAGGAAATGAATGCATTTAATGCTTTTACATATTAATAAGCTTTATTTTTAAAAATGCTTAATTGCCCCCAAAATATGTATTTATTTTATAAACCAAAACCTATAAATGGCCAGCAAAAGAGGATATTTCTGAGGACAATAATTAAATAATGTCAGATGCCAGATACTTAGCACATGCTGCGCCTGTTAGGAATACTGTTCTTGTGGATTTTTATTGCTGAAATGAGAGCTATCATTTCCAATAGTTGATGATAGTGGATATCTGACTTCTAAGCATACTGTTGCAGTGCACATATTACAATCAGTTACAGCATATCAGGCCAACACATTCCTTATTTGCATATCTTGAGTACTTTATATACGCAAAGCAAGTTGTGTTGATGTTCCAAATGCATAAGAAAGACATGCTTCCAAATGTATAGTACAGTCTAAGGAATATAAAATAATGAGTGTCACTCGGCTTTGGCCCTTGAAGCTGATGAAGTCAGGCATTTGGCTTCACATTCTAATTGTACATTCTTTAGAGTCTCACGTAGCTAGAGGCCAGAGGGCAGCATTTGTGCAGCCAGTTTCCTTTAGAATCCCAGCATTCCCAGAGTTCCCACCCCTCCAGTGGGACATTCCTGGTGTGGGGCCTTGAGACTGCATGGTGTAGAGCTGAGACAACCCCTCCTCTTTCCTACTGCTGAGCTTCTTCCATTTGCAGCCACACTCCTCTGTTCCCAGGGCCCACCCTGTTGACTGAATATCTGACATATTGGTTGTGTGGGGTCCAGAAACCCACAAAGGTGGGAGACTCGGTGCTTAACACAAGGCTCAGTCAGGTTCAAATTCTGAAGGCTTCACTTACTACTATCCTTGGGCAAGATACTTGGCTTCTCAAAGCCTCATGTCCTTATTCGTAGAATGGATATAATAGTTGAATTGTTACAAAAATTAAATGGGCTAGTTACATGATAAGTGCTCCTGAACTTACTGTTCACAATCTGTTAAGTGAAATGAATGTAATCAGGCACATAGTAAGTGAAAGTACCTGGGAAAGAGAAATCAGTCGAGTTTGCAGACTATGGCATTTTATTCAGTTCTCTGAAGCTTTGCTACAACAAAGGATACCAGAACAGAAGCAGCTTCTGCATTCTAGGGATGACGAATGGCTTTTATAGGCATAAAAAGGAAGGTAGCTTGACTCCTATTGATTGGACCAGGGTCTGTCTGTGTTATAGGGGTAGGTTTAGGGCAGGTGGAATTTATTTTGTATTGGGGCAAATGTCATGAACTAAGGGCTTGACTGGCTACCTGGATCAGCTGCCTTAGTGGAGATTTCAAGTTTCAGAAGATAAAAAGGGACCTTAAGAGAGTATAGGGTTTTTTTTGTTGTTGTTGGTAGTATTTTTTTCTTTTTCTTTCTTTCTCTCTCTCTCTCTCAAGGGCTCCCCAGGGCTTTTTTTAATACAGTTTTATCATACCCTGTCTCTCTCTTTCCTGGATCCTATGGCCCTTGGCCATCGTAGGGTATCCTGGGTAGCAGGTGTATTGATTGTGTTGTAATGTCTCTCCCATGGGAATGACAAATCTTTAAGGGCTTGGGGTATGCAGAGCATGCCTGTGTTGCCCATATGCCTAGTACATAATAAATACTTAATACATTTTTGAGTTGAGATTACTTTAAGGATGATTCAAAGGGATTCCATACCAGTCTTTGTTTCATTGGTACCAGCGTTTATCAGAGCATGCCTGCAGCCCTCCACTTATCCATTCCCTTCTTGGAAATAATGCTTCATCCTATCAATTAGCAATGGAGATTAAAGGCAAAATAAGGCACAAAGCAGTAATGGGATGCATCCTAGGCTTTAGGCTTCATAGAGGAAGATAGGGCCCCAATTCCCAGTCAATTTTCTGTTCCAAATTGCAGACAGGGCTCACACAGGGAATGTTGAATGCTCTCATACTGCCCATGTGTCCTGGCATGTCAGGCATAGGGCAACCCGTGATCAGCCCTCCCAGTTTTGACGCTGAAAGTCCAGGGTCCAGGGAAAAACTTCAGTCCTGGACAAACTGGGACAGTTGGTCACTCTATCAGGCCTCTCAGTGGGAATGTGACTTGGGATTCCAAAGCTGGGAAGAGGTCTCCCTGGTCAGCCCAGTGAAGAAGGTCAGCATGTCCATCCACCCACAGGGCTTGCCACATGGCCCTCCCCTGGGGCCTGTCTCTCAGCCACTGCCTCCTGGCAGCCTGGGAACCAAGGAACACATGCCATTTCATTTGGTCCCCAACAGGGAGGGGGAGGCTGGAGCACTGACTAGACACAGATGTGACAAATCATCCATTTCTCATGTGACTGCTACAGCTGAGGATAGCCCAAACTCAGGCAAGTTCACAGTTGGCAGAACCAGCCCAGTGATCCTGATCATTAGAAAATAGGCAGCCCCTGATCAAATAAGCAGGCTGCCCTTGGTCCTTGGCAGCCTAGGAGTCAGTGGACAAAATCTAACTAACAGAATTATCATTAGCAAACGCTCATAGCCAGCGGTGTTTTAGTGGACGTTTACTGAAAACAAAAACAGACTTGAAGAGGGCTTTTAGCAAGGCAGTATCTGGGGAATGAAGAATCTTTTAGGACAAAAGGGGAAAGATTTGGAGGAGGTGGTGAGGTTGAGGGGCAGGAGGTGCTCGTTCACCAAATGCACCTGGTGACCTCTAGGTGACCTTGGTCTAGGCACTTCACTTTCTCTCCAGACTCGTCTCTTTATTTCTAACAATGAAGGTAACTACCCATCATCACCTGCCTGGCCACAGTGCTGCCCTGAAACCAAATGTCACCCCTTACATCAGAAAGCTAGGGTCCTAGGAACTCTTTAATTAAATCAATGTTCCTCATGGGGGAAGGGGAGCACAGACCACCTGCATCCAAACCTCCCAGGAGAGCTTTTTAAAATGTGCATACCCGGGCCTCCCTAAAGCATGCTTTATTAGAATTAGTGAGTTTAGTGCCTAGTACCAAGCATCCTCAGTTTATACACCTCAAACTTTAATGTGCATATGGATCACCTGGGATCTTGTTAAAATGCAAATTCCTATTTGGCAGTTGGGGCGGGGCTTGGCCAGCATTTCGCTCCCAGGGTTTATGATATCCGTTGTGCTGGTTTCAGGACCAAGACCTCAGATGGTGCCCTCAAATTTGAGAATTGCTATTTTTAGCACCTCATCTTTTCTCCTTCTCTGAGATTGGGAGTTAGCTCAGTGAGGTGGGAAAGTACAATAAAGGCGAATAACTTGAGGAGCTGCACATCCCACGAGTGTCCCTCGCTGAGTGATGCTCAGTGAAGAGAGACTTCCTTTCTTGGTCAAATGAGTTTACAAAATATTACATCAGCTCCACTCTAGAAGACTTACAATGTGCAGTGTCAGATTAAAGGCCTTGAGAAGTCATCCAGTGAAGAAACTGGTTTGATTTTGTCTAGTTCACCCAATCACCCAATTTAACTGCATTTGGCTACTAAACATTTTTGTTGTTTAATTGTCATCACCAGTTTATGTCCTATAGAGATCATGAGCTTTGGGACATATTTCGAGAACCCTGCTCATCTTTATGATGTGTCTCTAGGTTTTGAGTTTTCCCTCCCCGCTGCCACCGCTTTCCAACCACACACTCCCCTCTGCTGTGGGGAATGAAAAGGAAAGATTAAGAGAGGGATAGGGAGGGAATTGAAATTCCTCATATAGCAGGTCTTTCATGGAAGGAAAAAATGAAACCTAAACCTCTTCATTCTCCTTCCTCAATCCTCCCACAAATGCAGGGCTATGACATCCCACTCTGAGTTCTTTTGATGTGCAAAGAACAGCATTTTCAAGAAATAAACAATAGCTCCTCTTGGATGCCAGATATTCATTCCATTAAGCTCTCTCTGTATATTATTTTGCCTACTCCTCACGCTGGGTATCTCCACTTCAAACAGGCAATTTCTCAGCTTCCAAACCCCATTCCTCCCCACCCCTCTCATCCATTACCATCATTTTGTTACAAGAAATGCCCCCTACTCCCCCCCCTCCCCCCATACACACACACACACCCTTTGATTTGTAGGTAGGGACTTTTGGCAAATGATTGAGGTACACACTTCAACACCAAAACCATCCCTAAAAACAGGTACTGTAAGACAGAATGGAGAATAAACAATTTGAGAACCAAAGATTTGGAAAGCCTGTTTTATAATGGCTAAGGTACAAGCCCATCTAGGCTTAAGCAAATGCTGAGCTAGCCTTCCCCTGAGAGGTGGCCGTGCTGGTCCTGTACTTCCCCTGGAGCTGCTTAGGTGAATACAGTAGCCAAGCTTGGGCCATAATCACCAGATCGGGTCAGGACTGTGAAAAATCTAAAGTGAACCATGAACCAGCATTGTTGGACTTTCAAAAAGACCTTTTCTTTTGCAACATTATCTATGCAAAGGCCTTTGGGCTGCTTGTCAGGTGGGTTCCTTGACTTTCAGCCAAATGGTTTGGACATGGAGACAGCCGGCCAGGAAGAGCTTCAGCTTGCAAGTCTGGCAGTTTGTCATTTCCACTATTACATTACCACATTAGGTATCTGACCCTGGGCATGGTGCATAATGTCTTTGGGCCTCAGTTTCCCCCATCTGTGGGAGAGAGAGCAAGACTGGATCATCTCTAGAGTCCCCTTAGTTTCTGAGACTGATCTGTGAGTTGATGTGACACTAGCCTTGTCATCTTTCATTCTAGATGACCTCGCTTTGCTCAGAGAGGTCTTCATGAATTAACAGCCAAATAACTATGGGAAACAGTGAGTTAAAGCTATTCCTTTAATACGCTAACATGCATCCTAACTCTCCAAACAAGGCATAGAATATGCAGTATTTATCTGATCAAGGAATACTTTTTCTACAGAGCATTTTGTGGGACTAGTGGTTTTTGAAGGACCCCTTGGGAAATACTGACCTTTCAGTTTTGTCTGATCTGCCATCTGTATTATAAAGTCAATCCTCTTCTGACTGCTAAGTGTCAGCTAATAAACATTTCTAAACACCTACTATATGACAGGCACTAGGCTAAGCACTAGTGTGACAGTCAAATCAGATGCACCCATTCTTTAAAAAGCTCACAGTTTTAAAGAATTACACCCTTTAACCCATTACCTAGAGCTGCACACTCCAATATAGTAGCCATCAGCTAGCATTTAAATTTAAGTTAAATAAAACTAAAACTTAGTTTTTCAGTCTTACTACCTACATTTAAAATGCTCATTAGCCACATGCACTTAATGGCTATTGCATTGGATGACCCAGGCACAGAACATTTCCATTATCATATTGGAAATCACTAAATTAGAGGCTCTATATTCAAATTACTTCCTACAATATACTTTTTTTTTTTTTTTTTTTTTTTTTTTTTAAAGGAAAGACAGAGAGAAGGAAGGAAGGATAGAAGGAACGAAGGAAGGAAGAAAGGGAAACATTTTTAAACATTTTCTTGTTTTATTGTATTCTGTTTCTCCGTTTTTGTTACATGGGCTGGGGCCGGGAATCGAACCGAGGTCCTCCGGCATAGCAGGCAAGCACTTTGCCCGCTGAGCCACCGCGGCCCGCCCTACAATATACTTTTAATACCCTCTCCCATCATCAGTAAGCCAGATGCATTCAAAATGGCCCCCATGCTGCTCAGAGAGGTGTTGGCCATTTAGCTACCTAAGCCCCTGGAAGGGTCTGCTTCTGTCTGATAGGCCAGCTCTCTCCCACTTCACAAATGAAGACTAGATAAAGCTCAGAGCCTTCTGCTTGATGTTTCTCCCCGGGTGACCCACTGGGTCTCTACATCAGGGAGCTCCTCAGCACCTCAGGAGTGCTTTCTGTTTCTGAGGCAACAAATCCTAAGTGCATTTTTTAAAACAGTGTTGGAAGTTGCTGCAGAATGTCAGTCCCAACAGAGGTTAATTCCCCTCCATGAACATTTATATGAAAATATAAATAGTCAGTATGGCTTGATGCCCATATATAAACCTGCCAAATTTGGGCTGCTATGTGTGGTCCAGACTACTTCAAATTTCCCAGCTAGGTAAGAGTAGATTTTGGAGGCATTTAAAAGATATCAAATGAGTATTAACTTGGGATTTGAATGCAAGAAGGTTTAGCTTATTAATAATAATTATCTTCTTTCACCATCCGACAACAGTAAAAGCATGAGGGCAAGATAACAAGCAGTTCTTAACCTAGGGATTCATATAGACACTTGTATAATCTTAGGAAACAATTTTATACATAAAACTTTTATTTATACATAAAATTGAAACGTAAAATTTGTATATATAAAGGCCAGATCTATGAGCCTCCTACAAAGCCAGTTAAACACAAAGTACTGCTAGAGCACTTTACTAATGACAATTAGTTCCACAATGCTACTGCTAATAGATTCCTATGACATTGTGAGTTTCCTTGTTACTGAACCAATACAGAAAAGTAAATGAACACATCAGCTGCCATGCTGGAGACCCGGGTTCGATTCCTGGTACCTGCCCAAGCGAAAAAACAAAGAAATGAACACAGGTAGTTCTGGATGAAGAAAAGAGAAATGCAGACTACTCCAAAGGGAATTTTCTAGAGTTCTTTGAATGAACCAGGTCTTCTCACCTGCAGAACTTAGGACCTGGAGTTTCTTCAGCCTCTATGTCCTCCTAAGCCCTGCTTATCCTACGAGTCTCAAGTTAATTTCCCAATCTAGGGATGACCTCTCTTCACCCTACACTATATTAGGGCTGACTGTTGCTGGAGTTCCCTGATCCCAGAGAGGGCAACCAAGATGGAAGCCACGATATCTTTTATGGACCAGTGTCAGAAGTGACATACCATTCCTTCCATCATTTTCTGTTCATAAGAAGTGAATTGCTAAGTCCAGCCCATACGCAAGCGGAGTGGAATCAAGCTCTGTTTCTTGAAAGGAGGAATATCAAAGAATTTTTGTACATATTTTTAAGCCACCATGCAGACCAAAATTTTTTAACTGGCTAGATTTGTTTTTGGTCTCCTGGAGTTTTCATTTCTCAGCTGCTAAAACAAAGACCATACATGGGTTGGTTTAACAATAGGAATTCATTGGCTAGTGATTGCAGAAGCTGGAAAGCGCCTTCCTCCCAGGTGGGCAGGCCAATATCTTCAGGCTGGCCAGCAGTTTTTGTGGATCCTTGGCTTTTCCGTTATATGGCAATGCACACAGCGATGTCTTCTCCTTTCTCTTCTGGGTTCCGTTAGCTTCCGGCCTCTTGCTGTTCCTTATGGCTTCTCGCTCTGTGCCCAATTTCCTTTGCTTGTAAGAACTTCAGCTCTATTGGGTTAAGGCCACCCTCATGCAATTTGGGCACACCCTAACTGATAACATCTTCAAAGAAACTATTTACAGTGGTTTCACACACACAGGACCAGGGATTGGGGTCTGAACATGCCTTTTTTGAGGGATTTAATTCAATCCCCAACATGTCTCTCTCCCATTTCCCACTTCCTACAGCCCAGGTCTGCTGCTTCCCCAAAGTGCTCACTGCTCCAGAAACCACTTGCCCCCATTTTCTCAATGCGGTCTCTTCTTCTTCCCCTTCCTAGTCATGTTCCTTGAAAGAACTCTAGCCAATTGTCTCCATGTCCTCTCTTCCCTTTCACTTCACAGGAATCTGCCTTTACCACTCCAGAAACTCATTCCTTCTCTTCAGCCTTTGTGCACTTAACTTTTACTACAGATAAGAAACAATGGATATCATTATCCATTAACAACGTCTGTTTATGGATGAATCTTAAAAACACTGTGCCAGGAAGAAAGAAACCAGGCTCAAAAGTATATACTGTTTGATTCCATTTAAATGAAATTTTCGAACAAGCTAAACTAACCAGTGTCAGAAAGTGGATCAGTAGTTGTCTGGGCCCAGGGATGGGAGTAGGGGATTGACTGCAAAGGAACAAAAGGGAACTTTCTGGGGTGATGGAAATGTTCCATATTTTAAGCATGATGGTAGTTTCATATACCTGTCCAAACTCATCCAACTATGCTTTTGTATAGATTCATTTTATAAAAGACAAACTATACCTCAAAGAAGTTGATTTTTTTAAATATATTTTAAAAACAACTTGAGTATTCCAAGAACAGTATTTCAACAGGTGTTGATGAAAATATTTCTCTTCCTTGTTGCCTGGGTGGCTAACTAGACAAACTGAAAAGGAAAGTAGTAACTTATCTCTATGGGCAAATGAGAATATCTGCATTTTTGGTTGGTTATAATAGCAAAAATAATTCATGTCACAGAGAAAGACATGAGGAATCTACTGCAAGGGAAATTTTCTGTGTTGCTCAGGGTCAGTCTCCTAGGCATGCATATATATTAGAAGTAATATAAGCAGACATATAGCAGATGCAGTGGCAGCTGAATGGAAAGGCCTGCACAGGAGGTATTGAGAGGACTCATAACCCATTTGGAGAGCTCAGCAGACACGGATCCTCTCTCAAACCTCTGCCCAGCCCAGTGACTGAGGAAAATGACTATCCTGATTCCTTGGCATGTGTCCTAAGCCCTCACACACCCCAGCTGTTGCAGGTGTGCAAGCACTTGTTTCCAGGTGAGGCTCTCCCCACCTCTGCAAACCACTTATTTATGGTTTACAGCCCTTGGTGTACATCACCTGGGGAGATTTCAGAAAGTGTACCAATTCTTAGGTCCCATTCCTAATCTATTAAGTCAGAACCTTTAAAAGTGGGGTTGAAGCAACATTTTTAGGGAAAGCTCTCCAGGTGATTCTGGTTGATGCCACAGGTGAGACCAGGTGAGAGTGAATATGGTGTCTATCAAAGATTTTCCTGCCCAGGAACACCTGGGAAGCTCTCCAACCAGCGCTGCTACATTTCTATTATTAATGATTTCTGTGTAAGATTATGTTAGCATAAATGGGTTCTGCTGCTAGAACAAAAGTATTATATTCAGGAAACAAGGAAAGGTTTAGTTTTTCTTCCAGTTCTGTATCATTGTGGAATCCACAATGACACAGATTATCACTGCCTTTCATTTTATTTCATGTAATTTTCTAATAATATAATTATTTTAAAATAGAAAATTATGGTGGAGATTTCGATTTAGGTCTTATTAAAATACTTTGGCATAGAAGAACTTTAAATGTCCTGTAAAAATTACATTTTTTTTTCATTTTATATGTTCAGCTCCTGAGGAGCTAATAGCAGGGGAAAGTCTGAGTACAACTATGGATCAGGTGCTGCAAGGGAGATATGACTAAGCATGACTTCATCTAATCTGCATGCAATTCTATGAGATAAATACTGTTTTATTTTTATTTAAGGAGTATCAGACAGGCAGATGAAATGCTTGCCCAATGTCACATAGCTTTATGGAGCCAGGAGTTGAACACAGTCTGCCCCCAAAACCCAGACAAAACCCTCCGATGAGGAAATTCATTTTTGGTGGATTTTTGCTCAGGGGCACATAGACTCCAGTGGGTTCTGTGGTTCTACAGCAACCAGATGATCTGCCAGGGCCTCTGGCTCTAACATCCCCAGCCAGAGCAGATTCTAGAGCTGTCTCAGCAGCACTGGTCTGGGAGACCCTGACTGAGTCACTTCAGTCCCCTGAACCCTTGCAGTGCACATTGTTTAATGTCTCCAAAGGGATGCAGTATGTAAAAAGCTAGTACAAAATACTGGAGTGACTAAAATCTTCAAGAATATTAATGAATACAGAGCAAAAGATCCCAAACCAAAGCCACCTGATACCAGGCAGGCAGCAATGATAAATTGGCAAGCAGGTAGGAGAAAATAGGAAGCTGTGGGAGTGTCCTACAACAACTCTGGGCAACTGTTCCAGTGTGGGAATAGAGGACCAATATTTCCAAATTGAGAGAAATTGGAGCGCTAACATTTTAGATGAGCTCTCCAGAATTTTAAATGGTGACAACTAATCAGAGCCATTTTGATTTTTGACTTATTTTTAAATCTACAGGCCTAACAAACTCCTTCTAGAAGTTCAATTTGCTTAGGAGCCATCAGTTGCGTCCCTGCTTTATATCAAACCTATGGTGGACAGGACAGGTCCTAGCCCATTACAACCTGTTAACACATCTAGTGTCCACTTATAGTGTTATTTTTATTTTTAGTTTTTTTGCATGGGCAGGCACCAGGAATCAAACCTGGGTCTCCAGCATGGCAGGTGAGAACTCTACCTGCTGAGGCACCATAACCTGCCCTATAGTGTTATTTTAAAAGTTTTCCCTTAACTTGAAAAGTCCAGAACATCCAAGCCTATAAAGTGAAGCGTATATGTGGAAGAGGATGGTATGGTATTTATAAGAGGCAGACACTCAGTAGCCATTTGATGGAGTTGATGCCAACTTCACATCACGCTGCTCCATATTCCATCACCGTTGCTGGTCTGCAGTGTCTGAGTTGCTTCCAGGCCCCAAGAAACACAGAGCACGTCTGTTCCTTTGTCAGTGGCTTTACTCAACACAACTGGTGTCATCACCAGTTGGACTTTAGATTGCTGACCCTGTCACTGCCAGGCAGCTGTTGTTATTGTATATGCTTACCGCCAACAGTAGGGCCTTCAGAAACCCGTGCCATATACTACTTCGGCTCTGGGAAACAAGGAAAGTATCAGAGACCTCACAGCACATGCTCGAGGGATTTTATCTTAATGAATCTTTGAAATACACTGGCAAATGGAAAGGAGTCAAATAAGATGTTTGGCCACATCCAACATATGCTGGTTTTAGTTTTACGGCCTAATGATTGAAGAGAAAAACTTTTCATTAGGGTTGGCACTCCTGCTTGTATCTAAATTCCATTCTTAATTCAAGATTTCTATTCTGGTTTTCTCTTTATTTGGTAGGCACTCTTCTAACAGTTGCAAGAGCGTTTGTATGTAACACTACCCAGGAATCTTAATAAGTGGCTCACTAGGTGTGGGTTTCCCCCTTTGGTGTTGCTGGTGTAAGATGTTAGAGAGTTACAAGAGGTTTTCAGATGTAGTCTTTATTTTGGTTTCTGTTGCTGGTACAAGAGTACTCAGAGTTTTCCATCAGTAGAGATTATTCTAAATGGAGGAATTCTGGTAAACATTTTTACTTCCGCTTAACAGCAAAACAGAGGGAATTGCATTTGTTGGACATGGATGTTTTCCTGAAACACACATACACGTGCTAATGCTCATTTATTCCTGATAAAGTTTCAAATCTTTCAAAAGCCCTTTTCTAGGGATTTTTTTTCATTTTGTTAATGGAATTGTATATAAAAATCTTATTTGGGACTTCCTGGAAGATGGCGGCTTAGTAAGACGCGCGGATCTTAGTTTCTTCTCCAGGACACCTACTAGGGGAGTAGAAACGATACAGAAAGCGCCCAAAGCCACAACAGAGATAAAAAAGACAGCGTACCCCATCCTGGAACGGCTGGCTGGCTGAGAGAAGCAGCTCGGGTGAGATCGCCGAGGCGCGCGGGCCTTACCGGGCAGGGTGGCAAGCGGCCGGAGTTACTCCCTTCCCCCTTCCCGGGCCGGCTGGGAGAATTGGAGAGGCGGTCCCCTGAAACCAAGGCGACTGGCGCCCACACCACGCGCAGCCCCCGGACCAACTGAGAGAATTGGATCGGAAACCCCCAGGCCGCGGAGAACGGTGACCCCGTGACTCCCGGGGAACGTGCACTCTCTCGGGTGGGCCGCTGCCGCTGGTGCCCTCCCGCCACGCTTGTTGCCCAGGGCCGACTAGGAAATTCGGACGGGCTCTTTCCCTGGCTGCGGCGACCAGCAACCCTCCCTGCGTTCAGACACCCTCCCTGCGTTCAGACCCCGGGCCGGCTCAAGCCGCTTCGGCTAGCGAACCCCCAGGATGGCGAGAGTTTTCCAAAGTTTAAGGTCCCACAGCACCTTTTACTGGTGGGACCCGCAGACAAACGTGTGCCACGAGCGCCACCTACTGGGCAGGATAAGAAAAACAGAACCCAGAGATTTCACAGAAAAATATTACAACCTTGCTGGGTCCAACACCAAGAGAAATCTGAATAAATGCCCAGACGCCAGCAGCAGAAGATAACTGTCCACGCTCAAAAGATTGAGAATATGGCTCAGTCAAAGGAACAAACCAATAGCTCAAATGAGACACAAGAGCTGAGACAACTAATGCTGAATGTACGAACAGAAATGGAAAACCTCTTCAAAAATGAAATCGATAAATTGAGGGAGGACATGAAGAAGACATGGGCTGAACATAAAGAAGAAATAGAAAAACTGAAAAAACAAATCGCAGAACTTATGGAAGTGAAGGATAAAGTAGCAAACATAGAAAAAATAATGGATAGCTACAATGATAGATTTAAAGAGACAGAAGATAGAATTAGTGATTTGGAGGATGGAACATCTGAATTCCAAAAAGAAACAGAAACTATAGGGAAAAGAATGGAAAAATTTGAACAGGGTATCAGGGAACTCAAGGACAATATGAACCGCACAAATATACGTGTTGTGGGTGTCCCAGAAGGAGAAGAGAAGGGAAAAGGAGGAGAAAAACTAATGGAAGAAATTATCACTGAAAATTTCCCAACTCTTATGAAAGACCTAAAATTACAGATCCAAGAAGTGCAGCGCACCCCAAAGAGATTAGACCCAAATAGGCGTTCTCCAAGACACTTACTAGTTAGAATGTCAGAGGTCAAAGAGAAAGAGAAGATCTTGAAAGCAGCAAGAGAAAAACAATCCATTACATACAAGGGAAACCCAATAAGACTTTGTGTAGATTTCTCAGCAGAAACCATGGAAGCTAGAAGACAGTGGGATGATATATTTAAAATACTAAAAGAGAAAAACTGCCAACCAAGACTCCTATATCCAGCAAAATTATCCTTCAAAAATGAGGGAGAAATTAAAACATTCTCAGACAAAAAGTCACTGAAAGAATTCGTGACCAAGAGACCAGCTCTGCAAGAAATACTAAAGGGAGCACTAGAGTCAGATACAAAAAGACAGAAGAGAGAGATATGGAAAAGAGTGTAGAAAGAAGGAAAATCAGATATGATATATATAATACAAAAGGCAAAATGTTAGAGGAAAATATTATCCAAACAGTAATAACACTAAATGTCAATGAACTGAATTCCCCAATCAAAAGACATAGATTGGCAGAATGGATTAAAAAACAGGATCCTTCGATATGCTGTCTACAGGAAACACATCTTAGACCCAAAGATAAACATAGGTTGAAAGTGAAAGGTTGGGAAAAGATATTTCATGCAAATAACAACCAGAAAAGAGCAGGAGTGGCTATACTAATATCCAACAAATTAGACTTCAAATGTAAAACAGTTAAAAGAGACAAAGAAGGACACTATATACTAATAAAAGGAACAATTAAACAAGAAGACATAACAATCATAAATATTTACGCACCGAATCAGAATGCCCCAAAATACGTGAGGAATATACTGCAAACACTGAAAAGGGAAATAGACTCATATACCATAATAGTTGGAGACTTCAACTCACCACTCTCATCAAGGGACAGAACATCTAGACAGAGGATCAACAAAGAAATAGAGAATCTGAATATTACTATAAATGAACTAGACTTAATAGACATTTATAGGACATTACATCCCACAACAGCAGGATACACCTTTTTCTCAAGTGCTCATGGATCATTCTCAAAGATAGACCATATGCTGGGTCACAAAGCAAGTCTCAACAAATTTAAAAAGATTGAAATCTTACACAACACTTTCTCGGACCATAAAGGAATGATGTTGGAAATCAATAATAGGCAGAGTGCCAGAAAATTCACAAATACGTGGAGGCTCAACAACACACTCCTAAACAACGACTGGGTCAAAGAAGAAATTGCAAGAGAAATTAGCAAATACCTCGAGGTGAATGAAAATGAAAACACAACATATCAAAACTTATGGGATGCAGCAAAGGCAGTGCTAAGAGGGAAATTTATTGCTCTAAATGCCTATATCAGAAAAGAAGAAAAGGCAAAAATTCAGGAATTAACTATCCATTTGGAAGAACTGGAGAAAGAACAGCAAGCTAACCCCAAAGCAAACAAAAGGAAAGAAATAACAAAGATTAGAGCACAAATAAATGAAATTGAAAACATGAAAACAATAGAGAAAATCAATAAGGCCAGAAGTTGGTTCTATGAGAAAATCAATAAGATTGATGGGCCCTTAGCAAGATTGACAAAAAGAAGAAGAGAGAGGATGCAAATAAATAAGATCAGAAATGGAAGAGGAGACATAACTACTGACCTCACAGAAATAAAGGAGGTAATAACAGGATACTATGAACAACTTTATGCTAATAAATACAGCAATTTAGAGGAAATGGACGGGTTCCTGGAAAGACATGAACAACCAACTTTGACTCAAGAAGACATAGATGACCTCAACAAACCAATCACAAGTAAAGAAATTGAATTAGTCATTCAAAAGCTTCCTAAAAAGAAAAGTCCAGGACCAGATGGCTTCACATGTGAATTCTACCAAACGTTCCAGAAAGAATTAGTACCAATTCTCTTCAAACTCTTCAAAAAAATCGAAGTGGAGGGAAAACTACCTAATTCATTCTATGAAGCCAACATCACCCTCATACCAAAACCAGGCAAAGATATTACAAAAAAAGAAAACTACAGACCAATCTCTCTAATGAATACAGATGCAAAAATCCTCAATAAAATTCTAGCAAATCGAATCCAACAACACATTAAAAGAATTATACATCATGACCAAGTAGGATTCATCCCAGGTATGCAAGGATGGTTCAACATAAGAAAATCAATTAATGTAATACACCATATCAACAAATCAAAGCAGAAAAATCACATGATCATCTCAATTGACGCAGAGAAGGCATTCGACAAGATTCAACATCCTTTCCTGTTGAAAACACTTCAAAAGATAGGAATACAAGGGAACTTCCTTAAAATGATAGAGGGAATATATGAAAAACCCACAGCTAATATCATCCTCAATGGGGAAAAATTGAAAACTTTCCCCCTAAGATCAGGAACAAGACAAGGATGTCCACTATCACCACTATTATTCAACATTGTGTTGGAAGTTCTAGCCAGAGCAATTAGGCAAGAAAAAGAAATACAAGGCATCAAAATTGGAAAGGAAGAAGTAAAACTATCACTGTTTGCAGACGATATGATACTATACGTCGAAAACCCGGAAAAATCCACAACAAAACTACTAGAGCTAATAAATGAGTACAGCAAAGTAGCAGGTTACAAGATCAACATTCAAAAATCTGTAGCTTTTCTATACACTAGTAATGAACAAGCTGAGGGGGAAATCAAGAAACGAATCCCATTTACAATTGCAACTAAAAGAATAAAATACCTAGGAATAAATTTAACTAAAGAGACAAAAAACCTATATAAAGAAAACTACAAAAAACTGCTAAAAGAAATCACAGAAGACCTAAATAGATGGAAGGGCATACCGTGTTCATGGATTGGAAGACTAAATATAGTTAAGATGTCAATCCTACCTAAATTGATTTACAGATTCAATGCAATACCAATCAAAATCCCAACAACTTATTTTTCAGAAATAGAAAAACCAATAAGCAAATTTATCTGGAAGGGCAGGGTGCCCCGAATTGCTAAAAACATCTTGAGGAAAAAAAACGAAGCTGGAGGTCTCGCGCTGCCTGACTTTAAGGCATATTATGAAGCCACAGTGGTCAAAACAGCATGGTATTGGCATAAAGATAGATATATCGACCAATGGAATCGAATAGAGTGCTCAGATATAGACCCTCTCATCTATGGACATTTGATCTTTGATAAGGCAGTCAAGCCAACTCACCTGGGACAGAGCAGTCTCTTCAATAAATGGTGCCTAGAGAACTGGATATCCATATGCAAAAGAATGAAAGAAGACCCATCTCTCACACCCTATACAAAAGTTAACTCAAAATGGATCAAAGATCTAAACATTAGGTCTAAGACCATAAAACAGTTAGAGGAAAATGTTGGGAGATATCTTATGGATCTTACAACTGGAGGCGGTTTTATGGACCTTAAAGCTAAAGCAAGAGCACTGAAGAAGGAAATAAATAAATGGGAACTCCTCAAAATTAAACACTTTTGTGCATCAAAGAACTTCATCAAGAAAGTAGAAAGACAGCCTTCACAATGGGAGACAATATTTGGAAATGATATATCAGATAAAGGTCTAGTATCCAGAATTTATAAAGAGATTGTTCATCTCAACAACAAAAAGACAGCCAACCCAATTACAAAATGGGAAAAAGACTTGAACAGACACCTCTCAGAAGAGGAAATACGGATGGCCAAGAGGCACATGAAGAGATGCTCAATGTCCCTGGCCATTAGAGAAATGCAAATCAAAACCACAATGAGATATCATCTCACACCCACCAGAATGGCCATTATCAACAAAACAGAAAATGACAAGTGCTGGAGAGGATGCGGAGAAAGAGGCACACTTATCCACTGTTGGTGGGAATGTCAAAGGGTGCAACCACTGTGGAAGGCAGTTTGGCGGTTCCTCAAAAAGCTGAATATAGAATTGCCATACGACCCAGCAATACCATTGCTAGGTATCTACTCAAAGGACTTAAGGGCAAAGACACAAACGGACATTTGCACACCAATGTTTATAGCAGCATTATTTACAATTGCAAAGAGATGGAAACAGCCAAAATCTCCATCAACAGAAGAGTGGCTAAACAAACTGTGGTATATACATACGATGGAATATTATGCAGCTTTAAGACAAGATAAACTTATGAACCATGTAATAACATGGATGGACCTAGAGAATATTATGCTGAGTGAATCCAGCCAAAAACTAAAGGACAAATACTGTATGGTCCCACTGATGTGAACGGACATTCGAGAATAAACTTGAAATATGTCATTGGTAACAGAGTTCAGCAGGAGTTAGAAACAGGGTAAGACAATGGGTAATTGAAGCTGAAGGGATACAGACTGTGCAACAGGACTAGATACAAAAACTCAAAAATGGACAGCACAATAATACCTAATTGTAAAGTAATCATGTTAAAACACTGAATGAAGCTGCATCTGAGCTATAGGTTTTTGTTTTGTTTTGTTTTGATTTTACTATTATTACTTTTATTTTTTTCTCTGTATTAACATTCTATATCTTTTTCGGTTATGTTGCTAGTTCTTCTAAACCAATGCAAATGTACTAAGAAATGATGATCATGCATCTATGTGATGATGTTAAGAATTAATGATTGCATGTGTAGAATGGTATGATCTCTAAATGTTGGGTTAATTTCTTTTTTTCCGTTAATTAAAAAAAAAAAAAAAAGAGAAGGGATAATTGGAGATGAAGGGATACAGACTGTACAACGGGACTGGATATAAAAACTCAGAAATGGACAGCACAATACTACCCAATTGTAATGCAATTATGTTAAAACACTGAATGAAGCTGCATGTGAGGTATAGGTTTTTTGTTTTTGTTTTTTTTGTTTTTTTTTCTTTCTATTATTGTTTTAATTCTTATTCTGTTGTCTTTTTATTTCTTTTTCTAAATCGATGCAAATGTACTAAGAAATGATGAATATGCAACTATGTGATGTTATTAAGAATTACTGATAATTCTTAATAATAATTCTAATTGTTTTGTTAATTCTATTTTTAATTAATAAAAAAAAAAAAATCTTATTTGAAGCTTTTGAAATTGTTTTTCCAAAATGGATACCTATAGCTTACATTCTTTTCATATGTGGGCCAGCCCTTGAAAATATACAATTGAAGTTGTAAAGGGGAAAAATTAGTATGTAAGGGAAAGGATAACTCCTTTTATTTCTCTTGAGGCAGTGCTACTACCAATTTGCAATGCATTGGGCAATTTCCCTCTTACATTGACAGCAAAACATAGTGTAAAAAACAATGGCATATAATGACCTCTGAAAAGTCTAATATCCCAGCCTTCTAATAAAGCTCAGAAGGACAAGTGAGAGAGGAGCCCTAACAGGTAAAAATTACTTTAGCTTATAAAGCACATTCCTTTTATGTAAAATCCATACTGTTTTCATGGCTCATTAATGGGAATCTGAGGATATGGGGGGAAAAAAGCTCTTTGCCTCCCCCCATATTCTAAAAGCCATAGAAGTTTAGTCCTACGGGGATTCAAGGAACCAAGGGTTCACTCCACTCTCATTTCATGTGTTTTTCTACTGATACAAAATCACTGATATCACAAGAAATAGTGAACTGTTTTTACTGCCAGGTCAATTCTGGAAAGGGAGCTTGGGGACTCTTTCTAACAACATGGCCATGGGTACTCTAGAGTTACATTGGTCACGGAATTAGGCTTGGTGTAGAGTGAGGTCAGTAAACTTTTTCTGTAAAAGGCCAGATAGTAAATGTTTTTGGCTGTGGGCCACATGGTCTCTGTCACTAAGTACTCAATTCTGCCTCTGTAGTGCAAAAGCAGCTTATAGGCAATATGTAAATGAATGGACATGATTGTGTTCCAGTAAAACTTCATGAATGCTGAACTTTAAATTTCATACATCAAGAAATGTTATTCTTCTTTTGATTTTTTCCCAACAATTAAAAATGTAAAATCTATTCTTAGCTTATGGGCCGTATAAAATAGGCAGCGGGTTGGATTTGGCCAGCAGGGTGTAGTTTGCTAGTCCCTGGGGTAGAGAAAACAATGGGATTTCAAGGCTGAATGACAGATCTGGGTTCAAATTCCCGCTTTACCAAATGTTAGCTTTGAGCAAATCATTCACCTCTCTGAGTTTCAGTTTCTCCATAGGGGAAGCATAATGGGCACCCCACAGAGATGAGAGTTGGTGACAAAGTGGGGCTCAAAGCAATTGTCAGCAAATGTTGGTTCCTCTTTGTGTTCTGACTGTGAGAAGCCTAAATTTTCCTCTAGGTGAACTTGAGAACAGGTTTCAATTAAGCTTCTTTGATTACCTTTAATTATCAAATTATCTTTAATAAGATAAGAGATTATCTTATTAAAGTGAAAATTTCAGATTGTTTCTTATCTATTTACTCCATTCCTACAAAAGGAATGAAACTGCTGAGAGATTACAAGCATCTTAAATTTCAGGCTCACTGAAGAAGAAAGTCTCCATATGTTTGCATGGGACACACAATAGAGGTATTATTAAATGATGGCAAGTTCTGTCCTGTGGGAACTCAGCTAGGCTGAATGACTTCTATGCAATTCATTGTTTGCCCAGAAAAGGTAAATTCTTCCCTTAGGGACCAGTGCCCTAAAAATTCAGGGCACACCCAAAATGACCAATTATGTTTCTTCAGGCTACGTGAACACCATCAAAGTTAGACCCATTGAGCTACTCTCAGAATAAATAAAACTGTGTCTGCAACCTAACCTAAAGTGAACCTCTTGGCTTCATAGGCTAGTATCTTATGCTCCCACATCTGATAAAACACTAAATGGCAGAAGCAAATGGGAGAATTCCTTACATACCTTCCCACTTCCAGTCTTCAAGGCCACAGGCAACCTGACAGGTGTGTACTGGGCCAGGTTTAAATCTGTCTCATCCCTTTAAGGAGGCTGGGGGAGGTGACATTCAGTCAGCCCTTTGTGCAGCCCTAAATAAGGGCATGAGCAGCATCTGTCAGAAGCCCATCCTGCTGTGCTGACAAATGCAGGGTGTGGGAGGGAGAGAGCTAGATCCCTTACAGATGTGTGGGAACTAAGTCAGGCCATGGAGGAGATGGGTGGGCAGAGAAGGGAAGCAGGAAGGAGGTGTGGCTGACATTCAAAGAGGGCAGTGACAGCTGCCACACTGGCTCAGAGGTAACATCACTGTGAGCAGAAGTCAGGTTGGATCCACTGCACTGCCATGGCCAGGTGATAACAGTGCACCAGCAAATGATTGAGGGTGGGAGGAAATGGTGGGTGTATAACCAGAGCTCTGCTGACACCAGCGCTGAGCCCTGCCCTAGGTTCTGAGTCTCACCAGGAGAAAGAATTCAGGGACAAGAAGGCAGGTAGCAGTAAGCAGTCAAGTTTATTGAAAGGTTAAAGAAATTAGCACCTATGTGCTCAAGAGAGACTTGCACTGAGTGGTGTGGATTTAGCTTGTTTTATAGGGAGGTTTTGCTAGCAGTGGTTTTCCACTTCGATCTTTGAACACCAGGTGTCTTCTTTGTTTCAGGAGGAGGGAGATAACCATCGGTGCTTGTAGAGCTCTGTCACATTATTTGGACACATAGTTTAACAATCTTTATGACCCCAGGCTTTCTATTATTAACTAAAAGTCTGTTTTGGGCCCATGATCTTACAAGCTTTACGGCTTTGGGGTGTTTCAGGGATTGAGGAGAAATTCTTGTCCTCAGAGTTTGCAGTTGCACACTTACTCTTTTGGAGCTGGGTAGGAAACCAGAGCCCAGCCTTGATGCCCCATTCTGTCCTGCCGCAGGTGGATCTGTGGAGCAAGTCAGGATGATAAAAATCGTGGGCTTGCAGAACTGGAGGCCCCTGCGGCTCCTGAGAGGGGATCTAGGTTCACGCTCCTCCTGACGTATTGTGAGGCAGCCTGCCAAGGGTCCCTGACCCATCCCTTGGTTAAATGAGAGAACTTCAAAAATGTGAACCAATGTACATCAAGAGGCTGAAGTATGTTTACAAAAAGTGACTTGTTTTTTGTTCCCCCTATTATTTATTTATTTTTAATCCATATGTTTTACTCATCTGTCCATACCATAGATAAAAGGAGATCAGACACAAGGTTTTCACAATCACACAGTCACATTGTGAAAGCTATATCATTACACAATCATCTTCAAGAAACATGGCTACTGGAACACAGCTCTAGATTTTCAGGCACTTACCTCCAGCCTCTCCAATATACCCTAACTAAAAAGGGGAAACCTATATAATGTGTAAGAATAACCTCCAGGATAACCTCTCGACTCTGTTTGGAATCTTTCAGTCATTGACATTTTATTTTGTCTCATTTCACTCTTTCCCCTTTTGGTCAAGAAGGTTTCCTCAATCCCTTGATGCTGAGTCCCACCTCATTCTAGGATTTCTGTCCCACATTGCCAGGGAGGTTTACACCCCTGGGAATCATGTCCCACGTAGAGAGGGGAAGAGCAGTGAGCTTGATTGTGATGTTGGCTGAAGAGAGAAGGCCACATCTGAGCAAAAAAAAGAGGTTCTCTGGGAGTGACTCTTAGGCCTAATTTTAAGTAGGCTTAGCCTATCTTTTGCAGGGTTAAGTTTCATATGAGCAAATCCCAAGATTGAGGGTTTAGCCTATTGCTTTGGTTGTCCCCACTGCTTGTGAGAATATCAGGAATTCTCCACTTGGGGAAGTTGAATTTTCCCCCTTTCTCACCATTCCCCCAAGGGGACTTTGCTAATACTTTTTTATTCACTGTTCAAATTATTCTGGGATTTATCAGGGCATCACTCTGAACAAACCTAGAAAATCTCATGCCCTACTCGAGGTTCCATGTACTTATGGTGTTCAATTAAGCTGTTCACATAAGTTATATTAGGAAATGAACTAGTCAAAATATAAATTTTGAACCAAATAAACATTTTTTGCTTTAGTCTCACACATAAGTTAAAGTTTTAAGATATGAATTGCCATCTATTTTCAACACCCTGCAGTATTGACACCCCTTAGTTCTTCCTCATGCAAAAACATTTTTAAATTTGTACATTTAGAAGTGACTTTTTAATGCTTGTAGGATTTGGAAAAAGAAGAGCAGTTTGATTCTTTTATCAGTATGAATAAATATTCTTTGTAGGTGGCAGGCTGTATGTTTATCCACACATCCACAGGCATGTCCGTAGCGGCTTGCATATATGTGCAGATGCTCACACTCACGCACACACACCCCTCCACTGTGGAATGCCCTTCGTGTCAGTAATGTGTGCTGCTGTTTAGGAATAAAGTTAACCAAATAAATATTGTTCTTTGCAGGTATAGGGAGGTCTGGCCTGCCATGTTTTTTTTTAATTTCTTTTGGTTGATTTGCTACACATATTCTTAAAAGAAAACAGAAAGAACATTTGTAATGCCCATGAGCTGGTTGGATCCTGAGTATACTTAGAGTCAGGAGAATTTTTTTTTAATTGAATTTCTGGCTGCCCCGACTGTCTTCCAAGAACTCTGACTTTGGGATGCTAGCAAGGAAAAACAACAGTCCCAGCTGTGAACGTTTCCACAGGCCAAGTCCCTGCTCCTGCTTGGGGTCTCCCCTCTCCCATAGTCAGGGCTGGCTTTGCATGGCCACTGATTCAAAGAGACTCAACCAAAATCACATGCAGAGATGAATGAAGCTGTATTCTGCACGTGACTTGGGACACAGCGCACTGATTAGAAGGGAAGATTTTCGAGTACATAGCTTGGCTACCTTAATTACCAGCTAGGTGACCTGGCCAAGGTACTTAGCCTTTCTAGCCTCAGTTCCCTCATCTGTAAAATGAAGATAATACCACATACCTCATAAAACAGTTACAAGGACTGAATAAAATAATGAATATAAAACATTGAATGCAGTCAGTGTCTGGCACCTTGAAAATACCTTGCAAGCAGTAGATACTACTCTAATAGGACCTCAATATACTTTTGTTGATTAATTAGGGCTCTTTTGCCACTGCCCTGTCTCACTCATTCCCTGTCTTTTGTGATTGGATACTACTTCTTAATTCATTTATTTATTTATTCATTCATTCAAGTTATTTATACACATAAAGCCTTGTTCCCAAAATAATTTATGGTGCCTGGTGTCAGTTTCCTAATGATATTCTTTCTCCTGATTCCTGTTTAACAGACAGGAATTTTTTTTAAATTAAAAAAAATGTTTAGGCCCCATTTTCGTTTCTCATCTGCTGAAACAAATACCATACAATGGGTTGGCACGACATCAGGAATTTATTGGCTCACAGTTTCAAAAGAGGCTAGAAGGCTTGCTCCCTCCCAGGGTCAGTATCTTCCGGCTGGCCAGCAATCTTGGAGTTCCTTAGCTTCTCTGTCACCTGGCATGGCCCATGGCAGCACCTTCTTTCTCTTCTGGGTTCCCTTGACTTCCAGCTTCTGGCTGCTCCCCTTAGCTTCTTTCCTTTTCTGACTTTCACTCCACTTATAAAGGACTCTGGGAATCTAGATTAATGCTCAACCCGTTCCAGGTGGGCCACCACTAAACTGAAGTAACATCTTGAAAAGATTGTATTTACCACGGGTCCACACCCACCAGAACATGAACCAGGGCCACGAGCATGTCCACTCTGGGTGGCACAGCTCCTCACCTGCGGGGCCTGCCCTTTACTTCCTGGTCAGCTGCCCCCCACCCCCAGCAGACGCCCACCTGCCTGATCACAGCGGGGGAGCCGGCCCCTCCCAGTTAAAGACCCTGAGAGTGAGAATGAAGTGCTCTGAGCCCAGGGTGGGGGGAGACACCAAGACTCTCCCAGGAGGACTCACCCTGTTTCCTGACCCTCAGGACTCCTCACCTGGAATTCCTGCTGGCTCCCAGCTCAGAATAATCCGGTTCCCCTGAGGGAGAGCTGAATGCTCCTGGAGGAGAGAATGCCAGGTGGCCGCATTAGAGATGAAGGTGGCTGGCCCTCCGAGGTGGCTCGTTTTGTGTTGGGCCAAACTTAGAGCTCCTTAGGAAGTCACGCCCCGGGAGGCCCCCCATGGTGTCCCTGGCCTGCCCCAGGTAGTTGGGGTGGGAAGGGCTCTTCCCCTGGAATTGTCAGGCCCTTTGGAAAAAGGCCAATGCTATTTCCTCTGATATATTCAGCTGTTTGGATTCTAAAAAGTGAAAGGAGAAGCGTCACTACAGGAATGGGAGGGCCGCCTCATTTGAACAGCTGTGGTCTTTGAAACCAGGGCCCTCCCCACGCCTGAGGCCAAACTGGAGCTGTCCACTATTGTTTCTACCTTCAACAGTTCCAGCTTTTCCACAGGGAATTGGCTCAAGAGTTGTTTGGGATGCTTTGGGCATGCGTGTTTGTTTTTCTTCACTTTTTTTTCTTCCTTTTGATGCGGATTTCTGTACAGCAAGCCATCTGATATTTTTCCTGGGCTCTCTCTTGAAGTGCGACACCCCTCTAGCTGCCAGGCCAAATTCTTAGCAACTGGCTGTGGGGCCTTACTCGGACCCTTTTTCTCTGTCCCTATTCCCTGTTTCCTCACACACTGGGTCCTGTTCCCCTTCTCTGAATTGTTCTGTCTGTCATCCAGGTGGCTTGCAAGCCCCACAGACAACCCAAGCAGGTCTTGAAAAGATGAAGGGAAGTGTGCTGGGCAGATGAAGAGAAAGGAGCTGTCCATGCAGAACAGGTGCACCAGGACACAGGAGCCTACAAACGGGCGTGAGCAAGAGTGGGGAGACTGGAGAGAGGCAGGTCCTGAAAACACTGCAGGTCACATTAAGTTGCTGGGATTTTATGTGGTAGGAGACAGAGATGGGTGGGAACACGTCTTATGCCTCTTTGGAGCTTCAGCGGTGTCCTTTCCAGCCAGTTGACACCGGCAGGGATTATAATAGTGGTTGGAACCCTGTGGCTGTTACCACAATCACCACAAAACATAGTGGTATCCAAAGAACTTCTGAGTCCTTCAAACCTGGATGGTTCAGAGAGAATATTTTCTTTGATTCTTAGGCTCAAATGCTCTAGCACAATTGTACCTCCTCTTCTGATTGTACACCCCTGAAACTACAGCTGGGAGTCTTTCGAGGACACCTGTATCATCACGCTTCTCATAGTGTCACAGCGTTAGAAGCAACCTTGTTGAGTCTTTGCCCCTATCTCCTCAAAAATTATTTCAAACTAACCGACACAGTTTAGCCGAGTTTCACAGCATCCCTTGCTGATACCAACTCACTTTTCCTTTGGTTCTCATCCTCACTGCTCCTCGGAAGACTGCTTGTTCCAAAAGGTCTTGCTTTTGATACCAATGAGTTCATTACAAGATGAGGAAATAGCAAAATGTCTGCTTGACCTTAAAGGTAAAAACATTCATGGCCTGAGGGAAATGGGTTTGGGCAGGGTCGGTGGGTGGGTGGAGGGGATGATACTGGTGAGATCGTGGCAGAGACCTCACCAGCACAGCTGTTTGGAGTGGAGGAGGGAAATGGGGAAGACCCAGGAGAGAAATGAAATTTTCAAGATGATGAACCTTTTCAATCCACACACTTTGGGGAGGAAAGAAATAGCCAATAACAAAAGAAACACGGATAATATGGAAACAATCTGGAGGATTTTAAGTCTCTAAAAGTGTGAGGGATGATAGGCACCGCATGAAGCATCTCTCTGACCTAGGCTGCTGCCCCCACAGCCTAATGTAGCCATCAGGAATGAAATTCTTCCCAAGTACAGGGTTTGGAAGTTACCCAACACCAGCCAGAAAGGTGACCCTACACTTCATGCTGCAGTTCAAGCCTGTTTTGCTCCTATCTCTAGCTGAGTGAAGACTGGGGGCTGAGAGGCCAGCACAAGCTCCAGCATTGGAGAAGGGCCTAGCGGGAGAGGGGTGGGGAGTGAGGCTGTGCTGCTGATTGGTCGGAAAGAAGCACTTCATAAATAGAGCAAGCCCTTTGACTTGCCTTCACTGATGGACTGAAGTTTTTCTTTCACGTCTTTTCAGCAACTGTCATTTTAAATATTGCCTTTAAAATGTGTTGACAGGATTCCTTTGTTGGAGAAGATGCTCAGAGAGATGAGTTTCCCCTGCTTTCTATTTCATTTCCATTGGCTTGTGTGTGTGTGTGTGTAAGTGTGTGTGTGTATATGTGTGTGTGTGTGGGAGTGTATGTGTGCATATGCTATGTTAACTCAGAGGCAATTTACTTCTTAGGGCCGAACCTAACATTATATTGTGTATTTCTCACTACCCTTCTTAAGCCACTGGATTCTTAATGGTAGCTAATGAAGGGAGCGGTCCATTTACGTAAAAGTCATTTTTGCAAAGTTTTGTGCACAAAATGTTCTTTTTATTCTCCTTATCATATTGGTAAGCTTTCTATACCTACCTCCCTTTTATCTCCATTTGTTTTTATCTTCCTGTGCTCCATTTGTTTAGGTTTGCTAAAGCTGCTGGAATGCAATATACCAGAAATAGATTGGCTTTTATAATGGGAAAATATTAAGTAACAAATTTACAATTCTAAGGTCATGAAAATGTCCAAATTAAGGCACCAACGAGAGGATACCTTTATCAAGAAAGGCCAATTGAGTCATGAGACAGCACATGGCAATGTCTGCTGTCCTTCTCTGTAGGCTTCTGGTTCCAAACAACTCTCTCAGCATCTCCAAGTATCTGTATCTCTTGGTTTCACCTCTCTTCCCTCTGCGTCAGCTCTGAGTTCTCCCTCATAAAGGGCTCCAGGAAAGAATTAAGACCCACCTTAAATGGGTGGGGGTCACATCTCCATGGAAACAACCTAATTAAGAGGTCCCACCCACAATTGGATGATCACATCTCCATGGAAACAACCTTATCAAAAGGCCCCCCACACATAGGTCTGCCCCCACAAGATTGGAATAGAAGAACATGGCTTTTCTGGGGGACATAACAGTTTCAAACCAGCACACTGTTTCTTCTTCAATCATATCTGTGTTTCTAGTATTTCTTCTTCCTCTTTTCTCCCTTTTTGGAAATAAAAAGAAGAAATGGGCTTTTCAAAGCTATTCCTGTAGCTTTTCCATTTCTGATATATTTTAAAACATCAGAAAAACAAAAGGCCTCACTCTTTTTTGTTTTTTACACACACACACACACACACACACTGGTATAGCGGAAATAGCATGTTTTTGTTTGTTTGCTTGTTTTTGATTTTGAGTCAACCAAACCTGAATTCAAATCCTTAATTATCCATTCACTTATTAGTTATGTGAACTTGGGCAAGTAACTTCAATGCTCTGAGGGTCCACTCCTCATCTGTAAATTAGAAAAAGTAATGCCTACTTCCTAGGGTTATGAGAAAGAATTACATGAAATAAATACATGTCTTCGCCATAGCAGGCACTCAATGCATTTCCCTCTACTTCACTCTTGACTTGGATCTCAGACCTAATCACTGTTCTTCCTCATTGGATTCATTCTGATTAACAAGTATTGTTTAAGCACCTAGTATGCACCAAATCTTGTGCATTGGGATCCAAATAAAACAAGATATGGTTCATCACTTCAACAACAATCTCATTCTGGAACCAGGAAAGCAATCAGCCATCACAGAATATTGTGAAAGGTGCTGCAGATGCAAGAGGAAGCCAGAAGAGAGGCATCTAAGGCTCTCTGGGACAGGTGGGAAGGGCAGGAGGGAGCGCCCTGATCAAGAGCCTTGGAGGTATTGGATCTGGGCGAAAGGCCATCTGGGCAAAGGGAGCAAATCACAGCTGTCTGGGAACTGCTGTGGGTTCAGCAGGAGAGGAGTGGTAGGGAGTGAGAGGGTGTGAGCAAGAGCTTGAGAAGAGGCTGGATCACAAAGAACCTTGTGGGTTGGGACTTAGTTAGGAAACCAGGGGGGAGCCACGAAAGGAGTTTAGGCTAGGCAGTACCATGATGCACAGGGGATCTTACCTGAAGTATGCAAGGCTGACTCTAAGAAATCCTTGTTTACACAAAATGACTCTTTCAAATCAACAAGTTCAGAGTTCACAGGCCAGGAATCCTAGTTTGGCCACTGGGTGAAGTTCAGCAGCCTTCATCTCTCAGGGTCTGAGTTTTCATGCCTCTGACATGAAAGTGCTGGGTTTGATGATACCCCAGGTCTCCTCCCAGAATCAGCAGTAGTCTACAATTACATAATTAAGTCACTGTGTTCTCTTGGGACTTGTTTTATCATTTTTAAAGTTAACATTAAAATTGACTAGCATGAGGACTGACACCCAATAGGCATCAAAATTATTTTTTCTTTATATAGTCCATGTAAAAATTAGATTAATAAATTGTGTGGTGGTGTACTGTAGTAAGCTATGAATCAGAAATCATTTGTGTGACCTTGAATACATCATTTTACTTCTTTGGACCTCTTACTCCCCACCCTCCATTCTCTGCCATTTCTAAAGTCTGTAAACTGAGGGAGAAGAATGAAATTTGTCTCAGAGTTCATGGATCTGTTTTACATATGTTAAAAAAACACTTTTTGCAATGGTTAGCACATAGAAAATATTTTCATTTTAAAGTGTTTAGAACAGAGTAGCAGAGGTTAAATATCATGCAAAAGTCATACTGATTTCATCCCCCACCACCAACCACCCACCCCAAAACTGAGGCAAAAGTAATTTTAACTTCACTTCAAAAGTTAAATATAATTTCAATTTGGGGTCTTCTTGTACTTCCCTTTTTTTAAAATTACTTATTTTTAAAATTACTTGTGTTTTTTTCTTATCAGAAAAAGTTATATGCTTATTAAAAATCTAAAAATGAAAAAATATACAAAGGGGGAACAATGTCAGAAATAGAAAACATACATAATTTTATCCACTCAGAGATAAATTCACCATGCTGGGCTCATCTTTTATTCATATATTTTTACCAAAATAACTGGATCAAACCATATATACTATCATGTAACTTAAAATATTTCTCATCATACATTAGTCCTTACTACCAACTTTTAAACGTCCTCTCAGAGTCAGCAAAAAATGAAATAAAATGATGAATCCCAATGCTGATAGAACATGACGTACTACAGGTGTCGTGCAAAGTGAGGGTGTAACCCAAGGAGGTTGCTAACAGTAGTTTCTGGGAGCTGAAAGTTTGATCAGGAAGAATGTCAAAATTTGCTAGGTATAGAAAAGCAAAAAGCACATACAAGACGGAAGGAACAGCGTGTGAGAAACAACTAGAAACCTCATAGAACCTGGCCTGTGGCAGATCCGGAAAAATCTAGTTTGCCCAGGGGGCAGGGGGGGCTTCAACAGGAGGGGAGGGGAGCTGTGGGACTGCGTCCTGAAAGCCCTTGCTTGTCAGGCTGCGGAGTATGGAATTTGTTCAGTAATCAACAGGGAACCAGCGGTTTTACAGAATCAATTCCCACCTTATATTAAAGCAAATGATACCGAGCAACCAAAACCAACACCCTGCTTTACCCTTCTTTTGAATAATATATTTTAAAAACTGCTAGTGTTTGAAAGCATTTTCCTGTACAAACTAAGTATCGTCGTTTTGAACATTTCTCAGGAAATTCTCATTGTCTTGGTGAAAGCCTGGTAAAGCACCTCTTGGACTTCTGTAGTGGTCTGCCTTTGTGCGGGTAACATCTGCAGTGGCAAATTCATCCTTAAGAGCACCCTGGGTAGAAGTTGTTTAGGCCACTGTCCCTTATGACCCTGCTAGATGCCAGGGCTTGCAGGAGGGTTCTGATGAGGAAGAGGCTGTGGAACTCAATGTTCCTGTTTTCCCCAGAACCAGGTTTTCTTTTAAAAAAACTCATTGGCGCCACCCAGTGGGTAAGTTCCAGAATACAGCTTAGAAGGCCTGTGCAGAAAAACTCCAAATGAAAGGCCCTTCCTCAAGTTTCTGACCTGCTATTTCAACCACGCTGCCCCTAAGGGAATTTTAAGAAACACGTCAGAAAATAGTTTTTCTCCTACATTTTGAGGTAGTGTCATGTGGTGGGAAAGCACTGGTCCTGGCTCTTCACAGACTAACCCACCTGCCTTGGATAAGCCCCATGACTACTTTGAAACTTCCTTTGCTTCAAAAAAATCTCTTCTATATTCCTGTTATCCACAGTAATTCTATGGCATAATTTATACTTACCCCTCGCATTTTTCATAATATAATTTCAAATGGCATCAGTCTAAGAGAAGAAAAGATGGTCTCTTTAGCATTTTGAAATTTCAGGAATGGCTGCAACAAACTATAATTAATATATAAGTCAAACTCGCCTGATACACATTCATAAGAATATCTCAGATTCTTAAAACCAGAAGCTGCAAGCCAGAATCATGTAGTATAGTGGGAAAAGCCTGGCCTTTGCAGTCAGACAGACCTGAGTTTAAATCTCACCCCTGTTGCTTTCTAGTTCTGTGGCTATAACAAGTCACCATCCTTTCCGGGGCCTGTTTGCTCACCACTACAATGTGGATGGCAGCTCTTGCCTTACAGGGGCAGAGGAAGGGGGTTACATGATGTAATATACACAGAGCAGTGGAAAACAGAATTGACAAATAGCAGACTTTTGTTTAGTGGGGCAGCTGTTATTGCTCAGGCTCTGAAGCTTACCTATTTACGTGAGCAAATCACTTCTGCCCTGAGACTTGGATTCTTCTTCTGGTATTCTCTTCGAGTTAAACCAATGCAATGACATAACCATCCCAAAGCACCTGGTACTCTCAACAAATGCTAGTTCTGTAAGTACTGACCCATTGCAAGCAATCATAGAATCTGTACTAATGCCAAAAACTGTGTTCATCCCATGAAGCTCTTTTTACTCAGATGTTTCCAGTTTAACAGACTGAGTGATCCAGGGCAGCCTGCAAGAGATACAGCAGCTGGCACCAGCTCTGCAGCAGGTGAACGGGGAAGCAGCCTATTTATCAAATTAAAATGACATTAAATTTGTCCCTCCAAGATGCTGAATGACAGGGCCCATGACCAGCCTGCGCCCCAGGCACTGTGCTAGGGATGGCGTATACAAAGATGAAAGACACATAGGCGATTCAATGAGTATTTGTTTTTTCCTGCCATTTAGTAACTCACAGTCCAGTAGGGCAAACAGCCATGCCTCCAGCATAAACACACACGGGTACACGCCAGTGCATTAGCTGTAAGACTAGAGGTATGCACAACGGAGGGAGCGTGGCTAACCCCATGGGTAGGGAGTGTCAGAACGGTCCCCCAGGCAGGTGGAAGTTATCTTTCCTGAGGAAAGGAATGGGAATTAGCCAAGTAAAAAAAGGGATAGAATTGGTAGGAGCAGGCCACAGGCAGGGTCTCAGCCAGTGCAGAGGCCCAGAAGTGAGAGGCAAGATGGTGCATTTGGGATCTGCAAATGCCCACAAGAGCCAGGGAAGTGATATAGATGGGCAACACCCAGGTGATTGCATGTCAGACACACTGGTATAGCCTTAATTCCCAATAAGAAATAGCCTCTCCCCCACTTTTCTTGACCTATACCCATGTTCTAGTTTGCTAATTGCCAGAATGCAACACACCAGAGACGGATTGGCTTTTAATAAGAGGGGATTTATTTCATTTCTTCTTCAGAGGAAAGGCAGCTAACTTTCAACTGAGGTTCTTTCTTACACAGGAAGGTACAGGATGATCTCTGTTGGCCTTCTCTCCAGGCCTCTGGGTTCCAACAACTTTCCCTGGGGTGACTTCTTTCTGCATCTCCAAAGGCCTGGGCTGAGAGGCAAGTGTTGAGATAAGGTATGCTGAGCTGCTTGGGTTGTGCTACATTGAGCTCTCTCATTTAAGCACCAGCCACTTAAATCAGACATCATTCATTGCAGCAGGCACGCCTCCTAGCCAACTGCAAATGTTAATGAGCAACAGATAAGGTTCACGTACCATTGGCTCATGTCCACAGCAACAGAACTAGGCACCTTCATCTGGCCAAGTTGACACCTGAACCTACCTACCACGACCCACTTAAGCTATTTTTCATTTTCCTACCTTTTATCGAAGCTTGGGTAAAGAGAAATTGTTCTCTACTTTAAGAAATATGGCAGTCCAAATCCAGTGATAACAGGGAGTGGTGGAACCTGGGACAAGTTGGAAGGTGTATTCTCCATCTGAAGGGAATTCTCTATCTGTTCTTCATCTTCAGCTGTCCAACGGCTCCAAATCTTGAAGTTTTTCAGAAAAATGCCAGCAATCTGAATTTTTTGCAAAATAGCTGTAACAGGTTAAACCAATCCTTCACAAAGGCATGTTCAAGTCCTAGCCCCTAGCCTGTGGCTGTTAACCTATTTGTATATAGGAACTTTGAAGATGTTATTAGCTAAGGTGAGGCCAAACTGAGTCAGAGTGAATATAGCTAGAATATAGCTAGACTCCTATAGGCAGAGGGAATTTGCCCATACAGGTGTAGGAGCAGAGGAGACAGAAGGCATGTGACTGAGGGAGACGGTGAGGTATGGACTGCTGGCAGCCCACCACTGGGGTACTACGGACCTCAGAGAAAGGGTGAGCCTGACCACACCTTGATTTTGGGCCTCTTGTCTCCAAAACTGTGAGATGATAAATTCTCATTTAAGGCAACTAGCCTGTGGTTGTCTGATACCACTGCCCAGGCAAACTGAGATAATAGCCAAGGGTTTAAATTTTGCCTCTGTTAAAACAAAACAAGCAAGCAAACGAAAAAATTCTGCAGACGAACCCGAAACAGAACACATCCACACACTGAGCCTGACTCACGGCAGGCTCGCAGCCTCTTACGTAAAGGCTCCGGAGATCTGCAGAATCCCTCCAGTACTTGCTCTGCTTACAGTTTCTCTTAACCTTCCTTCTCCCCTTGTTTTCCAGAAAGAGATGACGAGCAGAATGTGTCACTAGTGCTCCCTCTCACCCTTCAGAAGAAAGAGGAGAGCTGTTTCCTACTGGAGTCCTGCGCAGGCAGGAGGGGGCGTACTGCCCGCAGCAGGAGGGGTGGAGACCAGCGACCACCCCCAGAGGACATTTCCCACCCTCTCCGTGTGCTCTTAACCCCCTGAGTGCTGCTAGCCAAGACCTGTGACCAGGCAGACCACGATGGAAAAGACAAAGACCGTCCCCTGCTTCCTTCCGGCTCGGGAATGGTTTGGAAGGAAGCCTCTGCACTTCTAAGCGCATTGCAGCTCTGTCCGGGACCTGCCGCCGAAGCTTTATTGTGCTTCAGGTTGTGAGACTGAGATGCCCAAATGTGTATTTCCACTCTGTCATGTCAGCTGGCCGATTTTTCTGTCATTTGTTTTGAAGTACAGAGTGAATTTTGGGACTCTGGATGTGCAGCAAGGCTTTCTTTAGCAAGCCTTCCTTAAGAGTCTCCTAAAGCTTCCACCCTGATCCGGGGGCTTAGCCTTGTGCAGGGCGGTGGGGCTGTAGGAGTTTGGAGACCTCAACTGGCAGCATCAACACAATTTCCCTAATAGACGGTTTTATCAGGGACCATTCCTGGGGGTGGCTCAGTTCTGCCCCAAACTTTTTTTTTTTTTGGTGGGGTGTGCATGGCCCAGGAATCGAACCGGGTCTCCTGCATGGAAAGCGAACATTCTACCACTGCACCACCCGTGCACCCTGCCCCAAACTTTTTAACTTACAGGGAAAAGACTGGTCCCCAGCATAAGTTACCAGTTCACCCTGATCCGAATGTGTCTTTTATAACCATCCTCGTTCCTTGTCTCTCCCATTCGAGATATTCTTTCCGGTTTCCCAGAAGAGAGAAATAAAAGGAAGTTATAAATGACCGAGAATGATCAGCAGGAGCTCTGAGCCAGATCAATGCTGTGTTTGTTCTTTTTTAAAGAGAATGGAGCCATGGCTGTCTCCCCGTAATACTAAAATGTCGGTGAAAAAACAAAGGTACAATTGGTCCTTTGGTGCACATAAATCAAACAACCAGCCCATTGACGTGTAACCTTCCCAACAGGACCCGCGAGCTCAGCTTCTAACCCCATGTTTTCATCCTCCACGCTGTCCGTCCCCACCATATTTTTTCATGGCACAAAATGAATTTCTGTCCTTACGACTGTGCCACAGTTGCCAAGGTAACAGTGGAGCTGGAGCTGACGTTTATCCTTTTCACTTTTTCTATTCCAGTAGACAGTCAGAATAATGTGTTCTGGGCTACATCCTGCCTTTTGAAACCCGAGTGAGTTTTAGTTGATGAAATAATGTCTTCTCTGGTTCATTCACAAAACCGTGGTGGTCTTGTCAGCATGCCTGCCAATAGGCGCTAACCATACTTCAAGTGATCATTTGAATTAAACAAATTATTCATCAGTGGGGGGAAGTAGATAAGAATGTATTAGCACATTTTAACATAATAACAATTAAAGGATAACTAAACAACTCTGATTTTGTTTTATTATACGTAATGTGTCAGAGATATCTGTGCCTCCACGGGAGTCCTAGAAAGCACGAGGTCATTGTCCACACTAAGAAAGGGCTGATGGTGTGTGCGGGGAATTCAATTTTGTCCTCACTGAGCAGACCGACCCTTGCTTTGTATCCTGCAAAAGTTACCTCATGGAATCCAAGCGCTGCTACCTCTCTCCATGTTGTGCTGTCATCAACAAACATGTTTTCTTTTTTTGCTTCCTAAGTAACGTTGAGAGGACAAGATAGGCAAAGGTTTTTCTCAGCATCACTTTTGGCTGAAAGAATATTTGACCCAAGGATGCAGAGAACGAGAAAGAGGAGCCCTTGTTCCTGGCCCGTGCAATACAGTAGTACCACGTGGAAATACAGGACAGAAGGACAGAGAAATGACAGCGTGGCGACCTGCCCGAAGAGGAACTCTGCCATGCTGCACCGTGGGAGACCACAGGATTTTTATATTAGCAAGTTGACTATGTTCCTGTATTTCAGTTATGTCTAAATAAGTAGGAGTCTAGAATCTGGACATTTGTTATTCATTCTTTTTAAGATTATTTTCTATTAACTGTGCATATCAAAATTCCACTCAATTCAAAAATCCAATTTTTTTTAAATGTCATGGAACAGCTTCCTTCTGGTTATATTGTTAATTGCACTAATCAACTCTTCTAGGGTACGTTCTGGCAAACTGCTCTTATTTTTAATTACAGGGTGTTCTTGTTCCTGCAGAACTTTGTTTGGCAAATTTTAAAGAAAATCATTATAGGCGATTTTTTAAAAAATATGTTCATTGACAGATCTTCACACACATACAGTCCATATATGGTGCACAATCAGTGGCTCACAATATCATCACATAGTTGTGTATTCATCACCATGATCATTTCTTAGAATATTCCATTTAAAAAAGATAAAAAAGGAAAAAGAAAAAACTCATACATCCCATACGCCTCCCCCCAGTTGACCACTAGTATTTCCATTTACCCCATTTATTTTACCATTTACCCCCCTATTATTTATTTTTATCCATATTTTTTTACTTATCTGTCCGTACCCTGGATAAAAGGTGTGTGAAAGACACAAGGTTTTCACAATCCCACAGTCACACTGTAAAAGCTATATCATTATACAATTATCTTCAAGAATCAAGGTTACCGGAACACAGCTCAAAAGCTTTAGGCACTTCCCTCTAGCCACTCTAAAAAACCATAACCTAGAAAAAGATATCAATATAATGCATAAGAATAACCAGGATAACCTCTCAACTCTGAAATCTTTCAACTACTGAAATTTTTATTTTGTCCCATTTCTCTCTTCCCCCTTTTGGTCAAGAAAGTTTTCTCAATCCCTTGATGCTGGGTCCGGGCTCATCCTGGGAATTCTATCCCACACTGCCAAGGAGATTTACACCCCTGGGAGTCATGTCCCTTGTAGGGGGGAGGACATTGAGTTCACCTGCCAAGTTGGCTTAGAGAGAGGCCACATCTGAGCAACAAAAGAGATTCTCTGGGGGTGACTCCTAGGCCTAATTTTAAGTAAGTTTAGCCTATCCTTTGCAGGAATACATTTCGTATGGGTGAACCCCAAGATCCAGGGCTCAGCTTCTTGATTTGGTTGTCCCCACTGCTTGAGAGAATATCAGAAATCCTCCAAATGGGGAAGGTGAATGTTTCCTCCTTTCTCCCTACTCCGCCAATGGGACTTTGCAAAACTTCTTTATTTGCTGCCCAATTACTCTGGTATATATTGGGGCATCACACTAACATGGACAAACCAACAAAATCTCCCCCCCCTAGTCAAAATTCCATGTATTTGTCATGTTTAACTAAACTGGCTATACAAGTTAAATTAGGTAATGTGCTAAAATTACCTAAAATATAAATTTTGCACTAAATATATAGCTTTCCTTTTGATCTCACACAAAAGTTTTAAAATATGGATGATATCATACGTTATCCTGTATTCTGATCTACTCCAGTACCATCCAAATCAGCTTCCTTCATATCTCTAATTAAAGTCTGATCCTTTTTTTCAACTTTTTAAACCGTTCCTGTATGGGGTACTGCTGACTGTCATAGCTTCAGAGCTCTGAGTCTCAGTGTCACATAAATACTCCAAGTTTCTGGGAATGACTAGATCATACTCAAATAGCTCAGCATCTCAAAATTTAGAAATAATAGTTACAATTGCTGAATATATGTGATTGCTGTGAGTGCTTACAATCTAGGACCCTTTACAATAGGCCCCAACCTGAAAATCCATGCTCTTGACTTCAGTTCACCGGATTTTTGTATGATAGTTAGTCCATATGAGTGAGGCATGATAATATTGGTCTTTTTGTTTCTGACAGTTTATTCAACATACAGTCCTTAAGGTTCATTCACCTAGTTGCATGCCTCACAACTTCATTCCTTCTTGTGGTTGCTCAATAGTCCACTGTATGTATACACCACAGTTCCCCTTCCATTCCTCAGTTGTTATCCTTAAGCCACCTCCATCCATTGTGAATCAGAACCTGCTGCCATAAACACCAGTGTGCAAATGTCCATTCGTGCCCCCACACTCAGTTCCTCCAGGAATATACTGAACAATGGGGTTTCAGGATCATATGGCAACCCCACCCCTAGCCTCCTCTGAACTACCACGCTGCCCTCCAAGGGGCTGCACCTCAATTTCCTACTGACAGAGAATAGGTACATCTCTTTTTTTTTTTAGCACTTGTTTCTCTCTGTTTGGTTTTATTCACATATCATACAATACAGCCTAAGTAAATAGACATGCCTTCACCACCATTATCTATATGAAGACATTTCCTTTTCTTCCACAAAGAATCATTACAGGCAATTTGTATCTCTCTGGAATGAATGCAACGTTTGTGCATCTGGTACCATAAACGGAGGACCTAAGCTCCCAGCAGGCACTCGGGCATCTCCTGCCCTTGGGTCCCAGACTGATGCCTCTGCTTCTTCTTAAACCTGGCTGCTGTGGCTGCTCTGGCTGCTCTGGCTGCATAGCCCCACACCCCTCTTCTTTTTCCACCCCTTTTTTATTTTTACAAATTTCGAAGTTGAAATTTCAAACTGAAAGATTACAATGAACATCCATATACCCTCAACTGAAATCCATCAATTGCTAAAATTTTCCACATTTTCTTTTTTCTTTCTGTAAATATTGATTCTTATTGCTGAACCATTTGAAAATAAACCTCAGGCATCATAAAACTTTAACCTACTTCATGTTTCTCTGAAGAATCAGAGCATTTTCCAATCTGCAATATCCTGATCATACTCAAGAGATTGAACACATATCCTGTGTGCAACTAATATATGATCCATATTCAAATTTTTCCAGTTGTCCCAAAAATGTTCTTTATAGCTGCTCTTTTTAAAAAATCTAGGATCCATTCAAGAGTCACATGTTGCATTTTGTTATCCCTCTCTTTCATTTCCTTTAATCTATTAGAGTTCCCCTGTCATAGGGCTGTTTATTTGTAGAATGTCCTGCAGTCTGGATTTTTTTTTCCTGATTGTTTCCTCATAATTAGATTCAGATTAAACATTTTTTTTGCAAGAATAACTGCATAAGTGATATTGTTTCGTTCCTGTTGCATCACATCTAACGTCTAGTTGTCTTTTCTGTGATGTTAAGATTGAGCAATGGGTTGAGGTGTTTGTTGTCTGCCTGGTCATTCATTATAAACTTCCCTCTTGGCTATGAAGTTATGAACCTCAGTACACATAATATTTTATAAAGTGTAAGGTTAGGTATATATGCACTCCTTTCTTAATATTCACAAAGAGGTTCAGGATCCCCAAAAGATTAGTTGATTAATTGATTATTAATTAATTGATTAATTAAAAGATTAATTGCCATTAGATGACACCGTAGTAACAAAGGACTCATGCCTTTCCATTAACAGAGGGAGAGGGAAGCAGGAAGATTCCCTGTGCAGGTGATCAGTTGGTATTTTGGCTAATGAGAATTTATATGGTCCCTACAGCCAGTTTCAATTTTATATATATATATTTTGCTCCCATCCTCAGTGACCTCCCGTTTCATTTATCAAGCGAGTACACACTCAAGGGAGGCAATTGCCCAAGGAGACAAAATTGGTTCTTGAGCAGGAAAGGTGGGGGAGTAGAAAAAAAGTCTTAGATAATACAATGGCTTATCACTCTCCAAAAAGGACACAGTACATAAACAGATATAAAATACATAAGTAGGATAGGGGTATGATTAGAAATTAAATGTCTAAAAATGCTCCTTAGATAAGAAAAATATATCTATAGGTAGAGAAATAGTGATCTAGAGTCAATTTTTGCTTCTTATGCTGTTAATTTTCTCTTCCTGGGGTGTTTTCTTATTTCTAAGAGTGCAGTCTTAGAGCCAAGAGGGGTGGAAGTATTTCTTAATACATCCCTCCTACCCTCTCAAATCATGTCAGGGGCATTCCAACTGAATCTCCTATTCTCCTGTCACAGATCTTCAGGCACTGAAATTCCATAGCATCCTTTGGTGTAATCTACTGAACACCTTACAGCATCTGAAATGCTCCATTTAACTCAACAAACAATTATCTTTGAAGTTTAGCATATCATTTTTAGTGTCCCACATTAAGAAAGATTTTACAACTACACCTCATGAGTAAAAATACAATAAATAAAAACTTAATTTGAGCATCCATTAAATATTTGAAGTCTTACCAATTGCCCTTCAGCCTTCTTTCTTCCAGAGTTCTTACTGTAGCCATATCTTTAAGTCTTGTTGCCTATTGTTAGCCATTTCTGTAGCTCACCTTGGAACCCTCCCAAAGCCCGCCATGGCCCCTGGCTTTATGGATGAGCAACAGCGATCACAGTAAGAAATGATCTCACACTTCCTCCAAAGTATATTGTGTCTTTGCTAAATCCTGACTTTCTTTTCTATACATTCACAGATTTTCTTTTCTATTTTATTTGCCCTTACAAAAAGCGTTCTCTATCTTATATTCAACCATTTCCTTCCTGCCTGTCTTGAACACATTTCATCAGATTACACTGCTTTTTGTTGTGTTTTGTTTGTGAAATCATCTCTTTGAATTTGGCAAAACATTGAGGATAGAGTTCCTCTCAGCTGTGTTTAGTGTATCCTGGTCATTGATGGAAGCTCACCACTGCCTGTGGTCTCCAGACCTTTGTCTTCCACACCCCATGGGTATCACACTGTGAGAGAAAAAGAAATACCAGGAAAAGAATGACCATGTTGTCAAGAAACGGGTTCAAAGGCAGAATCACTAAAGGGAGTCAAGGCTTCGTTTGGATAATACTGTTGTCAAGCTTGCTTTGATTTTCTTTAGTACTTGATGAAATAGGTGATTCTCTTCTAGAATTAAGCAGAGTGTATTTTTAAAATGGTTATTTTTTTTCTCCTGTGCTAAAAAAATTATACCAACAACTTTTACAACAGACTATTTCCTTCTGGGCATGTTCCATTTGGGGTATGATTTTCAATGAATAAATAAGGATTTTCATAACTTTTAGGGGGAAGAGTCTGTTTCTAATCAAATAAACTGTTGGACTAACTTTCAGTATTTTTAATTCAAAGTTTTCCAGAATCTTTTAAAATTGCATCAGAAAAAAAGTTTACTGTATTTTTAGTTCCATCTGTGATTAGATTAAGAGTTTTACTAAAAGAAAGACAGACTAACACAATTAAATCAATTAGAAAAACAAGATAAAATTAAAGGATATTTATGAAGTCAGCTTTATGTATGCTTAGAATTCAAATGTCACAAATAAACAACACATAACCATCATCTATTGTCTTTTATTTTATATGTCCAATTTATTTCTTTCACAAATATGTTCTTATACTTGTCCTAGAACAGTAAATAAAAGGATTATAATTAATGCTACCTAAAATTGTTCAAAATTCATTTGAAAATACACATGAACATATTTGCATTTTAGCAAAAGTTCCTTATCCTATTACAGAATATCCCAAGAGGAGATCACGCATATAGTTTAGCTTCTCTACAGATTCATGTTTTACATGCTTTTCTTGCAATATTAAATTTAATGATAACATGGTATGTAACAATAAGTCTAGAAAAAACACACTGACCAGAGTAAACAAACCTGAATTTGAATCTGAAGTTTGTCACTACCTTACTTGTGTGACCTTGCATAGTTTATTTAATTGTTCTATGCTTAGACAATTTCTAAACCAAACTGGCTTTATAGGTTTGTTCCTATGTAACTTATAAATGTTTTAGGAGTATAAAATGAGGTAAAAATGTTAACAGTTTTTTTTAAACTGGAGTATACACATTCTGCATATTAACATAATAATATCAGTTATTATATAATAATCACTATTCCTGCTAACAGCAATAATGAAACATTATATCTGATAAAAGCTATTTGTGATGAGGTGACTTCTAGACATGTGCCAGCAGGGAACAAGACTTTGAGGACCAATCAACAGAATATAAAGTGTTTCTCTGCCTCTCAGTTCTGCTGTCTGAACTCTACACCAAGATGTGGCAGAGGCAGCTTGTGGCCCGAATCTGTTTATCAGGAGGCTTTGTTTGACCTCCCAGTGTCCTCTTAGAAAAACTTATTTAGAAAAAGGAAACTAGTCATCAACAATTTAAATATTGGGAAATTTGACACATAAAAGTCAGGATTTTTGGCCTCTCTTAAATTAGAAGATCTGATAACACCAGGCTCTTATTCTTATGTGACAAGAATTAGCTGAGAAATGGCTAGCCCATTTAGTTGAGTAATGTTCTCTCCAATTTACCACTGTCCCCACCATTCCTTTTTGCCTCTCAGACACGTGGCTGAATGTTATTTGGCACTTGTCCTCTTACACTGCGCTGCTTTCCTCATTTACATTTCTTGCCTGTTCCTAAAGGCATCCATATCGCACCCCCTGTTCTACCGTGCCTAGAGAGGCCATTCGCGGAAACTCTATATTTACTTTCCAATTTATCCCATGCACATTGACCGTCTACTACATTAGATATTCTTTCTAGTAAGGGGCATTGTATTAATTATAGTGGGTGGGAAACAATCTTAGAAGACAATGAATTCAACCCAGATGGCTTTTAATCACCCACCCAACAATTACAAAAGTTGACACTCTCATAAAATTCTTACTCCCATAGAAGTTAAGCTGACCATTAAAATAATCCAATCTTTTAATTATCCTTAAACAAACTTCAGCTCTTGCTTCCAAGTATTTTTATTTGCTACATTAACCAAAATGATAAAGAAATATCTTTGCAAAGCAATGCCAGTGTTATTTATAAAAATTATGCTTTGTTTTGTCCTTTTTCCTTGTTACATAAATTTGAGCAGAACATTTTGTTTTAACTGAAACGTCTCATTGTTTCAGTGCAGCTCTCAAGAAAACAAAAAACAAGGAAAAGGTCACAGTACTTAGATTAAAAACTAAATGAGGAAGTCCTATTCAATCTTATTAAAATATGGGCTTATAACTATTATTGCATACTAAATTAAGCTAAATATCTATTCCAGAGAAAATCATCTCATATGATTGAGACATAACCTCACATTTTATCAAATAAGCAAAAGACAAGAATCTAAGCATTCTCAAGAAATATTTAGGACACAGAGGAAAATAGGTATCAATGTAATTCTGTTTTATTGACTCAGAAACATCATTATGGATAACTGCTTATTCTACATAACTGTGCATCTATATCTCTCTTTACAACATGTCTTTGGTATTGCCAAAACTGCACATTAACTGATATCCATAAGAAGCAGCAGCATTTAGCAAATTCATAGATTGTGATGTATTAATCTAAAGGCTAGTTATTTCACTTACGGATTATCTTAATCTCAAATTATACCCACATGATGGCACAACAGGGACATTTGGCCCACATAAGTCTGTCCCGAAGGTAAAATCTTGGTAAAGAGGCTTAGGCTTTTTAGTTGGGATGAAGTCGAGCGGGAGAGGTCAACACTGCCAGGAGGAACTGCCTGCCCACCCCTGCCCTGTCTGTAGATGTTTCTGCCAGAGAGGAAAACATGAACCTAGTCCCTTCTCTGCTTAAAACCCTGCAATGGCCACTGTTTACATTTAGACCAAAAGCCTCCACTCCCACTGGCCTCCTGATGTTCCCCTCCAACCCAGCCCCTCTGGCTTCCCTGCTGACCTCATACATGCTTATGGCTCTGACACTGAATGTTTCTCTGCCTGGGAGACTCTTCCCCAGGTAGCCATGTGGTGGACGCCTTCTCCTGCTGCAAGTCTTTGCTCAAATGTCACCTTCTCAATGAAACCTCTGATGACTGCACCTGTCCCCAGCGTGTGATATCCCCCTTTCTCTGCTCTATTTTTTCCCCATAGCACTTACATAATTTTCTTATTCCCTCATTTATTATGTGTCTCCCATACTAGAATATAAGCTCCATGAAAACAGAGGTCTCTATTTTGTTTATTGCTGTATCCCAAGCACCTAGAACAAAATGGCACATAGAAGATGCTCAACAGATATTTGATGAGTGAATGGAATGAATGTATTCACATTGCCCAATTAGTGCCTAATTAAGGTCTGCTACTGAAGTGATATTAATTAAAAGCAATATATAATAATGATAATACTAATTTGATGATACTAACACCAAAAGCTTACATTTTTGAGTGCATATTATAGACTTTTCACATTAAATTTTTCATTTAATGTTCATGACAGACTTGAAGTTGGTTATCTATGTTTATCCCGATTTTGTAATCAAGGTTACCTAGGTAATTTGCATCAGGTCATATGCTGAAAGTGGTGGAGTCAGGATTTAATGTCACACGGCTGTGCTCCAGAGCCTACATGCCTAACTGTAGGTATCAGTGCCTTCACCTACTCAGCACTGGACACTCTTTGAGATGGTCTCCCTCTCTATGGCCACAGGCTCCAGGTGGATTAGCAATTTCAGGGTTCCATTTCTTTCCTGATCATTTGTTAATGCAGTTGCATTAGTGGTACTAGGATCAATCCATCTGAGATCATGATGTACATTAGAGATAATAGGAGTAAAAGAGACCCTGATTCTGGGCGGGCCGCGGTGGCTCAGCGGGCAAAGTGCTTGCCTGCCATGCCGGAGGACCTCGGTTCGATTCCCGGCCCCAGCCCATGTAAAAAACAAGCAAACAAACAAAATACAATAAAAAAAAACAAGAAAATGTTTAAAGTTGTTTCCCTTTCTTCCTTCCTTCCATCCTTCCTTCCTTCTCTCTGTCTTTAAAAAAAAAAAAAAAAAAAAAAAAAAAAAGAGACCCTGATTCAGAGATTAGATGGAACAATGGATTTAAGAGGGTGTTCTAGTTTGCTAACTGCTTGAATGCAATATACCAGACATGGAATGGCTTTTTAAAAGGGGAATTTAATAAGTTACGAGTTTACAGTTCTAAGGCTGAGAAAATGTCCCTATTAAAACAAGTCTTTAGAAATGTCCTATTAAGGTATCCAGGGAAAGATACCTTGGTTCAAGAAGGCTGATGACTTTCAACGTTTCTCTCTCAGCTGGAAGGGCACGTGGCAAATATGGCGGCATCTGCTGGCTTTCTCGTGGCTCTACAAAAGGGACTCTCTCCAAAATGTTTCCTCTTTTAAAGGATTCCAGTAAGCAACCCCACCTTCAATCGGTGGAGACACACCTGCATGGAAATCATCTAATCAAAGTTACCACCCACAATTGGATGGGTCACATCTCCATGGGAACCATCAAAAGGCTCCCACCCAGCAATATTGAATGAGGATCAAAGGACATAGCTTTTCTGGGGTCCCCATAGATTCAAACCAGCACAGAGGGGGACACTAGAAGGTCAGAATAATCCAGCCACAGAGTGTTGAGTGGTGTTAGGGTAAGTCCAAGGCCAAGGTGGGGTCTCTGAGACGGCTGAAGCCAAGAGGACAGTCTGGAAGTCCAGGAGGAATCACCCAGAGTGGGATTAGGGTGTTCCTGGGTCAGCTAACAGAGGAAACAAGACCCAAGAAATTTCTAGGTCCTGCTCCACGAATTTCACTCATATTTATGGGAATACAAATATGTTTTTAGGAATTAATAAATAGAAACACCCAAACCAAAGCTTTAGCTTTGACAGTCAGAAATTGGTAGAACTATCACAATTAATGTTTGCTAATTTTCCTTATCTACGAAAGAAATCTACTGGCATTCATTCTTCAGCCATAATATAAAATATGTGGTTATATGAACAAACACATAATTAAAAAGATGCAGCTGAGAGGCATATTTGTGTGACCCCAACGTTTATTAATACATGTATTCCATTAACTACATTTAAAATCAGACACATTACATCTTAAAAGCAGCATCCATTCTATCCACCTGACTTGTGCAGGTTCCTTTGAAGTCACTGGGGGTTACACAGACCATGAACGTTTTCCTGTTTGTGTTTCCTTTGAGGGACCATTAACAAGTCAGGACGTAATGAAAGTCTATGTTTTAAAGCTGGATGAAATGAATATGCTATAATGTATGTGTTTTGCCTTCTCATTCCTAGGGCTCCATGAGCTCTCCATTGTTCAAAAATGCTTCAATTACAGTGCATAGAAAAAGGGAGCATTTATCAAAAGAAGGGCAGGTGGTTGGGGGATCTGTCTTTGGTTTTGTTTTGTAACATCAAATCAGTAGATTCAGCAACTACCGAACCAAGGACATTAAAGAAAATTCATTCAAAAGGCAAGCTCTATTTCAAACTTTCAGGAATAACTTTTAGCACAATTTTCAACTTCAGCATGAGCTTTCTAAAGTTGTACAGATAATATAAGGTGTAGCTTTGGTTTAAGTACTGGCAAGGCATTATCTGAACATTGAATTCAGCAAACCCTGCAAGCTTCTGGGTTTGAAATACAAGAAATAGAAAGTTCCGAAAATGCGTAACAAGCCAGTTGTTGTCATTGTTGTCGTTTGCACTGAGAAAAAATAATTATGCCGTCCTTTGGCTCACAATACTTTATTGCAACTTGCATTATCTCTCCTAAGTGACTGCAAAAAGACTTCTGTGCGAGTTGGATAGATATACTTGAAAAGAAGGTACTTAAGCCCCTCACCCACTGCAGAAAAGGAGGAAGGGGTAGCAGATAAACGAGGTGATTTTTAAATGAACATCGGCTGCTCATGGATTCCTGAGTTAGTGTGTTACCAAGGACTGAAAGCAGTGCAGGTGGGTGTGCTGAGTGCTTTAAGGGAATTAACAAGGCATTTTAGGGGAAAGACAGACCAGGAATTCATATATATGAAGGCTCAACTTTGTGTCAAACAGTGTGCTTGGTACTAATGCATATCCTCTCATCCTATTCTCACAACCATCCACTGAGGGAAATATTGGTGAACATTCTGTAATATATATCAGAAGTAGAGGTTGGGTACTGAGATTACATGCTGGGAAACAGTGCAGAGTTCACCCAAGGAAAATTCCTGCTTTCACATGGTACCCGACATCATGCCAAGCGTTTTACTTGGTTTATCTTGAATCTTCACTACAACTCTCTAAAGCAGGTGCTAGTATTACCATTTTACAGGTGAGAAAATTGAGGTCTAATAGCAACTCAAGGTCATACAGCTGCTCAATGGAGGGGTAGGATTTGAACCCAGGTAGTCTGTTTATAGAACCTCTGTTCTCAATCACTGAACTGATTTCCTCCCCCTGCTTTATTTAGTAAGAAATTATTCCTCCTTTTAGATCCACTTGCTAACCTAATGACAAAGCTTCTTTCACCATAGGGATCATGAAATTACACTAGAAAAGCTCAAAGAAACTTGGGAAGCATGGATGAGAAAGTTATGCATGTGAAATGAGTGCGTCCTTCAGAATACAGAAAGCCTGAGTCTAATGAAAAGTTAAGATTAATAGTTAAGATTGTCAAATTGATGGGTCAAAGGAAAGGAAACATATGGGTTTACTGTCACTGAAGCTGATGCTGCTAACCAGGTATATTAGGGTTCTCCAGAGAAACATAACTGACAGGAGATATATAGATACGTAAATATTATGAAATTTATTATAGGAATTGGCTCATGCAACCATGGGGATTATCAAGTCCAATTTCTGTAGGACAGGCCACAAATTTGGAACTCTGATAAAGGTTTCAATGAATTTCCCAGGAGAAGCTGGGTGACTGAAATAGAGACAGAAATTCTTCTTAAGTAGAGATAGAAATTATTTATAGAGAATAATTTCTTATAGAGAATAATTTCTAAAATCTTCAGTTCTCTCTTTAAGACTTTCAACTGATTGAATGAGACTTCTCTCATTGCTGAAGGCAGCCTCCCTTGCTGATTGTAGATGTAATCAGCCATAGATGCAATCAAATGACTAATGATTTAAATCCACGAAATATCCTCACAGTAACAATCAGGCCAGTGCTTGTTTGACCAAACAACTGGATGCCATAACCTAGTCAAGTTGACACACGAGCGTAACCATCACACCAGGCTGCTACCCACAGAATAAAAGGGAAGAGAAGACTACAGAAGTTCAAGCTGTGCAGGCTTGAAGAGAGCAGTAGGGAAACACTGGAGCTCTTGCCCCTATAGTGTCAGCCAAGGGGTTTCAAACCTTTCAATTTTCCCACAAGGCATCCACTGTTCCTGAGGAGACTAGTCCTCCAGGGAAGAAAAATATATACCAAAAAGAGGAAGTAAACATTTCTGCCTTTGACTTGGCAATAAAAATAGACAAGAGTGGAAAACACGGCAGGGAATTTTATGCAATTCAGTAAATATTTGCATCCCTACAAAGGCTGCGCACTCTTCATAGGCTCTTAGTCACAAAGTAACTTACCCACAAATGCAGTTATTGCATCAACTCCAAATTTACCACAGTCAAATGAATTTAAAATATTGGGTAAAAATGTTAAAAAGTGGTTTCTTGCTATAGCATTCTTGGAGGCTTTAGGCTAACATGCATCAAGACTGTTTAGAAGAGGGAAAACATGAAGTGTTTCCCAAATCCATTGATTAAAGAAAGTTTTTTGTAAATCATGTTATGGTACTAGAGTTTGATGAAACATCCTTTGGGCACCTGATCTTGATTAGATCTTGGCAAAATCATGAATTATGAGTCTTACCTTTGTGTATAAAAGGACCTAAAGGGTGGGCCATAGTGGCTCAGCAGGTATAGTTCTTGCCTGCCATGCCAGAGCCCCAGGTTCAATTCCCGGTGCCTGCCCATGCAAAAAAAAAAAAAAAAAAAAAAAAAAAAAAAGAAGGGGGCTGAAAAATCATTCTTGGCCTTTAGGGATATCATTTATAAAGTCCCCAAGTCCAAATATTAACCATTATACTAATTCCTTTCAAAATGTAGCCAGGACTAAACAAGCTATGGTATATACATGCGATGGAATATTATGCAGCTATAAGACAGAATAAAGTCATGAAACATGTAACAATGTGAATGAACCTTCAGTACATTATGCTGAGTGAAATTAGCCAGAAACAAAAGGACAAATACTGTGTGGTCTTACTAACATGGACTAACACTAATGAGTGAACCTTGCAAGGTGAAGTTAAGAACACAGGTTATAAGGAGATGGAAAGAGGATAAAGATTGGGCAAGAGGGCTGATTATAAAAATTCATAAATGGATAGCACATTTATACCTGATAGTAGCACAATAATATAAGTACATTGAATGAAGCTGAATGTGAGTTTGATTGAGGAGAAGGGCTGGGGGGCATATATGAAACCAGAAGAAAAGACAGAGGATAAAGACTGAGATGGTGTAATTTAGGAATGCCTAGAGTGGACAATGATGGTGATTAAATGCACAAATAAAAAACGTTTTTGCATGAGGGAGAACAAATAAATGTCTTAGTGGAATGTGTTGAAAATGGATGGTATATAGGAAAAAGTACAATCAATGCAAGCTAGGGTCTATAGTCAGCAGCGACATTGGAATTTACTTCCACTGAATGTAACAAAGGCATTATGCCAAAACTAAATGTCAACAAGCAAAGGGCATGGGGGAAATTTTCCCAACCTTTATAAAGAAATAAATATGCAAATCAAAGAAGCCCAATGAGGGCTGTGCAATGGTGGCTCAGTGGCAGAATTCTCATCTGCCACGCTGGAGAGCTGGGTTCAATTTCCAGAGCCTGCCCATGCCAAAAAAGAAAAAAAAAAAAAGATGCCCAATGAACTCCAAGTAGAATAAATCCAAAGAGGCCTACCCCAAGACACATACTAATCAGTCTGTCAAATGTTAAAGAGAAACAGAAAATCCTGAAAGTAGTAAGAGAAAAGCAATCTACTACATAAAAGGGAAACCACGTAAGACTGAGTTTGGACGACTCAACTGGCACTATGGAGTTGAAAAGGAAGTAGTATGATATATTTAAGATCCTGAAAGAGAAAGACTTCCAGCGAAGAATTCTGTACCCACCCAAATTGTCCATCAAAACTGAGGGTAAGGTTAAAATTTTCTCAAACAAACAAAGGCTGAGAAAATATGTCAACAAGAGACAAACTCTATAGATCGAAATATTAGTAGTCAATGAGAGGGAGGAGTAGAGAGTATGGCATGTACGAATTTTTCCTTTTTTTAATTTTTTTTGACTGGACAGATACAAATGATCATGGTGACGAATACACAACTATGTGATGATATTGTGAGCCATTGATTGTAAACATGTCAAGAATGTCTGTGTGTCAAGAATGTTATATGTTTGTTGCTTACAATAAAAATATTGAGAGAGAGAGAGAGAGCAGCTCTATAAGAAATGCTAAAGGGAGCTCTACCAGATGAAAAAAAAAAAAGTCAGGAGAGGTAGGGCTGGAGGATGGCACAGAATGGAAGATGACCAATAAGGGTAATTTAAAGGATAAAAAGAGAAAGAAGGAAAAGAATATATAGCTCTAACAAACAAAATCCAAGGGATAAGGTAGTGGATTCAAGAAATATCTTTATAGTAATAAGTTTGAATATAAACAGAATAAACTTACCAATGAAAAGATACAGACTGGCATAATGGATTAAGAAAAATAAACCAGCTATAAGCTGCTTACAAAAGACACATCTTAGACACAAGGATATAGATAGATTGAAAGTGAAAGGGTGGAAGAAGACGTTCCATGCAAGCTGTAACCAAAAGAAAGCAGGAGTAGCTATACTAATATCAGACAAAATAGACTTTAAATGTAAAGACATAAAAGACAGAGAAGGACACTATACACTAGTAAAAGGAAAATGTAATGAAGAAGAAATAATGATCATAAATGTCTATGTTCCCAATCAAGGAACCCTAAAGTACATGAGACAGACATTGTCAGAACTAAAGGAAGTGGGCCACTGTGGCTCAGCAGGCAAGAACGCCTGCCATGCCAGAGGACCCGGGTTCGGTTCCTGGTGCCTGCCCATGTTAAAAAAAATAATAATAATACTAAAGGAAGTGATAGACATTTCAACAGTAATCATAGGAGATTTCAATATACCACTCTCCTCTATAGATAGATAACTGGAAAGAAGATCAAGAAGGAAATAGAGGACTTAGACAATTTGATAAATGAATTATCCCTAACAGAAATTTATAGGTTGTTACACCAGGATATACATTCTTCTCTAACGCTCATGGAACATTTTTCAGGATAGATCATATGCTGGGGCACAAAACAGGTCTTTATAAATTTTAAAACACTGAAATTATTCAAAGCACTTTCTCTGATCACAATGGAATAAAGCTGGAAATCAATAACCACTAAAGAATGAGAACTTGCACAAATAGATGGAGATAAAATAATACTCTTAAACAATGAGTAAAAGAAGAAACTGCTCGAGAAATCAGTAACTATCTTGAGACAAATGAAAACAAGAATACAATATATCAGAATGTATGAGCTGTGCAAAGGCTGTGCTGAGAGGAAAATTTATTGCCCTAAATGCCTATATTAAAAAGGAAGAAAGAGCAAAATTCAAGGCCTTAACTGCTCACCTGGAGGAACTTGAGAAAGAACGGCAAACTAAGCCCAAAGCAAATAGAAGAGAAATACCAAAGATTAAAACAGAGTTAAATGAATGGGAGAATAAAAGAACAAAGAAAGAATCAATAAAACCAAAAATTGGTTCTTTGAGAAAATCAATAAAATCGATGGGCCACTAGCAAGGGTGACAAAGAAACAAAGAGGATGCAAGTAAACAAAATGATAAATGAGAGGGTTGTCACTATCACAGAGCCTGAAGAAACAGAAAAAAAAATCATAAGAGGGTACTATGAACAACTATATGCCAATAAACTAGACAACTTAGAAGAACTGGAAGTATTCTTGGAAACACAGAAACAAACTACACTGACTCAAGAAAAAATAGAAGAGCTCCGCAAACTAATCTCAAGTAAAGAGATTCAATCAGTCATCTAAAATCTTCCTAAAGAAAATCCTAGGGCCAGATGGCTTCACAGGGGAATTTTACCAAATATTCCAAAAAGAACTAACACCAATTCTGCTCAATCTTTTCCCCAAAATTGAGGAAACGGAACACTACTTAACTCATTTTATGAAGCTAACATCACTTTAATACCAAAATCAGGTAAAGATGCTACAAGGAAGGAAAATTACAGACCAACCGCCCTAATGAACATAGATGCAAAAATTCTCATCAACATACTAGCAAATTGAATCCAAAAGCACATTAAAATAATTATACACCAAGACCAAGTGGGGTTTATAACAGGAATGAAAAGGATGGTTCAACACACAAAAAAAACAGTTAATGTAATACAGCACATTAACAAATTGAAAGGGAAAAATCAGATGATCATCTTGATTGATATTAAAAAAAAGCATTCAACAAAATTCAACATCCTTTTCTGAAAAAAACTCTTCAAAAGATAGGACTCAAAGGTAAATTCTTCAATATGATAAAGGACATATATGAAAAGCCCATAGCCAGCATCATAGTCAATGGAGAGACTGAAAGCTTCCCCCCTAAAGATACCCTCTGTCACCACTACTATTCAACATTTACTAGAAGTCCTAGCTAGAGCAACCAGACAGGAAAAAGAAATAAAAGGCATCCAAATTGGAAAGGAAGAAGTAAAAATTTCATTATTTGCAGATGGCATGATACTATACTTGGAAAATCCTGAGAAATCTACAACAAAGTTACTTGAGATAATAAACAAATTCAGCAAGGTGGTGGGATATAAAATTAATGTGCAAAAATCAGTAATGTTTCTATACACAAGCAATGACTTAACTGAGGAGCCAATTAAAGAAAAATTTCCATTAAAAATAGCAACTAAAAGAATCAAGTATCTAGAAATAAACTTAATTAGGAATGTAAAGGACTTATACACAGAGAACTACATAACATTGCTAAAAGAAATCAAAGACCTAAATAGGTGAAAGATATTCCATATTCATGGATAGGAAGGTTAAATGTAGTTAAGATGTCAATTCTACCCAAATTTATCTACATATTAACTCTGTACCAATCAACCTGCTTTTAAGGCTAGGAAAAGCTAATTACCAAATTCATCTGGAAGGAAAACAAACCCCTAATAGCTAAAAGCTTCCTAAAAAAAAGAAGAACGAAGTGAGAAGATTAACACTCCCTGATTTTAATACTTATTATAAAGCCACAGCAATCAAAACAGCATGGTACTGGCACAAAGATAGAAGTATTGACCAATGGAATTGAATTGAGAGTGCATAAATAGAACACCAAATCTATGGTAAACTGGTCTTCAACAAGGCCTTCCAATTCACTGAACTGGGACAGAAAAGTCTTTTCAATAATTGGGCATGGGAGAACTGGATATCAATAGCCAGAAGAATGAAAGAGGACCCTTACCTTATACCCCATACAAAAATTAACTCGAATTGGATCAAACACCTAAATATAAGAACCAGTATCATAAAGCTCCTAGAAGAAAATATAGGGAAACATCTTCAAAATTCAGTAATAGGAGGTAGCTTCCTAAACCTTACACCCAAAGCACAAACAACAAAAGAAAAAACAGACAAATGGAAACTTCTCAAAATCACATGCTTGTGCCTCCAAAGACTTTGACAAAAAGGTAAAGAGGCAGCCAACTCAATGGGAAAAAATAATTGGAAATTACATATCAGATAAAGGTTTGGTATCCTGTATACATAAAGAAATTATACAACTCAACCACAAAAGAACATACAGCCCAATTATAAAGTGGGCTAAAGATATGAATAGACATTTTTCTGAAGAGCCAATACAGGTGGCTAAAAAGCACATGAAGAGATGCTCGTTCTCATTAGCTATAAGGGAAATGCAGATCAAGACCACAATGATATACTACCTCACACCTATAAGAATGGCTGCTGTGCCAATTTGAATGGCTTTATGTACTCTAGGACATGTCTTAATCCTAATCAATCTTGTGAGACAATGGCTTCTTCTAATCCCTATTCAGTACTATAGGTTGGAAACTTGATTGAGTTATCTCCAGGGAGCTGTGACTCAATCAATTATGGGTATCAAACCTGATTACATGGAGACATGACTGCATCCATTCAGGTGCAGCTTGATGAGCTTACTGAAATCATATAAAAGAGGAAACATTTTGGAGAAAGCTGGAGATTCTGAGAGAGCAGAAAACAGTACAGAGCCATGAAGCAGAGAGTCCACCAGCCAGTGACCACTGGAGATGAAGAACAAAATGCCTCCTGGGTTGCTTCATGAAACAAGAGGCCTGTAGGGAAAGCTAGCAGATGCTGCCATGTTTGCCATGTGCCCTTCCAGCTGAGAGAGAAACCCTGAATGTCATAGGCATTCTTGAATCAAGATATTGTTCCTTGGATACCTTAGATTGGACATTCCTATAGATTTGTTTTAATTTGGACAATTTCAAAGCCTTAGAACTGTAACTAGCAGCTTACTAAATTCCCCTTTTTAAAACTATTCCATTTCTGGTATATTACATTCCAGCAGCTAGCAAATTAGAACAGATTTTGGTACCAGAGGAGTAGGGTGCTGCTGTGGTTTGCACATACCAAACATGTTGGGACAGCTTTTTAAATGTATAAGGGGAAGATTTTGGAGGAGTTGTGAGAAACTTGATAGAGAAGGCCTAGAATGCTTTGAAGAGAATCTTAGTAGAAATGTGGACTCTATAAGACACTTCTGATAAAGAAATGAGGCACATGTTACTATAGACTGGAAGAAAGGTGATCCTTGTTTTAAAGTGGCACATAATCTTGCAAAATTGACTAGTAGCTTTGGTTGCAGGGAAGATTTTAAAATCCATAAACTTGGATATTTAGCAGAGGAGATTTCAAAATTAAATGTGGAAAGTGCAGCCTAGTTTCTCCTTGCAGTTTATAGTGAAATGTGACAGGAAAGAGATAAGCTGAGAATTGAACTCTTGGGTACAAAGAAACCAGAATTCTGGAAAACTCTGGGCTCCCAAGAAGTGAGACCCCAGAGAAAAGTGCCCCACATGAGGATTTGGCCAGATGTGGAACCAGTCAGCCACTTCAGAGAAGGCCAGGATTGGACATGAAGTTATCCAGGAAGGATTTGTGGAAATTCTTTTTGTCTGATGGGCATGATCCAGGGCTACTGCATAAAAAGCCAACAAGAGTGTTGTGGGATCTGTATAAAGAGAACCACTACTGGTTGGTACTGAGAGGGACAGAGAAGGGAAACATTGGAGGAAAAATAACTTCAGAAATAAAGCCACGGAGTCTGGGGTCTGAAGTCAAAAAGCCTCAGGTAAGAAGAGCGGACCCACCCAAGTACATGGAGAGGGTGAGTTTTCCCCAAAGGCAGAAGATGGGCCTTCACATCATTGCAGTGGAAGAGTCGTGCCACCTCAGGCCTTGGAGAGGGTGGAGCACATTCCTTGGGATTTGGGGAGGGCCTGGCTGCCACCACATGGTAGAGTTGAGTGGTGCCCTGGAGATAGCAGAGAGCCTGGGTGCAGCCCCGATGCTTGGAGAGGGTGGAGCCAAGAAAGGGGTGATCTCTCTAATGTACCCCAAGGTTGCATTTGGAGAGAGGTGGGCCACTATGTAGGCCCTTGGAAAGGGTGGGACTGACACTTTCTAAAACCTTGAAGATAAATGACTCTCAGACTTCAAAATCTAATGGACTTTGCCCTGTAGATTTTTGAAACTGCTTAGATCTGGTGATCTCTGTGTTCCTTCCTCCCTATGGAAATGGGTATATATATCCTATGACTGTTCTTCCTTTGTATGGTGGCAGCAAATGACTTGTTCTGAGTTTTACAGGTCCAGAACCAGAGGAAAATTTTGCTTTAGGACAGACCATGCCTGTAACTGACTTTGTTCTGGTTTTAAACTTGTATGTGTATTCTTACTGAAATGGTTTAAGGTTTTCTGATATTGTTATGGAATGAATGTATTTTGTATATGGGGAAAAAATGTCTTTTTTAGGGTACAGAGGGTGGAATGTGCTGGTTTGAAAGGATTTATGTATCCTAGAAAAGGCATGTTTTAATCTTAATCAATCTTGTGGGAGCAACAGTTTCTTCTAATCCTCATTCAGTACTTGTGGTAGTTAGATTCAGGTGTCAACTTGGCCAGGTGAAGGTGCCGCATTCTGTTGCTGTGGATGTGAGCCAATGGCATGTGAACCTCATCTGTTGTTGATTACATCTGCAGTTGACTAGAAGGCATGCCTGCTGCAATGAATGAATTGGCTTGTGCTTAAATGAGAGGTCTCAGCACTCACAGCTCAGCCCAGCCCTTTGGAGATGCAGAAAGAAATCACCCCAGGAAAAGCTGTTGGAACCCAGAGGCCTGGAGAGAAGGCCGGCAGAGATCACCCTGTGCCTTCCCACGTAAGAAAGAACCTCAGTTGAAAGTTAGCTGCCTTTCCTCTGAAGAACTAATGAAATAAACCCCCTTTTAATTAAAAGCCAATCCATCTCTGGTGTGTTGCATTCTGGCAGCTAGCAAACTAGAACAGTACTATAGGTTGGAAACTTGACTGAGTTAACTCCATGGAGATGTGACTCAATCAGTTGTGGGTATCAAACTTGATTACATGGAGACATGACTCCACTCATTTGGGTGGGTCTTGATTAGCTTACTGGAATCCTATAAAACAGCAAACATTTTGGAGAAAGCTGGAGATTCTGAGAAAACAGAGAATGCTGCAGAACCATGAAGCAGAGAGTCCACCAGTGAGCGACCTTTTCAGAACAAGGAGAGAACCACAAAACCATGACTGAAGGATGAGAGAACTGCAGATTCAACCAGCCAGTGACCTTTGGAGATGAAGAAGGAAAACACCTTCCTGGGACCTTCACGAAACTAGAGGCCAGGAGAGAAAGCTAACAGACATCACCATGTTTGCCATGTGCTTTTCCAGCTAAGAGAGAAATGCTGATGTCATCAGCCTTCTTGAACAAAGGTATCTTTCCTTGGATGCCTTATGAACATTCCTACAAACTTGTTTTAATTTGGACAATTTCACAGCCTTAGAACTGTAAACTAGCAACTTATTAAATTCCCCTTTTTAAAAGCTGTTCGATTTCTAGTATATTGCATTCTGGCAGCTAGCAAACTAGAGCAGCTGCTATTAAGCAAACAGGAAACTACAATTGTTGGAGAGGATGTGGAGAAATTTGGACACTTATGTACTGCTGTTGGAAATATATAATGGTACAGCCACTATGGGAGACAGTCTGCCAGTTCCTCAGAAAACTAAATATCAAGTAGCCCTATGACCTGGCAATACCACAATTCGGTATATACCCAGAAGAGCTAAAAGCAGTGACACAAACAGACACTTGCACTCCAATGTTCATAGCAGCATTATTCACAATCAACAAAAGATGGACACAATCCAAGTGTTCATCAACTGTTGAGTGGATTAACAAAATATGGTATATACCTATGATGAAATATTATGCAACAGTAAGATGAAATGATGTCCTGAAGCACATGACAAGATGGATGAGCCTTGAGGATATAATGCTGAGTGAAATAAGTTATACACAAAAGGATAGATACTCTATGATTCCACTCTTATGACCATGGTACTGGTGAAATCAGAGGCTTATAATACAGAATATAGGGGGCCTAGAGATATACAGAAGCTTGAGATGAATGAATAGTTAGCTAATAAGGTTGAATTCAAATGTAAGGGAATAGACAGAAATGAAGGCATTTCTCTAGTGGGTCTATAAGTTATATTACAATATTGAAGGTGCATATAATTAAAAGAGGTTGTATAGACTCATGTGTTCCACTGATTAACACTACAAAACTAAATAAGTTCTTGCATGAATTACTGTAAAGGTATGAATCTTGGACAAAAGGTGTCCAATTTCAGGATGTAGGGGGAAATGCTGTTGCATGCTATGGGATATGTTCAACAGGAAAACATCAACAATACCGTAGCAATACCAGGGGTCATAACGGGGGGAGGAACAAGAGTTAGGGGAAGACTGAATTTTCTATTTGGTGAGGTTGTGTTTTTGGCTATCCTTCTCTTGGGAATAATGAAATTATCTAAAATTGAGAATGTTACAGAAAGGAACAAAGTTGTGAGGCATGCAACATTGTGAATGAACCTGTGGAACACTTGGTAAGGCAAAATAAACCAGAAACAAAAGAGCAATTATTGAATGATAGCATTTAGAAACTACTCATAAGAAAACAGGGGCCTAGATCATAAGTTCTTATAGCAGTCACGTTTAGTCCAGAGCAGTAATTGCTATTTCTGGATTCTGAAGGCCTGTTTTCTATATGTATAACCTGACATTTAGAGAAAAGAATAAAGCTGACCAGGTCAGGATTAAGGTAATTCAGAATTCAGGGATAAGGAAGATGTTGCCTGTATTGTAGAACTTCATTGACTCTTTGAGACCAAAGGAATAAAGGTTTATTTTGCCCAGAATCTAAATTTTCTGTAGCACATAATCGAACTCAACCTTTCTGGATAGATCATTTAAACAATCCAGACAAAGGGAGCCCAGAATAAGAATGAGGGTCTTTAATCTTGTATAGCTTAATGTAATGCCTGGATACATCGCAGAGTATATTAAACAGCTATTCAAAAAGTATTGGAAAAGTCCCTTGAGGGATGAGAGAAAAAATATGGAACTATTAAACTTTACCATGGGAGAAATCTCTGATACTGTGCCAAAATGTTAAGGATATCCAAATCAATAGGTCAAGCCCTTAATCTTTTTTTTTCAAGTTTTTAGGAATTTAGTGTACTCTCTAAATATATGAATAACATTTCACCTATGCAAATTGAAATGATAGCTAATGAAGGAATAGAAAATCCTTTTTAACCACTGTAATACTTCCCAAACACCTCTTATAGTAATACGCTAAACTATTTTGGCACCTTACTTTTACAAAGTGAAAGAACAAAATCCTTTGTAACAGTTTTCCTTAAAAGAAGACTAATATTTTGAAATAAAGGATCAATAAGGTCAACATCAACATTAACAAGGATATAATCCTGATATTAAACATTTGTCTCCCTAATAGAGCATTCAGATGACTAAGAAAAACTTTTTGTAACTCTTTATTAAGAGTAGACTAACAATTCACATTATTTTAACAGAGAGCAAATTAAACATTAGTTTTATCTGAATACATGGTTTGATACAAAAGCTTATTCTTAAAAATATTATAAAAAAGCTTATCAAATTTTTAGTCAGCATTGACTATGACAGAATTCACTTTTATATACTTACAACTTTCCATTCAGCAATGACTACAACAAACAAAGTTCACTTTCTCTAACCTACAACTTTCCATATTCATTCAGGGCCAAGCCCTTAATCTTGAGGCTTTCTCTTGTGAAGCTTATGTAGGTAGCAGAGAAGCTTACCCTACCTATAGGTATGCCTAAGAGACATCTCTGGAGGATCTCTTTTGTTGCTCAGATGTGGCCACTGTCTCTCTAAGCCCAACTCTGGAAGTGAAATCATTGCCCTCCCCCTCATGTAGGACATGACATTAAGGGATGAAAGTCTCGCTGGTGGCATGGGTGATGACTTCCAGGGATGAGACTGGCCCTGGCACTGTGGGACCAGCAATGCCATCCTGACCAAAAGGGGAAAAAAGTGTAACAAATAAGTTCTCAGTGGCTGAGAGAGTTCAGTTAGAGTTGAGAGCCTACTCTGGAGGTCACTCTTATGCAAGCTTCTGTTAGACACTGCTACCTATCATAACTTGCCAAACCCAAACCAAACCACTCCTGCCAAGTCTAAAGAATACCCAGGGCATTATATAATATTCTACAAAGGTTCCATGCACTAGGGTAACTTTCCAGAAACCTACAATCTCCAGATGGGTCCTGAAATGCAGAGGGGCAAGCCTTTCCAAAACATCAACTAGTGCCATCCCCCTATCCCATATTATTGACAGCCCCTTCCAACATGAAAAAGTTAGAATGGGCATAGCCCAAACACTCCTAAAGAGTGGGAGAAAGATCAAAGGTGATGGTGGAGTTATACAGAGAGGATAGGGTTTAACAAATGAGTATGGGTGCTGAATGATCATATTAATATTTCTTGTAGGCTCCAGTACCTCAGAGCAGCTAGAAATAAAAACTAAAATTGTGGAATTATAACCCATATCAAACTCTGAAATCTGTTCTACAAATAATTGTTGGATATACTTTGAAATTTATTGTTTTGTATATGTTATTTTTCACACACAAAAAAAAGAGGAATAAAGGAGGAGTGTACAGAGAAGATAGGATTTAACAAATAAGTATGACTGCTGAATCATTGATACTTCTTTTGGTCTCCAGTGTCTTGGAGCAGCTAGAAGAAAAAATGAAAAATTGTGGAACCCATATCAAACTTTAAAATATGTTCTATAATTACTTGTTGAATGTACTTGGAAATGTATTGCTTTTTTGTATATTTGTTACATTTCACAATTTAAAAAAGTTTTAAAAAATGAACAAGTGCTGGAGAAAATGTGAAGACATGTACCTATTCACTGTCAGTAGGGAAGCAGAGTGGTGCAGCCCCTCCAGAGGGCAGTGTGGTGGTTTCATAGGAGGCTAGGGGTAGGGATGCCACATGATCCTGAAATCCTGTTGCTAGGTATATACTTGGAGGAACTGAGAGTAAGGCGATGAATGGACATCTGCCCACTGGGATTTATGATGGCAGTGTTCATGATTGCAATAGATGGAAGTGGACTAAGGGTATGTTGACTGAGGAAAGGAAGGGGGAACTATGGTATATACATACAATGGACTAAATTATGAGGCATGCAACCAGGTGAATGAACCTTGAGGACAGCATGTTGAATGAAATGTCAGAAACAAACATAAAAAACAAATATTATGTCTCACTCATTTGGACTAATTATAATATAAAAACTCAGTGAACTGAAGTCAAAAGCATGGGTTATCAGGTTGCGGCTTACTGTACAGATTGTAAGCTCTTACAACAGCCACATATATTCAGCAGCTATAACTGTTATTTCTAAATTCTGAGATACTGAGCTGTTTATCTATAACCTGATCATTCCCAGAAACTTCAGACATTTATATGACACCTGAGACTCAGAATTAGAGTACTGAAGCTATGACAGTCAGCACTACCCCATGCAGGAACTGTTGAAAAAGGGATCAGACTTTGATTAGAGATATGAAGGATGCTGGTCTGGATAGGACTGGAATAGATCAGAATACAGGGTAAAGGATGACAACGTTCAAATGTTAAAACTTCAACTTCTGTGTGAGATCAAAGAGAGAGATGTTTGTTTGGTGCAAAGCTTATATTTTGGATAACACATTGCCTAATTTAACCTGTATAGTCAATTTAGTTGAACACCACATGGAATCTTGAATAGGGTGTGAGATTTTGTTGGTTTGTCCAGGTTAGGGTGATGCCCTGATATATCCCAGAGTAATTTGGGCAGTGAATAAAGCATTTGCAACTTCCCGCTGGGGGACTGGGGAGAAAGGATGAAATATTCAACTTCCCCATTTGGAGAATTTCTGACATACTCGTAAGCAGTGGGAACAAAATCAATAGGCCAAGCCCTCAATCTTGGGGTTTACCCCTATAAAATGTATTCCTGCAAAGGATAGGCTAAGTCTACTTTAAATTATGCCTGTGTCACCCCCAGAGAACCTCTTTTGTTGCTCAGATGTGGCCTCTCTCTAAGCCAACTCAGCAGGTGAACTCTCTGCCCTCCCCACTACATGGGAAATGATTCCCAGGGGTGTAAATGTCCCTGGCAATGTGAGACAGAACTCCCAGGGTGAGCTGTGACCCAGCATTATGGAATTTAGAAAGCCTGAAACTGTTGAGATGTGTTCCAGTTGCCTTGATTCTTTATTTTTTTTCGGGGGTGGGGGGAATGCATGGTCTGGGAATCAAACCCAGGTCTCCTGCATGTAAGGCAAGCATTCTCCCACTGAACCACCCGTGCACCCCAGTTGCCTTGATTCTTGAAGACAATTGTATAGAAAGACATAACTTTTACAACGTGACTGTGGGATTGTGAAAACCTTGTGTCTGAGGTTCCTTTTATCCACGGTATGGACAGATGAGTAAAAAAATATGGATAAAAAATAAATAAATAAATGGTAGGGGGGACAAGGTATAAAATAAATTAGGTAGATGGAAATACTAGTGGTCAATGAGGGAGGGGTAAGGGAATTGGATGTTTGAGTTTTTTATTTTTTATTTTTATTTCTCTGAAGTGATGCAAATGTTCTAAGAAATGATTATGGTGATGAGTACACAACTATGTGATGATATTGTGAGCCATTGATTGTATTTCATGTAGGACTGTATGCATGTAAAGATGTGCCAATAAAAATATTCTAAAAAAATACAGCAAGGAGACTGATTACCTGTCTCAAAATCACCAAAGGTGCTAGTTAAAGGGACAGGTTGCTGTGCCTCATCCCAGAACTATTGCTTCAGAATCTCTGGTAGTGGGATTTAGTAGCTTACATTTTACTCAAGCCTCTCAGGTGATTTTTATGTACCCTTAAGTTTGAGTACCACTACTTATCTACTCTCAAGTCTGAGTGCTATTGTATTAGTTATTTATTGATGTTTAACATCTTATCACAAATTCAGTAGTTTAAAACAATACACATTTATTACCTCATATTTTCTGTGGGTCAGGAATCCAGGCAGGGCTTAACTGTGTCCCATGTTTCAGGATCTCACATAAGGCTTCTACCAAGGTATAAGTGGGAGCCGGGTCTCACCTGAAGACTCTCCAGGGGAAGAATCCACTCTCAAGTTCATGTGGTTGTTGGCAGGATTTACTTCCTCACGTGCTACTGAACTGAAGTTCTCAGTTCTTTGTTGGCTTTTGGCTGGTGGCTACTTTCAGTTTCTTGCCACAGAGACCTCTCCAATGGCAACTTACTTCATTAAAATTAGCAGAAGGGAGTCAGCCTGCAAGGCAGAAGTTACAATCTTACGTAATATTATCACAGAGGTGCCAGCCTACTTTTGCATTATTCTGTTAGATAGAGGCAAGTCACTGGTCCTACCCACACTGAAAGGAAGGACTTACACAGAAGCATGGGTAACAGAAGGAAAGGATCATGGAGGGCCTATGATGGTCAGGTTCAAATGTCAACTTGGCCAGGTGATGGTGCCCAGTTGTCTGGTCAAGCAAGCACTGGCCTATCTGTTGCTGTGAGGACATTTCATGGACTTAAATCTTGAGCACACTGGTTACATCCATGGCTGATTACATCTGCAATTGGCTAAAGGAAGTGCCTTCTGTGATGAGTGATGCTTAATCTAATCACCTTAAGGCTTTTAAGGAGAATTCAGAAAAGAGACTCCTCCTTTCGAGTTCAGCTAGCCAGCCTCTCCTGGGAATTCATTGAGGACCTTCATTGGAGCTGCTAGCTCATGGCCTGCCCTACAGTTTTTGGACTCTAACATCCTCACAATTGCATAAGACACTTTTATAAGTCTCATATTTACAGATATTTCATGTTGGTTCTGTTTCTCTAGAGAACCCAGCTTGGTATTAAAAGTGGTTCTTAAGAAACAGAATCTTAAAAATGGATTTTTGTACTTGGTTTTCTACTCTGATTAGACTCAAGGGTACTAATGAGTTTTGTGGAGTTAAAAGGTATAATGATGTTGGCTGGTTGTTCTTAGATATGCTGGATACAGTTATAAAAGAAAAAGAAAAGGATGAGCTAAAGGCTTCAAATTTGCAGCTTACGTACCTTATGAAAGATGTAAAAGTCTATGTGACTGCTCTGAAGGAAAATCTTATTTCTTGTAGCCATATGCTTGAGATCTTTGAAAATCAGGCCCAGGGTTTCATTATTACAATAGGGGATTTATAACATAAACTGAAATCTCAATCTTGCAGGGTATCAGCTAGTAAAGTGAGGCCATTGATTGGAAAGGAGTGGGACCCTGGAAAATCGAATGGCAACATATGGATTGATAATGATGGTGTGTTAGTTAGATTCAGTTGTCAACTTGGCCAGGTGAACATACCTAATCTTGTTGCTGCAGACATAAGCCAACGGTATGTGAACCTCATCTGTTGACAATTACATCTGCAGTCAGCTAGGAGGCGTGTCTGCTGCAATGAGTGATGTTTGACTTAATTGGCTGGTGCTTAAATGAGAGATTGCAAGGTAGCACTGCTAAGCAGCTCAGCATTCCTCATCTCAGTACTAGCAGCTCAGCCCAGGCCTTTGGAGATGCAGAAAGAAGTCACCCCAGGGAAAGTTGTTGGAACCCAGGGGCCTGGAGAGAAGACCAGCAGAGACCATCTTGTGCCTTCCACGTAAGAAAGAACCTCAGTGGAAAGTTGGCTGCCTTTCCTCTGAAGAACCAACAAAATAAATCCCCTTTTATTAAAAGCCAATCCATCTCTGGTGTGTTGCATTCCAGCAGCTAGCAAACTAGAACAGATGGCCATGGAGACATTGAAACCCTAGATTGTGCTGTGTCTTTTCTGGATAAACCTGTAACAGTCTGCCCTGAGGACATAGCTGCCTCATCTCCAGCCTGCTGTGAGGAAAGAGCTACCCAAGGTCCAGCCTGCCTTGAGGAAATGGCTTCATGACCTACAGACCACCCTGTGGAACCAGAGGTCCAACCATTACCTAAAGAGATTAACCTTTCAGTGCCTGTGAGGCACATTAACTACCTCCCATGGAGAAACAGCCCTCGCTCCACTGTCTGGAGCAATTAATCATTTCACCAAATGAAACTGCAAAGGAATGCCCTGAGGTAATTGGCTTGAAAGATGCTTCTAATTCTTTTTATGACCCACCTCCACCACCTCTTTTCTTCCAGACCTATAACTAAAGTCCCAACAGGCCCACGAAAGGTGAGGTACAAAGTGTTCACTCACGAGATGGTACACTATACTCCAAAAAAATTGCATGAATTTTCCAATTTATTTAGACAGAAATCAGGGGAATATGTATGGAAATGGATATTAAAGATGTGGGATAATATTGGTAGGCTGATTACATTGGACCACTGTGTTAGTTAGGATTCTCTAGAGAAACAGAATCAGCAGGGAACACTCGCAAATATAAAATTTATAAAAGTGTCTCACGTTATCGCAGGAACGCAAAGTCCAAAATCCATAGGGCAAGCTGTGAATCCGACGATTCCAATGGAGGGTCTGGACGAACTCCACAGGAGAGGCTCACCAGCAGAAGAAGGAAGAAGGCCTGTTTCTTCTGAATCCTCCTTAAAAGGCCTCCAGTGATTAGATTAAGAATCACTCATCACAGAAGACACTCTCCTTTGGCTGATTACAAATAGAATCAGCTGTGGATGCAGCTGACATGATCATTATTTAATTCTATGAAATGTCCTCATCGCAACAGACAGGCCAGCACTTGCCCAACCAGACAAACAGGTACCACTACTTGGCCAAGTTGACACATGAACCTGACCATGACAACCACTTTCATCAAGGAAGGGGCAGCAATTTGTCCTGAATGTAATAGACACATACTCTGGATATGGGTTTGCCTTCTCATATGCAATGCTTCTGCCAAAACTACCATGCATGGACTTATGGAATGCTTTATTCACCTTAATAGTATTCCACTCAGCATTGCTGTTGTTTAAGGAACCCACTTCATAGCAAATGAAGTGCAGGAATGAGCTCATGCTCATGGAATTCTCTGGTCTTCCATGTTTTGCATCATCCAGAGGCAGCTGGGTTGCTAGAAAGGCCTTTTGAAAATCCAATTATGGTGCCCACTAGGTGGCATACCTTGCAGGGCTCGGGCAATGTTCTGCAGGAGGCTGTGTATGCTCTGAATCAGTGCCCAATCTATGGTACTGTTTCTCCTAGTCAGGAATCACAGGTCCAGGAATCAAGAGGTGGAAATGGGAGTGGCACCACTCACCATCGCCCCTAGTGATCCACTGAGAAAAGTTTTGCTTCCTGTCCCTGCAACCTTAAGCTTTACTGGTCTATAGGTTTTAGTTGCAGAAGGAGGAGTGCTTCTACCAGGAGAAACAATGATTCCATTGAACTGGAATCTAAGACTGCCACCTGGTCACTTTAGGCTACTCACGCCCCTGGGTCAACAGGCAAACAAGGGGATTACTTTACTGGCTGGGGTGATTGACCCTGAGTATCAAGGGAAAATAGGACTGCAACCACACAATGGAGGTAAAGAAGAGTTTTCCTGTAATATAGGAGATCCCTTAGGATGTCTCCTAGTACAACCATGCCCCATGATTAAAGCCAATAGAAAACTGCAACAACCCAATTCTGGCAGAACTACCAATGACTCAGAAACTTCAGGAATGAAGGTTTGGGTCACCTAATCAGGCAAAGAACCACAGCCAGCTGAGGTGCTTGCTGAGGGTAAAGGGAGCATGAAATGGGTAGTGGAAGCTGTAGCAGTAAATATGAACAATGACCACATGATCAGTTACAGAAATGAGAACTGTAATGGTATGAAGATTTCTTCCTTGGTTTGTAATTAGTATCCACGTATTTATACATGTTCTAGTTTGCTAGCTGCCAGAATGTGATATACACACTTTTAAAAGGGGGAATTTATTGAGTTGCAAGTTTACATATGGCCATGAAAATGACCCAAATAAAGCAAGTCTATGAAAATGTCCAAATTAAGGCACCAACAAGAGGTTACCTTCACTCAAGAAAGGCCAATGAAGTTCAGGGTTTCTCTCAATTGGAAAGGCACACAGCAAAAATGGCATCTTCTAGCTTTCTCTCCAGGTTTCTTGTTTCATGAAGCTCCTCCAGGGGCATTTTCCTTCTTCATCTCCAAAGGTCTCTGGTTGCAAGGGCTCTTGTGTTTCCAATGGCTCTGTCCTCTCATGGCTCTCTTGTTCTCTCCAAAATGCTGCCTCTTTCAAAGGATTCCAGTAAACTAATCAAGACCTACCTGGAATGGGTGGAGTCATATCTCTAGCTAATGAAAAAGTTAATATGCACAACTGGGTATGTCACATCCCCATAGAGATAATCTAATCAAAAGATTCCAACCTTCATTGTTGAATAGGGATTAAAATAAATGGTTGCTCCCACTGATTGGATCAGGATTAAAATGTGACTTTTCTATAGTAAATAATCCTTTCAAACCAGCACAATACATAAAGCAAATACCTTTGTTTTCCTTTCTATTTTATTCCTTTTATTATATGACATAAGTTGTATTGTTCACGTTATAGTATTTAAGTCATAGGATATGAAGTTCAAGAGTGACCCAAGGACTTGCACCCTATTCTGGAAAGATTTAGTGTATTTCCAGTTATATGCAGGACAGTTGAGTATTGTTATGTGAGGAAAAAACATGTCTGTTGTTGTTTTCCATTTAGAGATTAAGCATGGTTTAAGGTGATGTCTATAGCTGCCAAGTTGACAAGGGATGGACTGTGATGGTCAGCTTCTTGTGTCAACTTGGCCAGAGGATGGTGTCTAGTTGTCTGCTCAAGCAAGCACTGGCCTATCTGTTGCTGTGAGGACATTTCATGGACTTAAATCATGAGCATATAGGTTGTATCCACAGCTGATTACATATATATTTGGCTAAGGGGAGTGTTTTCTGCAATGAGTGATACTTAATCTAATCACCTGAAGGCTTTTAAGGAGGATTCAGAAGAGACAATCTCTTGCTGCTTCAATTAGTCAGCCTCTCCCAGGAGTTCATAGAGGACCTTCGATGGAAATGCCAGCTTACGACCTGCCCTACATATTTTGGACTCTTCTGCCCTCACGGTTACATGAGACACTTTTATAAATCTCATATTTACACATATCTTCTGTTGGTTCCATTTCTCTAGAGAACCATGACTAATAGGGGGCTTGCGGAGTCTGTTTATCTTAGAGTCAGTAAATGATTTGAAGGTTTTAAGCTATTTTAAAAATCTTTAGATAATCAACCCAGCATGACAGTGGTCTACTAAGATAGGAGAAATATTTGCATTGTTTTCCATCATTCTACTCACAAGCTGGGGTTCCGTATACCAATTAAATGCAGAGAAGAAAATTTGGAAAGAGCTTACAGACTACAGAAAAAGTTCGTTTCCAGAAGGGTAGACTGGGGGTAAGAGTATTGAATCTAGGGCAAGTCTCTGTTCTAGTTTTAAATGTTTACTGAGCATGGCTAAAAATTGTTTACATCTTTCCAGAGTGAAGTGAAACTGTTGCCTCCAGTCACTGCTGACTATTACAGAGGACCAAGTCCTCTGAGGAACCCTCAAAGTCCTGCCAGTGGGGAAGCAGTGGTGGATTAGAGCTAGCTTGTCCTGGTTCACAGTGCTGATTAATAAGTTTATATGAATTTTACTTGCCAGGTGTTAAACACAGCTATTATTAATAATTAAATTATATAAATGCACTTATAGTATATTTTAAAATAAGATAATACTCAAAATGTCATTTCCTAATTATTGTATAAAGATCTATTCTCAAGTTTATTTACAGTCAATGTATGTATATGGGAGAAATGCTGTATAATGGTATGCTATGTACTGTTCATCTTCCCCCAACTCCTCATTCAATGACTTTTTGTTGGTATCCTGAAATTAGGTATGGTGGGGGTATTTAAATCAAGGAAATTGGCAAATACTACAAATCAAGGACTTCCCTCTCTCTCTCTCTTTTTCTTTCAGATAGCCAGTTTTTAAACATTCACCAGTACACTACTGATGACAGGCTCAGGTATTAGCATGAAGGTCAGCAGATATCATGGCAGCATTCAAAGAGACATTCACCTCTGGCAGCTAAAATGGAAGACCCAGAACTTGCTTTTAAGAGCAGCAAAACTTTATAGAAGGCTGAGTCTGCAGTCCTACCAAGTGTCTTACACCAAAGTCAGAACCTTGATAGGGGAGGAGTGGATCCTGGAATGTAAGGATCACTAAGCCACCTGGGTGGATGTGCTGAACTGCCCCTCTACAGAAGTGCCTCTCCCCATTTGGGTAAGTATAGCAGCTCCTCCCTTTCCTGAAGACTATGCAGAGGTCTCAGATGAGATGGCTTATGCCTTGTAAGATAACACTTGGACCTCCTCAAGATTTACCCAACTTCATCTTCTGGCCACTAGATCATAAAAAAAAAAACTTGGGTCAAGTGTCAGCATGGAAAGGAAATGATTCTTTTGGCTAATACAGAGCAAAAAAATGGGCAAACAGGCCTGGAAATGGATCTTTAGGGAGTACTTGACCAGGGGAGATGGATTATAAGGCTGGATATGAGAGTATACTCTATGGAGGCATGCTCTCATGTCATATGTAATGCCCTAATATGCTGCTGGGGTGGTTACTGGAAGCTTGGAAAAATACGTTTTGTAAGCCAGGAAATCGTGGTTCCAAGAAAGAAGACACTTCTAGTGAGACACATGAAGAGTCACACCAAAATTAAAGCTATAGATGCTTCCTGGTCATTTGGGCTCCTCATGCTAGCAGATCAGCAGGTAAGGAAAGGAGTTAACACACCAGCAGAGGGAATTGGCTCTGGTCATCCTGAAGATACAGAGTTGCTGCTACAAATTAAGAGCAGTTTTAATTATAAAAAGGCCATTATAGCAACCATGGCCTGAAACTAGGAGTTCAGAGATGCAAGCTAGAGCACTGGAAGTTACCTGAAGCTGAAGGAATTCCACAAGGAATTGTAGAACAGAGAGGTAATAAATACCAGTTACAGCCTCTGGACAACTTCAGCAGTGAGAATTCAGCAGCAGTGAGCAATGAATAGTGAGTAAGCCTTTCCCCTAACTCTCCTCTTACAAATTATTTCCCCAGAATTTGTGACCAGCCGCAATCCTGAAGAATCCATGGCAGGATACAAGCAGATCTGATGGATCTGAGTGGTGCAAGGGGTGGATTGCAGTGGATAATGTCAGTGACTACCTAAATTTCCTCAATTCTGTTTATATTATTTTCAGTACTCCAGTATCAGTGGGTTACACTTCCAAAGCCAGCACATACGGATGCTTTTTGGAGAACTTCTCTCAGCTTCCCGAAGCACAGAGAATGACACAGCAGTACCTGGAAAGTAAATTCCCCCGGGAAAGAGCTTAACTACTGTCCTGATTTGAATTTGTGGACCCCAGAAAAGCCATGTCCTTGAATCCTCTTTCATTCATAATGGGTGGGAGTTTTTAAATTATCCATGGAGATATGACCCACCCAACTGTGGGTGGTAACTTTTGATTAGATGATTTCCATGGAGTTGTGTCTCCACCCATTCAAGGTGGGGTACTGGAGCCCTTTAAGAGGGAACCATTTTGGAAAGAGCTACAGAGCCCACACAGCCAGAGACCTTTAGAGATGAAGAAGGCAAATGCCCTTGGCAAGCTTCATGAAACAAGAAGCCAGAAGAGAAAGCTAACAGATGTCACCATGTTTGCTATGTGCCTTTCCAGTTGAGAGAGAAATCCTGAACTTCATCGGTCTTCTTGAACTAAGGTATCTTTACCTGGATGCCTTAGATTGGACATTTCTATACCCTTGCTTTAGCTAGGACTTTTTCACAGCCTTAGAACTGTGGACTTACAACCTAATAAGTTCCCCCTTTTAAAAGCCATTCTATTTCTGGTATATTGCATTCCAGCAGCTAGCAAACTAGAACTACAGACAGAAAAACTTAAGAAAGCCTCAGCCAAATTGATAACTGCATTTGAGATGAGTGACAAGGATAAGTATATGGCAGTATTAAACGTACAAGGAATATGATGTATTCAACCTACACTTGAGTTCAGAAAATGGATTGATCAATAGATAAGTGGATGGATAGACAGATGGAATGATAGGTTGATGGATATATATAGGTGGAGTGATGTGGCAAAATGTTCAAATTGGTGTATTTGGGGGGATAGGAATGTACTGCTGTTCTATGTATGGGGTGTGTATTTTGTTTTGATGTGTATTATTTTTGTAAATGTGCTTTAAGTTTGAAAGTATTTCAAAATAAAAAGATTAAAATAAAAAAAAGAAAGAAAACCTCAGCCATTTCATTCAACACACTGTCCTTAAGGTTCATTCACCTAGTTGCTTGCATGCCTCACAACTTCATTTCTTGAGATCTTGTTGTATGTATACACCACAGTTCCCCCTTCCATTCCTCAGTCGCTGTATCCTTAGGTCACCTCCATTCATTGTGAATCAGAAACACTGCTGCCATAAACACTAGTATGCAAATGTTAATATTTTTTAAAGCCCTAGTAGAACTTTTTTCTTTTTGGGGTGGTGGTGGTAGTTGAGTATGAGCCACGAATCACTGGGTCTGCTGCATGGAAGGGAAGCATTCTACCACTGAGTCACCAATGCATCTGACTAGTGTGTTGAATAAAATGGGAAAAACAAAAAGGTAAACATTATCATGCCTCATTCCATATGGACTAACTATAATATATAAACTCAGAGAATTGAAGTCGACAGCATAGGTTATTAGGTTGGGGCCTATTGTAAGGGGTCCTACATTGTAAGCTCTTACAGCAGTCACGTATATTCCTGAGCTGTAACTGTTATTTCTAAATTCTGAGATGCTGAGCTAATTGTATATAACCTAGCCGTTCTCAGAAACTTCAGGTATTTATATGACACTGAGTTTCAGGGTTAGAGCTCTTAAGTTACAAAAGTCAATATTACTTCATATAGCAACTATTTAAAAAGTTGAAATAGTAATCAGACTTCAACTAGAGATAAGAAAAGGCTGATTTGGATAGGACTAAGGTAAAGTAGAATACAGGGTAAAGCATGATATGGTCCATATTTTAAAACTTCAACTTCTTTGTGAGATCAAGGGAGAGATGTTTATTTGTTCCAAAATTTATACTTTGGATAGCACATTATCTAATTTAACTTGTTTATTTGAACACCATAATTACATGGAATCTTGAATAGGGTATGAGATCTTGTTGGTTGTACAGGTTAGTAAGATGCCCCGATATATCCTAAAGTAATTTTGGCAGTCAATTAAAAAGTATTTTCAAAGTCCCATTGGGGGACTGGGGAGAAGGAAGGAAATATTCAACTTCCCCATATGATGAATTCCTGATATTCTCACAAGCAGTGGGGACAACCAATTCAATAGGCTGAGTACTCAATCTTGGGATTCATCCCTATGAAACTTAGTCTTGCAAAGGACAAGCTAAACCTACTTATAATTATACCTAAGCATCACCCGCAGAAGAACAAATGTTAAAATAAATTTAGTAGATTGAAATGCTAGTGATCAAAGAAAAGGAGGGGTAAGGGGTATGGTATGTATGAATTTTTTTATGTTTTCTTTTTGTTTCTTTTTTCTGAATTGATGCAAATGTCCTAAGAAATGATCATGATGATGAATATACAACTATGTGATGAAAAAAAAGAATGTTCATATTGTATGTTATTGGTTTTATTAATAAAAATCAAAAAGAAAAAGAGTCACCTCCAAAGAACCTCTTTTGTTGCTCAGTGTGGCCTCTCTAAGCCAACTCAGCAGGTGAACTAACTGCTTCTTTTTTCTCTTTACTTTAGAATCTATGCTTTTCAGTTTCACCACACTGTCTGGAGGGTATTATCTTCATATTGTGAGAAGATAATGGCCTAACCCTTGAGTGCTGGAAGAATTAATGAGACCGAATCAGCAGGTATAAGATTTATCTCAAAGGAGAGAAAGCTTGGGCTTGGCTTCTGATTAGATATGGGATAAGAGGCAAGGAATTGAGAAAAGTCAAATACAGTACTTTTTTCCTAACCTGAGAGACTGCGAGACTCCTTTGGCTCCAATGATAGGAACTGGGAAGTCAAGAGTAGAAGCTACTATGCATAAGGATAAGAGAGTGAGGAAAGGAGAGAAGGGCACATGGTCAGTTGAAATCGAAGCAAAATAAGCATTTCCAGAGTGTGCATCCGTCTTTGCTACACTTGTCTCATCCGTACATTTGACAAGAATAATTTTGCCCATTTTGTCCAAGTCTTCAACATCCATTCTTACAGCAGTCATGTCTAGTAATCACTAAGATAAATCTTGCAATAGGGCCAGATGGAGGATCTATGAACACAAAGAAGACATCTGATAATTACTAGAGTTTAGCTACAGCCAATTCATGAAAATAGAATGAAAAAGTGGCTATTACCAAAGGAAAACTTGGCAAGACAAACCAGTCCAGCTGGCAGAAGAATAAAAAAAGCTTTTATTTAGAAGTATAAAATGAATTGCAGCCTTTTCTTTTCTCTATCATTCTTAGAAAAGTTGTCTCAAACTGAAGACTTGCCCTTTTGATGAGATTGTGGACAGACAGAATAGTTGACAGGTCCAGCAATTTGGGGGAAGGATTTACCCGAACTATGCTTAGAAAATTAGCCTTAAGTCCAAGCAGGCCCTTTTCCTCCATTTCTCCTTTACCTCCTGCCCATCACTCTACAAATGCTAGGAAGTGACTTTTCCTGTCTCTAGGCTCTTCTCATGCCATCCAGTTTCTATAAACCAAAACCAGATTGAACTTTCTAAATCCCAGCTTTCTAAATCATGTCACTCCCTGACTCAGAATCCTTCAATAGCAGCCTACTCTGACCAGAATGAACTAATTTCCTCTCTCCAGCAAGACCCTAAGGCAGGCTTTTCACAGGTTATAAGAATGGCCAATAGCCCTTTCACTCATGGGCCCCCAGATTTTGGATTTCATGGGCTAGAAAGTTTAAAATTAAACAGAGACTGATATATGGATGCTACCATCTATTATCACCCATATTTTATAAAAGAAAGGCATTTCAAAACCAAAAGATGTAGGAAAAATAAAACCTCAGAATAAAAGACAGTCCTTTATGTTTCCTAAAGTAGTTAAAGCTTCCATGCCTTCAATGGAACACTGGTGGATACAAATTGATTATAACGCAGTTGCTTGAAATTTTTAGCATTGTGTAAGGAGTAGGGAGCAGCTCCTCCCCTCACCTCCCTGGGAGCCATGAATACCTAGAAACACTAGATGGGCTGTAGCAGCCCAATCTATAAATACTCTAAAGGTGACCCTGCTTCCTGGGCCCCTGCTTGCATCCCCCATTAATGCAGAAGGCAGGAAACTGCCTCTCCAGGACACACCTGGCTCATGCTTCTCCCATGACTCTAGCCATGGCCTGATGGCAGAACTGCTCTGAACAAACAGAAAGAACTCCCTGTTCTAGTTTTCTAGCTGCTGGAATGCAATATACCAGAAAGGGAATGGCTTTTAAAAACGGGAATTTAGTAAGTTGCTAGTTTACAGTTCCAAGGCTGAGAAAATCCCAGTTAAGATAAGTCCATAGAAATGTCCAACCTAAGGAATCCAGGGAAAGATACTTTGGTTCAAGAAGGCTGATGAAGTTCAGGGTTTCTCTCTCAAGTGCGAAGGCACATGGTAAACACAGTCAGAGTTCCTCTCTTGGCTGGAAAGGCACATGGTGAACATGGTCAAGGTCCCTCTCTCATCTGGAAGGGCACATGACAAACACGGCATCACCTGCTAGCTGCTTCAGCTAGCTTCCTGTTTCATGGAGCTCCCTGGGAGACATTTTCCTTCTTCATCTCCAAAAGTCGTTGGCTAATGGACTCTGCTTCATGTGGCTATGCCGTTCTGCTCTGCTCTCTCTGAATCTCCTCATTCTCCAAAATGTTTCCTCTTTTATAGGACTCCAGAAACTAATCAAGTCCCACCCAAATGGGTAGAGACATGCCTCTACCTAATCCAGTTTAACAACCACTCTTGATTAAATCACATCTCCAGGGAAATGACCTAATTACAGTTTCATACATACAATGCTGAATAAGGATTAGAAGAAATGGCTGCCTTTACAAAATGGGATTTGGATTAAACATGGCTTTTCTAGGGTACATACATCATTTCAAGCCAGCATAGTCCCTTTCTCCCTTTTCTAGAGGCCTTGAAGATTGTTGAGATATCCCATGCTCTGTTCTCTCCCTTCTCTGCCACTAACCCAACCCTGCTTAGGGTGTGAGAAGCTGGAATCATCAAGTCCCTTTTTTAGCTAAAGATACTCCGTTTTCTTCCCTCTGGGTCTCAGGAGGATGACAGCCACAGGATTGCTTGTGAGCCAGCCATACCATGTGTCTATGCTTCTGTCTAAACACATTTAGAGCAACAATTATCTTCTCCACCTTAGTAGACTAGTACTCATCTTAACAACACAACAATAATTAGAATAATAATGCTCATAGAATCTAAACGGGGTGTAGAAGTAAAATAAAGGTAGGAGAGGGCCTTTTAGCTGGGGAGCAAGTGGCAAGGTCATAAAATCAGATATTCCCATCAAATTGAAGAACAAGGATAGTAGGGGGATCTGAGCAAGAAAGCTGCCAGGAGAGAACATTGTGCTCAGAAAGTGATCTGTCTGAATGTAAAATTCCAAAGAGTTTTAGCTATTTATTGCTATATAACAAAGTATCCCCAAATTTAGTGACTTGAAACAACATTTTACTATATCTCATGATTTTGGGAGTCAGTTGGGCAATGCTTCTGCCATGTGACTAGAGCCACTGGGGTGGGGGCAGGGTTCAGCTGGTGAAAGCTGGTTGAGAAGGGTGAGAATGGCTTCATCCGCATGCCTGGAGCTCTGACAGGAATGGAGCGGAAGGCTGGACCCCTCTCCTTTTCCATGTAGTGCATGTATTTTCCATGGGTTCTCTCCAACAAGGTGTCTCTTACATGGCAAGCTCAGGACTCTAAGAGCCGGTAGTGTTCTAGGAGACAGGAGTAGAAGCCACCAGTCTCTTAAGGCCTGAGATAAATTTTCTTATTAGTTGCAACACCCATTTGAAGAGGTAGGTAGAAAATGGGCCTGTCTGTTCCCAACACCAACAACAGGTGAATGATAGTTCCTTATTTCTCCCAACATTGTTGATCATGTAAAGGCAAGATTCTCCTTTTTATCTTGACTGCTATTCTTGTTTTCCCATTTTTTTCATGTTCTATTTATGCTATTTGGTTATATTCTGTACCTCTTACAAGTTTCCTAAAATCCCTTCTGGAACAAGACAGTTTAAAGTTCAAATAAAATTAATGCAAATATCAAGATAACTTGTTCACTAAGTCTGCATTGGTCACTGCCAAGTTCTCAGTGGTATTTGAAGTTGACCTCTCCATTCCCACTCTCTTCCTGGTGGACAAATAATTCAGCTGCAGTGTATATCCTGAAGTCTCTGGGTTGCATCAAAGTACTGGTGGTTCAGGCCTTTTGACATTTAAATGACCCCTTTAGAAGATGTACAAGTGGGCCATCACTCCAAGTTGAATGAGAAGATAGAAGAGAAAGGAATTGGAATGGGATGTGGGGCAAATGCGATCATCTGGAAGAAAGGAAGATAATGCAGTTTCAGAAACTCTTAATGGTCCTGAGTCCACTGAACCTCAATGTAATTATATTTCCCTTCCCCCTTCATCTTCTTGAACAATCCAATCCTAATGCCTTAGGTAGGATCAAACAGAGTAGGTGCTTGCGCCAGTGTGGGGATGAAGGGAGTCACGGTGGCCCAGAGTGAAGAGTCATCACTCAAGTGCTATTACTCTCATTTCCAAGACTTCTGAGTAAGAGAGCTGCCTGACGTAGAATATCAGAGCCAGAGCAGGAGAGAATTCAAGCAGTGTCACAGCCTGGGGAGGGGATGGCCTGGCATGGGGTATTGGAGCCTAGGTGGAATGAGGAGGGCAGCTGTGCAGGAGGGCTACCTAACTTGCTAACTTGGAGTAGCAAGGGTCAACAGTAAGGAGGATTTCCACATCAGAGGACATCTAGGATTTCCACATCGGAAGACATTTAGCAGGGGACAACAGCATAAATGGAAGATTGATTCCACACTGGGGGGTGAGGGGAGAAGAATTAACCAAACATGTAAATATACCCCACTAAGGATACTGAAAGCCAGGTATCTCCCTGTCAAGGGAGTTTCAAATGTGCAAGCAGGTGTTGGTATGAATTGAAAGAAACTAATGAACCCATGGTTTCCTATAGCATTTAGGAATTTAATGACTAAAAATTTAGTCATTAAGATGCTTATTTCATTATATACAATAGGAAACACTGGAAATAAGCTAAATAGGGAAATGTTAAAAAAAAGTTCTGGAATATTCACTAAATGAGGTATTGCAACTATCAAAATTAAATTTATAAAAATGCATAATTTTAATTTAAATTATAAGTCCAACATCAGACTTCAGCATGAGCACAACTTCTGAGACCCGAGACCTGGTTTGTTCCTGCAGCCTTCAATAACCTTAGGGTTGGCATTTTTCTGATCTTGTTTGCTGCTTCAAGATCTCAAATACCCTTTCTCCATCATAGTTCATGTCATTTAATCATATCTGAAGCTCTTTTTCCTTAAGGAAAGTTCTCTCTGAGCAATCTCCCTCCTGAGCAATCATCTTTTGTCATTCCCTAAACCTGCTCTAATTCATTAGACTCTGGCATTGATTTTCCACAATTACCCTCATTTGCAAGGCCTGACATCTCCTTGGGAACTTCATTGGCCACACAGAAAATGCATCCAACAACTTGATCTCTCAGTTTCTTAATGATCTCTCAGCATCTTAATGACTAAATATTTTTCAATAATTAGGATTATTTCCTTTGAATTGTTTCCTAAAAGTAGAATTTCTACCTCAAAGCCTATCAGTATTTTCTAGGCTCTTGATAGTCATTGACCCAAAGTTATAGTTTCCCAGCCTCAGCCCTGGAACCAACAGTTTCTCCAGGAATCCCTGGCTCCATTTAGTGGTGAATGATATTTAGATGCCAAGATCTGGGCACTTGTTGCATTCATTGAATTGGAATATAACGACCCTCAGGTCACACTCTGTCAGTTGACAGAGGTAGGGAATCTATTGTATGTATGTGTATATATGCATATGGAACATGTATATACAAAGATACAACAACTTGATCTTCAGTTTATTTGAATCGCCAATGCCAATGCTCTTCACTTCTAATCCAATTCAGCCACCTGCTGAATGCCCTTGGACCTCATTATCGCGCAGCACTGTTCCAGCTTTGAAATAATAAACTCTCAGACACAGACACTATGATAAATAGTTCTACTCTCTTCTTAGCAATCTCAATACTCTGGTTCTCTTTCCTTCTAATGCATGCACCTTGTTATGCTGTACTTATTGATTAAGCATCTGCTCTATGCCTTGCATTGTGCTGTTTGAGGCATACCATATACACAGATTTCTGCTGGTTATTACACTTACCTATTACCAGGTATAAATGTAATTCCATTGGATACACTCCTTCCCCATCCACTGAGTTTCATCATAGCTGAGCTGCATCATCCAAAGCTGTGTGGTAGTTTGCAGCAATCTAGGACATACTTGCTATGTTTTTCTTCTTTTCTATGTTGTATTTTGTTAGAGAGATAGCAAATCTCATTTTGTTAGAGAGATAGCAAATCTCATTTAAATGTCAAAAGGCTTGAACCACCAGTATTTTGATGCAACCCAGAGACTTCAGGATATACACTGCAGCAGAATTATTTGTCCACCAGGAAGAGAGTGGGAATGGAGAGGTCAACTTCAAATACCACTGAGAACTTGGCAGTGACCAATGCAGACTTAGTGAACAAGTTATCTTAATATTTGCATTAATTTTATTTGAACTTTAAACTGTCTTGTTCCAGAAGGGATTTGAGGAAACTTGTAAGAGGTACTTATGTCCTCTGATGTGGAAATCCTCCTTACTGTTGACCCTTGCTACTCCAAGTTAGGTAGCCCTCCTGCACAGCTGCCCTCCTCATAACTTCATAATAAGTTATGAGTATAGCTTATTATACTCAATAATATACTCAATAATAAGTTATACTCAATAAATATGAAGTTATTGAGTCTAACTTCATAATCTATGAAGTTAGACTCAATATCCTTCTCTTCTAGATAAAAAAGAAAACAGATAGCACTGTTTTCTTTTAGCTCCAGTGTCCTGTCAGCTCTTTAATGGCATCTCTTCATCTCCAGGGACTCACATGAAAATGGGTTAGAGGAGCTAAAAGAAAACAGTGCTATGCATAAAACTAGCTCCTTTTGGTTGACTCAGCCTTTGGTCCTGGGCCTCACTTGCCTGAAGCTCTTTTCCCTTAAGGTAAGTTCTCTCTGCTTCCTCTCATCATCTTATGCAATATAAAATTCTGGCAGGCTGACCCTCCAGTTCATCAGGCATACACAACTGGAGACCACGAATTGGACTTAATGACACCTTCATGAAAGTGAAAAAACTTTTCAAACCCTTTTAGATCCATGTACTTCTTTCTGATGCTTGTGTCATTTTGATTATGGATGCCCTCTGATGCTGAGGCTCTCCATCAACTATAATTAAAATTTGGGAAAAGAGGTAAGGAGATCCTTTAATAATATGAAGAGCAATATTTGCGATAATATTCATTTAATTTATTGTCTTTATTGTTCATTACATCAGTTATTATATAAGCAATACATGGATAGATTGAATATCTATGTTGAAGTTGTCTTCTGATCAACTATATTAGATCACTTCTAAACCTGATGTGAAGTAAAAGATGGGTTTCACTGATGAAGATTTTTTAAGCAAAACAAATTACTAAATGTTTTATAAATAACATAGATCTTCAGAAAACTTTTTCTAAAGAATTATAGTTATGATGGCTATGAGTCAGAACTTCAAGGACATTTGGACTAAATCTTCATATCTCTCACTAGCTTTAACAGGTATTTTGATTGCAGTTATTCCAAAGAACACATGATATCTGACTTGCTTTGAAAACCAAAAAAGGTCTCTTTTCATTTTACCTCCAACATTATTAACTGTTCTTTAAAGTTCTGGAACCAATAACTGACATTCTTTCATTAAAACACATTCCTTAACTTAAAAAAAAATCTTGGAGTAGTTTACTTCAAAAAACTACAAACTATCATTGTACCAAAAATAAAATAATCTCCAGACTGACTCACAAAGCTTTTGGGAACTCCTGTCCAACATTCTGACCTCCATTTGGCAATGATGTAATAATGTTTAAGTCATAGAACCTTCTGGACAACAGAAGGGAAACTCTGAGTAGATGCAGTAGATGCTTGGATAATTCACATTGTTTTCCCGATGAATTTGATATTGCTTGCTTTTTTATATGGGATTTTTTCCTCAGGAATTAGCGATTTTGAACCCAGTTTTGAAGGTAAGCTAGCATTTAAAATTTTCACAGAAATCACCCGTAAGAAGAAGGTCCCAATCATGGAAAATTGGTGTATGGCAATTTTGTATGAGATGATATAAATTTTATTATTAGAGATGTGGTATATTTTAGATTTTTAAATCTCTGCTTCAAATCCTTTATGAAAAAAAAAGTTAGGAAAAAGAAAGTAGTAAAAGAAATCAACCTATTTCTGAAACATTGTGTGTTTAACTGTTTTTCTAGAGTTCCCTGATGCAATACCTTTAATTAAACAAGAAAAAAAAGATGAAGAACAAAAGAATAAGGATAAAGTTCCTGCTAATGAGAAAACTGGAAATTATTATAAAGATATAAAAGAATGTAAGTCTTTACATATACAAAAGCAGGTTTTACTGGTTTGATTAAAACCCCCCTAATCATTTTATTTCGTACTTCTTAAATTCTAACTTATTTTATAGACTTTTCAGTGTGTCAATTTCCTGCTATTTTTTTTTTCATAAGACACCATGAAGTTTAATAAGGCTCTCTCGGTAGCTGTCTGCAATTAATGTACGATTCATCCTAACGTTATGGTTATTCATGTTAATAAAAATTGACCTGATCCTCTGGTGGGTTAAGCAAAATTTATTCAGAGGTGATTTTCCAGATGTTTGGAAGGTCCATTTAAATATGGTATATAATCCAACATTACTCCTATAGATTGTCTTTCCATGCATTATGAAGAATACAGTTCTAAAAAGTGAAATGTTCATAAGAAAGCTCTTATTAAAATGAAAAATTAAGATTAATTATCCTGGGATCCTAATGTTAATGAAAGATAAGATAGAGCTACAACTTATGCATTACAAAAGTACTTGAGGGTATTTATCTTTAGCTGATTCCCACAGCTACCCTATGAAGTTAGACTCAATATCCTTCTCTTCTAGATAAAAAACATAAACAAAAACAAAACTGATGCTCAGAGAGGTAAATTTCTAGGTTTCATAGCTATCAAGAAGCAGAATGAGAAGTGCTATATGAGCTATTCATCACCAGGTAGCCTCTATGTGTACAAAATGGTGGCGTACAAACCATACCTTTTTTAGGCTGTACCTCTATATTGAACTGGTAGCAGTGGTGGCACCCATCATCACACATCTATCACCTCCAAAAAATTTCTCATGACCTTCTGTATTCCTCATGACCTTTCTTCCTTTTCCACCTTCTCATACCCAGGCAACCAGTAGGTGCTTCCAGACTATAAACTAGTTCTTATTTTCTAAAATATCATGTAAATGGAATCATAAAGAATATAATCTTTTATTGTCTGGATTCTTTCACTTAATCATGATACATCTGAGATTAATCTATGTGGTTGTATTTATCAATCGTTTTTTTCCTTTGGACTGCTGATAAATAATGAGAGTTTATCCATTTACCTGTTGGGCATTTGGCTTAAGTTTTTGCTATTACAAGGAACTGTGAACATTTGTTTACAACTCTTTCTGTGGACCTAAGCTTTTAATTCTCTTATGTAAATACATTGGATTGGAATGGCTGGAAAATATGGTAGATATATGTTTAACATTTTTTTTAACTGTAAAAGTTTTCCAAAATGGTTATCATTTCACATTCCCATTAATAGTCTATGAGAGTTCCAGTTCCTCCACATTCTTACCAATGCTTGTTATACTCAATGTTTGTGATTCTACCTATTGGAGTTTTAATTACATTTGCCTAATGACTAATGATATTGATCACCTTTTCATGTGTTTATTTGCCAACTGTGCATCTTCTTTACTGAAGTGTCAAATCTTTTGACCATTTTTTAAATTTAGGTTGTCATTTTATTGAGTTTTAGTATTTCCTTATATATTTTACATAAAAGTACTTTGTCAGATATATGCCTTATACATATTTCCTCATTCTGTGGCTTGCCTTTTCATTTTCATAATATCTTTTGAAGAGCTAAAGTTCTTAATTTTAGTTAAATCAATTTTTATTGATTTTATTTTGCAACTTCTGCTTCTGTGTCCCATTTAAACAATCTTTGCCAAATCCAAGGCTGCAAAAAAAATTTATCCTGTTTTGTCCTACTAGTTTTATAGTTGTGTTATAATTAGGTCTGAGATCTATTCTGAGTTAATTTTTGTATTAGGTTAGGTAAGAGTCAAGGTGCTTTTTGTTTATTGTTGTTGTGCATATGATTCTCTAACTGCTCTAGAATAGTTTGTTCAAGAATTATCCTTTCTTACACTGAGTTGCCTTTGCACTTCTGTCAAAAATCAGTGGATCATATATCTGTGGATCTATTTCTGAACTCTAAATTTGGTTCCATTGATTTATATGACTGTATTTTTCTAATATCACACTGTCTTAATCACTGTGACTTCATAAAAATTCTCAAAATCAGGCAATGTCACTTTTCTGTTTCTTATGAAAGATGTTTTGGCTATTCTAAGACTTTTGCACTTCCATATAAATTTTAGAATCTTATTGTCAGTTTCTACCAAAACAAAGTGTGCTGGGATTTTGAGTAGTCATCTTGAATTCACAGATCAATTAGGGGAGAATTGACATCTTAATAATACTGAGTTTTCTTATCTGTGAACATGGTATGCCTCTTCATTTATTTTATGTATTACTTTCAGAATGTTTTTTAGTTCTCAGCATTCAGGGTTTCCACACTAGTGGTTAAATTTTTATCTAAGTATTTCATATATTTTGATTCTACTGAATATGGTAATTTTTCCAATTCTGTTGTAAGTATATAGAAATTCTATTGATCTTTGTATATTGACCTTATGTCCTGCAACCTTGCTAAGTGGACTTATTAGTTTTAATCACTTTTTTGTAGATTCCTTAGGCTATTCTATATAGATAATCAAATTAGGAAATTTTACTTGCTTTTTCTCAATTTACATGCTCTTGATATCTTTTTTTTCCCTTGCTGAACTGGCTAGGACCACCAGTTTAATATTTAATAGAAGTGGTAAAACAGACATTCTTTTCTTGTTTCTGATCTTATGGGGAAAATATTCAGTTTTTCATCATTAAATATGATATGAACCTGTACAGATTTCATAGATGTCCTTCATTAGGTTGAGGAGGCACCTTTCTATTGCTACTTTGCTGAATTTTTGTAATTATTATGGCTATTTGATTTTTTCAGATACTTTTTTTAATCTATTGAAAAATAATACTTTTTTAAATCTGTCAATATCGTGAATTACATTGCTTTTGAAATACTAAACTAACCTTGCATTCCTTAGGTAAATTTCAGTTTGTCCATATATTTATTATTTTTACAAAATGTTTTCTTTGATTTGCTAAAATTTTAAGCATTTCAAAATGGCATCATGATGTATATAATTCTATAGGTTTTTTTCCCCATTATATCTTTTTCTATTGTTGGTATTAGAGTAATGCTGAGCTTAAAGATGAGTTTGAAAGTGTTCTTTTTTTTGTTTGGGGGAAGATTTTATGTATTTTTAGCATTAATTCTTCTACAAATACTTGGCAGAATTCATTAGTAAAGTCATCTGGGCCTGGAGTTTTAACTGTAGGCTATTTTGGTTTGCTTTAGTGGTGATTTAGTTTCCTAGCCTGTTCCAAGAAATTTGCCCATTTTATCTAAATTGTCAAACATTGGCATGAAGTCTTTCCTAATATTCTGTTATTATCCTTTTAATATTTATAGGATCTGTAGTTATGTCTATGTAATACTTGGTCTTGATAATTTGTATTTCCTCTTTTTTTTTTTTCCCTGACTACTCTGGTTAGAGCGCTATCAATTTATTGATCTTCTTAAGGAAACAATTCATCATTTCATTGAATTTTCTCTTTTGTCTTTTGCATTCTATTGAATTGATTTCCATTCTGAGCTTTAGCATGTTCTTCTTCTACTTACTTTGGGTTTAACTTGCTCTTCTTTTTCTAGCTACTTAAGGTGGAGGGTGACGTCATTCATTTGAGATCATCCTTTTCTATCATAAGCATTTAGAGCTACAAATTTCACCTTAAGTACTGCTTTAGTGGTGATTTCGTTTCCTAGCCTTTTCCAAGCAAATATCAGGAAAATGGTTCAGCTTAAATTATGGGAATTTATTTGCTTACATTAAAGTCTAGGAAATTGTCCAAAGCAAAGCATCATCAAGGTGGATGTTTTCTTTCCAAAGACCAGCTCCTGACAATACTTGGCTCCTCTGCCACATAGCAAGCACATGACAGCATCTGCTGGTCTCACCCTTCTCTTCCAGATTTCATTGCTTTCAACTTCTTGCTTCTTTGGCCTTCTCTCTCTCTGTATCCATTCTGTTTAAAAAGGATGCCAATAATAGGATTAAGACCCATCCTGAATGGTCCTACTTACAATAGGTCTACACCAACAGGAATGGATTAGACATAAGAACAAGTTTTTCTCAGGCATGTGCAGCTTCAAACCACTACAAGTGATATCTGAAAAATCATTAGTTGTGTCTCATTTTAACTAAGCTAAAATAATTTCCAGTGTTTCCTACTACTACTTATTTGGCCCTTGGGTTATATAGAAATATATTATTAAGTTTCCAGATATTTGGGGATTTTTCAAAGATAATTTTGTTACTGATTTTTTAATAAAATGTCTTTTATGGTCAGAGAACATACACATGACTTGCATTCTAAATTAATTGAGACTTGTATTATGACCAAGAATATGGTCTGTCTTGGTAAATATTGCCTGAAATGAAATAATGTATATTCTACTCTTATTGAGTGGAGTGTTGCATAAATGCCAATCAGGTTAAGTTGATTGAGAATGTTGTTCAAATTTTCAATATCTTTATTTTGTTTAATCTGGAATGATGAATATCCCAAATAATTATGAACTCAACTATTTTTCCTTGCTTTTTATGTAAGTTTTTTGCAATGTCAATTTCTACTTCTCTTATTTTGTGGCTCCATTATTAGGTTCTTAAACATTTATGGCTATTATCTCTTCTAAAGGAATTGACCCTTTATCATTCTGTAATGTTCATCCTTTAAGCTAGAAATATTCTTTCCTCTACACCTACTTTATCGGATATTAGTGTAGCTACTTCTGCTTTTTTTTTAAATTAGTATTAGCATGGCATACATTTTATCCTTTTACTTTTAATATTTTTGTTCCTTTATTTTAAAAAGTGAGTTACCTCCATGAAATTGTACAACACAAAGAGTGAACCCTAATGGAAACCTTGGACTGTAGTTACTAATTATGATAATATTTGTTCATCAATTGTTACTATCCTAATGCACAATTTAATAGTTAGGGAAACTGTGTGTGCAAGAGAGGACATATGGTAACTTTGTACTTTCTGCATGGTTTCTCTGTAAATCTAAAACTTCTCTAGTAAAAGAATAAAATAAAATATACAGGGAACAATAGAAAATGAAAAAAAAAAGGTTTCTTGTAGATCACATGGAGTTGGGTCTTCTTTTATGTTTCAACCAATAATCTCTGCCTTTTAAATGGGATGTTTAGACCATTTATATTTAATGTAACTATTCATATAGTTGGATTTAAATCTAACTTCCTACTGTTTGTTGTTTTTTCCTTTCTGTTCTCTGTTCCTTTTTCCTCTTTCTTTTTTTTCGATTTAGCATTATTTTAGTTTCCTAGGCTGCTCAAGCAAACACCATGAAATGTGTCAGGTTAAACAACATGAATTTATTTGCTCATAATTTTGAGGCCAAAATAAAATACAAATCTAGGCATCCTAAAGGTGATTCTTCCTTCCCAAAGACTGGCATTCTGGGGCAGGCTGCTGGCGATCTTTGGCTCCTCTGTCACATGACAAGGTATATGGTGGCATTTCATGGTCTCTCCCTTCTCTTCTGGATTGCACTAATGCTTTGCTTCTGGATTTTGCTTTTGCTCTCACTCTTGCCTTTTCTTACTCACTTTCTCTGAATTTCATTCTGCTTATAAAGGACTCCAGTAATAGGATTTTGTCCATCCTTATTGGGCTGGGTCACACCTTAGTTGAAGTAACCTCACCAAAAGGTCTTACTTACAGTGAGTTCACATCCATAGGATGTAAACGTGTTTTTCTTGGGTACATATAGCTTCAAACCGCCACAGCATTTATAGTTAGATTTTTCTTTTCATCGTTGGTTAATTAGCTATCATTTTCTTTGTTGGTTGATTTTTTCACGGTTGCTTTAGCATTAATGGTATACATCTTTAACTCATCATGATCTACTTTCATGTAATATTATATCACTTCACCTATAGTATGAGAATTTTACAACATTATATTTTCACAATCCTTCTCCTGGTCTTTCTTCTATTGTTTCTACATGTTATACCTCTAAATATGCTATAAACCCCACAATACATTGTTGTTATTATACTTTCAGTGGTCAATAATTTTTTAAAGCATTTTTTAAGGTTAGGAAAACAACTAGTTTAGATCTACCCACATCTTTACCATTTCTGGTGCTCTTCATCTTTTATGTAGATTCTGATTTTTATCTCATACCGTTTTCCTTTTTTCTGAAAACCTTCTTTAGCTATTTCATGTAGTACAGGTCCATTGGTGATTAATTCTTTTCATCTTTTGTAACTTTATTTTGCCTTTGTTTTTAAAGATATTTTTATTGGATATAGAATCTTTTTTGGCAGAGTTTTTTCCCTTTCAAATGTTAAAGAAATTGCTGTATTTTCTTTAGACTTCTATTCTTTCTTCAAAGAGAAGCTGTAATAATCATCTTTGTTCATCTGTACATTATGTTCCCCCACATTAGTTGCTTTAAAGATTTTCCCTTACCTCTTGTTTTAAGCAATTTAATTATATGATTTGGTATAGTTATCTTCATATTCTTCTGGTTCAGGTTTGTTGATTCTTGAAACTGTGTAATTACAGTTTTAACAAATATGGAACATTTTTTTGCCAAATTGGGTGTGTGGCCTAATAATATATGATCATAATTTGTCTTCTGAGGGAACTTCCTGTCATCCCTTGGTCACTGTTTACTTGGACACTTCCATGAATCACCATCCCTAGTGCCTATAATTCACTGCTGAACTTTTGGCTTCAAATGCATCCAAATGCTATGTAATTTATAACCTTAATGATTTCTCCAGATCCTCTGCCAGATATTTTTATCTATTGACAAATCTTAAATATCTCCCAACCAATCCTATCTCAATGATAGTCTTCTGCCTGAATTTGGGGTTGTAGTTGCTTTCTATTTTATTTTTCATAGGCCTTTATCTCTTCTAGAAATTATTTTTAAATTATGATATATTAATAGCACTGGGTTTTATGTGTCTGTGCAGGGGGAATGAATATATATGTACATATTAAGGATAAACATATATATTCACATATGTGTATATAAATTCTGTCATTTCCTAAGATTTTGATAGACAAGTTACATTTGTATGTATGTTCAGTGCGTCATCTTCATCCAACGTACTTTGACACTTTGGTTGGGTAAGGTGTCGATTAATTTTTATTACCACTGACCCCACTGATACCTCTTAAGAGAAGGATTTTTAATGTGCATGTGTATGTGGAAGGCTCAACTGATATAAATCATATAGTTTTAAAGCTGAAAGAGTTCCTTAGTCTAACTGAGGGTTCAAGAGCAAATGAATATCCTTAGTTTTTTGATAATGTCAATTCAAACAGTGATAATATTGCACATCTACAAACCTATATAGGCACCAGTTTTGTAACTATATATGTTTTCCACAAATTATCTCAATAATTGCTTCTCAAAAGAAGTTATTTGACACAAGGATAGTAGTTTGGATGTTTTCCCCATGAATTTGATTGGCCCTTGCCCCATTTCCTTATTTTGTAGATGATGAACGCCTCAAGTACTTTATTTTTTTTCTGTAATTAATCATTGCATATGTTTTAAGAAAAAAAATCGAATGTTGAAAAATGTAAAAGAACATGAAGTAGCTTAACTAGCTATTGAAGACTTTTGATTTTATGTTTTTAGATACGTTCAAGACACAAAGTACAACGAGTGGGGAGGCTGAAATATCCGTGAGAGCAACAACTGATGTGAATTTTGTTCTAAGAAACAGTAAGTACTGAAAGGCACTGCTTGAAGTGTGAAAAGCCCTTAAAGCAGAATTTCAAAATGGCACTAGAAAATGTGGGGTAAGAAAGAGGTTTTAGTTGTGCCAAACCTAGGGAGTCCTAGGTCCTAAACACGACTAAAACTTTCCCTGTAAGGTAGATTCTATGACTTTTGAATCTGACGGAGCTCCTAAGTCATCCTCTAGGTTTTCCCTTTTCAATTATTTTTCTGACACACACACACACTTGAGGTTCAATATCCATTGAACTGATAAAAATACAAAAGGTGAAGAAGTTCTTACATTTCATAACGCCATATTTTTGGTTTGTGTCCAAAGAAAAATTGAACTAAAGAAATTTAGAACTTTAGGAAGTTGTATATCTTCTTAGGTCCATTTTTTCCCCACTCTTTTTGGCTTTTTACTCTTAGTTTCAAATGTTCTTATTTCCTTTTTGAATCCTTCCATCAACCATTACTATTTCATAGATAAAACTATTGCCAGCATGTAACTTTTGAGGCCATTGAAAGCCTCCAAAGTATATACATTTGTACAAATTTCACTTTGTAGTGTTAATAGTTCATATCTATGAAATATCCAGAGATAAAACAGAAGACATGGTAAAGAAGAATGAGAACAAAAGGGAATATACAGAGAGGAGAGAATGTTTGTGGCAATTTCAACATTAGGAAAAAATAATCGGTGATGCCTGATTATTAATAAAGCTGCTTGGCAATAATGGAATATTTTGAGCAATTCCAAACCATGACATTTAAATGAGGCAGTATCATTTCAAGTGCATACATTTGTTAGATAAATCATCCACAAGAATCTTGCCTATATACAGCAAATAAGATCATGAGTTGTTTGGGATGAGACACGAGAGCCAGCTCTTAAACAAACCTCAAATTCCCTTAGAAGATAGGCTGTCAGGGACAATTAGGCCCATAGAAGAAATTCCAAAACCTTGATTTCTATTCCCACAATTCTGATTCCCAAAGGATTGCCAAAGAAAGGTGCATTGGTATAAGAAACCCTTGACACTTTAAGTGTGACTCTCGCAAGACAAGCTGGTATGAAGGGGACACTGTAGAGAAGCGAGCCCCTTGAGGAGTTAGAAAGCCCCAGAATAATTATGCTTAAGTACAGTCCCTAAAACTCTGAGATCAGAGGAGAGCGAAGGTGATCCAAACACTCTCTTCAAAGTAGAGCATAAGGGCTGCATATCAGGGTTTATCTACCAATTGTTTAAATGTTTCCTGAATCAGTGTCAATCCTCGTAACAGATTCTCTTTTCTATCCTTTCTTGTTAGCAAGATACCTGTAATCATGCTGTCTGTAGGATCAATCTGAATTCCTTCTTTCTCTCACAGAATTCTTCCTATGGGGGCACCGGCCTGAACTCCATATGGAGCTTTCTTGATACCTAGATTAAGAAAGTTAATTGAAATGGCCAACTGCATGGGAAAAAAAGGTCCCACATTTTTATCCAAATATGCTCTTAGTGATAACCTCTTGATGGGCACATTTTAGAGTGAGATAGGCCTGAAAATCCTTGATTTGTAGCCCAAAATCTTTAACCTAAAAGCTCTATTTTGAGAAGATAACGTGCATTTGTTTTCTACTTACAAGGACACACACGCTGCCTCTCTTGTTCACGTGGTTACACTGACATGACAGTTGTCAAAATACTATCACTTCGAGTCCCATGCATAGAGCCACATGAAGCCATGGTATCTTCATCTACTAGGTCTTCCTTAACTCCAAAGGAAGTGTGTGGCACTGCTCCTTGCCTTTCCTCCCTTTCACAAATTATAGGTGTATTAATTCCACCTCACACAGCCCACTATCACAAAAACTTTATTCTTAACTGCTTTCCTTTCTCCTCCTTTAAGTTATTTCAGGAAAATTTCAATATCTTTCTCTTTAATTTCTTCTCCTCTTTGTTCTACTTTTAGCTTAAAATATGCCTAATCACAGATGTTTGGTCAATATTTTTTATATGTTGATAACCCATTATCCATTTTCCTAGATAAAGCTCCCAATGAAACAACCATTACCAAATCTTCTGAAACAGTTACAGAAACAACCACTAGAAAACCCACTGAAGAAACCACTGAACCCACCAAAGAAGCCACTGATGAAGCAGTTGAAAAATTTTCAGAAAGTATGTAAAGTTGTTAAACTGTCTTCATACCTGGAACATATCATTAGATGACATAAAAATTTAAGTTTCACTGCTCTGAGCATATCATAAAGTAATCATATGTTAAAAGAATTTATACTACTACATTTTAAATCTTTTTAATGGTGAAAATCTTTTAAATGGTGAAAATCTGAATCAATCTTCAAATTTACTTACAAGGGACAGGAAATGAGCTTTTTAAAAAATATATACTTTATTCTTTGCTTTTGATAATAATGTAAAATTTCTACCTGCTTGAGGAATAAACTTATCTCTGCCTAGATTCAATCATTAGTGTCTTCTAGGGTTATTTGGGGGGCGGGTTGGTGAGAGGACGGAGGTTACAAAATCAAAATTACCCTTTTACTTTCCTGCCAAGAATATTGATACTTTAAAATATTTGTGAAATCATAACAACACAGGATGGCTCTCCTCTAAGGTCCTGAATGAGTGGTCTAACTGAAGACAATGGATACGTATCTGTCATTGTGTGAAATCATAATTTTCTCCAGTTCATACAATCCAAGTATGTTTCTTATATGATTACTCTGAATTAGCTTACATCTAACACTACTAAAAATAAAAGTTAAAAAACTTTATCTACTTAATTCTATGTTAAAAAATGGAAACCTCATCATTCCGGTATCCCTGGCTTAAGTATCTTTAGTAATTAAACATTAGCGTCTGGGTCATGTTCAAACTTCTTAACCAGGCCCTCAGGTTGAAATGATCTGGCCATTGAAGCCCTTTGTAGCTTCCCCACTAGTCATATTCCCAGCAACGTTCTTCTCTCCAGACTCCTTAGAGCTCCCGCAGCTTACTGAACTCGCTCATAACTCTGAGTTTACTCACCCCTGGAATGACCTTTCCCTCATAGTAGCCTGTTTGTTCGGCTAATAATTCCTAGTCCTCTAAACCTATATTGGATCATCACCTTTCTTTTGAAGTGTATCAGTCATGGTTCTCCAAAGAAACAATATATTATTTTCATTTGTTTCAAGGAATTAAGGAATGGGTTCAGATGATTGTGGGGGCTGGCAACTCTGAAATTCACAGAGAAGGCCATCAGGCTAGAAATCAGGCAAGAGTTTATGATGCAGTCTTGAGGCAAAATTCCATCTTTCCTGGGAAATCTCATTTTGTTTTTAAGGCCTTCAGCTGATTAGATGATGCCTTCTCACATTATTGAGGGGAATCATCTCTACTTAAAGTCAATTGATTATAGATGTTAACCAACATCTACAAAATACCTTTCACAGTAACATTTAGATTAATATTTCATAAAATAAGTGCATATCATAGCCTAGTCAAGTTGGCACATAAAATTACCATCATAATCCACTCCTTATCAACTTGTACCCATACAATTATCTTTAATTGTGTGTTTATTTAGTTTCAAAATAAAGACAAATAAAAAGTCCTAATTTCACCTACCAGGATACAGCTGTCCTATGTATGCCCAAAAATGCGCCAACCCTTTCACCAGAAGAGGATGCAAAGTATTATTTGATGCTCACTCCTCTCCTTGGTATCCTGTAACTTTAAAACTATGATGTAAAGTCAATATATCTTAAGTTGCATGATAAGAGAGCATGAGAGGAAAGAAAGCAAAGATATTTGAAACATGTGCACAAAAATATTCATAGAAAGAGGGAAATAGTCATTACAAAGTCCTTATTTCTGCAACTGGTAACATGACCATAGCTGGTTTTTATAACTACATTATTCTACTATTCATTCTATATTCCCTTTGCCCTCAGAAAGAAACTCAGCTGGTCACAGTTCTTTTCCTTGCAGGAGGACCCAAATCTTCATTTCTGAGGAGTCCACGCCATTAACAGTCCTGCTTGAATTGAGTTGCAGTTTTCCACTGACTTTAATCCAAGGAATGCTAGTACTACGCGTTATCCTAAGGAACTTCCTGTATTCCAGCCATACTATTCCTTACTTCCATTGTGTAATAGCAATCCAGTTTGTCTTTGATAATTAGGATCAATCACCCTAGCCACCACACTAACTCCCTTCTTTGCCTATTTATTCAAAGGCTTGAGGTGCCCAAAGTGGCTGGGTGGCAATTTTAACTTCTAATTCACTGGAATAATTATTGTGTGTCCTAGTAGAAACATTCCTCCCTTTGGAACTAAGACCGCTAGACCAGCAGAGCATAAGGTCATGGGGACAGGAAATAAAAATTGTGCTAGTGGATCACTAGGGGAAATAATGAGTGGTACCAATCCTATTTCTACCCCCTTGGTTCCTGGACTTTTGAATTCTGGCTATGGGAAAAAGAGCGCCGTAGCGTGGACTCTGATTAAGAGCATATACTGCCTACTGGAGGACACTGCCCCATCCCTGAAAGATAATGCCACCTTGCTGGTGCTGTAATTGAGTGTGCAAAAAGCCATCCCACTGTTCTAGCAAGACATCTACTTCAGGATGATGGGGAACATGGTAAGCTCAGTGAATTCCGTGAGCATGGGCCCACTGTCACAGTTCATTTGCTATGAAGTGAGTTCCTTGGTCAAAATTTATGCTGCGTGGAATACCATGAAAATAGATAAGGCGTCCTGTCAGTCTACAGATGATAGTTTTGGCAGAAGCACTGCATGCAGGGAAGGAAAATATGTATCCAGAATAAGTGTCTGTTCTATTAAGAGCAAAGCACTGTCTCTTCCATGATGGAAGTGGTCAACCAGGTGGCTGGTTGATCACATGGGAAATGGTGCTAAATCATAGATCAGTGTTGGTCTCCATTGCTGGCAGACTGAGTATGCAGCAGTGGCTATAGCTAAGTTGGCCTTGTAAAGTGGAAGACCATAATGCTGAACCCATGTATAACCTCCAGCCTCACCACCATGGCCATTTTGTTCATGTGTTTATGAGCACGCTGGACAATAACAGGGGTAAGTGTGGAAAGAGTTGATTGGGATCCATAGAACTGGTCATCTTATCCACTTGATAATTAAGATCCTCTTCTCACCCTTTGGTGAGCACTCACATGGGACACAAATATGTTCATGTTTCTCATTAAGAGAGGCCTGTCCACATACCTCTTCCCTAAACCTCCTTGTCACCAATTTTCCAATCATGCTCCTTCCAAGTTCCTGTCCATCCAATCAAACCATCGGCCACAGTCCATAAGTCAGTGTATACTCCTACTCTAGCTATTTCTCCTTCCAAGCAAAATAAAGAGTCAGGTAAACAGTTCAATGTTCTGCCCACAGGGAGTATTTCCCTTCACCACAGTCTTTCAGAGCTATCTCAGAAAGGGACTGTAGTGCTACAGCTATCCAGTTTCAGGTGGTGCCTGCATACCATACAGAAACATAAGCAACCCAAGTCTAGGTTTTATCTTCCTCAGTCAATGGATGAAAAGGAACTTCCCAAGAGGTCAAAGGTGTGGACTGGGATAGAGGAGGTAATGTGTCAAGAGCAGAGTAACTTGGATCACTTCCTCATGTGATCTTCAGGGCCTGATGGAATCTGATATTGTGTATACCACTTCCATTTGACAATAGAGTGCTACTGTTCATGCCCAACTTTAGAGCTTGGTGGGTCAGACAACACTCAGTTGGTGATGACCATCTCTCAGATTGCATGATAAATTGGTGACCCATGTTTAAGTGTTCACACTGTATATGGCTAGCTAAAAGCTGTTTCTCAAAAGGAGAGTAGTCAATCACAGAGGATGGCAGAGCTTTGCTCCAAAATCCTAAGGATCCAAACGACAGCATACTCTATCTGCCACTGACACCTCAAGCACCATTGGATTTGCTTGCACAGTATCTTGGACCTGTTGAAGAATCTCTTTATCCTACATCCCACTTAAAACTAGCATCCTTTTTAGTCACTTTGTAAATGAGCTAGAAGAAACACCAAAGTAAGGTATATGTTGCCTCCAAAATCCAAAGAGGACAACTAGTTATTGGGTCTCTGTTTTGGTTGTAGAAGGCGCCAGATGCAGCAACTTACCTTTCACCTTAGAAGGGACATCTAGTCAGGCCCCACACTACTGGATACCTAAAATTTTAATGAAATTGAAATCAGATTTATTTCTCTTCTGACATACAACTGTCTCACCAAGCAGTCTAGAGTAGTTACTATTTCTTGCTTACTAGGTCCAATCAGTACAATGCCATCAATATAATGGACCAGTGTAATGTCTTGTGGAAGGGAAACATGATCAAGGTCCCTGAGGACTAAATTATGGCATAAGTCTGGAGAGTTAATAGACATAAGCTAGTAGAGGCAACCTAGACATAAGAGGGCAGAGGTATCTTTCAGCTTTGCCAAATGAAAGGAAAATGCTTCTGTTGGGTTTTACAAACAGGTATTTAGAAGATGCATTTATCTGACCAACAGCTGCATACCAGGTACCATGGGATATGTTAATTTGCTCAAGTAATGAAACCTCATTTGGGACAGAAACTGCAACTGAAGTCACTACTTGTTTAAATTTACAATAATCCACTGCCACTTTCCATGATCCATATGTTTTCTGCGCAAGCCAAATAGACAAGTTGAAATGGGGCAGGGGTTGGGGGTCTAGGGAATGTGGTGGGAATTATCACCCCTGCCTCCTTCAAGTCCTTGATGGTGGCATCAACCTATACAATCCCTCCAGGAATGCAGTATTACTTTTGATTTCCTATTTTCCTAGGTAAAGGCAGTTCTAATGGCTTTCACCTGGCCTTTCCTACTATACTATGCCTCTACAGCAACCAATATGAGGATTCTTCTAGGTACTGAGTATGCCTGTTCCAATTATGCATTCTAGAACTGAGGAAACAATCATTAGATGGGTTTGGGGTCCCACTGTACACCCTATGAGATGTGCCTGAGCTAAAATATCCATTGGTCTCCTGCCTTCATATGCCTCTATCTGACTGGTAGACCACAGTAACATTTTGGGTCTTCTGGAATTAGTGCCAATTAAGAGCCAGCATCCAGTAATTTCCAAAAAGTCTGATTATTTCCTTCTAACTAATGCACACTTGTCCTGGTAAAAAGGTCTTAGAACCCATTGGGGGAAGGCTGGGGTAAAGATTAACTGTACATATTTGACAGCATGGTAGGTTCCTTCCTCAAGGGAAGGGGATTCTGGGTTTGTCAACTGGCCGAAGTCTGGGAACTGATTGAGAGGCTGTGACACTCTGTTTGGGTGATTAAAGTTAACTTTCTGCTCTCTTGAACTCTTCTGTGTATTTAGAGTAATTAAGAATTTAGTAGACTGTCCATCTATTTCTCTTCTAGGGACACCATGATCACCCGGCCAATGCCATAGGTCTTTAATTACTGCTTTGACTCTATTGTCCATTGTGGCAACCATGCCCACTTTGTCTTTGGTGATTAAGCACAACCACTCAGCCCATGCCACTCCAGAATTCAATTATCCTCTTTGCATTTAAAGATCTCAGTTCAGTGGCAGCAGTTTGTTCTGTAATTTCAGAACTACAGGGATGAGTGACCACAGAGCTCCTCAAGGAGACCAGACTCCCCTCACAAATATATTTCTCACAGTCCTACAGAAAGCTGTGTTCTCAAGACTCTCCTATGTTGGGTAAGCAAGTCTCAACATGATAAACCACATTAATATTCAAATCTTCCTCAGTCTTTGGGTACCTTTGTCTATAATATACCAAGACAATTCTTGTATTTCAACTTATTTCATGTAGGCCACATTTTGGTCCATGTTTCAGCCAACAAGCAACCAAAAAGACTGTTTTCTACACCATCAAGCAAAAATTTCAAACTAAAATTTCTACTTAGTGGATCCATATCAATAAATTCAGCCTAATTCAAATTTATGTTCCTTCCACCATTACTCAACACCCTTAATATCCAATCCCACATATATTCCAAAGATATCTGTAAATATAAACTGGAAAAAAAATCATACAGTTACTTTAAAGTATATACCACCTTCTGATGGATCACACTTTGTACCTCACCCTTCAGGACCTGCTGGAACTTGAGTCTAGTTATATACCAATATGCAAAGGTAGGGGCTAAGCATAGGTCCTGAGATCAGCACTGTCTTAAATAGCCACTGTTTCAGAGGAGGCAATTACAGATTCCTTAGGCAAAGCATGGTTTATCTTATCAGATAGGGGTTTAAGGGTTGCTTCTATTGACAAGGAAGACTCAGCAGATTTAGGGGTTCAGTGTCCACAGCTTCATCAGAAAATGCTCATTATGTCTCCATTCCAATTTTTAGGATCCCATTCCTTCCCGTTTTTGGTAGACTGAATTATGTACCCCAACTCAGACATGTTCTTAATCTGTATTCCTATGGGTATAAATAGGATCTCTAAGATGCTATTTTTAGCTATGGTTTGATTCAATTGAAGGAGAGTAGGTCTTAATCTGGATTACTGAAAACTTTTTAAAGAGAAATGAGAAGTCACACAAAATAGAAAGGAAAGAACTGCCCTATGATGAGAGGCAGAGATACAAGCAAAGGAACTCTGAGGATCGTTGGCAGCCATACCTGAACAATACAGTCTTTGGGGCGAAGGCAAGCCTTGTCAATATCTTGATTTTGGACTTCTCTTAGCTTCAAAACCATAAGCCAATAAATCTCCATTATTTAGGCTCACTCTTTATGTGGTATTTATCATAGAAGCCTAGAAAACTAAGACTTTTGATACTGGAAAGTGAGGTGCTATTATTATCGAATACCTAAAAATGTGGAACTGGCTTTAGAAATGGGTAATGGGTAGAGGCTGGAAGAATTGTGAGGATCTTGATAGAAAAAGCCTAGATTGCTTTGAAGAGATGTTGGGAGGAATATGGAAATTAAAGGTACTTCAGGTAAGGCTTTAGAATGATGAATGTATTTTGGAAATTTGAGGAAATGCAACCTTTGCTTTAAAGTAACAGAGAACTGGGCAAAATCATGTTCTGATTTCACATGGAAGGCAGAATGTGCAAGTGATGAACTAGGATATATAGTTGAGGATATTTTCAAGCCAATTATAGAAGGCACAACCTGGTTTCTCCTTGCAGCTCATACAAAATGTGAAATGAAAGCAAAAAACTGAGGCTTGAACTGTTAAGCACAAAGAAACCAACAACTGATGGTTTAGAAAATTTTCAGCATACCCAGAGAGCATGCTCAGAGAATAGGACCTGAAATGGCTCTATCAGAGCTGTCCCTCAGCTCCCAAGAGCTGAATTCCCAGAGAACAGGACTCCACATAAGGGGGTGGCTAGACAACCCTTTGCTAAGGAGAATATGGCTGAACATGGATCCAGTCAGCTATCTCAGAGGACGTACCAGTAATGTATTTGTCTACATAGGATCTGTGGAAAATCCTTTTGTCTGATAGCATGGACTCTTTTAAACTATATGCAAAAGTGACAATGTTTTTGAGAATTCTGTATGATCAGGAGCAATTCCAACCTGAACTGAAAGGGACAGAAAAAAAGGAAGGAAGAATGACTTTATGGGCATAACCATGGAAGCAGAGGTCTGGATCAAAGAGATCTCCTTGGACCAAGAGAAAGGACCCACCTACGTGTGTAGAAAGGGTGAACCTGTCCTTGGACGTGGAGGCAGCAGGGCTTCCATCCCAATACATGGAAGGGGTGGGTTCTAAACCCAGGTATTTAAGGAGAGTTCAGCTGTCACCCCAATGCTTAGAGAGGGGAGGCTTCACCTCAGTTTTCAGGTTCCGTGAGGATACCATTCCCGTGCTTAGAGAAGGTGGAGACTAGGCCCTGGCTTTCAGGAGAACTTAGGTGCTATCTAGGGCTTGAAAAGCATGAAAAGCAGGCAGGCCCAAAGGATAAAGCATTGATCCACAGGTCACTCTAAGTCTTTGAGATTTAATTCAGTTTGCCCTGGTGGATTTTGGACTTGCTTGTGGCTCATGACCCCTATTTTCTTTCCAATTTCTCCCTTTTGGAATGAAAATTTCTATCCTAAGCCTGATATACCCTATATTTTGGAAGCAGATCACTTGTTTTCTAGGTTTCCCAAGTCCACAGAGAGGAATTCTGCAGGGCCAACCACACCCATAACTGATTTTGATGAAACTGTATACTTTAGAGTTGTTACTGAAATGGCCCAAGGTTTTTGGGTTGTTGTGATGGGGTGAATGTGATTTACATGTGGGGAGAACAAGTCTTTTTGGGGTCCAGAAGGTGGACTGAGGTAGATTGAATTATGTACCCCAACATAGATAGGTTCTTAATCTGAATTCCTATGGGTGAGAACCCATTGTAAATAGGATCTCTTGAAGACGTTATTTTTAGTTAAGGTGTGGCCAAATTGAATGAGGGTGGGTCTTAATCTGAATTTCTGGAAACCTAATAAAGAAAACTAGGAAGTCACAGAAGCTAGAAAGGAAAGGACATCACCATATGACTGTGCGGCAGAGATTCAAACCAAGGAACCAAGGCTTGTCAGCAACCAGCACCAGAACGTTACAGTCTCTGGGGAGAAAGCAAGCCTCAAAAACATTAGCCAATAAATTCCTATTGTTAAGGTAAACCCATTGTGTCACTGTCATAACACCTTGGCAAACTAAGATACCATTCAATACCCTCACTTTAAGAGCAGACATCTTGTGCATGAGGAATTCAATTTTTAAAGTAATTCAGTCATTTGTGAGATGAAACACTAGGTTTGAGTTCCAGAAATCGCAGCTCTGTGGTTACAGGACATAAGGGTTTCTTTCAGAAAAGACACAGAAACTTTCAGGTTGAAACACTTGAGCTGGGAATTGAAAGCCTGAGCTTATCCTTTCCTTTTCCCACTTTCTCTAGTACAGTTAGGAGCACCAACCAATTTCATTATACTAATCAGTTTCACAAGCATGTTCTAAGAAATCAAATACATAGTCACCCAGGATCTTCTGTTTTTTGTTTTCTTCTTGCATGGGCGGGCACCGGGAATCGAACCCTGGTCTCCGGCATGGCAGGTGAGAACTCTGCCTTCTGAGCCACTGTGGCCCGCCCCCAGGCTCTTCCTTTTTTTTAAGTAATTGATTAGGAGCATCCAATGGTATTATTTTGTGTGTATCTATTGCCACATCACATTGGGCTCTTCACCACGGGAAATAAAGCCATCAGTGACTTTAAATCTAATCAGATTAGAAAACTATTTTCCAGAAACCTTAGAACCAATTAAAAAAACTCATCTCTAAGATTCTGTTCCTCTAAAACCACTCTCGGTACACAAATCTATATTAGTCAAGATTCTCCAGGTAACAGAACCAAAAGAATGAAATATATAGATATTTATGCTGCAGAATTTACTCTAATCAGAGAAACCTCAGTTTTTTAAGGCCTTTAATTGATTGGATGATACCTACCCACATTATTGAGGGTAATCTTTACTTAATGTCGACTGATTTTAGATGTTAAACCACATCAACATATAGATCAGTGTTTGGTTAAATAAGTGGGTATTATAACCTAGCCAGTTGACACATAAAATTAATCATCACAAGTTGAGTTAGGACCCTCCATATGTACCACTTGTGCAGAAGCCTTCATTTTCCTGCAACCTAACAATGAGTTTTGTCTGACCCCAAAAATTAAGGGTGGATTCCCTGAGCATGTGTCCTGTACTTTATTCATTTTGATAACTTTATTACCAAGCAAAGGTCTGGCACATGGTAGGAGCTCAAGGTATAAATTAACAAACGAATGAATGTTCTGTCACATATTTATTAAATCCAAATTACCTTATTGTATTATCCTGTGTGTGTTTTTTTTTCTTTTTTTAACAGAATCAACCAAGGGACAAAATGATTCTGCATTTTGGACAATGTTATCTGAAGGTAAACATTTATAGTTAGATAGCTGGGAAGATGTTTTGGTTTTCTAAAATCTTACACAAGAAAGCCAAGATCAGTTTAAATACTTCTAATAGAAAGATTCAATAGGTCAACATTTTCCTGCCATTTGATAAACTGCCAGAAATTTGATAAACTGTTCACATTGTCTGATTCTCCCCCTGCCAAAAAAATTTAATTCTCCTATAACTGTGGCAATGTAATCATTCAATTTAATTTATTTATGATTAAAATGCTTAACTGAGGTTCTTGCCCAATATGTCTCTCCTCATGTTTTGAGCCTTATGCACATAAGCACATGGACATGCATACATAAATGAAATTATATATCATACATCATAAATACACAGGTATAAAAGGCAGGCATACATCATAAATACAAATATGTATGAATAACTATAATGTACATATCACATATGCACACATGTATGAATGTATTTCATACACATGCATTATAAATGAAACGTATATACCATATATAATACACATATATGTATACAATAATTTCAATAAATGCCTTTTGTTTACCATAACACTAATTTGCTTTAACAGTTTTAAATGAGACGACAATGGAGGACAGAGCATCTGACAAAGATCAATTATATCGCCCAATTCCAGGTAAGAAAAAATATTTCAATTAATGGATACATAAACACTCACACACATTTTGGTGTTTGTACAGTGTTGACAGTCTTTTTCCTAGTAAGGTGGCGTCTATGCAATGGGGTAACATAGTAGCTAACATCATATTGGAAAGAATGGTTACTGTTTTAGGACAGAAATGATTCCTGAACATTCTTCTCCAGTTACCCTTTTGCAGATGACCATTCCCATCTTCCTGCTTCGTATGTTTTTGCTCCTGAAACAAGAAAATAGAGGAGAGGGAAAGTGAATAATAAAAAGAATGCAGTAGTTTTCATCAACGGATAAAGTATATGTATATGAGTATAAAAACTCCTGATTTGAATGAAAAAAATTCATGACAAGCCAATATGGTTAAACTGCACCACCTCCCCAAACTTCTGTCCCACAAATAAACCACTGAAAAAAAAGTAGCATTGGTGATATCATATAAGACAAGACTTATCATCTCATTTCTCTTACTGGATTGTTTGACAAGCACAGACACTTGCCTTGTGGTGCTGCAAGAAAATGTAGTGGGGTTCTGTGCTTAGAAAAGTTATAGGCAGGAATGACTTATGTTTAATCATTTTTAAATGTTTCCTCGTTTCTATTATTTAATATCCAAGTGATTAAATTGAGCCTGATTGATTTTCTGTCATATACTGAGTACATACTACATGCCAGGTACCCTCCAGACATGATTATGCCAGTTGATCCTCACAACTCCGTGAGGTCAGTATTATTTCCATTTTACAGATAAGGCAACTAAGGCTTAGAGATAAAACCCGCTGTTGCTTGTAACTGGCTTTTCTGTAACTTCCAGTGATTAGGGATTCCAAAGATTACTTTAGTTCTGAGCACCATCTTGATATGTAAAATGTACTGAGTACTCCTGTCTAAAAACACAATTTTAGGAGGTAGAAAAGCAATTCAGGAACACAGCCTATTTCAACATAATTCACTTGTTCCCAAAATAATGTCTCAAAGCCAGAAAATAGTTATTGACCACTGTTAAGATTACACTTTGACAATTATAATTTTAAAATACCAAAAAAATGCAGACCTGGGAGTTTGTCGTTGCTTATTATCTAGACATCATTTCCTAGAAAATGATGAAAACCTTTAGAACATTTGGACAGAGGGCACTGGAGGAGAGGGGAGAAACATTAATATAGTCATTTAAAGTCATCATTAAATGAATGCTTATTAAGTCAGACATATATTCAGGAAAATGTAAAATTTGGATGGTGTAGTTTCTCTGCAGTTGTTTTTACAATCCTTACTTCTTCAGAAAAACACCATTACTCCTTTTCATTGTTTCCTTTCTGTTCTCTTAGGCTCTGATGTGCTCTCTGGGGACAAAGACAAACCATCAGAGCTAGAGGAAGTCAAGCTAAAATTAATGCTGGGCATCTCCTTGATGACCCTTTTCCTATTCCTCATCCTCTTGACAATCTGTTGTGTCATGTTGTACAAACTGAACAAGCTGAGGTAAGCCTGCAGACCCCTGGGGTTTGCATGGCATTTGTGGTGTCATGCTCTCCTCCTCTCTTTGGCAGATTGTTAGAAAAACCTGACCCACACATTTATAAGTCTGACTCCAGTTCCCCTGTTTCGAAAGGACCATGGGTCTATCACTCAGGGAATAGTCTAGTTGAACTTCTTCCCAATATTTAAATAGTCTTCTATAAAGAGAAAAACCCTAATCAATTTCAATTAGAAACGACATAGAGAATCTACTTATTATTCCTTTTTTGATAGCCTTGGAGGAAAAGTACTATGGATTATATACATACAATGGACTTTTGAGCTGCACAAGAAGGAATGAAGCTGTGAGGCAGGCGACTAGATGAATGAACCTTACGAATTGTATGTTGGATGAAATGTCAGGAACAGAAAGACAAATATTATCATGCCTCAACTATATGAACTAACTATAAATATAAAAATTCGGTGAACTAAAGTCGAGAACACGTGTTATCAGGTTGGGGCTTATTGTAAAAGATCCTAGATTGTAAGCTCTTACAGCAGTCATATATATTCAGAAGGTGTCATTGTTCCTTCTAAATTCTGAGATACTGAGCTGTTTGTATATAACAAGGTCTTTCCCAGAAACTTCGGGTATTCATGTGACGTCTGAGACTCAGATGTCTCAGGTCTAAAGCTATGAAAGTCAGCAGTTCCCCCTACAGGAACTGTTGACAAAGTGATCAAGCATCGAGGAGAGATAGGAATGAAGCTGATCTGGATAGGACTAAGTTACATGAGAAGACTGAGTAAAGGATGATATCATCCATATCTTAAACCTTCAACTTCTGTGTGAGACTAAAGGAAGAGATGTTTACTTGGTGCAACATTTATATTTTAGGTGGTGCATTTCCTAATTTAACCTGTATTGTCAGTTTAGTGGAACACTATAAGTATAGGGAATCTTGAATAGGGCATGAGATTTTGTTGGTTTGTCCAGGTTAGCGTGATGCCTTGATAAATCCCAGAGTAATTTTGACAGTGAATAAAGAAGTATTTGCAAAGTCCCCCAGGGGGGAAGATTCAACTTCCTTATTTGGAAAATTTCTGATACTCTTGCAAGCAGTGGGGACAACCAAATCAACAGGCCCAGTCCTCTATCTTGGGGTTTGCCCCTATGAAACTCATCCTTGCCAAGGACAAACTAAGCCTACTTAAAATTAGGTCTAAGAGTCACCCCTCAGGAAACCTCTTTTGTTGCTCAAATGTGGCCTCATCTCTCTAAGCTAACCCAGAAAGTGAGCCCACTGCCCTACCCCACTACGTGGAATGTAACTCCCAGGGTTATAAATCTCCCTGGCAACGTGGGACAGAAATCCTGGGATGAGCTGGTACCTGGCATCAAGGGACTGAGAAAGCCTTCTTGACCAAAAAGGGGAAGAGAGAAATGAGAAAAAATAAAGTATCAATGGCTGGGAGATTTCAGAATCAAGAGGTTATCCTGGAGTTATTCTTATTTCATACAGATATCCCTTTTCAGTTTGTGGTATATTTGAGTGGCTAAAGGGAAGTACCTGAAACTATAGAGTTGTGTTCCAGTAGCCCTGTTTCTTGAAGATGATTGTATAATGATATAGCATTTACAGTGTCACTGTGTGATGTGAAAATCTTGTGTCTGATGCTCCCTTTATCTAGGGTATGGACAGATGAGTAAAGAATATGGATAAAAAAAATAAACAATAGGGGGAACAAAGATTAAAATAAATTGGGTAGATGGAAATACCAGTGGTCAATGAGAGGGAGGGGTAAGGGGTATGGTATGTGTGAGTTTTTTCTTTTTTCTTTTCCTGGAATAATACAAATGTTCAAAAAAATGATCATGGTGATGAATATCCAACTACATGATGATATTGTGAGCCATTGATTGTACGCCATTTATGGAATGTTTGTATGTTAAGAATGTTTGTGTTTGTATGTTGTTTTATCAATAAAAATATATTTTTTAAAAATCAATGCAAAACAAAAGAAAACAAAAACAAAAAAAGTACTATGGATTCTCTTCTAAATATTCTATCAGTTTACTGTCAAATGTTTTTCATTCAAATAAGGCCTTCAATAAAACAGCAAACCTCTGTCACATTCGCACCTAGATACTTGCCCATTTGTTTTTCCTATAAAAAATATTAAATGCATCTCTAGCCTGATTGATGGGACTGCTTATTTCAAAATTTTTACACAGGGTAACAGATTACTTTCAAAAATCCTAACAACTATGCTTAACATTCCCAGGTATTATTAATTCATCTTTTCATATTGTGCTGTTTTTGATGAATGGTATATTTCATTAGTCCATTAAAACTGTGACCCCAGATGTTCATGCTCCCTAATTCAATTTCATTGTACATATTTCTTACAAACTTTTATTGAAGCGTCTTTAACTATTCCAGTGTACCGGTTTCTAAATTCTGGTCTTGATGTTGAAACATGCCTTACTCACACAAGTATTAAATATAATAAAATTACAATTAAAGAAAAAATTATATATCATTACTAATTATTATTACCAAGCAAGTTACTCAATAGCTCAATACACTGGGCAGAATTCATATTTTAGTTTAATTTTTGCAAATTTTAAGTTCAATCGAAATTTTTAATTTTGCAAATTTTAAGTATAAATGTACACAAAAATAATTCTTGATATATGCTCTTTCTTTTTCAGTTCTAAAGATACATGTGAGACTCAATATTCGGTCAACCCAGAGCTGGCCTCCCTGTCTTATTTCCACCCATCAGAAGGGATATCAGACACCTCTTTTTCTAAGAGTGCTGAGAGCAGCATATTTTGGGGCAAGACTTCCTCTGAAATTAGAAGAGCAAATGCAAAAAGATCAAAATCTAGAACTTTGACAGATATGATTTCCACAGCCTCAGAAGATATATATATAAATGATGAGTCAGACTTCCCTCATTTTGAGGGACCGAATGAGGAAATCCAAACTGAATAATTATTCTTTTTTTTCCATAAAAAATAAAAAGCACCTACTTTTGTGACTTAGAATAATGTCATGATTTTGAAACCCTACTGAGCTGCATCTGAATTTTCTGGTGTCTTTAGAAGAAGGAAATATTAAATAAAATTTTCTTACTTATGAAGATTATTTAATTGAAAATGTACATGGAAATTATTTAAAGTGTGGGAATATCGCCAAGTAAAAATAATCCTGGAAAGTGACTTATAAAAAGTGTGTATGAGGCCCCAGGTTCAGTCCTTGGAATTTCCACCAAAAAAGAAAAAAATGCAGTCTAGGTTGCTTATTTAAAAATGAAGACATCTAGATATTTACCTTATCAAGGGGCATTTTGAGGGATTCCAGGCTGATCACCTATGCCCCATCCCTACCAAAGCTAAAAGAATATCTGTTCCAGATCTAGCTACAAAACAACGGAGTCATATCAAGAAATGAAACTAAATTAGTGCTAGAGACTCCCAGCATTCTTGAATTGTTTAAAAGTCAACCAGGGAGCAGTGCGACAGTGGCTCTGTGGCAGAATTCTTGCCTACCATGCCAGAGACCCGGGTTTATTTCCTGGTGCCTGCCCACGCCAGAAAAAAAGAAAACCAACCCTAAAAGTCAACCGGGTTCCTCACACGGGACAAAGAGTAAGACAGAAAAAAAGCCCCCCATTTCTAGAGTATCCATAATTGTTTGAGATAACATGGTGTCCCAGAAGAAGAGAAACAGAGAATCCCAGCACAAAATTTTCTAGAGGAGGGATTCACAGACCCATAGCCTTTAGAGCTGGAAGGCCTTTTCTCTCTCTTTCCCCAGGCATCTGGGCTCATTATGCTCTATTTGAGGAAAAGCAAAGCATCTCAAAGACTAATTCAAATTATTAACGACCTGTGAGGCTATGCATCCCGAGAGTGTTTCAATTTATGACGTGGACACCAGGAATAGGAATATTGACCCGTTCTCAGGAGTAAGTCTCCACTGAAAGGGCTTGAGAGACTTTTCTGGATTTGTGTGAATGGGGTGGGGTAAGGACTTGTGGCAGGCTTCATTGCTCCCCTAAAATCCCATCACGTTATTGAGACCTACTTCATGCTAGGCTCTTCGGTTTATTATATCACATGGATTTCTATTACTCTGTGAAAGGTGGGTTCGTTTTACAAATCAGGAAACGCAAACTAGGTAAGTCAGATACTTTGCCTGAGGTGATTCTGAAGCTAGGATTTACTTCAAAACACAGGTTTTCTGCATGATCCATATAGGTTCATAGCCAAACTTGTAAGAAAGGTCAGAGGACTTTGTTTAGGAATAAGGTAGGCCCAGCAAGCATGAGGCTTTTTAACTCAGGTGTTTTCTCAGCTCTTGGGAACTTGTTCTCCCTTCCTCTGGCTTCCATCTCCAAGAATCTCCTCCCCCATGGAGAACAGACACACTTTACCCTCACCCACCATTTCCCGTACCATCCATTCTCCCTCACTTCCCATTTCTTCCTGAGCCTCCAGCCTCTGTCTTACCATTGGCTGGGAAAGCTACAAAGCTCCGCCTTTGGGTAGCAATAGACTATAAAAGATGGTACCCTGGAGAGAAATGCGAGGAGCCAGACAGGTGCTTACTTTTGCCTGATCTCTGCCAAAAGTGAACACAGTTTCTGTGTCAGCTGGGGTGGCCTTGAGCAGCGGCCCATGCTGCCTTCTGCAGGTTACTTTTGCAATTTCCCATGCCCCTTTTCCAGCCAACAAGCCAGGGATGGGTGCCAGCGTTTGTACTGCCAATTCAGGCACCAGGAGATGCTGTGGGGATTGAATGAGGCAGGGAGCTGCAGCTGCTTGGCGGGGCCCCACGTGCAGAAGAGCCACGCTGAGTCCACGGGTGAGAACGGGTTTGTGGGTGGACTCCGGGAGGAATGCTACCGATCACGCCCACCCATCCTTGGGAGGGACCAAGGATTTCCTTGATTGGAAATAGGTGTAAGGGTTGCTTTTGAATTAATATCACTTGTCTCCAGCTCTAACGTAAAGCCTTGTAAAGAGAGAGAAAGTTCATTGAAGTAGCATTACCCTGGCGAAAATGTCTGAAATGGCCACAAGAGGTATGTTAATATTTTTTTTAATGGCCCTCTCATTCTCAGACATTTGGCATAGCTTGTAAGGTGCAGTTGGAGGTATTTTAAGGAAGCTGGGAGCTCACCAGCAGGCATGGGGAATGTCAGGTAGGCCTCAGGTCAGCCTCTGCACACTCGACTTTTTCTGCTCCTTACTTGTGTTCACCTTCTCTTCTCCCTTCTCCTCTAGGAGTGAGGAGGGGGTGGTACAGCCCAAGCTGATGGGGAGGGATCGTCTCATTTCACCACTGTTGATCCTCCATACCACTGCAAAACCTGCACTTCCTAAGCAGGTTCTCTGGACTTCTGATGCTTTCTCTGAAAAGGTGTAATAAAACCAGTATCTTTTGTAACTCACCTGTCTCTTTCCATCTCAAAACACTCTATTTCCTTCCCCTGATGCACACTAACCTGACTCGTCCCAGGTTTCACTGAGCGGCTTTAACCTAAGCTCAATTCTGCACAATCACCTCAGAGTTGCTTGTGTACATGTTGGTGTTCCCCTACTGTTTTTTATTTGACTACTTAGGGTACTTAAAGTCAGTTCCTACAAATTGGCACGAAGAGTGGTAAGAATAAAAGCACTTGCCTTAGAATGAGGAAACAAAATGCTTCAGTGTCCACAAGAGTAAATCTGCCCTGCATTGAGAGTCCTTTTGGGGTGTGTTTTTGAGGTTCCTGAAAATGGGTTGGGGGCGTCGCGACGATGTTTGGGATGGTGGTCGGCATGGGCAGGCCGGTTCCAAGGGCACTTCCTGCTCCCCAGGTGCTGCTGCTGCCCTCACTGCAGAGAACCAGCTCTGGGGCCTGTGTGCGCAGCTAAGGTAGGGCCCTGGGCCAGAGTCACAAAGCCAGTGAGTAGCTGGAGAAGAGCGTGGGTTGGGCATGTGGTCTCCTTGCAAGAACCAGCAAATGTCAGTTCCTGGGAGCATCGAATCCTGGAAAGGTGTGCATCCAGTTTGCTGATTCTAAGATGCATGAGTATGTCTTGTGTGGTCTTACCCTCTCTCCCCGTCACCCATGCCCAGCATGAATTGTTCTAAGTGGTTTATATGCTCTTGTAAGAAGAGGTGGGAGTGGGACTCCCCTTAAAGGAGTAGGATGGGAGCTGGAAGCTACGCTTTTCTAACTCTGGTGGGCAGAGGCAGTAATTAAAAATCAAAGGCAGCTGTTCCCAAGTCCTTCTAGCCAGAAGAAAGATTATAAGTGTGCTCCCAAACTTCAAAATGAACACTCCAAATCTAACTTGGGGGAGCAAAAATTTAAACTGCTTGTGACGTAAAGGGAAAGTATAATCAGATTGCTTTCAGTAGTGTCTCCAAAGAATTGTTGAAAGAGCATTTCCTCCACTGTGGCAACCATACATAACGAAGCTTATGCCAAAATGCGTTTCAGACCAGTTATTTAAAATTCACTCCTCTTTCCAAGTTTAGTTAAAGAGAAATTAGACCCAGGCGTTTATATCTGGATTGCAGACTAATTCTCACTCTTGTGCTTGCTCCTGTTCTACTCTTTCCATCAAAATGTCCTACTCCGAGTACAATGTTTTGGGTTTTAATAAAGTTAATTTCTCAATTAAAATGAATAGTGAGTCAGAAGATATTGAACCAGAGGACGCTTACTCTTTAGAGAGAAACATTTGTGTGTGTTATCAAAGTATAGAGGTTATCTAAAATAAATTCAGATTTTTTCTAAAGCATCCTTTATACCTCAGATCTGAAATTTCTTTGGGTATATGAGGATCCCATAATTGATATCAGGAAGTTTATCTTAGAAAGAGGAAAGAGGTTGTGATTCTCTAGTAAAAAGTTAGGAAGGAGCTGCCAGGGCCTTAGGGATAACCATTACTTTCAGCCTCATCTCTTGTCACTCTCCTAGCTTTCCTCACGCGTATGGGTCTGGCTGCTCTGAAATTTCATTTTTCAAACAATTTTTTTAGATTTTTTTATAGTTGGAGAGTTTCTGCTTTGTTTTTAGGCATCCTATAGAACAGCAGGAAGGATATGGAGTAGGTGGGTACCCACTAAATTAAGACTAGTGATTTAAACCTAAAATTGTGGAGCTGTAATCCATACCAAACTCTGAAATCTGTTCTATAACTAATTGCTGCAAAGTGCTTTGCAATTTATTGCCCTTTTTGTATCTATGTTATTTTTCACAATAAAAATAAAGATAAAGAATAATGACATATAGCTTTCTCTATAGCTATATAAGATTTATTGTTATGTGAAGATATAGACAGTTCCGACTAAGTGGCCTTCAGCTTTTGAACCACTTCTAAATTGTCACTGATTGGTAATAAATAATGTGAGTTGTTTATATCCAAATCATGTCACATTGACACGGTTTAAAAATTATGCATATATCAGAATCTGTCCTAGCAGTGTGAAGTCACTTTAGTAATAAGGCGTGAGTGCACCTTAACAGTCATGGGAATTGGCTAGAAAATTGAAGGTCTTACACATGAGTAAGTCATTGATTTCTTATTCTCCTTCCAAGAGCTGATCAATTGGTAAACTACCCCCTATTTTTAAGGTTGGGTTTGAAAGAGTTAATTTCATTCTGTTAGGAAGCCGTTTGTCCAGGAAATCTGGACTCTTCATTTCATCTTAAGGGGTTTTAAAGATAAACAAAACTCATTTCCATTGACAGCACTAGGTACAACCATGGAAGAATTGGAGAGAATCAACAAAGAAATTGAGTCAGTCAAGACTGAGGTTGAAGAAAAGCAGAAGAGGCTCTCCCAGTTCACTTTAGCCCATGAAGAGCTATCCCAAAGCCCTGTGGCCTTCTTCAGCAACACAGAGGTGAGACAAGATTTCCCTGAAAATCCCCTGTTCACAAGGGAAAAGTGGAATGTACCATCAGTGAACAATGACAGTCAGTCTGCAAAGTATGTGGTGGACCATAAGTGTCCAGCAACTGATCTTGAATATGATCCCTTGCTCAATTATTCTGCATGGCTGCTTGGAGCCTCTGATGAAAAGCACAATGAGACTGATAAGCAGCAATTTTGTCACTTGAAAAAATGTGTGGGCAAAAATTGCCACAAGTCTCCAGAAAGCCAAAGATCCTATGTTTCACCAATAAGAATTAAAATAAATCTTCAAGAATCTGATGAAGATGATCTTATAATAGATGAACCTCCACTCATGCCTGTTTCTAAGAAATCTAAACTAATTAGAGTTTTCAAGCATCAGAATATAGATGAAAAGATACATATGATGCCCCTGGAGGAGAGAAATCTTCAAATTAGTGGCACAGAAGAAAAAGGAGATAAAACGCAACAAGCCATGCAGATCAATGATGACAATAACAATGAGCTATTTAAAATGCCCATGAAAACCTTGTTGAATTCTGAAAATGATGTAAACTTGTATCATGGTAAAAACCACATTTCTGAAATGGGATGGCTTGGTGATGAGAAGAAGCATGTATGTATTTCAGAAGATGTGTCTTGTGCACCTCTCAATGACAGAGAAATACAGGAAGAAAGTCGTAATGAAAGCTACTCAAAGAGCAAAAGACATGTAAAAACAATTTCTAAGGCTCAAAAAGAAGAAAACAAATGTTGTTATTCACCAAGCCAACCCCAACTCTTTTATTCCAACGAGCCTGTAAAAGACAATGTGCTGACAAGGCAAGAGAACAGTCAGGACTTCACCACTTTTGGAGACAGCAAATCGTTCGAGTCGGATTCTGCTAAGGAGCTTCCTGACGATGACACCCCCTCTGACTCTGATGACACTATGGAAGAATGCCTTCGAATTTTTAATGAGTTCACAGAAAGTAAAGTTCATAAGGGAGAGACTGCTAAGCAGGTTGGTGGGTTTTTCTCTTTTTCTTTTCCTAATTTTAGGGGAAAGTATAGTCTAACGGTTTTATCAACATATCTATAAAGTATTAGAAAAATACTTTGATGATGACCACCCATAGAATCTTGAAGATTTGACAGTTTTCAGAAGCCATAGAGTAATTTATAGTCAATTTCTCAACTTAAAGGATTCTTTCTTAGGCATGTATATATATGTCAAGGAATATTATCCAAATTCTATGATCTTTGATGAATTGATAAGTTGCTCGATACTTTCATAGCTGAGATTCCTGTGGCTTTTCAAGAAGCATGCTAAAGTTGCCTTTATTCTGATATTGGATCATTCTAATCTTATCTTTCTTCTATTAGGCTTCGGGAAAGCACATGGAGCTGGATATGTTGTACTACAAAAACACTTTTGGGCGAAAAAAGAGAATTGCACACACTGCCAAGTTTGATGTGAGTCATTTGGTTCCTTCTCCTCAACCCACATAAAACTTCATAAAATGTATGCCTTGTCATTTCCAGCTTTAAATATATTCTAGTACTTGTCTTGTCATCTACCAGGGGATACAGGTGGGCAGTCAGCAAACTGATTTCTAGTTCTAAGCATTTTCTATAGCCTTCATTTTTTTCCCTATTACCTAATATTTTCACTAAAAGCATGTATAGTGTCATCATTGTACAGATTTTTTTTTTTGCATGGGCATGCACCAGGACTCGAACTGCACAGCTTTTTAATTATGCATTAATAATTTTTCCAAGTAACTTGAACCTCTAGTAATTAATTATAAATACTGAAGTTCTTTTATGATCTATAAAGAAGTTGAAGAAGCAGTGAGAAATAAATTTATTTTTTTCAAACTTAATGACATTTAACATCAAATTAAATTTTTTTAAAATTTAATGATATTTAACACCAACTTTAATTCTCTCATTTTGTCTCCATCTAATTTGTTCTTGGCACATTCTGACCGCAGGACCTTCTGCGTTATGCAAATAAGACTTTATACTTCCAAGTCACAAAGAAGAACCTAAATTCGAGTTCTTCTCCGAATAATTTGGGTGTCTTTGGGCAAGTTATTCAATTCTCTGACCTTTGTTTTCCTCATCTGTGAGACAGAAGTATCAGGTGTCTATTCCAGTGCCAGAACTACAAGCCCTCAAATTAATTCTCTTCCCCTGCTCTCTTTCTCATGAAGGAAGTTTTGGGGAGGCTGACATTATTTCCCTTTAATTATGATGCTATTTTACTGTGCTATATCACTCCCTCAAAACAATCTTATATAGAAATAATTGTTGATTTTATCTATTATTTCCTGAAAATAAATTCACACAAATGAAAGTAACTGGACAAAAAGAAATAATGAATTTTAAGTTTTTTAAGGCACGTTGCCATATTGCCCTTCAGAAGGGTCATAATTGACCGTATTTCAGGGTTCCTTCCTTCCAAACCCTTACCAGCAATAGATATTACAACTTTTATATTACCCAACCATCTGGATGGAATCGTATTTCCTTATCTTACATTATATTTCTTTAACTACTGTGAAGCTGAGCGTTCTTTTTTTTTTTTGTCCCACTGCTTTCTGGTAAAGAATGTTGCTATGAAGAAGTCTGATACTAGTTTGCAATTTCTCTCCTTCTAAGTCCGCTGACACATTTGTCTGGTTCCTTAAAGGAGTTTTTCCTTAACTTCAAAGTCTAGTAACTTTAGTAGGATGTATCTTATTGTTAGCTATTCTATTCTATTTTTTCCCTGCGTACAATATGTCATTTTCACGAGATTTGCGTTTTTTCTTTTATTTCAAGAAAATGTTCTTAACCTGTATCTTTAAAGAGCTGCTCAATTCCATTATTCTGTTTGCTTCTGGGCTTTGTTGGGTCACATGCTATATGATAAATGTCAGTTTATTGCTAGCCTTGGCTTTGAGGTTCCCAGAGAGCCTATGTGACAGAAAGAAGCTGAAGTCTTCTTATCAACACTATCCATGTATCACTTCACTTGTTTGATGTTTGCCCTACAGGCTCCCACCAGTAAAGAGACCATCAGCCCATTCAGGGGAGCAGCCTCACAGCTGACTTCCCACGCTGGAATCCCTCGCACCCAGCAACAGGCGGGGCAGGCGACGGCTGTGGGGAATGGGCAGGCTCTTGTGGCTGCCACGTCAGAACAGAAGAAAAATATGTTTGCGTGCCCAGCCCCCCAAGCCCAAAGAACTGCCTCAGGAGGTATGGAAAAAATATATATATTCCTACATATTTTAAAGCATTTATTAAGAAATGGAATTTTACCTTACTTTGTAAGGTTTTTGTTTTTGTTTTTGTTTTTGTTTTTAACAGGGGCAGGCACCAGGGATGCCTGCTGAGCCACCATGGCCCGCCCTGTAAAATATTTCTTTTAAAGTCCAAATAATACTGATTATATTTGAGCCAATGATATGCCAGCTTTACAAGAAATAATATGATCAAGCATGATATTTAAATATTTCATGATGTTTATCCCTAAATGCTAAGCAATAGATGGTAGTATTCTTACAGAAGCAAATTGCTTTATTAAAAATTTAGCTCATTATTGCATTTGTACTTCTGAGTCTGCTGTACTGGGATTCTTTTCTGGGATTTTTGTATGTGCATTTGTATTCTTCAAGAGAATTCCTACTTCAAACCTGTAAATTAAGCATTGTGAAATCTCAAATTAAAAATTAAACTCCAATCTTCTAATGCTAATGCCATTAAAATGTACCCATTCTCTTTTATTGCCCATTGAAACATCTTAGAAAATTCACTTGCATCAAACAGCCTTCATCTGGATGTAGCTCTTACAGGGGAACACCCAACTGAAAAACCAAGCAGAGCACACATTCCTGTGAAAAGTTTTGCTTCTTTTCCTGTAAAGGTATCGTAAACTAGGTCTGAAGACCAGACAATTCCATTTCTAATAAGTGCCATATCCTACATACATACACAGCCTCTACAAGAGTGACTATATTCTGTCTGTCTGAAATTCCCTAATTCAAATAAATGCCAGAGCTGTTAGAGAGAAATTCCGATGTTCTTTAGGTTGCTGTTGGATATAGTTATTTTTATATATGATATGATTTGTGGCTGCCATTTTTAGCTATTTTGTTCATCCTATCCTTAGAAATATTAGGTTTTTCTTTAAGACCTAAAACATTTGTGACTGTGATTAATTTAAGCCTTCTTCAAAGATAAGTCTCACATTGGAATGTATCTGTCAAGCCCTATGCAGTGAGGTGTGTGTTTGTGTGTGTGTGTGTGTGTGCTGGTGTGTATGAGACAGACACCTTTAATAAATACTTCCATCAGTGAGATGATAATAAAACCTTCCTTCGTAAGTAATTTTTCTTCTACTTGCTGAAGTGAAGTTTTTTTCTTCTGTTTACCAAATATTTTGTATCAGAAGACTACCTCTAAATTTGAAGGCTTTCTCCCTCCCTAAAATGTCTTTGAATTGTAAGGGAATAACTATTGAAAAATATAACATTGGGTTTTTTTTTTTTCCAAAAAGTGAGGCATATTAACTCATTCCAGAATTCTCATAGTCTACGTACACCCTTCAAAGGGAATGCTAAAATTGTTGATAGGAGGAACCATTTTAATATTGAGTATACACAAGTTCTTTCTAAATTTTATCTAAGTCCTAACGTTTTTCTTAATAAAATTGTATCAGAAAGACATTGAAACATATGTTTCTTTTAAGAAAGGTAAACTACTTTTCTATATGTTAATCAGAGGACCAAATCACAGCTCTGAGAAACTGGATGTGGAAACAGTGTACAATTAGCTTTCTGGTGCTCATGCAGGTAGCAGTCTCACTTCTCCCTGTTTGAGTGCAATTTTTGTGTCTCGTATTTATTCTACTTTTAATGAATTTAAACCTTGAAAGCATTTTTCAAATTAATTTTTATTTAGCGCTTGCCTAAGATGCTTTTACTTATTTCATACAAATACTAAGATTGTTAAACAGAAATTCGCGTTCTTTGCTCTGCTCAATAATTCCATTTGTAACAAGGTACCAAAACATAAGGTGGCCAACCGGAAGCGGGCTTCGGTATCATCAGAATCCTCACCCAAAGTACCTGAAGAAACAAGACAACGCTATATCAACCTCTTTTTTGAGAAGTATTTGAGAGTTTATGAAAAGGAGCATGAGGCTTTTAATAAGGTCAATATTGAAATTGTAATTTGTCTTAAAACAAAATAAGACGCTGTTATGCTATTTCAGTGATATCAAACCACAAATGTTTTCTGTGTATGTAGGGGAGGCACCATCTCTTCTGTTATATACTTTTCATTTCTTTATTTCTCCTTTCTAAGCAGGATTAGTTTGATTTTTCAATGGTATCCTACCCTGTCCTGCTCGGAACCCATGGGTTTCTGAAGATAAGCATGGAATTGGGGCTTACAGTTATTGTCAAAGATTTGAGAGGTTTTAATTTGGGAAAGTAGGTCTAGACAAGGCGGTACAAACCCAGGTGACTCCAGGAGTAAGTGAGTGTCAGCAGGTGTAAGTCTAGAGTGGTGAGGGTGGCTGACGAGACAGTATATGCCCCGTCTACCGAGGGGCAGACCCTCCTCGGCTCCAGCTGATTTTTTGCAGTTTGGAAATTCAATTCCAGTGTTGACAGATCTTCAACCTTCCAATAATTTTAATGTAAAAATCTCAATTTAAATACTGTTGGACAAATGCATGCTTGAGCACTAAATTTGGGCTTGGTGTTGCCCGATCTCTGATTGAGGCTAATTTAGATTACTCTGGAGGTTATGGAAAGAGCCATGGGCGGATGTAACAGGAAGGAGATTTCAGGCCAAAGTGTAGGAGACCTTAAAACTGTTATATTGTCCATACAATAGCAGCTTCATAAGGCAATGATATGTCAATGGCTAGAAATATTTGAGGTTTAAACTAATTATTTCCTGTTAGCTGAACTCTGAGTCAAATCAAATACCCACAACAAGCTGGGAAGATTTTCCAGGGCAAAATTGACCACTCTGGGGATGATGCTTTTAGCGTAGCTGTAGAAGTTGTTTCTCTGCGTGGGCAACAAGAACGCGATAACCTGGCCACAGTGTCACTGAACTGGGGGGTGGGGGAGGAGGCATAGGGAGAGCCTCAGGTTAAAATGTCAGACCCCACTGTCCTACTGACGTTCGGCCATTTCTCTCAGGCCATTTTTACTTTGATCTGTGACTATGGTTAAGTTTTAGAGTTCTGAAATTGTCAATTTTTGTTGCTTTGTGACTATCCTCATTGTTCTAGTGGGAGAGGGAGTTCAGCAACCTTCTTTCACCATTCCAGAAGTCAGACGCTCCCCACCTGCCAGGGTTCTGTATAGGTCACAGAATAATGGCAAAACAAAAGCAAATATTAAGAGGATCCTCGTATTGATAACTGTCTCTCTTTTTCTTCCAGCTTTGTCTTTTTCAGTGTCTCTATCTTTTCCTCTCTGTTCTCCTTCCCCCACCCTCCTTAGTGCAGGGGAAAGAGTCTTGGCTTTGGTATTTGGGCACATCTGGCCCACCGTAAGAAAGATATTTAGTTTTCCTGAGCATCAGATTCCTTATATAAAATGATAATGATTCCCATCCTCATAGACCAGCAATGAAGATTAAATGAAAAGCACTCAACGTGGCCATGACAAACATATGTCAACCTAATAGGTACACAATAAAGCATTAATAATACAATATTTAATATATTTAATATTTATTATTACATTCACTCTGTTTCTCCCATACTTCATCCCTTTTACTGCCTTAGATTATGAGCCCTGACTTAGAAATGGTAATAGAAGGATAATGAAAAGAAGATCATGTCTGCCTTTTGCTGTGTGACTTTAAGTCCCTGTTTTCTCCTTTTAAATGAGAATGACAATATATACTTCTGCCACATTAGGGAACTGCTTTGAGAATACATAAGCACATATACCCTAGAAATTTTGTCTAGGCTTTGCATGCACTGTGCATCCCGTATAGATATACAGTGGTCTTTATATGACACAGACAAAGTATCTAGTTCTTGGGTTTGACTCAGGGGATTATGTTTATTTATTTTTTTCTTTCCTGCTCAGAAAACATAGACACAAAATGTAAAATAAGTTGCTTTTTATTTATGTGCCACTAATTCCCCCCATTCCTTGTTGGATAAATATTTTGCCAGACTTTTCCGTTAAATTGAAAGTGGCATAATTGTTTATAGACGTTGGGTTTCATATCTTCATTTAATTATTCAATTTGTGATCTAGGCAATAATAGAAGAAAAGGCCATTTATGAACGATGTGGCAGTAAAAATATGTATGTGAACATAGCAATAAATGCTCTTAAGAAGTTGAGAGATCAAGGTAATTTCTTTCCAATTAATTAAATGATGATAAAAACTTGTAATTAAAACCTGACACTGAATGTGTTTTACTCTTTATTAGCAGGGTCATTTTTAGATTTTCAGTGGAATTTATTTTCCTAAATATTACCTTCAGTAAAACGTGCAGCTGGCATTTTATTGAAAATAGGTTAGATTTGAAACTGGACATATAAATATAACCTCATTGAGAGATTATCAGTGAGATATTAAAATTTTTTTTTCTGTTAATAGAAGTAACTGACCTCCTTGTGGAGAAGGTGGAGTTATAAAAAGAGAAGATAGAATTTAACAAATAAATATGACTGTTGAATCATTATATTGATATTTCTTTTAATCTCCAGTGTCTTGGAGCAGCCAGAAGGAAAACCCTAAAATTGTGGAACTGTAACTCATATTAAACTCTGAAACCTGTTCTATAACTAATTGTGGCAGTGTGCTTTGAAATTTAATGCTTTTTTTGTATATATGTTATTTTTTACAATAAAAGAAGACTAGTGCTCTAGAAGGACTCTGATGAAGCAGTAGAAAACAAATTAAGAAAAAAAAAAGTAACTGGTCTCCTTGTGGAATAGTGTATCTCTGCCTTTTTTTTTTTGTTATTGTTCCCCTAAGAAATATTTTTCAACATCGTCTTTCCAAATCTGCATCACTCACCAAGAAAATAAATACTGAGAAATAAATTTTGTTGGATAGAGTTGAGTTTTGTAGAGACAAAATATCTGTCACATCTAAGAGTGGAAGAAACATAAAGAAAGAAACTCCAGCCAAATCAATTCTACCAGTAAAGAGAAATTATTTTTTTTAATAGAAATTCTGTAGAACAGCTTCTTGCATATTTTGCTGCAAGTATTTTCCTCAGTTTGTCATTTGTGCCTCAACCTTGTTTATCAAGTTTTTATTATGTAGATGTTATTTTTTAAATGTAACCAGTCTCTTCCTTTTCAGTTTTGAGGTTTTGTGCCAGATTCAGAAAGCCCATCTCAAATTCAGGAATATAAAAACTGTTCATTTGTCATTTTTGTGGCATTTTTATGTATAACACTTTAAGGAGACTTAAATACATTTTAAAACATACAAGGATTAGTTTAGAGTTGTCATTCTAATTTTTTTTCATCTTCCTTTCATAGAGAATATAGCACATGGAAATAGAACATAGAGGTCTAATTACATATTTTAAATACCCTCAATGAAAACAGAAATGGTTTGCCAACTGTAACTGATTCAAATTTGGCAAACTCTATACAATATGTGAAATATGTTGGCTTGGGCAAATTTCAAGTCCTTAGTTCACTGGATTTAACTTTTTTCCTAACTTGGAATTGGTTATGACTATATATCATCTCACATATTAAATGCTTATCTTTAGGAAAAAATATTTTCACCATGCTACAGAACTTTGCTTTATGTTTTTATGAACCGAATTGATAATTCAATGTTTCAAGAGAAAAGTTCTTTTGTCTTTCAGATGTGTCTAGAAGTGGCAATGACAAGACAACTGGATTTAAAAAGAATGAAAAGAAAAATGGTAAGTTTAGCAAAATAAGCATAGGCCTTTGCAATTGTTACCTTAAAGAGGGAAATGTATATGGTAAAATGCAATTAGCAAACAGTTGTATTTATGAAGAGTCAGCCAAATACTATGCATATCTGGTCCTTTTTAAAAATGAGTATACAAAGGAGAAAAAATGACTTTTAATTAAGCAATATTTAAATTGAATTCTGAACTTTTTTAAAATTTTTGTTGTTGTTGTTGTCAACCTATGTCCAGTCACCTAGTGTAATGCTTCTCAAACTCTGTGTTTTTAAATGCAAATGTTTTTAAATGCAATGTTTATAAATGCAAATTGTGATTCCTTCGGTCTGGGAGGGGCCTCAGATTGAACTTCTAACAAACTCCCAGAAGCGAGAAGCTGGAGAGGAAGAGTTACTTTTAATTTGATTGTATTTTGAATGAAACCAAATGCTAGTGCTTCTCCTCTAAGAAAGCAGTGTATATAAGAATTGAAACAAAATAGGTGCTTTTGAATTTCCTAAATCTCTTCATACAGAAAAATTTTTCCTTTTACAAAAAGATTTACCAAAGAATGCCTAGCAGATTCCTCTGGAGTGTTTAATAAGAAATTAAAGAACCTGTTTTTAAGAACCTGTTAGCATGAGGGCCTTGGACCTGGGTTGGGAAGAGATACTTGGTATTGAAAATAGATACTGGGAAGAGCTGCTCTGCCAACGTAAGGGTCGTCATATTCCCATTATGTTAGGGGCTTGTAAGCTCTTGCAGTAACCTCATCTGATCTGGAATTATGACTCTCCAAGCACAATTCAGAAGCAGGAGATCCGGGCGTGTGTGTGTGCTGGTCTACGTCACCGAGGTCGTGTGACTTCACTTTTCTAGTCTCAATTTCTTCATCTGTGAAAATGAAATCAATATCCTGGCCTTTTTTGTGGGTTAATGTGAAACTTTAAGCAAAGTCTTTAGAGCACTTTCTGACGTGCTTACTATGCTATAGCTACTACCCATGTAATTCATACTTTCTTTCCTCCAAATCGTAGGATAGTTGGGGAGGGCGGGAACAATAGTGATTTTGTGGTGGTTGTTGTTGGATAATGGATATGAAGACATGGAACCCTTCTAGGGTACTACCGACTTACAGTTAACCAGAATCCTAGCATTGCGGGTCTGAAAGGATTCTCCTACTCTACGCGTCCCACTACTTAACAAAGCCCCCCAAAAAGAAAATGCTATTTAGATTCTATTGAGCAATTTCTTTCTTTCTTAGAACTCACAGGAATTATTCTGTACAGACATCTTAAAGACTATCTCTTAACTGAAGAGCAGTTACATGAAAATAACTACCCCCAACCAAACCCTGACAAACCAGGGAGTGTTCTGTTAAATCCAAGCGTGGCAAAAACTCCTGGAAATGATGGTAAGTAAATGGGACAGAGGATTATCCTGTCTATGTGTTAAGACTATAACTCTAGGCCCAGTGTTCTGATAATTCTTAAAGGAAATGATGTTTGTGGCCAGTGTAACTAGACTACTGAGGAAAGCTTTATTTCATTTCATTTCCCTTATCTAAGTATTTTACTTAAGTAATCAATTTTATTAAATCCTCATAGCAACCATTTGAGATAGATACTGTTATTACCCCCACACAGATGAGGAAACCGGGGCTCAGAGAAGTTAAGTAACTAGTCAAAGGTTAGCAAATAAGTGGTAGATCCAGGATTTGAACACAAGAAGTATGACTCCAGAGCATCCATTCTTAACCACTATGCATGTGTGTGTGTGTGTGTGTGTGTGTGTGTGTGTGTGTATGCAATGCCATGTTCTAAATAATGTTTACCCTTTCTTAGGAATTCTTATTTAAAAGATTTATAATCTGACTTTTTCTGAAAATACTAAGCGTTGTTAGTTATTATAGTCATCCCCTCCGTACCCCCAAAAAAAGCTGTGTGGTGGGGTTGGGGAGGAGGGCAAAAAATAAAATAGAATAGAATAGAATATTCAGTATCACAACAGTCAAATCTTAGGATGAATGGGAACTTGAGATACAGTTATAAACATTTTTTTTTCAGTGACTAGAAATATTTATTTTCATTTTTTACATCTTTGGAAATTCTCCTTTGAACTTTTCTTTGACCTTTGTGGTTTTTATTTCTTTTGAATCCCCTCAATGGAAGGCAGTATTTTTAGAGGTTAAGAATGTAGGCTCTGGACAAGGAAGTCAGGCAGATTTGGGTTTGGATGCTGAGAAAGTCAGTTTAACCTCTTCCAGCCTGTTTCCTTGTTCTGAATATTGGGGATAACGGTAGCTACCATTATCTGTTGCTGTGAGAGCAGGTAAAATAAGGCATGTAAGTATTTGGCACAGTGCCTGGCCTTATAATAGAAACTCAAATAACAGTTGCTATTATTATTATTGCTATCATCAGGAACTAGTCTCAGGGTTATTAGTAGAAAAACAAGTATTCATGAGCAGGTCTACTGAAAAGCCCAAAGATACTATCAATACCTTAATAAACATACAAATCACTATGGGCAAACTCTTAAAGGGATAAAATAGTAAAGAAGACGTGGGTCCTATGCAAGGAGTTATTACTAGGTACTAGAGTAGGTGACTGATCAAATCGGCTAAGTCAAACAATGAGACACATTTCCTTGACGGGCATTTGGGCTGACTCTGGAGGTGAGCAGGGAACTCTGGGGCAGTGAGTACCCCTCTGAGTGATCCTGTTACTTTTTCTCTTTCTGTGTGATCGAACTGGGGCGGGGTACGTGCTTTCTACAGCATCAAGAGTGCAGAGGCAACACCCCACATTCCGGTTCCTTCATCTCTTCTTTTGTCCCCTATCCGATCATGAATATCTCCACTTCATGTTTTAGCTTCTAAGAAGATCTGTTGTCGGTGCGGGAAAATATATAGTGTGACTCCCTCCGGCAAACACGTTAGGACAGAGGAATGTAACTACCACTTTGGCCGAGTATTGAGTCATAAAGGCAAGTATTTGGTAGTTTTGCTTCATTTACTTGGCTCGCTTTGGTGAGCACCACTGCCAAAAGTTGTTCAGAGAAAAGTGGAATAAAATGTTCCATTCATTATATTTTTGTTAAATGCAGTCCAGTAAGGAGAAGCGATTAACTTTGAAGTTTCAAATACAGACATCTTGTTTGGACCAATTCTTATCCCTGCAGCTCCCTGGCTCAGAACCCCAAGGCTAGGGCAATTTTTCTACCTTCTTAAGACCATACTCCAGTCATTCAGCTGCCACCTGACCTTACCTCTCTTCCGCATGCCAGCATTATGTTCATTTCTTTCCTGATAGCTTTAATTTCTTGCCCTCCTCCCCCACTGCCCTCCCATGGCAAAACCCTAAGCCCAGATGACGCAAACCGTTGGCTTCTCTAGGTTGGCCCTTCTCTTTATATTTCTTCTCACAAAACTCAAATGGGCAGCGTGTGACTCTGATGTGCTTGGTTACCCAGTTTCCACTTTGTCCAGTTTTTAGTTTTCTCTCTTTATGCCTCCCCAGTCTGCAGCTCCTTTTTGCAGACAACCATGCCTAACTCCTCACTGAGAAAACTGAGCCTTTGGGAACTAATACTGTGCTCTTCCTTCCTCTAGATTTACCCACATCTGGACTGTCTGCTGCTTCCTGGGGTTACAATGGAGGAAGCATCCCGGCTCCTACCAAAGTCCCTCCCGTGTCATCTCCCTCCTTGCTTCTTCTCAAAGACTCTTCATACTCCCCTCCCCACAAGATCGGCTCATCCCCTCTGCATATTGTTCTGGTATCTCTCATCTGTTTAAACAAACAAATAAAACCTCCATGACCCCAGTCTCCTGCTTCGGAGCCACGCCACTCTTATTTTTCTGTCTGTTGCACTTCATCATCACTTTAAGAATTGTCCAACCACTCGACTTCACTCCCTCCACTGACTGCTGAAACCCACACTTCTGGCCTGTTTCCAACTTACCTTTCTTGTCTTTTCAGCATTTTCCCACCTTTCAACCCTCTCCTCTTAGTTTCTGTCACAATGCATACTTCTGTCTTCCTTCCTCCTTTTCCAGCTCTTTCAGTCTTCTGCTAAATATTCCTCCTCGCAACCTTCAGTGAAATTCTCAGTGCTTGGTTGTGGGCCCTTGGTTCTTCCTCCACTCCTTCTCCCTCGACAAGCACACCCTTACCCGTGGCTTTAAGCAGCATCCGACCGCTGTATCTCAAGGAGCCTTCTCTGCTGAATTCCAGCCTTTGCTGAATATCCAACTGCTTTTTTATCTATATGTGTGAAGGTGGACTCCTGATTCCTTCTGCCACCTTCTCCAGCACAATAATTTCCCTAAAGTCCACTGAGATTTTTTTCACTCAGTGCAAAATTCTGAGAGCCATCATCATTTCCTCCCTTTCACACACCCTTCATCTACCCCACGTGCAAGTCCTATTTGTCCTACCTCAAAAAACATGTCCTAAACCTGTCTACACTCTACCTCCACTGCCAATACTAAGTCCAAACCACCCCCACCTCTGTCCTAAACTATTGCAATGGCTTCCTTCCTGAGCTCATTGTTTCTGCCTCTGCCCTTTTCTCTCTCACCGCCCTCCCCCTTCCAATCTAGTTTTTACCCAACAACCACCAGAATATTTTTTAACAGCACATTTTTTCTGACATCACTCCTCTGCTTAAAACCCTTCAGTGATTTTGCAGACCCTGCCTAATTTGGCCCCTGTCCATCTCCTATCCTCTTACTCACTACCTTCAAACCACACTGACTTCCTTTCCAGAATCTTATTTGCTCTTCCCTCTACTTTTCGCATTCCTTCTCATCCCTTAGGTCTCTGCTTAAAAGTTTATCTCCTCAGGGCCCTTCTCTAGCCCCACTATCTAAAATAGGCACCCCCAATTCTATCACAGCATCCCGTCTTTTCCCTTCACATCACTTACAGTGTATTATAATGATCTAGTAGTCTGTGTGTTGTCTGTCTTGGAGGGACCATTTCTTTTATCCATTGTGTCTGCAGCACCTAGCACAGTACCTGACACATATAGACCTTCAATAAATAGGTGTATAAATAGATGGGTAGATAAATTATTTATATAGGATTATGAATAGGCATAATGAATTATTTATATAGAAATGGAAATGAATATGGATAATTTCTACAAAGAAAATAAAGCATGGCAAAGGAAATAGAGAGGAAGAATGTGTGTGATTGAATAAAAAAAAATCTACAAATAAACAATGTAGTAAAATAAATCAGACAAGCTTGACATGAGTTATAAAATATGGAGGGCTTAGTTGGGGGTGGGGGAAGGTGAATTCCAAAGGATGAGAACAGGAGGTAAGACCCAGAGGAAGAAAATGTGTGGCAGAGAAACCAGTTGGACTTACTGAACCATAGAGCATAATGAACGTGAACTTTGGAGCCAACAAACTTGAGTTTTAGGGCTGCTTTGCCACCTACATTCTCTGAGACCCTGGGCAGGTCACTTCAACTCCCTGAGCTTTTGTTATCATAGAATAGTTCTGCTTGGAGCAATTCTGTGAGCTGATATATGGTAAATCCTGGCACACAGATGCTTTTTTAATACTGGTTCTCCACCTCCCCTTCTCATTGCAGAAAAGGGTAAGATAAGCCTGTGGGATGCCAAGATTGGATGAGTAATATAGGATTCACTAAGCAAGTGCCTTCAGTGCCAGCCTGAGAAATTTGCATTTGATTAGGAATATACAAGTGAACCACTTGAAGAGAGTGATATGATAAAAATACACTCTGAGAGGACTAATCTGACAATATTTTATAGGAAAACTGGTATAGGAAGCCCTGCAGGCAGAGGAATTTGTTAGGAAACAGTTGGGAAAACATAATTTCCTCAGATCAGAGGGAAGAGGGGCAGGGTAAAAGGGAAGTGAAGGCTTGAAATTATTACTGCAAAGAATGTGAGAAGTGCCTGGCCAAGGATGTAAAAGAAGAGGGCTTCGGGATATTGGAGGCTCAGCCAAGGTGTAGACAACCTGTGTTGTGGTCTCAGTTGGGATGGGATCAAGAACGTGGATATAGGAAGGGAGAAGGTGGCAGTAGCAGTCAGTCAACCAGAGGATTCCAACAGAAAGACAAGGTCAGGGAGTAGGAGGAGATGTCGAGAGGACTGTTGAAGTGGTATGACTGTGGAGTCAAGGCAGTTGAAAGATATGAAGCCAGAGGATAGCTGATGGACCAGGGCAGATGAGGGGGCAAGGAGAGGAGGAAAGGAAATAAAAGGTGTTCAGGACATTGGCAAATATAATTCACCTTCGAAGCATATACCCTAAGAATTTCGCTCATAGGAGTAGAATTTCCCAGTTCATTAGGTAATATCTACAAAAATGTGAAGAGTGGAAATATTGGAACATGAAGGGTTTGCACGTTAGAGTTGTTAAAGGTTTCGTATGCTCTTGGGAGTGAGCCACTCTGCCTCGTAAGGCTTGCTTATTGATTTTGATTTTTGTGTTTGGTTGGCTTGCAGTCCCTGGTGGCTTAGAAACGCAATACAGCTGTTGTGAAGGTGTCCTTGGATCCCCCGGGTGTCAGGTCGCCAAGGTAGGACTCATCACCCAGAAGCTGCTTGTTTCAGAACTGGAGTTACTGCAGCCAATACTGATGCTGGTAGCCAATAAGCCTTTGGAAAAACTAACTAGTTTTCAGTTGAGACTTTTATGAATTTAATTCATCCTGCAAAAACATAGAACAATTTATTTGACAAATACGGTCTTTTTCAGCTTCATGTTCATGACCAAAAGGAGAACCTAGTGGGCTTTGTGAAGACTTTTGTCAAGTTCCCACCCCCTGACGGGAATCCTGGTGTGTTTGCAGTGAATTGTGAGGTGGTAAGTTGGTTTTCTGTTCTACCTTATCGAGCTATTTGCTACCTAATGATTATAGAGCACTCTACCTTGCAGAGAGCACTCTTCTAGGTCTTGTCTCTGAATCCCCACTTAGCTCTGCAGTGTGTTATTCACATATTTTTACATGAAGCAAGTGAAACAGAAAGAGTTTCAGTGACTTGGCTGAGTATGTGCATCCAGTAAGTGAAGGAGCCAGCAGCTGGCTCATGTTCCTCCTTTAATTTGTTAATTTTTGTTATATTTAACCAGTGACTGTCCTAATCATCAAATTGCTAAAATTCAATGGATTGAAAATGTAAAAAATACTGGTATTATCCCAAAAGTCAGTATAAAAGCTTTGCTAAACATTTTAGAGAAACCGTTCTTTGAAGAGATAGTGAAATCCTGTTAGGGAGTTGTCTTCATATTTATGGTAACCAGTAAGAAAAAGTGGGGAAAACACAGAATTTGGAGCCATAAGACATGGAGAACTCTAAAAATTATCAGCTGTAATCCTTGAGCATGTCTCTTAGACCCTCTTCTCTGAAAAATATGGGATTAATAACAAATCCAAAGTGGTATATGAATCAGGTACACAAATAAATGTCCTTTGTAAATGTCGAATACCATGCAAATAGTCGTTTTAAGAACAAAGTATAAAATAACGTTTTGTTCCATGTCATATATTTAGAAAGCAGAGTTTGTTTGTTTAATTATAATGTAGGACAGTGTTTTGTTTCAAACATAGGTCTTTGACTGGAGACAATGCAGTCTGCTTCTGGCTTAGGAGTAAAATATCATCACGAGGTTATCCTCTATGATACCGTTTTTATGTAGCTCTGGTAGAGATTTTCTTTCATTCCTTCAACAAGGTCTGTAACTGCCAGTAGTTACATGAGGCTATTTAAATTCAAACTAACTAGAATTAAACACTAAAAAATTCCGTCCCTCAGTCACACGAACCTCGTTTTAAATGTTCGATAGCGACATGTTGGTAATGGCTGTCATATTGCATAACTTAGAAAATCTCATCGTAAAACATTCTGTTGGATGGTGCTTATCTCAAATGAAAATAATTGTAAAGGCTAAGCCAAGAAATGGAATTAATTAATTTTACTGTCAGAAATGCTTCTGACATTATGGAAAAATGTAAGCATGTCACAAAAATATGACATTATGGAAAAATGGATTGTCTTTTGTACATTGTCCAATTCACTGATAGTTTTAAGCAAAAGTGATTAATGTGATTAAATTGTATATTCTAAACAGAAAAATTTCTCTGAGACTCCAGACGTTAGAAGAAAAAATATTTAATATGAAATGTAAATTTAATAATATTTTCCCCTCTATAGTGCTATACAGCCAAAGGCTTAGAACTTATTCAGGTGACAGTGGTTGATCCCAGTCTCCAGGTGGTCTATGAAACATTTGTGAAACCAGATGAAGAAGTCATTGACTTTAACACTAGGTATGCATTTTATTAAGGGGATTGTTTTTGAAGCTGCAGAACTTTCGACACATAGTTTATATGAATTTTTAGCTACTTTTATTGGAGTCAGCTTTAACACCTGAGTCATACTATTCTTTTTCATTCAAAAACATTCTTCTCTTTATTGAGTGGCTACTAAATATATTCAAACACGGTTGGGTCCTCTGTTGCAACCACAAAAAGGGGACAAGGCCTGAGCCCTCATAGTGCTTACGTGTTGGGATGGTGAGTGGGAGGCTGGTGACACGGCATAAAAAAAAGGCCATTTTCTCATCAGTCATCCAGGAGGCCCTACTCAGTATACCATACTTAACATTCCCATTAGATCAGAAAGTCTGTTATCTCGTAGACATGACCCTGAATTTCATAACTTTGATATATAACATGCAGAATAACTGTGTTGAGTACAGAGGCCATTTTATTAATATATGTCATGTTTCTGACTCAAACTCATTGCTAACTTGGGATAGTATATTACAAATGTGCCTTTAATTTTTAAAAGTTTCATATGAAACATCAATGGTATCCGATTAATTGTAAAGTGGGTTCCCTAAAGGTGTATGAGCCACATGGCATGGTGCATGCATGTGCATATGTATATATGTATACATTCATACATTTTAAATCCTACAAATATAATGGGAAACACTCCATTTTTTCTAGAGTGAAAATTTAGGATTGACTATTATTGGTCTGAATGCATTTGTTGTATAATTTCATTTGAATAACAAACTCTCCAAAGGCATTTACATATATATATATAAATAATTTTGCAACTCAATAAGCAAGGAAATCATGTAAGTTAACACTGTTTTGATGATAAAAGTTGAGAATAATTATAGGCAATTCTGTTAGCAAGCATTTTTCTTACTGAAACTAGACAGTACAGTAAAAAAAAAAATGATTGTAGGCAAGAATTCTTGTCTGCCGAGCTGGAGACCTGGGTTCAATTCCCAGAGCAGCCTGCCCATGCAAAAAAATATTGCATATATTTGCCTCAATAAATGTTTTCAGAAAATGGATTTGTATACTAATCTCTCTTGATCTCGTTGGATTATTTTTTCCTACTCATTTTGGCCGTATCCTAATAGCCACATTTATTCTACTTTTATTGGTTTTTATTTTTCCATGGATTTATTTGACAATTCCCCTAATTCCTTTCTGGAACAGGTCTGGATATACAAAAGGGAATATTTGGTAATTATTGATATTCATAATGGCGAATAGCTGAGAGACTTGTATTGTGATGAAAGAACCTTTTCAATGTTAAAAAAAAAACTTTCAAATGCATTCTTTAAAAGAAGTTATAAAACAAATAAATGAATCCATGTACTCATCTATGATAATTCATTTTATTTATCTATTTTTTGCATGGGCAGGCACCAGAAATTGAACTCGGGTCTCCAGCATGGCAGGCAAGAATTCTGCCACTGAGCCACTGTTGCACCACCCTATGATAATTTTTTTAATCCAAATATTTAATTAAGCATATATCACATTTCCTGACTAGGTGGGGTAATGGAACAGATGTCTTTTTGTTTCTTACAGGAGACAGCAATATCACAATGTACTTAAGTTGAAAATATTTTTGCCATATTTTTCTCTATTGCTTTTTTCCTAAATTTTAGTGAAGCATAACATGTTCCTGAATATTTAGGTAGTAGACAGTTTCCTACATGCTTTTTCATTAGACCCTTATAAATCAATGAACTTATTATTAGTTTAAAGATGAGAAGACAGACCAGAAGGCTGTGGAACTTCCTAAAAGTCATATAAGGTAAGTGGCTGAGTCATAGCATAGTTCAAACCCAGGTCATTTAGACTCTGCCCAGGACTCCATCTGCCTTTCCATGCTACCGCATTTCATCTTTGGGTTTACTTAATGGGAGATAAGCCACTTAGATAAATTGTATTTGATTTAAAAAAAACCCTCAAATATGCAAAGGTTAGAATTTAACATAAACTCTGTGATTTCCCCCAGCCTTGCGTTATGGACCCAGATTACAGATTGATTAAGATTACTGCTGTAACCTAGTAAAGTTGTGGTTGACAGTCCTGTAGGTGGGCTCTTTCTCAGCCATGTTTGTCACATTGTGTTGGTAATGTATTCTAGTTATAACTGATGAGCCCTCTCAGTTACCTTGTTTCCTTACACACATTGCATGTCTTACTGGGTTAGGTTTTCTGGCATCATGGAAGATGATTTGAAGAACACTAACACATCAATCCGTGATGTGCAAGCCGTCTTGTTGAACCTGTTTAGTGCCGACACTGTGCTAATTGGACATAGTTTTGAACATAGTCTGCATGCTCTTAAGGTAAATAATTACAGGCTGATGTTTTTATGAATCTGTATGTGTTAAGACAGTAGTTATCTTATCATTGATAACTACTTGATCGTTATCATTGATAACTTGATTAGCTCTGTTAACCAAGAAGACAAGAATTGTCATCTGTGCCGATGAAATAGTCTATCAAACACCAGAACCAGTCTCAAACAGCTAAAATCATTTGACTAATCAAGATCAGAAAGAATACTTAATCAACAATTATGATAAGACCAAAATAATTGTTTTAACAGACTTTCTTTAATATTCAAATGGACAAGGCTACATTTATCTAACAAGTTCTTTCATTTACATACTCAGAGATTTTTTTTTCACATTAAGTCAGGTAAGCTTTTAAATAGAAAGTCTCGGATCAAATATCATGTTCGTTTTTTTGGCATGGTGAATTTGAAAATCACCCCTGAATATACTCCAGGTTTTAAAGTCTTTTGTTTGTTCTATGTTCTAGAACAGCGAACAGTAAACAACGGGCTGGTCATCTGTTTTGCTAAATAAATATTGCTATTGAGACACAGCCACACTCATTCATTTATACAGTTTTATGGCTGCTTTTTGAGTGGTTTTTACAGAGACCGTATGGCCTATAAACCTAAAATATTTATGATCTGGAACACTAAGAAAGAGTTTACCAAACCGTGTTCTAGAACAGTTCTATCCAGTGGAACATTGTATTCTACATATGCGTTGTCCAGTATGGTAGCCACTAGCCACAAGTGGCGATTGAATATTTGAAATGTGACTAATATGAAGGAGTAAATGAATTTTTAATTTAAGTTTAATGTTAATGTAAATAGTCACACATGACTCACAGCTACAGCACAGTTCTAGAACTCTGGGGACCTTTACTGAATATTTGTCTGGAACTTACCTTCATGCAGAAAGGTGCAATTTCTTCTTTAATGCAAGAGTTCAATGCCATCTAATTTTCATAGGTGAGTTTCAGCCTTTTTTCCTTTTAGGTGAACTCCAAAGTTTGGAATATTTGTTTCACATAGCAATGGTGTCTCTGGGAATGAGAGAAAAGACTGGAGCATGCTTCCCTCCAGACCCTGCCAAACTATGGGAAGAGAAAGTTGGGGACATAATAAGTTTTCCATTAAAAGGGGCTTCACTAGGAGGTTCTTCTGTCCCTTCAGAGACGTCACATCCCAAACTAGACTTCTCACCATGACTTTCCTGTCTCTGACTTTTTCGGAACCATCTAAGGTCCTGAAATTTCAAACCATTGATTTTCTTGATTCCTCATAATCACTGTCTCTCCCTTCCTGATAACTCATGGATTTTCCTATTTTTCTCCATTTCCTGCAGTGCCCTTTTAGTGTCAACTTCTGAGGGAAAACTCCCCTTGTCCCCCAAGCTGATTTTAGCTGCTCTAACTCTTCACTCTCTCCCACTACTCTGAACATTTCTGAGGGTAGGGGCCTCTTGCCCCCCATTTCTGGAACAGGGTCTGCACCCTGTCAGTCTCTGCTGAGGGAGCACCCCACTCCCCATTACCTCTTCCCTCCTCCCCTCGGAGCTTCCAGGTTGTCTTTCTTCCTATTGGGCTCCCTACTCCGTCCCCTACAGACAAGAGCTGGTGCCTTGTGGCTGACACAGTAAACGAGAATGTGAAGTGCCTAGATCAGACATGGTGTAGTGGATGCTAAATGTTAAATGTCTGACTCCTCATTTCTCATTCAGTCTTTAAATAACCCTATTCCTGAGGCCAATCTTCAAAGGTTCCTTTCAAAATACAGCTCTCCTGCTGAGGAATCCACGCTGGTACCTCTTGTTCTAGGCTCTCAGTTATCTGCCCCCTCCTCTCCATAGCCATCTTACCATATTTGCCACTTTTTCAAACTTCCGTAAAAATGTATTCAGCTTCTTTCATGTGTAAACAAAGGATATATGGAGTTGGATAGGACTGAACCCTTCTCCCTGCCCCCTCCCCAAGAGGTAGACGAGTCAATTGTTGAAACGCAACATGACTGGCATGTGCCCTTCAACTGAGTCACAAGGCTGGAGAAACTGGGCTCTCTGACAACCCCAAGTCAGGGTTGGAGCCTCTCTACCCTGGTTGTGTGGCATGATGGGAAAGTGTGGACTCCAAAGTCAGATTTCTTAGATTTTATTTCCTTCTACTTTGCTAATTTAGCTGAGGTGAAGCCTCAGTTTCCTTGGCCGTAAAATAAGGGCAGTAAAAATACCTACCGGTTTAGGTTACTCTGCAGATATAATGAGAGTATTCATGAAAAGTTCTTAGACCAGCATCTGAGCATCTGATGCTTGGTAGCCGCTCTGTGTTAGCTGCTCTTGTAGAATAAGAATCAGCTTCCTTATTCTTTGCTGGAAGTGTTTGTCTGCAGGGCTTACAATGGATTTTTCTCTTGTGTTTGTCAGTTAATTCATACTTCGGTTGTGGACACAACGCTCATGTTTCCTCATCGGCTAGGCTTGCCTCGCAAAAGGTCCCTTAAGAGCCTGGTAGCTGACTACCTACGGAGAATCATTCAGGATGGTGGTAAGAGCCTGTTTCCTCATGATTTCTACTAGGATCCTCAGTCTGACGTGACTGAACAAACCATGAGGTCCACAGGGGTCTACTGTCTTCAGTGCTTCTTTGATACTGGCTTCTCCTCTTAGATCATGCTCTGCTTGTGTAAAAAGCATGACGCGCCTGCTGCATTGTATAATCCTGAATGCACCACATGCATTCACAGTTACCCTGGGAACAGCGGTCAGATCGCTGTTTGGCAAGTTGCCTAGCCTTTGAATTCATCTCTATACAACTTTTCTTGGTATGGAGATCTAAATCCACTCTAAATTTTTGCTGTATGCCTCTTTTCTTATATAGATCTGATTAAATCAAATATGTACATATAGTTAGTTATGTGTGGGTATATATATGTATATATATATAGTGTGTGTGTATGTGTTGTATTAGAAGAGGCATAGCTCAAATGCAGTAAATTCCTTATGAATGCACTTACTTTATGCCAGATAAGTATATCTTGCTCTCAGAACTTTTTCAATTTTTGTTGATGAACCATACATAACATTAAACAAGCTTATTAGGTGCAACAGTGCAGCCACCAGTTACCCTGTGAGTGGCATTGCCATGTGAACAACCTGACATTGTGCCTGGTATGAAGGTTACTCAGCCTTACTCAAACAGACCCATATTAGTAGAGACAATTAATTTTCAGTATGCTGAAATTGTTTTAATGCTGCCTGTCTCTAGAGATACTTAAGATATGGTCTGCTCATCTGATCATGTCATTCTATAGTGTACTTTATACTGTTCTTACAGAGGGTTTTTGATTTACATTATCTGATTTGTTAAAATTATTGATATCTCAGAGAGGAATCCCATAAAACTCCATTATAGAGTTTATAATGTGTTCTATTGAAGACAATCTTGAACCACGGACATAACTTTTACTTAACAACCAAAACTTGCCTTTTTAAAATAAAATACTCTACTGTTAATATGTAATACCATGTTATTTTCAGAATAAGATACAAGTTAAAAAAAATGAAAAACATTTTATCATTTTAGAAGCGTTGGCCATATGAATTTCCTCATCTGATCTTACTAGCATTTAATTATTTTCACCAGAATGATAGATTTTATATTTTGGGTAACTTTCATCTGCTTTTTAAAAACATGTAACCTTGTATCTGTCATTATTTTATTTAGAAGGGTGTAATTTTTCTAGCATTCCTTCTAAAATCTAATGCATTATTTTATATTCTGTACTATTTGGAGGTCACAAGTCTAGTGAAAACGCAAGAGCTTGCATGGAACTGGTCCTCTGGAAGGTAAAAGAAGATCTCAAAGGAAAGAAGTAGTCATTTTGTGCATGAACATCTTAAATTTCTGCATTGCTACTTCACTAACTGACCTGCGCCTCCACTGCTAGCTATAGAGTTTAGTCTGTGAAGGTAGGGAGGCTTCTTGGCACTTTCCTAAAGAAAAGGAGGAAAATGCTGTTGATGCTTATTTATTACATATTTTTAAAGTCAAATTTTCACTGTGAATTATAAAGCTGGAGCTGGGGCGGGGGGGCGGGGGCATGGATTAAGCTGACTTGAAATGTTTACTCATCTTCCTAAATGGTGGGGTCCACTGTGCGAGTAACAGTGGAAGACAGTTGAGAGGTGGAGCAAAGGGTCCAGGACTTTCCCACATTTCTTTTTCTCTATAAACACTTAAAATCATCACCTAAACTTCTTGGAATTAAAAAAAAAAATGCTTAATAAAATTGTCACAGTTTTTCTTCGCACTCCTATACAGGGATAGAAATGGACATTTTTTTTCCTACCAAAATAAAAATTTCAATTGCACTCTGTTGACATAAAGGTGTTAATCATTTGGCTATTGTGTAATGTGTTTTTATTCTAAATAGGTATGTTACTTGTTAAGGAATTAATATAAATTTATAAATACCTTTAAAAAGGCAGTGTTATATGTATCAGTCTTCTGAACACACTAAATTGTCATCTATTTCCCAAAACATGAATTACCTAATCCCTTCAAGGGATTGCTTAATTGCTTTTTGATAATGTGGAAACTGGGTAATGTAAACTATGCAACTTTATTCATTTTGACTATTTATCTTTGAGAAAAGTCTATGAATCTTCATTATCAATGCTGTTAATGTGCCACAAGATTTCTTTGCCAATAGTGTAGGTAAGTCGCAGTGTGATCCATCAGTATGGCCCCAGGGGCAGAAGTGAAGTGGTTGCCTTCTGAGAGTTGCCTGTGATGATACACCCTCAGTAAATATACCTCAAGTTTGCTGCTTTGGTATTTTGAACCTTCACTTGTACCTTTTACTTGCTGCTGCAAGTACTTCTTGGCCATCCTTTTTGCCATGTACTTGTGGTAATTTTATATGATTTTAAACAGTGTATAATCAAGAAGGTCAAGCTATAATAGAAAACAAAAAACTGTACTAAATTCTAAAGCCATTCACAAAATTTGAGGACATTATTGACCTTTTCAGAACACCCTTGCTTTCTTTCAGTTCCACGTATACGCAAACCAGGAGCTGACAGAACACACCACTTGAGTTAAAAGCAAAGGAACAATTATATATATTTGTACCTATTTCCAATGGCTCTTCACTTGGGTTTCCTTTCAGTTGATCAACTAAATGGTATGCCGGCAGCCTTGCTTTTGCTATCTCTATTTGAATACGCTGTTGTGAATAAGGAAGGTTTAGGATAAGGTCTATTTTATGGCTATTGTCTCCAAACAAATATGGTTGATTAGGTGGCAGGAATATAGAACTTTGTGTAATATGCTAAACCACAGCTTTATATTGTAACACAGTTAAAAGGAATTCCAATTCTAGACCCTCGGTTCACATGGGAACCTGATCAGAGAGTTTCCTTTTCTGACAAAGTATGCTTGCCTGAAGGCAAGAAAATTGACTAGACTCTCAAACACTTCTAGGAGACCTTTCTAATTTTGTGAACTTGAGATACCAACTCTGGTGGAACAGGCCTCACCAATAGCTTTACATGCATATTACTGAGGAATTAGGACTTGACAATTTAAAGTAGTTTTTTTTTTAAGCATAATAAAAACATTTATTAATACCTCTGAGACACAAACCTGGACCAAAATGTGGTAGGCAAGACATTTATTCACTTACTATATCATCTCAGTGCAACACGGCCTACAGGATAAATGGAAAACTCACAACTGATCAAAATTAAAACTTTTTACAATATGCAATTCATGTAGGGATGGTAATTTGTTATAAAAGTTACAGTGTCTCCCAAATATAACTCCAGGTTTTCTATTTTTATTATTTCTTAAAATACATAAATCAGTGTTACTAGAGAAACTACAATTAAATTCCATTGATTTATTTATTAAACTTATTTATACTTCTCCCAGGGTTTTTAGGCTTTTAAGTAATGAACTTTCTGTCTGTTTTCAGATGTTAGCATTCTGGACTGCTAGGTAGGCTGGGGAAACCCATGCCCAAATTGTGATATGACCAAATGAAATCTGCCTAACTTCTACATATGAGAGAAAAGTTGGAGTTAGAAATCTCTTTCACATCACCTGGATTTTTTTAGTCTCTTAACTGTTAACTGATGACTTGTTAGAATTCTTACAATTCCTTCACTTTTCCAACACTTCTAACATTAGTTCATTGTTAGGTATATTAACAACATTTTACTTATACACAGTAAAACATTTCAAAGCATTCAATATCAAGGTATATATCAAAAATATATAGGACACTGAGTTATGTATTACAGTAATTGTACTTTCACACCTTTGTAACAAAGTCCACATTTTTAGAAAAATATATTATTGCATATGAAACCACAAACAGGCATTCTAATAACAGTGCATTCTTACTCAAAACAGTATGTACAGTCTTATTAGAGTAAGAGTGTACTACAGGTCCACACACTGGGGCTTGGTGGGGTAGATCCCAGACACACAGCAATATATACACGTCTTGATCACATCTAGGCAGAGGCTTGCTTGTTTCCTTGGCACGTATCAAAGGGTCTCCTGTGTTGGTGAAGGGGAAACAATGGCTACCGATGAAGATGGCATGTCCTAGGCTGCTTCTTCAGCAGAGCAGTCGATTCCCGCGTAGGTAAACTTCTCATAAAGGGTGGTATTCACGTAGGTCTAGAAGAACGAGAGTGGTTCAGAGACACAGACTGCCTTAGTGCTGCCTCTGTCAGGGGCACTGGGAATAAGGTATTAGGGTCATGCTTCTGTCCTTAATTTCTTACATTTGACCTTTTGTTCTTGAAATGCATTCTGTGGCTTCTGCCAATGAAACGTCAATACTCGCTCTTTTCTAGGCTTCTGGTTGCATTCTCATTGTCTCTTACTGGTCCCTCCTGAAATGGCTCCAGAGGTCCTTCCTCTGTCCCCTTCTGGTAGTCACATATCACTGGGTGGTCTCACCCACATCTCTGGTTTAACTGCCACTTAGGTTCAAGTCTTAGGTTTTTATGACTTTCAAAATATGTTTCCCTAACCCAGACTTGTCTTTGGAGCTCCAGATCAGTGTAGTCAACTACCTTCCAGAAAATTTGCAGGGCTCACCCTCCCCATTGCAACCTGAAGCCAGGCTTTGCTAGCTGCCTGCTATGTACTCTTGGACAAGTCACTTTTACCTTCTTGTTATTTCATTTATAAACTAGAGGGTCAGGCTTTATGATTGATTCAACACTTTCACCCTCTAACTGATTAATTCTTTATGTTGTTCCAAGTGTGTGTGACTATTTCTTGTACTAAAATCTTATTTCCACCACCCTCACCCCCCAAACTGTAATTTCCTTAAAGTTGGATGAGGGGGCACATCCTTCTTTATGTTCCTATAATACCTAGAAGTATACCCAGAAGTATTTGTTCAGTTGTGTCAACTACATTTCATTAGCCATAGTGGGCATGTCAGGAATTCCAATTAAAGAACCTCTGGTTTGAACTCTATACTCACCTTTCTTTCTTCTAACATCCTGTTTAAGGACACCAATATCTGAGCAAATGATGGCCTCTCATAAGGCTTCTCCCGCCAGCACTGTCTCATTAGATCATACCTTCAAAAAATAAAGAGTTAAAGGGCTAACTCTATAACTGTGCTTCAATCCCAGCATGGTCAAGTGCAGGGAAGGAAAAAAGAGAAAAGAATAAAACTGCAACTCACATTAAGCTTTGCCAGCAGAAGACCAAAGTCCAGCCCCTAGGAAGTTCCTTAGGCCTCCCACCTCCCTATTCAAGCCCCCTTCCTTCTCTCCATAGATCTTATGTCCACGCTAGTACCATTCTTACAGGACCGTGGTTTCAGCTACTCTCATCATCCAGAAAGAACTGGGTTGTACACCCAGGGTGGCACTTCCATTAGAAACTTACATCTCCCCAAACATCAGTGTTTCATTAAAAAACACAGTCTCTATGCTCAAATAAATTTGTGAAATACTAACTATTGCATCCCCTTCTTAGGGATTACCATAGTAAAAGCTTGTAGAAAGTCTATCATAAAACAAAAAATAAGAAATAACAAAAACTTTGTTAAATGTGAATCTTTCGCAGACTTAAGTGATCACAGAATCTTTTCTTGTATCATTTATTTCTATCTTTCAAGACACTGGTGTTCTGTGAAACATAGCTTGGGAAACACTGATATAAAGCAGTGCATTTTCACATATGGTCAGAACTATGTGTATTATTAAAATGCAGATTCCTGGGACCCATCTTAGATATACAGAGTCAGAATGTCTGGGAATAGGGCTCAAGATTCCACAAATTGAACAAATGCCTCAGGGGAACTTTATGAACACAGTAAGCTATGAATTATTGATCTAAGGTGTCATAAATTCCAGAGATATTTGTATTTTATTAAAAGTTTCTTAATGACTGAAGATTTTCCCACTTCTTATAGAATGGGTTATGAAAGGTAGAATTTTAGGGATTGTACCCAGTGAGGCTCCAGGTACACCCAGGTTTGCCCAGAATGGTCAAGTGACATTATTCTCACTCTTAGAAGTGGCCCACTTCGAATAATAAATAATCTGCTCAACCTATGCGTAAGAGGATATTTTTGAGTAGAGCCTTGCACCATTTATACCATACCACTTAGGAAGCTTCTACCATGGTTAGTTCTAAGAATGAGGATATCACCAAAGTAAATCATCCTTCTCCCAGAAATAATTTTTACTCCCCAAAAATAATCCTAGCAGAAACAAGATTCTGTGAAAAAGAAATCCATCTTCCTTAATGCAACAGCTCTGAAATCTCAATCTGCAAATAATCAAGGCTTCATACATCTATTTATTCATGAATAAGTTCAGGAATGTCAGTTATTTTCCACATCCCTAAGAGTGATTGCTTTAAATTTCTCATAGATTTTGATACTGGAATGCTATTATTCCCTGCCCATTGCACAGCAGTCTAAGTAATAAGGAAACATCCCCTCCCCCTTTTCTTGGCTGTTTGGGATTTCAGTATGTGTGTGTATATGTATCTGTGTACCAGAGACTCCTTCATTAGCGTCAGCCTGCCTAAGAAACGAGCGGGAGGTAGATTGAGATAAAATAGCCCCAGGTTGAGGAATGACTTACACCTCGTCATCACAGTTTAGGGGCTTCTCCAGTCTATAGCCCTGGGGCAGCTTCTCGTAGAGTTCTGCACACGTCATCCCGCAGTAGGGCGTGCCACCTGCGAGACAAGAAATGGTGCCAACTTAACCCTGCCCCAGCACTGAAGGCAGTGCACTGCCTCCTGCCCAAGAGCCTGGAAGAAAGACGAGGCCTGTCAGGGGAGGGCGAGTGCTCAGCACGCTCACTCCTGGCCTCCTTTACAATCCCCCTGTATGTCAAAGCTGGACTGAGCCAAACGCCAGACCACACCGAAGAGTGACTTTTCCTTCAGTGAAAAGACCCACCACAGGGTCCATCATGCTTTGCACACAGTGTTACTTCTCATCCAGAAATCTGCCTACATGCAGCACATCTATCGTACCATGAGATTTATCTTAGTTCTAATTGAAGTCAGTAGTTACATTATAGAACCTCTATGCTACCAATCATTGGTACTGTCCAATTGTAATTATAAAAGTAATACATGTTTATTGTAAAAATCTTAGAAAAGAAAAAGAATAGTTTAAAAAAAAAAAACCACAATAGCTTTTATTACCTTTCTATGCAGTGTCTTCCAGTTTTTGTTTTTGTTTTTTTCTGTAAATGTATTTGTAAGACTGGGATTATAGGGTATGTGAACGTTTGATTTTTTGGCATAAGTATTTCCACATGCATTTAGACAGCCTTAAAAATATGGCTTTCAATGGCAGCATAATATTCTGTTGTATAAATAAACTTGTTACAAGTCTAATTCATGTTTGCACAAGCAGAGACAATTAGCCTGCTGATGAAGTTCATGGCCACCAGATTGTAAGTATTAGATATGACATTAGACAAAGGGCTTTCAAAAAGAGAAACATGGGAATAAACACACTCATACTTGTACACTTGTAAGTTTCAATGACCGAGTCACATCTTGGTGGAACTATGTGGTGAGGGAGTGCTGGCAGGTCCTACTCCATTTGCCAGTCTCACCTGGTAGGTAAGTATAGATACTCACCTAAGCTGACAATCTCCCATAGTAACACACCATAGGACCATCTGCAGAAAGGATAAGTGTAAAACCAATCATCAGCAAACAGGTTGACTAGTCAATTCTCTGCCACAAATACCAGGGTAACCGGGTAGCAAGGTAGTACTGTAGAAAGCTGATGAAAACCATGGAACATCAAGCCAAAGATCTGAGTTAAATCCCGTCTTTGCCACTTCATCTGATCTTGGACAAGCTACTGGACCTTGGGGCCTCTTAGTGTAATCTTCCAAAAGTAGGGATAACAATCCCTGCCTCTGAAATCATGCTGAGAACTGAAGGCGGTAATTGGCAGTCCAGTCTCCTCCCCACTCCCAGGCATAAGCAGAGCCCCCTGGAGAAGTCACCTCAATCCTTGGGGCCTCAGTTTTTCTCCTAAAAACAGACAAGATGGCCTAAGTCACAGTCCCAACCCTTTCACCCATCCCCAGTCTGAGACTGGGGAGCAGAGAGAGTCCACCCTGTCTTATTTTTACTCAGACCCCAATGCACGGCCACCTCCCACCCCGGAGGCTGTTGTGAACTGCTTCCTTTGCTCTCGGTCCTACACATTGAGGTTGGCCCGGGAGGTGGAGCCACGGACAGTCAGTATGTCCCTTCCTCCTCTGGACATCAAGAATTTACAACTTCAAGTCTCTCCCCAACATGCAAGGAAATGCAGAAGCCTATGTTTACAACCTGATAGCTGCCTACTCTGTGGCTTCATTAATTCAATACATTTATTTCCTGGCCTAATGATTAGCTTTATTCCACAGAGGTACATAGCAATCCCACTTCCCTTTAAAATCTCTGTCAAATGTATGGTTTTCAGGGGGGGGGGGATCCTCGGTAATAAAAGGCTTACTCACACATCACTGTTGGTTGTATACACGCTGTAATTAAGTGACTCGATCGCCATCCAGCGCACGGGCAGCCTTCCCTGGAGAGGAAAGTGAGAGGGCACGTACTTAGGCAGGATGGGGACTCTTCCCAGGCTCTGAGCTTGCCTGAAGCTGGGGCCCACAGCAAGTCCACAGGGAGCTCCATTTAGAAATCCACAGACAAAAGGTACAACCAACTCGGGAACTGCTGTTTTGTATATGTCTCACCTACAAGTGTGTTTTCAGATTCCAATACATGCAAATAGTGTACGGTAGCTCCTCTGCCCTCAACTGGCCCAGAGAGCGGTTTTAGCTGAACAAATATATACACTTAAATGTGTGTATGTTGGTATTCATTTATTTATTCGTTTATTCACCTGTAGCTTGCAGAGGCACTTGAAGTTGGAAAGGGGGAAACAGGTATAGAAACCCAGAATTAAATTGAAGTGTGGGAAAAGCTAATGGGAGCACCAAAGTAGAGTGCAGAGAACAATTGTGCCTGGAGGAAACCAAAGATTTCCCACTGGAAGATATATAAGTTGCTTAAGGGTAACCATAAGGGTAAGAGAGGAAAGAGCATTTTAATCTTCAAAGAGCTGTATGCATATATATGTAAGATTCAAATAATTTATAGCATATGCAATTTATGTTGAGTTTGGGACTAGAGCAGAGACACACACACTCACCCTAAGTGTTTGACCTTGACTTCCTCCTGGTTGTCCCCCATTTCTCAGCTTACTGAGTCCAGGCTGGGCAAAATGAGATTTGGACTACACATTGGGAGATTTCATCTCCAAGTTTTACTTCCAGTCTCCCCAAATTCCCAATGGTTTGAGGCTCCCCTTCTGACCAGGAATCATACGAGCCACTCTGAAAGATCCCTCCCTTTCAGGGCCTTCTCCACCCTTGGTGGCATTTCAGCCCATGTTAGCAGTGGGTTGGGCAAAGTTAGGAGGCGGAGGTTATGAGGCTTTCTCAAACCCTAGAAACTGGATCAGGCATTCTCCCATGTCACCCACCCAGGAGACCAGCCCTGCCCTGGATCCCAAGGGTGATTCCTGACTGAACAGTTCTTTCCCATTTCTTCTTAGGGTGACAGTATTTCTGATCATACATCCCAAACAGTCATTCTGTAGTTTAAGTTGCAAGTATGAAAGTATCCTTTCTCATATCTACATCTTTGATTTTCTTCTCAACATTTGAACCCTTCCTTCACTCTACATCTACCTACTCCCACCTTCGTTCTGCCATTCTAGCTCTCTCTTCCCCTTCACACAGTTAAGAAATGCAAAAAATAGTCTATCTTTGCTCTCATTCACTCCCTACTTCTTAACTTACACTGCCTTGTTACCACGTTCTATGTATTCTTTTTAATTTCTTTTCTGTTTTGACTTCTTTTTACTTTGTCCACTTCTTTCTGTCTTGCTGCTATCACCTTAGTTCAGGTCACCATCACCTCCTGCCTGGGACAACCACCACTTCTCCCCATGGTTTCACTCCCACAAAGTCTGTTCTCTACATCACAGCCAGAACAATCACTCTAAAATGCAAATGGGATCATGTGGTTCCTTTGTTTGAAATTCTGTAATGTTCCTCTTGCCTCAAGAATAAAGGCCAGACCTAAACCCTCAGCTAGTACCCAAGGCTCTTCAAGACCTCTACCCTGCTTCCTCCTCCAACCTTGGGTCTTAACTTTCCCCCTTTGTTTCTCTCTTATACTCCAGCCATGCTGAATTACTTAAAGGTCCCCAAAGGTTTCCCATTCTCCTTTTCCTCTAGACCTTGGTATATAATGCATTCTCCAGCTTATCCAATTCATTCTCACATCACCAACACCTGTTTAACCTTTACTGTGAAACTCAGGTGTTAACACTCTCCTAGAAGCCTCCAGGACTGCATGCCATGGGCCTCCTCTGTGATCCCATGGCACCTGTGTTTTCCTCTTTCATTGTGCTCATCAATTGTTTGCACTGTTACGTGTCTGAGAGCTCTTTATAACGTAAAGGTTGAATCTGACTTATGTTACCCCCAAATATAATACAAGCAGGAAACAGTGTGGATAATAAGTAGTTGAGGAGGGGATAGATATTTTAATCAACAACAGAAAAAAAGAGAAAATTATTTAGTTTACGCTGAAACTGATGCTAGAACCCCACCCCAGACCAACCGAAACAGAATGTGTAGGTGGAAGGACTCCACATCTCTATTTTTAAACTCCCCAGACGATTCTGAAGTGCATTGAGAGTTGAAAACCTCTGACTTTAGGAAAAAACACAAAACACAAAAACAGAACAAAGAAGTAGCCACCCTACCCTCTCAGGGTGTCCTAGGTACATGGCATCCTTCTTGTCAGGAGCTCGCTCCTCTCCAATCTCTTCTCCTTGAGGGCTACTGCCTCTCCCTTACTTCACTCAGGCCCTTTCCTCCCCAGCCCACATGCTGTCACCAAACACATTACTTTGCCATTGCGAGATAAAGTTGAGCCCTGCCCAGTGGTTTGCCACACTCAGCACCCTTCCTAATCTCTGTCCTTTGTGAAAGGCCAACACAACCAGCTTTAGCTTTGGGGGTCTGAAGAAGGCATCCAAAAAAAACATGTAGGTCCCGGGGTTGGCCACTACCCAGCCTGTGGTAATCCTCCACTCACATGGCCAGAGTACCACATCCCCAAATGCAGGAGAAATCCCCCAAACTCTGTGAGAAATAAGGATTCAGGTGACCAGGGAGGGGTCAGAGATGGTTGCGTGCTTAAGAAAACAAGCCCAGCTGTGCCCCAGAGGAACAAAAGCATTGAGCAAAAGCCAGGAAGACATAGAGAAAAAATTTTTTGTCTGGAAGCCAGCCCTCAGAGAGGTACCAACGGCTTCTGAAAGTGTTAATGTCTACAAGTACCCAAGGCTTCCTAAAGAGCCAAAGCGGCCCCACGTCAAACCCTCAAAAAGTTCACTATGATTGTAACTGCAAAATTATATACACTTGTGGAGAGCAAACAAAAAAAAGGAAAAAACTATTATGGGCGATTTTTTCCCCTAAACTTTCTTTAATGTTGTTTCTATGTTATCTTGTCAGTAACAAAAATAAATATAATAAAAGGAAAGGAAACTTGGATTTGAGGATAAATGCAGGAAGTGATTTCCTCAGCCTTGCTGCCCAGAGGCAATTTGGCGCCCACAAAATCCTGAGCAGTCCCAGGAAAGCTGAACCCAGTGAATATTCAATTGACCTTGGAAAGGGAGGCCCATGCCACTGGCATAGACCTACCTACCAGATACACATAAAGCTGCAGGGTTCGCTATCTGCAAGGCCCTGGAGTCAGTCTGGCCTCTGCCCACCTGCCCAGAGAAAGCAGAAGGCCATAGCATGTAGTCAGCACAGCTCTACATGTCCAGTCATTTCTTTTCAGGGCTTTACAAATTAAGGCAAGCAACAAATGCTGAATGAGTCCACTTCCCTGTGCCTCTAGGACTATACAGTGAGGTTCTCCTGGGATTAAGCACTAAAACATTACTGTCTGGGAGTGAGTATCGTTAAGTGGAAGTGAATTTGATTTGGGCTTGAAGAGGAAAGGGTCCACTTTTGGCAAAGAGGAAACCCTTACATGAGCATTTAGAAGTCACACATTTCTCTATAAGGCTTGGTGATTTGGAAACCTCATAAATTCATTTCCTTCATTTTCGAAACTATGTGAAATGTCTTTTCCCTCTTCTGTTTGCGATGCATCAAAGGGATTGTGGGAGCTCCTCAAAGTCTCCTGAATGAGCAGCCCAGGGGTCTGGACTGGATACAGCCCCAAGACGTTGGACTGTTGGGCTAGCCGTTAAATTACTTGGCCACACTACATGGCCTTCTTCATCGGTAATATGGACACTTGGAATTTCTTTTTAAATTTTGCTTTGATTTTAGGAATCAATCTTAGAAAGGATGTTTTCTGGGTTAGGACAGTACCTACTGGAATACAACCATCAGATGCCTCCACTGCCACAGAACATATTGTAAGAGAAGTGGCATTGGGGAGCAGGATGTTTTCAATATCCGTGTTCTAAACTTACCATTGTCTTTTTCACATATACTTCTTGACCTCGGGACAATCCAAAATCTGCTATTTTGGCTACATAGTTTTCACCAACTAAAATGTTCCTGGCGGCCAAATCCCTGTGGATAAACTGAAATTAAAGAAAAAAAATCATATATTCTCAACATAATACTTGTCTTTTCATTTCACTTTGTTAGCCCATAGCCCTGGGGTCAAAAGCTTTTGGGAATAGAGAGGTTAATATGAAAAGGCGTTTAAAAAGTCACCAGAATTCAGTTTCCTTAGAGTTCATCTTCAAAATTTTCAGTTCATAGATACTGCCAAAGCATCCACTACATCTTGGGAGAAGCATTCCAGACAAAATGAGGACATTAAATCTTCTTGTCGTATAATGTCTCTGCTATTGTGCTATTGTGCATTATTTGGAATCAAATGAAGCTGAGATAGTTAGGTCACCTCACTGAACTCGGGTGAAATTCACTAGATGAACATATTGGAAGTATCGACCATAAATTTCTATAAAAATAGATGGAATGTTACCAGAGATTAAAATGAGGGCTAGCATAAGACAGTGTTAAGGAAGAGAGACTGGTTGACAACCTGTATGAATATCTAAACCTTCACTCTAAGGTAATTATTGAGAGCAAAGACCTCCAAAGCAATGTCCTCAGAACACACCTGTTTTTGGCTCAAGTAATCCATACCCCGGGCCACATCTGCTGCAAAATGAAGAAGCTGCTGGGAAGACAGGGTCGAGGCGGTGCTGTTGGCAATGGCGAATGCGGGGTCAGTCTCCAGCACTCGGCTCTTGCGCAGGAAGTCCAGGAGGTTTCCGTGGGGGGCATACTCGATGGCCAGGTACAAGTAGCCTGCGGAGAAAGGAGGAGGGCATCATGTTAGCAGTGGCTTAAACTGTGACATCTGTGAAATTTTCCGTGCTCTGGGAATTACTTATAAATGCCATTATGACCTAAAAGAAATATATCTGGTAGTAGAATAACACTGGAGACAGGTGAAAGGTAAGTGACATCCTCCAGCAGCACTTAAAGAGAGGCATGCTTAAGTTCAGGATTTCCTCTTTCCCTTCCCACCTCTATCCCTACAAAATAGACTAACTTAGAAGGCTTCCTGAAATACTTTTTCCTACTCAGAGATAGAATGAAATTAAAGCATTCTCTCCCAAAAGATAAGAGGATGCCTTTCTCCAGGTATATATTTTTTAACTCAACACTGATTGAGAACCTAATCTGGCCAGATGTGTTACTCCAGGCTATCCCTAATTTTTTTGTAGTTTTTAAAAATAAAAGGTATTGACTAAGCACCCCTGGCAGAAAGGCCTACAATGATGATGCTTTCCTCCCCAATCCATATTAAGTCACCAAATAGCTGATTAGGACACTGGTTAGTGAAATGTAGTTTTAGGGGATGCATTTTTCTTAAAGGAACCAGAAAACTCAAAGTTTTAGCAAAACTAAAGCAATAGTTCCTAGAAAAACTTATGCCCTTGCTCTTATTTTTATCACAAATGCTTTCTTCTTTGTTCACTATAAAAAGTAATTTGCTCTGATAAACACATTGATCATTAGAGCCAATGAAGGGTAATGAGCTTTTCTGTTCTTTAAATGAAGATTTTGTAGCCATCATTTATTGTTTAAAATGTCAAATGAATTTGAACTTCAAAGATCTTCTAGGAAACTGAAATTTCGGCAAAAAGAAAACAATCTAATATTGAATCTTGTTTTATTAAAAGAAGATATATAACTAAATTCTGGTACGAATGTGCTTTCTCAATTCTTTACTGCATTACAAATTTCAAGTATCAACCAATTTTGTGCTAATGTGATGGTAGAACAAAATTTTAAGATATGTATTTTCTATTGTCGCATTAAAAAAAAAAACTTTTGTTTACTGATGTCCCACCCTGATTACTATTTTCAGGAAATAGCTCAAAAATAAATGATATTACTTCACTATTTAACCTAAGGGACATGATCTGGCTTTCATCATCACACTCTTATTGGAGCACAAAATGTTATATTGTTTGAAGACTTTCAAACATCGGTATTTTTAGTTTAATAAATTGAGGAAAAGGAAGTAGTCTCTTTTCTATTGTTGGTATTTGTGATGCAAAATCAACAAGAGGTTGTCAAGTTTGTAAATGATTACCGCATGGAGCTTTTTTATGGGAGCAAACTTTTCCATCAGCAATTAAGTTTAGGTATGATTCAGAACTGCAAACCCACAGAGCATGCAGAGCAAGCCCATATATTTTTATTGATACTCAGTCACAGCTAATACTTGGAATTATATAATATTTGAATTATATGATTAAATTTTTATTAATAATATAAATTTTTGAATTATATAATTAACTTTGTATTAATAATGAAATTTAAAGTATGTACTACAAAGGAAGGTTGTAAAGCCCCTATATAATTGTACATGGATAAAACAAAGCACTATCGGACATAAGTTTATTTTTTATTTTTAAATTATTTTTTAACCTAAGCATCATCAGTATTTCACATTACAGTAAATTGTTGCCATTCATGGCTTTAATATTCAGAATGCCAGATTTCCTCGTGGTTGGAGGAAAGCTGCAAGGCAATGGTTAGGAAGAACCAGTGCTCTCCACCCTTTCTGGTGTGAGCCGCCTCTCCTCCCTAGCAGACCTTGGCATCGTGGATGGAGGCAGAGTGGAATCATGGGTGACTTTGGGGTATTAATGGCAGATCCACATCAGAGGCCAAAAGATCCAGCCTTGGCACCTATCTCCAGACAGATGCCAAAGTTCAGCACAATCTGTAAATGCTATTAGACATACAGATGCAAACGGCAACTTTAAAAAAAAAAAAAAAAGATGACATTCTTAAGATCATTATCTTTAATTTCAACTTTTTGAAAAAAATCTAGGAGGAGAGACAGGAAAAGAGCATTTTACCTCGATGCTCACATGCTCCCAAGAGATTGATGATGTTCGGATGGTGTCCAAGTTTACAAAGAACCTCCAGCTCGCCTGCAAAGTCTCTGTGATCATCTTTGGAGGCATATTCTGGGAAGAAAGTCAAGGGCTGTGATCCCACTTGGTACACTTCTTAAGAATCAGCTTTCCCCTCCTGTCCCCCAGGATCTACAGGATACCAGGACACCTGGAAAGCTGTCTCCAAAGCAAAGAGACTGCTCTGAAACAGGGTTTCTCTGCCTCTGCACCAACACTGCTGGCAGATAATTTTTTATTGCAGGGAAGGCGTATTCTGTATCCACCCACTAGGTGCCAATAGTAGAACCAAAAATGCCTCTCGCCATTGCCAAATGGCCCCTGGGGTGGGGGGGGCAGGGGACAAAATCTCCCCCTGGTTGAGAACCACTGCTCTAAAGATATCTTGTTTAAGCCCTCCAATACACAGCAAAATGATTTGGTAGAGGTAGAGCTGCTGCAGCTTTTAGACTCAAGCTCTTTCAGCTAAATCTGCCATCCAGAGACAAAAACGCTGAGAAATAGATTCAAAGTTTTCAATGAAACATCACCACATTGCATGCACCTCACTTTATTTAATAATTTTAACTTACTTTTTTTCACAAGCCATACCTGCTAAACAAACCAAAGACCAATAACATTTTTATAGAAGTTGTTTGGTAGTCAGGAAATTGAGCTGCATTGGTTCCTATTCTTTTTCGGTTTTTTGGTTTTTTTTTTTTTTTTTTTTGCATGGGCAGGCACTGGAATTGAACCTCAGTATCCGGCATGACAGGCAAGAATTCTGCCTGCTGAGCCACCATGGCCCGCCTGGTTCCTATTCATTTTGTCCTGTCTTTTCAGTTTCACTTTGAGTAGGGGAGGAACCAGCAGGCACCATGATCAGCTTTAAGTTGGTGACAGTGTGTTATTACTGTTTTCAAAAAACAAATTTGGGGTGTGGGAGTGGGGTACTATTGGCTATATGCATGTCTGAACTTTGGCTTGGAGACTGTGGGAGCATCTCACATGGGCTACTGGTACCCGTCAGGCTAACTGGTAGGTGACTGAAAGTTGAGTGCCCTGTTCATACCACAGAACCCTCACTGTGGCTCTGGCCCTGGGAATCAATAACTTGCGAGCATCATGAAAGCAAAATTCTTCATAACAAGGTTATCTCCATACTTCAGTGACTACTCTCCTTCGGGTGTGTGCCAGCTTGAAACTGTCTTGTACCTCAGAAAAGCCTTGTTGCTTAATCTTCATTCAGTATTCTTGGGCGGGACCTTTCTGATTGTTTCCATGGAGATGTGTCTCTACCCATTCAAGGTGCTGTTGCTTACTGGAGCCCATTAAGAGGAAACCATTTAGGAAAAAAGCTTTAGTGCCGACAGAGCCTTTATAGCCAGAGAGCTTTGGAGAGAAAGAAGGAAAACGTCTCTGGAGGAGCCTCATAAAACAAGAAGCTGGGAGAGAAAGCCAGCAGACACCACCAAGTGCCTTTCCAGCTGACAGAGGTGTTCTAGACGGCATCAGCCTTTCTTGAATGAAGGTAACCTCTTGTTGGTACTTAATTTGGACATTTTCATAGTCTTAGAACTGTAAACTTGCAACTTAATAAATTCTCTCTTTAAAAGCTATTCCATTTCTGGTATATTGTCTTGAGCAGCTTAACAAAGTAAAACAGGGTACATCACTCTGCCTGCAGGAATTTTTGGCCCTGACACAATGTTAAATTATTTTACCTCTTCACATGGACATGAGATAGAAAATCTGACTCAAGTCAGATCGTAATAAAAACTGATTTCACAAGGTATTACATACTCTCTCCTCTCAGTAACCTTATTACTCTCCAGAACTCCTGTGACTAAAGTAGGAAACCTAAAAAAATTTTTAAGGCTGCTGGGAAAGGTTTTTGGTTTATACATTTTTTTGAAACATATTATTTCTAAGCACAGATTATATTGTTTGCTTTGTTTTATTTGTCTTCTTACATGGTCGTAATAACGCTGAAAGCAGAGATACTTTAGTAAGATGTAGGGGTAATTCTCATCTTAGGCTTATATTTCTGTGAAAAACAAGGAAAACTCATGAGCAACCTCACAGGGCCCTTAATAGGGAACTATCCCAAATATTAGTTAATGGCATTCCCTGCTCTAATACACCATTTTCCATTAAAAAATCAATGGTGCAGCTTTGCAATCAAGTCAGCAGCACCTTTACATGAACACGTGAACAAACGGTTGACTCTACTACTGCTGTTTCACAAAGAAAAGAGACAGCTAGTGTTGGCAGTGATTTAGCAAGACAGCTGGTTAAATGGAACAAAGAGGAAATTATGTTGAGCAAAAGAAACCAGACATGATGGAATACATTTTGTATGATTCCATTCATATGATGAACAAGGCAGACAGAATTGATCTATGGTGATAGAAGTCAGAATAGTTGCCTGATGAATTTACATCTGCTTCCTCAGAAGACATTTATTATCCAGTCTTAAGTGTGCCGGCACGGGTCTATGTCTTGAGATGAACATAGCTGGAAAAGATTTCGTTCTTGTGGACCTTAGCTCAGTGGTTTTCAAACTTGAGTATAGAGAACAAAAACTGAGAAAGCTTATAAGCAACATAGATTCTCACATGCCACCCCCAGGAATTCTGAAGTTGTAGAACCTAGGGTGGGAGGACCCCAAGTGGGTACATTGCAAACAATCATCTCCAGGAGATTTTGAGGCAGATGGTTCATGAAGTGGTTCCCAAAGTTGTGGTCTCCAGACCTGCCATATCAGCTTCATTTGGGAATGCATTAGAAATGCAAATTCTCAAACTCTGCCCCAGGTTTACTGTTTCAGAAAGTAAGGGGTGGGGTGGGGTGCAGCAGCCTGCATTTTTAACAAGCCATCCAGGTGATTCTGAGACACGTGAGAGTTTGGGGACCCACTGTATTAAGAGAAACAATGATGCTCTCCAAAAGTTAGCAAGTTAGCAGTGTATGAAAGAGAATCTATAATCTCACACCCCAAGGAATCTATACAGTGGTGTTTAAATGGTCCCTGCCTTCATATTTACATCCTGATTCTATCACAGGATTGAACTTGAAGGAAACATCACCTTCAGTTTTGCACAACAGCTATAACTGTCACCATGCCAATTTTTTTTTGTTTGAAGAATGTAAGGCCATAGATGAAAATTTCAACAGGAAGTAAAGTTTTCTGGCCACCTCGTGAAATACTGACTTGATTTGGCCAAGCACTGACCTTTCATCCTCTTGATAGCAGCGTCCATCCGTAACCCATCCTTCTTGATACGCGCCTTAAGAACCTGGCCAAAATTGCCCTCCCCAATCACATCTTGAAATTTGATGTCATTCCAGTCAAGGACGGGGTAAATCGTAGGATCTGGGCTGTTTTTGGCTTTCCTGTTCAGGGCCAGAGTTCCTGAATTGAACTGAACAGCTGGTTCTTCCCTCTGGAAAAATAATTTTTCATGATTTGTATGAGGATTTTTCATAATTCGAAGGATCATACCACACCCAGTGAAAAAGGAAACCATGCATCTAGTTCTAGAATAGAGATGGCACAGTACCGGGCATCAGTGGGAAAGCATGCCACAGGTGATTAGTAATATCTGTGACAGGTGAGGGAGGGGAATGACAGCACATATTCCGTGTGTTTTCCATCCCTAAATTAGTCCTACTTGAGTCCTCTACTTCACTGTAGAATGAAAAAGTATTCAGTCCTGGTTTTTAAAAGCACTCAGAGAGATACTCTCTGGGGCAGTCATGGGATGTGCTTAACTAAGGGCTTTTCTAGAATCACCCTGGTCAGCTCTTAACTCCCTTCCCCTACCTCCCTCCTTTCCTTCCTCCCTGCTTCCTCTCCTTTTCCCTCTTCTCCCTCTTCTTCTCCATCTTTCTCTCTCTTCTCCCTCCTTCCTCCTCCTCCTTCTCCTTTTCTTCCCATCTCTCTGGCTTCTCCTAAAACTTAGAATCTCTCAACTTCATCCGGCAACACACCCTGGCACCAGGGTGACTAGGGCTTAGAGCAAAGTCCCACATAATGTCTCCTCTTCTCCTGAGTATAAGTGGCTGCTTGATGGTGCCGTGATAAAGCAGCGATGCCACAAGGAGCTCCAGTGCTCCCAACCTCCTCTCTGGTCCTTTCTCTCCAATGACAGCCTAAATTAAGCTATCTCTGGCCTGGAATCAGACAATGAAGCATCCCTTTCCTTCCACTAAAAGCAACTTTGGAGATTCCTTCATACACGAAAGTATACCTCATTTGAAAAATGTAATTATACACAATGCATCACATACAGAGTTGATAAAGTTGGACACAAATTTATTTTACAGAACCTGAAACCACAAACTAGACAAATGCTCAGGCAGGAATATACAAAAAGGACTCAAACAGGATGTCTACTGGTAAAGTTTGATTTTGTAGACCTTTGCTGCTGGTCAAAATGCCTAGATGAAAGAATGAGGCTGTTCCAAGAGCCATGAATGATGACTACAGACTGAAGAAGTACATAGGAATGGGACATACACGCATTTTATATAATTCTTATGCATAGAAAGGATGATAGGATTGAGGGAGATTTGAAAACAGGAAACGGGAAATAGGAAAATGTGGGAAAACTTGTCTCGGACAATACACCATTACCTATCAAACTAAGAGTCCAACTATCCTCTGAGGATTCTGTACCAAAACTCTTCAGTTCACTCTATTGCAAGATTACTCTCTTTGACTTATCACTAGGATAACCATCTATCTTATTTTTTGTTTTAGGCTTGGTTTTCTAGCATAATTAAGAACACCCTTTTCACTTTCCAACTTGTTCTCGTTTGGACAAGAAATTGCGTGGTCATGTTATTTACCTTCCATTTAATAATAGAAGCCAAACAGGAGAGGAGACTTGCCTAAGGGAAATATTTGCTTAACAAGAAAATTTCCTGATGCCAATGTATAAAGTGGAGGTTCTGCATGTGTGTGGGCCTGGCCGTACTAACTAGTAGAAAGATGAGACATTACCACGTTTTGGAAGGCTTGGGCCATTCTCCTTTGGACGTTTGCCCTCTTCAATTGCAACATGATCAAAAAGGCCAACAGAACCGTCAGGCAGGTCATTCCAGCCGAGCCAAGGATGGCTATAAGCAGCATCTTCCCACCTCCAAGGTCTGCTGGAACTGTGCAGGAGAACAGAAGTGAAGCCGCAGGGTTATACAGAGATAGGCCAGGATGGTGCCTCAGCAGGCAGAGCTCTCACCTGCCATGCCAGAGACCCAGGTTTGATTCCTGGTGCCTGCCCAAGAAAAAAGTAAAAAAAAAAAAAAAAAGAGATAGGCCAGGGCCCTCTGTGGGAGAGGCCATAATGTGATGAGAGTGTCAGGACAGTCCTAATCTGCCATGTAAATTCTACGTGGTCCTGGGCTACTCATTTATAAAAACTCCGTGGAGATAAGTTTGACTCACAAGGTCAAAAACAAAAAATAAATACATACAAAACTCCTTGTAAATAACAATATACCAATCACCAGTTGTTACATTTGTTCAAGTTTTACTCCCAAACAGGGGCCCAAGCAGATGAACATTATTGAATAATAATGAGTTTGAAGAACAACTAAACATTCCCAAACCTCAATTTCCCGATCTAGAAAAGCTTTAAGGTTCTGTGAGCTAAGAACTCAGAGTCTATAAGTTATTTTGCCTTGTTTTAAAAACTTGAGGGAGAAAATTGAGGAATATTCAAGGTAAGAAAAGAAGGAAAGAGGCTGTGAGCTAAGATGGAGAAAACTGAACAATACCCAAGGTAGGAAAAAAAGGAAAGGAGGGAGGGAGAGAGGAAGGAAAAGACAGAAGAGAAAAATCACTAAATTTAGGGCTCAGGTCAAAATAAACTATTAAAGATTATGGTCTAATACTTTTGCTTCTGTTCTGTTTTTTATATATATATATATATATTATTAATTAAAAAAATTAACTAACAACATTTAGAAATCATTCCATTCTACATATGCAATCAGTGATTCTTAATATCATCACATAGAAGTATAATCATCATTTCTTAGTACATTTGCATCGATTTAGAAAAAGAAATAGCAAGACAACAGAAAAAGAAATAAAATGATAATATAGAGAAAAAATAAAAATAAAAATGCAAAAAATATATATATAACAAACAAACAAAAAAACTATAGCTCAGATGCAGCTTCATTCAGTGTTTTAACATAATTACATTACAATTAGGTAGTATTGTGCTGTCCATTTTTGAGTTTTTGTATCCAGTCCTGTTGCACAGTCTGTATCCCTTCAGCTCCAATTACCCATTATCTTACCCTGTTTCTAACTCCTGATGGTCTCTGTTACCAATGACATATTCCAAGTTTATTCTCTAATGTCGGTTCACATCAGTGGGACCATACAGTATTTGTCCTTTAGTTTTTGGCTAGACTCACTCAGCATAATGTTCTCTAGGTCCATCCATGTTATTACATGCTTCATAAGTTTATTCTGTCTTAAAGCTGCATAATATTCCATCGAATGTATATACCACAGTTTGCTTAGCCACTCGTCTGTTGATGGACATTTTGGCTGTTTTCATCTCTTTGCAATTGTAAATAATGCTGCTATAAACATTGGTGTGCAAATGTCCATTTGTGTCTTTGCCCATAAGTCCTTTGAGTAGATACCTAGCAATGGTATTGTTGGGTCGTACGGCAATCCTATATTCAGTTTTTTGAATATAGAACTGCCAATCTGCCTTCCACAGTGGTTGCACCATTTGACATTCCCACCAACAGTGGATAAGTGTGCCTCTTTCTCCGCATCCTCTCCAGCACTTGCCATTTTTTGTTTTGTTGATAATGGCCATTCTGGTGGGTGTGAGATGATATCTCATTGTGGTTTTGATTTGCATTTCTCTAATGGCCAGGGACATTGAGCATCTCTTCATGTGCCTTTTGGCCATTTGTATTTCCTCTTCTGGTAGGTGTCTGTTCAAGTCTTTTTCCCATTTTGTAATTGGGTTGGCTGTCTTTTTGTTGTTGTTGATTGAACAATCTCTTTATAAATTCTGGATACTAGACCTTTATCGATATGTCGTTTCCAAATATTGTCTCCCATTGTGTAGGCTGTCTTACTACTTTCTTGATGAAGTTCTTTGATGCACAAAAGTGTTTAATTTTGAGGAGCTCCCATTTATTTCTTTCTTTCTTCAGTGCTCTTGCTTTAGGTTTAAGGTCCATAAAATTGCCTCCAATTGAAAGCTTCATAAGATATCTCCCTACATTTTCCTCTAACTGTTTTATGGTCTTAGACCTAATGTTTAGATCTTTGATCCATTTTGAGTTAACTTTTGTATAGGGTGTGAGAGATGGGTCTTCTTTCATTCTTTTGCATATCGATATCTAGTTCTCTAGGCACCATTTATTGAAGAGACTGTTCTGTCCCAGGTGAATTGGCTTGACTGCCTTATCAAAGACCAAATGTCCATAGATGAGAGGGTCTATCTCTGAGCACTCTATTCGATTCCATTGGTCGATATATCTATCTTTATGCCAATACCATGCTGTTTTGACCACTGTGGCTTCATAATATGCCTTAAAGTCAGGCAGCGTGAGACCTCCAGCTTTGTTGTTTTCCCTCAAGATACTTTTAGCAATTCGGGGCACTCTGCCCTTCCAGATAAATTTGCTTATTGGTTTTTCTATTTCTGAAAAATAAGTTGTTGGGATTTTGATTGGTATTGCATTGAATCTGTAAATCAATTTAGGTAGGATTGACATCTTAACTATATTTAGTCTTCCAATCCAGGAACATGGTATGCCCTTCCATCTATTTAGGTCTTCTGTGATTTCTTTTAACAGTTTTTTGTAGTTTTCTTTGTATAGGTCTTTTGTCTCTTTAGTTAAATTTATTCCTAAGTACTTTATTCTTTTAGTTGCAATTGTAAATGGGATTTGTTTCTTGATTTCCCCCTCAGCTTGTTCATTGTTAGTATATAGAAATGCTACAGATTTTTGAATGTTGATCTGGTAACCTGCTACTTTGCTGTACTCATTTATTAGCTCTAGTAGTTTTGTTGTGGATTTTTCCAGGTTTTCGACATATAGGATCATGTCATCTGCAAACAGTGATAGTTTTACTTCTTCCTTCCAATTTTGATGCCTTGTATTTCTTTTTCTTGTCTAATTCCTCTGGCTAGAACCTCCAACACGATGTTGAATAATAGTGGTGATAATGGACATCCTTGTCTTGTTCCTGATCTTAGTGGGAAAGTTTACAATTTTTCCCCATTGAGGATGATATTAGCTGTGGGTTTTTCATATATTCCCTCTATCATTTTAAGGAAGTTCCCTTGTATTCCTATCCTTTGAAGTGTTTTCAACAGGAAAGGATGTTGAATCTTGTCAAATGCCTTCTCTGCATCAATTGAGATGATCATGTGATTTTTCTGCTTTGATTTGTTGATATGGTGTATTACATCAATTGATTTTCTTATGTTGAACCATCCTTACATACCTGGGATGAATCCTACTTGGTCATGATGTATACTTCTTTCAATATGTTGCTGGATTCGATTTGCTAGAATTTTGTTGAGGATTTTTACATCTATATTCATTAGAGAGATTGGTCTGTAGCTTTCTTTTTTTGTAATATCTTTGCCTGGTTTTGGTATGAGGGTGATGTTGGCTTCATAGAATGAATTAGGCCATTTTCCCTCCACTTTGATTTTTTTGAAGAGTTTGAGCAGAGTTGGTACTAATTCTTTCTGGATTGTTTGGTAGAATTCACATGTGAAGCCATCTGGTCCTGGACTTTTCTTTTTGGGAAGCTTTTGAATGACTGATTCAATTTCTTTACTTGTGATTGGTTTGTTGTGGTCATCTATTTCTTCTTGAGTCAAAGTTGGTTGTTCATGCCTTTCTAGGAACTCGTCCATTTCATCTACATTATTGTATTTATTAGTGTAAAGTTGTTCATAGTATCCTGTTATTACCTCCTTTATTTCTGTGAGGTCAGTGGTTATGTCTCCTCTTCCATTTCTGATCTTATTTATTTGCGTCCTCTCTCTTCTTCTTTTTGTCATTCTTGTTAAGGGCCCATCAATCTTATTGATTTTCTCATAGAACCAACTTCTGGTCTTATTGATTTTCTCTATTGTTTTCATGTTCTCAATTTCATTTATTTCTGCTCTAATCTTTGTTATTTCTTTCCTTTTGCTTGCTTTCGGGTCAGTTTGCTGTTCTTTCTCCAGTTCTTCCAAGTGGATAGTTAATTCCTGATTTTTGCCTTTTCTTCTTTTCTGATATAGGCATTTAGGGCAATAAATTTCCCTCTTAGCACTGCCTTTGCTGCATTCCATAGGTTTTGATATGTTGTGTTTTCATTTTCATTCACCTCGAGATATTTACTAATTTCTCTTGTAATTTCTTCCTTGACCCACTCATTGTTAAGAGTGTGTTGTTGAGCCTCCACGTATTTGTGGATTTTCTAGCACTCTGCCTATTATTGATTTCCAACTTCATTCCTTTATGATCCGAGAAAGTGTTGTGTATGATTTCAATCTTTTTAAATTTGTTGAGACTTGCTTTGTGACCCAGCATATGGTCTATCTTTGAGAATGATCCATGAGCATTGAGAAAAAAGTGTATCCTGCTGTTGTGGGGTGTAATGTCCTATAAATGTCTGTTAAGTCTAGCTCATTTATTGTAATATTCAAATTCTCTGTTTCTTTATTGATCCTCTGTCTAGATGTTCTGTCCATTGATGAGAGTGGGGAATTGAAGTCTCCAACTATTATGGTAGATGTGTCTATTTCCCTTTTCAGTGATTGCAGTGTATTCCTCACGTATTTTGGGGCATTCTGGTTCGGTGCATAAATATTTATGATTATTATGTCTTCTTGTTTAATTGTTCCTTTTATTAGTAGATAGTATCCTTCTTTGTCTCTTTTAACTGTTTTACATTTGAAGTCTAATTTGTTGGATGTTCGTATAGCTACTCCTGCTCTTTTCTGGTTGTTATTTGCATGAAATATCTTTTCCCAACCTTTCACTTTCAACCTATGTTTATCTTTGGGTCTAAGATGTGTTTCCTGTAGACAGCATATAGAAGAATCCTGTTTTTTAATCCATTCTGCCAGTCTATGTCTTTTGATTGGGGAATTCAGCCCATTAACATTTAGTGTTATTATTGTTTGGGTAATACTTTCCTCTACCATTTTGCCTTTTGTATTATATATATCATATCTGACTTTCCTTCTTTCTACACTCTTCTTCATACCTCTCTCTTCTGTCTTTTTGTATCTGACTCTAGTGCTCCCTTTAGTATTTCTTGCAGAGCTGGTCTCTTGGTCACAAATTCTCTCAGTGACTTTTTGTCTGAAAATGCTTTAATTTCTCCCTCATTTTTGAAGGACAATTTTGCTGGATATAGAAGTCTTGGTTGGCAGTTTTTCTCTTTTAGTAATTTAAATATATCATCCCACTGTCTTCTAGCTTCCATGGTTTTTGCTGAGAAATCTGCACATAGTCTTATTGGGTTTCCCTTGTATGTGATGGATTGTTCTTCTCTTGCTGCTTTCAAGATCCTCTCTTTCTCTTTGACCTCTGACATTCTAACTAGTAAGTGTCTTGGAGAACGCCTATTTGGGTCTATTCTCTTTGGCATGCGCTGCACTTCTTGGATCTGTAATTTTAGGTCTTTCATAAGAGTTGGGAAATTTTTAGTGATAATTTCTTCCATTAGTTTTTCTCCTCCTTTTCCCTTCTCTTCTCCTTCTGGGACACCCACAACACATATATTTGTGCGCTTCATATTATCATTCAATTCCCTGAGCCCCTGCTCAAATTTTTCTGTTCTCTTCCCTATAGTTTCTGTTTCTTTTTGGATTTCAGATGTTCCATCCTCCAGTTCACTAATGCTAGCCTCTGTCTCTTTAAATCTACCATTGTAGGTTTCCATTGTTTTTTTCATCTCTTCTACTCTGTCTTTCAATCCCATAAGTTCTGTGATTTGTTTTTTCAGACTTTCCATCTCTTCTTTTTGTTGATCTCATGTATTCTTCATGTCCTCCCTCAATTTATTGATTTGGTTTTTGAAGAGGTTTTTCATTTCTGTTCGTATATTCAGAATTAGTTGTCTCAGCTCCTGTATCTCATTTGAGCTATTGGTTTGTTCCTCTGACTGGGCCATATCTTCAATTTTCCTGGTGTGATTTGTTATTTTTTGCTGGCATCTGGGCATTTAATCAGATTTCCCTGAGTGTGGGACCCAGCAGGTAAAGACTTTCCTGTGAAGTCTCTGGGCTCTGTTTTTATTATCCTGCCCAGTATGTGGTGCTTCTCTGTCTGTGGGTCCCACCAGCAAAAGATGTTGTGGCTCCTTTAATTTTGGAAGACTCTCGCTGCTGGGTGTGTGGTGGAGACAGAAGAAAGGTTGTAGGTTGGTTTTAATGGCTTCAAATTGTGAAGTCCTGGGATCTGAATTCCTTGAGAGAGGGATTCCACCTGAGTTGCGTTTCACCCCTCCTGCGGGGAAGGTTCAGGTGGTAGAGAGCCCTGAAAGCAGCCTGTTTCTGCGTTCGGGGCACTTGCAACCTGTGTAATCCCAGCGCTGAGCCCAGAGGCAACGAAGCCTCTGTAGAAACAGCCGCAGAAGGCTCTGTTTCACCCCCTTTCCTCTTTTTCAGTTAGTCCAATCAGCGACTTCCACCTTGATCAGTTTCGCCTGAGCTGAGCACCTATTTTTAGTAGTCAGAAGTTGTTCATTAATGCCACTATTGGTGTTAGGTTGGGCTCAGTCTCTACTACTGTTGGAGACTCTTTCCTTTCCCTCTAGGAAGTCGCCTGTGGGGGAGGGTCGCCAGCTGCCGCGGCTTGGGGAACCGCTGTTCCAAGGCTCCCAGCCGGCCCGGGAAGCCGCGTGTGTGGAAGGGGCTGCAGTCGCCGGCCGCCGCAGCTTGGGGAACCGCCGATCCAAAGCTCCCAGCCAGTCCGGGAAGGAGGGAGGGAGGGGCTCCGGCCGCCAGCTGCCGCAGCCTGGGGAAGCACGCGCCTCTCGGGGACCTCACCGCAGCAGAGTCTCTTAACTGGTCCAGCCATTCCAGAATGGGGTACGCTGTGTGTCTGATCTCTGTCGTGGCTCTGGGAGCTGTTCTGTACTATTTCTAGTTCTTTAGTAGTTGTTCTGGAGGAGGAACTAAGACCCGCATGCCTTACTAAGCCGCCATCTTCCCTGGAAGTCTTTCAGTTTCCAGATAAATGTACTTCTGTTCTGTTTTTAAAGTCAAATAAATTAAACTTCATTCTTTTTTAATTAAAAAAAGCATGTACAGCATGATCCCATCTTTATTAAAGTATTCCTATATGATTATATATTATATGTATATATATATTTTTATATTTATATATTGCCTTCTATCTCTGTGCATGCAAAGAGCTATCTGGAATGGTGAGGGATTATTTATTTTGTTTTGTCTTTTTAAAAATTTTTGTTTACATTTTATATATAGCTTGGATTTAAGGTATGTATACATTTGAACAGAAATAATTATAAAAATCATGCGTTTGCTAAGACTGTGATCCAGAAATTCTCTTTACATTATCTTTAATCGCTAATTAATCATTCCATGGACATCTGAAAAATGTTCCAAAGAATCAGCACTGAAAACACTGCTTGCTTTGCTTTATTTCTTAAGTCCTGGGCAATCGTCCAAGAGAACCAAGAGATTTTTACTGTAATAAGACTTTGTGTAAAAAATGCTCTAGTCCAAGTTAGAAATTGGCAGAAATGACATTTTCCTTTCCTTGGTCCCTTTATCTACATTCTGTTGTGCGAGTTGTAAGAAAGAAGACTAGAAGGTGCCATTCACTACAAAAGCGAAGGTGCACCCTGGGATGGCCACACCAGGCTGTCGTTCACTTAATTACACTGGACAGGTTTTATCAATCAACAGGTTGTGTCGCTCACAGCAGATGCAGTGTGCTTGGAAATCTCAGGAGATATCTATCTTAGAGAGCTTACTCTTTCTGGGGTGGGGGTTGGTGAAGGCGGTGGAGACACAATAACCAGGACCAGAAAACAGAACACTCAGTGTAGTAAACTGTCACTGATGCTAAAAGAAGCGTTCAGTTTGAGCAAGAGTGGAAAGTGGTTCTTGGATTCTCCCACTGAAGCACCCCCATGGGCCTATGTCTGCTAAGTGAGCTCCATATACTCCTTTCTCTATGGAATCAAAATTTACATCCCTTCAGATTTTCTTCTTAGATTGCTGGGGGGAAGAAGGTAAGCTAGGCAAATTCATCTCACGGTTTAATGTACCTCGGTCCTTCCCCGGGGGCATTTTCATTTTAGTGACAGATCTGGAGATGGTGAAGTCTGTTAGGACAAATGAACGAAATCACATGGCATGCATAAAGGGTAAGTATCTTAAGATAGAGAGTTTTACTGATGGCCTCCCAAAACAATCCTGTGTAAACACCGCCCCACTCTACAAACCTTGAGATTCTGGAAGGGTCATCAGTTCACGAGAAAAGGGTGGGTTACTTGACCCTATGTTGTTCTCTGCAAAAATGTCCACCTGGTAAAGTGTTTGGGGCTCCAGGCCCTTGAGCTGGTACTGGGTGATGGTGGCGTTCTTGATCTTCACATCGACGTGCTGGTCTTCATTCTCCCCCTGGACTTTGTATCGGATGATAACGGAGGAGATAGAATAGCCATCCAATATCATCCAAGAGATGACGGCCGAGGAGTCAGTGACGTTGGAGATCTTGATGCTTTCCGGTCGAGGAGGGAGAACTAGAAAAATTTAAAGGACATGATGCCACTTAAGATACCCCTGCCTCAGTTCCAACCCACCCTCCTCCCTAGCCTGGCTGTCGGTGCTGCCATGGGCAACCCTGTATGCCCAATAGTTTTTATATCTGTGTTTTCTTTCCTGTAACCAAGCCAAGCATCTGAATGACAGAGATTGTCTCGCATACCTAGGCCACTAACCTCTTTCTGTAATAGGGATTGACTGATTACAACACTTTCAGAATTCATATTTAGCCAAAACTGTGTTTCTCAAAATGGATTATAAAATACCTTTGCTACAAAAGTATATCATATGCTCATCGTACAATTTAAAATTATCTATTAAAAATATACAAATTTAAAAGCAAAAAAAATGCCTATAAATCAGTAAGAAAAGACAAACAGCAAATGGGTAAAGTATATCAATATGTACGTCACAAAGGAAGAAATCCAAATCTCCAACAAAAATAAGAAAAAGCACCCAACTTTCCTAGTTGTCAAGGAAATGCAAATTGAAATTAACAATGAGCTACCATCTTTTACCTTTGATATTGGCAAAAACAAAAATGTCTGATAATATCAAGTGATACAGATATAAGAAAAGGATATACAGAGATATATATATAGGAAATGGTAAAACATACTCCTGGACAGAATACACATTGAAGAACAATTTCAAAGAGAAATGACCTATCAGTTCCACTTCTGGACAGATACTCTAAAATAGCTCTCAGACCAATGCACGTGGAGACATGCATCAGGATGGTCACTGCAGTTTTGTTTGTAATAGTTAAATAAAAGTGAAAACAGCTTAAATGCCTATCTAAAAGGGAATGGAGAAATGAAATGATGTATACATAAGATAGAATATTATACAGAAGTTAAATAAGATATCAGATCGAAATGTATAAAGATGATAAATAAAAAATCACATTGTTTATTCAAAAAAGCAAGATGAAAGGGAGGTGTAGCAGTGGCTCAGTGGCAGAATTCTCATCTGCCATGCTGAGATCGATTCCCAGAGCCTGCCCATGCCAAAAAAAGAAAAAAGTAAGATGAAGTATATGTATACTTATGGATATATATGTAATAAAATTATATAAAAGTGAATGGAAAGATGGGCGGTACATGATGGCACAGTGGCAGAAATCTCACTTGCCATGCTGGAGAGCCGGGTTCAATTCCCAGAGCCTGCCTATGCCAAAACAGAAAAGTAAAAAAAGGGAATGGAAAGATACAGAACAAATTCATAATTTTATTATCTCTGGGAAGAAAGGACTAGAACTGGAGTAAGGATGATGGTCAAAGGGATTTGTGATATAGCTGTATTGCATTCTTAGTTTCACAAATTAAGAAAAAGGCTGAAAGCTTATATGACCAGTTGTTAACAATTGCTCATTCTGGGTGGTAGGAATGTGGATATGTATCACTCTCTGAATTGTCCTATAATTATTAAATTATATATTTTTTTAAAAATGAGGAAGAATCGCTAAACACTGATAATGCAGTTCAGATTTCCATGAGTCACTGGCAAAAGAAAAGAATGGCTGGAGAAAATTATTGCATCTGCTTCCACACCCTGGAACAAGGAAGTAGAAAACCTACTGCAGCAGAGAGAGACAGATATAAGGAGGCAGTGAGGGACCAAAGTGGCCCCTGACTTAAGTGGTAGTTGGTGTGGTCAAGAAAGAGCTAGTCCTTTCACAGGTGACAAAATGTTACTCAAACCAAAGCTCTACTGAATGACCAAAAATGTCTGATACTACAAGGAAACTCCAGATGTTCCATCTAATTTTAAATGATCAACAGAGAAAGCCTGGACTGCAGAATATTGTGAAAGAAAGTGATCTTATTACTCTCAGATTTATATAGCAATCCCAAGTAGGGTCTGTTATGAAGACTTTTCAAGCAAAGTTACTTGGCTTTTAAGATTAGGAAAGACCCATCTGCAAGTATTCAGCATCTGTTTGCATATAGATACACAATGATCCTTGGTTGATCCTTGATTAAACAAGCCCTAGAAAACCTTATCAGTGCTATTAATTTACTTAATAAATATCTCCACACCAAGCAAAGGTACATTTTAGCACAGTCCTGCCCGAATTCTTGCAAACTCAAATACATTGCGATTTCTTACATATTAACAGGTTATTAAATGAGATTTGGTGGGAGAAGTGGAGGAGGGCAGAAACAAATTAAGTTCTGTTCCCAACTGATTGCCTTCAATGATTACTGAGAAATGGTCTTGAAGTGATGGTAGTAAATCTAAACAGCAGGAGCTGAGAATGTTGCTCAGGTGAAACTGGAAGTTACTTACTGTCGCTAAGGGTCCAAGCAGAGATCGCCTCACTCCATTCCCCCTGGGCCTTGGTGTTCACTCTAGCTCGGACTATATACTGCTCCCTGGGGTGTAAATTGTTAAGTAGCACTGAAGTCAAGTTGCCTGGCACTTTAATGTTCTGATGATCGCTTTTCATTTGCACAGAGCTCCTTTCCACTTCAACATAAAACTCATCATCTGAGCTTGGAAATATTGGTTGCCAGGTCAAATTCAGAGCCGTCTGACTTTTTGGGAGCAGACTGAGACCCCTTGGAGGAGGGAGGCCTAGAAGAAATCAGAAACATAATCATTAGACATAGATTGGAGGTAAGAACAGCCTCAAAGGGAAGCTTTAAAGAAGATTCTTGGAATCTAGCAGAATGTACAACTTCATAAGATATCAAAGAAATGCAAGATAACAGCCAAGTAAGAGCTTTTTCCCCATCAAAAGAGTAAATCTTTAAAATAATTCTCCATTTGATGAACAATTTAGGGATATTTTTCAAGATTCCTAGAAATGACCATATTTTGGGGCCCCATAATCTGACTACCAAGTATTTATTCTAAGGGAATAATCCTAAGGAAGAGAAAAGGCTATGCACATGAAAATATCTATTACAACTTTATAATAGGAAAAAAAATTGGAAGAAACCTAAATTCTCAGAAATAGGGAAATATGTTAATAAATTATTATATAGCCATCTAATGGATTAAAGTAGATAATTAGGAGGATTATTTAAACCCATTAAAATATTTATATTATGAGAAAAAATGTCTGATTGTAGCTTGGCAAAGTCATGTCTACAACTGGATAAGGATGGGAATGAAATTGATAAAAATGAAAAAAAGTTTTGGGCAAGGTTGTGGGATTATGGATGAGTATCCAGTGTTTCATTTTGTTATTGTTTTGCCATTTTAAGCAATATACTTTTAAAGCAATTATGGGTTTTTTCCTTTGCAAGGAGACTTTCAGACGTCCTAACAGCTGTGGTGGCTGGCCCAGTCCTACCTGCTCTGATTGCTTCAAGTTATTGGCTATAGTCACATACTGTCTAGACATAATTTTCCCATGTAACCAAGAAGTTTGGATTAAGGGATGATTTTGATTACTGCATCATTATATAGACATTCCTTTTTTGTTTTCTGGTATATTGGAGTAGACAGAGGGAAATACCTGTTTCTCCTCCCCTTCATGAATATTCTCATTGGAAGGAAGTACACAGGTTCAAAGAGCTTTACGAATTAGTTATCAAATTTATTTCTGATCGTATGCAGTCTGGATAAATAAACACTATAGGTGAGATGGATAGTATTTTTATTATTTTCCATACTAAGATGATATTTTCTGATTAAAGTTAATTTTGTTTGTTGGAAAGTGTGTGAAGTGAATTTTATTTGTATCTAACTGCAAGCGCTGGATGGATATGGAAAGCTGTAGAAGGCTTGAGAAAGTGAATTTTGTTTGTTGTAGTCATTGTCGACTAAAGCCTTGAATGCATATGGAAAGTTAAAGAAGGTTTATAAGAGTGAATTCTGTCTGTCGTAGTTAATGCTGACAAAAATTTGATAACCGTGTTTATAACATTAAAAAAAAAGTTTTGTGTCAAACTGTATATTCATACAAAACTGAAGTTCAGTTTCCTCTCTATTAAAATAATGAGGATTGTTTGCCTGTTCTTAATGAAAAGTCATAGGAAATTTTTCTTAACCCATACAAGTACTCTATCTAGAACACAAAGATTTTATATCAGGATAATATCCTTGTTAATGTTTATGTTGACATTATCATCCTTTATTTCAGAAGACTTATCTTTTCACTTATAAAATAAAATTGTTACAAAGGATTTGTTCTTTCATGTTGTAAATGTGAGGAGCTAAAATAGTTTAACATATTACATAGTGGATGTTTGCGAAGTATTACAATAATTAAAAGGGATTTTCTATCCCTTTGCTAGCTAAATTTGTACAGGTAAAATATCATTCATATATTTTGAGATTTTTATAAAAATTCCTAAAGCCTTGACAATGTTCTCACTGTCCATGTTATATCCTGATACTGACAAGTATGTTAGACAACGGTATGATGTCGTTAGTAAAAGTTTTAGTTATTCTTAGAAAAGAATCATTGAAAGATCATAGAGACAGTCAAATTTACTTGTCAGTTGCACTGCTTTTCTCTAATACCTCTCTAAAAGTATATGTGGTGAGCTATAGGTCAGAGCTCCATCTGTAATAAGAAAAGACTTTAAAAGAGAGGCAGGACAAATACGTAAATTATATTCTGTTTAACCAGCAAATATGTAAAAGTGAAAAAGAATAAAACCTCTGCTATGGTTTGTTAACATAAAACAACTGTCTAATGTTTTTATCTCTGAAAGTAGCTTCATTTAAAAATGCTCATAAAAATTAAAGCTTAGATTATAAGCTTTAACCATTATGTTTAAATTCTGAAATGCTTTGCTCTTTGTATAACCTAGCAGTTCCCTGGAATTTTAAGTATCTGTGTGACACCTGAGACTCAGATTTAGTTCTCCAGCTCTGAAAGTCAGCATATCTTTATACAGCAACTTTAGAAAAATAGAACTGAAAAAGATCAAACTCTGATTAAAGATGTGACTGAACCTGATCTGGTTAAAACTAAGTTAAATCAATATACAAGGTAAATATATATATACATACATACATACACTGTCTGTACTTTAAAGCTTTAACTTTTGTGAGACAAAAAGAAAAATGCTTATCCAAAATTTAAATTTTCTGTAGCATGTTATCTAATTTAATCTGTCTAGTTAGTTTATTTAAACAATCTAATTCAGCTTTATTTGATACAGAAACTAGAATAAGTGATAAAATCTTAATATTCTGTACAAATTAATGGTATATCATGTTATTTTTCAAAGTATTTTGAACAGAAAGTGAAAAAGTATTTGCAAAGTCCCTTGAGGGACTGGGAAAAAATGTAACTATTAAACTTCTCCACCTGGGGAATTTCTGACATTTTCTTAAGCAAGAGGTACTCCCAATTTAATAAGTCAAGGCCTCAATCTTGAGGCTTGTCCTTATGAAACTTATTTTTATGATAGCAAACTGAACCTACTTATAATTAATGCCTAAGAGCCAACTCCAGAGAACCTTGGATGTTACTCAAATGTGATCTCTCTCTAAGCCAAACTCTGACCTTCTCCCCTATGTGGGACATAATTTCCAGGAGTGTAAGCCTGGCCCTGGCATCATGAGACATAGTCCCAAAGATGAGCCTGGCCCTGACATCATGGATTAGTTCACCTAAATGGGGAAAAGAAATAGAGTTTCAATGGCTAAGAGATTTTATATCAAGTCAAGAGGTCATTCTGGAACAGCTGCTCTTATGCAAGTTTCAGGCAGATACTGCAAACTGCCACAATATGGCAAACCCCAACCAACAGCATTTCTAGAAACCCTGAACAATATCCTAAGCTCTATAAAAATTTTACTTATTAAGTTTGTTTTTCAGAGACTTAAAACCTCCAGATTGTTCCGATGCCAGAACACTGAAGCATCTGAAACCCAGGAATACTGGACTACACAAGAACAACAGTTTCACCCCTCTGCCCCTTAATGACAATGCACCTTTTCAGCCTTGAAGAAGTTAGAAAATGTCACCCAGTTATCCCTCAAGATTGAGAGATAATTATCAAATGACAGGGAGGAATTATAACTAAGAAATTAGGATTTAAGGGATGATTTTGATTACTGATTACTGAATCATTAGACAGATGTTCCATATTGTTTTCTGGTATATTAGAGTAGACATGGGAAATACCTGAACCTCTAAATTGTAATCCAGTTGCCTTGATCACTTATAATGAGTGTATATCCTGTATCTTCTGCTCCCATGATTGTAAAAACCTTGTGACTAACCTTCATTTGTATCCATTTATCCAGTTTTTCAACTTCAGAGTCTTGTAATCACTAAAGATAGCCCCTAATGTTTACTAATAAAGGGTCTTGGGTAAGCCCAGAACTAACCTACCTCAAGCCCAAAATTATCTTGATAACAGCCTAGTTCTATGCGCAGTAGCTTAGACTTTAACCTACAAGTCACCTGTACCTCATTATAACATTAAATAGCATGCCCATCATATTAAGCCCTACCATTTTCTTACATAAGTTCTGTGACTAAGCAGGTAATCAATCTGCACATACTCAATAATAAGATCACCTCTAATTACCTCATCTGGGCCCACTGTGCTCATTATCCTAAAATCTGCCCATTTTTTAATTTTATAAAACTATCAGAATTACTGCAGTTTGGGGAGACATCTTTTGGCCTGATAAGCCGTCTGATCTCCTGTTACACACCTAGTAAGAAAGTTTTTCTCTCTTTGAAACCCTGGTGTCTCAGGAATTGGTCATTTGAGAGCACTGGACAAAAGAATCCACCACCTTTGTCCAGTACCACCCACACGAACCTGGACTATCACAGGGAAAGCTAACTGGAAATAAAATATGGGTTTTGAAGTCAGAAAGTCAGAAGCGTGCCACTTTAGTATTGTAATTTTGGGCAAATGCATAACCTCTACAAGTTTTTTTTACAACTGAAACAAAAATCCCCACCTCCCAAATTCAGGAGAAATAAATGAGATAATGGATGTGAAAATGCTTGGAAGGTGTTAGGGGCTCAATTTACATTAGTTTCTTTATTTCTTTCCTTCCTTCCTTCCTGCCCGCTGCCCAGCCTTCTCTCTTTCCTTCGTAAGGTGTCATATCTTATATCAAGATAAACAGAGGCTGAATCAGATAGAGCAGGACCACATGTTTTGTATCAGATAATAGCAGTAAATTGATTATTAAAATCCTGGTTAGCAAATTCTTTTAAAACATTGGATAGTGATCCTCTAACTTATGCATTCTCAGTGGGAAGTTATGTCCCCTAAGGAAGCAAGAATTTGTTGGGGATGGGGGTGGGGTATGAGAAAATTTTTTATTCCAGTAGTTTCTGAAGGGCCACAATACATAAGCAGATACACATTACATCTGCGGTATGAAAATTCTGCAGAGGCTGAGAGGGGGTTAGGACAAAAATGTCCTAAAAATCCCTTGGGGGTGAGGATGGGGGACAAAAATGAAAAACAAAGGCTGAGAAAGAATGCTCTAACTCTTGATGGTAAGAGAAATGCTTTCTAGTGAGAGAATTGGCCTCCCTCTTGTCCTCTTTCTGCCATGTGTTCAGAAAAAGTTCACTTCCCTCCCCTTCTTGCCTCCCTGACCTTTACCACCTCAATCAACACACTTATAAATAGTGCAGCTGCCAGATGAATTTAAAAAAAAATCAGCAAAATTCAAATGATGGGAAAAGAACCTTCAAAAATTTCCCTTCCCACCCGCCCTTATGAAGTGCTTTGAAATATTCCAAGCGATCTCTAAATGCATCCTGACTGGAACATATTCTGGAGGCTGAAAACCAGGCAGTAGGAGGCTGTGAAGTGTATTATGTTCTCTTCCATAAACAGTTTCCATCTGAGATAGGTTATGAACTCCCTTTTTGATTCATCACCACTGACCTGAGCAGGAATTACCTACCATTTGCCCTTGAACAGCACCCTTACAAGATGTCAGAGGCCCCTTTGATCCCAGACATGGAAGGTCCCTTAATCCTCCAATTTATTTATTTCTAGTAATCAAGCCTTAACTATTGTTTCTGATTTTGCTTTTTACATTCACAACCCCATGGGTTCCAAGGGAGCCATTTCTTACTTGCATAATGCTTCTACAAGCACCAGAGTAGCCCGAGTGCCATTTGGTTCTCTAAGGATGCTGCCGATCACATGAAAACTAGCTGGTTGCTGTGAAGGGGGTTGTTTGTTAGGGGAACACATTCCCTGCAGAAGGAGAGCTAGGTGTTCTTCCTAATTGTTTCACTAACTCATTCCATATTCTGCTGCCTTAGTAAATGGGCTAGAAACAGAAAAATCTATCAGTTGAGAGGAAAATGATACCTTTGGCTCCACGGTAAATATCATGATAATAATTAGAAAAAGAGAATATGGAGTCTGAAGATCTCGGTTTAAAAGTTCTGGATTTGGCATGCATAAGATGCTTTACCCTGGCAAGCTGTTAAACCACTCTGACACTCTACTTTTCAATCCATAAAATGGGGAACACGATAATTCCTATACTCCACCATAATATGAACTATTTAACTTTTTTTTTTTTTGCATGGGTAGGCACCGGGAATCGAACCCAGGTCTCCAGCACACCAGGCAAGAACTCTGCCACTGAGCCACCGCAGCCCACCCCACCACAACATGAATTAAACATAGATGAGCTTGAAACTGTACAGCACTAAGCAGGAGATAGTAAGAAGTATTATACACAGTGAACAAGTCAAAGAACCAGAACAACCATCACACCAATGTTTCAAAGGAGGTTAGGAGGGCAGCAGAAAGCTGGAGCCCAGGGTAGCACCAAGAGGATGTCACAGGTTCAAGGGCTCCTTAATCAACATACTATAGAAAGTCAATAGATACCAACTAACATGGATACCGGGAGAAATGTTGCTATACCTGTCATTTAAAATGTGTGGTTCTAGGACTAGTGGTTTCAAGATTCATTAGAAATGCAAATTCTTGGGCTCCATCACTGCCCCAAATCTAGTGAATCAGAAACCCTGGGGACCCGGCTCAGCAATTTTTGGTTAAAAAGAAGTCCTCTAGGCAATGTTGATAGATGCTAACGTTTGAGAACTATGAAAGAGCAGAGGAATTAAAAAGGGCTGCCTCCTGGTAGCAGGACTGGGAAGGTGGAAGTGGGGCCTGGGGTAAAGCAGGGACTGCTGTCCTTTAGATAAAAGCCTTTCATTCTATTTGATGTTTTAACTGTGTGCACAGATCACTTTGAAACATGAAAAATTATTTTCAAAAATAAATAGACGAGGATTTCTGGACTTACACGTGTGGCAAGAACCTGGCCTGGGCCGTTAAAATGGAAACAGGAAGCTGGTGATACAATACTGGAGCCAAGGTTCAATCCAGTTGCTAGAGAATAAATCCCATTAGCTAAGGGATGTCCCTGCCCTCCTGAAAGCTCATCTGCTTCCTTCTCTGTCCCCTCGGATTTCTGCAGAACCCCTCCTTCAGGGAGGCAGGGGAGGAGCCCCACCCAAATAAAGGAAGAGTTTGGCTCAAAGTTGATGGCCTTCCTGTCACTTTCCCCACCCTTTCAAAAGCAAACTCCTTCCCCGTCCATCCCCACCCACCCACTCACCCACCACCACCCTTCCTGGTCTTCCTTCCTCTTTCCCCTTCCTCCCCCTCCCACCCTGCTCGTGGATAAATGCCCGTTGGCTTGGACTGACCGATAGAAGCTGTTGTGAAGCGTCTCACCGGGCCCGGGTGCCCCTCCCCGCCCTCTCCGCGCCGGATCAGCTGCACACAAAGCTCGTACTCGGTTCGAGGTTCCAAATAGTTGAGTATAACAATCTCATTTGACACTACAAGGAGGGAAAGTTCAGGAAATTTAAGTCGGCATTCTCTGACATTCTTTAAATCCGGATTGTTGTGATTGTCATGTGAAGTAGTGTTAGGTTTTGAAAAATGCAACGTCTTAGTGAAACCCAGAGGCAATTCCATCGCCATTCCTGATAGTAGGAAAACAGGGCTTTTAAAAGGAAGTTTCTAGGTTATAATGTACACATTAATCTATGTATCTCTGTGCCACTTAGTGCTTTTATCTCTATTCATTTGTAGCGTAAAACCTCACAAATCTTCAACTACTTGCAATACCAAACAGATATGGGAGCAAAAGAATCCTTAGTTGGAATAATTTGAAATCGATGAGTGTCTACTGTTTTTGTATATCTATTGATTTCAGTCAAGCTATCAGGAGAAAAAACCCTCTGAAGTTTTGCTTATAATGACTTGTGATTTGTAATGATCATATATCATGGATTCTAAAGGATCTCAAAGTAGTTCCCTTAAAGAAACATGCCCCTTCTTTTTTCCTTAGCTATTTGCTTTACCCAGCCTCTATTTCTCCATGGAGAGTGCAAGGATAAATTTTTGCTTATCATATGATAAATTCGTAGTCGGTAAGGAAAAAAAAAAGGGCAATGTTTAAGAATTCTTGGAAGACCACATTGTGAATGTCAAATTGTAGAAAGAGATAATGGATTATTACCATCTACGAAAAAAGAAAAAAAATCTCTGCTTTTTATTAAGATCTAGCCACTGATGTTGGAAACAGCAATACGCCAAATCAGTCTCACGTCCCTAGGATTCTGTAATTTCACTGGACCTACAATAGAATGTGAAGAGCTCAGTAATGATATTTGATTGAGTGTAGCCAGCTCAACTAGAGTTATTAAGCCAAGAACCATCTTTTACCTTTTCCTGTTGTGTAACATCTTTGTTTATATACATACAGAGGGTAGGGGTTCTTTTTAGCAAATCCAAGGCACAGTGAGACTAGAATATAGGTAGAGGGACACATGCAACCCAAAAGCATGGTGTCGCTACAAGATGGCACAGTGAAAGCACTGGGCTTCCTTTGTTTTCTTTTCGTTGTTGCTTTTTTGTTTTGTTTTGTTTTTAAAAATTGTGATTTTTACATCGTCTTGCAACAAAGAGAACTGTAACTTATGTTCAAAATATATTTAGCTGTTTTCATGTGCTTCTGACATTTTGTTTATTATTTTTTTTCTTTCAGGAAGTTAGGGGAGGGGCAGGTAGCTCTCTTTGCCCACACACCCCTCTCCTCTATCCCAGCCCAGCCTGCCACAACCCAACTTCTTTAACTCCAAATTCCTCTAAAAATTCCTCTGGGTTTTAAGAGTCTGCAGGCCAGGGCAAGACTTGAAATGAGAAAAAGTATAACTCAATACAGGAGAAACAATCATCCCCTAGGATTTAGGCAGATTATGTCTCCCTGCCTTTCTAACAGATCCTGGACTTGGCTGTTACTATATTCATGGAGCAAATAATACAGGCAGAGGACCTCCCCCATGACCAAGCAAGATGGCGTAACTTAAAACAGGACTGGAGATCCAGAAAAGCCTGGAAAGGAAGTAACAATATTTCTATCAATATCAGCATCCCGATGTAAGCCAGTGTGTCCCCCTACTACACATTGATTTCCAAAAAGTTAGTCCCAGAAGTCAGAAGGCCCCCTGCATTCTGTCTACTATCTGAAATGGAATCCTTTACTACACCACCCCTTTAGGATAGAGAATTGAATCAAGGAGAAGTGGATTTCCATATTTGGGGAAATTTTTTCCTGGCGCCATCTCTCCAGCTGGACCACTCCTGTTCAAATCTTACCTTGAATATGCCTCCAGGCCTCATAATGCTTAACAGGTTTGTATAGAAGCTTCTTGGTTTTGATTGGTCCATCCCCAAAATAAGGCTCAGAGCTGATGTTGATGACAGCAAAGTTATGTCCAGTATCGATCACATTTGGGGCATTCAAGGGCTTTGGAAGAACTAAATAAAATTTCAGCAAACAGATTAGTCTTGGGATTTTGCTGTTGTTCTTGGGTGGGTTTACAGGGTGAGCAAGAGCCTTTACATTTCCATCAATATTCACTTAGATTTCTCTGCCTGGATTCAATACAACCACCACCTCTCTGACTTCCATGCATTCCTCTTGCTCCTTCAACCAATTAACCACCAAGTGCTTTCTTAAAATATGAGCACTCTTCTACTGGAGATCCTTTCATAGATTCCCATTACATTTTGGATAAAATCTAAAATTCTCACCTTGACTGGCCAGGCCTTGCATAATCAAGACCTTGCTTACTCTCCAGCTTCCTCTTCCCCTCACCCAATATCCTCCAGCCCACTGAGCTCTTTTCAGTTCATCCCGCGCACCTTCCCGTCTTAGGATCTTTGCAGATACTATCTCCCGGCAAAGAGCGTTCCCCCTACCTCTGTTCTGGTTAATTCTTATTCATCATCAACTCTCAGCTCTGATGTGATTCCATCAGGGGCGGCTAGCTCAGAAATTCAATTAGGCTCACTTGTTATAAACTTTCACAGAACCCATGTTTTTCTTTCATGCTACTTTTTGGAATTTACTAATCTTGGTAAGATTAGTCAACATCAGTCTTTCCACTGGACCATGCATTCTCTATGGGAGTGATATTACCCTCAAAGAGGCAAAAATTAGTTTGGGGGGAAAGGTAGGAGAAATCTAATATTACCATGGTATGTGGAAGAGCCACAGGACATAAACAGTATGGTATTTCTGTGTTATTAAAATTGTATAAGGATGCAGGGAGTTTTGAAGTAACATTTCTAAAAAGGCTCCTGGAGGGGGTGGGGGAGTGATATCATTAAAAAAGGTTGAAAACCATCTGCACTAGACAGTAACTCCATTAGTGCAAGGACCATGTATCAACCAGATGCTGAGTAAATATTTGCCAACTGAATTTCTAGTGAGCTCTGTAACTCCATTAGCCAGACAATCTCAGAAATTCATAACTATTTTTAGTTCTCTCCCATGGAGTGTGTTATATCATTCAGAGTCTTTCGAGTTCCAAGAGACAATGCTGTGTTCAGTAACTTTATTTTTCCCCTTTGCCTTGGTGCTTTGACTCACCATGATTTCAGGTCTTTGCTCAAATAGCATCTTCTCAGAGAAATCTTCCCACCCTACTTAAAATGACAGTTGCTTCTCTAGCCTTGCACCAGCATTCTCTATCCCCTAGTTCTGCCTTATTTTTCTCCATGGCACTTAGCATCCCGAAAAACTATTCACTTTATTTATCTGTCCATTGCTCATCTCCCTGTGGGAATATAAGCTCCATGATGGGAGGGCTCCTTTGGTGGTGTTCGCTGTTGTATTCCCAGTGACTAGAACAGGGTCTAGAGCTTCAGGAAGTTCTGCTGAATGACTGAATGAGGTTCAGGAAGTAGCCCAAGATCAGGATCTTTCAGTAATGAAGTCAGGAAGAAGCATCATCAAGCAGAGTCCCATAACTGGAGTCAGACCATAACCAGCGTTAAGTTAGGGTAAGACTGGATACACATTTTACATAGGTCACTAAGAGGGTGGTGGGTAAATTCATGCAGTTGGGCTTCCTTTACATGATCAAATAAGATCACCTGCTTGTTTAAACCAACAGACGCACATTCTCTCATGGCCATGAATGCCAGTGTGCAATCGTTTTACAGGTGTGAAAAATTACTCCAAAAGCTTCCCCCTAGTAATCTTTCTACTTTTTTGCCTTTTAATCTTTTTTAATTGAAGTATAACATACATATTATAATGTGCAAAAATCTTACGAGTATTTAGCTCAAGAGACTTTACTTATGTCTACACTCACCACCACCCAGATTAAGATAGAGAAAATTTCCAGCTCCCCAGAAACCACCTTTGGGTCCCTTCCCAGTCCATAACCCCCACCCAGAGGTAAATACTATCCTGACTTCTGTCACTATTGTTAGTTTTGCCTGTTTTTGATCTTTATATAAATGGAACCATAAAGCATGTCGTTTCTTTTGTTCATTATTATGTCTTTAGGATTCATCTATAGTGTTACATGTAGCAGGAATTCATTTTTTATTGCTGTTTAGTATTCCATTTTATGAATATACCATCATTTATTTATCTATTCTAATGTTGAGAGACATTTGGGTTAATTCCAACTTGAGTATATTATGATTAAAATTGATCTGAATATTATTGAATGTATATTTATTGAACATAGGTACTCATTTCTTTTGCATCTGTACCTAGGCGTGGACTTGCATAGCTTCAGTACATCTAGACAGTTTTCCAAATTGGTTGTACCAATTTGTACTCCAGTAGCAAAGCCCTGTCAATAGTATTTATTTCAAAAAATAGATACTATAGTTAAAGACCATGGTTAATTTCCATAATGACCATTTCCATTTTATGGATAGCAGTCAATATGACAATGAAGAGGTATCAGTGAATATGCAAACATTTGGGAATGGAGATGCTTATATCCATTCATTATGTGCTGTATCTTTCATTAAAAATAAAAATTAGAACCAATGCTTGTCCTGTATTTTAGCAGCAGGGTTTGTTTGTTATTTAAAGTTTAAAAATCAAATAATCTATCTTCTGTATATCATTACCTTTCTCCAAGAACATGCAAGAGATAATAAATTATTTTAATCATTTGAATATCCTACTGAACAGCCACAGTTGGGGTTTTTCTAGTAATCCAAAAAATACTAAGGTTTCTGAGGTGGTTGAGATGGATCCTCAAGGCAGACAATCCAAATCTATGTAGTTTCACTTATGCTACTGTTTCTATTGCCTTAAAAGAGAAAAGATTGTGTCTGGGTATTTACATCCATTTCATTTCTAGAAATTACCTTTGGGATATCCCAAAAGATTTCTAATCAAGTGAACCAAATACAAATCAACTTTGGTCATGTTGCTTCTTCATCTGTAGCACAGGAGACAAATGCAGACTGGTCTAGAAGAGATAATTCTGGCTTTGGAGTCAAAAGACCAGGTTCAAAACTAAGATTTGCCACTTACCAGCTATGCTGCCACAGGCCAGTTAAATAACCTGAGCTTGTTTTCTTCACTGATAAAATGAGGATAGCAATATCTATTGCATAATGTTTTAAAGAGATTATATAAGATAAAGTAGGTGATACCCTTAGCCTAGTGCCTTCTACAAAATATACATCAAAGAGTTATTAGGTGTATTTTGTCTAAATAGGTTCACAAGTTATTTCCAAGTTTAAAATTCCTATTGTATTTATGTACAGTGGTTAGGTAAGCTTGGATGTACCCCACTTTATTTCTTCCCTTCAAGCCAAAAATGTACTCCATTTAGACTAATTTGAATTTCAAAATGCTAAGTTTGAGAAAAATTATTCATGTTAATTATACAGCATAGTCTGGGCTTCATATTAAGTAAGTAGTTCTCTAAATAAAAATTCTCCAAATTATCCCCAACAATAAGAAGTAGGAAGTCACAAGAATGATAAAGCTAAATGTTTTATGAAATATGATTACTACTGGATACCTTGTGCCCCACACAATTTCAAGTCCTTTATATATTTAATACCTCATCTAACTTTCTTAATAACCCAAACAGATAAATAATACAAGTCTCATTTATAGATAAAGAAAGACTCAGAGAGGTTGAATTATTTCACTAAGGCCACGATACAAGGTTATTAAGTAGTGGTGACAAAACTGACCCCAAGTCTATGTGATCCCAGGGGTCACATTCTTAATCCCTCAGTTCCATTTTTATGCATAATCATTTTTTTAAAGGCTTAGTATCCTGGAAAATATCTCAAAGACATTTCAGTGTTCAGATAGTTTCTGTCTAGAAGCAGCCCGTTTCCCCAAAGATGAGAAGACACAATGCCTCAAGGAGACAAGTTCTTCCTCTACGAAACGGAGCTTACCTTTAACAGAAATGTTGAAAGGTTTTTCCACCATCCCAGCAACCGTATTCACACTGCAGACCCAAACTCCTGAATCAGGTGGGAGGATACGGTGGATGGTGAAAGTGGCCACTGAGAGATGACCCGTACGGTTGAAGTCTTCGGGCTGGTAAGGTTAAACACAAAACAATAAAGGAGGCATAAACACAAAGGCCCCTTAACACTGACCCCCTTCTCACTGTTTAATAAGAAGTTTTCTAGGCTAGACTAAGAAGCCAAATATAATGCTAGCTTAATTATTGGCTTATTTCCAAAGCTACAGTAGCCCTGAAGGTTTATATTGGATAGAGGGCTTCAATCCAATAGATTCGTGTGTTTGGGTGTGTTGGGTAAACACTCACAGGCATGGAGCCTAATTCCTTTTAAACTGCTCCTGGTAACATTTGTTCCTTTCCAGTCTAATTCAGAGATAATTGAGTGTGCAGACAAAGTGACTTCCTAAAGTGTTTGAGGGACTGTTGAGTGTGGTGCAGGGGCATGCGGGACTCTGAAGTTCACGTCCCAGCTCTGCCACTATTAACCAATCCCTTAATCAACCTTATCCAGCCAGTTTCCACCTTTGCAAAAAAAAAAAATAGGCACAGATAAGTTTAATTGAGATGTTTGATATAGTATGGTTGGCATCTGCTAAAGGGTAGCTGGTATTTCCATTAACCTGTGAAAAAAGCCAACAAGATTTTAGAAGCTGTCCTTGTCTTTTTCTACCTACTGGGTTGTTTGGGTGGAATCAGAAACATCTGAGGTGTAGACACTGGTAATGGCACATTGTATAATGTCACAGTCTACAGGCCCTGCCCCCAATTGTCACATGGACCTGCAATCAGGTCAAATTGATTTTTAGTTAACTTTGAGAAAAAAGGCAACTATTTCAAAACCTTCAGATATGAAAATGTTTCAACTCCCTGAGAATTGCTTGTGACAGTAAATAATTTGGGGTGCTTCTTGTCTCTGTTCCCTTTAGGATTGTTGGGGAAGAGAAGGAAAGTTTGTGGGAAGGGTAGCTTACTCCCTTCCAGCAAAGAACTGCTATGATATGGCCTCATTAACGGTGAGAACCAGCAATGAGGACAACGTGAAGAGGTGGGAGGAACCTAAGGAATGCATTCAGACCTAAGGGATTCTGTGGATCTAGCTTCTGAATTAGAGACATGGGGGACAGATCCTAGACCTGACTCCCTACAGTCATACGGATTATCCTGAACTCTCCCCTTCTATACTCCCCTAATGGCTGCTCCAAATAGCGTGGTAGCAGTCGACACTCATTAACACTCATGTCTTGGTAGCACCAATCTCCTGCTGATTCATGGGTTTTAAATTGCAACACCCCTGCCTGGCCACCCTTCTTCTTCTGATATGGGGAGTTAGAGCTGTGGGGATATTGAGGGTGGGGGGTGGTGCAGAGTCTTGTACAGGCTGACATTGACGTATACTACTCACCCACACAGCTGGAGAGTTCTATCCCTGGCACTAAGTTAAACTGATTCCACTGTGGATACATATTTCTGTCACAAGTAATTCTCAGGCGGCCTTAGGCAGGCAGGTGAAACCACTGGGGCTGTGACATTTCTGCTGGGCCTACCCAGGGGCATGGCTTTTGGTAAAGGTTAACAACAGCCTGACCCAGGAGGATGTAAACCTGGGAGGAATCTAGCCTTTAGTGGGGTGTATTTACCACTCTGAAAACATCTAGATATGCCAGTAAGTCAGACTAAGAAAAGCTCTTACGTGAAGCACTGTCCCATCTGGCTTTACCAGAGTCATTTCTTCATCAGCAGGCAGTGGCCAGCCAGAGGCTTTGCAGATGGGGTTAAATTTACCAGTGTTTACTTCTATGTGATCTGGCAAATCCACTATCTTTGGGGTCATCCTTGGCTTGCCTGAATGAAGAAAACAGAAATCTAATCTTTAGTATAGCTTTGGTCGTAATAATGAAAACTGGCTACTATTTAGCCAATCATTCACTGGGCTAAGAACTTTATAAGCATTTTATTGTTTTATCATCATATAAAATAAAGTTTATCATAGTAAACTTTTGAAGTGGGTGCTTTTGTTGTCCGCATTTTATAGATGAGGAGACTGGTTCTCAGAGCCCATATTCAAGCTCAGTTCTCTTGGACTTCAGAGTCCACACTCTTACTTAAATTGCTGTGCTCCTTTAACAGACCTGGGAATACAGTCTCAATATTAAATGACCATCAGTAACTGACGTTACTGGTCAGTGGCCCTCCTTCTTTATAAGAAAATTATTGTAAAAATAAATAATCAAATAAACAAAAACAAACTAGATCTTCTTAGGAATCAACCTCATACTATTGCTGGTCAGCAACCTTATCCTCAGTTTGATACTTGAGATATCAAATTGGGAGGCTTGCAGGTAGTAGATGAATAAGAGGAAAAGGTGATTTAAAATGGCCACATTTACATTGAGGAGAAATTAAGTGAAATCTAATTCCCCGAAATCAATTAAGCAACAGCTAAATCAAAAATGTCGCTGCTAATATTGAAAGGAGAAAAAAATTTCTCTGAAATGAATAAAGGTAATGGTATCTGAATTCCTTCCTAAAATCTGTACAGTAGGAGAATGCGTATTCCTGAAATACAATAATTTTATTTTGGGTCGTGGAATCTTAGAGAACAGCAAAACATTTGTAATTAATGAGAAGCATGGTTGACAATAACCAATAACCAATGCAAGAGATAGAGGTTCCCTAAGAGCAGCTATAATTTACATGTTGTTCCTTATCCATCATAGCATTCTAGGGAGGAGGGCAATGCATCAATACTGATATTTTATACTGATATCCTATCTGTCAAGCCTTTAATGACATGCAGGTAAGGGTACAGAGCAGCAGAGAAAAAAGATGCAATAAATGCAAAGGTAATGCTATGAAATATCTGTAGACTTGGGGAGGTAGTGTGATTTGAAAATTTACCAAGTTTTTCAGCCAAATAAGTTATTCAAGAAGGAATTAAGAAAAGTGGTTTGACAGTTTTAGGTCATTTTTTCCCCTTCATTCTCCCTATGTGTTTTCTGAATTTTGATGGAGGTGGAGGTGCAGATGGAGGGTTTAAAAAAAAAATGTAAGGGAAAGGGGGCTGCCTTCTGAAAGCCCAGGACCTAGGGAGATGAGGTAAACCTAGCTTAGATTCTCCCATTCAAACTCACACCTTTTGCAGTACCACCTTTATAACAGAAAGGGTGGAATAAAGGGCAAAAATCTCAATCCTTAAACTTGTCAGTTGTCCATTTTCAATTCAGTCCTTCCCTTTGAAGACACTCCCTGATTCCTGTCCTGGAGCAGAGTCCAGAGCATGGGGAAGCAGGACAAGGTAAGGCTAGAAAGCTGAAGCCTTTGAGAAAACAACTGTTGGTATTTCCCCTTCATATTTGTGGTTTTAAATGCTAACAGAGAAATTCTGAGTATAGATTTATATATGCACATTTCTTATTATAACATTTCTATTTATATCATTGGAAAAGCAGTATGTTTATTGTTTTCAAATTCTGAAAATATATAAAAGTATGTTTTTTTAAATTTTTGGAAAATGTACTCTAGGAGCAGGGGTTAGCATGTATTTTTCTGTAAAGGGTCAATTAGCAAACATTTTCAGCTTTGCTGATTATAAAATCTCTGTGATCACTATGCAACTCTTCAACTGTAATATGAAAGCAGCCACAGACACTATATTATAAACAAATTGGCCTGAATGTATTCCAATAAAATTTTCTTTATAAAAACAGATGGTGAGCAGTGCAATGGTGGCTCAGTGGCAGAATTCTCACCTGGATTCCTGGAGCCTGCCCATGCCAAAAAAAAAAAAAAAAAAAAAAAAACAGATGGTGGGCTAATAACAAGGAATTAATTATTAATACATACTACAACATGGATGAATCTAAAAAACATTATATTATCCTATTTGTACAAAATATCCAGAATAAGCAAATCTACAGAAGCAAAAAGTAGGCTAATGGTTGCTAGGTGCTGAGGTTGGGGGTAGGGATGGGGAGCATACCCATCTGCTAATGGGTACGAGGTTTCTTTTGATAGTATGACAATTTTCTAAAATTAGATTATGGTAATGAGTACACAATTCTGTGAATATGCAAAAAACCTTTGAACTTTATGAAATAAAATATAAACTTTATGAGAGAGAATGAAAATTATCTCTCAATAAAACTGTAAAAGAAAAATTAATAAGAATGTGTGCTAAGCTTGGTCTATGTGCCATAGTTTGCCTACTCCTGTACTAGGGTAATTTCTGAAACAGAAATATTTGAAATTTCATTTTGAGGGTTCTGTTTTCCATCTTTTCTTTCTTCCTCTCTATCGTTCTTTAAAAAATTTTCCTGTATCAAGATCCTTCGGGCAGGCCACGGTGGTTCAACAGGCAGAGTTCTCACCTGCCATGCCAGAGGACCTGGGTTCGATTCCCAGTGCCTGCCCATGTAAAAAAAAAAAAGAAAAAAGATCCTTCCAAGGTGGCTTATTCTCTGTTAGGGAAAAGGCTGGCCCTAGAAAAGAGGGAAATGGGGTAGGCAAAGCTCTCAACTGGCCGATCATCACTTAAATGTGCTACAAAGACCACACATTTTGTTCCATTTCAAAGAGAAATAAAGACTGGTATGGAGGTACATAGAAAGGAATCAAAAAGCTGTCCTTCAGGGGCTTGGGATTTATTCTTGCAAACTTTAGAAAGAGAAGGATGGCAACAGGAGTGGCCTGAGGACCTTGGGCTCCTGAGGCAGGAATTGCATTCCAGCCAGGCCCAGGTGAGACACACTGAGCATGGTGCTGACCACAGTGTTACCTTGCTTTACCTTCTTTCTCACACTGAAGCCCTTGCCATCCCGAAGAGCAGAGGCAGCCTTGGAACCGATCGCACTGCTCCCCATTGGTGCACATGCACCTAAGCTTACAGTCTGGCCCATAATAGCCAGGCTGGCATGCTGTAAACAAAGACATCAAAAGCCAGTGTTACTATGGGGGAAGCCAGAAAACTGAGGCTGTAAGAGGCTGGGTTTTTTGTTGTTGTTCTCCTCCAGGCTATCAACCTTGCTGATCACGTATGGTAGGTAGTGTGTGATTTATCTGAATTATCAGAAAATTAAAAGGCTGGGAAGTTTTACTTCCAGGAGAACTGAATAAGCACCGATATGAACCTTCCCATAAATAACAACCATAAACTCTAGATAACATTCAAAATAACAACCATGAACACACTGAAATTGTGGGGGGCGGAGGACGAAGGAACAATCAAGTTCTGGAGGGGAATCAACATTTGGGAATGCAAATAATATGAGTTTGGAGTTTTTCAGCTTTTAACCCAATGCTTGAGCATAGTTGATAAAATGTGGGAAGGCTAAAATTCCCATAGAAACCTGGCAATCCTACTGGCCTGAAACACTAGGGGATGGAATTAGGGCAACAAGAGTCAACAAAAAGTGAAAAAGAAAACCCAGAATGGAAGAGCCAAAGAAAGGAAGTCCAAACCTCTGCCACGCCCCCGAACCCAATGTGCTCAACATGGCCCAGCTAGAGACAAAAGAATTAAACTGAGTTTGAGATGATGCCCAAGAGTCAAGAGTTTGCAGTTCAATTTCAACCAAGTTAATAGTTTCTAAAAGAAAAAAAATATCAGTTCCTCAAAGGAATGTATCATACTCCAGAGTTTCCACAATTAATATTCAAAATGTCAGAGATACAATCCAAAATTATCAACATAGTAGAAATGGAGAATTATAATTCATTCTTAAGAAAAAAGAAAATCAACAGGACCAACTTTAAGACCCAGATGTTGGAAATAGCACATAAAAATTATAAAGTAGCTATAAAAGCTGTACTCAGAATGATAAAGGAAAATATCTCGACAATAAATAAAACAATGAGAAATTTCAGCAGAGAAATAGAAAGTATAGAAAAGAACCTGTTGGGGATCAAATCATGTCCACTACTAAGGCATGCTCCCCTCAACCCCTGGTCCAGTGAATGTGAACTGATTTGTAAATAAGACCTTTGAAGATGTTATTATTTAAGGTGTGCCCAAACTGATTGACAGTGGGCCTTAATCCAGTATAGCTGGAGTCTGTAAGCAAAGGAAATTGGATGCAGTAAGAGACGCTGTGGGGAACAGCCAGAAGTCAATGGAATCTGGAGGAGAAAGGAAAAGAACTTACTGTGTGTATTGCTATGTTATCAAAAAGCCAGGAACTGCAAAGGTTGCTGGCCAGCCAGAAGATACTGACCTCAGGAGAAAGAAAGCCACTTAGCCTCTGAAACCATGAGCCAATACATTCCTGTTTTTAAGCCGTCACATTGTATGGTATTTTTTTTTAGCATCTAGTAAACTAATACAGAACCAAAAGGAAATTCTAGGTTTGGAAGGTACAATATCTGAAATTTCACTGGATGGCTTTCACAACAAAATGGAGATGACAGGAGAATCAGTAAACCTGAAGCTAGACCAATAGAAATCATCCAATCTGAAGAATAGAAAGAGCAAAAAGATTGAGGGAGAACATGATCAGAGCTTCAGGGACCTGTAGGTCAATATCAAAAGGTCAAACACATGTAATCAGAGGTTCAAGAAGAGAAGAAAGAAAGGGGTGAAGAATATTCAAAAAAATAATGGTTTAAATTTCCCTGAAATTTGTTAAAACTTAGACACTTAAGAATTCAGTAAACCCCAAGCAGCATAAATATGAAGAAAAGTATGCCCAGGTATATCATGATGGAACTGCTAACTGAAAATCAAGAAAATTTAAAAGTTTAGTTTTTTTAAGTCTATTTCCAATTTTTACTTGATAGCAGAGTATTTCAACTATTCAATGTACAAACTATGCTTCTATACTTTCCTAAGCTACTGTGAGTTCATTCCCCTGTGGAACTGGCTGAATCACCTAGGATAGTTCTTAAATTTGGTGGATGATAAATGAATTGTGTTGATTCATTGCGCTTATTTTTAGTCTACTCTAACATGAGGAAAAGCCCTTCAATCAAAATTGTTACACAAGTTTGGCCTGTGGGGTGCTGATGAATTGCTTTAATTGTGTAACTTATTCCCACAGTCAATATACGGTCTTTATTTTCAGTATGGAATATAACTATTTTTACTTCTTACTCAATGCTATTGGTGAAAAGCTTGAGAACCGGCAATAAATATAAGGAAACCTAATTATTGACACAAAGCTTCTGTTGTAAAAGGCAAAAGACTTTGAAAACTTAAGACATCAATTTTCTAGTTTCTAGTCACACTAGACCTTTCCCCTAGGAAATGGTCTCTGAAGGGCTTTGAATGATCGTATATTTGTATAATGGCAGGCCTTTGTTCCTTTTATTATCCCAACTATTTGCTTTAGAATATCGCTATTTTTGCAAATTTCCTCAGATAGGAACTAACCCTGATGATACGTAAAATTTGCTCAAGGCACAATCTATTTATCCATAACTATTATAAGTCACCTATTAAACAGATAAAGTCCCCCAAGCAGATAATATTACGAATCACTCCTTCCTTCCTTTTGTTTTTAAATACATGGAAAACAGGGTAGTGATTGCTGGAAGAAATCTAGGGGAACATTAGAAGACTTCAGTTCACAAACTCTTGGTGATTGTTTTGCACCAAGCATCGGCTGGAATGGCTTGATATAATGCACCCATATCTGAGTTCAGAGACAGTCACTAGGAAACTGATGAAGCTTATGCTCCAGGCTCCTTTCTTGCAAGCACCCCTTCCTAGACCCCAGCAAAATGTTCACACACGCACATGTTATTATACAATTTGGACAAGTAGGATATATTTATATTCTCTTTTTAAAAAGGGACTAGATCTGCTCCTGTTTAGAGTCACTTTTCAACACCTTAAATGTGCTCAATTCAGGGGCCAGATGGGATTTCTCCACTGCCGTGACTCCCTTAATGTTCCCTGCTGGCAGGCACAGCAATTATAGGGAACTGAGTGAGGTGGTGCAGGTATCTGAAGCTGACTTCTGTATAACCTTCTCTCTGCCTTGTCACCCAAATCCCTAGACCTGCACTGTCCAATACGGTAACCATTAGCCATGTGTGACTATTCGGCACTTAAAATACAGTTAGTCCAAATGGAAATGTGTGGCAAGTATTAAGTACACACATTGGATTTCAAAGACTTAGTACAATAAAACAAATGTAAAATATCTCCTCAATAATTTTTTCTATTGATTACATGTTAAAATGACAACATTTTCAACATCCTGGTCAAATAAAATATTAGAATTAATTTTACCTGCTCTTTTCTATTTTTTTAACGTGGTTAACTGGGGACCCCATGTCAGTGCCAGATGTGGAAAATGTTGACTTTGTGAAGTAAATACCTTAAAGCTTTTGAGGTCCTGCGATTCGCCCACTAACATTCATCAGTGGAGGGTCTGGCATATTCGGCTGCAGGTTCATGTTATGCTTCTATGTGAAGGTAGGTATGAAATGTACACAAAGCCGTTGAGCCTCATCAAATAGGAAAGTACATTTCAGGAAGAGCAGAATAGGTGAAGTATATTTCAGGAAGAGCACTTGAATAGGTGAAGTTAGTACTGTTTGACTAAGGTCTATGCAGGTAAAATTTTTACTTTCTCAACGTTCAAACCCCAAATAGGGTTTGGATGCGACCTAACAACTCTGATTTTTATGGCCCACTGAGAAAAAAGAACAAATCTTCTATGGTCTTCCTACTCGTGTGGCATGAAAACCAACAGCATCATCACCACCTGGAAGCTTGCTAGAAAGCAGAATCCAAGGCTTCACTCCAGACCTACTAAATGAGAATGTGCATTTTAATCAAATCTCCAGATGATGTAAATGGCAAGCACTATCTATGACGTTCAGAGTCTTACTATGAAAGCATAATTAACTTTGGATGAAAATATCTGTGATTCAAAACCATAGCCCAGCAATAAGGAAGGACATGACTGAGTTCAGATATATTTCACACTAGTTTCCAGAAAGCTGGATCTCCTTTGTACACCTTATAGCACTTTTTCTCTACAGGGGTTTGATTGCATACCTTCATTGCACTGCAAACCCTTCCAGCCTGTGGCACAGGAACACCCATATGGATCTGGGAGACAGAACACATAGGACTTGCATCCGTCTGGTCCACTACACCTTTCTTTACAAGTTCTGCCAAATGTGTGCAGTTCACAAGCTTTGGGCGGAAAAAAAAGAGCTCATTCAGGGTCAAAGATACAAATCCTTGAAATGTATGATTCCTCTTTTGAAGGATCTCTCCTAGGCCAGGGAGCATGAAATATAGTCAGATATCTCAGCTGTGGGCAAGGTGAATGAACACACTCTCCTATCTCATTTTAGAGATAGAGGATAATGAAAATGCCCCACAGAGAGGGCATCAGAGATGCCACTCACCGTTGGGCCAGCTGTGCACTGCGCAAACCCAGGGGGTGGCATTCACATCATAGATGAGTATACTGACTACAACTTTCTAGCGGTTGGTAATAAAGACCTTTGAGAAATAGGCTCTTTTTCCCTAATTTACATAATGGTACCTTATGGCTCAATGGAGGCCCTTTCACTTCCATTCCCATCCATATCCAGATACCTACAATTCTAGATTCAGTATGACGGCCTGTTAAACCCACAACCTACTCATCAAATACTCTAGACTTACCCTTCTCACATGTTCTTCCCATAAATCCTGGAGGACAAACACATTCTCCAGTATCTTCATGGCAGACACCATTGTTCATACAAACCGTGCAAGGACGGTTGCATTCAGGTCCCCACTTCTGAGCTTCACATCCTTTTGTTAAGGAAAACAAGGCTGTGGTAAATAGAGTACCTTTGCTTACTGAGCACATCCTACAGACCAGCCATTTTACTGAACACTGATATAGAAAGATAATTAAACATGGTCTTACTCTCTAAAAGCTAATAGTCTACAGTGGAAATATATAAACAGAAAATGATAGAAAGGAAGACAAGGGGTGTCTAATTCTGTCTTGAGGATGGAGGAGAACATAAAGGAAGGCTTCCTAGAGGAGGCGGCATGTGTGCCACCTAAGCAGAAAAGAAGATAAGGCTGGAGAGTGCAAAGACAAAGTAGAAGAAGAGAGCATGGCATATTCAGGGAACAGCATGTCTGACTACAGCCTAGAGAAGCAGTTTGGAAGGTGTGACCCCCATCCAGTAGTGTCCCTGTTCATTGGGAACCTTTTAGAAATGCAAACCTCAGATCCCACCCACAATTTATTCAGTGAGGACCTCTGGGGATGGCCCAGCAACCTGTGTTTAACAAGCCCTCCAGGTGATTCTACTGTGTGCTAAAATTTAAGAACCTCTGACCCAGAGTATGAGGAGGGAATAGGCTAAAAGGGAAGCAAGGGCTAGAAAATCAAAGTGAAATAAGATACAGGAGACCTAAAGAACAGGATAGTCAAGTGCTCACCGAGTCACATTTCCTGACTACTTCTTTCTAGAACTTGGTGATTTACATTTTGTCGGGAGCTGGGGGTGGGGGTGGAATGCGGGGCAAGCAGCTCCTCTCTCAGCAAGGCTGTGGTCTAGATTTTAATTAGGTCCAAAGAAATCTAATATAAGGAAAACCTGGGGGCAGGGGGGCAGGCGATGACACTTGGTGTTCAGAAATGTAGTTTCACTTCTCATCTGAAAGGAAATAGTGTCTTTGTCCCCAAATGTCAGTTTCACGGCAGTAAACCTGGACCTGTGCCCATAGCTGATGTCACCTTATAATTTGTTTGGCAAGAACTCATGGTTATCAGTATTTTCTCTACGGTAATCGGGAAGACTGTCAACATAGACCCTCTCTTACTGCCTTCAACTTGATAGACAAAATGTTTAAAAGCTAAATTTTTACATTCCTTTACTGTGTAAAGGAGAAAATGCTCTGCACAATTTATTAGTGATTTCTTGAGAGCCAGACCACAGGTTATTTGCACATGTTGAAGAGTAGTGGTGGCAGACAATGAGATGAGAAATGGGCTCTCTATTACATTAAACTAGGTCTCTAGCCCTGTACTCACCTACAGTCCTGACCAAGCTTCACTCCTCATCCTGGGAAGGAGGAAAGAATAAACCTTAAGGGAGTAAAAGAGGTGGTCTCTTTGGGGAAAAAGTCAGGATAAAAGTTTCTTGATATGCAACAAGTATGCAATTAGGCTTCTGTCATTTTCTTCAAAACCTCGTGGTTTTGTACTTTAGGGAACTATATATTCAGGGCATAAGTAAAGAAATCCTATAAACTTAATGCTTATGAAAAATCTTGTCAGGGAAAGAATTTATATGAAAGGAAATCCTATAAATATAACCAATGTGATTTTTAATTCAAAATCTTTAAGCACTGACTATTTCTAGGCTTCAGTTTATCCTGGAGAGATCTCTAATGTTGTGAGAAACAGACAAATGCCTTCACCTGTAACTCATTTCTTACTCAAATCATAGAACTCATACTGGGGAAAAATATTCTTAAATGGATGATTATAGCCTAATTCAGACTTCCTTAGACATCAGACATTAGAGATTAGCAATGCTTCTCAGTTTCATTGCAATAACCTGAATAGCTGAGAAGAAGGAATGTGTATTCTTGGCAATCTGAAAAGAGACAACTTGGATATCAAAACTGCATTTGAAGTGTTTATCTTAAAATTTCGGGTGAATTTCAAATTCTAGTCTATACTGAATCATGTACGTTTTAACATTAAAAAAAAAGAAGTCTCCAGCCTTTTACCATATATTAACATCTGATGTTCCTGGGAAATGTGCCCCATTTATCCTAGTCTCTGAGTATGCTGGCACATGGTGCTGTGTCAGACTGGAAGGAAAGTGAAATGAATGCGGCAAAATGTTCATTGAAAAATACCACTTTTTTACCATTGGGATTTTCCTCCATGAGTGGAATAAAAAGAAATTTCACCTGCCTCTTTCAAGTCAGCAGAAATTTCACATATGAGTGAGGTAAATGTGAAGCAAGCTTTTGGAAGCTGAATTCTGCAGTTTTGGTATCATCGTAAGTCATTTAAGAAAAAAAAAAAAGATTGGCCTTGCAAAAAAAAGCTATCCTGAATAGTTAATAAAAAAGAAGACAAGCACAGTAGATTTCCAAGAACAAACAGGTCCTGGAGTTCATGGGCAGATTCCTCTAGGTTCTGTCTGAACTAGTCCTGCCTAAACATCACCTTGTAATATTTTAAACCCACAGAGGGGGCTCAGCATGGGACCTAAACTAAATGACCCACTTTACGTACTGCTATTGCCATATTGCAAGATCTATCTATCATTCTTATTAATCTTGCATTCTCACTATCAACACAATGCCTGGCACAGATTGTGGTCAACACGTTTGTTGACTGAATACGTGAACATAATGCAAAACAAAATAATAATCTTCATGAATCAAAAATACCAAACATCAGAGAAATGACAGAGCAGTCTGGATACACAGACTTGAAGGACTGAATATTTCATATCATGAATACCTGGCATTGTTGGGGCAAATCTTTTGCTTTCTATAGATCAAATCCCCACCCTTTTCACATGTTCATTACTGGTGATGGCTACTCCCCACTTGGATAGTTACAATAGGGAAAGAAAAAGATTTCATTAGTTCTAACTCTTGCATTTTTCAAACCTGAAAAATAAAATCACATTTGAGAGATGATTTGGAAAGTATGGGATTTTCAAGGGACTTGTTTAACTCAATGTTAAAATAACCCAGAGGTCCCAACTCGTCACATGTTTTGGAGAGACTGCCCAGCAACCTGTGATTCTCTTTTTTGTGGGGATGATCCTACTGTACAGATGTGAGCTCCTAATACCCATAACTGCACAATGTGGCCCCGCCCTTGACCATAACTGATTGGTCCAGGGGCAGACATCTGGACTAAATTAGGCCAATCTGATTCTTCATTCTGGGAATTCAAAATTTGAAAGCAAAAGAAACATTGTTAATGCCGAGTTATGGTAACTCATCCTAGAGAGAAAGTCAACAGCCTTCTATTACCGAGCCCCACATCTTCTCTGGATCCTATCTTTTGTGGAAATTGCCTGCTAGCTAGTCCGTTCATTTCCTATGAATCCTTATCATCCTTCCAAACAATCCTCAGTTTTTGCTTAAGCTCTCCTGAAACAGTTTTTGTTACTCGCAACTTAAAAAACCCTAATAACAATGCTCCCACAGAGGGAAAGGCTTCTCAATCACTTACTGCGGACAATCAGCCTGGTAAAGGCCGAGGTGAAGAGGTTTCCGCCTATGTATCTGGCCGAGTACACTCCAGCATCCTGAGGCTGAGCATGTGGCAGGTGCACTTCTAAGATGTCAGGTACTTCATGCCGGGGCACAGAATGGATGAAGGAACCTGGTAAGCGAGAGGAGCAGAGAACAATGGATCATACTCCAACACTCCAGTTTCTTAGTCTGACCCCTACACTTGGACAGTTTTCCCTAACCTGATAAAGAAAATGTGCTCCAGCATATTTCACGTGGGAGAAGAATGGAAGGTTCACTTATGCAAAGTTCTACCCGTAGTTGAGAAAGGCATAGATATAGAAAAGATAGGTTAGTCTATGAGCCTCACCAATGAACACATGAAGACGGGAGTAAACTAAAGTGCTTGTCTGCTTAGGGAGAGCTGAACATAAAGGGAGAGTAAAATTGGGCGGTAAAATGTCAGGTAACTCTGGCAACCAATCACTAACCAGGAGATTCCTAGAATCACCACTCCAGCTTACAAGTTCTATCTAAACAAGGACCCAGAATGATCCCCATTAATATTTCAGCTGGCTCAGGCAATTGCCACCAGGCAGTGCCAAATGGGAGCTGGGATACAGATAGATTTGAATTATATAGCTGGACCCCCACAAACTGCTGCCAATCAGAGTCCCAGACTCACCCTGTTCATCATTTCCTTAATATCACATTTTAAAAATCCCACATTTTATATAGCTGAGGTTTTGGAACCCACTTGTCACATCATGATGGTATTTTATTGTGTGTGTGTGTGTGTGTGTGTGTGTGTGTATGTATACACAAAGTATGCACATGTATAAGTATGGGTATGGTATTGGCATATGTAATGTACCCTTACTCTAATTTATTGAATTAAATAAGAATATGGCTTAAGAGGGCTTCTACAACAGACAGAATTTGATAAGCTTGCCTCATTTCAGTTTTACTTCCATGGGATAATTAGACTGCAGTAGATTGCAACTGGATAATGATCCAATATGTGCTACCTGATGTCTCATGCTGTGGTGCTGGAAGAAAATAGAACATACTCACCGTTTTTGTAAATCACTGCATCTTCTTCTTTAACCAACACCTTTTTGAAAGATATGTTCACGTTATCTCCCCTGTCCACAGTCATAGTTAGAGTAGCTGGTAGAAAGGAAGCTTTTAAAAGAGAGAAAAAAACATGATATAAAAATGAAGACACACATTTTCTCCAGAAGCAAATGAACTATTAGCTTCAGAAGATGGAGAACTGACACATGCCAAGAATCAGTTGGCTTTTTATGGTATGAAAACCAGTAGTGGCTAATAGTTTCTAACGTTTCTAGGGATATATAGCCTTTTAATAATCTAATGAAAGGTAAGGTCATTTCTCCCATAAAAATGAAAATGTACACACACAACACACACACATACAATTTTCCCATGCAACTGTTTGGGGAGATGAAGACTTTGTGTTGATTAATAACTATTATCAAACTAGGGCCTGACATTAACTATAAACAAAATTAGCTATGACTCTACCATCCTTCCACAAAGTGGAAAATACAAGAATGGCTAGGCATTATCCAATTGGCTTCTCCAAACCAAACAACCGTTTGGGTTGTTGTTGTTGTTATTGCCCAAATAATTCCAATTGCTTTAGAGTGCCACCAGCATGTCTCAAGAGGGATCAGCACAAAACTGGACTTATTACTAACAATGGAAATATTGGGATATTAAAGAATAAGGAAAGGATAGAATCCTGTATCTTGCCTCCTACCCTTTATTTTCACATATGAACTGACTTAGTTATGGGACTGAATAATACTGGGAGAAAACTGGGAAAGTTATTGTATAGTCAGCTTATAAAATGTTTTGGGGAACTTCTGTCTCTCTGTCAGGTTGGAACATGACATTACCTGAGTCCCTTGGTTTATTAGACAAGATATGCAACATTCTCCCAGCCACAACAACAGTTTCTGAATTCCTTTAGCTTGCCCCATAATCTGTAAAGAGCCACAACCACAAGAGTAAGGGCAGATTTATTTTAGGTTTTCAATTAAGTCAATAACAAAAGAAGAGAAACAGACTATTTAACTGACCTAAACGTGGAGGAGAGGAGGGAATGGGGGTGGGGGAGAGATTCAATCAATCCAACAGAAGTCAGAAGAGGAAAAAAAAAGAGGCCCAAAGAAAAATCATGGCATACAGAAAAGAAAAAATAAGAAGGCAGAAATCAAGCCAATATATCTGTTATAGGAAAATTTTAACATGCAAACAGTCTCAGAATTAAAAAATACAACTGTGTTCTTTTTCATGAGTTATACTTTAAACATAATGACCCGTAAAATTGAGAATAAAGGGACAGAAAATTTTTATCTAGACCACCACTGACTAACAGAAGCAAATGTTCTAAGTATTTATCAGAAAAAAACATTGATTCTAAAGCTAAAAATAATTAATAGGGATAAAATGGTCTTTACATGATACTAAAAAAGGAAACATTCGCCAGGAAGATATAATTATCCTGAACTTGTATATGCATCTAATAACATAGCTTCAAAATACATGAAGCAAAACCTGAAAGAATTTCAAGGAAAAACTGACAAATCCACAAGCATAGAAGAAATTTCAGAAACGAATTACTCAAACAGGTCAAAAACTAAGGAAAAATATAAAAGGACTGAATCACATCATTAAAGATTTTTTGGCTATTCATGGAGTGCTGGCCTAGCTCTCTGAATACACATTATTTTCGAGCATATTTCTTGCTTAATGAAGTCACAAAGCATGTCTCCAGGAATGGCAAAAAATCTATCTCCTAAAGAACATTTGCTGACCTGAACCCACTTAAATTAGAAATCAGTAACAAACACCCAGCACCCTAAGGCATGAACTCCCACAGAGTTTCAACCAGGAGCAAGCCTGGGGGGGCCTGAGGGACCACTGCTGGTGAAGTTGGGGTGAATCAGCTGGTCCCCATGCCCTCCACCCTGAGGAGACAATCATTTTTGTCTCATCCATGGTTTTCACTTGGGTGGTTTGAGAGTGGCCAAGTAATCACTCTGTGGACTTTGGTTTGGAAAGCTTCCCCAGGAGGGAAGAAGTCACCTTTGAGCAACACTGAGAAGGATGCAGCTTTAGGTTCCACAGCTTGGTTCCCTCGGCAGAGAGCTGTGTTTGCTGAGCCGGGCCTGGTGCCTTCCTGGACGCCCCATGTCATCAGGTATGTGAATGGGTTAGAGTCAGACAGTCCTGGGCTCGGAGCGACCCTCTGCCACTTGCCGGACCTCTTTGAATGGCTTACTTCACCTCTTCTAGTCTCAGTTTCCTCATTTGTAATTTAGAAGTAATAATATCTACCTTAAAATGTTAAGAATATTAAATGACATGAGCTGAACCTCTGGGAACTTAGAAGTGGTCAGTACTGTTCTCAGATAAAAATTAAGCAACACTGTTGTCATGACATTTGTAATACGACAGTGGCAGCTTTCTCGACAGTTCAGATGGGACCGAGATGCAGGGAAGGAAGGCAGGGCCTGGGTGGGGGGACTTCGTGGGGCCCCTCACATCCTCACGGGCTTCATTTAGCAGTCCTGACACCTAGAGCTCGTGCCTTGTGTAGCATGCTCCCAAACTCCTGTGAGAATTTTTTTTCTGGCCAATTCATTTTGTGGTTCCTTTCTATGTCCTTTGTTTATATTTTCTGTCCCTTTCTGTTACAGTTGTTTAGTTGATGCGGGACTTCTCCCTCATAGCATTGTGTTCTGAAAGAAAACAAGATTCCTCAGAAGGCTCAAGTCCAAAGTGGCTCCCCCTGCCCCGCCGCCCCAAACGCACACACGCTTTGTGCCTCTTTATTATTTCAGACTTTATGTACTTTAAGGCCCCTGTGTTTACAAGTAGAAACACAGTCCAACCTGTCACCTCCTGCAGGAACCTCTCTAGGCTGGTTTCTCTGCCGCGTCCTAATGAAGGGAGTCTAACCTACTTGTTATACTCAGAGCTTCCTGGTGACACCGGAGCCTGGCTCCCTCCTTGTATGTGGTAGATATATACTGACATTCAGTGACTTAATGGGATAAAAAAATAATAGCTACATTTTAATAGTGACACTCTGGAGCAGGTACTGTTCTAAGCATTTTACACATATTTAATTCTCATAATATCCCTATGAAGTAGGTACTATTATTATTTTAATTTTACAAATGAGAAAATTAGGTTCCAGAGAGAGGTTAAGTAACCTATCCAAGGTCACCCAGCTCCAGGGACCTCTTACAGGTTATACGATATCAGTGCTCAAAGAGGCTTTAAAGTCCCATCTATAATGATTTTATAGATGGGATTGCTGAGGCCTTGTTAGGAAGATGACTAGCTCAAGATCATTTGTATGGGTTAACTGGCAGAATTTACCTAAGAGCATAATTCACCTTACTGGTTGCCTGTTGCTTATTCCTTAAGGAGTGGAGAAAAGGCAGATGATAGTACCTGTTTCAAACAAAGAGCTTTCCCATGGATGAAAAATGACCGAGCTAAACTTAAGTTGTCTCCTTTAATTTAATGTTAGATCAGGGCTGATGAAAAAATGTACTTTTATGTCCATTTTATTTTATTTAATATTCACGACAGCCCTGTGAGGACAATATAGCATACCCAAAGTCTACCCATAAGAGAGATGGAACTGAGAATGTTTAAGTCCCTTGCCCATGGTGTCCTAACTGAATAAATGGGAGGGTGGAGATGGAACGCAAGACCTCCACAACACCATTTCTCCAATCTCATCTTTCCCCAGCCCTGCTCCTTTGCTCTTAATTCCAGTAATTCTAAATTACATTCAGTTTCTCAAACAGACCATGTGGTCACTCACCTCCAAGCCACAAAATTTCTCCCTTCTTTTCCACTCCCTCCTTTCCTCGCCAACTCCTGTGCATTCTTCAGTCTCTATTTAGACATCACTTTCTCCAGGGGCTTTACATGACCCCTGAAATACAGGTTAAGTGCCCTCAGAGCTGCTCTATATATACCCTTGGAGTCCTGAGCTCAGAGCATCTTCCCTCCTAGACAGAAAGTTCCAGGAAGAACTGCTTTGAAAGGTAGCCCATCGTGGTGATTGAGGATTGGCCTCTGGGGTCTGGCCTGAGTTCATCTTCTGAGGTCTAATACTCAGCTGTAGCAGCTAAGTTACAATGGCCATGAGCCTCATGTATTAATGGGGTCATAATAGTCCTTACCAGATATGCATTTAGTAAATACAAAATTAGATGATAACGTGTATGAAGTTCCTAGGGGAGTGTCAGGCACATACTAAAGCACTCAGGACACATTAAATATTGTTTTTCATTGCATCCCCAGTAAGTGGCACAAAGAATATTTGTGGAATGAAAAAAATAGATGAATGAAAAATTGAACTGATTTCAATTTTTCCAATTTTCTCGATGCTTTCTGTGATTCATTTGTGTTGTTTAGATACAATTCACTCCTCACTATCAACTTCACACATCATGTTTGCAAAGTTTGATATTCTGAGAAGTAAAGTTAATTCTCAAATGAAAATGGGGGTGGGGACCCTGATGCTTCCTCTGATGGAATGTTGTGAAACAGATCTTTGAATAAGAAAATGTCTCAAACTTCATTTATAACTCCTTCTCCCCAAATGAGATTGTGAGTAAGTATGAACAAACTGCTTTTTACAGTCTAGGATGGTGCCATTGATAAAAACCGTTTGGCCATTTTGAGGTATGCGAGCCAAATTCAGCCATGTTTTGGCACATCTCAAATGGATTTTCCACTTCCTCTCCAGGTGCATGAGTCAGCAGTGAGCAGGAATATATCAATGTTTATCCTATCCCACTGTGTCCATGGGCAGGCACTTCTGAGTTCCCAGGATGTTTTAGGGAATTAATAGCAGTGTGAAGACATAGCTTTGGAGGTTTTTATGACCCACCATGAAAGAGATTACGTTTCCTGTATCACATTTCAGCGATTGTACACTCAGCAAAAAAAAACTGGAACCAGTTCTACATTCTGAGATGAACATATTATCTGTTTTTTGATTTTGTAAAAATTTCCAAAAATTATGTTAAAAGATATTAAAAATTGCTACAATTAATTAGAAAAATGAACAATTCCACTGAATTACAAAATACTCCAAAGTACTACAATGTTCATAGTTATTGAACATTTACTGTCAACCAGATAATGTTGGTGATCTCTAAGTGCATTCATTGCCTCACTTGATTCTCAAGTGTCTGTGTCAAAAACTCTATCCCCTTTTTTTTCCAAATGAGAAAACTATGATTTCAATTAAGTAGCTTTCCCTGGGTCATGCCATTCAGTTGTAGGGCTGGGCTCAAGCCCAGGTCTGGCTGACTTCAACTTCCATACTATTACTCTGTAACCTGAAGAGCTTTTAGAGTTTCAAGTGGACTTATTGTACTTTCTAAAACAAAGTGCCCACAATGGGAGAGCGTGATTAATGTTAAGTGAGAGCGACACACAAAGGACAGTTCGGTGGTTCTAAGTACAGGCTCTGAAGTCAGATGGCTTAGTCTTAAATCCCATCCCCACAATTTACAAACTGCTACTATTTGTGTACCTTATTTTGCAATGCCTCGTTTAACACACACTTTCAGGAACAAAATGTATTGTGTAAAACAAATCTTATTTTAAATGTATTCAGGGAGGCTGGATTTTTACATACTCTATCTTGTTTTAAAATTTAAGACCATTTTATAGGTATTATAATATCCATTTCATGGATGAGAAGAAAATATGACCTATAGAGGTTAAATAACCTTTTTAAGACCTCCAGCTAATAAGTGGTGGAGGAAAAACTAAAACTCAGGTGAGTGGAGAAGAGTCTAAAAGTCTTCTTCTCTCTGCTGTACCTTACTATCCAAACCTGCCTTGCCTCATTTAACAGAATTTAAGCTACCCTCTACTTGTGTTGACCTGGACTCTCAGTTCAGACAGGTCATTATGGTTGGTTTTTAACTGCTAAGGTCTTATTCAATTTGCTGTGCAATATTCATATTTCTACATTACTGAAATTGATCCAGATAGCCAAAAAAAAGACATGATGGTGCTTCACTTTTCACTTCTGTGAAACCACTGGGGCAAGAATCTCAGATCATCTTCATTCAGAATGTGGAAACATCAGCAAAGAGAAATTACTCTTTATACAAGTCAAATACAAAATGATGTGTGAAAATAATAGAGCTGACTTTTCAGCCCTGATAGCTTTGGCACACCTCACATCCCTTTGTTCAACCTCTCTTCCCTCACCGGAGAGCTGCATTCCTGGGAATTTCTGCTGAGCATTTTTCCCACTAACCCTGGTGTCATTTAAAGGTGAACATTATAGTTTTGCTAAGAAAATGCTTTCCTTCATTTGTAATGAATAGCGATTTTCTTTCTTTCTTTTTTTTTTTTTTTTAAGTGAATAGCGATTTTATCATTTTTGACCTTAAAATGAGGTTGCTGCCTTCAGGTTCTTTAATTACTACCATTTGCAAATTCGGATAAATGTTTTCAAGTAAACCCCAGTTAGATGCTGACTCTAAACTCCTGCTAGTCGAAGGGTGGTCTGGCGCCCGACAGCATCACATCACCTGGGTCACTGTTAAAAAGCAGACTGTCAGGCGCCCCCACCTCTGTTACAGTATGTCCTGGATCACAGTCTGCGTCTCAACAAGACCCCTCAGTTGATACATAAGCACATCAGAGAAATGTCCAGAGGTGTGTTACTTTTCTGGATCATCTTGATAATTAAAAACCAATCTCTAAAGAGCTCACAATATCATCGTCTAATGAAATGACGCATTTTCAGTTTACAGTCCCCTGTCGTTATGATGATGCTCATTTGGAAAGGACCCTTTTGATTTAGGTACCAGTAGCCCAGAGAAAGTTGCTTACAGATGAGGGTGCAGACCTTTCTGGTATGATAATAGCAGGTTGTGCCAGTTTGTAGCTGTTATGTACCCCAGAAAAGCCATGACCTTTTTCCTGAGCCAGTATGGCAGGTCAGTCATGTTTCTTCTAATCCTGATTCAATATTGTAGGGTGGAAACTTTGACTGGATTGTTTCCATGGAGATGTGACACACCAGTTGTGGGTGGGACCTTTTGATTAGATGGAGATGTGACTCCACCTATTCGAGGTGGGTCTTGATTAGTTTACTAGAGGCCTTTAAAAGGGGAAACATTTTAGAAAAAGCTTCAAAGCTGACACAGAGACTTTTGGAGCTGCAGAAAGAAAACACCCCTGGGGAAGCCATTTGAAACAAGAAGCTAGAAGAAAAAGCTAGCAGACATCACCTTGTGCCTTCTCAGTTGACAGAGAAACCCCAAACTTCATCCTCCCTTTCTTGAGTCAAAGTATACATCTCTGGATGCCTTAGTTTGGACATTTTATGGCCTTAGAACTATAAACTTGCAACTTAATAAATTCCATTTATAAAAGCCAACCCATTTCTGGTATATGGGATTTCTGGCAGCATTAACAACAGAAACAGAGGTCATCTCAGCTGGAACTCTTTATGTCCTCTTTCCACTAGATAGCATCAAGAGCACCAGAAATCTGTCTGCTTGTCTAGGCTTCAGAGCCTTAGGGCAGAACTGAATCATTAAATGTTGTCTGTAACTCCTCCAACTGCCATCACCTTGGTGGCCTGGCCTAAAGATTTAGTTTAATGTAGAAAAATCAGAACCCTCATACACTGATGGTGTGAATTTAGAATCATGCAACCACTTTGGGAAACAGTCTGGCTTCCTCAAACAATTAAACATAGAGTCACGGCATTACCCAGCAATTCCACTGCTAGGTATATGCCCAAGAGAAATGAAAACATATGTACACACAAAAACTTGTACATGAGTGTTTATAGCATCATTATTCCTAATAGCCAAAATGTGGAAACAACCCCAAACATCATCAACTGACAAATAAATAAACAAAATGTGAAAAAAGATGCGGTATATCCATACAGTGAAATACTGTTCAGCCATAAGAAGGAATGAAATAGTGATACATGCTATAAACATGGATGAACTTGAAAGCTTTATACTTAAGTGCAAGAAGCCAGTCACAAAGATCACATGTCATGATTCTTCCATATAAAATAACCAGAGCAGGGAAATCTATAGAGACAGAAAGTAGATTAGTGATTGTTCAGGGCTAGGAGGAATAGGATAGAGAGGTGATCACTAAAACGTATAGGATTTCTTTTTGAGGTGTTGAAAAATGTTATAAATTGATTGCAGTGATCATTTCACACTCTTTGAGTATAATAAAACCACTAAACAGTACACTTTAAATGAGGGGCTTGTATGACATGTGAATTATTTCTCAATAAAGTTGTCAAAGAAAAAGGGTTTATGGGTGGTTCAGTGGTAAAATGCTGCTCACCTTCCATGTGGGAGACCCAGGTTCAATTCCCAGCCCATGCACCAAGATAAAATAAAAGTAAAAAAGCTTAGGACCCTACCTCAGTGGAAATCCTCCATGGACACTTGTGTTTAGTGAGGTGGGCCTTGGGCACTCCTCTTCTAAACTTGAATCAAGGTCTTTTCCCAAGAGCGATAGACTACAAACAAGGCCCAGATTCTTTATCCTTCCCTTTATCCATACTCTTTGCCATTTAACTTTCTAGGGCTCTCACACTCTGACTCTAAACTCAATCATTTGACTTGCTTTGGACAATAAAATGAGGCAAAATTTGTAATGTGCAATTCTTGAACCCAGGTCTCAAGAGACCTTGTGCATTTCCACTTGCTCTCCTGCACCTCTACCATATCTATGTGAACATATTTAGGTTAGCCTGCCGAAGGATGAAAGACATTGGAACAGAGCTGAGTTTAGTTGTCCCAGGTGAGGCCAGCTTAACAAGCCTACAGCCAGCCAATACTCAGACATGTAACCAGGCCCAGTCGAGATCAGGAGCCACCTAGTCAACCCAGCTGATCTGGACCCATGAGCTGTAAATGCACTTTGTCGTATGCCTCTGTAGCTGGTGGTTATGTGTTAACACAGCATTATTTTGCAATAGATAACAGATACTCCAAATAACCAATTAAATTTAATTATTGATAGACGTAACCCATTTTATAATTTCTATAATAATTTTTCCTTGAAAACACTGACTTCTGTTAAGGGAATTCAGAGGCAAACAAAATAAATTAATATCAGGTGAAAAATCAATGAGAACTCAAAACAACCAATCGTGATGTATTTGACAACGAAAAGTTGTCCTTCTTTGTTGCTGTGATTTTCATATTACATACATGTAATATAGTTGTATTTCCTAGGGGGCCATGAAGCACTCAACAGAGCACCATGATATGCTAATAAATTTCGTTTCATCTCATAAACTAGGTTCAATATCCCTAGTACATAAGGAGGTTGAACTGGCTATCTCCTTTATCTCTAGTATTCTATGTACCAAAGAAAGCAGTGTTTGGAAAGCTGCAGACAGGCCTTCGTGCATTCAAGTGGCTCATGCCCTGCCTTTGAGTGAGAAGCCACCAAGGCAAAAGGTGCATGTGTGTGTGTGTGTGTCTCATGGGCCTCATCTGCCCATAACTGAGGGGTGGGTTACCTTGTTGGCGCATCTTCATGGTTCGTATCCTTATTGCCTCTCCTCGAACTCGCCCTTCACAGAAATAAGCACCATTGATTTTACTAGCTTTTTCCCTCTTCCAAACAACCTTTTTAGCCCACTCTCTGGTCACATCTTGAGTAACTTCCAGTGGATCCTGGTGTTGGTTCATTAAGGCTTCAAAGTCCCTTCCTATGGTGATGGGTTCATTGGGACGCCACCCTGAGGCAATGCAGGTGAGGGATGTTTCAGCGTCAGACACAAGAGGTAGGGAATTGATCAAGATCAGGTCCATGGCACCTTCCACTGTTCCTAAAAGCAAAGAGGAGGCATAATGTATGATGAAGGCTATGAACATGAGCATACAGGATAAATGAGTGTTGACAAAGCCTTGTCTAAAAAAAAATTGTGGTGTGGGTAATCTTTCTGAAATGTTGTTCTGATCATACATGTCTCTTCCATAGGACAAGATACAAAACTCTCTACCGGGTGGGCAACCGCGGCTCGGTGGCAGAGTTCTCACCTGCCATGCTGGAGACCCGGTTCGATTCCCGATGTCTGCCTATGTTGAAAAAAAAACAAAAACTCTACCATGGCATCAGGAGTTTCATCACCTAGACCCTGCTAACCTCTTTTGCCCCACTCCATAGCTGCAATATACTATCAGTTATTCTCTGTCCCCAAAGCAAACTGTGTATTATATATCTCTACTCACTATAGTGACAAGGCATAGTTAGGTATTCAGTAAATGTTTGTTGACTAGAGATACATTACATTTATGATATGGCATCTGTTACCACAATAACAAAGTATTTTAAAGAATTATTATCAACCACATGCACTGTATACTAACTTTATAGACTCATAATTTTCAAGGAATTGTCCAATTCCGTGTTAGATTACACAAGATAGGAGAGGGACAATGGATAAGTGAAGTCTGCATTTTTCTCTGAACCACTTTTGCCATTTCTTTAAAATGAGACCTATCTTGCAGGATTCTTGTGAAGATTACATGAGATAAAATAAATAAATTATCAAGCACTTTGTCTGCTACATATTGGGCACTCAATGATTATTTCACTTCTCTTTATTGTATTTTCTGAATGTCTAACCCCAAGCCCCACACCTTCCCCAAATATAAAAACAAAATCCTACATGACCTTTAAAATGAATACCACAAACTTATTTCATAAATGATGTACACTTTAAAAAAAAGAAAAACCCTGTTTTGCTTTCTGAGTCTCTTCTGATTTCAAAAGTTTCTAACATGGAGCAAATGGAATATGTACTTATTCTCTCCTCTCTATAAATGTAGAAATATCAGCAATGGAGAACGTTCTCTCACTATGGTGGTAGCCAATTCCCAAATCTACATAAAATGGTCAGGAGAATAAAGGGGTCATGTGCAATTGTTACCTCAGAGACCTCTGTATAGATATAAAGTGATTCAAGTAAGCTATATATTTCCATTTAATTCTTACGTTACCTCAGTAAAATTTCCCAACAACCCTGTGAGGTTGTTGCACCTTATTCCAATTTTTTTTTTTTATTAATTAAAAAAAGAATTAACAAAACAATTAGAAATCATTCCAATCTACATGTACAATCAGTAGTTCTTAATAACATCACATAGTTGCATATTCATCATTTCTTAGTACATTTGCATCGATTTAGAAAAAGAAATAAAAAGACAACAGAATAAGAATTAAAACAATAATAGAAAGAAAAAAAAACAAAAAAAACAAAAACAAAAAACCTATACCTCACATGCAGCTTCATTCAGTGTTTTAACAAAATTGCATTACAATTGGGTAGTATTGTGCTGTCCATTTCTGAGTTTTTATATCCAGTCCCGTTGTACAGTCTGTATCCCTTCATCTCCAATTATCCCTTCTCTTTTTTTTTTTTTTTAATTAACGGAAAAAAAGAAATTAACCCAACATTTAGAGATCATACTATTCTACACATGCAATCATTAATTCTTAACATCATCACATAGATGCATGATCATCATTTCTTAGTACATTTGCATTGGTTTAGAAGAACTAGCAACATAACCGAAAAAGATATAGAATGTTAATATAGAGAAAAAAATAAAAGTAATAATAGTAAAATCAAAACAAAACAAAACAAAACAAAACAAAAACCTATAGCTCAGATGCAGCTTCATTCAGTGTTTTAACATGATTACTTTACAATTAGGTATTATTGTGCTGTCCATTTTTGAGTTTTTGTATCTAGTCCTGTTGCACAGTCTGTATCCCTTCAGCTTCAATTACCCATTGTCTTACCCTGTTTCTAACTCCTGATGAACTCTGTTACCAATGACATATTTCAAGTTTATTCTCGAATGTCCGTTCACATCAGTGGGACCATACAGTATTTGTCCTTTAGTTTTTGGCTGGATTCACTCAGCATAATATTCTCTAGGTCCATCCATGTTATTACATGGCTCATAAGTTTATCTTGTCTTAAAGCTGCATAATATTCCATCGTATGTATATACCACAGTTTGTTTAGCCACTCTTCTGTTGATGGAGATTTTGGCTGTTTCCATCTCTTTGCAATTGTAAATAATGCTGCTATAAACATTGGTGTGCAAATGTCCGTTTGTGTCTTTGCCCTTAAGTCCTTTGAATAGATACCTAGCAATGGTATTGCTGGGTCGTATGGCAATTCTATATTCAGCTTTTTGAGGAACCGCCAAACTGCCTTCCACAGTGGTTGCACCCTTTGACATTCCCACCAACAGTGGATAAGTGTGCCTCTTTCTCCGCATCCTCTCCAGCACTTGTCATTTTCTGTTTTGTTGATAATGGCCATTCTGGTGGGTGTGAGATGATATCTCATTGTGGTTTTGATTTGCATTTCTCTAATGGCCAGGGACATTGAGCATCTCTTCATGTGCCTCTTGGCCATCCGTATTTCCTCTTCTGAGAGGTGTCTGTTCAAGTCTTTTTCCCATTTTGTAATTGGGTTGGCTGTCTTTTTGTTGTTGAGATGAACAATCTCTTTATAAATTCTGGATACTAGACCTTTATCTGATATATCATTTCCAAATATTGTCTCCCATTGTGAAGGCTGTCTTTCTACTTTCTTGATGAAGTTCTTTGATGCACAAAAGTGTTTAATTTTGAGGAGTTCCCATTTATTTATTTCCTTCTTCAGTGCTCTTGCTTTAGGTTTAAGGTCCATAAAACCGCCTCCAGTTGTAAGATCCATAAGATATCTCCCAACATTTTCCTCTAACTGTTTTATGGTCTTAGACCTAATGTTTAGATCTTTGATCCATTTTGAGTTAACTTTTGTATAGGGTGTGAGAGATGGGTCTTCTTTCATTCTTTTGCATAATTCCAATTTTAAAGATGAAGAAATGGAGACTAGATTCCACACTATTGAAGGTAGAGCTGGGATTCAAATCCTCACTGGTCTTTCAGTTCCTTGGGTACTCCATGTCCTTCCCTACCTTACCTCCTCAGCCTTTTTTACATGTTATTCCCTCTTCTGGCTTGCTCTTCACTCTTCGCATGGCCAACTCCAGTTCATCCTTTGGGTCTCAGCTTAAATGCCATTTTCTCATAGAGGGCTTTTCTTGCCTGCCCTTCGACAATACAGATGATACACTCTGTTCTCATTATCCTCTCACTCAGTCTCCCGCTTGTTACATTCATGAAGATTACCACAATTTGCAATTATTGTATTTACTCTCTCTTCTCCTAGATAGTAAATTCCGTGAAGACAAGGACTGATGCTGTTTTGTTCACATCTGTTTATACAGGAACATTCTGCCTAACTCATTGCTTGGCAGGTGGAGTACTGGCACCTACTTAAGATAAGCGCTGTTTCTGGCATGCAGTTCTCTTATGATAAGGTTTCAGATCACCAATGTTTGCTGTACACAGTGATGTTTTGAAGATGATCTTACTAGGAGTTATTTCTTTATCTGATTAATTAGGAAGAAGAATTTCAATGTCAAATCAATTTAAGCAACAGAGTTGTATTTTATTGTGATGCTAATTCAATACATGAGGATGTGATAGAAAAACTTGCCTAGATTGTTTCTAAACCCTCATCACTAAAGCATTTAATTGGCTTCTTCCCTCGTCAATAACTAATCTCTGATCTTGGGGAAAGGGCAGAAGTTAGGATAAGAAAAAGACACAGAAGATGAGCTAGGAAACCAAGCAGCGGAATTACAGCTCCAAGAGTAAGAGCGGAGCACACCTTCCCTTCCACGTGCATCTTCAGCCCTGCCTTGGAGAGGACACCACCTTATCTCCTGCCCTCATTCATTTCAGGCATGTTCCCAGAGAGTCATAAGAGGAAGGAAACATGGTAATTCTTTCAACACTGATTTAATCCAGCCCTGTTTCTAAGGCCAGTTGAGTGAATTGCCAAAACTGAGGAATTGCCTCTGAACTCATGGCACTGGCACTGGCCGTGGTTTATTTAATGACTTTAGGAAACAATTGAGAAAAGCAGCTGATTTGAAGAGACAACCATACTTGGTCGGTGAATTGTTTCTAGGTATGGATCGGGTTTCTTTTTCCTCTTACTACTCCCAGCTATCTCCCTTCACTATCAGAATGGAAAGAGAGCTTCTATGCTCCCTGAAGTCTGGACCTGACTATACTTTGCTGCCCTTATTCTGCATGTCATTTGTAGGAAGGCTTCTTCCACAAGTGAGCCCTCTGTCCTCCCTAACACCATTTACAATAGAAATATCAGAAGGCTCTTGGATGTGAGCTTTAAGCATGAGAAGCAATATCCACAAGGTTCCTGGACAGATCTCACAATTCTTCTGGTTAGTTTTCCTAAAATAAGAATCCATATTTACATTTCCTTGGATATGTATAAGAATTTCTGAGAGGTAACACACGAAATTAAGAATAGTGGTGACCTATAGAAGAGAATGAGAAGGCAGGGGACAAGCATGGAGAAAGATTTTTCACTGTATACTTCTACTGGCTTTTGAACTATCTGAAACTACACATAAAAACTGAAATTAAAAATGTAAATATATGTGCTTCCCTTAAAAGGGTACAATAGCCCTGGAAGGAAGGGAGGCAGTCAGAGCCATGGAATATAATGTCTGTTATCATGTATCCCTTTATCCACTCCAAATCTTCTTTGATTGTATCCAAATAATTCATTTTCTCTTTCTCTCTTCTTTGGATTTATAATAGGAAATGACATCATCCTTCAGTGCTCAAAAAAAAAAAAAAACAAAAAAAACCATTTGGAGTCTTACAATCAAGCAATAATCCTCCTAGGTATTTACCCAAATGATGCCCACACAAAAACCTGTACACAATGTTTATAGCAGCTCTATTCATAATTGCCAAAAATTGGAAGCAACTGTGAAATCCTTTAACTGGTGAAGGATAAACAAATTAAGATATATCCATACAATGGAATAATATTTAGCAATAAAAAGAAATGAGCTATGAAGATACAAAAAGACATGAAGAATCTAAAATGCATATTGCTATGTGAAAGAAACCAGTCTGAAAAAACTATGTATTGTGTGGTTCCAACTATATGATGCTGTGGAAAAGGCAAAACTATAGAGACAGTATAAAACATTGGTAGTTGCTAAGGGTTCAAGGGGAAGACCAGAGGGATGAATAAGTGGAGAAAAGGACATTTTTAGGGCAGTGAAACTATTCTGTATGATAATGTAATGGTGGACAGATGATATAATGTATCTATCAAAACCCATATAACTGTACAACACAAAACAGTGAACCTTAAACTGTAGACACTAATTTAAAATAATGTATTAAAGTTGGTTCATCACCATTGCATCAAATGTACCACAGTAATGCAAGATATTAATAATAGGGGAAACTAATTAGTGGGGTGGGGAGAGAGGATACATGGGAACTCTGTACTTTCTGAACAAGTCTTTTGCAAACCTAAAATTGCTTTAAAAAGTGAAGTTTGTTCTTTGAAAAGTAATGACGTAGGTTAATATAAAATTTAAGAAAAGGGAAGTGGAGGTTGACCAAACTTAGCATTTCAAAGAGGTTAGAGGTGAAAAGTCCCTACTGCAATGGATACCAGCAGGCCTGTGGCTTCATGCAAGGGTTCTAGTGACTCTGTGAAAGGTCAGACGCCATGGGTGGAGCTACCCAAGGAATCTGCCACCAAGGACATTTTCCTGCAAAGAATTGTAAAATGGCAGATCCCATCTGGGCTCGCACTGATCTCTGTCCTCGTGGTTAACAACTTTTCTTATATTATAGCACTATCCTCTCAAAGTCATGTTGGAGACCTGGCCTCAATGAGCTCTGTTCAACTTCACTAATTAGTCCAATTTTCCCTTCTATCATCAAGGCTAAGAGTTTGTTATAAATAATGAGATTCATATTAAATTGCACACATCTTACTTGTTTTTGAGATTGATGGTGTTTTTCCTCAGGAAAGATCTCCTCTCAAAACGCTTTTCAGTGTTTGCATTAAGATGTGCTCTTATTTGGAAAGGAGTATTTGCTGCCATGGCATGGCATCTACCAAGATGAGAAATAATTGTTCATCACAACTGATGCATAAATTACCCTAAAATGTTATTTGGCTAATTATATTTCCTTATGTGTTGTATTGAAGAGCATCTAATTTTCATAGTAACATTTTCAGACGAAATCCCATTGTGGTAACCTCAAAATGATGTTCAAAACATGTTGTTGTATTTGGGTCTTTTTGTGTTCAATATTGCTTTGAATAATGAACATTAACTAAGACATAGAAATATTTTTAATCTAAAAATAGCAATAGAAATGGTTGTGGGCCTAAATCAACATCCACATAACAGAACTGAATTGAATTAGTAATTGGTGAGAGAGCCATGTTTTCCAAACTCTATTTCAGGTAGTCCTCATTTCTTATTTTCTGAAGCAGGATTCCAGAAGTTTCTATGAGTAGTAGTGAGGGAGGTGAACTCAACAAGGTGGATTCCAGACCCCACTTACATACACTCTCATTAGAGCAGCTCTACTTTGATCTTTTTTTTTTTTTTAACAATTATTCTACAAGATTTTATTTGAAAAAAAAAAGATTTTGTTTAATTAAAGGAATGCAAAACCAACCACAATAAGACACCATTTCACTCTCACTAGAATGGCTTTTGGGGGGGTGGGGGTGGAGAGGGGTGCATGGTCTGGGAATCAAACCCGGGTCTCCCACACGTCAGGTAAGCATTCTACCCCTGAAACACCCGTGCACCCCATAGGATGGCAATTTTTTAAATAGAAAATAAGTGTTGGCAAAGATGCCGAGAAAGTAGAACCCTCAGGCATTTGTTGATGAAAATGTAAAATGGTACAGTTCCTCAAAAAGTTATACATAAAATAACCATATGACCTCAACTACTCCTAGGTATACACACAAAAGAAGTGAAAACATGAACTCCAACAGATACTTGTCCACCAATGTTCATAGCAGTATTGTTCATGATAGCCAAAAGGCAGACACAACTCAGATGTCCCTTAACAGATGAATGCATAAAAAAAGTGACATATACATACAATAGGATATAATTCAGTCATAAAAAGGAAGGAAGTTCTGATACATGCTACAACAGAAGAACCTAGAAACATTTTGCTAAGTAAAATAATCCAGACAGGAAAGAACAAAATTGAATGATTCTACTTATATAAAATTTCCAAAATATGTGAATTCATAGAGACAGAGAGTACATGAGAGGTTACCAGGGGCAGAGAGGAGGAAGAAATGTGGTTTTTTAAAATTAGCTATGGGAATTTCTGTTTAAGGCAATGGTAAAGTTTTGATAATGGATGGTGATAATAGTAGCACAATATTGTAAACGTAATTTATGCCATTGAATTGTACACTTAAAAGTGTTTAAAGTGGCAGGTTTTGAGGTATATGTATATTACCACAATAAACTTCAGAAAATTATGTAAAATGAATGTACTAAAAGCCACTGAATAGTAAACTTTAAAAAGGTTAAAGTGGTGACTATTAAGTGAATTTTGCCTCCATAAAAATGAAAAAATAACGAAAGCCTCAGAGGTCACCAATTCTGACTCTTTTTTCTTTTTTTAGCAGATGAAGAAAATGAGACCCAGAGAGGTGAAATATGAATATCAATAAAAATACCTTCCACTAGAGCCTAACATGCTTTTTCAATTAGCCTGATTTCTCTCTCTTCCCACATTCAAATTCAGCACAACTGCAGATAGCCAAGTTCTGATTAGCCCTGTTCCCATTACTGAAGCATTTGCAAGCTAAGAGTAAAAAGCAGATTAAATTATTGCATAGCAAAGCTATTTCCTTGTGCCTGTTATTACCTCAGAAGTGGAGTGTGAGGTGGAATTTTGCTAATATGTGTTTGGAATAATGTAGCATTTCTTCAGAGGAGTTGTCTCTAAGGTTTCTCAACAGTTTGTTATTACCTACATTTAAATTTTTCTGAAGTGTTCTTGGTTCTCTCACCTTTATAACAACAATAGATATCTTAAAATTTTAAATATTTAAAATTGCGTTTAGCATTACCTTGATTTCTGAAATCAGGCGCCCAGCAGTGAGCTGAAATTGTCTAAGCTAGAAGCATTCTGGAATCAAGGTTCAAGGAATGAGCTGAAGAAACAAAAAGACTCTCCAAACTACCCAGAATATTTCGTGGAATTGTTTTGATTCTCATTTAGTTATTTTTTAAACTTCTCTCCAGTTCACAAAACAGTCATACGTCATTTATATATTTGTCATTCATTAGTTTGCCAAACATGTATCACTATCTCCAGTTGGCTAGGTAAGGCACTTGGCCCTAGAGATACAACAATGACTAAGAAAATATAGTCTCAACCCTCAGGTAACAGGTAAATGAGAAAGATATATATGGAAAACCAATAGAATGATAAATATAACCATGGAACCATGATTAGTACTGTGAGAAAATTGTAAGGTGCTATGAGATAACATAATGGTGAGCCTAAATCCGATTTGACAAGGGGCTGGAAGTCGGTATACTGGTGGGTCAGGAAGTAAGGTCTCCCTGAAGAAGTGATATTTGACCTGAATGAAAGTTGGAGATGCCCAGCCAAAGGGAGCAGAATATGAAAAGAGAGTTAGGAAAGTCTTCCCCCAAAAAGGTAACTACTGAGAAGAGTTTTGAAAAATGAATAAGTGTTCAATAAAATTCATTCTAGAATGTTCTTCCTTAAATTTATCCTTAAGTTGGCATTACATTTTTCTTTTTTGGATCCTATGCACACCTCCCAGATGCCATTTCATTGCAACAACCCTGTTATCTTCTCTACCTTCTTGTCTCCCCTCAAAAACTCCCATTCCTGGGAAAGCTTCCAACACTTTAATTTTTTTTTTTATTCTCTGTGATCCTTTTATGCGTGTAGTAAGGCTCCGGGCAATAACTTCATCCTCAGGAATCTTTCCAAGAAGATATTGGACAATTAATGAGAAAAGACCAAAGTGCACAGGACTGGAAACAACGAAGGTTAAGTTGTTAACTTTTTTTTATTGTGTAGTTGGGAGTTTGGACTTAAACAGGGGCATCCTGGATGTGATTGGGATGTGTCTCTAGCAACAAACTGTTCTCTCCCAGGAATTGTGCCAAGACAGTTTCCCCAAACAGAGCCTTTGTCTGCTGGAGGGAATGGCATCCTCTCTCCACCTTCAAACAGCAGAAATCTTCCACTCAGGATAAACAAAACATTCTCTGGGCAGTTTTAGGACCCAGCAATTGTCAGGAAACTTTTCTAGCGAGAGTAGGCAGAGCATCCAAACAGGAAATTTTATTCCATATTTAGCACACGTGTGCTTCCATGCAAAATCCATTCTGTGGGGCTGACATTGGGAAAGGGGAATACGGCATCATCAAAACAAGGGTTATTGAAGCTGGAAGGGACTTCAGAGATTGTCTTTTGCAAGAAGGACAACTATCTGGTGTCACACAGAGGGTAATGGCAAAGGCAGCCTTTGGGCACCGATTTCTCTCTAGAGCCTTTCTGTTATCTCAGAGTAGCAGTGCAAATGGCCACATCCTTATCATAGGCAATTTAGGAGGTATAAAAATCTAGCAGGAAGGCACCTGCAGAATTCTAGAGCTTGACTGAAATTGGGGCAAGGAGGAGCGACAATGTGGACAGCGGACCAAAAAGCTGGGGAAAGATACAGGACAGAGAGATTGAAAATACGTAGAGATGAGTTTTGCCTACCTCATCAATTCCCCCAAACCTGGCAATGCCGCTTCGTAATCTTTCCTATCCTTCTCGCCCTAAAGGAGGGATGGTCTCATTTGGACCATGTCTTCTAGTTGCAGGAAATGTATCTGGAGTGGGAGGAATCAGTCTTTCGAGCCAGACCACCCTCTCTGTGCTCCTCTACTGATTGAATCACTTGCCAATCTCCCCTCATACACCCACACCCAAACCATCTCTGTCCTCCAAAAGGGTACTGAACAAAACATTTAACTCCTCAGTGCCTGTTCTTCAGCTGCCATAAGAAAGCAATTTGATTACACTAAGTGTTTCACACATAATAACTCACTTATCCTCATGGTAATCCAATGAAGTAGGTAGTATGACTATCATTTTATGGTTGAGGAGACTAAGGCAAAGAAAAGTTAAGTGTTTGGTCCTTTGTCACAGATAATTAATGGTAGAGTTGAGATTCAAACCCAAGTCAGACTGACTTCAAAACCCACTCTTCTAACAAACTATTTTTATATCACACAAGTTCACGTGAAAAAAAAAAAAAAGTATCTTTCAGCAAGCCAATGAAAAAATGTCAATCTTTTCAACAAAGAGTGTTGAAGCAATTGGAAACTAACATGCAAAAAAACCCAAAAGAACTTCAACCCAAACCTCCCCCCTCACCTCATACAGATATCACTGAAAATGAATCATGTAAAAAGTAAAAATATAAAAGTTCCAGAACATGGGAAAAAAACTTCATGACTTGGGCTAGGTAGCAAGTTCTTAGATATGATATCTCAGACATGATACATAAAGAAAAAAATTGATAATTTTTAAAATTTTGGCCTATGAAAGACTTAAAAATGTAGAAAATATTTGCAAATCACATATTTGATTTGTATTCAGAATATAGTTTTTAAAAACCTCTTAAAACTCAACAGTAAGAAAACAAACTGCCCAATTTTTAGAAAATGGAGAAAAGATTTGAAAACACATATCATGAAAGAAGACATATGGGTGGCAAATAAACACACAAAAAGATGATCAATATTATTAGCCATTAGGGAAATGCAAATTAAAATAAAAATGAGGTACCACTATCCACCTATTAGAATGGATATATGTATATGTAAAAAAAAGAATACAATACCGAATGCTAGTTATACTGCCAAACAAGTGGGAATATCATACATTGTTGGTGGCAAAGCAAAATGGTACAGATAGCTATAAAAAAAGTTTTGGCAGATTTGTTTCTTTTTTGATAAAGATAAACATACATTTAACATATGACTCAGCAATCTCATTCCTAGGTTTTTACCCTACATAAATGAAAATTTATGTTCATATAATGAATATTTATCACAGCTCTATTTATTCATAATTGCCCAAACCGGGAAACAATCGAAATACCCTTTAGTGGTTGAATGCAGGAAGAAGCTGAGGTACATCCAAACAATAGAATGCTACTCAGCAATAAAAAGAAACAAACTACTGATACCTACAACAACATGGATGAATCTCAAAGGCATTTCTCTGAGTAAAAGAAGCTAATAAGAAAAGGCCACAAATAAGAATGAGTGAGTAAGCAAAAGGAAACAAGACTATGAAGTGAGTGCTTAGTCTTAGAGATGAGAGGCCTAAAGAAAAGGACAGAGTAAGACCTAAAAAGAAAGAAAAGAAGGATCCCAGCACACCCAAGGAAAGAGAAGTGCCCTAATACCCTTCCTGCTTATTCTTCCAATATAATACACAACTGGGCCCAGCTTACCACATCCTGGTCAATACCAACTTTATCAACTTCCCCATTAATGCCAAACTAGATTTAGTACAGTCGATGATGGACTGTTTGTATGCCAAGTGTATTCCTCATATAACTGACTGTGTTATGTTGAAATTGAGAAATTGGGACAAAAATATCGAGTGGCTCTAAGGATCCAAGATTTGAATGGATATCATGCACACACAAAGGAACCTATGCAGATGACAGCCTGGTACAGACAGTAATGCAGCACAAGTGTTATATTGTGGCTATGGTTGACTGGGACCTTAAGCAAAGAATCCAAAAGATCCCCAGAGTTCCTACCATGTACATTTTTAACCATAGATACAACATCGAATGGGTGCCAGATGAATATGGAGTCCCTGGATTCTAGTCTTTACAAGGCAAAGTTTCTCTGACTTTCTGTGTTACTAGTTCATTAAACATATTTTATTATGAGCCAACTGAGTGTTATGCAATGCACTCACGTTTTTTTAAAATTTATTATTAATTAAAAAAATTTAACAAACCAAATAAAACACCAACATATATAATCAGTAATTCACAATATCATCACTTAGTTGCATATTCATCATTTCTTAGAACACTTGCATCAATTCAGAAAAAGAAATAAAACAAAAACAGAAAAGAAAAGAAAAAAAAAGATTATACCTACCTGACCCCTTACCCCTCACTTTCATTGATCACTAGCATTTCAAACTAAATTTATTTTAGCATTAGTTCCCCCTATTATTTATTTTTGTTCATATGTTCTCCTCATTTGTTGACAATGTAGATAAAAGGACCATCAGACACAAGGTTTTCACAACCACACAGTCATATTGTGAAAGCTATATCATTATTCAATCATTCTCAAGAAACATGACTACTGGAACACAGCCCTACATTTTCAGGCAGTTCCCTCCAGCCTCTCCATTACATCTTTTTTTTCTTTTTTTAACGTGGGCAGGCACCTGGAATCAAACCTCTGGCATGGCAAGCAAGCATTCTTGCCTGCTGAGCCACCGTGGCCCACCCTCTCCATTGCATCTTGAATAACAAGGTGATATCTACTTAATGCGTAAGAATAACCTCCAGGATAACCTCTCAACTCTGGAATCTCTCAGCCATTGCCACTTTGTCTCATTTCACTCTTCCCCCTTTTGGTCGGGAAGGTTTTCTCAATCCCTTGATGCTAAATCTCAGCTCATTCTAGGGTTTTTCTCAATCCCTTGATGCTGAGTCTCAGCTCATTCTAGGATTTCTGTCCCACGTTGCCAAATGCATTCACTTTTTGATGCTGTTTAAAAAAAAGAGAGAGAACGCTACATACAGTTTGACCCCATTTATATGGCATTCTGGATAAGGCAAACATTTAGGGTGGAGTTAGGGCTGGGAGAGACTTCACAATAAAGGGGCAGCACAAGGGAGAGTGCGGGGATGATCAAACTGTTCTGTATTCTGATTTTGGCCATTACACACCTCCAAAACACAATGATATTGTTCACTAATTTTTAAAGTCATAATAAAAAATGTATCTTCTATGGTTGCCAGTAAAAATATACAAAGATACAGCAAGGATTTCCACTGCAGCACACAGTTATAGATCAGAAGCAACAGAAAGTTCACAAATAGGGGCTTTGCTAAATAAATACTGGTACATATATAAAATAGAATATTATGTTTCCATGGAATAATGTCCTCGATAGTGTAAATGAAGAAAACAAGACGGAAAACTGTATACATGATCTCATTTTTGCCAAAACATGGAGGAGAGCCTGGAAGTCACATGCCAGCCAACTAATAGTGGCACCACTGGTGAGTGAAATTGCCAGATTGGGGGCTACAGTGGGAAAAAAGTGAAAAAGATGCTCCACTTATTGTTTTATATATTTAATATTGTATTTCTTTGGTAAATTTTTAAAATAAAGATCTTGATTACAAAAAGGAACACAGAGTGGTGCAACCATGGCTCAGTGGCAGAATTCGCGCCTGCCATGCCTGAGACCCATGTTCAATTCCCAGAGCCTGCCATGCCAAAAAAGAAAAGGAACACACATTTACCCAATCTAATTGCAGCATTCTAATATTCTAATTCATTATTGGCATGTCTGTCTTCTTCCCTAGGCTGGGAGGAGCTCCCTAAGGAAAGGGATTCTGTTTTGTTCATCTTTAACTCCCCATCACCACACATTGTGTTTGACAAACTGTATATTTTTGATATGCTTGTGCTGAACTGGAAGGACATAGTCATTGAAAGTAATACATCTTAAGCCCAGGTGATTATTTTCACCTACCGCAATCAACAGGACAGCTTTGGAGTTCTGTCTCACTTTCCTCTACTATAAAATGGGGAAAGGAAGCGTTATCCAAATAATCGATTTCCTTCATACAGGGTTATTTTTATTAACATGGTATAAAGACTGTTGTTTGATCAAGTGAATCTGCATGAAGCTATGATCTATTTGTCAGACTCAGAGATAGTCATGTAGGAGCTAAGGCAGTCTCTGAAATAGGAAAAGCAAAGGCTTTGTGTCCTGCAGTGTGCCTACCCTCCCTCACACTTCAAACCTGCATGGGCAGGAAACAGACTGAACATGAGCTAAGGAAGATTCCCTGTGTTTCCTTCAAAAGTCCTTTGATTCTTGCCCCCTTTCTTACAGCAGTGACCTTAACAGGAAACAAATTCTCTGCAGATGCAAGTGATTCTGGAAAAGCAATTTCACAACCGGCTTGGCTATGCAGTTGCAGTTTGGGAGAAAAGAGGGGTTTCTTGGAGATGGATATCAGCAGTTGCCACATGTGCTTTTGCCAGGTAACCCTCAGGGAGGTCCTTCACCTAATCCAAAGGGCTCCTGTGTAAGTCTCAGGCCCAAGGATTCTCTCTTACTTTTCTTCATTTTCTTTAAGAGTGAGTCTGTGCAAGTCAGAATTCTATTCTAGGCAACGTGGTTTTGTGCAGTGCTCTTTAACTTTAAAATCAAACTGCATCCTGCCCTCCTCCCCACCCCACCCCCACCCCTGTCCCATGCCTGGTGGTCATCAGAATGCTTGTGAGGGTTAAAGAGCTCTTTTGCATGAAGTGTTTAGTAGCACAATACTATTTCCTAGGAAAAACTTAAGTAACTTTCTGTCCTGGCAATTTGGAACAACTGAGACTCAGCTGTTTCTCCAACCCTGATTCTTGCCCCAAACTAATTTTCTCACCAGCTAAATGTTGAACCTGATAGCGAGATATATACTACAAATCTTGTTTATGACAGTGCTCAATGAACCCTCCCTTCCCTTTCCTCCCCCTTTCCTTCCCCACACTTTGCTTTCATTTCCTCTGGAATAGGACAGTAGCATTCTGCAGCATTGGAATGTGTGATGCATCCTGCAGCACCAACCCCTCCAGTTCACTACTGGGCCCATGATCTTCAGCTCAGTGGTGAAAGGAAATTCAGTCTCCAGGCTCACTTTCCACTGGTTTAGGAATTCCTTTATTATGATTCTGGAAACCACTGTCCTTTAGGCCTTGCCTGAATTGTTTCAGTGATTGTGAGCCACCCACTAGGGAAGCAGTTTGTCTTATGGCCTTCCCCCTCCTCCATTAAAAAAAAAAAAAATCGTGTATGCTTCCTAACTGCAGATACATTTACAGGGTAGAATTCTAACTTAACTTTATGCCAATTTTTCCCCTATCAAACTTCAGGTCTAAACATCTCCAGAGGTTCTGGTCTAGGTGTCCTTATTAAGAGAGGGTTCTTGAGAAATTCTGGGTGTGACCATAGTAAGTGTAATCCCTCTGGGCTCCTACCCAGTCCACATTTATTCCAGTGGCAATGACACCGTGTCAAACATGTTGGGAGCTCTTCTTAAGGAACCATCCTCTGAATCCACATGAACTACACTTCCTGTCCATGTAGCCATCTTCCAACACTTCTCTCCCCAAGTTCAAATGGCTAAAACCTGCATAGCCTCTAAGACTTCTTTCATGTTCCCACACACCCTGGGAAGCCTTCCTGAATGTCAAAGGGCAGGGGCTGTGTCTTAACTGCATGGATTTTGTAGAACCTGGCAGCATGACAACTGATTTCATTTAGTGTTTGATTCAGATATCCTGGGCATGGAGAGGATCTGATTTAAGTCAAACTTTAAACTTAGCACACTGATGTAAACATCACAGTGTAAGAGTCTCACTTGCTAAGGCAAATCTATCCTTCAATTCTTCTCTGCATTTTGACAAGATGTTCCCCTCTCCATCTATTCTCCATCCTTCTTCACCCATGGTGAAGAAGGTTGGGTTCATGGCAGTTACCTGCATGTAATTGTGTTCAGCCAATGGGAGGCACCAGGAGAAGATAGGAGAGTAGAGAGAGAGTATGGTCAAGAGTATTTATTCTCCCATGTCCCTCCCTGCTGGGCCAACTATACAAACCACCGTACTTCTGGACAGATTTCTCTTAACACTGCTTTTTATGGGTTCAATATTTGCTCCCTTTCCTTGCATCTTGAGTTTTACACTCATTTAAAGCATCACTAACTTTTTTAGCTGATCCCTTTATTTAAATTGATTTTGTGCTGATGCCTGATATTCAAAACATATAAAACCATGCTGCCTGTGGGTTGTCAGGGAGGTAGGAGCCCAGATTTTTACCTACTTCCCCCAAGCTAAAACCAGTCCCTTGGACCCTCCCTAGAGCTGCTATTTCTCAAAGGAACACAATTATGTTTTTCAATAGCAGTATTTCTATTACACATGAATAATTACTAAAATTATTATTAATGACAGAAAAGCTATAGCTTGAGAACTCCCACAGTCCAGATACTTTGAACACATTGTTTTGTTCAATTCTCACAATGATCATATGAATTAGTCATTATATCTCCATATTACAGATGAGGAAACCGGCTTATACAAAATAAGCAACAGTGATGACTAACTGAGATCTTAAATGAAAGACATCTGGAACACTGCTGGAACTCCTTACCCTTTCTTTTCCATGACTGAGAGCTTGGTCCACAGAAGGTTCTCCATATGCATTGTTTGACTGAGTTTCCATTTGCCTTAGAACTGTGATTATCCCAGCAGAAACTCAAGAGTACTCTATGGACCATGTGTAAGGCTATAAATCTAAAATAGCAGGTTTCGCTGGGATCTCATTTCCGATTCATTATCCCTGCCAACATTCAGCAAGTGGCTATGGCCTTGGCTCAGAGTTTATGGCCTGACCAGTACTACGGAAGACTCTATTTCCATTTTCACAATAATCTCGCCAACTCCCAGGGGAAAACATCAAATCTTCACCTGTTTCAAATCTAGGTCTATAGTTCCAATCTCTCTTCAGTTATAAATACACGTTACCAAATGCCCACTGGACACCTAGGTAGGTATCTCAAATGCAACATGTGCAGAAGGAACTCAGCATCTTCTCAGCCCTTAACCTTCTACCTCTTCCTTTCTCATCATCTTGGGAGTTTCCACTATTCCAATCACAAATGCTTGAAAACTCTGAGTTATTGTCAACAACTCTCTCCCTCACTGGCTACACCCAGTCCACCATATCCCATCCATTCTAGCTTTGTTTCTCACATTTAACTCCTTTTCTGATGTCCTCATTTTCTCTCATTTGAACTTGAATCACTTACCTCTTTAGTTCCAAATTCCCTGTAAGTCTTTCCTCTCCTGGCCATCGCTGACATTGTTCCCTCTGCCCAGGATGCCCTTTCCTAAAGACATTTATCTCTAAAAGTTTATTCTCTTCCAAGATGCAGCTGAAATCTCAGTGTTAATAGGAATTGGTGTTCCATTACTCAGTTCAAAAATAAAGTTTGAATTTGTCAACTGTCATAACTAAACATTCAAACCCACTATACCTGTTTTTTAAATTGATAAAAGATTTTAAAGTATACTAAATGTGGGGTCACATTTCATTAACAACATAATGTAATAGAAATATATCCTCTTAATGCTGAATTCTGGACCTCAAGTTTAAAATATTATTTGACTAGCACCCATGGTGTAGCCTCTCCCAACTTTCCACTAAAGACAAGACAAAAAAGGAAAAGTTGCAACTACAGTGATAACCAAGATTGCTAACCAACCTTTTACCAATGCCTAGTAACCAATAACCACAAGGGTTTTTTGTGGTTAACCAATAACCATAAAGGATTTTTTAATGTATTTATTATTGAACTATTTTTAATATGAAAACTTCTCCTTAAATTTGGAAATATATAATATGAAAAGTAACTTGGGTCTCAAGTTTCATGTTTAGTTAACAAAGACCTAAAAGGGAGAGGAGAGAATGGGAAAAAGTTAAAGTGGGCCAAATTCCCCATTTACACATGAATTTTCAAAATATGGTTTCACTCTTTCTTATTGTAAATACTGTTTTCTAAAACCTTAAATGGAGCCACTAGTAGAATAAAAAACAGGATGGTATACATCCCAAAGGACTAGAGAAGATAAATATAAATGAAACATAAGCAAAATAAGCAAAAGAGAAAAACTTAAAGGAAACAGCATAAAAGGAAACATCAGGGAAGTGTAAAAAAATCAAAGCATAAATTGCAGGTCAAAAGTTGAGATTAAGCATATTATTTATGATTTAAAAAATAAATGTTTAACCTCTATTGAAAGTCAATAAGATTTCCCCTAAGATTAGGGGAAAATATTAAATCTTCAAAAGGATGCTTATGGAAGATGCACTTGAAAAAAATCACAAAATTTTAAAGATAAAAGAATGGACGAAGAATTTATCCAGAAATAAAAAAAATAGAATGAAGAATAAAAAACAAAGGTAATAATATTAGCTTCAGACAAGGTAAAATTCAAGATAGAAGGTATGAAATGGACAAAGTCTATCATATTATGTTGATAGTAAGTAAAGTGTACAATGAAAGCATGGTGGTTATAAATCTTTGTTTTCCAAATCATATAGAATTAAATATACAAATAAAAAAACAATAAAAGCAAGTAGAAAGTGAGGAAAGCACAATTGTTTGGGTTGATAGCATCATAGCTCTTAAATTTTAGGTGAAGTTGACTAAAAATCAAACATAGACAACTAAAAATTAGAAGGCTGTATAATATATACTTGAACTTATATTTAAGCATATATAGATGCTTAAAAACAGAGAATGCAGGGTGGGTTATGGTGGCTCAGCAGGCAGAGTTCTCGCCTGCCATGCCAGGGACCCAGGTTCAATTCCTGGTACCTGCCCATGCGAAAGACCAGTGCGTAAGGTAAAAATTGCGTATAGACAAAACTACTCTTTACAGTTCCTTAAATCCCATAAAAGATTATAGGCAAGTGTGACACTTATCAACAAATGTAACACAGTTACTTTTTTCTCCAGCATTGGAAAGGATGACTGTTTCTTTGGGTAAGAACCAGATAACGTAGTTGCCTGGTATTCAAGAACCAGGTTGCATGAAAAGTAAGTGCCATCAACCTCAGTGGTTACATCATCATGAGCATGAGAAACCCCAAGAACTGGGACCAAGCTCAGTCTGCCCATGAAGTAGAAGGATAAGTTAAATCACCCGTGCTATTTATATTATATTTATTTTGTATGTCTTTTGGACCAAGCATATACAGTTGAATTTGCCTAACTTAAAGTTTGGTGTGGCTCAGAGGTGATTTTCAAAATATCTGACAACATGAACCAACCAGTTAAAATGGACACTGATCTGAACAAGGAAAAATGGTCTGAATAACCTTGATAGAGCAGACATTAATCCTTTAGCTGCTGGACTATTAGGAGGGGCATTCAGGAGATTCAGGGTAGCAGCTGTTTACCAAATGGCACAGAATCATTTCACTCTTTCAATGGCCAGTAGAGATGAACTAATATGTAACATTCGGATATCAGCCCACTATGCTCCGATAGTTCTCTCTCTCTCTCTCTCTCTCTCTCACACACACACACACACACATACACACACTCGATTCAAAAAGTTCATTCAAAAAAGAGAAATTGCCTATGCATTATTTCATATGACAGCACAATAAATCAAGTTTAGTATTATGTATCATTGAACAAAAAGAGAACCAATGTCTTGAAAATTATAAAGCAATCTTGGAGACAGTTATTAACTTAGAAAAGATCAAAACTAAAATGACAGGATTTCTAAGAAAATATAAAAACCCTGCTTTCAAAACTGCTACAATAATTCCAAATATTCTTTCAGAAACAAACTCATGGCTTTACATGTTTGCTTATGACTGGGTACAAATAAACCAAGCACTTTACTCAAGAACTGTTTTAAAAAGAATTAGTAAGACCTAAGAAAGACAGGAAGAAAGAAAAAATAAAGCTAAATTAGGACCTTAATACATTTCAAAAGAGTAAAACAGGAGAATTCTAAAGCTGGACCCTGGTGTGTGTGAAAGTCACAGTAACAAGATTTTGACAATCTATCTAGAAACCAAAATTGGGAGTAAAAAAGGAGATAAAATATCTCATTAAAGAAGACGCTTTGAAGCACAGGAAAAACTGTGTATAATTCTTGGCTAATAAATTAGAAAAAAAAATTTTATTAGGAAATAGAAATTCCTAAAAAAATTAATTCAAAAATAAGTACAAAGCTTGAGTTATCTCATCACAAATCCACAGGGACAGATGATTTTGATGATGTTTATGTAACATAAGAACATGTTTTAAAATGTAGAAATCTCCCAATTTTTGAAGCTAGTATAATCCTGTTACCAAACCTAAAATCAATTGTTGAAAAAGTACTCTATATCTCATCTATGAGAAATCAAAAAACCCAAATAAAATATTAACAAAAAAATCAGCAACTCAAATGATTCACCTTCTAGAGATACTGTTTTAGTTTGCTTGGCTGCCAAAATGTAGTATAACAGAACTGGGGTGGTGTTTACCATGGAGATTTATTCACTTACAGAAGCTCACAGTCCTGAGGCCATAAAAATATCCAAATTATGGTATCAACAGGTGATGCTTCCTCCATGAAGATCGTCTACCAGCAATCGTGGACTCCTCTCTCACCTGGCAGGGCACATCGTGGCATCTGGTGGGCTCCCACTTCTCTCCTAGGTATCTTTGCTTTCAGTTTCTGGCTGCTCTGTCTGTGTTTTTTTCTCTCAGCTTCCATGGTTTTCATTATGAATTTCATCTTCTTACAAAGGACTTCAATAAGATAAGACCCACCTGGGGCATGCCGCAACTGAAAAAACCTAACCAAAAGGGCACACCTACAATATGTTTACACCCACAGGAATGGATTAGCTCTAAGAACATGATCTTCAGTGATCTATAAAGCTCCCAAACCATCACATGCCACCTTTTGGACCCCCAAAACACACGTTTTTTTTCCATATGCAAAATACATTCATTCCACCATAATATCTCACAAGGCTTAAATCATTTCAGTAACAAAATTAAGTACAAAGTCTCATTAAAATCAGTTACAGGTGTCCTCTCTCCTGGGGCACAATTCCTCTCCAGCTGTGGACCTGTGAAACTTAGAACAAGTTATCTGCTTCCAACATATAAATGAGACATAGTCGTAGAATAAACATTTGCATTTCCACAGGGAGAAATTGAAAGGAAAACAGGTGTCGCTGGTCCCAAACAGTTCCAAAAACCTGCAGGGAATACGTCATTAGATTTCAAGGTCTGAAAGTCATCTATAGAACGATGTCCATTTCCCCGGGCTTGATGGAACAGCAGCCTTACCCTTTCCAAGGGTTTGCGCAGCAGCCCTGCTCTCTCCAAACACTGGGGTGAAGGCTTCAAAATCTCCAGGCACTGGGGTGATGGCCATGCTCTCTGCTCTACTTTCATCAAACAGCATCAGAGTGACAGCAGACTATAAGCACCCCCTCCTCAAGCATCTGGGTGGTGGCCAGACTCTCCCTAATCCCCAAGGAATGTGTTCCACCCTCTCTGAAGATCAGGGTAGCAGCTCTTCCTGAACAATAGAGAAGAAGGCCCACTTTCTGCAAGCTCTGGTCATACTCACCCTTTTCACATACACGAAGGGGTCCGCTCTCTTCACCAGAGAAGAGGTCTTTGTTCCAGACCTCAGCTTTCATGGTTCTGCCTTTGAAGTCATTTTTCCTTCAATCTGTCCCTCTTCTGTCCCTTTTAGTTGGGCTGGCAACGGTTCCATTCATACAGACCTTGTAAAGAACTTTTTGGTTTGGCATGTAGTACACAGGGATCCCAAGACAGCAGGCCCTTCCGCAGATCCTTCATGGATAACTGCACTTCCAATCCTGACTTGCTCTTGAATGGCTGACTGGTTTCATGTTCAGTTACATGGAGCACTATTCTCAGGGGATTTGCTTTCCAGAAGCTTAGAATTTTCCAAACCATCAATTTCTGGTCGCTTTGTGCCAGAAGTTCAGTTCTCAGCTTATCCCTTTTCTCTCATATTCTACTATAAGCTGTAAGGAGAAACCAGGCTGCACTTTCAATATTTAGCTTCAAAAACCCCTCAACTAAATATCCAATCCATAACTTTTGAGTTCTACCTTCCATCTGATACTAGGACTCAATTTTGCCAAATGATCTGCCTCTTTGAAATAAGGACTGCTGTTCCTCCAGTTTGCAATGACACATTCAAACTGCCTAAGGCTTCATCAAAGTACCTTTAGTGTCCTTATTTCTACCAACAGTCTCTTCAAAGGAATCTTGGCCTTTTCTATAAAGCACCTCACAAGTCTTCCAAAATCTTCCCCTTATTCATTTATAAGCCATTTCAGCATTTTTGGTATTTGCAAATAGCAGCACCTCACTTGTCAGTACTAAAATCTGTTTTAGTTTAATAAACCAAAATGCAATATACTAGAACTAGGTTGGAGTTTACAATCGGAATTTATTAATTTACATGCTTACAGTTCTGAGGCCATGAAAATGTCCAAATCAAGGCATCGACAGGTGATGATGCGTTCCCAAAGACTGGCTACCAGTCATCTTGGACTCCTCTGTCACATGGCAGCGTATGTGGTGACATCTGCTGGTTTCTTCTTTCTCTCCTGGGTTTCTGTGCTTACAGGTTTCTCCTGGCTCCTCGATTCATGGCCTTTCTCAGCTTTTGTGGCTTTTTCTTTCAGCTTCTTTCTCTCTGAATTTCATCCACTTATAAAAGACTCCAGTAATTGGAAGACCCACCTGGGCATGCCTCAACTGAAGCAACCTAATCAAAAGACCTTATCTGCAATAGGTCTCCACCCACAGGAATGGATTAGCTTTAAGAACGTGATCTTCTGGGGTCTATAATGCCTTAATTTGGACATCTTCGTGACCTGAGAACAGTAAATTTGTAACCTAATAAACCTCCTTTGTAAAAGCCAATCCATACCTGGCGTATTGCATTCTGGCAGCTTTAGCAAACTGAAACAAGTGGGATGGTAGAATGTTGGAAAGATAATACTTCCTAAATTAATTCATAAATTTAGCATAATCCCAATCAATATTCCAATGGGTGTTAAAAAAGGTAAGAGAAAAAAAAGAAAGGCCAAGCAATATAGTGGGGCAGCTAAAAACATTAACAAATGGGGTATCTAATACAAATGTGAAGTTTTGCATTGCCACAGTATAACACCATCTCCATCACCCCCAAATGATCATATAGGTATATTGTATTCATAAATGCCTTGAATGCCAGTATGTCTATGTGTGTGTGGCTCTGTGTGTGTCTATCTGTACCTGTGTATCTGAGTGTGAGTAGATTTTTGAGATTCTTATGTTTAATTGAGGTAAAAGGCTTAGCTGCATGTCTGGGCTGAGACCAAGTCTAACAGAAACCACATAGGTAAAAGTGATCAAGGGAGTGTAGGAATTAAATTAAATAAAGATTGAAGCCAGAGGTCAATGTCGGTGATAACCTATGAAAGTAAATGCTCTGGAATTCACAGGGGAATATTGGAGGAAGGATTTGAATTCCCCAGGTTAGTGTGTCAAATTCAGTCTTATCTAGACAATGCTATCTCTGGACAGTGGTCTTGTATATACAAATGGAAAGATAAACATTTTTAAAAGATAAACATTTTAAAAGATAGACAATTTTAAATTGAATTCTTTAGAAGGAAAGTGAGTGATCTGTATTTTGCAAACTAAGCCACAGATTTATACAGCACCTTTCATCATGGTGATCTGTCTAAACTGTCTTCTCTGCCTCCAAGTTCCCTCTCAGTGCTGTGCCTGTCTCTCAATGGATCACATCAGAGTGGAAAGCCACAATACTGAGTACTGCCCAGCAGCAAAATGATGCTGGGTCAGGCAGAGGCCAGGGAATCAGGCCATTCTGAGTTTGGAAAAAGATCTGCCCTTATTACTTATGTAATACAGAACCAGAAAAATTGACTTGATCTTCTGTGCCCCCATCTGAAAAGTGGAGGTGACGACGCTTACCTCAGAGCATTGTCATGAGAATGGACAAATGTACAGGTCTACATACATAAAAATAATCTTTTATAAATTCAGTAAATGATGCATTAAGAATTTGTGGCAAATAGAATATTCAATAAATGGTTACAGTGATGATGACGATGATGATGATGACGATGATAATGATGATGATGATGATGAAAGCAATGATGATTTCTGATTTCTTAAAGTTGTGAGACCAACGAAGGGAAAAGAGGTCTGCTTCCCTGACAATGTAATGTAATGCAATGTAACTAACTTTGGCTGAGGTGTGACCTGGCTGCAGAGTTAAATCACAGGGAAAAGCTGTGATTTAAGCTATAAAAAAAATAGCATTTTTATTTTTATATCCAGAGAAATCGATGTCCAGAGAGTGAGTTGATGAATACTACTCAGCTAAACAATGGTGCACTAGGACAAGGATCCTTATACTTATTTCATACCCTATTCCTCCTTTTCTTCCACTTAGTAACAGCCCAAGAGACACAGTGCAAGCTACAGTACACACATATGTTTCTGAAAACTCACAACTGCATTCCCCCTAAGTTTGCATTCTGTTTATTAATCAGAAATTCAAATGAAAACAAGTTTGAATTTGTGGTTTACATAATGATGGAATCTGAATTCATCTAAGAATGACTGTAAGGTCAAAAGTGGAAAACAAGATTATCCACATGCTCTAGGAAATGAAGCCTAAGGTCTCTGAATTTAGAATTTTAAAATATGATTAATCTGCCAGAGCCCTAGGTTTCAAATAGAATTTCTATAGTCATAATTTTGGCTCCTGAAGGAGTTAAAAGCTAGTTCAAATTGACATTAATTCTTAGATTGTGCAATATAGAATATATTGCAAAGAAAGCCAAAATTTTGCTCTCCTGTATATACTTGAAATTAAAACTTGACTGCATGGCTAATCTCACAATTTTAATGTTTGAAAGGAAACAACACCCAAATGTCAATTTAGAGGGAAAAAAGTTATGCGTTTAAAAGATTTCCCCAGCTTCCATAGAATTTCAAGTTTGCAGGCCATAACTCTCACAGGGTAAATGAGGTGTTAATTCACAATTCCAAGTTTACACAATATTAATATCAGCACAGTATCTGTTCATCAGTCAAAACTCTGCTTTCTCACAAACATGCTTCACCATAATACTAACAAAAATCAATGTAATGAAGTTCATGACTCCAAATGCATCCCCTTTACTTCTAGAAAAATCTTTCAGACCGTCACTCAATGTCTTCACAGCCTTTTCGTAGAGGCATGGTTATCTGGTGTCCCAGTCTACAGCAAATAGAAGAAACAAATCAGCTTTCCATGCTTCATATTTCAGTTTGAAAATCTATACTTCTAACTACTAGCGATTGGCTTAGGCAACAATTCCTCATATAGATACCCATCTGCCTGTCCTAGCTGGTCATTGCCTGAGCAGTTCCTACAACTTAAATCAACATTTCCCCAGTATGGTTTTGTTAAAGCAGTGGCATTCTTTTCCCAAATGAAATCTTATGTAGAATATAAATACAAAAATAAATAACAGTACTCTGGCTGAAATCCTATGTAGAACATAATATGCAAAGCAAATAAAAGCCAGCTACTCTGGCTGAAGTATGGGAGAGACTCTCAGGCAAGGACCTCACCCTCACCTCCTGTGACAGCCCTACAGGCACCTCCGTGGAACCTCTAGAGCTCTAGAAAGCATATGAAAGCCACTAGCCTAACAGGAGATTTGTAGAAAGATGTGGCATGCTCCGGAAATTGATTTGGATACAAGTATTAAAGGACAGAAATAAGCTGAAGACTCTGACTTTCAGGTTTGGACTTGTCGCATGGCCGCTGTAGTGACGAAGGGGACCGTGGTGGGAGACTGTGGAGGGCAGGGACAGGCTGCAGCCCTCACCTCACTTACACTTAGCTGACTCGGGTTCCCCTAAGATTTATATGAAAGATGGAAAAGTGAAGACACAAAGCAAAAGACACAGAGTCAGAAGACCATGGCACTTTGAAAATGCTGTTTTGACACCAGGAATTCTTGGGCACGCTCAACTATTTCATGACCATAAAAACAAGCCATGACGTTTTCAGCTTTTTTTTTTATTAATAACTAATGTGTATATGACATTCTAATCCATTCTTATTTCTGATATTTGCCCTCATCCTTCACACTTCCCTCATTTCTCTCTCCATCCACCAGATTAAGTCTAATGATAAGAAGAGGTACAGAGATCAGAGAACAGTATTTGTTTCTGGCATTACCTGATTATGAAATGGCTACAACAAGAGACCTGGATTGGCTCTGTGACTTCACTTTCCATGAGGTCCCTTCCTGGTTTACCTTCATTGAACCTATAGTTAGTTTTCTATTTTTCTCTCTCAATTTCTGTCATGTAGGAGAGGGTATAAAACTGGGTAATGTTTAAGGATAATAACAGATTTAAAATCAGACTATCTGTCATGAAGAAGCACATCTGGGTAACTCTGGTTGGTGAATTTTTAAAAATGTTTTTCTGTACATCCAACCTTTTCTACATGAACATGAATTATTTTTGTAATCAGAAAAACACACATTGTAAGGAAGCTAAAGCACACAAATGCCATAATTATTTTTTTTTATTCAGATGGTTAAAACCTTTTATAACTTCTCACTAAGAGCAAACAAGCAATCCAAGAAAACATTGCCATTTTAACAGAGTGAAAACCAAATTCTTGTTTTGCATGAAGATACATCTGATAAGAAAATATCAAAAATCTTATAAAACCATAAAATCTTAGCCAATCTTAACCACAAGCAATAAAATTCACTTCCAACAAGACTTCTACAACTTTCTATATCCATGCACATTCTTGTTTCTCACTCTGCAACAATCAGTTATTTCACTTTAGGGGAAAATGTACTCTCTTTTTCCTTAACAAAAATACTTCCTGCATACTTTACATATGTAAGTTACCAAAAAAGATCTTGAAATCAGTCTTCAAGCCAACATCTTACAGACTTCCGGAGAAGATAGCAGCTTAGTAAGACGCGCGGGTCTTAGTTCCTCCTCCAGAAAAGCAACTAAAGAAACAGAAACAATATGAAACAGCTCCCGGAGCCACGACAGAGACCAAAAAGACAGCGTACCCCATTCTGGAACAGCTGACGGGCAGGGAGAATCTGCTGCGGTGAGATACCCGAGGGGCGCGCGTTTTCCCGGCCCGGGCGGCTGGCGACTGGGGTCCCCTCCACGCACGTGGCTCCCCGGTCTGACTGGGAACGTTGGATAGCGGGACCCTCCCGCCACACTTGGCATCTCGGGCCAGCTGGGCAATTTGGACTGGCACTCCCCAAGCCACGGCGGCCGGCGACCACCCCCTCCACGCGCAGTTTCCCGGGCCAACTGCGAGATTCGGATTGGCAAGTTAAAGGAGCCACAGCATCTTTTACTGGTGGGCCCCGCAGACAGACGAGTGCCACGAGCGCCACCTACTGGGCAGGAAAAGAAAAACAGCCCAGAGATTTCACAGAAAAACACTTCAACCAGCCAGGTCCCACACCCAGGGAAATCTGATTAAATGCCCAGACACCAGCAGAAAATAATGAATGACGCTCGGAAAATTGAAGATATGGCCCAGTCAAAGGAACAAACCAATAGTTCAAATGAGATACAGGAGCTGAGACAACTAATGCTGAATATACGAACAGAAATGGAAAAACTCTTCAAAAACCAAATCAATAAATTGAGGGAGGACATGAAGAAGACATGGGCTGAACAAAAAGAAGAAATAGAAAATCTGAAAAAACAAATCACAGAACTTATGGGAGTGAAGGACAAAGAAGAAAAAATGGAAAAAACAATGGATACCTACAATGGTAGATCTAAAGAGACAGAAGCTACAATTAGTGAACTGGAGGATGGAACATCTGAATTCCAAAAAGAAACAGAAACTATAGGGAAAAGAATGGAAAAACTTGAGCAGGGGATCAGGGAACTGAATGACAATATGAAGCACACAAATATACGTGTTGTGGGTGTCCCAGAAGGAGAAGAGAAGGGAAAAGGAGGAGAAAAACTAATAGAAGAAATTATCACTGAAAATTTCCCAACTTTTATGAAAGACCTAAATTTACAGATCCAAGAAGTGCAGCGCACCCCAAAGAGAATAGACCCAAATAGGCATTCTCCAAGACACTTACTAGTTAGAATGTCAGAGGTCAAAGAGAAAGAGAGGATCTTGAAAGCAGCAAGAGAAAAACAATCTGTCACATACAAGGGAAACCCAACAAGACTATGTGTAGATTTCTCAGCAGAAACCATGGAAGCTAGAAGACAGTGGGATGATATATTTAAATTACTAAAAGAGAAAAACTGCCAACCAAGACTTCTATATCCAGCAAAATTGTCCTTCAAAAATGAGGGAGAAATTAAAACATTCTCAGACAAAAAGTCACTGAGAGAATTTGTGACCAAGAGACCAGCTCTGCAAGAAATACTAAAGGGAGCACTAGAGTCAGATACGAAAAGACAGAAGAGAGAGGTACGGAGTAAAGTGTAGAAAGAAGGAAAATCAGATATGATATATATAATACAAAAGCCAAAATGGTAGAGGAAAATATTATCCAAACAGTAATAATACTAAAAGTTAATGGACTGAATTTCCCAATCAAAAGACATAGAATGGCAGAATGGATTACGACCCAGCAATACCACTGCTAGGTATCTACTCAAAGGACTTAAGGGCAAAGACACAGACGGACATTTGCACACCAGTGTTTATAACAGCATTATCTACAATTGCAAAGAGATGGAAACAGCCAAAATGTTCATCAACAGACGAGTGGCTAAACAAACTGTGGCGTATACCTACGATGGAATATTATGCAGCTTTAAGACAGACTAAACTTATGAAGCATGTAATAACATGGATGGACCTAGAGAACATTATGCTGAGTGAGTCTAGCCAAAAACTAAAGGACAAATACTGTATGGTCCCACTGATGTGAACCGACATTCAAGAATCAGCTTGGAATATATCATTGGTAACAGAGACCAGCAGGAGTTAGAAACAGGGTAAGATAATGGGTAATTGGAGCTGAAGGGATATAGACTGTGCAACAGGACTAGATACAAAACTCAAAAATGGACAGCACAATAATACCTAAGTGTAATGTAACTAGGTTGGAACACTGAATGAAGCTGCACCTGAAATATGGTTTTTTGTTTGTTTGTTTGTATCTTTTGTTTTTGTTTTTTTCTTTTTCCTTTTATATATATATATATATATATAATTAGTATTATTATTTTAATTCTCTTCTCCAAATTAACATTCTATATCTTTTTCTGCTGTTTTGCTAGTTCTTTTCCTAAATCGATGCAAATGTACTAAGAAATGATGATCATACATCTATGTGATGATACTAAGAATTACTGAGTGCATGTGTAGAATGGAATGATTTCTAAATGTTGTGTTAATTTCTTTTCTTTTTTTTGATTAATAAAAAAAAATTTTAAAAAAACACAATTTTTTTCTTTTTTATGAGAAATAACATATATACAAAAAAACAATAAATTTTAAAGCACATCGCAACAATTAGTTGCAGAACAGATCTCAGAATTTGATAAAGGCCACAATTCCACAACCTCGTATTTTTACTTCTAGCTGTGCTAGTACTAGAGATTAAAAGAAATATCAATATAATGATTCAGCAATCATACTCATTTGTTAAACTACCTTTTCTGTATAATCCCACCCTCACCTGTGATCTTTCTCTCACTCTTTAGGGGTTTTGGGGGTATGCCCATTCTAACCTCTTCATGTTGGAAGGGGCAGTTGATAATATGGGATAGGGGGATGGAACTAGTTGATGTTCTGGAAGGGCTGGTCCCTCTATTTCAGGAATTATCTGGTCCAAGGACCCATATGGAGGTTGCAGATAGAAAGTTGCCCTAGTGCATGGACCCTTTGTAGAATCTTATATAATGCCCTAAGTGTTCTTTAGGATTGGCAGGAATGGTTTTGGTTGGGGTTTGGCAAGTTATGGTAGGTAGCAATGTCTAACTGAAGCTTGCATAAGAGTGACCTCCAAAGTAGCCTCTCAACTCTGTTTGAACTCTCTCAGCCATTGATTCCTGATTTCTACCCTTCTTTCCCCCATTTTGGTCAGGATGGCATTGTTGATCCCACAGTGCCAGGGCCAAACTTATCCCCACGAGTCATCTCCCACACTGCCAGGGAGACTTTCACCCCTGGATGTCATGTCCCACATAAGGGGAAAGGCAGTGATTTCACTTGCAGAGTTGGACTTAGAGAGAGGTGATATCTGAGCAACAAAAGATCCTTCAGAAGTAACTCTTCGGTATACCTATGGGTCAGTTAAGCTTCTCTGCTACATATACATAAGCTTCACAAAAGCAAGTCTCAATATCAAAGGCTTGACCTATTGATTTGGGTGTCCCTAATGTCTGACACAGTATCAGGGGTTTCCCCTGTGGTAAAGTTTAATAGTTCCATATTTTTTCTCCCATCCCTCAAAGGACTTTGCCAATATTTTTTTATTATCTGCTTAATATACTCTGGGATATATCCAGGCATTACATTAAGCTATACAGGATTAAAGGCCCTCTTTCTTATTTTGGGCTCCCTATGTTTGAATTGTTTAAATGGTCTATCCAGACAGGTTGAGTTAGATTATGCACTACAGAAAATTTATGTTCTGGAAAAAAATAAACCTTTCTTCCTTTGGACTCAAGGAGTAGATGAGGTTCTAAAAGACAGACAATGTCTTACTTACCCCTGTATTTTGAATTACCTTAATCCCGACCTAATAGGCTTTGTGCTTATTGCTAAATGCCAGGTTATACGTATATAAAATGGCCTCTCAAAAACCAGAAGCAGCAATTACCACTCCAGACTAAATGTGACTGCTATAAGATCTTCAATGTAGGCCCCTGTTTTCTTCTAAGTATTTTTTAAATGAGACCAAACAATAATTGCTCTTTTGTTTCTGGCTTATTTTGCCTCACCAAATGTCCCACAGGTTCATTCACAATGTTTCATGCCTCACAACTTCGTTCCTTGTTGTAGCAGCACAATAATCATTCATATGTGTACACCATTGTTCACCAATCTACTTGTCAATCACTGTATCCTTCAGCCACCTCCATTCATTTGGCCTCATGTATAATGTCCAAAGTTACCAGTCCATCAACACTCTCAATTTTAGATAATTTCATTGTTCCCAAAAGAATGATAAACAATAAACATACCCTCACCAAATAGAAAATCTAAACCTCTCCCTTAACTCTTGTCCCTCCCCTCATTATGTACCCCTGGTATTGCTGCAGTACTGTTGATATCTTCCTGTTAAACATAGCCCATAGCATGCAATAGCAATTTTCCCCCGACCCTGAACTTATACACTCTTTGTACAAGATTCATACCTTTGCAGTAGTTCATGCAAGAACTTACTTTTATTTGTAGTGTTAATTGGTGAGAAACATGGGTCTATATAGCCACTTTCAATCATGTTCACCTTCAATATGGTAATATTACTTATAGACTCACTAGTGAACTGCCTTCACTTCTATCTATTCCCTTACATTTGAGTTCAACCTCATTAGCTAACAATTCGCCCATCCCTAGCTTCTGTGTATCTCTCGGTTCCATACATTCTGTATTATAAGCCTCTGATTTTACCTTTACCATGGTCATAAAAATGAAATTATACAGCATTTATCCTTTGTGTCTGGCTTATTTCACTCAGTATTATATCCTCAAGATTCATCCATCTTGTCATGTGCTTCAGTACGTCATTTTGTCTTACTGCTGAAAATACCATAATTTGAAATGACTACCCAGAGTTCCAACTTGTATAGCAGTTTTCATTCACAAACTTTTAAAATCAACTGACTACAGTAGGAGAAATATTTCTCACTGTCTCTCTTTGTTTTATTTCAATAGGCCATCTAAATGTCTCAATAAAAATGTCCTGTAAGACACCATCTCTAGAAATCTTTCTTTTTTAAAAAAATTTCTTTGTTATAATACTGTATTAATGAACATTTCATAGTTATAAACACTTTATATACTGCAAATAGACATCAATTCTAGTAAATGTGGGTCATTTTACATTTCATTTTTATCCTGGTAAGTGATTACAACTTAAGAATAAAAATAATCATCAAAGAATATCTTTGAAAGAACAAAACTATGCATTTAAGGGTCTTTTGCAGTATTCAGAATATAAATCATTGAGAAAATTTATCCTTACTAAGACATCTTTTTTTTTCCTGTCTTATGAATTTTTTTAAACTTTTTTATTGTGTAGTATAACATATATACAAAGCAAGGAAATAAAAAAGCAATAGTTTTCAAAGCACTCTTCAAAAAGTGGCTACAGGTTAGATCCCAGAGTTTGTCATGGGCTACCATACGATTCTCTCATATTTTTCCTTCTAGCTGCTCCAGAATATAGGAGGCTAGGGGACTTAAATACTTTTTTATCATCACAATCGACTTTTTTTCCTTCTTTTTTTTTGAACAATAGCATATATACAAAAAAGCTATAAATTTCCAAGCACAGCACCACAATTAGTTGTAGAAAATATTTCAGAGTTTGACATGGGTTACAATTTCACAACTTTAGGTTTTTACTTCTAGCTGCTCTAAAATACTGGAGACTAAAAGAGATATCAATTTAATGATTCAGCATTCATATTCATTTATTCAGTCCTATCTTCTATGTATAATTCCACCATCACCTTTGATCTTTCCATACCTCTCTTTAGGGGTGTTTGGGCTATGGCAATTCTAAATTTTTAATATTGGAAGAGTCTGTCACTAATATGGGGTAGGGAGATGGAACTATCTGATGTTCTGGAGAGGATGAGCCCTCTAGGTTTCAGGACTTATCTGGACCAGGGACCCATCTGGAGGTTGTGAGTTTCTGACAAGTTACTCTAGTGCCTGTAACCTTTGTGGAATCTTATAAATTGCCCTAGGTGTTCTTTAGGATTGGCTGGAATGGTCCTGGTTGGGGGCTGACAGGTTATGATAGGTAGCACAGTCTACCTGAAGCTTGCATAAGAACAACCTCCAGAGTAGCCTCTCGACTCTATTTGTGACTCTCTGTCACTGATACTTTATTAATTACACTTCTTTTTCCCTATTTGGTCAGGATGGAATTGTTGATCCCACGGGACCAGGTCTGGATTCATCCCTGGGAGTCATCTCCCACATCACCAGGAAACTTTCACCCCGGATGTCATGTCCCACATAGAGGGGAGTGCAATGATTTTGCTTGCAGAATTGAACTTAGAGAGACTGAGGCCATATCTGAGCAAGAACAGAGTTCCTCCAGAAGTAACTCTCAGGCATACCTATAGAAGTAATCTAAGCTTCTATGCTACCTACATAAGCTTCACAAGAGTAAGCCTCATGATTGAGGGCATGGCCTATTGATTTGGGTGTCCCTAAAGGTTGACACAGTATCAGGGGGTTCCCTGATTAAGACAATCTTTTTTAAACACCAGATCAGGGTACTCCAAACACAGTGAGAAGAAATTGTTAGAAAGGAACATTTTTACTCTTCAAGATTTTGCTGTATATCGTTCATTTTCCAATTAGGTTACATATGTCGAGAGAAAATGAAGAAAATATATATATATAGTGAAGAAACCTATATATATATATATAAATCAATAAATATATAGGACTATATCTATATATACACATATATAGTATATTTAGGTTGAAATCAAATATGGTTTTATGTCCTGAGTTTTTACCTAATCTTATTATAGCATTTCAAAGGCTCTTGCTCTGCATTGACTAAAATTTCTTTCTAAGAAGCTGCAGTGTCTGAGAGTGATCATTTCACCAACCTGGGCCTTGCATTGCATATTCTCACTTGTCTTTAATCCTGCTAGTTTGATATGGAAAAGTAGTGTCTTGTTTATTTTCATTTTAATTCATTTTAGAGGGTGGACATTTTTACATGCTTGTTAGCCATTTGTATTTCCTCCTTTTGTGAATTATTTGTTCCTGTGTTTCTTCTACTCTTGACACTTCGATTTTTTCTATCAGCGTCAGTGAGCTCTTTTCATATAAATATTTTAAAACTTTTATAGGCCATATTTATTGCAAATATTTTTCTCATTTTGTTCTTTGCCTTTTAATTTTTCTTACCATTGAGCTTACAAGTTTAAATATTTACTTGGCCAAATATTTTAATTTTATGATTTCTCTCATGGTATTTTAACATCAAAGTCCTCCTTCGTATGAAGATTCAGTAAATGTTTTGGTGGCCTGATTTTTTTTCTTTTTATATTTAATCCTTTTTATATTTTAACCTTTAATCCATTTGATATGTGAGAAGACATTGATTTTTTTAAACAATTATTTTTCCAGAGAGGAAATCAATTATTCCCAGAATGATGATTCTTTTTCCCCATTGAATTGAGTCTTTTAGAAGATATCAAAATTTTTATTTATAACCCAGATCTGGTTCTGACCTTTCTAGTCTGCTGACCCGTGTGTCCACACTCCTGGGTCTGCACTCCATGGTGTTTACAGTGTTGTACTCTGTCTTAAGATCTATAAAGTTATTGCCAAAATTTTACTCTTCTTTTTCAGAATATTTTCATCTATTCTTCCTGCTTATTCTTCAAAATGAAATTTATAATCATTCTGTTAACTTTCAGAAACATTATGTTTGGGATTGTGATGAGAATTATTAGGAAGAAATGTTCTAGACTTATGTGATAAAAAATATAAAGCCTTGCTGTTAAATATATAAGAATATTTCAATAACTAAAATTACATATCAGTTTTGTGGATGAAAATATTACAAAGATATCATTTCTTTTCCAAAATCATCAGTTATGTAAAAATCTATTCAGTTATTAAAAATCTAGTGTGGCCAGGGCCTGAGCTTGTTTCTTTAGAAGCTGCAAAAACCATGGATCATGCTGCCAAGATGAGAAAATGTTTAATCTGTCTGAGATAACTGGCAGAGGTAGTGATAAGGAATGGCAGCTCATCTGGGATCTTGTACTTGCTATTGCTTATGTCAAAATACGGAGAAAATATATTACTGGGCGAATACTTAGATAAGCAATTGGAATGGGGAATAGATGGAAGTGTAAAAAGTTAAAGTCGAATCCTCAACAAAATTCTAGCAAATCGAATCCAGCAATACATTAAAAGAATTATACATCATGACCAAGTAGGATTCATCCCAGATATGCAAGGATGGTTCAGCATTAGAAAATCAATTAAGGTAATACACCATATCAACAAATCAAAGCAGAAAAATCACATGATCATCTCAATTGATGCAGAGAAGGCATTCGACAAGATTCAACATCCTTTCCTGTTGAAAACACTTCAAAGGAGAGTAATACAAGGGAACTTCCTTAAAATGATAAAGGGAATAGATGAAAAACCCACAACTAATATCATCCTCAATGGCGAAAAATTGAAAACTTTCCCTCTAAGATCAGGAACAAGACAAGGATGTCCACTATCACCACTGTTATTCAACATCATGTTGGAAGTTCTAGGCAAGAAAAAGAAATACAAGGCATCAAAATTGGAAAGGAAGAAGTAAAACTATCACTGTTTGCAGATGATATGATACTATACCTCGAAAACCCTGAAAAATCCACAGCAAAACTACTAGAGCTAATAAATGACTACAGCAAAGTGGCAGGTTACAAGAGCAACATTCAAAAATCTGTAGTGTTTCTATACACTAGCAATGAACAAGCTGAGGGGGAAATCAAGAAATGAATTCCATTTACAATTGCAACTAAAAGAATAAAATACTTAGGAATAAATTTAACTAAAGAGACAAAAGACCTATACAAAGTAAACTACAAGAAACTGTTAAAAGAAATCACAGAAGACCTAAATAGATGGAAGGGCATACCATGTTCATGGATTGGAAGACTAAATATAGTTAAGATGTCAATTCTACCTAAATTGATTTACAGATTCAACACAATACCAATCAAAATCCCAACAACTTACTTTTCAGAAATAGAAAAACCAATAAGCAAATTTATCTGGAAGGGCAGGGTGCCCCAAATTGCTAAAAGTATCTTGAGGAAAAAAAATGAAGCTGGAGGTCTCACGCTGCCTGACTTTAAGTTATATCATGAAGCCACAGTGGTCAAAACAGCATGGTACTGGCATGAAGATAGATAAATTGACCAATGGAATTGAATAGAGTGCTCAGATATAGACCCTCTCATCTACGGACATTTGATCTTTGATAAGGCAGTCAAGCCAACTCATTTGGGGCAGAGCAGTCTCTTCAAAAAATGGTGCCTAGAGAACTGGATATCTATATGCAAAAGAATGAAAGAGGACCTATCTCACACCCTATACAAAAGTTAACTCAAAATGGATCAAAGATCTAAACATTGGGTCTAAGATCATAAAACAGTTAGAGGAAAATGTAGGGAGATATCTTATGAATCTTATAATTGGAAGCAGTTTTATGGACCTTACACCTAAAGCAAGAGCACTGAAGAAAGAAAGAAATAAATGGGAGCTCCTCAAAATTAAACACTTCTGTGCATCAAAGAACTTCATCAAGAAAGTAGAAAGACAGCCTACACAATGGGAGACAATATTTGGAAACGACATATCAGATAAAGGTCTGGTATCCAGAATTTATAAAGAGATTGTTCAACTCAACAACAAAAAGACAGCCAACCCAATTACAAAATGGGAAAAAGACTTGAACAGACACCTCTCAGAGGAGGAAATACAAATGGCCAAAAGGCACATGAAGAGATGCTCAATGTCCCTGGCCATTAGAGAAATGCAAATCAAAACCACAATGAGATATCATCTCACACCCACCAGAATGGCCATTATCAACAAAACAAAAAATGGCAAGTGCTGGAGAGGATGCGGAGAAAGAGGCACACTTATCCACTGTTGGTGGGAATGTCAAATGGTGCAACCACTGTGGAAGGCAGTTTGGTGGTTCCTCAAAAAAAAGCTGAATATAGAACTGCCATATGACCCAGCAATACCATTGCTAGGTATCTACTCAGAGGACTTAAGGGCAAAGACACAAACAGACATTTTCACACCAATGTTTATAGCAGCATTATTTACAATTGCAAAGAGATGGAAACAGCCAAAATGTCCATCAACAGAATAGTGGCTAAACAAACTGTGGTATATACATACGATGGAATATTATGCAGCTCTAAGACAGAATAAACTTATGAAGTATGTAACAACATGGATGGACCTAGAGAACATCATGCTGAGTGAGACTAGCCAAAAACTAAAGGACAAATACTGTATGGTCTCACTGATATGAATCGACATTAGTGAATAAACCTGGAATATGTCGTTGGTAACAGAGACCATCAGGAGATAGAAACAGGGTAAGATAATGGGTAATTGGAGCTGAAGGGATACAGACTGTGCAACAGGACTGGATACAAAAACTCAGAAATGAACAGCACAATACTACCTAATGTAATGTAATTATGTTAAAACACTGAATGAAGCTGCATGTGAGAATGATAGAGGGAGGAGGGCTGGGGACATAAATGAAATCAGAAAGAAAGATAGATGTTAAAGATCGAGATGGTATAATCTAAGAATGCCTAGAGTGTGTAATAATAGTGAAATGTACAATGTACAATTTTTAAAAATGTTTTGGCATGAGGAAGAACAAAGGAATGTCAGTACTGCAGGGTGCTGAAAATAGATGATAACTAATACTTTAAAATGTCACCTTATGTGTGAGACTAAAGCAAAAATGTTTATTTGTTACAAAATTTAGATTTTGACTAGAGCATTTCCTAATATAACTCATGTAGACAGTTTGACTGACTGTCATAAGTACTTGGAATCTCAGGTAGCATATGAGATTTTGTTGGTCTGTCCAGAGTGATCCCCTGATGAATCCCAGAATGATTTGATCCGTGACTGGAAAAGTATTTGCAAGCCCCCTTCGGGGAATGGTGAGAGTGGGGAGAAATTCAACTTCCCCAAGTTGAATTCTTGATATTCTCACAAGCAGTGTGGACAACCAAAGCTATAGGCTGAGCCCCCAGTCTTGGGGTTTATTAACATGAAACTTAACCCCACAAAGGATAGGTCAAGTCTACTTAAAATTTAGGCCTAAGAGTCACCCCCAAGAGAGCCTCTTTTGTTGCTCAGATGTGGCCTCTCTCTCCAGCCAACATGATGAGCAGTCTCACCACCCTCCCCCTCTCTGCGTGGGACATGACTTTCAGGGGTGTGGACCTTCCTGGCAACGTGGGACAGAGATCCTGGAATGAGCTGAGACTCAGCATCAAGGAACTGAGAAAAACCCTAGAATGAGCTGAGAATTAACATCAAGGGATTGAGAGAACCTTCTCGACCAAAAGGGGAAAGAGTAAAATGAGAAAAAATGTCAATGGCTGAGAGATTCCAAACAGAGTCGAGAGGTTATCCTGGAGGTTATTCTTGCACATTAAGTAGATATCACCTTGTTGTTCAAGATGTTGTGGAGAGGCTGGAGGGAATTGCCTGAAAATGTAGTGCTGTGTTCCAGTAGCCATGTATCTTGACGATGATTGAACAATGATATAGCTTTCACAATGAGACTCTGTGAATGTGAAAACCTTATGTCTGATGTTCCTTTTAGCTACTATATCAACAGAAGAGTAGAACATATGGAATAAAAATAAATAATAGGGGGAACAAATGTTAAAATAAATTCAGTTTGAAATAGTGGTAAATGAAAGCGAGGGGTAAGGGGTATGGTACGTATAGTTTTTTTTCTCTATTATCATTTTATTTTTTTTTCTGTTGTCTTTTTATTTCTTTTTCTAAATCAATGCAAATGTACTAAGAAATGCTGAATATGCAACTATGTGATGATAATAAGAATTACTGATTGTATATGTAGAATGGAATGATATTAAATGTTTTGTTTGTTAATTTTTTTTAATTAATAAAAAAAGTTAAAAAAAAAAAGTTAAAGTCGTGTTTGAGAAACAATACAGGCCTTCTGCTGATGTTTCCTGGGGAAAAAGGCTGGCATAACTAACTGATCTTCATTTTACAGAGTGGTATAAGCTAGTGAGGGGTAAAGTGAAGTTGCCTGGAATAGTAGAGGCAGTATGTGCTTGTTTGAAATGATGTATGTCCCCTAGAAAAGCCATGTTTTAATCAAAATCCCATTTCATAAAGGCAGAATAATCCCTAATCAATACTGTATGTTTGAAACTGTAATCAGATCATCTCCCTGGAGATGTTATTTAATCAAGAATTGTTGTTAAGCTGGATTACATGACACATGTCTCCACCCATTTGGGTGGGTCTTGATTTGTTTCTGAAGTCCTATAACAGAGGAAACATTCAGAGAGAGCCAGAGAAGAACAACATAGCCACAAGAGCCCACAAGCCAGTGACCTTTGGAGATGAAGAAGGAAAATGCCTCCCGGGGAGCTTTATGAAACAGGAAGCCAGGACAGAAAGCTAGCAGATGATGCCTTGCTCACCATGGGCCCTTCAGCCAAGAGAGAAACCATGACCATTTTCACCATGTGCCTTTCCAGATAAGAGAGAAACTCTGACTTTGTTCACCATGTGCTCTTCCGGATGAAAGGGAAACCGTGAACTTCATCGGCCTTCTTGAACCAAGGTATCTTTCCCTGGATGAATGCCTTTGAGTGGACATTTCTATAGACTTGCTTTAATTGGGAATTTTCTCGGCCTTAGAACTGTAAACTAGCAACTTATTAAATTCCCCTTTTTAAAAGCCATTCTGTTTCTTGGTATATTGCATTCCGGCAGCCAGTAAGCTAGAACACAGTAGAAGGACCACTGGGAAAAAACAGGAAGGTTCTGAGCTGAAAAGGAACCTAGCTGTAGGAACAGAGAGGTATCTAGTGTTGAATATATATTTGTGTACAACACAAATCATCTTCTCCATTGGCACACTAAGAACTCTATGTTACAACACTATGGAGTTGGATCTGTTTTATGTCTGGTGTCTCAGAGTGCTGGGTCCTACTTTGAAATGGAAGTGGGTAGAGAGGCCTACTTAAAGGAATATAGTCAAATCATGGCTACATTTACTGTGCTGGAGATAACAATCCCTCCAATCCACTCAGCCCCAATCCAGGTGCTCTGGTTGAATCCAGCTACTTACTTCCATTCTTCCATGCATCTATTTCTACTGTCTCCTCTGTCAGAAATGCCCTTCTGATATTTGTCTGTGTTTGGAAGTCTGATTTCAGTCAGTGGAGCCTGATTCAGTTTACCCCTCTCTTGTGCTGCATTTATTACACTGTGCTTGCCCTGTACACCTGTGGGAACTTTATCACAGTCTGAGTTTTTTATATTATTTGTATATATGTCTATCTGCCATACCCACCCAAACATCAACCACCGTAACATCAAGGTCAAAGTTTTATTCATTTTTATATCTGCTAAGTATCCAACTTGGTGCAGGGCACGGATGAAGATCTAAAATATAAATATGGAATAGAATGCATTGGAAAGGAATTAGATGTGTTGAGATGCATTGACATGAGATGGAATGGAATGGAATGAGTAAAATTTCTACAGATAACTGGAAAGAGGGTGCTCTTAGCAGCAATAACTCTAGTAGCACAGGGAGACATAAGACATAGTTATAATGATAGCATGTGCCACTTCCCTGTGCTTGGTGTTGGTTTTTGACATGCTTCATGGAGTCCTCACAACTCTTTAGAGTGGGTAAATTATTAACTCCATTTTACAAAAGGGTGAAATGGCTTGTCCAAGGTTTCTGTTATCACTTTGTCAAATGGGGCTCTAGAAGGGCTTCATCTTTCCCACACCTGTGCTATTAACCACCTCACCATAAATAAAAAGGTGGACTTAGTAGAGGTTATAAGCCATGAGTCCATTAGAAAATGGTCTCTAGCAGAGGAAATGAGAGCCCTTAAAAGAAGTCAAACTGAATCACTGACTCTCCCTAGCCTTAGTGGGAAATAAGTGATGCAATTTAAGGTGATTTTCCACCCGCCCTGGCTGGCAAGAACACTGTCTTTTGTTTGAATCCAGAAGCAGCTGGCAGAACTCATGTATTACTCATGTTGGAATCACACTTTGCTGATGGTTTATGTACTCGAGACTCACTCAGTGGTTGGGGCTGTGTCCAAACCCATTAGGCGATTACTACAGGTCTCTGAATGTGGCTGAGCTTCTGCAGCTGTTGTGCGTTTCTGGCTCCAGTTCCACACCTCCTGGCAAATGGTTTGTGTGAGAATTACTGCTGACTCTGGGTGTGAGATCCACAGGGTTGGGAGGGTCAGGCAGCACAAAGCAACCCCATGCTCCTGGGGGCCTGAGCCTATGGCCATTTAACACTTGTAAGAAAAAGAAAGAAATTTATAATTGAGTGATTTGGGGCCTTTTCAGAAAGTCACTCCTTCCATCCCTTCTGTTGACAGCAAATGGACTGATGCTAGGTCAGTTTGTAAGGTCAACCCTAAGCTTCCCATCAGTTGAATAGTGATGTTTAGATGCATAATAATACTAACAACACTGTCTAACATTTATTTAGTGCTTTCTAAGTGTAAGTTTTGTTCTAAAGTTTACATGAATTAACTCATTTACTCCTCTCAATAAACACATGAGGTAGGTGCTATTTGGATGTACATTTTATAAATGAGAAAGCTGAAGCCAAGTAACTTGCACCACAGCACTAAGCTAGTAGTACTTGCGGTAGATTGAATTGTTGGCCACGTTTCTTCACCCCTGTTTGCATTCACACACCTGCTCTGGCTACCTCATGGGCAAAGTGTACCTTCTAGACCTTGACTTTGGTCTTGGCCACATGACTTCAGCCAAAGGCATATGGGCAGGAATGACAGTGTTCTAGTTCTGAGCCTAGGCTTTAAGAAGCCTCACTTGTTTACTTGTTTATACTTAGTCTTACACTTCTATTTTTCATATGAAAACTACATAAATATACTGGTCCAGAAAGGATGAGATAAATTTAGAGTAGAGTCAACCAAGACACACCACATAACTGAGGCAAGAAGCAGAGCTGCCCTGGCTGCTGCAACCTGAAACAGAGCCCCTAGCTGTGTCAAGCTTGGATCAGTCAAACCTTAGATAACCCAAAGAAATGTGAGTAGTAATAAATGATTGCTGTTTAGCCACTGAATTTTAGTTTGTTACACAGCAATAGCTAGCTGATACAATGGTAAAGTTGGAAGGCAGGCCCTATCAGTCTGATTGCATAACACATGCGTTAAACTCTAGTTTGTATTCTCTTTCACTCGTCATTAAAGTGAAGAAACTCAGCCACTAATGAGCTAAGTGAACTTAAGCAAAGTAATGAACTCTCTGGACTTCAGTTTCAGCATATATGAAATGTGTAGATTGTACCAAATCAGCATTTCTTGAGGTGTAGAACATTAGCTCCACAGGGCAGTGGGAGAAAAAAAAGAATTTTATGATTCCCCTGGATTGGTATTCTATGGAGATACTATAGAAACACTGGGCCAAATAATCTTTTAAGTCCTCTACAGTTCTATTTTTCAGTTATTCTAGGTAGCAGTTAGTTCATAGCTCCAAGAAAACATCGACCCTCATCACAGTGTCTTTATGAAGCTAAAATAATATCTTAATTCGGGTAATCTGGGCGACCACATCCAGGGGAAAGACAGAGTATCTGTGGTGAAATAAGTGTTAACCTACTTCTTTCAAACCGTTGTTTATGCCCTGAGTGTCTTGGTCCAGTGACGGCAGAGAGAAGGCCCTCACCCCTTCTACCAGTTCACCTTCAAAATGAAGCTTACAGAAAGATACATGGAAAAAGGTAACTGGCAGGGTGTGGGACTTCCCTTATAAAGGAGTCTATGCTCACTTACTTGAATTCCCCACCTCCCACTTACTCCTCAATACAAGCCCTGCCCATCCACTGAAGTTGTTTTTGCAATAGCCGCTAATTTCCAAACTCTCCAGCCTTTCTCCAGACCCTGCTCTTGTCTCTAGTTTTTGACGTGGTTGAGGCTCCTTTCTCCCTTGGCTTGTCTCCTTGAGGGTCCTCAGTTTCTTCTTTTACACATGCTCCCCTTTGATGTAGGTATTCCCAGAACTACCGTACTGCCCTCTTCTTGTCCTCCACACAGATCTGGGAAACATCACAAAGCTCCATCCTACAACCTAGTAACTCCTGTCGGTTCCTCTGTCTCTGCCTCCTCAGCTGATCCCAAACCAACATGTCTTCCCAGCTCCCCACCCACATCCACCACTTCCTTCAATGTACCCTAGCGTGTAGCCATATAGAACTACTGCACAAATGGTTCTTACACTTTTTTATTCCATATTTTCCATGTTTTTCCCCTTGACTAGAATTTGTCTATTCCTCACTTCCACCTCTAATTTTCCACACTGAAAAATCCTACTCCAGCTTCTCCAATATTACCCTCTTGTTCAGGCTCCTGTTCTCTCTCATGATTACTTACTCCAGCTTCCTTTCTCCCAACATACATTGTCTGTTTCCATTAGAGCAGGGCTTCTTACCCTTCCAGTCTGCAAGCCTCTTAAGGGCACGTCCCTCTTTTAACCATCTTTGTAACTCCAAGGCCTAAAAGATTTCCAGTACATAGAAAAGAGTCAGTAAATGTAGGTTTGAATGAATGTGTATAACTGTCCTATACATTCCCTTACTGGTGGGCATTGCCCGCTAGTTTGCTGGACCTTTTTTGAGAGGCATTCAGTATGTACAAGGGGTAAACTAGGTCTTGACTATAATTTTACTTACAATATCTACTTTCCAGGTTTCCTGGGAGAAGCGAGATTAGAGTCTAAGACAGTCTATTGAGACAAGTCAATCACCCTGAGACTCTTTTTCACTTTATTCTCATCTTTAGACTAGTATTAAATACATACTTTAATTAATTTTCTACTATTACTTTGGACACACACATATACATAACTCTAAAAAGGATTAAGGATAGGTTTAAAGTGGCTAACTCATTCATTTAGATCAAAGAACATTCATTCATGCATCACTTTCATGATTTCTGCTGAATCCACATGCTGCCTGTACAGTTATTCAATTATTCTATTAACCACCATTTCTCTTTAAATTAACTCATTATTCTTAGTCTTATTAAGCAAGAATATTCATGAAATTTTGTGGCTAATATGATATGCATATACATATATACATAAATGTTATAATTAAAAATCTTCTAAGTAACACATAAAATCATCATGAAGGCCAACACAAAAGTGCCTCTTAGGCATGAATACAAATCTTCCCTATCCCACTTTTTGCTTCAGCTGCTGGAGTTCTGAGCAGGCCTCTTCCAGCTTTGTTCAGATACGATCTAACAATAGCTCACTCAGAGCCCATGTGTGTACACTGCATTTCTTCCTCTAGGACTTTCTCTGGCACCACAGCGTGCGATTTCTACAGTAACTGCTAGGTTCTCATGTCCACCCAACCCTATATCAAAGGGGGAGGATAGTGATGGCTGAATACCTCTCCTTCTCTTCTCCTGGTGAATAGTTCCGAGTCTCATTTTATAAGGCTTCTCAGGGGGTCTGAAGCACCTGGCATCAATAGCAATGGTCAATTTCATAACGCATTCTTTGACTGCTCTACTCCCCTAATCCCTATCTTCTGCCTCCTGTGACCACTTCCCAAATAATCTACCTGCATGTAAGCCTTTATTTCAGTCCATGGTTTTGGAGGAATCCAGGCTAATGCAGGGCCCTAACCCATGTAAGGAGGTTAAGGGAGACTTTTTGGAAGAAAAAAACACCTGAGATAAACTTATAAGCATGGGTAAGTCAATCAAGTTAAGAAGAGAATGTGAAGAGGGCATTTTGGGAAGAGGAAACAGTGTGTACAAAGACATAGAGGCTTGAATGTTTAGAAATTGCAAGGAGACAGGTATGATTGAAGTATGTAGCATAAGGAGTTGAGAATCAAAAAAACCTAGCGCTAGGTACAGACTGACTCCATAAAGCTGCTAACTACGACCAACCAGCACTACCACCCTGCCCTTTGACCCTCCCCCCTCACACACACTCCATGATGGATCCAAATGTACAATAATGAGCTTGGTCAACAGTGAGACAGATTCTACTTGGAGTCAGTAAATTGTCAAGAACTAAGAATTAATATGTTTGGGATATATGAGGTGGGGACACATAAATGACAAATCTGTTCAAGTCAAGACCATAGACCATAGAGGAGAGAAAAGTGGGAGCTGGAAGGAGGAAAGCAGGGAAGCACCATCTTGCTAGCCAGATGAGTTGCATAGAAGGAATTCCTCCAACCAGTTCTCTTAGCAAAAGCCCAAGAACCCCCAACTCTAAGCTCTTTTCTCCTTGTACTCAACATGAGACCAGGCTTAGAGTATCAATGTTGGGTTTCAACATGCAAAGCCAGAGAGTTCCGTCTGGCGTAGAATATGAATTGTCTGTCCTCATGGATGGAGATGTGCTGCAAAAGGACAAAAGGAGATTAAAGAGGCTCCTGCTTTGTTTATAAGCAAACAATTAAGAATATCTGATATTTATTGAGTGCTTGTCATATCCTGACACTATGCTAAGTTGTATCTCTTTTAAAATCTTCCCCAAAACCACATGAATAAGTACTGTTTCCTGCCTTGATTTTCAGGAACCAGATGAAGGTGACCAAGAAGCACTTATTAGAAGACAGCACAGTGAAGTGTTTGAAAGAGCCCAGGACTTGGGTTCAGATTATCCTCAGTGTAAATCTCATCTCCATCTATTTCCTACTGAGACCACCTGGTCAATCGGGACTCCCTTTCAAGAAACAGAAATCAACTTAAAGCAAAATAAAGGAGATTGGCTTATGTAACTGGGGGTAGCATGGATAGGTCTTGGATCTAGAACCACTGGATCCAGGTCTAAATATCAGAGTGCCTGCTTGGCTTCATTATCTCTATTATTAGCCTCATTCTCTCCTACTAGTGCCCAGTTTCCTTCAGGTGGCTAGGGAAGCTGATACATCCAGGCTTAACGTGTTCTCAATGAAGAAAGAGAGCATCTTTCTCTCAAAGTCTTCATAAATTCCCAGAGAAAGTGTCTAACTGGCACTGCTGGGCCATGCGCCCTCCGTTTAAACCAAATGCTATTGTCAGATGGACGGGACATGGCAGAACATGCCTCTATTCCTAAGGCTTGGAGGGTCCATGCCTCTATCCCTAAGGCTTGGAGGCAGGACCCAGTGATTGGCAGTCCCACAGAATCACACAGAGGGAAAGCATGGCAGCTCATAAAAACAGGGATGATAGGCAGTCCAAAATAATGATGTCCACTACATTTTGACCTTGGGCAAGTCATTTAACCTTTCTGTGCCATCTATTAGAGAAGATGAATAAAGTAGTTATTCTGCAAGGTTGTTGTGAATTAACAAAAATCATATTAAACCCTTGGCACATAGAAGCATTCAGTCTATGGTAGTTGTTTTTGTTATGCTAGTACTATTATTGTTTTTAGTGGTTGTTTTCGACACAGGGATTGGAATTTGAAGCCCATCCCAGATCCCCAGATGTGTAAAACATTCCTGTCCCCAGGGTGGAGTCCCCTTTGGCTCTGCAACCAGACATCTTGCACAACCCAGACCCTATATGCAAAGGTTAAGCTGGTTCACCATCTGATGGCTGCAGAGAAGTAGTGCCTCCCCAGCCCCAGCAATGTCAATACTGCCTTCCTGACTCCGCCTATTGTATCTGGAGGAAAGTGGCTGAGCATTGTCTTCCAGCACTCCCCCCAGGAAGCATGATATCACCCTCTAACAAAAGCGGGAAAGCTGACAGATCTGCTGAAATGGGTGTGACCACTGCACACACCTCACTGGTCAAGCCCTGGGCAAGGGGTGGTGACAAGCAGAGGGCAAACAGCAGCCGCCCAGGATGCCCCTCAACCCACCGCCTGACTGGCTCCTTTGTCTCATCTTTAAACTTTCTCCCTCTTTTTGTCACGTTAGCGTGGAACCACCAGAAGTTGGAATACACTCTCTCTAAGCAGACGCGTTTAAGAGTCAAGACACTGACCATCTGGCAGATCCACATCTCCACACCTGTGCCTGCAGCCTTTGGGAAGGGAGAAAGGTGGCCAGATTTCTTAAGAGACAAAGGATACAGTGGGATGGGGTTTAGAGGAAAGCAGGCCTACCTAAATCTAAAAAATATTCTGCACATGTGAGTTAAGGAATGAAGTCTGGCTAGACTGATGGGAATTGGGTTATCAGTTTAAAATTCCAGAAATAAGGGTGGTAATGTTAAACATTCCCTTTCCTGAAGACTGGGAGTGATGCCAGCTGATCCTCAGACATCCTTTCCACCGCTGGTTCTGTAGCAACTGGACCTCTAAAATGACCTACCTGTGCCCCCCCTACCAGGCACAGAGGCTGGTATTCTGCTCCCCTCATCTTATTGCTCCATTCTTAAAACTCTCTTCTTTCTTGGTGACCACGACACCAATTATTTAAAACCCCAGGAAAGGAATCAGATTGACTTTGCTTCTCCTACCAGTTCTCTGGCTGTTTCTTCATAGAAGCCTTGGCTATCTCCTCTTTCTCCTACTTTCACTTAAATCTTGCTATATGCAGGAATCTTTCTCATCCCTGCCTCTGCACCACCTCTCTGAGGGCTTATCCGAAACCAAAGAATTCTGTATCTCAATTCCTTGCCCAAACCCCTTCCCCTGAACTTCAGGTCTAGAGACTCAAATTGTGCAAAACATCTCCCTTTACATGCAGGTTCAAAATCAACATGTACAAAATAATTTTGTGTTGTTTTACAGCCCACCCCACCCCCAATCAATTTGTACTGCCTTGTTTCCCAGCACAGTGTTATTCTCATTCCGCTCTCTCAAATTATCACATACAACCAAACACCAATTATTGCAGATTTACCTCCTAATCCTCTCTCAAGCCCCCTCTTCATCCCCACCGCCTTTTTTGTTGGAGTATCAGGAAGTCAGGCACAGTCTCTGCAGTGCATTCTGTCCTCCACACTATTATCAGAGTGCATTTTCCTAAACACAATCAAATATGATAGGACAGAAACCCTGCTAGATTTCAATAGATACAGAATGAGGTACAAATACTTAAAATGCCTTACCATATCCTTCCAGATCTAACTCTAACTTTAATTCTCCAGTCTCTATTCTATATTCCAGCTTTACTCAACTTTCTTAGCCTCCCCAAGCTTGCCCTGCTATTTCACATTCCCTTCCCTTTAGGTTGCTCCTTTCAAAGGAAGATTTTTCTTCCCTTTTCCTTTTATCTTCTTGGTTTTAAAATCACTTGGCTATGAGTACTCAAAAATCATTCACTAATCATGATTTTTTCCTACAATTTTCATGACTATCTAGGATTGCAAAGTGAGAAAAATCTAATCTATAAATTATTTTCAAATGTCATTCATTTTTATTTATATTAAATTTTACAATTAATGATGCTGATTCATATATCTTTAGATATATTAATCAAATGTTTGTGATCATTTTAGATTTTTCAGTTTCATTTTTTATCATTGGGGCCAACAAAAGTTTCTGCAGCCCTTGAAAAACTCAAATTTTGTATATACCTCTATTATTTAATTTATCATGACATATTATAATTCATTTGTCTATATTAATCTTTAACACTAAAATATAAGCTTATTAAGAGGAAACAATGGCTCATTTTTTGTATTTCTGATATTCAGTACAGGACTTGGCAAAAAGTAAGCCCTCAGTGTCTTCACTGACTGAAAGAATAGATGAGTCAATGAATGAATGAATGAATAATAGGCATGTAATAACTCAATAAGTGTCTACTGAAAGAAAAACATGCTTATATTGTAGGTAATATCCATTATTCAATATGTAGGATTAAGTAAAGACCTGTTTAAACTCACTTTCATGCTTGTATCTTTTGTCACTGGTTTGTAGGTTTTATGTTTTGCAGCTAAGGGAAAAAAAGATTTTCTTTTGACATCAAATATAATTAATATAAGCTGATGTCTTGCAATTAATGTGAATTTTTAATTATTATTATTTCAATGTGGTAAAACCTTTTCAACAACATTCCCTCTTTCTATCAGGTCTATTGTGGAGTCCCAACAGTTTCTAACTGTGAATCAAACTCTATTTAATAAAGATTACTGAACATTAAACGCATGCACTGTGGAAATTAAAGGAGAAATACTAGGTATTGTCAAAGTGCTTAGAGGTTTTTGGGGTTAGATCTATGTGCCTAAAGCTCACAAACACAGCCTGTATGAGGAGGGAACTCAGAGTTAAAGGAAGAATATCCTGAGGAAGATTTGGTCCAGAAAAAATTAATTAAAATGTGTTCACAGAGTGGGATTTGGATTGATGGAGAACGTCATTTCAAAACTGATGGAAGAGCATGAACAAGAGTCAAGAGGAAAGAATAAGTAGATTGTGGAGATGAACCTGGTTCAAGAAGAAAGGCCACGAGCAGGGATGAATAGAAAAATGAGGGACGGCACTGATAGTAAGACACTGTTTTGGCTTGCTGAGCAAGGAGTGTCCAGCACAAAATAAGGATTGGATTATATTGAGGTATTGAGAGGAGCTCCTTCTATGATAGTAAGTAGTTCCCCCCTACATTCTGGAAAAAATTAGAAGAGTTCTGAACAAACCAATAGTCCTCACAGCAACATCTCTTTTGATCACACCAACTTCGTTTTTAAAAGAATATTTACTGACTAAGCACTTTACATGCATCATCACATTTGATCCTTACAATAACACCAGAAAATAGGTATACTCATAAAAGAGTTGGAAAACAGCTTACAGAAATTAAATAACTAGTGCACAGTCATATCTCACTTGCCTGCAACACCTTAAACGCAGGTCTGTGACTTCATAAAACACACTCTTAACTGTTCCTCTAAAAGGCTTGGTTAGCTCTACCTCAAGTCCCACAGAGCAGTGAAATCAAAAGAAAATCATATGTGCATGTGCTTTTTTTCCCTCATGAAATATATTGATTAAGCTAAAATTCACTGTAAAGTGATCATATTTGAGTCTACTCTCTGAAACGTACACGGTTTTGTGGGCAATGATCTTGGTGGCCTTTCTGGGGCTCTTACCCACCTGCTTGTGATCAGTGAGGAGCCACAGACAGTCGAGTGGAAAGGATGTGAACGGGAGTGTGCTAACCGTCACACTCTATCCTCTTTTCACATTCCTAATGATCACCCACACTCTGCTGAATGCTTTCCAGTGTGGCGCTCACTCCTTGTGACGGTGACAATCCAATATTTTCCCTATATTAGAAGATTTCCCAATAATAAACTCAAACACTGCCAGTTGTGTAACTCCCTTCACCCCTGTTGGTAAAATAGAATGTGAATTTATGGTGTTTTTTCATATGGTAACCTTAAAATGGCTGACCATCTCTTTTCTCCTGACTAAATATTCCCATATGGCATGGTTTCTAAACACCTATTTCCTACTTGCCTAGTATGTTTATTGATTTTTCATTGTCCCCATTATTTACTGTATGTGCTCAGAGCAGTACAATGAAGTGAGGTGATTACACATTTCTGGCTTGGACCTTATACCTTTGCAAATGCAACCTGTTCAGCTTATGCATTACCTTCACAGCAAGCAAAGCATGTTTTGGCTTCCACAAATTTTTGTGCCACCAGAACCTGGGATCACACACAAGAATTTTCAACAAACCAGGTCTCTCCTACATTGAACATACATAACCTATTTTTTTTTTTAACACAAATACACACACAACTTGACATTTAACTACTTTGAAATGGTATCTGTTGGCCTTGGGCCACTTTCCTGCCTGAGAAATCTATTTGAATCCTAATTTTGTGCTCCAACCAGTAAACCATCTACAGGGAATAACCAAGTGACACAATCACATATTATCTTTTGAGGAATAGATCCTCAGGAAACCAATTGGTGGTGTCAGAAAAATTCAGACTTCTAAGTCTCCCAGAGGACATAAAATAACCTTCTGAGGTGGACTTAAAAGAACTGGACTCCTTCAGGAAGCTCTCTTAGGTAGGGTTGAAAAGGAAATGCTGAGCCTTCCCAATCAAGACAATCCTTGGAAGGGAGCATCTGTGAAGAAAGCAAAAATCTTCTCTCTGAGAGCAAGCCCAAGCATCCAAAGGATGCCTCTGATCCCAGCTTCTAGACCATTGCCCTTGATTACTCCAACCTGACACTAGCCATTATCCCAGATCAACCTTAGTGAGGAGGTTTCATTTGGGGCCACATCCTCGACTGTGTATCTACATTTCCTCCACCATCCCAGACAAAATGTCTGCTATCTCTGAATCTAAGTCATCCTTTAAAATGTCAAATGAGATAGGAAAGAGGTAAAAAGGCATGCTATTCGAGACTTCCCACTGGATCATTGTTGATCATATAAGACATACTATAAGAAAGCAAAAATAGTTATTTATTTCATGCTGTTTGGTTTGGGGATGATGGGGGAGTGAGGAAAAATTAGTATATTTATAAAAACTTGTTTGTAAGCTGAAATTAGCAGTAATTCTCAATTGGAAGGAGAACATACCAAAATCTAGGAGAGTTTGGGGAAAGGTTTCTGAAAACTATATACTACCTCCAACTTTCCAACAGTTCAGCATTTCTGATGCTCAGAGCCATCTTTATTGAGGCAAGTATGGCTTTTATTACAGTTCTTGTGGTTCAGAAAAAAGAGATAAACCTCCAACCAGGACTAGAGAAATCAACCCATAAGCCATAGGATCCTTGCTCCGTTATTGTAGTGTGTCAGTGGAATGTGGCTTGAAGAATGGGCTCCTACAGCTTTAGACATGACCATGTTAGATTCTTGTTGCAATCACTAAACCTTGAGCCATCATGTTCATGTTATCATAAACCAGGAATTTAAGCTAGGATTCACAAGAGACATGGCAAAAACTAACCTAACTAGTATCATCCTTCCCTTTTAACAAGATTCTCTTCTCTATGGGCCTCTGCCTGCTGAAGTCAATGCTGTGCTTTCAGGAAACTAACATCTAGACACTGGGGTAACTATTTTGACCATATAATTTTTTGTTTGATTTTGTTTGACAGCTCTTCTAAGTCTATATTGCAAAGTACTATAACTTTGGGGAAAAGCAAATTAAAACGATTGTGTGTGCAAGCATTCTTAAATCTAAAAGATATCTCAGAGCAACTGTGCTCTAGACTTTTCATAACTATAATCCTTGATATGGAATCTATTCCAGATCTCATGTGGTTGATAAATATAGTACACACACACACAAAAGCAAACCAAAAAAGGAATGATGATAATTAGTTTAAAGGGGCATATTGTTGCAGAAATTAGCATTATTTCTACAGTAATATGAACTAGCTGCTATATAAATACTGAAACCATCTCCGATCAATTTTCATTTTCAGCAATTTGCATTACAAACTTAGATTTTTAGAATATTACTAAATCCTCATTATAATTGACTGCTGAGAGCAAACCAAAAAGCTATAAAACAAATTACTTTACATGCATTTCTGTTCTCTTATTGGATTTTTTTTGTAATTGTAAGCATATTTAAAAATGAAATATTTCAAACATGTAGAAGAATGTAAAAATAATATGATACTTATTATCTTTGGAGTAAATTCTTTTACTTCATATAACATAGCCCACACCATTAAATACAGCAAATTTTCCCAAATTTATTTTCATTATTAATTTGGTTTTCATTACAATAATTAGAATGTTTTTAAGCTGAAGGGTTTAAAAACAAACATAACGTATCTGTGACTTGCACTTCAGATTTTGATTCTACTTTCAGTCTGTGTCACACAGGATGAGTGAGCTACAGAGATATACCATTATCTAGAGAATCCGAGCAATATACACACTAACTCTATAAACATTCAGACTAACCAGCCTCTAAAACAGGTTTCAGTACTATCCTGTGCCTGATGACCTTGGCAACGGCTTGAACTTTTGCTTCCTTGGGTTAATATAGACTTTACGAATTATTATACACCGAATATTTTTGGTAAATAAAACAAAAATTATATAGCCTTAATCTTTCCAACTCCAACTATAAGAAAAAGCAAAGAGCATGGAATTTTCCCGTTTTAATTAAAAGAGGACTCAGATATGAAATCATTACAGAAAAGCATGTTTGTTTTCATTGAACAGTATATTACATTGTCTTCAGGTATTGGCTTATACGTATGACCCTCATAATTCTTAGCATGAATTTTCATTTTTAAAAAATTACTGAAGATTTTCTTTGAAGCAGGTAAACCCAGATTTCTTCTTTTGAAATAAGGAAACACTCAAGAATGAGGAACAGAACATAATGAACCATAGTAAGTAAGTCTCTTCAAATAAGGTGACTTAGTACTCAGAGTCTGTGGCAACCTGGGATAATCATCCAGAAGGGACACACTAGAAAAATCAGTTCATGCCCCAGGGACTTTGCATTTCAATCCGTACATATATGAAAAGGAAAATCAAAGAGAAACAGTGTCTTTGCCCCAGTTATCCCTTGTTAATCAGCACTAGGAGTTGGTGAGAAAGCCCAGATGTCACTGTTTGCGAAATAAAAAAATTAAAATTAAAAATCAAAAAGCCAAACCTTACCAGAAAGGAGCAAACTGACTCCATAGAGAACTAAGCCGGCTAAAGAGTCCATGCTTCCCCAAATCTCTCCATCCAGTTTCCACAGCTGTGCATGAGGTCCCAAGGATCCTTTCAAAAACCCAGAGGTTTGTGACTTTCCATTTGCATGTTCCACTAGGTCTTGTTTACAAGTTAGAGGCAAGAAGGAACAGTACAGAAGCAGGCTGTAACAGTCTCATTTCTGTCTGAGCACAGGGAGTTTTAAGTTCCTTTTTCCTGTTTCCTTTGTAGATTAGGATGGGAAAGGCTGTATCTTAAAGGCATTTGGTGTCAGAGTAGCTGGAGGCACTGCAAGCCCTATCTATCTTGCAATTCATCAAAACACTTATCTGTGGCTGTTGCTTCTGCCGCTGCTTTGGCTGCTGTTGTAGGGGTAGAGGAATTTTAGTCGAAGTGTAGTCCTGGTCAGCATTTTCAGAAACAATAGGGGTATCCTCTCATAGGCGGGAGACAGAATAAATAACAAGCCCTCCACCTATGTATGGTATGCGATGATGGTCAGCCCTTCTCAAACCACTAACAGCTCTCTTGGGTCCTGTAGGGATCCCTGAGAGAAGGGGCTTTTGGGTGTGGAAGCAGTTTTTGCTTTTGTTTTCTCGTTTCAACCCACATGACTTGAATTGGGAAAAGAAGTTTTCCGTGATGAGAGACCACAACCCGAGAGGCAACTAATTTAGGTAATCACCGGTGAGGTCAACGCTCAGTGTGGACATGGAACCAGAATCCCAAACTGTCAGCCTGTTTTCTTTTACACAGACAGTTCACTTGTTGGCTAAGGGCCCAGAGATAACCACACTATTTACTGAATCCGTAATTTTTATTAAAAATTCATCTGGAGGGGATCTAATTTCTTGAAGAATTTGGCATAGAAAGATTTCAGGTGTGAAAAGGATTTCAAAATTAAATCATACACAAAATTTTAAAAATAATCTGTATGAAAACCACACATAGATTAAATTGGGATTAAAAAAAAGATATTATTCATATGAACAGAGAGAGTACATGGGCCAAAAGGAAAATAGCCATCTGGAGTAGCAATGCCGAAAATGAAGTCAGAGATCATAAATTTATTCCAATGATAATTTCCCCACAACACAAATTATGACTTCAGAAAAAAAGCGTAAATGCTCTATTCATCACCCTGCTTTCATGCCTGAGGAAGGAATTGTCTGCTCCTCCTTTTCCTACTCACCACAGGAAGGGACAGATGTGTAGTCTTGCCTAATTTCTGTCCCAGATTTTACCGCATCCCTGATGATCTTGAGAATCAGTTGATGATTACAGTTTACTGGGGTAAAACCAGCCCAGGTTCTTTTTCCAAGCAAATCTGGGTTTAAATACTGGCTCAGCCACATGAGTGACTGAAGACAAGTTATTTAACCTCTTACAGTCTCAGTTTCAACTGCTGGAAAATGGCAGAAATATCACCTTCGTAAGTTCTTGTGAGGATTAAATGAGGTTAAAATATATAAAAAACATCTGGCACTGTGCCTGGTGTTTCATTAAATGTTACACCAGAAGACTTTCATTAAGTGTTAATGTGCTCATTCCTTTCATCTTTCCATTCTCTTTCTGATTTAGGCCACAGCTGCTTTAGCCAGAAAGCCATTCTCTATTCCGATGAGGTGGCTTTAAGATTGGCGTCATAAAGAACTTCTCTGGGAATTGGAATTCTGGGGTCTAGTCCTGGTTCTACCATCATCTGCCTGTGAGACCTTGGACAAGTCATTTCCCATCTCTAGAGCTCAGTTCCCTTGACTGTAAAATGATGTATTTAGACTGGATGTGACTAATTTCCCTTCTGATTCTAACATTTTATGTCTAAATAACTAAATAAATTATCCTACACTCAGCATCCCCAAGTTGATTTCTGTGAGCTATATATTTTCCTAGGGCCTTTCATCTGGGCAGTTCAAAGAAGATGCTGGCTTTGTGTCTCTATAACTATGAAAGCCTGGGTTAAGTCATTGATATACTCTATTTTAAGAATACAGTGGCTGAAGCTTTGCGAGGGCCTTTGGCCCCAAGCCATAGAGGACAGCAATGGAAGGTCTTGGAAATAAACAAGTTCTACGATGCCTGCCTCCCCAGACTGGTTCTTGCTGCCAGCACAAGCTTTCCCTTTGTGCTTGTTGGTCATACTAGGAAGTCGTCATGCTCATGCCTCCTCCTGCTGGCTGGTTCTTACCGGCTGAAGTAAGGTTCTTACCTTGTTTCCTTTTGGGGGGCTACCTCCTTCTGTTATTCAGTAAAGCTGCTCAGTTTTATCCCTTCCCTCATTATCCAGAAAGACGACTTGTTCTTATTCCATCTATCCAGAAACATTATTCAGGTTCTTCCTTCCTCCATTACCTGGAATGGATGACTCTGTTCAATTCTTCTCCCTTAACTCTAGAATGATTGCTCAGTTTAATTCATTTCTCCCTTTTCCTGAAGGGCCATGTAATTTAATTTCTTCTGTCAGGATCCAGAAAGATTATTCCATTAATTTTTTCCATTGTTACTCAGAATAGCAACTTGGTTTCATAAATGCTTCTGGGCTTTCTGAGACTACAATTACACAGCTGAGCAGCTTTTCTTTGGGATATCTGGATCTTTAGCATGAGATCAAAATTCCAGATGTAAAGTGTAAGTAACCTATGGACAGACATGCTTTACTCCAACCTTCTGCCTCACAGATCTGAGAACATGGAGAATCAATCAAGGAACAATAACGTGAGCTTCACTACACACTGTGGGGCCAATAATCCTCCAGTCTGATTGGCAACAGGTTGGGAAGTTGCCAGACTGGATGGCATGACAGGATTTCCAAGGGAAGGGAGAGGCCACTTCCATGTCTGGACAGGAGTTTCTCCGATGCACAACATATTAAGGAAATACCACATACTTGGATATGACCACAATCCTCTAGAAAGCTGATAATAGCCATCAGCGGGGCATGTCCATTCCCTGAAAAGCCTTGGTGGTGGCCAGCCGGATCAGCTGCTTACCTCTGCTGCCCCATCACCTGGGAAAGGTTGGATTGCTCTTCTCTCAACCCTGCCTGATGAATTCCTATTCATCCTCTAGGTGTAACCGCAAAGAAAAGACTTCCCTGACCACCCAATTCAAATTCAAATTAGGCCTCCCCTACTATTTCTCTCAGAACACCCTGTTCTTTCCTTTCATGACAATCACAACTAGCATTCAAATAGTTGTGTCTTTAACTTTTAATACCTGGCTCCCCCAGTGCACTGCAATCACCATGATGCAAGGACCATATCTAGCTTGTTGGTCACTATTTCCCAGACTGAACACAGTGCCTGGCATATAGTAGGGGTTAAATAATCATTGAACTAATCAATGAAAACGCTACCATTTCACATGCTCACGTCAAGGAAAGAGCTTCGGAGTCAGGCAGACCTGGACTACATCTATTGTATCTGTAATTTACTCTGTGTGACCTGGGCAATTTATTTCATGTCTCTGAACTTCACTTTCCTCATCTCTAAAATGGGGAAAAATAATACTTAATAGGGAGATATTATATATACACAGTATCTGGCACAAGGTACATAATGAATGAATGCTTTCTGTTGGTTCCTTCCCACCCACAATCATCACGACTATTAGACTGTTTTATAGAGTTATTTGCAGTGAGGAAGCAAAGTCACAGAACAGTTAAGTAACTTGTACAGCTGTGGCTAGCAGACAACACTAGAATCCTGGTCTCTTGGCCCCAATTTGTGCAATTTCTAATATACGACACATTATTTTTCATAGTTCACCTTCTGATTGCAATTGCATTAAAGAAGATAAACAGAAATGAAGGAAACATCACAAACACCATCGGAGTAGACACAGACCTTAGGGTGTATTTGAAATGAAGCTTTGACAGGTAATAAAAAAGTTTGGTGACCTTGAGCTATGCAGACAGTTCTCAATGTACTTCCACAACTGAAATAGCTAACATCAGGATCTGTGGATGCTTCATTGCCTCTTCCCAGGAAAATGAAAGGGTTTTTTTTCAATAAGTCAAGCTTGTTCAATTTAATTTTATTTTTTTTAGACACACTTATAGCAGAACAAAAAAGAAAACCAAACAGGCAAAACAAGCAAACAAGACACTTGGCTGACATTTCATTTTCTATTGTCTGCTTTTGCAGTTACAAAATTAAAAAAAAAAATCTATAGGCAATAATAAAAGTCTTGGAGACTGATTAGCAAAAATAACAATTCTACCATAAACAGATTTTACACACAAGAGGTCAATTTCATAAATATTAGTAAAAGCTTTATGTGCGTTTGTTTTTTTTTACCACTTTTATGATATACCCCAAGCCAAAATCAAAGCTGTGTCCCAATACTTATGTGTAAGGGAATCCCTGGCATATTTGTTGATAATAATCACAACCTGGAAATAAGCTGTGATGCTTTGGAGGTTTTATGAACCCCCAAAACAGATTATGTTCTTAAAACATGAATTCATTCCTGTGGGTGTAGACCTGTTATGAGTGGGACCTTTTGATTAGGTTATTTCAGCTGAGGCATGCCCCAGGTGGGTCTTTATCCTGTTACTAGAGTCCTTTATAAGAGAATGACACTCACACAAAAGAGAGAAAAAGACACAGAAGGTCAGAAAGAAAGTCTCAGATGGAGCAGCCAGAAGCTGAAAGCAATGAAACGAGGGTGAGAAGGACCAGCAGGTGCCATGTTCCCTCCCATCTGACAGAGGAGTTCAGGTATCATCTGATAATGCCTTAATTTGGACGTTTTCATGGCCTCAGAACTGGAAGTTTATAAGCTAATAAATCCCCACTGTTAAAAGCCAGTCCATTTCTAGCATTTTGCCTCTTGACAACTTTAGCAAACTAGATACAAGCTATCAAAAATGGTATACATAAATCACGGTACACATTGGAATGCCAGATAAATGTTAAATGATGTGGTGGCAGCACATTGACATGAAAAGATGCTTATGGTATATTGTAGAACGAGAAGAAACAATTTGAAATGTATATATTTCATAAACAGCGTATATTGATAAACAGCGTGAAATATATACATATATATACAGTGTACATATATACATATACCACAAATGTACACCAAAATATTAAAAGTGATTATTTTCTTGGTTATTGGGAAACTGTTATGATTTTTCCTTGTTATTGTTTTCTATAATTTCAGCATATATATATATATATATACACACGAAAAATATTAGGGGAAATCTTTGAGACAGTTGACCCAGGACAGTAGATGTGCATTAGAAGACCCACTGGTAAATAAGAAACAGGATCCAAGCGAACCTCAGCTTGCACAAGGTGAGCAAACAAATCAGGGTGCCAACTGTCCACAGTGTATCTTTAACATTCTGCATTTTGCAGGGCTGTGGGCACTGACCCTTTAGAGCCACCACGTCTGGCTTCTTAAAGAGTATCATGAACATTTTTGTGGGCTGCTGTACTTAACAGTGGCTGGGAAAGAAAGGAAAGATCATCAACAATTAAGTCCTGGCTGTAAGCCAGGGTGCCACATTTAAGTTGGCAACACCCACTCTGATCTAGAGCAGATGACTGTGGAAAATACCTGACCTTCTTTGAAACTGATTGACTTCAATCCACCTCAGTGATTGCAGCTTTTTTTTCAGCATCTAAGTTTTAGCCACTAAGATACATTGATATGGGGGAGACACAGAAATAGAAGACATGATCTCTGCTTTTGAAGCTCACAATTACACAATCCCCATGTGGAGACAATGCATCAAAACAGGAAAAGTTAAGTAACAAAATCTGGCATCATGTGGTCAAACATAGTATCTGTTTTAGTAGTCTTTGCTTCTGGCTGCCCTATGACCATTTGACAACAATTTGCATTCCTTTCTTCCTTCTCCCGGTATTTCTTTGGCGCATGTGATATCTTTCCAGATAAGCTGTAAGCCTCTTAAGGCAAGAGCTCTGTACTCTCTTCCAGATGATCCAATGCAATTTTCTCATAGGCTTAAGGAAAAGAATAACCACTATGAAACTATGTAACCAGAGGGAGAACAGGCTAGAGGAGGGAAAAAGGCATTTGGGTCAAACCAATTTATATTCTCTTGCAAACTGAAAGATGGTGGTGTGAAGGTTATGTTCTGGTGTCAGCTTTGTCAGGTAATGGTGTCCAGTTTTCTGGTCAGGCAAGCACTGGCTAACCATTGCTACAAAGATATTTTGTGGCTGGCTAACAAACTGGAAGGCTGGTTTATTAAATCATCAGTCAGTTGATTGTAGCTGTGGCTCATTACATACACGATCGACTAAGGGCGTGTCTACTGCAATAAGATAATTTAATCAGTTGAAGAATTTTAAGGGAGAAGAGAGACTCTTCACTGTTTCTTCACCAGCAAACTTCCTGTGAAGTTTGTCGAGACCCCTCATTGAAGCTGCCAGCTTCACAGCCTGCCCTACGGATTTTGACTTTGGCATTCCCACAGGTGTGTGAGACACCTTTATAAATCTCATATTTACAGGTATCTCCAATTGGTTCTGTTTCTCTAGAGAACTCTGACTAGTACAGGTGACAACAATGACAGAATGAGCAGGAAAAATGATGGTGGCTCCCACACTGCACCAAGCATCTCCATTCAGGCCCCACCTTCTCATACCCAAACAATTGCAATAGTGTCCTTGCTTTTTAAGTTTTTAACTTCTTCCAGTCCAGACTCTGCATCAGCCATAGGAAACTTTCAGAAATGCAGATCTGATGGTGTCCACTATTGTCCCCATTTAAAATTATCTTGATATTGTGCAAGGCCTTTATAATCTACCCTGACTTTACTTAGCAGCCTTTTATCCAGCCAAATAATCCCACGTGCCCCATATGCCAGTTATTCTGAACACTTGCAAGTGTCTGAATGGAGTATAATCTTACTCGCTGTTGAATTTTTATTTAAATACTGTTCTTACTTTGAGTAATGCCTGTTTCAGTTCTTTCTCCCCTCAAATAAAGAACTAGAGAAAAAGATTAAAATAAGAAAAATAAAGTCAGGTCCTTTCATTCTTCAAAATACTGTTAAAATGTTATCTACTCGAATACAGTTCAAATGAAACCTTCCCATAGTAGTTATTGATACCCAACAAACCACCTCATAACTTAGTAGCTTAAAACAACAAATATTTATACAACTCTTGATTCTGTGGGCCAACATTTTGGACTCAACTGGACAGGTCTTTTGATCTTGGTTGGGCTCATTCACACACCTGAAGACAGATGGAGGTCACTAAGGTGGTTCAGGTTCAGGAGTGAGCTAATGGTTTGCATGGCAACCAGGGTTGACTAAGCCCCAAGCTTCTCTTCCTCCAGCAAGCTAGCCTGGCTTGTTAGTATGGCAGGCTCGGAGTCCAAAGGAGTGAGTGGAGATATATAAGTCATCTTGAGGTCTGGGCTTAGAATTGGCATACCATTATTTCTGCCACATTCTGTTGGCCAAATCAAGTCACAAGTTTAAAACAAGTTGCAAGTGGTGGGAAAATGGACTTTACCTCTTGATTAAGACTTCTGAAGTCAAAATACAAAGGGCAAGAATTTTAAAAATGAAGAATTTTTTTGTCACTTTAATAAAAATCATGTTTACTGAGATATTATTAACATGTAAAAAAATTCACATCTTTTAGTACATAGTTCTGAGTTTTGAGAAAGGCACTCTATGGTAGATTGAGTTATGTGCTCCCCTAAAAACACGTTCTTAATCTCATTCCTGTGAACCCATCATAAATAGAACTGTTTGAAAATTTTATTTTTCGTTAAGGTGAGAACAACTGACTCACAATGGGTCTTAATCCTATTTCTGGAGTCCTTTGTAAACAGAAGAATTTCAGGCATAGTCAGAAAAAGCCACAGGGAAGAGCCAAAACCTGGAAGTGAGCAGGAACCCAGAAGAGAATGGAGAGGACATGCTGTGTGACTGGAAAGGTCAGGAACCCCAAAGCCTGCCAACAGTCAGAATATGACTGACCTGGGAAGAAGCAAGTCTTCTAGCTTCTGAAACCGTGAGCCAATACACTCCTGTTGCTTAAGCCAACCCATTTTGTGTATTTGTCATAGCAGCATGGGAAACCTAAGACACATGCTGTATTAGCTTCTGGGCTGCTAAAATACCATACAGTGGGTTGACTTAAACAATGGCAATTTACTGGCTCCTGATTTTGAGAACAAGAGAAGTCCAAAATAGGCAACAGCAAGGCAACACTTTCTCCCTGAAGACTGTGGTGTTTTCTGGGACTGGCTGATAGAGACCCTTGACTTTTTCTCATAGGGCAATGCACATGGTGGTATCTTCTCCTTTCTCTTCCAGGTTCCATTGGCCTCCAGCTTCTGGCTGCTCTCTTGTGGATTCCCTCTATATTCAATTCCCTTTGCTTATAAGAACTTTTCCAATTCTACACTGCCTTGATTACTGTCATTTATAGTAAGTTCTTCTATTTCAAACTTGTTTTAGTTATTCGAGCTCCTACGCATCCCTCTTCTTACACTGGATTTAATTTTTCTGTTTTTTAAGATGGAAATTTATATCACTAATTTGAGACCTTTTTACTTTTTTAGTATAAGCTTTTAATACTATAAATTTCTCCCTAAGCACTATTCTAGCAGCACCCTACAAATTTTGACATGCTAAATATTCATTTTCAGGTAATTCAAAATATTTTCTAGTTTATTTTGAGACTTCCTCTATAACCCGGTGAGTTTCTGTTAAGGATTTTTAGTTTAATTATGTTATGGTCAGAGAGCATGGTTTGTATGATTTCAATTATTTTAAATTTGTTAAAGTTTGTTTTATGCCACAGAATATGGTTTATCCAGGTGAATGTTCCATGCATATGAAACAAATGTGTATTATGATATTGTTGGATAGCATATTCTAAATCAATTAGGTCTGGTTGTTTTATAGTGTTGTCCAGTCCTTCTTTATCCCTACTGAAGTCCAGTATAATTGTTCTATCAATTTCTGAAAGCAAAGTGTTGAAGCTTCTAAACATAATTACAGATTTGTCTATTTACCTTTTCAAATATATCAATTTTAGCTTCATGTATTTCAAAGGTCTTTGTTAGGTTCATTTGTATTTAGAGCTGATATTGTCTTCTGGGTAAATTGACACAACTATCTTTATCTTCCTCTGTACCTTTGGTATTATTCCTTATTCTGAAGTCTACTTTGATATTAATTGTGGTAATTTTTGAAGTTTACAAGTCAACAAGTTATAAGTTGTACAAGTCAACAAGTTATAAGTTGACTTATTTTCTCCTTTTCTTCATAGGTACTTATTTATTCATAATCCTACCCTAGAAAGTGCCATATAGAAGAAAAGAATCTTGAGTTAGGTACTGAAAGCAGAGGTGCTTACCAGGTGAAACATGACACTGGAAAGGAGGCATTTTTGGGAAATGAACCAGTAGTCTGAGCCAAAACCAGAAGGTGTGAAATAATACACCTCATTAGGGAAAGCATAAGTATTGAGGAAAGCTGAAATAACAGTGAGAAAGGGTGTGGCCAGAGACAAAGTGGCAGTTAATAAACTGTGTCCAGATTTTGTTATACCCTACTAAGATTTATAAAAATGGGAAATAAAAGTTTTTAAATGAGGGCGGGCCGCGGTGGCTCAGCGGGCAAGAGTGCTTGCCTGCCGTGCCGGAGGACCCCGGTTCGATTCCCGGCCCCAGCCCATGTAAAAAACAAACAAACAAACAAAATATAATAAAACAAGAAAATGTTTAAAAATGTTTCCCTTCCTTCCATCCTTCCTTCCTTCTCTGTCTTTCCTTCCTTTCCTCCCTCTCTCTTAAAAAAAAAAAAAAAAAAAAAAAAAAAAAAAAAAAAATTTTTTAAATGAGAGAGAGTCATGATCAAGTTTTCATTTTAAGACTATCACTCTGACAGAAATGTACATGCTAAATTTATAGGAAATAAGGACAGGAAAACTCAAAATAGATGAATACTGTAATGTGGCATTGAAGGATGATGAGAGGCTGAACTAAGATTATAGTAGCATCAGAGATGGAGAGAATACCAAGTGTTAAAGTGATAAAAATATTGATTTTGATGACTCTTGGGGCTTTGCACAGAGAAGGAGACTAGGAGAAATCTAAGGCTGCTATTTTGTGTAACAATGTGGCATATGGTGTACTCATTGTGAAAGGGTCACCGAACATGAAGTTCTTGGTGGTGAAATAGAAGAAATGCACTTACAGATATTTAGGTCTGGGGTAGGCATGGGAAATCCAAGTCTAGAGGGATACTCAGTAGTCAGCGGAGACATTAGTAGGAAATTCATGAGAAGGCATCTTAGAATTGCTGTGGAGATGAATGAGATCACCCAGGTGGCCTGAAGAAAAGAAGGAACACAAGGCAGCCTGGGATATAATAAGATGGAATAAGTGTCAGTAGAGGGGTCTGAGAGGAATGGTTCAGAAAGGCAGAAAGAGAGCTTTTTGAAATGACTCTGAGTATTTGCTACTCTGCCTTATAGTTCATTATTTCCCACCTGTGCTGAGTTCTTTAGCATTAAGAACCATGTCTGAGTTATCTTTATGTCTTCAGTATCTAGCACAGTATGTCATTCACAGATGCTCCATGAAGTTTCCAGTAAAAAAATACAGAAGGGCCCACATTTTAGAGAAGACTTATGAGCATTCAAACAAAAGTGGTGAAAATGTTTTCACAAGGCTGCTGGAATAGTAGTTGTCAAATTTTCTCTGATTTAAACTAGGTAAACATCATAGAAATTGGTCTTTAAGGAGTTGATTTGTAGAAAAGCAAGAAGCCCAGGACTTTGGAACCACTGGCTTGGGAATCTTACTAACCCTCCTCACTAACTATTTCAGCTTGGGCCAACTCAGTTCTCTGAAGCTTAGTTTTCTCATCTCCTAAATGGCATTAGGAAAAATAACCTCTATTTTGAAATAACACTGCAAAGCATTTAGCATAGTTAGTGATAACGATGATAGATATTTTTATCATGCTATCAAATATAATTCACAAATTTTATGGGTTAAAAAGCAACAATGTGTGTGGCCTCATAGAAGAAGCTGAATCAGACCTGTACTGGGGACTCTAACATGCTTTGTTGTAGAAAAGTTGATCTGCTGTCTTTCTCTCATACTAGACTGTGAGCTCCCCGAGGGCAGGAATTGTGTCATTAAATGCAGAGTTAACTTTATCTCTGCATCTCCAGCCGCTATCCCTTTAAATGTTTACGGAATAGAAACATGAAAATCAGGGCCTTTAAACAGTATTTAGGAGACATCCCAGTTTGGAGAACTTTATTCTGATATCATAGAAAACCAAATAAAGGTAGCTCAACTAGTTACTACATGAGGCAGGAGTTTGTTCAGGTCAGCACTATAAGAACTGATGGTTTAAATGCCTAGGAAAAGCTCTCTGAATAGAGGCTGGATTTTGCACATAGGCTTTATAATGTCCACATGAATGTGTCCATAAATAAAATTGAGAATATCCCCACCAAGCCAGTTAGGAATTCAGGCATGTCATTATAAAAAAACAAAACATTAATCTTTTTGACTTCCAAACACTACCATAAAACCGTTGAAAATTAAATCACTCCCTTTTGATTTCTTGGGGGTAAAAGTAGGGGCTAAAATCCAGACCATGGTCCAGAAAAGTCCTGAAACCTAGAGGGCCCAACCTCTCCAGAACATCAGATAGTTCCATCTCCCTACCCCATATTAGTGACAGCCCTTCCAACCTGAAAAAGTTAGAATGGCCATAGCTCAAATATCCCTAAAGAATGGGATAGAAAGGTCAAAGGTGATGGTGAAGTTATACAGAAAAGGTAGGGTTTAACATATGAGTACATTGCTGAATCATTATATTGATATTTCTTCTAGTCTCCTATATCTTAGAGCATCTAAGAATAAAAACCTAATATTGTGGAATTTTAACCCATACCAAACTCTGAAATATGTTCTACAACTAATTGTTGTGCTGTGCATTGAAATTTATTGCTTTTTTGTATAGATGTTATTTTTCACAAAAAAAAAAAAAAACAAAGACGATTGTGATGACGAAAGGAATATTTATTCCTTCTAGCCTCCAATGTTCTGGAACAGCTGGAAGAAAAAAATCTGAGATGAGGTATGGTAGCCCAGGGCAAGTTCTTGGATCTGTCCTGTAACAACTTGTTGAAGAGTGCTTTGAAAACTATTGCTTTTTTCCTTTCTTTGCTTTGTATATATGTTATACTATACATTAGAAAAATCCAGGCCACGGGGTACTGTCTTGCAGATGGCATCAGCCACATGGAAGTGCTCTGCCATTTGTAACCCGTGGCCTTCATCAGCCCTGTATCTTGCACTCCTTGGCCTGGCCTGCAGGGCCCTGCATGATCAGCCCTGCCAAACTCTCCAGTTCTGTCTGGAGCTGTCATCACCTTGCCCTTTGTTCTTAAGGCACAATGAACTCCTTACTGTTCCTGGAACACTCCACTCTCACAGCCCATAAGACATTCCAACTCCATCTTTGGGACCTTTGTAATGAGTTTTCCTTTTGTCTTGAAGAATCTTTTTGTTCATCACTTCACTAAAGTGAAAGTGATGGAGAAGGAGTACAAAATAAACTTAGATAGAACATTAGATCATGTGTCATCTATTCAGCCACACTCAGCACTGAGATAGCAATCACAGTCCCTCTTGTCAGATACAGAAACAAACAAAACACACAATTGCAAAGAGGAATTTAAAAGAAACAACTCAAAATAGATGCTAATTTTTTTTTCTTAAAAATTATAAGAATATATTTTCTCCTGCATTTGATAATGTATTTTTTTAAGTCAGGGTAATGGGATCTGTGTTACAGGTTTTTTTGATGACTGGAAAATTTGAACTGACTTCTAAAACTGGCATTCCAGTACACGTAAATAATGTTACTTGATAATAATTTTCTGTACTTTAACTGGCTTGAAGTACAGAAAATGCAAAAGCAGAAAAACTTATTTAATCATTTATGGGTTTAATGTAAATGTAGGTACATGTTAATACTGTATTAACATATATCTACACATGCACATTGAATAAACACACAAACATACAAGTCATGCTGTTCTAGTTTGCTAGCTGCCAGAATGCAATATACCAGGAACGGAATGGCTTTTTAAAAGGGGAATTTAATAAATTGCTAGTTTACACTTCTAAGGCTGAGAAAATGTCCCAATTAAAACAAGTCTATAGAAATGTACAATCAAAGGCATCCAGGGAAAGATACCTTCATTCAAGAAGGCCGATGAAGTTCAGGGTTTCTCTCTCAAGTGAGAAGGCACATGGTGAACACAGTCAGTTTCTCACTCGTCTGGAAAGGAACATAGTGAACATGCTCAGGGTTCATCTCTCATCTGGAAGGGCACATGGCGAGCATGGCATCATCTGCTAGCTTTCTCTCCTGGCTTCCTGTTTCATGAAGCTCCCTGGGAGGTGTTTTTCTTCTTCATCTCCAAAGGTTGCTGGCTGGTGGACTCTCTGCTTCGTGTGGCTATGTCATTCTTCTCTGCTCTCTCTGAATCTCTTTCATTCTCCAAAATGTTTCCTGTTTTACAGGATTTCAGTAAACTAATCAGGACCCACCCAAATTGGTGGAGACACATCTCCACCTAATCCATCTTAACAACCACTCTTGATTGAGTCACATCTCCAGGAAAATGATCTAATTATAGCTTCAAACATACAGTACTGAATAGAGATGAGAAGAAATGGCTGCCTTTACAAAATGGAATTAGGATTAAAACATGGCTTTTCTAAGGTACATAAATCATTTCAAACCAGCACACATGCTATGACAGGTCTGACTAACCTGGCCTGTCTACAGATTTAACAAATCAGTATCCAGTGTCCCAAAGTATAGTATAAAATGTTACTAAGAGAACAGGCATTGGAGTTGGAAAAGCAAGCATAAGTGCCTGAGCTCACCATTTCCTAGCATGTTATGTCAAATGCCTTAGTTCCTCAACTGAAATAGTATTTTGACAGTATTTACCACCAGAGCTTATTAAAATATTATATGAGATAATGTATGTATATCACATAGCATGGTATCTGGGGGAGTATATGTTTCAAATGATTATTACCCTTATTATTGTAAAGTTTTAAAAATGAAATAATAACTATCATTTTTATGAAATTTGAAATAATTTATCTCTGTGATTTAAAAGATGGAAACTATTGATACCATAAAGCTTATAAAAAATTTCAGGAGGACTTCCTGGAAGATGGTGGCTTAGTAAGACGTGCGGATCTTAGTTTCTTCTCCAGGACAGCTACTAGGGGAGTAGAAACGATACAGAAAGCGCCCAAAGCCACAACAGAGATAAAAAAGACAGCGTACCCCATCCTGGAACGGCTGGCTGGCTGAGAGAAGCAGCTCGGGTGAGATCGCCGAGGCGTGTGGGCCTCACCGGGCGGGGCGGGAAGCGGCCGGAGTTACTCCCTTCCCCCTTCCCGGGCTGGCTGGGAGAATTGGAGAGGCGGTCCCCTGAAACCAAGGCGGCTGGCGCCCACACCACGCGCAGCCCCCCGGACCAACTGAGAGAATTGGATCAGAAATCCCCAGGCCGCGGAGAACGGTGACGGGTGGGGGAGGCCCCTTCCAAACCCGTGACTCCCGGGGAACGTGCACTCTCCCGGGCGGGCCGCTGCCGCTGGCGTCCTCCCGCCACGCTTGTCGCCCCAGGCCGACTAGGAAATTCGGACGGGCTCTTTCCTGGGCTGCGTTCGGACCCCGGGCCGGCTCAAGCCGCTTCGGCTAGCGAACCCCCCAGACGGCGAGAGTTTTCCAAAGTTTAAGGTCCCACAGCACCTTTTACTGGTGGGACCCGCTGACAAACGTGTGCCACGAGCGCCACCTACTGGGCGGGATAAGAAAAACAGAACCCAGAGATTTCACAGAAAAATCTTCCAAACTTTTGGATCCAAAACCCAGGGAAATCTGTCTAAATGCGCAGACGCCAACAGAAGATAACGGATCACGCTCAAATAATTGAAAATATGGCCCAGTCAAAGGAACAAACCAATAGTTCAAATGAGATACAGGAGCTGAGACAACTAATGCTAAATATACGAACAGAAATGGAAAACCTCTTCAAAAACGAAATCGATAAATTGAGGGAGGACATGAAGAAGACATGGGCGGAACATAAAGAAGAAATAGAAAAACTGAAAAAACAAATCACAGAACTTATGGAAGTGAAGGACAAAGTAGAAAAGATAGAAAAACAATGGATACCTACAATGATAGATTCAAAGAGAGAGAAGATAGAATTAGTGATTTGGAGGATGGAACATCTGAATTCCAAAAACAAACAAAAACTATCGGGAAAAGAATGGAAAAATTTGAACAGGGTATCAGGGAACTCAAGGACAATATGAACCGCACAAATATACGTGTTGTGGGTGTCCCAGAAGGAGAAGAGAAGGGAAAAGGAGGAGAAAAACTAAAGGAAGAAATTTTCACTGAAAATTTCCCAACTCTTATGAAAGACCTAAAATTACAGATCCAAGAAGTGCAGCGCACCCCAAAGAGATTAGGCACAAATAGGCATTCTCCAAGACACTTACTAGTTAGAATGTCAGAGGTCAAAGAGAAAGAGAGGATCTTGAAAGCAGCAAGAGAAAAACAATCCATCACATACAAGGGAAACCCAATAAGACTATGTGTAGATTTCTCAGCAGAAACCATGGAGGCTAGAAGACAGTGGGATGATATATTTAACTTACTAAAAGAGAAAAACTGCCAACCAAGACTCCTATATCCAGCAAAATTGTCCTTCAAAAATGAGGGAGAAATTAAAACATTCTCAGACAAAAAGTCACTGAGAGAATTTGTGACCAAGAGACCAGCTCTACAAGAAATACTAAAGGGAGCACTAGAGTCAGATACGAAAAGACAGAAGAGAGAGGTATGAAGAAGAGTGTAGAAAGAAGGAAAGTCAGGTATGATATATATAATACAAAAGGCAAAATGGCAGAGGAAAATATTATCCAAACAGTAATAACACTAAATGTTAATGGATTGAATTCCCCAATCAAAAGACATAGATTGGCAGAATGGATTAAAAAACAGGATCCTTCTATATGCTGTCTACAGGAAACACATCTTAGACCCAAAGATAAACATAGGTTGAAAGTGAAAGGTTGGGAGAAGATATTTCATGCAAATAACAACCAGAAAATAGCAGGAGTGGCTATACTAATATCCAACAAGTTAGACTTCAAATGTAAAACAGTTAAAAGACACAAAGAAGGACACTATATACTAATAAAAGGAACAATTAAACAAGAAGACATAACAATCATGAATATTTATGCACCAAACCAGAATGCCCCAAAATACGTGAGGAATACACTGCAAACACTGAAAAGGGAAATAGACACAAATACCATAATAGTTGGAGACTTCAATTCCCCACTCTCATCAATGGACAGAACATCTAGACAGAGGATCAATAAAGAAATAGAGAATCTGAATATTACTATAAAGGAGCTAGACTTAACAGACATTTATAGGACATTACATCCCACAACAGCAGGATACACCTTTTCTCAAGTGCTCATGGATCATTCTCAAAGATAGACCATATGCTGGGTCACAAAGCAAGTCTTAACAAATTTAAAAAGATTGAAATCATACACAACACTTTCTCGGATCATAAAGGAATGAAGTTGGAAATCAATAATAGGTGGTGTGCGAGAAAATTCACAAATACCTGGAGGCTCAACAACACACTCTTAAACAACGAGTGGGTCAAAGAAGAAATTGCAAGAGAAATTAGTAAGTACCTCGAGGCAAATGAAAATGAAAACACAACATATCAAAACTTATGGGATGCAGCAAAGGCAGTGCTAAGAGGGAAATTTATTGCCCTAAATGCCTATATCAGAAAAGAAGAAAAGGAAAAAATGCAGGAATTAACTGTTCAATTGGAAGAACTGGAGAAAGAACAGCAAACTAATCCCAAAGCAAGCAAAAGGAAAGAAATAACAAAGAGCAGAGCAGAAATAAATGAAATTGAAAATATGAAAACAGTAGAGAAAATCAATAAGACCAGAAGTTGGTTCTATGAGAAAATCAATAAGATTGATGGGCCCCTATCAAGATTGACAAAAAGAAGAAGAGAGAGGATGCAAATAAATAAGATCAGAAATGGAAGAGGAGACATAACTACTGACCTCACAGAAATAAAGGAGGTAATAACAGGATACTATGAACAACTTTACACTAATAAATACAACAATTTAGAGGAAATGGACGGGTTCCTGGAAAGACATGAACAACCAACTTTGACTCAAGAAGACATAGATGACCTCAACAAACCAATCACAAGTAAAGAAATTGAATTAGTCATTCAAAAGCTTCCTAAAAAGAAAAGTCCAGGACCAGATGGCTTCACATGTGAATTCTACCAAACGTTCCAGAAAGAATTAGTACCAACTCTCCTCAAACTCTTCAAAAAATTCGAAGTGGAGGGAAAACTGCCTAATTCATTCTATGAAGCCAACATCACCCTCATACCAAAACCAGGCAAAGATATTACAAAAAAAGAAAACTACAGACCAATCTCTCTAATGAATACAGATGCAAAAATCCTCAATAAAATTCTAGCAAATCGTATCCAACAACACATTAAAAGAATTATACATCATGACCAAGTAGGATTCATCCCAGGTATGCAAGGATGGTTCAACATAAGAAAATCAATTAATGTAATACACCATATCAACAAATCAAAGCAGAAAAATCACATGATCATCTCAATTGATGCAGAGAAGGCATTTGACAAGATTCAACATCCTTTCCTGTTGAAAACACTTCAAAAGATAGGAATACAAGGGAACTTCCTTAAAATGATAGAGGGAATATATGAAAAACCCACAGCTAATATCATCCTCAATGGGGAAAAATTGAAAACTTTCCCCCTAAGATCAGGAACAAGACAATGATGTCCACTATCACCACTATTATTCAACATTGTGTTGGAGGTTCTAGCCAGAGCAATTAGACAAGAAAAAGAAATACAAGGCATCAAAATTGGAAAGGAAGAAGTAAAACTATCACTGTTTGCAGACGATATGATACTATACGTCGAAAACCTGGAAAAATCCACAACAAAACTACTAGAGCTAATAAATGAGTACAGCAAAGTAGCAGGTTACAAGATCAACATTCAAAAATCTGTAGCATTTCTATACACTAGTAATGAACAAGCTGAGGGGGAAATCAAGAAACGAATTCCATTTACAATTGCAACTAAAAGAATAAAATACCTAGGAATAAATTTAACTAAAGAGACAAAAAACCTATATAAAGAAAACTACAAAAAACTGCTAAAAGAAATCACAGAAGACCTAAATAGATGGAAGGGCATACCGTGTTCATGGACTGGAAGACTAAATATAGTTAAGATGTCAATCCTACCTAAATTGATTTACAGATTCAATGCAATACCAATAAAAATCCCAACAACTTATTTTTCAGAAATAGAAAAACCAATAAGCAAATTTATCTGGAAGGGCAGGGTGCCCCGAATTGCTATAAACATCTTGAGGAAAAAAAACGAAGCTGGAGGTCTTGCGCTGCCTGACTTTAAGGCATATTATGAAGCCACAGTGGTCAAAACAGCATGGTATTGGCATAAAGATAGATATATCGACCAATGGAATCGAATAGAGTGCTCAGACATAGACCCTCTCATCTATGGGCATTTGATCTTTGATAAGGCAGTCAAGCCAACTCACCCGGGACAGAGCAGTCTCTTCAATAAATGGTGCCTAGAGAACTGGATATCCATATACAAAAGAATGAAAGAAGACCCATCTCTCACACCCTATACAAAAGTTAACTCAAAATGGATCAAAGATCTAAACATTAGGTCTAAGACCATAAAACAGTTAGAGGAAAATGTTGGGAGATATCTTATGGATCTTACAACTGGAGGCGGTTTTATGGACCTTAAACCTAAAGCAAGAGCACTGAAGAAGGAAATAAATAAATGGGAACTCCTCAAAATTAAACACTTTTGTGCATCAAAGAACTTCATCAAGAAAGTAGAAAGACAGCCTTCACAATGGGAGACAATATTTGGAAATGATATATCAGATAAAGGTCTAGTATCCAGAATTTATAAAGAGATTGTTCATCTCAACAACAAAAAGACAGCCAACCCAATTACAAAATGGGAAAAAGACTTGAACAGACACCTCTCAGAAGAGGAAATACAAATGGCCAAAAGGCACATGAAGAGATGCTCAATGTCCCTGGCCATTAGAGAAATGCAAATCAAAACCACAATGAGATATCATCTCACACCCACCAGAATGGCCATTATCAACAAAACAGAAAATGACAAGTGCTGGAGAGGATGCGGAGAAAGAGGCACACTTATCCACTGTTGGTGGGAATGTCAAATGGTGCAACCACTGTGGAAGGCAGTTTGGCGGTTCCTCATAAAGCTGAATATAGAATTGCCATATGACCCAGCAATACCATTGCTGGGAATATACTCAAAGGACTTAAGGGCAAAGACACAAACGGACATTTGCACACCAATGTTTATAGCAGCGTTATTTACAATTGCAAAGAGATGGAAACAGCTGAAATCTCCATCGACAGAAGAGTGGCTAAACAAACTGTGGTATATACATACGATGGAATATTATGCAGCTTTAAGACAGGATAAACTTATGAAGCATCTAATAACATGGATGGACCTAGAGAACATTATGCTGAGTGAGTCTAGCCAAAAACTAAAGGACAAATACTGTATGGTCCCACTGATGTGAACAGACATTCGAGAATAAATTTGGAATATGTCCTTGATAACAGAGTCCAGCAGGAGGTAGAAACTGGGTAAGATAATGGCCAATTGGAGTTGAAGGGATACAGATGGTATAACAGGACTAGATACAAAAACTCAAAAATGGACAGCACAATAATACCTAATTGTAAAGTAATCATGTTAAAACACTGAATTAAGCTGCATCTGAGTTATAGGTTTTTGTTTTGTTTTGTTTTGTTTTGTTTTGATTTTACTATTATTACTTTTATTTTTTTCTCTATATTAACATTCTATATCTTTTTCAGTTATGTTGCTAGTTCTTCTAAACCAATGCATATGTACTAAGAAATGATGATCATGCATCTATGTGATGATGTTAAGAATTAATGATTGCATATGTAGAATGGTATGATCTCTAAATGTTGGGTTAATTTCTTTTTTTCCGTTAATTAAAAAAATAAAAAAGAGAAGGGATAATTGGAGCTGAAGGGATACAGACTGTACAACGGGACTGGATATAAAAACTCAGAAATGGACAGCAGAATACTACCCAATTGTAATGCAATTATGTTAAAACACTGAATGAAGCTGCATGTGAGGTATAGGTTTTTTGTTTTTTTTGTTTGTTTGTTTGTTTGTTTTTCTTTCTATTATTGTTTTAATTCTTATTCTGTTGTCTTTTTATTTCTTTTTCTAAATCGATGCAAATGTACTAAGAAATGATGAATATGCAACTATGTGATGTTATTAAGAATTACTGATTGTACATGTAGATTGGAATGATTTCTAATTGTTTTGTTAATTTTTTTTTAATTAATTAAAAAAATGCTAAGCAATAAAAAAAAAAATTTCAGTGATTAAACAGAAAAGAAGCATGATAAATAACAAGTGCACTTCTGTTTTATTTCCAAAGTAACATCTTACTTGAATATGGCTTAGACTTTGATGACCTCTTTTAGAAACAGGAAATATTTGTTAAACCTCATTCTCTTAAAAAGAAACACCACAAAGTGCAAATGGAAAAGAAAATGAACCTTCAGTTTAGAGATGGTAGATTGATCAAATGCATCAGTCACTTCTCTAAAGCAAATTAATTGTGTGAGGACATAAAGCCAATCCAAAAAAGAAAATGGGAAACAATATAGAAAACACAAAATTTTGGAAGCTGGAAAACTGTTAGACGAGTTAATTAATACAGAGGATACAAAAATATAACAGCTAAGCTATCAGTGGGGAAAGCAATATACCCTGCAAAACCTCTAAAAAGATGGTAAATCAGTGGCAACTTCCTCTAGAATAGGAATAACATGAGATTAATAATAAAAGGACTGCATGAAAATATGTTTAAAAACCAGATATGTGGACTTGCGGGAAGATGGCCGACTAGACTAGCTCAAGCTAGGCCCTGCTCCATGGAAAAGTTAGAGAAGGGACAGGAGGGCCACCGAGGTGGCAGTTCAGGAGTGAAGCTGACCTGGGAGAGCCTTCTGCACCACATGGGCAGCCCTGGTTGCAGAGGCCGAGAAACTGAGAGGCAGAAAGCTGGAGCCTGGCGCAGAGGCATGGAGCAGTGGAGTCTGCGGGAGTGCACCAATGGGAGCACGGGACTAGGAAGTAAGCCAGGCCAAGTTCCTTGGGCATGCTACCCTCACCAGCACAGCCCTGTGACCAGTAACTCACCCCACACCCCACGCACCTGAACCCTGTCATCTGCTCCCATTCCCTGTGCTCCAGGTGACCCCATCCCACCAGCCCCCAGTGCATATACCTGCTCCCCACCCCCACCCCAAGTGCAGCCCAACCCACCTCTCCTGCACTCCTCCCGAGCACCAGCTCCCCGTCTCTGTTCCCTGCAGGCTGTTGCCAGCGCATAAATATTACGGCCACTAACCTCCACACCCAGGCTACCTCTGCCCCCACCCCCACCCCTGCCCATAGTGTCACACAGCCTCACTTTGCCAGCCTGAGCTCTGCACATCCGTTTACAGTAATCCCAAGCCCACACACGTGCACAGGTCCCCAATCACATATTTCAGGTCTGGGAACCACACTTTACAGCAGTCCTAAAACTGTGCATGCACACAGCCCTCAGCCTTACTTCCCAACTCTGAGAAAGTGCTGACCTGTGCAGCTGGGTCACATCTGCCCCCAATCCGTGAAGGCATATTGCCAACCTGCTGCCACAGCTGTATGCGTGCACACAAAGGGCCCCATGCCTTAAACCAGTGCACACCAGGGTTATGCCTCCCAGACCAGTGCACCCACACAACTACATCCTCCCTGGCTGCTGGGCACCTACATTCACAAGTATCAGTGTAACATCCCCAATGTGCACCTATACCTGCCCTGAAACAAATCACCGCACTGAGTGCCCACCCCATGCCCTCCTACCTGCTTTACAAACAACCATCCCACAAACACAAGGCCTTATACTACTGAAAGAAATCTACTCCCAAAGTAAATCAATCAAGACATTTACATGCCATGAAGACAGGAGAAGATCACTAAGCATATCATAATGCAGACAGATATAGCCCTGCCCAATGACTACATTAAAACAACAGAGGAGACACAGCTGTTGGAACAATTAATCAGATGTTCATACAACTCTACTTAATAAAATGAGTGGGATAGCAAATAACATAAAAGAGATCAAGAAGACAGTAGAAGAGCATCATAAAGAGGAAATTGAAAAAATAAACAGAAAAATAGCAGAAATCATAGAGATTAAAGACTCTGTTGACCAAATAAAAAAACATACCAGAGGCACACAACACCAGATTTGAAGAGACAGAAGAAAAAGTGATATAGAGGACAGGATAAGAGGTACACAACAACAGATTTGAAGAGACAGAAGAAAGAATAAGTGATATAGAGGGCAGGATAACTGACTTCAAAGACTCAAAACAACAGATGGCAAAAAAAAAAGATGGAAAAAATTGGATGGGAACTCAGGGAAATGACAGAAAAAACAAAGTGCACAAATAAAAGAATCATTGGTGTCCCAGAAAGAGAAGAGAAAGAAATAAAGGGCTGGGAAGAGTAGTTGACAATATAATGGGGGGATACTTCCCAACCCTCATGAAGGACATAAATATACAAATCAAAGAAGCTCAAAGAACTCCAAACAGAATAAATCCAAATCAGCTTTCCCCAAGGCACATACTAATTAGTCTGTTGAATGTTGAAGAGAAGCAGAAAATCCTGAAAGCAGCAAAAGAAAAACAATCTACTGCATACAAGGGAAAACAAGTAAAACTGAGTCCAATCTACTCAACTAGTACCTTGGAGGTGAGAAAGCAGTGGTATGATATATTCAAGATCAGGAAAGAGAAAGACTTCCAGCCAGGAATTCTGAACCCAGCCACATTGTCCTTCAAAATTGAGGGAGAGATTAAAGCTTCCACAGATAAAGAGGTCCTGAAAGAATTTATGAACAAGAGACCAGCCCTACAAGAAATACTATAAGGAGTTCTGCCAGATGAAAGAAAAAAAAAAAAAGGGACAGGAGAGGGAGGTCAGAGGAGGGCACAGAATTAAAGAGTAATACTAAGGGTAATCCAAAGAATACAAAGAGAAAGAGGGGAAAAAATATATATAGTGATCTGCCAAATAAAATTTAAAAGATTAGATAGTGGAATCAAAAAACACATATTCTGTAATAAATTTGAATGTTAACAGACTAAACTTATCAATTAAGAGATACAGATTGGCAGAATGGATTAAGAAACATATAGCATAATCCAAGTATATGATGCTTACAAGAGACTCATCTTAGACAAAAGGATATGGATGAGCCTTCAGGACATAATGCTGAGTGAAATTAGCCACACACAAAAGGATAGATACTGTATCTTTTATGACCAGCATAAAGGTATAATCAGAAGCTTATAGTACAAAATATAGGGGACTTAGAGATACATAGAAGCTAGAGATGGGTGAACCGTTAGCTAATGAGGTTGAACTCCAATGTAAGGGAATAGATAGAAGCAAAGGTGATTCCCTAGTGGGTCTAGAAGTAATATTACCATATTGAAGATGAACAAGATTGAAAGGGGTTGTATAGACCTATGTGTCTCACTGATTCACACTAGAAATATGAATTATTTCTAAGAAGAATTACTTCAAAGATATGATTCTTGTATAAAGAGGGTTTGAGTCCAGGGTGCAGGGGGAGGACTGCTATTGCATACTATGAGCTATGTTCAAAAGAAAACCATCAGCACTACCACAGCAATACCAGAGGTAGATGACGGGGTGAGGGACAGGAGTTAAGAAGAGGTTTGGATTTCCATTTTGGCAAGGGTGTGTTTGTTGGTTTTTTTTTCTCTTGGGAAGAATGGGATTATCTAGAATTGAGGGTGTTGATGGACTGTGGACTTTGGGTCTTCTACATAATGTCTGATGAATGCAGGTGGTGGAAGGATGCACTGACAGAGAAGTAGATTGGCGAACGATGGTGTATACTTATGAACGAAGGTTGTGCTGCTACAAAAAGCAAAAAAATTTTGAGGCATACTACGATGTGAATGAACATGTGGAACATTTGGTAAGACAAAATAAGCCAGAAACAAAAGAAAAAGAATGGTATGGTCACCTTTAGAAAATGCTTATGAGAAAACAGGGGCCTCGATTGTAAACTTTTAGAGCAGACACAGTAAGTCCTGAGTGGTGATTATTATTTCTGGATTTTGAGAGGCTGTTTTATATATAACCTGATATTTAGAGATAAGAATGAAGCTGAACAAATTGGGGTTAAAGTAATTCAGAACATAGGAGTAAGGAAGAAAGTGTCTGTATTTTAGAACCATAATACTCTTTAAGACCGATGGAAGAAAGGTTTATTTGGTCTGGAACTGAAATTTTCTGTAGTGCATAATCTAATTCAACTTATCTGTATAGCTCATTTGAACAATTGAATCAAATGGAGCCCAGAATAAGAAAGAGGTCCTTTAATTTAGTTACTTCTGGAGGACCTCTTTTGTTGCTCAGATGTAGCCTCAGACTCTCTTAGCTGAACTCTGTAAGTGAAATCATTGCCTCCCCCTTACATGGGACATGACATCCATGGGTGAAAGTCTCCCTGGTGATATGGGAGATGACTCCCAGGGATGAATCCAGACTTGGCACCATGGGATCAACAATTACATGCTGACCAAAAAGGGGAAAAGAAGTGTAATTAATGAAGTATCAGTGGCAGGGAGAGTTCAAATAGAGTCACGAGGCTACTCTGGAAGTTGCTCTTACACAAGCTTCAAGTAGACCTTGCTACCTATCATAAGCTGCCAACTCCCAACCAGCACCATTCCAGCCAATCCTAAAGAATTACTAGGACAATATATAAGAATCCACAAAGGTTCCATGCACTAGAGCAACTTTCCAGAGAGCTACAACCTCCAGATGGGACCCTGGTTCAGATAAGCCCTGAAACCTAGCCCAGCCTTTCTGGAATATCAGATCGTTTCATCTCCTTACTCCATACTAATGACAGAGCCTTTCAATATGAAAAATTTAGAATGCCATAGCCCAAACAATCCAAAAGAGAGGTTTGGAAAGATCAGAGGTGATGGTGGAGTTATACGTAGAAGATAGGATTTAACAAATGAATATGAATGCTGAATCATTAAATTGATATCTCTTTTACTCTCTGGTATTTTAGAGCAGCTAGAAGTAAAAACCTAAAATTGTGAAATTGTAACCCATGTCAAACTCTGAAATATGTTCTATAACTGATTGTGGTGCTGTGCTTTGAAATTTATAGATTTTTTGTATGTATGTGATTTTTCACACAAAAAGAAGGAAAAAAAGTCTATTGTGATGATAAAATATTTAAGCCCTCTAGCGTTCTATACTCTGGAGTAGCTAGAAGGAAAAATATGAGAGGATCATATGGTAGCCCATGACAAACTCTGGGATCTGTCCTGTAACCACTTGTTGAAGAGTGCTTTGAAAACTATTGCTTTTTTATTTCTTTGCTTTGTATATATGTTATACTATGCAATAAAAAAAGTTAAAATGTGTTTGGAAAAAAAAAAAAAGGCCAGTCATGTGCACTGAGAATCTTCTTCACACACACCAAAAAGGTTAAAATAAAAAAATCAGGTAATGGGCGGGCCACAGTGGCTCAGCAGGTAAGAGTGCTTGCCTGCCATGCCCGAGGACCTGGGTTCGATTCCCAGTGCCTGCCCATGTTAAAAAAAAAAAAATCAGGTAATAATAATTATTGGTGAAGATGTAGAGAAATTGGAATCCTCATGGATTACTGGTGGTAATGCAAAATGGTGCAGGCACTTTAGAAAACAGTCTGAAAGCTTCTCAAATGAGATTTAACATAGAGTTACCATATGGTCCAGTGATTCCTCACTTAAGCATATACCCAAGAGATATAAAGTTATATGTTCTCACAAAAACTTGCACACAAATGTTAGTAGCATCATTGTTTGTAATAACCCCAAAGCTAAAACAACCCAAATTTCCATCAACTAATAAATGGATAAAATGTGGTGTATCTACACAAGGTGGTATTATTCAGTCATAAAAAGGAAAGAAGTACTAAAACATGCTACAACATGGATAAACCTTGAAAACATTATGTTACATGAAAGAAGCCAAATACAAAAGACCAAATAGTATGTGATTCCATTTACATGAAATATCCAGAAAAGGAAAATTCGTAGTGATAGGCAGATCCCTGGTTGCCTAGGGCTGGGGGGGAGGATGGGAGCAATGGGGATGTCTGCTAAAAATATTGGGGTTTCTTTTGGGGGTGATGAAAGTGCTTTGAAATTGATATGGTAATGTTTCACAACTCTGAATATACTCAATATTGCTGAAGTATATACTTTAAATGGGTGAATTTTATGGTGTGTGAATTATATCTCAATAAAGCTGTAAAAAACACACACACACAGTTTTACCTCAGTCACATTCCCCATAGTGCACAGTGTGGTGACCACCCCTCACTTTTCCACCCCATGTAAGGCTGGTAGTCTTTCTCTAGAGGGAGTAAAAGAGAGTCCCTGCCCTGTGCAGGTATGGGCAGTAGGATTAGACTAAAATTTCTGAACTGAATGTGAGACTTTGGGACTTCTTCCTTTTGAGTCCAGAAAGCCAGCAAAAGTTTATCCTCTATGTAGAATATAGTAGAGCATTCTCAGAGAATGTGAACAGCTGAAGTGAATAGGCCTGAAGACCTGCACATTTTCCCAACAGATAGGTCAGTAGGACCTTTCTCCAACAAACCATTCCTCTAGTTTTGCGACAGAGGTTGAGTTCATTGAGCCTCAGAGTCAATGAACTCAACTCACGTGCAGAGCACTCAGTTACCTTTTTGGTGCCTTACTCTGAAACAGATAGCACAAACAACCAAATATGCAGAAAAGCCTCTAATGTGAAAGCAGAGACCCAAACAAATAGCCAAAAGAGAAGCAACTTGGAGGAAATAGATACTACTTGTGAAGAAGGAAGTCAAAGTGGAAAAAGGACTAATGTTAATATAAGAAATATGTGAGAAGATATTACATGCATGAAACAAGAATATGATACTATTTTTTAAATATTCACCTGTAGCCATATATATGATAAAAAGGAATGAGCTATCAAGCCATACAAAGACATAGTGAATCTTAAATGTATATTGCTAAGTGAAAGCTGCCCATCTTAAAAGGCTACATACTGTATGAATTCAACTATATAATATTTTGGAAAAGGTAAAATTATACAGACAATAAAAAGATCACTCATTGTCAGGTGTTAGGGAAGGGGAGAGTATTGAATAGGTGAAATATAGGGGTTTTTTTAGGGTGGTGAATCTATTTTATATGGTACTGCAATGGATTCATACACTATACACTGGATACATGACATCATGCATTTGTTAAAATGCATAGAATTTGGGCAGGCAATGGTGGCTCAGTAGCAGGGTTCTCACCTGCCATGCCGGAGACCAAAGTTAGATTCCCTGAGCCTGCCAATGTCAAAAATGAAAAATGCATAGAACTTTACAGCACAAACAGTAAACCTTAATATGTACAAATTTTATAAACTATTTGTTTGGTTGAGGGATTCCAGGATGGAATACAGAATGTGACAAAAAAAAAATCTGTCTTACAAATGTATAGAAAAACCTCACTAAAGAGGTTGGGGCAAAAAATCCTGACCTAAATAATTTTGGAAATGGAGTCTTTAAGACAAAAGACAAAAACTGTACATAAACACTGTACTCTAGCAGATAAATTTGTTTTCCATGTAGGTATGGAACAATTCTGATACTGCTATATATTTATAATTAAGGAAACAGATGGCAGATGTTGGGATCCAAATATCTCACTATAGTAGTGGGAGTATACAGATGAGCAATGGAAGGAGTTTAGAATAATCCATGTATACACACATATATTTCCTTGCTCTTCAGCTAAGAGGACATGAGGCAATAATACCCAAGGACCAACCACAAACTCATCTCCCTTATCTTGATTTCTAATTCTGTTCCCCAGTAAGAAAGAGCAGGGCTCCTTGAAGTAATGGCTAATTCTAGAACCGTGGCAGGAAATATGCAATATGAGCCTGGTGCATCTTATAATACCAGAATGTAAGGAAGTGCTCAAACAAGCAGTGATGGGGGTATGTCAATTCTACATAGGAGCCAACTGAAAGAGCTTCCAAGAGTCATAACTGGAACAATTTGAGTAACAAAATAAGTAAACCTGTATTGGATTATAAACTAAAGAATAAAATAATAGCCCTGAATCTATACTGATATAAATAAATTATTGAATAAATGGCAAAGAGAACACAAATCTCTCAGGCAGCGGAATTAAAAATAACCTATGTACCTGGTCATTCCTGGAAACTTTATGTGACACCTGAGAATCAGAGTTAGAATTCTGAAGCTATGAAAATCAGCATTAACCCATACAGGAAATGTTTAAAAAGTTGGAAAAGGGATCAGACTTCAACTAAAGATATGAATGAAGCTGATCTGGATAGGACTAAGATAAATCAGAATAATGGGTAAAAGATGATTGTCGTTCATATTTTAAAACTTTAAATTCTGTGTGAGACCAAAGGGAGAGATGTTTGTTTGGTGGAAAATTTATATTTTGGGTAGCACATTATCTAATTTAACTTGCATGGTCAGTTTAGTTGAACACCATAAGTACATGGAATCTTGTGGTTTGTTCAGGTTAGTGTGATGCCCCAATATATCCCAGAGTAATTTGGGCAGAGAATAAAAAAGTACTTGCAAAATTCCCTTGGAGGACTCAGAAGAAAGGAGGAAACATTCAACTTCCCCATCTGGGGAATTCCTCATATTCCTTCAAGCAGTGGGTACAACCAAATAAATAGGCTGAGTCTTTGATCTTGAGGTTAACCCCTATGAAACTTATTCCTGCAAAAGGTAGGTTAAGCCTACTGAAAATTGGGCCTAAGAATCACTGCTGGAGAACCTCTTTTGTTGCTCAGATGTGGACTTTCTCTAAGCCAACTCAGCAGGTGAACTCATTGCCCTCCCCTCTACATGGGATATGACTCCCAGGGGTATAAATCTCACTGGCAATGTGGGACAAAAATTCTGGGTGAACTTGGACCCAACATCAAGGGATTGAGAAAGCCTTCTTGACCAAAATGGGGGTAAGAGAAATGAGATAAAAATAAAGTTTCAGTGACTGAGATATTTCAAACAGAGTCTAGAGGTTATCCTGGAGGTTATTCTTATGCATTATATAGATATCCCCTTTTAGTTTATGGTGTATTAGAGAGGCTGGAGGGAAGTACCTGAAACTGTTGAGCTTTGTTCCAGTAGCCTTGTTTCTTGAAGATAATTGTATAATGATACAGCTTTCACAACGTGACTGTGTGATTGTGAAAACCTGTGTCTGATGCTCCTTTTATCCAGAGTATGGACAGATAAGTAAAAAAAATATATGGATTAAATAAATAAATAAATAATAGTGGAATTAAGGGGTAAAATAAATTGGGTAGATTGAAATATTAGTGATCAATGAGAAGGAGGGGTAAGGGGAATAGGATGTATGAGTTTTTTCTTTTTATTTCTTTTTCAGGAGTGATGCAAATGTTCTAAAAATTATCATAATGACGAATACACAACTATGTGATGATATTGTGAGCCATTGATTGTACACCATATATGGACTATATGTGTGTAAAGATCTTTCAATTTGGCTTTTCAAAAGGGGACTTTATTAAGTTGCAAGTTTACATGTTCTAAGGCTGTGAATACGTCCAAATTAAAAATTAAAAATATTAAAAAAAATAATTTATGTACATACTCTGCCCTCAAAGAGGTGGAGTATAACTCATACTCCTTAAGGATGGGCTGCACTTAGTGGTTTCCTTCCAAAGAGTACATTATGGAAAGAGGTGGGGTGGGGGGTTAAATGGGAGAGTAGGTTTATGGTGGGAAAAACTGACAAATATTACCTCAGTCAAGTGTCAAGGTTAACATCAACAGTGATGTCATGTTGGTAGGATATGATGGGAATGGCTCTTTACCCATGTGGTCTTTCTCCACAAAATCCATAACTTCAATATAACCATGAGAAAAACATAAGACAAATTCCAGTGGAAGGGCATCCTACAAAATACTTGACCAGTGCTCCTCAAAACTGTCAAGTTTATAAAACATGAAGAATAACTGAGAAACTATCACAGGTGAGAAGTGCCTAAAGAGAAATGATGACTAAATCTAATATAGTAACCTAGATGGGATCCTGAAACAGAAAAAGGACAGTAATTAAAAATTGAGGGAGCATGGGTGGTTCAGTGGGAGAATGCTGGCTTACCTTGCAGGAGGCGTGGGTTTGATTCCTGGCCCATGTAGTCAAAAACAAACAAACAAACAAACAAATTGTGTACTTTAGTTAACAATACATAATGTATCAATATTGGTTCATTAATTATTCAAAACGTAGCAGACTAAAAAATTGTGTGTGGGTTATATGGGAACTCTATACTAGCAACACAAGACTTTTCTATAAAATGAAACAATTCTAAAATTAAAAGTTTATTAAAAATAAAAGAAGTATATGGTATTCAAAAATCAGAGAACAAACAAGAACTCCTGATATTAAAAAAAGGAAAAAATTTTAAAACATCTGATGATATAGAAGATTAAATTGAAAAAAAAAAACTCCTAGATTGTAGAACAGAAGACAAAGAAATGGAATATAAGAGAAAGAAGATAAGCAAAAATTTTAAAATAAAATAAAGAAGTTAAGGAAATTAAAGGACCAGTCAAGAAGGGCCAATTTTAAATAATCAGAGTCACTGAAACAGTGGCTAAAACAGGGAAATGAAAATCACCAAAGAGGTAATTCAGGAAACTTTTCTAGAAGAATGCTCTGAGTTCCAATCTGCTTGGGGAAAAATAGACTACAGTAAGGGAATCACCACCATGAAATTTCAAAATAATGGGGATAAAAAAGAAGGTCAAATGAGCTTCCCAAGAGGGGAAAAAAAACAAACCTAGTTTGATAAAATCAGAATGACATCAGGTTTCTAAACAGTAATGCTGGCAAACACAAGGAAGTGAACCAATATAACAAAAATTCTGAGGGAAAATTATTTCCAAACTAGAATTCCATACTGGGCTAAACAACCTATTTATTGTGTAACCAGACATAGATGTTAACAGATAAGTAGTATCTCAAAAGTTTACCTCAGGCATCCCCTTTCAATAGCCATTTACAGGACAGTCAACCAAGAAAATGGAAAAAAGAATTTTGTTCTTATCCAAGTTGTTATCCAAGAAACATGAGATCCAGTTTAAAGCAGTAGAAAGGAATCCCCCAGAACGGTGTTAAAAAGGGGGAACCCAAGACAACAGCAATGGAGTAGGTCTGAAGATCAACCAATTCATATTATAGCTGGTCAGAATGCTCTGGGAGAAATATCTCTGAGAATAGGAAATTGATAGAATGCCAGTTGTGTTAGAATACACTGAGAAGACATTTACACAACATTTACACGGATTTATTTGGGGATAAATCAGTGATAAAATAAAACAAATTACAAAGTGCAAAATATCAGTTGATGAAAACTATAATCACTACCAAAAAACACAATCATTAACTCCAAGAGGAAATGAAACAATTTTCAAGAAATGAAATCACTAATCATGGTATATTACATGATTCAATGTACAATCACATTTAAAAAAAATGATTAGCCTTTATTTTTTAGAGCAGGTTTAGATATACAGAAAAATTAGCAGCCATATTGCACCCATATACCACCCTCTTCCCACAGTTTCTCCTATTAACATTTTGTATTAGTGTAGCACATTTGATACATTGATGAACCAATATTGATATATTATTAACTAAATACCATAGCTGTGAGTGGTGAGAGGAGACAGCCTTGTCTTTCTCTTGATCTTAAATGAAAAGTATCCAGTTTCTCACAGTTAAGATGTTAATTATAGGTTTTTTGCAGACTTTTTTTAAAAAAAAAATAAATTGAGGAAGTTCTTTATTCCTAGTTTCCCAAGATTTTTTATTGTGAATGGGTGTTGGATTTTGTCAAATGCATTTCTACATCTATTAATTTGATTATATTATTTTTCTTCTTTAGCCTGTTGATGTGGTGAACTACATTAATTGATTTTTTTTTTTGCATGGGTAGGCACTGGGAATCAAACCTAGGTCTCCAGCATAGTAGGCAAGAACTCTGCCACTGTGCCACAATTGCCCGCCCCATTAATTGATTTTTGAGTGTTCAGTCAGCCATGCATATTTGGAATAAATCCCACTTGGCCATGGTGTATAATTCATTTCATACATTGCTTGATTTGATTTGCTAATACTTTGCTGAGTTTGATAGCATTTCATAGTTATAATTATACAACTCTAAGTTATGAGCTAACCAAAATTATGATATAACAATATTGGGAGTATAGGGAAATAGGAATTGTGCTATATATTCAAGTTAGATCTTCACTTTCAATAATCGATCTCAATAGATATTGTGAAAGGGAGGGAGCGAGGGAGGGACTCATTCTAAAGATTTGACCATCAAATTCCATTAATGTTATAAAGGGTAGACAACTTTTCCAAGTAGCATCTCCAAGTGGACACTAAAATATTACAAGTAAGACAACAGTGCTAGTTCTATATGATTCTTGTGACAAAGAAACACAGCTTCCCTGAGAGGATATCCCTGCTTCTTGAGAATAAGTTAAGAAATCCATTTTTTATATTTTTCCATAAAATACCTGGCTTCAAAAGAGAAAGAAAAATGGGCATTTATGCCATAATATAGGCCAGGCACTTGCATATATGTTATCTTATTCAATCTTCTCCAACTGTGAAAGATAGGACTTTTCATTCTTAATTCAGAGAAAAGTTACATAAATAATGTCCAAGATCACAGAGTATGTACTAGATTTTCAATGAGTATTTATTGAAAATAAAGAAAAGAATGAATAATTTAAACACAAATAGCATGCTTTACATCCTTAAAGTGTGGAAATACATAAGAAATACAATTATTAATTAATCAGAGAGTTCAATTATTGTTCAATGTTCACTGGAATTATCAGACAGGCTTCAGTGAGGAGATGAGAGTTGACTTGAACTTTGAAGTATGGACAGAATGTAGATAAATGGCTAGAAGAGAACAGAACATCTCAGGCAGAGGCAGCTAAAGGCACATTCACTAAGGCAGGCAATAACACAGTTGCATAGAAAGTCAAGTGAATTAAAGCACTATTCCCAGGAGGCTTTCAACTCTAAATATTTTTGTATAATATATACAAGCTCTGCCATCTACATCTACTAAGTTTATGGGTCTCAAAGTTAATTAATTTTTCGATATAGTAACAAACATGGAAATCTCAGAATTTAAGAACTAGGAGACTTTATTGCAGATAGGTTAATAAAATTTCCAGAATAACACACAAGTTGCAGAGCTGGGATGTGAACAGATGTTTCTGGTTTCCAAGTTCTGTATTCTTTTTACCTATGTGGTTTGATTTCTTATTTACAAATAAGGAACCAATGTCAGGAGATGTTATTGTACATAGTTTTTACTAAAGAATTAATTTGGTGGGGTTTTTCTATTCCGATTTCTTTAAAAATACACATATAAAAATATGTGATAACAGAATACAAAATATATTATACAAAAACTAGACCAGGGAGGAAGATGATGGCTTGTTTATGTTAACTTTGAGTTGCTACTACATAAGCTTTGGATTTCCAGGACACTTTTCTCATCTCAGGAGTTTCTCCAAATTCTGGAGAAAACCACTTGGAGTTTTGCCAGATTTTGCATAACTGTTTATATATATGTTTGTGCGTATTCTACTTCGCAAGCTGCTGGAATGTGATATACCAGAAATAGAACGACTTTTAAAAAGGGGAATTTATTAAGTTGCAAGTTTACATGTTCTAAGGCTGTGAATATGTCCAAATTAAAGCCTGGCTTTAGAAATGTCCAGTCTAAGGCATCCAAGAAAAGATACCTTGGTTCAAGAAGGCCGATGATGTTCAGGGTTTCTCTCTCAACTGGAAGGGCACATGGCAAACATGACGATGTCTGCTAGCTTTCTCTCCAGGCTTCTTGTTTCATGAAGTTCCCCAGGGGGCATTTTCCTTCTTCATCTCCAAAGGTCTCTGGCTACATGAGTTCTAAAGCTTTTTCCAAAATGGTTCTCTCTTCAAGTGTTCCAGTAAGCAATCCCACCTTGAATGGGTACAGACACATCTCCTTGGAAATCATCTAATCAAAATTTACCTTCCACAATTGGGTGGACCACATTTCCAAGAAAAGAATCAAAAAGCTCTCACCCAGCAATACTGAATGAGGATTTAAAAACTTGGCTTTTCTGGGGTTCACAACAGATTCAAACCAGCACAGTATGTTTATACTAATTCCAAAGATTCCTTTTCTCCTCCAGTTATGTGGTCACGTTGTGAATCATCCCTTTGACAGTAAGATATTAGGTGTATGCATTTACTCGGCTTGATAGTTTAAGTTACCCTCGAATCATTTACTGTCTTTGAAGATTTAGACTTAAAAGAAAAGATAGGGCCTTCCTTAGTCACTCCCATGCTTGGAGATATGCCTGATCTCTACCTTTACCCCCTACTTTTCAGTTCATTAGACACCTGACAAAGTCCAGGCCCAGGAGTTACCGAAATGTAGAAATGATGAAGAAAGGCAATCCAATCTTACAGGAAGAAAATATTTTATATCCTTCCCCCTGACTTTTCCTAGGAATTAAGGAATAGTTTCTCTTTTTATGAACATATTACCCACTTAATTTGGGTTAATGCTCTATTTTTCAAAAAATAAAAGCGAGTCTGTTTAGTCCTTTAAAAAGATGACAAAATCCTTTGTAAAAGATATACAGGGCGGGCCACTGTAGCTCAGCAGGTAAGAATGCTTGCCTGCCATGCCCGAGGACCCAGGTTTGATTCCCGGCGCCTGCCCATGTAATTAAAAAAAAAAAAAAGATATACAAACATTTTCCAAACTATTCTCTTCTTAAACACAATAGTTGTGATGAAGCACAATAGTTGTGATGAAAGAAATAAGAAAAAGAAAACTAAAAAAATCAAAGAAGGATTCTCATTGCCTAAGTTTTTCAAATGGTTAAGAAAGCAAGCTAATAAGAAAACTCGGACAAACTTAAGTTGAAAAAATACATTTTCATGTTTAATGAAATGTGTTTATAGGAGAGTTTTATTTTATTATTGAAAAATTTTAAAGTGTACATGTACTTTGCTTCAAATTTCATCTTTTTCATCTATGTCAATCGCTCTTATTTATTATGTATCTATAATATGCGGAGCTCATATTCCTTCATGGAAATGCCTAATACAGAAAAATTTTAAATGTTGACTAGCTTCTACTAGTATTCTTCCAGTGAACTGACAAATTAACAGGACTATAAATTACAGTTTACAGTTTGTAAGGTTAGTAGGAAATGCCACTTGTAAGTCATGTTTATGTGGCAAGTTGGGCATTCTATTCTGCTCCCTATAGAGAAGCACTAGGGCATTATCTGACAAATATTCTGTGAAAGTATTTTTTCATTCTAACTTCGAAATCGGGGCATTTTATTCTGCTCCCTATAGAGAAGCACTGAACATTTAGCAAATTGAGGAATTAATTCTGTTAAGTCTTGTTTAAGCACGTGTTTAAGGTCTTGATCCATCACCCATGTTCACAGGATGATCCTTTGTTCTTGGAACTTCCTCCCCTTCCTCCACTCCCTACGACAGAGAAGTGGAGAAAAATATTCAATGGTGAGTATTAGTATGCTGCACACTACAAAGCATTTAACCAAAGGAATAAGAAACGAATGAGTTTGCAAGGGAAAGTGTGTGACAGCCACCGTGCTGTATATTACCAAGCTGCTCAGACATCCTGTTTTAGGACAGCTCTGTTATAGAGAAGAAAGTCACCTACTGATGAAAGTGAACTTGGGAAGATTTCTATTTCAGTATCCTTTCTTCTTGAAGTATCCTGTCCCCTGTCCCCAACCCAACTTCACTTCCCAATTACAGTAATTAAAAAGGAGGACGTATCCCAGTGGAATGCTCCTTTGTTTGGAACTTCCTTACTAGAAGTTTATTGTTCTTGTTTTTTTAAAGAACATATCACCCTTCTTGCCACATAAACATGACTTACAAGTGGCATTTCCTACTAACCTTACAGAAAATGTTTTTATATTTCTTTCTGCTAGTGAGAAAGATTTATCAATATCCATTAAAATAAAAAGACACATATCCTCTGAACTAGTTAAATTTGGAGATTTAACCCAAAGAATGAAACATCAGTAGATATGGACACACAAGCATGTATATCGCAGCATTATTTGAAGTGCTCCAAATGGAAACAAAACAAATGCTCACAAGTGGCTAAATAATGTTACATTCAAATCATGGAATATCATACTAAATGTAAAAATAAGAACTCAAGATGTACCCAAATGAATTGGAGAGATTTCCATTGTGCATTATTGGGCAAAAAAAAAAGCAATATGCTTAATAATATGGTTTCATTTTAAAAATCAATGATCAAAAAACCCGGCACTTAATCCTGACCAAAAGAGGGAAAAAGAAGTGTAACAAATAAGGTATCAGTGGCTGAAAGAGTTCAATTAGAGTTGAGAGGCTACTCTGGAGGTCACTCTTACGCACGCTTCAGTTAGACATTATTATCTATCATAACTTGCCAAACCCCACAAAAACCATTCCTGCCAATCCTAAAGAACAGCTAGGGTATTATATAAGAGTCTATAAAGATTCCATGCACTAGGGTAACTTTCCAGAAACCTACAATCTCCAGATGGGTTCCTAGACCAGGTAAGTCCTGAAACGCAGAGGGGTCAGCCTCTCCAGAACATCAACTAGTTCCAACAGTCCTTCCAACATGAAAAAGTTAGAATGGGCATAGCCCAAATATCCCTAATGAGTGGGAGAACAATAAAAGGTGATCATGGAGTTAAACAGAGAAGGTAGGCTTTAACAAATGCATGTGATTACTGAATCATTACATTGATATTTCTTTTAATCTCCAGTATTCTGGAGCAGCTAGTAGTAAAAACATAAAAATGTGGAATTTTAACCCATATGAAACTCTGAAATCTGTTCTACAATTAATTGTTGTGATGTGCTTTGAAATTTATTGTTTTTTTATATATGTTATTTTTCACAAAAAAAGAAAAAAGTTGTGATGATAAAATAAAAACTTGTGGGCGGGTGATGGTGGCTCAGTGGCAGAGTTCTCACTTGCCATGCCAGAGACCCAGGTTCGATTCCTGGTACCTTCCCTACGCAAAAAACAAACAAAAACAAAAAAAACCCTGCACTTATATATGTATGTAAGTATACGTATGAATAGGTATGCAGAGAATTATATAAATATAGAGAAAAAATAGATGAATACACGTTAGACTGTTAATATGGATTAACATAGAAATAGGGTATAAATGGGCTGAAATGATGGAGAGCAGGGGATGATATTTTTTTTAATTTCACTATGAAAGCATGCATATGATCACGTGTGCATTATCTAAAACTACATATGTATATACGAATAAATAAAGATTAAAAAATAAAGGCTTAGTCAATGATACTTCAAATTTGTATGAATCTATAATAATCTATCAATAGAAACCAGAGATTAAAATAAGAAATAAATCATCTCAAGCAATTAGCTCTTATAATAAAAAAGATATTACTTAGTATACTGTAACCATACTTTAATCTTCACAGTATGTGTAATCTTCACATTTTAAATTTCTAATGTTCATAAAAGCATTATTCACAATTGCCAAAAGATGAACATAACCCATGTGGCCATTGAATGGAATGAATGAATGGATAAATAAAATGTGGTAAATACATACAATGGGATATTATTCAATTGTGAAAAGCAATGACATCCTGGTGAAGTCCTGATACATGCAACAACATGCATAACCTTGAAGTCATTATGTTATATGAAATAAGCCAGACACAAAAGGACAAATATTGCATGATCTTACTGATTTGAAACAATTATAATAAGCAAACTCATAGAGTCAAATCTAGACTATAGGTTACCAGGGTGAGGATAGGGAATGGGAAGTTAAGGCTTAAAATGTATGGGGTTCCTGTTTGGAATCATGGAAATCTTTAGGTAATAGATGGTTGTACAACATTGTGAACACAATTAAAAGCACTGAAATATATATATATATGAATATTATTTAAAAGGGAAATGTTAGCTTGTATATAAATAGTAACAGAAGAAATTAAAAAAATAATCCATAGAACTACACTACACAAACAAGGAAACCTAAGTTAAGCCATGGACTTTAATTAATAGTACAATTATAAAAATGTGCTATCATCAATTGTAACAAATGTTCCCTCAATGTAAAGTATAGGTGGTGGGGAGGTGTATAAAAATCTTATATTTTATGCATGATTGTTCTGTAAACCAACAATTTCTCTAATAAAAATATAAAACATTTAATATCTCTGATGGTAAAATCTTTACATTTCCATTAGATACCTGAAATATATAACTTCCATTTTATAATTCTGCTATCATTTATTGAGAATTGTGCAGATACTTTGCTAATTAGTCATTTAATCTTCATGCTCTGAGGGAGACATGCTATTTCTTATTTCATAGTTGCTAAAATTCAAAATTAAAGGTGGTAAGTCATCCAAAGTTACCCAGGTAACAGGTGGTAGACCTATAGTTAAAATCCAGATATGTCTGACTCCAGCATCCATACTCTCAACCTAGAACCTTACTTTGGGATGTTGGCAGAACATGACCCTCCCTCTTATAAGGATACTGAGATTTCAGTGTGCACACATAGACATTCTAGGACTACCTCCGTGTTTCATGATCCTTAATCACCATCTGCAAAGTTCCTTTTGCCATGTAAGACAACATATTCACAGGTTCTGGGGATTAGGGTGTGGGCATCTCAAATTGAAGTTTTTACTATTTGCTCATTCACTATGTTGTTGCTCCAAAATAAAAAAATCTGAAGAAATTTTGAAAAGTCAAAGGCATACAGCAGTTCAGCTTGAATCAACAAAAGTGGAAATTTATTTTTATCTTTGCCAAGAAGTCCTCCACATTAGCTTTTGATAATAGTTGAGAGCAAGGGGAATGCTATGTCCCTATTTTTAAAAAAATATAACAACAAACACAAACATTCTTATGATCATTCTGTTTTACATATATAGTCAGTAATTCACAATATTATCACATAGTTGCATATTCATCACCATGATCACTTCTTAGAACATTTGCATCAATTCAGAAAAAGACAACAGACAAAAATTCATACATACCATACCCCTTACCCCTCGCTTTTATTGATTACTAGCATTTCAATCTAAATTTATTTCAACATTTGTTCCCCCTATTATTTATTTTTATTCCATATGTTTTACTTGTCTGTTGATAAGGTAGATAAAAGGAGCATCAGACACAAGGTTTTCACAATCACACAGTCACATTGTGACAGCTATGTCATTATTCAATCATCATCAAGAAACATGGCTACTGGAACACAGCTCTACATTTTCAGGCAGTTCCCTCCAGCCTCTCCATTACATCTTGACTAGCAAGGTGATATCTATTTAATGCGTAAGAATAACCTCCGGGATAACCTCTTGACTCTGTTTGTGCCATTGACACTTTATTTCGTGTCATTTCATTCTTCCCCCTTTTGGTCGAGAAGGTTTCCTCAATCCCTTGATGCTGAGTCCCAGGTCATTCCAGGATTTCTTTCCCATGTTGCCAGGAAGGTCCACACCCCCGGGAGTCATGTCCCACATAGAGAGGGGGAGGGCAGTGAGTTTGCTTGTTGTGTTGGCTGGAGAGAGAGGGGAATGCTATGTTTTTTATCAGCTATTTTTAAAGTTTTGTTATATGATTTATTCCTGGTGATTTTCAAGAAGTAGAACTGATCTCCTTCTCACCCTCATCCCTCTCCTTCCAACACACCGACATCTACTTTACAATTACATTCAAATGTGTATTGTGCTTCAAGGTAGTAAATTGGATAGATCAGGCTCTTACTTAGTCTAAGGATGTTACCTTTATTGTAAAAACATAGCTTCTTTTATGGAATTGCCTTTAGAGATAGTTAACCAGACACAGGAAAACACGGCTGTTATTTTAAGGTCACAAGGCACTTTGCCTGCTCTGTCTTCTTCCCTTCCCTATTGTTTTCATCCACTTAGCTTCATCCTCACTCCTTCCTCTGCCGGTATTAGTGCCAGAGATCTGTGAGGTTGAGAAGAAGGAGGCCTGGGGGCTATCATGTGGCTGGGAAAGGGGCAGGGAATGCCTCATGCAGATCACACAGTAACAGACATAGTAGATAGACGTAAGTTTGAGTGATCCAATCTATTTCAAATATTAAGTAATGATATTTGATAATTTTCTCAGTGTCAAAGTCATATGGCATTAAAATAAATCTATAATGAGAAATGTATATAATGCAATCTAAATTATTAATTCCCAATGTAAATATTATTTTAAATATATAAAATATTCTCAGTCAAATAGACTTTTAGATGTTTTCTTTTGGGGCAGGGGGTGTGGGGGCATTGGAGCAGAGGCTGGGAAAACACTCCTGCACTGATTCTTCCTAAAGGAGGTTTCAGTGTAGAGGCTTTCTTAGAACAGGTCTATATTTCAAACCTTTACAATTTCAGTAATGATAGTTTATTATTTAGGTACATGAACAGCTGAAGAAAATATAGATAATGGAATTATGTGAAATATTTATACCATATAATATAGGATGCAAAATGCTTTGCATATTGCAGTTATTAAATGTAAATATGATGTAAATATAATTCACAAATTCACTGACATTTTTACTTATTGAATTTACAGAATATTTGGTCAGATTCTTTCAGATTCCATTCATAAGAAAGTATCTAAAATATTCCTGTTAAATATATACTTTCCATTGGGCCAATAAAAATTACTCTTAACAAAATATGTCTATTACTTAAGAATAATTAAAGGATGTTGCAAAAAGTTCTACTTTAGTTGTAATTTCATAAAAGAAAGGTTTCTCTTTTTTTCCCTTATAGGACACACTTCCTCTGTTTAACAAAACTGCCAATTGTCTTCCGGTGGTGGCTCATCCTCCTGCTGTAATCAGAATAAAAAAGCTCTCAATTCTAAATCTTTGCAATCTAATATATACCATGAGCCACATGTTGCTATTGAACACTTGAAATGTGGCTAGTCCAAATTGAGATGTGCACTGGATTTGAAAGACTGATGAAAAAAAGATGACGTAAAATTTCTCATAATTTTTTATTGGTTACATGTTGAAATTGTTTTATTTCAGATATATTGTTGTATTATTAAGCTAAAATCACCTGTTCTTTTTACTTTTTCAACATAGGTGCTAGGAAATTTAAAATGACGTATTTGGCTCACATTTGTGGCTCAAATTATATTTCTGTAGACAGCACAGGACTTTTTTATATCACCAGGGCAGTATAGTCTCAGGATCAGATAGCATCACCTCTGAATATTTCAATCAACCTTTGAGATATGAAAGACTGAGGCCAGGATTCCAACTCAGGACTGCTACAACAGGAGCTCAACGTTGAAAGATTTCTTCCCCTTAAAAACTAAAAACAAATATTAAGTGTAAGAGTAATTCAATTCCCCAGTAAACTCTGTACTGCAGTAATATTGTATATACATTTCCTACCATTGTTCTGTGGTTTGTAGCCATTTTCTTTGTACACTCACTTTACTTCTTTTTAACATTTTTTTATTGTGAAAAATAACATATATACAAAAAAGCAATGAATTTCCAAGTATATTTTAACAAGTAGTTATTCAGCACATTTTAAAGTTTGATATGGGTTACAGTTCCACGATTTTTCATTTTTTCTTCTAGCTGCTTCAAGACACTGGAGACCAAAAGAAATAGGAATATAATAATTCAGCAATTACAGCCATTTGTTAAATCCTATTTTCTCTGTTTATACTCTTCCTTCTCTTTTTGTTTCTTGTGAAAAATAACATATATACAAAAAAGTAATAAATTCAAAGTACATTGCAAAAATTAGTTATAGAACAGATTTCAGAGTTTGGTATGGGTTACAATCCCACAATTTTAGGTTTTTATTTCTAGATGCTCTAAGGTACGAGATACTAAAATAAATATCAATGATTCAGCAATCATATGCGTTTCTTGAACCTGACCTTCTCTGTATAACTCCACCAACACCTTTGATCTTTCTATTCCACTCTTTAAGGGTATTTGGGCTATAGCCATTCTAACATTTTCATGTTGGAAGGGGCTGTCAATAATATGGGATAGGGGGAGGGAACTAGTTGATGTTCTAGAGAGGCTGGCCCTCCTGTTAGGACTTATCTGGTCCAGGGACCTATCTGGAGGTTGTAAGTTTCTGAAAAGTTACCCTAGTGCATGGAACCTTTGAAAAATCTTACATAATGCCCTTGGTGTTTAGGATTGGCAGGAATGGTTTTGGCTGTGGTTTGGTAAGCTATGACAGTAGCAATGTCTAACTGAGGCTTGTGTAAGAGTGACCGGCAGAGTAGTCTCTCAACTCTATTTGAACTCTTTCAGCTACTGATACCTTATTTGTTATACTTTTTCCTCCTTTTAGTCAGGATGGCATTGTTGATCCCATGGTGCCAGGGCCAGGTTCCTCCCTGGAGGTCATCTCCCATGCTGGAAGGGAGACCTACATCCCTGGATTTTCCTTTCTTCTACAAATTCTCTCTTCAAGGATTATTTATCTAGCATCCAAATAACCTGAACACTAACTGCCATTTTTTTTTAATATTATACAAAAACAATTGATAATTATGTGGTTTTACAAGATTCTGAAGTTACCTTCTGAATCATCAAATGTTAAAGTAGGTTTCCTTAGAAAGTATGTTTTATTGCATTCTAATTCTTTGACAATCAGTCTTTAAAATATTCTCGGTTACTCAATTAATCAGAATATGGACCTAATCAGAACATCTTGCTCCCCAGCAGTGCTGAATAAAGAATGTATCACAAGATTTTTGTTAGACTTTAATATAAATTATATTTTCTCACACTAAATTTCTTCTCAAATATTAAATTTTAAAAAGAGGTAAATCAGGTAATATAACTAAAAATAACCATTATATTCTCACTCTAAGAATCAACTGTTATTATATACAATAATGCCCTGGGAAACATGACTTGATGCGTAATCTGGTCAAACTTTTGTAAAGGAACTATGTGTGAATGAGTTGTAGTATATTTGTGTATTAAAGTATCTTCAATTCATAATACTTTTAAAGCATTATCCATTTAGTGCTCTTTTTAAAAATTGAGATATACTTCACATACCATAAAATTCACTGATTGAAAGTGTAATTAAATGGTTTTAGCATAATCATAGAGTTGTAAACCATTAACACAATCAATTTTAGAAATTTTCATCACTCCAAAAAGAAATTCCATACTTCATAGATATCACCCACAATCTCTCGTCTACTCCATCCTTAGGCAACCATTAATCTAATTTCTCTCTCTATGGATTTGCCTATTCTGGGTATTTCATATGCATGGACTCATATAACATGTGGCCTTTTGTGTCTGGTTTCTTTCAATTAGCATAATGATTTCAAGGTTATTCCATGTTGTAACATGTCTCAGTAATTTCTTTTTGTAGCCAAATAAAGTTCCATTGTTAGGGATTTACCACATTTCATTTATCACTTCATCGGTTGATGGACATTTGGGCTGTTTTCACTTTAGGCTATCATGAATAATGCTGCTAAAAACATTCATGTACATGTTGTGTAAACATATGTTTTCAGTACTTTGGGATATACCTAGGAGTGGAATTGCTAGGTTATGTGGTACCATTTTAAACATTTTTAGGAACTTTCAAAATGTTCTCCAATGCAGGTCCCTTGCCCTTTAAAGTTGATTTAATTCTTAAGAGTTACTGGTTGTGTCCATCCCACCCCAAACTACTTCAATTCAATAAGCATTCACTCAGAGCTTATGTGCCAGGTGGTCTGCTTAGCAGAGAAAATAGAGATGACTAAGACATCAACCCTGTCTGCTCTGAAGCCCATGGTATGGTGAAAGACCTCATAGTATGGTAGAAACAAGTAAAAAGTTCTTCCTCCCACCTGGCATCTGCCTTAATAAGGAAGGAAATATTTGTGGCCTAGCAAGTATTGGATGATAGGATGCTCAGATGACTCTGGTAGTTTAAAATCACACAACCAATATTCAGAAAATGCTAGTTTGGGAATTTTTGTTGTTTTTTGCTGCTGCTTTTTATACCTTTACATGAGGCTCAAACTAATTCTACTTTAGCTGTTACTAAAAATTATCTACACCTATTGACACTTTATGGGAAGTTAGTTATGGCCCAATTTTCATTATACAGTCATCCCAGCCACAAATCCTCTATCACAGCCTGACACATAGGGATCTTTGAGATGATTCCGATAGCCAAAGGCAAGCTAAAACTCCCTAAGCCTCTTGTAGAAACTGAAGAGATGCCTAGGGAAAAGAATGAAGAGTATACAAAAAATTTCAGTGAAAGTGATATCATAAAACGCAAGGGAAGAGAATGTTTCGAGAAAGATATAGTTAATAATGTTAAACACTGCATAGAATTTTTACTAGAATAAACCAAAAAGGGTCCACAAACTTAAGTAATTATCACTGGAGATGTTATTAAGAACAATTTCAGTGGTGTACAGGGAGCAGTAGGTAGAAAAGAGGACGGGATGTGAAGCAAACTATCTTTTAAAATTTTTGTGAAAGTAATGGAACAGATGGACATGTTTCTATGTTGAGAGGAAGAAATTAATGGAGGAAAGGCTAAAATGATAGGAGAAAGAGAGTAAGAGAGGTTCCTCTGGAATGGATATGATAAGCAGCAATGGAGTAGAGTTAACCTTGGACAAGAGAGGGGATTTCTCTAAGAGGAATTTAAGACATGTTTCTGAGAGAGAAGAATGTATACCAATGCAGAAGTTCAGGTGCATGAATTCGTGATGGAGAAGAGTTAAAGAAATATAATAACTACTCCTTTGTATAGCACTTTATATGTTAAAGCAATTTTATACTCTTGATGTATTTGAGTCTCATATTTACCCTGAAAATAGGCTCAAGAAGACCGAATGACTTCCCCGAAGTCTTGCAGCTAGTAAGCAGCAGAGGTGCTTCTTCCAACACAAAATCCCGGGCCCTTTCACTTATGCCACATGCCTCAAAAATTATGTAGAAGCAGGGGAGTAAGAAGGTGAAGGGACTATGGGAAGTGTGACAAGCTTGGCAATATCAAGGAACATATCTCTTCCAGTAACTGAAGGAAATTTTTGCAGATATTAGATTTCTGTGGTTACTTCAATAAAGAAAGGTTAAAGAATGTTTTCCATATGTGTGATGGGTGCTTTTATCAAGACGGATAAAATAGGCATAAAGTCATCTTATTAGAATTCAGGACAAATGGTCTGACTTATATGGTGGTCTATTTCTCTGTAGTGAAGACCACTGAGGCCATTCTGTTAGAATTAACTCAGCATGCAATATCATGACACAAAATGGCTATTACTCAAATAAGATAGACAAAATATATAAACACAATAGGCCATTACTGATAAGAATACATCCGATTGCTGGTGACTTAATCTTCTCCATTGGGATGCGAAAAACAATTCTTACAATTGATAATTTTTGAGGATTCTATCTGATGCAATGTTTCTTAACACAACACTCCACTTCAATTTTGAATGTCATCAGTCAAAATCCCAGGGAATTCTTCTACTGGAATGCAAGTGTACCCCAAACAGAATAGATCCAAATAGACGTACTCCAAGACATTTACTAATCAGAATGTCAGAGGTCAAAGAGGAAGAAAGAACCTTGAAAGGAGCAAGAGAAAAGCAATCCATCATGTACACAGGAAGCCCAATAAGACTATGCGTAGATCTCTCAGCAGAAACCATGGAGGCGAGAAGAGTGGGATGATACATTTAAATTATTAAAAGAGAAAAACTGCCAACCAAGAATTCTGTATCCAGCAAAATTGCCCTTCAAATATGAGGGAGAACGAAAACATTTTCAGACAAAAAAATCACTGAGAGAATTTGTGACCAAGAGACCAGCTCTGCAAGAAATACTAAAGGGAGCACTAGAGACAGGTATGAAAAGACAGAAGAGAGAGGTGTGGGGAAGGGTGTAGAAAGGAAGACTATGAATAAATGTAAAAAGAAGGAAAATCAAATATTTTGATTTGGTAAGATATTGGGTAACTGGAGCTGAAGGGATACAGACTGTGCAACAGGACTGATATAAAAACTCAGAAATGGACAGCACAACACTACCTAACTGTAATACAAGTATGTTAAAACACTGAATGAAGCTGAATGTGAGAATGATAGAGGGAGGAGGTCTGGGACATAAATGAAATCACAAAGAAAGATAGACAATAAAGGTTGAGATGGTATAATCTAGGAATGCCTAGAGTATATAATGATAGTGACTAAATGTACAAATTTAAAAAATGTTTTTGCATGAGGAAGAAAAGGAATGTCATTACTGCAGGGTGCTTAAAATAGATGGTAATTAATATTTTTAAAATTTCGACTTATGTGTGAGACTAAAGCAAAAAAATGTTTATTTGGTACAAAATTTATATTTTGACTAGTGCATCTCCTAATATAACTTATGTAGATAGTTGGCATGGAACTTTGGGTAGGACGTGAGATTTTGTTGGTTTGTCCAGGTGACGCCCTGATGAATCCCAGAGTGATCTGATCAGTGAGTGGAAAAGTATTTGCAAAGTCCCCTTTTGGGGAATGGTGAGAATGGGTGAAAATTTAACCTCCCCAAGTTGAATTCCTGATATTCTCACAAGCAGTGTGGACAACCAAATTTATAGGCTGAACCCCCAGTCTTGGGGTTTGTTCACATGAAATTTAACCCCACTTAAAATTAGGCCTAAGAGTCACCCCCAAGAGAACCTTTTTTGTTGCTCAGATGTGGCCTCTGTCTCCAGCCAATACAACAAGCAAACTCACCACTCTCCCTTGTCTATGTGGGACATGACTCCCAGGGGTTCTTCCTGGCAACGTGGGACAGAAATCCTAGAATGAGCTGAGACCCAGCATCAAGGGATTGAGAAAACCTTCTCAACCAAAAGGGGGAAGAGTGAAATGAGAAAAAGTGTCAATGGCTGTGAAATTCCAAACAGAGCTGAGAGGTTATCATGGAGGTTATTCTTACGCATTAAGTGGATATCACCTTGTTATCCAAGATGTAATGGAGAGGCTGGAGGAAACTGCCTGAAAATGTAGAGCTGTGTTCCAGTAGCCATGTTTCTTGATGATGATTGTATAATGATATAGCTTTCACAATGTGACTGTGATTGTGATAACCTTGTGTCTGATGTTCCTTTTATCTACCTTGTCAACAGACGAGTAGAACATATGAAATAAAAATAAATAATAGGGGGCGGGCCATGGTGGCTCAGCAGGCAAGAACGCTTGCCTGCCATGCCAGAGGACCCAGGTTCAATTCCCGGTGCCTGCCCATGTAAAAAAAAAAATAAATAAAATAAAATAAAGCATGTTTCTAAAAATAAATAAATAAATAAATAAATAAATAAATAAATAATAGGGGGAACAAATGTTAAAATAAATTCAGTTTGAAATGCTAGTGATCAATGAAAGGGAGGGGTAAGTGGTATGGTATGTAAAATTTTTTTTCTTTTTGTTTTTGTTTTATTTTTCTGTTGTCTATTTCTGAATTGATGCAAATGTTCTAAGAAATGATCATGATGATGAATATGCAACTATGTGATGATATTTTGAATTACTGATTATATATATAGAATGGAATGATCATATATTAAGGATGTTTGTGTTTCTTTCTTGTAATTTTTTTAATTAATAAAAAATTATTTTTAAAAACATTATCTTGAAATTTATATTTAAATCATTTAATATGCTCTTTTCAAAAATTCTTATCATCATTTAAACCCCAAGTCTTACTAAGAAGGTAATTGAGAGAGACAGCCATAATATTTGCAGTGTTCATTGAGGTCATTGTTGAGGAAAGTAGATGGCAGCACACAGTAATGTTATGCAATAACTTAGGAATCAAAAATCTCTGCGGTATCATTAGATCAAAGAACAAATTGCAAAGGAAATCAGTAAACACCTTGTGATGAACGAAAACAAGAATGCAATATTTCAAAATACATGGGATGCAGCAAAGATAAAACTCAGAGAAATTCATAGCACTAAATGCTTACATTAAGAAAGAAAGAGCTAAAATCAAAGCCCTAAATGCACACATAGAGGAGCCAGAAAAAGCACAGCAAACTAAACTCAAAGCAAACAGAAGGAAAGAAATAACAAAGATTAGCATAGAAATTAATGAAATAGAGAATAATAATAATAATAAAAACAGCATTAATAAAACCCAAAGTTACTTCCTTGAAAAGATTAATAAAGTTGACAGATCCTTAACTAGACCGACAAAAAAAAAGAGAGAAAAGATACAAATAAACAGAATCAGAAATGAGAGGTGGGAGCATTACTACTGACCCCATAGAAATAAAAAGGATCCTAAGAGAATACTATGAACAACTGTATACCAACAAATTAGATAATGTGGATGAAATGGACAAATTCCTAGAAACACATGAAAAACCTACACTGATTCTAGAATAAATTGAAGATCCTGACTAACCAATAACTAGTAAAGAAATTGTATCAATAATCGAAACCTCCACAAAGAAAAGCCCAGGACCCAGAAGGCTTTACAGGTGAATTCTACCAAACATTCCAAGAAGAATTAATACTATTCCTGCTCAAATTCTTCCAAAAATTTCAAGAGGAGGGAACACTCGCTAATTCATTCTATGAGGCCAGTATCACCCTGATATCAAATCCAATAAAGATACTATAAGAAAAGAAAATTACAGACCAATTTCTCTTATGAATATAGTTACAAAAATCCTCAACAAAATACTTGCAAATAGAATTGAACAGTACATTAAAAGAATTATAAACCATGATCAAGTTGGTTTTATCCCAAAGTTACGCAAGGATGGTTCAACATAAGAAAATCAATTAACGTAATACACCACATTAATGAAGCTAAAAGAAAAAAATACATAATTATCTCCACTGATGCAGAAAGGCATTTGACAAAATCCAGCATCTTTTCTTGATAAAAACACTTCACAAAATAGGAATAGAGGGAAACTTCCTTAACATGATAAAGGGCATATATGAAAAAACCAACAGTTGCCATCATACACAAGAGTGAAAGACTGGAAGCTTTCCTTCTAGGATTTGGAACTGGACAAGGATGCCCACTATCACTGCTGTTACTCAACATTGTATTAGAATTTCTAGCCAGAGCACTTAGACAAGCAAAATAAAATGCATCCAGAATGGAAAGGAAGAAGTTAACCTTTCACTATATTCAGAGAGTCTATAGGTAGAAGGTACTGAAAAATCTACCACAGAGCAAATTCAGCGAGGTGGCAAGGTACAAAATCAACACACAAAAATCAGCAGAGTTTCTATACACTAGTAATGAGCAAGCTGAGGAAAAAATTAAGAAAAAAACACCATTTACAACTGCAACTAATAGAGCCAAATTATCGTGAAGTAATTTAATAAAGAATGTAAATGTCTTACACACAACTGCAAAACTTCGCTAAAAGAAATTATAAAATATCTTAATAAATGGAAGGACATTCCATGCTCATGGATTGCAAGACTAAATATTGTTAAGATTTATACTCAAAATGATTTCTAGATTAAATACAGTCCCGATAAAAATTCCAATAACCTACTTTGTAAAAATGGAAAAACTAATTATCAAATTCATTTGGAAGGGAAGGGGCCCCACATAGGTAAAAACATCTTTAAAAAGAAGAACAATGTTGGAGGACTCACTGACTTTAAAGTTTATTAAAAGTGACAGTGGTCAAAACAGCATGGTACCAACACAAGGACAGATATATAGACCATGTAATAGAACTGGGAGTTCAGAAATAGACCTTCACAAACTACAGACAATTGATTTTTTTTTTTTATGAATTCATTAATTATTTATTTTACTTTAAAGCTTTAACACATAAAAGTAATTAACTTTTAGTTTTAAAAATAGTTGGTCGAACTGATGGGGGGAGAGAGAGAGAGAGAGACAGACAGAGAGAGAAAGGGATAGAGAGAGAGAGAGAGAGGCAGAAAAGGAGAGACAGAGATAGGGAGACACAGAGACACACACACAGAGAAAGAGAGGCTGAGAGAGAGAGAAAGGGATAAAGAGAGAGAGAGGTAACACAGAGAGACTGAGAGAGAGAGGCAGAGAGGGAGAGAGTAATGGAGAGAGAAAGATAGAGAGACAGAGACAAAGAGAGAAAGAGAGAGAGGCAGAAAGGGGGAGAGACAGAGAGAGGTCGAGAGAGAGATAGGGATAAAGAGAGAGAGACACACACAGAAAGAGAGCCTGAGAGAGAGAAAGGGATGAGAGAGAGAGAGACACAGACAGAGGCAGAGAGGGAGCGCAATAGGAGAGAGAAAGAGATAGAGAGACAAAGAGAGAAAGAGGCAGAAAGGGGGAGAGGCAGAGAGAGGGAGAGAGACAGGGATAAAGAGAGAGAGGGACAGAGAGAGAGAGCGATGGAGAGAGAGAGAGAGAGAGAGAGAGAGAGAGAGAGAGAGAGAGAGAGAGAGAGAGAGAGGTAACACAGAGACTGACAGAGAGAGAGAGACAGAGACAGAGAGGCAGAGTCAGAGAGAGAGAGAGCAATGGGGAAAGAGAGACAGAAGAAAGACAGACTGAGCGACACAGAGAGACAGAGAGAGACAGAAAGAAAGAGACAGACATAGAGAGACAGAGAGGAAGACAGAAAGAGATGAGAGAGAGAGAGAGAATTATCAAAATGCAAAGTGACCCACCACAGTGAACTAGAAAGAAAAGTATCGGGCCCAGACTGAGAATACATTCCATCTCAGGAAGGAAAATCACCAACTTTAGCAATTGCATGAAATGTAAATTGACATTAAATAGTGGAGGTGGAGGCCTGGGCCTTGCCAGAAGTATCAGACAATTGATTTTTAACAAGGTTGCTAAGTTCACTCAATTGGGAAAGAAGTGTCACTCCAACAAATGGTCTAGGAGAATCAGATATTTATATGCAAAAGAATGGAGGAGGATCCCTATCTCACACTACATACAAAAACTAACTCAAAATGGATCAAAGATCTAAATATAAGAACTGTGACTTGGGGCTGACATCATGGGATCAACAATGCCAACCTGACCAAAAGGGGGTAAGGAAGTATAACAAATAAGCTGTCATTGGCTGACAGAGTTCAAATAGAGTCAAGAGGCTACTGTGAAGGTCATTCTTATGCGTCAGTTAGACATTACTACCCATCATAGCTTGCCAACCTCCAACCAAAATCACTCCTGCCAATCTCAAAGAACACCAAGGGCATTATTCAAGATTCTGCAAAGGTTCCATGCACTAGGGTAACTTTCTGGGGGCCTGCAACCTCCAGATGGGTCCCTGGACTGGTTAAGTCCTGAAATGCAGAGGGGCAAGCTTCTCCAGAACATTGGGTAGTTCCATCCCCTTATCCCATATTACTGACAACCTCTTCCAACATGGAAAAGTTAGAATGGGCACAGCCCAAATATCTGTAAAGAGTGGGAAAAGGATCAAAGGTGATTGTGGAGTTATACAGGGAGGATAGGGCTTGCTAAATGAGTACAATTGCTGAATCATGATGTTGATATTTTTTTTAGTCTCCAGTATCTTAAAGCAGCTAGAAGTAAAAACCTAAAATTGTGGAATTGTAACCCATACCAAACTCTGAAATCTGTTCTACAACTAAATGTTGCAATGCACTTTGAAATTTATTGCTTTTTTGTATATATGTTATTTTTCACAAAAAAGAAAAAGTTGATGGCAATGTTAAATGCACAGCTATATGATGATACTGTGAACGATTGATTGTACACTTTGGATGATTACATGGTATGTGAATATATAATACATGTCAATAAGAATGAAAGAAAAAGAGCTAAGACTATAAAACTCCCAGAAGAAAACGCAGGGGTGCATCTTCAGGACCTTGAACTTGTGTCAGCTGATAATTTTTTAATACTTGACACCCAAAGCACAAGCAACGAAAGAAAAAACAGATAAATGGGATCTTTTCAAATTTTGTGTATCAAAGGACTTTATCACAAAAGTAGAAAGACAACCTACTCAATGGGAGAAAATATTTGGAAACCACATATCTGACGAGTGTTTACTATCCCGAATATATAAAGAAATCCTACAATTCAACAATAAAAAGACAAAAAAAATCAATTTGAAAGTGGGCAAAAGACTTGAATAGACATTTTTCCAGAAGGGATATACAAATGGCTAAACAGTACATGAAGAGATGCTCAACAACACTAGCTATTAGGGAAATGGAAATCAAAATCACAATGAGATATCATTTCACACCTACCAGAATGCCTACTATTAAAAAAAAAAACAACAGAAAATACGAGTATTGGGAATTAGGAACACACATCCATTGCTGGTGAGAATAAAATGGTGCAGCCACTGTGGAGGACAGATTGGCAATTCCTCAGGAAGCTAAGTTAGAATTACCATATGACCTGGCAATGCTTCTATTAGGTATATACCCAAAAGAACTGAAAGCAGGGACTTGAACAGATGATATCTGCACACCAATGTTCACAGCCTCATTATTCACAACTGTCAAAAGATGGGAAGCAACCCAGGTGTCCATCAACCAATTAATGGATAAACAAAATATGGTATTTACATACAATGGATTATTCAGCATTAAAAAGGAATGAAGTTCTGGTTTATGCAACAACATGGATGAACCTGAAGACATTATGTTGAGTGAAATAAGCCAGACACAAAAGGACAAATATTGTATGATCTCAATGATATGAAATAGAATAAGCAAACTCGTAGAGTTAGAATCTAGCATATAGGTTACCAGGGGCAGGGTTGGAGGTAGGGTATGGGGAGCTAAAGCTTAATTTGTACAGAATTTCTGTTTGGTTGATTGTAAAGTTTTGGAAATGGATGGTGTAATGGCAGCACAACATTGTGAATGTAATTAACAGCACTGAATTATACATGTGAATGTGCTTAAAAAAGGGAAATTTTAGGTCACATACATGTTACTAGAATAAAAATTAAAAGATAAAACATAACACCATATTTATAACACAGTGAACCCTATTGTAAATGATGGACTGTAGTTAATAGTACAATTATAAAAAAAAATCTGTGTGGTAAGGCAAATCTGCTTTAGAAATAAGTCTACACTCAATGAAAAGGCATTAGTCCACAGAAACTTTGAATCTTTATTTTTTTCTGGAGCTTTTTTAATTTTTGTTGAGGCAGGGACCTCCTTTGAGGTGACAGTAGTGAGTGGTTTTGTAAGCATTGACTTGCTTATCTTTTTTTTGCCTGACGCTCACTTCAATAAGCTCTGAATGTCTCAATGACCAGTTCTTATGATCTACCTGGCCACTTCAAGTATAACTTGTGCCTTAGGAAAAGGGAACAAGGCAACTAGTCTTTTATAGCTTCACCAAACCCCCTTCTATGACTTTGATAATCCTCGCAGGAAAAGGAACTGAGCCAAGGAAGAGCTTCAAAGGTAGAGGTCTCCAGGCGCGTAGGGCAAGACTGTAAATGTCCATCTGGACTTCTGATAACCACATGATTAAGGGACAAGAGCTGTGTGACATTATGAAGGCAGAAACTCTAGTACACTGCAGGGATGCAGGCTTTATCCATCCATCTACTGTTTGGCACTTTTGTTATTTCCTCCCAAGGGATGGTTGCTTTTCTCTGTAGGCTACATGGGAAGTTAGAGAAGCTGGAAAAGCAATTTATTTTCTTTTCCTCTCCTTCTTAACCATTTCCCCTAATCCTGAGACACAAGGTCCCTGCTTTGTCCTTGGCAGTGGGGGATGGGGGTGGGGATTGTCAGCCTCTAGAGCAACTTCCCCCAACCCTTCCAGTAAACGAAGAGAAAGTTAATTTTAACAAGAAGCCAACTAAGAATCCAGAGAAGTTTTTTAAAATGAACAATATTTTCCTTTGATTAAAATGTCAAGTTGAGCTTATGCACTGTATCATATATTTTCACTTTCATGTCAGTCTGTACTTTCTCTAACAGAATGAGTTTATCTGTTGAAAATGACAACACAGAAAATGAAATAATATTTCAGTTTGGTTATTTAGCCCAAATAGAAGCTATTGTCTTCTAACCTTAAATGGCTAGTTTGGTAATAGTTCTTTCTTGATCCTATGCCAAATATAATTTTAACTGATTAAATCTGCCTTTATTCCTTCACGTTACCATGTTGTAAGAATATGTTTTACAGCAAGATTCAGAAATTAAGAAATTTTGAAAGCCTCATTTCAGTTTTTATATTTCCCTTATAAAAAGCTTATCTAGTGTGTCTGAACCTCTTTTAGGTAGTAGAACACTCAACTAATGACTCACGTTTCCTCCAAATGCTCTTGTGCACACAGCTTCTACTTTATGTGTAAATCACTCTGAGTTGGAGGAAATAGAGAAAATGAAGAAGTTTTGGAACAGGATTACCAAATAGGTTATTCATGTAGGTTATTCCTATTCCTTTTAAGGCAATAAGTCAGATTTTCAGAGCAGTCAATCATCACAATACATTATGAGAACATATTGAGGAAGCACAGTATAATCTAATATTTAAAAAAAATTAACATTAAACATTAAGCTTCTATTGCTTATTCCAAAGCTATAACAAGTATTTTAAAAATGCTCAGATTTTCAGAGCAGTCAATCATCACAATACATTATGAGAGAACATATTGAGGAAGCACAGTATAATCTAATATTTAAAAAAAATTAATATTAAACATTAGGCTTCTATTGCTTATTCCAAAGCTATAACAAGTATTTTAAAAATGAAATTTTAAAGTCAGATTTTTATTTTTTTAGTACGAAATACCCTAAATATTCTTAGTTAAAACACAATAAAAGTTTCCAAAAGTAATGAAGTTTGGTTTATTTTTAAAAGAAATTAAAACAAAATAGTGCATTGTCAACCTAGATACGGGCACTCTCGCCACCTTTCCGAGAGCAATGTGTTAAAAACCTTAGACTCTATACATTTTGACCCATTCTTAAAATTACATATTATTTCATTTTACAGATGAAGAAACAGAAACTTAGATTAAGTTACTTCCCAAGTTCAAATAACAATTTAGCAGCAGAGATAGTATTCAAATCTATGCTTCTCTGATTCAAAGCTTACACTTAATTCCTATATTATAAAGTTCACTCAACAATATTGGATTTGTTTTTAAAAAGTATATCCATAATGGAATGATATGCAGCAATTAAATATGCTGTTAGTACAAGCATATTAAATGATGAGATCATAAATAGTAAAAGTAAGTTTAAAAATATGATTTTAATTTTATTAAAATATATAAACATTTAAATAAAGCAGATATATGTGATAGATATTCAGATGTGTATCAAAAGAGACTGGTGAGATTATAGGTAACTTCTTTTCTTCATTTTGTTTATCTGTTTTTCTAAATTTTCTTTTTTTTGCATTAAATGTTTTCCTAAAATGTCAAATTTCAGTTCTCCACCTTAATCTGTAATTTTAAGACACAATCTACTTTCATTTAAAAAGGTACATGAAAATGAAAGATACATCAATTTAAAAACAGAATACTTCAGGGGGGTATAAGGGAGAATTCAGTGGTAGAATTCTCGCCTGCCATGCAGAAAACTCAGGTTCAATTCCCAGCCCATGCACTCCACCCCACCCCAAATCAACAAATGGTGCTGCAATAACGGGATATTCACATGGAAAAAGAAAGAAATGTGACCCCCACCGTATCACACACACACACACAAAAATAGATTTCTACAATTCTATAGGGGTCCATTCTTGATTTCTTTTTATTTGAAAGAAGAAACACTATAATTTATAGCAAAAGGAAAGAACAACAGACATACTGGGCTGGGACAGCAAGTGTCCCTGGGGTTACCACCAACTGGCCTTTCATCTGTAGGGTGAATGGCTTTACCCCACACTCTAATCCTGGCACTGAATTTTGCACCTTAACATGAGAGAAGACTACAGTCCAAAACAGAGACTCCCAAGCTGGTGAAAAATAGTGTCAAGAACTCATGTTTATTTATTGATAAAGGATAAGGATAGGAAAAACACAGACTTCCTAACTTTCCCATGTTGATCTTTATTAGTAAAACTGCTCAGCATGTTTATTCAGTCTGCAGCTTCTTTCCACGTGACTTACAAGGTGTTATTTTAACACGAATGGAACTCACTGAGCGATGCGACTAACTGAGGTTCATGCAATTATTAGCCATGAGTTCTAGCCCAGCAAAGAGAATATATTCTTGGTAGATTTGTTAAAAGGCTCTGAGAGGAAGGAAGAGACTTAAGTGAGAATTTCCCTCAGATAACAACATTTTAGTTTAAAGAAATCCTGCTTAGTTATAGTCCCCAAATATTATATATGAATAATTTAGAACGAAGTTGGAACCTTGCATTTTTTAAAAGAAATTCTCAATGTTTTGTTTTCCTGCTAAACTCCCCATTGTCATAAGGCAAACACATTTAATACATTTAATGGATAAGCTAATCCTTTTACTCTTCTTTCTGGGTAAGACTGGTTGAGTTTTAGTTAGAGCCAATGACTGTTGAGTTCTCTTACTACAATACAAATCCTTGTTTTATTACAATATATATTCTTTCCACAAGTTAAAGTACCAGCTACTTTAAAGACTTTACTTGAATTTGTATTACTTTTCTACGTATATGTACATCATAGATAATTTTGAAAATATCAAAAAGCACAATGAAGATTAAAATCACCCACGATCCCACCACCCAGAGAAAACCCCTATTATTAATAGTAAAAATTATTTGGGAAGTAGTTTGAAAGGGTACAGTAAAAGGACTATAACATTTAAATAGAAATAGAAGAAAAAAAGAAAACAAAGACATTTGAATTCTCTTTGAAATAGTGGAAATAAAGATAACTTGTTCACAAATATGTTTCCCTTCCTCTTTGGAATTATCTGAGAAGTAGAATCAGTGTAATTAATAAACTGTGAGAGTCAATTCTCTAGCCTAAATCAAATACTCACTTATACCTGTGGTGGTCACTGTATAGAAAAGGAACATTTTCCAACCATCAGGCATTTGCAGAAAAAGGCTCCAAATCACCAAATTATGGTGACACATGAATGAACAAAGGGTTAGGCAAACTATCATCAAAATCCATTACTTACTTCTACTGAATTTCAGATTTCATTCTCCTTAATCCCCAAAAGAATAAAGATAAAAAATTGCTATTTTTCTTGTGGCATTTATATGTGATAAATATTTTGTGCTCCTAATTTTCAAAGAAAACATACAATCATGGGAAAAGAAACCCATGGTTGTTAGAAAGGGACATACTCAGGAGTCACCTGGAGAAGGCCAAAAAGCTATCGAACAGATTTGAGAAGATAGCATTTTTTTAGTCTATAAAAGATATTTAGTTTCAGATCTATTTCTCAGAACACAAGTCTCCTGTGACTATGAAAATAAGGGTTCTGTGAACAAATATGTTTGGAAAATGCTTTTTAGTAGATACTCCTCTTGAGCTTATTGCTCACTAGCATATTAAGGGCTCTGAGCAGTCAAGGAGAAAGAAAACAATTTACCTTTGTTTCAAACAATGCTTCCAAACTTATTTGAACATAAATCCTTTGGTATTATAGCACCTATTAATAACCTGAGGAACTCAGAATCCAAGGAATGCATTTCAGGAAGGTCATTAGCCTTATTAGTGATCCATAGTTCACCAAGATAAACAATGCTATATTTAAACTTACACAGACTCAAGGTGAATGATTTATAGTGAGAAATATTTACTTATAGAAAGCAGAATGCATGGGTGAATTTTACAGTATGCAAATTAAATCTCAATAAAGCTGGGTTTTTTTTTTTTTTTTTTAAGAAATCAATATGCTTGTGCTTCAGATATACTGAGACGTAGAGTTAGAGTTACTTGGTGAACAAAAGATCATAGCAAAAGGACTGTTTGAAAGAAAATTTTTGCTGGCCAAAATGACTAATCTCTGGCCCACAAGGGGCAATATATCTTTAGAATGTTTTCCAGATTCTGTGCTATAATGTTTTCCAGATTCTGTGCTTCTCTTCTCTCAACAATGCTGGATAAATACTATACAATTCTATCCCTTCTAGCTTTTCCTTTCAAACATTCTGGGTAAAACTTATAAATTAATCCAATTAAGTTCTCCTAACAGTATAAGAAAGTGAATTCAGACTCCAGGGTGAGAATGAACAGCAGCAGTCATTGTCTAAACAGGCCAGCATTAGCAAAGCATTTTTTAAACCTCATGTTTTTCCTGACATACATATATGACAAAATATTTTAAAAAGGAAAAGATAAAGATGTTTTAATTGCAAATCTTTAGAAATAACATATAAAGAATATGTGTTATATATATATTTGTAGTCTTATATGCCCTAAAACACATCAAATATACCCTACTTGAGAAATCTCAAAGCTAAACATCTCTCTTCTAAGAACAGATATAAAAATTGACAAGATAGATACAAGCACTAAAATCAGAACCACACTGTAAGCTTTCTTACTAAAGCTGACAGATAAAAGAATGATCTCATTTGCTACCATAGATTATACTAGCCTAAATGAAGTCTCAATAGTCATTTTATCTCAGTTCTTTTAGACATTTTTATCACCCCTAAAAACAAATACAGATATCATAAAAAGAAAACGACAATTTTATTCGCAAACTGTTTAATGAACTATTATGCTAAAAATATCAATCTTTAAAAATGTATAAGGCCAAAATAATTATGGCATTAAGAAATTTTAAGTAAAAGTTTCAAAGATAAACTACTTTTAATAGTCATTTTCAACAGTTTAGCAGCAAGAGGTTACTTCCTTAAAGACCAGCAACTGTTTTAGATTCAGTTTCTGCTAGTGCTATGCAGAGCATCCACGATGGTTTTATTGTATTCTGCAATCTGCTTGGTCACATTCTTCATAACTGGCCGGTAATCACTCTCTTGACTCTTGGTTGCTATGTCTAATTACGTGAGTTAGGGGGAACACTGTCAGTAAAAACATTAATCTATTATGGCCCCAAAAGGAACTGAATCATGCTGATATTTTTCTTACTGAAAAACGAAGATGGTAAAGAAATAGTACAATTAAAAAAGATTTTTTCAAAAAATATATTTTAACAAATTAAGAATCAATTGAAAATCGAAAAGACCAAGCAAAACTCATTTCAAAATATTTACTTTTAGTACAATTTTTTTTACATTTAGTATACTATGCATCGCAATCCAATTCTGGTCTTAGAATAATCTAATGCTCAGAAGGACACTGGACTTCAGCAAATTGTGATTGTGAGTCTTCCGTTTTTAAACTAAATTTCACTGCCTCTGGGAACAGACCCTTAAAACATCTGGAGGTAAATGGAGTCCATGTTGTCTCTGAGCTATAGTGATAAGAATTCTATATACATCCTAATTCTTGTAGAGTGGAAACTATGTTTTATTCATTAATTCCCCACATAGTTTAGTGTTTTGCATATATTAGCAAGCATTTGATAAGTGTGTTAAATTGAGTTTCACTTGAGTAAAGAAATTCTTACCAAAAAAAAAAAAAACTCAGTCAAATTCATTTGCAGCTTTTTAAAGGATACACTCTTTCATCACAAAGTTATTTTGCTCATGGTGTTGCCACTTCCTCTCCAAATTTGTAAGCTAAAAACACAAAAAAGTTAATATCCAAATTAAAAACATTATACACCCTTTAAGAGAATAAGAAAAAATTAAATCTCATCAACTTCAATTTCATTGAGATAAAGCCAAGACAAACAAAAAATAAATTGAGGAAAGATAAAACACTAGTAAATACATTAATAAATACAATGTTGAATTATATAATAGGCTTTAATTATACATTTATTTCAATTAGAAAATATTTATTATATGAATGAACATGCCAACTGAAAGGCAATTTATGATTTTTTCCTTTTCTAAAAGAAATTTAAAAAGAAAAATGGTACATTATAGGAATATCTCCTAGAAATCTGTAAGTCTAATGCCAGAAATGTAATATATATTCTAACACTGACAAAGGTTCAGCTGTATAGGAGAAACTTCCTTATTTCCAGGGCTAAATTTCCTGTCTAGTTCCACAAGCTGTGATAAGAGCAGAGCTGCAGTGTAAAGATTATAAGAGGGTTGGTAAAAAGTTGGCACTGTTACAATAATTTCTGCATCAACAGGAAGCTAATGTGGATATTATATTGATGGTTGCTTCCTGAGAAGACAATTTTACTGTTATAGAATTAAACTGTTTTTATGATTTAATTAACCTTGTAACTCTGGGTTACAGTCTTTCTTTTTTAAGATGCACCTATTTCTTTTTTTTCCTAAGCAAGGGGCCATGTGAAAAATGAAACACTAAAATAATGTTTAGGCTGTACTTTTCAAAGACCTTAAAAATCAGGTAACTTGATGCAGCAATAATAATTCTTTATACTATTATACTAAAATTATTTTCAGGGTATAAGTCTGGTCTTGGGGTAGCTTCCAATTCCATTGCTTCCTCCAAAGAGATAACTCTAGATAGTAGAATGATCTGTAACTAATTAATTATGTAAACTGTATCTGCTATGAATTAACACTACTAAATCATATCTAGCACCTTCAGACAGGACCTTGAAGTTAGGAGGGTCTTAAGGAAGTAGTCAGCACTTTTTGGCAGTAAATCTTCAATAACCTTTTACAAAGTCAAGTACCAGATTATTTTCTCTTTGTCTCATACAAAGAGTTGGCCTTCTTATAATGCAGCCAAATTCTTAGGTACTGTATAAATAATGCTAAAACAGCAGTATCTATTTATGCCAGATGGTCAAATTCCTTCAAGTTATTATGGTATTTCAAATGAAAATTTCTAGAATAAATATAAGTAGAGAGGTTACAATTCTACTTGTATGGTAGAAACTTATTTAAGGTCTAACACTAACTTTGAAAGATAAATAAGGTTACAGCAAAATTTTTTTTCAAATTTATTGATATTTATATCATTGTCTTGCTTTTGAACCTCTAAGAACATTATGAAACACAAACTAGTTTTAGAAAATCTGTTTTTACCCACAAACTTATTTAAAGAATCTGTTATATACAATTACTTACAGTTTTCAAAAACTAGTCTTTAAGAAAAGCTGCAAAAAATAGGAGACCAGGATTTGATTTTTATCAGTTGGGATTCATAAAAGGCAACAAGTATTATGGAGGATTATAAGTTTTGACTTATGCTATGATTTCTTATTATCAATATATGGATTTTAGAATACGATTAGTACCTAATGTGCGAAAAAAACAAGGTAATCATTGACTGGCTCTAAAAAATGTTTGTCTGGTATTTTTCATTTAAGTATCTGCTCAGTGGAAGAAGAAGGCCAATATTCCATGAGAAATGTCAATTTTTTTTTCTAAGAACTATTTAAGACAATGACTTCACCAACTTTTACTTACGGTTCTTCACTAGCACCCATCATCACTCTGTTTAGAGTGGATTATGTTAACACTTTCAAGTCTATAGCTAGGTTTGTATATTATGAAATAGCGACAGAATAACTGATAAATCTGAATTATGTAGAGCAGTGATTTCTAAGCTTATAGCATAAGACTTCACCTCTTTGAAAAAGAATATAAAGTACATCTTTTTTTAATGGAGAACCATGCAGTGTTTATGTCATAAATATATCATCAAAAGAGAAAAGAGGCTGAAAGCATTTAAGAAAATAAGTATTTAAAGACCATATGCATAGTATGATTTCATTTTTTTGAAAAGAATACACTATGTATGTCTAATCACAAAGGAAAAATGTCTGCAAGGATAGTATACCAAAACATTAATATAAGTTATTTCTGGATAATAAGAAATCAAGTGGCATTATTTTTTTCCCCACCATAATCACAGTACTATAGAAAAAAAAGGACATTTTTAATATATTTAATATTTATAAATCAGAGTTTAGAATTGCTAAAATAGATTAATTAGATATGGGAATGGCTGATCGTTTTCATATGATTTTGAAATGATTTTGAAATTGATTTTGCTATGATAAAACACTTCATTCAACAATCCAACAAATTCCAACTGAACACTTACTATGTGCCTACCACTTGCACAATGCTGGGTATAGAGTGAATGAGACAGACATCGTCTCTGTCCTCACAAAGCTCACAAACTAGAAGACTTCAGGCACCATTCAGGTATTTTCCAATGTGATGAATGATATTAAAAAGGGGGTGTTGGGTATAAGTATGTGCAGCCTGAGTAAAAAGCCATAGACTTGAATCAAGATGTTCATGGATAAGACTGTTCTTTTTTATTTGAATAATCTTAAAACTAGAAATAACCTAAATGCCCAACAAAGGAACCAGTTACATAAATTAGACTATGTCAATGTAATCAAATATTATATAGCTATAAAGCATCATATTTTAAAATATATCCATTGACAAGGGAAACTACTTACAATGTATAGTTAAATGATAAAAGCAAGCTTAAATTACTATGTGGAATATAGTGTCATTTCTGTAAAATAAAGAAAAATAAATGTATATTTATGTATATGTACAAACGTGTGTGTACATATAACACACCCAAACAGACTAGAAGGACCCAAAGCAAAATGACAAGAGTTATTTCTTCTGGGTGTTGAGATATGTATGCATCCTTAGTGTTTATTTTCTTTCTTTGTGATTTATAGATTTCCTAACCTTCTGCATCAGAAGTGCTTTATTTTCAATTGTTTTGGAAAGCTATTACCCAGCGTATCATAATGGTTGTGCCTAGAACAATACATAGCAGATAGCAGGCTTTTAATATAGGTTTTTAGAATACAGGAGCTAATTCATTCTGAGTGAAGGTAATAAAGAATATGGCTTTCTACCAAGCCAAAAGAACCTTGGAAGGTATGTAAAGTGATTAAAAAAAAAAAAAAGCATTTTTTCGGGGTGAAAAGAACAGATCAAGTAGTCTTTGATAATAATGAATTCCAAAAGGCATTATTTTTCTTTTTACCTGAGAATGTGTCTCATTTTCTTGCAATTGTGTTTTTAGTGTCTCATATTCTATGCTTAGCTTCTCCATGATTTTCTTAAAGGCATTTCTGCGAGTTGATAATACTGTTCTCTCTTGATGTAGTTTCTATACAGACCCAAATAGAAGTAAATAACAGACTTCAGCAAATATCTAGTAAATAAATGCAAATTGTATTTGACTTAAATAATTTCAACAACCATATTATGATAAAATTCTACCCAAGCCATAAGCACCTTTTTTTTTTTTTTTACATGGGCAGGCAAACCATAAGCACTTTAAAACATGTTTGTAAAAATATCCTTAGAATTGTAATAAGCTGTGTTAATATTAACTCTGTTAATGGTGCCATATCTATCCCACATCCCACCAAATTTTTAATTATAAATGTACATGACAATTAAAAGCCAGTGACAAGTTTTGACTAGGGAAATATCATAATCAAATCTGTATTTTACAAAGAAAATATTTGGTGAAATGCTTTATACTAATCAATAGCTTATCCCTTGCTTTTCAATTTTGGTTTAAAATTTTAAGTCACTCTAAATTCCTAATATATGAATATATTTATTCATTTTTCCTAGCTTAGATATCAATCAACTGAAATACATATTCAATAGACCATAGATATATATTAAATTTGATTAAGAAAAAACTATTTGAATTGTAATGTTGCAAGACACTATTTAGTATTTACCTTTTTCTTCTCTTCACCTGATGATTTCAAAGCAGGTAAATCACTGTATGTCTCCAGATCAGTTGTCATTTGTTTAATTTTACTTTTTAGAGAATGCTGTTCCTCAGTCATCTTACTTTCTAGAAGCTCCATTTTCTGTAGATCCAACTGTAGCCGTTGACTATCTGAAACAAAGGAATTAAATAATAAAATTAATAAAAACCTTATTGCTTTAATAAAGGAAATGCAATGCAACCACTGAAGACCATGTTTTAGAACAATATCCACAAAAGTAATATACATACACTGTAAACAGTGAGATAATATGAAGATGAATTAAGAAAAAAAAAAATTCTCCCATTCTTAGGTAGCCAATATTATCTGATGTATAGTAGCCACACCTATTTCCCTGCTCATACAGACATATAAGAAGACCATACATAAGGCTTTTTTCCTCACTTAATATAACATGAGATAAAGACTCATTATTTTAAATAGAGGCATAATAAACACATAGTTATGTTAAAGAGAAGTTACAAAGCATTATATATATTTTGAGCACAATTTTATAATTATATATACATATGTGTATAAGGCTCATTCTTTTCTTTTTTTTTTTTTTTTACTTTTTAGGATTCCCTCAAGTATGAATCTTTGGTAATAAATTTTCTCAAATTTGTCTGTCTGAAAATCACCTTGAATCTTTATATTTTGCTGACCATAAAATTCTAGGTTGCCAGTTATTTTCTTCCAACTGTTTTAATGACATTATTCCATTATCTTCTGGCTTCCCTAATTTTATTGACCATTTAGATTTTAGTCTACTTTTCTCATTTGTGTGTACTCTGACAATTTTCTCTGGTTAATATTTGATTTATTTTTGTCTTTGGCTCTTTGAACTGTTTTTTTTTTTTTTAACGTTTTTATTGTATTGTATAAGATATATACAGAACAAAGGAATAAAAAACACTAGTTTTCAAAGCACTTTTCAACAAGTAGTTGCAGGACAGATCCCAGAGTTTGTTATGGGCTACATTCTAGTTTGCTAGCTGCCAGAATGCAATATACCAGAAATAGAATGGCTTTTAAAAAGGGGAATTTAATGAGTTGCTAGTTTACAGTTCTAAGGCCGAGAAAATGTCCCAATTAAAACAAGTCTATAGAAATGTCCAATCTAAGGCATCCAGGGAAAGATACGTTGGTTCAAAAGGGCCGATGAAGTTCAGGGTTTCTTTCTCAAGTGAAAAGGCACATGGCAAACAGAGTCAGGGTTTCTCTCTCATCTGGTAAGGCATATGGTGAACATGGCATCATCTGCTAGCTTTCTCTCCTGGCTTCCCTTTATGAAGCTCCCCGGGAAGTGTTTTCCTTCTTCATTTCCAAAGGTTGCTGGCTGGTGGAGTCTCTGCTTCTCGTGGCTATGTCATCTTGCTCTCTGCCAATCTCCTGCCTTCTCCAAAATGTTTCCTCTTTTATAGGATTCCAGTAAACTAATCAAGACCCACCCGAATGGCTGGAGACACATCTCCACCTAATCCAGTTTAATAACCACTCTTGATTGAATCACATCTCAGGGAGATTATCTGATTACAGTTTAAACATACACTACTAAATAAGGATTAGAAAAAATGGCTGCCTTTACAAAATGGGATTAGGATTAAAACATGGCTTTTCTAGGGTACACACCCTTTCAAACTGGCACAGCTACCGTACTATCCTCTCAGATTTTTCCTCCTAACTGCTCCAGAATATAAGAGGCTAAAGGACTTAAATATATTTTTTTTATCCTCACAATCAAATTTTCTTCTTTCCTTTTTTTTTTTATATAGATCCACATATTTATTATACCCAACATAGTAACACTATCCTATCTTATATTTTTTATATTTAATAAATAACATGATGTATTTTGTTAAATACAGCCTTCATTAAAACATAGATACTGAAATATACTGTTTTCTCAAAATTAGGTTATTCATAATTTAGAACGCATGAAGAAAATCAATTACTTTATTACTAAGCTGCTTAGAGAAAGGTTTGTTTCGCAAAGTTATCCTACCATATGTATAGGCTCATGAGATTTATCAGAGCGCTGGGTTGCCTGCTCTTTATTCCAAGCTTTTCTGGGCTGTCTATTATTGCCATACTAATATGCTCTTTGCTATCATTCATTGCCTAATCTTTTTTTTTATTAATTAAAGATAAAAAGAAATTAGCCCAACATTTAGAAATCATTCCATTCTACATATGCAATCAGGAATTCTTAATATCATCACATAGATGCATGATCATCATTTCTTAGTACATTTGCTTTGATTTAGAAGAAGAACTAGCAAAACAACAGAAAAAGATATAGAATGTTAATATAGAGAAAAAATAAAAATAATAATAATAGTACAAAAAAAAAAGACAAACAAACAAACAGACAGACAAAAAAAACCCTATAGCTCAGATGCAGCTTCATTCAGTGTTTTAACATGATTACTTTACAATTAGGTATTATTGTGCTGTCCATTTTTGAGTTTTTGTATCTAGTCCTGTTGCACAGTCTGTATCCCTTCAGCTCCAATCACCCATTATCTTACCCTGTTTCTAACTCCTGCTGGACTCTGTTACCAATGACATATTCCAAGTTTATTCTCGAATGTCGGTTCACATCAGTGGGACCATACAGTATTTGTCCTTTAGTTTTTGGCTAGACTCACTCAGCATAATGTTCTCTAGGTCCATCCATGTTATTACATGCTTCATAAGTTTATCCTGTCTTAAAGCTGCATAATATTCCATCGTATGTATATAACACAGTTTGTTTAGTCACTCCTCTGTTGATGGACATTTTGGCTGTTTCCATCTCTTTGCAATTGTAAATAACGCTGCTATAAACATTGGTGTGCAAATGTCCGTTTGTGTCTTTGCCCTTAAGTCCTTTGAGTAGATACCCAGCAATGGTATTGCTTGGTCGTATGGCAATTCTATATTCAGCTTTTTGAGGAACCGCCAAATTGCCTTCCACAGTGGTTGCACCATTTGACATTCCCACCAACAGTGGATAAGTGTGCCTCTTTCTCCGCATCCTCTCCAGCACTTGTCATTTTCTGTTTTGTTGATAATGGCCATTCTGGTGGGTATGAGATGATATCTCATTGTGGTTTTGATTTGCATTTCTCTAATGGCCAGGGACATTGAGCATCTCTTCATGTGCCTTTTGGCCATTTGTATTTCCTCTTCTGATAGGTACCTGTTCAAGTCTTTTTCTCATTTTGTAATTGGGTTGGCTGTCTTTTTGTTGTTGAGTTGAACAATCTCTTTATAAATTCCTGATACTAGACCTTTATCTGATATGTCGTTTCCAGATATTGTCTCCCATTGTGTAGGCTGTCTTTCTACTTTCTTGATGAAGTTCTTTGATGCACAGAAGTGTTTAATTTTGAGGAGCTCCCATTTATTTATTTCCTTCTTCAGTGCTCTTGCTTTAGGTTTAAGGTCCATAAAACCGCCTCCAATTGTAAGTTTCATAAGATATCTCCCTACATTTTCCTCTAACTGTTTTATGGTCTTAGACCTAATGTTTAGATCTTTGATCCATTTTGAGTTAACTTTTGTATAGGGTGTGAGATACGGGTCTTCTTTCATTCTTTTGCATATGGATATCCAGTTCTCTAGGCACCATTTATTGAAGACACTGTTCTGTCCCAGGTGAGTTGGCTTGACTGCCTTATCAAAGATCAAATGTCCACAGATGAGAGGGTCTATATCTAAGCACTCTGTTCGATTCCATTGGTCGATATATCTATCTTTATGCCAGTACCATGCTGTTTTGACCACTGTGGCTTCATAATATGCCTTAAAGTCAGGCAGTGCAAGACCTCCAGCTTCGTTTTTTTTCCTCAAGATGTTTTTAGCAATTCGGGGCACCCTGCCCTTCCAGATAAATTTGCTTATTGGTTTTTCTATTTCTGAAAAATAAGTTGTTGGGATTTTGATTGGTATTGCATTGAATCTGTAAATCAATTTAGGTAAGATTGACATCTTAACTATATTTAGTCTTCCAATCCATGAACACGGTATGCCCTTTCATCTATTTGGGTCTTCTGTGATTTCTTTTAACAGTTTTTTGTAGTTTTCTTTATATAGGTTTTTTGTCTCTTTAGTTAAATTTATTCCTAGGTATTTTATTCTTTTAGTTGCAATTGTAAATGGGATTCGTTTCTTGATTTCCCGCTCAGCTTGTTCATTACTAGTATATAGAAATGCTACAGATTTTTGAATGTTGATCTTGTAACCTGTTACATTGCTGTACTCATTTATTAGCTCTAGTAGTTTTGTTGTGGATTTTTCCGGGTTTTCGACGTATAGTATCATATCGTCTGCAAACAGTGATAGTTTTACTTCTTCCTTTCCAATTTTGATGCCTTGTATTTCTTTTTCTTGTCTAATTGCTCTGGCTAGAACCTCCAACACAATGTTGAATAATAGTGGTGATAATGGACATCCTTGTCTTGTTCCTGATCTTAGGGGGAAAGTTTTCAATTTTTCCCCATTGAGGATGATATTAGCTGTGGGTTTTTCATATATTCCCAAGGCTCATTCTTTCATTGAAAAGTATCGAGCATTTACCATGTGCTAAGTGCTGATATTATGGAAATCAAAACAAAATATTCATTGAAGTAGCTATATTCTAGAGGTAGAACCACACAATTAAATAAGCACTTAGAGTAAACTGGAAAACTATGAGGAAGAGTGCTAGAGAGCATCATAAATAACAGCACAGGCAGAGGACAAGAGAGTTCTCTAAAGACACAGAAAGACACAGGTAGACAGAGGACAAGAGTTCTCTAAAGACTAAAGATTAGTCTTTTAGCTAAGCCTTAAGGATGGAAATGAAGCAAAGGAGAAGGCAAAAGTTTTCCAGAGAAAATACTCAGCATATGCAAATCAAGGTCAGAAACCACAACATCTTGGAGCAAATAACAAAAGTTCAAAATTACTATAACTCAGAATTCAAAGGAGGAGGTGGTATGAAAGAAAACCAAAAATGTAGAGAGATTTCAACTAATGAAGGGCTTTTACGTCCTGACAAGGAGTCTTACTTTACCCTAAGGGCTACGGCAAGTCATCAATGAGTTTTAAAAAGGACTGTGGCATGATTTGTTAAAGTTCACTTGTTGCAATATGGACAATTGATTCAAGTAGCACACTAGATGAAGGAAGATCGGTTCAAGATTAATTCAATGACCTAGGCAAGAATTCCTGGACTAGCTTCATGACTTTGGGGATTTTTTTTTCATTAAACAATATTTATTGAATGTTTCTATGTACTAGACAAAGTTCTAGGCATGGGGGTTACAGCAATGAACAGAGCATATGAAAATCCCTGTCCTTTCAGAACGTATGTTTCAGTGGAAGAAGCTACATATATAAAATACATATCTATGTCAGATGAAAATACGTATGAGGAAAAAAACAACATAGGGGAAATTGGGAGGGATTCAAGAAATATAAGGGATTTCAGATTAACAAAACAGGTTGGAGAATGCTGGGTGCAGGGGCTGAGCAAGGAGGAGTCAATGAAGATCCAACTTCCAACTTGAGCAAATGAGTGGATGGAGTGTAGAAAGAAGTATAAATTTTGTTTATGGGAGGGGGTGAGATGATGGGTGAGGTCAGTTTAGAGTATGTTGAGTTGAGGTACCTTAGAAACATCCACATAGAAATGTCCAAGCATATGAGTCTGAGGCCAGAGGGAAATGCATGTCTGAAGATAGAGATTTTTAAATCACCAGCATAGAAATAGTAACTGAAGCCACAGAAGTGACTGAAACCATTGAGAGAAGTTGAGTTCATGATAGAACCTGGAAGAATATCATTCTTAAAAAATAAATTGACATAAAGGAGACCACAGAGGAAAATAGGAAATGAACAGAAAACTAAGAGGTGAATCAGAGGCCATGGTGAGGGAAAAAAAAAAAAAAACATTTCAAGAATAAAGAAGTGGTTTGGAGATCTCAAAAAAAAAAAAAAAAAGACCATGCAATGTATGTTGGATTTGCTGGTGAGGAGGTTGCTGTTCTGTTGAGAGTAAATGTAGTAGAAAGATAAAGAGATCAGGAGTGGAAAGAAGGTTTTAAGAAATAAGACTGTGAAACTTTTGAAAGGACAGATGATAGCTCCAGATAATACCCAGTGAAGCCTTTCTGTTTTTCTCAAGATTTGAGAAAGCAAAGAAAAAAATAAAAAGATTTGAAAGATAATACTAACATTTTAATATTAATGAACTCTTAGTTGTGGAATTATAAATGTTTTAAATTTTTATTATTTTCTATATCTTCCTCTATCATGAATATGAATATTTCCTATAATCAGAAAATATTTGAAACAATATTCCTTTTTGATAGTATTATATAATCCCTATCTTTCCACTTCAGAGACTTCCTAGCTTTGTGATTCTAACTTTAAAAGTCCTTTTTTAAAGGGAGAAAAAGTTAAAGAAAGAAACCAGTACTACTAAGTACCTAAATGTACCTCGTTTCATATGCTATCTGATTTACTTTTCTTAACAGCCCTAGGAGTAAATGTTATACTCATTGTGAATGTAGAAAGAAAAGCTTAGAAAGTAATTTGCCCAAGATCACACAACCAGTCAGTGGTGGAGTCGGGCTTTCAGAACTCAGTGACACGATCCATCTATATAAAATGTTCATTTTAAAGATAATCAATGTTAGTACACAATTAAAAAACAAAACAACAACAAAAAAAACCTCTCTGAGCAAGCCTGAGTTATGGGAACAGGAATAATAATACTTAGTCAACTTTTCTATTTCAGGCTTTTTTCCCCCTGGCATCCCTCTTTGTTTTGATTTCCTTATAGCTTACTGAAGTCAAATCCGATTAGTGCTAACTAAAAAATGGATACTAAAATGGAATTATTATAAATGAGTATCCTGCATATTCAGATTAAGAAATCTGAATTCAAACGTGCCTTGGCTGGTTTTAACTCTCCTGTGTTCCTTAGATTAGGCAGTTATAATTCTATCCAGTATTATATAGAGAGATGAAGTCATATAGAGATGTTTCCATCTTAGAACTTTTTGCCCTCACTTTCCCTCTATTTTAAACTAGGGATATGAACTCCCTCAGAAATATATGGTGGTATTTCAGAGTAATGAAAGACATGAACATCTCCTTCTTACTATTTAGAAATTTAAGGGTAAGATGGTCTTATAACAAAATAAACATATCTTGGTTACACTATGAAATTTTTGTATGAAATGTGTATGGCATTTATGTACAGAGGCCTTTTGGTTTCTTTATATACAGTTTAAAAAAATTATTTTTAATTGTTTTACAATCTGTGCCTAGTCACTAATGGGAAAATAAAGTACCACATTGCTACTAAGCCTGTCTCTTCTATGTATGACATTGGAAAGATTATTGATTAATATATGCTTTGAAGGTGATGTTATATAAAAATCTCATGTTCAAGAAATGGAGGATCTCTATTCATGAATACAATGATTATTACATGAGTATAAAATATCAGATTGTATAAAAGAGTGCTTCCAGTTATTGATTTAAGAGAGGAGATGGTTATTCAACATCTAATTATTTAAGTTGGTTGGTATAATTGAACCAGTATTTCTTGAATAATTCCTTTTATCTTTTTATCCCTTTATTCCTATGTACATCTCAAATATATGTCAGGATTTAAATGCTGTTGAAAGGTTTTGTTTTGTTGGGTTCATGTCTCTACTAGAGTTAGGAATAGTTAAGATGAGAATCAAAGTGGTGAACAAATCGTGAGGCTTACGGTATTTTAACTCTCTGAACAGGAAATGTGCTTAGCTTGTAGATATTTTGACTGGTGAAATTAGCTATATAAATATAATTGCAAACTTAATTTTAAGATCTATTAGGGAAATAGATTTAGGAACTATACAAACTTTTTTTTTAGAGGAAGGGAGAACATGATTGGTTGACATAGGGTAAAGTTTATCTTCCTTTAACAACAGGCCCTTATGTAAAACTTCTCCAAGGGAAGAGACAGGAAGAGGATGTAGTCAAGTTCCTTCTGATATGCTAGGAAGTTGTGAAGTTTACCAAACAGTGTGTACATAGTGGCAAAATCTCAGAAGGAACCACTCTGAGCTAGGGAAGTATTTCTGAAATATTCTGCCATTAGCACATCTGTTTACTACCTGGAGTTTCCTTTCTAAAAACATAAATAAAAACTACTGCTGACAGATTCCTTGCCTCTTCACTGATGCATTACAACATTTCTCAACATTTAAAAAATTATCACCCTCCTAAGGAGCCCTTTTTATTCTTTTTATCCCTAATTGTCTCCCCCTGCCATGAAATTTTTATATGAAATATACACTGTATTTATGTACAATGGCCTTTTGGAGGGCCACAAACCATTATAATAGCTAAGATGTTTTTCATTCACACCCCCCCCACCCCGCCACCAGAACCAATGTGGTCCTCTCGGGGGCGACACTGCCTTTTTAAGAATGCATTCTAAACACAGAAAATCAGGTGAGTTCCAATTATAACCTCAAGGGTAGAACTTCACAAATAAAATATGCTAATTCTGAGTTTGAGAAGCAATTCATAAAAGAGGAATTTAAAATCCATTATCTCTAAAGCTGAATAAGAATATTTTCAAACTTCTTATGGTGATTCCCAGACATAAGATATTTCTTGGTGGTGGGAGATGATATCAGGGAAAGAGAAAGGAGCAATTTATGAGCTTGGCTTGAATTGACACTTAAAAATCAAAGGTTTCAAGCCTTAAAAAGAAAAATTTTCAGTAGAATGTTTATCATAGTAATAAATTGATTTTTTTTTTTAATTTCTGAAGACAGCAATTTATTTTTATGCAGTTGTTTAAATTCATTGTTAAAAAATGTTCAAAAACTTCTGGGCCAAGATGGCGGCTTAACAATGTGTGCATTTTAGTTCATCTCCAGAACAGCTACTAAATAACCAGGAACAGTACAGAACAGCTCCTGGGGCCACATCAGTGACTGGACACACAGCGTACCCCAGTCTGGAACAGCTGGACCGCTACAAGTTCCCCCAGAACTGTGATTCCCCAAGCCTCAGCAGCTGGTGCCCCTCCCCCACAGGCTGCTTCCCAGAGGGGAAAGGAAAGAGACTTTACCAGCAGCAGGGGCTGAACCCAACCAAATGTCAATTGTGGAATTAAATAACAAATTCTGACTATTAAAATTAGGCTCCCTGTGCTCGCTTGGGCAGCACATATGCTAAAATTGGAACACTACAGAGAAGATTAGCATAGGACCCTGCGCAAGGATGACACGCAAATTCGTGAAGCATTCCATATTTCTGCACTGGGCCACTTCTGGGTGGGGCAGCAGGTTCCAGCTCGGCTCTCACAGAATGTAAAAATAACAAACAAAAGTTCTATTAAATTCAGTTTTCTGTCTTAAAAAAAAAAAAAAGGAACCCAGCTCAGGTGAACCTGGTCAAAGAGGAGGTTGCTCATTTTTGCCCCAATACCAAGGGGGCAGGGCTGACGGAAAAAGGAAAAAAAAAGAATGAAACAGAGGTTCTTGTGGCTGTGTTTCTACAAAGGCTTGACTGCCTTTGGATACAGCAGCAGGGCTCCTCGGGCTGCAACTGCCCCAGGCATAGGCAGAAACAAACTCATTTGAGGGCTTGTCTGGAGACTGTGCCTTCCCCAGGGAGGGGTGAAGCCCAGCTCAGGTGGAATCCCTCTCTCAAGGAATTCAGACACCAGGGCTTGGTAATTTGAAACCATTAAAACCAGCCTACAACCTCTCCTCTGTCTCCACCACGCCCCCAGTAGGGACAGTCTGCCAAAGTTAAAGGTACCACATCATCTTATGCTGGTGGGACCTACAGCAGACAAGCGCCACATACTGGACAGGATAAGAAAAACAGAGTCGAGAGACTTCACAGGAAAGTCTTTCAACCTGCTGGGTCTCACCCTCGGGAATAACTGACGCAGGTGACTCTTTCCTCCTGATAGGAGGCCAGTTTGGTTTGGGAAAATCCAGCTGCAGTCTATAATACCTAAGTAGACCCTCCTAAGTGTGGGGGGGAAAAGGCACCATACAAGCAAGGCAAGAAATAAGAAAACAAGAACTGAAAAATTCTTCTCTGTTAAACAAAACTTAAGCTAGAGATCCAGAAAAAGCTGAACTGAATGTCAAAGAACAGATAGACAACAAATTCATCCAGCAAGAAAACCCTAGGAAAAAGAAGTGAAAGCAATCTCCAGAATAAATTAATTAAGGTAATTAAATGCCTAGATGCCAGCAAAAAATAACAAATCATACTAGGAAAATTGAAGATACAGCCTAGTCAAAGGAACAAACCAACAATTCAAATGAGATACAGGAGCTGAAACATTTAATTCAGAATATATGAACAGACATGGAAAACCTCATCAAAAACCAAATCAATGAATTGAGGGAGGATATAAAGCAGGCAAGAAATGAACAAAAAGAAGAAATTGAAAGTCTGAAAAAACAAATCACAGAACTTATGGGAATGAAAGCCACAGTAGAAGAGATAAAAAAAACAATAGAAACCTACAATGGTAGATTTCGAGAGACAGAACATAGGATTTCTGAACTGGAGGATGGAACATCTGAAATCCAGCAAGACAAAGAAAATATACGAAAAAAATGGAAAAATATGAGTAGGCACTCAGGGAACTGAAAGACAATATGAAGCACACGAATATACGTGTCGTGGGTGTCCCAGCAGGAGAAGAGAAGGGAAAAGGAGGAGAAAAACTAATGGAGGAAATTATCACTGAAAATTTCACAACTCTTATGAAAGACTTAAAATTATAGATCCAAGAAGTGCAGCGTAATCCAAAGAGAACAGATCCAAATATACGTACTCTAAGACATTTACTAATCAGAATGTCAGAGGTCAAAGAGGAAGAAAGAACCTTGAAAGGAGCAAGAGAAAAGCAATCCATCAAGTACATGGGAAGCCCAATAAAACTATGCATAGATCTCTCAGCAGAAACCATGGAGGCGAGAAGACAGTGGGATGATATATTTAAATTATTAAAAGAGAAAAACTGCCAACCGAGAATTCTATATCCAGCAAAACTGTCCTTCAAAAATGAGGGAGAAATTAAACCATTTTCAGACAAAAAAATCACTGAGAGAATTTGTGACCAAGAGACCAGCTCTGCAAGAAATACTAAAGGGAGCACTAGAGACAGGTATGAAAAGACAGAAGAGAGAGGTGTGGGGAAGGGTGTAGAAAGGAAGATTATGAGTAAAGGTAAAAAGAAGGAAAATTAGATGTGACATATAAAATCCAGAAGGCAAAATAGTAGAAGAAAGCACTACCCGTGAAGTAATAACACTAAATATTAATGGATTAAACTCCCCAGTCAAAAGACATAGACTGGCAGAATGGATTAAAAAAACAGGACCCATCTATATGCTGTCTCTACTCAAAGGACATGAGGGCAAGGACACAAACGCACATTTGCACACCAATGTTTATAGCAGCATTATTTACAATTACTAAGAGATGGAAACAGCCAAGATGTCCATCAACAGACGGGTGGCTAAACAAACTGTGGCATATACATACGATGGAATATTATGCAGCTGTAAGACAGAATAAAGTTATGAAGTATGCAAAACATGGATGAACCTTAAGGACATTATGCTGAGTGAGACTGGCCAAAAACAGAAAGATGAATGCTGTGTGGTCTCATTGATATGAACTGACATTAATGAATAAACCTGGAACAATTCGTTGGTAATGTAGACCATCAGGAGATAGAAATAGGACATTTGCACACCAATGTTTATAGCAGCATTATTTACATTTACCAAGAGATGGAAACAGCTAAAATGTCCATCAACAGATGGCTAAACAAACTGTGGCATATATATATATGATGGAATATTACGCAGCTGTAAGACAGAATAAGTTATGAAGTATGTAACAACATGGATGGACCTTCAGAACATTATGCTGAGTGTGATTAGTCAAAAGCAAAAGGCAAATACTGTATGGTCTCACTGATATGAACTGACATTAGTGAATAAACTTGGAATATTTTGTTGGTAACGGAGACCATCAGGACACAGACTAGGGTAAGATATTGGGTAACTGGAGCTGAAGGGATACAGATTGTGCAACAGGACTGAATATAAAAACTCAGAAATGGATAGTACAACACTACCTAATACAATTAAGTTAAAATACTGAATGAAGCTGAATGTGAGAATGATAGAGGGAGGAGGGCTGGGGCATAAATGAAATCACAAAGAAAGATAGACGATAAAGATTAGATGGTATAATCTAGGAATGCCTAGAGTGTATAACGATAGTGACTAAATGTACAAATTTAAAAAATGTTTTTGCATGAGGAAAAACAGGAATGTCATTACTGCAGGGTGCTGAAAATAGATGTAATTAATATTTTTAAAATTTCAACATATATGTGAGACAAAAGCAAAAAATGTTTATTTGGTACAAAATTTAGATTTCAACTAGTGCATCTCCTAATATAACTTATGTAGATAGTTGGCATGGAGCTTTGGGTAGGACATGAGATTTTGTTGGTTTGTCCAGGTGATGCCCTGATGAATCCCAGAGTGATTTGATCGTAAGTGGAAAAGTATTTGCAAAGTCCCCTTCGGGGAATGGTGAAAATTTAACTTTCCCAAGTTGAATTCTTGATATTCTCACAAGCAGTGTGGACAACCAAAGCTATAGGCTGAGCCCCCAGTCTTGGGGTTTGTTCACATGAAACTTAACCCCACAAAGGATATGTTAAGCCTACTTAAAATTAGGCCTAAGAGTCACCCCCAAGAGAACCTCTTCTGTTGCTCAGATGTGGCCTCTCTCTCCAGTCAACACAACAAGCGAACTCACCATCCTCCCCCTGTCTACATGGGACATGACTCCCAGGAGTGTGGATCTTCCTGGTAATGTGGGACAGAAATCCCAGAATGAGCTGAGATTCAGCATCAAGGGATTGAGGAAACCTTCTCGACTAAAAGGGGGAAGAGTGAAAAAGGCAAAGTGTCAATGGCTGAGAGATTCCAAACAGAGTTGAGAGGTTATCATAGACGTTATTCTTACGCATTAAGTAGATATCACCTTGTTATCCTAGATGTAATGGAGAGGCTGGAAGGAACTGCCTGAAAATGTAGAGCTGCGTTCCAGTAGCCATGTTTCTTGATGATGATTGTATAATGATATAGCTTTCACAATGTGACTGTGTGATCAATGAAAGGGAGGGGTAAGGGTATAGTATGTAAATTTTTTTGTTTTCTGTTTTTGTTTTATTTTTCTGTGGTCTTTTTATTTGATGATGAATATGGAACTATGTGATGATATCATGAATTACTGACTATATATGTAGAATGGAATGAGCATACATTAAGAATGTTTGTGTTTCTTTCTTGTAATTTTTAAAATTAATAAAAAATCTAAAAAAATGTTCAAAAGGCACTTTAAAAATTTTTTTATTAATAAAACCAATCAACATACAATATGAACATTCATTTTTCATCACATAGAGAGGGGGAGGGCAGAGAGTTTGCTTATCTTGTTGGCTGAGAGAGAGAGCCACATCTGAGCCACAAAAGAGGTTCTCTTGGGGGTGACTCTTAAGCCTAATTTTAAGTAGGTTTAGCCTATCCTTTGCAGGGTTAAGTTTCATATGAACAAACCCCAAGATTGGGGCCTCAGCCTATTGCTTTGGTTGTCCCCACAGCTTATAAGAATATCAAGAATTCTCCACTTGGGGAAGCTGAATTTTCCTCCTTTCTCACCATGCCCCCAGGGGGACTTTGCAAATACTCAAAGAGCATTTTTAAAAACTTATTTAAAAATGCACTTTTCTGAGTTTAAGGTGATCCACTTAAAATAAGCAAGTCACGGGACATCTTTTAAACCATTCATGACAGTATCATCTTACAAAATTTTGGGTTTTTTTTCTTGGCTTGTATCTTTTTTTTTTAATGTTTCTTTTTATTGTGAAATATAGCATACATATATGAAAGCAATAAATTACCATGTACATTTTAACAAGTAGTTATACAACAGACTTTAAAGTTTGGTATGGGTTGCAGTTCCAAGATTTTTCATTTTCTCTTGTAGCTGCTTCAAGACACTGGAGATTAACAGAAGTATCAATATGATCATTCAGCAGTCATACTCATTTCTTAAATCCTATCTTCTCTGTTACACTCCTCCTTCTCTTTAAATAACATATATTCATAAGAGCAATAAACTTTAAAGTACATTACAACAATTAGTTTAGAATAGATTTCAGAGTTTGGAATGGGTTACAATCCCACAATTTTAGGTTTTTATTTCTAGGTGCTCTAAGGTACTGGAGGCTGAAAGAAATAAAGCATAGTGATTCAGCACTCATACTCATTTGTTAAGCCTGACCTTCTCTGTATAACTTCACCATCACCTTTGATCTTTTTCCCACAATTTAGGGGTATTTGGGCTATGCCCATTCTAACTTTTTAATATTGGAAGGGGCTGTTGATAATATGGGATAGGGGGACAGAACTAGAAAATGGTCTGGAAAAGCTAGCCCCTCTGTATTTCAGGACCTATCTGGTTCAGGCACCCATCTGAAGGTTGTAGGTGTTGGAAAGTTACCTTAGTGCATGGAACCTTTGCAGAATCTTACATAATGCCCTAGGTATTCTTTAGTATTGGCAAGAATGGTTTTGGTTGGGTTTGGCAAGTTATGATAGGTGGCCATATCTAACTGAAGCATGCATAAGAGTGACCTCCAATATAGCTTCTCAACTCTATTTGAACTTTCTCAGCCACTGATACGTTACGTCTTTCCCCCCTTTTTATCAGGATGGCTTTGTTGATACCACAGTGCCAAGGCCAGGCTCATCCCTGGGACTCATCTCCCATGCCGCCTGGGATACATTCATCCCTGGATGTCATGTCCCACATAGGGTGGAGGGCAACAGTTTCACTTGCAGAGTTCGGCTTAAGAGAGAGAAGCCACATCTGAGCAAAAAAAGAGGTACTCTGGAGGTACTTATTCTTAGGCATATCTACAGGTAGGCTAAGCTTCTCTGCTACATACATAAGCTTCCCAAGAGCAAGCCTCAAGATCCAGGGCCTATTGATTTGGTAGTCCCTAATGATTGGCACAGTATCTGGGGTTTCCCCAGTGGTAATGTTTAATAGTTTCATAATGAATATACTGAATTTTTGTCTCCACTAATATCAGTTCTTATTCTTTTTCAACTGTACATTTCAGGAGAAAACATAAATGGCTAGATTTTTAAAAGGAAATGTAAAACAGAGTATAAAAGTATGGAAGGAATACAAAGTTCAGATTATTTAATTTGGTTCCTGGTTCTTACCATTTAAAAAAATGTATGTTTTTTGACAGCCAATATATAAAGACAGCTTAAAGGAGGCAAAAATCTGTTGAATTAATATTAGCCTCAGGTAAATGAAAAACTTAGGTACTATGGTATAAAACAGAAAACAGGTTTTTTAGTTGGAATAATTAAACCAAAATTATTCAACTTGTTAAAAAAGAGAAAATAAGAATTTTAAAATACTCATGGTCAATCCACAGGCATAAATCAAGGTTAGAATGTACTTCCTCTAGTTGCCTGACATATAATTCAGAGACACAAATAACACCATGGCAAAAAAACTCTAAACAAATCTGAACAAATCTTATTTCAAATAAGAAAATATACTTAAATGTATAGAATAACAGCAATTATCCACTTATATCCCCAATCTAAATTCAATGATACATTGTTATCATTCTGTATGAATCTATATGTCCATAATCCTGTATCTGAAACTCTCAGGCACTTATGTTTTAGAATTCAGGATTCTTTGAAGTTTAGAAAATATACTGTTATATACTGATTATTACATAACTCTCCTAACAGGGTCTGAGGCAGCACCCTATAATCAAGTATTCTGCAGCAAAAAGTATGAAAAATCACACTAGGGGGGATAATTAAAGACTATAAATAGTCTCATGTCAGTTCAGGTCAGGTTATGTTTTGCTGCCAAGATCTTTTTGGATTTTAGAATTTCAGATAAACTACTGTGGATTCACTATTCCATTTCAAGAATCTTTTAACATTCTTAAGTTAATAGATCCTAAGTAACCTTTCATTTCCCATAATCTCACTCACTGCCAGTGAGCAATTCCAAGAAGACAAATAAAAGGTAGCTAATTCAAGTAACCACACACCAATATCTTCTCATTAAATAGCACCCATAGCTAGTATCAACTAGTGCAAAAACCAAAGACTCCACATTAAATTTTTATATGATTTTATCCTAGGTTCTTTATGCTTAGCCTTATATACATACATATGTTTCTAATCTCTATCTGCACTGTACAAACAGCAGCCACTAGTCACATCTGGCTTTGAGCCCTCAAAATATGTCTAGGTTTGAACTGAGATATATTGTAAGTATAAAATACCTCGTTAATAACTTTTACATTTATTACATGTTGAAATGATAATAGATATACTTATTTAAATAAAATATATTATTAAAATTCATTTCATCTGTACCTTTTTACTTTTTTAATGCGACTACTTGAAAATTTAAAACTATATATGTGGTTGCATTATATTTCTACTGGACAGCTTTGCTCTACTCTCATGCTAGTGAGCATGGCTGAAACTAATTAAAACATTATCTCATCTAGGATACCTCCCCTGACTGGGCTGGATATGTGTCCTATGAATTTCCATTACACCTTATGTTTACCTTTATCATAGCACTGATTCATTGTATAATAATTGGTTATTTGCTGGTTTGCAGGTTGAAAGGTTGTTTTTCATTTTGCTTTGTTTTGTTTTTGTTTTTTTTACCACTGTATGACCAGATTAGTTATAGCACAAGTATGGAGCAATTATTCAATAAATGTTGTGAAATGAATGAAAACATCCCACTGTGACACAAATAATAAGTAAAAAGAAACCGTTAAAATTCTGAGACTAAAAATGATCAAGACAATTGGCAATTTTAATTTATACCCTCAATCAAATGCCTTAAAAAAATTAAAGAGAATAATACTAATAAATATTTTCAATTCCTCTTTACTACAGAAAAAGAAAAATAGAATATTAAAAATCTATATTCTTTTCTTACCTGAAGTCAAATTCCTAGCTGTACTTTGTGATTTCTGCATTTCAGTAGATTTGAAATTGAGGTCATCCTGCATCATTTTTAGCTCTTGATTGGTAATAGAGGATATCTGTTTCATACGATTTATGTTCTGTATTTGCAGAGAAATAAAAATGGAAAATATTCTAATAACAAACTTGCAATAAAATTCCTGAAAAATAATGTTAAAGGATGGATATTTTGAATACATCATTCACTATAGACGTTTTATAGTTGAATACAGCAAGATTCCAAGTCAGGCTGCCTCAGAAAGTAGAGACTAAATTAAAATTCAGAACTGCTTCTTTTTCATTTGTTTTATGTCACTGCAGAAAAAATTCAACTACACTATTTTAGGAACTGATTTGGAGCTTTCAAATGCTTAGAATCTTGAAAAGGGACATGTATTTTTCTTTCTACAATGCCACACAAAGTGGATTCTCAATCAATAATGAATCCAGATAGTCATTAGAAATATCTACAAGAAAAAGAACCTCCTTGAGGCTTTTCTGACCTTCGAAAGTAGTGCTGAATTGGACTGAGAGATTTTAGGTATACTACAAATAATCATTTTTGTGTTCTGAGTATAAAGTATATAAACATCTGGCTATGTTCCAAACCCAAACAGAAATTTCTTCCTTCTCCATTATTTTGTAATATCTCTGACATTTCCCCCCTTCATGAATACTGTTATTGAAGGAAGTATGCAGCTTCAAAAGCTTTGTGTATCATATATTTTTAAAAAAGAAAGCTTTTGTGTTAAAGCTGAGTATTCATACAAAACTACAGTTTAGTTTTCTTCCTGCTAAAATAATGTGGATTAACTTCCGGAGAAGATGGCGGCTTAGTAAGACGCGCGGATCTTAGGTCCTCCTCCAGAACAGCTACTAGGGGAGTAGAAACGATACAGAACAGCTCCCAGAGCCACGACAGAGATCAAAAAGACAGCGAACCCCATCCTGGAACGGCTGACTGTCTGGGAGAACCAGCTCCGGTGAGATCGTCGAGGGGCGCGGGCTTCCCCGGGTGGGGCGGCAAGCGGCCGGAGTCCCTCCCTTCCTCCTTCCCGGGCCAGCTGGCAGAATTGGGCAGGTGGTCCCCTCAAGCCACGGCGGCTGGTGCCCCCACCATGCGCGGCGCCCCGGACCAACTAAGAGAATTGGATCAGAAATCCCCAGGCCGCGGAGAACGGTGACCTGGGGGGGCCCCTTCCAAACATGTGACTCCCCGGTCCAGCTGGGAACGGTGCACTCTCTCGGGCCGCACCCTCCCGCCATGCTTGGTGCCCCGGGCCGACTAGGAAATTCAGACGGGCGCTCTCACGGGCTGCGGCGGCCGGCGACCCTCCCCACTTTCGGACCCCCAGGCCAGCTGGCACTCTTCCAAGCCGCTTCGGCTGGCGAACCCCCCCCCCCACGGCGATAGTTTTCCAAAGTTAAAGGACCCACAGCACCTTTTACTGGTGGGACCCGCAGACAAACGTGTGCCACGAGCGCCGCCTACTGGGCAGGATAAGAAAAACAGAACCTAGAGATTTCACAGAAAAATCTTTCAACCTGATCGGTCCAATACCCAGGGAAATCTGACTAAATGCCCAGAAGCCAGCAGAAGATAACGGATCACAATAAAAAAATTAAAAATATGGCCCAGTCAAAGGAACAAACCAATAGTTCAAATGAGATACAGGAGTTGAGACAATTAATGCTGAATATACGAACAGAAATGGAAAACCTCTTCAAAAACCAAATCAATAAATTGAGGGAGGACATGAAGAAGACATGGGCTGAACAAAAAGAAGAAATAGAAAAACTGAAAAAACAAATCACAGAACTTATGGAAGTGAAGGATAAAGTAGAAAAGATGGAAAAAACAATGGATACCTACAATGATAGATTTAAAGAGACAGAAGATAGAATTAGTGATTTCGAGGATGGAACATCTGAAATCCAAAAGGAAACAGAAACTATAGGGAAAAGAATGGAAAAATTTGAACAGGGTATCAGGGAACTCAAGGACAATATGAACCGCACAAATATACATGTTGTGGGTGTCCCCGAAGGAGAAGAGAAGGGAAAAGGTGGACAAAAACTAATGGAAGAAATTATCACTGAAAATTTCCCAACTCTAATGAAAAACCTAAAATTACAGATCCAAGAAGTGCAGCACAGTCCAAAGAGATTAGACCCAAATAGGCGTTCTCCAAGACACTTACTAGTTAGAATGTCAGAGGTCAAAGAGAAAGAGAGGATCTTGAAAGCAGCAAGAGAAAAACAATCCATCACATACAAGGGAAACCCAATAAGACTATGTGTAGATTTCTCAGCAGAAACCATGGAAGCTAGAAGACAGTGAGATGATATATTTAAATTACTAAAAGAGAAAAACTGCCAAACAAGACTCCTATATCCAGCAAAATTGTCCTTCAAAAATGAGGGAGAAATTAAAACATTTTCAGACAAAAAGTCACTGAGAGAATTTGTGACCAAGAGACCAGCTCTGCAAGAAATACTAAAGGGAGCACTAGAGTCAGATACGAAAAGACAGAAGAGAGAGGTATTGAGAAGAGTGTAGAAAGAAGGAAAGTCAGATATGATATATATAATACAAAAGGCAAAAGTTAGAGGAAAATATTATCCAAACAGTAATAACTCTAAATGTTAATGGACTGAATTAACATTTAATTAATCATCAATGGACAGAACATCTACACAGAGGATCAATAAAGAAATAGAGAATCTGAATATTACTATAAATGAGCTAGACTTAACAGACATTTATAGGACATTACATCCCACAACAGCAGGATACTCCTTTTTCTCAAGTGCTCATGGATCATTCTCAAAGATAGACCATATGCTGGGTCACAAAGCAAGTCTTAACAAATTTAAAAAGATTGAAATCATACACAACACTTTCTCGGATCATAAGGGAATGAAGTTGGAAATCAATAATAGGCAGAGTGTCAGAAAATTCACAAATACGTGGAGGCTCAACAACACACTCTTAAACAACAAGTGGGTCAAAGAAGAAGTTGCAAGAGAAATTAGTAAATACCTCGAGGGGAATGAAAATGAAAACACAACATATCAAAACTTATGGGACGCAGCAAAGGCAGTGCTAAGAGGGAAATTTATTGCCCTAAATGCCTATATCAGAAAAGAAGAAAAGGCAAAAATGCAGGAATTAACTGTCCACTTGGAAGAACTGGAGAAAGAACAGTAAACTAACCCCAAAGCAAGCAAAAGGAAAGAAATAACAAAGATTAGAGCAGAAATAAATGAAATTGAAAACATGAAAACAATAGAGAAAATCAATAAGACCAGAAGTTGGTTCTATGAGAAAATCAATAAGATTGATGGGCCCTTATCAGGATTGACAAAAAGAAGAAGAGAGAGGATGCAAATAAATAAGATCAAAAATGGAAGAGGAGACATAACTACTGACCTCACAGAAATAAAGGAGGTAATAACAGGATACTATGAACAACTTCACGCTAATAAATACAACAATTTAGATGAAATGGACAACTTCCTAGAAAGGCATGAACAACCAACTTTGACTCAAGAAGAAATAGATGACCTCAACAAACCAATCACAAGTAAAGAAATTGAATTAGTCATTCAAAAGCTTCCTAAAAAGAAAAGTCCAGGACCAGACGACTACACATGTGAATTCTATCAAACATTCCAGAAAGAATTAGTACCAACTCTCCTCAAACTCTTCAAAAAAATCGAAGTGGAGGGAAAACTACCTAATTCATTCTATGAAGCCAACATCACCCTCATACCAAAACCAGGCAAAGGTATTACAAAAAAAGAAAACTACAGACCAATCTCTCTAATGAACATAGATGCAAAAATCCTCAATAAAATTCTAGCAAATCGTATCCAACAACACATTAAAAGAATTATACATCATGACCAAGTAGGATTCATCCCAGGTATGCAAGGATGGTTCAACATAAGAAAATCAATTAATGTAATACACCATATCAACAAATCAAAGCAGAAAAATCACATGATCATCTCAATTGATGCAGAGAAGGCATTTGACAAGATTCAACATCCTTTCCTGTTGAAAACACTTCAAAAGATAGGAATACAAGGGAACTTCCTTAAAATGATAGAGGGAATATATGAAAAACCCACAGCTAATATCATCCTCAATGGGGAAAAATTGAAAACTTTCCCCCTAAGATCAGGAACAAGACAAGGATGTCCATTATCACCACTATTATTCAACATCGTGTTGGAGGTTCTAGCCAGAGCAATTAGACAAGAAAAAGAAATACAAGGCATCAAAATTGGAAAGGAAGAAGTAAAACTATCACTGTTTGCAGACGATATGATACTATACGTCGAAAACCCGGAAAAATCCACAACAAAACTACTAGAGCTAATAAATGAGTACAGCAAAGTAGCAAGTTACAAGATCAACATTCAAAAATCTGTAGCATTTCTATACACTAGCAATGAACAAGCTGAGGGGGAAATCAAGAAACAAATCCCATTTACAATTGCAACTAAAAGAATAAAATACCTAGGAATAAATTTAACTAAAGAGACAAAAAACCTACATAAAGAAAACTACAAAAAATTGTTAAAAGAAATCATTGAAGACCTAAATAGATGGAAGGGCATACCGTGTTCATGGATTGGAAGACTAAATATAGTTAAGATGTCAATCTTACCTAAATTGATTTACAGATTCAATGCAATACCAATCAAAATCCCAACAACTTATTTTTCAGAAACAGAAAAACCAATAAGCAAATTTATCTGGAAGGGCAGGGTGCCCCGAATTGCTAAAAACATCTTGAGGAAAAAAAACGAAGCTGGAGGTCTCGCGCTGCCTGACTTTAAGGTATATTATGAACCCACAGTGGTCAAAACAGCATGGTATTGGCATAAAGATAGATATATCGACCAATGGAATCGAATAGAGTGCTCAGATATAGACCCTCTCATCTATGGACATTTGATCTTTGATAAGGCAGTCAAGCCAACTCACCTGGGACAGAATAGTCTCTTCAATAAATGGTGCCTAGAGAACTGGATATCCATATGCAAAAGAATGAAAGAGGACCCGTATCTCACACCCTATACAAAAGTTAACTGAAAATGTATCAAAGATCTAAACATTAGGTCTAAGACCATAAAACAGTTAGAGGAAAATGTAGGGAGATATCTTATGAAACTTACAATTGGAGGCGGTTTTATGGACCTTAAACCTAAAGCAAGAGCACTGAAGAAGGAAATAAATAAATGGGAGCTCCTCAAAATTAAACACTTTTGTGCATCAAAGAACTTTATCAAGAAAGTAGAAAGACAGCCTACACAATGGGAGACAATATCTGGAAACGACATATCAGATAAAGGTCTAGTATCCAGAATTTATAAAGAGATTGTTCAACTCAACAACAACAAAAAGACAGCCAACCGAATTACAAAATGGGAAAAATACTTGAACAGACACCTCTCAGAAGAGGAAATACAAATGGCCAAAAGGCACATGAAGAGATGCTCAATGTCCCTGGCCATTAGAGAAATGCAAATCAAAACCACAATGAGATATCATCTCACACCCACCAGAATGGCCATTATCAACAAAACAAAAAATGACAAGTGCTGGAGAGGATGCGGAGAAAGAAGCACACTTATCCACTGTTGGTGGGAATGTCAAATGGTGCAACCACTGTGGAAGGCAATTTGGCGGTTCCTCAAAAAGCTCAATATAGAATTGCCATACGACCTAGCAATACCATTGCTGGGTATCTACTCAAAGGACTTAAGGGCAAAGACACAAACGGATATTTGCACACCAATGTTTATAGCAGCATTATTTACAATTGCAAAGAGATGGAAACAGCCAAAATGTCCATCAACAGATGAGTGACTAAACAAACTGTGGTATATACATACGATGGAATATTATGCAGCTTTAAGACAGGATAAACTTATGAAGCATGTAATAACATGGATGGACCTAGAGAACATTATGCTGAGTGAGTCTAGCCAAAAACTAAAGGACAAATACTGTATGGTCCCACTGATGTGAACCGACATTCGAGAATAAACTTGGAATATGTCATTGGTAACAGAGTCCAGCAGGAGTTAGAAACAGGGTAAGATAATGGGTAATTGGAGCTGAAGGGATACAGACTGTACAGCAGGACTAGATACAAAAACTCAAAAATGGACAGCACAATAATACCTAATTGTAAAGTAATCATGTTAAAAACACTGAATGAAGCTGCATCTGAGCTATAGGTTTTTTTTTTTTTACTATTATTATTACTTTTATTTTTTTTCTCTATATTAACATTCTATATCTTCTTCTGTTGTGTTGCTAGTTCTTCTAAACCGATGCAAATGTACTAAGAAATGATGATCATGCATCTATGTGATGATGTTAAGAATTACTGATTGCATATGTAGAATGGTATGATTTTTAAATGTTGGGTTAATATCTTTTTTCCATTAATTAATAATAATAAAAAATAACGTGGATTATTAGTCTGCTCTTAATGTAAAGTTTTTAAAAAAGTTTTGCTTAACCTTCTGAGTACTCTGCTTACAAAACAAAGATCTTACATTGGAATAATATCCTTGGCCTTCTCCTCCTTCATTTCAGAAGACAAGTCTTCTCACTGTTAAGGGAAAAACTATTACAAATAATTTGTTCTTTCACCTTGTGTTAGGTGTTCTTTCACCTTGTGCTGAAATAGTTTAACTTATTGCATAAGAGGTGTTTGGGAAGCATAAAAAGGATTTTCTATCCTGTTGTTGGTTAAAATCGTATAGGAAAAATATTATTCATATATTTAGAGATTGTAAAAAATTCGACACTGTTCTCACTGTCCATGTTATATGCTGATACTAATCTGTATGATATCAAGCAGCAGTATGGTGTTGTTAGTCATGGTTTTAGTTATTCTTAAAAGGCTATGTAGCATAGAAACAGCCAAATTGTCACTTGCACTGCTTTGCTCTAATGCTTCTCTAAAAGTATATGGGTTAGCTATAGGTCAGAGCTCCATCTCTAAAAAGGAAAAACTTAAAAAGAAAATTAAGACAAATATATATATTATATTTTATCTGTTAAATAACTCTGGCAAATGGGTAAAAGGGAAACAGAACAAAACCTCTGCTATGGTTTCTTAATATAAAACGACTGTCTAATGTTTTTAACTCTGAAAGCAGCTTCATTTAAAAATGCTTATAAAATTAAAGCTCAGATTACATTAACTGCTATCTTTAAAGTTTGAAATGCTTTGCTCTTTATATAACCTAGTAGTTTCTGAAACTCTGAATAATTGTGTGACACCTGAGACTCAAATTTAGTTCTCCAGCTCTGAGAATCAGCATAAGTCCATATAGCAACATTTAAAAAAAATGGAGAGATCAAACTCCCATTAAAGATTTGATGACTGATCTGGTTACAACTAAGGTAAATTAACATACCTTAAAATATTGTCTGTATTTAAACCTTTAACTTTTGTGTGAGACAAAAAGAAAAATGTTTATTTTGTCCAAAATTTACACTAATTTAATCTGTCTCGTCAGTTAAACAGCCTAATAATTCAGCTTTATGTGATATACAACCTGGAATAAAAAACAAAATTTTAATGTTCAATACAACCTAATGCTATGCACTGATGCATTTCAGAGTATTTTGGCAGAAAATGAAAAATGGTTTGCAAAGTCCCTTGAGGAGACTGAGAAAAATAAAATAATTAAGCTTTCCCACCTAGGGAATTCCTGACATTTTCTTAGGCAAGAGGGGCTCCCAATTTAAAAAGCCAAGGCCTCAATTTTGAGGCTTGCCCTTATGAAACTTAATTTCTATAATAGTAAACTGAACTACTTAGGCTTAGTCCCTTAAAGCCATCTTCAGAAAATCTCTGCTATTTCTCAAATGTGGTATCTGTCTAAGCCAAACTCTGAGTTTCCCCCTCAACATGGGACATAATTTCCAGGTGTGTAATCCTGGTCCTGGCAGCATGAAATATAACTAGCCCTGGCATTGTGGGACACTGGCCCTGGCATCACAGGACATAGCTGGCCCTGGCATTATGAGACTTAAGTTCCAAGGATGAGCCTGGCCCTGGCATCGTGTATTAGCAGACCAAAAGGGGGTAAAGAAATCTAATTTCAATGGCTAAGAGATTTCAAATCAAGTCAAGAGGTCATTTCTGGTGGTTGCTCTTATGTAAGTTCCAGCCAGATATGGCAAACTGTCACAATATGGTAAACTCCAACCAACAGTGTTTCTGGAAACCCTGAAAGATATCCTGTGCTTTGTAAAATTTTACTTACTAAATTTGTTTCTCAGAGACTTGAAACCTTCAGATTATTCCAATGCCAGAGAAGCTCTCAAACTGAGAGATACTAGACTCTCAGTTTGTCCAGTATTTCATTGTTACATCCCTTTGCTCCTTAGTAACAATGCCCCTTTTCAGTCTTGAAGCAGTTAGAGTCATCCAGCTATCCATCAAGATTGAGAGATAATTATCAAATGAGAAGGAGGAATGGTAACTGAGAAATTAGGACTTAAGGGATGATTTTGATTACTGAATCATATTCTTCTTTGCTTACTGGGATACTGGAGTAGACAGAGGGGAATACTTGAAATCCCTAAACTATAATTCAGCTGCCCTAATATCTGAAATGACTGTAAAAGCCCTTATCTTGTGCCTTTGGGTCTGTAAAAGCTGTTACTCCCTTTATCATTTTCTCGTAGGGCAAAGGCCCTAACGCTGATGAAATCAGCCCTGGACATTTGTAAATCCTTATCAGGTAGATTCTGCTATTGAAAGATAACTTGTCTTCCTTCCTTTTGGCTTATACCTTTAGTACTTAAGTGATAGCTCTACTCCCCTCCTTTCAGCTTATGTTCTCCTACTGAAATGATAATGATAACACTGTCTCCTTTTGAGCTTTGAACTTGCTATATGAAATGACCTCATCTCCCCATACTAAAATAAAAACTTGAAACCCCTAAACTTTGGGAGACAGATTTTGGGCTGCTAGGCCATCTGCTCTCCTACTACGTACCTAGTAATAAACTCCTTCTTTCTTTGGAAAAAAAAAAAAAGAAGCTCTTCTATTTACAATGTAAATTACACTATAAAAATAAACATGGAAAAAGAATGAAATGTGATGCCTACCACACAGCATACTAATATAGCAAAACAAAAAAAATGAGCCTTTAAAAATATATTATTTACAATGTAAATTACACTATAAAATATATAACATTTTTAATATACTATACTGACATTTTTTAATGTCTAGATTTTGAAATTATCTGTGCTAGTATCATATCTACAAGTTCAGAAAGACTAACAATGGAAGAAAACCACTCTGAATTAATGCCTAGTTTTACTGTTGAATATTGATGCTACATGTATGTCATACTTTTCAACTATAACCCTATTAACTGACAGTTTCTAGAGAGATACAAATTAATAACAAAGAATAAAATAACAAGCAAAGGAAATTTAACGTAAATAGATTAAATGAGCAGACATAATGGTGACACATTCCATTTACTGTGCTGTATTTGGAAAGGTAGTCACAGTAAAAACAACCCGGACACCAAGTGCATGGTACTTACTCACCAAGCACATGGTACTTACTCGACTACAGTGCTCCAAAAGTGCAACAATGTTGACTTCTATCTTTGCCTTCCTTTCCAGTTCTTGATTCTTAGTTTCCTCAAAAGTCTCAATAAAAGCTGTCAATTGAAAAACATGATTAAGTGAGATTACTTACTGTTCATATAGTTAGCACTATAAATTCTATGATTGCCTTAAGAATACCTTTTAGAAATCAATGCAAATATAAATTTAAATTATCACTGTTAAATTTTTTTATTAACCCAAGGGTAATCTACTCAATAAGAACATTTCTATGTACTTTCAAACTCCTAAAGCCTAATTGTTATGCTCACAACAATTTTAGATAAACTAAAATTTACAAGTAAAGGCTCAGACGTAACAGCTGATAAAATAAAGATCAGAATAAAATGTCTTCACATAGGATATCCTTGATGTATCTACAATTATTAACATAATAATTAGCCTCTAACTTCACTTATGAAAATACTTCTAAATACCTATATGATCTGAAAATTAGTATTTTACATATAGTGCTGCATTAATCTCAACTAAATAAATGGAATAATTTAATCAAATTATAAAAATTTGAATAAAGCCTCTTTTTTCTTGTCTAATATAGAACGAGCCCAGAATTTGCTTTACATTCTTGAAAGTATTGCTATGGCTCTTCCCAAAATAAAAACTTCCCAAAAAAATAATTTTACTTTTAGTATGAAATAAACATAAATATGGCTTGTAGTTTGTAACGGATTTTCATTAGTTTCCACCCCCCCCATTTACACTTTATAATATACATTCTAATTGAAATGGTCTTCAAGAATATATTTTTTATTTCAATATGGTGACAGATGACCACAATGGACATTTTAAAAGAAGACAGAATTTCTTTTAAAGTTGTCTTCCTTCAAGATCTTAACACATCTTAGCTTTGAATTTCCTGCTTCTATATCTGTTGGTCTTATATTAAGTGGTCATGTAAAATTTTTACACACAAAGGCATAAATGAACACTGCCTTTCAGAGGTTATTTGTTAGAAAAACAAACCATAATGAACATTTGGGAAGGATTCTGGGATAGGTGACCTTCAATTCTATGAGTCTGTGGTAACACAGGAATTACTTTAATTCATTCAGTAAATATTTATTAATGATAGCTAAGTGCCAGATGCCATACTACATGGTATTCAGGGATTGCCAATATTTTGGAGCTGTGAAATATCATTCCTTGGTTTTACACCTTATAAGGATTACTTGTTTATTTGTTATTAAATAATGAATTAATTGGGGAAGAATTTTTGATACTTGCTGAAATTTCAAAGAAATCTTGTGATGTTGTGAAATCAGTGTTCGGCAATTAACTGCTTTATAACACGCCTCCATGAAAGTAACATTTGATCTCCAGAACTTGAGAGTCCACAAAATAAATGATAAAGGAAACGAGGATAGATGTCAATTTTGAAAATTCTCTGAATGTACAACATAAGTTGAAATGAAGATCTATTCATAAAGTCAAGTTGAGATTTTTTAAAAAGTAAATGAAGGGTGCACGGGTGGTTCAGTGGAAGAATGCTCGCCTTCCATGTGGGATATCTGGGTTCGATTACTGGACTATGCACCCCCCAAAAAAGTGAATGAAAAGTGTAAGAGAAGGCAACTAAAGTTGTGGTTGGTGACAGAACAAAGTAACAAGGTCTGAGGTGAGGGCTAATGAATAATGAGATAAGGATTATGAAGTTTAAAAAGAGTGAAAGATATTAAAGGTGAACAAAGTGATACATGTAAAAAAAAAGCATTCAACAGTCAATTAGTGGTCTACAAATTCTTTCTATATAGACTATGAATATGAATATTAGGCTTGACAATCAATCCCCAACATACAAACACGTACATACACAGGTCTTCCCAGAATTCTCTATCCATGCTGAAATTATTCTAGATATTTAGCAATTATCTTCAAGGTAAAATGTTTTGAATGCTCAAATTTCTATATTTAATACTAAACATTATATCTCCCCCAAAGGAGATCTATGATTTGGTATAAATAGACAGTAATCTGAGAATATATTATCTTTACATCTATAAGATTAAAACTTACTGTCCATATTTTCCTCCCTTTTTTTTAGTTCCTTATACTTCTGATTCATTTCACCTATAAAAAATACAAAATAAAACATTACTTTAAAAAAACTCCAGATACAGTACTCTAAATTAGAAAGAAATATATTTTAGTTTTTCTATATGCCATTAGGAAATGAGTATTCAATGTTTTCAATCAGGAAAAATTCACTCATATTGAATTACAGAGTCTTTGAAAACATCTATATACGTGTGCCTTGACTATTTGGAGGGAAAAGAAGACAACTGGAAAGGATTTAAAGGTTTTCCAATACTTATCTATTTCAGACTTAACTTGGGACTATTCACCCAATGCATGAACACTACTGGTGATGGGAAATATTAAGTTCTCATGCAAGTCTGTTCCATCTTTGAATAGGTTACAACAGCAAGATAGTAGAGCGACTTTACTCACAGAGCGCAAAGTCTAATGATTTAAAATGAAAATGTATTAAGTGCTAGCATAAGAAAACATACTGCAAAAAAAAAAAAAATTACAAGAAAACATACTGCAATAGGAGCACACAGCAAGGCAATTAACCTAGTTTGAGGACCTAGGGAAAATTTCCCTAATGAAGTAATATTAAAGATGCAGTATAAAGAATGGGTAAGAGTTACTTGATTAAAACATAGGAGGAGGGATTCAAAGCCAAAGCATTAAAAATACAGGGCTCTGCAAGTGAGAATGAATATGGTAGTGGCACAAGGAATCAAAACAGTGCTATGGCTGAGTGAGAGAATGCATTTTGTGAAAAAATGGCACAAAAATGAGGCAGGTTATGAAAGATATCATAATATCTATGTTAAAGAGTTTAGAACTTTCTTCCAAGGTCAATAGCAAATTTGAAGAATTTTAATCAAGGGAATCAAATGCTCGGTTTGCATTTTATAATGACCTAACTTACAAAGATCTTTATTAAAGTTAATTTAGAGTTCAAATTAACTCTAAACCTGTCTCACCAAGATAGTTTGGCAGTGAATCAAAAGAATACTTTTGAATGTTCTTGAGAAAATTCTAATAAATGTCACACCCCTCACTATTTTTTAAATAATTACACTGAGAAATCTCCGCACACATACAGTTCATCCATAGTATACAATCAATGGCTCACAATATCATCACATAGTCGAGTATTCATCACTATGATCATTTTTGGAACATTTGCATCACTCCAGTAAACGAAATAAAAAGAAAAGAGAAAAAACTCATGCATCCCATACCTCTTACCCCTCCCTCTCATTGACCACTAGTATTTCAATCTACCCAATTTTTTTAACCCCTTATCCCCCCTATTATTTATTTTTTTTTTATCTTTAATTTTCTACTCATCTATCCATACCCTGGATATAAGGAGCATCAAACACAAGGTTTTCACAATCACATGGTCACATTGTAAAAGCTATATAGTTATACAATCATCTTCAAGAATCAAGGCTACTGAAACAAAGCTCAACAGTTTCAGGTACTTCCCTCTAACCATTCCAATACAACATAAACCAAAAAGGGATATCTTTATAAAGCATAAGAATAACCTCCAGGATAACCTCTCAACTTTGTTTGAAATCTCTCAGCCACTGAAAGTTTATTTTGTTTCATTTCTCTGTTTCCCCTTTTGGTCACAAAGGCTTTCTCAATCCCATGATGCTTGGTCCTGACTCATCCTGGGAGTCCTGTCTCACGTTCCAGGGATATATTTACATGTCCAGGGATATTTATATATGTCCTTGTAGAGGGGACAGCAGTGAGTTCACATGCCAAGTTGGTTTAAGAGAGAGGCTACCTCTGAGCAACAAAAGAATTTTTCTGGGGGTGACTCTTAGGCATTATTATAAGTAGGCTTAGGTTGTTCTTTGCAGAAATAAGTTTCATAGTAACAAACCCTTGTTGGGGCTCAGACTATTGAATTGGTTGTCCCCACTGCTTGTAAGAATATGAGGAATTCCCCAGATGGGGAAGGTGAGCATTTCCTCCTTACTTCCCAGACTCCCAAAAGGACTTTGCAAATACCTTTTATTCTCTGCCCAAATTATTCTGGGTTATAAATGTGGCATCACACTAATCTGTACAAACCAAAAAGATCTCACAGCTTATTCAAGATTCCATGTAATTACGGTATTCAAATAAACTGACCATACAAGTTAAATTAGATAATGCACTACCCAAAATATAAATTTGGTACCAAATAAACATCTCTCCCATCTGGCCTCACACAGATGTTGAAGTATTAAAATATGGATCATAACATCCTTTATCCTGTATTCTGATTTATCTTAACCCTATCCAGATCCTATTGACATCTCTAGTTGAAGTCTGATCCCTTTTTCAACTTTAATAGTTGCTGTATGGGGTAATGCTGACTTTCATAGCTTTAGAGCTCTAACCCCAAGCTTCAGAGATCACATAAATACCCAAAGTTTCATGAAACACAAATAACTCAATACCTCAGAATTTAGAAATAACAGCTATAACTCGAGAATATATGTGAGTGCTGTAAAAGCTTACTCTAGGATCCTTTACAATAAGTCCCAATCTGATAACCCATGCTCTCGACTTCAATTCTCCAAGTCTGTATATTATAGTTAGTCCATATGAGTGAGGCATGATAATATTTGTCCTTTTGTTTCTGACAGTTCAACATACTGTCCTTAAAGTTCATTCACCTAGATGCATGCCTCACAATTTCATTTCTTCCTGCAGCTGCTCAGTCTGCTGTATGTATACACCATAGATCCCCTCTTCCATTTGTCAGTGGTTGTACCCCTAGGCCACCTCCATCCATTGCAAATAGTGAACACTGTCACCATAAACACCAGCGTGCAAATGTCCATTCATGTCCCCATTCTCAGTTCCTCCAGGTAAATGACTAACAATGAGACTGCAGGATCATATGGCAACCCTATCCCTAGCCTCCTGTGGAATCACTACACCTTCCTCCAGAGAAGCTGTGCTGCTCAGCCTCCGTAGTAACAGTGAATAGGTACATCTCTTTCTCCACATTTTGTCTAGAACTTGTTTCTCTCTGTTCATTTTCAAGCAGTTTTATTCGCATATCATACAATCTAACCTAAGTAAATAGCCATACCTTTGCCACCATAATCTATGAGGATATTTCCTTTCCTTCTGCAAAGAATCCATATCCCTCCTTTATATCACCACTTGTTGACATTTAGTTTTGGCATAATGCCTTTGTTACATTCAGTGGAAACATATTACAATGTTACTGTTGACTAAGGACCCTAGCTTGGATTGATTATATTTTTTCCTGTGTATCATCCCATTTTCAACACCTTGTAATGCTGACATTCATTTGTTCTCTCTCATGCAAAAAACATTCTTATATTTGTACATTTAATTACCATCAATGTCCCCTCCAGGCATTCCTAAGTCTTTACCCTCTATCTTTTCTTCTGGTGTCATACGTGCCCCTAGCCCTTCTCCCTCAACCATACTCACCTTCAGCGTCATTCAGTGTCCTTATATTACTGTGTTCTTCACATCATTCAGTGTCCTTATGTTATTGTGCTACCATCAGATAGTATTGTGCTACCCATTTCTGAATTTTTTTTTACAATCAATCCTGTTACACATTCTGTATTCCTTCAGCACCAAATGCTCAATTTCTATCCTCTATCTCCTGATAACCCTTGATCTTAACTCTCAAAATTGACTCATTAATGTTAATGCATATTAGTGAAATCATACAGCATTTGTCCTTTTGTTTCTGGCTAATTTCACTCAGCATAATGTCCTCAAGGTTCATCCACACGCTTTATTACATGCTTTGACTTTATTCAGTTTTACAGATGCTTAATAGTCCATTGTTTGTATATACCATAGCTTCTTTAGCCACTTGTCCATTGATGGATATTTGAGTTGTTTCCATCTCTTGGCAATTGTGAATAATGCTGCTATAAACATCAGTGTTCAAATTTGTGTCCTTGCCTTCAGTTCCTCTGAATATATATCAAGTAATGGGATTGCTAGATCATATGGTAATTCTATACTTAGCTTCCTGAGGAACCACCAAACTGCCTTCCAGAGTGGTTGCACCATTCTACATTCTCACCAACAGTGGATAAGTGTGCCTCTTCATCCAAATCCTCACTTGTTGTTTTCTGTGTTTTTGATAAAGGCCAATGTAGCAGGTGTGAGATGACATCTCATTGTAGTTTTTGATTTGCATTTCCCTAATAGCCAGTGAAGTTAAGCGTCTTTTCACGGTCTTTTAGCCATTTGTCTGTTCCTTTGAAGCATACAAGTGTTTAATGCATATATCTCTTTCTTTTTTCAGTGCTTGTGCTTTGGGTGTAAGGTCTAGAAAACCATCTCCTATCACAAGATTTTTAAGATATCTCCCTACATTTTCTTCTAAAACTTTTATGGTCTTAACTCTAATGTTTAGGTCTTTGATCCATTTTGAGTTAATTTTTGTATAGGGTGTAAGATATGGATCCTCTTTTATCCTTTTGCATATGGATATTCAGTTCTCCAAACACCATTTATTGAAGAGGCTGGTCTGTCCCAGGTGGGCTGGCTTAACTGCCTTATCAAAGATCAATTGTCCATAGATTAGTCTATTTCTGAACACTCAATTCTATTCCATGCTGTCAGCATATCTATTTATGCCAGTACCATGCTGTTTTGACCACTGAAGCTTTGTAATATGCTTTAAAGTCAGGTAGCATAAGACATCCCACTTCATTTTGCTCCCTCAAGATAGTTTTAGTTATTCAGGGCACCCTGCCATTCCAAAAAAAAAAAAATTGGTTACTGGCTTTTCTATTTCTGCAAAATAACTTGTTGAGATTTTAATTGGTATTGTATGGAATCTATAAATCAATTTGGGCAGAACTGACATCTAACCTATAGTCTTCCAATCCATGAATACAGTATGCCCATCTATTTTTAGGTCTTAGAATTTCTTCTAGTAATTCCTTGTAGTTTTCTGTGTACAGGTCTTTCATATCCTTAGTTAAATTTATTCCTAAATATTTGATTCTTCTGGTTGTTATCTTAAATGGAGTTTTTTTTCTGGATTTCCTCATAAGATTGCTCATTACTAGTGTATAGAAACACTACTGATTTGAGGTGTTGCTCTTGTAACCTGCCACCTTGCTGTGCTCATTATTAGCTCTAGCAGCTTTGCTGTAGATATTTCAGGATCCAGAAGATCTCCTATAATCCAGAAAAACTCTACCGCCATTGTGTAGATGCAGTTCTATTTCCCCTTGATAGTCAAGATCAATCACCCCAAACAGAACAGTAATCCCCTTTTGTGCCTGTTGATTCAGTGGCATAAGAAGCCTACATGGCCAGGTGGCAGTCTTAACTTCCAGTTCAATGGAATCATTGTTTTGTCTCCTGGTAGGAGAACTCCTCCTTTTGGAACTAAGATCTGTAGAGAACTAGCCACAAGTGGCTAGTTCTTAAGGTGTCAGGGACAGGAAGCAAAAATTTTCCTTGTGGATCACTAAGGGTGACAGTGAGAAGTGCCACTCCAATTTCCCCCCTTGATTCCTAGACCCTTGAATCATGGCTATCGGAGAAATAGCACCACAGAGTACACACCGATTCAGAATATACACAGCCTCCTGGAGAACATCGCCCCAGCCCTGCAAGGTATTGCCACCTAGTTGGCAATGTAATTGGGTCTTCAAAAAGCAACTGCACGGTTCCATCAATTCAGATGCCTCTAGATGATGGAGAATATGGTAAAACCAGAGAATTCCATGAGCACGTGCCCATTCCATACTTCATTTGCTATGAAGTGGATTCCTTGATCAGAAGCAATGCTGAGTGGAATACCGTGACAGTGGATAAGGCATTCTGTAAGCCCACAGATGGTAGTTTTTGCAGAAGCACTGCATGCAAGTAAGGCAAACCCATATCAAGAGTATATGTCTATTCCATTAGAATAAATTGTTGCCCCTTCCATGTTGGAAATGGTCCAATGTAATCAGCCTGCCACCAGGTAGCAGGCTGATCACCTCAGGGAATGGTGCCAGATTGGGGGCTGAGTGTGGGTCTCTGCTGTTGGCAGATTAGGCACTCAGCTATGGCTGCACACAGGTTGGCCTTGGTGAGTGGAAGTCTATGTTGCTGAGTTCACGCATAACCTCCATCCTACCACCATGCCCACTTTCTTCATGAGCCCATTGGACAATAGCAAGACTGGCTGAGGAAAGAGGATGACTTGTATTCAAAGAACACATCATCTTATCCACTTGATTATTCCTCTGCTGAAGTCACCCTCTGGTGAGCATTCACAGGGGACACAAATATCTTCAAGTTCTTGGTCCACTCAGAAAGGTCTATCCACATCCTCTTCATCACCAATTTTCCAATTATGTTCCTTCCAAGTCCCTGACCACCCAGCCAAGCCATTAGCAACGGCCCATGAGTCAGTATACAAACCCACTTGTGGCTAGTTCTCTGTCCAAGCAAAATGAACAATCAGGTGCACTGCTCAAAGTTTCACCTACAGGGAGGATTTCCCCTCACCACTGCCCTTTAAGGACATCCCAAAACAGTGTTGTAGTGCTGCAGCTGTCCACTTGTGGGTAGTCTCTGCTTATCGTGCAGAACCATCTGTAAACCAGGCCCAAGTTTTCTCTTCCTCAATCAACTCACCATAAGGAATGCCCCAAGAAGCCATAGCTCTAGTCTGGGAAAGAGAAGGTAATGTGGCAGGAGTGGGGGCCATGGGCATTTGGGCCACTTCCACATGTAACTTACTTGTGCCTTCAGGTCCTGCTGAAGCCCTTTATCTTGTATACTGTCTCCATTTTATGATGGAGTGCTGTTGTGCACACCCAACTTTATGGCTTGCTGAGTGAGACAAAACCCAGCTCATGATGGGCAACTCAAGTCTCAAGGTAACTTGGTGGCCCATGGTTAAGTGTTCAGTCTCAACTAAGGATGAGCAGCAGGCTAAAAGCTGTTTCTCACAAGGAGAGTAGTTATCTGCAGCAGATGGTAAGGCTTTGCTTCAATATCCTAAGAGTCTACGTTGTGATTCTCCTATAGGGGCCTGCCAAAGGCTCCAGATAGCATCCCTATTTGCCACTGACACTTCCAGCACCATTGGATCTGCTGGATCACATGACCCAAGTGGCAGAGCAGCTTGCACAGCAGCGTGGACTTGAAGAGCTTCCTCTTGTTCTGGTTCCCACTCACAACTAGCAGCTTTTCCTTGGTCACTCAGTAAATGGAATGGATTAGGACACCAAAATGAGGAATATGTTGCCCCCAAAATCCAAAGATGTCAATTAGGCGTTCGGCTTCTTTTTAGGTTGTAGGAGGGGCCAGGTGCAACAGCTTATCCTTCACTTTAGAAGCGATATCTAAACATGCCCCACACCACTGGATACCTAGAAATTCCACTGAGTTGGAAGGACCCTGTATTTTTGTTGGATTTATCTCCCATCCCCTGACATGCAAATGCCTTACCAATAAGTCTAGAGTAGTTGCTACTCAACTTGCTTACTAGGTCCAATCAACATGATATCATCAATATAAAAACCAGTGTGATATTTTATGGGAGGAAGAACCAATTAGGTGCCTCTGGACAAGATTGTAAGGTAGGGCTGGAGAGCTGATACACCCCTAAGGCAGGACACTGAAGGTATACTGCTGGCCTGGCTAGCTGAATGCAAATTATTTCTGGTGATCCTTACTTACAGCAATTGAAAAAAAAAACATTTGCCAGATCAATAGTTGCATACCAGGTACCAGGGGATGTGCTGATTTGCTCAAGCAATGATACTACATTTGGGACAGCAGCTGCAACTGGATCACTACAATAATCCACTGTCATCCTCCAAGACCCATCTGTTTTCTGCACATGCCAAATAGGAGAGTTGAATGGGATGTGTTGGGAATCACCATTCCTGCATCTTTACAGTGGCACTAATCTCTGCAATCCCTCCAGGAATACAGTATTGTTTCTACTTCACTACTTTGCTACAAAAGGGTAGTTCCAGTGGCTTCCACTTGACCTTTCCTACAATAATAGCTCTCACTCTTTGAGTCAGAGAACCAATATGGGGATTCTGCCACTTGCTGAGTATGTCAATTCCAATTATACATTCTGGAACTGGGGAAATGATCACAGAATGGGTCGTGGGACCCACTGGACCCACTGTGAGCCAGACCTGAGTTAAAATTCTATCAATCAATTTACATCCATAAGCCCCTACTCTGTGGACCAGAGTAACGTTTTCGGTCTCTCAGAATTAGTATCACTTCTGAGCCAGTGTCTAATAATCCCCCAAACACCTGATCATTTCTTTTTCCCCAATGCACAGTCACCCTGTAAAAGGTCATCATAGGTCGGGAATCCTGGAAGGAAGATTAACATGTAAATTTTGAGCAGTGTAAAGGGTCCTTCCCAATGGGTACCTGGCCCTCCCCTCACACAAGTGGGTCTCAGTCTGTAAACTGTCTCAAGTCTTGGAATTGATTAAGGGGCCATGATTCTCTGGTTTTGTAATTCAAGTTAGATTTCTGTTCATTTGACCTAGAATTCTTCTGCTTATACAATTCAAACAAGAATTTAGTAGACTGGCCCTCTATTTTACTTCTAGGTATCCTATGATCTACTAGCCAATGCCACAAGTCTCTGCAAATCAGATTTTGACAGACACTTTGAGTCTGCTGTCCATTCTAGTGGCCATGCCCACCTTGTCTATGATGATTAACTGTTATCACATGGCTTCTACCAACTTGAGATCTGGTCATGACCATTCTGTTTAATGATTCCAGACTGTGACAGCAATTCCCACAGTAATATCTGACCTACAGACAAGGGCAACTATAGAGTTCTTCAGGGATGATGGAGCTAGTCTCACGAATTCTGGTGAAAGATGTGTCCTCTGGACATTCCTGGGATATGGGAGCAGGCCTTACATGATAAATCCACTCTACCATTCCAATCTCTCTAAGTGTCTAGATCCCCTCAAATACATTATACCAGGGCAGTTCTGGCGTTTTGACCTCAGGTAATGTTGGCCACCTTTTGATCCATGTTTCAGTCAACCATCCAAACAAACTGTTATGCCCTTTCTAACCTCTCAAGCTACAACACTGAATGGAGAATCTCTGCTTAGTGGGCCCAGATCAATACATTCAGCTTGATCCAATTTTATATTCCTCCCACATTATCTTATACCCTCAATATCTATTCCCACACATATTCCCCCGATTTCTCTCTATACAGATCAGAAAACTCCTGCAATTCTTTAGAAGTATAGTATACCTCCTCATGGGTCACACTTTGTACCTCCCCTTCTAGGGCCTGTTGGGACTTTAGTCGAGTTATTGGTCTTGAAGAAAAGAGGGGTGGTGGGAGTGGGTCATGAAAACAAACAGAAATGTCTTCCTAGCCAATTACCGAGGCATCCTGTTGTTTCATCTGTAAAATAGGATTAGTTGCTCCAGGCAGAGAAGTGAGGGCTGTTTACCCATGAGGGCTGTTTCCCCACAGGAGGTGGTTTAGCAAACACTGAAGGGTTAACCTTTTTAGGTGGAGGTTGGATGGCAGACTGGAGGCCAGGAAGCTGTTTCCTCAACGTAGGCTGGAGGTCCAGAAGTTCTTTCCTCAGGACAGTCCATTACAGGTCTTTCAAGCAAAGGCTCAGGAGATTCCAAGGATTCCAAAAAGCTCAGGAGATTCCAAGGATTCCATCTCCCCATCGTTATCATTATCAAGCCATACATTCCCATTCCACATTTCAGAATCCCATTCTTTTCCAATCAAAGTTCTTACTTCAACAGCAGACACCTGGCAAGGTTGAGATTTTAGTTTTCATTGTAAATCTGCTAATCGCACAATGAGAGTCTGTATCTGGTTTTCAGGGACAGAATATAAAATTTTCTTTCAAGGCACACGTGGAAACTTTTATATCATTCACAGGATGCTTAAGTTGCAAATTTGAAGCCTTCAGATCATCACTGTATCCTTTCCCTCATCATGTATCCAGTGTATCTAACAACAACCAACATCACTATTCCTCTTAATCACACAAAACTCTGTAGAGGTGTTAAAAACACTCTCATCCAGAGCCTTGCCTCATATAGGTGTACAATTAGCAGAACTTAATGGTGATATTCTGCATTTCTCTCTTGCCAACTCACCCTATGGACTGTCAGTGCCATCTTGATTATTGGAAAGAGTCATTAGTGCCTCTGAGTCTAATCAGAGCAGAAAACCAATTGTAAAAACCCATTTTTAAGATTCTCTTTCTCAAAAACAACTCCTGTACTAAGCTGTATTAGTCAGGGTTCTGTAGAGAAGCAGAGCCAACAGCAGATGTCTGTAAATATGAGATTTATAAAGGTGTCTCATGCAACTGTGAGAATGGAAGAGTCCAAAATCTGTGGGGCAGGCTGTGAAGCTGGCACTTCTGATGAAAGTTCTGGACAAACTCCACAGTAGAGATTCATTAGCTGAAGAAGCAGTGAAAAAGTCTCTGGTCTTCCTTCAAAGTCTTCAACTGATTGTATTATCTCATTTGTAGGACACATACCTCAGTTGATCACGGATATAATCAGCCACAGCTGCAATCAACTGACTGATAATTTAATATACCAGCTTTCTGGTTTATCATGCAGGTACAAAATATTGTGGATATTATAAAAAGGACACCGTTACTTTCTTATATTCTCTGCTACGACCAGCTAGTGTTCTTCTTACCCTACCTGACCCCACATGGGTGTCTTTTAGACATTCTCTAAATGAGCTCCAGTTTTTATTCTTTTTTAAGTTTAATGCCAAGTAATTTAAGGCTCCAAGAAAACTATCACTTCTCATAGTGACATATACTTCTGTTAATGCAACCTTTTATTTCAGCTATACCGGAGGCTATATCACATTAACTAACTCATACTGTACTACTATTGAAACACTCATCTAAGATTTTCTCATGTGTTAGTAAGCTAGAACACTTTCCCCTCCCTCATTCCTACTTCAATTTTACTTAGTTTTGGGGTCCTATTAGATTCCATCTTGTTACATTCAGCCTCTCTCTCCCACCTACTTTCCATACAGCATTAAATAAGGAAGCATTAAAGTAATATATTAAATACTACCAAATTGGTACACTAAAATAAATACACTTAAGCCTAATGTTTTAAACTAACTTTTGGCTAAGGGCTTCACCCCACTTACCAATCACACATTCTCTGCAAAATATTTTAAATTTTGGCAGGAAAGTTTCTTTATAGGTCAGATAACTTTATTTCTCAACACTAGAGGTAACTTTTAAATAAAAATCCTTTAGCTATATAAAAGTTAAATTTTTGCCACAAAGCCTTCACATTTCTGAAGAAGAAAAAAGTTCTATGTTGAAGCTTGTTTTAACAGAGTAATGCTACTAAAATCAGATGTCATAATTAGTGTCCTTGGCAGTTCTAAATACACATAAGATCCTTAATTCTTTTTAAAACCAGTGTTTCTCATATTTTTGTGTGCACCAGAAGCATCAGGAGGGCTTGCTGAAACAAACTGGTGACCTATTCTCAGGGTTTCAAATTAGGTAGGTCTTGGGTGGGACCCGAGAATGTACATTTCTAGCAAGTTTCTAGGTAGCACCAATACTCCTGGTTCAGGGATACTACTTCCAATGAAAGTATTAATGAAAGACATAAAGTGGAATTTAACCAATTTCCAAATTTAATAATGAATATTCTTCTTCACTGATATGTATCGGGAAACTACAAAACAGCCATAGATACATACCATTTGAAATCTCAGATAACAGAAAATAACTGATTTTGAAATTGAAAAAATTAGATTGTATCCGGGGAAAATACTGAAGGGGAAAATTATTCAAGTTTCAGTTTATAAAGCAATAGCATCAATAATAACAGCAAATAGCTAACATTCATTGAGTACTTTTTAAATTGAGCACTGTTCTGAGATTATATATAGAGGTATCATTCATAGATTTAATCCTCACAATAACCCTAAGAGGTAGTTACTATTATTATCTCCATTTTAAAAGATAAAAAAAAAAGATAAGGGAACTTAGTTACAGAAAGATTAAGTAATACGTCCAATTTCAAATGGCCTGTAAAGGAGCCTAACAAGGATGTGTCTCCAGACATTCTGCCTGTAGGACCTATATTTTTAAACTAAACTGTTCTGGCTTTTAAAAATTTATTTACTTGACATAACCAACACATAAAAACTCCTAACTCAGGTCTTGGAGCTCTGATTATGATTGAAATATCCTACAGACCAGATAAAGAAAAGTGTTGTGTTTTGTATCTTATTATTCTTGAAAGAAGCATATAAAGTCATGAATAAGTTGCCATGAATTCACCCAGAGTTTAAGAGAGTAAAACATACACAACGTTCCTATAATATTTTATGTGTACTTCTACTATAATACGTATATATTACATTATAGTAGGTAGTTGTTTACCTATGGTGTATTCACAATCACATGTTACTCAGTTTTACGATCTAATCAATCTTTGGGAAGACACTGAATTCTGTGAATAAAGAAATAACTTCTAGTGAGATATATGACTGTGAATATTTTTACTACTTTATTAATTGTATCCCTCCATCCCAGTCTGTGTAATTTGGACTCACAGAAAATTAGCCCCACCTTGTGGATCACAGTAGTACTACAAATTCAGGCCTTTGAGAACAATTACAAAATTTTAGAACTGGTAGAGATGTGTATATTAGTTTAACTGAAAACACTAAAAACATTTCTGATAGCCAGGATGGGGGGGGTGGGGTGGAATAACTCTCACATACAGTTGTTCCTTTTTTTGGAAAGAAATTGTGCAAAATCAATCAAAATTGAAAACAGTCTTCTATTCAAAACGTCACTTCTAGAAATCTATACTATAGAAATACCCTGATTAACAAACATGTCTGTACAAGATTATTTATTGTAGCATAGTTTTTGGTAGTGAAAAACTAGAAACACCCTAAAGTCAAAGAGGATACAATGGAATATTATATAGCAATAACAAAAACAAAGACAGCTAACAGTTATTTCGAGTGCTTAATATGAGCCAGGCACAATCCTAAATTTGGCTTCAGAGTCCCTGACTTGTATGTTCTTCTACACCATTCTCAGTATGAAGTATTCACTTTCATATGGAAGAATGTACATTACCTATAAAGGAAAAGACTCAAGTGAAGAAGACCTATATAGTGTTACTTCAGTACTGACAATGTTTGCATATTTATAGGAAAAAACCTAAGAGGCTAAACATTAAACTGCAGTGATTCTCTTTTAAGACTGGGTTAATGTGAGGAAAAAGGAGGTTACTTTTTATTTTATATACTTTTGTATTGCTAGAACTTTTCACATAAAGTAAATACCAAATTTGTATACAAAAAAAGCATACGTTTTTTAAAAATAAATTAATCTGGGTCTTTAACAAATTGAGGAAAAACTTTTTAAAGCAGGAAGGAACATATGCTGAGGCTAACTATATGGTTAATAAAAGCACCTGAGGACATTCGAGAATAAACTTGGAATATGTCATTGGTAACAGAGTCCAGCAGGAGTTAGAAACAGGGTAAGATAATGGGTAATTGGAGCTGAAGGGATACAGACTGTGCAACAGGACTAGATAAAAAACTCAAAAATGGACAGCACAATAATACCTAATTGTAAAGTAATCATGTTAAAACACTGAATGAAGCTGCATCCGAGCTATAGGTTTTTGTTTTGTTTTGTTTTGTTTTTTACTATTATTACTTTTATTTTTTTCTCTATATTAACATTCTATATCTTTTTCTGTTGTGTTGCTAGTTCTTCTAAACCGATGCAAATGTACTAAGAAACGATGATCATGCATCTATGTGATGATGTTAAGAATTACTGATTGCATGTGTAGAATGGTATGATTTCTAAATGTTGGGTTAATTTCTTTTTTTCCGTTAATTAATAAAAAAAAAAGCACCTGAGAATCATTTGAGGAAAATGACAAACAGTAAACAAAAACAAAACAGTAAAATGGAGTATATTTAATATGACTAAAATTCTTAGAGATTTTTGTTAAGCAAAGTGAGGTTTATAATTGGTCATTTTTTGGTAAAGATGGAAGATTGAATATGCACATCTAACTTTTATTCTTCTCCAAAACCAACTAAAATTATAGTAAAAGAAGTGTTAAGAGATAAAAGCTCCCAATAATACAGAAAATAGAAGAGGAAACAAAACAATATAATTTAGAAACTGGAAGCAGATGAACAACTGGTAACAAACTTAGTACATGTAAGAAAGCCTAAACCTAAGCCAGCATAGGGTAAAGCTGAGACCCAATTTCAAGAGGCTCCAGCATTCATACTACTTTGCATAGGAAATTAATCACTTATTTTGTGCTCCCATTCCATGACATATTTTGCTATGCTTTCAATAGCAACACTGTGTTCTTCTTCATATTTATTTAATCTGAGGTTGTAAAGAGCATAGTAAGGGCCTGATTTGAGCTAAATGGATCAAAGAGCATTATTTACTTGGAGTAACTTCAATATGAACTATAAACCTTCAGGGATTAATTTGTGGCGAGAATAAAAAATTTCTTAATCAACAATTACCTTATCAAAAACAAAATTACTTAATCATATGTTAGAAGTAAGACTTGGGGGCAAAAGGTTTTTTTAAAAAGTGATATTCTCTGCTGAGTGAGAATACAAGCTACTGTTGTTTATGCTGTCTGCTCTCATTGGGGCAATAATTTTTTTATTACTTTACCTCACACATATAGAAGCATTTTAACAGCAACATTTAAACAAGTATTCAGTAGTTGGCAATTCAACTGAGGGAAAATCAGGATGGGTTCAAGCTTTTCTGAAAACTAGCATGGCATCAACCTATACTGCTCTGCTTACTAATGATGCACTGTGCTGGTTTGAAAGGATGTATGTACCCTAGAAAAGCCATGTTTTAATCAAAATCCCATTTCATAAAGGTAGAATAATCCCTACTCAATACTGTATGTTTGAAACTGTAATCAGATCATCTCCCTGGAGATGTGATTTAATCAAGAGTGGCTGTTAAACTGGATTAAGTGATGACATGTCTCCACCCATGTGCGTGGGTCTTGAGAAGTTTCTGGAGACCTATAAAAGAGGAAATATTTTGGAGAATGAGGATTCAGAGAGCAAAGCAAAACGATACAGCCACAAGAAGCAGAGTGCACTAGTCAGCGACCTTTGGAGATGAAGGAAAATGCCTCCCAGGGAGCGTCATGAAACAGGAAGCCAGGAGAAGAAGCTAGAAGATGAGGCCATGCTCACCATGTGCCCTTCCAGATAACAGAGGAACCCTGACTGTGTTCACCATGTGCTTTTCCAGATGACAGAGAAACTCGGACTGCGTTTGCCATGTGCCCTTCCACTTGAGAGAGAAACCCTGAACTTCATCAGCCTTCTTGAATCAAGATATCTTTCCCTGGATGTCTTAGATTGGACATTTCTATAGACTTGCTTTAACTGGTACATTTTCTCAGCCTCAGAACTGTAAACTAGCAACCTATTAAATTCCCCTTTTTAAAAGCCATTCCCATTTCTGGCATATTGCATTCCAGCAGCTAGCAAACTACAACATGCACAGTCTGCAACAAAATTCTGACCATCTAACTTTTACTACAGCTATTTCTCACCACTTCTAATTAGCAAAAAATAATTTCTTCCCAGCTAAAATACAGACTGTTTTTTCAATTTTTAAATGGTACATTTTTAAACAAATAACTTTAGAACTCACATAATAAAATTACCTGATCCATCAATAAAGTAAAAACTACTATGTGGGATGAAGCCTAGAAGACATTTAACATGAGAGAATGAAATTATCCAGTAGTATTAAAAGAGTAATGATGCTTTTTTATAATGAACATTTTCTGTTATGAAATTTAAAAAAAAAACACTTACAGAGGCTAAGGAAAGTATGTTTTTTGGGGGGGCACGTGGTCCAGGAATCGAACCCAGGTCTCCTTCATGGAGACCAAGCACTCTACCACTGAAACACCATGCACCCATAAGTAAAGCTTTGAGAGCAAAGAAGCCCAATTAGAATTAATTAAAAGTCTAAGTTTATTATAGGATTTTTTCTGCTTTATTCTACATTGGCACAGAAACTAGTAACTTAATATCCATGAACAATTAAGACTTTCATAGAATAGCCAGTGATTTTATTTAGTAAACGTTGGAGCTGATTATTCAATGTAATTTTTGGAGAACTATAATTTAAAGAACCTGTTAAAATGAATAAACGTGATACACTCAAGGAGGCTGCTGGATTACAGGGTCACTATTAATATCTAGTAGAGAATACAACTTTACCCAACCCAGTATTCTAACAATACCTTTCAATTTAGGATAAATTATGTACTATTGTAAAAGCGTATTTGAAAACTGAGAGTCAGGACAACTACTAAGTCAGACATGTATAAACATCACTTGGTTTGTATGCTATCTTAACTAGAACCACTTCAAGGTAAAAGGTGGTCCAGCTGGATGATGCACAGAGGTGGCATTAATGGATAGAAATCAAATAGCATCTAAGAAATGAATAAAATGGGACAAAGATGGACTAAAGTCAGAAGGCAGAGCTAACAAAGGACCAGAGAGACAAACCAGCTTGATTATCTTCCGTATCCTAAGGAATAGATTATCCACAATCTTGAGTCAAGGGATTGCTGAGAATGCAAACGTAGATAAGAATTCACCACTCTCCTGGAAAACATGAATCTAAGCTAGAACTGTTATGGAATAAAAACATTACTAGCCATACAAGTTTTCTATGGGTAAGAGTCACACACCTGTCTTAAGAACTAGAGGGGCCCCAAAGCAACTAGAGTTCAGTTTTTACCTTTAATTTCACTTCCTTCACAAACATTTACTGAGTGCTTACTTTTGCAGGTATTGTTTTGATGAAAGGTGTTGCCAAAGTATGATAGCCTGTGTCCTTGAAAACTAATTGTAATATAAGGTGGTCAATGCAGTGATTCATTTATGCACAGGATGTTCTAACAACACGGAGTGGGGCACAGCTAGCCCAGCCCAGAAACATGCAGGAAAGGAACTTAGGGTTATAAGGCTGAATGAGAGGATATCTGAGTTAGATGTTAAAGGATAAGAAGCTAGCCAGGAAAATGATATTGAAAAGAACACTGAATACGATGAAACAAATAGTAAGATCAAATGTTTGGGGCATGAAACAGTTTGCTGTATGGCAAAAGGGGTGTAATATGAGAGTACTACAAGTACATTATCATTATTATATATTAGAACATAAGGATTGAGGTGGTGAGGAGTGGAGAGGCTGAAGACATAGAGGCCAGACTACAGGGATTATAGGGACTAGTGTGTCATGCAAAAATTATTGACCTTTTTATTGTAGGTCATGGGGAACCACTGGTAATCAAGAGTATGACAGAGTCAGAATCACACTGTACTAATACACTCTGGCAACACTGTGGTGGATGAAACAACAGAGCCCACAAAGCCAGATACCTCTGCAGATGAAAGAAAACACCTGGCCGGGAAGCTACTGAAGAAGCTGGGAGAGAAAGCTAGCAGATGTTGCCATGTGCCTATACAGCTGACACAGGTGTTCTGGACCCATCGGTCTTTCTTGAATCAAGTTATCTTTCCCTGAATGCCTTAGTTTGGACATTTTCATGGCCTTGGAACTGTAAACCTGCAACTTAATAAATTCCTCCTTTTTTAAAGCCATTCTGTTTCTGGTATATTGCATTCTGGCAGCTTTTATAAACTAAAACAAGAGGTTACTGTAATAGTTCTGGCAAGAAATACTAAAGTCCTGAATTAGCAAGTAAACTTCAGATCCATGTTCTCAGTCTCTGACTGAAGAGGAGACTGTAACATTCGAGAAGATCGTGAGATACATCAGGGAGAACCTTCAGCTGCTCATAAATAGGCCCAATGGCACATACTGTTTCAGGGGTGAAAGAGTCTACTACATGAGTGAGAATATCCTGAAGTTGGCTGCCAACATCTCCAGTGACAAGCTGGTATCGCTAGGAACCTGCTTTGGGAAATTCACTAGACCCACAAATTCCAATTGCACATCACATCTCTGGATTATCTTGCATCCTATGCAAGTATAAAGTCTGCATAAAGCCTGGAGCAGAACAGTCTTTCTTGTATGGGAACTGTATGTTAAAATCTGGTCTGGGTCAAAATACGGAAAATACTTCTCAGTATCACAGAACGGTGGTGTACTCCATGGCAGACATCCCTTGGGGTTTTGGAGTGGCAGCAAAGTCTACACAAGACTGCAGGAAAGTTGATCCCATGGTGATTGTGGTTTTTTCACAAAGCAGTCATGGGAGAATTTGTGTGACATGAAGAATCACTGACTTAAAATGGAATCATCACGAGGACATAAAGCTATGTGGAAAGGCCTAAACTTGTTTCCTGTGTCTGCATAAGTTCCATTATCGTGTTGAGTTTTGTCAACACTGCACCTCTTCAGGGTCTTCTTATTTTAATATTCTCTGTTACTGGCAAGTGCAGGCTGAATTCTTAGTGTATTAGTTAGGGTTCTCTAGAGAAACACATTCAACAGAAAACATTCGTAAATATAAAATTTATAAAAGTGTCTCACGTAACCGTGGGAATGTTGAGTTCAAAGTCTGTAGGGTGGGCTGTGAAGCTAATGATTCCAATGGAGGGTCTGGATGAACTCCACAGAAGAGGCTCGTCGGCTGAAGCAGGAAGAGAGCCTGTCTCTTCTGAATCCTCCTTAAAAGGCTTCCAGTGATTATATTAAGCATCACTTATTAGAGAAGACACTCCCCTTGGCTGATTGCAAGTGGAATCAGCTGTGCATGTAGCTGATGTGATCATGCTTTAATTCTATGAAATGTCCTCATAACAAAAGACAGGGAGCACCTGTCCAACCAAACAGGTACCACCAACTGGCCAAGTTGACACATGAACCTGACCATGACATTTACTATACAGAAATGGTTCAAATAAGGAGTTTGTGTTTGTGACTAAGCAGAATACCATGTTTTATATTTGAATCAGAGAGTTTCCTGTTCTCAGTAACAGGTTCTAAATCTTTGGAACCAAGGATGAGACTAGCTTATTAGTGTTAAATAGCTTATTGTTATCTGTGATTAACACCTTGCTTTCCAAACTCATGATAATGCAATGGATTTTCTACCTTATTTATTAATATTGTGAAAGAAAGAAAGATATTGCTATATCAGAACACTAGGCCATACCTGGGGTTTTAAAGATGAGATTTAGCTAAATTTTAAGGGAAATTTATTCTGCTATTTTACAAAATGGTAAGTGCTGTATGGTGTGGGAAAAAGAAACCTGGATTCAAGCCTCAGTTCTTGAAAAGTCACTTACAGTTTTATGCCCTAGGATGAAATTATTCAATTTTTTCTAAGCTTCATTTTCTACTTCAGTGAAAAAAACAGCCTCAACTGTCAACCTAAGAATGGTTTCGAGAATTAGAGATCCATGATTGTAAAGTATCTAGCACAGTACCCTGATGAATGATGGGTGTTCAATAATGGTAAGAATTATTTTTATATTGCTAAAAAAAACAAAAAACAAAAAACAAGTAACCTTCAAACACGTAACCTTCTAACAAAAACTCCTTGGGTTGTTGCACCAATAATCCAGGATGGTAACAGTATAGCAGGACAAAACAACTAATTCCCTAATATATATAAATGCCTTTTGCCACTATTAAACTGCACTATAGAATGTCTTTTTCTATATTAATAAAAAAGGACAAGGGAAGATTAAAAACCAAAAAAAGAAAAAGCAAGTTAAAAATCAAAGCATTCTATTTATTTTAGAATATTAGCAATAAACAATAAATTATTGCTCAAAAATTAGTTATTTTATGGTATAGAAAAGGAATGCTATTATAAATTTAAATTAGGAAGAAGAAAATTATTTAGAATATAACATATGAAACATCAAAAATAAAGAACATTATAAGATTCCTCAGAATAGTTTCATAGACATTAACAAAGAAAATCTAGAATACTAGACCTATACAAGTTAAAAGCAATAAAATAATTTATTAAATAAAATGACCCTAGTCTCAACAATTTATTGGAAGCCTACCTCAATATGCACATCATTTAATATTCATAAAACTTAACAAAATAGGATTATTGCATTCATTTTGCAAATAAGAAAACTAAAGCTCAGTTAAGTCATACAAAAGCTGGTAGGCGGGGGGGCCAAGATGGCGGCTTAGTAAGGTACGTGCGTCTTACTTCCTTCTCCTCCAAATCAACTACTAGGTGAACTGAAACAGTGCAGAACAGCTCCCGGGGCTACGGCAGGGAATGGACACACAGCGTACCCCAGTCTGGACTGGCTAGTCTGACTGCGAGACTCGGCTGCGGTGAGATCCCCGAGCAGCGCGCGATTTCCCGAGCAGCGGCAGCTGCGGCGGCCGGAGCTACTCCCTCCCTCCTTCCCGGGCCGGCTGAGAGTCTCGGAGAGGCAAGTTTCCCAAGCCGAGGTGGCCGGCGCCCCTCTTTTGTGGGCGGCTTCGAGTCTTGGCTTCGAGTCCACGGCTACGAGTCTCGGATCAGAGGGCTATCCAAGCCGCGGTGCCCCCCACCCCCCCACGGGCGGCTTCCTGGTTCGGTGGGAAATTCCCCAGGCCGCGCCGGCCGGTGACCGACGCCCCTCCCCCGCGGGCGACTTCCTGGTCCGGTGGCGAATTCCCCGGGCCTGCTGCAGCCGGCGACCAGCCACAGGGTCCCCTCAAGCCGCAGCAGCTGACGCCCCCACCACGCGCGGCCCCTGAACCAACGGAGAGAATTGGATCGGAAATCCCCAGGCCGCGGAGATCGGTGACTGGGGGGGATCCATTCCAAACACGTGAGACAAACGTGTGCCACGAGCGCCACCTACTGGGCAAGATAAGAAAAACAGAACCCAGAGATTTCACAGAAAAATCTTACAACCTTGTTGGGTCCGACACCCAGGGAAATCTGACTAAATGCCCAGACACCAGCAGCAGAAGATAACGGTCCACGCTCAGAAGACTGAGAATATGGCCCAATCAAAGGAACAAACCAATAGTTCAAATGAGATACAAGAGCTGAGACAACTAATGCTGAATATACGAACAGAAATGGAAAACCTCTTCAAAAACCAAATCAATAAATTGAGGGAGGACATGAAGAAGACATGGGCTGAACAAAAAGAAGAAATAGAAAAACTGAAAAAACAAATCACAGAACTTATGGAAGTGAAGGATAAAGTAGAAAAGATGGAAAAAACAATGGATACCTACAATGATAGATTTAAAGAGACAGAAGATAGAATTAGTGATTTGGAGGATGGAACATCTGAATTCCAAAAAGAAACAGAAACTATCAGGAAAAGAATGGAAAAATTTGAACAGGGTATCAGGGAACTCAAGGACAATATGAACCGCACAAATATACATGTTGTGGGTGTCCCAGAAGGAGAAGAGAAGGGAAAAGGAGGAGAAAAACTAATGGAAGAAATTATCACTGAAAATTTCCCAACTCTTATGAAAGACCTAAAATTACAGATCCAAGAAGTGCAGCGCACCCCAAAGAGATTAGACCCAAATAGGCGTTCTCCAAGACACTTACTAGTTAGAATGTCAGAGGTCAAAGAGAAAGAGAGGATCTTGAAAGCAGCAAGAGAAAAACAATCCATCACATACAAGGGAAACCCAATAAGACTATGTGTAGATTTCTCAGCAGAAACCATGGAAGCTAGAAGACAGTGGGATGATATATTTAAATTACTAAAAGAGAAAAACTGCCAACCAAGACTCCTATATCCAGCAAAATTATGACAAGTGCTGGAGAGGATGCGGTGAAAGAGGCACACTTATCCACTGTTGGTGGGAATGTCAAATGGTGCAACCACTGTGGAAGGAAGTTTGGCGGTTCCTCAAAAAGCTGAATATAGAATTGCCATACGACCCACCAATACCATTGCTGGGAATCTACTCAAAGGAATTAAGGGCAAAAACTCAAACGGACATTTGCACACCAATGTATATAGCAGCGTTATTTACAATTGCAAAGAGATGGAAACAGCCAAAGTGTCCATCAACAGAAGAGTGGCTAAACAAACTGTGGTATATACATACGATGGAATATTATGCAGCTTTAAGGCAGGATAAACTTATGAAGCATGTAATAACATGGATGGACCTAGAGAACATTATGCTGAGTGAGTCTAGCCAAAAACTAAAAGACAAATACTGTATGGTCCCAATGATGTGAATCGACACTCAAGAATAAACTTGGAATATGTCATTGGTAACAGAGTTTAGCAGGAGTTAGAAACAGGGTAAGATAATGGGTAATTGGAGCTGAAGGGATACAGACTGTGCAACAGGACTAGATACAAAAACTCAAAAATAGACAGCACAATAATACCCAATTGTAAAGTAATCATGTTAAAACACTGAATGAAGCTGCATCCGAGCTATAGGTTTTTGTTTTGTTTTGTTTTGTTTTGTTCTTACTATTACTACTTTTATTTTTTTTCTCTATATTAACATTCTATATCTTTTTCGGTTGTATTGCTACTTCTTCTAAACCGATGCAAATGTACTAAGAAACGATGATCGTGCATCTATGTGATGACGTTAAGAATTACTGATTGCATATGTAGAATGGTATGATTTCTAAAAAAAAATGGACAGCACAATACTACCTAATTGTAATGTAATTATGTTAAAACACTGAATGAAGCTGCATCTGAGCTATAGTTTTTTTTTCTTATATATTTTTGTATTTTTTATTTTTATTTTTTCTCTATATTATCATTTTATTTCTTTTTCTGTTGCCTTGCTATTTCTTTTTCTAAATCGATGCATATGTACTAAGAAATGATGATCATACATCTATGTGATGATATTAAGAATTACTGATTGCATATGTAGAATGGAATGATTTCTAAATGTTGTGTTAGTTAATTTTTTTTAATTAATAATAAAAAAAAGCTGGTAGGCCTTTAAATGACTTTGTAAGGCCATTAGTAGTTATATGTAAACGAAACTGTAAGCATTGCATAAGAAAATTTTTATTTCATAAGTGCAGCACTTCATATCAGAATGCCAAGCTTAAGCTTGGGCAATGGAAACAATAAGACTTCTGAGTCAGAGACCTTGGTTCAAATCTAGACTTTATCACTTATTAGATAATGTGGGAACTTGAGTAAATTACATAATATCTCTGAATCTCAACATCCATAACAAGGAGTTAACAAGGCTTTAAAGATTCTTACAGAGATTGTGAAGTACTCAACCCAGGTAAGAATTCAATCAATGGCAGCTAATGTTATTATTCACAAATCAAGAAAAAATACAAATAAAACTAATACAACACCAGAAAAAGTGAAATAAAAAAAACCATTTACGAATAAAACAATTACTCCGTTCACTGGATTCTTTATTCAGAATAGGTACACATGTACACAGTCACTATTTATAATAACATACTAACTCATAAGAATATACAGCCAATTCTTGATAGTCCAAAAGCATATTAATTTGTTTGCAGTTAAACTACGATTAAAGTGCTGCATGGAACCCATTTTTCTCTCCATCATTAGACAGAAGCTGGTTAGCAAATTATTATGCCAACCCATTCTCTCAACAAGCATACACTGTAGTTCAAGAATCTCCACCACAACATTTCCACTTGTTCACACCCCAAGCTCCCACAGGTGTTCTTGACCCTGACTTAGGTCTTCAAATCCCACTGTCAAGAAAGTTGGGGGCAGATCAGAATAATCAGTATTTGCTATCTGCTTTTTATTATTATTCCTCCTGGGAATTAATTCTTTCTGGGTTATTTTTGATATTTGTGCCTTGATCCTCACTTCACAACTCTACCAGTTACTCTAGTTAATTAAAAGTTCACCATATTGAGGAAATATAATTTAGGAATATATATGAACTTTAAATCATTTGACTTCAGTTTTGTTAAAAAAAATTGCCTTGCAAGATCAAGTAAATCCATCAAAATTGAAACCTTTTGCATCAAAGGACACTCTGAGAAGAGTGAAAGAACAATCCTGAGAATAGGAGAAACATTTTTTTTGAATCATGTATAAGAAAAAGGGCAAGCAACCCAATTTTAAAATGGGCAAAGATTTGGACAATGAATAAAGGAATATCTGCAAAGTACCCTTGGGGGAATGGGGAGAAAGGGGGAAAATTCAACTTCACCATTTGGAGAATTTCTGATATTCTTTCTCACAAGCAGTGGGGACAACCAAATCAATAGGCCGAACTCTCAATCTTGGGGTTTGCCCTTAGACACTTTATCCTGCAAAGAATAGGCTAAGCCTACTTAAAATTAAGCCTAAAACTCACTCCCAGAGAACCTCTTTTGTTGTTCAGATGTGGCCTCTCTCTCTCTCAGCCAACAAGGCAAGTGAATTCACTTCCCTCCCCTGCTATGTGGGACTCGACTCCAAGGGGTATAAATCTCCCTGGCAACATGGGACAGAAATCCTGGGATGAAACAGGACCCAACATCAAGGGATTGAGAAAACCTTCTTGACCAAAAAGGGGAAGAGAGAAATGAGAAAAAATAAAGTGTCAGTGGCTGAGAGATTTCAAACAGAGTCAAGAGGTTACTCTGGAGGTTATTCTTAATTCATTACATAGATATCCCATTTTTGGTTTATGGTATATTGGAGTGGCTAGAGGGAAGTAACTGAAACTGTAGAGCTGTGTTCCAGTAGCCTTGTTTCTTGAAGATGATTGTATAATGATATAGCTTTTACAATGTGACTGTGTGATGGTGATACTCCTTTTATCTAGGGTATGGACAGAAAAGTTTAAAAAAAGGATAAAAAGTAAACAAATAATAGGGAGAACAAAGGTTAAAATAAATTGGGTTGATGGAAATGCTAGTGGTCAATGAGAGGGAAGGGTAAGGGGTATGGAATGTGTGAGTTTTTTCTTTATTTCCTTTTCTGGAGTGATGCAAATGCTCAAAAAAATGATCATGGTGATGACTACAAAACTATGTGATGATAATGTGAACCACTGATTGTATGCCATGTATGGAATGTTTGTATGTTAATATTATTTGTATGTTTGTATGTTCAGTTTTACCAATAAAAATATTTTTTAAAAACAAGGAAAGGACTTGAATAGATATTTCTTCAGAGAAAATACACAGATGGACAATAAGCAAGTGCAAAGATGCTCAACATCATTAGTTGTCTGGGAACTGTAAGTCAAAACCTCAATAAGATACTACTTCACATCTAACCAGGATGGCTACTACTAAAAAACTTGTAAAAATTTTTTAAAAAGGAAGAGTAAGTGCCCACAAAGATGTGGACAAACTGGAATTCTTATACTTTGCTCATGGGAATGTAAAATGCTGCAGGTGCTACAGAAAAAATTTCAGCAGTTCCTCAATAAGTTATACATAGAATTACTATATGAGCCAACCACTTTACTCTTAGGTATAAACCCCCCCAAATGAAAATATATGACCACTCAAAAAACTTGTACATGACTGTTAATAGCAACTCTGTTCACTATAGCCAAAAGTAGAAACATACCAAATAGTCAGATGAATGGATAACAAAATACGGGTATCTATACAATGGAATATTGTTCAGCTATAAAAAGTAGTGAAGTATTAAGGCATGCTACAACATAGATGAACTCTTGAAAACATGTTTCTTGAAAGAAGCTAGGTACACAAGACCACATATTCTATGATTCCATTTATAAGAAATATCAGAATAGTCGAATCCATAAAGCCAGAAAGCAAACTAGTTTGCCAGGGGCTGGAGTGGGGAGGGTAGTACGAAATCACTGCTTAATGGGTAGATGAAAAGTGATGGTGAAAAAGTTATGAAACTAGATAGTAGTGATGGTTGTACAACACTGTGAATGTACTTAATGCCAATGATTTGTACACTTTAAAATGGTTACAATGGTAAATTTTATGTTACACAAATTTTACCACAATTTAAAAAAATTGAATAAATTCTCATCATTAAGCAACCATTTCAAGTTTTTGTTCATTTAAAGTAATTGTGTTATTACTACTTATAGAATTTAGCATATATTTTGGGAGCTAAAATGAATAACACTGTAAAGAATTAAATAAACATGCATGAAATGGCAGCTTAGTGAAGTATGGAGTTTAGTTCGTTCTCCAGAGCAGCTAGGAAATATTCAGGAACAGTACAGAACAACTGCTGGGGCCACATCAGTTACCGGACACACAGCATACAGCAGACTGGACATGCTGGACCAGCTCCAATCCCACCCAGAACCTTGAGTCCCCCATGCCTGGAGGCCAACATCCCTCCCCCACAGGCTGGTTCCCAGAGGGGAAAGGAAAGAGACTTTACTAACAGCAAGGGGCTGAGCTCAACCAAGCTCCAACTGTAGAATTAATTATCAAATTCTGACTACTTAAAATAGGACCCCAGCTTAGCTAAACCTCAAATAAAAGCTAAAGGTACTAGTTTTTGCCCCAGTGCAGAGAGGGCAGGGCTGATGAAATAAAACAAAACAAAAAACAGAGGTTTTTTGGATCAGACAGCACAAAATACTTGAAAAGTCTGGATCCTAAAAAAAAAAAAAAAGACAGAGCACACAGGACCTGGAGATACACAGAGTAACATACCAACTTAAGATCTTGATTAACAAACCTGAGGAATGGGGGACCTGTTCTGAAAAGGACTTTTTTTTTCTTTGTTTCTACAGCTTAACTGCTCTCAAGCTCCAGCTGCCCAGGTAAGGGTGGAATTAAGTTTGTCTGGGAGACAGAGGCTAGACAGGTGAAAGGAGGTAATTCCCCAGAAGCTGTGCCTTTCCCAGAAGAGGGGTGGGCCCAGCTCAGGTGGAATCCCTCCCTCAAGGAATTCAGACCCTAGGCACTGGAAAACTGAAGCTATTAAAGCCAGCCTACAATCTCTCCTCTGTTTCAATCACATCCCCAGCAGAGAGAGTCAGTTGAACTTAAGGCACAGCATTAAGTTTATGCTGGTGTTACTCACAAGCAGACAAGCACCATATACTGGGCAGGACAGGAAAAGCACAGAGTCTAGAGGCTTCATAGAAAAGCTTCAACCTGCTGCATCTCACCCTCAGGGAAAACTGATGCAGATGACTCTTTCCTCCTGAGAGAAGGCCAGTCTGGTCTTCTGGTCTGGGAAAATCTGATTGGAGTCCATAATACCTAAGTAGACCCTTCTAAAAAAAAAAAAAAAAAAAGCACCACACAGGTAGGGCAAGAAACAAGAAAACAAGAACTGAAAAATTCTGATTCGTTAGACAAAATCTATGCTAGAGGTCTAGAACAAGCTGAACTGAATGTCAAAGAACAGAGAACAAAGCCATCCAGCAAGAAAATCCTAGGTAAAAGAGTGAAAACAATCTCCAGAATAAACTAACTAAGGAAATTAAATGCCTAGACGCCAGCAAAAAATAACGAATCATATTAGGAAAATTGAAGATATGGCCCAGTCAAAGGAACAAATCAACAATTCAAATAAGATACAAGAGTTGAAACAATTAATTCAGGATGTTCAAACAGACATGAAAAATCTCATAAAAAATCAAATACGGCGGGCCACGGTGGCTCAGTGGCAAGAACGCTTGCCTGCCATGCCAGAGGACCCAGGTTCAATTCCCAGTGCCTGCCCATGTAACAAATAAAAAAAATTTTAAAAATCAAATAAATGAATTGAGGGAAGATATAAAGAAGGCAAGGAACAAACAAAAAGGAGAAATCTAAAGTCTGAAAAAACAAATCACAGAACTAATGAGTATGAAAGGCACAGTAGAACAGATGAAAAAAACAAAGGAAACCTACAATGTTAGATTTCAAGAGGCAGAAGAGAGGATTAATGAACTGGAGGATGGGACATCTGAAATATGACAAGCAAAAGAAAATATAGGGAAAAGAATGGAAAAATATGAATAGGGACACAGAGAATTGAATGACAACATGAAGCACATGAATACGCGTGTTGTGGGTGTCCCAGAAAGAGAAAAGCAGGGAAAAGGAGTAGAAAAACTAATGGAGGAAATTATCACTGAAAATTTCCCAGCTCTGATGAAAGACTTAAAATTACCGATCCAAGAAGGGCAGCATACTCCAAATAGAACAGATTCAAACAGACATTCTCAAAGACACTTACTAATCAGAATGTCAGATGTCAAAGAGAAAGACAGAATTTTGAAAGGAGCAAGAAAAAAGCAATACATCACATACAAGGAAAGCCCAGTAAGACTACGCACAGATTTCTCAGCAGAAACCACAGAGGCAAGAAGATAGTGGCATGATGTATTTAAGGTTCTAAAAGAAAAACTTACCAAACAAGAATTCTATATTCAGCAAAACTGTCCTTCAAATATAAGAGGGAGGTTTAAACATTTTTAGACAAAAATATCACTGAGAGAATCTGTGACCAAGAGACCTGCTCTGCAAGAAATACTAAAGGCAGCACTAGAGACAGATACAAAAAGCAGGAGAGAGAGATGTGGATAAGGGTGTAGAAATGAAGACTATCAGTAAAGGTAAAAAGAGAAAAAATTAAATATGACATATAAAACCCAAAAGGCAAAAGGATAGAAGAAAGTACTGCCCTTATAGTAATAACACTAAATGTTAATGCATTAAACTCCCTAATCAAAAGACACAGGCTGGCAGAATGGATTAAAAAACAGGACCTATCTATATGCTGTCTACAGGAGAAACAGTTTAGACCCAAGGACAAACATAGGTTGAAAGTGAAAGGCTGGGAAAAGATATTTCATGCAAGCAACAATCAGAAAAGAGCAGGATTAGCTATACTAATATCCAACAAATTAGACTTCAAATGTAAAACAAAAGAGACAGAGAAGGACACTATGTATTCATAAAAGGAACAATTCAACAAGAAGACATAACAATCATAAATATTTATGCACCAACTCAGAGTGCTCCAAAATACGTGAGGCAAACACTAAAAAGAAAAATAGACACATCTACCATAAAAGGTAGAGACCTCAATTTCCTGCTTTCACCAATGAACAGAACATCTAGACAGAGGATCAATAAAGAAATGGTAGTATTTGAATAATACAATAAACAAACTAGACTTAACAGACATTTATAGAACATTATACTCCACAATAGCAGGATACACCTTTTTCTCAAGTGCTCACGGATCATACTCAAGGATAGACCATATGCTGGGTCACAAAGGAAGTCTCAATAAATTTAAAAAGATTAAAATCATATAAAACACTTTCTCAGAGCATAAAGGAATAAAGTTGGGAATCAACAGGTAGAAAGCCAAAAATTCACAAATATATGGAGGCTCAATAACACACTCTAAACAACCAGTGGGTCAAGGAAGAAATTACAAAAAAATCAGTAAATATCTCGAAGCAAATGAAAATACAACATGTCAAAATTTATGGGATGCAGCAAAGGCAGTGCTAAGAGGTAAATTTATTGCCCTAAATGCCTATATCAAAAAAGAAGAAAGAGCAAAAATCGAGGAATTAACTGTTCACTTGGAAGATCTAGAAAAAGAACAGCAAACTAACCCCAAAGCAAGCAAAAGGAAAGAAATAAAGATTAGAGCAGAAACATATGAAATTGAGAATATGAAAACAATTGAGAAAATCAACAAAAACAGAAGTTGGTTCTATGAGAAAATCAATAAAATTGATGGGCCCTTAGCAAGGCTGACAAAAAGAAGAGAGAGGGTGCAAATACATAAAATCAGAAATGGAAGAGGAGACATAACCACTGATCCCGCAGAAATAAAGGCAGTAAGGAGAGGAAACTATGAACAACTTTATCCTAATAAACTAGACAACATAGGTGAAATGGGCAATATACTAGAAAGGCATGAACAACCAACACTGACTCGAGAACAAATAGGCGACCTCAACAAACCAATCACAAGTAAAGAGTTAAATAATAAACCTAAGGTATTTAAACAATCTCTGAGATTCCAATTATTACAGCATCAATAGTACTATGTAACTGTTAATCTACATTATTAAAATACCAGAAACATTACCTTGGTGTTCCTCTAAATCCATGTCAAGTTGTCTAATTTCTTCATTAAACTGATTTATTTTTTCTTTTATATCTGTTAACCTGTTGAAAATAATGAACTTATGACAGATAATGTGGACTTTCAGTAAAACCATTTAATAATGATGTTGGGAATTCTTTTCTCAGTTCATTAACAGTATCTAGAAACAGAGATGCCCTATTTTAAGGACAATACTACAAATTTAAAGAGGATATTCTTCCTTTGACCTCTTTTTATTATTCATAGAGCACAAGTATGCATATTCGAACATTAGGTTGCTTAACTTCAACAGCAGGACCTTCCCCATCCTACTTTTGAATTTGACTTGCTATTATTAGGAAAGTAAATAATCTATAGGAACCTTCTTTTGGTAGATTTGTATAAACTAAAATAAGTTGGCAAATTAGTCTCAAAAATTAGAAAATAAAGAAAAATCAATCACTGATAGAAGATCATATGATTTAAAAATTTAACAAAAGTAATTACAATTACCTAAAGCTACAGTAATTAGGATAGCAGAGTACTGAAATAAGGATAGGCACATACACCAATGAAATAGAATGAAGAGTCCAGAAAATAAACTCATACATCAAGGACTGGGAGGCCTGAGATGACTGGAAAGTGAATAAGAGGAACAGGGTTTCTTATTAGGGTGAATGAAATGTTCTAAAATTGAATGTGATGGTGTTGCACAATTCTGTGGCTACACTAAAAGTCACTGAACTGTACATACTAAATGGATAAATTATATAGTAGGTAAACTATATCTTAGTAAAGTCATGGAAAAAAGCAATAATACTATGCAGTAACTCAACTACACACTCAAAAAATATTTAAACTTGTAAATAAGAAGATTGAAAGCTACATCAGTATTATCAGTGAGAACCATGGAAAGTGTGGCTCTAACGATATGTACCTCACACATTTAGAATGTAATTTAAAAAATGAGAAATGGATATAACATAGTCAAGTAAAAAAGTACTTACTGTCTCTCCATGCTGGCTATTTCCTGGTTATCTTCTTTAACCTATAAAGGCATTAAAAATAAAACAGTGTTTATAGAATAACTTATTAGACTTTCTTAAAGAGAATTTCCTTCTAAGGTATACTGAACAAAACTGTTAAAATCTACTCCTTTTATTGAAACCTATTTCTTAGAATTTAATCTCTGATGATAAGGAAATATCACTAAGGAACTGTTCATGGATTCTTCCCTTCTTCCTCAAAGGAAGGGTTGTGAATTATAGACCTATCTGTAAGGTTTAGGAGGCAAAAGAGAGAAGAGGCAGACCAAAAAACCTTAGAATGAGTGAGCTGATTCCTGCGCTCCCCAGCAGAGCTCACAGAACTCCAGGTAGAGTTGTGAGCTCGCCGCTGGGTCCTGGTGCAGGCAGTTTTTAAGCAAGGGGATTAGGTGACATCTAGAAGGGGTGGGATATTTTACACAGCTCATGATGACCTTCCCTGATCCCCCAACCTAACACTATCCACATGTACAATCAGGCTAACATATCTTCAGGTCTCAATCAATTTATTTAACCATCTAGGAATTCTAAAAAAAACCCAGTTAAATATGAATTTCAGATAAAAAAAATTACTATAAACATATCCCATGCAATATTTGGAATATATTTATCCATATCTATACTTATACTACTAAAAGATTATTCACTGCTGATTTGAAATTCAAATTTAACTTGGCATTCAGTATTTTATCTTGCAATCCTACCCCCAAATCATTCTTCCTTCTCCCAACTCTATCTCTTTCTGGAACGTCAGATATTCTTGTACCTTTCTGAAATGATTTTAATAGTTTAATAGCCCTTGAATTGATTCCTCGGGTTCTTCCATATCCATTGGGCCATTTGTAGGTTCCTGACTGGAGTTGTTTGCAAATGTATATGCAGTTCTCCTAAGGTCCCTATAGTTAGGGTGTCTAAGGATGAACAATAACCTAACTATAATTCACAGTTACATTAAACCCAGGCTTGGGGTAGTAAGAAAACTACTGAATACATGTGAAATGACTTTGTGACAAACTATGATTTCAGAAGACATTTGAAATCTTTTCCCTTTAGCCAGACATTCATAGTACGAAAAATCACCAAAAGTTATTAGTCTTCCGGCACTTAATGTTTTAGACACAAAGTACAAAACAAAGAATAGAATATCATCTTCAATAAGATTATCTAACTATTTAATGACAAATAAAGACGTATTTTAAGTTTTCTAATATGGATCTAAACCATTAAAAAATAGCCAAAATATGTACAAAGGTCATATAAAATGAAAATCTAAGCCAAAAAAATCAGCTTATCTGAGAAAATGATTTTTAACTAGATTTTCTTCATCAAATATTTCCTTAGTTTAGGTGAAATTAATGTCATTTTTTTAATAATAAATTTATTGTCTGATTTCAATTTATATACTTTAAATAAACAAAATAACACATTTACTAAATCCTAAAATATTAAACTTTGTTGTTTCTACCTGCTTAAGCAATCTCTCTCTCTCTTCCATTGGAGATCCCATACTTTTGTCTTCTGCAATCATTTGATCTCGATGGGACTCCAACTCATAAAGTTTTTCATGCAGCAATATAGCCTCCTGTTTTACCTGGGAGTGTGCTATTTCCTGCAGAGAACAAAAAAGGAAAAAATTTAATTACTACTTTATCAAAAATTATTCTCAAATAGGTTTAGTTTATAAGAATAAGGACAAATTTAAACCACTAGCACCTTTAAATACTTTACTTAAATAGAAGTATCAAATACCTATTGTATTCAATGCTACATAGCACATTTCTAAACTGAAGAGTCAAAATAAATTCCTGAAAGAATAAGCAAATTCAGAGTCAGAAACTAGAATACAGGTTACCATGGGGCCTGGTGAGGTTAGGGAATGGGGAGTTAATGCTTGATACAGGGTTTCTGTTTGGGGGGACGGAAAGTTTTGGTAATGGACGGTGAATGAAGGCAGCACAATACTGTGAATGCAATTAACAGCACTAGATTATATACTTGAATGTGGTTAAAGGGAGAATTTTAGCTATATACGTGTTATGAAAATAAAAATTTTAAAACACATAGGACTGTACAAACAGTGAATTTCAATGTAAACTATGGGCTACAATTAAAAGTATAATTATAATATTGTGTCATTAGTTGTAACAAAGATACCACACTAATGCAAAGTGTTAATAATAGGGAAAACTGTGTCTATGGGGGGAAGCAGTTTGTGGAAACTCTTAGTTCTGCATGATTTTTCTGTAAACCTATAACTTTCCTAATAAAAATAATTTTTTTAAACAATTATGGTATACTTTCTTAAGCTATTTTCAACCTAAGATTTACAAGCAATTTGTAGTCTTAGTTTATTTTATTTTCCAAATATAAGATCTGAACAAAAATAGGATATCTCTATCAATGGATGGATAATGAAAAAAAGAAAATGTCACAATGCATGTAAAAAACCTTTAACTACGATGTCCAATAGAGTTTAAATAACTGATCTTTGGAGGGAAAATATTTTCCCCCTCAAATGGGTAATATATATATATATTTTTTTCCATAAATAGAATAGTTATTGTGCATTCACCGTTATTCCATGTTCACAAAGAGAAAATACGAAAGAACATGATCAAAATTTTATGAGCTAAGCAAAAAAGGTAAGGATGGAAGTGGTGATGATGATGATGATTGTTCTAGTTTGCTAGCTGCCGGAATGCAATATACCAGAAACAGAACAGCTTTTAAAAAGGGGAATTTAGTAAGTTTCTAATTCACAGTTCTAATGCCAAGAAAATGTTCCAATTAAAACAAGTCCACAGGTATATCCAATCAAAGGCATCCAGAGAAAGATACTTTGGTTCAAGGCCGATGGTTCAGGGTTTCTCTCTCAAGTGAGAAGGCACATGGCTAACACAGTCATGGTTTCTCTCTCGGCTGGAAGGGCACATGGCAAGCATGGCGTGATCTGCTAGCTTTCTCTCCTGGCTTCCTGTTTCATGAAGCTCCCGGGAGACATTTTCCTTCTTCATCTCCAAAGCACTGGCTGATGGACTCTCTGCTTCACGGTGCTGCAGCATTTCTCTGCGCTTTCTGAATCTACCTCATTCTCCAAAATGTTTCCTCTTTTATAGGACTCCAGAAACTTATCAAGACCCACCCAAATGGGTGGAGATATGTGTCGTCACCTAATCCAGTTTAACGACCACTCTTGATTAAATCACATCATACAGAGAGATGATCTGATTACAGTTTCAAACATACAGTATTGAACACGGATTATTCTGCCCTTAGGAAATGGGATTTATATTAAAACATGGCCATCAACAGACGAGTGGCTAAACAAACTGTGGTATATACATACGATGGAATATTATGCAGCTTTAAGGCAGGATAAACTTATGAAGCATGTAATAACATGGATGGACCTAGAGAACATTATGCTGAGTGAGTCTAGCCAAAAACTAAAAGACAAATACTGTATGGTCCCAATGATGTGAATTGACATTCGAGAATAAACTTGGAATATGTCATTGGTAACAGAGTTCAGCAGGAGTTAGAAACAGGGTAAGATAATGGGTAATTGGAGCTGAAGGGATACAGACTGTGCAACAGGACTAGATACAAAAACTCAAAAATGGACAGCACAATAATACCTAATTGTAAAGTAATCATGTTAAAACACTGAATGAAGCTGCATCCGAGCTATAGGTTTTTGTTTTGTTTTGTTTTTACTACTATTACTTTTATTTTTTTCTCTATATTAACATTCTATATCTTTTTCGGTTGGGTTGCTAGTTCTTCTAAACCGATGCAAATGTACTAAGAAACGATGATCACCATCTATGTGATGATGTTAAGAATTACTGATTGCATATGTAGAATGGTATGATTTCTAAATGTTGGGTTAATTTCTTTTTTTCTGTTAATTAATAAAAAAAAAAAGAAAACACGGATTTTCTAGGGGACAGACATCCTTTCAAACCAGCACAGAAGGGTAATCTGGCAATCTTACATTTCAGAAATGTACACCTTTATATTATGATATATAGCATACACACTCATGTAACTGTGCATAAAATATATTTTCATTGCACTGTTTAAAATTCAAAAACACTATAAATGACTACCTACTCATCTACAAAACTGTACATAATTATACAGTGTACTTTCAAAGGCAGTAATTCAAAAAAAGGAAAATCTCTAAGAACTGATATGAATTAATATTCAAAACACAATTTTAGTTAGGCCTAAGAGTCACCCCCAAGAGAACCTCTTTTGTTGCTCAGATGTGGCCTCTCTCAGTCAATACAAGCAAACTCACTGCCCTCTCCCTCTCTACATGGGATACAACTCCCAGGAGTGTGGACCTTCCTGGCAGCGTGGGACAGAAATCCTAGAATGAGCTGGGACTAAGCGTCAAGGGATTGAGAAAACCTTCTTGACCAAAAGGGGGAGGAGAGAAATGAGATAAAGTGTCAATGTGTGACTGTGAAAACCTTGTGTCTGATGCTCCTTTTATCTACCCTTATCAACAAACAAGTAAAACATATGGAATAAAAATAAATAAGAGGGGGAACAAATGTTAAATTTAGATTGAAATGCTAGTGATCAATGAAAGGGAGGGGTTAAGGATGTGGTATGTATGAATTTTTTTCTGTTGTCTTTTTATTTCTTTTTTGAATTGATATAAATGTTCTAAGAAATGATAATGGTGATGAATATGCAACTATGTGATGATACTGCGAATTATTGATTATATATGTAGAACAGAATGATCATAAATTAAGAACGTTGTGTTTTATTTTTTAAAAAAATTAAAAATAAATAAGTAAATAAATTAAGTGTCAATGGCTGAGAGATTCCAAACAGAGTCCAGAGTTTATCCTGGAGGTTATTCTTACGCATTAAATAGATATCACCTTTTTAGTTAAGGTATAACAGAGAGGCCAGTGGGAACTGCCTGAAAATGGAGAGCTGTGTTCCAAAAGACATGTTTCTTAAAGATGATTGTATAATGATATAACTTTCGCAATGTAACTGTGTGACTGTGAAAATCTTGTCTGATGCTTCTTTTATCTACCTTATGGACAGATGAGTAAAACATATGGATTAAAAATAAATAAATAATAGAGGGAACAAATGTTAAAATAATTTAGTAGATTGAAATGCCAGTGATCAATGAAAAGGAGGGGTTAGGGGTATGGTACGTATGAATTTTTTTCTGTTTTCTTTTTATTTCTTTTTCTGAATTGATGCAAATGTTCTAAGAAATGATCGTGATGATGAATACACAACTATGTGATGATATTGTGAATTACTGATTATATTTGCAGAATGGAATGATCATATGGTAAGAATGTTTGTGTTTGTATGTTGGGATATTTAATAAATAAAAGAAATTCTTTAAAAATACAATTTTAGATAAAAAAATAAAAACTACAGAACAGCATATTCAGTATGATTCCCACACCAGGTTTTGTATAACTATAAAACTGAGATAGGTTTCTACAACTATAAAACTGAGATAGGATTATAGGATTGTTGTGAGGATTAAATGACAATGTTGATGATAAACGTAAAGACCTTTAAAAAGCAAACAGTAAACACTCAATAAATTTTAAGAGTAGTTCTGTCTAGTGAGAGGGCAAGAGACAGGCATTTTTACTTTTTATTTCATTCAATTTTTAATGCCATAAACATACTTTGTTTTGTGAATTAAATTTTTAAATAAATAAATAAGAAAACAAATACAAGCATTTACATCCTTAAAGTGAGAAAAGTGATCTCTCTTCCTCTTGATTTGTTTTTATTTTTACAGTCTTTCAAAAATATGTCTTTAAATTAACATTAGATTTTAGAATGCCATAGCAGGGCAAAATAATTTATTTTGTATACAGCAGATACTCAATAATTGAAGTAATTGTTTCTCAAACTAGGACATTTGTGATCCAGAATGTAAAGAAAAATTACTGAACTGTTAATAAACTACTAAATAAATTATGTGCTTGAGTGAGTTTTATATATAAATTTAGCAGAATTATTTTTTGTAGCTCCCAAGAAAATTCTTATTTGATTCTATACTTACAGCTTCCAGGCTCTCTTTTTTCATGTTTAGTGAATCTAGTTGCTGTTGAAGTGTATCTAATTCCTAAGAGGAAAAAAAAGTAAATATAAATGCAAACTACATTAAGAATAATTTGTTTCTCTGTCCCTTAATCTTTCAAATATGGATATGACAAAGCAAATTTTGCAAACATCTCCAATTTGTAGCTTGCATTTTAACTAGAATTTATTAATACCTCACATAATTTGTTTTTGCTGCTTTCTTACATTCCTCCTAAAAGCTTTGCATAATCTACCTTCAGAAAAATTTTATGAACCTATTCAAGGTATCAGACCTATCCACAGTGAATCACCACTACTTTCTGAGAACGTTAAATTATAAGAAGCCTTCATATTAATGATGTCACTGTTGAAAGTCATAATTTTTCATTTTTATTTTTTAACCATGTTTTCATACCTCTCGCTTTATTTCTTTTAGGGCAAAGACCTATGGCAATATACTTGGATCAGTCCTAAGACAAGATTAGTTTTGTTATACTAAACTGTCAGTGAAGAGACATCTGAGAAACTAAATTATATTCATCACTGGCACTTTGGGGCCTAATTCTCTGCTGATCATTTAATTAAGGGCAATCTGGACATGAAAGAGGACTAACTTACAAATCTCACTGAGTCACTATCATGGAAGATCGGAAGAATTCTCAATAACCCCTCAGAAAGTACCCAAATTGCTTATTCAAGCAAAATGATTAGAGGACAATAGCTGTTCAAGTCAGGGACCCAGAAAGTAAAAGATTTGCTGCTTATTAGGCAGGAAGGAAAAGGAAAGAAGGTAGCTATTCATATGGTTCTAGTCTATGAGGCCTTTTAATGTTTCCATTTAAGGTCCATAAAAAATGAAAGTGTCCTCATTTTTCTTTATGACATACAAAAAAAAAAAGGATGTACAGAATAAATTTTAAAAATATAGTAAAATCTAAACATATATATAGGAATCATCTAAGTGAAGACTTCGATCAGAGGGTCTGGGATGGGGCCTAAGAGTCTGCATTTCTGTCAAGCTCTGAGGGGATACTGATAGGCCACGTTCAATCATACTTTTAGTACCAAGACATTTGGCACATAATAGAAATTGTTATTACCTGCAACAATTTCTCATTTGCAGTTTTCATCTCTACGTACTTGAGTTGTTTTTCAGGAGACATATTTTTGACAATGCCATCTGCTGCTTGCTTTTCCTGTTCAATTTCTTCTTCTACATTTCTAATTTGTTTTTCTTTTCTGAAATTAAAAATATGCAATGTTTCTCTTGCCATTTAGAGGAGAAAAACATCAATTATTTTTACTCAAGTTCCAGTCTCAATACTTTCAGTTAAAGTTACTAAACCATAGTTTGTGATTCAAAAGTCTTTATTTTTTTGTGCAAAAAAAATTATATTTGGCTTATATGAAATTTGCTTGGCCCCCTTCAGCACACATTACTTTATGTCTTCTGCTCCAACCTTAAATTCTTCTATTTCCTTACTTTCCAATTCATTTTACTAAGAGAACACAAAGATTATCACAGAAAATCCTTAAGTCCTTGTATATATGAGAATATATTTGCACTTTTTCATAGTTATACTCCCACAAAAGACAAATAAATTTTAGAATAGCAGTTTTCAACACCCTTTAGCCACATTCTTCTTCAAACAAAAGAACTCTTGTGTGGAAGTCTACCATGTAAGTCATATAATGCAATGCAGCTCTGACTGACTTAGAGAGTAGAGAGATCTGTGGTGCAATTTGATTAAAAAAACCACAGCTTTAGATAAATAATATAATTTGCTTAAATTCTCTTTTACCTTCTCTACTTAAAATGGATAATACGCCAGTTATTGCTATATTTTAGCACTGCAAAATTATAAGCTAATAATCACTAAAAACATAATTGGAACATTAGAAATCTAATCATATAGAAGTAGAAAGTGAAATTAATTATGAGCAATAACCATCTTTATCATATAATCGTAAGATATACATTCAATGTAGCACTTTTTACCCATGAAAAGCTAATTATATAGGAAAAAAAATTCTGAAAAATAGTAAATAGATAAGATACCACTTATCATACAAATATTTCAAGATTCATTTATAAAAAACTTGCTTGTACATAAATTTCCAGTCCTCAAATCATAAATTTCTATTTGAGACTTCTATTTGGGTCTCAAAACCAAATATTTAATCTCTTTCATTTCAAGATATTAACTTCGTAGATAAGAATTCTCAGTCATCAGCTATGTCCCAGAGGTACACATATTTCCCATAAGTCCCCTATAAAAACTCATACCCTATTACTAGAGTAAGATAACTAAACTTGGAAATTTTCCTACAAGTAATATCCTATAACAACCAAAAAAGATTAATATAAGTAAGCAACCTGGAATTTCTATTTATTTTTGTCTCACTGTTGAGAGGGGGTGATATCTTCACTTTGAGCATCAATTACTGTAGTATAACAAATGTGTTTGTTGCTGCTACAACTCACACAAGTATATGCAATCATAGCACAGTAGCAGAAAAAATCATCTACTTCAATCTCTTTGATTCACAGATCAAGGATACTGAGGCCCAGAAAAGTAAATCTTTTGGAACTAACTCATTCTGAACCTCATGATTATTCATTATGAACAATGAATCTTCATCCACATTTCTACCTAATATGACTATCAGAGTTACATGGGAATTTTTGTTATATATTATTCTACTTTACAAGGTGAAAACTGCAGCATAAGGAAGTCAACTGATTTTCTGGCGGCTACATAACGGCCAAATGTCAGGTCTTTTAAAGCTCTGTCATAACTTAAGGCTGTCATAAAATCACCAATGGTGGTATCATAAAAATGAGTAAATATCAAAGCTGGAACTCAATGAAATATAAAACTTGGTGGTATCTTTTCAATTTGAATCTTATAGAAATTTTCAGGATTCACACTTAATCCCTTGGGTAATATTGTACCTTTTAAAAGCACACATTCTCAATATTATACATTTAAATGCACAAAGTAAATTTGTTATTATTTAAAATAAATTTTTCAAGAGCAAGAAACAAAAAGATTAAGCATACCACTATACTGGTTATACTAAAAAAGTCAAAGATGACTTTAAGAAATGATTCTTCTAGTCAATCTTTTGCTAAGGAAGTCTAGCCTTTTTTTTTTTTAATCAACTATTCATTGGGTACAAAGGTTAAAATGAGTGAAATGCAATCATATGAGTTACTCTTTTTTTTAATGGCGTAGAAGAAACTAATAGATTCCTTTAGCATACCAGAACAGAGGGAAAAGAGAAAGGTAAGATCTTATATATCTATAGGCTTTTTTTGTAGCAAATCATAATTAAGCTTAAGACAGAGGAACAGTGCTTTGTCTAAAGTGATGAAATAAAGTGAACCTAGGATATGGCTAAAGATTCTTTCGCAAATAAAGTTATATTACAAAGAAATTACTTTTCTCTTGGAAAAAAAGAGTTTTTATCTAACCAATCAAAAGTTTTATTTTCAAGTATGTTACTCCTAGGACATTATATGAAATCACCTTAATTTAAAAACAAATCTGTAAGATGGAAAAAGATTGGACATCAGTTGATAATTGTTAAGCAGGCAATGAGCATTCTCCGTACTTTTGTTTTCCTTGAAATTTCCATTATAACATGTTAAAAAAATTTTTAATTTTATAAAATGCTTACACTTACAGACATGAAGCTCGCTGTGAATTATTAACATCTTAGTTACAGTGTAATTCCATTATACTGAATTCTGGCATAAATACCTAAATATTTAATGGTAAAACTACATATTTATTTTCATTTAATAAAATCAATATATGTGCAGCATCTTTTTATTTCATAGCATAAAATAGTCACATAAAGGAAATAGCCAAAATCCCTAAGTAATTTGTATTTGAATCTGTATTTAAAAGAATAGTTTATTTTTCAAAATAGACCATTTTCTTTTGTGTAAACTTTTCTTTTTCTTTCATATAAGTTGTAAGCTATATAAAAGAGTACTTAATTTTGTGAAATAAAAGAAACTGCTATTCTATTTGTTCTCTATTTTTATTAGTTCTCAAGTTATCACTAAATTCAAATCCAAATATTATTTCATAACAAATTTCAAATTGAGAAAAAATTTCAAAGAATTCTGAAGCAACAATCACTGCCTTTAAAGAAACAAACAAAAATCCTTTTTATACAGGGAAAATGGACTCAAGAACAATTTCTGCATAATTTACTGGCTAGCTGTTCTACTAATTGGATTTCCATAGGAGATCTGGTAATGCTAGCAAATGATTATGTCTAGAAATTTATCCATTCAGTGTTATAATGAAAAATCCACCTTTTCTCTCAATCTTTCCCTTCTCAAAAGTCACATATATATATGAAAACTCCCACGGGTATGTGGCTCAATCCATATATTTCATGGTTTTAGATCTAATAATTCTTTGGATCATTTAACAACTTTCTTGTACAAAATCTAAATGAGCTAAGTATCCTGCTTCTAACTTTAAAATTTATCAAGTAGAAAGAAAAAAAAAACCTTTTCTAAAAATTGTAATTTTATTTCTTTTTGCACACTAGTGAAAAAAAATTATTAAACAGACGATAAAGATAATAATTTCCACAGAGGTTCACAGTCCTCTCTCATGTCTGTTACCTTCCTCAGCTGTCCCTACTCCATCCTCAACTCTTTACCTGAATCCAGTTAAATTTCTTTGTAACATATATGCTTCCTTTAACTGTTCCCATTCTATTTATTTCTCGAAAAAATGACACTTCTCCCTTAGTCACCTCTCCTCAACCATATCTGCATCCCAGGATTAAAGACCTCAGTAACAACTTCATTATACTACGAGAAATACTGAAACAAATCATTAAAGAAGCTTCACACCTATCCCTACAGATTATTAAACACAAGTAAACTACCCTTTGTAAATGACTTAGGCATACCCCTTTTATGAAATAGATGTGAAATAGGTGATAGCTTGAACTCATTCCTGGCTCTAAAAGGGTTTCTATCATGACTGTATCCAAGTTGGGTCAAATCAGGGACAGCAATTTTTTATTTGATTTAAGTATGGAAAGGAACAGGGGTTAAGAAAGTGGAAGTGGATAAACTTAAATAGATCAAGAATTTGAAGGCTACCAGGAAGTTGACTAGAATAAACCAGTACTGAAATAACAATAAATTCCTTGTTGCTAGTAAGGCAACAGACTTTAATACACTGAAATGAGTCTTGCTAATAACTCTATTCTTCTACTTTCTGCTCTGATGGAATAATTTTTTTATTAATAATAAATAAGCAACTAATTGTAACACTGCTTTTAGGTTTCAAAAGACTAAAGTTTAAAGATCCCAAAGGATAATGACAGACTATTTACATCCTCTCAAACAGATCAATTTGTTTGAAGCAAGGTTTCTAATGTTAACCCTGAGAAAACAGAGGAAAGAAAAAGAAACACACTGAAATTGGGAACACCTGGCATTCCAGAAGTAGAGAAGGAGGAGCTGAAACATAATTAAAAGTCTTCCTTTCTCTACCTAGCCAGGTAAAGTTCCTCCACTACTTGAGCTGAGGACTAGAGGATTTTTTCCTCTGGGGAGAATAAAACAAATGGAATCCAGGCACAAATGAATAGAGGGATATTGTTCTAAAACAGGGAGATTAAGTTAAAATTAACATACTAACTACAGTAATAAACCCATCTTTAGAGTCACCCGGCTCTCAGAATGGGCTACCAGGCTTTATCTGTGCAGATAGATTAGAAAGCCACTCTGGGAAATCAAACAAGGCAAAGAGAAATGATAAAAACATGACATTAGGGATTCTTCCAAGAAAAGGGTCCAGAGAGTTCACCTTACAGTGAGGCCTACAGTCAACAAAACCCACACAAATGCAAAATTTTCAATCAACTTTTTAGTTTCCCACTCTTATACATTAACCCAAAACCAAATATTAAAACATATAGGGAACACCTCTGATATAAAAGACACGGGCCTAAATAAACTGGAAAAGCAGTATCTGAGGACACAGAGACTATTCAAGTATTCAAGGATAAAGCAAACGACAAAGAGAGAGACTGGGAAATAAAACAGGCATGAAAAAAGATACTATTAAAGTAATCAGAGAACAAAAAGAGCTCTTAGACAAAAATTGAGAGGAAAAAGAAACTTAAAGATAAAGTCGATGCTGTCCCCCAGAGAACAAAGCAAAGCATACAAAGATGAAAAGTAGGAGAGTAAATATAGAAAATCAGAAAATCACTCCAAAAGAGCCAACACCCTATTAAGGAAGTTCTAGAAAGAGAAGAGAGATTTTAAAAAAAGGAAGAAGAAAATCACCAATATCATTTATGAAATAATTCAGAAAATTTCCCAGAACTAAGGGACATAGTTTCCAGGTTGAAGTGACCTACCCAGTGTCCAGCTTAACAGATATAAACGGATTCTCATGAAGACACAGTCATAAAATTTCAGAATATTGATCCTAAAAGCTTTGGGGGTTAGGAAGAGGCAGATCACATTAAAGGATAAAGAATTAGAAGTGTATAGTTTACACTTCTTAATCATAAGACAAGAAACCAAGACAATGGGGCAATATGACGTTCATTTTGAGAGGAAAATTATTTCCAATCTAGAATTGCATTTCTAGCTAGAGTATAATCCAAGACCTCGAAAAATTTCTCTTCTATGCATCTTTTCTCAGGTATCTACTGGAGAAAGCTCCATCAAAACAAGACAATAAACTAAGACAGGACATCTAGAAATTGGTAATTCAGTAATAAAGGCAAAAGGGAATCTACCATGAGGGTGAAGGGAGACTGGAAATCAGTAACTAAAAGGTTTAGAGATCAGCTTATACAGATTACAACATGGCAGTAGGCTCTAGGAAAGACTTCTTCAAGTAGATGAAACTGATTAAATATTTTGTATGCACATACTATGAAGAATTTGGGTTTAAATTCATGTTAAAAACAGAAAACATAGTACATGAGAAAACAGTACAATTAATTTGGAGGGAAAAAAACTGTGCAGGAACAGAAAAGTAATGTTACATGATTCAGTTACTGATTGCTCTTAAACATCTGTGACATTACAAAACTAAAATGCTGATCTAATCAAAATTACACATAGCTATGAAATGAGAATGAAAGGATAGGAAGTATTCATTTAATGTGCTGAAGATATAGGTATGTCGTGTTTGAAAGAGCTGAAAAGATACCTTCCATGGCTGTGTATCAACAGAAAATATTAATAGGTTATAATTAAAAGTGAAAATTTAAGAAATTACAGGATAAGTATATACTTAAAATGCATATATACCAAAAAACCCAAAACATTTACAAACTAAAAATTTAAAACAAATAAAAATATTAAAAATATATACACACATAAATATATATTCTTCTAGACTTTCTTCTGTGCATATATATTAAAATTTTTAAATGTACAATCACTTTAATTATTTTAAAACTCCTGTCAACAGTTCTATGAACTAGTAAAAGCCACCCCTAGAAAAAATATTAGTTTCCCATCCTTCAAATCTTTAGCTTAAAATCAGAGTGTAGGAATGGTGAAGAGCCCTATGCTTGTCACATATATTACGGATTTTAAGAAAAAAACAGATTTAGAAGGTGTAAAAAAGGAAATCAAAATGTCCTTATTAATTGCTAAAGCTCTAGTTACCTATTGAGATGAAAATACTCTCTTTTCTATCAGGCCTGCAATATGAAAATCATATGCATCACAATCTTGTTTTGGCCCCTCTCCATGCTATTATTATCAGTTGAAAGCCAGACTTCTAAAACAGTAAGTCTTTACAATCAAGGTAATAAAAATTTTATCAAAGTTAAACTTTGTGCACATTTAGTAAAATATTCCACAACAACAAATAAAAACAATAAAAATCAAGTTACTGACACTAATTCTTTAGTTAGCTATGTATATTCAAAATCAGATTTCTGAGTCAGATTCAAATTTGACAAAAGCAATCTTTACTTTTTAACTGTGAATTCTTTAAAAGTTTATTATAAGGAGAAATCTGTAAATTTTCACAATAAACTCAGAGGTTAATTTCAAGACATAAAAATAACATTTTAAAAAGGAACTTTTTAAAAAAAAATCACATATTTATGAGGGAAATTATTATTGTATGATTATTATTATTGGAGATATATTTTAACTGAAAAAAACAGTCAAAACAGGAACTATTTCTTTGGATTTTTAGTCACATAAAGGCATTTCTTCAGGTTGTCCGGCTCTTTTTCAATACATGGCTCAATTTCTATTACAAGATAAATATTTCCTTTGAAAACACCAAACACTGACTGTTAACCCATTAGAGCTATATATAAGATATAATTTCTTAATTATTTAATAGTCCTAGATATAGCATTGGTAGCTCTGCTAATTAAAAAAATTACATATTTTAAAATAATTGCCTCATAATAAATGCCAATCTTGTGCACTGGATATTTAATAAGGTAAAAGAATTATTACTTACCATTTATTTCCACATATATAAATGGGAATATATCAATATTCTTTCTCTTTGTAATGATTATGTAATAACTGCTGGAAGATACCTATATGCCAAAGTAGAATCTCCTTGCTCAATATTATGTATCAGAATTTCCTTAATCATTTTCCATCCCAAGAAAGAAAGAAAAACATTGCTCTATTTTTTTCACACTATAACACCAAAAATTTAGACATCAGATTTTTCTCCAAAAAAATCTTCCAATGCTTAAGTGCCTGAACATAAAATTTTGGAAAATTCTGTTGATATTTTTCCTAATTAATGCGTTTCTAATTTTGTTCTTTTTTAGGAAGTCAAATGTAATTTCACTGAAAAGAATTATTCTTTGATTCCAGCTGATATCAATAAATATGTTACTACACTTGATCTCAGTTATAACCAAATTACTCTGAATGTCACCGACATAAGTGTCCTACAGACATATTTTTTACTCACTGAGCTCTATTTTATTAAGAACAGTGTTTTTATCTTATATAGTAACAGTTTCAGTAACCTCTCTAATCTAGAAATTTTAAATATCTGTAGAAATTCCATCTATATAATTCAAAAGGGTGCTTTTGAAGGCTTACATAAACTGAAACAGTTACATCTCTGTAAAAACAAAATATTTCAACTGAATCCTGACATATTTGTGCCTCTAAAATACCTGATACTTCTGAATCTGCAAGGCAATGTGATAAGCTATTTTGATGTTCCACAACTATTTCATCTGGAATTAATAATTTTATATGGAAATCCATGGAACTGCTCTTGTAGTCTATTCAATTTGCAGACGTGGCTCAACACTTCAAATGTGACACTAGGTAAGCTATCATAATTTAAATTAATCAAAACCAAAATGTGATTAATCTTGTTGTTTCACCCCAGAGAAACCCCTCATTTCATATTTAAAGAAAGAAAACTATCCCTGATTAAAGGAAACAGGAAGAAACAACGAAAAATAATTGCTGTATAGATGCCTTTCTTCCCCATCCCCAGGAAAAAAAAAAGAAATAAAAATGTTTTATGTGTGTGAGATGATTCTGTCACCTCATGTATTAAACTTACAATTTCACTATATAAGACTGTTTTCTTCAGATACTTTCCCCATTCTCTGAATAACCTGCTACACAAAAGGTGAAAAGAGGTACCTTACATTGTCAACTGCAAACCATGTTCTGCCTGAGATCCACGTTTTAACTAAAATCTTAACCACAAAATCTTTACGACACAAGCTAAACAATAAAAAAACACTGCATTTAAACTATACTTAAAAAATAACAATAAATAAATGAGAACGTGAATCGTTCCTTCATTATATTGCACGGCAAACACAACTAGTTTCTTTTCTTATAATATATATAATAATGAGAAACAGCTATGTCAATAAAATTCAAGATACAATTAATTATAATATAAAATCTTGTTCATTCTTATTCTCTAAAATAATTTATTCTTTCTGATTCACCAGAAAATGAGAACATCACCATGTGTAACTATCCAGATATCCTGAAGAGCTACAGTATCAAAACAGCACCTTTTAAGGCTGAATGTGACTCAAAATTTCCTTCACCTATAACTGAAGATCTTTACAGCCATTTTAAGTCCACTGGCAATTGGACAGTTAACAAGTCTTTGAACTTAACAAATGCAGGTAATGTACTGATTCTGAATATTAAAAATCACTAAAGATATCATACTAAATAAACCAAGGTAGTTCTCATCATTTTTCTTCACTTTAAATTTATAAAATCAATGTGAAAGAACAATTCCTCCTTTCAGTAAAAGATTTACAAAACACTGCCTTTCCAAACTAGTCTGTTAGTTATCAGCCAACCACCACTGTGTAAATTATTTAACTTCTCTGAGCCTCGGTTTTAACTAGTAAAGTTAGAATTCTTAACTGGCATAAACACTGTATAGGTGAGTAGATAAATTAGCAAAGACAGTTATTTTGAGAAAAGATATTCTTTCAACAGACTATAAAATATCTTTTATTTATTGTAGCTTTAGTAACTTATGCCTTAAAAAATGCTGTGATGTATGTTTTGGGATTATTAGGGCATGTTGCTTTAATTTTGTTAATTTAACAAAATTTTCACTCTCTCTCTCTCTGTATTCTACTTAAGGACATGAATCTATTGGAAAAAGTTGGACTTTTCTTGTGGGTGTTGTCGTTACCGTATTGATGACCTCATTCCTCATTTTTATTGCTGTCAAATGCCCAATATGGTATAATTTTCTACTTAATTATAATCATCATCGCTTGGAAGAGCATGAAGCAGAAACCTATGAAGACAGTTTTACTAGCAATCCAAGTTCTCTTTCACAGACATTAGATACAAACTTTGAAGAAGCTACAGTAATATTTGAACAATTACATTCATTTGTGGTTGATGATGATGGATTTATTGAAGACAAATATATAGATACCCATGAATTACATGAAGAAAATTAATTTCTTTCAAGGTCTGATTCTTAAAAAAAAGTCAGTCCACTCACAATTTAGACATAGAGATTCTGATATGTGCATACCACATTATAGCTAGCAGACATTCATTTTAATCATAATACACATAAATACCCCCAAATTATGTTTTTCTCATTGGTATTGAGCAAGCAGGTTCAAATACAGTAACTGACACTTCCTGATAACTAAGAATTACATGATTAGTCTTCAATATTTTCATTACTATTCTCAGCAGTCTTCATGAAACTAAATGTACTAGTAAGAAGTCCCAAAGTAACTTATTTATTAATTAAAATGAACTGATTCTCATAGTAACTCAGAAATTTAAATGTAATAAATATTAAATTATATTAAAGTTCCAATCAGTGAAAAAATAAAGGTTTTTGGTTTTATATCATGAGTCAAAATGAAGAACAGTGATAGTTTAAACTGACAATACACTAAAATTGATTTTATGCTAACAGAGTAAATTTAAGACTTAGAAAATATATATTTTTTAAATGGTTCCTGAGCCAGCACAACAGATTACCTTAAAATTTAGCAACCTTTAAAGCACAGACACAATGTTCAGGCATAATCCTTAGTGAGTTACTAATGATTTTGGTTATAAAGAAAGGCTTTCATTATAACACATGATTGCCATATTGAAGAGGATGGTGGCCTCCAGAATGAGTATCAGACGTATCTATGAACCTTCTTTAAAAAAAAAATACATATTTTTGTCTCTGTCTGGGTGATTTCTAATAAAATCGATCAGGGCTGTGGCTAAGGCATCTTCATTTGGTCTATGGACAGTTGTTTGGGATCTGGTAGTTAAGGAAATGTCTCCCAAATCGTTTTCCTAGAACACTACTTTCCCAAGATATTCAGAAAAACTCCAGAGGGAAAAAGGTTCATGGCCAAATGAAAAAAAAAAGGGTTTAAACAAAGTGGAAAGATATTCTTTTACATAAGAGTTTTATAAGATACTAAGCAAGACCGCTCTCTGATCATTCAAGAGAAAAGTATACTATTAAGTACTTTTCAAATCTATTTGTCAACAAAACTCTTTCTTTAAGGTACACCTACTAAGAGCTCATAGCACAATAACGGTCCCAAGAATATAGTTTACAAAAAACTGGCCTTGAAATTAAGACCTTGAATTAAGACACACCTTGTCTTGAATTAAGACATACCTTGTACCAGTACAAAGTAAATTATCTGTCAATTCTTTATAATCAATTAGCTATAATCATAATTTTTTAAACTTATCAATGCAAACTGCAGCAAAATCTATAATACTTTCCTAATGTGTGGGAAATTAAGTATATTTATCCACATCTGAATGCTGAAACATAATCATGGATGAAATAATACGATGTCTGGAATTTTCTTCATCACTACAAGGAGGAAAACCATAGCTAGAGGTGTGCCTGGAGGAGGACTAGAGATGAACTGATAGTACGTGGGGGTTGGAAGATGGTACACTGGGGTATTTTATACTATTCTATTTTTCTATATGTTCAAATTTCTCTATTATAATGTTTTTTAATTGTTTATTTACTAATGATATCTTAGAAAAGAAAAAAATGTAGATCTATGTAATAAACCATAGAACAGTCATTTAAAAAAGTCATGCAGAAAAAGAAAAAAGTCATGTAAATCGTAAATTCAGTCTAAGTATGTAATGAGGGAAAATTAAAAAATGGTTTAGGATGATGGGCCCTGTAAAACAGAAAAAATGACTCATATTTATAATGCATATTGCCTGTATGTATAGAAACATGTTTTCAATAAGACATAAATAATGCTTTGTCTAATACTTCCTAATAGATAGTATCAGCTATACTTTATTGTTTTAAGTCTCAATAAGAATGAGACAAAATTACAAGAACATATAGGCATAATTTTCTAAGTAATCTACCATTTCTCAAAATACAATTTCTTAATTATAATATGTGTGCTGGTTTGAAGTTGTTATTTACCCCAAAAAATGCCAAGTCCTTTTAATTCATTCCTGTGGGTGCAGACCTACTGTGGGTGGGACCATTTTGATTAAGTTGTTTTAATTGATATGTGAACCACCCAATTCAAGTTGTGTCTTAATCCTTTTTACTGGAGTCCTTTATAAGAGAATAACGAACAGAAAAAGCTGAGAGAGCTCAGAAAGAGAAAAGCCCTGGAGATGCTAAGAAAGGACACACAGAAGCTCGGAGAGGAGGCCACTGGAATCAGGAGCTGAAAGCAATGAAACCTAGGAGCGAAGGACCAGCAGATGCTGGCCATGTGCCTTGCTACCAGAAAGAGGAACCCCAGATGCCAGCAGCCTTTCTTGAGAGAAGGTATCAATCTGTTGATGACTTAACTAGGATATTCTCATGGCCTCAGAACTGTAAATTTGTAAACTAATAACCCCCCATTTGTAAAAGCCAACCCATTTCTGGTGTACTGCATGCATTCTGGCAGCTTAAGCAAACCAAAATAACATGCAAATATTAACATCTGAGAAATGTAATAAAACACAATAAACATATGAATAAGCAAAGACTATTACCTAACTACACATATTCAAGAGTCTCTTATAAACTCACACTTTTAATATTAAAGTATAGATTGGAATACTTTGTTTAGTATTCTGACTAAACCAAGAAAAATGGCTTTAAAATTATAGTTACATGTTTTAAAGGATGACTGATTTTGATTAATAAACTAGAAAGTACAGACATAAGAATTTGAATTGAAGAAGTAGTTCAAGCAAGCACATGAAATTGAATTAAAGCAGGGTGTATTTTTGCATTAATATATAAAGCTATACAGTATAGCCAACTTATTATGGATAGATGCTCCACAGTAAACCACACTAAATGGTACTAAAAGAGTGAAAATAATTTAGTTTTACATGTGCCTTCTTAAGACACAGCTTTTCTTGCTCCCATTGAAAATTTAAAGTTTTGGTAAATCCTTTTTGTTACTGAGATGTTGAACATCTGATTAACATGAAATAATTCTTTCCTTGTGCTGCATATAAAAGAGAACTTCAGAAAAACAACTTTTGTTCTTAGTTTAAGTTTTTGCTTAAACAGGCAACATATTTCACTCAGAAAAACTCAATTACAAACTACAAATATTAAGTTTTGAAATTGGTGATATTTTCAGGACAGACTACCACATTTTAAGAATTTTTCCTCAATAAATAGCCCAATTTTCATAAAAAAGTATTACATTCTTAAACTTAAGATCTGGGAATTATCTTTCTGGATGAAATATCTGAAAAACATGCATCTAAAGTATTTATAAATCTGACCTGAGTATTATATAACTTTGTAAACAAATGATGACATAAATGAAGACTTAAATGTTCTAAGCTTCATAAGGTCTTCAAGATTTATGGCTTTCGTATATCTGTTCTTTAGGTGTATCTAGCAGATAATCTTGTAAATATTAAATGATAAATCTTCACTAAATGTTTAAAACCAGAATTGCAAAGAAAAGGAAAGTTTTAAAGCAAGAGTTAGCCCACTTACTTGAATGGCATTTTCTCTGTATATTTCTTTCAGTATTTTCAACTTTCTAGAACAATATTTTATACCAGCATCAAATTATAGATGGAGAAAAGGACATTCCTTTGTTTTTAACCAGCAGAAGAATCAAAATATTTACTTTTCAATGCTTTACCACTATATTTTAACATCTTCTTCATCAAACATCAACTGGGGTGCAAGGGTAGTTCAGTGGTAGAATTCTCGACTGCCATGTGGGAGACCCAGATTTGATTCCCAACCCACACACTTCACAAACAAAAAATTGAACAAATGTGCTACAATAAGGGGATACTCACATGGAAAAAGAATGAAATGTGACCCCTATCATATAGTATACAAAAAAACCAACATTAAATGTACTATATGCCAGTTAATAACTTACTATACCCAGTTAATAACTGGGTGCTATAAAATTTAGGTAATTTTGGCTAATTAATATACTTGATCTCAAGAAGATCAATATTATTAAAAAGTTTCTGGGACAAAAAGTGCTCATGTGTGTGTGTATAATGTATGAGACAGCTCATCCTCTATCTTTATTTGCATTGCCCTTAGACAATATTTAATAAAGGTCTAAAATGATGAAGAATTATTATGAACTACATGAAATCTGCTTACTATCTTTGTAGGCATTACCGTCACTACTACTGTATTACCAAAGCCAAGGACAGTTGGTATTTGGTCTTTAGCCAGGTTGTATGTACAGACACACAAATAATCTATATATACGATATAGATTTATAATGTAACTATGTATTATTAAGGTTAAGGAAATAATGTAAATCCCCAATGACTAATAATGACTAATAATGTGCTTTTTATTAGAATAGTGCTGAAATCACGTAATTCAAATTTGTTAAAATACAAAGTGTTGGAGATGAAGATGTTCTTATCCACCTTAGATTTGAAGCACCTAGAAGCTGAAATTCTATTTATCCATCTATGTAGTATTAATATTATTCTTTGTGTAGGATTTAAGTACTTAAATGTTTTATTAATGGTAAATGAAGATTATAGATGTATAAACAAAATCTGTAGTCCAAATACCCAGCTTTTTTAAATAGAAGAAGACAACATGGAAAAATAATTAAGAACATTTGTACTGGAATAAATGAGTCAGAAGTTAAATAATTAACAAAGCTCACTTGTTAATCTGCTTGATATTTTAATATATAATACTTACGTCTGTCTTTCAGTAAAAATGATATCCATGCTTTGTGTTTCTCGATCATTTTGAGCTTTGAGCTAAATAAAAGTTAACCATAGAAGTTAGTTGGAAAAAACACCATTAAACAAAACTATTTAAGGGTTATTATTCTGGTTATAAGCTGTATGAGAAATTATTATAATAACCTAAATGCCACATTAAATTTTTTTAAAAAAATACAATAATTGTTTCATTTAACAACCCACACAACATTAGATAAAGAGGAAAATTATTTTTCAAGGTTTCATAACCTCTCCCCCCAAATATTTCTTTTTATTTATTTATTTTTTAATCTTTATTTTCTTTTTTTTTTCTCCGCCAAAATATTAATTTTAGTGATCAGTCAAATAATGTATCATAAACTTATATAAACAGCATTTTACATATTGGGTGTTCAATAAATTTTTGGTCATTAATATGCTGAATTTAAACCCAAGACAAGTTTTATTCTTAAGTCATTCAGGATTTTACATGAGTACACCTAGTTGCTGCTATTTAAGCATACACAGGCAAGAATTTGGATCTAATTCAAGTAACTTACAAAACACATAAAGAGTTTTTATTTTACATCTGGCACTAAAAATACAGTGTTTAATTTGTGAATTCTCCTGAATTCTAAAGCTAAGAATAATTTTACTAAATTATCATGATTTTAGAACCCCAACTTTGGGAAAGAACGGTCAAATTACAAATTCTATGTTTTTTTATAAAACCATCTTTGATCATGTAAATAAATAAATTTATTTATATTATTATAAATAAATAATAAGTTTCATGTTGTATATTTTGTTATTAATTTTCTTTCAAACATTTATAATCCAAATAAGCTAGCTACTAACATATTTTATTATTTTCTACCAAATAAACTAAGAATATTGAAACCAAATTGTTATTAATCGATAAGAAATTTGTATTATATTAAACATCATATTACGCTTCATATTTCTCTTCTTATGAGAACTATGTAGAGTTGTCCTTTATCTTCATTGAATACTTAGCTTCATTTGCACAAAAATTAAACCAGAAATACTATAAACTAATGTATACACACAGAAATGCAGACGACACTTTCTAACTAACACTGTGTTACACCAGTTCAAGTGGAGCTCTCTAGACAGATACTAAGCATCTCTGTGAAAAGACACTTGAAAAAACCAACAAATAGGAGAAAAATTTTAATAAGCAAATGAAGGAATTCAACTATAATAGTATTTAGGACCAGAGTAATATCCATCTCTAAAATTCATAAGGTTTTAGCAAACTATTTCTAGATATAAATGTTTTGTTTCAGAGGATATGATTTATGTAGATCTATGCTTATATATAAAAATTTTCTTACCATATTGTAATCATTCATTACTTCTTCCATTTCAGTATTGGTATTAAGTTTATCTACCAACTAAGACAAAAATACAAGAAAAAATTTTATTAGTTTTTACAAAGAAGGCCCAGAGAAGACGAAAGTTTTAGTAAAAATCTCTCTTAATCTCTTTCTCTTTTAAAGAAGAGAGGAGTATTAACAGATTTATAAGTTTATAACAGTGAAAATATAAAAAGATTATCTTAGTCTTCTAAAAATAAAAATAAAAAAGTCAACAGGGCAAGGCACAGGCAAAATGCTAGTAAGTCTACTAACATTTGAAGGAAATAATAGTAACAGCTAACATTTTTTGAGTATTCACCTTATGCCAAACACTGTTCACAGCACTTTATATGTATTAATTCATTTAATTTTCACAGTTACTCTATGTAATAGATATTACTGTCCACATTTTATAGATGAGAAAATTTAGTACAGAATTTTAACAGGAGGTCTATTAAAAACAAATCATTTGGGTGTTATTCGAAAGCATTGAGCTTTATTAATTTGATATGTATTGGTATATCTCACATTTTACTTGTGATATAATCACTAATAAAATCTAACATTTATTAAGTGCTTTCTATGTGTTAAGATACCTAAGTAATTTTTCTATATCAGGTACTAACTCATAAAACCTAAAAATAACACATTAAATGTTATTAATATTTTTATACTAAAATAAATTGGTCAATGAATTGCAGTATAACTAAAAAACTCTTTCACCTAATGTCATTTCATATTTTATGAAAACTATTTTCCTCACATTTAGTACAGGACATCATTAACCAAAGAAAATCCCACTAAATATTAGGCTCTATAAAATGTTAAGCTATAAATTACGTAGTCTAACAAATTTGAGAATTACAGTAGAAGTATAATGAGCAGAATTTTGTTTATAAGACAGTATTATAATATCAAATTGGTATATCATAATGTACCTAACCATTATGGTTGAATGTTTCTTATTTTTTTCTCACAATCAGAATACCTAAATTAGGAATGGTGAGATAAAAGTCTGTCACCTTCATTAAATCCAGAACCCACTTGTTATTAATTGAACAACACTTTCTACAAAGATATGTTCAAATCCTAAATCCTACTCCTGTGGGCATGAAATCATCTGTAAATAGGATCTTCAAAGATCCCCTACTAAGATAAAGCCAAACTGAATAAGAATGGGCCTAATTCAATGACTGTAGTCTTTGTAAGTAGAGGAAATTTGTAAACAGGAGGAGGAGCAGGGGACAGAGAGGACAGATGGCTATGTGACAAAGGTAGAGACTGAGTTATAGATTGCCAGCAAGCATCTGCAAGAGCACTACAGACTTCAGAGAAAGGATGATACTGTCAACACCTTGACTGTGGATCATTAGTATACAAACTGTGAAACAAATTCCTATTGTTTAAGCCAACCAGTCTGCGGTATTTGTTACTGCAGCCCTGGCAAACTAAGAGACTTTTGCTGCCAAAAGTATCTATGAATCTGGAAGAACGAAACTTCTGACACCAGAAATTTTCAAGAGGCTAAATCAACCAAAGAATTGAGGTAATTATCAACACTGCCAAGGTGGCAGTTTCTTCTAAAATCCACACTAGGAAGCATCCACATATATCAATAGACTATCCATGTATAGGTAGAACTATATTTTGTTATGAACTCTATTCTGATAGAATGCAAATATTTTATTTGAATGAACCATACAGATAGAGGCAATCTGCTTTTAATTCTTACTTTTTTAAATTATGAAATATAACATACATACAAAAAAGCAACACATCTCCAAGTACATTTTAATAAGCAGTTATAGAACAGATTTTCAAGTTTTGTATGGATTACAGTTCCATTTTTTGCTTTTTCTTCTAGCAGCTCAAAAACACTGGAGACCAACAGAAATATCAATATAATGATTCAGCAGTCACACTCATTTGTTAAATCCTATCTTCTCTGTTATACTTCTCCTTCTCTTTAAATAACATATTATTTTAAAAATGTAAAAAGTAACATACACACAAAAGCAAAAAATTTCAAAGTACATGCAACAATTAGTTGTAGAACAGATTTCAGAGTTTGTATGGGTTACAATTCCATAGGTTTTTATTTCTAGCTGCTCTAAGATACTGGAGGCTAAAAAAAATAGTATAATGATTCAGCACTCATACTGATTTGTTAAGCCCAACCTTCACTGAGTAACTCCACCATCACCTTTGATCATTCTCCCTCTCTTTAGGGGTATTTGGGCTATGCCCATTCTAACTTTTTAATGTTGGAAGGGGCTGTTGATCATATGGGATAGGGGGACAGAACTTGTTGATGTTCTAGAAGGCTGGCCCCTGTGCATTTCAGGACTTATCTGGTCCAGTGACCCATCTGGAGGTTGGAGAGTTATCCCAGTGCACAGAAACTTTGTAGAATCTTATCTAATGCCCTAGGTGTTCTTTAGAAAGAATGGTATTGGTTAGAGTTTGGCAAGTTATGAAAGATAGCAATGTCTAAGTGATCTATGCACAAGAGTGACCTCTGCTCTTATGCAAGCTTCAGTTAGATATTGCTACCTATCACAACGTGATAAATCCCAACCAAAAGCATTCCGGTTAATCCTAAATAACACCTAGGGCAATACATAAGATTCTACAAAGTTCCACGCACTAAGGTAACTTTCCAGAAACCTACAACCTCCAGATGGGTCCCTGGACTAGATAAGTCCCGAAACCTAGAAAGCCCAATCTCTTCAGAATATCAGCTAGTTTCATCTCCCTACCCCCATATTACTGACCTTCCAACACGAAAAATTTAGTATGGCCATAGCCCAAATACCCCTAATAAGTGGGAGAGAAAAATTAAAGGTGATGATGGAGTTATACAGAGCAGCTAGGATTTAACAAACGAGTATGACTACTGAATCACTGTACTGATTTTCCTTTAGTCTCCATTATCTTAGAGCAGTTAGGAGTAAAAACCTAAAGTTGTGGAATTGTAACCCACCCAAACTCTGAAATCTGTTCTACAACTAATTGCTGTGCTGTGCTTTGAAATTCATTGTTTTTTAAATATATGTGTTATTCTTTACAAGAAAGAAATAAGGAGGCCAATGTTCTGGAACAGTTAGAAGGAAAACTCTGAGATGGTCTGGTAGTCCATGACAAACTTTGGGATCTATCTTATAACTACTTGTTGAAAAGTGCTTTGAAAACTATTGCTTTTTTTTTCTTTGCTTTGTATGTATGTTGTATGTACAATAAAAAAAGGTAAAAAAAAAAAAAAAAAGAGTGACCTCTAGTGCAGTCTCTCGACTCTATTTGACCTCTCTCAGCCACTGATACCTTATTTATTACACATCTTTTCCCCCTTGTGGATGGCATTGTTGATACCATGGTGCCTGGGCCAGTCTCATCCCTGAGGGTCACATCTGATGCCACCAAGGAGACTTTCATCCTTGGATGTCATGTCCCACATAGCGGGTAGGGCAACAGTTTCACTTACAGAGTTGGCCACAACTGAGCAACAAAACAGGTCCTCTGGAGGTGACTCTTAGGCATACCTATAGGTAGGCTAAGCTTCTCCACTATATACATAAGCTTCACAAAAGTAAGCCTCAAGATCAAGGGCTTGGCCTATTGATTTGGGTGTCCCTAATGTTTGGCACAGTATGTGGGGTTTCCCTGGTGGTAAAGTTTAATAATTTCATAATTTTTCCCCCATCCCTCAAGGAATTGTGCCAATACTTTTTGATTATATGCTTAATATACTCTTAATGTAATGCTGGAAGACAGGCATTACATTAAGCTATACAGAATTAAAGGCCCTCATTTTTATTCTGGGCTCCCTGTGTATGGATTTTTTAAATGATCTATCAAGACAAAGTGAGTTATATTACATGCTACAGAAAACTTAAGTTCTGGGCATAATAAAACTATCTTCTTTTGGTATCAAAGAGTAGGTAAAACACACAGATGGAAATAATGTACCTTTTTAAAGAAGCAATATGTTAGTATACAAGAAATTTTATCTACTTTCAAAATTACTTTATTGTTTTGACATTCTTAAGGGTAAAAGCAAGTGTTTGTGTTTATTAGTAAATGCATATATATTTATATATATTTTTTTAAAAGACTGGAAGAATACATATCAATCTGCTGAGCCAAGTTATTTTGGGGGAGGAAAATGAAAGAGAAAGGAAAGTATCAAATTATTTTCTGCACTTATTTTTGTTTGAATATTTCACATTAAGTATATATTCATGTATTATTTGGTATTTAAAATAGTAAAATTTTTAGGTGTCAAAAAGCATGAAAATATACCAAAAAATTTTCTAAGAAAAGAGCAAATACCATGTTGTAGTCTGCCAATTGTCCTTGAAACTCTTTTATTTCAACAGCTAAAGTCTCAGCCCTGCAACACATAAATATATCATAAGCAGATACAGTTATGAACAATGATAGGGACGAATTCAGTATTAAACACACCTGTAACACACTAAATGTCATTCATTTGAAAAAGGATTTTGCACCTTTTAACTTCAAAATAACTCACCTTTTTTCATATGACAAATATACTGAATTCTCTTGATTGTACATTTCTATTTCTTTCTGAAGTTTATTAATTTCGGTTGTAAGTTCACTTATTTTACTTCTAAATGAAAGGAAATAAGAAAGTCATAAATACTTCCAATCCATAAAAAGGACTTTTTCTAATAAAATAAAATTTAAACTCATCACAAATGTGTAACAATGATAAAAAGAATTTTATGAAATTTTACACACACACAAAAGAAAAAAGTTTGACTAATTTGGTCAAGAATAAGGTATACCCCATTCTATTATATTCAATTGATGAAACTGATAGACCTTCAGAAAAAATGAAATGGGTCAGGAATGGAAACCTGGTTAAAGTGGTATGTATAATCCACCATAAACAGGAGCAAATGCCTAACTGTCACGCTTCTAGCTCCTGCTACCCTCTATGGCAGGATTTCTCAACAGTACCACTACTCATATTTTAGGCCACTGAATAATTCTTTATAATGAGGGCCTGTCCTGCACAATGTAGGATTATGACAGCATGCCTGGTCTGGATGCCAGTTATGCACTCCCCAGTTCTGATAACCAAGTGTCTCCAAAAATAACAAAGTGTTCCCTGGGGGCCAAAATCACCATGGGTTGAGGAACACTGCTCTATGGTGAAACAATTAAAAAAAAATAAGTAGCACTATTCTTTGATACAAAAGCACAAATCCTGAAGAGAGATAATGTAATAATCATAAACAGCCTATTTCCTTTCTTCCTTTTGATCAAAAAGCAACTGGATAACAGAGATGTTATGTAACTAATGGCCTCTGTCTTTCTTATCAAGTTTTGAAGACAGATGGGGGTAAACCTACACTTCTGTTTCTTGCATTCCAGGAGTCTGAGAATTAAAAGGATCCAGGTAACTAAGAAAAAAATAATCAAGGAGTAAGAAAGAAAACAAAGCTGACCATGATAGCAGAATGGCTTAAATGCAACGGAAATGAGAAAGAAGATGTAGATAGTAAGGTAAAAAGAAAATAATGCAAAACAGGAAAAAAGAAATAGGATGTTAGGACATCTGAGTGTCAAGATGAGTCAAGAAAATGAGAAGAAATTCTTAGTTTAGAGCAATATACATAGGAAAATATAATAAAGCTCATGACTCAATTTAAATTAGGCCACATTTGAAGTGATTGACCAGATACATATTTATGTAAATTCTATACTGAATTCATTTATCATAAATAAGTATATACATTTTTCCTTTCATATTAGATGTAATTGGTGACATTTCAATGATATGAATCTGACATTTCAGAATTATTAGTGAATAAAACATAAAATACTGTTCTTAACATTAGATTAAAAAGTGAACTTGAAATATATAGCTAATGTGCATGAAAGCACATAAAATTAAGAATCTGAGATTAATCATATTATCACATCTATTTTTCAACATAGCAAACTAACAGGAAATTATATCAGAAAACAAAATACTTCTTAGAAATAACAGATATTTCATTACCTAACTGGCATCATAACTAAAACTTTGTGATCACCCATTGAAAAGATCTGTTTATTTAACATACCTAAGAAGCCCAAGATAATAAGACTTGTCTAAAATTTGCCTCTGGGGACCTAAAAAAAAAAAATGTTAAAAGTGTCAGTGCTAGTATTCTGTTTGAAAATGTCACCAAAATGCTTTTCTAAAACTCAACCAGAATTACACCCCACAATTCTCAGACAATCTTCATGAATGTCCCAGCAAATCAACCAAGAAGATCACGGAAAAGGAAAAGACAATTTATGCCTTAGAATCAGGACATAACGGAAGCTCAAATTAAGACCATATAGATGGGACTAGAGGTGGGACTGTTAACAGTAGACTATAGAGCAGGCTGACTGAACAGATATTGAGTCTAAGAAAGTTTGGAATAGTGCTGTCTAAAAGAATTTTCTGCAATGATGGAAACATTCTGTATCAGTGCTATACAATAAAATAGCCACATATGACTACTGACCACTTGAAATTTGGCTGTACATTGGGGAACTGAATTTTTACTTTAATTTAAACCAGCTTAAATTTAAGTAGCCACATGTGACTAGTGGCTATTATATTGGCTAATGCACATTTAGACTGAACTTCTCAATGCAAACAAGAGATTATGATTTTTCATAACTTGTTGCAGAGACTTTTTAAAAACATGATCTTACACTTCAGTAGGACCAAGAGAGTATTCCTAGAGTTAATGTTGCAAACTTTCAGAAAGACGAAATGCCCTGAAAAGTGTGAGAGGTAAGGCTAGGGAGTATTGACTATGAGGTCTATACTGAGAAGATGAAAGGAATTTCCTTAATTAGCATAGGACATAGGGTACCAGAACAAACAAGAACAAAAGTTGCCACAGGTAGAGAGGCACAGTGGTAACAATCAGAACTCTTTCAAATAAGTCTTTGAAGTATATTAGTAGAAACTATCATAAATGCTATTAGTTCTTTTTTGAAGAATTGAATACAGTAATAAGCATTTGAAGGAATTCCATAGACTTTCAGTAAGTTTCTACCCTTAGTATTTTTAATAAATAATTTTTAAGTCTAAACTACTGTATAATTTTGCCTCATTTTTCAAAATATGGATAAATATTAAGCATTTCTAAATAGTCAATTGTCTTTTATTTGTTCTGCATCTCTCATTATGCTTCTTGTTGAGTATTTAGAAAAACGTTAACACGGTTCAGTATATGTTGTTATTTACAAATTTGTACTGTGGTAAATACAAATCAAAGCATAGTGAACTGTTTAGTTTTCTGAGTTACTGACAAATGATTTACTAGGCATTTAGTAAGCTAAATGGTATTACAATATAAGAAACTTTAAGACTCCTGAAATGCCTGACATACTATATTATACTATACTATATTATATATTTTAATACTTATATAGTATTACATAACTTTTATATATATTATAAATACTGTATATAGTATTACATAATATGTTTAAACTATTTTTATTGTATAATATAACATATATAAAAAGCAAAGAGAAAAAAGCAATAGTCTTCAAAGTATTCTTCAACAAGTGATTATAGGACAAATCCCATAGTTTGTCATAGGCTATCATACCATCATCTCAGATTTTTCCTTCTAGCTGCTCTGAAATACTGGAGGCTAGAAGGAATATATATATATTTTTTTTTATCGTTACTTTTTTTTCTTTTTTGTGAAAAATAATATATATACAAAAAAGCAATACATTTCATTTCACAGCGCAACAAATAGTTATGGGACAGATTTCAGAGTTTAGAATGGGTTACAATTCCACAGTTTTAGGATTTTACTTCTAGCTGCTCTAAGATACTGGAGACTAGAAGAAATATCAATATAATGATTTAGCAGTCCTACTCATTTTCTAAATCCTACCTTCCCTGTATAACTCTACCATCACCTTTGATCTCTCTCTCTCTTTAAGGGTATTTGGGCTATGCCCATTCTAACCTTTTCATGCTGGAAAGGCTGTCAATAATAGGGGTAGGGAGATGGAACTAGCTGATGTTCTGGAAAGTCTGGCCCCTCTAGATTTCAGGATTATCTGATCCAGGGACACATCTGGAGGTTGTAGGTTTCTGGAAAGTTACCCTAGTGCATGGAACATCTGCAGAATCTTACATATTGCCCTAGGTGTTACTTAGGATTGGCTAGAATGGTTTCCCAGTTGGGGTTTGGCAAGTTATGATAGGTAACAATATCTAATTGAAACATGGAAAAGAGTGACCTGCAGAGTAGCCTCTCAACTGTATTTGAATTCTCTCAGTCACTGATACCTTATGTGTTACACTTCTTTTCCTCATTTTAGTCAGGATGGCATTGTTAATCCCACAGTGCCAAGGCCAGAGTCATCTCCCACGCCATGCAGAAGACATTCACCCCTGGATTTCATGTACAACATAAGAAGGAGGACAATGATTTCACTTGCAGAATTGGGTTTAGAGAGAGTGAGGCCACCTGTGAGTAAAAAAGAGGTCCTCTGGAGGTGACTCTCGGGCACACCTGTAGGTAGGCTAAGCTTTTCCACTATATACATAAGCCTCACAGGAGCAAGTCTCAAGATGAAGGGCTTGGCCTATTGAATTAGGTGTCCTTAATGTCTGACACATTATCAGGAGTTTTTTTGGTGTTAAGTTTCATAGTTTCACATTTTTTCTCCCATCCTTCAAGGAACTTTGCTAATACTTTTTGATTATCTGCATAATACATTCTGGGCTTTATCCAGGCATTACATTAAGTTTACAGGATTAAAGGTTTTCATTCCTATTCTGGGTTCCCTGTGTTTAGATTGTTTAAATGATCTATCCGGATGGTTGGGTTAGATTATGCGCTACAGAAAATTTAGGTTCTGGACAAAATAAACCTTTCTTCCTTTGATCTCAAAGAGTACATGAAGTTCTAAAATATAGTCAATGTCTTCCTTACCTTATTTTTTGAATTACCTTAATCCTGACGTGATCACCTTCGTTCTTATCTCTAAATATTAGGCTCTACATATATAAAACAGCCTCTCAAAACCCAGAAATAATTATTACTACTACGGACAAAATGTGACTGCAACAAGAGCTTACAATCTAAGCCCCTGTTTTCTTATAAACATTTTCTAAATGAAACCATACAATAATTGTTGTTTGTTTCTGGCTTATTTTGCCTCACCAAATGTCCCACAGGTTCATTCACAGTGTTGCATGCCTCAGAACTTCGTTCCTTTTTGTAGCAGCACAATACCTAATCATATAATACACCATCATTTACCAATCTACTTTTCAGTCAGTGCATCCTTCAGTCTACTACATTCCTTAGGCATCATGTATAATGTCCAAAGTTCACAGTCCATTAGCACTCTCAATTTTAGATAATTTCATTGTTCCCAAGAGAAAGATAACCAATAAAGACACTCTTACCAAACAGAAGTCTACACTTTCCCTTAATTCTTGTCCCTTCCCCCATTATTTACCTCTAGTGTTGCTGTGGTACTACTGATGCTTTCCTGTTAGAAAATATACCATAGCATGCAACAGCAGTTTTCCCCCTACACCCTGAACTTAAACACTTTTTGTACAAGAATCATACCTCTGAAGTACTTCATGCAAGGACTTATTTATATTCGTAGTGCTAATCAGTGGAACCCATAGTCTATACAACCCCTTTCAATCATGTTTACCTTCAATATGGTACTATTACTTATAGACCTACTAATGAACTGCCTTCACTTCTAATCTGTTCCCTTACATTTGAGTTCAACTTCATCACTAATGGTTCACCCATCTCCAGCTTCTATGTATCTCTAAATCCTCTATATTCTATATTATAAACTCTGATTTTACCTTTACCATGGCCATAAGAGTGGAGTCATACAGTATCTATCCTTTTGTGTCTGGTTTATTTCACTCAGCTTTATGACCTCAAGACTCATCCATCTTGTCATGTCTTCAGAACGTTATTTCATCTTACTGCTACATAAGATCCCATCGTATGTTTATGCCACATTTTGTTAATCCACTCGTCTGTTGATGGGCACTTGGATTGTTTCCATCGTTTGGTGACTGTGAATAATGCTGCTATGAACATCAGTGTGAAAATGTCTGTTTGTATCACTGCTTTTAGCTCCTCTGGGTATAAACCGAGTAGTGCTATTGCTGGGTCATAGGGCGACTCAATACTTAGTTTCCTAAGGAACCACCATTATGCATTCCCAGCAGCAATGCATAAGTGTGCCAATTTCTCCACATCCTCTCCAATATTTATCGTTCCCTGTTTGTTTAATAGCAGGCATTCTTATAGGTCTGAGGTAGTATCTCGTTGTAGTCTTGATCTGCATTTCCCTTATAGCTAATGAAAATGAGCATCTCTTCATGTGCTTTTGAGCCTGCTGTATTTGTTCTTCAGAAAAATGCCTATTCTTAGCTCTAGCCCATTTTATAATTGGGTTGTTTGTTCTTTTGTTGTTGAGCTGTATGATTTCTTTATGTATACCAGGTATCAAATCTTTCTCCAATGTATGAGTTCCAAATATTTTCTCCCATTAAGTTAGCTGCCTCTTCACCTTTTTGACAAAATCTTTTGAGGTGCAAAAGTATTTGACTTGAAGAGTTTCCATTTAGCTATTTTTTCTCTTGTTGTTTGTGCTTTGGGTGTAAAATTTAAGAAGCTACCTCCTATTATTAGGTCTTGAAGATGTTTCCCTACATTTACTTTTAGAAGCTTTATGGTACTAGTTCTTATATTTAGGTGTCTGACCTACTTTGTATAGGGTAAATTTTGTATAGGGTGTGAGTTAAGAGTCCTCTTTCATTCTTCTGGCTATTGTCTCCCAGACAGACTTACTGGAAAGCCAATTTAGTGGATTTGGAGGCCTTGTTAAAAATAAGTTGACCATAGATTTGGTGGTCTATTTCTGCACTCTCAATTCAATTCCATTGCTCAATACTTTTCTTTGTGTCAGTACCATGCTGTTTTGACCACTGTAGCTTTATAATAAGTTTTAAAATTAGGAAGTGTTAATTTTAAACTTCATTCCCACTTCATTCTTCTTTTTAGGATACTTTTAGCTATTCGAGGTCTCTTTACCTTCCAGATGAATTTGGTAACTAGCTTTTTCAAGTCTTTAAAGTAGGTTGTTAGAATTTTTATTGGTACTGAGTTGAATCTGTAGATCAGTTTGGGTAGAAATGACATTTTAACTATATTTAACCCACCTATCCATGAGTAGGGACTGCCTTTCCACCTAATCAGATTTTCTTTGATTTCTTTTAGCAATGTTATCTAGTTTTCAGTGTACAAGTCCTTTATGCCCCTAGTTAAGTTCATTCCTAGGTACTAGATTCTTTTAGTTGCCATTTTGAATGGAATTTTTTCCTTAACTGACTCTTCAATTGCTTGTGTATAGAAATGTTACTGATTTTTGCACATTAATTTTATATCCCACCACATTGCTGAATTTGTCTATTGGATCAAATAGCTTTCTTATAGATTTCTCAGGATTTTCCAACTATAGTATCATGTCATCTGCAAATAATGAAAGTTTTACTTCCTTTTTCCCCATCTGGATGTCTTTTATTTCTTAGTCCTGCCTGTCTACCTCTACCTTCCAGTACAATGTTGGATAATAGTGATAGAGGGCATCCTTGTCTAGTTTCCAACCTTAGGGGGAAAGCTTTCAGTCTCTCTCCATTGAGTAGGATGCTGGCTATGGGTTTTTCATATATGCCCTTTATCATATTGAGGAAGTTACCTTTGATTCCTATCTTTTGAAGTGTTTTTATCAGAAAAGGATGTTGGATTTTGTCAAATGCTTTTTCGGCATCAACCTAGATGACCATGTGATCTTTTTCCTTTCAATTTCTTAATGTGCTGTATTATATTAATTAATTTTCTTGTATTGAACCATTCTTGCATTCCTGGTATAAACCCCACTTGGTCATGATGTTTAATTCTTCTAATGTATTGTTGGATTCAATTTGCTACTAGGTTGTTGAGTATTTTGGCATTCATACTCATAATGGAGACTGGCCTGTAGTTTTCCTTTCTTGTAGCAACTTTACCCGGTTTAAGTATTAAAGTGATATTAGCTCCATAAAATGAGTTAGGTAGTGTTCCTTTTTCCTCAACTTTTTGGAAAGTTTGAGCAGGACTGGTGTTAGTTCTTTCTAGAATGTTTGATAAAATTCCCCTGTGAAGTCATCTGGCCCTGGACTTTTCTTTGTAGGAAGATTTTTGATGACTGAATCTCTTTACTTGTGATTGGTTTGTTAAGGACTTTCATTCTTCTTGAGTCAGTGTAGTTTGTTTGAGTGTTTCCAGGAATTTGTCCACTTCATCTAAGTTGTCTAGTTTGTTGGCATGTAGTTGTTCATAGTATTGTCCTATGCTTTCTTTTATTTCTTCAGGGTCTGTGGTAATGACCCCCTCTCATTTCTGATTTTTTTTTTTTTTTTTGCATCCTCTTTTTTTGTCAGTCTTGGTAGTGGCCCATCGATTTTATTGATTTTTCTCAAAGAACCACTTTTGGCTTTATGAATTCTTTCTATTGTTCTTTTGTCCTTCCATTCATTTAACTCGGCTTTAATCTTTGTTATTTCTCTTCTTCTAACTGCTTTGGGGTTAGTATGGCTGTTCTTTCTCAAGTTCCTCCAGGTGAGCAGTTAAGTTCTCGATTTTCGCTCTTTCTTGTTTCTTAATACAGGCATTAAGGGCAATAAATCTCTCTCTCAGCACAGCCTTTGCTGCATCCTGTACATTCTGATATGCTGTATTCTCATTTTCCTTTGTCTCCAGATAGCAACTGATTTCTCTAACAATTTCTTCTTTGACCCAATGGTAGTTTAAAAGTGTGTTATGTACGCTTCATATGTTTATGAAAGTTCTCATTCTTTGGTGGTTATTGATAGCCAGCTCCATTCTATTGTGATCAGAACAGGTGCTTTGAATAATTTCGATATTTTGAATTTATAAAGACCTGATTTGGGTCTCAGCATATGATCAATCCTGGAGAATGTTCTATGAGCACTACAGAAGAATGTATATCCTGGTACTCGGGGTATAATGACCTATATATGACTGTTAGGTCTAATTCATTTGTCAAGTTGTTTAACTTCTCTATTTCCTTCTTGATCCTCCTTCTGGTTTTCTACTATAGAGGAGAGTGGTATATTGAAGTCTCCTGCTATTATTGTTGAAACATATATTACTCCCTTTAGTTCTGCCAATGTCTGTCTCATGTACTTTGGGGCTCCTTGACTGGGAGCATAAACACTTATGATTGTTATTTCTTCTTGGTGAATTGTTCCTTTTATTAATATATAGTGCCTTTCTTTGTCTCTTATGATGTCTTTACATTTAAGTCTATTTTGTCCAATATTAGTATACTAATACATAGTATAGTATATATTATTATATCGGACTCCTGCGTTCTTTTGGTTACAACTTACATGAAACATCTTTTTCCATCCTTTTACTTTCAATCAATATGTATCCTGGTATCTAAAATGAGTCTCTTGCAAGCAGCATAAAGCTGGATTATATTTCTTAATTCATTCTGCCAATCTGTATCTTTTAACTGGAAAGTTTAGTCCATTAACATTTAAAGTTAATACTGAAAAGGGTTTCTTAAATCTATCATCTTATCCTTTGGATTTTGTTTGTCCCATCTATATATATTCTTTTTCCCTCTATCTCTTTTTATCCTTTAAGTTACCCTTACTTGTACTCTTCAAGTCTCCAGACCTCCCTCTCCTGTCTTTTTTTTTCCCAATAAGCAGAGCTCTCTTAAGTATTTTTTGTAGGGCCAGTCTCTTGTTGATAAATTCTTTCAGGATCTGTTTGTCTGTGAAAACTTTAATCTCTCCCTCAGTTTTGAAGGACAATTTGGCTGGGTACAGAATTCTTGGCTGGAAGTCTTTCTCTTTCAGGATCTTAAATATATCATATCACTGCCTTCTACCCTCCATGATGCCAGCTGAGTAGTCTGAATTCAGTCTTATGTAGCTCCCTTGTATGTAATTGATTGTTTTTCTCCTGCTGCTTTCAGGATTTTCTGCTTCTCTTCACCATTTGACAGACTGAATTGTATGTGTCTTGGAGAAGGTTTATTTGGATTTATTCTGTTTGGCATTTGTTGGGCTTCTTGTGTCCTTTATAAGGGTTGGGAAGTTTCCCCCAATATTTCCTCAACTAATCTTCCTAGCCCTTTACTCTTCTCCTTCTGGGACATCAATGATTCTTATATTTTTGTGCTTGTTTCGTCCATCATTTCCTTGAGATCCAGTTCAAATTTTTCCATCTTTTTTGCTACTTGCTGGGGTTTTTTTTGTTGTTTGTTTTTTTTAACATGGGGAGGCACCGGGAATCGAACCTGGGTCTCCGGCATGGCAGGCAAGAACTCTGCCTGCTGAACCACCATGACCCACCCACCACTTGTTTTGAGTGGTCGAAATTAGTTGTTCTACTCTAGTTCGCTTATTCTTTCTTCTGCCTCTTCAAATATGCTGTTGTGTGTCTCTAGTATATTTATGATTTTGTCTACAGCATCTTTAATCTCTGTGATATATGCTATTTTTCTATTTATTCATTCCAATTCCTCTTTATGCTCTCGTAGTGTCTTCTTGATCTCCTTTATGTCATTATTCAACCCCCTTATTTTACTTAGTAGAGTTATATGAACATTTTTAATGAATTGTTCCAAAGTCTGTGTCTCCGCCAGTGTTTTAATTTGGTCATTAGGCTGGGCTATATCTGTCTGCATCTTGATACGCTCAGTGATCGATCTTCTACTGTCTTCCAGGCATGCAAATATCTTGATAAGTTTACTTTGGAGGTTGATTCCCTTCAATAGTCTAAAGCTTTGTATTTACAGGATGGATGTGGAGCAGGATGCAGGGTGCGGAGTGGGGCACAACAGTGATGCATTGCTGTGCATATCTAGGCACAGGTTGGGGACGCGACACTGGTGCCTGTGAGCATGAGGTGTAGGTCTTAGAGTTACAGAGGTGAGGTGCAGGGCCTGTAGGTATGTGGTATAGTTCAGGCAAACACTAGGGTGCAGGAACGGGGGTAGCGTTGGGGACACAGAGGTAGAGTGCTGTGGGATCCATAGGGCCCTGGATGCAGATATTGGAGTGTGCAGGGGTGGTCACAGGGTTTGAGGGATGTGGGTGGGTGGGTGGGATGGCGTCGGCCCCAGGTATGGAGAGGGCTGGAGCAGGTGTTCACGTGTATTCAGGGTGGGGTCTATATAGCACAGATGCGCACAGGAGTACCTGCCAGGTATAGGAACAGGGCGCTTGTGCCCGGGGGCGGGGGTGACATGTTTGCAGGGCTAGGGGTTGGGGTACAGAGTAAAGAAGTCGGTGCACAAATGTGAGGGTGCCCATCGATGGGGAGGATGTGGTTGTGCAGGTACACGGGTCTGGGGGGCCTGGTGTATGCTGGTCTAGAGGGCAGGGCCCTTATGTGTGCATGAGCAGAGTGGCAGAGCTCAGTGGCAGCAGGCCGGAGTTGTACCTGTGGGTGTGGCCCAGATGCATAGGTCAGCAGTTGCCCAAAGCTGGGGGGTGTGAATGGGGGAACATGTACGTCCATAGATCTGGGTGGGCCATAAACTGATGTACACATGAGCAGAGCCCAGGGTGGGGTTGCACAACAGTAAGAGTCGGGGTCAGGTGTAGCTTGGGTATGAAGGTAAGCACCTGCAGCCTTCATGTGCTGGCAACCGCTTGCAGGAGGCAGGAAGGGAGAGGTGGGTCTTGGGAGGGCTGGGGCAAGACTGCTATTATGCAGGAGATGTAGGTTGGGCATGGGGAGGGTGCGGGGGCATCTGGAGCAGGGGTATAGGTCATGGCATTCAGTGCATGGGGTGTGGGGTGAGTCACGGTTTGTGGGGCTGAGCCGGTAAAGGAAGCACATTCAAGGAACGTGGCTTGGCTTATTTTCTACTCCCAGTCTCCCCATGTGCACTCCTGAGGGCTCCAGGCTTCCGTGTGGAAAGGGGCATGCTAGGCTGCTTGCACCAGCTGGATGGTCTCTGGTTCTCCGTGTCTCAATTCTTCACTTTTGCAACCAGGGCCCCCCTATGTGGTACAGAAGACCCTCCCGGGTCACTTACACACTGGAATCACCATCTCAGATGCCTTCCCATCCCTTCTCTAGCTGTCCCTTGGAGCAAGGGTGAACTCGATCTATTCTATTCATCCATCTTCCAGGAACTTCCCTCTACATAGTATATATTATATTCAATTTTGTATGGAGAATATCTTCATGCCAAATAAATCATTTGTCAATAACACATTAAACAAAAAACTTCATAAAACAGTTCACCATATTTGGTTTATATTTACCACAGTACAATTTTTTTAATAACAACATAAAGTGTACCTGTTATACCTTTCCAAATACATAGAGAAGCATAATGAGAGATGCAGAACAAATCTGTAAGCCTCATTTCCTTACTTAAGCATTACTATGGAGTACTAAATATTACAAAAAGGAACATATCTTCACTTTTCTGATAAGTACACAAATATTTTGAGTCATTTTGATATTTAAAAAATCATAAAGTTTATAGAATAGAAATCTAATTTTCAATCCTGAGTGTTTCTTCAAATTATTTCAAATTTCTTCAAGTTCTAGCAAAGTTACATGTTCGGAAAAATGAACATCAAAATGACTCCTATAAGTATATAGCTTTCTAGTTCACAAAGCATTTTCACATTCATTCTCTCTTTAACCCCCAAAACAATTTTGTGAATCAAGGAATAAGGAATGAATAAAACAGCCTCTTTCATACCATAATACTGATTTAGTAATATAATTCTGTACTATTTCTTGTACAAAATATTCTCATCTTAAAACAGATACCTTTCATCCCAGTTTTCATTCCACTCAAACCTTGCTGTGTTACAGGACGATCTGCAACTTTGATTTGAGAAGAAAGAACTCCTCCTGTCCCTATGGGACCACCACGAGAGCCTGGTCTTGCTGTTCCAGGTGGCATCTAAATGAAAAACAAGATTTCCCCTGTATTAAGCTGGGAAAATCCCATACCTCCATTATTGTAAGACTGCAAAGAGTATTTTAAAAAACAATAAAATTCTGCACAATGTATTGAATATTCCTTATATTGTCTGAATGTCTGAAATAATAAATAATATTCACCACTGCTAACTAATAAATTTCTTTAATATTTAAAATTCTTTGTATATATTACAAAGCTACAGTGGTCAAAACAGCATGGTACTGGTACAGGATAGATGTACTGACCAATGGAATCGAACTGAGAACTCAGAAAAGAGTCCCACATCTATGGCCAATTGATTTTTGACGAGGCTGCCAAGTAGACTCAATTAGGAAAGAATAGACTCTTCAACAAATAGTACTGGGAGAACTCGATATCTAGATGCAAAAGAATGAAAGAGGACCCCTATCTCACAGCATATTTAAAATTAACTCAAAATAGATCAAGCCCTAAATAAAAGAGCCAGGACTATAAAACTACTAGAAGAAAATGTAGGGAAGGATCTTCAGGATCTTGTGTTAGGCAATGAGCTTTTTATACTACACACCCAAAGCACAAGTAACAAAAGAAAAAAACGGATAAATGGGACTGCCTCAAAATTTAAAATTTTTGTACATCAAAGCACTTTAAAACAGAAATGAAAACACAACCTATTCAATGGGAGAAAATATTTGAAAACTACATATTTGATAAGGGTTTAATATTGAGAATATATAAAGAAATCCTACAACTCAATAATAAAATGACAAAGAATTCAGTTTAAAAACTGGCAAAACATTTGACTAGACATTTCTACAAAGAGGATATACGAATGACTAAAAGCACATAGAAAATGCTGAATATCACTAGCTATTTGATTGCAAATCAAAACCACAATGAGGTATCATTTCACACCCACTAGAATGGTTACTATTTTAAAAAAAAACAGAAAATTACAAGGTTAGAGAGGACATGGAGAAATAGGGACACTCATTCATTGTCGGTGGGAACATAAAATGTGCAGCTGCTGTGGAAGACAGATTGGGAATTCCTCAGGAAGCTAAGTATAGAATTACCATATAACCCGGCAACGCCTCTACTGGGCATATACCAAAAACGATGGAAATCAGGGACTCGAACCGGTATTTGCATACTGACATTTACAACAGCGTAATTCACAATTGCCAAAAGATGGAAGCAACCCAAGTGTTCATCAACCAACAAATGGATAAAGAAAATGCGGTATATACACATGATGGAATATTATTCAGCCATGAAAAAGAATGAAGTCATGATGCATGTGACAACATGGATGAACCTTAAGAACATTGTACTGAGTGAAATGGTAGACAAAAGGAAGAATACTGATTGATCTCACTGATATAAACTAATTATAATAAGCAAACTTATAGAATTAGAATCTAGAATATGTTACCAGGGGATAGAATGGGGTAGAGAATGGAGAGTTTATACTTAATTTGCACAGAATTTCAATTTAGGTTTATTGTAAAGGTTTAGAAGTGGATGATGGTGATGGTAGCACATTATTGCGAGTATAATTAACAGTGCTGAACTATGTACGTGAATGTGGTTGTAGGGCAAAGTTTGGGGTCTTGTATGTTACTAGAATGAAAGAAGATAAAACATGGGAATGTATAACACAGTGAACCCTGTTGAGGATGATGGACTGGAGTTAGTAGTATAAGAGTGTCTTTCATGAATTATAACAAATATACAACATTAATTGGTGTTAACAAATACACAACATTAAAAAGGTGTTAAAAACAAGGAGGTATATAGGAAAAAATACATCTAAGGTAAACTATGAACTGTAGTTAATATGGCTAATTTAATATTCTTTCATTAGTTTTAACAAAGGTACAACACTAATACACAGTGTCAATAATGGAGGGTATATGGAAATGCTATATTTTCCACATGATTTTTCTATAAACCTATAACCTTTCTAATTAGGAATAATAATTAAAACATTTTAAGTATAGACATTATTTATAATACCCCAAACTGGAAAGGAGCTAAATGTGCACCACAGGAAATGGTTAAATAAGTTAAAAAAACAAAAGTAGTTTACAAAACATTATTTATGATTCCATTTTTTCAAAACAAAAAAAGTCTAGAAGACCATACAGAAAAATAGTAATAGAGTTATCTCTCTACATAATGAGATTGTAGTTGATTTTTATTTTGTTCTTTATAAAATTCGGTGTTTTCAGCATTATTTTGAGTATATATAACTTTAAAAATCAGAGGAAAAATAAGAATTATTTTCATTTAAAAAAAAAGGGATAGAATTCCACCCACAAGATGGCCTGTAAATGTTAAAGGGCTTACATAATTCAGCAAGCATTACTATTATTGCTGATTCTCTACATGATTCTCTACTTCAGGCGTCCAAATTACAATATAACATTATTGTGCCTGAGGAAAGGATAAAAAGGTTTCTTCTCATCATTTCATAAAATATGTACAGGTATGGGAAAGTATAAAAACCTGAAACTATTCTAAGATATCGCTCCCTTCTCTATTTATCTTTCTTTTCCCCTTTTCCATTCTTTTCTCCACCTCATCAGCTCCCCCGCCACTTCTCTCCCAAAAAGCAAAGAAGTAATATGAGAATGTGGTAGAAGTTTATTAGATACTGGTTGGCTACAACCATTTCTATTCAATTTTACATATTGTTAATCTTGTTAGCTTACAGTCTCTAATCCTATCAATTTAAACAGCATTTAAGTGATTCTGAGAATTACTTGGGAATTAAAAAAAATTTTTAATGCAATTCCATTTACTGCTTAAAAATATGGAACACTTCATGAATTTGTGTGTCATCCTCGTACAGGGGCCATGCTAATCTTCTCTGTATCGTTCCAATTTTAGTATATGTGCTGTCGAAACAAGCACTAAAAAATTTCTGAGTTTACAACAGTAATGCATTCCAGAGAATAATGACACAGGGACACTGTCAACTACAAATTCTAAAAAGAGTTCAGAATTATCCTTAGTGATCCTTGGGAGAGAATGCTACCTTTCCCCCTAGTTAAACTCTGAATAATTTCCTCTTCAACTATATGTAAACATAATTCTTGCATCTACTTAAATAACTGTGCTATTATTTTTTCATTTGCTAGATGAAACCATAGAGAAGAAAATAAAAATTAAAACTGTACACATTAAATGTATAAAGTTCTTATCTGAACAACAGAAATGTTTTGGCAATAGATGGTGGTGATGGTAGCATAACATTGTGAATGTTAATTAACAGAATTGAAATAGATATCTGAATATGATTAAAAGGGGAAACATTATTGTATATATGGTAATGGAATACAAATATTTTTAAAAATCCATGAACCTGTACCACACAAATAATAACCCTAAGTTAAATCATGAACTGTAATTAATAGCACAATTGTAAAAATGTGCTTTCATCAATTTTAACAAAGGTATCATACCAACACAAAGTATTAATAATAGGGTTGGGTTCTAGTTTGCTAGCTGCTGGAATGCAGTATATCAGAAACAGAATGGCTTTTAAAAACGGGAATTTAGCAAGTTACTAGTTTATAGTTCTAAGGCTGAGAAAATATCCCAATTAAAGCAAGTCTATAGAAATGTCCAATCAAAGGCACCCATCCAGGGAAAGATACCTTGGTTCAAGAAGACTGATGAAGTTCAGGGTTTCTCTCTCAAGTGAGAAGGCACATGGTGAACACAGTCAGGGTTTCTCACTCAGCTGGAAGGGCATATGGCAAGCATGGCGTTATTTGTTAGCTTTCTCTCCTGGCTTCCTGTTTCACGAAGCTCCCCGGGAGGTGTTTTCAATCTTCATCTCCAAAGGTCGCTGGCTAGTGGACTCTCTGCTTTGTGGTGCTGCAGAATTCTCTGCTTTCTCTGAATCTCCTTCATTCTCCAGAGTGTTTCCTCTTTTATGGAACTTCAGAAACTAATAAAGACCCACCCAAATGAGTGGAGACATGCCTCTATCTAATCCAGTTTAACAATCACTCTTGATTAAATCGTATCTCCAGGGAAATGATCTGATTACAGTTTCAAATTTATAGTATTGAATAGGGATTATTCTACCTTTATTAAATGGGATTTAGATTAAAACATGGCTTTTCTAGGGTACATACATTCTTTCAAACCAGCACAGGTGGTACATGGGAATCCTGTATTTTATGCATAAAGGTTCTGTAAATCCACAATTTCTCTAATAAAAACAATATTTTAACTGCACACATTAAAAAGAGTGAAGTATATTTTCAAACTTCAACTTCTGTGCAAGACCAAAGAGAGAGATGTTTATTTGGTGTAAAACTTATATTCTGAGTAGTACATTATCTAATTTAACTTGCATGGTCATTTTACTTGAACACCATAATTATACAGAATCTTGAATAGGGTATGAGATCTTGTTTGTACAGGTTAGTGTGATGCCCCGATATAGCCCAGAGAAATTTGGACAGAGAATAAAAAATATTGACAAATTTCCCCTGAGGGACTGGGGAGAAAGGAGGAAATATTAAACTTCCCCATCTGGGGAATTCCTGATATTCTCATAAGCAGTGGGGACAACCAACTCAACAGGTTGAGCCCTTGTTCTCAGGGCTCACCCACATGAAGCTTATTCCTGCAAAGGAGAACCTAAGCCTACTTATAATTATGCCTAAGAATCACCCCAAAGAACCTCTTTTGTTGCTCAGATGTGGCCTCTCTCTAAGCCAACTCAATAGTTGAACTCACTGCCCTTTCTACTACATGGGATCCGACTCCCAGAGGTGTAAATCTCCTTGGTAATGTGGATGCGTCTTGATTGTTTTACTGGTGTCCTATAAAAGAGGAAACATTTTGGAGAATGAGAGATCTCTGAGAGAGCAGAGAATGACATAGCCACGAGAAGCAGAGTTTACCAGCCAGCAAACTTTGGAGATGAAGAAGGAAAACACCTCCCGGAGAGCTTCATGCAACAGAAAGTCAGGAGAGAAAGCTAGAAGATGACGCCATACTTGCCATGTGCCCTTCCAGTTGAGAGAGAAACCTTGACTTTGTTCACCATGTGCCTTCTCACTTGAGAGAGAGACCCTGAACGTCATCAGCCTTCTTGAACCAAGGTATCTTTCCCTGAATGCCTTTGATTGGACATTTCTACAAGCTTGCTTTAATTGGGACATTTTCTTGGCCTTAGAACTGTAAACTAGCAACTTATTAAATTCCCCTTTTAAAAAGCCATTCCGTTCCTGATATATTGCATTCTGGTAGCTAGCAAACTAGAACATGTGCTAACAGAATAAAGGGACAACAAAGAAAAATCTCATAGTAGAGAGGATTTTCAACTTCTACAAGAACACATACACAAACATTAAATTGATTTGTTTTAAACTTACTCCAGTTGCCACTCGAATATTTCCTGATGGGGGTCGTATTCCAGAAGGAGGTCTTCCTAGTAATCCAATTCCACCTCGTGAAATGGGGCGAGCTGCTGAAGATTTGTGATTACTGGCCATTGCTTGTTCAATTAACCACTGTTTGGAAAAAAATATTTTAAATTCTCCTTTGATTCTTCTCTTCCCTCAAACGTTTAATTCATGGTGAATTTTCTTGCAAACTGCCATTCCAGGTACTTGGAATGAACTAAACCTGCTCAAATTTTATTCATATTTGACATTAATGTTCCATTTAGAACCATGAGATCATTGATTACAGCATGTGTTCCTCATCTTCCTATTATCTAACCAAAATTTAGGCCCCTGTAGGGGGACTTCCGGAGAAGATGGCGGCTTAGTAAGACACGCGGGTCTTAGTTCCTCCTCCAGAACAGCTATTAAAGAAATAGAAACGGTACAGAACAGTTCCCAAAGCCACGACAGAGACCAAAAAGACAGCGTACCCAATTGTGGAAAGGGTGAGCCGGCAGGGAGAATCCGCTGCGGTGAGATACCCGAGGGGCGCACGCTTCCCCGGGCCGGGGCGGCTGGCGGCTGGAGTCCCTCCCTCCCTCCTTCCCGGGCTGGCTGGGAGAATTGGACAGGCGGTCCCCTCAAGCCATGGTGGACGGCGCCCCCCCCCCCATGCGGGGCCACCCGGGCAGGCTGGGAGAATTGGATACGAGGTCCCCTACCCGTGGAGGCCGGCGACCGGGGTCCCTTCCACACACGTGGCTTCCCGGTCCGGCTGGTAATGTTGGACCGGCATTCCCCCAAGTCGTGGCGGCCGGTGCCCCACCCCACGCTTGGCTCCCCGGGCCAGCTGGGAGATTTGGACCAGCACTCCCCCAAGCTGCTTCGACTGGCGACCCTCCCCCACAGCGAGTTTCCCAAAGTTAAAGGAGCCACAGCATCCTTTACTGGTGGGACCTGCAGACAGACGAGTGCCACGAGCGCCACATACTGGGCAGGATAAGAAAAACAGAGCCCAGAGATTTCACAGGAAAATCTTTCACCCTGCTGGGTCCCACACCCAGGGAAACTGATTAAATGCTCAGACACCAGCAGAAAATAACAGAACACGCTAGGAAAATTGAAGATATGGCCCAGTCAAAGGAACAAACCAATAGTTCAAATGAGATACAGGAGCTGAGACAACTAATTCTCAATATACGAACAGAAATGGAAAACCTCTTCAAAAACCAAATCAATAAATTGAGGGAGGACATGAAGAAGACATGGGCTGAACAAAAAGAAGAAGCAGAAAAGCTGAAAAAACAAATCACAGAACTTATGGGAGTGAAGGACAAAGTAGAAAAAATGGAAAAAACAATGGATACCTACAATGATAGACTTAAAGAGACTGAAGCTACAATTAGTGAACTGGAGGATGGAACATCTGAATTCCAAAAAGAAACAGAAACTATAGGGAAAAGAATGGAAAAATTTGAGCAGGGGATCAGGGAACTGAATGATAATATGAAGCGCACGAATATACGTGCTGGGGGTGTCCCAGAAGGAGAAGAGAAGGGAAAAAGAGAAAAACTAATGGAAGAAATTATCACTGAAAATTTGCCAACTCTTATGAAAGACATAAAATTACAGATCCAAGAAGTGCAGCGCACCCCAAAGAGAATAGACCCAAATAGGCGTTCTCCAAGACACTTACTAGTTAGAATGTCAGAGGTCAAAGAGAAAGAAAGGATCTTGAAAGCAGCAAGAGAAAAACAATCCATCATATACAAGGGAAACCCAATAAGACTATGTGTAGATTTCTCAGCAGAAACCATGGAAGTTAGAAGACAGTGGGATGATACATTTAAATTACTAAAAGAGAAAAACTGCCAACCAAGACTTCTATATCCAGCAAAATTGTCCTTCAAAAATGAGGGAGAAATTAAAACATTCTCAGACAAAAAGTCACTGAGAGAATTTGTGACCAAGAGACCAGCTCTGCAAGAAATACTAAAGGGAGCACTAGAGTCAGATACGAAAAGACAGAAGAGAGAGGTATGGAGAAGAGTGAAGAAAGAAGGTAAATCAGATATGATATATATAATACAAAAGGCAAAATGGTAGAGTAAAATATTATCCAAACAGTAATAACACTAAATGTTAATGGACTGAATTACCCAATCAAAAGACATAGACTGGCAGAATGGATTAAAAAACAGGATCCTTCTATATGCTGTCTACAGGAAACACATTTTAGCCCCAAAGATAAACATAGGTTGAAAGTGAAAGGTTGGGAAAAGATATTTCATGCAAATAACAACCAGAAAAGAGTAGGAGTAGCTATACTAATATCCAACAAATTGGACTTCAAATGTAAAACAGTTAAAAGAGACAAAGAAGGACACTATCTACTAATAAAAGGAACAATGAAACAAGAAGACATAACAATCATAAATATTTATGCACCAAACCAGAATGCCCCAAAATACGTGAGGAATACACTGCAAACACTGTAAAGGGAAATAGACACATATACCATAATAGTGGGAGACTTCAATTCACCACTCTCATCAATGGACAGAACATCTAGACAGAGGATCAACAAAGAAATAGAGAATCTGAATATTACTATAAATGAGCTAGACTTAACAGACATTTATAGGACATTACATCCCACAACAGCAGGACACACCGTTTTTTCAAGTGCTCATGGATCATTCTCAAAGATAGACCATATGCTGGGTCACAAAGCAAGTCTTAACAAACTTAAAAAGATTGAAATCATACACAACACTTTCTCGGATCGTAAAGGAATGAAGTTGGAAATCAATAACAGGCGGAGTGCGAGAAAATTCACAAATACGTGGAGGCTCAACAACACTCTCTTAAATAACGAGTGGGTCAAGGAAGAAATTGCAAGAGAAATTAGTAAATATCTTGAGGCGAATGAAAACGAAAACACAACATATCAAAACCTATGGGATGCAGCAAAGGCAGTGCTAAGAGGGAAATTTATTGCCCTAAATGCCTATATCAGAAAAGAAGAAAAGACAAAAATTCAGGAATTCACTGTCCACTTGGAAGAACTGGAGAAAAAACAGCAAACTAACCCCAAAGCAAGCAAAAGGAAAGAAATAACAAAGATTAGAGCAGAAATAAATGAAATTGAAAACATGAAAACAATAGAGAAAATCAATAAGGCCAGAAGTTGGTTCTATGAGAAAATCAATAAGATTGATGGGCCCTTAGCAAGATTGACAAAAAGAAGAAGAGAGAGGATGCAAATAAATAAGATCAGAAATGGAAAAGGAGACATAACCACTGACCTCACAGAAATAAAGGAAGTAATAACAGGATACTATGAACAACTTTACGCTAATAAATACAACAATTTAGATGAAATGGACGGGTTCCTGGAAAGGCATGAACAACCAACTTTGACTCAAGAAGAAATAGATACCTCAACAAACCAATCACAAGTAAAGAAATTGAATCAGTCATTCAAAAGCTTCCTAAAAAGAAAAGTCCAGGACCAGACAGCTTCACATGTGAATTCTACCAAACATTACAGAAAGAATTAGTACCAACTCTCCTCAAACTCTTCAAATAATTCGAAGTGGAGGGAAAGCTACCTAATTCATTCTATGAAGCCAACATCACCCTCATACCAAAACCAGGCAAAGGTACTACAAAAAAAGAAAACTACAGACCAATCTCTCTAATGAATATAGATGCAAAAATCCTCAACAAAATTCTAGCAAATCGAATCCAACAACACATTAAAAGAATTATACATCATGACCAAGTAGGATTCATCCCAGGTGTGCAAGGATGGTTCAACATAAGAAAATCAATTAATGTAATACACCATATCAACAAATCAAAGCAGAAAAATCACATGATCATCTCAATTGATGCAGAGAAGGCATTTGACAAGATTCAACATCCTTTCCTGTTGAAAACACTTCAAAAGATAGGAATACAAGGGAACTTCCTTAAAATGATAGAGGGAATATATGAAAAACCCACAGCTAATATCATCCTCAATGGGGAAAAATTGAAAACTTTCCCCCTAAGATCAGGAACAAGACAAGGATGTCCATTATCACCACTATTATTCAACATCGTGTTGGAGGTTCTAGCCAGAGCAATTAGACAAGAAAAAGAAATACAAGGCATCAAAATTGGAAAGGAAGAAGTAAAACTATCACTGTTTGCAGACGATATGATACTATATGTCGAAAACCCGGAAAAATCCACAACAATACTACTAGAGCTAATAAATGAGTACAGCAAAGTAGCAGGTTACAAGATCAACATTCAAAAATCTATAGCATTTCTATACATGAGCAATGAACAAGCTGAGGGGGAAATCAAGAAACGAATTCCATTTACAATTGCAACTAAAAGAACAAAATATCTAGGAATAAATTTAACTAAAGAGACAAAAAACCTATACAAAGAAAACTACAAAAAACTGTTAAAAGAAATCACAGAAGACCTAAATAGATGGAAGGGCATACCGTGTTCATGGATTGGAAGACTAAATATAGTTAAGATGTCAATCCTACCTAAACTGATCTACAGATTCAATGCAATACCAATCAAAATCCCAACAACTTATTTTTCAGAATTAGAAAAACCAATAAGCAAATTTATCTGGAAGGGCAGGTTGCCCTGAATTGCTAAAAACATCTTGAGGAAAAAAAACGAAGCTGGAGGTCTCGCACTGCCAGACTTTAAGGCATATTATGAAGCCACAGTGTTTAAAACAGCATGGTATTGGCATAAAGATAGATATATCGATCAATGGAATCGAATAGAGTGCTCAGAAATAGACCCTCTCATCTATGGACATTTGATCTTTGATAAGGCAGTCAAGCCAACTCACCTGGGACAGAACAGTCTCTTCAATAAATGGTGCCTAGAGAACTGGATATCCATATGCAAAAGAATGAAAGAGGACCCGTATCTCACACCCTATACAAAAGTTAACTCAAAATGGATCAAAGATCTAAACATTAGATCTAAGACCATAAAACAGAGGAAAATGTAGGGAGATATCTTATGAAACTTACAATTGGAGGCGGTTTTATGGACCTTAAACCTAAAGCAAGAGCACTGAAGAAGGAAATAAATAAATGGGAGCTCCTCAAAATTAAACACTTTTGTGCATCAAAGAACTTCATCAAGAAAGTAGAAAGAGAGCCTACACAATGGGAGACAATATCTGGAAACGACATATCAGATAAACGTCTAGTATCCAGAATTTATAAAGAGATTGTTCAACTCAACAACAACAAAAAGACAGCCAACCCAATTACAAAATGGGAAAAAGACTTGAACAGATACCTATCAGAAGAGGAAATACAAATGGCCAAAAGGCACATGAAGAGATGCTCAATGTCCCTGGCCATTAGAGAAATGCAAATCAAAACCACAATGAGATATCATCTCACACCCACCAGAATGGCCATTATCAACAAAACAGAAAATGACAAGTGCTGGAGAGGATGCGGAGAAAGAGGCACACTTATCCACTGTTGGTGGGAATGTCAAATGGTGCAACCACTGTGGAAGGCAGTTTGGCGGTTCCTCAAAAAGCTGAACATAGAATAGCCATACGACCCAGCAATACCATTGCTGGAATATACTCAAAGGACTTAAGGGCAAAGACACAAACGGACATTTGCACACCAATGTTTATAGCAGCGTTATTTACAATTGCAAAGAGATGGAAACAGCCGAAATCTCCATCAACAGAAGAGTGGCTAAACAAACTGTGGTATATACATACGATGGAATACTATGCAGCTTTAAGACAGGATAAACTTATGAAGCATGTAATAACATGGATGGACCTAGAGAACATTATGCTGAGTGAGTCTAGCCAAAAACTAAAGGACAAATACTGTATGGTCCCACTGATGTGAACAGACATTCGAGAATAAATTTGGAATATGTCCTTGATAACAGAGTCCAGCAGGAGGTAGAAACAGGGTAAGATAATGGCCAATTGGAGTTGAAGGGATACAGACGGTGTAACAGGACTAGATACAAAAACTCAAAAATGGACAGCACAATAATACCTAATCGTAAAGTAATCATGTTAAAACACTGAATGAAGCTGCATCTGAGCTATAGGTTTTTGTTTTGTTTTGTTTTGTTTTGTTTTGATTTTACTATTATTACTTTTATTTTTTTCTCTATATTAACATTCTATATCTTTTTCGGTTATGTTGCTAGTTCTTCTAAACCAATGCATATGTACTAAGAAATGATGATCATGCATCTATGTGATGATGTTAAGAATTAATGATTGCATATGTAGAATGGTATGATCTCTAAATGTAGGGTTAATTTCTTTTTTTCCGTTAATTAAAAAAAAAAAAGATAAGGGATAATTGGAGCTGAAGGGATACAGACTGTACAACGGGACTGGATATAAAAACTCAGAAATGGACAGCACAATACTACCCAATTGTAATGCAATTATGTTAAAATACTGAATGAAGCTGCATGTGAGGTATAGGGTTGTTTTTGTTTTTGTTTTTTTTTTTTCTTTCTATTATTGTTTTAATTCTTATTCTGTTGTCTTTTTATTTCTTTTCCTAAATCGATGCAAATGTACTAAGAAATGATGCATATGCAACTATGTGATGTTATTAAGAATTACTGATTGTACATGTAGATTGGAATGATTTCTAATTGTTTTGTTAATTCTTTTTTAATTAATAATTAATAAATAAATAAATAAATAAATAAATAAATAAAAAGCTGAATATAGAATTGCCATATGACCCAGCAATACCATTGCTAGGTATCTACTCCAAGGACTTAAGGGCAAAGACACAAACGGACATTTGCACAGTAATGTCTATAGCAGCGTTATTTACAATTGCAAAGAGATGGAAACAGCCGAAATGTCCATCAACAGAAGAGTGGCTAAACAAACTGTGGTATATACATACGATGGAATATTATGCAGCTTTAAGACAAGATAAACTTATGAAGCATGTAATAACATGGATGGACCTGGAGAACATTATGCTGAGTGAGTCCAGCCAAAAACTAAAGGACAAATACTGTATGGTCCCATTGATGTGAACGGACATTCGAGAATAAACTTGGAATACGTCATTGGTAACAGAGTCCAGCAGGAGTTAGAAACAGGGTAAGATAATGGGTAACTGGAGCTGAAGGGATACAGACTGTGCAACAGGATTAGATACAAAAACTCAAAAATGGACAGCAGAATAATACCTAAGTGTAAAGTAATCATGTTAAAACACTGAATGAAGCTGCATCTGAGCTATAGGGTTTTTTTTTGTTTGTTTGTTTTTTACTATTATTATTACTTTTATTTCTTTTCTCTATATTAGCATTCTATATCTTTTTCTGTTGTGTTGCTAGTTCCTCTAAACCGATGCAAATGTACTAAGAAAGGATGATCATGCATCTATGTGATGACGTTAAGAATTACTGATTGCATATGTAGAATGGTATGATTTCTAAATGTTGTGTTAATTTCTTTTTTTCCGTTAATTAATAAAAAAAAAATTAAACACTTTTGTGCATCAAAGAACTTCATCAAGAAAGTAGAAAGACAGCCTACACAATGGGAGACAATATTTGGAAACGACATATCAGATAAAGGTCTAGTATCCAGAATTTATAAAGAGATTGTTCAACTCAACAACAAAAAGACAGCCAACCCAATTACAAAATGAGAAAAAGACTTGAACAGACACTTCTCAGAAGAGGAAATACAAATGGCCAAAAGGCACATGAAGAGATGCTCAATGTCCCTGGCCATTGGAGAAATGCAAATCAAAACCACAATGAGATATCATCTCACACCCATCAGAATGGCCATTATCAACAAAACAGAAAATGACAAGTGCTGGAGAGGATGCGGAGAAAGAGGCACACTTATCCACTGTTGGTGGGAATGTCAAATGGTGCAACCACTGTGGAAGGCAGTTTGGCAGTTCCTCAAAAAACTGAATATAGAATTGCCATACGACCCAGCAATACCATTGCTAGGTATCTACTCAAAGGACTTAAGGGCAAAGACACAAACGGACATTTGTACACCAATGTTTATAGCAGCATTATTTACAATTGCAAAGAGATGGAAACAGCCAAAATGTCCGTCAACAGATGAGTGGCTAAACAAACTGTGGTATATACATACAATGGAATATTATGCAGCTTTAACACAGAATAAACTTATGAAGCATGTAATAACATGGATGGACCTAGAGAACATTATGCTGAGTGAGTCTAGCCAAAAACTAAAGGACAAATACTGTATGGTCCCACTGATGTGAACCGACATTCGAGAATAAACTTGGAGTATGTCATTGGTAACAGAGACCAGCAGGAGTTAGAAACAGGGTAAGATAATGGGTAATTGGAGCTGAAGGGATACAGACCGTGCAACAGGACTAGATACAAAAACTCAAAAATGGACAGCACAATACTACCTAATTTTAATGTAATTATGTTAAAACACTGAATGAAGCTGCATCTGAGCTATAGTTTTTTTTGTTTGTTTGTGTTTTTTTGTTTATATATATATATATTTTTATTATTTTTATTTTTTTCTCTATATTATCATTCTATATCTTTTTTCTGTTGTTTTGCTAGTTCTTTTCCTAAATCGATGCAAATGTACTAAGAAATGATGATCATACATCTATGTGATGATATTAAGAATTACTGATTGCATATGTAGAATGGAATGATTTCTAAATGTTGTGTTAATTTTTTTAATTAATTAAAAAATAAATAAATAAATAAATAATAGGGGGAACAAATGTTAAAAATAAATTTAGTTGAAGTGCTAGTGGTAAATGAAAGCAAGGGGTAAGGGGTGTGGCATGTATAATCTTTTTTTTGTTATCGTTTTATTTCTTTTTCTGTTGTCTTTTTTATTTTTTTCTAAATCGATGCAAATGTTCTAGAAATGATGAATATGCAACTATGTGATGATATTAAGAATTACTGATTGTATATGTAGAATGGAATGATATCTTAATGTTTTGTCTGTTAATTTTTTTTAATTAATAAAAAAATTACAAAAAAAAAAATTTAGGCCCCTGTAGTTACCTGTCTCTCCTGTTCTCTCATCCTATACCATGGTTTAAATTTTCTCTTCTCTGACATATCCAGTGTCTTCTTTCTTTCCCAATCTTTTCTCTGTTCTTTCTGTTTCATGGCTATCTCCCTTATATTCTCAGTCTTATCAAATACTTTAACTCCTTGCCTTAACAGAATTCTGATTTTCCCCTGACAGAGTGAAAGCTGTTTCTAGCTTACTGTCCCACAATTTAAAGCAAAGGAGATGTACTCTCTATGCTCCCTAGTGTCACCTTTGAAACATTCTTCTCTGTCTTTAAAAATAAATAATAAACAAACAAACAAATAGGACTCTTTCTTTGAGGACCAGGGAATGCAACCCTGTATTTTTCATGGCTGCTGTTACCTAGTGACCTCCTGATCACTTTTTAAATCTTTATTAAGGTCCTTTACCTAGTGTTTGTACCTTTTAAATCTAGTTATTGTCTTTTTACCCCAAGTCCCACCATCATCATAGACAATTTCAATATCTAACATTCTAGCTTCACAGTTCCCTGACCTCAATTTCAGTAACCATTTTAACTTCTTTTCAGTCTTTCTTAGCCAGGGTCAGAACCTGAAGCTAGTTTACCACCTGGAATTGTTTCATCTCAAACATCTCAACTGGAATAAACTGTTCTCTTACCTTAATCTCCTCTCCTTCTACCTTTTTCCCAGCTTTATTTCCTCTACACCTACCTTTAACCACTTATTTAATTCAACTATTTTTTCTCAGTTTATCAGGCCCCTGATAAATAGATATCATTTAACATTTTGGCTGATAGAGTATTTTTCAAATTGTGGATTATGCAGGTCATATGCTTCAGACATGAAACAGAATACAAAATATAAGAGTTTACTGCCCACAGGAAGGGCAAATATTGTTTCATTAAATTTTTGTTTCAGTTGCATTTATATAAATTCACATGTATGTGCATACTGGGCTGTGAAGTAAAATATATATCCTATTGTACGTCACACTAAAAAGAGTTTTAAAGATATGCATCTAGACAGAGACTATGCAGACAAAGAGAAGAGTGTCCAAGACTCTGCCTGGAGGAATGTCAAGGCATACAAGTCAGATAACTGAGGAGAAATTAGCACAAGAGAATGAAAAGGAAGTTCCCCAGAAACCAAAGAGGAAAACTAGGAGCTTAAGTCAGAAATGCCAAGACAAGCAAGGAATGATCAACATACCATTTACTACTGAGAATTCAAGAAAGATGAAAACCAAAATGTCCAATAGAATCCTCATCCAAAAAAGCTGTTTGTGACCTTGGCAAGAGCAGTTTCAAAGACTCCCTACTTTCCCTACACTAAACTACTGTCTCATAAGTACCCTCAACTAATTTGTACACTTGAACTACTCTCTAGTGTACTGGTCGGTACTGCAGACATAGAAAGGGGGGGAGAAATTTAAAGAAAAACAACAACAACAAAAAACACAGAAAACATTTAGTAGTAAAATCAGAAGGTCTATGTGATTAATTATAAGAAATGAGCCAGAGGGAGAAATCAATGACAAAGTTGCTGACTTGTGGGTCTAGGAGGTGGTACAAAGAGCAAGAGCAAATTTGGGGTGATGATAACGAGCCTATATCTATATGTATTTATTTTGAGACATCTGTGTATATCCAAATGGAGATGTCAAGTAATTATTTTGATATAAATACCTGATTTTACTACTAAATGTTTTCTGTGTTTTTTTTTTGTTGTTGTTGTTTTTCTTTAAATTCCTCCCCCCTTTCTATGTCTGCAGTACCGACCAGTTCAGGGCCTCAGTGATTCCAGTGGGTTATCACACCAGCCTCCTCACTGGTCCCCTTGCCTGACAAAAAATCATACCTGTTATCTTCTATAGAAATCCTTTCATGAACATCCATAACCACCCCCACCTTCTTCAATTTGTGTTTACAGACCAATCCTATGTGTTGCCAACCTGTGTATACCTCTATCCATACACATCACACCAAATGAAATTATCTGCTTAAGTATTTCTCTATCTTGAGGGCAAGAGATGGATTGTATTCTTTTTTTTTTTTTTGTATGCTGTATGGTGGGGATCTCATTTCATTCTTTTTCCATGTGAGTACGCCCTTATTGCAGCACCATTTGTTGAATTTTTGTGTGGTTAGTTTTTCATTTGTTCGTTTGCTTGTTTCTTTGGAGGTGCATGGGACAGGAATGGAACCACGTCTCCTGCATGGCAGGCAAGACTTCTACCACTGAATTACCACATTCATTTTTATATTCCCAACATTTACCTCAGTGCCAGGCAGAAACTTTATTTCTTTTTGTACCTTTTGAATTTCCTCCCACATGAAGGTATTGCCAATTAACAACAAAATTATATATATTAAATTGTTGAAAACAAAACAAACCATTTGTTGAACTAAAATAGTTTACTGCTATACCCCATGACCCTTATGCTCTGGCTTTTCTTGGCATTCCCTCATAGCCATTTCTTGGATTGCTTCTATTCGCTCTACAAACTTGCACCCTTTCTTATAACTACACTATTGTGATGATACATAAATCAATGTTTTCAGTTCTGTCCTTTTAACGGGACACCAATTCTGAATTTTCAACTTTTACTGGAAGTTTTTATATAGAAGTCTCAAAATCACCTCATACTGAGTATTTCACACCAAATTTATAATATTCCCATTCGGAGTAGCTCCCTGATTCTGTTTCTGCTTTGAGTTCCGTAAACAAAGAGAATTATTTCAAACGGAAAGAGAGTTTCAATGAAATTGCTCTCTGAAAGAAGACAAGATCTATGATCAAAACAGTTTCTCCAAGAAAAATCTGCTACAATAAATCTTTGTGTTCACTGGAATTAGCCACTGTTAAGAGAGCTTTCCTGATAACTTCAAGAAAATGTACAAACACAGAAACGCTAAATTAAAACTCTTCATTCGATTTTGTCACTCCTTTACTACAGTGGAGAAAAGGTTGGCATTAGATCGCTCCCAAGGGAAAAAAGGAAGGGACACTAGTAATAAACATGCCAGGAGCACCGGGATTGTTCGCGCTACACGGAAAGGCAGCCTGGCCTCTGGTTCCAGAAAGATTAAGGTTCCAACTCTCTGCTACTGGCTGCATAATCGAAACACTCGCTAAACATCTCAGGATCTGTTTCTCATCTGTAACATGGAAGTATGTCAACGGAACCCTTTATTTTCCCTAAGCCGGCCATTCAGAGTGAAAAGTTGCTAAGTCCGTCCAACAGGCCAACGGACAGAAATCCAGTATTTGGGGATTTGAGTAAATTCCCTCGGCCCAGAGACTTCTGATGCTCTTGGATCCTTCCCGCCATTTCGGTTTAGCGGGTCTCCTCAGCCGGGTATCTGCAAGGTCTTTGCGTACCCTTTACCCGACTGGAGTTGGGAATCTCCTTCCTCTGGCGAGGGGCACTAGGGTTATAGCTAGGGGCAGAGGAGTTAGAACTTGTTTTCTTCGGGGCTTTATCAGCACCCCTAAGGTACGATAACCAAAGCAGGAGGAAGAGAGGAAGAAATGGAACCTGGGACTTCTCACCTCCGCCGGCGCGGAAGGAGAGCGGTCGCACGACTCGGGGACGCACGAACCTCGATCCGAAGCCGCCACAACGGTTGAGCCCACCAGCGGCTGCAGCTAGCCTATGGGCTACTTTCCTGGATCAGAAGGCCTAAACCCGAGCAACGGCGCGCCGCCGCGTCTCCCGGCAACAGGGGCGGGGCCAGTAGGACGTTCCTTCTGGCTGGCCAATCGTCCGCCTCCGGCTCCGGGTCCTAACTAAGGGAGTGAGAGAAAAATGCTGTCGCGAGAGTTGAGAACTATCGTTTGCCTAGGACTGTTTTCTGAAAGATGTGAAAAACCGCGAGTTAGGTAGAAAATGCAAGGTAACTTTTAGCTGAAGACTTTGGTTTTCTAAGAATTCACAGCACCCTTTTTGAGTGTTGCAAGATAAGTCTCTGGAGTGTAACTGACCAGAATTCACTTTAGCAAGTTTTATTATATCGCCATGTAACCTGCCTCACATATGCTACCGTGTAATGGGTTAGACTTTTTAAAGACTTGTTTTAAGTTATTCCATAATAGGCAGTATTGTATAGTCTTTTTGCTCATATTATTGATAGTTTTTACTTCTGTTAGGACAACAAGACGTTTTACACAGTTCAGTATTAAGTATCGATGCAGTTCTGGCAGCTTTCGTTTTGTTCTTTATTTCAGTTTGGATGTTGCACATGTTTAGGCTTCCGTTCAGAGTAAGTTGTAGTTTATGTGTTCTTCCAGTTTTCATATAAACAGAGTTTAAATGTTATTACAGCTATAATCATCGCATGCATAAATATTGTTTGGGTTTTTTTTAATTTTTCACTTGCATGCATTCTTTACACTCGGATTTTTCTTGTATGCCTGCTTCTAAGGAGTTTAAAATCAATACAATACAAGATGAAAAAATGTCATATGATTGAGTTATCCCTTAAAGTTTTAAAACGTTTTCATGTAATCCCATTTGTGCCTAAAATATTTGTAGTGTCTTACTCACTGTCTTACTCTCATCCGTTTGATCACATTGTGGCTAAACTTTCCACCTGTGGCAGAGTTCCTCCACTCTTCCTACTATAGGAAATGGAAATAACTAATATTGTCATTCTCCGTCTTCCTTGTAACAAGGGCAAGGGCACATTGTTTACTAGACTCTCCAGTCTGATCTGATGCACCCATTCGGGACTCGAACAGGAATCTGAAGATAACCAGAACCAAAACTTCAGGGAGTTCATTTAAGTAAGGGTGACAGTGGCAAGAACTACATCAAGCTTCCAAGTTTGCAAAGCTCTAGCAGCAGCAACCGTGTCCAACATCCGTGTTTTGGTGCAGTGTTTGTGCTCAGGGCTTTGTAAGGAGCAGGGCCTCTAGGCTGTTTCTTGAGCCCTCCTGGAGATTCTGTGAGCTGCTTAAATTCTGTTGCAACTAAGGATCCTGACAGATATAACCAATGAAGTTGACAGAACAGATGCTATTATCCTGGTTTTAAAGAGGTTAAATGATTTGCTTAAAATCACTTGGTGAATAAGTAGTGATTCCCTTTACCATAGTCTTTTCATAATGAAAAAGGAATAAAAAATAGGAATCTATTACTCCTTTTAGCCTTGTAGCCTCAGGATAGGCACCATATCTTATTTAACTTTAGATAAATTTTGGTTAGTCTTTCTTGTTTTTAATATTCAGGGACTAAGGCCACATTAAATAATTGGAGGTTTATTGTAAGGGTACTTGTGTGCTTAGTTCCTTACTCTCTCTAGGCCTTTGCACTGCTATTCCCTTTCCTGGGATTCTTGTCCCTCTGCTTTTCACTGCCAAAGTCCTGTTCATCCTTCAAGTCCCAGCCCAAATGCTTCTTCAGGAAGATCTTCTCTGGCGCTCCGGACTAGATTACTATTCCAACTCCCCCTGCTCCCCCAGTATATATCCTCAAAACATCCTGTATTTTTCCTACATAAAAACCGTTATATTTTACAGTTACATATTTTTTGTCTCTCCTTGCTTATTATCTTTTCAGTAAGACTGGGCATTCATTGAGAAAAGGATCATCTTTATTTTATTACCTCAGTACTTACCAATGTCTCTTGTAGTACTCATTAAATGAATAGACTCAAAGACAGCAATTAAATCAAGGGACCTATCACAAATGGTTAGGCACCTGAGTCCTACAGAGCTTCCAAGTAGTTTTGGAATTGGAAAGAAGTTCAGTATCCAAGGCTAGGCACCACCCTCTTTTATTGGGGGTTAATTAATGCCTGCTGATGTGCCAACTCCTTTTTTTTATTTTATTTTTTTTTGCTTTTTTTATTGTAATATTCTGGCTACCTACATCTTCTAGTCTATATACATATTTTATCTTAAGGCTTCTTGCTATTCATAATGTCTGCTTATTTATGATTGCCACTTAACACCTCTGCTGTTTCATACTATTTATGAATTACCTTCTCTCTGTGGATCTTTTGGTTTCTATTTCCTATTGCCAGGTTCTCCTACCACATTCAAATTTCTGAATGAGAGAAAACCTGATTCAGCCAGTTAATTGCAGCTACTTTATAAGCCACTAATCTTGTTGGACCATTGATAATTTATCTACCTCTGGTACAGTAAATGTCTGAACAAGAAGAGATTATGCCTAAATTAACAGAAGAAAAATGTTAACCAAGTAACATAAAAATGCGTTTGCAGCAGGCTTACAGAATTTTTAGAGTATACAATTTGAGGAATGACTTCATTAAATTATTCTAGGTTGATAAAAAGATGACCAATTGGTCATCTTAATAACATCAAGACAATCTAAGTCTGTCTAGGTTCCATAGGCTTTGAATACCTATAAGAAAGGTTAATGAGCTTACTGTTGAATATTTATATCAAAGGAAAGAAGATATTAACTACACTGATGGCAGTGACTGAAAAAACTGCTATGAAATTTGTAAATGCACATGTCCTTTGGTCCAGCAATTCCACTTCTAGGAAATTAGCATATATTCATACTTAATTTATACATACACTGTACACACACATGCACACTAGATTATTTGAGTAGTGCTTGCTATAGCAGAAGACTGGGAAAATTTAAGAACACTGATTAAATAATGCCTTAGTCATAAAATTACATACTATTTGGCCATTAACCTAGATATATAGCTAAAACAAAATGAAGAACAGTGTATAGAATGCTAACATCTTATTGCATCCTGCATAAACACTCTTTGAGAAATATATAAGAAATTGATAACAATGGGTGCTTCCAGCAAGAAGAACTGGGTGGCTAGGGATGGAAAATTTACGCTGTTTATCCATTAGATCTTTTGAATTTTAAACCCAAGAATATATTATGACTACTTTCAAAAATAAACATTATTTTCAAATGTTGATGGACTGAGGGCTTTTTTTAAATTTTTGAATGTTGATGGATTGTTGATGGACTGTGGACTTTGGGCCCTCTATGTGATTCCTGATGAATGCAGGTGGCTGAAGGATGCACTGATGGAGAAGATGGGTGAACGATGGTGTATACTTATGAACGAAGGTTGTGCTATTACAAAAAGGAAAAAATTTGTGAGGCGTGCAATGATGTGAATGAACATGTGGGACATTTGGTGAGACAAAATAACCCAGAAACAAAAGAACAAGAATGCTATGGTCACCTTTACAAAATGCTTATAAGAAAACAAAGGCCTAGATTGTAAGCTTTTAGAGCAGACATAGTAAGTCCACAGTGGTGATTATTATTTCTGGATTTTGAGAGATTGTTTTATATATATACATACATATATATATATATACAATCTGATGTTTAGAGATAAGAACGAAGCCGAACAGGTTGGGGTTAAAGTAATTCAGAACATAGGGGTAAGGAAGATAGTGTTTATGTTTTAGAATCACACATAATCTTTGAGACCATTGGAAGAAAGGTCTGGAACTGAAATTTTCTGTAGTGCTTAGTCAAATTCAACCTATCTGTACAGCTCATTTGAACAACTGAAACACAGGGAGCACAGAATAAGAAAGAGGACCTTTAATCCTGTATAGATTATTGTAATGACTGGATACATCCTAGAGTATATTAAGCAGATAATTAAAAAGTATTGGCAAAATTTCCTAATATAACTTATATGAACAGCTTAATTGAACACCATAAGTACATGGAACCTTGAGTGGGACATAAGATTTTGTAGGTTTGTCCGGAGTGATGCACCAATAAATCTCAGAGTGATTTGAACAGTGAGTAAAAAAGTATTTGCAAAGTCCCCTTGGGGGAATAGTGAGAAAGGGTGAAAATTCAACTTCCCTAAGTGGAGAATTCTTGATATTCTCACAAGCAGTGGGGACAACCAAAGCAATAGGCTGAGCCCCCAATCTTGGAGTTTGTTCACATGAAACTTTACCCCGCAAAGGAGAGGTCAAACCTACTTAAAACTAGGCCTAAGAGTCAGCCTCAAGAGAACCTCTTTTATTGCTCAGATGTGGCCTCTCTCCAGCTAACACAACAAGCAAACTCACCGCCCTTCCCTTCTCTACGTGGCACATAACTCCCAGGGGTGTGGACATTCCTGGCAATGTGGGACAGAAATCCTAGAATAAGCTGGGACTCAGCAGCAAGGGATTGAGAAAACTTTCTTGACCAAAAGAGGGAAGAGCAAAATGAGACAAAATAAAGTGTCAGTGGCTGAGAGATTCCAAACAGAGTTGAGAGGTTATCCTGGAGGTTATTCTTATGCATTAAACAGATATCACCTTGTTAGTCAAGATGTAATGGAGAGGCTGGAGGGAACTGCCAGAAAATGTAGAGCTGTGTTCCAGCAGCCATGTTTCTTGAAGATGATTGTATAATGATATAGCTTTCACAATGTGATTGTGTGATTGTGAAAACCTTGTGTCTGATGGTCCTCTTATCTACCTTATCAACATACGAGTAAAACATATGGAATAAAAATAAATAATAGGGGGAACAAATGTTAAATTTAGATTGAAATGTTAGTGATCAAGAGAGGGAGGGGTAAGGGGTATGGTATGTATAAATTTTTTTCTGTTGTCTTTTTCTTTTTCTGAATTGATGCAAATATTCTAAGAAATGATCATGATGATGAATATGCAACTATGTGATGATATTGTGAATTACTGATTATATATGTAGAATGGATTGATCATATGTTAAGAATGTTTGCATCTGTTTTTGTTATATTTTTTATAAAAGTTTTTAACAAAAAGATCAGTTCTAGCTCTATTATATTCTAGTTCTGAGATTTGTAGAAATTAACAAACATCCAAATGAGAACAAACAAAGGCTATTTATTCAGAGCTTGCTATATTAATACAGTTAGCCACTATCGTCTGCATCTGACAGAGACTTAAAGGCAAGCAAAGAAGTGGGAAAGCTTTTACAGTGGGGAAAAAGGGGATGACTTCAGACTTCATGTATACCCTGCTTGGAGCTGTTGACATGGGGAAGCTTGAGGCAGACTAACTAGAAGTGGGTTAGAGGAGCATATTTCCTTTTCCTGGTTGGTCTTAAATTTGAAGGGGGAGGGTGTGTGTGTGGTACAGACAGATGACGAAAGTCACAGGTGTCAATTAAATCCTGGCTATTTTGGGGTCAATTGTTACACTGATTATGATTTGATTTCCTAAGAAGTATGCTGTAGATAATGGCCAGTGTTTTGGATCAATTGTTATATGTAGTTTACCAGACATTCCAGGTTATTTGTATATTCAGTATCTCAGACTTAAGAATGTTGTTTTTTTAGCTGCAATTTAACCAATAAATTTTATAGCCTGCTAACCATTTATGAGGCAAGGTCTTCATCTGTTAAATGGGGATAATAATGTGACCTACCTAAAAGGGGTATTGTGATACCTGCATAGTTACGAAAAATATTCAGTATAGTCCTTTAGCTGGAAAATGCTCTGTATAGTCTTCAGTAGCTAGAAAAGTGTTTATTATGATTACTTCACTCAAGCAGTCTTGACTTATTTTAAGCCTAAAGGCCCTTGTTGAAATAGCTTGCTGTTGATCTAATCTTAAAAGTTAACTCTCCCTTTCCTTTTCTGTTACGTTAATAAGATCCTCTCCAGCTCTATTTGCAGGGATGAAACACCTTATGGACTTAATTAGCACCTTCCTCCCTTTGAAGGTCAAGATCAAAAGCCTGAATAGTCAACAAAAAGAGAATATGTTGACCGAATAGCTTTTCCTCTGCTATTTTCTTACTTTTTAAAAAAATTAATTTATTTTGTATTATCAAAACAAGACAACATACAAACATGAACACTCTTAACATACAAACATTCTATGTATGGTGTACAGTTAATGGCTCACAATATCATCAACCAGTAGAATGTTCGTCACCATGTACTTTTTTTAGAACATTTGCATAAAAAGAAAAAAAGTAAAAAACTCACACATATTCACACACCCCTTATCCCTCCCTCTCATTGACCATTAGTATTTCCATCTACTCAATAGAGTTTCACCTTTGTTCCCCCTATTATTTATTTTATTTTTAATCCATACTTTTTACTCATCTGTCAATATCATAGATAAAGGTTTTCACAGTCACATAGTTACACTGCAAAAGCTATATCATTACACATTCATCTTCAAGAAAGATGGCTACTGGAACACAGCTCTACAATTGCAGGTGCTTCCCACTAGCCTCTCTAATACACCTTAAACTAAAAAGGGGATATTTATAAAATGTGTAAGAATAACCTCCAGGGACTTCCGGGTCAAGATGGCAGCTTAACAACGTGCGCATTTTAGTTCATCCTCCAGAACAACTACTAAATAACCAGAAACAGTACAGAACAGCTCCTGGAGCCATGATAGTGACTGGACACACAGCGTACCCCAGTCTGGACCAGCTGGACTGGCTGCGAGCACTCCCCAGAACCGTGAGTTCCCAAAGCTGCAGCAGCCAGTGCCCCTCCCCCACAGGCCACTTCCCAGAGCGGAAAGGAAAGAATGTTACCAGCAGCAGGGACTGGGCACAATCAAACGCCAATTGTGGAACTAATTAACAAATTCTAACTATTAAAAATAGGCCCCCAGCTTAGGTGAACCTGATCAAAGCGGAGGTTGCTCATTTTTGCCCCGGCGCCAAGGGGACAAGACTGAGAAAAAGGGGGGGGGGAAAAAAGAAGGAAACAGAGGTTTTTGTGGCTGTGTATCTACAAAGGCTTAACTGCCTCTGGATACAGCGGCAGGACTTTTCAGGCTGCAACTGCCCCAGGCATAGGCAGAAGTGAGCTCTTTTGGGGGCTTATCTGGAGCTTGTGCCTTCCCCAGGGGAGGGGTGAAGCCCCACCCAGGTGGAATCCCTCCATCAAGGAATTCAGACACCAGGGCTTGGTAATTTGAAGCCATTAACACCAGCCTACAACCTCTCCTCTGTCTCCACCACACCCCCAGCAGGGAGAGTCTGCCAAAGTTAAAGGTACCACATCATCTTATGCTGGTGGGACCTGCAATCAGACAAGCGCCACATACTGGGCAGGATAAGAAAAACAGAGTCCAGAGACTTCACAGGAAAGTCTTTCAACCTGCTGGGTCTCACCCTCAGGGAAAACCGATGCAGGTGACTCTTTCCTCCTGAAAGGAGGCCAGTTTTGTCTGGGAAAATTTGGCTGGGGTCTATAATATCTAAGTAGACCTTCCTTAGTGTGTGTGGGGAAAAGGCACCACACAAGCAGGGCAAGCAACAAGAAAACAAGAACTGAAAAATTCGCCTCTGTTAAAAAAAAAACTTAAGCTAAAGGTCCAGATAAAGCTGAAAGGAATGTCAAAGAACAGATAGACAACAAATTCATCCAGCAAGAAAACTTTAGGAAAAAGAAGTGAAAGCAATCTCCAGAATAAACTAATTAAGGTAATTAAATGCCTAGATGCCAGCAAACAATAACAAATCACACTAGGAAAATTGAAGATATGGCCAGTCAAAGGAACAAACCAACAATTCAAATGACATACAGGAGCTGAAACAATTAATTCAGAATGTACGAACAGACATGGAAAACCTCATCAAAAACCAAATCAATGAATTGAGGGAGGATATAAAAGAAGGCAAGGAAAGAACAAAAAGAAGAAACTGAAAGTCTAAAAAAACAAACCACAGAACTTATGGGAATGAAAGACACAGTAGAAGAGATGAAAAAAACAATGGAAACCTACAATGGTAGATTTTGAGAGACAGAACATAGGATTTCTGAACTGGAGGGTGGAACATCTGAAATCCGACAAGAAACAGAAACTATAGGGAAAAAATGGAAAAATATGAGTAGGGACTCAGGGAATTGAAAGACAATATGAAGTGCATGAATATACATGTTGTGGGTATCCCAGAAGGAGAAGAGAAGAGAAAACGAGGAGAAAAACTAATGGAGGAAATTATCACTGCAAATTTCACAACTCTTATGAAAGATTTAAAATTACAGACCCAAGAAGTACAGCGTACCCCAAAGAGAATAGATCCAAATAGTCATACTCCAAGACATTTAATAATCAGAATGTCAGAGGTCAAAGAGAAAGAGAGGATCTTGAAAGCAGCAAGAGAAAAGCAATCCATCACATACATGGGAAGCCCAATAAGACTATGCGCAGATCTCTCAACAGAAACCATGGAGGCGAGAAGACAGTGGGATAATATATTTAAATTATTAAAAGAGAAAAACTGTCAACCAAGAATTCTATATCCAGCAAAACTGTCCTTCAAAAATTAGGGAGAAATTAAAACATTTTCAGACAAAAAAAATCACTGAGTGAATTTGTGACCAAGAGACCAGCTCTGCAAGAAATACTAAAGGGAACACTAGAGACAGATACGAAGACAGAAGAGAGAGGTGTGGAGAAGAGTGTAGAAAGGAAGACTATGAGTAAAGGTAAAAAGAAGGAAAATTAGATATGACATATAAAATCCAGAAGGCAAAATAGTAGAAGAAAGTACTACCCATGCAGTAATAACACTGAATATTAATGGATTAAACTCTCCAATAAAAAGACATAGTCTGGCAGAATGGGTTAAAAAACAGGACCCATCTATATGCTGTCTCTACTCAAAGGACACGAGGCCAAGGACACAAATGGACATTTACACACCAATGTTTATAGCAGCATTATTAACAATTACCAAGAGATGGAAACAGCCAAAATGTCCATCAACAGACAGTTGGCTAAACAAACTGTGACATTTACATACAATGGAATATTATGCAGCTGTAAGACAGAATAAAGTTATGAAGTATGTAACAACATGAATGGACCTTAAACACATTATGCTGAGTGTGATTAGCCAGAAACAAAAGGACAAATATTGTATGGTTACACTGATATGAGCTGACATTAGTGAATAAACTTGGAATGTTTCTTTGGTAACAGAGACTATCAGGAGATAGAAATAGGGTAAGATACTGGTAATTGGAGGTGAAGGGTTACAGATTGTGCAACAGGACTGAATATAAAAACTCAGAAATGGACAGCACAATATTACCTAACTGTAATACAGTTATGTTAAAACACTGAATGAAGCTGCATATGAGAATGATAGAGGGAGGAGGGCTGGGGCATAAATGAAATCACAAAGAAAGATAGATGATAAAGATTGAGATGGTGTAATCTAGGAATGCCTAGAGTGTATAATGATAGTGACTAAATGTAAAAATTTAAAAACTGTTTTTGCATGAGGAAGAACAAAAGAATGTCATTACTGCAGTGTGCTGAAAATAGATGGCAATTAATATTTTAAAATTTCAACTTATGTGTGAGACTAAAGCAAAAAATGTTTATTTGGTACAAATCAATACTTTGACTAGTGCATCTCCTAATATAACTTATGTAAATAGTTGATTGAACACCTTAAGTATATGGAACTTTGTATAGGACATGAGATTTTGTTGGTTTGTCCAGGTGATGCCCTGATGAATCCCAGAGTGATTTGATCAGTGAGTGGAAAAGTATTTGCAAAGTCCCCTTCAGGGAATGGTGAGAACGGGGGAAATCTCAACCTCCCCAAGTTGAATTCTTGATATTCTCACAAGCAGTGTGGACAACCAAAGCTATAGGCTGAGCCCCCAGTCTTGGGGTTTGTTCATATGAAACTTAACCCCACAGGGGATAGGTCAAGCCTACTTAAAATTAAGCCTAAGAGTCATCCCCAAGAGAACCTCTATTGTTGCTCAGATGTGGCCTCTCTCTCCAGCCAACACAGCAAGCAGACTCACCACCCTCCCCCTGTCTACGTGGGACATGACTACCAGGGGTGTGGATCTTCCTGGCAGTGTGGGACAGAAATCCCAGAATGAGCTGAGATTCAGCATCAAGGGATTGAGAAAAACTCTAGAATGAGCTGAGACCCAGCATCAAGGGATTGAGAAAACCTTCTTGACCAAAAGGGGGAAGAGTGAAATGAGACAAAGTGTCAATGGCTGAGAGATTCCAAACAGAGTCGAGAGGTTATCCTGGAGGTTATTCTTATGCATTAAGTAGATGTCAACTTGTTATCCAAGATGTAATGGAGAGGCTGGAGTGAACTGCCTGAAAATGTAGAGCTGTGTTCCAGTAGCCATGTTTATGATGATGATTGTATAATGATATAGCTTTCACAATGTGATTGTGTGAAAGTGAAAACCTTGTGTCTGATGCTCCTTTTATCTACCTTGTCAACAGATGAGAGGAACATATGGAATAAAAATAAATAATGGGGGAACAAATGTTAAAATAGATTTAATTTGAAATGCTAGTGATCAATGAAAGGGATCAGTAAGGGGTATGGCCTGTAAAATTTTTTTTTTCTGTTTATTATATTTTTCTGTTGTCTTTTTATTTCTTTTTCTGAATTGATGCTAATGTTCTGGAAAATGATCATGATGAATATGCACTATGTGATGATATTGTGAATTGCTGAGTGTATGTGTTGGGAATGTTTCTTTCTTGTAATTTTTTTAATTAATAAAATTTAAAAAAAAAGAATAACCTCCAGATTAACCTCTTGTATCTGTTTGAAATCTCTCAGCCCTTGATACTTTATTTTGTCTCATTTCTATCTTTCTGATTTTTATAATGAATCCTGTTACAGAATCTGTATCCCTTCAGCTCCAATTACCCAAAATCTACCCTATTTCTAAATCTTGATGGTCTCTCTTTCTAACTGAAATTCTCCTAGTTCATTCATTAATGTGAGTTCATATCAGTGAGACCATACGGTATTTGTTCTTTTGTTTCTGGCTAATCTCACTCAGCATAATTTCCTCAACGTCCTTCCATGTTGTTACTTGCTTCATGACTTTATTCCCTCTTATAGATGCATAATATTCTATCATATTATTCTATCATAATATTATCATATATATATACTGCAGTTTGTTTAGCCACTCATCTGTTGATGGACATTTGGGCTGTTTCCATCTCTTGGCAATTGTAAATAATGCTGCTATAAACATTGGCATGCAAATGTCCATTTGTGTTCTTGCCCTCATGTCCTCTGAATAGATACCTAGCAATGGTATTGCCGGATCATATGGCAGTTCTATACTTAGCTTCCTGAGGAATCGCCAAACTGCCTTCCACAGCATTTGTACCATTTTACATTCCCACCAACAGTAGATAAGTGTGCCTCTTTCACCACATCCTCTCCAGCACTTGTCATATTCTGTTTTATTGATAATGGCCATTCTGGTGGGGTGAGATGATATCTCATTGTGGTTTTGATTTGCCTTTCCAAATAGCTAGGGAAGCTGAGCATCTTTTCATGTGCCTTTTAGCCTTTTGTATTTCCTCTTCTGAGAAGTTTCTGTTCATGCCTTTACCCATTTTGTAATTGGGATGTTTGTCTTTTTGTTGTTGACTTGAACAATCTCTTTATATATTCTGGATACTGGACCCTTATCTGATATATCATTTCCAAATATTGTCTCCCATTGTGTAGGCTGTCTTTTTACTTTCTTGATGAAGTTCTTTAATGCACAAAAGTGTTTAATTTTGAGGAGTTCCCACTTACCTATTTCTTTCTTCAGTGCTTGTGCTTTGGGTGTAAGATCAAGGAAACTGCCTCCTATTATAAGATTTAAAAGACATTTCCCTATATTTTCTTCTAAAAATTTAATGGTCTTTGATACAATGTTTAGGTTTTTGATCCATTTTTTAGTTAATTTTTGTATAGGGTGTGAGATATGGATCCTCTTTCATTCTTTTGCATGTAGATATCCAGTTTTCCAGGCACCATTTATTGAAGAGACTGTTCTATCCAAGGAGAGTTGGCTTGACTGCCTTATTAAAGATCAACTGTCCACAGAGGAGAGGGTCTATATCTGAACACTCTATTCTATTCCATTGGTCAGTATATCTATCTTTATGCCAGTACCATGCTGTTTTGACCACGGCAGCCTTGTAATACACCTTAAAGTCAGGCGTATTTTTTTTCTTTAGGATATTTTTAGCTATTTGGGGCACCTTGCCTTTCCAGATAAATTTGCTTATTATTTTTTCTGTTTCTGAAAAGTAAGTTTTTGGGAATTTTAATTGTTATTGCATTGAATCTGTAAATCAACTTAGGTAGAATTGACATCTTAACTATATTTAGTCTTCCAGTCCATGAACATGGTATGCCCGTCCATCTATTTAGGTCTTCTGTGATTTCTTTTAGCAATTTCTTGTAGTTTTCATCATATAGGTCCTTTCTATCCTTGGTTAAATTTATTCCTAAATATTTTATTCTTTTGGTTGCAATTGTATGTGGAACTTTTTTCTTGATTTCCCCCTCAGATTGCTCACTACTTGTATATAGAAACACTACAGATTTTTGAGTGTGGACCTTGTAACCTGCCACTTTGTTGTACTCATTTATTAGCTTTAGTAGTTTTGCTGTGGATTTTTTGGGGGTTTCGACATATAATATCATATCATCTGCAAACAGTGAGATGTCTTCCTTTCCAATTTTGATGCCTTGTATTTCTTTTTCTTGTCTAATTGCTCTGACTAGAACTTCCAACACCATTTTGAATAACATTGGTGACAGTTCACATACTTGTCTTCTTCCTGATCTTCAGGGGAAAGTTTTCAGTTTTTCCCCATTGAGGATGATATTAGATGTGGGTTTTTCATATATTCCGTTTATCATGTTGAGGAAGTTCCCTTCTATTCCTATTCTTTGAAATGTTTTCAACAAGAAAGGATATTGAATTTTGCCAAATGCCTTTTCTGCATCAATCGAGATGATCATGTGGTTTTTCTGCTTTGATTTGTTGATATGGTGTATTACATTAATTGATTTTCTTGTGTTGACCCAAACTTGCATACCTGGGATGAATCCTTGGTCATTGTGTATAATTCTTTTAATGTGCTGCTGGATTCGATTTGCAAGGATTTTGTTGAGGATTTTTGCATCTATATTCATAAGAGAGATTAGTCTGTAATTTTCTTTTTTTGGTAGTATCTTTGTCTGGCTTTGATATGAGGGTGACATTGGCTCCATAAAATGAGTTAGGTAGCCTTCCCTGCTCTTCAATTTTTTTTGAAGAGTTTAAGCATGACTGGTATTAATTCTTTCTTGAATGTTTCGTAGAATTCACATGTGAAGCCATCTAGTCCTGGACTTTTCTTTTTTGGGAGTGTTTTAATGACTAATTCAGTTTATTTACTTGTGATTGGTTTGTTGATGTCATCTGTTTCTTCTTGAGTCTATGTTGATTGTTCATGCCTTTCTAGGAAGTTGTCCATTTCATCTCCAATAGCATAAACTTATTCATAGTATCCTCTCATTACCTCCTTTATTTCTGTGGGCTCAGTGGTTATGTGTCCTCTTCCATTTTTTACTTTAGTTGCATCCTCTCTCATCTTCCTTTTGTTAACCTTGATAAGGGACCATCAATCTTATTTTCTCATAGAATCAACTTCTGTTTTTTTTTTTTCTCTCTATTGTTTTCATGTTCTCAATTTCATTTATTTTTGCTCTAATCTTTGTTATTTCTTTCCTTTTGCTTGCTTTGGGGTTAGTTTGCTGTTCTTTCTTTAGTTTTTCCAATTGAACAGTTAAATCCTCGATTTTTGCTCTTCTTTTTTTGATAGAGGCATTTAGGACAATAAATTTCCCTGTTAGCTCTGCCTTGCTGCATCCCATAAATTTTGATGTTGTGTTTTCATTTTCATTTGCCTCAAGATATTTGCTGATTTTTCTTGTAATTTCTTCCTTGACCCACTGGTCATTTAAGAGTGTGTTGTTGAGCTTCCATATATTTGTGAATTTTCTGGCACTCTGCCTATTATTGATTTCCAACTTCATTCTTTTGTGATCTGAGAAAGTGTTTTGTATGATTTTAATCTTTTTAAATTTATTGAGACTTGCTTTGTGACCCAGCATATGGTTTACCCTTGAGAATGATCCATGAGCACTTGAAAGAAAGGTGTATCCTGCTGTTGTTGGGTGGTAATATTCTCTAAATGTCAGTTATATCTAGTTCATTTGTTGTATTATTCAAATTCTCTGTTTCTTTATTGATCCTCTGTCTAGATGTTCTTTCCATTGATGTAGTGGGGAACTGAAGTCTCCAAATATTATGGTAGATGTGTTTATTTCTCTTTTCAATGTTTTCAGTGTTTGCCTCATGTATTTTGGAGCATTCTGGCTTGGTGCATAAATATTTATGATTGTTATGTGTTCTTATTGAATTGTTCCTTTTATTAATACATAGTTTCCTTCTTTGTCTCTTTTAATTGTTTTATATTTGAAATCTAATTTGTTGGGTATTCGTATAGCTATACCTGCTCTTTTCTGATTGTTGTTTGCATAAAATATCTTTTCCAAACCTTTCACTTTCAACCTACGTTTGTCTGGGTCTCAAATGCATCTCCTATAGACAAGATACAGATAGGTCCTGTTTTTAAATCCATTCTGCTAGTCTATGTCTTTTGATTGGGGAGTTTAATCCATTAATATTTAATGTTATTACTGTAAGGGCAGTGCTTTCTTCTACCATTTTGCCTTTTGGATTTTATATGTCATATCTAATTTTTCCTCTTTTTACCTTTACTGATAGTCTTCATTTCTACACTCTTCTCCACACGTTTCTCTGCTGTCTTTTCCTATCTGTCTCTAGTGCTCCCTTTAGTATTTCTTGCAGAGCCAGTCTCTTTTCACATATTCTCTCAGTGACTTTTTGTCTGAAAATATTTTAATTTCCCCTTCATTTTTAGGACAATTTTGTTGGATATAGAATTCTTGTCTGGCAGTTTTTCTCTTTTAGTATCTTAAATATATCATACCACTGTCTTCTCACCTCCATTGGTTTCCGCTGAGAAATCTACGCATAGTCTTATTGAGCTTCCTTTGTATGTAATGGATTCTATTCTCTTGCTGCTTTCAAATTCTTTCTTTCTCTTTGACATTTGACATTCTGGCTAGTAAGTGTCCTGGAGTACATCTATTTGGAGCTATTCTGTTTGGGATACACTGCACTTCTTGGATCTATAATTTTAAGTCTTTCATAAGGGTTGGGAAATTTTCAGTGATAATTTCCTCTATTGGTTTTTCTCTTTTTCCCTTCTCTTTTCCTTCTGGGACATCCACAACACATATATTAATATGCATCATGTTGTCATTCAGTTCCCTGTGTCCCTGTTCATATTTTTCCATTCTTTTCCCTATATTTTCTTTTGATTGTCATATTTCAGATGTCCCCTCCTCCAGCTCACTAATCCTATCTTCTGCCTCTTGAAATCTAACATTGTAAGTTTCCTTTTTTTTTTAAATCTCTTCTACTGTCCCTTTCATTCTCATAAATTCTGTGATTTTTTTTCAGACTTTTGATTTCTTTTTGTTCATCCCTTAACTTTTTTATATTCTTCTTCAATTTGTTGATTTGATTTTTATGAGGTTTTTCCATGTCTGTTCGTACATTCTGAATTAATTGTTTCAGCTCCTGTATGTCATTTGAATTGTTGGTTTGTTCCTTTGACTGGGCCATATCTTCAATTTTCCTAGTATGTTTCACTATTTTTTGCTGGTGTCTAGACATTCAATTTCCTTAATTAGTTTATTCTGGAGTTGTTTTCACTTTTTTACCTAGAATTTTCTTGATGGATGACTTTGTTGTTTATCTGTTCTTTGACATTTAGTTCTGCTTTATTCTGGACCTCTAACTTAGGTTTTGTTGTTTAACAGATCACAATTTTTCAGTTCTTGTTTCTTGCCCTGCCTGTATGGTGCCTTTTTTTCCCCCTTAGGAAGGTCCACTTAGGTATTATTGACCCGTCAGATTGTCCCATACCAGACTGGCCTCTTCTCAGGAGGAAAGAGTCATCTGCATCAGTTTCTCCTGAGGATGAGACCCAGTGGGTTGAAAATCCTTCCCAGGAAGCCTCTAGACTCTGTGTTTTTCCTGTCCTGTCCAGTATGTGGTGCTTGTCTGCCTGCAGGTCCCACCAGCATAAAGTGATGAAGTTAAGTACCTTTAACTTCAGCAGACTCTTCTTTCTGGAGCATGGTTGATACAGAGAAGAGATTTTAGTCTGACTTTAATGGCTTCAGTTTTCCAGACCCTGGGGGCCTTAATTCCTTGGGCGAGGGATTCCACCTGTGCTGTGCCCCACCCTCTCCTGGGGAAGGCACAGCCTCCAGGGAATTACTTCCTTTCACCTGACCAGCCTCTTTGCCTCTTAGATAAATTTAATTCCACCCTTGCCTGGGGCAGTTGTATCCAAAGAGCAGTCAAGCCATAGAAACACAGCCACATAAAAGAAAACAAAATATAATCCTTTTCAGAGCTGGACCCCCATTCCTTGGGTTTGCCAGTCAAGACCTTAAATTGGTATGTTACTCTCTGTATCTCCAGTCCTATGTGCCCCCTCCTTTCCTTCAGGACCCAGATCCTTTCAAGTATTTTGTGTTGTCCAACCTGAAAAGACCTCTGTTTTTTCTTTTTTCTTTTTCGTTTTTCTGATAGCCCTGTCCCCTCTGTGCCAGGGCAAAAACCAGCAGCCTCAGCTTTTACTGGAGGTTCAGCTAAGCTGAGGTTCTATTTAGTAGTCAGAATTTGTTAATTAATTCCACAACTGGAGATAAGTTGAGCTCAGCCCTTTGCTGTTAGTAAAGTCTTTTTCCCCTCTAGAAGCCAGCCTGTGGGGGAGGGTCACCGGCTGCCGCAGCTTGGGGGTCTCATGATTCTGGGTGGGATTGCAGCTGGTCCAGCTTGTCCAGGCTGGTCACTGATGTGGCCCCAGCTCTTGTTCTGTACTGTCCCTGGCTGTTTACTAACTGCTCTGGAGGACGAACTAAATTCCACACCTCACTAAGCCACCATCTTGGGCCTAACTCCTATTTTCTTGTTGTTCTAGTTTGCTAGCCATCAGAATGCAATATACCGGGACAGGAATGGCTTTTAAAAAGGGAAATTTAATGAGTTGCTAGTTTACAGTTCCAAGGTTGAGAAAATGTCCCAATTCAAGCAAGTCTATAAAAATGTCCAAATTAAGGCACTAAGAAGAGGCCACTTTCACTCAAGGAAGGCTGTCGAAGTTCAGAGTTTCTTTCGCAACTGTAAAGGCACATGGTGAACATGGCTACATCTTCTAGCTTCCCCTCCAGGCCTCTTGCTTCATGAAGCTCCCCTAGGAGCATTTTCCTTCACTTCAAAAGGTCGCTGGTTGGTGGCCTCTGTAGTTCTAGTGTCTCTGCTGCTCTCATCATTCTCAAGCTTTCTCCAAAATGCTTCCTCTTTTAAAGGATTCCAGTAAGGTAATCAAGCCCCACCTGTAATGGGTGGAGTCACCTCTCTATTTAAAAGTTAATACTCACAATTGGGTGAGTCACATCTCTGTGGAGATAACTTAAACAAGTTTCCAACGTACAGTACTGAATAGGGATTAGAAGAAACTCTTACTCCCACAAGATTGATTAGATTAAAACATGGCTTTTCTAGGGTACATAAATCCTTTTAAACTGGTACATTTGCTTTCTTTCCTTTTCCTCCCTCCCTTCCTTCCTTCCTACCTGCCTCACTCCCACCCTTCCTCCCTTCTTTTTTTTTTCTTTTCCCTGCTTTCTTCTTGATCCTGGGTATTTCTTTGTCTGTATAGGGTTATAAAAGCCAAAACTGGTCTTGGAAAAAAATATCTCCTCCAGTTCCTCCTGTAATAAAACACACCTTCTCACCAAAACAAAGAAACTTGTTTCTCTGTTTGATGCAGGATCAGGTGGGCCTAACTATTGAAAACCTCATTTTCTGATGGTAACAATTCTAAGGATTAAATGAGAGACTGTGAAAATTGCCTTTACACTAAATACTGTACAAAGTGGAAAACATTTGCTGAGGACTTGTTATGTGTGAGTCACTAAACTGGATGCTGCGAATTCAAAGGAAAGAAAGCCATTACTGATCCTCAGAAAAATTTAGTCTGATAGGAAAGACAAAGACAGAAATGAATGTATTAGAATACAGTAAATGCTATAACAAAGATACAGGAAATTAGATTGGGTTCCACAGAGAAACCAGAAGGAACCATATGATAATTAAACTGGTGTTGAAATAAGCCAGGTAGAGAAAGAGTGGCATTCCAGTTTAAAAAAGAGAAAAAGAGGATGTACAAAGAGCCTGGAGACATGAAAGAGCATAATATGCTTAGAGAATGGGAGAAATTTAATGTGGCTGGGATAAGGGGTTCAGTAGAGAAAATGGAGGGAGATGAATCTAGTAAAATATTTGGGGAGATAGTGTTAAAGGTCTTGTATACTGTTTAACATAAGAATGGGCAGACATGAGAAGTTATTGAGAAGAGAAAAATTAAATTTAGTTTCTAGAAAGATAATCTTATTTTAATGTGCAGGATTGGTTGGAGAGAAGGGGCAGAAAGGCTAGAGAATGTTGAAATAATTCAAGAGCTAGAGAGTAGTAAAATAATTGACGCAAGAGATAACCAAGGAAGATTTTTGATAGCTGGAAATACAGGTCTGGAGGTATAGCTTTAGAATATGCAAAGTAGTAAATGGTCTACCCAGGGAGAGTAAAATGACAGAAGTTAGGTAGTAAAAGGTCAACATTTCAGAGTTCACGTCAGAGGAACAGAAACCAAAGTAGCAGTGGGCTGCAATCTAAAGAAGTTTCAAGAAGGGAAAGGTCAGAAAAGTGCGTTGGATTTAGTGATTAAGAGGGGTTTGTGGAGAAGTGTACTTGAATGCAAGAGAACAGTGGACAGAATGGTAAGTGGAAATTGGAAATATGGAGACAGGTGATGTATATTTTCCCTATTTAGCACGGTCCATTAAGCAGCAACATTTACTGAGGCTGGTTAAAAATATATATTCACAGCCCGGTGCAGGTTTACAAAATCAGTGTCTGTATTTTAATAAGCCTCTAGAGGATTTAAGCCTGCACATTTGAAAAGAACTGGTGTCTACTGCTGAATTATTCTCTAAACTTGATGGAGGGCAGAAAATGGGATAACAAAGCTGTACCGGTTTGAAAGTATCATGTACTCCAGAAAAGCCATGTCTTAATATTGATTCAATCTTGGAGGAGGAGGGGGCAGTCATTTCTTATAATACTAATTCTCTATTGTACAAAATTCTCTACTTCTGATTTGATTATCTCCATAGAGATGTTACATGTCTAATTGTGGAGATGTGACTCCACCCATTCAAGGTGGGTTTGATTAGTTTCCTAGAACTCTTTAAAAGAGGAAATATTTTGGAGCAATTCAGAAATGACAGAAGCCTCAGAACTGACAGAGAAAGCAGATGTAGATGCTTGGACAAAAGTTGCTTCAGAGAACAGAGATACAGATGTTTGAAGATGTCTGAAGTCCAGCAGACATCATCATGCAATATTAAGCAAGTCAGAACCTAGAAAGAGCCAAGGGAACCCAAGAGATGAAAGCCAGCCCCAGAGAAGCAAAGTGAGGAACCCTCAGAGGAACAGAAGCTGAAAGCAACAGAGCCCAGGAGCAAGGGACCAGCAGATGCCAGCCTCCTGACTACCAGCTGACTTAGGTGTCCAGACACATCACCTCTTATTGGTGCCTTAATTTGGACACTTAAGACTTCCTTAGAACTGTAAATTTGTAATTTATTACATTCCCTCTTTAAAGGTCATTCTGTTTCCGATTTATGAGTTCGGGAAGCATACAACTAACAGAAGGCAAGCGATTAATGGTTCTCAAGATTTCTCGTTGTAACCGAAAAGCAACGTTTAATTAGTGACAATTTCTGTAAGACAGGGAGAGAAGCATTGGGGAAACCGAACTAACCAAATAATCTCACTCCGCCACTCCGCGGTACGCAGCGCAGGACCCCAAGATTTAAAAGAGCGGAACTCGTAGCTCCGGATGCGTATGCCCTACCAGCGCGTGGCATTGTGGGATCTGTAGTCCTGGCTCGCGATTTACAACAAACAGCGCTGCTCCGGGTCGGGAAGGACCCCGGGCTTGGGCGTCTAGGCTGGACAAACAGTGACCTCATCTCTTCCTCCGCTGACGGTCCCAAGCTCTGGAGAGAACCGAGCCTCAGACGGGGGCGCACACGCTTTGCGTCACGGAGGACTGAGGCCGACGATAAATTCCGGTGTGCATGTCAGGGTTGCTGTGTCACTGGGCCTATTCGAGGCGCCCCCTTCCCGCTGCCCTTCCGCACCGGCTTTCGGTCTCTTCCGGTCTCCACCGCCCTCACCTGCAGCTCCCTCTCCCACTGCTGCTCGGCGCAGGCCCGGCATCCCCTGCGGACTGATCTCGCGCGTTATCCGGACCTCGCGGTGCGGGACCGAAGCAGGCCATGGCGAGCGGGGCCGCCAGGTACCGGCTGAGCTGCTCGCTCCGGGGCCACGAGCTGGACGTGCGGGGCCTGGTGTGCTGCCTCTATCCGCCGGGGGCCTTTGTGTCCGTGTCCCGAGACCGCACCACCCGCCTCTGGACCCCAGACAGGTGAGCGCTGCGTGTCGAGCTGCCCCAAACCCTGCCCTCCTCTCTCCTGTCCTCTCCCTCTCTCCTAAACCAGTAAAGTTTCCTTTGCCTGCAACTTGCTCCCTCCCAGGTTTGAGAGCACTGGCTGGCTGAGCATGCAGTGTAAGAAACCAGCGAAATTTAAGTGGATAGATCACATTAGATGGGGGTACCAGAGACCTGCCTTCTTTTCCTAACTTTGCTACTAACGAGTGGGTGTTCTTGGACGAGCCTTTTATTTTGGGGGGCCTTATTTGAAAGTGAGGGACTTCTGGGTTGTGAGCTCCCAAATTTCTTTTAGAGTCGAAGATTTATTGATGCCAGGTGATCCTTCCAAAATGAAACTTTGTGAAAACCCCCGGCATATAATTGCCTCTAGAATTTTTTCTGCAGTTTCCTCTCACATTTAATTTTTGAAAACCTTAGTTGTCAAAAACTGCATTGCAAAAAGTTGCATTGTCGCTTCTAGGTGTGCAGGTGAGAGTATCTTAATCTGGATTTTGTGATGGGCTTGGGAGTAGATGAAACCCTTGAAATATTATGAATATGTGGGGATGTGCTGTTTGCTTGAGAGTGTCCCTTGCTATTAAAAGATTGTTGAAGACTTCGGTGAATCAAAAAAGCTTAACTGCTCTAGTCCAGGTCAGGTTAAGAGGTTCAGCCCTTATTTGGCTGACGGTTGTTGGAAATTTAAGATATAGAAGGCAGATTTTAGTTCAGGGGAAAAAAAAAGAGGTGAACAACTAAAATTGGCATGAGTTACTTTGTCATGTAGCAAATCTCCCGTCACTATAGAGGTTTCATTAAAGGTCACTCAGCGTTTGTGAGACCTTTAATGAGTTCAGCTGAAAACGTCTTCATTGAATGTCTCTTATTTCCTCGTTTTGAGATGGCGACAAGAAATAATAAGATACATAAGGTCCCTGTGTTTATGGGGCTAGCGTATGGTTTGGTAGGGGAAAAGGATCAAAAAACAAGCAAATAATAGTTATAGGTTGACATATATACTTTGTAGAAAACAAATATATCTATAATTAAGGATGCAAGTCTCTTTAAGCTAGCACCTGAAGGATGAGGTGGAGCTGATCATGGAAGTGAGAATGGGGAGAATCATTATGAAAGAGCACTTTTGACAGCAGTAGCAAACATGGAAATATCAGATTAGGAAAGAGGGAAGTTCCTGTGTGACTGGAGGGAAATGAATGGTGAGGTGAGGGCAGGTCTTAGAAGCTGGCAGGAACCATGTCATGCCATAGTATGGGGACTAATGGGAGGGAGGAGAGGAGTATGTAAGGGGAAGCCTTCAAAGAGTTTTAAGCAGGGAGCAGCATGATCTAATTTACCTGCTGAAAAGTTTCTGCTAGCTGCTGGAAGTGTAGAAGCAGATATGTTTGGAGGTTTTTTGGAGTGAGTGCGTCCAAGACATGATTGTAGACTAAATTAGCATTATAGAACAGACTCCTGTATTGAATTGGACAAGATGACTTGTAAAAGTCTCTTCCATTCCAACTCTAAGATTCTATGATATTCCAAACCACTAGTAATACCAGTACCTAATTTTTTGTGTGTATTTGAATACAATTATTAATTAAACATGTACTTTTGAAATTGAGCCTAGTAAAAGAATATTTAATAACAAAGAATGCCTATTGTAGTTGATTCCTCTCATTAAACTTTTACATATTTCGTGGTACTGTGCTAGATTGACAAAGAGTTTAAATCACTGAAGTGGTTGCATTTACCAAGGACTTGAGAACTTTCAGCTGAAATGAGCCTTTATTTGCAAATTGGTTCTTTTCATTTAATTAGTATTGTTTGTTTGTTTTAGTTTTCAAAATTCATTCCTGTATTTATTGTACTAACACCTACTGAAAGCCTGCATTGTATCAGGCACAGTGCTAGATAGTAGATGATGTGAAAGTTAGCAAGATAAGACTTTTAACCTCATTTCCAACTGCTCAGGTTAAGAAGTCTCAGAGTCCCTGGGTAATGGACGGCTTGTGCATCCCATCTAGAGTATCCTAATCATATCTTCAGTGTTGTGACAAGTGTCATCAAGACGATAGCCTGACAATTTTTATTTCATGTTGTATTAATAAAGTTGATGATGTCCTATAAAATGTTCGGAGACAAGTAGTAAATGAAATTTGTTTTCCTATGTATATTGTTGATGTGTTTCTAGATCAGGGTAGTAAGTATAGGGATGAACTGGGAATGATGGAATTTGGTTTCAGCAAAGCAGAAATAGTCTATTCTAGGATAGACTAACCTGGATACCTAGTATTGCATAAACCACTGAAAACCCAAACAGTCTCTGAACTTCCAAAGTTCCTTCAGAATGGAGAGACATAAGTTTTTTTTTTTTTTTTAATTAACGGAAAGAAAAAAAAATTAACACAACATTTAGAAATCATTCCATTCTACATATGCAATCAGTAATTCTTAATATCATCATATAGATGTATGATCATCATTCCTTAGTACATTTGCATCGATTTAGGAAAAGAACTAGCAAAACAACAGAAAAAGATACAGAATGTTAATATAGAGAAAAAATAAAATAATAATAATAATAATAAAAAATAAAAAAATTTATATAAAAAAGGAAAAAGAAAAAACAAAAGACACAAACAAACAAACAAAAAAACTATAGCTCAGATGCAGCTTCATTCAGTGTTTTAACATAATTACATTACAATTAAGTATTATTGTGCGGTCCATTTTTGAGTTTTTGTATCTAGTCCTGTTGCACAGTCTGTATCCCTTCAGCTCCAATTACCCATTATCCTACCCTGTTTCTAACTCCTGCTGGTCTCTGTTACCAATGACATATTCCAAGTTTATTCTCTAATGTCGGTTCACATCAGTGGGACCATACAGTATTTGTCCTTTAGTTTTGGCTAGACTCACTCAACATAATGTTTTCTAGGTTCATCCATGTTATTACATGCTTCATAGGTTTATTCTGTCTTAAAGCTGCATAATATTCCATCGTATGTATATACCACAGTTTGTTTAGCCACTCGTCTGTTGATGGAGATTTCGGCTGTTTCCATCTCTTTGCAATTGTAAATAATGCTGCTATAAACATTGGTGTGCAAATGTCCGTTTGTGTCTTTGCCCTTAAGTCCTTTGAGTAGATACCTAGCAATGGTATTGCTGGGTCGTATGGCAATTCTATATTCAGTTTTTTGAAGAACCGCCAAACTGCCTTCCACAGTGGTTGCACCATTTGACATTCCCACCAACAGTGGATAAGTGTGCCTCTTTCTCCGCATCCTCTCCAGCACTTGTCATTTTCTGTTTTGTTGATAATGGCCATTCTGGTGGGTGTGAGATGATATCTCATTGTGGTTTTGATTTGCATTTCTCTAATGGCCAGGGACATTGAGCATCTCTTCATGTGCCTTTTGGCCCTTTGTATTTCCTCTTCTGGTAAGTGTCTGTTCAAGTCTTTTTCCCATTTTGTAATTGGGTTGGCTGTCTTTTTGTTGTTGAGTTGAACAATCTCTTTATAAATTCTGGATACTAGACCTTTATCTGATATGTCATTTCCAAATATTGTCTCCCATTGTATAGGCTGTCTTTCTACTTTCTTGATGAAGTTCTTTGATGCACAAAAGTGTTTAATTTTGAGGAGCTCCCATTTATTTATTTCCTTCTTCAGTGCTCTTGCTTTAGGTTTAAGGTCCATAAAACCGCCTCCAATTGTAAGTTTCATAAGATATCTCCCTACATTTTCCTCTGTTTTATGGTCTTAGATCTAATGTTTAGATCTTCGATCCATTTTGAGTTAACTTTTGTATAGGGTGTGAGATACGGGTCCTCTTTCATTCTTTTGCATATGGATATCCAGTTCTCTAGGCACCATTTATTGAAGAGACTGTTCTGTCCCAGGTGAATTGGCTTGACTGCCTTATCAAAGATCAAATGTCCGTAGATGAGAGGGTCTATTTCTGAGCACTCTATTCGATTCCATTGGTCGATATATCTATCTTTATGCCAATACCATGCTGTTTTGACCACTGTGGCTTCATAATATGCCTTAAAGTCCTGCTGCGTGAGACCTCCAGCTTCGTTTTTTTTCCTCAAGATACTTTTAACAATTCGGGGCACCCTGCCCTTCCAGATAAATTTGCTTATTGGTGTTTCTGTTTCTGAAAAATAAGTTGTTGGGATTTTGATTGGTATTGCATTGAATCTGTAAATCAATTTAGGTAGGATTGACATCTTAACTATATTTAGTCTTCCAATCCATGAACACGGTATGCCCTTCCATCTATTTAGGTCTTCTGTGATTTCTTTTAACAGTTTTTTGTAGTTTTCTTTGTATAGATGTTTTGTCTCTTTAGTTAAATTTGTTCCTAGGTATTTTATTCTTTTAGTTGCAATTGTAAATGGAATTTGTTTCTTGATTTCCCCCTCAGCTTGTTCATTGCTCGTGTATAGAAATGCTACAGATTTTTGAATGTTGATCTTGTAACCTGCTACTTTGCTGTACTCATTTATTAGCTCTAGTAGTTTTGTTGTGGATTTTTCCGGGTTTTCGACGTATAGTATCATATCATCTGCAAACAGTGATAGTTTTACTTCTTCCTTTCCAATTTTGATGCCTTGTATTTCTTTTTCTTGTCTAATTGCTCTGGCTAGAACCTCCAACACGATGTTGAATAATAGTGGTGATAATGGACATCCTTGTCTTGTTCCTGATCTTAGGGGGAAAGTTTTCAATTTTTCCCCATTGAGGATGATATTAGCTGTGGGTTTTTCATATATTCCCTCTATCATTTTAAGGAAGTTCCCTTGTATTCCTATCTTTTGAAGTGTTTTCAACAGGAAAGGATGTTGAATCTTGTCAAATGCCTTCTCTGCATCAATTGAGATGATCATGTGATTTTTCTGCTTTGATTTGTTGATATGGTGTATTACATTAATTGATTTTCTTATGTTGAACCATCCTTGCATACCTGGGAAGAATTCTACTTGGTCATGATGTATAACTCTTTTAATGTGTTGTTGGATTCGATTTGCTAGAATTTTGTTGAGGATTTTTGCATCTATATTCATTAGAGAGATTGATCTGTAGTTTTCTTTTTTTGTAATATCTTTGCCTGGTTTTGATATGAGGGTGATGTTGGCTTCATAGAATGCATTATGTAGCTTTCCCTCCACTTCGATTTTTTTAAAGAGGTGAGGAGAGTTGGTACTAATTCTTTCTGGAATGTTTGGTAGAATTCACATGTGAAGCCATCTGGTCCTGGACTTTTCTTGTTAGGAAGCTTTTGAATGACTGATTCAGTTTCTTTACTTGTGATTGGTTTGTTGAGGTCATCTATTTCTTCTTGAGTCAAAGTTGGTTGTTCATGCCTTTCCAGGAACCCGTCCATTTCATCTAAATTGTTGTATTTATTAGCATAAAGTTGTTCATAGTATCCTGTTATTACCTCCTTTATTTCTGTGAGGTCAGTGGTTATGTCTCCTCTTCCATTTCTGATCTTATTTATTTGCATCCTCTCTCTTTTTCTTTTTGTCAGTCTTGCTAAGGGCCCATCAATCTTATTGATTTTCTCATAGAACCAACTTCTGGTCTTATTGATTTTCTCTATTGTTTTCAATTTCATTTATTTCTGCTCTAATCTTTGTTATTTCTTTCTTTTTGCTTGCTTTGGGGTTAGTTTGCTATTCTTTCTCCAGTTCTTCCAAGTGGACAGTTAATTCCTGAATTTTTGTCTTTTCTTTTTTTCTGATATAGGCATTTAGGGCAATAAATTTCCCTCTTAGCACTGCCTTTGCTGCATCCCATAGGTTTTGATATGTTGTGTTTTCATTTTCATTCACCTCGAGATATTTACTAATTTCTCTTGCAAGTTCTTCCTTGACCCACTCGTTGTTTAGGAGTGTGTTGTTGAGCCGCCACATATTTGTGAATTTTCTCGCACTCCGCCTATTATTGATTTCCAACTTCATTCCTTTATGATCCGAGAAAGTGTTGTGTATGATTTCAATCTTTTTAAGTGTGTTAAGACTTGCTTTGTGACCCAACATATGGTCTATCTTTGAGAATGATCCATGAGCACTTGAGAAAAAGGTGTATCCTACTGTTGTGGGATGTAATGTCCTATAAATGTCTGTTAAGTCTAGCTCATTTATTGTAATATTCAAATTCTCTATTTCTTTATTGATCCTCTGTCTAGATGTTCTGTCCATTGATGAGAGTGGTGAATTGAAGTCTCCAGCTATTATGGTATATGTGTCTGTTTCCCTTTTCAGTGTTTGCAGTGTATTCCTCACGTATTTGGGGGTATTCTGGTTTGGTGCATAAATATTTATGATTGTTATGTCTTCTTGTTTCATTGTTCCTTTTATTAGTAGATAGTGTCCTTCTTTGTCTCTTTTAACTGTTTTACATTTGAAGTCTAATTTGTTAGATATTAGTATAGCTACTCCTGCTCTTTTCTGGTTGTTATTTGCATGAAATATCTTTTCCCAACCTTTCACTTTCAACCTATGTTTATCTTTGGGTCTAAGATGTGTTTCCTGTAGACAACATATAGAAGGATCCTGTTTTTTAATCCATTCTGCCAGTCTATGTCTTTTGATTGGGGAATTCAATCCATTAACATTTAGTGTTATTACTGTTTGGATAATATTTTCCTCTACCATTTTGCCTTTTGTATTATATATATCATATCTGATTTTCCTTCTTTCTACACTCTTCTCCATACCTCTCTCTTCTGTCTTTTCGTATCTGACTCTAGTGCTCCCTTTAGTATTTCTTGCAGAGCTGGTCTCTTGGTCACAAATTCTCTCAGTGACTTTTTGTCTGAAAATGTTTTAATTTCTCCCTCATTTTTGAAGGACAATTTTGCTGGATATAGGAGTCCTGGTTGGCAGTTTTTCTCTTTTAGTAATTTAAGTATGTCATCCCACTGTCTTCTAGCGTCCATGGTTTCTGCTGAGAAATCTACACATAGTCTTATTGGCTTTCCCTTGTGTGTGATGGGTTGTTTTTCTCTTGCTGCTTTCAAGATCCTTTCTTTCTCTTTGACCTCTGACATTCTAACTAGTAAGTGTCTTGGAGAACGCCTATTTGGGTCTATTCTCTTTGGGGTGCGCTGCACTTCTTGGATCTGTAATTTAGGTCTTTCATAAGAGTTGGGAAATTTTCAGTGATAATTTCTTCCATTAGTTTTTCTCCTCCTTTTCCCTTCTCTTCTCCTTCTGGGACACCCACAACACGTATATTTGTGCACTTCATATTGTCATTCAGTTCCCTGATCCCCTGTTCGAATTTTTCCATTCTTTTCCCTATAGTTTCTGTTACTTTTTGGAATTCAGATGTTCCATCCTCCAGTTCACTAATTGTAGCTTCAGTCTCTTTAAATCTATCATGTAGGTATCCATTGTTTTTTCCATTTTTTCTACTTTGTCCTTCACTCCCATAAGTTCTGTGATTTGTTTTTTCAGCTTTTTTATTTCTTCTTTTTGTTCAGCCCATGTCTTCTTCATGTCCTCCCTCAATTTATTGATTTGGTTTTTGAAGAGGTTTTCCATTTCTGTTTGTATATTGAGAATTAGTTGTCTCAGCTCCTGTATCTCATTTGAACTATTGGTTTGTTCCTTTGACTGGGCCATATCTTCAATTTTCTGAGCGTGATCCGTTATTTTCTGCTGGCGTCTGGGCATTTAATCAGATTTCCCTGGGTCTGAGACCCAGCAGGTTGAAAGATTTTTCTGTGAAATCTCTGGGCTCTGTTTTTCTTATCCTGCCCAGTAGGTGGTGCTTGTGGTGCTCATCTGTCTGCGGGTCCCACCAGTAAAAGAGACTGTGGCTCCTTTAACTTTGGAAAACTCTCACTGTGGGGGAGGTTCGCCAGCCGAAGTGGCTTGGGGGAGTGCCAATACGAATCTCCCAGGTGGCCCGGGAATCCGCGTGTGGGGAGGATCGCCGCCCTCCGCGACTTGGGGGAGTGCCAGTCCAAATCTCCCAGCCGGCCCGGGACGCCAAGCGTGGCAGGGGGGCACCGGCCGCCACGGCTTGGGCTCGTGCCTATCCAACGTTCCCAGCCGGACCAGGAAGCCACTTGTGTGGAAGGGACCCCTGTCGCCGGTCTCCGCGGCTTTGGAGACCTCCAATCCAATTCCCCCAGCCGGAGAGACACTTTTTAATTGTACTTTGAATTCAGTCAGTTAATACGACATTGTTTCAGACTGCTTCAGGCCTCTATAAACCCTCTGAAATAAACTGAATTTCCACAGTCTGTAACGGACCTACTTTAGGGTTGGATGAGGTAAAGTAAGGCTTCAGCAGCTTTGCCTTTTGAAAACAACCCAGTTAAAGACACAACATAAGATTTCAGGTCATGTGTTGTATATTCCCTGAACATACCAAGGCTGAAAATGACCTCTCCTTAGTCAAATAGTTCTGTGAGATTTTTTGTTTGTTTGTTTTTTTTTTTTGAGAAAACAGCAATTCCCATCTCATCCCCCATTTCCTTTCTGGAAGGTAAACATTTTCATCTAATTATTTTTGCATTTTACTTCCATGTCTATATATAGAATGGTTGTGTGACTATTTGTTTTTCTTTTTTTCCTTTTATAATTATTAGTTCTTACTATTTAATGTGAAAATTTACATGTCTTTCTGCCTTCCACACACCTCCATCACACATGCATCTTTTCTGTGCCCTGATCCTTATAATATAATGTAGCTCAACGTAATTTTGACTAAACCATTATGTTGCATTTGCCTAATTATGATTGTGTCAATTCTGTCTATACTTAGCTGCAGAACAAGCTATGGTAATTTTTCCTGTACATTTAATTTAATCCAATTTTATTTAATTTTCCCTGAAACTATTACCTTATTTTTGTTTTTCTAATTTGCTGATTTTCTATATATTTGTGTATTTATCATTAATTGAACTTCAAATTCTTTGCTAGTTGTCTAAATTTCCACTCTAGGCATTTGAACGTATCAACTATCTTACAATTTCATCCAGACTTTAGACTTAGTCTTTCTGTCCCTGATAAACAGTAATCATGGAATCTCTCTTCATCCTCATTTCTACTATCAACATCCTATAACTGTAACTTCGTCTTTGTTGGTTTTGTCATTGCCTTTTTGAAGCAGATCCTCTGGGAGCTTCCTGAAATATTGACAACTTATATATTAAGACCTTGTAAATCTAAAAATGCTTTTATTCTGCCTTAGTACTTAAATAATAATTTGAATAGTTATAGCGTTCTGATTTGAAAATAATTTTCTTTCAGAACTTTGAACTCATGCTCCATTGTAATTCTAGCATCTGGTGTTGCTGTTGAGAATTCTGAAGCTGTTTTGAATCTTGACCTTTTATTTTTTTATTTTTTCTGTCTGTTTTCAGGCCCTAACTAGTTAGTCCTTTTAATCTGAAAACTGATGTCAGTGAGTTCTGGGAAATTTTCTTAAATAAATTCCTTTGTTTCTGCCTCTGCATTTTCTCTGTACTTTTTTTTTTCTGAAAGTGTTTTTATCTGCATGTATGTCCTATTTTTATAAATCTCACTTTCAATCTTTTTTCCTATACTTTCTGGGAGATTGCCTTGCTTTTTGTAAAATTGTGTTCTTTTATGGTTACAGTATCTTCTTTTATATCCCTAAGGATGTTAATGACATTATTTTTAAGTTAGTTTTTCTATAAGTTGTTCTAGTTTGCAAGCTGCTGGAGTGCTGTATACCAGAACTGGAATGGCTTTTTAAAAGGGAATTTGATAATTTACAAGTTTGCAGTTCTCAGGAAGGGAAAGTGTCCAAATTAAGGCACCAACAGGAGAATTACCTTCACTCAAAAAAGATGGATGGGTCAGGAGCACCTCTATCAGCTGAGAAGTCACGTGGCTGGCAACTGCTAGTCCCTGGCTCGTGGGCTCCATTGCTTTCAACCTCTGTTCCTGTGAGGGTTCTTCACTTTGCTTCTCTGGGCTGGCTTCTTTCATCTCTTGGCTTCCCTTGGTTCTCTCCAGGTTCTGGCTTGCTTAACATCTCATGGTGATGTCTGCTGGGCTCCAGGCATCTCCAAATATGGATGTCCCTGTTCTCTGAAGCAGCCATTCTCCAGGCATCTACATTTGCTCTCTCTGTTGGCTCTGAAGCATCTGTCATTTCTCCAAAATGTTTCCTCTTTTAAAGGACTCCAATAAACTAATCAAGACCCACCTGGACTGGGTGGAATCACAGCTCCATCTAATCAAAATGTCACAGACATAATTGGGCACACCACATCTCTAGGGTGATAATCTAATGAAAATTCCCACCCTATGGTATTGAATGAGGATTAAAAGAAATGGCTGTTCCCACAAGATTGGGTCAGGATTAAAACATGGCTTTTGTGAAGTACATTATACTTTCAGACCAGCACATTCCATCCTCTGAACCACTCAAAAAGACATGTTTTTTTTCCACATACAAAATTCATTCATTCCATCACAATATTACAAAGGCCTTAAACCATTTCGGTTATAATACAAATCAAAATCAATACAAAATCTCATCAAAGTTTGTTACAGGTATGTCTGTTCTAAGGCAAAATTCTCCACTGGGTCTGGACTTGTGAATACAAAACAATTTATTTGTTGCCAGTATATAAAGGAGAAACAGTCATAGAATACATGTTCTTATTGCCATGGGGAAAAATCAGATCCAAACAATTCTGAAAACCTTTGGGACAAAACTCCATTGGATTTCAAAGTTCAAGAGCCACTTATCCTTGCAGCTTTAGAAAGCGGCTGTCCCATCCTTTCAAAGGGCCTGTGCAATGGCCTTATTCTCTCTCCAAATGTTCGGGTGAGTTGCAACACTAGGGCTTGTTGGGGGACCACCTTTTTCTCAGCTCCACCCTCTTCATATATTGGGGCTGCATCCAGGCTCTCTGCAATCTTGGGGCACATGCTCAAGCCCCCCAGAACAATGGGGTGGCAGCCTGGCTCCCCCCAATCCTCATTTTATGTGCTCCTCTCTCTCTGAGTCTTGAGGTGGCACTACTCTTCCTGAACAATGAAGCAGCAGGGCCACCCTCTGCTTCCAGGGCAATTGCACCCTCTCCGTATGTATGGGTAGGTCCACTCTCCTGGCTGAGGTTTCCTGGTTCCTCACCTTAGTTTCCATGATTTTGCCTCTGAAGCCATTTTTACTTTGCTTGGTCTGTTTTCTGTCCTTTTTGGTCCAGATGGGGCAGTGGTTCTGTTTATATAGATCCCACAACACTCTTGGTTTTCTATACAGTATACTGGGATCAGGCCCATCAGACAAAAGGATTTTCCACAGATCCTTTCTGGATAACTCCATCTCCAATTCATACTTGTCCTGTGATGGCTGACTACTTCCATGATTGGATAAATCCTCATGTGGGGCCCTATTCACTGAAGTCTCACCTTCTGGAAGCCCAGAATTTTCTAGAACACCAATTTTTATTTTCTTTGTATCCAAGAGTTCAATTCTCAACTTATCTCTTTCCTCTCGCATTTTACTGTAAGCTTTAAGGAGCAGCCACACTGCATTTTCTACATTTGTACCAATAGTCTCTTGAAAGAATGCTAGGCCTTTTCTATCAAGTCTATCACATTTCTTCTAGAATCTTCCCCTTATCCATTTAAAAAGCTGCACTAACATGTTTGGTATTTGCAAAGCACAGTAGCATCCTATTTGTCTGGTACTAAATCTGTATTAGTTTTTTAAATGCTGCCATAATGTAATATACCTGAAATGGAATGCTTTTAAAAAGGAGAATTTATTAAGTTGCAAGTTTACAGTTCTAAGGCCATGAAAATGTCCAACATAAGGCATCAAGGGAACGATACCTTAACTCCAAAAAAAGGGCCAGCCACCCCCACTCTACTCAATACCTTAAATATTTTTTCATTAGTTCAGGAAATACTTAGTGCTTACCACATGTAAAACATTGTGAAAGGAACTAGGGAAGATGCAAAGAAGAATCAGATATGGATTCTGCCCATAAGAACTTTACAGACTACTACAGAGTTGATTACAAGCATCCATACTAGGAAGTACTAAGGGATACATAGATAGATTTAATGCTTTACATTTATAGATTTTTGAACATATCCTGTCTTTTACCTTTTTTTAAAAATCTAATTATTGATAAATGGTTTCTAAAAGCACGTTTTAAAGAAATGAAACACTAAAACAAAAGTAGAGTTAAAAATAGTAACTACCACATATCTTCCTTTGAAGGTTTTTTCACATGATTCAACTTCTGACTGCTTCTTAAGACTTTAAATTAGTCTTCCTTACTCTAGTTCCTACCTCTTTGTCCATTTCTAGTAGTACCTAGTGCTGCTATTTTTTTTCCCTTAGTTTTTTATTTTGAAATTATTTCAAACTTACGTGACAGGTACAAAATTAATAGAAAACCAATACGAAGAACACCAACATACCTCCCCAATTTTAATAGTTTGCCACATTTGCCATGTCATTCTATCCATCCATGTATCCAACCAGCCATACATCTATTTATCTATTTTCTAAACATTATGTATCATAATCCTTAATACATAATAATACCCAAAACATTTCCTAAGAACAAAGATAGTCACTTATGTAACTACCTTAAGTATGGTTATCAAGAAATTTAACAAGCTTATGGTTTGTATTACAGTTTTTTCATCTGTCCCAAAATTGTCCTTTTGAGCCTTTTCTCCTATATTTCAGATCTCATTCAAGATCATGCATTGTATTTAAGCTATTTCTTTTTAGTTGCCCTTTTTTTAAATTATGAAAACATTTATACAGCATAGACTTTCTCATCTCAGTTATTCCTAAGCATACCATTCAGTGGAATTAATCACATTCATAATATTGCATTAGCTTGGCCAACATCCATTACCAGCGCTTTCCCATGACCCCAGATAGAAACCTTATATCCACTATGCTTTACATCCCAAATCTGTAACAATCTTGTTGGTCTGATACCAACTGAACTTCAATACCATATACAATTATGTTCCGCAAACTCCTGTATCCCCTCACCTTTCTGTAGTTCTTTTCACAAATTGCGTATTTATACGTTTTGAGTCCCAGACCATTGATTTATCATTATGTTTTATGAATTTGCATTTTAAATCTTGTAGGAAGTGAAAAGTGGAGATATAAACCAAAGCTACATTTGTACTGGCATTTATATGTACCTGTGTCATTATCTGATACTGGAGATCTTTATCATGAAGCTCCTTTTATTGTCTAATGTCCTTTCCTTTCAACCTGAAGATCTCCCTTTAGCATTTCTTATAGGGCTGCTTTAGTGGTGGTGAAGTCCATCGGCTTTTGTTTTCTGGGAATGTGTTAATATCTCCCTCATTTCTGAAAGGCAGTTTTGCCAGTTATAAAATTCTTGAATATTATCCCACAGTGCCTTCTTGCCTCCATGGTTTCTGCTGAGAGATTGGTACTTAGTCTTTTTGAGGCTCATTTGTATATGACATGCTGCCTCTTGTGACTTTCAGAATGAATTTTCTGTCTTTGGCATTTGACAATCTGATTATAGGTCTTGATATGTGTCTATTTGGGTTTTTCCTGTTTGAGGTTTATTGAGCTGCTTAAATGTGTATAATCAGGTATCATTAAATTTGGGAAGTTTTCAGCCATTATGCCTTTGAAAATTAACTCGGCCCCTTTCTTTCTTTTCTTTCTAGGACTCCTACAGTGTGTATATTGGTACCCTTGTTGGTGTCTACCCGTCTCTCAGGCTCTACTCACTTTTTTCATTCCTTTTTCTTCTACTCCTTGGACTAATGGTTTCAGTTGTCTTATCTTCAGATTTATCAATTTTTTCCTCTGCTGGCTCCGATCTGCTGCTGAACCCCTCTAGGGACTTTTGTTTCTGTAACTGTGGTCTTCAGCTCTGGTTCCTTTTCGTGATTTGTCTGTTGATATTCTCTTGTGTCATCTGTTTTTTATTTCCTGATATCCTTTAGGAACTAACTAAAGTTAGTTAAACAGACTAAAGTTGCCATTAGTTCTTTGTCCATTTTAATGTTAGCATTTGAACACATTTAGGACACATCTTTGGTATGTCCCAGATCTGGTCCTCTTTATTAATGGTTCTAATGCTTTCTTCTTCTTTGTATGAACTATAATTTCCTGTCTCTTTGTATGTTTGTAATTTTTTTGTTGAACCCCCAACATTTTTTTCCTTATTATTATTTTTTAAAATATTTTTAGTGAGAAAACAACATACAAATACAAACATTCTTAACATATGAACATTCCATACTTGGTGTACAATCAGTGGCTCACAATATCATCTCATAGTTGTGTATTCATCACCATGATCATTTCTGAGAACATTTGCGTCACTCCAGAAAAAGAAAGAAAAAGAAAAAGAAAAAAACTCATGCATACCATACCCCTTACCACTCCCTCTTATTGACCACTAGTACTTCAGTCTACTCTATTTATTTTAACATTTGTTCCCCCATTATTTGTTTTTTTATCCATATTTTCATTCATCTGTCCATACCATAGATAAAAAGAGCATCAGACACAAGGTTTTCACAATCACACAGTCACATTGTGAAAGCTCTATCATTATACAAGCATCTTCAAGAAACATGGCTCCTGAAACACAGCTCTACAATTTCAGGCACTTCCCTCTAGCTACTGAACACACCTTAAGCTAAAAGGGGGAATATCTGTGTAATGTGTAAGAATAACCTCCTGGGTAACCTCTTGACATTGTTTGAAATTGCTCAGCCACTGACACTCTATTTTGTCTCATTTCTCTCTTCCTTTCAGTTAAGAAAGCTTTCTCAATCCCTTGATGCTAATCCCAGCTCATTCTAGGATTTCTTTCCCATTTTTGCCAGGGAGGTTTACACCCCTGGGAGTCATGTCCCATGTAGAAGAGGGAATGGCAGTGAGTTTGCTTTCTGTGTTGGCTGAGAGAGAGGCCACATCTGAGCAACAAAAGAGGTTCTCTGGGGGTGACTCCTAGGCCTAATTAAGTAGGCTTAGCCTTTCCTTTGCAGGGATAAGTTTCATGTGAACAAACACCAAGATTGAGGGCTCAACCTATTGATTTGGTTGTCCCCACTGCTTGGAAGAATGTCATTCCTGACATTCAAATGGGAAAGTTGAATTTTCTCCCTTTCTCACCATTCCCCCAGGGGATTTTGCAAATACTTCTTTATTCACTGTTCAAATCACTCTGGAATCCTGGACATTTTGATATTTTAATATGTTCTCTTTAGAATTTAGTATCTGAGGTGTTTGTTCCTTAAGTTTGTATCTATTCAGTGTTGTACAGAGTTCATTGACTGCCAGGAACTAACAACAACAATTAAAAAAGGAAAACAGAAAATGCCTTCCCTTTCTTTGCCCATTGGCTTGAACAGGTGCTCTTATTCAGAGCTCAGTGGCCTTAATAATGAGTTTTGAGAATGGTCTGAGGCAAAAGCACAACATCCCCCCAGTCTCTTCTGCACGTGGACCTTGTCTAGGTATGTGTATGTGGCACTAGGAATTCCCCCATTTACATGGATACAAATATCCTTTTTGCTGTAGGAAACAGTGTTTCCTCAGGATCCAGGGTGCTTCAGTTTATGTCCCAACATGGCACTCCTTTGCCCCAGGCAGCTGAACTTTGACAATAATGTGACGTTGTTTGGAAAGCTCTGTGAGCAGCCCTAGGTGCGAGGCACAGACATACATGCACCCATGTGTTCACAGGGATTACTCTGTTCCTTCTGGAACCAGTATCAGGGAACCTCACTGGAAGCACAGCCTGGGTCTGTGCTATGCAGGTAAGGGAAGAGGAGAGGGATCAGCAAGCATGCTGTAATATACTGCTGTTTTTAATTTTCCTTTTTCTTGATTCAGCTCACCCTGTTATTGCAAACCTTTAACTGTTCTCTGGAATTTTGAGAAAGATGTTCTGCCGGTTCTTGCTGGTTGTTCAGAGCTTCTGTGGAGGGACGGATCCCTCAAACATCTCACTCTACCACCTTGGTTGGTTTGGGGTCTTGCTGATTATTTAACCTTTTGGGAACTCACTGGTAAATTGGTTCTCCATTTTTCTTGCAGCCTACTGCTAAAGTCCTTCACTACTTTTCTGTCAGCTTCCAGTATTCTGTTCTTTTCTCACATTCACTCAGGGCTTATGCCTTTCTTTTTTTAAAAAATTTATATATGTATATATAAATATATGTTTTATTTGTGTATGTATAGATACAGATATAAAATTGTTCTAGTGGGGTTTGAGAAGGGAGCAGAAACTGATAATTATGTTCAACCTTTATCTGGGAGTCTCATCTCTTTCTGTGAACTTGTTTTATTTCCTGCAACTAGATTTTAAATCTTTTGATCTAGCTTGAGTTAGTAGTATAATTCTTTATATCCCTCTCAGCTGTTAACTTAATGCCTGTTCTAGTTTCCTAGCTGCCGGAATGTAATATATTAGAAATGGAATGGTTTTTAAAAAGGGGAATTTAGTAAGTTGCAAATTTACAGTTGTTAGGCTGTGGAAATGTCTCAATTAAGGCAAGTCTATAGAAATGTCTGATCTAAGGCATCAAGGGAAAGATATCTTGGTTCAAGAAGGCTGATGAGGTTCAGGGTTTCTCTCTCAGCTGGATGGGCGCATGGTGAACATGGGAATGCCTTCTCATTTCCCCTCCAGGCCTCTTGCTTCTTGAAGCTCCTCCGGGGCTTTCTCCTTCTTCATTTCCAAAGATCTCTGGCTGGCGGACTGTCAGCCTCATGGCTCTTCCATGATTCTGCAGCGCTCTCCTTGTTCTCAAAAGGAACTCTCTCTCCAAAATGTCTCCTCTTTTATAGGATTCCAGTAAACTAATCAGGACACATCTCCATCTAATCAAGCTTAATACCCACAATTGATTGAGTCAAATCTCTGTGGTGATAACCTAATCAAGTTTCCAACCTATGCTACTGAATAGGGATTAGAAAAACAGTTGTTCTCACAAGATTGGTTAGAATTAAAACATGTCTTTTCTAAGGTTCATAAATCCTTTCAAACTGGCACAATGCCTTCCACATAATACCATACTTGTAAGGCAGTGAGGCTAAGTGACTGTTGTGTATACAGATTGTTAACCATTCTAATCCCAACACAGTTGTTAATATACTCTTTGTCCCTTGCAGCATCCATTTTTTTTAAGTTAGTTGTTTTTTTTTAATTTTTTATTTTTATTGACAAACCAACATACAAACACATTCTTAACATGCAAAATACAGTATCATCACATAGTAGTATATTCGTCATCCATGATCATTTTTTAGAATGTTTGTATCACTCCAGAAAAAGAAATAAAAAGAAAATAGAAAAAACTCATACATACCATACCCCTTGCCCCTCCCTCTCACTGACCACTAGTATTTCCTTCTACCCCATATATATATGTGTGTGTGTGTGTATATATACACACACTTCTTTTTTTTCTCCATGAGCAGGCACTGGGAAATGAACCCAGGTCTCTGGCATGGTAGGCGAGAACTCTGCCTGCTTGAGCCACTGTGGCCCACCCCCAATATATTTTAACCTTTGTTCCCCCTATTTTTTTTCTATACCCCTTACCACTCCCTTTCATTGATCACTAGTATTTCAGCCTACTCAATTTATTTTAATATTTGTTCCCCCTATTATTTATTTATTTTTAATTCATATTTTTTACTCGTCTGTCCATACTGTAGATGAAAGAAGCATCAGACTCAAGGTTTTCACAATCACACAGTCACGTTGTGAAAGCTATATCATTAAACAATCATCTTCAAGAAACATGGCTACTGAAATACAGCTCTACAGTTTCAGGCACTTGCCTCTAGCTTCTCTAATACACCTTAAACTAAAAAGGGGATATCTCTGTAATGTGTTAAGAAGAAGCGTCAGGATAACCTCTTGACTCTGTTTTAAATCTCTCAGCCACTGATACTCTATTTTTTTAAATTTATTTACTAATTAAAAAAAATTAAGAACAAACATTAACATATCATTCCATTTTACATATATAATCAGTAATTCTCAATATCATCATAAGTTGCACCTTCATCATTTCTTAGAACATTTGCATCAATTCAGAAAAAGAAATAAAAAGACAACCGAAAAAGAAATAAAACGATAACAGAAAAAAAAAAGATTATACATACCATACCCCTTACCCTCACTTTCATTTATCACTAGCATTTCAAACTAAATTTATTTTAACCTTTGTTCCCCCTATTCCTTATTTTTATTCCATATGTTCTACTCCTCTGTTGACATGGTAGATAAAAGGAGCATCAGACACAAGGTTTTTACAATCACACAGTCACGTTGTGAAAGCTGTATCATTATTCAATCATCATCAAGAAACATGACTACTGGAACACAGCTCTACATTTTCAGGCGGTTCCCTCCAGCCTCTCCACTACATCTTGAATAAAAAGGTGATATCTACTTAATGCGTAAGAGTAACCTCCAGGATAACCTCTCGACTCTGTTTGAAATCTCTCAGCCATTGACACTTTGTCTCATTTCACTCTTCCTCCTTTTGGTCAAGAAGGTTTTCTCAATCCCTTGATGCTGAGTTTCAGCTCATTCTAGGGTTTTTCTCAATCCCTTGATGCTGAGTCTCAGCTCATTCCAGGATTTCTGTCCCATGTTGCCAGGAAGATCCACACCCCTGGGAGTCATGTCCCACATAGACAGGGGGAGGGTGTTGAGTTTGCTTGTTGTGTTGGCTGGAGTGACACTCTATTTTTGTCTCATTTCACTCTTCCCCCTTTTGGTCAAAAGATTCTCTCAATCCCTTGATGCTGAGTCCCAGCTCATTCTAGGATTCTTGTCCCATGTTGCCAGGGAGGTTTCTACACCTGGGAGTCATGTCCCACATAGAGAGGGGTTGGGCAGTGAGTTTGCTTGCTATGTTGGCTGAGAGAGAGAGAGAGAGGCCACATCTGAGCAACAGAAGAGGTTCTCTGGGGGTGACTCTTAGGCCTAATTTTAAGTAGGCTTAGCCTACTTAACCTTATCCTTTGTGGGGATAAGTTTCATATAAACAAACCCCAGAATTGAGGTGGAGCACCCATTTTTTATATATCCTGTATTAGTCCTTCTTTTGCATGTTGGGAGTGATTGATATTCACTAGTACCAGTTAATGCTTCAAAGTGTGAAAGTGTCCTCGCTGTGTTTAGGGCTTATTGATAGAGGACTCCATTATTTTAATTGCATGAAAGTTTTCACTTAACAGGGATTTCTTAGGGTAGAAATGAAAACTGAGAAAGAGAAAAAGCTACTCATGATATTTTGGTTTATTTCCTTTTCCTTCTACTTAATACAGGTAAATATGTTAATGTTAAGTATATAATTAACATACTTTTATCAAAAAAACTCTAATTAAACTTCTCCTAAATTGATGTAAACTTTTGTAGCAGGTAATGAAAATCAGCCACTTATTATTTAATTTAAGGCAATGCTTTCTTAAAAGAATATGTATCACCTGGGTTCAATTCTGGACCCTGTTCCTCAAAATATATATATGTACTCTATAATACAGATTGTTTTGGCAGTTTGTCCTGGGTTAAGTCAAGGGACAAATGTATATCTTACTAATTATTATATATTTTCAGTCCTAACAGGGGCTTTACAGAAATGCACTGTATGAGTGGCCACTCCAATTTTGTATCTTGTGTATGCATCATACCATCAAGTGACATCTATCCTCATGGACTAATTGCCACTGGAGGAAATGACCACAATATTTGCATTTTCTCACTGGACAGTACTGTACCACTTTATATACTAAAAGGCCACAAAAATACCGGTGAGTACAACGCTTTCGTTGATAATTTTCTATTTGCAGAAATTTTAGCCTTTTAAAAGTAAAATTCATATATGCATTTTCTCAAGTGTTTATTTTGTTTTACCTGTAGCTATGGCAGGATAGTTTGAACCTTTTTTGTATCACTTTTAGTCTGTGAATTCTAGTAGTTCTCTATTACAAATGCATCATTGTCAGTAAAAGTTGACATATGTATATGTAAAAAGTGGTATTCAGTTATAAAGGAAGTAACTGATTTTGATTCTTCAGCTGTTTTGTGCAGGGAACTTATTTATACAGAAAAACTAAACGTATTACTTTATCTTTTAGCTGTAATGTCCGTATTTATGGAGCAGATTGACAATCCAGAAGAAATGTGTTTAGGGCTTTGGTATCATTATTGAAGAGTAGTCAATACTAGTGAATGTCAATTTCTGTGATTTGTGTACATCCGTAGATATTGTGATATTCCTGAATTTGTGTATACCTTAATAGTTCTTTGTTATAAAATGTGCTTTATCAGTGCAGTGTGTATACTTTTTTGTTTTAATAGTTTAATAGTTTGGGTTACACATAAGAATATAATATGGCCCATAAATGTTGTTCATTTAATCCCTTTAAAGAGTTTCTAAATTTTGTGTCTGTGTGAAATCTTCAATGCAAAGATAGATAGATTTTTTAAAAAATTTGGAAACCATAGAATGTATAGAAATGTAGAGACATGGTATTCCATAATTAATTATTTTTTTGTTGTTGTTGTTTTTTCTCTCTTTTTTTTATTAATTAAAAAAAGAATTAACAAAACAATTAGAAATCATTCCAATCTACATGTACAATCAGTAATTCTTAATAACATCACATAGTTGCATATTCATCATTTCTTAGTACATTTGCATCGATTTGAAAAAGAAATAAAAAGACAACAGAATAAGAATTAAAACAATAATAGAAAGAAAAAAAAAAAACAAAAACAAAAACAAAAAACCTATACCTCACATGCAGCTTCATTCAGTGTTTTAACATAATTGCATTACAATTGGGTAGTATTGTGCTGTCCATTTCTGAGTTTTTATATCCAGTCCCGTTGTACAGTCTGTATCCCTCAGCTCCAATTATCCCTTCTCTTTTTTTTTTTTTTTTTAATTAACGGAAAAAAAGAAATTAACCCAACATTTAGAGATCATACCATTCTACATGTGCAATCATTAATTCTTAACATCATCACATAGATGCATGATCATCATTTCTTAATACATATGCATTGGTTTAGAAGAACTAGCAACATAACCGAAAAAGATATAGAATGTTAATATAGAGAAAAAAATAAAAGTAATAATAGTAAAATCAAAACAAAACAAAACAAAAACCTATAGCTCAGATGCAGCTTCATTCAGTGTTTTAACATGATTACTTTACAATTAGGTATTATTGTGCTGTCCATTTTTGAGTTTTTGTATCTAGTCCTGTTACACCGTCTGTATCCCTTCAACTCCAATTGGCCATTATCTTACCCTGTTTCTACCTCCTGCTGGACTCTGTTATCAAGGACATATTCCAAATTTATTCTCGAATGTCTGTTCACATCAGTGGGACCATACAGTATTTGTCCTTTAGTTTTTGGCTAGACTCACTCAGCATAATGTTCTCTAGGTCCATCCATGTTATTACATGCTTCATAAGTTTATCCTGTCTTAAAGCTGCATAGTATTCCATCGTATGTATATACCACAGTTTGTTTAGCCACTCTTCTGTTGATGGAGATTTCGGCTGTTTCCATCTCTTTGCAATTGTAAATAACGCTGCTATAAACATTGGTGTGCAAATGTCCGTTTGTGTCTTTGCCCTTAAGTCCTTTGAGTATATTCCCAGCAATGGTATTGCTGGGTCGTATGGCTATTCTATGTTCAGCTTTTTGAGGAACCGCCAAACTGCCTTCCACAGTGGTTGCACCATTTGACATTCCCACCAACAGTGGATAAGTGTGCCTCTTTCTCTGCATCCTCTCCAGCACTTGTCATTTTCTGTTTTGTTGATAATGGCCATTCTGGTGGGTGTGAGATGATATCTCATTGTGGTTTTGATTTGCATTTCTCTAATGGCCAGGGACATTGAGCATCTCTTCATGTGCCTTTTGGCCATTTGTATTTCCTCTTCTGATAGGTATCTGTTCAAGTCTTTTTCCCATTTTGTAATTGGGTTGGCTGTCTTTTTGTTGTTGTTGAGTTGAACAATCTCTTTATAAATTCTGGATACTAGACGTTTATCTGATATGTCGTTTCCAGATATTGTCTCCCATTGTGTAGGCTGTCTTTCTACTTTCTTGATGAAGTTCTTTGATGCACAAAAGTGTTTAATTTTGAGGAGCTCCCATTTATTTATTTCCTTCTTCAGTGCTCTTGCTTTAGGTTTAAGGTCCATAAAACCGCCTCCAATTGTAAGTTTCATGAGATATCTCCCTACATTTTCCTCTGTTTTATGGTATTAGATCTAATGTTTAGATCTTTGATCCATTTTGAGTTAACTTTTGTATAGGGTGTGAGATACAGGTCCTCGTTCATTCTTTTGCATATGGATATCCAGTTCTCTAGGCACCATTTATTGAAGAGACTGTTCTGTCCCAGGTGAGTTGGCTTGACTGCCTTATCAAAGATCAAATGTCCATAGATGAGAGGGTCTATATCTGAGCACTCTATTCGATTCCATTGATCGATATATCTATCTTTATGCCAATACCATGCTGTTTTGACCACTGTGGCTTCATAATATGCCTTAAAGTCAGGCAGCGCGAGACCTCCAGCTTCGTTTTTTTTCCTCAAGATGCTTTTAGCAATTCGGGGCACCCTGCCCTTCTAGATAAATTTGCTTATTGGTTTTTCTATTTCTGAAAAATAAGTTGTTGGGATTTTGATTGGTATTGCATTGGGTAGGATTGACATCTTAACTATATTTAGTCTTCCAATCCATGAACATGGTATGCCCTTCCATCTATTTAGGTCTTCTGTGATTTCTTTTAGCAGTTTTTTGTAGTTTTCTTTATATAGGTTTTTTGTCTCTTTAGTTAAGTTTATTCCTTGGTATTTTATTCTTTTAGTTGCAATTGTAAATGGGATTCGTTTCTTGATTTCCCCCTCAGCTTGTTCATTACTAGTGTATAGAAATGCTACAGATTTTTGAATGTTGATCTTGTAACCTGCTACTTTGCTGTACTCATTTATTAGCTCTAGTAGTTTTGTTGTGGATTTTTCCGGGTTTTCGACGTATAGTATCATATCGTCTGCAAACAGTGATAGTTTTACTTCTTCCTTTCCAATTTTGATGCCTTGTATTTCTTTTTCTTGTCTAATTGCTCTGGCTAGAACCTCCAACATGATGTTGAATAATAGTGGTGATAGTGGACATCCTTGTCTTGTTCCTGATGTTAGGGGGAAAGTTTTCAATTTTTCCCCATTGAGGATGATATTAGTTGTGGGTTTTTCATATATTCCCTCTATCATTTTAAGGAAGTTCCCTTGTATTCCTATCTTTTGAAGTGTTTTCAACAGGAAAGGATGTTGAATCTTGTCGAATGCCTTCTCTGCATCAATTGAGATGATCATGTGATTTTTCTGCTTTGATTTGTTGATATGGTGTATTACATTAATTGATTTTCTTATGTTGAACCATCCTTGCATACCTGGGATGAATCCTGCTTGGTCATGATGTATAATTCTTTTAATGTGTTGTTGGATACGATTTGCTAGAATTTTATTGAGGATTTTTGCGTCTGTATTCATTAGAGAGATTGGTCTGTAGTTTTCTTTTTTTGTAATATCTTTGCCTGGTTTTGGTATGAGGGTGATGTTGGCTTCATAGAATGAATTAGGCAGTTTTCCCTCCACTTCGATTTTTTTGAAGAGTTTGAGGAGAGTTGGTACTAATTCTTTCTGGAACGTTTGGTAGAATTCACATGTGAAGCCATCTGGTCCTGGACTTTTCTTTTTAGGAAGTTTTTGAATGACTAATTCAGTTTCTTTACTTGTGATTGGTTTGTTGAGGTCATCTATGTCTTCTTGAGTCAAAATTGGTTGTTCATGTCTTTCCAGGAACCCGTCCATTTCCTCTAAATTGTTGTATTTATTAGCGTAAAGTTGTTCATAGTATCCTGTTATTACCTCCTTTATTTCTGTGAGGTCAGTAGTTATGTCTCCTCTTCCATTTCTGATCTTATTTATTTGCATCCTCTCTCTTCTTCTTTTTGTCAATCTTGATAGGGGCCCATCAATCTTATTGATTTTCTCATAGAACCAACTTCTGGTCTTATTGATTTTCTCTACTGTTTTCATATTTTCAATTTCATTTATTTCTGCTCTGATCTTTGTTATTTCTTTCCTTTTGCTTGCTTTGGGATTAGTTTGCTGTTCTTTCTCCAGTTCTTCCAATTGAACAGTTAATTCCTGCATTTTTGCCTTTTCTTCTTTTCTGATATAGGCATTTAGGGCAATAAATTTCCCTCTTAGCACTGCCTTTACTGCATCCCATAAGTTTTGATATGTTGTGTTTTCATTTTCATTTGCCTCGAGGTATTTACTAATTTCTCTTGCAATTTCTTCTTTGACCCACTCGTTGTTTAAGAGTGTGTTGTTGAGCCTCCAGTTATTTGTGAATTTTCTGGCATTCCGCCTATTATTGATTTCCAACTTCATTCCTTTATGATCCGAGAAAGTGTTGTGTATGATTTCAATCTTTTTAAATTTGTTAAGACTTGCTTTGTGACCCAGCATATGGTCTATCTTGGAGAATGATCCATGAGCACTTGAGAAAAAGGTGTATCCTGCTGTTGTGGGATGTAATGTCCTATAAATGTCTATTAAGTCTAGCTCCTTTATAGTAATATTCAGATTCTCTATTTCTTTATTGATCCTCTGTCTAGATGTTCTGTCCATTGATGAGAGTGGGGAATTGAAGTCTCCAACTATTGTGGTATTTGTGTCTATTTCCCTTTTCAGTGTTTGCAGTGTATTCCTCACGTATTTTGGGGCATTCTGGTTCGGTGCATAAATATTTATGATTATTATGTCTTCTTGTTTAATTGTTCCTTTTATTAGTATATAGTGTCCTTCTTTGTCTCTTTTAACTGTTTTACATTTGAAGTCTAACTTGTTGGATATTATTATAGCCACTCCTGCTATTTTCTGGTTGTTATTTGCATGAAATATCTTTTCCCAACCTTTCACTTTCAACCTATGTTTATCTTTGGGTCTAAGATGTGTTTCCTGTAGACAGCATATAGAAGGATCCTGTTTTTTAATCCATTCTGCCAATCTATGTCTTTTGATTGGTGAGTTCAGTCCATTAATATTTAGTGTTATTACTGTTTGGATAATATTTTCCTCTGCCATTTTGCCTTTGTATTATATATATATCATATCTGACTTTCCTTCTTTCTACACTCTTCTCCATACCTCTCTCTTCTGTCTTTTCGTATCTGACTCTAGTGCTCCCTTTAGTATTTCTTGCAGAGCTGGTCTCTTGGTCACAAATTCTCTCAGTGACTTTTTGTCTGAGAATGTTTTAATTTCTCCCTCATTTTTGAAGGACAATTTTGCTGGATATAGGAGTCTTGGTTGGCAGTTTTTCTCTTTTAGTAAGTTAAATATATCATCCCACTGTCTTCTAGCCTCCATGGTTTCTGCTGAGAAATCTACACATAGTCTTATTGGGTTTCCCTTGTATGTGATGGATTGTTTTTCTCTTGCTGCTTTCAAGATCCTCTCTCTCTCTTTGACCTCTGACATTCTAACTAGTAAGTGTCTTGGAGAACGCCTAATGGGTCTAATCTCTTTGGGGTACTCTGCACTTCTTGGATCTGTAATTTTAGGTCTTTCATAAGAGTTGGCAAATTTTCAGTGATAATTTCTTCCATTAGTTTTTCTCCTCCTTTTCCCTTCTCTTCTCCTTCTGGGACACCCACAACACGTATATTTGTGCGGTTCATATTGTCCTTGAGTTCCCTGATACCCTGTTCAAATTTTCCATTCTTTTCCCGATAGTTTCTGTTTGTTTTTGGAATTCAGATGTTCCATCCTCCAAATCACTAATTCTATCTTCTGTCTCTTTGAACCTATCATTGTAGGTATCCATTGTTTTTTCTATCTTTTCTACTTTGTCCTTCACTTCCATAAGTTCTGTGATTTGTTTTTTCAGTTTTTCTATTTCTTCTTTATGCTCAGCCCATGTCTTCTTCATGTCCTCCCTCAATTTATCGATTTCGTTTTTGAAGAGGTTTTCCATTTCTGGTCGTATATTTAGCATTAGTTGTCTCAGCTCCTGTATCTCATTTGAACTATTGGTTTGTTCCTTTGACTGGGCCATATTTTCAATTATTTGAGCGTGATCCGTTATCTTCTGTTGGCGTCTGCGCATTTAGACAGATTTCCCTGGGTATTGGATCCAAAAGTTTGGAAGATTTTCCTGTGAAATCTCTGGGTTCTGTTTTTCTTATCCTGCCCAGTAGGTGGCGCTCGTGGCACACGTTTGTCTGCGGGTCCCACCAGTAAAAGGTGCTGTGGGACCTTAAACTTTGGAAAACTCTCGCCATCCGGGGGGTTCGCTAGCCGAAGCGGCTTGAGCCGGCCCGGGGTCCGAACGCAGGGAGGGTTGCTGGTCGCCGCAGCCCGGGAAAGAGCCCGTCCGAATTTCCTAGTCGGCCCTGGGCGACAAGCGTGGCGGGAGGGCGCCAGCGGCAGCAGCCCGCCCGAGACAGTGCACGTTCCCCGGGAGTCATGGGTTTGAAAGGGGCCTCCCCCACCCGTCACCGTTCTCCGCGGCCTGGGGATTTCCGATCCAATTCTCTCAGTTGGTCGGGGGGGCCGCGCGTGGTGTGGGCGCCAGTCGCCGCGGTTTCAGGGGACCGCCTCTCCAATTCTCCCAGCCGGCCCGGGAAGGGGGAAGGGAGTAACTCCGGCCGCTTGCCACCCCGCCCGGTGAGGCCCGCGCGCCTCGGCGATCTCACCCGAGCTGCTTCTCTCAGCCAGCCAGCTGTTCCAGGATGGGGTACACTGTCTTTTTTTCTCTGTTGTGGCTTTGGGCGCTTTCTGTATCGTTTCTACTCCCCTAGTATCTGTCCTGGAGAAGAAACTAAGATCCGCGCGTCTTACTAAGCCGCCATCTTCCCATAATTAATTATTATATAAAAGAATAATATTATGACCCTTCTTCACAATATTTGTACCTAGCTTCAAGAATTAACAATGCATGCCCTCTTGTTCATTTCCCTCCACTTCTAATATATTATCTTAAGAGAAACCTTGTGTATCATGTAATTTCATTTGTAAATACTTCCAGTATGTAGCTCTAAAACATGGGTCAGTAAACTTCTTTTATAAAGGGCTTAATAATGAGTACTTTAACCTTTGCAGGTGACACAGTCTTTATCACAGCTTTCCAGCTCTTCTGCTTTAGAAAAGAAGCCCATAGACAATAAATAAATGAACATACCTATGTTTCAATAAACCTTTTTGGAAATTTGAATTTCATAAAATTTTCATGTCAAGAAATATTCTTTTAATTTTTTTTCTTAATCATTTAAAAATGTAAGCACTATTCTTAGTTTGTTGGTTTGTACGAATGTAGGCAGCCACAGCCTGTAGTTTGCTAAACCCTCCTCTAAAAAAGTTAGGAACTTAAATAAATTTTTTTTCCTTAAAAAAAAATAACCACAATATCATTATCACACATAAAACAAACAAAACCTAATTTCATATCAAATATCCTGCAAATGTTCGGATTTATATAGTTGCTCATAATGTTTTTTTTTTACTATTTGTTGGTTTTGAATTGAAATCCAAACAAGTTCCACATATCTTTTAGCCTTTCAGTGTGTGTGGTTTTTTTTTTGTTTTTTTTTTTGCAACCTTATAATTTGACTTAGTCTGTTTTGCCTGATATTGCAGCTCTTTTTTTGGTTACTGTTTGCATGGAATATCTTTTTCCAGTATTTCAGTTTCACCTATTTGTGTCTTTGGGTATAAGATGAGCCTCTTGTAAACAAACAACAAATAGTTGGATCATGCTTTTTTATAAAATCCTGTCTACCAATCTGTGTCTTTTTGATTGGGGAGTTTAATTCACTGACTTTCGCTGTTATTACTCTAAAGCCAGTACTTATTTCAGCCATTTTGTCCTTTTGTTTTTATATCTCTTAATTTTTTTTTTTTTTTGTCTCTTTCTTGATTGCAATCTCCTTTTCGGTATAGTTGATCTTCTGTGATATACCTGACTGATCCTTTCTCATTTCTGTTTCTGTATATTTTTAAAATACTTTCTGTCTAGTTACCCTGGGGTTTATATTGTACAACCTGCAATAAGACCTACAACATCACATCCCTTGTATGTGATGAATCACTTTTCAATCTTGCTGCTTTCAGAATTCTTTCTTTGTCTTTGGCACATTCTGATTATATGTGTATTGGAGTAGGCCTGTTAGGATTATTCTGTTTGGAATACATTGTGCTTCTTGGACATGTATATTTATATCTTTCATAAGAGTTGGGAAATTTTCTGATGTTATTTCCTGAAATAGTTTTTCTACCCCCTCTTCCTTCTCTTTTCCTACTAAGATACCTATGACATGTGTTTATGTGCATTGTGCTGTCACTCAAATCCCTGAGGCATTGCTCATTTTTTTCTGCTTTTTTCTTTTCTTTTTTACATCTGCTGTTGTATGCCTCTAGTGTATTTTTTTTATTAGTTTTTTTTTAAGTATAATTTTATTGTGATATTCTCACACACTTTCAGTTTGCTTATGCTTCCAGGATGCAATGTGCCAGAAATGGATTTGCTTTTATAAAGGAGACTTACTAAGTTACAAGTTACGATTCTAAGGTGGTGAAAGTATCCAAATTGAGGTAGCAAAAAGAGGATACCTTCACTCAAGAAAGGCTGATTATGTCTGGGGTTCCTCTTTCACATGGGAAGGCACATCTGCTGGCCCTTTGCTTCTGAGTTTCATTGCTTTCAGCTCCTGGTTCTAGTGGCCTCCTCTCTGAGTTTCTGTCTCCAAGCATTTCCAAGTGTCTTTGTCTGGTTTCACCTCTCTGCTCTGTGTGTTGGCTCTCCAAGCATCTGTGGTTTATCCAAAAGGTTCCCCTTTTACAGGGCTCCAGTAAGTGGATTAAGACACAACTGAATGGGCAGGTCACATCTCCATGGAAACACCCTAATCAAAGGGTCCCACCCAACAATAGATCTGCCCCCAGAAGATGGAATTTGAAGAACTTGGCTTTTGTGGGGGTACATAACAATTTCAAATCAGCATACAAACCATACAGCGTATCCGATGTATACAGTCAGTGGTTCACAATATCATCACCTAGGTATGTAGTCATCAACAGTATCATTTTTAGAACATTTGCATTACTCCAGAAAAAGAATAAAAAGAATAAAGAAACACTCCTGTATTATTTTGTTAGTGTTGCTGGAATGTAACATACTAGAAATAGCTTGGCTGTTATAAAGGTAATATATTGAGTTACAAATTTACAGTTCTAAGGCCATAAAAAAACCAAACTAAGGCATCCAAAGAAAAATGCTGTGCTGGTTTGAAAGGATTTATGTACCCTAAAAAAAGTCGTATCTTAACCCTAAACAGTCTTCTAGGAGCATCTGTTCCTTCTAATTCCTATTCAGTATTGTAGATTACTAATCTGACTTGGTTAGATTATGTCCACAGAGATGTGATTTACCCATTTGTGGCTGTTAACTTTTCAGACTTTCCATTTCTTCTTTTTATTCATTCCTTGCCTTCTTCATATCCTCCCTCAATTCATTGATTTGGTTTTTGATGAGGTTTCCCATGTCTGTTCGTACATTCTGAATTAGTTGTTTCAGCTCCTGTATCTCATTTGAACTATTGGTTTGTTCCTTTGACTGGGCCATATCTTCACTTTTCCTGGTGTGATTTGTTATTTTTTGCTGGTGTCTAGATGTTTAATTACCTTAATTAGTTTATTTTGGAGATTGCTTTCACTTCTCTTACCTAGGGTTTTCTTGATAGATGAATTTGTTGTCTATCTGTTCTTTGACCTTCAGTTCAGCTTTTTCTGGACCTCTAGCTTAGGTTTTATTTAGCAGAGGATAATTTTTCAGTTCTTGTTTTCTTGTTTCTTGCCCTGCTTGTATGGTGCCTTTTCCCTCCCCACCCTTAGGAGGGTTTACATAGGTATTATAGACTCCAGCTGGGTTTTCCTGGACTAAACTGGGCTCCTATCAGGGGGAAGGAGTCACCTGCATCAGTTTTCCCTGAGGGTGAGACCCAGCAGGTTAAAAGACTTCCCTGTGAAGTCGCTGGGCTCTGTTTTTCTTATCCTGCCCAGTATGTGGCATGTCTGTCTGCCGGTCACACCAACAAAAGATGTTGTGGCACTTTTAACTTTGGAAGACTCTCCCTGCTGGGGGCGTGGTGGAGATGGAGGAGAGGTTGTAGGCTGGTTTTAATGTCTTCAAATTGCCAAACCCTGGGGTCTGAATTCCTTGAGAGAGGGATTCCACCTGAGTTGGGCTTCACCCTCCCCTGGGGAAGGCTCAGGTGGGAGACAGCCCTGAAAGCAGCCCGTTTCTGCCTATGCCTGGGGCAGTTGCAGCCCGAGAAGTCCCACCGCTGAATCCAGAGGCTGCCAAGTCTCCATAGAAACACAACCACCAAAGTCTCCGTTTCCTTCCCTTTCCTCTTTTTCTGTGAGCCCAATGAGCAAACTCTGCCTTGACCAGGTTTAGAGTTTCTTTCCTTTCCCTCTGGGAAGCCGCTTGTGGGGGAGGGGTGCCAGCCTCCGGCCACCGCAGCTTGGGGAACGCACAGTTTTGGGGAGGCTTGCAGCCGGTCCAGCAGGTCCATACTGAGGTATGCTGTGTGTCTGGTCACTGATGTGGCTCCGGGAGCTGTTCTGTACTGTTTCTGGTTATTTAGTAGTTGTTCTGGAGGACGAACTAAAACACGCACATTGCTAAGCCGCCATCTTGGCCCCTCCTCTGGCTGTTAACTTTTGAATAGAGGGAGGTGTGACTTCACTCATTCCGCATATGTCTTGATTAGTTTACTGGAATCCTTTTAAAGAGGAAGCATTTTGGAGAGTCCCTCATGAGAATGATGACTGAGCCCTGGAGAACCACGAGAACCCAGGCAGCCAGAGACTTTTAGAGATGAAGAAGGAAAATGTCCTGGGGATGCTTCATGAAACAAGAAGCCTGGAGTGAAAGTTAGCAGATGTTGCCATGTTCACCATGTGCCTTTCCAGTTGAGAGAGAAATGCTGAACTTCATCGGCCTTTCTTGAGTGAAGGTAACCTGTTGATGGTGCCTTAATTTGGACATTTTTATAGACTTGCTTTAATTGGAACATTTTCTTGGCCTTAGAACTGTAAACTAGCAACTTACTAAATTTCCCTTTTTAAAACCCATTCCATTTCTGGTATATTACATTCTGGCAACTAACAAACTAGATTAGATACCTTGACTCAAAAAAGTCTGCTGGGAAGGCATGTGACTGGCATTTGCTGATCCTTTGGCTCCTGGTCTCAAACAGCTTCCCCAGGGATGTTTTCTATCTGCAACTCCAAATGTCTCTGTCAAGACCCACTTTGGTTGGGCAGAGTCACACCTCATTCTAATCAAAAGACCACACTCAAAATTGGGTGTGTCCCATTTCCATGGAAACAATTCAGCCAAAGTTTCTACCCTACAATATTGACTCAAGATTAAAGGACATGGCTCTTCTGGGGTACATGACACCTTCAAACCAGCACAGCCCCTTACATCCCCTATCCCTTACCTTTCCCTCTTATTGGCCACTAGTTTTGCGATCTACACAGTTTTAAGACTTATAGTAGAGGTAGGTTAACTAAGACAGTATAGTGTTAATCAGTGTGTTTTAGTTTGCTAATGCTGCTGGAATGCAATATACCAGAAATGGGTTGGCTTTTATAAAGGGGATTTATTAGGTTATAAATTTACAGTTCTAAGGCCATAAAAATGTCCAATCTAAGACATCTAGAGAAAGATAACTTGACTCAAGAAAGGTTGATGACATTGGAACACCTCTGTCAGCTGGGAAGGTGCGTGGATGGTGTCTGGTGCTGTGTTCCCAGTTCTGTTACTTCCTGTTTCTGATTCCAGTGGTTTTCTCTCTAATCATCTGCTGGCCTTCACTTAGCTTCTCCAGGGCGAAACTCGGTTCTGGCTTGTTTGGCATCTCATGGGAGGGCATGTGGTACCATCTGCTGGGTTCTGCATCTCCAGTGTCCTTGTCTAGTTGTCTGCTCTGTCAGCACTGCAGACATCTCCAGTTGTCTGAGTCTGTGTCAGCTCTGGTTACTTTCTAGCTTCTGTCAGCTTTCTCAGCTCCTGGCATCTCTTCGGGCTTCTACATTTCCAAATGTCTGTGTATGTGTCTGCGTCTGCGTCTGCATCTGAGGCATCACAAAATGTTTCCCCTTTTCAAGGACTCCAGTAAACTAATCCAGACCCTCCTTGAATGGGCAGCGTAATATCTCCATCTAATCAAAAGGTCATACCCACAATTGGGTGTGTCGTCGCCATGAAAGTAATCCAATAAAACTCACACCCATAATTCAGTGGGTCAATCTCCATGGAAACAGCTTAATCAGAAATATCCCACCCAACCATAGGTCTGCCCCTACAAGATTAGATTAGGATAAAGAACATTTTTCTGGGGTATGTAGCAGTTTCAAACTAGCACATAGTAGAACAAAACAAAACATACAGAAGTAGGTACATATAAACATGGGCAAATGACTTTTTTTTTGACAATATAGTTATAGTCATTATTGAAGATCAGGGCTCCTGTATAACAGTCAGCTACTTCAGATATTTCCTTCTGGGTGTTCTAAAACACTTGACTCTAGAAAGAAATGTCTAAATATTGAGTCACTTGTCATAGTCAATTGTTAAATTCTAATTTCTCGGTTACACCTTGTGCTTTTTTGAAAGTGTTGTGTACCGCAGAAAAGCTATGTCTTTTAATCCTTTCATTCCCATAAGTTCTGTGATTTGTTTTGTCAGACTTTCGATTTCTTCTTTTTGTTCATTCCTTGCCTTCTTTATATCCTCCTTCAATTCATTGATTTGGTTTTTGATGAGGTTTTCCATGTCTCTTCATACATTCTGAATTAATTGTTTCAACTCTTGTATCTCATTTGAATTGTTGGTTTTTTTCCTTTGACTGGACATAGCTTCAATTTCCCTAGTGTGATTTGTTATTTTTTGCTGGTGTCAAAGGCATTTAATTACCTTAATTAGTTTATTCTGGAGATTGTTTTCATTTCTTTTATCTAGAGTTTTCTTGCTGGATGAATTTGTTTTCTTTCTGTTCTTTGACATTCAGTTCAGCTTTTTCTGGACCACTAGCTTAGGTTTTGTTTAACAGAGGAGAATTTTTCAGTTCATGCTTTCTTGTTTCTTTCCCTGCCAGTATGGTGCCTTTCCCACCCCACCCTTAGGAGGGTCTACTTAGATATTATAGACCTCAGCCGAATTTTCCCAGACCGAGCTGGCCTCCTGACAGGAGGAAAGAGTCACCTGCATCAGTTTTCCCTGAGGGTGAGACCCAACTGGTTGAAAGACTTTCCTGTGAAGTCTCTGGACTCTGTTTTTCTTATCATGCCCAGTATGTGGCACTTGTCTGCCTGCAGGTCCCACCAGCATAAGATGATGCGGTCCCTTTAACTTTGACAGTCTCCTTGCTGGGAATGTGGTGCAGACAGAGGAGAGGTTGTAGGCTGGTTTTAATGACTTCAAATTACCAAGCCCTGGGGTCTGAATTCCTTAAGAGAAGGATTCCACCTGAGTTGGGTCTCACCCCTCCCCTGGGGAAGGCACCAGCTCCAGACAAGCTCTCAAAGAATCTTGCTTCTGCCTGGGGCATTTGCAGTCTGAGAAGCCCTACCGCTGTATCCAAGGGCAGTCAAGCCTTTATAGGAACACAGCCACAAAAACCTCTGTTTCTTGTGTTTTTTTCTTTTCCCATCAGCCCTGCCCCCTTAGCACCTGGACAAAAATGAGCACCCTCCGCTTTGACCAGGTTCACCTGAGCTGGGGGCCTATTTTTATTTTTATTTTTTTTTATTTTTTATTTTTTTTATTTTTTTTTTTATTAATAAAAAAATTAACTAACACAACATTAGAAATCAATCCATTCTACATATGCAATCAGTAATTCTTAATATCATCACATAGGTGTATGGTCATCATTTCTCAATACATATGCATCGATTTAGAGAAAGAAGTAGCATGACAACAGAAAAAGAAATAAAGTGATAACACAGAGAAAACACAAATAAAAATAAAAAGTACAAAAATATATGAGAAAGAAAAAAAAAAACAAAAAAAAACTATAGATCAGATGCAGCTTCATTCAGTGTTCCAACATAATTACATTACAGTTAGGCAGTATGGTGCTGACCTTTTTTTTTTTTTTTTTTTTTTAGACATCATACCATTCTACATATGCAATCAGTAATTCTTAACATCATCACATAGATGCATGATCATCGTTTCTTAGTACATTTGCATTGGTTTAGAAGAACTAGCAGTGTAACAGAAAAAAATATAGGATGTTAATATAGAGAAAAAAATAAAAGTAATAATAATAACAAAACAAACAAAACAAAACAAAACAAGAACCTATCGCTCGGATGCAGCTTCGTTCAGTATTTTAACATGATTACTTTACAATTAGGTATTATTGTGCTGTCCATTTTTGAGTTTTTGTATCTAGTCCTATTGCACAGTCTGTATTCCATCAGCTCCAATTACCCATTATCTTACCCTGTTTCTAACTCCTGCTGAACTCTGTTACCAATGACATATTCCAAGTTTATTCTCGAGTGTCGATTCACATCATTGGGACCATACAGTATTTGTCTTTTAGTTTTTGGCTAGACTCACTCAGCATAATGTTCTCTAGGTCCATCCATGTTATTACATGCTTCATAAGTTTATCCTGCCTTAAAGCTGCATAATATTCCATCGTATGTATATACCACAGTTTGTTTAGCCACTCTTCTGTTGATGTACATTTTGGCTGTTTCCATCTCTTTGCAATTGTAAATAACGCTGCTATAAACATTGGTGTGCAAATGTCTGTTTGAGTTTTTGCCCTTAATTCCTTTGAGTAGATTCCCAGCAATGGTATTGCTGGGTCATATGGCAATTCTATATTCAGCTTTTTGAGGAACCGCCAAACTGTTTTCCACAGTGGTTGCACCATTTGGCATTCCCACCAACAGTGGATAAGTGTGCCTCTTTCACCGCATCCTCTCCAGCACTTGTCATTTTCTGTTTTGTTGATAATGGCCATTCTGGTGGGTGTGAGATGATATCTCATTGTGGTTTTGATTTGCATTTCTCTAATGGCCAGGGACATTGAGCATCTCTTCATGTGTCTTTTGGCCATTTGTATTTCCTCCTCTGAGAGGTGTCTATTCAAGTCTTTTTCCCATTTTGTAATTGGGTTGGCTATCTTTTTGTTGTTGAGTTGAACAATCTCATTATAAATTCTGGATACTAGACCTTTATCTGATATGTCGTTTCCAAATATTGATTCCCATTGTGTAGGCTGTCTTTCTACTTTCTTGATGAAGTTCTTTGATGCACAAAAGTGTTTAATTTTGAGGAGTTCCCATTTATTTATTTCCTTCTTCAGTGCTCTTGCTTTAGGTGTAAGGTCCATAAAACCGCCTCCAATTGTAAGATTCATAAGATATCTCCCGACATATTCCTCTAACTGTTCTATGGTCTTAGACCTAATGTTTAGATCTTTGATCCATTTTGAGTTAACTTTTGTGTAGGGTGTGAGATATGGGTCTTCTTTCATTCTTTTGCATATGGATATCCAGTTCTCTAGGCACCATTTATTGAAGAGACTGTTCTGTCCCAGGTGAGTTGGCTTGACTGCCTTATCAAAGATCAAATGTCCATAGATGAGAGGGTCTATATCTGAGCTCTCTATTCGATTCCATTGGTCGATATATCTATATTTATGCCAATACCATGCTGTTTTGACCACTGTGGCTTCATAATATGCCTTAAAGTCAGGCAGTGCAAGACCTCCAGCTTCGTTTTTTTTCCTCAAGATGTTTTTAGCAATTCGGGGCACCCTGCCCTTCCAGATAAATTTGCTTATTGGTTTTTCTATTTCTGAAAAATACGTTGTTGGGATTTTGATTGGTATTGCATTGAATCTGTAAATCAATTTAGGTAGGATTGACATCTTAACTATATTTAGTCTTCCAATCCATGAACACGGTATGCCCTTCCATCTGTTTAGGTCTTCTGTGATTTCTTTTAGCAGTTTTTTGTAGTTTTCTTTATATAGGTTTTTTGTCTCTTTAGTTAAATTTATTCCTAGGTATTTTATTCTTTTAGTTGCAATTGTAAATGGGATTCGTTTCTTGATTTCCCCCTCAGCTTGTTCATTGCTAGTGTATAGAAATGCTACAGATTTTTGAATGTTGATCTTGTAACCTGCTAGTTTGCTGTACTCATTTATTAGCTCTAGTAGTTTTGTTGTGGATTTTTCCGGGTTTTCGACGTATAGTATCATATCGTCTGCAAACAGTGATAGTTTTACTTCTTCCTTTCCAATTTTGATGCCTTGTATTTCTTTTTCTTGTCTAATTGCTCTGGCTAGAACCTCCAACACAATGTTGAATAATAGTGGTGATAGTGGACATCCTTGTCTTGTTCCTGATCTTAGGGGGAACATTTTCAATTTTTCCCCATTAAGGATGATATTAGCTGTGGGTTTTTCATATATTCCCTCTATCATTTTAAGGAAGTTCCCTTGTATTCCTATCCTTTGAAGTGTTTTCAACAGGAAAGGATGTTGAATCTTGTCAAATGCCTTCTCTGCATCAATTGAGATGATCATGTGATTTTTCTGCTTTGATTTGTTGATATGGTGTATTACATTAATTGATTTTCTTATGTTGAACCATCCTTGCATACCTGGGATGAATCCTACTTGGTCATGATGAATAATTCTTTTAATGTGTTGTTGGATACGATTTGCTAGAATTTTTTTGAGGATTTTTGCATCTATATTCATTAGAGAGATCGGCCTGTAGTTTTCTTTTTTTTTTTTTTTGAGTTTATATATTTATTAAGCTTTATAAAAATGTATATTTAGTTACCATCATGAATGAAGTCTTTTTCTTTTTTTTTCTTTTTTTTTTTATTAATTAAAAAAAGAATTAACAAAACAATTAGAAATCATTCCAATCTACATGTACAATCAGTAATTCTTAATAACATCACATAGTTGCATATTCATCATTTCTTAGTACATTTGCATTGATTTAGAAAAAGAAATAAAAAGACAACAGAATAAGAATTAAAACAATAATAGAAAGAAAAAAAACAAAAAAAACAAAAACAAAAAACCTATACCTCACATGCAGCTTCATTCAGTGTTTTAACATAATTGCATTACAATTGGGTAGTATTGTGCTGTCCATTTCTGAGTTTTTATATCCAGTCCCGTTGTACAGTCTGTATCCCTTCATCTCCAATTATCCCTTCTCTCTTTTTTTTTTTTTTTTAATTAACGGAAAAAAAGAAATTAACCCAACGTTTAGAGATCATACCATTCTACACATGCAATCATTAATTCTTAACATCATCACATAGATGCATGATCATCATTTCTTAGTACATTTGCATTGGTTTAGAAGAACTAGCAACATAACCGAAAAAGATATAGAATGTTAATATAGAGAAAAAAATAAAAGTAATAATAGTAAAATCAAAACAAAACAACACAAAACAAAACAAAAACCTATAGCTCAGATGCAGCTTCATTCAGTGTTTTAACATGATTACTTTACAATTAGGTATTATTGTGCTGTCCATTTTTGAGTTTTTGTATCTAGTCCTGTTGCACAGTCTGTATCCCTTCAGCTTCAATTACCCATTGTCTTACCCTGTTTCTAACTCCTGCTGAACTCTGTTACCAATGACATATTTCAAGTTTATTCACGAATGTCCGTTCACATCAGTGGGACCATACAGTATTTGTCCTTTAGTTTTTGGCTGGATTCACTCAGCATAATATTCTCTAGGTCCATCCATGTTATTACATGGTTCATAAGTTTATCTTGTCTTAAAGCTGCATAATATTCCATCGTATGTATATACCACAGTTTGTTTAGCCACTCTTCTGTTGATGGAGATTTTGGCTGTTTCCATCTCTTTGCAATTGTAAATAATGCTGCTATAAACATTGGTGTGCAAATGTCCGTTTGTGTCTTTGCCCTTAAGTCCTTTGAGTAGATACCTAGCAATGGTATTGCTGGGTCGTATGGCAGTTCTATATTCAGCTTTTTGAGGAACCGCCAAACTGCCTTCCACAGTGGTTGCACCCTTTGACATTCCCACCAACAGTGGATAAGTGTGCCTCTTTCTCCGCATCCTCTCCAGCACTTGTCATTTTCTGTTTTGTTGATAATGGCCATTCTGGTGGGTGTGAGATGATATCTCATTGTGGTTTTGATTTGCATTTCTCTAATGGCCAGGGACATTGAGCATCTCTTCATGTGCCTCTTGGCCATCCGTATTTCCTCTTCTGAGAGGTGTCTGTTCAAGTCTTTTTCCCATTTTGTAATTGGGTTGGCTGTCTTTTTGTTGTTGAGATGAACAATCTCTTTATAAATTCTGGATACTAGACCTTTATCTGATATATCATTTCCAAATATTGTCTCTCATTGTGAAGGCTGTCTTTCTACTTTCTTGATGAAGTTCTTTGATGCACAAAAGTGTTTAATTTTGAGGAGTTCCCATTTATTTATTTCCTTCTTCAGTGCTCTTGCTTTAGGTTTAAGGTCCATAAAACCGCCTCCAGTTGTAAGATCCATAAGATATCTCCCAACATTTTCCTCTAACTGTTTTATGGTCTTAGACCTAATGTTTAGATCTTTGATCCATTTTGAGTTAACTTTTGTATAGGGTGTGAGAGATGGGTCTTCTTTCATTCTTTTGCATATGGATATCCAGTTCTCTAGGCACCATTTATTGAAGAGACTGCTCTGTCCCAGGTGAGTTGGCTTGACTGCCTTATCAAAGATCAAATGTCCATAGATGAAAGGGTCTATATCTGAGCACTCTATTCGATTCCATTGGTCGATATATCTATCTTTATGCCAATACCATGCTGTTTTGACCACTGTGGCTTCATAATATGCCTTAAAGTCAGGCAGCGCGAGACCTCCAGCTTCGTTTTTTTTCCTCAAGATGTTTTTAGCAATTCGGGGCACCCTGCCCTTCCAGATAAATTTGCTTATTGGTTTTTCTATTTCTGAAAAATAAGTTGTTGGGATTTTGATTGGTATTGCATTGAATCTGTAAATCAATTTAGGTAGGATTGACATCTTAACTATATTTAGTCTTCCAATCCATGAACACGGTATGCCCCTTCCATCTATTTAGGTCTTCTGTGATTTCTTTTAGCAGTTTTTTGTAGTTTTCTTTATATAGGTTTTTTGTCTCTTTAGTTAAATTTATTCATAGGTATTTTATTCTTTTAGTTGCAATTGTAAATGGGATTCGTTTCTTGATTTCCCCCTCAGCTTGTTCATTACTAGTGTATAGAAATGCTACAGATTTTTGAATGTTGATCTTGTAACCTGCTAGTTTGCTGTACTCATTTATTAGCTCTAGTAGTTTTGTTGTGGATTTTTCCGGGTTTTCGACGTATAGTATCATATCGTCTGCAAACAGTGATAGTTTTACTTCTTCCTTTCCAATTTTGATGCCTTGTATTTCTTTTTCTTGTCTAATTGCTCTGGCTAGAACCTCCAACACAATGTTGAATAATAGTGGTGATAGTGGACATCCTTGTCTTGTTCCTGATCTTAGGGGGAACATTTTCAATTTTTCCCCATTAAGGATGATATTAGCTGTGGGTTTTTCATATATTCCCTCTATCATTTTAAGGAAGTTCCCTTGTATTCCTATCCTTTGAAGTGTTTTCAACAGGAAAGGATGTTGAATCTTGTCAGATGCCTTCTCTGCATCAATTGAGATGATCATGTGATTTTTCTGCTTTGATTTGTTGATATGGTGTATTACATTAATTGATTTTCTTATGTTGAACCATCCTTGCATACCTGGGATGAATCCTACTTGGTCATGATGAATAATTCTTTTAATGTGTTGTTGGATACGATTTGCTAGAATTTTATTGAGGATTTTTGCATCTATATTCATTAGAGAGATCGGCCTGTAGTTTTCTTTTCTTGTAATATCTTTGCCTGGTTTTGGTATGAGGGTAATGTTGGCGTCATAGAATGAATTAGGTAGTTTTCCCTCCACTTCGATTTTTTTGAAGAGTTTGAGGATAGTTGGTACTAATTCTTTCTGGAATGTTTGATAGAATTCACATGTGAAGCCGTCTGGTCCTGGACTTTTCTTTTTAGGAAGCTTTTGAATGACTGCTTCAATTTCTTTACTCGTGATTGGTTTGTTGAGGTCATCTATGTCTTCTTGAGTCAAAGTTGGTTGTTCATGTCTTTCCAGGAACCCGTCCATTTCCTCTAAATTGTTGTATTTATTAGCGTAAAGTTGTTCATAGTATCCTGTTATTACCTCCTTTATTTCTGTGAGGTCAGTAGTTATGTCTCCTCTTCCATTTCTGATCTTATTTATTTGCATCCTCTCTCTTCTTCTTTTTGTCAATCTTGCTAAGGGCCCATCAATCTTATTGATTTTCTCAAGGAACCAACTTCTGGCCTTATTGATTTTCTCTATTGTTTTCATGTTTTCAATTTCATTTATTTGTGCTCTAATCTTTGTTATTTCTTTCCTTTTGCTTGCTTTGGGGTTAGCTTTCTGTTCTTTCTCCAGTTCTTCCAAATGGATAGTTAATTCCTGAATTTTTGCCTTTTCTTCTTTTCTGATATAGGCATTTAGAGCAATAAATTTCCCTCTTAGCACTGCCTTTGCTGCGTCCCATAAGTTTTGATATGTTGTGTTTTCATTTTCATTCGCCTCGAGGTATTTGCTAATTTCTCTAGCAATTTCTTCTTTGACCCAGTCGTTGTTTAGGAGTGTGTTGTTGAGCCTCCACGTATTTGTGAATTTTCTGGCACTCTGTCTATTATTGATTTCCAACATCATTCCTTTATGGTCCGAGAAAGTGTTGTGTAAGATTTCAATCTTTTTAAATTTGTTAAGACTTGCTTTGTGACCCAGCATATGGTCTATCTTTGAGAATGATCCATGAGCACTTGAGACAAAGGTGTATCCTGCTGTTGTGGGATGTAATGTCCTATAAATGTCTATTAAGTCTAGTTCATTTATAGTAATATTCAGATTCTCTATTTCTTTGTTGATCCTCTGTCTAGATGTTCTGTCCATTGATGAGAGTGGTGAGTTGAAGTCTCCAACTATTATGGTATATGAGTCTATTTCCCTTTTCAGTGCTTGCAGTATATTCCTCACGTATTTTGGGGCATTCTGATTCGGTGCGTAAATATTTATGATTGTTATGTCTTCTTGTTTAATTGTTCCTTTTATTAATATATAGTGTCCTTCTTTGTCTCTTTTAACTGTTTTACATTTGAAGTCTAATTTGTTGGATATTAGTATAGCCACTCCTGCTCTTTTCTGGTTGTTATTTGCATGAAATATCTTTTTCCAACCTTTCACTTTCAACCTATGTTTATCTTTGGGTCTAAGATGTGTTTCCTGTAGACAGCATATAGAAGGATCCTGTTTTTTAATCCATTCTGCCAATCTATGTCTTTTGATTGGTGAGTTCAGTCCATTAATATTTAGTGTTATTACTGTTTGGATAATATTTTCCTCTACCATTTTGCCTTTTGTATTATATATATCATATCTGATTTTCCTTCTTTCTACACTCTTTTCCATATCTCTCTCTTCTGTCTTTTTGTATCTGACTCTAGTGCTCCCTTTAGTATTTCTTGCAGAGCTGGTCTCTTGGTCACAAATTCTTTCAGTGACTTTTTGTCTGAGAATGTTTTAATTTCTCCCTCATTTTTGAAGGATAATTTTGCTGGATATAGGAGTCTTGGTTGGCAGTTTTTCTCTTTTAGTATTTTAAATATATCATCCCACTGTCTTCTAGCTTCCATGGTTTCTGCTGAGAAATCTACACAAAGTCTTATTGGGTTTCCCTTGTATGTAATGGATTGTTTTTCTCTTGCTGCTTTTAAGATCTTCTCTTTCTCTTTGACCTCTGACATTCTAACTAGTAAGTGTCTTGGAGAACGCCTATTTGGGTCTAATCTCTTTGGGGTGCGCTGCACTTCTTGGATCTGTAATTTTAGGTCTTTCATAAGAGTTGGGAAATTTTCAGTGAAAATTTCTTCCATTAGTTTTTCTCCTCCTTTTCCCTTCTCTTCTCCTTCTGGGACACCCACAACACGTATATTTGTGCGGTTCATATTGTCCTTGAGTTCCCTGATACCCTGTTCAAATTTTTCCATTCTTTTCCCTATAGTTTCTGTTTCTTTTTGGAATTCAGGTGTTCCATCCTCCAAATCACTAATTCTATCTTCTGTCTCTTTAAATCTATCATTGTAACTATCCATTATTTTTTCTATGTTTGCTACTTTATCCTTCACTTCCATAAGTTCTGCGATTTGTTTTTTCAGTTTTTCTATTTCTTCTTTATGTTCAGCCCATGTCCTCTTCATGTCCTCCCTCAATTTATCGATTTCATTTTTGAAGAGGTTTTCCATTTCTGTTCGTATATTCAGCATTAGTTGTCTCAGCTCTTGTGTCTCATTTGAGCTATTGGTTTGTTCCTTTGACTGAGCCATATTCTCAATCTTTTGAGCGTGGACAGTTATCTTGTGCTGCTGGCGTCTGGGCATTTATTCAGATTTCTCTTGGTGTTGGACCCAGCAAGGTTGTAATATTTTTCTGTGAAATCTCTGGGATCTGTTTTTCTTATCTTACCCAGTATGTGGCGCACGTGGCACACGTTTGTCTCAAGTGTTTGGAATGGGTCTCCCCCAGTCACCGATCTCCGTGGCCTGGGGATTTCGGATCCAATTCTCTCCGTTGGTTCAGGGGCCGCATGTGGTGGGGGCGTCAGCTGCCGCGGCTTGAGGGGACCCTGTGGCTGGTTGCGGGCCGCAGCGGGCCTGGGGGATTCCCCACCGGACCAGGAAGCCTCCCGTGGGGGGGGGGCTACCGCTGCTTGGATAGCCCTCCTATCCGAGACTCGTATCCGCGGACTCGAAGCAGAGACTCGAAGCCGCCCGTAAAAGAGGGGTGCCGCCTGCCTCGGCTTGGGAAACTTACTTCTCCAATACTCTTAGCCGGCCCGGAAAGGAGGGAGGGAGTAGCTCGGACCACCGCAGCTGCCGCTGATCAGGAAATCACGCGCCGCTCGGGGGTCTCACCGCAGCCAAGTCTCGCAGTCAGTCTAGCCAGCCCAGACTTTGGATAGCCCTCTGATCTGAGATTCGTAGCCGCGGACTCAAAGCCGAGACTCGAAGCCGCCCGCAGAAGAAGGGCGCCACCTGCCTCGGCTTGGGAAACTTGCTTCTCCGATACTCTCAGCCGGCCCGGGCTGGGGGCCTATTTTTAGTAGTCAGAATTTATGAATTAATTCCACACTTGAAACTTAGTTGTGCTCAGCCACTACTGCTGGTAAAGTCCCTTTCCTTTCCCCTCTGGGAAGTAGCCTGTGGGGGAGGGGTGCCTCCCCCCACGGCTTGAAGAACTCATGGTTCTGGGGGGGCTTGCAGCTGATCCAGCTGGTCCAGACTGGGGTATGCTGTGTGTCCAGTCACTAACGTAGCCCCCGGAGCTGTTCTGTACTGTTCCTGGTTATATAGTAGGTGTTCTGGAGGACGAACTAAATCCCACACCTTGCTAAGCTGCCATCTTGGCTTCGGGTCTTTTAATCCTGATTTAATATTGTAGGGGGAGACCTTTTGATTACATTGCTCCACAGAGATGTGACATGCCCAATTATGGGTATGGCCTTTTGATTAGGTGGAGATGTGACTCCATCCATTCAAGGTGAGTCTTGATTAGTTTACTGGAGTCCTTTGAAAGGGAGACATTTTGGAGAAAACCCAGTTCCTTCAGAGCCAGTAGAGATGCAGACATTTGGAGATGCTTGGAGGGTCAACAGAGAAAGCAGATGCTTAGACAGGGACGTTGGGGATGTAGAGCTCAGCAGACATTGCTTTGTGCCTTCCCGTAAGATGCTAAGTAAGCCAGAACCTAGAGTTTTTTGTGTCCTAGAGAAAGTAAGTGAAGGCCCACAGATTCTTAGAGAGCAAACCACTGGCATCAGAAACTGGAAGTCATGAAGCCACATATAAGGACCAACAAATGCCAGCCATGTGCCTTCCCGTGTGACAGACATTGGCCTCTCTTAAGTCAAGGTACCTGTGCTGGTTTGAAAGGATATATGTACCCTAGAAAAGCCATGTTTTAATCCAGATACCATTTTGTAAAGGCAGCCATTTCTTCTAATCCCTATTCAGTACTGTATATTTGAAACTTCCATTAGATCATCTCCCTGGAAATGTGACTAAATCAAGAGTGGTTGTTAAACTAGGTGAGGTAGAGACGTGATTCCACCCATTCTAGGTGGGTCTTTATTACTTTATTGGAATCCTATAAAAAAGGAAACATTTTGGAGAAAGCAGGAGATTCTGAGAGAGCAGAGAGTCCACCAGCCAGCAACCTTTGGAAATGAAGAAGGAAAATGCCTCCCGGCGAGCTTCATGAAAAGAAGGCAGGAAAGAAAGCTAGCAGATGACGCCGTGTTCGCCACATGCTTTTCCAGGTGAAAGAGAAACCCTGACCATGTTCACCATGTGCCTTCTCACTTGAGAGAGAAACCCTGAGCTTCATCGGTCTTCTTGAACCAAGGTATTTTTCCCTGGATGCCTTAGATTGGACAGTTCTATAGACTTGTTTTAATTGGGACATTTTCTCAGCCTTAGAACTGTAAACCTGCAACTTTAATTAAATTCCCCTTTTAAAAAACCATTCCGTTTCTGGTATATTGCATTCTGGCAGATAGCAGACTGAAATAGTACCTTTATCTGGATGCCTTAGTTTGGACATTTTTATGGTTTTATAACTATAAACTTGTAACTTAATAAATTCCCTTTTAAAAGCTGTTCCATTTCTGAAATATTGCATTCTGGCAGCATTTAACAAACTAGTACACACCTCCTTCCTCTCATTTGATCTTTCTCTAAATCTTCTAGTGTAGAAGTCTTGTAGGTGGAATCTTTTGGTTAGGTTATTTCAATTGAGATGTGCCCCACCCCATTCATCGTAGGTCTTGATCCTTTTACTGGAGTCCTTTATGAGAGGATAAAAGAAAAAACCCACAGAGATATAGAGAGTTGAGCTGAGAGAGGGAGCCAGTGAAGTCAGAAGTTGAAAGCAATGAAACCCAAGAGTGAAGGACAAGCATAAGCATGTCATGTGCTTTCCCATGTGACAGAGGTGTCCTAGATGCTGGCACTTTTCTTTAGAGAAGATAGCTTCTTAATTTGGGCATTTTCATAGCTTAAGAAATGTAAATTGTAATTTAAATCCCATTATAAAAGCCAATCCATGTCTGATATACTGCTTTTTGGCAGCTTTAGCAAACCAAATCAGATTTTGGTATCAGAGGTGGAACAATATGACATGCAAATACCAAAAAGAGCTGGAACAGCTTTATAAATGGATGAGGGTAAGATTCTAGAAGAATTGTGAGATGCTTGATAGAAAAGGCCTAGATTGCTTTGAAGAGACCGTTGGTAGAAATATGGACACTGAAGGTATTTCTGATGAGACCTTTGATAGAAATGGTGAATGTAACATTGCAAACTGAAAGAAAGGCAATCCTTATTTTAAAGTGGCATAGAATGAGACAAAATTGAATTCTGATGTTGGATGGAAGGGAGAATTTGAAAGTTGAATATTTAGCTGAAGAGATTTCAAAATCACATGTGGAAAGTGTATGCTGGCATCTCCTTGCAGCTTATAGCAAAATGTGAGAGGAAAGGGATTACTTCAGAGCTGAACTCTTGAATCCAAAGAAACCAGAAATTGATGGTTTGGAAAATTCTGAGCTTTTAGAAAAGCGAGTCCCCTGAAAATAGTGTCCCCTGTGAGGATTTTACTGCAGTCCAAGTCAGGCTTGGAGATAGAGTTATTCAGAAAGGATTTGTGGAAAGTCCTGTTGTCTGACAGGTTGGGACCCTTGTGTGCTGCATGCAAAACCAACAAGTCTGTTGTGGGATCTATATAAACAGAACCACTGCCAGTCTGAACTAAAAGAGACAGATTGGAGGAAAAATGACTGCAGTGGCAGAACCGTGGAAGCTAAGGGATTCAGCCCAGGAGAGCAGACCCACCTGTGTGTGTGGAAAGGGTGCATTTGCCTTGGAGTTTGCCGAGGGCCGGCCTTCTTGCCCCATTGTTCAGGAAATGTGCTGCCAACCAGGGCTCTCACCTGCCTGGGAAATTGAGGAGAGCTCTCCTCAATTTCCTACTGATCAGAAAGAGTGCTACTGCCCCAGTATTCACAGAGATTGGAGCACGTTCTCTGGGGACTGGGGAGAGCCTTGCTCCCACCCCAGTGTTCTGAAGGGTTGAACGTGTGCCCTAGAGATGGCCTAGAAGCCAACCACCACCCCAGTGTTTGAATTTGGCTGCTACCCGATGCTTGAAGAGGATGAGTCTAAGAAGATGAACATGTCCCAATGTTTGGAGATGTTGGAGCTCTCACCCCACTGTTTGGAGAGAACATGGTTGCTGTGCAAGCCCTTGGGAATGGGTGAGCTGCCACTCTCAAGCCCTGAGGACTAAATGTCATCCTATAGATGACTTGCAGACCTGGAAATCTAATGAAGTGTGCCTTACAGGTTTTCAAAGCTGCTTGGGAACCATGACCTCTGTTTTCCTTGTAATATCTCCCCTATGGAAATAGGAACATTCACTGTATGACTTTTCCTCCTTCGTATATTGGAAGCGGATGACTTGTTTAAGTTTCATAGGTCCACGGTTGGAGGAGAATTTTGCCTCAGGACAGACCATGCCTGTAACTGATTTTTTTTTTAATATGGGCAGGCACCGGGGATCAAACCCGGGTCTCAGACATGGCAGGCAAGAACTCTTCCACAAAGCCACCGTGGCCTGCCCTGTAACTGATTTTGATGAGACTTTTTACTTAATACCATTGCTGAAATGATTTAACCTTTTATGATATTATGATGGTATGAATGTATTAGGCTTATGGAAAGAGCATGTCTTTCTGGGGTCCAGAGGGTAGAATTTGTTAGGTTGAAGTTGTAATATACCCCTGAAAAGTCCATGTTCTTTTAATCCTTTTATATGGTTGCAGACCTGTTGTACATGGGGACCTTGTAGTTAGGTTATTTCAATAGAGATGTGCCCCACTCCATTCAGGGTCTTAATTGTTTTACTTGAGTCCATTATGAAAGGGTAAAAGACAGAAAAAAATCCAGAAAGGTATAGAGGAAAAGCTCCCTGAGGACCTGAGAGAGGGAGCCACTGAAGCCAGAAGCTGAACAGTGAAACCAGGGAGAAAAGGACCAGCACACACCAGCCATGTGCCTTCCCATGTGACAGAGGTGTCCCATATGCCGGCAGCCTTTCTTCAGAGAGGGTATCTTCCCATGGATGCCTTAATTTGGACATTTTCATAGCCTAAGAACTGTAAATTGTAAGTTAATAAATCCCCATTGTAAAAGCTAATCTATTTATGGTATGTTGCTTTCCAACAGCTTTAGCAAACCAAAACAGTATCTATTTCCTAAATCTCCTGTTCTTATCGATTAAAAACAAAAACACTTATTTTGTAAATTAAGCTTGAAACACTATTATCTATTAAGTTAGGAAATACATGGTATGATGTACGTTTTTAGAGTTAAATTATTCCTTTCTTAGAATTAATGTTATCTGAAAGAAGGTAGAAATTTAAAAAATTTAACTGTCCCCCCAAAATTTGAAGTATACTGGTTTTGGGCTGGTACATGAAAGAGGTATTAATAATGCAGATCAGATGATTGTATTTAGTGACATTATGGGCACTTGAGTTTAAAGTTATAAAAAACATACACCCACAGCCCTGAATAATGCATTAGCTGTAAGTCGGTTTGAAAAGCTATTTTATTTATTTGAAAAACAACTTTTCACACATGGAAAAATTCCCTTGTGATTTATTTCAACATCTGAACGCATCATATGTTTATTTGTACAATAATCTCAGTCTTTGTCCCTGTGACTAAGCATGTGTCATGTATTATGGACTCACAGGAGAAGTCTTCTGATCTCATTACCAAGACTGATTAGGCTTTTTCTCAGAGTCTAGTTTTATTTTTCGTCTTGAAGATTAAAGTAATTTAATCCCTCTGAACCTTAGTCTCCTCATCTGTTAAATGGAAATAATAACTTCTAGTTCCTAGAGTTCTTGTGGGATGTAATGCACTTTGTATGGTGTGTGCACTCACTAACTCTTAGCTATTCTTATTTAGTTAAGGTTCTATCTTCTGCTTTGCAGAGCCTCAACACCAGCTCAAATTCACATTATACATTTTATGTACTATTCCTGTTATTTTCTCCTTTCCTCCTCTACTAAAATTTTTTTTTCTTATTATACTTATGAAAGTCACTTTAAATTTCCCAAGAACAAATTAGGTAACAAATAAAGGAAATGTTTATATAAATACTTTTTGATGTGTGTATATGTATGTTTTATTAGAGAGGTTGTAGGTTTACAAAAAAATCAGTGGAAAGTACAGAATTCCTATGTACTCCTCCAGTACACACAATTTTCCCTAATATTAGCACTTTGCATTAGTGTGGTAACTTTGTTGCAATTAATGAACAATATTAGAACAATTATACCATTAACTATAGTCTATAGTTTACATTAGGACTCATTGTTTGTGTTATTTGGTGCTATGTGTATACTTTTTCAAATTTTTATTGTAATATATACAATAAAAAAATTTCTCCTTTTAACCATATTCAAATATATGTGTCATATTAATTACATTCACAATATGCTATCATCACCATCATCTTCATCAAAGCTTAGCTTTAAAAATTAGTCTCATCAAAGTAAAAAATTATTTTCCTAAAGTTAATGATCCCCTTTTTCTCCTTTCCACAGTTTGCTTTGTAACTATACTTGATTTTTTACAAATGCTGAAACAGATCCCATCAGTTTTTTCAAATATTCCAACTTTAATGAGTCAAGATAGGCTAGGTTATGATGTAATAACAAATAATTCCCAACTTTTCATGATATTTCTTTACCTTACATGTTCAACGTAGATTTTGTAAAGGGACTCTGCTCGTCAGTATCTCAGGGAACCAGCCAATGGGCGCCTTCCTTCTACAAGCCTTCAGTGGTGGTTATAGCTGTGAAAGGTTAAAGTAGTTAGTCAGTATTGACTCTTAAGCATCGGCATACAAGTGTCACCACCATTTCTTCTGTTGACTAATTCAGGTATCATCAGTGTGCCTAACTTCAGATGGAGCCTGTAGGTGTCATTCTACCTATCATGTGCCTGAAGAATGAGTGCTAAAAATACTTGGTGAACAGTATTACTACCAAAATCTGCTTTCTGGTTACCAGTTATTCAACTTAATCTCCCTCCTGCAGAAGAATACACTCATTTCCCTCCCAAAGTGAGGCAGTTCAAAAGTCCCATCCAGTTACAGTATCGAGATCAAAGTTTAGAACCTCTGGGTGATGCATAGTATTCTAAATACCAGGATTGTAATTCTCAGATGTTTCTGCATCAAGTCCAGGTATAGTTCCTCTTAAATTCAGAGATTTGTAGGTTAAAACACAAGCTATTCTCTCTCTCATATACCCCAATAGATAGTTGTGAAACAGGGACAGGATACTGAACACAAACGCTCCCATTCTGAAAGGGAACAATGCAAAATAATGTTTCTAATGTATAGCTTTTCTGAAATGCAGATGGGTAGCTATTTCAAACATACACACACATGCCCAAACACACTCAGAGTGGGGTATTTCTTGTGACAGGTTCTCTAGTCCCTGGGAGAGGTTCCCCAGTCTATCTTCCTAGCTCTTCTTTGGTTCTCTGAGAAACTCTTATTTATTTATTTATTTATTTATTTTCTATTATTCTCTTAGGTTACGTTAAAGAATATTCATTCTCTCGAGCAGTATGCAAGTTCTTTAGCTTGCTTTCTGCCTGTGGAAGCTTGGTTAATTTTACGTCATGAACACTCACAGACTTGTAGTTCTTGGCATTATAACTTTCTTAAGAACTTGTTAGATCTTTTGTTTTTAACCTATTTAATTCCAGTCTGATCTCTTTGTCAGTACCCTCACTTCTACTCTAAATTTGCTATATTCCTTCCTTCCCTCTCTCCCTACCCTCTTCTCTAGAGTTCACTGTAAATACTATGAGCCTGTCAGGCTTCGGTGGGAAAACTGCACCTTTATATTCTTTTCCCTGAGCCATTTCATCTAATTGAAAGGAAAATTTTCTTTGCTTGGCAACATTTGAAATCCATTTGGAAGTTTTAACATTGTGTATGATGGTGGTGCTTTTTATTTGTTTCCTTGTTTCATGGTTGAGTTTCCTTTGCTACTGAAAGCCTTCTTAGCTTTATATTTTATCATTTTGGGCTGAGAAGCAGTTGGCTTTTTCAATTCTGCAATTCCTTAAATTTCTGGACTATATCCTTTCATTCCTGCTTAAGAACTAACCTGTTCTAGATCTCATCTCACTCTTTCAGGACTTCTTTAAATGTAGTCACTGGCAACCACCACATATATTACTAAAGTCATGTTTCCTCACCTTTTCTTGGAGCTACCAGATCATCGTGACCTGAGTTGTTGTAAGCAGTTTACAAACTGTTCCTCCCTGTATAATAAGGATCACTAGCCATCCATTTTCTGGTAGTGATCTATATTCATCACCTGCCCATTAAGCCAGTGCCTGGATTTGCTATCAATTTCTGAACTAGTCAGGTGGGCTCTGTGACACTGTGGTAACAGACAATGCCAAAATCTTAGTGGCTTAACACAATAACATTTGCTTTGCTTTTTACAGATCCATTGCAGCACAGGAGGGAACTCTGCTCCTTGTAATCAGGGGTCCCAGCTGATAGAGGCTTCATTTCAGCATGTGCTCTCATAGGTAGGGGAGCAGCCAGAAGGGAGTCTGACTAATTTTTGCTCTAGTCCTTAAAACTTATACTTCGAAGTCATATACGTTATTTCTGCTCGTGTTTCAATGCTAAAATAAGTCACATGGCCATACCTAAAACTGTAAGAGATGGGAAGTGCGATCCATTTGTGTAAAAGGTAGAGAACAGAAACTATTTTATGAACGTCACAAATGGCTATCATACATCAAAATATTTATCTGTTCCATGTTTTTCCTGGAAATTCCCCTCTTTGTAACCTTTTTTTTTTTTTTACATATTTTAAAATTGTGAAATATAGCATGTATACAAAAAAGCAATGAATTTCAGAGTACAATGTAACAAGTAGTTATAAAACAGATTTCAGAATTTGGTATGGGTTATGGTTCTACAATTTTAGGTTTTTCCTTCTAGGTGCTCCATGACACCAGAGACTGAAAGAAATATCAATGTGATGATTCAGCGTTCATACTCATTTATTAAATCCTGTCTTCTCTGTCATAACTCCTACTTCTCTGATTCTTTTTCTAACCTTTAGAGGTGTTTGGGCTGTGCCCATTCTAACTTTTTCATGTTGGAACGAGGTGTCGATAATATGGGATAGGAGGATGGAACTAGTTGATGTTTCTGGAGAGGCTGGCCCCTGTGGATTCCAGGACCTATCTGGCCTAGGAACCCATCTGGAGGTTGTAGGTTTCTGGAAAGCAATCATGGTGCATGAAGCTTTGGTAGAATATCTGCGTGCATGAAGCTTTGGTAGAATATCTGCGTGGACAGGAATGGGTTTTGTTAGGGTTTGGCCACCATGGTAAATAGCAATATCTAGCTATTTACTTACATAGAGTTGCCTCCAGAATAGCCTCTTAACTCTAAACTCTTTAAACTCTTTCAACCTTATTTTGTTAAATCTCTTTCCCCTCCTTGTAACCCTTTAACCTATTGTTGGCTTGGTGCTCCTGGGCTGGATCTAAAGATGTCATTTTAGATTCCCCTTTGCCAGTCCATTTCCTAGATTCTTTTTATCATTCTTAATTTAGTCATTCTTTTTAGAATAGTATATTTTTCGCAGTTTCCTACGAAGGGTGAGATATAGGAATTAGATATATTTTGATTTGCAAATTGGAAACTGGCTTTGTTCTTATCCTTGTACTTGATTTTTAATTTGGTTAGGTATAGAAGGCTGTGTTGAAATAATTTAATCTCCAAATTTTGAAGGCATTGCTGAAGTATTGCCTTTTTTTTTTGTAACCAACCTCATTTCATTTTAATTTTATTAATGTCACACTGAAAGGGTAGAACCTTGAAAAACAGAATCAAATGGCATTATTACTTACTAAGACTAACATAAGCTACCACAACCAGAAGCCCTTGCTGAATCTGTAAGATATACAATTGAAGTATTGCCTTTTAATGTATGGTGTTGCTATTGAGAACTTTTATACTGTTCTGATTCCCCATCTTTTGTACGGAGAAATCTCATCCCTTTCCAGATTGTTAGAATCTCCACTATTTCTAGTATTGTGAAATTTCACAATGCTTGTTTGTCTCTGTCTCTTTCTTTTACTTTTCATTGTGCTGGGCAGCTTGTGGGTTCTTTTAATCTAGATATTCATGTCTTTCACTTTTGGTTATTTTTGTCTGCCTGCCCTCTTCCCCTTTTCTCCTCTATTATCTCTTTCTGAAATTCCTATTAGTTAACTTTTCTTTCCCATTTTTCATGTCTTTGCCTTTTGGCCTAATTCCTAGGGACTTTTTTCAATTACTTTTTTTTTTTTTTTTTTTTTGGTGTGGAGGGGCCCTTCTATTTTTAACATTTATTTTTCTTGTTTTCACATTATTTTTTATATAGCTGATCTATTTACAGATATTATAGTTGAACGTTTTTTTCTTTCTGAAATTAGATTTGTTTCCTCTGAATTCCCCAAAGCTCACCCTTTCTATTTTTCTTTCTCTGTTTGTTTTTTTCCTATCATATTGAAAGCTTTTATCAGATGGTTGTAGTCCTAGATTAGCTGTTCATATTAAGAATAAAAGTCAGAATATTCATTGGAATTTTTTTAGCCTACGTAGATGGAGTTTGGTGCACTGTGGGCTTTATTATGGCTTGAACAGGTGGTGTTCTGACCCATTAGGTGGAAGATGCTGTCAGAGTATCTGGAATTTCTTAACATTATTCAGTCCTTTAGAGAAGAACCCTCTCACCTCCTGCCAGGGCAGGGAGGAACATATTAGCTGCTGGTATTGTGGGTACGGGGTGTCTGTCAGTACCAATATTCAAATGTAGACTTTCCGCTTACTCCTTATTTGATAGGGCACCTTACTCCAGCCTTTTATATTATGCTGGAAGCCTGAGCCTGGAAATTTTACTTCAGTTCCTTGAGAGAACAGCCTCCAGTCTCCTACAGCGAATGGGTTGTGACTTTGTAGGCTACAGGAAGAGATCTAGGGTTTCATTGTGTTGTATACAGATTTTCAATCACTCACCTCGTTTTTCAAGTTTTTTCCTTAGCAAAGGCACCTAGTGGCAGGGCTCAGAGCCTCATGGGAGGTCTGTGGGACCTTTTTTTTTGCCTCTAGTCCCTTCTCTGTGTGTGTTTAAATGATAACTTCCTCCTTTTACTAAGTCAGTTATGTCATTTTCTTGTTTGTTTGTCATTGTAGATTAATACTATTTATACTTTACTATGAACAGTCTGCCATTTTTCACCAGAATTGTCTTTGTTGTCTTGTTTTTAGATCGTTTCATATTTATAATTTTTAGCCTGCATAATCTTCTATCAGTATAGTAAGACATTAATTAACCATCCATTACTGTTGAAAATTTAGCTTGACTCCATTTTTTTTGTCATTTTAATTAAAGTAACCCAAAATACCGCTATAAGCAGTGTTTCAAAATTATATTATCTTCATATGGTAATTTCTTTGCTGGAAGGGATTGTGTAGCTCTTTATGGATGTGGAATCGAGGTTAATTTACATACTTTTGGGCACACAGCTCATAAGTGGTATAACTAGGATTTACATCTAGGTGGCAATCTGGCACTAGTCTGTCCTCTTGACCACTGAACTCTGCTGTACCTCCAATGAGTTAAACCTTTTGGCTAAGATACTGTTACTTGAAGTGTTTTTCAAATTGCAATGCTTTATTCACTATTAAAAACTAGCAAGGTGAACATTTTTTGTATAAGAAAATGTGTTAAATAATGTTTTTTTTTCCCTAGTTTGTAGTCTTTCATCTGGAAAATTTGGAACGTTGCTTAGTGGCTCGTGGGATACCACAGCTAAAGTCTGGCTAAATGACAAATGCATGATGACCTTACAGGTAGAGTAGTTCTATGTGAATATTCTAGATGATAATAATTAAATTTAAAGATTCTGTGGCTACTTAGATTGATACCCTTTTTATTCATAGGGTCATACAGCTGCAGTATGGGCAGTAAAAATATTACCTGAACAAGGCTTAATGTTGACTGGATCAGCAGACAAGACTATTAAACTGTGGAAGGCAGGAAGATGTGAGAGGACTTTTTCAGGTAAGATCAGACTACATAACTTTTATAATCTCAGAATTTATTATTTACACATTTTTTCCTCAAACATTTGGAAGCTTGAAAATAGTATTTGAAAGATATCAGTGTACTTGAACCACTAAATTTATATGAGTATAATATTTCTGACAGTTAATATTCCATATCTTTTTAAAAGATAAATAGAGGGACCTCTCATAAAACAAATAGCCATCTGATAAGCTATAATATGTGTATGTACTTTTATGTATTACATGTATGTAATTTTGGGTGTGCAATTATGTTTTTGGCTGTCGTTTTAATATATTCAGCCTGAAACTTCAAAGTATAATCCTTACTGATAATGGATTAGTATTGTTATCTTTTGGAGGGAAGCATCATTAATGTTTTTAGTATTATTGAATTCTTTTGTTTAATTGTAACAGATTTCATGCTTTGCTTATGCTGTAGTTAATGGTGGCTAGACCTGTTAAGCCCCAGTTATAAAATAACTTTTATGCTAACACATCTACTACCTAATAGTAATATCACTGAGTTTACTGGGGGCAGGGCAGCCCTTAACTTTCTGGTGTGTATCTTTTTTTTATTGTTCTTCTCTTTTTATTTTCTCCTTTAAAGTTGATTATAACCGTGAATTATACTGAAAAAAGTCCCTTTGTGCGGATAAAGTTATTGGTAAAGGGAAAAATGGATGAATTAAAACCAAGCATTTCTCTCTTACCTCTTCAGTATATGCAGTATATCTATGCATTGTCATTATTAGTCTTTGATAGCTAATCTAAATCAATAAATAGTGAGCATGGAAATATTTTTTACTTATGCTTTTATTAAATCACAGGATTCAGAAAATATTTGTCTTTTAAAAAAATTGTGGTGACCCCTTCTACAGTGCCTCAGTTTATATAAAAGAAATGAAATTTTGCCAAGTTTTTGAAAATATTTAAAATCCTTTGGTAAATAATATATATTCTTCCCCGTTACATAATTTAGACCCTAATGGACATTCATTCCATAAAATTTTGCTTTTTTAAAATGTGTTAATAATTGATTGTTGCATCATTTTAACATCAGCAAATGCTGATATACGTTGTGACATGTTATCATTGATATAGTACCAGTATTTGAACTCAGTTGATCAGAGGAATGGAATTCTGAAGCAGGAAACTGGAATTCTAGATTTAACCTGGTCACTAATTGTGGGGTTTTGGATAAATTAACCTCTCTCAACCTTATCTTTTATATCTAAATAAAATTTGCTTATCTATGATAAAGGTTTGTATTTCAAACTTAAATATTTGGAATCTTTTTGTAATCTTAATTTTTATTGGTTTTCTCTAGTGCTTTATAAATATTCATTTCAGTATCATGAGGGAGAGTTTTAGGGGCTATTTACTCTTGTATATTTGAATATTATATATTTGATGAGTTATTCTTGTTATCAGGAAAGAAAAGTTGAAAATTAATTGGCAAGTGAAAACAAAGAATTGTTAGATGAAAATTATGTTTCTGGAGGATTTGGAGAAAGAATTTAGAGGCAACATGATAAATATAAAATAACTTCTCAGGGCTGGTGATGAAAATATTGCCAGACCTAAGCTACAAGTTTTGTTACCAGGCCTTTCTACAGAAAAATATGATTTTCTCTAATTTGAAAATAAGTTTTAACTACTCACTGATGTTTTATATATATATATATCAGTGAAATATATAGACCCATCAACCAAATAATCCATTTTATTAATAAGTGTTATTTTTAACATAGGACATGAAGACTGTGTAAGAGGCCTGGCAATTTTGAATGAAACAGAATTTCTTTCCTGTGCAAATGATGCTAGTATTAGAAGGTGGCAAATCACTGGAGAGTGTCTTGAAGTATATTATGGGCATACAAATTATATTTATAGTATATCTGTCTTTCCAAATTGTAAAGGTAAGATTATTTCATGCTATGTCTTTAAAATAATGTATTGAATATATTCTGTACCATTCATTAGAGTGAGGGAAGCAGGGATTACTGATTACGTAAATGGATTTATCATCTGTGAATTGAATAATTTAGTAACTTCATTTCATGAATATGTTTTTCCTAAAGAAGGAAATTGTATGGTCATCTTTATATTTAAATTAATTGGTTGTATAGTAAAAAGATCGTGGGTGTCTGAGGAAAGGTTTTGTATAATGTAATGGTGCAAGTTATGGTATATATAAGATATGGAATGTATGTGAAGGGAATTCTTGCTATTGTTTATGGTGTAAATGAAAAATGTGTAAAATTTAAAACTGTAATTTTAAAGTTTGGGGGTTTAAAAGCCTCAGGGTACCTATCTAGAAAGATGATATGTGTAAAGGTATTTAATTTTATTTATTCAAACTAATTTTTCTCACATTCATTAATTTTAGATTTTGTGACAACAGCAGAAGACAGATCTCTGAGAATCTGGAAACATGGGGAATGTGCTCAAACAATCAGACTTCCAGCTCAGTCTGTATGGTGCTGCTGTGTGCTAGACAATGGTGATATTGTGGTTGGTGCAAGGTATTTATATTCTAATCAATCAATCAACTATTTACTATGTGTCTAGTCCTTGATAGGTACTATAGTAGACAGACAAAATCAGGTGCACATTTTTACTAGTGCACAGAACAGTAGCAGGTGTAACTGCTTTTACATTAATGATACATGATACATTACATTAGTACTGAAAGTTGTGCAGTTGAAAGATCAAATACAGAGGAAGTTAGAGACAATAGAGATTGATGTAGGTAAACTTTCTGGTGGAGAAGAAAACTTATGCTGGATTTTGAAAGTTAATAAGAAAGGAAATGAGAATTTTTGTTAAGGAAACTGTAAGTAAGTATGTGACAGACTGTGCTGTGTGTAGGAGATGAAGGAAAAGAGTAGAGGACTAATTCTGGAAAATAGTGAATAGTTAGGTTGTTGGGCAAGATGATTTAATTATGGAGAGTCTTGAATGCCAGGCAATTGTTAGATTTGTTTCGTGGCCTGATGAACCTATTGTATTCTTGTATTATAAGCAAGAAATGCTGTGATTGAAACAGAAGTTATGCTTTATTAAATATGTAAGTTGGCTTTAACTAGTGATAACAAATGGACAGAAAAACAAACTAGAAAGCAATTGTAATAGGAGTGTGAAGTTATGAAATTTTGGCTTTATGCAGTGGCACTGCATAAAGAAATAAATGCATGAGATAATTTAGAGGAAAAATGACCAGAAAGAGGATGAAAGAGAAGGTTAAACATACAAACTTTGATAATTGGAAGTTCTCCACTAATAAAAATGGAGAAGTGAGAGAGAAGGGTTTGGAACTTCAAGGGATGACTTCAGTTTCGGACTTTCTAAGATCTAGAACAGGGGAACAGTGGGTCCCAGATACTTGAAGTGGAGCCTAGTATAAGAACTGAGATAGAAGATGAAGAGTTACATAAAACTGTCCAAGTCAACCAGCAGAACACCTTTCTCTGAGGATAAGAAATAAGAAAAGGAGGAACAGGAAGTAAAGACTGAATTTTTTTTTAACTGTGAAAAATAACAATGTATACAAAAAAGCAGTACATTTCAAAGCACACTGCAACAATTAGTTATAGAACAGATTTCAGAGTTTGGTGTGGGTTGCAGTTCCACAATTTTAGGTTTTTCCTTTAGCTGCTCCAAGATACTGGAGACTAAAAGAAATGTCGATATAATGATTCAACAGTAATACTCATTTGTTAAATCCTATCTTCTCTATTACAATTCCACCCTCTCCTTTGATCTATTTCCCAGTCTTTAAGGGTATTTGAGCTATGTCCTTTCTAACTTTTTCATGTTGGAATTGGAAAGGGCTATCAGTAACATGGGATAGCAGAATGGAACTGGTTGATATTCTGGAGAGGCTGGCCCTCTGGGTTTCAGGACTTATCAGGCCTAAGAACCATCTAGAGGTTGTAGGTTTCTAGAAAGTAATTATAGTGCATGGAACCTTTGTAGAATCTCAGATAAGCCCTAGGTATTCTTCAGGGTTGGCAGGTATGGTTTTGGTTGGGCTTTGGCAAACCATGATAAATAGCAGTATCTAGCTGAAGCTTGGAATTTGAGTAGCCTCCAGAGGAGCCTCTTGACTTTATTTGAACTTTCTCAGCCACTGATACCTTATTTGTTATAATTCTTTTCCCCCTTTTGGTCAGGAAAGCATTGTTGATCCCATGGTACTAGGGCCAGTCTCATCCTGGGAGCCATATCCCATGTTGCCAGGGAGACTTTTTAAAGACTGAATCTTATGATATACTCTGGATAGAGAAAGAGAAGCCAATAGGACAATAGATCCAAACAGAGCAAGGAATTAGGGTGTTGAAATTCAGGGAGATGGAGAAGGATAGAGTTTATATGTAGATTATCGTCAGTATCAGAAAGTAATTCAGGGATCAAGAAGTTGAAAGTTAGAAAAGCTTTTGGGGAAGGGGTAAAGAGTGTGGTATGTGTGAGTTTTTCTTTATTTCTTTTTCTGGAGTGATGTGAATGTTCTAAAAAATGATCATGGTGATGAATACACAACTTATGTGATGATATTGTGAGCTATTGATTGTATACCACATTTTTGAGTTCTCAAAAAATTAATTAATTTAAAAAAAAAGACTTTTGGATTTTGTCCGAAAGATGTTTAGTGACTTTTTTTGACATCATGTTTGGTAGTGAATGACAGAAAAGATAAGAGGAAATAGATCAAGGGTTGTTTGAGGAAATAGATGAAGAAAAGGATTGTAGACTATACTCTGATATTGCAGACAAGAAGGGAAAGAAGGTAACAGCTAGAACGGTAATGGTCTAATAAAATGGAGGCTGAAATGGGGGGTTGATTTGTTGGTTTAGTTCTTTTTTTATTTCTTTTATATGCACATTTGAAGTTAAAAACAAACCAACTGAAATGGTAAAATTGATGTTTGCAGAAGGTTAAGAAGGAAGCACATTTCTGGTATTATTAGGTAGGTTTAATATGGTCAAAAATGACTAACCTGCCCCCTCACTGCCAAAATTTAGAAATCATGGGAATCAAGTCATTTTTCTGAGACAAAGGTGGATGGCTATCATCTAGTCCAAACGCGAGGCATTTCTTTTTTTTTTGTTTTCTGGATTGAGGTCACGTCACTAGTCAGTGGTATGGTAATGAACAGATACTGAACATCTTCTGTATTATAAGGGTTAGGTTGGGTTTTTTATCTCTTTCTATATAAGCCAGGCCACTGTCCTATGTTATATAGTAAAATCTATATAATATTTTCTTTAAAAGTATATGGTGTGTCTCTAGATTTTTATAATGGTAAATATCTAGCTTTGAATTGAAAAGAGCATTAAATATATATTTCTTTATCCTTTGCCAGTAACTTCTTAAATAGTCTTTATCCTCCCTGTGCTTTGTTTTAGAAAGTTATAGAGGGTAGAGTGTGCTGAAGTCAGCATAGTACTATATTTGTCAATAACTGTATTTGTTATATTCACAATAGATTGCTTTGAGTCTTTCAGGTATAATAATAATATTAATACTATGACAATATCTTTTAAAATTAGTTTGTTTTTCCTTATAGTGATGGTATTATTAGAGTGTTTACAGAATCAGAGGATCGGACAGCAAGTGTGGAGGAAATCAAAACTTTTGAAAAAGAACTCTCTCAAGCAACCATTGATTCCAAAACTGGTGATTTAGGAGATATTAATGCTGAGCAGCTTCCTGGGAAGGAACATCTGAATGAACCTGGTAAATATTTCATTGTATCTAGTATTTGCCTTTTTTTTTTCTTTCCATATTTGTCTTTGGAATAATTAAATGATTTTTAAGCAAGAATTGTTTTGCTAATTATTCAGTATTATTTTCACTGCCAGGTACTAATTTTTCAGGATTTTTATTATCACACATAACCACTATCAATGTGACTGTTCTTATCTGTCTCACAGTTTAGACAGAAATCTTTTTATTTTTTTAATCCCCCAACACTCATACAAAAGAGGTACTTATAAGTCAGTCATTTAATACTTTTTGGCTGATTGGATTACCTGAGAGAATTTTTGTAGACTAAAAATAAAAGTGAGTTTAAATAAATCAGTATTTGCTTAATGAATTGGAGATCATTTGAGTTTGAAATCAGGGAACAGTTGTCTCAAAGGAAATCTAGTATTGGATATATTACTGACTCATTATGCCAGTGAATCTCCAAGTATGTTGTGTGGACTCCTGAAACATCTGAGAGCCTTTCGGCATGTGGACTTAAGTCCATGAAGTCAAAACTCATTTTATAATAATACTAAGATGTATTTGCCTTTTTTACTGTTTAACATTTGCACTTATGGTGCAGAAGCAATGATGGGTGAAACTGCTGTCCCTTAGCACACAAAGCATGAGTTGCCCTTAAGACTGTCTTTAATCAGGCAGCAAAAATTGTTAATATTATTACATCTTGACCCTATAATATCTTTTTAATATTCTGGGCGATAAAATGGTAAGGACAGATAAAGAAAAACAACGTGCCATGGTGTCTCAAGGAAAAGCATCCATGCAGTTGTTTGAATTGCACGCTAAACTAGCACTTTTTCTTATGTAATGCCATTTTTATTTGGAAAAATGACTTATTTTTTAGGCTTGGATATTTGGCAGACATTTTTTGAAAACCAGCAAAGTGAGCCTGTCACTTAAAGGAAAACAACTGACAGTATTTCCAAAGATAAAATTTAAACTTACAGTTAAAAATGGGAATTTTCACTGGTAGAATTCTCGGTTGCCATGCCAAAGACCTGGGTTCGATTCCCTGTGCCTACACATGCCAAAAAAAAAAAAAATGCTGACATTTTGCAGAAATTGTATCTGCAAGTGAGTTTGACAGCTTCTCTGTACTCAAATATCACTCTGAAGAGATCAGAGGAAGTACTAACGATTACAGTTTTTAAAATATTGAATAATAAAATATGTAGAGACATGGGAAATTTGCAGAACTCGCGAACCAGTATTTCCCAAATGTGAAATGTCACAAAATCATGCCTGGCTAAAAGATACATTCAAAATGCAAGATAGACCAATGGGTTTCAGTGCAATTGAGCATAAAAAATTCATTGATAAGGTTTCACATTCCACATTGTAACTTTTAGGAAACTATCACTTGTAGAATCCACGCTTATCTGAAAAGGCTATTAAATTAATCCCCTCTTTTTCAAAAACATACCTGTGTGGGTCTAGATATTCTTCATGTATATCAACCAGAACAACAAATTGTAATAGATTGGATACCAAGATAGATATCCTAATCTGGCTTTCTTCTGTTAAGCAGTACATTAAAGAGATTTGGAAAAATGTAAGAAAATGCATCTTCTCACCAAAATTTTTAAAATCTAGTTTTTTTCATAAAATGTTATTTAATATGTAATAAATTTATTATTATTTTAAATGAATTAAATATTTTTTAAACTCAATTTTAATTTCAAATACATTTATTCAAACCAGTAAATATAACTCACATAGACAAAAGCTCTTTGAATTTTCAGTAACTTTCATAACTATAAAGGGATCTCGAAACCAAAAAGGATCTTGAAAATGAGCACCACTGTATATACCATGTTTTTAATATTCTTATAATTCCTAAGAATGTAGCATTTTGTCAATATATAGACACTAAACAAATATTTACTAATCACCAACTGTTTGCCAGAAATTGTTTAGGGGAATGTAGAAGATAACAAAAGGGACACAAATCCCAGTTCTCATAAATTTATAAGCTAGTAGGGAGAGAGAAGATAATTAACAAGAAAATGTATCATTATGTCTGATAATGATAAGTACTATGGGAAAAATAAAGCAGGATTCCGGGCTAGTTTGTAATATTAAAGATAATGATTGGGGAATTTGTGATACATGGGATAGCACTAGGTACTATAGCAAATAAATGCAATCTCAGTGGCTTAACACAAGTTTATTTTTTGCGCATTTAAAGTTCAGTTGCTGGTAGACATGGTAGGTGTGTGTATGTTTGTGGAGTAGTCCTGCTCCTTATAGTTATTCATGATCACAGGCTGTAAATAAAGCCACCACTTCATCATATATTTCCCCAGCCAGCAGATGGGAAGGAGAGTAGAGGGTGATAGGCTAGGCATGTAATTGGTATATATCGTGTATACCCAGATTCCACTGACTTAGTTGTGTGACATCAAGGAACTTTAAAATACAAGGGGGCTGAATAATGTAGTCTCTGGCTGGACAGCTGCAGCTCTACCTTATGGAATAGGAACATGACTCTTTGGAGGACAGCCTACTGTCTCTGGCACTGAAGACCTTGCTGGGACCAGGTGAAATCTGAATAAGTTGTTAAGGAGTCAAGGAAACAAATCCTGCTGAATCTGGGTGAAAAGCATCTAGGTCAGAATAAAGAGCAGTGGCACCATGGCGGAAGTGGTATGGTGGTAGGAGGGAAGGGAAAGTAGGAGATGAGTTCAGAGAGAAAATGGGGTTGGTGGTAGGCAGATTATATTGGGCATTTGTATGCCACTCCAAGAACATTGGCTTTTACTAAGAGTAAGAGGGGAAGCCACTGAATAGTTTTTTGTTTTGGGGGTGCATGGGCCCAGAATCAAACCTGGGTCTCCTGTATGGCAGGTGAGTATTCTACCACCGAAGCACCATGTACCCTTCACTGAATAGTTTTGAGCAGAGGAGCATCAGGACTTACTTGAGCTATTGCCAGATTCAGTATAGACTATAGGGGGCAGGGATAAGAAGCTTTTAAATTACCCTAATGAGAAATAATGGTGACTTGTTCCCAGAGGGTAGCAATGGAGATAATAGTAAGAATAGGTAGTTATTTAGATATGTTTCAAAGGTAGAACTGATAGAATTTGTTGAAGGATTGGCTATAGGGTTGAGAGACAGTGAAATCAGACTCTTACCCTTTTTGACCTGAGCAACGGAAAGAATGGAGGGTCATTTAATGAAATGAAATGTGATCCTAGGAGATAGTAATATAAAACTTTATTTTCTATGGGCCATTTTCTTTGTTATGGAATTTAGTTTTTTTTTTTAATCTTCATTTATTTAATAAAATTTCCTTTTAAGCCTTACTTTCTTTCTGTAGAATTACGTTCTCAAATCTTCTGTTTAATAACATTTTCTTTTAAACAAAAATGCATATTCTCTTTACTGTGTAAATTCTAATATTAAGAGTTTTCTGTCTAAATGTTTTTGGATTTCACTGCAATTTTACCTTTCCTTCTTAAATTTCTTATTTTAAGGTACTAGAGAAGGACAGACTCGTCTAATCAGAGATGGGGAGAAAGTCGAAGCCTATCAGTGGAGTGTTAGTGAAGGGAGATGGATAAAAATTGGCGATGTTGTTGGCTCATCTGGTGTTAATCAGCAAACATCTGGAAAAGTTTTATATGAGGGGAAAGTATGTCAACTTTTACTTTCTAATTACCATTATCTTAAAGCATTAGGTAAATTAAAGGTTTTCTTTTCTCTCTTCCCCATGCCAATAAAAATTCTTTGGTGTTTTGACATTAAAATACATTCTGTGGGGAAAATTCTCTCTTCTGCCTGTCTTTAAATAATTAAAAAAAAAATTCCTTTCCATTTGGGAATGCTGTATTTAATAGCCAAGTAAGTTGTTGGTTGTCTTTTAGTAGTTACCATACAAAAACCATTTCTAACTATTTTGAATTAGGAACTTTTGTCCTACCTTTCATCTTATAGGTAGCCTGGCTATAATTCAACTCAACAAAACATGAGGGAGCCTGCAAGGCAGTGTTTACAATGCCAGTGTGTTTTGGTGAGCAGGGCATGATAACAGCTAGTATTTTTGGCTTTGAAATCAACCAATTGGAAACTCTCTTTTGGTCTTAGCCTTAATATAGATATAGACATACCTCTCTTTATTGTGCTTTGCAGACAATGCATTTTTTACAAGTTGAAGGTTTGGGGCAACCCTGCAAGTCTACTGGTACCATTTCTCTAACAGTATATGCTCACTTTGTGTCTCTGTGTCATATTTTGGTAATTCTCACAATATTTCAAACTTTTTATTATTATTATATTTGTTATGGTGATCTTTGATGTTACTCTGTACTTGTTTTGGGGTACCACAAACCATGCCCTTATAACCTGTGAACTTAATCAGTAAGCGTTGTATATTCTGACTGCTCTACCAACAAGTTGTTCCCCTGTCTTTCTCTGTCTCTTCTGGCCTCCCTATTCTCAGAGAAACAATACTGAAATTAAGCCAGTTAATAACCATAGCTATAGTGTCCTTTAAGTGTTCAAGTAAAAAGTAAAGAGTCACATGTCTCTGATTTTAAATGAAAAACTAGAAATTAACCTTAAGGAAGGCATATCAAAAGCCAAGATAGGCCAAAAGCTAGGCCTCTTATGTCAAACAGTTAGCCAAATTGTGAATGCAATGTAAAAGTTCTCGAAGGAAATTAAAAGTGCTACTCCAGGGAACACATGAATAATAAGAAAGCAAAACAGCCATATTGCTGTACGGAGAAAGTTTTAGTGGTCTGTATGGAAGATCAAAACAGCCATTCTAGTCCCTGAATCCAAAGCCTGATCTGGAGCAAGTCCCTAAATCTGTTCAATTCTGTGAAGGCTGAGAGAGGTAAGGAAGCTACTGAAGAAAAGTTCGAAGTTAGCAGAGACTGGTTCATGAGGTTTTATGGTGTTCCCATAACATCAAAGTGTAAGGTGAAACAGCAAGTGCTGATATAGAAGCTGTGGTTATCAAGAAGACCTAGCTAAGATAATTGATGAAGGTAGCTACACTAAACAACAGTTTTCAGTATAAATGAAACAGGGTTCTATTGAAAAAAGATGTCATCTAGGACTTTCATGGCAGTAGAGGAGAAGTCAATGCCTGGCTCTTCAAAGCTTCAGAGATCAAACTGACTTTCTTGTTACGGGCTAATGCAGCTGGTGACTTCAAGTTGAAACCCATGCTCCCTTATCATTTTGAAAATTCTAGGGCCTTTAAGAATTATACTTAATCTACTCTACCTGTGCTCTATAAATGGAAAAACCTAATGACAGCACGTCTTTTTACAACAGGGTGTGCTGAATATTTTAAGCTCACTACTGAGACCTCAGAAAAGATTCCTCTCAAAATATTACTACCTAAAAACATAAGGGTAAGGAAGACAGTGTCTATATTTTAGAACCACATATACTTTGAGACCAATGGAAGAAAGGTTTATTTGATCTGGAACTGAAATTTTCTGCCATGCATAATCGAATTCAACCTATCTGTATAGCTCATTTGAACAATTGAAACACAGAGAGCACAGAATGAGAAAGAGGTCCTTTAATCCTGTATAGATTATTGTAATGCCTGGAAACATCCTAGAGTATCTTAAGCAGATAATCAAAAAGTATTGGCAGAGTCCCTGAGGGGGCGGAGAAAGACTATGGAACTATTAAATCTTACCATCAGGGAACCCCCTGATACTGTTTCAAACTTTAGGGACACCCAAATCAATAGGCCATGCCCTTGATCATGAGGCTTACTCTTGTGAAAGCTTATGTAGGTAGTTGAGAAGCTTAGACTACCTATAGGCATGCCTGAGAGTTACTTCTGGAGAATCTCTGTTGTTACTAAGATGTGGCCTCAGTCTCTCTAAGCCCAACTCTGCAAGTGAAATCATTGCCCTCCCCACTACGTGGGACATGACATCCAGGGGTGGAAGTCTCCCTGGCCACGTGAGAGATGACTCCCAGGGATGAATCCAGACCTCCATGGGATCAACAATTACATCCTGACCAAATGGGGGAAAAGAAGTGTAACTGATAAAATATCAGTGGCAGAGAGAGTTCAAATAGAGTCAAGAGGCTACTGTGGAGATTGCTCTTAAGCAATCTTCAGGTAGACCTTGCTACCTATCATAACCTGCCAACCCCCAACCAGGACCACTCCAGCCAATCCTAAAGGACACCTAGGGCAATTTATAAGATTCATCCAGGGTTTCAGGCACTAGAGTAACTTGCCAGAAACCTACAACCTGGGTCTGTGGTCCAGATAAGTCCTGAAACTTGGCCCAGCCTCCCCAGAACATCAGATAGTTCCATATTAGTGACAGACCCTTCTAATATAAAAAAAAATTTAGAATTGCCACAGCCCAAACAACCCCAATGAGAGGTGTGTAAAGATCAAGGTGATGATGGAATTATACATAGAAGGTAGGACTTAACAAATGAATATGAATGCTGAATCATTAAATTGATATCTCTTTTAGTCTCCAGTGTTTTAGAGCAGCTAGAAGTAAAAACCTAAAATTATGAAATTGTAACCCATGTTGCAGTCTGAAGTATGTTCTACAAGTAATTGTGGTGCTGTGCTTGGAAATCTGTAGCTTTTTTGTATATATGTTATTGTACACAAAAAAAAAAGGAAAAAAAGTCGATTGTGATGATAAAAAAGTATTCAAGTCCCCTAGCCTCCTATATTCTGGAGCAGCTAGAAGGAAACATACGAGAGGATCGTATGGTAGCCCATGACAAACTCTGGAATCTATTCTCTGTCCACTTTTTGAAGAGTGTGGGATCTAACCTGTAAACACTTTTTGAAGAGTGCTTTGAAAACTATTGCTTTTTAATTTCTTTGCTTTGTATATACGTTATACTATACAATAAAAAAAGTTTAAAAAAATATTACTGCCTAAGGGAAAAAAAGTTACTGCTTATTGACAATACACTTGACCACTTAAGAGCTCAAGAGCTCTGATGGAGATGTTCAAGAAGATGAATGTTGTTTTCATGCCTGCCAACACAACATCCAGTCTGCAACCCATGGATCACAGAGTAATTTTGGCTTTCATGTCTTATTTTTAAGAAATACATTTTTAAGAAATGCATGGTTATAGCTGTTATAGATAGTCATTCCTCTGATGGATCTGGTTAAAGTAAATTGAAAACCTGGAAAGGATTCACCATTTTAGATGCCATTAAGACCATTCATGAAACATGGGAGGAGATCAGAATACCAAAATGAACAGATGTGGATGAAATTATTACAACTCTCATGGATAACTTTGAGGGGTTCAAGATTTCAGTGAAAAATGTAACTGCAGACGTGATGGAAATAGAAGAGAGCTAGAATTAGAAATAGAGCCTGAGATGTGCCTGAATTGCTATAAACTCATGATAAAACTTTAATGGATAAAGAGTTGCTTCTTATGGATGGACAAAGAAAATGGTTTCTTGAGATGGAGTCTACTTCTGATGAAGATCCTGTGAACATTGTTGCAGTGACAACAAAGGATTTAGTTTATGAGGTAAACTTAAGATAGAGCAGGGTTTGAGGATCGATTCCAATTTTGAACAAGCTGGGTGGTAAAATGCTTTTAAACAGCATCACATGCAACAGAGAAATCTTTGTAAAAGGAAGAGTCAGTTGATGTGGGCAAACTTCATTGTCTTCTTTTAAGAAATGGCCACAGCTACCCTGACCTTCATTAACATCCTTCTTGATCAGTCAGTAGCCTAGCCATCTACAATCAAGGCAAGACCTTCCACCAGCAAAAGGATTCCAACTCACTGTAGGCTCAGGTTATGGTTAGCATTTTTTAGCAGTATTTTAAAATTAAGCCATGTACATTGTTTTTTTTTTAGACATAACACTTTTACATAATTAATAGACTACAGTATAGTGTTAACATAACTTTTATATGTACTGGTAAACCAAAAAATTCATGTGACTTTTTTCATGTGCAATATTTGCTTTATTGTGGTGGTGGGGAGCTGAACCGACAATATCTCCAAGGTATGCCTGTAGCTATAATACACACACACAATAAAGTAGATAAATAAAATACTTATTTTGGAGAACCTCTTTTGTTGCTCAGATGTGGCCTTTCTCTCAGCCAACATGACAGGCAAACTCACTGTCCTCCTTCTCCCAGGGGTGTGGACCTTCCTGGCAATGTGGAACAGAAATCCTAGAATGAGCTGGGACTCAGCATCAAGGGATTGAGAAAACCTTCCTGACCAAAGGGGGAAGAGCAAAATGAGACAAAATAAAGTGTTAATACTAGCTGAGAGATTCCAAACAGAATCGAGAGGTTGTCCTGGAGGTTATTCTTATGCGTTATATAGCTCTCACCTTTTTAGTTAAGGTGTAATGGAGAGGCTGGAGGGAACTGCCTGAAAATGTAGAGCTGTGTTCCAGTAGCCATGTTTCTTGAAGATGATTGTATAATGATATAGCTTTCGCAGTGTGACTGTGTGACTGTGAAAACCTTGTGTCTGATGCTTTTATCTACCTTATTGACAGATGAGTAAATCATATGGATTAAAAATAAATGAATAATAGGGAGAATAAATGTTAAAATAAATTTAGTAGATTGAAATGCTAGTAATCAATGAAAAGGAGGGGTAAGGGGTATGGTATATATGAATTTTCTGTTTTCTTTTTATTTTTCTGAATTGATACAAATGTTCTAAGAAATGATCATGATGAATATACAACTATGTGATGATATTGTGAGTGATTATATATCAAGAATGGAATGATCATATGTTAAGAATATTTGTGTTTGTACGTTGTTATGTTGAATAATAAAGAAATTTAAAAAAATACTTATTTTGCAGCATATCTCAAAGTAACTGTAGGTGGTCACTGTTAACTAATCTTTATGTAAAGAATAGGATTGCATTTTGGAGAAAGTCTCTTATTAAAGGACACAATAACATCTGTATTATTACCTGTATGTCATTTGAGATATATATAAACAGCTTATTAATCACATCTTCTTTTTATATTTCTATTAAAGGAATTTGATTATGTTTTCTCAATTGATGTCAATGAAGGTGGACCATCATATAAATTGCCATATAATACCAGTGATGATCCTTGGTTAACTGCATACAACTTCCTACAGAAGAATGATTTGAATCCCATGTTTTTGGATCAAGTGGCTAAATTCATTATTGATAACACAAAAGGTCGCATGTTGGGACTTGGAAACACCAATTTTTCAGATCCGTTTACAGGTAAATTAGGGTTTGTGGTAGGTTTATGTGCTTCTGTCAGTGTTGGTTGATTTTTTTTTTTTTTGTATGCTGTATGTCAGGGTCACATTTCATTATTTTTCCATGTAAGTATCCTGGTATTGCAGCACCATTTGTTGAATTTTTTGTTTGTTTTGCTGCATGTTTGTTATTTGGAAAGTGCATGGACTGGGAATTGAATCTGGGTTTCCCGCGTGACAGGTGAGAATTCTACCACTGAACTACCTTTGCCCCCTGCTGATTTTTTAATGTATTTAAAACTCCTATATGAATAGCCATTTAAATAAAAATAAAGATCTACAATAGTGTTTTATTTTCCATTCATATTTTTAAACCTCTAATTATGTAGTAATTCTGTATTTTATAGAAATAATTATAAATTTTTCTTTCAAAAAGTAAAGCCCTACTGTAAACCCAGTAAAATGAAGAAAGCTTAAAGAATTTCATTTTTTTCAAATAAAAAGAAATTTGTATGTTCTTTTATAATTGCTGTTTTAAATGCATATAGATAAAGATATAGATATAGATATATTTGATGACATTTGGCAAATTGAAATTCTGTCTTTTCATGAGACCAAATTGATTAGTTGTGTATCAACTCTAAGCTAAAGTGTGGGTAGTTTTAGTGTCTTGTGGGACAGAGGACAGGTATAAAAGCAGCTCGCTGTCTGGAGGTTTAACAGTTGCTGCTTTTTTGCTCTTCCTAAACTCTAACTTTAAGCATCTCTACACATAACTTTTTATGGACAGCTCAACAAAACAGTATACTCATACCACCCATTTGTAAACAGAGAAATGGTAATCTGTTTCCTTTGTAGCTCTCATCCCATTTGTAGTAGGTTGTAAGCTTCTGTAGACATAAATAGTCTTGTAAACAGTCTTGTTCCCTGCTGGATCCCCAGCACTGACTGCACTATTTTAAATTAATGATCCCAGGGGTTCTGTAAAAGATTAATATTTAAAGCCTGTAGTTTTGATAACAATGGCAACAGCAGAGAACCTAAGGAATTTGTATAGACACAGGAAAAAGATATTATTTAGGTCAGAGACCACCTGCAATTCTGTTTGTATATTGTAATTTGTAGCTATTTTTATCTTTAAGTTCTGGGCTAAGAGATAATTAAGTACTAAAATTAAAACAAAACTTGAAAAAATCATTGAAATGTTAGTTTCTTCTCAACTGTAAGAATTCTCATTATAATTTTTTCATTCTTTCATCTGTAACCCATTTTTCTGCTTTTCTCCAAGTGTAGAGTCTTACGATAAACATTGTGATATTTATCAACTTCAAATTTTGGTGCACCTCAGCTTTCCCTCTATTTTGTATGTACAGGTGGTGGTCGGTATGTTCCAAGCTCTTCAGGATCTTCTAACTCACTGCCTGCAGCAGATCCTTTTACAGGTGGGATGAAGTTTTGATTAATATTTTTCTCTTACTAAAAAACATTTTGCATTATATGGCTTTATATTTGGGAGATATCATCCAGTAACTGAAGATTCCCTAATCTATATTTCCAATTTTGATGTATCTCCTTTTCTTTAACTTCTCATTTTGCTTTTTCCTGGAGTATTTTTGTAGACTTCTCCATGGCTTTTAAATGGCATATTGTTAGAACTCATCATTTTCTTCAGTGGTCTTTCATCAGAGCAGAGTAGTTAAGAGCATCGGTTTAGAGTCAGACAGATCTTGGTTCAAAATGTGGCTCTACCACTTACTTGCTGTGAGAAATTGGCAAGTTACTTAACCACTCTGAGCCTATTTTTTTTATCTGTAAAATTAGATAATAGGGGAACCCATCAACCAAGAGACATACCATGAGTGCTATCACTGGTGAGAAGCTACAGATCACAAGCAAAGAAGGAGCCATGTGAGTCCCTGATATTGGATGGAGCAGTACAGTCAAGAAGTCTGCGTAGGCATACTTTGACTTAGAATGGAAGGAGACACTCCACCCAACTATCCAGAATTAGTCTTCCTAATCTAAGTTATTAATGGCCTTCATGAAGCCTTTGAAGTGTCGGTGTATCTCTTCAAAGTGAGTTTATTAACCAAGGTATGCATGCCTCTCAACGTCAACAATACTGGAAAAAAATTGCCAGACTTGGACTTTAATGCTGCTGAAGAAGTCTTTATTTTCAGAGTAGCTTTGGCATCTTGTATGATGCTACTGTTGCATGTTCAGCCAAAATGTCTGGAGTATATATCCAACTTGGGAAGAGATTCTCACCCTTCATAGCATCCAGTGGCCTTGCAAACTTACTACAGTGAGCTACAAAACTGACAACTTAAGTCCTCTCCCAACCATAGATTGGATTAACATGCAACATTGGACTGGGGTCATGGAGTTGCACATTGTTCTTGGTGAGCTTCCTTTCTCCTGTGAATGAATTGGCCCAGATACAAATGATTTCACACTGTGCATTGATCAGTATACTAAAATAACCAACTATCAAGTTAAATGCTGTGATGGTATAATGACTGTTAGGGAAGTCTTTGGTGACATAATGCAATTTGAAATGGTAGTAAGGATCTGAAAAATAGGTAAGATGATGAATTTATCTTTATCAGCCTGATTAGGCACAGTGATACCATGAAACTTAAATCCAGCGTGGTATCTAAATTTCTCAATGGAGGCTTTTTTTTCTGGAACAGGAAGAACAATCAATATGAACAGAATCAAGAAAACTCTTGGGGCCACCATAACCGGAGCATGTCTCACTGTTGCAAAGTGTCAACAGCTCTCAAGAGATACAGTGATTATGGAGATGTGCATGCTAAATGTCCTAGGGAATTATACATTCATTGGTTAGGATAACTGAACTGCACTATTAAATAAAGTGGATTTTAAATGATATAATGTTTGTAAAGTGTTTAGCAAAATGCCTGGAATATATTTTAGCACTCAATATGTATTAGCTACTGTTGATGTTGTTTTCTATAGTTACCAATGGCACTGGGACCTGAAACTTACCCCATATAGTTTGAAACTTGAGGTTCATTTTAATTCTTTTATTTTCCCCCTTCATTAATTTATGTTGTTCTCAAACTTCTAACGTGCATTAGAATGATCTGGAAAGGTTTTTAAATTACTTAACCCAAGGCTCTACCCTCAGAGATTGTGAATTACTAGGTTAGTGAGAAACTTAAAATACTCAATGCTGGATCCCACCTCCAAAGTTTGATTAAATGATCTTGGGTATGGTTTGCTTATAGGTATTTTTGAAAGTTCTCAGTTTATTTCCAAAAAGTGAAGCCAATTTGGAGAACTACTAGGTTTTGGGTGGGTCCTGGGAATCTACATATTGAACAAGTGGCTCTCATTCGGTTGGTCTAAGAACCACATTTAGAAAATGTCAGACCTCACTCTGCCACTTACTGGCTTAGTGCCCTGGGTGAGTTATTCAGCTCTCCGTTTCTAAAATATCAAGAATAATAATGTTACCTAATTAATATTTAAAGTAAGTATGGGCATATAAGATGCTTAGCATATTGGCTGGCATTTAGTAAAACCTCAACAAATGTACCTCACTAATTAATTATATTAATTAATTCTCTTTACATCTGAGGGTTTTTTGTTTGTTTTTTCTTAGCATTGTTTGCCTTTCTTTGTATGCCCTGGACCTGTTATACCAATTCCTAGATTATGTATTTGTAGAGGTTGGAACTATATCTCACCTTTCATCTTCCCACAAAGACTTATCTTTGTGGGAACACCTCCATATTCTACTGAGCCTCTCTCCACACTTGTTTTCAAAGTTCCTTTTTTTTTTTTTATTTTCACTGGAGAAGCAGCTGCAAATATAATCTCAAATGTTAACGGACTATTATTATAGTATCCTTAACTCTTGCCTGTCTCTTATTTTCTGATTCAGTTTACGTGCCAGCAAGAATTACTCGTCTTATCTAAAGCTAATCCTATTCCTTTACTTTAATATGATAATGTTCACATTTTCCTATTCTGTAAACTTTTAAATATCTTTCACTCTAATTTATTAATGCTTTGTAATTCATTAAATTTCTGTAATTATAATGTGTAGGGCATCTAATATTTTTATTGTAAGTTCAGAATTACTTTTTAGCTAACATTTATTGGACATTTGGTGCATGTCAGCACTATTTTAAGTATTTTCATGTATTAAAAAAATATAGTGCATTTATTATACATATAAAGATGGCAGTCTAAAATATAAGTAATTCTAAAAATAAGATATTCTTTATAAAGAACTTTATAATTTGTAGTTACGTATTCTTACTTGGAGTATTATTGAATTTTAGGAAGTGGTCGTTATGTGCCAGGCTCCACAAGTGTGGGAACTCCCATGACTGGAGTTGATCCATTTACAGGTAAAATACTTTTTGGCTTTTCCTTAGATTTTTAAAATTCAGTGACCTTTTCAGTGTAAATATTTTAAGAAAATTTGTATCATTTTCCTGCTTGAGGACTAATTACATAATAAAGACCAAGTTTCTTAGCCTGGCTGTAAGAGTTTTCTCAGAATTGTCTCACTGCTGCACATGAGAATCATCTAGGGAGCTTAAAAAAAAAAAAAAAAGGAATCCCACCCTCATTCCCAGAGATGGTCACTTGTTCTAATTGCTCTGAATTGGTTTTTGGCAAGAGTAGTTTTATAATTTTCCCATATACTTCTAATATATACAGCCAGGGATGAATACTGTTGTTCTACTTACTGCAGTAAGGCTGATCTCCTTTCTAGCCCTGTGTAATCTGTGCTTATTCCAACCTCTCCTCTTTAATTCTTAGTATGTTGAGAATGTTACTCAGTACATTGCACGTTGTTCTCTTTAAGAGAACCCAAAAGCATTTGCTTTTATGACTTAGGTCGGGGATTTTGGGTCTCCTGAGCCACCAGTTTTTGTTTATAGTTTTTGTTTTTATCTTTAGTATTAGAGCCTGACACGTTTATTGTTGAATATATAGAGACATATTTTCTTCCGTATTAGCTTTCAGTAAAATGCAGAGCTAGATTTGTGGTCCATTTCTTGGTAACAGATATCTTGGCATACTTCCCCTGCTTCATTATTTTATAATTTAAGGAATATGTACAAGAGAATATATGTATCATTATTTAAGTTAATAAGCATAATAAATAAACACCCACAAAGGTACCACTCTACTTAAGAATGAATTTGGCATGTGATTTTTTTAAGCTATTTTTTAATTGCAAAAGTAATATTAATTGGCAGTATGGGAGTATAACAGTGATTAGAATTATATGGACTCTGGAGTGAGGCTACTTAGATTCAAATGTCAGTTCTGCTACATTTTAGCTGTTTGACCTTAAACAAGTTATTTGTCCTATCTGTGCTTCTGTTTTTCTTAGAGTTGAGATATATCTACTTCCTAGATATTAAGAGTCTAAAATTGCAAAATTTATATAAAATCGCTTTGTATATAATCAGTGCTTAGTGATTGTTAGCTATACCCTGATGTGTTGTAAGAGTCTAAAGTTACTAGTGTTCCCTCACATTTTTCAGAAGTTATGATCTTCAGTGGTTTGGTGGGAATATTGGACCTTTATTTACCTTAGTCCAAGCTATTGTCATCTCTCACCTAGACTAATGAAATAGCCTCCTAATCGGTTTCTCTGTGGTCCACACTCTGCCAGTGATCTTTTTATAGTCTAACTATATGCCCTCTCTTGAAGCCCTTTAATGGTTTCCCATTGAATATTTTCTCTTGCCTTACATCACAGTCCTCTGTGCCTTTCTTCTGCCCAGCCATATGGCTTTGGTCAGTTTTCTTGAGCATGCAGTGCCCTTGTTTCTTAGGAGCCTATGTATAGCCTCTTTCTGGGAATACTTGCACTTTTTACTTAGTTCTTCAAACCATAAAATACTTTTTCTTTCCTTCTTTTTTTCTCTTTTATTTAATTTTATAATTCTTCTTAAGCGAACTCTGTTAAACTTTTATGGACACCCACATATACCCCTTACTAGATTACCCACTTTATTATAACTCTTGTTAAACCCTTTACTTTTCCTTCAGAGACCTTTTCGGTACTTAATTGTTTGGATATTTGATTAGCATTTGCATTATCTTCACCACAACTAGACTTTAAAGATTAGGAGTGTAGGCAGCATCTGTTGAGCTCATCTTTGATCATGTCAACATATAAATATTTTATGCTTTACAAAAAATTAGAATTCATTTTGTGCATTTACCTCATTACTTACTTCATCTTCCTTTATCCTCCATCTTCTGTTTCACGCTCAATATACTCAGATGATTAAAATAAATATTTTATTCAGATCTTTGCAAAATATCTTAATTTTATGTTTGAACAAAATGGGGTATAAAATTAGGATTTGAGGTGCAAGTAAGATATAAATTAGATTTAAATTGTGCTTTAGTTTAAGCATCTTCATTTCACTGAATATTGCTTAATTTTTTTCTTTTTTTTGTTCAATATCAGATATTGAGTTTTGGTTGTTATAATAGGTGCTTAAGAATTTAAAAAGTAAAGTAAAGACTAGGATTCCTGTCCTTCAGGAATTTACAATTTGGGATTGTAAAAATACACAAATTGAGTGGAGGAAATGACATAAAGCATACTACATCATTTGGGATAAGCAGAAAGGACATGAGAAGGAAGAAGAGATCAGTATGTCTTAGAGAAGATAGGTATTAAATATTTCATAGTTCTTTTGTATTCTTTGATGTTTTTAAAAGATCAAAGCTTCAATGTTAAAAAATGTAAAAGTATAAAATATGAGATGGAAAGACCTTGTTTAAGTTCCCATTCCAAAACTAGAGGTTATTATTGTCAACAAAACATAAATCTTATGAATGACTTATTCCTCCCCCAGTCCTTTTTTTTTTTTTTTTTTGAGCTTGCTTGTTATTTTATTGCATGGACTGAGTAGTTACATATCTCAATAATTGTGAAAACAAAGTTATACAATTTTTAAAAAATCTTATTTTTGACCATTCTATGATTTTCATCATCTTCTATTCTGTAAATAGGAAATAGTGCCTACCAATCTGCTGCATCTAAAATGGTGAATATTTATTTCCCTAAGAAAGAGGCTGTCACTTTTGACCAAGCTAACCCTACGCAAATATTAGGTAAGTGTATTTTAATTAAATAGCTTCTTACATACCCACAGATTGTTCAAGATGCTCTCGTAGTTGTTTCTCCTCCTAATATTTTGGAGCTGAGTGCTTATATGAATAGAGACTTCTATTGCGGTATTGTGTAACTGTGACAACTACAGATACACAGTCTGATAATCGACCCTTAGTACTTTTTAAGAAGCCTTATAATGAGAAAAAAAATAAAGGGGAAGATATACAAATTCCATCCCAGAAGCACTTAATGTTTTTAGTGGGAAAAAACTAATGAAAATTGTTTTAAATTCCTAGGGCTGTTATAACAAATTACCGAAAACAGCGTGGCCTATAAAAAGAGAAATTTATTGTCTCACAGTTCTGGAGGCTAGAAGTTTGAATCAAGGCATCAGCAGGGCCATGCTTCTTCTTGAAGTCTATAGAATTCTGGAGGTTTTTCTCGAATAATACCTGGCATTCTTTAATTTGTGGCATAACTGTCTCTTTTTCTATCTTCTCCATGTCCAAATTTCCTCTCCTTATTAGGATATCAATCACACTGGATTAGGGTCCAGCCTAACCTAGTTTGGTTTCATCTTTAATAACATCTTCAAACATCCTGTTTCAAATAGGATCACTTTCATGGGACTGCCATTTAGGACTTGAATATATCTGCATGGGGGGGACACAATTCAATCCATTGTGAGTGGGCAAGGCATTTAAAAAACAAAGCTTAAAAAATTAATAACCCTTAGAAGTGATAAAAGACTATCTTAAGTTGTCTATATAAAATGAAAATGCTATGTTAACTTTGTTCTGTTAATTTGTTTTTCTCAAGATAAATGAAGGTTTCTTTTTGAACCAAGAATACTGCTAGCTCTTTTTTTTTTTTTTTTTTTTTTTTTTTTTTTTTATTAACGGAAAGAAAAAAAAGAAATTAACACAACATTTAGAAATCATACCATTCTACATATGCACTCAGTAATTCTTAACATCATCACATAGATGCATGATCATTGTTTCTTAGTACATTTGCATCAGTTTAGAGGAACTAGCAACACAACAGAAAAAGATATAAAATGTCAATATAAAGAAAAGAAATAAAAGTAGTAGTAATAGTAAAAAACAACAACAACAAACAAACCAACAAGCAAACAAAAACAAAAAAAAAACCCTATAGCTCAGATGCAGCTTCATTCAGTATTTTAACATGATTACTTTACAATTAGGTATTATCGTGCTGTCCATTTTTGAGTTTTTGTATCTAGTCCTGTTGCACAATCTGTATCCCTTCAGCTTCAATTACCCATTGTCTTACCCTGTTTCTAACTCCTGCTGAACTCTGTTACCAATGACATATTTCAAGTTTATTCTCGAATGTCCGTTCACAACAGTGGGACCATACAGTATTTGTCCTTTAGTTTTTGGCTGGATTCACTCAGCATAATATTCTCTAGGTCCATCCATGTTATTACATGGTTCATAAGTTTATCTTGTCTTAAAGCTGCATAATATTCCATCGTATGTATATACCACAGTTTGTTTAGCCACTCTTCTGTTGATGGAGATTTTGGCTGTTTCCATCTCTTTGCAATTGTAAATAACGCTGCTATAAACATTGGTGTGCAAATGTCCGTTTGTGTCTTTGCCCTTAAGTCCTTTGAGTAGATACCTAGCAATGGTATTGCTGGGTCGTATGGCAATTCTATATTCAGCTTTTTGAGGAACCGCCAAACTGCCTTCCACAGTGGTTGCACCCTTTGACATTCCCACCAACAGTGAATAAGTGTGCCTCTTTCTCCGCATCCTCTCCAGCACTTGTCATTTTCTGTTTTGTTGATAATGGCCATTCTGGTGGGTGTGAGATGATATCTCATTGTGGTTTTGATTTGCATTTCTCTAATGGCCAGGGACATTGAGCATCTCTTCATGTGCCTCTTGGCCATCCGTATTTCTTCTTCTGGTAGGTGTCTGTTTAAGTCTTTTTCCCATTTTGTAATTGGGTTGGCTGTCTTTTTGTTGTTGAGTTGAATAATCTCTTTATAAATTCTGGATACTAGACCCTTATCTGATATGTCATTTCCAAATATTGTCTCCCATTGTGTAGGCTGTCTTTCTACTTTCTTGATGAAGTTCTCTGATGCACAAAAGTGTTTAATTTTGAGAAGCTCCCATTTATTTATTTCCTTCTTCAGTGTTCTTGCTTTAGGTTTAAGGTCCATAAAACCACCTCCAGTTGTAAGATCCATAAGATATCTCCCAACATTTTCCTCTAACTGTTTTATGGTCTTAGACCTAATGTTTAGATCTTTGATCCATTTTGAGTTAACTTTTGTATAGGGTGTGAGAGATGGGTCTTCTTTCATTCTTTTGCATATGGATATCCAGTTCTCTAGGCACCATTTATTGAAGAGACTGTTCTGTCCCAGGTGAGTTGGCTTGACTGCCTTATCAAAGATCAAATGTCCATAGATGAGAGGGTCTATATCTGAGCACTCTATTCGATTCCATTGGTCGATATATCTATCTTTATGCCAATACCATGCTGTTTTGACCACTGTGGCTTCATAATATGCCTTAAAGTCAGGCAGCGCGAGACCTCCAGCTTCGTTTTTTTTCCTCAAGATGTTTTTAGCAATTCGGGGTACCCTGCCCTTCCAGATAAATTTGCTTATTGGTTTTTCTATTTCTGAAAAATATGTTGTTGGGATTTTGATTGGTATTGCATTGAATCTGTAAATCAATTTAGGTAGGATTGACATCTTAACTATATTTAGTCTTCCAATCCATGAACACGGTACGCCCTTCCATCTATTTAGGTCTTCTGTGATTTCTTTTAACAGTTTTTTGTAGTTTTCTTTATATAGGTTTTTTGTCTCTTTGGTTAAATTTATTCCTAGGTATTTTATTCTTTTAGTTGCGATTGTAAATGGGATTCGTTTCTTGATTTCTACCTCAGCTTGTTCATTACTAGTGTATAGAAAAGCTACAGATTTTTGAATGTTGATCTTGTAGCCTGCTACTTTGCTGTACTCATTTATTAGCTCTAGTAATTTTGTTGTGGATTTTTCTGGGTTTTCTACATATAGTATCATATCGTCTGCAAACAGTGATAGTTTTACTTCTTCCTTTCCAATTTTGATGCCTTGTATTTCTTTTTCTTGCCTAATTGCTCTGGCTAGAACTTCCAACACAATGTTGAATAATAGTGGTGATAGTGGACATCCTTGTCTTGTTCCTGATCTTAGGGGGAAAGTTTTCAATTTTTCCCCGTTGAGGATGATATTAGCTGTGGGTTTTTCATATATTCCCTCTATCATTTTAAGGAAGTTCCCTTGTATTCCTATCTTTTGAAGTGTTTTCAGCAGGAAAGGATGTTGAATCTTGTCAAATGCCTTCTCTGCATCAATTGAGATGATCATGTGATTTTTCTGCTTTGATTTGTTGATATGGTGTATTACATTAATTGATTTTCTTATGTTGAACCATCCTTGCATACCTGGGATGAATCCTACTTGGTCATGATGTATAATTCTTTTAATGTGTTGCTGGATACGATTTGCTAGAATTTTATTGAGGATTTTTGCATCTGTATTCATTAGAGAGATTGGTCTGTAGTTTTCTTTTTTTGTAATATCTTTGCCTGGTTTTGGTATGAGGGTGATGTTGGCTTCATAGAATGAATTAGGTAGTTTTCCCTCTGCTTCGATTTTTTTGAAGAGTTTGAGGAGAGTAGGTACTAATTCTTTCTGGAATGTTTGATAGAATTCACATGTGAAGCCGTCTGGTCCTGGACTTTTCTTTTTAGGGAGGTTTTGAATAACTAATTCAATCTCTTTACTTGTGATTGGTTTGTTGAGGTCGTCTATTTCTTCTTGAGTCAAAGTTGGTTGTTCATGTCTTTCCAGGAACCTGTCCATTTCTTCTAAATTGTTGTATTTATTAGCGTAAAGTTGTTCATAGTATCCTGTTATTACCTCCTTTATTTCTGTGAGGTCAGTAGTTATGTCTCCTCTTTCATTTCTAATCTTATTTATTTGCATCCTCTCTCTTCTTCTTTTTGTCAATCTTGCTACGGGCCCATCAATCTTGTTGATTTTCTCATAGAACCAACTTCTGGCCTTATTGATTTTCTCTATTGTTTTCATGTTTTCAATTTCATTTATTTCTGCTCTAATCTTTGTTATTTCTTTCCTTTTGCTTGCTTTGGGATTAGTTTGCTGTTCTTTCTCCAGTTCTTCCAAGTGGACAGTTAATTCCTGCATTTTTGCCTTTTCTTCTTTTCTGATAAAGGCATTTAGGGCAATAAATTTCCCTCTTAGCACTGCCTTTGCTGCATCCCATAAGTTTTGATATGTTGTGTCTTCATTTTCATTTGCCTCTAGGTATTTACTAATTTCTCTTGCAATTTCTTCTTTGACCCACTTGTTGTTTAAGAGTATGTTGTTGAGCCTCCATGTATTTATGAATTTTCTGGCACTCCGCCTATTATTGATTTCCAACTTCATTCCTTTATGATCCGAGAAAGTGTTGTGTATGATTTCAATCTTTTTAAATTTGTTAAGACTTGCTTTGTGACCCAGCATATGGTCTATCTTTGAGAATGATCCATGAGCACTTGAAAAAAAGGTGTATCCTGCTGTTGTGGGATGTAATGTCCTATAAATGTCTGTTAAGTCAAGTTCATTTATAGTAATATTCAGGTTCTCTATTTCTTTATTGATCCTCTGTGTAGATGTTCTGTCCATTGATGAGAGTGGTGAATTGAAGTCTCCAACTATTATGGTATATGTGTCTATTTCCCTTTTCAGTGTTTGTAGTGTATTCCTCACGTATTTTGGGGCATTCTGGTTCGGTGCGTAAATATTTATGATTGTTATGTCTTCTTGTTTAATTGTTCCTTTTATTAGTATATAGTGTCCTTCTTTGTCTCTTTTAACTGTTTTACATTTGAAGTCTAATTTGTTGGATATTAGTATAGCCACTCCTGCTCTTTTCTGGTTGTTGTTTGCATGAAATATCTTTTCCCAACCTTTCACTTTCAACCTATATTTATCTTTGGGTCTAAGATGTGTTTCCTGTAGACAGCATATAGAAGGATCCTGTTTTTTAATCCATTCTGCCAGTCTATGTCTTTTAATTGGGGAATTCAGTCCATTGACATTTAGAGTTATTACTGTTTGGATAATATTTTCCTCTACCATTTTGCCTTTTGTATTATATATATCATATCTGTCTTTCCTTCTTTCTACACTTTTCTCCATGTCTCTCTCTTCTGTCTTTTTGTATCTGACTCTAGTGCTTCCTTTAGTATTTCTTGCAAAGCTGGTCTCTTGGTCACAAATTCTCTTAGTGACTTTTTGTCTGAGAATGTTTTAAATTCTCCCTCATTTTTGAAGGACAATTTTGCTGGATATAGGAGTCTTGGCTGGCAGTTTTTCTCTTTTAGTAACTTAAATATATCATCCCACTGTCTTCTAGCTTCCATGGTTTCTGCTGAGAAATCTACACATAGTCTTATTGGGTTTCCCTTGTATGTGACGGATTGTTTTTCTCTCGCTGCCTTCAAGATCCTCTCTTTCTCTTTGACCTCTGACATTCTAACTAGTAAGTGTCTTGGGGAACGCCTATTTGTGTCTAATCTCTTTGGGGTGCGCTGCACTTCTTGGATCTGTAATTTTAGGTCTTTCATAAGAGTTGGGAAATTTTCAGTGATAATTTCTTCCATTAGTTTTTCTCCTCCTTTTCCCTTCTCTTCTCCTTCTGGGATACCCACTACACGTATATTTGTACGGTTCACATTGTCCTTGAGTTCCCTGATACCTTGTTCAAATTTTTCCATTCTTTTCCGGATAGTTTCTGTTTCTTTTTGGAGTTCAGATGTTTCATCCTCCAAATCACTAATTCTATCTTCTGTTTCTTTAAATCTGTCATTGTAGGTATCCATTGTTTTTTCCATCTTTTCTACTTTATCTTTCACTTCCATAAGTTCTGTGATTTGTTTTTTCAGTTTTTCTATTTCTTCTTTATGTTCAGCCCATGTCTTCTTCATGTCCTCCCTCAATTTATCGATTTCGTTTTTGAAGAGGTTTTCCATTTCTGTTCGTATATTCAGCATTAGTTGTTTCAGCTCCTGTATCTCATTTGAACTATTGGTTTCTTCGTTTGACTGGGCCATATGTTCAATTTTCTGAGCGTGATCCGTTATCTTCTGCTGGCGTCTGGGCATTTAGTCAGATTTCCCCGGGTGTTCGACCCTACAGGTTGAAAGATTTTTCTGCGCAGTCTCTGGGATCTGTTCTTCCTATCCTGCCCAGTAGGTGGCACACGTGGCACACGCCTGTCTGTGGGTTCCACCAGCGAAAGTTGCTGTGGGTCCCTCAACTCTGGAAAACTCTCGCCGTAGGGGAGGCCCGGCAACCGAAGCGTCCCGGAAGAATGCCAGCCGGCCCGGGGTTCCAAACGCGGGGAGGGTCGCCGGCTGTCGCAGCACAGGAGAGCGTCCGGCCAAACTAGCTAGTCGGCCCGGGGCACCAAGCGTGGCGGGAGGGCGCCAGCTGTCGCAGCCCGGGAGAGTGCACTGCTCCCAGCCGACGGGGGAGTCACGTGTTTGGAAGGGATCCCCCGGTCACTGTTCTCTGCAGTCTGGGGATTTCCGACCCAACTATCTCAGTTGTTCCGGGGGGCCTCGTGTGGTGGGGGCACCAGCCGCCGCGGCCTAAGGGGACCGCCTGTCCAATTCTACCAGCTGGCCTGGGAAGGTGGAAGGGAGGGACTCCGGTCGCTTGCTGTCCCACCCAGGAAAGCCCGTGCCCCTTGGTGATCTCACCGGAGCTGGTTCTCCCAGATAGTCAGCCGTTCCAGGATGGGGTACGCTGTCCCTTTGATTTCCCTCGTGGCTCCGGGAGCTGCTCTGTATTATCTCCACTCCCCCAGTAGTTGTTCTGGAGGAGGAAAGGTGAGGGCGGCAAGGCTGTCGAGGCTGGTGGCGGAGGAGCACGGTGAAGGCGGGGGAAGAGGGCACCGTGTTGGTTGGAGAGCAGCCGGAGCAGGAGGGGGAGGAGGGGGGTAGGGAGGTCGGGCGGCTCGGCTGCTGCGGGGCGCGTGCGCCGCGCGGCGGTCCGGCGGAGAGAGAGAGGGGGTAGGGAGGTCGGGCGGCTCGGCTGCTGCGGGGCGCGTGCGCCGCGCGGCGGTCCGGCGGAGAGAGAGAGGGGGTAGGGAGGTCGGGCGGCTCGGCTGCTGCGGGGCGCGTGCGCCGCGCGGCGGTCCGGCGGAGAGAGAGAGGGGGTAGGGAGGTCGGGCGGCTCGGCTGCTGCGGGGCGCGTGCGCCGCGCGGCGGTCCGGCGGAGAGAGCTCTAGCTCTTTTTGTCACAAGATATTATGATGAGAATTAATTGAGATTACATAACATATATACATGAATATAAGGCAAGGGCATTTGGTCTGTATTATTATGCAGTATTATCTTTATTAAAAAATCACTCATGGGTGTTTTCTTAATCACTTTATTTTGCACAATAAATTTCTAGCCTTTTTTTTTGCATCCTTTAAATAAACTTTTTTTTCATTGGTCTGTTAATCTTAAAGTTTTTGAGGCAAAAGAATAGACAGGCCCATTTATGATAGGTAAAATTTTATCTATCTTAAAATTTTGTGATGGGAATTGGGAGGTTTTTTATGTTTTAGATAAAGATTTTTGAGCTAACAGTGTTAGCTGACTCAAAAGTGGCACTGCTGATGACAGGATGATGCTATATAAATGCAAATGAAAGGATTGAAAGAAATTGTTTCATGAAATGTGAACATGAGGGGGAAATGCAATATTTCTACTAAATATGTTTGAAAAATAATATTTAAAATATGCATATGGAACTAAATATTATAATATTTAGTTCTTCAACTATTTCATTAACAGCTAAAGAAGTTGACATGAGGTTGGCCAAAAAGTTGTTGTAAATATTCTCATTGAGAAAAATGGGGGTTTGACTTATACTTGGGCATATATAGCATATGACATTGCTTTGAAAACCATTCAGAATATGAAATCCTTCAAAACTTTGTTCAAAGCAGAAAATTTCAGAAGTTCTTAGAAAATAACTGGTTAAATAAAAATGATCATAGTAACCTTTCTGTTACTATAGTATTCAGCTTAAAGTTACTCACAGACCAGGATAGTTTATGATCTTTTATATATGCTGTGAAAAGTCTTAATGTCCCATAGTGTTAATGGTGGAGTACTCTTATTGAAAATTTTAGCATTTATATGTTATCTCCCAATTATAATTAGGAAATTCATAGTTTGGTTTTGGGTTCCAGGTAAACTGAAGGAACTTAATGGAATTGCACCTGAAGAGAAGAAGTTAACTGAGGATGACTTGATATTTCTTGAAAAAATATTGTCTCTAGTATGTAGTAATTCCCCAGAGAAACCCTCAGCACAGCAACTTCAGATTTTGTGGAAAGCTATTAACTGGCCTGAAGGTACATAAACACATCTCAAAATGTTAACTATAAATTAGCAGGAAGTATATCTTTTAATTTCTATCAATTAACTGATGTTTCTAGATTAAATAAAAACTAACATAGGTTCTAATTTACATTGTAAAAAACTTCACAGAAAGGATTTATTATACCACTGTAATGTGTAATTTTTTGGTCACATGCCTTATGAGAACCTGAAGGTGATACAATGATCCCCATACATGTACCATTTTGTATACTGTTTCAGAGCATTTGTAGATCCCCTGCAAGCCATCCAAGAAGTTCTTTGTAACATACAAACCCAGAGCTATAAGCACATGCTAAAAGTGTGTGTGTTTTTTTAGTTGTCACTTAATTCTTTTTTAATTCCAAAAGTGTCTTTTTCTCCCAGTAATTTTCATGTCACCAATTTATTGGCGAAAACGTCATTTGTCCTACAAAATGCCTCACAATTGTGGATTTGACTGATCACTTAATGTTTTCTTTTATCTCTATTTCCTGCTGTTGACATAACTAGATTTTGGCTCAATTTTTTTTTTAGGTGAAAATACTTTATAAATGATGCCACATGTTACCTTTATAGCACGTAATAGCTGGTTGTCTCACTTTTAGTGATGCAAACAATCTTTAGTACATTTGTTAGATGATGTCTACCCATCCCAGCTATTATAAAGCTTTCCTCCATCAACCTTCAAGTAACCTATCAGCATTTGTTAACTAGACTTCTTTAATATAGAATTTTCTTTTTCTTTTTTTTTCACATGGGCAGGCATTGGGAATTGAACCTGAGTCTCCGACATGGCAGGCGAGAACTCTGCCTGCTGAGCCACCATGGCCCACCCTATACAGAATTTTCTGTCTTTGACTCTCTCTGTTCTACTTGTAAGCTTGTTAAAAACAAGGTCCCATCCCATTCATTCCACAAGGATTTATTGAATACTCAGTGTATACCAGGCTATTTGATAACCTTAGAGGAATTTCCCTTATTTAAAAGTTTGTATAAACTTGAGGAAATAAATCCAGTCTATATAAATATAAAACATACACACATTTTGCAAAATAGGCATATCATTTTTCAGTTTCTAAAATGTTCATGTATTAATTTTGTAGCAGGAATATAATATCCTTAAAAATTAAAAAACCAAGTAACTGTCATAAAGAATTTTCATAAACATTAATGAATTTTTCTTTTTAACAGATATTGTCTTTCCTGCACTTGATATTCTTCGGTTGTCAGTTAAACATCCCAGTGTGAATGAGAACTTCTGCAATGAAAAGGAAGGGGTTCAGTTCAGCAGTCATCTTCTCAATCTTCTGAACCCTAAAGGAAAGCCAGCAAACCAGCTGCTTGCTCTCAGGACTTTTTGCAATTGTTTTGTTGGCCAGGCAGGACAAAAGCTCATGATGTCTCAGAGGGAATCACTGATGTCCCATGCAATAGAACTGAAATCAGGCAGCAATAAGAACATTCACATTGCTCTGGCTACACTGACCCTGAACTATTCTGTTTGTTTTCATAAGGACCATAACATTGAAGGGAAAGCACAGTGTTTGTCAGTAGTTAGCACAGTCTTGGAAGTTGTACAAGATCTAGAAGCTACTTTTAGACTTCTTGTGGCTCTTGGGACACTGATCAGTGATGATTCAAATGCTGTACAATTAGCAAAATCTTTAGGCGTTGATTCACAAATAAAAAAGTATGCCTCAGTATCAGAACCAGCTAAAGTAAGTGAATGCTGTAGACTTATCCTAAATTTGCTGTAATTCTTGTAGCAAATGGGGAAGGGAGATTTTAAATTGATTAGTGGGTTTTTTTTTTCACGTTTTACATGACTGATCACAGATGATAAAAACTGTGGATAAAGTAAAATTTCAGATCTTGTAAAGTGGGGGGCGGGGGGAACAAAGGAGAAATAAAAAACTTTTTTTTCACTGATTAAGATTTTCTTGCGTGGTATGGGTAGGTTTTCAAGAGTATAGAAGCAAATTAAGGAAGAACTATAAACAACTTCACAAAAACTACATGGCATTCTGCCCTTACCTTAGCCACTCAAGAGAAGACGTGGACTTTTATCTATATATCCTGCCTTTACTACTTATATACCCCCAAATATTAATATTTGGTGATTGTCTTATTTAACTTCTGATCTAGTTATTTTGTTTGCTGGATTCTTTCAATAGCACTGATAAATTTCAAGGTCCTGTTTTAGGATACTTCAGAAGTTTTAAGAGGTTAAGTTAGTTTTAAATTATTCCATATATTGAAAAGATATAAAATAACTTCTTAATTTGTTATGTGTAAATAGAAAGTATATCTGCCTCATTTTTAGATGTAGAGAAAGAATAAATTGCTAAGTCATGAATCATTTCAGACATATGATGCCCCAAATTGATTCCAAGATTATGATTCATGTTCTTTGGAGTCTCACTATTTAAGATAACTTCATTTTCCATCATGGTTTTGATATTTGATTGCTTATTTTTGGTCATTTCCATTATTTCAAAGGAAATATGGAAAGTTTTGAATTTTATCAAGCAGTTGTACAAGTAATAATATATCAGATGACATTATTTGCAGGGTTAGAGCCTGTCATGTGAAACTAGTATTTTTGAGCCCCTAGATGATCCAGGCACTATACTAAAAACAGTTTTTTATTTAATCCTCAAAACCCCTTTAAGTGAAGAATGGGTAGTATCTCTATTTTGAGAAGTAAAGAAAATAGGATGAGTAATAATAGAAAAAAAGAAAAATAAAGCCAAGAGTGAGGTCAGTACTCAAATTGCATGCCATATTATATTTCCAACAGAGGGGACCACAAATTCATCTCTGAACATCCTAGCAGCTGATACAAAGGAGGAGGCACACCATTAATTACCCAACTTGTGTCTAACTCAATTTCTTGAGAAGCATAACTTTTTATAAAATTGGGGAAGATCTTACGGATTCTCGCAAAGATGACCATACCTAACAGTGTACATCTCAGCATTATGATGTATATAACCAAGAGTTTCTTGGCTTAATATCAGATTAAGAAGAACAAGTTTCCCCCAATTGGGGAGGAAAAATTGCCATTGCCTGGATTAATCGAAGGGAAAGCTTTTGGAATATCAAAAGGAAATTAGAATATAAAAAGGAGATATATATTTTGTCAAATATTAAATTACTAGTTCCCTGGTGTATTCTTGGACTATATATTCTGTGTGCTGCTTAAGTCAGGAACCCATGTTTTACTTCTGCTGAGTAGGAATTTAGGGGGTGTTCTAGTTTGCTGACTGCTGGAATGCAACATACCAGAGATGGATTGGCTTTTAATAAAAGGGGATTTATTTCATTAGTTCTTCAGAGGAAAGGCAGCTAACTTTCAACTGAGGTTCTTTCTTACGTGGGAAGGCACAGGGTGATCTCTGCTGGCCTTCTCTCCAGGCCTCTGGGTTCCAGCAACTTTCCCAGGGGTGATTTGTTTCTTCATCTCCAAGGGCCTGGACTGAGCTGTGAGTGCTGAGATGAGGTGATCTTAGCTGCTTGGGCTGTGCTATGTTGTGCTGTCTCATTTAAGCACCAGCCAGTTAAGTCAAACATCATTCATTGCAGCAGGCACACCACCTAGCTGACTGCAGATGCTCATGTCCACAGCAACAGAACTAGGTACCTTCACTTGGCCAAGTTGACAACTGAATCTAACTACCACAGGGGGTTAAGTCAAAGTTAAATGGCAAAACTAAGAGTTTAACCCAAGTCAGTCTGGTGCCATTACAATACATTGCTTTCTTGTTAACATGCCCAGTATGGCATTCAATTGTAAATACACGTGTACTTACCTTTGCAATATCTGGAGACACTAGTGATTTTGGATAATGGAAGGACAGATAGCCTTGGTTAAAAATATGAGTTCACTTTTCAAAATGTAGGGGGTGGCAGAGTATAAACACTGTGCTTTCTATTAGTGTACAAGTCTCTGACAGCTTTTATTATATCACTAATTCATGTTTATGAAAAAAAATTACAAAATACAGTTTAGCAAAAGAAAAAAATACAATTCTAACAACATAAATGTTAAATAGTGGGTTAATGGGTATTAGACTTTACTTTCTTAGTTAAACATTTTTCCATGATTATCTTGAAGGTTTTTTCCTGAATATAAAAGTAATGCACACTTATTTAGTAAAAAACAAAACAAGCCGCCTCCCACATAGTAAATAAAAATTGCCTGTAATCCCACAATTGTTTTTTAAACATTTTTTAAATTTTTAAAATTTTAAAACCATTTTTATGTTTTAAAACCATTTTAAAAATTTTGTAGCATAGCTAGCCATGTTTATAAAAATGTATTTTGTTTAAAAAAAAGGATCAAATGATATATACTGTTCGCTAACCTGGGTTTTGATTTTGTTTTGTTTTTTTTAATTGATAAATCTTAACACCCAAACATTCCATACATGGTATGCAAACAGTGGCTCAGAGTATCATCACATAGTTGTGTATTCATCACCACAATCATTTTTTAGAATATTTGCATCATTCCAGAAAATGAAAAAGAAAAAACTCATACATACCATACTCCTTACCCCTCCCTCTCATTAAACACTAGTATTTCCAACTACCCAATTTACTTTAAACTTTGTCCCCCTATTATTTGTTTACTTTTTATCCATATTTTTTACTCATCTGTCCATATCCAACATAAAAGGAGCATTAGACACAAGGTTTTCACAATCACAGTCACACTGTAAAAGCTATATTGTTACACAATTGTCTTCACGAATCAAGGGTACTGGAACATAGCTCAACAGTTTCAGGTAGTTTCCTCTAGCCACTCCAATACACCATAAACTAAAAAAGGATATCTATATAATGCATAGGAATAACCTTCAGGATAACCTCTTGACTGTTTGAATCTCTCAGCCACTGAAACTTTGTCTCAGTTCTCTCTACCCCCTTTTGGTCAAGAAGGCTTTCTCAACCCCTTGATGCCAGGTCCTGGCTTATCCCGGGATTTCTGTCCATGTTGTCAGGGAGATTTACTCCCCGGGAGTTGTGTCCCACGTAGGGGGAAGGGCAGTGAATTTACTTACCATGTTGGGTTAGAGAGAGAGGCCACATCTGAGCAACAAAAGAGGTTCTCTGGGGTGACTGTTAGGCCTAATTTTAAGTAGGCTTAGCCTATACTTTGCAGAAATAAGCTTCACAGGTGCGAACTCCAAGATCAAGGGCTCAGCCTATTGATTTGGTTGTCCCCACTGCTTGTAAGAATAGAAATTCTTCAAATGGGGGGGGGGGGGTTGAATATTTCCTCCTTTCTCCCCTGTGCCCCAAGGGGACCTTGCAAATACTTTATTTACTGCCCAAATTACTCTGGAATATATTGGGGCATCATCATAACCTAGACAAACCAACAAAGTCTCATGCCCTATTCAAGATTCCATGTACTTATGGTGTTCAACTAAACTGACCGTACAAGTTAAATTAGCAAATGCAGTACCCAACATATAAATTTTGCACTAAATAACATCTCTCCCTTTGGTTTCATACAGAGCCTGAAGTTTTAAAATATGGACAACATCATCCTTTACCCTGTATTCTGATTTACCTTAGTCCTATCTAGATCAGTTTCATTCATATCTTTACTTTTTCAACTTTTAAACAGTTTCTGTATAGGGGTACTGCTGACTTTCATAGCTTCAGAGTCTAATTCTGAGTCTCAGGTGTTACATAAATATCTGAAATTTCAGAGAATGACCAGGTTATAAACAAACAGCTCAGTATCTCAGAATTTAGAATTAACAGTTACAACTCCTGACTATATGTGACTGCTACAAGAACTTACAATCTAGGACCCTTCACAACAGGCCCCAACCTGATAACCCATGCTCTTGACTGCAATTCACCAAGTTTTTATATTATAGTTAGTCTATATGAGTGAGGCATGATAGCATTTGTCTTTTTGTTTCTGACAGTTCATTCAACATACAGTCCTTAAGGTTCACTCACCTAGTTGCATGCCTCACAACTTCATTCCATCTGCTCAGTAGTCCACTGTATGTAAATACCATAGTTGTCTTCCATTCCTCAATCATTGTACTTTTAGGCTGCCTCCATCCATTGTGGATTGCAAACTGCTGCCATTAACACCAGTGTGCAAATGTCCATTCGTGTCCCCACACTCAGTTCCTCCAAGTATATACTGAGCAACAGGGTTTTAGGATCATATGGCAACCCCACCCCTAGCTAACCTCCTGTGGAACCACTACACTGCCCTTTGGAGGGCCTGCACCTCTCAGTTTCCCTACTGACAGTGAATAGGTACATCTCTTTCTCTACGTGTTCTCTAGCACTTATTCCTCTGTTCACTTTTAAACAGTTTTTTACACATCATACAATCCAACCTAAGTGTGTAGATATGCCTTCAACACCATAATCTATCTGAAGATATTTCCTTTCCTTTCACTAAGAATGCACCCCCCTTTCCCATGTCCCCCGCCTGTTGACATTTAGTTTTGGCATAATGCCTTTGACTAACCTGGTTTTTAAATTTAACATATGTAGTATGCATGCTTCCACTTTAATAAACATAATATTCTGCATTATGGATACACCTATTTCATAATATTAGATGTTAAGTTTCCAATTTTCTGCTGTTAAGCAGTACTAGAGCTGGTTCTTGAAGCTAAATCTTCACAATTTTCTTCTACTTCCTTAGGGTAAATTTTATTCATGGACTTGGAGGGGTTAAACACTAATGTGCTTTTTTTTTTACTTTTGATACACATTGCCAAGTTACCTCCAGTGGTACAACTGTTGGCATTAAAGTAGTCATACTGTACTTCAGATACCATTGCCTTCAAAGAGCTGTTACTGTTTACAATTCATAATTATCTTCCCTCTGTTGTTTTTAAAATGAGTATTTCACTGTTGTGGCTGTTAAATGGCTAGCCAAGTTTATAACTAAATAACAGTGACATGAAATTCGTATCTATCTCATAACCTCAAACAATGGAAGAAGTATAACTAAAAATGGATTTTTTATGAAGATAATTCTAGGGGTAAGACTTGGATGCAGGTTTCTGAGCAGTTATTACTGTTTTTTATGGTTATTTTACAATGAAATGCTAAAATGCACAGAGGGACATTTGTAATGTATTCTTTCTAGAGATTTTGAGATGTAAATCATTCACTTGAGATTAAGAAGGGATATTCAAACTTTTAAAATTCAGTGTATTTACTTGTAAAACGTTTTTCTTTAGAAAATTATACCGTGTAGTTGTGATTATAAATATAATTTTTTTTTTTGGTGTGGGCAGGCACTGGGAATCAAACCCGGGTCTCTGGCATGGCAGGAGAGAACTCTGCCTGCTGAGCCACCATGGCCCACCCTATAAATAAAATTTTGAAATTGATTTTTTTCATTTACCATAATCATGTGGGCATTTTCTATCCTCTGCCTGCTCCCCCAAAGTTTTTAATGAAATGTTCATACACAAAAAAAAGTTGAAAAAGTACAGTGAACTCACGAACCCACCAACTAGATTCAACAATTCTTAGCATTTTGCCATATTTATTTTGTCTATAATTTTCACTTTCTTTTGAAATTAAAAATAAATTGCAGGGCAGTGCAACAGTGGCACAGTGGCAGACTTCTCACCTGCCATGCCAGAGATCCGGGTTTGATTTCCAGATCTTGCCCATGCCAAAAAAAATAAAGATAAAAAAATAAACTGCAGATATCATCATGTTAATCAGCTGCACACTTCAATATGTATTTTATAAGATTAAGAACATTTTAAGGACATTCTTTAAAACCACAATTTCCTTATCATGTATAAGAAAATCATTTTATAACATCTTATTACAGCCCATATTCAAATTCCCTCATTGACCTAAGAATGCCTTTTATAACTTTAAAAACCAGGATCTAATCAACGTTTTAGAATTGTATTTAGTTATTTGGTTGTATGTCTCCTTGGTCTTAATCTAAAATAATTCTCACCTTTTTTTCGGTTTTTAATACCACTGACTTCATGAAGAGTTTAGACCAGTCCAGAATGTAACAACATATTCCTAAAAGCCATCTTTATTACTTATCTTTTGCTGCCTAACAAATTATCCCAAAATTTAGAGGCTTGAAAACCACACACATTTATTATTTCACAGTTTCAGTGGGTCCTGGCACAGCCTAGCTGCTTCTTGTTCTTCATTGTTCCATCTGAGGCTGAGGCTGCCATCAAGGTGCCAGCCAATGCTGGGATCTCATCTGAAGGTTCAATTGGGAAAGGATTCATCTCAAATTCACTGAACATAGATGCTTAGATCTTTTTTTGGGTTGTTAGACTGAGGAACTCAGTTCTTAGTTGGCTATTGGCCAGAGGCTACCTCAGTTTCTTGCCATGTAGACCTCCCCAACATGGCAATCTTGATTCATTAAAGCCTATAAAGAAGAAAGTCTGCAGACAGGACTGAAGTTGGAACCTTTATGATCTAATCACATGAATGACATTCCCTCAATGTTGAGGTATTCTAATCACAGGTTGAAAGCAAGTGAGTGGATTATACAAAGGTGTGAATACCAGGAGACATGGGGATCACTGGGGGCCATTTTATAGTCTCTGCAATGCCTCTTATTGCCTATGAACTGAAAGCTAGGTTCAGAGACTTTGTTTGATTGAAATTAAACTATTTTGGTAAGAATATTTCATAAGTGATGTCTGCTTGTTATTTTGACTTGATTAGCAGTATCTCTAAGCTTTCTTGTTCTTCATTGTTTTATATGAGGCTGCCATCAAAGTGTCAGCCAAAGCTGACAAGGCACATAAGGAGAATAAAAATAGAAGGCAGAGGTGCAGTTGGGCTTCTCTTTGTCATCTCTATAAGATTGAGAACTTTTTAAAAAAGTGTTTTTGTTCCTCTCTATTTTTTCTACCTTCCTGTAGAATGATCCTCCAGAGTGACTAACAAGTTTTATTTGTTTAATCATTGAAATTAAGGGTGCTATGTGCTTGTTTTTCTGGTGTACTAAAAAAAGAGGATCTTGACTTTGAGGGCAACAAATAAAAAAATCCAGTACCAATCGTGGACAAGTGTATTACCTTCAGAATAAGTTGGATAATAAAAGATTTAAAGAGGAGAAAGCTGACCAAGGCCCTTTTTAAAAGTAGGTAGGCCTCATCCTAGGCTCAAATGAGGTCCTAGGGTCAAACACACATTTTAACAAATCAGAAGAATCAAGTGTCTGAATGGCAGTGACATTTACAACGGATTTAACATTATATTGCATTATGTAGCAATGTCAGTGATTTGCAACTGGATTTAAATCAAACATAAACCAGAGAGGTAGCAATGCAGAGGACAAATTTAAACTAGGTAGCATTCTTTATCTTCATTATCCCTATGGGGTGGGTACTGTTAGTTATCTACAGATGAAGAATCTGAAAGAAAGACAGAAACTGAAATATCTAGTGTCTCTTTACAGAGTCAAAGAGAAGTACTGATTTGTTCCAGTATTGAAAGTAAATGCTCTGTAGGGAGAATAGGGGGTTACAATGGAAGAAGCAGTTAATTTTAGCAGGGTTGAAAATGAAAAAAGACATTAAAGGAGAATTGATATGTAAAGTAGTATCATTGCAGGAAGATAAAGAGCAGGTGGAGGATATATTTCTAGGAGAAAGATGTGGAGTTGATGATGTGGTTCAACTCATGGAAGATTTTACATGTTGTATTAATTAGGACCCTAGGTTGCAAGTGACAGAAAATCAACTTGGGTTAGTGTAACAGAAAAAATAAAAGAATTATTCACCTACTGTTTGAAAATAACAGCATCAGGACTTTGTCTAATTTAGTGTCTTTTGTTGGCTTCATTCTCAGGATCTTTCACTAGACAATGTGGCAACTAGCAGCTATAAGGTAATAAATTTCATCAAGATGAAAGTTCTGATCTAGTGTCTGTTTACAGTCAAAGAAAAATACTGATTGGCTCTAGCATTGATGCATGCCTATTCCTGGCCAATCATCATGATCAATGATGAGTTTGCTGAGACCAATTATGAAAATGGCATATGAATCCCAATCTCTGTCCACCTTCTCATATATTTTTCTAGGACAGCAAGGATGTCCTGCATCTGAAGTCCATAATAACATTTAATGCTAGGCTTCTACAATATGAGGTTGGACCATGTGAAATTGTTAAAATTCACCCAGTTTTGACCAACAAAAATGGCAGTTTCACATGGTTCAAACTAAATAGACCCTAAGCCACCTTGTGCTGTCTCTTTGACACGTTTTCATCATGAGTCAAAGTCCTTTCCCCATCCTCCGCAAAGCAAAACTCATGTGAACTTACTTTCTACTAGAAAGCAATGTGCACCTATGGTTCCAAAGTCCACTTGATTGTCAGTGTCATATTAGCAGTAAAGTCTCTCTGCTGTATTAAGAAGGAACACTGGACTAGTCCCAGAAAACCTCCTCCTGGCCTTATTTATTAAAGACTAGTTTCCAGCATTAGTTTTAGCAACTACTTTCACTTCCATGATTCAGTGAATTCATATAATGCTAAATAAATCACTTTCTCCATCTGAAACCTCAATCATCCACTCAATCATGCAGCCATTCATTCCACAAAGTTTTAAGAATCCACTGTGCCAAATTTGTATCAAGGATATTTGGTATTGGGAACAAAGAATTGAACAAAACAGAGTCCTTGCTTTCATGGGGCTTACATAAGTGGAAGGTGACAGATAATTAAATAAAGGTGCAAAGGAGTTGAGAGTGAAGAAAAATAAAGGGTAAAAAGAATAGAGAGTACCAGAGTCAGTGAAGAGGAAACACTTCCTATAGTTTAGTTTCTTATTGTCTGTCTCCCTCCACAAGAATATAAGTTTATGAATACATGGATTTTGCTTATTTTGCCCCCATTTCTATTGCCAGTGGTAGAACAACCCCTATGTGGCCCAGAACAAGTATATGGGAGAGTGAACAGAGACTGGGATTCATCTGCCCAATTCAATAAATACTTTTCAGCAAAATACAGAGCAATGCCCTGCCTTCTTGTCCCAACAGAACTAAGAAAGCTATTTGACAGAGAGCTGCAGAAGGAGGTGGAAACCTAGAAGCTTCTCAACTGATTTTATAAGGGAATACTATGCAGCCACAAATTAAACAACTAGCTCTACCCAGGTTGACATATATTTTCGGTTTCAAAAGTTATGTTATTAATTTTGCGTATTCCATCTGTGAACATGGCACTCATTCATTTCAGGCACGATATTTAATGAGGCCAATGAGGAATATCTGAGCACACCAGTAGGCTCAACCTGAACATTTACCTTGGAAGGAAAGCTGAGGATAAGAATTGGGAGAAGAGATAGCTGTTTTCCGAAGGCTGGAACAGCACCTGGTTTGCTTTAGGCACTATTCAAATAGTTGAGTGACTGAGATAGGTAGACAATGTAGTCAAAGAGAGGCTCCTTATTTTTTTTCTATCACCCCAACCAAAGGGACAGGACTAGTAGGTAGTTTTCCCCCAAGTTCTACCTTTTGCCTTTGGTAGCAGAAGTCCTCTGCTGAGACCACTCCCAGACAAAGACTGAGATTTTTTATGTGTTCTTGACCCCTGAATTTAAAACCTGCCTCCAGCTAGATCCAAAAATTCATAAAATTTAAAACTTACAAAGTCATTACCGATAATCAATTTTCAAGAAATAACTCAAGTCCTTTTCTTTTCTCTTTTACATGAGGGCAACACATAATCTCCAGAAATATTTCCTTAATTCTCTTCTAATCTCTTGGGTCCCCTACACTCACATGCTGCTTTTTTTCTTTTGCAAGTCTTGCTTCAACCTCTTTAGCAATCCCTTCAGTTTCAAACTCTTGTTTTCTTCTCCTTAAAAAACAACAGGAATCGGTCTGAAAAGACACTTTTGGAGGAGGAAGAGAAAAAATATAAGGAACACCCATATATCCCCCTCCCCAAACATAAAAAATTAATGCAAATTTACAGACCATAGATTGATTTCAGTAGATAAATGGCTAAATTTATCACACCACTTGATGAGGAAATAGTGTTCCAACCAGTGTGAAAGTAGTCAACATTGTAAATTAAAATGCAAGAATATTAAAACTCTAATATCATATATTAGAACAAATTTTTAAAAAATTTCAGCGTGTGGGTATACGGGTAACTTCTTAAATCCGCCCAGTTCTTCAAAAGAATCCAATTAAACACAACAAAAAAGATCACATGCTGATGCCTTCTGATCAGCTTCTTTCTGGGATACAAAATACCACAAAGGCAATAAATCCTTTTCTTAAGCTAATTATAATTAATCTGAAAAGCGAAAGACTCTCAAACACCAGCATTTGAATATTAGTTAAATAAACTGAGGAATAATACAATGGAATATTAGAGCCAAATGCCTTCGGAAATAACATTTCATGCCTAGAAATTAAGTGGGCGGAAAACAAGGAAGCCCACTTATGCCCGTACAATTAAAAAAAAAAAATTAGCCCAGACGATGTTAGAGATGAAACTTTTTTCCTAAATTATCTTTATTTTTATAAGGTCATAAATAAAAACAGGCAGACAAATGAAAATGGAGAATCAAAAACTACATACTTACGTTACTGTGCATTTTTATATTAGTAAATACTGTAAAACAGTATCGATAAGAGGAAAAGCAACGTCAATATCAATAAATATAAGTAAAGCAAAAAGCACCCAGCCAGCTTTTTCAAGCAACCTTCGCGCCTCATAGAAGCTGCTGCATTGGCCCCCGCTCCACCCGCAGAAACGCCTCAGGGTGTTCTGCGACCGGACCGGACATGACGCATCAAGCTGCGACGCCAGCGCCCGCCGTCTGACGACGCGGTAGCGAGGCTTCGGTTACTCCAGAGACCGCCGACTCAGCCCGGATGGTTGCGGCGGGAGGATCATGACGGGGAAGAAGTCTTCCCGGGAGAAGCGGCGCAAACGAAGCGGTCAGGAGGCGGCCGTGTCGCTCGCGGCCCCGGACTTGGTACCCGTCCTCGCCACCTGCGGCAGTGGAAACACCAGCGGCTGTGGAAGTACGAGCGGCTGCGGGAGCGTCAGCTGCTGTGGGAACACCAGCTTCAGTGGAAGTGTCACTGGCGGTGGCAGCGGCGGCAGCTGCTGGGGTGGGAGCAGCGTGGAGCGCAGCGAGCGCCGTAAGCGGAGGAGCACCGACTCGTCTTCCAGCGTCTCCGGTTCCCTGCAGCAGGTGCGTGCGCTCCCCTCTTGTCGCTCCCCGAGGCTGCTGCTTGTTCGGAAGAAGGCGGGCCACCAGCGGGACGTGTCGGTGGGTTGGGGCGACGAGCGTGGCCAGTGTTAGCTCTGCGATCCCAAGGTTTCACCCTTGCTTGAGGTTCATGCTCCTCGGCTCCCCATTCTTCCTTTTCTTGAACTTCATAAGTTTCTGGATTTGCTGATCAGCTCACTTTTACTTTTGGCCTCTTCCACCTTTCTAATTTCTTAAGTCTCCTGAAGAATATGGATCCGGAGCTAGCATTCAAAGCCCCTGGAAGCCAGACGCTTTACTTCACTTTTTAGATAGATAATTAATGCCACGTTATAGATAAGAAAATTGAGTCCCAAAGAAGCCTATCCAAGATCACAGAATTTGTCAGTAGTGCCTAGATTTGAAAATAGATAATCTGACTGTAAAAGCCGTGTTCTTTGTGCTCCATCAAGCTGCTAAGATAACACAGCTTTATTAAAATTGTTTGTTTATAGTTTATTAGAAACATATGTATTCATGTGTCTTCTAGAATACACGTTTGAACAAAATCCATACACTGTAGAAATAAAGGGAAAAGCATGAAAGTCTTTTTTACGTGCTTCCCGATCAATCGTTTGATAGTCTCTTTCTTTTCATAAACCATTGTGGAGATACTTGTATTTAAATGCATACATTTATGCTTTATTGTGACCTCCATTCCCCAATTAAATTGGATAATAGTATTTTATTGTTGGCATGGGGATCTTCCTATGTGGCTACCTTATTTTTTTTTTTAGTGATTGCATGGTATTTCCATCATATCTTTGTTGGTGGATATTTAGGTTGTTTCCTGCTTTTTGCTGTTACAGGCAATGTGAAAATGAGCACCCTCTTAACATAGCTCTTGTGCAAGAATTATTTAGAATAGTCTCAAATGAAATTGCTGTGTCAAAAGGTTTGCATTTAGAAAAGCTTGGTCGGTATTAACAAACTGTTATATAAAAAATGCTTCATTGATTTATAGTCCAAACAATATGTGAGAATACCTAATTCTTCAAATCTTCACCAACATTCGGTGTCCATTTTTTTAAAAATGTGCCAGCCTGATGGGTGAAATTAACATTGCATTTGTTTTAATTTAGATTTCCCTGATTAATAGAGTGAACATTTTAATAGTTTTATGTATCATTTGATTTCTTCTTATATAAATTACCTGTACACATCCTCTGTCATTTTTCTATTTGGTTGTTTTCATAAATTCTTGGTTTTAATCCTTTGTGTAGATACATTCCAAATGTTATAACTTTTAAGACAGAGTACTGAAGCTTTTGATTTCTTTGAGTCAGACATAATATTATTTTCCTTTGTCTTCTGAATATTGTGTTTTGATTAGGTAGGTCTTGCCTACTCCAAGATTGTAAAACTATTTCATATTTTCTTCTAATACTTTGTAACATTTCATTTTTAAGTTGCATATTGTGGAAGTATACAAGGCCATCAGTGCCATGCATTACCAAACCATTCCCATCATCTGTTTTGTTTAAATAGTAACTGCTCTAGTGGGTATGAGATGGTATCTCCTTGAGGTTTTGATTTACATTTCCCTCATGGCTAATGATGAGCATCTTTTCATGTACTTTTTGGCCATCTGTATATCTTCTTAGGAGGAATGTCCGTTCAAGTCTTTTGCCAATTTTTTTTATTGATTTGTCTTTTTCTTGATGAGTTGAAGGATTTCTTTAAACTCTTACTAGATATGTAGTTCCAAATATTTTCTCCCTATATATAGGTAGACATTTTACTTTCATGAAGTCTTTTGGGGCACAAACATTTTTAATTTTAATGACGTTCCCATTTTTCAAATTTTTTTGTTGCTTGTGCTTTGAGTGTAAAGTCTATGAAACCAGTCCCTAACACAAGGCCTTGAAGATGCAGCCCTACATTTTCTTCTAGCAGTTCTATAGCTCTGGTTCTTATGTTTAGGTCTTTGATCCATTTTGAGTTGATTTTTGTATATGGTGTGAGGTGTACAGGTCCATCTTTTCCAAATGGACATCCAGTTTCCCCAATACCATTTGTTGAAAAGACTATTCTTTCCCAGTTGAGTAGTCTTTGCCCCCTGTCAAAAATTAGTTGACCATAAATGTGAGGGTTGATTTCTGAGCTCACAGTTCGATTCCATTGGTCTGTAAGCTGCTTTGATTACTCTGGCTTTGTAATAAGTTTTAAGATTGGGAAAGTGTCTAACTTCATTCTTCTTTTTGGCTTTGGCTGTTTGGGTCCATTACCTTTCCACATAAATTTGACAATTGGCTTTTCTATTTCTGCGAAGAAGGCTGTTGGAATTTTGATTGGGATTATGTTCAATCTTCTTTTCATTCTGGGGCTCCCATAATGCATATATTGGTATACTTGGTGGTATTCCAGAGGTCTCTTAGGCTGTTTTCACTTTTTATAATTCTTTTTACTTTCTGCTCCTCAGCTTGACTTTTGCAATTGTCTTGTTTTCAAATTCACTCATACTTTCTTTTGCCAGTTCCAGTCTGCAATTAAAATGCTCCTGGGGGGCGGGCCACGGTGGCCACGGTGGCTCAGCAGACAAAGTTTTCGCCTGCCGTGCGGGAGACTCAGGTTCGATTCCTAGTGCCTGCCCATGCAAAAAATAAAATAAAATAAAATTGAAAAAATGCACCTGAGAACTTTTCATTCCAGTTGTTTTGGTCTTCAGCTTCAGTGGTTCTGTCTGGTTCCTTTTTAAAGTTTCTATTTCTATTTTTTTTACTTTTTTTTTTTTTTTTAATAATATGACATATATACAAAGCAAAGAAAGAAAAAAGCAGTAGTTTTCAAAGCACTCTTCAACAAGTAGTTATAGGACAGATCCCAGAGTTTGTCGTGGGCTACCATACCATCATCTCAGATTTTTCCTTCTAGCTGCTACAGAATATAGGAAACTTAAAGGAATAAAATATTTTTTTATTATCACAATTGTTGTGGTTTTTTTTTTTGGTGAAAGATAGCATATATACAAGAAAGCACTACATTTCAAAGCACAGCACAACAATTATTTGTTGAATAGATTTCAGAGTTTGGTATGGGTTATAATTGCACAACTTTAGGTTGTTACTTCTAGCTGTTCTAAGATATTGGAGACTAAAGGAAATATCAATTTAATGATTCAGTAATCATATTTGTTTGTTAAACCCTACCTTCTCTGTATAACTCCACCATCACCTTTGATCTTTCTATTTCACTCTTTTGGGCTATAACCATTCTAACTTTTTCACGTTGGAAGGGTCTGTCAGTATATATATGGGGTAGAGAGGTAGAACTATCTCATATTCTGGAAAGGCTGGACCCTCTATATTTCAGGACTTATCTGGTCTAGAGTCCCAGCTGGAGGTTGTAGGTTTCTGGAAAGTTACCCTAGTATGTGGAATATTTGTAGGATCTTGTAAATTGCACTAGGTGTTCTTTAGGATTAGCTGGAATTGGTGTTCTTTTGGTTGGGGTTTGGCAAGTTATGATAGGTAGCAATGTCTAAGTGAAACTTGCATAAATGTGACCTCCAGAGTAGCCTCTGGACTCTCTCAGCCACTGATACTTTATTAGTTACACTTCTCACCCTCCCCCACCCGTTTTTTTATTGTATGTCTATGGTGGGTTCACATTTCATTCTTTTTCCATGTGAGTATCCTGTTACTGCAGCACCATTTGTTGAATTTTTTGTTTGGTTGTTTGTTTTTGTCGGTTTCGTTGTTTGTTTGAGAAGTGCAGGGGCTGGGAATCGAACCAAAGATAATTCTACCACTGAGCTACCCTCGCACCCCCCTTTTCTCCCTTTTGATCAGGATAGAATTGTTGATCCCATGGTGCCAGGGCTGGACTCAACCCTGGAAGTCATCTCCCACACTACCAGGGAGACTTTCACCCCTGGATGTCATGTCCCTCGTAGGGTGGAGACAATGATTTCACTTATGGAGTTGAGCTTAGAGAGAGTGAGGCCACATCTGACGACAAAAAAGGTCCTCCAGAAGTAATTCTTACACATACCTATAGGTAGGCTCAGCTTCTCCACTACCTACATAAAATTTCAGTTTCTTAGTTGACATTCTCGTATTGTTCATTCATTGTTTTCCTTATATCCTTTAGTTCTTTTTCGGCATTTCCCTTCATGTCCTTGAGTATATTGAAAATCATTTTTTAAAAAGTCTTTGTCACCTTCTTTGTCCTGTATGTCCGCAGTCTGGTCTTCTAGGTTGGTGTTTTATGAATTTTTTAATCTTTTTCCTTTGACTAAGCCATTGTGTTTTATTGCACCTGTACATTTTAATATTTTCAAGTGTTAATTCTGGAATTTATTCTCTGAGAAATCTGCTGTTTGAATTTGTTACCATCTGGTGATATGACAGAGATGTTTTGACTGTCAGCCCTCCTATCAGGAAGGTCCATCCAAGGTGAATACAAAGTCTTGGGTCCTCCCTGTCTTTTCTAGTCTTGTGTCTTGTTCTGTGCTTGTGCTTGCTAATGGCCTTAGGAGTTAGCCTGTTAATGGCAGTTTGAATGCCCCCTCTCTCTCCCAGGAGACATACATTCTCTCTTTCTCCAGTGTCCCGTTGCTGGACTTAAGGCACGTAAGCCTTTACCACAGTCCCTTTGTCTCATTAATTTCTTACACTGCTTTCTCATCCTGAGCTACTTTTGCCTGACGGCAAATTCTGAGAGGAGAGTAGAGGGCGCTGGCGAAGAGTTTCCCAAGTCAGTCTTTCCCAGCTGGAGCAAGGCCAGGGACCCACAAAGGGAGCCTTGGCAAGCTACCAACTGCAAGAGAGGATGAAAGAGGGAACGAGAAGAGTCCAGGAGCTTTTTCCATGGCACCCCAAAGCTGCCCAGCAAATGCACTCTTCAGCTATCCTCTGCAGTTCTGAGGAAGCTTATTGTTTTTAAACCTTTTCCACCCTTCGGGTTGGAATAATGTCCACCTTCAGAACTGTGTCCCCAGCTATAAGAAGCCAATCCAGAGCTGTGCCCTCTGATCAGCAGTTGGCTTGTGCCCACCCAGATCTTGAGGAAGTGGGATTTTATCTCCTGTTCTGGCACCAGCAAGCTACTACAGGGACTGGACCTCATAGCTGCCTGCTGCAATGGTGCAGGATGAGTGAAGACAACCTTGCAGTTAGAGAGAGCAATTTACTAATTTTTACCATAACTTAGCAGCCTCTTCTTCCTGCTCTCTACTGGATGCTATACCATGTTCTGCTGGACTCTGGAGTTTCAAAATAGTTGGTTCTCACAATGCCTGTTTAATGTTTTCTGGTGGAGGGACTGATTCCTCAAGCTTCCTTCTCTGCCATCTTCTTCCAGTCCCTCTCCCTGTTTATTTTTAAGTTGAGATGAGATATACATACCATAAATGAACAATTCAATGGCAGTTAGTATGTTTCCAATGTTGTACAATCACCATCTGTATCTAATTTCAAAACACTTTCATCACTACCAAAGGAAACCTGTACCCAATAAGCAGTTGCTTTCCATTTCTCCTCCCCCTAAGCACTAATGTGCTTTCTGTTTTTATGATTTACCTATTCTGAATATTTCCTATAAATGGAATCTTATATGACCTTTTGTGTCTGGTGTCTTTCAGTTAACATAATGTTTTGGGGGTTCATCCGAATTGTAGAAATGTGTCAGTTCTTCATTTTTGATTGTTAAATAATATTCTGTTATATGAATGGACCACAATTTTATTTGGTTGATTTCTACCTTTTGTCTATTGTGAATTATGGAGTTGATTTTTTTGTAATATCTATATTAGTTCATGTAATCCTCTCAAAAATCCTGCAGTATGGGACTAAATTATTATACTTTTGTAAACTGAGGGCGAATATATTTGCCAGAGTTGATATAACTATTAAATCAACACAGCCAGAGATGTGAATCTAATATGTCTGATGCCATACCTTGTGGTTTAGACATTATACTTTTTCCTGTTATAGCATGCACTGGGTAGTTAAATAAAAAAAGAGTTATCCTCAAGAAGTAATCTAATGGGGAATTCATGTATCAAAAAATTATGGTATGCTGCAGTACATGCATACAACCCTCTCTATGCTACTAGTGTAGTTTAAGAATCATTATTACAAGGAAAAATATTTAATAAAGAATCCACTGATTTTAATAGGGCAGAGACAAGTTCTTGAGTGGGAGTTTAAGGACAGAATACATCTAGTTTTATGTACTTTGTACATATTATAAAATTATGCCAATGCGCTCTTACCAGGGAACCAGGAGACTTTCCCTTTGCTAAATTTATGCCCTTAAGCTGTTAAGACATGTATTCTGAGCCTAAGTTTTTTCATATTTAAAATGGGATCCGCTATTAACTGTGAAGACCCACTGAGCGAAAAACAAATTGTATTTTATTTTATGGAATGCTTACATTCTGTATAATCCAATTTCTCGTTACAGAACGGCAGTCAGATGTACATGTAAAGTTTCACCAAAATTTAATTATCTTACCTGTTATGTAACTGATCTGATACTTGAAATAAATCACAGATCAAGACAAACAAGGAAATGTTTGATCTGAAGTTAACACTCCTGTAGACTCCCCCAACTGAACCTATCATTAATAAATTACTTTGTGAGTCATTAGAACACGAGTTGACACTCTTATTTTTTTCAGTCTAATTATGATAATATTCTTTGAAATTGACCATTTTAATTCAAATTGAAATGGTCAATTTCAAGCAGTTCAAGAATTGCTTTTTAAAAAATTCCATGAGAATATAAAACAAAGAAACTAACCTGAACTATATGGTCAGGGAAGATTTTCCTGAGGAAATGACTTCTGAATTCATATGTGAAGTGTCTGAATTTGTTAATTATGGAAATGTACTGTGGTAGGGGAAAGGGAGAAGAAATACTGTCCTAGGCAGAAGGACAATATATACACAAGCTCTGTCTCTGAGGTGAATGGAGGAGATGGCCACTATTTGAGTAATTCAAAGATGTTTTTTGTGTATTGATCACAAAGAATGAGCAGAAAGAATCAGGTAGGCCCTATTATTCTGAGAGCCGTGGAAGTCATTGAAATGTTTTAAATGGAAAGGATGCATTTCCATCTTGTAAAATTCATTCCGGTCACAATATACAAAAGAGAGACCTCAGTTTAGTACAGTTAATCCACTTAATTGATTATAAAGGCACTCTAGACAAAAGATAATAGAGCATGGACCAGCATTGTGGCAATAGATTTCAAGAGACTGGATAGATTTGATAGATGGGAGATAAAATTGATAGAATGCATTCAATTCCTGAAAGTAATTGGCTACTTTGAATATGTTTATATATAACAGTTTTTAAAAAGCTCTCTTAAGTAGTATTACTGTGTAGTAGTTGTGATATGTAATTTTTTGATGCTATCTAGTCCATTTCTTTATATGAATTTAAGTAAAATAACAATGCATGTATAAACTTGGATGATTGGCCAACTGGAGGAATACCCTAATTCTTCAAAAGTCTGTAATTGTAGGAGAACATTCAATATTAATATTATCGCTTCCTCTTATATCAGTTTGCTGAGTTAATTGCTGTGTGAAGGTTAAAGATCAGAGACTGTCTGCAATTACATTTCTTACCCCTGGTTTTCGACAAATAACCTGTGCAAACAAGAATTTAGAAATGTTTAATAAGAAGAATATATTAATTATGACATATTTATTCTATTACAGTTTAAATAGTATTAATTAATTGTATTTTTAAATCTCTTTTAATTTTAGGAAACCAAATATCTTTTGCCGTCTTTGGAAAAAGAATTATTTTTGGCAGAGCACAGTGACCTTGAAGAAGGTGGACTGGACCTGACTGTATCATTAAAACCAGTTAGTTTCTATATATCAGACAAAAAAGAAATGCTTCAGCAGTGCTTCTGTATCATAGGAGAGAAGAAGTTGCAGAAGATGCTTCCTGATGTGTTAAAGGTATTTCAGTATATACATTATCAGGCAATACGTATAAAATACATCCTTTTTTTACTGTAATCATTTCACATAATGCGACTTATAATTGGATATTTTTAAATAGAACAAGCTAGGCAAAAAGAAATTAAACAGGGATTTTGAGAACTGTAAACAGCCTTCTGTATTTAAGATTTTACCAAGAAAAAATGGCATAGTTTACAGTATAAGGCAGGAATTTTATTGACCCAGTGGAAATAATTCGATTAAATGCAGGTAATAGTAGTAACTAAATTAGAAGTTTAATGAATTTTGCTGGTGCTTTAAGAAATTTTATTATAATATACTGCTGTGTAACAATACTCAGTGATGGTTGGTAATAGCTTGATTTTCATTAAATTCAGAAGGGTTTTCATATATTTATTTTTGAAATTAATTAATATTAATTTTGAAATTAATTTTAAGTCCAGGATTATATATCTAAGAAGTATAGCACTGGAACATAAATGTTTATACCCTAAGATGAATTAAATCACATAAATAGACTGCTCTTAAAAATATCTCCTGGCACCTGACTTACTCTTTGATTTGCTTTTTCATAATAAACATGATTTTATGTATTCCCACTGTATTGGTACAAAATGTTTACATGGTTTTTTTTTTCATGGGCAGTCACCGGGAATCAAATCCAGGTCTCCCACATGGCAGGCAAGAATTCTGCCACTGAGCCATCATTGCACCTCCCTGTTTACAAGTTTTTTTAAAACATCTTTTTTATTTTTTTATATGCTATGCAGGTGGGGGTTGTATTTCATTCTTTTCCCATGTGAATATCGCATTATTACAGCACTGTTTATTTATTTTTTTTTTTTTCAAGTGCATGGCTAGGAATCGAATCTGGATCTCCTAAATGGCGTATATTCACATGTTAACTAGCAGTTTGTCAGATTTCCTCCCATGAAAAGATTTATGTGAATCTACTTAAGGCTTAAAATTTGAATTTTTTTGTATGATTGCAGCTTTTTTGTTTACATTGAAATTGTATTACATCAATGCATTTTAAAAATGTCATTTCCTTTAGAACTGTTCAATAGAAGAAATTAAAAAACTATGCCAAGAACAATTAGAACTCCTGTCTGAAAAAAAAATCTTGAAGATTCTTGAGGGTAAGAATACATATGTCTATTTCTGCATTATGGTAACTTATTAGTTGATACTGTATTCAATATAAACACTTTTCTATTCTGTTTCTTGCTTGGCTATGGTTGGGTAATCATTGATGAGTATTTTTACTTTCTATTTATACTGATAAATATAGTTTACATACCATAATATCATTCAAGAATGGATCAGGTTATGCACATTTTTTTCCAAATCAAAGTTTGTAGATAAGAGCATAAATTTGTGCATAGTAAAAAGTAGTTGTTGAGATGACAAAGATTTCCCTTAAAATATGTATTTTACTTGCTGCTTTATTTTCTTCATAGATTTACGTTACGAGTCACATACTATTTCTGCTCAAAGATGACCCAAGTGCAGAGTTAGAATTCTTTGCAGTTTGCTAGTGTTTTTCTTTTCTTTCTTTCTTTCTTTTTTTTTTTGGTGCATGGTCCAAAAACAAACCCAGGTCTCCCGCATGAAAGGTGAGTTTGCTGACATTTATATGTCTGCTTTGTGATACTATTATTTCTAGAATTTTCGATTTTCAATCATGAGATCTTTTTCTAAATGTTTTTTTGAAACATTGCCATGACTTCTACATTAGTGTCAGAGGAAAAGGAGCAAAAAATAAAATGGAGACTTTTAATTTCTAGAACTAGCTTCCTTTTAAAACGTTGAATAGCTTAATGGAATTTTGTCACTCTGGCAATAGATGTATACATGTGTATACTCTATATACATACATACGTTCTTACGAATGTATATATTTATATAATAGATTAAGGGGCAACAATCAAAATATCTAATAAGGTATTTAAAAAAACAATTTTAAGTATAGGCGATTTTTAAATTAATTTTTAGATTTTTTAAAAAAATATAACAACAAACGCAAACATTCTTAGCTTATGATCATTCCATTCTACATATATAATCACTAATTCACAATATCATCACGTAGTTGCATATTCATCATCATGATCATTTCTTAGAACATTTGCATCAGTTCAGAAAAAGAAATAAAAAGACAACAGAAAAAAAATCATAAATACCATACCCCTTACCCCTCCCTTTCATTGATCACTAGCATTTCAATGTAAATTTATTTTAACATTTGTTCCCTCTATTATTTGTGTTTATCCTGTATGTTTTACTTATCTGTTGATAAGGTAGATAAAAAAAGCATCAGACACAAGGTTTTCACAATCACACAGTCACATTGTGAAAGCTATATCCTTATACAATCATCTTCAAGAAACATGGCTACTGGAACACAGCTCTACATTTTCAGGCAGTTCCTTCCAGCCTATCCATTACATCTTGACTAACAAGGTGATATCTGTTTAATGCGTAAGAATAACCTCCAGGATAACCTCTCGATTCTGTTTGGAATCTCTCAGCCATTGACACTTTATTTTGTCTCATTTTGCTCTTCCCCTTTTTGGTGGAGAAGATTTTCTCAATCCCTTGAGGCTGAGCCTCAGCTCATTCTAGGGTTTTTCTCAATCCCTTGATGCTGAGTCTCTGCTCATTCTAGGATTTCTGTCCCACGTTGCCAGGAAGATCCACACTCCTGGGAGTCATGTCCCACGTAGAGAGGGGGAGGGCAGTGAGTTTGCTTGTCTTGGCTGAGAGAAAGAGGCCACATCTGAGCAACAAAAGAGGTTCTCTTGGGGGTGACTCTTAGGCCTAATTTTAAATAGACTTAGCCTATCCTTTGCAGGGTTAAGTTTCATATGAGCAAACCCTAAGATTGGGGGCTCAGCCTGAAGTATAGGCAATTTTAAAATATAATATTTCAGTTATGAAGTTCCTTAATCTACATCACTTTCAGTGTAATGGTTAAATCATTTTGATGTTATTATAAGCAAGCTTTCATACTGTTTGTTTCATTTTCTAGGTGACAATGGTATGGACTCTGACATGGAAGAGGAAGCAGATGATGGCGCTAAAATAGGATCTGATTTAGTCAGTCAGTAAGTTAAAAGCTTTCATTTTCATTTAAAAATTTCTTCTTTTTCCTTTGGTGATTTCTTACCTCAATCATGTGATTGCTTTACTGTTTTTAATTATATAAAATAATTCATTGTACAGAATTGATTTGTTTACTTATGGTGACCTAGGGTCTATAATGATTGGTCTTTTTGGTATATATTATAATGGAGTTAATTCCTTTTAATATTAATGTGGTTTTTTACATACGGTTCTAGGAAAATCGGGATTTCAACATGAAGCAGATTCATATCGCTCGCTATGTATTGGGCACTGTGCTTATAACTTTGAATCCTTTTTCTTATTGAATACTTCTACATCTCTATTAATGTTAGGTGATGTTAGCCTCATTTCACAGATAAAATAGGTATATATAATTTGATAATTGTGATGGTAAAATTTGCTTCAAGTTTTGGGAAGCTTACTAGTCAAGAAAAACATGCCAATTATTTTTCCTCCTAGATTTTTCTGCCCTGCCACTGTTCATCAAACTTTTTCATGCTAATTTTAGCATCTGTTGAGGAATTTTGCCTTAAACATTTCTTTAGTGATTGTAAAGACTGATTGGCATCTCTTTTTGCAAAGTTCTCTTTGCATAGCTAGGCACTTTTCCTGAACAATTAAAAAGATTTTGTTTAAAGAAAAGTGGTAGCAGAAATAAAAAAAAATTGTCAGAGGCAGTAGTATAAATAAGAAATACATGCTGAATCTGAAATCTTGACTTATTTTTCATTTCTAATAGTCAGAATGTTGTTGATAAGTCTCATCAAAAATGGACCATTTAATTTCGTGTTATAACTGTAGAGAGCATCAAATTGCCCACTTGTACTGAAACTTTGAAAAGCTCACCAAATTGCTTGTCTGCCTATACTCATCATACTGTTGATGCTAATCATCACATACATCATACCTGAGAATGCCATCAGGTAATTTATACTTAACCATCAAGTAGAAAATGTACATATCTCTAAACATTCTTACTTTTCTTCAAAATACTTAGCTTTAAAACATTTGTTAGTATAATCATTTATACTACTGTAGTTCAGCTAGTTTAAGCATTTACAGTTTGTCACTTTTTAGTACTTTTAAAGTTTCTTAAATTATCTAAATTGGTCATTTTGCTTCCTGCTGCTACTTACAAGATTCCTGTTTCTCAGTGTGTGCCCATGTAAAAAAAATGAATCCTGAGTTGGCATTTTTCTTGATTGCACTTACTTTCCTAATCTATTTTTCCCAGTTTGGGACCATCATCCAAGTTCTTTATTTTTTACACCTGAACACTGCAGCTACTTTCTCTTCAGTTAAAAGCCATTAAATTGCAGATGATCACTTACAGTAGAAATTTAATTATTTTACAAAATTACAAAATAAAGTGTTTGACTCCTGACTCGTTTTATTTAAAATGGTGTATAGATTCAAAATGATTCTTATGAAGAACCCATTTTTACAATATGGTTGTAAGACTGTTCTCATTTATTTTTAATACAGCAAGTGAGTTGGTTGAATAATCACAAAAATTAACAAATTGTCATGATGGCTACTAGTGGAGTTTAAAAGTCCTAGATCATTGTGATTCTTTTCAGTTACTTTAGAACATAGGCTAAATTTTTAAAAAACCGTATGTCTTAACTAGAAGATGTCGGATAAAATGCCAATAGCTTACACTTATTGATCATTGTATGCCAGACACTTTAAAAGCATTTTTTGTGCATTTATTCTCATTAATTTCATACGACATCCATTTTATAAATGGAAATATAAGGCCCAGAGAAATTTATGTGCCTAAATTCATAGAAATGATATAAAAGTTGAAAGCATTGTTATGAATAGACTGCTGGCTTTCATATAAATGGACCTGGTTTTGAAGGCTGTTTTTTTTGAATCACTTAACTGTCCCAACATCACTTTTTTCATCTGCAAAATGGAGATAATCCCTGCTTCATAGGATTGTTGGGATTAAATGAACTAATGAATAGTCTGTTATTAATATTAATGTTAGTTATCAGTTGGGGAGATACAGTACAATGTGAAGCAGTGAAGATGGAATAGGATGCTAATGTGGAACAATGGTGACTTTAACTTGTGTTCCTAATTCCCCCCACCCCACTTCCTCTTTGGATCAATAGTTATCAACTAAATGATGAAATTAGAAGAGCCAAGAAAGAGGGATGGAGGTTTTGAGTTATTTTTATTTTTATTTATTTATTTTTTAATATTTTTATTGTTGAAAACTTAACAAACATTCCATACATGGTATCAATCAATGGTTCACAGTATCATCACATAGTTATGTATTCATCACCATCTCATTTTTTTGAGTATTTGCATCACTCCAGAAAAAGAAAGAAAAAAGAAAAAACTCATGCATACCATACCCCTTACCCCTCCCTCTCATTGATCACCAGCATTTCCATCTATCCAACCTTTATCCAAACCTTATTTTAACCTTTGTTTCCCCTATCATTTGTTTATTTTTTATCCATATTTTTTACTCATCTGTCTGTACCCTAGATAAAAGGAGCATCAGGCACAAGGTTTTCACAATCACACAGTCACATTGCAAAACTTATATCATTATACGATCATCTTCAAGAAACGAGACTGCTGGAACACAGCTCTACAGTTTCAGGTACTTCCTTCCAGCCACTCCAATACACTATAAACTGAAAAGGGGATGTCTAGATTGTATGTTAGAATAACCTCCAGGATGACTTCTCGACTCTGTTTGAAATCTCTCAGCCACTGAAACTTAATTTTGTCTCATTTCTCCCTTTCCCCTTTTGATCAAGAAGGTTTTCTCAGTCCTTTGATGCTGGGTCCTGTCTCATCCCAGGATTTCTGTCCCACATTGCCAGGGAGATTTATACCCCCGAGAGTTATGTCCCACATAGGGAGGAGGGCAATGAGTTCACTTGCCATGTCAGCTTAAAAAGAGAGAGGCCACATCTGAGCAACAGAAGAGGTTCTCTGGGGGTGACTCTTAGTCCTAATTTTAAGTAGGCTTAGCCTGTCCTTTGCTGGAAAAGTTTCATAGGGGTGAACCCCAAGATTGAGGGCTTGACCTATTGATTTGGTTGTCCCCACTGCTTGGGAAAGTATCAGAAAGTCTCCAGATGGGGAAGTTGAATATTTCCCCTTTATCCCCATTCTCCCAAAGAAACTTTGCAAATACTTCTTTGTTCACTGTCCAAATCACTCTTTATTTATTGGGGCATGACACTAACTTGTTAAAGCAACACAATCTCATGCCCTATTCAAGATTCTATATACTTATAGTGTTCAACTAAACTGATCATACAAGTTAAATTAGGAAGCACACTACCCAGCATATAAATTTGCACCAAATAAACATCTCTCCCTTTAGTCTCACACAGAAGTTGAAGTTTTAAAATACAGATGATATCATCCTTTACCCAGTCTTCTGATAAACCTTAGTCCTACCCAGATCAACTTTGTTCAAATCTCTACTTGATGTCTGATCACTTTTTCATCTTTTCAAACAGATCATGTATGATGTACTGCTGACTTTCATAGCTTCAGAGTGCTAACTCTGAGTCTCAGGTGTCACATAAATACCCAAAGTTTCTGGGAAGGACCATGTCAAACAGCTCAGTATCTCAGAATTTAGAATTAACGTTATACCTCCTGAATATATGTGACTGCTGTAAGAGCTTACAATCTAGGACGATTTACAATAAGCCCCAGCCTGATAACCTATGCTCTGAACTTTGGTTCACACATTTTTATATTATAATTAGTCCATATGAATGAGGCATAATAATATTTGTCTTTTTGTTCCTGACATTTCATTTAACGTACAGCTCTTAAGGTTCATTCAGCTAGTTGCATGCTTCTTGAGTTATCTTTAAATGTCCAAGGACGAATGCAGGTAGGGAGCTTCATTTTCTTTGGTATTGAGCAAAAATCTAAAGCCCCAGGTAGTAAAGGCCTTTCCTCAAAGCCTTATGAGGCTACCTAAGAGGGTCTAAATGACTGAGTTTTTAGATTTGAATATGTGATACCTTTCTACTTGCTTTGTACTTAGAGGGACAGTTCAGTCCTGTTTATCCATATAGAGGGAAACTGAACTGGTGGTGAACCTTCCTGTGCTTCAGCAGAGGGTTGTATTTGTTAACATACTTGGTGTTGAAAATTCCCATGTCTGCTGGTACCTATTGGTTTTTGACTCTGTAATAGGCACCAGTAGCTTGGCCTGTCTGGATGCTGAAGAAACATTAATCTATGAGTAGACAAAGAACAATTAAAGAAATTCATTAACTTGAAAGAGGAAGCTTGAGCTGAATAACTAAAACAGACAGCTTCTGTTGATCACAAAATTAACAGACTGTTGGGAAGAAAATTTACAGGTAATGAATACTCTCAAAAAATGCAATTAGAGCACAAATAAAATTTTCAGGAACTAAAAAGTTCTAAATTTCCAAGTTCAATAAATAAACTGATAAAGAGATTACCCATGACTGAGAATCAAATCATTGCCAGAAAAATCAAGTTGAATGACTAAATACAGAGTAGTTATAGAAAGAAACCACCAAAAATGTAAATCCCACATGTAGTTCATGGAGAACTTGGAAGGTGGTTTTAAGAGACCTGTTATGCACATCCTGGAAGTTGTAGAATGAGAAACAAATGGGCAAAAGAATTATTAAAGAAATGATAGGATTAAATTTTCCTGAGTTAAAGGCTTAAGACTATGTCAAGAATAATGAGAAAAAACCTATAACCATATATGTTCTGATGAAATTTCCTGTTCAAGCTTTTTGAGAAACTTCAAGCTTACCTTAAGGTTGAATGAATGATAAAAGGAACGTCCACATACCCATCAATTAAATTCAGCAATGTTAACCACTTGCCATATTTGCTTTGTATCTTTCTTTGTATTTGTCATTTTTCCCCCAGAACCATTTACAGATAATTTGCAGATACCGTGAAATTTCATGCCTAAACAATTCAGTATTCACCTCCTAAAAATAAGGACATTATCCTACATAGCCACAATATTATCACCCTTAGGAAAATAAAGAGTAATTCAAATAATACCATCCAATATATAGCCCATATCAAATTTCCCCCACTAATTCAAAAACTCTTTTATAGTATATTTATTTATTTTAATTGATTCTGATAAAGGATCTAGTCAGTACATGTGTTCCATTTGATTATTATATTACCTTTCAATCTAGAATACCTCTCTCTGACTCTCTTTTGATTTTCATGACATTGATTTTTTTATAAAGTTTTGACCAATTGTTTTTTAGAAAGTCTCACATTTGGGATATAAGTGTTATATTATTTCCTTGTGGTGTTACTGAACTTGTCTTTCTTTCCTGTATTTCCTATAAATTGGAAGTTGGGTTTAAAGTTTATATTAACTTCAGTTTAAACTTTTTTGGCAAGACTATATAATAGATTGGGTGACCTTATAATTTATTTTTCCAAATCATGACCCAGGATAATAGTCATAAACTGTGTGATCACTCTATTCATGGCTGGTGTACTGCTTGTTGAATCACATAGGAGGCACATGATGTCGTTTGTCACTATTTGTGTGGCAGAGTTTGACCACTTAAAGAATCCGGTTCAAATTTGGGACTCTTACCAATAAAGGGAAAATGTAACAAGCCATTTGACTAAAAGAACAGTTTATAAAGGAGTTACATTTTATGTGAGGATTTAGAATAAGACTTACAGTTGGTTTTTTCTGACTTTCTTTTTATTGTATTATAACGTGTATACAAAGCAAAGAAAGAAAAAAGCAATAGTTTTCAAAGCACTCTTCCACAAGTAGTTATAAGACATATCTCAGAATTTGTCATGAGCTACCATACGATTCTCTCAGATTTTTCCTTCAAGCTTCTCCAGAATTATAGGAGGCTAGAGGGAATAAATATTTTTTTATCATCACAATCAACTTTTTTTCTTCTTTTTTATGAAAAATAACATATATACAAACAAGTAATGATTTCAGCACAACGTTTAGTTATAGAACAGATTTCACAGTTTGGTATGAAGAATTTTGCTGGAACCTAACCAAAGAAGAAAGAATTTTGCAGACTTCCATCCCAGCATTGCAAAGCTAAGTATAAAAGGAAAATTTACATACAATAAACTGGCTCAAGAACTTAGTTCACATCTTAAGGAATTAGAAAAATAACAAAGAAGAGAGTTTGAAAAATGAAATAAGAAATGTAAAAGTTGAAACAAATGAAGTAGAAAAAAAATTTGTAAAGACAAATCTATAAGCTTGGTCTTTGTAAAGATAAGTAATATCGATGAATTCCTTTTGGGTCTCATTAAGGAAATAAATGGAGATCAATTGTAATTGAGATTCAGGAGGAAGAAGGAGATATGTGTAAGCTTAGAAGAATAAGTTCCTATATGTCCACATTGTTTTAACAAACTTGAAGATGACAGGAGATTTCCTAGCAATATACAGATTAACCAAATTGATACCCCCAAAAGTAGGGAACCTGAAGAGTTTAACATGAAGAAATGAGAGATGATAAAAGATGTACTTTTGAAAAAAAAAAAACACCAAGACAACATAGATTCATGACTGAATTATTATTTACATGAGTCAATACGTATATCTTACAAATAATAAAATGTTCAATAAATGCCAGCAAACAGATGACAGCTGTGTTATCTAAATTAGTCCAGCCATTAGGAAAAGCTAAAAATTTCTTCAGTTTGCTTTATGATTTCAGCATAATTTTAATACTATATGTATTAGTTTGCCAGTACTGTTGGAAAGCAATATACCAGAAATGGAATGGCTCTTAAAAAGGGAATGTAATGTTTTAAGTTCACAGTTTTAATGCCATAAACATGTCCTAGCTAAGGCATCCAGAGAAAGGTACATTGGCTTAAGGAAAGCTGATCTGGGAAGGCATGAGACTGGCATCTGCTGGTCCTTGTTTCTGGTTCCATTGCTTCCAGCTTCTGATGCCAGTGACTTTCTCTGTAAGCATTTGTGGGTCTTCACTTAGCTCCTCTGGAACTCAGCTCTGGTTTCTGACATACTTAAGTATTTAATGGGTAGGTGCATGGCAACGTCTGCTGGGCTCTGCCCATGTCTAGGCATCTGCTCTCATTGTCGACACTCCAAACATCTCCAAACACCTGTCTCTGTCAGCTGCGAAGCAACTTTCTCCAAGCATTTGCATCTGAGGTTTCTTCAAAATGTTTCCCCTGTTAAAGGACTCTAATAAACTAATTAAGACCCACCTTGAATGGGTGGAGTCACATCTCCATGTAATCAAAAGGTCACACCCAGAATTGGTCACACCACATCCCCTATGGAGATAATCTAATCAAAAGCTTCCACCCCAGTAATACTGAATCAGGGTTAAAAGGAACAGCTGCCCCCACAAGATTGGGTCAGGATTGAAACATGGCTTTTTGGGGGGTACATAATAGTTTCAAACCGGCATACTGTATGTCCAAAAAATAGTGCAAAAAAATACATGTGAGCATTGTAGGTCATCTCTTTTTTGTTTTTCATTTTTTTCAAATTGTGAGATAAAACATATATACAAAAAACAATACATTTCTAAGTATACTTTAACAAGCAGTCATAAAACAAACATCAAAGTTTGGTATTGCTTATTGTTCCACGATTTTTCATTTTTTCTTCTAGCTGCTTCAAGACACTGGAGACCAATAGAATTATCAGTATAATGATTCAGCAGTCATACTCATTTGTTAAATCCTGTCTTCTCTGTTATACTCCTCCTTCTCTTTAAATAACGTATATACATAAAAGCAATGAATTTCAAAGTCCTTCACAATGATTAGTTGTAGAACCAGTTTTACAGTTTGGTATGGGTTATAATTTCACAATCTTAGGTTTTTATTTCTAACTGCTCTGAAGCACTGGAGGCTAGAAGAAATATCAGTATAATGATTCAGCAGTCATACTCATTTGTTAAACCTGATTTTCACCTTTGATCTTCCTCCCATTCTTTAGGGGTATTTGGGCTATGCCCATTTCAACATTTTCATGTTGGAAGGGGTTGTCAATAATATGGGATAGGGGGATGGAACTAGTTGATGTTCTGGAAAGGCTGGCCCCTTTGCACTTGAGGACTTATTTGGTCCAGACCCATCTGGAGATTGTAAGTTTTAGAAAGTTACCCTGTGCATGGAATCTTTATAGAATCTTAAATAATGCCCCAGGAATTCTTTAGGATTGACAGGAATGGTTTTGGTTGGGGTTTGGCAGATTATGATAGGTGGCAATGCTTAACTGAAGTGTGTGTAAGAGTGACCTCAGGAGTGGCCTCTCGACTATTTGAACTCTCTCAGCCGTTGATACCTTATTTGATAGACTTATTTTCCCCCATTTGTTAGGAAGGCATTGTTGGGGCCATGGTGCCAGGGCCAGGCTCATCCCTGGTAGTCATCTCCCACACCATCAAGGGAGATCCTCATCCCTGTATGTCATGTCCCATGGAGTGGGGAGGGCAGTGGTTTCACCTGCAGAGTTGGTCTTAGAGAGAGAGAGAGAGAGACCACATCTGAACAACAAGAGAGATCCTTTGGAGGCGACTCTTAGTCATACCTATAGGCAGGCTAAGCTTCTCTGCTATATACGTAAGCTTCACACGAGCAAGCCTCAAGATCAAGGGCTTGGCCTATTGATTTGGGTGTCCCTAATGTTTGCCACAGTACCTGGGGTTTCCCCAGTGGTAAAGTTTAATAGTTTCATAATTTTTCTCCCATCCTTCAAGGGACTTTACCAAAACTTTTTGATTATCTACTTAAAATATTCTCTGGGATGTATCCAGGCATTGCATTATGCTGTATAGGATTAAAGGCCCTCGTTCTATTCTGGGCTCTGTGTTTGGATTGTTTAAATGATCTATTCAGACAGGTTGATTAGATTATGTCCTACCAAAGATGTAGGTTCTGGACATAATAAAACTTTCTTCCTTTGGTCTCAAAGAGTAGGTGAAGGTCTAATGTCTTCTTCCCCCATGTTTCGAATTACTTAATCCCGACCCAATGGGCTTCATTCTTATCTCTAAATACCAGGTTATACAAATACAAAACAGCCCCTCAAAATCTAGACATAACAGTTACAACTCCAGGCTAAATGTGACTGCTCTAAGAGCCCAGAATCTAGGCCCCGTTTTTCTTTTGAGTTATTTTCCAAATGAGATCATACAACATTTGCTCCTTTGTTTCTGGCCTATTTTACATCACCAAATGTCCCACCGGTTCACTCAGTTCATTGCATGCCTCACAACTTTGTTCCTTCTTATAGCATCACCATGTTCGATCCTATGTTTACACCACTGTTTGCCAGCCTAGTTTTCAGTCAGTGCATCTTTCAGAAACCTCCATCTACTGGGCCTCATATATAATGTCCAAAGTCAACAGCCCATCAATACTTTCTATTTTAGATAATTTCATTGTTACCAAGAGAAAGATAGCCAATAAACACACTCTCACCAAACAGAAAATCTAAAACTCCCCCTAACTCTTGTTCTTCCCCCTGTTATGTACCCCTGGTATTGCTATGGTACTGTTGATATTTTCCTGTTAAACATAGTCTGTAGCATGCAATAATGTTTTCCCCTCTATATCCCAAAATCATGTATTCTTTTTACAAGATTCTAGGCCATCTCATTTACGAAATATAGTTAAAGTGGTGCCCAGAGGAAAATTTTACCCTTAAATATATGTTACTAATCCACAAAGAATTCAAACAAGTGAACTGAAGTACCAAGTTCAAGAAATTAGAAGATTAAAGAACAAAATAAATCCTGGAAAACAAAAGGATACAACTAACATCATGCTTAACTGAAAACCCTGGGTGCTTTCCTAAGATCAGGAATAAAGCAAGAATATCTAGTCCCCCATCCCCCTTCCATATTCAGCATTTGCTGTAAGTCTTTGCAGGTGGAGTAAGGTAAGAAAAAGAAATAAAATGCATACAGATTAGAAAGAAAAAAATAAAACTGTCCCTTAGATGATAATTTGACGTGACATGTCAGATGATGTGATTGTCTATATAGAAAATCACAAGGAATCTACAAAAAATCTCCTGGAGCTAATAAGTTTAGCAAGGTTGTAGTATACAAGGTCATCACTAAGAAATCAGTCTTATTTCCATATATTAGCAATGTAAAATTGGAACCAAATGAAAAACGATATCACATAAGCTCCAAAAATATAATACTTAGGTATAAGTCTAAAAAAAACACATGTAATGTTTGTTGAAAACTATAAAACTCTGATGAACGAAATCAAAGAACTAAATAAATAGATACATATTATGTTCATGATTAAAAGACTCAATATCATAAAGATTTCATTTCTCCCCAATTTAACCTATAGACACAATACAGTTCCAGTCAAAATCCCAGCAACATTTTTTGTAGAGATAAGCTAATTCTACAATTTATGAGGTAAAGTAACTAAATAGATACATCATCTTAGACTTACCATAAAGCCATATTTATCAAGACCGTGTGGTATTGGTGAAGGGATGTATAGACAGAGACTAATAGAATGGAAAAAGAGAATCAGTAAATATATACACACAAATATGGCCATAATTTTTGCCAAGGTGAAAACCAGTTAAGTGGAGAAAGAACATTAAATAAATGGCATTGGAAAATTGGATATTCAGATGCTAGGAAATGAACCTTGTTCTAAACCTCAATCCCTATACAAATGTAAACTCAAAATGAATCATGGATCTAAATGTAAAATATAAAAATTCTAACACTTGTAGGAAAAAAACATAGAAAATCTTCATGACCTGGGGTTTATTGTTAGACATGACATTAAAACCATGATCTATAAATAAGAAAGTAAAAAATAAGATTTCATCAGAATTCAGAACTTCTGCTATGCATAGGAAGGACACTTGTTAAGAGAATGGAAAGATGAACTATTTGTAATCACTTTGTTTATCCTGATATATTGAAGTCTAGTGAAAATAGGTAATGATGAATGTTTTGTTAGTGGTAGTAATAGAGGCCTGTTTTGCTGTTTTAGAAGTCCCACACAAGCTCCCTTGAGCATGCTTTCTGAACCCTCAGCAAACGCTTGGTATGTCTATACTTTTACATCTTTTCAGGTATATTATATATCATATTATCGAGTTATATTTTGAAAAACTTGCAGTTTGTGATATGTCTGTATATAATTAATTGCCTATTCTTTGTATTTTCCGTTAGACTTGAACTCCAGTAGAGCTTCACTTATTTCTGTCTTGTTTCCATGATATCCCCATTGCTGAGCTCAGATTAAAGAGTAGATTCTTAATGAAAAGGTGTTGAACAAATAATGGATCAAACAAGAATGAACTATTGAATCTTATTTATTTTTAATTTTTTAATTGTATAATATAACATATATACAAAGCAAAGAAAGAAAAAAGCAGTTTTCAAAACACTTTTCAACAGGTAGTTACAGGACAGATTCCAGAGTTTATCGTGGGCTACCATACAATCCTCTCAGATTTTTCCTTCTAGCTGTTCCAGAATATACGAGGCTAGAAGGCATAAAAGTTTTTTTTTTGTCATCACAATCGAATTATTTTTCTTTTTTAGGAAAAATAACGTATATACAAAAAAGCAATAAATTTCAAAGCACAGTACCACAATTAGTTGTAGAACGTATTTCAGAGTTTGATTTTCACTTCTTGCTGCTCTAAGATACTGGAGACTAAAAGAGGTATCAATTTAATGGTTCAGCAATCATGTTCATTTGTTAAATCCTATCTTCTCTGTGTAACTCCACCATCATCTTTTCCTATCCCTCTCTTTAGGGGTATTTGGGCTATAGCCATTCTAACTTCATGTTGTAAGGGTCTGTCAATAATATGGGGTAGGAAGAGGAACTATCTGATGTTCTGGCAAGGCTGGGTCCTCTTAAGTTTCAGGGCTTATCTGGTTCAGGGACCCATCTGGAGGTTGTAGATTTCTGGAAATTTACTCTAGTGCATGGAACCCTTGTGGAATCTTATATATTGCCCTAAGTGTTCTTTAGGATTTGGCTGGAATGGTCCTGATTGGGGTTTGGCAATTTATGATAGGTAGCAATGTCTAACTGAAGCCTGCGTAAGAGCTACTTCCAGAGTAGCCCTTTTGACTCTATTTGAACTCTCTTTGCCACTGATACTGTGTTAGTTCTGCTTCTTTCCCCACTTTTGGTCAGGATGGAATTGTAGATCCCAGGTGCCAGGGCTGGACTTATCCCTGAAAGTCATCTCCCATGCTGCCAGGGAGACTTTCACTCCTGGATATAATGTCCCATGTAGGGGGGAAGGCAATGAGTTCACTTGCAGATTTGAGCTTAGAGAGAGTGAGGCTACATCTGAGCAACAAAAGAAATCCTCTAGAAGTAACTCTTAGGCATACCTACAGGTAGGCTAAGCTTCTCTGATATCTACCTGAGCTTCACAAATGAGCTATGGAATCTTAAAGGCTGAATGAAAGTACCAGTCCTTAAAGGTCATACATTTTGTTTCCATTTGTATGAATAAATTCACATTGTGTTAACACTAAATTTGTGTTAATTGGTTGCTGTGGCAATATGAAACTAATATAACGTAATTGATTAAAGCCTACACATACACAGATTGGTTTCCTAGGACCACAGAAATGTTTTATTTGACCTAAATAATGTTTAAAAAATTTTGAAATGGTTTATAACATTTAAAAGCCCAGTGATATTATAACAAAATCTGAATGTCTGAGTTTTTTGAAAAATCAGGTCAACTTTTCCTGGGAAGGCAAAAAAGTAGTTAAAGCTGAGTGCAGCTGCTTTCTCTTTGTATGGGATGTGTATTTTAGTGTTCTACACAGAACTCTTGCCTGAATATCTAATGTACAATATATCTATAAAAGGAGACTTTGATTGAAGGGAAAATACAGAACGGCCAAAGATTGGCCTTGGAAACAGTTATATCAGTTTGTTAGCTTCTTGTCAGATGACATGTATGCCTTTATCATTTTATCCCAATTTTAATGAATGAAAATAGTTTAAATTTATTTATATCTCTACATAAAGGGATCTATGTTATTAAAAGTTCATGAAAATTTTTGACTTATTCTTTCAGTGGGAATTCTGTGATCCTTACATTTTTTATCAGAAAGGACATAGCATTAATAGAATTGTCTCAGAAGCTGTAAAGTGACAGCATTCTATGTGAGATACATATATATAAATATTTAATCCCATGAAGATTTTTTAAAATTTTTATTAATAAACCAATCAACATACAATATGAACATTCTTTTTTTATCACAGTTGTATAGTCATCATCATGATCATTTCTTAGAACATTTACATCAATTCAGAAAAAGAAATAAAAAGAAAACTGAAAAAAATTCATACATACCATACCCCTTACCCCTCCCTTTCATTGATCACTAGCATTTCAATCTAAATTTATTTTAACATTTGTTCCCCCTATTATTTATTTATTTTTAACCCATATGTTTTACTCATCTTTCCATAAGGTAGATAAAAGAAGCATCAGACACAAGGTTTTCATGATCACATAGTCACATTGCGAAAGTTATATCATTATACAGTTGTCTTCAAGAAACATGGCTACTGGAACACAGCTCTACATTTTCAGGCAGTTCCCACCAGCCTCTCTGTTATGCCTTAACTAAAAAGGTGATATTTGTTTAATGTTATTATAAGAATAACCTTGAGGATAACCTCTGGACTCTGTAATCTCTCAGCCATTGACACTTTATCTCATTTCTCTCTTCCCCCTTTTGGTGGAGGAGGTTTTCTTAATCCCTTGGTGCTGAGTCCCAGCTCATTCTAGGATTTCTGTCCCACTTTGCAGGAAGGTCCACACCCCTGGGAGTCATGTCCCATGTACACAGGGGGAGGGCAGTGAGTTTGCTTGTCATGTGGCTGAGAGAGAGAGAGAGAGGCCCCAATCTGAGCAACAAAAGATGTTCTTTTGGAAGCGACTCGTAAGCCTAATTTTAAGTAGGTTTAGCCTATCCTTTGTGGTGTTAAGTTTCATATGAACAAACCCCAAGATTGGTGGCTCAACCTATTGCTTTGGTTGTCCCCACTGCTTCTGAGAATATCAAGAATTCTCCACTTGGGGAAGTTGAATTTTCCCCCTTTCTCACCATTCCCCCAAGGGGACTTTGCAAATCCTTTTTTTTATTCACTGTTCAAATCCTTCTGGAATTTATCGAGGCATCACTCTGGACAAACCTACAAAATCTCATGCCCTACTCAAGGTTCCATATACTTATGGTATTCAATTAAGTTGTCCACATAAGTTATAGTAGGAAATACACTAGTCAAAATATAAATTTTGTACCTTGTAAACACTTTTTGCTTTAGTCTTCACACATAAGTTAAAGTTTTAAAATATTAATTACCATTTTCAACACCCTGCATTATTGACATTCCTTTCTTCTTCCTTATGCAAAACATTTTTAAATTCATACATTTAGTCATTATCATTATATACTCTAGGCATTCCTAGATTATACCATCTCAGTCTTTATCGTCCATCTTTCCTTCTGATTTCATTTGTGCCTCCAGGCCTCCTCCCTCTATCATTCTCACATTCAGCTTCATTCAGTGTTCTAACATTATTGTATTACAGTTAGTGTTGTGCTATCCATTTCTGAATTTTTACAATCAGTCCTGTTGCACAATCTGTATCCCTTCACCTCATATTACCCAGTATCTACCCTATTTCTATCTCCTGATTCACCCTGATTATTTTGAAGCAGATCTTCATCCAGGTACTTTTAGTATATGTGCTGCCGAAGCAAGCACTTCACCCAGGTACTTTTAAATGTGTTAGCAGACAGGTACCTTCCTAGAACCTGTAGAATATTCCTAAGAATGTGAAGCAGTAAACTCAGAGGTCCCAGATGGATCTTTTTCATTCCAATCAAGAGATATGATCTCCAGCGGTGTATCTCTATACAAAAAATGTCTGTATCCTTTAAATATAGAAACCTAAAATTTTAATTGTATCTTTTATCTTTTTCCTGTCAGTCAATTTACTGCCTCATCCTGCTGCTTAAGCACTGGGTTAGTTGATAAGCAGGTATTTTTCCTTTTCTCTACTCACCCCCATCACTTTTGTTGGCAGTTTTTCTCTTTTAGTAATTTAAATACATCACCCCACTGTCTTCTTGTCTCTATGGTTTCTGCTGAGAAATCTATGCATAGTCTTATTGGGCTTCCCTTGTATGTGATGGATTGCTTTTCTCTTGCTGCTTTCAAGATTCTCTCTTTCTTTTTGACCTCTGACATTCTGATTAGTAAGTGCCTTGGAGTACATCTGTTTGGATGTATTCTCTTTGGGGTACACTGCTTGGATCTGTAATTTTATGTCTTTCATTAAGAGTTGGGAAATTTTCAGTGATAATTTCCTCCATTAGTTTTTCTCCTCCTTTTCCCTTCTCTTCTCCTTCTGGGACACCCACAACATGTATATTCGTGCACTTCATATTGTCATTCAATTCCCTGGGCCCCTGCTCATATTTTCCCATTTTTTTCCCTATATTTTCTTTTTAGCTTGTCGGATTTCAGATGTTCTGTCCTCCAGTTCACTGATCCTATCTCCTGCCTCTCAAAATCTAACATTGTAGGTTTCCATTATTTTTTTCATCTCTTCTACTGTGCCTTTCATTCCCATAAGTTCTGTGATTTGTTTTTTCAGACTTTCAATTTCTTCTTTTTGTTCACTCCTTGCCTTCTTTATGTCCTCCCTCAGTTCATTGATTTGGTTTTTGATGAGGTTTTCCATGTCTGTTTGTATATTCTGAATTAATTGTTTCAACTCCTGTATCTCATTTGAATTGTTGGTTTGTTCCTTTGACTAGGTCGTATCTTTAATTTTCCTAGTGTGATTTGTTATTTTTTGATGGCATCTAGGCATTTAATTACCTTAATTAGTTTATTCTGGAGATTGTTTTCACTTCTTTTATCTAGAGTTTTCTTGCTGGTTGGATTTGTTGTCTGTCTATTCTTTCACATTCAGTTCGGCTTTTTCTGGCCCTCTAGCTTAGGTTTTGTTTACTAGATCAGAATTTTTCAGTTCTTGTTTTTTTGTTTCTTGCCCTGCCTGTATGGTACCTTTCTCCCATGCCTTAGGAGGGTCTACTTAGGTATTATAGACTCCAGTCAGATTTTCCCAGACCAAACTGGTCACCTCTCAGTAGGAAAGAGTCATCTGTGTTAGTTTTCCCTGAGGGTGAGACCCAGCAGATTAAAAGGTTTTCCTATGAAGTCTCTGGACTCTGCGTTTTTCCTGTCCTGCCCAGTATGTGGCTCTTGTCTGCCTGCAGGTCCCACCAGCATAAGATGATGTGGTACCTTTAACTTTGGCCGAGTCTCCCTGATGGGGGCATGGTGGAGACAGAGGAGAGGTTGTAGGCTGGTTTTAATGGCTTCAAATTGCCAAGCTCTGGTATCTGAATTCCTTAAAGGGGGGATTCCACCTGAGTTGTGCTTCACCCCTCCCCTGGGGAAGGCACAGGCTCCAGCAAGCCCTCAAACGAGCTTGTTTCTGCCTATGCCTGGGCAGTTGCAGCCTCAGGAGCCCTGCCGCTGTATCCAAAGGCAGTCAAGCCTTTGTAGAAGTACAGCCACAAAAACCTCTGTTTCTTTTTTTTTTTCTTTTTCCCTTAGCCGGGGCAAAAATGAGCAACCTCTGCTTTGACCAGGTTCACCTGAGCTGGGGGCCTATTTTTAGTTGTCAGAATTTGGTCATTCCACAATTGGCATTTGGTTGGGCTCAGCCCCTGCTGCTGGTAAAGTCTCTTTCCTTTCCCCTCCGGGAAGCAGCCTGTGGGGGAGGGTGCCAGCTGCTGAGGCTTGGAGAACTCACTGTTCTGGGGGAACTTGTATCCGGCCCAGCTGGTCCAGACTGGGGTACGCTGTGTGTCCGGTCACTGATGTGGCCCCAGGAGCTGTTCTGTACTGTTCCTGGTTATTTAGTAGCTGTTATGGAAGACAAGCTAAATTGCGCACCTTGCTAGGCTGCCATCTTGGCTCTCCCCGACATCATTTTCTTAAAAGTTTCTGTTAAATCATTGATCTGATTCTTTGTATTAATTACCCTTTCCATTTCATTTAAAAAATAAATTCAGTAATGTTCACAGTATACTAAACTAGTTTTAATAGCTGTCGTCTTATGTGCTTTTAGACTTCTCCCATGATTTGAACTATTTGCTTATCAAGAGTCACACATATGTTTCCAATGTGATTATTGTAATTATATAATTTAGTTAAATATACAAACAGATGCAATATTAATATTTAAAGAGTAGTTGGCTAAATAAAATACTTTGGGAAAACTCAAAATTGAATTGCTAAAAAGTTATGGACGCATTAGCTCTGGGAAGCAATGATAAAAGATTAGGGAAATTGCATGAATATAGAGGGTTTTCTTTTTACACTCAGATTTTTGTGTTTTAAGTAAGCCAGAACTAGAAATGTGGGGTATATGCTTCATCAGTGTGGTATAATAGGAGTAGAATGAGATGGAACTCTATTCTGTGATTCATATTAAAGATAAGGCTTTGGCTCCATATCTAAAGATTAATAATAATGATGAACATTTCTATGTTTTGTTAACCTAAAATGATCAAATTATATTGTGGTTAAACTATATTGTGATTGAATTAAATTATATAGATCTGTAATTTAAATTTTTCCCTGTTAGAAAAATTTCAGCTAAGTAACGTTATTTGCCTGAGTTGGATAAAAGGACTTTAACTGTATCAGGTTTTTTGTTTATTTGTTTTTGCTTTTTATTATGAAAGCTGTCAAGCATGTAAAAAAGTAGAATGAAGTGTATAAAGAACCCCTGTATACTTACTGCCTAGATCTAGCAGCTGTAATACTTTCCCACATCTGCTTTTATTTATTTATTTATTTGTATTCTGTATGTCTGGGGTCACATTTCATTCTTTTTCCATGTGAATATCCCCATATTGCAGAATCATTTGCTGAATTTCATTTTGTTTTGTTTTGGGTTTTTGTTTGTTTGCTTGCTTGTTTGTTTGGGAGTACATGGGCTGGGAATCGAACCTGGGTCTTCTGCATGGCAGGTAAGAACTCTACCACTGAATTACCCTTGCACCCCCTACTTTTGATGTATTTTAAAAATAAATTGCAGTTAGCTTAATTCTAAATATTTGTGTTTGCATTTCTAAAAAACAAGGACATTTTCCTAAGTAGCCAAAATATTATAACACTTAACAATATTAGCAGTAGTTGTCTAATATCCTGTAATATCTGCTTCATATTAAAATTTTCCTCAATATCCCCAAAGCGTCTTTTATTGTTAATGATCTTGACTTGTTGAGAAAACTAGGTAAGTTGTTCTGAAAATGTCTAACTTTCAGGCTTTTTCTGATGGCTTCTTCATGGTGTTGTTTGACTTGTTTCTGTATCTGCTGATATTCTTGAAAGCTGAAATTTCTTAATTAACTTTTTAAATCAACAAGTGTATTAGTATGTTATTGCTGCTGTAACAAATTACCGCAAATTTAATGGCTTAAAACAGCAGACATTTATTCTCTCATGGTTCTGAATACCAAAAGTCCAAAATCAATTTCACTGAGCTGAAGTCAAGGTGTTGACAAGACTGGGTCTTTATAGGACCCTGTGGGAAGAATTCATTTCCTTTCATTTGTTGGCATTTAGTGCTACCTGAATTCCTTGGCTCCCGGTCTTTGGAACAGTTCCAGCCTCTGCTTTCTTCATGATAGTTTCCTTTGTTTCTGACTTCTCTGTGTCCTTCTTACAAGGACCATTGTGATTACTTTGGGCCCACCAGTATAATCTCTCCATTTCAAGATCCTGAATTTAATTACATCTGCAAAATCCTTTTGTCCTATAAGGTAACATGTTCACAGGTTCCAGAAATTAGGATGTAGCCATATTGGAGGGGCTACTATTCAGTCTACCCCAATAAAGAAAAGTGTGAAGCTGAAGATAACTCCTGCTGACTCAAAACAAAACAAAAGGAAAACAAAAAAAATCTAAAGTAATATGTATATAACTAGTAAGAAAACTCAAGCATTACACAAAGGTATTAAATAGGGGGAAAAAGCCTCTTTTTACCTCTTCATCCAACCCCATCCTCTTCCTATCCTTAACCTTTCTCCAAAGCAGTCCTTATAAACTTTTTTTATGGCATGGTCCCCTTCTGATGTCTGTGGACCCTTTCAAAGTAATGTTTTTTGTTTAATTTTTTAATCCTTGAACTAAAATAAATAGATTCACCAAGGAACTAAATTATATTGAAATGGTTAATAATGTGAAAATATTTTGTGATTGTCATGTGTACTTATTAACAAATTAACTAATAAAATCTCGCAACAGTTCCAGTAACTTCCATAATTTTAAAATAGTGGTTATCATAAACAATATTTTGGATATTTGCAACAACGATTATAGTATGATGTGAAAATCTGTGATTTCTTTTGATGATAGAAATACAGATGCTGCTAACATCTAAGAGAAATGCTTAGTTTTGATTAGATTTTAGTGAAAATGCAGGTATAATTTTCCCTCATCTGTGGTAGTCTGACTAAGACTACCCAAGAGCTATCCAAGTCCTAATCTCTGGAACCTGTGAATATAAATTTGTATGGCAAAAAGGGACTTTGCAAATGTGTTCAAGTCAAGAATCTCAAGATGGGGAGATTATCCTTGATTATTCAGGTGAACCCTAAATGCAGTTACATGCATCTTTATAAGGAGGAGGTGGAGAGAGATTTGACATAGACAAAAAAGATTTCTGTTTGACAGTAGCAGAGGGAGGCAGAGTCAGAAAAAGGTTGTTACCCACTGGCTTTGAAAATGGAGAAAGGAGCTTTGAGCCCAGGAATAAAAGAGAATGCAGCTCTTGATACTGGAAAAGGTAAGGAAATAGATTCTTTCCTAGAGCCTCTGGAAGGAACCGTATGTAGCCATACCAATATCTTGATTTCACCTCAGTGATACTGAATTAGGATTTCTGGCTTCCAGAACTGAGAGAGTAGGTTTCTGTTGCTTTAAGTCACTAAGTTTGTGGTAATTTGTTGTAGCAGCCATAGGAAAAAACTACACCATCCAAGTTCACATACCACATGATTCAATCCACAGATTCTTTGTTTTAGGGGATCAAGGGGTAGGGATGATAGACAGTACATAGACCCATATTAAGGACCCCCACGTGTATATATGGGTATAAATAATTTTTAGGTATTGCTACTTGGAGAGCTATTTTTACAAGTAGTAGAATGACTGTATAAATGTAAAGAGTGCAGAGTTAAATTGCTTGTATTTTTAACAGAACTACATAGCTTACTGTTGATCTTTTGCAAATTACTTAACCTTCCTGGGTCTCAATTTCCTCATCTGGAGAATAGGAATAATACAAATACTATTTACCTCATAGGATTGCTAAGATGATTAGTGAGAAGATGCTAGTAAAGTGCTTAGAACAATACCCTTCACATAGTAAGTACTTAACAGTGCTATCTGTTATTTGCATTGGAATTTTAACCTTACATTGATGAGTATTGGAAATTTTCCCTGCTCTCATTTCCTTTTATGTTATGAAAGCCTAAAGAAAATAGCAAGATAATTCTTTGTGAGTTTTAATTATTCTTTACTGTTACTGCTTTTTAGAAAAACAATAATTCATTATTTGCTAGTGTCATTTTTTCCCCTTTATTACATAAAGGAAACAATAGTTTAAATTAAGAGAAAGTTAATGTATATATTATTTTAAAGCATAAAAAGAATTTTCTCATAAATTTAGGTCAGTTTGTTATATTGGCATGATTTTCTGTGAGCCCAGTTCTCATATATATATATATATATGAGTTGACTGTGTTTCTACCTGGTAAAGGCTAAGTTGCTTATCTGGGCCCTACTTAGGTGCTTATATAAATTGCTATCAGGCTATAATGCTTACGTAGATTGTTTTACATAATAGGGGAATTTATCAGAAAACCTTCACAGAAAGTTTCACTGATTATTGACAGCATTACAACGTAATTCTTTAATAGGACTCCACATTCAACCTGCATGTTTCACTTTTTTGTTTTGTTTTGTTTTGTTTTTGGCATGGACAGGCTTCAGAAATCGAACCCAGTTCTCCAGCTTGGCAGGCGAGAATTCTGCCACTGAGCCACTATTGCCTGCCCATGTTTCACTTTTAAATGCACATATAAAGTGATCTCATGCCAATTTTTAAAATTGAAAAAGACTCAAAAGTAGGAATATAGCGGTAGAGCAAAGGGGAGATACTCACCTCTTTCATTCCCTTTAATCACTTTTAAATAGAATAAAGCCCTCTACTTAGGGAATTGTCTATTTATGAAAACTTGGAATTGCGTTGGGACAGTTTATGCAACAAATCTTTAGAGAATCTTGCATCAGAGTAAATGTACCTTTTTTATTATATAGTTCTGTGAGTTTGGACAAATGGATACAGGCATGTATCTACCATTTCATTTATGATATGGAACAGTTCATCCCACCAGAAATTCCCCCCATTTTCCTTTGTAGTCAGCCATTTCTCCCATTCCCAGCCCCACACAAGTACGATTTGATTTCTGTCCCTATACTTTTTCCTTTTCTATAATGTCATATAAATGGGATCATACCATATATAGCCTTTTGAATCTTAACTCCATTGTGTGGGTGTAGCAGTTTGTTTACCCATTCCTCAGTTGAGATACTCTGATGGTCCAGATATTGACCCCCAAAGATGTCCTCATACTAATCCCTGGAATCTGAGAATATGTTAGCTTACATGGCAAAAGGTACTTCACATATGTGATTGAGGCTAATAAGCACTTTAATATGGAGAGATTATATCCTGGTTGACTCGATCGTTGTGATTATGTCCAGGTTCACTCAGTCTCATATGCGTCCTTAAAAGTATAAGAGGAAGGCAGAATAGTGAGGGAGATGAGACTTGAGGAGAACCTGGCCTACTCTTAAGGATTTTGAAGATGGAAGCCAAGAAATGCAGCCTCTAGAAGCTGGGAATGACCCTCCACCTATAGCCAGCAAGAAAATAGGGACCTTGGATGTACTCCTAATTTAGTTGTTGGAACCAAATTCATCCAACAACCCATGCGAGCAAGAAATGGATTCTCCCCTAGACCCTTTAAAAGAAATGTAGTTTCAGACACCTTGATTTAAGTCTGATAAGACCCATACTGAACTTCTAATATACAGAATCATAATATAATAAATGTGTTGTTTTAAGCCAGTAAATTTGTAGTGATTTGTTAAGGAGTAATAGAAAACTAATATAGGAACATTTAATTTATTTCCAGTTTTTGGTGAGTTCAAAGAAAGACACCATAAACATTTACATAAAAATATATATATGAACATTTTACTTGGCAGTGTTCATTTTCATTTTACTTGGGCAAGTACCTAGGAGTGGGATCGCTGGGTCATATTGTAGTCTTTATTTAACTTTATAAGAAACTTCCTGTTTTCTGGAATGACTCCCAATTTGTATTCCAGCCAGCTGTGTATGAGAGTTCCATTTGTTCTGCATCATCACTAATACTATATATGAGCATTCCATTTGTCAGTTTGATTTTATGTGTATTTATGTTTACACTTTCTAGTGTATATACAGTGGTATATCCTTGTGATTTTCATTTGTATTTCCCTAATAACTAATGATGTTTAACGTTACTAATGTGTTTGCCATCCATTTATCATCTTTGGTGAATTGACATTATATTTTTACCTAATTTTTTAAAATTTGGGTTGTTTTCTTATTGTGATTGATAGCTCACTCAACAGTAGTTTTAGAAGAACAGAACTCTTAATTTTGTTGAAGTTCAGGGTCTTGGCCCAGCCAGGGCTTTCCAAGGAAAGACCAAAGGAAACACCAGGCAGGGCTGAAGCATGTACTTTATTAAGGGAACTTACGTAAAGGAGAAATTAAACAGCTCAGAAGGCAGCTGTTCAAAGTGTGGACGCAGCACTCTGCGACTAGGCAAGAATTAGCAGGGCCAGTTCTCCCGGCCAAACAAAGGCATTCCATTGAGTATGAGAACATGGGTAACCTGAGGGACTTGCTTGGTAGGTAACAGTAACATTTCAAGATTCTCAGAAATAGACCATCTGCACATTCTTTCCTCCCTAGGGAGGCCTGCTAAACTGACTAACTGCAGGCTGCTGTATGCTCAAGTTTCTCAGAATTTTAAGGAACTACCTGGGCCCTGGGCTCCTACATTCAGTTTATCAATTATTTTTATTTATAGATAGATCATGCTTTTAGTGTCATATCCAAGAAGTCTTTGCTTTAAATTGTATCACAGATCTCTGAATTCACATGTTAATTTTAGTTGTACAGTCTAAATGTAGGAAAAATTAGATAATATAGATTTTAAAATTTTGAACTGTTTCTGGGACTTTTTTGACTTCCTATAACTTGGATGTGAAAGCATTAGCTTTTTGCTTTTTAGCCACAAGGTGGTGTACTACACCTATAATCTGAAATTGTGTTGGCGACTTTGTTGAGCAGCCTGACCAAACCCAACTTAAGATAAAATAAATAGAATGTTATACAATCCACTTTGGACACTAAAAGCAGATAGTCTTTGTAGGAGGATTTGGTTTTATTTGAAAGGGTTTTGAGAAGCTTTTATAGGTAGGCTAGTTTTTCCATATTATTAATTAAAAATTTTTAAACATTTTTTTGTTGTGAAATATTTAACATTTTTTCTTTGTCTTTTATAACTTTGATATGAAAGCAAATAAACAAACAAACAAAACCCCTAGCTTTCTCCCCTCTTTTTAAATAGAAAATTCCTCATTTTCATCTTGGGCTTTTCTGATGTTTCCTCATGATTAAGCAGTATATTCTCAGCCAGAGTATTGCCTAGGTGATGTTGTACCCTTAGGGTATTGTGTATTACATATGTCCGTCTGCTTTTTAATGGTGATATTTCATTATGTTGCTGTGTAGCAGCAAACAAACATTTTCTCTAAAGAAAGATACTTTGAAGTAGATTAATGCTCCCAATAGGTGAAATCTAATTTGACTGCAAGGCTTGAGATAGCATATTTTTAACTTTATTCCTTACAAAACTCTTAATGTACTATATTGGCATTTAATCTGCCCTTGAATCGCCAAGGAGTATTGTTGATGTCCTCTTTGGGATCTTCTAATGAATTTTTCTGGCAAAAGAATGAAATCTGAGTAGATGACACTAGACAGAAAGAAGTATTAGAAAACTGAGGTATTTCAGTTATAAATCTCTTAGATGTTATAAGTAAAACTAAATCCAAACCGTTTCATAGTCTGTATTTGAGTTTGTGCTTGTATTAGTAAAGTTTAATACAAACAAAACATATGAATAAATAAAATATTTAAGTGCCAATATATTGAATGGAAACAATATGTAAACTTCTCAAGGAAATTATCACATCTTCCAGCCCCACCCTTTGGTTATTTGAGGGATTTGTTACTGTTGACTAAATAGTTATGAGTAGGAAATTTACTAGATATTTCTAGTATGCTAATGTTAGGGTGTGCATAAAATTCTCATAAGGTAATAAGTACCTATTTTTAAAGTAAATGGTCACTTATCTCACTTGAATATTAATATTTGTTACATTAATATGTATATGGCCTAATACTCTCTAAGGTAGAACATTAGTTTATAGCTTTTGCAGAACAGGGCAAATTGAAATATTTTTGCATATTGCACTTTTCCATTTACTTTGGTTACATATGTATATTGCATATAAAATATGTATGTCCCATAGACAGTAGACATCAAAGCAGTTGAGATATGAAATTAGATGAATATAAAATAATTTGAATGCCAAAGTACCCATTAAATTTAACAGTTGAATTTGGAAAATTATTGGATACTGCTGTGAGTTGTGATTTTTTCCTTCATCTACCCTGCAGACTTTTGGGAGGGAAAAGAAATTACCTCCATTTTCCTTCCAGGTCTATCCCTTGATTTTGCAAAGAAGTATGCCACTTAAATTGGTAAATGTAGCTGCTGCTTCTGATACCTGTATGTATGTTTCTGAGTGTCCAGAGAAGATTAAGTTGAATTTTGGAAACTTATAAGAATTCACTGTATCTTCCCAAGTACCTAACTTAATTCTAAGAACCTGAACAGTAGATATTATTTAATTTACTATAGTTTTAAAATTTTTTAAAGTTTATTTATTTTTATTCCTCAGACAAGAAATCTGTATAGATTCTACTTCATCCCTGAAAGAGAATAAGCAGCCTGAAGGTTTGGAGTTAAAACAAGGTATGGATCAAGAACTTAATTTTGTATAACATTTATCTGAAGATCAGAGGTATTTTATCACTAATAAATTTTCACAATGTTCCAGCTTACCCCTATTTCACATAAAGGGAAACAGAAAATAATTTGTTTTTTCCAAGACCAAAAGAGTCCAGAATATATTCTTCAATTCAACATGTCCTTTAACCACTGGATTTTACTCTGACAGATTCCAACGGAAAATCATCTTGAATAGTTTTAGTTCAGTAATCTCTGCTATACATATCCTGAAATTGCAGGATACTGGAGATATGTTAACTGGGTAGCTTTAGATTGTGTGGGGGGAAAGTGATAAATTTTATAGGATAACTTTTTTCTTTCTTTGCAGAGAAATTTTGCCTTGTTAATAATGCAGATTTTTCTGATGGTTTTGAAAATGCTGTTATTTTCAAAAGTCTTATGTTAGACGCATAGATAGCAAGACAAAATTTCTTTGTACTTCTGATACATAAACTTATATTCATAATTTCACTTGCATATATTTGTTATATACATACATACCTGCTATGTACACATCATTATAATATAATGTCATAGTATGTTTTTAGTTCATATTGTACTCTCTCACACTTCATTTGTAATTGGGTAAATTGTTTCTTCCCTTTGAACCACAAAAATAGGTAGTGTGGAGATTATGCTTTTAAATCATCTGGGGAGGAGTGAATGTCATATAAAATGTAGAAAAAGCTGGAATGGGCAGATTTATTTCAATTCTAAGGGGAAAAGGAATGGAAATCATATTGTGCAAATTAGCTGGTGCTGCCACTCAAGGGAAGATATTTTTCTTTTCCCACATTCACGTACCTGGAATTAAAGCTCTTTGCAACTCCCTTTGCAGTATCAACAGCCTGTTTTGCTGTGCTTTTCAGCCAAGGAGGCAAAGAAGGAGAGCAAAAGATCTCAGAGTGGCCAGTTGTCACAAAGTTGAGACCTTTTATGCATAGGAAAGTATAAACCATCTTCAGGTTCTTACCTAGAAATCAGTAACATCAAGGATACACACTGATGGTGTCTTTAAGTTATAGCAATCAGAGGTGAAAAAACGTAAGATCAGAACACAGCAGTACCACTGTGTAATACAAATTATTCATGCTTATATTCTGACTAACTGTAGGAAATTGTTAAATTCCAACTCTTTTGTTTAAGAAAGTAGGAAAAAAGCTAAAATCTTTTAGAAAGCTGTCTATAAAAAATGATTAAAGCATAAGAAGTTTTATTCTATAAAGGGTTAAACAAGTTGTCTAGAAGATTCATTTATGTAGAACATGCCCCTTATAATCCAGATAAATATTTAATATTGCTGAAATCTGAACCAGATAGTAATTTCCTTGAAGTGGTGTGAGAAGCTGAGGTACACCAGGAAATAGAAATCCTGGTAAAACTCAATAAAGATTGTTACCTTTTTTCTAATGATCTAATATTGTCTATTTTTAATGTGCAAAACTTTCAAAATCAATTTAATATTATCTCTAACTTTTCTTGCATAACCAGCTGCTATTCGTGTTTACAGTGAGCTTAATAAAAATGTAATATAATGCTCCTTATGTTTTCTGACATTTTATTTAATGGCTTGACCATTTAAAAGTCTTCATTGAAACTTACTTAATATTGACATAAGCTAAGTCCAGTAGACCGATATATAAAGCAAGATAGAATTTTCCCTTTCTTCTTTAAGAATAAAATACATTTTATTATATAACCTGTTATTGATGTATGATATTTATAGGTTTTTTTAAATTATGCTTCCAGTTCTTTGAGCTTCCAAAAAATTAACATATTGAAAAGTACTGGCTATAAGTTAAATTGAAATTTGAATTACCTGTATAGTGCTTGTTGCACTTTAGATACAAAGAAAACATTTTAAAAATTTCAAACAAATCTCTGCTAATCTTAAGGAATTTGCTTCCTAAAAACTTTATAAAGTAAGTAGATTTACTCAAGACATTCAGCAACATATTGGTTCATGTTTAAATTATCACCTTAAAGTTTATATGTGGTGATATGTATAGTTTTGCAAGATTTTCTCCTTTGTAACTACAAGAAGTTACGTTATTATGTTTACATCCCTCCTTGGGAGTTGTCAAGAGTAATTTTTTAAGCAATACAGAGAAATAGCTGAGAGAAGTATGAATATTTGGGTTAATGAGAAAAATTAGGGTTTATAATAGTTATTTTAAACTGTTTGGAGGACTATCAAATAGAAGAGGGATTAGGCTTGTTCTTTATGGCTCCCAGAATAAATTAGAACCAGTAAATAGTTATCATTAGACAGATTTTGGTTCAGTTTATATATTTCAAATAATTAGAAGTATCAGAAAATACAGTGGGCTGCCTTCTGAGAAATTCTGTTGAAGACGTTCAAACGTAGGTTGCATGAACAGCCACTTGATGGCATTGTTGTAGAGCAGATTTAAACAGATATTGGATGATTGGCCTGGTTTGCGAAGGTACTTTCTAGTTAGCAGATTTTATAAAGACCAGCACCTAGTGCAGTGCACTAGGGTGGAGTGATTAACTGTTTTCTTAAATTGTTTAATGGAAGCAGAGTGAAAATGTACAAAATTTTTTTTCTGTTATCTCTAGTTTTTTTTTGTCTACTAGGGAATTAAATGTGACTAAATCTGTAGGAGATTGTTAAATTAAGTTCTAATTCTTTTGCTTAAGAAAGCAGGAAAAAAGATTTTAAAACAGAGAATGAATGATAGCTTAAATAGTTATCTTGTTGACAAGGGCTTCAAGAATTTGAAAGATAGACTATAGTAGAGGAAAAATGTTTATTGCCAGTGGTTTAGTTATGTGATAGAAGCTAAGAATGGACATTAAATATTTTCTATGGGCTTCTTTCAGGCTTTCATACCAGTGGTCACCAAATTGTGATTGTGCACACTACAAAGGTTTACAGGAAGAAAATACCAGAACTTCTAAAATAAAAAAGTAAATATAAACAAATTTGTTTAAATCTCTCCCTTTCAAAATTTCTCATCAAATATAATTGTAGTAGTACGTATTAGTTTGTAAGTAAATTAAAAATATATACTGGGATTCATACTTAAAAATATTTTTGCTGTTAGGGGTTATATAGATCAGGAAGTTGAGACCACTCTTTTAGACAGTTAATTTATCATTTAAAAAAATTGTCGTATGAGAAAGTTTGCCATTATTTAGCAAAGGTATTAGGAATAAAATTATATGAGACCATCTGAATCCTGAATCCTCAAGGTGATGGTTAAGTAGAAAAATCCAACTATCTTTTTATTGTTTTAAAGTCGTACTGCACTGGGAGAAGCAAAGGTGCATTAAGTACAATAAAAAAGAATTAAACAATGAATTTGCAGCTAAAAAAAAAGAATTGAGTTTTGCTAAAATGAACTGCACAATTGCCGCTGAAGAAATAAATACAAGCTTTCAAAATTAAAAAGATGAGAAAAATGCCATCAGAGAGTTTTATTGCTTTGTAAAGGAAGAGAAAATGAAGATTATCAGCTATTTAAGCAGCATTTGTTGGCCAGGAGGTTTACATGGCTGCCATAGAAATCTTGAGCTTCGAAAGTGATCTTTGGGCTGCTTTCTCCTCTGAAGGCTTAAATTTCAGATCTGAGTGTTAGGGAGCTGTGGAGGACACTGAAAAGAAAGAGTTAACAAGTCTGCCTGGAATTGAAAGTAGAGAAATATACATGCCACTGATTTGTTTTAAATGTTTGTGTTTTAACTCCTTTCTTCTTAGCCCTTGATTATCTCCTTGACTGACTCTAACAAACAAGTGTTCACCAAATGCAGCATCAGAACATAAGTTCAAGTTCTATAGAGGATTTTGTAAAAATTTATTCTGGAGAAACATCCAGTTTAGCAACTGGTGAAGTAGTATTACATTACCATCAGTGCTACTTAAGGATTTGCATTTCTTACCTTACTCCTTTGAGCCTTTTCACAAGTTATTACAAGCAAATGACACTAAACAGGATCTTCCTGGCTTTTTAATTTGTCTCTTTCAATATGTAGTATTGAATGAAAGGGTGAAAATTACATTTTGTATGGCAGATTAGCCCATACTGTTTCTGTACCTTTTAAAGGCTCCTCTGTTGCATTTAATTGTGAGACTTTCTGGATTAAAAAAAAGGTATACTGGCAAGGTCTTTGAATGCATAATGCCCTGCATCTGTTTTACTGAGAATGAAATTATGAGAGATTTTATTTAGTATTTTCAGAAGAATGTTTATTTCCATGTTTCTTTAAATTGTACCGATTTTAAACATTTTCTCCTGTGATATATTTCACAGGACCCTTTTAGGGCAAGTACTTTGTGAATTACATAGTCCAAACCTTCTTCAAATGCTTTGATCTCTGTCTTAGTTTGACAGGGCTGCTATAACGAAGTACCACATACTGATCGGCTTAAACAACAGGAATTTATTATCTCATACCTTTGGAGGCCAGTAGTCCATAATCAAATGACATACTGGTGTTGGCTTGCTGGCAGTCCATAACTCAGTCTTTGCCTCCATCTCATGACCATTTGTCTCTTTCTATCTCTTACTCACTCTGTGCCCAATTTCCTCAGCTTATAAGACTCCAATCATTTTGGACAAAGGCCCACCCTGATTCTTGAAAGATCCTATTTACAAATGAGTTCACATCCATAGTGTTAGAAAGAAAGCCATACCTGAAAGAGAATAAACACTTACCTGATTGTGGAGAAGTAAAGAATTTATTAACAATCTTGCAATAATGGGCATGCACCCAAAAAATTGTGGCTAGCATCCTGAGCAACAAAAAGCAGTAGTATTTATTTCCTAAGCCTAGCACACAGGTCCCTCACCTTTTCTCCACTGATTGGATACACCAGAGGTTTACAGCCTATCCAGATAGTCTAATTAATTACACTTTACAGTTCAGTGACCTTGGCTGTTACTCATTTAAACTCATTTCTACCTATTTGGCGCCAATTCTAGGCTTGCGTCACAGGCTCTCTCCTTTCCCTACCTGCAAGACCAGTTTGAGCTGTTCTGCAGCCCTTTCCTGTGCCATCTTTTGTGAAAGCTAAACTGAGTTTTAGTCTTACAGTAGAATCTGGGCTTAGGACTTGAACATAATTAAATCCATAGCAAACTCCTTTGTTTTTGTTTTTGTTTTTTCTATATGGAGTGCTTTGCAAATTTACATGTCATCCTTGCACACAGGCCATGCTAATCTTGTTTATAGTTTTCCAGTTTTAGTATATGTGCTGCCAAAGCAAACACAACACTTTTTAGTCATCTGTTTTCATCTAGTTCATTAGGAAATGTACCTCCTTACATAGGAGGGCTTCTACCAAAGGAAATATTGTAAATCCTAGGGCTTGAATTTAGGTTTTGTTACCAATACCTGAATTCTTTCCATATACTACAACATAGTTTATAATTTAATTAGCAATTTTTGTTGCCACAACATGTAGTTGATACACACTGAGTTTACAGATAGCAAAAACATTTATTTAGTTAATTTATTTATTTCTGTGTCTCCTACATCTTTGTTAATATGGCCTTAAGGGACCTACAATAAGGTACATTCAGCCTGAATCAGATTGAATTCTAATTCTACCTAATTAGACATAGGTCTAATCTATGGTCATTATGGTTCTGTTAAGATCTGGAAGGCAGTATAGAATGTTTGCATAGATTTTGAAAGTATGCTTGGGTTTAAATTCTGTTACTGGTACTTACTAGCAATTGGAATTGGGGCAAGTTACTTAAGCTCTCTGTTCCTTAGTTTCCTTTTTTATAAAGTGGGAATCATAAATATGAGTGCCCATTTCATTGGCTATAAGGATTAAATGAGTTAATATATTTTGTGTTTTAGAGAAGTGCCCTAGTACATAGTAAAACATTCAGTAAATATTAGCTCTTATAATTATTTCTATCATCTTTAACAGTTGTCATTACTGTTTTCTGCCTCATCATCTCAGTGTCTTTCCTGGCTGTCTCCAGTTGGTAAAAGTGCCTCTTTATTTTGAAGTATGGTCTGTCTTTATATAACCTCTACACATTGGTCCTTCTGTGTCTTTTGGATTATAGAATATGAGTTTAGTATCACCTCTAAATGACAGCTCTTCAAATCTTGAAGCTGATTCCTTTGTCCAACAAGTGCTAGGCACCAGGGATAAAAACAACTTGGCTGACAAAGGAAAACAGATGTATAAATAAATTTTTCATGCCCACCTTTATCAGAACCTGTGTATTTTCCTTCCTCCCTGTTGTAATGCATGAATCCCTGTGCTGCTAAGACCAGTCCCTCCATTTGTATACTGATCCTGTGCCTCCATGCAGTTATTTCATCTCTCTCCCTAATCACTTTCCTTTTCTCTTGTAAATTCTTGCTATCAGCTAATTCACTGATCATTGCTCAGTTATCATCTTGACTTACTAATAGCCATCGATTATAACTGCTTTCTTACACTTTTTTTATCCCCTGGTTCTTCCTTTTCATTCCCCTTTTCCTATTCCTGACTTTTAAAGGGTGAGTGCCTCAGGTCTCTTTTATATGAACTTTTTCTCTTCTTTTCATTCCTAGGTGGTGATCTTATAAGTTTCAAGACCGTGTACCAATTTATATTTGCAATTTAGACTGCTTTTCAAAACTTGCATATCCAATTTCCTTATTAGATGTCTAATAAGCATCTTAAAGTTAACATGTCCCAGAGTAAATTCTAGATCCTCTATATCCCCACTCCTCAAGCAACAAACAAAAATCCTTGCTTTTTCTGCAGTCTTGCCCACCTCAATAAATAACAGTTACGTTCTTCAGAGTGTCTACGCCAAGAATCTTGGAATCATTCTTAAAAAAAATTTTTTTTTTAATTTTAAAAAACTTTTTATTTTGAAATAATTTCAGACTTAGTAACAGGACAGTCGCAAAATAATACAAACCCCGTACAGAGAACTTCAGCCTAGCTAGACCCTGCCAAATACACAGATTCACCAATTTTAACATTTTGCCACCTTTGCTGTATCATTCTCTCTGTACCTCCCTCCTTCCCTTCTGAACATTTGAGAGCAGGTTGCGCACATCATACTCCTTGAACACGTTGTATTTCCATATGCATTGCAGACAAGAATATTCACTGTGTACCTTAAATTTAGTTATCAAATTTAAGAAATTTAATATTGATTTAAAGCCTAAAGTCGGTACTCCGGTTTTTCTTATGCTCCAATAATGTTCTTGTGAGCCTTTCTTTGCCATTCTTAGATCTCATCTAGTGTCATATATTGCATTTAATTGTTTTTTCTTTTTTCGTCTTCCCATCCCAAACATAGCATTCAGTGGGATTAATCATGTTCACAATGCTTTAGTACCCTCACCACCATCTAGTACTAGAACTTTCCCAAGCAGAAACCTTACACTCATTTTGTATTAACCCCCCATTACCCCTGCACTCCACCCCTAGTAGCCTGTACTGTATTTTCTGTCCTTGGAATTATTCTTGAGTCCTTCTTTTATTTCTTTCATCTCTGTTTTCTCTTTCAGCTGTTGAGTCCTTCTTTTATCTCTTTAATTTGAAAGCTCTACTTTCAAAATATTCAGAATTCAGCCACTTTACACCTCTTCTTCTCCCTATTATCTCTTGCCTTGTTTCTTCCAGCATCCTGATCCCCCTTTTTCTGTTCCTGCTCCCTTTTAGTCTGTTTTCCATACAGCAGTTTGAATGATTCCTTGAAAATATAATCATGTCACTCTTCTTGTCAAAGCACTCCGATAGCTTTCCATCTTACAACAAAAACAAGTTCTGAAGTCTTTCCTTCCTATGGCAGTAAAGCTTTGTATGATAAGGCCTGCCACTCTCCTTCTTGCTCATTCTGTTTCTGCCTCACAGCCTTTGTTTAGCACTCTCGGTACTCTTGGGTATCAGGGACTTTGCCTTTGCTTTTCACTCTGCCTACATGTTCTTATCCCAGATAATCATATGGGTCTTCCACACATCATTTAGATCCCTGCTCAGATGTTACCTGATCTGTCTAAAATGGTTAGCTCTGCTTTTTTTTCAGAGTTTACGAACCTCTTAATAAATCTAGAATTTTATTGGGAATTTTGTCATTTACCGTAACTGTGGTTTTGTAGAACTAGAATTATGTTCTATCCTGTGTCTAGTTTACAGAATATTTCAGAATAGAAATAGAAATACATCAGTTGTGACTACAAGATTTACACTCATTTATGCCAGCTGTGTATTGTTGTTTAGAACAAGCTACTTGTTTTTTTAAGACCAAGCATCTCCAAATCTGTGAAGAATTCCTAGCCTACCTCACCCACCTCTTCTCTCAGTATCCCCCTATTATATGATTGATTAATTCATATCTCTGTCGTCTATTTACTTCTATTATAACATTGCCCAATAATTAATAATTGTTTTTAATTCTGCAAACAATTATTAGTACCTGTTTTAGTTTCATTGGCTGCTCAGGCCAATACCATGCAGTGGGTTGGCTTAAATAACAGGAATTTAATGGCTCACAGTTTTGAGTCTTGGAGAAGTTCCAAATCCAAGTCATCATCAAAGTGATCCTTTCTTTCTGAAGACTGGTGTTCTGAGGATGGCTGCTAGTGATCCTTGGTTCTGGGCTCCTCTGTTACATGGCAGTGCATGTAGCGGCCTCTCCTGGCCTCTCCCTTCTCTTCCCGGTTTTGTTAATCTTCAGTTTCTGACTGTTCCTAGTGTGGCCTTCTTTCTCTCTTTCATTCTGCTTATAAAGGAATGAAACCCATCCTGACTGAGTTGAACCATACCTTAACTGTAATAACCTCATCAAAAGGTCCTATTTACAGTGGGTTCACACCAAAGGAATGAATTAAGTTTAGGAATATGTTTTTCAAGGGCACATAGTGCCAAAGATATTTCTATTTGTTTACATGACTGTCCCTTTAAATGGAGAGCTGCTTCAGGACACATGATTATGTCTTGGGATCCTTTAAATTTTTAGTACTTGTCCACAGGGGTACTCATTAAATGTTTTGAATGAGTAAATGAATGGGTAGATGAGTGAAAAGAATTCCTTTTTTCCTGTTCTACCTTTTCCAATATATACATTATGCATACTAGAGAAGATGAAAGCAAAATGAAGTATTGATTTCTTTCATCTATTATTCTACTACTTACCCCAAAAAGTGTGTTGCTTCCAAGCTTATTATTCTTTCTGCTCTTAACAAAACAATGTTTTTTGTTTTGTTTTGTTTTGTTTTGTTTTGTTTTTGGTTTGCTTAGCCCTTACCTTTGTTTATATTACTTTTAAATATTCATACCAGTTTTTCATATTAATCATTATTTATGTACCCTTTGTAAGATATGTAGTCATCAACAGAGACTCTTCTATAGCTTACATTTCTTTGGATATTTCCTCATTTGGATAATTAATGTTTGAATAGAGTTTTATTTTTGAACATTTTTTGTACTCTTAAACGACCCTTCTCCATGATATTACACTTTTCTCTGACCAGTTCAGAAACATACAGGAGCTTTTTACTCTCTTCAGTTGCATTCTCACCTCTAGTATCATGAACTCTAAGATGACAGAGTTATTTTTTCCAACGGTTCCCACTGTTGTCATTTCACATATTTTCTTTTGTAGAAAGAATTAGGTGAAACTGGCAGTTCTCATTATTATTTTTCCTACTTCTTCAGTCAAACTGTTACTGTTTGTAATGTTAGGATCTCTAAATGTCTTATGAAATATACTGTCACTTTTTTGCCTAGTGATAATGACTAGCTGCCTAATGATGCTATATAAAATGTATGGTAACATTAACTAAAATTAGAATCAAATCCTAACTATCTTTTTTCTTAGCTGATATTTATGTTTAAACAAGCAAAAGCAGTGCCACAGAAATATGACAGTTTTGGGAAGTAGATAATGAGTTTGAGCACACCTTCCTTGGATGGGCAGATTGTGTAGTAATATGTTACTAGCAGAATTTATTAGTAGGTGCTCAATAAATGTCAAAATAATTATATTAGGTTGATGTTGAACTTTATGAGTTGTTCGTCCTTATCTCTTAACTTTAAGTTGCATATTTAAATATCTTCTCTTTCTGCTCTATATTTTGGAAGATTTCCTCAACATTATTTTCCAGCAGCCATTGAATACATTCTTTTGATAACCATATTTTTAAATAACAACAGTTCTTCTCTGGTTATTTTTTATTGTAACCTATACTTGTTTTATGCCTGCTGTGCTTACTGTCTACTTCAGTCCTTTCTAAGGATACTATATAGAGGCCTACCCTGCTCCCCCCATCCCCAGCGGGTTATCTTCTGATCCCTTGAGTTTTCTCTCTGTTTTAGTTTGCTAGCTGCTGGAATGCAATATACCAGAAACAGAACGGCTTTTAAAAAGGGAAATTCAGTATTTTGCAAGTTTACAATTCTAAGGCCAAGAAGATGTCCCAGTTAAAACAACTCTATAGAAATATCCAATCTGAGGCATCTAGGGAAAGATACCTTGATTCAAGAAAGCCGATGAAGTTCAGAGTTTCTCTGTAAAGTGGAAAAGCACATGGCAAACACGGTTAAGGTTTGTCTCTCATCTGGAAAGGCACGTGGTGAACACGGCATCATCTGCTAGCTTTCTCTCCTGGTTTCCTGTTTCATGAAGCTCCCCGGGAGGCATTTTCCTTCTTCATCTCCTTCTTCATTGCTGACTGTTGGACTCTCTGCTTCATGGTGCTGCAGCATTCTCTGCTCTCTCTGAATCTCCCATTCTCCAAAATGTTTCCTCTTTTGTACGACTTCAGAAACTAATCAAGACCCACCCAAATGGGTGGAGACATGCCACTACCTAATCCAGTTTAACAACCACTCTTGATTAAATCGCATCTCCAGGGAGATGATCTAATTACAGTTTCAAGCATACAATGCTGAATAAGAATCAGAAGAAACGGCTGCCTTTACAAAATGGAATTAGGATTAAAACATGGCTTTTCTAGGGTACATACATTATATCAAACCAGCACACTCTCTTTCTTCCTTTGTTCATCTTGGCCCTTCATTTACTGTAGCTGGCTTTTGTTGCTGGTTTGGATTTCCTCAGCAGTTGTTCAGATATATTTCACAAACAGATTTTCTTTTTAATATAAGTGGAGGGGTGGGCCTTCTGGTAGAGTGCTTGGGCATTTTGGTGGGGAGGGAAAGAAGGAGAGGTTCAATTGGCTCAACTATTCTGAATGCATTTAATTTTAATTATCTTGCTCTTTGCTCCACAGCCAACTCTTCCTTGATTACAAGACTCTCTAAGAAAGGTATACACTTACCTGTGGTGTCTTTGGCTGTGGTTTGCTTTGCTTTCATATTTTTGTCAATTTAATCTTGTCTACTTACATTTTGTTAAAACTTTTACAGAATTTCTGATCTTCAATGTTACCCTTTCTTGTTATCTAACACTATAATTTCATTTTTTCTTTTTAAACTGTTGCATTCTTATAAAACATTGAAGAAATACAAATGGGAAATACATTTTCTTCTATTTTCCTCCCCAGAATTAACCAGTATTAATAACCTAAAGTACTTATGCTAAATTTTTTACAAACATGAATAACATCTTTATAATTGCACTATTAATTATAACGCACTGTTTACAAGAGGTCTCACTGTTTGTGAGTACAATGTTTTTTTTCTTTAACTTTTATTCTAGTAACATATATACAACCTAAAATTTCTCCTTTTAACTCCATTCAAGCACATAATTCAAAAAACATAATTACATTCACAATGTACTACCATCAGCCACCATCCATCACCAGAAATTTACAATCAACCCAAATAGAAACTGCAAAATTGATGCATTAACTCCCCATTTCCTACCTGCTCCCCCACCCCCGGCCCTATATTCTAGATGCTGACTCTCTGAATTTGCTTGTTTTAATTATTTCAAATTAGTGATATCATACAAAATTTGTCCTTGTATGTCTGGCTTATTTCACTCAACATGATGTCTTCAAGTTGATCCAGGTTTTGTGTGTATCAGAACTTCATTCCTGCTTAAGGCTAAATAATATTCCATTGTATGTGTATACCTCATTTTATTTATCCATTTGTTGATTGATAGACATTTGGGTTGTTTCCATGTTTTGGCAATTGTGATTGATGCTGCTTTGAACATGAGTGTGCAAATATCTGTTAAGTCCCTGCTTTCATTTCCTTTGCATATGTATCTAGAAGTGGGATTACAGGTCTGTGGTATTTCTATACCTAACTTTCCAGGGACCACCAAACTCTTTCACAGTGGCTACACAATTTGACATTCCCACCAACAATGAAGAATGTTCCAATATCTCTACATCCTCTTCAACACTTCTAATTTTCTGTTTTTTGTTTCGTTTTGTTTTTAGTAGTAGCCATTCTAGTGAATGTGAAATGATATCTTACTGTGGTTTTGGTTTGCACTTCCCTGATGTCATTTGGTAGCCTATCTTTTCATTTGATAAAGTTCCTTGATGGGCAAAAGTTTTTAATTTTGATAAGGCCCTACTTAGCTTTTTTATTCCTTGTTGCTTGTGCTTTGGGTATAAAATCTAAGAAACCGTTACTAACACAAGGTCCTAAAGATGCTTTCCTATATTTTCCTGTGGGAGTTTTAAAGTCCTGGTTCTTATATGTAGGTTTGATCCATTTTGAGTTCATTTTTGTATATGAACTCAAATACAAAATATGGATATGAAGGGTCCCCCTTCATTCTTTTACATGGAGAGATCCAGTTCCCCCAGCATCATTTGTTGTGGGTTTTTTTTTTAAACCAATTTTTGTCCTTTATCCCTCCCCCTATTATTTATTTTTTTATCCTTATTTTTTACTCGTCTGTCCCTACTCTGGATAAAAGGAGCATCAGATAAAAGGTTTTCACAATCACATGGTCACACTGTAAAACCTATATCATTATACAATCATCTTCAAGAAACATGGCTACTGGAACATAGCTCTACAGTTTCAGGCACTTCCCTCTAGCCTCTCTAATACATAATGCTTAAGAATACGCTCCAGGATAACCCTCGACTCTGTTTGAAATCTCTCAGCCACTGACACTTTATTTTGTCTCATTTCTCTCCCCTTCTGGTTGAGAAGGTTTTCCCAATCCCTTCATGCTGAATGCCAACTCATTCTAGGATTTCGGTCCCACATTGCCAGAAAGGTCCACACCCCTGGGAGTCATGCCCCACATAGAGACAGGGAGGGCAGTGAGTTTGCTTTCCATGTTGGCTGAGAGAGAGGCCACAGCTGAGCAACGAAAGAGGTTCTCTGGGGGTGACTCTTAGGCATAATTAAGTAGGCTTAGCCTGTCCTTTGTGGAGATAAGTATCATGTGAGCAAACACCAAGATTGAGGGTTTGGCGTATTGATTTAGTTGTCCCCACTGCTTGCGAGAATATCAGGGATTCTCCAAATGGGGAAGTTGAATTATCCCCCTTTCTCTCCATTCCCCCAAGGGGACTTTGCAAATTCTTCTTTATTCGCTGTTCATACCACTCTGGGATTTATCAGGGTATCACAGTGCACAAACCTACAAAATCTCATGTCCTATTCAAGGTTCCATGTACTTATGGTGTTCAGTTAACCTATCCACATAAGTTATATTAGGAAATGCACTGGTCAGAATATAAATTTTGTACCAAATAAACATTTTTTGCTTTAGTCTCAACTAGAAGTTGAAGTTTTAAAATATTGATGACCATCTATTTTCAGCACCTTGCAATACTGACATTCCTTTGTTCTTCTTCATGCAAAAAGGTTTTTTTATTTGTACATTTAGTCACTATCATTGTACAGTCTAGGCATTCCTAGATACCATTTTAGTCTTTATCGTCTATCTTTCCTTCTTGTTTCATATATACCCCCAGCCCTCCTCCCTCTATCATCCTCACATTCAGCTTCATTCAATGTACTTATGTTATTCTGCTACAATCAAGTAGTGTTGTGCTATCCATTTCTGAATTTTTATAATCAGTCCTGTTGCACAGTCTGTATCCCTTCAGCTCCAATTACCCAATATCTACCCTATTTCTGTCTCTTGATGACCTCTGTTCTTAACTGAAATTTTCTAAGTTCACTCATTAATGTTAGTTCATATCAGTGAGACCATGCAGTATTTGTTCTTTTGTTTCTGGCTAATCTCAGTCAGCATAATGTCAAGGTCCATCCATGTTGCTACATGCTTCATGACTTTATTCCCTCTTACAGCTGCATAATATTCCATCATATGTATATACCACAGCTGCTTAGCCACTCATCTCTTGTTGGGCATTTGGGCTGTTTCCATCTCTTGGCAGCTGTAAATAATGCTGCTATAAACATTGGTATGCAAATGCCTGTTTGTGTCCTTGCCCTCATGTCCTTTGAATGGATACCTAGGAGTGGTATTGTTGGATCATATGGCAGTTCTATAGTTAGCTTCCTCAGGAACTGCCAAATTTCTTCCACAGCAGTTGTACCATTTTATGTTCCCACCAACAGTGGATAACTATGCTTCTTTCTTCAGATCTTCTCCAGCACGTGATGTTTTCTGTTTTATTGATGATGACCATTTTCGTGGGTGTGAGATGATATCTCACTGTGGTTTTGATTTGCATTTCCCCTAATAGCAGGGAAGTTGAGCATCTTTTCACGTGCCTTTTAGCCATTTGTATTTCCTCTTCTGCGAAGTGTCTGTTCATTCCTTTTGTCCATTTTGAAATTGGGTTGTCTGTCTTTTTGTTACTGAGTTGAACATTCTGTTTATATATTCTGGGTACTAGACCCTTATCTGATGTATCATTTCCAAATATTGTCTCCCATTGTATAGTACCTTTTTACTTTCTTGACAAAGTTCTTTGATGCACAAAAGTATTTGATTTTGAGGAGTTCCCATATATTTCTTTCTTTCTTCAGTGGTCATGCCTTGGGTGTAAGATCTAGGAAACTGCCTCCTGTTATAAGATTAATATTTCCTTACATTTTCTTCTGAAAGTTTTATTGTGTTAGCTCTAGTGTTTAGGTCTTTGATCCATTTTGAGTTAATTTTTGTATAGGGTGTGAGATATGGATCCTCTTTCATTCTTTTGCATGTGGATATCCAGTTCTCTAGGCACCATTTATTAAAGAGACTGTTCTGTCCCAGGGGAGTTGGCTTGCCTGCCTTATCAAAGATCAATTGTCCATAGATGAGAGGGTCTATTTCTGAACACTCCATTCAATTCCATTCATCAGTATTTCTTTCTTTATGCCAGTACCATGCTTTTTTTTTGCATTGGGCAGGCACCAGGAATCGAACCCAGGTCTCTGGCATGACAGGCGAGAACTCTGCCTGCTGAGCCACTGTGGCCCGCCCAGTACCATGCTCTTTTGACCACTGTAGCTTCGTAATATACCTTAAAGTCAGGTAGTGTGAGACCTCTGACTTCATTTTTGTTTCTCAAGATATTTTTAGCTATTTGGGGTACCATGTCCTTCCAGATAAATTTGGTTATTGGCTTTTCTATTTCTGAAAAGTAAGTTTTGGGTATTTTAATTGATATTGTATTGAATCTGTAAATCAATTTAAGTAGAATTGACATCTTAACTATATTTAGTCTTCCAATCTATGAACACAGTGTGCCCTTCCATTTATTTAGGTCTTCTATGATTTCTTTTAGCAATTTCTTGTTTTCTTTGTATAAGTCTTTTGTATCCTTAGTTGAATTTATTCCTAAATATTTTATTCTTTTGGTTGCAATTGTAAATGAAATTTTTTTCTTGATTTCCTCTTCAGATTACTCATTACTAGTGTATAGAAATACTGCAGATTTTTGAGTATTGACCTTGTAACCTGCCACTTTGCTATGCTCATTTATTAGCTCTAGTAGTTTTGCTGTGGATTTTTTGGGGTTTTTTACATATCACATCATCTGCAAATAGTGAGAGTTTTACTTCTTCCTTTCAAATTTTGATGCCTTGTATTTCTTTTTCTTGTCTAATTACTCTGAACAGAACTTCCAACACAATGTTGAATAACAGTGGTGACAGTGGACATTTTTGTCTTGTTCCTGATCTTAGGGGGAAAGTTTTCAGTTTTTCCCCATTGAAGATGATGTTAGAGGTGGGTTTTTCATATATTCCCTTTATCATGTTGAGGACGTTCCCTTCTATTCCTATCCTTTGAAGTGTTTTCAACAAGGAAGGATGTTGAATTTTGTCAAATGCCTTTTCTGCATCAATCGAGATGAACATGTGGTTTTTCTGCTTTGATTTGTTGATATGGTGTATTACATTAATTGATTTTCTTATGTTGAACCATCCTTGCATACCTGGGATGAATCCTACTTGGTCATGGTGTATAATTCTTTTAATGTGCTGCTGGATTCAGTTTGCTAGAATTTTGTTGAGGATTTTTGCATCTATATTCATAAGAGAGATTGGTGTGTAATTATTTTTGCTTGTAGTGTCTTTGTCTGGCTTTGGTATGAGGGTGATATTGACTTCATAGAATGAGTTAGGTAGCCTTCCCTCCTCTTCAATTTTTTGAAGAGTTTGAGCAGGATTGGTACTAATTCTTTCTGGAATGTTTGGTAGAATTCACATGTGAAGCCATCTGATCCTGGACTTTTCTATTTTGGGGTCCTGTTAATGACAGATTCAATTTCTTTACTTGTGATTGGTTTGTTGATGTCATCTGTTTCTTCTTGAGTCGATGTTGGTTATTCATGCCTTTCTAGAAAGTTGTCCATTTCATCTACATTTAGCATAAAGTTGTTCATAGTATCCTCTCATTACCTCATTTATTTCTGCAAGGTCAACAGTTATGTCTCTTCCTCCATTTCTGATTTTATTTATTTGCATCTTCTCTCTTCTTTTTGTCAGCCTTGCTAAGGGTCTGTTGATTTTCTCAATGAGCCAACTTCTGGTTTTGTTGATTTTCTCTGTTGTTTTCATGCTCTCAATTTCATTTATTTCTGCTCTAATCTTTATTATTTCTTTCCTTTTGCTTGCTTTGGGGTTAGTTTGCTGTTCTTTCTCTAGTTCTTCCAAGTGAATAGTTAAATCCTCAATTTTTGCTCTTCTTTTTTGATATAGGCATTTAGGGTAATAAATTTCCCCCTTAGCACTGCCATTGCTGCATCCCATAAATTTTGATATGCTGTGTTTCCTTTTCATTGCCTTGAGGTATTTATTGATTTCTCTTGTAATTTCTTCCTTGGCCCACTGGTTGTTTAAGAGTGTGTTGTTGAGCCTCCATGTATTTGTGAATTTTCTGGCCCTCTGCCTGTTACTGATTTCCAGTGTCATTGCTTTATGATCTGAGAGAGTGTTTTGTATGATTTTAATCTTTTTAAATTTATTGAGACATCCTTTGTGATCCAGCATAAGGTCTATCCTTGAGAATGATCCATGAGCACTTGAGAAAAAGATCCATGAGCACTTGAGAAAAAGATGTATCCTGCTGTTGTGGGGTGTAATGTTCTATAAATGTCTGTTTAGTCTAGTTTGTTTATTATATTATTCAAATTCTGTTTCTTTATTGATTCTTTATCTAGGTGTTCTGTCCATTGATGAGAGCAGGAAATTGAAGTCTCCAACTATTATGGTAGTTCTCTTTTCAGTGTTTTCCTCATGTATTTTGGAACACTTTGGCTTGGTACAGTCTCCATGTAAACAATCTAGACAAGGGTTTCCACCCTACACTATTGAATCAGGCTTAAAGGGCATGGCTTTTCTAGGGTACACAACACTTTCAGACCAGCTTATATGTCTTATATCTTTTTTGTCCCTCTTTTTTTAATTTCAGCCTCCTTTTCTATATAGTTAATATTTTGTGATGTTTCTGAGTGATCCCTTTCTCATTTCCACTTCTATATATTTTTAAAATATTTTCTTTGTAGTTATCCTGGGATCTGTATTTTACAACCTAGGTCTGTAGCCAGTTAATTTGAAAAATACCACCTAACTTCAACAGCAGAGATGTTCTCTTTTCCCATATCCCTCAGTTTCCCCTCTTTATGTTGTTTTTTTTTACTATATTACCTTATCAGGAAATACGGCTATTTCTTATTCACTTGTATTCTAATTCTTATTGAAATTAAACAGTAGAGTTATATATTGAGGATACAGTACTATTGGGTTTTACATGTACCCATTTGGTTACTTTACTGAACTTCACATTGCTTCGAGCCTCTTTTTCCTTTCTTTTCTTTGCAGAAAGTTCTTGGAGCACATGTCTTTTGTTGACAGACTCTCAGTTTCTATTTATCTGTGAATATTTTATAAGCCATCCATCATTTTTGTGTCCTTTAAAAATGTTTTCATTTTTTTGCAGGATAAAGAATTTTGGGCAGGCAGTTTTTTTTTTCTCTTTCATCACCTTAAATAGATCATACTACTTCCTTTTTGCCTGTGGTTTCTGATGAGAAATCGACATTTAGTCTTATTGAGGATCCCTCATAGGTGACAAATTGCTCTTCTCTTGCTAAGCAGCTTTAAGATTTCCCTCTTTGGCATTTAACATTCTGATTAGTATATGCCTCATGAGTAGGTCTGTTAAGCTTTATTCTGTTTGGAGTATATTGCCCTTGGACATATATAAGAGTCGGGAAATTTTTCATAAGAGTTGGGAATTTTCAGCCATTATTTCCTCAAATGTTCTTTCTTCCCTTTTTCCCTTCTCCTTTTGGAACTTCCATGGTGCGTTTGTTGATATGTTTCATGGTTTTGCTCAAGACCTTGAGACTGCTCAGTTTTTTTTTCCTGTTCTTTTTTCTATCTGTTCTGACTGTATTACTTCAGTTGACATGCCTTTTAGTTTGCTGATTGTTTATTCTGCTTTTCAAATCTGTTGTGGTATGCCTTTTGTATATTTTTAATCTCCATTATTGTGCCTTTCATTCCCATAATTTATTTTTCTTTTTTAAACTTTCTAATTCTTTTTGCTCACACATTGTCTTCCTAATATCCTCAGCTCTATATCCACCATTAGTTTTTTCTATCCATATTTTACTCCATCTCCTTGAATTGATGTGAGAGAATTTTTTTAACTTTTTTGATTAATTGTTCCTAATTATGTGTCTCCCCCGAAGTTTTAATTTTGTTCCCTTAACTGAGCCATATCTTCTTGTTTCTTGGTCTGGCATGTAATTTTTTGCTGGTATCTGGGTATCTGATTATTTTGATGTGCTAACTGGAGGTCAGTTTCTTCCTTTTGCATAATGTTTTATTGTATACTGAGTATGTGTAAAGGTTCCTCTTTGATGCTTGATACAGTTTACACTAGACCTTTAGAGTAGCCCGCATTTAACTTCAGATTTTCTCAGTTATTCTACACCTGATACTTTCCCTAGATATGTGGTACAGCTGTCAAGATTGCCCTTTTTATGTGCAATAGTTTCACCTTCAGGAGAAAGCTTCCTTTCCTCTGTTCCTTCCTCAGGAATCCTGATCTGTTTGGTTTGTTTTTGTGCAGAATTTTCTCCCCAGCTCCTATGATTTATTTAGCTTCCGTCCCTCACTCAGCCCAGTTTTCATTATACTTTTCAGTTCTGGATCACCCCCTGTTTCACTACAGTTCAGTTCCCTCCATACCCCCCCCCCTTTTTTTCCCCTGAGGCTTTTCTGCCTCCATTTACTTCACCATTATGATATCATAACATTCAAAAAAGGTCCATTTTTTTGTTTGTTTACATGGGCCCGCAATTGAAGACCAGGGTGAGTGTGTGCACGTCTTACCAACAGTTTTACTGCAGTCTCTTTTACTTCCTGAGGGCCCTTTTCTGTGTACTCACTTGCCAGTTGCTTGTGTTCTACCCTGTCTCTTCAGTCTTGGGTCCCTATGCTTGGATATGTGTGGGTTTCTAATTCGCTGCTGTGAGTGACTCTGTGATCTGAATTCATGGCAGGAGGTCCCCTGGCCTTGCTACCTCTGTGCAACTCCTAAGCTTTCCTGGACAGATTGAGGGGAGGAGTCTGGACTGGCAGGTCTGGGTCCTAGATCTCCTATGTTTTTTTTTGTTTGTTTTTCTTTGATTCAATGTTTGTGGAGTCCTTCAGCAGTATATCTTCCTCCAGAGTTCCAAGCAAGTGAGATTTGTCCTTTTATTAGATGTTTCTGAGGGGAGAATTTTCCAGGGGATGTTTTAAGTCTCCGTGTTGATGATGTCACCTAATTATGCTTTTTTAATCATGAGTATGATTATTACTCTTCAGCTTACATTTTTTACTTAATGTTTCTTGGTTATTTTTCTATCTTACCAATCTATTAACTTTATTTCAGCTAGATAAAACCCTGTGTTTTGTACTAGTGGATTAAAAGTAATACATTTATGTTTTAATTTGCATTTCCCTGAATAGAAGTGAAATTGAGCATTTTTTTCATGTATTTATTGGCCCTTTGTGTTTCATGTTCTGTGAATTCTTGACCCATTTTTACCCTTTGCTTATGGTTTTAGTTGTTGCTTAATGTTACCTAGACCTCTGTCTATTCTTACGTTCATCCTTTTTAAAAAATGCATTTTGCTAATAGTTTCTTTTCATTTGTCCTTGTCATGATTTTATTTGTGGTGTATTTCCTTTCTCCAATGTCTTAAATTTTTTATTTGGCAAAATCTCTTAAATATTTTTCTTTGTGGATTCTCTATTTTGTGATTTACTTAGGAAAAACTAATGTTTCTTAATTTTATCTCAGATATCTCTTCTCTCACTTTAGTAGGTTCTTGGCAAGGTATTGAAGTAGGTATGTGTGCTTAATTTGCCATCTTAAACAGGGCTTTAGAAGGTATTCCTATTCTCCCTGTACTATGGGTCAGCTTAATTTAATAATTCACTCTCAAGAGATTTCACAGGAATGCAGTATCGCATAGTATTAAATATGCTTTCATTTTGTTCATTAGAACCATTTCTGATAGGTTGATTTATTAGCAAAATAGAATCTCAAGGTTTAAGGATGTCAACATAATGTATTTGAAATTTTTTTAAATTTGATAACTTGAAATATTTTGATATGATTAATAATTCTTGCATTTTTTACTTACTTTCATTGTTTTATTTTTAAAAAGTTAAATTTTTATTTAAAACTTTTATTTTAACACAAAGCAAACTTAAGCATAAAATAGTTTTCCATTACCAAGCTGAGAGAACCCCTATAGCCCTCATGCATTGAGCATTGTTGTATATGATAATAAGAATAAGGGACTTGCTTTTTAGTTTTCCTATTGCATGTACTAGAAGTATATTATTTTTAAAGTGATGGAATCCTGTGTAGGTGAATTTTTTTTTCCTATTAATTAAATGGATAAGACGTGTTGGGTGTTCTATTTATTTGCTGAATATTTTGCCTTTATGGTTTTATCCCAAGTTCATACCTATGCCTCTTGAATTATATAAACAAATATTTCTCTGATAAATTACTCCATTTATATTTGCCTATGTCAGTGATAAATTTGGGTAGTTGATTGATTCATTTTGCTGTCTATATACTTACAACCTAGATGGATTGGTTTGTTATTTTAGAACATGTTTGCTACTTGGGTGCAGGGTTTGACTGAAGTGTGACTCAAGTTGGTAGCAGGAAAATGAAAGAAAAGACAAATATTGAAATTATATAAACCAGGGGAAATGTAATAAAATGTGCATTGGTGTTTAGTTGGTCAGGGGATCAACCATAAAAAAATGAATGCTCAATAACTCTCTGCATTCTTTGTTACTTTTTAGTTGAAAAAAAAATTAACTATATGTCTTCCTGTCACTATTGCCTACCCAAGCTCTTTAAAATTAATTCCTTGAATTTTTCTCATATGTTATTTGCTCCATTTTTGCTTCTGTATTGCTTTTCTCTGAAGTGCTGTACATGGCATGTAGTATTAATGGAAATTTGTCTTACTGAATATATAAAGAAGCAGAATTAATGTAAGGAATATGACAGATGCTCTTATTTTCTTAACATTACCTTAGTTATTTTGCCGCTATATGACATCGCTAACTTGGATTGAGTTTTCTCCTTGCTCTCTTCCCTGAGCCACTTTTGATTATGTCTTATAGTTTCTAATCTGAATTTTTATTTTTTATCATTTTAATTACATTTTTATTTATTCTACATTTATCTCAGACCCACCTGTCTCTCATTTTCCTTGATGGATTTCAATAACTTAGTTTAATATTAAACATGCCTGAAACTTTTTTTTTCTTTTTTTTCTTTAGGCCTTTAGAAAAGCTAAAAACAATTAAATGGGGTTAAAGCCCTTGATCTGTGGCTTGCTCTTATGAAACTTATTTCTGTAGCAGAGAAGCTAAACCTATCTTTAATTATGCCTGAGTTTCTTCCAGAGAAACTCTTTTGTTGCTCAGATGAGACTCGCTCTCTCTCTCTAAGACCAACTCTTCAAGTAAAATCATTACCCTCCTAACTATGGGATGTGATGTCTAGGGATGTGAGTCTCCCTGGCAATGTGGGATATGACTCCCAGCGATGAGCCTGGCCTTGGCACCATGTGATAGACAACACCTTCATGAACAAAGGGGGAAAAGAAATGTAACAAAATGAAGTATCAGTAGCTAAGTGTTTAAATGGAGTTGAGAGGCTATTTTTGTAGGCTATTCTTATGCAGACTTCAGCTAAATGTTGCTAATTGCCAAGGTTTACCAAACCCCAACCTAAACCGTCCCTGTTAGAGCCCTGGATGTTCTTTATCTGAGATCCTGCAAAAAGTTGCACGCGCCAAGTTTACTTTTCAGAAACCCAAAACCTTCATATGGTTCTTAGACCAGATAAACCCTGCCCCTAGAGGTGCCTGTCTCTCCAAGAGTATCAATCAGTTCCATCCCCCTATCCCATATTATTGATACCCCTTTTCAACATGAAAAGTTTAGAATGGGCATAACCCAGACATCCCTAAAGATTGGGAGAAGGACCAAAGGAGAAGGAGTTATAACAGAGAAGTTAGGATTTAACAAATGAGTATGACTGCTGAATCATTATATTGATATTTTTTTTAGTCTCCAGTGTCTTGGAAACTTAGAAGAAGAAAACCTGAAATTGTAAACTGTAACCCCTACCAGACTGAAATCTGTTCTATAACTAATTGTTAAAATGTACAATGAAATTTATTGCTTTTTTGTGTATATTTCATGTTAAAAAAAAGTCTTTAAAAAATTAAATGGAGTTAGTGCTTTTGTAAAGCACAGCATTCATCTTTAGTTCACAGATTGATAGAAACATTTTAAATTTCCCTTTTTTTGAGATTTTTACCATGTGGTGCCATTTGATTATTTCTAATTGTTTTTGAAGCAGTTTTTGAACATAACTTTGTAAAAAAATATTTCTGATGCTTTATTAAAATAGATAGGACTCTGACTGCTACCTTTCTATTACTGATAAGGTTTTATTCAGAGGAGTTAAAATAATATACTTTGTTGGCTGATTTGTTACTCTTATTCAGACTTTTAAGCCCATGTAGAAACTTGAAGATGTTCCTATGATTGTGGAATTCTCATGTAATTTCAATGGGTATTTACCATCCCCTGAAAATAAATGCGTACACATATACGGACACATAGAGTGGGGATGAAAAGGGATAGACTATGACCACTCTGAAATTTTAAGTAATTTCAGTGAGCATTTTAGGGTAGAGTTACTTCTTTAGAAAGTGTGCAAGTTTTGCCTCTTCCACTTTGAGTCATAATCAATAGAAAACCCTAAGACCAAGGATGAGAGTGAATTATCTTTGGAAATATATTCATATGTTTGCAAATAATGCTTTAAAAAGTGATTCAGTAGAATGAATAAAACTGAGAAATAGTGAAAAGCCTTGAAGTATAACCTAGATCTTCAAATAATTTTTCATGTCATATTGTACAAGTCACTTGTTTTTTGCATTTGTGATATAAGGTCTTTGTTCTGTACTATTTTAGATGTGTTATTATACAAAGCTTTGGCATCTGTGATGCAGTTATAACGAACAGGTGAAATCTGTGAGTGTATTGAGCAATACTTTGTTATGGAGAGCTCAGTTGTTTGGCTTTTGGATAACTGTACATGTAAACTGAGAATACAAAATATATAGAACAACATTTCTTCCATGATAGAATATGTATAGTTTCTGATATAAAAATAGAGAAAGCTTAGGCCCCCTTCTGCTAACTAAAAAAGTTTGAGACAAACTCAGAAAAAAAAATTTTTTAATCTTCATCTATATATTTTTTCCATTGAAACATTAAGAGGGTGTATATAAACATTTTGATCCTGAATCTCTGGTGCTGATAGTCTTATAAAATAAGGATTTATTATCAGAAACTCAGGGCAGAGAGATTCTTTGCTGTGATTACTTTGGTGTGTGTGTGTGTTGTTAAATAAGCTAGTATAAAAAAGCTTAAAAGAATGATCTGAATTAAGTGAGAGTCTATAGCTCAACAGTTCTTAGCCATTTGAAAAGGATTTGAGAGCTCTGACCTCCTTCCCAGAAAAAGAAAGTAAACATACTATACATTCCCATTAAAAAAAAAAAAAAATCTATGTACACTGATGTGTCTCTTGTTGGAAACTGCAGGCTTGTGGTGTGTGGTGACATGACAGTGACATCCAGCTAAAAGATTTACCACATAAGTCTTCAGGATCCACTAGTGTAGAATCTTTACTTATTTCAAAAGAATATCTCTAAGTTTAGTTATTATTTTTATTTATCTGAATATAGATTCAAAGAAAGTTCATTTTATAGAAATGTAGCTACTTCAGATTTTATGATTTAGCATATACTTGTGTTATTACACACCAGTCTCTGGATACAAGATAAGTTAGCTTCACTTTTAATGCATGGACATTACAAATGTATTTCTTTTCTCTAGACAGTCTGTTGCTAAAAAGGTTGCTTGGTGAAAAAAAAATAATAGAGCATGGATTTGCTTGCTTGTAACTTATCTTTCATTATCTACTGCTTCTAACAGGACATTTTTTTAAAAATTATTATCCAGGTGAAGAATGTATTAAGTAAAAGATAAGTGGTAGCTATGTCTTAGGAAGAAAAAAAAGGGGGAAATAGTTTAAAGTATTAAAATTTTCTACGTTTTTATTTAGACTGAACTTCTTGTCATAGAGATATTTCAGGACGAGTTGCCTGCTTTTTTACAGAAGGAAATTTCTGAAAAGTTAAGAAATTGGCACCAATTCACATATTTGAAGGCAAAGTAAGAATTAGGACTCTGGTATCCTGACTTTCTGACCCTCTCTCACTGCCTACCCACCCAGTTTTTTTTTTTTTTTTTTTTGCTCCTGATTTTTTATCAGCAATAACCTGTAGTCTTAAAAACAAATAATAGTTTCAGCAACTTATATATGCTTTGCACAACCTGCAGGTTTTCATTCAGAGTCAGTGGGTACAGATTTAGAATTTTGTATTAAAGCCTACTAGAAACTAAAAGTAACTTTTCAAGGCTAGCTATGAACAAGTTAGTACTTCTTTTCTTGAATTTATTTCCATCTCAAGCTATAAACTTATAGATAAAAATCAGTATTCATTTTCCTGTAATTTTTCTTTTTGCTTCTTTGAATAGTTGCTGCTTTGGGAAAATATATAAAATATTCTTTGGCATCAATAATTAAAATTGCAGCTTTTTTCCTACAATTTTCGTTTTTTTGTTTTGTTTTGTTTTTGCTTGGGCAGGCACTGGGAATCGAACCCAGGTCTCCGGCATGGCAGGCCAGACTCTGCCTGCTGAGCCACCGTGGCCCGCCCACAATTTTTGTTTTTGAATGCAAAAATAGTTTGATTTTTTCACTTTAATGTTGGTATAGGATTGTTATTTGAATTGTAAGGATAGGAAAATCAGTCAAGGTCATTGAATTGTCTGTTAGAAAACCAATGAAGTAGAATTATTTTGTCCTTTTTCCATATTCTGTTATCAGAATTTTTCATCTATCAGTCTCTGTTTTTTAAATAAGTTCCCCCTCCCTCTACAAAATAGCTAATAATTTAGGGATCATTACTTATATATATATATAAAAGATTTAAACAATAAGTAAGTTGGAGGTATAAGTGAATACTCCATGTTATAAATGACATCTGGACTTATGTAATGTTCAGAGCCAATGTGGTTGAGAGCCATTATCTGCGTTTATATTCAGTTATAGAAGTTTTATTACAAATGCATTTTTAAATAAATTATGGTATACTAACTTTACTAGTTAAATTTCTCTTGATGAAAACTTATTTTATCTTAGAAAATGGTCTTAGGCATTCTCCTTTAATTTATATATTTGGAACAAAGTGTTTTAAAAAGCATGTGAAGGCGGGCCGCGGTGGCTCAGCGGGCAAAGTGCTTGCCTGCCGTGCCGGAGGACCCCGGTTCGATTCCCGGCCCCAGCCCATGTAAAAACCAAACAAACAAACAAAATATAATAAAAACAAGAAAATGTTTAAAAATGTTTCCCTTTCTTCCATCCTTCCTTCCTTCTCTGTCTTTCCTTCCTTTCCTCCCTCTAAAAAAAAAAAAAAAAAAAAAAAAAAAGCATGTGAAAAGTCTTGGGGTAATTGCAATACATGTGGTGTCCAGGTTACCCTTGATATTCTTCCTTTTTTTTATAGTCTATAAAACAAGGTATTTTAAACTCCTTCTGGAAGTAAAATTTACTTCTTCAATAATAAGCAATCATCTATTGAAAAGGTTTCCGCAATCAGCTTTCATTTTGTAATACAGAAGCTTCACTGTGATATAAAACTTATGACATATATTTTTTTTTTTTTTTACATGGGCAGGCACCGGGAATCAAACCCAGGTCCTCTGGCATGGCAGGTGAGCATTCTTGCCTGCTGAGCCACTGTGGCCTGCCCTTTTATTTTACTTTTTTTTTTTCACATGGGCAGGCACCGGGAATCGAACCCGGGTCCTCTGGCATGGCAGGCAAGCATTCTTGCCTGCTGAACCACCATGGCCCACCCAATTTATGACATCTTTATTAGGAAAACAGATCATGGAATTACATGTGATGAAATAAATTTTTTGTTTGTATGTTCTGTTAAATTAGAATGAAAAATATATTAAAATTTACATTAAATGAGATCTGTTTTCCAAGTTGAGTGAGTCATAGACAGAGGGACTGGGATGAGGATTATAAAATATGTTTAGGACTCCATGGAGGGGTGGGGTCAAAACAGCACTTTAATCATAAATAGAAAGGAAATTTTTGTCAGGGCATTTGGATTACATGGTTCTTTCCTGTTTTTTGTTTGTTACAGGCAAAGGAGAAGATAGTGATGTACTAAGTATAAATGCAGATGCTTATGACAGCGACATAGAAGGACCATGCAATGAAGAAGCAGCAGCTCCTGAAGTCTCAGAAAATATAGTCCAAAATGAAGCTGATCAGATAGATGACCTGGAGAAGGACATTGAGAAAAGTGTAAATGAGATTTTGGGACTGGCAGAGTCCAGCCCAAAGGAAGCCAAAGCAGCCACCCTGACTGTACCTCCATCAGAAGATGTTCAGCCTTCTGCACAACAGCTGGAGTTGCTAGAACTTGAGATGAGAGCAAGAGCTATTAAAGCTCTAATGAAAGCTGGTGATGTGAAAAAGCCAGCTTAGTTATTTAATTTTAATTTTAATTTTAGGTGTGTTTGAACAAAGCCACATGTTATAATTTTGTATCTAAAGTTTATTTTGAATCTTATATGACATTTTTCATGTAACCCTTATTAGGTAAACTGATCTTAGGATATTAGGCCTAAAATACCTATGATTGTTTTTTATATTATATATATATGTGTGTGTGTGTGTGTGTGTGTGTGTGTGTGTGTTACTGTTTGATGAATTCATGACAAATGTAGTTGCATAGTCAGGATACTTGGTTAGTTGAGTTCTTACTTTGTCTGCAAATTAATATCTTAATAGCCATTAGCAAAGAGTCACAGTATTTTTTTTCATTTTGAAATGTTTTGGCACCAAATCTTAAGGCTTAAGAAAGATTGGCCAAGCATGTTCTGCTTAAGGCTACCTATATTTTACAATAGAATATTAAATTATTGTTCCTAGAGTTAACAATTTAAAAATTTTAGTTTTGCTTAAATGCACTTTTAAAATATGTACTGTCTTAAAGATGCCTTCTGTGGGTGTGGGTTCACTGGTTAAATTGAGTGACTTTTTTGTTATTATTATTATAAGGCTTGGAGATCTGAAATGACCTAGGAGAACTTTTTTTTAATAAAAGAATAAAAAACTTAAGGCAATTATTAGTGATGTAGAATCAATTGCCCAAGTTTAATATAGCAGACAAGGCACACTAACAGGTATTTGATACTGTTGGACATGATGTTTGTTTTTTCTAGAAAAGTGGTATTTTTCAGTTATATTCCAAGCTTCCAGGAAAAAGAGATTCTTTTATTGTACAACATTTCACCTTATATTTTTGCTTGAAAATCTGGTGTACTATAACTCCATGAATCAAAAATAATAAAGACTATCATTCTGGAACTGAAGGCTTTTGATACGTTTCCAAAAATGAAATTAATTTCAGGGACCTTTGATAAGTTGATGTCATAACTAATGTAATTTTGAATAGTTTTTACAAATAAACATTCTGCCATAATTAGGGATGTTTCCCTCCCTTCTCACTAATTGCTGTTCTTTCACACTAAAATAGGTAGGGAGGCTTAATGTAAAATAAACTAATTTTTTGTCATCTTTTTCTTTCTTTTGAATATAAATTTAGAACTGTTTTTATATTTGATTATAAATATAGGTCATTTTATTTATAAGCCATGCTGTACTGATGTTGTATGAGAATTTTCCTTATGTACAAAACTACTAGGGATTGTGTTTTGTGACTTTATGTTAATTTTATTAGAGGGTTTCATATGGAAATAGAAGGCATTTATTAAACATTGGAGTTTAAACATTTATTATAAATTCATTTTTTGTTTTCATTCTTCATCATGCCTTTCCTTCCAGTTCTTTTCCTCCCTGAACATTTATAACGAAACACAAAGACCTATATCATTTTGAAATGCTTCTCTTGGGCTGATAAACATGGATATGACTTAAATAGTGAGTTCTCAATGTTACTCACTAAGATGAAAAAGTATTGATTAATGAAAATGTGTTTTATTCTGATTTAAGTTAAGTTAAAATAATGAAAAAAGTGCAGAATAAGCTATTGCTGCTTACTAATTATAAAATGCAGTAGCTGGCATTTGTGTAATCAAACTTATAGCAGATTCCCAGACCATGCACCCAAAAAAGAAACTTATAGCAATAATAGGAAGAGGTCTGAGTGCTACAGTTGATTAAAGTCACTACCTTTATGAAGGATCGTTTGTTCCATTCACTGAGCAGAATGGATGAAAGGACATTTGACCGGAGTAGATATGTGTGAGGTAGAATGAGCTGAACAAATTAGAGACTACTTAGATTCCTACCTTGGAAAACCAACATTTTCATTCTTTTTTGTTCTTTTTTTCATGTTGAAAGACTTGAGAGATTTTTGAGAATGCATGGCGCTAGAGAATAAGTTTTTTTTTTAATGCCTAATACCATATATTGATCTGAAACTAACATTTAAATCAACAGCTCACAAGTGTTTATTGAGTGCCTTTAAAGTATTCAGTTTTGTTCATAATCTTGAACCCAGGGATCCTAAATGTAGATTTTAGCATGGAATAGATTGATTAATAAAGATATGAGTGCTGGTAACTTGTTATGCCTAATTCCTTGTCAGACTAAGGAAGCTTTTTAGGCAATGTTTGCATAGTAGCTAAATCAAAAGAGGAAAGAAAAAGATGACCACCTAATTTTCCATTTAACCTTAAGCAAGCCTGATGTTTGACTAGGAAAGTGACCCAAATCTTGAATGATAGCTGCAACTGATGATGTCTTCAGCCTTAGTAGTGTGCACTTGTCCCAAGCACTAGTCCTTAGTCCTTAACACTAAAAGATGTTCCTACTAATCCATACACTCAGGTATATCCTAAAAGCCCATCCAGGTTACTAGCATAACTTAACCATTATGAAAAAACCATAACTGATAACCTTGCATATATCCACAGTGGCATACCCCAAAGCTTGAACTGCAGGCTGACCTAAGTCTTGAGAAATATCCTGTGATCCTCCCAGGAACATCATAAGATAGTTTTGTGAAGAGCTGTCATACATGCATTTTCTGATCTGCCTTTCTATATTGCAGGAGGCTCCCTGTCTTACAGGAGGATATCACTTGCAGTTTTCCCATCTGCCTCCCTAGTTCCTGTCATGCATGTTTTTTTTTCTATCTTTCCCATATTAGGGCATAATTCCAGACTGTACTACTGCTTAGCTGCATCATGGCATTAGTATCTCTTCAAGAAAGTGTCCCCTTACTCATGTTGCCTTGTCATCTAGCCCTTGTTTTGTTTTTTTGGTGTTTGAGTTTTTATTTCATAATCATAGACTTAACTGCAATCTAGTGTTGGAAGGGGAGGATAATGTACAACCAAAGAACTGCAACAAGAGCACAAAGGTGACAGGATACCGAGAGCAGAGCAAGGTGGTATGATGCTCTCCTGAGCTACAGAAAAAATGGTCTGATGATTAAGGCAAAGCACAAATCGAATTTATTAGACTTGTCCACAGTCAGAAATGGTGATCTTTTTACTGGTCTTGCCATTCCTGGACCCAAAGCACTCATAGCTTCCACATATCCATGCCCTCTTTCACCTTGCCAAAGACCACATGCTTGCATCCAATCACTCAATCTTAGCAGTGCAGATAAAAAACTGGAACCATTTGTGTTCGATCCAGCCTTGGCCACGGACAAGATGCCAGGACCTGTAAACTTTAGGATGAAGCTGTCATCAAACTTCTCCCTGTAGATGGTCTTGCCACCAGTGCTATTATGACCTATGAAGTCACCACCGTGGCATATAAACCCAGGAATAATTCTTTGAAAGCAGTAACCATTATAACCAAATCCTTTCTCCCCAATATTCAGAGCATGAAATTTTCAGCTGTCTTTGGAACTTAGTCTGCAAACAGCTCGAAGGAGATGTGAACCAAAGGCTCGCTGCTCACAGCCATGTTAAAGAACATAGTGGGGGTTGGCCCTGGCTGCTGATGGGACTGCGGTGGCTGGTGGCAATATCTACAAGTCCTTTTTTGAGGCTGCCACTTACAAGGGCTATGGGGAGCTAGCATCCTTGAATACTCTTTTTCACTGTATATGTAAGTAATAAAACAGACTGAATCTAAAAAGGGTTCTTTTTTTTTTTTACTTGCTAGATCTGTCAGGCCTTGCTTGGTCCTTGCCTTGGCTTTGTGCTTGACAGTTTCACGGCTCTAACATTTTACCTCTTTTGAGGTGAATTTTAGTGTTGGTTGTCAAATTTTCTTCCACTTCTTGCCATCTCTCTTTCAAGTCTATTTTTATTTGTTTTGCTCTCTATCTTTGATGTTCTTTCCAGTTTTCTTAAATCTTTCGTTATGGTTTGTTGCTTTCATGTCTGAGAAACATACTAAAAAACAGATTAGAACTCCAGTGTTTATGGATGAGGCTCATTAATTGATGAAATTGACTTTTCTCCGGTTGGCTGAAGATGTCTACATTTCATTACGTAGGCTCCCACTTACACTCATGGTTTTACTAGACTATCTTATCCCTTAACTCTGCCTTTGTACACCTGAGTTCAGGTTCTCATGCTCCGATTTTGTCATAGTCTTCTTTAGGGTTGGAGAATGGGGAATCCTCTTTGTGTGGAGACCAGCTTTCATGTTTTGCCTCTGCACCCTGAATCTGGAGAAACCTGGAGTCTTCATTATTGAGCCTTGCTAAGGTTCAACAGTTTAGAAACAAGTTGATTTTTAGTTTCATCTTTTTGTAAGCACTTAGACTTCAAACTTCATCTGCTAAATCAATTCCACTAATTTGTTTGTGTTCCAGCTTTCAATGTTCCTTGACCCATCTCTGTCATCTCTAAATGGGTTAGCCCTTTTAATCTTTTGTCATTTTAATTGGCTTTCATAAGAGAGCAGTGGGACATGTGGTGTTCAGCATATCATGTTCAAGCAGAAGTAACCTGATTTTTAAACCTATTTATTTTTGCTTTTGTCAATCATGTTTAAAAAATTTTTTTTTTCTTAATCCTAGTTTGGTGAGATTAATGTAGTAAACTCTTCATTGATTCCAAGTAGAAAGAATGTGAGAGAAAGAGTAGGAGCATTATCAGCAGACTAGAATCACTGAAACCTGAGGCTGACAATGACACTTTTGCCTGTGGGTAGCCATGCTTTTTTTTTTTTCATTCTTTCACTTCAGTAATTTTTACTAGAATGTGTCTTCGTGTTGGTTGAACAGTGCTGATGTTTTCAATATGTGGTATACTCTTTCATTACGTAATTTCACATCTCTTTTTAAATTTCAAGAACATTTCCTTGAATTTAAGTATTTTTTCCCCTTTCTTTGACTTTGTTTAGGATTTCATCTTATTCATTCATGTTGAATCTTCTTTGCCTGTCACTGTACGTCACTTTCTTGTGAATCCCTTTTTCTTTTTTCATTTTGAATTTTAAAAGTTTCCTTTTTCACCTCTTTCTCTTAAATTGCCTATTGTTTTATTCATTCCTGTGTTCTAGTTTAGTTTTTGTTTCTGAAATTATTTTTTTTCTTTCATTTGTAATCTTCCCTGAATTGTCACTTCACATCAAAATCTGATTTGTATTATTCTTTTATGTCTTGTATCATTTTCTCAATGATTTATTTCAGTTTGAAATAGAGGCTATCAGTTTTGATATATTTTGTTCACCTGTTATCATTAGGGACAAAACCCGTCTAAGTTTCGGCTGCTGTCTCACATAAGCCTGCATTTATTATCAGATCCAGAGGATGCCCAGTTGATATCCCTTTGCTTTTACCTCAGAACGGCTGATAACATGAAGGTCTGTTAGACCTGTTGTTAGTGGTTTGTTCTCACCTGCCTATATTTTAGGGTTTTGAGGTTACCTTGCACTTAGTTTTATTTTAAATGTTATCCATGTTTTTTGTTTGTCTGTTTTTCTTTCTATGAACCTTACTGAAAAGATAGGTCAATGTCATTAATAGCTATAATCAATTGTTTCAGTATTAAACAGATATAATAACTTATTTGTGGGATTTTTCTATTGGTTAATATGGGAGAATATAATATCAATTATCAATAAGATAGCAAAATAAAACCTGGTTATAGAGTCCTATAGTTTATTCATGATTATATAAAATTTCATGTTTATTTCTATGTCAAATCTGCAATATGTGGAAAGAAGAAATTATCTTACTTACAGCCAAATTTAAATGTTAAAACAATGCTTTCTTTTTTTTTGGTTTCGTGTTTTATAGTTATTTCCGTTAACATTAAAATATGTAAACAGAATACTTATGTATTCTGAAGCATGTAAACAGGTTTTTTTACACACAAGTTAATCAAACTGCTGCTGTAGTCACAGGGGGAAGAATCAAAGACTATAAGTGTAAATATTGCATGGTTATTAAGTTGTGGAGGACAAGTAATCATCCTTGTCTTTTTTTAAAATACATATCCATACAGTTGACTCTTCTTTTTAAAATATACTATAGGCAGTCGTCTTTTTCCACCTAATCTGTTGACTTCTGTCAGAATCTAACTATGAATTTTTAACCTATGTGACAAAAATCAGTCTTAAATAACTTATTACTTCCCATGTTGAGTAAATAAAAACAACCTTAGTTATAGAATATTTGCATCAATATGCAACAAGTTAAAAACTTAGAAGTTTTCATGTTTCCACTTTTGTGTTAATAATTGTTCATTAATGTTAATAGATTTTTTAAAAGCCTACTAGCCTTCAGCGAAGGATAGGCATTCACTGGTAGTTATTTTCTGAATTACAAAAGTGATGTTTATTAAGTGCATTGTTTCGATTTAAGAACACTTAAATTTAGGTCTTCCTGAAAGTATTTAAACATTGTAAAGTCATCAATTCATATTGTATGAATTGGTTTAAAATTATCTACCTTTATTAACTAGATTAATATCAGGAAATAGAATAGTGATTGCCTGGTAGGAGAATGAATTTTGTATTACAGCTTATGTAGCTACCAGATATATAGGGAGTTGAGAGGTATAGCTACCCAAATTTAACTTGTTTGATGTGTCTGCCTTACCTGACAAACCTTTATGTAAATTTTGTCTACTATACTTTACTTTTTCTCTTTCACCTCACTCTTTACTCTTTTCTTTGGCTCTTCTACCATTTTCCTGCCCTTCACTTTCTTCCTTAACTGGCCACTATTTGAGGCAAAATTTATTTTTTATTCTTTGTTGTATTTTCAGCCTATCCACTTAAAACAAAAATAAAACTGGGCTGGCCACGGTGGCTCAGCAGGCAGGAATGCTTGCCTGTGATGCCAGAGGGCCTGGGTTCGATTTCCGGTGCCTGCCCATGTAGAAAAAAAATAAATAAAAAATAAATAAAACTAGGTGTCATAAAATTTTGTATTTGAGTCTGTTTCTGATTTTTTAAAGTATATAAATTGGGAATTTTATAATCTTAAAACCAAAGAAGCAGAATTTTTTATTAGATAGGCTAATAAAGATCTAGTTCAAAATACCAAAAAATTGAAATAGTCAAAGTGAAATATTGTAAAACATTGTATGTAACAAGTATGTTATTATAACTTATCTGAAAGAGTTTAATTATATTAATCAAGAAGTCACACTTTATTAGCCATAAGTTCTCTATCTTGGGCTTCCTCACAATTCAGTGTAGTATTGCAATCAACGCCTCCTCTATATGCCTAATTTAAAATTTCTCAGTTTTATTTTCCTGAAAGGAGAGCTCTCAAATTATATTTTCACAATAGTTCCTTAAACATTTAAATTTAACTAAGAGGGATAAATAAGCTTCCTTTGTTGCAAATGTTTAATAAACAACACAAACAAAATAATCAAAACACAATAAAAAATGTTCTTTTACTGTTTGAAATTTGTCATTTTTTTTTAAAAGGATGGAGTAGGGAAGAAGAGAGAACATCAGATTTTTATATTTAATTGAACTAGCAACATGTGATGACAAGTAATAAATAACGGCAGTTCAGAGTGACTAAATAAATTGGTTTCCATAAGCAATGATTCATCTTCTGTCTTTCATTGTCATTAGGCTAGGAGACAGCTTCTTTATGTAGGTTTATAGGTGAACCATTTGATAGTGTAACAATTCTGTTTCTATTTCTGTAATAGAAGGTCTATTACCTCCTATAATAGTAGTTGCATTTAAAAATATTTCAACGCAATAATTAAGTCTTCATTTGCTTGTTCATTTACTTAAAAATTTTGTGAAGCTGTAATTGCTCAGTCTTTGTAGCCCTTTACGATATTCTGGTAGGATCATGCTGTGTTCTTGTGGTATAGTTTGGAGGAGCGGTGATAAATGAGAAAGTTCTATTTGGTGATCAACATTTATATAAGTGTCAGTTAATTTGGTGAAATATATGATTTAAGTTTTTTTCAATAAGCTTTACTTTAGAGTAATTTTAAATTTATAGAAAAAGTATGAAGACAGTAGAGTTCCCATTTTTCTCCTCCCGGTTTCCCTAATGTTAACATCTTATCCAACCTAAATGGTACATTTGTTAAAACTGTGACATTAGGATTGGCACATATTATTAACTGTTGCTTGTAGGTATCTTTTCCAGCTCCTACCCCTCCCCAGTTACTTACTTTCATGCCCTCTCTTTTACTATTTGAGTATTTTTTAGATTGCTACTTTAATTTATCTTTGGCTTTTAGCAAACCTCTGCAATATTTTAGTTGTTGCTCAAGGCATTTCAATATATATCCTTAAGTTTCCACAAAAGCTAATATGGTATCATTCACATGAAATATAAAGAATTTGTAACCATATAGTTCCACTAACTCCACCCCTATTTCAACTGTTCTTTGTATTTTAGTTGCTAATGCATTACAGCTACATATTTTATAGCTCCCACAAGATAATATTAAAATTTTTGTTTTAAACAGTATATGTTTTGTAAATAAATTAAGGTAAAATTAGAATTTTACATTTACCTGTATTACATACAGGTAAATACATGCAGGTAAATATAAAATATTAATTTCTTCCCAAAGATCCCAGTTTCTCTGGATTGTTTCTTTCATTTTAAGAACTTCTTTAGCATATCTTGTAGTGCTGGGTAACTAATGAATACTAGTGACTAAAATTAGTTTCCTTTTATTTTGTCTTTTTTAAAAACTTTATTGAGTTATAATTGACATGTAATGATCTGCATATATTTAAAGTGTATAATTTAATAAATTTGACATAGGTATATACTTATCACCCCCCAAATTTTCTAGTGTCACATTGTAATCCATCCCACCTGGGGACTGTCCCTTCCCACCCTCCCATCAACCCCATTCACAGATAATCACTAATCTACTCTATCACTATAGACTTAATTTTTGACAGTTAAGTAAATGGAATCATGCCATATGTTCTCTTTTTTTCTAGCTTTTTTCACTCTGCATAATTATTCTGAGATTTATCCATGCTATAGCTTGTGTCAGTGGTTGATTAATTTTTCTTGTTGGGTAGTATCATGTTGTATGGATATACCACAGTTTTTGTTCACCCATTGATGGGTACTTGGTTTGTTTTTAACTCCTGGCTGCTATACATAAAGATAGTATGAGTGTATACAAATCTTTGTAAGGATGTATACTTTCATTTTCCTAGATAAATACCTATGAGTGAAGTGTCTGGATTGTATCATAGATAAATGTTTTAAGTTTTTAAGATATTGCCAGACAGTTTTCCAAAAAAGGCTAAACCATATAAATTCCTACCAGCAGCATATGAGACTTACAGTACCTTCTTAACCTTGCCAGCACTTGGTGTGGTCAGTTTTTTATAGTTGTTCTTTTTTGTTTTTGTTTTTTTATTTTTGAAGTACTTGCAAACATACAAGCTCCTTACAGAGAACTACAACATACCTCTACCCACCCTCCCACAGATCCAACAATTTTAACATTTTGCCACATTTGTCATATCACTGTCTTCATCCATCTGTCTGTCTGTCCTATTAATCCATTTTCTGAACATTTGGGTATAGATTGTGTACATCATGCTCCTTGAACATTTAATTCTGTCACGTACATTTCCTAACAACAAGGATATTCACTTATGTAACCATCTTAAGTGCAGTTATCAAGTTCAAAAGTTAACATTGATATAAAGTTTTATAGTGTATATGCCAGTTTTTCATATGTCCAAATAATGTCCTTTTTAAAAATGTATGTTTTATATCTCTTCTTTTTAAACACAATTTTATTCACACACAATACAACCCATCCTAAATCTACAATCAATGACTTTTGGTATAATCACATAGGTATGCATAGTCAAGAGGAGACCATTCTCTTTCTCCCTAAAAACAAAAAAATCCGATACCTCTTATATTCCCCTATTTTTGACATTTAGCTTTGGTAAATAGCCTTTGTTACAATCAATGAAAAAATATTAAGTGTTACCATTAACCATAGATTTTAGTTTGCACTCGTTAGGTTTTTTCCCTCTACAACCCTATTATTAACACTTTGTAATAAGGTCATACATTTGTTCTAGTTCATGTAAGAACTTCTTACATTTGTACAATTAATCACCGTCATCATCCACTCTAGGTTTCTCTAAGTTATACAGTTCCAGTTTTTATTCTCTAATTGAGCTTCTAGAGGATACATGACTGTAACTTTCCTCTTTCAAACATATACTCTGCTTTCTTAATTACATTTACTGTATTGTGCTACTATCTCACAGTATTGGGCTATCCATTTCCAGACATTTACAATCAACTTTATTAAACATTCTGTACTTCTTAAGCATAAATTGCCAAATCTCTACCCTCTTTCTATCTCTTAATAACCTATGCTATTGAATTTAATTTTCAGAATTTGCTCATTATGCAGTATTTGTCCTTTTGTTTCTGGTTTATTTCATTCAACATAATGTCTTCAAGATTCATCCATGTATTGCATGCATCATAACTTCACTCCTTCTTGCAGATGCATAATATTCCATTGTGTGTATATACCATAGTTTTTCATACACTCATCAGTTGATGGGCATTTGGGCTGTTTCCATTTATTGGCAATCATGAATAAAGCTACTATAAACATCGGTGTGTAATTGTCTATTTGTGTCCCTGCTTTCAGTTCTTCCAAGTAAATACCTATTGTTCTAGTTTGCTAGCTGCTGGAATGCAACAACCAGAAACAGAATGGCTTTTAAAAGGGGGAATTTAATAAGTTGCTAGTTTACAGTTCTAAGGCTGAGAAAATGTCCCAACTAAAACAAATCAATAGAAATGTCCAATATAAGGCATCCAGGGAAAGATACCTTGGTTCGATGAAGTTCAGGGTTTCTCTCTTAAGTGGAAGGGCACATGGCAAGCACAGTCAGAGTTTCTCTCTCATCTGGAAAAGCACATGGTAAACACAGTCAGGGTTCCTCTTTCATCTGGAAGGACACATGGCGAACACGGTGTCATGTGCTTGCTTCTTCTCTTCTGGCTTCTGGTTTCGTGAAGCTCCCCGGGAGGCATTTTCCTTCTTCATCTCCAAAGGTCGCTGGCTCGTGGACTCTCTGCTTCATGGTGCTGCAGCATTCTCTGCTCTCTCTGAATCTCCCATTCTCCAAAACGTTTTGTCTTTTACAGGACTCCAGTAAACCAATCAAGACCCACCCAAATGGTGGATACATGTCGTCACCTAATCCAGTTTAACAACCACTCTCATCATCCCGGGAGATGATCTGATTAAATTTCAAACATACAGTATTGAATAGGGATTATTCTATCTTTATGAAATGGGATTTTGATTAAAACATGGCTTTTCTAGGGAGCATACATCCTTTCAAACCAGCACACCTAGTAATGGGATTACTGGATCATATGGCAATTCTATACTTAGCTTCCTGAGGAGCCAACCAACTGCCTTCCAGAGAAGTTGCACCATTCTACTTTCCACCAACAATGAATAAGTGTACCTATTTCTCCACAGCCTCTCTAACACTTGTAGTTTTCAGGTTTTTTAATAATGGCCATTCTAGTAGGTGTTAAACCTATCTCACTGTGGTTTTGATTTGCATTTCCCTAATAGCTAGTGATGTTGAGCATCTTTTTTTTTTGGCATGGGCAGGCACTGGGAATCAAACCCTGGTCTCCAGCATGGTAAGTAAGAATTCTGATGCTGAGCCATCTCTTCTCCTTCTGGGACACCTAAGACATGTACATTTAAGCAGTTCATGTTGTCATTCAATTCCCTGAGACATTGCTCAATATTTTCCCATTCTTTCCTCTATCTATTCTTTTGGTTTTTTATTTCTGAAAAGTAAGCTTTTTGGATTTTGATTGATATTGTGTTGAACCTGTAAATAATTTTTAGTAGAATTGACATCTCTACTTAGTCATCCTATCCATGAACATGGTATGTCCTTCCATCTTTTTAGGTTTTTCTTTATTTCTTTTAACAATTATTTTGTAGCTTTCTGTATATAGGTCCTTTACAACCTTGGTTAAATTTATTCCAGGATTTGATTCTTTTGATTGCTATTGTAAATGGAATCTTTTCTTAGATTTCTTCCTCAAATCGCTCCTTACTAATTGCGCTGGTTTGAAACTGTTATATATCCCAGAAAAGCCATGCTATTTTAATCCAATCTTGTGGGTGCAGACTCACTGCGGGCAGGACCTTGTGATTGGATTATTTCCATGCAGATCTGGCCCTGCCCATTCAAGGTAGGTCTTAATTAGTTTATGGGAGTCCTTAAGAGAGGCAACACAGAGAGCAGAGAGATAAAATGTCAAGACATAGACATTTGGAGATGCTAAACTAGGAGATCAATCTACAAAGACCAGAAAAAATACTGTGTTTTTCTCTTTTGGTAGCTCCTGGCATTCAAGGAAAGCTCTGCCATAACACCATTTAGATACAAGCTGTAGGAACAGACACCTCAGAGTCCTAATTCTAGTGATAACATAATAAAATATCAAACTGTCGAAGTTTCAGCAAAAGATTATACAGCATACAAAGAAACAGGAAACAGTAGCCCAGACAAAGAAGATTAAAACATGAGAAACTGTCAATGAGAAGGACCAGACCTGGGAGAAACTGGACAAAGACTTTTAAAAATGGGTTTTAAAGTATCTGCAAAGTCCCCTTTGGGGAGTGGTGAGAACGGGGAGAAATTCAACTTCCCCTAGTTGAGTTCTTGATATTCTCAGAAGCAGTGTGGACAACCAAAGCTATAGGCAGAGCCCCCAGTCTTGGGGTTTATTCATATGAAACTTAACCCTGCAAAAAGTAGGTCAAGTCTACTTAAAATTTAGGCCTAAGAGTCACCCCCAAGAGAGCCTCTTTTGTTGCTCAGATGTGGCCCCTCTCTCCAGCCAACACAACGAGCAGTATCACCGCCCTACCCCTCTCTACGTGGGACATGACTCCCAGGAGTGTGGACCTTCCTGGCAACATGGGACAGAGATCTTGGAATGAGCAGAGACTCAGCACCAAGGGATTGAGAAAAACCCTAGAATGAGCTGAGACTTAGCATCAAGGGATTGAGAAAACCTTCTTGACCAAAAGAGGGAAGAGGGAAATGAAACAAAGTGTCAATGGCTGAGAGATTCCAAACAGAGTCGAGAGGTTATCCTGGAGGTTATTCTTATGCATCAAGTAGATATCATCTTGTTATTCAAGATGTAATGGAGAGGCTGGAGGGAACTGCCTGAGAATGTAGAGCTTTATTCCAGTAGCCTTGTTTCTTGAGGATGATTGAATAATGATACAGCTTTCACAATGTGACTGTGTGATTGTGAAAATATTGTGTCTGATGCTTCTTTTATCTACCTTGTCAGCAGATGAGTAGAACATATGGAATAAAAATAAATAATAGGGGGAAGAAATGTTAAAATAAATTTAGTTTGAAATGCTAGTGATCAATGAAAGCAAGGGGTAAGGGGTATGGTAGGTATAATCTTTTTTTTTTTCTTTCCTGTGTTCATTTTATTTCTTTTTCTATTGTCTTTTTATTTCTTTTTCTGAATTAATGCAAATGTTCTAAGAAATGATGAATATGCAACTAAGTGATGATATTGTGAATTACTGATTATGTATGTTGTTTTATTTTGTTTCTTTATTTTTAATTAATAAATAAATTTAAAAAATAAAATAAAAATGGGTTCTAAATATGCTCAAAGAGCTAAAGAGAAACATGGGAAAAAGAACTAAGGGAAGTCAGAAAAATGATGGCTGAACACAAAGAGACTATCAATAGAATGATGGAAATTGTGAAAAGGAACCGAACAGAGTTAAAGAATAGTAAAAGAACAGCAAAAGGAATAAAAAATATGATTTGGTTGGGATCTTATAAGGGAGGAGTGAAGGCTCTAAAGGACACATTGGGAAATATGAAGAAATTAGAATGTAGACTGTAAGCTTCATGTCAATGTTAAATTTCTTGAACTTGATAACTGCACTTAAGGTGGTTATATAAGTGAATATCCTTGTTTCTAGGAAATGTAAATGGCAGAATTATGTGTTCACAGAGCATGATATATGCAGCTTACACTCAAGTATTCAGAAAATGGATTGATAAATAGATAAACAGATAGGTGAATTAACTTTGATAGAATAATACACTAATTGTGGTAAAGCCTTAAAATTTGTGGATCTAGGTATCTGGGTGGGGATAAGGTATGTGTAGTTCTCTGTATGGGGTTTGTATTATTCTTGTAACTGGTAAGTTTGAAAGCGTTTCAAAATAATTTTTTTTGATCAGTTGTATAGGTGCATAAGTCCAATTCTGGACTCTATCTTGTTTGATTGATCTGTCTTACTTTTCTGTTTTAAATTAGTGCCACACTATTTTGTGTGTTGTAACTTTGTAAAAAACCTTGAAATCAGGTAGCGTTAGTTCTCCAACTTTTTTTTCCTGTATCAAAGTCATTTCTAGACACTTTGCATTCTAGACCCTTTTCATTTCCATACGAATATTAGAATCGGTTCGTTGAATTTTACCAAAAAAAAGGAGCTGATGGAATTTTGATTGAGACTGCATTGAATTTATAGAGTAAATTGGGAAGAATTGCCATCTTCACAATATTGAGTCCTTACATCCATGAAAGATGGTTTACTTACCCATTAGTTCTTCCTTAATTTCTCTCAATAATGTATTATAGTTTTTGGTGTATCAGTTTTTCACTTTTTTTTTCAGATTGATCCTTAAGTAGTTCATATATTTGATGCTCTTTTTTTTTTTTAACATTTTTCATTGTGAAATATAGCATATATACAAAAAAAGAAAAAGCAATAATTTTCAAAGAACACTCCAACAAGAAGCTGTTGGAGAAGCCATAAAATATCACCAACATGGCTGCCGTGGCTGTTGCAAGGCAACACAAAATGGCTGACCTTAAATCTGCCCTCCGCCTTAGCAACAACGGTGACCAATCCCAGCTTGACACGTGTCCCTGCATGCTCCCAGCCTATATAAGCCTGTGCACTTCCTCAATAAAGCGGGCGCCTTCCACTCACCCCTGAGGGTTGTCTCCTGAGTCGTGTGCTGTGTGCTCTGTGTCTGTGTGACTGACTCAGTACGGCCACTTACCCCCAGCCATCAGCTAACCAGCCATCAGCTACCCAACAAGAAGCTACAGAACATATTTCATAATTTAGTATGGATTATCATTCCACAGTTTCAGGTTTCTCCTTCTAGCTGCTCCAAAACACTGGAGTCCAAAAGAGATATCAATATAGTGTTTCAGAAGTCATACTCATTTGTTAAATCCTATCTTCTCTATTATAACGTCTAGCTCTTCTTTGACCCTTCTCCCAGTCTATAAGGATCTTTGAGTTATGCCTTTTCTAACTTTTTCATGTTGAAAAGGGGTGTTGAAATTATGTGATAAAACTTATATTAAGATAGTTTGACCCAGGTTTTCTGCTTGATTTTATTTTTCTGGCTTGTTTATTTTTGTTTTGTTGTTGTGTAACCAATTATCCTTGTAAATATCAAGTACCTTCAAAAAAAAAAAGTAAAGAAAAGGGATGTGTATAATATGGGATAGGGAGATGGAATTATTTGATATTATTGGAGAGGCTGGCCACTCTGGGTTGCAGGGCTTATCTAGCCTAGGAACCCTCTGGAGGTAATGTGTTTCAGGAAAGTAAACTTAGTGCATGGAACTTTTTTTTTTTTGGTAATAGTAAATGATTTATTAGTACTGTCATTATCCTTGTTTCTATGTTTCCCCAAAGCATCATGTTCACAGTAAGAAGAGCTGCACCGGAAGCATAGTTGGAGCAAAAGGGGTGTGTGGAAGATGGACCCAGCATCCACTGTCATGCTTGTAAACTGCATCCTAGGAAATAGCTGACAGCTGGGAGTGCATGAAACTTTTATAGAGTCTAGCTAGAGTCCTAGGTGTTTCTTAGGGTAAACAAGCAGGATGTTGGTTGGAGATTGGCAAACTGTGGCAGCTAGCAATATCCAGCTGAAGCTTGCGTAAGAGTAGCCTTGAGAATGATAGAGGGAGGAGGGCTGGGGACATACTGGAATCAGAAAGAAAGATAGATGTTAAAGATTGAGATGGTATAATCTAGGAATGCCTAGAGTGTATGATAATAGTGAAATGTACAAGGTACAATTTTAAAAATGTTTTTGCATGAGGAAGAACAAAGGAATGTCATTATTGCAGGGTACTGAAAATAGATGGTAATTAATATTTTAAAATATCACCTTCTGTGTGAGACTAAGCAAAAAATGTTTATTTAGTAGAAAATTAGTATTTTGACTAGTGCATTTCCTAATATAACTTATGTCGATAGTTTGATTGAATGCCATAAGTACTTGGAATCTCAGGTAGGACAAGAAATTTTGTTGGTTTGTCCAGAGTGATGCCCCGATGAATCCCAGAGTGATTTGATCAGTGGGTGGGAAAGTATCTGCAAAGCCCCCTTTGGGGAGTGGTGAGAACGGGGAGAAATTCAACTTCCCCAAGTTGAATTCTTGATATTCTCACAAGCAGTGTGGACCAAAGCTATAGGCAGAGCCCCCAGTCTTGGGGGTTGTTCATATGAAACTTAACCCCACAAAGGATAGGTCAAGTCTACTTAAAATTAGGCCTAAGAATCACCCCCAAGAGAGCCTCTTTTGTTGCTCAGATGTGGCCCCTCTCTCCAGCCAACACAACGAGCAGTATCACCGCCCTACCCCTCTCTACGTGGGACATGACTCCCAGGAGTGTGGACCTTCCTGGCAACATGGGACAGAGATCTTGGAATGAGCAGAGACTCAGCACCAAGGGATTGAGAAAAACCCTAGAATGAGCTGAGACTTAGCATCAAGGGATTGAGAAAACCTTCTTGACCAAAAGAGGGAAGAGGGAAATGAAACAAAGTGTCAATGGCTGAGAGATTCCAAACAGAGTCGAGAGGTTATCCTGGAGGTTATTCTTATGCATCAAGTAGATATCATCTTGTTATTCAAGATGTAATGGAGAGGCTGGAGGGAACTGCCTGAGAATGTAGAGCTTTATTCCAGTAGCCTTGTTTCTTGAGGATGATTGAATAATGATACAGCTTTCACAATGTGACTGTGTGATTGTGAAAATATTGTGTCTGATGCTTCTTTTATCTACCTTGTCAGCAGATGAGTAGAACATATGGAATAAAAATAAATAATAGGGGGAAGAAATGTTAAAATAAATTTAGTTTGAAATGCTAGTGATCAATGAAGGCAAGGGGTAAAGGGTATGATAGGTATAATCTTTTGTTTTTTTTCCTGTGTTCATTTCATTTCTTTTTCTATTGTCTTTTTGTTTCTTTTTCTGAATTAATGCAAATGTTCTAAGAAATGATGAATATGCAACTAGGTGATGATATTGTGAATTACTGATTATGTATGTTTTATTTTGTTTCTTATTTTTTAATTAATAAATTAAAAAACAAACAACAACAAAAAAGAGTAGCCTTCATAATAGCTTCTTGACTCTATTTAAACTTGCTTAGCCATTGATCTTGATTTGTTACCTTTTGTATTAGCTAGGGTTCTCTAGAGAAACAGAATCAACAGGAGATATCTGTAAATATAAAATTTATAAAAGTGTCTCATACAACCGTGGGGATGTAAGAGTCCAAGATCTGTAGAGCAGGTCATGAGCTGGCAGCTCCAATGAAAGACCTCAATGAACTCTCAGGAGAGGCTGTCTGGATGAAGCAGAGTTATTGTCTCTTGAATCCTCCTTAAAAGCCTTCTGGTGATTAATTTAAGTGTCACTCATAGCAGAAGACATTCTCCTTAGCTGATTGCAAATGCAATCAGTTGTGGCTGCAGCCAACGTATCATGATTTAAGTCCGTGAGATGTCCTTATAGCAACAGACAGACCCGCACTTGCTTGACCAGACAACAGGGCACCACCACCTGGCCGGCCAAGTTGACACATGAAGTTGACTATCACACCTTTCTTTTCCCCATTTTGGTCCACGAGCCATTATCAATCCCACAGTGCCAGGGCCAGGCTCATCCCTGAGAATCATATCCCACATTGTCAAGAAGACTTTCACCCCTAAACATCATCCCCCCAGGGAGGAAGGTAATGATTTTCCTTGCAGAGTTGGGCTTAGAGAGAGGCCACATCTGAACAATAAAAAAGGTTTTCTGTAAGTAACTTTTAGGCATAATTATAGGTAGTTTTAGCTTCTCCACTACAAAAAAAGTTTAATAAGTTTCATAAAGGAGGCCTGAAAATCAAGGGCTTGGCCTGTTTTCTTGTGAGTCTCTAATGTTTGAGAGCACCAGGGATTTCTCAGACGCAAAAGTTTAGCAGTTCTATAATTCCTCTCCATTCCATCAAGAGACTCCACCAAAACTTTTGTTTTTCCTCCAATCCATCAAGAGACTTTACCAAAACTCTTAATTATTAGCTCACCATAGTCTGGGATGTCTCTGGGTATTACATTAAGCTATACAGAAATACCAAGCCTCATTCCCATTCTGGGTTCATGTGTTTGGGTTGCTTAAATGAGCTACTCAGACAGTTTGATTTAGATTGTGTCTTAGAGAAAATTTAGGTGCTAGACACAATAAACCTCTCTGCCTTTAGTCTCATGAAGTAGGTGAAGCTCTAGGGTACATACACTATCCTCTTTTGCCCTTTATTCTGATTTATCTTAGATCCAACAAGATCAGCTTCGTTTTTATCTCTAATTGAAGTCTGGTCTCTTTTTCAGTTACTTAACCAGTTATTGTATGTAGCAATATTAACTTTCAGGGCTGTAGAGCTCCAGCTCTAAATCTTAGGTGTCACAGAGGTACTCAAAGTTCCAGGGAAATACCAGCTTATACACATTTAGCTCTGTGTCACAGAATCTAGAAATACACTTAAAACTTTGGACTAAGTATGGCTGCTATAAGAGCCTACAATCTAGGCTCCAATTTTCTTATGAGTATTTTCTAAAAGAGAAAATTTGTTATATAGCACATTTGTTCCTTTGTTTCTGGTTTATTTTGTACAACACATTGTCCCCAAGGTTTATTCATTTCATTGCATGTCTTACAATGTCATTTCTTTTTGTAGATGCACAGTATCCCTTCACATATATATATCACAGTTCACCTTTTGGCTTCTCTGTCATTGTAGCCTTTGGCTGGTTCTATCCATTGGGCATCATGGATAATGTCCAAAATAAACAAACCATGTATTACAGTGTTCTCATTTGGTTTCATAATCATAGCACTCTCAATTTTAGAAAACTTTCATTGGTACAAGGAGACAAAGGAGTGGGCCACAGTGGCTCAGTGGCAGAGTTCTTGCCTGCCATGCTGGAGATCCCAGGCTCGATTCCAAGTGCCTGCCCATGTAAAAAAAGACAAAGAACCAATAAATACAGCCTCACCAAATCTCAAAATCCAAATGTTCCCTAATCTCTTGACTCCCCCCCCCCCCCAATTATTTACTCCTGGTATTTCTGTGGTACTGTTACTGTCTTCCCATTAACTATAGGCCATAGAATGCAATATTAGTTTTCTCCCTATACCTTTCTATTAATTTGATGCTCTTTTAAACTGTATTGTTTTTTAAATTTCAAGTTCTAATTGTTCTTTGCTAGCATACAGGAATACAATTTTTTTTTATTAGAGAGGTTATGAGCTTACAAAACCATCATGCTTGCAATACAGAATTCCTATATACCCCCTATTATTAACAACTTGCTTTGGTCTGGTGTAATTAGTTTTTGTATGTTGCTCTTGTAACCTAAAACTTTGATGAACTCAATAGTCCTAATAGCTTTTCTGTAGATGCCATTAGATTTTCTACATAAACACTCATGTCAACTGTGAATTAAACAGTTTTAGTTCTTCCTCACCAGTTATAATGACTTTTGTTTCTTTTTCTTCTTATTCCACTGGCTGGAACCTCCAATACAATATTTTCTATTTCATTGATTTCTTCTGTGATCTCTATTACTTACTTATTTTAAACTACTTTGGATTTCATTTACTTCTTTTTCTAATTTCTTAAGGTGGGAATTCATGTCATTGATTTAAGACCTTCATCTTCTCTATTACAGGCATTTAGTGAGATAAATTTCCTTCTGTATACTGCTTTACTGACAGCTCACAAACTTTAATATGTTGTGTTTTAATTTTCATGCAGTTCAAAATATTTTCTATGGGTTATTGAGCTATGGGTTATTAAGAAGCATTCCTCAGTTTCCTAATATTTGGGAATTTTCTAAAGATCTCTCTGTTATGGGTTTTTAATTTGCTTCCATTGTGATCATAGGACATTTTTTAAATAACTTGAATCCTTTTAAATTTATTAAGATTTGTTTATGATCCTGAATATGTTCTATATTTTTTAGTTTAATATGTGCACCTTAAAAGTATGTGTATTCTGCTGTTGTTAGGGAGAATATTACATAAATGTCAATTAGGTCAGGTTGGTTGATATTATTGGTCAAATCTATATTCTTTTTATTAATGCAATTTTATTGTGATATATTCACAGACAATATAATCATCTAGTATACAATCAATGGTTCACAGTATCATCATATAGCTTTGCACTCAGCATCACAATCAATTTTAGAACATTTTCATGACTCCCAAAACAATAAAAATTAAAGTAAAAGTAAAAAGTAACACCAAAGCTTCCCATACCACCTATCCCCCCTATTATTTATTTATTTTTGTCTTTATTTTATTACTCACCTCTAGATGAACTGGATGAAGGGAGTGCCAGTCACAAGTGTTTCACAATCACATGGTCACTCCAAAAAGCTATATATTTCTACAATCATCTTCAAGAATCAAGGCTACTGGATTACAGTCTAATGGTTTCAGACATTTTCCTCTACTACTCCACCAAGAACTGAAAAGGGATATCTAGATAACGCATAAGAACGCCCTCCAGAATGACTTTTCAACTCTATTTGAAAGTTTTCAACCACTGAAACTTTATTTTGCTTAATTTCTGTTCCCCATTTTTGATAAGAAGTCTCTCTCAATCCCATGATGCCAGGGCCAGGCTCATCCCTGGGAGTTGTGACCCATGTAAGGGGGAGGGCAGCGAGTTTACTGCAGGGAGAGAGAGGGGCCATCTGAGCAACAAAAGATGTTCTCTGGTGGTGACTCTTAGGAATAATTATAAGTAATTATAAGTAATAATTATAAGATTGGGTGCTTGGCCTATTAAATTGGTAAACCCCAAGACTTGCAAGAATATCAGATTTTCCCCAGGTGGGGAGATTTAATATTTCCACCTTTTCCCCAATCTCTCAAGGAAACTTTGCAGATGCTTTTTCATCTTTTGCCCTGATTACTTTGTGGTGTATTGGAGCATCACACTAACTCACACAAACCAAGATCTTATTCCCTATTCACATTTCCATGTAATTATGATGTTCGAATAAACTGACCATACAAGTTAGATCAGATAGTGTGTTACAGAAAAAAATTTTTTTGTACCAAATAAACATCTTTTCCTTTGATCTCAAAAGAAGTTGAAGTTTTAAAATATAGTCAATATCATCCTTTACTCTTTATCTGAATTACCTTAGTCCTAAACAGGTCAGCTTCATTTATATCTCTAATTGAAGTCTGATTTTCAGCTTTTCTAACAGTCACTGTGTGGGGTAATGCTGACTTTCATAGCTGCAGAATTCTAGCTCTGAGTGTCTGGTGTTACATAGATACCTGAACTTCCAGGGAATGATCATGTTATTCACAAAGAACTCAGTATCTCAGAATTTAAGAATAACAGTTGCAACCCAGGATTAGATGTGACTGCTGTAAAAGTTTATAATCTAGGAACCTCTACAATGAACCTTCCCATGATAACCTATACTTTTGAATTTAATTCTCACAGTTTTCACATTATATTTAGTCCATATTAATGAGGCATTGTAAGATCTGTCTTTTCATTTCTGGCTTATTTCATACACCATACTGTCTTCAAGATTCATTCACTTGGTTGCATACCTCACAACTTCATTCCTTCTTGCAGCTGCTCAATATTACTTGTGTGTATATACCACAGTTCACTCTTCTGTTCATCAGTTGAGGTACCTTAACTCCATCCATGCAAATCGCTAATACTGCCACCATAAACACCAGACTGTGAATGTCTATTTGTGTCCCTGCTTTCAGTTCTTCCATGTATATATCTAATAATGGGGTTGGAAGATCATGTGGCAACTTTATACTTAGCCTCCTGTGGAACCAACTCACTGCCCTCCAGAGGGGCAGCACCATTCTACTTCCCTACCAACAATGACTAGGTATATATTTCTCTCCACATTTTCTCCAGCTTTTGTATCTTTCTGCTCATTTTAAAAATAGTTTTATTTACACACCATGTAATCCATTCTAAGTAAACAATCAAAAATTCCTGGCATAATCACATAGTTATGCATTCACCACCACATTCTATATGAGGACATTTCTATTGCTTCTACAGAGAAAGAAGAGGAAAAAATGAAGAATAAAAAATAAAATAAAAAGGAGAAACAACACCACCAAGAATCTCATACCTCTCCCTTTATGCCCCTCTTTTTGACATTTAGCTTTGGTATATTGCCTTTGTTACATTTAATGGAAGTATATTACATTTTTAGCACCTTGCACTGTTGATATTAATTTGTTCTTCCTTATGTAAAAGCATTCATATATTTGTACATTTAACCACCAAAACTGTCCACACTAGGTTTTGCTAAATTATACAGTCCCAGTTTTATGCTCTGTCTTTCCTTCTGGCGTCATACATGTCCCCGTCCTTCCACTATCTACTATACTCACATTCAGCTTTGTTTATTATACTTACAATATTGTACTACCATCACAGAATATTGTGCTATCCATTTCTAAATCTTTACACTCAATCCTGTTGAACATTTTGTACTCCTTCAGCATCAAATGGTCAATCTCTCCCTCCTTCTATCTCCTGACAGCCTGCGTTCTCAACTTTAACTCTCAAAGTTTGCTCATTAATGTTAGTTCTTATTAGTGAGACCATTCAGTATTTGTCCATTTGTTTCTGGCTAATTTCTCTCGACATAATGTCCTCAAGGTTCATCCACATTTTACATGCATCATGGCTTTATTCTGATATATCATATCTTATTTTTTTCTCTCTTTTTCCTTTACTGATATTCTTCATTTCTACACTCTTCTCCTGACCTCTCTCTCCTGTCTTCCTATGTCTGTAGTGCTCCCTTTACTATTTCTTGTAGAGCAGGTCTCTTGTTCACAAATTCTCTCGGTGTCTGTCTGTTTGAAAATATTTTAAATTTCCCCTCATTTTTGAAGGACAGTTTTTGCCAGATATAGAATTCTTGGTTGACAGCTTTTCCCTTTCAGTATCTTAAATATATCATACCACTGCCTTTTTGCCGTCATGGTTTCTGCTGAGAAATCCACATATAGACATATTAAACTTCCCTTGTATGTAATGGATCACTTTTTACTTGCTGCTTTCAGAATTCTCTTTTTGTCTTTGAATTTGGCAGTCTGGTTAGTAAGTGTCTTGAAGTATGTCTATACAGATCTATTCTGTTTGGAGTATACTGCACTCTTGGATCTGTAATTTTATGTCTTTCATAAAAGACTGGAAATTTTTGTGATTATTTCCTCCATCATCCTTTCTGCCTCCTTTTCCTTCTCTTGTCCTTCTGGGACACATATTTACACAGTTCACATTGTCATTCAATTCCCTGAGACATTTCTCAATATTTTTCAATTCTTTCCTCTATCTATTCTTTTATATGTAGGATTTCAGATGCCATACCCTCTAGTTCACTGATCCTTACTTCTGTCTCTTTAAATCTGCTGTTGTAATTTTCCATTGTGTTTTTAATCTCTTCTATTGTGCCTTTCATTTCCATAAGTTCTGCTATTTGTTTTTTTCAAACTTTTGGGTCCTTCCTTATGTTCACTCAATGTCTTCTTTATATACTTCATCTCTTTTGCTATATCTTTCCTCAACTCCTTGATTTGATTTTTGAATTGATTTAGCATGCTTGTTCAAAAATCTTTGCTTCAATTCCTATACCTCCTTTAAAGTGTCAGTTTGTTTCTTTGACTGGATCATATCTTCATTTTTCCTAGTGTGACTCATAATTTTTTGCTTGTATCTAGGTGTCTGAGTTCCTTGATTTGTTTATTCTGGAGATCATTTTCACTCTTTTACCTAGGATTTTCTTTTTGGTTGGCTTTGTTCTGTATTTATTCTTTGGAATTCTGTTCAACTTATTCTAAACCTCTAGCATAGCTCTGTTTAATGGATCAGAATTTTTCAGCTCTTTTTTTTTTCTGGTTCTTGTTGGCTCTGCCCCAACTCACCCTCAAAAACTAGATACCCATGCAACCTGCCTCAGGAATGTCTCCTTTAATTATCTCAACGTTAACTAATAAGTGACTTTAATTACATCTGAAAGGTCCCTTCATCTTTGTCATATGACATAATTATGTAAGTGAAATCCCATCACATTCACAAATTCCAGCAAGGGATTATACAGGATTTATATACTAAGTGGTGGGAATTTTAGGGAGGTTTTTAGAAATTTCCCTAAATTTCCAACCCTAACTGTGGATTTATTTATTTTTTCATTGCTATTCTTATAATTTTTTCTTTCAACTATTTCCTAAGGGGGTTATACAAGGGCATGAATAACAGGAAGTGAAACCCTCTGGGTGCCATCTTAGAAGCTGCCTATCACATTGGTCTTTGGCTATGTATAAAATTGGATTTATTTAATGTGCACACTAGAGTTTGCCTTCAACGTAGATTTTCCTCTGGCTGGCTTACTCAGACTCCTATAGGGTGTTTCTCTAATCTTAATGAACCCAAATCCAAACATATTCTCTGAAGGTGATCTTAAGCTTTGTCTTTCCACCTTCTTCCTCCATATTTTTTCCTCTCTTTGCCTTATATAGCAAATGCTATTTATTTTGTATGATATATTGTCCGATTCTGGAGTTATACTAACTTCTGTTTTTAGAAGAAGTGGAAGTAAAATGTTAATTCACTTATCCATCTTTCCTTACACAAGAGAATACTTGCCTATGCAATAGCTTTAGTTATTGGGGCTGTTAACTGGTAGTTTGTGTCACCGTATTTCTTTTTTAACAGTGCAAATGATAAATTGTCAGGTTTTTTTTCAACTATTTCCTCAAAAGGAGGTAATTGATGCTGCTAGTATTTTTTTTTTTTAACAAATGGCTTTAAGGCCTTCTTCACCAGCAATGAAATACTGTATGGTTTTCTGTTCTCTTGTGGTAGTGACTTTTAAAAAGTGTTACAATGATGATAGACAAGTTCTATCATCATTGCAATTGGCAAAGAAGAATTATTGGAGAATAAATGCATAATTCTATGCATGACTGTTTTCTGGTTATAAAATAATGTTCCCTTGTATAATATTTAAATAACAGATGCAGATGGTTAATAACTCCTATTTACAACCACAAAAGTAAAGTAAGTTTATTTTTTAAAGTTTTTATCAAATGGATAATGTGGGCAATTAATTTGTTCCTGTCTTTTCATTGGGAACAAATTTTAAAGAGTATAAAATATTTTTAGAAGTGATTTCTCAGTCATAGAACATAGTTTCTTATTTTGCTTCTCATTGATACTGTTCTTTTCTTGTTGGAAATGCTAAAGTATTGAACTACTACTTTTCTGTAAATGGTGATCCTACCTTTTACACAGGAATAGATTTTGTGACAAATCACTATCAGTCCTTATTTTAACTCTAACTGAAAGAGATAAAGTTCCTAAGAATTTATTATATATGCCTTGCTACTGAAAAAAATACATACCCATCAGTGCTGACTGGTAATTTCTGAAACACAATGCCACAGCTCTTCATAAATAACAGAGCAACAGAATCAGAGAATTCAGCAGAGATGAATCTCTAGATGGATGAGTCAGTCTATAAGCAAATAGCTATTCACCTCTTAATTTTTTAGACTACTCTATGTGATTTCTAATTCAGACCCTTAGATTTGAATGAGTCCTTAGAAATCAAGAAATTTTTAATAGACTAAGGTCAGCAACTGAGCATTCCTCTGTGGAATACATCCTACTTTTAGTGAGAAACAGGGAGAGACAATGCCCCAGGAGTTTCTGTGCCCCATCTAGAACTCAACTCCTTAACTTAGAATTTAATAGAAATTGCCATATCTGTTTAATGAGTTGCATTTGACCCTGATGTCATGGGATGAAAAAGGTATATGGGTTTCATCTGTGATCTGCAGAGTCCTGCCAATAAAATATTTGTGCAACCTTGTAGTTTTATTTTTGACATCTTTATGAGACTGGGTTATGCAGTGTCTTTGCTATATATATTTGTCAATTAACCTATATAAAAGCATAACCTTGGTAGCCAAAGACATTTCTAGCCCTTGCCATGTTCCTCCAGTAACTCTGCCACAGCAACCACCTAATTGCAGCTGCTTGATAGATAACTTGCCTATTACTCTCTGTTTCCCTATTTGGAACCTGCCCAAATATCCCAAATCTATAAATGAACAAAGAAATTATCTAAAAGCAAGTGAATATGATTTGGATTTTCAAGTGAGACATGAATCCAAACAATTCTTTATCCTTCACTTAGTAAGGGATGAGGTGGCCAGAGATGTTTAAAAATGCTCTATGACGTGCCATCAGGTATCATCCCAACTTTCCAGCTAATGTAGGCAAAGGGGTAGATATAAGTTTGAAAATAGAGTGATATTAAAAAGCCACAGTTTTAATAGTCTTTATATAGTGCTTGTCTCATTGCAGTGTCTTTAATAGCCATTTTTGTTTTACGGGGAATGCATAGTTTGGGAATCAAACCTGGGTCTCCTGCATGGAAGGTGAGCATTCTACCACTGAACCACCCATGCACCCTTAATAGCCTTTTAACATTTAAACAAACTGAGGTATTTTTAAACAGGATTTTTGTTTCAATATGTCACTTGGCAGTGTCCAAACTATTAGGGGGATGTGTTTAATTTAGGATGGATAGCCTTGGAAAAAGTTGTAAAATAAGCTAAGTGCCTTTCTGGCAACTCACCATCTCTTTTGAAGGGCCCTTCTTTACTGAAGGACCTTGTACTGGCCAGAAAGAGGAAAGCAGTCCTCATCCATACAAAGAATAGTAGAGACTTACTATGTTATCCATGGCAAGAGCAGTAGCATTTTAGGAGAGAACCAAGGGAAAGGGCAATGCTTAGCAATAGAAATAATGTTAATAATAAACTTGTGAACAGTGATTGTTATCTCCATTTTATAGGTAACCTGAGATGATAAATGCTATGTCTATGACAACACACACAAAAAAGCAGAACTAAGATTCATCTGTCTGATGCCAAAGCCAGGGCTCTTTCCATGCAATGATTAGGCAATGATTAGGGCATTACTGCAGGACACAATTTTGGAGTTGGAAATCTTCAATTCCTCAAGCTGTGCAGAAGCAAAATCAATTCTGAAACCAGAGGCTACACTACACCAATATTTTCCTGGGTTTAGACTGTGACTAGGTTAAAATGTATGCTAGAGTTCAAAGCCAGTAGTAAAAGACAAAAAAATGCCTTGATAGTGACAGGTTTCCTCTGCTCACTAGAATCACATTCTAGGAAAGTGCCGTGCCCATGGACCATTGACCACTTTGCCCCTGTTTGAGCCTGACTGCTCTTGGTGTCTGTAAGTGTCAGGGGACCAGCATCTCCCTACTTCAGTAGCTTCAAGGAGGGGTGAGAGCATCATTCCTCATTAATAGAGCCCTGCATTTTCCAGCTGTGCTCCAGTGGTATTGTAGTCATGATTATAGATGTCCATGAAAGAGTTCCAAATGAAGTGGAACTCTTCATTTAATTGAGAAGTGATGCAAGGACAGGGAGTTGGAAGCTCTTTATGGGACTCCAATGGGTTCACACCCATAGGAATGTTTTAAAATTAAGAACATGTTTCTCTGGGGTATGTACAGCTTCAACCATCACAGCCCACCCTCTGAACCTCAAAAAGACATGTTCTTTCAACATACAAAGTACATTCATTCTATCACAATATCCCAAAAGCCTTATAGTTATTTCAATAACATAGTACAAAGTCTCATCAAAATTAGTTTTGAGTGTGGTCTATCCTAGGGCATAATTCCCTTCCATCTGTGAAACTGAAAGCTAGAGAATGAGTTATCTGCTCCCTATATATAATGTAAGGACAGGCATAGGAGTTTATATTAGTGAGGGTTTTCTAGAGAAACAGAATTGACAGGAGATATCTATAAATATTGTGAGATTTTTATAAAAATTGTCTCACGTGACTGTGGGGATGTAGGGAAAGCTGTGAGCTGGGTACTATGAAGGCTGATTATAGATGTCATTAGCACAGATGCAATTAACTTACTGATGATTTAAGGCCACAAAATGTCCTCACAGTAACCCATCAAGCCAGTGGTCCACCCTTGTTAACTTGGCAGTTATATACATCTCTTTAATTTCTAAATAAAAACAATAACAGTCAAATTTTCACCTAACGGTACTCAACTGTCCACCATACAACTGGAAACACACTAACTCTTCCCAGAATAGGGTGGAAGTCCTCAGGTATTTTTCACACTTTGAACTTGATATCCAATAACTTAAATACTATGACACAAAGCCAATACAACTTACATCATATGATAAGGGATAAGATAGGGAAGAAAACAAAGATATTTCCTTTATGCATATGCACAACATACTCATAACAAAACAAGGAAGAAATATTCATAACCATCACAATCCTTATTTCTGTAACTAGTGACATGGTTGTAGTTCATATTTTTAACTACCTTCTTCCACTACCCATTCCATATTCCCTTTACCCTCAGCAAGTGCCTCAGTTGGCCATGATTCTTTGCCTGGTGGGGTGACCCAAACTTTCATTCCTGAAGATTCTGGACTATTGGATTGGGTTGTTGTGGTTTTCCATTTGACTTTAACCACAGGGTATTTTAGTACTAAGAGAAGCCCTAGGGTATCTCTTTTATTCCAGGCAAACTCTTCTTTACCTCCATTTTGTAGTTGCAGTCCTATTTTCCCTTGATAGTCAAGATCAATCACACCAGCCAGTAAGATTGATTCAGAGGCATGAGGAGCCCCAAGTGGCCAGTTGGCTGTCTTAGCTTCCAATTCAATGGAACCATTTTCATGTCTCCTTGTGGAAGCACTCCTCACTTTGGAACTAAGATCTGTAGCCCAGTAGAGTTTAAGATTACAAGAATAGGAAGCAAAAATATTTCTAGTAGATCACTAGGGGTAATAGTGAGTGGTGCCACCCCCATTTCCACTGTTTGATTCCTGGACCTGTGAATCCTGACTAAGGGAGAAACAGCCCCACAGATGGGGCACTGATTTAGAGCATATAGAGCCTCTGGAAAACATTGGCCCAGCCCTGCAAGCTATTGCCACTAGTTGGTGCTGTAACTGAGTCTTCAAATGGCCATTCCAACATTCTATCAATGCAGTTGCTTCGGGATAATGGAGAACATAAGACCAGTGAATTCCATGAATATGTGCTCATTCCCACACTTCATCTGCTGTGAAGTGGGTTCTCTTAAATCATAAGCAATGCTGTGTGGAATACCATGATGCTGAATAAAGCATTCTATAAGTCCATGGATAGTCATTTTGCCAGAAGCATTGCATGAAGGGAAAGCAAAAGCTTATCTGGAGTATGTGTCTATTTCAGTTGGAACAAATCACTGCCTCTTCCATGATGGAAGTGGTCCAATGTAATCAATCTGCCATGAGGCTGTTCTCCTTGGGGAATGGTGTCATATCAGGAACTGAATGTGGGTCTCTGCTGCTGGCAGATTGGGCACTCAGTAGTAGCTGTAGCCAGGATGACCTTGGTGAGTGAAAGTTCATATTGCTGAGGCCATGCATAACCTCTGTCCCTATCATTATAGCCACTTTTTTCATGAGCCCATTGGGTAATGACAGGAATGGCTGGGGACAGAGGCCTACCCTCTCCTAGTGGGTGGAATTTCAAGTGATGCATCTTTGATTGTTCATGATTCTTGGAAGGGAAACTAGTCAGAGGTGCGTCCACAAAACAGGGCATTTTACCCACTTTATTATTAAAATTTTTCTCTGTTGTAGTCGTTCTCTGGTGAGCATTCACATAGGACACAAATATCTTCATGCTTTTTTTGTTTGTTTGTTTGGCTTTTTAGAGAAAGGAATTTATTGCTTAATATAATTGAAAATCCTAGGTGGTAGTTCTGAGTTTAAGCAAATCTGAATCTAGCAGCTCAACAATGTCACAGAGAACTGGTTTATTTCTGTCTCTCACCTTTGCTTCCCTCTGTCTTGGCTCTATTAGGTGGGAGTTTTCTACCAAGATGGTTGCTAGAAGCTCCAGATTTAGATCTGTACAATCCAAGTCCAGCATAAACAATACTGAATGTCTCCCTTTCAAAAGATCTAATTTTACATCCGAAAGATTTTCACTAGTTCATCCTTGAGCCATCAGTTTAGCCAGAGAAATGCATTGTTCTGATTGGCCAAACCTTTGTCAAGTGCCTGTCCCTGGAGCAGAGACGGTAGAAATACCATGCAAACCATATGGACTGAGAGTGGGAAAGAGATGATTCCCCAGAGGAAAAAATGGTTGTTATTGTCAGAAAAAAAGGAAATAGATGTAAAATAAAACCACAGATGCCCATTCTAGTACTCTTGTTTTAGCTGCCCTATTTCTATACACGACCATTTCCCTCATATCTTCAATTTCAAAATCTCACTAAAAATCCAAAACATACTCATCTCCTTCCCATAAGGAGATAACCCAAATCTCATCCTCTTCCCGCATCCCCCCCTAGTCCAGCACAACTGAGTGAGGTTAACTCTTTTGCCACGTCAAGATGGACCAGCACCAAAGCCCAAAATATGTTTATCTACCCCCAACATAGCCAAGAAATATAAAATTGTGGAGAGAGAATAGATAGGGGTAATAAAAAGTTCTATTTGGAAGAGAACTTAGTAGCCACAGGTCACATCTTTCTGAACAAGAACAGTAAAACTGTTCTGCTTCTGAGCAATTCAAATAAGTGCCAAGGAAGGGAAGGCATTAAAAACTTCCCTCTTTTCCCTAGGGTGTGTGGCAGATGCATTTTACATTAGAATAGTTGTCCCTTTCCACAGGAAATATATTACAGCAGTGCTTGGGAGGGGCCCTGGGATCAGACTTCTCCCAGGTCCCAATCATATCTCCTGCTACTGTTCCCAGCTCCCTGAGACTTTGTGTGCATTAACTGTAGCTTGTGACTGAAAAGTCAACGTTTCAAAAATATCAGCTGATTTCTAATCAGGGAAACAAACAAACAAAACCACTTTAAATATTCCAAGTGTCAGAGAGACTATAATGTAAGGAATTGGCTACTTAGGTGATGGAGAGCTGAGATGCTAAATAAGAGATGGTCAGGCCACCAGAGATGAGCAAAAGCATGAAGCCACAAACCCTCCTAGGATAAGAGGACAAAGATTAGGGGCCAGGATTACTAAGCAGATAGCGAAACACTGGCATCGGGTATGAGCTAGATCCAGTAAGAAGAGTCAGCTGCCAATGGAGATGCCTCTCAAGGCATATAAGGAGAAGAAGGAATACACTTTTCCCCTCCTGCCTTTAACTTTCCAGGCTTGCCTCTCATTGTCTGAACCTAGTTGCAGCTGGCTCACTCAGAAGCCAGGAGAACACAGATTGGAGGGCGTGTGCACAGAGATCAGAACAGAAAAAGCACAAGAAAGGGATCTGCCAATAAACACGCCCAGGTCTGACATGACATTGTATTAGTTTCCTAGGGCTTCTATAACAAATTACAGCAAGCTTGGTGGCTTAAAACAACAGAAATTTATTCTCTTATAGTTCTGGAGGCCAGAAGTCTAAAACCAAGGCATTGTCAGGGCTGGCTCCTTCTGAAGACTCTGAGGGAAAAACTGTCCCATGCCTCCTCCTTAGCTCCTGGTAGTTACAGCAATCCTTGGTGTTTGTTGGCTTGTGGATGCAGCATTTCAATCCCTGCCCCCATCTTTTTTTAAATTAGTTTTTAAGTTCTAAAAAATATAACAACAAACACAAACATTCTTAACATATGATCATTCTGTTCTACATATATAATCAGTAATTCACAATATCATCACATAGTTGCATATTCATCATTATGATCATTTCTTAGAATATTTGCATCAATTCAGAAAAAGAAATAAAAAGACAACAGAAAAAAATTCATACATACCATACCCCCTACTCCTCCCTTTCATTGATCACTAGCATTTCAATCTAAATTTATTTTAACATTTGTCTCCACTGTGATTTATTTTTATTCTGTATATTTTACTCATCTGTCGATAAGGTAGATAAAAGAAGCATCAGAGACAAGGTTTTCACATTCACACAGTCACATTGTGAAAGCTATATCATTACAATCATCTTCAAGGAACATGGCTACTGGAACACAGCTCCACATTTTCAGGCCCTTCCCTCCAGCCTCTCCATTACATCTTGACTAATGAGGTGATATTTATTTAATGTGTAAGAATAACCTCCAGGATAACCTCTCGACTTTGTTTGGAATCTCTCAGCCATTGACACTTTATTTTATCTCATTCCACTCTTTCCCCTTTTGGTCGAGAAGGTTTTCTTGATCCCTCGATGCTGAGTCCCAGTTCATTCTAGGATATCAGTCCCACGTTGCCAAAAAGGTCCACAACCCTAAGAGTAATGACCCATGTAGAGAGGGGGAGGGTGGTGAGTTTGCTTGTTCTGTGGGCTGGAGAGAGAGACCACATCTGAGCAACAAAAGATGCTCTCTTGGGGGTGACTCAGGCCTAATTTTAAGTCGGCTTAGCCTATTCTTTGTGGGGGTAAGTTTCATATGAACACTCCCCAGGACTGGGAGCTCAGCCTATTGCTTTGGTTGTCCCCACTGCTTGTGAGAATATCAAGAATTCTCCACTTGGGGAAGTTGAGTTTTCCCCCTTTCTCACCATTCCCCCAAGGGGATTTTGCAAATACATTTTACTCACTGTTCAAATCATTCTGGGATTTATTGGGGCATCACTGTGGACAAACCTACAAAATCTTATGCCCTACTCAAAGTTCCATGTACTTACGGTGTTCAATTAAGCTGTCCACATAAGTTATATTAGAACTGCACTAGTCAAAATATAAATTACCAAATAAATATTTTTTGCTTTAGTCTCACACATTGGTTAAAATTTTAAAATATTAATTACCATCTATTTTCAACACCCTGCAGTATTGACATTTCTTTGTTCTTCCTCATGCAAAATGTTTTTAAATTTGTACATTTAGTCACTATCATTATACATTCTTGGTATTTCTAGATTATACCATCTCAGTCTTTAGCATCTATCTTTCTTTCTGATTTCATTTGTGCCCCCAGCCCTCCTCCCTCTATCATTCTCCCATTTAGCTACATTCAGTGTTCTAACATAATTGTATTACCATTAGGTAGTATTGTGCTATCCATTTCTGAATTTTTCTGTATCCCATCAGCTCCAATTACCCAAAATCTTACCCTATTTCTATCTCCTGATGGTCTCTGTTACCAACTGAAATTCTCCAAGTTTCTTCAGTAATGTCAGTTCATATCAGTGAGACCATACAGTATTTGTCCTTTTGTTTCTGGCTAATCTCACTCAGCATGATGTTCTTAAGGTCCATCCATGTTGTTAAATACTTCATAACTTTATTCTGTCTTACAGCTGCATAATATTTCATTGTATGTATATACCACAGCTTGTTTAGCCTCTCTTCTGTTGGTGGATATTTTGGCTGTTTCCATCTCTTTGCAATTGTAAATAATGCTGTCATAAACATTGGTGTACAAATGTCCGTTTATGTCCTTGACCTTATGTCCTCTGAGTAGACAGATACCTAGCAATGGTATTGTCGGGTCATATGGCAATTCTATACTTAGCTTCCTGAGGACCTGCCAAACTGCTTTCCACACACTCCCACCAACAGGGAATAAGTGTGTTTCTTTCTCCCCATCCTCTCCAGCACGTGTCATTTTCTGTTTTATTGGTAATGGCCATTCTGGTGGCATGAGATGATATCTCATTGTGGTTTTGATTTGCATTTCCATAATAGCCAGGGAACTTGAGCATCTTTTCATGTGCCTTTTGGCCATTTGTATTTCCTCTTCTGAGAAGTGTCTGTTCAAGTATTTTGCCCATTTTGTGACTGGAGTTTTCAACATATAGTATCATATCATCTGCAAACAGTGAGAGTTTTACTTCTTCCTTTCCAATTTTGATGCCTTGTATTTCTTTTTCTTGTCTAATTTCTCTGGCTATAACTTTCAACACAATGTTGAAAAACAGTGGTGAAAGTGGACATCCTTGTCTTTCTCCTGATTTAAGGGGGAAAGTTTTCAGTTTTTTCCCATTGAGGATGATGTTAGCTGTGGGTTTTCATATATTCCCTTTATCATGTTGAGGAAGTCCCCTTCTATTCCTATCCTTGGAAGTGTTTTCAACAGGAAAGGGTGTTGAATTTTGTCACATATTTTTCTGCATCAATCAAGATGAACATGTGGTTTTTCTGCTTTGATTTGTTGATATGGTTTATTATATTAATTGATTTTCTTATGTTGAACCATCCTTGCATACCTGGGATGAATCCATCTTGGTCGTGGTTAATAATTCTTTTGACGTGCTGCTGGATTTAATTTGCTAGAATTTTGTTGAGGATTTTTGCATCTATATTCATTAGAGAGATTGGTCTGTAGTTTTCTTTTTTTGTAATATCTTTGTCTGGCTTTGGTATGAGGGTGATGTTAGCTTTGCGGAATGAGTCAGTTAGCTTTCCCTCCTCTTCAATTTTTTTTTTTTGAAGAGTTTGAGCAGGATTGGTACTAATTCTTTCTGTAATGTTTGGTAGAATTCACATATGAAGCCATCTGGTCCTAGACTTCTCTTTTTGGGGAGCTATTTAATGACTGGTTCAATTTCTTTACTTGTGTTTGGTTTGTTGAGGTCGTCTATTTCTTCCTGATCAATATTGGTTGTTCATGCCTTTCTAGAAAGTTGTATATTTCATCTACATTGTTGAGTTTATTAGCAGAAATTTGGTCATAGTATCCTCTCATTACTTTATTTCTGTGGGGTCATGGTTATGTCCCCTCTTCCATTTCTGATTTTATTTATTTGCATCCTCTCTCTTCCTCTTTTTGTCAACTTTGCTAAGGGTCCATCAATCTTATTGGTTTTCTCATAGAACCAACTTCTGGTTTTGTTGATTTTCTCAATTGTTTTCATGTTCTCAATTTCATTTATTGCTTTTCTACTCTTCATTATTTCTTTCCTTTTGCTTTCTTTGGGGTTAGTTTGCTGTTTTTTCTCTAATTCTTCCAAGTGGACAGCTAATTCCTCAATTTTTGCCCTTTCTTCTTTTTTGATATAGGTATTAGGTTAATAAATTTCTGTCTTAGCACTGTCTTTGCTGCATCCCATAAATTTTGATATGTCGTGTTTTCATTTTCATTTGCCTCGAGATATTTACTTATTTCTCTTGTAATTTCTTCATTAATCCACTAGTTGTTTAAGAGTGTGTTGTTGAGCCTCCATATAGTAATGAATTTTCTGGCATTCTGCTTATTATTGACTTCCAACTTCATTCCTTTATGATCTGAGAAAGTGTTTTGTATGACTTCAATCTTTTTAAATTTATTGAGACTTGCTTTGTGACCCAGCATGTGGTCTATCCTTGAGAATGATCCATGAGCACTTGAGGAAGGGTGTATCCTGCTGTTGTGGGGTGTAATGTTCTATAAATGTCTGTTAAGTCTAGCTCATTTATTGTAATATTTAAATTCTGTTTCTTTATTGATCCTCTGCCTAGATGTTCTGTCTATTGATGCAGTAGGGAATTGAAGTCTCTAACTATTATGGTAGATGTGGTTATTTCTGTTTTCCGTGTTTGCCTCATGTATTTTGGAGCATTCTGGCTTGGTGCATAAATATTTAGGATTGTTATGTCTTCTTGTTGAACTGTTCCTTTTATTTATACATGGTGTCTTTCTTTGTCTCTTTTAACTGTTTTACATTTGAAGTCTAATTATTGGATATTAGTATAGCTACTCCTGCTCTTTTCAGATTGTTATTTGCATGAAATATCTTTTCCCAACCTTTCATTTTCAATCTATGTTTATCCTTGGGTCTAGAATGCGTTTCCTGTAGACAGCATATAGATGGGCCCTGTGTTTTAATCTGTTCTACCAGTCTATGTCTTTTGATTGTGGAGTTCAATCCATTAAAATTTAGTGTTATTACTGTATGGGTAGTATTTTCTTCTACCATTTTGCCTTTAATATTTTATATGTCATATGTAATTTTTCTTCTTTTTACCTTTACTGATAGTCTTCATTTCTACACTCTTCCCTACACTCTCTCTCCTGTCTTTTCCTATCTGTCTCTAGTGCTCCCTTTAGTGTTTCTTACAGAGCTGGTCTCTTGATCACAAATTCTCATGGTGATTTTTTTGTCTGAAAATGTTTTAATTTCTCCCTCATTTTTGAAGGACAATTTTGCTGGATATAGAATTCTTAGTTGGCAGTTTTTCTCTTTTGGTAATTTAGATATATCATCCCAATGTCTTTTCGCCTCCATGGTTTCTGCTGAGAAATCTACACATAGTCTTATTTGGCTTCCCTTGTATGTGATGGATTGCTTTTCTCTTGCTGCTTTCAAGACTCTCTCTTTCTCTTTGACATCAGACATTCTGATTAGTAAGTGTCTTGGAGTACATCTGTTTGGATGTATTCTCTTTGGGGAATGCTGCACTTCTTGGATCTGTAATTTTAAGTCTTTCATAAGAGTGGGAAATTTTCAGTGATAATTTCCTCCATTAGTTTTTCTCCTCCTTTCCCCTTTTCTTCTCCTTCTGGGACACCCACAGCATGTATATTTGTGAACTTCATGTTGTTATTCAATTCCCTGAGTCCCTGCTCATTTTCCAATTCTTTTCCCTATATTTACTTTTGCTTGTAGGATTTCAGATGTTCTGTCCTTCAGTTCACGAATCCTATCTTCTGCCTCTTGAAATCTAACATTGTAGGTTTCCATTGTTTTTTCATCTCTTCTACTGTGCCTTGCATTCCCATAAGTTCTGTGATTTGTTTTTTCAGGCTTTCAATTTCTTCTTTTTGTTCATTCCTTGCCTTCTTTATATCATCCCTCAATTCATTGATTTGATATTTGATGAGGTTTTCCATGTCTGTTTGAACATTCAGAATTAATTGTTTCAACTCCTGTATCTCATTTGAATTGTTGGTTTGTTCCTTTGACTGGGCTGTATCTTCAGTTTTCCTAGTGTGATTTATTATTTTTTGCTGGCATCTAGGACATTTAATTACCTTAATCAGTTTATTCTGAAGATTGTTTTCACTTCTTTTACCTAGGATTTTCTTGCTGGATGACTTTGTTGTCCATATGTTCTTTGACATTCAGTTTAGCTTCTTCTGGACCACTAGCTTACGTTTTGTTTAACAGATCAGAATTTTTCAGTTCTTGTTTTCTTGTTTCTTACCCTGCCTGTATGGTGCCTTCCCCCACCCCCAACACCTTACGAGTGTCTACTTAGGTATTATGGACCTCAGCCAGATTTTCCCAGACTAAACTGGCCTCCTCTCAGGAGGAAAGAGTCACCTGCATCGGTTTTCCCTGAGGGTGAGACCCAGCAGGTGGAAAGAACCACCTATGAAGTCTCTGGATTCTGTGTTTTTCCTATCCTGCCCGTATGTGGCACTTTTCTGCCTGTGGGTCCCACCAGCATAAGGTAATGTGGTACCTTTACCATCAGCAGACTCTCTGAGCTGGGGACGTGGTGGAGACAGAGGAGAGGTTGTAGGCTGGCTTTAATTGTTTCCCTTTTCCAGATCCTGAGGTCTGAATTCCTTGAGGGAGGGAATCCACCTGAGCTGGGCTCCACCCCTCTCCTGGGAAAGGTACAGGCTCCAGACAAGCTCTCAAACAAGCTTGTTTCTGTGTATGCCTGGGGCAGTTGGAGCCTGAGAAGCCCTTCCCCTCTATCCAAAGGCAGTCAAGCTGTAGAAACACAACCACAAAAAAAGAAACAGAAAAATCCTTCTCAGAGCAGGACCCCCATTCCTCAGGTTTGCCAATCAAGAGCATAAGTTGGTATGTTGTTTTGTGTACTTTCAGATCCTATGTGCCCTCTCCTTTCCTTCAGGGCCCAGACCCTTTCAAGTATTATGTGCTATCTGATCAAAAAAACCTGTTTCTTTTTCTCTTTTTCCATCAGCCCTGCCCCCTCGGCACCAGGTCAAAAATCAGCAATCTCCCCTTTGACTCGAGGTTCAGCTGAGCTGGGGACCTATTTTTAGTAGTCAGAATTTATGAATTAATTCCACAATTGTAGCTTAGTTGTGCTCAGCCCCTGCTGCTAGTAAAGTCCCTTTCCTTTCCCCTCTGGGAAGTAGCCTTTTGGGGAGGGGCACTGGCGACCACGGCTTTGGTAACTCACAGTTCTGGGTGGGCTCGTAGCCAATCCGTCTGGTCCAGACTAGTGTATGCTGTGTGTCCATTCATTCACATGGCCCCAGCAGTTGTTCTGTACTGTTCCTGGCTATTTAGTAGCTGCTCTGGAGGACGAACTAAATCCCACACCTCACTAAGCCGTCATCTTGGCACTCTCTCTCCCTGCCTCCATTTTAATAGTCATCTTCATGTTTTTTGCCACTCAGAAAGTTATATCCACATACCTCTTCCTCAACTTGTTTGTCACCAATTTTTAAATTGTGTTTTTTCTAAATCCCTGACTGTCTATCCAAACCATTGGCAATAGCCTGTGAGTCAGTATAGAGATGCACCTCTAGCCAGTTCTCCTTCCAAACAAAATGAACAGTCAGATGTAAAAATTCCACCCACAAGGAGGATTTCTCTTCATCACTGTCCTTCAGGGATGTCCCAGAAGGAGACTGTAGTACTGCAGCTATCCACCTGTGTGTGGTACCTGCGTATCGTATGGAACCATCTGTAAACCAGGTCAGAGTTTTCTCTTCATCTGTTAACTGATTGTAAGGAAATCCTGAAGAGGCTTGAAAAGAGTTCTGGGCTGGAAAAGAGAAGGTAGGTGGCAGGAGTGGAGGTCATGAGCATTTGGGTAACTTCCTCATGTAACTGTGCTTTTAGGATTGGCTTGAGCCTTATCTCATATAAACCACTGACATTTTGTAATGGAGTGCTGCTGTGCTGTTCTTTATGGCTTGGATGGACATACAACACCCAGCTCATGATAGGCAACTTAGGCCTCATGGTGACTTGGTGGCCCATTGTTAAGCATTCGGTCTCTACGAAGGCTCAGTAGCAAGTCAAAAGTTGTTTCTTAAAGGGAGAGAAGATATCTGCAGAAGATAACAAGGCTTTGCTCCAAAATACCAAGGGTCTCTGTTATGACTTTCCTATAGGGAGCCAGCATCACTATTTACCACTGACATCTCCAGCACCATTGCATCTGCAGGATCATATAGCCCAAGTGGCAAAGCAGCTTGCACAGCAGCCTGGATCTGTCACAGAGTTCTTCTCGTTCAGGTCCCCACTCAAAACTAGCAGTTTTTTAGGTCAGTCAGTAAATGGGCCAGAGTAGCACACCCAAATGAGGACTATGTTGTCTCCAAACTCCAAAGAAGCCAACTAGGCATTGTGCCTCTTTTTAGGTGGTAGGAGTGGCCTGATGCAACAGTATATCATTCACCTTAGAAGGGATTTTTCAAAATGCCCCACACCACTGGACACCTAGAAGTTTCACTGAGGTGGAAGGCCCCTGTATTTTTTTTAATTTATCACCCATCCTCTGGGTGATAAATTATCACCCATAATTCTAGCATAGTTGTTACTTTTTGCTTACTATGTCTGATCAACATGATATCATCAATATAATGGACCAGTGTGATATCATGTGGAAGGAGAGAAGATCAAGGTTGCTGAAGTCTAGATTATGACATAGGGCTGGAGAATTGATTTGCTCCTGAGGTAGGAGAGTGATGGTGTCTTTACTAAGAGCAATTGAGAAAAAAATATTTGCCAGATAAATAGTTGCATACCAGGTATCAGGGGATGTGTTGATTTGCTCAAACCATGACACCCATCTGGAATAGAAGCTGTGATCGGAGCCACCACCTAGTTAAGTTTATGATGATCCACTATCATCCTCCAAGATTCATCTGTTTTTTGCATATGCCAAGTAGGAGAGTTGAATGGGGATGTGGTGGGAATAACCACCCTTAAGAGTTGCAGTAATCTCTGCAATCCCTCCAGGAATCTGGTATTGCTTCTAATTTACCATTTTGCTAGGTAGTGGCAGTTCTAGTGGCTTTCACTTGGCCATTCCTACCATGATAACTCTCACTCCACAAGTCAGGAAACAAATGTGGAGATTCTGCCAGTTACTGAGTATGTCTATTCCAATTGTGCTTTCTAGAACTGGGGGAATAACTAGAGAATGGGTCCAGAGACTCACTAGACACACTGTGAGATGGACCTGAGCTAAAACTTTATTCATCCCTGACCTTCATAAGCCCCTCTTCTGACTAGTGATTTAAGTCCACAAAATGTCCTCTCAGTAACCATCAAGCCACTGCTTGCTTAACCAAACAGCTGGACACCAAAACCTGGCCAAATTGACACATGAACTTAATCATCACACATTCCCATTTCCATAAGGAGAAACTGGCAGGAAAACAGGGGTCATGGATCCCCAATAATTCAGAAACCCAGCAGGACATATTCCATTAGATTTCAAGGTCTGGGAGTCATCTATGGAAAAATGTTTTGTCCTCTAGTCTTGATGAAGCAGCCACCCCACCCTTTCTAAGCACTTGCATCGTGACTATGTTCTCCCCAAATGCTGGGCTGAAGGCTCCACCCACTCCAAGCACTGAGGCAGCAACCAGATTCTCCACCATTCCCAGGCCACAAGGTCCACCCTGTCAGAACATTGGGGAGGCAGAATTCTTCCTGAATAATGGGGCAGAAGGCCTTCCCTCTCCAAGCACCAGGACAGACTCCTCCTTTTCACATGTAAATGTCAGCCCACTCTCTTGGCCTGAGAAAGTGTCTTCAGTTCAGACCTCGGCTTCCTTGGTTCAGCCCTTAAAATTATTTTTCCTTCAATTTGTCCCTTTTAGTCCAGGCTGGCAGTAATTCTGTTAATACAAATTGTGAAAGAAACTTGTGTATTTTGCAGTTAGTAAAAGAGGGTCCAAACCATCAAACAATAGGGCTTTCACAGATCCTTCCTGGTCAACCGTACCTCCAATCCTGACTTGCACTGAAATGGGGACTGGATCCATGCTCAGTTAAACCCTCATATGGAGCATTATTCTCTGGGGATTTCTTTGCAGAAATTCAGAATTTTCCAAATTGTAAAATTCTAGTTTCTCTATGTCCAAGAGTTCAGTTCTCAGCTTATCTCTTTCCTCTTGCATTTCACTATAAGCTGCATGTAGAAACCAGGCTGTACTTTCCAAATTTAGCTTGAAATTTTCCTCAACTAAATATCTAAGCTCATCACTTTCAAGTTCTACCTACCACACAACACCAGAGGTCAATTTTGCCATGTTCTTTGCCACTTTTAAAAAAAGGATCATCTTTTCACTTCCCAGTGCCTGCCCGTACCAAACAACAACAATAAAAGGATCACCTTTCCTCCAGTTTCCAATAAAACATTCATTTCTTCTAAGGATTCATCCATATTTCTACCAAGATTATCTTCAAAGCAATCTAGGTGTTTTCTATCAAGCACCTCACAATTCTTTCAACCTCTACCCATTACTCAATTCCAAAGCTATTTCCACATTTTTAGTATTTGCAATAGCAGCACCCACTCCTGGTATCAAAATCTATTGTATTTTCCTAGGTTGCTTAAAGCAAATACCATGATATAGGCTGGGTTAAACAATGGGAATTTATTCTGTCACAGTTTTGAAACCTGAGAAAAGTCTAAATCAAGTCATCAACATGATAACGCTTTCTACCTGAAGTCCTCCATTACATGTCAAGGCACATAGCAGCATTTGCTGGCCTCTCCCTTCTCTTCCAGGCTTCACTGACTTCAGCTTCTTGCTTCCATGGCTTTCTCTCTCTGCCTGAATTTCATTCTCTTATAAGTTATTCCAGTAATAGAATTAAGACCCATTGTGATTGAGTTGGGTCACGCCTTAACTGTAGTTAAGTTATAAGGTCCTACTTATAACTCATCATAAGGTCCTACTTACAATGGGTTTGTAATCCAAAGGAATGGATTAAATTAAAGAACATGTTTTTCTGGGGTGCATACAGCTTCAAATCAGTACAACCACCCTGCCTACATTTGGTGGTGTCAGTTTCTTGAATTGTAGTCAATCATCTGGTGGATGTATACTGGTGTCTCATTGAATGATGTTGAGCACTTTCTCATGTGCTTATTGGCTATTTGTTTATCTTCTTTTTTGTCTCTTCATATTATTTGCCCATTTTTAATTGCATTGTTTGTCTTTCTTTTCTTGAGTCTTAGGAGTTGCTTGCATATCCTAGATGCCAGTTCTTTGTCACATCTATGTTGTGTGAATGCTTTCTCCAAGTTTGTAGCTTTCATTTTTTAAATGGTGTTTTTTCTTTTCTGAGTTTCTTCATGAGAGTTTATTTGCTCTCATAAACATTTTTTTAAACTTTTTTAATTATGAAGTATATATACAAAAAAAGCAGTAAATTTCAAAGTATATTTGTAATAAAGAGTCATAGAACAGATTTCAGAGTTTGGTATGTGTTACAGTTCCACAATTTAAGGTTTTTCCTTCTAGCTGCTCTAAGACATTGGAGACTGAAAGAAGTATCAATATAATGATTCAGCAGTCATACTAACTTGTTAAATCCTAATTTTCTCTGTTATGGCTCCTCCTCCTCCTTGGATCTTTCTCCCAATCTTTAGGTGTATTTCTTTCATTCTATGTCCATTCTAACTTCTTCATATGGGAAAGGGGTGCCATAAACATGGGATAGGGGATAGAACTAGTTGATGTTCTTGGAAAGGCTGGCCCCTCTGGATTGCAGGACCTTTCTGGCCAAAGAACCCATCTGGAGGTTGTAGGTTTCTGGAAAGCAATCCTAGTGCATGGGACTTTTGTAGAATCTCAGATAAAGCTGTAGGTCTTCTTTAGGGTAGACAGGAATGGTTTTTGTTGGGTTTTGGCAAATCCTGGTAGTTTGCAATATCTACCTGAAACTTCTATTAGAGAAGCCTCCAGAATAGCATCTTGACTCTATTTGAACTCTCTTAGCCACTGAAAGCTTATTTTGTTACATTCTTCTCCCCATTTTAGTCAGAAAGGCATTGTTGAGCCCATCATGCCAGGGCCAGCTCATCCGTGAGAGTTATGTCCCACATTGCCAGGGAGACTTTTGCCCCTGGATGTCATATCCCATGTAGGGGAGAGGGTAATGATCTTACTTGTAGAGTTCGGCTTAGAGAGAGAGATATGCCACATCTGAGCAACAAAAGGAGTTTTCTAGAAGTAACTCTTAGGTATAACTATACATAGATGTAGCTTATCTGCTACAGAAATAGGCTTCACAAGAGCAAGCCTCAATTTCAAGGGCTTGTACTAAACTTGGTAGTCCCTAATATTTGAGACAGTATCAGAGGGTACACTGGTGGTAAAACTTAGGAGTTCCGTATTTTTTTCTCCCATCCCTTAAAGAACGTTGCCAATACTTTTTAATTATCTGCTCAGCATACTTTTTAATTATCTGCTCAGCATACTCAGCATACCTGTATCCAGGTATTACATTAAGCTATACAGAATTACAAACCCTCATTCCCATTCTGGGCTCTGTGTGTTTGGGTTGTTTAAATGAGCTATCGAGACAGTTTGAGTTAGATCATGTGCTACAGAAAATTTAGATTTTGAACAACCTAAACTTCTCTTCCTTTGGTCTCATGCAGTATGTGAAGTTCTAAAATATTAACAATGTCCTCCTTACCCCTGTATTCTGATTTACCTTAGTCCCAATCCAATTTTCTTCGTTCTTGTCTCTAGCTGAAGCCTAATCTCTTTTTTGGTTTCTGTAACAATTGTTGTATATAGCAATGCTGACTTTCAGAGCCACAGAACTTTGAGTTTTAGGTGTCACACAGGTGGCCAAAGTTCCAGGGAGATACCAGGTTATACATATATAGCGCAACATCTCAAAATTTAGAAATAACATTTACAGCTCTAAACTAAATGTAACAGCTGTAAGAACTTACAGTCTAGGCCCTAATTTTCTTTTTTATTTTATTTTATTTTATTTTACATGGGCAGGCACTGGGAATCAAACCCAGGTCCTCTGGCATGGCAGGCGAGCATTCTTGCCTGCTGAGCCACTGTGGCCCGCCCGGCCCTAATTTTCTTATAAGTATTTTCTAAAAGAGACCATACAATATTTGCCCTTTTGCTTCTGGCTTATTTTGCACCGCATAATGTCCCCCAGGTTCATTTACCTCGTTGAATGCCTCATGATTTCACTCCTTTCTGTAGCCGCACAATATTTCATCATATGTATACACTACAGTTTGCCAGTCACTTCTTATCAATGTATCCTTCAGCCAGCTCCTTCCATTGGGCATCGTGTACAATGACCACAGTCAATAATCCATGTCTCATGTTATCCTCATTGAGTTGCATGACCATCAATATTTTCAATTTTAGACTATTTTCCTTGCTCCAGAGAGAAAAGTAACTGATAAAGACACCCTCATGAAATAGAAAATCCAAACCTCCCCTTAATTCTTGTCCTTCCCCCACATTTATTTACCCCTGTTATTGCTGCAGTCCTGTTGATATCTTCCTGTTAAATATAGACCATAGCATACAATAGTAGTTTCCCCCTTACACTCTTGTATTATTTAGTCTTTGTATATGACTCATACCTTTGAAGTAGTTCACGCAAGAACTTATGTATATTTGTGGTGTTTATTGGTGGGATACACGGCTCTACATAACCTGTTTAAATCATGTTCACCTTCAATATGGCAATATTACTTTTAGAGCCTTTAATAGTGTCTTTTGATGAGTAGATATTTCTAATTTTGATGAAGTTTAATTTTCCATTTTTTCTTTTATGGCTATTGCTTTTGGTAACCTAAGAAATCTTTGCTACCTGCAAGTCATGAACATATTCTCTTATGTTTTCCTCTAAAAACTTTATAATTTTAGCTTTGTGTTTAGGATATTTTGCCTTTTCACCAATTTTCATAATATTTAAGGAATAGATCTTCTAAACAATACAAAATATTACTCAGTTAAAATTGCTTTTAACTATAAACAAATAAATGTTTAATCAGGTTATGAGAATCCTATTACAGCATCATTCCTGAGAAAATATATGCAAAAATGGGATTATTAAAAAGACCAGACTATCATCCGCATTGCTGTTTTATTTTCAAGCATGTAATTTAAGAATAAAAAAGGATTATCCAATTAAAGAGCAAAAAACTTTAAAAAGGTGCTTTAAACAGACATTCTTTCAATTAAAAGAAAAATCAACACCTCTCTGGATTTATATGGAATGGATTAAGAGCCAGGAGAGAGAAAGTAGCATCCACACCTTATGCTTTGGTCTCCTGGCACATGGAATTTAGAAGGGAAAGGAGAGCAGAAACCACATCTTCCTTGATTATGCAGCAGAGTGAACCTGTCTTCTCAAGGTTCCTGGTTTTCCTTCATTCTGTTCCCTTCAGTCGTACACATTCAGATCTGATAGTCAGAGGATGGCTCTGGCCACCTGGCTTCAGGCAAAGATGTTAACTTCTGTTCCCTGACAAGACCCAGCTACCAGCTGTTAAATAGGTAGAGGAATCTGACACACGGAGGAGTGAGCAGACCATCTGATGTTATCCAACAGAGGGCAGTGGCTCATTTAAACTCTCACAAAACATTTGCTCTGAAAATGGATTTTCGGAAACTTTCCACTTAAGTAACTGTGGATTAACTTTTAGTGAGGCCAGCGTAGTGGAAACTAAGCAGACTGTATAACCACAGACTGCGGGGCAGCCGCACATTGTCACGGCTCAACCTAAATTCACTGCAAATTACTTCATGTGAAATTGGTAACTGGATTCTAAACTACGCATTTTGTAATGGCTGGAAATGCTTCAAGCGTTTGGCCGTTTGTTCACCTTGTTTGAGCAGCACACCCAAATAGGACAGAATAGTTTTGCTGAACCAAAGTGTACTTGTCTAAAAGATTAGGCTGGTACTTTTGAAATATTCTCCAAACTTAGACAAGGCATAGAATGTTAGTGATATGGTTTTATGCAATCCTATTAGTGATAACATTCCACATTATTGTGCCTTCCTCAAAAGATTTTTTTAAGAACTTAAAATAGTTTCTAATATAAAGGTTATATTATCAACAAATGCTAGTTTGAAAGAACCAAATAGGATTTTGAAGATTACTCTTTAACAATGCCTTAAATTTTTATCTCCTTGCCCATTCCTCATTGCTTTCTTTCTCAAGACATTATGGTTTATTGTGTCTCAACCAGGTACCTTGCATGTGATTTACACAGTGAATGGCCCTGCTTTTGGAGCAAGTTAATGATATAATATCCCCATTTATATTCAGAGCAGTCAACACTTTCTAGCTTTCAGAATAATAAAAGCACCTGCATTTAATATACATGGAAGAATGGGAAGGCAAATAGCAGATAAGGCACAATCAGGTAAGTGTAATCAGATAAAATATCACAATATTATAGTAGATCAGCATCTGGTAATGACTTGAATTTTGAAAGACTGACAAACAGCATGGCCTAAAGCAGCCAGGCATACCTCATTCAGAGCAACTCTTCCCAGAGCTGATTGCTCCTCTCATGTGTTTTCTGGCAGATTAAGCAGATAGAGTTTCTTTTAACTCTTCTAGAACTGTATTGTGCTAGTGGAAAAATGCTGGCAATATTTCTTTTGGGCCAAGATCACAAACAAAAACAATGTATCTAAAAGCAAACCGTGCGTCTCCCAGCCGTTATCTCAAATTGATCCAAATCAATTTTATTAAAAAAGCAAAATAAGCTTGCGGTGCTAGGCAGAGCTTTCATTTCCATCTCTGTACTTGACTACATGGTGGTGACATTTTATATCATAAAATATTAGGTGGTAGCCATTGGGTCATAGGAAACAGACTTCTCTCTGAAAGTTTCTTTATTTTGGACCATTGGCAGCTGGTAAACGTGGCTGTATTTCTTCGTGTTGTCTGAGCCCTAATATAGCAGAATCATAAGGAATGGGAATAGAAATTGTTCAGATCTGCAAAAATCAGAACTGAACAAACCTAGTTTGTATAGTGGAAGTGAACAGTTTTCTTTTCCTTTTAAATTAGTTGTTGCAGCCGAGGTATTGCTTCAATTAACCGTCACTGGGGCCCCGGTGCAAACAGGTGACTGAGCAGACACATGTCTGGCCCATAATCTGCCACAACATTGGCCTCTCTAACCGCAGGGCCCCAGATTCTTCACAAAGCATTTGGAATCAGTAGCTTTGGGGTTTCTTATCCACAATATTGGAGTTGGACGTGATGTCCAGACAATTGAATTGACTGCTCCATCTCCTAAGAAGGGCTATAGTCTCTCTTGTTTCTCAACACTTAACGCTTTTCTTTGCTGTTCTAAGGGTGACAGTTCAAAGCACCAGCCAAGGGACAGGGCCTGTGTTTGAATGAAGCTCCTACGGATATGAGTATGAAGGAGATGAAATAACAGTTCATTGCGTTTAGAACAACTCTGTTTATATGAAGATGACTTTCTCATAATATCTGTCTCTCCACCCAATTGTATTATTGTGGCAAAGTTATAAGACTGAGACAAAGAGAGCACTGTCTGTCCGGAATGATTCACAGAAAGAGTATTAGTTGGTCAGTCTTCCACAGAGCAGACACCAACTGACTGGAGCCTTGAGAGCCAAGGCTCCTTCTCATCCACACCACGGCACCACCCATCCCTGCCACACCCATTTAAGGCTTTTAGAGGAAGAGATCAATCAGAACCAAAATTGTTTGTGTCAGGAATTCAGTTGTAAAGTAACAAACAACTTTCACAATGCTTATGTGTCAGCAATCTCTTGGGGCTTCCCTTTACGTTCTCTACCCTTGCGGTGACATGGATTTCGGAATGATGAATTGACCCATTAAGGAGCTTCCTTCACCCAAGAAGTTTTCATTTATATTCTGAATTCTAAATTAATTTCAGAAGATTTCTAACCCCAAAAGTGGAAAGCAAGAAGGAGTTTGTGGCAAATCAAGGATTAATTATAACACCCTGTTTCCAGAGTATCACATTTTATGTAATGTTTTCTTTCATAGAAGTCACCATTGTCTTTTTTGGGGAGGTGGGCTGATATTTACATTTTATAGTTGAAAAACTGTGAACTCCTTTAAAGTTATGAGAAGCGATTGGGATCAGCAAGTTAAACATGAACTGTCAATATTGAAAATTGAAAACACCTCCTCAATAGGGTGTTTTCGCTGTTGTTTTTTTTTTGTGTATGTTTAAGTTGTGGATTAAGAAAAACAATCTCAAAGGAGCCTGCTTTATTTATTCTTTTAACTTGTCATTTTGTTAGTCTAGGCCATGAAGAACCAGAGTAGTTAAAAAAGAGAGGTACTGCTATCTGCCTTATGGTGGAGACAGCCTTAGGGAAAGCACGATTAACGCTATTTCAGCTGTGAGATTGAAAATATTTGTTTCTGCCTGAAGCCACATTAAGAGGTATTTCATCAGTGGTGATGGTGATAATGTGATTAACCTAATCCTTGTATCCCTGCTTTTCTTGTCCATTCTTAAAAGCCTTCTTTTTGGAGGGCTAGTTTACTATAGTAAGTAGTAACACAGTAACACAGTTATCTGACGTATTGATTCATCTGAATTATTTCAATATAGGAATGTAATTGGGCATGAAGCACAAGCTTTTCTAATTTAAGACTATGGTTTATAGCTTTTGCCACTGCCATCACATTTTGGGCAGATGAAGTACTGATCTCTTAGAAATGACAGCAAGCAACAGGTTGAAGAGAATAAAGATTGGAGAAAAGTGGGTGTGATGGGATAGCACCGTCAGGTTCCGGGATCGGCTCTACTGCGGCCCATTCATAGCTCAAGTGCGGGCCTTGGGGCACCGCATTGTGGGGCCTGGGCTATACCGGGCCACCATCTGGATGCCATCGAGGAACCATCGCTGTCATTTCAAAAGTTAGGAGCATTGCTTCACACCAGCCGAAGCTGTAGATTGGCCGCATGAGCTGCTGAGGTGCCGTCAGAACTTTATCTCCAAAGTGACGCACAAATGGTCCAGCTGCTAAAAACATTCCTGAAGAATCATGTAATTGAAGACATCAAGGGAAATGAGGGTCAGGAAGACTTTGAAGACAACTGCCATTTGTACAGATCACCTCCTTCCTCACCCCTGAAACCATATCCAAAGCAGCCCCCATACCAAAAGGATGAATATTTCCAGAATGGAAACATCCCCCTGAAGGCACTACACAAGAGAACATCTCACCCAGGCCAGTTATGATGAATTCTGAGATGTGGCATAAGCGTCACAGTATTGCCATTGGACAGGTGCCAGCTTGCCGTCTTGTCCATCGCAGACAGCTGACAGAGGCCAATGTAGTAGAGGTATGGAAGTCTATGACATCTTATTTACAGAAAATCCTTGACCTAGATTCCTCAAAAGAAGTTTTGGATACCAAACTTGTCAACTCCAAGTTCATCATCCATAATGTATATGGTGTTAGCAAGCGGGGAGTTGTTATCCTTGATGGCAAGTCAAAAGAACTTCCTCATTGAGCACCGTCAGCTATGAAGTGTTTGGCAAATTGGCCTAATTGTTCGGATTTAAAGCAGCCTGTGTACCTAGGATTTGAAAAAGATGTCTTTAAAACTATAGCAGATTACTATGATCACTTGAAAGAGCTTCTGCTTACATTCATCTTCTTGATGCTTTTGTCAGTGTAATAGGTTTGCTACAGAAAGAGAAAATGGCTGTTAAAGCATTTCAGATATGCTGCCTCCTCCTACACTTGAAAATAGAAGAAAGCTACGGCTGTCATTGAGGATGATGGCAAGGATCTGTTTAGATAAAGAGATGCCACCACTGTGTGATGGTGTTGGCACCCGAACACTGTTGGTTCAGACATTTTCCTGTTGCATCTTGTGTTCCAAAGATGAAGTGGACAAGTAGCTGCTAGATTGGTGACATTTTTGATGGACAGTCACCAGATTCTGAAAGTTCCTTTGGCCTTGCAGACCTCTATAGAGGAGCATGTGGCTCTACGACGAAGAGCCCAGATAAAATACCCAGGAGCTGATATGGGTATCACTCTATCTGCCCCATCATCTTGCTGTCAAATTAGTCCAGAAGAATTTGAGTATCAAAGAGCATATGGTTCTCAGGAACCTCTGGCAGCTTTATTGAAGGAAGTTATAACAGACAACAAACCCTCTAGCAAGGAAAAGAAGAAAAAACTGAAGCAGTTTCAGAAATCCTATCCTGAAGTCTACCAAGAACGATTTCCTACACCAGAAAGTGAAGCACTTCTATTTCCTACAAAACCCAAACCACAGCTGCTGATGTGGGCACTGAAAAAGCCTTTCCAGCCATTTCGAAGAACTAGAAGTTGTCGGATGTGGTCCTTCTAGAGTCATTAGAGACCTCTCTTGCTGTTTTTGAGTGAATGAGTAACCATTTTTAATCACTTGGGTGATTGAAAAAAAAAGTACATAAAATATAGACTACTGCAATATAGCAAAGATTGCCTGACTTTTAAAAAAATGTTGAGCCATTATAAGTAATTTAATAAAACTCGGTGCTATTTTAAGTGTAAAAACCATTTTAAAATTATGCATCAAATATATAGTGGTAATGTTAACATGTTTATAATTGTTACAGAATTTCAGAATGAAGCATTTTTATCTGTTGCTCTTTTCATTGTGTTTATTAAAATAATTGCATATATATCCTAGTTATTAATGGCTTTGCTGTAACTAAGTCTTAAAAATAGTGTATATACTTGAATAAGAAAGATATGGGTACTGTGATGCTATTAACTCATAGCCAATTGTGATTTGTTTTGTGTAAATTCTGTTTTTTGTTGTTGCCCAAAATTCTTAATATTTTCTATTTTGATGGCTGCATCTTTTATTGCAGATATGTTGGATACTGTGTTAGATTTTGCTAAGGTTGATTCTTTCATAACATATATATTAATTGGTATAAATGCTATAAGCGGAGTCAGTTCTCATCTGCCTACAGTGATGTAATGTCTTGCCTGAAGATGGAAAGCTGGACTGGATAAATTCTTTGGGCTCTCTAGGACCTATGATTCTGCGTCAAATCTTTATTATTTTTGTGAAAAGTGCAAAAAGGTTAAGTAAACTGAGACTTCTTCCCTTTACCAATGCTTTTTTCCCAACTCCCTCATCCTTCTGAAAGTAAATGGAATGTAAATACTGTTTAAAAGAAAAGGTGGGTGTGATGGTACTCACCCTGAAAGGATAAGAGTCATTATCCCCAGAGAGAATCTGTGATTACTTCTTAAGAATTGCATGTACCGCTTTTTTATTCCTGTGTGTAATTCGCATCAAAGATTTAGGTGACCAAAAAAAAAAAAATGTTTTTAACTGTGGAATCCACAATTAAATAAGAACTTTAAGAACCACCCAAATAGTACAGAAACCTTCCTTTTTTCTGTTAATGATGGAAATTTTGGAAAAGCATAAAAAAGAAATACTGCTGGTTATTCACTGCAAATAACATTTGATACCATCTTTTAGGCACATGCCAGTATGCATCTTTTTACACTCTCAATTTTTTAAAAACAAAACTAGAATTTTATCATAACTCAGTTGAAAATTTCCCTTTCCTTTAAACCATGAGCATGACATAAATTTTTTTCAGAATTAATCTATCATAAATAAATTATAAAATATTCTTTAAAAATAAGTTTTTTACTGGTTATAAAATATTCAAAATAAGAATGGAACATAATTTAGTAAACATTTCTCAATCAAGCACAGACTGATATCTTTTCCTTTATAAAATAATGCTGTAATAATAATAATAAGCACACTGATTGTTAGCATTGCATGTTCACCACTATATATGTACCAGATACTGTGCTAAACTCTTTTTTCATGTCACTTAATCCTCATTAAAAAATTCTTGGAGATCGGAGCTGTTATTCTCACCATTTATAAGTCAGGAAACTGAGGTCACACAAGCTAGTAAAAAAAAAAGCTATAGGCTTTATCATTATTTTGTAGACCCATACCTCCCCATAAATTTTTTAATATACCTCTGGCTATTTCTTTGGAATAGGTTTATGGAGGAAGAATTAGTAGATGAAAAAAGCATGAAAAAGGATTAAATGTTATATTAATTTTAGCAATTACAATCTTGATTCAAAACAGCTGTCCTGAAGACATCTTTTAGAATTTTAACAAATTTCTAAGTTCAGAAAGATGAGAACACAATGCATAACAGAATATATAAGAGCAGACTTTCTTACATGGATATTGAAAATAAATGCTGGATGAGCACATTCTGAACTGTGGAAATCCACTCTGTAAGTGGTAATTTAGGATTACATTTGTGTGAGTGATAAATGAATGTATGATAATATAAGTCAAGAAAGAATCCTCATGTTAAATTTTACTATGGGGATGCAATCAACAAAATCCAGAGTGCAGGAAATTTTATGTAACAAAAAGCTAGTTTCTTCAAAAACAACCAAAAAATGGCAGAAAAATTAAAAAATTTAAAAATATAAAAAAGGAAAGGAAAACTTATGATTAAAAGAGAATTAAGAAAATGTGATTTTTTGCATGCCTTTTGGTCTCAAGATTATGGCCACAGGAATATTAAGGTCACCAAGAAGAAATTGGAGGTTGCCAGGGACTTGTTTCCAAGTCTGACTGAGAACTCTGACATTTAGAAATAAATAACAAGATGAGTATTTAAAATCGTTATCTTTTCCAAAAAAAAAAAAAAAGAGAGAGAGAGAATTAAGAAACACCAATCAAATGGGGACCTTATTTAGATCCTAGTACAAACAATCCTCCTGTTTAAAAAAAAAGTTGAGTCAATCAGGGAAGCTTGAACATTGACTAGCTATTTAATGATATCAAGAAATTGTTAATTTTTAAGATGTGATAATGGTATTGAGTTATTTTTTAGAGCTACATGCTGAAATATTTATAGGTGAAATGATATACAACCTGGGATTTGTTTCAAAATAATCCTTGGGGATGGAGTTTGAGTAGAAAATGAAATGTATGAAAAAAGATTTTCAAGTTGATAATTGTTAAAGTTGGGTAATGGGTACATGCGAGTTCATAAGATCCTCTCTACTTTTCTATATGATAGAAATTTTTCATAGTGAAAAAATTTTTTAAATGTCACTGAGAGGAGGGAAACATTTGTTCTTAGTTAGCTACCCTTCTTAGTTACCTTTTCAACACTATTTGAATCCTGTACTCTGAGCCTTTGTTAAATACAGACCTCCTCAAATTTAAACTTGGTTCATTTTAAACTTCTGGAATTAGAAAAGCTTAGATCCACATGCATTTCAGTCTTGCTACCGGTTCCTAGGAAGTCATTTAACTTGACACTTCAGCCTTCTCATTTCAAAAGTGAGAACATATTTTTATGTTAGCTTAATAATCTACTCATTTCTTAGCTAAATTCTCTAGAAAATTTTCAGAAGATTTTGTCATTATGTGATGGGGCACAATTGTTCAATAAATTTTTACTATGCAAACATTATGAAAATACATACATAAGTAGATTTCTGAGGGGCCAACGTGAATAGTTGGGGATGACAAATTGTAAATATCAAAAATGATTAGTGGAGAGAGCCATCTGAAAAAATAGTAACTTGGCTGAGTAATGAGACTTATAATTAACATATCTTACAAATATATCAATACTATAGCTCATCATGTCTTTGTTCCTCTCCAAAATAATGACAGTCACCAGGACCCTATTAATATTTTAATAGTCTAATAGGCACAGACAAGCTTGCAGCAGAAAAGAATGTAAATCAGTGGTCAGGGTTGCCAGGCTATCTCGGGAGAATCTGCGAGGTGGATGCACTAAGTCTTATAAAGCTCTGTTAGGTTCTTCCCAGGGTTAATTCTCATATCAGCAACCAGTTTCAGAAATGCGCTCCTTTTCATCAGAAGGATAAGCTGGTACAAGGCAAAATTCATGGGCTGTTTAGTATTCCTTATGTTCACTATGTATTAGAATAAATACTAAGGTCCATGCCAGTGTGTAACCTTAAATGCTTTTTATCTGGATAATGGTAAGAACTCTTAGAAAAAATATGTATTTGGGAGTTGGAAGAAATAGATTTTCTCTGACTTAGCATTGGCAATCTTCTTGCTCTAATCATCTCCAAATTAATACTCAAGAGAAATGATATAATATACAAGGGCTACTTTGAGATACTTGAAAGAATAAAACTGAATGAAATAAGGAGATCAGGAAAGCACAACATTATTAAGTAACATAGATAAAGTGTGGAGCATGGCGCCTAGACTGAGTAGGACCTCAACAATGTCAGCTTACCTCTCTTTCTTGCTTCTGAGAGGCCCATTTGTGCATGGGCCTGTATTTGACCTTCCAGTGTTTTTTTCACAACTCATTTGGCAACGCTCATAAAATTGTGCTCAGAGTGAACTTTGCCCATGGAAGATATATTAATAGTTCCTTCCTGTAATAATAAGTCCATACAGATACTGGCAGAGGTTGCTCTTTATAGAAGGAGGGTCTGCCTCTCTTGGAGGCTATTAATCTGTGCCTCATCATTGGGTAGTTATGAGGGATCATTTGTTGGAGGCCATACGGAACCAGAGAGATCACATCACAAAGAGTAAGTGTTTTTCAGTTGAAATTTCTAATCTAAATACCACAACTAATCTCTAAAGCAAGGGGTTGGGTGGAGGTGGGGAGTAGAAAAGAAGCATGATTCCAGAAAAAAAAAAAGGGTGGGGTGGTTCCTAGGAAGCCAGAATCTGTATGCTTGGCCTGGGACTAACACCCCAAACGTAGGTTTGGTAGCAGCTGCTGGAATCTGCACGGGACCAGGAATTTGTTCTGTCATTACATCTTTATTCTTCAGCCAGCATCAACTCACTTTTAGTTGCCACATTATAGTTAGAGCTCAGAGATAAGGAATAGATTTTTCTGTCTTTTTATATTTTTTCTTACAATTTTAAAGAGATTGGGTTTGTATTTTGGTCTTGAGTCCATTGTTGGTTTGCCTGAGAAGGATTTTTCTCTCCACAAGCCCCACCCAGCCCCCACCCTTATATTTCATGCTTGCTGCATTTTCTAGTAATTTTCACCATTTCAACCTCCACCAGCATTCACTAAACAATAATATATGTACCAGATACATATTATTGGAACTGGTCACCTTCAACTGTTGAGCAACCCTTTTTCCTCAGGTACTACTCCAGTGTCACTTCTCAGTGACATTTTCTCTTCCTTCTCAAGTACAAGGAACTCTATCCTCTTTAATCCCATAGCACACTGAACATTAAAATGTGTTTTTTACAGGGATATACTTATTTGTAGTCATGCTGCCCTTCTTCAGTGGATTGCAGGCTCCTTGATCACAGGACCTGTGCCATTCATTCTTTTCTTTTTTAGGTGGGTGGTCCAGGAATAGAACCCGGGTCTCCCACATGGAGCCATTCATTCTTAGTATACCTGGCACATAGAAAATGCCGATGAATCATTTTTTTGAGCAAATGTTCAATATATTCTCTTTTGTTACATGCAGCAAAATAATTTAAGGTTAGCAGGGAGCTTCTGATGTGACAGTGAAAAAAAGTTCATATTTTATTGTATGTTTTGAGACATGGAGGACCATACATGTTTAATAAATGTGGATAAAAATGAACTTACCAGTGGTAATGGGATGGAACGACCTGGAGGACGGCATAAGGTACAACAAGAACACTGGTGACAGGGTACATAAACCAGTGTCCTGTGCATTAATTAGCCATAGAACTTGACCATGGCATCTGGGGCTTTCATCTTTATAGGCCTAATTTTCTCATCTTGTAGAATGGAGGGGGAAACTTTGAAACTCTATCATGAAAATTCTGGTTAGGCATTGTCTATCACTCTCAAGGACACTCTTGTCCCGTATAAAAGGACTTGAATATTTCTTCTTATCTATCCAGATTTGGGCTCCTCTTGGTAATTTATTTTGTTCATGCTCATTTTCCTCTTCTGATTCTGTGTGCTTTGCCCTGAAGCTTCAGAGTAGTTTGGCCAATGTGTGGTATCATATGACTGTCACCTTCTCCCTACAGGGTGGGTGACCTTCCTCACCTCTCTACTTCCCACTTCTCCCTCAATGCACCAGCCCCTTGTACAAGTCTCATCCCTTCTCCATCTGGCCCTCATCCCCAAATGGCCCAGATATGATTTTAAGGCCTCATTGCATTGTGCCCTATTTTCATTTGTGGTGCCAAGGCCATATTACCAAAAAAGTTTCCTGCTGTTTTCCCATCCACTCATGTCCTTTTTTCCCTGTGTTCTCATAACTCCCTCACCTTTAATACAATAATAGTAATAACCACTGTTTATTGAATGTCTACTATGTGCCAGGTATGGATAGATATTTGCTTACATCTCTAATCCTCACAGCAGCTCTGAGAGGTATTTTATTTTAATATTAGAGATGAAGAAACTGATTCTCAGGTCATTTAAATAACTTGTCTGGTTTGGTCTGATTCCAAAGCCAGTGCTACCTCTACTGCATTATGCTACATTTCAGCATATGTAGGCCCATATCCATTTTTGTTGTTGTTATTGTTTTGTTCATGTCAGTTTTTTATTGGTTTCAGAAATAATGTTATGTCATCAATAAAGAAAAACATTTCACTACACTTTTAGACATCAATTTGCTATTTATTTTTCTTTACATTTTCTTCTATTCTTACATTGACACATTTTAAAGCTTTTTTATTATGAAATATAACATATATACAAAAAAGCACTAGATTTTAAAGTACATTTGAACAGGTACTTATAGAACAGAATTTAAAGTTTGGTATGGGTTACAATTCTGTGATTTTTCATGTTTCTTCTAGCTGCTCCAAGACACTGGAGACTGACAGAAATATCAACATAATGATTCAGCAGTCATTCTCATTTGTTAAATCTTATCTTCTCTGTTATGTTTACACTTTCTCTTTAAATAACATATACACATAAAAGCAATAACTTTCAAAGTACATTGCAATGATTAGTTGTAGAGCAGATTTCAGAATTTGATATGGGTTACTGTATTAGTTAGGGTGCCCTAGAGAAACAGAATCAACAGGGAACACTCGCAAATATAAAATTTATAAAGGTATCTCACATAACACTTTGGGAACAGAGTCCAAAATCCTCAGGGCAGGCTGTGAAGTCGATGATTCAAATGGAGGGTCTAGATGAACTCCACAGGAGAGGCTTGCCAACCAAAGCAGGAAGAAGAGCCTGTCTCTTCTGAATCCTCCTTAAAAGGCTTCCAGTGATTAGATTAAGCATCACTCATTGCAGAAGACCCTCCCCTTGGGTGATTATAAATGGAATCAGCTGTGGATGCAGCTGATGTGATCATTATTTAATTCTATGAAATGTCCTCATTGAAACAGATAGGCCAGCACTTGCCCAACCAGACAAACAGGTACCACCACTTGGCCAAGTTGACACATGAACCTGACCATTACAGTCCACCCCTATATCACCTTAAACCATACCTAATTTCTAAATAAAAAAAATAAAACACACATTTTTTTTTTCACCTAACAATACTCAACTGTCCTGCATATAACTGTAAACACATTAAATCTCTCCAGAATAGGGTGCAAGTCCTTGGGTAATATTCATTCTTAAACTTGATATCTTACAACTTAAATAGTATAATGTGAGCAAAACAGCATTACAGTCCTTGTTTCTATAACTGATCCTGTGGTCATAGTTCATATTTATCACTACTTTCTTCTATTACCCATTCCTTGTTCCATTTACCCTCAGCAAGCACTTCAGCTGGCCTGGTTCTTTGCCAAACCTTCATTCCTGACATTTCAGAGCCATTGGTAGTCCTTCCTGGATTGGGTTGTTGCAGTTTTCCATTGATTTCAATCACAGGGCATGGTAGTATTAAAGAACACCCTACGGTTTCTCCTATATTCCAAGAAATCTCTTACCTCCATTGTGTAGTTGCAGTCCTATTTTCCCCGATAGTCAGGGTCAATCACCCCAGCCAATAATGTAATCCCTTTCTTGGCTAGTTGATCCAGGGGTTGAGTAGCCCAAAGTGACTAGTTGGCAGTCTTAGATTCCATTTCAATAGAATTATTGCTGTTTCTTCTGGTGGAAGCCCTCCCCCTTTTGGAACTGAAATCTGTAGACCAGCAGAGTTCTCAGGGTCGCAGGGACAGGAAGCAAAAATTTTCGTAGTGGATCACTAGGGGTAATAGTGAGTGGCACAACTCCCATTTCCACCCCTTGGTTCCTGGACCCATGGATCCTGGCTATGGGAGACACAGCGCCATACAGCGGATGCTGATTCAGAGCATATACAGCTTCCTGGAGAAGATTACCCCAGCCCTTCAAGGTATTGCCACCTAGTTGGCACCATAATTGCGTTTTCAAAAGGTCATTCCACCATTCTATCAATCCAGCTGTTTCTGGATGCTGGGGAACATGGCAAGACGAAAGAATTCCATGAGCATGTGCCCATTCCCACACTTCATTTGCTGTGAAGTGTGTTCCTTGATCAGAAGCAATGCTGTGTGGAATACCATGATGATGAATAAGGCATTCTGTAAGCCCACAGATGGTAGTTTTGGCAGAAGCATTGTGTGCAGGGAAAGCAAACCCATATCCAGATTATGTATCTATTCCAGTTAGAACAAATCGCTGCCCCTTCAATGAAGGGAGTGGTCCAATGTAATCAACTTGCCACCATGTAGCTGGCTGGTCATCTCAGGGAATGGTGCCATATTAAGGGGCTGAGTGTGGGTCTCTGCTGCTGGCAGATTGGGCACTCAGTAGTGACTGTAGCCAAGACAGCCTTGGTGAGTAGAAATCCATGTTCCTGAGCCCATGCCTAACCTCCATCCCTACCACCACGACCACTTTGTTCATGAACCCATTGGGCAATGACAGGAGTTGCTGGGGAAAGAGGTTGATGGTATCCACAGAATGGATCATCTTATCCACTTGATAATTAAAACCTTCCTCTGCTGAAGTCACCCTTTGGTGCACATTCTGTCATGGGACACAAATATGTACATGTTTTTAGCCCACTCAGAAAGGTCTATCCACATACTTCTTCCCCAGACCTCTTTGCACCAATTTTTCAATTATGGTCTTTGCAAGTCCCTGACCATCCACCCAAACCATTAGCAACAGCCCATGAGTCAGTATACAAACGCACCTCTGGCCAGTTCTCCTTCCAAGCAAAATAAACAACCAGGTGCACTGCTCGAAGTTCTGCCCACTGGGAGGATTTCCCCTCACCACTGTCCTTCAAGAACACCCCAAAAAGGGGTTGTAGTGCTGCAGCTTTCCACTTTTGGGTGGTACCTGCATATTATGCTGAACCATCTGTAAACCAGGCCCGAGTTTTCTCTTCCTCAGTCAATTCACTGTAAGGAACTCTCCAATAGTTCATAGCTCTGGTCTGGGAAAGAGAAGGCAATGTTGCAGGAATGGAGACCATGGGCATTTGGGCCACTTCCTCATGTAACTTACTTGTGCCTTCAGGACCTGTTCTGGCCCTATCTCATATATACCATTTCCATTTTACAATCGAGTGCTGCTGCACACATCCAACTTTATGGCTTGGTGGGTCAGACAACACCCAGCTCATGATAGGCAACTCAGGTCTCATGGTAACTTGGTGGCCCATGGTTAAGCATTTTGTCTCTACTAAGGCCCAGTAGCAGGCCAAAAGCTGTTTCTCAAAAGGAGAATAGTTATCTGCAGCAGATGGCAAGGCTTTGCTTCAAAATCCTAAGGTTCTGCATTGTGATTCTCCTATAGGGGCATGCCAAAGGCTCCAAACCACAGCTCTATTTGTCACTGACTTTCCAGCACCATTGGATCTGCTGGATCATATGGCCCAAGTGGCAGAGCAGCTTGTGCAGCAGCCTGGACCAGTCACAGAGCCTCCTCTTGTTCAGGTCCCCACTCAAAATTAACAGCTTTTCTGGTCACTTTATAAATGGGCCAGAGTAGCACACCCAAATGATGAATAAGTTGTCAACAAAATCCAAAGAGGCATTGTGCCTCTTTTTTTGGTCATAGGAGGGGCCTGATGCAGCAACTTATCCTTCACCTTAGAAGGGATATCTTGACATGCCCCAAACCCCGGACACCTAGAAATTTCACTGAGGTGGAAGGCCCCTGTATTTTTGTTGGATTTATCTCCCATCCTCTGACATGCAAATGCCTTACCAGGAAGTATAGAGTAGTTGCTATTTCTTGCTGTCTAGGTCCAATCAACATGATATCATCAATATAATGGATCAGTGTGATGTCTTGTGGGAGGGAGAAATGATGAAGCTCCCTGCAGACAAGATTATGACATAGGGCTGGAGAGTTGACATACCCCTGAGGTAGGACAGTGAAAGTATATTGCTGACCTTGCCAGCTGAAAGCAAACTGTTTCTGGTGGTCCTTACTAACAGCTATTGAGAAAAAAGCATTTGCCAGGTCAATAGCTGCATACCAGGTATGAGGGGATGTATTGATTTGCTCAAGTAATGATACCATATCTGGGACAGCAGACGTAATTGGAGTTAGCACCCATCTGTTTTCTGCACAGGCCAAATAGAAGAGTTGAATGGGGATGTGGTGGGAATCACCACCCCTGCATCCTTCAAGTCCTTAAGAGTACAGTAATCTCTGCCATCCCTCCAGGAATCTAGTATTGCTTCTGATTTATTATCTTGCTAGGTAGGGGCAGTTCTAGTGGCTTCCGTTTGGCCTTTCCCACCATAATAGCCCTCACTGCATGAGTTAGAGAGCCAATGTGGGAATCCTGCCAGTTGCTCAGTATGTCTATTCCAATTATACATTCTGGAACTGGGGAAATAACTACAAAATGGGCTCAGGGGCCCACTGGACCCACTGTGAGGTGGACCTGAGCTAAATCACCATTGATCATCTGGCCTCCATAGGCCCCCACTCTGACTGGTGGACCAGAGTGATGTTTTGGGTCCCCTGGAATTAATGTCACTTCTGAACCAGTGTCTAATAATCCCTCAAATGTCTGATCATTTCCTTTTCCCCAATGCACAGTTACCCTGGCAAAAGACTGTCGGTCTCCTTGGGGAAGACTTGGAGGAAGATTAACAGTATAAATGTGGCAGTGTAACAGAGTTCTCCCCCAAAGGAACCTGACCTCCCCTTCATTCCAGGGACTCTGGGTCTGTAAACTGTCTCAAGTCTGGAAATTGACTAAGGGGCTGTGACTCTGTGTTTTTGTAATTCAGGTTAGACTTCTGTTCACTTGACCTAGAACTCTTTTGTTTATACAGCTTGAACAAGAATTTAGTAGACTGCCCTAGGTACCCCATGATTTACTAGCCAATGCCACAAATCTCTATGCATCACATAATTTTGGCTCCTGCTTTGAGTTTGCTGTCTATTATAATAGCCATGTCTACCCTGTCTTTGGTGATTAAGTGCTGCCACCTGGCTTCTGCCAACTTGGGATCCTGTCATCCCCATTGTGTTTAAGGATTCCAGCTCAGTGACAGCAGTTCCTACAGTAATATCCGACCTACAGAGAAATGCAACTACAGAGCTCTTCAGGGATGATGATGTTAGTCTCACAAATTTATTTCTCACTGTTCTGGTAAAAGGTGCATCCTCTGGACATTCCTGGGGTATAAGAGCAGGCTTTGCATGATAAATCCATTCTAACATTCCAATCTCTCTAAGCCTCTGGATCTCCTCATCTACTTTATACCAGGGCAGTTCTGGCATTTCAACCTCAGGTAATGTTGGCCACCTTTTGATCCATGTTTCAACCAACCATCCAAACAAACTGTTAATACCTTTTCTAACCCCTTGAGCTATAACATTATGCTTAGTGAACCCATATCAATAAATTCAGCCTGATCCAGCCTTATATTCCTCCCACTATTATCCCACACCCTTAAAATCCATTGCCACACATATTCCCCTGATTTCTGTCTATATAAATTGGAAAACTCACACAGTTCTTTTGGAGTATAATGTACCTCCTCATGTGTGATACTCTGTACCTCACCTTTAGGGGCCTGTTGGGACTTTAGCATAGTTATAGGACTGGAAGAAATGAGGGGTGTGGGGGTGGTGTCATGAAAAAACTTAAAAATATCTTCCAAGCCATTTGCTTCAGGGCATTCATTTGTAGTTTCATCTGGTGAAACAGGATTAATCACTCTAGGGCTAATCCCTTCAGTAGGAGATTGGGTGGCCAATTCCTCAAGGCAGGCTGGAGGTGGGGGGCAGTTATGTCCTCAGGGAAAACTATTACAAGGTTATCTAGAGAAGACTCAGCATGACCTAGGGTTTCAACCTTACCCCCAACATCATTATCAATCCATATGTCACCATCCCATTTTTCAGGGTCCCACTCCTTTCCAATCAAAGCCCTCAATTTAATGGCAAACACTATGCAACATTGAGATTTCAGTTTATGTTGAAAGTTGCTACTCTAACAATAAGATTCTGAGTTTGATTTTCAGAGATCTCAAGTCTACGGCTACAGAAAATAAGATTTTCCTTCAGGATACTCATAGAAACTTCTTTCTTTAATCTTTAAGATTCTGTTTCTTAAGAACCACTCCTGGTACCAAGTTGTATTAGTTAGGGTTCTCTAGAGAAACAGAATCAACAGGAAACACTCGCAAATGTAAAATTTTTTTTTTTTTTAAATATCTGGAAAATTTATTCTGTAGCTGATCAGAACAGACATTTGGTAAATGCAAGTTAAGAGGCTGGTTTTCAATGGCAGTTAGTAGAGTTGGCATTTTGTCTCTAGAGCTGTGGTGAGGATTTGCTTGACCTCATGAGTACAGAAATGAGGTGTTTACCTCCCCTGCAACCCCAGGAGAAAACATAAGCCTCTTTTCTGCCTCCCCCAACTACCAACACTCATCTCAGTGCTTTGGCAGGCATCCATCAATGATACATTTTCAAAGAGAAGCATTTGCATATGTTATATTCACCATCCCATGAGTTCAGGGTAATGAAGACTGTAAGAGGGACTTGATTTTCAGTTATTGTCAGAGCAGGCATGTTATATTTTATATGTCTATTAAAAATCCCTTTATCAATCTTCACTACAACCTTATTGTTCTAGTTTGCTAGCTGCCGGAATGCAATATACCAGAAATGGAATGGCTTTTAAAAGGGGGAATTTAATGAGTTGTTAGTTTATAGTTCTAAGGTTGAGGAGATGTCCCAATTAGGCAAGTCTATAGAAATGTCCAATCAAAGACATCTAGGGAAAGATATTTTGGTTCAAGAAGGCCAATGAAGTTCAGGGTTTCTCTCTCAGTTGAGAAGACACATGGTGAGCACAGTCAGGGCTTCTCTCTGAGCTGGAATGACACATGGTGAACAGGACACATGGTGAAGGACACATCTGTCAGTTTACTCTCCTAGCTTCTGATTTCATGAAGCTCCCTCGGAGGCATTTTCCTTCTTCATTGCCAAAGGTCACTGGCTCATGGATGCTCTGCTTCGTAACTATGTTATTCTGCTCTGCTCTCTCTGAATCTCTCATTCTCCAAAACGTTTCCTCTTTTATAGGACTCCAATAAACCACTCAAGACCCACCCAAATGGGTGAGTCTTCGCCTGATCCAGCTAAACAAACAGTCTTGATTAAATCACATCTCCAGGGAGATGATCTGATTACAGTTTCAAACATACAGTATTGAATAGGGATTATTCTGCCTTTACAAAATGGGATTTTTTATTAAAACATGGCTTTTCTAGGGTCCATACATCCTTTCAAACCAGCACACCTATGAAGCTTTTTAGTGAACTGAGTCTAGTTATGTGTGTAGTTTGGTTGCTGGTTTATATATTTTTAAAATACATTTCTAAATTTACTTTATAATGTATGTATAAATTGTAGTTAAATATCTTTCTGTTATTTTTTTCTCTAATTCACATATCACATGATTTCTCCTTTGAAAGTATACAGTTCAGTGGTTTTCAGGAGATTCACCGAGTTGTGCAACATCACCATTATCTAGTTCCAGATTATTTGCTGTTTTTCTTTTGTTTCAGGATGAGCGTTCAGTGTCTCCATGGTGCTCTATTTATTTGGCATTGCTGTGTGTGTGGCAAGGGAAGGGGACCGGGCAGGTTAAAAGGAGAGTGGAGTAGAAGGCAGGCATCGTTCAGGGTATACAGATGAATATTAGGTCCTTTGACGTATTTTATCTCCTTTGACCATATCTTTTACCCGGGATAGTGACCGTTATTGTTCCATCTGGCTGCAGCGACTCTCTCACAGCTTCCCTGCTTGGCTGCAAGCTGGAACAGTGTTGGAGAGGGAGGAAGCTGGGCTTCCCAGTTTCCCCACCATGTGCTCCTCACAAGAGGCATGCTCCACAAATCCATGGACTGGCTTTTGCAGGATATTTCTTTTGAATGCTCATTTTTCAAGCTTCCAATTTCCCGGGGCCATGGCCTCCTGGTCTTAGACCTTCACAATCATGCCTCCTGCAGCTTTAAAGGCCAGAAGTCCAAACCAAGGCTTGGCTAGAAGATCTGCTCCCTCCTGGGAGTGGTAGCGTTCTCGATGGTGACCTCTGCTAACGGTTGGGTTCTTCAGCTGTCCCGCCACGCTGCGGTGAAAGCGCCTTTCCTTTCTAGGTTCTCACTGGCTTCCGCAAATATAAAATTTATAAAAGTGTCTCACATAGCACTTTGGGAACAGAGTCCAAAATCCACAGGGCAGGTTTTGAAGTTGATGATTCCGATGGAGGGTCTGGACGAACAGCACAGGAGAGGCTTACCAGCCCAAGCAGGAAGAAGAGCCTGTCTCTTCCGAATCCTCTTAAAAGGCTTCCAGTGATTAGATTAAGCATCACTCATTGCAGAAGACCCTCCCCTGGGGTGATTACAAATGGAATCAGCTGTGGATGCAGCTGATGTGATCATGATTTAATTATATGAAATATCCTCATTGCAACAGACAGGCCAGCACTTGCCCAACCAGACAAACAGGGACCACCACTTGGCCAAGTTAACATGTGAACCTGACCATGACAGTTACATTCCACAATTTTAGGTTTTTATTTCTAGCTGCTCTAAGGTATTGGAGGCTAAAAGAAATATCAGTACATTCACACATGTTTTAAAGAGTTATGCTCTTAACTGGATGTAGTCCTTATTTTAAAAATAATTCCATAAACATTTTCTTTGTTGCTTACTTCTATATTACCATTTGAATGACTGCATTATTTTCATCAGATTGGTTTAAAATAATTTATTTTAAAATTTTGCTACTGAGGAACATTTAGATGATTTTCATTTTGTGCTGAGACGAATTGCTATAATAATGATATTTATGCACTTTAAAATTTATTATGATAACACTTAGGCTTTTAAAAACTTTTTTATTATGGAAATTTTGAAATATTTACAGGAGAATCATAAAAGGGACATTCATGTACCCATCATAAAGCTTCAACAATAATCAACGTTTTGCCCATCTTGTATCATCTAATCCTCCATTTTCTTTCTTAGAGACTTTTAAGTAAATTTCAAGTATCTTGACATTTCACTTATAAATATTTCTAGACAGACTTGTAACTGATAAGAACGTTTTAAAAATCAGAACCACTATGCTATGTTCATGCCTAAAAATCTCTGATGTTATGTAATACTCAGCCCATGTTTAAATTTCTTTGATTGGCTCAAGGGGGTCTTTTGACATTTGGTTTGTTCAAATCAGGATCCCAACTTGGGCCACACATTGCAGTTTGTTGTTAAATCATTAAAGTTTTATTCATTCTAAACAGCACACACACACACACACACACACACACACATACACACATTTTTTAAAGCCATCAATTATTTGGAGAAAGCAGGAGATATGCTTTATAAAATGCCCCACATGAGAAGTTGATTGTTTGATCCAGCTATCATTTGACTTCTTTCTCTATTCCCTATATTTGCTTTAATTGGTAATTAGATGTAGTGGGGACTTAAGACTGGTGGTTCAATTTCTAAGGAAGAACATTATGTAAGTAGGGTCCCATTCATTTTGAGATCAAGCTCAGCATATTTCACAGAACATTTTACCAGGTCATAACTTATCTTTTTTTTGTTGTTGTTCTGTTAGAAAGTCTCATTAACCAATTCCCTTGTGGCCCTTCAACCTCAGTAAAAAACTAATTTTGATAGTGTAGAAAACTCTTAGAGGCCCAAGAAAAATCTGTCTTTGATAGGGAAATATCTAAGAATTAAGAAAGGATGCTTCAACCTTAGACATTGAGTGTTCTGGTTCACAGGTTGTGTCTTTAATGGAGCAAGCATGACCAGTTGTGTTAATGACTTTATGGGTCAGGGAAGGGCTGAGAGATACAACCTGTTTTTCTGCCTCTATGCTCTTTGAGCTCAGAGTGGTTTAAATGAGATTTCTCTTTTTGGAGTGCTAATGTGGAAGGCCATCATAAAGCAGTAAGCTCTACTGAGTCTGATTCCATCAAATTGAATACCTAGGCTTGATGAGGGAGCCATGATCGGTGCAGGGGAATGGGCAACTTTCTTATTTCCCTAAACCACATTCCTCCTGTATTTTAGATGTAGTATTTGGGGCATCTCTTCAAGGCCACATAATGCCTACAGTCCTACCCAACAGAGCAAAACAATGGCCGTGATAGCAGACTACCAAAATTGTCCAGGGATTGAGGGAGGCAGAACAAGTCTTCTTTCTCTCTGGTCTCAAGAAGCATAAAGCAGTGTAAAGAGGATTATGACTTCGTAAAATGTTCTGAGAAATATGCTGAGCTTGACTCAAATTGAAGAGGACCCTGCTTACATAATGTTTGTCTTTCCCTTTAGGTCATCAGATAAAGTCAGAACTCCACAAAATAGTTTTCTAGACCTTTCTAACCCACGGCATCTTCACATTCTATAGGTAAAGCCCCCAGCATCTCTGTATAAGAAGACATAGATCCCACTGCCACCGTCTCTGCCCTCCCTGTGACTGGAAATGCTGGGTGGAGGTGCTGCTATAAATTTCAAATATATATCAGAGGTAGTTATGATATTGCGATAATAAGAACATTGATAGATACAGATCATGACAGTAGCTTCAGAGTGAAAAGGGCTGTATTGTGCCTTACATTAACAGCATTTTCTTTTGAGATTGATGGCAGGTATCTGATTTTTTCTCTTTTATCTTGTTGGACAGGTTATAGAATGGGAACTTTGAATTTTGACTTTGAGCTGTAGGAATATGGAGATTTTCCTGATTCTTTTTAGTTTCTGGTGGTTCATTTATTTTATTCATTGCCGTTGTATGGCTGAGAATCTGAAAGTAGAAAAACAGACTTGTCATTAAGCCATCTAATCCCTAAAATCCTAGTTTAAAATTATTTTCAGCAACTTGCTCTTTGACCAGTTTAAGCTTAAGTATTAACCATTCTTTCTTCTTCATTTCTCTTAATACTCGGCTTTGCCATGTATTAACTAGTACTGATAGTCCTTCTCGTGCTTCTGCTTTTTCCTAATTGTCCCCAGGTATGCCTTTTTAAGACGTAGTAACTAAAATTTTTCTCCTTTTTATTTAACCTTTAGAATACTTATAAGATTTTAGTTGACTCTCTGGTAAACTGCTCTCTTTTTTGCAGAATTTGTTCTTTGACCATCTGATTCTTATTATTACTCTTTTGAGAGTTCTCTGATGTGTATGTAGTGGGTACAGATAATGTAGGCGCAAAGAGTAATGTGAGTACAGACAGTAATGTGAGTGCAATGACTAATGTGTGTGCAATAGGGTATTGGTAGCCTACCATAAACGAGAAGGAAGAACAGTGTCCTGTTTCTTTTGGTTTTGAACAAATCATAAAAGTAAAAAAAATGTGAAATTGAAAGAAAGATGTTCCTTCAGCCTTGTGTTTATACAAAGAACTTGTTTTTTTTTTTTTTTTTTTTTTTTTTTTATTAACGGAAAGAAAAAAAAGAAATTGACACAACATTTAGAAATCATACCATTCTACATATGCACTCAGTAATTCTTAACATCATCACATAGATGCATGATCATTGTTTCTTAGTACATTTGCATCAGTTTAGAGGAACTAGCAACACAACAGAAAAAGATATAAAATGTTAATATAAAGAAAAGAAATAAAAGTAGTAGTAATAGTAAAAAACAACAACAACAAACAAACCAACAAGCAAACAAAAACAAAAAAAAAACCCTATAGCTCAGATGCAGCTTCCAAAGAACTTGTTTTAAAGATCTTTTTAAATATTATTGTTCATTATTTCTCAGTGGTAGTAAGACCAAGGCTACAAAATGTAGTGTTAATTAGACTAGCCAGTAATTTGTAAGTTAAGCATACTTATAAATCACAAACTGAACGTCCTCAGTGGGAGGCAACCATATCATGGCTCTAAGAGTCAATCATCGTATTTTAGAGATAAAAGGGGAACCTAAGAAATCAGATTGTTTAATGCCCTTGCTTTGGATGTGATGAGACTGAAGGTCCTGAGTTTTTTTAGATGACATGACCACTTAGTCGCTGAGTCTAGTTCAGTTTTCCTTTCCCTAATTTAGTCAACACTGAGTAGGGATGATGAATATTTACCTTAGGAACTATTAACTACTAATTTTCGTTTGCACAAGTTTTTACCCTTTCTATCATGGATTATTTCCTTTTCGGTAAATGTTAGTTTGATGTTGGACATCACCACTTAATATTGTTATTGGATAAACACCAACATATCAACATGTGAAGGCCCTCCAATAAGATGCCAGACTATGAAGCCTTTTGCTGTCCTATTGAAATTGTAAAAACAGTGACTATCTCCATTATGTTGCTTTTCTGAGTTTGCATCAGCCTTGAAAATATACATGTTCAACACAGCAGAGAGGAGAAAAAGATCCAAGTTATAAAGGAAGAATGTTGGTAATTATTACCAAAGTCAATCACAAGCCTTTTCCATCTCAGACTCTCAAGATAGAAAATATAAAAATGGTCACACCTAAAGCTGACAATCAGTTTCTGACTGGAGACCTAGTATGCATGGACCTCTTTTTCAGAAGAGGGAAGTGTCCCTCTCACACCTTTTTTGAGTTCTTATTTGTATTTTGTCTTTTCCTTTCAATGTCTTCCATTTATTTATTCTTATCTTCTGGTACTCTACCTCTGCAAAGAACCCTTGTGTGACTGACTACACGAGGTCTCATGGACACACTGTCCCTTTGTTTTTGCCTGCTAATTTGCTATATTCTGGTCTATCCCTGTGAATATATACAATTTGTAAGATGATTAATTGGTATGTACTACCCAGCACTGTGTAGGTCATACTCATTTCCTTCTATTGTATAAGCAGTTCTAGCTTCTAAGCAAAGAAGGGAGTAAATTTCTGTATATATGAAAGAAGTTAAAATAAAAAAGCTTGACTATCAGATATGATTCAAATATGCTGAACACACTAATCCATTGTTTGATTTAACTGGGTCTGCAAGAATTAATCTTAATCATGTTTATTCTGTTAAAAATATCAACAGTTAAAAATTGCATCTTATTATTAAACACGGGTTTGGAGCTGCGATGTAATCTCCTAAATGAAGGAATAAAAAGAAGAGTGGGATGAGTCAGCTAACCATTTTTCTTCCTAAAAACTTGAAATAAATGGAGATCAGGAATGCAAGACATCTTAAATAAATCAGAGGTCTTATGACATTTCTAATATTTTATTTTAAAAATTTTGATTTGATTTATCTATTTAAAATAACTAACAAGGTATTCTCTAAGTGCTGAAACATAAATTATAAACATGAACCTTGATTTATGTTAATAGTGGATAATATGTGAGACACTGCAAGAGATCACAGATTTTGCAATATTCCTTGAGTTGGGGGGATGGAATCACAGAAAAGTACTGAAAAAAGTGCTGCCTTAAGCTCCAATTGTTGATATATAGATGATGGCTGTCTCCTAAGAAATGATATAATTCTGATGATGTGAACTTTCGCTTTTATTCCAGACACCTCCAGATTTTAGTGAAATCTGTTTGACAGTTCTGAGTGTCTCTGTGATGGATCAGAAACATTCAGATCTCTTCAAGGATGGCTTGGAGTAAAAAAAAAAAGTTATTTTCTGCATAGCTAAGTACTGGCTGTCTCTAATCTCTCGCAGTAATGTTTACATTTTTATATTCCTCAAAGCACTTTCATCTTCCCCTCCTCCTTGCCCCTCAGTGACACCCACTGTCAAGTCCCAATTCTGTGTCAACCCAGCATAGGCCTCTCTGTTTTATATCTGGGATGTCACCCATTACCAGGGAGAAATCACACGGCTGTGCAAATTGGCACTGTGCCACACTTTCTGTTCCAGTCTCAGGAGCTTTGTAAATATTGTCCTCCGTGCCCTGACAGCCTCTCCCTGTTCTTTGCCTGGTTGCCCCCTTCTGATCCTTTAGTCACGCTTTTAAAATCACTACCTCAGAGAACCCTGGTGGATCTCCCGATTGCCCTGAGTCCTGCTCATTTCTTTCACGACAATTTGCACACTTTATCAGTCTTTATTTAGCTATCACCTGCTTTATTGTTTGTTGCCACAACTAGTTTCTCGTGCCCAAGGACAGTATGTGTTTTGTTAGTTACTGTGGTTTAGCACCTGCTGGCAGGTAGTAAGCACTCAGGAATACATTCATATAAATGAGTAAATTGTAAGATTACATTTGGAAAAAAAAGAGTTCCTTAACAAAAAGTCTAAAAAACTCTGCTTTTAATTAATGTGGCCATAGCCCAAGAGATGTCCTGATACGTGTCAGTTTGCAAACACACCATTTAAGTAAGCTTTTTATGTGTAGTTAACCAAACAGACTCTTGTGTTCTGAGTTTGGAATGTGTAGCACTTGCTGATCCTTTTCAGTGCTGGTTCCCAGCCTTCCTTTGTCTGCAGGGGCCCACTTCATGGCCCTAAGAACACGTGTTCAGGGCTGTGTGTGGTTCCCAGAGCCTTGACCGTCCCTGCATCTCTTTCTTTACTCAAGAACCATACTGGAGTGCAAGTGAGTGAGTGTGCGAGTAGGCTTTTAGATTACCTTGCATGTATTCTGTGTTGTTTTAAAAAGCAGAAGATAACCAATTCCACTTTTTAAGGTTTTTTTTTTTAATTTTAGTAGTAATGAATTGCTACATACCTCACAACCAATCAAAACATATCAGTATATAATGATGTGTGATTTTAAATTATTGATTTAAGATAAAATCCCAAACCACTGGGAGGAATTTTATGCCCCATGTTACTTATGGGGAAGAAAGTACATGTAGTTGAGAGTGCAAAATGGCAAGCATACAGGGGAACAATTTATGGAAATAATAATTGTGGTAATGCCTAAACTGCTACTTGCAAGGTATTGCTTCTGAAGTTCTCACTCATACATCAACATAAAGTGATTATTATTTAGTTTGAACTATATGAATGCATATTAGATGAATTTTATAGGGTTCACACTAATTAATATGTTAATATATCATTTCCTTCATTCATCTAAAATGTACTGGGAGATGAGCTATTAGCTCTTGCAAAAAGAAAAGTATCAACATAACAGTGGGACAAGTCCCACAAATCAATGAACCTGTCAATCTTGGCAGCGAGCTCCTGTGTGCCCTTTACCTAACTTCCCTTAATGTTAACATCCTACCTAACTACGGTACATTTATCAAAACCAAGGTATTAACATTGGTACATTAATGCTAACTAAGGTACAGTCGTTATTTGGATTTCACCAGTTTTTCCACCAATATCCTTTTTCCATTCCAGGATGCACTATGGGGTCCTGGATACTACATTTCATTTAGCAAATGTATAAGCCATAAAAGTAAGGGATAAAAAACCATTTTATCCATACTCAGATATAACTGCTATTAATATGATACATTCTTTTCTCACACACACATAAATACACACTATACATATTTCAGTCCGACTGCATACATAATTTTAACCTTTTTTTATCATTTAACAAATCACAAATATTACCCTACACTATTAAATAGTCTTTGAAAACTCTTGTAATGTGTGCATAATTTTTACCATATGAATATACTAGATTATTGAGCCTTGTTTCCATTTTTTCCTCTTACAAATGACATTGTGATGATTTTCAGTGTACATGAAATTTGTGCAATTTTCATGTTTTGGAGGTTCATCCCAAGGAAGAATATATAATGCCAATATTCATGGATCTCAGCCCTTTATTGTATTTTTTAATTCAAGAGTAACATATTTAAATATACTGAAATCTCTAAAGTTGCAAATGAAAATCTTCCCACTCCCTAGTTGACTTATTTCCCTGAGGAAAAGAAAGTATTCTGCAGTTTCTGGCTTTAAACTAGAGTCTGTGTAACTGAAATTATTAGGGATGTTTCTAGCACTCCATGTAAAAATGTAGCTTCAACTATGATCTTTTCATAAGTGTGCAAAATTCCAAGGATTTTTCAGGAAGAATACTCCAGTCCCATTATCTTTTGATTTGTGGTCAGAGTATTGCTTGGGCATTTCCTGTGGTTGTGGTTGACCATTTTTGTTTAGAGAATTTTACTGTTCATTTGTCTGTCACTTAGGAGTCAGCTTCATTGCTAGGTGCCAATTATCAACCCCAGGGAAAAAGAATCCCCTGATTATTCCTTGTCTTCCAGAATAGATAATTCAACTGATTCCAGGACAGTAAGTCTTACAGGGACAAGCCCCGTGCTGTGATCAGATGGCACTGTTGTTGGTATTAGGCAATATCAAGGAGACATCTTGGAACCTCTGTCTCTCACAGCCACAATCCACAGTTGCTGTGGCTCACTGTTGATCCAAAGGTTCTGCTGCCAGGGAACGGAGCGTGCTTTAAAAAGTGTGGTCTCTAGTGTCAGTCAGGCCTGGGTTCAAATTCTGGATCCAAACCTGTCTGTTTGCCAGGCTGCCATGACAAATATCATACAATGGTTCGACTTAGCAACAAGAATTTATTGCTGATGGTTTGGAGGTCAAAATCATGGTGTCAGTAAGCCTTATGCTTTTTCTCGGGAGTCTGTGGCATTCTGGCACTGGCTTGGATCAATCCTTGGGTTTCATTGGCGTGTATCTCTGATTCCTGTCACATGGTGATTTCTCTCTCCTTGCATCAGCTCTTCCAGTTTCCACTGGCTTCTGGCTTCTGTGGGAAACCATCACCACGATGAAGATAATGAGCATATTCACCACCTCTGTACGTTTTCTCGTGTCCCTTTGTATCCCTTTCTCCCCCACTCATCTACCCATGGGTATCTAGACACTCCTCTCCTGTCGTAATAGATTTGTACGCATTTTCTAAAATCTTATGTAAATGAATCACATGGCATGTGGGTTTTTTCTTTTTGGCTTTCACTCAGCAAATTATTTTGAGATTCATCCATGTTGTAACGTGTATCAATAACTCATTCCTTTTTATTCATTTTTATTCCAAGAAGCTCTGGGTACAGAGTCAAAGAGACAGTGGCTAAATAGACTTAGGTATTCTGTTTCCTTTGGTATGAATTTCTCATTGTGAAAAAATAAATTGATATTCTGGTTCTATACATTAGTTTCTTTAGATTATTTGATGTGTGATATGGATTCATTCTTAGGACACCGACAAAATGCAGTTTCTTAGTGTGTGCTACTGAGAACCATAGAAAACTTTTTCTTATTTTAAAAATTTAACATACAAATATACAAACATTCTTGACATACAAACATTCCATACATGGTATACAACCAGTGGCTCACAATATCATCACGTAGTTGTGGAATACTGTTTTTTTTAACAAGTCTTTGATTTTTCTTTTTTTTTGCATGGGCAGGCTCCAGGAATTGGACCTGGGTCTCTGGCATGGCAGGTGAGAATTCTGCCACTGAGCCACTGCTGCACCACCCCTTTGATTTTTATTATTCAAAACAGTTTCATATGTTTTTATTTAACTTTCTGACTCTGCTTGTGCCTTCAACACTTCCACAACAATTTTCTGCTCCTCAATTAGGAAAACATGCTTGGTCCTGTCATGGACATATTTAGCATACATGGAACCACCATAGGCTCTGCCAACATGTTTTTTTATTTTAGATAACCTCATAAGAACCTTAGGACCTTCTTGGTATAAAGGTAAACAATTTTATTACCAGGGGTCTGGGACAGCCTAGCGTTTTTGGGAGAAGTATTGCAGGGTAGGCTACGATGGCACGTCAAATGCTAGACCATTGTGAATGGCTCTAGGTGCCATCCCTGGAACCACAGTATACTTTTAAGGAGATGAATATCATACTGTGGAGCCATTTTGAAAGAAAATTGTGGTGACCATGTATAATCTGCCTTGAAGGCCTCCTTAGAACTTAAGCTTCCATTTCTTCCCTTTGAATTTCTGTAGCTACTTGAAATTCTTCTGAATATCAGTAGTTGCTCTAAATTATTAACCAGGTTTAGCCACCTGGTCTCTGTCTGACACATGACCGCCCACTACTGGGAATTTCTTACCTTATGTTGCCTTCTCTAACAAAAGGTTGTCAAGCCTGTTTCCTTCAAAGACTTCTCTCCTTCCTACATCTCTTAGAGAAACGCATGTATCATTTCTCCTTCCTCTGCTGTCCGTGGGTAAAAATATATTATACACACAGTAGAAATAACACATTAGCAGTAGGGTTGTTGTCACACTGCCTGCTGATGAAACATCTTTTTTGAAAGGGACTCAAGACACACAAAAAAGCAAAGTTTTAATTAAAGATTATAATTATACAAAAACATGGATATTTACAGATTTTAAAATCTTACCCCAGAAGTTGAGCACTCCTTGAGTGCAGAGAAAGTTGTGGATGAAATTGTGTTCATTCATTCCTTGGGAATTGTCCATGGACATATATTCCATCAGTTGTGGTTAATTGCCCTATCAGCACCAAGATGAACTTGGGATTCAAGTTTATAACCATTCAAATGCAATCACTCTAAACCTATCGTGGTCCTGACTTGTACTTTCTCATTTTCACTGATGGGACCATTTTTTAGCAGAGCGTGCTATGTGAACTGGTTGAATGAAGTGCCATGAAAGTCTTTAATAAATTATAGGTGGATTTATGGGTTCTGCTCAGTGTCATGGTAGGCTGGCTGAAATGAAATGAAATGGTACATATTCATCCAGAAGGTCCAATGCATCCTAGTCATTAGGGAAAGGAGATTCACAAGTAAATCAGAATCTGTAAAGCAGAAGCTGTTTTTTTCTTTTCACCTTCATGTGCTTCACGGACAATTGTCCTTAGAATTGGGGAATCCCATCATAGTTAACGTGACATTCTTTCGAATTGGTTACTTAAGAAAACTTCTTCAGAGAACCCCAATATACTTTCTGCAAAATCATAGCACTGAGAGAACCCTAATAGTCAGCCCCAGTCTTAAAACAGGAAAGTGTCAAAGCAATCCAAGATGGATGGGACTTATTTCTATGCTTAACATTTCTAAGAGAAGATATTTCACAACTTCTTTTGTGGCAAGTGTTCCCCAGCATGTATTACTTTCACTACCTCCAGTGTCCTCAGTTAGGAGAAGGAGGCGATGACTGTGGATGAAATGTCAGAGCTGTTGCTGAGCGAGGCCACTTGCCACTTCTAGGGATGCCATTGGTTTTATCAGGCCATTGGGACTTTCCATCTTTTGTAAATAAACCTTTTGTGAGCTCTGCTCATGAGGAATAAATGTGAAGATGAATGAGAGTTAGGTTCTAAATTAAAAAGCAGTGTTTCCTTAAATTGAGGCCAGTGTTAGCAGAAGCAGTGGAGTTTGGAAATTACTGCTGAAATAGCTGAGATTATTAATGGAAAGTTCAGAAACCCTGGAGAATATATACACATTATGCAATATATGTACAATAATATGTATATGAAGGGAAAGAACTGCTGTAGCTGCCACCGAAAGCAGTTAAATGGACCTAATTTCTAATTGGATGATGCAATGCATTATGTCTCTCCTTCTCTGATATGGAGTTTCTTTTCCAGCCCTCTGTTTGGTATGATTAATTCCTAACGTTGATATATGCTACATATCCTCATGGAATTTGGTTGTTCAGTTTAGGTTGCTCAAGCCAGGGATGTAAACAATCACAACGTCCAGCTAATGACTAATGTTTTTGAAGCAAAACAGTGATGTGCTTAGCCAAAAGAAAATACTTCTCTTCCCGTTATTCTTTGTGCTGGTTTGAAAGGAAGTATGTCCCCTAGAAAAGCCATGTTTTGATCAAAATCCCATTTCATAAAGGCGGAGTAGTCCTTATTCAATACTGTATGTTTGAACTGTAATCAGAACATCTCTCTGGATGATGTGATTTAGTCAAGGGTGGCTGCTAAACTGGATTAGGTGACGACATGTCTCCACCCAATTGGGTGGGTCTTGATTGGTTTATTGGAGTCCTATAAAAGAGGAAACATTTTGGAGAATGGGAGATTCAGAGAGAGCAGCACCACAAGCAGAGAGTCCACAAGCCAGTGACCTTTGGAGATGAAGAAGGAAAACGCCTCCCATGGAGCTTCATGAAACAGGAAGCCAGGAGAAGAAGCTAGCAGATGACATGTTCGCCATGTGCCCTTCCAGATGGGAGAGGAACCCTGTGTTCACCATGTACCTTTCCAGATGAGAGAGAAACCCTGACTGTGTTTGCCATGTGCCCTTCTGCTTGAGAGAGAAACCCTGAACTTCATGGGCCTTCTTGAACCAAGGTATCTTTCCCTGGATGCCTTTGATTGGACATTTGTATAAACTTGTTTTAATTGGATATTTTCTTGGCCTTGGAAGTGTAAACTAGCAACTCATTAAATTCCTCTTTTTAAAAGCCATTCTGTTTCTGGTATATTGCATTCTGGCAGCTAGCAAACTAGAACATTCTTCTTCTAGAAGATCACTGAGAAGACTGGTATTTAATTTTGGAGGGGACTAGAAGAGCTTCCAGTAGATAGTAAAAAGTACAAAGAAAGATAGTCAAGAAAATGCACAGACTCCTATTTATTGGCAAAAATGATATTACTGCTTTGTGCCTAAAAAGATTTGTACAATGTTTCCAATTACCTAGGAGTCCATGTGTTTTCTGGTGCATTTCTGTGGCAATCCTACACTGTGTGGACAAACTAGCAATATCCTATGCATGGTGTTCTAGTTTGCTAGCTGCCAAAATGAAACACATCAGAGAGGGATTGGCTTTTAATAAATGGGGATTTATTTCATTAGTTCTTCAGAGGAAAGGCAGCTAACTTTCTTCTGAGGTTCTTTCTTACGTGGGAAGGCACAGGGTGATCTCTGCTGGCCTTCTCTCTAGGCCTCTGGGTTCCAACAACTTTCCCTGGGGTGATCTCCAAAGGCCTGGGCTGAGCTGTGAGTGCTGAGATGAGGTATGCTGAGCTGCTTGGGCTGTGCTACTTTGCGCTCTCTCACTTAAGCACCAGCCAGCTAAGTCACACATCATTCATTGCAGCAGGCACACTTCCTAGCTGGCTGCAGATGTAATCAGCAACAGATGAGACTCACGTACCACTGGCTCATGTCCACAGCAACAGAACTAGGTGCCTTCATCTGGCCAAGTTGACAACTGAATCTAACTACCACACATGGGATGGAATTGTCTCTCATCTTTCCTAATAAAATGAATCTGGACATTTGTTAGGGGTGTCAACTCTGAAAGCAGTTCCATGCAAGCATACAACATTGCTTTTAAGGGACTCCTGAGAAAATATCACACAAGAAACTGTTTCCTCATAGAAGGGCTAGAAAAGCCATTTTCAAAGATATTATGATGTGTAGTGGCCTCTCTGCCTGCAACACTTTCCTCTTACTTGGCTACCTGCAAAATCCTTATCAGATATCAAGCACAATTCAAATGTCTCTGTCCTCCCTTTCCTATGCAGCATTGCCCTTCCTCATGCCCTTAGTATATTTAATTCTTGCCTCACTTAAAAGACATTTCACATTATCTTACCAGAGGCAGTAGAACAAGTTTTTGTGGGCGTACTATATCCCATGAGCTGTGCTAAGTGCTTTAAGGGTACATCTTTATTACCACCTTATTTCTGTTTTAAAGATGAAGAAATAAGATAGTGCATGAAAAATGGTAAGTACCTGGCATGGAGTAAAAACTCACAGTAAATTAATAGAAGAAAATCATATTATGTTTGTGCATATTGATCTAATGGCCCTCAAAAGAGTACTTGGTGCATTGTAGGTATTCAGTAAATCTTGGATGAGGTGTGTGAATCTTCCCTTCGAGTTTGGAGTAGAGCAAAAGAAGTTCAGATTAAATAGAATGCAGTGCTTTATATCTTTTATAAAGTATTTTTCTAATTATAAAAATATAACAGAAGTCCTTTGGAGGAAACTAATGCTTCTTGTAAGATAATATATAGAAGAATTAATACTTTTCACAACCATCTATCACCCAGAGACAATAATTTCCCTTCCAGTCTTTTCTCTATTCATTTTTACTCTGAGATTTTACAGCTTCATATTTTACATTTGTGCTATTATAATATCATTTTTTCTTGCCATCACAAATTTTATAAACTTCATTTCTAATTTATATATATTTATAGATATTTATTCATCCATTCCTTTCATGCTAAGTATTTAGGATGTTTGCAATTTTTTCAGGAAGAAAATCTGCAATGAACATCTTTGGGCATGTGTAGGTCTTTGTGTGTGTGTATTTGTTTTTATTTATTTATTTATTTATTTTTGCATGGGCAGGTACCAGGAACCGAACCCAGGTCTTTGACATTGCATGACAGGCAGGAATCCTGCCCCTGCCCTACCATTGTCTGCCCCCTTTGTGTATATTTTTGATACTAATTGTTGGTATAGGAATTTCTAGAATGGAATCAGTGATCAATGCTTTTAGGCTCTTTTTATATATTGCCAGATTGCACCCAAGAGAGGGTATACCAATTTGAACTCACATCAGCTGTGTCTCATGACACATAGCATCATCATTAACCCTTACATGTTTGTTAAGTTGATGGTTTTAAAAATGACATTGAGCCAGACTCACAAGACTATATATTGTATGATTCTATTTGTAAGACATTCTGGAAAAAGAAAATTATGAGGGAAAAAAATTGGATCAGTGGTTCTAGGATCTGTGGGTGGGAGAAGGAATTGACAACACAAGGGCTTGAAGGAACTTTTTGGAAATTATGGAAATGTTCAATATTTTGATTTTGGTGGTAGTTTCATGACTGTATATATCTGTAAAAACTCATTGAACTGTGTACTTGAAATCAGTGAATTTTACTGTGTACAATTATATCCCAATAAACCTGACTTTAAAAATTGACATTGATGGGATATAGGAGCCAAGTTGGTGGCTTAGTGAGGTGTGGGATTTACTGTGTCCTCCAGAGCAACTAGTAAATAGCAAGGAACAGTACAGAACAACTGCTGTGGCCACATCAGTGACCAGACACACAGCGTACCCCAGTCTGGATAAGCTGGACCAGCTGCAAGCCCACCCAGAACCGTGAATCCCCCAAGCTGCAGCAGCTGGTGCCCCTCCCCTACAGGTGGGTTCCCAGAAGGGATAGAAAAGAGACTTTACTAGCAGTGGGGCTGAGTGCAACCAAGCTCCAATTGTGGAATTAATTAACAAGTTCTAACCACTAAAAATAGGTCCCTAGCTCAGCTGAACCTTGAGTAAAGCTGAGGTTCCTGGTTTTTGCCCCAGTGCAGAGGGGGCAGGGCTGACGGAAAAAGAAAAATCAAAACAAAACAAAAGAAACAGAGTTTTTTTTGGATTTGAAAAGGTCTGGGGCCTGAAGGAAAGGAGGGGGCATGTAGGACCTGTAGATACACAGAGCAATGTACCAACTTAAGCTCTTGATTGGCAAACCCAAGGAACAGCATCCTATTCTGAAAAGGATTTATTTTTCTCTCTTTTTTTGTGGCTGTATTCCTATGGCTTGACTGCTCTTTGGATACAACTGCAGGGCTTCTCAGGCTCCACCTGCCCCAGGCATGGGCAGAATTAAGCTTGTTTGTGAATTTGTCTGGAGCCTGTGCCTTCCCCAGGAGAGGGGTGGGGCCCAGCTCTGGTGAAATCCCTCCCTCAAGGAATTCAGACTCCAGGTTCTGGAAAACTGAAGCGATTAAAGCCAGCCTACAACCTCTCCTTTCTCTCAACCACATCCCCAGGGAGAGTCTGCTGATGTTAAAGGTACTGCATCACCTTATTCTGGTGGGACCCACAGGCCGAAAAGTGCCACATACTGGGCAGGATAGAAAAAACACAGAGTCCAGAGGCTTCATAGGAAAGCCTTTCAAACTTCTGGGTCTCACTCTCAGGGAAAACTGACCCAGGTGACTCTTTGCTCCTGAGAGGAGGCCAATTTGGTCTGGGAAAATCTGATGGGGGTCTATAAATACCTAAGTAGACCCTCCTTAGGGGGGAAAAGGCACCATATAGGCAGGGCAAGAAATAAGAAAACAAGAACTGAAAAATTCTGACCTGTTAAGCAAAACCTAAGCTAGAGATCCAGAATAAGCTGAACTGAATGTCAAAGAACAGATAGACAACAAAGTCATCTAGCAAGAATATCCTAGGTAAAAAAGTGAAAACAATCTCCAGAATAAACTAATTAAGGAAATTAAATGCCCAGACACCAGCAAAAAAGAATGAGTCCTATTAGGAAAATTGAAGATATGGCCCAAAGGAAAAAACCAACAATTCAAATGAGATACAGGAGTTGAAATAATTAATTCAGAATGTTCAAACAGACATGGAAAACCTCATCAAAAATCAATTCAGTTAATTGAGGGAGGACATAAAGAAGGCAAGGAATGAACAAAAAGAAGAAATCAAAAGTCTGAAAAAAACAAATCACAGAACTTATGGGAATGCAAGGCACAGTAGAAGAGATGAAAAAACAATGGAAACCTACAATGTTAGATTTCAGGAGGCAGAAGATGGGATTAGTGAACTGAAGGACAGAACATCTGAAATCCTACAAGCAAAAGAAAATTAGGGAAAACAATGGAAAAATATAAACAGGGCCTCAGGGAACTGAATGACAACATGAAGCACATGAATACACATATTGTGGGTGTCCCAAAAAAAAAAGAGAAGGGAAAAGGAGGAGAAAAACTAATGGAGGAAATTATCACTGAAAACTTCCCAACTCTTATGAAAGACTTAAAATTACAGACCCAAGAAGTGCAGTGTACCCCAAACAGAATAGATCCAAATAGACGTACTCCAAGACACTTACCAATCAGAATGTCTGATATCAACGAGAAAGAGAGACTCTTGAAAACAACAAGAGAAAAGCAATCCATCACATACAAGGGAAGCCCAATAAGACTATGCATAGATTTCTCACCAGAAACCATGGAGGCAAGAAGACAGTGGTATGATATATTTAAGATATTAAAAGAGAGAAACTGCCAACCAAGAATTCTATACCCAACAAAATTGTCTTTCAAAAATGAAGGGGAAATTAAAACATTTTCAGACAAAAAATCAGAGAGAATTTGTGATCAAGAGACCAGCTCTGCAAGAAATACTAAATAAAACACTAGAGACAGATAGGAAAAGACAGGAGAGAGAGGTGTGGAGAAGAGTGTAGAAATGAAGACTCTCAGTAAAGGTAAAAAGAAGAAAATTAGATATGACATATAAAATCCAAAAGGCAAAATGGTAGAAGAAAGTACTGCCCTTACAGTAATAATACTAACTGTTAATGGATTAAACTCCACAATCAAAAGTCATTGACTGGCAGAATGGATTAAAAAACAGGGCTCATCTATATGCTGTCTACAGGAGATGCATCTTAGACCCAAAAATAAACATAGATTGAAAGTGAAAGGTTGGGAAAAGATATTTCATGCAAGCAACAATCAGAAAAGAGCAGGAGTAGCTATACTAATATCCAACAAATTAGACTTCGAATGTAAAACAATTAAAAGAGATAAAGAAGGACACATGTATTAATAAAAGGAATAATTCAAAAAGAAGGCTAACAATCATAAATATTTGTGCTCTGAGATACATGAGGAAGCACTGAAAAGAGAAATAGAAACATCTACCATAATAGTTGGAGACCTCAACTCCCCACTCTCATCAATGGACAGAACATCTAGACAGAGGATCAATAAAGAAACAGAGAATTTGAATAATACAATAAATAAGCTAGACTTAACAGACATTTATAGACCATTACACCCCACAACAGCAGGATACACCTTTTTCTCAAGTGCTCATGGATCATTTTCAAGGATAGACCATATGGTGGGTCACAAAGCAAGTCTCAATACATTTAAAAAGATTGAAATCATACAAAACACTTTCTCAGATCATAAAGGAATGAATTTGGAAATCAATAATAGGTAGAGGGACAGAACATTCACAAGCATATGGAGGCTCAACAACACACTCTTTACCAGCGGGTCAAGGAAGAAATTACAAGAGAAATCAGTAAATATCTCAAGGCAAATGAAATGAAAACACAACATATCAGAATTTATGGGATGTAGCAAAGGCAGTGCTAAGAGGGAAATTTATTGCCCTAAATGCCTATATCAAAAAAGAAGAAAGGGCAAAAAAGAAGAAAGAGGAATTAACTGTCCACTTGGAAGAATTAGAGAAAGAACAGCAAACTAACCCCAAAGCAAGCAAAAGGAAAGAAATAACGAAGATTAGAGAAGAAATAAATGAAATTGAGAACATGAAAAGAATTGAGAAAATCAACAAAACCACAAGTTTTGATTTCTTTAATTTTTAAAGCAAAGCCTCATAATAGTAAACTTGGAAATACTGAAATAATTTTTAGTAAGTTCCACTTCAGTTTCTCTTAGGAATTCATGGATGTGATCTGGGCCTTTACAAATGAACAAAAGAGGGCAGACAACAGTGGCTGAGTTCTTGCCTGACATGCCAGAGACCCAGGTTCGATTCCTGGTGCCTGCCCATGTTAAAAACAAAAAAGAACAAAAGAAAGCAATTCCTCTGTTCTAGTTGTCGCCCTTCCTGAAAGAGGCTCATCAGGTTCATCTTCCCATCCTGATGGGCTGAGCAGACCCAAGCCTGTGCTTGCGGTCTAAAAATCACCATTCCTCTTTCCGCACCATCGCAGCAGTAATAACTGTTTAGGCACAGTGGCCTGCTAAATGATTTACATAAACAGAAATAGAATAAAATTCTATTAAAGAGAAACTTCATTCAACATTTCCCTCAGACCTCCAGTTTGGAAGATTTATTTTCTCTTGATTTATTCCATGTTTGGATTGAGGAAAAAATATAACTTTATTAATGCATTTCAGTGAATAATTTACCGAGTAAATATTTACTCAGTAAATATTTATTGAATGATTACTATGTGACTGGTCCTTTGCTAGATGCTAGACATACAATAAGACTCAGTTTGTGCCCTCATAAAATTTACTGTCTATTTGTGGGAACAGAAAGTGATTTAAAATATTTAAATCATTAAAATATTTGGAAATTATGATGAGAGACTTGAAAGGAAAAAACAGGGTGTTGTCCCCTTGCTACAAATGGGAATGTGAGGAGCGCAGTGTTCCCCTCTTCTTACTCCAGTCCAAGGAGTTTTATTTGCATCAGCTTCCAATACATTTTCACATCTGGAAAGATAGCAGCAGAAGAAAAAAGTATACAAACAAATGGCCTATGGAAATATAAATAAAGGCTAGAAACCGGGTTAGCTTGGGCAAGCGATTTAGTCTCTCTGAGCCTGTCTCCTCACTTATATAATAAGATAAATTGTCCTAGGGGTTGCTGTGAGAATTAGCAAAAATACATGAATGAGAGGCAGAAGAGATACTGGCCAAGGACTTAAAATAGTGCCTGGTTCATGGTAAGTCCTCAGTCGAGGTTGGAGTCTATTGTCAGGCGCAGGTCCTAACAGTAATATGAGTAGCTCTTCTTATATACTATGCCCATGTGGTCAGATCACCCTGGAACAGCCATAACCTTGGCACTAGGAATCCGAAGAACAGGGATGCAAAAACTTCTAACACCAATTGCAATACAGTTCTGACTCCACCCAGAGTTAGTTCAGACTCCACAGATGAAGGGCAAATTCTATAAGATTGTCCTCATTTCAGACACCAGCTGCAAGTTCTGGTTCCCAGGTCATCTGCATTTCTGACTAACTTGACTACAAATTTGGGGGTTCCCACCACTCCCTCAAGTTTGCTAATTCACTAGAACAAGCAACTCACAGAACTCAAGAAAAAGCTGAAGTTTTAGTATAGCAAAAAAAAGGGATACAGATCAAGACCATCCAAAAGAAGAGACACGTAGGGCGAGACCCGGGAGGGTCCCTAACACTCCCATGGAGTCAGGATGGGTCAACCTCCTGGCACATTTATGTGTATCACCTGAGCTTCAGAGCCCAGAGTTTTACTGGGATTTCATTACATGAGCATGATTGATTGAATTAATACCCATATGATTGTACTCAATCTCCAATCCTCCTCACTGAAGGTCAGGTTGATGTGACCTCACTCAAGCTCCAACCCTCTAATCACATGGTTGGTCTTTTCTAGCCTGGGAAGCCCCCACCCTGAGACTGGCCCCACCCTGAATCATCTCATTAACCCTATCAGGTGTGGTCCAGAGGGCCCACCATGAATAACAAAGGCATTTCTAAATCCAAAGATTTAGAGAATATCTCCCAGGAACTGGAGTCAAAGGCCAGCCAAGTTCTTTATTTTATGACAAGGGACGTGGTGCGAAGAGAGAAATGTGAGCCGTGCAGTGCAATAAACTTCCTGTGTAAAAAGGGTCAAGGATCTCATCTCAGTGCCAACCCCATTTGCCTTTCCTTGCTTTACTGGGAAGAATGACCTTGAAGGAGGGAGAACTGCACTCTGAGTAGATAGAACAGCTTTGGCTACAGCCCAGCTCTACCACCCAGAGGAGAGCCCTCTGATCTCTTGAATGATTTAGCTTTATTGCCTATTGCCTATCTCTCCAAATTGCCTTTAGGATGAATGTCCCAGCCAGAACCTATATAGAGGACACTGGCTTCCTGAGTACCTTGTGAGATGCGGATACTCTTTTCCTTTGTGAAACATCCTTCAAATTGACCATTAATGGAAGCTGTATTTTGCACCTTACAAAAAGGAAATTACACTGCATTAGAAGTTCTGCACTCTGGCTAAGGCAGTGAATTAGACGAGGGATACAGGCTGGGGTGCTTTCCTACTGGGCATAATACCCAATTTATTTTCATTTACATTAATTTCTCTACATCACTGACTACAAGAGGCATTAAACTGTTAAATGCAAGCAATTCCCAATGGCTCAACACAAATAGAAATGTTTAATGAATAATAATAAAAAAGGAGCCTATGGATGAAACCAATATGCAAAATTGTAAGAGTATGTTAATCAACGTTTCCCATTGCATAGGACATGACATTCTTTTCTTTCTTTTTCTTTCTTTCAGTTTTCCTTGAAAAGACAAAGCAAATACATTTAAATGAAACACTGAATAGAGTCCTATGGTATTGGTAACACAAATAATAAAATACCTGGATATAAGTGCCTTTTTCTGCATGAGAAAAGATTAAAATCCTACTACCTCTCTGCTGCAACGATGGAGCAGTTGGACTGCTGGCATGAAAAGGATTTTAATTTATGCATCTCATCTCAGTATCAATTACATCTACCTGATGTCTTCCCAGCTTCGTTGGCCTGTTAGTAGGGAAGTCAGCTTAGAAAAAAGAAATGATGGCTTTGCAGGGGAAGCTCGTCAACACCTCATTCTAAACCTTCTGGTTTCTTGGAGTTACTATGACCAGGCGCAGAGTCGTAAAGTCTCAATTAAACTGTTCCCACCCCCCGCCCCAGTCCTCCCCTCCCCTCCCCCCAACAACACTTTATAGTGTGCTGTAGTGAGAAGAGATTTGCTGGTAAGAGAAATCGAGGTTGGAATCCAGGCTCTCTTCTCCGCAAACAGTGTGACTGGGTGAAATCATGTTAACAGCTCTGGTCTTCAAATTCCTTACCTATAAAACTAGCAACAAAACCCTGTCTTCCATGGGTATTTCTAAGATTCTGGTAGTAAAATTCAAATAATAAAACTAGAGAGAGGAGGGAAAGCAGCTGAACATGAACAGTGGTTTGTTTTTCCTCCCTATTCTTTACTTTTCCATATTTTATACGAGCAGCATCTTCACTGGGGAAATTACTGTGGAAAAAACCTCACGTTGTTCCTTTGTTTGAGCTCACACAGATTGTAATAGTATCTACTGAATAATAGTTCTTGTTCCTCTGTCCTATCCAATCTTCCTTTCTTGCTTCCTCTTTTGAAAAGAAAACAAATACTAGTTTTATTTGTATTAGTTTCTTATTGCGGCTGTAAAACAAGTTCCTGCAAATTTAGTGGCTTAAAACAAGACAAATTTATTCTCTTACAGTTCCACAGATCAGATTTTTGAAATGAGTTCTATGGGACTGAACTTGGAAGTGTCAGCAAGGTTGGTTCTTTCTGGAAGCTGAGGGGAGAATCCATTTCTTTGTCTTTTTAGCTTTTAGTGGCTGCCTGTATTCCTTGGTTTGTGGACCCTTCCTTTAGCTTCGATGCATGTCACTCTTGTTCCTGCTTCCACTATTACCTTGCCATCTTCCATATAAGGAGCCTTGTGATTCACCCAGATACCTCAGGACGATCTCCTCATCTCAAGGTTCTTAATCGCATCTTTAAAGTCCTCTTTGCCATATAAAGCAACGTAGTCACAGTTTCTCGGGGTGTGGACATAGGGACCTCTGGGGGCAGGGGACCTACTGCATTGGGCTTATATAAGAGATGAGGGATCAAAGAAAAACTGGACACGGAAAAAATAACAGCAAAGTCCTTATTAATGTGAATTAACAACAACAACAAAAAGCCTTGTGTATAGAATATCTGTTTTCATTCTTACAGATTGGAACTTCACTGGACCAAGTGTTCTGGCAGAAATTACAAGGTGTTTGGGTCTGGTGTGAAGTGTTCTGTTAAAAAAATTTGCTTGTGAGGTATGCAACTAGGTGAAAGAAAGGTAAGGACTGTTTGTTGAATGAAATGTCAGAAACAACAAAAGACAAATATTATCGTGCCTCAATCATATGGACTAACTATAATAGAAAAACTCAGTGAACTGAAGTCGAGAGTATGGGTTATCAGGTTGGGGCCTATTGTAACGGTTTGTAGGTTCTTACAGCATCACATCTACTCAGGAGTTGTAAGTGTTATTTCTAAATTCTGAGATACTGAGCTATTTATATGTAACCTGGTTGTCCCCAGAAACTTCAGGTATTTATGTGACACCTGAGACTCAGAGTTGGAATTCTGAAGCTATGAAAGTCAGCATTACCCCATACAGGAACTGTTTAAAAAGTTGAAAGGGGGATCAGACTTAGACTAGAGATACGAATGAAGCTGATCTGGATAGGACTGGGGTAGATCAGAATAAAGGGTAAAGGATCATATCATCCATATTTTAAAACTTCAACTTCTGTATGAGACCAAAGGAAAAGATGTTTACTTAGTGCAAGATTTATATTTTGGGTAGCACATTATTTGATTTAACTTGTATGGTCAGCTGAATTTAACACCATAAGTACATTGAATCTTGAAGAGGGCACGAGATCTTGTTAGTTTGTCCAGGTTAGTGTGATGCCCTGATATATACCAGAGTAATTTGGTCAGTGAATAAAGAAGTATTTGCAAAGTCCCCTTGGGGGACTGGGGAGAAAGGAGGAAATATTCAGCCTCCCCATTTGGAGAATTCTTGATTTTCTTGCAAGCAGTGGGGACAACAAATTCAATAGACTGACACCTCAATCTTGGGGTTTGCCCCTATGAAACTTATTCCTACAAAGGATAGGCTAAATCTACTTATAATTATGCCTTAGGGCCACCCCAAGAACCTCTTTTGTTTCTCAGATGTGGTCTCTCTCTCTCTCTCTAAGCCATATTGGCAGATGAACTCACTGCCCTCTCTTCTATGTGGGACATGACTCCCAGGAGTATAAATCTCCCAGGAAATGTGGGACAGAACTCCTAGGATTCTCTGGAACCCAGCATCATGGCATTGAGAAAGCTTTCTTGACCAAAAAGGGGAAGAGAGAAATGAGAAAAAATAAAGTTTCAGTGGCTGAGAGATTTCAAACAGATACTAGAGGCTATCCTGGAGGTTATTCTTATGTACGATATAGATATCCTCGTTTAGTTTATAGTGTATTGGAGTAGCTAGAGGGAAGTGCCTGAAACTGTTGATCTGTGCTCCAGTAGCCTTGACTATTTTTTATTTGTTTATTTTTTTGCATGGGCAAGCACCGGGAATCAAACCCAGGTCTCTGGAATGGCAGGTGAGAATTCTGCCTGCTGAGACATCGTGGCCTGCCCCGGGAGCCTTGATTCTTGAAGACCATTTTATAATGATATAGCTTTTACGTTGTGACTGTATGATTGTGAAAACCTTGTGTCTGATGTTCCTTTTACCGGGGGTATGGACAGATGAGTAAAAAATATGGATAAAAATAAATAAATAATTTGGGGAAAAAAAGTTAAATTGGGTAGATTGAAATACTAGTGGTCAATGAGAGGAAGGGGTGAGAGTTATGGGATGTATGAATTTTTTCTTTTTATTTCTTTTTCTGGAGTTATGCAAATGTTCTAAAAATATTCACGGTGATGAATACACAACTATGTGATGATATTGTGAGCCACTGGTTGTACACCATGTATGGACTATATATGTGTGACTATTTGTCAATAAAAGTATTTTTTTTAAATTAAAAAATTTTACTATACATTAAAATGAAAAGCTATCAAGATGCTTCTCTCAAAATTTCTAAAATTATTATTGTTTCTTTGAAATGTCAATTCTTACTGTTAAAATATACCAGAAAGGCTTGTGTCAGAAACTGCACCTTGATGCAAATGCAGCCTGTTTTCTCCAGCATGGTGCTAAGATGTGCCAAGAATGATTTTTTTAAAAAAACCAAAAAGGTTCAAATTATATTTTTTGTTATAAAAATGCCACAGTTTATTAAACTAACTTCAGGAATGGATATAATCATATTTTATCTATTATTAATGAGATTTTTTCCTTCATGTGATCATTATAGGAATGTGCCTTACATCTCACACAATAACAACCTGAAATAATGAGTTGCCAGCATGATATTTTCTTTGTGGTGAGGCATACCTATAGGGTTGAATTTCCTTTTTCTTATAAAAACAACAATATACAGTAAAATTTTAGACAGACAGGTGTAAGTTTTATTTTTAATATAATGATTCCTGCTTAACGTCTTTACAGTTAAGATTTGCTGCAGAGCCAACACAAAAAAATGATTTGCAAACTGCATTTTACTACCTATACTGATGATCCCAGAGTCCTAAATACTCATGTAACTTTCTAAAACATACACCACCGTGTGTGTGTGTATGAGAGAGAAAGAGAGAGAGAGAGAGAGAGAGAGAAAGAGAGAGAATCAGAGATGTTTCTGCTTATAGATTGATTTAAAGAATTCTTTTTCCTCATATACAGCCTTTTAACTGCAATCACTTTCCTTCTGTAAGACATAGGTTCAGAAATGACATACATCAAACCTTTGTGACCAGAGGCAGAAAAAGATCCCATCCTAAATATTTTAGCTTCCAATAGCATCCTTTTTCAGCAGGTTTTTAGAAATGGTTGTACTAAGGCTTGCCCATGAAATGCTATTTAATCCTTAATGGAGTCAAATTTTACAGGGAGCAGTCACCTGGAGACCAGCTTGGGCAAACTGAAGTGTCAGAAATGAGAGTGAATGCAGAAAAAAGGGATGAGACCAAGGTATCTGAGCACTTGACAGCAGGAAAATCAGTTGGAAAAGTTCAAAGTTGGTCAATTAGAACCTTCATTCTTCAAATGATTGTTTCCCTTAATTCCACCACTCTCTCCCTTTACGCCAGGCTCCACCTCCTCACAATCTGCTTCCTCCCAACTCTGCAATGTGGCTTTCATTCTACTGCCTTGGTCTCTGAACAGTTTCCAGTGGTCTCTGCCTTGAATTTTATCTCTCTGTGGCATTTGGTGCTGTTGACCAGTTGCCGCTTCTGGAGACACCCTCTCCTTTAGCTTCATCAGCACTGGGCTTTCCTGGTTCTTCATTTGACCTTCTTGCTTTGCTGGGCAGGATCCTTTGTCTCCAACCACCCCTGAAAGGTCATCATTCCCCAGGCTTCTCTTCTTGGCCAGCTTCCATGATTCCATGATTCTTAAACTCAGATATTGAGAACTCCCAGGTCTATATTTCTAAACTCATTCTTGCTAATGAGATTAGGACCTGAATTTTTTACCCATTTGCTGGATAGCGCCACGTGAAAATTCTAGCAGCATTTCAAACTGTACAAGTCCATTGTTCATTTTGTTCATTTTTTTTGTTCATTTTTTTGTTCATTTTGTTCATTGGCTTCTCTCCTCTCTCCTTCTCCTGTCTTCAACTACTCTGCCCTTGCTGTCCCTCTTGGCTAATGGCATCAGATAGCCTCTAACTTCTTCACTCTGGACACATCTTTGTCTCCCTTTGCAATTCCTGAATTTTGCACTTTCTTGTTTTCTCAGGTAACTTATGTCTATTCTGATGTCAAAAGTAACTTCATAAAACACTGGTTGAATCAGTACACTCCTGTTAGCACTATTTCACATAATAGTTGCTCAGTAAGGGTTGCTTCGCTACTTCCTTAACCTTAGTGGATTTATCTGGTAAATTAAAAGGTTTAGACTACATAGTTCTAAATTCCTGCCTTTATCTGATATTTTATCTGACTCTAAGAAATAAAGGATGGAATTTTTATTGGGGATTTTCATTTGACTTCTGCCTGAAAACCTTATCACTAATCATTCTGGGCCCAGGCCAGAACCCTGTAGGACCACTTTCTACAGGGTAGACTATTTGAAACGTCTTCTTCCTAACTATAAAATAAGGAGGTTGAAACAGTAATCTCTAAAGGCCCATTCTTCTTCTAAAACCTCCCTGTCTCTTTGGACCATCATTTATAGGCTGAATTGGGATTTTAAAATGCTTTCTCTCATAGAATTGCATACTTCTTTGTGTGTGTGTGTGTGTGTGTGTGTATTATGGTTTTTCTTTGATGAGGACATGTCTCTCAGATCTCTAACTTCAGGGAGCATAATTGTCCAAGGCCGCAGCTGCAGGCTTCTAAAATTCATTCCTGCATTTTTGCGAGGCCACAGGCTGCAGCCAGCTAGTGACTGAGTGTGGCAGGGATACAAAGCAGGTTCTTTCCTGGGAGATGCAAGACTCCACTGACCGATGACTTTGGCCCCAGTGGCCTTGCTGAACTTGTCTTTGAACTGCACTGCAGTCTAAAATGCTTCCCCTCAATCTTCCTTCCTCCTCTTTTCTTTCATTCTGGGTCAGACCTGGGCTACCTTCTGACAGCTTTCCCAGCCTCTCCTGGCTCCCTCCCCATTTTCTCCCACAGGAGGTTACCCTAATTAAGTCCTCCCACACCTTGCTGTCTGCTCCTTGGATGACCTCAACTAAAACACAATCTATATATGGTGTAATAAGAAGTCCACTTTCTTTTTATCCTCAAGGAACTAGAAAACTTGGTCTAGTTTTAGCATCATCTGTACATCTGCAACCAGTCCCTCAGATTCCTTTTTCCATAGCACAAGCATCCATTCTCCTTTTCCTAAAAACCAGCAAAATGTTTTTCCCTAAATGACAAAAGTACATAACATTCGTGGAAAATATACATATGTTGAAAGAAGAAAATAAAATTATCTATACAACCATAACCCTTACACACTGACTTCTTGCAGATCTCTTCTATGACAAATTGGAAATTCTTATATAGTAATAACAAGTAAAAGTTGATACATATAGTAGTTTAGTGGGGAGGCTGGAAAAATTTTCCTATCAAGGGACAGATTAGTAAATACTTTGGACTTTATCAGCCATAGGGTCCCTGTGTCAACTTTTCAACTCTGCCCTGGTAGCGTGGCAGCAGCCATAGACAATACGTAAATGTGAGCCTGGCTGTGTTACAATAAATGTTATTTACGAAAACTGCTAGTGAGTTAGATTTGGCCTTTTGTCTACCAACCCCTGATTTAGTAAAAGAAAAGGTCTTGTTGGAAAATTTAATCTGTGGCTGAAAGGCATTTTCAGATCCCATTTTAAGGACCCACAGGAACCTGTGGAAATTAACCCAAGAACTTTAGTAAAGTGGCAGCTGGAGCACAGGGCCCTTGACATGACAAGGGGGTTCCCAGGCAACAGAGAACAGTGAGGAATCTGCCAGCAAGATGCTGATCCAGCCACGTCCTAAAATGTATGGGAGGCTCCTGTTTCTATGGAACTTTTCCCGGAAGGACTATCCATGACTTTAAGTTGGAATGACTAAGCTGACAGCTAAATTCTGATCTTTTGCTGTTGTCAAGCATGAGTTAAGTAGGTTCCAAACCCTTCCTAATGTGCTTTTCCCATTTAATTTTGTGGCTGCATAAACTTTCATAGCAAATAATGAGTCAAGGCTGCAGCCCAAATGTTATGGACTCTTTATGTATCTGGAGAGCCTGCAGAGTGAGGCTCTGCATTCTAATGACCTGTTTAACCGGGTACTGGCTGGGCAGCTGGGCCAAGCAAGCTTGTTTTGGCTTGAAGAGGGATTCTACAGAATGCAAGGGGAACCCACCAGAGAGTTCCTTGGCCTCGCTGCTGCCCTCCCCTCTCTATGGACATGCTTTTCCCCAAGATCTGACAGCTGCTCCTCTTGGGTCAGAGTGAATTTGTCCCTCAGCTCGAATTCTGACTCTGGCTGACTTTACTTGAGTGTTGAAGGATAAATTCCTACCTAGGAGTCCTGTTTTCAACATCCACACTTGATATCCCTATTTGTCCATGGAAATGAACATTGACTACCCATTTTCTGGCCCATCTGCTGAGATGGCACTGTGCCTGACTCCTGGCAAGGCAGGCATGCTCCAGAGAGCTGAGGTTTAGTGTGTTCAGAGGGATGGCTATGAGAGGAAGAGGGGACTGGGAATAGAAAGGGAAATGCTGCTGTAAGTTGCTTTTTCTTGCATTGTGCTCACCCACAGACTCTTGGCCTCATGTCAGCTGACTCCTTCCAGGAGTCAAACCCTTTAAAAAATCCAGACATGAGAACTACAAGTCTGCGTCGCTGCTTGGAGTTAACAGAGTGAACTGAATGTTGGAATCCGGTTTCAGTTCTCTCCTCAAGCATAAACATCTAGAGAAGCCATCACTCCAGATTTGGTTTAAGATAACACAGACTTAATTGTAAAAAGCAGTTTGCAAAATGATATAGCATAGTATTACCCCCTTAATATAAAAGGTGGGTAGTAGGATTATAGGCGATTTTTTGAAAATTTGTTTTTTATTATGTGCTTTTACATTTTTTCTACAATAGATAGATGGGTGACAAAGAAGTAAAGCAAAACAAAAACACCCATAAAATATTAGGTAGTATGAAAAGACTTTACTGAAAGACTCAAACTTTGGCCTCAGGAAGAATTTCCAAGCTCTCTGTAAAATGTCTGGGTGGGTGTTGGCAAAGTCGAATCTGGTTCTTCAGGAGAAAAAGGAAAAAGGACCTGGAAGCAGAGGGATAGTGCAGTGGCCGGAGCAGAAGAGCATGCAATGCTGATTCTGAAAGAGGAGGGGGCCCAGGGAATAGGAGCAGAGCCAGACCTCTGGAGAGTCAGCAGTGTCTGCTCCTCTGAGAAGCCTTCCCTTGTTGCACCCTCCTTCCCCATCCCCAACCCCAGCTGTGGTCATTTGAATTATATACCCTAGAAAAAAACATGTTCTTAGTCCTGTTCCTGTGAGCGTAAACGCATTTGAAATAGGACTTTTGGAGATGTGGTAAAGGCATGGCCAAGTGAATCAGGATGGGTTCTCGATCCTGTGATTGGAATCCCTATGAAAGAGAAAGCCATGAAAAGAGCCAGAAACTGATGTCCACAACCCGGAAGAGAAAGGAGAAGCCATTGCCATGTGTGGGGAAAACCAAGAGGTTGAGGATTGCAGGCCAAGTAGAATGCTAACGAACTCTCTCTGAAACCGTGAGTTAAGTCAGGTGTGTTAAGTCAGTCCGTGTCATAGTATTGCTGTAACAGCTACGAAACTAAGACACCAACCTTCTCTGGAAGAGTTGGTTGTTCCGTTTCCGCCTCCACAGAAAGCTTTTGCAGGCTGCTATGGGCGCAGACTTCCCATTGTATGTAGAGCCCATTGATACCTTCCATTCCCTCCCTCGAAGGGGTGCCTGGGTTCTGAGGAAAGGAATTATCCTGTTAGTGCTTAGAAGAGAACCTGGTTCATGGTGAGTGTCAAAATAAATCTCCTTCTTTCTCCAGCCAGAACACTAATTTTTATAGATGTAGACTGGCAAGAGGTGGAAGAAAGAAGAAAAATGGCGTGATAGCAACAGGTTGTAGTCCAAGGTGATGGAGAACTATCTACCACAAATTACTGAATCAGAATCTTTTGGGATGCTGAGCCAGGAATCTATATTTTTAATAAGCACCCTAGCTGATTCAGATTATCAGCTAGGATTGGGGACCACGGACAACATGATTTATCAGGTCTCTTCCTGCTCTAAAATTAGATAATACCCTGTTACCCCTCTTAGCCGTGGTGTTCCTATGAAATCCTTGGATGTTTCCCGTTTAGATGGAAAATAGACTTGATGTTAGGCATGGGGTCATTAAAGGATTCCACATGAAATAGCGAGTTAAAGCTTAAGGGGTTTGTTGCTAGAAAAGAATAGATTGACGGCAAAGGGAGAACAGGCAGGTGGGAGCCAGCGAAACCTGCTAGCGAAAGAGAAAGGAAAAATGGCTCCAACTCTCTTTCTGTCAGCTTGGAAAAACCCGCCAAGAGGGGTGGGGGTAACGTGGGGCTGCAGGCATCACCTGGCGATATCAGGCTGGTGCAGATCATGACTTCACCCTCATGGTTATCTCGTCTGGCCTCTGGCGGGTGGGATGTTGGCACGTTTATGCTCACTCTCTTGCTCACTATCTATCAGGTCCTGTGAGAGGAGCTGCTGAGGGAGAGACACTGAAGGGCCCCATGTCACAGAACCCATTTTGTGTGTTAAGGTTGATTTTCTGAGACCTGACACTTTCAAGACTGGCTCATTGTAAAATTCTCACTATTGGAGCCAGAATAGTATAGCAAATTGTATCTATTAACTGTGGTTTTCTTGTTTTTTTTTTTTTAGTTTGTGCGGGGGGGAAATGGGAGCCCCCCGCCCCAGCACACCTTAAGTACTTTGCTACCCCATTGTCTTTACTCTGCAACTTTGCTGTTGATTTTATCAGCATAAAATGCAAATCTAGATAGAGTAATACTAGCTATAGTTTATTTTACCAAAAAGTGTTCCTGGCATTCTTTTGACAATATTGCATTTAATTCACCATAAATCTTGCAAGATAAGTATCTACCTCGTATGTTACAAATAAGAACATTAAGTCATGGCTTGAAGAACTTGCCTAAGATCATATGGTAATATGAATCTCTATTTGTACGCATACAATAACATCAGAATTTTAAGTCTAAATGAAATCTGATCCAATGCCCTCATTCTCCAGATTCATAAATGGGGCTGAGAAGTTGTGTCTAGCAAAGGACCCAGGATGGCCCTGGGGTCAGAAACCCTGTCCCTTGACTCCTACTCTAATGTGCATGGAGAGACTCCCTAGACATTCTTTCCTGTCCTCTAAGCTAGGCTGTGAACTTCCTCTGGGTAGGTTCTCATTTTATGCCTCAGTATCCTATTGCGTCTGACATGTAGTTAGGTATATAATAGGTGTGATTGTGAAAGGGAGTGCAGATGAGAGGAAGGAGGAATATCTGATTTGCAGGAAGACCCCTCTCAAAGAGTTTAATTTGTCTCTATAAATGCAAGTGGTAGTAGTTTTTCCTATTAATATTGGATTTCTTCAGACCTCTCTCCTAGAAGGAAAACACACCAATCTCAAGGAGAAGACCGATTCCACATCGCAGGCGAATGCATTGCTGGTGAGTATTTGGTGAGGGGCAACAGGAGACTGGAATTAGGGTCAAGCTGTTGGCCCAGAAAAGTTTATATCAAATCACAAAAAGAGTCCAGAAGTTATGATATTGTTGTATTCCCATTACACATCAAACCTGAGTCCAGCCTAAGAACATGAAATCATTTCTTTGGAGACAGAAAACTGTCCATGATGCAACAGGTGGGAAATAGCTTCATAATTTTCAGATGAGTCTACTTTCTTTGCTAATGTCTCACTAATTATCATGTAGCTTTAACATTGAGCCATAATTATTATCAGTTAATTAGACCTTAAAATGTATCTTTGATAACATCTTTGACATTTAATTATGTAACTGGTAACTTATGAGTGTTACTGAGAGGATATATGACTTCAGTAAAATGTAATTAGATCCCATTTTTGTTTCTTGATATTGATATTGATTGCGATAATAGTTGTAGCTTTTACAGTTTATATGGAGGTGGTCACATTAAATTGATAGTCTATAAAACAAATGCGCATCTTAAATATTTTTAAAGCATATTAAAAAGGGAGAGGCTGTGGGGAAAGGCAGAGTGAATCATCAGTCTTGATGTCATTTAGCAAAAGTTCACAATAAATAAGTTGCCACTTTCAAGTCAGCTTTTTACCCGAAAACAAATAATACCGAAAAATTTACATCATAAAAAATTAATTCCTACTGTTGGAAAGGAGCGAACAAAACTACCAAACTGTTTTCAACATTATGAAAGTAATAAATATATTTGCCTCAAAATGGTTTGCACATCGACTCTTATTTTAAATGTACTAGTGTATATTGAGGAAGGGTGTGGTTAGTCTTTTGTAAAATGAAGAGTCTCTTTTAAAAATAATGTGTTTAATTTCCTCTTTGTAGGAGAATCAGAGCTCAGCTAGACATCAGGTCTTTATCCAGCATTGGCTAGTGGGTACTAAGCTTCTTGAGAGCAAAGCTCTGCCCCTTTACAATTTAGTATTATTTACAAATTCTGTGTGGTGGTTTGTACATAGCAGGTATTTAATATTCTTTATTTGTTGAGTGAGTGAGTGTGGGGGAAATTTAAGAGACTCTCTACACTTTTGCCATGCTATGGGGACAGTGAAACGTGGATTAAGAAAAGAGCTTAAGATTCTATGTGAAAGGAGACTTAGAGCCTGGTGAACTGGTGGATTCTCCAGTACCAAGGAACCTGTGGATGTACAAGGAGTAAGTACAGAATAGGGAGGAAAACTTGGACAGCACGACCAGCTATCACAATAAGCTATGTGCAACATATTTAGATCTGAATTTATACAACTAATCTAAGACAGGTAGTTGGATTGATTTATATAGTTTTAATTCCATGCCCTGATCTGTAATAAAAATGTAATAAATTAGTTGAAATTTTAGGTTCTTTTTGAAATGTAGCACAGATGAGGACACTCATTGTGTAAAGCCACAAAGAATGAAAGAACATTTCTGAAACCACAGAAGTGTGCTGCATCAATCATTAACTGAGAATTTTGCAAACACAGTTCTCACGTTTAAATTCAGATTAAATAAGAAGACATTAAAAACATATTTTTGATAGTTTTGCTGTTCACAGAATAGCAACTACCTCGATGTCTAAGTAGCCATCCATGTTCCTTCCAAGGACAGTGTACGATGACACTTAACTGCTTTTCTACTTTTTTTTGTTTTTCTTTTTATAAAATGAGTTTTCTTATCGAATCCAAACTACTTTGATTTGAATATTTGTGTAAACCAATTTTTTTCCCCTGAAAACAGTGGTTCTTGCATAGAAAGAAAGAATGGGGAAGTTGGCACACCTGCACAAAGAGCTGTGTCCTAATCTGCAGGGTTTAGTGGGAAAGAAAACTAGTCAAGAGAATGAGGGAGCCTAGTAGTGTGATCTCGGACAACTTATTTAACATCTCTGAGACTATATTGTCACCTGTAAAATGGGGCAATTAATACCATAGGTGCAGGGTTTTTGTTACAAGAGAATATATTTGTAAAGCATATACCACCTAGTTGCTGCTTAATAAGTGGTAGTTAATTTTCCTTTTATAATTGTAAGGACCCAAGATGCAAATTGCAATGCCAGTAAAAAGGGAAACAAACTGATTTAGCAATGGGTAATATAGAGAAAGAAATAAAATCAGAAAAATGACATTGTTTAGCTCACAGAGACTGTAGATACACTTCAGAAAAGTAGTAATTGTGTTTAGCTGAAGCAACTCAAGTAAGGAAGAAGGGAGTGATATGCAAAGGAACCTGGACCAGAGACAGGAGATCTGGGTTCCAGCCCTATGGCTTCTCTGGATTGTGTAATTTGAGACAAATCACTTAAAGATGAATCACTTAATCTCTGAAATTCCTTCCAGAGCTACTCAAGGTCTTTTAACAAAAGTCCTAGAAATGAGAAGAGTAGAGTTTGGAATCAAACAAAAGGAGATCTGGTTTTTAATCTCAAGTCTTTGAGACTGTTTCTTTCTATAAAATGGTATAAAAGTCTGTGTTTTGGTGGGGTTATGGAGAAGAACACATAAAGTAATGTATGAAAAGTACCTTACACAATGTGTTTAGCGCTCCTTCTCTTTCTCGAAATATCAGGCTAAGTCACAGTAACATGTATGCAGTAGGCCTTCAATAAGTGTAGGGTGATTAATGAAGATGTCCTTTGTTTCTCCAAGGCCTGACATGCCCAGAGAGCGCTCCCTTCCAGCCTTTTGTGGGACTTTGCCTGCCATGTTCCAAAATTCCTTCTACTTGTGTATTCCCAGGTTAGACAACCAAAGCAGAGCATCGCCTGAAGAAGGTCGTTTGTTACCTGAAAGAGGTAAGAGAGTTTAGGGGTATTTGTGTGTGTGTAGATTTTTTACTATTTTGTTCAACCAGATTAGTCCAAAAAAGCAGTTTCATAGGAAAATAAAGAAACATTCCATAAGAGAAGCACTAGAGTGCAGTAGGAGGCTTAGAGTCAGCTATGCTTGATTTTAATTTTTTTGTTCTGTCCACTTAATCTTTCTGAGCCTCAGTTTCCTCAAATGTAAAATAGACCTAATAACAGTTTCTATCTCATAGCATTATTGTGGAGATTAAATGAGGTGGTATTTGTGATGCTTCTTGTACAATACTTGGCATGAAATAAATGCTTAATAAATAGAAATAAAAGGGTCTTTAAGATCATTTCAGGCCAAACATACTTTTATAGATGAAGAAAGTGAGGCTCAGAGAAAGTGAGGCTCAGAGGAATTAAGTACCTCAATCTAAATTGCTGCACCAAAGGAAAAATAGGTTCTTGGTCTCCTGAGTCCCAAGTCCAGGACTCTTTCTACTTTACCATCCTTCCTAAGTTATTATTTAAGAATTGTTGTGACATTCCCTAAGTCACTATTTTTATTAAATACATGTATCATATTTTTGAGGAATTTTCTAGTCACAATGCTTAGTAACTGGGAATCCTGAATGACAAAAAAATAAAACTGCTTTAGATGGTACTTAAGATTTTATCAAGACAGAAGTAAGAGAATTAAATTCTTTTACAAAACCTGAGTGCCACCCCTGGTGCTGGGGCTATGTAATTACATTTCATTGAAGTTTTGCCCATTTGTGTCAAATGTTGATAGAAATTAAACAGTAGTCCCCCTCTCCCCAAACAAAACTTCCATGCACATTATCTGGATAGGAAATGGGAAGTTACAATCCAGCGACTACGTAAAGCATACAAAATAGATAGCAGAGTCAGTCACCTTTTAATAGAAAGTAATCCATTTCTGAGAAACCATCACCAGCAGTTTGGCACAATTGAACTTCGTCTTTAACCTTTTGCAATGATTTATGTGATTAGGCCACTGGAGGAAGTGGTTTTCAGCAGCCTGATTAAAACACTTTGAGGAAATAATTTCTATCTTCAAGCACCTTGCATGCAGTTTTTTTTCCCCAAGTGTTTGTACTTTCTCATCAAAGGGAGAGCCAAGAAGTGGAGAATATTATCTTTAAATATTGTCTCAGACAAGAAATGAAAGATCACAAAACAGCACAAACTCAGGATACTGGTCTTTAGGAGACCTGTGCAGCGTGGTTTCTTGCCAATAAACCCCAGGACTGGGTGTGTGCTAATTCAGCATTTCCCATATTTGGGAATTTCACCCACCTATAAGGAATTTGTTTTTATTTAAAGTTAGGAGACCTACCAAATTTTAAATTTTACCAAGCAACAACTTATGAGAAACAAAAACAAAAATGCATGATCATCATCCATTCAGAACCAATAGGAAGGACATAATTTTATAACAACAGACAATTTTATCTGAGAAAATACAATTATTGCGTTAGTATTTGTTTTTATTCATTTGCCAGAAGGCAAAATTGGGCTATGGACCAGTTTTAGACTTCCAAGCTATTTCAGACTAATTCTAGACCAAAAAATTCAACTCTATTTCTATATTTGCCACTGTACCTCAAATTATGTCCAGAGGTTCCCAAATAGTCTTCAAAATCAGTGCATTTTAAAAGATAATACGTATTGTGCTACAGTTTGGAGAGTAGCTAAGAATAGTGAGATTTGCAAATCCAAGATTCTTAGTTATCACTCTGAACTCTGCCTGTACTTTGCCATTTTCCTCTGAGAAACAAAATCTTGTTTTGTGGGAATACTGCCCCACAGTATGTTATACCCCAATGAAAAAGAAAAGAGATTAGGTTCTTTCTGGAGAGAGTAGGTTGTGGGTGACCTATCTGAGTTCACTGGCTCACTGAACAGTGATTAACATTTAAAATGTATGCAAACTAAACTCCTAATTAAAGTCCAATAATGTAAGACTTTGAACCTATTCACTGGCTTTGGAAATAATCACAGATGCCAACAGCTTATCATGAAAAAGTCATTATGGAAAATGACCAACTCCCCCACCTTCTTTCCATAACTGCAAAAATGATTCTCCATTGCAAGGATTTGCAAATTGTGCATGTTGCTGAGTCAGATGTCTCCTGGAAGCTGTAATTGTTATGCAAATTATTTTTGTTATAGGAAGAATACAATTTATAGAGGTCCTATCATATGTGAATTTGTAAGCACAGGTCAAATCCCAGGACAGTGGACACTGGTGTTCATCTGAGGGGTCATCAGGAACTCCTAATGACAGTTTGGATGTGGCAGTGATGAAGGTTGAGTGAACTTTCCTCCCACCCCTTATTCTTCCTCCCTTGCTTTGCTAATTCTTTGTGGGAGAGTAGATATGAGACACAGATGGGAAAACAGAGAAAGCTATTGAAACCCAAAGGATGTCAAAGGACAGAAATATTCAGAAACCAATTTTTAGTTGCAGACTGAAGAACTAAAGTCAATTTATTTGCCAAAAATAGAGAGAGGATCCAGATAAGAATTGAAGATTCTCAACATCAGTGCAGGAAAAAGGGAAATGTGGAGAACTGACATTGATTGTGCACTTGCTATGTGCCAGAGACTCTAGTGGGTATGTTGCCCATCTTCTCGTTTGACCAATATGATAGTTGATGAACTATATTGTGTTATTTTACAGGTGAGGAATCTGAGGTTCAAAGAGGTTGGTGAATATTAATAAGGTTCTAATGTGTTAGAGTTAAGCTTCATCTCTAAATTTATCTAAGTTTATCTGATTTTATGACTCATGGCCTTTTCCACTTCTAAGCTGCCTTTCAAAATGACTCAGAAATGGACTTTCAGGAAATATGATTTCAGAGCAGTGGTTTCACTTTGCTATCTACCTGGACTTCAATGCTGCAGAGATGATGCGGCTACATCAGCTGTTTGTTGCAGAAGCAGCTACTGACTGAACTAGTGCACCATGAAATGAGATGCAATGGAATGCATGGTTTTAAAAAGTGCTAGAGGGTGCTTTTCCTTGTGGTTCCTCAAGATGTCTCACCATACTTTTTGTGTGGTAGTTGGATAAATGAGGTGGGTAATTCAATGTTACTTGCTCTAGTATATGCTGAAATGGAGTCAGCAAATGAAATCATTTTCACCTTTGCCAAATGTGCTCGTTTGAAAGGATGTGTGTCCCCTAGAAAAGCCATGTTTTAATCTAAATCCCATTTCATAAAAGCAGAATAATCCCTATTCAATACTGTATGTTTGAACTGTAATCAGGTCATCTCCCTGGAGATGTGATTTAATCAAGAGTGATTGTTAAGCTGGATTAGGTGACGACATGTCTCCACCCACTTGGGTGGGTCTTGATAAGTTTCTGGAGTCCTATAAAAGAGGAAACATTTTGGGGAATAAAAGAGATTCAGAGAGAGCAGAGCAGAATGACATAGCCATGAGAAGCAGAGTCCACTAACCAGCGGCCTTTGAAGATGAAGAAAGAAAATGCCTCCCAGGGAGCTTCATGAAACAGGAAGCCAGGAGAAGAAGCTAGCAGATGATGCTATGTTCGCCATGTGCCCTTCCAGATGAGAGAGGAACCCTGACCGTGTTCACCATGTGCCTTTCCACATGAGAGAGAAACTCTGTGTTCACCATGTGCCTTTCCACTTGAGAGAGAAACCCTGAACTTCATTGGCCTTCTTGAACCAAGGTATCTTTCCCTGGATGCCTTTGATTGGACATTTCTATAGACCTCTATGGACATTTTATTGGCCTTAGAACTGTAAACTAGCAACTGATTAAATTCCCCTTTTAAAAAGCCATTCTGTTTCTGGTATATTGCATTCTGGCAGCTAGCAAACTAGAACACCAAATAATTCGTTTGATGGAGAAATTTAAGAAATTCAGGTTACTTCTTTGAAGGGCTGATTCATGAATACAAAACAGTGATTATGATCTATGAGAGACACATGTTTCCCTTCTACTCTTTGTCCCTTTGTCTGACCCAGTAGGCTTTGCACAGATATTTGTGAGGCCCAGCAGAAGAGTACAAATGGGGGTTTGATACTATATGTTAGTGTGAATCAAGCTATTAAATATGACCTCTCCACTTTGCAAATGTACCTATGTGCAAATGTAGACTTCTTGGACACCTGTGGAATGAGATGTAAAAGGACAGCAGGCTCCAGCTCTTTGGCAATAGCCCATACCACTTCTCTTTCCACCCTTCTGCATTGTAAGGGGTCTTAGAAGCACACGTCGGTGCACCCAAGCTATGAGTTCAAGCTCCATTCACCCCCCAGGTGTAGGGCTGTGAATCCTCATGGTGAAGTCAGTACTCTGGAGGAAAGAGTTAGGGAAGAAGACTGCACTGATCCTAGAAGTACTTCTGGGGAAATTTGGGCGGGGGCTTCTTGGTCTCTGGAATCCAGAAGGTTGTTTAAAAGAGAGGTTTTGGGTCCTAGACAGACATGTCCTCTTGGTCACATGGACTTTTCACCCCATGGGAAGGTTTGTGGCCAGAGGGGGGCTTGACAGTGGTTCCCTTTAAAGCACAAAACCGCAGCAGGCCCCTCTTGCTGGATCTAAGAGTGATTACTATTGTCCATGCATAGGGAAAACAAGGGCAGCCTGAAAGTGGGAAGCAGGAGCTCAGTCTCTTTTTGTTGCAGTTTGATCACAGGGTAAATAGTCTTCAATATTAAAACAAAATTTTATGTATATTTATCTTACTAATTCTTCAAGGGTAAAAAAATTGTATATATTTTTTATTAAAAATTGACATTTTAATGATAATTTTTAAAACAAGGAAAACACTCAACAATCCTGTCACTTTTTAAAAGTAAACTTATTTTCAATGTTCCCTCTTGTCTTGGTCCACACACACACAAATCTTTTTTCATTAAACTTTTAATTTTGGGATAATTGTGGATTCATATGTGGTTGCAAGAACACACACAACTTTTAGATGTTTAAATATAATTTCCTTTGAGGAGTCCAACTCCTGGCTAAAAATCTGTGTGATTTTTTTAGCCCCAACCATAGGCAATTACAAAAGTTTCGCCTGACACAACTCAGGGTAAAGCTGCCCTCACCATCCAGACTTGGTGCAGAGCCGGTGCACTGCGGTCTCTGTGAGGAGCTGCAGTCAAGAACTCAGGCCCTGCCAGCTGCTCATGTTCGTATTCTCATCTACATGCCTAGCCCAGGTGCCTCCCTATCAGGGAGTTTAAAACCAAGGCCTCCCTCAGGCATCTCTACTGAGTTCTCCTTACCCGGGAGAGAAGAAGAGACCTTGCAGATATCTTTCTCCACTCTGCCTTGGTACTTTTTTTTTATTACAAAAGCAGTGCATGCTTCATGAGAGAGCTTGGAAGCATACGCACATCCATGTACCACAAATCCCCTGTAGTTTCACTCCTGGGGTGACGTGATAGAGGCTTTGCTCTTTGTTTCTTTCAGCTCTCATCCTAGCGATGAATGTTTTTTTCTGGAAGACCTAATTTAAGTAGGAGAAATTTTCTGTTATTGAGGTGAGGTTATGTAGTTACTGACTTGATCATTTCTTGCTGTTTTCCTGTATCTTCTCTTTGCTCGTCTTTTAGTCATTTCACTGTACTATTCAGGGACAAAAAAGGAAAAAAGGTATGCTTTGCTTCTAACTTAGGGCTTGGACCATGGAACCTAACACTGTAATAAAACTAACACTCTGATAGTCTAGATCTATTAGTACTCTAATAAATAAAATAATAAGGCTCAGACGGGAGGAGGGGCAGCAAGATATGTCAGGGAGTGTGGACCGTTATTAGTACTTGCAAATATCATATAAGTAGGTAGTGAGATGACCTGCTCTTATAACTCCCTGTTTAAAGGCTTTTACCACTATTCTAAATGAAAAATTTGATTTCAGATTGTTTACCAAGTAGTTATACAAAAAATATTTTCTACTTCTCTCCCACAGAATACTTAGTCATAAAATGACTATTAGACTTTATGCATAAAATTACTTACTGCAACATTAGTAAAAGTATAGAAATAGCCTAAATACTCAACAGCAGGGGAATAAATTAAGTAACTCATGCAATATTATGCAACCATTAAGATATTTAGGAAGATTTTTGTAGTAATTTTGAAAAAGTTTTATTTTACTATGAGATGTAAGAAAAAAAAGATTCAAATTATATAGACAGAGTACAATGATTTAAAACCCAAAAATACTAAGCATAGAAAAAAGATGGAAAGATTATTCTAAAATGGTTTTCTTTAATGAGTTTTTTCCTCTTCTTCTTACTTTTCCGTATTTCCCAAATATATATTTTTAATGTCCCAAAATGGATTTGTAAACACTTCTTTGACAGAAAATAATTATATTTACTTAAATAAAGAAACCTGGGAGAAATAAATGAATATTGCCAATTTTGAATGACCTAAAATGATTTAGTTGAATATAGATTATATGCTTAATATTCAATAAGTATCATATTAGTGAAATGAAAAATTTTTTTATTGATTTGAGTTGTCCTCTTTGCTTCTACTTGCATTTCTTTCTTTCTTTTTTTGCATGGGCAGGCACCAGAAATCAAACTCCTCTGGCATGACAAGTGAGAACTCTTCTCTGCTGAGCCACCGTGGCCTGTCCCCTGCATTTCTATTTTGAGCATTAATTTCTTTTTTGTAAATAATCACATGACTGCTGCTCTAGGGTAGTTGACTTGATCCATGGCCAAGGGAAGCTCCATTTAGCAGAGAACAAGATCCCGGATGTGTGTCAGAAATCCGGCTTCGATTTCCAGCTCTGCCACTTTCCACCTGGGTGATTACGGTAGGCTTTAAATGCCCCTCCCCCCAACGATATCCATGTCCTAGTCCCTGTAATTGTTAGTGTTATGTTATATGGAAAAGGTGTCTTTGCAGATGTGATTAAAAGATTTTGAGATGGGGAGATTATCCTGGTTTATATGGGTGGGCCCTAAATGCAATCACATGAATCCTTTAAAAAGGGAGGGTTAACATATGCAAAAAAGAAGGCAATTTGAAGAGGGAGCAGAGATAGCCGTGATGCGGCCACAAGCAAGGAATGCCATCAGCCACCATAAAGTACAAAAGGCAAGACGCTGCTTCTCTCCTGAGCCTCTGGAGGGAGCATGGCCCTGCTAACACCTTGATTTCTGGCCACTGATACTGATTTTTGACTTTTGGTCTCAGGAATGGTGGGAGAATAGAATTCTATTATTTTAAGCCACTAAGTTTGTGATAATTTCTTATAGCAGTCACAAGAAACCAAAACAGTGATCTTGAGTAAATCACTGTGGTTCAGTTCTCTCATTTGTAAAATAAAAATATAATAATAATAACAATACCTACTTCACAGGGTTATTGTGAAGTTTAAAGTTATGTGTATGTATTATGATGCAGAGAAATATATACAGATAAACTTAAATTTGCACAATAACCCTGTGAGATAGGTACTAATCTTATTTATTAAAATACATAATATAGGGCTGCACGGGTAGTTCAGTGGTAGAATGCTTGCCTTCCATGTGGGAAACCTGGGTTTGATTCCTAGACCATGCACACAAAAAACAAAACAAAACAAAAAACCAAAAAAAAAAAAAAACCCCATAATATATATTAATTATGAGTGTATGTTTCTCTTGAACGTTCTACACACTCAAATGCTCTTGAAAGTAGAGGATTCAAGCCCTAAGAGACGTAGGCGATGGCAGTACCAAAAGTTGGAAGGAACTTAGGTCTCTAAGTCATAATGTAGAAGAAAGTCACACATTGTGTGTTCCATGCAGTGGGAACACCTGCATGGGAGTGACATATGAATACAAGCTTATTTCTCACTCCTTATTGTGGTAAGCTCTTGATTTGGTAGCTTATTATTACAGTAGCTACTATTGCCCTAACGAATATAACTATAGAGTTCTTAGCATTTGCAGAAAGAGAAAGGTCACCAGCCAGCTTCTGGGCTTTTGTCTTGTTTGTGGAAAAGTCTGTTAGGAAAAAAATGTTGGTGCCATACCTGATAACTTCGATTTTGAAGTCATTGGAAGAAAATGAACACAGCATCCATAAAGGCTATTTTCAAAGAGTCACTTTTCTGATTCCAGTTGCATTCTAATTAATATCATGGAGTGTCAGCAGACTAAGTAAGGAGCAATTATGAGCTATCAGATTCTGAATTTAGGAGGGAAGTGATGGTATATTGTGCATAATTCTTGCATCATTAAAAATTAAATCCCATAAGCATAATGACTCCAACATCAGGCTCTGACAGTATCTGCAGATGATAAACCATGGTATATAAGACAACAATTTGCTAGGTAGTATAAACATTTAATACCTAATACCTAAATACCTAATTCTGTCTAAATACTTTCTGTATTTAGAAAGCATCTCTTTATAAAATGCAAACTGATGTTTTTATAAAATTGTTTTGAGTTGCCATTTAGCAGAAGAAAAAGAATACTTACTGTGTTGGGTTGAGTAGTGTCCACACAAAACTTATGTCCACCCAGAACCTGTGAATGTGACCTCATTTAGTAATAGGATCTTGATGTAATCAAGTTAAGATGAGGTCATAATGGATTGGGGTGGGCCTAAATCTGATATGACCAATATCCTTATAAGAAGAGTGAAATTTGGTCAGAGACATGGAAAGCAGAAGCTTTTGTGCAAACTGAAACAGAAATTGGAGTAATACATCAATAAGCCAAGAAATATCAAGGATTGCCAACAGCCGAAGAGAGGCATGGAACAGATTCTCCCTTACAGTCTCCAGAAGGAACACTGATGACTCTTCAATTTTGGATTTATGGCCTCCAGAACCATGAAAAATTTACATTTTTCTTTGTTTTAAGCTATCTAGGTTGTGGTGATTTGTTACCCACACATAGAAAACTAAGTTACTTAAAGGTGATTTTCCTTTTATCCATGGATTCAATCTTTGGATTCAAGTCCATAGATGTTGTATTAGTCAGGGTTCTCTAGAGAAACAGAGCCAACAGGAGATATCTGTAAATATAAGATTTATAAAAGTGTCTCAAGCACAGTGGAAATGTAGGAGTCCCAAATCCAAGGCTGTCAAATTCAATGAAGGGTCTAGACAAACAAGAAGGAATGAAAATTCTCTCTTCTCCTTTAACAGTCTTCAACTGACTGGATCAAAGTCAACTGATTGGACTATCTTGTTGTGGGAGATATGCCCTTAGTTGATCGGAGACATAATCAGCCACAGCTGCAATCACCTAACTGATGATTTAATAAACCAGGCTTCTGGTTTATCAACAGTCATGAACTATCCTTGTAGTAATGGTTTGGCCAGTGCTTTCCTGACCAGACAACTGGGTACCATTATGTGGCCAAGTTGACACCAGAACCTTACCATCACAGTCTACCTCTTGTCAACCTGGCGGGTACACACTTCTCCTTGAAACATGCTTAGTTTCTAAACAAAACACGATAACAGATATATGTTTCACCTAACAATACTCATCTGTCTTGCATATAACCAGAAATGCACTAAATCTCTCCAGAATAGGGTGCAAGTCCTTAGGTAACATTCACTCTTAAACTGATATCCTATAATTTAAATACTTTAACATGAACAATACAAATTATGTCATATGTTAAGAAGAAAACAAGATATTTGCTTTGTATACAAATGCAAAACAAATATACTCAAGACAGGAAGGAAACATTCAGACCATGATGGTCCTCATTTCTGTAACTGCTCATGTGGTCATAGTTTGTATCTATCACTACCTTCTTCCACTACCCATTTCATGCACCCTTTACCCTCAGCCATCATTTCAGCTGACCATGGTTTTTTGCCGGGTGGGTTGACCCAAATTTCATTCCTGAAGTTTCTGAGCCCTTGGCAGTCTTGCCAACAAGATTGGGTTGTTACAGTTTTCCATTGACTTTAATCACAGGGCATGATAGTACTAAGAGATGCCTAGGGGATCTTCTGTATTCCAGGAAAATTCTTCTTTACCTCTATCATGTAGTTGCAGTCCTATTTCCTCTTGATAGTCAGGATCAATTCCCCCAGCCAGTACAGTAATCCCCTTCCTTGCCTGTTGATTCAGAGGCATAAGAAGCCCAAAGTGGCCAGGTAATAGTCTTAACTTACAGTTCAATGGATTCATTGTTGTGTTTCCTGGGAGGAGCACCCTTTCTATTGGAACTAAGACCTGTAGAGCAGCAGAATGAAAGTTTCAGGGACAGGAAGCAAACATTTTTTTCTAATGGAACACTAGGGGTGATAGTGAGTAGTCCCACTCCCATTTCCACTTCTTGATTCCTGGACCTGTGAACTCTGGTTATGGCAGAAACAGCACCATAGAGTGGATGCTAATTCAGAGCATACAGAGCCTCATGGAGAACATTACACCAGCCCTGCAAAATCTTGCCACCTAGCTGGTGGTGTAATTGGGTCTTCAAAAGGCCAATCCACCATTCTATCAACTCAGCTGCCTCTGAATGATGGGGAACATGGTAAGCCCAGAGAATTCCATGAGTATGTGCCCATTCCCACACTTTATTTGTTGTGAAGTGGGTTCCTTCATCAGAAGCAATGCTGCGTAGAATACCATGATGTGGATAAGGCATTCCATAAGTCCATGGATGGGACTTTTGGCAGAAGCATTGTGTGCAGGGAATGCAAGTCCATATCTAGAGTATGTGTCTATTCCTGTTAGAACAAATTTCTGCCACTTCCATGATGGAAGTGGTCCACTGTGATCAACCTACCACCAGGTAGTAGGCTGATTACCTTGGGGAATGGTGCCATGTCAGGTGTGAGACTCTGCTGCTGTCAGATTAGGCACTCAGCAGTGGCTATAGTCAGGCTAGCCTTAATGAGTGAAAGTTCATGTTGCTGCACCCATACATAACCTCCAACCCTATTACCATGCCCACTTTGTTCATGAGCCCATGGGACAATGGCAGGAGTTCCTGGGGAAAGAGGATGACTTGTATCCACAGAAAGGGTCATCTTATCCACTTGATTATTAAAGTCTTCCTCTCCTGAAGTTACCCTCTGGTAGCATTTACATGGGAAACAAATATCTTTATGTTTTTTGCCCACTCAAAAAGCTCTATCCATACACCTCTTCCCCATGCCACTTTGCCACCGATTTTCCAATTGTACTTCTTTCAAGTCTCTGACCATCCAGCCAAATTATTAGCAATAGCCCATGAGTCAATGTACAAATGCATCTCTGGCCAGTTTTCCTTCCAAGCAAAATGAACAACCAGGTGCACTGCTCAAAGTTCCACCCACTGGAAGAATTTCCCCTCACCACTGTCCTTCAAGGACATCCCAGAAAGGGATGTAGTGCTACAGCTGCCCACTTTCAGGTGGTATCTGCATGTTGTACATAAACATCTGAGAACCAGGCCCAAGTTTTCTCTTTCTCAGTCAACTGACTTTAAGGAACTCCCTAAGAGGGATAGCTCTGGTCTGGGAAAGAGAAGGTGATGTGGCAAGAGTGGGGTCCATGGGCATTTGGGCTTCTTCCTCACCTAACTTATTTGTACCATCAGCACTTGCTCAAGCCCTATATCATCTATACCATTTCCATTTTATGGAGTGCTGCTGTGCACACCCAACTTTATGGCTTGGTGAATCAGACAACACCCAGCTTATGATAGGCAACTCAAGTCTCATGGTAACTTGGTGGCCCATGGTTAAGCATTCAGTCTCTACTAAAGTCCAGTAGCAGGCTAAGCGCTGTTTCTCAAAAGGAGAGTATTTATCTGCAGTGGATGGCAAGGTTTTATTTCAAAATCCTATGGGTCTGTAGTGTGATTCTACTATAGGGGCCTGCCAAAGTCTCTAAACAGTGTCTGTATTTGCCACTGACACATCTAGCACTGTTGCGTCTGCTAGATCATATGGCCCAAGTGGCTGAGTAGCTTGCACAAAAGCCTTTCTTTTTTTTTTTTTTTTTTTTTTGCAAAAGCGAATATTTATTTTTTAAAAAATGTATATACATTGCCATACAAATTTATCACACTGGAGCAGCTCTTGGCTGGCCTCAGGAACCTTCCAATGAGCCTTCCTTTATAATTGCCTGAGGAAGATTTCGGGCAAGAGCAAGTCTCAGCATCTCCACCTTGGTGGTCTCTATGTCATCATCCTGGAGCTGGGGGCCATCAGGCTCTGCACACCCTGGTCTCCCTGAGGTCAAGTCCTCAAGGACTCTCAAGTCACAGAGCCTCCTCTTGTTCAGGTCTCCATTCAAAACTAGCAGCTTTTTGGTCACTCAGTAAATGGGCCAGATTAGGACTGTGTTGTCTCCAAAATTCAAAGAGACCAACTAGGCATTATCCCTCTTTTTTGGTTGTAGGAGGGGTCTGGTGCAACAGCTTGTCATTCTTAGAAGGGATAGCTTGATATGCCCCACACCACTGGACACCTTGAAATGTTAGATGGAGGGTCCCTATATTTTTGTTAGATTTATTTCCCATATCTTGACATGCAAATGCCTTACCAATAAGTCTCGAGTAGTTAATACTTCTTGCTCACTAGGTCCAACTAACGTAATATCATCAATATAATGGGCCAGTGTGATGTCTTGTGGGAGGGGAAAAAAAAATCAAGACCCCTGCAGACAAGATTACGACATAGGACTGGAGAGTTGATATACCCCTCAGGTAGGACAGTGACAGTATATCACTGACCTTGACCTTGCCAGCTGAAAGCAAACTGTTTCTGGTGGTTCCTACTGACAGCTATTGAGAAAAAAGCATTTTCCAAATCAACAGCTGCATATGAGGTACCAAGGGATGTGTTGATTTGCTGAAGCGATGATACCGTATCTAAAACAGCAGCTACAATTGGAGTCATCATCTGGTTAAGTTTTTAATAATACACTGTCATCCTCAAAGACCTATCTGTTTTTTGCACAGGCCAAATAGGAGAATGGGGATGTGGTGGGAATAAGCTCCTACTCTGGTGATGAGAGTGATGTTTTGGGTCTTCTAGAATTAGTGTGACTTCTGAGACTGTCTAATAATCCCTGAAATATCGAACATTTCCTTTGCCTCAGTGCACCCTGGTAAAAGGCCATAGGTCTCCTTAGGAAAGGCTGGGAGGAAGATTAGTAGTGTAAATTTTAGGCAGTGTAACAAGGTCCTTCTCCAAAGATACCTGGTGCTCCTCTCATTCAAGGGACTCTGGGTCTATAAACTGTCTCCAGTTTGGGACTTAAGGGATTGTGATGCTCTGTTTTTTGCAATTCAATTGACTTCAGTTCATTTGACCTAGAATTGTTCTGCTTATATAGCTCAAACACGAATTTAGTAGACTGCCCATTTATTTTACTTCTAGGTACCCTGTGATCTACTAGCCAATGCCATAAATCTCTGCCAGTCAGATTATTTTAACTGCTGCTTTGAGTCTGCTGTCCATTATGGTGGCCATGCCCACCTTGACTGTGGTAATTAACTGTTGCCACATGGCTTCTGCCAACTCATCCCCATGTGTTTAAGGACTTCCGCTCAGTGACAGCAGTTCCTCCTGTAATATTTGCCCTAAAGAGAAGGGTGGCCACAGAACTCTTCAAGGACAATGGAGCTATTCTCACAAATTTATTCCTCAAAGTTCTGATAAATAATTTGTCCTCTGGACATTCCTGGGGTATCTGAACAGGTCTCCTATGATAAATCCACTTTAACATTCCAGTCTCTCTAAGCCTTTGAATTCCTTCATATACATTATACCAGGGCGGTTCTGGTATTTCCACTTCAGGTAGTATTGGCTACCTTTTGACCCATGTTTGAACCAACCACCCAAACAATCTGTTAACTCCTTTTCTAACCCCTGGAGCTTTTAACATGGAATGCAGTATCTGCTGAGTGGGCCCATGTCAATAAATTCAATTTGATCCATCTTTATATTCCTTTCACCATTATCCCACACCTTTTATATCCATTCCCACACATATTCCCCTGATTTCTTTTTTATATAAATTGGAAAACTCATGCAGTTCTTTTGGAGTGCAGCATATCTCCTTATGGGTCACACTTTGAACCTCACCTTTAGGGGCCTGTTGGGACTTTAGCCTTATTATGAATCTTGAAGTAAAGAGGGCTGGCTGGGTGGGTCATGAAAAGAATTAGAAGTGTCTTTCAAGCCAATTACCTCAAGGCATTCTGTTGCAGTTTCATCTGGTGAAATAGGATTAATCACTCCAGTCAGAGGAGTGGGGACTATTTCCCCAGGGGATGTGGCTACAGGTTTAGCAGGCACTGAAGGGTTAATCTCTTTAGATGGAGGTTGGATGGCAGACTCCTCAGGGCAGGCTAGAGATTGGGTGGCTGTTTCTTCAGGGCAGATCCTTCCAGGCCTATCTCACAAGGACTCAACAGAATCCAGGGTTTCCATATCCCCACTGCCATTCTTATCAACCCAAATGTCCCCATCCCAAGTTTCAAGATCCCATCTTTTCCCAACAAAAGTCCTTACTTTAACAGCAGATGCCCTGCAAGGTTGAGAATTCAGTTTACATTGTAAATCTGCTACTCACACAATAGGACTCTGGGTCTGGTTTTCAGAGATCTCACATTTATGACCACAGGAAATAAGATTTTCTTTCAGGGCACATATAGCAGCTTTCATGTCTTTCAGACGGTGCTCAAGTTGCAAATTTGAGGTCTTCAGCCCATCCTTTTCCCTCACAACTGTATCCAGTGTATCTAAGAACAACCAGCCAACATCATTATACATCCTAACTCCACAAAACTTCATTAAGGTGTCCAAAACACCCTCACTCAGAGTTTTACCTCGTATAAGCATACAATTAGCAGAATCAAATGGTGATATTTCGTGTATTTCTCTTGCCAACTCACTGCATGGACTGTCAGTGCTATCTTGATTAATGGAAACAGAGTCATTAGTGCCTTTGAATCTAACCAGATTAGAAAACCAATTGTAAAACCTCTTTTTTAAAAAAATTTCTACTCAAAGTCTATTCTTTCTCAGACATTATATTATCAAGATGTTAAAAATATTATAAAGCCCCAAATTACAAAAACATCATTCAGTAATATATCTTATATTCTGATGAAACCACTGCATACGAAACTTAAAATACCGTGCCACATTTAAGTTGTAAAAATAAAAGAGGTTATTTGTTAAAAATACAATTTCAGAAGCCACCTTACTTAGGGAAAATGGCAGAATAGGAGCGAGATCTTTTAATTCTCTAGACAAAAGAAGCATAGTTAATAATAGTAATAACAACTATCATTTATTGATTACCTATTATCAGCCTGTGCTTTAAACGTAACATCTCTAATTCTTAACCATTATCCTGCAAGTAGATAGTATTACTTCTATTTCAAAGATTTTGAAACTGAAACTCAGAGCACTAAAGTTAATGTTCTGCTTTTATTTCCACTTGAAAACACTTGGAAATCTCTTGTCCTGAAAAGATACATAAAAATGCAATGTAGAATATAATTTATTAGATAATTTCAAATGCACACATGAGCTGAAGATCAAAATAAGGGAAATTTCCAGGCATCCAAATCAGACGAGAAACAACCGTGAGTGAGAGCTGGAGCAATATGGCCTACAAGTTAAAGACCTGGTGCTTGATAAATATCCAGAAATGAGTCCCACTGAATAGTGTACTTGAAGCAGACTTGTATATTTCCCCCAATGTTGAAACTGACAGCTGTTACAAGTTCTCGTCCCCACTCTCTTAAATGATTTCTATAGCTTTTCTTCTTTCCTTAACCTTTTACCCTCCCTTTCTCCATTCCAAACACTCCACTTTGCTTGTACTTCCTTGACACCTACCTCATCTTTCTAGTATCAGATCTAAAATGTGCACCAGTGAACATGTGAACACTGCTTCCACTGCCATTATGACTGAAGAAGTACTTGTATCTAAGGTCTAGTATCCAACTGTTACTTTTGGTCATGTCCTTCTCACTACCACAGTAATTGTTCTGCAATTGTTCCCTCTTTCTCTGAGACATTTATTTCTCCCTTTCTCTCACTTCTATTATTCATATCAACTTATAAATGAGTATTGAAATTGCCCACTCTTTAAAATATGTCCACCTGTAACTTAAAATTTCCACCTTCACTACTGTGCTTTACAATTGTGTCTCTTGAAAGAGGTATCTAAAGTCATCATCTTCATTCCTTACTTCCAATTTTTTCTTCTTCCCACTTTAATCAGTCCTTTCTCCCAAACACCCTAGTAATAGCTGTAGTCATTTTATCAAACTTAATGGTAAAAGTCCATTTTTAAGATTCTGTTTCTCAAGAACCACTCCTGGTACCAAGCTGTATTAGTCAGGATTCTCTAGAGAAAGAGAGCCAGCAGGAGACATCTATAAATATAGGCTTTATAAAAGTATCTCACACAGCCATGGGAATACAAAAGTCCCAAATCCGTAGGGCAGGCTGCGAGGCTGGCAGCTCTGATGAAGGGTCTACACAAACTACCCAGGAGAGGCCACTGACTGAAGAAGCAGTGAAGTCTCTCTTCTTCCTTAAAAGTCTTCAACTGATTGGATCAAACCTGATTGGATTATTTTGTTTGTGAGAGACACACCGTTAGTTGATCAGAGATGCAATCAGCCAGAGGTGCAATTAACTGACCGATGATTTAATAAACCAGCCCTCTGGTTTATCAAGTCACGAAATATCCTTGCAGTAACGGTAAGGCCAGTGCTTGCCTGAGCAGAAATCTGGTCACCATCTCCTGGTCAAGTTGATACCAGAACCTAATCATCATAGACATATAGGATGAAATCTATGGATTCAACTCCATGGATGTGTAGGATGGGCTGTTATGCAGAAAACTTTCACAACTTTTCCATTTCATGTAAATATCTTAATGAGAAGAGCATGGATTTTGTTATTAAACAAATTTGTTTGAACCTTCGGTCCAGTTCTTACTAGATGTGTGAACTTGAGTTATTTTCTTAACTTCCCACATCCTCAGTTTTGCATCTGTCAAAACACTATCTTGTCTCATAGAGTTCTTTTGTGGATTAAATGAGATAACGTAGTCGAAGCACTAAGCCTGGATGTAGTACACAGGAGACAATAAATGTTAGTTCTCTTCTTCTTTATCTTTTCCATGTCATTGAGCTTTCTCCTGAGGAGAGTACCTTAAAATGAGATTTTGTTGCTACTGCAACAAGTCAAGCTCATGAGATAGCAACAGTAGGGATCAAAACCTGGTAGATTGAAATCTCCCAGAGGCTCTTGAAGACCTACCTCTGAGATCTCTGCTTTTTTTTTTTTTTTTGCAGCTTCATTCAGTGTTTTAACATGATTACTTTACAATTAGGTATTATTGTGCTGTCCATTTTTGAGTTTTTGTATCTAGTCCTGTTGCACAGTCTGTATCTCTTCAGCTCCAATTAACCATTATCTTACCCTGTTTCTACCTCCTGCTGGACTCTGTTACCCATGACATATTCCAAGTTTATTTTCGAATGTCCGTTCACATCAGTGGGACCATACAGTATTTGTCCTTTAGTTTTTGGCTAGACTCACTAGCATAATGTTCTCTAGGTCCATCCATGTTATTACATGCTTCATAAGTTTATCCTGTCTTAAAGCTGCATAATATTCCATCATATGTATATACCACAGTTTGTTTAGCCATTCTTCTGTTGATGGACATTTTGGCTGTTTCCATCTCTTTGCAATTGTAAATAACGCTGCTATAAACATTGGTGTGCAAATGTCCGTTTGTGTCTTTGCCCTTAAGTCCTTTGAGTAGATACCCAGCAATGGTATTGCTGGGTCGTATGGCAATACTATATTCAGCTTTTTGAGGAACCGCCAAACTGCCTTCCACAGTGGTTGCACCATTTGACATTCCCACCAACAGTGGATAAGTGTGCCTCTTTCTCCGCATCCTCTCCAGCACTTGTCATTTTCTGTTTTGTTGATAATGGCCATTCTGGTGGGTGTGAGATGATATCTCATTGTGGTTTTGATTTGCATTTCTCTAATGGCCAGGGACATTGAGCATCTCTTCATGTGCCTTTTGGCCATTTGTATTTCCTCTTCTGGTAGGTGTCTGTTCAAGTCTTTTTCCCATTTTGTAATTGGGTTGGCTGTCTTTTTGTTGTTGAGTTGAACAATCTCTTTATAAATTCTGGATACTAGACCTTTATCTGATATGTCATTTCCAAATATTATCTCCCATTGTGTAGGCTCTCTTTCTACTTTCTTGATGAAGTTCTTTGATGCACAAAAGTGTTTAATTTTGAGGAGCTCCCATTTATTTATTTCCTTCTTCAGTGCTCTTGCTTTAGGTTTAAGGTCCATAAAACCGCCTCCAATTGTAAGTTTCGTAAGATATCTCCCAACATTTTCCTCTAACTGTTTTATGGTCTTAGACCTAATGTTTAGATCTTTGATCCATTTTGAGTTAACTTTTGTGTAGGGTGTGAGATATGGGTCTTCTTTCATTCTTTTGCATATGGATATCCAGTTCTCTAGGCACCATTTATTGAAGAGACTGTTCTGTCCCAGGTGAGTTGGCTTGACTGCCTTATCAAAGATCAAATGTCCGTAGATGAGAGGGTCTATATCTGAGCACTCTATTCGATTCCATTGGTCGATATATCTATCTTTATGCCAATACCATGCTGTTTTGACCACTGTGGCTTCATAATATGCCTTAAAGTCTGGCAGCGTGAGACCTCCAGCTTTGTTTTTTTTCCTCAAGATGTTTTCTGCAATTCAGGGCACCCTGCCCTTCCAGATAAATTTGCTTAGATCTCTGTATTTTAAGTCTGTTACTGGAGCTACAAAAAAACAGCCTTTCTGGAGTTTGTTAAGATTTCCATGGGAGAAGGAGAATCACTGACATTTATGCTTTTGGTCTGCTTTTCTCTGGGATGTAACCATAGTTCCTTCAGTACTGAGTTTTTTTTTTTGTTTGGGTTGGTGCATGGTCTGAGAATTGAACCCAGGTCTCCTGGGTGGAAGGCGAGCATTCTACCACCGAACCACCCATGCACCCTCCTTCAGGATTGATTTTAAGCTTCCAAGGAAATAAAATGTAACTTGTGTCTGAGACCACTCAGAGCATTAGGGCACATGCTAATGAGAATAAGACCACCGATTTCATCTTGTTTCTGTTGTCCTAATCTGTGATTGGTCATCTCATAAATGTGCATTTTGGGACCAAGTTGGGACTAGGAGAGAAGTTGTGGACAGTGACCATTAATGGTGATGAGATGACTTCTATCTTGAATGGGTCTTGTGGCTTTTGTGACCCTAAACAAATGACTGCTGAATTCCTCAGGTATTCTTATTGTGAATAGGATCAGTCGTATTCATGTCTTGTCTTATTCATGTCCTTCCTCAAAAATCCTTAATTAAACCAAGCTACCTGCATAGTACAGTGTCATTAATAATCTTGTGTCTGTCCTCATACCTGCTGCATGGCAGTGGGCAATAATGCTTGTCTATTTGTTATGAGGGGAGGTGTCTTGGTGTTGTGGAAATCTCTGACTTTAGAATCAGAAATCAAACCTTAGTGTACTTAACTTTGCCGGACTTCAATTTCCTCATCTGTAGAATAGTATAATGATACCTAATTTGTAGAGTGATTTTGAGGATTAAACTGAGTAGCATGATAAATACTTGTTATTGAAATTAAAATAATTTTGCTTTTGCTTTTTTTATGACAAATGTAGAATAAACCAGATACATGGATAGTTTGATAAAGCTGTATATAAACACTATATAGGTAACCAATAGATATTACTTTTTTCATTCCTTTACATGCCAAACTAAAAGTCCAGTAATGTAAAGAATGAGTGTCTAGTGGTTTGGTCATGAGGTAGTTAATGAAGAATTGTATTGTGCATGCAGAATTTCTCTGTAGCATCCCAGCAGCTTTATATATTTCAGGGATTTCTAATATTTTCTGGTCTATTGAAAATTCTCCTTTTTGTTTTAATGCATGCCATATACATATATTATCTTTACTTTAAAATCATCAATTCTTTCTTAATATTTTTTGCTTAAAATATTATATTTTTATGACAATTATATTGGTGAATTTATTATTTAAAATAAGGGCTAATTTATACAATGTTTGTTCATTTTTATCATGCTACAAAACTGACACACAGTATATGAAGTTCACTCTTACCACTTGAGGACTCGTCTATCAGTTTTTCTCGAAGTTTCTAACATATGGGGGCATCCAAAACATATTTAGTTATAAGGTAGGATTTCCTTCAGCATTCAGGAAAATGTGTCTCACTTAAGGCTGAACCTTTTACTTAAGAGTTTCACAGCTTCTGGTAGCTGTGGTAATGTTCTTTCGTTTACAAAATGCCGCAATTTAATTGTAGCCTTACCAATGACCATGAATGAAAATAGATGCAGACTGTTAAAAGCTGTAATAGTTCTTCTGCATGAATTAGATGATGAAAAAATGTAAAGGGGAGACAGGATCACAATCATTTAAAAAAATCAATATTTGACAATATGAAATTTAGTAAATTTATGATTTTCCTATATATCCTGTACATTTTATGCATTGTTAATGTTTAGAATGATACCAGCACAACAAAGTGTAACTATCATCAAATATTTGAATTACTTTAGTGTTCATGTTAAAAATCAAAGACGTAACTTCCCTAATGTAGTTCTGTGTCAAATGGCTTGGTTTGGTTCCCCAATGTGAGGTTAAAACTTGTTAAATTCAAGCATAACATTTAGGAGGCATGCAGGCTCACTTATTAATGGCCACTATTTTCCATAGTTATCAAAATATTTTGGATCAACTGGGAAATAATTATTTTTTGAAAAACATCTATTGTTTTGACTTATAAGGTGAGGGAGTGAGCCGTGTCTTCAGTCTACTATCCTGAAGCTGGAAGTACCATCCTTGCTTTCTTAAAATTTCAGTACACTTTTGCTGGGTGATGTTTATAAGTGGAGCTTTTTATAATGAAGACTGTGCTGCAAATGTTTTCAACATCTTAGCTTCTCCTTCTGTTACTTGTGTTTCCTCTCAGTTCAGAAGGCCATGAGCGGTAGTGCTAGGTCACTGTGGTGCTCAGCAGCAGCCATGGATATATTTAAAGTTTTATTTATACAGCATGAGATGGAAAGAAAAATAGAAAAATTACACATCACAGCTAATTGAAATAAGAAATAATGAAATGGTGCTCTCCAGGTATTTAAGATTTAGATGAAGACTCAGGAGTTTCCAAAGTGCTTTTATTGCAGAAGATAAAAACAAGCAAGAACATTGGCTGGAGTTTCAGGGGATATAAACTTCCCCATTCTGCCATTCCCACTTGTGATTTGGCCAATTTACTCTCTGTCTGGGCCTTGGTTTCATCATCTGCAAAGTGGCGATGATGATGGGCCATTGAAACAGGTGGTTTAATTATCTTATTCAGGCCTGAGACAATTAGGGTCAGAACCTAATCACACTGTGACTCCATCGACTGTTTGAGAAATGCATAGCCAGAGGTTTAAAAACAGACTTCCATGGAAAAAACAAAAGATAAATCCAGGATATGAGGTTTACTTTTGTTTTACGAAGAGGGACTGAGGGTTGAACTTTAGAAACCAAAAATGCAGTAACATTTGAGTAGGAATATTAACACAGAAGTATAAAACTGGTGAAAGTTCAGCAAGACCAAATGAGAGGAATAGAGATCAGTCACACTGAACCATAGACAAATGGGGTGAGTTAAGCTATTACGGAACAACTTAAAAAAGTCATATGGAATGAATGCCCATATGTAATAGTTTCTGTCTGCCTCACAATCTTTGTAGTAATAGGTAGATATAAATAGACTGATTTTTTTAAATGAGGGTAACAAATATTTTATATATATATATGCCACACAGAGATACAGAAGCTATAATTTTTTACCAATAACTGAATATATATGCTTTGTTCATGCAGAGATTATGCCTCATTGCCTTATATATTGATCATATTTAAAATAGAAAGCAGTGTTTTTGAGTGAAAGAGGGTAAGAGATGAGGACACTACCGTATACTTTTTTTTTTTTTTGTATTCTGTATGGGGGGGTCACAGTTCATTCTTTTTCCATGTGAGTATCCCATTATGGCAGCATCATTTGTTGAATTATTGTTTGGTTGGGTTTTTGTTCGTTGATTTGTTTGTTTGTTTTTTGGGGAAGTGCATGGGCTGGGAATTGAACTGGGTCTCCTGCATGGTAGGTGAACATTCTACCACTGAACCACCCCACACCCCCACGGCCTTACATCTTTGACTACCTCATATTTTTTGTGTCTTTGAAGTTTTGTTTTTATATTACACTATTAATTGAGAAAGTAGAACAGAAAGGTGAATATGACACAAGTTTATTCTTCCTTGCTTCAAAAGCTAAAAGCCAAGAAAAAGTTGGAACATAAAACACTGATGATTGGAAATGGAGATTTCATTCATTTATTCATTCAGTGAAAATTTATCAAGGTCCTACTGTGAATCATCCTCTAAAACATAGGCATTACAAAGAAAAAGAGGAATTTGATTCTGATAAAAGACATGTATGACTTAATGTGGAACGATTTTACCCAGGTGTGAGAATTCCAAGACTCAAGAGAATGGGTGTAGGGAGTGAGGGGTAAAGTGAAGCTGGGTAGGGGAATGAGACAGAAAAAAATGACAGCACCAGCAGCCATAGAAGAGATGTAGGGATGCCTTAAAGAAAAAATGTTGTGAGCATTGGCAAAATAACTAGATGAGAAGATAGGCTGCCAGAAAGCAGGGGAAAAGAATATGGTTAACATAAAAATGTATTGACAGGATTGAAGGATTATTGTGATGATTGCGACTGGAATTAAGGCATTGTAGAGGAGCTAAAGGGACTATCTGAGAGCTATAATTGGCACAATATAAGTTGTCAAGAAGGATAAAGAATGGATTTATTCTCAATAAGGAAATAGCGTAACTCTTATCTGTTGTAAATGTGGAGGAATTCAAATCTAATCAAGGTGAAGGGGAAAGACGCTTATGTGTAAGTCACTTGATACACATTATCTCATTAATCCTGACTACTCCGGGATGTTAGACCCATTTTGCATAAAGAGAAATGAAAGCTCAGAAATTTTAGATACTTTGCCAAGGTCACACAGCTGGTAAGTGGAGCTGGAATTGCAATCTATGTCTATCTGATATGAAATAAAACAAGAGTGTATCAGTCAGGATCCAGCCAGGAGACTGAAACCACACCAATTAATTTAACAGAGTTTAATATATAAAATTGTTATTAAAGATATTAAAGAACTGGAAAGGCAAAAGTGAACATTAAGGCATCACAGAAGTAGAAACTTCAGGAAGTGTCTACTGGCTCTTGCGTTGAGGAAACACAGGCTAGAAGTATCAAAATTTAGAAGCCTGGAGAAAGGGCTTCCTAGGGCTGGGAACCAGTCCTCCCGGGATGATGAGTTGCTTGTTGGTGCTAGTGTCTCTGAGAATGCAAGATGAGGCTGTTCCTGCAAGTGTAGGAAAAACTGCACACTGGAATCTATTGTTGCAACTAGAACAGGTTGCTTCTGCCAGGATAAGAAGTACTGCAGGTGACACGCACAGGAATAGGAAGCTCATAGGATGAGCAGGTCCCTTCTTCTTCTACCAGCTTTTCAGTCTCCTTAGTGCTTCCGAATGGTGGAGTCTAAGAGGGAGGAGCTGGCAGAGGAGTTCTAGCCCCAGGACTGCAAAGCTGAGTATAGAAGACAACACTGTAGCAGGATACATGGCTTGGTGATTGGAACAAAAAGGGGATGCTCAGGAATATAGTTTTACTATTTTTCCACTAAAACAATTCTGAAGAAAGATATGCTTCCCAGAAGGAATGGAAGATTTAAATTTTGGAATTGGAGAAAGGGGCTTGATAACCACATTTCCCTAATTTCTGCAAATTAATGTAAAAATCTAAACTACACAATATCTTTGCAAGAAATACAGCTTTAGAATTTTCAAGTACGTGCACAACTGCTTTAATTGGACCTTAAATAAACAAAAATGCATATTAATTGTCCTGTGCAGTGAGGTAGGAAAAGACGATTAATTGTTAAGCTACCGAAAGCTCTGTTAATAGGACAGAAGGACAATTAGCTTTAAAAGCTTTGCTTGGAATGTGCACTTTTTTTTTGGCCGTGTTTCTCTTCAAAAGAGAACAGACCAAACCCTTTTCTATAAGTGCTATACTTGTGAAAAAGCAAATGCTAAACAGGAATTAGGACAGAAAATGCATCCCCAAGGCCCATGGGAATGACAATTCCTGGTTAACTGTAAAAAATGGAGAATGTAATTGAGACAGATGACCAGATTTAGGAAAAATAAACCTCACCATTAAAATCTAATTAAATATTTGCATTTCAGCATTAAGTTTCTTCTCAAAAGTTTTGTGAGCAGCAGGGTGACAGTGAGGATTATTGACTGTAATTTGCTCAAGTTTTTTAAACTAAATTAGTTTTGTGCAATGTATGGAAGGTTTACTGAGCTGCACTTACCCGGTGGCTGCTTTATTATTCTTTTAAAGTGAATCATTTATAACTGTTCTCAGAGATCTTTTATCAGCCACTTATCTCCTTCAACTGGACTTGTGACACCAAGGGATAAAATGAATTGCTGGCTAATATTGTGAGAATTAATCAGACTATAACAGCAGGAGAGTAATGACTTACTTACAGTTAGATATTTGCATTTGGCAGTAAACTCACAACAAAAATATAAGCATATTTAATATTTGGGTTTGTCCAAATATTCATTTTATATTTTAATTTTGGGTGATTAACTTATCTGAGGCATTTATTCTGGGAAGAAAGCTTTTATTTGACAAAAAGATTTTTTTTTTTTTCATTTTGCAGTAACTTTGAATCAAATCCATCTGGTTTCCTTAGATTTTTTTTTTCTCTTTGGAATGATGAAGTGAGCCTTTTGTCCCTCATTTCACCTTCCTGCAAAGTCTGCTGGTTTTGTTTAGTTCTCTTTGTTTCCTCTCTGTCTTTTCCACTTTGATTTCCAGACCCTTGGCCCCAGAATAACTTATAAGAAAGCAGCAGCAAAACCAAGACCGAGGTGGAGGAAATATTCCTGCTGCTGTTTCATTGGAGGGATTTCATACATTGCCCTCTCACTCTCCTTAAAGCCTGGCATTTTCAAATATTAGCAGGTTCTTGATTGCTATATAAGCAGTGGAGAAAGGTATACAATAAAAAATTATTTCCTAATATGAATCCACTGAATCCAATGCTTTGGGGAGTATTTCCTATGATCAAAAGTCACTTTCTTCAATTTGTCTGTCCTTAGCTGGCATGTTAATGGCATCTATTATTGTTCAGTTCTGATAATTCTTAGAAATGTAGATGCCTTCCTCAATAATTATAAGATTTTTTTTTTTGGCATTTGCTGGATATATGCTCAGATAGATACCATATGTATATGTGAATGTACTTTTTCATACAAACACATTCACAAATTGTTTAAAACCCTTTTAGAGGTGAAATCGTGTGGTGCAAAGCACAAAAATTTTGGACTCAGAGAGACCTGGATTTAAATTGCATTTTCATTCCCCTGATGGCTATTTCCTGATCATGAGTTCACCTCTCAGAGCCTTATTTTCCTCGTGAGTAAAATGAGGATAATATTAACTACCTTATAAAGTTATGAAGATTAGAGATTGTAAATGAAAAATATGTCACACCTGCTCAACAAATAATAGCAATGACTATTTCTATTATCAGTGGAAAGTCAGCGCTTTTGAGAATTCTTGTATTTTCAGGATACAGGTAAGAATAATAGGCTGGAGAATCCCCTGGGTTGTAACTCTGAGAAATTTAATTTCTCAGATTTGTCTTTGGATGGTGCAGCACCAACCAAATTGAGGGAGCTCCCAAGAGAATCTTGTGCATCTTGATTTTTGGTTTGTCTGAAGTCTACTATTCTAATTTGTAGAACAGTACGCTGTCTCTCTTCATAAACTCCTCTAGGAAAGAGTCCATCTTAGTTTCCTTTATATTTGTAGAGCTGGCACATAGTAAGTACTTAGTAAATGCTGAATAAATTGTATGAGTATGGTGCAGCTTTCTATCTCAAGCCCTCAGATGATATCATACTCTTCCAAGTTTCCTCTCATTTCTACTTGGCTATTTTGCCAACAAACTGCTCCTTTTGTTTAGAATTTGATCCAGAGTAGGACCCAGGGATGGCAGATAGATTTCATCTAGGGAACCAATTCGATGGGGAGTGGATACCTGTATTACCCAATCTCCAATCTGAAAGAATTTCAGTCAATTAGTGGTGACTGTCATATACGCTGGAGTGTGGAGCAAGTATATCAAATATTAGCTCTCCTACTGGAGTTACTTCTTTGACCTGTTGGGATTTAATTTATCTTTGAATGTTTCCCTTGCATTCTAAAGCCTAGCTGTCTAGTGGGGAGGTTGTTTCTTCCTCCAACCTTACCGGAATGTCACTGCAGTAAAGACTGACCTTCTTGACACATGAGGAGAGAAAAGTAGTCTTGAAGTATCCTTGCTACATTTAGCCAGTGGCTGGGCAAATGTCCTACATGTCAGGCCAGTATCTGGTTAAGTCTGAGTGAGCATCATACTACCTACAGTCTGTTCCTAAGAGTGAGAAGGAAACGTCCAAGGTAACAGCTGAGACAATGACAACACTCATTTTTAGCAAATCCTGGGCTTAATTTGTAATTTTCACTCAAAATCCTTAGTGATATTGATAGGTTATCTCTCTGACCATCCATTTTCTTTAATATGGGAATAAAACTGTCAGACTTATCATAAACACAGTGGAAATAAAGAAGGAAATTTTTGTTATAGCATAATTTGAGGGACACATTATTATTGAAAATAACTTATTATTTAAAATAAAAATAACCATGTTTACTGTAAAAATTACAATAATACAAAAAAAAAAGAAGCAGAAATCAACTCAAATCTCATTACCCAGAAATGAGTAGGGTGTAACATTTTAATAAACATCCTTCCAAGAGGGTGGTGCAAGGGTATCTCAGTGGTGGAATTCTTGCCTGCCATGCGGGGGACCCGGGTTCAATTCCTAGACTCTCTACTTCCCCCAAAAATAAATACATAAAAAAGCCTTCCAAGAATCTCTCTTTTATAAATAGTCTTCTATTTTATATTCATCAGGTAAATCATAGGATACCAACAATTTTGGTGACCTATTTCATTTAACCAACTGTATGTTTGTGGACATCCTTTCATGTCAATAATTTTAAATCTACATGGCAGTTTAAAAACTTTTCATTATGAAAATTTCAGATATATACAAAAGCATTCATTATATTTATCCTCCCTCCAGGCACCTATTATTTAATTTTATTTCATCTATACCTTTCTCTGATTCTACTCCCACTCTACCCCATTACAAGATAATTTTAAATTAAGTCCTAAACATCTTTTCCTTTTATCTGTTAAATATTTCAATACTGACGTTCTTTTGTTTGGCTATTCCACAGTTTAGTAACCTGGCCTGAACTGATGACACTTTGATTGCTCTCTAGTTTTTTACTAAGCATCCATCTTTTCAATCCTGTGCAAGGTGGCTGGGTCAAAGGGATTTACATTTTCCAATCTGAGACACATTACCAAACTACCACCTTGAACAAGTATTCTAATTTACACTTCCAAAACAGTTTATGAGTAGGCTTCCAGCAACTCTGGAATTTTATAGCTGATCTTTGCCAATCTGGTAGGTGGGAGATATTTTTTAAATTGATATTTCATCAATGAGTAGAAGTATTTTTTTTTTTTTAAAGAAAGAACATGCCACAGTATTGGAAATACAAGGGAAGAAGGGATAGGAATATTTGAATGCTGAGACTCAAAAGCCATTTAGATCAAATCATTTCAATGAATACCACTTGTATCAAGAAGTTCAGGGGAAAAGCACTAGAGAAATGCTATTAATCTTCTATATGTAGGTTATATACATTATACTGTAGGATGCTTATAGTAGAAAATGAATGCCCTGCAGATCAGGGAAATAACCTCTTTAAGTTTTGGTAGACAATTGTAACAAAATGTTCAATCTGGAGGAATTATTGCCCATTGGAAGTCACTTCTTTAACCAAGGGGCAATACTTTTTCCAATTACATATATCACAGCCAGGGTGTTGGTTAGGCTTTTGTTCATTTTGAAAAAAGAAAAAAGGACCATTCTAGATATTCTCCTGTCCCACTTACCATCAGTCAGATCTATCAAGTTAGCTAAGAGTAATATAGGGCTTGACCAATTCTCAGGCTAAAAGTCATAGGGTCTTTAGAATCTTCAAAAAAGGATAGGTTAAGACTTTAACAGAGTCATGCAATGTCCCATATTTTACCTTCTGTCCCATCAATAACCTATATTTAAAATTACATCATTTTTGCTTTTTAATAATCAAAACATTTATGCATGTTTATTTATAATATTTGAATAAGATACTCTTATAGTAGAAAGTGAAAGACTTCTCATCTGAGCCAGAAATAATTTGGAATATATTTTCCCAGTTTTTCTCTATGCATTTATAAACAAAATGATTATTATTGCTTTTTTTCCCTACAAAATTTGCTTTTCTCACATATTTACGTATCTTGAACAATTTTTTATGGGAATTTATAAAGATCTACTTCAGTCATTTTAGCGGCTGCAATGTTTGCCACTGTAGGGAAGTATCTATTTCCTATTGATTTGGGTTGTTATTGATTTTTCACTCCTGCAAACAGTGTTTCAGAGCATACATCATCATGTAGAATTGCTCATTTATGCAGGTATTTCCATAGGATAAATTCTTATAAACAACTGGACCAAAGGATAATGCATAGGGAAGATGGTGGAGTAGGAAGCTTCCAAGATCTATCCCTCCACCAGAACAACTATTAAACAGGCAAGGCCTGTCTGAATCAACTGTATTAAAGCTCCAGAGTCCAGTAGAACACTGCACAGCATCCACGGAAGAATAGGAGGAAGAGGCTGGTAAACTCTGCTAAATACCAGTAAATGCTCTCTCTGTGCAGTGGGTACCAGTGCCCATCCCCCACTCTAGAGCACACAGCAGTGGGGTCCAGCCCCTCACATAGATGCCGGAGCCAGAAAGGGACATAAAAATCCACTTCCCCAGATATGGGCTTGGCGTGGTCTTATCATGGATCACTACATTTGATTAGCTACTTTAGATCAGTGGAGCCCCAGCTCTGAGGACAGACATTGTTCCAACCTGCCCTGGGCAAAAAGGTGGAGGAGATTCAAAGATAGTTTGCTTACTCAAAGCTGTAGAGGGCAGTTAAAAGTCTGCATTTTCTGGGAATAGGCCAAGAAAGCATTACTTTGGGGAGCTATGGAAGAAGCTCCTCATGCCCTTCCTGAGCTTTCCCTTATCCCTTATCCCTTATCCAGGACAGTTTGGAGTGACCAGTGCTCCCTTTGAGGATTGCTGGACTTGTTTTGTTTGGAAAACACTGACCTAGGAAACTCCTCTATGGCATGCTCCTCCTCCCAGAATTTACCATTAGGCAAAAGCAGCATGAAAGAAAAGCTGTGCTAGAAACGATTGAGGTGGATTGCCTAGGGCAAATGTTTATCTTTTTTAAGTTTGGCAGGGGAACACCCAAGAGATGGAGAAGGTCAGAGAAAAAAAATGAAAGGATATCAGTAAAACAATGAATGAACAATATGAGGATCTCAATAAAGAGATAGAAACTTTATAAAGGAACGAAACAGAGCTACTGGAATTGAAGATCAGTAGCTGAGTGGAAAATTTTGAATAACTGATATGAAAAATTCCCAGGATGGTTCCACCAGCAGATTGGAGCTGGCAGAAGAAAGAATCAGCAAACTCGAAGACAAGACAATTGAAATGAGTCAGGCTGAGGAACAGCAAGGAAGAGAAATTAGAAAAAGTGGAAATAGCTTAACATAACTCTGGAACACCATGAAGCATGCCAATATATGTATTATGGTGGTCCCAGAAGGAGAATAAAGACAGAAAAAGGCAGAAGGAATACTGAAAGGAGTAATGAAAGAAAACTTCCCAAAGTTAGTCAAAAGCATGAATATGCACATCCGAGAAGCACAGAGAACTTGAAACAGGATAAACTTGGAAGAAATATAAGCCACATTTCATATTGATCAAACTGTTGAAGACAAAGAGCAAAGAGAGTTCTGAAAGGTGGTTCAAAGTGGTGTAAAGAAATAAGAACCTCTGGTAAAGATAACCATTTGGATAATTACAAATGCCAGTACTAGTGTATTGTAATTTTTGGAATGTAACTCCACTTCTTACTTCCTTCAGATGCTAAAATGTAATTCATAAAAAATAATGGTAAATCTATGGTTTGAGATACACAATATACAAAGATATAATTTGTAATAAATACAAAAAAGTGGGGGGAGCAAAGGGGTATAGAAACAACATGTGTATACTATTGAAAGCAAGTTAGTATCAGAGCAAATATGATTGTTATATATGTAAGATGTTAAATTTGAACCCCATGAAAACCACAAGGAAAATATGAAAAATATATTTAGATAAAGAAGAGAAGGAACTCAATATAGTACAATACAAACATCATGAAATAAAATATGAAAGTAAGCATTAATAGAAGAATTGAGGGACAAAAAAGATGTAAGACTTAAAAAGCCTGAATAGAAAAATTGCAGAAGAAAGCTCTGCAGTGTCAGTAGTGACTTTGAATATAAATAGATTAAACTCAAGTCAAAAGGCAAAGATTGTCAGAATGGATGAAAAAGCATAGTCCAAAACCATGCGGTCTGCAGTAGACACACCTTAAATTCAAAGACTCAAGTTGAATGAAAGTGAAAGGATAGAAAAAAATATGTCATGCAAGTAGTAACCAAAAGTAAACTGGTATAGCTATACCAACATCATTTAAAATATAGTTTATATAAAAAATAATTGCGAGGGACAAAAAGGGTCACTATTTTGATAAAGGGGTCAATTCAACAAGAAAATGCAACAATTATAAATATATATGCATCTACTAGCAGAACTCCAAAATATAGGAAGCAAATACTAACATATTTGAAGGGAGAAAGTGATGGTTCTGTATCAATAGTAGAAGATGTTAATATACCATTTTCAATAATGGATAGAACCTCTAGATGGATGATCAATAAGGAAATGCAAGACTTGAAATGATACTCTAAACCAGCTAGAACTAACAGACACATAAAGAACACTTCACTCAAAAACAACAGAATACACAGTCTTCTCTCATACAATGAGTGGTTCTCCAGGATAGAGCATATCTTAGGTCACAAAACAAGTCTCAATAAATTAAAATAACATGGGAATAATATGATTTATCATAAAATATCAAAAAATCTAGAAATCAATAACAGAGGGTGAAGTGGAAAATTCAGAACTATGTGAATTTAAAAACAAAATACTTTTAAACAACAAATGAGTTAAAGAGGAAATCACAAGGGAAATTAGGAAATATTCTGAGGTGAATAAAAATTAAAATACAATATACCAAAGCATGAGATGCAGCAAAGGCAGTGCTGAGAGGAAAATTTATAGCCCTAAATGTTTACTTAAAAAAGAAGAAAGATTTTAAATCAGAGTTCTAACCTCTGATTAAGTAAAAAATACTTTTTGTTTTCATTCAGTGAAGAGGAGGGAACACTTTAACTCATTCCATGCGTCCAACATCACCCTCATGCCAAAACCAGACAAAGATACTGCAAGAAAAGAAAACTACAGTCCAATATGTATTTTGATATACATGCCAAACCCCTCAACAAAATACTAGCAAACTGAATCCAACACCATGTTAAAAGAATTATACACCATGATCAGGTAGGTTTTATCCCAGGTATACAAGGGTGGTTCAACTTAAGAAAATCAATTAATGTAATATACCACATTAAGAGGATGGAGGAAAAAAATACATTTGATCATCTCTATTGACACAGAAAAGGAATTTAACAAAACCCATCATTTTTTCTTGATAAAATCACTTGGAAAACTAGGAATAGAAAGATGAATCTTCAATACAATAAAGGGCATGTTGAAGATCTCACAGTTACCATTATACTTGATGATGACAGATTGAAAGCTTTCTCTCTAAGATCAGAAATAAGACAAGGATGTCCACTGTCACTACTGTTACTCAACATTGCACTGGAAGTTCTAGCCAGAACAATTAAGCAACAAAAATAAATAAAAGGCATCCAAATTTGAAAGGAAGAAATAAAACTCTCCCTATTTGCAGATAGCATGATCCTATATACAGGAAGTCCTGAAAATATCCTCAACAAAACTCATAGAGCTAATAAATGAATTCAGCATAATGCTGGTATATAAGTTCAACACCCCCAAATTAGTAGTACTTCTATACACTATCAATGAACAATCAGAAGAAGAAATCAGGGAAAAAATCCCCATTTACAATAGCAACTAAAAGTATTGAATATCTAGGAATAAATCTAACCAAGGATGTAAATTATTTGATTGCTAAAAGAAATCAAAGAAGCTCTAAATAAATAGAAGAGTGTTCTTTGTTCATGGATTGGAAGACTTAGTATTCATAAGATGTTTACCCAAAACAACTTACAGATTCAACACAGTCTCAATCAAAATTCCTCAACTTTCTATGCAGAAATAGAAAAACCAATCATCAAATTTATATGGAAGGGTAAGGGACCCTGAATAGCTAAAGCCATAGTGAAAATGGAGAGAAATAGAGGACTCATACTTCCTGATCTTAAACCTATTACAAAACTATAGTAATAAAAACAGCATGATATTGGCACAAGGTCAGACATATAGACCAATGGATTCAAACTGCACATTTCTGGCCAACTGATTTTTGCAAGAGGGCAAAGACCACTCAATTGGGAAAGAATAGTCTCTTCAACAAATGGTGCTGGGAAAACTGGATCTCCATTTGGAAAAGAATGAAAGCAGACTCACCTCATTTCTTATTCAGAAATTAACTAAAAATGCATTAAAGACCTAAATATAAGTGCCAGAACTATCAACCCTCTAGAAGAAAATGTAATGATGCCTCTTCAGGTCCTTGTGTTAGGCACTTGTTTCTTAGACTTTACAACCAAAGCATAAGCAATAACAAATAGATAAATGGGAGCTCATCAACATGAAAAATGTTTGAGTATCAAAGAACTTAATCATGAAAGTAAAATGACAAACTACAGATTGGGAGGAAATATTTGGAAACTACAATCAAATAAGGGTTTCATATATAGAATATATAAATAAGTCCTTCAACTCAACAAGAAAAATACAAACAAAACCAAACAATAGTCATTTTTCTAAAGAAAATATATAAATAGCCAAAAAGCAAGTGAAAAGATGTCCAACATCATTAACCATTAGGGAAATATATATCAAAACCACAATGAGCTATCATTTCATACCCACAGGAAAGCCTATTAAAAAAGTAGAAAATTACAAGTGTTGGAGAGTATGTGAATAAATAGGAACACTCGTTCATTGATGGTGGGAATATAAAATGGTGCAGCCACTGTGGAAGACAATTTGGTGGTTACTCACAATGTTAATTGTAGAATTTCTTGGTATATATGCAAAAGAGTTGAAAGCAGGGACCCGAACAGATATTTGCACATTAATGTTCATAGCGACATTATTCAGAATTGCCAAAAGATGGAATTAACCAAGGGTCCATAAACCAATTAATGGATAAAAAAAATGTGGTATATACAGACACTGGACTATTATTCATTCTTAAAAAAGGAATGAGGTTCTGATACATTTGACAACCTGGATGAACCTTGAAGACATCATGTTGAGTTAATGGACAAATGTATGATCTCACTGATTTGAAATAATTAGAATCAACAAACTCCTAGAGTCAGTATCTAGAGTATAGTTTACTAGTAGATGGGATGGAAGTAGGGAATAGGACATTAAGGCTTTAAAGGTGCAGGTTTCTATTTAGGAAGTATTTTGGTAATGAATGGTGATGATGGTAACCCAACATTGTGAATGTAATTAACAACACTGAATTATACATTTGGATTTGGTTAAAAGGAGGAAATTATAGGTCGAATATATGCTATTAGAATAAAAAATATATATATTTTTAAAAAAGGGTAAAACTACTTTAAACTTAGGTAGATTCTGTCAGTTTGCAGGCCAACAACATGGTGTTCCAAGTTGTACTCTCAGTAACAATGTATCTGCATCCCTAATGTCATCATCATCATTAGTATTATTATTATTTTGTAGAAAACTTCTTTGACTACATGAAACAAAGGCTCCTAGAAATCACTAAAGATTTCAACTCTTGGTTCTGGGAGATACTTTACATTGATTGTCATTCTTTTTGCACAAGGGATGCCTTGGTCCTGTAGACACTTTATAAGACAGAGGGCCTAGGAGATCTCTCTTACCACCTGCATGACATAGGGACATTACGATTACAGGAACTGATCTGTGCTAGGTCTAACGTGAGTTTCAACAGCCTAACAACCCTATATTTTGTACTCTTGTGCCCCTGTGAACTACTCTTGGCACAGAAACTCTTTCGCTCACAGATTGTGTAATAAATAATGATAACACACCTTTATTGAGAGTCTGCTATGTGCTTGGCATTATGCATATTCTATCCAATTTAGTTCTTGGGGCAAACCTAAAATGTCAGTATAATTTCACCCATTTTACAGATGGGGACTCTAAGAGTTGATGAAATTTCTCACCAAACTTGACAAATTAGGATTTATAGTCATTATTGAGGGTTCACGGGTGGTTCAGTGGTAGAATGCTCACCTTTCATGTGGGAGACTCAGGTTCAATTCCCAGACCATGCACCTCCCCCAAAATATGTATAGTCATTATTGAAACCCATACTACTGTGGGGTTTTGTTCGATTATTCCCCTAGTTAAACTTATAGAAAAGGATTTGCAGGATTAAACAAGGGGATATATAATAACTGATTGTCCTAAAATGGTTTCTATTAACCATACTCACTTCCACTGTTAAAAGTTCCAGAAAATACTTTGGAATCAGAAATAACTAAGTGCAGAGATCAGACACTTTCTAGCTGTTTTAAATTTGGCCAGTTACTTATGCCTGAGTCTCAGCTTCCTTGTGTCTCAGATCTACTAACAATGCTTATCTCAAAGGGTTGTAAATAAAGTGAGATCACCTGTATATATAAAGGATCCAGAAGAGTGCTTGGCACAAACAGCACTCAATATGTGATAGCTACTGGGTCTATAGAAAATTACAGCTCTGGGAAAGAAAGAAGAATAATTTTTCATCCTCATAATAATGAAGCTTTTCCAGGCTTCTGGTGTGATGAACTGTCTAATGCTCTTTTCCATGAGGAGATCTTAGAAATTGCCTTCAACGAAGACCTAAGGTCTGTCTACACATGCCTTTGTATTATATATCCTTGCATGGAGGTCCCCCAGGTATTTCTCTCTTTCCATCTTATTTGTCAGATTTAATGTGGCCAGGACAACATCCTGTGTGTCCTTAACGGCCAGGTTTAAGAATGCTTTTTCTTTTTATAACATAAGGCCTTTAAAGGGTGCTCGTGATCTATAATCTGGAGCTGTTTCATGAAGTCCTAGATCACTTGCAGTGAGATAAATTGGACCCACATAGAGCACATTAAAAACAGGGACATCTGCACAGCTTTCCCCTAGTGCTTTATAACTGGTCTCTTCCTTTTAAATCCACATCTGTTATATAGCTCCCAAGTAAATGGCACACATTTTGCTTAAAGACAGGACAGACTGTAAGGACTAAATTTTATTTTTTCTGACCATTAGTGCCTGCCATCAAACAGATTGTGAAAACGCACACAGTTTTGAGCTGTAAGCAGGCATTTTGTATGCATCCCCACAAGGAAGACAACTCATTCCCCTTAAAAATATGTGTGTGTGTATAAATTTATTTGTTAATATACATACTTGCTTCTTTATGTAGGTAATATTTTGAGATTTGTAATGGAGAAATTCATTGTGAATTTATATTGCTATATGACTAAAAGGGATATTTTTTTAAACTACATTTTTTTCAAGAATGGCAGGGTCTTAATAATTGTTGAAGCTGGGTGATAGGTATATGTGGGATTATTATCCTCTTCTCTCTTCCTTTTTCATATTTAAAATTTTGCTTAATAAAAATGAGATTAAAAAGATTACATTTTGTGTGTGCCAAAATATAGCCTATTTCACTGTACTCTGTCCACAGCGGAACACATAAAATTCCACATCAGACTGAGAAAAAGATCCTTGGAGCTTAGTGTAAAATGAAATGACTGAGAACAGCCAGTATTTCTGTTGGCCTTTGATTAGCATCAAGTGTTTTTGTGGCATTACAATCTGACTGCTACAGAGAGGGAAATTTTCTTTGAATTGTAAATGTGCAACATAAGAATTATTTTAATCCCATTCTGTGCTTTTGTCTTTTGATTATTTGAGATTTCAGTCTAAAGTCCCTTTCACCCTCTTACCCCTTTTAAGGGCTGCTTAACTTTTTGAGTGATACAAATCAGACCCAGAACATGAGAATTAACATTAGACGACCTGGTTTTTGAATCTCTGTTCTGTATAACCTTGACAAAAATATTTGGTCTCTTTGAAAGTCCATTTTCTCATATAGAAAGTTGGCATAAAAATATTCTTCTAGGACTTCCATGAAGATTAAAATAAAGAGCAAATAAAAACATTGTTCTTCAAACTGTAAACTTCCCTGCAGGAGAAGAATACTGTGATTGCATCTGAGAAGGGATGCTCTAGTGCCTTGGAGAATAAGAACTCTGTGCACCCAGAACAGAGACTATACACAGGGTCAGACAGTATCCTTTTCCCGTCTGGAACAATGCTGGGGGAAAGGATAGGATAACCTCATTTATATCAATTAGTGTTTTTCAAACATGAACATGCCCTGGGGAGCTTTTTAAGCTGCAGTGTCCCAGACCCATCCCTGGGATGCTAATCTAGAAGGTCTAGGGTGAAGGTAAGAATCTGGATATTTCCAGTTTTAAAAAAGATGCTAGAAGAAGGACGTATTTAACCTTAAGGAATAAGTCACAAGAGATGAAATGCCAGAAGGCAGCATAGGGAAGAGTTTTGTGTGGGCTCTCCCCAGGGTCCTTCAATCTGCACCCCACAAAAATCACAACTAGATTTCAGTAGAACATCTTGGCTCATTTCTTGTATGTCTGCATCACATTAAAGCCTCTCCAGGTGATTTTGCTTCTATGTGTATCTTTCTTTAAGGGAATGTTGTGCTAGAGACTCTATTTGTATTTTCTGAGTTATTGTGGGTGTGATTATTGTTTTGTCAGAAAACTATAGCTTTTTGTTTAGATAATTGACTTTAGTGGGTTTTGTTGCATTGTTAAATGTGATTTTTATTCAGACTTAGGGCTGAAATATTTCCTGTGGGGAACACATCTTTGGCTTTGTAATGTAAGTCAACGGAAAAATAGGTTTTGATTAAAAGAAAATTGCTTTATAGTCAATTTTTTAATAAGAATTGGAACAATTGCATTAGGTGAGATTGCCTTGTATGCCTACTCTCCAAATGTTGTTTACTTTTTACAATACAACTATTATTCAGTGGTCTCCTTATGCTTTTACGTTTGCCTTCCCTATTCAGACTAGTACAGTTTGAGTTCCTAATTATGCAATATTTAAGTCAAATAGTATGAATGATATAAAAGTGTTTTGTATCAGTTTTATATAGTATTATAAAAATTTAGGAGATTATTAATATTACTGAGTCCCCTTTCCTCTTCTGCATCCCATCTGCCCGGCCTGGGTTCTCAAGAGGTTTGGCATGAAGGATATTCTGCCTAAATCCACATTATTCTCTGCCTAGATTCCTCCTTTCTCTGGTAGGTCGAGGCAGGCAAATTAGAATGTAATGTTAAATTTCCTTTATTCTGCCTTTTAGAAATTCAGGGCCAGAAGGTGGGGCTGAAAATGGTAAATAGGCTGCAGAAGAGGAAGGAGACTCTGTAATAATAATTTATTAAATTTTTATAATACTGTATAAAACTGTTACAAAACATTTTTATGTCATTCATATCATTTGATGTAAATATTGCATAATTAGGAAATCAAACTGCACTTTCAGTTTGAAAGTAGATATAACTGGAGAAAAGCATCTTGCCTGGCTATTTTCCTTAATGCTAGTTTCAAGCAGACAACTGAGTTGCTTTAATCCACATACTAGATTTTGGTGATGAGCTCTTCACAAGTTCTTTTTTTTCACATGGGCAGGGACTGGGAATTGAACCTGGGTTTCCAACATGGCAGGCGAGAACTCTGCCACTGAGCCACTATTGCCCGCCCCACAAGGTCTTTAAAACAGCAAAAAGATCATGTTTTCTTCCCTCTGTTCTGTCTGGCCATCAGGAAAGTGAGTCTCTCTAGGTAGCTCACATTAAAGGAACTTAGTGGAAGAATTACTTTCAGAAGTATGGGCAGGGTTAGACAAAGAATGACGCCCAGATACTAGCAACAATGGGGAATTACTGTCAGCTGTGGCAGATTGAGTTATGTACCCCAGAAAAAAACATTTTTAATCTTAATCCATTCCTATGGGTGGAACCCATTGTAAATAAGACCTTTTTATTATTATTATTTTGTATGCTGTATGATGGAGGTCGCATTTCATTTGTTTTTCCATGTAAGAAACTCGTTGTTGCAGCACCATTTATTGAATTATTTTTTGTGTTTTTGGTATACAGGCTGGGAATTGAACCAAGTCTCCCATGGCAGGCAAGATTTCTATTAGTGATCTATCCTTGCACCCCTAAATAAGACCTTTTGAAGACGCTATATTTAGTTAAGGCGTGACCAGCTGGGTCTGAGAATGGGTCTTAATCCTAGTACTGGAAGCCTTATAGGAAAAAAAAAAAAGCCAGGGAGAGTAGCTGAAAGCCAGAAGTCAATGGAACCTGGAAGAGAAAGTAGAAAATATCACCATGTGACCAGAACATGAGGGTTGCTGTCCAGCCAGAATGCTACTTATTCTGGGAGGAAGCAAGCCTTCTAGCATCTGAAACCATGAGCCAATCAATACCCTTTGTAACCCATTGTGTGGTATCTGTCTTAGCGCCCTGGAGTCTAAGACACCATCCAGAGGGCCAAAGAAAGAGAGAAGAAGATAATGTTGTGATAGTCCAGCAATACAAGAACAAGAGGAGGTGCTACGTGGTTGAAATTGTGGTAGTGGAAGTATATAGAAACAAAGACTGAAGCAGGCAAACCTGGAAGAAATACTTTAACTTTTCTTCTGTACTGTCCACTGATCCCTTTCCATTGTCTTCTATTGGCTGTATCCAACTAGAAGCCATTTATCGAAGGAGACCTGATGAAGCCATCAGTAGGATTAACTTCCAGGAACACAAAGCAGAGAAAGGAAGGGGCTAGAATGTGGCTGGGGAGAGTTGATGAAGGGTAACCAACATGATTGTGTGTTAGCACCAAAGAGTTTTCCCCATTCTTCCTTAATATACTCTATCTTTATTTCCCTTTCTGCTTCAAATCTCCCTTCTGCTTCTCATGAGATAATACTTTCTATTTTAATGCAATGCTTTGTGATTTTATTGACCCTGTAAGCAAAAGTACTTTTGGCTGTAATATATGAGCATGTTAATTGATTTGAGAAATATTAAATGATCAAGTCTTTTCAAATGAACAAATTGGAGTTGGGGAAATTCTACACGAAATGAAAACATTTAATATATGAGTTTGTGTACTGGATTACCAGAAAGAAAACCTGGATAACATATGTTGTTGTGTTATTGTTATGTGTTATTGTGTTACTGATCACGTGGTGTATAACAGACTTTATCATTAATTGCTTACAAATGAGTAAGGCTTTTTCTAAGCGAGCATGTCAATGTAGGTCTTCTGATCTCAGAGGCTTTTTGAGATTGTGATTTTGATGTGGCTCCTTTGACTGTGGTACATTATTATTCACTTTTATGCCTTTATTATAAAAATTATTAAATATGCAAACCATTTGGACCCCACACCTGAGCCTCATCTTCTTGCTAAAGCCACTCCCAGGTAGGTATTGTAGTGAGGGTGAGAGAGGAAATGAGGAAAGGGGAAGTGTCAAAGAAACAGGGGTCTATTTAAAAAAATCCATGGCATCTAAATGGCAGTGGCAATTGGCCAAATAAAAATATGCTGCTTAAAAAAAAGTGCTGCTTATTTGCACATTATTCTCAACTCTAAATTGTGTGAAGTTCAGCAGAAGTTGAGTTTAGGCGCAACATGTAAATATAAACTGATTAACTGCTAAAAAACTTAAGTTTCATTGGTTTTAGTGATACAACTTGCGCCAGTTAGACAATTTGGATTGAAGGAAATGCAAGAGTCTGCAGCATTTGACACAACTAGAAGTAGGAGAAGAAATATGATGATTGACTGTGATAGTGGTGGGGGTAATGGCAGGCATGGAACACAGAAGTGCTAGAACAGGTGATAATGAGGGGTGAACATGGCGGTGGTGAAACTTGGTGCATGGTGGAGGTGATGATGGAAAAGAGCATGTGGGGATGGATATGGGAATATGGTGGTAGAAGAGCTGGTGACGTTGGTTGTGAGCCTGATAAATAACGGTGGTAGAGCAGTGATGGTGTTTTGTGGTGGTGGAAGCAGCAATGGAGAGAGAGGAAGACAGTAAGTTAGGAGAAGAGCTGATATTGGGGTGAGGATGTTCATTGGGGTGGAGGAAGTCGTGGAGGTATTAATAATTCCAAAAGTGATGGTTGGGCTTAGAAGCCATGAAGCTTTATGAAGAAAGGCAGTGCCACATGACCTTTAATTTTTTTTTTTTTTTGGTTGAAACAAATAATGAAGCCTAGTAAATGTACTTGTAGAGATATTTGTCAAACTAAGCACTCACTTTGCAGATGCTCTTTAAGCTCTTTCTTAATTACAGATATTAGCACCATGCTGTTCCAAAAAGCACCACTCTTGTCAATTTCAACATAGTGTACAAGTTTTTCTAATAAATATTATTCAAACCCAATTATTGGAAACTTTTAGAGTAAAGCTGGATTCTCTTATTCAACCACAATATACTTGAAATTTGATTTTTATCTTTAAAGTAATGCTATTTAGCCAAGGATTATCTTTTATGTCTGTTTGCAAAACAGCTAGGAATGTAGCTACTGCGATTTGATATTTGTCTTCCTGCACCTGACTACGAAGCAAAATCATTTCATTTGTAATCAACAGAATGTACCTCCATAAATTAGCATAAACATATACTACTGAAAGGCTGAATCTACAAGCCTGACCTTCTAGCAGATAGAATATATAATCTTATTTTTGGATAGACAAGGATTTTCTTTACCTTTCTGGCTGTATATTTGTATTAAACAAAACTTCTCAGAATAACATTTTCCTTTTTCGTCATTTAAAGTAAGTCTCCCATCCTCCCCTGGCAATAGGGGACATTCTTCCAGCTATGAGAACTATATTTGAGTAAAAAGACCAGCATGAACCATGCTCAGCAAACTTGTGCTACTTAAACAATTAAAATATATTTTCCTATTTGTTATAGTTAAGAATGTCAGATACAGATAATATATTTAATATCCATGAATTACATTTATTGAATATATGCTGTGTGGCAAGCACTTTTTTTGTTCTAATACTCTCCCCATTCTACAGATAAGCAGAATGAGGTTTAGGGAGATTGACATCCCAAATCATGATGGTAAGTGGCTCAGCCCGGATTGGACCCAGGTGTTTACTGGAATTCACACTCTTAACCATTATGGTATGCTGCCTGTCAGGTTTCTGCCAATGTGGAATTTAGTTCAACTTTCCTCTTTCTACTTGGAAAAACCAAGTCAATTCATTATTTTCATGTCCCAAGATTTATTATTATTATTATTATTATTTATATGGGCAGGCATTGGGTTTTGAAACCACGTCTCCAGCATGGCAGGTGTGACCTCTGCCACTGAGCCACTGTTTCCTACCCAATTCATTATTTTTAAAACACCTGGATTTATTGAAGAAGAGCAAGGATTGCCTTTCAGGAGAAATGAAACCGTATGGAGATTATTCTTTTTTTCTTGTTACTAGAAAATATTTATTTAAGTGATGAGATTAGACTGGAAGTCAGAAGTCCTGGGTGCTAATCCTTGTTGTGCAGTGTATCAGCCCTGTGATCATGTTCTAATTTCTTAATCCCACACAGTCTTGGTTTGAAGATTTCCTCAACTGATAAATAAAGAAAGAATTTGCCATACCCATCTTAGTGATAACTCTGTAAAGACGAAACCATCCTGAGTGACTCTGAACTGGACTTCTGCAATGGCACAATAATCAGTTTCCCTTACTCTGATCTCCCCCTTGCAAAACTCTTCTAAAGCACAGTGTTAACCATGCCTCTTGTTTGCTCAAAAAACTTCTTTATTTAACCCATTGCCTACACCGTAAAGTAAAAGTGCTTACTTTCATATTCAGGGTCCTTCTGCATCTGGTCCGCGCTAGCCTTGCAATCATATCTCTCACTATTCCCCTTCATGGAGTTGATCTGCCAGTTAAACAGAATTATTTGTTGTCCCATTATTCTTTATCTTCATGCCTTTGCTCACACATTGCTTCATGCCTTGAATTGCTTGTCAAGTACTTAAATACTTATTGAATACCTGCTGTGGATAGGGATGCTGGGCTGAAGGGAGTAGGATCTCTTCTATTTTGATTCTCATCTGAATTGCTGGCTGGTGAGTTTTTCCTTAACCCCAGTATCACCTGGCCTTGGCTATCACTCTCCTTTGTCCAGGGTGAACTTCTAGCACGTTTCAGAGCTGGGCTTATTTATGATGGGTGGTTTGAGAATTATGGGAAATTTCCCTAATGGCAAGAAGTGAAGATAACTGCTCCTTGTTTGAGGGGATGAATCCAAACTGCAAAAGACCAAATATCTGCTATTTAATGAGAAAAATAATAGCTGAAGTGAGCATCAAGACAATTGGTGTGATGTGTTATTTCAGCAAAAATGTGAGAGTGAAGACTGCTAAAAGAGGATAAAAGAAGGAACAATACATTGTCTACTTTATTTGGGGAAAAAAAGGAAAATGAAGTAACAATAGTTGAAGTGTTATTTTAAATGCATCCTTTTTATTTTAAAGAAGATGATGACTATTTTCACTCTTTTATGGTGAAAAGATGGCTTTATACTGCCTTTTTTTGACAGAGCATTGATCCTCCTTCTCTGGAATTGGGGTATGAAATTAATCTAGACTCTTAATTGCATTGTGTTTGTGTTAGAATGGGCAAATTGCTTCCGATGTAGCTGTTACTGAGACTGCTGTTATAGCTCTATACAATAAAACTTCATTAGTGACATCTTCATCCTTAGGAGACCAGCTGAATTATTTCTCACATCTCAGTGGGTTCATTCCATCCAGGTCATGGAAAATTATGAGACTGATTTTCACTTTCAGTGCATTTCTCTCTCTTCTTCTAAGTCCTTTACACACAGTTGCATGTGAGAATGGAAAGAGGAAGTATCCAGGAAGGTTTGAAAGAGAAGGAAGCATTAAATGCAAAGTTTTGAAGATGATCTGAACTTTTCTCAATATGTTAACAGTGTTCTATCAGAGTCCAGGGAACAGGATGCCCTTAGTGTCTGTTCTAGTTTGCTAGCTGCTGGAATGTGATATACCAGAAACAGAATGGCTTTTAAAAAGATGAAACTTAGTAAGTTGCAAGTTTACAGTTCTAAGCCCATCAAAGTGTCCCCAGTTAAAGCAGGGTTATAAAAATGTCCAATTTAAGGCATCAGGGAAAGATACCTTGGTTCAAGAAGGCCAACGAAGTTCAGGGTTTCCCTCTTAATTGGAAAGGCACATGGTGAACATGGCAAAATCCATCAGCTTTCTCCCCTTGTTTCATGAAGCTCCCCCAGGGGTGTTTTCCTTCTCCATCTCCAAAGGTCTCTGGTTATGTGGGCTCTCGTGGTTCTTGTGGCTCTGTTGTGGCTTTCTCTAAAGTAGTTCCTTTTTTTATAGGGTTCCAGTAAGCTAATCAAGATCAACCTGGAACGGGTGGGGTCACATCTGCATCTAATCAAAGATAATACCCACAATTAGGTGAGTCACATCTCTGTGGAGGTTATCTAATCAAGTTTCCAACCTACAGTGCTGAATAGGGATTAAAAAAAATGGTTGCTCCACAAGTGGCTCAGGATTAACACATGGCTTTTCTAGGGCACATCATCCTTTCAAACCGGCACACTGTCTGACTCAGCAGTTAGAGTTTGGTGTTATCTGATATTAAAATGTACATTTCATAATGACTTACAATAATACTAAACACTTTATACTTATTTTAAAAAGTACTATCTATTGCATACTATGATGTTTTAGTGCCTTTTCTAGTTCTTATAACAACTCTTCTGTGCAAATATTATTATGCTCATGTTACAAATGAGGAAACTGAGGATTGGAGAGAAATAACATTTCTCCAAAGAGAGTGCTAGTTAAAGGTTCCAGAGTGAGTAGTTGGTAGGGGCATGATTAAAACCCAGCCTGTACTCTTTTCATTCTACCGCATGGCCTAATGCCTTGGATCCTGTTCTTACAAAGCTACTTTTGGAATATAAGTTAGATTTTCATGTTACTTTACTGCAGGAGCTCAAGCATACAAACCTTCTAATTAAATCTTTTTCTTTGAAAATTAGGACAAACTTCTTTAAGCGAGAGCCACTTATGGGCTTGATTAGTATGACCCACTATTTCCAGGTTTCTGAGCATCTCTTGGCATATTGAAAATTGAACTTGGTTGCCTATCTTACTTTGCTAGAGTTGCTGTAACAAAACTAAATGGTTTAAAACAGTAGTAATGTATTGTTTCACAGTTTTAGAGGCTAGAAGTCTGAAATATGTAGGGAGAAATCCTTTTTGCCTCTTCCTAACTTCGGGCGGTATGCTGGTGATACTTGAGCTTCAATATCTGCCTGGTTGTCAGATGGCATTCTACCTTGTGTCTGCCTATCTGTGTCTCTTCACTCCTCCTTAAAAATGACACCACTGATACTAGATTAAGGGCCCAGTATAGCCTCATTTCATTTTATTTTTAATTTGTCTAATTCTACCTATAATGACTCTATTTCCAGATAACTTCACTTTCTGATGTACAGGAGATTAGGATGTCAACATATCATTTTGCAGGACATAATTCAATCCATAGGAATCTGCCCTCTGGCCATTCCCAAATTCATGTCCTTCCCATGTGCAAAATAGATTTGTCCTATCACAGAATCATGAAAGTCTTAAGCCATTACAGCATCAACTCTAAGTCCAAGACTCATCTAAATCAGTTATGGGTATGATCCATCTTGGGCAAAATTCCTCTCCGTCTTTGGACCTGTGAAACCTAGACAATAAATTTTCTCCTTCTAAAATACAATAGTGGGACAGGCATAGGACAGACTTTCTCATTCCAAAAGGGAGAAATTGAATGGAAAAAAAAGGGGCCACAGGTCTTAAGCAAGTCTGAAAACCAGCAGAACAAATTTCATTAGATTTCAAGGTCTGAGAGTAATCATCTATGGCTTAATGTTCTGACCCCAGGACCCTCTGGGGACTGCTGGCCCAACCCTCCCAGCCGATCAGGGATAGTGACCCACCCTCCTGACTCAAAGATGTCCCATCCACCCAGGCCTCTGTATCTGTGGCTTTGCTTTTGAAGTCATTTTTTTTTTCATCTCCTATTGCTTCTCCTCCCTTTCAATCCAGGATGACAGTATTTCTGCTGATATTTAATTCTCAAAAATTGTGTTAACCTTGCATGCAGTTCACAGGGCTCCCAGCCATTAGACAAGTACATTCTCCACAGATCTTTTCTGGAAAACTGCATTTCTGTTTTCCTGACTTCTGCTGAACTAGTTGACTGGATTCATGAGTCACAAGATCTTTCTGGGATAATGAATTTTTATTCTTGGTTTCTGCTGAGATTGGATCATAAGCCACATGCCTAATCTCTTTAGCAAATGGTGTACAACCATAGCTGTGCCAGTTTGAAAGGATGTATGCACCCTAGAAAAGCCATGTTTTAATCTTAATTCCGTTTTGTAAAGGTGGCTGTTTCTTCTAATCCTTATTCAGTATTATATATTTGAAACTGTAATTAAATCATCTTTCTGGGGATGTGACTCAGTCAAGAGTGGTTGTTAAGTTGGATTAGGTAGAGATGTGTCTCCACCCATTCGGATGGGTCTTGATTAGTCTACTGGAATCCTATAAAAGAAGAAATGTTTTAGAGAATGTGGGAGATTCTGAGGGAGCAGAATGACATAACCACAAGAAGCAGAGTCCACCAGCCAGTGACCTTTGAAGTTGAAGAAGGAAAATGTTTCCTAGAGAGCTTCATGAACCAGGAAGCCAGGGTAGAAAGCTAGCAGATGATGCCATGTTTGCCACATGCCCTTCCAGCTGAGAGAGAGAAACCCTGACTGTGTTCGCCATGTGCCTTTCCACTTGAGAGAGAAACCTTGAACTTCATCAGCCTTCTTGAATCAAGTTATCTTTACCTGGATGCCTTAGATTGGACATTTCTATAGGCTTGCTTTAATTGTGACATTTCCTTGACCTAAAGACTGTTAACTTGCAATTTATTAAACTCCCCTTTTTAAAAGCTGTTCCATTTCTGGTATATTGCATTCTGGCAGCTAGCAAACTAGAACAATATCCTTGTCCCCATTTCCAGAGCATACCATCTGGATAAGTGGGGAATTTTCCAGAATATAAAGTGCTGATTCACAGTATATTCCTCAATTTATATCTTTCTTCTTGCATTTTACTATAAGTAGCAAGAGAAACCAGGTTGTACTTTCTGCATTTTGCTGAAAATCACCTCAGAAAACTATCCAATTTCTGCCTTTCACTTGATATCAGAACACAAATCTTCCAAGTTCTCTGCCACTTCATAATAAGGATTGCCTTTCCTCCAGTTTGCAATAACGCATTCATGATTTCCTTCTAAGGCCTCATCAGAAGCACCTTTAACATCCATGTTTCTGCCAACAATATCTTCAAGGCAAGCAAGGTGTTTCCTATAAAGTGCCTCAAAATTCTTCCAGCCTCTACCCATTACCAATTCAAAAGCCACGTCCACATTTTTAGGTTTTTATTACAACAGCAACCCATATACCCGTTACAAAAACTGTCTTAGTTTCCTATGGCTACTATAATGAAGTCCCACAAACTGGTGGCTTAAAACAACAGAAATATCTTGTTTCATGCTTCTGGAGGCTAGAAGTCTGAAATCTGTAACGTAGAATCCTTCCTTGCATCTTCCTAGCTTCTGGTGGTTTGCTGGTAATCCTGGAGCTTCAATCTTTGCCTCAGCCATTATGGGGCATTCTTCCAAGTGTCTGTATGTATCACCTCCCCCTTCTTGTAAGGACACCAGTGACACTGGATTAAGTTCTGTCTGGCCCTGAACCTAAGGAATAGGTTCTGCCAAAGTTCAAACACTGATTGCCACATGGGAGAGTGAGGCCACCTTAGACCTTCTATCCCGGCTGACCCTTGAGTTGTACACAGCTGCATAAATGACTACAGGCAAAAATCAGCTGGATCAACCCAGAAATCATGAAAAATACAGTCACTATTCTTAAGGAATTCCGTTTTGAGGTAGTTTGTTACGCAGCAAAGGACAATTGATAAATTGTTTCTCTGGTTCCAGTAACTCTTATCCTACTTCTCCAGCTAAAAATAAGGAGTTTGAACAGGAACATCTGGAAAGATGTTTTTAGTGCTAAATGCTAGAGAAGAGTGAGGAAAAACATAGAGGTGATAATAACACAGAAGCCGCCTACCGGCTAGAATAGAATGTGTGAAGAAAATTCACCTGGCTGGAGCAGACTCTTTAGGAAAATGATCTTAATCTAAAAAGGTAAATTAGGACCAGATTGAGGAAGGACTCGCATGCAAAAGTGGTGAATATTCATTTTACCTGTTAACCTATGAAAAGACTGTAATGAAAAAAAAAGTGGAAATGAGAACTTTAGATTTCATGGACATTACTGAAGGAGCCTGACATGGCTGATGAGATCTGAGGGTGGAGCACAGATATCTGTTGGAAAACATACACTTCTTGGCTTCTTTTTTGGTTTGGGGTAGAGCTCAAATTGCATGTTGGTGAACCTTGGAGAACCTGAATTGTAGAGACTAAAAATTCCCCATCAAATTCCCCCAAAGTGAAGTTTTGTCAAAAAAATCAGCAAGACAAGCTGCTTCATCCCATGAGTATGCTAACCACCATATAGACACCATCTGTGTATAATGAGGTAGCACTCTTGCAAGGATTTTTAACTGCATTATTATTCTGCCTGTTGTCTGGACTTGGTTGTAATTATGATTTTTCATTTTTTAGAAGAGCCATGGGAAATAAATGCTTATAAATATAATAATTCATAAGAGAAGATCCAAGCCATAGGGAAAAGTAAAAATCAGCTATGAATGAAGCTTACATTGTTTTAGAAGTAGTGCAATATTGACCATTGTATAAAAGGGAAGTTTTTAGATGGTCCCAAGACTAGCTACTAAAGTCTTCTGAGAAGGGACTTTTCTTATACTTCACTGCCAGCTTTCTACTCTGTTTGTCTGCCCTTTATCTTGGATGTGGAGTTGCTAATCTTATTGGTCAGATTTTATGACACTGATTAGGCTACATTTATTGAGTCCAGTGTGCATCCCTACATTAAAAGATCATGCACATAAGTGTGAATCTCTTCTGTTTTCATTTTCTATGTGGCTTCAGGGCAAAAAGACCAGGCCACCTCCTGATGGTAGAAGCCAGGTCACCCAATATTCTGCACTTTCCTCCTACCTGTGTGTACTTGTAAACACTGAACTTTTCAATTTCCTTTTTTTCCCACATGGCAGACTGCAGGTTGGACTTGACTTTGGAGATTTCTCCTAGGCTCCTGTATCCAAGCCATAGGGTTCCTACTCATTTTACCAAAGGGCTTTGTATTGGGGGTTGGGGCCCAAGCCCAAAGAAGAAAGACACATGCCTTTGCTTTCTTTTGCCATTAACATAACTTCAGATATAATATTAGAACCCAACAGGGAGGTAGGTTAAGAGTTGGGTAATGTCATCTAATGGCATGCAAATCTCACTCTTATCTCTAATAGATAACAACTGCAACTGGAATGTGACTTTCACAATTACTGAATGAATCCAAATCCTTGTGAGGAATAATAGTCTTCACTCCCCTGAAGTATCATCTTTTAGAGGCACCAGCCATAATGATGGTTCCTGTACATTGGGAATAACCAGTAGTCACAGTTGGCCAGGCCAGGAGAGGGGATCAAGCTGCATGCAGTAAATGTACAAAAAATAATGACTAATTTTCTTCCTTTTATCTTTTATGATGCTTTCTAAGGCAAGTAATAGAGAATCCAAACTCAACCAACTTAAATAATAAGGACCATTTTTTACTCATAAACAAGAAGTTAGAATTAGGCAAATTCCAGGGTTGGTTAATTGAATGTCTTAATAACATCACCAAGGACCTAGATTCTTTCCATTTGCCCATTCTGCCATCCACAGCGTATTGGTTTTTGTTGTCAGGCTTGTCTTCTAATATGTGCCATCTTTCTGCAGCAGCTCTAAGCAGGGTCTTTCCAAGGACAAGAAGAAAGAAGAATCCTTCATTATGGCTCTCTTGAAGACTGAGGAAAATTTTTCTGGAAGCCCCCTACAGAACTTTTCTCCTATTTCATGACTAGAATTTGCATTTCTTAAGTACTTGGCTGCCTGAGAGCCAACCCAAATTACAGTTTTGTAAAGAAAGGGAAAAGGGGAAGAAGGGCTGTTCAGTGAGTAACCAAGGGTGTCTGCCATAAGTGATGACCATGGCATGTATATCAGTCACTCAGTAAAACTTGGCAAGGCTAACCCTAGCACAATTGTGAAGCCAGAATCTGCTCTTTCCCTAACTAGGAGGGTTGTATTAGTTATCTATTGTTGCTGTAATATAGTACCATAAAGTAGTGACTTAAAAAAACACAAATTTATGATGTTATAAATCCAAAACAAAGTTTTGGACATAAGTATAAAATGGATTTCTCTGGGTGAAAAATCAAGGAATCAAGGTGTTGGAGACAGAATTTTGGGTGGATAGGCTATCTGATCTGTTACACGCTTAACAATAAACTCCTTCTCTCTTCTAAACCCTGATATCACAGATTGGCCTGTTATGTGCATCAGGCAGAGAACACTGCATTTATTCGGTATCAATCTGGTGACTCTGGTGGAAGTAGGTCCTTAAGAAGTAAAGAGTCTGACTGCCCGAAGTTTTGGAGCTCTGGCAGGACAGGAAAGCGTGGTAATTGGGCCTTTTGTGGCCACTAGACTCTTTTAGTCTAGAGGCTTAGCAACAAGGTTTTTTCCTACTCTGCTGACACTCCAGACCCTTGACGCCCTAAAACTTCAAAGAGAGAAACAGTTTCCAATTCCAGGTCTGGACATCTGACTGGCTTCCAGGAACTTTGGGTATCTTTGTGAAACTGCGAATCACACTCGGAGTTCTCCAGCTCTGGAAGTACTAAAGGAGCAATATTACCCCATACAGCAACTGTTAAAGAAGCTGAAAAATGATTAGACTTCAATTAGTGATGTGAATGAGGCTGATCTGGTTAGGACTAAGAGACGTAAAGCCTCTGGATTGTTCCTATGGCAGTTAAGCCCTGAGACTTGGAGGATCAGTCTTTCCAAGAATGACAACCAGTTTCATTCCTCTACCCCATAATGTTGTTGCTAATTTTCAGCATGAAGAAGCTGGAGAGTTGTTGCCCAGATATCCCTCAAGATTGAGGAATGAACAAAAGCAAAAGGGAAGAATTAAAACTGAGAAAATAAGAATTTATAAATGATTATGATTACTGAATCATTTTATATAGATTTTAGATGTTCTTCTTTTCTATATTGTTGAATAGCCAAAAGTTAATACCTGAAATTACAGAAATTCAACTAATCTCAGTCCGGCTTATACTTACTATTGTAATGGTTATTCTAGCCTAGACTCAGCTTTATTTATACTTACTATTTTAATGGTCAAATTCTCATTTAGTCTCAGCCCTGTTTTTACTTGATGTTTTACTGATAACAACTCCAACTCCCCTTGTTTGAATCCATAAAACTCTGAATTCCTTAGCCTCAGGGAGACAGATATTTGGGCTGATAGGCCGTCTGATCTCCTGCTTCATGTATGGCAACAACCTTTTGAAAAGAAATTGAGATGTTGGCAGATCTGCATTCCTGCTGGAGACTCTAGGGAAGAATCCATTTCCTTGCCTTTTCAAGCTTCCAGAGGCTACCTACATTCTCTGGCTCATGACACCTTCAAAGCCAGCAGCACTGGACTGAATCTTTCTCACTCTGCCCTCTCTTTGATTCTTTCTCCTCTAGCTCCCTTCTTCACCAAGGAACCTTGTGATTATATTGTATCCACTTGGACAATCCAGAATAAGATCTCTATTTCCAAGTCAACTCAGTAGAAATCTTAATTCCATCTGTAACCTTAATACTCCTTTGCCATGCAGGTTAACATATTAATAGGATCCAGGGATTAGGGCACAGACATCTTTGGGTGGGAGGCATTATTGTGCCTACCACAGATTCTGTTCTCACCCCCCAGATGCCCAGGGCCAACTTAGATTGTCTGTGAGAATGAGCACAGCCTCGCATGTTTGAATCTCAGCTTCTCCACTTATTGGCTATATGTACTTTGGCAAACTATACAACTTCTTTAAGATTTAGTTTCCTCATATATAAAATGAAATTAATATTTAATTCAAAGGGTGGTTTTAAGAATTTGGTGAGACTATTTATATAAAATGCCTATCAAAGTTCGTAGGTCAGAATATAGTCAATAAGATTGCATCATTGCTATTCCTTTCATTTCTGAGAGCCTATAAATATTATATAATCATTGCCTCTATTACTTGAGGCGTGCATTCCAATCCTAGTTCTAGCCATGTAATAACTGGCTAGTTATTAAACCTTCTGAGATGAAATATTCTTGTCTGTAAAATGGGAATAATAAACCCTCTTCATAGGGATTTGGTAAAATAAAATAGCATGTATTTATCGCGTAGCAAAGTGCCTGACACATAGCAAATCATCAGCTATGTTCAGTTTGCTTCCTTTTCTACCTTATTAAAGCCTGTTTTTATGAAAGCGTCAAAACTCATTCATACCAAGGCAGTGGTTCTCAAACTATAGCGCATGCCGGAATCATTTAGAAAACTTGTGTAAAATAAAATGTCTTCAGTGCAGGGATGCTTCAGTGGAAGAATGCCCACCAGCTACGTGGGAGACCTGGGTTGAATTCTCAGCTCGTGCATGAAAAAAAAACCCAAGCAATTTTTCTTGGTTGCTACTTCAGGCCAACTGAGTCAGGATTTTGGGATGGGGAGAACAACTGCATAGGAGTCATATGCTAAAACATAAATAACTGGTCCAACTTTAAAGTATTATCTTTCACAGATACATTTGAATTTTGACATTGAACAAAACATCACATTAATAGTTTAACTATGAAATTTCAAGCATCATCCAGCAGGTAGAGGAAGTATTTTAAGGGGAATAGACCTTGCCAGTACTTTCAAACTGTAACATATAAGAGAGGAGATAGAAAACCAGTGGTTAAAATGAGCTATTTAGACTTCTGATGCATTCTTCCACGTTAACTTTGACCTCATTATCATGGAAAGTGGGAAAGCATGGTAAAATATATGGCATCTAGATTTCATATAGATGATCTCTGTTGATGCTTCTGTGTTCTGTGATAAAACTACATCTGTGTTATCTTGGCATGTTCTTCATTCTGACCAAACTATCAATATTTTATGGTGCTTTATGTGTCTTTCCATTAATGATGTTCTCATCAGTGAAGCGAATGAAAAAGTAAGGAAAGATGCCAAATGGCATTTTCCATTCCATTTTCCACTTTGCTTATTCCTTGTTGATATGCAGGCTCCTCTTTTATTCCAGTTGATCTCCACCCAAATAACAACTTCACTTTCAATAGGTAGCTCTGCAGTAATGCTTCTTTTTCTTTTCTTTTTTTTTTTTTTTGTTATCAGAAATATTCAGTGCAAAGGAACAAGTTGCAATAAACCAGATAATATCTAATAGACATTTTCTCAGGGAAATTGTGGCAAAAGAGAAGAAATTTAATCTATGCACACTATTGACTGCTTTCTTTTTTCTTCTGAGATGGAATGGGAGGCAAAAGTGTGACCAGGGACAGAGATTCGAAGCTGCACTGATGGAATTCCCAGATCCATAGGATCAGAAGGGATTCTTGCTATTCAGTTATGCTTGGCTGAAGACAGTACATTTTCTTCTATGATGTATATGTCACTTTTCATTAATTCTGAGAGGCCTGCTCCTTTAGGAACCAGGATAAACAGAGTAGTATATTGGATTAGATCTCTACCGTGAATAAATTTATTTTCTAGCAAGTGTAAAAAATGAGCAAGGCCAAACCCCCCCAGAGCAGAAAATGTCACAGTGATTGCTAATACATTACGGCACAGAGAAAGGCCTAATAAAACCCCTATTAGGATGTCATACCTGCTTACGACTGAATTCTCCAGAAAGTTTATTTGATATGTCTAAGCCAATTATCAAAGTCTTAGTGATAAGAAGTAGCTCACTGGGCCTGAATGTGTCAGAATAGAATGACTAAATTGTGGGAATTCATGGGCCTCTGCTTTGAATAATTAACTTGGCTCTTTGTAGAATGCATATACTTTGGAAACTAATTTTCTCTTTGCACAAAGCATTTTGTCCTTGTGCTGCCTTTGAAAAGTAAACTGTTTAGCTGTAAAGTTATTCCCTTTTTCATTATAATTGTCTTGAGCTTCAGGCCCGTCTTTCAGCCCCACCTTTCCCCTCGCTCTTTGTCTTTGTGGCATCATTCTAACCAGACTGGTGTAGCCTTCAACCGGAAATAAGATGTGTAGTGATGACATTTCCTCTAAATGGAACACAAGCATTCATTGATATAGTGGCTTGTCTGTTTTTGCCTTTTGCTATGACTAAAACATCAAGTTTATTTTTGAAGGAGTTGAAGATTTTCTTTTAGCAGGAAATAAGAAGTGTTGATTGAATAAATAATTCTATAGATAAAAGTCAGAATTGATCTAAATCTATTTGGAATTACAAAGCTATAATGATTTGCATCAAACCAGGCAGCCAGTTTGCAATCAACAAGCAAATCAAAGGGCCTCTTCTCTCCCACTGATTTCATTAAATGAGACAAAGGGATTCCTTGTTTGGCAACGGGTAGATAAGTATTTTTCAATCAGTGGGTTGTGATATGCCTATCTGTAAGTGGATGGGTGAGTTGAGAAGTCTCTTGTTCATTCTCTTTCTCTTTCTCCCCCCACCCCTCTTCTTTCTCATTCTCTCTCTCCAGGGACGATTTACGGTTGATTTCATCTGTGTTTTGCATTGACACCATTCCCCTTGAGATCCCTTCACTTCCCTAATAAAGGCATACCTTGCATCTTTGGAGAGCTATCAGTCTACTACCAAGAAAAAAGAATTACCAGGAAGCATGGCTAGAAACCGTTAGGAAGAAGCATTCTGCCACATGCTTGCATCATGATCTAGGAACTGACATTTCTTCTTTCTGCACCTGTATTATTAGATACTTGCAGTTAATACCTGGTGCCTGTATTCCTGGCATAGGTCATGAAGATTAATGAGAATTTAAAATTATTTGGAAGAAACATACTGTAGTATGTAGTCTCAAGTACCATTTATGGACAATTTATTCCCATATAATAGAAAAGGTTTCTTCCAACTCATTCTAAGAAACCTGTTTAAGATCACCAGCTTTCTCCCAAAGGAATTGAGTTACTTAGCCATCATGCCTTCATTTTGTCCCAAACAGGAAGCTTCCAATAAAATCTAATAGGAATAATTAAATTTTACCTTAAAATAAATGACAAGTAAATCAAAGATTCTGTAGATGGCTACTTTTCCTTCGTATCCATGTGTATAATCAAGAATGGCGATGGGGTGCAGGGATGGTTCAGTGGTAGAATGCTTGCCTTCCATATGGGAGACCTGGGTTTGATTCCCAGACCATGTACCACCCCCCACCCACCCCCCAAAAAATAGTGGCTATGAAAATGGCTTAATACAATGGAATTTGCATTGAGGCTAGTCATTGAGGTAATAATCTCTACGGGACTCAATCCTCAGTACTCATAATATTTACCTGAATGGATTTGTATACAAGTTTACATGGAGGAAGCATGCCAATGCCCACCTGCTTCTCTCCAAGGTCTATTTCAAAATGTCCTATTGATACTTTAAGGCTTTCTGGGAGTAACAGATTTTGCACTAGTTTCTTCTATCTAACAGCGCTCTTTGCTATGACCAGTGAATATTATTAGATATCCCTCGTAAAAAGAAAAAAGGCAGTGGGCAGAGGCCTCTGGACTCTTAACCACTGATATCTGTATCTGCTGGGATAATCCCATAGGGTGATTCTCAAGGAGAATAAAAATAAAAGCAAACGCTTGAGAATAAAATTATCCCCTCTCATTTAAAAATATGCTTTTGGGAAGAGGATGGTGATGATCATAAAAGGCAAATAAATGATGATAAGATGTCACAACTCTAAAAATGATTAAGAATCACTGCTCTGAGAACTTACAATCTAAAGAAAGTATTCCACATCTGTACAAGTATCTCTTATACATATGCTAATCAGTTCCAGGGATAATTTTAGCTTTTGGTTTGTTTTCTTCCTGTCATTATTTTATGTTCCTATTTGCTAGACTTCATATGCACATCCGGGAGTAACACAATTGCTTATCCTTCAACTTTGGAGGAGTATGGTGGGAATATGTAATAGTCCTTACACTAGACATTTTTCTTCATGAAGTGTAATTTGGTGAGTGCATTTGAATAATAAGAAGGTTTTTGGGTGAATGGAAGAAATCAGGGAATGGATTTGTATCTCCAGTTATATTAAAATGTTTAAATATGTCTACTCATAATGACCTACAATTCTTTCATCTCTTCTCTAAATGGGTTGTATTAAAATGAAATACTTGAAGTGTGGCATTGCAGAGGATTCATGAGCCATTTAGTTTTGCTCTCTCTCTCTTTGTACCTGCAAATAGAGAAATGCTTCTTTTCAACTGTGGTCTCTAAAAAGACCATTTCTAAAGTCATCCTCAGAGGCTTATAAGACTTTTTGCTAAAAACTGAAACACCCCAACCAAATTCTTTTGAACAAATAGCCACTAGAATGACATTCAGACACACAAATTCATGTACAGACTCCTGCCCTTTGTGTAACACAGACTGAGCAGTTCTTCTCTCCATCAGACCTCTTTTCCCTAGGCCTCCTCCCCAGGAAAACCAACCTCACCCTCCTAGATTTTTCATCTTTTGCTTTATTGATTCCTTTAGGCTTTCAGCATCACATTTATTTCATGTTTCCTGACCTCAGTGCTCTCCATTTTTCTGACTTGTTTCCTACTCTAGGTATTATTTCATATCCTCTGTCCAGCTGCCCCCTCAACTCTTGTACCCCTGGTCTTCTGGCAGAACCATAACTTCCACTGGCAGAACCTAACAGGAAGCTGGAGAGCAAGGGGAACCATAGATTTAGTCCATGTGGGTTAGTCTCCCAGGTCACTGAGCAGGCTAGAAAAGGGTGCAAAGGAATCTGGATAGGCAGGCAGATAATAACTAGCATGGAAGGCAAAATGCCTTGCATATAGAAATGATTATTCTTTGGACATTTTGTCCACTCCTGCTTTCACGCACAAAATTCTAAGCACATTTCTTTTCCTACTTTTGTTTTATTTTGTTTTTAGTTAATGTTTCTCAAAAGACACAGTGCTCTGAGTATGTAATAAATGATTATTATCTTAAGACTCTCAGATATTCAGACCTTGACTAAAAAAGGAAACTTTTATGCTTCCCTATCCATACTCAATGACTTCCCTTCCTGAGGGTCAGTGCTACAGCATCTTTCTAAAGTAGCTGTCTCAGTGAAAAATCACTTAAAGACATGTTGCTGTTGCTGTATAAGACCCTCATAGGGTTTGGGCAAATAGAATATACTTGGAGAAAGAGCATGCTCAGTGATCCCGGGAGATGAGGGTTATCGTTTCTGTGATGTGTACCTCTCCTGCCCAAGAAATGCTGACTGGAATTATTTTGACTTTCAGTTTTAAGACTTTTCAAATATATCTTCAGATGAATAGATTTGACATACTGGATCCAAACTTCCATAAAACTCCAACTTTTTCTTTATGTGGATTATTTTGTTGTAATTTCAGTTTGAATTTTCTGAAAGTATCGAGTTGTCAGAATTTTCTATGAAGTGGCTTGCTTAATTGTAATCCACTAAAAGTTTTTTGTTTCTTTTTATTTGTTTTCTTTTCAGTGAGTCAAATGTTAAGATCATTGGAAAATAGGAAAGGCCAGTGGTGTGCTTGTTAGAGCAGGCACTGCATTCTAAACTAACCAGATCTTGCTTTAGTGTCTACGTTTTCAAAGGCTGTGAGTGCTTAGGTTGACTAGTGAGTTCCTTTGTTCTTTGAAAAAATTAGGTCTTCAGAATTTTTATCTTGTGTTTTGGATGAAGTTTTGATATCTAACAAGGAAAAACTTTAGATACAAGTTTAGGTTACATGGCCACATGTGACTCAGTTATGGAAAGCATATCCCTCTACCCCCTCAAAAAAAAAAAAAAGGAAAACCTGAGAAAAATTGTATGTATAATATTTTTGGAGTTTGACATTTGTATTTGCAATTTATTGCATTTAGTTTGTTCTATTAAAATAGTTTGTTTTATCGCAGTTATTCCTTTTTACTTTGAAGATACAATTCTTTGTGAAATCCTAACTAGGCTCTGTATTTTATTTTATTCTATACAAATTGGTCAAATATTGCTTTACAAAAGATGGCCTAAGGAATATATGCTTTATATGATAATGCAAAGATTATTGGAAGGAAATCCTGTTATAATACAAAGAGTGGGAGATAAGCCAGGTATTAGTGGTAAATGTTAACCACACCATATATAATCCATGTAATTCAATTTGGAAGACATAATTTGACATATGATTCAGCTGAATACATGTTATATTGGACAGCATTGGGTTGGAATGTGGTAAGATGTTGGATTTTTGCCTAACAGTATTATCTTGCAAAGCTTCAGGGTTCCACTTTGTGCCGGTCCTCAGAAAATCAGACCTAGAGTCTAATCCTTTGTGGGACATACAAATGATGTGGCATTAGAAGAAAGCTGGTAAATTCACAGAGTGGATTTTCCTGCTCTGTTTAAATTAAATCCAGATCTTCTATACTTATTAAAAAGAAGCTCTTTTACCCTTTGGAATCAAATGTAGTCTTAGCTGTTATCTTTGTGGGATCTAAGGAAGCATGGCAAATTCTCAGCCCATTTTCTTCTTAAAATGTTTTTGAATGTATGTTTTTAAAAAACAAATATGACAGACTGTACAACAGGACTGGATACAAAAACTCAAATGGACAGCACAATACTACCTAACTGTAATGTAATTATGTTAAAGCGCTGAATGAAGCTGCATGTGAGAATGATAGAGGGAGGAGGGCTGGGGACATTGTAAAAAGGGATTTTATAAAACTTAACAGTAGCTAATTTTTCTTGCTTAATTTAGCCATTTAATGATAGAAATATCCAGAAAAAGCATTTGTGTCATTTTATATTCACTGCTATGCATTTGGTGTGAAATAAGAATTGTAAAGAAAAGAGTTATGGGCCCCATCAGGCTAAGAAAAACAACTCGGGACTTCCCAGGGGCGGTTATCTGCTTCTTGCATAAAGCAACTCCCATGACTCATGCGCGAGGAATGCTTGTTGTAAAAATGTTCATTAACTACTTCCTGCATGAAGCAGCACCTGTGCCCCTTGCTCAACCCTCACCCCCCCTCATCCTACCCCTTAAAAGCTTCCCCAAACCCAGGCTCGGGGCTCTCTGTTCCTGCGTGTTCAGTGAGCCCCACGCATGTGTGGTAAATAAACCCCTTGTGTGTTGCATGAGAGAGCATCTCTTGGAGTCCTCCTTTGCGTGGCGAAACTCTCGAATTCTTACAGAGGGCTGGGGACATAAATGAAATCAGAAAGAAAGATAGATGTTAGAGATAGAGATGGTATAATCTAGGAATGCCTAGAGTGTATAATAATAGTGAAATGTACAATGTGCAAATTTTAAAAATGTTTTGGCATGAGGAAGAACAAAGGAATGTCATTATTTCAGGGTGCTGAAAATAGATGATAATTAATACTTTAAAATGTCACCTTATGTGTGAGACTAAAGCAAAAAATGTTTATTTGTTACAAAATTTAGATTTTGACTAGAGCATTTCCTAATATAACTCATGTAGATAGTTTGATTGAATGTCATAAGTACTTGGAATCTCAGGTAGCACATGAGATTTTGTTGGTTTGTCCAGAGTGATCCCCTGATGAATCTCAGAATGATTTGATTAGTGACTGGAAAAGTATTTGCAAGCCCCCTTCGGGGAATGGTGAGAGTGGGGAGAAATTCAACTTCCCCAAGTTGAATTCTTGATATTCTCACAAGTAGTGTGGACAACCAAAGCTATAGGCTGAGCCCCCCGTCTTGGGGTTTGTTCACATGAAACTTAACCCCACAAAGGATAGGTCAAGTCTACTTAAAATTTAGGCATAAGAGTCACCCCCAAGAGAGCTTTTGTTGCTCAGATGTGGACTCTCTCTCCAGCCAACATGACAAGTAGTCTCACCACCCTCCCCCTCTCTGGATGGGACATGACTCCCAGGGGTGTGGACCTTCCTGGCAACGTGGGACAAAGATCCTGGAACTAGCTGAGACTCAGCATCAAAGGACTGAGTAAAACCATAGAATGAGCTGAGAATTAACATCAAGGGATTGAGAGAAACATCTTGACCAAAAGGGGAAAGAGTAAAATGAGACAAAGTGTCAATGGCTGAGAGATTCCAAACAGAGTCGAGAGGTTATCCTGGAGGTTATTCTTACACATTAAGTAGATATCACCTTGTTGTTCAAGATGTAGTGGAGAGGCTGGAGGGAATTGCCTGAAAATGTAGAGCTGTGTTCCAGTAGCCATGTCTCTCGATGATGATTGAACAATGATATAGCTTTCACAATGAGACTCTGTGAATGTGAAAACATTATGTCTGATGCTCCTTTTAGCTACTATATCAACAGAAGAGTAGAACATATGGAATAAAAATAAATAATAGGGGGAACAAATGTTAAAATAAATTCAGTTTGAAATAGTGGTAAATGAAAGCGAGGGGTAAGGGGTATGGTACGTATAGTTTTTTTTTTCTCTATTATCATTTTATTTCTTTTTCTAAATTGATGCAAATGTACTAAGAAATGATGAATATGCAACTATGTGATGATATTAAGAATTACTGATTGTATATGTAGAATGGAATGATATCTAAATGTTTTGTTTGTTAATTTTTTTAATTAATAAAAAAAGTTAAAAAAACAAAAACAAATATGATATTGTCACTGCGTAATTAAAAATTGGATGGTGAAGGATTTTAAAAATAATTTCTCATTAAAGAATTGTACTTTTCCAGGTGTCATTGATCTTTACTAGTGAATATCTGCCTCTGACAATTAGATGATCACTGCAGTGCCAATATGAAGTCAAATTTACAAATGAAAGATGGAAGTTCAAAAGGTGGAGAGAAGAATAAAATATAATGAATAAATAAGAAGTTTCTTAGGTTTGATTCCTAAACATTTATTTATTTCTGTAAGAACTGTATATAACTACAGTGTAAGTCAAATGAATGATGCCAGAACACTCTTTAAAATCACAAAATGTAGCAAGAAAAAGAAATTGCATTGTCTTGAGGGACAATGCTTCAAACAAACGAGAGCACAAGGGCCTTCAAATCTGGAAAGGTCATTCCCAGCAGTAATGGTGGTGCTAAATCACCACCTCTCTTATTTTTTAATAACCTCTCCAGTACCCAGAAGTTTTTGTAAATCCAAAATGCTGTTTGTTTACTTAAAGAAGGTCATTATATGAGGATTCTGCACACATCCCTTAACAAATCCAAGACAATCTTGCTTAGAGCCTTACGGAATATTTTCCTTTTAAATCTGCAAGGAGATGCAATGGATCAAGTTTCCTTTTTCCTTTTCCTTGGCATCTGAGGTCAGTCCAGAGTAGCATGACCTACCCTCTACTCAAACTAGTCACCTTAGCACTGAATTTCAATGAGATAGCCTGCCAGCATTTAGGAGGGTTAGTCTCTTGCTTTTGCTTGTGCCCTGTGGTCTACATACCTGCCTGAGATGAGTCATGTGGTATTACTCATGGGAGCGAATAGGATTGACCAGCAATCCCATAGTATTCAGAGCTCAGTTTGACCCATTACCACAAAGGATGGCCAGGATGGCCTGTGCTTCTTTGGGTTAAGGCCCATAATTATGGGTTATCTTTGTAACCACAAGTAAGCAGCAGGCACTCATCAAATCTTTGTTGCATATATTAATGAATGGTAATGGAGCTTCCTCAAAGTGTGACAAACCCTTTATAGCCTTTATAAATGTTTTAATTTTACATGCAATTTTATGATTATTTGACTGATATGTCTCTCCCACTAGACCAGTGGTTGCTAACCTTGGCTGCACTTTGGAATCACTTGGGGACTTATAAAAAATATTTCTACATGGGCTTCATTCCTTCGTTGGTCTGAGGTCAAACTGTGCATTAGGAGTTTTAAAAGCTCCCCAGGTGATTCTAATATGCAGCCAAGGTTAAGAACCTTGTAGAAATAAGCTCCATTAGTCATGGAGTACATCTTCTACCCACCATTGTATTTCAGCACCTAGTTCAAGGCCTAGCGCCTAGAAGGTGCTCAATAAATGACTGAGTGAGCAAGTTGGAAAACTTGTCTTCTGACTCTCCAGGAGGGAACAATAAAAAGGGATTAAATGAATAGGCTCTTTCTGAAGATGGTTCCTGTATGTTACCTGCAATCAAACTCAGATGGCCACAGCATGGTCTTAAAAGACCCTGCCCTGAAACACCCAGTGATCCATCCCCTCAGGGAATGCAGGTCTCCCAATCCCTTGGGATTTTAGAGGCTGCAGTTTACACTGGTCTTGTTTAGGAGAGATGGTTAAACAGACAAAACTCTAGGAGAAAATAATTTTTGAAACTCAGAGCTCTTTCTTTAAAGTTCTAATCAGAAGGAAAATTTTAAAATGTGGAGATTTGGTGTGAAAAACCGCCTGACTGTTAATTAGGTGAGCAATAGGAGGGAAAAAAAAGAAAAAACAAAAAAGGGAAGTGGTATCCTCAGTAAATGAGGGGAAAAGCACTTGCACAGTAGTAGACCAGCAGGTAATTGAAAGATGAGAAAAAATGAGCCAGGGAAAATTCAGGACTAGGGTTACATGATTTACTAAGACATGCAAATTTTCTAAGAAGAAGTAGCTGAGGTTTTATTTTTTACAGTGTCATCTGGAATGATTGAATTTAGGTGAAGTATAGTGCATTTGGAAAGATAAAGTTTCTTTTCAAGAATCTTGAGATTCTAAGCAGAAATGTGGATTCTTATCCCTCTCCAGTTGACAGTTTTGCTGGGTGACCTTGGAGTCCTATCCTCCCCCTTGGCTGCTTTGCCTTCAGGACACCTGGAAATGTTAAATCGGGTCCATGCCTTAGCCCTTGTAGCTGTCCTTGTGAAGAGAAGGCAACCGTGTGGAAAGCTCTGGGATGAGAGGTGGCTGCCAGGGGTCACCTGCTGCAGAGACTTACCTGCCACTTCAGTGTGAAAAGAATTTCAACTCAGAATGATGCTTTTGCCTCTACAGCCTATGAAGAAGGGTTGTCACTTCAAGAGGCCAGCCCCCAGCCAGCTCTCCCACCTTCCTCATCTCCCTCAGGAATGTGGGAGGAAGGTTAACCAGGCAGTGTTTCCTTATCATTGGACAATGGAATCGAGTCTCATAACTGAAATGTCAAGTCCCTTGGAGTCATATCATTCAGTCATCCCCAGTTAATTAGTTGATAATTAACTGTTATTAATTAAACTCTTTATAGTTATGGGATATAAAATCGTGTATTTCCTTAAATACTTCTATGAACACAGACTTCATTTCTTCTTAGTTTTCTTGACAATCAAGATTTTTTTTATGGCATTCTAATCATGGGACCCTTTACCTGAAACTCTTCACCTATGCATGGAATCCAAAATCTTAGCAAGGGTGATATTGAAAACGTTTAATAGCTAGTATAGCATCCAAAGGGACACTGATGTAAACTGGAAGACTCTTGGAGGCACCGGTCCCGGGCCTTACTCTTTAGTTGCTGGATCATGGGGAGGTCTGAAAGAGCCAGTAGAGAGACAGTGTGTCTGGAGTGGAGGATGACAAGCATGGCCCATTCCAATTGATGTAGAAATATTTTGACTCTGTAACAAGACACTGTAACTAACTGAAAATAATTCCACCTTATTACTAGACATACAAGGTTCACTATCATCTAGTCCTAAGTCTAGGTCTCCAGCTTATCTCCTGTTTTTTTTTCTCCTTTGTACTTTGAATTCCAGCTTTGTAGAACTAATTGAAATTCCCTGAACATGCTAGACAGTATTCCATCTTCCCGCGCTTGCACATACTATTTCTTCTCCCTGGAATGCTCTTCTCCTTGTTGAATTCCTAAAAACCTCTCTGTTCTTCCTTCCATACCCTGCTCAGTGCCCCTTACTGAAAGTGTTTGCCACTGCCTCCTTTTCGTCTCTGCATTCTTCATTTGTGCCCCTAGTATGTTACCTATCACAATGTAATGCAATATAGTTATTTATTTATATATCTAGGTTTCCACTAGACTATGAACTACTTTCAGGGCACAGATTAGAAGTGTTTTTCACAAGTGTATTGTAGGCACTTGATAAATATTTGTTGAATAAGCGAATGAATTTTCTATAAAAATGGTTAGCCTTCTCTTGCAGGAATATTGCATACAGCTGAGAGCTCCCATTTACTTTTTCCTCAGCTTTATCTTATGCAAGTTAAACAACATTAAGTCTTCTGATCTTTCTCCAAATGACTGTTTTTTTTCTTTCTCATCAACTTTGCGGAACCTTTTTGGCCTTCATCTATTTTCTCTCATCATTTAACAAGTGTGACAGCCAGTACCGGATGCAGAGCATGTTTCAGATGGAACCCAAGAATAAAAGATTGGAAGGCCTTTTTTGGAGTCCTTGCAAGTCACATTCCTCCTTGGCCATTCCACAGCCATTTGCCTTTCTTTGCTGATGACAGTGCTTCCTCACTGTGAATGATGCTGGAAACTCAGCAGGTTTATTCTGACCCCTACTAGGTTTATTCACAACTTGGCCCTTGGTTCTCCCTTCCCATACTACATTTGTCCTTATATTTGTCTTTTGTCCCCAAATACCCCAATTTGATCCAGCCTTGTTTCTTTGGCTCTTAGAGGGTATGTATCCTTTTTGTCAAGTTCATTTTGGATTTTAGTCCTGTCTTTCAGTGTTAGCCACCCTGTCTCACTTGTCTCATCCTTGGATTTGAGGAGCTTATCCTTGAGAAGTAGTCTGTTGAATGGATTGACTAGAAAACAGTAGTAGCTGTAGCTGCAGAAGTCTCTGCAAAGGTGGAAGGTAGGCTATTGGTTCCAGTAGGAGATATGCACAATATGTCCACAGAGGCAGTAAAACTAGTGAAATGTTGCCTTCCTACCCATTTTATTGGTAAAGCAATTGGGGCAAAAAAATACGTTGTGATGGCAAGGAGGTTGGAGAGCACAGGTAGAAGGTACAGTGGTCGGCACATCAATACTCAAGCCTTGTTGCCTCAGCTTGAAGTAGTTCTGCCACTTCCACACTCTGTGCCTCTGGTCTTGTCATTCAAATTTTTGGAACCTAAGTATTTTCGTCTGTTTAATGGTGGCAATTATCACATGTACTTCATGGGGTTTTTAAAAGAATCGAGTGGCAGAATGCTTAATTATAAAGCACTTAGCACTATTTCTGTCATGTAGCAAATGCTCAGTAAAAGTGAACTGTTATCAATTAAACTCTTTAAAGGATGAATTTACTATTGATTTTTCAATAGGCATCCTTGTCTGGATTTGGATTTCCTCCTCCCTCCTGGTTTAGCTGTATCTTTAGCTAGCAATCTTAAGCTAGTTCATGTCTGTGTCTAGAAAAACAGGGATTCTGCAAGGCTTTTCCAGAGGGGCGGGGGAGCTGGGGATTGGAGTAGGACACCTGAGCTCAGCTACAGCCCTCTCTTTCCCATCCACTAGAGTAAGCTCATGTTTATCTGTTTTACACATTTGGCTTTCACGTGAGTGTTTGCCTAAAGAAAGGGCTGAAGTTAAAGGAAGGTGGAAAATTCCCTTTCAGCCTGAAAAATCAATGATAGTAAATGTAGGGCATAATGATAATTTGATTTCTACCATTGTTTTGTGAATTCTGAATTAATGATTTGGGGGAATTACAGTACAAGTTGCCTCATCCAATGATATAATAATCAAATAAAATAGATTCTAATCCTTTAGTCAGCTTCTCTCAGTTGTTCTTTGTCTGCTTTGAGAGAACTGTCAAATTGAATTTGCTGTCCTTTGTGTTTGCCAAAGTTTATTATTTCAATTTACAACAGCAGAGATGTTATAACCTGGTCTTTTCTGTACTCTGTTGTGTTAGCTCTGATATCGTGCCAATCTGCACGAGAGAGTAATTATGGAAGGATGGGCTTTCCTTTGCTTTCAGAAAACAACAGGCAGGTCTTTTTGATGTCTAGAAGGGTTGTATATTGGAGCCTGAAGGCAGAATTGAGACTGGGGGATTTAGTCTGCTTTTCTTATTCATAAACACCTTAAAAAAAAAAAAGTCTGACAAAGCACTATCTAAATATTTTCAAAAGCCACAAATTAGGCTAATAACAAGTAAAAATACCAGGCTTGATTGATTTTAGGGACGAGCCTTTGAGAAGAGAGGGTTAAGATCAGGCTCTAAATGCGTTTAATTCATTAACCGTAAAGCAGGCAGAATTGAGTTTGTAATATCAGTGCATACAGGAAAAGATTCAGAATGCAAATTAAAAAATCCCATGGGAGTCTCCTGATAATGTCCACAATCTGTTCCCTAGCGACTTCAGTCAGATTATCTACTGTCTTTAAACAGGGAAGGAGATTAGGCTCTTCCATTCCCATCTGTAGTCTGACATTGAACCCTAATGTTTAAGTTTAGCGGTGTGATAAAAAATTAAGTGAACAGGGGGAAATCACTCCTTGAAAGACATTTAAAAGGGATAATGATAATAAATGCTTGCTGTAAAAATTCTAACAGTGCAAAAATTCATAGTAAAATTCCGGGTTTTCTCTTTCTAATTCCCTGTGTCCCGTTCCTTGAATTAAGCACTGTTCTGGTTTGCTAGCTGCCAGAATGCGATATACCAGCAACGGAATGGCTTTTTAAAAAGAGGAATTTGATAAATTGCTAGTTTGCAATTCTAAAGCTGTGAAAATGCCCAAATTAAAGCAAGGCTATAGAAATGCCCAATATAAGGCATCCAGGGAAAGATAGATACCTTGGTTCAAGAAGGCTGATGATGTTCAGGGTTTCTCTCTCAACTGGAATGGCAGATGGTGAACACGGTGATGTCTGCTAGCTTCCTCTCCAGGCTTTTTGTTTCATAAAGCTCCCTGGGGGGTGTTTTATTTATTCATCTCCAAAGGTCTCTGGCTGCATGGGCTCTGCAGTTCTTTCCAAAATGGTTTGCTCTCAGAGAGCTCCAGTGAGCAACCCCACCTTAAATGGGTGGAGACACATCTCCATGGAATCCATCTAATCGAAAGTTGCCACCCACAATTGGGTGGGTCACATCTCCACGGATAATTTAAAAATTCCCACCCACCAATACTGAAAGAGGATTAAATGACATGGCTTTTCTGGGGTCCACAAATTCAAACCAGCACAAACACCAAGAGTAGCTGAAAGTGGATCCAGTCAGATTTTTCTTTGTATAGAGTAATGTGTACATATATATACATACACACATCCATATAGATAAATATGTAAAAATATATACATATACACAGACACAGACACATACACATATATATGGTTTAAGAATACAAATGGGATTTTTAAAATTTAGTTTTAAATTTTTGATATTTTTTCATGTCAATAATATAGATTCACCTCATTTTTTCAGAAGAGAAACATGTTCTAAGGGGGCTTTTTAAATACCTTTAGACTTTCAATAAAAGCCCGGACAACTAGCAGAGAGGAAAGGCTTCTACCACTACCCTGCAGTCAGTGTCTTCTGCCCCTGATCACTGGACCTTGGGAAATGTAGAAGTAGCCTTGGGCATGGTCGAAAAGCGACGTCTCCTGTTTATCAGGCTCAGGCTCCTGTTGCGGAAGAAAATGACTCCCCAGTCAAGTTGGTTTTCTGTCCATCAAATTGCACCCACTTCCCTTTGGGAAATAGGGGCACCCTGGTGTGACTGAGGGCAGCATCTGTCAGAGCTGTGGGGCAGAGGGAACCCTTCTTCCACAAGGCAGCCTCGCCCATCAACTTTTCTCCCGTTAGTTAGCAGTGCTGGGTTAAGTGAGCCATCAGTGGAGCAGGCGGGGCTGATTTGTTGATATTCTGGACTAGCAGGGAAAGTTCTTAAACTAATTCATTTAAGATAAGGGAATGGCTTCTCTTCAAAGGCAGGGCCAAAAAGATCCTCCACTTCTCCGCAAGCCTGTCCAAATTGTCTGCCAACCACTCGAGGATGAAATTGAGTCTAACACTACAGCGTGTATTACTAAGAGCAGACTAGCCGGTAAATATTTAAAGGGTCTAAGTTAAGATTCTCCATCATTTACCTGCATTTTGTTTGGATGACAAGAAGTGGCAGAGTGCACTGCAAAGTGAGATTAGGTGCTTGAAATGCGGCTGCAGAGATTAAATGCATATTTCCTGAGGTGCCCTTCATTGTGGGGAAATGGTAGAGGACAGATTTCCTAAAGGGTTTTCCACTTGGCTGCATGATTAAGTGTTCAGGGAACTATATAATTGGCAATATACTTTTTATATTCCTGTGTAAATAATTTCTTTATTTAAACTTCACAATGTATAATATTTAAACACTTGTCAAGTAATAACTCACTGGTGGCAGAAAATTCCAAAAGTCTAACAGCGGGATTAGGATGTTATGGCTGGAGCTGATTGATCTCTACAGTTTTCTTGAAGAGGAATCTTACCACAGAGGTATAATTTGTGAAATAGAACCACACAGTCTCAGTAATTTGAGCAGTTATGTGGGGAACTCTGAATCCATCTAAAATTGGTCTGTTTTTATTTTTTTTTAGACTGGGTATAAAGGATGTTTTAAATTCATGTACTGTGGTCAGATTTTTTTTTTCTAGTACAAGTCAAATAATGGAAATATATGGCCCCACCCTAATCTGTGAGATCTGTCACGGGTTTAAGCATATTGCCCACCTATTGAGACAGTCCCAAAGTCATTTGTGTAAATAATAACAGAAAAGAGCACTACCAATTCATCATGCATGGGGACCTATTGTGATGGAGGAATTTACTAGGAAATCGGTATTTGTCATCACGTTTGTCATGGTTTATAAATCCCAGCCTAATTTACAAGGGTTTAAGGCCTTTCACCCAAATATAAAACGTGACCCATTAAAGTTAACGAGCCTTCTTTACCTGGACTCATCTTTTAAATTTACCATGTGATTAAATGTAATAAAAGGGAGATGGGGGGCATTTAAAGTTCATGGGAGAGTGCTTTGGGTGAGAGATGAGAACCCCAGGATATGCAAAGAATTCTGGGACTAGGAAGAACTGGATCTGCAAGGGACAGAAATGAAAGGCACCAAAGGGATGGAACAGATTGTCAGTCATAACTTTGATAGAATATTGCTAGGTGAATATTTCAGAAGGATGGAGATTAGGAGTAGATGCAGATGGATCTGAGTAGAATGGAAGAGATACTGAAGTTAGAATATAACGCTGCAAAATGGATACATGATTTCTAATTGTATTTGGGGAGAGGGAGAGAAAATAATTATTGATTGAAAATTTGATCAAAGCCCCAGCTTGAGATCTTATTTCCAGCCTAACCACCAAACTGTTATGATTGAGACAAATCATAATAAAAGACTACTTAGAGAGATGAGTGATTCAGAGGGAGATCACTGGCCAGCTGAAAAGAAAGGAAGCAACTTGGCTCACTAAATATTCCCTTTGAATTTGGAGTTTGCAGATGAATGATCGTGTAGTTTACTTATCAGTATAGAAGATCAGGTACCCACATCTCTGTAATGGATATTATAGGTTATTGAGTCCTAAGGAAAACCCATATAAGCTTCAGGAAGGGATCATGTCTGTCTGACATAGTGGCTCTAGCACCTAACTCTGTGAGCGCTCGGTCAACATTTGTTGAGTTGAATATGAAGCACTTTACCTTTTATTTCTCATATAGAGCATCAATTTAGAAAATATACATGTCTTGATGAAGAATACCAAGACTGGAGGAAATGTTCTAAAGCAAAGCAAAATGCTATGATGGATGGCTCAGGGAGTCCACACCAAAAAATCAAACGTGGTTTGAAAAATGGCGTACTGGTGCCTTTTTTTTTTTTTTTTTTTTGGTATGCTGTAGTTGAAGTCACATTTCATTCTTTTTTCCATGTGAGTACCCTGTAATTGCAGCACCATTTGTTTGTTTTTTTGTTGGTTTCTTTGTTTGGGAAGGGCATGGGCCAGGAATCGAACCCGGGTCTCCCTCATGGCAGGCGAGAATTCTACCACTCCACTACCCTCACACCCCCTGGGATACTGTTATCTTTTAATAAAACTTTAAATAGTTGCACTATCTTATTTGTAATAATTTAAAGTGAATGAAGTTATATAAAACTGTCTAACAAATTGCAAGTGCTCAGACATGTTAAGTAAGTGCAAGAAAAAGGCTCTTTACTGAGTGGTGCTTATTTCCTGTATAATCTTTCTAATGAAACTATTCCCAGGGCCTGGGACTTGGGGGCTGGTATCCATCCTTCATTTTGTTGATCAGGAAGCTATGAACAGAAGAGAGTGCTATGACTATTTGTTGGAGGTCCTGAAACTAGAAACCAGGTTGCCTTACATCCAGACTTGTGCTCTTTTTACTCTTCTAAAAATTTGAGGTCAACTTTGGCATTATATTTTAAGTGAAAGGAGAAATTTAACTGGTGAGCTGACACAAAAGACAATTAACAGAATCATGTAGGAGGAGAAATATAACTTGAAGAAAAGAAAAGACTCCTATTTATTCATTGTTCCTTTTGGTAAATTGCACTACATAGTTTTACAGTTGACAAAGCTCTTTCACATGTATCATTTCATTTGATCTGCAAAACAAGCTTGGCAAGGCAAGAAACACCTTGATTAAATAATTTATCAGAGATCACCTGGCTGCTAAATGGCAGAGCAGAAACTGAATGAAATATTCAGTTCATTCAATCAACAAACCGTGCGCCTATTATGGACGGGTGCTATATTTAATCTTGGAGACAAAGTGTGGACAAAGAGAGAAAACCAGCAAGCAGAAAAATTACTATTGTGATTAAGTGCAAGATAAGAAAAGTGCAAAGTGCAGTGAGAATTTTTAAGAGGGTCCTAACTTTGACTGAGGGGTGGGTCTTGGATCTGGAAAGGCTGGCCAGAAGAAGTGACATGTAAGCTCCCAGATCAGTGTCCTAGCTCCTCGTTTCAGAGTTCAACACCAGTGGGTCTTACACCCTAGGCAGAGAACTTGTTCTCATTTCTAGCAGAAATGAGAAACATAATGAGAGGCTAGTGTGTTTTTCATCAAGCTAAATTTATTTAAATTGAATATGTCTTTTTTTTTCTGAGATTGTCTTTCCTTAAAACAATTATTGATATGGTATACAAAAAAAATTTCAACGAATTATGTGGAGGTATAAATAGCTTTTAAATTCTTCATCAGTCTCCCCAGTTTTATTGAAAATCTTTTTTCACTAATGAAATATCAGTCTGGGAACCAGTGACTTATATACTGTTTTGCTTCCTCTTCTCCCTTTTTATTTTATGGATAAAGCAAAGACATTTGCTTTGACTAATCTAGGAAGTCAGAGGAAGTACCTTGGAATTTATGTGTGTGATGGGATTAAAGATAATAAGGAGACAAGCAAACTCAGAAGCCTGTCATTTCAGGAAATGAGAATAAGCAGAGAATTTAAACTTGTTATTTTGTGTATTGGCTAGGAATTACCCTAGCAAGCTATTAAGTCAACCTTTATATAGATGAGGGTGAGAGACAGGGCAGGAGAGCCAGTTGAAAGTGAAGGCTGCTCTGACAAAGAGAAGGCACAGGCTAAATGGGGTGGGAAGAGAGAGAGGTTTCTTGATCCCAGTTGTTCTTCCTGTCCCGAATTTCTTTCTCTGTCTCTCCTCTTGGCTTTGCTTGTATCTGTCAACAGATTCTGTTTATGCCTTAGCTTTGTTCAAGGCAGTCGAGCTGGCAGAGTGCCCTCCCTTATTGGAATGTGTCATGGTGCAGAGGGTAAAAACAATCGATGGCCCTTCCTGTCCCCCACTCCTCCTCCTGCCCTTATAAATACTTTTATTTGCATTCTGTCACTGGTTGTGGCTTATCCCTTTGCATTCGCCCTTTCTAGTTGAAAGTCATTAATCTGCAAATGCAACTAATTAGCCCTTCACTGTTCCAGGAGCAGAAAACCCTGTTCACTCATCCTCCTAGTTTATTGGATGCCAGAAAGTGTACACTTAAGGATCAATGGATCTCGCTGATAGAAGGAGTGCTCTGTATAATTACACAAATGGCTATAAAACAAGAATTACACTGAAGGCCTTAAACCTGACGCAGAATGGTGCAGTTACTTAAACCCAGGATTACATTTCTTATTTTTTAAACTAAGTTGTGCCCATTCTGGGAGGTGAGCCATCTCGATCCATCTTCTTGAAGAGTGAGCCACACAAAATTAGGTGAAATTGGGTACATTTCAGCCCTGACATTTTTCTTTTTGGAGAGAGGTTGAACTCAGGACCTCAGGGTTGCTATAAGATTGAAAAGGCCAAATCACTTTATCTTCTTTTTTTTTCCAAGGAAGGGCAAAAAAGATCTCTCAACTCTAAATAAAATAAGAACTAAAATGCTTATACCTAGCCTTTTTTTCCCTTAAAAAAATATGTCATTGACTAGATACCACCAGCGAATCCTCCTAATTTTCTCAAAGGGTAATAATTTTTCTATAGAGGTAAAGATGTTAAAGTAAGAGAGAGGCACTGTACCATTGGGAAGCCAGATTGAATAAGCATTTTAAGCCAACAGAAAAACATCCTTCCTAGTCAGGAACATAGTGTTCAGTTCTGCTGTGTGTGTGTACACACGTGTGTTTGTGTGTGATTACTAGCATTTTGTCTGTGTGTATGTGTGTGCAGGCTCATGAAGATGTACTTTTCACCAAAGACATTAAGGGAGAAAAAAATGCTTATATTACCTGGTAGCCTTCGGGGAGAGTCATTGGGCAACTGGGGTAGTTGCATCCTGCTGAGAACAGAGCAGGTGTTAAAGAGGACTGCGGTTGTCAGTGGCCACGGCTCTCCAGTGCCCCAGGATCCATGGCATCAGTAGAAACTATGTGTGGGTCTGTGCAGTGTGCTCTGCAGCTGTCCTGAGCTGGATCCTTTTCAGCTCTCATCTCAGAAATGGGATTCAAGATGTTGGTGCAGCACTAGAGAACTCATTGTCTTTATCTTTGCCTGGTGGTTACTTTGCATAAATGAGTAGGAGCATTGAAATGAAGAAGTAGAATTGTTTTCTTGTCTTTGTCAGAATATTCACAATGTTTTCAGAATAGCTAACAAAGTTTACATTCCTCAAATAGCATCTCTTTCTCTTTGAAAAAACATTTTAAAATCATTTTTCTCTCTCCCTTTCTCTTTCTCATGTCCGCATGTACACGTACGTTCAGGGATACAAAGGCAGCGATAATAAACACATTGTTACAGATCCATCTCCCTCCTCCCAACTTAGCATTTCTCTAACCTTACTAGTTTCCAGAGAGGCATTATTCTAGCAGAATGAGCCTACTTTCTTCTTGAATGCATCATTTAATGTAGTGGTGCTTAACATGTTTTTGTGCCTCAAACCCTTTAAAGAATTGCTGTCACAATAAGCTTTCTTCTCCCCAGAAAAATGCACATACCACTTATGCAGTTTTGCTTTTGATGTGAAGGAATTCACAGTCCCTATGAAGCAACTTCCAGGCTTCCTGGAGTACATGGTCCTAGGTTAAGAATCCATGGTCAAATACAAATACCTGTGAAACAGCTGGAGAAATTAAAGCATATGGTAAGACCTGTGAGCACAGGTGTTGCAGATTCCCAACAGGACTACTGGTTTATGGTAATGACTAAGATTCAGTCTCTGGAATTAGGAAGACTTGAGTCTATTCCTGGTTCTTCTACTTAGTTGCTGTGTGATCTTGGAGAAATTATTTAATCTCTCTAGGCTTCAATTTCCTTACTTGTGAAAAGAGGGCAATAGCATCCACTTCACTGGGTTGGTGAAATATGGAGCGGGTTTGGCATGTAGTCAGCCCTCAAAAATACTAGTGATTGTTTTTGTTGTTAATAAGGAGGAGAGCATTCAGACTTGATAAAGGTAGGACAACCTTTCTTCCCTTGCTTGTGAGTTACCATTGCCATCCTCAGGGAAATAGACTATTGGACATTCCTAAATGCCCCTCTCCTTTAAAAAAAACTTCTATTTAGCTACTAAGACACCTTATTTGAGGAGAAAATATACTTTTAAACTTTGAAAAGCAAAGACATCCATTTTTTAAACCATGTTTTGGTTCATGCAGATTTGAGATGACAATTGGACCATGGAAATCAAAAGATGAAATGTTTAAATAGTTACCTTGTGTGCAGTGTTTATCTAGATCATTCCTCAACGGAGGCCTGATGTTACCTCTTCCACTTCCTTTACCCATGCATCAATGCTCACCATAAGCTCTTTGGTCTCTTCTCCTGGCCATTCCCTTTTCTTAATTCTTTATAATTGGCACCATTCTTTGTTTAATTCTGGTCAGTTCAGCTCAACAAGCAATAATTGAGCATCTTCTATCTCCCAGCCACTGAGCTATATATTAGGAAAATGGAAATGAAAGAAATATAGTCCTTCACCTAAGTTTCAGAGTTTGAGTTTTCTAGCTCTGAAAGTCAGCATTACTCCATATAGCAATTGTTGAAGAAGATGGAAAAGAGATCAGACTTCCATTAGCGATATGAATGAAGCTGATCTGGTTAGGACAGAGGTAAATCAGAATCCAGGGGAAAGGATGATATTCTTTGTATTTTAAAACTTCAACTTCTGTGTGAGACCAAAGGAAGAGATGTTTATTCTGTCCAAAATTTAAATTTTCTGTAGCACACTAATTTAACCAGTTTGACCAGTTTATTTATACAACCTAAATCTGATGATTCTGTAAAGCTTGATGTAATACCATGATGCAGTCCACAGTATTTTGGGCAGATAATTAAAAAAATATTTGCAAAGTCCCTTGAGGCACTGGAGAAAAAAATGTGGGACTATTAACCTTCTCAACCTGAGAAATTCGTGATATTCTCTCAAGTACTGAGGACTCCCAAGTTAACAAGCCAAGCCCTAGATCTTGAGGCTGGTCCTTATCAAACTTATTTCTGTAATGATAAGCTAAGCCTATTTATAAACACACCTAAGAGTCACCCCCAGAGAACCTATTTTGTTCTGTTTTGTTGCTCAGATGTGGCCTCTCTCTAAGCCAAACTCCGCAAATAAACTCATTATCTCCCCATACATGGGACAAGAGTGTGAACTTCCCTGGCAAGGCAGGATATGACTCCCAGAGATGAGTCTGGTGCTGACATCATGGCATCAAGAATACCTGCTTGACCAAAAGAGGGGAAAGAAATGTAACAAAATAAGGTTTTAATGGCTAAGAGATTTAAATTAGAGTCAAGAGTTCACTCTGGAGGTTACTCTTATTCAGGCTTCAGCCAGATATTACAAATTGCCACAGTATGCCAAAACCCAACCAACAGTATTCCTGAAAATCCTAAAGAAAACCCAGGGCTCTATCTAAAACTCTATAAAAGTTTTACTCATTAAGTTTATTTTTCAAAAACTTTAAGTCTCCGGATTGACCCTAGGCCAGATGAGTCCTGAAACACAGAGTTACCAGTCTCTCCCAGAACACCAACCAGTTGTATCCCCCACCCCATAATCCCCCACCCCTTTTCAACATGAAGGTAGAATGGTCATTGTCCAAATATCCCTGAAGATTGAAAGAATGATGAAATGAGAAAGAGGAGTCGTAACAGAGAAGCTAGGGTTTAATGAAGAATTACGACTACTGAATCATTATATAGATATTTTGTTTTAATTTCTAGTGTATTAAAACAGCCAGAGGGAAATATCTGAAATTGTGGAACTGTAACCCATATAGTAACTGTAACCCATACTATGTTTTGAAATTTGTTCTCTAAGTACTTGTTAAACTGTACTTTGAAATTGATCACTTTTCTGCATATATATTATATTTCACAATAAAAAGTGTTAAAATAAATATAGTCCTTATTCTTGGACGTACTTGAGGGTCTTATAGTCTATTTGGTATAGCAGTGCATCATCATCATCATCATCATCATCATCATCATCATCATCATCATTGTAGCTACTGTTCATTGAGTGCTTACTCCATCAAACATTGTGCATTTTACTTTACTGTAGATCCTTTTCCTAGAATTATCCCAATTTTTGCCCCAATATCACAAACTTTTATTTGCTATCTTTAGCCCCACCCAATAGTTCTTACTTCTCTCCTTGATAACCATTCTTAGTTTCTGCAAGATTTTCTTTTGGTCAACCACTAATGCTTGTAGCCCTAAAGCCTTCCAAAGCCTGGGCATGGCTGTGTTTTCCACCCTTTCTAATCCTTGAAACTAAAAATTGATATGGTTTATGCTCAGCAACTCAATGGCTGGCCAGTTTTCAGGCTTGGGTAACTTGGAGTTGTTCCAGGTCAGATTTATGAGCTCCAGATATGGCTCATATAATTACAGACCCCAGAAATATTTTGATTGCAACAAAGAAGTAGAGTTGACCTGAATGCCCATCCAGAATATGGTGAAGCCCTGTAATTTATGACTTCACTAACTTTATAAAATATGACATTAAAACCTCAGGTGGCGTTAGAAAGCAATACCTAATATTTTGCAAAATTGAAGGAACTACTAAAAGGAATCTCATTTACTTTAATATAGTACTTACAATAGGCTGTAGCTATGCAATTAAGGGGTCTCGATACAATATGAAGATATTGGTTATTCATTGATTTGTTTGATCTAAGCAATGCCTTACATCTTGATGTTTGTAACACACAACCTGTTTAGCATAGAGTAGATCAGGGTCTCCCAAACTTTCTGTGGAAGTAAACGTTTTGTTTATTGGAAACCCTGAAGCTGTCCAGTCAGGGCTGGAGCAGGTTTCAGGTGCTGGGATTCAGTCTAGGGAGAGGACAAGAGTGCTATAGTGAAGGAGGGAGTAGGAGTTGTTGCCCCTATTAGTTTGTGTTACCCTTCCTGATATGAAGGCGCTTCTGGTGTTCTACTGCTGTACTTGCCTGCAGTGTCTAGCGATGAATCAGAGAACTTCTACAAGCATATCAAAAGTATAAGGGGCATTACAATAAGAACTTCTAAAAACAACAGGTTTATATTTGAGCACTTAATATGTATTGTGTACTTCGCTAGGTATTTTGCATACATGATCAGTCTCTGTCTTACTAAGTAGTTAACACAGATATTCACATTTAACAGTTGAGTGAATTGAGGGCTGAAGAGGTGAAGGAACTTGGTCAAGGTAATACTGCTAAGGGGAGGCATACTTTTGGGTTTTGTCACAGAGCATTTTTATTCTTGACTGAAAGCTTTTGAAAAAAGACATGATTCCCATCAATTTCTTACCTATTTAAAACAACTTTTCTGTATTCAGTAACAGTTCTACTTTTCAGGGGCTGCTTTCATACTCCTCAGCAGTGTGGCTGGAACAGGTTTCGAGATTAAAACAGTCTTTTCTGTTTGCAGAAATGGCCCAGATTAAAAATACTTGAATGTCACTGAGTTGCAATAGACGCAATTGAAAAAATGTCATCCCTCTTGCCCTGTCTTTAAGTGTAATGATTAATGTACCATTGCAGGATGATCTATGTGCCCATAGATTACTGCCTGAATCACTGTGTCTACTTATGACTTATTGTTTGCCTGAGACCACTGAACATTTTATTTAAAGATAAGTGAGGGATTAAAGCACTTCCCTCTCTTCCTGGCCAGAATTTTTTTAAAGAAAGAAAGAAAAAACAAAAACTATGGAGAAAAAAGACTGCACTGGTGCTCAGTGGAAACTAAGCAACTAGAATAAAATCGATCACTTGTGAGTGAGGCATATGAAAAATTTAACAAATGCTTAATGGTAAACAAACTCAAGAAATTGTGCTGTGATAGATACTTGATACTATCATACATCAATATTGGTCTTACATCATAGGACCATGGACATCAGTGTCTAAGCAACTTCTGTAATTTTATAACACTCTTAAAAAGTAACTTGAGAAGAAACAAGTGACATCCAGGTACCCAAATTAGTGGAATTGAAAAATTATATATATATAATTATATATATATATATATATAAAACTGATCCAGCTCCATTTTGTGATGCTCTCCGTTCACATCTTTCAGTAGTGTTTTTTCCCCCACTGTAGCCAAAGAAAGGAAAAAGCAAGCTGGTCTTTTAAATTTATTGCATTACATTAGTTGCACTATAAGATTCTTTGAAGATGATTGTCTTGTGGATTCTAGTTCCAGATCAGTGGACATTTGGCTGGAAGGATTTATATTGTGTGCTCAGAGAATGGAGCCTTAAATCAGTGTTACTGTGGGCTGCAGAGGGTTTGGTTTTTACAACTACAATAACTAACTCACTGGGGAAGTGTATGTGTGACCCTTTCCCGATATTCCAAGGGAAGTGTGTGTTTGATCATCATTGCTTTAAATTCTAAAAAGCAATACATAGAAACATTAGCTTTCATATGGCCACGAGTTTGTTTCACTTGGTAGAAGAGATTTTATATAGAGGGGAAATAGTTGTATTAGTTTGTAATTTGTGAGAGAATTGAACTTTTGATTCCATGGGGAAGAATACTTGGATTGAATTATATCAGGTTCAGGGGACATTTTAAACAGAAACCTGCCTAAATCTCCTCTAACATTTTTATTTTTCTGAAAAAGGCTTTTTCTAAAAGTGATGGTAGAAATATTCTCCAGGAAAGACCAGAGAGTATAGATTTATGTTCATCCATTCATTTATTTGTTCATTTATCCAACCATTTATTCTTCAAATGCTTAAAGACCCATGGAAGCCAGGCTCTGCCTTTTAGGGACTCATATCCTGGTGGGAGAAGGCAGATCTGGAATAACTCCTTAACATTCAGCCTGATAAGGAACAAGACAAAGACACTACAAAGTGCTTTGGGAACACAGAGGAGGGAGAGATGACCCGCCCAAAGGGAAGGCACACCCTTGAAAAGGGGAGAAAAGATGGCAGATCTTGGTTCCTAATGAGTTCCTAAGAGTTAGGCAACTACAGTAAATCTGTGAGTTGTGGATACCTGGCAGTGGGCGTGTAATGTGAACTAGATGTGGAAATTCACAGGAACTTAGCATCGAAGGAACCTTCAGAATTATCTGGTCCGGTCTCCTCATTGCAAGAGTCCCTTCAACAGCCACCCTAGCAGTGGCCTTGAATTGAATTCCTTCACTTCCTTACAGGTCAGCCCCTTCCACTGAGGGACTGAAGTCTGCTGAGCATTTTTCTTCTTCTTTTTTTTTAAAATACTGGTTCTGTTACAGCTGTGTGGTACAAATCAAGCAAATGTTCTCTCTAACACAACAGCCTTTTAAAGGCTTATATTAAATTTTGGTCAACTAAAACTTGTGTCTTTCTGTTCATACAAAGGCTTACAAAATCTCTTCTGCATTCCATTTGTGCAATTGATCGTTTTTGAATCTAAAAGTAGGACTTAAAATTTCGCTTATTTGACTTTGCTGTAATATTCCAGCTTAAAGACGATTTTAAACCTTCCTGACATCTCTCGTATTAACTATTCTGCCCCAGCTTGAGCTATCTGTGAATTTGATTAATATGTTGCCTGTGTTCATCCAGATCATTGATAAGAATGTTAAAGGAAGTAGGGGGGAGGACTGAGCCGTAGAGGTTGCTACAAACCTTCTTTGGAGTGTGATGGCCTAACCAGCCATGAGTTAACTTAACCACCAAGCCCATCACATAATGTTATAGGTAGGATGACCATATAATCTAATTTGCTCAGGAGAGCATGGGCTTATTTGGTTAAGCTCTAGGTTACACCTTTCTTTTTTTTGGCATAAATACCTCCTCTTTTCACTCTCAAAACTATTCTGATGGAAGATTGTTAATAGTACAATTATAATAATATTCTTTCATTAGTTATAACAAATGTATCACACTACTGCAAGGTGTTAATGCAGGGGGAGCAGTATGGGAGCTCTATTTTCTGTATGATTTTTCTAATAAAAATAATTATATTAAAAAATTCTGATTTGGCTGATGATCATCATTATTACCCTAATTGTCAGAGACCTCACCAAATACTTGGGGGAACTCAGAAAAACAGTATTTTTGGGAGGTCTATTGACCTTCCAACCTACCAGCCCCATAATACAATGAAATGAGATCAGTTTGCCAAATTCGTTCTCCATCAGTTCATTCCTCATTGTATTCATGCATGTTTCTAATTGTTTGAAAACCCCCTAAAGTTTTTTTTTCCTATGGGAATTAAATTTACCAGCTTGTGATTATAGTTTTTATTTATTGTGTGCTTACTATAGGTTAGACATTTGTCCAAGTGCTTTACAAGTTCTACCTTATTTAATTATCATCATAGCCATATCATATAGAATTAACACCCATAATTTATAGATAAAGAAAGTAAGCTATAATAGGTTAAGTAGATTTCCCAAGGTCTCAGAACCTAGTAAAAGGTAGAGACAGAATTCAAATCCAGGCAGTTGGATGTCACAGTTCTTATTGTGTCCAATAATTTCTAGAATTTAGACTTTTCATCACTTGAAATCTGTGACAACAAAAAAATAAAAATCAAGAAGCTGCCTCTTCTATCAGATCCTCCTCTTTTCAAAGGTACCCCTCCTCTCAGAAAATCATTTAAAGTCAGGCAGTAAAGTTAAGGTAATATAAATTTTGTAGGGTGCTAGCAGGAATTGATGGAATCACACAATTTAAAGGACAAAGCTAAGGGACACCCCACAAAGCTTTTGATGAATGGGCCATAAAATTACTCACAGACCACTGTTGATACAGAGACATTCTTCCAGCCCTTGAACTTCCCTGGCTCCTAGATTGGTTTACAGCATTTGCTATCACTTTTCTTTGTGCCTGGGGGAGAAAAAGACCACCAAGGGCCCACAAGCCTATTCTGGGTCATTTCTCTCAGAACAGGGATCAGTTTCATATTGTGAGAGTGTATGTACATAGATGTGCAAACAATAGCAAAATATTTCTAAGTAAAATAAAATGTCCCTGAGCCATTTCAATAATTTTGTATTCTTTTACTTTTTTTTGCAATGTTCTCCATATAGAGGTGTTCAATAAATGTTTGTTAAATGAATGAACAAACTTCCACAGCAGTGCTCAGCAATTTAGGAGCGAGAAAGGAAGGAAGAATGGGGTATATCTTCATCATAAGGGCCCTTTGTCTTTTTTGCATTTTTGGTTCAAAATGCTCAACTCTGTGGTTTCTTATACTCAAAGACTTCCTGGATGTCACTTTTCAGTGAAGGGGCAACCCTATCTCACTTTTTCCGTCACTCCATGAAATATAACTTATTTATTATGCTATGTTAATGAACGTACAGCCAGTGGTTTAGAATGTGCCATGCTCTGTGAAAGGCAGAAAGAAAAGGGCCCTATAAATACAAAGAATTTGGACCAGAAAACATTTTATTGTGACTCATTCTTTTCTTAAAGACAGTAAGCATGATGAATTTCTCTTTGCAACTGAATTTATGAAGATAGATGATTCTGTTTGTGGCTATTTTAACTGGGTTTGCCTTGTGTTCTGAAGCAGAGTAGCAAACCCATACAAATACATTTGTTGCTGTCCCTAATGATAGGATACCATGTCTTATGCATGCCTGAGTGAGACTTAAGAAAGTGACCTTGAGTTTTATCACAGGGATATAAAAGAATTCAGCAGATCTATATGTTTCAGTAAGAAAAGCCCTGGTATTTTCTGTAAGGGAAGCCTTGGACTGCCTCAAATCCTGCTTCCCCTACAACTTTTTTTTGTACTCTGTTCAGTCGGACAGAGAAATCTTTTGCCAAGACTGTTTCAAATACCAATCCAGGAAATTGATGGCACAGCTTTGTACTTGATTCTCATACATTTAATCCACACTTTGGCTTTCTGCTGAGCCGACACAGAAGGGAAAAGTAAAAGTGTGTGTGTGTTTGGGGGGGATGGAAGGTTTCTGAGTGCAGTGTTTAAATGTCTTTTTCACTCAGAATGCCGTTCAGGCCTGAATGCACATGCACAGCCACAAGAGGGAATCGGCTCCACTCTGCTAACGCCGGCCGCGGGTATCACTGGCTATGCAGGTCACAGAAGAAAGCCATTCTGCGTAGCTCTAATTCCGTCAGGATCATTTACCTTTTGAAGGATAGAAAAGAACGAATTGAAGTTCAAAATCATCAGCCTTATTTGGCTTCATCCAAGATTTATGGCAGCTGTTTTCAAGGGCAACTGAAAAAACCAACTGCGGAATTCACATCTGTACCATTTCTTGTCTTCCAATATTTTATTAATGTTACGATTAGTCAACCTCTGGGGACATTAAAATTAAACAACCTCTCTCCCTCCTCTATATTGATATGAGAGCATATATCAATAATCGCTATATTTAACTCTCATCTGTATTATACTTTTTAGGATTAGCTTCTCAGAAGCGTACAGTTAGCTTACTATTCATTTGCCAAAGGTTATTATAATGTGAGATCTGTGTCTTTGTGATGTCAAGAGCATTAAACTTTGAAATAAATTGTTAATAATACAGTACCCATTATAGCCAGTTTTGGACTTGAATTCCTTTTTTTTTTAAGCAAACATTTGAGGGATATTAACCGACATTTGAGATGAAGATATATTGTCCTTAATTTAAGTGCCTTGATGTGCAGCAAATAAAACCCACATATATGTATATAATATATATATATAAACCAACCAGGAGGACATTTGTTTTGATCTCTGAGTAAGAAAATAAGGTTGCTTTGGTTTCTTTAGATGCTTTGATTAGTTTTGACAGAAGAAATATATCTCACATCCATATGATAAAGGACTTACAATATAAGGGAGGCTGATACAGTGGCTCACAAATTATCCTGAGGATCAAGCACAGGGGACAAAAATTGATAAGGCAAATTAGTTTTCTATTTGCAAGATGTTCAAGAGCTCTAAGCTTCTCTCTTCATGGTAAAGTACTTATACTTAAAGAAGTTCTGAATATAGTAGCTTCTACGGATCTTTGTAGTGTCTCTTATTATTTACGACAACTGAATTCAGCATCAGCCTTTCTCAGCTGGGTCTGACAATGTCTTGGCTTTTGGTTGCTATGCTCCTGGTCACAAGAAAAGTAAAATGTCAGATATCAAAGGGAATGAATATGAATTAACTAAATAAAATCTAATTTGTGGGAAGTGCTTAGTATTGAATGATTAGAGGTTGCTGGAATGAATAAATGTGAGAGATTTAGGTTCAAATCCAAGTTCTGCCTAATTGCCTTGGTGGCAGTGGGCAGGTTGCTTAACCTCTCTGATGTGAATGAAACTCAATATCCTTTTTTCAAAATGGAGATATTGATAGTTCTCTCATAAAGCTGCTTTGAGAATTAAATGGTTTAACGTATTTGTTAGGGGTCTGGAACAGTGCTTGATGCATCGAAGGAATTGTATAAATGTTGACTCTTTTTCCCTCAAGTATTCCTTAATAGGTTTTAATTTGATTTCATAAAATTGTAATAAATATCCATTTACCTTTGAAAGTGCATTATTTATGTGAGAGGCTCAGAGAGAAGGTTAATGGCATGAAAATTACTCCTGGGTATTGTCGTGTCTTATGGGTATTGTGCCTATATTTCATATAGACGTAAAATAGAGTTAAGGAGTGCGAGAGAAAGAGCACACAAACAAGCTGGGTATATTCCTAGGGGCATGTGACTTAATTGGGATGCACAGGTATTGGAATGCAGTCTGCAGCCCGATACCATCGTTCTATCTTGGACTACTTCTCCGTCTTCCTCCGATGCCTCCCTTTCTTTGGCTTACCCGACTCTTGTCACATTAGGCCTCTTAATAGTTCTTAGAACATGCTATGCTCCTTCTGCTCTGAGGGATTCGTACTTACTTTTTTTTTAATGCCTGGAATAAGTTTCCTCCTGCTCTTAGAACTGTTAACTTTTCATCTTAAATATTAACTTCCCTGAGAGGCTTTCCCTGATCATCCTAGTTATGGTGGAGCTGTGAAGTCAGAGATAGTGCCATCTTGCAGCGCTCGCCCACCCGCCTCCTTTTCGCCTCTTGATTTTTTTTTTTTTGGATGCATGGTCCAGGAATTAAACCCAGTTCCACCCGCATGAAAGGCGAGCCTTCTACCACGGAACCACCCGATGAGCCTCACCTCTTGCTTTTTTGTGTACAGGTGTTTGGAATGTTTCCATTTGTGCTTGCTTGCATGCAAGTGTTCAGTATGTTTTTTATTTCCCAAGAGTAAGCAGGCGGCCAGGGAAGGCATTAAATCTTAACCAGTCCCAGCTGTTTGCCGGGCACAGAAGTTGTTCATTGGCCAAGCAACCACCCCCCCCCAACCCAGTGTATAAAAGGCGTCGCTCAGGCAGCGCAGGTGTCCCTCATCTCCAACGACAAGGGAGGTACGCAGAGATGCTGGGCAGTTGGCGTTCTTGGGGGACAGGCCAAAGTGGGCTCGTTTTCCCTGCTTTTTGGGACCTTTTTCGCTGTGTAAGTAAAAAAAAAAAAAAAAAAGCCTGGGTTCCCCTGATGCACTGTAAAGCCACTTGACCTGCGGGGATCCTCTCACACCACTTTCTGTTTATTTCCCCCCACCCTTTATCTAAAGCAGACTTCTTGTGTTTATCATTTGTCTTCCCGTACCTGTCTTCTTCCCTGCTCTAGCTACCATGTCTAGTTCAGTACACAACGCAGAGTAGGGATTTAATGATGATATTGCTGCTGAAATAGCTCCTTCTGTGTGCCAGTTGCTGCTCATTACAAATGTGCGCTCGTTTGAAAGTCTCTGAGTTGGGTACTGCCATTTTCCCATGACAGGTATGGAAACTAAGATACAGGCCGTAAGTGGGTTGCCTAAGATAAGACAAGTAGTATATGAATATATGAATGGATGCATGGATTTTAACCACTAGAGCAAAATCCCTTTCTACCTAGGATTTCATTGAGACTTTTTTGTTTTTGTAACAATTAGGACATTTTCTTCATTTGAATCTACAAATGATTTTAGTTTCCTCTTCATCTCATTCCTCCCCTCCCCCTCCCCACACCTCTCTGGATTGTAAGTTGGCATTGATTTCCATGCCAAGGAGAGATGGGGACTGAATTTTATCTTGCTAAGGTCACTTGTATAAGAAAATATTGTGGTGCTTTGAAGTTTTGGGGGAATCACCTGAAAGACCTTAGTAAGAGGTCTGTAAACTCAAATTATGGTAAACTCAAATTATCTAAGTCTGATAAGAACACATACTCATCAACACCTTAGTCATGCAAAGTAGTAGTCATAGGATGAAATGCACATTTCCCAGATTAGGAAAGTTTATTTACTACTAAAATAGTTTTCATTTTCCTAGCAGATACAGACATAGAACGGATCCATGTCCCTTTGTTTTTATACCGAGTGCCTCAGACCTTGTTTTACCTTTATTGCAGCCTTGATGCTTTTCCTTGGCCACCAGCCACTGAACTATGTGGCATAGGGCATCCCATGGAATGCCAGTTGTGTGGACCGTGGCCTGTACTGTCACAAGCTGAAAGGTCATTGCTGGCTCTCAGTGCTGTGGTCCTGTCATCCCCTCCCTTATTTTGTTTTATCAGAATGATAGCTTGAGGGTGGGTCCACCTCGCCTAAGGAAAAATCCCAATGTGTGGACTTTATGGCAGTCATTTTCCACCCTGAAGAATTTTTTTCTTTTTATTTCTAAGTTCTAGGTGAATGACTAGACGTATGGCTAAATAGGGTGCTCATTTAAAAATAATTATAACTTTATTAATTATAATTGTATACTCTATAATTGTGAAAATGTATAATTTTAATTTGAATTCTACTATATCAATAAATTTATTCCACAAATTTTTACAGTGGGCCTACTAAGTGCAAGACACTTGTCTAAAGATTAGCATTATAAGGATGTTGAGCAAAACCCAACAGGTCCCTACCCCCAGGGAGTTACACTGGAGAGGCAGGCAGCCTACCCAGTGAGTAGGTAAGTATAAAATTGTGACTCTATTAAGACATACAAAGGATAAGGTGTTTACTTCGGGAATTGATTCTTGTCAGGAAGGTTAGGGAAGGCTTCCCTGAGGAAATGAGTTAGAGCTAAGCTAGGAAAGATGAATAGCAAGTAAATAGGCTGAAATTTTTGAAGTGTGCTGTCCTTTTTTCAAGGAGGGTTCATACCCCTTATTTTCATTCTTCCACCAGCCCAGTGAGTCCTTTCACTAGGTGATGACTCCAGAGGACTTTTGTGCCTTGCTCCGGATTACACAGCCAACAAGAGGTAACTGTGCATGAGGAGCAACTTTTTTTTTATTTTTTATTTATTTTTTTTATTTTTTTTTAATAATTTATTAACTAAAAAGAAATTACAAGAAAGAAACACAAACATCCGTAATATATGCTCATTCCATTCTACATATATAATCAGTAATTCACAATATCATCACATAGTTGCATATTCATCATCATGATAATTTCTGAGAACATTTGCATCAATTCAGAAAAAGAAATAAAAAGGCAACAGAAAAATAAAATAAAAACAGAAAAAGAAAAAGAATTTTTACATACCATATTCCTTATCCCTCCCTTTCATTGATCGCTAGTATTTCAAACTGAATTTATTTTAACATTTTTTCCTCTATTATTTATTTATTTTTTTTCCTGAATCTACTATGTGCTTTTATTTTTTTATCCAATTTTTAAAATTTTTTTTAATTAATCAAAAAAAAAGAAAAGAAATTAACACAACATTTAGAAATCATTCCATTCTACACATGCACTCAGTAATTCTTAGTATCATCACATAGATGTATGATCATCATTTCTTAGTACATTTGCATCGATTTAGGAAAAGAACTAGCAAAACAGCAGAAAAAGATATAGAATGTTAATATAGAGAAGAGAATTAAAATAATAATACTAATAATATATATATATATAAAAAAAGGAAAAAGAAAAAAACAAAAACAAAAGATACAAACACACAAACAAACAAACAAAAAACCATATTTCAGGTGCAGCTTCATTCAGTGTTCCAACCTAGTTACATTACACTTAGGTATTATTGTGCTGTCCATTTTTGAGTTTTTGTATCTAGTCCTGTTGCACAGTCTGTATCCCTTCAGCTCCAATTACCCGTTATCTTACCCTGTTTCTAACTCCTGCTGGTCTCTGTTACCAATGATATATTCCAAGCTGATTCTCGAATGTCGGTTCACATCAGTGGGACCATACAGTATTTGTCCTTTAGTTTTTGGCTAGACTCACTCAGCATAATGTTCTCTAGGTCCATCCATGTTATTACATGCTTCATAAGTTTAGTCTGTCTTAAAGCTGCATAATATTCCATCGTAGGTATACGCCACAGTTTGTTTAGCCACTCGTCTGTTGATGGACACTTTGGCTGTTTCCATCTCTTTGCAATTGTAGATAATGCTGCTATAAACACTGGTGTGCAAATGTCCGTCTGTGTCTTTGCCCTTAAGTCCTCTGAGTAGATACCTAGTAGTGGTATTGCTGGGTCGTAATCCATTCTGCCATTCTATGTCTTTTGATTGGGAAATTCAGTCCATTACCTTTTAGTGTTATTACTGTTTGGATAATATTTTCCTCTAATATTTTGGCTTCTGTATTATATATATCATATCTGATTTTCCTTCTTTCTACACTTTACTCCATACCTCTCTCTTCTGTCTTTTCGTATCTGACTCTAGTGCTCCCTTTAGTATTTCTTGCAGAGCTGGTCTCTTGGTCACAAATTCTCTCAGTGACTTTTTGTCTATAAATGTTTTAATTTCTCCTTCATTTTTGAAGGACAATTTTGCTGGATATAGAAGCCTTGGTTGGAAGTTTTTCTCTTTTAGTAATTTAAATATATCATCCCACTGTCTTCTAGCTTCCATGGTTTCTGCTGAGAAATCTACACATAGTCTTATTGGGTTTCCCTTGTATGTGACGGATTGTTTTTCTCTTGCTGCTTTCAAGATCCTCTCTTTCTCTTTGACCTCTGACATTCTAACTAGTAAGTGTCTTGGAGAACGCCTATTTGGGTCTATTCTCTTTGGGGTGCGCTGCACTTCTTGGATCTGTAAATTTAGGTCTTTCATAAGAGTTGGGAAATTTTCAGTGATAATTTCTTCCATTAGTTTTTCTCCTCCTTTTCCCTTCTCTTCTCCTTCTGGGACACCCACAACACGTATATTTGTGCGCTTCATATTGTCATTCAGTTCCCTGATCCCCTGCTCAAGTTTTCCCATTCTTTTCCCTATAGTTTCTGTTTCTTTTTGGAATTCAGATGTTCCATCCTCCAGTTCACTAATTGTAGCTTCTGTCTCTTTAGATCTACCATTGTAGGTATCCATTGTTTTTTCCATTTTTTCTTCTTTGTCCTTCACTCCCATAAGTTCTGTGATTTGTTTTTTCAGATTTTCTATTTCTTCTTTTTGTTCAGCCCATGTCTTCTTCATGTCCTCCCTCAATTTATTGATTTGGTTTTTGAATAAGTTTTCCATTTCTGTTCGTATATTCAGCATTAGTTGTCTCAGCTCCTGTATCTCATTTGAACTATTGGTTTGTTCCTTTGACTGGGCCATATCTTTAATTTTCCGAGCGTCATCCATTATTTTCTGCTGGTGTCTGGGCATTTGATCAGATTTCCCTGGGTGTGGGACCCGGCTGGTTGAAAGGTTTTTCTGTGAAATCTCTGGGTTGTTTTTATTTTCCTGCCCGGTAGGTGGCACTCGTGGCACTCGTCTGTCTGCGGGGCCCACCAGTAAAAGATGCTGTGGCTCCTTTAACTGGCCAGTCCGAATCTTGCAGTCAGCCCGGGAAACCGCGCGTGGAGGGGGTCGATCGCCGGCAGCCGTGGCTTGGGGGACTCAGGTCCAAATTGCCCAGCTGGCCCGAGATGTCAAGCGTGGTGGGAGGGCCCCACTATCCAACGTTCCCACTCAGACCGAGGAGCCACGTGCGTGGAGGGGACCCCAGTCGCCAGCCGCCCCGGCCGGAAAACGCGCGCCCCTTGGATATCTCACCGCAGCGGATTCTCCCTGCCCCTTCAGCCGTTCCAGAATGGGGTACGCTGTCTTTTTGGTCTCTGTTGTGGCTCCGGGAGCTGTTTCGTATTGTTTCTGTTTCTTTAGTTGCTTTTCTGGAGGAGGAGCTTAGACCCGCGCGTCTTACTAAGCCGCCATCTTCTCCGGAAGTCCGAGGAGCAACTTTTTTGATTCTTAAGAAATGTGGGCCACAGATTTAGGCCCAAAACATATTCCTCTGATTATTATTTAGGCAAGTTAATTTACCTGTGTGCATTCTCAGTTGTAAAATGGTGACTATTAATATCTACTTCACAGAGCTATTAAGAGGATGAGGTCAGATGGCATCAAACCTTAGCAAATATTTGTTCTTTTCCCTTAGTTTTCTTCTTTTGTGACTTCTTTTTCTTGATCCACAATTCCATCCTTGGTATGTTCTGCAGGAGAGAGGCACCCATACATCCTTCAGGGTTTGTAATAGGGGTGAGTTCTTGTAAATCACCCCAATATTATATATGTATATTAGTTCTGGGGAACTTGATATGAATACATGCACTTAAAGTAAATGCAGTCCTTCTAAATGATCAAAATGGGACCTTGTGTATTTATTCTTCGATAGCTAAAAACAGAACGTGCCAGGTGCAGAGAGTTAGACCGCCAGTGTAGCTAATGCATGCTGTCTCACCCCTAGGGTCAGAGCAGCACCCAACATTTTTACTTTAGTTGACTTGGACAAGCTCACAGTTGAATTAATACTTAATTGTTGTAACTGGCTCATTGCAGCTGTCTGGTATAACTACTTCTCTTTAAAAGTACTTTTGATGATTAAATTTGTCTAGAAAATGTGGGTGACAACTGCTTTATAGATGTTGATTAAATAAGAGAAGTAAATAAGTGAAATATGTGAAAGTATCCTTACTGTAAAATGACAGTAGATCTGCTCATGGTGTCTTGGAAGGATTAAATAGGATACTTTTTGTAAAATGCTTAGCACAGGGCTCAGTAGATGAGAAATGTTGGCTACTATTATTATGGGCCAGGTATTTTGTTAAGTGCTAGGGAGTCTAGAAAGTGAGCAAGAGACACGTGTGGGTGCACCTGTGGGGCTGTGGATAACACGAGTGTGTTTGGGATGTGCTGGGAGGACAGTGCAGGAGCCAGGGTTCAAGTGCAGTCCTGAGTTCTGAAACAGCATTGACTATCTCTTGGGTAAAGGGTGTTAACTCGTCTGAGTGGTATCCTCCATCTGGAAAGTCCATGGGTAATGTTTCATCCTCTCTTGAAGAGACTTTCAGGACCAAGTCTGTAATAATTTTTCTTTCTTCTTTCCCCTCACCTTCAAATATTCTACATGGTTAGTTTTTCTGCAAACCCCAAATGACTGCAAATCATTTTACAGAGCTGGATTTTGTGGATAAGTTTTTGATGGATGGAGTTGAGCTGCAGAGCTTTGATCACTTGCGATGTTGCTGAGGCAACCTCTAAAGGGGGTGGAGCCTGCGAGAGTAGAATGAGACTTGGCACTTGTGATGTGCCCATGAAGGAAAAATGATGGCTGAGGAAAGGGCCAGAGGATGAGGGTTGTATGTAAGAAGTGGGAGGGAGACACTTAGGAGGCCGCTAGAGCATCATACCTGACAAGAGGAAGGGGGCTGGAGTGACGGCTGTTTGATGGAACTGTCAGGGAGAATGACTGGATACTGTGCAGGAAGTGGGCAATTTTACTGCTTGGAAGATAAAATTAGAAAGGTCACTTGATATGAGTAAAATGGATTAGAGACCTGGGGGAAGAGGGCCTCATGGTAACCTAGAAACTAGATATGCTTTTCCGAGGTATGACGTTCATGTAAACCTACTATTCAGCAGATTGCTTAATGATTCCCTGGACGCTGTTAATTATCAAATGATGGTGCAAAGAGATGACAGGTGAGGAGCAAAAGATTTAAAAGAATTGTAATTGAGTATTTATTTACTTAAACAAAAATGACTGAACTGTGTAAGACTTCTAATATGTTAGCAATTGAGAATGAAATCCATCCATACACCCTTTGCTCCCTTGCCTTCACCCCCTTCCTCTCCCACTAATCCCCCAGGGTGTTTGAGTTGTATTTCTACATTTGCAACTAGTCTTGATCATTTCAAGGGTGCTCTGTAAACAGCCTTAAAATATGACTAAAAAGTTAAAAAATTAGAGATCCAGGAGAAAGAAAAGGAATTGGTCATCCAAACACGAAAAGGAGATTTTCTTTATATATGTATTTCTTCTCTTCATTTACACTGAGTACAGAAAGCAGAGGTTGAGACATTGATTAAGCATAAGGACATAATTCTGCCTACGAATGGCTATTATATATTGAATTAAGTCTCTAGGAATGGTTTCCAGAAAAAAAAAAAAAAAAGGCCTTGAAAATTGGATTGCCATTCTTGTGTCAGGCCTGCTTTGTGTGGTGCTGCATGAAAACAAGTGACTGATGACTTCTTAAATCCCTCACAACCACCGTTTCTTCAAAGCAGTGCTGTTGGCGGCAGCACTTGACTTAAAAGCCCTCCCACCCACCATCCATTTTGTTGCACAGAGTGGAGCTAATCCTAGACCGCCCCCCAGGCCTCTTCCTGCTCATCGGCTCTCTGTGACAGGTGAAAGACGGAGAAAAACAGCTGGTCCGGCGTGGGGGGCGCGGAGAACAAAAGGCCCCTCCTGGAGGGGCTCCCTCTAGCCGAAAGCAGGTGGAGTCTTCGTGTCCACAAATATAGAAGTCAGCTTAAAGCCCCATCTCGCCGCATGCACCTCTGCTGGGAAGGAAAATGGGGCGGCAAGGGCATTCTTTTTCTTGAGTACTGTTTTGGAAGAAAAGAGTGTTGGAGTTCTGAAAAATACTCTAAGGCCCTGAGTGAGGACGGGCTTGCTTTCGGGGTTGGGAAAGGGCGCAGCCGGACTGGTGATGGTTGCTGGATCCACAAGAGGGCGCCCGGACGTCTTCATTCTTCGTTTCTTCGTTTCAGTCTTGAGGAAAAACTTGTTCAATCAAATCAAGGCACAGAAGCGGAATCTTGACTTAGGATATGAAGTCAGCGCTCCACATATTATGGAAACTGTCTCGAAGTACATGTTATCAGGCTTTAAGCCGAGTTGTCATTTATATCGTTATTATTAATTGGGCATGCCTGTTCCTCCCTGGTTTCCTGCTTCTGTCTCAGGCTGAACCCCTTTAGGCATCACTCGGGCAGGCGGCATGGGAGAGGTGGAGCAGGGCTTTCCAGCTAGCTGCAGTGCTGGACAAGGTTTGTTGAAATTTCCAGTCTGTTGGAGGACAAGTTTATAAAACACAATAAAAATGAAGAACTAGAAAAATAGTCATATATAAAATACCAGCTCAATTTTATTTGTAAATTCAGCAGACAAAACTACATTTTTAAACTTTTTTATTGTGAAATATGTATACAAAGAAAAGAAAGAATAAGTAATAATTTTCAAAGTACCCTTCCACAGGTAATTACGGAACAGATTTCAGAGTTTATTATGGGTTACCATGCCGCTATTTCAGATTTCTCCTTCTATCTTCTCCAAAACACTGGAGGCTAAAAGAAATATCAATATAGTCAGCAGTCATGCTCATTTAAGTCCTAGTTTCTCTGTTATAACTCCTTCTTCTCTGATCCTTCTCCCATACTATAAGGATCTTTGGGGAATGCTGGTTCTGACTTGACGAAACTGCATTTTAATAAAGATAAAACAAAAGTAACATTGGAAAACAGATTTTTAAAAACTTGTTCATTAAAAGTGTGCAGCTAGGCAATTAATACAAAGAATCACTATTACACCTATAAACTTGTTGCCTCATAATCATAAATAAATAGCAGTCTTCATTGCACATATTAATGAGCACATTTTGAATTTACAATGTATATAATAAAAGTTTTTGATGCAAGCACATGAACTTGTTATTTATGTAATCTAGGTTGGATTGTTGGTAATACTTACAGGAGGTACTATACATCTAAGCTGTTTCTATGTTTTGTATTAACATTCATACATATACAAAATAGGATATGATAAACTTATTTTGATATAATTGAGAGATAAGCAAACAGTCTCTGATTTTGCTTTTTCTTTCCTTTTGTCACTGGTCCATGAAAACTTATTTTTTCTGTTTCTGTGTGCCTCTCCCCCAGCTTCCATGTGCTTTTACTTCTAAGAGCTAGCACCTGTGACTCTCTGGGGTTAGCTTTCAGAAAGCAGGAAGTGCCTGGGAGGTCCATTTCTTCTCCCAGGGAGGCTCTGGTCAGTGACAAGTGTAGCTGTGGAAATGCTCCAGCTTCCTTCAAGTTTGGGTTATTTGAGGTGTAATTGACTCTCAAAAGTGCTGCCCTCCACAGGACAAGCCTTGCTTGCCTTCTTCCCTTTCTCTGTCCTCCTTCCCCTCTCCATTAGTTGTCCGTTTCCTACCCCCTCCCCCATTACTTCCTTAATAAGCCACTTGCATATATATAACTCCTTAGTCTCAGTGTCTGTTTCCACGGAACCCAGCCTGAGGTAGTATCAGATTCAGAGTACTTTAGAAATAGGCATGACAAGCCATAAACACATCTTTTATACAGTTCAAGTCTTTTCCTCTCAGAGATATGGATGTCTCAATGTTGGCAGTGTAATCCAAACCACCATTTCATGAAATAAAGAAATCCAATTTAACTTCATTAGCTTCTTAGAAACCAAACTAGGCAGAGAAACTTGATGTACCAATTTTCCTGCCATGTATTTGGAACACTTGATAAAGATATATACTTTGTTTTGTATAGGTTTGTTTGTTTTCCTCTTTGATTTCAATTAATCTAAATCCCATTGTTTACCCTCTGAGAAGACAATGTAAAAGCTTCCTTCCTCTAAAGGTTTGAGGTGTGATTAAAGAGGTTTTAGGATTCTTTTCCTCTGGATATATTAAAGCATTGCATATATATATATATAATCTGTTTTAGATTCTGCTCTCCCAAAAAAACAACTCTGTGATGGCTGCTTCTCATCTAACTTTTCTCTGAATTAAACAATATGACAAAACAAATTCAAACTAATTTGGAGAAAGGCTATGCTGAATTAGTGAAAATGACTAGAGAACAGTAAAAATGGAGAACAGTTTTATCATAAAGTACAAATGTGCTATAATGTCAGTTAACCTTTAGACACCTTTTTTTTACTAGGCATTTGCATTATCTTATTTAATTCTCAAACCCTGAAATGAGGTATTTTTCTTTCATTTCAAGAAAAAATAGATGAAGCTTTGAGAGATTGAATAACTTGTTCCATGTTTGCAGTTACTAAACAGTAGAGTTGGTATTCGACTCTAGATCTGTCTACTGAGCCATGCTGCCTGTACATTCAACAAAACTAGCTACCTGAATATTGGTGTACCTCATCAACTTTAAGGGTCAACTATTTGTAAGTAATGTACTCATTTGGTATGCGTATTAGTTTTCCAGGGCTGCTGTAACAAATCAACATAAGCTGGGTGGTTTAAAACAACAGAAAAACATCCTTTCACATTTCTGGAGGCTGGAAGTGTGAAGTCAGGATGTCCAGTGGGCCGTGATGTGACTGAAGGCTTTAGATGAGACTCTGTCCCAAGCTTCCCCTAGCTGCTGGTGGTTGCTGGCAATCTTTGGTGTTACTTGGCTTGTAGCTGTATCATTCCAGTCTCTGCCTTGATCTTCACCTGGCCTCCTTCCTGTGACTGTGGCTATGTGTCTCCAAATACCTCTCTCCTTAGGAGGATACCAGACATTGGATTTAGGGCCCACCCTAATCATAGTTGAGCTTATCTTAATTTGAGTAAATCTGTAAAAACACTGTTTCCAAAAAAAGGTCACAATCGCAGGTGGGGATTGGGTTTAAAACTTCAACGTATCTTTTTGGAGACACAATTCAACCCACAAAGGTAAGCAAACAGTACTATCAAAGTGATTGTAGTACTTCAAAGAGAAATGACAAATCTCCCTTGCAACAATGCTTAATAACAATAACTAGTATTTATTGGTTGTGTCAGGCATCTTGAATCCATGTCTGATGTACTCTTCTGAACAATACCAAGGCAGTTACGATTAGTCTTATTTCATAGGTCGGGCAAATAGAGAGGCACAGAAACTTTAGATAATGTGTCCAATGTCACAAGGATAGTAAATGGAAAATGGGGTTTTACCCAGGAACCCAAACTGTCAGGTCAGCAGAATAAGCAGGTGGGAACAAATAAGATTGAAATTAGGACTTAATATATTTTGTTCCTTTGTGATGTCAAAGTACCTCTACAAAAAAGAGGATACAAAATCAGAGGTATGATAGTAGCTTGGCTTGATGTTAAAGGGGTGCTTTTGTTTTTATTTCACCATATCAGTTCTCTCCCCAGCTTTGGTTCCCTCCCTACTGTTCAGCTGTAAACAAACTACTGTTGACCTTTTTGGATGGGGCAACTAAGAATTTCAGAAGGCTCATCATAGCCAGGTGTTTCACTGCACCTGGTGTGTCTGTTCTACAGAGCAAAGGGATTCACAGACAAACACAACAGGACTCATTGTGCATCACACAATTAATCATTCTAGGTTTCTGATTTGTTTCTTGAAACTTGCTATGTTCCTGTAATGGGAAAAAGACAGCTCCATTCATCACACTGCACCTCATGCTGCTCCTCGGCACCTCCCCCAGGTCCCTCACTCTCCCGAAAGCTCCGACAACATCTGTTTCCAGGACTTTCTTCATGTTCCCTATTACTCTCACCTTTTCCACATCCTGCTCTTAAGCTCTCCTATCGTGACTGAAGACTAAAGGCCAACATTCTCAATGGGGATGAACGGTCAGCATGTTCATTTCTTATGGTGCCATTCACAGTTCTTTGTCAGTGATTACATTTGTGTGTGTGTGTGTGTGTGACATATTGCCTGATGTTACCAAAAGACCATTGGACTGGGAAACAGCTGTGCTGGAATTTTGTTTTTGTTCCACTACTAATGATTTATCTGGGCTTGGGCTAGATACTTTAGCTCTCTGGGCTTTCATTACATCATTTAACAAGAAATCTAGCCCAGATCTGTGCCTCTCAATTTTTGATGCACATTGGAATCACATGAAATGCACAAAATACTGATGCCCAGGTCATACTCCAGACCCAATCAAATTAGTTTCTCTGGAAGGGCAGGTATCCTGGCATTAGCATTCTTATTAAAGCTCCGTAGCAGACTTAAATACTCACTCAGATTTGAAAACCACTAGCCTAGATGATCTCTAAGGAAACATTAGTCTTTATAGGTGTGTGTATGGTGTTTTTTTTTTTTTCTTTTAAGATGGGAGAAATAAGGTCACAGTTTTACAAAAGTCAAAAAGATTCAGTAGCAGGGGATGTTATGCAGAAGAGGGATTAAATTTAGAAGAAGGAGGGGTAGATTGCTGGATCTCTGTCGTTGGTCCTTGAAAAGGCAAGAGGCAATGCGACCTAGTGGTCTCCTGGGGGCGTGGCTTTAGATAGGTGCAGGGGAGAGTGTGCTGATAGGTGGAGAACCAGATTCTGTGGGCACAGATGTTGGTAGATAGGTGGATGGCTCTGCTGGAAGGCCATGGAAGTGTTCTTCTAATTGCTTAATTCTTTTTTTTTTTAACTGAGGGAAAAACAGTCATTAGAATGGATGGGATAGGAAGTGTTGGAAGTTTGAGAAGCAGGGGAGGTATGAAGACCCATCTATGTGGGTGGGAGAGGAAATCTGTTACAGGGTTAGGGACGTGTAGTATGATTTCCGGGAACATAAATGGTCCATTTGAGGATGGTGGTCATGAATTTAGAGCGAGTGAGACCAGTCAGTATTTTTTGCAGGCTGGCCGTCCTACTGAGTTTGGTCAGACATTGTAAAGCTGTCAGAATCTCAAAATACTGATTTCTTTCTGCATCTCAGCTGCTATGTTCTGCCCAATCTTGGTCAGTAACTTTCTTTGCACTATTTGGAATAGTTACTTCTTTCAAATACTGCCTTATCTGCCTAGAGCTGGCTGCTGGCTGACCTGAATTTTTGAGGACTCATTCTACCTCCAGAGTCACTCAGAGCTGAGTTCTAGAAGGAACTGAGCAACTATACCATGCAAGTGAAAGATTGATAAAGCAATGGCTAGTCAGCTAGAAGCATGAGCAAGAGAAGCTGTCTAGGAATCTTTTTTCTCAAATGAAACAAGGCTTTCATGGGACAATCGCCGTAATTTTCCTCTTCTTTTGACATGGAAATGCCATGAGGTTTACAAATAGTTAAGTCATGCATACAAGATGAGATAAAGTTTTAATTGGATTAAGGTAAATACCTTTCGGACTGCTAAAAATAATTTAAAGTGGTAAGTGATAAATGTAAACTAGGTCATCTAAAGTAGCAGACTTTTAGACTAAGTTGAGGCAAGAGGCAAACTTCAGGCCTCCATAATGGCATTTTTCAGAGACAGTGGAGTCTGAATAAATGATTTTTTTTTTTTTTTTTACCTTATTCATTAGCCTCACTTCAAAGGGATCAAAGGGATCGGGAAACTAAGAGCCAGCAGGTGATCAAGTAGGAGTATTTAGAAAGAATGAAATGGAACTGTGCTCTTCTTATTGAATAGGTTCTGCATAATATCTTTGGATTTTGGCATTGAAAAGTGAAAGGAAAGAAGCCCTACCATTAGTTCGGCAGATTTATCAAGCTGAGTTATGCCAGTTGTATTATGCCTTTTCCAAGAAGACAGTAGAGCTTGTGAAACTTAACAGTGTCTGTCACCACTTGACATATTGGTTAAAACAAAAGCAGATTGAGGAAATGACTCACAATAGTTAATTGTTTCAATAGTCAGTCTTTCTCATCTGCACAGTGTGCTGAATTTGATGTCTACTGGGAACTTTGTGGAAAATTAATGCACCACGTTTTTTTCAAGAAGCAGGCCCCATCTTGGCTTTTTCAGTAGCTTCATGTCAGTATCTGAAATCTTCATTTTATCTCCTTTATAGTTTCAGTAAGAGTACAGTATGTCTTAAGGAATGGGTAAAGAAAAGCCTAGGCATTTGTTATAAAAAAAAAATCAATGAATGATGACTCAAACTTTTTTTTCACATAAGATATGGATTATGTATTTTGGCCTTGATAAACTCAAAGGTAAAGGGAAAATTGTTCATTATTTTAAAAGAACAAAATTCAGGATGATCCATGCAGAAAACATTCATCTTCTGCTATCACATGAATACACAACACATCTAGCTTCAGAATCTATGATGCCACTCAATGAAATTTATCATTTTTGATGGAAAACCATTAATTTACACTAGTTGTGTTGAATGTATAGCCCTGTGTTTTAAGTTCACCTATCATAGATTGAGGCTGTCTCCACTAAATTCTTTGATATTCCCCATTTAGAAATGCAGCTCATTATTAGTAATATCCTGATTTATTTGATTGTATTAGTCAGGATTCTCTCGAGAAGCAGAACCAACAGGAGAGATCTGTAAATATGAGATTTATAAAAATGTCTTATGCAGCTGTGGGGACATGAGTCCAAGACCTGTAGGGTGGGCCACGAGCTGGCAGCTCCAATGAAAGTCCTCAGTGAGCTCCCAAGAGAGGCTGGGTGCCTGAAGCAGAAAGAGATTCTCTCTTCTGAATGCTCTTTAAAAGCATTTGGGTGATTAGATTAAGCATCCCTCTTTGCAGAAGATATTCTCCTTAGCCATGGATGAAGCCAATATGCTCATGTTTAAGTCCATGAGATGTCCTCACAGCAACAGATAGGCCAGTGCTTGCTTGACCAGACAACTGGGCACCATCACCTGGCCATGATGACCATCACACCATCATGTGAATTTTTTTTTTTTTGAATGATGTAGAGTATTGGGTTAGATGATTCCTAATGTCAATGCTCCAACATTTCAGAATTTCACAGTGATAGGCATTTTCAGAATCTGTTGCCATGGTTTTGGTTATACCTCCCTGTCCACACGGCAGAGCAGTGGATTCTGCCTCAAGCCTCCAATGGAGTGTTCTCTCTCTGTTCCCAGAAAAAGGCAAGTGCTCTTCCTGTTCTTGGGAAGGTTCTACTGGAAACACACCAGGCTTCAGAGGAGCATTTTTGCAAGATATGGGAGTACTGTGATCCTGCTGCATGTGGGCTAACAAAACAGTTTGGCAACTACTTCCAAGTTTTTGCATTCTGCTGGCAGCTGCCTTGCTAAGGGCAGAGCCATTGCTATAATGCAGCCACAGTCTCCTACCTGATAGCCCAGCATTTGAAAGTTGTTTTGCTAGTTTCCCTTTAATCAGATGACTTTAAATGGGCAATAAAAAAGGCAAGTTGCTCATGGTATACATTTATTACACCAATGTCTTAGGTAAATCCCTCTCATTATGTCTTATCCATCACTAGACCCTATATCCCCAATATGCCTTTGTATTAAGATTCTCAAAAATACTCAAGAAGAAATTGTAGTACAAAATAAAGTATCCGTGTTGACCTGGGTACAAGATTTAAGAAAAATTCTGGCAGATCCTAGAGGTTTGTGGGGTCACTTTGGGGTTTGCTTCATAATAATCATTAGGCTAATGGGATTTTAATTGAGTGATATTAGAACATTGACAAGCTAGCAAGACCTTTGTAATATCTGAATTTCCCGAAATTGTATGAATAAGACCTTGCTATCTTCATAGATATGTTAAGCATAATGACAGTGCCTTTATAGCTAGTCTAGCAATTTCTAAGGCATGTGTGAACAACGCATTGACGATTGCTTTTGCAAACACTTCTCTGAGCTTTATTCCCATGAATATACATGTGATTGAATATTTATATAGAACTACATAGAAATATAAGTACTGTAAGGCCAAAGATAAAAGAAAATGAGTATATGCAAGACACTGATTGATTTAAAAAGAAAATCCATGGAATTCATCCAAGGTAACTGTTTTATAATGAAGGCTATTAAGGTTCCCCAAATTAAAGGTGTGTTCATTTCACAATTATAAGGTATCATCCTTTGTCATTAACTTGCCCATATTCCCATTATTTTCTTACAGAATATAATATACCAATATCGTTTTTGACAGAGCATTTGCATGTAGAATTCAAAAAGGCTGTGCAATAGGAATTAATTTTTCAGTTGAAGATTTGTTTAGTTGGGAAGCCCGGAAGTGGGCTTTTGACATTCCTAATGTAGGACGCCCAGTGTGAGCCCAGACCTGCTCTGGGAATTTACTGGACTTGTCCCTAGGTGTGCCATGACATGGCCTAGTGCAATGGACATGGGCTCCTGCTAAGATGTAAGTGGTACTTCCCCTGGAAATTCTGCTAGGGGTTGACAGCCGGGAAAACTTGCCCTCAGTCTGAGGCAACGTGCTCACAGTTGAAGAATATGTATTCCCAGCTTGGGGAAATTTGCCACAGAATTAGAAGTATCATCAACATTTAAAATTTTCAGAATGGTAAAAGAAGGTGGTTAGGGAGGTAAGGTCAGGGTGTGGTGAGGATAATGTCCAGCATCCCTTCTGTATGCCCTGTCTCACTGGGTCACGTTTACATCCCCTGGACTGTGAAGGACTCCAAAATCTAAAGCAAAGAGATACATAGCCCTCATCAGACACAGTGTAAACACTGCCTGCTTTTTCTGTAGAGAGGCTTCTGTATATGCAGTTGTGCCCCAGCCTAAGAGGGCTAGTGTTCATGGGTAAACTTGCAAACCTAGAAGTATCCCATTCTTGGAGATGCCTGTAACTCAGTGTCCATTCCTCAGGCCGATATCAAGATCGAACTGTTATCTTTGCTACATGAGACCTAATTTTTTTTTTTTTGCATTCCATCTAAAATTGCCACAAAGTAGAAACAGTGAATCAGAAAGAGCATTAGTGAAATAATTTTGCCAAGTAGACAGATGAGAGCTGAACTTTTTTCTTGCTGTAACTATGAATTCCTGTTCAAACTGCTTCACGTGACAGTGGCTTCCCCTCCTAGATTTATATTAAGCTGAGCAAGCAATTCTACTGAAATTAAGCCCACATATAAACAATAGAATCGGACAGCTCAATTTTGGTCTTTAACTCCATTACAATTTCCCTCCTCCTCTACTTTACTACAATTTCTGATTCTTCTAACCTGCTTTTATATTGAACTTCACATTTGTGCAAGGGCATGCCAAAATAGTATTGGTATATATTGATTGCCTTGTTGGGAAAAGTGCTGAATTCAAGTTTGAAGTGTGTGCAATTGACCAAACTTTTGGAAATGAAGAAAATGGAGAGAGTATTTAAAACCCAGAAATCATGATTGCATTTCTTTTATCTTTCCTCTGTTTTGGTTGTTCTAGCATGAGGAAAGTGAGATCTGAGTACCAAAGAGCAGTTAAGGTAGGTGTATAATCTGCATGAAATGGAGAAATGAGACGAAGTTATGGCAGGCTGATAGTACCTTCCAAAGAATTTCCCAAGTTCTAGCATCCTGCAGTCCTCAGTCAGAAGAAATAATGAAACTTGATTAAGAACATAAGGGTAAAAGAGGTTAAGGAGTAAGGGAGGGCCCTTATGAGGTGCTCAGCAGTTTGAAGCTATATGTAACATATTTTTTTTCCCCCTTAGAATGAAAAAATAATATTTATCACGGGATTTTAAGTGATCTGGCTAAGAGCAAAACTAGTCAGAGATGCCTGGAAGATGCAAGCTGCGATTGTAAAGATTCAAAAGTGAACAGGGCATAGAAGGGCAGGGTCGCTAGGGATTTGGGGAAAGACCAGAATAGTTTTGGGGAAGAGTAGGATATATTTGTAATTTGTCAAGTGCTGTTAATTATATAACGCTTTAATATAATTCAGAATTCCATTTGTATAATAACTCTGCTTTAGAGTACAAGTAAAACACAGGAAAATACGGATTAATATAGGCAGAAATCAGATTATAATTGGAATTTACAGCTTTCAGACAAGAAACTTCGAAAATTCAAACTCCAAATAACCATTGCCAAACATTTATCCATTCTATTTTTAGAAATCATACTCTTAATTGCCTTGAAAATGACATAATTTCCTCTGAAAATCCTTAATGAATTTAGCTATTTTGAAAAAAAGGCTGTGGAAAAGCAAGACTACATATGTGGAGGACCATGGGCGAAAGCTGGAGAACACTTACAGGCGTGTAGACTGTGCTTATTCTGCATTCAGGGAAAGAGCTGGCCCACGAGGGACAGAGAAGCACATTTAAAATAATGCCTTTAATATATTATGAGCAGGGAGATTTTCCTCAGTGTATCTCTTATTATTCCATTTCTTTTTCTTGGCTGATGAATATGAAGCAAAAAAAGAAAGCATTGCTTTTATGTTTTAATTTCCCAGCAGCACTCTTTATTGGAGACAGTAATTAATGCAAATTATTGGCTAAACATTTTAAAGTTTACATTAGATACCTTAATCCATATTTCATAAAAGAAGCATACTCTGCCTGAATGAGTGTGTGTCACACATGCAAGCTATTTCCCTGGAACCACCCAACTGTGTATGTGATGTCTAAAGCATGGGGCCCTATAGCAAATAGATTATTTTCTTTTTTCCTGCGGCACAACTTCAAATGTAATATTCACCTCCTAAGTAGGCTTAACTACTAAATCCATTTATATTTCAAAAAAGAAATAAACCAGACAGTATATTTGGCTAACAAAATTAGGTGTTGAGCTACTTAAAAAAGAAATCTTGAAGAAGATGATTAGATTAGATGGGCATGGTAAATAATATTTTGTAGCATGACTCGTACAACTGTTATATTATAAAATTAGGGTTTCTTGTAATTCTTCATTTTATAATTGAGCATAACTATGAAGAACATTGAATTCGGCTAGGCAATCTAGGAAAATGAAATTCCTGTCCTTGTTTAGCTGTGAAACATTTTTTTAGAAAGTAGAGAATATTCTGCCCAGAAGAATTAAATGTGAATTATTCTATGATACAATTTTAGAATAATTTAGTGATTTCCTAAACTTTTCCCAGATTAGTTCAAATCTCGACTCTTAAACTAAAACAACTCATCAGAACTATACCATAAAATATAATGTTATTTGCTGCAGTTTACAAAAATAAATGAAAGGATTTGTGGCGCAACAGAAATAAGGGTAGGAGGCAGGGAAAGGTGGTGGCATAGGGAGGTATGGAATTTAGTTAGTCTTCTAGAGCTGCTGGAAAATAGCTAGGATCTGTCTGGAAAAACTGGAGGACATTTGCGACTGAACACATCATCACACACCAGTGAGGAGTGACTGGAAGGGTCAGGATGACAGTACGGCATTAAAAATGAAGCCCCCGACCTACAGACACTGACACCCTCCCCCACTGACACAGCAGGCTGCTACAGATACTTCCCCAAGGGAAAAAGAAGCAGATTCTACTAGGAGCACGGGAAGGTAGCTCACCTAAGGTGCAGTTGTGGTTTTAATTAACAAATATGGACTGCTGAATACAAACTCCGATCACAGATAAACCCAGAGAAAATAGGGAAATAACCCTGAGGTCTCTTTCTCCCAGTATAGAAGAAGTAGGATGAGGAAGAAAAAACAAAAGAAGTTAAAAAAAAAATCCAAAGGCTCCTAGAGTCAGCTCAGCTCAGAATACTGGAAAGGGGTTGTGCCCCTTTATAGAGCTGGTTACCCACTATGACTCTTGACTGGCAAACTTTGGGGGCTAGGAACTGACTCTGAAAAGGGATTTTATTTTTTTTTCCTCTCTCTTTTTTTCTCCTTTAAAAAAAGAATTCTAAGTAGCTTGTTAGAGAAAGCCTAGGCATTTTCAGTTATCAGCACTGACCCAGGCAAGGACAGAGTTAAGATAGTTCTGAGAAAAAGTAACAAGTCAAGTGAAGGAGATGATTCCCTAAAGGGCATATCTTCCTCAGGAAAAGGGGGTGGGATGTGGCTCAGCTTAAGTGGCAGCCCTCCTTCAGAGAATTAAGACCCAAGGCTCTGGGAATCAGAAAGAAATAGCTTAAGCTTGCTTACCACCTCAGTCTGTGTCTTAACCACACTCCTGGAACACTGAGAATTAAAGCCTCCACACAACTTGTGGAGGGGCCAGTGGGGAGCTGCAGGCTGACAAGTGCCACCTGCCATGAATGTTAGAGAAAGCACATAGTCTAGAGCTCCACAGGAAAGTCAGACAACCTACTGAGTCTCATCCTCAGGGAAACTTGATACTGATGGCACCTTCCTCCTGAGACCTGGCCTGCCTTGTCTGGGAAAATATGATTGGGGTCAATCATTTCTGGGGAGACCCTCCTCAAAAGGTTTCATATAGGCAGGGCAAGAACCAGAACTACAAGAGCAGAAAGATTCTGAACAGTTAAGTGCAAGATGTGCTGGGGGCCTACAATCAGTTCATCTGAAGGTCAAAAGAAGACAAAGCCAACTAACAAGAAACCCTTGATAAAAGAGTGAAAATGACCTACAGAATAAACTAATCAAGGAAACCAGGTGCCAAGACGCCAATGAAAAATTATGAGTCATTACTTTGAAAAATGTACATGCATCCTAAAGGAACAAACACTTCAAATGAGATATAGGAGTTGAAACAACTAATTATGTTCGTTCAAACATGCTAAATGAAGTAAATCAAGGCAATGATTTGAAAGATGTGGCAAAAGAGCTGAAGGCTACAGAGAAGACATTGGGTGACCATAAAGGAGAACCAAAAACTTGGAAAAAAAATGGCAGAACTTATGGGAATGAAAGTCTCAATAGAAGAGATGAAAAACACAATGGAGACTTAAAAGAGCAGAGTTGAAGAGGCAGAAGAAAGGATTAGTGAACTAGAGGACAGGATATCTGAAATCCTACACACAAAAGAACATATAGGAAATAAATGGAAAAATATGAGCAGGGTTTCAGGAAATTACAACATGAAGCATACAAATATACATTATGGGTGTTCCAGAAGGAGAAGAGAAAGGAAAGGGGGAAGAAAAAATAAGGAGGAAATTATCACTGAAAATTTATATCTCTTGTGAAAGACATAAAATTACAGATCCAAGAAGTGCAGAATACTCCAAACAGAATAGATCTGTATAGACCTACTCTAGGACACTTACTAACGAGACTGCCAATTGTCACAGAATTCTGAGAGCCACAAAAGAAAAGCAATCTATCACATTCAAAGGGAGCTTGGTAAGACTGTGTGCAGGTTTCTCAGCAGAAACCATGGAGGCAAGAAGGTAGTGGTGTGATATACTTAAGATACTGAAAGAGAAAATTGCCAACCAAGAATTCTATACCTGGCAAAACTGCCCTTCAAAAATGAGGGAAAGTTTAAAATGTTTTCGACAAACAGTCACTGAGAGAGTTTGTGAATAAGAGACCTGCTCTGCAAGAAATACTAAAGGGAGCACTAATTACAGATAGGAAAAGACAGGAGAGAGAGGTCAGGAGAAGAATATAGAAGTAAGGCCTATCAGTAAGGTTAGAAAGAGAAAAAACATTATATATAAAATCCGAAAGACAAAATGGTAGATGAAAGTGCTGCCTTTACAGTAATAACATTAAATATTAATGGATTAAACTCCCCAATCAAAAGACATAGACTGGTAGACTGGATTTAAAAAAACAGCAACCGGACTCATCTATATGCTGTCTATAAGAGACTCACCTGACCTAAGGACAAAAAAATTGAAAGTAAAAGGTTGGAAAAATATGCTTCATGCAAACAACAACCAGGAAAGAGCAGGGGTGGGTATAATAATTAATGACAATTAGACTTCAAATGTAAAAGAATTAAAAGAGGCAAAGAAAGGCACTATTTATTAATAAAAGGAACAATTCATCAAGAAGACTAATAAACAAAATATTTATGCACTGAGCCAGAATGCCACAAATTACATGAGGCACACACTGACAACACTGAAGGGAAAAGTAGACACATCTATAATAATAGTTGAAGACTTCAATACCCCGCTTTCATCAATGGATAGAACACCTAGACAGATGATCAATAGGGAAACATTTTGAATAATACAATAAATGAGCTAGACTTAACAGATATTTATAGAACATTACGTCCCACAACAACAGGATACACATTATTCTCAAGTGCTTATGGATCTTTCTCCAGGATAGACTACATGTTGGGTCACAAGGCATGTCTTGATTCATTTAAAAAGATTGAAATTATACAAAACACTTTCTCAGATCATAATGAAATGAAGTTGGAAATCTATAACAGGTGGAAGCCTGGAAAGTTCACAAATATATGGAGGCTAAACAGCATACCTTAAACAACCAGTGGGCCAAGGAAGAAATTACAAGAGAAACCAATAAATATCCTGAGGTAAATGAAAATGTAGACACAACATATCAAAACTTATGGAATGCAGCAAAGGTGGTGCTGAGAGGAAAAGTTATTGCCCTGAATGCCTATATTAAAAAAGAAAGAGAAGAAATCAAGGAATTGACTGTACACCTGGGGAACTAGAGAACAACAAACTAACCTCAAAGCAAACAAAAGGAAAGAAAGATTATAGCAAAAATAAATGAAAATGAGAACATGAAAACAATAGAGAATCAATAAAACTAGATGTTCATTCTTTGAGAAAAATCAATAAAATTGACGGACCCTTATCTAGGCTAAAAAAAAAAAGAGATACAAATAAAATCAGAAATGGGAGAGGGGCATACCCACTGACGCTTCAGAAATAAAAGAGATAATGAGAAGATACTATGAGCAACTAAATGGTAATAAACTAGATTAAATAAACAACTTCCTAGAAAAGCATGAACAACCAATCTTGACTTTAGAAGAAATAGACAGCTTCCACAAACCAATCATTAGTAAAGGGATTGAATTAGTTATCAAGAAGCTCCCCCCCAAAAAAGTCCAGGACCAGATGGTTTCACATGTGAATTCTACCAAATATGCAAGAAAGAATTAGTACCAATCCTGCTCAAACTCTTCAAAAAAAAATTGAAAAAGAGGGAAAGCTACCTAACTCATTCTATGAAGCTAACATTACCCTAATCACAAAGTTGGCCAAAGATACTACAATAAAGGAAAACTACAGACATATCTCTTTAATGGATATAGATGCAAAATCCTCAGCAAAATACTTGTAAGTCAAATCTAGCAGCACTTTAAAAGAATTATACACCAGGACCAAGTGGGATTTATTCCAGGTATGCAAGGTTGGTTCCACATGAGAAAATCGATTAATGTAATACACCACATCAATAAATCAGGTGGAAAAACCACATGACCATCTCAATTGATGCAGAGAAGGCATTTGACAGAATTCAACATCTTTTCTTGATGAAAACACTTCAAATGATAGGATTAGGGGAAACTTCCTCAACATGATAAAGGGAATACTTGAAAAACCCACAGCTAACATCATCCTCAAGGGGGTAAGACAGAAAGCTTTCCCTCTAAGATCTGGAACAATACAAGGATGCCCACTGTCACAGTTGTTATTCAGCATTGTATTGGAAGTTCTAGGCAGAGCAATTAGACAGAAAAAGAAACACAAGGATCCAAATTGAAAAGGAAGAAGTAAAACTCTCAATGTTGGCATATGACATGATCTTATTTGTAGAAAGTTCCCCAAAATCTACAGCAAAACTGCTAGAGCTAATAAATGAGTACAGCAAAGTGGCAGGGTACAAGATCAACATTCCCATATCAGCAGTTTTTCTATACACTAGTAGTGAACATTCTGAGGAGGAAATCAAGAAAAACAAATTCCATTTACAATAGCAACCAAAAGAATAAAATATTTAGGAATAAATTTAACCAAGCCCACAAAAGACCTATACACAGAAAACTAGTAAAATAAATTATTAAAAGAAATAAATGAAGACCTAAATAAACGAAAGAACCTCCTGTGTTCATGGATTGGAAGACTAAATATAGTTATGATGCCAATTCTACCAAAATTGATTTATAGATTCAATATAATACCAATTAAAATTCCAACAACTTTTCAGGAATAAAAAAAAACAACCAAATTTATTTGGAAGGACAAGGTGCCCTAAATAGCTAAAAATATCTTGAGACAGAGGAAAGAAGAGGGAGGTCTCACACTACGTGACTTTTAAGCATATTGCAAAGGTACAGTGGTCAAAACAGCATGATATTGGCATAAAGATAGATATACTGACCAATGGAATTGAAGTGAGTGGTCAGACTAGACCCTCTCATTCATCTGATCTTTGATAAGGTGGCCAAGCCAAATCACATGGGACAGAGCAGCCTCTTCAATAAATGGTGTTTGGAGAACTGGATATCCATATCCAAGAGAATGGAACAGGACCTATACCTCACACCTTATACAAAAATAACTCAAAATGGATCAGAGGCTGAAATATTAGAAAGACAATATTTTAGAAGAAAAGGAAGGGATATATTTTATAGATCGTGTGATAGGTGGTTTTCTAGACAAGCAATGAAAAGAGAAGTAGATAAATGGAATGTCCTCAAAATTAAACACTTTGTCAGGGAGGTAAAAAAGGCAGCCTACGTGATGGGAGACAATATTTGGAAACCACATATCAGATAAGGCTTTAGTATCCAGAGTATATTAAGAGCTCCTGCAACTCAACAACAAAAAGACAACCCAATTAAAAAATGAACTGGAGACATGGACAGATATTTTTTAGAAGAGAAAATACAGATGGATCAAGACCATAGGAAAAGATGCTCAACCTCACTAGCTATTAGGGAAATGCAAATCAAGACCACAGTGAGATACCATTTAACACCTACTAGTATGGCCATTATCAAGAAACCACTGTTGGTAGGAATGTAGAATGGTGCAGTTGCTCGGGAAGGCAGTTGGTACTCAGGAAGCTAAGTATAGAATTGACAAATGATCCAGCAATCCCATTAATCGATATAGCTGGAGGAACTGAAGGCAAAGACACAAATGGATGTCTGCACACTGATGTTTATAGCAGCATTATCTGTGATTGCCAAAACATGGAAACAACTTAAATGTCCATCTGTGGGTGAGTGGCTAAACAAACTGGTATATACGTATGATGGAATATCACATGACTATAATACAGAATAAAGCCATGACGATTGTAACGACATGGATGAAACTTGAGGCCATTATGCTGAGTGAATAAGCCAGAAGCAAAAGGACAAATACTGTATGGTGTCACTAACATTAATGAGTGAACTTTGAGAGTTAAGTTTAAGAACACAGGTTATTAGGAGAGAGAAAGAGGGCAAAGATTGGACATTTGGTGCTGAAGGAATACAGGATGTGCAACAGGACTAATTGTAAAGATTCAGAAATGGAGAGCTCAATATATTTGATGGTAGCATAATATAAGTACACTGAATGAAGCTGAGAGTGAGTATGGTTGAGGGAGAAGGGCTAGGGGCAAGTATGACACCGGAAGAAAAGATAGAGGGTAAAGACTTAGGAATGCCTAGAGTGGACAATGATGGTGATTAAATGTACAGATATAAGTGTTTTTGCATGAGGGAGAACAAATGAATGTCACCATTGCAAGGTGTTGAAAATAGGATGATATACAGGAAAAAATAAAATCAATGCAAGCTATGGTCTATGGTTAGCAGTAACATTGTAATATGCTTCCACTGAATATAACAAAGGCAATAAGCCAAATGTAAATGTCAGTAATCTGGGGATATGGGGGAGAGGTATGGGATTCTCTGCAGAAGAAATGGAAATGTCCTCATATAGATTGTGGTGGTGAAGACATTGCCATGTGATTATACCAGGAGCCACTGATTCTTTTGCTTAGGTTGGATTATATGATGTGTGAATAAACCTATTTAAAAATGAACAGAGAGATCCAAGTATGGATCTTTCCCCATGGAGAAAACGTGGGAAGAGATGTACCTAGTCACCATTGGTAGGGAAGTAAGAGTAGTTCCACAGGAGGTTAGGGATGGGGTTGCCAGATAATCCCGCAACCCTGTAGTTAAGTGTATGTATGGTAGTACTGAGAGATGGACATGAATGGACATTTGCACACTGCTGTTTATGGTGGCACTGTTTGTGATTGACTGGCAATGGATAGAGATGGTCTAATGGTACATCAGCTGAGGAATGGAAGAAGGACCTGTGGTGTCATCATGCAATGTACTATTGAACTGCTGCAAGAAGGAAGTGAGTGAGGCATGCAATGAGGTTGTTGAACCTTGAGAACAGTATGTTGAATGAAATAAGCCAGAAAGGAAAAGACAAATATTATATCCCCTCACAAATATGGGCTAACTATAATGTATAGACCATGAGAATTGAATTTGAGAGCAAAAGTTATCAGGTAAAGGCCTATTGGAAAGGCTCCTAGATTATAGGCTCTTACAGAAGTCACATCTTTTATGAAGTAGTAACTGTTATTTATAAATTCTAAGATGCTGAGTTATTTGTGTTTAACCTGGTCATTCCCTGGAATTTCGGGTATTTGTGTGACACCTGAGATGCAAAGCTAAAGTTCTGCAGCTATGGAAGTCAGTATTACCCTATACAGCAACTGTTTAAAACACTGAAAAAGTGATCAGACTTCAATTAAAGATACGAATGAAGCTGATCTGGGTAGGACCATGGTAAATCAGAGTAAAGGGTAAAGGATGATATTTAAAACTTCAACTTCCATGTGAGACCAAAGGAAAATAAATTAATTTGGTGCAAAATTTATATTTTTTGTAGTACACTATTTAATTTAGCTTGTGGTAAGTTCATTCGAACACCGTAATTACATAGAGCTTGAGTAGGGAATAATATCTTTTTGGGTTGTACAGCTTGGCGAGCTTCCCTGATACATCCTAGAGTAATCTGGATAGAAGATTAAAAAGTAATTGCAAAGTCCCCTTGAACAACTGCAGAAAAAGGTGGAAATATTAAACTTCCCCACCTAGGGGAAGCTTGATAATCTCACAAGCATTGGGGATAGCCAATTTGATGGGCCAGGTCCTCCATTTTGGGGCTTGCCTTATGAAACTTACTCCTGCAGAGGAGAATCTCAGTCTTCTTATGATTTTGCTTAACAGTCACCCCCAGACAATCTCCTTTATTGCTCAGATGTGGCCTCTCTTGGCTAAGCCTTCCCTGCTATGTGAGGCATGATTCCCAGGACTGTAAATCTCCCTGACAACGTGGGACATGACTCCCAGGGATGAGCCTAGCCCTGCCATTGTGGGATTGAGAAGGCCTTCTTGACCAAAAGGGGGAAGATAAATGAAACCGAATAAAGTTTCGGTGGCTGAGAGATTTCAAATAGAGTTGAGAGATCATTCTGAAGGTTATTCTTATGGAGTATATAGATATCCCTTTTCAGTTTTTGGTATATTGGAGTAGCTAGAGGGAAATATATGAAACTGTTGAACTGTAATCCAGTAGCCTTGATTCCTGAGGATGATTGAGTAACTATGGGGCTTTTAAGGTGTGTTCATGTGATTGTGAAAACCTTGTGACAGACACTCCCTTTATCCAGTGTATGGACAGATGAGTAAGAGAAAGACAAAAAATAAATAATAGGAATTGGGACTGTGTTTTGGGTGTTCTTTTTTGCTTTTATTTTTGAGTAATGAAAATGTTCAAAAATTGATGATGATGAATGCAGGTATATGATGATACTCTGAACCACTGATTATACACTTTGGATGATTATATGGTATGTGAATATATATATATCTCAATAAAAAAAGAAAAATAAGGGTTGAGGCAAGTGGGCAAGCTGTTCTAGTAGACATTCAGATAATTAAAAATATATTTCAAATACCTACTGATCAGTTGAATGCAGCAAAGAATTTTAGATAGCTGCTGGCAATGGGGGTGATATAGCAAGATAATTAAGACTCAGTATCTCCTCTCAAGTCATTTATAGTCTAGGGTGTTTGTGTGTATTTGTATGTGATAGGGTGTAGGCAGGAGACGGGGCAAGTGAGTGGGGAGAATTACTAGAAATCCAGAAATAGCAGTATTGCAGTATAGTGAGGTAACTGGTACTTGTGTATAATAAGGTAACAGTTATTTCTACTGTGTCAGGAGGTTCAAATAAAATTTTGATTGCAAGATAATATTAAGAGATCGGTCTTTGTTTTCCGTAGGTCAGGATGGTAGAGAAGCAGGTATTGGAGAGAAACAGAACAACAGGAGGAAAGATATAGAGGCAGGAAAGTGCTGGATGTCTTCTGGTTTGCATCAGGGAACAGAGTGAAGTGACTTGAAGGGTAGATTTGTATCAGCTTGGAATATCAGTAAGAGGTATTTTACATAATCTCATGGGTGAAGGAGATATTAAAAAAAATTTTTAAACAGAACTACATACAAACACGAACATTCTTACCATATGATCATTCCATTCTTGGTATATAATCAATAACTCACAATATCATCACATAGTTGTATATTCATCACCATGATTGATCTCAGAACATTTACATCAATCCAGAAAAAGAAATGAAGAGAAAAAAGAAAAAAATTCATACACAGCATACCCCCTCCCTCTCCCCTTACCGATCGCCAGCATTTCAATCTACCAACTTCATTTTAACATTTATTCCCCCTATTATTTATTTTTAACCCATATGTTTTACTCATCTGTCGATAAGGTAGATAAAAGGAGCATCAGACACAAGGTTTCCACAATCACACAGTCACATTGTGATGAAGGGGATGTCTTGAAAGAGTGTGAGCAGGTCAGTAGCATAATAGGACTTCAGAAAATAAATCTGGCAGAGGTGCTTAAGGTAGAACAGTTAAGAAATTACTTTACTAGTCTGAGAATCTTAATTGGGGAGGCAATGAAGAGGTTAAAAAAGGCAATGGCAAATATGAGTACCACTGTTGGGCAGGAATCTTCAGGGCTTGCATTTCTTTGGGCACCAAGGGTGATGGGTGAGGAAGAGCACAACATCAAATTGGACAGAGGTTAACATTAGTGAAAGCAGGGCCAGGAGTAAGAGTAAATGGACTTATTATTTTGGACATGTTGAGTTTAAAGTGGCACTGAGAACGATGGATGAATACTTGAATAGCAAACAGTTTAGAATTCAGCCCTAGATATCAGGTCTAGAGTTTGGGGCCAAAGACATAATTTGGAAATTTTTTTGCATAGACCAGGTAGTTAAAGTTGTGGAGATGAAAGCATTCACTCAGGATGAGAGCACCCATGTGAACTAATTATGTACCCAGAGGAGCAGCCTGCAAGACAGACAGAGAAAAAGTGGTTAGGGAAGCAGGAAGATAGTTCAGTGTATGGGAGGGGAGTGCTTTTAGAAGGAGAGGCAGAGGCCGAATACTGTGGGTGGTTGAGGAGAGAAGGAGGGAAATACCATAGTTTCAGTAGAATGATGAGGGTTGAAACCAGTTTACAAGACCAAAGGAAAAGATGATTGACTGGGAGATGAGTAAGTGGAATCAGTAGAGGAAGAAAGATTAGCAACTGACCTAAAATGGTTTCAGAATTAGTGGCAACAGTGATAACGATGTTAATGCATTCTGAAGATTGTGGGATCCAAATAGTTCTTGAGTTTGAACTCTGTGGAGATGGGTGAGAGAGGAATTTTTTAAATCATTTTTTAAATTGTGAAATATATATACAAAAAAAGCAATAAATTTCCAAGTACATTTTAACAAGGAGTTATAGAGCAGATTTTAAAGTTTGGTATGGATTACAGTTCCATGATTTTTCATTTTTTCTTTCAGCTGTTTCAAGACACTGGAGACCAGCAGAAATATCAATATAATGATTCAGCAGTCATACTCATTTGATAAGTCCTATCTCTTCTCTGTTATACTCCTCCTTCTCTTTAAATAACATATGTACATGAAAGCAATAAATTTCAAAGTACATCACCACAATTAGTGGTAGAACAGATTTCACAGTTTGGTATGGGTTACAGTTACAAAATTTTAGGTTTTTATTTCTAGCTGCTCTAAGGGGCTGGAGGCTAAAAGTAGTATAATGATTCAGCACTCCTATCATTTGTTAAACCTACCTTTTCTGTATAACTCCATCCTCACCTTTGATCTTTCTCCCTCTCTTTAAGGGTATTTGTGCTATTTCCATTCTAACTTTTTCATGTTGGAAGGGGCTGTCAGTAATATAGGATAGGAGGATGGAACTAGTTGATGTTCTAGAAGGGCTGGTCCCTCTGCATTTCAGGGTCCAGGGACCCATCTGGAGGTTGTAGATTTTGGGATGTTACCCTAGCACATGGAACCTTTGTAGAATCTTATATAATGCCCTAGTAATTCTTTAGGATTGGCAGGAATGGTTTTGGTTGGGGGTCGGCAAGTTATGATAGGTAGCAGTGTCCAACTGAAGCATGCATAACAGTGACCTCCAGGGTAGCCTCTTGACTCTATTTGAACTCTCTCAGCCACTGACACCTTATTGTTACAATTCTTTCCCCCCTTTTTGTCAGGATGGCATTGTTGATCCCATGGTGCCAGGACCAGGCTCATTCCTGGAGGTCATCTCCCATGCTGTGAGGGAGACTTGCATCTGTGGATGTCATGTCCCATGTAGAGAGGAGGGTAATGGTTTCACTTGCAGAGTTGGGCTTAGAGAGAGAAAGCCCACATCTGAGCAACAAAGGATGTCCTCTGGAGGAGGTGACTTAGACATACCTATAGGTAGCTTCTCTGCTACATACATACACTTCATGAGAGAAAGCCTCAAAATCAAGGGCTTGGCCTATTGATTTGAGTGTCCTTAATGTTTGGCACAATATCCGGGGTACCCTGGTGAAAAAGTTTAATAGTTCCATAATTTCTCTCCCATCCCTCAAGTGACTTTGCCAATACTTTTTGGTTATCTGCTTAATATACTCTGGGATGTATCCAGACATTACATTAAGATGTACAGGATTAAAGGCTCTCATTTTTATTCTGGGCTCCCTGTGTTTGGATTGTTTAAATGATCTATCCAGACAAGTTGAGTTAGATCATGTACTACAGAAAACCTAGGTTTTGGACATAATAAAACTTTCTTCCTTTGGTCTCAAGGAGCAGGAGAAGTTCTAAAGTACAGGCAATGTCTTCCCTACCCCTGTATTCTGAATTACCTTAATCCCGACACAATTGGCTTCATTCTTACCTCAAAATATCAGGTTATACATATATAAAACAGTCCTGAAGAAGGAATTTGGGGTATTTGAAACCTGATGAGGAAAGGCAGTGAGGTGAGAATGTAGAAGACCTATTTTAGAGACGAGAAGGAATCCTACTTAACTGGAATTAGACACTGAAGCCTGGAAAGGAAATTGTAGTCAAACAATGGGAGCCTTGAAAAATTAGTCATGCTGTTTGGTGATGGGAGGCTGTTGGTGCCATGAGAATTATTGCAAGTCAGATGAAACAGTGTCCACATTTGGCTTATGACATAACAAGGCCAATCTAGAGACATGTAAGGAGGCTTGGGTGGAAGTCACGGGCAGAGCCAGAATTGATTGCTAGACTCCTTGAACAGTAAAGCAGAAAGGCGCATATCACAGTCAGAAAAGAGAAAAGGGAGCCAAAGACCTGCAGACCAGGGATGGTGCCCGGAGACAAGATCATAGATAGTAAGCTTTAGGTGAGCTAAGAGTTCTAGTGAATGAGGTACTTCCTATCCAAAGGACTTTAACATGTTGGATGCCCGCATACTGGCTTTATGTGGGCAATGTCCTTGTTGCCATCATCATCTTAGAATAGTGTTCATTAGAATGAGTTTGAAGTGATTATTTACAGCATGCACATATATCATTATTGAGTCAGTGTGGAAGTGATCAAGTGCATATGGATGAGAATATTTTCAAGTTGATTACAAGATAAAATTATATTACAGTTATTATTAGAAAACTGAATTACAAGTTAGAAAATAAGTTTTCTTGTGACCACCCCTTACTAGTGGGATGACAAGAATGAGTAACTTAATCTCTTTAAACCTGGTTTCTTCATCTGTAAAACTTCATCTTACAAGGGCCGTGTAAGAATCTATATGTGAAAGACTTTCAGGAATTGTTGCTTGCTATGCAAATATAATGTGTAGGAAAGAACGTAGGTGGCAAAAGAAGTGTTTAGATAGGTCTGTTAACAAGAAACAAGACTTGGCCAACATATGGTTTTGCTACAAAAATAGATTCCTACACAAAAATTCTCGTGGGGAGGGAACTCTCAGCATCTTCCCTATTTCCCTCTCCTGCAGACAAAATGACATATGTTAATCAACAACTTTAGCAGATTATTACAAGTGATGTTAATGAGAATGTTTGGATTGGCCACAGTTTTTCACACATGCTGGGTTATTTCTTCTATATAGGTAATTGTTGAGGTATGCCAGATCACAAAAGTAAAGGTAATATAGGCCAAGGGGAAGATAATTTATTTCCAATCTATCATCTAATCCCTAATTAGAGCAAAGAATAAGAAACTGAGTGATCCAGTCAGATCCTTTGTCTTTTGGCATTAGTTCATTTAGTAAGGATTAAGGAAAGAGGAAAGATTGTATTCACAACACCTAGTTGAGACAGGAGGGCGACTTGTGCTGCAATTCAGGAGTGTGGCTGACCTAGGAGAGCCTTCTGCACCACATGGGGCAGCTCTGGTTGCAGAGGCTGAGGAACTGAGAGACAGTAAGCTAGAGGCTGGCACAGAGGTGCAGGGACTGAGAGTGCACAGACGGGAGCAGGGAGTAGGAAGTAAGCCAGACCACGTTCCTTGGGTGTGCTGCCCTCACCGGTGCAGCCCCGTGATTGGCTACTCACCCCACGCACCTGAGCCCTGGCACCTGCTCCCCTTCTCCGTGCTCCAGGCACCCCACCCCACCAGGCCCAAGTGCACGTACCTACCCCACCCCCCCACTCCAAGTGCAGCCCAACCCAACTCTCCTGCACCCCTCTCAAGCACTGCCTCCCCCTCCCTGTTCTGTGCAGGCTGTTGCCAGCACATAAGGGCTGCTGGCACTAACCTCCAAACCTAGGCTACCCCTGTCCCCCACCCATAGTGTTGCACAGCTTCACTGCTCCCCGCCTCCGGCTACTGAGCTCTGCATGTCAGTTTACTTCACTCCTAGGCCCACACACGTGCACAGGACCCCAATCATGTCATTCAGCTCTGGGAACCACACTTTATAGCAGTCCTAGAACTGCACATGTGCACAGCTCTCAGTCATACTTCCGAGCTCTGAGGAAGTGCTGACCTGCACAGCCAGGTCACATCTGCCCCCAGTCCATGAAGGCATAATGCCGACCTGCTGCCACATCTCTATGCATGCGCACATAGGGCCCCATGCCTTAGACCAGCACACACCATGGTTACGCCCCCCAGACCAGTGCACCACACAGCTAAATCCTCCCTGGCTGCTGGGCACCCATGTTCATAAGCATTAGCATAATGTCCCCAGCCTACATATATACCTGCCCTGAAGCAAATCACTGAACTGAGTGCCCCACCCCATACCCTGCTCCCTGCTGTACAGCCATCTTACAAATACATGACCTTAGACTACGGAAAAAAGTAAACTCCCAAAGTGAATTCAATCAAGATATTTACATGCCAAAAAGACAGCAGAAGATCACTCAGCATATCACAATGCAGACAGATGTAGCCCTGCTTAATGACCAAATTAAAATACCAGAGGAGACACAGATATTGGAACAAGTAATCAAAGATGTTCATACAGCTCTACTTAATAAAATAAGTGGGATAGCAAATGACATAAAGGAGAACAAGAAGACAGTAGAAGAGCATAAAGAGGATTTTTAAAGAATAAATAGAAAAATAGCAGATATCACAGAGATTAAAGGCTTTGTTGACCAAATAAAAAACATACTAGAGGCACACAACATCAGATTTGAAGAGACAGAAGAAAGAATAAGTGATATAGAGGATAGTATAACTGACTTCAAAGACTCAAAACAGCAAATGGCAAAAAAGATGGAAAAAAATTGAATTGGATCTCAGGGAAATGATGGACAAAACAAAGCACACAAATATAAGAATCATTGGTATCCCAGAAGGAGAAGAGAGGAGTAAAGGACTAAGAAGAGTAGTTGAGGATATAAAGGGGGAAACCTTCCCAGCCCTCATAAAGGACATAAATATACAAGTCAAAGAAACCCAACGATCTCCAAACAGAATAAATCCAAATAGGCCTTCTCCAAGGTGCAACTAATCAGTCTGTCAAATGTTGAAGAGAAGAAGAAAATCCTGAAATTGGCAAGAGAAAAACAATCTACTACATACAAGGGAAAGCAAATGAGACTGAATTCAGACTGTTCAGCTAGCAACCTGGAGGTGAGAAGGCAGTGATATACTTTCAGGATATATACTTTCAGGATATATACTCAATATCCTGAAAGAGAAAGACTTCCAGCAAGAATTCTATACCCAGCCAAATTGTCCTTCAGAATTGAGGGAGAGATTAAAGTTTTCACAGATAAAACAGCTCTGAAAAAATTTGTCAACCAAGAGACTGGCCCCACAAGAAATACTAAAAGGAGTTCTGCCAGCTGAAAAAAAAAAAGACAAGAGATGGAGGTCTGGAGGAGGGCACATAATTGAAGAGTACCACTAAGAGTAATTTAAAGAGTACAAAGAATATATAGATCTGACAAAATAGGAAAGATAAGATGGTGGAATGAAGAAATGCCTTTTCAGTGATAACTTTGAATGTTAATGGACTAAACTTACCAAGTAAAAGATACAGATTGGCAGAATGGATTAAGAAACATAATCCAGCTATATGCTGCTTACAGGAGACTCATTTAGACACAAGGATGCAAATAGATTGAAAGTGAAAGGATGGAAAAAGATTTTCCACGCAAATTGTAACCAAAACAAAGCAGGAGTTGCTATACTAATATCGGACAAAATAGATTTTAAATGTAAAGACATCATAAGAGACAAAGAAGGACACTATATACTAATTAAAGGGTCAATTCTTCAAGAAGATACAACAATCGTAAATGTTCATGCTCCCAATCAAGGAGCTCCAAAGTATATGTGACAGACATTGGCAAAACTGAAGGGAGTGATAGATGTTTCAACAATAATAGTAGGAGATTTCAATATACCACTCTCCTCTATAGATAGAACAACTAGGCAAAAGATCAACAAGGAAATAAAGAAGTTAACTTGATAAATGAATTAGACCTGACAGACATATATAGATCATTGCACTCCAGAGCACAAGGATATGCATTCTTCTCTAGTGTTTGTGGAACATTCTCCAGGATGGGTCATATGCTGGGTCATGAAACAGGTCTTTATAAATTTAAAAACATTGAATTTATTCAAAGCACTTCTCTGATCCCAATGGGATGAAGCTGGATCTCAATAACCACCAAAGAATGAGAACATGCCCAAATATATGGAGATTAGATAACACATTCTTAAACAAAAAGTGTGTCAAAGAAGAAATTACTAGAGAAATCAGTAATTATCTGGAGATGGATGAAAATAAGAATATAAGTTATCAGAACTTATGGGATGTGGCAAAGGCTGTGCTGAGAGGGAAATTTATTGCCCTAAATGCCTACATTAAAACAACAAGAAAGAGCAAAAATTGAGGACTTAACAGCACACCTGGAAGAACTTGAGAAAGAACAGTAAACTAACCCCAAAGCAAATATAAGAAGAGAAATAGCAAAGATTAAAACACAGATAAATGAATGGGAGAACAAAAGAACAATAGAAATAATCAATAAAACCGAAAGTTGGTTCTTTGAGAAAATCAATGAAATTGATGGGCCATTAGCAAGACCGACAAAGAAAAAAGAGAGAGGATGCAAAACAAAACAACACAAAAAACAAAATCAGAGATGAGAAAAGGGGTACGTTACCACAGACTCTGAAGAAATAAAAGGAATCGTAAGAGGATACTATGAGCAAACAAACTAGACAACTTAGATGAAATGGACAAATTCCTGGAGACACACAAAGAAGCTACACTGACTCAGGAAGAAATAGAAGATCTTGACAAACCAACCACAAGTAAAGAGATTCAGTCAGTCATCAAAAATCTTCCTACAAGCAAACTCACTGCCCTCCCCCTCGCTATGTGGGACATTACTCAACAGGGGTGTGGACCTTACTGGCAACGTGGGACAGAAATCCTAAAATGAGCTGGGACTCAGCACCAAGGGATTGAGAAAATGTTCTCAGCTGAAAGGAGAAAAAGAGAAATGAGACAAAACTAAGTGTCAATGGCTGAGAGATTCCAAACAGAGACGAGAGGTTATCCTGGAGGTTATTCTTATGCATTAAATAGATATCACCTTTTTAGTTAAGGCATAATAGACAGGAGGGAACTGCCTGAAAATATAGTGCTGTGTTCCAATAACCATGTTTCTTGAAGATGATTGTGTAATGATATAGCTTTTGCAATGTGACTGTGTGATTGTGAAAACCTTGTGTCTGATGCTTCTTTTATCTACCTTATGGGCAGATGAGGGGGAAGCATATGGGTTAAAAATAAATAAATAATAGGGGGAACAAATGTTAAAATAAATTTAGTAGATTGAAATGCTAGTGATCAATGAAAGGGGTAAGGGGTATGGTATGTATGAATTTTTTTCTCTTTTCTATTTCTTTTTCTGAATTGATGCAAATGTTCTAAGAAATGATCTTGATGAATATACAACAATGTGATAAAAATGTTCATATTGTATGCTTGGTTTTATTAATAAAAATTTTAAAAAATCTTCCTACAAAGAAAAACCTAGGGCTAGATGGCTCCACAGGAATTTTATCAAACATTCCAAAAAGAATTAGCACCAGTCCTGCTCAAACTTTTCCAAAAAATTGAGGAAGAAGAAACTCTACTTAACTCATTTTATGAAGCTAATGTTATTTTAATACCAAAACCGGGTAAAGATGCTATAAGAAAGGAAAATTACAGGCCAATCTCCCTAATGAACATAGATGCAAAAATTCTCAATAAAATATTAGGCAGTCAAATCCAACAGCACATTAAAAGAATTATACACCATGACCAAGTGGGGTTTATACCAGGAATGCAAAGATGGTTCAACGTAAGAAAATCAATTAATGTAATACAGCATATTGACAAAAAGGAAAAAATCACATGATCATCTTGATTGATGATGAAAAAGCACTCAACAAAATTCAGCATCCTTTTCTGATAAAAACACTCCTAAAGATAGGAATCAAAGGTAACTACCTCAATATGACAAAGGGCATATATGAAAAACTGATAGCCAGCGTCATACTCAATGGAGAGAGACTGAAAACTTTCCCTCTAAGATCAGGAACAAGACAAGGATGCTCACTGTCACCACTATTCAACATTGGGCTAGAACTTCTAGCTAGAGCAATGAGGCAGGACAAAGAAATAAAAGGCATCCAAATTGGAAAGGAAGGAGTAAAACTCTCATTATTTGTAGATATGATACTATACTTGGAAGATCCTGAGAAATCTACAGTAAAGTTACTTGAGCTAATTAAACAAATTCAGCAAGGCAACATGATATAAAATTAATGTGTAAAAATCAGTAACAGTTCTACACACAAGCAATGGCCTAGCTGAAAAAATTTCATTCAAAATAGTAACTAAAAGAATCAAGTCCCTAGGAATGAACTTAACTAGGGATGTAAAGGACTGGTACATAGAAAACAACAAACATTGCTAAAAGAAATCAAAGGAGATCTAAATAGGTGGAAAGACATTGCCTGCTCATGGATAGGAAGGCTAAATGTAGTTTAGGTGTCAATTCTCCCCAGATTGATCTACAGATTTAACATAGTACCAATCAAAATTCCAACAACCTGCTATTTGGAAACACTAGTTACCAAATTCATCCAGAAGGGAAAGAGACCCTAAATAGCTAAAATCATCCTAAAAAAGAAGAACAAAGTGGGAGGATTAACACTCTCTGACTTTCAAACCTATTATAAAGCGACAGTGGTCAAAGCAGCATGGTACTGGCACAAAGACAGAAGCATTGTACAGAGATAGACCACCAAATCTATGGTCAACTCATTTTTATTTTTTAATTTTTTTAATTTTTCCCTTTTTTAATGCAGCTTCATAGAGCTATCCAAAATATACAATCACTGGCTCACAGTCTCAGCACATAGTTGTGTATACATTCCAATGATCAGTTTTAGAAGATTTTCATTTAGTGTGGTACATTTGTTATTTTTTAAAATTATTTTTATTGAGAAATATTCACACACAGTTCATCCATAGTGTACAATCAATGGTTGCAATATAATCACATTGTTGTATATTCATCACCATGATCATTTTTTGAACATTCACATCACTTCAGAAAAAGAAACAAAAAGAAAAATTTGATAGACATCCCAGATCCCTTACCCCTCCCTCTTATTGACCACTAATATTTCAATCTACCTCATTTTTTTTTACCGCTTATCCACCCCATTATTTTTTATGCATCTCTTCAAACCCAGGATAAAAGGAGCAACAGATGCAAGGTTTTCACAATCACATGGTCACATTGTAAAAGTTATATGGCTATGCAATGATCTGCAAGAATCAAGGCTACTGGAACACAGCTCAACAGTTTCAGGTTTTTCCCTCTAGCCACTCCAATATACCATAAACTAAAAAGGATTATCTATATAATGGATAAGAATAAGCTTCAGTACAACCTCTTGACACTGTTTGAGATTTCTTAGCCACTGAAATTTTTGTCTCATTTTTCTTTTCCCCCTTTTCATCAGCAAGTCTTTCTTAATCCCATGTTGCCGGGTCCTGACTTCATCCCTAGGAGTATGTCCCACATTGGATTCTTTCAAGAAGAAAAGAAATTTCTTCATATAGGTATGGTGGCAAAGGTGTGGCTATTTCCTTAGGTTGAATTGTAGGTGTGCAAGTAAAGCTGTTTAGAAATGAACAGAAATAAATACTAGAGGCAATGTGGTGATAAAGAAGTACCTATTCACTGTTGATCGGGAAGCTGAGAGGTGCAGCTCCTCCAGGGGGTAGTGTTTTGGCTCTGCAGGGGCTAAGGATGGGGTTGCCCTATGACCCTGCAACCCCATTGCTAGGTATTTTACTGGAGGAACTGAGAGTGGGGACAGAAATAGACATTTACACACTGTTATGTTTGTTACTGATGAACCAATATTGTTATTTATATTATTAGCTGAAGTCAATATTTCACCTTAAGACTCAATCTTTCTGTTGTAAAGTTCTATTTTTTTAAAAAAATTTATTGTGGAAGCATAATAGAAGATGGTCAACTCATTTTTAACAAGACCCCCAAATCCTCTGAACTGCGACAAAATAGTCTTTTCGATAATTGGGCATGGAAAGACTGGATATCAATATCCAAGAGACTGAAAGAGGACCCCTATCTTACACCCTACACAAAAATTAACTTAAAGTAGATCAAACACTGAAATATAAGAACTAGTACCATAAAGCTTCTAGAAGAAAACATAGGGAGATATTTTCAAGACCTAGTAATAGGAGGTAGCTTCCTGAACTTTATACCCAAAGCACAAGCAACAAAAGAAAAAATAGTTAAATGGGAACTCCTCAAAATCAAATGCTTCTGTACTTCAAAAGACTGTCAAAAAGGTGAAGAGGGAACTAACTCAATGGAAGGAATTATTTGGAAATCACATATCGGACAAAGGTTTGATTTCCTATATATACAAAGAAATCATACAACTCAACAACAAAAGAACCAACAACCCAATTATAAAATGGGCTAAAGATATGAATGGGTATTTTTCTGAAGAGCAAATACAGATGACTCAAAAGCACATGAAGAGATGGTCATTTTCATTGGTAATGCAGATCAGGACTATAATGATATATCACCTCACACCTATAACAATGGCTGCTAATAAACAAATAGGAAACTATAAATGTTGGAGAGGATGTGGAGAAACTGGGATACTTAAGCACTGCTGGTGGAAATGTATAATGGTGCAGCCACTATGAAAGACTGTCTGGTAGTTCCTTAGTAAGCTAAATATCAAGTTGCTCTATGACCCAGCAATAGCACTACTTGGTATATACCCAGAAGAGCTGAAAGCAACGATGCAGACATTTGCAAACCAATGTTCATAGCAGCATTATTCACAGTCACCAAAAGATGAAAACAAACCAAATGCCCATCAACAGATGAGTGGATCAACAAAATGTGGTATATACATATGATGGAATATTATGCAGCAGTAAGACAAAGCAACATCCTAAAGCACATGACAAGATGGATGAGCCTTGCAGACATAATGCTGAGTGAAATTAGCCAGACATAAAAGAATAGATGCTGTGTGATTCTCCTTTTATGACCAGTATAAAGGCATAATCAGAGGCCTATAATACAGAATATAGGGGACTTAGAGATACATAGAAGCTAGAGATGGTTGAACTGTTAGCTAATGATGTTGAACTCCAATGTAAGGGAATAGACAGGAGTGAAGGTGGCTCTCTAGTGGATCTATAAGTAAGCATATATAATATAAGTACCATATTGAAGATGAACAAAATTGAAAGGGGTTGTATAGACCTATGTATCCCACTGATTAACACTAGAAATATGAATTCTTGCAAAAATTACTTCAAAGATATGATTTGGTACAAAGAGTGTTTAAGTCCAGGGTACAGGGAGAAAACTGCTATTGCATGCTATGAGATATGTTCAAAAGGAAACCATCAGCACTACCACAGCAACAGCAGAGGTAAATAATGGGGGCAGGAACAAGAGTTAAGAGGAGATTTAGATTTCCTATTTGTCAAGAGTGTGTTTATTGGTTTTCTTTCTCTTGGGAGCAATGAAATTATCTAAAATTGAGAATGTTGATAGACTGTGGGCTTTGGGCCCTATACATGATGCCCGATGAATGCAGTTGGCTGAAGGATGCACTGACAGAGAAGTAGATTGGTGAATGCTGGTGTATACTTATGAACAAAGGCTGTGCTGCTACAAAAAAGGAACAAAACCATGATGCATGCAATGATGTGAATGAACACGTGGGACATTTGGTGAGACAAAATAAACCAGAAACGAAAGAACAAGAATGGTATGGTCACCTTTAGAAAATGCGTATAAGAAAACAGGTGCCTAGATTGTAAGCTTTTAGAGCAGACACATTAAGTCCAGAGTGGTGGTGATTATTTCTGGATTATGACAGGCTGTTTTATATATATAACCTGATATTTAGAGATAAGAACAAAGCTGAACAGGTTGTGGTTAAAGTAATTCAGAACGTAAGGGTAAGGAAGACAGAATTTATATTTTAGAACTACACATACTCCTTGAGACCAATGGAAGAAAGTTTTATCTAGTCTGGAATTGAAATTTTTATAGTGCATAATCTAATTCAACCTATCTGTATAGCTCATTTGAACAATTGAAACACAGGGAGCACAGAATAAGAAAGAGGTCATTTAATCCTGCATAGATTATTGTAATGCTTGGATACATCCTGGAGTATATTAAGCAGATAATCAAAAAGTATTGGCAAAGTCCCCTGAGGGATGGGAGAAAGAATATGGAACTATTAAACCTTATCATCAGGGAATCCCCTGATACTGTGTCAAACTTTAGGGAAATCCAAATCAATAGGCCATGCCCTCAATCATGAGGCTTGCTCTTGTGAAGCTTATGTAGGTAGCGAAGAAACTTAGACTGCCCATAGGCATGCCTACAAGTTACTCCCGGAGGACCTCTTTTGTTGCTCAAATGTGGCCTCAGTCTCTTTAAGCCCAAATCTGCAAGTGAAATCATTGCCCTCCCCACTACGTGGGACATGGCATCCAGGCATGAAAATTGGTAGCCCATGATGGACTCTGGGATCTGTCCTGTAACTACTTGTTGAAGAGTGCTTTGAAAACCATTGCTTTTTTATTACTTTGCTTTGTATATATGTTATACTACACAATAAAAAAAGTTAAAAAAAATTAGTTGATGTTTTCTTCTGGTCACTCATTGGATAGGTATGGATGAATATTGGTTTTATTGAGAGAAGCTCTAATTTTTTTTTTAATCTCTGAAATCTAGCCCTCAGGCATCTTATATTAAGATATTTGAAGACCATCTCAGGATTCAAACAAGGGAAAAATAGCTCATTAGGTACTGGAGTAATAAATGCTCCATGGTCTACTATTTCTATAAGGTTTCTTCCCCAGAAGTCTTGGCCTGTTTTCCTCTATTTTGATATTTTTTCCCTGATTACAAAATGTTTCAAAAGATAAGTAGATGCAGTGCAAAGGTAGTGCAGTGGTAGAACTGTGGCCTGCCCTGAGGGAGACCTGGGTTCAAGTTCTGGTCCGTGTGCTCCCCAGGTAAGAAACAAACAAGCAAAACAAACAAAAAAAACAAGCAAAAAACCACACGAACAAAAAATTCAATGAATGTGCTGCAATAATGGGATACTCACATGGAGAATTCATGAAAAGTGACCTAGGCATCTGGCAAACAAAAAACAAAACAAAACACAAAAAACTAGAAAGCACAGAGAAGCTACAAAGAAGAAAATAAAAATCATCTTTAGCGCCTCCCCCTCCCTCCCCCACCCCCGAGATAACACTAGTTACATTTTTCCAGGTTATTTATCTCTGGGTATGTGTATTCATGTGTATGTGTGTACGTGTGTGTACACATGTATGTAAGTGTGCACATATATCTTTTTATATAGCTCTCTATATAGGCATATATATTACAAAATTGGGAATAAAATTACATGTAGTTCTGTTATCCCCTTTTTTCACTTGTTGAAATATATTTCCAACATTTACCCATGCCTTTAAAATACCTTTACCACATTTTACATGCCTGTGTAATATTCCATTATAGGGAAATGTGGGCAATTTACTTAAATGTTCATTTATTGTTTTGCATTCTATTATAGGGAAATGTGGGCAATTTGTTTAAATATTCATTTATTGTTTTGCATTTTAAATGTTTTTCAATCTGAGATGCCTCAGTAAATATCTTTGCATCCAAATCTTTATACATTTCTAATTATTTCCTTGGTATAAATGTCTAGAATTGTTGGATCAAAGGAAATGCATACATTAAAATTTTGGGGTCTGTATATATTAACACCTATTTAAAAAAAGGCGTTATTTAAAAAAAAAAACTTTCTTGACCTGCAATGAGCATGATCAGTTTCTAGCAGGGAACTTGGGTTCCCCAGAAGCCAGGCTTCTGGCAGGACTGGGTACAGTTACTGGCTCAGAATATGGAAGCTCCACCATCCAATTGTAAGGGACCAGGCTACCTTGCTTTGCCCAGGGCAGCTGGATTTAGTCAAAAGGAATAGGGGAAAATCAAGTTAAAGCCATTTAAACTTTACAAGTCAAGTAGGGCCAATAAATAAGATGCCTGGGGAGGGGTTGTCTTTCTAATTTGTGGCACATCGACAGTGTGCCTAAGTTCAGCAAAACTAGTTGATTGCTCAGCTCACCACTGTACTTTCTATAGATCAAGATGGACAAGCAAAATAGAGGAAGAGGGCTCACTGGGGTTGTGAAAAAAGTTGTTGGAGTTTTGGGACTCATGTTAGGTATCTGTGAGGCTCACACCTGAGGTTGACCTCTCCCACCGTCCAAACCAGCTCTTTCCCCCAGTTACTACTCCATTTGTGCCTGTGCCTGCACCTGTCTCCTTGGCTAGAATTTATTTTGGGGGCTTGGGCAGGGCCTGGCAATTGAACCCGGGTCTCCGGCATGGCAGGCGAGAACTCTGCCTGTTGAGCCACCGTGGCCCACCCCTTGGCTAGAAATTTGAGTCAAACTCTTCATCAGTCTCTTTTTGAGTTCATAATGAGCCAAGGCTTATCATTTTATTCCATTTGGAGTATGTCTAAAGTCTTAATCTCTATACCTGTTGCAGTTACCCTTTTTCAGCCTTTAACATGTGTTTTCAATATGAGATTAGCCTCAGACTCCAGGTTATCCCCCTCCAATTCCTCTCTACTTCTTCCAGCTTACTCTTTCCCAAATTTCACTTGACATTTTAATGTACCCATAGACAGGGAGCTTTTCTAAGTTGGGTCTTTATTTTACTCATCTTGGTAAGAAAAAATGTTTAGGAAAGTGGTTAGCACCTGAACCAGTTTTAGCCTCACAACTCTAGGAAGTTTTCAAATAGGAAACTTGGAAGTTCTTGAAGGATTAGGGGGAGGGGAAGTAATATATCAAAGCTACATAGCTAGTAGATGTCAGAGTGGGGATTCAATCCTAAACTATTCCCTAAACCACACAAACTCAGCTGTACCATGCAATCATCATTGCCAGTGACTTGAGAACTTCTCAATCTGGCTGTCTTCATGCTTCCAGCAATTTTCCGTACTCCATGCTATATCATGGATATCACCTGCTGCAAGAGGTGTATTTGAGTATATTTGGGGGTGGAAGTCAGAGGGAGGATTGATGATGAATACCAAGAGAGCTTTCTGGGACCCAAAGTTCTTGGGATCTTATGCTAGGTCTTGAAGGTCAAAATAGGATTTGTTCAGCCTATTCATAAAGGGTATTTTTTCAGCCGAAATGGCAAAGGGCATTTCGGATCACATAAGCCAACAGCAAAAACATGGAGACAAAAATGAACTGATAGTGTTATGAACAGTGAAGAAGTTGGCCTGTCTGTGGGGAGATTTCATGCAGTATTTCCTTCAATGTAATGGTTTCACTAGTGCCATGGAAATAAACCCATGACTTCATGGATTTAGAGATGTTAAGGATTGCAGAGAAACAGCCTCTTTCTCTGTAGGGGAAGAGCAGAGAGAAAATAACCCACTGGTATGACATTCCTTCACTTTGGGTTTTGAATTATGTGGGAAGTTCCAGTAGCAAATCAGAGTACAAGGGCCAGATTTATATCTTAACAGGGCTTCAGTTTTTATAATAACTTTAACCTTGAGAAACATTTTCACTCCAAGTTTAAGAAACCAGAAACTTAACAAGGATGGGAGGAGTTTGAATGTATTATTGCCAAGAGAAAATTTTTCTTGGCTAATAAACTCCACTGTGGCCAAAACATATTGAAAGGAACCTGACTAATGGCAAACAAGAAGACAAGAGACATTTTGAACCATATGCCCAAAATGTTATCAACTGTAAATCAACACCATAAAATTAAATATGATTGAAAAAAGTATTAGGCAAGATAAAAGGATTGCAAAGAACAGAAAATCACACTCCAGAAAATGTAGAAAATTTGTTACTAGTCTTGTTTTGGTTTAATATTTCCCCTTTTAAACTTATCAGTAAGAAACCCAGAAAAGAATAGCAAATATATTGGCCTTTAAGTAACATTATACATATATCTATAGACAGAAAACAAGTACTTTCAGTGAACTGGGGCAGTATTTTGCATTTGTGTTTTTGTGTCACTATCTGTGGGGATCAGGGAAACGGTGTGTGTCCCACCCCCTGTTCCCTACCTGGCCTCAACTCCTTCATTTTGTAGCTGCCTTGGGATTCCAGCTCGAGGCAGATGAATTTACTCCAGGCATTTAACTATGCCCTTTTCTGAATTTCTTTATTTTTAATTTTTTTTAGAATAAATATGCAGAAAGTTTATCAGATGCACCTGTGAGAGGACATGTGGGCACTCTGCAGAGACAGAGGGGTATAGGAGGTGCAGGGCCTCATTTCTGCATTTTTAACAGCCAGGTTGGAAGCTGACCATGTATGAGGTGTTTTTCATCCCTAAACCTCTGTCTCCCTCCTGAAGGAGGACTGGCTTATTGGTTACCACATGACACAGTTACTAATGCGCCCAGAGATCAGTTTTCCGACTCAGATAATGACAGCAGAGGCGGGTCTTTGCTGAGAAGGGCTACTTCTCCAAAGGGCCTTACTGCAGTTGGGTCAGAACTTTTAGGGCTGAGAGGTTCCACAGTGGGAGAGGCAGCTGCCAAGACCGTGGCTGAGCCCTCCACAAGACTTTGCCTTTCCAAAGAAGCTGATCTCACGCCTTTCCCCCTTTAGCAGTTTGTAAAGATCTTTTTCAGGGTGGAATATCCAGCACCTAGCGCAGTGTTTGGTACATAGCAGGCCTTTAATGAATTCATTAAAAGGATGGATGAGGGTGAATGGGAGGGATTATTCTTGTTATTTGTCTTCTCGGGGCACTTTTCAGTGGACAGTGCTATGTTAATTATGCAGTAATTATTTTAGTACCCCCTTCATTACCCTTTGCCCTTGGGGATTATGCAAATCCCCAGTCCCCCAAATCCTTGGGGATTATGCTTGAAACTACTCCGTTTTGGGGTTAGCTCAAGTCAGCTGCTGCTGCTGATGGGAATGTGTTCCTTCCATAATCCATTCCTTGCATCCATATCCCAATTTCAGGTTGCTGTCTTCTTCCCATATCTTTGTGTACCCTTCATGTTCCCCATTACCCTAAGATCTACTAGGATCTTAAACTCTTGCGATGAGGGAGTCCTGATCCTGGGCCAACATCCTCATGGCTGAGTCTCCATCCCTTGCTGTAAGGTGACCCTTCTGCCAGATGTTTGTCCAGGCTGCCAGTCTCCCATGAGGTGGTGTTCTGTCCCCTTGCAGACTTCTTCACTTGCAGCTGATCACTCCACTACACTCATCTGCCTTGTTTTACTCTGCCTATTGCCCACTGCTGGGAATTCCTGAATTGCATTTTCCTCCCATGGCGGTTTGGAGCCCATGTCCTGGCCTCCATTATCAAGCCCCCCCCCCCCCCCACTGCAGCTGATTGTTCCCCATTTCTAAGAAAGAACATAATAACTGTGCCCCTCTGTACCCCTCCTAGTAGTCTTATGACATTCAGATTTGAAAGCCTCCCTGTCCTTTTTTCAAGTTGATTTTACTCGTGGCTCTGGAGCTTTAGGAAATATTGTTTTCTCAAAGGCTGATCCAAAGTCTGGGCAGGAATTTCAGTTTTTAGAAGTTTAAGGTTCTGTATGGGGCTGAGTTTCACTTAGTGGTGGTCACATACTTTTGGATGTAGGTTCATCTTGTGTGCATTTAATGTGTCTGAGTATATGTATTTATACTGTGTGAAAAGCACCTTGCATTTTAGTGCTTTCTGCTATGCATGTCTTTAAATTCAACAAGGAGAAAGAAACTGGTTGGAGAGGAATATGATCAGCCTTTTTTGTCCTTCAGTGATGTGAAGAAACAATTAGATGTCTTGTTGTTTAGATGGTCCACATTTCCCAAGTGATGGTATTTTTCTGACCTTTATTCTTGGCCTCCTAGCAAACTCCAGGCAAAGTTGCTGTTCATGTAAGAGGCATCAGGATAAAAATGATGGCCATCATGACAGGAAAAACTTCTCAGTAATAGAAAAGCAGGAACTCAAAAATATAATAGTAGAGGGTCTGATAAAGAGACTTGCAGAGTAACCCCACTTGGATATTATATGTTCTGTGTCTACAAATTATTGGCACAGGGCTTTAAAAACTTGTTATCCTGTATTAGGGAGAATTTTTCATATTTACTGTACTTCATTTATAGATGGCGAGAAAGGGAGGAATTAGTTTATTTTAATGAAACATTTAGATACACTCTCTAGTCTTAAATTTGTGTTAAATAATAGCTATATGAATATTACCTTGCAGCTGACCTTTTGAGATTGCTTTTCCCTAGTGAACATCTTTTTTTTCTGATGTTCTTTATATGCATTTTAAGTAGTTGGGGAATGGATGGAATTTAATTGCTCTTTCAGCATTTTATCTGCTCACATTTATGTCTAGGGCAAAGGGATATATTTTGAATAAATCTAAACTATAATTTATATCTACTGCTTATATTAGCAAAATACATATCTAGCATGTGCACATTTGCATGGCTGTGCCCATAGGAAAGATTGATACATCTATGTGGGAGTGTTGATATGAATGTGCCTTTCCCCTCCTTTAGCTTTCTTTTCTATATCCAAAATATTGAAGTAGGCTTTCCTGCCCTTCCTTTTCATCAACAAGTTAGATAGGTAGGGGTCTAAAGCTAGATAATTCCAGTATAACCCCAAATGTCATGTGGAATGCATTTATTTTTCGAAGTGAGAGAAGTGCTTTTTAGGACTCCTACTTTCTACTTCATGCTGTCAGGGTAATCTCAAAGCATGCAAAATCACTATGTTGGAAGTAGTCGTGATTATACTGCAAAGGAAGGTTAATTGATTGGTCCATTGTTGCTAACTTACTAGTGGACTGGTGCAGCTTTATTGCTCTGGAGACTCGGCTGCAACAGAACTCTACTGCAAACAGAAATCACCCTGTAAAACCTAGATATGCATGTGATCATTTCTCTGATGCATGAGTTTTAGAGAGCACTTAAAATTTATTTAAAAATTTTCAAAGTGAAAGCATTATTGAATTCAGGTCAGGTGAAAAATGGCTACATCTTTTATCTAGGGGGAATTAAAATTATAGATCTCAGAACACCCCAGTTGTGGAGTCCAAGATAGACGTGGTGGTTGACAACATAGCAAGAGGCATCAGGATAAAAATGATGGCCATCATGACATCAAGGGTAGAGTGTGGATCTACTTGGGGGGAGGGGTTTAAAGGTTGGACGGAGGGGCAGTGGCATTGCTCTGAAGACTTCCCACTGTTAAAAATATGTCACAAAAAGCTAGATGGCAAAGTCCTTTTGTTGACATTGTGGGCTGGAAATTCTAACAGATTTTTTACCTGTGAATGACACTAGAATGGTTTTATTTTGGTTGTTGTCAGGAGACCAAGTCACATGTGGACTGACTTGATTCAAGGTCATTCCAGCACAGTTTTGGAAACTAATGTTCTCAGAAATGGATGCTGGGTAACAGAGCATGCCCTGAACCTTCCCCACCAAAAGCACCTTTTTTTTTTTTTTGGCTTTTAAAAACGGGAATTTAATAAGTTGCTAGTTTACAGTTCTAAGGCTGTGAAATTGTCCAAATTAAAACGAGTCTACAGAGATGTTCAATCTAAGGCATCCAGGGAAAGATATCTTGGTTCAAGAAGGCCGATGACATTCAACATTTCTCTCAGCTGGGAGGGCACATGGCGAACTTGGGGGCAGCTGCCGGCTTCCTCTCCAGGCCCCTTGCTGCATGAAGCTCCACGGAGGCGTTTTCCTTCTTCATCTCCAAAGGTCGCTGGCTGGTGGGCTCTGTGGTTCTCTGGTCAGTCTGTCATGGTTCTGTGGTTCTCTCCTTGATCTCAAAGAGGAACTCTCTCCAAAATGTCTCCTCCCCAAAAGCACCTTTTAAATAGAAAAATTATAGGCAGGCATAGGCTTGTGTTAAGGGAGAGTAATTCCTAAGAACGTGTAGTGCTAAAACCAATCTTAGTTTTGAATGTGTTTATTTTAACGACCAGATGGAGTCTACTCGGTGACTATTCACCAGTGTGATCTCATTTGCTTCCCTAGGTGCCATCTCTCAACTCCTTCGAGATAGTTTCATCATTTCCATAATTCATAATGAAGTGCAGAGTAGTTTAGTATCTGCTAGAGAATTTGAATAGGTTTAGGACACAACTTAAGCGGAATTGAGAAAGGACAGGAGATAGGCTTCTCAAACCGAGTGCTGAATTTGGTGGTACCAATGATGTGCTTGGGAAAATCACAGGAGGGAAGATTGAATGTGGACTCAGATAGTCTGAGTTGAGCTGGGGAGAGGAAAGGACCTCAACTGGACTTAATGCAGTAAAGAGTTTGGTTAGGAAGGAAGGGGAAGAGTGAAATTTACTTTGCCTCAGCAGGAAGATAAACACATTCAGGGAGAGAGATGGGGAGGTTGTGGTACAAGGAGAGCAAGGAGCAATGAGAGAAAATAGAATTGGGGTCTACGAGGTTAAATCTGATGTCTTGGGTGTTAGAACTCTTGTAGGTGTCTGAGTAGAGACCTGCTATGACAGATATGGTATACTGTAAACACTGTTTTCCTACTGGAAAGATACTTTGAAAAGATATATCATTTCAGGAAAATACTTATTTCTGGTATTTGATGATTTTTGTTTCAGTATGTTAAGAACATGATAAAAAATTTTTAAAAATGTGAGAGCTTTTGTTATTTAAGGCAAAATCATGGAGGAGAAATGTTTTTCAAGCCCTTAGATTTCTCTTCTCTCAATTTCCCCTCTCTGTACTCTGTTCTTGTGATTTACAGGCAAGTCATATTCTCATGCCCTCACCCTTCTCTTCCCTATCACAACCTGCTCTCTGGAAAGAGGCTTTTCCCATCCATTCAAATCTCAATATGTTTTAACCAAGGGCCAGTTGCTCCAGGAACTTGATCTCTCACAGAACAATGACAAGCCTTGTTACATGACAGGGAATTTCACTCTTGGGCATCTGGGGAGATAGGGGTATTGGTGGATCAAGAGCCTTTTCCAGAGACTAACAATCACCTCAAGTACAATAGCCTCCCCACCTGTCCTCTCTACTCCCTTGCTTTCCAGGTATCAGCTTGCCGTAATAAAATGAATTCTGTCCTCCATTTTTGCTCCAGGATTGAGCCTTTGGACTTGTGGGTGAAATCCATTTCCCAAGAAGGCTATAAGCATCCAAATCTTCCTTGGAGCCCTTTCACTGGGAACTGCTGTTCACAGGCTAGGCTCAGACATGAGATGACTAGGCCCTTTCGTGTCCAGTAGGGCTGTGCTCAGCAAATGTCTATGGCCTATCCACTGAACATGCAATTACCAACAGTTTATTACACTTTAAGAACTTGACTATAATTAAGAACTCGACTATAAGCTGATGAATAAGACATGGTCCAAGACCATAGAAGCCAACAGCATACTAAAAATATCCTCTGTTGATGTCTCTGATGGCAGTTACCAGGCTTAGTTGAGTCCCTTCCCACAACCTTCTCTGCTGTTACTGTTAAAACTTTTGTAGGAAAGCTCTAGCTCTTCTCAAATATTGAGCTAAGAGCTGCCTCATTGGAACTTCTTCCCAAGGTAGAAAAAGTCCCTTTGCATCATCAGTGTTTCTTAGATCCCCAAGGAGAATGTGAAGTTCCCATTAGAGCTGGGTACCCATGAGAGGCCCAATCGGGATTGGATGCTACAGAAGCCTGAATCAGGGCTGGGAGGATTCCACGACAGGTGCTGCAGGGATTCCATGTGTTGTCTGGTCCCTCTGTATCTGTCCCACTTGTGGTGTTGTCCAGGGTTCTTAGAGGGGATGGGTCATCTAATGATACAGAAGAATTGAAGGGCTTGGCTATGCCATTTCTTAGTATATGTAGGATTGTAACCTGCCCTGAGAGGAAACACATGCAACAATCCTGTAGGAACAGAATACTTCAGGAGTCTTGAGGGCGAAGAGAAAAAAAATGACGTCAGTGGGTGAGGTCTCAATCTTATAGGCCCATTATAGGCATATATCTGGGTCCTAATTTGGATCTTGTATTCAACATTGAATCTTGGGGCCTCCTCTGCTCTCTGTGCAAGGTCTCAGATATTCAGTAAAAGAATAATGGCATGACTTTATTTTATTCTTCCAGGCTGCTGACCTCTCAAACATCAAAAGTCATTGCACATGAATAAGATTTATGTCTTAGTTTGATTCCCATGCCAAGAAAAATTTATTCCTAATTCTTTTCCTCTTCAGTTCTGTTATTCACCAAACAGGGTGGGTCAAAGTGTGGTAATACTGTCCGCTTTTCCTCTAATGTATAATGCAGTTGGTGCTCATTTCTTTTTTATACCAAAGGGAAGAAAGATTTGAGAAATGTGGGTATTTGCTAGACCAACCCTTGAGGTTTATTGAACCCTCAAGGGGTATAGAACTTCCTGGAAATAACTGTCACGGGAGGAAAGAACTGCTGAGTAAAAGGTCCCTGAAAGTAGTCTGTTTCACCCATAACAGAACTTCTGAGAAACTGGTATCTCCTCTTGAGTTCAACTTTATATCCTGGCCAGTGTATGTCCACAGAAATCATTGTCGGTATGAAATAGGTAAGTTTCTGGAAATTACACACCTAGTATTATTACCTGAAAAGTAGCTGAATCAAGATTTCCCTTCCCCCCAGCCTTTCCTTATTGCCAGGAGTCCTTTGTCTGCTCTAACATGGGCATCCTAGGATGCTGTCAGTCCTGAGAACCTACTGAAACAGGATCTTTCGTGAAGGACTATGCCTATAGAAATAAAGCTCTCTCCCCTTTGTTCTTCTTGACTCCTGTACAGCAGTTTGCTTCTTCCCTTTTCTGTCACTCCAGGTCTTTGAGTTTGGGAAAGAAGCAATATTCATTCATTCATTCATTACTATTTAATTTCAGCTAATTTTCTTTAGTACATTTAACATTCAATTTTCATTTCAACAGAATAGTTCCAAAGTCATGTTGAATACTTGTTTTAGAAACCACCTCTGGAATTGGTAGGTGCTACATAGAATTACCTGCATAGAGTTACCAAGTTCCTCTTGGAGATTGCCTTTCTCCCAGGTGTTGAGCCTCATAGCACTGTACAAATATTGATTTATGCTCCTTTTCTCTGAAGGCTCTCTGCCTCTCAACATTTTCTCTTGGAGGCCATTATGGTCCACCCTAGACTACTCCTTAAGTCCTAACCCAAATACATTCCTGCTTAGAAATTCTGAAGATGAAGTTGACCCTCTTGACTGCTCCTTCCTTCTCCTTGATAGGGCCCTCATCTTTCTGCTTCTCTCTTCTTACCTCCTTTGCTAGTTTCCTTTTCTTTCTGCTGTTCTTAATGCCCTTCCATACTCTCTTCTTGGTGGTTGGAGATGGGTACCTTCTCTCCTGTTTCCTGCAGCTGCTAATAGACATAGTAAGAATCCCTTAGAACTTGCATGTAGGACATGTCTTCATTGTACCTGATGACTTTGTCTGTAGTCACTATTTCTGAGACATACAGACCTATTTATTTTTTGTCTCTGTAAATTGTGGCGTGGTCTCAGGTCACTGGTCCTTGAATTTTTCAGCAATTGAAAGCTGCTGGCAACTAGGTAGAAGCTCAAGGAGACAGCCAATCCAGGAAAAAGAATTATTTCTCTCTTGTGGGTACAAGTAATAAAGCATTACATTTATATAAAGATGTTCCTTAATCCCTATCTGACCAATTTTACCTTCTGATCTAACCTCCCCACAATTATAATGGAAGGAATTCTGAACAATAGTAATAAAAGGATCCCTGGCACTTTTAAGGAAAGTGTATTTAGGGCAGTTGATAGCAAATCTTAGATCTCCTTGAGCTGGCTGATTGATTTTTTTTTTAAATTTTCTTCTCTAAGGTTATTCTTAATGTTACTTTACCTTTAAATATAAAGATTTGGCATTGATCCTATAAGAGGTGAGGTAGGCAAACAGATGAAGCCCTTATTGCTGTTGTTATATGTTCTACTGGCAGTACAGGTGTGGGAAGAATTTCAACTCTGACTCTGAACTTAATAGGAACCTATTTTTGTTGTCTCTTTGAATGCCCAACTTTATTCTATATTACTTCTTTATCAATCAAAGGTCTATCTTGCATGATCTAATCTTGGTCCCTTAATATAAAATAGGAAGATTGTATCTGAGCCTAATTACCTAGAGTTGTTGGGACTCATGTTTCAGACCAAAGGGAATAACTCCAAATACCACACTTCAGGGCCTCTTTATGTGGCCCACATTTTCTCTTCAGCTGATAACCTCACACTATTTGCTTTCTTGATGGAAGCAAGAGGAAAAATCTAGACCCATTTGTGAGTTGTTTCCTTTATAGACTCATATGTTTGTGTCACACCAATCATCAAGGGAGAATCCCCAGTTTCACAGGATGGTCAACCTAGGAGAGGATCCTTGGGACCCAAACCAGACTGACTGGACCTCACTAATGAGAAGATTTCTGGATGCCTAGGACATGGGTAGCATCCCCAGTGCAGCTTCTTGCCACATCTATCTCATCTCCTTGCACTGGGAATGGAGGTGGTGTCTATGGTCTTGGAAAAGGGCACACTTAAGGTGCCTTGGATGCCAAGTCTTTTCACCTTCTTTTGGGTGAGATGTACTGTGGCTGGGATATGGAGGTGTTTGGATCACCTTATATCTAGTCTGGCCAACTGATATGGAGCCTGGGCATTGTTCTGTGGTAACAGGCATAGGATCTAAGTCAGATCTCTACCTCCTTACAGTGTCACTTCTACCTTATGAGCTAGGTGGGGAGGCTGAGACAAAGAGGGCCAACATTTGCTGTGGTCACTGTGTGGCATTGGCCTCCTGCCCTCTTGGTAATGTTTAGGTCTTGGTTTTGATCCTTCCTTCTGGTTGGTCCCACCTGACCATTGATGGGGCAGGATTAGAGCAGGCAAAGCCCTAACTGACCAGATGCTGAGAGGGCACTAGGAGGACCTTCATCATGGAAGACCCTAGGGGCAGCCAGGCAGGCAGGAGATAGTCTCTGCCCAGGATGACTAGCTATTCAGGGGTGTTCTTGCCTATAACTTCCCTGGACAACCAGGGCATTGTTTTCACAGATGCTCTTACCTTGATGTCTTCCTCTTCCTTGAAGGGCTCACTGTCTTTAAGGAAGTTTGTGGTGAAACCTCCCTCCTTCCAGGGAAGAAAATCTATGGTGATCTCTTCACAAAGTGACTGGAAGGATTCTAGGCTACCCTCCATCATCTGGAGTCAACTGCTCTATAAAATATTACTGAAATTTTTCCTCTTGGTATATAATTAGAAAGAATTTGCAGATACCATAACCTGGAGAAGCAGTAAAAGTCAGAAAAAGAATTATTCCCCTTCCCTTCTGACCTTGAGTTCTGTGTATATTCTGAACTCCCTAGAGAGCCTGGATTGGGGGCCACCTTCATTTAGTCTCTGGATTCTGAAAGAAAGGAAGGATTAGTGTGTGAGAGTTTTAATATAACTCAAATTTAGTGAGTACCTCCTGTTTACAAGTCATTATGCTGAAGAATTATGACTCAAAGACCTCAACTGTGGCCTCTCTGTTCCTCTCATGGAGTGTCAGGAATCCAGACTATCATTCCTTCCTCTCCTTGCCTCCCTTCTCCAACAAGGTGGGATGGATCACTTCACATAAGTAAAACCAGGAGACATCTCTGGCCATTATATCCCTCACTGTGATCTCCATCAACTTTGGGTTTCCCATAATTGTCTTCTTTGTGCCCCAATTGTGGGATTTCCAAACTGGGGAGATGAGTGTGTCAATCGATAGTGGGAGAAAGAGTTGGCTTTGGTTTCATTCAACACAATTTTATGATCATTTCCTCAGAGCCAGTGAAGACAATTTATCAAAGAAAGGGGGTCAAACAATGCCCTCCCCCTTCAAGGAATCTGACCCTTCTAATCATTGACCATCTTCTTTCTGCTGATAAACTTATCCCAGTTCTCTCATGTATTAACATGGTATTGATAAAAGTACCAATAACATTAACATGTTATTGATGAAAGTAAGAAACAGCAAAAAGCCCTGCCAAAACATTTTGGTTTATTTGTGAAATGTCCTCATTGGACAGTTCTGAGTGTGTTGCCTATAGTCATAAATAAGTCCCCAAGGAACTGGGAAGAGACCCAGCTGGACCTTAAGGCAGGTGGACTGTCCCTACTTATAAGTGACCTGAACCCTGGAGGAAATGCTACCAAAGCCTCTTATTATTAGGTTTTCTTGATCTGCAAAAGTGGGGGCCCAGAGCAATATGGAGATTCCCTGCTGCTCCTGGAATCTTCTCTTTTTGCTCTCAATGAAGGCAGCCTTTTCATCTCTCAGCACTTGGGTAGAGGTGGTACTCGTAGTCTTGGAGAAAGGATGTGCTTCTTTTCACAGTTACTTGAACCCCATATCCTTTATTTCTTTTACGATAGATACACTGTGGCCTGGATATGGAGGTATTTCAATCATAGTACAGTTAGTTTGGCCAGTTGATGTGGGGTGGGGCATTGTTCTATGGCACCTGACATGGGAGACTGGCAAGTCAAATTTCCAACTCCTTACAGAGTTACCTCTACCTTATGAGCTAGGTGGGGAGGCTCAGACAAAGAGGTCCAATACTTGCTGTGGTCACTGTGTGGCAGTGGTCTGCCATCTGTTCATTGATGGGGCAGGATTTGAGCAGGCGAAGTCCTGACTGAACAGGTGCTGAGAGGGCACCAGGAGGACCTTCATCATGGAAGACCCTCAGGGCAGCCAGGCACGCTGGAGAGAGTCTCTGTTATTCAGCTATTCAGGGTGTCCTTGCTTGTGATAGGCCAGCCAGGGCATTGTTTTCACAGGCACTCTTACTTCAATGTCTTCCTCCTCCTTAAAGTGCTCACTATCTTTAAGGAAGTTTGTAGTGGAACCTCCTGCCTTCCAGGGAGGAAAATCTATGGTGATCTCCTCACAAAGTGACTGGAAGGATTCTAGGCCATCCTCTGTCATCTGGAGTCCACTGATCTATAATGTATTAGTGGAATTTTTCCTCTTGGTGTATAATTAGAAAGGATTTGCACAGGCCATAATCTGAGAAGCAATTAAATTCAGAAAAATAATTCCCTTTCCCTTCTGATCTTGAATTCTGTGTACATTCTGAAATCCCTTTAGAGCCCAAGTACCTTCTTCCTGTGTTTAGGTTCCTGAGGAAGGCAATGCTGTTTTCTTGTTTCTATATACACTCATATAATGTCCATATTTTTTGAGTGCTTACTATGTAATGGGTACCATGCTAGGTTATTTCACTTGTCGACTTTACCTCTTGTGAACTCCCTCATGCCTTAGAATTTCAGAGATTGTTGGGGGAAATGGGGCATTCTCTTCTCTTCCCTGTCTCTAGCCTTCATCTATGGGAGTATCTCCCCAAGGAGATTGGAAGACTTCTTAACAAGCCTAGTATTACTATTGCCCTGACTCCACTTAAATGAAAGAAAGATTTAACAGATACCCTTAAGTCTGCCTCATTCTGGCCTCAATACTATCACCTCTTTCCCTACTTCTTTCTTCTCCTACTATCAGTTGGAAATCACTTGTTCTATTTTAATTCAATTTTAACTGCTCCTTGGGGTGCTCTAGATTTTCAACTTCATTTTTATAGTTAGTGACATTGTATCCTTGAGTTCCTCATTACCTATCAGTGTTCTCTTTCCCTAGTCTGTCCCCACTTATATTTGCCCTTGTATTCTTGCAGGTGTCTACTCACAAACTAGTGTCATCGGTGAAGTCCTTTCTATTGAGAATGCTGAAACCATGAACTCTTAAGGAAAGCACCTCATAACCATCTGTCCTTTGTATTTATCCCCTTCAAAAATCCTATGTTTTGATCAGGAAACATGGAGCTGCCAGAGCCTCTCTGAGATTCACAATGGCCACTGGCTAGAATCCTCCCAGTGAGCACTCCCAGTCTGGGCAAAATCCCTTACTGGGCTCTCTGTTGCCCTATTCTCAATCTTCCTATCACCGGATCTTCGTTTTATCCTTTGCAAAATGAAGGAATGGACATAGATCATTATTTATATCCTTGTTTCTTCCTAGGTGGCCCCTGGCAGTAACTGACTTTAAGGAAGCAGGAGCAGCTGGGTTCCCGCTTAGCTGACGACACTCTGCTGGCTGTGAATGCCAGGTACATGCTGCTGACATATTCAATGTTGGATATTCTTCAAGGAACAGGGACTGAAAGTTTTGTAGGTTCTGTAACTCCTCAGGCACAGTTGGAGTCTTTCTAGGAGACATTATTAGTCACCCCTGTGGCCCCATCTTTCTCCATTGTAATGTGAATGCCAAGATCTCCCCGCTTCACCCTTTTCTTGGAAATCTTGTTCAAGCCCTCTGGCCTAAATGTCTCTTGACTACCTCTCTTTGGCTTATGGCTCAGCTTATTCCACAGCATCATTTTTCTGAGGCTCTTCCTCCTGTCATAGCTACATGGACAGTGACATGAATGGCTTCACGCAAGTCTTCTCATATGAGGGTTCACCTGTCCCTGTAGCTGGTGTGCTCTTGATTTATGGACAATTAGTTGGTATTTAATGATCTTCCTCCAAAGTAGAATGATTTTTACTTGCTATGCAAGTTGTGCAATCTCTCACAAAATAAAATGAGGGGAAAAATCCCTAGTGCTCATTCATTCTGAAGTTCACTAGGGCTTCTGTAAGATTCTCTATTTCATTGGCAGGTCCTAGAAATTCTGCAGCTCTTGTTGAGTGTGTGTGTGTGTGTGTGTGTGTGTGTGCGCGCGCGTGCATGCGTGCGTGTGTATGTAGAATTCCCATTTACCAGTGGGAAATCATCCACAGAAAAAACTTTCATGTTCTGAGCCATTGCTGAATATATACACGAATAAGTTCCTGACTTTGATTTCCCCTTTCCACCTTCTTCCAGTCCTTTGAGTCATGTCCTAAATGTCATAGATCAGGTGCTGTTCCCATTCACCCTTGCTTCCTAGAAGCTTAGATTAACCAAGTTGCCATTACCCCCCTTTTCCTACACCATTTCTTTGATTGTTGCAATTTGGTTTTTTTAATCTTTATTGCACCCCAAAATATAACAATGAGAATATTTTATAAGTGAAAAGATATAAATCCAATAAATCAAGAAAAATTTTAAATATTCTCTTCCTGCCCCATTCATAAGTAGATGAGATATTTATGTTGTTTTCATACCTGAATAACATTTTATAGTCTTATATAATCTTCTGCACTCGGGATCAATTTCACGGGCAACTGAGGGATTGTCAATATTGAGATCAGATGCATAGCCCTTCTCTGTTTATAGTCATTTGTGAGTGGAGTATTTTTAATAGGGCTGGAAGTGGACACTTCCCTCTTAAACACTGTTTTGGGCCTTGATACTCCTCCTGAGCCTGGCCACAAATCAGTGAGTAGAGGTTTGTTTTATGCTTTATTAAATAGTCTCTCCAAGAGGGAATAAATTTCCTAAGGAGAGGGGAATTTTACTTTTTATTTTACGTGTTCTGCAAATCCTTTCTAATTATGTTCAAAGAGGAAATGTTCAAGAGAGCATATATTCCACAGGAATCCAGATGATGGAGGCTGAGAGAAAAATAGGATCAAAATTTTCACAAGCAACTTATTGAGCAACCACTTTATAGTCTTGCCTAGGAGATGGAGAGTGCCAATTCAAATATAATTGTCCCATCATCAAGAACATAGAGGCTAGAAAATTAAAGTTTCCAGGAATGTTAGCTTCTGGGACATTATTTTCTTCTGGACTTTCTCTTTGTTCCTTGTTCCTGCTCAGCCCCTTCCAGTGGTCCACAGTTCGATCCGCAGCCCTCCTTTCACTCTGCACACTCTTTCGGGGTCACCTTAGACACAACCAGGACTGCTTCCCACCTACTTCAATACTTCAGTGTTCTCAGAGCTGTGTCTTAAGACTAGTTTATGACATTTATTTTTTTAAACTTGAAGTTATGCTATTTATTTAAAAAATTATGAGTAATACATTATCATAGATAGACCAGAAAATGCAGAAGAACTAAGAAAAAAAAAGTGCAGAGATGGAGTCAATCACTATTAACATCTATGTGTATACTCTTCTAAACCCTTTCCTCTTTCTTTTATGTTCCTTGGATTTTTGGTGCACATAAACATACTGTTTCAGAGGAATGTGATCACAGCCATATATCCAACCATGACCATTCTCTGTGCATGGCATCTTGGTCATCTCACCTAAACTATCTGTGTTCAGTAACTTGCTCCATCCCTCCCTTCTCAGCACTAGGTACCTCCTGTTATGAGTGACATTGTCACCCCATAAGTCCTCTAAATCTGATAAACCTGAGACTAATCCTAGACCAGATTAGTGTCCTCTGTATCAATGTAGCCACAGTGTTCTGCCAGTTTGGATTTACAAACATCTCTGGAATTTACTCAGCAGCTTTATTCTCATTGCCTTGTGTTAGGCCTGACTCATCTCGCCTTGATGACCTTGATTCCAGTCCCTGCTCCAAATAATCTTTCATATACTGTCCATGTCATTTTTCTAAAATGCAAATATAACCCAGTTATTCCTCTTCTTGAAACTCTTCACTGGCTCCCCATTGCTTACAAAATAAAAATTCAGACTCCTTAGCAAAGCCTTCAGTGCTATGACCCCTGCATAGCTCTCATCTCATTTCTTATCTCTTGTGCCATCATGCCTCTTTTCATAAACTTTGGATCCGTATTCATCAGACAATGCCTCCACATTTTTGTGCCTTCTGTTCCCTTTTACTGGGGCTTATTCCCTCTTACTCTTTTTCCATTTTTGGCTAACGTCCACATGCCCCTCTGCAGTCACTGCCCCTCAGCTACCCAGAATTCTTTGTCTATCACATATCTGATCATCTTCTTGGGCACCTAACTTGGAGATCATTCTGCTGGAGGTTGGAAAAAGAGAAGAGGTAGTGAGGCATCCAGTAAGGGAAACGGAGGGTTATCTCAGCCACTGCCAACAAAAGCAGGAGGTGCTCATAGTGAGAGAACGCATCAGCCCTACATCACTGGAACATAGATGATGAATGGCCATCACCCTTTTCCAGGTGATCTAAGACTGCTCATTGGGTTTTATGACTTTTTAAAAAAAGCTCTGCCTTGTTCCGAAAAGGATCCCCCCAAATGAATGAGGGTACTCGAATAGAAATACGATAAGTGAAATAAAAAATTGGTGAAGAAACCGTGCAATAGTAAAAACAAAAGCAGTAACTTGAAACTGAGAGATACACACTATATAGAATGAATATCATGCCTTCATATATTTATTTGCTAGAAATGAGCCACATATTTAGCTCTAAGCAATAATCATCCCATTTAAGAGGGAAATGTGATCATTATCATAGATCTGTGCTTCAGAGTAGAAGCACAGTTATTCCTGGTATTGAGACCCGAAAGGCATTTCTTTAAGGACTGCATGAAATGTTAATATTAATTCAAGTTCACAGATCAGATATGGGGCCAAGCCTGGCAGGAGGAAAAAGCAGAGGGACTGGTTCTGTGTCTTCAAAGGCTATTGGGTACTTGGATGGCCCTATTGATGGGATAGTTTTCTCAGGCCCTTCAATCCCCTAGGTCTGGGGGCCAGTTCAGTCCAGACGTCAGATGTTCCTCGACCTATATTCTCTCCTGCTTTAAAATATTCCAGATTGAGTCCCCTTCTTCCTTAGTCTGAATCTTCTTTCCTAGTGTCTGATTTCTATTATTTTGCAGGGGATACAGCAATCAGCAATCATAGATATGTTTCTCTTGGAGTAGATTTATTTATTCAACAATATGCGCTGTGTCTGTTACTCTGATATACACTAAAGATGGCATAAAGGTATCTGGGAAGAAGATACTCCTGAGCAGGCATCTCCCCTGACCCATCCATCTATACACATCTCTTTCCATTTACTAACTTCATCCCAATCTCCTCATAGTACAGACAAAGATAGAAACAAAACTTTAAAATCTGATCCCTTTGTAGAATGTGTCTCGTTGGGCCTGTTTGTGTCCTCTGCGATTATAAAGGAAGACATACATCTCTAGGATTCCAGACCTATGAAGTGAATCTGCTGAGCCTGGAGGCAGGTGGACTGGTTCCCAAAGGTAGGTGAGCCAGTATCGTAGGGACCTCATTGGGGCTTCCTGCTGATGGACCTCCCCTGCCTGCTCTATCTTGGGTTGGGGTCTCAGGGCCTGTATGACAGATTTCTTCCTGCTCCTGGAGCCTTTATTTTTGCCCACAAAGTAGGCAGTAGGGATGGAGATGGTGACTATGGTTCTTATAAAAGTTGAGCTTTTTGAGGGTTTGCTTCTCTCCAGCATGATCTTGACTTTTCACCTTTTGTGACAGCAGTGGATGATCTGAATGGAGATATTTCAATCCTGGCATGATTGATGTGGCTGTTACATGTTGGTGGGGGTGTGGTGAGGACGAGTGGAATGCTGGGTAGTGAGGACCAATCCCCATTTTTAGAGCTCCTCCTGCTTTGATTGCCCTATATTAGCACAAACAAATAACAGTGGTCCTGAAGACCGTCCAGAAATTGATCTCTTGTAGCTGTTGTACTCATCTTCATCCTACTGTTAGTCTTGATGGTCCCTCTTATCCTAACCCATTCCAAACTGGTATCCTCATCCTATGTTGTGTATTCCAGAAGGGTTGAAATGCAGGTTGGAAATAGGCCTGCACGTCCTGCTGAGAGAATGACTGTCATTAGAGACTAGAGAGTTGAAGGTCTCTTTGTCCACATTATAGTGTCCTTGAGGGTGCTCCTCTACTTGCCTCTAGTTTAAAAGTTTTTATTATTCTTTGTTGGTCCATAAATTTGTGGTGGGTGTCCTGCTGCAGGGAAAACAGATGGTAATTACCACAATCTCTTATCGAAGAGCCTCTTCTATACCTGTTCAAGTTTGACCTCCTCTTCATTTGTATATGCATTTGTAATACATGTGCAGGTTCCAGTCTTTCCAGAGAGATTAAAGGTGAGCTGTAGGACTTCCATGAAGGAAAGGAAATGGTTTCTGAAATCTGGGGTTCCCCCTCTTTATCCTTACTCTGAATTCTAGTCACTTCCGAGTCTTGCCTGGGGCATATCCTTTTACACTCTCAGTATCCTTGAGAAGTCAACTAAAACTAAAGCAACAACAACAGAACAGCAACAAAAAAAAGACAAGAAAATCCCAACATTCTTTTAGTGCTTTTTTTTATAGTAGGCTGATCTCACCTCTGGTGATTTTGCTTCTGTGGTGGCACATTCAGGGTTGCTGAAGGAGAGATATTACTCTTTTCATGGCCACCAGCTTAACATTCTGATGCTGTACCCCAATTGCCCAGAAGGAAATCCTTGCTCCTCCTTCTATTAGTTAAGGGAAGGGTATGCATTTATTACTGGAGTTGGACTCCACACTAATTCTGGAGCCTGCTTTGATTTTTCCCCCCTCATCTCCCACTCCGGTCCCAGGGAGGCAGTGGCTTACATTATCACTGGGTATCCTTGTTCTTCTTTTGTCCCTGCAAGTACCCCTGCCTCCTTGGTCTCCTTACCCTTACCCACTGCATTCTTAGCTTTTCTTTTGTTTTCTCCCATCATCATGTATCTGGGAGGTTCCTGAGTACCATGAAGCTGCAATGAATGAATAAGCTCCTAGGCAATGAAGCTACTATGAGGCTACAGTGTCAGAGATTTCCATGGTCTTGTTTTATTGGGAATTGTGGATAAGAACATTGACTCTTGTTTTTGCCCCAAGTTAAAAAAAAATTATCAGGAAACCCAATTATCATTACCAGATTCAGCTGGCATTTGTCAGGCTGCTCTTAATTCCCTGCCAGTGGCAAAGAGCTATTGGGCCAGGCTCTACAGACTTGGCCAACCACCATCAGCAAGAAGGATTTTCATTTTTCATTTACTAATTTCCCTCTCTGTGCCTCAGTCTCTTCTTCTTTAAGCACAAGGAAGCTATTCTGACTGGTATCTAGTTAGTCACTCCCCTGTTTCTGCTTAATTAATGCATGGCTCTTATTTCTGTTACAAGAGTTACTTACACATATATACAGGCAGAGGTTGCAGAGCCAGGTTACGTTAGGGAGAAGTGCTGGTTGGTTAGGTTGTAGTTGGGAGTTCTGTGTTTCCTCAATTTGTTGTCCTCCTGAAGGTCAATAACACCATAGCTCCCTATGGCCCTTTTGGCTTCTTACTCTTTCTTTGAAGTGTGCATCATGGATTCTCCTCATTGTTTTCTTCTGAGAGAAAACTCAACCTAGTCATCTCCAGCTTTCCATGCCTTTCCCCACCCTATCGGACAGCGCCTTTGATCTCTTCATGATGCAGATGCTTCTTTGAACATCTCTTCATATTCAGAGACCAAGTAATCCTGGGATGAGCCCTTGTGGCTGGATGTTCTTGTCTCTTTGGCTGATATGTTCTTGGTGCTCAGACACTTGATTGACGGCGAACTCACAGATCAATAGAGAAGCATCTTCCCTCTCACTGACGTAGGCAGCAGCAGCAACACTTACTGGTCCTCAGGAGGATCACTCCAGTCACAGTGACCTGTGTTTGGCCCTTTCTCAAGAGTGTTTGACCTTCCCTGGAACTCTAGAGTGAGCTCAGAAGCGTACATACTTTCTGGAACATTTCTTTCCCCCTATCCTCCAAAGGAGAGTTATCCTATGGGCCTGTTTTCTTTTGTATGTTGTATGTTTATTGAATTTTTGTTTGTTTGTTCGCTTGCTTGGCTGTGGGGTTGGGGTGGTGGTGGTGATGTGTTGGGGTTGGGAATTGAATCCGGGTCTTCCATATGGCAGGCGAGAATTCTACCACTGAACTACCCTTAAACCCCCTACAGGTCTGTTTTTAATGTCTTCTATATAACTTCATTTAGGCATGAGTAGCTGTGTCTGTTTTGGGAAGAATGATCATGCTGGTCAACCTATTTTTGTCAGAGAATATGTAAATTTTGGTTCACAAGGGCAGAGGTTATCCCTGTTCAGTAACTTTCTCAGGTAACTCGATTCCTGAACTTATCTTCACAGTATAAAGTTTTTCCCCTTTGTTCTGACATTTTAATGAAAAGAACAAAAAGGCAAAATAACTCATGAAAATAATTGGCATCTTAATTCTCCATTTTCTTTTATATCTGATCATATGGAGATATGACTTTTAGGTAGTTATAAGTTATAATCATAGGTTGGGCACAATTTTGTTGTCTCAAAGTGTTGCATTAATCATTCTCCTGTATTATTATTGTCTTTTGCATGAATGTTTCTAATGACTATAAATATTTTATTGATAAATCATGACATTTTGGCTTCTTGCATTGCATGTGCACTTTTCTTTTGTGTATGTGTGTGTGTGCATGGCTATTAAAAATATTAAAATAAACAGCTTGTATATAGTGCTTTTTTCATTTAATTACATTCCTAGAGTTGGATTGCTGGGCCAGAGGGTGTATAAAAGTTTGGGATTTGAAACATTTTCTTTTTCAGAGTGGTGAGTCTGAATTTTTTCTTGTTTTTTTTTTTTTTTTAATTAATTAATTTATTTTACATGGGCAGGCACCGGGAATCGAACCCAGGTCCTCTGGCATCACAGGCAAGCATTCCTGCCTGCTGAGCCACCGTGGCCTGCCCTTTTTATTTTTTATTTTATTTTATTTTTCTTGGTTTTTTTTATTTACAGTTACCGGGAGTCAGTGGGCCTCTCTATCTACTGAGGGGAATTGGGGGACAGAATGTGTGGGTGGCCCAGAGCAAAACTGTTGAACAATTGATTTCTTTCCAAAACAGGCAAATTTGTGTTAACAAACCATGTAATCGGGGTGATTGCATAATTAAATTCCCTGACTTTTATTCCCCACATGTCATCTTTTCTTGACTCTTCTGTCTCAGACAACATGTACCTTTCACCTATGCATCTGAGAAATCCTTGGAAATGCTCTTATTGGTTATTTCTTGCTAATGGCTTAATAGGAAATAATAGTTCAATAATTCAGTTTAGCAAACCATGCATTCCTACCCTTTATTTCTTTGTCAAATTTCCCCCCCAAATAATAAATCCAATATTCAAGTAACTTTATGAAAAGTTAGAAAATTCTTAAGTATAAAGACACACATACCATTTACTCTGCAATGTAAATGATAATTTGGCTTAGAGATCAGAAATCTGGTTCAATTTAAGATTCCAAACTGAACATTGATATCAGAGTGGGAAAGTATGAAGTAGTAAGAGGGGCAAAGATCTGCATTTCCCACAGACCTAGGACTAGCACCCAACCAAAGAAGAAGCTGATCCTCAATGCAGATAGATGAGCAGCAGGCAACCTGTCGCCCTGCAGAGGGCCCTGGCAGGTAAGAGGTCATTGGAAGAGTCAGAATGAAGGCAAGGGGACTGCATCTTTCATTTCATGTTTTGCGTTTACTTCCTTTACCCCTGTGTCCCCTGACACAAGGAGAGAAGGAAAAGGTAACCTGTATAAGAAGGCCCACCTGGGATCTTGCTTGCCTAAAGCCTGTACTGTGCAGACATGGTGCATGGGAATTAACTATCCCCTTCCTCCTTCAGGCACTCTGAACCTCTTCAAAGACAAGACCAAGATGCCCATCAGATTATTCTGGAAGAGATGTAATAAATCTAGAGGTCAAACACCAAGATTTAAGAGATACTAAACCTTAGGGCCAGAGGAAGCTAGAGCAGGTTCCTCATGAACCTCTCACACAACTAATTTTAAAATATCAAAGCAGTTCCCAGTTTCTCAGGAAGCCTCCCTGGGAGATACTTCAGCAGAGGACTCACAGTCTGCAGTGTCTCCAAGCTGATTTAGAATATTAGGGGCATCAACCCATCTACTTTCTTTCCCTCAAAATGGATGGTAGGAAGATTTTCTCAGTGATCTTTATACCTCTACAAAGGAAGGCCCAGCCTAGGATTGCTCCAGTTGCACTTTTAGATTGCAGGTAATTACCCTTTTGTAGAAATGGCCACCATGCCAAGGATTGGCTTTGTTCATCTAATTGACATGTTAAATTTTTTTCCATTTCTGCTACCTTGTAGATCCTTAAATATACATGTAGATGTTTGTACAAATAAGTGTCTATTTAATGTCTATATAACCCTGACAGAAGGCATCATGCTAAAATTTGGAGATTGTCTTCATAATACGTCCAGGAGTACCTAGATGGTTTGAGTGGTGAGATGTAACAAGAATCATCGTATTCTGTAAGCAACCTTCTTTTGGTTAATGAACTTTTGTTTCTGCTGCTTTGGGTGAGGGGCTTTGTGATTTGTCTGTTATCTGCAGATGCTAGGCAACCTAGAAACAATCCTGTGTAGTGGTTATTACCACAAGGATCCTTTCTACTTAGCTCTTAATATTTGTTAATATTTAGCATGTGCTTACCAAGTCTCTTCTACCTGGAAAATTGTAGTTTTCATGGTAATTTAATGCACTATTTTTGTTATCCTCATTTTGTAGATAGGGAAACAGCACTGGAGAGGTTAATCAACCAACTTGTCCAAGTCTCTTGGCTGGGATTAGTTCTCAAAAATTAAAGTATGTATATTGATTAAATATAGGCACTTGAATTCCAAAATTTGATTCCCTAAATCACTACAGTGTGAGAACTCTCAGGAAATTAAACAAAGTAAGTAGGATGCAGAAGGAGGCACATATGTATGCAAAGTTTAGATCTAGGAAAATTTTGTTTGAAGGAAGACTTATTTTGAGTAGCCTTTTATAGTGTGCATTGGACTTGTGAGTGACAACCAGAGTTACCTGGAGTCAGCAAGATCCCATAGTTTTGAATGGAGGATCCATGGAGGGATGAAGCAGGCGACAGCAGTTTTGAATGGGGGATCCATGGAGGGATGAAGCAAGTTCACTAATGATGAAAATCACAGCTAGCATTTAGCTCTCGGCTATGCATGCTACCGAAACCCTTATATACAGAATCTTAATCCTTTTGTTAGTTTAGGAGGCTACTACTGTTACAGATAGGAACAGACTTAGAGACTGAGTAACATTCTCAACATCACTTAGTTAACAAGTGGCAGAGGTAGTCTAATTCTATTGCTCCAAATTAACTACCACTCTCCAATGACTTTAGTCTTTTTCTTCATTTTACTTCTAACCCAGGCAAAAAACTGTCATGGTTTCAGTTAGAATAATTGGCAGTGATAGATGAACAGGAGATCTCTGTAGGAAGATACCTTCTTAAGTGCGTTTGGAAATCCTGAGGGGTCCTCATTGAGAAGGAAAGCTAATAATGAATGTTATTTTTACAGTTTTTGTTGATTCAAGTGAAATTCTCTTGAATACTTTGATATGGGTATAGTTTCAAACTGGTGAAAGTATGTTATCTACTATTGAAGTAATTAATGTTCAGGCATTTAAATTAAGGAAAAAAAGAAAAACTCAGAGCATTGAAGGAAATTGAATTTATATTTGCAAAATGGATTCCTGCAGTGTATTTATCTTTTCTGGGCTCAATGTCATTATAACCAAATTATCTGAGCACACTCATATTTTATACAAATGGAATTTCTTACCTCATTAATATAATGAAAGTTACATCCAGAGCTAAAATGCATAGACTCTACTTTTGGTGCCCTTTGAAGCCCCAGTCGTATTGTTGAAAACAAACTTGTTGGGACCTCCTTAATGTGCCTTTGATTTTAAAAGGTATTCATAATCTGGTCTGCTGTTTTTACCTTGGTTGTTTTTCTAGGGCAAGTTAAATCACTTAACGGTACTATTTGGCCTACTAAATGTGATTATTGTCTTCCTTAAAGAGTTTCCCGGTACTGTGTATTTAGAAAGCACTTATTTCCACTTGTCACTCAGTGAAGCCTTCTATGAGAATTGTAATTATTTGGACAGGATAGATACTAAAATCTTACTTTATTGTAAAAAATAAGAAGCATTGATTCTACAAGTATAAAATCACCATGTAGTTCTAAAGTACTCTATAGTTTATAAAGCATTTGGACTAAAATAATTGATTTTGAGGCAACAATTCTAGGGAGGTTAAGCAGTGTGTTCAAAGGGCACATAACTAATAAATGTGAAGCTCAGGATTGAAATCCATGTCTTCTCAATACCGATGTTAGTAATAGTTATTACTAATATCATCCCTACAAAAAGCTTTGGATAATTACTAATATTAATACCAATTTAAAAATATCATTGATGGAAATAGTAAGCAGCAATGAAAAAAATAACCTATTGATATTTGTGACAACTTGTATAGATCAGATATATTTGTATCTGAGCCAACAAAGTCAGATACAAAAAAGAATATGCATAGGAGTCTCTGAAAGTGAAGTTAACAAAAATAGGCAAAACAAACCTTCCACTTCTAGCCAAGATGGAGTAAAGAGGACTAGATTTACCCTCCCATCTGAAATAACTAAAACTCAGACTGGTAAACCAATGGTTTTCTTTCTTTCATTTTTTTTTTTTTTTTTTTTTTTTACATGGGCAGGCACCGGGAATCGAACCCAGGTCCTCTGGTATCGCAAGCAAGTATTCCTGCCTGCTGAGCCACCATGGCCCACCCACCAATGGTTTTCAACACCTTAGACATCAGGCAGTGAAAGACAGCTATCCTTGAAAAGTAGGAGATCCCAACAGCCTCAGTCTGGAAAGGCTTAGCAGCACAGGGAAGGGGAATGCCCAGTGATGTCCCTGATTAGAAGGAGATGGAGCTGAGAATTCAGGAGGTCAAAGTAGCAAGAGTTCACAGTTCCAGAGTATAAGTGAGGAAAGAGCTGGTAAGAGAAAAGTCCAGAGGTTCACAGAGAGTCCCTCTGAGTCTTCAGCTGAGTACTAATTAGCCCTTGCATATAAGGTAAGAACCACCTAAGAAGATTAGCGGGAACCATCCTTGGTGCTCACTCAGGACGAGAATGGTTTCTGTCCCCACTACCCTGAATATAAAACTTCACAATTCCCAGGGCACGGGGTAGAGAATTTACACAAAAGGGTGTTACTTTAGTAGTTAAGAAAATAGCTGTAGCCTAAATGCTGCTCTGGTCTCACTTAAATAAAGCTTAAAAACAAGACCCAAAAGAATCAAACTCTGCTTCCAAATAGCTTAATCAGGTCCCAGAAGAAAACTCAAGAATATTTACTAAAAAAGCCCCACAAAATCCAGTGCATAACATGAATAAGTTCACAATATCTTGCATCCCCCCCAAAATTATTAGGCATGGAAAGACACAGGAAAATATAACCCTTAAAGAGAAAAACCAATCAATTGAAACTGATACAGAAATGACACAGATGATAGAATTAGACAAATTACACGTTGCTGTAACCATATTCTGTACGTTCAAGAAGCTAAAGGAAAGATTAAGCATGTTAGAGACATGGCAGATAAATAAAAGACCTCAAATAGGCAAAACTAATATAGTGATAGAGATCAGAATGTTTACTCTTGAGGATATTAATGGGAGAAGGCCTGAGGATGACTTCTGAGATGCTGAAAATGTTGTATATATTGATATGGGTGGTTTTAGATGCATATGTAAAAATCCACTGAGCTGTACGTTTAAGATGTGTATACTTGAGAATAAGTTAAACTTCAAAGGATCACATACTATCTGGTAACTGTTTGCAAAGCAGGTCAATCTATATGAATAAATATCTTTTATTCCATTGGATGGACCAAAGTGGATGTGTGTTCACAAGAGTCTGTAATCTAATTCCTATTTGAAAATCTCTATGATGCAGTTAGCTTCTATCTACCATCACACTAATCCCAACTGGTAAGTGAGGGCAGGATTCATATTAATTGCTCAATAAATGTTTTGTTGATGGCCATTATCTCTTGCCAGGTTTTGTCCTTGAAGGTAGGAGATGGAGAGACATGGAAAGAAAATCAGTGTGTTTTGTTTTAGGCATTCAGGAGTGGAGATATGAAAAGAGAGTCTGACTTTGCAAGAATAAAGATGCCTGTTTTCCCAGGAAGTCCATACCTGTGGTACAGAATAAACATCATCAAGAAATTAAGTTTTTAACCTAAATAAACTAACCATCTACTTCAAAGAGATTGAATATATGGGGATAAAGGGAAAAAGAGGACTGGGATATTCTCCATCCTTACATGGGAATCCCAAATATCAGTAAAAATAGACTTCCATTGTTTTTTCTCTCTCTCTGGATCATCACCACTGATGCAAGCCACTGAGGAAATATTTCTCAATAGGTAATTCATCTAAGGTGCTTATTTCCATGATTTTCAGGGAAATCCTGAGAAGTCTGTTCTGGAGTATTCTACCTCTGTAATCAATTTAATACAGATATAAATTCTAGATTAGAGATACCTCTTACATTCAATTCCAAACCTCCTCACTTTAAGCAATGTAATGGGTCAAGTTATAGATCTGAGAGCAAGAAGCCAAATTTCTTTCCCCATAAAGGAGAGACGTGGTGGATGGGGAGAACTCCTCATGGGGTTTCTTGGAGATAGAGTGAGTTGTTTCTGAATATTGTTATTAAATGGTAATCCTCATTCATATCCCAGTATAGAAAGGGATATTTGATATTAGCGTGACTTTTTTTTTTTTTAATGAATTACAGTAAAGCTTTACATTGGAGTATTCGACAGGAAGCATTCTCTATGCATTGTGGTTTTTTCCTGACAGTCGAAAGAAGAGCCTCAGCAGTGGCCAAAAAGGGAAGAAAATGAAAGCACCAGATGATTGTGTTTAAACTTTTTCTCTGACTGTGTGCCAGCATTACTCTGGAAACAGAAGTGGTGGTCAAAGTGCAGATTGTTTTGTTTTTTCAGTAACCCGGGAAAATACTGGGATCCAACTCTGGGGAATCACCCAGATAGGGTAAAAATAGGGTTGCGGTAATAGGGATCTGTACTTCTCTGATTCTGTCCATTCCCCACTAATCCTACAGGAATCTTGCCCCTGTATTTCTCCTTACATATTCAGGATGTTCCTGAGGGTATTGCTGCGTGCTCATGACAGTAATTTTTTTAAAACTTACTTTATTGTGTCTATCAATTTTTTCCCTTTCCTCCTCTGTGTCTGATATTATCATCGAAGCTATTGTGGTGGATGGATAGATTATATCGAAGACCATTTAATGGTCTCCTTGCCCTTTGCCCTGTAACATATTAAGTTCCTCCTGCTCTATGGCTTGGCCATGTGTCTTCCTTTGGCCAATAGGACTTATAAAGTACTTCGATGTTTCTGCTTCCTCTCTTGCTCCTCTGCCTCTTTTTAAAATGCAATTTTATTGAGATATTTTCATATACTATATGATCAATCCAAAGTATACAATCAACGTCTCACAGTATCATCATGTTGTTGGGCATTCATCATCACCATCAATTCTAGAACATTTTTGTTACCCCAGAAAAAGAAATAAAAATTAAAGAAAGCCAAAACATCCCAGATGCCTCTTATCCCCTCCCCCTTATTATTGACCCCTGGTATTTGTGTGGTAAATTTGTTACTGTTAGTGAAAGAGTGTTAAAATATTACTGTTAACTATAGTCCATAGTTTGCAATAGGTACATTGTCCCCATATACGCCCGTTATTAACTCCTTGCAATAATGTCATATGTTTTTTCTAGTTCATGAAAGAACTTTTTAATATGTGTACTATTAATCATGCTTATCATTCATCATAAGATTCACTGTGTCATGCATTCCCATGTTTTAACTTCCAGCTTTCCTTCTGATGACACGACTCTAACCTTCCCCTTTCCACCACATTCAGCCACAATTTCATACTGTTAATTTTACTCATAATAACATGTTACTGTCACCTCTATCCATATCCATATCCAAATGTTTAAGTTCAGCCTACTTAAAATTTCTGCACATAATTAGAAACCACTTCCCAATCTCTAGCCTCGTTCTATAACCTGGTAACCCGTATTCTAGATTTTATGGCTGAGTTTACATATTATAATTAGTTCATATTAGTGAGATCATACAATATTTGTTCTTTTATGTCTGACTTATCTCACTTAATATAATGTCCTCAAGGTTGATCCATATCGTTGGATGCTTCAGGACTTCATTCCTTCTTACTACAGAATAATATCTCACCGTGTGTATATGCCACATTTTGTTTATCCATTCTTCCACTGATGGATTTTTGGAATGTTTCCATCTTTTGGCAATTGTGAATAATGCTGCTATGAATATCAGAGTGCAAGCGTCTGTTCATGTCCCTGTTTTCAGATCTTCTGAGTATATACTGAGTAGCGGATTGCCGGGTTGTAAGACAACTCTGTACTTAACTGAGGAATCACCAAACCATCCCCCAAAGCAGGTGTACCATTTTACAGCATTTGCCATGAAAATATGCCCAGGCTAGTCTCGTGGCAGATTAGAGACCAAGCGGAATGTATAGCTCAGTCACTCTAGCTGGGGCCAATCTGAGAGTTCACTTGAAGCCCCAGAATGCAGATGTGTGAGGAGGTCTAACTAAGAAGAGCCAATCTGAAGCAGACCAACACAACTTTACCATTAACTCATAAGGTAAAAAGAAATGTTAATTGTTTTAAGACACTGGGTTTTGTGGTTGTTTATTATGCAGCTTTGTTATAGCAATAGATAACTGATATATTTGCCAGTGCCATGAATTTCTTTGAGACAGCCCCTCATCTGTTTCTCTCATTTCATATGTTGTGGCTCATGGTTCAGATTGTTGTTTCCTTTATGAGTTCCAATTTTCATCTCAAGTAGGGGAAGTATCCTTCAGCCTGCCCCTCAAAACATGGTTTTGTGCATTATCTAGAGGCTTGGCTTTTTTTTTTTTTAACATTATGAACTATCTAAAAAATAAAAGTATAGACAATCCTATAACAGGCTTCAGTTCTGTCTTTTTACCATCCAGAATTATCAAATTTGTTTCTACTTTGTCATTGATTTGCTAATTGTGCTGGTTTGAAGTTATTATGTACCCCAGAAAAGCCATGTTCTTTACAAAGATATCTTTGAATTTTTTTAATATGAATTTAACTAATATAGAATTCTTGGTAAACAGATATTTTCTGTCCGCACACTGGAGATGTTACACTATTGTCTTCTGCTATCTATTGTTGTTGATTAGAAGTCTGCTTTCAGTCTAATTGGCATACTTTGTGAGTCATTTTTTCTAATAATATTTTCTTTTTATCCTTAATATTTTATATTTTCAATAGATGTTTTCATGTGGATTTGTCTTTATTTATCCTGCTCAGCTCTCACTTTTAATTTTCCTGTATTGTTTCTCTGCTATTCCTCCTTTTTCCTTCTCGAACCTCCTATTCGATAAGTGTAGGTATATGTTGAATCCTTTTAATCTACACGCTATGTCTTCTCTTTCATATTTGTGATAACTTTATTTTACTGTGCAACATTTGAACTGATTCCCTTTATGGACTATATTACAATTTGCTATTATTCTCTTTACTGTCTTTGACATTTATTTCATCTGCATTTTAAATTTCAGTAATGCTATAGTTCATTCAATATTTCTTATTGGTCCTTTTTTGCTATATATATAATTGTTTCATTTCTTCCTTTTTTGTTTATTTATTTTGCATTTTTTCTTTTTGTTTTTATTTCATAAAATAATATTATTTCTTCTTAATAGATTTATTCCTTCCTTGGTATCTTTAAGTATATGTAATCTTATTTTAAATTTATTTTGTGATTACCCCATTACTCTCATTTGGAGGGGTGGGGTAGGTTATTGATAATCGTTACTGATTTTGTTGGCTCTCTTGGCGTTAGTTTTCCCCTGGGTTTTGGAACTCTATTTACAGGCTTATCTTGAGTTAGTATTTTCCTCTTCTCTCTGAACTCTTCCATGGTTTTCTTCACTGGGTTTCCTGGGTCTCATCTGCCAACAGGCCTATACTGATGGTTTAGTTCTCTTGTTCTATTAAAATCTTGAGGACTTCCCATATCCAATCTATTTCAAGCTCTCCAAGACCCCTTGCTCCACATCCATTGACTTGCTGGAAGACCTTTTGAGACTCAGTGTATAGTTATACTCATGGTTAAGGTTTATTACAGCCAAAGGATACACAAGAGGTTTAGCAAGGGAAAAAGACACAGGCAGAGTCTGGATAAGTCTACACATAAGCTACCTTATGTTCTCTCCCCACCACAAGAAGATATACCAAGTGTGTTCCTTTCTCCAGCAGTGAAAAATATAGAAACGTGTGTAATATTTCTGCCTAGAGAGTCTGTTAGAGACCCAGTCCTGGCATTAGTTTTCTAGGGCTTTCATAACAAATTACCACGTGAGGCTGAAAGCAACAGAAACTTATTCTCTTACAGTTCTGGAAGCTAGAAGTCTGAGATGAAAGTGTTTCGGGTTTCTTCTGGAGGCTTTACGGGAATTTCCATGCCTCTTTCCATGCCTTTTTCACAGCTTCCAGTGGCTGCTGGTAATAGCTGGCTTTCTTGGCTTGTAGATGCTCTGCCTCCACCATCACGGCCACCTGCTCCATGTGTCTCAAATCTCCCTCTATCTTTTATACCTGTCGTTGGATTTAGGGTCCACCCTAAATACAGGGTGATAACTTCATCTCAATATCCTTGAGTTAATTACATCAGCAAAGTCTCTTTTTCCAAATAAGTTCACATTTACAGGTTGTGGGGGTTAGGACTTGGACAGGCATTTTTTGGGACCACTATTCAATCTACTACAGTGCCTGAGGTTTTTACTGGGGGACTGATCACAATGTAGGCATCCTCTGACTAGCATGTATCAAAATTCCAGACTCCCAGAAGGGAAGCAGGTATTCACCATAAATGACATTATTCGTACAGTCTAGGCACAGTGAAATACCCTTATCAGTTAGGGAATGATTGGAGTGTGAAATTCCCAGAGCCAACATGGGTCAATCTTGCAAGCAGGCCCTCCTAAGGACAACAGCTTCAGACCTGTATGTTAACTCTTTTCTCTGAGTTCATCCCTTTAGCCCTTAGGCAAAACAACTATGTTTACAACAAAATTATCATTAGACCCCTAGTAACCAACCTGGGACCAATCTGCAGTATTGACCTCACACATGTCCTCCAGGGGTCCTGGATTTAGCCAGTTAAAACAAATCCCATTAACCCTAAAGGTCTGTCTTAGGAAGACTGATGACTTCTCATATAATGTGCCCTATCCCAATTTACAGCACTTGGCAGGAACCACAAGTTAGGAATTTATCAGTAGTATAGAGCCAATCAGCAGCTCAGCTTCAGATGGCCCCATCAGAGAACAAGCCCTTTTCCATGGGTACTTATAGGTAACTCAGACAGTCTACCCAGCATCCATGATGTTTTTTACCCACTGAGGGAAGTTCTTAATCTGCAACAGGCCTATATTCTGAATCATGTTCATTGAATAAATTGATGTCTGATTTTAGTTCATATAGCTAGTGCTATGACTGAAATACCCATAGCAGACAGTATCAGGCTTCAGCTTAGGGTCTGGTCCAAGCAAGTAGGATCTGTGAATTCAAGATTAAAAAAAAAACAAACCCCAAAACAAAAAACCAAAAGTACAGTGCTTTTTTCTTGCAGTCATAAAGCCAAGGCAATGCACAAGACAAAGCCAAGACACAGACAGCTGTGTTCAAAGACCGAGTGACAAGGCTGCTCTAAGCCCTTTTACTTTTTAACTTTGACTATCTTACTGTCCAAATTGACCCACTCTAAAATATGCATATCAGGCTGAAATATCATCCTCTAAGGGACAGACATTTGATTTCAACAAGAGCTCATTAGCACACTAAAAACTGCTTTTCAAACTCCAAAAGTATATTTCCATCTGACGATTGCCTCTCTTTTCATGTCTCCCTTTTAAAATTCCAATAGGATGACATCATAGAAAAAAATCAGATTTGTTCTGTTTTTAATACTCAGGATTTAAATTTCAATTCTCCTATCATGGCAGAGAGCAAGAGACTTGGGCTCACTAACATTTTTAATTTTCAGCTTTCCCTGATTGGGATAATCCCTTTAGCATTTATAAAATAAGCATATGACATTTTGCATCAATTTTTATCATTCACAGGTACAATAGCCACAAAATTCAAAGCTGCTTTTAAAAAAAATCCCTTTTTAAAAATTTGCCTCAAGCCCTAGCAATAATTCTAGCATTTGTAGGGTTAAAGTTATAGCTGCTGAGATGATTCCAGTTTGGTTAACACTGGGAAGGTGCAGCAGTTAGGCTTGAGTTGTTCTGCTTTTTTTTCTCCTGCTTGGAGGAGAGAGCAGTTAAACTAATTTTTGTTTTCTTTGGCCCATCCAAAGCCCACTAATGGGAATATTTGAGTCCTTTCTCCTTCTACGCAGAGGAGAGCACAAAAAGCAAAGGCATCAAGTGGGCTTCTCGTTTTCATTCCACTTTAGCTAGCTTGGACAAAAGAAGCTAGGATATCCAATAAGCCAGTTATCTTGGCTCTATCATTTTCAATTGCCAAAGGTAACTTTTACTTCTCATAACAGATAGCACTGTTATGAGACACTGCTGTGTCACAACATGGGAAGCTTTACACTCACCCAGGCACTAGGGTTGTTATATCCCCTTCCCCTCTTTTCCAAAATGATATGCAGCCATATTTCAGTGAGTTGGAGTCACTGCAGCAAATCCCACCATGGTTTTGGGGATCCTCAAGACCACCTGTGTGTTTAGACCTTCTTTAGTAGAATTCATGGTTACGGTTTATTACAGTGAAAGAAACATGACAGGATTGTCAAGCAGGGAAAACACGAGAGTCTGAAGAAATTCATTCACAGGCTTCTGTAGGCTCTCCCTCCCATAAGGAGACAATGCACATGCTCATCACACTAGGAACGAAACATCTAATATCATGGGTAGTGCCCAGAGAGCACATTAGAAAATCAGTATTTAAGACCTTTTATTGGGAGGTTGATCATGTCGGTGCCTTCTGCCTACCACATACCCAAATCCCAGACCTCCATAAGGAAAGCAGATTTTCACCATCAGTTACATCATTTGTCCAATGAGATGTCCTTATCAGTTAGGACATGGTTTTAGTGCTTAATTCTCAGATGTCACCCAAGCCCCAACCTTGTAAGTAGGACAGAGAGCCAGGGACCTACTGTGTAACTCTTTTCTTCACGCATTCACTGAGTCAGGAGGTGGCACAACCCAGATCACAACTGAGAGACTGGATCTGCCTCAGCTTTCCCTAAACTTCTTGGAAATGCAGCTATGTTATGCAGAATATAGTGTCAGAGGGGTGCTCAACAAAACATTTTTTACTCTTTTTTCAAGGCAAAGGAGTCCCGCCATAGCTGTTGATTGTGAGCACAGAGACCAGCGAGGTCCCTTGTGATGTGTAGTGGAGGAGAGGGGATTTTTATCTGACCGCTGGCAGCCTCTGACAGACTTCAGATCTAGAGCCCAGAGGGTCTGTGGCTTCAATCCCACTTACTGCTTTGTGTTCTAGTTTCCTTCTCTTCCATGAAGGTATGACTATGTGCTTTATATTTTCTTTTAAATAATGTTACCTATCATTGCTGTTGTTGGGAGCAAAGCATGATGGGGAGCGGAAATTTAGAGTGTAAACTTATGTCACTTTAGCCAAAAGTTCTCCTTCTACTTTTATGCACATTATTGCAGCTTTTGAAGACCATCAGAAATAACTAGTAAATCCTGATTTGGAAAGGGGTTCCAGAAGTTCTTTTGATAAGCTTCCCACTCAAATGCAGGAATCTCACCAATACATTCTTCATAGATTATTATTCAATCTTTAAAACCTTGTCAAAAAGTAGCCCATTCTTAAAAAAGAAATAATCATTCCATTACAGGATTATTCTATTTGTTAGAAAAAATTTTTATCTCAAGCTGAAAACTTTCTCACCAGCTGTAATCCATTGCTCTTGGTTTCTTTTGATATGTACAAGTATATCTTCTCTCATATGTATTCAGTAATTTGAAAATAATTGTCAAGTGGCCTTTTTTGTTTCTCCTTTTCTAGTTCCTTCAACTAATCATCATAGAAATGTTTCTGGATACTTGTATTTTGGTTATGTTTTTCTGGATGCTCTTGAGTTTGTGTTATTCTTAAAACCTGGTATTGAGAACTGAACATGACATTCAGGTAAGGTGTGACTGGCTTGTGCTTAGTAATTTCTGCTATTGGTGATTCTCTGACCTATACACTACATTTTTTTAGAGTTAGATTTATTTTTTACTTGTAGCCTTTTAAACTAACTACACAATTTTATATTATTTTTATGAACTCAAATCTCCTTTTGGCTTTTTATTTGTTAAGAAAGCCTGCCAAGCTAGGTGTACGGAAACAACTAATTTTTTTAACCCCCCAACTCAGAGATTTAGAGTATTTATCATTATTATAATTGTTATTTTATCTTCAGTAGCTTGTTTAACCCTGACAAGATAATTTTGAACTTTGATTCTGTCTCTTGTCATTTTGCCAGCTTTGTGTCATCTGAAATGTTGCCAAATTTGCCAATCTTAGATTTTGAATTGATTTGAAGTTGCTGGCATGGTATGTTGCAAATGACATAACTGAATGGATCTTTCAATGTGGTATTTTTGTTTTAAAGACAGAAACACCATTAGTGATCATTGTTCTTCTATTAGTCTACCTGTCTTTTTTTGTATTTTAAAGGTAAAATTTCATAAAAGTTCGTTGTTTCTGCCATTTTTCTTCTTTGTACTTTCACCATAGCTGCTTTTACTACCATCCTCCTTAAGATACCTCTGACTGTTTTAGGTGCACAAATACTATAAAGCTAAAAACTTTCAATATATATTCTTAATGAAGGATGAGATTACAAAACACTGTTTATTTAACCATCTACAAGTGAGTTCAATTTATTTCCACCACAGAATTTTATTGGCAGTTGGCTCCAACAATTATGTTTACCAAAAGCACAAAGTATTAATAGAAATTATCCCTCCTTCCCTCCCTCAGGTGGACTGGTGCGCCTTTTTTCTCTGTAACTCTGTTAGCTAAATTGTACATCAGCGTATTCCAAATTTTCTAAAGCAAATGAAATGTGTAGTAGAATGATAATTGAGTGAGAGAACTGTCATTGGACAGTAACATGAAAAGAGCATCATGCCTTTAATATTCAAACGATTTCAAATGCTGGCAATGATCAGAAAACATGTCAAAGAAAATGAGGTTTTAAATGTACCTACATTTGAGGCCTTTAAGAAGTAAAAGTTTCTTGGTAAGGCATAAATAAACACTACTGGCTGACAGTTTCTGTTATATTATGGCAGTGTACCAAAAAGTATACTCGAGATGGCTTTTTAATCTCAGCTCCACATGTGGCAGAATGATCAACTGAAAATTTAATTTTTCCTCCTAATATTCTCCCCTCCCTCCAGTCTCTCTCCATCTTCAGCACTTAGGGGACCTTTTGTTTTTCTTCTTCTTTGGGATTTTGTTACTTCCAAATTTGGTACTCTGGAGATTTTGCCAGATTCTGCCTCCTGTAAAAGCATAAGCCCTTTGTAGAGATAAATGCTGGGTGTTTCAGAAGCAGGAAAGGAAAGGGCAAAGGCTTCTGAAGGTCAGGAGAGAGAAGATATTCATCCTGCTTGAAAATAAGAGAGGCTGTGAGGGTCCTCAGGTTGCCTCCTGTGAGTAGGTACCATTTGGGGCAGCAGCATCTGAAGAGGCCTCAGGGTTATTGAGTCTGTGCAGGGAAGGGGGTGGGGCTGGGCAGGTAGAGCCCTGGGCCCCAGATGTCCAGCCTCCACCCAGATTTCAGGAATCATACATGGCACAAAAACAGAGGCTGCTGGACTTCAAGGAATGACTGGCCAATGTGGATGTCAGTTATGACTGGAGATTAAACATCACCTTTTCTTGTTATCTGGACACCACAAAACATCTTAGATTCTCTTGAAGGCCTGGAAGGGGAGGAAACCTCAAGAGTGAATGAAAATTTCCCTTGGTTCTGGTGAGATGGGTATCTGGGTCTAAATCAAGCTGTTGAAAAGAAAATAAAGTGATGTTTATAGTACACCTCAGTTTGTGGAGTATGATAAATCCACAGTGAACTTAACATAAATATCTCAAGATCTCTTGAAGTATTGATTTACTAAAAAGCAGAGAATCTCCAAGCAAACTGTGGCTTGCGAGGAGGAAGTTAACATGCATTGCGTGCTTACTGTATATTAGGTCTGACACATTGAATTTCATTGGCTTAATTTGCAGAGGACTTATTAGATAGGTATTATCCCTATATGACCACTGAGGAAGCAGGTATTTTAGTCTTCTTGGCTGCTCAAGCAATACCATGCAAGTGGTTTGGCTTAAACAATGGGAATTTATTGGTTTGTGGTTTTGCTAACTGGAGATCGATATCAAGGCTTCATCAAGGAGATGATTTCTTCCCAGGGACTGGCATTCTAGGGCTGGCTGCTGGTGATCCTTGGTCCTTGGCTCCTCTGTCACGTGGCAGTGCACATGATGGCCTGTCCTGGTCTCTCCCTTCTCTTCAAGTTTCCATTGACCTTCAACTTCTTGCTTCCTGTGGCTTTCTCTCTCTCTCTCTCTCTTTTGTAGGCTGTGTGGTGGGGGTCACATTTCATTCTCTTTTCCATGTGAGTATCTCATTATTGCAGCACCATTTGTTGAATTATTACTATTATTTTTGAGGTAAATGCACAGACTGGGTATCAAACCTGTGTCTCCCACATGGCAGGCAAGAATTCTACCACTGAACTACCCTTGCAGCCCCTAGTGCCTTTCTCTTTATCTGCCTGAATTTTATTCTGCTTAATACCATCCTGATTGAGTTGGGCCACACTTTAATTAAAGTAACCTATCAAAAGGTCCTGCTTAAAATGGGTACACACCCAAAGGAATGGATAAAGTTTAAGAACATTGTTTTTCTAGAGTACATAGCTTCAAACCACCATGCAAGGTAAGAGTTGATTAAATGTTTAATATATTCTTGTATTATATATCAATGTATTACTAGATTCTTGTACATCTAGTAAGTGGTGGAGCTAATATGAAACTCCAAATCTGGAACATTCCAAGGCTTCCTTGTAATGTTTGTATATTCCGTGCCTGATACATGATAATTACTTTGGCTACTTTACAGTCAATTCACAAATCCTATCCTCTTGTTTTTTCTCTACCTTGCTTTTCCACATTAGAGAGATTAATCCTGGACTCCTACATGTTACTGGGAAAACCTGAGCTGGCTTCTTGGGGCTGGTCACAATTTAGCCTTCCCTTGGCTGGCAAACTTTCCCCACGTGCTTTTGATCTAACCCTCAGCACCTCCCTTTCATTCCTTGGTGACCCATGATAGATCCCGAGCAATGCCTCGGCTTACAGACCTACAGTGTACAGTCTTTAAGTCTGGGCTGTGACAGCAGATGGGATGGTTTTAGTTAAACTGCAACCTATGTGGGAATAGGAAAATGAAACATCACTGTATTCTTCACAGATAACTTCAATGGGAAATCCCTTTCAGAGGATGAAAACAGGAGAGGATGGAAGAGAGTATAGCGGTGGCTTTTTCCTTTTTTTCCAAAGTGAACAAATTTGCCATTCTTGTGACAGCCATTTAATTTATGCAGCTAAAATCTTTTTCATGAATAGCAAGAGCTTAAAGTTCATTCATCTTTCCCAACCCCTTCCCCATCCTTCCCATACACTGTTCAAAACCCGGAGGTTTGATCTGCTGATGCATTAGTAACATGGGTCCACAATGTATGGCGGAAGGCAGGGCACAGGGTTGCTGAATGTACTATTTGAAGACAGAAGAAAGGGAAACAGTGGCTTTTTAATGAGGCAGGGAATACATAAATTAAGTAGGAAAACCTGCTTCTGCGATCCGTTTGCAAATATTTGAGTTGGCTAGGTTGCCTTATTTAGGAAGGACTGATTTCTTCTTTTCTTTGCCCATCTCTGGGGCTTCATCCAAACTTGCTCTTTCAGACACATGTAGTTAGCCTTTCCTTCCACATGAAACAAGCATTTGAATCACTCTTCCCACAGTAAGAGCTTTTAAAATATCACGCTAGCTGCTGGCATTATCACTGCTGGTGCTGGTGCACAGAGAAGTTGCTATGCTTTTGTTTGTGCCCCTGGCCTCCCAGCTGCCACTCTGGAAAGAAGAGAAATTTGTATCCTCCTCTGGAGGTTCTGGAAAATCAAATAGGAGGAAACAGGGAATCAGGTAGCATGAGATGATGCCACTCAGCTGGCAGGCTTTTGAATATGCTGTATGTCAACCACTTTCTGGAAACATGGCTACAAACAGGGGTGGCCTGGCAATCTTTCCATACACTAAAATTGTGAAGGGAATCTTTTGCTTTATATGTTTTTAAAGCTTTAAAAATTATGTCAGTATTACATGATTACTTAAGAAAAATTACAATATTCAGATGAGCAAAATCCTGTCAGAGGCCTCTCACGCAGAGTCGAACTTAGCATGTATTTTGGCATTTAAATTTTAAGACTTTATCCCATATACAAATATGCACATTCACATTCAAGCATACATTATAAAAATGAAATCAGAGCACACATATTGTTTTAAAAATTGTTATCTTGACCATTATTGAAAAATCCCTATTAAGTAAAACCTAATTATTGGGCATTTAGATTTTGTTTTTTCAAACAATCATGTAATAGACACCATTTTTTCATTTTTTCCTTGGCATGTGACCAAGTATTTTATCTGGTGGGATTCCTAGAATTCATTCTTTTCAAAAGGTTCTTTGATTAAAGTGTACTTGCTAATTCTTGTTATAGTAAGGTCTTTATCAGTTACCTATTCCTGTATAAAAAAAAACCCCCGAAATTCAGTGACTTAAAACAATAATAATTTATTTTGCTCATAAATCTGCAATTTGGATACAGCTCAAATTGTCTTCTCAGGCTTGTCCTTGCTCAGTGTGGTGTCAGTTGGGGAGATTGACCAGGATTGAAGGACTTTCAGGATGGCTTAATCACCTGTCTGGCCAGCTGGTGGGTGGTAGGGGGTCAGCTGGTTGCTCAGTTAATGCTAGGGACCACAGTCCTCAGGTCCTTTCAACATGACACTCCCCATAGGCTGTTTGGGCTTCCTCATCGCATGGTGGCTGGGTTTCCAAGACTAAATTTCCTAAGAGAATAAGATGGAAATGCACGGTATTTTTTAAAAAAGTGTTTCCTTATATTCTATTGGTTGAGGCAGTCACGAAGGTCTGTCTATGTTTGAGGAGGGGGGCATACACTCCTCCTCTTGATGGGTAACTGTTTTAGAAAAGCGTGTGGGTTGGGAGATATTACAATCTGGAAATTACAATTTGCTAAAAAGTAAAGTAAAAATAGGATGATCTAAATAGACAATTTTAACCTTTGTGCTTGCACAATTTTAAACTTTGTGGATTCACTCAGTGGTTAGTAAAATACTTGGGTTTTAAGACTAGAACTTGGTCAGGCTTCTCCCTGAAAGTCTTAAGGAGTAAGGAGAATCAGGGGAAAGACAAGTCAAAATACATTCAGGTAAGAAGGTAGTCAAATCCCAAAGAGGCCAATTATAAATGCCAATTCCAAAGGCTTTAGGGCACCAAGAGCTTCAAGTTGTAGACTAAAGAGTTCAGGCTTGATTAGTTAGTCAATACATGATGTGTGGATGTACCAGTGGCCAAATGGGCAATGAATTCCAATTAAAGGGGGAACTTGAAATTCTAGGTTTTGCCATCATAAAACAACCAGCCTCATGTAGCAGTCCACATTTACCTCAAGATAGGAATGCTAAAATAACCTTGGTAATCGTTTAGAGCCAATGTCCTTCAAAAACTTCTGGAAAAGAGAGTGTCTGACAGACCTTGGTACAAAAGTCAGCACGAGTGGCTGCTTCCTCCACAGACCTGGCCATTCAGAAAATTCTAATCACATTCTAAATGTTTCTGAATATCAGAATCTAACTACTGGTCTTCCATCTTCCTGCAGGAATCCTTCTTTATAAGTCATTTTTCATCAAAACCATACGACTGATAGTTGATCACTGCAAATGACTCTGCCTTTAGGACAGTACCATTGGTATTTTTCTTTTTTCCTTCCTATTGAATCTGTTATGGAAAACAATGTGGAGAGCCTGCATAAATCAATAAGTGATTAAACTAAACTTTACATAGGTTCAAAGTATGTGTAAGAGTCCGGGACCATCTCTTCTCTTGTTAGTTTGAATTATTATTATTTTTTTTAACATTTCTGCACTAATGTACATAGTGGTTTTATTCACAATTGCCAAGAGATAGAAACAGCCCAAACATTCATCAATGGTTGGGTGGCTAAAGAAGTGTGGGATATACATATAATGGAACATTGCACAGCTGTAAGACAGAGTAACATCATGAGGCATATAAGAGTGGGGACGAAACTTGAAGACGTTATGCTGAGTGAAATTGGCCAGAAACAAAAGGACAAATACCACATGATCTCATTAAAATGAACTAACATTAATAAGTGAACTCTTGAGAGTTAAAGTTAAGAACATAGGTTATGAGGAGATTGAGGGTAGAAACCGAGTATTTGGTGCTGAAGGAGTACAGAATATTCAACAGGACTGACTGTAAAGATTCAGAAATGAATAGCACAATACTACCTGATGGTAGCACAATAATATAAGTGCACTGATATATATATATATATATCATTCAGCGTACTTATTCCTGGTTACTTTCCTCTCTTCAGATCACATTTCCAAAGCAGTCTTGGATTCCTGCAAATGTCATTACATATTTGCATGCAAAGTTGTAATACTTATAATACTTATAAGCATATAAGTGTATTATACTTATATACTTATATATTATATAAGTATATTATACTTATAATACTTATAAGTGTGTGTGTATGTATATATATATATATATACATACATACACACACACACACACACACACACACTAATAATATATATTCTAGTTTGCTAGCTGCCGGAATGCAATATACCAGAAATGGAATGGCTTTTAAAAAGAGAAACTTAATAAGTTGCTAGTTTACAGTTCTAAGGCCATGAAAATGTCCCTATTAAAGCAAATCTATAGAAATGTCCAATCTAAGGCATCCAGGGAAAAATACCTTGATACAAGAAGGCCAATGAAGTTCAGGGTTTCTCTCTAAAGTGGAAAGGCACATGGCAAACACAGTCAGGGTTTCTCTCTCATCTGGTAAAGCATATAGCAAACATGGTCAGTGTTTCTCTCTCAGCTGGAAGGGCACATGGCAAACATGGTGTTATCTGCTAGTTTCCTCTCTAGCTTCCTGGGAGATATTTTCGTTTTTCTTTTCCAAAAGTCGCTGGCCAGTGGACTCTCTGCTTTGTGGTTCTGAGGCATTTTGTCATCTTTCTCTGCTCTCTCTGAATCTCCTTTGAATTATTTTTTTATCAACAAAGAAAACATTTGTCAGGGTGACAAGGTAGGCTGTACTGTGTCCTAAAAAGTGAACTTTTCCCAAATGGACACATTTATTAAAAAAAGAAAGAAAGAAACAAAAACCCCAAAGTAATTTACTTCTTTCTCTGTCTCCTTGCCCACACATACTCTCATTTTATGGGAGAGAAATTTCATGAGTTTTAGCTTAACATGGAGAGGTTAAAATCAACTTGGCATGCAAATATGTAATGACATTTGCAGTAATCCAAGACTGCTTTGGAAGTGTGATCTGAAGAGAGGAATGTAACCAGGAATTTAAACTTGGATGCTCCAAGGCCATCATGTGGTGTAGCAAGTATCACCATTTTTCACTAAGCAATGTTCAGATTAGATTTAGTCTTAGTGATTCTCAACCAGGGAAAATTTTGTTCCCCTCTCCATGAGACATTTTTGGTTACCACAGCTGGGGGAGAGAATGGTATGCAGGACATGGTAAGCTGATTGATGTTACTCTTTTTTCGCTTGTTCTTCTTTGTCTCTTTGTGATTTCACATTCCTACACTGCCTTACATATCTACATGAGCAACCCTTATTACTATTTAGTCCCAAGCCTTCCAGTTGCCTCATCTTTGCTTTATGAGACTCTGCCTTCCTTTCTTGTGCTGCTTTTCACTTCTCTTTCAATAAGGATATACTTTTTCATCAACTGTTTGCTCAGAATTCACTTTGTCTATGGAAGCCCAGTGCTTGTTTGGCTATATGGGTATTGGGCTAATGACCTTACTCATCAAATATTTCTGATCTTTGAATTAATTTGTTTATATAATCTCTATTTTTCTGGAAAGGTTTTGATGTAATTTATCAAAAAATATACCTTTCAGTTTTATCTGACTTCTCTGGCTGCACTGCCTAGTAGCCACACTCACTGTACTCCAGCCAGGTTCATGGACAGGCTGTTTTTGATCTTTGGGTATCAATGATCCCTTCAGTCTCGGATTCAGGGAGGGGCTATTTGCCCTTCAAGAGACATTGTTTTTTTGTTATCACTACTGGAGGATGAATGGCATGCTGGCCAGGGATGCTATTGAGAAATAAGACAAAAAGGAACTGGCAAAGTCTATCTCTCAAAAGATACTTTTCTATCTATGGTCTTTCTATAATTGCAAGATTTTTCTTTTCCCTAGAAACTAGGAAGCCCTATACTTAATACATCAAACTTATGGTTTATCCTCAAACTACTGCTGCCCTAGAGGTAGCATTATTTTCATCTCTTCTAAATCTTTTAACTCTACCTGATCCATTACAAATGAATTGACTGCATATGTATAGAAGTGCTGGTTTTGTTTATGGGTCATAGAGAACTGGAAAGACCACTTCTTATAGTAATGATAATTAGAATTGTTAAAAATGGTAGGCTGTCATTTGTGTTTCTATTTATCTTTGAGGTCTGGACTTGAGAGATGGGGCAGTTGGCAAAGCTTCTAGAACACTCACCCGGGAAACTGAAGTAAGAGTGTGGACTGCAGATGCTTTGTTTAATTTAAAGCAGTGACTTACAGTCCTGTGCAGTTGAGAGCCAGGCTCTGAAATCACTCCTGCAAGAATCTTCTAAAAAATTTTTTTTATCTCATTTATGTTAAACCTTCCATTGTCTCCAATCAGAAATTTAATTTATGCAGAGATAAGGCAAAGGAAGATCTTAACTCCTTTGATATGAGGGATCTAAAGAAATTAGGGGTGGGCAAGATAAATATCAGAGAGTCAGCATTACACACATTTCCTAAAGGATAAGATCTTTGCTTTTGTTATTTTAATTTTCTCTGCATGGAATCAGTTAGCCTATGTGCCTTCCATAATGATGATGCAAAGTTGCTAGCATTTTAATTCTCATCATAAAGGCCAAAAGTAATTTTTTAAAAATTTCATTTGGGTCCAAAAGGAAGAAATACATTTTTTCATTCATTACTTATTTTCACATTTAGTAAAGTTGACTAGGTAAGCAGCTGCCTGGGTAGTTTCTGAGTATAAAGAGATGAAATAAAGGCCATTGGTGAACACGTGATATAGTTAGGACTATACATATATATGTGTGTGTGTGTGTGTGTGTGTGTGTGTGTGTGTGTATATATCTCGTGACATAAGAACAATAGGATGCAATAAAGTACACAAGAAGAAATGATAATGAATGCTTTTCTGATGGTTTTGGGAAGTTTTCACAGAGGCCTTTGAGTTGGTGTTGAGGTATAAGAAGGACTTTGTCAAGCATATGAGATGAGAAAAGGCATTCAAGGCAGATGAAAGGCATGTGTGAAGAAAGTCTTGGGGAGGAGAAATAACAGAATTTTTCGAAAGCCATAAGTAATTCAACATGGCTTTCATCCAGGGAAGCAGCAGCAGATAAGGCTGAAGAAGTAAACAGGAGCCAGATATGTGCCATGTTCAGGAACATGAACTTCATTTTGCACATGTATATATTCCTTTTATGTCACGTGGGAACTTAGAATTATTTCTTCTCTTTGTCAAAAATGCACTTTTCAGATATATATTGGTTTGCCTGGCAGGTGCAGAGAGGTGTGACATGACGGCGTGGCGGGCAGGGAAGGAAAAAGTTTTTTCCTTACAGAAACAAGGAAAAGAAAACAGAATGGAGACTATTATAAGGCCATTATTATTGATTAAAGATTAAGAATATGCTATATGGTCTCACTGATATGAACTGACATTAGTGAATAAACTTGGAATATTTCATTGGTAATAGAGACCATCAGAGATAGAAATAGGGTAAGATATTGGGTAATTGGAGCTGAAGGGATACAGACTGTGCAACAGGACTGAATATAAAAACTCAGAAATGGACAGTACAATACTACCTAACTGTAATAGAATTATGTTAAAACACTGAATGAAGCTGCATGTGAGAATGATAGAGGGAGGAGGGCTGGGGGCATAAATGAAATCAGAAAGAAAGATAGACGTTAAGGATTGAGGTGGTATAATCTAGGAATGCCTAGAGTGTATAATAATAGTGACTAAATGTACAAATTTTAAAAATGTGCATGAGAAAGAACAAAGGAATGTCATTACTGCAGAGTGCTGAAAATAGATGGTAATTAATATTTTAAAATTTCACCTTATGTGTGAGACTAAAGCAAAAAATGTTTATTTGGTGCAAAATTTATATTTTGACCAGTGCATTTCCTAATATAACTTATGTAGATAGCTTGATTGAACACCATAAGTACTTGGAATCTTGGGTAGGACATGAGATTTTGTTGGTTTGTCCAGAGTGATGCCCTGATAAATCCCAGAGTGATTTGATCAGTGAGTGGAAAAGAATTTGCAAAGTCCCCTTCGGGGAATGGTGAGAACAGGGAGAAATTCAACTTCCCCAAGTTGAATTCTTGATATTCTCACAAGCAGTGTGGACAACCAAAGCTATAGGCTGAGCCCCCATTCTTGGGGTTTGTTCGTATAAAACTTAACCCCACAAAGGATAGGTCAAGTCTACTTAAAATTTAGGCCTAAGAGTCACCCCCAAGAGAGCCTCTTTTGTTGCTCATATGTGGCCTCTCTCTCCAGCCAACACAACAAGCAAACTCACCACCCTCCCCCTGTCTATGTGGGACATGACTCCCAGGGGTGTGGACCTTCCTGGCAACATGGGACAGAAATCCTAGAATGAGCTGAGACTCAGCATCAAGGGATTGAGAAAAACCCTAGAATGAGCTGAGACTCAGCATCAAGGGATTGAGAAAACCTTCTTGACCAAAAGGGGGAAGAGTGAAATGAGACAAAGTATTAATGGCTGAGAGATTCCAAACAGAATTGAGAGGCTATCCTGGAGGTTACTTATGCATTAAGTAGATATCACCTTGTTATTCAAGATGTAATGGAGAGGCTGGAGGGAACTGCCTGAAAATGTAGAGCTGTGTTCCAGTAGCCATGTTTCTTGATGATGACTGGATAATGATATAGCTTTCACAATGTGACTGTGTGATTGTGAAAACCTTGTGTCTGATGCTCCTTTTCTCTACCTTGTCAGCAGATGAGTAGAACATATGGAATAAAAATAAATAATAGTGGGAACAAATGTTAAAATAAATTTAGTTTGAAATGCTAGTGATCAATGAAAGTGAGGGGTAAGGTATATGGTATGTATAATCTTTTTTTTTTCTGTTTTCGTTTTATTTCTTTTTCTGTTGTCTTTATTTCTTTGATTCGATGCAAATGTTCTAAGAAATGATGAATATGCAACTAAGTGATGATATTGTAGGGACTTTCTGATTATATATGTAGAATGGAGTGATCACATGTTAATGTTTTAGTTTGTTTGTTAAATTTTTTTAAATTAATAAATAAATTTAAAAAACATTAAAAAAATATGCCTGCAGAACATACAAGTCCCTTGAACAACCTTTCTGGATGGTGGTGTTGGGAGAGCCGTTGTACACTCAAAGGAAGTCAGGAAAGGCAGTTGTACTATTTGGGGCATTCCAGAGAAACAGAACTGACAGGGAGTGTGTGTGTATGTGTGTGTGTGTAAATATTTAGAAATTATTATAAGAATTGGTTCACATGTCTGTGGGATTGGTAAGTGTGAATTCCACATGGTAGGCTGCAAGTTGGAAACTCTGATGAGGGTTTTGTTTTTGTTTTTATTTTTCTATATGCAATTTTATTGAGATGTGTTTACACACCATATAATCATTCAAAAGTATACAGTCAGTGGATCTCAGTATCATCATATAGTTGTGCATTCATCACCACAAACAATTTTAGGACACTTTCATTACTCCAAAATAGAACAAACAAACAAACACCCAAAACATTCCATATCCCTTATACCCTCCATTTTAAAATTTTTTGTCTTTATTTTCTTACTCATCTGCCCATACACTGGATAAAGGGAGTGTCAGTCTGTGCAGATTTGAAAGGATTATGTACCCTAGAAAAGCCAGGTTTTAATCCTGATCCATCTTGTGGACACAGCCATTTCTCTTAATCCCTATTCAGCACTGTAGGTTGGAAACCTGATTAGGTTATCTCCATGGAGGTATGACTCACCCAAGGTGAGTCATTAGAGGGAGGTATGACTCCATCCATTCCAGGTGGGTCTTGATTAGTTTATTAGAATCCTTTAAAAGATGAGAAATCTTGGATAAAACTTGAGAGCCATGAGAATCCTGAGGGCCCACGCAGCTAAAGACCTTTGGAGATGAAGAAGGAAAACACCCCTGGGAGAGCTTCATGAAACAAGAAGCCTGGAGAGAAAGCTAGCCATGTGTCTTTCCAGTTAAGAGAGAAACCCTGAATATCATTGGCCTTTCTTGAGTGAAGGTAACCTCTTGTTGGTGCCTTAAATTGGACATTTTTATAGACTTGCTTTAATTGGGACATTTTCATGGCCTTAGGACTGTTAACTTGCAACTTAACAAAGTCCTTTTAAAACTGTTCTGTTTCTTGTGTATTGCATTCTGGCAGGTAGCAAACTAGAACACAGTCATGAGTTTTCACAATTATAAAGTCATACTGTAAAAGTTATATAGTTATGCAATCATCATCAAGAATCAAGTCTCTCTTTCTCTAAGCCAATTTGGCAGGTAAACTCACTGCCCTTTGCCCTATGTGGGACATGACTCCCAGGGGCATAAATCTCCCTGGAAACATGGGACCTGACTCCTGGTGATGAGCCAGGACCTGGCATCATCAGATTAAGAAAACCTTCTTGACCAAAAGAGAGGAGATAAAAATGAGGGAAAGTTTCAGTGGCTGAGAGATTTCAAACAGAGTCAAAAGGTTGTCCTGGAGGTTATTCTTATGTATTAAATAGATATTCCTTTTTAAGTTATGGTGTATTGGAGTGACTATAGGGAAGTACCTGAAACTGTTGAACTGTATTCTCATAGCCTTGATTCTTCAGGATGATTGTATAACGAGGTACCTTTTACAGTGTGACCATGTGATTGTGAAAACGTGGCTGATACTCCCTTTATCTAGAGTGTGGACAGATGAGTAAAAAAATAAGGATAATAAATAAATAATGGGGGGTAGATGGGGAAAAAAAAATTGGGTAGATTGAGATACTAGTGGTCAATGAGAGGGAGGGGTAAGAGGTATGGAATGTATGGTTTTTTTTTTTTTCGTTTTATTTCTTTTTCTGGAGTAATGTGAATGTTCTAAAAATGATCACGGTGATTCATACACAACTATGTGACATTGTAAGCCACTGATTGTATATTCTGGGTGGACTCTATGGTGCATGAAGAAATCTCAATAAAAATATTTTAAAGAAAAGGATCAAGGTTACTGGAATTCAGTTCAACAGTTTCAGGTATTCCTTCTTGCTATTCCAATTCACTAAAAACTAAAAAGGGATATTTATATACTGTGTAAGAATAACCTCCAGAGGAAGCTGGCTGACTGAAGCAGAAATAAAAATTCTTTCTGACTATTGAAATCATCAGTTCTCCCTTTAAGGCCTTCAACTGATTGGATGAGATTTCTCAAGTGTTGATTGTAGATATAATCAGCCATAGATGCAGTCAAATGACTGCTGATTTAATCCATGAAATACCCTCATGGCAACACTCAGGCCAGTTTGATTTATCAAACAACTGGACTGCAGAACCTAGCCAAGTTGACATGTGAAATTAATCCCACGGCTTCATATTGATATCTTTTGTCCGTGTTAGTTAAGTGACCTCTTTCTTCGGATTGTGGGTTTTCCTTCTGCCCCTTATTTCTGAGCCAGTTTTGCCTGCCTGATTCCTTCTCTGAAATAGGAAGAAATAAATAAATTTGAAATAGCTTTCAAATAAAATGGAGTTTCTACCTGTAAAAATAACAACAACAATAGCAACACTGATGACAGTGACAGCAAAAAAACAACAACAACAAAAAAAACCCATTGGTTTATGATGGGTCGGAAGCAGAGGTAAAAGTAGTGAGCCTTGCTATCATTTACACTGTCTACGATCAATGACTCTTTGCAATACTACTAACTAGTCAATTCACAAATACAAATGAGTTCTCTCCTTTGGTTGCCTCAGATTTCAATGACAACAATTGTTTGCCTTAACGACAATTGTACTCAGTTCTCAAAAGGAAAATAATGACTTTTTGCAAGCCCCTTTGACCATTTTACCTTTAGAATGTTCCTTTGCAAAAAGAACATCCTTAGGAGTCAATTTTTATGCGACTAGACACCAATCTAACTTGCCTTGCTTAAGTGATTATGTATATGAAAAAGATAGTGCATCTTGTATTTGTTCTACTTCCAGACAGATTAACCGGAAAGATAAATATTGACTAAAGCAAGGACTTATTGCCTAGATGCTTTTGATTTGTAGAATTGATATCACCTTGAAATCCACCTCACTAACCTCTGAAAAGTTTTGCTTTGGTCTTCTTTTATTCCCATTTGCAATGCATTTTCCAATTAATGCTATAATTGCATTCAGTTTATATCCGCAGCTGGGATAGTAGGGATTAGAAAGCAGAGACTAAGGCCTCTGGGAACCTTCTCCTCCAACAGAGACGAAGCAGGATTGAGTCCTCAGGGAAGAGGGTAGCCCTTACAGATGAGGCAGGACCTGGTCTGAGTGTTTTTGAGTCAGGAAACACACACAGCTCAAGTTTCCATCTCAGACATCATTTCAGCCATGTCTACTTAATGCTTACAAGTAATAAGGAATAACAAGATTAGATGGCAACTTGAAGGCTATCTCTTCCAACTCTTTGCTAGATCCTTGAACAATCATTTGTTTCTTTAGTCTCTGTTTTAATACTTCTAATGATGGGGATATCATTACTTTCAGATCCATCCCATTTCAGGGTATAATTCTTCTGGTGGTTTGAAGCTGTATGTACCCCAGGAAAACATGTTCTTAAACTTATCCATTCCTGTGGGTGTGAACCATTTATAAATAGGATTTTTTTGTGAAGTTAATTTAGTTTAGATGGTATGGCTCACTTGATCAGGATGAATCTTAATGCTATTACTGGAGTCCTTCAGAAGCAGAGTAAAATTTAGACAGATGGTAAAAAAGAGAAAACCACAAGAAGAAGCAGCTAAGACATTGATGGAACACAAAAGAGAAGGGAGACTCAGAAAATGGTGCCATGTGCATTGCCACGTGACAAGAACCTAGAATAGCTAGCAGCTAGCCCCAGAATACCAGTCCCTTGGAAGAAAGCATTGCCTTGGTGATAACCTTGATTTGGACTTTTTCCAAACTTTGTGAACAAATAAATTTCTCTTGTTTAACCTCGCCCATTTCATGGTCTTCTCTTGAGCAGTCTAGGAAACTAAAACTGATTTTGGTGCCAGGAGAGTGGGGTGGTACTATTGCAAATACCAAAAATGTGGAAATGACTTTGGAATTGGGTAATGGGTAGAGGCTGAGAGAATTGTGAGATGTTTGATAGAAAAGGCCTAGATTGCTTTGAAAAGACTGTTTGTAGAAATAGGGATGCTAAAAGGTAATTCTGATGAGGACTTAGAAGAAAATGGTGAATGTGTTATTGGAAAGTGCAAGGAAGGCAATTCTTGTTTTAAAGTGGCAGAGAACTTGGCAAAATTGAGTTCTATTGTGAGAGGGAAGACAGAACTTAAGAGTGATGACCTTGATATTTAGCTGAAGAGATTTCCAAGCTAAGTATGGAAAGAACAGTCTGGTTTCTCCTTGCAGTTTATAGTAAAATGTAAGAGAAAATGGATAAACTGAGATCCAAAATCTTGGGCATGAATAAACTAGAAATTGATGGTTTGGAGCATTCTGAATTACTGGAAAGTGAGATACCACAGAGCAGTGCTCCATGTGAGGGTTTAACCGAACATGGAACCAGTCAGTAATTTTGCTGCCTGTCAGGATTTGAGGTGCAATTATCCAGGAAGGATCTGTGGAAAATTCTTATGTTTCATGGTTTGGACTCCTGTGAACTACATGCAAAACCAATAAATTTTTCGCACAATTTTTATGAATGGAACCACTGCCAGTCTGGAATATGAGGTCAGAGGGATAATTGAAGGAAAAATCACTTCAGCAGCAAAATTATGGAAGTTGGGGTCTGGGCCAAAGATATCTTCTCGGGCCAAGAGAGTGGGTCTACCTATGTGTGTACAAAAGGTCAATCTGCCCCGGCACTTAGACCAGGCCTTCTACTTTGTTATTCAAGAAGAGTGCTGCCACCCGAGTGCTCTAGGCATTCACAGAGAGCCTGGCCACCATCTTCACATTTGGACCTTCACAAGCACTTGGAAAGGGGCCTGCCACTTCATCAGACCCAGAGAGCTGAACATTATTACATGGATGACTCTCAGACCTTGAAATTTAATGGAGTGTGCCCTGCTGGGTTTTGGAATTGCTTGGGACCTGTGACCCCTGTTTTTCTTCCTATGATCACCTATGGGAATGAGAATGTTTATCCTGTGCCTTGTATATCAGAAGCAAATAACTTGTTCTCTACATGTCACATGTCCACAGACAGAGGGTAATTGTGCCCCAGAATAGACCATACCCTTAACCGGTTTTGATGAGACTTTATACTGGACATTGTGAAATGATCTAAGCCTTTTGGGATATTGTGATGGATGAATGTATTTTGCATGTAGACAGAACATGTCTTTTTGGGGTCCAGAGGATGGACTATTGGGGTCTGAAGCTATATGTACCTTAGAAAAATTTAAGCCATTCCTGAGAGATGAAACCATTGTAAGTAGGAACTTTGATGAGATTACGTCAGTTAAAAAGGTGTGGTCCACCTCGATCAAGATGGGTCCTAATCCTATTACTGAAGTTGTGTATAAGCAAAGTGAAATTCAGAAAGAGAAAAGGAGAAAGCCACAGGAGGCACAGGCAGAGTGTGGACATCGATGGAACACAGAAGAGAAGGGTGAGACCAGGAGATGGTGCCATTTACATTGCCACGTGATAAGCTAAGGACCAAGAAGATGCCAGCAACCAGTCACAGAATTCCACAGCCTTCAGAAAGAAAGCATTACCTTGATGATGCCTGGCTTTGGACTTTCTTTTAGCCTCAAAACCATAAGCTAATACATTCTCATTTTTATATGGGAACCATTTAAAATTTATTACACTAAATTTTGATTAATTTTTTTTAACTTTTTTTATTAAAAAAATTAACAAACAAAACATTAAGATATTCCATTCTACATATACAATCAGTAATTCTTAATATCATCACATAGTTGCATATTCATCATTTCTTAGAACATTTGCATTAATTTAGAAAAAGAAATAAAAAGACAACAGAAAAAGAAATAAAACGATAACAGAGAAAAAAAAAGATTATACATACCATACCCCTTACCCCTCGCTTTCATTTACCACTAAATTTATTTTAACATTTGTTCCCCCTATTATTTATTTTTATTCCATATGTTCTACTCTTCTGTTGATATAGTAGCTAAAAGGAGCATCAGACACAAGGTTTTCACATTCACAGAGTCTCATTGTGAAAGCTATATCATTGTTCAATCATCAAGAAACATGGCTACTGGAACACAGCACTACATTTTCAGGCAATTCCCTCCAGCCTCTCTGCTACATTTTGATTAATATTAGTTTATTAAAATTTAAACCTGACCCATTTCATAGTCTTTGCTTAAGTAGCCTACGAAATTAAAATCATGGTTTATATTGTTATAATTCTTAGAAATTCTTCCTTATTTTGATCTAGACTCTATCCTTTGCTTGTCTTCTTAGGTTAGCAAAATACATAAACTGGAAAAGGAACACTTGCTCTCCTATTTGTTGGAAGTAGAAGGCTCTTATAATCCAAGTTCCATGAATATTTTTTATGCCTTAGGGAGCAAAGTGGAAATGGAAACTCTGGAATGATTTTATGACTTCAATCTGGGCTTCAGAGGGGTTCTGATATACAGGGTACTCTATGGGAGTAACTGGAGAAAATTACACTGTATCTGTTTCCACATCCCACCACCCAGTTTAACAGGTGTAAATATACAGCAAAATCACCAAATGACAGCTGGCAAGGACAGGTGTTGTCATTGTTGTCGTTGTTATGTGTATGTGTGTGTTTAGGGGGAAACTCCAGCCATTTCATTTTTTGAACTGAGAAGGGACTATTTTGCCTCTCTCCCCCATTATATTTTCTAGCCAGAGCCCTCTCTTGCCCTTCTGTTTGAATACACAGCTGCCTCTCTGAGCCAGTTCTAAGACATTCAGCCACTACAGGGATTTTCCCCTCTTCTGCAAAGAATTTCTGTGCCTCAAGTCTAAGGATGCCTCTGGTATACCAACTGACATGTGACATGATAGGTAAAAAGTACCCTATCAGACTGTTGGGAAAATGACCAAGAGGCACAGAATGTATTGCATGAGCTCATTCTGACCTTATTCCATTTTGAAGTGGTATAATGAGGCTTTTGGTAACATCTTTTTTTTTTTTTTTTTTTTAACCAGGGCTGTCCTGTCTAAGAAGGGGTATAAGCTGCCAGAAGCATTGGCTTATTCCTCAGCCCAAATATCCACCTTCCCATCACCCATGACTCTTCCCTCTGAACAGAAGCTTGAAGAGACCTCTTTACGTTTAATGAAAAGAGGCAGAAGTTCACCTTTTGTGGGAAACCATCAGTGGCCGCTGAGTTGGCATTAGATGCAGGGAATCAGGCAAGATGGGTGCAACTGTCTGAGGGTAACTAAAGTCCTTTCTGTCAAAAATCCTGAAGTTATCAGGGAAATAAATCTTAATCAAGTCAAACACACCATGACCTTGAGCAAATACTTTCTTCTCTCTAGGTCTTCAGGACTGTAGAATGAATAGGTGGGATTGAGATGGATTTTAAAGTCCTTTTCAGCTCTTATAGTCTAAGAAACTAAGCTCAGTGTTTAATTTAGAGTTCCTGTTTAAGTTGAGGGTAGCAGAAGAGAGACCATGTTGTCATTAAAACCCTTTGTAAAGTCCTTTTGAAAATATCCACCCTGTACTTGAAAGTGATTTACTTTCTCAAACACTGGCAAAGCTTTCAAACCAAAGAACTTCCTTCTAGTTGATAAGGTGGAGGAAGCAGTGTGTGACAGACTGCAGTGAATGCTTTATGTTTAGGTGGGTTTGAACACATCTAAGGTAACGGTTACTTTGATAGAAAAGTCTTTCAGAGGGAATTGGAGAGATGAAAGCACAAATTTGAATAGCATAAGCTTATGGAGTGTTTCATTAACTTAGATATTGTTATAGAGGCATTAGTACTCAGAGGAACCATGTTCACTTAAAACCTATAGAAGCTAAATGATTGAGCCCCAAGGATATTAGAATATTACTAGTGACCAAGAAGAAAAAAAAAAAAAAACACTAAGAGTTGTAGATCCTCCAGTTTGATGGATTTCCTTTTTATAAGGAATTTTTCGCTGTTCTCTAATTCCCTGATCCTCAACCAAACCGTAACTCTGTTCACCATTATTAAGTAATAGTTTTGGTTAACCATATATTTCAGTTATGGACCCCTGTCATATATATCACACATAGATAGCCAATTGAAAATAGTTTTAAGTAACTATTGGTACTTCATGTTCATTTGCCACTTTGGGAATTCTTAGCAAGAGAGGGACTCTTCTATAGCAACTAATATGGTGAATTATCTACGTTGAGTCTTATTATTAGGGTATTTCCTCCAAAATATCATACTTCTGGTTGAGGTTAACATTGAGAAGATTCCAGCATATGTAAAAAGTATAGTGATGCTGTAGGACTTCCACAAAGCAAGGCAAATGAATGTAGAAATGACTAGTAGAGGTGGATTAAAGTCTGTCAGCCTTTGATCACATCATTAACAATGTTATTAATGCAATTTATTTATAAAATGCTCTTTCTTTCTTCAGTGAAAAACATGTATACCAAGTTTGGAAGTGTCCAAAATATTTAAATGGAGAGCGCACTCTTGATCCCTTAATAGGTCTAGTCATCATTTTTGGTGCCTCTCTTCAAGTTAGCTTTTTTTCAAATGTACATGTGGTGCAATATACTGGAGAAATGAAGAAAAGGCTCCAACCTCATGGAGCTCACTATCTTGTGAGGGAGATAGAGAAATATACAGGCTAGGTGATAAAGTGTGGTGTGATGGAAGGGTGTATAGAGGGACATGGCCACCCAGAGGAGGTCTGAGCTAAATCTTCAAGGACTGGAAAAAGTTATTGTAGTGAAGAAATTGGCAGCAGGTGGAAGGGCAGGAGCTTTGGCGGGGTGGGGCTGAGTCAGAGATAACTTACAGGAATCAGGCATGACCCTGACCTTGCCTTACCTAAGGAAAAGAAAAATTTATGACAAGGTAAAAAGCCAGATTGCCTCAAAGGCACCAGCATAGTTTGTGGAATATAGGGTACAGATGCTGATGAACCAGTTTTTCAGAGTATTTTTCCTTTGTTCCTTCCTCTATCGCCCCACCCCTCTCTCAGATGTTTCTCTCTCTCACATGTAGATTACCATTTGAAAAGATTATTTTAAAGAAAATACACACTGGTAGTTTATATTCATGCAACAAAATTGGGGTGCTTTTAACAAAAGAAGTGATCATTGACATTAGCCACGCCAAAACCAAAAAAACACCAAAAAGTAAAGCCAACAAACCTGTAACAACCCAAAACAAAAGAGGTCTACTCTAAGGAGGGTGTTCAAATTGGGTACAATAGTTCAGGAAATTTTGTCGTAAATTAGGTTTGAACAAGTATTGAGATTTCAAACCAAGGCAGGGGCAGTAATAAAGGAGAGGAGACTGATTTGAAAGATGTTTTAGAAACTGAAATTCATTAGACTTAGTAATGTGATAGGGCAGGCTGTGGGTGATAAAGAAAGAAGAGACTGGGATGTTTCTTAAGATTTCTGGCTTAGAAGACTGAGTGAATGCAAGCGACACTTACTAGGGCAAAGACTATAGAAGAGAAAGTTTGCTGGGTGGTAAGAATGATTCATCTATTTTGGCATTTTGCAGTTGAGACGTATATGGGCATCTGTATTAGTTAGGGTTCTCTAGAGAAACAGAATCAACAGGGAACCCTTGCAAATTTAAAATTTATAAAAGTGTCTCACGTGACCGCAGGAATGCAGAGTCCAAAATCCACAGGGCAGGCTGCGAAGCCGATGACTCCAATGGATGGCCCGGATGAACTCCGCAGGAGAGGCCCACCAGCCAAAGCAGGAATGCAACCTGTCTCCTCTGAGTCCTCTTTAAAAGGCTTCCAATGATTAGATTTAGCATCACTAATTGCAGAAGACACTCCCCTTTGGCTGATTACAAATAGAATCAGCCGTGGATGCAGCTGAGGGTGATCATGACCTAATCCTATGAAATATCCTCATTGCAACAGACAGGCCAGCGCTTGCCCAATCAGATAAACAAGTACCACAACTTGGCCAAGTTGACACGTGTCCCTAACCATGACAGCATCCTTGAGGTGAAATGCCTAGAAGGTAGATAAATACCCAGTTATATAGATCTACAGCATGTGTGTGACAGTGAAAGTTATAGGAGTGATTGAGGTTTCCAAGGAACTCTATGCAAAATGGGAAAACAGGGAACTATCCTTGCAAATATCCCATTAAAGAGAGAAAATAGATCTGTGTTAAGAGGAAAATCTGGAAAAGGGGTTTCTTAGACCTTAAGGAAAACAAAGTTTTTCTAGAGGAAGGGAAGGAACAGTTATGTAAATAACCCAGAAAGCTCAAGTAAATTGAGCTGAAAAGTAACTCTTGGGGGAGGTCCCTCTTCTTTAGCCCTCTCATTTCCCTGAGGACAGTTTTCCTTACACACTGTAACTCTTTTATCATCTTTTCTTGGTTCTTAGGTAATTGCCATGGCTGCCCATTTTTCTTGAATGGAGCTTCCCTATTACCAAACCTGATTATTGAGGCAGGGTGGGATTTGAACTCTTTCTCCTTCCTATTCTACCTTGGACATGAGACAACCTAGGTTAAGTGTGTTTGCCATGTAGACTCAAACTTTTCCTTGGATTGACTGGTCCTGAGATGTAGGAAGTTAATCTTCTCATTTGGGTTTCACATATAAGCCTTTTCCCACCCTTTTTCCTTTTCTCATTTCATTCAGAACTCAAGTAGGCTATTTATCATGCCTCATCAAACCCTCCGATAAGAAAGAGTAAACTTGGCAAATGTGATTCCACTATCCTTTCTTGAGTGAACTGTTAAGCCTGGATTTCAGTGTGCTGCAGAGTGAATGGAAGGAGAAGAAATGGAGATAGTCAATCAAAATACTCTTACGAGAAACCTGAAGGCAAGAAGCAGCTACCTAGCGGAAATGTAGTATTATGGGAGAGGCTTTATTTTTAAGATCATTGTCCCAATATTTGAGCCAGGGTGAAAATTGAGAAGACAGGAAGAGGAAATAGGGATGAATCAAAGTTTCTGAGTCTGTAGGAAGGGTGAAAATTCAGAATTGAGCTGAGGAATAGGTCTGGGTTGGAAAGAAGGATAACTCTTCCATTGAGATAGAAGGGGAGAAGAAAAGAATAGGTTTAGTTGAGATTAGTTATCAGTAGTCGTATGGGAAGGAGAGAGAGTGGGTACCATGGGAGTTCAGGGAGCTCACCTATCCTTATTAAGCATAGGATTGCAAAATGCAAAATTACAGCATTGAAAAATATTTTGGAGATTGTGAGGATTGGATTTTTGGTTCCAATTATTCACTTCCCTGCCATTGTACGCAGTTTGCTGTGTAATATTTCAGTGCCTTTCCATTGTGGGCAGAGTGTATTCTCCGTTAATTTAGGGCTTGGTTGTATGACTTGCTTTGAACAATGGAATATTAGTAGATGTTATGTAAGGGCTTATGTGTATATACTTGCATAGTTTAGTTTTATGACTGTGAGAAGATGATGCCCTAGATATCTGCTGATCCTTCAGCCTGGGCCCCAGAATGAACATATGTAAAACAGACTGACCACAACCCAAAGGGGTGGATTCTCAGGAACATATCTTTAAGGAGATGAACTAGGACAAATCAAAGCTTTGGAGCCTATTTTAGGCATTAGCTAGAATAAACCAAATTATTATTCAGAAAGGAATTGCTGTATATGTTTAAAGACTTATTCCTATAATATTTCTCCTTTTCACACTATACATTATTAGTTGGTATTTAATGTCTACTTTCACACTCTTCTGGAAGTCATCTTTATTCTGTAGGGGCTGAAAAGCTTATGACTACATGTCCCAGACTTCCTTGAACCTAGGCTTGTGGTTATAAAGTAGAAGCCCTAGTATGATATGTGCAAGATAGAAGAAAAGTAGAGGATAGTTTCAGTGAGCAAACAAGGCCCTAAGGCTTAGAGGCTACTGCACTGGCCAGAGTCAGCCATCCTCTGCCTACTCAGCAGTTTCATGAATGTTAAGTGGCAGTGGTGGCAATCATAACTTCCCAATCTCTGCATTACAGCTATGGTGGAAGTTCTTTGACTCAAGCAGTGGTGGTTTCTTACATGATGCGCAGTCTTCCAACATTTCTGTATGCACTGAGCTTCCTGTATTAAATCCTTTCCTGCTTGAAATGTTTAGAGTGATTTCTATTTGCTGCACTGAATCCTGACTGACTCACAATCTAAATTCCCTCTTTCCATTTCTTTTTTGGTATGTAGGCTTCAGAGTTACTTAATGTGTGACTTCTGGTTGGTCAACTGTTTGTTATCAGCTTGTACTAGAATATAAATCAATTTATCCATTAAGCACACTTTTTAGTTCATCTGATTTTTTTTTTTTTTGGTAGCAGTTTTTTCTCAAAGAAGAAAGCAGTATGTTAATTTATATTCTGTCACTTGCTGAGGGTGGGTACTTTGAGTATCACTGGTTTACTCAAAGGCCGCAGGACACATTTATTTTCTTCCTCTAGGCACTAAAACTGCTTATTTCATTTTTAATGATAATTGCAATTTTACTCCAGGGAGCAACTCTCCTGGGGTTGCATTATTCACCTGTAATGGAAAATTTCTTTAGAAATTATGGGATTTTTTTCTAACTTATTTTTGTTTCTTCTTTTGAAATATCCTTTTTTAAAGATAATTGCTTCATTCATGTAAAGCAGTGCATGTTCAGGATGAAATAAAAGTTTAAGAATTTTCTTTTAAGTAAAGAATAATATAATTTGAGAAGTAAAAATTCCTTTTTTATGTCTCTCTCTACAACTTCTTAGACAACTTCTCTGAGGTAAGCATTGATAGCATTTTCTTATTAAAAAAAAGTGATTTATTTTTCAGTGGAAAATATCCCCCACCAACTTTTAGTTAAACCTCACAGCTATAGTAGTGCCATTAGTTTCCTCTCCTATGGTAGATAATATGAAAACTTCTGAAATATGTGCCATTAAGATTCCATCACAATGACCTATAGTTACCCCACTAATGACCTTTTTAGGAAGCAAATATCTAATAGACTTGGCCTTTATGCCATTCCCCTGGGGTTTAAAATGTCTTAACATCAGTTTTGATCATATTTTGGGCTATCTTTTTAACAAACGAAATAATTTTTTTTTGGTGATAAGTTATTAAAGGTATTCCCATTATCTGTAAAATATTGAGGCTGGGGGCCATTTCAATTCCCTAAGCTGCTGAAGCAAATATCAGTAAATGGGTTGGGTTAAACAATGGGAATTTATTTGTTTACAATTTGGAGGCTTGGAAAATGTCCAACTCAAGATATTAGCAAGGCGATGCTTTCTTCCTGAGGACTGTGGAATTCAGGGACTGTCTGTCGGTGATCCCTGGCCCCTCTGTCAAATGGCACATGGTGACATCTGGTCTCTTCCTTCTCTTCTGCGTTGTTTCAGCTTCTTGCTTCCTGTGGCTTTCTCTCCTGAGTTTCACTTCTTTTATAAAGGACTCCAGTAATAGGATTAAGTCCATCTTGATTGAGGTGGGACACATCTTAACTGAAGCAACCTCATCAAACGTCCTACTCAGAATGGGTGTACATCCACAGGAATGGACCAAGTTTAAGAACATGTTTTTCTGGGGTGCATACAACTTCAAACCACCACAGGGACATAAGTATTCTTTCAAAGTTCTGTTTAAAATCTTGTCATTGTTGTACTTCAAATATAAACAAATGAGTTTAGCTGATTTTCTCTCTTCTAAAAGATGACAAAGTTAATTTCAACACAAAAAAAAGAAAAAAGGGTAAAACAAGCTCTGATAATTTCTCCCTTTCCCCCAATATAGTTTTTAAAATTTTGCTTTCTCCTGGTTTTCTCAATTGAAAAGATGCATTTTGATCTTGAGATGTGTTTTCTGAAGTTGGTAGTCTTGGCTTGGGTGATCCCAGGGGAATACAAACTTTAAATGTACAGTCACAAGCATAGGGACTGCCAAAGACAAAATGTGAACATTGCTTCCTTAGGTTTGGAATGAAAGGAATGTATTTCCTCAGGGTTTACCACTTTTTAGCCCAGAACATTACGAAACAGTGTAATGAAAAAATATTGCCAAGCATTTGATTTATAAAGAAACCTGAAAAAAAAAAACCCTACTCTCTTTATAGTACATATTATATCATTATATTATCCATATCATATGGTGTAGTATAGTAAAAATTTGATCTTTGTCTCCAGTTCCTCGGGAGGTAACTTCTACATCCTTGGAATTTACTATAATAGGAGTTCTTTTGCTATTTGATGTCTCTGGGACTACACCAGATAGTTTGTATGCTAAGGAGATGAAAGGGGAGGACCAGATGCACATGTAAGTCTTAGGGCAGGAGGCTGGGCACCCTTGAGAGACCACCCATGTGATTAAGGGCTGGGACATTGCCTCACTTCCTGTCAGCCTGACCTTGATCTCCCAGACCACTGCGGGTAGGAGAAGGTGGAAATTGAGTTCAACCAAATGGGCACTGATTCCATCAATAATTCCTACCTAACAAAACCCATATAAACTTGGGAGACAGGAAGCTTGAGTGAGCTTCCCCAGTTGATCAGATACATTGCTGTGCTGGGAGGGTGAAGCATTCTGTCTCCACTGACTGTACACGCAAAGGAAATGGAAGCTTGCATTGAGGCCCTTCCAGGCCTTGCCATGTGTGCTCTTCTTTTGGCTGCTTCTTATTTGTGTCCTTTTACCATAATAAAACTATAATTGTTTAAGTATAGCACTTTCAGGGAGTCCTATGCATCATTGTAATGAATTATCGAATATGATGTGGTGGTGGGAACCCTCACATTTGTAACCAGTCAGAAATGTGAGTGGTCTGGACATACTTAACTTGCCACTGGTGCCTGAGGAGTCTGGCCTAATTCTGAGTTATTAGTCAAAATTGAATTGAATGGTGTTACTGAAGTATTTACAATTTGTATCAGAAGTTGATAGACATTTTTGCAACACTTAAATACCTATGTGAAATAAAATCTGGATGGCCTAGCTGTTGAGAGCTTCTTAGAGATTTCTCCTTCATGATTCATAGCCTTAAATACTTATATGCTATAAATAAGCTGATTGATTAATACTTGTTCATTCAAAGGTAGAACCCTGTAGAATTCTGTTTAGCCTTCAGAAATCCCTCCCTGAAAGAAGCACCAAGATTTTACAATAGACTATTTCAAGTGAGAGAAAGCTGGATTTTAAATCTAATTATCCTATTTACTGGATACATGACCTTGGGCAAGTTATAAAACTTATAAGTGCTTCAGTTTTCTTCTCTGTAGAACGATTGTGTTAAAAGGCCCATCACATGGTGCTACTATAAAAATTAGACTGAATTATATTTGTAAAGCAAAGATTATGGTGCTTATTTGATAGTAGATGCTTAGTGTTATTTTTCCTGTTTTCACTCCTATGCCTTTGGTCTTGGAACATCCTAGAGATAAGCTCAGATACTGTTATGGATTAAATTGTCTCTCTCCAACAGATATTTTGAAGTTCCCAAACCTGGTCCCATGTGTTGTAGTTTTCCAGACTGCTATACTAAATATTACAAATTGGTTTTGGGTTTAACCACAGGAATTTATTGGCTCAAGTTTGAGAAGAGAAGTCATTCAAACATCAAGACATTGGCAAATGTTGCTTTCATCCAAAGTCTGTAGCATTCTGGTGCTGGCTGCCAGAAATCCTTGGTGTTCCTTGGCATATATTTCCATCTCCCATCACACAGTGATTTCCTCTCCTTTTTAGGTTCTCTTTATAAGTCTTCAATAATGTGTATTAAAGACCCATCCTGATTCAGGTGGCTACAGTTTAACTAAAAATAATAACTTCCAAAGGTCCTAGATAAAATGAGTTTATACTCAGAGCTACAGGGATGGGATTAAGATTAAGAACCTGTGATTGTTGGGGGTATATAATTCAACCTAGCACACCATAAATGTGACCTTGTTTTTAAATAGGGTTTTTGAAGATGTGACTAGTTAAGATGAGGTCCAACAATTAGGGTGGACCCTAATTCAGTATAATTGGTGTCCTTGTAAAAGTGGGGGCAGGTGGGGGGGACACAGGCAAGAACAGGGAAGAAGCCATGTGAAAATGGAGCAATGATTCTACAAACCAAGTAATGCCAAGGATTGCCAGAAAACACCAGAAGCTGGGAGAACCAAGGAAGGAATCTCCCCTAGGTAACAGATGGAGTGTGGCCCTGCTTAATGCCTTGAGTTTGGACTTCTGGTCACCAGATCTGTGAGACTATAAGTTTCTATTGTTTCAAGCCACTTAGTTTATGGACTTTGTTGTGGTGGCTCTGGGAAACTGAGACAGATATCAAAAGAGAGAAGTTCTATTTCACTGATATGTTTGAAGACAAATATCTCATAGTTGGCGAGACCCAGGATTACAACAATTATATTTTAACAATTAATGTTGGTGCTGAAGATGGTCTTTGTATCCTCTTGGTGAATCTATGTGGCTGTTTGTAATACTTTATTTGGAGATAACATCAAAATACAAATTTGAAGCTTGTCGTGAGACAGAATCCTGGTCTAAATGACCCAAATTCTCTTCATGATAGCCCTTGATCACAAGGATCCTTTACTAGTCTGCAGAAGTATTATTCACCCATTTTCAGTATTCAATTCACCCATTTTAATTGTAAGTATACAATTCAATATTTTTAGTAAATTTACAGAACCATCATGACAATCCTGTGTTAGAACATTTCTATCATCCCCCAAAATGATTTTTTTTCCCCACTGTAAACCCAACAGTAATTTATACTCTGTCTTTCCAGTTGCATTTTTCAGAGGTTTATTTTTCTGGAGGTTTTAGTCACTCTGATTCATATAAAATTTGGGAGAATATATGTGGCCAGGTATCTCAGTAGCACTGACTGAGTAGCCTTGCTGGCTTCCCCGTGATGGAAAGGAGCCTCGCACTTGCTGCTCTGAGCACTCCCAGTGCTTTTTAGGAGAAATAGGATCAGAAGGCAACTGGCTGGAGAACTCTATTAGTCAGGGTCCAGTCAGGAGCCAGAATCCACTCCAGTTATTTTAACAAAGAGAATTTAACATTAACAATTATTTAGAGGGTATTGAAGGATTTAAAAGGTGAACAGAGAAAACTGAGGGAACAATGACAGAAAGCAACTACCAGATTTTAGACTAGGAAATAAAGAAAATCCTAGAATTATTAAAACCTAGAAACTTGGAGGAGGGTGTCCCTGGGGCTAGGCTCTAGACCGCCGAGGAGGGAAGGGAAGCAGAACCTGCTGGTCCGGGTGTCTGAGAAAGGCATGAGGCTGGTCTGCAGGTATTAAAACAGAACAAAATCTTACAAACTGGACTCAACTGGACTCAACTTCTGCTTTTGGAACAACGGCTGCTTTTGTACAGAAGTGTTACAAGGATGATGTTGATAGGAAGAGGAAACTAACAGAATGAAGACAGGAAGGAACCTATTCTTTCTCTTCCAGCTTTCCAATCTTCTTCCAGTGCCCCTTACTGACAGAATTTAACAGGGAGGAGAGGGCAAAACAGAAAGGTGCTTCAGAGTCCCAGCCCCAGCATGGCAAAGCTGAGTGTGAAGCTGAGACACAATAAATTAACAAGTGACACAAGATATCATCCATTCTCATGATCTAGTGAGACCATAAGAGAGAGATGTTTATATATATTTGGGGTGGCTGTGGTGGTAAAAAAATCCCCTTTCTAAGCAGGCTTGGTGAACCATGAGCTGCCTATGTTTGTATTTGACTACATCATATACTTATGGAGATATTTTTCTTTATAGGGACCTGTCTTTAAATGTGCATGTTTTTACTTCATTTACTTCAAAAGAAGCAATGAATCAATAAGCTCACCACCTAATAAGAATGAAGGACCAAAACTACTGCTGCCTTTGTTTTGTATTAATCCAGACTTCATTATCTTCTGAAAATCTGGCTTCTGTTTCTATTATTTTCCAGAATGGGCATCCTCAAAGATCACTGATCAGTTTAGTCTGACTAAAGTTGCTGGCTTCCTCTCAGGCCTTGTTCTCCATTTCTCTAGGGTATGTGGCACTATGACTCCCCTATATTTTCTTGAAGAATTCCTACCCTTAACTTATAGCTATGCTAAATTATTTCCTTTCCATATGTTTGTCCCTGAGCTTTCTTCTTCCTTGCCTTTCCCTTTCTGCCTATATATTCTACTTATCTCTTTCTTCTTTCATTTATTTTCACCAACATTTATTTAATCTCTTTTAAGTACACAACAAAATGCTAAGCCTAGTAGAATTTATTATCTCTTATAAGACATCTCCTGAATCTTGATCATCCTTGCTCTACCTTTCCTACAGAGAAATTATCTAAAGCCTTCAACCATCATATGGATAAACACCAATCCTGGAGTTTTTGCAAGAATTCTGGTGCTGTTTGTCCAAATGCCTATTGGACATCTTTAGCTGGCTATTCCACATTAACCTTATAGGTGATTTAACATATAAAAGTTATCTCCCTCCCATTAAAATTCTTAATTATAGACTATGTCTTGTTACTAAATCTTTCCTAACTTTCCAATTATTTATAGTCTTGAAGGTACATATTTGTGACCTTTCTTTTCTTTGTACCATCTGAAATCTGTGATATGCTGGGGAAAATACAGGATATACTCAGTAAATAATCTTTGCATTTATAAATTTATTCAATATACATTTCTTAAGTGATGTCCATGTGGTTGATTGGCTCTGGATCTATGGAAATGAATACAAAATATTTTGCTCATGGAGCTTATGTTTCCATAAAATCTCTTGGGTAGGTGATATTTTAAACTCTATTTCTACTTTTTTTTTTTTTTTTTTTTACATTTTTGGGTTAAAGAAGAAAGTGTAAGAGGAGTTACTGTTTGTTGTATTTAACAGATTTCACTACAGATCAAAACTCTACTTTATCTTGTTAGTGCGGACTGTTTGTGTTATTAGTGGCTATTTGTCTGTCCTGGGATTGCAATGTGTTTTTCTTATTTTCCTGGATTCTTTTCAAATCCTGCAAGAAAGTTCTACTTTGGAATACCACATGGGCTGTAGATAAAGCCTATCTCCATTTGTAAGAACAACTTCATGGACTTTACTCCAAAAATATATGCATTTGAGGATATGGTTGTATTAGTTTTCTAGGGTGCAGCAAATAACTCCACAAACATGGTGGCTTGAAATAACAGAAATTTATTCTCTCACAGTTCCAGAGGTCAGATATCTGACAACAAGGTATCAGCACTATTATGCTCCCTCCAAAAGCTCTTGGGAAGAATCTTTTCTGTGCCTCTTGCAGCTTCTAGTGGCTCCAGGCATTCCTTGGCTTGTGGTTGCACCACCCCAATCTCTGCCTCTGTGTTCACATTGCCTCATCCTCTTCTGTTGTGTGTGTGTGTTTGCATGTAAACTTCCTCGACCTCTCTGATTAAGATAAGTGTCATTGTATTTAGGACCCTCCTGGAGAGGATGGGTAAGCAACTCTTTCAGTGTCCTTAACTTAAATGCATCTTTTGTAAAATTTACTCTTTTTCCATATAAGGGAATAATCGCAGATTATGGGGATTAAGATGTGGATATCATTTGGGGGACCTCTATTCAACCCACTACAATGGTCTTTAGAATTGATTCTTGAACCCTTGGGGTTCTGTTGCACTTTTCTGCTGGCACACAGATACAAATCATATCTCACAGAATTGAGAAAAGTCATAAGAATTGCCTTTGTATTTTTGAAACACAAAAAGTTAATATACATAATTAGAAGTATTAGAGGCCAAAATCTGACTGAATTTATAATTCTCAAAGTAAATGAGTTTGCATCTGAGTCAGTCAAAGTTGAGATTATTCAATTGTCACTAAGAAGGAGGATTAACAACAAATGTCAGAATTCTCATTTTTCTTTCTGGTAGATGGAGTTTGTTTCTTACAAAGTCAGTTTTCATAAAAATTTATTCAGATTTCTTTTCCTCTCTCTCCACTAGTTCTGTCTCGATTCACTATTGTCATATCCTAAACCAATAATAATTTCTACTATATTTCAGGCATTGTGCTAAGGACCAACAAATAAATGAAATAGATACTTTTATCTTTGTTTTCACAACTCAGGAAATTGAGGTTTGGGGATATAAATAACTTATCTTTAGTGATAGGCCTGTTAAAGGGCAGAGTCAGTCCTTAAACCCATGTCTGTCTGATTTCAAAGCCTATATTCTAAACCACTAAACTGTATTGCTAATTTTTTGTTTGTTATACTTACCATTTATCAAGTCCTGCAAACCTGTATATTTCAGTAATATAATGCCTACATTTCCCATAAACTCAGGCATTGGGAATCAGAATATATAGTTTTCAACATTTTGAGGCTCATCCTTTGCTTCATAGATTTTTTCTATAGACTTTCATCCAAAAATGCCAACTTGGCATCATATTTTTTCATCTGAGTTCCATATTTCCCTTGATAGTCCAAGTTTTCACAAATTCCTCCTAGAGCCATTCTCAGGATCCAAGGGAACAATACACTTTTAGCACCTCATTACTAACACCAGCCTATTCAAAGTCATTGTATGGATGAGTTTGGATGGCATATCCCTGTGCATGGAATGGAAGAGATCGTTCCTCTTTAACATAGTATTTTTTACAAGGGTAGATAAAAATACAGATCATCCATCTCTAGGCTGTTTGAGATTTATTTTTCTTCCAAACTCTGAGTAAAGTGAACAAGTTTTTCCCATAATTTCCCTTATTGTCTGTTTTCCATATGTAAACACCCTTTGTAGTGTGTCTTTCTGTATGTGTGAATGTCAGGTACAAAAACACAGAGTGTTGCTACAAACCTTTTCAGTCACTCTAACTCCTAGCAGAGTGACTGATAAATATCTGTTAAATAAATACATGTATGAATAAATTATTTTCCCATATGTCAATTTTAGACAATTTTAGTTTTCCCTTGAAATACCTTGCCTTTTTGTTGTCTTGCTGGGAATGTTAAAATTCAAAAATCTAAAACCAAAGTGAGTATGTATGTTTGTTCAGTGTGTATGGCAAAGATCTAGGCTTGCTTTGTTTATTTTGAATAGCTCATTTTGCAACTTTATTATTGGTTTGAAAAGCCAGTGCAAACATTTTGTGTTAAAATGGCTGGAAGAAACAACTCAACAACAGAAAGACAAACCACCCAATTAACAAATGGGAAAAATACCTGAATAGACATTTCTCCAAAGAACATATAATATCGGCCACTAAGCACATGAAAAGATGTTTAGCATCGTTATTCGTTAGGGAAATGCAAATCCAAACCACAAGATACAGCTTCATCCTCAGTAGGATGGCTATAATAAGAAATAAAATGAAAATATAAAAATTACAAGTGTTGGTCAAGAGGTAGGAATATAAAATGATGCAGCTGCTGTAGAAAATAGTTTGGTGGTCCCTTAAAAAGTTAAACATAGAATTGTCACCTGTCTCAGGAACTCTGCTCCTAGTTACCTACTCAAGAAAACTGAAAGCAGTTGTTTTAACAAAAACTTATGTAGATGAATGTACATAGCAGTGTTACTCATAATAGCCAAAAAATAGAAACAACCCAAATGTTCATCAACTGATGAATGGATAAAAAAAATGTAGTATATCCATACAATGGAATCTTATTCAGCCACAAAAAAGGAATGAAGTACAGATATATGAACTTTGAAAACTTTATGCTAAGTGAAAGAAGCCAGACAAAAAGCCACATGTATGATTCCATTCATAAAATAGATGAGTCCATAGAGACAGAAAGCTGATAAGTTATTGTCTGGGCTGGGGGAAGAGGGAATGGGAAGTGACTGCTTAATGGGAATGGAGTTTCTTTTTGGAGTGGTGAAAACATTCTGGAATTAGATAGTGGTGATAGTTGTACAATATGATGAATGGACTGGAAATCTTTCTTCTTTGTTATGGGAATTTTACTTCAATAAAAAAAAATGATTGCAAGGGAGCACATTCAGATGAAAGAAACATTTAAGACAAAGAAGAGCAGATAACTTAATGAATGAAAAAGTAAGCAAGGGATCTGATAATAGACCCATTAATTATAGAACAGGAAGTAAAACTCAATTTCTTTAGCCATTGTTATGGCTATCTAAAATCTTCAAATAAGAGGACTTTTAATAAAAATCAAAGTTCAGAAGGATTTACTGTGTGTTGGGAAACATCAAATATAGAAAGCTGTTAAAGAGAATGTTCTTTTCCTGACAATGATTAAACAAACCACTTTATCTTAGTCATTGTTATTAGTGTTACCAGTGAGTCTTTGTTAAGTATTTTTCTCTTTTAATAATTTTATAATCTTATTCACACAAATTTATAAGTGAGAATCAAAGTGACACTGATTTAAATGTGGAGGTTGAAGACACAGAACACGTTTCAATCTAATTTGACTATCTAGAAGATCCAAGGTAAAATCAGAGAAGGACATGATTGCAGTAAGAGTAAACATTTTAATTTTCTGATTTTCCTTTAGACAACTATCACTTTACATTTCTGTTGAATCCTGAGTGAATATTGGAACACCAAAGACAAAACAGGAACACCTGTTCCCAACCTGATGTTTCCAATATAACAATGGGTAATGGTATGACGAGAGGTTGGATATATCTTCCTGAACATACTCTCCATGACTGGCAGTCATCTGCCCAAAATGACAAGAGCTGAACTTGGGCAGTATTAGAGAGCAAGGGTCATGGGCCTGGCTTTATTAGTGCCTGGATGAGTGGAATTGGGGTTTATATTCAGCTGGCATGCTCCAGAACAGCCCTAGGAATTGTTAACATACATGTTAATAAATGTCTGATACCCTGAGCCTCTCCACTGTCCTTCCACCTTCTTCACAATCCAGAAACTATAGTTTCTAGCACAGCAGGAAGTCTCTAGGACCCTGAAATAGGACGGTGTTCTTTCTGATGGGCTGCTGGCTGCACCAAAACATTTTTCTAAGTATACTGAATGTCATCCCTGAATGTGATCCACCAGGACTGAATCTTTAAAACCCTGGTCTCCCACTGTACCCTTTTGCTTATGCATTCCCAACATTCCTGCCATTCCGCCCTGGCCTTGGAAGTCTTTTCTGGATTTAGAATTTTTACAGCCAAAAAAAAAAAAAAGAAGGCAGAAATGTGTTTGGCTCACCCTGAGCTATCTAGGATTTCCGTCCTCCCCCCTTATAACTAAGCTAAGAGTGAGGAAGATTTTGAGGAATTTCTCTTTAAAATCTTCACCCTCCATCCCTGTCACCAAGCAAAGACTCAAAGGCAGTGTCTCTGGTCAGCCTTTTGTATTTTTTTTCAGTCCTTTCAGTTCTCTTTGATTCATGGTCTTTCAAATAGCTCTCAGATGTAAATGAAACCTTTCAGATTTAAGGTACAGCCTCAATGGTTTTTCTTGGCAGGCTTTATTTTCTAAGAGATGCTTTGTTTGATACCATCAACTAAAATCCTGTATTTTTAAGGAGAAAGAAATGATCAAATATTAACTGGAAACATTTATTATTATTTTCTTCTTAGTTTTGTATTTTTACCACAAAAATATGGATTGGTCTTTTGCAGTCAATAGTGAATGTGGCATTAAAAGATACCCTATTAAATATACCTTATTTGGGGCTGAAAATATCTTCTTTTTCCTTTTTTTTCCTGAAGCAGTTAAAATTGGGCTCTAGGCAGTAGCTATGGAAGTTGTAGTCATTTGGAGGAGCAGGGCTCAGTGGCTGGCAGAAGGCTGGTGGAGGGATAGGAGGGTTTTGTCCCAACTTCCACCCATTTGACAGATTCCTAGATTTCTGGGAACAAAAACATAGGGTGACCAACTCCCTGAGTTCAAACCTGTCCTTGCTCAGGATTTTTTAAAAAGGTGGGGGGAGGAGAACATATATTCCTTTTCTTCTGTCTTTTTGTTAATTCAGGGTTATGTTAATTGATTAGTCATTTTACAGTTCCTAAGAATTTCAAAAGAATTTGCTTATGCTTATCAAAAATATAGAACAAAAGATCTTAAATAATTTCTACTTTCCCTCCCTGTATTCTACAATCTTGACATTCAAATTGTGGCAGGAACTGCCTGATATCTATTATTGTCCTTCTCCTTAATAAGAAAGTACTGAGTTTTTAGCTGTAAATATTACTTTCTAGTTAAAAGACTACATTTCTCGGTTTACCTTTGTATTTAGATGTGACCATATGATCAACTTTTGGCTAATTGGTGTAATTAGAAGTGTTATGTGGGACATCAACTGAAGGAGACGTGCCCTTCTTTTTCCTTTCTTCTACTCTTTTGCTTCTGCTTGGAATGGCCATGTAGCGGCTGGAGTTCTGCCACCTTGGCTCTTGAGGATAAGGGTCAGACGTAAAGGACAGGAGAGTCCAACAGTGGAGTGGTCTTTGACCACTTCATAGAATCACAATTCCAGGCCCAGCATTACCTACCTCCAGTCATTTGGTTTTAAAATGTAAATGAGAAATGAAGTTCTATCTTGTTTATGCCACCCACATTAAGTTACTGTCAGCCAAACTAATTACAATTACTTTAACCTCCAACTTTGCTTCTACCTTGAGAATCTATGCTTTCCTTATGCCCTCTCTGTATCACTACTTCTCTTTTCACTGATTTAAGAAATACTCATTGAATATTTAATATACACCATACGTTGTACTACATATTATGTATTCAGTGGTTAGCAAAACAAACATATTCTCTACCATCTGGAGCTTACAGTCTAGAGAAAGAGACAGACAATAAAGTATGAGAAATAATCTTTCATTTTTTATTTTTACTACCTTTTCCTCTCTCCTGACTTCATTGGATTGTGACCTCTCTATAACCTCCACTTAATGTCATAAACTCAGAAACAGCCATGTAACTTCCTCATTTCCTGTGATAAAGGCATGTTGGCACACACTACTTTCAAAATAAGAACACTTTTGACTTTGACTACCTAACATCCTTTTCACATAAGATTTCAGAAAATTCTTTATGAAATGCCACCTTGAACAGCTCGTTTATCTTCCATTTGAGGTCTGTCTTTCCTTGGATAGGGAGGTGTGTGTGTAGGTATGTGTGCATGCATTTGCAAGCATGAGTTCTGGTTTCCCTTGTTCTCTTTGTAATTTAACCAGTCCTAGGATTTGTTTTGCCTTGCCTTCCCTTGCCTTTGCTAATATCCTTAGTTTTTCTTTCATTGCTTGTTATGATCCTCAGCCTATTTGTGGCTTTCCTAATTAAGTATTGTCTAAACCATAGGTTGTCACAATGACGGCCCAAGACCATCATCTCTCACTCAAGCTATCTGTCAGGACTGATGCAGAAGCTATGGGCCCTGTCCTCTATATTGACTCTATGGGCGGTGTGGGTCTTCAAGAGCTATCACAGATTCATAAACGATAGCCTCCTCTTAATACATCGATTCGTTCCCTTACTCTTGCCCGCTAATGCTGTAATTTTAGATGTGTCCAGCAGCCTTCCAGTTAATTTCCTAATCATTGGGTTTACTCACTCTTTCACTGATTGTCCTTTGATCTCAATTTATCTAACCCCTCTTTCACTGCCTTGTGACCTCTTCTATTCTGATGGTGCTATCCATGTTTCTGTTCATGTTTGTAATGATTTTTCAGCTGGGCTGGATGTCAGCCAAAGCTTCAAAAGCATGACTTCCTTTGTCCAAAATCCTGGGCCATCTCTCATGAAAGCAGCAGCATTTTATTTATTTTTAAATTTTTATTTTTTTATTTATTTTAGTAGGGACAGGCTCTGTGAATCAAATCTAGATCTCCGGCATGGCAGGCAAGAATCTGCCACTGAGCCCCCATCGCACTGCCCGCAGTATTTTAATAGGTACTATATCTTTGTATAGCATCTTTAATTTAGCCAAAGAGCATTTGTGTTTGATTTGGACCCATGGTGATTCTTTTATTATATTTAGGACCATTTTAGAGCCTCAATTATGGATCATTGAATAAAATTCTAAGAAACTTTCTTTCCAAATAGTAAGTTGCTAAAGATGAGAAGCAATATTTTGGCCCTGAAAGCAGTTTAGAAGTAAACAGTTGAAGTTTATTTTAAAGACAGAAAATGGTTTATTGACTTGAAAAGGTTTAGTCCCTGATGAAACAATAAAAAAGAACCAATGATACCAGGTCCATTAAATTCAAGAAATAATAAATTTCAGTTATTGGCACAAACATTAAGTATTTTGATATGTAGAGCCATAGTCTGATAATATTGCTAAATTTGGGTTCATCATGACAAGATATTGAGAAATTCTTGAAATTTATGACATGTTCAAGCTATTTGATATGTCACTTAATTGATGAAAAAAATCTATCCTCTTGAATCATGTTATGAAAACTGCTAGCAAAGAAAAAACAAGTCCAAAGTTCAGGACAGATGGGTTGGAGCTTTGGCAGCAAACACTGATGAGACTTTGGCAATTCTTTGAAAATATCAGTTTCTTCCTTTAGAGTGGTGGGAATTTTCAGTTCTTGAATTCCCTGGTTTGTAGAATGGGTTTTGGGGGTGCAGAAGACTTGAGCATCCAAAGTAGAAAATGTAGGACTACTTGTATTTTAGCCGTTCTCTATGTATACCCATCTCAGTTCTTGCAGTCATTACACAAGCATAAATAGGAAAGGAAGCAGTGGTTATGAAAATAGGTGTTTGAGTCAGAGTTTACATGGTGGAGATGGTTTGCACATCTGAATGTTTGTTCTCGTGTGTGTGTTTATCCACGTATACATTCCTTACTTTCTTCCTAACGATAATGGTAGATACTCCACCTGCATTTTATTTTTTCTCCTTCAAATACCCTCTTTCTTGTTTCTCTCTCCTCTCATTAGGGGTCTTATGTTTCTGCTTCTTAGCATGCTTGATCATTTTTTTGTTTTTTGTTTTTTTTTACTGGATGCCAAACATGGTGACTTTTACTTTGTTGGGTGATAGATATTGCTGTAGTCCTATAAATATTCTTGAGCTTTGTTTTGGTATACAACTAAATTATTTGGAAATGGTTTGATCCTTTTGGGTACAGTGGGAACATGGCAGTCTTTAGACCAGGATTAATTTTCCCCCATTAGTGAGCCAATACTCTTCTGAATATTCTACCCAAAGCCTGTGATTTTTGAGGCTTTTGGATTTTTGGTTAGAAAAGGAACTGTTTCCAGTTCTGTGGGAACAGCATAAATTCTCTCTGGTCCTGTCTGACTACTATTCAGGCAGTTCTTTCCCCAGCCTCAGGTAGTTTCTTCACTTGCATTTATTTAACTGAAGAGCTGAGAAGGCTCTCTGAAGATCTGTGGTGTTCTCTGTGCACCTCTCTCTGTGCAACTCCTGCACTGTGAACACTTCTGTCTAGACCTCCCCAAACAACCATTTCCTCAACTCAGTGAGAACCCTGAAACTGCCTGGGTTCTCCCTTCCTATGCCATAGCCTGACCATCTCTTGAGATGTGGTGGCTTGAGTTATGTGCCCCAAATTTAGGTAAATTCTTGGCCTTAATCTTTGTTCCTATGAGTGGCAACCCATTGTATGTAGGATCTCTTGAAGATGTTATTTTAGTGAAGGTGTGGCCTAACTGAATGAGGATGGGTTTTAATCCAGATTACTGGAATCCTTTTTAAGCAGAAGGAATTTAGAACCTGAGAGAGAAAGCCACAGTGAGGAGCCAGAAGCTGAAAGTGAATAGAACCTGGTAGAGAAAGGAGAAGACATTGCCATGTGTTATAAAAGCCAAGGAATCAAGGATTGCCAGCCAGCTTGAATGCTAGTGACCCTGGAAAGAAGGCAGCTGTCTAGCCTCTGGAATCATGAGACAATAAATTCCTGTTAAGACAACCCGTTGTGTGGTACTTGTTTCAGAAGCTGGAAAACTGGACAATAAGCTGGGGTGCTTTTAGGGCTTACCTCATTTGCTTCCCTGTCTCAGGGGTTGCTGTCCTGTACTACCTCATATCCAATGTCTGAAAATCATGTTTTCATATATTTTGTAATTTCAGGTAGATGTTAAATCCAGTTTCTATTTCTCCACCTTGTCAAGAAATGGAAGTCCCATGGCTCTTTGTGCTCCATGTATCACAGCAGGTTAGTTCTTTGAGTAGTATCTCTAAACTAAGCAGGAGCTTTGCCTCAGGGTCCTGGTGTCTGAGAAGAAGTTATCAAACAAATAACCAAGTCTTAACTCAGCACTTACTCCTGCAATTACATAGCCACACTGTTTTCATCTCTTCAGCAAATCATGGCCCCAGGTTGCATCCCAGAGTTGGTTTATTCTTTGGTTTATTCATTTTTTTATTTATTCAATAAGTACTGATTAACTATTTTTATATACTAACACTCACCTAATTGTTGGCGAATAGCAGGGAATAAGGCAGACTCAGTGACTTCTTTCTGAGAGTCTACATTCAAGTATGGGGAAGAGCAGCCATTAGCGATCTGCCGGTTACATTATGAAGGGGACGCACTGGATGCTATGACAGCACATAAGTGGGCCTAATCTGGTTTGGAGAATCAGAGAGGTTTCCCCATGGAGGTGACATTTAAGCTGGGACTTGCAAAGAGGTGGTTATAAGGCTGCTATTCTCTCAAAGGCCTGTATCATTCCAAATTATTGTTATTTTTTTTTGCAAGGTCAGGCACTGGGAAATGAACCCAGGTCTCTGGCATCCAAAAACATTTTATTAAAACTTCAGTGTCTGATAAGGAAAAGCACTGTTGATTTCTTACCTAAGACCTTGACACAGAGAAAGGCATAAAGTAGAAAATGTGTATCAAAAAATGTACTCAATCCTATAGATCAGGAACTGGTATTTAAAATGTTAATAAGTGATTCATTTTGGATTGCAGGACTCTGGGTGGTTTTCCTTTTATCTACTTTTTGGTTTTCTCCAAATTTTCTGAAGTGAACCTACACTGCCTGTGTAATTGGGAAAAAAAGTACAAGTAAAGGGTATAGAGCAAAAGGAAAAATATGAAGTATAATATAGATACTCTTCTTTGGTAGGTATTATCAGTGGACAAATCCTTTAAGTACCACTTTGTGACATTTGTGTCATGTGGTAAAACTGATCCCTTTGCAACTTGATGTTTAATTTCTGTCCACATGCCCAAGCATCAAGTAGGTCATTTTACAAGCATTTGGAAAGCAAGTCCATAGGAGGATTTTGTCTGCAATTTCTATAAAGTGTGAAGCTTGTCCTTGAGATGGTCTTGAAGAGCACTGGGCAGATGTGGTTGGTAAGCTTGTTGTAACTCTTTTACCTCTTGATCTATTTCTTCACATAGGTGTAGTTTCTTAGTATGCAGACATTATGGCATCTCTGGTCCTGGGAAAATTGTGTGGCAACATCAAGGGAAGGAGAATGGGGGAAGAGCTCTGTTTATGCAGCTATTTTTCAGCAAGACTCTTTTTACTGTCAGAAGCAGGACTTTTCTAAGTTTGGAGCTTTTAACCTGAATGTACTTGTTTAGGTCTCTGAATGAGGATCTTACGGTGTAAATAAAAGAATACAGGATCAATTTGGAGTTTTAAAACTCTCTGCTTATTGTGTTTGTGAAGTAAAAACTCTTTACGCATCTCATTTTAACTTAGTATTTAATATTATGTCAATGTAAGTCACATTCATTAGACACAGTATTTGCAATTCATGGAGGCGAGTTGGCTAGAAGTAATCTTCTCAGGGTTTTCTAAATTCATGCATCTTAGTGTGTGATAGGTATTATTAGTAGTAGACTTGAATATTTTTAGGTTTTGGTGGCTGAAATGATATCATTTTCATGAGATTGAAGCTCAGCAGGCACCTCCCTGACTAAAATCCTTACCATCCATTTTCATTGATTTGTAAAAGTCTTTACTTGCTATCAAGTGAATATTTTTGACAAAGATTTTTTTTAATAGAACCCATGGGATTTTAAAGGTTCATTGGTTAATTAGATATTTGCCATCTCCACTAACAGTAACATTGTTTGGCTGAAACTTTAATCCCCAAAAGAGGCATCGAACACATACTTACACAAGAGTAAATGTGCCTTAAGGAAGCTTTTATTGAAATATGTTGACTGGACTGAAAAGCACCTTGAATTGGGACATGTCTTAGGGAATATCTGTTCTTTTGCACATGGGGAAACAAAGTTGCTAAAAATGGAATGACTTTTTCCATTTTTCAAATGGGTGATAAAAAAATACATTACTCAATCAGTTGGTTACTTGCAAAGGTAAGGCTCAGACCATAATTTAGCAACTCTGAGCCCATTGTTCTTTTCTTTACACTATGTATTTAACTCATTTTTGGTGGGCCCAGTTCTCAGATGATAATTTCCTTCTCCGCTCAGAGATCTTAGGGAAGCAATGGGCATATCATATGATGAGAGCCAACCTTATTTACCCATTAACTTATTCATACATTTATTCTACAAATGCTTGATGAATGCTACTATGTCCCAGAGAGTGTGCTGAGAGCCAAGGATATATCAGTAAACAGTTGTGGTACTACACAATTGTTCCTGTTGTTAAGACAACCCATTGTGTGGTATTTGTCTTAGTAGCTGAAAAACTGGTCAATAAGCTGTGGTACTACAGTCTTCAGCTTATGATTGGTGGTGAAGATAGCCTCTTGACAAAGAATAACACAAAGTTCTTGTATTCTGTGTGGTCATAGCTCCCAGAGTGTCATTGCATCTGGACCCTCCCAGAGGACAGAGTTAGGAACTCTTTGCATATATAGACTTGCACATGTATGTACACACACACATGCTTACATTTATAGCCACAACTATTTCTCTATATATCTGAATATGTGTATTTAAAAGCCCATGAGTTCATATTGAGGCTTAAAAATCAAGTCTAATGTGTCAGGATTCTTTCTGTCCTCCCTTTTCCATTCCTGTAAAATTCTTTCTCAGACAGTGAAAAACCTGGCTTCCATTACCCTCAACATATTTACTCATCTGTTCTATCAATTAACTTATTTGTTCACTCTACCAAGCCCTCAGGTCACCTCTTCCCTCTGCCCCTCTTATGCCTCACCCTCTCATGTGCTGCTTCCTCTGATACCAGCATCTTTGCATCAGAATGGGAGGGAGCAGGTATGTAGGATAAGAAGGAAATGGCAGGGAAACTTCTTTATTTTTAAAGTCTGCTTGTTTTAAAGTCTGCTTGAGTTGACTTTTCTATTACTTATAGCCTAAAGCATGCTAGTGGACGCAGCCCATAACACGTTATTGCAGCCCTGTTTTCAAATGTGTCTGCCCCACTCAATTATGAGTTCCTAAGAAGAAGGTCAATATCTGACTCATCCCTATATCTCCAGTGGTTTCCACAGTGCTTGTCACATGGTAGGTGTTTGAGAATTGCTTTAGGCACTAGTGACACAAAAATAATTAAGACATAATTGTTGTCCTCAAGGAGCCAGTAGAAATAATTATTATAATCAGATAATTCTATAATGGATACATGTGCTAAATGCTATGGGTACATTGGAAGGATGCATAAATCTAAATGGGACTTTGCCAACACAAGGAAGTGAAAACAAGACAGTTTTTAATAATTCCTCCATTTTCATAAACAGAAATCAAAAGTGTCTTCAGAAAAATATGTATCATTTAAATACATTTCTTTAATTTGTGTAGAAATTAACTCCAAATTAGAAGCTGCTTGAATGGTTGCATGCCAGAGCATAAAGTCCCTGTAAATGTGAGACTGATCAAATGATACTTTTCCAGTGGCAGAGTATATTTTGGTAGCTTTTAGTCAAAAAGTTGAAAAAAATTTAGCATTTTCTAACTGAAAGACTCAGGATTGATCCTATTTCAACACAACAGTAATAGTAATAACTTGCACCTCCATGGTTCTTTATATTATAAAGCCTCTGGCATGAGCACCAAGAGGGTACAGAGTCATCTGCCTACTTTATCAGTGTACCCTCAGCATCTCTCCCAATGCTGAGTGGAAATTCCTTTTCATTTATACTTTCACCCAGTGCTCTGAACCACCCAGTGATGTACTCTGGGAATGGCAGACATTAAACCCATGATCCAATCAGATACTCATTGTCTTTAAATAGAGCTAAGTACCTAGGCTCTAAAGCCAGCCACCACCTGTTTGCTTTCTTCACCTCCAGTTTCTTCAACTGTCCTTTCCTGGATTTTTAATACTCCAGATCCTTGGCTCTACTTCTCTACCTTTCTGCTATGTACTTGATCCTCCTCCTTGTCAACTGACCAATTTTTCTTGACTCACCAGAAAATGGCAGTGACATTTCCTTTCAGGGAGCATTAGCCGGGCCTCCCAGGATGAGGCAATAGACAAAAGCAAAGAAAGAAAAAAGAGGGTTTAAAGTCACAGAGTCAGAACTAGACTTTAGGCCTCTGGACTTTCAACCCCAGACTCTTTCCTGGAGACCATACTAAAGAAAGAATGGAAGGGCAGAGTGCATATTTCTGCCGAGTATTTAGAGTCTGGGACCAGTGTTGGCTTGGTTAACTCACTTTTTTATGTGCCTCTAACAGCAGCCTCACAGCACATGGTTAAAATAAACTATACAGTCAGGCAAGTAAATCAGTTCACTTGAACCACTCCTTCTGTCTTTGTAATGTAAACAATATGGTAGGTGACAGTGATCTCAAGGCTAACAACAAACATGGAAAAGATCACTCCAAATAAAATATTAACTAATGCAGATCTGCTGTGTAACTGGCTTGATGCATGGTAAATTGCATTTGCAGTTGGCCAAATGGAAAGTGATATATGTTGGGCACAAGAATAATAAATAGAAGGAACGATCAATTGAACTGAACTAAAGTGGTACGGTGTTGAAAGACGACTTAGAGTTATGTCTTCCAAACATGGCTAAAAAAAAGGACTCAATTAAAAAGTAAATTGGAAAACTATAAAGTAGCTGACACAAATACAAGGTTAAGTTTATGGAAGTTATAAATGCTAAACAGTTTCCCTCTATGATTCCAATTTCTGCCCACTCTCTGATTCTTCTTGCGTCTTCCATTTCTTTTTATGAGTATTATTGCTCAACGGGAGAACAATCAGTTATATCAGAGCCATTCATTGTAAAGCTTGTGTCAATAATTTTTATTGAAACAGGACAAAAACAGAGGAGTTCGTGTCGATAAGCATGCATAAATAGAAAAGAAAAGCAAATTATTATGCTATCAGGGTATCAGGAAGAGTCTTTGAACTGAAGGGGGAAAAGAAAAAAAAAACTCTCTCCATGGAGAGGACAGAATGTGCTTCATTTCAATATCTATTACAATTATGAAACAGCCACAGCCTTCCATGGCTTTGAACAGTCTTTTTGAGCAGAACTTTGCGTCAGGGTCATGGTTGTGATTTTCAGGCCCTGAGGCCGGTAGTTCAGAAACCAACAGAAGTAGTCTGGGCTCTGGGGATGAGGGTGAAGGGAGCGGTGAGAACTGTGCTAGTCTAGCAAGGGTGATCATAAGAAACCCTTCGGGGGATTTTTATTTTAAATATAGATTTTTCTACTCTCATGGAATCCAAACCTCCCCCAGTGTGGTAGGGAGGCAGCTATTAATTTAACTACCATTCTGGTTTCAGGGCTTGAAAGTTGCAAACATGTAACTAACACTAGCTCTGGTGCCATAGAAAGTTCTGACTCGAGGGATGTAGGAAGTGGGAGGAAGAATTACGTGGGAGATGGATCTCTCTCTCGTCCTCCCTCGCCATCACCCCTCTCTCCTTGCCTCTCTCTCTCATTCTCCCCCTCTCTCTTTCACGATACTTAAGTGATTTACTCTGCCGCTAGAATGGAAGCTTTTCTAGACAGAGAAGTGTCTTCATTATTTCTAGATCTTCAGATATCCTGGTGACTGGTACACAATGGCTCCTTTTATGTTGGTTTGGTTGTCTCCATCATCACCATCAGGTAAATTAATGGCAACCACAAGTTCGTTAAGCTGGTTGGAACCTACTTAAAATATCTAGCAACAAATAACAGTCAACAAGGGTAATATTGAATAATGAATAATAATAATGGCTAGAAGGAACATAATTGTCCACACATCCTTAAGCAAAGCACAAGGGAAAAGCAGGGCTGGAGGCTTGGACTATCAGTTCACACCATTCCAGAGTCTTCAGGAAGCTGTACTGTTGACCTCTGTCCTGTATTTTGACAGTTGAGCTGCACAGGAGTACTGCACTTGGTATGCAAGTTAAAGGCCACTCTCTTCACTCTCTCCAAGAAGGGATGCTCAGGAGTTCAATCAGAAGGATGCTTTTGGTGGACTGGGAATGTGGCAAGGCTTTTCGACTTGTTTGTATCATATGCAAATTAGCCAGCCTCAGCATGTTGATCTCAATAGAAACAATCATTTACATAAAAGCAAATGCCAAACCCAATCGGCTAACTGACTTGGAGCAAAACATGTTTATAAGTTAATTTCTTTATCTGTCCTGAACATTCCTTGTTTGTTACCAGGTGTTTCCTGACATCATCTCAATTACTGATTATGCCCCTGCCTTCTGTCCTTGATGCTTTAAGTGTCCTTGATGCTAGAAGTGTTGTTGCTCTTGCTTAACAGCTTTGACTTGACTTCTCAATTCCTTGTATAAAAAATCAGACTGATGCTAACTTATGTTTAATGGTTAATTCTCTTCAACACTGCAAACATAAACACACACAATGAATAGCAACATAGATACACAGACCTCATCTTGCTCAGCACAGTTCTCTTAGCCTGACTGGGCAGCTTAGACTTCTGGGAGCCATGTGCACTGGTTAGAGGGAGAAGTTTAAGACACAGATGAGGGAAGAGCAGATTTTGTACTGGGCTGTCTGTAGAGGATGGTTGTCTTTTGGGGCCAGGGCAACCTTCTAACACAGGAAGATGGGCATGCAGGGATGGGCTTTGGATATGGAGGTTGTATTTATCAACTTGATGATATCTCATGCTCTGTTATATATCTGTTTCCCATGCTGTCTCATGTTTGCTTTTCTTTCCTGAGGGGATAAACTCTTTCATTCTCCAATAAAAAACTGAAATCCAATGCGAATATCATGTATTCAGAAATATATGGGGGCAGGATCTTTTCCTAAGAGGAAGAAGAGATGGGGTGGGAATGTGGCATGGGATGTAAGAAGACAGAGAGCGGGAAATGAAGGTCAAGAACTCAGCACACACATAATGGGAGGAGACTGGAAGAGGACAGATAGAACCCAGAGATTTTTTTTTTAAATGCAAAATTAATCATGTAAATCTCTGGCTTGGAGCCCTCAGGTCACCCCTGTTCTATAGAAATATATCACAAACAAATGTGAGCTTCGTATGTAATATTAAATTTTCTTCAAGCTGCATCCAAAAATGTAACAAAAGGCACACGTGAAATTAATGTTAAGAATATATTTAACCCAATATAGAGAACCTATTATCATGTCAACATGCAATCAATATTAAAACTTATCAATGAAATTTTGCATACTGTTTTTCATATGAACACTTTAAAATCTGATGTGTATTTTACATTTGAAGCACTTCTCAGTACAGATCAGCCTCGTTTAAAATGCATAGTAGATACAACCTTAGGTGATTTCCCATCGCCTTTAGGACAAAATCCAAGATCTTTAACATGACTTAGTAGGCCCTTGATCTGCCTACTTCTCTGGTCTTATATCATGCAACATCCTCCTTCTTTGTCTTTACCCTAAGTAAATTAATTTCTGTTTGTTGAATTGTGCTCTTCTTCCAAACTTCTAGACCCTGGAAAATATGAATTTTTTGCTGAAAAACTCTCTCCTTTCTTCCCTGAAGAATTTTTACTTATAGTTATCCTTTTATTCATATTTATTTGGATCAATGTTGAGCTTTCCATTTATTTATTTTTATTTTTATATTGTTATCAACACTATAATGTGTGACTTAGTTTTAGTATCTAAATTTTAGAGAAGTGGAAATCTTTTTTTTATTGTTTTTCCTTTTCAAGAGTTTTTATAATGCTTCTCACTTGTTCACTTTTCCAGTTAAATTTTAAACTCATTTTTTTCTCTTCTAAGCAATATCCAAATTGGTTTGGGGAGAAATTACATCTTTGCAATTACTGAGACTTGGCATCAAGAAATGTTGAATGACTTCTTACTTGGCTTTTCTATATCCTCCTCTTTTTCCTTGAAACGCTCTTCTCTCTTGCCTTCTAAGAGATTACTTGGTGTACAATGGGTTTTCCCAGGAAGCAGAATTTGAGACAGAGCCTAGCATGCAGGAGGTTAAATAGGGACTGCTCTTGGGATCAGTACTTTTAGGGAAGGGGAAGAAAGAGGATTGAGCAGTAGGGGAAGCTAGGTTACCATGTAGTCTACAGCAAGACTTTGGCTGACCCAGTGGGGAGCTCTGAAGCTGGACAGGCCCTTTAGGATTGTCTTAAATTGGAGTGAGGGAGTGGAACTGCACTCTGAGGAGTGTAACCATGGGTGAGGTGGCTCTTTCTGGCTGAAGGCAGTTTCTGAGCAGGGGGATTAAGTCCTACAGTACTGAAGGGGAATCTAAGTGGTATATCACAACTTCCACTATATACTACTTTTTTGGTTTATATCTTTCTTCTCTAACTGTTCTTTCTCAGTCTTTGCAGACTCTGCATTTTTTTCCCCTCTAATTCTAAATATTCAAGTTCTCCTACTCTGCCCTAAATTCTCATAGTCTTTCAATGTTTCTTCTTGTTCAGCCAGTATTTTCTGAAATAAAGAGGCATGCTTCTGGTGAAGGCTGAGTTGATTAGAGGGCACATGGGCAAACATTTTTCTTTTAATGTTATATATTTATTTTCCTGCATGTTAAACTAGAATATAACTATCATATTAAACATGAAATTTCACAGGTATTTTTATTTGGGAAGGGATTAAAGTGGATATTTGAGTGGACATTTTTGCTGATTTCTGGAAAAATATTTAGTAAATAAAGATACATGTATATGCTACACAGATATGGCCAATATCATGACTCAGTTTGGAACCACTCTCCTTGGTGATTTCATTCTTTCCCTGGCTTCAACCACTGACACACTGACAGCTCCATTTATATCTTTAGCTTAAATCTCTCCTTGGAGTTTAGGTTCTTTTATAGCTGACTGCCTCCTTGACAGCTCCTCTTAGATGTCTCACAACTTTCTTAAATTTATTGTGTTCCAAACTGAATTCTTTAGTTTCCTTCCCCTAATCTCTTCCTTGTCCAGACTTAGCTATCTCACCAAGACCTGTGTTGGTCAAGCCAGAAACCTGGGAGTCTCCTTTGATTTCTTTTCCTCTTTCACCTTGCACATATAATCCAAAAAAATTTCTTTTGCTTCTATTTCAGATATATTTCTTGAATCTGTCCCCTCTTTTCCATCTCCATTGCTAGCACTTTAGTTCAGGCCATGATTGTTTCTTTCCTGGCTTTATCAAGTCTACGCTTAATGGTTTCTCTAACTTCCATTTTTTTTCTTCTCTAATCTGTCATCCACACAGCAGCAAAAGTAATCCTTTTAAAACCAGAAACCTGGTAATATAACCCTTTTGTCTATTTCCCACAAATGATTTCCCATTACACTTCAAATAGGAATTGCCAATATGGTCTAATAGATTACAGTCATTTACCTCTCCAATTTTATCTTACACCACCATCCTCCTTGCCCACTGACCTTTTAATGAAGTTGGCTTCTGTTTCTGGAACACTTCTAGCTCCTTTTGAACTCAGGGCTTTATACCTGTAGTTTCTTCTTCCTGAAATGCCATTCTCTGGACTTCCTGAATATTGACTCTTTTTGATACTTCATGTCTTACAATAAATGTCACCTTCTATTGCACTTTTTATTGTGGCAACACATGCAGAACACAAAATTTCCCATTTTAATTGCCTCTACACTGTTGACCTGCCATCATATTTTACTATCTCTTCTTGACCACTTTACCTTAAGTAGGCCTTCCTGTCCTGTCCCCAGATTATTCATTGGCTTTGCTCCCATTTAATTGCTTTCTAATGCTTGTTATAATTTAAATTATAGATTTATTTGCTTACTTTCTTATTAACTGTCTTTCCCACTAGACTGTCAGCTACATCAGAATGCACCATTTTATACCTAGTACTTGCTATAGCCACCAATGGATTCTCAAAAGATATTTTTCAATGAATGAATGACAAAAAAGAATGAATGTATTCTTTATTGCTTCTTAGAAAAATTTTCCTCTTTCATAAGGGATATCCTGCAGTTTATTTGTGAGGAGGGATAAAACTTTCATCTCCTGTGTGGCCTTGGAGGCAATCTCACTTTCCTCTCCTGGCAGTGCTTTTTTTTAAATGAACTATGGGCAGGCCTGTGCTGGCTCTGCAGAACCACAACGATGTCTCTGGCTGATGCTAACAGCTTTGATTTTTAAGCCCTCCTGTCTCAGCCTTGGATGCCTTGACTTGCTGCTGTTTCCTAATAAGGCTCTTTTTCAGGCCACATAGCTCGCATCATTGCAGAAACTCTTTGTGACCCCTCTACTCCCCCCCACCCCCCATATAAATAAGTAAAGTGATATGGAGCTAGGGGATCCCTGGACACAGCCTAGTCCAAGCATGGTTCTCAATGGATAATGAGAACTTCTGGGGAATCAGATGGATTCTGGTAACTCTTTGCCTATCTGCCTCTACATGTAGCACAAAAAATTGCAAGAAATTTATATCTGTCACTTCATTACTAATGGGATCTTTGCCCATTACATATTCTCATTCATTGCTTCTGATATATAGGAAAACTCTTGATTGTCTACATTTTTTTGGTACTTGTCTATTTCCATGAAGGCTTATTAGTTTAAATAGCTTTTTTTTTTTTTTTTTGGTTGCTTTGCTTGGGATTTCTAGGTAAAAATATAAATCATATCATCTGTAAATAATGACTTTTTTGTTACCTCTTTTCCAGTGCTTATATACACAATTTCTTTTTATTACTGTATTTCAATCTCTAGAATTTACAGAACTATGTCAGATAACAGTGGCAACAATCAACATCATTGTTTCATTTCTGATTCAAATGGGAATGCTTCTAGTTTATTGTTAAATAGGTTTCTGATTGATATAGCTAGTCTATAATATGTCAGGGATGTCTTCTTTTTTCCTACTTTACTAAGAATTTATTTTTTCAGTAGATTATTTTCAAGTATCAGAAAGGCTGCCCTATTGTAGTCCCAATATACTTCCTTTGAAACTTCTTCTTTTGGTCCTGGTTTATTAGATAAATGTCAGTTACTTGCCCTTGCTTCCAATATTAGAAACTTGTGGTCCTGCTATGTCTGCCTCTTAGCCTCACGATTCCTCAAATGGTCCCACATGCACTTGATTTTCAGACACTTCACCATGTCTGGTTGCCCCACTTGCTTGCCCCACCCCATTTCTTGTTTGATTCCTGGACCTCCTCATGTTTTCCAGTGTTTCTTTAAAAGACGTGATTGATCAGCCCTGGAAGTCTATTATTTTCTTTCTTGGAAAGACTGGGACTATCTTTGGGGTCCTAAATCTTTAACTCACAGAAATACAATGAGGAGCCTCTTGGTCATAAAAGGTCAGCTTGACCCCAGTGTTGGCATTTGTTCTGAGGGTGTGAGTTCTGGAATGAGTTTTGGGGTTAGGGTAGACTAGGGTGGCTCACCATATTTTCCAGGTTCCATGGATTCCAGGAAAGGTTCTGTCTCTCAAAATAAATTCTGCAGTTTTAGAGTCATTAAAGTAAATGCTATTCCTGACACAGCATCTCAGTGGGATATGAACTATGTTATAAAGAAGTCGAAGTCACTGTAAACAGGAATTTTGAATGTTCATAGTCCCAAAAATCCATGAAGGAGAGTGATGTCATCAACATGGTAACATAAAACGGACCCTGAAATAATCTTCCCAGAGATTCAGTGGCGAGAAGAACAAATTCCACTAGTTTTTCACTGTGGAGGCTGACAGAGACTGGGAAAGGACTCCACAAATGCTGTAGTGAAGAAAAATAAAAAATGCCAAGTAGGAAATTGCTGTTCCAGAGTGCCAGTCCCAGTCCCTTCCCTAGCTCAGTTCCATGCAGCTTGTGAGTCCCTCAGAGGAAGAGAGGCTGGGAACCGCTCCCTCCCACATGACTTTAGAGGCTCACAGGGGTGTTCTAGAGCCCCACACATATCCAGGCACTGCGTCCTGAGTCCTTAGAGACCCAGGGCAGAGTACAAGCTAGTTGGGAATGCCACATATCTAAGAGCTCCCAGGGGGGAAAAGAGAGGGAAGGTGTGCCTGGAAAGTGGTATGCTCCACACCAATGCACAGGGTTGGTGGTGCAGTGAAGTTGTGCCTGGAAAGTGGTATGCTCCACACCAATGCACAGGGTTGGTGGTGCAGTGAAGCATGGGAATCCTGTATTTTGTGCATGATCATTTTGTTAGCACACAACTTCTCTAATAAAATTTTTTAAAAAAACCATTCAGCCAAATGAGGAAATCGCTCTAAAAGCTGACATTGGAAAAATATGATCTGTCCATTAGCAACAAATAGAGCAGAGCTGTTGCTCAATCCTGGGAGATGCTTTTACTTGTAAACCATGTGAATTACTCTATGTTTTTAAGAATCATAATGTAATGATTTCTATTGTGGTTTCATTGTCATTCAATTTATTTCTCTAGGAATGGAATACATAGACAACTTTTAGAGCCTCAAGGGCTTTTTCCAAGACAATTGGAGGCCGGAGAAAAGGAATGCAGATGTGTCTTTAAATCTCTCTCCTAAACTCAAGAGATAGGTCTCCAATGTTTCCTTGGTATTTCTCATCGAATGTTGCAGAGGTACCTTATTCTCAACTTTTATTTTCCTTCAGCTAAACTTGCTTGCCCCACCCCATTTCTTGTTTGATTGTGGTAGAAACTGGTACTTATTCTCCAGTACTTACTTTCTCCTTCTAATGCCCTAAATAACATTTACCTTTTCAGCCTCCTTCACTTATTCTGTTGCACGAAACCAGGGGCAAGGCTGCAAGCCTCCAGGAAGGTTATGCAGAAACAGAACAAACCGGAGGCCAGGCTCTGAAGTTTCAGGAAGTAGGTTTTTATTTGTCCATGGCCATAGGGCTCAGCCAAGTAGCCTCTAAAATTCTGAGCCCCTAACAGGGGTTGTTACAGGGTTTTAAGGAAAGCAGTTGGCTATGTGCTGGCAATCAGACCTGGAAGGATTACAAAGCTGAGTTTACAGAAGTGGATGAGCAGTTACTGGGGAGGAGGCTTTGCAGGGACTTCTCTTATCTTGCCTATGTGCAGTTTTAAATGTTCCTGGGGCATGGGAGACTTCTCAAAGGGGAAATGGCCTGAGTAAACAGGGGCCTGCCTGCTGTGAGAGGAAATGGCTTGGGCCAACAGGGGCTGCCTGCTGCAATTCTTTCTAATGTGAAAGTGAGTGATGTGAGTGTTGTGTTAGTTGGCAGTCCCTTAAAAGACAACTATTGAAAACACTCTTCCTTCTTTATTCCCTTTTTCCCTCCTGATGGCTGGAGTGTGGGGATGTGGCTGGAGCTGGAACAGCAACTTTGGGAGGTGACATTGGAAAGGTCCTTCTTGCAGGGAGAATCACCAAGAGGAAAGCTGCCTTGGCTCCCAACGCTGTAAAGCGTTATATCCACCCTGGATTCCCTGGCTCTGGACTTCTACTTGAGAGAGAGAAATACACTTCTGTGTTGTCAAACCCCTGACTTTTGGGTTTGTTGTTACTTGCAGCTGCCCCCAATCCTAGCTAAGACAATTGGCGAGATCTTTTACCATCATTCCCCTCATCCTAGACAGGAAACGGTAGTCATCCTTTTACCTAATTGCTGAGGCCTAAGTGTTCAAGTTCAGAAGTGTCTCTTGAATCTGACCATACCACCCTTTCATTTTTATTTTGACCTTCGTTATCTCTTGCCAAGATTGTTGCAACATCCCTTTAATTGTTCTCTTTGCCTTAAGGCTTCTATACTTGGTGATAAATTAACATCACCATATCACTCCTTTGTATCCATATCTCAATTATGCTCAAGGTAAAATGGAAGTTTAGGAGAATGCCATTAGAGGCCTTTTCTCATACGTCCTCCATTTATGGCTCCAAGGTCTTTTCCTGGTCACCCTCCATTCACTTCTTACGGCCTTATCCATTCCCTACTTTCACTGTCCCCCCCCCCCTTTTTTTTTTTGTCTTCCAGCCTGTTCATAGTTATCTTCCCCCTCCAGGAATTATTTTCCCTCTGTTTTCTCTTTAGCAAAGACCTGGTCATTATTCAGAATCCAGCTCACATATCATGATTATAATAGATAACATTTTCTGAGTACTTACCAGGTCACAGGCCCTGTGCTAGAAACTTGAGCTGTCTCATTTAGTCTCATTGAGTCCTCACCACAGTCCTCTAATGGATCTCTCACTATTGTCCCCATTCTAAAGATGAAACAAACAGAGATTAAGTACTTTACACAAGTTGTATAGTGTAGGTATATATAAGGTTTAGACAATCTGACTCTAGGTGCATGTTCTTAACCATGAATTATACTGTCTCCCTCTTATTGTGTTTTATTTGGCTGCCTATATATAATCTTCTCTCTGATGCTTTCCCGATTGCTGTAGTCCAAATTTTGTAAGTCTTTCCCAGCTCTGTGATTCTACAGTACTTTGTTCATGCCTAACAGATGGCATCTAAAGATCTCTCTATCCACTTTCTCTAAGAGTCTGTAAATTTCTCCAGAGCATGGATTACAGTTTCTCTATTTCTGTAACCCCGGAACTAAGTACAGCTCTTCATCATGGTAACAGTGATAGTAAAGGCTGCCAATTTAAATGTTTCAGCCTAAAGAGCAGTAAAATGTAAATATATAAATCCCCAACTTTCTTAATGTTGAGGCTTTTCTTCTGCTTTTCATCCTCCCCAACTGCAATCATTTATCCAAAAAAAAAAAATTTGCCAGCTTCCTAACCCTGCCTCTAAGCTACTCTCTTGAAACCACTCTTCACTTAGCCAAACAAGTGATCTTTCTGCTATGTAAATGTGAGCATTCCACTGTCCTCCATGCACCAGTACAGCCTCCATGATAAAATTCAAACTCCAAGAATGGCAGATACTACCCTCAAGATCTGGCCCTGCATGCCTTCTGGGTCTTACTTTTGCCCACTCTGGAATTTTCAGTCCTCTAACTGGAGCTATTTATGGTACCCACCTAAAAGTCATGCTCAGTTGTCTTTTCTTGCCTTTTCACACACTGTCCCAACACCTAGATCAGAACTTATCAAGCTTTAATGTGCTGACAAATCACCTGGGGACTTGGCTAAAATGCTGAATTTGATTCACTAGGTGTGTGGTGAGGCTTGATATTCTGTATTTTTAACAGGCTCCCAGTTGATGCTGATCTGCAGATAACACTTTCATGAACACAGGGTATCCTTTCTCTCTTATTCTGTCTTGGTAACTCTTTCTAAACCTAAACCCTGAGCTTAGTCACCACCTCCCCAGGGAGCTTTTCCTGAATAACAGGTGACTGGGGACTCCTCCACTATATTCTCAGAGCATGCTGTACTTACCTCTGTCATAGCCCTTATCACTCAGCTTCACGGCTTTATTTCCTTCCATATCTTCTCACTAGATGGAGAGGGTGGAGACAGTGATGCTCACCTCTGTGTTCCCAGGATCTAGCTCTCTACCTGGAATAGCTGGATAGTCAAAAAACTTTGACCGAGTGGATACTCATTTTGTGGGCTAGGAATAGCTTAGCTTCTAAGAATAGCTTCTCTTGCTATACAAATGTACATAGCAAAATGAGGCACAATTCAATCCCCAGATTAATGTTTAGGGAGCCTCTTCTGTGTATAAAGTGATGTGATTGGTGCTGGGGGTACAGAAAAGAGAAAGATATAATCCTTGCCCTTAGGATACTATACAGAATCTGGGGAGACAAACCAGTATATTGATCACTATACAATATAGCATGGCAAAAATGAACTATCAACGATGAACATTCTGAAGAGGAAACTGTTGCTTCTTTGCTTGCATTTGAGGATGTGTTCATGGCCATACAAATTCAGTAGGAGACTAGTGGAAGATGTTTCAGTATCACTCGAAACCAGGAATGAGACTCTGCAAGAGTCTCCAGGAACATTACGGAAAAGCAGGACCAGAGTAAGTAACTAGGAACAAGGCTGCAAGCCCCCAGGAATGTTATGCGGAAACAGAACAAACTGGGATTGAGGCTCCAAAGTTTCAGAAAGTAGGTTTTATTAGTCTATGGCCATGGGGCTCAGCCTAGTAGCCTCTGAAAGTCTGAGCCCTGAACAGAGGCTGGTATAGATTTTATAGACAGAATGGCTTGTTTAGGACAGGGTTTTCCTAATATGGTAACTAGTGATTCTCAAGGGAGACAGTTGGCTGTGTGCCGAGGATCAGACCTGGAAGGATTGCAGAGCCTGAGTTTACAGAAGCAGATGAGCATTCATGGGGGAGGGGGCTCCTGCAGAGGCCTCTTATCTTGCCTACATGTGCTTTCAACCATCCTGGGGCTGGGAGACTTTCCAAAGAGCAAGTGGCCTGAGTAAACAAAGAGCCTGCTTGCTGCCAGGGGCCTGCCTGCTATATCAGATCAGGGACGAGGATGAGGAAAGTCTCTGGTTCTCATCTTTTTGTTCCACCGAAGCCTACATGATTTAGTGGTTTCCTCATGAACTATGTGTCCCCATGGGTACCCGCCAGTCATCATTGCCAGCTCTTTCCCCCCCTCTCTTTTCTTTGTACTTAGGTTTCAAGAAAGTCAGTGCAGTGTTGTTGTAGGGACAATCTTGAATATGCTATAATCTATTTTAAAAATCACTTGAAAAAATAACATTTGTCCTATTATTAGTAATGAGTAACATATGGGGCTTCTCAGAATTGATTGAAATATAACAATGGCTTAGCACTGCAGCTGAGAACTGATAAGTAGATGCAAAGAGAGGTGAGAGGGAATATGTTTTTGGGCATTGCCAGGAAATAAAAGGGCAATAGGGAAAGTGATTGAGTGCAGTCTTAGGGTCTGATTATCTGGGAACCAATTTCAGCTCTACTAACTCACTATCTGTGTGTCCTGGGCACAGTGGGGATAAAAGTAGTGCCTCTATCCACAGAGTTTTGTGAGAAGTAAAAGAATTGATACAAAAGTTCAATACTTAGAATGGTTCCTGGCTCATGGTGTACACTAAATAAAAGCTAACAATTATTTCCAGTACACTTGGTGTATAAATGGGGGGGGGCATATAACATTGTCTAACTGAGGCACATTGGAGAGTGAAAGGAGAACTATCTGTGATTACAGTGGGACAATAGACATACATCAGGACAAACCTAGTGAGTCAGAATAAGTCATTGTCTTATGTATCGGGTAATTTGTAGGGGATGAAGTTGGAGAGGCAAATTGGAGTCATTTGTTGATTATTCATCTCTTGGAAGCATGAAAAAAATCAGGCTTGTTCTGTGATTTTTTTGAGGTGTCGACATTTGAATGCCTACCCCTTGGGTAGGATTGAATAAGAATAGTGATGATGATGATGATAATGATAGTCACCATTCACTGAGTGCCCAACTTGTTCCACATTTCTGACCTACATTCTTCATTGATCCTCATATACACTGACCCTGAAAGGTGGCTATTATCCCTGTATTCATTTCCTGGGACTGCCGTATGAAATTACTACAAATTTGTGGCTTAAAACAACAGAAATATATTTTCTCACAGTTCTGTTCAGAAGTCCAGAATCAAGTTGTCACCAGGGCTGCACTTCCTCCACAGGCTCTAGGAGAGTCTTCTCCTGCCTCTTGCAGCTTCTGGTGGGTCCAGAAGTCCTTGACTTGTCGCTGCACACTCTAATCTCTACTTCTGTCACGCTGCTTCCTCTCTTCTATATGTCTCCTCCTCTGTGTGTCTATCCCTACAATTCCCTCTAATCTTTCTTAAAATGGTACATGTAATTGCATTTATGGCCCAGCCAGATAATACAGGCTGAGCTCTTCCTGCAAGACTTTAAATAATCAGATATTTTGCCATGCAAGATAATATTCAAGAGTTTTGGGAATTAGGTTGTAGATATATCTTTTTTTAGGTCCACACTTTAACCCACTACTGTTTTCAGTTTTCAGAAGAGGAAACTAAATTCCAGAGAAGTTCATTCACTGGCTCAGGGTTGCCCAGGTAACAAAACCATCTCTTTCTGACTTCAGGGCCTGTATTCTTTCCAACAATTTTACCACAGTTTGCTTAAATCCCAAATATAACATTAAAGTTCCAGGTAGTCAGAGGATTCCACATTTAAGATCAGAGAATAAAGCTCCCACTAATAGTCTGGACTTATAGAATGATTATATAAATCTCAGAAAGAAAGAGGTTAAACTACCAAATGTCACCCTATGTGACGAACTCTGTGAGTTAAGCATCTCATAATATGATACCATGACATGTAAAGCAGACGTGTATGGATGAACATCCTTAAGTCTTTGGAAATGAAGTGTATAGAAAAATAATTTCTGATTGTTTTGTACATTGGTAGATTGTCTTAGTGGTTGAAGCATAGCACATAGAGTTACTTGTAGCTAAGAGGCTACATTCGGCAACATCTACCCAACAATTACGACATGTCTGGTCTATATCTGTCACTGTGCCAGGCATTGGGAGAAACAGGATAATATAGATAATGCAATAGAGTAGGTTCTTAATATTTATAAGGGATTTATTCTGAGATGCTGGCAAACCATTTTGCTAAAAATATTACAGCATATAATTTATTCTATAAAATTTATATGCAGCAAAAAAGATTATAAACAGCCACAAATAAATTGCAAGAAAGTAGAGCTGAGATGTGAATACCAGGTGGTTGGCAAAGCTCACTCAATAATTGATGCCTTAAAAAGCATAAGATTCCAAGATGTGCCTTAACAGAATGACAAGTTATGATATGCCATAAGTCTTCAAGATTATTCACACACAATTTAGGATGTAAATATTAATTTTGCAAGTGTATATTCCCTAATTTAGTTTTGAGGCTCCTGGATTGTATGGGTACTGAACAAGAATGGGCAATACTGACGTTCATTCAGTGATAGCTCAGTCCTTCAGAGGAAACGGCAACTATAAGAACTTCACAACAAACTGATTGATATTTGTTCCCTGTTGCAACTGGTCTAATAGGTCATAATCATGTGGAGTTAAATCTCAATGCAACAGAGCAAACTTTTTGAAGTAAGTTTCCCACAGAATAAGTTATGAATTCTAATAAAAGGAACAGCTGCAATGAGGTTTTGGTATTTTTCATATTCTGTTCCAACTATTTTTGTGAAAACAACCCAAGTATTTTCTTTTTCTTGAGTGTTCTGCCCTACCAGGAAGGCTAAAGGGGAGAAGGATCCAGGACAAACCTCAACTCAGGCACTGATATTGCCGGACACGAAAGGGATGTTGGACAAGAGGTGGAAGAAAAAAGTATGGTGCGCTTGAGATGATCAGATTTCTTTAGAACAAGAGCTAGGTCTCTCCCAAGAGTATCCCAGTATAAAACAATTCATTCCACTCCAAACAGATCCTTGGGCTCTCAGGCAGAACATGAATCTGGCTCAACCAAAGTGAAAGAAATAACAGAAATAAATGCACACCAGGAGGTGACATCTTCTCCATGAAAAGATGGCTGGTCTCTGGGTCTGTTGCAATCCCCAATATATTCTGTGCTGCCGTAACTCTGTTCTTAGAGCAGCATCAATTCCACCCCTCCACCCCCCTGCCCCATTATAAATATCTTTTGGTTTGCCTACTTCCCTATTAGACTGAGATCCCTAGCATATTGAAAGAATGTATGGCCTATACATGGTGGTTGAATTAAGTAAAACTGTTTTTTACTCTAAGTGCCCAACATAAGTCTGATGCAGAGAAAATCCATGGTAAATGCTTGCTGAAAGAGAGACCGACTCAGGTAGGAAGAGAGTAACAAGATCTAGAAGTCATTTATGAAAAATTGATAATGGACGATGTTAGCAGTGAACAGAATGAAATGACTGGAAAACATGTAGAATATTAGGTCTTGATTGCATCCCTTTTAGTTGCCAACACACATACATATACTCAGTCCAAGAAAGTAGGCATTTCCCAGGGAAGGAATAGACAAGAGAAGAAAGGTGACTCAGGTGCCAAGAAGTGAACGTCTCAATCTATATTGTAAATGTCTGTGTGTAAACTTGCCTAGAGAGTAGGCTGATCTACTCTCTCTCAAAGCTGCTGCAAAGATAATCTGAAAAGGCCTATACGTGATAGAAAGACATGATAAAGGGCACATTTTCTGAAATTTGAGTCTGTTCAAAAGGATGAGTACCTGAATCCTGTTTTCTCATTTCCTTTTTGCTTTCATCCCAGCATCAACCCTGAGCTGCCTAGAGCACAGAGATCAGACTTGCTGAACACCTTCAGTGTGGCCCAGCTCCAATGTGGACACACATTGCCTGACTCTGTGGGGCTTGGCCGGTGGGATAGGTGGGTGAGCACAGGAACTCCCGCATCATCTTCCCCTCCTGTCCCTGTGATTCAGGCCGTCAGCTGAGTAGCTGCTCCCTTCGTTGTCAAGGTGATTTCCTTGGAGAACTACATTAAATGAATGACTAGTGAGGGAATACCGCCTTGTGTGCTTGGGTGTTTTCATTAGTGATGAATGAATTGGAGAAGATGCTTAAACTGAGTTTTCTGTGCAAGTCCTCTGATAACTTACCCAACCCAGAAAGCTAGCTAATACAACCTGTGGCCAAATAATCAAAACTGTTTGTGATCATTACAAGAAGTTTTACCACCAAATGAGCATTCTTACCCGAGACAGAGATCTCCTGGCAATATTTACCCTTAAACCTATGAGGCTTCCATTGCTCAAAAACATTTATATAATGTTTTCTTTTGTACTTAACTTCAGAGTCTGTGAAAATCACATACACATTTGGTAACCCAAACTGATATAGTGGACTTACACATTTATCACCATCGATTGCTTTGGATTCCATTCTCTGTCCTTTGGCAGTAACAACCTACCTTTCATTTGGGAAACCTCTCCTCCATTTTCCCCCCTCCTAGGACTTCCCTTTCACCTAGGCTGGCCAATCGGAGAACTCTAATCCACTGGCCACGATGATATGGTTGTAGCAAAGGGCGCACCCAAAATCTGTGAGGCAGTTTTGGGCTATACCTTCAGAAATGAGCATTAGAACTTAGATGAGGATGGCAGAATCAGTTCAGAAAATTATCTAGAGATGAGCTCATCGATTTGAAACCTAGAATCCTATCTGTCTTGCTTTGCCTATGGAAGGACTTGAGCCAAGCTAAATAGAGCAAATCCCCACAATATTGACAGAAACCTCTCACAACTTATTCTTAATCCTTTAAGTCAATGATTAATAAGAACATTCTGGTAAAATGGGATACTCTTGCTCTACCCTTTAGCAGAAAGTCAATCATTTCTTTGGTTACAAGGTAAGCTGAGGCATTAAGATATAGTTTATAAAATGGAAATGGAAAGAAATACACAGTTTGATGTTTTTTCTTTGCTTAGTTGCACTATGTTAACAGTTGCTTCTTGGCAGAGAGTGAGGAGTATAAAGAAAGCCTAAGGTTTGTTTCTGAAGAAAGCATACAAGGAACAAAAGCTGTTTTCATAGACTAGAGTGGGTTTGCCAGCAATTATGTTTTGTAAAATATAAATAATGCATTCTGTTTCTAAAAGACTCTGAGAAACTATGATAGAAAAAAGAATAAAATCTCTTCCTTTGGCTTTAGGGTGGCGAGTTTCACGACAAAAATAAAGTGAGTCTGTGTTCTCTAAGTAATTTATTAGTGCATCTTGGCACGGCAGTGCTAATGGGCTTGCTGCCAGGTATTCTGAGCTGCAGTTTGTCATGTCTGACTCTTTAGTTCTTTCAAGCAATTGAAGAAATAGCCTTCTGCAGGCTGTCAGTGACAGATTCTAGCTCACTCACATAGATAAAGCTCAATTAGCTCCTGGAAAAAACATCTTTTAAAAATGCAATGAGCTGCACCATGAAAGATAGGTAGAGGATGGCACCCGAAACAAAGTAAAACGTGAATGTTGAGAGAAGGATGCATCCACAATGAGCAAGTATATGGTTGTTTTATTGGACAGTTTTCTCCGCTGAAGACAATAGGGATGTTCCTTTTTAATTACTCGAAGTGTTAGAAGAGATTTTTGCTTTAGAGACATGATAAGGTCAGCAATTATGAAGAGTTAGCATGCCATTCATTCATTCATTCATTCATTCATTCATTTACCTATGATTAAGATCCATTCTTTAAAATTTGCAAGGAATCCTAGCCTAGAAGAGAGGTGACAAATTAGCCTCTCACTGATTGATTCTAGCCAGCAAATGTGTTGTTTCATCCACATGACATTTTAAATATTGAGCTGACATTTAAAAAAATCAGGATATTTCACACACTTAAAATATTTAGGCTTTTGGGCATCTCTTAAAGTAGTAAAACATCTGAAAAACTGGATATGTTTTTCTTTGGGGCAAAATCTGATACACGTTAGGTACCTATCACCCTAGACAGGTGTGCTTTCTTCTGTTCACCACAGACCCCAACAAGCCTGCTTCATTTATTTCTGCTACCTGCTTTGCCTGCTCTAGTCAGGGACCTATTTGAATTTGCAAGCCCATGATCTCCAACAGTGATTTAAGGCCTCCTGCATCAAAATTACTTGACATCCTTTTTAAAAATGGAGATTCCGGGCCTGCCTAGACCTAGAGAATAAAAACAGATGGATGCGAGACATGGTGTTTCCTGTACAAACTAAAGTTGCCTGAACTCGTGGTCCCAAAGACCTAGTTTAAAAAAAACAGAACGCTCAGTGCCGTAAATGGACTCTTGTTTGGACATTTATACAGTGATCTATTGTTCCCCCCTCTCCAATTATGTTACCGTACTTTTTTTTTCTTTGTATGCTGTATGGTGGGGTCACATTTCTTTCTTTTTCCATGTGAGTATCCCTTTATTGCAGCACCGGTTGTTGAATTTTTGTTTGTTTGTTTGTTTTGGGAAGTACATAGGCCAGAAATCGAACCCAAGTCTCCCACATGGCAGGCAAGAATTCTACCACTGAACTACCCTCACACCACCATTACGGTACTTTTAATGGCTATTTTTCCTCTGAAAACATCAGCTAACCAAAATTTCCCTACTGAGAAAAATTCAAATGACATGCTGTTACTAACTTAGGCCAAATTTTCAATTTGGAGATAAAATCCTCTATGTTTTATGAACTAATTTGTTCTCCATTCAAGTGGTTGAACTTAATAGCTATATTTGTTTCTGGCACTCCTAAATCATAATTATAGAAAATAGTTCTAGAGTTAGAATTCAGTTGGCACAAAATCCAAATGAATTAATAAAAAGTCTGCATTTTTCCCCTAGGCAGTGTTCTCTGATTTCTGAAAGTCATTAGCTAGGAAGAGTCTATATCTGTTATAATAACAACTATGGTAACACTTTTCATTTGGATGGTGCTTTAGACTTTATAAAGCACTCTCAGATACATTATGCCCTTTGATTCTCCCAGACACCCTATGAGATGTGAACAGATGAAGAAACGAATCTTGAGTTCACACTGCAGGTAGTTGTAGAATGAAAAGTGGATCCTTAGGTCTTACAAATTCTGTTCTGCTTTTGGTTTATCACATTAGGCCCCATTGTAATATGGAATGTGTTCCTTATTAACATACAGTTATATGTTTACAGTTATCCCAAGTAGGTGCCATACCTTGGAAAGTAAATGCCCGAGGATCATTGGCTGAATTCTTTCAACTGCCTCAAAGAGACCGTTCTTGTTTATTTATAGAATCCTGAAGATCATTAGATCATGTTCTTTTGATAGTTTCACAATTTGTACTGTTGATTTAAGCCATACCCTGTTTTTGAGTCTTTTTTTTTTTGGCTCCAGCTATCTCGGAATAAGACACATCTGATACATTCTGTGAAGTCTCATCATTCCAGATACACGGCATCCTCCCATCATTCCCACCTTCTTTAAACCCATGCCTAGACATTTGCAGTCATCAGGGGTTCTTGGTGGTCCTGAGTTTCTTCTCTTCATTTTCAAGGAGGTTCCTCATATTTTTAATGTATGTTTGGGGTGCCTAGTGGTTGAAGTATTGGTTGAGATGGAAAGGCATAAACCAAATGAAAACTTGAATGGGAGGCATGATGAGGCTGTAACTGGAAAACTGCACAAATTGCTGCCTGTGTGCATTGGTGAACATGGGCTAAGTAGGCTGCTGAGAAATCACACCTACTGAATCTCTTTCTCAAACCTACCCTCACCTCCCAAACAACATTGACCTCTGTCCAAGCCCTGACATGTGGGTACCTCCGCAAATAAAAGTAAAACGAACTTTCCAGGGAAGAGCTTAGTTTTTGGAGTCAGGCAATCCTGGCCCGCTTGGGGACTGCCAGTCACTGAGCTTGTAATTCTCAGTAAGTTAGGGAACCTTACGTGGTGTTCTGAGAACTGAGATCATCCTTGAAAAGCACTGAAAATATTGCCTGGCACATTTTAAATACAAGGATATACTTGTTATCACCTTTATTATTTGGGCATGTTCATATTAGGCTATATATGTCTCTAGACACCCTAGCTATAATGAATTCATTATTTCCTCAGGGAAGGAAGTGAAGGAGGAGTAGAACACTGAGCAGGTGAGATAGGCAGTAATGGAGGCAGGCCAGGTCCTGGGAACTGCCAGAGGTTGCAGGCTCAACTTAAACATGAGGCTGCATGAGGTAGTAGACTTCAGGATAGGTGCGAACCAGAAGCAAGATGGGGCACGATAGAGGGATGGAGGGCACGAACACGTAAGTAGGATGGGTGGACAGAACATTAATTGTGCAGTGAGTCTAATCTGAATTGGCTTCCTGGTTCCTAACACCTAGTATGAATATGATTTCCTGGAGATTCTGTTTCCTCAGTTGTAAAATTTAAATGAATTTGAATGGTAGAATTGTTGAACAAATTTGCAATATTGTATTTAAAGCACATTTTACATAGTGAGTACCCAATAAATGGTAGCTGTATTTTCTTTTGCAATTTTGCTGTAGGGCTGCTTCTATTCAGAGGACTGTAAATATGTATTAGGATTGCTAGGGTCCTTTGAACTCCTAGTTTTTATGATAATCACCGTGGAGGCCATTGCTTCAAAGGGAGCCTCACCTGCCACTGACCCAGTAGAAAGAAAGGATAAGTAAAGAATTTGGCCTTAGGCTTTGAGAGACATGAAAATAAGCCTATATATAAAAGCGTATATGTATGTTTTAATGTGTATAATTATATATTATTTATATGTTTATATATATTTATGTATATATTATATATATATATAATGCATGGTGATGACTAACATCTAACATCTGATAAAAGCTTGCAATATGCTTGGAAATAAGTTAATTGATTTGTATACATTTTGTTCAGTTGCTCCTCATAACAATGCTAGCCCAATTTATAGAGGAGGAAACTGAGGCATAGTGAATTTTCCTCAATTGCCAAAGGTCACATAGATTGTGAGTGGGAGATATGGAATTCAGTCATCAAGACAGCATGACTCCAGTGCCTGCTCTCTAAATTATTTTGGGGAAGAAAGGCATTTTAGCCAAAGAAAACTACCCATAGCTTTATTAGGACTCCTGCTGAATTGCTGGAGTCAGCAATCTTTGCCAGGGAAAGCTGTTCTGCAGATGTCAAGAGGAAAATGAGGTTATAGATCTCTCCTTGTCTAGAGTTATATTTATTGTACAGTAGGATGTAATCTAAATTATTCACATTTTATATTTTATGGAAATTTTAGCTTCTTTAAATCTGAGATAGATTTCAAGACTAGAGTTATGTATAATAAAATTCTTATAAAATCCATTTAAAAGATTAATGATAGATGTATTGGTAGAAAATTAAATGTGGATATTTTATTTTCTCAGTTTCCTGGATCTTCCAATACCATTTGCAGAGATTATGGCAAAATCTTCTCTTTATATCTCCTGGGCAAAGCCAAGAAAAAAGTGGCTTTCTTTGTTGGTCCATATGTGAATATGGAATCTTTTCTTGGGAAACAAAGGCCAGTTAGTTGCTCTTGGAATAGATTTCTCCTCAGATTTATATTATAAATTCTCCTGTCAGACTTATAGTCAAACTTTTTGGGGTGATATTCAGTCTTCACCACTTATTAACTGGATGAGTTGATGGAAACCAAGAAAACTCTAAGTCTCCATTTCTTCAGCTGAAAAATGGGGATAAAACATCTTATTTCATAGACAGGAGATATTAAAGAGAAATAAATATCAATTGTACTGGAATGAAATAACTGGCTCTTGAATTAGATCTCGGATTAAAAGCAGGTCAAGATACAGAGAAACAAATCAACACCTTATTAATAATGCAGAATCACATCATTGGTTACTGGGTTTGACCATGGAGAGATTGCAAGTTAAAATTTCTTCCTCCACTTAATTTCATCAAACCGTCATTCAAGGCAAAGTGATTGCTTTTCGCTTTTCATCTCAATAAGCGTTAGCTGAATTTTCCTTCTATACTAGGTACTGAATAAGATGCTGAAAATTCACAGATGAGTGAGGCATACACTGCCTTCCAGGTGGCTCAGAGTCATACTATGATCCTTCTGAGAATTTGGCTTTAGGGTGACATTTTCCAGTTAAAGAATTGGGTATGTCTGGTTATGACAAATGGAAACATGTTGAAGTTTCCTTCAGAACACATTTTCTGCCATGATGAAAGTTTCTCACCAATATGTAATAGTTCTTAAAAGTGTCTTGATTGCTGACTGTATGTAGGTAAGTTGAGAGGTCCCCCAGGACAGGAAAACCAGTTTAAATGGATCAATGGGGAGAACATCTGGTATTGAAGATAGAACATGAGCTTTGGATTTAAATCCTGGTTTTGACCTTTGATAGCAAAGTGTCATTGGGCAAGCTCCCTTCTTTCCTTGAGATAGTTTTTTCATCTGCTAAACAGGGACAATAATGTCTAGTTTGCAATATAATTTTGAAGATTAAATGAGATAACATTTGGAAGACAGCTATACCTTTTTTTAAGAAGCACAGACTATGATAATATGATATACATTTTCATCATGTTATGAAGCAGAAATTCTCTGCTCCCTGCCCACCTCCATCTTTTTTAAGTGGAATCATCCTCAAAAGCTTAGGAAAAACATCTAACCTCTCTCTTGATTTTCTCTGATCAGTTAATTCAGAAATGATCTCTTCTTTTGAAGGCATAGAATATCTATTTTCTATCCCATTTATGATGCATTTCTCATAGCTTATCATAGTTGTAACCATGTATCTACTTATGTTAGTGCTTCAACTAAACTTCAAGTTCCAAGGGGACAGTCTTAAGTCTATTCATCACCATTCTTCTCACTTAGCTAACATCTGGCTTGTAGTTTGGGGACCAATGGATTATGCAGGGAGTTGTAAAGAGGTGGGTCCAGAAAGAGTAACTGAGGGTCACAGAGGATTATTCTGAGGCCTTGAAGCCTAATGCAATTTGCCCTGCTTCATCTGGAACTTGTTTGGGATCAGTAACCCCTTTATTTCTTCCAATTTCTCCCAGAAAAATTTCTGTCCTCTGCCTGTCCCACTATTGTATTTTGGAAGCAAATAACTTGTTTTTAGTTTCACCAGGTCCAGAAATGGAGAGGAATTTTGCTCCAGGATGGATTACATCCAAAGTTTTAATCATAACTAATTAAGATAACTCATGCTGATGATATTTAGGTGAGATTTTGGACTTTGAGTTGATGGGGTGAATGCAACAGAACTATTCACAAAGGAAATAAAAAGCCACTAGGAAGGAATTTCCTCATATTTTGAGATTTTTCCCTACTTTATTCAGCCTTCTCCCTCACCCCAAAAGACACTTGTATCTTTCTATTCATTGTGATGGACAAGCTTATCCTTTTCTAGCTAAGGCTATTGCCCTGAGCTCAGGATCACACTCATCATTTTCAGGAACCATAATCCATCAATTAGTCTTTATTCTCTCCCTACCTCATCCTTCATCTTTAATTCTTTATACCTACCACAGTGCAAAGGACAGCTTCTCATACACAGAAGGCACTTAATAAAATACTTGCACAAGAAGTGAAAACAACTCTTTGGTGTAGGAAAGGATTTGCCAAAGGCTTCTTTTGATGGTCTGTCCCTTTGGTGTGGTGGTTTTCAACATTTTTAGCTGTGAAATTCTTTGTTTGAATAAAAATCTTACCCAGAGATCCTATTTGCAAAATGGAGAAAAGCTCAAGGGCTCTGGCCAAGTGGGGACAGGCAGGGAGAATGAGAGCCTGAAGCTTTGCATGCCTACTCCCTGCCTTTTCCCACTGTAGAGATGGAGATTCCATGTGGTACTGTTTGCTTATCCAGGATATATTAAAAATGAGGTTTACTTATAAAAATTATCTACCAAACTTTTGAGGCCCACATCACTTGCATTTAGATAGCTTGAATATCATAGACTTATTCTCATTTCTCGAGTTGTTCACACTGTTGACATTTACCGCTATGAGTAGATAGATTTTCTGTTTTGGTCCGCTTCAACGGGAAGACTAACAATCACACAGAAAGCCGTGCCTGAACTGCAGGTTGGCAGGGCAACAGGATGGAGCTGTTCTCATCAGGTCTCAGGATAAAAGCAGATAGTGATAAATATATTGTCATACTCAAGAAAGAAGAGTTGTTTCCATTAATCCCGTGCCTTTGATGATGAAGGAACAAACACAAAACGCTCTGCATGCATTGTTTCCTCAATCTAGGGACATTTTATGAAGCAACAAAGCCTTAACAAGCTGGTTTTCTTTGCTTCCATTTTAAGCCATCAGTGAGTGCACGGGATGAATTTGGATAGCAGGATTTGCTGGTTGCTAAGTGTTGTCCCCCCTCCTGTTGCTATCTTTTATATGTTCACTTCTTGTTCCTGTTGCACATCCTTTCTTGGGATGCCTGATGAATATTTGCAACTCTTCTGTCAGATTTACAACAGCCTGAGTTAACTTAAATCTGTATAATAGAAATCAATATAAATCCATCTAACTCCCCTCCCAAAAATCTAAGGAAACACATCTGTTGGACAATCTAAGTAGTCTGTCCCCAACTTTCCCCACTGAAATTTTGTTGGCCGGGGTATAAATGTGCATATATATATATACACACACACACACTATTTATATTTATAATATATATATTTATATTTATGGTTTAATAAAGGTAGAACAACCAATGTCCATAGTAGCTATTCTGCAATTTACCAGATGCCTTAAACCCTCAACCTTGTATCTCCCTGCCACAACAAGATAACCTTTTTACCCTTATTTCAAAGAGGGAATAAGATACAACAGGCACAAACAAATGCCTGCAACTTCCCTTCCTCTCATCTCCAGACTTATTTCTCTTCTCTCAGAAGAGAAAGGCCCACACTTCTTGACTGTCCTGATCCTACCTCTCTCTGCTTGCTCTTGGACTTCCATTCATCAGTTATTCTCTTTGACAATTGGAATTCTCTTTGGTTTAGCACTCTGTCTCTGTCTCTCTCACATATCAAACCCAAACCAGAAAAATGTGTGTGTTTGTATATAGGCTGTATTACCTCAAAGTACTAACTAACACTTATCTTCCTTTCACTGCCAAACTGCTTGAAAAAATGTACTGACTCCACTTTCTCACCTCCCAGCCACTGTTCCATACCTGCTTCTTTATTAGTTTGCTGAAGATGCCAGGATGCAATATACCACAAATGGAATGAATTTTAAAAAGGGAATTTAATAAATTACAAGTTTACAGTTCTCAGGCTGTAAATATGTCCAAACTATGGCATCCAGAGAAAGATACCTTTGCTCAAGGAAGGTTGATTTGGGAAGTCATGTGGTTGGCATCTGCTGGTCCTTGTTCCAGGTTCATTCCTTCTAGCTTCTGATGCCAGTGGTTTCCTCTCTAAAGCGTCTTTCAGCCTTCACTTAGTTCTCTGGGACACAACTCTGGGTTCTGGTTTGCTTAGCATCACTTGGGAAGGCATATGGAGATGTCTGCTGGGCTCTGACCATGTCTAGGCATCTGCCCTCTCTGTTGGCACTCCAATATCATGTTTCTGTTAGCTCTGAAGCAGCTCTTCTCCAAGTGTCTGCATCTACATTTCCAAATGTCTGTGTCTGTTCCTCTTTCACTTAACCTTTGGCCTTTGAGTGTTTGTTAATTTCTCATGAGCTCACTGATACATGTTATTTATATATTATTCAGCATTCTTTGTGATCTTCTGTAGAATAGTCCATCAGTATATAAAGTCTGAGACTCTGCTGGAAACAGTAGGTATTCCTTCCTTTTCAAAGTGCTTTCTTTTTAACTTCTTGTGTAGCAGGATGGAATATTTCACTGGTTCTTTATCTCCCTTTTTATTCCCCCTGGTAAGAGAAGAAGTCTTTGGCCTTTGTAAAGAAGGAATAATGAGACAGAGACTCTAGTAAGCATATTATATGTAAAAATTGCGCCTTTGCCAATACTATCAAGAGAAATATTTCTTTGCCTTCCGATCTTGTCTTTCCTGTGAGCTTTAATTCTGTACTTCTGAGTTCCTAAACTGTCTCACACTCAATGTGTTCCAAACTAAAATGTTTTCTCCCACCAATTCAGCTTCTTTTCCTGTATTTGTTTAGAGGCACCACTATCCACTCAGCCATTTAACTAGGACACTGGATGTGAGTAATGAAACCCCTTTTCCATGTAGTGGTCATTTCCCAGGGGTTTCTCAAGAGTAGATTGCCATTTTAAAAGTGTCTCACAGCAGTTTCCCCCTCAGTTGGAATAACACAGTGATGTTGACTATACCTGTTGGGATTACCAGAAACCATGCATCCTTACACATTCTATAGGTTCTCCCATCCCTTTTTCAATTGTTTTAACTGTGGTTTCTACTACGTCCTTTGACAAATACTGGTCTAGCCTATTTATTTATCTAGCCATATTCAATTTCCTACAGTATATAGAGGAGCAAGGTTTTCTAAGAGAGAAGAACTCTGGAATTTGCTTTAACAGGCCTGTCATGACCCTGTGTTCATTTTGGCATCCTGCTTCCTCTAAATAATTATCTTCAGATTCTCTTTCTGTCTTGTTTTTACCAGGCTAGGTAGCTCAGCTTTGGGCTGAACTGTGCTTCACCTGTGTAGCTTTATTTTTTCTACTTGCAGTAATTGATAACCCTGACATTTTAACATCTTAGGTTTAGAATTTTCCTTGATTATCTCTTCTCCCTTAACCTCATCCCACATCCAGTCAATCACTAGTACCTGCCAATTATTTTCCCTAAATAGCTCTCAGGTTACACCTCCTTTTCACTTCTACTGCCACTAGCTTATATAGGCTCCCAGGTGTCGCTCTTTGATTTCTACAACATACTTGGAACTGATCTTCCTGCGTCCAGCAAGCCTTCACCTAACTTCAGATGGTACATTCTATATCCAGAGTGATTGTTCCAAAATGTAAATGAGATTAGAGCAGAAGTCTGTTTAAATTGCTAGGATAGAGCTATTAGTAAGGGTGTCTCCTTCTCCTACAGTTGGCATACATTGTTGGCATCTGTGTTATTAGTTAGAAAAAATATTACTGGGCACATATCAAGCCACCCAAGTAGTCTCCAATTCTCCTGGAATTTCTGGATTGCCTTGTGGTGTTCACAATGATATTTGCAGGTCACAGCTGTCCTTAAATCTCTGTCCTAGCATTAAGTTGCAAATATCAAAGCCAACCCAATTACGGCTATACTTTCTGTGTGTGTGAGCCACATAGAGACAGGAGTCCTCAGGAGCAATGATTTTCTTCTTTGTACAGAGACATGTCCCTTTATGAAGGACCTATAGAATAATATTTAAGTTTATCATTACTAATCCATTTCTATTCAAAGCAAGTAAACCATCAGTATTGCCTTTTTCACATAGAGCAAGTTAGGATAATTCCTTGGAGGCTTTAACTAGCCCTAAGCGTGACTATTCCCATTCATTGCCTAAAATAAACTGAGGATTAGCTTTTAAACTCTGTAAACCTTTTGATTAATTTCCTTTTTCTGAACCTCCTTCCTATTCTGTTTCTCAGAAATACTACGTCACTCCAGTTAATCCTCAGTGCAAAGTTTTCCCATCAATATATTCTAACTTCTCTTCTTTCAATCTTAGCTAATAGACATCTTGTTTTCCTCCTAGTGAACAACTCCCTTTGGTAAGTGAGTGTCTGGAATTCTAGTGTTGGCTTTGAATAAGGAAATAAAAATGTACATACTCAAGGTTAAATAGACATCCAAATGAGTTTCAAATATTTTGATTGTGAAGAGGTAGAAGAGTGGTCTATACAATAAAATATATATATAAAGAAAAAAGGACAGCAATGATCCCCAGTAAAATTAATAGAAAGCTTTAAAATGACTTGAAATTGTGTTTTTAAAACAACTTTGAGATCAGCAGACAAACCAAGCAAGTCAGTGAATTTAGATAAACACACCCAGGTCTCTAATGCCCATTTTAGTTTTGAGTGTTTTTAGGCCACTTGCTTCCATTTGTTAACCCAGCTTTTCAATCTGACCACTTCTTAAAATATCAGGTATACTTTAGGTTAAAAAAAAAAAAAAAAAAACTGACAGAAACTTCACATTTGAATTCCAGGCCAGGGTGAAATTTAATTGCAGTTATAAACCCTCCAAGCAAGGTTTATCTGGAATTTCCAATATAACCCCAAATCAGCATTACAAATGGCACTGCTGTAATAAAAGAAATAAGAAAGCTTTCAATATGTTGTCTAAGAACTTGAGCACATTGAAGGTGATTTATGAGCAAGCAGACTAAACATGTAAATGCCTTTCCTAGTAATGGTATATTTTTCAGTACAACAAGCGCTCTCATTTATGATTCTGCATTCCATGACAGTACCACTCTTGACAATATAAGCCTTTTCTGATAGGGTAACATTTCCAATCCAAGATTAAAATCGTGGAAACTTGTCAACAGAAAAGGATGATAATATGAGTGAAACTGCAGCTATCAAAGAAAAATGCCCTGCAAGTAATTTCTGTAATGGTCAACTTCTAGTCATTTTCTCTTCCCTCTTCACTCTTAAATAAAGGGGTTGGCCTGAAGGTCATTTTAATATTTTGGATAAGTGCAGTTACAAACCAGAAATCCATGAACACAGGAAAAAGTGAATCATTTACTACTACAAAAATCAACTTTTTACATTTCTTATTTCCATTTCTAATGCAGACTATCGAGAATGTTTTCTTTTGATGAATAAGGATTTTAGCAATGAGTTCACAATAAACTGTAGAACTTGCACTAAAATTTAGAGGATCAGAGAGTCTTAAGTTTGCTTGGGTATATTTCCACATTTTTTTCTTTGTTACTTTATTTAATCTTCCACTGTGCCAGAAAATAGGACTGAATGACCTACTAGGTCTTTTCTATATTTTTTCTTCTTATAATTCTCGTTTTCTATTTGCAACATAGGTGATCTCTCTAATCTCTGGCATGCCCTTGACTATACTATGGGTAAATTGGGGTGATTCTCAGTTTTACCAGCTACATAGGATGGGGAATTAAAAAGCATTTGTGGGTCAAGGGAGTATATCTGACAATGTTGAAAATATTTGCACATTTTTACTACAATCTTTCTAAAATATTTTATTCCCATCTTATACCATAGTAGCTAAAGTGAATTCAAATTCTAATTTTTCTCTTTTTTCTTTGGATAGGCATATCTCTGTCTCCATTTTTTTTTTTTCTTTTTTGGATACCCAGTTTTTTTTTGTTGTTTTTTGTGACATTGTTATGGGCACTTCGAATCACAAATATATGTGTACACACATTCATATCACAAATATATTTATGTGTGTAACCATACTCTGTTTCCTTCTTAGAACTTACATTTTCATTTATTCAATGACCAGTCAAGAATTATCCAAGACCATATCTTAACCACCTACTCTCTGCCAGCCGGGCCTGTAGATGGGTACAATTCTAAATCAGACGTGTGCTTGTATTAGGGAGCTCATGGTCTGGCAAAGAAGCTAAGGGGTTCGGCTCCTGGCCAGAATCCTATGTGTGATTGTTCAGTCCTGATCATAAGCACCAGCTCCCTCTGCTGTGTTATTCCTCATGGAATGGCACCACCAGAGGTTCAAATAAATCAACACAGATGCACAGCACAGAGCACATCTCACCCAGAGGAGCCCAGAATAAAAGGCTCCTATAGTTTTATGAACCCTGGAACCGGGAAGAGCCAGGGAAGTGGAAGGTCTGCTGGGAGTGGGAAAGTACTCAGTACTGAGTCAGAATGAAGAAGGTACCTTCAAGGTCTCCCCATACAGCAGCAGAGGCACCTGGGGAAGCCTCAGGTTGGGGACAAAGACGAGGTTACAAAGGCTTTACGTGGCAGGCCTCACGGGGGAAAGCTATGTCCCCTGCACAGACTGGGAGCAGCCAGTGGATTCCAGTCTCTGAAGGGAGTTGCAGTCAGGACTCGGGGCCCTTGGCCAGTCATGCTCTTACCATGTCTGCGTTCCCAACCTGAGGCCTTCCCCAGGTGCCTCTGCTGCTGCCTCCCTATGGAGTTTTATGAGGAATTCCATGAGGAATAACACAGCAGAGGGAGCCGGTGCTTTTCCTCTGGGTGACCTTTTTCTTATCCCAACACAGTACATGATTATAACCTTCCCTGTTACTCCTGTTTTGGCTTAATTTTTATTTAAACTGGCTATTTTCAACACCTGGCAGCTCAGCTCAGCTCAGCTCAGCTCTGGACAGGAGCCAGAAGTGTCTGTCAGTCAGTCTACATGCCTCAGAGTGATGATACTAGGTGAGGAATAAACACAGGGGACAAGGTGGCAGGGCTGAAGTGCGCCATAAGTGGGGAATTGAGCCTAGGTTTTGGGGACAGGGCAGCTTCCTAGAGAGGCACTCCTCAGAGTGTTGTCCCTGGGCCCAAGTCCCACCTGGAACCTTGTTAGAAATGTAAATTCCCAGGCCTTATTCCAGACTGAATGAGAAACTCTAGAGATGGGTCCTCTTCCTGGGTTGTAATAAGCCCTCTGGGTTATTCTGGTACTTGATCAAGTCTGATGAACTACTGTCCCAGAGAAAGGAACGACTCTTTCAGAAAAGTACCTGCTTTATTAACCACCAGCCTCATTTACATGATTGATATCACTTAATAATCAAGTCATCCGGTAAGATCTTCTTTTGTTTCATTTGTGTCTAAACTGTAAAAAAAAAAAAAACCAACAAAAATTGAAACAGCTTCTATTTTTAATAAATGTACTTAATACTTTGTCTACCCAGCACAGATTTAACTGGTTTAAAAGTAAAATTCAGACAAGTAGCTATATAATTTGGGGCTATACGATGCAAAACGGCATCATCAATAAAACAACAACAAAAGCAAAAAGTTTCTTTTAAAAATTAATTTGGCGAATTGACCAAATTCATCAACACCATTTAATGGTCTTGGAAATCAAGTTTGGTTTGTGAATGTGAGAGCGTCTGTGTCCCACCGTCCAGTCTTTTGGCTCACTTATCAGATATTTCTGGGAGTTGATTGAGCAGTCAAGTTTCTGTCTCTAACCCTATGGAATTAGAATGGAATTCACTCCATCTTACCTCATACCCTCTTCACCATGGGAGTGAAGGCAAAATGGAAGAAAAGGAAATTTAGCAAAACAATTGCTGAGTAGGATTGATCTTTCTAATTATAGTTCTACATTATCATAAACACTTGATAGGTGTTTGTTAAGTATACATAAAACTAATTGTGAATTGGTTTATGAAGAATTCCTTGAAAATTAAATGGATAGCAAAGAAAAGAGCACAAAATTGTTCACTGTATAATGACAATTGAGATTTTTTTCAAAATTTTTATAAATATGCTATATTAGTTCAAATCTTATTTAGCAATAATACTAATAATCTAATCCATTATTATAATGACTCAGCTATGTCATGCTACAAATCATTCCCTGAAATGTAATTATATAGCTAGTGAGTCACCAAGTCCTGTACATCTGAGCTTTTAAATATCTCTGATCATTATTAAAAATATGCCCTTGCATACCCAACAATATTAAAAATATTCTTTAATCTGTCCTCATTTTGATTGATTTCAAGCTCCCATCAACTCTTTCTTGAACTTTTTCAATACTTGTTAATTTGATTCCCAGCTTTCTTGTATTATAGCCCCACCTACCCCATTCCAGCAACATTACCACCATATATAGACTATTATTCCCATATTTAAATCAAGTTTTATGATTGGGATAAAACCTTTCATTATTGGGTCCTTGTAAATTTCTCAGTTGTCATCTCACATTTTAACCTTGCTTCTTCTCTAAAGGTATCTAAAACCATTTGCAGTTTTTTAATTTGCCAAGTCTCTCCTTACTTCTTCGTATTTGAGACTGTGGTTTCCTCTGCTTAGAATGCCTTCCCCTCCCAGGAAAGCTTGTATAGGTACCGCTCATCAGTCAAGGCTAGACATCATCTCTCTTGGGGTTTCTCACCCACCCTGGTAAACTGGACCCCTCATATTTATCCTCTTATAGTAATGTAAATTGTGTCTGGATACACACATAGAGTATAAGTAAAACATGTGGAAAGGGTATCCACACATGCCTCATCCTTAGGATAACGGCTATCACTGGGGAGAGAGGAAGAAGATACAGCTGTATTTATAATGATGTCTCAAAAAATATTCTGAAACCCATATGGCAAAATGTTCAGATAAACTTGGATGGTGGGTATATGGATGTTGTTTCTAATTTTCTCTGTACTTTTTTGTATATTTAAACTATCTCATGATTTAAAATAAATAGAACAAAGATAGTAACTTAGAGTTAAGTCATGGACTAGGTAACCAAGGGAGGATCTGGAATCTTTTCTTTAGAAAATTACAGACTCTGATTTGGAATGAAAACTTTAAGGTGATGAGTTATGATTCTAACCACTTACTCTATATTTACATTTCTGTCCGCACTTAAGCCATCTCTGGTTATAGGAGACCCACCACTTTTCAAGGCAGCCAAACTGGAATTCCTGCTGGGTCTTACTTCTGTTTCTTAGAGGTCATTGAGGTAGCTCTGATGTTTCTCATCTCATCATTTCATTCTCTCTCTGCTTTATATGATTTTATTGACATCTCTTCATCACCCGACCACTCTTTTCAAGTATAAGCCAGAGCCTCTCTTAGTGTGTGGAAACCATAACAGAAACAGTCTACATAGAAAAGAGCAGAAACATTGCCTCTCTCATCTTAGACACTGCACATGTCTGATGTGATCTCAGGTTTTCATCAACTCTTTTCTTTTTCTTTTTGGCATGGGCAGGCACTGGGAATTGAACCTGGGTCTATAGGATGGCAGGTGAGAACTCTGCCACTGAGCCACCATTGCCCACCCTTCATTGACACTTTTGAAAGCCAAATCATGCAAATGAATTATTTGCTGCTGCTGCTGCTGAGTCAGACTTCCTCTATTCTGTACGTGTACATTCGTTAGCCCTTGATACAGTGGCTAGCATAAGAGATTGGAAAAAAATGTTAATTGAATTAAAATGTTCTGTTGAAATTGTTGAATTTGACTCATTAATTAATTCTTTTTGGGTACCAATGTTCCATTGGCTATGAATCTGCAATCATATCATTCGAGCTGCTTTTTATCTCATCTTGTCCAGAGGGACACCATGAAAGAAATTGTCAAAAGCTTTTCTGAAATCAGATACACAATTTCTACTCTTTCTCTGATCTCCCAGTATAGTAACTCTCTCAGTAGGAAATGAGGTTAGTCTGACAGAAATGTTCTTAGGGAACTCTTGCTGTTTACCACTTCCTTTTTTTTTTTTTTTTTTAACTTTTTTTTATTGTATAGTATAACATAATATACAAAGCAAAGAAATAAAAAAGCAATAGTTTTCAAAGCACTCTTCAACAAGTGGTTACAGGACAGATCCCAGAATTTGTCATGGACTACCATACAATTCTCTCCTCTTTTTCCTTCTAGCTGCTCCAGAATATAGGAGGCTAGAGTGCTTAAATACTTTTTTATCATCACACGCAACTGTTTTTTCCTTCTTTTTTTGTGAATGATAGCATATACACAAAAAAGCTATAAATTTTCAAGCACAGCACCACAATTAGTTGTAGAACATATTTCAGACTTTGACATGGGTTACAATTTCACAATTTTAGGTTTTTACTTCTAGCTGCTCTAAAATACTGGAAACTAAAATATATCAATTTAATGATTCAGCATTCATATTCATTTGTTAAATCCTATCTTCTCTGTATAATTCCACCATCACCTTCAATCTTTCCATACCTCTCTTTGGGGCTGTTTGGGCCATGGCAATTCTAACTTTTTGATATTGGAAGGGTCTGTCATTAATATGGGGTAGGGAGATGGAACTATCTAATGTTATGGAGAGGCTGGGCTAGGTTTCAGGACTTCTCTGGACCAGGGACCCATCTGGAGGTTGTAGGTTTCTGGAAAGTTACTCTAGTTCCTGGAACCCTTGTAGCATCTTATATATTGCCCTAGGTGTTCTTTATGATTGGCTGGAATGGTTTTGGTTGGGGATTGGCAGGTTATGATAGGTAGCAAGGTCTACCTGAAGCTTGCATAAGAGCAATCTCCAGAGTAGCCTTTCTACTCTATTTGAACTCTCTCTGCCACTGATACTTTATTAATTATGCTTCTTTCCCCCCTTTTGGTCAGGATGTAATTGTTGATCCCACATTGCCAGGGCTGGACTCATCCCTGGGAGTCATCTCCCACATCGCCAGGGAGACTTTCATGGATGTCATGTCCCACATAGAGGGGAGGACAATGATTTCACTTGCAGAACTGGTCTTAGACTGAGGCTACATCTGAGCAACAATAGAGTTCCTCCAGAAGTAACTCTTAGGCATGCTTATAGGTAGTCTAAACTTCTTTGCTACCTACATAAGCTTCACAAGAGTAACCCTCATGATCGAGAGCATGGCCTATTGATTTGGGTGTCCTTAAAGTTTGACACAGCATTAAGGGATTCCCTGATAGTAATGTTTAATAGTTTCACATTCTTTCTCCCCTCCCTCAGGGGACTTTGCGAGTACTTTTTGATTATCTGCTTAATATACTCTAGGATGTTTCCAGGCATTGCAGTAATCTATACAGGATTATTGCAATTTCTTATTCTGTGCTTCTTGTGTTTCAGTAGTTCAAATGAGCTATACATATAGATTGAATTAGATTATGCACTACAGAGAATTTCAGTTCCAGATCAAATAAATGTTCTTCCATTGGTCTCAAAGAGTATGTGTAATTCTAAAATATAGACACTGTCTTCCTTACCCCTATTCTGAATTACTTTAACCCCAGCCTGTCCACTTCCTTTTCTAAGTGCTCACAAGTCATTTTTTAAAAAAGATTGTTCTAGAATCTCGCCCCAGATCAATGTCAAGCTCAGTGCTCTCTAGTTTAAAAATATACATTACTCTTTTTATAAATCTAAAGACACTTGATTGTATTCAATTTTGCAGGAAGTCCTTACCACCGAGAGGTTCCTCAGATTCACTGTAAGTTCTCTCAGTATGTTGGGAAAGACTCCTCATTTTGCTAAGAGATTAGGATTCATTTGAAGCAGCACTTTCAAATCTCCTCACCTATTTTAGAATAACATCTATCATCTCTTTAGGAGGGAATAGGGAATTGATTAGGCCAACCTATAGCTGAGGTCCTATCTGGTTTGATGGTCAATATAAAGAGGTTTATAAGATGTTATTAAAGGGGCTGAAGCATGTGCAGTGCTATGCTAGGTGCTTAGAGAATACAATAAAAAGAAAGATAAAGCTCCACACTTATGAGTCTGATAGTCAAGTTTGAGGAAATAAGACTTGTAATGTCATGATCTATAAATTTCAGTTTGGGAGCAAAGCTGAGCCTCAACAAACAGAATCCTTGCCATCAAAGGAATTTTAAAATAACTTGAGTTCTCAACTTATATTCCTTGAATAACATGAAATGCACCCAGAGACTCTAGAAGTACTCTTTAAAAAGTTTGCTTCATTCCACTCCCCTCACTTTATAACTGAATCCATCCCCATCTCTTCAACATCCCTGAAAATCTCCTCCAGCTCCCCTGAAGTGTCTCTCCACACAGCTCTTATTTGCCTCTCCCTCTGTCCTCTTTTCTTTCTGACTGTGCATCTCAAAAGCCTCAGAATTGGTCTGTAAGCATGTCTCTTGGAGGGAGATGGCAAGGGAGAGATTGAAAGGGGCCAAAACAAAATTCTCATTGATATCATGCAGGGAAATATTGAGAGCACTTATAGGTTGAATTTTTATCCATCATAATTACACGCAAAAAATAATAAAAGTATAGCATCAGATATTATAAGTACTGGATTGTGTGTCAGACAGTAATTTGTGGTATTTAGAGAAATGAAAAATCAACCCAATCTCGAGAAGTCAAAGCATTTTACATGAAGCTGAAATTTAATCAGGGCCTTAGATTGACAAAGAAAAGGGAGAAGGTGGATTAAAAATATTCATTTAAGGTGGGGGTGGTGTGTGCGATATAACAATGGTGCCTACTGGCTGCTTTAGTGGCCAGAGATCGTTATTAAGTTCTAAGACCGGATATATGCTAAGATAAACCTTTGTTTGTGGAAAATTAGTATTCAAGTTAAATGTTGATATGACAGTTGGAGAAGGAAGGGGTGATAGCCCATTGCTAAGGCCAGTCACTTCTGCTCCCAGGATGCTGGGAGGGAGTAGATGGGAGGAGGAAGCAAGACAGCAGGAAGATTAGCTGATAAAGGGAAGTCTTATCACATATGTAAAGATTTTCCATTTATTGGACCCCTACCTATGTCAAGAATGGTGCTGGGTACTTTACATCCTTATCGCCATCACCCCTCGACACTCCTTACCGTTGGCAGTAAGATTGACAGTATCCTCATTTTACAGGCAGGGAAACTGAGCTCAGAGAAGTGCAGACATTTGCTCCAGGCTCACATCCCTGCTCAATAGCAGAACTGGGATTTAAATTCAGATGCATCTGATATCAAAGCCATTCCCTTTCCAGTGTACAGTACATCCTTGATGAAGACAAGTCAAGATTTGATCAAAAGACTTCTCTTTTCATCCTTATAAAATGTCTTATAATCTAAAGACAAGGCAAAATGCCATGCCATCTTTCAAATATAGATTACTGTGTTCTGCTGGTTGTATTAAATATACTTTTCCTTTTTACATTATAGAATAAGTGTAGGTATAATCATTTCAATTCTATTACCATGTACAGATGAAATGTATTTTCACACAGACATTCTCTCTATTCCAGAGTTAATAATATCAGTAAAGTGAGATCAGCAAAGATAACTCTTGCCACCCAAATTATTTACTACATCAGAACAGTGCTTGGTGCATGCTTGGCTCTTAGCTGAACTGAGTTTTCTGGATAGTAATGCAACAGGTACTACAAAATGAGGTCTGTGAACTGAAGGCCAATTTTAGTGCAGGGAATAAAATGTGAAGCAATAGATAGCATAAGAGAGGACATAGTATACGGGCATGCGTTGTTCCTGCAAGCAACAGATGCATGTTGCTGAGCAAGGGCTCTTCCATAGTGCTCTGGCAGTTAATCCAGTCAGAACCCTGCACTCTAAGTTAAAGCAGGAAAAGAACAGCAAAAGACAAAACACCCATAACCCAGAGCCGTAAGATCCTGAGAGGGAACCATACAGAAGCAGTTAAGCCGCTATCTTTCTGTTTCTCCTTGCTTCCAATTTCTAACAAGGATTTGGCATGTCTGGGTGGAAGGACCTGGGGATGAGACCTGCCTCATCCCCAGGGTCTCTGACTAGGCTATTCCTGTGGGTAATTAAAAGCTATGTTTGTATTTGTGTTTGTGTGTTGTGTGTATGTGTGTGTGTGTGAGGGAAAAGGGACAACTTATTTTCATATGTCTTTCTCCCCAGTTGGAAAGCTTTTTGGCAGGAATAGAATAGAACTTCCAGGACCATCTCTTGGTAGCAATGGTGGAGCTGGAGCCTTTATACTTAGGCACATCCATTCTTTTGTACAATTCCTCTCCTGGCAATTATTGTTGCCCAGTCATGATGTGAATCTTCACATTTCTGTTCGCTCTCAGACAAAATGCTGATGGTGACTTTCATGGAGCATCACATAACAGGTCTCCTACGAATATTTTATTCATTCATTTATCATTCACAAAAGTTTTACTGAATTCCCATTATATGTCTGAAGCAGTACTAGGCACTGGGGATAGATATCAAGTTAGATGGGAAACAGTCTCTGCTCTCAGGACCTCACAATGTCATAGGGGAGTGAGGCATGCAAAAAAGCGATTTTGGCAGCCTAAGGCCAGTACCAGAACATAAGTGCATCTAGAGGTAGCACAAAAGAAGGGGTCATCCTTGTTTGCATGATCCCCAAAAAGCTTCAGAGAAGCATCATGGTTAAGATGCCAGGTGAACTCTTAAAGAGTCACATTCCCTAAGCTCAAATTCTGGTTCTTCACTTCTGAACAGAATGAACTTGGACAAATTACTTAAATCTTGAGTGACCTCGATGAAATGCAAGACTGGTATTTTCTTACTGGCTTCTCGTGAGAATTAAGTGAGATAATGTGGGTAGAGCGGTTGGTACAGTGCCTGGCCTAATAGGAATTATTCAGTAAATGTCTGCTCTCGTTGCTTATCATCATTATTGCCATTATCATCATTATTACTATTTCTTTTTGCTATCATTATTTTCAAAAGGAATAAGTCTTCCCAGAGGACATGTGTCAGCTGAGACTGGAAGTGTGATCACCAGACCAGTGATGGGAGAGTAGCAAGTAGAAAACTTTTCAGAAGAGGAAATAGAATATGCAATGGCCTGGGGGCCATAAAGACATAATACTTTTGGAAAGAGTCAGCCTTGCCTGACTCCTCAGGTGGAATTAGTTGTGCTTCAAACACTTCATCAAGTCTTCCATTCTTTTGCTTATCATACTACCTTGCAGTTCTTTGAAAATGAGCCTGTCCTTGTCTCCTCACCTGGTAAACCACTCATTCTCAGAGCCGATTGAGAAGCCATCTTCCCTGTCGTGCCTCTGGGTTCTTGAGGCAGACCTGTTTCTTCTCCTTTTGTCCCTGCACTTGTCATGCTCCATTGTGGTTACTTGGTGAACATGACTTTCCTCTGTGCCAGGATTCCAAGATGACAGTGTCTTATTCGGATTTGTATCCCCAACACCTAGCCCAATGCCTGATGCCTTGTATTATGGATCTGTGAAAATTGCTTTGTTAAGTAAAATAAACACATGGTAGTAAGAAATCGTATCATTAAGAATGAAACATTCCCTTCTTCCCTAAAGGATCTGAGTCATTTTGAAACAGGAACAGCTTGATTTCTAACACAGGTGCAGAATTTCAGCTAATGAGTTTTTCGGACACAAGACACCATATTTGTATTAACTTGGTGGTATTCAAGAAAATAGAATCCTGAATCAACTTCTGACTCCAGATCTGGTAATCATTTATACATAGCTCTGTTTTGCTTCGAACCTGTCAAAACAATTGCTGAATTTTGGCCTATCCTACCATCCTTCGCCCAAATCCTTTTTTTTTTTTTTCCTTGTCATGGGCAGGCACCGGGAATCGAACCCAGGTCTTCGGCATAGCAGACAAGAACTTTGCCACTGAGCCACCATTGCCCACCCTATCCCAAATTCTTTAATCGCCCTATCCTTTCCTTTGCTTGGTGAAATGCATCCTTTCCTTGTGTTTGGTCTCTTGCTGCAGGAAACTAATCAGGAGGTGTTATCAGATGGGCTTTGACACTGTAGATTCAATATTTACTTACTGGGTGAATGGACACATGAATAAGGAGAAGCTTGCATTCTGGACCTACCTCTACTGTGAACTTAAAGACTTTGTGTGATAAAAAGTTTGGTTAAAAATGTGGGCTCTGGGTGGAGGCGTCCTGGAAGGGATGCTTTTTATTTATTTATTTATTTATTTTTTTAAATTACGGAATGCTTCACGAATTTGCATGTCATCCTTGCACAGGGGCCATGATAGTTTTTTCTGTATCGTTCCAATTTTAGTATATGTACTGCCCAAGTGAGCACGAAGGGATGCTTTTTAATCGTATGACCTTGGGCAAGTCCCATGAAATCTCCAACACTTCAGCTTTCACCTTTATAAAATGTGGACATTAGTTCAATTCCCGGCCTGTGTATTCCAAAAACAAACAAACAAACAAAGAAATCCAACAAATGCAGTAACGGGATACTCACATGGAAAAAGAATGAAACGTGATCCCTGCTATAAAGTATACCAAAAAAAAAAAAATGTAGACAATAATAATTGCTTTTTCCATAAGGAAGCTGATAGGATTAAATAAGTTAAAGGAGATAAAGTACTTAATGCACTTTTTGGCACAGGCCTCCATTATATGAGGAGCTATTATTTTACTTCTTGGGTTTCAAATTCTTCACTTATACAGGGAGGGGTTTGCATTATGCTCACATTGTGGGTTGTTCTCTAACTCTGGTAGCTCAGCATGGTGACTGTAGTTAATGGCACTGAATTAAATAGTTGAAAGTGGTTAAAGGGAAATTTTAGGTTGTATAAATGTTACTAGAATAAAAACAAAAAAATCATAGTACTGCACAACACAGCAAGCACTAATGCAAACTCTGGTCTATAGTTATTATAATTAATTTAATTATTGGAATAATATTCTTTCATCAATTGTAACAAATGTACCACACTAATGCAAGGTGTTAATAAAAGGGGGGTATACGGAAACTCTATTTTCTACAGGATTTTTCTTTAAGTCTACAACTTCTCTAATAAGTTAAAAAAAATATTGTAGACTCCTTGTGGGGAGGGGAAACAAATTAAAGTGACTAAACCTTTTTTCGATGATTTCTGTAATTTGATGACACTACTATTTATGCATTACTAATAGTTTCAAGGTGTGCTTAAAAGTATGCCTGATATGTTCTTGATCAATTGAATATAAAAATAAATTTTGTCATTTCCCCAAAGATTTTCCCATTCAAAGGGAGTGGACTCATATGCTTGTTATAGGCTGGGAATTATTGGCCTACTGGGAAAATTCGGGTAAAGAAGGGGTTGGGAAGTAAGTCTCATTCTCTGGGAAACTTGGTGCTATATGCTAGAAGATTTCACAAGGAAAATGGGAATTGGGAATTATGAAGGTAAAGGTGGGGATCTCAATTTCTGGAATATTTTTTATTTCAAGAAAAACAAAGTAGTACTTTTTTTTTGAGATAATGCAAATATTGCTGTATTTGAGAGGCCTGTTCTCATTTCCCTATCTTTTCAGCATGCCTCTCCTGAAAACACAACAGGAAGAAGTGGTGTGCAGGCAAGAGATTCATTTCTGAGTTCTCTGTGGCCTTAGAGATCTGGGATCAATGTAATTATTCCTTACTGACCACAGACCTTCAGATCCGCATCAGCTGTCAGAACCATTGTTACTGCATAGAATTTCTCGGGCCTTAATGGAATGTTTGGGAACCTGTTCCACTATCCACAAGGATGACCATGCAGAAGTGCCCTGTAGCAAAATGGGCAGGCATGCTAGGCAAAGAAAAAATTCAGCTCTGCACTGAAATGTGGTACTTTGACTCTTTGGTTTTTTTTTTGACATTGGTGCAATAATGCAAATGAAGAGATTAAACACTGAAAAATATCTCAGTGGGTCCTCGGGAGAGTCCTAGAGTCTGGAGCAAGCAAAATGTTGCTCTTCATGTAGGATGCAGTCGAGTTTTTTGACTGCACCAGCCTGTGAAAAGGTATTCTCCTCCCTTCGATAGGGCCCGTCGTTGAGCCTAGGTGTCTGGGTGGGGTGTGCAGATTCTCTCCCCCATTCTACCTCTCAGGTTTCTGCCAGCGAGAACTTTAATGTTGTGGGATGCTTCCAGGACCCTGTTAACAATTCATTAGCTTCTCTTTATACCTCACCCCACATTGAAAATTGGTGCTCTTTTAAGTAAGTGTCTGAGGAGGTAAACCACAGGTTGGTTATCTACACCATCACTGGCGATTATCTGATAAAACTCATGAGGTGACTTTATCTGTTGTTTCTTATCCTATGCTTATGGCGTCTAGTCAATTTTTATAAAGGGTAAACACTGTTCCCAGTCTCTGGAATGTTTGCTTCTCCAGTAACATGATTATTACCACAATTTATTCAGTGCCTTTACTGAACTCCTCTAATAAAAAAAAAAACCTCATTAAAAAAAGAGCATTTCATGTTTTTTACTGTTATTGTAAATGATGGGTGTTAACAAATACAGGGGGTTTGGAAAGAATGCTGTTTGTGGGGAAAGTGATGCTTTCCTTAAAATTTTTTTTTTAAATATTAAGTTGATAAAAAGAATATTTATATAATGTATATGAACTATAAGAAATAATGACACCATGACCATCACTATACCAATCACATTGTTTAAGAAAAGCAATATTTTTATTTCTTTTCAGGTTCCCTGAATGTCCCTCCCTTATTTTTCCCATGCCTTATTGTTCTTTACTAACAACTAACCACTGAAATTTTGTTTTTGCTCTCTCTTCTTTTACTAAACAGATGAAATAGTTTATAATTGCTAATATTATCCTAAAAATAGAGTGTTATGTTAGCGTTTTATTATAATATTAAGCAAATAGAATCTTGGGGGTATGTTTTAGTAGTTTTATTTTACTTTTGTTCAATGGTATGTTCTTAAACTTTACCCATGTTGTAATTAATTTGTACTGTATAGACTATGCCAAAATTTATTCATTCATATAAATTTGTCGGGCATTTAGATTGTTTTTAGTGTTCTGCTATGTCAAACATTGCAACTATACACATTCTAGTTTATAGCCCTTGGAGCAATGATCAGATTTCTCCGAGGTGCATATCCAGGAGTGGAATTGTTGTGACACAGAGTATTTGGGTCCTTCATCATCTAGATAATACCTAATTATTTGTTAGAATGGTATTTACAAGTTGACATTCCAAGCAGTGGTATATAAAGGTTTCATTGCTCCTAGACTCTTGTTAGCCTTTGATTTGTTAGATTGTTTCCCCCATCTAATGAATGTGAAATACCATTTCATAGTGATTTTTTTCCTTTTTTATATGAGACAGAAGCATTTTAAAAATGTATTTATCGGCAACTTTTATTTCTTCTTCTGCTTAAGGAATTCTTTATACATTCTAAGTACTGTTCTTTCATTAACTGGATATGTTGCAAATATCTTCTCCCAATTGTGGTTTGTTGACTTTTTAAAAATGTTTTTGTGAGGTTTTTTTGAAAAACACCCTCCTCTTAATTCAAAATAGTTAAGTTTATCACTTCTTCCTTTATGATTTGCAGTTTTAATCCTTGCTTAAGAAATCCTTTCTAGCACCATCGTCTTAAAAATAGTCTCCTGAATTTTCTTCTGAGAGTTTAGTCATCCAGTTTCTCAAATTCAAGTCTATTTGGTATTGATTTCTGAGAATATACTGAGGTTAGGGTACAAGTTTTTGTTTTTTGTTTTTCATGTGGATTTCTCAGTGTTCCAGCACCTCTCATTTAAAAATCCATACTTCCCTGCCAATTTGCATTGCCTGCTCCGTCAAGTTAGTCAGTATGTGTGGCCTGTTTCTGGACTTGGTTGTTTTCCATTGCTCGGTGTGTCTAGGCTTGTAGCAGTCCCATGTGGTCTGAATTCCATAGCATCATATTAGTTTTTGTTATTTGACAGTTCTTCAAGAGCTTTACTCTGTTTTTCCATATAAATTTTAATATTAACTTTACAAATTCCACCCCAAAGTGGCATTTTTATTATTATTGCTTTGGATCTATAAATCAACTCCAGGAGAATTGATATCTTTATGACATTGAATTTTTTAATCAATGAAAATGATGTGCCTCTCTATTTTAGGTCTTTTTAAAAATGTCTTTCAATAAAGTTTTATAATCTTCTCCAGGAAGACCTTGTACATTTGTTAGAGTTACCCCAAATTTATCCCCACTTTTTAAAAAACTATTGAAGTAGTATCTTTTTAAAAGCTACATTTTGGATACTTCTTTAAGATTAAATTGATTGTTGAACACAGACTCTGAATTCAGCAAACTTGCTATATTCATATACTTTTGTTCTTTCAGTGTGAAGCATAGTAGTTTGTTTTCATCTTTCCAACTCTTATGTCTTTATTTGCCATAATGCACATCCGAGGCATTGGTCACAATGATGAATAGAAGTGTTTTAGCACTTCTTCATCTCCAAAGCAAAGCTTTCAATATTGTACCATTCAGGATGACGTTGCCTCCAGTTTTTTATAGATAATTTAATTATGCATGGATATGATTTACATTGAGTACTTTTTCTGCTTCTATTGAGATAATGATTTATCACCTTTAAACTTCTCAAAAAAAAATGTTCTTTTTTTGGGTGATGGTCCAGGAAATAAAGTTTTAGTAATTGATTTTCTAATGTTAAAATAACTTTAACATTTCTGAGATCAACCTAACTTTGTTGCAATCTATTGTTTTATTCACTGATGGATTTGGTTTGTTGACATTTTAATTAGGATTTTTAAATCTAGGCGTATTTGTCTATAATTTTATTTTTGTCTATGGTCATTGTCATGTTTGACGATCAAAGTTATGTTCGCTTCATGAAATATATTAGAGAATGTTCTTTCCTTTAAATACTTGGAATTTTAAAAATTATTGTAATTTGTTGATTGTTTCATATGACCCAAAGAGTTTTGTCAGAGCTAATATTTTCTTTGTGTTAAGACTTTAAAGTACTGTTTCAATCACTTTTAATGGTAATAGGGTTGTTTAGGTTTTCTATTTCTTCTTTAAACAGTTTTGATATATTTTCTTAGAATTTGTCTGTCTTATCAAATTTTTAATTTTATTTGCACCAAGTTAATTATATTGTCCTCATTATCTTTTTAGCATCTATAGTTAGGTATTTATTTCCTCATCAGACTTATTTGTGTATTCTCTCTCCTGTTTTTCTTGATCAGTATTGCCAAATGTTGTAGTATTGCATTTACTTTTTTGTTTAACAGCTTTTCAATTTGTTGTTTTCTATTTCCTTTGCTCTTCCTCTTTATTTTTTCTGTTCTCTACTTTCTTTGCATTGTTTTCTTGTTCTCATCCCCTGCCCTAAATATATAAATAAATTTCTTATTTATTTATTAATTTGCTTAGTTCATTTATTTTTAGGCTTTCTTCTTTTTCTAATGTAGATATTAAGGACATATATTTCTTTCTTACTACCCTTTTCACTGCACACAAGTTTTGTTACCATTCAACTAAGAATATTATTTGATTCTGGTAATGATTTCTTCTTTGACCTATGAGTTACTAAGAAAGATGCTTGCTCATTTCCAAAGTTTCAGGTTTTTCTAGTTATAGTTATCTATTTTTCACTTAAATTAAGTGTGACTGGAGAATGCGATCTCTTTGATTTCAACATTTGAAATTTGTTGGGACTGACTTAATGGCCAGTCATAATGATCAGTTTTTGGTAAATTCTTTGGATAGTCTTGAAAAGAATGAGTATTTTAATAGTTTTTTTATATGGAGTGTTCTATATATATATTTAGCAGATCAAATTTGTTAATTTTATTTTTCAAAACTATTATATCTTTACTGATTTTCATCTTTTTGACAGAATTACTCTGGTGGTTGTGTTAAAATCTCTCACATGATAGTGGATTTATGTATTTCTTTTTGTGGTTTTATACATTTTTGTTCTGTACATACTAAGATGGTATTACCAATGTATAATGTTTAAAATTATTATATCTTAATGATGAATTGAAACTTATCACTACATGGTCACACTTTATATCTGTGGCAGTGCTTTTATTCAATGTCTAATTTGTCTGATATTAATATGGGTATACTGATTTTGTTTGGATTTAGTTTTGAATCTTTACAGTCATCTTTTTGGGTCCTGTGCTTTGGCTATATGTTTCATCAGCAGCATATAGCTGCATCAAGCAATCTAACAGTTTTTGCTAACTGTAGCACTGAATGCATGTGATGATTGATATGTATGGCTAATTTTTTTTAGCAATTTATTTTGGGACTACTGTTTATCTTACCTCATTTAAGTTTCTTTTTCTCATTCTTCTTGACTTCTTTTTTGTTGATTTTTTTCCATTCGTTTATCCTTCTCACTCTCTTGGTTTATAGGTTGTTCATTCTATTTCTTTCTACTTAGTGAGGACCTTATAAATATTACTCTGAACTTCTCAAAGATGAAACTAACCCAATATCTTCATCCTTCTCCCAAATAACATAAGGGCCACATGCACTTCAACTTCTGTCATCTGCCTCCCTAAGCATTTCCTTGTGACTTCTATTCTTTTTTTCCTTTTTTTTTTTTTTAATACAGAACAATAAACACCTTTATTACATGAGCTAGGATAGGAGGGAGGAATTATTTGCCTTTCCGGTCCTTGATTTTCCTCAGATAAAGCTCCAGCTCCTTGCCTTCCAGCGCACAGCCATCGGCTCAGCCACACTGGCCTGGCCTCCAAGCCAACAAGCCTGCCTGCTGGAACTGCTCCTCAAGAGGACCAGTTTTCATGTTTCTTCTGAATGTTCTTTGCTAGTTTTTTGTTTAAAATTTCTTCCTCCTCAGGAGTCAGCTTGGCCCCCTTCTTGTGGTCCTGGGGCAGAGCATGTGGGACTTGAAGCACTGCTGGTGCGGTGCGCTGTCAATGAGCACGATGCAGTCCTTTACCAGGGTCTTATTGGACACATTGTAGACAACAACGATGGTCCTTGTTTTGCGAGTACAATGCCCAGACCCCAGGAGACGCTCCCCACATCCAGCCTCAGGGCACCGTCCTTCTGGTTGCCTCCTCACCCACCAACTGTGTGTATGCGTCGGGGACCAATCTTCGCGTTGGCCGCGGGGCATCCGAGCCACGCCACCACTGCTCCTAGTGGCGCTTTCTCTTGACCAGGGTCTTGCAGCGCTTGTGCCAGTTGTCCCGAGAGATGCCCACGGTGCGGCGCTGGCTGGAAAGAGCATGACTTCTATTCTAACGTTGTTGTGTATATTAGTGCCATTTCCCCCCTAACCTGCAAGAAGTTATTATTTTTATTTTGTGCAGTTTATAGTCTTTAGATTTTGCCACATGCTTGGTCATCACTCCTTTTGGGTCCTCAGACATTCCATCTGAAATCACTTTGTTGCTCTTAAAGTGCTTCATTTGGAATTTTACTGTTGTCTGGTGTCACTATTTCTGTTGGGTTTCAGTTCTTTCTCTTTCATTAGTAACCTCTTTTTTTTTTTTTTTTTGCCTGATTATAGGAAAGACTCATTGTCTTTTGCGCTTTCAGTTAAATCATGGGTCTGTACGTATGGTTTTTTTTTTTTTTTATTAATTAAAAAAAGAATTAACAAAACAATTAGAAATCATTCCAATCTACATGTACAATCAGTAATTCTTAATAACATCACATAGTTGCATATTCATCATTTCTTAGTACATTTGCATCAATTTAGAAAAAGAAATAAAAAGACAACAGAATAAGAATTAAAACAATAATAGAAAGAAAAAAAAACAAAAAAAACAAAAACAAAAAACCTATACCTCACATGCAGCTTCATTCAGTGTTTTAACATAATTGCATTACAATTGGGTAGTATTGTGCTGTCCATTTCTGAGTTTTTATATCCAGTCCCGTTGTACAGCCTGTATCCCTTCAGCTCCAATTATCCCTTCTCTTTTTTTTTTTTTAATTAACAGAAAAAAAGAAATTAACCCAACATTTAGAGATCATACCATTCTACATATGCAATCATTAATTCTTAACATCATCACATAGATGCATGATCATCATTTCTTAGTACATTTGCATTGGTTTAGAAGAACTAGCAACATAACCGAAAAAGATATAGAATGTTAATATAGAGAAAAAAATAAAAGTAATAATAGTAAAATCAAAACAAAACAAAACAAAACAAAAACCTATAGCTCAGATGCAGCTTCATTCAGTGTTTTAACATGATTACTTTACAATTAGGTATTATTGTGCTGTCCATTTTTGAGTTTTTGTATCTAGTCCTGTTGCACAGTCTGTATCCCTGCAGCTTCAATTACCCATTGTCTTACCCTGTTTCTAACTCCTGCTGAACACTGTTACCAATGACATATTTCAAGTTTATTCTCGAATGTCCGTTCACATCAGTGGGACCATACAGTATTTGTCCTTTAGTTTTTGGCTGGATTCACTCAGCATAATATTCTCTAGGTCCATCCATGTTATTACATGGTTCATAAGTTTATCTTGTCTTAAAGCTGCATAATATTCCATCGTATGTATATACCACAGTTTGTTTAGCCACTCTTCTGTTGATGGAGATTTTGGCTGTTTCCATCTCTTTGCAATTGTAAATAATGCTGCTATAAACATTGGTGTGCAAATGTCCGTTTGTGTCTTTGCCCTTAAGTCCTTTGAGTAGATACCTAGCAGTGGTATTGCTGGGTCGTATGGCAATTCTATATTCAGCTTTTTGAGGAACCGCCAAACTGCCTTCCACAGTGGTTGCACCCTATGACATTCCCACCAACAGTGGATAAGTGTGCCTCTTTCTCTGCATCCTCTCCAGCACTTGTCATTTTCTGTTTTGTTGATAATGGCCATTCTGGTGGGTGTGAGATGATATCTCATTGTGGTTTTGATTTGCATTTCTCTAATGGCTAGGGACATTGAGCATCTCTTCATGTGCCTCTTGGCCATCCGTATTTCCTCTTCTGAGAGGTGTCTGTTCAAATCTTTTTCCCATTTTGTAATTGGGTTGGCTGTCTTTTTGTTGTTGAGTTGAACAATCTCTTTATATAAATTCTGGATACTAGACCTTTATCTGATATATCATTTCCAAATATTGTCTCCCATTGTGAAGGCTGTCTTTCTACTTTCTTGATGAAGTACTTTGATGCACAAAAGTGTTTAATTTTGAGGAGTTCCCATTTATTTATTTCCTTCTTCAGTGCTCTTGCTTTAGGTTTAAGGTCCATAAAACCGCCTCCAGTTGTAAGATCCATAAGATATCTCCCAACATTTTCCTCTAACTATTTTATGGTCTTAGACCTAATGTTTAGATCTTTGATCCATTTTGAGTTAACTTTTGTATAGGGTGTGAGAGATGGGTCTTCTTTCATTCTTTTGCATATGGATATCCAGTTCTCTAGGCACCATTTATTGAAGAGACTGCTCTGTCCCAGGTGAGTTGGCTTGACTGCCTTATCAAAGATCAAATGTCCATAGATGAGAGGGTCTATATCTGAGCACTCTATTCGATTCCATTGGTCGCTATATCTATCTTTATGCCAATACCATGCTGTTTTGACCACTGTGGCTTCATAATATGCCTTAAAGTCAGGCAGCGCGAGACCTCCAGCTTCGTTTTTTTTCCTCAAGATGTTTTTAGCAATTCGGGGCACCCTGCCCTTCCAGATAAATTTGCTTATTGGTTTTTCTATTTCTGAAAAATAAGTTGTTGGGATTTTGATTGGTATTGCATTGAATCTGTAAATCAATTTAGGTAGGATTGACATCTTAACTATATTTAGTCTTCCAATCCATGAACATGGTATGCCCTTCCATCTATTTAGGTCTTCTGTGATTTCTTTTAGCAGTTTTTTGTAGTTTTCTTTATATAGGTTTTTTGTCTCTTTGGTTAAATTTATTCCTAGGTATTTTATTCTTTTAGTTGCAATTGTAAATGGGATTCGTTTCTTGATTTCCCCCTCAACTTGTTCATTACTAGTGTATAGAAATGCTACAGATTTTTGAATGTTGATCTTGTAACCTGCTACTTTGCTGTACTCATTTATTAGCTCTAGTAGTTTTGTTGTGGATTTTTCCGGGTTTTCGACGTATAGTATCATATCGTCTGCAAACAGTGATAGTTTTACTTCTTCCTTTCCAATTTTGATGCCTTGTATTTCTTTTTCTTGTCTAATTGCTCTGGCTAGAACCTCCAACACAATGTTGAATAATAGTGGTGATAGTGGACATCCTTGTCTTGTTCCTGATCTTAGGGGGAAAGTTTTCAATTTTTCCCCATTGAGGATGATATTAGCTGTGGGTTTTTCATATATTCCCTCTATCATTTTAAGGAAGTTCCCTTGTATTCCTATCTTTTGAAGTGTTTTCAACAGGAAAGGATGTTGAATCTTGTCGAATGCCTTCTCTGCATCAATTGAGATGATCATGTGATTTTTCTGCTTTGATTTGTTGATATGGTGTATTACATTAATTGATTTTCTTATGTTGAACCATCCTTGCATACCTGGGATGAATCCTACTTGGTCGTGATGTATAATTCTTTTAATGTGTTGTTGGATACGATTTGCTAGAATTTTATTGAGGATTTTTGCATCTGTATTCATTAGAGAGATTGGTCTGTAGTTTTCTTTTTTTGTAATATCTTTGCCTGGTTTTGGTATGAGGGTGATGTTGGCTTCATAGAATGAATTAGGTAGTTTTCCCTCCACTTCGATTTTTTTGAAGAGTTTGAAGAGAATTGGTACTAATTCTTTCTGGAACGTTTGGTAGAATTCACATGTGAAGCCATCTGGTCCTGGACTTTTCTTTTTAGGAAGCTTTTGAATGACTAATTCAATTTCTTTACTTGTGATTGGTTTGTTGAGGTCATCTATGTCTTCTTGAGTCAAAGTTGGTTGTTCATGTCTTTCCAGGAACCCGTCCATTTCCTCTAAATTGTTGTATTTATTAGCATAAAGTTGTTCATAGTATCCTGTTATTACCTCCTTTATTTCTGTGAGGTCAGTAGTTATGTCTCCTCTTCTATTTCTGATCTTATTTATTTGCATCCTCTCTCTTCTTCTTTTTGTCAATCTTGATAGGGGCCCATCAATCTTATTGATTTTCTCATAGAACCAACTTCTGGTCTTATTGATTTTCTCTACTGTTTTCATATTTTCAATTTCATTTATTTCTGCTCTGATCTTTGTTATTTCTTTCCTTTTGCTTGCTTTGGGATTAGGTTGCTGTTCTTTCTCCTGTTCTTCCAATTGAACAGTTAATTCCTGCATTTTTGCCTTTTCTTCTTTTCTGATACAGGCATTTAGGGCAATAAATTTCCCTCTTAGCACTGCCTTTGCTGCATCCCATAAGTTTTGATATGTTGTGTTTTCATTTTCATTTGCCTCGAGGTATTTACTAATTTCTCTTGCAATTTCTTCTTTGACCCACTCGTTGTTTAAGAGTGTGTTGTTGAGCCTCCAGGTATTTGTGAATTTTCTGGCATTCTGCCTATTATTGATTTCCAACTTCATTCCTTTATGATCCGAGAAAGTGTTGTGTATGATTTCAATCTTTTTAAATTTGTTAAAACTTGCTTTGTGACCCAGCATATGGTCTATCTTTGAGAATGATCCATGAGCACTTGAGAAAAAGGTGTATCCTGCTGTTGTGGGATGTAATGTCCTATAAATGTCTGTTAAGTCTAGCTCATTTATAGTAATATTCAGATTCTCTATTTCTTTATTGATCCTCTGTCTAGATGTTCTGTCCATTGATGAGAGTGGGGAATTGAAGTCTCCAACTATTATGGTATTTGTGTCTATTTCCCTTTTCAGTGTTTGCAGTGTATTCCTCACGTATTTTGGGGCATTCTGGTTTGGTGCATAAATATTTATGATTGTTATGTCTTCTTGTTTAATTGTTCCTTTTATTAGTATATAGTGTCCTTCTTTGTCTCTTTTAACTGTTTTACATTTGAAGTCTAACTTGTTGGATATTAGTATAGCCACTCCTGCTATTTTCTGGTTGTTATTTGCATGAAATATCTTTTCCCAACCTTTCACTTTCAACCTATGTTTATCTTTGGGTCTAAGATGTGTTTCCTGTAGACAGCATATAGAAGGATCCTGTTTTTTAATCCATTCTGCCAGTCTATGTCTTTTGATTGGGGAATTCAGTCCATTAACATTTAGTGTTATTACTGTTTGGATAATATTTTCCTCTGCCATTTTGCCTTTTGTATTATATATATATCATATATGACTTTCCTTATTTCTACACTCTTCTCCATACCTCTCTCTTCTGTCTTTTTGGTTCTGACTCTAGTGCTCCCTTTAGTATTTCTTGCAGAGCTGGTCTCTTGGTCACAAATTCTCTCAGTGACTTTTTGTCTGAGAATGTTTTAATTTCTCCCTCATTTTTGAAGGACAATTTTGCTGGATATAGGAGTCTTGGTTGGCAGTTTTTCTCTTTTAGTAATTTAAATATATCATCCCACTGTCTTCTAGCCTCCATGGTTTCTGCTGAGAAATCTACACATAGTCTTATTGGGTTTCCCTTGTATGTGATGGATTGTTTTTCTCTTGCTGCTTTCAAGATCCTCTCTTTCTCTTTGACCTCTGACATTCTAACTAGTAAGTGTCTTGGAGAACGCCTATTTGGGTCTAATCTCTTTGGGGTGCGCTGCACTTCTTGGATCTGTAATTTTAGGTCCTTCATAAGAGTTGAGAAATTTTCAGTGAGAATTTCTTCCATTAGTTTTTCTCCTCCTTTTCCCTTCTCTTCTCCTTCTGGGACACCCACAACACGTATATTTGTGCGGTTCATATTGTCCTTGAGTTCCCTGATACCCTGTTCAAATTTTTCCATTCTTTTCCTGATAGTTTCTGTTTCTTTTTGGAATTCAGATGTTCCATCCTCCAAATCACTAATTCTATCTTCTGTCTCTTTGAATCTATCATTGTAGGTATCCATTGTTTTTTCTATCTTTTCTACTTTGTCCTTCACTTCCATAAGTTCTGTGATTTGTTTTTTCAGTTTTTCTATTTCTTCTTTATGCTCAGCCCATGTCTTCTTCATGTCCTCCCTCAATTTATCGATTTCGTTTTTGAAGAGGTTTTCCATTTCTGTTCGTATATTTAGCATTAGTTGTCTCAGCTCCTGTATCTCATTTGAACTATTGGTTTGTTCCTTTGACTGGGCCATATTTTCAATTATTTGAGCGTGATCCGTTATCTTCTGTTGGCGTCTGCGCATTTAGACAGATTTCCCTGGGTATTGGATCCAAAAGTTTGGAAGATTTTTCTGTGAAATCTCTGGGTTCTGTTTTTCTTATCCTGCCCAGTAGGTGGCGCTCGTGGCACACGTTTGTCTGCGGGTCCCACCAGTAAAAGGTGCTGTGGGACCTTAAACTTTGGAAAACTCTCGCCGTCCTGGGGGTTCGCTAGCCGAAGCGGCTTGAGCCGGCCCGGGGTCCGAACACAGGGAGGGTTGCTGGTCGCCGCAGCCAGGGAAAGAGCCCGTCCGAATTTCCTAGTCGGCCCTGGGCAACAAGCGTGGTGGGAGGGCGCCAGCGGCAGCGGCCCGCCCGAGAGAGTGCACGTTCCCCGGGAGTCACGGGTTTGGAAGGGGCCTCCCCCACCCGTCACCGTTCTCCGCGGCCTGGGGGTTTCCGATCCAATTCTCTCAGTTGGTCCGGGGGCTGCGCGTGGTGTGGGCGCCAGCCGCCTTGTTTTCAGGGGACCGCCTTTCCAATTCTCCCAGCTGGCCCGGGAAGAGGGAAGGGAATAACTCCGGCCGCTTGCCACCCCGCCCGGTAAGGCCCGCGCGCCTCGGCGATCTCACCCGAGCTGCTTCTCTCAGCCAGCCAGCCGTTCCAGGATGGGGTACGCTGTCTTTTTTATCTCTGTTGTGGCTTTGGGCGCTTTCTGTATCGTTTCTACTCCCCTAGTAGGTGTCCTGGAGAAGAAACTAAGATCCGCGCGTCTTACTAAGCCGCCATCTTCCAGGAAGTCCCTGTACGTATGGTTTTTTAAAAATATCCTGGTTAGGATTTGTTGGGCATTCTGAATCTGTGGTATTGTGACTTTTATTGATCCTGGAAAACTGTCAACTTTTTTTTTTTTTTTAGAAATTCTCTGTTCTTACACTTTTGGGAGCTCAAAATTATATATTAAAGCATGGTATTCTAGCTCCATTTTTCAACTTCTCTTTCGTATTTCCTACATCTTTGTCTTTCTGTTTTATATTCTGCATTTTTTTTTTTACCTCTATCTGTTAGCTCATACTACCTTCAGCTATGTCTAATCTACAGGTGCATAGCTACCCGTTACTGTATAGCAAATTGCCTCCAAACCTAATAGCACCAAACAGTGATTTATTATCTCACACAGTTTCTAAGGGTCACAAAACTGTTTGTTTCCAGCTCAAGGTCTTTCATGAGGTTGTAGTCATGCTGTAGGCTAGTGATACAGTAATTTGAAGGTTCTGAAGGATCTCTTACCATGTGGCTCTTAGTAGGAGGTTGCAGTTCCTGGCTGAGAATGCTCAGGACATTGTAGATGATTTCCACCAGAGCAGTGATCTGAGAGGGGGGTGGTGGAGGTGGGCAGCCCCAATCTCAGAAGTACCTGCCATCACTTGAGCCATATTCTACTGTTCAGACCAACTCTGGTACATTGTAGGAGTGGGCTGTATAAGAGTATGGAGTTCCAGGAGGTGGTTATTATTAGGGGTCATATTGGAGGCTATGTACCATAGCAGTAAAACCTAGCCATTGAGGTTTTTTTCTTAACATTTTATTTTTAGAGCAATTTTAGATTTACAGAAAGATTTCACACAAAGCACAGAGAGTTCCCATGTATAACTCCCCCCCACCCCCCTCAGTTTCCTCAGTCATTAACGTCTTGCTTTACTGTGGTACATTGGTTATAACTGATGAACCATCCGTTCAGTTCTTACTGGAAATGATTATATCTTTCAGTTCTGGAAGTTCTGATTCCCATCCTCCTCCAAATCTGATTACTTTTTCCCTCCTCGTATTTGCAGTCTCTTCTTTTATTTATAAAAATATATCACATACATTTACTTTATATTCTGTATCTGGTAACTCCAATATCTGCAAATTTTTCTGGTTTGAATTTGCTTTCTGTTGTTTCTTCTGCCAGTCACTCAGGTGCAAGAAAACAAGTCTGCTTTTGTATGTTATTTTATTTTTCTTAGAGCATTATCTATAGAAATTATTTGAGAACAGATTTGGGGTGTTCTTTCAGAGAGGATTTGCATTTGCTCTTGACAGATGCTGGGGGCACTGTTAGCACAGGACCACTTCAAGCTAAATTCTTGGCTTGCAGGTTTTTTTTTAGTATCATTTAGTAGTTAAAGTTAGGCTGCAAAACTGCATGAAGATTTAGCTCATGGTTATGCATTCTAAGGGGAATTTTCTCCCTTTTCAAACTGTATCAAATTTGAAACCATCAGTTGTCCTTGCTGTGTCTTGAACCAGCTTTATTTCATGCAGAGGGATCTCCTGTTGGAATCCCCTTCTTGGGCATGGCCTTTGTCTGCTGTCCTCTGTGTCCTTTATTGGTGTCAAAACATGTGTTCAAGTTCACCTGAAGCAGGTGGTGAGTTCTCTATTGTCCTTTCTGGATTCCTACTTTACGTAGTGTCTGGCATCTGAGTATTATTTAAAAATTGTATTCTTAAAATATATATTTTATCCAGCATTTGTAATTATTTTCAATTGAAAGTATTGGTCAAGGTACCTCAACCCCCGTGTTGCTGGGAATGAAATTTCTCTTCCCCATCACTTTCCATGTTCTATATGACCTTATTAAATTATATTGTCTAGAATTGGAGTAGAGTGATAGCCTGCGTGCTTTCTTTGGACTGCTTTTAGATTATATACAAACAAAATATGCAAAGTATCTCTATTGCTTTCTTGCTTTCTTAGTAGATATTAACAATGAATGTCCAACATTTCCAGGATTTAGTAAGATTGTACAAGAGAATGTGGTAGCTAGCCTTGGAAAAATTTAATTCTTTTATTTTACCAAGTGTATATTATAAAGTTTTGAAATTTTTAGAATAGAAATGATCTAAATAAGAACCTAAACTATAGTTTTTTCCAAACACAGAAAATGGGCAAATGATGACAAAGAATGTTTTAAACCTATGATTTCTTGTTTATTCTTGATATTGTACTTTCTCTTTCTTGGTTCCATTGTTCACATTAAATATCCAATTATAAATTCTATTGTCTAATTGATTTAATGATTAAGAAAATGTTCCTAATATCCAACCTAAATTTTTCTTCCTAATTTATTCCCATTACTCCTAGTTAAATTCCAAATAAGTAGGATTGATGAGGCACTGAGAACTAATTAATTGACTAACTAATTAATTGCTAAAGCATCATGGTACTGTCCAACTTTGCAGAGAATTCTCTTGGTTTTAGAAACACTTTTAATGCTAAACTGCATCTCAAGTCTGTTTGTTGCTATTTCCAGGTGTTTTTCCTGCACAAGTTAAGCTTAATATTTCTCCCTAAAGATGTCACATGTACGCATAAACTAATAAAAAGCTCAATCTTTACTTAGATATTTTCAGTTAGACTTCTGTAATAGAGTTTATCACATTTTCAGAAAAGGCTTTCAAACCTAAGCGATTCTCTGGGAACTATTTCTGGATGATACCTCTGGGTACATTTTGAGCATCAAGTGGCTTTCACCGAGCTTGCTGCCTGCTTCTGGATCCAAAGCTTACTCACGTACTTCTTTCTCTGAAATCCTTACACACTGCATTGCACCACAACTATAGCCCTGTACAATTTTCTTTGGAAGTTTTGTAGCCCCAAGGTGATGAAAGCTCCTTGAATGAAGACCTTGTGAGGCTCAAGGACTGTTCTGGAAAATGCAATGCAGTTTTAATTATGTGCAAAGTGTATCCTTAATATCCAGAATAGTGGTAGTAACTTAGATTCTGAAATCGAAACAGTCTTCTCAGTGAAGGTGGAATTTGACCTGAAACTAGATAGTTGAATAGGATTTAGGCAAGTGGAGAAGTGAAGACAGCCTTTTTAAACAGAGAGTACTGATTATGCACGTTCACTGAGGTGGGGCTTTTTGGGAAACTGGTGGGGGTGGAACATAGAGTGCTTGTGGGTGAGGAAGGCACGATCAGGTTATGGAACACCTCATATGCCATAATTAGAACTTAGGTTTGATCTTGAATGAAATGGGCATCTTTCATTGGGGGGTGAGGAGCAGTTTGTAGGTATTTGTGTGGTACTGAAGTCTGTATTTTTAGTTGCCTTTGAGAATTTTAAACACTGTAGTTTTTTTCTGGTGGAATGTTGCTTTGTAAATGCCAGATCTTGGCTTTGCCTGAAAACATGACTATGGTATTTATTAAATTATTTCAGAACCCACAAAGGTTTCTTGTGATATTTGCCTTTCCCTGCTAGTGAGCAGTGGGTGGGAAGAAAACAGGGTCAAGGTTATGTAATAACATTTTATGCATAATTTTTGGTGGCCAAAGTGTGATTTACTTTGATAGATTCAGAATTTGTTGGTTGGTAACAATATTAGAGAAGGAAAATGATTTTTTTTTTCCTTTTGGGAGCTCTTTTAGAATCACTGTGAGGGTTTGTGTGTGTGTGTGTGTGTGTGTGTGCTAATTTCTTTTTGTTTTAGAAGACCACTGAGGTTGCACTCCCTTCAGCTCTCCAGGACTAGCTCATTCTAGTAAGCTGGGGAAGAAAGAAAGGAATTGAAGGAAATGGAAGATGGAAGATGAGATATAGGGGAGATGGAAGAGAAGAGAGAGAAGCATGAAGATGGGAGGAGAAAGAGAAAAGAGGGGAAAGAGGGAAAAGTAAAATTTGAAAGGAGAGAAAAGAAATGAAAAAGAGAGGAGAGATTTTCTTCCTCGATTCTCAACATCTAAATTTACTAGATGCATATTTATGGAGGGGTGCCTTGGGAGCATAGCGGAATAAAGATTGACTTGTTTCCAACAAGAAAATTCAAACTAACTGGTGGCCTCTGCAGCAGTTTGAGTCAGCAGCTGTAAAGAAAAGTAATAAGACTAAAATACATTAGACAAGTGGTTGTAACTTTCATTTGTATGAATGTAAAGTGTATTCATGATTTATGTCCTTTTCTGATTAACACCTTAACATGTGTATATGTACACACCTAGACATATTTTATTTATAACTTTGTTTTGGCAGTCAGCTGACATCTAAACTACTTTTTGAAATATTGCATAAGGTCGAAAGAACAATTCTAAAGTTGGGTAATAATAGAAATTAAAAGGTAAAAGAAATGGAGGAGGGCAGTTAACTACAGAGATATCAAATTTTATTTTAATTTTTCAGCCTGGAGTTTAATACAAAAGATAAATCTTTCCCAACAGGGTAGGCTAAGGCATATATCTTATCAGCTTGCAAGTTATTAACTGAGTTTTTTTTGAGACAGATATCACCTTAGTAACTGCTCCAAATGCATTTACTTTATTTTAAAGGTTGTTCTTTCCATTATTAATGCCGTACTGAATCAGGGAGCTGTTTATGATGAAATGTGCTACTCTAAAAATCCTATAAATGCCTCTGCAATGGTTGCTGCTATGTTTCAACTCATCTTAAAATATACTGTAAATTTTTGAAAGATGCTTCTATCTTACTGTATATTTTCCTCAGACTGTTAGAATCCAATTTATTAACTCTCTGGAAGTTGAAAGCTATGCTTCAATAAAGTGATACCTTTATTTGTTAGGATTGGCCCAAATTATGTGTTTTATGAGATAGCATAATTCTAGGCTCTGAGTGTCTTACATCAGTAAAGTCTCTGATGTGGGTAGTGGAGACAGGTTTAATTCACTTCAGAAGGGATTTCTCTACTCATTAAAGTCAGAAAATAACTCTCCTATGGTATTTACTGTGGCCCTGCTGAAATGGGGACATTTTACTTATAGAAAAAAAAAAAAAGGCTTTAATCAATCCTGTAAATTGTTTTAAAATTTTTCCATTTGTAAAGATATGGAGAAGTGGTGCAGAAAACCTTGACTGAGAGCCTGGAGTCTTGAGTTTAAGTACCAATTTAGTTTAATTTTTTTTCTCTTACTGGCTGGGTCCTTTATGGCTAATCAGTTAACCTGTATAAACAAGGGTGCTAATTATGCTGGGCTTGTTTTCAGTGCTTTTAGTGTAGACTAGGCATAAACACCAAAGTGAAGTCAAGCTGGGAAAAGGGAAGCAGAAAAGGATATAGTTGTGCAGTTTTGTATCTGGCAAGACTGTCTTTCAAAAATGAGGGAGAGATGAAGACATTCCCAGTTATGCAAAAGCTGAGAGAATTCATCCTCACCAGATCTGCCCTATAAAAGCAATGCTAAAGGGTTCTTTAGACTGAAAGAAAAGGATAATAGGTAATGGTCAAAGTAGCATAAAGACATAAAAACCTCCAGTAAAGGTTGCTGTGTGGGCAATTATAAATGCAGGAGTATGGTTCTAGTCCCCAGATTCTAGATTCTAGTAGTGAGTCATGAAATATAGGAGGACTGATCTTAGGGTTTCTGTAGAGACCACCTAGATTAAATTTGAGCATATGCTTCTTACTTGACAGATGAGGAATCTGAGTCCTAGAAAGATTGAGAGGCTTGACCGTCTTACACCTCAAGTCAGTATGAATAAGGCTGGAAATCAAGACTCCTAATCCCTTTTCCTGAATATTATTTCATCACTGCTTCCCTTTCATAACTTGCTCTTGGGAAAGGATATCATAACTTGACTTCATATGAGATATAAATGAGTGATGAGTTTTCAATTATTTTTCTAAGGGGCATAATAATGAAAGTTTGATTAGTAACAATAATAAACCAAGGGGGTGTGCCAGGTGTTTGGAGGCCACACAAACACTTTTTTCAACCTCTCTTAAACTGGCCCTCTCTGCTTTTTTACTACCCTCATCAATATATTTTCCTCCTCTTGTTGTTCAAGTAAAAGCTAGACCTTATCACAACTCAGGCATTAATTGGGAACTTTGCATATCTGGCCTTCATGTTTTCATGGTAAGAGGTTCAATCTTTCATTTGTTTAGGAAACATTTATTGAAGATTTATTCTCCAGGAACCATTCTGCTTTTTCTAAAGCTACAGCAATGAGTAAGTTCCTCACCTGATGAGCTTGCATTCCAGTGAGAGAAGTTCTCTCTTTCTTTTGGGCTAGCAGTTGTGTGAAATGTGTTCAGGAATTCCCTGATGAGTCTTTGCCATCTTTGTTCTTCCCACTTCTCCTTTGGAGAGATAGAAATTCCTTTAGGAGGAATGAAGCCTTTCTGCAAAATGGGCATATTGACCATATTGAGACTATTCTTTCTCACTTTCATTTTCCTTGATGTATATTCTAAATACCAGGATTTTTCCTAAAAGAAATGTCTTAATGTCAACTCATTCTTCTTGAGTCTTTGCAATTTATGTTGGACCTGAACTCAGGAGCACCTAAGAGCCTAAATGGGCTTCTTAGGGCTCTGAGGATTCAAACAAAATATGTAAATTTTCTGTTTACAAAGGAAGGCACAAAACAAACTGTATCTTGGATATTTTCAATACCCACAGCCCACAGTCTTTGTCACTGCAATATTTTGGTTCTGTATCAAACAGTTTCTTCCATCTTGTATAATCATGGCACTGAATAAATGTTCAACATTAAAACAGTTACTGCTTTTCAGCTCCAGAGTGGCTGTGTTTCAGAGCTGAGGGAAGCATGTGCTTCCTGGATGAAAGGTGCTGTATAAATGCAACTTATCTTTTTCGGCAGAGTTCCCAGGCTGGCATTTAGCAATTAAAAAAGCAAAGCCAAACAAGCCCAGTAGCTCCACATTCTCTTTTCTTCCAACCCAAGATGCTCAGGTATTGTAATCAAAGAACTAGAAGGCCCCACTGTCCTTTGTTGATTTGCTTTGGAGCCTCTAAAGTAGTGCAGTCAGGAGGTGAATGATTTATTTTTCTTTTCCATTAATCAATGGAATGTCACCATATAAACAGTCATGCAAGAATTTGTCAAAGCAAAATTCACATTAGAAAAGATATACTGATTTTCCCCCTTGAACTAAGTAATCTCTCTTGATAGTTCCCAACCTTTATCTTTCTTCAAAGAGTACTCTGTCCTGGGTTTTGTTCTGCAAGGTGCGTGATGAGGGAGCTATAATCATAGGAGAATTTAGATTTAGGAAGATACACTTCTGTGATTCATGGGTTAGCAAGATGGACGTTGTTCTAATTCAAAGAAACGAAGCTCACTATTTTCCATAGCTCATATACCAGTGATTCCTGAATGAATGATGGTTAGAGAGTACTTTCCTCATATATATACATTCTTTTCTGTTTGGATTGAGGACTTTGTTATTAGGCTGAATTTTTCTTCCAAACATTGTTACCTTAAAATATTCAGTATCATTTCTTCCTAGTCTCTCTCCCATTTCAAGATCATTCAGTCTTCAACTGGTTTGTAAGGGGTCTGCACTTACAAGGAAATGAGGTCTCCTTTCTAGGGTTTGCTGTAATCTTCTTTCTAATTTTGTCACTATAATGAATCTGAGAGCTCCAACCTTAAGACCAAATCATTTACCATTAGAGGCCTGTGTGTGGGGAAAACACAACAGAGAGGTGGCAAGAATTTTTTATCATCAAAGAAATAAATTTGGTTACAAGTATATGAGACTGAAATTGACTTTAACATATTTAAAAATCTTTTATCCATAAATTTGCTCTCGAATAAGCAACAGAATGGTAACATGTATTAAGCTAAGGGAAAACTATCTTTCAAATGAAGACCTTGCTATTAACTTTTAAGTGTATTTTTTTCTTTTTGCTACTTATTGGATATTATAAATATTAACTTGGTTTCAATTCTTCCCTAGGTCTTAAGCTTCAGTTCTTCATTTGATGTTTTTTCCTGGAGAACAGCAAACCATTCCACTTCTGCTAAAGTGAGTGAGTGCTGAGTATTCCATACCCAGAGAAAGTCACACACAATATTTGTTTGCAGCAGTAACTTCAAAGATAATCCTTATTTGTCTATTGCTCTAATGTTTAACGAAAAAAAGAAGGTAGTGGGTGGATATTCCATCCACTAAAACAATTGCATGATGCAAAAGCACAAAATAAAAAGTGTAGCTAGAATTTTTCTGCATGATACTGTAATGATGAATGCACGACTGTATGGATTTTCCAAAACCAATGGAACTTTACAACACAAAGAGTGAAGTTTAGTGTATGCAAATTAAAAAAACAATCAGTTAGGAGGTCAGGAGATTCCAGGATAGAATGCAGAATATGACAAAGAATCTAATTTATTACAAATATTTGAAGTAACCCCATTAAAGGATCTGGAGGAAAAAGTAGTAGCTTTGGAATTGAGTAGAGCTTATAAGACTAAAAGCAAAAGGAATTCTGCATAAGCATATACTCTAGTTGATAAAGTTGTTTCCCACAGAGGTACAGGCTATCAGTTCTGAAACTCTTATACATGCATACTAGAATTGAACAATTAATTAAATGCTTGTCAGATGGAGGAAGTCAGGTATCTCATTTTTGGAATGGGAAGTACAGATAAGCAACGCGAAAGATTGGAATGATCTAAGTAGTAATGGATTAGAGTTGGGAACTCCAGAGTATGAACTCATGTTTAGTTTAATAGAGATACAGAAGGTTGCATATATAAATATTTATAGATATGTGTATATGCACAGTTTGACATACACATGTATGTTTTCTTGCTGTATCAGCTGAGAAGGTTTACAAGAAATGTCACCCCAATAGCAAAGAACATGTTCTCCGATGAAAGAATTCAGGGATCCTTCAATGAAAAGATAATGACGAAAATGATTCATCACGACCGATTGCAAATTACCAGCCATTTAATAATGAGCTTGAAAAATTTCTGAATGTTTAGTAACCAGCTTTTATAGGCGTCGACACCTCCTTTCAGGCAATCTTAGCTCCCTTTAAGTGCATTCTCTCCTGAACCCCTTTCTCCTGGGTGCCTCAGAAGAAAGTTCATTGGCTAGAACTTATATGCAGCAGTGGAACTGGAAGGATTCAGGAGAGCTAGGTTTGAAGGCTGGTGCTCTACTAATTAATCACGTACATTTGAGGAATTACACAACTTTTTCTGACCCTGAATTTTCTTGTCAAATTTCTTTGTGTTCTGGAAGAGATTGTGAGGATGGAATGATATGACATGAAAATATTTAAGTGCTGTGTAGACACCAGCTTTTGTTTTTTATTATTATCTGTCATAAAGTAAAACTTAAGTGAACAAGTATTTCTTTAGTATTTGATTATATTTTCATATGAAAAGATCTTTTATTTGTTCAACAAATGTGTACTATTTTCCTACTATGTCTTAGACTATCTTCTAGGCACTGTTCTCTTCTCTGAGTTAAACTGACTTTATAGAACAATATCAGCTTAAGGATTTGGGTAAAGGGGAATGAATGAGGTTCTCGGGGCAGTTGTCCAATAACTCTGAGGTCAGAATCTCAGGAAAAACAATGGAGTATCATAGTATACATGAACAGGAGGTAAACAGAGCCCCACTATTTGTAGAAATAGAATATATATCAAAAGAGTCATCTTTAGCCTGAAGTAGCTGCTTCTGAACCAAGAAGAAACTTTAAAAGAGGAAGCTGAAGGGCTTATTTCACTCCTTCTGACGAAGTTTTGTGTTGTGAGCATTAAACATGTGGACACAAGAACTGGGCAAATGGATTTTGCATCATACATAGACTATCAGTTTCATGGACTTGGGTGAGCAATTTACCTCTTTGAACCTCTGTTTCATGATTTCTGTGATATAATATCTCGTCATGATAATTTTTTTGTAATTAAAAACGTGTTAAAACATTTTAAATATTTAGAAAGTAGTCTGACATGAATTTTCAGGTCTGCATGAATTGGATATTCTTAGAATTCTAAGTGCTGAAGTTCAAACCATTCTGAATGTCTCCATCTAGTTCTAATCCTTATAAATAAGCCACTATGTTAAATGGATACTTCTTTCCACAGTGCGTTTGTTTAGGGTAAGAAGAGTTCCCGTCTCTGGACACAAGTATGTCATATATACACAGCCAGTCTCCTAACTGATTTCTGCTGTGACTTCAGGCAAATCTTTCCAGCTCTCCATATATAACTCCATATGTAACTCTCCATATAACTGTTCCTCTTCACTTAAAGGTTGTGAGATGCTAATGAGTTAGTGGAATCACAAAACAATCAGTCACTTTAAGATAAAAATGGAAATACCCAAATCAAGTAGTTAACCTAAGAGGGTACCACACACAGGTGTCCACAGTGTTTTTTGAGCAAGGGCCTACATCCAAATCACCTCTGGAGCCTAATTCTTTTATAAAAATAATCCTCTCCTCATCTTCAGAGATTCTGAATTCTATAGGTTTGGGGATAGGTTATTTATTAAAGAGGTCAATGAGTGTTAATATCAGGAAAACAAGAACTTAATATTAATCACATAGAGGCTTACAATTCATATAGAATTAGAAGGAATAATGTTGAATTATTCCCTGAAACTGAATTGACTTGTTTGTGTAATTGCCCATTTTCTTTTCCTGGTTAAAATTCTTATGATGGAAAATACCTTTCTCTTAATTCTGTATTTCCTTCTGTAAAGGCAAATTTCTGATTTGGACTTCAGTGACTGTGGAAAATGAAAAATATATAAATTCTCCTTTTTTTCTTTGGCATGGACAGTCTCCAGGAAATGAAAATTTTCCATTTAGAAAAAAATAAAAAACTGTGTAAAAGATTTTTAATATATAGTTACTGGTCATTATAAATAGCATATAAGAAATTAAAGTATCTGGACACACCAGGAATTTGGAATAGTAAAAATGTGAGTTTCTGGGGGCTCATTTAATGATTTTGTAATGGTAGAGATAACAAACCTGACAGTGCAAAACTTCACAAGACTCTCCTGATTCCAGTGTTAATGATTCTAGCTGTTTTTCATGGAATTTATATTGATTTGATGATAGGGTTGGGGGAAGACTAAGAAGGTGACAGTCAAAGATATTGTAATATTGTAGAGGGCTTTTTCATAAAACATATTCAAGCTTTTTTTCTATACTCTCAATCTTAAGGTACAGCTGAGTGGTTTTCCCTTGGACCGCAGATAAAGCATCTTGAAGTCAATCAAGACTCCCAAGACTCTGTGCATCCAATTACCTATGATTATCCCTGTATAATGCGGGAGATATGAGGAACCATAGCCAAAGAGTTCTGGTATTATCCTAGAATTCTCCCCTAGACCCACTCAGTAGATACTGAAGTCGACAGCAGTTTGAAAGTCCTCTGAAAACCTTTTACTAATGACACCTTACTGTGTTAATGTGACACTTCATTCCTACGATGTGTTGTATTCTGGGAAACTAACAAGTTCTTCATAAATGCATATATATGACGCATTAATAAAGAGTTTCTAATGTTTTACTTTTTAACCTGTGCATTTGAGAGTCATTTTAGAGATCATCTCAGAAAATCCCATTGTACAATGAAAAAGTTGAGGTCCAGGAAGGAACACATTTAGAATATGGGAAGGCAGGACTTGAACCCCCAGCACAGGGCTCTTTCTGCCATAAAATAATGTGTGTGCAATTACGTGAAGATAGAGAAACAAATAACAGAGATACATATACATGTAAAGCAAAACTTTTTGAAAATAAATAATTTCCAATCAATTTAGTATGGAATGAGAACCACCAATTCTAGCTTGAAATACATGGTTTTCTGTGCCAAAAACATGCATCCCATAAAGAAAAACAAAGACATCAAAGTTCGAATAATCTTGAAACAAAGAGGGGTTTCAACACAATTCCCTAATTTCGTTTAATTAAACTATGTAACATTTACAAAACCTAACACAGAGTTTTCCCTGTAAGTGGTGCTTGGTAAACAGATGTTAATGAATGGAAGAGTTGAAATGCAGGCAGTTGACGATTAGCAAAAAAAATTTCTGTCATTTCATCACAGACCTACACAGAGCTGCTATGTAGATTATTACATCTCTATGTGTTTAAAGTAAAACAGAGAGAAATTACATTATAATGAATGATTGTGAAGTGCCAATCTCTTCAAATTCATCACCTCATTTAATGCTTAGCTCACCCTCAGCCATAAGAATATTATATCTGTTTACAGATAAGAAAACTGAGGCTTAGGTCAAACAAGAAAGGGTTGAAACACAATTCTTCAGGGTCTCAAAGCCCATACTTTACCAATACTACGGTCAAATCTGTGTGATATAATGCTTTTTTTATTATGCTTTTCCTATAGTTATTTTTAAATGTCTCAGTGCCTGGGTGGATCATGAGAAAAAGGAAAAGAAGCAGAGCCAAATTCCATGCAGACAAGATACGCTGTTCTTTCTTTAGATGATTTCATGGAGCATCCCAGCACTATGCAGCTCCATTCATCTCAAGACATATGGAAAGAGTTTTATGTTTTAAACAATTAAACTTGACAGGGCTATTGTTTCTTTCTTATTTAATATACCCCAGCTCTGGAGCCCAGCCAGAATTTGTATTCTGTCTCCAAATGTAATTCTTATTCCTGGTATATATCACTTAGTTGTTGGAGGCAGCAACGTAATGGCATTTGTTACTGTGACTGGGGAGCACCAGGTTAGGTCACTTCCCACTGATCTGCTTAGCTTAGGGAGAACAAAATTCTCTGATGATCTTTCTTAGGCCCTTTATTACTGGTGATTTTGCTTTCTAGATTTTATGTTTTCCTGTAAATGTCATGAGATGACAAGACCTCTAAATATTAATTTATTCTACTCAAAGGAAGAAGGCAGTTATAAATATGGAAGGAATGGGGAGCAAAGATATTACAGAGGAGAAACTAGTAAAGTCATGGTTGCTGGTATAGAACTTGCTGATTTGGCCAGTTAAAACTCTAGGGGGGAAATGGAGACAATGACTGCAGAGTGGGAGGGAAATGCATCTCTACATTTTGTTTCATTTCCATTCAAGTCAATCTTAATTATGTTCAATCGCACAAGTATTTCTTTGAGCCCTTAATGAAGAGTAGGTACTGTCCTAGGTTCTGAAACAACCTAGATTTCTTCAGGAATGTGTGTGGCTAGGCTAAAAAGAAAATGGAACTGAAAATGTGGAGAGCTTTGAGAAAGTCACTCCACCTCCATGGGCGTCAGTTTATCATCTGTTGAAAGGTGGTCTTTTCTAAACACTCACCTTTGGTTCCACTCCTTATGGGAAAGCAGTAAGCTACAATTGTTAGGAGAGTTGCTTCCAAATGAGATGTTCTGGTTTTGCTGCTGTATCGCTTTTTTGCTTTTTTTTTTTTTTTTTGGTAAGTTACTCAGTTTTTTTTTTTTTATTGTTATTTTCTCCTCTGAGAGGTCAGAATTGCTGGGTTTGAAAATTTCCTCCTTACCTAAATGTCTATGAGCCTGGATAAAGCCTACTTCAATGCCCTGCATCTAGTAGACGATCAAATATTTTGTTATTGTTGAATATAACTGTTATTCTTTGCTTAAAATTATTGAACTGTTATGGCTTGTAAGTTGTTGCCACATAGGTATGCAACTGGTGCTGGAGCGACCAAAATGTGGCTCCATGACCAGAAGAAAAGTGATTTTAGAAATAAAAAATTTCTAAAATGAATATATCACTGAGTAAGAGAGAGAAATCTCTGAAAGAACTTCAATTTGTATGGGTTTACGTTCGTGAACTTAAAGCAGAGAAAGATTTTTTATTAACCAAACTTGAAGCAGAGATCGATTTTATTAACCAAAAATTTATTGAGGTCCGTTGTTGCAATTTGTATTGCAATAGGTCACTAAATATTTTAGTTTTCTTCTCTATGGTGCCCCTCTCTGCACAAGGATTCTATATCCCTACGCCATTGACATTAGAATTTGTTATGTGACTTGCCCTAGCCAATAAAATGTGAGAGTAAGTTACATGTACCAACTCCAAATAGAAGCTTTAAGAGAAGCAGTGAAAGGTTACTGTGTTCCATTTCTCTCTACCATATAGACTAGCAACTATTCCAGAGAGTGCGAACTCTGTTAACCTGTGACCCAGGATGGAAACCCTGTTGAGTCATCCTGTGATGAATGTGAAGCATAACCAAGAACTAATCCTTTGTCACTGTGATCCATTGAGATTTGTTTTTCTAATTGCACTCTAACCCCGTCCATTCTAGCTGATACAGGACCCTACTGGGAAACAGCAGTGGTAGACAGTCAAATGTAATCCCAGGTTCTTTATGGATATTCACTTAAACGAAAGTTGCAAAAAAAAGTTTGATGCATATCATGGTAGAAGAGATATGTAATGTATGCAAACATTGGGGTCCAGGAAAACCTTCTTAATAATATGTATTGAAGCAGACAGTTTATAAATTAGTATGATTGAGGCTGCAAAGGACCAGGAGAAGGAAGAGAATGTCTGAATCAGAAGGAAAATCATAAGCCAGACTACGGTGGCAAGAAAGTTTGTGGCAGAACCAAGGAACTCACAGTTGAGTATGACTGCAAGATGGAGTTAAGTGGGAACTGGAAAGGAACATGGCTGGTGATGTAAGAATGATAATGACAGTATTGAGCATTTATTAGCTTTCTTCTGGATACTTTACACACATTTTCCTCATTATTATTGTTAACATTATATAGATGAGAAGACTGAGCTTTTGAGAAGTTTATTAACTTGCCTGTAGCCACTTAGCGGGTGTGTGATTTTATCTGAGAGTCAATAGGAAGTCACTGAATGGAGTTACACACCATTCCTTATGATTGGCTTTACATTTTAGAAAGATCATTCCTGCTGCAGTAGATTCTCAACTCAAATCTATCCTGCTCTGAGTGGATGTGGACCCGAGTTTCTGCTACCCTTAATCTGACTCCATTGAACAAGGCAGAAGGCAGGAAAGGAGATGACACCTGGGGCACTGCAGAAAAGATGATGCATTTGAAGGGGATAAGGATGTTATATGTGAGTAAAAATACATTTACAGGTTTCAAGAGCACTAAGATATTGGGTAATGGTGTTAATAACAATATGCATATAAAAAATGATCCCAAATGAGCTTTTGTACCTAATTCAAATAATGGATATAATATTGCATTAGTATGTTGAACATTTCAATTTATTTTTTATTTTTTATTTTTTATTTTTGTTAGTTTGGGCAGGCACCAGGAATCAAACCTGGGTTTCCAGCATGGTCAATTTACTTTTGACTGTAAAATAGATAATATAGTAGGTAGATAAAAGACAAAGCCAAAAATCTTTAAAGTAAATTGTTAGTGGTCCACATATTCTTTCTTCCTGTTTACTGAGGTTGAATGATAGTGATTACAATTTGCATATTTCTTATCATAAATAGAGAGCTATATAAGCTGTGAGGGGGAAAGAGGCCTTCATAAATGACGGTGACATCTCTGACAGTTGTTTTCTGTGAGTTGTTTGTCTGGAGTCTACCAGAAGCCTCTGGAGACCTGGGCTTGACTGGCAAGGTCTCTAAGTCAAAATACTAGGGACTGTGATTAATATGAATGCTATTCAGATCTTTGAAGGACATTTTCACCCCCAGCAAAATTCAAGGGAAGAGTTATAGGCGATTTTGACATTTGTGGTTTGCTTCTTATAACCGCCTTTGTACGCTAACCCCAGATCCCCAACTCTTTCTTTTACCCTGCCCTTTTCTATTTCTCCCTTTCCATTGTTTTCTTTTTCTCTCCATGCTTGTTCCCTTGCCTAGCCTTTTTTTTTCTCTTTTAAAAAGCCAGTGTTTTCAGAAAATAACATGGTAGAAATGAACTGACTGCTGCCAATGTGCATAGCAAGATTTATTGCAACAGAGAAAGGATTTTATGAGACTTTGCACATATTAATCTTTCCGTTTTGGTCTATAAAGATCCAGGTTTGGCTACTTTCACTTTTATGCTTTTAAGGAGATACATTTAGGTCAGAATAAGAGATTCAGAGGATGATAGATGTAGATTTACAGCTGAAGTGCCCAGGAATACAGGTTAGCTGGCAATTGTGGCTTCTCGTTAACAGCCGACGGCATTGCATCCTTTGAGGTACTATCCTGAGAGGCAGGCTTGGCAGAGGGTTTTAATGCCAATCTTCCAAACAACCGCCTGGCCGGGGAAGTTGTCAGAAAAGAGCAGTGTAGGTTTAAGTATGGTTTTTTGAAGTTTTCCTGAAATAACCAATAATGAGTTGCTGGCTTTGATAGCTCTTTTTATAGATCTTGCAGCAGCTGGATCAAAATCTAATGAAGATGTTTACATCTGACAATGGCAGGTCTGCACATTTCTATCCTATTTCTTGAGTGCACAAATGCATTTCATTTGGGAACATGAAAGGCATATTTAGTGACAACTGATGGTTCTTTGTTTTTTAATTCCCAATAATGCCTTTAGTAAGTGCTTTTGTTAACATTTTTGCATTATACAATAGGTGACACAGGAAGATAATCGGTGTGCTGAAAGCAATTAAAGAGTTTATATCCACGTTCTGCCTATTAAATGGATCCATTCGGCATAGAAACACATTAACATCTTTACAGTAGAATGATTGTGGAAATAGGTTATTCACGGGGCCTGTGCATCTTCCTCCTGCTGCAATAAGACATAGCTTCAAGATTGGAGAAAAGGAATGAGCCATTTTTCTCCCCTTGGAACTGTAAACAGAAGTAAAACTATTAATAGATACTGTAGCTAATCCCAAGAAGCTGCAACTCAGAGATTAAATAATGTCGTGAAGAGAAAAAGATGGAATGGAGGGAGGGGAGGAAAGGGGGAAAGGAGGGGGCGAGTTCCCTGATCACTGAGCTGCGTTAGACAAGGGCAAACTGAAGGACTCAGGCTGATCACAGAATTGACAATTGGTATAATGGGGTGGGGGTGGGGTGTTCCTGTCTTCAACAAAGTAACTATCCATCTATTTCCTGACAACTGTCCTAGTGGGAAGATTCATTTTCCTTTTTTTTAAAAAAATAGTAATCAAAATGACTTTAAATGAGCTTTAGATGCCATGGAGGTGTAGCTGAGCCTGAAGGGGACAAATGGACTTTGTGAGCAAGCAGTTGTGTTTTGTGATAAAAGAAACTGAGAACTAGGAGGCCTTCAGCTACATTCACAATCTGAGATTGGGACCCTGTTTTTAGTGCCACCTAAGATGTATTATAATAAGAAGGATTGAAATGTAATTAAATCTTGTACCTGGAATATTAGAAATGATTAAATGTCCTCGACTTCTATTCCAATAGATACACTTGGACTTTTGTTTGTTCTCTATTCATTGAATACTTGATGACTGAGAGGCATTATGAGTCAACACCTCTGCTAAGGATCATCACATCTCTTCAGGTTTTTACCAAAACTCTGTGAAGTTGACATTATTGATGGAATTTAGCATTATTCAAAATGTGGTCTATGGATATCATCATCATCATTTGGGAACTTATTAGGCAGGCAAAGTCTGGAGTCCTACACCACACCTAATAAATCAAATTCTCCAGGGCTCGGACCCAAGAATGAATTTTAACAAGATCTCCAGGTAGTCTTTATATACTGAAGTCTGAGAAACAATGCTATATAGTAGGGAAATCAGAAGGTTCAGAGCTTTTTCCATGACAATGCTCAATTGCCGTTAATGATGAACAATTCTAGCACCATATAAAACAATGAGTAACCCCAATCAGTTAAACATCAGTCTTGGCTTCCTATCTTTGACAGATGATGTAAAAATACACTATATCAAGGAGGGAGTAAATCTCTAAAACTAACTTGACACTTTTTCAGTCTTAATGTTTCTTCCCCATACACCCATCATGGATACAGCCTTATATAGATCATTGAGCATCCTGATATTAATCTCTGCTATCCTGCTGCCTCTGTCAAACATCATAAAATTAGTATGACAAGAAAGCAGAAGGTCTGATTTGGTACTGATGTGAGAGACACTAATGGATGGAATGAGAGGAGGAGGAAAAGGAGGAAAGGCAGGGGTGGTTGTTAGTCCTTGAACAGATGAGGGACTTTGGGGGGAAAGCAGTTCCTTCCCTCTTCCCCAACTAGTTTAGGTTAATTCTGACCTGCATTAGGTAGATAAAGATAAATGTGAATTTTAAATTATATTTAATCTTCATTAAAGTAATTATCTCTCTTAGTGAAGAATTTGCTGGGTTGTGGTTGTGCAATGGAGTATAAAATCCTAAGTGAATAAAATCAATTTCATTTTCAGGCTAGCTTTTCTGTCCATTAATAAACAAGGCACTGAAAATATATTTGCTCAGAGTCATGCAGCCTGCTCATAGCTCATGCAAAGCCAATACCACTTACAAAAGCTGGACAGTTGACTTTCCATTTCTCACCCTAAGGAAGTTCCATGAACTTCCATATTGGGGCTATTTTTCTGGACCCAGCACTGAGACAACTGTGGATAATATCTCATGCCCAAATGACTGCTCTAATGGAATGGTGTTTGTGTGGTATGGTGTATTTCAACTTAGTGCTCTGGTGTATTAATCACATAAGTATGAATTAGACCCTGACATGCTTATGTTTCCTAATGTATGAAAATTGCTTATTTATTTCTGTTCTGTAGCAATGGAAAGAAACAGACTGGTTCTAAATAGCAGTGCACTGTAATGTGAAGCAATTAAGTGAGTTATGCATGCCCTTCGGGGGGAGGATAATGGGGAATTGGTGCCAGCTCAGAAAAAAGAAAAGGACAAGTCACAGAAGAACAGAGATGTACCCATATTTCAATGCAGACATGTGAGTCTGTTATTGTAGCTAACTCTCAAAATGTACTCCCAACGACTTGCTGATTTGCTTGGTTGAAACTTTAAAAACATTGAAAAGAGCTTTCCCAAGGGAAAGTGAGACTTGATGTTGACAATGAACTTATCCTTTTTGCTTCTTTTTCTTTTTTACACCATTCTTCTTCCTAAACTTAGCAACTACAGATGCAAACCACACCAAAATAAAATGTCCACCTACCACCACCCTTGCTGGATGAGACAGCTGTGATGCATTCTAAGGAGCTCTACATTTCCTTCCACAAAATATGAACTTCTATGTATTGAGTTAGTGGCATATATTTATTATTTATTTACATACTACCAGTTATGTGCCAGATTCTGTTCCAAGAGCTTATTTATTTAATCTTCGTAACAGCCCCACAAGACAGTTACCATTATGTTCTCATCTTACATCTTACAAGGTACCGAGAGATTAAACACCTTGCCTAAGGTCACATAGCTGATCGGTGGTAGAGCTGCAATTGGAACCCAGCAGCTAGATCTAGAGCCGATGCTGTTAATGTCATAATTCCTTGATTCTATCATTTTTGTGTGACCACAGCTTGTGTTGCTGAATGCCTCAGAGCTTTCATCTGTAAAATGGAGAAGGTGACATTTACTGATGTCCTATTCAGTTTTTGTGTTAGAATCTTTATAAATATTATCTCATTTGATTCTTACAATCACTTTTATAAATATTGTCATTTCACTTTTATAAATATTATCAGTTGAACCTTACAATCACATGTAAGGCAGGTAGATTCTCTCCATTTTACATATGAGAAAACTGGCATAGGGAGATTTAGTGACTTCAAGGTCACATGGAGTGTGAGGGATGGAGCAAACTTTCATAACCAGCTCTATTTCAAAGCTTGCATTTCTTCTATGCTTTTTTATAGGGTTCTGTGCAGTCAGATGAGACAATGGATGTGAAAGTGCCTAACACTTCTTGGCGCATAATTATTTAATAGAAGTTGGCTCTGTGAGTACTTGGGAAATTGCATGGAAAGCTTTGTTAATACTGTCAGTGCCTTGGTCTGATAGTGGCAGAAGAAAGTGTTCTGAATGGTAGGATGTGCCCTCCAGGAGACTGATCTATCAAGTCAATAGTAATGTTTACTGTACTTATCACCATGGGACTTCAGTGAGTTCTGAAATAGAAAATACTGATATAATTGCTTAATCACAAAATGCTAAGCCATGTTTCTCCTGAATGCTCTCCTAAAGATGTGGCTTCTGTGGCTATCAAAGAGCTGAATAGGCAGTTTGATTTTTCAAAATCTTTATTTTAGATTGAGAAAATACCACAGAACTGTACAAAGAATACTATGATAAGCATCATGTAGTCACTACCTAAGATGAATATGTTATGTTGGTTTCAGATCATTTTTTAAAGAAATAAATCTCCATGGATAGACTGAAGTCCCTTATGTTACCCTGAAAAATCATATTACCTGCACTGATTTGAAACTGTTAAGCACCTCAGAAAAGCCATGTTCTTTTTTTTGTTTTGTTTTCTTTAAAAATTTATTTGTTAATTAAAAAATTAAGAAACAATATAAAACATCAGCATACATAATCAGTAATTCACAATGTCATCACTTAGGTGCACAGTCATCGTTTCTTAGAACGTTTGCCTTCATTCAGAGAAAGAAATAAAAGGACAATAGAAAAAGAAATAAAACGAATACAGGAGAGAAAAATAAAAAGATTATACCTTCCATATCGCGGACCCCTCACTTTCACTGATCACTAGCATTTCAAACTAAATTTATTTTAGCATTTGTTCCACCTATTATTTACTTTTTTTTTATTAATTAAAAAAAATTAACACATTTAGAAATCATTCCATTCTACATATGCAATCAGTAATTCTTAATATCATCACATAGATGTATGATCATCATTTCTTAGTACATTTCATCGATTTAGAAAAAGAAATAGCAAGACAACAGAAAAAGAAATAAAATGATAATACAGAGAAAAAAATAAAAATAAAAAATACAAAAAGTATATATAAACAAACAAACAAACAAAAAACTATAGCTCAGATGCAGCTTCATTCAGTGTTTTAACATAATTCCATTACAATTAGGTAGTATTGTGCTGTCCATTTTTGAGTTTTTGTATCTAGTCCTGTTGCACAGTCTGTATCCCTTCAGCTCCAATTACCCATTATCTTACCCTGTTTCTAACTCCTGATGGTCTCTGTTACCGATGAGATATTCCAAGTTTATTCTCTAATGTCGGTTCACATCAGTGGGACCGTACAGTATTTGTCCTTTAGTTTTTGGCTAGACTCACTCAGCATAATGTTCTCTAGGTCCATCCATGTTATTACATGCTTCATAAGTTTATTCTGTCTTAAAGCTGCATAATATTCCATTGTATGTATATACCACAGTTTGTTTAGCCACTCGTCTGTTGATGGAGATTTTGGCTGTTTCCATCTCTTTGCAATTGTAAATAATGCTGCTATAAACATTGGTGTGCAAATGTCCGTTTGTGTCTTTGCCCTTAAGTCCTTTGAGTAGATACCCAGCAATGGTATTGCTGGGTCGTATGGCAATTCTATATTCAGTTTTTTGAGGAAACGCCAAACTGCCTTCCACAGTGGTTGCACAATTTGACATTCCCACCAACAGTGGATAAGTGTGCCTCTTTCTCCGCATCCTCTCCAGCACTTGTCATTTTTTGTTTTGTTGATAATGGCCATTCTGGTGGGTGTGAGATGGTATCTCATTGTGGTTTTGATTTGCATTTCTCTAATGGCTAGGGACATTGAGCATCTCTTCATGTGCCTTTTGGCCCTTTGTATTTCCTCTTCTGAGAGGTGTCTGTTCCAGTCTTTTTCCCATTTTGTAACTGGGTTGGCTGTCTTTTTGTTGTTGAGTTGAACAATCTCTTTATAAATTCTGGATACTAGACCTTTATCTGATACGTCGTTTCCAAATATTGTCTCCCATTGTGTAGGCTGTCTTTCTACTTTCTTGATGAAGTTCTTTGATGCACAAAAGTGTTTAATTTTGAGGAGCTCCCATTTATTTATTTTTTTTCTTCAGTGCTCTTGCTTTAGGTTTAAGGTCCATAAAACCACCTCCAATTGAAAGTTTCATAAGATATCTCCCTACATTTTCCTCTAACTGTTTTATGGTCTTAGACCTAATGTTTAGATCTTTGATCCATTTTCAGTTAACTTTTGTATAGGGTGTGAGATACGGGTCCTCTTTCATTCTTTTGCATATGGATATCCAGTTCTCTAGGCACCATTTATTGAAGAGACTGTTCTGTCCCAGGTGATTTGGCTTGACTGCCTTATCAAAGATCAAATGTCCATAGATGAGAGGGTCTATATCTGAGCACTCTATTCGATTCCATTGGTCGATATATCTATCTTTATGCCAATACCATGCTGTTTTGACCACTGTGGCTTCATAATATGCCTTAAAGTCAGGCAGTGTGAGACCTCCAGCTTTGTTTTTTTTCCTCAAGATACTTTTAGCAATTTGGGGCACCCTGCCCTTCCAGATAAATTTGCTTATTGGTTTTTCTATTTCTGAAAAATAAGTTGTTGGGATTTTGATTGGTATTGCTTTGAATCTGTAAATCAATTTAGGTAGGATTGACATGTTAACTATATTTAGTCTTCCAATCCATGAACACGGTATGCCCTTCCATCTATTTAGGTCTTCTGTGATTTCTTTTAACAGTTTCTTGTAGTTTTCTTTGTATAGGTCTTTTGTCTCTTTAGTTAAATTTATTCCTAAGTACTTTATTCTTTTAGTTGCAATTGTAAATGGAATTCGTTTCTTGATTTCCCCCTCAGCTTGTTCATTGCTCGTGTATAGAAATGCTACAGATTTTTGAATATTGATCTTGTAGCCTGCTACTTTGCTGTACTCATTTATTAGCTCTAGTAGTTTTGTTGTGGATTTTTCAGGGTTTTCGACGTATAGTATCATATCGTCTGCAAACAGTGATAGTTTTACTTCTTCCTTTCCAATTTTGATGCCTTGTATTTCTTTTTCTTGTCTAATTGCTCTGGCTAGAACCTCCAACACCATGTTGAATAATAGTGGTGATAGTGGACATCCTTGTCTTGTTCCTGATCTTAGGGGGAAAGTTTTCAATTTTTCCCCATTGAGGATGATATTAGCTGTGGGTTTTTCATATATTCCCTCTATCATTTTAAGGAAGTTCCCTTGTATTCCTATCCTTTGAAGTGTTTTCAACAGGAAAGGATGTTGAATCTTGTCAAATGCCTTCTCTGCATCAATTGAGATGATCATGTGATTTTTCTGCTTTGATTTGTTGATATGGTGTATTACATCAATTGATTTTCTTATGTTGAACCATCCTTACATACCTGAGATGAATCCTACTTGGTCATGATGTATACTTCTTTCAGTGTGTTGCTGGATTCGATTTGCTAGAATTTTGTTGAGGATTTTTACATCTATATTCATTAGAGAGATTGGTCTGCAGCTTTCTTTTTTTGTAATATCTTTGCCTGGTTTTGGTATGAGGGTGATGTTGGCTTCATAGAATGAATTAGGTAATTTTCCCTCCACTTTGATTTTTTTGAAGAGTTTGAGCCGAGTTGGTACTAATTCTTTCTGGATTGTTTGGTAGAATTCACATGTGAAGCCATCTGGTCCTGGACTTTTCTTTTTGGGAAGCTTTTGAATGACTGATTCAATTTCTTTACTTGTGATTGGTTTGTTGAGGTCATCTATTTCTTCTTGAGTCAAAGTTGGTTGTTCATGCCTTTCTAGGAACTCGTCCATTTCATCTACATTATTGTATTTATTAGTGTAAGGTTGTTCATAGTATCCTGTTATTACCTCCTTTATTTCTGTGAGGTCAGTGGTTATGTCTCCTCTTCCATTTCTGATCTTATTTATTTGCATCCTCTCTCTTCTTCTTTTTGTCAATCTTGCTAAGGGCCCATCAATCTTATTGATTTTCTCATAGAACCAACTTCTGGTCTTATTGATTTTCTCTATTGTTTTCATGTTCTCAATTTCATTTATTTCTGCTCTAATCTTTATTTCTTTCCTTTTGCTTGCTTTGGGGTTAGTTTGCTGTTCTTTCTCCAGTTCTTCCAAGTGGACAGTTAATTCCTGCATTTTTGCCTTTTCTTCTTTTCTGATACAGGCATTTAGGGCAATAAATTTCCCTCTTAGCACTGCCTTTGCTGCGTCCCATAGGTTTTGATATGTTGTGTTTTCATTTTCATTCGCCTCGAGATATTTACTAATTTCTCTTATAATTTCTTCCTTGACCCACTCATTGTTTAAGAGTGTGTTGTTGAGCCTCCACATATTTGTGAATTTTCTGGCACTCTGCCTATTATTGATTTGCAACTTCATTCCTTTATGATCCGAGAAAGTGTTATGTATGATTTCAATCTTTTTAAATTTATTGAGACTTGCTTTGTGACCCAGCATATGGTCTATCTTTGAGAATGATCCATGAGCACTTGAGAAAAAGGTGTATCCTACTGTTGTGGCGTGTAATGTCCTATAAATGTCTGTTAAGTCTAGCTCATTTATTGTAATATTCAAATTCTCTGTTTCTTTATTGATCTTCTGTCTAGATGTTCTGTCCATTGATGAGCGTGGGGAATTGAAGTCTCAAACTATTATGGTAGATGTGTCTATTTCCCTTTTCAGTGATTGCAGTGTATTCCTCACGTGTTTTGGGTATTCTGGTTCGGTGCATAAATATTTATGATTGTTGTGTCTTCTTGTTTAATTGTTCCTTTTATTAGTAGATAGTATCCTTCTTTGTCTCTTTTAACTGTTTTACATTTGAAGTCTATTTTGTTGGATATTAGTATAGCTACTCCTGCTCTTTTCTGGTTGTTATTTGCATGAAATATCTTTTCCCAACCTTTCACTTTCAACCTATGTTTATCTTTGGGTCTAAGATGTGTTTCCTGTAGACAGCATATAGAAGGATTCTGTTTTTTAATCCATTTTGCCAGTCTATGTCTTTTGATTGGGGAATTCAGTCCATTAATATTTAGTGTTATTACTGTTTGGGTAATACTTTCCTCTACCATTTTGCCTTTTGTATTATATATATTGTATCTGATTTTCCTTCTTTCTACACTCTTCTCCATACCTCTCTCTTCTGTCTTTTCGTATCTGACTCTAGTGCTCCCTTTAGTATTTCTTGCAGAGCTGGTCTCTTGGTCACAAATTCTCTCAGTGACTTTTTGTCTGAAAGTGTTTTAATTTCTCCCTCATTTTTGAAGGGCAATTTTGCTGGATATAGAATTCTTGGTTGGCAGTTTTTCTCTTTTAGTAATTTAAATATATCATCCCACTGTCTTTGTGCCTCCATGGTTTCTGCTGAGAAATCTACACATAGTCTTATTGGGTTTCCCTTGTATGTGATGGATTGTTTTTCTCTTGCTGCTTTCAAGATCCTCTCTTTCTCTTTGACCTCTGACATTCTAACTAGTAAGTGTCTTGGAGAACGCCTGTTTGGGTCTATTCTCTTTGGGGTGCGCTGCACTTCTTGGATCTGTAATTTTAGGTCTTTCATAAGAGTTGGGAAATTTTCAGTGATAATTTCTTCCATTAGTTTTTGTCCACCTTTTCCCTTCTCTTCTCCTTCTGGGACACCCACAACACGTATATTTGTACACTTCATATTATCATTCAATTCCCTGAGCCCCTGCTCAAAATTTTCCATTCTTTTCCCTATAGTTTCTGTTTCTTTTTGGAATTCAGATGTTCCATCCTCCAGTTCGCTAATTCTAGCCTCTGTCTCTTTAAATCTACCATTGTAGGTTTCCATTGTTTTTTTCATCTCTTCTACTGTGTCTTTCAATCCCATAAGTTCTGTGATTTGTTTTTTCACACTTTCCATTTCTTCTTTTTGTTGATCCCATGCCTTCTTCATGTCCTCCCTCAATTTATCGATTTGGTTTTTGAAGAGGTTTTCCATTTCTGTTTGTATATTCAGAATTAGTTGTCTCAGCTCCTGTATCTCATTTGACCTACTAGTTTGTTCCTTTGACTGGGCCATATCTTCAATTTTCCTGGTGTGATTCGTTATTTTTTGTTGGTGTCTGGGCATTTAATCAGATTTCCCTGAGTGTGGGACCCAGCAGGTTGAAAGACTTTCCTGTGAAGTCTCTGGGCTCGGTTTTTCTTATCCTGCCCAGTATGTGGTGCTTGTCTGTCTGCAGGTCCCACCAGCAAACGGTGTTGTGGCTCCTTTAACTTTGGAAGACTCTCGCTGCTGGGTGTGTGGTGGAGACAGAGGAAAGGGTGTAGGTTGGTTTTAATGGCTTCAAATTGTGAAGTCCTGGGATCTGAGTTCCTTGAGAGAGGGATTCCACCTGAGTTGTGTTTCACCCCTCCCGCAGGGAAGGTTCAGGTGGTAGAGAGCCCTGAGAGCAGCCTGTTTCTGCGTTCAGGGCAGTTGTAACCTATGTAATCCCAGTGCTGAGCCCAGAGGCAACAAAGCCTCTGTAGAAACAGCCGCAGAAGGCTCTGTTTCGCCCCCTTTACTCTTTTTCAGTTAGCCCAATTGGCGATTTCCGCCTTGATCAGTTTCGCCTGAGCTAAGGGCCTATTTTAAGTAGTCAGAAGTTGTTCATTAATGGTGTTAGGTTGGGCTCAGTCTCTACTACTGTTGGAGACTCTTTCCTTTCCCTCCGGGAAGTCGCCTGTGGGGGAGGGTCGCCAGCCGCTGCGGCTTGGGGAACTGCTGTTCAGATGCTCCCAGCTGGCCTGGGAAGTTGCGTGTGGGGGAAGGTTGCCGGCCACCGCGGCTTGGGGTACCGCTGTTCCGATGCTCCCAGCTGGCCCGGGAAGCCGCGTGTGGGAGGGCCACTGTGGCTTGGGGAACCGCCAATCCAAGGTTCCCAGCCAGCCTGGGAAGCTGCGTGTGTGGAAGGGGCTCCGGTTGCAGGCCACCGCAGGTTGTGGGACCGCCGCTCCGAGGCTCCCAGCTGGCCCGGGATGCCGCACATGGGGATGGGCGCCGGCCGCCGTGGCTTGGGGAACCCAATCCAAAGCTCCCAGCCAGCCCGGGAAGGAGGGAGGGAGGGGCTCCAGCCACCAGCCACTGTGGCCCTGGGAAGCACGTGCCTCTCGGGGACCTCACCGCAGAGGAGTCTCTTAGCTGGTCCATCCGGTCCAGAATGGGGTACGCTGTGTTTGTGGTCTCTTTCGTGGCTCCAGGAGCTGTTCTTTACTGTTTCTAGTTCTTTAGTAGTTGTTCTGGAGGAGGAACTAAGACCTGCGTGCCTTACTAAGCCGCCATCTGCTCCTGGAAGTCGCCATCTTCTTTTAATCCAATCTTTTGGGGCAGACTTATTGTTAGGTGGGATCTTTTGATTAGGTTGTTTCTGTAGAGATGTGACCCCAGCCAATCAAGGTGGATCATAACCCACATACTTGTTCCTTTAAGAGAGAGACATTTTGAAGAGAAGCATAGATGCTTGAAGAAGGAGAACACCTCCAATGAAGCTGGAAAGTACCACAGGAACTGCGAGAGCCACTTTGAAACCAAAGTGAGCAGGAGAGAAGGGCCAGCAAATATTGTCATGTGCCTTCCCATGTGACAGAGGAACCTGGATGCAATCAGACTTTCTTCAGTGAAGGTATCTTCTTATTGATGCCTTAATTTGAACATTTCCATGGTCTTAGAAGTGTAGCTTTTAACTTAATAAATCCCCTTTGTAAAAGCCAATCCATTTCTGGTATATTATATTCCAGCAGCGTTAGCAAACCGAAATAGTACCTTTCCTCCTTCTTTGCTTCCATCTCTTCATTATATGCCATCATGAATTTTTGGTTTATCCAACAACATGTACATGTAACCACAAAAAATTGATAGCATTTTTTTAAGTTATAAAGTACTTACATAAATGATAACATACTTTTAACTTGCTACTTTTATAATCTATGTTTGTGAGACTTAACCATGTTGGAACATGTATTTCTAATTTCCATGTAGTATGATATCCTCTGAATATGCCACAATTTATCAATTTTCCTACTTTTGCAAATTTGAATTGTTTGCAGTTTTTGCTAGTACAGAATTCAATACTGATTTTCAGCTTACACTTTTAGGGTTATTTCGTGGTCACTATGGTAAGGCTTTGCTCCAAAATCCTAAGGGTCTGCATTGTAAGTCTCCTATAAGGGCCTGCCAAATGCTCCAAACAGGATCTCTGTTTGCCATTGACACTTCCGGCACCATTGGATCTGCTGGATCGTATGGTCCAAGTGGCAGAGCAGCTTGTACAGCAGCCTGGAGCAGTCACAGAGCCTCCTCTTGTTCAGGTCCCCACTCGAAATTAGCAGCTTTTCTGTCACTCGATAAATGGGCCAGAGTAGCACACCTAAATGAGGAATGTGTTGTCACCAAAATCCAAACAGACCAACTAGGCATTGTGCCTCTTTTTTGGTCATAGAAGGGGCCAGATGCAGCAACTTATCCTTCACCTTAGAAGGGATTTCTTGAGATGCCCCACACCACTGGACACCTAGAAATTTCACTGAAGTGGAAGGCTCCTGTATTTTTGTTAGATTTGTCTCCCATCCTCTGATATGTAAATGCCTTACCAGTAAGTCTACAGTATTTGCTACTTCTTGCTCACTAGGTCAAATCAACATGGTATCATCCATATAATGGACCATTGTGATGTCTTGTGGGAGGCAGAAACGATCAAGGTCTCTGCAGACAAGATTATGACATAGGGTTGGAGAGATGATATACCCCTGAGGTAGGACAGTGAAAGTATATTGCTGACCTTACCAGCTGAAAGCAAACTGTTTCTGGTGGTCCTTTCTAATAGCTATTGAGAAAAAAGCATTTGCCAGAACAATAGCTGCATACCAGGAACCAGGGGATGTATTGATTTGCTCAAGCAATGCCACCTCATCTGGAACAGCAGTTGCAATTAGAGTTACCACCTGGTTGATCTGACGATAATCCACTGTCATCCTCCAAGACCCATCTGCTTTCTGCACAGGCCAAACAGGAGAGTTGAATGGGGATGTGGTGGGAATCACCACCCCTGCATCCTTTAAGTCCTTAAGGGTGGGAGTAATCTCTGCAATCCCTCCAGGAATCCAGTACTGCTTCTGATTTACTATTTTGCTAGGTAGGGGCAGTTATAGTGGCTTCCATTTGGCCTTTCCCATCATAATAGCCACCCACTGCATAAGTTAGAGAGCCAATGTGGGGATTCTGCCAGTTGCTCAGTATGTCTATTCCAATTGTATATTCTGGAACTGGGGAAATAACTACAGAATGAGTCCAGGGGCCCACTGGACCGACTGTGAGATTGACGTGAGCTAAAACTCATAAGCCCCCACTCTGACTGGCTGGGCCAGAGTGATGTGTTGGGTGCCCTGGAATTAATGTCACTCTGAACCCATATCTAATAATCCCAGAAATATCTGATCATTTCCTTTTCCCCAGTGCACAGTTACCCTGATAAAAGGCCATCGGTCTCCTTGAGGAAGGCTTGGAGGAAGATTAACAGTATAAATTTGTGGCAGTGTAACAGGGTTCTCCCCCAAAGGGACCTGGCATCCTCTTCATTTAAGGGGTCCTGGGTCTACAAACTGTCTCAAATCTGGAAATTGATTAAGGGACTGTGACTCTGTGTTTTTGTAATTCAGGTTAGACTTCTGTTCACTTGACCTAGAACTCTTCTGTTTATACAGCTCAAATAAGAATTTAGTAGACTATCCATCTATTGTATTTCTAGGTACCCCATGATTTATTGCCAACACCACAAATCTCTGTAGGTCATATAATTTTGACTGATACTTTTGGTTTGCTGTCTGTTATAATAGCCATGTCCACCCTGTCTTTGCTGATTAAGTACTGCCACCTGGCTTCTGACAACTCGGGATCTGGTCATCCTCACTGTGTTTAAGGATTCCAGCTCAGTGACAGCAATTCCCACAGTAATATCTGACCTACAGAGAAGTGCAACTACAGAGCTCTCCAGGGATGATGGCATTAGTCTCACAAATTTATTCTCACTGTTCTGGAAAAAGGTGCATCCTCCAGACATTCCTGGGCTGTAAGAGCAGGTTTTGCATGATAAATCCACGCTAACATTCCAATCTTTCTAAGCTTCTGAATCCCCTCATCTACATTATACCAGGGCAATTCTGGCATTTCAACCTCAGGTAATGTTGGCCACCCTTTGATCCATGTTTCAACCAATCATCCAAACAAACTTTTAGTGCCTTTTCTAACCCCTTGAGCTATAACACTGAATGCAGAATCTCTGCTTATTGGGCCCATACCAATAAATGCAGCCTGATCCTGCCTTATGTTCCTCCAACCATTATCCCATACCCTTAAAATCCATCGCCACACATATTCCCCTGATTTCTGTCTATATAAATTGGAAAACTCACACAGTTCTTTTGGAGTATAACATACCTCCTTGTGTGTGACACTTTGTGCCTCACCTTTAGGGGCCTGTTGGGACTTTAGTCTAGTTATAGGTCTGAAAGAAATGAGGGGTGGTGAGGGTGGGTCATGAAAAGAATTAGAAGCATCTTCCAAAGCCATTTGCTTCAGGGCATTCATTTGCAGTTTCATCTGGTGAAACAGGATTAATCACTCTAGGGCTAATCCCTTCAGGTGGAGGTTGGGTGGCCAACTCCTCAGGGCAGGCTGGAGGTAGGGCAGTTATGTCCTCAGGGCAGATTACAGGGTTATATGTTGCCCCCGACATCATTATCAATCCATATGTTACAATCCCATTTTTCAGGGTCCCACTCCTTTCCAATCAATGTCCTCACTTTATTGGCAGACACCGTGCAAGACTGAGATTTCAGTTTATGTTGTAAAGTTGCTACTCTAACAATAAGATTCTGAGTCTAATTTTCAGAGATCTCAAGTCTATGGTTATAGGAAATAAGATTTTCCTTCAGGACACTTATAGATACTTCTACATCTGTCAGATGGTGATAAAGCTTCTCGTTTGAAGGCTTAAGTTCATCCCTTTCACTCATTAATGTATCCAGTGTATCTAACAACTACCAGCCAACATCTCTATACCTCCTATTTCCACAAAACTCCATAAAGGTGTCAAAAACATTATCCCCCAGAGTCTGGCTTCAGACAAGCAAAGCCTTAGAAGAATCCAGTGGTGATATTTTGACTATCTCTTTTGCCAACTCGCTCCATGGACTGGGAGTATCATTCTGATTATGGGAATCAGAGTCCATAGTTCCTTTGAGTCCAGTCAGAGTAGAAAACCATTCATAAAACCCATTTTTAAGATTCTGTTTCTTAAGAACCACTCCTAGTGCCAAGTTGTTTTAGTTAGGGTTCTCTAGAGAAACAGAATCAACAGGAAATATTAGTAAGTATAAAATTTATAAAAGTGTCTCATGTAACTGTGAGAACAGAGAGTCCAAAATCTGTAGAGCAGGCTGTGAAGCTGACAATTCCAATGGAGGGTCTGAACGAACTCCATAGGACAGACTCGATGGCTGAAGCAGGAAGAGCCTGTCTCTTCTAAATCCTCTTTAAAAGTCTTCCACTGATTAGATTAAGCATCATTTATTGCAGAAGACACTCCCCTTTACTGACTACAAATGGAATCAACTATGGATGCAGCTGACGTGATTATTATTTAATTCTATGAAATGTCCTCCTAGCAACAGACAGCCTTGCCCAACCAGACAAACAGGTACCACCACTTGGTCAAGTTGACACATGAAACTGACCTTGACAGCCTGCTACTGGGCCTTAGTAGAGACTGAACTCTTAACTTTGAGCCACCAAGTTACTATGAAACCTGAGTTGCCTATCATGAGCTGGGTGTTGTCTGACCCACCAAGCCATAAAGTTGGGCATGCACAGCAGCACTCCATCAAAAATGGAAATGGTATATACAAGATAGAGCCAGAGCAGGTCTGGAAGGCACAACTAAGTTACATGAAGAAGTGGCCCAAATGCCCATGGTCTCCAATCCTGCCAAATTACCTTCTCTTTCCCAGACCAGAGCTATGGCCTCTTTGGGAGCTCTTTACAGTGAGTTGACTGAGGAAGAGAAAACTCGGGTCTGGTTTACAGATGGTTCAGCATGATATGAAGGTACCATCCGAAAGTGTACAGCTGTAGCACTACAACCTCTTTCTGGGGTGTCCTTGAAGGACAGTGGTGAGGGGAAGTCCTCCCAGTGGGTGGAATGTCGAGCAGTGCACCTGGTTGTTCATTTTGTTTGGAAGGAGAACTGGCCAGAGGTGCGTTTGTATACTGACTCATAGGCTATTGCCAATGGTTTGCCTGGATGGTCAGCAACTTGGAAAGAACATAATTGGAAAATTGGTGACAAAGAGGTCTGGGAAAGAAGTATGTGGATAGACCTTTCTCAGTGGGCTGAAAACATGAAGACATTTGTGTCCCATGTGAATGTACACCAGAGGGTGACTTCAGCAGAGGAAGGTTTTAATAAGTGGATAAGATGACCTGTTCTGGGGATATCAGTCATCCTCTTTCCCCAGCAATTCCTGTCATTGCCCAATGAGCTCATGAACAAAGTGGTCATGGTGGTAGGGATGGAGGTTATGCATGAGCTCAGCAACATGGACTTCCACTCACCAAGGCTGACCTGGCTACAGCCACTGCTGAGTGCCCAATCTGCCAGGAGCAGAGATCCACACTCACCCCCGATATGGCACCATTCCCCGAGGTTATGAGCTGGCTACATGGTGGCAGGTTGATTGCATTCTCTTCATTGAAGGGGCAGTGATTTGTTCTAACTGGAATAGACACATATTCTGGATATGGGTTTGCTTTCCCTGCATGCAATGCTTCTGCCAAAACTACCATCATGGTATTTTTGGCCTAATGCCTTATCCATTGTCATGGTGTTCCACACAGTATTGCTTCTGATCAGGGAACACACTTCACAACAAATGAAGTATGGGAATGGGCACATGCTCATGGAATTCTCTGATCTTACCATGCTTCCAATCATTCAGAAGCAGCTGGATTGATCAAATGGTAGAATGGCCTTTTGAAGACTCAATTATGGTGCCAACTTGGTGGCAATACCTTGAAGGGCTGGGGTAATGTTCTCCAGAGAGTTGTGTATGCTCTGAATGAGCATCTGCTGTGTGGTGCTGTGTCTCCCATAGCCAGGATCCATGGGTCCAGGAACCAAGGGGTGGAAATGGGAGTGGCACCACTCATTATTACCCCTAGTGATCCACTAGGAAAATTTTTTCTTCCTGTCCCTGTGACCTTGAGCTCTGCTAGTCCAAAAGGGGGAGTGCTTCCACCAGGAGAAACAACAATGATTCCATTGAACTGTAATCTAAGACTGCCACCTGGTCACTTGGGGCTACTCATGCCCCTGGATCAACAAGCCAAGAAGGGGATTACATTACTGGCTGGGGTGATTGACCCTGACTATCAGGGGGAAATAGGACTACAACTACACAATAGAAGTAAAGAAGAGTTTTCCTGGAATATAGGAGATCCTCTAGGGCGTCTTTTAGTACTACCATGCCCTGTGATTAAAATCAATGGAAACTGCAAGAACCCAATCCAGGCAGGACTACCTGTGGCCCTGAAACTTCAGGAATGAGGGCTTGGGTCACCCCACCAGGCAAAGAACCATGGCCAGCTGAAGTGCTTGCTGAGGGTAAAGGGAACATAGAATGGGTAGTGGAAGAAGGTAGTGATAAATATGAACTATGACCACGTGATCAGTTACAGAAATGAGGACTGTAATGCTGCTTTGTTCATGTTATACTATTTAAATTGTAAGATACAAAGTTTAAGAATGAATATTACCCAAGGACTTGCACCCTATTCTGGGTGAGATTTAATGTGTTTCCGGTTATATGCAGGACTGTTGAGTATTGTTAGGTGAAAGAAAAATGTGTGTTTTATTTAGAAATTAGGTACGGTTTAAGGTGATGTGTATAGCAGCCAAGTGGACAAGGAGTAGACTGTCATGGTCAGGTTCGTGTGTCAACTTGGCCAAGTGGTGGTACCTGTTTGTCTGGTTGGGCAAGAGCTGGCCTGTTGTTGCAATGAGGACATTTCATAGAATTAAATCGTGATCACGTCAGCTGCATCCACAGCAGATTCCATTTGTAATCAGCCCAGGGGAGTGTCTTCTGCAATGAGTGATGCTTAATTTAATCACTGGAAGCATTTTAAGGAGGATTCAGAAGAGACAGGCTCTCTTCCTACTTTGACTGGTAAGCCTCTCCTGTGGAGTTTGTCCAAACCCTCCATTGGAATTGTCAGCTTCACAACCTGCCCTACAAATTTTGGACTCTATGTTCCCACAGTTATGTGAGACACTTTTATAAATTTTACATTTACAAATATTTCCTGTTGATTCTGTGTCTCTAGAGAACCGTAAGTAGTGCAGGTTATGTAAATATTTCTAAGAGCCAAGCCATTAGGTTCCCATTTCTTTTCTCTTAGAAATCTCATTGCTAGATAGCCTGGTCCTTTTGCTTTGACCTTAACTGAACCTGATGCTCTGCTGTCTTCTCAGATTTCTCTTCACTATTCCTAAGAATTTCATTCCTTTTTCTCTTTTTGGCCTCATTTCTGGCTCTCATATTTTCCACTGCCTTGGTTTATCTCTGTGAAAGATGGCCATTGAGAATATGACATTACTACCATGCTGTTTTTATATTCTCCACTGGATTGTATGGAAAAAGCCTAAAAATCCATTTTCTAGAATAACTTTTCTCATATATGATTTTGAGTTAGAGTCTACCAAATAGAGACATTTGCATGAGATTTTTGGAAGGCAGAAGAGGAGGAGAAGCCATTGTTTGCTAGTAGCAGTTACGTGTAGACCTCTAGGTGAATAACCAGCTCTTGGGAAATCACCCTCATAGACGTGACAGGCAATTGGGATAAAATTAGATAATTTCTCTGTAATTCACTTCTCCAGCTCTTTTATTGGTTGTGTAATCTAATTTCTTTTAAACCTTTTTTAAAAAAATCTTTTAAAAATTTTAAACCTCTTAACTTGAAATAGCACATTGCATTTGATTTGCTACTTTGTTTTGTTTGAGCATACTCTCCAGCAGCTTTCTGAGAAAGGGTGATGGTAAGTCTTCTAACCTCACACTTGATTGATAGTTTGCTCAATTATAGAAATCTAGATTGGAAGTATTTTTTTCCTCTCAAAATGTTGAAAACATTCATACACTGTCTTTAAGTATAACTTTAGTTTATTGGTTGATATTGTTGTTAATAAGTGTAAGAAATCTGACATTCTAATTCTGTCCCTATCCAACTCTCAGAAGCTTTTAAAATTTCTCTTAGTGTCTGGTGCTTTATGATATCAAGATGATGTATATTCATTTAAACCTCATAATAATTGTGTTCAATAAGAAGATTCTATTCTTTTTGGAAACTCCCTTCAGTTCTGGGAAATATTCCTTTTGATTTTTGATAACTGTCTCTTCCCATTTCTTTGTTCTTCATTTCTATTATCTCAGTTAGTGAGTTTCATATAACTCCTAGCTTATTTCTTTAAATTTCTTTGCTTATTTTTCCAATTAAAAAAATAGTTTTTTGTCTTTTTTTAATTGAGAGAGCTCTTTGATTTTATCTTACATTTCTCATGTTGATTTTAAAATCTTAGCTTTTAATTATGATTTTATTTTTAATTTCCAAAATCTAATTCTTGCTTTATAAATCTCCTTTCTTTCTTTTTGTCCTAAACGGAATTTTGTTGTTGTTGTTTTCCATAAGAATGCAATATTTTCTTTTATTTCATTGAAGATATCAAGTGAAGATTTTCTAAAAATTTTTGGCTCCTTAATTGACCATTTCTTCTGATATCCCCCTGACTATTTGCATTGATTTCTGCTTTCTAATCTTAAGTAGCTGAAGAATTTTGCTAGTCTCTCATATTTTGGAAGCTTTGTGTACATGTTTATCTTTGTGTATGTAGATTAACAAGTGGCAGCTTCATTGTAAGATGATTAGACAGAGAATAGGTCATTTAGTTATAGGATTCCCAAATGTCATTCCTTGCAGATCTTTCTCTGTGGCTGGTTCATATTTTTTAGATAGACTTTGTCAGCTTTCTGCTAAGAATTTATATGCAAAATATTTTAATACAAATATTTGCATATTTTCATATACAAAAAAGAGAAAGGTGAATAGAGTTCATTTCACTCTGAATGTGAACTTTCACTTAGCCCTCACTTTTCCATAAGATGCCTCACTTTCACCCTCTTCTTTAGTGACCTCACTTGTCTTTTCTGTTTAATTTATGTAAAGAGTAATCTACAGTCTTCTGCCTGGGTAAGAAGGGAAGTTTTCATTTTTCAGCTCTACCCTTCATCCTTAATTTTGGAGTATTGAGTGTTTACAAGTTCAATCCTAATGTTTTTGCTGCAAAAATCAACTTGCTTATTTTGGCTTCTTTCTAGGTAGGTACTTAGGGTTCACCATTTTCTTCCTTCTAAATAAATAAACCGCATTCTTATTTTTCATCTTTCAAAATGTCATTACATCTCTCATTAATAATTTTCTCTGCTACTGTTCTTATATCACTTTAATACTTCTACAATTTTTTCCTGTTATTTTATTTAAAATTGAAGGAAAAACAAAGACAAAGGTTTGTGTTGAATTAGTAAAGCATAGCTGAATGTCTCTTGCACATCTTTGTTAGACTTAATCTTAGGTGCTATATAATTTTTAATTCTATTGAAAATGAGATATGTTTCTTATTCCATTATCTAATTGGTAATAGAGTATAGAGGATACTACTGACATTTCTATATTGATCTTGTATTTAACAATTGTGTAGAACGATTTCTAATATTTTTTCTATGAATTCTCTATGTAAATAATTGTATTGTCTGAAAATAATGATAATATTTTCTCTCTCCTTTGCTCTATAATCTTTTTTTTTTCCAGCAAATGACCACTTTATTACTTAACCAGCACAAAAGATAAGGGGAAGAGGTCCATTGTGGCTGATCCCCTGCGGAGGCCAGCTGCTCAGGAAAGGGTTAGTGGATGAGCTGCTCTGTCTACCCTGCTTTTTAAAATTTTTTATTAATAAAACCAATCAACATACAATATGAACATTCTTTTTTTCATCACATAGTTGTATATTATCATCATGATCATTTCTTAGAACATTTGCATCAATTCAGAAAAAGAAATAAAAAGGAAGCAGAAAAAAAATTCATACATACCATACCCCTTACCCCTCCCTTTCATTGATCACTAGCTTTTCAATCTACTAAATTTATTTTAACATTTGTTCCCCCTGTTGTTTACTTATTTTTAACCCACATGTTTTACTCATTTGTCCATAAGGCAGATAAAAGAAGCATCAGACACAAGGTTTTCACAATCACACAGTTGCAATGCGAAAACTGTATCATTATACGATCATCTTCAAGAAATGTGGCTACTGGAACGCAGCTCTACATTTTCAGGCAGTTTCCTCCAGCCTCTCTGTTACACCTTAACTAAAAGATGAAATCAGTTTAATGAGCAAGAATAACTTCCAGGATAACCTCTTGATTCTGTTTGGAATCTCTCAGCCATTGACATTTTATTTTGTCTCATTTCTTTCTTCCCCCTTTCAGTTGAGAAGGTTTTCTCAATCCCTTGGTGTTGAGTCCCAGCTCCTTCTAGGATTTCTGACCCATGTTGACGGGAAGGTTCACACCCTTGAGAGTCATGTTCCACATAGAGAGGGAGAGGGCAGTGAGTTTGCTTGTCCTGTTGGCTGAGAGAGAGAGGCCACATCTGAGCAACAAAAGAGATTCTCTTGGGGATGACTCTTAGGCCTAATTTTTAGCCTATCCTTTGCAGGGTTAAGTTTCATATGAACAACTCCCAAGATTGGGTGCTCAGCCTATTGCTTTGGTTGTCCACACTGCTTGTGAAAATATCAAGAATTCTCCACTTGGGAAAGTTGAATTTTTCCCCTTTCTCACCATTCCCCCAAGGGGCATTGCAAATACTTTTTTTATTCACTGTTCAAATCCTTCTGGGATTTATTGAGGCATCCCTCTAGACAAACTTACAGAATCTCATGACCTACTCAAGGTTTCATATACTTATGGTATTCAATTAAGCTGTCCATATAAATTATATTAGGAAATGCACTAGTTGAAATATAAATTTTGTACCAAATAAATATTTTTTTGCTTTAGTCTCACACAGAAGTTAAAGTTTTAAAATATTAATTTTGATGTTTTCAACATCCTGCATTATTGACATTCCTTTGTTTTTCCTCATGCAAAACATCCTTAAATTTGTACATTTAGTCACTATTATTATATACTCTAGGCATTCATAGATTATACCATCTCAGTCTTTATCATATACCTTTTGTTCTGATTTCATTTGTGCCCCCAGACTTCCTCCCTCTATCATTCTCACATTCAGCTTCATTCAGTGTTTTAACATTATTATATTACAGTTAGGTAATATTGTGCTATCCATTTCTGAATTTTTACAATCAGTCCTGTTGCACAATCTGTATGCCTTCAGTTCCAATTACCCAGTATGTACCCTATTTCTATCTCCTGATGATGTCTGTTCTTAACTAAAATTATCTAAGTTCACTCCATAATCTTTATATCATTTAATTTAGTCTTATTTTGTTTTCTGGAAAGTCTAACATAATGTTGAATATAGATAATGAATGCAGGTATTTTCGCCTTGTCCTAATGTTAATGGAAAAACATAAATTTTTATCATTTAATATGTGGGCCTCTTAATTTAAGAACGTTTCGTTCCAGTGTGCTTAGAGATTTGCTTATTTATTTTTAAACAAGCTGGACATCTTTGTTTCCAAATGTTCTTCTGCATCTACCAAAATGAACATCTAGTTTTCTTCATGCTATAATTTGTGTTGTGGTTCTTTTTCTATTTTTTCCAATCAATTTTCATAAATTATGATGATCTCTTTGTGAAAAACTATATTGGGTGTGCTGAATTTTGTTAGGATATACTTTTGACTGTCATTTCATTTTTTCATTATAAATTTTTCAGGTTAATTTATATAATGTATATTTTAATTACAAATTACCCACATTTTTTATTTTTAACCAAGTATTTTTGGTATTACTGTTAAACATTTTTTAAATTTAACTTTAATATTTTCAAATTAATATATAGTTATGCCTCCTTTTCAGATCCTAATATATTTTATGCTGTCTTCTTTTTTCTTTGATCAGAACTTTCAGAGGTTTGCACATCTTATTAGTCTTCACATGCAAAAAATGACAAAACCCTGCTTTAAAAAATTGCTTTCTACTTCTTAAATTGGTGCTTTTATCTTTATCATGTCTTTAGTTCTAGATTTAATAGTTTTCTGTTTAATCTTTCTTCTGGGTAGTAGATTTGAATGCTAAATTTATTTATCATTGTCAATATTCTTTGCTAAATAAAAACATTTGGAGTTATAAATTTTCTTCAAGAACTTCTTCTCCACCATTGTAGAATTTGAAAATTTGTGAGTTTTTTTGTTTTGTTTTTACCGATTTCAGAATATTTGAAAATTTCTTTTATAATATATTCTGTAAACCGTGGATACTCAGGTTTACAGGGTATAATTTTTAATACTTAAAAATTTATTTTAACTTTTCTAAAACCATGTTTCATTGTGGTTTTCTTATTGAATAGGATTTATGGTTAGAAAGTATTAATGGTATATTTATTTTGGTTGTTTTATATATTTTTCGAGTGATTATGATATGACCTAGTTTTAGAAAGAGGCTCTGAATACGTTTTTTTTTAGACTAGACTTGATAATAGATCTATTAGTTTCTGGTAAATGTGTTTATTTTTTTTTGCATTGGCTGGCACTGGGAATCCAACCCAGGTCTCCCACATGGCAGGCAAGAATGCTGCCTGCTGAGCCACCATGGCCCACCCAGTAAATGTGTTTTAAATCTTCCATTATAGGTTGTGGATTTAATAATTTTTTCCACTAAGTTTTCCAGTTTTTTCCTTCCTGTATTCCAAAGATATATTGTTAGAAGTATATAAGTCCATAGTTATGTTTACTTTGTAGATTTCTTTCCTTTATTTTTGCTACTCTTAACCTCTATCAATGCATTTGTCTTTGATTTTATCTTATCTCAAAACAATATTACTTTCAAAAAAATAAATAAAAAACACAAAACAATAATACTCCAACATTTTTTTTTGTAGTTATTAGTTTTTAAAGAAGTTTTAATTAGATAAAACTGACATAAAATATTCCCCACATTTTAAAAATGAACAATTTGTCATATGTATTTAGTTCTGGAACTATCACTGTAATAAAAATAATGAACATATCTATCACCTCCCAAAGCTTCCTTATGCCCCTTGGAAATCTCTCTCCCTATTCCTTCCATGTCCCTTTGGTCCCAGACTACCCTGGATATGCTGTAATCATATATCAGTTTTTTTTAGAATGTTATAAAAATAATATCATATAGTATATACCCTATTTTGTGTGGCTTCTTTCATACAGCATATTATTTTGAAGTTCTTACTGATAGCACACAGCCTAGTCTTGCTTTTCTACCCAATCTGGTAATCTCTATCTTTTAATTGAGTTGTTTAGATAATTTACATTTAATGTGCATATTTATATAGTTGGGTTTAAATCTACCTTCTTGCTAATTTTTTTCCTCTTTGTTTCATCTATTCTTGATTGTCCTTTTCCTTTTTCACTGTCTCCTTTTGAATTAATTGAATACCATTTATGATTTGATTTTAGCTCTTTTTCACTTATTAGCTCTAACTCTTCATTTTGTTATTTTAATAGTTGCTTTAGGGTTTATAGCATACATCTTATATTTATCAGTCTACTTTCAAGTGATATTATACCACTTCATTCATAGTATATGACTCTATCATTTATTTTCCTGAGTTCTTAAAATATCTATCTATCTATTTATGTATTTATTTATTTATTTATTTAACATGGGCAGGTACCAGGAATCAAACCTGGGTCTACAGCACGGCAGGCAAGAACTCTGCCACTGAGCCATGGTTGACTGCCCAATATCCATATTTTTGATGATTCCTAATGGTTTAATTTTTATATCTATGATTAAATGCTTATTTTTGGTTTATAATTTTTGCATTTTTGATGAATTATATTCTTTTCCTTTACCTCTTTGAAGATACTAAGCATAATTTATGCTAATGTCATTCTGAAATCTCACCATTATTTCCATTTTATTGGAGCCAAAATATCTCTGTTGTTAAGTTTGTGTCTGTCTTTCCTCATAGTTTGAGTGGGAAACTCTCACCCTTCACCAATCTATCTAGTGTTGTTTTGCATCCACCTGGTTTTCCAGGGGACCCAGTTTCTCACTGATGGCTCAGGCTCCTACTCTGTTTGATTTTGGTTTTCAGGAAGATGCAGCCACTGAACCACAAACCAGCTTATCTCTGTTATTCTCTACATTTTTGCAACTGCTTCCTCTGTTTCTTTGTTGTTTTTGTTTGAGCACAGGCATGTGGTTTTCAACAATCTTTAGCCCTGAAAGTATTTGAAACTTGTTCTCGGTCTTCTTCATGAGGAATTGAGCCTACTGTAGCCCAGTATTCAGTCAGTCAGTCTATCTTCATCATCAAAGTGTTCTGTTGTTCCCTGTGACTCTGTAGGAGTCAAATGAACAGTTGCTTCCTTTTGCTTGCAGATCTGGAGTCCAGCAGGCCCTTGGCTTCAGCTTTGCTCATTTCTGAGTTCCTGAGCCATTTCTGGTGAATATGCTATGTCTTATTTTTTATTTGAAGTCTTTAATTTTAATATAATTTAAGCTATTTTATTTTTTATTTTGGAACAGTAGAGGGAACTCAAATCATGAACTCATAATCATATATATTTGGAGTCTTTGTCTTTTTAAAAGACATTTATGATACATGATTGTATTACTGCTACGCAGCAGAAAAATTACTTGAAAAGAAAACCGTCCTAAAAGTGGGTAGTGCCTCTTTTACTTTCTTCCTAATGACTGTAATTTCTGATGTGAAAATGCTTAGTCTTTTCCTCAGCAACATATAAATTTGCCTTTGGGTATAAGAATTTGAGAAGCAGAAAATTAATTATAGGTCTAGGATGACTTACACTGTGGGGTATTTGTTCTAGTTTGCTAGCTGCTGGAATGCAACACACCAGAGAAGGATTGGCTTTCAATAAAAGGGGATTTATTTAGTTTATGTATAGTTCTTCAGAGGAAAGGCAGCTAACTTTCGACTGAGGTTCCTTCTTATGTGGGAAGGTGCAAGGCGATCTCTGCTGGCCTTCTCTCCAGATTTCTGGGTTCCAACAACTTTCCCCAGGGTGACCGTTCTGCATCTCCAAAGGCCTGGGCTGAGCTGCGAGTGCCAAGATGAGGTATGCTGAGCTGCTTGGGCTGTGCTATGTTGAGCTCTCTCATTTAAGCACCAGCCAATTAAATCAAACATCATTCATTACAGCAGGCACACCTCTTAGCCGACTGCAGATGTAATGAGGAACAGATGAGCTTCACATACCATTGGCACATGTCCACAGCAACAGAACTAGGCACATTCACCTGGCCAAATTGACACCTGAACCTAACTGCCACAGTAGTTAAGAATGATGGGTAGTGTGCTGGTTTGAAAGGTTGTATGTCCCCTAGAAAAGCCATGTTTTAATCTAAATCCCATTTCATAGAGGCAGAATAATCCCTATTCAATACTGTATGTTTGAAACTGTAATCAGATCATCTCCCTGGAGGTGTGATTTAATCAAGAGTGGTTGTGAAGCTGGATTAGGTGACGACACATCTCCACCCATTTGGGTGGGTCTTGATAAGTTTCTGAAGTCCTATAAAAGAGGAAACATTTTGGAGAATTGCGGGGATAGCTTCAGCCGGTTGCGCAGCCGGGCGGTTTCGGCTCCAGACTTCGGGTGGTTCGGGGGGCGAGCTCGCTGGGATATTCCCTGAGAAATATGCCACAGAGAATGGAGATTCAGAGAGAACAGAGAATGCTGCGGCACCATGAAGCAGAGAGTCCACAAGCCAGCGACCTTTGGAGATGAAGAAGGAAAATACCTCCTGGGGAGCTTCATGAAGCCAGAAGCCAGGAGAGGAAGCTAGCAGATGACGCCGTGTTTGCCATGTGCCCTTCTAGCTGAGAGAGAAGCCCTGACGATGTTCGCCATGTGCCTTCTCACTTGAGAGAGAGACCCTGAACTTCATTGACCTTCTTGAACCAAGGTATCTTTCCCTGGATGGATGCCTTAGATTGGACATTTCTATAGAGTTGTTTTGGTTAGGACATTTTCTTGGACTTAGAACTTTAAACTAGCAACTTGTTAGATTCCCCTTCTAAAAGCCATTCCATTTCTGGTATATTGCATTCCAGCAGCTAGCAAACTATAACAGGTAGTGATGTGTTTTTGTGCAAGATAAGCCTGCTCAGTAGAGTGGGACACAAATCCAAGCCTTCTTGGGGTGTTCTAGTCCTCTCTAGAATTTGCACTTCACCTATGCTGATCTTTGCTTTTCTCTATCAATAGGGGCTTCCACAGTTATGGAGATTTTTCTTCTGAACTTTAAAGAAACAATTTATTTCTTATTTCCTCATGGGTAGCACTGTAGTATGTCTCTTATTTTTCTCAGATAAGTTGAAGATGGAAGGAAAGAAATGTCTCCTTTCATTGCTCTATTTTCCAGCAAACTCTCATATCCTTTCAAGCTCTACAAACACGACAACACCTGCATTAGGCCACCTGCTTCTGTTGGTGGGACACAGGTAAATTTCCTTACAGAGGTTACATTGCAATTACTGTGAATTAGCTGAAGTTAAGAGGGATTTTTGATCTGGCTTCCTTTGGAAAGGGGGTTGCTTTCCCAGGTAGATTTTAGGTCTTGATAGCTGAATTTCTAATAATATAAGGAAAAATCTTAGATGAAAGAGGGAATCTTTGTTAAAACTGCTTATCAGTGATTAATAAATAATTCTTCAAACACCATCTTTACATTTAGCCATGCTACTTTTGGAAGTTTCCAAGAACCTAGATTCAGGAAGCAGACTACCAGAGTTCAAATCCTGGTGCTGCCATTTATCAGCTATGTGACTTTGGGCAATATACTTAACCACCCTGTGCCTTGCTTTCCTTCTATGTAAAATAACATTTGAGATTGAAGCTAATTCATAAAGGTGTGGCAAGTATTGAACAAATTAATATATGTGAAGCACTTAGTGCCTAGAGCATAGTTAAAACTAAATCAGTCCTTTTTTAGTTGTTATTATTTTTATCTGCTATGTGCCAGACTTTGTTCTAGGCACTGAAAATATATTGGTGAGCCTAACAGAAAAGTTCTCTGCTACAAAAGAGTACCCATTCTAGTGGGAAGAAACATGAAGCAAAAATTAAGATAATTTCTGATAGTTAGTGCCATGAAGAAAATAAGGTTTGTTTTGGTTTGCTAAAGCTACCAGAATGCAGCATCCAGAAATGGGTTAGCTTTTACAATGGGGATTTATTAGTTTACAAATTTACAGTTCTAAGTCATGAAAATAACCAAATTAAGACATCAAGAGGATGGCACTTTCTTTAAAGAAATGCTGCTGGCATCAGGGATTTCTCTGTCACCTGAGATGTCACATGGTTGGCATCTGCTTGCCTTTTTGTCTCTAAGCTCTCTCCAGACATCTCTGGATGATTTTTTTTCTCTCTGAGTTTCTGTCTTTTATCATCACAAAGGACTCCAGTAAAGGATTAAGACGTACCTTGAACTGGGTGAGTCACATCTCAGTTGAAACAACCTAATAAAAAATCCCATCCACAATAGGTCTATACCCACGAAAAATGGATTAAAAGAACATGGCTTTCTCTGGGATACATAACAGCTCCAAATTTACCACAAGGTTCATAATTCCTAAATCTGGAATTGAAATTGCTAATAGAAAATTTATATTATGGTTGAGTAAAATAATGTAAGTTCTTCACCTTAGATTATATCACAAATTCTCAGAACTGTAAATAATTTGATTTGGGGTCATATAAAATGTAATGATAATGTCTCAGGAGCTTGAGCTTAATTCTGTCTGCCACATTCGTGCTAGAGAATTGAATCTTTATCTTTTGCCAACTCTCTTATCCTCAAAGAGCCTCTCTTCAAGAATTTCCCCATAGGCCGCTGACTCTGATCATTCTTAATTTAGCAATTTACATATAAAGGGATCACTTGCTTCCAAAGTCACCATTGCAAGTGGCTACAGTGTAGTTGAGGGCAGAATCATTATCTTTTTGTTTATCTTGTGTTTTATTTCATAATATACTTGTTTCCAGTTTGCTTATGTCAGAACTCACTCCCCCACATAAGGAAGTTATAGAAATGGAGTTACCTCTGGAATCTATTAAACATATATAAATCTGTAATTTAAAAATGGTGGGACAAGTTATTTTGACTATTGTGCTGATGGTGAACTCATAAGACCCAAAATGACAATAGTTCTGAGTCCACAGTTTATTGTAGGAAAGGACACACCAATAGCATGCTGTAATAAAGCAGCAAGTACGTTCCCTGCAGCCAAAACCTGCCTCACAGAATAGTTCTGGAGAGCCAGGAGCAGATTCCTGTTGTCTTTCTGCAGGATGAGCTTTCCCTCAGATTCAAAACTGCTGATGTGTGCACGGAACATTTTAGAATCACAGGGCCCAGATAATGTTTCAAAAGAGTTCATCCACCTTGTTGGACTTATAGGCACATAACTGCTCTGTGACTAGATCCAGAGCTTTCTGGTGTTCACTGAGACCAGGTACAAACCATCAATCCTGCTGTAATTAATGAAGAATGCTGATCTCTGGTACAAACTGTCCCCAGACTTACCACAGGCCCACCTTGTCCCAACATAACACTACTAAAAATGACCTTTCATTCCTGGACCACAGATGATTACTATGCAGGTAAACCTCTGATTTCAGAAAAACAGCTCAGCCTCATTTCAGTTCTGCTGGAAGTAACACTCATAGTGCACCTCTTTTCACAATGAATTAAATCTAATCCTTTCAAGGCTTCCATAGTAGGCAGTATATTTAGTACAGAAATAACTATTAGTGATTTCTCAGTAAAAGTAGTATATAGAATATTAATGCAGTTCTGCTCTGAGAAATGTGGATAGTGGAAGTAGAGAGTGGTGGGTTTCAATTCACCTTTAAAAAACTTTTCAGGATGTTAAGAGATTTGGGAAGACTTAAAAAGAGAAAGCTCTGATCTCCAGGCATCAGTCAGGGTTCCCTACAACAGGTGACACTACAGAAATTAATTTTGTTTTATGATGTCTACATAGTTGAAAATCTCCTATATTTTTAATTTGCAAAGCATTTGAAAAAGAATTTTATAGCTTTTTTTTGTGTGTGTAGGCAGTATGAAAGAGTATGGTGTAAGCAAGTGGAATTTACATCTATTGGAAAAATCATACCTAAACTGTTTCTGTTAATGAATTGGTGCTAACTTACAGGGAGATGTCTAGAGGCATGCAACATGATGATTATACCCACTCGCACACAAATCTGGAAGGCGTGGTTAATATGTTCTAGTGATTCAGAAAAATGATCATAAACTATAGTGCTCAGCCAAAATGATTAAAATGGAATTTAATTGGGATATATCTCTCATTTAACAATGGCCGATATTTATCAAACACTTAATAGATGCCAGACACTCTGTAAGGTCTTTCAAGTGTTAATTCACTGTATCCTCACAGCCTGGTGCAATAGGTGTTCCGCTGCCCCTATCATCCAGACTTGCTCACCAAGTGCCAATGAGCCTAAGGAAATTGTGCCAGGTGACACAGCTTCTAAGTGGTAAAGACAGTTTTCAAACTCTGGCAGTGAGACTCTAAAGGTTATCTTTCTCAATTAGATTGAAGGAAAGGATTGAGGAAACTTTGATAATCTGAGGAAAATTTTGTAAATTTGTATGTTCAGCATAAGCTCTGTGAAATAGCTTTCACAGCTACTGAAAATCAGGCTGCTTTATTTTCCCTCTCTCTCTTTCCATTATTTCACATTGTTTTAAGAGTTTATAATGAAGTCTTCTTTTTATTGGGTTATTCTTTTTGCTTGTTCAACTTTAATTTCAAGCCTCACCTCATTTCTCAGTACCTCTCCTCTGCCCGTACCTCCCACCCTTCATTTTAGGCCATTTCTGCTTGTACAAACATGCTGGATGCTGCTGATTCCTTGAAAATTTCATTATTGAAACCTGGTGCCCAGATCAAATGCTACCCCCTCCATGGGCAGCTGAAAGGCTGGGAGAACTATACAGAGTAGTTTTATTGTCATGATAATTATATATTAGTTATTCATGTGCCAGAGTATATCACACACTGGTTTTTTTTAGTTCAGCCATCCATAGAGTCTCAGTCCTGCTTTCTCTCAAGAGAAATTGAGTACACATATGCTGGATAAAGCATCAACAGTCTCTTTCTTAGACTGTTGCAAGAAGCTATTTGTGCTGTGATAAAGCTTCCCTGGAGTACTATGTCTATATTTGCCACAGCTACATTGTCCTTTGTGACATTCTTAGGGATTCAAGAGTGGAACAGAGTGAACTATGTAGCCTGTCAAAATTGTCAGCCTGTTCCTGGAGACTTTCCACAAGCATTTCCCCCCAAGATGTTTCTCCATTGTGCCTTTGCTACCCCATCTGTATAGATTACATTTGTCCTCTGCTTCTTATATACTTCGGAGCATCTGGTGGTTATTTATAAAATGTTTGACATTTTTTTTTGTTTTTAACTTATAGAAAATATTCTCTCTATCTCAATTCCAAGAATAGATGTGATTCTTCCTTTTCTTACTGCAATATCCACCAGCAGATTGCCCTAGATTTACCCAGACATTCATACTCACTAGACTCCCATAAGCTATAGTTGGGATCAGTCTTCTTAGAAGGGTGTATGAGAGGAACATGCTGGTAAAAGATTCCTCTTGTCTGGAGTTCTTGCAGCAGTCTATTTAATGATCTGCACAGCTCATCTAGAGACAACTCAAGTGCATGAAAATGATATCCACATTGTACAGGTGAAATTGCTGCCTTGGTTGGAAAGCTTCATGCCTGACAGGAGCCAGTATTTCTTGTGAGAACTCCATAGATATAGCTTCCAGAGTCCCCAGGGGGTCATGCCAATTGCATGAATCATCATCTTCAGAAAATCCCAAAATTTGGCTTCCACATCAGGAATTATGAGTCTCCCAGGTTACATACAATCTGTCTATCAAATGTTACCTAATAACATCACTTACATGTACCATCTTTATTTGTTTCCAGGGAAACAGAGCCAGGAAGTGAACCAAAGGTCAGACCACACACAAAAGGAATTTTCTTAATACTTTGCCTAAATTTATGAACATTGCAAATTTTATCACTGCTTTATTTCTTTGGGTTGATTGCTAGGAAATTTGAAGCAATGGGGGTCTGAGGCAACCATACAGAGTGAGGGCTTTATGATCACCCATCACTGATTTTCTTGGATCAGATTTGGATTATTGTGGTTATTACAAGTTTAGAGAGAGTGGTGTAAAAGTGATAGTATCATAATTTTAAGGAACTTTAAAAAATGAATACTATACCTCCTCTAATTATAACAGATTTATTGAGCAATGGCTATGAACCAAATCACATTAAATATGCTGTCTCATGGACTTTTCCCAATGATATGAAGATTTCATGAACAAGAAACTGAGACCCAGCAAGATTAAACCATTTGCCTGATGCCACACAACCAAACCCATATGCATTATCAATCAACTGATTTAAGGTATTGCCTCTAGAATTTACCAATAAGCATATATGTTTTTTAAAGAACTGTACACATTCTCTCATTTTCTGTTTAACATTCTTCAAAAATATTCCCAATAATTTCAATGAGTCTTAGCGATCACCATTTACGAATGCTTGCATGCTGTTGTAACACACTGAAATACAAAAATTTACTTAATACCCTGTTCTCACACAGATACTTTATTTTCAATATTTTATTACATTGCCACGGCATTTTTTTTGCATGTAACTTTAATTTATTTTGCTCTACTGCTTATTTTCTTTGCAGTTTCTTTTGTTATAATGCTGAGAGAATGATCACTTCTTCCCAGTCTGATAAATAATAATACATTATATTTTACCATGGTTTGATTTTTTATATTTAAATTTTTACTCCATGTGGAGATTATTTTGCCTTTTAGAAGAGAGATGTGGATCCAATTTGTTCTTTCACAGATTGCTAGCCAATAATCTTAGCTCTGTATTTGAAGTAATACTCTTCTTGTTTTTCAAAGCATAATTGTTATAGAAGTTCTTAAATAGAAGTTCCTGAGTCAATTTCTCCTCTCTTTCCTGTATTCCATGGAACAATATACCATTTGGATAATGCTGAAATGGTATTATTTTTTAGAGATAGAGAATATTATCAAGTGTGTTCACTCCAGTTTTACATTTTATTTTTTTTTCACACACTGTAAATCCATCTTAACTGTATAATCAATGGCTCTTGGTATAATCACAGAATTGTACACTCACTATTGCAGTCAGTTTGAGAATATTTTTATTGCACTGAAAAAAATATCCCATGCCCTTTATAGCCCCATTATTGATGCTTACCTTTGGTATAGTACTTTTGTTACAATTGATGAAAGAATATTATAGTGTTCCATTAACTGTAGTCTATAGGTTGCATTAGTTGTATTTTTTCCCATACCATACAATTACTAACAGTAATGACATACATTTGTTCTTCTTCACAGAACTTTCTTATATTTATAAGATTAACCACAATCATCATTCACAACAAGTTTTGCTATGTTTTACAGTCCCATGTTTTACCCTCTAGCTTTGCTTCTGGTGACACACACGATGGTGGGCTTCCCTTTTCAGCCCCCACTCATACTCACCACTGTTTGTTATGCTTACAGTGTTCTGCTACCATCACCCCACCCACTTCCAAATATTTACAATCAACCTTATTAAAAATTCTGTACACCTTAATCATCATCTGTCCATTCTCTACCGTCTTTCTATTTGCTGGTAACCTCTACTCTAGATTTTACCTCCCAGAGTTTGCGCATTGTAATTAGTTCATATTAGTGAGACCATACAGTATGTGTCCTTTTGTGTCTGACTTAATGGGGTGAATTATTGTTTCAGTGTACAAATTTCATTATTTCCTAAGGTTACTTTACAGAATATTACTTGATATTTTCATTTGTTTATTTTTCAAAACAAATTTCTGAATCATTTGCTCAACTTCCACCAAAAAAGTTCTAAAGAGATTTTAATTGGATTCCATTAACTCCATAAATTAACTAGAATAGACATGTTTGCAGCACTTATTCTCTCTTTCATAGAATATGGTGCACTTAATCTGCATATTGGTTTCTTTCTTTCTTTCTCTTGTTTTAAGATGTCAAGTTTGTGGTAATTTGTTATGAAGCAACAGAAAACCCCCTTTGATTGAAGCTAAACTTCAATCAGCTAACGTTTGCCCTACTTCTGGAACAGAGGAGGTGCTTTATTGTGTTTAATGTAGAAAAAAAGATTACATAATTTTGTACGGTTATGAAGGTATTTATTTAGTTTTGTTCAACACATTTCCCTTTGTTGGGCAAGTTTAGTGTTTTCAGAAGCAGTAGAAATTTGCTATTTTTATCAAAGCCAAGTTGGATTTTTCATTGGAATAGGGAACATTGTGAGTAAATATTTTACATATATTTGTGTTCTTTTTTGTGGGGAAGTAGAAATCCTGTTGTCATAGACATACTTCTAATGAGGCAGAGTCTCTTAAAAGATCAGAGGGAGAGAAAAGTCTTAGAAACTTGGATATCTGGAAAGAGCAAAAATGAGGACTAAATGTCTTAAGGAACTACAGTTGGCAGTAAGGTAGAGGGTACTAAAACGTATGATAACCATATTTCGTTGATAATTTTTGCATCTATATTCATTAGGGAGATTGGCCTATAGTTTTCCTTTCTTATAGCATCTTTACCTGATTTTGGTATTAAAGTGATCTTAGCTTCATAAAATGAGTTAGGTAGTCTTCTTTTTTCCTCAGTTTTTTAGAAATGTTTGAGCAGAATTGGTGTTAGTTCTTTTTGGAATGTTTGATAAAATTCCCCTGTGAAGTCATCTGGCCCTGGGCTTTTCTAATAGAAAGATTTTTGATGACTAATTGAATCTCTTTACTTGTGATTAATATGTTGAGATCCTCTATTTCTTCTTGAGTGAGTGTAACTTGTTTGTTTGTTTCTAGGAATTTGTCCATTTCATCTAAGTTGTCTAGTTTGTTAGCGTATAGTTGTTTGTAGCATCCTCTTTTGAGTTTTTTTTTAATTTCTTCAGGGTCAGTGGTAATGACACCCCTCTCATTTCTGATTTTATTTATTTGAATCCTCTTTCTTTGTAGACTTGCTAGGAGGCCATTGATTTTATTGATTTTCTCAAAGAACCAACTTTTGGTTTTATTGATTCTTTCTATTGTTCTTTTGTTCTCCTGTTCATTTATTTCTGCTGAAATTTTGTTATTTCTCTCCTTCTATTTGCCTTGGGATTAGTTTGCTGTTCTTTTTTAGTTCCTCCAGGTGAGCAGTTAAATCCTCAAATTTTGCTTGTTCTTGTTTTTTAATATAGGGATTTAGGGCAATAGATTTCCCTCTCAGCACTGTCTTTGCCAAATCCCATAAGTTCTGGTATGATTGTTGTATTCTTATTCTCATTCATCTCCAGTTATTTACTGATTTCTGTAGCAATTTCTTCTCTGCACTACTCATTAAGAGTACATTGTTTAATCTCCATATAGTTGTGAAAGTTCTCGTTCTTTGGGGCTTTTTTGATATCCAGCTTCATTCCATTGTGGTCAGAGGAAGTGCTTTGAATAATTTCAGTGTTTTTAAATTTATAAAGATCTGCTTTGTATCCCAGCATATGATCTATCTTGGAGAATGTTTCAAGAACACTACAGAAGAATGTGTATCCTGGTGTTTTGGGGGTGTAACAATTTATCTATGTCTGTTAGGTCTAATTTATTTATCAAATTGTTTAAATTCTTTATTTCCTTGTTGATCCTCTGTCTGGTTGTTCTATCTATAGAGGAGAGTGGTGTATTGAAGTCTCCCACTATTGTTGTTGAAAGGTCTATTTTTCCCTTCGGTTTTGCCAATGTCTGTCTCGTGTACTTTGGGTCTTCTTGATTAAAAGCATAACCATTTATGATTGCTATCTCTTCCTGGTGAATTGTCCCCTTTGTTAATATTTAGTGTTCTTCCTTGTCTCCCATGACATCTTTACATTTAAAGTCTATTTTGTCTGAATAGTTATTCTTCCTTTCTTTTTGGTTAAAACTTGCAAGGAACATCTTCCATCCTTTCACTTTTACTCTATTTGTATCATTAGAGCTAAAATGAGTCTCTTGTAAGCAGCATATAGAAGGATTGTAGTTCTTAATCTGCCAATCTGTATCTTTTAACTGGTGAATTTAGTCCATTAACATTCAGGTTATTACTGTAAAGACATTTCTTGAATCTACCATCTTGTCTTTGGTTTTCATTTGTCAGGTCTATATATTCTTTTCCCTCTTTCTCTTTTTATCCTTTAGGGTTCTCTTAACTGGTACTTTTCAATTCTGTACCCTCCTCTAGATCTCCCTCTGCTGTCTTTTTTTTTTTTTTTTTTTTTAGCCAACAGAACTCCCTTTGGTATTTCCCTTTAGGGCTGGTTTCTTGTTGATATTCTCTCAGACTTTGTCTTTCTGTGAAAATTTAAATCTCTTTACTTTTGAAGGGCAGCTGGCTGAATAAAGACTTCTTGGCTGGAAGTCTTTCTTTTTCAGGATCTTAAATATATCATACCACTGCCATCGCCTTCATGGTGACTGAGTAGTTTGAACTCAGTCTTATGTGGTTTCTCATGTATGTGTTGAGTTGCTTTTCTTTTGCTGCCTGTAGGAATTTCTGCTTCTCTTCAACATTTAACAGACTAATTAGAATTAGACCTATTTGGATTTATTCTATATGGAGTTCACTGGGCTTCTTTGATTTACATATTTATGTGTTAAGTGTTGGGAAATTTTACCCCATTATCTCCTACTCTTCTTAGCCCTTTTCTCTTCCCCTTCTGATACACAAATGATCCCTATATTTGTGTGCTTCATGTTGTCTATGATTTCCCTGAGACCCAGTACAAATTTTTCCATCTTTTTTTACCATTTGTTTTTTGTGCATCAAAAGAATTTTTGATTCTTTTTCAATTCAATTGAATTCAAATTCAATTGACCTGTTCTTAGTTCACTTATACTTTCTCTGCCTCTTCAAATCTGCTGTTGTGAGTTTCTATTATATTTTTAATTTGGTCTACAATATTTTCTTCTCTGTGATATCTACTATTTTTTTACTTATTCTTTCAATTTCTTCTTTGTACTCCTCTAATGTCTTCTTGATCTCCTTTATGTCTTTAGGCAACCCATTGAATTTATTTAGGAGATTTTTATGGACATCTTTGATAAGTTCCAAAGTCTGTGTCTCCTTCATGTTTTAATTTATTCATTTGGCTGTGCCATATTTGCCTGCATCTTCATATGCTTTGGATTTTTCGAGGAATTTGATTATCTTGAAGGAGTTATTTTGGAAGCTGATTTTCCTCAGTCATCTAAGCTTTTATATTTTCTTTGTTTTGCATTGAAGGTCTTCTTTCCCACTTGTTCAGTCAGTAATTCCCTGCCAAACCAAGGCCCAAACCTCATGCAGGGGATGCAACTCTACTTGAATATCTGTTTGAAGGTAGATGGATAGGCAGTTGGCCAGACTGTATTTTCTGTTTCTTCCTAGCAGATGGCACTCTTGGGCCTTCTCTTCTCCTCAGGCCTGCCTCTCCCCAGCTGTGGTAGCCAGGTGAGCTAGGTGGAGACCCAGTACAGTTCCAGCCAGGTCCACTGGTCCCAGTGTACACTGAAAGGTTGGGAATAGGCAGTGTGCACCTCAGTGGAGTTTCTGCTTGTGGGCCTGATGGGACTGGCAGCCCACAGGCTCCCGCTTGGAGTGACTTTGGCTTGCGGGACTGGGTATGTCAGCTGCCCCTATCCATAGCTAATCTGAAAATGTCAGCTGGCTAGGTGGGACGCGGTGAGGGAGTTGGGACACAGGGTATTGTGGGGATGTGGTATGGGTAAGGGCATGGGGATGAGGGTGCCGGGCAGTGGGGCACAGGGTGGGGCACAGGGAGGCAGGGCATACCATGGTGGTGGTATCTGGTGTGGGGTGGGCAGCACAGGTGAACACCAGGGTGTGGGCAGGGTACAGGGCACAAGGGCACAGGATGCAGCATGGCTTGCTGCCTTGTCCCTGCCTCCCTGCCCCCGCCTCCCTGTCCATGCACTCCTAGGGTTCCAGGCCTTCATATGGAAAGGGTAGAGATAGGCTCTGTGCACCAGCTGGATGGTCTGTATGAGCAGAGAATACAAGTTTGCCGGCTTCCAGGTTTCCCAAGGGAGCTTCATGCTGCAGAACAGAGGGTGTTTATCTCCCAAGCTAGCTGAGGGGGCAGGTACTTTCCTGGGTATGGCCTCTTGTCCTCGGTAGACTTCTGATGGAGCTCCCTTGCCCTGTTTTCCACATCCTAAGTCCTCAGCTCTTTCATCCAGGACCTCCCTATATAGCATAGAAGACCCTCTCTGGTCATTTGCACCCACAGCTGCTGTCTGAGTCATTTTTCTGTCACTCCTCTAGGTGTTACATGGAGCAGGGGTGAACTCAACCTATCCTATTCCACCATCTTTCCATGACAACCATATTTTAACAAGAAGTAAAAGCTGAGTATAAGAGGGGTGGAAGCTAAGTTCCAGGACCAGAAATTATAAAATAGCTTGGGGGTTACTAAGTGGAAATGAATGACAAGCAGGTAAAACAATAATTCTGATTTCTAAGTTCATGCAGGGTACCTTAATTGTATTTTAGGAAATATTATTTAGCCCATCTTAAAAGAGCTATTGTGGTCTATCAGTAGGAAGTGAAGCCAAGTATTGTTTCATAAGTAATATGTATACTTTTTATTTTTAAAGAGTACTTGTGAAAGTGCTTCCTTCAGCTGCATCGTTGTACCTGTTGAGAGAATAACCACAGTAAATTAAAATGAGGTGGTCAAATCATCTAATGTAAAAACTTCATCAGAAGTCTCTTGGAGGTAATCAGGAAAATATTTAAGTTGCTATAAGCGGAGAAACGTCCTGGAATGGTTTCCTTGATAAAAATCATACAATGTCATAGATCAGCTAATTTTAAAAATGACCATTAATTGATTCTGTGGTAGAGAGTATTCATTCGTCATTGTTCCTTCTCTCCTGCCCTGGACGTGATTATGTATGTGGGCTGAATATGCTTCCTTCCATGCTGACTTTGAGGTTGTCCATATGGCTTACTGTGGTCAGTGGAAAGGGGCATATGTAACAGTGTGTGAGATTTGATTGCGTTTCCTCCAACCTTCTTGCCCTTTCGTTATCTACCATGAGCTAAGCATGCCTGAAGCAGCCATCTTCCAATCTGAGTCTCAGACAGGGAAAGTCATGGAACAGAGAGACTGTTGCAGACACATCCTGCATGCTGGAGCCAAGTGCAGTTTAACTGGCCGGGAAAGCTTAATCCCATCCAGCAGAGCCACAGCTGACCTGCATATTCCTGAGCAAGAGGTAAATGTTTGCTGTTGTAAACCCTTGAGATTTTTGAGATAATTTTAGGCTTCTTTAAGCAAAATTGGACTAATATTTATGCCTAATATTTCTGCATATTTACTAGGTGCTTTATTTTTAATATCATCCTTACAAAAAAGGATCATAGTAAACTGACAGGGAAAGGGTCAAAGAAATGAAAACTTTTAGCCTATATCATGCAAATAATCAGTAATTTAATGGATATTGGAATTTGACTTGTGTGTCTGAATCCCATAGCAATATTCTTTCTCCTACTTCCCAAATAGTAAGGAAGGGTGAGGGAGGTCTTGATTACTTTTCCTTGTGACCATTGAAAACCCATGGTCAAGTATAATTCAAGTTATGATGACCATAATATATTTCAAAAAAGAGATTTTAGTGATTTGAATCAAGCGGTACATTTTAACTATAGATATGGAGGTGTGTGCAAATGCATAAATTTGGCTCTTAACGAATTATAAAATAAAAACGTACATTAAAGTTACTTTGAAAATGCAATACACGTTAGAGAATAATATGTGGCAACCATATGCAATAAGGAGAGATGAGATGAGAACATCATTTTGTTACACTTACATTAGCTCTAATAGCATTTTGTAGCTGATGCTCTTATGAAGGCTGCCAACTAACATTTTAGGTAAATGAAGAGCTAGGATGTAGAGCCTTCAGAAAGCAACCACCTCTCCTGTCAAGTAGGTAATTATAGAGGCTATGACTCCATTAGGAAAATGGAGGCCAATCAATGTAAACCCTAAGAGCTCAGATCCTTTGTAATTGATTGAGAGATTCAGTGACTTCAATGCAATTGAGTTTCAAATGTTAGAAGCCAATATTTGGCCAGGTGGCTGCCATGAATTCCAGAGGAAGTTTATGAATTTTAATGAGAGCAGTAGCTATACAATTCAAGTCACATATGTTAATACTGAATGAAATATGCAGATCAATATTGAAACTGCAACCTCGGGTACAATCAAGATTTCATTTGTTGCATTCTAATACTGATTTTTATTTCAGCGGGTATGTAATCCCGCCGAAATAAATGATCATACATGGTCTGGGGAACTCGTTAATGCAAATCACAATTGATGTTTGCAATTATAGTCTACCTCTTATTTCTGCTGAGATGAACCATTGCACAATTCAGGAGTATTTAGAATTTCTATATCAGAGGTGTCCTGTTTGTGCAAACAAGAGACATTTAGGTTTATTCATTCACTCAACAGTTCCTGCAAGGTTAATGTGAATAAGATACAGAAATTGGGGTAATTCATGATGAATCAAGCATGGTTATGGATTGTTTCCTAAAGGAGTTTAAGCATCTAATAAAGGAGGAGAGGATTTTTTTGAAATGATGGATGGTAGTGATGGTAGCACAACTTTGTAAACATAATTAACAGCACTGAATTATATATTTGAATGTGGCTAATAGGGGAAATTTTAGTTGTATGTATGTTACTAGAATACAATTAAAAAAGTGATTATAATACCTGGTTGGAAACGATATCATAAGAGAGGCACAGATAAAGCAGTAGTTCTGTCCAGTGGAAGTAATTAATCTATTATGGAGAACTAAGTAAATAATAAGAGCAGAGACTTTCACTTCTGGTAATATCACCCTAGGTAATTTTAACCAACATTCTCAACAAAGATGACAAGAACAGCTGGACAACATTAAAGAAAACATTAGTCAAAGTATAGAAGAGCCAAAACTATACTGAAGAATTACAGAGAGAAAAGCTAGGCAAAGACAGATGTCCAGAGACGTGAACCCAGCATTCAGGTTGCATTTCACCTGAAGAGATGATTAAAATGCTAAGAAGTACTTTTGATAGCCTTGTGTAACTAAGGGGACAAAAGCTGGAACCTAGGCCCAGTGAAAAGTAGGGGCCCTGGTTAAAACCCCACTTTGTGCTCTAGGTTGGGATCCCAAAAGGCTTACCCCAAGAGTAAGGATGACTGGGAAGTCAGTTTGACCCAGGCTTTACCCATTTCATAGGCCCAGAAAAGCTCAAACCCTGTAAATAGATTAAGGCAATTTTTGGTGCTATAAGGTGCCTGGCACAAGCAATTAAAAGTCCCTTCTGGAGCAAGATAATTCACTGGAACCCCGGTGACAAATACCACACAATGGATCAGCTTAAACAATAAATACTTATCTCAGGTTTAGAAGTCCTGACTTCCAAAATCAAGGTGTCAGCAAGGCCGTGCTTTCTCCCAGAGAAGTTGGTACATTCTGGTGATGACAGTCCTCTCTCCATGGCAGTTTCTCTTTCCTTGTGTCTGCTCTTCTGCTTTCTGCTGACTTCTGGCTTCCTCCTGTGGCTTTCTCTGACTGCATCAGAATTTCCTCTTTATAGGGCGTCCTGCCATGCAGATTAAGGGCCACCCTGATTTATTTTGGCCACACTGAATAGCATCTTTGAAGATCCTATAGAAAAATGAGTCCATACCTTAAATGATAATATAACCTTAAAGGTCTTATTCCTGGGCGGGCCACGGGGGCTCACTGGCAGAGTTCTCACCTGCCATGTCCAAGACTCAGGTTCAGTTCCCAGTGCCTGCCCATGTGAAAAAAAAAAAAAAGAAGTCCTATCCCTGAATGGCATCACACCTACAAGAATGTGTATTAAGATTAAGAAAGAACATGTTTTTTGCGGGGTGTATGATTCAGTCCCCAAAAGAGGTGTAAATTAAAAAAAAAAAATACAGTGGTCATCATATGATAAAGAAAAAAATGAGCTGACAAGCTAAGAGATAAGCTGATATGAATGAGACTGAGTAGAATCATCAAAGGCTTTAAAATAACAAGGCTTAATAGATACAAGGAAATAAAAGGCAAGCTTGAAAATATTTACAGAGAATTGGAAATGCTAAAAATAAACAGAGAAATTATAAAAAGAAGTAAATAAATTCTAAAATCAAATGATTGTAAAAAATTTAAGTGGAGATATTTTCTTTGAAATAATTTATTAAGCTATGTGCTTATATTTTCCTGAACTATTGTTTATGTGTTTCATGTCACAGTAAGAAATATAAAAGGCGTAAATGAGCTAATACCTAATATGTCAGAGAATAAGTTAAATTTTTGAACCTATTATTTTGTTCGATCTTTTGAGATAGGTACCATTATTATTTCACCAGACAGATGGGAAAAATAGCAGCTAAAATGGGTTTTCGTTTAAGGTTACACAGCTGGAAAATGGCAGAGTCAGGCTACCTAGAATGCTTGACTTTATCTCAGACTCTGAACTCTATACTAGTAGAGGCTTCAAGAATTGTGTCTAAGGATTATGCTCAAAGTGATACTATTGTGGCTAAACCTTCTGCTGCAGCTATTGATGCTAGTGGTTCTGGAAGGGATGATGATCCTATCCTTTGATATTATGCTCAGCCAAGAGACATTCATGGCAAATCAGTTGGGGATCCCAAAACTACCATTTCTTCTTTAGAACCTAAATGTGTCCTTGGGGTGGGGCAGGCACTGGGTCCCGACAGAAGAAAACTTCCATTTCTCTTTTCCTTCTTTGACCCTAAGTTGGAACTGGCCTCCATGTCCTATTGCTTTGTACACACATGCTTATTTTATTTCAGGAGTTTGGCTGCTTTTTTCTACCATTGGGCCTTTTATAAGATTGATCCTTTCCCTCCTAAAAAGGCCCTCATCTCTTTATGCAAATTCCTGACTCCACATCCCCTAACCAGAGCTGGGAACAAATAAAGGGATGTTGTGAGAAATAGATTTAGCCAAACTGTAGAAAACAGAGGATCTTTTATATCCTTCTCCGGGGTGATAGGCATTATTTGCCTTACAATTTTATAACTAATGTCATGCAAATGATTCTTTCAGGAAATAAAGATTTATTCAGAAGTCAATTACTGGTTCCATTTCTAGATATAATTGGCTGGTATTTTTAGTTGTCAGCTTCTCATGCTTAAAACAAAATAAATTTCTTTCATCAGATATCCTGCCACACATCATAAACAGTGAGATTCTTCTCTAACCCAAATAAGTTCCACTGATGACTGTTTGTGTCTTCTGATGACTTAATATTCAGTACTAATGTCCAGGCGCATGGGAAGACAGCATCCTACTGTGCCCACCACACATCTGAAGTCTTGCCAGCCATGCTCATCACATTACACAACGGTAGTAAAAACAAAATGGAGCATATCTGAGGTGGGATGGCTGGAATGAATATTAGGAGAAATGATCAAAGGACTGGGTATGTGTGCAGTGCAGAAGTGAGGGCAAAGGGAGCCAGGATGGGCCTCTGGGCCATGATTGGAGGAAGGGCTGGGCGGTAAGTGGAGGGAGATTGCAACTCAGAATGAGCAGATTTTAGCTGCTGTACAAATGGAGTAGTCCAGCAAGAGAAATGAATTGCCTTAGGAGCAATGAATTCTCTGTCAGTAAAGGTGTTTACATACTGAACGATAGCTGCCTGTTAGGAAGATTAGACCAGTTTGTGGACTGGTCTCAGAAATTAACAGCAACTGTTACCATAGGAAATGTGTTCAGAGCTTTTTCAACCAACACACGACTTTTCAATCACAGCCCACTTATAAGTGGAAGGTGCCTATATAAACTTTTGTGTTTCCTATTATTAGGAAACAATGGAAAGAATAATAAACTTTTTCAACTAACTGTATATAATACCACATCATTGAGCTAGGAAAGGAATATCAGGCTCTACTGAGATTCTACAATTACAGATATCATAAAACTTGAGCTCAGGAAAAAACATTGAGTCTTTTCTTTCTCTCTTTCACCCTCTTTCTCCTTCCTTCCCTCCCTCTCACTTTCCCTCTCTCCCTTGCTTCTCCTCTTATACAACAGTATCTTAAAATTTTTTGGTTAATTCTCTTGATAAATTATGTAGTTACTATGATATTCAGGGATTTGTATTCTGGGTATTGTAGTGGGAAAGAAAAGATGCTTTGGGGCACTGCCTTCTGAAAACTGGTGTTGCGCAGACAAGGCTTTCACTTACTAGAGCGTCTTTTAATAATATAAAGGTGGGCAGAGCTCCAAGCTCTCTGATTTCTGCTTTTTCTGACCTATTTGGTGCTGGAAGTTAGAGAGGATTTGGCTTTTCTAATCAGTTTTATCTCAATAATCTCTGACTTTGAAACAGCAGTAACAGAACTAACTGGGCAGAAAAAAAATTCCGCTGAGAGCCATTTCAATTTGTAAACCTTTGGTGAGCAGTTTAGCACGTGGATCTTCAACCCTGGAGGAGTCATATCAGGGTTTAATAAACCTAAGCCAAAAAGGAGACTTAGATCTGCAAGATTTTATTTGAAGGCAAAAATAAAGACAGTAGGGGAAAGTAGACCTCTGGTTTCAATTGTATAACACAAGCCATTGGTGGCTATATTTTTCAATTTAGTCATGGCTTAAAAGAGTGATAATTTCACCTTAAGTTTTAGGATTATTTTTTTTGCATTTCTCTGTGACTGAAGATCTGTGCTTCTTTACAATCTTAATCATACACCTTTGAGCGGATAGATTCTCATAATGGAAGATAATTCTCTTTTTCCAGGAGGGAAAACCACCCAGGAAAGTCAGATATGGAAATGTGAGTTCCTCTGATTATATTAAACAATTGCTGTGCTTCTCCTGATCGAAAGATCCATATTTTACATTTGTAATGTACAAAACACAAAGATTTCAGGTCAAAGTTTCTGGTGCTTTAAAATATTACTTGAGTCTAATTAACCAGTTTTTTTTTTCCTTGTGAAATTTCTACCATTTATCATCTAGCTCCAAATGTTACAAGTCCTGGAATGACTGCTTTTATACTTGGGTTTTGGGTATGTCTTTTTCTTTTTGTATGTACATTAAATAGTATAGGCAATCAGAATCTTGGCAAAGGTTTCCTCTTAAAATTATTCCCCAGAAGTGAGATATAAATGAGACAAGAGGGGAGAATGGGAAAGAGAGAGAGAAAGCAGGTGATGAAAAAATCCAAATGGAGATACTTAAGCTTTAAAAAATTAATTACTATTTTGTTACTTTTGGGGATGTATTCAGTATCATTAAATGTCTCATTGACCACAGTCATCTTTCCAAGCCTATACCTGTACGTTGTCTTAATTTTCAACATATCTGTCATCTGGGGCCTTATATTTTATAAACAATTTATTATAGAAATAATTTCCCTTGAGATAGTTTTCCCAGCTTCAAGAGTGATTAAATCCCAGGGTATTTTTTTTAAGACTCATTTATATAGATAAGGAAAGTCAAAGTGACAGGAATATATGGAAAACAATATGAAAAATTATCCTCTGTTTTAAGCACTGGATGGTTCTTTATGAAAGAAGTTTCTTGTGTTAGTGAATTTATAGCTGGCCCCCAAAAGGCTAGTCAGCACCATGTAATCACTTTAATGTTTTTAAAAATGGCTCCTTTCTATCTACAATTTGAAATAATTCCTGAAAGAGTATAATACTTCTATGACTACTATTGAGTTCCTATGATATGCCAGCAAACATGCCAAGCACTTTGCCTGAATTGCATCATTTAATCCTCATAACAATCACTTGTGGTGAATTATATTATTTTTATTTTTATAGATGTGGTCACTGCAACTTGGAGAAGCTAAGTTGCTTATGATCAAAGTGAAAGTGCTCGAACAGCCGGTACATTGAGGAACCAGAATTAAATACCAGGCTGTCTAAATTTAGAAACTGCACACTCAACTTCTCTGCTGAACAGCCCCTTAATCAGTTGTTCCATTGACCCGTTACTGGATAGTAGAAAAGTTATGTGTCACATATTTTGGTATGTGTACGCAGCATATACATGCATAAATAAAGTATCAGCTTTTTCATAATTCCTGTGAAAGCTTATATCTTCTTCCTTTGCAGCATTTTTCTTCTCTACTAGTAGGTTATGTTTATTTTTAATGAAACTAGACAAATAAATGTTGTCTTGATCTCCTTTCTGGCAATTTTTTTTTGAGGCTTAGTTCAAGACTAAAAAGAGGAATTGTTTTATATTTTCTATATGAACTTCCTATTTCCCCAGGAGCTACATCAGCTTGTTCCCATCATTGGAAGAGATTGGAAGGAAGGCTACATTAAAAATAAACAGCATTTAATTTTGAGATCACTTATGAATATGAACTAGGATTAAACTGTGCTTTGACAGGTATTTTGATGCAGGTGTATCTATCTATCTATCTATCTATCTATCTATCTATCTATCTATCTATCATCTATCTATCTAATCTGTAGTTCACATAAACATTTATTGAGGATTTTCTTCGTTCCAGGAACATTCAAGTAGCATATATCATGTTGTATTCCTTCTTCAAGAAACTCATATATATTCCTAGGCCAAGTAAATCCTGAAACCCAGAGTGGCCAGTGTCTCCAGAACATCAACTAGTTCCATCCCCTTATCCCATATTATCAACACTCCTTTTCAACATGAAAATGTTAGAATGGGCATAGCCCAGATACCTCTAAAAATTGGGAGAAGGATCAAAGGAGAAGGTGGAGTTATAACAGATAACAGAAAAGATAGGATTTAATAAATGAGTATGACTGCTGAATCATTATATTGATTTTCTTTTAATCTCCTGTGTCTTGGAGTAGATAGAAGGAAAAACTTAAAATTGTAGAACTGTAACCCATACCAAACTCTGAAATCTGTTCTCTACTACTTGTTACAATATATGTTGACATTTATTACTTTTTTGCATACCCATTACATTTCACAATAAAAAATATAAAAGTAAAATAAAAAAGAAACTCATATATTTTATATATCATCAGCTATATTTATATAATCTATGTTTATATCATCAACTATAATCTATACAAATGTACACATACTCTTAATTTTCTGGACTTTTGTTGAACATCATAAACTCAAAACTTATCATTTCATTTTCCATCCTTATATCTAATTATTGCCTTTCTATGGAATATTGTTTTCCTAACTAATATTACCCAAGCTTTCCTACCTCTCATCTCCCAAAATTTAGATGGCATTTTGCTTGAACTTCTCAGTCTTCCTTTTGTTGATTTAGCTCTTTCCTGTGCTTTTGCATTCTCTTTGAGCCTCTTCTTTCTCCTTCCCACCTTCCTCCCCAGTAACTCCTATTTATTCTTTAAGAATAAGCTTGGGAAGTTCCCCTTTCAGAGAGCCTCTACCATCTTGCCCCCATCTGCTTTTCCAAGACTAGCCTAGGTGGGTGTTCCTTCTCTAGGCTCAAGACATCCAGGTTACAGTGTCCTGGAAACATCTCCGTTGCAGCCATTCGTACACCATATGAGCTATCTGATTGCATATCTGACTCCCCTACTACTTCTTGAGTGCATACTCTGCTTTACTCCTCTCTATATTTCCAGTGCACAGCAGTGTTTGGCACATGGGGGATGTTGATAAATATTTGCTGAATTAATGCTTAAAGGCACAGCTCTCACAGCATCTGAGGCTCTTCTCTCCAGACTTCCTTTCCTGACTTTCTATGGCGGGTACAAACTGTAACACTTATTTGGGAATTATATGTTGCTCTAGGAACCTCCCTTATATTATTGCTACTTTGTCTTAAAATGTTATTCAACATTTCTCTATGTTCTCAAATATATTTTGGACTCCTTGGAAGTAAGAGAAAGATTTTACAGTTTTGGGTTTCTTCAAAGTACCCCTAATCCTTCTTTGTATATATTATCTACTTGATAGTTGGTTTACAAATTATTAAAACATTTCAAAACGCAGTGAGAAGAGTTCCCTCCAAATCACAGATTTCACTGCCATTGACTTTTTGCTCCTTATTTCTTCAAGCATTAGATATACTGTTGAACAACCAAGACTTCACAGAAGCCCTTTTTTTATTTCAAAGGAATCAGAGGAAACTGAGAGAAGGTTGAAGTTTTTTTTTTCTTAAAGAAAGATAAAATACAGTAACTGTGAAAACTTTCATTTTTTTAGGTTTAGTTTTCTAAGTTACCTTGGTAAGTAACTTTGTTCCTTGGTTACCCTCTGAAACTTTGGGTAATAGAAAGGCATATTTCTCTGTTAGAATTGTGGTGAAGAGTAAGTGAGATACTTTATGTGATGTGAGAAGCAGGGCTGACTGCAGGGTGCATCCTCAGAGAAAGGGAGCTGTTGTTACTATGGGCATTCACCATGGCAGGATCATTTGAAGGAATTCCATAGTAAAAAAGCCACTTGGAGCTCATTCACTTGTTTTATCCCATTCTTTTTACAGATAATAACAAGTAAACATATCATGCTTTCTATGTTAGGTACTATTCTAAATGCTTTACATATACCAACTCATTTAAGTCTTTAAACAATCCTATTAAGTACATTCCATTTTGATCTCCATTTTGGAGATGAAGCCAATCCTGGCTGACATCTATCACCCAGTATAATTATTAGCGGCACTTTCTTTTACATTCAACAGTGTGTCTGTGTGAATGATTAATTATATGGTCTCTGTTTGTTCTATTAAGGGGATGAATACAGTGTTCTGGGGGCTCAAAATAGGGAGAACTAACTCACTGTCCCAGGGTTCCACCAGACTGAGGCTTGTGGGATGAGAAGTAGTTTGTCAGAGAGGAGAGAAAGGCATTCAAAGGCTATAGACAGGAGTTGAGAGTACTGGATGTATCCAGAAAGAGTAAGTATATTAGGCTGCGTATAAGAATCACCTGGGGAGCTTTTGAAAATCCCCGTGCTCAGGCTACATCTCAGCGCAGTTAAATTAGAATCTCTGGTGCTGACTTTTAAAGCTCTCCAGGAGATTACATTGTGGTTTGAAAACTCTTAGATAGAGAGCCTTTGAGAGAAGGAGAAGGGGTGATGGGCAGCAGGCAGGGTTGCTAGGCAAGGCTCATGGAGGATATTGTTCATAGCCAAAGGCACTGCTTTTAGAAGCACTAGTCCTGTTACTTGTTCTGAATGAGGGGCCAGGCTCTCTGCAGAGCCTGAACCAGGCTGGGACATATGCTGAGGCCTTTTTATTACTGGTTCTTTTACGTTACGGTAGCTATATCAGCTGATAACAAACTGTATTTACAACTTCCTAAAAATGTACATTATGTCCTTCATACAGCTTGCAAAATTTCTACCCAAGACCTGGAAATCCTTTCACTGGTGATAAGGATTCCAAGGATTATCAGACATGTGAGGCAGACCATGGTTTTATATAATAAGGATGAACATGAACATATATCTCACAGCAAAATCCCTTAACAGGTACGTCTCCATAGATTTCCATGAAGGAAATTGAAGGTTAATTAGCTTTTCCTGTCTCTTGATTATTTACCAGTCTAAATGTTCAGAACGTAGAACCTGCTAATTGTCAAGACTGGTTTAATGTATAAAGTAAAATTAGAAAGTTTGAGTAATGATGTGCATACTTCCTATTGCAGAGGTATTGTCTGCCCTCCTGGAGTTACTTTATGGATGGAATTGAGCTGTCTGCCCTTCAGGATGGCACTTGGGGCAATGACTAGATAAATAATAAACTTGATTGAGCAAGAAGGCTTTACTGGCCAGGGCAAGAGGGACCCCTGCATTGGGGTCTGTGCGTTAGAGGGGTTCTGTCCTGGCTCTGCTCTTTCCATGGTTCAGCTTGTCCTCAGAGTCAAGGGAACTTGGCCACCTGGAACTTGTGCCTCACTTCTAGGACCCTGGAATTCCCGACCCAAGTGGTCCCACGTCTGCTTTCAGGGCTCACTGGACCTCTTTCTTAGCGTCCTTAGGAGAGGAACAGCCATGCTGTCAGTGGGCTTGATAGGAGGTCATCGGTTTCTAGTTGTGGGGTGTGGTGTGAGATTGGGAGAGCCAACCCTCCTTCCTTCACTTCCCAATCTGGCTCTGCCATACACTATAAGGTCACTTGCACAGGCATGCATGTAGCACTCCAACACATTTGCCCAATATTCTATGTAATGCCAAATAAAAAAACCATCTATCATCCCAGCACTGGGAGTAGATGAGACAGGTACCATGTCAAAATTTATGACTAGACCAGACCCTGCCATTGCAGAACCAGGAAGAAGGGACTGACCATATTTGTATCTTAGCACTTTCTGGTGAATCCACTAAAGAGTAGAATAAACAATAACAACAGTGGTGACGCACCACTGATGACAGCAATGAGAGGCAAAGGACTAAAAAAAGTTGAAAAGCAAATATACTAAAAGACAACCTAGGCCTTTTCACAGGCCTGTGTCACGTTAAATCAGTTTCACCTGTTTGTGCCATCTGTTGGGTTCTCAGGAAGCCAACTTTCAGGTTCATCAAATGCAGGGTTTCTCATGAAATCTAGGTTCCACTTAAATTAAGGAATTTTCTGGATAAAAAAAAAAAAAAAAAAAAAAGAGTAGAATAAAAAACCCTAAGTACCTTCCAGGAGTCAGGTACTGTATTAACCACTTTGCTGTTTTTTTTTTTTTTTTCTTTTTCATTTCATTGTTTTTCCACATGAGTATCCCCTTATTGCAGCACCATTTGCAGAATTTTTGTTCAGTTTGGTGTTTCATTTGTTTGTTTTGCTTGCTTGTTTGTTTTGGGAAGTGCATGGGCCTGGAATTGAACCCAGGTCTCCCATATGGCAGGCAAGAATTCTACCACTGAACTACCCTCGCACCTCCTAACCACTTTGCTATTGTTATGGTATTTATTCTTTGCAGCACAAGTATCATCCTGTGGCATAATTTTATTCTTGGCCTGGTGGCTTAGTCTCTTTCTCTCCCTCCCTCGCCATTTTGGCATGTCCGGTTCTTCTAAGCCTCTGAATTACAAGCCTCACCAGCGACTAGTGATGATGCAGCCTTGTCTCTCTAACCCTATTGGCCTTCTCCTTAGTCCTCCACCTACCCAACATCCTCTGCTATGGGTACACTCAGGAACAGCATCTCTATGGTCACAGTCACTCATCCGTCCTCCCTGTGTGATTGGCTACCCTCCCCTGGAGGCCACACCCTAACTCCGCCTCTCCTCAAACTGTATATAATCCAGGGCTCGTCAAGCCTCGTGGTCTTTAGCTTCTGGCGGCCCTGGTATAAGCGTCTACCAACAATAAAGCTACCTCGCTTCATGCCTTAATTAACTCGGCCTCCAGTCCTTTAGACCCGCAGCGAGGTCTCCTGCGCGCGCCCCTTGGACCCAGACCCCCGGCTCGAGCCCCTTTTCTGCGTGCGGCAGTGTCGTCTAGCAAGCAGTGAGAAGCTGAGGAGTAGAGGGTCCCCGATAGCTTAGCGGTTGGGCCAAACCGCATCATCCTTCCCATTTTAAAGTTGCAGAAATATTTGTTTGGGAAATTAAAACAACTTGCCCAGGTTTGGGTAACAAATAACAGACTTGAGATCATTGACCAAGTCTCTGCTTCCAGAGGTCATTCCATGTCTCAACTTGATTCCTCCCATCAGGGTTAAGTTATAAACAAAGGCACTGTATTAAGAAGTGGAGTTTGGCGTTTTCAAAATGACTGATTTTCAACCCCCACCCAACTGTCTTCCTTCCTCTTCTTTCTTCCTCTCCTGTCTTTTGAGTAAATCACCCTAATTATTAACTTTGTAAATGAAGCTCTAAATAAGCTATTTAAGTTTATTCCTGTTAGATGGGACAACAGATTAGAAATCCAGTGCCACCTGGGGTGGAAACGTGTTAGATTTCCATGCTAATGCCTCATGCATGTTTTATGCCTTAGATTAGTAGATAATGTGGTCATTGATCATCTTGTGTCATACGAGCTACAAACCTGCTGCTTTGAGCTAATTCTTTTAAAATCTTGTTTCCAAATCAGTATTCAAAGTCCAACCAAGGTTTCTGGTTAGGAAAAAGGTCATATTTGCTTTTGGTGTGGGTCAGAAACATTTTTCTAACTGTGCTTTTTGAAGATAATAAACAGGGCATAATATATCACTCGAGTAAGGTGTGAGAAATTGCCAAAGCAAAACGATTTCCTAAGATGTAGGCTTGCAAGTCCTTTTTGAACCCTGTCCAGTTTCTTCCTGTGCTACTTGTAAGTCAAAAAAATATTTTCAAAGTTATCAGTAGAAAACCTATTCAGTATGTATTTGAATTACCTGAGCATTTATCCCATTAAGTAGGAAATTGAGGACAATTTTACTTCAAGTTACTGCCATTAGTGAGGGGTCTAGTTCGAATTCTGATGCCTTTACTAGTAAGTGTGTGACCTTAAACAAGATTCTTATCATCTCTGAGTTGCAGTTTCTTTATCAGAAACATGGTGCTCAAGATAGCACCTACCTCACAGGATGGCAATGAGGAGCGACTGAGGCAGTGAGTATGAATCATCCAGTAACATGCCAAGTACATAGTAAATACTCATCTAAGCATTTGTGATTATTGGATCCTTTTTCCACTTAGAAAGTTATTTTGGCTAAAGATGTGACAAAGAGAAAAAATCACTGATGAAATGGAGTGGCCGTAGCTTACCTCTCCTCTTTCCTGGGTAGGGCAGTGACAGACCACAGCTCGCTCCCTCTTATGCACTGGAATGCCTATAGCAGGGTTGACAGGAAATTACGTTTACTGTTCAAGAAGGACCTTTTCAGCCTCTCCAGAATCTAAACTAATTCAGTGATGGGAAGAGGAATAAGGGACACAGAACAACTCCGCCCCCAGGAACATCACCCCCGTTGCCTGGAAGAAGGGCTGGTTCAAATTATGTTTCGCGCAGTTGGCCGTGGAGAGTTATGGCTCATCTCTCTGCCATGAGTGTTAAGGGAAAGGGCTGAAAGTTGACCAAAGTCCCTCCTCTTCACTGCTTCCTCAAAGTCCTCCTCCTTCGATACATATGTGCCTGTAAATCTGGCATTGAGTGCATTTCTAAATAGAATGGACATGAATAGCCATCTTTTGTATTTCTGGGGAGTTTCTCCAGGAGCAGTCATGGGATCCTGGGCTGCCCTGGTGCTGGCAGAGAGCAGGCAGGGCATGCTGGGCTCTGTACTTGGTGGGCAGCTCTCTCTCCCGCAGCTGCATCTCAACAGCAGAGGGAACTTTAGGAAGGCGTATGAGGCTTTGAAGGATTTCTCTGTCTGCCCATAACCTCATGAGCTTGAGGCAGAAGAGCAGAAGTTTTTTTGATCAGGGAATATTTAGTTCAATAAGACAGTTCCTGAAGTACATCAGAACCAGCCATGACTAGTGAGAGGGTCTGGGGATCTGACATTAGACAATTTTGTCTGAAAGTGTTTGCTGGACAATGTTTCCTATAAAGGTTTATTGTTTGTTTGTTTGCTTGTTGGGAGGAATGGGATGAAGCTAGGTCACTAAATCCACAAACCTATCACAGAATTCAGTTAATTAGATTGCTCTTTCCCTTTGTGAACCTTTGCAACGCACTTTGAATTACAATAGCATGTTTCAAAGGCAGTTGCAGGATGGTTTCCTCACTGAATAGCCAAGGTTTTCCTCACTCATTCTACTTCTATACATGGAGAGTACATAGCTTTAAATATACAAATACATATATGTTCATTAAGTAAAGACCAGATAAATAATTTCATATTTCGTTGAGAACATGTCTGTTTGGCAATTTTGTCTTCCTATTGAATGTATAGTTAGAGATCTTTCTAACTAATACAATATACCTTTCACATTTAGAAATGCTACCTAAGCTCTTAGTACAATGCTGAGAACATGGTACATTAGCACATTGATAAATGAGCAAGGTTGGACCTCAATAAAAACAAGTGTAGGGCATTAAATTTAAGAATGAAGAAATATGCAGAGATTCAAGATGGTAACGGGCTGGCAGTTCATAGAGTTGAGGAAAATGCTCTAGAAATGTTAGACTACAAACATATATCAGAGTAAAACTAAGGTTAAGCTAATTATTAGGAAAAATATGGAAATTGCTTCCTGTACTCAAGGAGGGGTTAACAGTCTGAAGGAATGTTAGAGGTGCAAAGGCTCTCAAGACAGACCACTGGGTGTGAATCCTTTGGTAGATTGAGTTATGTACCTCAAAAAGACATGTTATTAATCTTAATCCATGTTCCTGTGGGTGTGAACCCATTTGCAAAGAGGACCCTTGGAAGATTATTTTCAGTGAAGGTGTGGACTCGTGAATAGGATCTTCTGATATCCTATTTAGGTGTGGCCCAATTGAAAAAGGGTGCTTCATAATCCATACTACTGGAAGACTTATTAAGAAAGAAAATTTGGGCATAGAGAAAGCCATCAGTAGGAGAACAAAAATATCACCATGTGGTGGAGGCCGAAATGTAAGCTAAGGAACCCCAAAGATCATGGAAAATCAGCACCAGAATGCTGTAGAGTTTAAGAAGAAGGCACAGTCTTGCAGGTGTCTTGATTTTGGATTTCTAGGCTCTGAAACCATGAGACAGTAAATTCTTGTTTAAGTCAACCCACTGTATGGTATTTGTTATAATAGCTCTGACGAACTAAGACAAGTCCTGAGATTGCATTTTCTACCTGTGAAATACAGGGCGAGTTGCTTATTTTCCTCATCTATAAAATAGGCATAATAATAATAATAATATTTGCCTCCTAGGGTTGTTAGGAAGATTGAAAGAAGTGGCTCATATCAAGGGACCTTGCCCTTGATAATGCAGTAAGCACTTAAATATGGGAGCTCACTATTATTTCCATCAGTTCAGGAGCATAATAAAACTTTTAACTAAGGATATTGCCTTAATTTACCAGAGCTGCTATAATAAATACCACAAGTTGGTGGCTTCAGCAATAGGAATTTATTGTCTCATAGTTTTGTAGGCTAGAAGTCCAAATTCAAGATGTTGGCAGGATTTCTCTGAAATTTATCACATTCTAGTGGTGGATGGCTGGCAGTCAATAACTCAATCTCCTCCTCCATCACATGATGCTCTCTCTTCTGTCTCCATTGTCTTCTGTCTGAATTTCCTCAGCTTATAATGACTTCAGTCATATGGATTAAGGTCTGCCCTGATTCAATTTGGCCTCATCCAAATAGAAACTTTGAAGATCATGTATACAAATGAGCTCCCCTCCACAGGACTGGGGAGTTAGAATTTCAATATATATATATATATATTTTTTATATATTTTGGGGAACATGATTCAACTTTCACAGACATCTTGGTAAGCCTTGTGTGCTCTTCTTAAGTCAACTGACCTTTAATAGGAGAGCTCAAGAAAGTTAGATAGATAGTAGAGGATCTGTAGGGGCTAACTTAAGAAATAAAGTTCAGAAATCAAAGCAGAGAACATTTGGGTGGGGATAATGGTATCTATAATAGCCTATAGATTATCATGTTGGATTTCTATCTCACCTGCAGATCCTACACTGGCACTATATCTCATTTAGCTAGGTGTTCTGTTCCGTGTCCTAGTGCCTTTCTTGGGCCCAGCTTCTGTTTTGGTGTCATAGCCAAGACTGTGAGATTGGTCCCTCTTCCCCATTTTCTAGTAAGTCTTGAAAATAATAAAGATAATATACTTATCAAATTGGAGGATAGCAGTGCTCTTAGAGGAAGAGACAGTATTCTGGGTCACCGCATAAAGATTCAGAGGTCACAACTAATTTAGAAGATAAAATTTGCTAAACATAAATGAACAGTCCATCACTTACATCAAAATAAAGTCAACTCTTCAAGCACAGGCTGGAAAAATTTGACTCAGTAATCTAGAAAATTGTCTTACTTTCAATGTCAAGACAGGACAGTAATATGACTTGCTGTTTGATGTATTCCATACTACAGTTGACTGTTACCATGCATATAGGATTTGGACTGAACTTCTCTCATTCCCAGAATTAAAAAGACGTTCACTGATATTGAAAGACTAAGCAGCTCACTTACTAGGGAAGTGGCATACTCCTAAATATTGGTATTGAAGTGTATGTACAAAATTGAGGCCGTATGTTTTGTCATAATCAACTCATTTAATCAAAGCAGCCCTATAAAGCACATACTCGTATCATCATTATAGTATGTATTTCATGAACCTGCTGGTTGCTTTCAAAAAAAGTTAAAGAGATAGTGTTCAACAAGAAATTTAAGGTCTTCTTGTTTACTTCTCAGGATAAGAGAGGCTAGAGTTCTAGTGCAATTTGTAATGGTCAGAGCACATTTGAAATATTGTTCTGTTTTGGTGGTACAACATAAAATAGTTGTTGACCAACAGTTGTGGTCTGTAGAAGGCAACTGGAATGTGGTGAGGCCAGAGACTATGTCATGAGAAAGAGTTGGAGGAACTGAAAAGTGTTTAGTTTGGAAGAAAAGATGCCTTGGGGGAAATATGGTGGCTCTTTTCATATATTCGAAAGTCAGTAGGTATTTGAAGGATTGAGCCAGAATCAAGAGGTATAAGGATCAGTTATACCCATTTGATATGAGGAAGAACTTCCTAAATTCCTTTGGAGATGTCTGAATGGTTATGGGTGGCCTAGAGAGAAAACGAGTGTCCCTTCTTCAGAATTGCTTAAGCAAAGGTTGCCTAACAACAGATGCTGAGAGGCTTCAAGTGCAACAAATAAGCATGGGCATTTCTACTGGAGTGCTACGTGCTCTTTTCACTGTATCTCTGCCACTTAATAGCTGGAAGATCTTGAAGAAGTTACTCTATAACTCTGAGTCTCAGCACCTATCTCATAAATACCTTTGAATGTTCATAGATATAAAAGCAATGCTTAATGAGAACTAAGCAAATGTTAGCATTACTTACATAAAGCAATGCATAGTAAGAACTAAGCAAATGTTCACATTACTTATGATTTTTATTTAGGAATGCTAAAGAGAAGATTTCTGTAAGGAGTAAAAGGTTTTGTGAGATCTCTTTCCCCTTTTATTATTATAATTACTGGTAATGATACAGTCAAACTGTGCTAATTTTGTAAGTGGGTCATTGAGTCAATAAATCACCAGATATCCCCAAATAGTGTCAATATGACATCTCACTTTGCCACTATAAATACTGCCCTAGAACAAATGGAGATACACAGATAGATGAAAAGATGACATACATTTTATAAGGCTGATACATTGACAGCTGTTCTGAAGAGACTGGCTTAAATGTTAATTTTAGCAATTTCTAGTGCCTGCTCCATCTATGAGAGATAGTGTATATAAACAAGGTGTTTTATGTGAATTCTTGAGAATGTTTTCTTAAATTTCATATGAATAAACCAGGAATATTGTTAGCACTATAATTTGAACTAAATAAACTGCAAAAGGTTTATTATTCACTGGAATGCATTTACCCTGCTAATGCAATATTGTAACCTTTCTTTTTTTTTTTTTTTTACTACATGTTGATAGTTTAGCAGTCACCATTAAATGCTATTAATGAAATGGTACAACTAATAGATCTCATTTGTAGTACTCTATGGTTTCCTTCAACATTTTATTAGTAAAGTTGAAAAATGTGATGATGACAAAAGGAGTAGAAAACAAAAGCAATTATTGGGCTCAGTATAAATGATTGAAAAGTTGAATTGGGTGCTCTCAGCCAAAGCAAAAGGAGGTTTGAAACAGTGCCGGGTACCCTGCTCTATAGCAACTTAATGAGTACTGGTTGATCAAGAAGCAATTCCATTGACAGTTGCATTCCTTCAAATTAAAATTCTTGTTCAAGCTGTGTCTATACAGTTAAAGCAATAAAGATAATTGATATTCGGTAAATTAAGTAAAAAGGAAAAAGAAAGAGAACATGAATAAATTAGCTTTCTTCTCCAGTTTAGCCAGTAGTGGAAGATTTATCTCTGAATCTATAGTTGGATAATTTCTATAGTTGAATAATTTCCACAATTTTTCTATTTTATTTTGTTTGTGTAAAAGGAGATGGTGTGATCCCAATGTATAATAGGTAGGAATATAGGGAGCTTTCAGATATTTCCCAGAATAAAATTCTGTTTTGAGTAATAAATGTATCCCCATTAAAAAAAATAATTGGGACAAATCTAGAGTCCTGCATTTACGTCTAAAAAAATGGTTTGAAAGGATTATGCGCACACAGAAAAGCCGCGTTTTAATCTTAATCCACCTTGTGGAGGCAGCTGTTTCTTTTAATCCCTGTTCAGTAGTGTATCTTTGCAGGGTGTGACACATCCAATTTTGGGTATTAACCTTTGATTAGAGGGAGATGTGACTCCACCCATTGTAGGTAGGTCTTAATTAGTTTACCGGAATCCTTTAAAAGATGAAACATTTTGGAAAAAGCTTCAGAGCCTTGAGAGGCACGAGAGCCCATGCAGCCAGAAACCTTTGGCGATGAAGAAGGAAAACACCCTCGGGGCAGCTTCAGGAAACAAGAAGCCGGGAAAGAAAGCTAGCAGATGTTGCCGTGTTTGCCATGTGCCTTTCTAGTAGAGAAAGAAACTCTGAACTCCATCCACCTTTCTTAAGTGAAAGTAACCTCTTGTTGGTGCCTTAATTTGGGCATTTTTATAGACTTGCTTTAATTGGGACATTTTTATGGCCTTAGAACTGTAAACTAGCAACCTATTAAATTTCCCTTTTAAAATACCATTCCAGTTCTGGTATATCACATCCTGGCAGCTAGCAAACTAGAACACCCTACAATTACAGAGTAGAGGAAATATGACTTCATGAGTATAAGTAAAAATGTTAGGGGATTTCCTCAAAAGAGCACTCAGTGTTAGTCAATGATATGATTAAACCTACCAAAGAACAAACACATGCTCCTGTGGCCCTAGTATTCAAAACTGGTTAGAGAATGGCTGAAATTACTGGGTCACATTGTAAAAAGTACATTTTATGAAATAAATTGACTAATGGAGTGGTTGATCAGAATGGGGAGGAATTCAAAATTATATCAGATGAGTAATCATGGGAAAAACTTAAAAATGGGTAGACAATCAGGTCTATAGTCAAGTATTTCAAGGCTATCATAAAGAATATGGGGAGGATTCATCTCGAATACTTTCTCCAAGGATAGCAGGAAAGGTATATTTGTGAAAACCATAAAAAGTATAAGGAAAAAATATGAATAGACACTGTGATGTGCTGCCTTTCTAGTGACAGATTCAATATCTGTTTTTTTTAAATAAAAATCTGGCTAGCATTTTACAGGAATTCTATAGAAGGTATTCAAGTCTAGAATGAGTAGTTGAGCAAGATTATGTTATGAGTCTGTGAGTTAAATTATCAAATTTTCTATCATGCTGCTATTATCTCAGAGAATCGAAGAGCTATTGATATACAATACTTAAACAGTTTGAATTTTTTAAAATGAGAAATTCTATAAATATAGAAAATTTAATTTTCATAGGAGTTCAGTGAAAAAAAGATAAGCAAAATATGTTTAATTTTGTGTGCAGATAATGTAATAAAAACAGAAACCCATTCACTAATTAAAATTCTAGTGAGCTGTTTTCATGTGGGCTCTCTGCCCCTTTCTACCAAACATCCCTCAGAAAAATCACACTATTATTCACTGTTAAGAATGTAAGCATCATCAAATAATGAAGTTTATGGTCATGAAAGTGAATATTGATTTGTGTAATTTGGGGAAGAAAAAAGGGAGGTAGGTAGAAGCTCATGGAACTCATTCCAAAATTTTCATAAAACAATCACAGTGTACACATAGAAGACGATGTATGTGTCAAGTCTGGATGCTGAAGATGAAAAGCAATCATATACCAAAAACTGGTATAAATTTCTGCAAGTAAGACAGCAGAATAATTTAATGCTGTGCTTGTTACTGTGTTTTCCTCTGGAATTGCTTTGCTTCATGCGTCTATGCTTTTTAAAATGGGTTGCAGCAAACTGGATGCATTTTAATATCGTATAATCCCTACACCTAAATTACTTTCTTATTGAGAAATTTGATCCAAATTCCTTTTTCTTTTGTCTTTATACCACTGACTTGAGAGAGCAAGGATTCACCTAAAAGTGCTGCAGTGAACAGAATCCTTTCACTCTTCCCTGACCATGTGCTGAAGTTCTTCTGGCCTCTCTGTGTGGCCCATCCTTTGTGTTTTGTATTGAAAAATTTGCTATCATGAAGTATCAGACAGCTTGTATACCTACTTGGAAATTCAGATTTTAAAAGTAAAATCAGTATTTACTGTTGACAAGTCCCAAGAAAGTGGGTATTTTAAATATTGCCTGATGTGAGGTATGGCATAAAATTCATAATGAAGATAGTTCTGATCTACCTATTATAAGCACTATATGGCTATGTTCGGAAATGATCTGATTTTTGAGCATTCAAACACGTCTTAAAATATCTCATCTCAAAAATAAAATCCAGCAACATAAAGAAACATTTGAAAACAAGTGAATTGCTACAGTTCTGCGTAATTGCTACATTGCTATAAACCCTACAGTTGTAATGTAAATGTAAAGTTAACTGCATTAGAGATAAGTTTAAGAAAAAATATGAAGCTTACATGTATGTATTCAGGCAATACTTAAGCATGAAGAATTGGGCTTTCATGAAATTATCTTTTTTGTGTGGTTTTGTCTCCTTCTCATTTGCAGTCAGGACCAATTTTGATTTTTTTCTCTCTCTTTTCAATCAATTTTGTAAGGGATGATCAATTCAAAAATATTCCAAAGAATTATCTTTTGATTTTATTGATTGTTTCTGTCGTACTTTTCTTATTCTCTTGTTACTGCTCTTCTGCCCTTCATTTTCTTTCTTTAAGTATGATGTTTGCAGATCGTTATGTGTCAGCCTCTTTCCTATTCTACTGTACACATTTAAAGCTACACATTTCCCTCCCAGCCCTGTTTTAGCTGTATCTCCCCGTATTAGTATGCCCTACCTTCATCGTCATTTGTTTCAAACTATTTTCTAATATCCATTGTTACTCTTCCTTTTATCCATTATGTAGAAGAATATTAGTTAAGTTTCTAGTTATCTTTTTGTTAGGCTAGCTGATTTCACTGTGACGGGAGAATATACATAGATGATTTCAATCTTATAAACTTTGTTGAGGCTTTCTTTATGGCCTCAAATATGGTCAATTTTGGTAAATATTTCATATGAATTTGAATAGGATATGAAGTTGTTGACGTGCCATGACTTTTCTCTATTCATGCCAATTTTTTTGTACTTCCAACTTTTTTGTATCTTCATATTTGAGGTATGTCTCTTGTAACTTCCCTATTTAAATCATCTATGGGTCTGCTTCTACTGTGTTTCCACCCCCCACCACACTCTCTTTGGTATTGGGGGGAAATATGCCTGTATTTTCATATGCCCAGTAATTTTTTATTACATGTTGGCAACCGTGTACAATCTGTAGAGGTATCAAATGATATTCTTTACTGAAAGAGATGATTTACCCCTTCTTTTGCCAGATACAGAAGAAGGGAGTGGGTGATGATCACCTTAACCCAACCAGGGCTGAATTGTGTTGGGGCTGGGTTGTAGTTTTGGTAAAACTCACTGTACCACTGGTTATACCAAGTTCTTGGGAATACATCTGTCAATTCCAGACGTAGCAGATTTTTGTGTCCTCAGCACCAAGAAGCAACAGAAATGTCTCTTCTGCTTTTCAGAGTTTTCCACCTTGGCATTTTAGCTTCCATTGTTGTGTGGTCTCATGATTTGGCACATGTCTTGAGGGAGAGACTGGAAGCATGTTTGAGGCAGCTCAAGACACCAATTTTGCCACTCTATACCTGTGCAATCACCAAATCTCTGCTGTTTTTTTTTTTGTTCTGTAGTGGCTCTCAGTCAGGACCAAATCTGGATTCCAATCCTCTAGTCCAGGCCAAGAACTGACTAATGCTTCCAAGGAAAAGGCTCAAATCCTCAGCTCACCTCAGAAGGTTTCCTCTCTGCAATTTTATTTCTCTGATTCCTTGTTGTTTCTACACTTTGTGATTTAAAACTATGATTCTTGTAAATTACTTGGCTTTTCAGTATTTCTCATTGGAATGTTCGCCTGTAGAAAATTACTTCATCATACTTAAAAGCAGAAATATGTGTCTGTTTCAAAATAAGAAGGTAGGTGCATATTTTCCCCTCCATATTATATAAGCAAAATAATTAAGTTGAAGCCCAGATATTTGCTTAGGCCAAATTAAGCTTGCTTCTTTTCTGGCTGTCATGCAACATTCTAAATCAAGAAATCTGTTTTATTTTATCTTATTTATTTTTTCTTTTTTTGCCAAGGATCTGCTTTGTTTGCCTTATGACCTGCACTAGGACTCTTCTGCCTTGCATCCTTTCCCATCAAAATTTGCCTGACCTATACTTCTTCCTTTAGGATCCCAAGAGTGAATTGGCTAATTACTTCAAAGAATTAGTTACAACCAAAGAGTTGGTGGTTTATAACTTGCTATATCAAAATAACATTTGTATTTTAATGGTTTTGTCCAGAAAGGCATATAATGAGAGTGGCACAGTAGATGAAATACATAGGGAAGAGCAGTCTTTTTTTTTTTTTAAATCTTCCTTATCACCAGTCATATAATGTAAATACTATGAAGTTCACATTGCTTTTGTTCATCAATCCATTAATTCATCAAACATTTATTAAGCACCTGCTATTTACAAGACCCTTTGATGGCCAATACAGGAAATACAGACATAAGTAAGATAGATCCTTTCTCTTAAGAGTATCATGGTCTAGTAAAAAAGATAAAACAAATATACAAATAATTTTAGTCCAAGATGGAATTGGATAAGAATCATAGAAGAAGGAAGAAAATAAAGTAGTGTGGGCATATAGAGAAAGAGATGTCTTCTCAATCAAATTGATTAAAGATTCCTTAATGGACAAAGTGGCTTTTCAGTTGGCTTTTGAAAGATGGGTGAGATTTCTAGTGAGGATGCATACAGAGGTAGGAAGGACTTTTGAGAGAGAGAATATCATAAGCAAAGGCAAAAAATATGGGAAATATGGGGAGAAGTTCTCATATGGGCTGTAGTTTCCATTAAGGAAAGAGGGGAAGATCAGTGACCTTTAAGTGGTTTCTCCTGAAGCACTGAAGATTGAATCCTTGGTTATATGTAGTGATTAGGTTAACCTAAACTGCTGTTGAATAGCAATAAGAACTGTGCTGTGAACTGAAGATGTATCAGCACTTGACATTTCAGTGCTCACTGTCTAGTGAGATTCTATTAAACCATTTTATTTTATTTACTATAAAGTGAAGTGGGAAAAAGTGCTAACAGAAATGTGTAGAAAACATTATTCTCTCAAGTAGTCCTTGTTGCCCATAGAGTTTCCCTCCAATTTTCAAACCATAGAAATCATCATAAAATTTTTTTCAGCCTTCTGCAAGTAATCTGTCTGATTTTATCAATACCGCTATCCAGATGAAATAATTTAGACCAAGATACTCATTTTTTGATAACTAAACTTTACTGATTTCTCTCTCCCTCCCCCTCTCCCTCTTTCCATTCCTCTCACCATTTCTCCTTTCCTCTCTCTCTCCATTCCTCCCTCTCTTCTTTCCTTCCTTCAACTAATATTCATTGAGCAGCCCAACCTGCCAGGACTGTGTTAGAGGTTGAGGAGTCAGCAGTGCTGGAGGCACAGTCCTGTTCTCTGGTGACATCAGTGTAGATAAAGCAGGTTGGTGTTTTATACCAAAGAGAGCAGCAAATATACATGGATCAAACATTCATTCTCTTCAAGTAACTGAAGCCTGGCTCCAGGGCCTGTACAGAGTGTAGATAGTTTCTTTGCAAGTGGACTGACTTTCTTTCTCTAAATTGGCCTATTTCTGTAATAGCCAACAACAAGGAGGATGTATAAAAATAAAATCTCCACACCACTTATCTAGAGCATAAGGCTTATTATCAAGTGCAGCCATCTGATATTTCCTCCTGTCTGAACTCGACTTCTCCCTATGTCCACCTACAACTCAGATGTAGTTAAAATCCGGAATCCATCATAGTGACTTCATTTGGAATAGCAGAATAGCTGGAAACAACCCAGATGTCATCAGCAAGTAAATAGAAAACTGAATTGTGTTATTTTTACGCAATGGAGTAAAAAGCATAAAAAGAATGAAGTCTTATTACATGCAAAAATGTGGATGAATTTTTAAATAATTATGCCGAGTGAAGGAAACCATAAAAATAAGAAAGCATACCAAATGATTTCATTTATATAAAACTCCACAAAGTGCAAACTAACCTATAGTAAAAGAGAACAGATCAGTGATTGCCTGATGCATGTGAGGAGGGGCAGAAGAGATCACAAGAGAGTATGAGAAAAGTTTGGGGGCAGATGAATATGTTTGCTTCCTGGCAGTGGTGGTGATATTTTCATTAGTGTAAGCCTATGTCAAAATGTATGAAATTGTGCACTTGAAATAGGTGCAGTTTTTTGAATGTCTATACCTCAATAAAGTTGCTAAAAACAAGATAGCCTCTTTATTATAATTTATTTAATCTCCAATTCCCCAATAGACTTAGGGACATGGCACTAGTGATATTCTTTCTCTTGTTCAGTGATACCCCTCTGGTGCTTGGTCCAAGGTGGGCATTCAGTAAATGCTCATTGAATGAATAAATAAGTGGTTAAGATATTACCTATATAGTAAGTTGGCCTTGTTTTAATTCATGTTAAAATGTTGATCAGGTTATAATCTTAGTCATTAATCATATTAATATTCTTGCTATAATGCCAACCATAATATTAATGCCCTTAAAGTATTTATTTATTTATTTTTTACACAAGCAGACACCGGGAATCAAACCTGGGTCTCCCCCATTGCAGGCAGGCGAGAACTCTGCCTGCTGAGCCACCGTGGCCCACACTGAAGTATTTTTTTTAAGGCAACTCCGTTCCAAACCTAAAATGAGCCCAAACTCACCTACCAATTTTAATAGGAATTCATGTTAGAAATGAAAGTCACAAAAAGTTAGTAAACATCAAAAGGCAGCTAAACATCTTGCTTGTACTCTTTAGAGGTCAGTTAGCTTTTAATGGAATCCTGAAGTGTAGGCTCCCATGTGGATAGGTGGATTAATGCTATAATGAAATTCTTAACTTCTGCTTTGCCAAATGCTTATAACTACAAATGATGTCCAACATGTAAGTGTGGAGAGTGATTTCACTTTCCTAGGCCTATGATTTTAGTCTCTGAATGGTGATATGAGTCAAAAGTCAGTGAAGAGTCTCTATGCATCCCTTTCAATTGCTTTCAGTGTCATCATTTATAACATGATTTTCTTTAGCTTAGAGATTGGTAGTGATTCAGAAGTCCCCTCTACAAAAATTTCAACTCTGAGCCATTTGAGAAATTATGAGGGATTTAAATTTGGGGATTTAACCCCCAAGTTTAAATCTTGGAAACTGGTTTATCATTTCCTTCCCAGGACCCTCACCAGCAATACCATCAGGCTTTAAAATTGTCAGAACCTACGTTATGACACTCCCATAAACAGCCTTCTATATAAATGTAAACACCAAGGCGGGATTGCCTCGAACTTCACAGCTCTTACTCTTTAACAGTGTTTTATATTCTTGATACTTATTCATTTCGCTGATTCCCTACTGCAATATACATTTTACCTGCCAGTTTCCCTTGCCTTAAAATAGTTGTTCAAGCAGCTGCAGATGTTCTCTATGACAATTGCTTTTGTGATTTACTCAAAATCCTGACAATTTTTAGATCTGGAAAAATAAAAAGCCTAAGATCTCTGGGGATATCACTGTTCAAGATCATATTTAATCTTCCTGAACTGTCTTCCCTCAGTACTGTTCTGTTTTAGCACAGTGCTGCAGTACAAGAGTTGTAAGAGACATCCTCTGCTGTTCCCCTCCTTCGGAGAGGCGATATTCTGAAGGCTGTTTCATTTATTTCACTTGATGCCCAATAATGTCTCAAAATTATCTCAGTGCATTCAGCAAGAATAATAGATACTCCCTCAACTTTCGGATGTAATTTATTCCCTTACATTTTAGTTCTAAATGAACAAATCTGTTGACCATTGGAGGATTAAAAAAAATAATAAGTGGTCACTAATACTAGCCTGTCTTTGGTTGACAGCAAAAAACTGAGGAAATTAGGAAGGAATAGAAGGCCCAGGATCTTGAACGTCTAAATTTATTGTAAATATAGTAGTGGGGACTCCTAAATTCATGGAGACTGTCAGTTTGGTATTGTAATACTTCAGCAACAACAAAAAATGGCATTGTCTGACTAAAAAAGTCATCAGTTCCAAAGACAAATTAGTGAAGAAAAAGTCCGTTATGACTTGGTGAAAAGTCTGCAGTACCTAGATGTCAGACATTTGACATTAGTGCAAAAAAAATTGAAAAAAAAAATGATCCAAACAAGTCTAGTGTGCATCCCTATTTATATAAAAATAGAATTTTTTTTTGTATTTCTTAAATTGTTTGTGGATTCCTCTTCCTTATAGATTAGGAGAGTTTAGCAACTCTTTTAAGATACTTCTCTTAACTCCTATAAAACATAATTCTTACTGGGTATAGTTGCCCGAAAAATCTGGTAAAAACAATACCTACAATTTTTCTAAGTGCTTTACATATTTCATTTTTCTAACAGCAACAACAAAAACCCTATAGCATTTATATTACAGTGGCCCTCATTTAATGTATGAGGAAACTGAAGCTTAGAAGATTGAAAACACTAAGGATTCATGCCTATAAAGAAAACCCGGGTAAGCTCAGGTATGTATGCACAAAAACCTGTATCCTTCCCAGCTACAATGCTTCATGGATGCTGCAGAAGAGGAAATGGAGGGCTCCCTTCCCAGTCTGGATGTCTACCTTTAAGTAGGCCATGAAACTATGGTTTAGTTATGAGTTCAACATTGAATTGGGGATGAAGGTATTGTGGTAGATTTATTGTTGTGTTTCCTGGTTTAGTTGTGAACAAGAATAACCTGGGCATCTTTGGAAAAATAATACTCAGCTCATGTTTGGAGATGATGATTCATTAGGCCTAATGCCCAAAGGGTGGGGGGGGGGGAGGGGCTTTGTAATTTTCCCCAGGTGGTTCTCATGTACACTCAGATTGGGAGTCATTGGGTTACATTGTTTCTGTAGCGTTTTAGTTTGCTAATGCTGCCAGAACGCAATATACCAGAAATGGAAAGGCTTTCATAAAGGGAATTTATTTAGTTACAAAGTTATGTTCTTCAGAGTAAAGGCAGGTAGGTAACTTTCATCTTAGTTCTTCTGTAACATGGGAAGGCACATGGGGATGTTTGCTGGTCTTCCCTCTTGGCTTCTGGGTTCAAACGTTCCTTTCTGCATTTCCAAACATCTGGATCTGAGCTGCTGAGCTCTCTTCTGACTTCTCTCTTCTAAGCTCCAGCTAATTAAATTGTCACTCATTGCTGAAGGCACTCCTCTTACCTGAAGCGGATGTAATCAACTATAAATGAATTTTGCATGCTGATGATTCAAGTCCACATCAACAGAACAACTGGTCACCATTACCGGACCAAGTTGATACCTAAACCTAACTACTACCTGTGTTACCATTTAAACTTGTGATTTCATCAGTGTGACATGAACGATTCTACAAGTAGACCTCATCTCCTCAATTCTGTACCCTTACCACCAATTTTCCAACCTCAGAAAAGCATTCCTTTGTCATACAGCCCTTTCTCCTATTTAAAAGCAGAAATTTGGGAGAGTCCCATTTTGAGCCTGATCAGTTGTTTATAATTTGGAGAGGCAATGGAGTCCCTGAATGAGAGCACTAATTAGGAGTCAGAAACCAGAGGTCTAGTCTCTTCTACCATTCTCTTTCTCTATCACAAATTGACCTCGTTTTATTCACCCTTTCACATCCAATACTTCTCAAACAATTTGAATAGTAAATTCTCAATATTGTTTTTCATTTCTGTGAAATTGACAAATTAAAACCTACCGTCATCAACATTCACTCACTTATTCAGTAAACAAGCATTTTTTGTAGAATTAAAAATTATTTTATTTTGAACTGATTCTTACATGGTATCAAAAGACGTTTCTAGTGTTCTGATTTTTGCCTCTATCAGAAAATGTTACAGGCTACAGGTAATTATTTTATTTTTTTACTTTTTTAAAAGTATTTTTATTGAGAAATCTTCACACACATACAGTCCAATCCTATTATAAAATCAGTGATTCACAATATCATCACATAGTTGTGTATTCATCACCATGAACATTTTCAGAACATTTGTATCACTCCATAAAAAGCAATATAAAGGAAAAAGAAAATACTCATAGATCTTATACCACTTACCTTCCCTCTCATTGACCACTAGTATTTCAATCCACCCAATTTTTTGCTGTTTATTCCCCTTATTACCCCTGTTATTTATTTACTTTTTATCCTTTTTACTCATCTGTCCATACCCTGGATAAAAAGAGCATTAGGCACAGGTTTTCACAATCACATAATACATCGTAAAAGCTATATAGTTATACAATCGTCCTCAAGAATTAAGGCTGCTGGAACACAGTTCAACAGTTTCATGTATTCGCTCTAGCCATGCTAATATATCATAAATTAAAAAAGAATATCTATATAATGCATAAAAATAACCTCCAGGATAACCTCTAGAAACTCTATTTGAAATCTCTTAGCCACTGAAACTTTATTTTGTCTCCTTTCTCTCTTCCCTTTTTTGGTCAAGAAGGCTCTCTCAATCCCCTGATGCCGGGTCCTGGCTCATCTCCTGGAGTTAGGTCCCACTTTGCCAGGGAGATTTACACTCCTGGAATTCACTTCCCTTGTAGTGGGGAGGGAGATGAGTTCACCTACTGCGTTGGTTTAGAGAGAGGCCACATCTGTACAACAAAGGAGGTTCTCTGGGTGTGACTCTTAGGCATAATTATCAGTAGGATTAGCTTCTCCTTTGCAGGAATAAGCTTCACAGGAGTGAGCCCCAAGTTTGAGGACTCAGCTTATTGAATTATTTGTCCCCACTGCTTGTGAGAATATAAGGAATTCTTTAAATGGGGAAGTTGAATATTTCCTTCTTTCTCCCCAGTCCTCCAAAGGGACTTTGCAAATACTTTCTTATTTTGCCCAAATGACACTGGGATATATCAGGGCATCAAACTAACCTGTACAAACCAACAAGATCTCATGCCCCATTCAAGATTCCATGTCATTATGGTGTTCAAGTAAATTGACCATACAAGTTAAATTAGATAATGTGCTAATCAAATATATATTTTGCCCCAAGCAAACATGTTTTCTTTTGGTCTCACACAGAGATTGGAGTTTTAAAATATGGGCCAGGGTGGGCCACAGTGGCTCAGCAGGCAGAGTTCTCACCTGCGATGCCAGAGACCCAGGTTCGATTTCCAGTGCCTGCCCATGCAAAAAAAAGGGCCATATCATCCTTTACCCATTATTCTGATTTATCTTAGTCTTATCCAGATCAGCTCCATTCTTATCTCTAGTCAAAGTTTGATCATTTTTTCAGCTTTCTTAGCAGTCGACATTTTTTTAGATCAGAAGGCAATCTATTGAACACAGACACCTAGATGATGAAGATACCATGGTGAGCAAACCAGATTCAGCCCTCGCTCTGCATATATGATAAAATGAAACAGACAGACCTATTCCATAATCCAGGAATATAGATTAGTAAACAGTGAAACTCACTCTCAAATGTTGAGTGTATGAAAGAGAGTGATAATTGTCCCCTAATACTGTTTTTCTTATCTTCTACAGTAATCATATTTGTAGTTGTCCACATACAGCTTGTAAAGGAAATAATTGCCAACTTTTTTTTTTTCAGTGAATGTGACCATGCGGCTACTCTGTTCAACAGGATAAATGTGAAAACATCATGCGACAGTTTACAGCAACCTTCCCTAAGAGCACCTGGTTCATGTCCTTTGACCTGTGTTTCTGTCCCCTTATTGTTGATTGAAATGTGGGTATTGTCTGGAGCTCCATCCTGAATCATGATAACTCCCTAGGGCTAGTGATGTTAAGGACTGGAAGGAGCCTGAGTCCCTGAAGAGGCTGGGGAACAGAGCTGCCATGCCATCCCTGGATTCGCTCCCTGAGGAGTTTTACAGTGCAGTCTGGGAATAAATTATGGGGAAATGGGGAACTACTTTATTCTGGGTCTCAAGAAAGCCTTTCCAAGAAGAAGTGATATTTCATGTTAAGTTTGCAGGTAGGCTGTGCAAATTGTCAAGGATGAGCCGAAGCAGGGAGATGAAGGGTTTAAGGAGGATTTTTCTCTAGAGAAATGGTTACTGTGAGGAAATAATGCATGTGAAAATGATTTGCCAACTTACACGTGGCTGTAACCAGGAGACCTTCTTATCATAAAGCCCATGCTTCTCTGCACATGCTTCAAGGCCTGGTAGCAATTAATTATCGGCCTTACATCTCACCATTTTCATCTCCCATTACTCCCTGTCCTGGATTTCAGGTCAGGCTCATCAATTTGTAGTTCTCTTCTAGCATTCTTCTCTGCCAACCATGCCATTTTCAAAGGAGCCTTTAAAATCTGCCTCCTTCATGGAGAATTTTCTGAATAACCCTGGCCCCATTCCCAGAGCTCTGATTACCAGGGAGCTACAACATTTCCCGTATGTATTCTTAGACTGTATTTTCCCTCTACTTTTGCATTTTCTACTTCCTATGTGGGTTACCCAAGAGTAAGTACTATGTCCTGTGTTTTCTTTACATCCCAGAATGCCTCGCTCATGCCTCTTCCATGATATTCAATTTGTTGACTGAATGGCTAGAGACCAGGTTGAAAGTCCCTTCCAGCTCTGTCTTGCCCATGGATGATGCCTATTTGGTGATGAGATTCTTTAAGAACCAGTCAAATGTGATCGTTTCTCATCTTGAAATCTCTAACATTAAGGGTGGCCCTGAAAAATTCATCAGGGGAATAAAGTTTTCTTTGTCATTTCTGCTGCCCTGCAGGCCTGTGGGTAAATGATGGTGGATGGACTGACGCCATAGTGGCTGACTGCAATATTAAATCTACTTTTCGTCTCCCCCTAGTCTAGCTGATAGATTTTGATTTATTGAATTTTGCATTCAGGGACCAATTTCCCTTTGATATATTCATGCTCCAGGCTATACAGTGCCGACCATTGCATCAGAGATATTCAGGCAAATGATCAGCTATGCAGGCAGAATATGTCAGCCATGATGGGATGATGGGATGGCTTTTCCCGAGGTCCTGGAGATCTTTTGATTCTTCTTACTCAGTGCTGTGAAAACAGGTGCATGAAGTTGGTCATCTTTAGGGACTTCCTATCTCACCTTCATTGAAAGGTCTCGCTTGGGGACCTCCATAAGAAACATGGTGTTAACACTGATGGGCAGACCCTCTGCTATGCAGAGCCAGGGGAGAATGAACTACTGCTCATAGCTGAGCTTCCGTATTAATCAAGAGCTGACCTAGTGCTTTCATTTCCTTGACCATTCAAGAAAAACCATACAATGGGTCAGCTTAAACAATGGGAGCCTAATGGCTCAGTGTTCTGAGGTTAGGAAAAATGTCCACATCACGGCATCATCAAGGTAGTGTTTTCTTCCAGAAGACTGGGGTGTTTTGGGACTGCTGCTGGTGATCCTTGGTCCTTGGCTGGTCATTTGGCAAGGCACGTGGTGGCTTGCTGCTTCTTTGGATTCCTGTCATTCAGCTTCAGGCCACTCCCTCTGGCCTCTTTGTCTGAATTTCATTCCACTTATAAAGGATTCCAGTAATGGGATAAAGACCCATCCTGATTGGTGTGGGCCCCACACCTTAACTGAAGTAAAAGGTCCTACTGACGATGGTTTCACACACACATAAACAAATTAAGTTTAAGAACATGTTTCTCTGGGGTGCATACATATTCAAACTACCACACCTAGTTATATTTTAGAAAGTGTTTTTTTTTTTAATTTAAACATTTTCAGAGACTTTTTCTGTTTTTTTTTCATTTTCCTTTTTGCCTTCTTACCTAGAAATATGCAATATATTTCCATTTTTTTCATTCATGTATTCAACAAACATTTGCTGAACATCTATTATATGCTAAGCATTAAGAGTAGAAATATAGAAAAGAAATTGTCTCTGATCTCAAGGAACTCAGAGGATAGAATTGGGGTTGGCAAACTTTTTCTCTAAAGAGGCAGACAGTAACTATTTTTGTTTTAGTAGTCCATATACTCTCCATTGCAGTACAAAAACAGCTATAAACTCTAAGCCCCATTCTGCCTGTTTATCAGACATCTACTCATCATTAAGACTCTTTTAAAAGGAAGCACTTTCTATGGAATCTTTTCTGACTATGATAAATAGAAAAAGCTACTTCCTCTTTGTGTCCCTATATTCTGTACAGCTTTTGCCAGGGGACCTCTAATACTTGGCTGTGCTATTTGCTTTCTATCTGTGAAAGGCAGTCCAGGCAGAGGGAACAGAATCAGCAAAGGTATAAAAGCATGGAATGTCCTGGCATGTTTGCTAAACTGTCTGGCTGGGTTAGAAGGGGTGAGGACTGGTATGAAGCTTCAGGTGCTACTGCAATGAAGAAAAGTGCTGGGCAGGGATGTGATCATGTTGGCCTGGGAGTTGTGCTAGGCCATTTTTGTGCTTGATTTAGTGTAGAATAAAGGTCTACTCAAGGGCTTCCCAAAGGGAAATGCCATGATCGTGTTTCAGGAGAGGCAAAGTAAGATAAGTTCTGGGTATTCCAGATATTCCTTTCTGAGAGAGGGGAGAAGCACCTACATAATAACTAAGCTATAAGCAAGTGTTTAGTTCAGTGCTCAGAAATATCACTCCAGCAATTCTGTTGAGTGGGGTAAGGCTCAAAGCAAGGTGACCAGATGGATGGATGCCAGCTTGCTAGGATGTTGGAACAAGGAAGGCAGAACGATCTTTTTGGTTCAGACGTCTTGATTACCTCCATGATATAACGTCAAGTCACACAGTAGAACCTTGGATGCAGTGTGCCCTACATTGAAAATGAGAAGAAGTCATTCTAATATTGAGTCTCAGCCATTCTTTTTTTTTTTAATTTTTTATTAATTAACAAAAAAACAATTACAGGAAAGAAATACAAACATTCTTAGTATATGCTCATTCCATTCTACATATATAATCAGTAATTCAGAATATCATCACATAGTTGCATATTCATCATCATGATCATTTCTTAGAACATTTGTATCAATTCAGAAAAAGAAATAAAAAGACAACAGAAAAATAAAACGAAAATAGAAAAAAAATTTTACCTACCATACCCCTTACCCCTCCCTTTCATTGATCACTAGCATTTCAAACTAAATTTATTTTAACATTTGTTCCCCTATTATTTACTTTTTTTTAATTAATTAACGGAAAAAAAGAAATTAACCCAACATTTAGAAATCATACCATTCTACATATGCAATCAGTAATTCTTAACATCATTACATAGATGCATGATCATCGTTTCTTAGTACATTTCCATCGGTTTAGAAGAACTAGCAACACAACCGAAAAAGATATAGAATGTTAATATAGAGAAAAAAATAAAAGTAATAATAGTAAAAACAAAACAAAAACCTATAGCTCGGATGCAGCTTCATTCAGTGTTTTAACATGATTACTTTACAATTAGAGTCTCAGCCATTCTTGAATGTAAAACTCCAGAAAAGCCATTTACCTTCTCTTGAGTTAATATCCTCAGATGGAAAATGAGGAGGTAGGTTAAGTAATTTCTGTTTTCTAGCCTAAACTTCATGAATTAACTATTTAATTTCCAGTGATCATTCTTATTTTATAATTGTTCTCCAAAGCTCCTCCACTTTATTCAATATTGGCAACTTGAATCTCACCCTATTATCTTTAAGAAGCATAGTTGAAGGCTTAATTTTATGCAAGTTATGTTGAAGACATTTCAATTACATCTTAGATTATGCCTTTCTATTTTGTTCTCCCCACTCCTTACTGCCAATTGATGCCCTCTGAGAAATATTTCATGAATATAGGCTTCTTTTCCATTTCCACATCTACCTGCAGAGTCATTAGTTCATTACTCTGGTTTTTGTGGACCTTTATTATGACCCTCATCTTTATCTTCATGTTTAGTTTCTCTTCTTCCTGATGTTCCAGTCAAAAAATGAAAAAGTACTATTTTACTCTTCTCTATTCCCTCACTTTCAACTACTCCTTTTGGCATGTGTCATATGTCTCCCCATAAGGTCTGAGCTATGATTTATTTATCCTTCTATCTCCAGTGCCCAGTCCAGTGCCTGGTATATACAATGAAAATGATCAGTGCTTGAACCCAAGGAAGGTTTCAGTTTATGCCAGTTCTTCTTTCTCCCTAGAGAATATTTCTCATCTTCCCTTCCCAGACAATGTAGTACTTCTCTGCTGGCTGCAAACATAACACTCTTTCAGGAAGCTTTTACTGAGCACCTTAACAGAATGTGAATTCTCCCTTCTCAGAGTTTCATGTTGCCCCTTTTTTTTTACTTCTCTTTTACATTTTTCTGATCCTTGCTTGTAGTTTAGTTATTATGGAGGGGTTTCTCCCCTCTCTCAGATAAGAATTCTGGAATACATAGGACTTATCTTTAACCATGCCTCTCCTGAAGCATCTACTATGATGTCTTGCAATTAATAGGTATTCAATACGGGTATTCATGGGAGGAATAAGGGATCAAACTCCTTTAACACAGACACTACAATCAGAGGGCCATCTGTTTTGCGCCAAACAAGCATGGCTTTTGTAGAAAGGAACAAAATCAGCTGCCCTCTTCCACTGGGACCTGATTATAATGTAGGAACAATTGAAAACAGACTTTCTAAAGAAAAAAAAAAAGAATCCACAATCTGCATTCTAAATGCTGGAAGGGATTTACCTGTGAGGTCTAAGAACAACAATTTGTATCTTGGTTTATATGAAAGATAGAAAGCCCAAGCATCCGAGAGAGTCTGCTGACACAGCACAGAGGCAAGAAGCAGCAAAGGGAGCGGGAGCTGGGGCTCAGGGCAGGATGAAGAAATTAATAATCCACTTATTATTCACAACAGCAAATGGCTGCAGGCTATTGGCAAGGGATTCAGCCATTATCTGATTAACTGGTAATGTTGCACCAAGAAATCTCTTTTCAACTGCACTTTTTTTTTGTTGTGACACAGAATGGTAAGAAGCTGCTATTTTGTGCAAAAAGCCGAGAGCTGCAGGTAGTGGGCCATATCGAGACTCTGGTAGGCTGTCACTCCTGCGAAGGTAGAAGCAAATGGTCCTTTTTTGCTGCTGTTATAACTCTTTCTGGGAATATCAGCTTCTCTACAGTACCATAACTCAAATTTAATATGAAGTCTGAAGCTGTTTTCCTTTTCATTTTGAGCTCTTGCTCAGACCAGGAGTGCCAGGTATCTGTCTTTTCAGTGGAAACTTAGAAAACAGCCTGGCATATCTCTCCTGGTGACACACAGCCATCCAAAGGGAAAAGATCTTTGCTTTGTAATGTAGGTTCAAAGCTCACCACCCTCTGCTGTCAACTCTAGTTTCTCTCAAGAAATTGCCTTTATTTGCCCCGTTATAGATTGAATTATGTACCACATAAGTGGCATGTTCAGGTTTTAATCTGCATTCCTGTGGGTATGAGCCGTTTGTAAACAGGACCTTTGAAGATGTAATTATTAGTTAAAGTGTGGCCAAACCGAGTCAGGGTGGACCTTATTTCATGTGACTGGAGGCCTGGAGGCCATGTAAGGAAAGGAAATTCTGATGCAGTCAGTCAGAAGTTAGTAAAAGCCCAAAGTCAGAAGCTGGAAGCCAGTGGAAACTGGAAGAGCAGGCACAAAGAGAGAGAGAGAGAGAGGGAGAGATGGTTATATAATGGAGAACTGCCATCATCAGAATGTTCTCACTTTACAAAAATAAATGTGAAAGTCCTTAAACCTCATAGGCAGAGATAACCAGAATCATCATTATGACTGACTCCCCTAAGTTTATGTTTCTGATGATTCAACAATCTGCAGTATGCTTCTATGATGATGTTGCATAGCAAGCTCCTATTTCTATTGATAATACCCTAGGTTTTTCTCTGTGAACCCCACTCTACCCTTCAATTCCCAGTGGCAAATTCCTTCTACTCTTCCCTTGAATCTGTGGGAGAAAATTGGCTTCTCAAATACAAACATTCAATGTAATTTTTTGGTGCAATAATTCAAACCAATATCAGGCAAAGATTAACCAGAAGAATGTTCAAATAAAAACCTTTCCCTTTGTCTTAGTTTCTTCAACAGAGGCCTATAAAAACCAAGGTATTTTTTGCAGCTGTAAAAGCATTTAAGTAAGAAAATCAAATCCTGTATAAAACTATTACAGTAGCCTTATTTCCAAAATTAGTTAATGGGGAGTCTTTTATGTGGATATCAATTAAATTGTGGCTAAAAAGTCAATTATGTAGTAATTGGAGGATAAAATAATGGATTTACCTTAGGTAAATTCAGAGTCATGTTTGAAATGTGGCTCTTCATTATTGCAGCCTTGATGTATGAAATTAATTTTATATATATAATGGTATTCATTAAATGTAAAGGTTTACTGAGAAATGTCTTACTAAAGTATGAAAACAAAGACGAAGTTGAATTTTTGATTGATTCTACTGTTTTTTTTCAATTATTAACCCACTCCTCCTCATCAATTACATAAAATTAATATGATTGTCAAGTTTTGAGTTTATATATATGTATATTTTTACAAAATACATTAAGGATGAAAAATCAATTCCTATTGTCATTACTTAAGCCTTGTTTCAGTTCTTGTGCATCTTCAAGACAAACTGACAAAAAGCCAACTTCAGGTGAGGACTTGTGCTCTTCTCCCCACACGGTGCTGCATCCTTGCCCTGGTGCTGCCCCCCTCCCCTGGGGAAGCACCCAGCTGTGTCCTACAACACTTCAGAGAGGAGAGAGCCCCTGCTGGTCTCCTGAGTAACAGATATCTCCAGGAAATTGGGAAGTGGGATAAAGGACTCTCCAGGGTTTGCAGGGACTGACTGAGTGGCAAGCAAGTGCATCTTCCTCTGAAAACTAATAACCTTGTGTTCCATCCTCAGTACCTCTTTTCTATCAATCCCCATGTGAAACTTAGAAACATTTTTAAGGTCATCTGTTCATCGATTATCCTTCAATTTAGAGTCAGTTTTCAAGGTTGGAGTTATAAGTCCAAATCAAACATCCAAATTAGTCATTCATTCATTAAACAGATAATTATTGAATGTCTAATGTGCTGTAGACACTGTTTCTTTTGGAAAAATCTTGATATTAATGCTGTAATATAGAAGATTAAAATGTAAATATTCTAAAACTTCTCCTTTACTGGCATCTTATTATTTACAGGTCTTTAAGATAGATATAAAACAGATTAAAAAAACACACACCAAACATTTCAGTTCTTAGCTGGACAGGCAACTTCTAACATGTAAGCTGCATGCAATTCCAGTTACAACACATTTCCCAGCTAGTGTAGTATTACAGCTCTTCTCATCTGTTTTCCCTTCTAGGTTGCGAGTACCCTCGTGTCAAGCAAGAACTTGTTCATTTTTATCATCATAAACTGCAGTCCCTGAGAAAGTGCTTTGCACGTGGTAGGAAGGGTATAACACTTGTAGAGTGGAGTGGGAAAAGATCTATAAGATCTTGCCATTGGGCTTTATGGAGTTCCAACCCCTTGTAGCTACTAAAGTAGCACAGGAATCACAACATGGAATGACTAAAGACACATACTAATCAAGATGTGAGCTAATGAAGAGGATAGTGTGATGTCCTACAGGGTTTCCTAAATATGAGATTTCAGGATCTTGAGACATGGTCTTTGAGTACTTTACATCTGATAATTGCACTCATGTTGAATTATTTTACCGGTTATAAAGACAAAACTTCTATTTTGTAATGATAATTTACAATGTACAGACACATTAATAAATGAGATTTAAATTTCTCAAGACAATTTTTCATAACGGAAAACGTGCAGACCTGGAGAATATGACTGAGAAATACTGGAGTGTGAAAGAGTACTGGGCTGTGCTCTCATATATATATATATATATTTTTTAAAGTGAGCGGGTTTATTTCTGTGCTCCCGGGTAAAGCTCACCGCTTCCAAGATGGAGAGAGGTGAGTCTGCACGTGGGCTTCAGTGCTGGCAGCTTTTAAGGATGGGGGTCAGGTAACATCTGGAAGGGGCGGTTCATTAGTTCTGGAAGTCAGGTTGGGAGGGGTGACACAGCCTCTGCAGCTCCAGTTGCAGTGCCTTTCCCCTTCCCCTGACCTAACATTCCAGCCTTTTTGTGATAATAGGGCACCGAGATCTTTCTGGCTACTTCCTGCTGTAATGGGGCGGCGTGAGGTTATAGACCAGAACCGTCATGGCCAGGGGAGTGGGGAGGCTGGCTGTAGGAATCTGGTGAGGAAGGCAGGCGATGATAATGATGCAGGAGCATTTGGTTGACTGCTACCCGGGATAGTTCCTTCATGGGTCCCTGCAGGAAGTTGAGGCAGGGAGCCAATCTGTGGTGGATACAGTGGTGGGCCGAAGGATCCCTTGTCGCTGGCTATGTGGAGGAAGGAGGAGAGAGGAAGCCGGGGCGCCCTTGGCCAGGCAGGCGGCACCCGTGCTCCTCTCCCGGGTTTCCGGTACCAGATGAAAGGTTTAGGAGGCAAAAGGGTGAGAAAGAAGAAAGGTAGACCAGGAAATTTAAAGTGTGTGTGGGGGGTGATTTCTGCGCTCCCTGGCAGAACTCACCAAACCCAACTTCTGACTAGTTTCAGGACCATTGGCCAGATCCCTAACACTTTTGCCATTTCTCCACCTATAGAATAAATGCTCCAGATCTGGTGAAAGTCAATCTGTTTTAAATGGACTCGTTCTTTTTTTTTTTACTTACAGTATTTTTGGATTGATGACTTATTGAGGCAAGGTAAGGCCAACAAGCGAAATCATCCATTCTTCATAACTCTCATCAAAATAATCAATAAAGGCTGATAGTGGAATGCCTAAACTATTTTAAGATAATCAAATACCATAAGTATTATGTGCTGTGATAGTTATTTGATACTTTTTTAGTCTCTGCTATCCTGCCAAACAAAATCAATACCAGGTCTGGTGTGTCTCTGCAAGTCTGTGTGTGTTTGTATCAGCTTGCATGTTTAAAGAAGGGTGAGGAACGTATGTTGAATGGCCACAACACAGCAAATTGACTACATGAGGTGCCTCCAGTTGTGTTATGTAACCTGATAAAGCTTTGTGGTAATTGCTTTGAAGTATGGAAGCCATAGTTTGTACCCAATAGAATATGCTTACTTTTCTTGTCAGGAAATCTCTCCAGTTTTTCAAAGTGATACGCATTTGGCTAAGAAGTTGTTGACAGAAAATCTGGAATTTGCTCATACTGATTTTGTAAGCCAATGTTTCAGTAATTGATGATTCATTATGTAATTGTTTAAATAAGTAAAAATTGGATACATACTTGAAATTTAAATGTCCAATACAATTTAATTGGAACAATGAACTAAAGAGAAAATACTCACTTGAAAATAATTGTTATAATAATCATAATGTATTTGAATAATGAATTTCCAGCTATTATTGGAAATATAGTTGCAAAATTCACCTGATTCACTGAATTCAATGAATGTTTCAAGGTATTTTTAGCATTCATTGAATTTAGCCAATAATGAATGTGGACCCACTTCATGTCAGGCACTGTTCTAGGTGCTGAAGATAGCAGTGGCAAAAACAAAACTGTTAAACTCATGGAATTCCCGAAGGGAAAAAAGGAAAATAAGCAAATATAGAAACAAATATATAATATGACCAATGATGAGAAGTGCTACTGTTCAAAATAAATCAAGGTAATGGAATAGTTACTATGATCAGAGAAAGTCTTCACATAGAGTGTGAAGAACTTAATTGGAGACATTAGGGAAGTGAGGTTGTGACACATGCGGATACCTAGGAAGAGTTTCAGGAAGAGAAGCAGCAAATGCAAAGGCCCTGAGGTGAGCCTCTTTCGGCCATTTGTATTTTCTGAGTGAAATGGGAAAGTTCTCTTTCAACTATTTGAATTTTCTGACTGAAATGGGAAGCACAGTCATCAGGATATGGGTTGGGGAGGAGGTTCAGAGAGTTGAGAGGAGAGGAGAAGATATGAAATCGTCTTTCAAGATTATAGAAGACATAAAGGAATATAGAACAGAGGTATTTCTTTGCCTCAGAAGGACCCATTAAGATAAGTAGTCACAAATTTCAAGTGAGACCAGTCAGCACAATCAAGTGTTTTCCTTCAAATATGATCACTTGTACAAGTGCAGGTGTGGAATAGGCAGAGAGTAGGATTTAACTGGGGTAGGAATTTTTTCAGGTGAATATGATTGAGGGGAGTGGAAAGTGTAAGAATGCAGTGTAAAGAAGGTTGGAGTAATTTATTTTATGTTGTGATGGCTGAGCATCTGAACCGATACTATTCATGACCACATCTTTCCACACTAGCCAGTATCCATCTGTGAAGTTGCTCAAATCATAAGCCCATGAGCCATTATTGACTATTGAAACTATTGGTTTCTCCAGAAGAAGATCCCCAGAGAGGATTCCTTGCAAATAATAATAGTAAGGAAGCTGGGGAAGCAGGGCAGGAAAGGATGTCCAACAAGAAAGAGAACTCTGGGAAAGTTCTCACAGAATTTAGATTTCACTGATCTTTCTTGAAAGCACAGGAGTATAATTCAAGTCTCAGGCTTGTCTTGACCCTAGGCAGGAGGTGGAGCTTCCATTCTTTTGCACTCAACAGTCACTGGTTAAAGACTTCCCCAAAGCTCTTTACTTTCTGTCTTCAAAACTATGAGATCCCATAGTTTGAGGGCTGTTGGAAGCAGTACTCCGAAGAGAAGATGGAAGGTACACAAACAACAGAAGGAGGCAAAGGGATCTGGGAGGAACACACTGCTACTCTTCCTTCTCCTTTACAGTATCTAATTTATCAGTAAATTCTGTCAATTCTAAATCTAAGGATGGGGTGGGCAATGGTGGCTCAGTGTCAGACTTCTTGCCTGCCATGCTGGAGATCTGGGTTCGATGTCAGGTGCCTGCATATGTAAAGAAAAAAAAGTTTAAATCTAAGTATGTATGTTTATATTCTTACATATAAAATCCATTCACCATTGTCCATTACCTTTGATTCCATCTTAGCTCAATCCACCATAATGTTTTTTCCAGACCACTTAGGGTAACTTCTTAGCTAGTGTTGCTTCTGCAATTCTTGATCCCATCAATACATTCTTGACACAGCATAAAGACTTTCTTATAATATAAAACATATTGTGCCATTCCTTCACTAAGAATACAATCCATGCTCCTTATCAAGCTCTTCAAAGTCTGTTCCTATCTCTTCAACCCTTATCTTGTCCCGTTCACTGCCTCACTCTTTTCTCTAATAAAATTTTAGTTTAAGTTCTTTGAGCATGCAAAGCTACTTCTTGCCTCAAGGGCTCCTCTGCCTGCTGCACCTCTGATGTCACTATTCTAATTGTACCATATTTACACTATGCACATTCAGTACCCACCACCATTGCTATCGCTACCTGCTCCTTTTATTATTCATTTCCATGTGTGGTTTGTTTTCTCCATAGTATTTTCACCACTTGTGATTATTTTTATTTATTAGTGTGTCCTCTCCACTACAATGTAAGCCTCTTGTGCACTGTGAGTGTTGCATCATCTAGCTTAGTACAGGCCTGGTACACAATGGAAAACTGATAAATAATTCTTAGACTAGTGAGTTAATGCTTGGATGGATTGGCTGTTTGGTTATTTTTGTCTAGTGTTTAGTAGAGTTAAACAGGAATATTCATTTCCCATTACATTCTTCTTATCTGGAATTGACTGGGCCTGTGTATAAATCCTTATGCCTCCTGGAAATACCACACCTATCCACTACTGTGAACTTTGCATAACTAGCAATGATGTGAAGTTATTGTGGGTGATTGAAGATTTTTTCTTTTTATTAATTTTTAAATTTTTTTCTAAAATACCAAAAAAGACCAAACGCAAACATTCTTAAATTTTGATCATTCCATTCTACATATATAACCAGTAATTCAGAATATCGTCACATAGTTGCATATTCATCATCACGATCATTTCTTGGAACAGTCGCATCTATTCAGGAAAAGAAATAAAAAGAAAACAGAAAAAAATTCATACATACCATACCCCTTACCCCTCCCTTTCATTGATCACTAGCATTTCAATCTAAATTTATTTTAACATTTGTTCTCCCTATTATTTTTATTGCATATGTTTTACTCATCTGTTGATAAGGTAGATAAAAGGAGCATCAGACACAAGATTTTCACAATCACACAGTCACATTGTGAAAGCTATATCATTATACAATCATCTTCAAGAGACATGGCTACTGGAATACAGCTCTACATTTTCAGGCAGTTCCCTCCAGCCCCTCTATTACATCTTGATTAACAAAGTGATATCTATTTAATGCATAAGAATAACCCCCAGGATAACCTCATGACTCTGTTTGGAATCTCTCAGCCATTGACATTTTATTTTGTCTCCTTTCACTCTTCCTCCTTTTGGTCAAGAAAGTTTTCTAAATCCCTTGATGCTGAGTCTCAGCTCATTCTAGGATTTCTGTCCCATGTTGCCAGGAAGGTCCACACCCCTGGGAGTCATGTCCCACATAGACAGGGGGAGGGCAGTGAGTTTGCTTGTTGTGTTGGCTGGAGAGAGAGCAACAAAAGAGGTTCTCTTGGGGGTGACACTTAGGCCTAATTTTAAGTAGGCTTGACCTATCCTTTGTGGGGTTAAGTTTCATATGAACAAACCCCAAGACTGGGGGCTCAGCCTATAGCTTCGGTTGTTTGCACTGCTTGTGAGAATATCAAGAATTCAACTTGGAGAAGTTGAATTTTCCCCCTTTCTCTCCATTCCCCAAAGGGGACTTTGCAAATACTTTTTTATTCACTGTTCAAATCACTCTGGAATTTATCGGGACATCACTCTAGACAAACCAATAAAATTGTGATTGAGGATTTTGATGCATTTTATTTATTATGCTGTATATATAAATGATCACTCAGTGGATGATGGTTGGCGTTGTTATAATAGACGAACTAAGTATTTGTTTGCTTTTGTCTTTTGAATATTCATTTTTATGATATGTTTCTTTGTTGTTATACAAATGATTTAAGCCCTGGGAATCCTGAAGTGCAAAACACTACCCTTTGTAATCTGAGCTCATAAATAGATGTACAGAGAAAATACTTTAGAGACCAAATCACAGTTAACTCTAATTCATTTAGATGGATTCCTACAGATGATTACTCAGTTATGGGAATAGCCAAAGTATTTTTAAAATATGACAAGTTAAAATAATTAGGAAGGTTAGATTTATAAAATGAAACTTCAAACCTTGCACATAACTTTGAAAGCTCATTGCTAGTAATACATGGATGGATTTCATCTATTCCCTTACATGAAATATGTATTTGACAGTGGCTAAAGTAGATCATTCTAAAGTATGATTTTATTTTAAATATCTAGATAAAAACATTGATCCCACATCTTTCATTTTCTTCTCTGGAAGCTGATTGATTTCTGAATTACTGGGCTATGATGATCCAGTATAGGATTTAAAATCCCACAATGACAAGATTTTCAAATTATGAGGAACTTTTAATTCTCAGTGCCCAAGTCACTTCATATTATTAAAGCTAAGACAGAAAATTGTCAATGCATTGCCACCACACTCAATCTAACTGTGGTCTGACCTCATGTGAAATTGCAAGAAGGTTGTCTTTTGGCATGGAAGAGATGTTTGTTTATGACACTGAGTGAGGCATGAACCCAAAGGCTCTGTTCTCTTCTATTCTGAATGATTCAAGGCTTCACCAGCATTAATGCCTACAAAAAGCTGACATCAAAGAAAAATACCCCAAATTCAACTGAGCAAGTAGATTTTTAAAAAACATATTGGATTTACATATCACAAAATTCACTCCTTTTAGGTGTACAAGTCAATGTTTACTGAATTGAGCAACCATGACTTTAATCCAGTTTTAGAATATTTTCACCACCCCAATTAGATCCCTAATGCTCATTTATGGCTCATCCCCATCTCTACCCCCAGCTCAGGCCAGACTTTTCTGTTTACTTCTTTTTCTATAGATTTGTCTTTTCTGGACATTTTGTATAGATGGAATCATATAATATATAGTTTTGTGTGTGTTTGTCTTCTTTCTCTTAGTGTAATAGTATCAAGGTTCATTCATGTTGTAGTATGTATCAGTGCTTTATTCTTTTTTATTGCTGAATAGTATTTCATTGTATGGATATATCATATTTTGTTTACCCATTCAAAAATTGGTGTGCATTTGGGTTGTTTCAATTCTAGGCTAATACAAATAATATTGGTATGAATATTCATGTGCAAACTTTGTGTGGATGTATGTTTTAATTTATCTTTGATAGCTACCTGGCAGTGAAATTTATGAGTTTATGTTGAACTTTTAAGAAACTAATAAAGTTTTGAGTCATGGTTTAGAAAGCTTCAGGGGTTAAAAAGATAAATGTGAAGATGTAACCTTTTTCTGAAGAAGCTTATGATCTATAAAAAGATAAAACAAGCCAACAAATCACTAAACTTCTAAAAATCACTAGACCAGGAGGGAGAGTGTGAATATCATAAAAAGGTATGAGAAAAAAGAGCTCTCCTCAAATTGCGAGTGACAAAAATGTGCTCTAGAAAGTTCTTTGAGATGTGTCTTTGAGGATAGTTTAAAATTTTAGGGTGATAAAGCAAGAAGAAAGGAAAATGCAGAAAATGCTGGGCAAACTGTCAGCAGTGCAGTGTAGCAGAATATTCAGATGAAACATTTTCATTCCCATTTTGGTGGAACATTACAATAGGGACCAAATCATCAACAATTTAAACTGAGTTGCTATGAATCCATGCAGGATGTGCTAAGAAATGATGCGGCATTTCACCCAGTGACCAGCTATCGTAGAATAGCATCTGAGACCTGGAAAAGAAATAAAATAGTTGGGCGAGAGAATATTTTCTGCATTGCAACTATCTTTGAGCTTTCCATTCCCTACCTCCACTCCATCTTTTTCAGCTTGAGGCAAATTAGAAGTCTTCAGGGGGGTGATGTGGTTGCTTTGATGTGTGTCTCTGTGGGTTCCAGTGTGAAGAAACAGCAAATATAAAGAAGGCTGAGCTTGGTGCCAAATGGACTTGCACTGCCTATGAATGAGTAGGACATGTGTAATGTCTATAGGCTAAGTGATCTAAAGGTTGAGTGAGTGAGTTGGTCAGGGATTATTTAAAAAAGAACCCTGTCCAGAAGAACTGCCTGGAGAAGCAAAGGAACACTTTGTGGAATGAACTGTCTGAATCCCACAGGCTAAGGGCTGGATTCTTAAGTAACCAGCAAGAGAGGGGACATCATTTATGTATGGGGAGTTAACATCAGTCACTCAGTGGAAGGTTCTCTCCAAAAGCCAAAAGAGTCCCCAGAGAGAAAGAGTCAATCTGTGTGCATCCATCACCTTCACAGGGAGCCTGAACTGTGCCAATCATGTAAGACAGTCCTCTTTTACAACCTCCTCTTCCATTTTGTCCACCAGAAAGGGGGTGAGAGGCCATGGCTAGTTAATGGGGAGAGGAGATGGAGCTGAAGGAAAGAATAGAAGGGGTCCCCACTGCTCTTCCCATACTGCAGGCTTCCAAGCCCACAGCCTACCTGGAGTGAAGAGAGAGAAGCTTTAGGTTGAATGAAGAGGCTAGAAAGAAGTTTAGACTTACCACTGTGCATGAGACTTTTTTAAATTTTTATTTTATGAGACTTTTAATTATTAAAATAAAACTGTTCTTGAGACTGAAGGAGGCTTGAGGACTGTTTATTATCCATGAATGACTAAGTATACTATGGACCTGCCTGAGATTTCATAGTAGACCAAAGAAAGAACCACTGGCAGCATATTTAATGGTGGAGTAGTGGGAAAGAATTAATGTGATTTCTGCTTATAGCCTATGACTCCATCACTTCCAGCTCATTCAGTATAATGGTTTAGGATGTGTACAGGATGTTAGTGGGAGCTGAGCACACAAAAGTAAATTCACACCAAACTTTGAAAGGGCTTATAGGCCATTTGGAGGAATATGGGTAGAGGGCAGTTGTGTGTAGTCTGCTTTGATAAAATAGAATTCAAAATCCAAAACATTCTGAAGATTGTGTCCTATTTAAAAACATGATGTGATTATGGTCATGGTAATAAAAACGTAAGTTGTCTTCTTTTTAAAAGAGGTATTTACAAGACAACGTGCCTTTCAAATTAATCAGAAAATTGTATAACCATTTTTATTTCATTGTATTTAACATCCTAGTTCCCCAGACAGTCCCCTTGCAGCTTGCAAGAGTTAATATCCCACCCTAAGTGCCTCAGTTGGCACGAAGACACTTTTTTAGATGGATGACAAGGAGGAGAGAATTTAGTCCATGTATTCACAGAGCCCCCATACTACTGAGAGTAAACTAAGTGAAAGACATCCAGGAGAGGTGAGAAAGATCAGCATATATCATCTCACTGCCAGATGCTTAAACCAAACCATATGTTCCTGTATATCTCTACTCCCCCTGAAAACCAGGAAGAAATGAGAAAGTCCAGACTGTAAATGTCAGTGAACTGCTAGATTATAGATTTCGCAGAATAATGCATTTGCCACCCTTAATGTAATTAAGCAGAACTTCAGGGAGAAGCTGGAATTTTCTAACAGAAATTTTGATTTGCAATCAGTGTGCTTAGGTTGTTATTAGTGGAACAGTTTTATATGGTGTGGGAGTGGGGAAGGAATAGCCCAGCTTCCCATTTAAGCACTTTTTGATTTAACTTCTTATAAAAATTTATGCCTACTCAGGACCTATACAGTTTTTGTACTCAGAATGACTAGGCTTATGTGATTTGTGTGTCTGTGTCTGCCAGGATATTTTAATTTCACAAGTCAATGTTCAGTGCAGCTGTTGCTCCCTTTGGTTATGATCCCACCATACGAAAAACAGAGTCCTCAGTAGTTCCAACATGAAGTGGTTAGTGATAGTAGCTACTTTTATTGAGCACATACTCAGAACTTGACATATACTACCTCGTTTAATTCTGGAAGAACCCAGGAAGAAAAGCATTTTTCAAATGAAATAAAAAAAAAAAACCCAGAAAACAAAAACCCAGAAACTTAGAGATTAATCAACTTGCTTGAAGTAACACAAGCTAAATGAATGATGGATAGGGATTAAAGTCAGGTCTGTCTTCCTATAAAGCCTGCTCTCTCCACAATGAGTCAATGCCTGGAGTCAGAATCAACCAGAGGTGACACCCACTGCTGGAATTAGTCAATGCTACACCAATATACTACCCAAAGGCTTCATATGATAGAGATTGAGCACTTCTATTTTTATAATAACTATGTTTCCCATGCACTTTCATATAAAGGGATACATTTCATCTATTTATATTCTACTTCTAAATGTTTCCAAGAACACATTGTACTATATGAGCATCCATTCTCCTTTTTTATAAAACTCTGATATGCAATTCCTCAAGAATTACTTTGGTCTTGTCCTGAGATTACTGTGGTGTGCTTTTATTTCAGGAATGTTTAACCTATCTGTATTGAGGTTCAGCCATCCCTTTTGTTCTTTGCTCATTTACAACTTTCTCTTTCTAACTCTTCTACCCCTACTCCTTTATTTCTGTTTGTTGTGTTTTTTTCTTGGTTTCTTCTATTTTGGTTTGCAAAGTCCTCTCTTTGTCCTACATCTGCATTAATGTCTCAAGATATTCTCTCTTACCTTCATTTTTTCCTTTCTGGACTTCAGATAAACTTACTTTCTCTGAAGGGAGCCTATCCTCTCTCCTTTCTCTCATTCTTGGGCTTCTTTGTTTTAGATTTTGTTTTTGTTTTTGGAAGTTATTTTATAAATTTTATTTTATAATCAACTTAGTTTTCACCCATATCACTGTGGTGATAGGTACATATATAACCAGTATATAGAACTCATTTGATGAATCTCTTCCTTGTTATATAATCTGGACAACTATACACAGATACAAATACTGTATGGGACATTCCTTATTCCTTTGGCCCAGACATGTTTGGGGAGCCTGGTGTTAGTGTATAATTTGGCATTCCAATCTCCTTCATGGCATACATTTCTAGATCTCTTTGATTGTTTGAGGGGCCTGATTCTTTTTTTTTTAAATATTTTTATTGAGAAATCTTCACACACATACATTCCATACATGGTGTATGACTATTTTTTAGAACATTTGCATCACTTCAGAGAAAGAAATAAAAAGAAAAAACTCATACATACCATATACCTTACTCTTCCCTCTCACTGAACAGCAGTATTTCCATCTGTATTAGTTAGGGTTCTCTAGAGAAACAGAATCAGCAGGGAACACTGACAAATATAAAATTTATAAAAATGTCTCACATGACTGTGGGAATGCAGAGTCCAAAATCCACAGGGCAGTTTGTGAAGCTGACGATTCTGATGAGGGTCTGGACAAATACCACAGGAGAGGCTCGGTGGCCGAAGAAGGAAGAAAGAGAGCCTGTCTCTTCTGAATCCTCCTTAAAAGGCTTCCAGTGATTGGATTGAGCATCACTCACTGCAGAAGACACTCCCCTTGGCTGATTACAGATGGAATCAGCTGTGGATGCAACTGATGTGATCATGATTTAATTTAATGAAATATCTTCATTGCAACAGACAGTCCAGCACTTGCCCAACCAAACAGGTACCACCACTTGGCCAGGCTGACACATGAACCTGACTATGACACCATCTAGCCAATTTATTTTACCCTTTCCCCCCATTATTTATTTATTTATTTATTTATTTATTATTTATTTATTTATCCTTATTTTTGTAATCATGCCTTATGATTGAATAAAAGGAGGTTCAGACACAAGGTTTTCACAATCACACAGTCACGTTGTAAAAGCTATATAGTTATACAGTTGTATTCAAGAATCAAGGCTGCTGGAACATAGTTCAATAGTTTCCCTCCAGCCACTCTCTCCGCCATTGAGACTTTATTTTATCTCATTTCTCTCTTCCTCCTTCTGTCAAGAAGGTTTCATCCTCCTGATGTTGATGGGTCATGGCTCTTCCCCGGGAGTCAGGTCCCACATTGCCAGGGAGATTTACACCCCTGAGAGTCATGTCACATGTAGGAGGGAGGGCAGTGAGTTCACCTGCCAAGTTGGCTTAGAGAGGCCACATCTGAGCAACAAAAGAGATTCTCTGAGGGTGACTCTCAGGCCTAGTTTTAAGTAGGCTTAGCCCATTCTTTTCAGGAATAAGTTTCATAGGGGCAAACTCCAAGAATGAGGGCTTGAGGGGTCTGATTCTTGAAGCCAACTCCATGGATGCGCTTGTGAATACTGGTGGTGTACTGCCTGGTCACCACCTTGTTGATAGCAAGTGGTTCTTTTTCTGCAGAAGCCAATCTGCCTGGACTTCTTTGGCTTTTTTTTTTAATTAGAAAAGTTGTTAGTTTGTGGAAAAATCATGCATACTATCCAGAGTTCATACTTGTATTGAGTTGTTAAAGCTGCTGGAATGCACTATACCAGAAATGGAATGGCTTTTATAAAGGGAATTTAATAAGTTACAAGTTTACAGTTCTAAGGCCATAAATAAGTCCAAACCAAGGCATCCAGGGAAAGATACCTTGATTCAAGGAAGACCAACGGGTCCAGAACACCTCTGTGAGCTGGGTAGCCACGTGGCTGGTGTCTGTTGGTCCTTGTTCCTGGTCCATTGCTTCTAGCTTCAGATTCCAGTGTTTTCCACTCAAAGCATCTGTGGACCTCTACTTAGCTCCTCTGTGGCAAAACTATGGGTTTTGGCTTGCTTATTATCTCTTGGGAAGGTACATGGTGATGGCTGCTGGGCTCCAAACATCTGTTTGTAGTCATCTGCTCTCTCTGTCAGTACTCCAAGCATCCCTAAGTGTCTCTGTTAGCTCTGTCATTTCTGAGATTTCTCCAAAATGTCTCCCCTTCTAAAGGCTTCGGTAAACTAATCAAGACCCACCTTAAATGTACAGAGTTACAGATCCATCTAATCAAAAGGTCACATCTGCAATTGAGTGTGTTATATCTGCATGGAAACAATCTAATCAAATGGTACCATCCTAAACGATTGAATGAGGAGTAAGAGAACATGGCTTTTCTGGGGTACATTTTCAAACCAGCACATTCTACCCTGTGGACCCCAAAAAAGACATGTTCTTTCCATATACAAAACACATTCTTTCCATAATAATATCACAAAGCCTTAAACCATTTCAGTAACAAAAAAAATGCAATGTAAAGTCAGAAATAGTATAAAATTCTCTTCTGGCTGTGGTTCTGTGAAACTCAAAACAAGTTATCTACTTCCAATATACAAAGGAGGGATAGTCATAGGATTAACACTTTGGCTTGGCTTGGTACATTTGCTGCAATTGACGTAAGAACATTTTTGTAATTGTACTATTAACTATAGTCCATGGTTTACTTCAGAGTTCACGGTTTGTTTTGAATACTCCTTGGATTTTTTAAAAGAATTTTGTTCTAGTTACATATATGCAACCTAACATTTCCCCTTTTAACCACATTTAAATATATATTTCAGTGCTGTTAATTATAGTTATAATGTTGTGCCACCATTACCACAATCCATTACCAAAACGTTTCCATCATAAATAGAAATTCTGTACAATTTAAGCATTATCTTCCCATTCCTGGTCCCTTATAATCTATATACTAGTTTCTGATTAAATGAATTTAGATATTCTAATTATTTTATATCAGTGACATCATATAATATTTATCCTTTTGTGCCTGGCTTATTTCACTCAACATGTTGTCTTCAAGGTTCAGCTATGTTGTTGCTTTATACATTAGTACTTCATTCCCTTTTATGGCTGAATAAATATTCTGTTGAGTGTATATACCACATTTCGTTTATCCATTCATTGGTTGATGGACACTTGAGTGGCTTCTATCTTTTGGCAATTGTTAATTTCCTATAAATATCGGTGTGCAAATATCTGTTTGATTCCCTGCTTTCAATTCTTCTGGGTATAAACCTAGAAATGGGATTTCCAGGTCATATGGTAATTCTGTATTTAACTTTTTGAGGCATTGTCAACTGCCTTCCATAGTGTCTATACCATTTAACGTTCTCACCAACAAATAAGTGCTCCTATTTCTTCCAACACATATAATTTTCCATTTTTTTAAAATGGTAGCCATTCCAGTGGGTGTAAAATTGTATCTCATGGTTTTGATTTGCATTTCCCTCATGGCTAATGATATTGAACATTTTCTCATGTGCTTTCTGGCCATTTGAATATCTTCTTTGCAGAAACATCTATTCAAGTCTTTTGCACATTTTTAAATTGGATTGTTTATGTTTTGATAGTTGAGTTGAAGAATTTCTTTATATATTCTGTATATTAAACCCTTGACAGAAATATGATTTCCAAATATTCCCTCCCATTGTGTAGACTGTCATTTCACTTTCATAATAAAGTCCTTTATTGCAAGAATGTTTTTAATTTTGATAAGGTTCCATTTAGCTACTTTTTCGTTTGTTGCCAGTGCTTTGGGTGTAAATCCTAAGAAACCATTTCTTCTAGGCACGTGATAGTTCTGATTCTCATATTTAGATCTTGATCTATTTTGAGTTACTTTTTATATGTGGTGTGAGGTATGGGCTTACCTTCATTCTTTTACATATGGACATCCAGTTTTCCCACCACCATTTATCAAAGAGACTATTCTTTCCCAGTTGAGTGGACTTGACAGCCTTGCTAAAAATCAATCGACCATAGATGTGAGGGTCTATTTCTGAACTCTCAATTTGATTCCAGTAGTTTATGTCTGTCCTTGTGCCTGTACCATGCTGTTTTGATTACTGTGGCTTTGCAATACATTTTCATATCAGGAAGCATGAATCCTTCACCTTTGTTCTTTTCCAAGATGGTTTTGGCTAATCAGTGTCCTGTACTCTTCCATATGAATTTGATGATTGGCTTTTTTATTTCTGTAAAGAAGATTGTTGGAATTTTGTTTGGGATTGTGTTGAGTCTGGAAATTGCTTTGGATAGAATTAACATATTAATAATATTCGGTCTTCCCATGCATGAAATATCCTTCCATTTATATAGATCTTCTTTGATTTCTTTTGCTAGTGTTTTGTAGTTTTCTGTGCACAAGTACTTTTCATCCTTGACTTGGATTTGTTCCTAAATACTTTGTTCTTTTAATTGCTATTTTAAATGGGGTTTGCTTTCTTTATGTCTTCTTCAAAATGGTCATTCCTTGTGTAGAGAAACACCACTGAATTTGGGGTGCTGTTCTTGTGCCCCATCATTTTGATGGATTCATTTATTATCTCTAGTAGCCTTGATGTGGATTTTTCAGGATTTTCTCTATATAGGATCATGTCATCTGTAAATAGTGAAAGCTTTATCCATTCTTTTCCAACCTGGAAGACTTTCATTTCTTTTTCTTGCCTAATTGCTCTGACCAGAAATTAAATAATGGTGACAGTAGGTATCCTTGTCTTGGTCCTGATTTTGAAAGGAAAACTTTCAAGTCTTTCACCATTAAGTAGGCTGTTACCTGTATGTTTTTGCATATGTCCTTTATCATGATTAGGAAGTTTCCTTCTATTTCTAGTTTTCTAAGGGTTTTTATCAAGAAGTGGTGCTGGCTTTTTGTCAAATGCCTTTTCTATATTAATTGAGATGATCATGTGATTTCTTTCCTTCACTGTGTTAATGTGGTATGATAAATTTAGAGATTTTCTTATGTTGAATCATCCTTGCATACCAGGGATAAGTCCCAGTTGATCTGTATATAATTCTCTCAGTGTGCTGTTGAATTTTTTTTTGTTGTTAGTATTTTGTTGAGGAATTTTACATGTATATTTAGAAGTGTTACTGGTCTGTAATGTTCTTTTCTTGTGATATCTTTATCTGGCTTTGGTATGAGTGTCATGCTGGCCTCACAGAATGTGTTAGAGAGTGGTCCCTCCACATTTCTTTTTTGTAGGAGTTTGAACAATAGCGATGTTAAATCTTCATGGGATGCTTGGTAAAATTCCATGTAAAGCCATTTTTTTCCTGGGCTTTTATTTGTTGGAAGGTTTTTGATTACTGATTAAATCTCTTTACTAGTCATTGTTTTTTTGAGATCTTCATTTCCATCTTTTTTTGCAGCTTTATTCAGATTTATTCACAACACTATTCAAGCTATCTGAGGTATACCATCACTGGCTCACAGTATATCATGTAGTTGTGCATGTAATCTCGGATTTTCAGTTTTAGAACACTTTCATTACTCTGGAAAGGAAATATAAAAAAGAAAAGCCAAATCCTCCCTTATCTACCTCCCACCCAATTATTGACCCATAGTATTCTTGTAATTCATTTGTTACAGTTGATGAAAGAGCATTAAAATATAGCTTCTTTTTCCCCTTGAGTCAGTGACAATAGTTTGAAGGTTTCTCAGAATTTTTCCATTTCCTCTATGTTATCCAATTTGTTGCCTTTTTATTTCCTTTTATAGTCCTTTTTTTCCCCCTATGAGGTCCATAGTAATGTCACCCTTTTCATTTCTGATTTTAAGGTCATTTGTGTCCTCTCTTTTTTCCTCATCAGTTTAGCTAAATGTTTGTCAACTGTATTGATCTTTTCAAAGAACCAGCTTTTAGTTTGGTTGTGTCTCTTTGTCTTTCTTCTTTTCTATAGCACTTATCTCTGCTCTCATCTTTTTTATTTCCTTTGTTCTGCTCACTTTGGGTTTGGTTTGCTCTTCTTTTTCTAGATCCCCAAATTTTGAGATTAGGTCTCTGATTTCAAATCTGTTTTTTAAAATGTAAACAGAGGCAAAAGTTTCTCTCTCAGCACTACATTTAGTGCAGCCCATAAATTTTGGTATGTTATATTTTCATCCTCACTTGCCTCAAGATGTTTCCTAATTTCCCTTGTGCTTTCTTCTTGACCCATTGGTTTTTAAAAGCATATTGTTTATTTGACAGTTTTCCATTTCTCACTCTATTAGTGACTTCTAGTTTCATTCTATTATAGTCAGAGGAGATGTATTATAAGATTTGAGTATTTTTGAATTCACTGAAACTGGTTTTGTGATCTAGCGTATGGTCTGTCCTGGAGAATGAAATTTGTGCACTGGAGAAGAATATGTATCCTGCTACTGTTGGATGAAGTGTTCTCTATATGTCTATAAAGTTTAGTCAGTTTACAGTATCAACTCAAGTTTTCTATTTCTTTACTGATCTTCTGCATAGATGTTCTGCCCATTATTGAAAGTGGTGTGTTGATATCTCCAACTATTAACATGTGTCCATATATGTCTCCCCTTAAGTATGTAAATATTTGCTTCCTATATTTTGCTGCTCTGCTATTAGGTGCACATATTTATAATTGTTGTATCTTCTTGTTGAATTGACCCCTTCATCAGTGTACAATGACCTTCTTTGTCCCTAACTGTTTTTTACTTAAAATCTGTTTTATCTTTTATTAGTATCGCTACCCCAGCTCTCTTTTGGCTACTACTTCATGGCATAATTTCTTCCTTCCTTTCACTTTCAACCTAGTTGTATCTTTTCATTGAAGGTGAGTCTCTTACAGACAGCTTACAGTTGGACTATTCTTTTATTTTTTTTTTTCCATTGTGCTAGTCTTTTTTTTTTTTTTTTTTTTTGCATAGGAAGGCACTGGGAATCGAACCTGGGTCTCCAACATGGCAGATGAGAACTCTGCCTGCTGAGCTGCTGTGGCCTACCCTAGTCTTTGCTTTTTGACTGCAGAGTTTAATCCATTTCATTTAAAATATCTCCTGTAATGCAGGACTTCCTTTTGCCATTTTGTTATTTAGTCTTTATAAGTCTTAGACCTTTTTTGTCCCACAATTCTTCTATTAATTCCTACTTTCATATTTATTTGACTTTTGTATTGTACTAGATTGAGCCCCTTCTCATTTCCTTCTGGATATATTTTTCTTATATTTTCCTTGTGATGGCCATGGATGTTAATTAAAAGTTAACATCCTAAATAAATAACAATCATTTCTCAATTGGTACCAATTTAGCTTCTATAGTATATGCACACAGTCTTCCTTTACCCCTTAATAGCCCCCCCAACACACCTTTTTCTGAACTGGTTATAAATTATATCTTTGTATGTTGTGTATCCAAAACCTGTGAGAAGTAGAAGTGGAGTCACCTACTAGAAAATAAAATATAATAATGCCGGCATTAACAGTTGCTTTATGGTGGCCTTTAACTTTCTTTATGCTGCTTTGATCCATTGTCTATTGTATGTTCCTTTCAGTGTGAAGAACTCCAATTAGCGTTGCTTGTAGGGCACATCTAGTGGTAATGAACTCTCTCAGCTTTTTTTAAATATCAGAAAATATCTTAATTTCCCCCATAATTTTTGAAAGAAAGTCTTACTGGATATAATATCCTAAGTCAGCAATTATTTTTTCTCAGCACTTTAAGTATTTCAACCTACTACCTTTTTGCCTCCATGGTTTCTGTTAGAAAATGGCATTTAATCTAATTGGGACTGCCTTGTACCTAATATGAAGCTTTTCTCTTGCAGCTTTCAGCATTTTCTCCTCATCATTTACATTCAACACTTTGACCACAAGTCATCTGCACATATTTCTCTATAGTCATCTGGGCGTATTTCTCTATTGTCCTGTTCACTGTTTGTTGGGCTTCTTGGGTATGCATATTAATATCTTTTGCTAAGTATGAGAAGTTTTCTTTTATTATTTCTTTGAATATTCATTCTAATCCTTCTTTTATCTCCTTTCTTTTCCTCTGGGACTCCCAGAATATATATAATAGTATATTTGATGGTATCCCAGAAGTCTTTAAGGTTATTTTCACTTTTTCTAATTCCTTTTTGTTTCTGTCCTTGAGTCTGACTTACTTCCATTATCTTTTCTTCAATTTCACTGATTCTTTCTTCTGCTAGCCCCAACCTGTTGTTGAAACCCTTCTGATCATTTTCTTTTCAATTATTGTGGTTTTCAACTCTAGTAGTTCTGTTTGGTTCCTTTTTAAAATTTCTACCTCTCTATTGAGATTCACATATTGTTCATTTTTTTTCACTGATATTTGTTAGTTCTTTCTTTGTATTATCATTTGTCTCCTTGAACATGTTGAAGATATACATTTTTTAAAATGTCTTTCTCCAGTGTGTCCACAGCCTGATCTTCTTCTCTGCTGTTTTCTGGATTGTTATCCTCTTCCTGTGAATGGGCCATACTTTCCTGTTTCTTTCTCTTGTAATCCTTTTCTGTACACTTTATATTTTAATGTGTTAATCTGAGTTTTATTCCCTGAGCTATTTCTTGAGTTTGCCTCCAGCTAGTGACATGACAGGTTTCCTTGAGTGCTAGGAGCTAACAAAACCAAACAAACCAATGTAAAAAACACCTTTCAAAGTCTGTGCAAATTGACTTTGCATTGGCTGGTGCTTTCCTTCAGATTTCATCTCTCCTATCAAGAAGGTCAGCTCAAGGCAAATGCAAAATATAGAGTCTTCCCCGTCTTTTCTGAGCCTGTGTCTTGTTCTGGGTTGTGCCTGCTAGTGTCTTTAGGAATTCCTCTGTTTACAGGAATTTAAGTGTCCTTACCACTCTCTAGGAAACAGAACTTCTCTCTATACCAGATACTCCACTACAGGATTTAAAGGAGACAAGGCTTTACCCCAGGCCACCTGATTCATTTTTTTTTTTTTTTTTTATTACACCACTTGCTGGCTCAAACTGCTTTTACCTGGAGAGAAAATACTGGGAGAGAAGGCAAGCTAGAGAGAAGTTTCCCAGATCAGTCTTTCCTTGCTAGAAGGAGGCCAGGGACCCACCAGTGGAGTGACAGCTGTCTCCATACCACCTTGGGAAGAGGTGAGGTAGAGCCAGCAAAGGTATCAGGAGCTTCTCCTATGGCTCTTTGAAACTGTGTTTTCTTAATTCAGCACTTGCCCAGTAAATGCAGCCCCTTAACTGTTTCCCACAGTTGAAGAAGATTACTTTTCTTTAAATCTCTTCTTCTGATTTTGCCGCGGCAGGTTGGAAATGGCCTTCCTCAGAGCTGTGCCCCCAGTTATCTGAAGTAGCTAATCAAAAGCAGTGTTCGACAATCATATCACACATCTCTGGATCTTGGGGAACTAGGTTTTTACATCCCACTCCGGTTCCAGCAAGCTGACCAGGGGCCGGTGTTGAGCATCTTGCCACTGCCTGCTGTGAGGCTGAGGGATGGGCGATGGTAATCACTGCACAGAGAATGACATTCACTGTGTCTACTGCAATTTACTTGCCTCTTCTTCCTGCTCTTCCCTGCAGGTAGCACAGTGTCCTACTAGACTCCAGAATTTCAAATAGTTTATTCAGAACAATTTCTGCCTGTTTAATAGTTGTTCTGGTGGAGAGAATGACTCCTGAGTTTCCTACTCTGCCATCTTCCACAATCCACCCTCTTCTTTGGCTTTTAAAGTCAATCAGACCTGGAATTAAGTCATACCACTAGAATTAAAACTGTACTAACTGTAAGACATTAAAGATATTATCCAACATTCTTAGCTAACTCTGCTTATGCATATAATAGGTATTATATGTGTGGTATTATTATTAAACTACATAACATATTTAAGTTTTTGTTTATGGTCAGATCTCCCCTTTTCTTCCTCCTTATGCCTTCTTTTTTCATCTTTACCTCATGGTCATGTACCAATATTTTAAGTTCTTCCTGCAGCCACCCTTCTTTGCTCCAGTGATAGCTTATTCTGACTATGATCTTAGAAAGAGTTTGTGTTTTACATTGCTACTTTGAGCTTGACCTTTCTACTGTCAGCACTTTTATCTACTGCTGTTTTGATGATTTTAAAAATTAAATCAACTATTACTATAGTTTTTAATTTGTAGCAAGAACCAGGGATACAACAGTGAACAAAACAGTTAGAAATGCTTGTCCTCTGGAAGCATACATTTCTTTTGGTGTAGAGAGAGAGAGAACATTGATAATTTTTTTTAAAGTAAAAAAAATTTGTAATGCATATTTTCCGCAAGTACTTCTGCCTATATTCTAGTATCATTTATTTCCTGAACTGTTTCACAACAACTCTACAATGCAGGGGAAATACAGCTTTCCCTGTTTAATAAATGATGAAACTAGGTTTTAGAAAGTTAAGTGACTTGATACAGGTCACATAGATTATTGAACTAGACCTTGATCTTCTTATCACAGTCCTAAGCTCTTCCTTAATAATGTGCAGTAAGGAAATATATAGTACATCTATCTACTCCCTACATTTGTGTAGCATATGTTGTAGTTTATAATGCTTTTATTGCACACAAGAGAGTTGAAATGTTCAACTGCCATACCAGAGGTTACAATCCCCCCTGTGGCTTTTATGTAAGAAGTAAGTTCTTTTTAGGTCAGATCCAATTTGTATATTGCTCTTCTTTCAATAGTTACCAACATTTCCTGTTACTGTAGTGCAACAAAAATGTTCACACTACTCAAATGAGAGAAAATATGTCAGGAATATGCAAGCAAAGAAAGGACATTCTCACATAGCCCTCCTTAATGAAACAAGTCATAATTTAATGATTGAAATGTTGAGCAGTTAATAAAGAAAATGTAATTTTGTACAATCAGTAAATGTGGAAATTGTTGGAAGTGACTATTTTAGTGTCCAACTCTTAATAGCAGTGCAGAATACCAACTGGATTAAACCAGAAACAATTCTCTTAGCAACGACAATTTTGTGTGTTTTTTTGGTGTAGCAGAATTGAGAGTTGTAGCAAAATATCCATTTTTCTATAGCAGAATTTTAAGCCAAACACATGATCTCCTGATTAAAGATACCATTTCCTAGCCTTCTTTGGAGGTATGTGTGGCCATGTGACTAATGTCTAGGCAGTAGGATGTTGTTGGAAGTGATATGTGCAAGTTTTTTGTGTTTGGAGAGGAAGGGGGTTGGCTTTCCCTTCTCAGACTAGAATGGATATGTGATTGTAGGAACTAGAACCGCCACGCTGTACCACAATATGGAGTTTTGTGCTGAGGGTGACAGCAACAAACTAGAAATACAAAGTTACCTTCCTGGATTTTATAGGCGAGAGAAATAAACTCCCGTCTTTTTTAAGTTACTATCCTTTTGAGTCTCTGGGTTATAGCAACTGAACAAGTTCCAAACTAAAAATAAATTAATGCCAAAACTATATTATATGCAATTTGTAATTCATAACATTGTTCTAAAACTGATAATGTTAACCATGCATATCATTCTCCCTGGAGTGTTTTTCTTCATTCTCATCATTCTTTTTGATGTTCTCATAGCTTTTTGATGAAATAGAAATTTCTATGTATTATTTCAGATCATTATTTGGATTGAGAGGGCTCCAAATGAAATAAAGAGCCCTCAGATGATAGTAGTAGTGCAAATCTGTTCCTCAAGTGAAAACATCAGCTCCCAGTGCTCCATACAGCACGGGGTATTCCAAGGCCTGTTTTATGTGAGTGATCCAAAATATAACACTTTCATGAATTTCCGCATTTAATTAAATCCCTTCTCTGTTATGGCCACAGTTTCAACATAAATAGCATTTCTAAGATTTATTTCCTTTTCTTTAAAATGGGGATTCTTCATACACACTGGGTTGGCTTAAACAATGGGAATTTATATCATGGTTCCAGCGTCCAGAAGGCTTATTTCATCCCGGGGTCAGTATCCTCCTGTCTGGCTGGCAATCCTTGGAGTCCCTTGGCTTTCCCATCACATGGGGATGCCTTCTCCTTTCTCTTCTTGGTTTTTGCTGACTTCCAGCTTCCAGCTCCTCCTCATGGCTTTTTCTGATGATCTGAATTACTTCAGTCTATAAAGTATATCATATTAAATCCCATCCTGATTCTGTTGGGCCACAGAATCTTTAACTAAAACAACATCTCTAAGACATTCCATTTACTGTGGCTCACTCATAGGAATGCAGGCTAAGACCAAGTACCTGTGCTTTTCTGGGTACATAATTCAAAATACCACTGGGGTAAGAACTTTTCAAAGTTCCTTCAGGTACTTCTAGGTCTATATTTGGTGCTCCAATAATCTTAGTTTCCAAAAAATAAGCCCTCAAGACTAATACAAAAAAATGTAGAAGGGTAGCAAATAGTTTTTTCTATTAAAAATAGAGTCAAATGTCAGAGCAGAAGAGAAATGCTGGCTATTAATGCATTAATGCAATCAATTTTATACCTCTGTGCTGGAACTATGAGCCAAGCATTCTTACCACAATTAGCTTAATTTAGGTCACCAATTCCACAAACGGAAAGTAAGCAAGTAGTGGAAAAGCTTTTCAATTTAACCTGCATTTGTTTTGAATGTGCAGCTAGAAATGAAAGGTAGAAGTATTCAAATCAAGAACCTATTGATTTAAGCAGTACCATGTTCATGTTTTTGTTTTTCTTCCTGTGGGTCTCTCATTATTCTTTCCTTTTTATTTGTTCTTCAGGACTCTGTTAGTTGAGTCCACATCTTCATAGAATTCTCCAACAGGATGCTTAATTCCTGACTCAAGAAAGTTCATTAGCATGTGCAAGTAATAAAGGCTTGGGTATAAATGTTCAAAGCAATGGAGTAGTTCCTTGTTAAAGTTTCATAGTCTTTGATCTATGCTTCTCTTTTTGTCTTTAGAGAAAGTTCAAGAACTAGTCTGGAAAGATAAAAGCAGAAGAGAACTGGAGAGTGTTGTGTAAAGTTGTAGTATCCATTTGAATTTAAGAATAGAATTAATGTTGTACCTTGAAAAGTTGAACTGTATAACATTTTTTTTTTTTTTTTTTTTTTTTTTTTTTAAAGGAAAGACAGAGAGAAGGAAGGAAGGAAGGAAGAAAGGGAAACATTTTTAAACATTTTCTTGTTTTATTGTATTCTGTTTCTCCGTTTTTGTTACATGGGCTGGGGCCGGGAATCGAACCGAGGTCCTCCGGCATAGCAGGCAAGCACTTTGCCCGCTGAGCCACCGCGGCCCGCCCTGTATAACATTTTTAAGAGTATACTTCCTACACATTGAGAGTCTCAGATCAGTAAAATTTAAAAGTAAATTTCAGGTAGTTTCAGTTGACATGTGACCTACCCAATTCAAGTTGGAGCCCTTTATGAGAAGATAAAGGGCAGAGAAGCTTGGAGAGAGAGAGAGAGCTCAGAGAGAACTACCTGGAGAGAGAGCTTATGGAGGGAGAATAGCCCTGGAGATGCTAATAGAGGACCCACAGATGCTCAAAGAGAAAGTCACTGCAATCAGAAGCTTAAGGCTCAATGGAGCTTGGGAGAGAAGGATCAGCAGAGGCTGGTCATGTGCCTTTCCATATGAGAGAGGAATCCCAGATGCCACTGGCCTTTCTTCAGAATAGGTATCACCCTGTTGGTGCCTTAATTGGGACATTTTCATGGCCTTCAAATGGTAAATTTGTAAACTAATTAATCCCCATTGTAAAAGCAAACCCATTTCTGGTATATTGCATTCTGGCAGCTTTAGCTAATAAAAGCAGTGGGTCTTGTTTTTTAATTCCAAAAATTTTTTTAGCCAGGAACTGAAAAAGTATCCCCATTAATCAGACTATGGACAAACAGTATGTATGTATTGCCAGTGTAAACAATTTCTTTGAATGAGAGTTATTTTATGCCTCTTATCTTTAGGCTATTTTTTGCCCGATTTTCCAAGTTTGCATTTTCTGAGGTCACTCATTTCTTCTTGATCTGGACCCAATCTTCAATTGTTGCACATTTTGCCTTCTCACTTTCCAGTTTCCTTCCCTGTCCTTGAGGTGTTAATAATGATATTGAACATGATCACACTTTAGATGAAGTGATCTATCAGTTTAACCTTCTCCTGAGAACCTTTCCTGAGATACAGCCCCACTGAGCAAAGGTTTAAAGTCAGTTTTTACAAATCACTCTGATCAGTTACTTGTTAAGGTAGGGGAAGCTTGACAGCTGTGACAGAATGCTTCTGTGGCAAAGATGCAGTGGGGGAAATGGCTGAAGACATCCTTTTAAATAGAATCAATGTTTGTTAGGTGCCTCACCATCTTCTACCAACATTACATTGGTAGCTAGAACAAAGCTGGCTTATGACAGATGTCTCTCCCAGGACCCCTCTCCTCCAAAAAATATCTTAAAAATAACATAAGAACAACAATCCCAAAGAACTATGTTAACCGGAAACAGAAATATCACTTTGAAGCTCTTTTCCTATTGAGCCCTATCAGTTAACTGAAATTCCTTGTATGGGAAATATAATAAATAAAATATAATAAAATATTTGTTAGAATTCTGTTAAAAAAGTTAACATCACAAACTTATTGCTATTACATTGCTATACCTTTTCATTACGTGCATCTTTTTTTTTTTTTTTAACCAACAAAGGACAATGCACTATATCCCCCTTCCTTGCTGTTCCTCTTGATGTTATTAGGTACTATGAAACCAGAATATTAGGGGCTTTGCTGACTTTGATTATAAGCATTCTAATAATTAGCACAGAACAACAGTTGTGATCATGGCAGACAAATAAATACAGCAAGGTAAATCTCAAGATGAATTCCAGAAACACTAGGGAACAGTTTTATTCTTGCACCTGAAAATTTTATTCAGTAAGAAATTAACTCAGAAATTAGCCATTGTTTAATCTTTCCCATTAAAGGGAAAGAGAATGGTAAAAATCATGGCTTAGGAAATCTCAGGCAAAATTTCCTTTGTGTGCCCAACTTGGAAATTTCTCATGGCCTTTTTTGCTGTCTCATACCTAATGGCAAGGAAGTAATTAACTGTTTTGATTTCAAAGAAATACTTCAAACATTAATCTTTTCCAGCTCCTATAAAATTGAAGTAGTAATGGCAACAGAGGTATTATTTAAGAAGAAGACAAAAGTTAAAAGATTTTATGTTAATTTACTTAGTAAGCATTTATTGAGCAACTAACCTGTTAGTTACTATAATGTACACTATTCTTCCCCCAGTAAGCCTGGATTCTTTAGTGTTAACAATATTTAGCCTTATCACTCAATTGACACATATTTTTTAATAAAGTTCATACATTCTCCTAGATATTATGGGAATGACTTAATATGGTTGCCTTGAAAGCAGAACTGGAAACAAAGGTTTTTGTGCAAGTTCTTTATTTGAGAAGCGATCTCAAAGAGGAAGAGCGAGAGGAAAGGGGAAGAGGGAGCAATCTAAGGATGGCCACTGCTATATGCAACTGCTGTTCAATCCCATGAGACTTTCTGAAGAGAAACTTTTACTGATTTTTTTTGGCATGGGGAAGCACCGGGAATGACCTGTTTTAGAACTGGCTGTTCAAAACCTAAGGAAAGGGTGATGCAATGGTGGCTCAGGAGGCAGAATTCTCGCCTGCCCTATCGTGGGCCCGGGTTTGATTCCCAGAGCCTGCCCATGCCAAAAAACAAAACCAAAAGAAATTTATTCATTGGCTCCTATCTCCCACTGACCAAGCATGTCCCCATGGTATTGTGGTGTGTGATCAGGATTTTTCAACAATATAGCTGGCATTTTGTCCCCATGGGCTTTAAGAATCCGTCTTTTCCAGGATGTGCAAACGTGAGTGCTGAGGGGATTCCGCGGGACCATGTTGTGGTTCAGAGAAGTACCAACCTAGGCAGAAAGAGGTCGTGTGGGCTGTTGCGGTCAGGCTGATCCTGCAAAGCTCCTCATAGTCTGGGCAGAATTTTCTGGGCTGGAGGATTTAAAGTGACACCCACATAGCATCCAATAAAAGGATCATAGAGGAAGGAGATGTGGCCTTTATAATCAAGGACTTCATGCTCTAATCAACTGGAGACACAAAATTAGCACTTTACAATCACAGTGACGAATACTGATAGCACATTACTGAGCACAAAATTGGTCCTACAGACCAGTGGTTCTCAACCAGAGGCAATTTTTCACCTCAAACCAGGAAATACTTGGCAATGTTTGAAGATATTTATGGTTGTCACCACCTGGTATGTGTGTAGTTCTATGAGTCTCTAGTGGGTAGAGTCCAGGGATGCTAATAAACATTCTACAGGACACAGGAAAGCCCCTCCCCCCCAAAAAAGAAATATCTGGAACAAAATGCCAGCTGTATTATTGAAAAATCCTGATCACACACCACAATGCCTATGAATTACCATGAAATCTAGCTGAAATGTGGACTCTATTCAGTAGACCTGGGGTAGAGTCTAAAGTTCTGCTTTTTCTAAGAAACTCCCAAGTGATACTGATGCTTCTCATCTGAGGACCACATGCTGGGTTGTAGGCTATAGACAGTGGGTATAGAATATTGGAACAGTGAGAGGTTAATGACAAGTAGAACAACTGGGAAAAGTCCTTACAGAAGGTGATATGCATGATGACTCAGATTTCTTGATGGGCAAGGAAAAAGGGAGTAACATGAGTGAAGTAGTGAGGGTGACAATGTTCAGCACAAAATAAAACTGGTTTAGGTACCAAGACAATGTGGAAAGCACATGGGGTGAAAAAACCTGGGTTGCAAGACTTGCTTCATCCTTAGTGCTGCCCAGTGGCCATAGGCAGGTTACATATCCTTTTTTTCTTTTTAATTAATGGAAAGAAAGAAAAAAAAAAAAAGAAATTAACACAACATTTAGAAATCATACCGTTCTACATATGCACTCAGTAATTCTTAACATCATCACATAGATGCATGATCATCGTTTCTTAGTACATTTGCATCGGTTTAGAGGAACTAGCAACACAACAGAAAAAGATATAAAATGTTAATATAGAGAAAAGAAATAAAAGTAGTAATAATAGTAAAAAACGACAACAGCAAAAAAAACCCCTAGAGCTCAGATGCAGCTTCATTCAGTGTTTTAACATGATTACTTTACAATTAGGTATTATTGTGCTGTCCATTTTTGAGTTTTTGTATCTAGTCCTGTTGCACAGTCTGTATCCCTTCCGCTCCAATTACCCATTATCTTACCCTGTTTCTAACCCCTGCTGGACTCTGTTACCAATGACATATTTCAAGTTTATTCTCAAATGTCCATTCACATCAGTGGGACCATACAGTATTTGTCCTTTAGTTTTTGGCTGGACTCACTCAGCATAATATTCTCTAGGTCCATCCATGTTATTACATGCAGCCTACACAATGGGAGATAATATCTGGAAATGACATATCAGATAAAGGTCTAGTATCCAGAATATATAAAGAAATTGTTCAACTCAACAACAAAAAGACAGCCAACCCAATTACAAAATGGGAAAAAGACTTGAACAGACACCTACCAGAAGAGGAAATACGGATGGCCAAGAGGCACATGAAGAGATGCTCAATGTCCCTGGCCATTAGAGAAATGCAAATCAAAACCACAATGAGATATCATCTCACACCCACCAGAATGGCCATTATCAACAAAACAGAAAATGACAAGTGCTGGAGAGGATGCGAAGAAAGAGGCACACTTATCCACTGTTGGTGGGAATGTCAAATGGAGCAACCACTGTGGAAGGCAGTTTGGTGGTTCCTCAAAAAGCTGAATATAGAATTGCCATACAACCCAGCAATACCATTGCTAGGTATCTACTCAAAGGACTTAAGGGCAAAGACACAAACGGACATTTGTACACCAATGTTTATAGCAGCGTTATTTACAATTACATATCCTTTTGAGCTTCTGTCTCCTCATTCTACAAAGTGTTGTCTCTACATTCAACAATATAACCTCATATTGCTATATGCTGGTGTAAATGATATGAAATCATATTTGTATTTTTTTTACACTTTACACATAATTTTCAATAAGCAGACTGCCTAGGTTTGAATCTCATCTGTGTTTCTTATCGTATGATCTAGAGTAATGTTTAACAGATTTAAAAATTTCAATGAATAGAAGTATAGTAAAAATTAGTTGCCATATATTTATATGGATAGTGTTTTGCAAAACTGCTCATAGATAGGTAGCATTTATTCAGTATTTAACATGTACCAGGAGCTGTTCCAAGTGCTTTATGAATATTATGTATTACAGTTTTAAGTTTCCCCAAACTTAAAAATTATTGTGATGTCAGTCTTACAACTGAGAAACTAAGGTTAAATAATTTTCCCACAGTCATAAAGGCAATAAATGCACACTGAGTTTCAAACACAGGCCCTTTGGCTATTGAGTCTGTGTATTTAGCAATTACTCTATTGGGGTTTTCTTAGACCCCTCTATCTCCCTATTCTATCTCTCCCTGTTTCCAGCTTTTGTTTCTTACAAGCATTTTGCTGTGTTAATGGCATGCACTAGAAACTTCGGAGACCTTGCATGTGATATTTTCATATTTTCAGCTTACTAGAGATCTTAATTGGTTGGACCTCTGCAGTTCCCTTACATATGGGGCAAGGGACAGTCCTAGACATCTCTTCTTGACTCTTCAAGATTGATTGCTCTTTACCTGGCTTTTCCAGCATTCTAAGATTCCACCAAGGAAGTGATAGGTATCTACATCCTAGTCTCAATATTTCAGAATGCCTAATGTACATTATATATTTATCACATGATAATATGACAGCAATCTACAAAAATATCTAAATAATTTTTAATGGAATTATACAATTCACTGTGTTCGCAGTATACATCTTATATGATTCATAAGATAATAAGAATATGAATAAGATGGGTCCTTGTAGAAGGTTTGGGAAACATCCATGTATAATGTTCATCCCAGCCATAGCTAGGCCAAACCAATTTGCATATATGATGTTTTGCTCTGTGAGAATCTGAACTCTCATTAAACAGATCTCTAGTTTACCTGCCTCTTATAGATATTTTTATTTGTCTGAGGAAAACATATTAGTTGACAACCTCTTTTAACTCAGACCATTTCAAACTACATGACAAAGTTCACGTGCCCCCATCTCCACTCCCCTTTAGTGGATGTTTTTCTTGTCAGCACCAGAACTTGTGCTTGGGCAGAGTGTGACATTGCTGATTCCCCATTCTGACATTCTCTGAGGGTGATGTGGGAGGGATGAGAAGATATCAGCAGATTTTTTTTAATAGGTCATGAAAGTTGTGGTGGCATATTTTCTAAAAAACCCTCATAACTGAGCGAAATGAAATGACAACACTGGGAGACCCAGAAACACATCAACCCCATGAGTTTCTTTATTTTCCTTGTCTTTGTCTCTCCTCCTGTGTTGAAATGCTCCTCCACGGAACCTGTGATACCTGCTGAGTGGAAGATCTCTGTCACGGCAAAGCAAATACCCTCCAACAGCATCCAGTCCCTAAATAAGAGGCAATTACAGCCTCTCTTTCCTGGGATGTCAATCATAAAGGCAAAGGAGCCTTTGGAGAGGGTTGGGAGTGTGTAAGTCAGTCAAAGAGTAAACGCTAGCATTGAACAAATGGTGCGTTTCTGCATGCAGTGCCAGCAGGCACCTTCCGGCTACAAATTCTTTTATGGGGATAAAAGCCTTCTTAGAGGAGTTCTCACAATTCTAAATATTTCATGCCTCTTCTCCAACAAAAAGTTGCCATAGAAAGGCTGGCTTGAAGATGTTTTGTCAGCTTGGTATTTTCCAAGTTAAACTTTCTCATTAGCTTGTCCTTCCCTGCCCCATTCCCACCAAATTCAGAAATTCCAATTGCAAGAATTCTTTAGAAATTACTCTGGTGTCATTTCTTTTGAAATCTGCAGCTTTGCCTCATGAGTCCTGCTAAAGATGTCACCCAGGCTAATAGGAGAGGAAGAAGAAGCTGCTTTATTGAATGATGTGTATAGAAATCAAGTTGTGTTTGTGATCTATTTTTGTATGATTACCTTAAAACTAAGTAGCTTAAAAAATATGAATATTTATATATCTCACACTTTCTTTAGGTCAGAAATTCAGGTAGGGCACTTTGGGGATAGCTTTGCTTCCCAGTGTCTGGCCTCAGGTAGTGAAATTATCTGATGGCTCATTTATTCACACATCTAGGCAATTGATCCTGGCTGCCAGCTGGGGGCCCAGCTGGAACTAAACAGCTCACCTGGCCTTTCCCTGGCTTCCTTACAATATGGTGGCTGTGTTTCAATAGCAAATGTTCCAAGGAAGATACTGACTTTTATGACCTGTGGAAGTCATGTGGAGTCACCTTTTGTCATGCTATATTGGTTAATGCAGTTATAAAGGCCTACCCAGCCTCAAAAGAACATTCCTAAAAAGGCATGTGAATATCACACTGTAAAAAGAGCATGTGGGAGGGGAAATATATTAGTACGGGCTTCTTTGGAACATACAGTCTGCTTCTCAAATGCAGTTGAGAAAAGTTTAGACTAGCTAGTACCTTGGGTCTATACTTTACATTGTTACTGTATTTATACTTCACAGCATTTGTCCATTCTATTTATAAACTGATAGAAACTGGTTGTTATAATCTATCATATTTCCGTAGTTTTTTTTTTTAATATCTCAATTGCTTTTATATTTAGTTTTGATTTAAATGTCATTTGCAGTTGGAAAGCGAGGAATTTACTACCTCCTCTCTCTACATCATGACTAAACATGTTGAGGCTCAGAGAAATATAGAAACCGTAAAATCACTTTCTAATTTCCCGGCAGATTTGGGACTAGAACATAGCTTCTTTAATTCCTAAATCATTGTTTTGTGTTTTTTTTTTCATCATAATTTAAAACGTCTACAATTTGTAACATCCTCAGTAAATGAGCATTTGTTGAATACTTTCTGTAATGGAGGCACAGTGGAAGACACCATTTGTAAAATTGAATATGGTATAGCATCAGCCTTTGGTGAACTTATGGTCAGATGCCATAGATAAACATGTAAACAGATTTATTCAAAGGAATGCAGAGACTGAAATAGGTAAAGGGGCTGTCAGAGCACAGAGAGAACCAGTTAGTTCATTCAGGGTTCAGGGATGATTTTCTGGAGGGTTAAATATTTGGGTTTAAAATTTAATTGTTCAGCTTACAAAATTAGATAACAGTCTGAAAAAAGGGACAATTGGGGATTTAAATCAATATATATTTGTACAAATAACAGATTTTTTGCCTGATATATAGTAAGGCAATTCTGTTTTTACTTTTTTTGTTCTTCAAAAATGTATACATTTGTAAAATCTTGTTTATCTATTATTGGATTTTTTTCCTGGTTATCTCTTAGTTTTTCTTTGCCATTTTGATACTTTGCTAATAGTATCATTAAAAAATATTGTAGTTTCTAATTGGTTGTTGCTAGCAAATAAGAGCCCCATTGATTTTCTTACATGGATCTTTTATGAAGTGATTATGCTGATTTTTTCTACCCTCATACTGAGTTGGATGCTTAACTTATTAATTCACAGCTTTTATTCTTTAGTTATATATGTACTTAAAGCTATGTATTTCCTTTTCATTATCAATTTAGTTCTATCCCACAACTTTTTACTATCTTTATTGACTGCTTGAATTGCTGAGACAAGTATATTAAAATCTCAATGCATGACTTTTGATTTGCTAATTTCTCTTTGTAATACTGTCATCTAGCTCTCGTTATATATATTGTTAGGTGCACACAAATTTAAAATTTTCATATATGCGATTATATTTTTCTTATTTTCAGCCTAACATATATCATCTCATTTAATGGCAACTTCATTTTTACAGTTCAGGGTGAAACACTGGAGTCATCCTTGATTCCTACCTGTCTATCACACCCCACATCCAATACATTAACATATCCTATTGCTTCTAACTTTAATATGTTCAGAATCTTATCACTTATTACAATATCCCGTTACCATCCTCATCCAGATCACCATTATTTCTCTTCTAGATTATTTTAAGAGACTCCAAATTGTTCTCTCTGCTTCCACTTTTGCCCTGCTAAAGACAATATTCGACATAATCAGTCCAGGGTATCTTTTAAGACACGAGTCAGATCACTATGCCTCTGTTCAAACCTCTGGAGGCAGGCATACTCCCTCTTCTGGGTTTAGGCTCTGATGTTTCATCATATACCCACATGAATCCGTTATTCCCTTCCTTTGGTCAAATGATACCTTTGCAGTGATGCCTTTCTTGATTACTGTGTTTAAAATGGGAACCTTTTTCTGATTTCTCCTATCCTCTTTCCCTGCTTTATTGTTCACCAAAGTAGTCCCGTATAATAACCTACATTACCTATTATTTTGGTTTTTGTCTGTGATAGATTGAATTATGTACCCCAATTTATACGTGCTCCTAATTTTAAGCCACCTCCCTGTAGGTTAAACCCATTGTAAATAGAATGTTTTGAAGAAGTTAATTTTAGTTAAACTGTGACTGAATCAAATGATGTGGGTCTTAATCCAGTTACTGGAGTCCTTAAAAGAGAAACTGGTAGCCAGCATCAGAGAAAGCCATAGGAAAGAACAGGAAGCCAGAAGTCAAAAGAAACCCCGAATAAAAAGGAGAGGACTCACCAAATGATAGAAAAGCCAAGGAATCCAAGGACTGCCAGCCAACCAGGCTGCTACTGATCCCAGAAGAAGAAAGCTTTCTGCCAGTGCCTTGATTTGGACTTTTTGCTTTTGAAACTATAAGCCAAGAAATTCTGTTGTTTAAGCCAGCCCATTGTGTGGCATTTGTTATGGCGGCTCAGGCAGAACTAAGGCATTGTCTTTCCCCCCTCAGTAGAGTATAGTCATTGTGAAAGCAGGCGTTTGTTTTACTTAGTACTGTGTTATTAGGACAGTGCCTGGCACAAAGTAGGTGCTCAATAGGTATTTTTTTGAATGCACAAATCAATATAATAGTGCTTTTTTATTGCCAAAATGCTTTTTGCCATAAGGACTACTTTGTTTCCACGCAGGATATATTTTGCCTATTGTTTTTGCCTAGGCTATTTTTTCCCCAGCTATATAAATATATTCAGTATTATGCTTTAAAGATGACCCATTGAAAGTGTACTGCTGAATTTGTGTTGTTGTTATTAATAGTTGGGGATTGAATCATTCACCCTTTGGATGTGAATCCATTTGTAAATAGGACATTTAAAGTTGTTATTATTAGTTAAAACCGTGGACTCATTTGTGACTAGTATCTTTGAGGGCCCCATTGAGATGAGGCCAAATTAAATCAGGTGAGCCTTAATGCAGATGATTCCGGTACTTACATAACAGAGGAAATTCAAAACTAGTAAGCCAGCAGGAGCCAGAAGCAGTCATAAGAAGCCAGAAGTGAGAAGCCAGAGAATGAGCCCAAGTCCCATGTAATGGAAGCAGAGCTATAGCCAAGGAACCCTGAGAATTACCTGCAAAACAGTACCAGGAAGCTACTGCGTCCAGGAGAAAGCATGGCCTTTGAAGACCTTGATTTAGACTTCTAGCCTTCAAAGCCATTAGACAATAAATTGCTGTTGTTTAAATCAACCCATTCTGTGGTGATTGTTATAGTAGCACTGTTAGTCTGAGACAAAAGACATTCCTTTCCTCATTGAATTGCCTTGGTGTTTTTGTTGAAAATCTATTTACTATTTATGTATGGGTTAATTCTTGAATATCTATTCTGTACCATTGATTTGTTTGCCTACCTCAATACCAAAACTATACTGCCTTCATTATTGTAGCTTTGTAGTAAGTCTTAAGACGTCTGACTTCATTCTGATTTTTCAAGATTACTTTTCCTAGTCTAGATCCTAGCCATTTTCATATACATTTGAAATTATCTTGCTAATTTCTACAAAATATCTGCCAGGATTTTGACTGGATTTGAGTTGAATATATAGGTCAATTTGTGGATAACTGATGTCTTAACCATATTGAGTCTTCTAATTCATATGTGGTATATCTCTCCATTTATTTAAGTTTTCTTTAATTTTTCTCTGCCTTTTGTAGAGAGATCCTTTAAATCTTTTAAGTTTTTCCTATGTATTTTTATGCTATTTCGAATGTTCTTGTATTTTTAATATTCATATTCACTTTTCAATTGTTTATTACTAGTACATAGAACTACAGTTGGGTTTTAAAATATTGACCTTGAATGCTTTACTCTTATTAAATTCACTTATTAGTTCTGGTAGTGATATTAGAGATTCTTTGGATTTTCTACGTATGCAATCATCTCACCTCTAAAAACAAAATCTTTTACTTTCTCCTTTCCTTTCTGATCTCATGCCTTTTGCTTATTTTCCTTGCTGATTTCACTGGCTAGAATTTCCCGGGCATTTTAAATATAAGCATGGAGAGAATAAATCTTTGCCTTGTTTCTGCTCTTAAAGGGAAAGTAATCAGTATGTCACCGTTAAGTATAATATTAGTTGTAGTTTACTTTCTTTATATAAATGCCCTTGATTATATTGAGAAAGTTTCCTTCCATTCAAAATTTGTTGAGAGTTGTTTTGATGAACAGCTATTGAAAATTTTCAAGTTTTCTCTGTATCTGATTGAGATGATCAATCAGATCATTTTGTTAATGTGTTAACTTTCATTGATTGATTTACAAATATGAAACCCAATTATGTTTATAGAATAAACCTCACTTGGTAATAATATCTATGATGCTGGATTCAGTTTACTGATATTTTGGTTTCAATTTCTATGTCTATATTCATGGAGATATTTATCTATAATTTTCTTGTAATATTTTTATTAGGTTTGGTATTGGGGTTTACTAGTCTCATAAAATGAGTTGGAAAATGTTCTCTCCATCTATATTTCATGAACAGGATTATATAAATATTTCTAAAAATGTTTGAAAGCTACACCAGGATGCCATCTGCACATAGAGGTTCCTTTATGCGGGTATAATGACTCTTCACGTTTTCTATTGGTTCTTGCCTTAATTCTGCAATTCTTCCAAATACTGACATGAAGTTGTTCATGTTACTCTCTTATTTTCCTTTTAATGTCTGTATGTTTGGATAATCCCTAATTAATTTCTCTTATTGATAATTTCTTCTCTTATTTTCCTTGTTGATCAGTCTTCCTTTGGGTTTATTAGTTTTATTAATATTTTGGCTTAGATTGATACTTCTTATTATTTGCCCTTTTCTACTTAATTGACTCTGCTATTATCTTTATTATTTCCTTCGTTCTACTTTTTTTTGTATTAACATTGTATATTTTTGGCTTCTTGAGTATACATTTAGATAATCAATTTCAAACACTTGTCTTTTCTAATATGGATTTAGAGAGAATGGATTTCTCTCTAAGGGATTTTGCTGTATTCCACATATTTTGAAACATTGTATTTTCCTTATGATTCAGTTTGAAATATTTTTTTATTTCTTTTGTAATTTATTCTATGACTTATGGATATTTAGAAGAGCATTGCTTGTCTTCTAAATATTTGGGGGAATTTCTAGATCTTTGATTTTTTATTTATAATTTAATTCCATGTGATAAGAGAACATATGGATTTTTTTCTTTTTTGTTATTGTTTTTTTCCTTTTTTCCTTTATTTTATGGATTCTTGTAATACTTTGAAAAGTTTCTGAGACTTGTTTGATGGTCCGTCATATGGTATTTTGGTGAACATTCTTTGTTAGCTTGAAAAATGTTATTCAAATTTTGGGATGTGATGTTTTATAGCTTTTGATGAGGTCTAGTTGATAAAAGTGCTTAAATATTTTATATTTTGAGTTTTTCTTGATTTGTTCTTTCAGTTTCTGAGAGAAGGTATTGCAATTTGTTAGCTGCCAGAATGTGATATACCAGAAATAAAATGCTTTTAAAAGGGAAAATTTATTAAGTTGCAAGTTTATAGTTCTAAGGCCATGAAAATTCCCAATTAAAGCAAATAATTAAAAATGTTCAAATTAAGGCACCAACAAGAGGTTACCTTCCCTCAAAAAAGGCCGATGAAGTTCAGGAAAGGCACTTGACTAGAAAGGCACATGGCAAACATAGCCATGTGTGCTAGCTTTCTCTCTAGGCTTCTTGTTTCATGAAGCTCCCCCGGTGGCATATTCCTTCTTCATCTCCGAAGGTCTCTGGCTGCGTGGGCTTTCATGGTTATCCCACTTTTTCCAAAATGCTTCCTCTTTTAAAGGATTCAAGTAAACTAATCAAGACTCATCTGGAATGGGTGGAGTCACATCTCCCTCTAATCAAAGGTTAATACCAGCAATTGGGTGTGTCACATCTTCATGGAGATCATCTTATCAAGTTTCCAACCTACAGTGCTAAATAGGGATTAAAATAAAGAGCTGCTTCCACTGAGATGGATCAGGATTAAAACATGGCTTTTCTAGGGTACATAAGTCTTTCACAATGGCACAGAAGGGTATTAAAATCTCCAAATATAATTGTGAATTTGTCTCCTTTTCCGTTCTGTTTGTTCAGTTTCCCTATTCTGTTTCTCTTTTAATGTTTTACCATTTTATAATGTGGGTTGTGGTCTTTCTTGCCTCTGAAATGATCTTTCCTACTACCACCCCATTGCTACCCCAGTGCCAGACAGTCTAAGTTTTGTTATGAAATTACTCCATGTCAGGTTACTAATTTATTAGCTCAGGTAGGCTAAGTGCTTTTATAGGCGCAAAATCACAGTGGCTTAAAGTTTATTTTATGCTTGTCTTATAGTTCAATGTGTGTTGCTGGGGAGAGTGTCTCGTCCACACACACATTCAGGGACATTGACTCTGTTCAGTGGCTCACCATTCTCGATGACTCCAGAGCCATCCACTGGATTCCCTGGATCTATCAAACAGTAGAAAGTGAATAGCATTGCATTCAATGTTTTTAGGGGACCATACCTGGAAAAGACACGTCTTCCTTTTACATTATTCATTGGCTGGAACTCAGTTATCCTACCCATCCTAAATTAAAGCAGAGAGCTGGGAAATGTGGACTAATTGCCTGACCAGGAGAAAGAAATGAATTTTGGTTAACTAACCTTGTTTATACCACATATTTCAGCTTTACCAAGGTTGGTTCAACATTGTGTTTAAATAATGTTCCATTATATAGCATTTCATTTCACTCTAAGTTGAAAAGCAAACTAAAGTTTAGTGCTGTGGAAATAAAACATTGAATTCTTCCTCACATAAAATACCATGCCTTCCATTACTATGGTTAAATTAATTTTTCTTGCCTCCGTCCTTTGATGGCTTTTTCTTTGAGCCTTAGTTAAATAAAACATTTGCTGCAATCTTTGCATTGAGAAAGTGTACACTTTTCTCTTTTCCTTTAGAGGTGTGCTCCTTGAGGTAAGGAATTATGTACTATTAATCTTTGTACCACACAAGTGCCTAGTACTGGGTTTAGCATTTGGTCCATAGGTAATCTAAGTGCTTGCTGAACAGAATTGAAAGAAGACCGCAATTCAAGGATTTATCAAGAGGTTTGCAGGGTTTCCATTTTTATCATATGTTCTTCCCATTTTATTGTGCCAGAAAGTGAGAAACCAAGAAGTTGCATAGTATACCTAGGCTTCTATAGCTTGTTAATTATTTTAATTGGTTCTAGAACCCAGGTGTTCTGATTGGTAGCTGGAATTGTTCTTTTACAAACCAATTTGATCATGAAAGTTGCTTCCCAGTTGAGGTAAAACACTGAAAATGACTCGCTTTTTAAAAATTAAACCTTTTGTTGAAAACACCTCCATTAGGACGTACAGCAGCATTTTCAGATAATGTTTGTCATGCCAATTGTGTGTCCTCAAAATATTTTCCTGTACAGCTTTTTGAAGCTTATTTTCATTTTGGTACACTGGCAAATCAGAATGATATGAGCCAAAGAGGGGCAGAGTGGTGTGATCATGGAAGCAAAAAAGTATAAATTAAATACATGAAATTGATCCCTAATTTTTACATGTAAGAAAAACATAATACAATGTGGTATTAAGTTTCCTTACCTGGTTATCAGAGTTAGAACTCAATCTCATATTGTTTTCAAGACAATGTATAATGGAGGCAAATTGCTGAAGTAATTTAGTCACTTCACTTTCACTTGGCAATTATAGCTTTGAACAGTGTGTTCTAAAACATGGTCTGTCATCTAGTGCCACAAGACCCAACACGTTTAAATTGTCCAGATAACAAAGAGTTAATTGAACCTTTTGAGATAAATGCATATGGAGAAATTATGGTGAGGGTGTTTCCAAAAATAGAAATTCACACCTTAAAAATTCTAAATAAAAAATGTAATTACAAAGTAATTCCTCTTGATTAGCACCCCTGTTCTCACGAGGAGTTAGAATTCCACAGTACTGTTAGAAGAATGATACTTAGCCAAAAGTTCAAGTGATATGCCATAAGCATTAGCAGTACAATCTGATTTCTTCAATTAAGTGTGTTTAGCAGCAGGTGGGAGATTATTTTTCTCCACAGAAATAGAATGAAGGCCTTTCTGATGAAAAACCTAAATGTTTTCTTAAGCTCCAGATATCTGAACTAAAATATTACCTTGAGAGCTCCAGTGTCTATTACTTTATTCTTCCATTTATAATGTTGAGGAAGTTATCAATAACTCCTTTCCAATAAAATTACTGGATTATTCTTGTATATTATGCCAATGAAATGAGCTGTTACTCAAGGACAAGAACACCTTTAGACCACTTTGAGGAAATGGTCATGTTCCAACCTGTGTTGTTGAGTTTGGTATATTTTTTTCTAACTCCAAGTGACCGTGACTTGGATTAACACTGTATTATCTTCTTACCCTAGATAGGTCTTGCCTTAATGGAGAGTCTATTGATTAGGACCCTGAGGGTATGGCTGGAATTTTCTTCAAAATCCTAGACAGCTCCAGGTTTATTGTGTCATGTTATAGACAGAATGGGGAGACACAGGAGACTGTTTTAAAGGTCAAGGCTCATCTGATTTCTGTACATCTCTGCTTCTGACAGACAACAGAATCTTATTAGAGAGATTTCTTTCCTTGCTTAGGAAGCTGGAAATTTTCTGCTGTAAAATATGTACAGGCTATTTAACTGACTCAGGGACAAATGAAAATTACCCTAGCAGAAGTCAAACTATTGATTTGAGGTTTTTGAAAAAGATCCATAAGCAGTTGTCTTACTCTTCTTGATAACTTGAGCAGTTTGCAAGGTTTATTAGTTTCTGACATTTCCATCTTGATCTCCAATAGACCAAAGGAAATGAAAACTTAAGGCAAACAAAGCAGTCCCTAGCAGATCACTCAATAATGTGAGAGGAAGGAGAAACTGTCTGGATCCTTTACTTTTCTCTAAAAGTAACTGGTCATCCAGTCAGCAATCCACAGCAAGGTAAACACCTGAAACACAGCTGCAAAAAAAAGTATACCATTATGAAGATTACAGTTAAAGATGCAAGGCCACTTTTCATCCAATGAATAGCTCACATAAAAATTAAATATCCAATAATCACTAAAAATTGTAGAACTGGGGAAGACTTATTATTTACTCCTGGACCAAAAAATGTTCTAAATGGGTATTAACAGCCTTAGTTTTATCAGGTGATTCTCCAGGATATGGTCTCCAATGCTACTTATAACCATGCTGTTTTGACAGGCTTCCATCCTGAATGGAGAAACTATCCTTATTAGAGCCAAGAAAAAGGTACTAAGTAATGGAAAAATCTGGTAATACATCTCAAGCAAGAGTACAAACCCTGATCTATCCAAGCTAATATGACAAGAGTTACAAGGTCGTTGCTATACTGCTGGAGTACAGAAGCATGGAATGGTCAAGGTAGTGTGTTTCCTCTAGAATCCAACCCAATATAATTGCCACCACAGTGGCTAGAAACCAACTGCCTGCACCTGCTTTAAGGCAAAGTTGCCAGTTATTAGGTTCCATTTATCAATTGGTAAATATGTCTTCCCAATGTTTAGATAATCTGGATGTCAGTGTCATTTCCAAGTTTCCTTTCAGACCAATAACTGCAGGAACTAAAATGAAGACCTTTATTACTTTTTAAAACACCTCCAAGTGCAGTACTACATCTAAAACCATACCAGCTGAAACTGTTCCAGACTCAGGCACCAAAAATGGCACAAGTATTTTCAATGCCATGACACCATTGGATTCCTTTGGTAATTTTTGGTTCGCTTCGACAATGGCATCTTCATCACCACTACTAGAAATATCTTTGTCTAGTAACATGGCAGTAGTCTCAGAAGCCTCCCTTCCATCAAGTCACCATATTTGGCATAATTATCATACTTTTGGCTACCACATGCCCATTATTACCATGAAAAGACCATTCCGAAAAATTGTTATACTGCATATATTGTTCAGATCCATCATTAAAGGTATGTCAGCAGTTGATAATCCATCTTGCCAAATGCTATCTTTTTTCTTGTGCCTGTCTTTCTGATTTTTCTGATAAATGACTGGAACCATACTCAATAGTTAGTTTAAGAACTTCAAAGTCCAACCCTACAAAAGCTCCTCCACTATTTGGACCATCACTTCTTTTATTAGTAAGAGATCTTCCTTTACTATTAGTCATATTGTCATCACAAAAGACCCTGGACTTACATTTTAAGCTTAATGAACCATAGCTGATGAATCAGAACCACAAAATCAAAAGAAAGTGGAATATCTTTAAAAGGCTGAAAGGAAAAAAAAAAACCAGTTAACCCAGAATTTTATTTCCATTAAATTATCCTTTAACAATGATGTGAAATAAAGACATTTTCACATCTATACCAAAACTTGCCAAGAGAAGATCTGTACTACAAGAAATACCAAAAGAAATTTTTCAGGTTAAAAGTAAATGATTCCAAATGGGAACTACAATCTACAGAAAACATAATCAACAGAAATAATAAATACGTGGATAGATTTTTTTTTTAACTATTTTTTTTGTTTTTAATTTCTCCTCCTAGTTTATTTTAAAGACATATAACTGCTTAAATTAAAATTACAATACCATATTGGGTTTATAATAGTTTATATATAACTAAGTAAACAAAGTATCATGGGGAATGGTAAATGGAACTATACGGTTGCAAGATACTGATGTTTTATGGCAGAGAGTGCAATATTGACCCTAAGTTAATGTGACGAGTTAAAGATGAATACTGAAATCCCTGGAGCCACAAGTAAACAAGAATTCAAGAGGTATAGCTAAAAACCAATAGAGAAGCCAAAAGAAAATAATATAAATTATTCTATTACCACCTTCCCAGCACACCATTTAAAAGACTGAGATTTTCAAAACTGGATAAAAAAGCAACTAGATGCTATCTATAAGAGATACACTTTAAACAAAAAGACTCAAATAGTTGAAAGTAAAAGCATGGGAAAATAGACTTCAAAAACATAATCATAAGAAACTGGTGTGGCTATATTAATTATCAGACAAATATAGCATAGGCATGTTACCAGAGTTAAAGAAGGATATTTAATAATAATGAAAGGGTCAATTTATCAGGAAGACATAGCAATCATAAAGTATATGTATTTAATAACAGACCGTCAAGATAAAAATCTAACGAAACTAACAGGTAAAATGGACAAATCTACAATCATAGTTGGTTATTTTAACACTTGTCTGTCAGTAATTGATAGCTTAACTAAACAAAATAATTAATAAAATACTACTGTCTTGGTTTGCTAAAGCTGCCAAAATGCAATATACCAGAAATGGGTTGGCTTTAACAATGGGGATTTATCAGCTTACAAGTATACAGTTTTGTGTTTGTTCATTTTGCTTTTTTTGCGTGGGTAGGCACCAGGTACTGAACAAGTTTACAGCTTTAGGGCCTTGAAAGTATCCCAATTAAGGCATCAATAGAAGGATAACTTACCTGAAGAAAGGCTGCTGGCATCTGGGACACCTCTGCCACATGGGAAGACAAATTGCTAGCATCTGCTTGTCCTTCTCTCTGGGTTCTGTTGCTTTCAGCTTCCAGCTTCAGTGGCTTCCTCTGTGGTTCCTCTCTTATTTTCTCCATAGTTTTTCTCTCTAAGCTCCCATGGCTTTTATCGTCTTATAAAGGATTAAGATCCACCTTGAATGGGGTGGGTCACATCTCAATTGAAATATCCTAATAAAAGGTCCACCTACAATATGTCTGACACACAGGAATGGATTAAAAGAACATGGTCTTTTTTGGGGTGAATACCAGCTTTAAATCAATGCATTCCACCATCTAGATCCCCAAAAGACATGTTCTTTCTATATGCAAATACATTAATTCCACCTGTTCTAGTTTGCTAACTGCTGGAATGCAATATACCAGAAATGGAATGGCTTTTAAAAAGGGAATTTAATAAATTGCTAGTTAACAGTTCTAAGGGATTAGGATTAAAACATGGCTTTTCTAGGGTACATACATCTTTTCAAACTGGCACACCATCATAATATCACAAAAGCCTTAAATCATTTCAGCAGCAGTGTTAATTACAAAGTCTCATCAAAATCTATTAGAGGTGTGATCTTTCCTAAGGCAAAATTCTCCTGAGGCTGTGAACCTGTGAAACTCAGAGCAAGTTATCTGCTTCCAATGTACAAAGGAGGGATGGTCATGGGATAAACGTTCCCATTTCCGCAGGGAGCAATTGACAGGAAAACATGGGTCATCAGATCCAAACTGTTCTGAAAACCTTCAAGGCTTACTTCATTAGATCTACAGGTCTGAAAATCATCTAGAGAATGTGTTTTATCCTCAGGGCTTCAGAAAGCATCAGTATCACCCTTTCTAAGGGCTTATGCAGCAGCCCTCTTCTCTTCAAACACTGGGGTTAAGGATCCAACATCTTCAAGCATGGCAGAGAGGGCCATGTTCTCAGTTCCACCTTCCTCAAGCATTCGGGTGGCAGCTGGACTCTCTGGCATGTCTGGGGAACAGGCTCCATCCCCTTAGATCAGTGGGGTAGCAGCCAGACTCCCCAGTATGCAGGGAATATGGTCCACTGTCTCTGAAACAAGGAGTAGCAGTACTCTTCCTGAACAATGGAGCAGAAGGCCTGCCTTCTGCAAACTCTGGGGCAAACTTACCTTTCCCATGTGTGTGGGTGGGTCTGCCTTCCTGGCCCAAGGTTTCTTGGCTCTAGACCTTAGCTTCCATAGTTCTGCCTTTGAAGTTATTTTTCACTATGGTCTTTTCTGTCACTTTTTGTCCAGGCTGGCAATGGTTCTGTTCATACAGATCATGCAAAGAAGAAAAAAAAAAATAATAAAGCTTGTTGGTTTTGCATGCAGCACACAGGAGTTCCAACTGTTAGAAGATAGGAATGTTCCACAAATCTGTACTGGTTGGCTGCATTTCCAATCCTGACTTGTAATGAAATAGCTGACTGATTCCAGGTTGGATTTATTCCTTATATGGGGCACTAGTTACTAGGACTCGTTTTCCAAAAGCTCAAAAATTTCCAAACAATCAATTTCTGGTTCCTTTGTGCTCAGAAGTTCAATTCTCAGCTTATCCCTATTCTCTTGTATTTTGCTATAAGCTGCAACGAGAAGTCAGGCAACCCTGTCCGCATTTAATTTGGAAATCTCTTCAGTTAAGTATCCTAGGTTGTCACTTTCAAACTCTGCCTTCCATTCTACATCAAGCCTCAATTTTGTCAAATTATGTGCCACTTTAAAACAAGGATCACCTTTCTTCTATTGGCAATGACACACTCATCATTTCTGTCTAAGACCTCAATCAAAGTACCTTTAGTGTCATATCTCTACCAACAGTCTATTCAAAGCAATCTAGGCCTTTTTTATCAAGCACCTCATAATTATTCTAGAATATTTCCCTTATCCATTCATAAAGCTCTCCCAGCATATTTGATATTTGAAAACTCAGCAGCACCCCACTTCTTGGGTACAAAAAATATGCTTCGGTTTGCAAAAGCTGCTGATATGCAATATGCCAGAAATGGGTTGGCTTTTACAAAGGGGATATATTAGATTACAAATTTACAGTTCTAAGGCCATGAAAATGTCCAAATTATGGCATAAATAGGAGGATACCTTCTCTGAGGAAAGGCACTGGTCTCTGGGACACCACTGTCACATGGGACAGGGAACTCTGGGTTCTGTTGATTTCAGCTTCTGGCTCCAATGCCTTCTTTTATGGGTCCTTGTGCTGGTTTGAAAGGGTGTGTGTCCGCTAGAAAAGCCATGTTTTAATCCTAATCCCATTTTGTAAAGGCAGCCAATTCTTCTAATCCCTATTCAGCATTGTATATTTGAAACTGTAATTAGGTCCTCTCCCTGGAGATGTGATGTAATCAAGAGTGGTTGTAAGATGGATTAGGTGACAACATGTCTCCACCCATTCAGGGGGTCTTGATTAGTTTCTGAAGTCTTATAAAAGAGGAAACATTTTGGATATAGGAGATTCAGAGAGAGCAGAGACTCCTGCAGCACCACAAAGCAGAGAGTCCATGAGCCAGCGACCTTTGGTGATGAAGAAGAAAAATGCCTCCTGGGGAACTTCATGAAACTGGAAGCCAGGTGAAGAAGCTAGCACATGATGCTGTGTCTGCCATGTGCCCTTCCAGATGAGAGAGGAACCCTGAACTGTGTTCACCATGTGCCTTTCCAGATGAGAGTGAAACTGTGACTGTGTTCGCCAGGTGCCTTCTCACTTGAGAGAGAAATCCTGAACTTCATCGGCCTTGTTGAACCAAGGTATCTTTTCCTGGATGCCTTTGATTGGACATTTCTATAGACTTGTTTTAATTGGGACATTTTCTCGGCCTTAGAACTGTAAACTAGCAACTTATTAAATTCCCCTTTTAAAAGCCACTCTATTTCTGGTATATTGCATTCCAGTGGCTAGCAAACTAGAACAGTCCTTTCTGAGCTTCTCTGAAGCTTTTATTTCTAAGCTCTCTTAGCTTCTATCTTCTTGAATGAGGATGGTCACATCTCAGTTGAAATAACGCAATGAGAAGATTCTACCTACAGTAGGTCTGCTTCCAGAGGAATGGATTAAAAGAACATGACCTTCTCTAGGGTACATATAACTTCAAACCACGAAAACTAATAACTGCTTTGATTGAATTGACATTTATGGAACACTACATTCTACAACAGCAGAATACATATTATTTCTAGGTATATGTGGAACATTCACCAAGACATACTGTATAAATTTGGGATTTGTAAATTCCAAAATATTGAACTATTATGAACTTGTTTCCTTACACCATGAATTAGATATTGGTAACAATATATCTTAAAAAGCCCCAAATATTTGAAAATTAAGCAATAGATTTTTAAATTGTGCATTGTTCAAAGAATCCACAAAAATTTTAGAAAATATGAAACTCATAATATATAAAAATATTTGACATGCAGTCAAAGATAATTAGAATTATATATATATATATATATATTTTCATGGGCAGGTACTGGGAATCAAACCCAGGTCTGCAGCATGGCAGGTGAGAATTCTGCCACTGAGCCACCATTGCACCACCCTAGAATGATATTTTTAACATAAAGATTATATCAGAGAGAAAAAAGGCCTAGAATCAATAATCAAAGTTACTACCTTAAGAAACTAAAAATATATGAGCAAGTTAAATCATCAGTAAGTAAAAGGAAATAATAAAAGGTAAAAGAAGATGTAACTGGAATATATAAAAATCAAAATAAAGAAACAATTAATGAAGCAAAAGTTTATTTTTAAAAACAATGAAAAAAATGGACATGGCCCTGTAAAACTTATCATGAGAAATGGGAGAAAGCATAAGTGCTCAATATTAAGAATGAAAGAGGAAATAATGAAACAGATATTATGGATTAAAAAATGACAATGAGAGTATAATGATCAAATTTGTGGTTTAAATGTGAAAATTTACAAAAGAAGATAAAGCATGTGAAATGATTCTTAACTTCATTATTTTAGGAAAATACAGATTAAAACCACAGTGAGATATCTTTAGATGCCCAATAAAATGACAAAACTTAAAAGCAAAAGTTGTCAAGAATGTGGAGCAATTGCAATACTCATAAAATGTTGGTGGGATTTTAAAATGGTACTTTGGTAGAAGATTTTACAGCCTCTTTTGAAAATAGACAAACACCTTTTTTTCCTTCAGTGATTTTTATTGAGATGTAATCATTTAAATTGTACAATCAGTGATTCACAGTATCATTATAAAGCTATACATTCATCATTTTAATCTACCTTTGAACATTTATTTTCATTACTCCAAAAACAATAAAAAAGAATAAAAATAAAAATAAAAGTAATAAAAGAACACTCAAAACATCCCATAGCCCCCATTCTTTAGGTCTTTTTTTTTCTTACTTACCTATCCATACACCAAATAAAGGGAGTGTCAGTCAAAAGGTTTTCACATTCACACATTCACACCTTAAAAGCCCTATAGTTATTCAGTCATCTTCAGCAATCAAGGCTATTGGATTATAGTGCCAATTTGTTCAGGTATTTCCTTCTAGCTACTCCAATACACCAAAAACTGAAAAGGGATCTCTACATACTGCATAAGAATAACCTCTAGAATGACCTCTTGACTCTATTTGAAATCTCTTAGACACTGAAACTTTATTCTGTTTCCTTTCTCTTCCCTCTTTTGGTACTGAAGGCTTTCTCACTCTCACATTTTCAGGGTCTGGTTCACCCCCAAGAGTCATGTCCCATGTAGGGAGCAGGGAAATGAGTTCATCTGTGGAATTCGCTTTGAGAGAAAGGCCACATCTGAGCAACAAAAGAGATTCTCTGAGGTTGACTCTTAAGTATGATAATAAGTAGGCTTAGCTTCTCCTTTGCAGGAATATGCTTCATAAGGGTAAGCCCCATAATTGAGGGACTGGCCCATCAAATTGGCAGTCCCAAGATCTTGTGAGGAAATCAGGAATTCCACAGGTAGGAAAGTTTAATATTTCCAGATTTTGCCCTAGTCCCTAAAGGGGACTTTGCAAATACTTTATCTTTTGCTCAGATTACTTTGGGATATATCAGGGCATCACACCAACCTGTACAAGCCAACACGATCTCACACCCTATTCAAGGTTTCATGTAATTATGGTATTCAAATAAGCTGACCATACTTATTTGATAGTATACTACCAAAAATTTATTTGCATTTTGCACCAAATGAATATCCCCTCCTTTGGTTTTAGAATATAGTCAATATCATCATTTACCCTTTAGTCTGATTTACCTTAGTCCTACCCAGATCGGCTTTATTCATATTCCTAATTGTAGTCTGATCACTTTTTCAGTGTTTTTAGCAGTTACTGTTTGGGGTAATGCTGACTTTCATAGCTACAGAACTCTAGCTCTATGTCTCAAATGTCAAACAAATACCCAAAGTTTCATGGAATGACCAAGTTATACACAAAGAGCTCAGCAACTTAGAATTTAGAAGTAGCAGTTACAACTCGAGAATACATATGACTGCTGTAGGAGCTTCCAATCTATAAGAATTTCCAATCTAGGAACCTTTATAATTGGCCTTCACCTGTTAACCTATGCTCTCGAGTTCAATTCTCAGAGTTTACACATTATAGCTGGTCCATATTGGTGAAGACATTGTAATATTTGTCTCTTTGTTTCTGGTTTATTTCACCCAATTTACTGTTCTCACGGTTCATTCACCTAGTTGCATGCCTCACAACTTCATTCTTTTTGTAGCTGCTCGGTAGTCCATTGTATATATATACCACAGTTCTTCTTTCCAGTCTTCAGTCTGGAACTCTCTTGTAACTTTTCTTAAATCTTAAGTCATCTCCATCCATTGCAATTTGCAAACACTGTTACCATAAACATCAGTGTGCAAATGTCCATTTTTATCCCTGCTCTCAGTTCCTCCACGTTTACAGGAGCACATGTTTACAAGACCATATAGCAGTCCCACCCCTACCTTTTTGTGGAGCCACCACACTGCCCTCCAGAAGGGATGCACGGTTCTACTTCCCTACCAACATTGAATAGGTACATCCTTCTCTCCACATTTTCTCCTGCACTTGTATCCCTGTTCATTTTTAAACAGTTTTATTCATGCATCATACAATCCAACCTAAGTAAAAATCAGTGGTTCCTCATATAATCACACAGCTATGCCTTCACCATTAAAATGTACTTGAGGACATTTCCATTTCTTCTGCAAAGAATCCCATCCCCATCCCCCATTTCCCCTGCTATTGACATTTAGTTTTGGCTTATTGCCTTTGTTACATTCAGTGGAAGCATATTACAATGTTATTGTTAATAGTAGACCCTAGTAAGCATTGATTGTATTTTTCCCCCATGTACCATCCCATTTTCAACATCTTGTAGTGTTGACATTCATTTGTTTTCCCTCATGGAAAAACATTCTTGTATTTGTACATTTAATCACCATCATTATTCATTCTAGGCACCACTAAGTTATACCATCATAGTTTTTATCCACTATCTCTCCTTTTGGTATCATACATGCCTCCAGCTCTCCCCCCTCAATCATACTCACACTCATCTTCATTCGGTGTACTTATAATTTTGTGTTAGCATCAGATAGTATTGTGCTATCCTTTTCTGGGTATTTACAATCAGTCCTGTTGAACATTCTGTATTCCTTTGGCATCAAATGCTCAATCTCGATCCTCATTCTAGCTCCTGATAGCCTGTGTTCTCATCTTCAACTCTCAAAAGTTTGCTCGTGAATGTTAGTTCATATTAGTGAGGTCATATAATAGTATTTGTCCTTTTGTTTCTGGTTAATTTCATTCAGACTAATGTCCTCAAGACTCATGCATGTTATTACATGCTTCATGACTTTATTCTGTCTTACAGTTATGTAATATTCCATCATAGATATATATCAATTTGTTTAGCCACTTGTCTACTGATGAACATTTGGTCTATTTCTGTCTCTTGGCAATTGTGAATAATGTTCTTATAAACATTGGTGTGAAAATATTCATTTATGTCCTTGCGTTTCACTTCCTCTGATTAGATATCTAGTAATAGGATTGCTGGATAATAAAACAATTCTGTACTTAGCTTCCTGGGGAACCACCAAAGTTCTTTCGAGAGTGGTTCCAGTAGTCTACATTCCCACCAACAGTGAATGTGTGCCTCTTTCTCCACCTTCTCCCCAGCACTTGTTGTTTTCTGTTTTGTTTTTTTTTTTTCCAATGGACATTCTAGTACGTGTGATATGATATGTCATTTATCATCTTTGTCAAGATATATTTAGCTGTTGGGGCACTTTACTCGTCCAAATAAATTTGATTATTGGTTTTCTATTTCTGTAAAGTAAGTAGTTGGGGTTTAAAATTTACATTGGTATTGAATTGAATCTATAAATCAGTTTGGGCAGAATTGACATCTTAACTATATTTAGTCTTCCAATCCGTGAACAGGGTATATTCTTCCATTTATTTAGGTCTTTTTAGATATCTTTTAGCAAATTTTGTGGTTTACTGTATATAGGTCTTTTATGTCCTTGGTTAAATTTGTTCCTAGATAATTGATTCTTTTGGTTGCTATTGCAAATGGAAGTTTTTTCTTGCTTCCTCCTCTGATTCCTTATTGCTGGTATATAGAATCACTACTGATTTTTGCAGTGTTTTCTGCCACTTTTGCTGTACTCAGTTCTAGTAGCTTTACTGTAGATTTTTCAGGATTTTCTTCATACAGGATCATGTCATCTGCAAACAGTGAAAACTTTACTTCTTCCTTTCCAATTTGGATGCCCTTTATTTCTTTTTCTTGCCTAATTGCTCTAGCTAAAAGTTCCAGCACAATGTTTAATAATAATGGTGACAATGGGCATCCTTGTCTTGTTCCTGATGTTAGAGAGAAAGTTTTCAGTCCTTTCTCATTGTGTATATTAGTTGTGGATTTTTCATATATTCCCTTCATCATGTTGCTTATATTCCTATCCTTTGAAGTATTTTCATAAAGAAAGGATGATGATTTTTGTCAAATGCCTTTTCTGCATCAATTGAGATGATCATGTAGGTTTTCTTCTTTAATTTATTGGTGTGGTATATTCCATTAATTGATTTTCTTGTGTTGAATCACCCTTGCATACCTAGGATAAAACCTACTTGGTCATGGTATATAATTTTTTTTAAAAATTTGTTTGCTGGATTTGATTTGCAAGTATTCTGTTGAGGATTTTGCATCTATTTTCACTAAAGAGATTGGTCTGAATATTTTTTTCCAGTAGTGTCTTTGCCTAGTTTTTGTATTAGGGTGATGTTGGCTTTATAGAATAGTTAGGTAGCTTTCCCTCCTCTTCAATTTTCTTGAAGATTTTGAGTGGGATTGGTACTTAATTGTTCTTGAATGTTTGGTAGAATTTACATGTGACTCCGTCTGGTTCTGGATTTTTCTTTTTGGGGAATTTTTTTATGACTGATTCCATCTCTTTTCTTGTGATTGATTTGTTGAGGTCATGTATTTCTTCTTAAGTCAATGTTGTTGTTCTTGCTTTTAGAGGAAGTTGTTGATTTTGTCTAAGTTGTCTATTTTGTTAGCATCTAGTTGTTCATAATACCCTGTCATTATCTCCTTTATTTCTGTAGGATCAATAGTTATGTCCCCTCCCCCTTTTATGATTTTACTCTCTCTGTCTCTTTGTCAGCCTCGCTAAGGGTCCATCTATTTTATTGACTTTCTCAAAGAATCATCTTCTGGTTTTATTGATTCTCTTTATTGTTTACACATTTTCAATTTCATTTATTTCTGCTTTGATCTTTGCTATTTCTTTCTTTCTGTTTGCCTTGGGTTAGTTTGCTGTTTTTTCTCTAGTTCCTCCAGGTGAGCAGTTAATTACTTGATTTTTGCTCTTTCTTCTTTTTTAGTATAGTCACTGAGGGAAATAAATTTCCCTCTCAGCACTGTCTTTGCTGTATTCTACAAGTTTTGACAAATTTTGTTCTCATTGTAATTTGCTTTGAGATATTTACTGATTTCTCTTCTCATTTCTTCCTTGACCAGTTGTTTAACAGTATGTTTTTTAGTCTTTATAAATTTGTGAATTTTCCAGATTTCCACCTGTTATTGATTTCCAGCTTCATTTCATTATGATCTGAGAAAGTGCTTTGCATAATTCAATATTCTTAAATTTACTGGGACCTGCTTTGTTCCCCAATGTGTGCTCTATTCTGGAGAATAATCATGAACACTTGAGAAGAATGTGAATCCTTCTATTGTTGGGTGCAATATTCCATAAATATCTGTTAAGTCTAGTTCATTTATCATGTTATTCAAGATCTCTGTTTCCTTATTGAGCCTATCTGGATGTTCTAGCCATTGATGAGAGTGGTGCATAGAGCAGTCCAACTACTCATAGGAGTACACTCCATTCAGGGTTATCAGTGTTCGCCTCATGCATTTTTGAGCACTCTGGCTTGGTGCATAGATATTTATAATTGTTATATCTTCCTGATGACTTGTCCCTCTTATTAATACATAGTGCTTTTTTTTTTTGTCTCTTTTAATTGTTTTATATTTGAAGTCTAATTTATGTGGTATTAATATATCTACCCTTGCTCTTTTCTGGTTGTTGTTTGCATGGAATATCTTTTTCCAAACTATCACTTCCAACCTTTTTTTGTCTTTGGGACTGATGTAGTTCTCTTGTAGACAGCATATAGATGTATCCTGTTATTTTGTCCATTATGCTAATCTGTGTTTTTAGATTGGAGAGTTTAATCCATTAACACTTAATGCTATTATTATAAGCATATACCTTCTTCAGTCATTTTTCTTTTTAGATTGTGTGTCATATCTTAACTTTTTTCTCTCTTTTAACTCTGTTAGTTATCCTTCCTGCTAATCTTCATTTCTATATTCTTCTCCAAACCTCCCTCTCCTATCTTCCTATCTGCTTATAGTGCTCCCTTCAGTATTTCTTGTAGAGCTGTCTCTTGTTCATGAACTCCCTCAGTGTCTGTTTGTCTGTAAATATTTTAAACTCTCCCTTATTTTTGAAGGACCCAGAGCTGGAAACACAGCTTCTGTCCACCTTTTCTCAGACTCCTTGTATCTCACTAATCTGGGGCTCAAAATGCTTGCTCCTGTACCACAGGTCTCCAAAAGGTGAGGGTCTGTCCCACCACTGTGAGACCATACATGTCTTGGGTCCCCATTGGGAGGGGTCCATGCTCTTGTTTCCTTGTCTCCTGTGCTGTGATACCGAGTGAAAGGGAGGGGAGAGGACCAGCCAGTCTGGGATACAAATTTCCTATCTGGGATTCTTCTACTTCTTCAATTTGGGTTTTGTAGGGTCTCTCTTCAGTTCATATCCTCCCCCAGATTTCTGAATAATTCATAATTTTTTTTGTTTTTTTTTTTTGGTCACTGAATCTCTAAGGTGAGATTTTCAGTAGCTGTTTATATTGCCATGTTAATGATATCACCCTGTCTCAAAGTCTATACCTGTCTTTTGACCTGGAAATTTGAGGTATTTATCCAAGCTAAATGGTAACATTCCCCTTCCTCCACCTAAAAAAGAAAAGGAATGAAGACTTGTAAAAAAAAGCACATATCAGCTTTATTCATGATTCCCATCCCCCCATACTGGAAACCACCCAAACAGTCATCAACAGCATAATGAATAAATTATAGTATGCTCTTGTAATTGATCACTACTGAACAATAAGAAGACAAGAGCTATAATATATGCAAAAAAGATGACTCCTAAATGCATTATGATGAATTTAAGAAGACAGATACAAAAGAGCATATCTTTTGTATAATTCCGTATAGTTTTGTTTCTGTGAAGTTCTAGAATAAGCAAAAGTTAAAAAATCAGGACATTGGTTCCCTTTGTGAAGGAGGGGAATTGAGTTCAAAGGAAACTTTCTGGAGTAACTAAAACATTTGACATCATGATAGAAATATGTTACATATTTGTATCTGTTGTCAAAAATCATAGATTTAAGATGTTTGCATTTCAGTGTTTGTACATTTTAATGTAAAAATAAGAGCATAAAAATAATAGAGGTTAGAATTGATTTCTAGAAGGAGTATAGATGATTCAGAACTGGCAGAATCTTGATAGCTGTTGAAAGTGGGTGATGTGTACATGGTGCCCATCACATTTTTTCTTAATCTTGTATATGCTTAAATGTTCCATAATAAGTTAAATATTCCAGTGATTTTTAATATAATTGTATTGCGATGAATTCACATAGCATAGAAACCATCTCAAGTGTACAAGATTTCAGTGATTTTTAAAAAATTCTAGGTATTTCAAGTTGAAGCAAATGCCATCTTATATGAAACACATATACACACACATAGAGAAAACGGAAGAATTGAAATAGTGTTCATTTTGTTAGGATAGGATAAGATTAGTGAGTGGGGAATGAATTAGTCTTACTTCTTGGTCTTTTTATTTCTGAATGGCTTGCATTTGATACTGTAAGGGCATATGGCTTATAAAAAATAACAAAAAGTAAAAAGATAACTGGTTTTTATTTCATTTGTCCCTTGTACCTACCTATTATTTAATTCATTTGTTTTGCCTATTTTTATTGAAGGATGTCTTCTGTATTTCACATAGGCTGGGTCCCTACTCTTTAGGATAACAGTTTACATGTTGCAGTAGAAGTACCTGATAAGGGTTATGCTTTCATAAAGGTCAGGGTGACTTAGGCTAGTTTAGACTTCAATGAATTTAGACTTAGGGATAATTCAAACAGCAACTATATTGAGGCTGAGCTTAGCTGAGGAACCCATTTTTTATTTAGCTTATATGATTTAATACCAGAATCAATACTGTTTAAAAAGTTTAACGTGCTAAAGAGAACACATTTATCTTTTCAAACATGCATCACCATTTTAAAGGCTCAAAAATTAATTTCTAACAATTAAATTAGAACTTTAAAAGGCTATTGTAAAGCAAAGTTTTTGGTCTAACTCCAGTTGCTGTTTATAAGTGAAAGTCTCAAAAGAATATTAAAAATTGAAATATGTATGTGTGTGCCCATGTTTACATGTCTGGATATAGTGCTAATATTTTACAAATCTGATTTTCACACCAATTTAATCTAATTGGTATTTTTCTTTATATTTGTAGATATAATAAAATCATAGCCCTAACTATGCAATGTTTTGGAATAATAATAGCAAAATAAATAGACAGATAATTGAGAGAATAGAGGAAAAGGGGGAGATCAGGTGATCTGTTTTGTTGCAGACATTAACCCCAATCCAAATTGCGTATCTTACCTCTGTGATCTGTGATCATGACTAAGCTCTGCAGAGCATTTATCTCCCATCATAATAGTTACTATTTACTTGTTTATATCTCCAGCAGTTTCTAAGTTCCACTGGGTAGGGACTGAGCCTGTCTGTTCCCAGTTGTATCAGTAGCACCTAGGATAATGTAAATATTGTATGAGTACATATTTGATAATTAAAAAAAAATTTTTTTTTTTTACAAATAAATGAATCAGTGCATAGCTTCAAGGCCTGAACTAAAACATCATCTCAGTACTTGCTTTATAAATACATGGTGAATAATTGCTATATGTAGGGATGCTGGGAAATTGGGTGGTGGTTAGGGTCCAATAATGTCTGACTTTCCAGAATACAAAAGAAGAAATACTGGTACTATAGAGAATTGCTTTGGTTAATTTCATGGCTCCAAATAATTGATGACTGTTTATTCCTGGTTTTCCAGTGACTGACTTTATTTTTTCTGTCATGTTCTTTTTCTGGGCTTAGGCTGGGTGCCAGAATAGAAGTGTACTGTTAATTATTGAGTAGCATTAGCTATCTGATCAATAGATAGACGTTCAAATTGCATTGAACATCTTGACACACTTGGGTCAAGGACTTACAGAGTAAAATGAGTTAAATATGGAGTAGGGACACTGAATAAGGACACAGATTGATGGGAAAATGTCCAGATATGATGCCTCACTTCTATAGTGAAGACATGGGATCCTTTCTTGGACTGATTTCAAGAATCATTGCTTTAAGCTTTGGGCATTTCAAAGAGGATGCATGTGAACTCTAGGGAGTTCAGGTCAATCTGCAAGTTTTGGTTGCTCCATCTCTGAGTAAAAACAAAGCTGGGTATAATGATAGACCATATGAATACAGTTTTTTAAATGGTGCCTGGAGGAATATAGGATAACTACAATTCTGAGGGGATTGCACATGTTTACAAAGGAACAACAAAAAAATTTTGTAAATGGAAGTGATTTTTTGTTTGTTTATTTTTCTAGTTTTTTTTTTTGATAAGTATATTTGTGGTGTAGTTCTTTTCAGAATCTCAAAGATCCACTTTATTGATGGCTTAAAACAAGCACAAAATACTTTAAGGTACATTTGAGTTTGTAGAAAAGGAAGAGGGGGAAAGAAAAGTGAAGATAACACCAACATAGAGCGAGGTGAACTGTGCCGCATACCTGCTTTTCCCTTCATCAGTTGTATATAATCATGTTCTCTTACTTAACTCTAGTCCTTATGCATAGTATATGGGTTTCTTCAGTTCCTTTCAGTTGTGTGACAAAGAAAAGAAAAGGATACATTATGAGTGTTTGCAATTATTTCCCACAACAAGAATCACCTTTTTGCTCCTAGGTACATGCAACTATTGCTTACACTATTTTGGGCCCACTGATATTGCTTGTTTTGGTTTGCTAATGCTGCCAGAATGCTATAATATACCAGAAATGGATTGGATTTTATAGGGGAGATTTATTAGGTTATAAATTTATAGTTTTAAGGCCATAAAAATGCCCAAATTAAGGCATCAATAAGAGGATAACTTCACTCAGGAAAGGCCAATTGCACTCAGGGTTTCTCTGACATGTGGGAAGGCAAATGGCAGCATCTGCTGTCCTTCTCTCCTGGCTTCTGGTTTCTGATGTCTCCTGGGGCACTTCCCTTCTGTATCTCCAAATGTTTGTCACTTTGTTTCATCTCTCTGCTCTCTGTATTACATCTGATCTCTCACTTATGTTTTTTGTCTTTTTTTTCTCTTCATAGAGGACTCCAGTAAAAGATTAAGACCCATCTTGAATGGGTGGGGTCGCATCTCCATGGAAACAACTTAATCAAAAGGTCCCACCCAATAATAGATTTGTCCCCTGAAGATTGGATTAGAAGAGCATGGCTTTTCTGGAGGGTACATAACTGTTTCAAACAGCATTTCATACTGCTATTATTATACTTGCGCAAATGCATACATGACAAGGGTATAGACTTCTTTGCATCATCTTGTTATAGGGTAAACTAAATATCTGAGGGAAGAAGAAGTTCAAATTTTCATGCCAGGAAGCCTAAGGAGTTTGAGGAGAGATGGGGGAGTGCTTTTCCCTCTTTATTCTACTGCTCTGGTGTTTCTTTGGAGGCATGATGACTCCTTATTTATTCATTCAACAAGTATTCATTGAGTACCTACTACATACTAAGCACTATTTAAGGAAGTGGAACTACAGCAGAAATCCATGGCTTCATGGTGATTGCAGTTTGTGACTTCTTCCCTTTTGTGACCATTCCTTGTTTATATCATTACATCTTTCTCTGTAAAGGAAAATAATTCCAAAGCTAACACAAACTGGGGATATTTTTCAGTATTGAATAAAGAAGTGTTTTGCTTTGGAAAAAAGTGGCATCAGACAAGTTTTCTGGTGAGGAATCTAGGAGAATAGAAATCTACAAGCCCTGAATCACATTTCATGCCTGTAGGTGGAAAGAGCCAACACATTCAAAGCCAAATCCATCCATAGTCACTCACTTTTGGATAAAGCCATCTAGCACAGACAAAACTATCATGTTACAATGTTCCCTGCCAAAAAATTAATTGTCCCAGTCTAAATTCAGCCCTGATTTGCACAAAACTTGCTGAATGATTTGTCTACCTTAAGAAAATTTTGATAAATCCAATTCCAAGTTTTAAATTTTTACAAAAAATCTGAAACTAAGCAAGATTGTCTTGGTTTCTTGTTTGGCACAGAGGTGCTGCAAACTCTAATTTAAGGGTCTTAAGGGAGGACAAGGAAAGACAGACACAAAAATAAAAATCTCTGAAACAGATGATTAAGGAGAAAGAAAACACATCAGGAAAACAAATAAGAATGAGTAGCTTATGTGAAATTGTAAAATTATTAATAATATATTTACATTGGCAATGTTTACATAATAATGACACATAAGAAATATGCATTATTGGATATATTTTATTGTTAAATTTAGCAGTTTTCAGAATGAAGAGTAAACCTGCACAGAGAAGTTACCCATAAATAGAAAATACAGATCAGAACTCCTGTTTTTCCTACCCTCAACCCAATAATGTTCACATTATTTCCCTCTTATTTGCTGACATTCAAAGATAAGTTAACATAAAATGGGAAATAATTCAATTAGAAATGGTATTTGAGTCACATATTGGCCATGTTGCACAATTGAGATTTAAAGAACCAAATTAGTTTGGTTTTGGGTGACTTAATGGGCAAGATCAGTCCCAACATTTGATTTCAGTCTTTTATTAATAATGGTGCCAGAAAATCAAATCGTGTGTATATTTTCCCCATCTATCCTTAGTTTTTGGTTACAGCATATCAAGAGTCAACTCAGATTGCTTTTGCTCTTGACTCTGACTTTGTAAGATCTTTTAAATTTGGAGAAGATTGAGCTGTTTTTATGTTTAAGGCAGAGAAATTTATTTCCTGTGTTATTTTGAAACTGAAGTTCATTTGAGTTTCTCATTAGAATATAAATATCTATAACATGGTGTGATTTCATTAATGAGCTAGATTTTTAGCACCTACTATATGTCCAATCTTAGGAAGTATATAAACTCAAGGACTTACTCACTTAGCACAATATGACAATGCCAGAGCATCAAAGCAAATGCATGAACAAGATTGAAAGGGGTTGTATAGAACTACGTGTCCCACTGATTAACACTAGAAATATGAATTAGTTCTCACAAGAATTACTTCAAAGACATGATCTTTTACAAAGAGCATTTAAGTCCAGGGTATAGGGGGAAAACTGCCGTTGCATGCTACGAGCCATGTTCAAAAGGAAATCATCAGCACTACCACAGCAACAGCAGAAGTGATAATGGGGGGAGGGACAAGAGTTAAGAGGAGGTTTAGGTTTCCTATTTGGCGAGGGTGTCGTTATTGGTTTTCTATCTCTTGGGGACAGTGAAATTATCTAAAATTGAGAATGTTGATGGACTGTGGACTGTGGGCCCTCTACATGATGCCTGATGATTGCAGGTGGCTGAAGGATGCACTGACAGAGAGGTAGATTGGCGAACGATGGTGTATACTTATGAGTGAAGGTTGTGCTGTTACAAAAAGGAACAAAGTCATGAGGCACGCAATGATGTGAATGAATATATTGGACATTTGGTGAGACAAAATAAGACAGAAACAAAAGGACAAGAATGGTATGATCACCTTTAGAAAATGCTTATAAGAAAACAGGGATCTAGATTGTAAGATTTTAGAGTAGACACATTAAATCTGGAGTGGCGTCATGGTTAGGAACAGGTGTCAACTTGGCCAAGTTGTGGTACCTGTTTATCTGATTGGGCAAGCACTGGCCTGTCTGTTGCAATGAGGACATTTCATAGGATTAGGTCATGATCACATCAGCTACATCCACAGCTGATTCCATTTGTAATCAGCCAAAGGGGAGTGTCTTCTGCAATTAGTGATGCTAAATCTAATCATGGGAAGCCTTTTAAGGAGGACTCAGAGGAGACAGGTTGCATTCCTGCTTTGGCTGGTGAGCCTCTCCTGTGGAGTTCATCCAGGCCATCCATCAGAATCATCGGCTTCGCAGCCTGCCCTGTGGATTTTGGACTCTGCGTTCCTACGGTCACGTGAGACACTTTTATAAATTTTATATTTGCAAGTGTTCCCTGTTGATTCTGTCTCTCTAGAGATCCCTAACTAATACAAGTGGTGAGTATTATTCTTGGATTTTGAGAGGCTGTTTTTATATAACCTGGTATTTAGAGACAAGAACGAAGCTGAACAGGTTGGGGTTAAAGTAATTCAGAACATAGGGGTAAGGAAGATACTGTTTATATTATAGAAACACACATACTCTTTGAGACCAGTGGAAGAAAGTTTCATTTATTTGGAACTGAAGTTTTCTGTAGTGCATAATCTAATTCAACCTATCTGTATAGCTCATTTGAACAACTGAAACATAGGGACCACAGAATAAGAAAGAGGTCCTTTAATCCTGTATAGATTATTATAATACCTAGATACAACCTAGAGTATATTAAGCAGATGGTCAAAAAGTATTGGCACCTTACCATCAGGGAGTCCCCTGATACTGTGTCAAACTTTAGGGACACCCAAATCAATAGGACTTGCCCTCAATCAAGAGACTTACACTTGTGAAGCTTATGTAGGTAGCAGAGAAGCTTAGATTACCTAAAGTCATGTCTAAGAGTTACTTCTGGAGGACCCCTGTTGTTGCTCTGATGTGGTCTCAGCCTCTCTAAGCCCAACTCTGCAAGTGAAATCATTGCCCTCACCACTGTGTGGGACATGACATCCAGGGGTGAAAGTCTCCCTGGAGACGTGGGAGATGACTCCCAGGGATGAACCCAGACCTGGCACTGTGGGATAAACAATCCCATCCTGATCAAAAGGGGGAAAAGAAGAGTAATTAATAAAGTATCAGTGGCAGAGAGAGTTTAAATAGAGTCGAGAGGCTACTCTTTAGGTTTCTCTTTTGCAAGCTTCAGGTAGATTTTACTACCTATCATAACTGGCCAACCCCCAACCAGGACCATTCCAGCCAATCCTAAAGAATACCTAGGGCAATATATAAGTTTCCACAAGGGTTCCATGCACTAGAATAACTTTCCAGAAACCGACAACCTCCAGATGGGTCCCTGGTCCAGATAAGTTCTGAAACTTAGACCAGCCTCTCCAGAACGTCAGACAGTTCCATCCCCCTACCCCATATTAGTGACAAACCCTTCCAATATGAAAAATTTAGAATGGCGATAGCCCAAACACCCCTAAAGAAAGGGATGGAAAGATTGAAGGTGATGGTGGAGTAATACAGAGAATATGGGATTTAACAAACGAATATGAATGCTGAATCATTAAATTGATATCTCTTTTAGTCTCCAGTATTTAAGAGCAACTAGAAGTAAAAACCTAAAATTGTGAAATTGTAACCCATGTCAAAATCTGAAATATGTTCTACAATTGATTTTGGTGCTGTGCTTTGAAATTTTTTTTTTTATTAATTAAAAAAAATTAACTAACAAAACATTTAGAAATCATTCCATCCTACATATACAATCAGTAATTCTTAATATCATCACATAGTTGCATATTCATCATTTCTTAGTACATTTGCATTTATTTAGAAAAAGAAAGAAAAAGACAACAGAAAAAGAAAAAATCGATAATAGAGAGAGAGAAAAAAAACTATACCTCACATGCAGCTTCATTCAATGTTTTAACATAATTACATTACAATTAGGTAGTATTGTGCTGTCCATTTCTGAGTTTTTGTATCCAGTCCTGTTGCACAGTCTGTATCCCTTCAGCTCCAATTACCCATTATCTTACCCTATTTCTATCTCCTGATGGTCTCTGTTACCAATGAAATATTCCAAGTTTATTCTCTAATTTCAGTTCACATCAGTGGGACCATACAGTATTTGTCCTTTAGTTTTTGGCTAGTCTCACTCAGCATAATGTTCTCTAGGTCCATCCATGTTATTACATGCTTCATAAATTAATTCTATTTTAGAGCTGCATAATATTCCATCGTATGTATATACCACAGTGTGTTTAGCCACTCGTCTGTTGATGGACATTTTGGCTGTTTCAATCCCTTTGCAATTGTAAATAATGCTGCTATAAACATTGGTGTGCAAATGTCCATTTCTGTCTTTGCCCTTAAGTCCTCTGAGTGGATACCTAGCAATGGTATTGCTGGGTCATATGGCAATTCTATATTCAGCTTTTTGAGGAACCGCCAAACTGCCCTCCACAGTGGTTGCACCATTTGACATTCCCACCAACAGTGGATAAGTGTGCCTCTTTCTCCGCATCCTCTCCAGCACTTGTCATTTTCTGTTTTGTTGATAATGGCCATTCTGGTGGGTGTGAGATGATATCTCATTGTGATTTTGATTTGCATTTCTCTAATGGCCAGGGACATTGAGCATCTCTTCATGTGCCTTTTGGCCATTTGTATTTCCTCTTCTGAGAGGTGTCTGTTCAAGTCTTTTTCCCATTTTGTAATTGGATTGGCTGTCTTTTTGTTGTTGAGTTGAACAATCTCTTTATAAATTCTGGATACTAGACCTTTATCTGATATGTCATTTCCAAATATTGTCTCCCATTGTGTAGGCTGTCTTTTTACTTTCTTGATGAAGTTCTTTGATGCACAAAAGGGTTTAATTTTGAGGCGCTCCCATTTCTTTCTTTCTTTCTTCAGTGCTCTTGCTTTAGATGTAAGGTCCATAAAACCACCTCCAGTTGTAAGATTCATAAGATATCTCCCTACATTTTCCTCTAACTGTTTTATGGTCTTAGACCTAATGTTTAGATCTTTGATCCATTTTGAGTTAACTTTTTATATAGGGTGTGAGATACGGGTCCTCTTTCATTCTTTTGCATATGGATATCCAGTTCTCTAGGCACCATTTATTGAAGAGACTGTTCTGTCCCAGGTGATTTGGCTTGACTGCCTTATCAAAGATCAAATGTCCATAGATGAGAGGGTCTATATCTGAGCACTCTATTCGAGTCCATTGGTCGATATATCTATCTTTATGCCAGTACCGTGCTGTTTTGACCACTGTGGCTTCATAATATGCTTTAAAGTCAGGCAGCGTGAGACCTCCAGCTTCGTTTTTTTTTCCTCAAGATACTTTTAGCAATTCGGGGCACCATGCCCTTCCAGATAAATTTGCTTATTGTTTTTTCTATTTCTGAAAAATAAGTTGTTGGGATTTTGATTGGTATTGCATTGAATCTGTAAATCAATTTAGGTAGAATTGACATCTTAACTATATTTAGTCTTCCAATCCATGAACACGGTATGCCCTTCCATCTATTTAGGTCTTCTGTGATTTCTTTTAACAGTTTCTTGTAGTATTCTTTGTATAGGTCTTTTGTCTCTTTAGTTAAATTTATTCCTAAGTATTTTATTCTTTCCGTTGCAATTGTAAATGGAATTCATTTCTTGATTTCCCCCTCAGCTTGTTCATTGCTAGTGTATAGAAACACTACAGATTTTTGAATGTTGATCTTGTAACCTGCTACTTTGCTGTACTCATTTATTAGCTCTAGTAGTTTTGCTGTGGATATTTCAGGGTTTTCGATGTATAGCATCATATCATCTGCAAACAGTGATAGTTTTACTTCTTCCTTTCCAATTTTGATGCCTTGTATTTCTTTTTCTTGTCTAATTGCTCTGGCTAGAACTTCCAACACGATGTTGAATAATAGTGGTGGTAATGAACATCCTTGTCTTGTTCCTGATCTTAGGGGGAAAGTTTTCAATTTTTCCCCATTGAGGATGATATTAGCTGTGGGTTTTTCATATATTCCCTTTATCATTTTAAGGAAGTTCCCTTGTATTCCTATCCTTTGAAGTGTTTTCAACAGGAGAGGATGTTGAATCTTGTCAAATGCCTTCTCTGCATCAATTGAGATGATCATGTGATTTTTCTGCTTTGATTTGTTGATATGGTGTATTACATTAATTGATTTTCTTATGTTGAACCATCCTTGCATACCTGGGATGAATCCTACTTGGTCATGATGTATAATCCTTTTAATGTGTTGCTGGATTTGATTTGCTAGAATTTTTTTGAGGATTTTTGCATCTATATTCATTAGAGAGATTAGTCTGTAGTTTTCTTTTTTTGTAATATTTTTACCTGGTTTTGGTATGAGGGTGATGTTGACTTCATAGAATGAATTAGGTAGCTTTCCTTCCACTTCAAGTTTTTTGAAGAGTTTGAGCAGGGTTGGTACAAATTCTTTCTGGAATGTGTGGTAGAATTCACATGTGAAACCATCTTGTTCTGGACTTTTCTTTTTGGGAAGCTTTTGAATGACTGATTCAATTTCTTTACTTGTGATTGGTTTTTGAGGTCATCTATTTCTTCTTGAGTCAAAGTTGGTTGTTCATGCCTTTCTAGGAACTTGTCCATTTCATCTACATTGTTGTATTTATTAGCATAAAGTTGTTCATAATATCCTGTTATTACCTCCTTTATTTCTGTGAGGTCAGTGATTATGTCTCCTCTTCCATTTCTGATCTTATTTATTTGCGTCCTCTCTCTTCTTCTTTTTGTCAATCTTGCTAAGGGCCCATCAATCCTGTTGATTTTCTCATAGAATCAACTTCTGGTCTTATTGATTTTCTCTATTGTTTTCATGTTCTCAATTTTATTTATTTCTGCTCTAATCTTTATTTCTTTCCTTTTGCTTGCTTTGGGGTTAGTTTGCTGTTCTTTCTCCAGTTCTTCCAAGTGGACAGTTAATTCCTGAATTTTTGCCCTTCCTTCTTTCTTGATGTAGGCATTTAGGGCAATAAATTTCCCTCTTAGCACTGCCTTTGCTACGTCCCATAGGTTTTGATATGTTGTGTTTTCATTTGCATTCACCTCGAGATATTTAGTAATTTCTCTTGCAATTTCTTCCTTGACCCACTGGTTGTTTAAGAGTGTGTTGTTGAGCCTCCATGTATTTGTGAATTTTCTGGCACTCTGCCTATTATTGATTTACAACTTCATTCCTTTATGATCCGAGAAAGTGTTATGTATGATTTCAATCTTTTTAAATTTGTTGAGACTTGCTTTGTGACCCAGCATATGGTCTATCTTTGAGAATGATCCATGAGCACTTGAGAAAAAGGTGTATCCTGCTGTTGTGGGGTGTAATGTCCTATAAATGTCTGTTAAGTCTAGCTCATTTATTGTAATATTTAAATTCTCTGTTTCTTTCTTGATCCTCTGTCTAGATGTTCTGTCCATTGATGAGGGTGGGGAATTGAAGTCTCCAACTATTATCGTAGATGTGTCTATTTCCCTTTTCAGTATTTGCAGTGTATTCCTCACATATTTTGGGGCATTCTTGTTCAGTGCATAAATATTTATGATTGTTATGTCTTGTTGTTGAGTTGTTCCTTTTTTAGTAGATAGTATCCTTCTTTGTCTCTTTTAATTACATTTGAAGTCTACTTTGTTGGATATTAGTATAGCTACTCCTGCCCTTTTCTGGTTGTTATTTGCATGAAATATCTTTTCCCAACCTTTCACTTTCAACCTATGTTTATCTTTCGGTCTTAGATATGTTTCCTGTAGGCAGCATATAGAAGGATCCTGTTTTTTAATCCATTCTGCCAGTCTATGTCTTTTGATTGGGAAATTCAGTCCATTAACATTTAGGGTTATTACTGTTTGGGTAATACTTTCCTCTACCATTTTGCCTTTTGTATTATATATATCATATCTGATTTTCCTTCTTTCTACACTCTTCTCAATACCTCTCTCTTCTGTCTTTTCATATCTGCCTCTAGTGCTCCCTTTAGTATTTCTTGCAGAGCTGATCTGTTGGTCACAAATTCTCTTAGTGACTTTTTGTCTGAAAATGTTTTAATTTCTCCCTCATTTTTGAAGGGCAATTTTGCTGGATATAGAATTCTTGGTTGGCAGTTTTTCTCTTTTAGTAATTTAAATGTATCATCCCACTGTCTTCTTGCCTCCATGGTTTCTGCTGAGAAATCTACACATAGTCTTATTGGGTTTCCCTTGTATGTGATGGATTGTTTTTCTCTTGCTGCTTTCAAATCCTCTCTTTCTCTTTGACCTCTGACATTCTAATTAGTAAGTGTCTTGGAGAACGCCTATTTGGGTCTAATCTCTTTGGGGTGCGCTGCACTTCTTGGATCTGTAATTTTAGATCTTTCATAAGAGTTGGGAAATTTTCAGTGATAATTTCTTCCATTAGTTTTTGTCCACCTTTTCCCTTCTCTTCTCCTTCTGGGACACCCACAACACATATATTTGTGCGCTTCATATTATTATTCAATTCCCTGAACCCCTGCTCAAATTTTTCCATTCCTTTCCCTATAGCTTCTGTTTCTTTTTGGATTTCAGATGTTCCATCCTCCAGTTCACTAATTCTAACCTCTGTCTCTTGAAATCTACCATTGTAGATTTCCATTGTTTTTTTTCATCTCTTCTACGGTGTCTTTCATTCCCATAAGTTCTGTGGTTTGTTTTTTCAAACTTTCCATTTCTTCTTTTTGTTCATTCCTTGCCTTCTTCATGTCCTCCCTCAATTTATTGATTTGATTTTTGAAGAGGTTTTCCATTTCTGTTCGTATATTCAGAATTAGTTGTCTCAGCTCCTGTATCTCATTTGAACTGCTGGTTTGTTCCTTTGACTGGGCCATATCTTCAATTTTCCTGGTGTGATTTATTATTTTTTGCTGGCATCTGACATTTAATTACCTTAATTAGTTTATTCTGGAGATTGCTTTCACTTATCTTATCTAGGGTTTTCTTACTAGATGAGTTTGTTGTCTATCTGTTCATTGACCTTCAGTTCAGCTTTTTCTGGGCCTCTAGCTTAAGTTTTGTTTAACAGAGGGTAAATTTTCAGTTCTTATTTTCTTGTTTCTTGTCCTGCTTGTAAGGTGCCTTTTCCCTCCCTACCCTTAGGAGGGTCTACATAGGTATTACAGACTCCAGCCTGGTTTCCCAGACTAAGCTGGCCTCCTTTCGGTGGGGAAGGAATCATCTGTGTCAGTTTTCCCTGAGTGCGAGACCCAGCAGGTTGAAAGACTTTCCTGTGAAGTTTCTGGGCTCTGTTTTTTTTATCCTGCCCAGTATGTGGCGCTTGTCTGTCTGCGGGTCCCACCAGCAAAAGATGTTGTGGCTCCTTTAACTTTGGAACGCTCTCCCTGCTGGTGGTGTGGTGGAGACAGAGGAAAGGTTGTAGGCTGGTTTTAATGGCTTCAATTTGAGAAGCCCTGGGATCTGAATTCTTTGAGGGAGGGATTCCACCTGATTTGCATTTCACCCCTCCCATGGGGAAGGTTCAGGTGGTAGACAGCCCTGAAAGCAGCCTGTTTCTGCATTTGGGGCAGTTGCAGCCTGTGTAATCCCAGTGCTGAGTCCAGAGGCAACCAAGCCTCCATAGAAACAGCCGCAGAAGGCTCTGTTTCGTCCCCTTTCCTTCCTTCCAGCCAGCCCAATAGGCGACTTCCACCCCAATCAGTTTTGCCTGAGCTGGGGGCCTATTTTCAGTAGTCAGAAATTGTTCATTAATGCCACTATTGGTGTTCGGTCGGACTCAGTCCCTGCTACTGTTGGAGACTCCCTCCTTTCCCTCTGGGAAGCTGCCTGTGGGGGAGGGGCGCCGACCGCTAGCCACCACGGCTTGGGGAACTCGCTGTTCTGGAGCCTCGCAGCCATTCCGGGAAGCCACCTGTGAGGGAGGGGTGCCGGCCGCTGGCCGCCTCAGCTTGGGGAAGTGCGCACGGCTCGGGGAACTCACCGCCGCGGAGACTCGCAGCCGGTCCAGCTGGTCCAGACTGGGGCATGCTGCGTGTCCGGTCTCTGTCGTGGCTCTGGGAGCTGCTTTGTATTGTTTCTGGTTATTTAGTAGTTGCTCTGGAGGATGAACTAAAACGCTCACACCTTACCAAGTCACCATCTTGGCCCCCCCCCATGCTTTGAAATTTATTGCATTTTGTATATATGTTATTTTTCACAAGAAAGAAGGAAAAAAAGTTGATTGTGATGATAAAAAAATATTAAACCCCCTAGCCTCCTATATTCTGGAGCACCTAGAAGGAAAAATATCAGAGGATTGCATGGTAGCCCATGACACACTCTGGAATCTCTCCTGTAACTACTTGTTGAAGAGTGCTTTGAAAGCTATTGCCTTTTTATTTCTTTGCTTTGTGTATATGTTATACTATACAATAAAAAAAGTTTTAAAAAATGCCAAATATGTGGAATATGCACAAGGTTTAAAAAAATCAGAGAAGAGAAAGATAAATGAGGGTTAGTATAAATGGGGGTGATTGCAATTTACCTAAATGGTTAAGGATGCACAGAACTTGGAAGGAAGTGATAAGAGGGAAGAACCTCCCAAATCAAGACACTGGTATGGTGAGGGAAGAATTCAAACAGAAGACAAATTGACTAAATAAGAACATGTTGGTTAAAGATATTTTTGCCTGGTTATGAAGGTCTGAATTGCCTTATAGACTATCTCTACCTGACATATTTGCGAAGGTGGGGGAACCATTGTAGGTTTGAGAGCAAAGCATGAAAAATTAGTATGTTGTTGATTTGTCTTTTTTGTGTGTCTGCCTTTCAAAAATCATTAAAACTGTTGGAGTATATTGGATGATATATTCCAATTAGAGCCAGAGGCAGTATGGTAGAAAGAAAACTTCATGGAAGAGGGAATGTAACATGTAGAAAAGAACCCCGACTCTGAAGCCACATTTTTTGCCTTTAAGCCTTCTACCAATTGCTAGCTGTGTGGCCTTGAGCAATAAGAAAAAATGGGCATTATAGTAGCATAAACCTCACAGAGTTTTTATGAGGAATAAAGTTTTTAATACATATGAGCACTGGATCTTGTATATAGAAAGTATCCATACTTTATATATTATATTTGTTATATCATAATCTAGAATCAGAAAACCTGATTTTAATTTTAGTTATCTGCCCATGGAGAAGTCATTTAATCTCTAAACTTCACTTCTCTCAAAAGGAAGATAGGGATGGCTATAATACTACCTACTTCAAATTTGGGTCAAAGATTAATATATGCATTGTAAATTAAAAAGCATTATGCTAATATTTATTTTTCACTGGTATGACTTATTGATCTTGGCATCTAGAAGGCTACTCTTTGTCAATGGTAGAGAGGAAGGTAAATGTATTAAATTATTAAGGATAAATGCAACAAGAATAAATATACCATAGCAAAGTATAAAAGGGTTGAAATAAAATAATGTTAATGATCTAGAATAAGCAAACACCAATATCATCAGTTTACCAAAGTTCCTCTCCCATTTAACTGTAAAATTATTGAGGGAAGAGACCATACTTCTTCAATTCTGTTTCCTAAAGACCAAACCAGGGTCTGACATATTAATAGATACTCTATAATTATTGAAAGGATAAAGATGGGTGGTGAATTGTTAAAAAATAATTCATATATTTAGAATATATTCATAAATGTTATGGTACTTTGATTATGTAATTTTATTATCATTGTTATTACAATAAAAATCATACAATAATTTAGATAAACTCATGTCTAACAAACCTCCCACAGACTGCTGTAGTTCTTTTGTCTTGTTTGATTTGGTTTGATATCCTGCTGTTTTTAAAAAACAGTTTTTATTAGAGAATTTCAGGTTTATAGGAAATATCATGCAGAAAGTATATATACTTCCCCTCTCATACATGCAGTATTACTTGTCATTAACACTTTGCATCAGTGTGGTACTTTTGTTACAATTAATAAAACAATATTAAAATTATACCATTAAATATAGTCCATAGTTTACAATAGGTTCCACAGTTTGCATTGTACAATTCTATGTTTTGTTAAAAAAAATTTTAGTAACATATATACAAAGTAAAATGCCCCCTTTTACAATATCAAATATATAATTCAGTCATGTTCATTACATTCTCAATGTTGGGCTATATCACCACTCTCCATCACCAAAACTCTTCCACCATACCAAACAGAAACTCAGTTCCAATTAAGCATTGACTCCCCATTTGAAGTCCCCAACACAGCCTCTGGTAACCTGTAGTCTAGTTTCTGACTCTGGATTTGCTTATACTAATTATTTCATATCAATGAAATCATACAATATTTGTCCTTTAGTGCCTGGTTTATTTCACTCAACATGATGTCTTCAAGGTTCATCCATGTTTTTGCATGTATCAGAACTTCATTCCTATTCATAGCTGAATAATGTTCCATTGTGTGTGTATATACCACATTTTGTTTATTCATTCATCTATTGATGGATTTTTGGGTTCCATCTTTTGGTAATTGTGAATAATGTCACTATAAACTCTGGTTTGCAAGTATCTCTTCAAGTCTCTGCCTTTAGTTCTTTGGAGCATATACCAAGAAATAGGATGGCCAGGTCATATGATAATTCTATGTTCAACTTTCTGAGGAACTGCCAAAGTGTTTTCCACCATGACTGCACCATTTTACATTTCCACCAACAAAGAATGAGTGTTCCTATTTCCTGTCCAACTCTTATTTCCATTTTTTTTAAACAGCCATTCTAATGGGTATAAAATGATATATCAGTATGGTTTTGATATACATAACCCTATTAGCTGTTGATGGCATATGTTTATTGGCCATTTCTCTATCTTCCTTGGAGAAATGTCTACTCAAGTCTTTTGCCCATGTTAATATTGAATTTAGTTTTGTGGTTGAGTTATTAGGATTTTTTAATGTATTCTGGATAGTAAACCCCAGTTGGATATGTAGTTTCCAAATGATATCTCCAATTGTATAGGTCATCTTTTTACTTTTATGATGTTCTTTAATTTTGATTGTTTTTAATTTTGATGAAGTCCATTATCTATTTTTTCTTTTGGTGCTCATGCTGTTAGTATAAAATCTAAGAAACCATTGCCTATCTCAAGGTCCTGAAGATGCTTCCCTATTTTATCCTCTATGAGTTTTATAGTTTTGGCTTGCAAATGTAAGTCTTTGATTCATTTTGGGGTAATTTTTGTATATGGTATAAGGTAGGGTTTCACCTTCATTCTTTTGCATATGGACATCCAGTTTTCCAGCACCATTTGTTGAAGATACTGTTTTTTATCCATTGATAAAAACAGCATCCTTGTTAAAAATAAATTGGCCACAGATATAAGGGTTGATATCTGAACTCTGTATTGGATTCCATTGGTCTTCATGTCTGTCCTTGTACCAGTACCATGTTGTTTGGATTACTGTAGCTTTGGATAAGTTTTAAAATTAGGAAACATGAGTCTTCTGACTTGTTCTAGTTTGCTAGGTGCTGGAATGCAGCACACCAGAGACAGATTGGCTTTCAATAAAAGGGGATTTATTCAGTTAACGTATAATTCTTCAGAGGAAAGGCAGCTAATTTTTCAACTGGGGTTCTTTCTTACATGGGAAGGCACAGGATGATCTCTGCTGGCCTTCTCTCCAGGGCTGTGGGTTCCAACATCTTTCCCTGGGGCAATTCCTTTCTGTATCTCCAAAGGCCTGGGCTGAGCTGCGAGTGCTACCATGAGGTATGCTGAGCTGCTTGGGCTGTGCTACATTGAGCCAATTAAATTAAACATCATTCATGGCAGCAGGCATTCCTCCTATCTGATTGCAAATATAATCAGCAACAGATGAGGTTCACATGCCATTGGCTCATAGCCACAGCAATAGAACTAGGCACCTTCACCTGGCCAACTTGACACCTGGTTCTAACTACCACATGACTTCATTCTTCATTTTCAAGATGCTTTTGGCTATTCAGGTCCCCTTACCCTTCCATATAAATTTGATGATTGTCTTTTCCCTTTCTGCAAAGACAGCTGTTGGAATTTGATTGGAATTTCATTGTATATATAAATTGCTTTGGATAAAATTGGCATCTTGATGATGTTTAGTCTTCTAGTCCATGCACATCAGATATCCTATTCATTTAGGGTTTCAATTTCTTTTTTGCAGATTTTCATGTACAAGTGCTTTACAAACTTGGTTAAATTTATTCCCAAGTATTTGATACTCTTTTTTTGCTATTGTAAATGGATTTTTTTCTTGATTTCCTTTTTGTGATTGCTCATTACTAGTTGCAAACACACTACTGACTTTTTCATGTTCTTGTACCTCACCACTTTGCTGAATTCATTTAGCTCTATAGCTTTGTTGTAGATTTTGCAGGATTTTCTGTATAGGAGCATGTCATTTGCAAACAGGGAGAGTTTTAATTTTTTCCAATCTGGATGCCTTTTGTTTTTTTGTTGCCTAATTGTTTGGGCTAGAACTTACAGTTGAAGGTGAATGTTGGCAGTAACTTTCTATACAATCTTGAATAACAGTGGAGACAGTGGGTATCCTTGTCTTGGTCCTGATCTTAGAGGAAAAACTGTCAGTCTTTCACCGTTGTGTATGATGTTATCTGTGTGTGTGTGTGTTTATATATGTCCTTTATCATGTTGAGGAAGTTTCCATCTATTCTTCGTTTTCTAGGTTGTAGATATTGTTAAATGCCTTTTTTGCATCAATTGAGATGACAGTGTGGTTTTGTCCTTCATTCTGTTAATGTGGTGCATTATACTAACTGATAATCTTACATTGTACTAAACTTATATACCTGAGATAAATTCCACTTGATCGTGATATATAATTCTTTTTAATATGCTGTTAATTAAGAGAATTACAGTTCTTTAAGTTTGCTAGGATTTGGTTTGCCATTATTTTGCTGAGGATTTTTGCATCTATATTTAATAAGGGATATGGTCTACAATTTTCCTTTCTTGTGGTAGCTTTATCTTGCTTTGGTATGAGGGTGATGTTGGCCTCAAAGAATGAAATAGGGATTTCCCTCTTCTTGAGTATTTTGTAAGAGTTTGGGCAGAAATGGTATCAAGTCTTCTCAGAAGGTTTGGTAAAATTCGCCAATGAAGCCATCTGATCTTAAGCTTGTCTTTGTTGGAAGGTTTTTCTTGAGTCAGGGTCAGTAGTTTGTCTTTCTAAGAATATGTCCATTTCACTCAAGTTTTTAAATTTGTTGGTATCCAAGTCATTATAATATCCTCTTATAATCATTTTTGTATCTGTGAGATCAATAGTAATGCCACCCCATCATTTCGGCTCTACTTTTAGTTATTTCTATCCTCTTTTATTAATCAGTCTAGCTAAAGAGTTGTCAATTTTATTGCTTTTTCCAAAGAACCAGCTTTTTGTTTTGTAGCTTCCTTGTTGTATTTTTACTCTCTATCTCATTTATCTCTCTTCTAATCTTTATTTTTTACTTCCTTCTGCTTGCTTTGTCCTTAGTCTACTGTTCTTTTTCTAGATGCTCTGGTTGTAAAATTAAGGTTCGGATTTGAGATATTTCTTCTTTTTTATATATAAGCAGTTCTCTCTCAGCATTGCCTTTGCTATGTCCCATCAATTATGGCATGTTGTGTTTTCATTTTCATTCATCTCAATTTTTTCCTCATTTCCCTTGTGATTTCTTCTTTGACCCATTGTTTTAGAATTTATTTTTTAATTTCCATATATTTGGGAATTCTCCAGTTCTTCCTCTTTTATTGATTTCTATCTTTATTCCATTGTGGTTGAGATGACATTTTATGATTTAAATATTTTTAAATTTATAGAGATTTGTATTTTGACCTAACACAAGTTTTATTCTGGAGAATGACCCATGGCACTAGAAAAGAATGTGTGTCCTACTGCTACTGGGTGAACTGTTTGCTATATGTCTGTTAGGTCTAGTTGGTTTATAGTATCATCCAGGCTTCTATTCCTTTATTGATCCTCATCTAGATGTTCTAACTATTATTGAAAGTGGTATATTTAAGTCTCTTACAGTTAATGTGTACACTTCTATTTCTCCTTTCACATCTGTCCAATATTTGTATTATGTATTTTTGGCCCTGCTGTTTGATGCTATATATATATATTACTTGTAAAAAAAAAAACCTCTTTGTCTTCCTAAATAATGGGGTTATTTGACTCATTCCTTATATCTCATCTTGAGGATTGGCTCGCTTGAATACTCATTGAGTCAATGTCGCAAATCTTCTCTGGTCTTTTTGTTACTTTTCTTGTTTTGTTGTTTTACTTGCCTTTTTTCCCCCATGTATCACAACAATAATATAAACTTTTACATAATACTTACTATATGCCTTTCTTTGTTTCAGTCAAGTATGTTCATCCATTTTCTCTTCCTAAATACCTTATCAAGAAGATATTTTTTCACAACTCTGTTTTTGAGGAAACTAGGCACAGGGATGATGATACCTTGCCCAACCTCACATAGCAAATGGTGGGGCTGGATCAGAACCCAGGTAGATTAGTTCCAGACTCTTTGTTCTTCATCATGACAGGAATCTGAAGTTGCAGAATCCCAAATCAAGACTTATAAATCTTGGTGAATTTCATTGCAAGTTCGACCTATTTCCAATCTGAATAGTCACCAAAATTAGGAATATACAGCCACCATAACTGGAAGCCATTTTTTTGCCATAGGTGAGTCTTAATTCGAAGGCTAGTTATGCTTTTGTTTCTGTGATTCAGAAAACAGGCATTATAAAAGATGGAAGAAGAAATAATTAAAAAACTGAATATAACCTGTTAGATTTGGAACGTCTAAAGGATTTAAAAAAAGATCTCTGTGCTTGTTTGAAAAGCCATGTGCTCTTAATCCTGATCCAATATTGTAGGGTAGAATTCTTAATTAGATTGTTTCCATGGAGATGTGACACACCAATTGCAGGTGTGATTTTTATATTAGATGGAGCTGTGACTCTGTCCATTCAAGGTGTGTCTTAATTAGCCTCTGGAGTCCTTTAAAAGGAGAACCATTATGAAAAAACTCAGACCCAACATAGAAAGAGACATTTGGAGATGCAGAAAGAAAAATGCCTCTGGGAAAGCTATTGGAAACCAGAAGCCCAAGGGCTCAGCAGATGCCAGCCACGTACCTTCCCAGTGGACAAAGGTGTTCCAGATGCCACTGGACTTTCTTGAGTCAAGGTATCTTCCTCTGAATGCCTTAATTTGCACATTTTGACCTTAGAACTGTAAACTAACTTAATAAATCTTCTTTAAAAAAGCCATTCCATTTCTGGTATATCGCATTCCAGGAGTATTAGCAAACTAAAACAGTGTCTAAATTTATACTTTCTATTATCTTCAACAGTGTTTTTCCCTTTATTTTTTTCCTTTGTATGCAAATAGCTTTCTGCCATTAATGCAATTAATGAATAAAAAATTGACTTATAACCTATGGTATTTAATAAGAACCTGGTGATTGAGCACAAACACTTGAGACAAAGTAAACAGGTTCAATTTAAGTTGAATATCAATTAAAGAATAAGTAAAATTTGTTGTCCAAATTAACTTGGCCTTCTAATGGGCATTGGTATTATTTTCTTCTTCATGCAGTGTCCAAACATATTTTTATGGAATAAAGGATATTAGAAGTTTCTGGATGATATCCTTTTCTCCACTGCTGTGTTCTTCCTTCTTCTTTGCTCATTCATTTCTGCATATCTTTTAAGTGCTTTCTTTAGGAATCATCTCCAGCAAGGCTTTCTTGTGTCTCTCTGCTTATTGCATGGCTTTCTTCCTATCTCATAAAGCAATCTGCACCTCTTTATCTCTGTACTTACCTTGTTGACATGAAATTGTCCATTTACATGTAGCTCATATAGTACACCTTAAGCTCTTCAAGGACAAAGTTAATGTCTTATTTAGCTTTGTGGCATAGTATTTAGTGTGGCATAGATATTCCATAAATGTTGGAATAAATGGAAAAGTTACATTGATAAGATTAGTGTGCAGCAATGGTCAACATCAAATTGTCTAAAAAGACTTCTTTATCTTTAACAAATAATTTATTATTTGTCAGACTCTTTATAACATGATAGAACTTGTTTAGCTTGATTCCATGGTGTGAAATTCAGAGCTTGTAAAATTTAAGCATATCTTTGCAATATAAACTTATTTACATAAATTTACATAACATATGTAAAATGGCCTTGACAGATAAAAGGGTGAAAAAATATCAATTCATTCAGGTATTAAATAGAACCTTTATAAAATATGTCATGCCTACTTGTATTATGTGCATATATGTTTATAATGTTTATAAATAAGTATTTGTAAAATGCATAGACAGGGAATTTAAATATAATGGATTAAGTAAGTCATTAATTTAGCAAAGAGTAATGTGATACAGCCAAATATTTTTTTAAATGCACAGGATTTACATCAGAGAGACATGGGCTTGAATTCTGGGTCTATAACTTATCAGCTATATGATTTTGGACAAGCTATTTAAATTGTATCATCTTCAATATCCTCACATTTAAGCTGGGGCTAATAAAATATATCTTGCAAAATTCTTATTAGTAATGAATGAAATAATGTATTTAAAGTGATTGACGTAATCCCTACCATCTCACAAATGGTCAATGAATCACGGTTTTGTGGGTTATTATCAGAGCATAAGAGCAAGCAATTTCAAAATTTTGTTTTCTTCCCTGACTTTAGTTTCCTCATCTGTCATACTCTTTGCCTCAAAAGTGATTATGAAAGTTAAATGGAAAGTTTTCTTCCATTTCAAGTTACTATCTCTGAAAGCAACTTGAAAACATAAAATATAACAAAGTGGTACTAATAAAAGCAACAGTTAAATTAATTTTATTTTTCTTTTAAAAGGTGGAATACTGACTACAAAATGCTTTTTAAAAATGCTACTGAATGGTAGTTCTATAAGTTACAAAACAGCCTTTCAAAATTTCCTGCCTCACTTCATTTTCATTTCCTACTATTTGGTTACCAGGGCTCCTTTGGTTTCCCCTCATTTCTCACCATGTGAGGAACTTAATCTGTATTGAAGCAGGCTCTGCCAATTAATTGGAGGGAGCACTTGTCTGTTTTCCTGATTATGTACAAAACCCTGGGACTTATTTTATCAGTTTAAACAGGTTTACTGCATGACTGCATCTTCAAAAATGCCAGTAAGTGCATTTAGGCTTCTTTTTAAATTCAAGTCCAAGAGAAGATTTCTTTCTTTCTGTTAAACATTCTTTCCAAGTCTGCATGTATCACTTTCTATTGTATTTCCAATGTTTCAGTGGACTTGGTTTGGTCCTTTAAACCCTTCTTAAAGTATTATTATCTTCTGGTATTGGTATTTATGTAATTACACTAAGCTTGAGATTTTTAACGTGACAGAATTCTGCCCTGAGAAACCACAGCTCTAGTTATTTTCTAGAGCTATTTTTTTTTCCTCTCAGAGTTTAACAGCACAATTTAATGTCCTTTAAAGATTTGTTGAAAACACTGTATAGCAAAAAGCCAACCGATGTTTTATTTATTCTTGTATCTGAGCAAAAAAAATTCTTGGAAACTTGAAAGTAGTTTTAAGCTGCTGCTGCTGCTGCTGATATTGTTAGTAATGCCCCTCCAGAAGTCTCAAGGTACCATAACATAGTTCCTATTTTCCAGTTTTTAAATGCATCCCCTCTCCATAAATTTATAAATAGGGCTTGAAATGAACAAGATTTTGACTTTACTTCCTTCATTATTATTGAATATTCTGGAATATTCCAGCTGTGGTTTCTCAGGTAATCCAGATAATCAGATAATCCAATCAGTTGGATTTTATTCTATCAGTTGAATATTTTTTTTCAAGGGAGAGGAGAAAATTTTTACTGCTTCTTCAGTCAGAGAGCCTCTCCTGTGGAATTTGTTGAGACCCTTGATCAAAGTTGCCAGCTTCACAATCTGCCCTACAGATTTGGAACTCTTGCATTCTTACAGTTGCATGATACACTTCTATTAATCTCCTATTTACAGATATCTCCTGTTGGTTTTGTTTCTCTAGAGAATTATCATACACTTATATGTGTAAATATTGAGAGATTTACTATAGTAATTGGCTCACATAACCATGGGAATTGGCAAGTATGAATTCTATATGTCAGGCCACAGTTTGAAAAATCAATGAAGTTCAATTACCTGGGAGAAACTGGGTGGTAAAATATAGCTAGAAATTCCTTTGGACTTCTGAAATCCTCAGTTCTAGTTTTAAGATGTTCAACTGATTGGATGAGGAGACTCACCTCATTTCTGAGGGCAGTCTCCTTTGTTGATTGTAGATGCAATCAGCCATAGATACAATCAACTGACTTATGATGCAAATCTATTTATGAAATACCTCAGAGTAACAATCAAGCCAGTTTTTGGTTGACTAAATAGCTCAACCCTATAACTTAGCTAAGTTGACACATGAAAATAACCATCATAAGCAGTCAACCTCAGATTGAACTAAGAATCTTGATGAATATGTAATGTCACATCCTCACTCAGCTATAACCTCCTTCATTTTTCTCTGAAATGATTGGCACACTTTGTGGTAAACTCCTTTTGGTAATTTTATCATCTTCAATACATTTTTTCATACCAATTTTCATGAGGAAGTAACATCCTTAGTTTCTATAAATTTCAGTATTCCATGTTGTTTCGTACTGTTCTTTCTAAATCTTTCAAGAAACATGCTTCTAATTTTGTACTGTTCTCTTGCTCCCACTCCTTACACAATCAATTTCTATCTGTGCAAATTTCTCTAAAATCTCCATTTTCAATGGTTCCTAAGTCCCAATACCATCTAATTGGTATGATTTTCCCTCAAGCATCTTTCAAAATTATTGTTAGCATGGTTCACTTCCTCGCTTCCTTTGGAACTTTACTCAAAAGTCACTTTCTCAGTAGACCTTTCCTGACCACTACAAATAAAAGTCCTTCCTCCTGAACCCTTCGTATACTCCTCTTCTGCATATATATTTCTCCGAGACACTTATTGCCCTCTAAAATTCTTGTTTATTGCATGTTTATCCAACTAGTCCCATTAGGGGAAGTGTTTCTGTCTGGCTTTTTTTTTTTTTATTGTTGTATCCCTAGAATCAAGAATAGTAAATGGCACATCATACATGAGCCCTCAAAAATATATGTTGAATGAATGAATAGTTCCTTGGCTTCTTAAAGCATTCTATAAATACTCCACACATTTTAATTTACCATATCCCCACCTCTACACAAACATTCACATGGGCTACATAGTTGCTATGACTTACATATAGTCATATACCATATAGGTATAGTGGTGGGGTTGGTCAACACACACAGCTGAGCGACTTTTGTGAATGTTTACATGTGTTCACACAAAAGGGGAAGGAATATTCTGGCAGACCACTATGTGCTAGGGGATGCATTTTATGTCAAGGTGCCCTGAGGAAAGAATTATTCATTAGCCATCTTAAGTGCCAGGCCATCAAGTCTGTTCTCAAGCATAGGCTTCATTTGTGGGTCATGGGGAATGGCAACAGGCTGGCTCAAACTGTCCCTGTCACAGAGAAGAAATCATTACACATCCTTCATATAGCAAAAGGTTAATGAAAATATTAACACATTTATATCAATACATTAAAGAACTTACAAAAAATAAACACATCCTTTGAAATATACAAATTACCAAACCCTACTCAAGAAGAAATAGAAAAGCTGAAAAGCCCCATATTTATTAAATAAGTTAAATTCATATTGATAAAACTTTACGTAAAACACTCCATTGCTAGATGATCTCACTGTTGAATTTCATCAAACATTATTGAAGAAATGATACCAAAACTATAAAAATTCTTTCAAAATAGAGGATAGGGGAGCACTTCCCACTTCATATATGAGGTCAGCACTACTCTGATACCAAAACAGATGAAAATTTTGTAAGAATAAAGACAAAATCCCTCATGGATATGGATTAAAAACTATGAAGAAAATATTACCAAAATGAATTCACTAATACGTGAAGGATAAGGCATAATGAATAAATGACATATTCCCTAGCAATGTAGGGTTGGTTTAATATTTGTAGTCAATTATTGTAAACCACTTTTTAAAAAATAACATTGTGAACATAATTAACAGCACTGAATTATATATTTGAATGTAGTTAAAAGGGTCAATTTTTGGTTGTATATATGTTACCAGAATAAAAATTTAAAAACAAACAGGATGGCAAAGCACAATCAGGGAAATCTAATATAAACCATAAATTATAGCTAACAGTGTAATTATGATAATATTCTTCTATTAATTGTAACAAATGCACCACACTAATGCAACGTGTTAATAGCATGGGACATATATGAGAACTTTGTATTTTCTGCATGATTTTTCTGGAAACCTATAGATACCCTAATAAAAGAATAAATGAAATAAATCTACAAGACCACCTTTATAGAGGCAGGAAGAACATTTGACAAAAGTATATATACTCAGTAAAGTAGGAAATAAAGGGAGCTTCCTCAATTAAATAAAGTGCAGCCATGAAAACCTTTATGTCATATTTAGTTGTGAAATTGTATACTTTTTCTCTAACATTGGTAATAAGGCAAAGATGTTCACTCTTACAATTTCTAATAAAAACTTTGATGGAGAGTCTAGCCAGTGCAAAGAGTCAAGAAAAAGAAAAATGTATAGATTGGAAATGAAGAAATAAGACTGTCCCTATTCACAGAGAGCATAGTTTTTATGTAGAATGTACTAAGGAATCAACACAAAAGTTCCTAGAGCTAATAAGTGAATTTACCAAGATCAAAGAATACAAAGTCTTATAAAAAATCAATTGTATTTCTGTATACTAATAATGAACTACAGAAAAAAGAATGCCATTTACAATAGCATCCAAAACATGAAATACAGATAAATATAGCAAAAGGTGTTGTTTATCTAAGATAAATGAAAACATAAGTCCATTTAAAGCCTAACACATGTATGCCTGTTTGCCACAGCTTTATTCATAATAGTTGTAAATTGGAAAGAACCCTATATTCATCAAATGAGTAAACAAATTGTGATGTCTCCACACAATGAAATGCTATTTGCAATATAAAAGGGACCACTAATACACTCAGTGACATGATTGAATCTTACAGATATTATGCTAAGTAAAAAAACTCAGACACGATATGGATCTGTATCTGCAGAACTCTTTAGTTATTGTTTGGGATATTGACTGCAAGTGGCATAAAGGAATTTTTGGGATGATGGAAGTGTTCTACATTTTGATTATGGGTACAACTGTCAAAACTCATTGAAGAGTAGACTTAAAATGGGTGCACTATAATGTGTAAATTATACCTCAGTTAGACTGATTTATAAAAAGGAAACACTAACCTTTCTAAATACAATTATTCATGGAAAATGTTCTAGGTGGAGGGTGTTGGTAAAGTGGTGCCTAATTAACTAGAAATGATACAACTGTCCCCAGAAGGTGGGAACTTAACATTGGTGCCTACATGCTAATCAGAAACTGTTGAGTCTCTTAGGAGAACAAAACATTGAAAGGCCAAATTTTAAAGTAAATGAAAATATGTCTAATTTACAATCAAATAAAAATGCTGTGGATATAAAACCAAAGAATATTCTTAGATTGGACTTTGTTTAGTACTCTAAATTTAACCAGCTAGAATTTTTTAAGTATTTTCTTATTCAACCTTCTGAAGTGAAATATTTGCTTTTATTTGAAAAATGTACTTCCTCTGAAAGACAGAAGAATGTACATTTTTAAAAATATAAATATTGGTATAGTTATTATAATTTTAATATACAGTGAGCACAGATTGAGAACTTTTTTTCTCCCTATGTTGGAAAAAATATGAAGCAAGGAGGGCAAAAAAATAGAGAATATGAGACGTAGAGCTGTACTTTTGAAGATAATATTGCTAATTCACATCTTGTGAAAAGGGATATTTGTGGATCACTCAATGGAACAAAGAAAATGCTTCACATTATGTGATATAATATTATAATTGTTGATAGTGAACAAATACACATGGGATGGGAAGTTTTCAATAGCAAACCGTTCTACAATATGTCTGTTTTAATAAGATTGTGATTGTTTAATCATTTTCCTATTATTAAAAAATAATTCTGCCTTTTTCAAATATGTCCGAATATATATTAAAAGACATGAACTTCTTGATTTACTGACTCAATACTCATTCTGTTATGTTCATTGGTTCATAGATTATCTGTGACGATGAAAATTGTTTCCATACTAACATGATGCAGCAAATAAAGTAGAATATTGAACTAGTTTTAACAGTTTGTAGGAGCAGATATTTCCTTTATCAAAAGATGTTCCCTTTAGGGAATTGAAAATCATATCCAAGATACTAATTTCCTAATAAAGAGATTTGGAGAGGTTCTTTTCCCCATAGAGACAGTATTCCAATTAATTCACCCAAAGTTGATGATTTCTCTTGTTGAACCAAATTCAAAGCACCAGAGTATGATGTCATGAATTTTAAGAAGGAAACCACTCTGTCAACACTTGAAGCTCTGTGCACATACTCAGGTCTTCAGAGTTAGACTGATTGTCAGCATGATTTGGTAAAGAGACTTTATATGCTTTCAGTGCTGAAACTTTTTTTCTTTTTTTTTAAAGAAACTTTGGGAACAATATTAAATGAAATCATCATTCCTTAAAATATAAAATCTCTTTTAAAAGATTCCTAAATGTTTTTGTTTTTTTTTTTACTTCACAAGATTGGTTAGAAATGTAAGACAAGGTAAAAGCTAGGTAATGAAGAAGACTTCACATACTTATGAACATTTGCACTAACAGGGGCCAGATGTTTGGTTGCATAGTCCAAATTAATTCAGTGCTGTACTGTAAGAGATTCTGCAAGGAGAACCACAAAGCATCAGAATGTCACTTCTCACTGGCCCAATGTGGAATGAGAACCCATGATGACAGTGATGTTCCCACGTGACATATTGAACACTTCCCCACTTCATTTTCCAGTATAAATTGAAATATGAGGTTATCTGGCTCAAAAGTTAGTATGGAGAAACTAAGTGCCAAATTACCTTATGGGAAGTTGTTCTAGTTTGCTAGCTGCTAGAATGCAATATATCAGAAACAGAACAGCTTTAAAAATGGGGAATTTATTAAGTTGCAAGTCCACAATTCTAAGGCCATGAAAATGTCTCAATTTAAAGCAAGTCTATAAAAATGTCCAAATTAAGGCATCATCAAGAGGTTACTGTCACTCAAGAAAGGCCAATGAAGTTCAGGGTTTTTCTCTCAACTGGAAGGGCACATGGCAAACATGGCAATGTCTGCTAACTTTCTCTTCAGGCTTCTTGTTTCATGAAGCTCCCAAGGGACATTTTCCTTCTTCATCTAAAAAGGTTTTTGGCTGCGTGGGTCCTCATGCTTCTCGCGGCTCTGAAGCATTTTCCAAAATGGCTCCTTCTTAAAAGATTCCCCTAAAGTAATCAAGACCCACCTGGAATGGGTGGAGTCACATCTCCCACTAATCAAAGACTGAAACCCACAATTGGGTGTGTCACATCTCTGTGGAGATAATCTAATCTAATTTCCAACCTGCAGTGCTGAATAGGGGTTAAAAGAATTGTCTGCCTCTGCAAGATGTATCAGGATTAAAACATGGCTGTTCTAGGGCACATAATCCTTTCAAACCAGCACAGAAATCAATTATAGCAATCCACCATTGAGCAGGAAGAAGGGATAAGATGACTCATTTCTAGAAGAGTAATTGTGGGAAGTTGGTGGAGTAGGGAATTCTAGGACTCAGTCCTTCTACCAAAACAACTATTACAGAGCTAAGAACTGTTTAAAACATCTACTTTGAAATGTGGAGGCCAGGAAAACACTATACAGCATCCAGAGAAGAGGGGGAAGAAGACGGTGATAAATAATGGTAAAGAACAGTAAATTGCTCTCTCCATACAGTGGCTGCTAAGTGCCCATCTCCCCCTCTCAGGCAGGCCACCTTGGGGTCCAGTCCCTGGTTTAGTGCTCTGGTAACAGAAAACGACATAAAAATCCTCTTTCCCAGATCAGGAGTGTACATGACCAAACACTGATCATGGATTTAGATTACCATATTCAGATCATGGGGTATGTGGCTCTGAGGGCAGCCACTCTTTCAATGAGTGCTGGACAAAGATAGTGCAGCCATTGTTTTGACCCACCTGGAAAATGGCAGTGGCTGCTGTTGTTTCAAGTCACCCCTGACAAAGGTGGCAGCAATGGAGACTTAAGGACACTAAACTTACTCCCTGGTGCAGTGGACAGTTAGTTGAAGGCTACATTTGTTGGGTAGGCCAAGAAAGCTCAGCTTTGGGGAGACATGCAAGAAGTTCTTGGTGCCCATCCAGGTTCCCTTCACAAGGTACTTGGAGCCAGCCTGCGCTCCCTTGTGGGACCCTGACCCTGTTTTGGCTGAGGAAAAACTGATTTGGGAAATCTTTCTCCAGTATGCCCCTCCTCCCAGAATTTGCCTTCCAGGAAAAAGTAGCTTGAGGCAACAAAAGGCCTGTAAGAAACTAGAGTCAGGCGGTCTGAGACCAAGGCCTACCTGCTTTAAATACGTGGGAGAAAGAGGTCTGCCTCTGGGGAAGTAGAGGGTCATTCATATTCCTGAAAACAGAGGAACTCAAAGCAACAAACAAGTGAAAGCCCAGGAAAAGATGGAACTTCCCGATATGAGGGCTGGAGCTCAAGAAAATCTCTGTCTTATCACCACCTGCTTATAAAATAAAAAACCAGAAAAATCGGGGAATAAATCTCAGAGATAACATTTTAAAATTTTAAAATATTAAAATTCACAGTGTGCAACAATAAAAGTATAAGACAAACAAAAAAACAAGAAATGATGACCCATCCAAAAGAAGAGGATAAAACGAAAACAAACAAACAAACAAACAAAAAAACCCAAGAAAGATAACTAGGCTACAGGCGTATAAAAAAAAAAATTTAAAGTGCTCTTAAAAAATGTTCTAGGAGAGAAAAGAAAACACAGAGAAAGAATGAGAATATATCAGGAAAACACTAAATGAGCAATATGAAAATCTTACTAAAGATATATAAATTTTAAAAAGGAACCAGAGATACTGGGGTTGAAGACCAGAATAACTGAAATGAAAAGTGCCCAGGAAGACTTAAAGAGCAAATCGGAGCAGGCAAAAAAAGAATCCATGAAGTTGAAGAACAAGACACTCAAAATGAGTCAGACTGAGGAGCAGAAAGAAAAAAGAAAACATTAAGAAAATTATAAAAAGTGAAAATAGCCTAAGATACCTCTGGAAACCATCAAGCATACCAATATATGCATTATGGGAGTCCAAGAGGAGAAGAAAGAAAGAAAGTGTCAGAAGGAATATTCAAACAAATATTGACAGAGAACTTCCCAAACTTAACAAAAGATGTGAATATACACATCCAAGAAGCCCAGATACCAAATAGGGTAAACTTGAAGAAAAAAAGAAGATGACCAGGCTGAAGGCATATCAAAAATATTTTGATCATACTATCAAATGTGAAGGAGAAGGAGAAAGTTCTGAAAACTGCAAGAGAAAAGCAATGTGTTATATACAAGGGAGTCCCAATTAGATTGAGTGCTGATTTCTCATCAGAAACCATGGGGCAATAAGGCAGTGGGTTGAAGTACTTAAAAGTTCTGAAAAAAAAAAAAAAAAACAACTGCAAACAAAGAATATTATATCCAGAAAAAAATTCTTTCACAAATGAGAGGGAGGGCCAGCCACGGTGGCTCAGCAGGCACAGTTCTCACCTCCATGCTGGAGACCTGGGTTCAATTCCCAGTGCCTTCCCATGTTAAAAAAAAAAACACAGGGGGAGGTTCAGACATGTCCAGATTTAAAAAAAAAAAGCTGAGGTAGTTCATCACTCCTAGACCTGCCTTACAAGCAATGTTAAAGGATATTATTCAAACTGAAAGGAAAGTACACTAGACAGATTTATCCCTGATACGCAAGGCTGATTCAACATATAATATATTACATTAACTCAATGAAGGAAAAAACATGATTATCCTAATTGATGGAGGAAAGGCATTTGACAAAATCCAGGTCCACTCTTTTTCCTTTTTACGCTTCTATTTTTAATGCAATTTTGTTGAGATTTATATATACCACATAATCCATCCAAAGTAGACAATCAATGGCTCACAGTATCATCATGTAGTTGTGCATTCATCACTGCAATCAGTTTTAGAACATTTTCATTACTCCAAAAGGTAAAAATAAAAAAGAATACCCAAGATATCCCATATGCCTTATCCCAACATTTATGTATGTATGTATGTATGTGTGTGTGTATGTATATATGTATGTATTTCCTTATTCTATTATTTATCTGTCCATACACTGGATAAAGGGAGTGTCAGTCACAAGGTTTTCACAATCATCTGGGCACATCATAAAAGTTATATAGTTATACAGTCATCATCAAAAATCAAAGCTGCTGGATTAGAGTTCAACAGTTTCAGGTCTTTCCTTCTAACTAGTCTAATACACTAGAAACAAAAATAGCCCCCAGAATCATCACTTGATTCTATTTGAAATCTCTTAACCATGGAAACCTTATTTTATTTAATTTCTTTTCCTCCTTTTGGTCAAGAAGTCTTTCTCATGATGATGCCAGGGTGAGGCTCATTCTTGGGAGACATGTCCCATATTGCCAGGGAGACTTATACTTCTGGGAGTCATGTCCCGTGTAGGGGGGAGGGTGGTGAGTTCATTTGCAGAATTGGCTTAGAAAAAGAGGCCACATCAGAGCAGCAAAAGAGGTTCTCTTGGGGTTAACTTTTAGGCATAATTATAAATAGGCTTAGCTTCCCCTGCAGGAATAAGTTTCATAAGGGCAAGCCCTGCAATCAAGGTTTGGCTTATTAAATTGGGAGGCCCTAATGCTTGAGAGAATCTTAGGAATTCCCCAGGTGGGGAAGTTTAATATTTCCACATTTTTCCCCAGACCCTCAACAGGACTTTGCCAATACTTTTTTTTATTTTATGCCCAAAATACTCTGGGATATATCTGAATATTACATTAACCTATACAGAATAATAAGATCTCATTCCCTATTCTAAGTTCCATGCAATTATGTTGTTTAAATAAACTGACATGTGCTACAGAAAATATAAATTCTGTACCAAATAAATATATTTTCCTTTGGTCTCACACAGAAATTGCATTTTTAAAATACAGCAATATCATCCTTTACCCTGTATTCTAACCCAACCAGGTCTGTTTCATTCATAATTCTAATTGAAGTCTAATCTCTTTTCTAGCTTCTTTAACAGTTGCTGTATGGAGAAAATGCTGACTTTCAGGGATGCAGAACTCCAACTCTGAGTCTCAGGTGTAAAACAGATACCCAAAGTTCCAGGAAACTATCAGCTTATACACAAAGAGCTCAGCATCTCAGAATTTAGAGATAACACTTAAAACTCAGGAAAAGATGTGACTGCTATAAGAGCTTATAATCTGAGAATCATTATAATACCTCACTGAACATTCTGTACTCCTTAATCATCAATTGCCCAATCTCTGTCCACATTCTATCCTTGATAACCTGTGCTTTCAAATTCAATTCTCAGAGTTTTCATATTATAGTTGGTTCATATTAGTGAGGCATTACAATATTTGTCCTTTTGTTTCTGGCTTATTTCACTCAACACAATGTCCTCAAAGTTTATTCACCTAGATATATGCCTCATAATTTCATTCCTTCTTACTGACACTCCATATTCCATTGTATGTATACCCACTGTCCTCCCTTTCATTCACCAGTCTACGTACCCCTAGGCCACCTCCTTCCATTGCAAATCATGAATAATGCCACCACAAAGACCATATACAAATCACCATTCATATCCCTGCTTTCAGTTCTTCCAAGTATATATCAAATAATGGGGCTGCAAGATCATATGGCAACCCTATATTTAGCCTCCTGTGGAACTACCACATTGCCCACTAGAAGGGTTACATCAATCTGCTTCCCTATCAAAAATGATGGTGGCTCAGTGGCAGAGTTCTCACCTGCCATGCTGGAGACCCAGGTTTGATTCCCAGTGCCTGCCCATGCAAAAAGGAAAAAAAAAGGTGAATAGGTATATCTCTCTCTCCATATCTTCTTCACCACTTGCATTTTTTTCTGTTTATTTTTAAACAGTTATATTCACACACCATATAATTAATGGCTAAGTAAACAATCAATGCCTCCCAGTATAATCACATAGTTATGCATTTACCACCACAATCTATATGAGAACATTTTCATTTCTTCTACAAAGAAAGGGGAAAATTTTTAAAGAATAAAAAAAAAGTGAATAATAACAACAACAGCATCAACAAAAATCTACAACCCTTTCCTTATATCCCCTCTTATTGATATTCAGCTTTTGTATTCTACCTGTGTTCCAATTAATGGAGGAATATTACAATGTTACTGTTAAATTTAGACCCTAGTTTGCAATGATTATATTTTTGCATATACCATCCCATTTTCAATACCTTGCAATGATGACATTCATTTGTGCTCTGTCATAAATACTTCCTTATATTCATACATTTAATCACCAATATTGTGCACTCCAGGTTTTACTAAGTTATGCAGTCCCAGTTTTTATCCTCTCTTTCCTTTTGGTGCCATTCATACCCCTAGCCTTCCTTTTCCAACCATGCTCACACTATTTTCCAAACCTCTCTCTGCTGTCTTTTCTTATCAGACTGTAGGACTCGCTATAGTATTTCTTGTAGAGCAGGTATCTTGTTCACGAACTCTCTCAGGGTCTGTTTGTCTGAAAGTATTTTTAAACTCTATGTGTTGGGTTAAATCTGTTATGTACCCCAGGAAAGCCTAGTTCTTTTAATCCAATCTTCTGAGGCAGACCTATTATTGGGTGAGACCTCTTGATTAGGTTGTTTCCATGGAGGTGTGACCCCACCCATTTGAGGTGGTCCTTAATCCACTTGCTGCAGTCCTTTAAGAGAGAGATCTAAGACAGCAACACTCTGGGGAAAACAAGCAAGAACCCATAGAAACCCAGAGACATTTTGGAGAGAAAGACAAGCAGACATCATCATGTGCCTTCACATTTGACAGAGGGATCCAGGATGCCACTGGCTTTTCTTCAGTGAAGACTTCCTCTTCTTGATGCCTTAATTTGGACATTTCCATGGCCTTAGAGTTTTAACTTGTAACTTAACAAATCCCTCTTTTGAAAAGCCAACCCATTTCTGGTATATTGCATTTTGGAAGCTTTAGAAAACTGAAACACTCTCCCTCATATTTAAAGGACAGTTTTGCTGGGTATAGAATTCTTGGTTGGTAGTTTTTGTCATTCAGTATCTTAAATATATCAGATTGTTGCCTTCTAACCTCTATAGTTTCTGCTGAGAAATCCCCACATAGTTTTATTGAGCTTCCCTTACATGTGATAGATTGCTTTTCTCTTGATGGTTTCAGGATTCTCTCTGTCTCTGGCATTTGACAATCTGATTAGTAAGGGTTTTGGAGTAGGTCTATTTGCATGTATTCTGTTTGGGGTATGCTGCACTTGGATCTGTATTTTTGTCTTAAAAAAGGTGGGAAACTTTCAGTGATTATTTCCTCCATTATTCTTTCTGCCCCTTTTCCCCTTTCTTCTTTTGGGACACCCATAGCATATATTCATGTGCTTCATGTTTTCATTCAATTCCCTGAGACTCTGCTTATATTTTTCCATTCTTTTCCTTATTTGTTCTTTTATTTGTAGGATTTTAGATGTCTTGTCTTCTAGTTCACTAGTCTTTTCTTCTACCTCTTCAGATCTGCTGTTGTATGTCTCCATTGTGTTTTTCATCTGTTTCTTTATGCCTTTCATTTCCATAATTCCATTTGTTTTTGCAAGCTTTTGAGTTCTTCTGTATAGTCAAGCCTTTTGCTATATTTTACTTTAACTCCTTGAATTAATTTAGAAGATTTGTTTGAAAATCTTTAATTAGTTGTTTTGATTTCTGTGTCTCATTTGAAGTGTTAGTTTGTTTTTTCCACTGGGCCATATCTTCATGCTTCCTGGTATGACTTATGATTTTTTTGTTGTAGTTGTTGGTGTCTAGGCATCTAGTTTCCTTGAATATTTTGTTCTGGAGGTAATTTCCTCTCTTGCACCTGGGGTCTTATTGTTGTTTGGCTTTGCTCCCTATCTGTTCTTTGACATTCAGTTCAACTTATCCTAGACCTCTAGCATAGCATCTGTTTAACTGATCAGAAATTATCAGCTCTTGTTTTCCTGGTTCTCACTCTGCCTAAATAGAAGATTTTTTTGAAGAGGGTCTCACCAGATATGATTGCCCCCAATCAGATTTTCCTAGACAAGACAGGCCCAGCACTCAAGAAATGAGTGTAATCAGTATCAATGTCCCTGAGGATGAGACCCAGCCAGTCTTTTCTGTGAAGCCTTTTGAGTTGTGCTTTTCCTATCCCGCCCAGTGGGTGGCAATTGACAGCCCACAGCTCCCCACTGATGTACAGTAGTACAGGCCTTTAATTTCCAGCAGACCCTGTCCAAGCCAGGAGTGAGGTTGAGTCAGAAAATAGAAAAATTATTTCTATTTTCCAACCCTGGGGTCTAAATTTTCTGAATGAGCCACCACTTCTGCTGGGCCCTGCCCCCTTTTCTTGGAGAAGATATGCCTTTTTGGGAATTATCTCCTTCACCTGAGTAGTTATTTTGTCTTTTGGGCATCCCTTAACTATATCCTTCCCTTAGGAAATACTGACAATTGAAAATGCCGGGGGCTTTCTTTAATGGGCTGCTAAAAGTTTTAAAAAATAGGAAATAAGGGGAAAAATCCTTTTCAGAACCAGTCCCCAGTCCCTGAGTTTGCCAATCAAAAGCTGGACTTGATGTCTGGCTCTACATGCCCCTTTTCTTGGGACACAGTCATTTTTCAATATTCTGAGCTCAGTCAACTCCAAAAGCCTCTGTTTTGTTTTGTTCTGTCAGTCCTACTTCTTCTCTGCAGGGAGAAAACTCCCAGTTCCATTCATGCATTCTCCAGGTTTATCTGTGCATGGAGCTTGTATTCAGTCCAAATTTGTTAATTACAACCAAAATTGGAGTTTACTTGTGTCTCTGTGCCTTGCTTCTAGTAGAGATGCTACTTTTTCCCCGTGGAGAAATGACTCCAAAACAGACTGCCGTGCCAGTGGGGGAGGGGCACCAGCCTCCACAGTTTGTGAGACTTTACCTACAGTTCTGTGCTTTGATCTCATCCCTTCTACTAGTTCCAGACTGGTGTATTATGTGTGTCCGGTCTTGGAAGTCCCCCAAACAGTTGTTCCAGACAGTTCCTGGCTATTTACTAGCTGCTTTAGAAGATGAACTAAATTCTACCCCTCCCTATGCTACCATCTTGCCCTTCCTGGCAGCACTTAGTATACAAGGAATTGCAGGAAACTTCCTCAATGTGATAAAGGGAATATATTAAAAATTCTGTAGTACTTTCCTACTTAATGGCAAAAAACTGAAAGTTTTCCCTCAGAGATAGGAACAAGATAAGGATGCTTACTGCCACCACTGTTATTTGACATTTTACTGGAAGATCTTACAAGAGCAATTAGGCAACAAAAAGAAATAAAAGACATCCAGATTGAAAAGGAACAAATAAAACCTTCCTTATTTGTAGATGTCATGATCCAATATATAGAAAATCCTGAAAAATTCATAGCAAAACTCTGCAATCTAATAAATATATTCAGCAAATTGGTGGGGTACAACATCATACCCAGAAATTATTAATGTTTACAGAAACAAGCAGTGAACAATAAGAAGTAATCAAGAAAAATACTCTGTACACAATAGCAACTAAAATACTCAAATATTTTAGAACAAATAAAACTAAGTACATAAAGGACTTGTACACAGAAAACTATGAAACAGTGCTAAAAGAAATCAAAGAAGACCTAAATAAATGGAAGGACATTCCATATTCATGGAATTGTAAACTAAGTAATGTTAAGATGTCAATCCTACCCAAGGCAATTTATGATTCAACACAATCCCATTCAAAATTCTATCAACATTCTTTGCAGAAATGGAGAAGCCAGTCATTAAATTTATGTGGAAGGGTAAGGAACAACAAATAGTGAAAACCATCTTGAAAAAGAATGAATTTGAAGATAGTACATTTCCTGGTATTAAAACTTATTATAAAGCTACAGTAATCAAAATCGCATGTTACTGGCAGAAGGACAGACATATAGACCAAATTAATCAAATTGAGGGCTTAGAAATCAACTCTCACATTTATGGTTTACTGATGTCAAATGGGAGAGGGGACACCACTCAACTGGGAAAGAATAGTTTCTTCAACAAATGCTACTGGGAAGCTGGATCTCCATTTGCAAAAAAAAAAAGTAAGACCCCTATCTTACACCTTATGTAAAAATCAACTCAAAATGGATCACAGACCTAGATATAAGAGCCAGAACTATCAAACTCCTAGAGAAAAACATAGGAAAGGATCTTCAGGACCTTTTCTTAGGCATGGTTTCTTAGACTTTACACCAAAAGCATGCGCAACAAAGAAAAAAATAGATAAATTTGAATTCATCAAAATTTAAAACTTCTGTGCCTCGAACGACTTTATGATGAAAGCAAAATGCAGCCTGCACAATGGGAGAAAATATTTGGAAACTTCATATCCAATAAAGTTTTAATATCCAGAATGTGTAAGAAAATCTTCAATCTTACCAACCAAAGGACAACACAGTTCTAAAAAATGGGCAAAAGACTTGAATAGACATCTCTCTAATGAAGATATACAGATGGGCAGAAAGCACTTGATAACGTGGTTAACAGCATCAGCCATCAGGGGAATGTAAATCAAAAACACAATGAGATACCATTTCACACCCATTAGAATGGCTGGTATTAAAAATAAATGGAAAGTGGTGCAGTGGTAGAATGCTTCCCTTCTTTGTGGGAGATCTGGGTTCGATTCCTGGACCATGCACCTCCCCCCACCAATGGAAATTGCCAAGTGTTGGACAGAAGGCAGAGAAATAGGAACACTTATTCATTCCTAGTGGCAATATAAAATGGTGAAGCCACTGTGGAAGACAGTTTGGAGGTTCCTCAGAAATCAAAGTATAGAACTATCAATCCTACTTCTAAGTTTTTACCCAAACACACTGAAAGCAGGGACACCAATGTTGATAACATCATTATTCACAATTCCCAAAAGATGGAAGCAACTAAAGTGTCCATCAACCAATGAATGGATAAACAAAATGTGATATATACATACAATGGAATATTATTCAGTTGTAAAAAGGAATGATGTCCTGATACATGAGACAACATGGACGAACCTTGAAGATATTATGTTGAGTGAAATGAGCCAGACACAAAAGAACAATTACTGTATGATCCCACTGAAATTAAAAAATTAGAATAAGCAAGCTCTTAGAGTTATAATCTAAGGTTACTAGGGGATGGGATGGGGATAGGCAATGGGCAGTTGGTGCTAGAAATGTACAGGGTTCCTATTTGGAATGATTGGAAGAGTTTTGGTGATGGATGGTGATGATGGTGTCACAACTTTGTGACTGTGATTAACAGCTCTGAAATATATGTTTGAATGTGATTAGAGGGGGAAATAATAGATAGTATATATAACAGAATAAAAATTTTTAAAAATTCATGCACATACACTACACAAACATTTAAAAATTGATTTACTTCTAAAACAAAAATAAACATCAATAAGGGAGTTTATAGGATATGTTTTCAAGAGTCTTGCATGTCATAAAGCAAAGCATAATCAGTATTTGTTCACCAATACTTAGAAATGTCAGATATTTCATTCTAGAATGTATTGAAGTGACAAAAACATACTGCTACTGTAGATAGTCCTCAACACATACTCTGTGGAAAAATTGTAAGCAACAATTAAGAGAGCTTTCGGCCTAAGAGAGGATTGTGGGGCTATATAACCTACCTATATACTACTAAGTTTATGTGGTATATATTAACTTGCTTTGAAGCTGCTGGTTAATATGCAGTAAGGGTGACAGAAGTAATCTCTTGAGTGGTATATTCGAACTTTAAATTCATATGATGAATTTTTAAGAAATTGCATGGGACAAAGGAATGTTATTAGGAGAAGAATATGCGCAATTATCAGTCTTGGCATATTACAGAATTGATCTCATTTAGAAAAATAACAATATTTTATAGGTATTTTATACATATAAGGTATAAAAATTGATTGCCCTCACTAAGACAGGTTATAACCAGAGTAAGTCATTTTGAGCCAGCTGCATATTTTAAAGGATCAAAGCATTTAAATCTAGTCAATTAAATGCTGAAAAGTTTAGTTTGGAAACAAAGTATAAGGCTATAATACTATTAACAACTATTTTATGGGTTTTTAAATCACTTGGACCTTTGGGCATTCAATTTCGTGGGCAAATGGTAGCCCAAATGTCAAGAAATTTGATAGAATTCAAAGAATTTATCAACCTGAACTGTATAAATGAACTATATTGAACTTACCTTTTATTGGTTTTTTTTTTTTTTTTTAACATGGGCAGGCATCGGGAATCGAACCCGGGTCCTCGGGCATGGCGGGCAAGCACTCTTACCTGCTGAGTCACCGTGGCCCGCCCTATTGTTTTTGTTTTTGTTTGTTTGTTTGTGTGTTTTCCCCTCATCAGTATATATCTAACTCTATTACCCTAAAAATGCCTTTGACATCCAAATTTTCCTACTTTGGCTTTCATCTTGCTTATTCTCTACGTCACAAAGGTGAATAAAGATTGGTATACTTTCCTGGTTTCCCCTCTCTGGATGAGGGCAGATAGTGCTAAAGAATATCTTTGACAAAAATGGCTTTATACCACAATGAGATATCATCTCACACTCACCAGAATGGCCATTATCAACAAAACAGAAAATGACAAGTGCTGGAGAGGATGCGGAGAAAGAGGCACACTTATCCACTGTTGGTGGGAATGTCAAATGGTGCAACCACTGTGGAAGGCAGTTTGGCGGTTCCTCAAAAAGCTGAATATAGAATTGCCATATGACCCAGCAATACCATTGCTGGGTATCTACTCAAAGGACTTAAGGGCAAAGACACAAACGGACATTTGCACACCAATGTTTATAGCAGCATTATTTACAATTGCAAAGAGATGGAAACAGCCAAAATGTCCATCAACAGACGAGTGGCTAAACAAACTGTGGTATATACATATGATGGAATATTATGCAGCTTTAAGACAGGATAAACTTATGAAGCATGTAATAACATGGATGGACCTAGAGAACATTATGCTGAGTGAGTCTAGCCAAAAACTAAAGGACAAATACTGTATGGTCCCACTGATGTGAACGGACATTCGAGAGTAAACTTGGAATATGTCATTGGTAACAGAGTCCAGCAGGAGTTAGAAACAGGGTAAGATAATGGGTAATTGGAGCTGAAGTGATACAGACTGTGCAACAGGACTAGATACAAAAACTCAGAAATGGACAGCACAATAATACCTAATTGTAAAGTAATCATGTTAAAACACTGAATGAAGCTGCATCTGAGCTATAGGTTTTTTTTTTTTTTTTAGTATTATTATTACTTTTCTCTATATTAACATTCTATATCTTTTTCTGTTGTGTTGCTAGTTCTTCTAAACCGATGCAAATGTACTAAGAAACGATGATCATGCATCTATGTGATGATGTTAAGAATTACTGATTGCATATGTAGAATGGTATGATTTCTAAATGTTGGGTTGATTTCTTTTTTCCATTAATTGATAAAACATAAAAAGAATGTATGTGCTTATCAATGTTGTTTTATCAATAAAAAATTTTAAAAAATGGCTTTATAGAGTTTGGAAAGGGACTATTTTTATATCAGATTCAATAAAGAAAATGATCTCTACCAACAAATGCTAGAGTGATATAGGACCCCTTTCATAATAGCAAAATACTTCAAAAAACATTCATTCAGAATAGAAAAAAAGAGTATGGAAAGTTAGAGGAACACCAAAATACAGTTAACCTAAGAAAGTCAGGAGTTTTTAAAAGTTTTAGAAGCATAGGGGACTTCCTTAAATAATTTATAATTAAGAACAGACTCAAGTTATAGAACTACTGTTGAGGATGTGCTACTTGATATTTAAATGTGAATTAATTTCAAATGGAGAGAATTCTCTGTAGTTATTATTAATGAACTTTATATAAAGTAAGAATATATGAAAGTATACACATAGACACAGGGATACATGCTCACTATTTTAGTCAGCTTTTGCTGTGGTAACCAACAATCTCTAAATTTCAGTGGTTTAAAACAGTAAACAGCTATGTTTTGCTCACAGGTCTGCATGCTGGTTGCAACTCTGTTCGGCCATACTCACTCTGTTCTTGGCTGAGCCTAGGTTGACTGGCATCTCTATCTTGACTGCTGCTCTCCGATCCTGGGTTAGGAATGCAAGAAGCCACACAAACTATGCAAGCTCATTTTAAGCTTCTGTTTGAATATGATATGCATCACGTTTGCTCATATTCCATCCTAAAGCAAGTCACATGGCCAAGCCTGAAAATGGGGTGGCGAAGTATCCTCCACCTGCTTTGAAGCATAGAAACTCATATAGCAAAAAGCATGGCTATCTCATCCTTTTTTGTAGAGAAGGGAGCAGAACTAGGAATTATAACACAATCTACCACAAATACATATGCACTGTGTATGTTAATGCCAGAGTAAACTTTGTATAGTTCTCATTTCAAAATGTGAGCTTAGTCATAAAAATTCATGTGCTTTCCTCATAATTTATTCTTATAAATTCCCACATGAAAGAAACTGCTCTGAGAGAGCTAGTGAGTACAATACATTTTTGTGCTCAGAGCAGGGAAGTTGGACCCCTTTGAGAAGGCTGCCTTAATAAGCCTTAGATTTGCCAGACTTCATACATTGAGGTTTAAAGTAGAGAATGAAAGCATATTTATCAAATTATGATATCAAATTGAAATTTCAGAACTCTGCTCAAAATCTATTTTAATACCAATGATCACATTGTTATAGAATTCATTCATCTAAATGCTAGACATTTTAGACAAATTAATTGCTATGGAGTTAATTTTATTTTACCAATCTTTACTCACCTTTGTGACCTAGAGAATAAGCAAGATGAAAGCCAAAGTAGGAAAATTTGGATGTCAAAGGCATTTTTAGGGCAATAGAGTTAGATATATACTGATGAGGGGAAAACACACAAACAAACAGACAAAAACAAAATCAATAAAAGGTAAGTTCAATATTTTACCTTAAGGTTGAGATCACCTCACAACAGCTTCAAGGGTAAAGCTGTTTCAGAGTTTCTATACTGAGAAAGACAATTATATTCCTATGAAATTTTTATTTTCCCAGGTCAGGGATATGCTCTTTAGTGGCAATGTCAGCCCTTTCGTGGCTGGTCGAGTGAAGCTCCATATCTCCTCTCTGACCTTTCCTGACACTTTCAGAACAAGGTGGAAGAGTGTTGGAAAAGTAGACATGGAGTTAATGAGTGGAAGGGAATGGGGGGAGCAGAGGGAGAATGGGCAGAAGGAATATCTTTGAATTGAGGTGATACATAAAGCACACTGCGACTTATGTTGGAGAGAATAGAATACTGAGAACCACAAATTATATATTGACTGTAAAGTTTAAAAATAAATATAGCTACTTTTGTGAGTTGCATCCTACTCTTTCTGCTCCTTCACACTGGATTTTAGGGGCTATACACTTTTCACTCTTCTGTTGCCTGCACATAGTACAGTGACTTTCCTATAGTAAGTGCACCAGAAAGATTTGGTAAACTAATTTGAACACTGTAAAAAGAAGGTGGAATTATTAAAAGTGTTGCTTTGATATTTCCATTTGATGTAACTCAAAATCATCGATCAGTGGACTTTCCCATCATACCCAAGTGTCATGGTCAGGTTCATGTGTCAACTTGGCCAGGTGGTGGTGCCTGGTTATCTGATTGGACAAGTGCTGGCCTGTCTGTTGCTATGAGGACATTTCATGGGCTTAAATCATGATTATGTATCCACAGCTGATTGCATTTGTAATCAGCTAAGAGGAATGTCTTCTGCACTGAGTGATGCTTAATCTAATCACCATTGAGTCTTTTAAGGAGGATTCAGAAGAGACAGTCACTCTTCCTGCTTCAGCCAGCAAGCCTCTCCTGTGGAGTTCATCCACACCCTTCATCAGAGTCCCCAGATTCACGGTCTGCCCTGTGGATTTCGGACTCTTCCATTCCCACTGTTGTCCAGCCAGCCTCTCCTGAGAGTTCCTTGAGGACCTTCATAGGAATTACCAGCTTGTGGCCTGCCCTACAGACCTTGGACTCTACATTACCAAGGTTACGTGAGACACTTTTATAAATTTTGTATCTAAAGATATCTCCTGCTGATTCTGTTTCTCTAGAGAACCCTAGTACACCAGGTTTGGCCTTTTCTGTAAGAAAGAACTTTGTAACTCAACTCTGCCACTATTAGGCATACCATATTTGGCAAGTTACTCATTCTTGCAGAAAACTCGGTTTCATTTATTTTGGGGTAGAGAGAATAATAATACCTACTCCATAGGTTTTGTGCATGTGCAGGTGAAGATTATGTAAGCAAACCCATGCATAGTGCAATATCTGGGTAATAAATTATGAATAAATTTTTTAAATAATAGTTATTAGAGTTAGAAGAACAGTAGGCAGGTAGGAGAAAAAAAGAATAGAATTATAGTTTATAGTCACAGGATCCAAAACCATAAGCAGACTCTCTAGTTTGTAGGGAGTATAGTGCCCTAATATGGAGGAAAATGTTGAACAAAATCTCTAGCCCACACAGAGACCCAAACAGTTGCAAAGACTTCAAAAAATAATGTAGTTTTATATAAGTCCATTTTTCACACTTCTTCAGTGTGAAAAAATCTGTATGTATAATTTTGGATTTTGTAGCTATTTTATGATCATGTAATCTTCATTCATCTATTCATTCAAAAAGGATTAGTGGGAGTCAGGCACAGATCTAGGCACTTTAATACAGCAATGAACCAATAGGAAAAAACATCAGCCTGGATTCCAAATACCTGCCAAGGACTTTTCCCCCTAGTGAATTTTGCATGAGTGAAATATAATCATTTGTTGTATCAAGATTTTGATATTGATATTTGGAGTTTTTCATTACAACAGCATAACATAGTCCATTTTGTCTAACAAAATCAACAAATTACCAGGTATTAAAAGTAGTTGAAAATAATATAATTGTGTAATCTTTTACTTTTTATCTTCTTTTCTGGTGATGGAAGTAAAAAAAGTTTAACAAGAGAAATTTGTGGTGTGTGGTATGTGTGGGTCTGTGGTCTGTGTGCGGGTATGTTTGGAGGGGGAGGGAGAGCTACTAACAGAATCTCTGTCTAATAGAGAAATTTTACTAACACAATCAGTCTAAAGGTGCTTGTCTGTTTATTCATTAATGAATTCATGCAACAATATTTACTTGGCCTTCTTCCTTCATGCTAATGGCATAGCTAAGACCAGATAAAGCATATTTACTCTCTATCCTCAATCATCATACAATGTAATGTATAGTTTTAAAATTAATGTCAGGTTTCATTTTAACACTTGAAGAGTTACCTTCTTTTGTGTGCAGTTCTTTAGCATTGCTCTTACTCTGTACTTTTTCACTACATTTACGTTTATTTGGGACTAATGTATGAAACATGGAAAAAGAGTAAAATTTCCCTAAGAATACTTATAAACGTTTTTAAGAGGAAGGGAAAGAAGAAACAGCTCAAAGGTGACTGGAGTACACATGTAGGAAAGAATAGACTGGAATTGAAATGAATTGAACTGAGGAGTTAAAGAAAAGTGAAGAGAGACTGTGGAACATGGCAATAGTCTTTCAAAGTACATAAAGCTGTTGAGAAAGAAGATATCATCAGGTCAATTTACATAACAGTTGGGTATTGGGTGCAGGGAATAAAAGAATGTGTGGAGTTGAAATATTGGACAACATAGTTGATTATTTTAAAACTACCTCTGAGGACTTTGGGCCTAATACACGATGCCTAATGCATGCAGGTGGCTGAAGGATGCACAGACTGAGAAGTAGACTGACGAACGATGGTGTATATATATGATCGAATATTGTGCTTCTACAAAAAAGGAACGAAGTTGCAAGGCAGGCAAAATTATGAATAAACCTGTAGGATATTTGGTGAGGCAAAATAAGCCAGAAACGAAAGAACAATGATTATATGGTCTCCTTTAGAAAATGCTTGTAGGAAAACAGGGGCCTATACTGTAAGCTCTTACAGCAGACACATTTAGTCCGGAGTGGTAATTGTTATTTCTGGATTGAGAGGCTGTTTTACATATGTATGACCTGGGATTTAGAGATAAGAACAAAGCTGATCAGGTCGGAATTAAGGTAATTCAGGACACAGGAGTCAGGAAGACAGTGGCTATATTTTAGAACCACACCTACTCTTTGAGACCAAAGGAAGGAAAGTTTATTTTGTCTGGAACCTAAATTTTCTGTAGCACAGACTCTAACTCAAACTGTCTGTATAGCTCATTTAAACAACTGAAACACAGAGAGCCCAGAATAAGAAAGAGGACCTTTGATCCTGTATAGCTTAATATAAGACCTAGATATATCCTAAAATACATTAAGCAGATAATCAAGACGTATTGGCAAAGTCCCTCGAGGGATGGGAGAAAAAATATGGAACTCTTAAAAACTTTACTACCAGGGAAACCCTTGATACTGTGTCAAACATTAGGGACACTCAAATCAATAGACCAAGCCCTTGATTTTGAGGCTTACTCTTGTAAAGCTAATGTAGATAGCGGAGAAGCTTAGACTTCCTATAGGTATGCCTAAGAGTTACTTCTGGAGGACCTCTTTTGTTGCACAGATGTGGCCTCATTGTGTCTAAATCCAACTCTGCAAGTGAAATCATTGCCCTCCCCCCTACATGGGACGTGATATTCAGGGGTGAAAGTCTACCTGGAGGCATGGGAGATAACTCCCAGGGATGAGCTAAAATTGGGGGGGTGGGGGAAGAAATGTAGCTAATAAGGTGTCAGAGTGTTCAAATAGAGTCGAGAGGCTACTCTGGAGGTCACTCTTACACACACTTCAGTTAGACATTTTGCTTATTATAACTTGCCAAACCCCAACCAAAACCATTCCAGCCAATCCTAAAGAATACCTAGGGCAATATATAAGATTCCACAAGGGTTCCATGCACTAGAGTAACTTTCCAGAAACCTACCAAGCTCCAGGTGGGTCCCTGGACCAGATAAGCCCTGAAACCCAGAGGGCCCATCCTCTCCAGAACATCAGCTAGTTCCGTCTCCCTACCCCACATTATTGACAGCTCCTTCCAACATGAAAAAGTTTAGTATGGCCATAGCCCATATACCCCTAAAGGGTGGGATAGAAAGATCAAACATAATGGTCAACTTATACAGAGAAGGTAGGGTTTAACAAACAACTATGATTGTTGAATCATTAAACTGATATTTATTTTACTCTCCAGTATCTTAGAGCAGCTAGAAGTAAAAACCTAAAATTGTGGAATTGTAACCCATACTAAACTCTGAAATCTGTTCTACAACTAGTTGCTGTGCCTGTGCTTTGAAATTTATTGCTTTTTTGTAGAAATGTTATTTTTCACACACACAAAAAGTCAATTGTGATGATTAAAAAAAAAAAAAACAACATTTATTCCTTCTAACCTCCTATGTTCTGGAGCAACTAGAAGGAAAAATCTGAGAGGATGGTAGGGTAGCCCATGATGGACTCTGGGATCTGTCCTGTAACTACTTGTTGAAGAGTACTTTGAAAACTATTGCTTTTTTCTTTCTTTGCTTTTTTATATATATTATGTTATACAATAAAAAATTAAAAAAAAAACACTGAGGACTTATTGTGTGCCAAACAATAAGTTTAATATAAATACATTTCCTTTTAAATATAACATCAATTAGCAGCTATTGTCTCTATTTTGTTGCTAAAGAAAGGTGAGGCTTAAAAAAAATCGTGTGCCTTGCCAAGGTCACCTGGGATCCACATGTTGGAGCTGGATTTGTTCTCAGTGACCTGGCTGTAGAAGATATACCCTGTCTTAGTTTCCCAGAATACCCTAAATGAGGAGACTTTAAACAATAGAAAGTTATTGTCTCAGTTATGTAAGTTAGAAGTCTCAAATCAAGGTGTTATAGGGCCATGCTTGCTTTGAAGCCTTTAGGAAAAAATCTATTCCAGACCTTTCTCCTGGCTTTGGTGGTAGCTTGCTGACAATCCATGACAGCTCTGCCTCAGGTGTCACATTGCATTCTCCTCTCTATCTTTCAGAGTCCAATTCTCACCTTCTTAAAGGGTCACCAGCCCTATTGGATTAGGACACACCCTAATCCTTTTAGAATTAAAATGTTATTCTAATTAATAGCATCTTCAAAGATCCTCTTTCTAAATAGGTCATATTCATGAGACTCAGGTCAGGACTTGAACATATCTTTTGTGGGAACACAATTCAACCACAGCACCTCTTAGCTCAGCAGCATACAGTATTGTACCCTGTGCTTTTCCCATCTTTGTATATTGTTGCATGTATTTGAAATTAAGTGTTGCTGTTGTAAGACTGGCCATATAAAACAGTGGTTCCCAACTTGGTATTCAAAGGGCACAATGAATCCTGGGAGTAAATAACTGTGTTTATAAGTTATTTCAGGCAGTTCCAAATACCTTATGGAAAATATTCATTTAACTGGGATGAGGCATTAAGACTTAAGTTGATTAATTCAGTTGGTTATGAAGACAAGCTATTTCAAACTCGGTAGTTCCATGTGGGAAAAAGGAGTAAAAGTGGGTTTTAATGGCCAAAAAGATGGAGCCACTGAATCGCGGTATGTTATGGACAATAGGTCCATACTCTGCATCCTTAGAATCCCTCTTCCTAGAAATGAAATGTTCTTTTTGGATACCCAAACACTTAGAGCTTTCACTTAGTTGTAAAAAAGAGGGAAAATGAAATCTAGTTTCAGGGCCACCAAACCAAGACGTTCTATATTGCAGGACCCAAATACTTCAGCATTGGAACACCAGCTGATTCCAAGCCAGCACATAATACATGATGAGGCACTATCCACTGACTGTCCCCTTGGAATTTAAGGCCTATACTCTCATCTCATTGAAGAAAGGAGGCAATTTAATGCATGGGCATAGGAACTCTGCTCCAGTAGTCTGGTCTAACTCACCAAATGATCAGGAAAGTTGATAATAAATAAATATTGTTCCTGAAGACCTAATAGTGAAATTTTACATCTAAAGTGATAGTTAGAATTCCAAGGATCTTACTGTACAGATTATAGCAATTTTAAGGTTGGCTACATTCAATGCTCCCTCATTAAAAATATATATATATATATATTCCTAGCTGTTGAATTACTTCCTTATACCGAACCCTTAAATATCATTGGATGTATAAATTTCAGAGATTGATTAAAATTGATTGCTTGATCATCTGACATATGCATAGCATGTGCCTGCTGACATAAAGAAAACTTGAATGGAGCATGACTATGTGGTTTTGTTTGTTTGTTTGTTTGTTTTGTATGGACAGGCACCAGGAATCGAACCTGGGTCTCTGACATGGCAGGCAAGAACTCTGCCTGCTGAGCCACTGTGGCCCACCTGAGACTATAAGTTTTTGTTTTTGTGTGCTTGTATGTGAAAGGTTAGGAGGGAGGGAGAGAGAAAGAGGAAGCATGATTTCCTGATTGCTTTACTGGGTTGAAAACAAAACCGTGTGTGAATCTATCCCTTTACCCCTTAGACAACACAAATTCTTAAATAGCCCCCCTGGGTGTTTTTTTCTGATGATGTAAGGGTTATGGCATTCAAAAACATACAGAACAAGCTTGGTACTAGGAGGAGAAAGTCTAACAGTGGCTTAAAAGAACAGAAGTTTATTTTTCTAACTGACAAGAAGTTCTGAGGTAGGGACACCAGGGCAAGTGCGGTTTAGTAATGCCTTGAAGGATGCAAGCTCTTTTTGTCTTTCTGCTCCACCATCCTTAGAATGTTGGCTTTTGTCTTCGTGCTTGTAACCTCACTCTTATAATATGGCTGCTACACCTTTAAGCATCACATCTGTGTTCCAAGCAGGAAGTACAAAGGGGCATAGGATTTTTCTTCCATGAGGCTATGTCTTTTTATTCTGGAAGAAAAGTCCCTTACAGGAAACTTTTGCTGTACCTGTCTCTGGACAGAACTTTATCACGTGGCCATCCCTAAGATGTAAGAGGAAGCTGAATGACTTATTTTATTATTATTTATAGCAGGTCAGATAGAGATGCATTATTTCAGTTTTTGTCTCAGGAAATGTCCTCATGTATTTGGTTTCACTGTGAAAGATATTTTTGTCAGCTATAGAATTATATGCAGACAGTTTTGTGTTTTTTTTTTTCTTCACCTTGAAGTTGTTGCTTCATTTTCTTCTGTCTTCAATTGCTTCTGATGAGAAGTCAGCCAGTATTCTTATTGTTACCACTCTGTATATAATATGTCTTTTTTTGCTTCTAGCTTTTCCTCATTATCTTTGATTATCGTTGATATCCTATTTCTCTCATTATCTTTGATTTTCAGCATTTTGGCTGTGATGTGCTCAGGTATAGTGTAGTTTTATTCTCATTCCCCACTCCTGGCATTTTTCCTCCTTGGGGTTCATGACATTCTAAATCTGCAGTTTGATTTAGCTTTAAATTAATTTTAGAAAATTCTTGGCCATTATCCCTTCAAATATTACTTCTGCTTTATTCTTGTTCTCCTCTTCTTCAGGGCCTAAAATTACAAAGATTTTTAAAATAGCAAAAGACTGGAGAAAGAAGATCATGCATAAGCTTTCAAACCTTTAGTTGCTTAAACACAGAGACCATGTACAGAAAAAGTACAGAATGAATTAGTTAATTATGTGTGCCAAACCCAGTAAAAACTATAGAAAGAATGTAAATGGCCTTATTATTATTATTTTTTAATATCATCTACTCCTTGATTAAATTGATTGAAAGGCTCAGTCAAATCTTTGTAGTTGCTAATCAGTTTTCCTGCCCCAGTGATATCCACCTCCTGGTGTCTACACTCTGTGTAATCACCTCCTATTAAAGGTGCCACTGGACTTAACCGACTTGCTTCTCACAAATAGAATACAGTAGAACCGATGGGATGTCAATTCTGAAATTATGTTCTGAGAAGATCGTCATTCTGTCTTAGGTGCTCTTTCTTGTTCTGTCTTAGTTAGCCCACTCTGGTAGAAGCCAGTTGCCTTGTTTAGAGGCAGCCCTGTGGAGAGGCCCACACTGAGTCAACTTGAATAACCTGAGGCTCCTAGTAGCCACACGAGTGAGGTTTGAAGTGGATCTTCTGAGGTCTGTCAACTCCCACATGCATGGACTTGGAAGCAGACCCCGCTCCCCTTGAGTTGATTGCAACCCTGGGGAACACCTTAGTTGCAGCCTGTGAATGATCTTGAGCCATCCAGTAACCAACTCCCAAATAAGTGACTCACAGAAACTGAGAGATAAGAAATGTTTACTGTTTCCAGTTGCTAAATTTTAGAATAGTTTATTACACAGCAATACCTAACTGATGCAGTTTATGATAATGTTTCTATATATTATTTGTATTTCAATAGTTTACACGTACCTGGCATTAAGTGATTTGTACAATGTTATTGTCACACTTTACAGGTAAGAGAACTAAGGTTCAAAGTCTTGCTTAAGGTTTCAAAGCTAGAGTAGATTGAGTGAAAATGTGAATTTACAACTTTTGACTTTAAATCTAATGCATTTCCAACTATGACCCTGTTTCCCCTCTTTCTTCACCAAATGCTTGTAAAAAATAAAAAAGGAAAGCGATGAATAGACACAATGACTACTGAGTATATACATGGACTGTGATTTTCTAACCTCAGCATCCAGTAGTTATTATAAGATCAAATAGTGGTCTGTATATAATACTAAAAGATTAGATAATGGGTTAAGAGATTATTGCCATATGCGATAGTGAAATGTAGAGCTGAATCCCTAAATTCCATGGGAAATATGTGAGCCTCTTGATTCCATTAAATTAGCCCTTTCTACTCCAGCTCAGCAAATTATGTGGCCCCATTTTAAAGGACTTCAATTTGCCTTATCAGTATTAAAATAGCTGTCTGTACGAAGGTGACATTTTGTGCTGCCTCTGTGGATTCCCTTGGTCATTGACTTCCTTCATAATGACCCCAGTGCTTTTCATCTCCTCATTCTAATTGCTGTACTTTTGGATGTTGGCCCTGATTAGGACAAGCGTGTGAAATAGCATGCACTGAATGATTGACACTGCCTGTACAAATACCTATTCTCTAAGCCCACATCATGTCATGGGCTGTCAGAGCTAGTCTACTGCCAGGGCCTTTTCAAAGTCATAATTAAAGCATGATGCCCACTAGTCAATTAAAAGTTCATACATTAGGCTCCATTAAAAAATCTACTCTTAGAACTCTACATATAAGAGTTGAATACTCTTTTCTTCTCTGTTTTTGAATAGAGTTGGTATTTTAGTCCATGGTTTCTGGATAAAATTTTTATTTGAATTCATACTATTGAGTAGGTATAAAACCTACTCGAGTGTCAAGACGCTGCCCTGTCCGCAGTAAAAATTACTGATGGATAGACAGCTATATGATATAGAAAGGAGGTGGCATGTATGGCTTATTAGAAAGTTCTGCTGAGAGTAGAGTATGAGCAGGGATTGAGTGTGGCAGAATATTTGCAAACAATCTTTCTCATTTAGAATTGTTCAGATAGAATAATCATTATACATCATGATTATTGGATTCCAAGAAGTCAGCAATGAAAGGAAAGGTCATCTTTTTAAACATGTAGCCATTGTACACAAGTTGAGTTGATTGCAGGATGGCTCAATTTTAAAGAGCAATTTTATAGAAAGTTCTGAGGTTATTTATTTAACTCCTTCTCCCTGTTCTTTCTTCCACTCTCCCTCCCTTTTCTCTGTGGCTTAACATTAATTAACTTGAGCCTCATTTTCTTCATTTGTAACATTAGTTATCTCACAATTTCACAGTTGTGAGAATTAAAAGATTTTATGTTTGTAATACACATATCGTAGAACCAGATAGATAGAAAGGGCTCAATAAGTAAAAGTTATTAATCATTAGTTTTTTAAAACTCCTGTCCTAACTCAGAACCTCTACTCTGGCTATGAGTTTAGGTTTGTAAATCTGTGAAGAACTGTGGTATAATTCACTGAGCAATAACTGTCAGAGTACTATAAAAATTATTTTCAGATTTCAGCCCAAAATTAGCCTGCCCAATATCCCTTAAATGTATGATTGTTCTAAAAAATACAATGTATATTAAAAACTCTAAGACACCATAACTTGTAAAATCAAATTTCACGTTAAAAGAATCTTGATCAAATCAGAATTGTCCTGTAGTATGGTGAAATTTTTTATTCATATACATATTTGAAATGATATTTTAAATGGTTTTTTGTTTTAGGAAAATGCTTTTTAGACATACCATAACCATAGAATGTCTATTCATGTTGAATAATTTAATGCAATGAACATTTATTGGGTACCCACTCAGCAAGCTCCCACTTTTAGATAAATGCTGAAGGTTTTTAAAAAACAGTGAATTTATTGAGCACTGACTATATGCCCCCATTGTCATCAATTTATAAATAGTCACAAAATCCGGCAAGAAGGATTGTTATTATCACTATATACTAGATGAGGAAACTGAGAAGAGAGAGCTTTAGTAACTTGTCTAAGGTCATACATTTTGCAAGCACAAGTAAGAGGCCAACTTAGGTGAGTTTTACTTCAAAACCACAAATTTTCCACTATACTTTGTTGCCCTCGTGAAGCTCATTTTCTACTACAGAAAGATTTTCTTTCTGAGTTGGTATTCCTGAACCTGAGATAAAGATTTGGGTATACATGATTTGGGATTCCTGAACCTATGATAAAGATTTGGGTATACATGATTTATGGAGAGAAAGCTCTAAGCAAAAGGATAATAAAAGATGCAGGCTAGGGCAGGGGGAGGAGCTAAGTAAGAAGGAGTCTAGGCTTGAATTTAGTTTCAACCTGATTCCACTAGGAACTCAGGAGCATGAATTGCACTGTAGGCAGCCCTGGATCAGTTACCCACAAGTTACAAGGAGGTGGACAAGACCAACCACCCCAGTCAGCCAGAGACTGAGTGAATCCCTGGACTTTGGACTTTCAGTGCTGAAACAGGGACTGTCACAGGCAAGCCAGGACAATTATGCCTGCATGGGGTAGCTCCATTTAGGGTTTAGGGTAATGCTCTGGAGAAAGAGGGGAATCTGTGAGCTGTTAGCAGCCAACACTCCAAGGACTTGAGATAAGTTTGTCACCTGGCAAAGGGGACCTGACTGGGGCACCAACAGCAACCCCTGCACTTGCCTTTCTTAATTCACTGTGATGACGAAATCAATCAGGCAAAGAGACTGAAGCTGTATCATGTGAGTATATGTACTCTTCAGATTCTACTAATGAGCTGTGGGGATACAGCCCTGTATGGTAAGAGGATAATAATTGATTTAGACAGATTTCAGAGCTTAAGTACCCTGCAACAAACAGTTCACTTATGGAATGGATTCTGTCACTGAGAAATTCCTTTTCCCTGAAGAAAGCAACAGTGTTGTGGTTTGAAATGGATGCTCAGACTGACAGCATCCTCTCTGCCTCTTCTTCAACAACTTCCCTACTCATTCCTTGAGGCATTATTATCCCTGGATATTATGAAAATATGAGAAAGATGCTGGCTAGGATGTGCTGCTGTCAAAGGGAAGTACCACAAGCTAGGTAAAACAACAGAAATGTTTGTCATCCAGTTCTGAAATTGAGATGTCAGCAGGCCTATGAAACCTGTAGGGGAGAATTCTTACGTGCCTTCTCTAGATCCCGGTGTTTGTGGGCAATCCTCGGTGTTCCCTGGCCTGCAGCTACAGCATTTCGTTCTCTTCCTCCATCCTTCCCTGGCGTTCTCCCTCTTGTGTGTCACTGGTGCAAACTTCCTGTTCTTATACGCCCCAGTCATATTGGGTTAGGGCCCACCCCGAAAGAGTTTGGCATCCTTTTAGACTAATCATATTTTTAAGAACCAATCCCGTTCATGAGATTGAGCTTAGGAGTAGAACATATATTCTGGGGGAACACAATTCAATCCATAATAGTGTAGGAACTTGAAAGTAAAATCAGGAAGAATAACTCACTAAGGCTAACAAATTTTGACATAAATAAAAATATTAGTGGCTTTCTCTGACTCAGCAACCCCTTTTATGATTTTTTATTTTAAGTATGCTTATAAAATAACCCTGATGGGCTAAAATGTACAGTTAATGTGGAAAGTGTCAAGTAATATTATCCCATAATAGAATTGCACTTATTAGGGAATTTCAATTCAGCATAAGAAGTCGAAAGCACTTTATATTGAAATGCTGCAGGTAACAATTTCTAATTGTTTTGAACTAGAACAGAAATGAATCATAGCCCAAAAGGTTTAAGCATCAATTCTGGTAATCAAGTAATATTTTTCCTTCAAAATTCCAAAGAAAATTATATTTATTTGATTGAAAATTATTCTCTAAGCTCCCATTACTGAAGTTAAAATGTGAATAATAAAAGGCTTATGTTATGGTTGAAAATACACAAGTGGGTAAAACAATAGCATTCATATGAAGGAGGCCTTCCAAGTTCAGTCTCAGATGTCCTGCCCTGAAATTAATGAGCTGTTTTGTTCCCCTCAGAGCAGAATTTCACGGCAAGCTCCCTCACCCATCTCCTATCCTTCCAGGTGTCCTCGTGGAAGGTTTTAACAGTTATGGCCATGCACTAAGTACTCGAGGGTGCATATGTACAGGTCACTTCTGTAGCAAATGGAGTGCCCATTGCCCAGGGCACTATAACTTTCCTCTCATGAACTCTGATCTTACTTTGAGTGACCATCTCCTCAAGTGTGTAGAGGGGGGCAACATGTAATTCAAGTGTCACTGTGCTGACCCACTTAGGAACTTTTTCTGTTCCTGTTTACCTTTATAAGAGATTTCTAAAGCAGCATATCGCAAAATGTGTCTGTAGGTAACCCGCCCCCAAGGTTCTTAGTCAAATAATTTGGAATAACGTTATTTGATCCTTCAAAGATATCACAATGCACGGAAGCAAATTAAATCCTTTATCAAATCTGGTGTTACCCTAATGTATTTGAGAACCAAGTCCTTTTTTCTTTGAAACTCTAATTCACCCAATCAGGGGACACATGAATTCCTTAGAGTAATATTTTCAGAAATGCTAGGAAAAGCAATATTTTCAGGAAATGCTTTTTACAAAAGCAAGGCTTTGTAAAAAGGACAAATAATTAGAGTCACCTTCCTGATATCTTGTGCTTTCCCCATATCGCTTGTGGATCCCCTCTGGTCCCCATTGCCCTTTGCCCTTGTAGCATCTCTGTCCTTCTTGAATAAAGAGAATAATGTGGGAAAAATTATGCCCTTTTCAGAAATACATTGTGGTTCTTTTGTGAGATCCAAATAAGAGGACATCTGTCTCCCCTATGTTTTGAGACTCTGATCTGTATATCTTCCTTTGCTTTTCACAAGTAAAAAAATCTTAGGTAGGAAGGGGGAAAAAGGGAGAGAAAAAAGAATCATATTTAGTAGTTTTCTTTCCCGTGGGTTCCTAAGCATTTAAAAAAATATATGCATTTTTTTATATTAAAAGCCAAACAGCTCTATCAGAGATGAAGTGGTGAATTTAAACATTTGAACATCAAAATCTATTAAATGAAGAATGCAATAGAGAAATACCCAAAACATTCAGTAAAGCTTTTCAACCTGAATATAGGGTTACCATGACAACAAAACTCAAAAATCTCTCTTCCTCATATAAAGTTACTGAAAAAAATGCCCATGGTGGAAGCAGCATGGAGTCCTCAAATTTATAACTACTGAACAGAGGTACAAAGAGGCTCCAAAACATTTGACAAAGCTTCAGGGTGAACATTTTAATATCTTCCTTTAAAAAAATAATAAAAGACCTAAGCCACTTCCACACTACTTCATTTTTCTCTCATTCAACACATTTTGAGAATTTTGTGAGATCTTAAAATCATTTTTTATGAAAGAAAACTGTCAATTATAATAGCCTAATGAGGAATAGTAATGATATTGATCTTAAGATAGGTTGGGAGAATACCGAGCATGGCATGAAAGGGGTCTCTGCACAGATAAAGCAGCAGTTGTCAGATGGATGCTGACTCAGCACTGCAGGCGTGACTTATACTCTGCGCCATCCTGGGGAAGCCATGATATATGCAGAAACACACTCTGCTAGAGCAAAGAGAAGCGAGACCTATCAACCCTCAAGAAGTTTCTTAAAAGGACGATGTATCTTTGTATGGATGCATGCATGAATGCGTGCTTTCATCTCATACACGTATTTGTAAAACTCATATGCATGCGTGTGTTCTTATCTTATGAATAGATTCCATTCTACAGATCAATACATAGGAATGATTTCACACAGAGATAGACAACTGAATGATGCTTAAATTTTCCTCATGATACGTGCTGTGAAGAAAATTAAGAGATTGGATTTGCCAAAATCTAATAATATATAGTTTTCTCCATCTTTTCCATGTATTTGAAAATAAAGGTGAATTTAAAAAGAAAAAAAAATCACCATAATGTTCTTAGTAGGTAAGCTTTAGGGTCAGGTAACTGGGGCCTAATGGTCTGAATAATACACTTCCAGGGAGAATACATCAAATCTTGAGTATCATTCTTCATTTTCTGGAGGTAATTGTATGACTATAGTGTAAGCCGGTGTTTTTTAAGTTAACCAATGGTACTGTTGGATTGATTTTGTTTGTATGTTTGTTGGTTTGCTTGCTTATGCTTCCCCCAGCTCAAGCTTGTTTTACAATAAGTAGTTCATCAAATTGAGGGGAATGTTGCTTCATTTCAGCCTGTTTTTATTTGGAGGAAGATAGAAATTCTAGAGTCTTTTGTTATTGTTGGTACCAAATTGCATGCGAATGATGACAAACCAGGATACTCTCTTCCAACAAGGATGATCTGCAAGGCGGGTCAGGCAGAATTTTCTAAAAACCCACATGTAGAATGCCTTTCATATCCCTGAGGCAATATGCTTTTGGAGCAAATGTCAATTGCTTTTGGAATTGTGTCCATTTTTCCCCCACACTGTGCTAATTAGTCGTTACTGGAATGTGTTCTTTTCTTGCTGATGTGAATGCTCTGCAGCAGAGGTTCTCAAACTGTGGACTTGACTAGCATCATCATCATCACTTCAGAACTTTTTAGAAATGCAGATGCTCAGTCCCTGCACCTGATTTCCTGTACCAGAAACTCTGAGGGTGGGGCCCAGAAATCTACCTTTCAAGCAGACCTACTGATGATTTTGGTGTACACTAAAGTTCAAGAACTTTGCTGTCACTAAAATTTGAGAACCACGCAAGAATTTGAAATAATGAAAATGCTGACAATGATGACAGTAAGGAGTAGGAGGGAGAGGAGAAAAAGAAGAGGATTTCAGAACTTTTGAATTGAAAGGAAATGGAGGCATCATTTGATGGCATCTCTTCATTTTGTATGCAAGCCCTAGAGAGATTAAGTGACCTGCCCAAAATCACAAGACTGGTAGAACTGCAAGAACAAGAAATAATATCTGCTGATTCCAATCCAATAAAAGATGAATATCAAATAAATATGTACGGGACTCTCCATATTCCTGGGAGTATATGTCTTCTTTGACACTGCAGATCTTTCACATGTAGTGTGAATTTAGCTTCCATTGAACACCTTGTTGATTCACCAAAATTTTATTCCAAAGAAGCCATGAGTGTGAGTAAATAGCTGTGAGTGATAATGTTGATTTCATATCTTTGGAGAACTCAAACACTGTGGAGAAAATATCCACATCTCAAGGTCCATTCCTATCAAGGCTAATGTTCTACCATCACACAGCACATAAAGAATATGTAAGAACCACCTACAGTATAGCTGCTATATGTATCAATAATTGCATCACACCTTTTGGAGTATAAATTTCAGTAGCAGTGGTTCTCAAAATTAGATGCATATTAGAATCACTTGGTACCTATACTGTACCCAGACCAATTCAATTGGAATCTTGGATGATAAGACCCTCACAATTAGTGCTTTAAAAAATTCTTCAGATGATGTTAATGTGCAGACCAGTTATGGAAAGTGTTCTCCACTCAAAGTGTGGTCCTTGGACTGGCAACATTAGCATCACCTGGGAGTTTGTTAGAAATACAGTTTCAGATCCCAACTCAGCCCTGATACATCAGGTTCTGTATCTTAACAAGATCCCCAGATGATTTGTATGCACATTAAAGTTTGAGAAGTACCAGTTCCTTATTTAAAATTTAAAAAGAAAAAAGTCTAAAACACTGAAAATAAAAGCAGAAACTCCAAATTATTCAAAATATCACCATTGTTAACTTTTTTGCCTATCTATATAAATATGATTACAGTACTTATTTATGTATTTTATATTATATGCAAATTTTGAAATCCTACTTTTTATACAATTTTATGTCTTTCCTTTTAGTTACTGTTGCTTCACTTAACATTCTATTGTAAGCATTTTTCCATAATAAATTGAAGAACTACTGTGGAAATTCTACTATGCATTTATTTACATGCCATAAAAATCAAGAGATTAGAAATTTCATACTTAATATATCTTCTTTGAAATAGCCAATGTTAAATGTATAAAACCGCACTCATGTCTGAATCTTGTGGAACATATAACTGTTTAAACCTCTTTCTTAAATTATGCACAAAGTATAGGAAGAAAAGTCTTTTATGAAGAATCAAGGCAAAATAACATCAAACTGAAAATAACAATCATGAAGAAATGATTTCTATTTGTTATGTTTTGTATTCCAAGTTATTGCCAGGTTTCTGAAAATTCTTAAAACAAATACATACATTAAATTTCTTTTTAAAATCGTTCTTTTCTTTCATGGGATGACGGGGGGTTAATGTTGAACAGTCTTAGTTAAAAGAGGGTTTTATAAAATCAAGCTGACTACTCTTATGGGCTGTTGAATTTTATGGGTTTGTAATATGTGTCTGAGGAATAGTGAAATGAGAGAAAATTGTTTGAATGACACTTTAGATTGGGTCTCAGCTCTTCTTCATGCTAAGTAGAATATGGGTTCTTGGGCAGTGTGGCTTAGTGACAGCATTGTTCCACAGAATGGGTCAGAGCACATAGGATTTGGGTGCTTTTAAAGAGCAGTAAGTCCTGGTTTGCTTTGGACAATCCAAGTTGTTGCCTGTTGTCCTAGAATAAGTATTAATAGTGTTCTTTTACACTTTCAAGAATGTCCTCATAGAAAGGAATGATATGGTTCTACACACAGAACATCTAATCCAACCTCACTATTTTATAGAGGAGGAAATCAAGTAGTTGGCTATGTTATTCCTTGCTTAAAAGCAAACAACCAGAGTAACAACAAACAAAGCTTTTAAAGGCTCCCATCCATCCTCTGGATCACCTCCAAATTCTTTAGCATGATATGCAAAGCCCTGCATGTTTGGACCCTGCTTACCTCTTTTCTCCTCTTACCCCTGCATTTCTCTCTTTCGCTTTTGTCCACCTCTTGCTCTTCACCATCTTTCATTCATATTTTATGTGATACACATATACATATAAGCTGATGTGGTCATTAGCTATGTTTTCTAAATATTTCTAGCTATTTTCTTTTTAGGTGCATGATAATATTATACCTGATTCCCTTGTGGTTGGCTGAAGCCATGTGACATGCCTAATGAATTGTTAGAGATAGAAATGAATTTTGGGCCAAGGCATTTAATTGTCATTGTAAGACTCTGTGAAACTTTCTTTCCTTTTGGCTCAGCAGTGTCCAAGAAGTCTGGTCCCTGAATGATTATACTGTTGTACTGAACAGATGTACCCTACCAATCCACAATAGACATGTAGGATAAGAGAGACAAACATTTGTTTGATATTTTAACGCACTAAATTATGGGGATGCTTGTTACTGCAGTATAACCTAATTTATTCTCACTGACACACATAGATACACACACAATATCCTCCAGCCATAAGGAACTAATTGTATTTTTCTGAAATCCAATTATTCTTTCAAAATGCAATGCAATTTAATATGAGTGCTCCTTTATGAGACTTTAACTTATGCCCCTTTTCTCCGACAAAATTGTTGCCTCTTCTTTATCCTACCACTTTACCTTGTACAGGCCTTAGATAGAGGTGTTATCATACTATATAGTATTTATTTGTTTGAAAGTCTGTCTTTCTTACAGACAGCCTATTTGCTGAGATAGGGATGATGGCTGATTGTTTTTGTTCTCAGTGGTTAGCCCTTGGTGTGACACATAGAAAGAACTCAATATAGGCAGGAGGGAAGAAAGGAAGAAGGAAATCATAATTAGAGTAAGCAATATAAGTAGAACAGTGCCGTGTATATAGATTGTTGTCAGACCATCTCTGGGGCAATAATGGGAGATGAAGAACCTCAAATGTACCCAAAACCCCAGGATGGTTTCATAAATGGACAAACTAAGCAGGTGCAGGGCTACGATTAGAGGCATAACCCCACCTTCAAGCAACCCTTTCATCTTTTGTCATTTAAATTGCTGTTCTCTCTCTTCCTTTGAGGCTTGAAGACTTTAGTCTTCAGTGGTTTGTAAGAGAAGTGGAGATATTAATGATAATGTAGAATAGAAGACCATATCAACTAATTTATTGCTCCTTATCAAGTACTTTGGCTGGGAGTTGAGGAATAAGATATCATTTTTGTACTTTTGGGAATTAGGGAGGAATAAAGAGAATGAGGAGGAATAAAGGAAGTGACAGATTGAATGGAGGAGGAGGGCCAATCAAAAAATTATCTAAAATTTGTTTAGGGCAGACTGTAGAAAATATGGCTTCCTTCCATTGCTTCTGAATTTATTATTCATTGGGTCTTTTAAACAAAGGAAACACTTATAGAGAACTTACTTTGTGCTAAGACACTTGATGTTTATAATGACTGCTGGGAAAGAAACTAATATTGCCTTCCCTTTATAGATGAAGAAATTGAGACCTAGTTAAGTGATTTGCTTAAGGCCACAGGAACAATAAATATAAAACACAAATTTGAACCCAAGCAGTCTTGACTTCAGAGCCAGCTTTTAGTGTCTCAATGCTTTTGTTTAATATTTCTATTTTTAAGATGTCCTATGTTATCTGATGGATGTTTAACCAAAAGAGATTCACTAGAGATTTACGGTCTGATATTAGAAGATCTGAAGATCTTTGAGATGGGTTAGGTTAGTTTAAGAAACTCATTCCTTCAGGTCAGGGAGTGTTTCTATGAGTATTGAAATTGTTCTATACATGGTATGCCCAATTCATAAGTAAAAGTATCTTCCAGGGCGGGCCACGATGGCTCAGCAGGCAGAGTTTTCACATTCTACACTGGAGACCCAGGTTCGATTCCCAGTGCTTGCCCATGCAGGAAAAAAAATCATATATATATATCTTCCAAAGATTGTGCCTTATATTTATTATAAAGTAACATCTTAATAGTGGAAATAGCTTATTATTTATTAGCTGAAGAAACACTTAGCATTTTCTTACAGTGTGATTTGTGGAACAGGAATTCCACAGGATGCTAATAGGTAGCATAGCATGAGAAAAGGATTCTACAGCCAACTGAGTTATAAAAATGCAGATTAAATAAATCTAGATGGTTTTTGTATATTTTTTACTACAAGGCTTCTCAGATGATTTTAAATAAAAATGTTTATTGTAACTCTTCAAGCAAGGGGCATGGTATGTAGAGTATAGCAAATATATTTAAACATGATACCCTCTCCCCTCTGCCATAACTAATGTCTCAGAGAACATGCTAGAAAATATTTAATTTGAATATAGCTGTGCCTTATTTGCCTTAAAAATTTTCCCCTTTAAGATGATTTTGAAAATATTTAATTGCATGTATTTCCTGATTTTATGATCTGACACTCAGAGCATAATCTCATCTCTGATATTTTCAAGTTATAGGGAGGGTGGAATATAAAATCATTGGTGTTCTATGACATTGTCAAAAGAAGTGACTAGAGGAGCACTGACTAGTTGAAAAGTAAAAGCTTTTGATTTTAAAGATGAAAAATTTACCAGTAACAGTCTTCACTTGAATAATGATTTAACAAAGGAATAATTTCCTTCTTTTCTGAAAAATGTACTAAATTCCAAATTTTCTCTCACTATTTTACTCAGCTTTTCACATGAGGATCTTAAAGACACATTTTACTTTAGTTCTGCCTGGCTTTCCTGCTTCTGTAAATGTATGCTTCATCAACTTCATGTAATAGAGATGTGTATCAGAACTAAAAATTGTTATATGGTTGAAAAACATTGTGGACATTTTTTAGCATCTCTGAACTATAGAGACATCCTCTATTAAATGACCAGGCATATTGCATACCATCTATATTGATAACTTTAGAGTAAGTTGACTAGTTGGCTGATTTTTACCAAGTTTGATAAGCTGCTACAATCCAAAGCTCCTGGCATATTGAATGCCATATTTTAAGTTTGAAACAAATATTTGCTTTCTTCCATCTTTAGTTTTGACTTGTGGTCATCTTGACATAATATTTTCAAGTTTACACATAGGGATATTATCTGTGACTGAAGCATGTGAAATTTACAGTTAGAAATACTGTTAGAGAGACTCAGAAGGGGAGCAATGGTTATTCTAGAAAATTAAGGGAAATTTGTAGTGCCTTGGAAGAGATCTCAAACTTTGAGAGGATGGTGGCCTTTTAGACAGTTTTTTTTCCCCTGTAATTTGTACATAGTTGCTACTGTGTAGCTATAGAATTGATTTTTATTTTATTTTAATGCATTTTAAAGTGTTTTATTGTAGAATGTATATCTCTCAAAGTTTCCCATTTTAACCACTTTCATGTATACAATTCAGTAGCATTAATTATATTTTCAGTATTTTACTACCATCACCAATATCCATTACCCCAACTTTTTCTTCATCTCAAATAGAAACTCTACATCCATTAAGCAATAACTCCTTCTTCCTCTATCCCCCGGGCCACTGGTAACCTATAATCTACTATCTGTCTCTATGAAATTTGCTTCTTCTTAGCTATTTTACATAAGTGAGCCCATACATTTGTTTTTTTTTTTCCGTCTGGCTTGTTTCACTCAACATGATGCCTTCAAGGGTCAACCATGGTGTAGCATACATCGGAATTCCATTTCTTTCCATAGCTGAATAATATATGTCTATTATATACATATCCATTACATGCATATTACACATTTTGTTTTTCCATTAATCTATTAACGGACACTTAGGTTGCTTCAACCATTTGGCAATTATGAATAATGCTGCTATAAACAATGGTGTACAAATAAATGTTTGAGTCCTTGCTTTCAATTTGTTTGAGTATTTACCAAGAAGTGGGGTTGTGGGTCATACAGTAATTTTATTTTCAACTTTCTGAGGAGCCTCCAAACTGATTTCCATAGTGGTTGCACCATTTTATAATGTCACCAACGATATATATAACGGTTCAAATTTCCCTTCAGCCTTGAAAATACTTATTATTTTCTTTTTTAAAATAATAGCCATTCTACTGAGTGTGAAGGGGTAGCTCATTTTGATTTTCATGGGCCTAAATAAATAATGATATTGAGCATCTTTTCATGGCTTATTGACCATTTATATATATTCTTTGGAGAAGTGTCAATTCAAGCTTTTCCCATTTTAAATTGAGGTATTTATCTTTTTTTTAATTTTTATTCTTCATTAGAGAAGTTATGGATTTACATACATATCATACATGAAGTACAGATACCCATATATCACCCTATTATTAACATTGTGCATTGTTATAAAACATTTGGTACAATTGATGAAAGCACACTTTTATAGTTGCTTAAACGTAGACTTGGTTTAACTTAGGGTTCACTTAGGTCCAAGTTCCATGGACTTGTTTTAAAATTTTTATTCTGTTACCATAAACAACCTAACATTTCCCCCCTCTAATCACATTCAGACATATATTTCAGTGCTTTTCATCATATTCATAAAGCTGTGCCGCCACTTTTACCACTATCCATCACCAAAATACTTCCATCATTCCAAAATAGGAATCCTGTTCATTTCAAGCCCCAAGTTCCTATTCCCTATCCCCACCCCATCCCCTGGTAACCTATATTCTAGATTCTGATTCTATAACATTGTAATTATTTCAAGTTTGTGCTGTAGTGTCTGGCTTGTTTTACTGAACGTGATGTGTTCAAAGTTCATCCGTATTGTCACATGTATCAGAACATCATTCCTTTTTATGACTGAATAATATGTCATTGTATGTACACACCACATTTGTTTAGCCTTCATTTGGTAGATGAGCAATGGTTTGGCAATTGTGAATAACACTGCTATGAACATCAGTGTGCAAATATCTGTTCATGTCCCTGCATTCACTTTTTTGGGCATATACTGAGTAGTGGGATTGCCAGGTCATGTGGTAGTTTTAAACTTAACTTTCTGAGGAAATACCAAACTGTCTTCCATAGAGGTTGCACCATTTTGCATGCCTATTGGCAATGAATGAGTGTTTCTATTTCTCAATATCCTCTCCAACACTCATTTTCTTTCTTTCCTTCCTTCCTTCCTTCCTTCCTTCCTTCCTTCCCTCCCTCCCTCCCTCCCTCCTTCCTTCCTTCCCTCCCTCCCTCCCTCCCTCCCTCCTTCCTTCCTTCCTTCCTTCCTTCCTTCCTCCCTTCCTTCCTCTCTTCCTTCCCCTCTTCCTTTCTCTCTTTCTCTCTCTCTTTCTTTCTTTGCATGGGCGGGCACTGGGAATCGAACCCAGGTCTCCAGCATAGCATGTGAGAACTCTGCCTGCTGAGCCACCATGGCACACCCTTTTTAAAAAAAAAACAACTGGCATCCTTTCTAGTGGGTGTGAAATGGTGTCTCTTTGTAGTTTTGATTTGCAATTCCCTGATATACGATGATACTGAGCATCTTTTTACATGCTTTCTGGCCGTTTGTATATCTTCTTTGGGGAGATGTCTATTCAAGACTTTGGACTGTGTTTAAATTGTTTTCTTTCTTTTTGTTGTTAATTAAAGGATTTGTTTAATAATCCTGGATATTTCTTTTTGTTGTTAATTGAAGGATTTCTTTAATAATTTTAGCAGGTGTGGTTTCCAAATATTTTCTCCCATTGTGTAGGTTATCATTTACTTTCATGATAAAGTCATTTGAGGCCTAAAAGTTTTAAATTTCATTGAGAGGCCCCGCATCTATTTTTTTTTCTTTTGTGGCTTGAGCGTTGGGTGTAAAGTCTAAGAAACCATTACATAAAACATTGAATATGCTTCCCTATTTTTTCTTCTAGGAGTTTGATAGTGCTTGTTCTTAAATTTAGGTCTTTGATTCATTTTGTGTTAATTTTTGTAGTGTGAGGTAGGGGTTCACCTTTTTTTTTCCCCCAAATGTAGATCCAGTTTTTCCAGCACCATTTTTTGAAGAGAATTTTCTTTTCCTGTTGAGTGGTCTTTGTCCCTTTTCAAAAGTTAGTTGGCTACAAATGTGTTGGTTGATTTCTGAGCTCTCAGTTCAATTTCTTCCAGCTGTGGTGGTCCTTTTCCAAGTACCATGCTTTTTCTATTACAGTGAGTTTGTTTTAAGTTTTAAGATAGGGAAGTATGAATCCTCTAACTTCAGTCTTCTTTTCCAAGATAACATTGGCTATTCAGGGCCCCTTACCATTCCATATATATATTTAAAGGTTGGCTTTTCTGTTTCTCCAAAGAAGGTTGTTGGAATTTTGATTGGGATTGCATTGAATCTAAATTGTATTGGGCTATATTGACATCTTAACAATATTTAGTCTTTCAATCAGTAAGTATGGAATGTTCTTCCATTTATTTAGTCTTTTTAATTTATTTTAAAATGTATTATAGTTTTCTGTATACAAGTCCTTTACATCCTTGGTTAATTTTTTTTTTTTTCATTTTTAAACAGTTGTATTCACACATCATAGAAACCAGACTAAATGTATAGACATGGCTTCACCAGCATACTCTATCTGAAGACATTTCCTTTTCTTCCATAAAGAATCCATACCCCTTTTCCAGTCCCCCCACCTATTGACATTTAGTTTTGGTATAATGCCTTTTTTACATTCAGTGGAAGCATATTATAATGTTACTGTTGACTATAGACCCTAGCTTACATTGATTGTACTTTTTCCCATATACCATCTGTTTTCAATGCCCTCAATACTGACATTCATTTTTTCTCCCTCATGCACAAACATTTTTAAATTTGTACATTTAATCACTATTATTGTATACTCTAGGCAGACCTAAATTATACCATCTCAGTCTGAATCCCTATTTTTCCTTCTGGTTTCCTATGTGCCTCCAACCCTTCTTGCTCTATCATACTCAGTGTATTTATATTATTGTGCTACAGTGAGGTAATATTGTGCTATCCATTTCTGAATTTTTACACTCAGTCCTGAACACAATCTATATTCCTTCAGCACCAGTTGCTCAATCTCTACCTTGTATCTATCTCCTGATTACTTGTATTCTTAACTTCAATTCCCCAACTTCACTCATTAATGTTAGTTTATACTGGTGAGACCATAGAGTATTTATCCTTTTGTTTCTGGCTAATTTCACTCAGCATAATGTCCTCAATGTCCATCCACATGGTTACATGCTTCATGACTTTTTCTGTCTTACAGCTGTGTAAAATTCCATAGTATATAGTATATACCTTGGCTTGTTTAGCCACTCATCAGTTGATGAACATTTGGGCTGTTTCCATCTCTTGACAATCATAAATAATACTGCTGTAAATATTGGTGTGCAAATGCTTGTTTGTGTCCTTGCCCTCAGGTCCTCTGAATAGATACCTAGCAATGGGATTGCTGGACTATATGGCAGTTCTCTACTTAGCTTCCTGAGGAACTGCCAAACAGCCTTTCAGAGCAGTTGTACCATTTTACAATCCCCCCAACAGTGGATAAATGTGCCTTTTCCTCCACATTCTCTCTAGCACTTATTGTTTTCTGTGTTTTTTTTTTATAATGACCATTCTAATGGGTTTGAGATGATATCTCATTGTGGTTTTGATTTGCATTTCCCTAATAGCCAGTGAAGTTGATCATTGTTTCATGTGCCTTTTAGCCATTTGTATTTCCTCTTCTGAGAAATGTCTTTTACCCTTTTTTTTAATTGGGTTGTTTGTCTTTTTGTTGTTGAGTTGAAGAATCTCTTTATATATTCTGGATACTAAACCCTTATCTGATAAGTGGTTTCCAAATATTGTCTCCCATTGCATAGGCTGCCTTTTTACTTTCTTGACAAAGTTCTTTGATTCACTAAAGTGTTTAATTTTAAGGCGTTCCCGTTTGTCTATTTCTTCCTTCAGTGCTGGTGCTTTGGATATAAGATCCAGGAAACCACCTCCTATTACAAGTTTTATAAGACATTTCCCTAAGTTTTCTTCTAAAAGTTTTATGGTCTTAGCTCTAATGTTTAGGTCTTTGGTCCATTTTGAGTTAGTTTTTATATAAGGTGTGAGATATGGATCTTCTTTCATTCTTTTGCATATGGATATCCAGTTTTCCAAGCACCATTTGTTGAAGCAGTTGCTTTGTGCCAGGTGAGTTGGCTTGACTGCCATATCAAAGATCAATTGTCCATAGATGAGAAGGTCTATATCTGAACACTCTATTTGGTTCTATTGGTCAGTGTATCTATCTTTATACCAGTACCATAGCTTCGTAATATGCTTTAAAGTCAGGTAGTGTGACACCTCCCACTTCATTTTACTTTCTCAAAAATATTTTTAGCTGTTTGGGGTATCCTGCTCTGCCAAATATTGGTTTTGGTTTTTCTATTTTTGCAAAGTAAGTTTAGGATTTTAATTGGTATTGCATTGAATCTATAAATCAATTCGGGTGGAACTGACCTCTTAACTATATTTAGTCTTCCAATCCATGAGCATGGGTATACCTTTCCATTTATTTAGGACTTCCATGATTTCTTTTAGCAATTTCTTGTAGTTTTCTGTGTATAAGGTTTTCGTATCCTTAGTTAAATTTATTCCTAAATATTTTATTCTCTTGGTAGCAATTGTAAATGAAATGTTTTTTCCTTGATTTCCCCATCAGATTGCTCACTTCAAATGTATAGAACCACTACTAATTTTGGGGTGCTGATCTTGTGCCCTGCCACTTTGCTGCACTCATTTATTAGCTCTGGTAGCATTGTTGTGATTTTTTCAGGGTTTTTGACATATAGTATCATACCATCTGTAAATAATGAGAATTTTACCTCTTTCTTTCCAATTTTGATGCCTTTTATTTATTTTTCTTGTCTAATTGCTCTAGCTTGAAGTTCCAGCACAATGTTGAATAACATGATGTCAATGGACATCCTTATCTTGCTCCTGATCTTAGGGGGAAATTTTTCAGTCTTTGTCCATTGAGGATGATGTTAGCTGTAGGTTTTTCATGTATTCCCTTTATCATGTTGAGGAAGTAGCCTTCTATTCCTATCCTTTGAAGTGTTTTCACTAAGAAAGTATGTTGAATTCTGTCAAATGCCTTTTCTGCATCAATTTAGATGATCATGTTTTTATTATGCTTTGATTTGTTGATATGGTGTAGTATATTAATTGATTTTCTTATGTTGAACCATCCTTGCATACCTGGAATAAATCCCATTTGGTCATAGTGTGTAATTCTTTTAATGTAGTGCTGCATTTGATTTGCAAGTATTTTGTTGAGGGCTTTTGCCTCTATATTTATTAGAGAGATTGGTATGTAATTTTCTTTTCTCATAGTATCTTTGTCTGGTTTTGGTATGAGGCTTTGCTATGCTGGCTTCATAGAATGAGTTAGGTAGCTTTCCCCTTCTTCAATTTTTTTGAAGAGTTTAAGCAGTATTTGTACTAGCTCTTTTTGAATGTTTGGCAGAATTAACATGTAAAGTCATCTGGTCCTGGACTTTTCTTTTTTGGGAGCTTCTTGATGACTGATTCAATCTCTTTACTTGTGATTGGTTTGTTGAGGTCTTCTATTTCTTCTCGAGTCAATGTTGGTTGTTCATGCCTTTCTAGGAAGCTGTCCATTTCATCTACACTGTCTACATACTATAGTGTCCTCTCATTACCTTGTCTATTTCTGTGGGGTCAGTGGTTATGTCTCCTCTTCTGCTTCTGATTTTATTTATTTGCACCTCTCTTTTTCTTTTTGTCAACCTAGCTAAGGATCCATTGATTTTATTGATCTTCTCAAAGAACCAACTTCTGGTTTTGGTGATTTTCTCAATTGTTTTCATGTTCTCAACTCCATTTATTTCTGCTCCAATTTTCATTATTCCTTCCCTTTTGTTTGCTTTGGAGTTAGTTTGCTGTTCTTTCTCTAGTTTTTCCAAGTGAATAGTTAATTCTTCAATTTTTGCTCTTTCTTCTTTTTTAATAAAGGCATTTAGGGCAATAAATTTCCCTCTTAACACTGCCTTTGCTGCATTCCATAAATTTTGATATGTTGTGTTTTCATTTTCATTTGCCTCAAGATATTTACTGATTTCTCTTATAATTTCTTTCTTTGACCCATTGGTTGTTTAAGAGTGTATTGTTTAACCTCCATATATTTGTGAATTTTCTAGCCCTCTGCCTTTTATTGATTTCCAACTTCTTTCCATTGTTATCCAAGAAAGTATTTTGTATTACTTCAGTCTTTTTTAATTTACTGAGGCTTGCTTTGTCACCCAGCATATGGTCTATCCTTGAGAATGATCCATGAGAACTTGAGAAAAATGTGTATCCTGCTGTTGTGGGGTGTAATGGTCTGTATATGTCTGTTAAGTCTAGTTTATTCATTGTATTATTCAAGTTCTCTGTTTCTTTATTGATCCTCTGCCTAGATGTTCTATCCATTGAAGAGAGTGGGGAATTGAAGTCTCTAACTATAATGGTAGAGGTATCTGTTTCTCCCTTCAATGTTGTCAATGTTTGCCTCATGTAATTTAGATCACTCTGGCTCTGTGCATAAATATTTATGATTGCTATGTCTTCTTAATGAATTGTTCCTTTTAGTAATACGTAGTGTCCTTCCTTGTCTCTTTTAATTGTTTTACATTTGAAGTCTAATTTGTTGGATATTAGTACAGCTACTCCCATTCTTTTCTGATTGTTGTTTGCATGAAATATTTTCCCCAACCTTTATTTTGATGGATTTTTGTCCTTGGGTCTAAAATGACAGCATATAGATGGGTCCTGTTTTTAAATCCATTCTGCCGTTGTTTGTCTTTTGATTGGGGAAGTTTAATCCACTAACATATAGTGTTATTACTGTAAAAGCTGTACTCTCTTCTACCATTTTGCCTTTTGGATTTTCTGTGTCATATCTACTTTTTTCCATTTTTTTTTACCATTGCTGATGTTCTTCATTTTTACACTTGTCTCCAGACCTCTCTCTCTCCTATCTTTTCCTATCAGCCTGTAGTGTTCCCTTTAGTATTTCTTGCAGAGACAGTCTCTTGGTTACAGATTCTCTCATTGATAGTTTGCCTGAAAATGTTTTAATCTCCCCCTCATTTTTGAAGGGCAATTTTGCTGGATATATAATTCTTATTGGCAGTTCTTCTCTTTTAGAATCTTAAATATATCATACCATTGCCTTTCCACCTTCATTGTTTCTGCTGAGAAATCCACACATAGTCTTATTGGGCATTTCCTTATATGTGAAGGATTGCTTTTCTTTTGCTGTTTTCAAAATTCTCCTTCTCTTTGACATCTAACAGTCTGATTAGTGAGTGTCTTGGAGTATGTCTATTTGGATCTATTCTATTTGGGGTACACTGCAATTCTTGGAACTGTAATTTTATGTCTTTCATAAGAGATGGGAAGTTTTTAGTGGTTATTTCCTCTTTTAGTCTTTCTCCTCCTTTTCCTTTCTCTTCTCCTTCTGGGACACCCACAACATGTATATTCATGAGCTTCATGTTGTCAATCAATTCCCTGAGACACTTTTCACATTTTTTCATTCTTTTCCCTTTATTTTCTTTTGTGTGTTGGATTTCAGATTTCTAGTCCTCTAGTTCACTAATCCTTTCTTCTGTTTCTTCAAATCTGTTGTTGTAGGTTTCCATTCATTCCCATAAGTTCTATGGTTTGTTTTTTTCCAACTTTGGATTTCTTTTTGTTCATCCAATGCCTACTTTATATCCTCCCTCAACTCATTGATTTGATTTTTGATGAGACTTTCCATGTCTGTTTGAACATCCTGAATTAGACCTTCAATTCCTGTGTCTCATTTGAATGACTGGTTTGTTCCTTTGACTGGGCCATATCTTCAGTTTTCCTCATATGACTCATTTATTTTTGTTAACATCTAGGCATTTGATTTCCTTAATTAGTCTATTATGGTTGTTTTCACTCTTTTACCTAGGATTTTTTTTTTTTACAGGAGGATGGCTTTGTTTTCTATCTGTTCTTTGACACCCAGTTCAACTTATTCTAGACCTCTAGCATAGGTTCTGTTTAACTGATCAGAACTTTTCAGTTCTTGTTTTTCTGTTTCTTCCCCTGACTATATGGAGCTTTGTTATTTATTTTTTTTTGAGGAGGGCCTCCTTATATATTAAAGACCCCCATCAGATTTCCCTGACTGGACTACCCCATGTCTCAGGAGGAAAGGGTCACCAGCATCAGTTTTCCATGAGGGTGAGATGCAGCAGGTTGCCAGACTTTCCTAAGAAGCCTCTAGACTCTGTGTTTTTCCTATTTTGCCTAGTATGTGGTCTTGTTTGTTTGTGGCTTCCCACCAGCATAAAGTGATGTGGTACCTTTAATTTCAGCAGACTCTCTCTGCCAAGGGCCTGGTTAGAGACAGAGGAGAGTTTGTAGGCTGGCATTAATTGCTTCATTTTTCCAGTCCCTGGGGACTGAATTCCTTGAAGAAGGGATTCCCTTCAGCTGGGTCCCACCTTTTTCTTGGAGAAGGTACAGCCTTTAAGAAGCTGACTCATTTCATGTGACTAGTTACTTTGTCTCTCTGAGGAGCTTAATTCTGTCCTTTCCTGGGACAAAGCTGGTGCCTGAGAAGGCTTCCAGTTCTATCTAATGAGCTGTTAAGTAGTAGAAACAAAGCAAAAAAAAAATCCTTTTCAGAACAGGACCCTGTTCCTCAGATTTGTCAATCAAGAGCTTAAGTTGGTATGTGGCTCTAGGTATATTCAGGCTCTGTGTGAGCCCCCCTCCTTCTTTAGGGTCCAGTCCTTTTCTAGTATTTTGTGCTGTCTGACTCAAAAGGCCTCAGTTTTTTTTTTCTTTCCTTTTTCCATCAGCCCCATCCCCTCTCTGCTGGGATAAAAACTCCTAGTACCTTTAGTGCTTATTCCAGTTGTATCTGTGCTGGGAGCCTATTTTCAGTAGTCAAAATTTGTTAATTCTGCAATTGGAGCTTGGGTGAGCTAAGCTCCTGCTGCTAGTAAAGTCTTTTCTTTATCCTTAGGAAACCAGGCTGCTGCACCCATGGTGGAGGGCACCAGCCTCTGCAGCTTGGGGGGCTTACAGTTCTGTGTGGGGTCTCAGCTGGTCCAGCATGTCCAGACTGTTGCATGCTGTTTATCCAGCCACTGATGTAGCCCTAGGAGTTGTTCTATACTGTTCCTGGCTATTTACTAGCTGCTCTAGAGGATGGACTAAATTCCATGCCTCACTAAGCCACCATCTTGCCCTGCCTCTACTTTGGTTAATTTATTCATAGATATTTGATTCTTTCACTTGCTATTATAAATGGATTTTTTTCTTGATTTCTTCTTCTGATAGTTTATTATTTGTGTATAGAAAGAATACTGATTATTGGGAGTTGATGTTGTACCCTGTCATTTTGCTGAATCCATTTATTAGCTTTAGGGGCTTTCTTGTAAATTTTTCAGATTTTCTGTATATAGGATCATCTAATCTGCAATTAAGGAAAGTTTTACATCTTCCTTTCCAATTTGGATGCCTTTTATTTCTTTTTGTTGCCTAATTTCTCTGGCAAGAATTTCCAGTACAATGTTGTGTAACAGTGGGAATCCACTTCTTACTTTTTCCTTTCCAATTGAGATGTCATCTATTTCTTTTTCTTGCCTAATTGCTCTGGCTAGAACATCCAGTACAATGTTGAATAATAGTGTTGACAGTGGAAATCCTTGTCTTGTTTCTGATCTTAAAGGGAAAACTTTCAGTCTTTTACCATTAAGAAGGATGTTAGCTGTGGGCTTTTAAATATATGCCCTTTATCATGTTGAGGATGTATCTAGCTATTCCTAGTGTTCTAAGTGGTTTTATCAAGAAAGGATGTTGTATTTTGTCAAATGCCTACTCTATATCAATTGAGATGATGTGTGTGTGTGTGTGTGTGTGTGTGTGTGTGTGTGTGTTTTTCCTTCATTGTGTGACTGCAGTATAGTGCATTCATTGATTTTCTTATCTTATCCCTTGGATACCAGACATAAATACTTCTTAATCATGGTGTATAATTCTATGTGCTGTTGGATTTGGTTTGCTAGCATTTTTTAAAGGATTTTTGCATCTATAATCATAAGAAATATTGGTCTATTATTTTCTTTTTTTGTGGTATCCTTATGTGGCTTTGGTTTGAGGATGATATCAACATTGTAGAATGAGTTATGAAGTTTTCCCTTCTATTTAGTTTTTGGAACAGTTTGATCATAATTGGAATCAAGTCTTGAATGTTTGATAAAATTCCCCGGTAAAGTCATCTTGGCATGGGTTTTTCTTTTTGGGGAGGTTTTTGATTATTGATTCAATCATTTTATTCTTAGTAATATATTTTCTTCTTGAGTCTGTGTAGGCAGTTTGTGTGTTTCGAATAATTTGTCCATTTCTTCTAGATTATCTAATTCATTGGAGTCCAGTTGTTCATAGTATCCTCTTGGAGTCCTTTTTTTTCAGTGGGGTTGGTAGCAATGTCCCCCTTTCATTTCTGATTTTATAGTCATTTGTTTACTCTCTCTTTCTTCTTTGTAAGTCTAACTAAAGGTTTGCCAATTTTATTGAACTTTTCAAAGAACCAACTGTTAGTTTTATTGATTCTCCCTATTGTTTTTTCCTTCTCTATATCACTTATATCTGCTCTAATTTTTTGTTTCCTTCCTTTTGCTTAATTTGAGTTTAGTTTGTCCTTCTTTTCCTAGATCTTCCAATTTTGAGGTTAGGTCTCTGATTTGAGATCTTTATCCATTTTAATGTAAGCATTTAGAGCTATAAATTTCCATCTCAACCCTGCCTTTGCTGCATCTCATAAATTTTGGTTTGTTGGGTTTTCATATTCATTTGTCTCAAGATATTTCCTAATTTCCTTTGTGTTTTCTTCTTTAACCCATTGGTTGTTTATGAGTACCTTATTTAATGTCCACATGTATGTCAATTTTCCATTTTTCCCTCTGTTATTGATTTCTATTTTCATTTTGTTGTGGTCAGATTATATATATTGCATGATTTCAATATTCTTGAATTTAATGTGACTTGTTCTGTGACCTAATATATGATCTGTCCTGGAGACAAATTCATGATGTATTTTATTTATGTCTGTTAGTTCTAGATGATTTAGACTATCATTCTTATCTTGGATTTCCTTATTGATCTTCTAGCTAGATGTTTCATACATTACTGAGAGTGGTATATTAAAATCTCCTCCTGTTAATGTAGGTCTTTCAATTTTTCCCATCATTTTGTTCAGCATTTGCTTCATATATTTTGGGGCTCTGCTGTTAGGTGCATACATATTTATAATTGTTACATGCTCTCACTGAATTGTCCCTTTTATTAGTATATAATGACCATCTTTGTCCCTCATAACTGATTTTGACTTAAAGTCTATTTTATCTGATAATAGTATAGCTACCTCTACTCCCTTTTGATTGCTATTTGTATGGTATATACCATACAGGTAGTTCCCATCCTTTCACTTTCTACCTTCTTGAATCTTTGAATTGAAGGTGAGTATCTTACAGACAGCATATAGATTGGTGATGGATTTTTTTCTATTATGCAAATCGATGCCTTTTGACTGGAGAGTTTAATTCATTTACACTTAAAGTCACTACTGATAATGCAGAACTTTCTTCTTCATTTGCTATTTAGCATTTGTAAGCAAGGTAACTAGTTTCAGTTGCTATTATGAATGAATTTTTTTCTTGATTTCTTCTTCTGATAGCTTATTACTTGTGTATAGAAAGAATACTGATTATTGGGAATTATTATTCCATTGATACCTGCTTTCATATTATTTGTTCTTTTGTGAGTTGCAACATATCAAGTGCCTTCTCTTTTCTCTCTGGATATATTTTTCATAAGTTTTCCTTGTGGTTATCAAGGCTTAAAAACTTAGCATCCTAAATATGCAACAATAACATTTGGTTTCATATCAACTTGAATTCAATAGCTTACACGTCTACTTTTTCTATACCCTTTTGCCTCCACCTCTTTTTTTTGTGTTTGTTATGCTTATATTTCCATACATTGAATATAGAAAACCATACTTTATCATTACTTTTTATGCATTTGAATTTTAGCACCAGTAGGAAGTAAGAAGTGGAGTTTCATACCAAACAATATGATACAATAATACTGGCATTTATAATTACACAAATGGTTACCTTTACCAGAAGTTTTTATTTCTCTATGCTGCTTTGAATCACTGTCTAGTGTCTTTTTATTTCAGCTTGAAAAACTCTCTTTAGCTTTGCTTGAAGGGTAGATCTAGTGGTGATGAGCCCTCTCAACTTTTGGTTATTTGGAAATGTCGTCATTTCTTCCTCATTTTTGAAAAAAAAAGTCTTTGCAAATGTAAAATTCTTGGTTGGCAGTTGTTTTCTTCCAGCACTTTTAGTAATTCAACCTGCTGCCTTATTGCCTCAGTGGTTTCTGATGAGAAATCAACACTCAGTCTAATTGGGGCTCCCTTCTATATAACATGTATCTTTTTAAATTGAGATATATTATCTAGTCACACATGATATAATCATGCAAGGTGTGCAATCAGTGGTTCACAGTATTATCAGATAGCTGTGCATTCATCTTTACAATCCATTTTTGAACATTTTCAATACTCCAAAAAATAAGAATAAAAATAAAAGTAAAAAAGAACAACCAAAACATACTGAGGCCTCATCTCCAGGTATTGTTTATTTGTTTCATTTTTTTTTGTCTTTGTTTTTCTTACTCATCTGTCCATACATTGGATAAAGGGAGGGTCAGTCACAGGGTTTTCACAATCACACCCTAAAAGCTCTATATTTATTCAGTCATCTTCAAGAATCAAGGCTATTGGATTACAGATCAACAGTTTCAGGTACTTCCCTCAATCTATGCCAATACACCAAAAACTGAAAAGGGATATTTGTGTACTGTATAAGACTAACCTCCAGAATGACCTCTTGACTCTATTTGAAATCTTGTAGGCACTGAAACTTTATTTTGTTTCATTTCTCTTCTCCTTTTTCATCCAGAAGGATTTCTCACTCCCACATTTTCAGGACCTGGTGCATGCCAAGGAGTCATGGCTCACTTTCCCAGGGAGAATTACAATCCTGGGAGTCACATCACACATAGTGGGAAGGGCAGTGTGCTTATTTACCAAGTTGGCTTAGAGAAAAAAGCCACACCTGAGAAACAAAAGAGGTTCTCTGGGATTGACTCTTAGGCATAATCATAAGTCAGTTTAGACTCTCCCCTGCAGGAGTAAGTTTCACAAGGGCAAGCCCCAAGATCGAGGGAATGGCCCATCAAATTGCCAGTCACCAATATTTGTGAGAATATCAGGTCTACCTCAGGTGGGAAAGTTTAATATTTCCACTTTTCCCCCCAGTCTTTCAAGGGGACTTTGCAAGTACTTTTTTATCTACTGTTTAGATTACTCTGGGATTTATCAGGGCACCACACCAACCTCTACAAACCAACAATCTCACACCCTATTCAAGTTTCCATATAACTGTGGTGTTCAAATAAACTGGCCATACAAGTTAAATTAGATAGTGTGCTACCAAAAATTTATATTTTGCATCTAATAAGCATCTCTTCTTTTGGTCCAGCAGAAGTTGAAGTTTTAAAATATTGCCCATGATCATCCTTTACCCCATATTCTGATTTACCTTAGTCCTAACTATATCAGCTTCATTCATATCTCCAAATGAAGTCTCATCACTTTTTCAGTGTCTTTAACAATTGCTGTATGGGGTAATGCTGACTTTCATAGCTGCGGAACTCTAGCTCTGAATCTCAGGTGTCACACAAATACCCAAAGTTCCAGGTAATACATAAAGAGCTCAACAACTCAGAATTTAGAAATAACTCAGAATTTAGTTACAACTCCAGAACACATATGACTGCTATAAGAGTTTACATTCTAGGAACCTCTATAATAGGCCTTTACCTGATAACCTAGCTCTTGAGTTCAATTCTCAGAGTTTGCACATTATAGTTAGTCCATAATAGTGAGGTGTTATAGTATTTATCTTTTTATTTCTGGCTTATTTCACTCAACTTACTGTCCTCGATGTTCTGTTCACCTTGCTGTATGCCTCACAACTTCATTCTTTCTTGTAGCCGTCAATATTCCATTGTATGTATACACTGCAGTTCCCTGTTCCATTCCTCAGGTGATGTACCCTTAGGCCACCTCCATCCATTGCAAATAGGGAACACTGCTGCCATAAACACTAGTGTGAAAAGTACCTATTCCTATCCCTGTTCTCCCTTCCTCCAAGTATGCACCTAAATATAGGGGTTGGAGGAGCATATGGCAACACCACCCCTAGACTCGTGTGGAGCCACCACACTACTCTCCAGAAGGCCTGCACCACTCTATTTACCTACCAACAATGACCAGGTGCAACTCTCTCTTCACATTTTCTCCAGCACTTGTATCTCTCCGTTCACTTTTAAATGGTTTTATTCACACATCATACAATCCAACGAAGTGAAAAATCAATGGTTCCCAGTATAATCACTTAGCCATGGCTTCACCACCACAATGTATATGAGGACATTTCCATCACATCTGCAAAGAAATCCATTCTCCTCCTCCATATCTCCCACTTGTTGACATTTAGCTATGGTATATTGCCTTTATTACATTAAATGGAAGGATATTACAATGGATATTTTTAACTATAGACCCCAGTAAGTATTTATTATATTTTTCCCTGAATGCCATCCCCTTTTCAACACCTTGCAATATCAACATTCACTTTTCTCCCTCATGCAAAAGCATTCTTATATTTGTACATTTAATCACCATGATTGTCATTCTAGGCATCATTAAGTTATATCATACCAGTCCTTATCCTCTAACTTTCCATTTGGTGTCATACATGACCCTAGCCCTCCTTCCTCAATCATGCTCAGCACAATGTCCTCAAGGTTCATCCATATTGCTACATACACCCTTACTTTATTCTGTCTTATAGCTGCATAATATTCAATTGTATGTATATACCACAGTTTGTTTAGCCACTTGTCCATTGATGGACATTTGGTCTGTTTCCACCTTTTGGCAATTATGAATAAAGCCTCTATAAACATCACTGTGAAAATGTTCATTTGTGCCCTTGCCTTCAGTTCCTCTGAATATATACCTAGTAATGGGATCACTGCATCATATAGTAACTCTATCCTTAGCTTCCTGAGGAACAGCCAAACTTCCTCCCAGAGTGGTTGCACCATTCTACACTCCTACCAATGGTGAATAAGTGTGCCTTTCTCCACATCCTTTCTAGCACTTGTGATTTTTTTCATAATGGTCATTCTAGTAAGTATACAATGTTATCTCATTGTGGTTTTGATTTGCATTTCCCTAATAGTCAGTGAGGTTGAGCATCTTTTCATGATTTTTGAGTCATTTTGAAAAGTGTCTGCCCATGTTTTTTGTCCATTTTTAATTGGGTTGTTTGACTTTTTATTGCTGAGTTGTAGAATATTTTTATATATTCTGATTACTAAATCCTTATCTGATATATGGTTTCCATACATTGTCTCCTATTGTATAGCCTGCCTTTTTACTTTCCTGACAAAGTCCTTAATGCACAAAAGTATTTAACTTTGAGATCTCATTTATCTGTTTCTTTTTTCATTGCTTGCACTTTGGATGTAAGGTCTTAGAAATGACCTCCTATCTCAATATTTATAAGATATTTCCCTATATTTTCTTCTAAAAGTTTTATGGTCTTATGTCTAATGTTTAGGTCTTTGATCCTTTTTGAGTTAACTTTTGTTTAAGATGTGAGATATGGGTCCTCTTTCATTCTTTTGCATATGGATATCCAGTTCTCCAAACAGCATTTATTGAAAATGCTCTCTGTCCCGTTGAGTTGGATTTGCCACCTTGTCTGAGAGCTATTATTCATATATGAGAGGGTCTATTTCTGAATACAGAATTCAATTCCATTGGTCAGTATATGTATCTTTATGCCAGTATCATGCTCTTTTGACCACTGTAGCTTTGTAATATACTTTAAAGTCAGTAGTATGAGACCTCCCACTTTATTCTTCTTTCTCAAGTTATTTTTAGCTATTTTGGGAACATTGCTCTTCCAAATAAATTTGGTTATTGTTTTTTTCTATTTCTGCAAAGTAAGTTTTGGGGATTTTAATTAGTATTGCATTGAATTTATAAATCGAATTGGGTATTCATACCTGCCATGCCAGAGACATGGGTTTGATTCCCAGTGCCTGACCATGCAAAAAATAAATTAAAAAAAATCAAATTGGGTAGACATCTTACTTATATTTAGTCTTCCAATTCACGACCATGGTATGTCCTTCCATTTATTTAGATATTGATTTCTTTTAGCAATTTCTTGTAGTTTTCTATGTATGGATTTTTTGTGGCCTTGGTTAAATTTATTCATAAATATTTGATTCTTTTGATTGCTTTGTAAATGGATTTTTTTCTTGATTTCCTCCTCAGAATGCTCATTACTAGTGTATAGAACCACTACTGATTTGGGGTGTTGATCTTTAATCCTGCCACTTTTCTGTACTAATTTATTAGTTGTAGTAGCTTGGCTGTAGAATTTTTGGGATTTTTGACATATAGTATCTTGTCATCTCCAAAAAGTGAAAGTTTTACTTCTTCCTTTCCAATTTGTATGCTTTTTAAATTTCTTTTTCTACCTAATTTCTCTAGCTTGAACTCCCAGAACAATGTTGAATAGTGATGGTGATGGTGGGCATCCTTATCTTGTTCCTAATCTTAGAGGGAAAGCTTTCCATCTTTCACCGTTGTGTATAATGTTAGCTGTGTTTTTCTTTTTTTCATATATTACCTTTATCATGTTGAGAAAGTTTCCTTCTATTCTTATTATTTAAGTATTTCATCAATAAAGGAGGTTGAATTTTGTCAAATTCCTCTTATGCATCAATTGAGATGATCATGTGTTTTTTCCACTTTGATTTATTGGTGTGGTGTATTACATTAATTCATTTTCTTGTGTTGAACCACCCTTGCATACCTGGCATAAATTACAGTTGGCTATGGTGTATAATACTTTGAATGTGCTGCTGGATTCAATTTGTGAGTATTTTGTTGAGGATTTTTGCAACTATATTCTTTAAGAAGATTGGTCTGTAGTTTTCTTTTTATTAGTATCTTTGAATTTTATATGTCATATCTTATTTTTTTCTTTTTATCCTTACTGGTAGTCTTTATATATACACTATTCTCCAGACTTCTCTCTCCCATCTTTTCCTATTTGCCTGTAGTGCTCCCTTTAGTATTTCTCATAGGGTCAATTTCTTATTCATAAACTCTCTCAGTGACTGTTTGCCTGAAAATATTTTAAATTCTCCCTATGTTTGAAGGGTAGTTTTTCTGGATATTGAATTATTGGTTGGTAGTTTTTCCTCTGTTAGAATCTTAAACATAGTATCCCACTACCTTCTTGACCCCTTGGATTATGCTGAAAAGTCTATACATAGCCTTATTGGGCTTCCCTTATATATGATGGATAATTTTTCTCTTGCTGGTTTCAGGGTTCTCTTTTTCTTTGACATTTGACAATATGATTAATAAGTGCCTTGCAGTGGGTCTATGTGAGTACACTGCACTTCTTGGATCTGTAATTTTATGTCCTTCATAAGAGATGGGAAATTTTTAGTTATTATTTCCTCCATTTTTTGTCTCTTTTCCCTTCTCTTCTGTGACACTCATGACAGGTGCATTCATGCAGTTCATGTTGTCATTCAATTCCCTGAGATGCTGCTCAGTATTTTTCCATTCTTTCCTCTATCTATTCTTTTGTGCATAAGATTTCAGATTTCCTGTACTCTAACTCACTAATCCTTTTTTTTCTGCCTCCTCAAATCTGTTTTTTGTAAGTCTCCATTGTGTTTTTCATCTCTTCTACTGTGCCTTTCACTCCCCAAAATTCTGCCATCTGGTTTATTAAGCTTTTGATTTCTTATTTATGGTTGCCCTGTGACTTCTCTATATCCTTCAGCTCTTTTGCCATATCTTGCCCCAATAATTAGTTTGGTTTTTGACATGATTTAGCATACCTGATTGAACATTAATTAGTTGTTTCAATTCCTGTATTTCATTTGAAATGTTAGTTTGTTCCTCTGACTGGGCCATATCCTCATTTTTCCTAGTATGTCTTGCAATGTTTTGTGGGTGTCTTGTTATCTGGTTTCATTGATTAGTTTATTCTGGAGGTTGTTTTCACTCTTTTACCTAGGGCTTTCTTACTGGTTGGCTTTGTTCTCGCTGTTTTTTTGTTTTGTTTTTGTTTTTGTTTTTTTGGCATTCAGTTCAACTTATTCTAGTCCTCTAGCATAGTTTCTATTTAACTTTCAGGATTTCTCAGCTCTTGTTTTTCTGAAATGTATAGGCTTTGCCTGGCCTATATGGATCCATTTTTTGAGGAGGTGCTCCCCAGCTATAATCAACCTCCATCCAATTTTCTCAGACAAGGTGTGCCAGTTTGAATCTATTATGTACCCCAGAAGAGCCATGTTTTGATCCTGATCCTATCTTGTGGGAGCAGCTGTTTATTTTAATCCTGATTTAATACTGTAGGTTGGAAGCTTTTGATTTTATTATCTACATGGAGATGTGACACACCTAATTGAGAGTTTGACCTTTTGATTAGAGGAGTTGTGACTTTAAGGGGAACATTTGGAGATACCTCAGAAATGACAGAACCAACAGAATATTCAGAACAGAGTTAATACAGATGCTGCCACTTGGAGAACAGAGACATGGATGTTTGGAGATGCTTGGAGCCAAGCAGACATTACCATGAGATGTTAAGCAAGCCAGAACCTGGAGACAGTCAGGGGAAGTCAAGAGATGAATATCAGCCTAGAGAAGAAAAATGAGGGACCCCCATAGGAACAGAGGCTAAGAGTGATGGAACGTAGGAGCAAGGGACCAACAGATGCCAGCCACCTGACTACCTAGCTGACAGAGTTGTTCTTATCCCATCAACCTTCCTTGAATTAAAGTATCTTTTCCTGGATGCATTAGTTTGGACATTTTCATAGGCTTAGAACTGAAAACTTTAACTTATTATATTCCCTTTATAAAAGCCATTCCAAATCTGGCATATTGCATTCTGGTAGCTTTCAAATTAATGCAGAAGACATGCCCAGTTTTAGGAGGAGGGATGTAATTAGTATCAAGTTTCTCTGAGGATGAGACCTCACTAGTTGTCTGATTTTCCTGTGTAACCTCTAGACTCTTTGTTTTTTTTATCCTGTTCAGCATGTGGTGATTTTCAGTTTGCCAGTGGCATGTTGGAGACAGAGTCTGAGGTGGAAGGCATACTTAAACTGTTTCCAATTCCCAGTCCCTGGAATTTGAATTCTCTAAAGGAATTCCCTGCCACTTGAGCTGTGCTGCCTGCCCTTTTCTTGAGGGAAGATATACCCTTTAGGGAATTATCTCCTTCATTTGATTTGTTACTTTGTCTCTCAGACCTATTTAAACCCTACCCTTTCCTGGGTCATAGCTATCAATTGAAAATGCCTGAGGCTTTCTCTAATGAGTTACTAAGAATTCGTTTTAGAAAGAAAAAAAAATAAAGAAACAAAAAGAGAGAGAAAAAAAAAATCCCTCTTCAGAGTCAGTCCTCCACCTCAAAGTTTCACTGGTCAGCAGCCAGAATTGGCACCAGGTTCTGAAAAGGGCACAGCCCTCTTCCGGTATTCTGAAGTTGACTGACTCCAGAAGCCTATGTTTTTTTGTTTGTTTGTTTTTCTTTGGGAGCCCCTACCTTTCTGCAGAGAGAAAGAGACCTCAGGGTTACTTTCTTGCTTTCTCTGGGTTTATCCTTGATCACAACTAGTATTTGGCAGTCCAAATTTGATCATTAAAACCACAATTGGAACTTGGTTGAGCTTCCTCCCTCTGTTCCTAGGAGAATCTGCTTTTCCCACCTGGAAGTGTATCCAGCAGCCTGCCAGGCCAGTAGGGAGGGACACCAGCCTCCTCAGGTCAGGAGCTTTACTTACAAGTCTGTGCTGTGATTTCAGTCCTTCCACCCATTCCAGACTGGTGTATGATGTGGTCTGGTCATTTATGTCCCCAAAACAGTTGTTTCAGACAATTCCTGGCTATTTACTAGCTGCTCTAGAGGATTAATTAAATTTCACACCTCCCTATACTGCTATCTTGCCCCACCTAACAAGTTCCTTTTCTCTTGCAGCTTCCAGAACTCTCTCCTTTTCCTTTGCTTTTGATAGTGTGGTCTATGTATTTTGTGGTGTGAATATATATACATATTAATTTATATATTCACACCACATATATATTAATATATAATATATTAATTAATATATATATTAATTTGAATATATATATATATTCAAATTAATCCTTTCTGATGTTCTCTAGGCTCCTCGAATATGCACATTTATGTTTTCTTTTCTAAGTTTGGGAAGGTCTCTGTCATTATTTCTTTGAATTTTCCTTGTGCCCTTTTTTCTATTTTTTCTCCTTCTGGGATTCCGTAAGGTATATATTTATATGCTTGTTGGTGTCACAGAGGTGTCTTGGGCTATTTTTTCTCTTTAAAATTATTTTTTTCTTTTCTTCAGCTTCAGTCATTTCAATTGTCTTGTCTTCAAGGTAACTGATCCTTTCTTTTGCCAGCTCCAAACTGTTTTTATAACCCTCCTGGGAATTTTTCATTTCATTTATCATTGATGTCAACTTCAGTACTTCTGTTTGGCTCCTTTTAAAGATGTATATCTCTTTACTAAGAATGTCTTATTGCTCATTTATTGTTTTCCTGATAGTCTTTAGTTCTTTCTCTGTATCTTTTTTCTCTCCTTGAGCATTTTTTTTTTTTTTTTACATGGGCGGACATCAGGAATTGAACCCAGGTCTCCCACATGGCAGGCAAGAACTCTGCCTGCTGAGTCACTGTGACCTGCACCCTACTTCAGCATTTTTAAGATCCTTTTTTAAAGTCTTTTTTTGGTCAGCCCACAGTGTGGCTTTGTTGGTGTTTTCTGGATTTTTATCCTTTTCCTGTGGATGGGCCATCATTTCCTGTTCTTTGTCTTATACTCTTTTGTGGCACACTATGAATTTTAATATTTTAGAATGTCAACTCTGCTATTCGTTCTCTAATATGTCTGTTTCTTGATTTTGTAACTAGCTGGTGATAAGATAGAATTTTTCTTGATCTTCAGCCCTCCTATCAGGAAGGTCTGCCCAAGGGGAATGCAGTTTGCAAGGCTTCCCTATCTTTTCTGGTTCTGTGTCTTGTCCTGGGCCTGTGCTTGTTAGTTGTTTTGAAGTTCCCCTGTTTACAGGAGCTTGAATGCCTCTTTATTTCTCAGTATACAACCCTCTCCCGGGTGATTAAAGCAGCAAAAACTTTGCCCTAGATTGCCTACTTCTACATTTTCTTACACTCCCTTTGTTGTATGAAACTGCTTTCATATGGAGGACAAATTCTGGGAGGAAGGGCAAGCAAGAGAGGAGTTTTGCAGGTCAGTCTTTCCCAGCCAAAACACGGGTCAGAGACCCACAAAGAGGGCCCAGACTAATTCCAAAATATCTTAGGGAGGGTATCAGGAAGGACATAAGGGAATCTTTCATGGCTCCCCAAAGCTAAGCTTTCTTGAAGTTCCTAGAAAATCCATTTTTCCACCTAACTGTCTCCTATACCCTGAGGAAATTGTGGAGTCTTTAAGCCTCCTCTGCTGCCAGCTTTGTCTGGTGTGGGTCAGAACAAGGGCTGCCTCAGAGACAGGCTGCATCAATCAGAAGTCGCAAATCAAAAGCCATGATCAGTTTTTGACCATGCCCACTTCTAGTCTTGGAGAAGAGGATTTTTACTTCCATTTTTCTCACCAATGAGCAAGTCAGAAGCTGGTCCCCTTGGAGGCCAACCATGAGAGTGGGTGATGGGTGCTGGTAATGACCACATAGCAAGTTATTGATCTTTATAATAAATTACCTGTCTCTAATTCCCACTCTTGCCTTGAGGCTGTACAATATTCTCCTAGCCTCAGGAGTTTCAAATAATTGTTTCAGACTGTTGCTGCCTGTTTAATAGTTGTTTTGGTGGAAGGACTAAGTCCTGGAGCTCTCTACTCTGAGACATCTTTCCACAATTCTCCCCTTTAGACAGTCAAGTATCTAGGTGGTCCAAAATATTCAGTAAGCTTTACCCTACATTCCGCTTTCATCATTAATTCATCCAGCAAGCATTTACTGATTACTTAGTTTGAGTCAGGTAAAAAATAATGAAGAAAACTCTAGATAAGTGTGCCAGTTTGAAGCTATTATATACCCTAGAAAAGCCAGGTCCTTTAATCCTCATTCAATATCGCTATGTGGAATTTTTTTTATTGTTTCCATGGAGATGTGACTAACCCAATTGTGGGTGGTAACTTTTGACTAGATGGTTTCCATGGAGATGTTTCTCCACCCATTCAAGGTGGGGTTGCTTACTGGAGCCCTCTAAGAGGGAACCATTTTGGAAAAAGCTTTAGAGTCAAGAGAGCCATGAGAATCAACAAGTCACAGAAGTGACAAAGCCAACAGAACAGGCAGAGCCCTGGGGAAGGGGCTGAAGAGGAAGCTAGGAGATCTTGCCATGTGGTTTTCCAGCTAGAGAGAAAAACCCTGAAGATCATTGGCCTTCTTGAACGAGGTGTCTTTCCCTGGATGCCTTAGATTGGACATTTGTATAGCCTTGCTTTAATTTGGACATTTTCATGGCCTTAGAACTATAAACTTGCAACTTAATAGTTTCCCCTTTTTAAAAGCTATTCTGTATCTGGTATATCACGTTCCAGCAGCTAGCAAACAAACACAGTAAGGTGGATAAACCACTTGCTTATTTTGAGCAGCAGACTTGTGTTATTCCTTAGCACACTGATCATGCAGCTCCAACTTAAAAATGTATACAGGTTGCCTGAGAATCTTTAAAAATTGCAGCTCTGATTCAGTAGGTTTGAGTTGAGAACTGGGTTGCTGCATTTTTAATAAGTGTTCAGTTGTTGCCAATTGGTCACACTGAGTAGCAAGTGTGTTAATGTCTGTGTTTGCTTTTGAATTTATTTCCAAAAGTTCAAAATAATTCTATCTTACAAGCTGCTCATTTTTATATACTAATGTTTTCTCTGGGTTTGTCTTGAGTTTCTTGTTTATATTTTCCTTAATTCCAGTTGTTTATGGGTTATTTTTTCAGTCTTAAAGTCACCTTAAATCTTATTAAATGTGTGGCATAAATATTTATATAAATGGCAAGCATGGTGCTGAGTGCAGAACATCCAAGTATTAATACGCCAGGGACTCTTTCCTGAAAAAAATGTCATTATCAAGAGATGTCATCTCAGCAATTGGCAGTTTTTCCAACATTGTACTAAGTTTTAGAAAGACACTTCTTTCTACCATTTCTATAGTTTTTAGAAGAATAGATTTTCTCTAAACAGATTCTAGCCCTTCTCTACCTGGTTACTCACCATGTTTCTGGAGGGATGGTATAATTTATACGATTAGCAGACTTGGGAAGAAAAAATTGGGCATACTTGGAAGCAGAGGAAACAAGCACTGTTATATTTAGATGGATAAACCTCTCTAATTCTGGGATTCAATATTGGAAAAATTATTAGGCCCTCATGCTAAGTTACATTCTCCCACTTGGCCTTAATCAATAATAAAGGTCATAGCTATTTTGGCCTCCATTTGTCATGCCTCCATTTTTTTTCAATTTGTTCAAAGCCTAGACAGGAAAGAGGCATGCTGTTTATTGGGGATTTCTTGGAGACTTCAGCATTTGGTACACTGACTGGAACAATAAGAGCTAAAAATAAAAGACTGGACATTAGGAGATCAAAAATATGCTCCTAGAAAGGCTTTTGGTGAGGTGGACTGTTGTGACCTTGGCAACTTGCAGAGGCTTATATTAGGCCGGGGGGACGTTATGGTTGAGCTGTTTGCTTTTAACTGCTGTGGCCTGGGCAAGAGGCTTTAAACCAGTCACATGATCTTCTGACCTTGGCGATTGACCATAAATAATTGACTATTAGAAAAGTACTTGGCTGTGGCAAGAGTGTGCAGGTTACACACACAGGTGCTATCTTAATGACTGGGCGAGGCTGGATGGAGCCTCTGTGAGTGCCCATGGGCCAGTCAGTCCTTGCTAAATAGGCACAGCTGAGGTAAAGTTTCACCTTGGTGAGCCGACCTGGCCACCCCACACCAATGAGTAAGCAAAGACAGGGGCCACAGGGGCCTGGGCAACAGGGCTTCTGGGTGGCAGTATAGCTGGATCTATGGCACAAATGTTATTTATTTATTGTCTCTTCGGGCCTTCAGCCATTGGTGAACAGAACAATATTAGTTGCTTGTAGTCTGTAAGTCATCTGGTTTCCACAGGGACCTGGAACTCTAAGGGGTTCAGGATTCATATTGTCAATTCAAGTCATAGATAGACAGGGCCAAACGGACAACTGAGACCATACTTTGACTTAAGTGGCTTTCACAAGATGGCCTCAAATTGGCTCTGGTTGGTTAATTACTCAGAATTAACTCAGAATTCGGTAATTACTGAAAATTCCTGCTCCCAAAGAGTGTGCTTACGGTATCACTAAAAAGAGCCCACTTCCTGTTTGGAAACTATGGAGGATGAAAGTGATGAGGTTTTCAATAAATTGGATGGGAAGGGAAATCAATTCCAATAAGGTCTGGTGAGTAAGGTAGGCATAATTGCAAATTTCTAAATTTAGTAAGATACAGCCTCTCTCTGGGAGGTGTTAAGATGCATAGATGGATCCCCCAAGCCAACTAAATATTATAAGCGAAGAATGCTGAAATTCATCTCTAACAGAGAGATTTCTGGAGTTACGTTCATAGGCTATGAATTTTGGAAAACTGGCAATGACTGGCAATCATGTGAAACTGAAGTCAAGATTTTCTCCATTTCTCCCCTTTCCTTCAGATACCATTGACTTTCTGCTATCATTTCTGGTAACTATGTTGAATTCTGGGAACATAATTCTGCCTGGGTTTATTTTGGGGGGGATGTTTTCTATGTTGAATTACCACAATATCCTGTACTACAATAATTTTTGTGTTCTAACAAGTCCATGGACTTTAAAAAGAAGAGATTCAGAGAGTTAAATTAACTCAACATCTCGGGAAAGAAACCCACAACCATTCTTCTGTGCAACAGCTAAAGTAGCTGTGAGAATCTGTTTCTATCTAGACATTGGAAAATCCACCTGGCTCCTGTGAGCAGAAGAACAGAGAGGGGAAAGTGGTTTGGGGACTCTACCCTACGAATGTTGTGCTTTGAACTTTAACTCATAACAGCAAGATAATTTAACTTGGAATTTTATTTCCTTGAACTTTAACATCTTTACACTATAACTTGTAAGGGGATTTAATGTCTTGATTTAATTTCTCCCTAGGAGTTTGATAATGAAGGAGGGTTTTAATTTAAATGTAAGGATCTCTATGTTGGCATTTTGTATGTTTTATCTTAATACTGTCATTTGAGCTAATTGCAGACTTTGTAATATGCCATGCGGGCAATATAACCTAACAGATTTAGAGATGGGAAATCCAATATGACTGAGTTTTCAGCCCTGTGTATAAAGCAGTCTTGGAGTTAGTTTAATTAATGATACAGCCCAGAAGCTACATTGGAAAAAATCTGAGCTGTTCACTGGTGGCTGTGGGAGAATACTGTAGAGTGCCAGAGCTGGTATAATTTAGGAAAGACAGTCTGGGCATGCTCTTTTGAGTCAAGCTCTTCTCATTGGGAAAGAGCTGCTCACCATCAGCCATTGGCTTCTGCTCCTGCTGGGGCAAGTTTTCCAAGGCAGGGTTTAATTTATTGATTTGTTCAGCACACTTCCGGGGAACAAGGGTGCTATATATTAAGATACTCTTCATTATCTAAGAGTAGATATATAAATGTGCTTTTATATATAAATCTCTTCATAAGAATCGTATCAGCGTCAATTCTTTTTATGTAAATAGTTCCACTATTCTAGTATTTAGCTAAGACTTTCCAATGGATTTATTTTTTCTGGAATTACTAAAAGGTCCTATAACTCAGTGGCTATAAAAGTATCACAGCACTGAAGACAATTTTCTAATTTGAAAGTCTGGCTTATTCTTCCCAGAGTCAGAGCAATTGAACAAACTGAGAAGACAGCCACGTTACTGCTGCGTACATATACAGCATAATGAAAAGCATGCTGTGAGTTTATTTTAAAATCGAGTCTATGACTGCAATCATATTGCTCACTAAGAGAGTTGGAACATAGCTGAAAAGCCATTCTCTAGAGAGAGCTTTTTGTATTTCCCTTGAAGTTTCTACATCAGCTTCTTTGAGCATGGGGCTAATATTTGTGTGCCTTCGTCTCCATCTTTATCTTTTCTTTGTCCAGCAAATGCCTATACATTAACTTATACATGAATATTGTCCCTTTATTTGTTGGTTAAATTTTTTTCAGTTTTTCTCTTTGCATTTCAAATCTGCCTTTCCACTTATTCTTTGGTGTTAAGAGCCTGCCATATAGGCTGGATCTCTGGGTCTATTTGATTTTATTTAACAACATCTTAGGACTTAAGTACTTATGATTTTAAAATTGTAGTATTTAAGGCACAAGACTGGTAGCATTAGAAAACATTATGGCAAATGTAAACCTTAAAGTTCTTTGCTTTATACTATAATCGTAAGCATTTTAATCCTTAAAAGCAAACATTGATCAGGGTATTTTTAGTGCAACTACAAGGAGGAAATGACCCTTTTTAGTTTTACAGGGAGTTATTGAGCTACCTCAGCTACTTTGTAATCAGGGTAAGGGGTAGAACTACAAATAAAAACAATGAAAATAAAGTCTTTTTTTTTTTAAAGCAGAAAATGTGCTTCTTAAAAAACAATCCCTCACAAGGACTGCATCTAGGATAAGATTTGTAGCATTAAACTTCTGCAGGACTCTTGTTACAAATTTCTTTTGTTCTGACTAGGAGGGAATGGTCCTCCATAAGTTTTAGACAGAAAATTTACCACTTTCCACAAATTTTCTTAACACAGTACTACAGTTAATCTATAGGTGGGACGTTTCTGCAGACTTTTAGCGGAGTTGAAGTGCACCCCATTTCCAACAGAGGGCAGTGTGTATTTGCTAAACAACAGGAACTCGCAAACAGTCTCACAGTTTGGAAGGCTGTCCTCTGCGAAAAGTAGAAAGGACACGGAAACAATCCCTTTCTTTTGATTCTTGTAGCTTCAACTATGGGGTGAAAATAATAAGATGTGCTGCTCCTCCCATGAAAGAAATGGAGACGATAAAGACAGAATGCATAGAGAGAGCCCTAGGCCTTCTGACAAAAGTATTCTGAAAATTTGCCCATTGCCCTATCAGTCCCAATGTGTTCCCATGACGTTGACTTTCAGCTTTTGGGTAAGGGAAGAGTCTATGATTAGACAGGCAGTGTCAGGGCTCGGATTCCTTCTGTGTTCTATGCATTTGGGGGAACTTCCCTTTCCTTGATAGAAGAGCAACTTGGTGTGGTTTGTAAATTGTGATCTGAAATTTGATGCATGTAGCTTTAAGGGTTGGCCACCTAAAAAATGTTCAATTTGTCTACCTAAAATCAATGCTGAGACAACCTTCTTGTTCTGGAATCCTTGTAAAATTATAGTTGGCTGGTGTAAGGAAACTAATATTTATTTTGTGTCTGGAATTACCAACCTTGTACAGCTTATCTCATTTAATCTTCACAATACTTTGAAGAGGCTGGACATTATTAACATTGTTTATAGGCCATAGAGTCAGAAAAGTCAAGTTACTTCCTTTCATTACATGGTAGAACTAGAAATTGAACTCAGGGCACTCTGATGTTAAAGATGGTGTGCTTTCCAAATCTCTGGGCTTCCCAGGTTTTTATTGACCCTCTGCTAAGACACCAGCCCTGGAAACTCTTGTGTACTCAGTGCAAGTGGGAATTATAGCTAACCTTGACTCAGCACATTGGAAGCATATGTCAGGTGACTATGATTCACTCCTCATCTAAATTTTTTATTTTTAATTGCCCTTAAAATATTTTTTTCATGACTCATTTTCTGCTATTCCCAGATGAAAAGGCCAGATAGGCAAAAAGTTTTAACACAAGGAAGTCAAGGGTCATCAAATTGTCGTAGTGATTCCCTCTTCATAAAATTAGTGTATGGTTATGATTTGAACCCACGTAAATTGGCTCCAATTTTTAAGCTCTTTCTAGCACCTAAGGTTCTTCTCTTCATAAAAAAGCAATGTAATGCTAGAAGAAAGGGAAGAAATTGCCTGAAGGACTACTTCTAAAGGAATGTTATGTGGGCCATTCAGAACGACTGCACAGTTTTGAGTAGGAAAAGCTAGTGAGGAAGTGAGGCAAAGTCCAGGTGGGACTCAAATTTCAGAAAGACATTGGTGTGACCTCAGACACCAGGCCACCAGTAAAAATGGGTCTAGATTGTATTAGCCTCTTCATTGTCTTAACTTCTTGTCCCCAAATGTGACAGTGTTTTTTTTTTTTTTTTTTTTGGGCATGGGCAGGCTTTGGGAATCAAACCCAGGTCTCTGGCATGGCAGGCGAGAATTCTCCCACTGGGCCACCATTGCACCACCCCAGACTGCCTTCTGAAGAGTATTCCTATTGTCACAGACAGCCTCTTATCTTTTCCTTTCCACTTTTTTTTCCATAATGAGTAAACAGGGAAGTCCAGAAAGTCAGAGGTGGAAGCCAAACACAAGTGTTTTCAAAAAAGCCTCTGAAGTAAACACTGAAGTGCTATATTTCATAACCTTACACAAAACTGACAGTGGCCAGCTGTTGTCTGAGCTAAACACCATCCTAAAGAGCCATGAGCCACAAGGCGTAAAGGGAGAAAGTGAAAATAACTCCTCTCCCACTGAACCACAGATGACAGATCAGCCAAAAAGGACCCTGGAGGAAGCAAAAGTCAATGAGGCGAAAGTCCTTGCAAATGACCCCTGACTGCTCCCCTCCACCACTCCTGCAGCACTACACCCCCATTGGCTTTCACTGGTGCAGCGTCTGAATGCAGCAGTCTCTTCTGTCTCAATGCCATGCATTTATTCTGAGTCTTGCAATAATTGCATCTTGTTTATCAAGATTGTGGGCTATTTCTTCTGGAGTTCCTCCTCCTTTCATTTCTATATCCTCATCTTTCCACCCCTATAGCACCTCAAGAATATGGAAACTAAGAAAAAAATGAAGACTTCTTGTGCTCATTTTTAAAAACGTTTATGCTCAAAAAATTTTCTCAGTACTCAAGTGCTCTCTAGACCAAGTTTGATATTCCTGATTTCCTCAGAACTAGCAATGTATCGTTGCTTCAGGTGTGAGTCCCGGTCACTAGGGGAGGGAACTCTGCATTAGAATTTAATTTTTTCCTAGGTAAAGAAAAGCTAATTTCAAGGATCTGTTGAATCTTTATTCTGCTAAGAGTGGAGATGTATGCAAGGCAGACTTTTTTTTTTTTTTTTTTTTAGCAAACACCATAAGGAAGGAAGCAGAGGTAAATGTACGTCTAGAGGCGAAAGAGTTTGAGAAGTTGTTATACGTACTAAAGTAACATCATTTTGAGTCATTCCTTTAAAGGGGAGATGGGTTTATTAGGAAAATAATGTGGAAAAGAAGGGATATGTTTTCAGAGAATGAGTCTATAACATGGTAATAGAGACTTAGTGAACAATTTGCCTCTAGGGCCACAATCTCGCGGTGATGCTGGCTTAGGAAAGTTCATGATTGTTCTCTGTTTTTCACTTTCAAGTTGGGTATGAGTCTGTGCTGTACTCCAGCCAACCTATGATGTCTTCTGACCTTCAATACAAGTCTGGTATGGGCATCAGCCCTGTAGTGGTGGAGCTTTGGCAGATGAAAAGGAGGCAAAATAACCATGTGTATGTACCGGGGGTCAGAAAGAGGAATACTGACCGAGGAGCAGGGAGATGGTACCAGGAATTCAATAAGAGCAGACATTAAGAGATGAGAAGAGAACGATGAGCCCCACGCTCACCCCAAATCCACAGATTGTCCAACGGAGTGTGGCCCAAACCACAGTACATGGTACAGAGGCTCAACTCATTTTATTTAGTTATTAAGGTTAAAGGACCTCTGAAGCCTAGGGATATTTGATTCTATTTGTTTGCCCTTTAATGTTGAATTAAATTGGATTTGTATGATGAGGTTTTTTTTAGCTTGACATGGAGTTGTTTATTAGCTCTATTTGCTCTGCTGAAAGTTGATCTAAATTAATCTGGGGTTTAAACCTACGGTGATTTTTCAGTTTGACTATCCTGCAATTCTCAAGCACACTTTTGCCCTTGTTTTGCATTTTTCTGAGAAATATTATGATTTGTGCCAGGAAACTACACAAATTTATTTTTATGTAGTTTATGAATAACAAATATGAGTTGTTGATAGTCCTAAATTGATAATTTAAAAAATCCATCCTTACTCTTTCACGCATTTCTTTTCTAAGTGCATATTTCCCAAAATTCAAGGTATTCAGCATTTGCTATTGCTGCTAAAAGCAAGAGTAAGGAATCCTTGCCATTTCTCCTTGTCATCAAGTTATGAAAATACAAATAACATAATCATGGAACAAAAGGTAACAGTTTGTTGTGCTCCACAGGTAGGACTATGATGATCTAAGGGAGATTCTTTTCTTCCAAATAAAAAAGATTCTGATGTGGAAATCATCATTTTTTCATTATTCTATGCGGTTATTTCATATTCCTATCACCAACGCATATTCCTTTCCTTTCTCAGTTATGACCTTAGCATCAGTTACACTTGCCGTATGATTGTTTCCATTTGAACAAATTTCATAAATTGAAAAAGGAAGTGGTTTTGATTTTTATATATTTGTTACATTTGTCTATTGATTATTAAAATATGTACTTCAATTTTGTTTGCCTTTTCTTTAGGGATTTGTCATTTGGGTTTGAACCTATTTTACGTTTACTTTTTGCAGTTTCTTTGGCCTTCGGCATTCCTGTCTCCCAGTTCTGCTTTGGGTTGGCAGAGCAAGGGGGCAAGTATCTTGACTACTTGCCCAAGCCCCTACTTTAGTGTATAACCATCTGGGTTTCATTTTCCTGCAATGTCCACTAGAACAATTTTGAATATTTTCTTTCATGTGTTCTTTTTTTGCATGGCCATGCTAGGATGAGCACTCCTTTTTGGTTGACAGAGTTTTATCATTTTGTTTCCTGCCCGTTGGCATTTCTCACTGGAGCTCTGCTCATCTTGGCTGGCTGTGGGCAGCTCTGTCTGGAACTAAGCTGTGTGGATACTGGGCAATTCTGATTCCTGAACTTGACACTCATCTATTCTCCAGAACACTCAGATTGTCTGTGCAGTAGACACAGTGTCCTCCCATCTCATCTTGGGGAAAGTGGCCTAGAGTAGAAGGGTTACATTTAGCCTCTAGTTCTCCCCCTGCAGTGTATTTTTGTAATTATTATTTCAGGGAAAGCAGAGAGGCAAACTTCCCTTGAGTTAAGTTGCCCATCTCACTGGTTCAAGTGAATATATTTTTGGTTGGATAGTGTTAGCTTGAGGTAATGTGTTAGGACCAGGGAAAAATGAAGCAGGTTCAAAGATGAATCCTTTTTTACCCTACTTTCTTTGTAGGCCAGTTTGATTGTAGTTACGACAATTTATTGGGGGCATATCCTTATCTTTCAAATACTTTCAAATAGGGTAAACATTCTTAGGGCAGAAATCTAATTAGCTTGGCATCATGAGAATGTGTCTGATGTGAATTGTGGAAAAGTCTTCTAAAAGGCAACCTTGCCTTCTCTTGAATACAACCATGAGACTTCTGAAATGTGGGAGGTAAGCTTTTCACATCGTCTGAGCTCTCCGGAGGCTGGCAGGGCATGGTTCTGTTCCGGTTTTCAAAGAAAAATGCCGTCCATTCCAATGCATAGGTTTGATCTCTGACAGAAAGGCCTGTGTGATGGGGCCTTTGGTTTGTCTTATGGGCAGAAATGATAAAAATTATGCTATTTTGATTTGATGACCATGGGCCATTTATCACCCACCCCATCCCCCAAGCCTCAAAAAACCTATTTTAACATGGAATTATACCCTTTGGTACATCTCAGCACTCAGATGGCACAAGACAAAAATTCAGGGATATTCTTTCTATATGATGGTTTTGGCAGTTATGGGAGAGTGTTATCTTCACAGTTAAAGCTGTGCCTTTTCCTGTGAAAATGTCATGCTAAAAAGGCTGACCATATAAATTATCATTCATAATAGTTCACTTTTTAGAGTAAAAGAAGGGGCCAAAATAATGAAATGATATAATTTTTATAATTGTATATGTAATCTCAAAATTGAGTTTACTATGTTGGTGGATTGCTTATAAACAGTTCTACTTAAAATTACTTTCAAAAATGAAGTATTTCTAAAAATTAAAAATAATACATCTTCACAATGAGCAGAATTTCCAGTCAAGGTTTGTGTTCCAACAACTATGATTTTAAGAATGTTTTTGCTTCTGCCTGGAATTCTATCCCTCTCTACCCTATTCTCAGTACTTTCTCTCATCAAGTTATCGTGGATGTCATTTTGAAGGTGACAACCAAATCTTATCCATATTTTTTAGCCTGTGACTTAACAGTGCCTGGCATAAAGTAAACACTCAATACTACTGAATAAATGAATTTTATAAGCTCCAAGTCATGTAAAGAATTTCAGTGTATCTTTCCAGGAATTTCTGCTATGATTCCAAGAGTCTCAAGTGTCAGAATTTTCCATTTGTTCTGTAGTTAGGCTGATAACATAGTCTGGTTTTCTCAGGACAGTCCTGATTTTCAGCTATTGTCCTGGCGTCTTGGCCAATTTAGCATTTATCCCAGATTTTTCCATTTCTAAGCAAATTAATTTTATAAAGGTCTATATTAAAATAAGCCATAACACGATCCAAAAATTACTAGATATGGAAAGGAGAAGGTGACCACTGTAAAAGGCATCAAGTACAGATGAGCGCTCTTCCCTAAAGCAGGTAGGCCAGGCTGCTCAGCACGTGCAATATATTTGTGGCTATAATGTGGAATTCACAATGAGGTTTCTGAGAAGGGTGTTTCACATTTACATTTGTAGTTGAAGCAATATATGTATATATCCTTCAGGGATATAATTTTAAAAATCAAGTATTTCTACAAGGCACATGAAATAATAATAATAAAAAAAATCAGTACCCCAGCATACTCTATGCCCTGTCTTCTTCCCCAAGAGACAAATTCTTCTTTTTGACATTCTTTAGTTATTTAGGAATTTCAACTGATATTTGCCATCCACATTTCTGTATTTTGTTTCTTGAATTTTTAAATTAAGACATTATCTACATCTGAGAATTTTATAAAACAAGGCTTTCCTGAGAGGTTATTTTAAAAAGGTCACATATCTGAAAATATCTTCAATTGGCCCCCAATCTTGATTGATAGTTGATTAGAAATCTTACTTGGATACAATTTTCTGTCAGAATTTTGAACACATTTGATAAATTTTACTCTCATTATTGCTATCTAGACGTCTTATCCCATAATTTTTATTGGCCCTTTGTTTATGACCTACTTTATAATTTTGGAAACATTCTAGAAAGGTAATTTCCCACTGTATTCAACTTTCAGGTAATTTACTTTGGAGGAATCTTCTTGTACATTTCCTTGTAGTATTCTTTTTCTGGATAGTTGGATGTTAAACTTACTGGGTTGCCCGTTAATTTTTTCACATTGTTTCCCCTGCCATCTCTTTCTTGGCTTTGTTTTCTGAGAAGTTTCCTCAGTTTTTACTTCTAATGTTCCTACAAGATTTTATTAAAATTATATGTTTTTCATATTTTCTGATAGTTCTGGTTTTCATAGATGCAGATCATCTCTTCTTCCTCTGAATATATTACCTATCCTTTTTTCTTCTTGTTCTCTTCATTATAACTATTTCTGAATCATGTTTTCCTATTTGGTTTCTGTCTCTGCCTTCAATATTACAGGTTTAACTCAAATATCTGGAATTCCTTGACTGTCCACTCATATTAAGGAGTGAAGTACTAAATTGCTGATGGAACATCTGATGTATGTGGGGGAAGCTTGTGGGGATGTAGGCCTTCACTGTGGGCTAATCAGTTAGGGCCCAGGTGTTTTATTGTAGGAACCCTTGACCGGCACCTACCTCGTGTTGTCCAATTCCTCCAGAGAAGAGCCTCCATTCTCTTTCACTGGGGATTATCGGTGGCCTGCGAGTCAGCTGCGTGGCATGGGAAGAGCTCTGATCACTGAACAATTCCTTTAGCAGACTTTGAACAATTCCCTCCCCATTCTTTCACCCCTTTGAACAATTCCCTCCCCATTCTTTCACCCTCATGTCTTGCCTTGCTTTCAGAGATAATCAGCTCACAAATGCTCAGGCTTTGTAAGGATCATGAATCCACATGCTAACACATAGATTTCAATTTTCACTGCTTTGTGTGACTGGTGTCTGCTTCCAAATTTTGTTAGCATCGCTCATGTGGTGTCACAACTTCCTTTGTTCTAGTTTGTTTGTTCCTTTTATATTCCTTTTAGTAGGCTTTTGGGGGGAGTTGGGAAGAGTTATAATCACAGGTATTCTGACTATCTTGTTGGATTCGAAGTCCAGAGAATCTATCTTTATATTACAGGTGCAGATTCAAAAAGTGTGTTTTCCTGTTATATTTGTATAGGCTCAAAAATGAGTCTATAATCCTCCAGCACACCTTTTAGTGATTACTTTGTGTGCCTCCAAAATGCAACATAATTGTGATTTCTAAAATTGGCCACAAAAATAGGAAATGCATTTACTTCTCTCTTGACTCACAAAGTGGGAATTTCTACTGCCTCAATAGAAATAATAACATAAATTCTGTCCCCTTACTAGGCTAAAAACCCAAATGAATTGGGCATGTTAAAGAACAAAAGCAGAAAGTCCTCCCCACTCCCCAGCCCCCCCCCCCCCCCGCACCCTTGAATGTCATTATTAACTAATACAAATCACACGGCAGCCTGGAAAAGTGCCAAAGTCACCTACCTACCTCTCAGCAGTGAGGGAGTAGAGGCTGGAGATTGGAGAATGAAGAGCAGAGTTATAGAGCATAGAGGAAGAATAAGCGCAGAGAATGAGCCACACCTGTGCACTAAAATGTGCCTCAACCCATGGCCTACCTGGAAAGTACTGTCCTAAATGATTTCCTATTACTTCTTTGTTCTCCAATTGCACGTAGTTTCATCAGCACACCTGATACATTCGCAGACACATATTGATTCCTCCTGTGTGCTGGCTACTGTCCTAGGACTGGTTGGCTGTTTAGCTGTTTATAGCAATCTCCTTCACTAGACATGAGCTTTCTGAAGCCATGCGCTAGGTCTAATTCAGTTTTTGTTTCTTAACACCTAAGCAATGTTAGAACTATATAGCCCCCTCACTAAACGTTCGTTAAATGGTTATGTAAATTAATTTTATTTCATCTGTGCCTACTTCTAAAGGCCATGGCTAAGCAAAAGGGATGAGGCATGCAAAAATAATTATCAACCATAGTGACACAATGATTTTGAGCAAAATGTTTAATTAGACTAACTTTTCCTTTCTTCATTGGTTAAAACAATATTAGTCAGGTGTAAATATTAGATGGAAAAGCACTTCTGAACTAAAATGTGGTAAACAAATTTTGATTAATGTAGTATATTATATACACATATACAAACTAGGAGTTGCTAGTGTAGCAGTAAGAGGAAATCCTGTCTTTTTTCATAAAGCCATAATCTTTAAATTTTGATAAATTTCTCATTTTTGGTTTCCAACTGTAACTAAGGATCGGAGGATTTCCCTTCGAAGGAAGGGCACTGTGGCAGGCAGAAGACTATGCTTTGACTTATAATTCCTAGCTTTATTGACATAATGTCATAAGAGAAATATTCCTAGGTGACCTTCTAAGTGCCAGATAGCTCACACCTCCTGAAAGAAGTCGGTTGCGTCTGGGGAAGGAGCAGAGCTTTATCTATTTAGTATTTCTGAATGAAAATGATGAATTCCCTCTATCTGTAATCCATATTCACCGAGCACACTTTAGGGCAGGATTTAGCTAAGTAGATTAGTAATAAAGTTGAACGTGAAAATAAGAACCTTGTCACTTATTGTTAAGGAAATACGTTTCCAAAGCTATTTTTCAATCTGGCCAGACAGAGGCAAAAGTATATGGTCTCATAAACAGAAAAGTATATTTCCTCTTTATTCCTTAAATTATAAGAATAACATTATTGAAACAAAATATTCAAGCAATGTAAAAATATACAGTTTAAAATGTGAAAATTCCTCTTAGCTTTCTCTCCCTATTCCCCTTCCTAGAGGTAAGTAAACACTGTTAAATTTTAAAAATATTTCAACCTTTTTGTCAGTGGATTCAAGTACAGACATACATCATATTCTTTGAAGGTATGGTGCTTCCAAGTAAAGAAAGGTCAGTTTTTTAGTTTGTTTTTGTTTTTTAAGTATAAGGAACTCTGGTTGTCAAGTCAGAGCATCCTAAATTCAAATTGCTGTTACTGGCTATGTGATCTTCAGTGTGTTTCTTAAATGTTCTAATCTGACTCTCAGCTTACTTCTCTGTAAAATCAAAGTAAAAAGTTTACCTTGAAAATTGTTGTACAGAGTAAATTACATGGGATGCCCATTGTTTAGAGGGAAAAAAATGAAATATGCTATATCATAGTCCTACTAGAACAGTAGCAGAAATGTTTCCGTTCCCATCTTCCGTTTGTTGGTTCTCTCTTCTTTATCCTCATGCTTCTTTTCTTCCTCTTTTCTTTACAATTATGTTAAGAGGGGATCACTGTCTCTTTGAGGAAGATGTCAGATCTGTGGTATTAAAGATTATTTGCATAGGATAAAGAGGAAAGGCTTTAATCTCTTAACCCATAGAAAGTAGAAACTGAGCAGATGTAAATATTCAACACTCTAGTCAAATATTTTCCTTCCTTTCTATTTTTTTTTGTGAATGAATGAGTTGTTTAGGGGAGATATAATTGGAGCTGCTGGTGGAATGGGGTCTGTAGACAGAGCAGAGACTCATTGCTCAGCTTCCTTTTTTAAATCTTTTTTTGTATGCTTTATGACAAGGGTCACATTTCATTCTTTTTCCATGTGAGTATCCCCTTATTGCAGCACTATTTGCTGAATTTTTGTTTGGTTTTGGTTTTTCGCTTGCTTGTTTTGCTTGTTTCTTTGTTTGGGAAGTGCATGGGCCGGGAATTGAACCCAGGTCTCCTGCATGGCAGGCAAGAATTCTACCACTGAACTACCCTTGCACCCCCAGCCTCCTTTTTATTTTCTGAAGAATCCAAGATGCTTCCAAAAAAGAGCCACCCTAAGTTACTCTTAAATTTATCCATCTCACTCAAATCCTCTAATTTCTCAGATAAGAAATGTACTTTAGATTCTTCTTATCAGGGTTTGATGGTCATCAAAATTTAGGGCATACAGCCCGAATGGACGTTATTACCTTTCACCTTTCTACTTAAATATATCACATCTTTACAAGATCCAGTGGATGAAGAATGCTCGCCTTCCATGCAGGAGACCTGGGTTTGATTTGCAGACCACATACCCTGCCCCCTGAAAAAAAAAAAAAAAGAAAATCTAATGGCTGGATCTGTAGGTATTCATGGTCTCTTGGGTTGGAGAACAAATATTAGGATAACACATTGGCCAGTGACTTCTCCATTGGTTTATGATAGGCACCTCCATTTTGTCCTGGCATTTAATCTGTCACAGGAGCCATTTATTGCCTCATCTTCCTGAATAACTCGGACACTGTCACTTAATTAACTATTTGATTGCATATTTTAAACTGTCAAGTAAGGAGTAAATTTAGTGCTTTCTTATGATTAATAAAATGCTAAAGTCTCATCTTGTGAGAACTGTGTAGCTGGCACCTGAAAAAAAGCTGTCAGGTTTGCTGACTGTTATTTGGCTTATAATTACATGGACTGGTGGGAAAGCTGTATTTGTTCTTTTTATATATTTATTTTTAAAGCAAGTCAATAAGTGTGTTCAGGGTTGGGGTGGTTGCTGAAACATATGAAAGTGTGTCATATCTTAACTATGAAATGAATGATTGTGTCCCTTACATACCTCGCCGAGTGAAAATGTTTCGGGGTACTAGAATTAATAATTACATGAGTTTTCATGCTAGGAATGGACATTGGTGCTTTATATATATATTATTCCAATTAAACTTCAGAATAATCCTAAGACCTACTCATTATTCTTCCCACATTACAGATAAGGAATCAAAGCTTTGAGATGTGTAGTTATTTACATAAGGTTATTAATATTAGCAAATTACTTAATATTGGCAAAGGTAAGATTTAAATATAGCAATTTTGTGTCTAACTTTTGGTACTTCAGTTTATTCCAACAAGAGACTTGATTTGGTTAAACTGATTGAAATTGTTATGATTTTGTAGCAATTATGCTTAGAGAACTTGTCCTGTTCATTATTTATTTTTGCTTCCTTCTTGTACTCTTTCCCTCCCCATCAAAGGGACTTACATTGGAAATTCCCAAGTCCAGCTCCGTGTTTAGTAATTCACTAGAGGGATCCACAGAACTCAGCATGTAGTTATATTCACAGCTAAGATTTATTATGGTGAAAGGATACAAAGCAAAATAAGCAAAGGGAAAATGTGCATGGACGAAGTCTGGAGGAAAATCAGGCAAGAATCCTCTCCCTGTGGCATCACATAGGACACACAATTCCTCCAATGAGTTGTGACAACGTGGGTGAATTGTCTGCTTAGAGACTTAACACTCATAGTTTTTTATTGGGGACTGGTTTTGAAGGTACCTTCTGATAAGCATATACCAAAATTCTAAACTCAGATGAAAAGCAGGTACTCAGCATAAACAACATTGTTTGCACAAATGTTTAGACACAGTAAACTGTTCTTATGATGTAGGGAAATTTTATATCAGTATAGAGAATTGTTTGCCAGTCAAATCAGCAGATACCAGCGAAGGGCCAACCTTGCAAGCAAGCCTTTCTAAGGATAGCAGTCTCAAGCCTACTATATTCATTTTTTTTTTTTTGCACAGATTCAAACAATCTCATTAAATTACCCCAAGTCAAAATATTTTCTTCATTTGCAATTCTTGAAATTGAATCAGAGAAGGAGTAAGGATTATGCTTTGGAATGCTGAAAAGGACATGATGCATGCCAAAAATATGCCAAACCACTGCCCATTTAGGGATTTTATTCATTCATTTGTACATTAATTCATCCTTAAAGTATTTTCTGAAAGTCTATTGTACAATGCAGTGGCACAGCATAAGGATTAAAATTGTAGGCTCTGAAAACATGCCTGAGTTTAAACCCTACTTCTGCAGTTCACCAGTTGTATGACCTTGGGCAAACATTTTAACAACTCTGTGGTTAGGTTTTCACATCTGTAAAATGGGGATTATGATAGTGTATACCTTATAGGATTAGGAGAGTGTATTAGTTAGGGTTCTCTAGAGAAACAGAATCAAGAGGGAACACTCACAAATATGAAATTTATAAAAGTGTCCCACCTGACCGTGGGAACACAGAGTCCAAAATTTGCAGGGCAAGCTGTGAAGCTGATGATTGCGATGGAGGGTCTGGATGAACTCCACAGGAGAGGCTCACCAGCCGAAGCAGGAAGAGAGCCTGTCCCCTCTGAATCCTCCTTAAAAGGTTTCCAGTGATTAGATTAAGCACCACTCATTGCAGAAGACACTCCCCTGGCTGACTACAAATAGAATCAGCTGTGGATACAGCTGACGTGATCATGATTTAATTCTATGAAATGTCCTCATTGCAAGGGGTTGAAAATGGATGGTATACAGGAATAGGTACAATCAAAGCCATCTAGGGTCTATGGTCAACAGTAACATTGTAATATGCTTACACTGAATGTAACAATTCATTATGCCCAAACTAAATGCCCACCAGTGGGAGGCATAGGGGAGGGGTATGGATTATTTGCGAAGAAAAAGAAATGTCTTTATATAGATTATGGTGGCAAAGAAATGTCTATTTGCTTAGGTTGGATTGTATGAGGTGCAAATAAAAATGAACAGAGAGATGGAGTGCAAGGACAGTTCAGTGGTAGAATTCTCACCTGCCATGCAGGAGACCTGGGCTTGATTCCCAGCCTGTGCCACTCGTCTCCCCTCTTCCCCAAAATGAACAGAGAGAAACAAGTGTTAGAGAAAATGTGGAGAAAGTGATGTGCCTATTCACTGCTGGTAGGGAAGCTGAGAGATGCGGTTTCTTGGAGGGCAGTGTGGGTTACACAGGAGACTAGCGGTGAGGTTGCCATATGATCCTGCTAGGTATATAACTGGAGGAACTGAGAGTGGGGACATGAATGGACATTTGCACACTGGTGTTTAGGCCAAGAGTGTTTGGGATTCACAATAGGTGGAGGTGGCCCAAGACTAGAACAGCTGAGGAATGAAAGGGGGAACTGTGGTGTTTACATATGTTGTGCAGCTGCAAGAAGGAATGAAGTTGTGAGACATGCAACTAGGTGAATGAACCTTATGGACTGCATGTTGAATAAAATGTCAGAAACAAAAAAGACAAATATTATCATGCCTCACTTAAATAGATTAACTATATTATATAAACTCAGAACTGAAGTCAAGAGCAAGGGTCATCAGGTTGGGGCCTAATTGAAAAGGTCCTAGATTTTAAGCTCTTATAGCAGTCACATATATTTAAGAACTGTAATTGATATTTCTAAATTCTGAGATATTGAGCTATTTGTGTATAACCTGGTGGGTTCCCTGAAACTTCAGGTGTTTATGTGATACCTGAGACTCAGAGTTAGAGCACTGAAGCTATGAAAGTCAGCATTACCCCATTCAGCAACTGTTGAAAAAGCTGAAAAAAGTGATCAGACTTCATCTAGAAATATGGATGAAGCTGATCTGGATAGGATTAAGGTAAATCAGAATACTGGGTAAAGGATAATATGCCCATATTTTCAAACTTCAACCTCTGTGCAAGATCAAAGGGAGAGATGTCTATTTGATACAAAAATTTACATGTTGGGTAATGCATTACCTAATTTAACTTGTATGGTTAGTTTAGTTGAACACCATAAGTACATGGAAGCTTGAATATGGCATGCGATCTTGCTGGTTTGTCCAGGTTAGTGTGATGCCCCAATATATCCCAGAGTAATTTGGGCAGAGAATAAAGAAGTATGGAGTTATCCAAGAAGGGTTTGTGGAAGCTCCTTATGTCTGATGGGCATGATCCAGGGCTACTGCATAAAAGGTCAACGAGAGTGTTGTGGGACCTGTATAAAGAGAACCACTGCCAGTCAAGACTGAAAGGGACAGAGAAGGAACACATTGGAGGAAAAATAACTTCAGAGGCAAAGCCATGGAGGCTGAGGTCTGAAGTCAAGAAGCCTCAGGCCAGGAGAGTGGACCCACCCAAGCCCATGGAGAGGGTGAGTTTGCCCCAAAGGCAGAGGATGGGCCTTCCACCTCATTGCAGTAGAAGAGTCATGCTGCCGCAGGCCTTGGAGAGGGTCAAGCACATTCCTTGGGGTTTGGGGAGAGTCTGGCTGCCGCCACATGGAGGGGTTGAGCATGTGCCCCGAACATGGCAGAGAGTCTGGGTGCAGCCCCAATGCTTGGAGAGGATGGAGCCAAGAAAAAGGTGGTCTCCCCAATATCCTCCAAGGTTGCGTTCAGAGAGAGGCAGGCCTCTGTGTAGGCCTTTGGAAAGGGTGGGACTGCCGCTTTCTAAAGCCCCAAAGATAAATAACTCTCAGACTTTGAAATCTAATGGACTTTGCCCTGCAGGTTTTCCTTCCAGTTTCTTCCTATGGATCCTGTGACTGTCCCTACTTTGCATATTAGCACCAGATAACTTGCTTTTGTCCCGACCCGCAGGACAGTCAACGGGGTCCGCCACCTTCTGAGGGAAAAATGGCTATGGGGCAGAGAGACGCAAGAAGGACAGCAAGACAGGATTCTGATCAAGCTGCAAATTTTATTAAGCAAGCCAGGTGTATATATACTGACTTGGGGAGGGAAGTAGGGTGTGTGGAGCATTATGATAGGAGGAAGTTTGCACCAGTGGGAAGGGTTGGTTAGATGATTGGTGGCACTTGTTGCCAGGGGAAAGGAGCAGAACAGACTCTTGGCGGGAACTTATTTCCGTGAAGAACCTTGTTGTAATATATAGGTGCTATTGCATCAGCCAGGGTGGCCATGTTGGCTCAATCGCCATCTTAGGTTAGCCTCTGGTCCCCAACAGCTTTGAGATTTATAGGTCCACAGCCAGAAGAGAATTTGTGCCACTTTAATATTGTTTAAGGTGATGCATATAGTTGCCAAGTTGACAAGGGGTGGACATGTGGCAGTTAGGTTAAGGTGTCAGCTTGGCAAGGTGAAGATGCCTAGTTCTGTTGCTGTGGACATGAGCCAATGGTATGTGAACCTCATCTGTTGCTCCTACATCTGCAGTCAGCTAGGAGGTGTGCCTGCTATAATGAATGATGTTTGGTTTAATTGGCTGGTGCTTACATGTGAGAGCTCAATGTAGCACAGCCTAAGCAGCTCAGCATACCTCATCTTAGCACTCGCAGCTCAGCCCAGGTCATTGGAGATGAAGAAAGAAACCACCCCAGGGAAAGTTGTTGGAACACAGAGGCCTAGAGAGAAGGCCAGCAGAGATCACCCTATGCCTTCCCATGTAAGAAAGAACCTCAGTTGAAGTTAGCTGCCTTTCCTCTGAAGAACTAACAAAATAAATCCCTTTTTATTAAAAGCCAATCCGTCTCTGATGTATTGCATTCCAGCAGCTAGCAAACTAAAACAGAGAGATAGTACAATTTAATGTACTGTCTGGCACATGGTAAGTGTGTAATGAAGGTTAGAACCTATTAGTATGGTCTGCATGTGGTGTTGGTTGTCAGTTTATGATAATGAATAAGACAGGTATGGTTTGTGTTATAATAGAACTTCTAGTCTAGTGGATTATAAGGCAAATAAGCATGAAATTATCTTAGTGGGAAATAACTGCCCCTATGGACAAAATATTTGGTACTGTGAGAGTATATAGCAGGAAACCTTATCCAGCTTGGGAAGATAAGTAGAGGTTCAGACAGAGGCAAAGAGAAGTCAGAAGTAGACAAGAATAATTTCAGGTCAAAGGATGATTACAGGTGAAAGGCACTGAAATGAGAGATGGAGAGGGAGAGAAATAATGTATACTTGAATAAATGAAATAATAAATTGTATGGCTAGAAGAGAGATGAACTAGAGGAGAGAAGCAGAGGCCTAATGAGGAAGGGCATTGTAAGTCCTGTTAGGGAGCTGTTACTTGGCCTGAGAAAGATGAGTCAACCTGGGAGGACCAAATATGAGCACAGCTCCCCTTGGGACCACAAGTCAGCATGATCCTGATGAAACTTTCTTCTGTGGGCTCCATCAAAGATCTTCCCCTCTCTGAAGATTGCATTGTGAACTGCCGTAATCAAAGGACAGTGACAGCTTCTCTTCCACTATACATGCTCTCTAGGTATAGATCAGGAATATTCTGGGCCAGGACTATGGCAGCTGAAGGAGCTGCCAGCAACAGAGCTGAACTGCCTCAGCTTGCTGCACACTATGAGAATTCTTCACACGAGAACAATAGAAGAATATGAAGAACACAGTTCATTCACATCTGGAGAAACTGCTGAAGGAAACTATCTCACATGCTGGTATGTTGTGTTCACCTATATGCAGTACAGCCAGCCCCTAGACTGAAGTCTAGTGAATGATAAATACTAGGGTTTAGGAGGAAGCTTTAATTCTGTGATTTCTTTGACCTTCTTAATATTTGATTCATGGTTTATTCCATTTTATTTCCACATTCTCCTTTTATTGGTATCCCTTTACTCTTAGGTGTTATTTGATATTCAAATTATGCTTGTACATTCACAACCAGAGAAAATTATTCATGTAGAAAGTATCAATCATAATAATGGATAGATTGTTGTTTGTGGTGTGTGTCATTATTTGTGGGGGTATGGATTAGTGATGTTTCTGTGCTGCTTTTTATTTTGATTATTTTGACACTTGTCTGTAAGATTCATTTTTTTCCATTTGTTCTTAGTAGAAATGTCTTAAGCTTACTTTTACAACATGTAAGTATTAAATCAAAATTTCCAATTCATTTTTGCATGAGAGCATTGCAGTAACACTTCTGCAAAAACATACCCCATCTAGAGCCCCATACCTTAACCTTAACCCTGTATATCATCATACACACACACACACATAGACTTATTGAAGGACACAGGGGTACCTCTGTAGCTTTGAATCCTACATCAGTTGGCATAAGAAGAGCTTCTTAATATTTTTTGCCCTATGTCCTTGAAATAAAAGGTGACAGAGTCTGAATGTAGTTTGGGTAGGTGGGGCTGTTACTGATGTTGCAGAGAGACCCTGCTTCAAGTGGTGGGAAGCAATTGAACACAGTAGAAGCACTCAGGTAAGAGAAAAGTCAAATCCATTACCCCATTAAATCCTTCCTCTGTTAGCATGAATGCAAAAGCCTGTGCATAATGAAGGAACTTTCTGAGAAATAATAAACACCCATTTTTTTTGCTTATATTCTTGTTCCAATTCATGTTTCCAGAGGGCCTCTTGAATTGGCAAGTTATTGGCAAATGTCATGCAGGGCAATTGAGGAATAATATCATAGGTCTAGAGTTCATGTGGAATATGGTAGCCACTAGTTACAGGTAGCTATTAAAATTAATTAAAATTTAATGAAATTAATATCTAGTTCCCCAGGTTCACTAGCCACATTTCAAGTGCTAAATAACCGCATCTGGCTAATGGCAATTGTACTGAATGACATGAAGTAGAAATTCCCATCCTGGCAGAAAGTTCTATTGGACTGCACTACTCTATATGTAACATGCCCATGATACTTCAATTTATACTAGTACTGTATGACAGCTCTATGGACAGTGAATACTAGAATTATGAATCGTTGTAATTAAATATTTAATTTTGATTTATATGTTTTAAATATTTAGACATATGTTGCATAGGCCTCCATTTTGTACTTTTTCTCCCAGTTCTTCAAATTGATGCTTAGATGAATGAAGCGTTTGCCCATTTTTCCAATGTGCTAGGAATACTGATTTTTTTGTGGGCCTTCTTATAATTACATTGTCCTGAAATCCTTTGTTCTGTATGAACCAGATCCAAGACAATGAGTGGCAGCTTTTGGTAACTACTTGAAACAACACAATATAACATTGAGTCATACAACTCACTTAAAATATCATGTACAATTTTAATTGAGAATTAAGGCAACACATTTTATAATTCTTCATGATACTGGTAAACCACTGTGAAATGCAAATCTTTGTAAACAGCCTGATAAGACATCATGGCAGGCCAACATAAAGGTCTTGGCCGGAAGTATTCTGGTAAGGTGCCCTGTGAGCTGGCTAGTCTACTCTAGTTCTATAGTACAGCATAATGGCGATGGCAAAATATCTTTCTTTCTGGCTTCAATTTTAGGTGCAGTAAATATTCTGTGAAATTAAGAAGGAACAAAAAGATACCATTTAATTCATGATCTGATTCACTTTCTCCCCAACACTTCCCTGAAACATAGATATGCACATGCATACACACACACCACACAGAATTATATACTTACTTTTGCAATAGAATAAGAGAGATGTGATTTGAGAAATAGCTGACTGACAATGTGGTTGTCACTCCTGTGTGCCTGTCATATATATACATATTTTTCTTCTTTTAGATGGTTGTGATTTTGACCCTAACAGAACATCTCAGGTGTTGAGGTGTTGAGTCAGAGGAAATGTTATCATTGCCACTAACAAGTCTGAAATCCTTATAACAAATAACCTAAATTTCATCCTTCCAGTAAGGCCATGCTATGAAATAGGAAAATATTTTGTGGCGATTTTGTTAGTGTCCTAAACATACTCTGCATACTTAAAGAAACAGTTAGCATGTGATCCTGTTTCAATTTCCCCTACAAATTTAATCTTGAACTAGGTGATTTTTGAAAGTGAAAGAGAAGAAATAAAATTCTCTTGTGTCTCAGTGAAAAGTAGCCCTGTTGAATAATCTCAGTTCTTTCAAGAGAATTGTGGAAAGAACTGGAAGCTGATCAAGGTGGTCAATATTTTAAGGAAATTGCATTATTTTGTTTACATTTTTATCTCAGACTTTTGGTCTTGTTTATGGAACATTTCCATACAAGGCTCATTGATTCTCAGATTTCTGAATCATAAAGCAGCTGCTTCTATTAGAAGCATAGTTATTTAACTTCCTACTGATTATTTCATAAGTACATAATTTCCCAGGCACTATCTCTGGTAATAGCTCTTGCTCTGAGGTCATCTTTAATAGGGCAGAAATGCTCTTTCCATGACTTGTCAATCCAAATGGCAACTTTTTAATGTCAATTTCCTCCAGTTGTCATCTCTATGTCACTTAGAAGAGCCACTCTTTTTTTTTTGTTTTTAGTAGGGAAGAAATATTTGGTGTGCAAATGCAATTCAGCACTGGAGCTGCATTCTGATCTTTAAGATGGGGATAAACAGAAGCAGGACTGCCATAGGATTTGTTTTGGTATTGGAGTGGAGATGAGGAAGGAAACTAGTAACAAATGAAGTACTTTTTAAGCACTTAATGATAGCCATAACAAAAAAAGATAACAATATTGCATTTACCCATTGACCAGACAGGGCAACACTTTCGTAAAGCTATGAATCATCTCCTACTAGTTCTGAAGTGATTACATGATGACAATGATTTTAAGTTAATTGTCCATTGTGATACAAATTTTGGGTCCATGACTTCATTAATTATAAACTACTGTCAATGTCAGTAGATTGTCTGGCATTGTACTTACTTGAATAAATTAAATCCACTGGCAAAATGTTTGTTCATGTTTTCTCTGCTGTGGCATATTGGTCATTCAATATCCATGTGGAAAAGACGAAGCCATGATGGCATTGCATCAGCAAGACTGAAGTGACTGGGCAGTATGTGGAGGGAGCTGGAAGGGTCCTGGGGGCCCTGACTGGTTATGGGCCTGGGTTGTTCAAACTGCTCAACTTTTAAAGGAAATCCAATGTTATGGGAAACTTCAGCTTTCAGGTCAGAGAAATCTGGGTCCCTACCTCTGCATTGCCACTCAAGAGTCAAAACTGACTTGGAGAGTAGGAAACACATGTTGGACATCACCTGATGGTGGGAGTGGTAGAGATGTTCATTGTTGATTTTACTATTAGTGTTCAAATACTGACACTGTCTCCTTTCTCATAATGTGCTGTGTGACTTTGTGAATTTATCATTTTAAGCCTTTACTTCCTTATTGGAGGATAATAGCATCCACACCTAAGGGGATCAAATTTGGATCCTAATAGGTGACAATAAATGACTAGATCACAGATGCCAGATTGAACTGTCTGTTTCTGCTGAGTATTAATTCTTCACTCTAGCCTTAGCATTTTTATTGCCTAAATTCCTTGATGTGCATATATAAATATCCACAGATTGTTCAGCTACAACCTGCGGAAACATCATGAGGAGGACATCCTTGATGACATAAACTCAGAGAATCCTTTAGATGACTCTGGAAAAGTCTGATTGTTTTTATAATTCCTTTGGAATTGGTAAATATAAGCCAGAATGAGAAATATAAAAGAAGAGCAAAAATCTTAACCCTTTGAAATCCATAGATGAAAAATATTCCACGTAGGCAAAGTGTTTCATTGTTATCAATTATTCACTGATCCTTAAAAATAATAATAATAAATATCCTTGAGGCTGCTGTGTAATATGAACTCAGGGCTAGGACAATGACAAAATAAAGGCATAATAAATATGATTGATATTCCCTGTTTCTGTGTTTCTAACAAAACAACCTGAATAAACTGAGCAGAGAAATGCCTTTAAAAAGAGATTAAAATCATCTCTCTGTGTTATAAAAAGTGCTTTCTCCTCATGGAAATTTTCTATGAACCAAAGTAGCACATCTGATAGTTATAATTTACAAGGGCCCACTATGTAATGGTACTTTTTATTTCTAACCCCTATTGTAGCCTTGCAAGGTAGACTTCATTATCCCTATGTTCCTGATGCAGAAATTAAGCTTGGAAAGGGTCAAATAATTGTCCAAAGAAAATTTACACAACCACTAGGATAAGAGCTGTGCTTGGAATGGAGTAAGTCTCACTCCTATCAGGTCCTTTGCTATTCTGTCCATATTGACAATAATCTCTCTTAATTATAACTACGTCATACGTTATACTCAAGTACTATGTATTTACCTTTGAAGGACCATAAAAGAGTGAGTATGGATTACTGTATGTGAAATTACAGGTTATGGTTAGTGGTTCTTGATTTCAATTTGTTTGATAAACTTCTGTGTCAGGCCCTGTGCCAGGTATGCAGGATAAAAAATAAAATTTGGGGGATGCAAAGGTAGTTCAGTGGTAGAATTCTCCCCTGCCATGTGGGAGACCTGGGTTCAATTCTGGGCCATGCACTTCCCAAACAAACAAGCAAAACAAACACATAAAGAAACCAATCAAAGAAAAATTGAATAAATGGTGCTGCAATAAGGGGATACTCACATGGGAAGAGAATGAATGTGATCCCCACCATACAGTATAATAAATAAATGAGTACATAAATAAAATCTCATTTTCTTGCCCTCAGTGTCTCACAGTCTAATGCAATTATGACAAATAGCTGGTACAGATACCATGTCATTCCCCTTTCTTCCTTCAATAGTCCATATAGCTTGGATGCAGTTCAGGTAAGTTTCTCAATAACTCTTCCTCAACAGTGATTCCACGAAATCTCTAAATATTAATAGGAATTAGCACCCAAGAGAAAACTCATTTGCCACTCCTGTTTTAGAGATTATGTGTGCTCAGTCATTAACATGCATTTTGACAGATTTGATGACAGAGTTGTGAATTAGTTACAGCTACTGCAACTAATGATGGATTTCTATGGATACTTAAAAGTAAGGATGACTGTCTCTGATTTTAGAGGGTTGGAGACAGCAGGCAGAGAAAGCTCTTTGTAGAGATTCTTAATTTGAAAGGATGGTTAGGAGTATGACAAGGTATGAGACTAATTTTAGGGAGGAGCCAAAGAATCAAGGAATTTATGTCTTTCTGAGGAGTCTAAACTCTAATTTGTGGATAAGATGTTTTAATACTCTGGAAGATTTTGAGAAATGTATAATACAACCAATCAGGAAAACATTTTGGTAAAAGGAAAGAGCCCATGGTCATCTGGCTGACAGAAGACAATGAGATACTGCGATTAACCTGAAAAGTTAGAATGAGGGTCTGGGTTAGGGCACTGGTGGTGGTAATATAGATCAGAAGGCTGATTAGAAAAGAGTTTAAGATACAGAATTGATAAACAGCATGTAGACTTGGTGGGGGCTGGTATGGAAATAAAGTATTAACTAGGATGAGTTCCAGATTTCTGGGTTAGATTATTGACTTGATGACAGGAAAAAGAGTGAGTTGCGGGGTGGACATGATGATGTCACTAAGGACAATATACCAAGGCAATGATTTAGGTTTCTGCACTGGAATATTAGCAAACCTAAGTGCTTATTTCTAGGGCAGATGTTAGAATATTCTTTTGAGATTTGAAGAAAATAATGTTGAAGTAATCATAAGTAAAATGTGTACAGCACTTATTACTTTTGTATGATTTCTTTATCGGGAGAAGTTAGAATCATTTGAGACAGACTTTTGCTCCTTTAAAAATCAAATCCTGAGTTTAGAACTTCCTTAGAGGAAACTATTATTATGAAATCAATTGGATTCCTCCATGTGTATACCAATAATGACAAATTTTTATTCACAATCTGTGTTATGTCTGTTTTAGATCATCGATGACCATCATTCCAACTGGTTAATTTGAATAAACTTTTCTTTCTGGGACATTCATCCATGCTGAATTCTCTGAACTCCAGAAATCTTTTATTCTTTGCATTTAATGGAAAACCTTTGACCATGGAATTAGAAGTCAACAGATTCTAATCAGAAGTAAAATAATCATAGAATTAATGATTCCTTATTTATTATGTTCTCACCACAAATCAATGTTCCAGATTGCTCCCAGAAAGCTCCTTAGAGGAAACTATCAAATAGAATGCAATCTTTGAGTCATATGTTAGTAATAATAGGTGATTTTCCTTACAGGCAAGAAATACTCAGTTCCCTCAAGCTGTACCTGAATCCTCTTATCTCTTACAATGGTAAAACCTAATACCTACCTGTGTGTGAGTGCGGTGGGGGGGGGGGGGGGGAGGGAGATTATATATTTAGATAACTGCTTCCATATATTTATGTAAAGGGAGGAACACTGCAAATTGCTCATGTGTAGGAAACATTTCCTCTCCTATCTTCCTGAATTGAGGATAAAAATGACATTTGGTAGTTTTAATGATTTTTTAATCTGTGAAGCTTTGCATTAAAATTTAGAATTCCTTGCTTTATCCATATTCCGCTCATTTAGAATATGTCATATGATGCATAGACAAGACACTATTTAACTCTATCAGAGAAAGTCATTCATTATTCTTCCTTTAGTAGAATTACTTATTAACTGCTTGATTTTTTAATAATGCCATCTCACGTGGTATGAATAATTCTATTTTACAGCCTAACCTCAAAGAACTTTGGATCCAGTTGCTAAGACAAGAGGTATAGAATTAAATGTCAAAAACAATATAAAAGAGAGAGAAAGTGGGTCATCTCACTTTGGGTTGTGTGCAAAGAAAGAACAAATTTAAAATGGGTGATATTGAGAAAGGCAAGATTTTTGTTCAGAAGTGCACCCAGTGCCACACCGTGAAAAAGGGAGGAAAGCAATGATCTGTTTGGGTGAAGGCAGGCCAGGCCCCTTGATTCTCTCACTCAGATGCAAATCAGATTAAAGGTATCACTTGCGAAGAGGAGACACTGATGGAATATTTGGAGAATCTCAAGAAGCACATCCCTGGAACAAAAAATGATCTTTTCTGGCTTAAGAAGAAGGTGGAAAGGACAGACTAGTAGCTTATGTTGAAAAAGATAATGAGTTACAGTTGCCCATTGCATTGTTTATCATAAAACAGAGATGTCTCATGACTTTTTACATGTACCATATTTGACTTGACCCCATACACTAGAATTTGGATCATGAATGGATAATAGGATATTTTTGTTGGGCAGTCCTGAGTTAAAGAAGATTGGCTCATAGTTAAATAAATATGATCAAGGTTTTTGAATTTTGATAGTTATTCTGGTTTGGCAAGGGCTACCACTATTTCCCCCTTCTAAAGATATAATTGAACTTGAGGCTAAGTTGAATTAGTAATGTTCAACTTTTCACAAAGAAGATGAATGCCAAGTCACAACCTATAGAAGATTGTTTTATATTTAGATTTATATAACTGGCTTTATGAATATATTTAATACTAGGGAAATCTTTTCACTGTCATGGAACAGAGCAAGAATCACCTGGATTTCATTGGTGTTCATCAGCCTATTTAAAGGCAGATGCTAAAAATAAGGTAGCTATGTCCATTTTATCTTTTTGGTCTTACTGTGTCAATCTAATTAAAATTGCCTGTATTTGAAAATGTGGTTTTTTAACGAACAAAAAGGCATTTTGGTATGATTTGTTTAATACCACATAAAGAATGCTGAACACTTAAAAAAAGAAATGAAACCATGTAGGACATTTTATTCTCATTCCTCCTGTAACTGGCTGAGTCTGTCGATTTGGACAAGTTATTTATCCTCTTAGCTTTGTCATCTTCAGAATAGGGAGCTGCACCAAGTAATATTGGACTAAGTGATTTAAAAGATTCTTCCCAGCACTAAAAGCCACAACTTTTTGCCCTGTTGATTGTAAAGAGAGCTAAAGAGACAACTGCTATTTTAAGAGTAGGAGAGATCGCTGTAGCTAGACCTGCAAAGCCATTGATCAGACCCAGTTGTTTTTACAAAAAGAGATGTGATATGAGTTGATAGTGTAGCCTGTAAAATTCTGAATTATGTATCAGAGGATTTATTGTGAGTTAGGTCGTCTATCTCTCTCCCTGCTCTCTCCCTGCTCTGTTAATCTCACTTGGAACTCTTGAGTCCAGTGCTTGCTTGATGTAGTACCCTTTTAGACTGAGTATGCTTCAAGGCAGATTTTCAGCTCTTAATCAATTTTCTCTATCTTGGGAATGGAAAATGCTTAAGCCACATTGTATGAACCTGTACAAATTCTAGAGGAGGTAGAGTGGTAGAATCTTTGCCTTTTGTTTAGAGAACTGAACTAGAAATTCATTTATATTCTGTCATCATATCATTCATTACTGACATACATGGTTGTTTGGGTTTGCTAAAGCTGTCAGACTGCAATGTACCAGAAATAAGTTGCCTTTTATAAAGGGGATTTATTAAGGTACAACACTTTAATAAGGTACAATTCTAAGGCCTGTTGAACATGTCCAAATTAAGGCACCAACAAGAGGATACCTCCTTGGAGGAAAGGCAGCAGCCAGGTTCCTCTGTGACATGGGAAGGTACATGCGACGTCTGCTGGCCCTTCTGGGTTGGTTTCAGAATGGCTCTCTCAGCTCCTGTGTGACCTTCCAGCTACAACCAGGGCTGCCCTTCTGCATCTCCAAATATCTGTGTCTAGGCGTCTGCTCTCTGTATTGCCTCTGAGCTCTTTGTGAGCTCTTTCTCTGTGAGCTCTTTTAAGGACTCCAATAAACTGATTAAGACCCACCATGAATGTGCAGGGTCACAACTCCATGGAAATAATCTAATCAAAGGGTCCCACCAACAATTGGGTGGGTCACATCTCCATGGAAACAATCTAATTAAAAGATCCCATCCTATAATGGGTCTGCCCTCACAAGATTGGATTATGATTAAAAGGGCATGCCTTGTCTGGGGCACATAACAATTTCAAACCAACACAATGGTGAAAAGAGGGGAAAGGGGATGGGAAGAGTATGAGAATAAAAATGAATGAATCTATGTGAATTTGTAACTGTGCATTTTTTTGATAGTCTGTGTAATGCCAAACTTTGCCAGTTGGACTTGTTTTGCTTTTATAATTTAAAAATTTTTAATGGTTCACTTGAAAGATTGCATGATAAATAAGAAAGAGCAACTGCATCATAATCCAGAATAGGTGCTGTTGTGAAAACATTTCCCAAATCTGTTATTTCCATACATATCTATATGCAGTATACCAGAAATATCTATATGTATGGAATTTCTCTACAGAATGCTTTCAGCTATTGATTTCTTCTCTGCTTTATTTGATGGTGGGTGAGAATGAATTCAGACTCCAACATGTGACTGTTTATGGCAGGTGATTATAAGGACATGTTCTGAATAGAGAATACTTGATTTTCAGTTAGTGAATATTCTCTTTGTTTACAGAATTCTAGATTTGTGTTTAAACTGCCCTTATAAATCCAGTGTGCATTTTCCGTAAGCTGTTATATGTAGTAATTCTGGCTAAGGTTTTGGGACGAGTTTTCTTCTATATTTTTTGCTACGATTCTCTATCTCAGCAATAACAAAAGCATCTTGCTTTATTCTCTGGGTTTCTATTATAATGTTGCAGTTAGCAGACAAGACAGTGTTTCTATGTCTTAAATAGAATTGAAATCTGCATAGCTATGTAATTTCACACAGTCAATCCACTTTATGATGTCAAAACACTTTTATTTCTGCATGGGAGGCTTTTTACCTTGCATTCATTATTATTGCACCTGTTTCATTAACTGTGGAATCACTGATAGGAGTGCCACATAGAATTCAGAGAGAGATTCTTCATAAACACAGAGAATTTGGGTTTTATTAATTGAGAAATTCTAAATTATTTTAAGACTTGACTTAGACTTAAGGTAATTTTTGTACTACCTGTACCAAAAGCTCATGAAGTAATTTAAAAAAAAAAGAGATGGAAAGATTGAATTCAAGCAAATACATTTTTTTAGTTTCTTTAATTTTGTAACTTTAAAATTTTCTTGATTATGAAAATAAATAATATTTCTTATAAAATTTTTGAAAAAAGAAAACAAGAATAAATAATCTTGTATAACTGCACTAAAGAAAATAACCACCCTTAACTGTTCAACACAAAACTCATTTAGACGTTTTATTTTAAAACATGGAGAATTATGCACTTTGTGTTATTTTTAAATGCTATATTGAACATAAAATGTTTTATACAACATTTTCCAAATTTCTGTAATTATATGCATAATGTAATTTATTTAATCAATTTCTTTATTGTAGAATGTTTAAGACAATTTCTAATTGTTCATGATTCTAAACAATTTTGAAATTAATATTGATATATCTACTGAAAATAACGCTTACTGAGCACTTATTAAATTTCAAACTTTGTGTTTTATTTGAATCATTTAATTTAACCTTCCTAAAGGTCCCAAGAGGTAGGTAATGGAATTGTCCCCATTTTAGGAAAGAAATCACTGAGGCTTAGACCTTTTTTGTCACTTGACTAAGGTATTGCTGCTATTGAGTGTGGGATTTAACCATTGTACTGTCTGACCCCAAAGTCTATGCCCAAAATTACTACAAGCTATTGGCTAGTTAAATACAAGAATGATTTTCCCAAAGGATAAACTTCTATAAATGCAAATGCTGGTTCCAAAATATGCACATTTTAAAGGGTTTTTATATGTTTTGACAAATTAACTGTCGGAAGGACAGTATCAATTTACAGGCCCAACCAAAAGTCTTCAAAATAAAAATATATTTTAGTATAGGCTGCTTTTTTTTAAAAATGGTTTTGTTCTACTTATTAAAGCAAACATAGCAAAATACTTGGGAGAACATAGCCACATGGATAGTGTTACCATTAATAATAATCGCTATTATTATTATTTTTCACCAAGGCAATGAATATTGTGTCTATAAGAAAAAAAAATAACCACAGAAAAATTTAAAGCAGTTCTTGGAAAATGCTAAAAACATTCTCAAAAAGAGATTTTTTACTCCAAAGAGAGACCATTGTATTAAAGAGTCCCCTAAATTACTTAATTAAACCACTTAGTTTTGTCAAAAAGGAAGGGGGGTGGGCAAAAAAAGGACAGTTATGACCCTAGGTTATTGTTATAATCATCACATAGAAGCTGGGTGGACCTTCCTCACAAACCTCAAATTTGGTTTGGATGTCAAGACTGATTACGCCATTCTCACATCAAGAGGGTATGAAAAGATGTATTACTTACATAAGGAGAGCAGGGCAGGTTTGCCAAGCAGGTCCAAAAATGGTGTGAGGGAACAAAGAAAGGAGAGTGCTTTGGGGTTTTATTGTGGTTAGGTGGTGGGTTTGGGAAAGTGATCTCTGCAAGGGCTAGGGCTTTTGCTGTTTGAACTTCCTGCCACTGCCAAGATACTGGACAAAAGAGGAGGAGGAAGAAATGGTGTTTGAAAATTGTAAGCAGACAAGTATCAAAAATAGTCAGGGTGCACAGGTAGTTCAGTGGTTAGAATGCCTGCCTTCCATGTGGCAGCCCCAGGTTCGATTCCTGGACCAGGCACTCCCCCCACCCCATCCCCCAAAAACAGTCAAACCCCAAATAGTCAAAATTGAAAAAAACAAAAACTTGGACTCACACTCCCAATTTGAAAACTTATTACAAAGCAGTAAACAAAACAGCATGGTACTGGCACAAGGACAGATATACAGACCAAAGGAATTGAATTGAATAGAGTTTAGAAATAACACCCAACATATATGGCCAATTGATATTTGACGAGGGTGCCAAGTCTGCTCAATGAGGAAAGATTAGATTCTTCAACAAATGGGACTGGGAAACTGGATATCCATGTGCAAAAAAAAAAATGAAGGTGAACCCCTACCTCATGCCACACACAAAATTTAACTCAAAATTGATCAAAGCCCTAAATATAGGGACCAAGGTAATAAAACTTCTAGAAGAAAACATAGAGGATCATCTTTAGGATCTTTTGTTAGGCAATAGTTCCTTAGACTTTACCTAAAGCATGAGCAATAAAAGAAAAATAGATAAGTAGGACTTCATCAAAATGAAAAACTTTTGTACATCAAAAGAATTCATCATGAAAGTAAAAAGACAACTTACAGAATGGGGTGAAATATTTAGAAACCATATATCTGATGAAGGTTTAAAAGCAGAATATATAAAGAAATTCTACAAATCAGTGCAAAAAATCCCAGCTCAATTTAAAAATGGGCATATGACTTGCATAGACATTCTCCAAAAAAAGATAAACAAATGACCAATAAACAAATGGAAGAATGCTTAACATCATTAGCCATTAGGGAAATGCAAATCAAAACACATCAAGAAATCATTTCACAGCCCACTAAAATGGCTATTTAAAAAATGGAAAGTTACAAGTATTGGAGACATGCAGAGAAATAGGAATACTCAATCACTGTTGAATGCAAGATGGTGCAGCCACTGTGGAAAACAGTTTAGTGATTCCTTAGAAAGTTATTTACAGACTTACCATATAACCCATAAATCCCACTTCTAAGAATACAATCAAGAGAATTGAAAGCAGGGACTCAGATATTTGCACACTAATATTCATAGTGACATTATTCCCAATTGCCAAAAGATGGGTGGATCAACAGAATATGGCATATACATACAATGGAATACTATTCAGCAGTGAGAAGGAATGAAGTTCTGATACAGTATACTTGATTGCCTGGGGTCTGGTCCCTATGGGCTTTAGTCAATGACTTCTTTTTAATGATTTCTTTTTCTGTAGTAGCTCAACCAACCCTTTGGACTCAATCTGTTTTCTGCTTTTTAAGATTTGAAAACACTTATCATTGAATCAGTGTAATCCTGCTTAATCATCTTATTTCTAAGATAGAAAGACTGAGTCAAGGCTAATATTCATAATTCAAACTCTCAAAGCTGTTAAAATTTCGAATCCTTTTGGAAGTGTGTTCATGTTCTTCTGCAGTTTAGAAATATCCTTCTACTTTTTATGCTCAAACTTAGTATGAAATGACCAGTCTTAGGTATAATAGAAAGGAGGTGTTAGCTCTAGGTATGCTTTTTTGAACATTTATTATGTGCCTGAAATTTAAAAAAAAATAGAATTTGAATACTACATATTCATAACGATTTAACAGGTATATGTTTAAGCTCGATAAGAGACCCTCAGACAGTTCAGGGAGAGATAAGTATGCTCTGCAAGGAAATAGCTTTCTTATTGGGCAAGTTTTACTGGTTTGATTAAGGGATTTGTTTTCTTCAAAAACTTTATGACTTGAACTCTAGTGAATTTTGTGGACTTCAAAAGATATTGGGTCCAGGCGGGCCGCGGTGGCTCAGCGGGCAAAGTGCTTGCCTGCTATGCCGGAGGACCTCGGTTCGATTCCCGGCCCCAGCCCATGTAACAAAAACGGAGAAACAGAATACAATAAAACAAGAAAATGTTTAAAGATGTTTCCCTTTCTTCCTTCCTTCCTTCCTTCTATCCTTCCTTCCTTCTCTCTGTCTTTCCTTAAAAAAAAAAAAAAAAAAAAAAGATATTGGGTCCAGAAGAAGCGTGAAGTTAATCATAGATCAGGTACTTTTGCAGCCATCTCCCATCTTGGTAGCATCATATAAAAATTTGTATCAAATTGTTCTAGATGTTTCACAAAGCAGGTTATGGATGTTACCTATGCTATTGAATATGTATCAATTTAAGAGGTAATGGTTATTCAGAATGAGGAAAAGGCATGCAGATAGAGAGTCAGAAATGTGGTTATTGGATAGATTATGGGTCTTCAATAGTTGGGACTTCTGTTGAAACGTGAGTGTAATGGAAGTGAAAACTAATATTGTACAATAGGCACTGTGTGAAATAACAGATATCATCTTAATTCTTCCTCATAATAAATCCAGAGGTGGACTCTGTTATTCTAATTTTATGAGTGAACAAATTAGTTTAAGAAGTTTAAATTCTTTGCCAAAATGCATGTAGACCATTTTTGCTAGAGCATGAACTTACATTCAGGTGTGTCTGACTGGAGTCTGTAGTCTTAACCATTATGTTTTATTACTCTTTGAAAGAAAGGATTTCTCAAAGTATTATCCAGGGTTCTCTAGTAGATTTATAGGATCCTCTAATAGTCTAGAATATGACTGTAAAAATCGTGTCCTCTCTTGAGGACTTGTTTTGAGGTTAAAAATGGTGATATTTCATAGACATAATTTTTGTATACTGCTAAAATGTCCTAATCTACAAAGTTAAAATTATTCAGCACTTAAAAACCATAATAAGTATGGTTTCATAAAGTTTCTAGAGACTATATTCTATTACAAAGAGGAGCTGTTCATTTTTGCACAATTTATAATTGATAGGAATAGTATTTGAACCAAGATGTCCCTTTGGTTCAAAGACCTGAATATACTGAGAGTATAGCCTTCCAGTGCCTTCTTTCTTGAGCTCATCTGATGATTCCATAGAACCAAAGGTTCTTTACTAGAACTGACACAAAAACTCAACTGTTTCCCATAGTCTGGGGTATTACCGAGGGTTCCCTGAACCATTAGATTCCAGGAGGAGAGGCAGAAGGAATTTTGAATATTGGACCTCACTTATTCCGACAGTTGTTTTTAAGTTTCAATTTTCTACAAGAATGTTTTAAAAAATAATTTTCATTTGCCTCTTTGACAATTTTATTGTTCATAAAATAGAAGAAGCAATTTTAGGAATTAATTCAGGAATTAATTCTGATGAAGATACACAACTAATCAGTAATGTGAAAAATGATATGAGCCTTGGGACAAAGTGACCAAGTCACACGAATTTCATGATAATTAAGGAAAAATAAACACTGAGAATAGCTGCTTATTCTAAACATTAGCAAATAAGATCACAAAACCACAGCCAAAACACATCAAAGCAAGAACAATGTGTGCAGTAATTGAAAAAGTTGATTTGATTCATGAGAGATAGGTAGTTATTCAGACAATAATTTTTTTAAACTTTTTTATTGTCTAGTATAACATATATAGAAAGCAAAGAAATAAAAAAGCAATAGTTTTCAAAGTACTCTTCAACAAGTAGTTACAGGACAGATCCCAGAGTTTGTCATGGGCTCCCATATGATCCTCTCAGATTTTCTTTCTAGCTGCTCCAGAATATAGGAGGCTAGAAGGCTTAAATATTTTTTATCATCATAATCAATGTTTTTTCCTTCTTTTTTTGTGAAAAATAACTTATATATGAAAAAGCAATAAATTTCAAAGCACAACACTACAATTAGTTGTAGAACATATTTCAGAGTTTGACATGGGTTACATTTCCATGAATTTAAGTTTTTACTTCTAGCAGCCCTAAGATATTGAAGACTAAAAGAGATATTAATTTAATGGTTCAGCATTCATGTTCATTTGTTAAATCCTATCTTCACTGTATAACTGCACCATCACCTTTGATATTTCCATCCCTCTTTTTAGGGGTGTTTGGGCTATGGTCATTCTAAATGACCCTTCCAATATGAAGGGTCTGTCACTAATATGGAGTAGGGAGAAAGGACTATCTGATGTTCTAGAGAGGCTGGACCCTCTAGGTTTCAGGACTTATCTAGACCAGGGACCCATCTGGAGGTTGTAAGTTTCTGGAAAGTTACTCTAGTGCATGGAACCCTTGTGGAATCTTACATACTGCCCCAGGTGTTCTCTAGGATTGGCTAGAATGGTCCTGGTCGGGGTTTGACAAGTTATGATAGGTAGCAGTGTCTAACTGAAGCTTGCATAAGAGCAACCTCCAAAGTAGCCTCTTGACTTGATTTGAACTCTCTTTGCCACTGATACTGTGTTAGTTCTGCTTCTTTTCCCACTTTTGGTCAGGATGGAATTGTTGATCCCACAGTGAACTCTCTCTGCCACTGATACTGTATGAGTTACACTTCTTTCCCCCTTTTTGGTCAGGATGGAATTGTTGATCCCACAGTGCCAGGGCAAGATTCATCCCTGGGAGTCACCTCCCACATTGCCAGGGAGACTTTCACCCCTGGATTAGACATGTACTTGGACATGAACCCAAAGAAGAAGAAAAGGGTATATTATATAAAGAAAACCGCCGTGTGTATTTCCTTTTTAAGAAGTGCTTAGATCAGTGTTGATAAGAACTGTCTAAAGCATTTTCAGGTTGTTTTATAGGCCAGAAGTAGATAGGCTAAGTACATTCTTATGGGCCAACCTAAGAATCTAGCTCCTCTTTTTAAGATTAGAATTCAGAATGTATCTTTTCCTAATCATAGGACTAATTGAATAAAGAAGTTTAGTAGCAAAACATATTTTTAATTTTGAGTGCTCATGTGGTATGTATATACATATAACTTCTGAACATCTATGAGGATAACTGATTACATGTGCTAATTCCATAATGATGTAATTCTATAAATATTTAGCACCTATCTGCCTGACACATGCTAGACTGAGTCAATTCAAAGACGAGTAAGCCGTGATTTCAATAGGGTTATTTCAATAGGGTTATTTTATAAGCATATAAAACTAGAGATATTTTGAGAGTGAAATTATAAAAAAATAAAAATAAGTAATTGGCTGAAGTATGAAAGCAAAAGCCAGATTCATTTATTTATTTATCCAATTAACCATGTACTGGATACCTATTGTATGCCAGCGTCTGTTTTAAGCACTGGGAATACTGTAGGACATAAAAGAGATGAGGTTTCTTACCTCATGGAACTTTACATTATACAGGGTGAGAGACAAACCCATAAATCAAAATATATCACATAATTATAATAGCTATTCAGAATATAAAATGAATGATGTGACAGAGAGCAGGTATTTTGGAGTGCATGCTCAAAGAGTTTTAGAGAAAGTGTTGGTGTAGCTAAGCTAGCAGAGTGAAGGAGATTTGGAAGCAGAGAGTTTCAGGCTGAGAGAATGGTCAGTGAAATGCCCTCCTTTGAAAATTAATTGCATATTCCAGGACTCTAAAGGAAACCACCAAGACTGAGGTGTAGTGAGCAATAGGGAGAAAGTGAGAAGGTGAGGTTGGAGACACATGTAGGCCGAAATCACCAAGGCCAGGAAAAGGAGTTTGGATTTAATTCTAAGCACTGTGTAAAGCTACATAGACTCATAAATTGGAGGAATTTAATCAGGGAAATGATATGTTCTAATTTATGCTGTAATGAGATCACTCTGGCTGCCACATAGAGAGTGGATTTGAGGAGCTGGTGTGAAGTAGAAGCAGTTATTGTAAGTATTAAGCCAAAGAGGAATAAAACATCCATGTCTAGACAAGGTAGACACTTAGTTCACTACTTCCCTTCTAAATAGTCAGGGAGGGTTCTGTAGATGAGCTGTAAGCAGAGATGTCTATTTGTTCAAGAAGTTTTATTTAACACTGCTTTATTGATAGCCCTGACAATACACTATGAAAACATGAAGAACATGTGGCAAGCATTTTGTCTTTAAGGGATTTACACAACCCCAGAAGACAAATGTCATTTGAACACATAATCCTGGGAAACATGGAGAAATCTGAAGATAAGAATTCTCCTCCAGAGAGGTAACCAAGGGAATGGCTGGGCCATTACTTGAACGATGGAAGGAAGGGAGTTTGGAGGAATGATAGTGATGAAACAGTGTTTTCCCTTAGTGTGGGGCACAGATTCCTAGATGGTCTGGAGTGACTAGAGCAGCTGAGGCAGAGAGGTTAGGAAATCATGGCATCCTAATGCAGGAGCTCGGCATGGAGATTAGACTCTGGTATGGTAGGCAAGTACAGGAGAGCCATCATCAGGCATTGCCATTTTAGAAAGTGTGCTCTGCCTCCAGAGCTGACTGGAGAAGGACTTTTCTGTAGTGAGGTCTACTAAGAGGAAGTTTACCACAATCAGTGTATCAGCTGGCATCTTTTAATGCTGTGCCTGTGAGGGTGAAGTACAGGGACTGAAAAGCTATGGGTACCAGCAGCTGATTGATTATTTGCTAATAAATGTTTCCCCTTTCTTGAATTTTTGAAAAAAATTATTCATTTAAATATGCCCAGCAACTTTTTTTATCATCAGCAGCATGTACTTTATAGCTGAAGAAAAAACATGAATGAATTATTGTCAGAGGTGGTTGTCACTTTTAGGTATTTGAAAGTGACTATTTAGGGTGGTGTAAAAATGCACAACCCTTTTATACATTTTCAAAGCACTCACAGGTCATTGTGATCCTCAGAATAATCCACAAGATAAAATGAAAGTCATCCCCATTCTATGGCTGAGGAGAACCAGCTCCAGAAAATTTGTCTTCCAAATCAGTGGTTGACAGAATAGGTACTAGGCTCTTGTTCTATTTCCAAAATATGTTAGAGGTGCATATAAACTGTCACAAGTGTGAACAGTATGTCACGTGTCCACATGTGAAATGTGGTAAATTACATTTATAATTCTCATGATTGTATACCACTTGGCAATACACAAAGCTTAACAAAGTGTTTGATAAGTATAATATTTTCTCTATCTCTTATTTTCCACTAAACATTGATATCTAATTTTTACATAGTTTGGTGAATTTGTTTTATTCCGTAGTTAAAATCGCTCCGTTAGTTTACTTTTATCTCTTTTTATAAAAGGCAGGATTTCATTAAATCCTTCGGAGAGAGCTCAGGTAAGACTGTGCTTTTCTTTGTTGTAACAAACCATGACTCTAGATGATAGTTGTAAATGTCTGTTATATCCTCTCTGTGTTTGAAATGCAGCCTATGTCATCACCATTCAGTTGGTAGATATTTTAAGCTATAAAGAGGCCACCATGGTGTTACAGGATTGGGATTAGCATGTGCTATGGTGCAGTGTAATAAAAAAGCCAGGCGTGATATAATAAAACATATAACTTGTATGTGATATTGTTTGTGGTAACTCAGATTTATTACCATCGTAAGTATGGTCTATATAGAGGACTGACGCAATATATTTTTCTTAACTAAATGTATTATTCATTCAACAAATATTTACCACATATCTTCTATGTATTAAGATCTAGGACACACAGGGTCCTTGTTCTCAGTGAGGTTCCACTTAAATGGGTGCAGATATAGAACTAATGAATGATCATAGGGAGAAATGAAATAAAGAAGTGTAAGACAGTCAATGTACTCTAGATTGGCTGGTGGCTCTGGCATTTGAGTCAGAAAGGATGAGATGGAACTCATTATGTGAAGAGATGAAGGTAGATCATTCTAGGCTGGGAGTGTGTTCTTTTGGTTAGATTTTCTAGTTAATAGAAAGTTAAGCACAAAAGGGGGGGCAGTTTGGTTCTTGATATTATATTTTTGCTTCCTCCTTTCCTGATTTGATTTGTAAATTCTTGTATTTAAAAATTCAAAATGTAGGACTAAATCCTCTTGGAAATGTTATTTGAGAGCAAACAGACAACTCACAGATGCTTTCTAGGATTAGAAAAAATAGCAAATGAAAGATGATTCTTCCAAGTACAAGTTAGATACCACTCAGAGAACAGACAGGGAAGCCTGAGATGAAGCTGGATTTGAATCTAACTTGGAGCCCTGCATTTGCTTCTGAGTTCTTTATGATGCAGAGCAGGAATCTGTGTTTATTAGATTGTGAAATAGATGGGCTATAGGCATAGTTCTGCACCCTAAACAATGAGTGCTGAAGCTTGCCCCAAACTGATTTCCTATATGATGGGAGTCAATTTACATTTCCCAACATGCTCCTCATTGAAATCTTTCCGCTCTCTTTACAGGGTGGCTCCTCATGAGACATTCAAACTCCTTCTCTCTTCATTTCTTGGCCCTACTGCTATGCAGCCATCCTCTTCTGCCTTCATTCCCTCGGTTTCATAGCCCCTATATCTCCAGAGAGCAGTTCTCCTGTGGGCTTTAATAGTTGAAGATGCAACAGGAATATGTTTCCACATCCCACAGAAACCCAGGGGAAAATACACGCACCCTAGGCATCCACGTAGGAGGATGTAGGAATGCTGCTGCTCTGTTTTGCCTTCATCATAAACTTGCTGAAAACAATCACTACCACACAGAACACAAATCTCAAGAGGCTCAGCTTGACTTTATAAATGTGAAAATACAAAAGAGAAAAAATAAAGTGCTAGTGGGGTCCTTTTAAAACCGAATTTTCTCAGCGTTCAAATTTGCAACATCAGTCATGGGAAACTATTGAAATCACTGAATTTTTGTCATGCTTATGTATTTCTTTTTTCTTCATAAACCAGTTTCTTGCTTATTTGTTATTAAAAGAAAACAGCAACTATAGAACAGTGATTTTTTTTTTTCTATTATTAAGTGGAGAGGGAAAGATAGCTTGGGCACTTGAACTGTGCTCTCAGACCTACTGAGGTATGGATTCCTTGAGATAACAAGGCATTTCCCTCCAAGCCAAATGCTCTTCTGGGCCTTTCCGCCTAATCAGTTATGGTGTCTAGCACTGGGAAGGGCAAAACTCTAGTGCCAGTCTACAAAGGAATCCATCTATACTGGGTTTTTATGCCCATCCCCTTTGGAGATGAGCACAGCAGGAATTGCAAGTGGTGCAGACATCTGCTGTAACTGGGTGATTGAAATAATAGCCAGTGGGTTAAATACGGGGGAGTGGGCTTCTCTGGCATTTAAAGTACCACAGACTGGTTCCCAAATCTTAGGACTAAACTACACCCAGGTATAGAGCATCAAATCACACTCAGACCCTGGCATTTTATTTATTATAGAAACAACTAAACCCTATTGCAGTATATTCAATCCTGGAAAACTTGCAATAAATGCTTTTGCTGGGGTTCCGTTTCTTTATTTTGAAGAAATGTCAGGAATCAGCGTCCACTTTGGTTGTGCTTTCAAAACTCAGTAATTGTATCCAAAATGTGGAGGCATTTTCTTCACTCAGGAGGCATGGATCGGACAAAAGGCTTTGGGGTTGTGATGTTGAGGGGTAAATTCAATTAAAAATTTAATCCAAATGAAAATTAGTTATCAATTCTCTATTTTTATCAGCCAGGTAAGGTCATCTTGATAGTTGGTATCACGTAAGAATATTTTTACGTAATATAGTCAATAGATTCTTTTCACTTAAGATATTAAGCCCTTTGCCCTGTGTTCTTTAGCTTACATTTTTTCACAAAATAGAAACATGTTCTTTAAAATAAATTAATAATATTATGAAACCCAGAATAACAAGGATGTTTTCTTTTTCATCTATGAAAATATATTATGATATTACTTATGAATTACTTTTATGGATTGTTCAGTGGTAGGTTGAGTGACTCCTTTAGCTAAACCTATAATTCTGACTGTTAAGAAATTTTTTGAATATTCAAAATGTATAGAAACTACATTTCCCACCTAAAAAAGATGGTGGTTGAAGGTAATACAATTTTGGTGGAGACAAAAAAATGAATTATTATGAATATAATTTTAAAAATATGTTAGTGTATTAGTTTTTTTTTTTTATATTTTTTGTTTTTAATGGATAAACTGAGATTTGTGGAAGCAAGCCTCATTTCTAAAATCAATGAATCTCAGCCTTGGCTCCATATTAGAATCATTTGAAGCACTTTTAAAAATCCATATGGCCAGAACATGTCCTTGACAATTAAGCAGAATCTTTGCAATCAAGATGCTACATCAGCAATTTTGAAAGCTCCAGAGTATTTCAATAAGCAACTATAATCGTAAACCACTGATTTAGAGCAGCAGTTCTCAACCCTTGCTGCACACTGCAATCACCCAAGTAACTTAAACTCTGATGCTGGGTCCTAACTTGCAGATTCTCTGATTCAGTTGGTCTAAGCAGAGGTAGATTGTTCAGGTCTGGAATGTTTTCAGGCATTATTTCCTAATATAGTTTTTCTTCTACTTTTTCTTCTGTTTCTGGGACACTTATTGTACACATGTTGCTATGTTTAATGGAATCCCACAGGTCTCTGATGCTCTGTTAATAAAATTTCTTATTTTTCTTCTGTTTATCAGACAGCATACTCTCTATTGATCTATCTTAAAATTCCCTGATTCTTTTGTCTGCCAGCCCAAATTTGCAGTTGACCCCCCTCTAAAGAAATTTCATTTCAATTATTGTACTTTACAAATCCGGAATTTCTTATATAATTCCTATCTTTTTACAGATATTTTCCATTTAGTGAATCATAATCATACTTTCTATTAATTATTTAAATATCATTTCTTTTAGTTCTTTGAACTTATTTATAATAGCTTTTTTGAAGTATTTGTCTATTAATTCTAACATCTCAGCCCTCACAGACACAGATTCTTTGACTGCTTTTTTTTTCTATGTGTAAACCACATGTTTGTTTGCATGTCTTACAATTTTTGATTGAGAACTGGATATATTAGATAATAAATTGTAGTAACTATGTATTATGTTACCTCCAGGGATGGTTGTGTTTGGTTGTTGCTGTTCCTGCTGGTGATGGTGGTATTTTATGTTTGTTTGATTGTTTATTTAATGGCTTCTTTGGGCAAGTTCTGTACAATTGGTCTCCTCTACAGTGTATGATCATGGATGTCTCTACCCATTTTTAAAAATATTCTTATTCATTTATTTGTTTTTTTTTCTTCATTTTGTTTTTTAAGCCTGGCTTCTTAGGGCTTCCTTTCTGGGTCAGCAAAGCTGAAAAGTTAGTCAATGTTTGGGCAGTGGTTGTACTCATACATCTGTTTTTTATTATTATTAGAGAAGTTGTAGGCTTATAGTATAATCATGAATGAAATACAAGATGTTATGTACCACCTGACTAGCAGTATCTGGTATTGATGTTAAGCGTTTATTATAGTTTATGATATCGCATTTTTATAATTGCACCATTAATTAAAGACCAAGATTGAAATTAGGGTTCATTACATACTGTAATTCCATGGATTTTTATTTTACTTTTGTTCTGTTACATATATACAATCTAACATTTCCCTTTTAGTCACATATGATTAAGTATATTATATGTATTTAATCATATATATATATATATATATATATAATTCAGTGCTGTTAATTGCATTCAAAATGTCGTGCTACCATCACCACCATTAATTACCAAAACATTTCCATCATTCTAAATAGGAATGCTGTATATTATAAGCCATAATTTCCCATTCCCTATCTCTCTCCCATCCCCTGGCAACTTATAGTCTAGTTTCCAATTCAATGGGTTTGCATATTCTAATAGTTTCAAAACAAGGAGATCATACAATGTTTGTCCTTTAGTATTTGGCTTATTTCACTCAAGATGATGCCTTCAGGGTTCATTGTGCTGTTGCATGTTTTGGGACTTCATTTCTTTTTACAGCTGAATAATATTCCATTGCATGTAAATACCACATTTTGTTTATTCATTCATCAGTTCATGGACACTTAGGTTGCGTCTATCTTTTGGCAATTGTAAGTAACGGCACTATAAACATCAGTGTGCAAACACCTGTTGAGTCCGTGCTTTCAAACGTTTTGGGTATGTGCCTAGTACTGGGATTTCCAGATATATGGTAGTTCTATAGTTAGCTTTCTAAGAAACCACCACACTGTCTTCCACAGCAGCTGCGCTATTTTACATCGCCACCAGTAATGAATGAGTGTATTTATTTCTCCTTATCCTCTCCAACACTTGTTTTCTATTTTTAAAATAGCAACCATTATAGTGGATGTGAAATGATATCTCATTGTGGTTTTGATTTGGACTTCCCTGATGGCTAATGATATTGAGTATCTTTTCATAAGCTTTTTCTCCATTTGTAGATCTTCTTTGGAGAGATGTTTATTTAAGTTTTTTGCCCATATTTTAAATTAGATTGTTTGTCTTTTGTTGTTAAGTTGAAGGATTTTATTTTATTCTGGATATTAATCCTTGATCAGATATATGGTTTCAAATATTTCTTCCATTGGGTAGGTTTTCCTTTTTCATGATGAAGTTCTTTGAGGCATAAAGGTTTTTAATTTTGATGAGGCCCCATTTGTTTATATTTTTGTTTTATTGCTTGTACTAAGGTTGTAAAGTCCAGGAAACCATTGCTTAGCACAAGATTCTAAATATGCTTCCTTAATTCTCTTCTAGGATTTTGATAGTTCTAACTCTTATATTAAGAGCAGGGGTATCCTGCATGGAAGGCAAGCATTCTACCACTGAACCACCTGTGCAGCCCCTTGATAAATTTTGAATTTAATTTTTTAATAAGGTGTGAGGTAGGGAGCCTCCTTTTTTCTCAAATGGTGATCCAGTTTTCCCAGTACCATCACCATTTGTTGAAGAGACTATTCTTTCCCAATTGAGAGACCTTTGCTACCTTGTCAAAGATCAGGTGGTCATAAATGTGATGGTTGATTTTTGTGCTCTCAATTCTATTTCATTGGTCTATATGTCTGTCCTTGTGCCAGTACCATACTGTTTTGATTATTGTGGCTTTGTAATAAGTTTTAAGATGATGAACTGTGAATCCTCCAACTTCATTCTTTCTTTTCAAGATGACTTTAGCTATTCGGGGCCCCTTGCTTTTTCATATATATATTTTTTTAATTAATTAAAAAATTAACTAACACAACATTTAGAAATCATTCCATTCTACATATACAATCAGTAATTCCCAATATCATCACATAGATGCATATTCATCATTTCTTAGTACATTTGCATCGATTTAGAAAAAGAAATAAAAAGACAACAGAAAAAGAAATAAAACGATAATAGAGAGAAAGAAATAAAAAAGAAAAAAAAACTATACCTCAGATGCAGCTTCATTCAGTGTTTTAACATAATTACATTACAATTAAGTAGTATTGTGCTGTCCATTTCTGAGTTTTTGTATCCATCCCTGTTGCACAATCTGTATCCCTTCAGCTCCAATTACCCATTATCTTACCCTATTTCTATCTCCTGATGGTCTCTGTTACCAATGACATATTCCAAGTTTATTCTCTAATTTCGGTTCATATCAGTGGGACCATACAGTATTTGTCCTTTAGTTTTTGGCTAGTCTCACTCAGCATAATGTTCTCTAGGTCCATCCATGTTATTACATGCTTCATAAGTTTATTCTGTCTTAAAGCTGCATAATATTCCATTGTATGTATATACCACAGTTTGTTTAACCACTCGTCTGTTGATGGACATTTTGGCTGTTTCCATCTCTTTGCAATTGTAAATAATGCTGCTATAAACATTGGTGTGCAAATGTCCGTTTGTGTCTTTGCCCTTAAGTCCTTTGAGTATATTCCCAGCAATGGTATTGCTGGGTCGTATGGCAATTCTATATTCAGCTTTTTGAGGAACCTCCAAATGGCCTTCCACAGTGGTTGTACCATTTGACATTCCCACCAACAGTGGATAAGTGTGCCTCTTTCTCCACATCCTCTCCAGCACTTGTCATTTTCTGTTTTGTTGATAATGGCCATTCTGGTGGGTGTGAGATGATATCTCATTGTGGTTTTGATTTGCATTTCTCTAATGGCCAGGGATGTTGAGCATCTCTTCATGTGCCTTTTGGCCCTTTGTAGTTCCTCTTCTGAGAGGTGTCTGTTCAAGTCTTTTTCCCATTTTGTAATTGGATTGGCTGTCTTTTTGTTGTTGAGTTGAACAATCTCTTTATAAATTCTGGATACTAGACCTTTATCTGATATGTCGTTTCCAAATATTGTCCCCTGTTGTGTAGGTTGTCTTTCTACTTTCTTGATGAAGTTCTTTGATGCACAAAAGTGTTTAATTTTGAGGAGCTCCCGTTTATTTCTTTCTTTCTTCAGTGCTCTTGCTTTAGGTTTAAGGTCCATAAAACCACCTCCAGTTATAAGATTCATAAGATATCTCCCTACATTTTCCTCTAACTGTTTTATGGTCTTAGACCTAATGTTTAGATCTTTGATCCATTTTCAGTTAACTTTTGTATAGGGTGTGAGATATGGGTCCTCTTTCATCCTTTTGCATATAGATATCCAGTTCTCTAGGCACCATTTATTGAAGAGACTGTTCTGTCCCAGGTGAGTTGGCTTGACTGCCTTATCAAAGATCAAATGTCCATAGATGAGAGGGTCTATATCTGAGCACTCTACTTGATTCCATTGGTCGATATATCTATCTTTATGCCAGTACCATGCTGTTTTGACCACTGTGGCTTCATAATATGCCTTAAAGTCCAGCAGCGTGAGACCTTCAGCTTCGTTTTTTTTCCTCAAGATACTTTTAGCAATTCAGGGCACCCTGCCCTTCCAGATAAATTTGCTTATTGGTTTTTCTATTTCTGAAAAATAAGTTGTTGGGATTTTGATTGGTATTGCATTGAATCTGTAAATCAATTTAGGTAGGATTGACATCTTAACTATATTTAGTCTTCCAATCCATGAACACGGTATGCCCTTCCATCTATTTAGGTCTTCTGTGATTTCTTTTAGCAGTTTTTTTGTAGTTTTCTTTGTACAGGTCTTTTGTCTCTTTAGTTAAATTTATTCCTAGGTATTTTATTCTTTTAGTTGCAATTGTAAATGGGATTCGTTTCTTGATTTCCCCCTCAGCTTGTTCATTGCTAGTGTATAGAAACACTACAGGTTTTTGAATGTTGATCTTGTAACCTGCTACTTTGCTGTACTCGTTTATTAGCTCTAGTAGTTTTGCTGTGGATTTTTCAGGGTTTTCGACATATAGTATCATATCATCTGCAAACAGTGATAGTTTTACTTCTTCCTTTCCAATTTTGATGCCTTGTATTTCTTTTTCTTGTCTAATTGCTCTGGCTAGAACCTCCAACACGATGTTGAAAAACAGTGGTGATAATGGACATCCTTGTCTTGTTCCTGATCTTAGGGGGAAAGTTTTCAATTTTTCCCCATTGAGGATGATATTAGCTGTGGGTTTTTCATATATTCTCTCTATCATTTTAAGGAAGTTCCCTTGTATTGCTATGTTTTGAAGTGTTTTCAACAGAAAGGATGCTGAATCTTGTCAAATGCCTTTTCTGCATCAATTGAGATGATCATGTGATTTTCCTGCTTTGATTTGTTGATATGGTGTATTACATTAATTGATTTTCTTATGTTGAACCATCCTTGCATACCTGGGATGAATCCTACTTGGTCATGATGTATAATTCTTTTAATGTGTTGTTGGATTCGATTTGCTAGAATTTTATTGAGGATTTTTGCATCTATATTTATTAGAGAGATTGGTCTGTAGTTTTCTTTTTTTGTAATATCTTTGTCTGGTTTTGGTATGAGGGTGATGTTGGCTTCATAGAATGAATTAGGTAGCTTTCCCTCCACTTCAATTTTTTTGAAGAGTTTGAGCAGAGTTGGTACTAATTCTTTCTGGATTGTTTGGTAGAATTCACATGTGAAGCCGCCTGGTCCTGGACTTTTCTTTTTTGGAAGCTTTTGAACGATTGATTCAATTTCTTTACTTGTGATTGGTTTGTTGAGGTCATCTATTTCTTCTTGAGTCAAAGGTGGTTGTTCATGTCTTTCCAGGAACCTGTCCATTTCATCTAAATTGTTGTATTTATTAGTGTAAAGTTGTTCATAGTATCCTGTTATTGCCTCCTTTATTTCTGTGAGGTCAGTAGTTATGTCTCCTCTTCCATTTCTGATCTTATTTATTTGCATCCTCTCTCTTCTTCTTTTTGTCAATCTTGCTAAGGGCCCATCAATCTTGTTGATTTTCTCATAGAACCAACTTCTGGTCTTATTGATTTTCTCTATTGTTTTCATGTTCTCAATTTCATTAATTTCTGCTCTAATCTTTATTATTTCTTTCCTTTTGCTTGCTTTGGGGTTAGTTTGCTGTTCTTTCTCCAGTTCTTCCAAGTGGACAGTTAATTCCCGAATTTTTGCCTTTTCTTCTTTTCTGATATAGGCATTTAGGGCAATAAATTTCCCTCTTAGCACTGCCTTTGCTGCGTCCCATAGTTTTTGATATGTTGTGTTTTCATTTTCATTCGCCTCGAGATATTTACTAATTTCTTTTGTAATTTCTTCCTTGACCCACTCGTTGTTTAAGAGTGTGTTGTTGAGCCTCACAAATACGTGGGTATTTGTGAATTTTCTGACACTCTGCCTATTATTGATTTCCAACTTCATTCCTTTATGATCTGAGAAAGTGTTATGTATGATTTCAATCTTTTTAAATTTGTTGAGACTTGTTTTGTGACCCAGCAAATGGTCTATCTTTGAGAATGATCCATGAGCACTTGAGAAAAAGGTGTATCTTGTTGTTGTGGGGTGTAATGTCCTATAAATGTCTGTTAAGTCTAGCTCATTTATTGTAATATTCAAATTCTCTGTTTCTTTATTGATCCTCTGTCTAGATGTTCTGTCCATTGATGAGAATGGGGAATTGAAGTCTCCAACTATTATGGTAGATGTGTCTATTTCCCTTTTCAGTGATTGCAGTGTATTCCTCACGTGTTTTGGGTATTCTTGTTCGGTGCATAAATATTTATGATTGTTATGTCTTCTTGTTATTGTTCCTTTTATTAGTAGATAGTATCCTCTTTGTCTCTTTTTACTGTTTTACATTTGAAGTCTAATTCATTGGATATTAGTATAGCTACTCCTGCTGTTTTCTGGTTGTTATTTGCATGAAATATCTTTTCCCAAGCTTTCACTTTCAACCTATGTTTATCTTTGGGTCTAAGATGTGTTTCCTGTAGACAGCATATAGAAGGATCCTGTGTTTTAATCCATTGTGCCAGTCTATGTCTTTTGATTGGGGAACTCAGTCCATTAAAATTTAGTGTTATTACTGTTTGGGTAATACTTTCCTCTACTATTTTGCCTTTTGTATTACATATATCATATCTGATTTTCCTTTTTTCTACACTCTTCTCCACACCTCTCTCTTCTGTCTTTTCGTATCTGACTCTAGTGCTCCCTTTAGTATTTCTTGCAGAGCTGGTCTCTTGTTCACAAATTCTCTCAGTGACTTTTTGTCTGAGAATGTTTTAATTTCTCCCTCATTTTTGATGGGCAATTTTGCTGGATATAGAATTCTTGGTTGGCAGTTTTTCTCTTTTAGTAATTTAAATATATCATCCCACTGTCTTCTTGCTTCCATGGTTTCTGCTGAGAAATCTACACATAGTCTTATTGGGTTTCCCTTGTATGTGATGGATTGTTTTTCTCTTGCTGCTTTCAAGATCCTCTCTTTCTCTTTGACCTCTGACATTCTAACTAGTAAGTGTCTTGAAGAACGCCTATTTGGGTCTATTCTCTTTGGGGTGCACTGCACTTCTTGGATCTGTAATTTTAGGTCTTTCATAAGAGTTGGGAAATTTTCAGTGATAATTTCTTCCATTAGTTTTTCTCCTCCATTTCCCTTCTCTTCTCCTTCTGGGACACCCACAACACACATATTTGTGCGCTTCATATTATCATTCAATTCCCTGGGCCCCTGCTCAAAGTTTTCCATTCTTTTCCCTATAGTTTCTGTTTCTTTTTGGATTTCAGATGTTCCATCCTCCAGTTCACTAATTCTAACCTCTGTCTCTTGAAATCTACCATTGTAGGTTTCCATTGTTTTTTTCATCTCTTCTACTGTATCTTTCATTCCCATAAGTTCTGTGATTTGTTTTTTCAGACTTTCCATTTCTTCTTTTTGTTCATCCCTTGCCTTCTTCATGTCCTCCCTCAATTTATTGATTTGGTTTTTGAAGAGGTTTTCCATTTCTGTTTGTATATTCAAAATTAGTTGTCTCAGCTCCTGTATCTCATTTGAACTATTGGTTTGTTTCTTTGACTGGGCCATATCTTCAATTTTCCTGGTGTGATTTGTTATTTTTTGCTGGCATCTGGACATTTAATCAGATTTCCCTGAGTGTGAGACCCAGCAGGTTGAAAGACTTTCCTGTAAAGTCTCTGGGCTCTGTTTTTCTTATCCTGCCCAGTATGTGGTGCTTGTCTGTCTGCGGGTCCCACCAGCAAAAGATGTTGTGGCTCATTTAACTTTGGAACGCTCTCCCTGCTGTGTGCATGGTGGAGACAGAGGAAAGGTTGTAGGCTGTTTTTAATGGCTTCAAATTGTGAAGTCCTGGGATCTGAATTCCTTGAGAGACGATTCCATCTGAGATGCATTTCACCCCTCCCGTGGGGAAGGTTTGGTGGTAGAGAGTCCTGAAAGCAGCGTGTTTCTGCATTTGGGGCAGTTGCAATGTGTGTAATCCCGGTGCTGAGTCCAGAGTCGACCAAGCCTCCGTAGAAACAGCCGCAGAAGGCTCTGTTTCGCCCCCTTTCCTCTTTTTCAGTTAGCCCAATAGGCGACTTCTGCCTTGATCAGTTTCGCCTGAGCTGAGGGCCTATTTTTAGTAGTCAAAATTTGTTTATTAATGCCACTATTGGTGTTTGGTTGGACTCAGTCCCTGCTACTTTTGGAGACTGTTTCCATTCCCTCCAGGAAGCCGCCTGTGGGGGAGGGGCGCTGGTTGCCAAGTGCCGCGGCTTGGGGAACTCACTGATCCGAGCCTCGCATCCAGACCAGGAAGCCACCTGTGGGGGAGGGGCACCGGTCGCCTGCCGCCTCGGCTTGGGGAACTCGCTGATCCGAGACTTGCGGCTGGTCCACGGAGCCGCCCGCCGGCCACCACGGCTTCGGAAACTCACCTCTCCGAGACTCTCCACCGTCTAGGAAGCAGCCCGTGAGGGAGGGGCGCTGGCCGCCAGCTGCTGCCGCAGCCTGGGAAAGCATGCGCCGTTCGGGGAACTCACCACTGAGGAGTCTCGCAGCCGGTCCAGCCGGTCCAGACTGGGGTACGCTGTGTGTCCGGTCTCTGTCGTGGCTCTGGGAGCTGTTCTGTACTGTTTCTGGTTATTTAGTAGTTGTTCTGGAGGAAGAACTAAGACACGCGCCCCTTACGAAGCCACCATCTTGGCCCGCCTCTCTCCAACCTTCCATAGAAATTTGATGATTGGCTTTTCCATTTCTGCAGAAAATGTTGTTGGAATTCTTTTGGGAATGCATTGAATCTATAAATTGCTTTAGGTAATATTGACATCCTAACAATATTTAATCTTCCAGTCCTTGATCACAGAATATCCTTCCATTAATTTAGGTCTCTTTGATTTATTTAGCAACACTTTTTAGTTTTTCTGTGTGTACGTTCTTTATAACCTTGGTTTTATTTATTTACCTCACTTGATGATGGAATATAATTCTTTTAAGATATTATTCAATTTGGTTTGCTAGTATATTGTTGAGGATTTTTACATCTATATTCAAAAGAGATATTGGTCTTCAGTTATCTTTGCTTTTGGTATTGTCATACAACTTTGTTATGAGGGTGATGTTGGCCTTTTAGAATGAGCTAGGAAGTGTACTGTCCTCTTCAATATTTTGGAAGAGTTTGAGCAGAAATGGAGTTAGGTCTTTTTGGAATGTTTGGGAGAATTTCCCTGTGAAACCATCTCATCTGGGTTCTTTTTGTTGGGGTATTTTTGGTTACTGATTCCATTTCTTTACTAGTAGTTGCTTTGTTGAGATCTTTAATTTCTTCTTGAGTCAATGTAGGTAGTTTGTGTGTTTCTAAGAATTTGTCATTTCATGTAGGTTTTCTAATTTATGAGCATATTGTTTTTCATATATCTACTTTAGTCCTTTTTATTTCAGTGGGGCCAGTAGTAATGCCATCTTCATTTCTACTATTCGCTATTTGTATTTTCTCTTTTTTTATGTTTCAGTCTAGCTAGAGGTTTGTTGATTTTCTTGATCTTTTCAAAGAACCAACTTTTGGTTTTGTTGATTCTCTCTATTATGTTTTTTGTTTCCTCTTTCATTTATCTCTGTTCTAATCTTTGCTATTTCCTTTCTTCTGCTTGTTTTGGGTTTAGTTTGTTCTTTTTCTAGTTCTTCCAGTTTTGAGTTTAGGTCTCTGATTTGAAGTCCTTTTCCCTTTGTACGTAAACATTTAGGGCTATAAATTTCCCTGTCATCACTGCTTTCACTATATCCAATAATTTTTGGTATGTTGTATTTTCATTTTAATTAACCTCAAGGCATTCCCTAATTTCACTCCTGATTTCCTCTTTAACACATTGGTTGTTTAATATGATATTGTTAAATTTCTCTATATATGTGAATTTTCCCTTTCTTTCTCCTTTTTCAATGTCCAATGTCATTTTATTCTTGTGTGGGAATATATATTTTATTTCAATATTTTAAAAAAAATTGATTGAGACTTGTTTGTGATCCAACATAAGGTCTGTACTGGAAAAAGATCTGCGTGGACTTGATAAGAAAGTCTATTTTTGTTTTTGCTGAGTATGATTTTCTATATATGTACATTACATTTGTTGGTTTAGTGTATCATTCAAGTCCTGTGCTTCCTTATCATCTTCTGACTAGTTTTCCCAATCACTATCGAGAGTAGCATTTTAAATCTTCTACAATTGATATTGTGTTTATACATCTTGACCCAATAAGTCTTCTAGACTTTTCTTAGGGGATCTGTGTGTACACAATTTATGTCTTTCCAAGCTTTCACTTCCTGCTTGCATAGGGCTTCATATTCAGCCAGGGATTAGTAGATAAATGGGATCCTTCTCTGACTTTCCTGAACTTCCACGTAGCTTTACACTTTTTGGAATATCTGGAAAAGAGGAATTACCTCTTTTTGGAATATCTGGAAACTTAGTATGTCCCACTATGGCTGTATCATTTCCCATATCCCATGATACACTTTTGGCTGGTTTCTTACTTGCTCCAAGTAGTATCACAGCCTCAGGCAGTCACAATATTTGAATTCCTTTGTTGCTTGCCAACAGGATTGTGATTGTTTTTATTTTCAACAAGGTATCTGGGCATCTTTTCTACAGAACTAGAAAAGAATAGAAAGTACAAGGTATCTGGTCATTTTGACCCACTGAAATGACAGAGTAAGGACTTCTAGATATTTGATTTTTCATAAAAGCAATAAGAACACTGAAAATAATTCTCAAGATCAACTTTTTCAGAACTCTGGAAATTGACCAATGGCTTGAAACAGTCCAAGGAGTATTTATTTATCAAAAGTGGCTTAATCTCAGAAAGGACAGTGAACTTTGTGGTCTTTTAACTTGCCCTATTCCTATCCCTCTTTCCTCAACAACATAGCAGTCTTGAAAATTCACAGTCTCATAAATATGGCATCTGTGAAAACTATGGACTGAGTTTTCACTGGATTGAGCAAAAGTGCTTTGGAGTGTCACACACACACACACACACACACACACACACTTTTGACTTTTCTGGCAATTCCATGGAATCCTCCACATGGCTGTTCTTTATTTGATATGACTCAGAATTCATTCACTGTCAACAGCTTTTATCCTGGGGAATTCATAGAAAATAATAGGTGATCACTGTTTAGCACTGCAGTTGCCTAATATGGGGATAACAGTTGGTGAAAACAAGAATCTGACTGAAAAGACTTAAAAGGAAAAGCTGGAAAATGGGACATCCATAGAAGACTTTGAAAAAAATCTAACATATTTCTGGGAATCTATAGAACCATATGGATGTGCAGAGCTATGTGCATGGTGAGGTTTGTGTGCTCAAAAGACCTTACTCTCTCACCTCTGTGGGACTCTATGTCTTTGTACAAGCAGGAAGTGAAGGTCAGACAATTACCAGATCATTGAATGTGTGCCCCAACATATAGACAGAACCTTTGGTTGAGGCTGGGAGACTTATTGGCTTCAGACATTTAACAACGTCTCTGTTCAACTATCAGCTGGCCACTAACTGCTCAGATACTTCAGTGGTCACACAAGACAAAAACATACAGACTTTTCAGAATTAGTTCAAGAAAGCCATTAAATAAGCACCAATACCACAAATAACAAACAGCAACAACATAAAAATGTGAGGGGGAGGAATATGATTTCCAGAGTTCTCACATTATATTATTTAAAATGTCCAGTTTTAAATAAAACTTACAAGGAATTATAAGACATACAAAGAAACAGGAGAGTGTGGCCCATACCCTGAGCAAAAAAGGGTCAACAAATCTGTCCCGAAGGAGTCCCAGATGTTCTACTGAGAATATACAGATTGTAAATCAGCTATTATAAGTATGTTCATAGAATGAAAGGAGACCAGTATAAAGCACTAAAGGAATTTATGAAAACAATGTTTACCAATAAAGACTATCAATAAAGAGGAAAAAAATTAAAGAAAAAACCAAGTAGAAATTATGAAGTTGAAAAGTACAATAAATGAAATGATACATTCATTAGAGGGGGTCAACAGCAGATTTGAGGTGGCAGAAGAGAGAATCAGGGAATCTGAAGGTAGTTCAATAAAGATTAGGTATTCTGAGAAACTGAAATTATAAAATGAAGTAAAATAAATGAAGTCTTACAGAACTGTGGAACACCATCAAGTATATCAATATATTCATGATGGAAATTCCATCAGGAAAGGAGGGAGAGTAGCAGAAAAAATATTTGAAGAATAATGGCCTAAAACTTGACAAATTTGAGTGAAAAAACCCACTAACCTACCAATCCAGGAATCTACACAAATTCCAAGTAGAAAACCCATTTTTATCTATACCTAGATACATCACAATCACAGAATTAAAAATCAAACATAAAGAATCATGAAAGCAGCAACAGACAAGTTTATGAGAAAATCTCAATAAGATTAACAGAGAATTTTTATTTGGTCTTCTGGAAGTCAGAAGCCAGTGGGAAAACATAGTCAAAGTGCTGAAAGAAAAAGACTATCTACCCAAAATTCTATATCCAGCAAAATCGTCCTTCAAAAATGAAAAAGAAATTAAGGCATTAACAGATAACAAAAACTGAGAGAATTAATTAATTTCCCTATATCAAAGGAAGTCAGTCCTTCAGGCTGAAATGAAAGTGTACTAGACAGTAACTCAAATCTGCTAAAGGAAATCACATAGGTAAATAAAAGACAGTATAAATGTATTTTGTAACTCCTTTCTTTTCCTCCATGATTTAGGAGATATCTACATAAAGCAAAAATTGTAAAACCTTGTTAATGGGTTTATAGTGGATAGAACTAAGCAGAAGATCAGTAAGGAAATAGAAAACTTAAAAACACTATAAGCTAACTAGATCTAACATGTACCTATGAAACAGTCTACTCAACATCAGCAGAATACATACTCTTTTCATCATTATGTGGAACAAATCAGGTCAGCCCTTTCTTGTGGCAGGCAGACTGCTGGTTCTCACATATACTGTGATGTTGGCCAATGGGGATGGTTATGAAAGGAAGTAGCCTCATGTTACAACACCACAGACCACTACCATTCTTACTGAGGTTAAGTAGATTTTCTTGAATAAACATCTTTTAATTATTGTATGTATTTGCTTAATTTTCAGAATTGTGTAGTGGCTTAATACAACTTTGTCCAGCTTTATCATAGTTTTTGCCAAGCTCCTCACTTCATTATTCTGGAATGCTTCAATAATCAACGATGGTATTTTTAAAAAGCATATTAGTTAAATGAAATATGATTCAGGGTGAAGAATTATTATCAAATGGTTTCTTTGAACACACAGCTCTTATTGGAATATCTGTTCGGGCATTTATCTCCACTGTATTGTAACTTGGTTATATGTACATAACTCCTGACAGCTATATATATTTTGAGGGCATAAGCTTATGTGCTCATTTAAAGCTATTATGTACCCCAGAAAAGTCATATTCTTTTCCCTGATCTGATCTTGTAAAAAGGAGCAGCCTTGTTTCTTTTAATTTTGATTCCGTGTAGTGGGATGGAAGCTTTGATTGGATTGTTTCCATGGAGATGTGACACATCCAATTCTGGGTATGACCTTTTGATTGGATGGAGATGTGACTCTGCCCATTCAAGGTGGGTCTTGATTAGTTTACTGAAGTCCTTTAAAAGGAGAAACATTTTTGAGAAAGCTCAGAGCTGATAGAGAGGCAGGCATTTGGAAATGCTTGAAGTTCCAACAGAGAAAGCAAATTCCTAGACACAGAAATTTGGAGATGCAGAGCCCAGCAGATGTTACCATGTGCCTTCCCATAATGCCAAGCAAGCCAGAACCCAGAGTTGTGTCCCAGAGGAGCTAAGCAAAAGCTCACAGATGCTAGAGAGGAAACCACTGGAATCAGAAGCTGGAATCAATGGAACCAGGAACAAGGACCAGCAGATCCCACCCCTGTGCCTTCCCATGTGACAGATGTCAGGCTTTCTTGAGTCAAGGTATCTTTCTCTGGATGCCCTAGTTTGGACATTTTTATGGCCTTGGAACTGTAAACCTCTAACTTAATAAATTCCCTTTTTAAAAGCCATTCTATTTCTAGTATGTTCATTCTGGCAGCATTTAGCAAACCTAACAGCTTGTGTACCTTTCCATCTATCACTTCTATTCTCTTACATATTTTAAGAGTTCAATAGATAACATGTGTAAATAATGTATGTGCATAGAAAGGAGTGGTTCTCATAGGATAGATGTCAGTACAGACAAATGGAAAACGAAGTGGGCCTACGGTGATGAGAAACTAAAAGAGCATGAGAACTGACTTAATCATAGAATTCAAGAGAAAGACATGGCAGCCCACAGAGAAGGAAATAATTATAAGATCAGACTGCAACTGTGATCGTTTGACATCCAGTTACTTTGTCCTGCTGCTTTTTGGAGACTTTAGACTAGGAGAATTCTAAATATTTGAAGTTAGGTTACAGGTCATTAGTTTAAATTCATTCCAACTAGCCCTCCCAGTTCATTTATTTACTTACTTGCTGCTTAATGAATCCATTGATTCAAAATGATCCACATCCTAGACATCGGGACTTCAGTGGTGAATAAGACATGAGCAATACCTGCCCTTTTGGAGCTTGTACTCTTTGGCAGAGACCGACTTTAAACAAGTAACTTCAGAATTAATTAATTATATTTATGAAAATTGCTCTCTAAAAATTCAAGGATTTTGAAAATCAAAATGTGAGGGACAGGAAAATTAATTGCCTAAGGGTAGATCTGTAAGTAAAGAGAGGCTTCTTTGCAGCCAGAGAAAGAGAAAGGCACAAATGTTTGCATATCGTAGTTTTATCATAAAAGGAAGCATGGGGTGTCTTAATTATTGCTCTGAGAGGATTTAGTCTTATAAGCTGTCTTTTTCCAAAAGGAACACTGAATAAGAAATGAGAGCATATTTTAGGTGGTAGAATTGCGAAAACAAATAGATATATGTTAACATATAACTTATATTTACTTCAAAAAGTTGAAGCTGTGGTTATGTTGTCATTTTGTAAAGAGAAATCCATAAAGGTACATAGTAATGAAGTATGGGCTGCCACTTTCAGATTGTATGATTTTGTAAATATATGAGATCTTTAGGAAGAATAGTCAATATTGTCACTGGATTATCCATCTCAACCTAAGCCAAGAATGTAATTAGTTATATGAGAGTCAATTTATATTAGCAGTCAATTATTCTATAGTTTAGTTAGATAGCTAACTTAGATCTTTAGTTTTTCCAATTCTTTTAGTAACAGACAATTCTGAAAATTTGATCAGAGCTAAGGAGCCATTTCTCAGAAAAATGTGCAAGTCATAACATTATGCATGTAATTTCCAGAATTTCCTGGAATTCTAAAGCCCATTGTGGCCCTAAGGGTTATAGAGTTGCTGTTGTATATGATCAAGTTTGTAATGTGTACTGTTTTCTATCCCTTTGATGACTTGGCATTAAACAGAAATAATGCTCAATAAGTATTTTTTGTTTAATTATTTTCATATAGGCATCTGAATATTTGCTATTGAATAGTTGTCCAACTAGAATAACATGATCTTAATATAGTTAATTTTCTGATATTTATTTGCTATGTGACTTTAGGAAAAATCTCTTATGTTATCCTTGTTTCTTCAGGTGAATCTCACTTATGTCTCCCTTGCCTAATCATTCTTTAGATCACTTGAAATGATCATCTGAAGGGATTTTGAAACTTATAACTTTATACGCACATGAAGCATTGCCATCATCATTTCCTACTTAATTATATTTCCTATAAACTGTAAAAGATGTGTTGAAGAGTTATTTTCTTTAAACCTGAAAGAATCATATCTGTTCTTGACTAAACAAATGAAGAATGTAGTTCTCATCTCTAATATCTATTTGCCTCTTCCAACCAAGTTGGAAGTACCAAGATAAGGAGGAAAATAATTTATGTAACTAATTTTCATGGTTTGGAAACCTTTCTACAACTATCTGACAGCAAGTATTTGAATGCCTGTGATAATGTGTAAAGGAGGCAGTCTGGAAAGAAAAACACACAGTGGAGGAAGCTGGACACCAGACAAAGGAGAGGAGAGGAGGGAAAGAAAGAGAATATGGAGGAGGTAAAGGAGGAATAAGATTTTCAGAAAGCATGAGGATGATGGTAGCTCTTATAGGCCAGGATTAAATCCCTTATAGATTTTTTATAAGGGATTTAATCTTTATTATACTAGCTATTTTGGATGGGCAAATTAAAATAAGAGGCCGTATGATAGGGCACGAACATAAGTTTCTGAGCTAGACAATAACTAGCTCACAGATAATACTGGTTAAGGAACTTGCTAGCTATTATATAAACTTGGGCACATTATTTGACCTTCCTGTTCTACACTTTCCTCATGTCATAAACTTCCCATCTTGTAGATTTCTGTGAGGAAGAATATGGCTTAGTATGGTGCTGGACTTATGGTTGATATTCCATAAATAAAAGCAATTATTTTTGCATCCGAGGTTGGGTAAGGATGGAATTACAAAAAAAGGTATTTAGCTATTAGACAACTCACTTAAAACAAGGTTTTGAGTGAGTATGAGTTATATACACAATTGAGAATACAATCATCAATAATTAATAAGAATCATTTCTGGTAAGGATGGATGTATCAGGTAATAGACATTGAAATAATCAACAGTCATAATTATTGTATGTTTTCATATCATCTGTAGTTGAATGGTGATTATGCTATTGCAATTCTTTTCGAAGCTTGAGAGAAACTTGAGGATCACTCACGTCATGGAACTTATTTAACCATAGTCAATTGTCCAAGAATAAATTTGAGCAATAGGGGATAGTTGATATCTCAGGAGATCTGTGTGTGATCTTGAAGCAAGAGATGAAATTGGGCTGCAGCTGTGGTCTCGGCGAGAATTCTCATATTGGTTGAAATGCCTACATAGTGGATGAACAGGGTAATTACATATAGGTGATAACATAGCTGACCTTTAAACAGTTGACAATATAGCTGACCAATCTACATTACTGTTAAGCAAATTTTACATTTAGTGCTTCAACTTATGAAAGGTGGGTGATCAATGTACTCTACTCAGAAATCATTGAATTGGTTATGAGCCCAAAGAAAAAGAGGTTAGTTGGATCACACAATTGCCAATCATGGGAAGAATGTTTGGGAAAAAAATGGCTATTAGAGTCATGTATCATAAGGTTATAATCTGATTTTCCAACTCAGGAGATATATATATTTTCCTCTCCTTGACCTCACTAACCTTACATGTATTTAGGAAGCAACCTTCTTGACTCTGCCATGTTTCAGGGGCATCCTTGCATCTTCTTTTCCCTTCTGGTTATAGAAAGACTTGGCTCCCAGTCAAGTCCTCTTCTTTTGGTTTCCAAGATTGATGTTCTCACCCACATTTTGGTTTTGTGTTCCCTAAATTAGAATCTTTTCTTCTCCTATTTTTCTGCCTTTATTCCATAGAGACCACAAAACAACTCTTGGGCTTTTAATAACTTTGGACCCAGCTCTGTATTTTTCCTTCCCTCTCTTTTTGGTTTCTGGCATGTGTTTCTGGTAGAAAAATTGGGATCAGAGAACACTTAGAGCACAATGTTATCATTGAAATCATCTCTCCTCTTTGATGGGGACCAATGTCCGCAGATCAGGCTTAGGTTCAACTTCTTACTTTAAGATGATTTCTCTCCCAGGAATCATTTGCAAAAAAAAAGAGAATGAAAACTAACACTCTAACAATCATGCTGTTCAGCTTCTCCTCTAGAAACCTGATAGACCTAAACATTTTAAATTCTTGAAAACTAACACTCTAACAATCATGCTGTTCAGCTTCTCCTCTAGAAACCTGATAGACCTAAACATTTTAAATTCTAAGCTGATCAAATATTGGGTCATTTTAATTACATGGTATTTAACAGTTTTGTGTTAAGATAGGTGGTTGCCAAATGATGCACCTTACTAGGAATTTCATACCAAAAAAAATTTGATAAAGCCCTTCACCAAAATAAATTTCTCTCTTTCTCTTTTTTAATGGATATTTTTCAACATCAAAAAAGATCCCAAGTAATTTCTAATGGAATCTGGGTGAGAAAGAAGGTAGAAAGTGTTTCTAAAAGTGCAGAGAGTAAATTAAAACTGCAAGTTACAAACACAATGAAAGAGTGGCTTGTTCATCAAAGTTCTTACAAATAATAAACCAAATGTTTGGCAGTGAGGCTAATAAGTTAGAACTTCAAATTGCTTACCTGCAAACACAGTTTCTGTATTGTGTTTGGGGAAGCTTGGGTTTGCTACTAGCCAGTTCATTAATAAATGCAATTCAACTCTCCCCTCAATGAGAAAGCAAGGCATTAGATGCTTGTGGGATGCAGAGCAATGAACAACGTTTCCAAATTTTAATGGGAGCATTGCCCTTTTTTTCTGAGATCATTAATTCTTTATCTGGTGGCTGCCTGCTTGCTAACTAGCCCTTTGTATTTACTTCAGATTCATCAGTTTCAGATGTTATTGTACTCCCTTCTTTTTTTTTTAATTTTTATTGGTTTTTTTGTTTGTTCTTTTTTTGTACTCCATTCTTATAGATGAAAAAAAGGGACTCTACTGAAAGAAGAAAAACACGCCTTTTTAGTTTCAGACCAATCCACATCATTATTAAGTAGATTTTACATTTAGTATTTCAACTTTTGAAAGGTGGATGATCAATGCAAAGTTTACTCAGAAATCATTGAGATGATTATGAGCCCATAAGGAGCAGTGAGCTTGTTTGTTTTATAAACACTGAACTTTCACACTAAATCTAAGCTGTTGTGGGTGGCATATTTTTCACAGCATTCCCAATTTGTCTTCAAAATGGATTAGGCCAGAGGGCCTTACTTCACCAGACTGCCTTATTGTTTTAGAGATATGCTAGTTAGTAAAATTAATGAAATGAGCATTAGGTTTTGTTTGCCTTTCCTTAGGATATTTGTCTAGGAGAGTGAGTAGTGATTTCTTACACTGATTTCATATATTGTGTGCATTTAGAGCTGAACTAAGGATGTGTATTCCCTACTTTAGTTATCACCTACTCCTATACAAATGCTGGAAAGGAGATTCAGAGAGGTGAAGAGACTTACCTAGGATCACACAACCAAATAATGTCAGAGCCAGGCCTAGGACTAGATTTCCTGGCTACTAGTCAAGGGCCATTTCACCTAAAATTTTGAAATATCTCTTTCAATCTATCCCCATGGTACAGCCTATATAAAATTAAATAAGTATACTTACTGATAAAGTGAAGTAAGTAAATACTATAATAGTTATAAGCAGCCCAATCATTATATGGGCAAGGACTTGGAATAAATTAGCCAATATTTCCAATCACTAGTATTTAGACTTCTATATACAGTATATATCATGTGCATACAGAAGCAGTAGTTCCTGAAATGATCCATTGTTGAAGATAGATACCTGTGTACAATATTGCCTCTGGACAGCTCTACCAATTGCTTTTTTTGTATGCTGTATGTTACCTCTCCAAAAGGACAAAACATCTACAATAAAGGAGTTTTGAGTCAAGTGGTAGAATTTAAGAGTGAAAAAAAAAAAAAAGATTATGATGCATCATTGGAAACAGAACTCAAGGAAAGTGAAGGCTTTCATTCTTTTTCCATGTGTGTATCCTGTGATTGCAGCACCATTTGCTGAATTTTTGTTTTTATTTGTTTTGGGGGAGAACTGCATGGACGGGGAATCGCACCCAGGTCTCCTGCATGGCAGGCGAGAATTCTACAATTGAACTACCCTTGCAGCCCCCTCTACCGATTAATTTTGATTGATCCAAGTCTAGATTTACATATCAAAGTTCAAATACCTAATGGATACTTGGCACGGTTATGCACTAATGTTCCTAAGTAAGAGTCAAACAAAGCCTTCACTTTCCTTGAGTTCTGTTTCATTCTTTTTCCATGTGTATATCCTGTGATTGCAGCACCATTTGTTGAATTTTTGTTTTCGTTTGTTTTGGGGGAGAACTGCATGGACGGGGAATCGCCCCAGGTCTCCTGCATGATGCATCATAATCTTTTTTTTTTTTTTCACTCTTAAAGTCTACCACTTGACTCAAAACTCCTTTATTGTAGATGTTTTGCCCTTTTGGAGAGGTAACATATATCCCTTCCATCTACAGCCTCATGGGGTTTTTAGAATGTAAACACAAAAGAATTTTCTTTAAATAAATAATGCTTGAGAGTATTTGGTCCATCACTTACTTTGCAGGACTTAATATGGCATTTGGAAGCATTTCAAGTAGGACTTCTTTTTCAGTTTTTTTTCGTGACATGACAGAGTTGTAAGATTTTTCTTCCTACTCAGCAACATACAACCACTTCTCTCCCAACTTTTGCAGGAAACAACGAAACAACCTGAAGTTCAGCCACAATATTGGTTGTCTTGCTGCCTAACTTGGGGAGATGGGTCCAGGTAGATATGGTGAGATATGAAAAAGGTGTGGAAGAAGGGCTGTGACGACAAAATCAAAATTATTTCCCAAGTGATTTTTTTCTGTTTGTTTAAGCCAACTTTTCACTTTCTTTAATTTCTTATATGCTGTCTATGTATGGATTTTTAAATTCAATATTCAAGTAGTTTTTTGTTTATATTTTAACTGAGATTGAAGGATTATAGTTATTCCAGATACTGTAGTTATTCCAGGGTATGAAATTCCTATTCCCCATGAAGCTGAGGCTAAAATTATTAATTCTCATTGTAGTTATTATTGCTAAGTATGCAATTGATATTACAGCTGTAAAATGAGCAAAATAATATTACCTACCTATATAGATGTTATAATATGAGGTGAGCCTGTGTATATAAAATACTTAGTCTAGTGCCTGGCACATAGTAAATATTCAATAAATATTAGCTATACTACTAGTAGTAACAACAACAATGACAATTAACAAAAGGCTTTTGCAATTGGGAGAAGATTGAGACAGTTAACTGAATTTAATTGTCACCAACCAAGTTGGTGTGTTACCAGAAAGTAAAAATTAATTTATAGAGAATATTTTTGAGGCTGTTAAGCTATTTTTTGACTCTATAGTTTTAAGTGCTGTTTCAAAATATATATGTGATAAAACCGTGACTCTTTTGACAAAGGATTAAGGAACATTGTAACAAAAACAAAATAATAACTTATACAACTAAGAAATCTGGCTCAGGAATAGTAGAAGATAATAGACCCAGCATTAGGTATTACGCTAGTTCTGTGTTGAGCTTCTGTCAGATTATCTCAGAACGCGGTAGAGTTAAGATAAGAGGTCCTCAAATCCATGAAGGGTCTTGAGTTTCAACTTTTAACATTGTCAACTAATAACGTACATCGAAAGTCTCAGAAATCCCCTGTCAAGTTAATATCTCCATCAGAGAAATTTAACCTTTTATCTCTTGACTGAACCCCACTGCATTCAATGCTCTATGAATCAATTTTTATTAATGCTGTAACTATCTTGGAATAGCATAATTAAATTTCAGTGTATTTGTACGTGCATGCCAAAAGCAAACACACTCACTTGTTATGTCACCATTTTTTAAAAATTCTGTTCTGTTGTTTTTCCTTTAATATACATGAAGCCTCCGAAATTGGAATAGATCCAGGTTTCCCTTGACCTCCAGATTGTGGAGTATAGAATCTAGTGGGGCAGTGCTCAGCAGAGTAGCTGTGGCAGGCAGCAGTAGAAAAGGGTGGAGAATGAAGGATTGTGCATGTGAGGAAAGAGAGAGAGAAACCAGTGAAACTGCCGGGTAGCTGTAAAAGCACATTGGCAATTTCTGTAGAAAGCCAGGTTGTTGATTTTACTCTGGGTGAAGCTAGAATTAGAAAGGCTCCTATAGAACCTAACAGTAAATACTGTATCCCTTATCTAAAATTATTGAAAATGCTTTCCCTGGGGTTTAATGTCATTAAAACAAAATTTAACCTCTGTTTGCAATGTGCCACATCCAGATATACTGCTAAGAGAGAAACACATGAGAGAAAAGTATAAAAATATCAAAGTGATGGATTTGCAGTTGATACGTAGGAATAACTTGAGTTATTTCAATTTGCAAAATAGACAAACAACCCATTACCAGTTTTGAATATGATCAGATAGGATGCATAAATAGCAGCAAAATTTATGTCAACTTTAAAATATGTAAATTCTCTTTATTAATGCATTGCACTGAATATGAAATGTGTGTTCGACCGCTACAGACCTTTAATAAAATAAGAGCAACAGAAAACCCACTTTTTAATAAAATGGGCATAAAAACACAAATTAAAAATCAAACAGAGTAGGGAAAAAAGTTGGTAGGTGTTGAAAATGAATATGTTTACTCAAATATATTTGTTCTTTAGCACTGATAAATATTGCATACGCATCCAAAAAAAGAAAATATTCTTATTTTGCTTTGGGTTAATTCAGACATATGCAAGACTTGAAAAAATAAATTTAGTCTCAGCAATTATGATCAAATTTGAGTCCAGTATATTGGTATGAGGTTACAAAAAAATAGATGTTACTTTAAAGCTTATATTGTCTTTTGATTGCATTATTGTCCTAATTTCATGCATCGGTGTGCATTTATGTGTATGTGTGTGTGTATAATTATGATCACTATTAAAGTATAGACCAGTTGGCATATTTCTACCAGAGCAAAAGTGACATGTTCCAGTTAAACATCTTGTATTTTAAAGGTGTGGGGCCAGAAACACATTGCAGAACATTGTGTCCTGTGCTGGAGATAAGCCAAAGATGAGAGATATTAAATCAGAATTGGAGTCAGCTCTAATGGGCTCCTGGTTTATGGGAAAAAGATATATAGATAACCAGATCTTATCAAAGTTTTGCTTTTATTTGCTTCTCAGAATGTGCACTCATTGCTCTTTATCATTGGCATTCCCATATTTAACGACATCTTCCATTTTAGGTCACCTATAGTGTTAGTATTTACTTGATTAAAGATGATAGCGATATAATAGACTTGACAGCAAGTAATCAGAAGATCATAAATCCATCTGAGGGATTTTAAAAACCTAATGTACGTGCTCTAGGTCACAAGATGTCATGAGCATCCAAGGAGATATGGTTACTGGAATAGACCATCATGCCAACTAAGGGAGAAATTTGTGTTTGTAAGTCCACTGCATCTAATTTTTTTTGATGGTGCTCCTACTGCCTTTTATGAGGTGTGGATTGTTAGGGTGATGGAGGTGTTCGAGCTGGAAGCTGAATGTTCGTTGAGAATTGGGCTTTTCACAAACCAAGGATATGTCCAGTTTCTTTCCATTAATTCACAAATCTGGACAGGTCATGGTTACTAAGGAGGCATTCATTGATTCCATGAAAGAGCTGACTGAGTGAATGCAGTTGTACATTAAGATATCAGACTCCCTGAGGTCTGGTTATGGGGACCACTTTCCAGAAGTAATAGAAGTATAGTAGTATAGTAGTGGTTGAAGACTCTCTCCAGAAAGAAAAGTAGCTGGTTGCACAAAGACTAAATATGATACAAGTCCACATGCTATTTTTCTTGAACATATAGTCAAGATGTACTGTAAAAGCCTGTGGAAAATTACTGACCTCTATCTACTTTTGTTGCTTTACATGTAAATAAATAGTTCAGCCCAAATAAAAGTGCAATATGCCTTTAAAGGACTAGAGACTGAAATTTCTGAATGGAAAACAGAAAGACTTAGTTTGTTTGTCCCCCTTTCTTTTTTTCTTAGCTTAGTTCTCCATATAAATAATAGTAATAACCAACATTATTTGAGTTCGCTTATAAAAATCAGGTCCTTTTCTAAGCTCTTTACTTGTATTGATTCATTTAATTTTCACAAGAACACTAAGAAGTCCCTTCTGTTATAATTATTTTAAAAATAATGACAATATCAAAATGTTGAGTGACCTGTGCAAGATTATAATGCTGGCCAGAGGGGCTGGCAGGTTGCCTGGATCAAGAACCAGAACACTCATTCTGCTATGCAATGGATGAAGGAATAGGATTTGAGTTGCTGAACCATGACATTTCACGTCTAAATAATACGCCCTTGACAAAGAACTGAGTACAATTCATATAAGAAAAATGTGTAAAGACAGACATCACCTTGACATATCAAACTATTTCTTGATTAGGAGCTTTGCCCTTGCTTTTCCCTCTTTCCAAATGTTTTTCACTTCACTCTTCAAAGCTGGCATGTTTCTCATTTTTGCTATCAATGTACATATCCTTCCTGCAATGACAGTTTCTCTGGTGACATTATCTATTTCATAAATTTGGATTTTTTAAGAATGTATTACATTATATAGTAGATTTGTTTATTTAGTTTAATAGTTTTTACTCACCAGAATGTAAGCTCCTTGAAGATATGGCTCTTGTTTCTCATTCACCAGTATGTAATTTCAATGCAACTTTACTTTCCAGAACAGCCTACTTTTATAACAAGTGATAGATGATATTTGTTGAATCAGTGTATGCATGAAAGGAAGTGTTGCAAGACCTAGGGAAGGGATAGCCGTGTTCTGCATATGGAATACTGTATGTAAAAGCACTATTTGGGTAAGAAAAATATATAGGAAAAAAAGATAAGTGTTATCCAGGTTAGAAGGAACCTGTGGATTCTGCTTCACTACACTATAAAAAATGAACATAATGGCAAAAGCACCTGTCATACTACTTAAAGAAAGCAATGAAGTCTAGTAGGCATATGGCCTGGGTCTGAATCCTGACTCAGTTACTTAAAATCGAATGAATTTTGATCTACAAACTCATTTTTTTTTTTTACCAACTGTATTGTTTTAGCATTAGCTATATTCTTTTTTTTCCTTTAATATTTTAATTGTGAAAACTTAACATACAAACATTCTTGACATACAACATTCCATACATTTGTATAATCAATGGCTCACAGCATCATCATATAGTTGTGTATTCATCACCATGATCATTTTTTTGAACATTTGAGTCATTCCAGCCAAAGAAATAAAAAAGAAAAAACTCATACATACAATACCTCTTACCCCTCCCTCTTGTTGACCACTAGTATTTCAATCTACTCAATTTATTTTAACCTTTGTTTCCCCCTATTATTTGTTTAATACCTTTTGGGGGGGGAGGGTGCATGCATGGTCTAGGAATTGAACCCAGGTCTCCCACGTAAAAGGTGAGCATTCTACCACTGAACCACCTGTGCACACTAGACTCATTTTTAAAAGGGAGAAAAGATAGTACCCATCTACATGGATTTTGTGTCAATTAAACAAAATAATGCTTTTTTTTTCAGCACAAAGCCTAACATGGAATATTGAAATAAATGTCAACCGTTATTCTTCCTAAATCAGAACAAGGAAAACTGGTGACTGATATGTACAGTAGAAGCCTTGGGAAAAGCAGAAACATGACAATATCTTTTTAGCTTCTGTTATGGGTATATTTACACGTGCGCCATAGATTTTAGGAAAATCAATAAAAACATGTTAGAATCAGTACAATTTCACATCAAGTGTCACTAAAATAATTGCTTCCCTTGTTCACAATCTTTGCCCTGTTTTGTATTGACAGATGGACCCACTCATGTACACCTGTTGGCTTAGCCTAAAGCCAATTCCATCTCTGTGTCTGAATCACTGGGTGCCTTTGTTGCGTGGCTGTTTTCAGCTTCATTCTCCAAGTGGTTAATCCTCTGACATTTAAGAATCACAATGACTCTGTTTCCATAATCTATTTCAATACTTCAAATGACTTAGCATCAATCTACTTGTCCTCACCAATTTTCAGTTGTTGGACATTCAGATTTCTTTTCCCCACCGCTGCTCTGGATTGTTGATACTTCAGCAACTGACTTGATTGCCTAGTTGCAAATCAGCTTTCTTTACTCCTGTCCCCAGAATAATAGAGACTTAGGCTCTGTGCCTAACATTCTCTCTAGGTTTTGGGTTTGGCTGGACTTTAAGTCTTAGTCATTGTAATCTGGCATTACCATTGTTGCGTGGATCCCAGTTATGACAAGATGCTGAGCTATCTAAGGCTTCAGATTTAGAATCCATAGCCTGAGTGCCAGGGAACCAGTATTCCAGATTTGTAAAGGGAGATCTATTCTTTAGTGAATTTTAGATGGTGGACACCTGTATCTTCTTCAGTTACTTTGCTTTAGATAGAATATTTTCTTGGTGGCTAAATGTTTCTTTCTTAATCCTTCCCAATATTTGGTTTTCTACTAAGAAAGTACTTCCTTCCCACTATCCTCTCTTCCAAGAATTTGGAAATAAAATAAATAAGAATCTGCTCCTTGGATTAGGCATTTAAGAGGTAGGTTTGTATAGTGTTTTTCTATTGTTGTGTAATGAAGTGTGCTAAAAATTAGTGCCTTAAGTCAATAAAAGTTTGTTTTGTTTTACAATTTTGGGAATTAGGGAATTGCTTTGCTATGTGGTACTACTAGCTTACGGTTTCTCATGAGGTCACAGTTAAGATATTGGTCAGGGCTACAAGTTAACCTGAACATTTGTCTACAGCTGGAGGATGTGCTTCCAAATAGTTCACTCACAGTACTGTTTGAAGAAGTCCCCAGTTCTTCTGTGGCTCCTGGTAGAATTGAAAGCAATAGTTTTCAAGGTGCCAAGGGCACGTTCCCAGGGGGCTCCATGAGTGACTTCATAGCATGGCAGCCGACTCCTCTACCCAACTGTCTCTCTCAGTGTGTGAATCACGATGGCGGTAGGGGATGGGGTATATGGGGCGAGGCTATAAAACCTTTTGTGGCCTAATCTTCTGAGTTACACAGCATCACTTTTGCCATATAGTAATTGTTAGATGTGCGTCTGTAGGTTCAGCCCTCACTAAAGGAGAGGAAATTGAGCTCTATCTCTTAAAGGGAAAAGCATTAACAAACTTTTGGACACATTCTAAATTTTCCAAAGTTTATTTGCAGTGTTGGTTTGTGTCAGTAATTCAGTGATGTCACCACAGACCAACTTCTACCTTCAGGTTCTGTCTTTTGTAGGATGTGCACCTTCCTACAAAATATTGCCACTGCAGTTCTAGCCTTTGTAGCTGTATACTGTACTTGCCAGGAGGAGAGAATATATTGGTTAGTGGTAGTTTTCTGAGTGAAATAAGACATCCTCTTTTGCAAAGGTTAGTAGCAAACTATGCTTCAGGTCTCACTGGCTTCAATTTAATATGCTCTTTCATGAATCATCTCCAAAAATGGGGCATTTTGATTCTTGGCTTTGTGTTGGGTTATCTGCACTAATCAATGAGGGCAGAGGATATAGGGTGTCTTGATTGGATTAGAAAATGTAGGGCATGAACTGAAGCTGGTGAGGGGAAATCATGGTCTCTCCAATGCCTCCTATCCCCATCCAAACCAAACAGCTGCTCCATTATGGGGAAAGGGTTTAATAGATTTTGGTTGAGCAGAAAACGAAAAATCTCTGTCCCATGCCATAAAGCAATCAAATGGCTTCTGGATTGGCAAGGGTTGACTGAATCCTCATTGAATGTATTAATATAACTAAAAGAAATAGGACCTAATTAAAAAAAATAAGAAGAAAGGTAATAAAATTATTGCAGTAAAAAGAAGCATAAAAGTTGAAAGAGAGGTAGCCAGTGGCAGTCTATTGTCAAGGATGCATTAGCAAGACTGCCCTGAATGAGGAGATGTGTGTAGGGAATTCTATCTGAAAGAACATAAATATTCCAACAGGAGTATCTTTTTTTATTGTGAGAGATTAGCCTAAGGCCAATATAATTCAATTCATATAACTTCTGTACAGAGACTATATTTATTATGAAGATCTTTTTAAAAAGCATTATTCTGATGATGACTCTTGTTGGAGAAACTTATGTTTTTGCCTATAAACTTTTATTTTAACTTTTTAATTGTATAATATAACACATTTATAAAGCAAAGAAAGAAAAAAGCAATAGTTTTCAAAGCACTCTTCAACAAGTAGTTACAGGGCAGATCCCAGAGTTTGACATGGGCTACTATACACAAGCCATATTTAACAAACAAATATTACGTATTTGGCCCTTTTGTAGACATAGTTACAGAAAATGGACACTGAGGATTTAGCCTGTATTACATTTATAATTTTTGTCATTGACAGTTTGGAATTCTGTTTTACAAGTCTGCCTATGAACTTAACCAGTTAATATAACTCTGTAGGTCTTTACATCTTCTTGGTATACTGTCAAACTCTGAGCCTGAAAGGCTAATGGCAGATCATGATTCCTGAAAAATTTGTCCATTGAGCACCATGTCTATTGACAGTATTTTTGTGATAGTTCAATATTAACTTTGAAAAAATTAATATCTGCATCTACCTGCAATTTTCCTCATCCTAAGAAGGATACAGAGCCTCTAGCCAATTTTTACTCCCAAACATGACATCTAATTGATAGTAAAGAAAAATAAATCCAAACAGTGCAAGTGATTTCAATTTTTAACTACTTGGCATTTGTTGAAGCAAATTGTATTTCCTATATGACCACGAATCTGTTAACTTATTATTTCCCTCTTTTAAAGTAACTTTACCCATGTTTTTTCACAACTTGTGGAGACTATATTTGACTTCTTGCATTCAGTAGTGGAAGTAAACAGTTTGGCATTATGGAAAAATAAAAACAGTTCCATCACATCACAACATATCTGAACTACATGCAAATTTTAATATGCATAATACATCATATTCAACAGTGTTATGGAATTCTGTCCTGTTTGGATTAATAAGTTAATATCCTGATAAAGAAATGGCATCTATTTTTGAGTATTTGACAAGTGCCATATAATTTCGAGAGAAAGGGTCATGGATTATGAATATTGCTACACGAATGGCTAACTTGTTACTGATGTAAGCTACTACTCACGTTCAGATTTTAATGTTAAAAGAGTGCTTTCTATGTTGCTAAGGAAGTTATATATTTATTACTGTTATTGCTCCATTGTCTTTATAAAACTATAGTACTAAAGCTCTGCCTGAATGAAGTCTGTGGTGGATTGAATTATGTACTAATTTAGACATGCTCTTGGTCTTGACCCGCATATCTATGGGTATGAACCCATTGTAGATAGTGTCTCATAAATGTTATTTCAGTTAAGGTGTGGCCTTTAATCCATGTTACCGTAGTCCTTTAGTAAGTAGAAGAAATTCAGCTACAAAAAAAGAAAGCCAGGGAAAGGAGCTAGAAGGCAGAAATCAATGAAACCAGAAGAGAAAGGAGAGGACTTTGCCATGTGATATAAGGGAGAGATGCAAGTAAAGGAGCCCTAAGGAATGCCAAAAGTCAGTATCAGTATGCTATAAATATATAGCAAAGTATGCTATATATTTGGAGGAGAAAGCATCACCTTGCTGGCATCTCATTTTGGACCTCTCCTAGTCTCAGAATTGTAAACCAATACATTCCTATTGTTTAAGCCAACCCATTTGTGGTATTTGTTATAGCAGTCTGAGAAAGTAAGACTTCCTTTTTTGGGGGTGCACGGTCTGGGAATCGAACCCAGGTTTCCCACATGGCAAATATGTTTTAAAGGACTCTGATAACTGTATATAAGATCAGGAATAGATAGTATAGATTAGTATATCTTGTGAGTATAAATGTTTTTTTTTTTTTACTTTTTTTTTTTTATAGGGTGGCTATAGGCCAAATACCTCCTAAATCCTGTCCTCTACAACCAATAAACAGATATTTCAAGTAAGGAAATGGGGATTTTATATAGGGCCATGCAGAAGCAGGTGAGCGAATGTTCTGATTGAATAGCTAAACTGGATTGCCTTATTTGGGCTCTTTCCAGTTCTGATTGGCTGACTTTAAGTTTCCATTTCTCCATAAAGTAGGCATTTTGTGGGAAAGGCAGCTTCTCTTGAGTTTTGAATTTGGCATGTGGGTTTATCGTCAGGGACTGGTCAAAGCTAGTCACCCCAGTCTATCTAGCCTTCTGAATTTTATTTTAACAATGCTGAATTGTTGAATGTATTAGATGAAAGTCTGAACTCTGTTCTCAACCAATAACAGAGGGGACTGATTGGAAAGAATTTTTAAAAGAGCAGTGGAAATTAATCAAAGCATCTGAAGTATTTTCTTAAAAAGCACATAGAAAGGAGTAGAAAATATAGCTTTATTTATGGTTGGAAAACTGTCTCTTAATGATTTGAAAAGTGAACATACAGATTAGGATGTTGTTTTTTGAGTGAGGCCACAGAGATAAATTGTGTTGGAAAGAAAGATAACACATTTTAATGAAATGGTTACTGTTATTGGGCATCTATCCTATGTCAGACACTGGGATAAGTGTACTATATGCCTTATAATATTAAATTCTTCACCCCTTATTGGGATATGTACTATTTTGACTCTCACTTCCCTAAATAGCAAACTAAAGCTGAGAGAAGTTAATGAATTTGCCTAAGGTCAAAAGCTAGTAAGTATTCGATCTGGGAACAAGACCCAGGATGATGTTGTTTTAGAGTCAGAGCTCTTAACTCTGACACCATATCCATTTGGGCTGGATATTTAGAAAAAGCATTAGACTTGGTTCTAGGGTTCAGTGGCCACAAAGGAAGACCTATTACAGATATTTGCTGTATCTGACAGATACATCGAGCATGCACTGCATGCACTAAAGCCATTGGACAAAGGCGTGATAGATCTGCTTCCCCTCTCATTTCTGTTACGTCAGCTAATGGATGCCCAATCATTTCCTTTGTTCAATGCAATGAAGTCCAGTACTAGAAAATCCTTTGAATCTGTATGTTTGGCTGTAAAGGAGAAAAACAGTTTCTTAATGTTGTCACTGAGTTGGAAATTAGTTACCTTTATTCTGGGAGCTTTTTGTATTAAATGCAGGATGGCTTGGATTATGTATTATTTCATAACCTAGTTGTATCACATAGAGCTGAAGGATCCTCTAGAAACAATTTTTAAAAGTGAGGTTTTTAATATATATTTTTAAAACATACAATCATGTATTCTGAAGAAGATAACTAAAATAGTATTTTATTTAAGCACCATTTTCATTCGTTGCTTTCTAATTTATTCCATGCAGCAAGAGCAGATAGCCTAGGGATTAATGTTTCTCATCAGAGCATATGATTTCTGCTCCCAGATAATAATATTGAAGTAAACTTGATTTTATTTTCTAGATGACGTTAAGTGGAAGAGGTTTTTTCCCCTCCAAACATGACTCTTATTTAAAGTTTTCATCAGTTTTGTACTTCATAACAATTATTGAATATACCTGGTTCTCTATTAGCTGACTCATAATTGTTGGCTAAGGCTAATCTATATTTTTAATTCTACTTTGCCTGAATAAATGCTTTTTGTAACGAGTGCTTATGGCTGGGAAGGGAGTAAATGAACTCTGGGAAAATTAGTTCTAAACCTTTTGTGCTTTTTGCATCATTGAACATCACTAATGTATTCTCTGTAGAGGAAAAAAATTATAGTGTTTGGGATGTTAGGGTTTCTTATGATTCTTTAGAATAACTTGAATTTATCAAGCATAATTAAGTATGAGACTATATTAGTCAAGAGAAAATTGGGTCCAAAATGATCATTCATTTTGGGACCTGATAACCAAAAATCTGAGAAAGGAGAGTACAGAAATCCTAGGAATTATTTCTGATAAAAATATTACTGTTTACTCCAGTGGAATAACAAGAGAGTGAATCTTGTCATCAGGCATCAATCATTCAATGCAACAAAATGTAAGTGCAAAAAAAAAAAAGATTTATCTCCTAGTTTTTGGTGACTTTTTAAAACAATAGAAAATAAAAAACTCCATAAAATTATTTAGATATCTTCTAGAAGTTTCCAGAGTTGAAGGACAATCCATATCTCTTTAATAAATAGATCATACTACAAAATAGACTATTTTGTTTATATATAATCTCCCTTAAACTAAATTTGATAGTAAGAATCCAGAAAACCATGCAAGATAGTGTAAATTAATTACCAGAAATCAAGATTCCTCTTTTTGTTCCTTTAGAAAATGGAACGGGTGAAAAAAGTACATAGTTTAATTCAAGAGTAACTCAAACATTTGGAATTTTTTTTTAGATTTATAGGCTTTATGGTTATTGCTAACTTTTTTGGACTTTTTGTTATTACTCTTAGCAACATCCCAAGAAACTTGAAGGCAATGAGATAAAGTGGAAAGATTATGGCTTTAGCCTCGGAAGATAAGATCAGTTTCCAACTCTACCACTAATTAGCTGAGGGTTCTTAAGCTACTTATTTAACTTCTCCAGGTATCAGTTGTAAAATGGGAATGATAAATGCCACCTTACTGAGCTGTTGGGAGGGCCAAATGAAATGCTGCAGGTGAAATACTTACCAAAGTACTTAGCTGTACATGGCATTCCATAAATGATAGTTTTCCTCCTTAATTTACCTTAATCATATAAAGTCATCACGGTCAATTTGGGCAATTCCTTGCATAGCATATAATGAGTATGTTCATATAAAGCTAAGGAAAAAAAACACAAAACATATAAATTCTAATATTTAGGTATTTCAGATGGAAGCTTTTAATGCATACATTACTCTAAATTGTTTAAGGAAATACTAATAGTAGCAATTTCTTTTTCTCAAAATGGCCTTTCTAGTACCTAAGTTAAGTATCAGATTTTTGCACATATAATCTTCCAAGATTCAGACAGCTAAATTTCATTCCCTGCCATTTTGAAAATGTTGAAAGGCTACAACTTGTCCATAAATGTGTTCAAGGAACATATTCTTTGATGCCTTCAAAATTTCTATTTTTTTTTTCAGCTGTATCTCACAGCTATTTCATTTCTATCATTTATTTCCTGCCCTTTAGTTCCTGCTTGGAAAAGAATATTTTCTTGTTAATTACTTTCTATTTAACCTATTGAAGCTAGTATTGCTTCATTAGAGCAATCATCAATATCTTCTGCCAGAATAATTTTTTATACTTGCTGATGGTCCATAAGAATATAGTTGAAATGTCTACCTTGAAAAGTAAAATGAACAATGCTTCTGCAGATGGTGTTAAAGGTGATTGGCTCCTGAGCACACGGGTGGTTCAGTGGTAGAATGCTTGTCTCCAGTAGCGGGAGATCTGGGTTTGATTCCTGGACCAGGCACCCCCACCCCTACCCCAAAGAAAAATGTATTAGCTCCTGATGAAAAAAACAATTTAGGTAGTATTCTGTGCCTCTATAGTTGGTAATACTTTCAGTATTCAAACTGCAACATTTTCCTCAGTCATTAAATAGAATTAAAAAATAAATTTAGAGGAACAATTTCAGCTCAAAGTATAAGAGTTTTTTCACCAGGGGTTGTCTTACTCGATATGATAAAGCCTTAAATATCATTGAGTCAGTTTGACTGAGTCCTTAAGTTGGATGGAGTTTTGACATTGTCTCCAAGGCATACCAACATTTGCTATTTTAAATCCCAGAGCCACATACTTCTAGAATTTGCATTATTTCTCTGTTAATGATCTTCCAGGGTAGGTTATGAATAAACTGATAGCACCAAACTGATAGTGGGTTTAGTCATGGTATTTTATAGCCACATCCAAATTAAAGAAATCATATTTATTTTTTGTAGGCTGCCTCAATGTCTTTTTAGAAAGAAGAGATAAATACCTTCAATGCAATACAACATTAATTTATTCTCTAGAGACAGTTTGGGGAATTATGTTGCAGCTTAGTCATAAATAGTAAAATTCTGTCTCTGCAGACTTCTGAAGAAAAACAATAAACTGATAGAACCATGAATTATCCAGGTTTCCCTGGAGAATATTTCCCACTTTAGAGTGAACACCACATGAGTTACGTCTCTGCTTTCACTGATTCTCTCTTCTGTTGGTAATTTACTCCTCTCCTCCTCCATTCACATGGTTATAATGATAGCACTTGGCTCACATGATTGAAGGTGAGTTAATGAGTTAGAATAGACTCTAAGAAATTCCAGCGTCCATGCAAATTCCCAAAGTGTGGCTGGCATTGGGATGGAGACAGTGCACACTAGGGAACTGTTGATAGCAGTGTTTTTCACTGTATAGACCAAGAAATGGAAAGAGCCAGGGTTTACTGTAGAAGAAGAATGAAACAGAAACAAATGAACAGAAGACAGAGGAATATAGAGAGAAAGAGAGTGAGAGAGGAGGAGGAGGAGGAGGGGGAAGAGGAGGAGGAGGAGGAGGAGGAGGGGGAAGAGGAGGAGGAGGGGGAAGAGGAAGGGGAAGAGGAGAGGGAGGAGGAAGAAGAGAGGGAGGAGGAGGACGGGGAGGAGGAGGAGGAGGAGAAGGGAGAAGAGGAGGAGGAAGAGGAGAGGGAGGAGGAGGAATTGCTGGGTTATTTATAGCCCATGATGATTTGGTTCAAGATTTTCCTGAGGATTTCCCCATACCCTGATTCGTGTGTTCCAGCTCAAGGCCATTTCTGTTACTTGCAGCCGAGGAGTCTAATTATGAGACCCTCCTTGACCTGCATGCCAGGAGACACAACTGTGCGGTTTGTCACCTCTGTAGCACCATCAAGAATGAATATGAGCTTGACAATCAGGGCACCTTGCCCCAGGTTCTCTTCTTTTTGATATCTGATCTCAGAAAAGAATTGGAAATACATTCACATGATAATATCCCAGAACCCAGGCTGCCCCTTTCCAAGTATTTTCATTTTCACTTTCATAAATAATTCAAAATTTGATTTAAGGAAATGGCACTCTGTGAGAAAATTAAGTAATCATCAGTCAGGGGTTGTTTTCCACCCTCCCTTCTTTCTTCCCTTCCACTTTCCCTTTCTTCTTTTCTTCCTGTTTTTCTTTAAAAAGCCGGTGAACAAAGATTGTTGGGTTCCTGCACTTGTGGCACTACGCAGCCTCCTATTTTGTCTAAGGGCAGAAAATGTATCCCTACATGGCAAAGTTTCATCAATCCCTGTTTCTCCATCTGTGAGTAGCAATTATGCAGTGGGATTTAGTGGTTAAAATAAGGGCTTGGGAGTCACGCTACGGATTTTTTGTATGTTCCCCTAATCTATCATGTAGGGCTATTGTGAAATTAAATGATATAAAGTGTGTAGCCCAGTGATTAACAAGACTGTGTATCCTAGCACTTCCTTTCTCTCCAGCTCCTCTCTGCCCTGCTTCAACTTTTAATTTGAGACCAGAAGTTTTCTTTTTTACCTCAGGCATTATAAAATAAGTCCCTCTCAGCCTTCCTCCAGGAACTGCACAACCCCTACTCCTGCCCATATGGATAACAGGTTAGAGTGGAAAGGGACATCAGAGTCTCATCACCCTGTTTCTCAGCTGAGGAATACAAACAGTAAGAATGAGAGCCTGGCCTAAATTCACACAACTACTAGTGCAAGAGCTCTGTCAAGTAATTTTTCCTATCTCCTTAAGCAAGGATTTGGTGTGCCTGGGGAACCCAAAGTTCCAAGGTAAATGTCCCCCATTTTGTTGAGTAGACTTAAAAATTCCTCAGGATACTTCTGAAGACATTGGGGAGTGAAAGTGTGCCCTGTCAGCGAAACTGTGGACACCATTGCTTTTTTGAAGTCACATGCTTTACCTTTAAAATTCATTAAAAAATGTATTTTCCTTCATAGTATAGCCATATCTGTTTTAAAAGAAAGAGAATTTTTAAATGCCATACCATGGAACAAAATTGTTCCAGGGAGTGCAGCTAAAATTATCTTGTGGCTTCTACCCCACCAGGACACTGTGTACTCCTATCTCCCCATTGTGAGAATAAGGCTTGTGGATGTTGTTTTTTAATACAATGGTTTATTTCCTCCACTGCCTTCCATGTATTCAAAGGGAAACTAGAAGACCGACAGTACTAGGATCTTATGTTACAGGAATAAAAGCAGTAAAAAGATGTTAAAAACAGATCACAAAATATAATACCTCATAAATGTTTAACAATTTCAGCGCTGTTATCTCACATTTCTTGACTCTGGTATTTTGGCAACATCGATGAACTAAACAAGTTATTTCCTGGACTTAATGTACTATTTTACAACCTTTAATATCCATCTGTATTATAAAAATAGTGCAGTGTAAGTTTACAAGTAGAAGCTAAATTCATAATTTTTGAGTCACAGATTGAATTTGTTGGGTATTGAAAATGGGGAGAGTGGTATATTGGTTCTCTAAAAGGAATGGTTTTACTTGCAAACTCAGCAAGTTGTAAAGGCTACTGCCAGTTCGTTGTTATGGGCGTTTATGCATGGATTCCTCATTATATAGAGAGCTAATGTAGTTAGCAGAATATATTTTTTAAGTGCGCATCAACCCCAGGGATGAAATGCAGCCATGAAATTAGCTTATAAAGTTCCGGAAACCATAAATTCCCAATGGCATAACTTAATCTTCTGGATATTCTCCAAATTCAAATAGTAACCCTGAGTTGCCCTGAATGAAATGCTCTTATTTTCTCTCCATGTGCATTTAAATTCATCCTTTAGTGAAAAAAGAAATAACAAAAGAAGGCCTTGGACTATTGCTTCTAATAAAAGACATGTAATCTGAAGAGTCAAGGATGTAATCAGATCATAGCATTTCAATTGTATTACTAATATGGCCATAAAATAAATAAGTTGCCCACTAAAAATGCCCGCCATGCAAGCGCATCTTGTCACCATGTCCCATCCATCTTTTTTTTGCCATTTCCAGTCTGTCAGCATTTTTTTCTCTGCTCTTTGGTTTGCACCTAGTTATTTTTCACACATCCTTCACTGCTGTCTTGTTGCCTTCTAGTTTAATATATAGAGATAGAGGAAGAATCCCATGTATCCCATTTATGCACCTTTAGTTTTCAGACTCTCAATCTGTCACCTGACCACTCTGCCTGCTCCTTTCTAGCCTTGCTGGTTAAATAAGGTGCTAATGCATGAAAGCAGAAGTTTCTCAAATTGATGTTTCGAAACATTTGTTCTTTAAGCTCCTTGAACTTTGCAAGTTGAAGTTCCTCCCTGATGAAAGTCTCTAATAGAAAAATGAGGTGACCCCAAATGCTTTGTAGCTTATTAACTGTGAAATCATAGGAAAAAAAGAATTTTCCTTAGAAATGTTTTCAAATACATAAATCAATAGCTAATTTAATTGACACTTTAACTTTGGGTTGGGTCATCATTTTCTTTTAGCTTGGGAAGGATTTGCATTTACCTAGAAAGCTTATTCTTTAAAAAATACGATATTCTTACCCATCATATCATCAAAAACTTGACCAATATTAAACCTAATACTCAGATTTGCTACAGCCCAATAAATCTGGATCAGAGATCATTACTCAAGGAAATTTGTGAGCATTGTTATATAAATTTCATTAAAAGAAAGATTAAGTGCAAAAGTGGTCAGAGTATTTGCTGAAGAGCATTATTACTATATGAGTGAGAAATCTTATTTGGTGATCAAATTTTATGTTAGTCAATAATCAATTTTTCAGAGAAAAATAAGTGTTTTATAATGAATACTGGAGTGATTTTTCTTCAGCTTTTTCATGCTTGTGGGTATTGAAAAGGAGCCATCTGACACCAGAGTTGAGTTATAGCTCCTCACTGACTCCTGGTTGCAGATAAGGTGTACCCCAAATTACTGAATCATCACAAGCATCTTCCCAGCCTGAAGGATTTAGGACAAATTTCCTTTTCTCTATTTTAGTTTAAAAATCACCCAATTACAATAACATCTCAAATATATCACATCATTAAAATCATGTTTTTAACACAGTCTGTTTGCAATGTTCTTTGTTCAAAAACTTTGAGTTTCCTTTGGAATTGAGTGATTTTTAACACACATATCCTGTTTCTGCTATGAGTTGTGATATAACTCCTTCCACCAAAATGCTCAGTTCAGTTCAATAAACCATTGAAATGATACCTGGCTTCCCACCCCCCCACCCTCATCCCCACTCAGCTCTCCCAAGCACATACATTAGGATTGATTTGTAGTTTGCTCGATTTGAAAGAATAGCTATTTTGGCATTATGTGTCCAAGGCCCTGCCAATGCAGTAGTACACTTAGGAGATATGGCTGTGTAGTCAAAAAGCAAATGAGCTTCACATAAGCACAGGCCTGTCTTAAATCTCACAGTGTTAAATATTCATAAATCACTCAAATGAGCTACCACTTTGTTAAAGTGGTATAAGCCTGAGATGGCTCACCAAAGCTGTTTCAACCATTTTCCTGGTGTTTTATTTTTGTTGTTGTTGTTGATTTATGCTATTCCTGTTGTTTTAAATAGCATGTACATAATAGATACATAGCAGGAGACAGAAATGCTAACTGCCCCACAGGTGCTTACTCAGGTGAATTCCTTGGCCCTTCTAGTGTCCCAACTCCCCACCCTGGACCTAATTCCTCTACCCAACATCTTTGCTCAAGATTGCATGATCTTTTCATGATTATGCAATTATTTAGATAGGTAAATCTCTGTAAATGGTATATTGAATGTGGACATAATTGAAGTTCACAAACAACAAAACCAAAATACACCAAGTACAGCAATAAAGAAAACAAATGAGATTTCCTAGGTAGGAGTGAAGAAAGGCACAGAAAAAGAACTTGTCTGATAGCACAGAAAAATAAAAATAAGCGAATAAAGACATCCCAGCATAGGTTGAGAAAGCAGACACAGGAATAAAAGGAGACCTAGAGGGGCTTTTCATCTTCTGATCTCTCTAATTGAGGCTTTGAGCTTGGGCATGGGCTTCATCCAGACAATTTAGCAAATTGATGGCAGAAAGGACCAATAACTAATAATCTTGGTACTGAATTTTTAAATCCCTTTGCATGTTATTGAGTGACTAGCCCAATTAGCATACCTGGAAACACATTTTAGTTTCAAAAAAGGCTACAGTTTCTGTACCAGCTATATGCAAAAGCTATATAGATACAAGTATTCTTATTTTAGTGCAATGAATGATTCTCACTTTAATAAACTTGAAATATATATATTTTTCATCTTATACAGATAATATATATGTTACTGAAATTGTTTCGAATTTTGGGTGTCCAAATTTTACACGTTGTTTGTCAAAATTGTACATTAATGACATATAATTTATACATTTAAATGTAAATTACAAAGGTTGGGTTCTCTAAAGGATTGAAAATTTTATACTTTGAAGGGAGCACTTGTTTGATCTTCAGTTAGTTATCCTGTAGTTATTAAATGGATGTTGAGGCAACCAGTTACCTGCCCTATACATTGGCTTTTAGTTTTATTTTAGTTTTTTTTAGTGATTTTTAAATTATTTATGGAATGCTTACTATATATTCTAAATAATCTGTTAATACCTGTATGTGTACTATTTAATTTAACCACCAGAATAATTCTAATGGATAGATAAATTGTTTTCCCTATTTGACTTCTAATGAAATAAATCCAAAGAAATTAAAGCACATGCTTAAAAGAACACATTAAATAAGCCAGAATTTGAAACCACGTCCTTAACAGAACACATTAAATAAGGCTGAATTTGAAACCAGGTCTGTCATACTCAAAAGCCTGTATTCTTAACTGCTATGACTTTGTTGCTCAAATTATCCAGATTGGAACTCATAATCTCCAACTTGTATATTTAGGACAATTTTGAAAACATTCTTCATATTTTAAAAAAAACAAGCTGTAATGATGAGGTTCTGGTGTCAACAGTGGTGATGTGGTGATGCCCCGTTGTCTGGTCAGGCAAGTACAGGCCTGAGCATTGCTGCAAGGGTATTTCATGGCCGCTTGATAAACTGGAAGGCTGGTGTATTAAATCATCAGTCAGTTGATTGCATCTGTGGCTGATTACAACTGTGATCAACTAAGGTGCGTCTCCTACCAATGATATAATCCAATCTGTTGAAAAGATTTAAGGGAGAAGAGAGAGCACTGCTTTTTCAGCCAGCAAGCCTCAAGTTTCTCCAGACCCTTCATCAGAGCTGCCAGCTTCACAGGCTGTCCTATGGATTTTTGGACTCTTCCATACCCACAGTTGCGTGAGACACCTTTATAAATCTCATGTTTACAGATCTCTCCTGTTGGTTTTGTTTCTCTAGAAAACATTGGCTAATACACAAGCACACTAATGGATTAAACCTAGGAAAGAGTGTATTTTTCTATTCCTCTAATATCTTGGAATACATTAGCAGAAGCTTTTAATGTGTCTACACATCCAATATCATTCATTCATTCGGTCAGTCATTCACTCAACACTTACTACATAGCCAGTTTCATTGTTTATGGGCATTGCAACCATTTGTGACGTTCTTTCTGATACAGAGGAAACAAATAGTACAGTCTTTTTGAACAAAAAATCCAGTCGCTCATACTATTTTTGTCCTAAGCTTTGATAGATAGCTCTGGAGTTGTTAGCAGTAACTTCATACTTTGTATGAAACATCTAACTTTAAACCCCCACCTTTTTGAGAAATCTAACTTTCTCATAGATAGCTTAAGTTAAATTAGTGGTTGATATTTGTATGTGTCTCTTTTATTTCATTAAATCAAAGTGTCAAAATAGGATGAGTAAATGCTAGTTTATTCACGTAACTCATAAATGTGTTGTTGGTGGCAGAATAATTTTGGGTTAAAAAGGTTGTACTTATCTTAAATGTAGAATCAGTCACAGTAACTCCACAGGGCAATTAACAGTGGTAAGCCTTAAATTTTTTGTACTAGGGAGGTCAAGGGCTTGGGAAAGACTTCAGATTATTTAGAGTCAAGAGGTATGTCCTCAAAAGAGAATCATTTGATATTTTTCTATTTATACAATACCACAGATGCATAAGTCACAAGTGTCAGAAATGTCATGTGAATAATAGAAAAGATTCTTGAGCTAAAATTTTAGTGGGTTTTTCTTTTTTTTCCTTACCTACTACCTGATAGTCCTTAAATTAATCCATTTATGTGGCCAAATAAATTGTGAAGGACTTAAAGGTTTACATGAAGCTAGAGCAAGCAATAATATAAACTTCTTATTTGAGTTCAAATCCTTGGTCATAGTTATATTTACTGGTCCAGTTGTCCTTTGAAAGTACTGTAATAAATATTTAATTCAGTTCGCCCTTTTTAAAATAAGAAAATAGAGTAGATGAGGAAATTTCTTGAGTATTAGTTTGCAGACAGTTATATAAATAAGGTGTTAGGAAGGGGGAAACCAAGAACCACTTATTATTTCATTAAAATGTCTTTCTTAAAAGACATTTGTAATAGGGATGGGACTGGGTCCTATTAAGAAAGGCAGACATTTGTAGCTTGTGACTTGAGGAACTGATTTGGATACTGTTGAGACAAAGGGTCTTTGTTAGATTCTGTCACAACTGACCCTGAATCCCAGGGCTATTCTGAACAGAGAGTACCTGGCTTCTTTAACACTGAATGATTCCAGCTTAGAAATTGAGACAGTGTGACCAAGCTTCTTAGACAAACTGATCTCAACTCTGAAGGCCCTGATCCTTGAATTTTTCTATGGGGGTGCAAGGGGACCAGTCTAGAGGACAATGAGATTACACAAGATTTTCACAAACTAGAATATAACATGCTAGGTCATCTGCTCAGTGTTTGGCCTCTAAGAGTTTGCATACAATTAGTTGTTGGGATTAAAAAGAGAGGGGCAGCCACTCTGGAAATATTTTGAGACAAAAAGTGCCAGTACATTGACATTCATCTCAGATAACAGCTGTTCTCCAGAGGCACCGTTCCAAATCACAAACATCAGAGGAGAAGCAGTACACTTTTTTGCCCCAAGATATTACTATATCTTATGCACCAAATATAAAATTAAAACTTTTTTATCATAAACGCCATTGTTTAGTCATTGTGGGTTATTTGGCTATTTCATACTGCCCTTGTAAGGGTTACTTTTTCTAGTATTAATACAATATTCATGATTCTAACTTTCTTTTTTGCTGAAACCTGATTCAATTATATTTTCCATCAATTAGGGGTAATATCTCTTGGGGTTCAATTGCCCATGAGCAGTTAAGAACATCCTGTGGCTAGAGAGACCACCTGATTTCCTCACAGTTCAGGTTGACTTCATGCATTTTCATCTCAATGTCGAATTTTAGCCCTGGCTAGGAATTGAAGACCTGTCAAGTTTCCTGCTCATTTTCAATCCCTATAATAACTCAGCAATTACACAGCAGGTAGGTTAGTGTTTTTCTCTCAGATGATAGTCTCCTCCAAATGAAAGGTGTCATTTTCAGAGGAGCAAAACAGGAGATTCAGCATATAAGACCTTACATATACAAATATTTTCTTCACATGCTTTCCCCCATCCCCAGTAGAGAATGGCCGGAGGAAAAATGACAAGACAAGGGATTCAGACAAAAATCTATTTAAAAAGGCAATGGTAACATTTCAGTTGTTTTAAAATTAAACTGAGCCCAAAGAAAATTTGTCTTTGTGGCTTGATAGCAATAGAGGAGGCAAAAGAAAGAGTACAGAAATAAGAGAAAGAAAGAAGAGATTATCATGAGAAAAGGGAGAAAAAGGAAGCTAAAAACATGAAATCCATCCCTGTTTCTCCAAATATTTGCTATCTTGGAATCTAGAAAATATTAAGTTGTTAATGCACATTAGGAATGTTAAAGCTGGAAATGGTTTTAGATGCTATTTGGTCAAACCACCTCATCTTATAGGGAGAATAGACAATAAGGAGAGAAGAAAGATAGGTTGAAAATAGAAAGAAGTGGCTAACAAATTTAATAGAGGTGAGAGGAATGGAAAAAGAGAAGAGTCTAACACTATCTTCCAATAAGCTTAGTTTTAGAGCTTATTTTTTTCAATTCTACAAGTGATGATGGAGAAAGGAAGTTTATATTCATTTTGTGTAATTATTAATCTTTATTTTTTCCCTGCCAGTGTATAACATTTTGGTTTCCAGCTGTTTATTATCCAAATCATTTCCTGCACTAGATAAAGTGCTACCAGCAGGACTCTAAGATGTTTTATGCTAATGAGGGGAAAAAATCTTGGACAAGATGCAAAGCAAAGATATTTGAGTGACATGGCAAAATAATCAGAATCTAAGTGAAAGAAAACTTGGGTAATAGCCATTATATTTAATATGCCAAAATAACTGATTGACATTTTAATTAGATGAGAAAATATAATTATATTTTTAACTCTGAAAGGACCCCTGCAAGAAAGATGGACATTAAATTTAAAAAAAAAAAAAACTTGCCAGAACACAAAAGAGTAACAAAGAATATAAAGATGTGCACAATTTTCACTGTTCATGACATGAGTTATTAATTCCATGGATCATGAAGCAAAACTTTTTAAAAAGTTAACTTGCATTTACCCTTTTGACAACAGTTTGCATTATAGTGATTGGAATTTATTACGAGAATCATTTGCTAGAGCTATTTGTCTTCGTTTTGGCAGCTCTGGCATAAATATTTAATTTAATTTATGTTCCAAATTTTAAAAATGTCTCTATAAAAACTGAGTGGCTGAGCAGTACCTGCCCCCTATTAAAAAAGAAAAAGAGGCTTTTGTTAGTTTGCACACCATCTGAGGCACATCTATTTGAAAGGGGTATCTGTATGACTTGAAAATATTAACCATTTCCAATGTCTGTGGAGAGGAGGAGCTGGAGAAAAGCAAATATAAGAGGGATAACAGATCTCCAGCCTAATCTTGCTTTTTACATTACCACTGGTAAGATGCTTCTGATTAACAGTGAACATTTCTTATGGCACAGATGCTATCCTGAAAATAGGCAAGCAGAAAAATTTAGATGTAGGGAAATGGTAGTAATCTTATACATTTTTTAAAACAATGAACTTGCTTGCATTGTTAAACTTCACTTTGAATGTTAACTACTTGGTATTTCATTTGCATTTTAAATTCATTCGAGTACCAATTGCAATTTGATTCTACAAGGTGGAAATGCAGAAAATATGTAAGTTTTGAAGTTGTTAGATAATAGTTCTGCATGTTCACATATAGAGTATAGGTTATAGTTTCCATTACAAAGAGACACTATGACAAACACACAAGGCATTTTTTAAATTTGTGGAACAGAAGTCATCATAAGAGGATCCAGGAGATGAGTTACAGAAATATATAAAGGATGTGATCATAAGATGTTACAAAAGCCTTGTTTCTGAGTACTGCATGTGTATATCTTTATATCCATATTTATCTAGTAAATCTTAGGAGAGTTCTGACCAATTTTATTTTCTAAACATGATGGCAACAGAATCTCCCATTTCACATATTCTTACGCAATGCAATCTTGCCCCTCTACCAAAAGGAGGTGAACTATAATTCTCCTTTTCAACCTGGTTTGACCTTTGTGACTCACTTGTAATCAGTAAAATATGGTGGGAGAAATATTGTATGATTTCTGAGACTAGTTCAGAAGACGCCATGCAGTTTCTATTTTGTTCTCTTGGAACATTTGCTCTTGGGAAACTCTCTTGGGACACTTTCTCTCAGAACCCAACTACCAGTCTGTGAAAAGCTCAAGCCATGTGGGGAGGCTAAATGTAGATGCATGGGTGAGCAACCTTGCAATTGAGCCCAGCTTTTAAGTGATCCCAGCTTAGATGCCAGTCATGGGAGTGGAAAACCTTGTAGATCAGGGGTTGGCAAACTATAATAGCTTATGGACCTAGTCAAGATGATTCCACGCCCTGATATTATAGAGCGGAGACAAGTCATGCTTGCTTTGCCTTGTCCAAATGCCTGAACTACAGTATCTGTGAAAATAATAAAATAGTATGTTTTATTCCAATAAGTTTAAATTGGTTTATTATATAGTGATAGGTAGCCAGAAGTATTAAGCTGCTTTTTGCTAAAGAGAGAATTATGAGCATGACATCTACAAAACCAAATTTGTTATGACAGGAGGTACCCAAGTTACTTAATGATACACTCTTCCTATCATGGGTATGTAAGTAGTTGAACTTGTGTCTTCAGAAAATCTGCTTGTTTTTAACTATTTATGAAAACTAAATTTTTTAAACTGCTTAGACAATCATAAATGTTTACATGGGTAGTAATAAAGAAATCCTCCTAACAGGTTGATTTATTAAAATTATTCAGTTACAAAATACAACAAAGTCTATCTTTTTGGACATATTAGTTGTGATGCTATACAAACACAAATATTGTGCATGTTCTGTGAGGCTGTTCTCAAGTTATCTCTATGTACAATATTATGTAAGTAAGTTTGAAATCTCTAGGTAATAATGATCAAAGCATTGGTGAAGATCAAAAACTCCTTTTGAATAAAGAGAAAACATTGGCCTTTTACAGACCTTCTCTTAATCTGTTTTAGGTCTTTATATTTTCATAATAAAATGTCAACTTTGCTACTATGGAGTGAGTTACTACATAATGTGTCATAGGAACACAGGCTCAGGCACAACAGAAACTTTCAGCAAGTGATGCTTTATTACTTACACAGCACAAAGGGACAGAGATCCCATTGTGGCTATTCTCCCAGGAAGGCCAACTGCTTGGTTTAGACAGGAGGACAGCAGCTCTGCATGTCCCACTTCACACCTGAGGGGAGAGATATATCTGTGCTGCCCCATGGATGGATATTATTTAACCCCAGGAGAAGACAGCCTTGCCACTAATAGTTCCTAAGGCATGATCAGAAATTTCTATTAGACTTAATCTTGCCCCAGGCTATGGAATGGAAACATGCTAAAACATTTACACACAATGGAAAATTAATGGGGAGTAAGTAAGGGCTGGGAGGTAGCCTCTAGGTATGTCCCTGACCTCCCCAGCGGCTATGCCATAAATCTGAAATCTGAAGTGTATGGATATTGCTTAATCAACATCTCTGACTAGCTGCCCGGCAAGCACTTGTAAATTGTAAATTGACAGTTGTCCATAGCCTAAGAGGTAACCTTTTAAATAATTTCTTTTTCATTCTTTCAGAAAAATTGAATGCATATAAAGACATATATCTGTATGTTTATATTTAATTTTCCTTTTTCCCTTAATTTTCCAGTGTCAAATTGTTCCAAAATGTATTTAACCAGTGCTGCATTGTTGAACATATTAGGTGTTTTCCACGAACAATTTTAAAGTAACCTTGCCCAGGCACTGTGAAATTTTTTGATTCCAGTGTCAGAGCCTGCTGATCTGAAGTCTAAATGTCATATTTATATTTACTCATTTACATAATTAAACACATATGAAAATCTCTGCATGCAGAAGGCAGAGTGGATCAGGGTTAAGGTCATAACTAAAAGGTAAAACATCCAATGGTTTGACTCTTGTAGCCACAGATCATGAAAAGCTCTCTCAGGTTGACCCGAAATTTGATTTGGCATTAATGCTACCCCCGAATGTTGCATCCTTTGTTTTACTAAAACTTGGCAACTATTAGGATAGTTGTTTTTCATGCAGGTGTAAACAGAAGCAGAAGCAGAAGAAAAGTCTGTCTGTTTCTGATCAGAGTGAACAACTCTAGACACAAGGTTCAGTGTTTCTCACTCCTTTGTCCGCGCTCTGATACCACTTTGTCCACGCTCTGATACCACTTGTCCACGCTCTGATACCACTTTGTCCACGCTCTGATACCACTTGTCCGTGCTCTGATACCCCTTTGTCCGCGCTCTGATACCACTTTGTCCGCTCTCTGATACCACTTGTCCACGCTCTGATACCACTTGTCCGCGCTCTGATGCCACTTTGTCCGCACTCTGATACCACTTGTCCGCGCTCTGATACCACTTTGTCCGCTCTCTGATACCACTTGTCCGCGCTCTGATACCACTTTGTCCGCACTCTGATAACACTTGTCTGCGCTCTGATACCACTTTGTCCGCGCTCTGATACCACTTTGTCCTGGAACTTCCACCAGTGTGGAGAATAAGAATGACAGGGCAATGACTTTTCTGTGAGTTTTAATTTAAATGTTCAAGTTAATTGTTCAACATAGAGAAAACTTTATTCTGAGATTAAGTCCTTTCTAAGTTCGGTGGTTAAAATGTTCTTTCTATCCTGGGTTGGTAATAGGTGCTAAATTGTAGTGTTTAAAAATTTTTTTCTGAATGGGCTTGCAAAATCTAAAATCTGGGAGCCACTGAATTTGATTATGATCCAATTTAACATGCAATGTTAAACTGGTGGTTAGAAAGTTTGGAATTACTAAGCAATCGTACCCATGTTGAATCATGGAACTCAGATCATTATGAGTATTGCTTCAGGACGGGAAGGTAAGGAATTTGAGGAGAATCATATGTGGGGACCAGATAACAGGAACTGAAAAGCTGAAGTGACCTGGGGAGCATGATCTGCTGGGTGGTAATGAGCAAGGGCTAGGATAAAAGAGCTAGTATTATGGGCTTTGATGGTGGTTGTTCTGAGTTAATAATCGAAGCTCTACATGGCTGTGGAAGATGTCTTACCACAACCACATAGAACAAATTTATATCATCCACTGTCTGTGCCTGGAGGTTAGTCAAAGGAAGAGATTATAGATAGGAGCATGCACACACACACACACACACACACACACACACACACACACACACACACACCTTGATGACAGAGTAGGAAGAGGGTCAATTTTGGATTTACAGCAGAAATATACCCTAGCAAATCCCCAGCTTGTTTGTTCATTATTGGCAAGTCTCATTTATACACGAAAGATCATGGTTTTAGAGTCAAGAGCAGTCACTGAATCTTTGTAATCTTCGTTTTCTCCTGTACAATGTAGTGATTGGTGCTGCAGTCTACCTCATGGGTTGCCACAGGGAGTGAATAAAATAGCACTTGCAAATTACTTCAGCAAGGCTGGTTCACAGTAGGCACGCCATAAAAGGGAGACTTAGACAATGGGACCCAATGGCAAAGTGACACTGATACTAGGATTTTAAAGTTGCAGCCAATTTTTCTGTTCTAAATTTAGAGGTTACAACTGTAAAGCTTTTGCAAATAACCCTCTAAAATGAAAGTTGACTTAATGACAACAAACAACCAAATATATATGTATGTATAAATCTCCTCTGACACTTATTTCAAAGTGTGAAATGCACACAGAGTCATTCAAAACAAATTTTAGGCTGTTTCAGACCATAAATTCCCTCTTCCTAGATCAGTGACTCTGCTCCACCACTGCTTATTTTAGGCTTAAATTGGGTTTTGCTGAAGAGAAAAATTTTAAATAGAATGAAGCATCCTGACTTATTTAAGGAATTACTTTACACATATTTTAATAAGAATTAAATTATCAGCGGGTGTTTTGCTATCCCACTCATTTTTCTCCAGGTACAGGAAGGCATGGCTATTTGGGTGCCCCATATGTACTTTATCACAATTATACAAAATTTATATGAGTCATAGATTCCTTCTAATGTACCCAGAACCAAGTTTTTAAGTTAGGGTTTAAATTTGATGGCATGAATTCAAACTACATTCTGAGTCATATCAGTTCCCCAAACTGTATTTCAAATTGTTTATATGTATGTGTCGAAAGGGGTTGGATGAAAAGGTTAAAAAAAATGGTAATTTCAATAATGAAAAATACACTTTAAGAAACAATTGCACATTGTAATTGCGAAGTAAGTTACTATCCTTAGAAGGTATCATTCCTTTTTTATACATGCTTGCAAAAGGGTAAATAATGCAAAGGATGAAAAGGTAGACATATTTGGATTCCTCCTCCTGAATGGAGAGAGAGAAAGGAAAACCTGCTACCAAGTGCTAGACACTATTTTAACTACACAAATTTTTATATAGTAAACTGACTAGGCTTTTTATAGTCATTAACATATTTCATTCCTCAATGACTCCTTAAAGTCATTATATTGAAGTCACTAATATATTCGTGTTTGTACTTATTAGAGGAGGCTAACTGCTATGAGAAATAATTACAATGTATTAGTGACTCAACGCAGTAAATTTTGATTTCTAACTTATATCATAGTCCAATATGGGTCAGTAGAGAGTGGAGGCCAGAACAAAGCATGTTCTCTACATTAGTCATTCAGAATCCGGACTTTTTACATCATATGGCTTCACCACATTCTAAGACTTTGAAATCCTCTGTGGATCTTCTGCACCTCATAGCAGGAGAAGGAAGCATGAAAAAGAATAAAGGCTTACATTGGAGGTTTTGAGGACAAGAATCAGGCCTTATTCTATCTTCCATTTCATTTTCCAATTCAGTTACATGCCCCAACTAACTGCACAGGAGGCTGGGAAATGCCGTCAGTCAATTTTCCCAAGAGAAAAAAAAGGTTCAGGTTTTGGTAAATACATTTCTTGGACTCTCTGCTGCAGTGTAATTATACAATTTTATAGACTGGGAAAACTGAACCTTCCAGAAGTTATATGATTTACCCAAGGTACTGTAGCTTGTATGTGACAGGGCTAGTTTTGTCTAGCTTGAAAGTCAACATGATCTCATTGCATCAGAAATTCTCCTTAGACAAATGGGAGGAAGGTAAATTTTCAAACTTGGTAACATTTATGAAAGTGTATGAGTTTCTGTCATGACAGAAGAAGAAAAAAATTAGAACATTTTAGCTTTTAGTGGATAATTTAGACGTCTAATACACTGTTTGAGTTTAATGACTGAAATATGCATGATACATACATATATATACACACACACATATCTTTATCTGTCATTTATTATTTCCCCTAAGTCATTGTATGGCTTTTTGGAGACATTATGAATTAGGTTATCAAGGTGTTCAGCCAACCTTTTCACAGTGTTTCCATTTATGTAGCAATCAGATGGATATATGATTGCCATACTTTCTTCCTAATGTCTCATGGTAATTCAGGCTAGCTTGTGGTTTTTACGCTGGCATGAAATTCAGTTATTATAAATCTGAGCTATTCACTCAGTAACCTTAATATGTAGGCAAAGATGCTGACTGATCACTTGTGTAATGATCTACTGTATTCGTTCTCCATGATCCATTTGTTTCACTTCTAAAACCAAAATCTTAAAAAAAAAAATTCAGGAGTCATTTGACAGTGGCTGATGTAGAATTTCAGCTATGGATTTTTCTGTGACTTTGGATTGTATAAAGTATAGAATGAGGAGGTTTTAAATACAAATCAAACATATTAATCTAGAAAACCATTTTACCTGTACACCCAAATAATATTGTAAACAATATTTTCAAATTTCTGCAGTCTGTTTTGACAGTTAACTTAGCCGAATGGAAAGTACCATGCAGTTAGTTTGAGAAGCCCTGAGTTTGAGTTCTGGATCTGTCAGTATTGGCTATAGATTTTGGATGACTGATTCATCATTCATTCATTCATTCATTCAGTACACATCAACTTAGTGTCTACATGTGTTGCCAATATACAGAGAAGTTATAAACAAAAGAAAATGGTACATTCTGTAATAAACTCCTTATGTCTATAAATGCATAATGGATCAGAATAGAGCCATGTATAGATATCTTAAACAGACAAATGTCTCCTAACACATTGAATAGCAGTAAAAATGAAGAATAGAAATAAAGTATGATGCAAAATCGTGCATACACAGTCTTCTCCATAGAATGTTGAATCTGAGTTAATGGCACAGTTATGGAGACCTCCTAAGCTGTTGTAGTATAGATGAAGACTATGAAAGCAATTTTTTTAAGATGGAGAGAATTAGCAGAAGGGAGGGTAGCATGTAAAGGTCATCTGTATCCACCTGTATATTTTGAAATCTAGATGCATTCGGAAGGTTCAAAGGGAAGACCTGCAGGGTTAGTGGAGGTGCATGAGAACAAAATACACCAACTTCTTCCAACTGTGGCTCCTGAAAATTTGTGCTAGTTTGGAGGACAAGGAGCAGAAATTTAGCTGTACTTCTATCCTTTGCTTAAAAAAGATACTGAATCAAACATAGGAAATTTTATGATTTGTTTAATATCAGCATAGAAGGCAATATGTGGTTTATATTTTTGATACTTTTATGCATATTGAAAAGTTTCATAATCATAAATTAGAAAAAATGAATAAGGATTGAAAATTAAAAGAAATCAAGTATTGATTCCTTTTTACTATCTATGTTAGCTTTCAGGATGATTGAAAAGCATGTCTTTCCTCTTAGCCAGCTCGAAATTTACTGAAGCAATAGTAAAATTGAGAGTATAACATGAAATATGTGCAAGATAAATGAATGATATATTTTCAAATAATATGTAGGAATTGACATTGAATGGGGACCATTAGTATTAAATTATCTAATGATGCCATGTGTGTTTTTTAAATATCCAGTGCTTCTTTCCTGTGTTCTTTCTTTTCCCTCTTCCTTCCACCTATCTCTCTTCCTATTCTGTATCTGTTTTCTTCCTCCTTTTCTTGCCTCTACTCTTCACCTATTCATAATGCTTCGTGCCCAGTGAACATTCTGTTCTCATCATCACTCTCCAAAGTTCTAAAACTTTTGTCGACTCCCTTTAATATTGGACCTTAATTTTTACCTAATATTCAATGGTAACAAAATAAGGAAGATTGTACTATGAGGACAGAAGTCAAGATCTTAACCTGCAGACATGGAAAGGGCTCTTTCATCCATGAACCATTCATACATTTTTCTTGCCAGCTCATTTTTTTTAAGTTCTAAGTCAGAGGGAAACTCTATGTTATTTCTTATTTTTCCCTCTCAGCCTTCTAAGGGAAGGAAATAGGGGTGATAGGGAAATTTGATCTGAATAACTTTCCACATATTATGTATTCAATACTAAGCTCTATTAAAAATCCTGGTAGGAAAAGTTTCCTAGGGTAGCTGTGTCACAGATGCATGATCATTAGGTATTTGAAGACAGATTTAGTTTTTGTAATAACTTTCTTGAAGATTGAAAGATTGTGTTCACTGTGGCCTTCTAAAGAAACACTGTAAACTATACTTCTTGTGATAGAGAGTGAAAGAGACATTATCCATCCAACCATCTCATCTTGAAATGAAGCAATCAAAGCTTAAATAAGTAATAAAATTATACTCAAAAGTAACACAATTATTTAGTAAAGACTTGGGCTATGAAAGTTATCCTGATGTCAGTCATGCTTCTACCACACAATGCTTCCTATTTGAAATAGAAGTTTAAGCACCATATAATCTTGATCTCCTTCCTCCATGAGGGCATGGATCATTGCTATATCACTAGTACCTGGTGCAGCGAATGGCATGTTGTGGATATTCAGTGAAATGAGGGTGAATGAATGATATCTGATTATTGGTATAAGGTGATTCCCTTTTATCTTGACTGGCTACCCTGTTCTCAGTCCTGCTTACAATGCTAGAGACAGATATGGTTATAGCTTCCAATAGATAATATCACCAGTCCTACCCCCATGACCAATTTCATCTCTGGCTCTCATTCCCACAAATTAGCTGGATTTTCACTTTTTTTTTATTAATTAACGGAAAAAAGGAATTAACCCAACATTTAGAAATCATACCATTCTACATATGCAATCAGTAATTCTTAACATCATCACATAGATGCATGATCATCGTATCTTAGTACATTTGTATCGGTTTAGAAGAACTAGCAACACAACCGAAAAAGATATAGAATGTTAATATAGAGAAAAAAATAAAAGTAATAATAGTAAAAACAAAACAAAACAAAAAAACCTATAGCTCGGATGCAGCTTCATTCAGTGTTTTAACATGATTACTTTACAATTAGGTATTATTGTGCTGTCCATTTTTGAGTTTTTGTATCTAGTCCTGTTGCACAGTCTGTATCCCATCAGCTCCAATTACCCATTATCTTACCCTGTTTCTAACTCCTGGTGAACTCTGTTACCAATGACATATTCCAAGTTTATTCTCGAATGTCGATTCACATCATTGGGACCATACAGTATTTGTCTTTTAGTTTTTGGCTAGACTCACTCAGCATAATGAGTGAGTCCTACTCAAAGGAATTTAGGGCAAAAACTCAAACGGACATTTGCACACCAATGTTTATAGCAGCGTTATTTACAATTGCAAAGAGATGGAAACAGCCAAAATGTCCATCAACAGACGAGTGGCTAAACAAACTGTGGTATATACATACGATGGAATACTATGCAGCTTTAAGACAGGATAAACTTATGAAGCATGTAATAACATGGATGGACCTAGAGAACATTATGCTGAGTGAGTCTAGCCAAAAATGGATTTTCACTTTTATCTCTAGATCTAGATTAAATTGGTTTTCCCCACAGAAACATAACCCAATTCATGGAAAACATTTGTATGTGAAGTAGACTTATGGAAGATTTTGAATGGAACCAACATTTCAATAATGTAAATAACTTAAAAGTTGGCATCACTTTTCTTGAAAAGTCCTTTAGTCATCCTCCACATGGGATTTTACTGGCCCTCCCACCCAGTCTGCTTAGTTACTTTTCATCTTGGTGAGTCCACCCTTCACTGTTGCTTCTCTATTCTCTGTTCACTTCATTTCTAGAGTCAAAAATACTAGTACTACTCTTGGCCCATGAAAAGCAGAGTTTTGCTTTTATCTAGCCTTTCGAGTCAGTTGCAGTCCACACTCTGGGGGGCTGGGGAGGGTTGGGAAGGTGGATGAGAAGAGGAGCTTCCCACATTCTCATGTTTGTATATGGAGGGACCTCCCTGGAGCATCACCACCCACCTCTCTGTTACTCCTTTTCACTCCACCCCTATTAAAAACAGGGAGTGGTTTATTTGATTGATGTGTGAAAAAATAAACTGAATGTGATTGTCTCTGCTTCTTTCTCCTGCATCCCTTGGACTTGCCTGCTTGCACAGAGAAAAACCTATCCAAACATAAATTTGAATCACATCACACACTGTTTAGTATCCTGCTTTTTCACTTAACATTAGGCTAGTAATATTTTTAAAGGATTCCTTTAACATTTTTATTGTCAAATATAACATATACAAAAAAGCAATAACTTTCAAAGTACATTTTAACAAGTGGTTATAGAACAGATTTCAAAGTTTGGTATGGGTTAGAGTTCCGCAGTTTCAAGTTTTTCCTTCTACTTGCTCCAAGACACTGGAGACTAAAAAGAAATATCATTATAATGATTTAGTAGTCACACTTATTTGTTCAACCCTAACTTCTCTGTTAAAACTCCTCCTTTTCCTTTGCTCCTTCTCCCAATCTTTAGAGATATTTGGGCTATGCCTATTCTAACTTTTTCATATTAAAAATGGGTGGACAATATGGGATAAGGAAATGGAACTAACTGATGTTCTTGGACAGAATGGACCTCTGGGTTTCAGGGCTTATTTAGCCTAGGAACCATCTGGAAGTTATAAGTTTCTGGAAAATAAACTTAGCACATTAAACTTTTACAGAATCTCAGATAGAGCCCTGGGTGTGTTTTTAGGGTTAACAGGAGTGATGTTGGTTGGTGTTTGGCAAACCATGGCAATTAGCAATAGCTAGCTGAAGCTTGCATAAAAGTAGTCTCCAGAATAGCTTCTCCACTCTTTTTCAACTCTCTTAGCCACTTATAGTTTATTTTGTTACCTTTCTTTTCCCTCTTTTGGTCAGGAAAGCATCTTCCATCCCAGGGTGCCAGGGCCAGGCTCCTCCCTAGGAGTCATGTCCCATGTTGTCAGATAAACTTTTACCCCTAAATGTCATGTCCCACACAGGGGACAACTTGCAGAGTTGGGCTTAGAGAGAGAGAGAGGCCACATCTGAGGAACAAAAGCAGTTTTCCAGAAGTAAATCTTAGGCATAATTGTATTTAGGCTTAGCTTCTCCACTACAGAAATAAGTTTCATGATAGCAAGACTCAAGATCAAGGGTGTGGCCTATTAACTCAGGAGTCCCTAATATTTGTGAAAGTGTCAGGTGTTTCCCAGATGGGAAAATTTGATAGTTCCATATTTTTTCTCTAGTCCCTCAAGGGACTTTGCCAATACTTTTAATTATCTACTTAAAGGGTTCTTTTAACTTTGAACTTTTAAAAGGCAGCAAAAGATGAATTGTGAAGAATCAAAGCTATATGAAACATCACCCTTACTGTAGAAGCTGATTCTGTTAGCCACCTTGTGGGATTGAAAATCTTTTCTTTCCTATTGTATGTTTATTAAAGTCATATGTATAAATTAATTTATATTCGTTTCCTTCTTTGAAAAGAAAATTAATATAGTTATTATGTACCTAATTTATTTTTATTTCTACCATTCCTATTCTTATTACTGTATTATTCTTCCTTCTTCCTTCTTCTTCTAACATGTCATTTCTGTGAGGCCAGTCAGACAACGAATGCACACAGATAGGTATTTAACTTGGATTAGAGGTAAATATCCAACTATGCTATAATTGATAGACCAAGATTCTAGAACCAGCAACGTATGGATGGGCTATCAAGGTCTCTTGTGTGTCATAATGTGGACAGGCCATGCCCGAAGGCACGACTGGAGTTCAGCAGGGACTAGGCAGTGGGAATAGGAATCAAGAGCATGTGCTAAAAGCCAGTCTTGAGCAAAGACCAATGCCCAAGAACACATCTGCTTATAGGGTTGACCACAGAGGATGTGGCTGGTAGCATCGCACTATACCGAGGGATGAATGTGGCAAACTTAGACTTGGTCTGGACCTATACCTTATTCAGGGAGTGAGTTGTAGCTAGACTTGGAGGCTCCAGAAGTTGGTAATCATTGAAGCCGGAAAGGCATTACGGGTCTGCGTGGTCAATTCAGTTTGCGACCGTTTGTTGGCTGGGTAACAAAGTATACAAGATCAGGATCCAGCTCCTAAGAAACCTGGTCTGGCCTTCCAGCATGAAAAAGTTAGAATGGCCACAGCCCAAATACTACTAAAGAGAGGGAAAGGAAGATCAAAGGTGATGGTGGAGTTATACAGAGAAGATAGGATTTAACAAGTGAATATGAATGCTGAATCATTATACTGATATCTCTTTTAGTCTCCACTATCTTAGAGCAGCTAGAAATAAAAACCTAAAATGGTGAAATTGTGACCCATGCCAAGCTCTGAAATATGTTCTACCACTGGTTGTGGTGCTGTGCTTTGAAATTTAATGCTTATATATATATATGTTATTTTCCACAAAAAAAAGGAAAAAAAGTGGATTGTGATGGTAAAAAAAATATTTATTCCTTCTAGCCTCCTATACTATGGAGCATCCAAAAGGAAAACTCTGAGAGGATCATATGGTAGCCCATGACAAACTCTGGCATCTGTCCTGTAACTACTTATTGAAGAGTGCTTTGAAAATTATTGCTTTTTTCTTTCTTTGCTTTGTATATACGTTACACTATGCAATAAAAAGTTTTTTTAAAGAAAAAAAAAAAGAAACCTGGTCTGGGAGCAGCCAGAAGGTTGTTAGGATCCTTGTTGGGAGGGCTCAGCCCCACCCCAGAGAGGGAAGCCAGTGCGCAAATCAGGAACTGAGGCTGAAGTACAGGTGTTCTCTCTGGGTACCTACTTCACCTAGTGAAGTGGGTGGCAAGGGTGAGGCCAGTGGCCTTGATGTGTGCACTCGCAATTTATCCCAGGCACATAATGTTCTGTAATTGAAGTAATATTGTTCTGCAATTGGAATGATAGTGTTCTGGAATCAGAAACAACCTCTTTTTGTTATCTTCAAAGCACAATTTCTTTGTTTTCAATTCCTCTTTAATCTCTCTTGGACATTTCAATTGCTTTTCTTGCCACTCACATCCAAATGAACAAAAAAAATTGGGTGTGGGAGGTATAAACTAGTACTGTGAATATGTTAAAGGTAAACATTCCAACATACCCAAACAAAACTAAGCCATCTTCATAGAAAAGCCCCCAAGGTCCAAAGAACCAGGAGGTGTGAAATAGAATCTTTCTGTGATCACATTAGTAGAAGGCACCTCTAGAGAAGTTGCCTTTTTTGTTAAAATTAACGATGAACATTATGTTCAAACTGTAAATAATCTGCATATTATTTAAAAAATACACACATTGTATTATATTTTAGTATTTGATGCTCATCAGAGCAAATAATTATTTCCCATACTTTTTAAGAGTATACCATTTGACCATTCCCAACCACCTGTAGACCTCCTAGTCTTTCCCACTCATTCCTTGAGTATTTCTGCAACTGCCACTTCACAAGTGCTTCTCCGTCATAAATCTTGGACATTTCAATACAGACAGAGGAGATGCTTCTGAAAAGCTAGTCTTGGACATTTCAATATAGACAGAGAAGATGCTTCCGAAAAGATAGTCTCTGAGCTTCTGAAGCACCTCGTTTTCAACGACTTTCTCTTCTACTCAACCCTTCCATCTCCTTCATAATCCTAATTTCAAACATACATTTGTCCAGCCATTCTGTGCATCTTCCCATCTTACTTTCTCTAGTGTCCCCAAACCCAGCGATTCTTCAACCCCACTGCTTCTTCCAAACAATTTGACTATTTTCCTCTTTTCATTCAACCTTGTCTATTCTAACTTCATTTCCCAACTTGCCTAGCTTACATTACAAGGTTCATTGTTATAATCACTTCTTGCTTACGCTCTCAATTCCTATGTCTCTCTGTGATTCTCCCCTTCCATCATCCTTACCTGGTTAAATATAAATTCTTGCCTATTCCCAGAAGTACTGGTGTATATAAATATGAATAGAAAAAAAATCATACAACCATACTGCCCAATCTCACTTTAAATTTATGAACCAATATGTACTGCTGGGTAATCTCATTAATTTCCCGAGTCTCATACTCTTCTCAGCAAATATTTTGTACCTTCTCTTTTGGTTTCAAATCACCATTACCTCCTTCTCCTACTTTGCTTTTTTTCTGTTTGTTTATTGTTTTTTTTTATGGTTTCACTAAGAAAATAGAAGCAAATTCAAAAAAATTAACATGTTTCTGCTACTAATATACTAAGTCATCTGCATCTGAGTGCAGTATTTTTCCTTCCTTTTTATAACAATGTTTGTCTTCCTTTATATGGTCAATCATTCCCTATTGCACTGAGATCCATCCCCTTTCGTCTACAGATCTGACATCTATGTTTTCCCTCTCCTGTACACTACCAAATTTTCTCCCTTTTATGGATCATTTCCTTTAGTATACATATTCACTGATATCTCCCATTAAAACATTCCCTTGGCCTCACATCAGTTTCCATGATTTATCCCCCTCAACCTGCACCCCATGTCTCTGTTCTCTTTTTTAACAAAACTCCTTAGAAATGCTGTGTATACTCCCTGTATCTCTTCCCATTTTCTCCTCAATTTACTTCACTCAGGAAGGCACTCAGTGCTTCCCCAAAATGGTCTTAATAAAGGCAAATGATATCCCTGTTGCTGAATTTGGTAAGGCCTCAGTCTTCATCTTACTCTTCTTGCCAGAAGCACTGGGCAGAGCTTGTGTTCCTTCTTTCCTTGATCTCTGGGATATTTCTCTCTAATGGTCCTCTTCCCACTCTAATGGCTAATCCTTTTAAATATCATTTTCTGATTCTTCTTCATCTTTCCAACCTCTGAGCATGGGAGTGCTTTAGGGCTCCAATTTTTTTCTTTTCTATCCTTGCTTACTCCCTAGGTGATTTCACTGAGACTCATGGCTATAAATAGTTTACACTCTTCCCTGAATTCCAGACTCATATACCTCTCCTCTGAATTCCAGACTCCACACACATGCGCTCACACACAGACATACAGACATACACAGACACACTACACACACAGTACGCATTTCAAGTTCAAGATATGCAACTGATTTTAAGGGAATGTTCAATTTACTGGGGTGGCCAAAATCTGTACAGGTAAATTAATAATCATAGATTGGCTTTTTATTTATATTTAGGGTTTGGTACATTTCTTCTCTTGAGCCCTCAGGTAACAAAGAGAAGTGTTCTAGACTGGGAATTACAATAATTATTTGTAGCAGTGCTATTAACAAATTGTATGATTTTGATAAAGACGCTGTACCATTTTGCCTCAGTTTCCTCATCCATCAGATTGGGCTTGTAATATAGTCCCCTTTCTCCTTTACAGGTTTTTCTTATTGTAACAAATAAAAGAAAATTTTTGAGAAGCTAAAAGAATGTTTTTAAAAAGGTACAGATGAAAATATTATGCATCTATTTGAGATTTGTGTGGAAACAATTCCTTTTCTCACCTCCTTTACCACAGCTCAGCTTTCCCGTTACTGCACAATTTAGCAACACAATCTGATACCCCAGAAGTAAACTTGTACAGTACACATTTATTCTGTCACTCTCAAAGGCAGAGTAAAATGCAATCCCAACCAAGGAATGGGACAAAAAAGGAACTAGGTAAGAGAACTTGGGAAAGAAAGTAATAAGGTTATTAATATCAAACGCTTAATTTTGTCATTTTGCAGAGTCGAGTTAATGGATTAAACCTGTGGCTGTTTTATGTAGTTTGTCAGAAACTGATGTGTCAGAATTTTTACATCTGAGATACTTGCTCTTTTAAGCTCCCTGGAAGCATCAATCATAGGTGGAATTTTCCTGCTGATAGCTCTCTTTTCTCTTGTTATCAAAAAAGAGGAATTTATATGTGATTTTTCAATGGTAGGAGTAGAAAAAAGCCAATTCATTTCAAAGACACATTAAAGCCACCTGAAATTCTATTTAACTTTAAAAACAAACTTAAACTGATATTCTGAATTATATTACCAATCATGATGCACACCTCTCCATTATCATTCCTTACACCTTGACTTCGGAGTTCTGGTATAAAACTTCCCAAAGTATGATGCTATGGTTATTTGGAGGCTCAATTCTGCAAACCCTGTGAAAGGGAAAGAAGGTTAACATTTTACAGACTTACTGGGAGCTCAGCACTTTTCTTCTTTGAGTCTCTGAATTCATAGTTTATCTCATATATAATCCTTAAAGTAAATTATTTTGAGGTAAATGTTACATTTCCCATTTAACACATGAGGTTACTGAAGCCAGGAGAAATTAAGTAACTTACCCAAGGTTATTCAGCTAATAAATAGCCCATTCAGAAATCAAGCACAGATCTCATTCTTCCAAAGCTTGAGCTCTTTGCCATAATCTATTTGCAGTTAGGAATGACTTTCTGAAAATTATTGAATATATCTAGCCCAAATTTTGACATTCATTTGGGTCATTAGTTTTAAATTGAAACACACAAAAAGAAAAAAAATAAAGAAAAGGAATAAGGAAAAAAAGTCTACCTAAAGCAGTGTGATATAATACAAAATGGCCTAAAGTGAGATTCAGAAGACATCGTTTCTGGTCTTGACTGTCTCTCTAACTAGCTCTGTGACCTGGGGCATCACTTGGGATCTCAAATTTCTCATCTGTAAAATGAGGATGTTGAACTCAATGATCTTTACATCCTTCCTAGCATAAAAATATTCTGCGTTGCTGAGAAGGAACTAGTTGAAGCACACTTTTCTCTTTTCAAAGTCATAATAGTAAAGCAATCAAAGGACAAAAAATAAAAAAAGAAGAGGAAGAGGAACAAAAACGTGTGCTATGCTTTTTATGCCATGTTTTTATCTACATAATCTCGTTAAATTCCCCCCAAACAACCGTTTGTCAGGTATATTAACCCCACTTTACTAAAGGAAAATGACTCAGCAGTGAAGCAGCTCACCTAAGTTCATTAGTGAGATATAATATTTAAGGAGTACTGGAAAAGTTCAGCAGAGGGAAAGAGAAAACTTCTATCAGTCTTTAAAATAAATAAACTACTTTGAAGACCTCTGTGTACTTGAACTAGATCCAGTTGATCATACAAAATTAAGTAAGTGTAAGTGATACATATACTATCTCTGCTGAATTTTCTTCACATAAATAGAGCATATTAATGCTATAATAATGCAATGAGGGAAAGGCATTTTGATCCAGAATGCTTTCTAGTGTTCATGAAGACCCAAATCTTAGTTCTCAAGCTGGTGAACTAAATTTATTATTTTAAATATTCATTCCAAATATACACCTTGATTAGCTCATGCAAGGTAACATAGCAAGGAGAAACTATTGTTTCTTGCCATCTCAAGTATACATTCCTGTTAAAATCAGTGCAGAAAGCTAGGGGGAGAATAAAGATGGATGGAGGGTGGAGAGGTAGCCAGGGATGAACTTTGCAGGGCCTAAAAGACTAAGTTGAGGAGTTTTTTCTTTTTCATAAGGAAAACAGGAAGTTTTACTGAATCATATTATTGGAACTACAAACCAACAAGATCACTCAAGCTGCAGAGCCAGAATGAGAGAAGATGAACTAGGGTTGTGGTTTCCTAGGGCCGCCATAACAAAGTACCACAAACCAGGTGGCATAAATAGAAATGTATGTCTCACAATTCTGGAGGCTATATGCCCAAAATCTAGGCATCAGAAGGGTCATGCTCTGTGCTGGTTTGAAAGGAAGTATGTCCCCTAAGAAAAGCCATGTTTTAATATAAATCCTATTTCATAAAGGTAGAATAATCTCTATTCAATACTGTATGTTTGAAACTGTAATGAGATCATCTCCCTAGGTGATGTGATTTAGTCAAGAATGGTTGTTAAACTGGATTAAGGGACAACATGTCTCCACCCATTTGGGTGGGTCTTGATTAATTTCTGAAGTCCTATAAAAGAGGAAATATTTTGTAGAATGAGAGACTCAGAGAGAGCAAAGAATGCTGCAGCACCATGAAGCAGAGAGTCCACCAGCCAGTGACCTTTGGAGATGAAGAAGGGAAACGCCTCCCAGGGAGCTTCATGAAAACAGAAGCCAGGAAAGAAAGCTAGCAGATGACACCGTATTCGCCATGTGCCCTTCTAGCAGAGAGAGAAGTCCCAACTGTGTTCACCATGTGCCTTCTCACTTGAGAAACTCTGAACTTCATCGGCCTTCTTGAACCAAGGTATCTCTCCCTGGATGTCTTAGATTGGACATTTCTATAGACTTGTTTTAATTGGGACATTTTCTCGGCCTGAGAACTGTAAACTAGCAACTCATTAAATTCCCCTTTTTAAAAGCCATTTCATTTCTGGTATATTGCATTCCGGCAGCTAGCAAACTAGAACATGCTCCCTCTGAAGCCTGCAGGGAAGAATCCATTCCATGCTTTTTCCTAGCTTCTGGCAGTTACCAGCAATCCTGCCGTTCTCTGCGTCAGTCATCATGTGGTTTTCTCCCGTGTCTCTTGTTGTCCAGTTCCTCTCTTCCCTTCTTACAGGGCTCCAGTCATAGTGGCCTCATCTTAGCTAAAATACTTTCAATGACTCTACTTCCAAATGAGGTCATATTCACAGGACTGGAGGTTAGGACCTGACCATTTCTTTCTGGATATTCAAGTCAACCTAACAACTAATTAGAAGGATTTTATAGTAAACCCAGTAAAAGATAAAAGTAAAAGATGAGGGTATTGAACTCAATGATCTTTACATCCTTCCTAGCATAAAAATATTCTGCGTTTCTGAGAAGGAACTAGTTGAAGGATAATAGGGTGGTAGCTATGAAGCTGGGGTGAAATGGATTGACTTGACCTCAGTGTGGAAGATGAAATTGACAGGAATGGAAATAAGTGGTGAGGGCAAGAAGAACGGAGGGAGTAACTCCTAGATTTTGGCCACATATGATTGGCTGGACGATGCATCTGAAAATGGATCAGATTGGAGGCTGATGGCAATGGGCAATGGATATTGCAATAAGTATATATCAGAAGGTGGTGTCCCGCAGGTGAAATTTCTTCTAAATAATGTTTTCTGATATATTCTCTTGTTATTATTACTGTTGTCCTTAGAACACAAAATTCTCAAGAATGAGTATAATATATTAATGTGTATTTGAATGAAAAAAGTTCTTTGATAACTTATTATTATTCTCTACTTCAAACTAGCATTTGTATTTTCCCCTCAATAGGCTTGTCACAAAATGTGAAATGCCATTTATTGTAGATAACTAACAGCTGGCATTTGTGAGGAATGAGGGAAATACAGGTGCCTTTGCCTTGATTAGAAAAATTAACATACAAGACTGTCAACTAGATTCTTTGATCAAAGTAGATACTCAGGAGAAGAAAGCTAAGGATTTGAGGTTATATGTATTCTAAATTGAGGGTAATTTACTCTTTTGCTTCCAAAGCAAAAGAGAAGATGTGTCCTCTTTAGCATTTTTATCTTCCCTAACCAATGATCTTTGGGCTGGAATACTCATCTAACCTTTTTTTTCCCTGCAGTGAGCCTTGATGATTTGGTCACTCTAGTGATATCCAAAATGAGAAAAATCTGGAGCATATAGTTTTCTTTATGAGGTAATTAGTGACTAGAGGGTGTTCATTTATTTCTGACATGATCCTGAAGTACCTCTCAACAACTTTCATTTGAAATTGGGACTCCAAGGGGTTGACCTAAACTCTGTTATTGGAAGCACATTCAAACTCACTTCACACCCTATAAAGGCATCACAGTATAGACAATATTTGTCAAATTCCGCTATGTGCTAGGTCTTATGCCATGTGCCCCTCAAGTAATATTCCATTTGCTCTCCACGAGAATGCTTTAAGGCAGGTTCTATTGCTCTAGCCATTTGACACAAGGGGCAAAACATAATTCACTTTGGATAATTCTAGAGGATTATTTTTGTGTCTTCCTTCAGTCAAAACATCTATGTAAGAGAGAAAGGAAGGAGAAGAAAGGAAAAAGAAGGAAAGGAGGTTCCTTGGTTACATCAGAATATGAAAGTCCTTTCTCTTATAGATTGATGCCTGCCAAAAATCATAACTGTTGATATTCTTGGTTATAGTTATTTTCTTCAAAATGATCTATTTGAGATTTTCATTCTGCTAATCTGTCGATATTGTGGAGCATAATCCTGTAACTGCCCTGAGAAGGCAAAAGAACAAAAAACCCCAGCACCTGTCTGTATCAAAAGATGATCTAGTCAAATGTATCCATGTTGGAATTCACTTAACTAAGAAAATCTACCCCGCAGACTCATGGGAGTAAATCATTCTTCTGGGGTTTAGGAAAATATTTATAGTACCCCCTAAATCTAGCATTGCTGCCTAAATTAGATTTCTTGCTAAAACTTTGTGAACCTTTGGTCACACCTTAATGTCCTTTTCAAAGTTCCAGCCCTTTGTGGCCTCTTCATCATAGCCATATACCAGCTAACATCCATCAGCTGCCTCCTGCATTCTAACTTCTCTTCCACATAGGCGTTGTGATGAAGAAATTAAAGGCAAGCATTGAAGTACTGGGCAGAGAGCAAAGGAAACCCTAAGTAGAAGGGGCCAGGGTAGGGTGGAAGGAACATAGGGAAGACTTTATCCAGGCTCAGATTTATCTAATTTTGCCAGTCTGTGTGTTTTAAATCACCAAACTAAAAGTGTCTATTCTTGTTGTTCAACCCTTGTTACATTTTGGGGATCAGATTTAGTATTTTCCAAAATATCACAGCTATTCTGATTTGATAAATACTGAGCAGGGCCCAGGAATGTGGATATTAAATAGCTCAGGTAACTTGGATACACACGAAAATTTCAGAACCAATTGTCTTAAAGTCGCTTAACATCTACTATTTTCCTTAAAGAAGAACAACAGCCAGCCAAGGCTTAAAAATAGAAGTTGTTTTACAGAAATAGAATCAAATATGCTCTTCTGGGTGAGTAGACGTTGGGGGTATATATAGGCCCAGGGAGCTGTCCTGGGGGGCTGGCCTCCATCACATTCTTAGTTAGTATGAAATACTTCATGCAAAAAAAAAAGAAAAAGTGGTCCAGTCTTTTTGTGGTTCTAGCCAGTAAAAACATGAAGCATATTCTGACTCCTGAAGGTTAGAATTTACAAGTAGATCAGAAAGTGGGGAATCAGGTAAGAAATGAAAGCACTTTCACGAAGCAACTCAAGATTTTAAATGTTGGAAGGTCATTCACTCAGGTACAACATTTTATTATCTTCTCTCTGGAATATGTAGATCTGGCTGGTGTGCCTGGCAGCTTCTCTCTTATGACTGCTGTGGGCTGCCTTAAAAGGAAAATGCTTATGTAAAGAAGACAAGTGTGGGAAGGCAAGCATCAGCTTAACAGACCAAGGAGCTCAGCAGTTCCACCCACCGCTTTTTTCCCTAAGCAAACTCCCGAGAGATGCTCTTCTAGCTAGATGTCTGGTGCTTTATAATGCTTCCCCAGCCCTTTCTGATGTGATGATTTCCTCTTGATAGCTTAATTTTATTGGATCATAGGAGCACAGTCTGTAAATGTGAAAATACTTAAAGGGAAAGAGAAATTTTCAAAGCAGCTGTTTAATGTAGGGTTTAAAAAAAAAAAGAACTCAGGGGAGAGGGAGGGGGGGATGAAAACGAAATCTAAAATCTTACAAAATAAAAGCCATTTAGGCAGGCTAGCTTTGCATTTCCCACTATAAGTAAAATATTCATGAATTCTGCTGCTATGGTACTATATGCTAGATGCAATCAAAAACTCCTATGCAGAACAGAAATCATTGAAAAGTATACTGTTACCTTACAATGCTTCACAGAAAATCCATGAAATCTGCATTGCAAGGCACTATCTATTACTGTAGCAATATTGCTTCACAAATTTACAGGAGAGGAAGAAATGATCTTCACTTTTCTGTAATGCTATTCATGACACGATCTGGAGCAGGTAGCTGGCTTCTGTAAGGGCTACAAATTTTGTGAAGCACTGATAGGAGGAGAAAACATTGGTGGGGAGCAAAGAGTCACATTGAGTGCTTAGTCAATATCGGCATCCTATAATTCAAACCAGGGAAACACATGGTGAACTGGAGGGGAGATCTACCTCTTCATCAGGCAGAAAAATGATTCCAAAAATGCTACTTCAAATGACCGCTCACCCCTCCAAGGGTGATGGATCACACAACCTCTTTGAACCAATCAGAGGGCCCCCCCCCCACTGCCACCACATTCATGTGTCCATCTGTTTATTCATCTATCTATTTGTGCCTCCACTGATTCATTCACAGATTTATTAATTCATTTACTGGTTATTTTTGAGTTTCTCCCATGCTCTGTGAACAATGCATGTTACACCAGGAATGAATAAGACAAAGAGAATAGGAGAGAATGACTGGTATTTTATTTAGAGGTCCCCAGAAACTTGACACATAAGTTGACAGGAGGGAAATCTGAGAAAAATCCTATTTTATACCAAGGAAGTTTCAAAGAGCTCAGATGAGGGTAAAGCCATGAATAATGCTTGGAAGTCTGTTTAAGAAGCAGTTATAACAACAGAATTCCCTCCTTCATGTCCCACAGCCAGGGGTGGTTTCTCTCCCTCTAGGTAAAATGAACAAGAGGCTTATTCTGTGGCAAGGGATATCAGAGGGTCTCTGCAATGTAAAATACAAGGAACTGAAAATGTGGAAATTTAGAACAAAATTATTTACTGAAGGTTGAGACCTCCTCCTGCTGTTTTCTTCCATCAGCTCTCTGGGAACAGATAGCTAGGGGTATATATTCCAGCAAGGTCATGAAAGTGTGTTCTCCAATGAAACTAAAAGCCTGAAGGAAGGATATGGGGATTCTCTAATTTTAAAAATAAATAAGCAAGCACTATTTCAGTCACTTCAACATACAATAAAGATCATTATCTACACATCTTGCCCACTAAACACAGACTTCCGTTCAGTTTTAATTTCCACACTCTATATGTGAAGAAAAATAAAACTGCCAAGATCAGTAAATATTTAAGGGGAAATTCTAATATTAAAAAGGCCAAAACCAAAAATTAGAGAGAGCAGTTTGAAGAAAGCAGTGCTCATGCAGAAGAAAAAAAAATCCTAAAAAAAAAAAAAAATCATTAACAAAACTGAGATGAAAATGAAGATATTTCTGCTATTGGGAAAAAACAAAAGGAAAGTATTTGCAAATGCATGGAAAATGGCCAGGAGTTTTTCTCTAAATCTGTGCTGTTCCCTTAACCACTAACCCCATGGTGCTATTTAAATGTAAAATTAAATGAATTAAAATTAGATAAATTTTAGATAAAATAAAAAATCCAGTTCCTTAGTCATACTAGCTACATTTTGAGGGCCCAATAGTGGCTAGTAGCTGCTCTATTGGGCAGCACAGATAAAACAGTTTCATCATAGTGTAAAATTCTCCTGGACGACGTTGCTCTAAAGGGAAGCTTCTTGAGTTGGAAACAGGAATGGGGAAAAAAAACCTTTCTCCCTAAACATTTGATAAGGATGATATTAACAGCATAACAAAATTCTGGGAGAATGCCAAAGAGGATGTTAGGAACTTCTGCTTGGAGAGTCAAAATAGCAGGCCAGATGTGGTGTCAGGCTTTGGTCCCATCTGGACCCACTCTGTGACTTCAGAGTCGGGGGACGCTTCAAAAGGAGCAATCAGTGTTCCAGGGGGAGATGCAAGTATATGAAATCTGAGTAGAGAAGGGGACACTAAGTGTTAAAAAAATAATCTCTGAGCAGTTGGTTCAGTGGAAGCAGAAGTGAGATACTGTCAAATGGATAATGGGGAGGAGTAAAAGACCACAAGGAATGTCTACAGATGGCCAATTTTGAAAAGGAAAGTGCTGTGACTAATATACCTGAGGCTTTGGTAGCTTCGTGTCCTTGGCCTCTGATACATCTCTGGGAATCACACCCTCTATCTTTCACGTGAGGCTGCTGGTCGCCTTTATCAGAGGGTTGTTTTAGGGATTACGTACATTAGGGGAAACTTTTGAAGACTGCAAGCAAACCTTTCCTTTAAAAGAAGACACGAATTCACCAGCAGCTATTAATGTAGTTCTCATTTGTTGGGGGCAGAATAGGACAAAACCTTCTCTGATTAACCTTTGGTATCGTAGATGTACTGCAACATCAGGGTATTTAGATCCTAACATTAAAATACAGATTGAACAAGGAATTCTGATTTGTTGACACAACATGAAAACTGTCTATTGGCAACTGCAGAGACATAGCATAAACATTTAGTGAAAAATTTCATGTAAACCTTACTGAAAGTACTTGAAAAATGATCTATGCGCACGCAAAATCACAAACTTGTACACAAGATAAAATGATGGGAAAACCTGGATTCAGATACTATGTATGCCCTGTTTTAATTATAGGGCTTTTTGATTCTCAGATTTCTTATCTGTAAAATGGAGCTTACTCTCAGAGCTTCTTTGAGTCCCTAAAGAAAACTGTATTGTAAATCAGCTGGTGTAGAACAGAAACTTTAAAAATCACAGCAGATACTAAAAAAATGTGTTTTTTTTTTGTCTGTTTGTTCCTTCCCCTTTTCACAGTATAATAACTTTTGTTAAGATATATATAATTGGAGTCTGAGTTTTGTTTCCTAGATGTATCTAGCTATCAAACCTAAGAAAATTTATTTTTCAGGTCAGGATATGTTTCCAAAGACAAGAAAAGAAAATGTATAGGAAGCCAAAAAAAGCAATGAAGCTGAAGCATATAATGATTTGTTTTTAACTACCAGTCAGTGAAAATGAATCCATAGTCATAAAGTTCTATCTTTCTGATGATAGTTATAAAATCAGTCATTTAATTAAGGAACCAAATACTTTTGAGGTCAGGGAACCTACTCACAATTTTTGCCCTCTCTCAGAATGCAACCGCTAGAGAATAGAACACAGTGGTTGAGAATATAGCTGAATCACAAGCAAATGAATTATTGTAATCCAGAGACAGAGAATATTCTTGATCCTTTGCTGTTCTCTCTAGAGGTAATCAACTGGAAACATTATTGAAGAACAATTTTATTTAATCTTTAAAATAGGAAATTTTCTTTTTTTTTAATAGAAAACTTGCATTTCTACAAAAAGATTGAGAAAAATGTTTTTAACTTTGTTACTCTTCACAGAACCATGATCCCTGCAGCTCTCTCCTTATTATGTTTAGCATTCCATTAAAACCTAAATTCATACCTGCAAGTTTGAAAACACAGTTTTATATACAGACAGAAAAAAAGGAAAATGTGTCCCTCCCTCCCATTATATCCGAGACCTGCAATAAAATCTCTTTATTTTGTTGATTTCTGGCCAATGATCCACAGAAAAGAACATATCAAGGACTTGAAAGGGCAGTTGTCAGATGTAATTGAAATGATTATTTTTAATGTAGAGAAGAGATGGAAAATATGAGGCAAAAGTGAGTCAGCATCAAGTTTGAAAAATGAAACAGACAAAAACTGGGGTCTTTCTGAATCCTTGCTTATCATAAGTAGGTGTCATTTCTAAAACATAGCATTTGGGATTAAGACCAAGTTAAAGAAGTGAGAGCAAAAGGGCATTCACAATCTTATTTCCAACATAACAGAAATGCTATTGATAATAGTAATAGCCTAATATAAAGACAGGTTGTTTAGGATATTAATAAATTTAGCACATTTGCAATTCATATTAGCACCACTCAAGATACAGACATTATTATTCCATAACAGTAAAATATGTCATTGGTCTTATTAAAGAACATGCGTTGCAGGTTTCATTAATTAATTTATTAACAGCTCATTTTTGAGCATTTATCAAGAGCTAACGTTCTAGACTACAAAGATACAGATACCTAAGACAAGATATTTGTTCACTATTAATTGTAAATAGTATTTTTGTCATTAAAAAAGGGGTGGGGGGATTCAACTGTGTCTAGTGATAAAGATAAACAAACCTTTACTACAATACTTATCATTTGCAGGCACTACACTGTGTTATTTTATTTAATCATTCTAACAACCGTAAGAAGGAACTGTGATTTGCCCTTTCAACATTAGATGAAGGTGTGGCTCTATTTATTCAATGGAGGGTATGCTAGAAAGTAAATTGTAACAGTACTGAAAATATGTTTTGAACTATTATTAGTTTGTTTAGTGCAGCTAGCTAAAACCAGTTCATTTATTCAACAAATATTTGTAAACAGTGACAGAGCTTCATTCTAGAAGCTACAAAGCAAAACAGGCTAAATTCCTATTTTCATATTCTAACAGAAGAAATAAGATAATAACTGGGCAAATAAATGAACACTATATCAGGTGTTGATTTAATATTGTGACCCAAAATAAAGCAGGGTAAAGGAGTTTCTCAAGGAGTTAAAAAAAATAAAGAATGAGACTCCACCTATATTTTCTGCATGTCTAAGCCTACTGGAGTATCCAGAAGATAAGTGTTACTTGTTTTCCTCTCGCATTTCTGCGCTAGAGGACAAAATGGTGCTTCTCTCTACCCAGCTCTAGAAGGCAGTTCCTGGGAGTGCGGCAGGTTCCTCTCATAAAACGGGTCTTATTTTAGAAATCTAAGACCCTTGAGAACTGCACAGTAGAACTGTCCCCGGTCTGTTGATTCCATCAGTCCTTGGAGCTCCATGTTTTCCCCAGAGATGCAGAGGCACCTGTGTAAATGAATCACAGGAATAGACCTAGGCGCCTTGTATTTCCCCAAGGTACAAATGTGAATTAACATTTCTGATTTATGTGCTATTTTCACGTGGGTTTTAATGTCTCCGCAGGTGTCAGTCCCTTAGGAGGTGGGTGGAGCCGTGTTTTCTACTTGCTTTTTTATTACCTCCATTCCTCTCCTCCTTACCTTGTACTTTGAGTGTAGTAGGTACTCAAAACCAAACTGCCAACCTGTTTCTACTCAAAGCAGGCCTACTTACCCATTCAACAAACCTTTACAGAGATGCTCTGCAATCCTCCCCTAGTTCAGTGGTTTTAGAGTCATAAAAAATAAAGAAATTGGCGGTTGCCCTTGACATGCTCACGATCCATTTACAGAGATAAGGGTAATACGTGCGTGGATAGCTATGGGACATCTAAGGCAGCGTAAGAACAGGCTCATGACTGTGGAGACACTTTAAAAGATCAATGTGAGGCAGGTCAGAATGAAGAAAAGAGCAGCTTGAGCTCAGGTAAGTGAGGGAATCTGCAGTAGAAATTCATTTGTGAATCTTGAACTAAAACAATGAAAAGAAAAAATTTTAATTAAGCAGGCCATTCCAGGTGTGGGGAATGACATCGACAGAGGCTTATCTTCTGGAGAGAGCTAAACATACGTGGAGCTTAGCGAGAATATCAGACTGCTAAGTCAGATAGTTTCAAAATGAGTGGCGAGGCAAGGTCAGATAGGCTAATTGGGACTAGTTAACAGAGGTCTTGGAACCCAAATGGAAGGATATAGTTTTCCCTAAAATGTAACAGGAGCTATCAATTTTTAAACTGAAGGTTCATTTAGGAATCTGAGAACAAGAATGCATTTTAGAAAGCATTCAGAATGATTGATCAGTTATTTATGTCTCATTCTAAAAATAGTAGCATGTTCTTTTGCATATGTAAACATGACGCCACTATGGTTTACCCACAGCCAAAGATCTCTTCCTAGGAATTGTCTCTTGCATACAACCCTGTCCCGACACACACATACACACACACTGATTTCTCCTCATAAAGGGCCTTCTTTGTGTGAAGCAGATCTTACTCAAGTTTGAAGAGATGGAGAGCTCCAGCTTTATGTCAGAGCATGAAAAGCATTTGCACTGAATATTAGATTGTGTTATTTTGAAAATTCATGTTCAGTGATCCTCTAAAACAATCCCTTTTCTCCTTCCACACTTCTCTGCTCTCTCTTTAGAAAGCAAAATCAAACGGAAATTACATACAAAATACTACAAATCTCCCCCCCCTTTTTTTTTTGTTTGTTTGCATGGGCAGGCACCAGGAACACAAATCTCCCATTTTATGAAGAGTTATTAAACTTTTTCTAGCCTATTCCCTGGCCCCTTTCAGAGCTTTTTGTCACCTTGCAAAGCATGTACCTACTGTGCCAGAAGATAGAAGTTAGCTTGTCAGATCGTGTGTTGCTCTTTCCTGATCCTTTAAACTTTCCAGGTTTTCCCACAAAGCTTGCAATACCTAGCAAACGCAATGAAGGGAGGGCATCTCCATCCCACAGACTATTCCCTGGAAAAGTGTCTGAAGCCAGCTTTACAGGAATTAAGAGCATGCCATACATTCTGCTCCAGAGCTACCAGGTAAAAGCAAATTCTACATCCCCTTTCCTTTGTTGACAAAACTACCTGTCCATCTATTTCCTCCTGTACAAAGTTGTGTAATTTATAAGGGCAGCATTTACCCATGTTTTTATTTTGGTATCTTAATGAAGTGGCTGATTGAAACAAATTATCTGTGTTTCGGAATCACGCATTCTGCCTCATTGTTCAGGAAATTTCTGAACAATTATGTCTGGACAGCCTGCAGTACTTCATTTCAATAGCACGGCATCTTTGTAGAAGGGGCTTTGTGTGCTTCCAGAGCAATTCTGATGGCTCTTCGATTTCAGTTACACAATTTGCGTGCAGATTTTCTCCCTCTCTCATTTGTAGAACTCAGCGTTCTAAAAAAGAAAGTTGTTGGCAGGAGGTTTGGGGCTAGTTTGCAATATCTGAACTGCAGTTGGACTGACTCCCTCTGCGAGGTGGGAAGAGATTGCCAGTAGAGTTCTTTCTGTCTCTGAGAAGTGGTTCCTGATGTTCACTGCCACCGATGCAGAACACCGCTTAAATGATAGAGGACGTGAGGGGCGGCAGCAAGTACAAAACGGTGAAATAAATTACCATATATATCATGTTCTGGTGGGTGAGATAGAAGTGATGTGTGTAATGAATCAAAGCTGGAAGTAGTTCTGGTGCATGGTGATAGTGAGAGACGGAGTTCTCCGTGGCTTAGCCTCAGCTTCAGGGCTCTGTGTGAGGAATCTGTGAGTAAGCAGAAACCACTCACTATAATGTGACAAGGGAGGACATTTGTGAGGGCACAGGAGACCTTTCGTTATTGTAGTGAGGATCCGTTATTTTGCCAGCCCAGCACTCTAATTTTCCTGTGGGGGGCGTCTCCTCCCCTGCTGCAGGCAGCCTGCCGTGTACTCAGGGAAGAGGCCTTCCCCACCGCTGCTGGGGCAGGGGCACGTGGCACAGGCTGGGCCACATGTCTGTGTGTGTACACAGGTGTATGTGTGTGTGTGTGTCTCCCAATCTGAATCTTGGGTGGAGTGATACAACGATGGAAACAGTCTGGAGGTGATTCATCCTGGCGGCAGGGCCTTGAAGAGATGGCATTTGTTTCTGTTCCCCAGAGTTAACCCAGTTGCCCTCTTTCTCCGAGTCCTGGCTGTTCAGTTTCCTTTTGATTACGTAAGCTACCAGTTAGTTCTAAAGGAAATTCTGCTTTCTGCTGAAGCTAGCCAGGGTCTGTCCCTTTTGCTTGCAATCATATATTCCAATTGCTGACATTTGTGGCAGGAGTCATTAGGCCCTAAGCTTCTTGGTCGTGTGCTCTACCAGTATGTGGGCTGCTTGCTTTAAGATGGGAATGTAATGGAGTCAGTTTGGAAAAGAGACACAGGAAAACACAAAGGGGAAAGAGGATTACTCTGAGGGCTTCCATAAACGAAAGGAAGAGAAACATGGCCTGTGGATGATGTCACTGGGGTCTTCCTCAGGCTTGTTCTGAGACAAATTTGTTAACTTTTCTGAATACCACTTCCTCATCATCATTCTTTCTTCCCATAAGAGAAGTGGGAGTTAAGTGAGACAGTACTGGCAAGTGCCAGTGTGGGAGTTTGATAAACTGAAGGTGCCTAATTGATGCTTGATCCTAGCGTCCCTCTTTTCATCTCTCTCTCTCTCTCTGTCCTCCCCAGACTCCTTCAGAAGATTACAATGAGGGAGACAGATCAAACCATGCACTGGAATGAAGTATGTCTTATTTCCTGTTTCTACGCCAGGCCTGCTCTCCACAGCACGTCACCGTGCGGAGTCTCTAGTTGCAGGCATGTGTCTCTTCTTTGGAAAATGTTCTAGTAGGATGAAATATTTTGTTGGCAGCAGACACAAGGAAAGCCTTATGAAATTCAATGGTTAGAACAAAACTGTTATATAAATTTCATGTAATTTCAAATTACATCCCCTTAACATGACTATCCTCATTTCATTACCTCTCAGACTTTACCTGCTTATGAGAAATTAACCCCCCACACTCTAGTCTCTTGCAGTTAATACAGGAGTCCTCAAAAGACCCTTTACCTGAAAACTCATGGGTTACTTGGTCCTTGTGCTCCAAGGAAATCCTGCTTGTCCTATATCTAAATCTGCCTCTTTCATTTCTGGAATCCCTTCCTTCTCTTTGCGACTCCATACTAGTCTACTAGGCTAAACTGAGATGGGAGTGTGGGTAGACACTTGCATTAATCTCATCTTCATGGATCCTTTGCTTAACTCCTTCCTTTTCCAACAAATACCTGTGTGTACGTAGGTCCATAATTCATTTTATTTATAAATTTAAATATAAACATATATAATGGATACTGAGAAAGACTGGTCATTCTAAATTTTAGCATTTCATGTCTTGATTAGTTTAAGGGAAACATCTGATCATTGCTAAATCTCAGGAAAACAAATTGAGCTCAGGGAAGGGGCATTTATGGATCACCTATGAAAATATCATCAATGCATTAAGATTTTTCCATGAAGCAAACTACTCTAGCTGAAAGGATTTTTTTCTTCTGAGATTAGAAAAAAGAAGTTTTGTCAAATAAAGCAGGTCATTTTGCATTCCAGTATGCCTCCTGCATCTTTCCTGTTCTATTCATTGCATCTAGGTTCTAAAAGGTTAAGATTAATTAAGACCTGATGCCATCTACTTTTTCAGTTACCTGTTCTTCAGTTTTCTACAGTGCCTTCCTTTTTTTCTAGTAATTATGAAATCACAATTAATTTGATGCATAAGTACTTTTCAAAGCAAGGAAGAAGAAAATAACCTATAGTTATTGTCTATACAAGGAACACTACTATCATGAGGAGAGCAGAGATTTTGAAATCTGCCAGCAATGTGGCTCAAATACTGGGTCTCTGCTTGCTTGCTCTATGACCTCCTAGCACCTAGTTTTCTCAAGTGTAAAAGGACAGAAAGTCTGTCTCAAAAAGTTATTGGGAAGATTAAAAGAAGCTATGGCTCAATCTTCCCCTCTATTTTAGGGAAATAAGATTTTTTATTCTGTTTTCATCTTTGAGATACACTCACTTTTCTAAGCTGTCCAACTGCCACTTGGAAATGATTTTTTCCCATTATCAGAAGAGCTCTTCCCCATTTAAATCTGGAGTGCTTGCTCCCTTCACAGAAGAAACAGCTCTAAGCTCTAATAGTCAGGAGATGGGGCATAAATGCTCCATATTTCCACGAATTGAACAGTTGGCCAGTTTATTGATGTTCCTAAGAAGCTCAATTCTGAACTCGGGATTTGATGATTCGAATTTGAACATTACTTTTTCTAAGCATTTGATCTGTTGTTGAATTCAGAGACTATTTGCTATATCCATTGTAAATTATCAGAGATGCTCTGATTATATGTGTTTGTGGCTCCAGTACATTGTGTATATATAGGTGTGTGTATGTGTGTGTATGTTCTTTGAAAGGCAGCATTTGATATATTTTTCTTTTTGTCCAAAAATGTACACCATCATAATTCATGTGAAAAAATGCTTGAAAAGCTTTATTCATAAGAATGTGCATTGCAAAATTATTTAAAATACAGACAATGTGAAAAAAAAATCCAACAATAGGGGATAGTTAGATAAATTATGCTATATTTTTATGGAAGAATACTGCAAGATTTAATAATTTATTTTTAAGTCAAAGTTTCAGTAATATGGAAAATATGTATGAAATGGCAAGTAAAAATACATATAAAATTATTTATACCCATGTTTTTCAGTGCATAGCACGTACTTTCAATATGTTTAAAAAGACAGAAATGCATATACAAAATGTTGGTTATAGTTGATGGTATTATGTGTTGATTTTAAGTTTTAGCTCTATTTTTAATTGTTTTCAATGTTTTTCTATAATTGCATGTAGTACTTTTAAAGTTAGAAAATAAATTATTTTAAAAGAAAATGATCTGAGCTCATTAAATGATATACTAGAATTTAAATGTGATCCTCAAATTAGTGAGAATAAATTGCAACTCTATTTTCTTCCCTCCCCCCAAAGTTATTATTCATGAGCGGTGGAGGAGGACTTGTCTCTAGAACTGAGGAAAATGAGCTGGAGGCGGGAAGCATCAATAAGTCATGGAATTAATGGTCTCATCTATTGGTTTAACATGAGGAAAAGGCATCATCCATACGCTTTGGAAGCAAACAGAACAGAAGACAAAAGGAGTGAGAAAGTAGACAGAAAGTACCTTTTGACTATTCGGTGCCGCATTACCTTAATTCTCTAGTTAGCTTCTGTGTAGTGGTGACAGCCTCTAAATTTAAAATGACAGACAGTTAAAAATTGGGGACTAATATGATGGTACCAATGACTGCAATGAGTAAAAGCAGAAAAGAAAAGAAAAAAAACAACAACGTGGATTTTGGCATAAGAGAATATTCAGTAGCAATTCTCCACAGGCAGCAAATAATTTGTTTGAGTGCATAATTAATAGATTTGTCAGAAAGTACTTAGATTGTGAAATATTGCATGTAGCTCTCTTTCCAGATGGATTAAGATGAATGGGTCTTCCAGCAGCATATGAAACCTCATTGCTCAGCGGCTAGAGAATTGCTGCATCTAGAGTTGTTTGAGTCTCTGCCTCTTTGCTCTCTTCTTTCTCTTTCCTTGGCTGCAGGGGGAAACATGAATAGAATGCTTCTAATTCCAATATTGAATGGTGTCCTTTACCTAAAGGGCATCCAAGCAGACAAAATTAAATCAGATGCTCAACGGGGAAACTTTCCACTAAGCAGGAATTTAAAACAGGGAAATGTATTAACATGTTGAAAAATGGTTAAATTAAGCTGAGCTGTGGATTAGAGTTGTGAGTTTTCAGCAACAAACCACAGATGTATTTCATGTGCAATTGCCTGCACATTGAGAGGTGACACATGCCTTCTTTACCCTTGGAAATGTCCATGTAATAAATACATGGGTAGCTCTGATATGAATTGGCTAGTTTAAAGCAGTATGATGAAAATCCAGATCCTATTTCCTTTTAGAATGTGATTGATTTGAAGGAATTATCTATCAATGATTTCTACCTGAAAATTCCTGCTAAAGATGAGAAATATGAACTGTAATGAGTAGGGAAAGAGGACTGTGAGTCCCAGGCATTAACCTCCATTGTTGGGGGTTCTAGAACAGTTAAAATAAGAGTAAATGAGAGTATTCACTTCCTAAATTTTCTTTTATTGCAAAAATTATGCATTGTTTTTAGGAAAATGCATGGCATTTTTAACCTTCATTTTTGCTTTGTTTTGTTTGTTACTCAATGGAGATATGAGGTTGCGACATGACTCAGCATCTTATTGGGGCTTTATGACATGTTTGTAACGTTAATATCTAGTCCTTTTTCCAATGACTATTGAGGTCAAAGCTGTTTCTGTTTCAAGACAATGGAGTTACAAAACCAATTGATTTTGGATTGTAACAGCTAACTGACTGGTTAGTTGTACAGATTATTTTTCAGGGCAGCAGCTGAGTGCATACCAGTAAATGTTTAAAAAATAGTTTTCTCTTTACCTTCTAATTATAAGCATTGGCCTATCCTTATTAAAGTCAAGCTGATAGAGTCTAACCTAGGGCCAACATTCAAGTTTTATTCACTCACTCACTCAACAGTTATTGAGGGTCCATTTCAGTGTTGATCAAAATGCAACTCCAAGGCTACCTAAATCCAAATCACTTGGGATACTTTTTAAAAATACAAATTTCTATATCCTACACACAAACCACTGAATCAGATCCTCTGAGCTGTGGACCTGGAAATAAATATTTATCAAGTTTTTCTGGGGGTGCTTTCACGTAACTAAAGCTAAGAACTTTGGTCTTGGCTGAGTGGGAAGTTTGCTCCCTGTAGTTATTTCAGCACCTCTACATTAGGGACTTGAAGTGAGAAATCCTGATGAAAAGAAAGGGGGGGATTGCCGGGTGACTTTAGGATTTAGAGAGATCTTTTAAATTCCTCATAGTTTACTGCTTTGATATTCATTGGTTCATTTGTTTGTTATTTTATTCTTTACTTTTTACATTCAAGAAAGATGTATTGAGATGCGTTTTACTGTTTGAGAATCTACTCTTTACAGGATGTGTGCTAAGTTTTGGAGATATGAAGGAACTATAGTCCAGTGTTCCTTCTACACCTCTGGACTCCATCCAGTTATACTCATCCTGCATACTTAGCCCTCAGGTCTGATCACTTTCTGTCTCAGGGCTCCTGCTTTTTGTTCTACTTGTTTTAGAAAATTTCCCAGACTCACCTTTTGGAGTTTTTGAACCTCTCCTTTTCTGTAAGTTTTTACTTATATTTTGGTTCCTTCTATTTTGTTTTCTTTATGTTAGTTTCCCCAGAGTCTCAGAGTTTAGGGTTGAGGAATTGACAGGGAGGAGAAGAGGAAATTATATAGTGATATCAAAAAGCTCAAAATATGAAACTAAATTAATAGATTCATATAAGAAAATCTGTTTTTAAATGCAGTAATACCTTGGAAAAAGCTTTGCAGATGGGCTGGCATTAAAGGTAGAAATGGTCACCTATAATATTTTGAGGTCTGTTCAGTGTAACAGAAAATTATAGAGACTTATTTCTTGATAAATTAGAGTTGTTAAATATTACCATTTCTGCTTCCCCCTACTTTGTTCATTAGAATCAGATGAAACTCTAAATTTATTCAAGTAAATATAATATAAAATGTTGCTGAAATCCTAAGAGTCTAGTAAAATAAATTACCTTGAAACAAAGATTTCCAATAGATGAAATGAAAATATTCTGGAAATAGAAAGAAGTGTGTGCATTAGATGACCTTTTTAAGTCACTTTGGGAGAAAAATTAAATGGCAAACGAATTCTAATTCTTATCTCTCTCAATATATCACAGCAAACTATATGGAAATATATTCCCATGGTAAGCTAGAGGGAATGGCTTAATGATTTAAAACATCAGGTTTGCAATGATTAGAAACCATGGAACAGTCTGTTTGAATCTCAAAACACTTTGCTTAATCTTCCCTCCTTCTAAAACATGTCAGTAGAATATCTAATTCAGACTGCCTGTGTGTGTGTGTTTTATAAAGGAAGGATTCCTTGAAAGATCAAAATCCAAGGATTTTTAGAAAAAGTACAATGTTCATATTTTCGTCTAGAAGAAATTTGTCTCACAGTCTACTTTTAATATTTCTGTAATGTACTTGACAAAATGGCAAATTCATTGTTTATTTCTTCTCCTTTACAAAAAAGCAAATTGAGAATTCTCTGCATAATGTTACAGTACCCATTTTCAATTAACCCCAAGGAATCTGGAGAATATGCAATTTATCTGAAGGGTCAGCCTGTAGCCTAAGCCCACTGCACATGATAAAATCATATTTTCTTAGTCTAGGGAAGGAGATGCTGAGGATGACAGTTCCTCTTAGAAGCACCACAGTTTCGAAAGACCTTGAAAAAAATCAATAGCTGTCCAGTGGTATATTAAATGGCTATGGAGCAAATGTAATATGTTGATATAACTATTGCAAAAAATCCTAAACTATAGCTAATTTAGGTTTAAATTGTGTCAGATAAGCATGACTGGGTGGCAGAGAAGATATGGAGTCACAGCTATGCTTTCTCCAATCAGACATTCATTTTCTTCTTTGACTTGTTGAAGTTGGTGTTTTACCCAGTAAAAAATCCTGCCTTTATTTTTTTTCCTAATCAGACTCTATCAATCTAAGAACCTAGTATCATGAGTATCATAAAATTCCCTCCTAGAATTGTCTCCAGGCAAACAACTATCAATCAAAACCAGGCAGGAGACATTGATCTGATTTTAGCAAAGGAAACTATGTGAATGATATATTCTAATTAATCTTTAGAAAGGAAAATTTAAAAAATAATGCACTCAATTTGACTATTTGCATTTTTGGAGAAGATTTACTCCTAAGGAACCTAAACTTCAGTACCAATAATTCATTTCACCCCTCTGATTTTGATGATGATCAATCTTAACTTCCATGCCAATAGTTAGCATTGTCAAGGCAGGCTTCACAATGGAGTTGAAAGGAGTCCAAATGTACTCCTGTTAACTTTTGAAATAAATGTTACCTTCTTTATCCACTTAACTACACTATGATGGCAGCTTTGTAGCAGAAGACATTTTCAGAAAAGCCTGCAGATATTTTCTTTTCAATAAAATTAATTTTATTTTAATTAAGGTAAAACATGCTTATTAAAGAAAATTAGGAAAATAGAGATATAAAAGCAAGTAAAAGACATGTCTGTAATTCTTTCCTCTAGAAGCAACCACTGAAATCATTTTGGTATACTGTCTTCCAGTCATTTGTTGTCTGATTCCTTTATATTAATGTAAACTTAAAAATTATGGATAAGGTACAAATGACTAGATATAATAACATCATAAAGCCCCATGTATTCACAACTCAGATTTACGAAAAGTGAATATTTTGCCATCTTAATTCAGATACTTTTTAAATTTCAAGATTTTGAATATTATTGAAACTTCTGCACATGCCATCCCATTGCCTTTCTCCTCTGAGATATAGCCACTACCTCAAAGTTTGGATGTATGATTTTACCAGATACATGCTTCCATGACCAAACAATATGGAGCTATGTTTCACATATATTTATACCTTGTATAAATAATATCTTATAATAATTCCATAATTTTCTGTTTTTACTCACCATTATTTTCCAAATTCATCTGTTTAATCAGGCTAGTATAATTCATTCATTCTGGTTGCTCTGAAGTATCCCAGTGTATAAATATTCCACATTTTTCCATTCCTTTATTAATGAATATTTGGACTATTTCTTTTATTTTATTGTAACACAATAAAGAATGATTTAATGAATAGCATTGTGCGAATATGTATATATACTACCTATTTTCAGCTGCATTTGGTAATGCCGAATTTTTTCTCAAATGCAGTTATAAAATATGTATTTTTTCCTGCTGTGTAAGACTTCATCTATCACATCACATCTTTTTCAACAGGTAGTATTTTCAGATATTAAATTAATTAATTGACTATATGCAGTGATGTGGCATCTAATTGTTGTTTTAATTTATATGTTTTTTATTACTAGTGAGATTAAGTATCTCTTCATATTTAGCATGACCATTTCTGTTTTCTCATTTATAACCTGTCTTCTCATATTTTTGCCAATTTTCTTCTACAGGGTTCTCTGACTTAAACGTATATATAAATAAATTACTTTTGAGAATTTTATGCATTACAAATATCATCTCTCAGTCTGCTCCTTGTGTTTTAAACTTGAGTACATATGGTGTCTTTTGTGCACATTAAAAGGTAGTGTAATCAAATTTATGAAAAGTCAATTTATGGTTTACACTTTTTATGTCTTCTTTCAAAAACCCTTCCCTACCCTGTTGTCATAAAGATATTCTCCAGTAATGTTTACGAAGGGTTCAAGAGTTGTGCTTTTTCTTTCCCCATTAGCAGATTAATATATTTTGAAGTAATTGTTTTGTTTGATGTGAGGCAAGATCTATATTTTTAATATATATGATATATATACTATATATTATATCACTATATATATCACATATATATTACATATATATACTATTAGCCCAGCACTGCTTGTTCATTAAACCATTATTGTGCATATGTATACAAAGTATTAAATTTCTCTGTAAATTCACTTAATTACTTTATAGAATTTTCTTTGTTTTAAGTATGTCATGATTCCAGTTGTGAATTCTCTTTTAACATATTAGACATTTGAATTTTTTTTATTTCTAAAATTTTTGTTTCCTCTATAATTTTTTGTTATTAATTTCTAATTTATCATATTGTGGTCAAAGAACCCATTCTGAGAGATTGCTGTTTTTTTAGTAAATACCCCCTTTGTTTCCTAGTTAATGGTGAATTTTTAGGTATATTTCTTGTGTGCTTAAAATGAATTTCTGTATATGTATATTAGATTAAGTTTAACATTTTATAAAAACTTAATCCATACTTTTCATGAGAACACTCTTCTCCTAGCAACTAATCAAAGAAGCAGACGAGAATAATCTAAGCAGATGAGAATTTGTGAGTTTGATGATAACAAACCTGATCTTATGGTAGCATCTAAAACCCTGTACCCAACCTTTAGAACAGATCCATTCTTATCAAGAATACAGGAACTTTCATATTCATGTACCAGGCCAAAAAGAAGATTTATATATATATATATATATCAAAGAACAGATACCACAAAGCATGAAGTAAACAGACATATAATATTATAAGGTGGAAAATAACATGGAAAAACATTCTGCCTTGAAATTGAGAAGGGCGTTCTGTTGCTTGCTCCCCAAATCAATATAATCAAGGAGGGAATTGGGAGGGCAATGAATTTAGGGGCATCACATAATGTAAATCTCACCAGATAACCCTTAGTATGGGAACAGAGTAAACAGATGAAAGTGGGGAATGAAGGCAGAAGATTCGATATCAATGAATCTCCCCAAATATTTTGAGACAAACCAGTAAAAGAGAGAGGTTCAGATGGATGATGTCTGAAAAACTCTTCTGCTGGCTGAGCCAACAGTTATTCCGTTTTCTGGAGCTGAGAGGGTACATTTCTCTTTCCCCTAATAAAGTCTTTTGCCTTAAACTCCTGGTTTATCATTTACCATCCATTTACCTTCAATCTTGCTTTGTCATTATGCCTGAGGTGGGAATCTTGATTTTGATACTTAAGGCAAGTTTGGATTTATCCACAGGGTATCTATTTCTGTACATCTATCCATTTCTGTACACCTCTTTACTCCAGAGGTTCATCTTCCTGGTTTGTGCAGCCCTGTGGCCATGTACCTGTGCCTACCATACCTTCATGAGCATTAAAGTCTTAGCCGCCTCGTCCCAGAGCCAAGCTCTAGGTACACTGTCCTTCTGGGTCTATCAGCTAGAAGTCAGCTAAAGCTGACTTCTCTGGCTTTGAGTTCCCTCTTTATTTTAGCAGCTGGAGTTTTTTCTTTCTCTCTTTCATTAAAGTTTAGTTTTGATATAAACTATTTCTAGGTTTTTAATATATTTTTATCCACCCTTCCTAAGTGTTTGTAGCAGAGGAGGAGGTCGTGTTAGAATATTCCTCCATCTTGCTGGAAATGTCCCACTCTATTTTTCTATAGTTTTTCCCATAGCCAAAATCATATTTTGCATGCAACTTGATTTCCCACTTACTATTATAAGAGAAAACATTTTCTTTGTTATTACAAACTCTTTGTGAATGCAACTTAATTGGTTACCCATCCAGTATTTTTTTGCATGCATGTGCCATAAATCATTTAAACATTTTGCTATGTTTTGACATTTAAGTTGTTTTCAAGTTATGTACTACCATAAATAATGCTACAGTGAACATTTTTGTAGCTCCATTTTTATTCTTGTTTTTTTATATTATTACCCCAGGATTGAGTCTGATACTGAAAATTCTAAGCATTTTGTAACCTTTATTTTTAATGTAGTATTGATGGGTTGGCTCAGACACTTTTTATATAAATATATTTAAATTTAAACTTTTAGAATCACTTAAAATGTCAAGTAACTTGAAGAGAGTGTTCTGGTTTTATATCCACAGATGATGACCAGAAGACGTAATTAGCTCTAAACCATCATTTACCAACAGGTGACTATTTCTGCCTTGAATGCTTCCGGTGACAATCACTAGGCAACCTTTCTTGCAGCTAAGCCCATTACTTAATATTCTACTATTAATGTTATAAAGATTTTCATAATATTTAATCAAAATTATCCCAAGCTTTCATTTGAGCTGTAAATATAGCCGTGCCCTCTCACCCACATGGTTAATAATAACAGCTAATTGGTATCTACATTAAAAAGAAAAGATCACATGTTCAAATTTCTTCACTTAAAGTAATGAAAGCTTTAAGAAGTGAAACAGAAAATGTAGCCCAGAAATAGTATTAGAGAACCTCAAAGAGAAATAAATTATCTAGCTGCCCAGTTACAGGCCAAAGCTGGCCAAAGATCAATAGCAGTTACAAAACATTAAGTCTTCTGCCTTCAGGGAAGCAACTAAAATCTCTAGCAGCAATTAAATAGCCCAAAGCAAAAATAGGAACCAATTGATCAAAGCTATAGGGAAGCAGATTTTGACCTAGTGTACGAAGAACTTTCTAAAAGTTGGAGCTATCCAAGCATGTAATGAGGTGGTGAATTCTCTAGTATTTAAGGTCCTTCTGTGGAAGTTGGATTGTTTCTTATCAATATGTTACAGAGGATATTTTTACATCAGTGGCCTTCAAACATTTTTTAGAACTCAGTATCTAACAAAAACGTATGTGAAAACTCATTTTATAAAACAGAGGTTCTCTAGCTGTTGCCATCCACATGGCTACCTTCTTTTATTCAAGTGGACTTAAAGGCAACACAGAACCCAATTTGAAATCTGTTGATACACAGAATTAAACCAGATTACCTCTGAAGTTTCTTTATAAGCTGAGATCCTATAAAACTGATTCTCATGCATGCATATCTGGATGCATGATATGTGAAGTGAAGGAACTGTTTGTGGGATCACCCACAGTATTTTGGAACTCAAAAAATATACTATCTCTGGTTTACAATTTCAGGTATTGGCTTAAAATGCCAATGAGACCGAAGGCATGAGCTTTATTTATGCATCAATCAACCAGCTTCATCGCATTCCATGTTCCTGTACTTTAAGCCTCAGACCTGATAAGAGGCATTTAAAAATTGTTTTATTTACTTTACCCTTAACAGGAAATCCATGTGCACAATACAATAAATTGAAATATACATGAGTGTAAAATGAGAAGATATTCTGTATCCAGCCCTGCTATGAGCTACTTACTTCTCTTTCAAAGTCAGCCACTCTTACTATTTGTGTGTGTGTGTATACTTGCATAATTATTCTGTGCCTAGGTAAATATATATACATTTTCTTATTTCCATATAATTGGTGTCATATAACACACACTGTTTTGTACTGGATTTTTTTAACTTAAAATGTATTTAAAAAAATATTCACAGAACTCAAGCTCTAGCTCTAATTCTTTCTATATCCTTCTCCTCCTCCATCTCTCTCTCTCTCTCTCTCTCTCTCTCTCTCTATCTATCCATCCATCCATCCATCCATCTATGCACAAACACCACAAGTTCTAGGACTTAAGCCATCGTTTCTCAAGCATATTAGTTTCCAGCACTCTACTACTACTGTTGTCATTGAACAACAAAGTTGTATACAAATGCTTATCTATATCTTTCACTTAGGTATCTTGTTGACAGTTCTGACTGTAGATGACCAAATCGAAAGCCTGCATTTTCTCAAACCACCCACTGTCTTCTTATTTTAGTGGATGGCAACTCCATCTTTCATAAACTCAGGTAAAAAGTTTAGAGAAATCATCAATTCATATCTTTCTCTTACATGTCAAACCCAGTCCTTCAAAAATTTAATTGGCTATACCTTCAAAATATGAGCATTGCTCGTATTTTGGTTCAGCTGTAGTCATTTTTATCCTAGTTTAGTGCAGCTGCCTTCTAACAGATTTCTTTTCTCCTCTTTGCCTCCTTAGAGTCTAATCTCATCATGAGAGGAAAGGAGATTTATTTAAAATATAAGTCAGACAATGTTGCTTCTATCCTTAAAACTCTCCAGTGGCTACTTATTTCATTCAGAGTTGAAGCCAAAATTCTTACAATGGCCTAAAAAGTTTTGTGTAATCCAAACCACATTATCACTTTTTCATTCCTTACTACTTTCCTCCTCACTCACACTCTATCAGTCACAGTGGATTTCTTGCTGATCCTCAAAATCATGTTCCCATAAATAGGGCCTTTGCTTTAGCTGTACTCTGCTTGGAATGTCCTTCCTCTACTTATTTCTGTGGCTAACCCTCTCTCGTTGTTCAAGTTTTAAAAATCTCGATGAGGCATGAGATCCATTTTATCCATTTATATTATGTTGCAACCTACCCTTCTCTGTTACTACCCATACTTATTACTCTGATCTACTCTTTGCTTTTCATATCATGTTTCCTTCTAAAACACTTATTTTTGATGTTTATTTTTTATTGTCTACTTTGTTCTGTAGTGCATCCTAAGAACTAGGAATATTGCCTGCTAACATATTAGATGCTCAATAAATAATTATTGAATGCATGAAAGAGTGAATTCTTTTTTTTTTCTTTCAGTTGGAGGAACTCTTAAATTCTGAGATAAGAACTCCAGAGTTCTCTTTCTCTCAGTTATGATATCCTGAAATGCTCAAAAGGGTGATTGTTTAATCAGTCTTTATCTGATCTAGAATGAACTAGCAGCATGAACAAGAAATGAATCATTGTTTTGGGAAGCCGTTGAGATTTGAAGTTTATTTGTTATTGTAGCATAATCTAGCATATCCTGACTTTACTGTGTCTCTAAAGTCACCCAGGACCAAAAGGAAATTATGGAAAGTGAAATAGAAAGACTGATAATTTTTCTTCTCAAAATTTCAGTGAATTTATTTAAATAAAACTTTCCAATGGGAAGAAAGAAAAAAAGATAAGAAGACTGTCTTCATTCTATCAACTGAAAATACGATATACTGGCTTCTACAATTTTAATGTGGTTTCTGATTAATAATAAATAATGGGCAAAGTAAATATTATTTTCTTTGAATGGAGTGTATAAAAAACTTGCACCAAGAATAATAATTTTCTTGATTTGGCTTTTTAAAGTTTAACTCATGCAACTCTCAGATTTTAAAGAAATAGGCTGCATGTGATGTACATGTGATGAGGTAAGGATGTATTTTCCATTTCTATTACAATTTGAGAACTTTATAAAAGCTATTGCTATGACTAAATTGATGCTATTTTGAAGAGAATAGTCAAAGTAGATCTTATCAAGAAGTTTTCCATTCTCACTCTGCATTTCAGCTCAAGGATCCCAATTATTTCCACTTGCCTCAGGCTAGTTATATGTGAGGATTTACTGGTCTTTCAGAGAAATGGATAAGAAAGCAGGATGTAAATAATCCTTTGTCTCAGTTCCTCAAGTAATTCCTCTTCGCCAATCACTCAGATTTGTTCCTCCAAATGTTTCTATTTATCTCTTAATTACCATTCTGACATTCCCATTGGTTGTGCCAAAGATTTCTGGAATCTGTATATTCTTACAGTTAAAATCTCTATACAGAGTGGCTTCTCTCCACAAACCTAAACTGAAAGTGCCAATCCAATCCTCCCATAGAGCTTCAGAAGGTACTTTGCACCGTAGCTTCCTTTGATGAGTCATTTCATTGTAAGATAAATTTCGATGCTAGAGTTAAAACATAGCATGATTTAGTAGGTGATATACAAAAATTGGTGAGGGGAGGGCTAGCAAAAATTGGCAGACAGAAGGATTTCCACATGAACCAGTCTACAAAGAGGAGACTGAAGCAGATGCAGGGGAAAACAAAGTTGAGAGAGCTGTAGAGACATGGACATAGAGGAGAAAACAGGGAGAGAAAGAGAGCTAGAGATGAGGAGTCTACCTTCCTGAGGGCTACTTAAGGTTTTATGATGCCTGAACACATTTCTACACTTAATTTTCTGGAAATTTTTTCCATGTACCTTTTCATTATCAAGTCCTTCTCCATGAATGAATATGAATGAATTTCTCTTCCTTGAAAAAAAAATCTTTGAAGGAAACACTGAATACTTACTGAGATAGTACAGAAGCAGTAACAAAAAAATCTGCCCGTGAACCTTGAAAATACCCCTAGGTCCTTTACCCAAGGTATGACCCCAAGCCTCTTTTAGTTTTAATTCATTCTGGACCTGCTGAGAACTGGGAATTTTTTGCTACTCAGTGCCATCATATTTATTTTCTTGTCCTTCTAGCTCTTGCACTACACGTTGAGAAAAACTTGCTGGACACTGTCCAGACTTCTCTCTTGGGCTGGAAAACTAATAAATACAAATAGGCGATTTTGCAGCTTTGCTTGTCCTTTGAGGGTATCGTGATAGAGTGCAAAGATAATAGATTTCAGTGTTATACAGTATCCGAAATCTAAATAATAATTCTCCCAAGTATTAGTACTTTACTTAATTTTTTCCAAGGTTCTTTCCTCATTTACAATTCTGGTAATATTTATCATATACTATTGTTTTCGGTACAATGCTAGGTAAAAGACACTGTTGTTTAATGTTTGAAAGAGCTGGTGTTTTTAGATAAGATTAGTATTAGTAACAATTTTACATTCATTCATGTCCTCTAAATTTGTGGACAGTTTCAAAGTTAGGCATAAGTGATTATAAAAAAATTACGGCCAGTGGGAAGAATTTCTATTGACTGGAAACATGGAAATTGCCCTGGTCTGGTTAGGCAATTTGACTACAAATTGTAGTCAAAGAAAAAATTATCAACCCATAAGTAGCTAGAAACTCCCTAACTTGACTAAGAGAATTATTATTTAGATTAATGAAGTCTCTAAACTTCATTATGGTGATTTTTCTGAAGTTTAAAACTTTTTTTATTTGTTGTGGTTATTGTTGTCAAATAAAAACAAATATGGGATAAACAAAATGTGGTGTAAACATACAATGGAGTATTATACAGCAGTAAGATTAAATGAGGTCCCCAAGCAAATGACAACATGGATGAACCTTGAGGACATAATGCTGACTGAAGTAAGTCAGACACAAAGGATAGATGCTGTATGAGTTTGCTATAATGACTCTGATAAAGGCAATTTCAGAGGCTTACCCTGTAGAATATAGCGGACCTAGAGGTACACAGAAGATAGAAATGGGGGAAAGGTTACCCAATGAGGTGGAACTTAAATACAAGAGAATGGATGAAAGTGATGGCAGTTAATTAGTGGGGTTATAAATAACATTGTTATATTGAATATGAATATGATTGAAAGGATACTTTGAGTGCCGTGTATCCTACTGATTAACTCTACAATTATAGATAAGTTCTTGCAAGAACTACTTCAAAGTTTTGACATTGAAAAGAGAGCCAATAATAGAGGAGGAAAGGAGGTTAGCTGAAATCACATGTTATGGCGAGTAGTTAACAGGAAGACATCAAAGTACCACAGCACTAACAGGGGTGCATACTTGGAGGAGAAGGACAAGAGATAAGGGGAAGTTTTGATTTGCTGTTTGATGAGGCTGTGTTTATCAGTTCTTTTTCTCTATGGGCCAATTAAAACTGCATGAAATTGAGAGTGTTGCTGATTGCACAATCAAGTGAGGACACTGTATTGTCTGTTTATTTTGGACATTATCTATGCAAAATTTGGAGGGAGCTGAAGGGTACAATGACGGAGAAGTAGAATGGCTAACAATATGATGGAATATTGTGCAGCTATGAAAAAGAATGATGTCATGAGGCATGCAATGAACTGAATGAATCTTGGGGCAATGTGCTATGCAAAATAAGCCAGAAACAAAAGCATAATTATACTATGGTCTCTTTCAGAAAATACACATAAGAAAATTGGAGCCTAGATTGTAAGCTCTTACAGCAGCCACTTTTAGTCTGAAGTTGTGAGTGTATTTGTAAATTCTAAGACACTGAGTTATCTGTGTATAAGCTGATATTTCCCTGGAACTTTGAGTGACTCTGAAATGGAGTTCTACTGTCCTGAATGTACGTAGCATAACTACATATAAGAACACTTAAAGTAATTGAAAAATGTTAGACTTCAATTAGAAATAAAAACAAAGCATATCTGGCTGTGACTAAGGTAAATAAGAACACAGGGTAAAAGATGATAGTATGCTAGTTACTTCCAGGAAACCTATTTTATTGCTCAGATGTGGCCTTTCTCTAAGTCGAATTCTGCAAGGAAAATCATTATCCTCGCCACTATGTGGGATATGACATTCAGAAGTGAAAGTCTCATTGACAACTTGGAATATGACTCTGGCCCTGTCACCATAGGATCTACAATGTCTTCCTGACCAAAAGGGGGATATGAAATGTAATAAAATAAGACATCAGTGGCTAAGAGAGATCAAATAGAGTAAAGAAGCCTTCCAGAGGCTACTCTTATGCAAGCTCCAGCTAGATAGTGCTAATTGCCAAGGTTTGCCAAACTGCAACCAACATCCCTCCTGTTAACTCTTAACAACATCTAGGGCTCTAACTGAGATCCTATAAAAATTTCATGCATTAAGTTCACTTTCCTGGAAACTATAATTTTCAGAGTGTTCCTAGGCTCCTTTGGATAAGCTCTGAAACCCAGAAGGACTAGCCTTTCCAAGATTATCAATCAAATACATCCCCTATCCTTTAGTGCCTACGCCCTTTCTCAACATGTGAAAGTCAGAATGGGCATTGCCTAAGGATCCCTGTAAATTGGAAAAGAATAAACACAGAAGGTGGAGTTATAATAGAGAAAATAGGACTGCTGATTCACTATATTGTTATTTCTTTCAGCTTCTAGTGTTTTGGAGCAGCTAGAAGGAAAAATCTGAAATTGTGGAATTGTAACCCATAACAAATTCTAAAATCTGTTCTGTAACTACTTGTTGAAGTATACTTTGAAAAGCATTGCTACTTCTTTTCTTTGTATACTTGTTATATTTCACAATAAAAATGTTAAAAAATATGGATTTAGATAAGAGACACTTTATTTAAGAAGACTATAGGTACAGGGAAAATGCTCCTATCTCAGTGTCTACAAGCATCTTAAAATAAAAAAGAAAAAAGCTTTTCTCTAAAAGAAAAAAGTAAGCAGGGTTAACAGAACTTTTGAAGGGAAATTGGGCTAAGAGAAATAGTAAACAGGCAGCATGATGGGGTAGAGAAATGACAGGAAGTGTTTCTCTTCCCTGCCTATGTTTGGGGTACTGCAGGATGTTAGGAAATGACTTGACTTGAAGTTTTGTCTTAAGAACATTGATTATTACTTGGAAAAAATCACTTAATCTCTCTGGGGCTTTTTTTTTTTTCCAGTTAAATTGAAATAACACCTCTTCGATTTTCCCCACAGGACTATTTTAGCGAATTAAATTATATGAAGTGCCTTGACAATTGTTGACCATTATACAAATATAAGATGATGTTGTTATTACTATAAGAACTGTTTATATTCCTATTGCTTCTACAAATTTGACTATTACCAATACTATTACAAAAGCTGTGAAAATCAAAATGCTTCCCTCTATTCTTTGCTAACCCCAGTTGCATTCAGATTACATTTAGGCCTGGTAAAGGGGGAAAAAGAGGATGGTTCTGTTCTAGAGAAAACAGGGAACTTATTACATTGACACATTCACTGCAAGTGATGGGTGAGGAGGGCAAACTATCATTTTAAGCATAGTCCTTGCATTGCATGTTTCTGATACATATGAATTTCAGTTATCACAAGTTTCATTTTTCCAGAGCTGCTATGACAAATACCATACAATAGTGTAGCCTAAATAACAAACACTTATTGTTTCATGGTTTTGAAGGCTAACAGTCCAAAACCAAGATATTGGTAAGGCCATGCTTTCTCCTGGAGTCATTAGTGTCCTGGTAAAGGCAATCCCCGTTACATGGCAGTATCCCTCTACTGTCTTGCTTCTTTTGACTTCTGGATTCTATTCACTTCCAGCAGCAGGTTTCTACTGATTGCATCTGACTATTGTCACTTATGGCCTCCAATCATCAGATTATGACCCATCCTGATTCAGTGTGTTCACATCTAAACAGGATCTTTGAAGGTCCTATTCAGAAATGAATCCATGCCTTAACCAATAATATCATCTTCAGAGGTCATATTTACAAATAGATTCACAACCACTGGAAAGCAGATTAAAACTCAAACATATTTCTTTTTAAATGTAATTTTATTGAGATATATTTACATACCATACAAACTACCCAAAGTATACAGTCACTGGTTCACAGTATCATCACATAATTATGGATACATCCCCATGGTCAATTTTAGAACATTTTCATTACTCCAGAAGAGAAATGAAAAGAAAAAAGAAAACCCAAATCCTCCCATACCTCATATCTCCCCACTATTATTGACCTATACTATTGATGTGATACATTTGTTGCTGTTGGTAAAAGAGTATTAAAATATTACTTTAACTATAGTCTATAGTTTGAAATAGGTGCATTTTCCCCATATACACCTCTATTATTAACTCCTTGTAGTGGAGTAGTACATTTGCTCTAGTTCATTAAAGAACTTTTTTATATTTGTAGTTAATCATGGACATTGTCCACCACAAGATTCACTGTTTATTACGTTTCCATGTTTTAACCTCCAACTTTCCTTCTAGTCACATACATGACTCAAAACTTCTCCCTTCCACCACATTCACACAACATTCAGTATTATTAATTATTCTCACAAAACATGCTGCCATCACCTCTGTCTATTTCCAGATGTTTAAGTTCAACCCAGTTAAACATTCTGCATATATTAAGCAACCACTTCCTATTCTTTAGCCTTATTCTATGAACTAGTAACCTATATTCTAGATTTTATGTCTAAGAGTTTACATACTATAATTAATTCATATCAGTGAGATCATGCAATATTTGTCCTTTTGTGTCTGACTTATTTCACTCAACATAAGGTCCTCAGGGTGCATCCAAGTTGTTGCATGCTTCAGGATTTCATTCACTCTTACTGCTAAACAACATTCCATCGTATGTATATACCACATTTTGTTTGTCCATTAATCTGTTGATGAATATTTGGGTTGTTTCCATCTTTTGGCAATTGCAAGTAATGCCACTATAAACATCAGTGTGCAAACGTCTGTTCACGTCCTTGCTTTCAGATCTTCTGGGTGTATTCTGAGTAGCCGCATTGCTGGGTCATAAAGCAACTCTATACTTAGCTTGCTGAGCAACTACCAAACTGTTCTACACAGAGTATACCATTTTAGATCCCCACCAGCAGTGACAAATGAACACATCTTTTGTGGGATACATGATTCAATCCCAACACCACAGTTTAGTTAGATAATACCAGTGCCTCCAAACCATGATTCATATTTCAAATACCATGGTACATTAACTGTAATTGCATAAGGTGTAAACTCTACTGCAAGCTCTTCAGTCCAAAAATCAATATGCAAATAACAGATCCATATCGTGATCAATGACCTATCACTTTACTTCTTTCAAAATCTGCATGCGATTGGTCACTGTGCATCTGTTGTGCGGTTCATGCACAGACAGCAAAGTGTGTAGTTGTGTTAACTCTTGTCTCCCAGTGATAAACACCATGACACATTATAACAGTGCATTATCAAAAGAGAAAATTGGCTAACTGAAATGGAAGTACAACAAAGAAATGAAAAGTGAAGTCTGAAATGAAAACATAATGAAGTTATAGGATAAATAGCTGGCCATGGGAATATACAGAATATACAGCAGCCACCAATTGAGAGACTATTTATGAAGCCAGAGGTATTTGGAGAAGTCAAACTTATCAACATAAATGAGGAAAGAGGTTTGCTTAAAAGGATGACGATGTCTTAGATGAAGTGATGCCAGCAGAAACTTCACATTGAAGGAACTCTCAGGGATATTTCACTGCATTGCAAGAGCAAAGAAAAAATGCTGGAAGCTGGTCCAAACTTTAGAAAGAAGTATGACAGTTCCCCAAGACATAGAAAAGATACCCCATATAGTAAGTTACATAATGAGAAAAGAAGGAAAACATTGTTCAGTCTACCCTTGATAAGTTTTTACAAAGAAATGAAACACTTTTCTTCTCACTGGTTTAAAGTACACCGTACCAAATAAATAATAGTTTCCCTATTTTTTCCTTACCCGAGACATTTATAACCAGCAGTAAGAGAGTATGTAATGTATGAGAAAAAAAATTGTAGTCACAGAACTCTTGTAATTTTCCCTACTAATTATTAAGAATTACTTTATGCTTTCATCTTGCACAGTCATTTTTATGGTCTTGCACTACGGTGCAAAGGGAGGACTGCTAGTAGGAGAAATTCTGACCCCAAGCTATGCTACTCCAATGTGGTCTACTATGAAAGGTATCTAATTTTGGACCTATTTCCCACTGGCCTCAAAAATGAACAAAATTCTCATGAGTAGTTCCTGCATAGGTTAAGACTTTGAGGGTCCTGTTGAACTACATGCTTGGTACTAGAACTAGTAAGCAATTAGCACTTTGCTCTGATTGTATTTTCAAACCTGCTCTCCAGCCACTTATTATCTCCCTGGTAAAAAATGAGAGAGGAAAGATGTCTTGATTGGATATAGAGAAAGTGGAAGGATTGAGAAAAGGGCCAAGAAAGGGAACTCTGTCCAACCAAGCATTTGAAACTTGGGATGAGGCAGAAAGGGTTCTCTGAGAAGTGCATGGAAGATGCCAAAAACTAATTTTGTATATTACATAGTTAGGTCTGTAAATAGCTCTATAGCTGAGAGTTTAAATACTTGAAATATTTTTATACCACAGTTATCCTCTGAAATACTAAGGGTTAATAATTTTAGTAATGTTAATAACCTGGAAAAATTAAATAAAGGGAAAATCTGTCAAACAAGAAAGGAGGACAGACTATTAGGAGACGTGATTAGGAAGTGTGATTAGATTGGTCAGTGTCCGAAGCAGGCTCTCTGGCACCGTGCGATTGCAGCAATGTTAAAACTTCTCAGGACGTTGTGTGGATTGAATGGAATCACACATGCAAATGCTCCTTGTACAGTGCCTGTGACATGGTAAGAATGTAATATCCCTTCCAGAAAGGCCAGTCACCTATGTTAAGATAGGAAAATAGTGCAGGGGCCAACAGGGACTGCATCACAATTTGTCATGGAACAAGCAAATCAACTCTGATACATTCCTGCCTCTGTATTGAGTTGCGTTACAATGCAGTAAAGGACAAGGACTGATAGCCAATGATGTCTACCACATATTACTACAAATTTTATTGGATATAGGTATTATCTCTATTGTATAGCACGTGCAGAAATAAACTGTATATATATCATTGCTATTTAACATTATAAGTGTTAAATAAATTGGCAAGGGCTTGGAGGCAACTTGCCAGTATATATCCAAAGTAAAGGGTATGCTTACCCATAGAGGCTAAAGTAAAAGCTAACTAGTCTGTACATGTTGAAATCACCCACATATACTTAAGACAAGGTACTGTGAGACAGGTTATCTGGGACTCTGTGACCTTGCACAACTGCAAGGATGTTCTGACATTCTTCAGACCTGACCCTTTATTTCCCCGAAACCAGAACTTTGTTGGAAATTGACTCTCTGGTGGGGCTTGGAGAGAATAAATAAGTTTCTTCAGTAGCTTCATAGCATTCTATCCCCTTGTAAGATTTACTTTTCTTACTTTTTTTTTTTTTTTTGCTTATGCAAGCACATTTTTTTTTTCTTGTGTAACTTCATTATATTGCTATATAAATTGCTTGAAGGAGGAGTGCTTTTATCTGCATCGAGCCATTCCCCAATTTGCAAACTGGGTCCTTTTGATAAATAAACGGTCTCTCTTTTCTAAATTCTTCAAATTTGTCTTTTATTTGACAACAGAAATATATACCAAGCTTCCGAGAGTTTAAGTAATTTGCCTAAGATCTCTTCCATAAATTTGCAATTGTACTCTAGTTTAAAGCCAGGTCTCTCTCCAAAGTTCAAACTCTTTGTAATCATACCCTGCTTCCATTTTATATAAAATCACAGTAGTGACACAAAGTTACAAAAAAAAGCTGCAGTTTATCAGTCTATTTACTAAGTCACTGCTAGAGAATTACATTTCCATCCAACAGTTTTTGTGTTAAAGTATTATCAGAGACTCCCTAGAAATGATGGGAAATCTGCATCAAGTGTAGAATGAAAATGGCCCCTGGGTTTGCAGAAAAAATATTTGATATTAATATATTTTTATGAAGATGCATCTTTTTCTTAATCTCAAATTTCACTTCTAATCTTCTGACACTAATAAAGAATCCCTTTTTCAGTGAAATCTATTAGTCTACTTTAAACAATTCCATACAATTTTTGGGAAATCAAAGACAAGAACATTTATAAAGCAGCCTTTTCTGCAGGAAACTTCTGCAGTGAGATGCCCATTTCAGCATCCTGTTTCGCAGTCCTTCTCTTATCCTGATCAAGTTGTTGAATGCAGCGGTTTTACCGCAGTTTAGATCTGTGCAGTTTATCAATGTGCTGCAAGCCCTTAGTTTTAGAGATTACTAGATCTGAAAGAGACTTTAGAGATGATTTGTTCTATCCAAAACGACTAGAAAATAGGCTCAGGGAGATGTAGTGTCTTGCCCAAGGTCACGCAGTTAGTTAATCGTAGAACAAAATGAACTCTATAATATTAGCATATAAATATGTAAAAACGTCTGACCTAAAAAAAAAAAAAAGCAAAAGACAAAGAGAAAGGGAGGATTCTGAACTATTTTCCCTGAGATGTGCAAATTTAGGTTCCTAAGTGCATGCAATTCTTATGAAGTAATTCATTTAACTCTGATATGGTCAATTACTGCTACTGTACTTCCATTCCTTTGAGGGAGAGGGCTAAGGAATCTATGACTCAGGGTCAGTAAAAGCATGCTCTCAAAATGCCAACGTGTATTTGCACAGCGCTGCGAATTCAGCTAGGCTTTTTTATTCTGAGAGTACTTGAATTACAGTCTTGATTCTTTTAGAATAAAATCAAATATTCAAACTATTGCTTAAGAAAGTCTGAATTCACAAACACAATGAAAGATACACTGCAGTTTTCTTTAGATTATGTATTCCTGTAGTGAATTTAAAATGAGGTGTGATTTTTAATTGTTTGCCAGAGTTTGCAAAAATATCTCTGTGTTTAAATCATCACTTCTTCTGTGAGTAAATACTGCTTTGGGGAAGATCCTGGTGAAAGTAAGGTAGGCTAAAAATCTGAAGTCCTGGGTTCCAGTTGACTGTATCCACTCACTAGCTCTGTGATCTTGGGTAAATCACTTTACCTAATGAGGACTTTGACTTTCTCTGTCTTACAATTAATATGGGGTATGTGACAAGATTCGTTATGTTGTAAAGGAGCGAACACAAATTCAGAAGTAAAAAGGAGATTTTAATTTATCATATAACTACCCACCCCCACCCTGCCCTGGAATAATGCTGGCTTTAGATGGAGCAGAATGCAGGAGTTCTTTCCCCTGGGTTCAGTACCATCCTCAGGAAGTTGTTTTCTGGCACCTCAGGTTCATTTCCATCCTCTCAGTAATTCTGATGGATAAAGCTACCCTCTATCCTGAGAGCTCTTATAAAAGCATCCAAATTGATTCCCTGAAGCTCTGTTTGGTCTGCCTCAGGCACACACTCTTTCCCCTGACCAGCTACTGTAGCTTGAGTGATTGAATAAATTAAACTAATTGATCAGCTATTTTTGCCCCTGCAGCCAAAGATAAGTTCAATTCCTCTAGAATCCCAGACAATAGAAGAACTGTAGTGTCTGCAGGCAAACCTGGGATCAAAAGAGGGGAAAAGATGTTGGGCAAGCAAAGCAACAGTTGTCCACCATTCTAGTTTGCTAGCTGTCAGAAACAGAAGGCTTTTAAAAAGGGGAATTTAATAAGTTGCTAGTTTGCAGTTCTAAGGCTGAGAAAATGTCCCAATTAAAGCCAGTCTATAGAAATGTACAATCTAAGCCATCCAGGGAAAGATACCTTGGTTCAAGAAGGCCAATGAAGTTCAGGGTTTCACTCTCAAGTGAGCACATGGCAAACAGGGTCAGGGTTTCTCTCTCATCTGGAAAGGCATGTGGCAAACACGGCATCATCTGCTAGCTTTCTCTCCTGGCTTCCCTTCGCAAAGCTCCCCGGGAGGCGCTTTCCTTCTTCATTTCCAAAGGTTGCTGGCTGATAGACTCTCTGCTTCTTGTGGCTATGTCATTCTGCTCTCTCCTAATCTCTCACTTTCTCCAAAATGTTTCCTCTTTTATAGGATTCAGTAAACTAATCAAGACCATCCCAAATGGGTGGAGACAAGTCTGCACCTAATTCATTTTTAACAACCTCTCTTGGTCACTCAAGATCACATCAAGATCACATCAAGATGTGACTCCCTAAGTCCCATCTACAGGGAGATGATCTAATTACAGTTTCAAGCATACAATGCTGAATAGGCACTAGAAGAAACAGCTGCCTTTACAAAATAGTAGTAGGATTAAAACATGGATTTTCTAGGGTACATACATCATTCCAAACCAGCACATCCACTACAAACGATAAAGCGCTTTCCTAAAATTTTCAAATTTTATTGACAGTGGAACCCTTTATTCAAAGGAGTGGTTTTATAGAAATCTAATATATAAAACATATGGAAGCAGACCCACTCTGCTTAAAGCTGGAGTGAATACTGAAGACTTTTCTGCTGAGTTGATTTTACTTCCTCTCCTCTGATAGTCTCAGAGTGACTCCTCTAGGATTTACAGGAGGTGGATTTTAAAATCGCTGGACCAGGGTGGGCCACGGTGGCTCAGCAGGCAAGAATGCTTGTCTGCCATGCCAGGGGACCCGGGTTTGATTTCTGGTGCCTGCCCATGTTAAAAAAAAAAAAAAAAAAAAAGTCACATAAAATCACCGGACTAGATGATCTCTTAGGAGATCTTCTAACCAGAACAACCTATCATCACCATCTATTCTTGATTAGTTTATAAGCTCCCTGAGGATAAACACTCAGTTCTTGCCCTTCAGCTCTGTGTCCTTGTCCTCTGGTCTGAGTATAAACTTATAAAATACTTTTGAAGAGGGGTATGCTTGTTTTACCATAATATCAGCCCTTAAATATTTTATCCAGTCAAATGTTGCCCTCTCCAGAACCTAGGGTGCTTGGAAATTTGTAAGATAGATGGAATCAGCCATTTTCCCACTGAACAGGCAGAAATTCCTCCTTGCTATGAAGGTAAGTGCTATTTACCAGGCTGCTCTACAAAGATTTCTTTTGATTTTTGTTTTGTTTTGTTTTGCAAATGGTAAGGACATTGATTCTCTTTGCCCAGATGTTCCATTCCATTTTAGCACAATGTGGAGGGAAGACTAGGGAGCGTTTTACTCCTATCTGGCCCTTGAGATAGTAATAAAAGTCAGCTGCTTAGGCATTAAACAGTCTTGTGAAGCTCTCTTCAAATCTCCAATAAATTTGTGCACTCATTTCCTCCTTGCATCCTCCCAACTCAACTTCATAACTGCAGTTGCTATTAATAATGCTTATTTGTAATGATGCTAGTGGTCTTGATTTTTTCCAAAAACTTTATGGAATATTCTAATGTCTAACCAGCATGACCCAGTTGTTTTTCAACAATCCAGCAAACAAGGTTCTGCTTTAATTCTATATTAATATAGGTTATAAACATGTTATACCACAACTGGCATTGTGAAAAGGAAAGAGAAGTACACCCAGATAACTTCATAGTAATATTAGCACTTTGCTTGCCAGAATTCCATATGCAAAGACTCCCTTTTGTGTATTATTATGTATTCCAATACAACATAAAAGTTCTACTGTCATTCTATTGAGTCTACAGATGAGGTAGTCCAACATCTTTGAAGAGAAGTTACTTTTATTTGCAAAATAGAGAATTCTTGCATCAGATGTGTACTTCAAAGACAGAGCTATTGCATATCTTTAATAATAATATATCAGATATGTATGGTACTATGGGTAGAGCGATAAGAATCCAAACAAACCTTTTTCTTATTGAATTATAGAGGAAATTTCAAAAACTATGTCTTTGGGTCTGTTCTCTCATTCTTATTAAACTGCTTGAGTGAGGTGAGTTTTGGAATCAAGTTCTCCTGCATCAAGAAAATCTTGCAGAAACACACTAATAGAATCATCCTCCTGTGTAAGATATTAACCATAGAGAAGTTGTGGAGATCATTTATGATAACATGGTATCCCAAGGAGAATTCCCATAAGGAATATTATTTTCGGAATTATATGCATGAAGAACTTAGTTTCTCCTTTGCAAGTGAAATGTTTCCTTTCACTGTCAATGATAAATGTGCAACAGATTATACTTCCCTTTCCTCTTTAGCTGCCTGGAATCTGAGAATCAAATTAGCATTCTGAGCTATATTTTTACAACTATATATAACTGTATAGCATTTGTTTGGGCTATTCTTCATAAATTCTTCCTTTAATTCTACTTTCAATTTTCTCAGATCCTGGATTTTACATATCTCAGTTTTTTATAGAGTGTTGAATATATTCTTTGTGTTCCACAAATACTTTGTGGAGTAAGGTGGTGTATCTCTAAACAAATGCCTAGTATTAGATTGTGCCTCTGTCATTTAACACTTACTGAAACACTTGTGTTAGGAGTGTTGTGCTTTGTAGGATCATTTCTGTTTGGAAGGATATAATGGAGTCACATTGTAGGCAAAGATAAGGTTCTGAAGTAAGTAACTAAGGCAGGAAAATCCCTTGAAAATCCCTTAGGGAGATACTAGAGACAACAGTTCCATATCTTAATAAATACAACACAGTTTGATTTCTTTGGTCAAACATCATGTACAGCAGTTGAATTGTATTGGAAGCCATAAAGTAACTTTATAATCCTTAAGGACTTGAAATAATAGATGAAATGCCCAGATATTAAGAGGTAGGTAGGAACCAGAAGAACAGATTCACATCTTACATTTTATTCTTAATGCAAAGCATTCACAAATTAAACTAGTCATCTTCCCCTTTTTCCCCTTTCCACATATACATTGTTGTGAGGTAAACTGGTGTGTAACACTAATCCAGATTTAGCTCTGAGTGGGAAGTGTGCCAATGATTTGTCATCATCCTTACTCTACCACACTCCCCTTTCCCTTTTTCCAATCCTTCTTCTCCCTATTTCTCTATCTTAAAACTTAGTGGCTCAAAACAATGTCAAAGAGAAACTGCACAGGACAATATTAAAAATGTGAAGATGACTTTATTCAAGGACTACTGTAGCAAAGAAGAGAGACTAGAACTCAACTTTGTTCAGACAAAGGATAACAGGGCTTTGAAGGGCTGTTTTGGGCAAGTGGGAAAGTACTTGGTGGATATTGTGGGGGGCAGGTATAGTTGATCATTGGGATGTGTGAGTGATTTACTGAGTTTGCATTTAGAGCCATTTGGTATTGCCTGCTTTTTTTTTCTGTAATTAGCCCACGTGGGGATCACAAGGTCCAGGAGAAAGCAAAAGGAAGATAAGGAGCTGCCGGGTCCCTATATGGTGTAAGGGTCTGGATGAGAGGGAGGTCATGGGCCTGGAGTCTCAGAGAAGGGGGAAGCCTATCTAAAACTGTCAACTAAAGAGCAGTTGGGACTGTCTTGGCCAATGTAATTTTTTAATGATTTTTTAATTGTGAAATATATATAAAAAAAGCAATAAATTTCTAAGTACATTTTAACAAGTGATTATAGAACAGATTTTATAGTTTGGGATGGGTTACAGTTACATGGTTTTTTGTTTTTTCTTCTGGCTGCTCCAAGACACAAGAGATCAACAGAAATATCAATTTAATGATTCAGCAGTCATACTCATTTGTTAAATCCTATCTTCTCTGTTATACTCCTCCTTCACTTTAAGTAACATATATACATAAAAACAATAAATTTCAAAGTATATCACAACAATTAGTTGTGGAATAGATTTCAGAATATGGGTCACAATTCCACAATTTTAGGTTTTCATTTCTGGCTGCTCTAATGTCTTAGCTAATGTAATTTTATTTTCCTTGTTTTTGGCTTGGTCAGAAATTTGATAAAGACTTTGGAGTCAAGATGGCACTTTATACATTGTTCCCAGAAACCTCCCCAGGCAAATGCATTTCTACAGGCATCCTTTCTAATTTCCACGCTGTTGTAGGAAAGAGTGTTGCCAAACTTCTTTCCATTACTTAGCAATGATTCTCTCCTATTTGGATTCCAATATTTTCCTCTTACTTCAAATTTTCATTGCAGACTGCTCCAATACCTTCCAGCATTTACCTTCTGTCTCCTCCCAAAGCTAAGGCTACATATATTTTAAGTGTTTGTTATGGAAACTTCTGGCTTCTAGGAACTGGATTCTGTTCATTTACTTATGGCCATGTAACAAATTACCAAAAAACTTAGTAGCTTGAAATGACAATTTTATTTTGCTTTCAATTTTGTGGATCAGGCATTCAGGAAGGGGTTGACTGGGTAGATCATCTCATATCCACAGGGTGTCTGTTTACAAGGTGACTTATTCACTCACATGTCACCCTAACTGGGATGTCTAGCAATTGATGTTGGTTATTGACTATGGGCTCAGCTGGGGCTGGTGACCAGATGCCCACTTGTAATCTTGCCGTGTGGCTTGTGCTTCTTACACTATGGAGTATGGGTTCCAGAGGGAGCAGTCAAAGACCAAGTGTTCGAAAAGACTTGGGCCAAAGCTTCCAGGTTTTAAAAAGCATAAACGTTATCCTCAGAAGTCCTGGAACATCACCTCTGCCACATTCTATTGATTGAGAAAGTCACTTGCCAGTCCAAATTTAAGGGTAGGAAAATTAGATTTCTCTTCTCAATTGGAGGAGTGTCAAGGGTTTGCCACTGTTGTTACTCTATCACATTTCCCTTTTCCTTTCTCCTGCTCTCCTACTTTCCTTTTCTCCATCCCTCCGAAACAGGATAATCTAATTCTTTAAGTTAAATGTATTTATTATGCAAGTCTACTAAATTATTATTACATAAAAGCATTTGAAGAAAAACAGCTTTGTTTTAAAATGGCTTTGGTGAGTTTTAGTAAAAATTTTTCCTGAGAGATTGTCACTTGGGTGGTGTATACTGTTGTGTATGTGTGTGTATGTGTGTGGATGTGTGCATTTGTGTGTGTGCACATGTATGAGAGAATGAATGGTTTGCATGGTGAAAACATTAAAATAAATAACCTGTGTTGGATCCTCCCTAAGACTTCCATCAATGATGACATGCTTTCTCACCAAAAACCAAACACAGGAACTCTCCCTACTCCTAGAGATTGGCCTGCTCTTCATTCAGAATAGCCCGGAAAGCAGGTAGAAATTGAATATTTTTTAACACCTATTTAAGAGATGATGGGGCAAATACACAGAGAAGGAAGGCACCTTATTCAGCCTCTCAAAAGGAGGTCAGCAGGAAAGAGTCAGGTACCTGTGTTCATTTGTCTCATGATACTTCTGAAACGTGTCACCATTTTGAGGTTCTGAAATGTTGAATTGAATGTGCCACTATTCATTTCTGACACTAAGCTGCCATTTTGGGATTATTTTCTCTAACCTACAGGAAACATACAGACATGGACATTCTGCATAAAAAGCAAATCTTTTTCCTACATGGCATGACCTCTTATTACATTTCAGTGTAGTTGTTTGAAGGTTGTATTAATTTTCAAACTATTTTGCTGTCTTTCCCTACCAGCATGCTTTTCCCCTGGCCCCTTCCAGCTCAGCTCCTCCCCAGAAGAGAGTACACTTCTCTGCCCACTCACTTCACAAATAGCCACCTTGCCTAGTTTAGCATGTAAAATGAATGGAAGGGATCTGTGTCACTTGTGTGCAAAAACCTTAAGAGACGTCATGTGGTCCTGTCATCACTCTCCCAACAGCTGGAATGTCCCTGCTGACCCTCATCCTTCAACCTGCCTCCCGGAATGATGGAGAGGAGCCCATGCTGCTTCATAGTGACAATATAATGGGAGCCAGGAATCAACTTTTTAGTGTTGCAAGCCATCAGCCTAACTTAAAATGATTAATGCATTGTATCCGAGAATGAAAACTGCAGCAAAATGGTTCGGGCACTTTTTGAAAGGAGCAAACTGTCTCCATTTCAGTATGGCTCGGAAGATTTCTATGGATACATAGGATGCAATTTTATATTCCTACTGGACTTTGAGTGAGATCGTATTTTTCAATGATTAAATTCTTGGATCTGCAGTTGATTTGATTTCCATTTTCTATCTATGTGACCTTGGACAAATTACTAAACTCCTTAAGTTTCTGTTACCTCACCTAGAAAATTGTAATGATAATATATACTTCATGGTATTATTGAAAGAATTCCATGAGGTAAGGCACGTGTTTCTCAGTGGGAGCAATTTTATCACCCTGGGGACATTGGCCATGATTGGAGATATTTTTCACTGCCATTATTGCCACTATAGGGGCAGGAGTGCCCCTAGCCTCCAGGGAGTAGTGGCCAGAGATGTTGCAAAACATTCTGCAATGCACAGGACAGTTTCCATCAACAAAGTATTATCTGGCTCAAAATTTCAATAGTACTGCAATTAAGAAACCCTGAGCTAAAGTAAAACCCTGTGCTTCCTTAACACAATTTCTGGCACAGAGTAAGAGAAAAATAAATGTCCCATATACTATTCTTGAGTGGGCTTTAACAACATCATGGAACATTTTGCAATTATTAGTCTATAAAACAACCCCAATTTTGTAAGTTCACCATAAATATCTGTGTGCAACTCTGAACATATTTAACTAGAGAAAAATCATTGTTCTTTCAGATGGTTTGGCATTGCTATTCTGTAAATCCCAGCATAGTTGTATAAATAATGAAATAGAAGAAGCAAAAAATTCTCTGAAGTTTCATAGAATTTTTATTATATGCTTCAATTTCTGTAATTATTGTCAGCATACAATGTACATTAGACAAGGTTTAGAAAACTATGTGCATTTAAAATGTAATATAAATATGTAGTGCATAAAAGTAAACTGCCCGAATAATAAATATATTTACCCAAAGAGTAAATAAAATAGCTCATAAGAAGCTGTTCCAATTATCCAGGTAAACACTACCTTCTATGCTTGACTTTCATTGCTTTGAGTCATGGGAATAAACCAGAAATATTGTCTTGAAATGAAATTGGGAAATTACATCATATAAAACATCCCCAGAATCTAATATAAAAGTTTCACTGTTCTACTCTCCTTCCATCAGTGTTCAAGGGCGCTCCAGCATTGCTTCAGGATCCTACTCTTCCTAACAAGAAACCTTACCATAGCTGATAATTAAGGGCAGGGATGAATCGTATGGGAAGTTTTGGTTTTAGTGGAAAGATTGGCATGAATTTGGCTTCTAGTTGGTTGATCTTGGAACACCCATTTTCTAGGCATGTATTTACTCATCTCTAAGATGAAGATGTGGTGTTATCTTTCTTCTATATCCCTCTCCAGCTTATAAATGATATGATTTTTCTGCCCCCATTTGCCCTGTTTTACATGTATATCCTTAGGCCTTGTCCTTCTTTTGAATGAAATTTAAATAGGAACAGCTCTGCTATAGTAAATCTCAAAATAAAAGCATTATGATTTACTGCTTTCCCCTGTGTTTGAGCATTGTTTTACTTTTAGGCTGTAGCTTTTAGAAATATTTGAAACATCTACCAGGAGGTTAGCTTCTTGCATTAAAGAATAACAAAGAATGGTAAGATATCCTTCTAGATAGTTTAAATAGCAAATAATAATAGCGATAATAACAGCCACCACATTCTGTTGACTTGCTATGTGACAAGCTCTGTGCTAAATATTGTACATACATTAATGTCAGTTAAGGTAACAATCACCCTGAGATGGAGACATTATTTTCCATTTCACCCGTGCATAGATCTAGACATAGGACATTGAAAGCCAGACATTATGTGCGATTCTAACCAAGACTGTCTCACTCCCCATGCCTTCACAGTTAAAATGCCATTTTGAGGCAACTTCCTCTGAAAATGATAAAAATTTGAGCTTCTTAGAAAGTGAGGGCACACTTATCTTTTCTGAATTTGTGGTTTGCTTTTGCTTCTCTATGAAGATGTTTCACTTCTTGTTCATTCCGTGAATCTTCTCTTATCTCTCCTCTCTTGTGGTTAGCCATTCAGTACTTGTCTCCCCTTCTCTCAGGCCAGCTGAATAGAAATGAAGGAGAGTCAAGAATCAGCCTGAAGTTGCAGAAGGACAGATGAGTGATAAAATGCCTGTGGGTTTCTAAAACGAGCAATGGTTCCCTTCATCCTAGTTGTCCTGCCTACCCCATGGATTCATGTGGATTTAGGTAACTCAAAGAGGATTAGGAAAAGCAGCTGTTTACCAATTGTGCTGCTAATAACTTTTGAAATACTTATCCTCTAGATGAAAGGAGAAAATTGTTTTTTGACTATCTTTGTGGAACAGAATGCTGTGGCCTCTAGAAGACAATGCAGCTGACTTCAAATGCTATGGCCTTTGTCCCAATTCAGGAAGATGGCCAGAAATATGAGAATGAACATCTATTCTTTTATTATGTATGTATATAGCATGCACCAATGTCAACTTCTTCTTGGAATAAGGCTTAAGCTGTGTTTCACTTCTATTTGTTTTTTAACATTAAAAATCTGGAAAGTCCCCTAAAGCACAAAGAAATTATTCTAGATTGTATTCTCCTTCGAGCCTTAACCACTTTTTCATGAATTACATTGTTCAACCCACATAACAGCCCTCGAAGTTAATACCATTGCTATCCTTTCTTAGAGATCAAAAGACCAAGGCTTACTCATTTAGTAACTTGTTCAGTGTTCCACAGCTAAGAGATGGTAAAACTCAGATTCAAACCCAGGCTCAGTGATAGAGTGCCCAGACCCTTATATTCTGTAACCCTCTACAGGGTAAAAAGAAATCAAATCCATCCCTCATTGAAAGCCTTGCACCCGAAATGTTTCAAAGTCATGCTAAGAAGTAATTTGTCATCCAAGTTCTTGTATGGTTTTTCAGAGTTCAATTCTGAACAACTTATAAAAAATTACTTGAAGAAATGGACTGTTGTAAATCTGTGTTTACTTCGTGAACGTGATTTCTACAATTCCACATAGGGATCTCCATGACTTCTGTATGAAACCCTTTTTTTAGTGATGGCACTCTCATCCTGGATTCAAATATCAAACTGTGATCTGAATTTTTTTATTATGAGTTATGTCATAACTCATATTATGAGTTATGTCCTAGTTGTGCAATTAGGATAGAACAGGTAGGCTCTCCTTATTGGGTGAATAAAAGGGCTGACTTGGAGCTAGAACAGACATTAATCCTGGCAAAGCTTAGGGTTTGATAGTGTGAGAACTCCTATTTGAGTGTGCATTGCTCTCACCTCGTCTCTTAAGTTACTTGGAGAAATAAAAAAAGTTAAAGAAGAAATAAACCAACAGTGTGCTAAAACCTCATGGGGCAAAATAGAATCTGTTTACTTGGCAGTAGTTTAGCAGATTAAATCCTATGATTTGTTTCCCTTATAATAATATAAATATTATTAAATTTATAACTGCGTTCTTGGATTTATTTGTCCTATGGTGTATGCATGCATTTCTTTAGTGTAATTAATCCAAAATGTTTTCTTTTGGCTTTTGTTATTTAATTTAGCAAAGTCCTTTGGGATACGGCTTATACGTTTGCCAATTTTACCCTTTAAAAGTGAGAAAATTTCCCATTGAATGTTGGTAAATTCTAATTTTCTTCCATTCCTATGAAGAAGGATAATTTACGAAAGTAGCAATTCAATTTGTAAACCTGGAGAACATTTCTTTCTGCCTTGCTCTATTCCTTTTAACTCTTACCTCCCTTTTGCTGTTTCCTTTCCTTTCAGTCATCCCAAGAATCCGAATGTCACTGCAATTTTTAAAGAGGAAAGAGATCCTAAAGAAGGTGGGAGGAGTGGCTAGCCAGTGTTTATTTCTCCCTAAAATCTAACTTACAAACATTCCCTGAACACAGCTAAATGGGACAGCATTAACATTTAAGGGACGTCTCATTTGGAAGTATTCTTTTTACCATTTAAGACCAAACCATTCATTAAGTAGTGAAAATATGTCTTTGAGATTCTCAGGTCTTTCTGTTCATGCTCCACTCCACCTCTGGTTCCCATTCTCCATGACTGCCTCACTCCTACCAGCCTGGCAGGGTCTCAGGATCCTCCCAAAGTTTCATTCCTGCCTCCTAGGGAACTGGCTTTTAGGAAATGGTGTCATTCCTTCCATTTAGTCTTTTAAACAACTTGTAAAGAAACAGATTCTGAATATAGGTATTGAGATGCACATTCTAAACTAGAGTGGAATAAAACTTAGTGTCACAGTGCTAGGATAATCAGGAGGTCAGTTGAGTGGGGACAGAGACAAGTTGATGTATGACTTTGGTTTTATGTATCAGTTCTACAATATGCTCTTAAAAAGAAGTAAATAGTTCTGCATTTCTCCATTAGCATGTATATAATGTGGATGCTTTCTCTTTCTCAGGAATCCTATTTCAAATCAATCTTTGAGATAGAAAAAGCTCTGTTCTGTGATCAAAATATTCTAAGCATAAAAATGAGTGAAAGACGTTCATATACTCATGCACATATATTAATTCAAGGTAATCACTTCTTTTGAAGTTGGCCCTTAACAATTTGATTGGTCCCTGAGTTTAACAAAAATCTATATATGACATTCAGAGTTGAGATAAACCTTAAAGTTTTTATAGTATAACTCTCAGCAGTGAGTCGTATTTAGAAAAAAAAATAAAAGACAATCTTGATCGAACAGTGGATTGCTCAGTCTCACTAGGGAGAGCAAGAGTATTCTGGCTTGCAAATGGTTCCCTGTAGCAAATATGAACACATGGCATCAGTTTTCTTGTCCTGAAGGCCTTAATTATGGAAATCATCCAGGCAACCTTCTTGTCTGAGGTCTCTATTCTCCATGCAGCTTTATGATTATGATTCAGCATTTGATGCAGATTTGTTTGAGAGATATAGAAAATTAGGGTCATGTGATCCTGCATGATTGTTATAACTTTCATTGTTGATTAATAAATTGACACTTTGTTTTACATAACATTCTCTATAAACTTGGTTAATGTGAACTGCCCTGTTCTTTCCAGCTCTGATAAATCAGGTTTCTGAGCCTATACGACTGAAGGGCAAACCTTGGACTGGGATAAATTCAATAAAGGTAGTGTTCTTAGTCTCTTGGAAGCCTGTCTGCCACCTTCTCTGAGGACACTGTCACTTTTCTGTGTTCCCATGGAATTCTACATTTATAATGAGAAGACAGAACTCAACACATAAAAATGTGTTTTGTTGAAGAGCATTTGTCTTCTTCCAACTGTGCAGAAATAGGTGGTTTTCCCTTTTTTTTTCTCCTCTCCTCACTTTTCTTCTAAGTTTTGCATGCATCTTTTCTTTAGAGTTAACTGAAGTTAGCATTGGAAACTGAAAAGAAGCTGCAGGGCTCATTTTGAGGGTGAGGAGAGTCAGAGGAGAAGACAGAAGTTTCAGCATCATTTTCATATTTTATGAACTAGCTCATTTCTCTTCCGTATACTTAAAAGATGTGTAATGTGTTTTGTTGCTCTTCATGCTGATGTCAAAGAGGGCAAAGACGACTTAAGTACTTGGTTAATTTGTAAGTGTGTTTGTTGCAAAGAACAAACAAACAGAACTGCATGAATATATAATGTTGCTGAACGGAGCTGAAATTATTTCTGACCACCATTACAGCTTTTCTCCAAGGTCAATGCTGCCTGATTGCTGGTGAAATTGTGAATTTATTTTGTTATCCTGCTCAAACTGTGTCAAAGCAGCCAGCTGATTTCTGAATCGCTTATCTTAGTCTGTGGTTTGAGTCACTTCCTTCCCAGCATCTCAAAGAATTCCAGGACATTGAAGGACTGACTGGGCAACAGTATGTCTGTCCTTCTGTCTCCGTCACACTGAAAGCTGAAGTGGTCTGATTCCACATCAAAACGAGTCCTCAGTATGGTGCTGTGGGAAGATTTGTCAGCACCCTGATCCAAGTTCTACGAAAAAATACAAGGAAGAAGGAGAAACTAATAGAGATAATAGGATACTAGGATATGCTAATGGTGCAGTCACTCTAATCTAAATAGCATTTTTCCCTCTTTTTAAAGTAATGGATTTTTCTTTTTTTTTTCTCACTATAAATGCAAACTCATACACCAGAGAGAAAATTTGGAAATAATATTTTTGTCCGGCATTTCTTCTAGGCCTCAAAATATTTTTCCTGCAAAGTTTATTGTGCACACTTTAAATTAGTATGTAAAAGAAGCAGAAATGTGTACTTGCAAGGGAAACATTCCCAGTCATATGATGATAAAGACTACCACTATCAACTCCTAACTTTTTGTAGCATTTTATGGTTTAGCAAACATTTTCACATATTACCAGCATGCTATGGTAACATTACTAAATTCAGATACAAAAGAAGAAACCAAGAATTAGTGAAGTGGATTATGGGCAGCACAAAAATCAAATAGTTCGTAATTACTCGTGTTCAATGTGGGTCTTCACCCATAAAGAATAACATCAGAACACATATCCAAAAAATCTTCATGTTTGTATGATTATATATTCACCATTATGCACTTATTTGTATTAATGTAAGAACACTCAAAATATGTAGGCTAAAGTGAGGAAAAATGAGTCATTACATCCTACCATAATCAATGGGAAACTATGAATGTAGAAAACAGAAGACCTAATTGGAGCTTTGAGATAACACTTCTCTGAGGAAGTGGCATAAAATATGACATGAAGTATGAATTAGAAGTTGTAAGACGAGGGAGAGTGAATGGGGACCATGTGTGATCCTGACCAAAGGAAAAGCATATGAAAATGTTCTGAGTAAGTAGGAAACATACGGCTTTGATGAATTGAAAGAAAACCATTGCATGGAGTGCAGAGAGCAGGTGTTCACTGAAGAAGAGCAGGAGGCTTAGGGGATCTTATTGTATCCTTTGAGTTTTATCTAAGAATGGTGGGGAATGACTAAAAGTGTTAGGTCAGAGGCATGAATTAACCAGATATGTATTCCTCAAAAGATCACTCTGAAAGTCTGGTTCTAGTAAGGCAGTGTACCTTATATCAAACTAACCCTCCTGCAGAGAATGACAATAAATCTCTCTTTGAATGAATCTTTTTGTCTCTTAAATAATTGAGTTAGTAATTAAAACCTACTTCTCAAGAACAACTCCTGGCCCAGATTTACTGAATTAATTAAATTCATTTATTGAATTCATTGGTGAATTATATTTTAAAAATTTAATGAAAAAAACCCACCAGTCTTACATAAACTCTTTCAGAAAAAGAAAAAGGAGCATTTTCCAACTAGCTTTAAGAAACAGCACAGTTGTGACAACATTATCAGTCAGGTTCTTTACATGAAATCCACAGACCAATATCCCTCATAAGCATAGGTATAAAAATCTTTTACAAAGTATTTGTGAATCAAATCCACTAATATATAAAAAGGATAATACATTATGCCAAGTGGCATTTATTATGGGACTGCAAGGCTATTTTAATATTTCTAAACAAAATAATAAAATATTAAGGAGTTAAAGGAGAAAAGTCATATGATCACCTCAATAGATGCAAAAATATTTCAGGTAAATTTCTACACCCATTCAAAAGAAAACCTATCATTAAATAAGGAATAAAAGGGTACTTTCTCAATCTGAGAAAAAGACATCTATAAAAAAAACACCTACAGCTTACATCATTTTGAAACATAAAATATTGAACCTTTATCTTCTAAGATTAGGAGCAAGGCAAGTATAGCCACTTTAACCATTTATATTCAACATGTACTCTATGTTCTAGCAAATGCAATAAGACAAGAAAAACTTATGAAGTGAAGAAAGAAGTTAAATTTTCTTTATTCACAGATGATATGATTGTTTACCAAAAAATTCAATGTTCTACAAAAGAGCTGCCCAAATAAAGTTCATCAAGGTTTCATGATACAAAAGTTTAGTTAATACAAGGTCTAGTATATAAAAGTGAATTGTAGTTGAACAGACAAGCTGAAAAAAGTTGGAAAATAACTTAAAAAATACATTTTAAGAAGCATAAAATACTTTTGAATAAATGTACCAAAAAATTGTTAGACCTACATACTAAAAACATACTAAAAACTGCAAAGCATTTCAGAGCAGAATTAAAGAATAAACAAATGGAAGCATATACTATATTTCTGGTTTAGAAGAATCAATATTGTTGATATGTCCATTTTATTCAAATGTTCAAATGAATTATCTACAGCTGATACCATCCTAATAAATCCTAAAAGGTTTTTTTCTTGCAGAAAATGTCAATTTAATTAAAAAATATTTATGGAAAAGCAAACAACAGAATGCTCACATAACAATGAAGAAGAAGAAAAAAGGCAGAAGACATCTACCTTATTTCAAGGCTACTATGAAATTATAGTAATTGAGAGAGTGTGGCATACATATAAGCATGAACAAATAGATCAATGGAACAGAAGACATTGTCCAGAAGTAGATACTATATGGTCAGATGATTTTGGAAAAGATACCCAAGCAAATCAATGGTGAAAAGAAATGGGCATTGAAAAAAATGAGGCTGAAACACTTGGATAAATGAATGGGAGAAAGTGAAGCTTGACTCCTACAAACCACCCCATGATTAATTCATGATGGATCATAAACTTAAATGAAAAAGCTAGAATTCTAAAGCATCTAGAAGAAAACATAGAGTTTTTTTTTTTTTTTTTTGTAATTTAGGGTAGGCAAAGATTTCTTATTACACACAGAGTAACACTAAATATAAAAGAAAAATATTGGTAAATTGGTCTTCATCATAATGAAGACTTCCTCTTCAACAAAAGACTCTATAAATGTAATCAAATAAAAGCTGCACCCTGAAACAATAATACTTACATCAAACAAAGAACCTGTATCTAGAATGCATAGAGAGCTCCTAAAAATCAGCAATACAAAGCAACCCCCAACATATCGGCAAAAGATCTTAACAGGCATTTCATACAAGAAAATATATGAATGGCTAATAAGGTGCTCAACATTGTTTGTCATCAGGGATATGCAGTTTCAAATTGCAATGAGATACAATTGCATATCCACTAGAATAGCTAAAACTAAAATCTTGACAATGCTAAATATCAGTGAAGATTTGGAACAACTGGAAGTCATACATTGTTCGTGGGAATATAAAATTGTTCAACCAATTTGGATAAGGCTCTGGCCAATATTAAAAAAATATATTCATACCTGTATCTTGCCATCCAGGGATGCTACTTCTAGGTTTTTACTCAATAGAAATGAAACATCATATGCCCATGAAAGATTTGTGCAAGAAGCTTCATAACTTTATTCATAAAAGCCCCAAAGAGGAAGCAATACAAATATCCATTAACAAGAAAATGAACAAGCAAATTATTCAATTTGCTTATTGAATATTCAAACAACAGAAAACTGCTTGCCAATTAAAAATAACAATGTGGAAGGATCTTAAAACCATTATGTCGAATGAAAGAAGCCTGATAATAAATAGCTCATAATGTATGTTTCCATTTTGTTCCAGGTACTTTACCAGGTCTAGGAGATAAAGTGGCAAAAAAAAAAAAAAAAAAGACATACTACGTCCCTGCTTTCATTTATTTCCAAACTAATGCTTTGCCTTTAAATACCCCTGATTATCACAGTAAGTCTAGGAAGAGGGGTATAGTCATTAAAGCCAAAGCTAATATATAAGGGAAATCATGTTTGTTCATGTCTTCCAGTATTCTCACATGCCTGGAACATGTCCCATCTTCTTCAACTGACAAATTCCTATATATCTCTAAAAATGAAGTTCAGGGTAAATTCCTTTTCAAAGTTTTTCCTGTGGCCCGGGTTGGATCTGTGGCTCCTACTTCATGGCCGTGTGGTAAATTGTGCTCTCCTCCATCATAGTCCAACCAATACATTTCTTGTCTTTCTCCTCACCTAGATGAAAAGGTCTATGCCATTTTCATCTTTGAATCTTTAACACTTAATGTTATTTCATAATATGGTAGGTAAGTCTTTGTTGAATGAAAGAAGGATGGAAGTTGAAAGGGGGCATCTAATCACTCTTTCTTGTACAGATATTTGGTTATGATTATCTACAATCTCTGGATTCCCACAGCCGGTGTGAGTAATCTACATCAAACATTTTATCCCTATGTGTTATACTTGTATATGCCTACACACACATATGCTATATGCAGTGTCTTAGTTGACTGATACTTCATGTGTGTATGTTTTGATTCCTCATATATTGAATTTCCTTTGAGGGCAGTGACTAGGAGTAATGCTTATTCTACAGCATCTAAAACAATTGAAAGCACAGGGCAGGTGTACAGGAAGTATATATATATATATTCTTAAATTAATGATGCCATGAGAGCTGTCAGAAAACCTGACTGCTATTCCGAGGTCTGCCACGCCCCAGAGAGGCACTTTTATCAATCACTCCTCAAATCCCCTGGAAACTTTTGTGCATATATAAAATGGGGATACCAATAATACTTTCCTTAAACAGTTTTTGAGAGACTCAAATTATTTAAGTATGTGAAAGTTCTTTAAATGTTATCAAGTGCTAATTCAGTTTGATTATGATTGTAGTGATGATGAATCTAGAGAATTAAAATTCTTTAACTACTCTGAAGTCCCTAGAATCAGATTTCTCCTAACTTTTACCTCAATATAGTGCCATTATAATCAATTTAGTTTTTTTTTTTTAACTATTTCCTTTTTCTGGGGTCTCCCTTTGAGTTCTCTGACTTCTCTTTAGTTATTCCATCATAATTAGTTAACTGGGATGACTTTCAAACATGAAGGGCAATCAGATAATGGACCACTTCCTGAAACTCTTTGTGAAGTATCTGGTGAAAGGAAATAGAGAAATAGTGGATTATTATGATTTATTAATTTATTGGTGGATTTTAATTTTTAGATGCTCCCTATCCCCACCACCAAGGACAATTTATAGCCACACTCTAGCTGCTTCTTCAAAATAAATCATGTTCTTCAAATTCTGAATCCAATAAACAGGGAGAATCACATCCTAATGAGGTCTGCAAGGTATAGGATGATCTTAATACTTTTTAATATTCCTTACATCTTGTGCCATACTAATTGCAAAGCTCAAAAAGTGTCCTTGATATTTAATAAAAGTTTATTGCAAAAGAAACTGGAAAGCACATGATATTTATGCAGAAATTAGCAAGGTCACTATTTTTTTTCAAACTACTTCTATTATTGATAACACATAAATCTTAATGAGATTTTCCCCTTTGGGGCTCAGGTACTTCTAATTCAGATGTCAAAATGTAAGAAATTATAATTCCATAACAATGATGAAACAATAATTCTTTTTTCACATGGCTCAAATAAATTTACAAATCTTATGTTAATTCATTCATCGTCACAAGCCCTGCATTATAATTCAGACGTATTTCTCTGTTTCTACCATCATTTAGACTCAGCCAAGGAAGGTCTAGATATGGAGTTTTGCGAAAGGACCCAAAATTAACAGAAAAGTCAGTGGTTGTCTAGGTAAACTGTTCACATCTAGCAGAGCAACAGGCTTTGGGATTTATAAGGATTTTACAAACAATTTCTTTTAATTCTTTGATTATAGATTATAATCATCTATGAGAAGGGCTCCAGCATTCAGTGGCCAGACTTCAGACTCTAGAAGAATTTGAGGATTAGGTTGGGGACCTATCATTCATAGGTACTGTCAAATGGGGCAAGAAGACCTACATGAGTAGGACCTGGGTTTAACAGGCCTAAACAAAGGGTCAGGCACTAGAGATGAATTGTAAGGCAGGATGTTAATCTCAACTAACAAGGCTAGAGCACAGGCCCTGGTATTGGGTAGGCTATCACAAGGAACCTGCAGCAAGTTTGATCTCAGATGAATCAGAATGTGATAGGCTGAGAGTTCCTTTTACACATCTCTGATGAAAGGATCTGAACCCAAACTGGAGGTGAACTGTGCCAAGGGGCAGATTTGAAGCCTGGGCTCAGTGTCTAAAGGTTCATTTTCTAGCTATAGTGGATTAAGTTAGGAACAGAGAAGATTTAGGCTATTCTTCCCCAACCTATGCCCTGCTCAACTCAATGTGCTTCTACTTATCCCTTTTCCGATTAATTGCACTTATACCTCAAGGGCCATTCCTCTGGAATAATATCGTCTTGATTAAGGTGTCACCCACTGAATTGATATGCTCATATCATACATAACTAATCATGAAATTTCTTTACAGCAATTTTCCTATGACATATAAAGAATAAGCAAAAGATAGAAAGAGACTCAGAAATAAAAAAAGAGTCCAAGTAAGGTGATGTGGAAGTGATTTCTGTTGCATCGTCAGTATTTTAATCACACCTGTATTTTATCAGAGGATTCATATAAGGACAACTGAGTTAATAGAGGCATAATTCATCCTTTTACAAAGTCATTTAAAAGGTGTTCACTTGACGTGAATTTCCTTACTCTATAAAAATTGTTAGATGAGGTAGATCCAATTATGCAAACTGATATACAAACTTACTGTTTTATGGCACATTTTAAAAAGCTAATTTGTTACATCTGTAGATAAAAATACATTGAGTTTACTGAGTTATTGGGTAAAAGAGGGAGAGTTTGCTTAAAAGTTAACAAACTTGAGTTCTACTCCCAACTTCAGCCAAATTCTTCATTCACTCTTTCATTTATTCAATGGCCTACCATGTCCAAAACACATGTTGAGGTGCTACCAGAGAGGTATCACATGACATGGCATCTGGTACAGCATATGTGCTCATTAAATGTTTAGTGAATAGTGTCATAGGGAAGATGATATGGAAAACTATAAATCTAATGAAAATTCATTTTAACTCAGTTCTCCATCACTGCATTTGGAACCATGCTGCCCCTGATGGAGAATAAGGCTCACTGGTAATTCCTACTGGACATTAATCTCCAGATCTTCTGACTGAATCCTGACCTTACTCATTGCCACAATTTTTTTTTTTAATTTTCATATTTCAAACATTTCTTGAGATAGGGATCCATGAGAATGTTTCTGTCATTTATTACTGACTCCTCTAAAACAGTGGTCTGGAGACCATGACTACTTCTCATGACCTCCAGAGTTCCTACCTTTGTCTGGGCCACTATCTCCATCTATGTAAATTATTGCAATAGCCTCATTAATTGGTATTCAAACTCCAACTCTTGCTCTCTCTCAGTCTGTTATCCATCTAGCAACCAGGGTAATTCTGTTGAGATTTGAGTTGCATCCAACATTCTGTTGCTCAACCTTCCAAAATGATGAGGTAATTTTCAGTATCCTAGATGGCCTTGCAGAATCTGGCTTCCTTTTAACTCTCTTCCTACTATTCTTCTGCTTACTCACCTTGATCCAGCTATGCTGCAAGTTTCTTGAATATGCCAAATAGGCTTCTGCATTTATCATCGTTGTTTCTCTGCCTAGATAATTCTTCTCCCAGATATCCAAGTTGCTTACTTCATCATCTTTTGCATATTGTTATTCAAATATCAGTCTTCTGTGAGCCTTCAATGACCATCCATTTCATTTATTATCTATCTATCATTTTGTCTTTTCCTTTCTGTTCTTTCTTTTATTTTTTATTTTTTTGGCTATGCTTGTTGGAAGCATACCCTGAGAAATGAACTCATAGTCCTATGATATAATGAGGAACTATTCTTCAGGAAATACCTGTAAGAGATGGTATAAAGCCAGACAGACAAGAGAAAACAGCCAATCAAGGATTTTGTCTCAGGTTAAAGTCCATCCTTAGTTTGACCCACGGAAGGAAGGCAGTAAAGCATAAAGTGCACTGCAGAAATGCCTCCTATGGAGGTATGGAGTCTTGTCTTATATGTACCTTTATTAGGAGGCACAAGTTGGGAACATAAGTGTAACTTTCTAGGCCAGGTGGCTCCAATCAACTGAGAATGAGTCTCTGGAGAAGTGGCGCAGCTGCAGCCATGAGCAGCCACCAGCCACAGCAATTGAAGGATGGCTTGCCAGCCTGTAGAGGGGATCTAAACCACCACTCAGATTCATTTGCTTCTCATTTTAAATTTACTCCATCCACGTACAGCTTTTCAAGGATTTATTCATCACAATTCTGGGGGATAGATTAGTGGAATCAAATATAGCACCCTTTATGTCTTGAGGCATAACTGCTACAAATCATCTTCCTCTACCACCCACTCTAGATCCCCCTTATACTCAGCTACCTCTTCCACCTCTATTTATCTAGGAGGCTTTTCTAGTAGGGCAATCTCAACTTTCATCCCTGAGCTGCTGAGAAGCCCATTCTCTTTCCCTATTTAGAGTTAAATCTGGCCATGAGTACCAAGATCCAATGAATCACTTGAGTTCCAAGCATGTTATTCCTTGCTCCCAATACATAACAGCATTTCTACTTCCTCCTGATGACCACGATCAATTGCCCCTAATAGGAACTCTATTAACATACATGAGAAATCTGTGGACTTGTTCAGTGACAGTCAGATGGTCTACTCTAGCCTGGGGCATATCTCAGGGAATTATTGAGTACTTACTTTCTGCCAGGCACTAGGCATTAGGCTAAATTTTCTATTTTGGGAGCTCACATTCACCACTCTCTTTCAGTTCTGTGCTCTCAGTTCTGTATTTCTAGACTTTAGAGAGCTTCTGAGATGCAGCCTGTTCAGACAATTTTGCCTGGAGGATCTCATATTCAGCAAGACTGGTCATATCCATCATGACTGTACCGGTCATTATTACAATGAATGCAACACTACAACATCCATTTAATGAGCCCACAAACAAACACATCACCACACCAAAGGGTCCTTCTCAACCACCGAAATTATAATTTACAAAATATGAAGAAATATCAGAAATTGGACACCTTATGACTGAATATATTAGGAATTCATGTTTACTTATCCCTCTGACTCATATATCTTAATAAATATATCCTTTGACTATATTTAAAGTAAATCTTATTTACTCAAGATTTTATAGTTTTCATTTCCAAAGCAGACTCCTCTTTCTTCACTCTGATCCCAGGATATCTTTGCCTTCCTCTGGGCTTCAAATGCATCTCCTTAGGCTTACATTGAAACCATTCTTAGGCACCAACCCTAAACAGCCCGTTTCTTCTTCATGTTAATCATGTATCCATTTTTTTGTTTTGTTTTGTTTTTTCAGCTTACAATCCATTTTATTTCCTAGTTCCTTAAACTTAGGTTAAATATTCTAGTCAATTAGAAATAGAACCCAGGTATTATTAAACAGGTCTTCAGTATATATATATATTTTTTATTAATTAAAAAAAAAGAAATCAACACAACATTTAGAAATCATTCCATTCTACATATGTGTCATGGTTAGGGACAGGTGTCAACTTGGCCAAGTTGTGGTACCTGTTCATCTGATTGGGCAAGCGCTGGCCTGTCTGTTGCAATGAGGACATTTCATAGGATTGGGTCATGATCACGTCAGCTACATTCACAGGTGATTCCATTAGTAATCAGCCAAAGGGGAGTGTCTTCTGCAATTAGTGATGCTAAATGCAATCATGGGAAGCCTTTTAAGGAGGACTCAGAGGAGACAGGTTCCATTCCTGCTTTGGCTGGTGAGACTCTCCTGTGGAGTTCATCCAGGCCATCCATCGGAGTCATCGGCTTCACAGCCTGCCCTGTGGATTTTGGAGTCTGCGTTCCTACGATCACATGAGACACTTTCATAAATTTTATATTTGCAAGTGTTCCCTGTTGATTCTGTTTCTCTAGAGAACCCTAACTAATACAATATGCAATCAGTAATTCTTAATATCATCACATAGATGCATATTCATCATTTCTTAGTACATTTGCATCGATTTAGGAAAAGAACTAGAAAAACAACAGAAAAAGATATAGAATGTTAATATAGAGAAAAAAATAAAAATAATAACAATAATAAAAAATAAAAAAATATATGAAAAAAAGGAAAAAGAAAAAAAAACAAAAGACAAAAACAAACAAACAAACAAACTATAGCTCAGATGCAGCTTCATTCAGTGTTTTGACATAATTACATTACAATTAGGTATTATTGTGCTGTCCATTTTTGAGTTTTTGTATCTAGTCCTGTTGCACAGTCTGTATCCCTTCAGCTCCAATTACCCATTATCTTACCCTGTTTCTAACTCCTACTGGTCTCTGTTACCAATGACATATTCCAAGTTTATTCTCGAATGTCGGTTCACATCAGTGGGACCATACAGTATTTGTCCTTTAGTTTTTGGCTAGACTCACTCAGCATAATGTTCTCTAGGTTCATCCATGTTATTACATGCTTCATAAGTTTATTCTGTCTTAAAGCTGCATAATATTCCATTGTATGTATATACCACAGTTTGTTTAGCCACTCGTCTGTTGATGAACATTTTGGCTGTTTCCATCTCTTTGCAATTGTAAATAATGCTGCTATAAACATTGGTGTGCAAATGTCCATTTCTGTCTTTGCCCTTAAGTCCTTTGAGTAGGTACCTAGCAATGGTATTGCTGGGTCGTATGGCAATTCTATATTCAGTTTTTTGAGGAACCACCAAACTGCCTTCCACAGTGGTTGCATCATTTGACCTTCCCACCAACAGTGGATAAGTGTGCCTCTTTCTCCGCATCCTCTCCAGCACTTGTCATTTTCTGTTTTGTTGATAATGGCCATTCTGGTGGGTGTGAAATGATATCTCATTGTGGTTTTGATTTGCATTTCTCTAATGGCCAGGGACATTGAGCATCTCTTCATGTGCCTTTTGGCCATTTGTATTTCCTCTTCTGAGAGGTGTCTGTTCAAGTCTTTTTCCCATTTTGTAATTGGGTTGGCTGTCTTTTTGTTGTTGAGTTGAACAATCTCTTTATAAATTCTGGATACTAGACCTTATCTGATATGTCGTTTCCAAATATTGTCTCCCATTGTGTAGGCTGTCTTTCTACTTTCTTGATGAGGTTCTTTGATGCACAAAAGTGTTTAATTTTGAGAAGCTCCCATTTATTTATTTCTTTCTTCAGTGCTCTTGCTTTAGGTTTAAGGTCCATAAAACCGCCTCCAATTGTAAGATTCATAAGATATCTCCCTACATTTTCCTCTAACTGTTTTATGGTCTTAGACCTAATGTTTAGATCTTTGATCCATTTTGAGTTAACTTTTGTATAGGGTGTGAGATACGGGTCCTCTTTCATTCTTTTGCATATGGATATCCAGTTCTCTAGGCACCATTTATTGAAGAGACTGTTCTGTCCCAGGTGAGTTGGCTTGACTGCCTTATCAAAGATCAAATGTCCATAGATGAGAGGGTCTATATCTGAGTACTCTATTCGATTCCATTGGTCGGTATATCTATCTTTATGCCAATACCATGCTGTTTTGACCACTGTGGCTTCATAATATGCCTTAAAGTCTGGCAGCGTGAGACCTCCAGCTTCGTTTTTTTTCCTCAAGATACTTTTAGCAATTCGGGGCACCCTGCCCTTCCAGATAAATTTGTTATTGGTGTTTATATTTCTGAAAAATAAGTTGTTGGGATTTTGATTGTATTGCATTGAATTTGTAAATCAATTTAGGTAGGATTGACATCTTAACTATATTTAGTCTTCCAATCCATGAACACGGTATGCCCTTGCATCTATTTAGGTCTTCTGTGATTTCTTTTAACAGTTTTTTGTAGTTTTCTTTGTATAGGTTTTTTGTTTCTTTAGTTAAATTAATTCCTAGGTATTTTATTCTTTTAGTTGCAATTGTAAATGGAATTCGTTTCTTGATTTCCCCCTCAGCTTGTTCATTGCTCGTGTATAGAAATGCTACAGATTTTTGAATGTTGATCTTGTAACCTGCTACTTTGCTGTACTCATTTATTAGCTCTAGTAGTTTTGTTGTGGATTTTTCCGGGTTTTCGATGTATAGTATCATATCATCTGCAAACACTGATAGTTTTACTTCTTCCTTTCCAATTCTGATGCCTTGTATTTCTTTTTCTTGTCTAATTGCTCTGGCTAGAACCTCCAACACGATGTTGAATAACAGTGGTGATAATGGACATCCTTGTCTTGTTCCTGATCTTAGGGGGAAAGTTTTCAATTTTTCCCCATTGAGGATGATATTAGCTGTGGGTTTTTCATATATTCTCTCTATCATTTTAAGGAAGTTCCCTTGTATTCCTATCTTTTGAAGTGTTTTCAACAGGAAAGGATGTTGAATCTTGTCAAATGCCTTCTCTGCATCAATTGAGATGATCATGTGATTTTTCTGCTTTGATTTGTTGATATGGTATATTACATTAATTGATTTTCTTATATTGAACCATCCTTGCATACCTGGGATGAATCCTACTTGGTCATGATGTATAATTCTTTTAATGTGTTGTTGGATTCGATTTGCTAGAATTTTGTTGAGGATTTTTGCATCTATATTCATTAGAGAGATCGGTCTGTAGTTTTCTTTTTTTGCAGTATCTTTGCCTGGTTTTGGTATGAGGGTGATGTTGGCTTCATAGAATGAATTAGGTAGCTTTCCCTCCACTTAGATTTTTTTGAAGAGTTTGAGGAGAGTTGGTACTAATTCTTTCTGGAATGTTTGGTAGAATTCACATGCGAAGCCATCTGGTCCTGGACATTTCTTTATAGGAAGCTTTTGAATGACTGATTCAATTTCTTTACTTGTGATTAGTTTGTTGAGGTCATCTATTTTTTCTTGAGTCAAAGTTGGTTGTTCATGCCTTTCCAGGAACCCATCTATTTCATCTAAATTGATGTATTTATTAGTGTAAAGTTGTTCATAGTATTCTGTTATTACCTCCTTTATTTCTGTGAGGTCAGTGGTTATGTCTCCTCTTCCATTTCTGATCTTATTTATTTGCATCCTCTCTCTTCTTCTTTTTGTCAATCTTGCTAAGGGCCCATCAATCTTATTGATTTTCTCATAGAGCCAACTTCTGCTCTTATTGATTTTCTCTATTGTTTTCAATTTCATCTATTTCTGCTCTAATCTTTGTTATTCCTTTCCTTTTGCTTGCTTTGGGGTTAGTTTGCTGTTCTTTCTCCAGTTCTTCCAAGTGGACAGTTAATTCCTGAATTTTTGTCTTTTCTTCTTTTCTGATATAGGCATTTAGGGCAATAAATTTCCCTCTTAGCACTGCCTTTGCTGCGTCCCATAGGTTTTGATATGTTGTGTTTTAGTTTTCATTCACCTCGAGATATTTACTAATTTCTCTTGCAATTTCTTCCTTGACCCTCTCGTTGTTTAAGAATGTGTTGTTGAGCCTCCACGTATTTGTGAATTTTCTGGCACTCCGCCTATTATTGATTTCCAGCTTCATTCCTTTATGATCCGAGAAAGTGTTGTGTATGATTTCAATCTTTTTGAATTTGTTAAGACTTGCTTTGTGACCCAGCATATGGTCTATCTTTGAGAATGATCCATGAGCACTTGAGAAAAAGGTGTATCCTGCTGTTGTGGGATGTAATGTCCTATAAATGTCTGTTAAATCTAGCTCATTTATTGTAATATTCAAATTCTCTATTTCTTTATTGATCCTCTGTCTAGATGTTCTGTCCATTGATGACAGTGGTGAATTGAAGTCTCCAACTATTATGGTATATGTGTCTATTTCCCTTTTCAGTGCCTGCAGTGTATTCCTCATGTATTTTGGGGCATTCTGGTTCGGTGCATAAATATTTATGATTGTTATGTCTTCTTGTTTAATTGTTCCTTTTATTAGTAGATAGTGTCCTTCTTTGTCTCTTTTAACTGTTTTACATTTGAAGTCTAATTTGTTGGATATTAGTATAGCCACTCCTGCTCTTTTCTGGTTGTTATTTGCATGAAATATCTTTTCTTAACCTTTCACTTTCAACCTATGTTTATCTTTGGGTCTAAGATGTGTTTCCTGTAGACAGCATATAGAAGGATCCTGTTTTTTAATCCATTCTGCCAGTCTATGTCTTTTGGTTGGGGAATTCAATCCATTAACATTCAGTGTTATTACTGTTTGGATAATATTTTCCTCTAACATTTTGCCTTTTGTATTATATATATCATATCTGATTTTCCTTCTTTCTACACTCTTCTCCATACCTCTCTCTTCTGTCTTTTCGTATCTGACTCTATTGCTCCCTTTAGTATTTCTTGCAGAGCTGGTCTCTTGATCACAAATTCTCTCAGTGACTTTTTGTCTGAAAATGTTTTAATTTCTCCCTCATTTTTGAAGGACAATTTTGCTGGATATAGAAGTCTTGGTTGGCAGTTTTTCTCTTTTAGTAATTTAAATATATCATCCCACTGTCTTCTAGCTTCCATGGTTTCTGCTGAGAAATCTACACATAGTCTTATTGGGTTTCCCTTGTATGTGATGGATTGTTTTTCTCTTGCTGCTTTCAAGATCCTCTCTGTCTCTTTGACCTCTGAAATTCTAACTAGTAAGTGTCTTGGAGAATGCCTATTTGGGTCTATTCTCTTTGGGGTGCGCTGCACTTCTTGGATCTGTAATTTTAGGTCTTTCATAAGAGTTGGGAAATTTTCAGTGATAATTTCTTCCATTAGTTTTTCTCCTCCTTTTCCCTTCTCTTCTCCTTCTGGGACACCCACAACACATATATTTGTGCGCTTCATATTGTCATTCAGTTTCCTGATCCCCTGCTCAAATTTTTTCCATTCTTTTCCCTATAGTTTCTGTTTCTTTGTGGAATTCAGATGTTCCATCCTCCAGTTCACTAATTCTAGCTTCTGTCTCTTTAAATCTATCATTGTAGGTACCCATTGTTTTTTCCATCTTTTCTACTTTGTCCTTCACTCCCATAAGTTCTGTGATTTGTTTTTTCAGATTTTCTATTTCTTCTTTTTGTTCAGCCCATTTCTTCTTCATGTCCTCCCTCAATTTATTGATTTGGTTTTTGAAGAGGTTTTCCATTTCTGTTCGTATATTCAGCATTAGTTGTCTCAGCTCCTGTTTCTTATTTGAACTATTGGTTTGTTCCTTTGACTGGGCCATATCTTCAATTTTCCGAGCGTGATCTGTTATTTTCTGCTGACGTCTGGGCATTTAATCAGATTTCCCTGGGTATGGGACCCAGCAAGTTGAAAGATTTTTCTGTGAAATCTCTGTGCTCTGTTTTTCTTATCCTGCCCAGTAGGTGGCGCGTGGCGCTCGTCTGTCTGCGGGTCCCACCAGTAAAAGATGCTGTGGCCCCTTTAACTTTGGAAAACTCTCGCTGTGGGGGAGGGTCACCAGCCGAAGCAGCTTGGGGGAGTGCTGATCTGGATCTCCCAGCCGGCCCGGGAATCTGCATGTGGGGGTGTGGCGCCGGCCGCCGCGGCTTGGGAGAGTGCCTATCCAACATTCCCAGCCGGACCGGGAAGCCACGTGTGTGGAAGGGTCCCTGGTCACCGGTCTCCGCGGCTTCGGGGACCTCCGAACCAATTCTCCCAGCCTGTCCGGGGGGCCGCGCGTGGGGGGGGTGCCAGCCGCCACAGCTTGAGGAGACCGCCTGTCCAATTCTCCCAGCTGGCCCGGGAAGGAGGGAGGCAGGGATACCGGCCACCAGCCGCCCCGGCCCGGGGAAGCGCGTGCCCCTCGGTGTTCTCACCGCTGCAGATTCTCCCTGCCGGTTCAGCCATTCCAGAATGGGGTACGCTGTCTTTTTGGTCTCTGTCATGGCTCCGGGAGCTGCTCTGTACCGTTCCTATTTCTCCAGTAGCTATTCTGGAGGAGGAACCAAGACCTGTGCGTCTTACCAAGTCGCCATCTTCTCCGGAAGTCTCATGTATCCATTTTAACACTAATATCCAGTATCTTTATTAAGATAAAAAACAAATACGATAGATTTTTGTCTCCCTTGCTGAACTTCACCTCCATTACAGTCAACTTTATCCAAAATATTTTATTGCAAATGTGCTATTTTACTATCTTTCCCCACTTCCTTCATATAAGTGATTGTGTTGCATAGTCGGTAAAAAGAGAAAAGAGTTTTGGATACAGGCAGAACTAGAGCCAAGGTCTATCTGGTGTCTTAGAGCAATTTGCTTAACTTTCTGAATCTCTGTTTCCCTGTTAATAACAAAGAAACAATTCTATCTTGAGGGCGCAGTGTGAGTATTTACTGGGGATGTTTACAAAAATCTAAGGAATTGTAGGTTCTTAAAAGGTGTTGGTTTAATATCTTTCCTCAGTTACTTCCTTCTTATCTCTGAATGCTGCCAGAGTGCTTGTCAAGATTGCATGATTTGATTCAATATATAATTGTTTGGGCTGGGAGAAGTTGTAATCTTATTTTCCCAAAATGAAAATATTATCTTATTTACTCAAGATTTTTTCTGGCTGATTTAAACACTGCTTCGTTCCTCTTCTAAACAAGATGCTTCTTTTTCTCTGTATCGCTCTATTGCTACAAAGAACATTGACCCGGATCTGAAGGCGGGACACAGTGTTGGGGGGACAGCAGGTTTTTTATTCTCTCTAGTAAAATCATGTGCAAGAACTAGAAAACAGATAAATCCTTTTTATAACTTTCAGCTGAACCTTTTCTTAGGAAACTTCACATTTATGTATCTCATTTCACTTGGGTCATTCTTCTAATCAATAGTTCATTTCTTTTTCAGAAAACTATTCTTGAAGTTTAATATCTAGTTTTCTCTTTTGCAACTTCTGGAAGACTGCTGTCCTCTGAATTAGAAAGTCTTCAATCTGGTTCAGTGATTCTTACTCAAAAATTGTGCAGATTTCGGCAATATACCCTGACATATTGCCCAAGATGAGTAAAAATATTATTATTAATTTATTTATAGTTACTGAGAGCTAGAAACTGGGCTTTACAAAGGGTACTTTATAAAGAGCAGATAGGATAAAAATCCTAACCCCAAATAACTTCTCATGAAAAGAAAAAAAAAATTCTGAATCATAGTGTGAAATGTCATTTTGAAAGGCATTATAAATTAATAATTACAGAACTGGCATTAATAGGTGTCAATACTAAACTATACATATGATTTATCTTATTGAATATGAGTAGTAGATATATTCTTAAATATAAGAATAATTAAAAACATATATTTCTGTGCTATGTAACAGCTACTTCTTATGACTGATATCATGAGTTTTCAATGTAAAACTTAAAGTTCAATCAGAAGGATTTTCCGTGACCATTAGTCTGCAGCCTGGCAGAAATGCATAATTATGAAAATGAGGGATGTTGATAAAGTTCCCTAAAGGAAATGTATTCACTTAGTAAACACTTATTAAATGTCTACTATGTACAAAGTACTACACTAGGCAGTGTGAATAATAAAATGACTAAACCTTTGTCCTGTTCTCAAGAAATTTACAGAGAAGTGAGGGAGATACACATGTAAGTAAAGAGTGCAGTAGTAATTTATTGTAGGTGTTTAAATAGAAGTTTTTTTTAGGATAGAAGTAAATGAAGAAAGGAAGAAGAAGGGAATCCACATAGCTGACTTTCCGTAAATATAGGCTTGCATGAATAATAGTAATTAAGGTAAACTAAATTTGAAAAACATGGGTAAAGAGATCCTATAGTGTGAAATAATACCTAGCTCATAAAATAATATTAAAAAATACAGAAAAAAATTAGGGATAACTCCATGCAGCTGAAATTGCCAGGCGCCTACTGTTTCCACTTCAAGTTGATGAGAGAAAGAAGTTCTTAATTAGGTTGTCTATGAATTCCTTCGAACGGTACTAAATGCTTTGTGTATGAGACCAAGTGCATTTTTCTGATTAAAGAGTCCACAGCATATATCAGATTCTCATAAAGGTTCATAATTCAAGCAATGTTGGGAATATTTGACCCAGAGGATTTGGTCTCTTCACTCTTCAGTTTTACAGTCAGAAGTTAAACATTAATTTTAGTAAATTTTTTTTTTTGCATGGGAGGGCACTGGGAATCTTCTCTGGCATGGCAGGCAAGAATTCTGCCTCTGAGCCACCATCGCACTGCCCAGTAAATAATTTTTCAAGTTAAGAATGATTGCTCTGGAGTGTGGAGTACATGGAGTTGCAGTAACTACTCAAATTTCTGCTATTCCCAAGGTGTTTTCTTTTTTAACTTTAGTTAAAAACAGGAGAGAATCTATAGATTGATTTACTGTCCAGCAGATGTGGGACTAACACCACTTTCCTTCCATTAAGGATTTGAGATTTAAGTAAGGAAATAGTTTTTCCATAACTTGTACCTTGAGAATAGTTTTATTGTATTATAATATTAATTTAATTCAAATATTGCATTGACATGATTGGATATGATATGTTTACTGTTTTTTCTCTGCTTCTCTCTCTAATTGATATTAGGTCATTTATATGCTATTTTTAAATTGTGGTGATATGTTCTATTTTCTTATATTTTTTATCAACCCTTTGTACAACGTTAAAAAAGAATTTTTATGATTATATTAATATTAATTTAAATCTTAACCATAGGACAACAGACAACTAGAAGATGCACCGAATAGTGGATTGAGATACATTTAAACTATTGTTCATCTGGATTTGTTTAAACAAAACAAACAAACCTCAGGTTTCAATGGTGTCCCATTAATTTGTTTCACCAGTTAAAAATGTCAGTAATAACAGTAAGTTCATAAACAAAGCAGCAGAGTTGAATAGCTGCTAACCTCTCTGTTTCTATGACTAAGACTGAGTACTTGTTACTAATAAGCTGCCAAATGAAATTTTCTTTTCCTTTTTAGATTATATCTGGATCAGATGATCTGGTCAGTTTAAGTGGGGCCAACATGGAAAAGCAAAACAAGTATTGAAGATCCCATTCCACCATTTACTAGCTGTGGCATTGCAGAATTTACTTTAACCCCTCTGAAAATCAGATTCTTCATTTCTAAAGATAAAACTAAGCATGTAATGGTGATTATTAATTATGCACTTAAAGTATTTATTTTAGTGTTATACACATGCTGGTGATTAGTAAAATTATCATCATTGTCATACAGAAATAAATAGTCAGATGATTGAAAAACAGAATGGCACCTACTAAAAAGTACTGGACAAGTCATTCATTTTTCTCTAGAGCTCAATTCTTATCATTTATGAAATGAAATTGTTAGAGTGTTTTATGATCCCATCCAACTCTAATTTCCTGACTGTATTTAGGAAAATCACCTAAATATGAACCTGTATCAGAAATGACTCAATTCACTTATTTTAGCTTGGTGACTTGGAACAATGGAGTAAACCTAAGAAGTTATATTGTTCACATAGATTAAAATAGATAGTAAGACATTAGAAATTACTGTTATCTAAATGTACTTTTAAAAAATAAGTTGTTTAGAAATGATGTAACCCATTTTTCTATAATATCCTATAGAAAAACAGTATTATTTCTTCATGGTGTAACTTTCAGAAAATAGGTTTTCAGCATTTAGGCTGTTCCATATTGTATTAGTTAAGGCTCTCTAGAGAAACAGAATCAACCAGAAATATCCATAAATATAAAATTTATAAAAATGTCTCTGATTTACTTTTTGCTAGGTAGGGGCAGTTCCAGTGGCTTCACTTGTCCTTTCCCACCATAATAACCTTCACTCCACGAGTTAGAGAGCCAATGTGGAGAGTCTGCCAGTTGCTCAGTAGGTCTATTCCAAGTATGCATTCTGGAACTGGGAAAATAACTATAAAATGGGTCTGGGGGCCCACTGGACCCACTGTGAGATGGAGCTGAGCTAAAACTCCATCGATCACCTGACCTCCATAAGCCCCCACTCTGACTAGTGGACCAGAGTGATGTTTTGGGTCCCTTGGAATTAATATCACTTCTGAACCAGTGTCTAATAATCCCCAAAATATCTGATCATTAACTTTTCCCCAATGCACAGTTACCCTGGGAAGAGGACATCGGTCTCCTTGGGGAAGGTTTGGAGGAAGATCAACAGTATAAATTTGTGGCAGTGTAACAGGGTCACCCTCCAAAGGGACCTGGTCTCCCCTTCATTCAAGGGGCTCTGGGTCTGTAAACTGTCTCAAGTCTGGAAATTGATTAAGGGGCCATGACTCTGTGTTTTTGTAATTCAAGTTAGACTTCTGTTCACTTGACCTAGAACTCCTTTGTTTATACAGCAAAACAAGAATTTAGTAGACTGCCCTTCTATTGTATTTGTAGGTACCCCATGATTTACTAGTCAATGCCACAAACCTCTGTGAGTCATATAATTTTGACTCCTGCTTTGAGTTTGCTGCCTGTTATAATAGCCACGTCTACCTTGTCTTTGGTAATTAAGTGCTGCCACTTGGCTTCTGCCAACTCAGGATCTGGTCATCCCCATTATGTTTAAGGATTCCAGCTCAAGTGACAGCAGTTCCCACAGTAATATCTGACCTACAGAGAAGTGCAACTACAGAGGTCTTCAGGGATGATGGTGCTAGTCTCACAAATTTATTTCTCACTGTTCTGGTAAAAGTTGCATCCTCCAGACATTCCTGGGGTATAAGAGCAGGCTTTGTATGATAAATCCACTCTAACATTCCAATCTCTCTGAGCCTCTGGATCCCCTCATTTACATTATACCAGGGCAGTTCTGGCATTTCAACCTCAGGTAATGTTGGACACCTTTTAATCCATGTTTCAGCCAACCATCCAAACGAACTATTAATACCTTTTCTAATCCCTCGAGCTATAACACTGAAGGCAGAATCTCCACTTAGTGGGCCCATATCAGTAAATTCAGCCTGATCCAGCTTTATGTTCCTTCCGCTGTTGACCCACACCCTTAAAATCCATTGCAACACATATTCCCCTGATTTCTTTCAATATAAATGGGAAAACTCACACCGTTCTTTTGGAGTATAATGTACCTCCTCATGGATGACACTTTATATGTCAGCTTTCGAGGCCTGTTGCAATTTTAGTCTATTTATAGGTCTGGAAGAAATGAGGGGTAGTGGGGGTGGGTAATGAAAGGAATTAGAAGTATCTTCCGAGCCATTTGCTTCAGGGCCTTTTTTTGCAATTTCATCTGCAGAAATAAGACTAATCACTCTAGGGCTAATCCCTTCAGGTGGAGTTTAGGTGGCCAACTCCTCAGGGCAGGCTGGAAGTAGGGTGACTATGTCCTCAGGGCAGACTATTACAGAGTTATCTAGAGAATACTCAGCATGACCTTGGGTTTCAACCTCTCCATTGACACCATTATCAATCCGTATGTCACCATCCTATTTTTCAGGGTCCCACTCCTTTCCAATCAATGCCCTCACTTTAACGGCAGACACCATGCAAGTTTGAGATTTCAGTTTATATTGTAAAGTCGCTACTCTAACAACAAGATTCTGAGTCTGATATTTGGAAATCTCAAGTCTACAGCTAAAGGAAGTAAGATTTTCCTTCAGCACACTCATAAAGATGTTTACATCTGTATGACAGCACATAAGCTTCTCATTTGAAGCCTTAAGCCCATCCATTTCACTCATTAATGTATATAACATATCTAACAACAATCAGCCAACATCTCTATACCTCCTATTTCCACAAAACTCTGTAAAGTTGTCAAAAACATTATCCCCTAGAGCCTGGCTTCATACAAGCAAACCATTAGAAGAATCGAAAGGTGATATTTTGACTATCTCTTTTGCCAACTCACCCCATGGATTGGCAGCATCATTCTGATTATGGGAATCAGAGTCCATAGTGCCTTTGAGTCCAGTCAAAGTAGAAAACCAATCATAAAAACCCATTTCCAAGATTCTGTTTCTTAAGAACCACTCCTGGTACTGAGCTATATTAATTACAGTTCTCTAGAGAAACAGAATCAACAGAAAATATCCATAAATACAAAAGTTATAAAAGTGTCTCATGTAAAGCATGGAAATGTAGAGTCCAAATTCCATGGGGCAGGCTGTGAAGCTGACAACTCTGATGAAGGGTGTGGATGAACTCCACAGGAGAGGCTCACCAGCCAAACCAAGAAGAGAGAGAGAGTGCCTTCTGACTCCTCCTTAAAAGCCTTCCATTGATTAGATTAAATATCACTCATTGCAGAAGACACTCCCCTTGTCTTGATTACAAGGGGAGTAATTCCTTGATTATGAATGGAATCAGCTTTGGATGCAGTCAATGTGATCATGATTTAATTCTATGGAATGTCCTCATAGCAACAAACAGGCCAGCATTTGCTCAAACAGACAAATGGGTACCACCACCTGTCCAAATTGACACATGAACCTGACCATGACACATATCTTACAGTATAACTTGGGAATGTTCTCTTGACAAAAGAAGATATGTACTATATGTCAGAAGTTGCAAGAGAGAAGTAAGCAACTATAGAGTATTAAATATATTTGACTTTTGCTGTTATTCCTTATCCTATCCTATGAACATGTTTCTTATTTAGTGTGACTCTTTCAAGACAATGGGCTAAGCCTCATTAATGTTTTCATGTGAAGGTGAGTGAGTAGATCCTTATTGAGCCAACTTGACACGTAGTGCTTCTCCTATAAGGAGATTACCAGGTGAAAAGAAATCTTTAAATAATGTACATCCTAAAAAACATACTCTTTTCAATCAATCTGGCCAAAAGAAACAAAGATGCTTAAAAAGGTTATTTGGGTAAGTAATTTGGTTACTGAATTTATTAATACAAAGTGAAATAATATTACATTTCTTGTGTAAGAGATTACTGTTAGTGCAGAAACACTTTCTCCCTTTTTACCAGATATTATTATGATTTATTTATTTGTCTCTTAACTCCGAGTGAGACCACTGGTAATTTTCTTCATTAAATGAGTAGTTCAAATAAGAATAGCTACAGAAAAATGAAGAGCTACTAAATATAAAATGACTCTATCTTTCCCAAGGGAAATTAAAAAAAAACAAACAAACTCAGGAACCAACGTGAAATTTTAACGTTTTAGTCTCTAAAATATATTTCTTGATTTAAATAAATAAACAAAGGTAATTCTGAAGTCTGGCCTGTCTGAACTCTGTAGGGCAGGTCACAAGCTGGATATCTACCCCCTTGAAGTTGAAATTATATCCTCCAGGAGAAGCTGGCTGGCTGAAAAAGTGGCAGAAATTCTTTCTGACTTCTAAAATCCTCAATTCTGCATTTAGAACTCTGTTTGAATGGGGAGATTCCCCTCATTGCTAAGGGCACTCTCCTTTATTGATGGTAAGTGCAATCTATCGACTAAAGATGCTAATCCATCTACGAAATAATCTCCCAGTAACAGTCAAGTCAGTGCTTGTTTAACCAAACAACTGGACCCCAGAATGTAGCCAAATAGATACAGAAATTAGCCATCACAGTCCACACCTTTTCAACCTGGCACCCATACACATCTCCTTAAGCCATACTTAATTTCCAAATAAAGACAGTAACATAGTCATACATTCAGCTAACCTAATACAAGTGACCTCTGTGTAACTGAAAATATAATAATCATCTTCTCAGAAGAGGACTCAAGCCCTTGGGTGATGTTCGCTCTTATCCTTGATATCCTGTAACTTAAATACAATGTCATAAAATAAATTCAATTTAAGTCATATGATAAGGTAATAAGAGAGGGAAGAAAATGAAGTTATTTGTTTTATGTGTATACACATACACATTCATAAAAAGTAAGGAAGAAATACTCATAATATTTGCAGTCTTCATTTCTACAACTTGTCACATGGTCATAGCTATTATTTAAAAACTGTCTCCTTCCATTGCCCATTCTGCATTACCTTTACCCTCAGCAGGCACCTCAGCAGGTCATGGTTTCTTGCTTGTTGGGGTGTGACCCAAATGTAGATACCTGACCCAAATGTAGATACCTGAAGGCTCTGAGCTATTAGTTATCTGGCCTGGATTAGGTTATTGTGATTTTTCCATTGACTTTAATAGTGCTAAGAGATGTCTGAGGAATCTCTTGTATTCTAGGCATTCTCTACCTCCATTTAGTAGTAGCAGTCCAATTTCCTCTTGGTAATCGGGATCAACAATCAGGATTCTATCCAGCCAGTAGAATAGCAACTATCTCTACTATATCTTTTTAAATTATTTTACATTATTGCTGGGATCTCCCCTGGAGCTTTCTTCCCCTCTCCTCCAATCAGGACTTGCTGATCCCTAAGTCTGCTATGTGGCTATCTGCTGGGAATACTCATTCACTAATCCTGGAAATGCCTTTCACCTCTCACTCACAGTGTGTTAATCTGATATCTTCCTTTTTTTCATTTTTGTTTTTCTTTGCCCTCTTGTTTCAGTGGATCACATCCTCCAGTAAGTTCCAAAGTCATGATGCTTTGAAGATAAATATTTAATGTATCCTAATACACAAAATTATATAAATCTAATCATTTTCACAGAATTTTGATGGCATTGCATCGTTGATTTCTAATATCCAGAATTAGAGTTGAAAAAGCTGATAACATTCCAATACCAAATCTTTTTTATGTAAGTTTTTTTCTTCCTGGAATTTTTTTGATTGCTTCTTTTCCCCTCAGTGTTCTGAAACATTATTGTGACACTTCATAGTGTGGATATATTTTTTGTTTTTATTATTGTTATTCTTTTGGCCCTCACAGAGTCTTTGCAATTTGGAAACTAATGTGTTCAGTTTTGGAAAAGTATCTCATGTTACTTCTTGGTTTATCTTCATTTTCTGTGATCTTTCTTTCAATACAATTAGTCTGATGGCCTTTCTGGATAAATAATCTTTTAATTTATCTGTATTCATTATCGTTTACCTCCTATTTTTGCTCTCACTTTTTTTTGTTGTTTATTTTACCTATTTCTAGAAGATTTCTCCTTCCATGGAGTAAAAAATAATTCTACCATCATATTTTTAATTCCCTAGAATTCTTTCTTGTTTTCTAAAATTCTGCATATCAAACTGTTCTTATTTTATAAACATACTGTCATTTGTTACCTCTCTCAGAACGACATGAAAGTTTTGGACATTTTTTCTTCACCCTGGATTTGCTACCTTTCCCACCTCAAGTTGTTTGTTTACATCATTGTTTCCCATGCAAGAGCCAATCCTGAAAGGTTTGGTTTGTCTGTTGCTTATTCCCACTAAAAAGCATTAAAGATGAAAGCATTAAAAAGCTGATGGAATGCTCTCTGCCTGAGCAGAATTAATAGAACAATGGTCCTCATAGTTGTGTGATAATGTGGAGACCTTCCACATCATTGGGAAACCACCAAATCTCAGAAACTGAAGGTTTTTTCTTTCACTCCTGAGTTGATTTGTTTACAGGAAAGAAATTGTGCAAAAACTTCTTTGTGCATTATAAGCCTAGTTTCCAGCTTCTGGAAAGCTGGAAGGAGGAGAGAAATTCCAATATTTAATGTATAGACTTTCACTTGCCACACTCACCTGTGCCAGAAACCCCCATTTCTGGGTCATCCCTGGTCCTGTATCTACAGAAATTAACTTTCTAGTACATGGGGTCCTAACATCATGGGTGTGGGAAGGATTCTGGGGGATTAATACCTTCTGCTCTAAATGCCTCACAATCAGAGTCATCTGGCACTTTCAATTCCTGAAGTTTTCTGCGGTGGTGTCATGGTCAGCTTCATGTGTCAACTTGGCCAAGGGGTGGTAGCTGTTTGTCTGATTGGGCAAGTGCTGGCCTGTCTGTTGCTATGAGGACATTTCATAGAATTAGATCATGATCACGTCAGCTGCATCCACAGCTGATTCCATTTGTAATCAGCCAAGGGGAGTGTCTTCTACAATGAGTGATGCTCAATCTAATCACTGGGAGCCTTTTACAGAGGATTCAGAAGAGACAGGCTCTCTTCCTGCTTCGGCTGCAAACCTCTCCTGCGGAGTTCATCCAGATGCTACATAGGAATTGTCGGCTTCACAGTCTGCCCTGTGGATTTTGGACTCTGCGTTCCCATGGCGACATGAGACACTTTTATAAATTTCATATTTGTGAATGTTCCCTGTTGAGTTTGTCTCTCTAGAGAACCCTAACTAATACATCTTGGTATCAAGAGTGGTTCTTAAGAAACAGAATCTTAAAAGTGGATTTTTATGAATGTTTTTCTACTCTGACTGGACTCAAAGACACTAAGGACTCTGATTTCCATAATTAGAATGACACTCCCAACATGAAGTGAGTTGGCAAAAGAGATAGTCAAAATATCACCATTCGATTCTCCTAATGCTTCACTTGCATGAAGCCAGGCTCTGGGGGATAATATTTTTGACACCTTTACAGAGTTTTGTGGAAATAAGAGGTATAGAGATGTTGGCTGGTTGTTGTTAGATACACTGGTTACATTAAGGAGTGAAAGGGATGGGCTTAAGGCTTCAAACGAGAAGCTTAAGTGCCATCTGACAGATGTAGATGTTTCTATGAGTATCCTGAAGGAAAATCTTATTTCCTTTAGCTGTAGACTTGAGATAACTGAAAATCAGGCTCAAATCTTATTGTTAGAGTAGTAACTTTACAACATAAATTGAAATCTCAATGTTGCATGGTGTCTGCCGTTAAAGTGAAGGCATTGATTGGAAAGGAGTGGGACCCTAAAAAATGGGATGGTGACATGAATTGATAATGATGTTGGGTGTGAGATTGAAACCCTAGGTCATGCTGAGTCTTCTCTAGATAACCTTGTAATAGTTTGCCCTGAGGACATCCCACCTCCAGCCTGCCTTGAGGAGTTGGCCACCCAACCTCCTCCTGAAGTGATTAGCCCTAGAGTGATTAGTTCTGTTTCACCAGATGAAACTGCAAATGAAGGCCCTGAAGCAAATGGCTTGGAAGATATTTCCAATTTTTTTCATGACCCACTCCCCACCACCCCACATTTCTTCCAGACCTATAACTAGACTAAAGTCCCAACAGGCCCCTAAAGGTGAGGTACAAAATCTCATCCATGAGGACGCACATTATACTCCAAAAGAACAGTGTGAGTTTTCCAATATATATAGACAGAATCAAGGTAATATGTGAGGCAATGTAAAAGTGTGGGATAATGGTGGGAGGAATATAAGGCTGGATCAGGCTGAATTTATTAATATGGGCCCAGTAAGTAGAGATTCTGCATTCAATGTTATAGCTCGAGGGACTAGAAAAGGTATTAATAGTTCATTTGGATGGTTGGTTGAAACATGGATTAAAAGGTGTCCAACATTACCTGAGGTTGAAATGCCAGAACTGCCCTGGTATAATGTAAATGAGGGGATCCAGAGGCTTAGAGAGATTGGAATGTTAGAGTGGATTTATCATGTAAAGCCAGCTCTTACACCCCAGGAATGTCCGGGGGATGCAACTTTTACCAGAACAGTGAGAAATAAATTTGTGAGAACTAAATTTGTGAGACTAGCACCATCATCCCTGAAGACCTCTGTAGTTGCACTTCTCTGTAGGTCAGATATTACTGTGGGAACTGCTGTCACTTGAGCTGGAATCCTTAAACATAATGGGGATGACCAGATCCTGAGTTGGCAGAAGCCAGGTGGCAGCACTTAATTACCAAAGACAAGGTAGACGTGGCTATTATAACAGGCAGCAAACTCAAAGCAGGAGTCAAAATTATATGACTTGCAGAGATTTGTGGCATTGGCTAGTAAATCATGGGGTACCTACAAATACAATAGAAGGGCAGTCTACTAAATTCTTGTTTTGCTGTATAAACAAAGGAGTTCTAGGTCAAGTGAACAGAAGTCTAACTTGAATTACAAAAACACAGAGTCATGGCCCCTTAATCAATTTCCAGACTTGAGACAGTTTACAGACCCAGAGCCCCTTGAATGAAGGGGAGACCAGGTCCCTTTGGAGGGTGACCCTGTTACACTGCCACAAATTTATACTGTTGATCTTCCTCCAAACCTTCCCCAAGGAGACAGGTGGCCTTTTACCAGGGTAACTGCATTGAAGAAAAGGAAATGATCAGATATTTTGGGGATTATTAGACACTGGTTCAGAAGTGATGTTAATTCCAGGGGAACCAAAACATCACTCTGTTCCTCCAGTCAGAGTGGGGGGCTTATGGAGGCCAGGTAATCGATGGAGTTTTAGCTCAGATCCATCTCACTGTGGGTCCAGTGGGCCCCCAGACCCATTTTATAGTTATTTTCCCAGTTCCAGAATGTATAATTGGAATAGACATATGGAGCAACTGGAAGAATCTCCACACTGGCTCTCTAACTCATGCAGAGAGGGCTATTATCGTGGGAAAGGCCAAGTGGAATCCACTAGAACTGCTCCTACCTAGTAAAATAGTAATTAAGAAGCAATACCAGATTCCTGGAGGGATTTCAGAGATTACTGCCACTCTTTAGGACTTAAAGGATGCAGGGGTGGTGATACCCACCACATCCCCATTCAACTCTCCTATTTGGCCTGTGCAGAAAACAGATGGGTCTTGGAGGATGACAGTGGATTATCGTAAACTCAACCAGGTGGTAACTCCAATTGTAGCTGCTGTTCCAGATGTGGAATCATTGCTTGAATGAATCAATACATCCCCTGGTACCTGGTATGCAGCTACTGATCTGGCAAATGCTTTTTTCTCAAAAGCTAATAGTAAGGACCACCAGAAATAGTTTGCTTTCAGCTGGTAAGGTCAGCAATATACTTTCACTGTCCTACCTCAGGGGTATATCAACTCTCCAGCCCTATGTTATAATCTTGTCCACAGGGAACGTAATCATTTCTTCCTCTCAGAAGACATCACACTGGTCCATTATATTGATGATATCATGTTGATTGTACCTAGTGGACAAGAAGTAGCAACTACACTAGACTTACTGGTAAGGCATTTGCATATCAGAGAATGAGAGATAAATCCAACAAAAATGCAGGAAAAAATTCCACCTCTGGGAAATTTCTAGGTGTCCAGTGGTGTGGGGCATGCTGTGATATTCCTTCTAAGGTGAAGAATAAGTTGCTGCATCTGGCCCCTCCTACAACCAAAAAAGAGGCACAATGCATAGTTGGTCTCTTTGGATTTTGGCGACAACATTTTCCACATTTGAGTGTGCTTCTCTGGTCCATTTATTGAGTAACCAGAAAAGCTGCTAATTTTGAGTGGGGACCTGAACAAGAGGAGGATTTGTGACAGGTCCAGGCTGCTGTACAAGATGCTCTGCCACTTGGGCTGTATGATCTGGCAGATCCAATGGTGCTGGAAGTGTCAGTGGCAAATAGAGATGCTGTCTGGAGCATTTGGAAGGCCCCTATAGGAGAATCACAATGCATACCCTTAGGGTTTTGGAGCAAAGCTTTACCATCTGTTGCAGATAACTACTCTCCTTTTGAGAAAAAGCTTTTGGCCTGCTACTGGGCCTTAGTAGAAACTGAACACTTAACCATGGGCCACCAAGCTACGATGAGACCTGAGTTGCCTATCATGACTGGGTGTTGTCTGACCCACCAAGCCATAAGGTTGGGCATGTGCAGCAGCACTCTATTGTAAAATGGAAATGTTATATACAAGATAGTGCCAGAGCACGTGCTGAAGGCACAAGTAAATTACATGAAGAAGTGGTCCAAATGCCCATGGTCTCCACTCTTGCCACATTACCTTCTATTTCCCAGATCAGAGCTATGGCCTCTAGGGGAGTTCCTTACAGTGAATTGACTGAGAAAGAGAAAACTTGGGCCTGGTTTACAGATGGTTCAGCATGATGTGCAGGTACCACCTGAAAGTGGACAGCTGCAGCAGTACAACCTCTTTCTGGGGTGTCCTTGAAGGAGTGTGGTGAGGGGAAATCCTCCCAGTGGGCAGAACTTTGAGCAGTGCACCTGGTTGTTCATTTTGCTTGGAAGAGAACTGACCAGAGGTGTGTTTGTATACTGACTCATGGGCTATAGCTAATGATTTGGCTGGATGGTCAGGGACTTGGAAAGACCATAATTGGAAAATTGGTGACAAAAAGGTCTGGAGAAGAAGTATGTGGATAGACCTTTCTGAGTGGGGTAAAAACATGAAGATATTTGTGTCCCATGTGAATGTGCAACAAAGGGTGACTTCAGCAGAGTTAGGTTTTAATAATCAAGTGGATAAGATGACCTGTTCTGTGGATACCAGTCAGCCTCTTTCCCCAGGAACTCCTGTCATTGCCCAATGGGCTCATAAACAAAGTGGTCATTGTGGTAGGGATGGAGGTTATGCATGAGCTCAGCAACATGGACTTCCACTTACCAAGGCTGACTTGGCTATGGCCACTGCTGAGTGCCCAATCTGTCAGCAGCAGAGACCCACACTCAGCCCCTGATATTGCACCATTCCCTGAGGTGTCCAGCCAGCTACATGGTGGCAGGTTGATCACATTGGATCACTCCCTTCATGGAAGGGGCAGCAATTTGTTCTAACTGGAATAGACACATACTCTGGATATGGGTTTGCTTTCCCTGCATGCAATACTTCTGCCAAAACTACCATCTGTGGGTTTATAGAATGCCATCATGGTATTCCACATAGCATTGCTTCTGATCAAGGAACACACTTCACAGCAAATGAAGTGTGGGAATCGGCACATGCTCATGGAATTCTCTGGTCTTACCATGTTCCCCATCATCCAGAAGCAGCTGGATTGATAGAACAGTGGAATGGCCTTTTGAAAACTCAATTACAGTGCCAACTAGGCGGCAATACCTTGAAAGGCTGGGGTAGTGTTCTCCAGAAAGTATATGCTCTGAATCAGCATCTGATGTATGGTGCTGTTTCTCCCATAGCCAGGTTCCATGGGTCCAGGAACTTAGGGGTGAAAATGGGAGTGGCACCACTCACTATTACCCCTAGTGATCCACTAGGAAAATTTTTGCTTCCTGTTCCTGAGACCCTGAGCTCTGCTGGTCTCCAGGTTTTAGTTTCAAAAGGGGGAGTACTTCCACCAGGAGAAACAACAATGATTCCATTGAACTGGAATCTAAGACTGCCACCTGGTCACTTTGGGCTACTCATACCCCTAGATTGCATTATTTTGGGGTGATTGACCCTGACTATCAGGGGGAAATATGACTGCAACTATACAATGGAGATAAATAAGAGTTTTCTCGGAATATAGGAGATCCCCTAGGGCGCCTTTTAGTACTACCATGCTCTGTGGTTGAAATCAATGGAAACCTGCAACAACCCAATCCTGGCAGGACTATCAATGGGTCTGAAACATCAGGAATGAAGGTTTGGGTCACCCCACCAGGCAAAGAACCACGGCCAGCTGAAGTGCTTGCTGAGGGTAAAGGGAACATCGAATAAGTAGTGGAAGAAGGTAGTGATAAATATGAGCTACAACCATGTGATCAGTTACAGAAATGAGGACTGTGATGATTTTTGTTCCTGTTATACTATTTAAGTTTTAAGATATCAGATTTAAGAATGAGTATTACCCAAGGACTTGCATCCTATTCTGGAGAGAGTTACTTTGTTTCCAGTTATATGCAGGACAGTTGAGTATTGTTAGGTGAAAGGGAAAAATGTGTTTTAATGTGTTTTATTTAGAAATTATGTATGGTTTAAGGTAATGTATATTGCTGCCAAGTTGACAAGAGGTGGACTGCCATGGTCAGCTTCATGTGCCAACTTGGTCAGGTGGTGGTACCTGTTTGTCTGGTTGGGCAGGTGCCGGCCTGTCTGTTGCAATGAGGACATTTCATAGAATTAGATTATGAGCATGTCAGCTGCATCCACAGCTGATTTCAGTTGTAATCAGCTAAGGGGCGTGTCTTCTGCAATGCGTGATGCTCAGTCTAATCACTGGGAGCCTTTTAAGGAGGATTCAGAAGAACTGCTTCAGCTGGCAAGCCTCTCCTGTGGAGTTCATCCAGACCCTCCATAGGAATCGTCAGCTTCACAGCCTGCCCTGCGGATTTTGGACACTGCGGTCACGTGAGACACTTTTATAAATTTTATATTTGTGAGTGTTCCCTGTTGAGCCTTTTCTCTAGAGAACCCTAACAAATACAGGTGGTATTGTCTGAATCGATTTATTATGGTTGTCTTTTGATTTCAGTCACTTGGGTTTTACCTTTTGCTTTTTGGCTAAGTCTGTACCACTCATTCCCTCTTTTCATCTTCTAAAATTTTTGACTCATTTACTGTTATCTAGTCTTCCTTTGTTCTTGTGGTTTACATTTCATTACTTTTTATTGCTATGTTAGTGCAATTTAAGGAAAGTCAAGGTAAGCAAGAGTGTTGAATCTGCCATGTTTAATTCAAAACTTCCTTCTCTAGAAATTTTAAAGAAAAGGAAAGGAATAAAAGATTTGCATTGCTTAAGTTTAGGCTTATCTAAATTCATTTTTTTATGCCTTGTTTTACGAGAGCTCTTTTTTTTCTATCCCACAGTGCTAATTGTTAGTTTTCAAATTTTTTTTAGTTTTAAACACATTTGGTATTATTTATGTGGTTGTAGGATTGAGGTCCTCATTTCCTTGCTGGCTATCTCATGGGAGATAGGCCTTTTAAAGGCCTCTGCTGGTCCTTGGATAGGCCCCCTAATATCTCAGAACCAGTAACATTATGTTGAGACCTTCTCACATTTAGAATCTCTCTGGCTCCCCTTTCTGCTATTTCTCTCATGTTTTCCTCTTCTGCCTTATTTCCCTGACTCTTCTGTTGTTAAGGGCTCATGTGATGACATCAAGCCCACCCTGGCAATCCAGGATAATCTACCCTTTTCAAGGTCACCTAATTAATAACCTTATTGCATTTGCAAAATCCCTTCACAGAAGAATTTATATTATTGTTTTATAGAATAACCATGGGATGAGAATCTTAGGGGACATCTTTGGATTTGTGCTTACCAGGAGGCCTATATACACATCTCATGGATATTCCACATCTGATCTATGGAGTTTTCCAGACCTCCTAAAACTGGATTTCTCTAGGCCAGTTGTTTTCAAAGCTTGTTATATGTCAGAAATACCTTGGGTACTAATAAGAGACTCAGAGGCTCAGACTCTTAAAGTAGGTTGGGGCCTGGTCTTTCATAGGTTTACCAAGTTTCTTAAGTGTTGCCAATATCCACTAAAGTTTTCTCAACCTTGCCTGCACAATGCAATCACTTAGGGACCTTTTAAAATCCCAATGTACAGGCTAAACCCCAGGACAATTAAATCAGGATCTCTTGGAGTAGTGATCCATGCATCAGTATCTTTTAAAGCTCTAAGGTAATTCTACTTATATATTACTCACCTGGGGATCTTCTCTTAAATGTAGATTCTGATTCAGAAGGGTTTGTGTGCGGACTGCATTTTTGGGGGGCGGGGGGAGGGTGGATACATAGTCCAGGAATTGAACCTGAGTCTCCCACGTGAAAGTGAACATTCTACCACTGAACCACCCATGCACTTGAGATACTGAATTTTTAATAAGCCCAGGTAATGCTGATGCTACTGGTCCCTGGAATATGCTTTGATTAGAAAAACTCTGAAACATTTTTAAACTCTTATTTCATCCAGGAAGTATGTCAGAAACATTCCTAGGGTTTCCACATATTTTTGGCAAGGTTGGAAATTTAGTATGTCAAATTATAGTATAGCCCCAGCATTAGAACAATTCAAAAGAATTGCTTTAAAACTCAGGCAAAACTTAGCAGTGACAATAACTTTGTGTGTATTTTTTTTTTAAAAAAACAAAAACAAAAAACACACAAAGTTATTGTCACTGCTAAGTTTTGCATTTGCACACATGAACATAAACATATTGTTTCATTTTTAAAAATTCTAACACCCAGGAAAGCACATAGTAGTGTTGACTTCAAAGCAGCAATACCCTGTAATACCTATCCGGTCAGTTAAAATATGGAGATTTTTCTGTTCTCTTCTTGGTATAGCATTACTCAGAGGGATAAATCATACTTAGCTGCTTAGCTGTTACACCAGTTATCCAGAGGGGAAAAAAAATAGACCATTCAAAAATTTGTGCCAGATAGCTGAAGTTATAACTATAAATACATGCTGATTAAAATTTTTGATAGATGCTTCATCAGATCCATTATTAAACAAAGATTTATTCAACCCCCCACTAGACAGAGGTACTCTAAGTTTTAAGGGAAACAAAAGTGAAAAAAACATGTTTCTCAATGTCCCGAATAACAATGGATAATGGAATAAGTGCCAAGAAAGAGTTATATTTAATACTTTTTTAAAAAAATCCATAGGAAAACAGAGGAGAGAGGTATCAATAGTGCCTGGAAGAAATCTAGGAAGGTCAGACCAAGCGAATGGCATTTAAACTGGACTTTGACATATTGGTATGATTCGGTCAAATGATTACGTGTGAATAAAAATGTAGAGAGGAGAAAATGCAATAATATCATAAGAAATAGTCAGTAGTCTAATTAGGCAGAAGCATAAAGGGTGAGAAAGAGTAAGGAATGTTTGGAGACAGGCCATTGGAGAACTTGTAATGCCAAAATTTGAAGAGCTTGAACTTTATTTGACAGGTTGTTGGAAGTAAAGGTGGATTTTTGAGTAGACGGTTGATATGTTTAGAGTCATGCTTTCGAAAGACCACTTCAGTAGTGGTATGGAAACTGTATTGGAAAAGTACCACAGGGTTGACTTCACTAATCAAATGCAGAACTCCTTCCTGCTGAGCCCAGATGTGTTCTCAGAATCTTTCTCAAGATAGCACTCTAAGCTTCCATTACTGATCAATTGGAGTTGGCACAGGAGATAAAAACAATTTGCCATTCTATGCCTGGAGACAGGGGAGACACATTGGGAGATTATTAAAAAACAAGTGATGTAAGGAGATAGTGAAATAAGATATTGATACTGGAAGAATATTATATAAGAAGATATGGATTCTAGGGGACTAAAGTCAATTGGTTTGGTATGACTTCATAACTTTTTAACTGGTGGGAGGGACATGGATTGTTTTATTTGGACATTATCCATGATGCCTAATGGATGGTGGTGGCTGACAGGGTACCTTGACTGAGAAGCAGAAAGGCATACTTTTGTGTATACATATGATGGAATATTGGGCAGTGTGGTAGTTAAATTCAGTTGTCAACTTGGACAGGTGAAGGCACCTAGTCTATTGCTGTGGACATGAGCCAATGGACGTGAATTTCATCCATTGCTGATTACATCTGCAGTAGGCTAGCAGGTGTCCCTGCTGCAATGAATGATGTTTGACTTAATTGGCTGGTGCTTAAATGAGAAAGCACAACGTAGCATAGCCCACGCAGCTTGGCATACCTCATCTCAGCATTTGCAGCTCAACCCAGGTCTTTGGAGATGCAGAAAGGAATCACCCCAGGGAAAGTTGTTGGAACCTGGAGGCCTGGAGAGAAGGCCAGGAGAGATTACCTTGAGCCTTTCCACATAAGAAAGAACCTCATATGAAAGTTAGCTGCCTTTCCACTGAAGAACTGATGAGATAAAAATTGGCTTTTATTAAAAGCCAATCCATCTCTGGTGTGTTGCATTCTGACAGCTAATAAAGTAGAACAGGCAACTATAGAAAGGAACAAATCGTGAGACACACAACAAAGTGAATGAATCTTGGGGACATATTATCTGTAGAATAAGCCTAAAACAAGAGAATAAATATGTATGTCACTTTTAGAAAACACTTGTAAGAAAATTGGGGCATAGATTATAAGATCATATATCAGTCACATTTAGTCTGGAGTTGTGTTATTTCTGTATTCTGAGTTGCTGTGCTATACGTGTATGACCTGGTAGTTTCCTGGAACTTTGGGTATCTGTGTGACATCCAAGACTAAAAGTTGGAGTTCTGCAGCTCTGAAAATCAGGACTGCTACATATGACAACTATTAAGGAAACCAAAAAAAAAAAGAGATCAATAAGAAATAAGAATGAAGCCTATCTGGTTGGGACTAAGATTGGGACAGTGTATTTTAGAATTTCGCCTACTGTATGAAGCCAAAGGAAGATAGCTTTATTTTGTTCAAAACCTAAATTGTCTGTAGTACATGTTTAACTCAATCTGCTTGGATAGTTCGTATAAACTACTCAAACACATGGAGCCCATAATTGGAATGAAGGCTTGTAATTTTGCATAGCTTAGTGTAATACCTGGATATATCCCAGAGTATGTTGGGGATATAATTAAAATGTGTTGGTAGGATCCCTTGAGGGACTGGAGAAAAAATGTGGAGCCATTAAATTTTACCACCTGGGACATCTATGATAGCCTCTCAAATATTAGGGACTCCCAAGTTATTAGGCCACACCCTTGATCTTAAGGATTGTCTTTTTAAACTTATTTCTGTAGCAAAGAAACTAAGTCTACCTATAATTCTGCCTAAGAATTAATTCCAGAAAACCTCTTTTGTTGCTCAGATGTGGCCTCTCTCTCCCTAAGCCCAACTCTGCAAAGAAAATCATTACCATACCCCTTATGTGGGACATGACATTCAGGGTGAAAATCTCCCTTACCATGTAGGATATGACTCCCAGGGATGAGCCTGGTCCTTGCACCATGGGATCGACAATGCCTTCCTTACCAAAAGAGAGAAAAGAAATGTAATGAAATAAGATATCAGTGGCTAAAAGAGTTCAAATAGAGTTGAGAAACTATTCTGGAGGGTACTCTTATGCAAGCTTCAGCTAGATATGGCTTAATTGTCATAGTTTGCCAAACACCAACAAACATCATTTTTTGTTGTTTCTACAACAAAAGAATAACTAGGACTTCTACAATAACTAAAGATTTTACAAAAGATTCACACACTAAGTTTACTTTCCAGAATCCTATAACCTCCAGATGGTTCCAAGCCAGATAAGTCCTGAAACCCTGAGGAGCCATTCTGCCCAAGAACATCAACTAGTTCCATCCCCCTATCCTATATGTCAACACACCTTTTCAACATGAAAAAGTTAGAATGGGCAGAGCCCAAATATCCCTAAAGATTGGGAGAAGGATCAAAGAAAAAGGAGGAGTTGTAACAGAGAAGATAGGATTTAACAAAGGAGTATGACTGCTGAATCATGATGTTTCTATTTCTTTTAGTCACCAATGTCTTGGAGTAGATAGGAGAAGACTGAAATTGTGCAACTATAACCCACACCAAACTTTGAAGTCTGTTCTATAACTACTTGTTAAAATGTACTTGGATATTTATTGCTTTTTTTTGTATATATATTATATTTCACAATACAAAATATTAAAAAAAGAATACTGAACTTTGTCAAATGCTTATTTTTCATCAATCAATATGATCATGTGGTTTTTTCCCTCTCTAATTTATTGATGTGGTTTATTTCATTAATTGATTTTCTTGTTTTGAACTACCCTTGCATACCGTGGATAAAATCCACTTGGTCATAGCATATAATTCTTTTTAATGTGCTGCTGGATTTGATTTGCAAGTATTTTGTTGAGGATTTTTGCATCTATATCCATAAAGAGAATGGTCTATAATTTTCTTTTCTTTAGTATCCCTGCTGGGCTTTGGTATTAGGGTGATGTTGGCTTCATAGAACAAGTTAAGGAGCTCTACTTTGAAGAGTTTGAAGAATGAAGATTTGTCCTAATTTTTTCATGAATGTTTGGTAGAATTCACATGTGAAGCCATAAGCTCTGGACTTTTATTTTGGGGAAGTTTTTTGATACCTGATTCAATTTCTTTTCTTGTAATTGGTTTGTTGAGGTCTTCTATGTCTTCTTGAGTTGCTGGCTGTTCATGCTTTTCTAGGAAGTTGTCCAGTTCATCTAAGTTGTCTAGCTTTTTAGCATATAGTTGCTCATAGTATCATCTCATTATCTCCTTTATTTCTGCAGGGTCAGTAGTTACATTGCCCCTCCCATTTCTTATTTTATTTATTTGCATCCTATGTCTTTTTTTTCTTCATCAGCCTAGCTAAGGGTCCATTGATTTTCTCAATGAATCATCTGCTGGTTTTATTGATTATCTTTATTGTTTTCATGTTCTCAACTTCATTAATTTCTGTCCTAATCTTTGTTATTTCTTTCTTTCTATTTACTTTTGGGTCAGTTTGTTGTCTTTTTCTCATTCCTTCAGGTGAGCAGTTAGCTCCTTAGTTTTTACTCTTTCTTCTTTTTAAATATAGGCATTTAAGGCAATAGATTTCCTGCATCCCATAAGTTTTGATGCATTATGCTTTCATTTTAATTTGCCTCAAGTTATTTGCTGATTTCTCTTGCCATTTCTTCCTTAACCCACTGGTTGTTAAGAGTGTGTTGTTTAGCCTCCATATAGTTGTGAATTTACCAGGCTTGTGCCTGTTATTGATTGCCAACTTCATTCCATTGTGATTCAATAAAGTGCTTTGCATAATTTTGATCTGTTTTCATTTATTGAGATTTGACTTGTGTCCCAACATTTGGTCTATCCTGGGGAATTATTCATGAGCTCTTGAGAAGATTATGTATTCTGCTGTTGTTGGGTTCAATGTTCTGTAAATGTCTAAATCTAGTTCATTTACATTATCATTCAGTATGTTTCCATATTGATCCTCTGTCTAGTGATGAAAGTGGTGTGTTGAAGTCTTTAACTATTATTCTAGAAGTGTCCACTTCTCCTTTCAGTGTTGTCACTGTTTACCTCATATATTTTGGAGTACTCTGACTCAGTACATAGATATTTGTGATTGTTATGTCTTTCTGCTGAATTGTCCCTTTTTAAAATATATTGTGTTTTTCTTTGTCTCTTTTGATTGCTTTACACTTGAATTCTAATTTGTCTTATTTTAGTACAGCTACCCCCACTTTTATCTGGTTGTTGTTTGCATGAAATATATTTTTCCCATGTTTCACATTCAACCTGTTTTTGTCCTTGGGTCTTAAGTGATTGTCTTGTAGACAGTATATAGATGGATCCTGTTTTGTTTTTTTTTTTGTAAGTCTGTTCTTCCAATCTATATCTTTTACTTTTATTACTGTAAAGGCAGTACTTTTTTCAACCATTTTGTCTTTTGGATTTTATCTGTCATAGTTTTTCTCTTTCTCTTTTTACCCTATTAGTTACTTTTACTTTTCATCTTTATTTCTACACTCTTCTCCAAACCTCTTTATACTGTCTTTTTCTATCTGCCTATAGCACTCCCTTTAAAATTTCTTGTACAGCATGTCTCTTGTTCAAGAAATCTCTCCATGTCTGTTTATCTGTAAGTGTTTTAAATTCTCCTTTATTTTTGAAGGACAGTTTTGCTGGATATAGAATTCTTGATTGACAGTTTTTCAGTTTCTTAAATATTTCATACCACTGCCTTCTCACCTCCATGGTTTCCACTAAGTGAGAGATCTGCACTTAGTTTTATTAAGTTCCCCTTGTATATAATGGATCACTTTTCTCTTGCTGTTTTCAGAATTCTCTTTTTCTTTGACATTTAACAAGCTGATTAGTAAGTATCCTGGAGTAGGTCTATTTGGATCTATTCTGTTTAGGCTATGCTGTGCTTCTTGGATCTGTAATTTTACATCTTTCAAGTGAATTGGGAAATTTTCAGTGATTATTTCCCCCATTATTCTTTCTGCCTTTTTTTCCTTTTTTTCTCCTTCTGGGACACCCAAAAAATGTATATTTATGAACTTCATGTTGTCCTTCAATTCCCTGAGAACCTGCTCAGTATTTTTCCATTTTTTTTCCCTATCTATTCTTTTGTGAGTAGGATTTCAAGTGTCCTCTCCTCTAGTTCACTAACCCTTTCTTCTGCCTCTTCAAAATTGCTGTTGAATGTCTCCATTGTGTTCTCATCTCTTCTATTATGCCTTTCATTCCCATAAATTCTGTCATTTTTTTTTCAAGCTTTTGGGTTCTTGTTGTATGGTTGCCTACTGTTTTCTTTATATCCTTCATCTCTTTTGCCATACTTTTCTCTACCTTGTTGCTTTGATCTTTGTTTTGGCTTAGAAGATTTGTGTGAATGTTTTAATTAGCTGTTTCAACTCCTGTATCACAGTTGAGGTGTTTGCTTCTTCTGGTTGGGCCATATCATTGTGCTTCCTGGCATAAGTCATGATTTTCTACTGGTGTATAGGCATCTGATTTTCTTGCTTAGTTTACCCTGGAGTTCATTTTCTCTATTTTGCCTAGAGTTTTCCTGTTGGTTGGCTTTGTTCTCTATCTCTTTGTCTTTCTCACGAGACAGGTGTCAGAGTAGCTCTGCTCCCAGTGTCCCCCCCAAAGCCAGATGCCCATAGCAGCCAGCCTCAGGGATGGGCAGTAGGCACTGGGCACATGTACAAGATCTCTGTTCATGGATAAAACATGTCTGCTGAGTCCCACTGGTGCTGCTTTTTTGCTGGCCGGCAAGACTTGGATTTGTTTAAGGGCATTGCTTTAACACTTAGGCCATATTTCTCAGCCAAACTGGGGTGTGTTCCCTTGCCAGGCATCTAGACCAGCTCCAGTGTGTCTCAAATATTTTCTTAGTGTGTCTCTGAAAAAGCCCTTCCATTGCCTTGCAGTTTCCAGTCTTCCCAGCAGAAAGCACTGTTTAATGACTTAATCATCCTCAGAAACTTTTTGCCTTATGGCCTAGGTTATGTCTTACTTTGTGTGGAGAGAGTGGCTGAAATTGCAGGATTCCTGTGCCTTCACTTTGCTGGCCAAAATCTGGCTCAATGTGGGGCTATGTCCTCCAGTTTCTTTGTGGTAGAGGACTCCCTCAGCTGACCCAGTTTTCAGCCAACCCTCCAACAGGGATCAGTCTACCTCCTGCTGCGTTCCCTCAGGGATGGAGGAAGAGCTTTCAGACCCAGGGCTGGAAACAGAGTCTCTTTCCATGTTCTCTCAGACTCCTTGTCCCTTATTGATCTGAGCCTTGAAATGCCCTCCACTGTCCCCCAGGTCTCCAAATGGTGGGGATCTATCTCACTGCTGTGAAAGAATTTATATTCTGTGCACTCATTAGGTGGGAACCCAGCTACTGTATCTGTGCCCCTCCCATGCAGGGTGTGAGACCCACTGAGGGAGAGGGGAGGGGACTAGCTGTTCTGGTCTGGAGGTTCCTTGTCTGATATTTTTTTCTCTCTTCAATTTAGCATTTGTAGGGTCCTTCTCTAGTCTATATCTTCCACCAGAGTTCTAGAAATTTCATAATTGCCTTTTATTGTTGTTGAATTTCTGGGAAGAGATTTTCAGTTGCTGTTTGTGTCACCATGCTGATGACATTACCCCCACGTTAATTTATTTCTAAGTTGTTTAAATTTTTGCAGTGAGTGTATATTGTTCTAGTCTGGAAAATAAACAAAACATGAAAAATGAGAGTGTGGAAAAAGTCATTAAAAATGTTTATATAGATTATGAATCAGATTCTACATTCCTGGGAAAGGTAGAGAGTAGACTAAAAGGACATCATTTTCATTGTTTAGTTTACATATCAGTCAAAAGTTTAGCTGTCGTACTGAAGCTCCATAGCTCTTAATTTTGCGTGTATAGTGAATGATTGATTCATAGATCAGACTAATCATCTTTAAATACTGAGTCTTGTCTGAACCATACCTACAACTGACAAAATGGCTTTGGTCAATTCAGCTGCATTCATTGAATGTGACAGTTTATAAAATTTTAATTTATCAACAAAATCATAATCAAAAATCATAAAGGACTTGGATATTATAAAATTCATGAGATCTCATAGCTTCATATTAATTATTAACAGAGGTCAAACAAATTGAGGAAAGGGTTATGATTGAATGTAGTTAAGGGCTTGCTAGAAATATTTATCCTCAAATATATTAAATAACATTGTATATATTTGAATATATTTAATTATATCTGAAACACACATAGCCTAGCCATTAAATGCAAAACCATTTTATTCTATTATTAATTAGAGATTAAACTAGTGATATTTATGAAAACTCATCCTTGAAAGTAGCTCAGAGAAAATATCACTGTAATCACTACTTCTGACAAATGCTGATTTGAGTTCAGATGCTGCCTTTTGCACCAATGTGCTATTGGATTTGAAAAAAATCTGTGTAAAACTTTTTCAAGTATATATAACTTTATAAGAGAAATGTTTTGTGAGAAAAATGGTTTACCCCAGTAATAATTTTATAAGCTTTCATTAGACAATCAGGAGAGAGACTATTGCTGTGTATTTCTGCTGTACAAATTCGACTTAGTCATATAATTAAAACAGAATTATATCTAAATTTTAAATGACAGACACAAGGAGTTTCTGTTGTTTTGTAATATAATTTAAATTTAACTTTGAATTTCATGGTGAGTGTAATTTCTTTAATCTGAAGTGGCAATGGACCAAAAAATCACAGATGTCTTTGGTTCACTACTGGAAAAACACTATTTTGTTCTATGAATTTAATTTACTTTTGCTAGACAAAAATTTATTTTTTTGTGTTTTTTGGACATACTTGGCTCAACCAAGAACTTCTGTAACATGGAGAGGAAGTAATAATATCATCTATCTTTTAGGTTTACCTCTGAAGCCATTGTAAAAAAAAAATGAAACACTTAATGCAATATCCTTTTACCACTCATATTCTAACTTGCAATGCTTCTTCAACCACAAAATAATTAAAACTTATATATGTACTAAGGATAGGTATGACTTGGATTAGAATAGAGTAGAGTTTTAATTTCAATTATGAGTGAAAAAATATAAAACTGTTGAAATTAAAGTTCAGTTGTTAGAAATCTACTTGAAATTCTTGTCTTGGTGCTTGTGCCAGTTTGAAATTGTTGTTGTATCTCAGAAAAGCCATGTTCTTTAATCCTGGTTCAATATTGTTGGGTGGTATTCTTTTAATTAAGTTGTTTCCATGGAGATGTGACCCACCCAATTGTGGGTGGGAACTTTTGATTAGGTGGTTTCCATGGAGACCTGTCTCCACCCATTCAAGGTTGGTCGCTTACTGAAACCCTTTAAGAGGGAACCATTTCTGGAAAAGCTTCAGAGCTGACACAGATAGATATGTTTGGAGATGCAGGAAGAAAATGCCCCCAGGGAAACTGTTTGAAACAACAGCCAAAGGTCCAGCAAATGCCAGTCACCTGCCTTCCCAGCCTTTCTTGAGTCAAGGTATCTTTCTCTGGATGCCTTAGTTTGGAAATTTTTATGGCCTCAGAACTGTAAATCTGCAATTTAATAAATTCCCTTTATAAAAGCCAATCCATTTCTGGTATATTGCATTTCTGGCAGCATCAACAAGCTAAAACAGTGCTGAAAGCATTAAGGGCCAAAGCAAGGCACTTGAGTCTTAATATCCGGGTATACCATGCAATAATGATAGCAACAACAACTAAAGCAATTATAATCAAGGCACACTTATCGAAGCAGGGGTATGAGTATATAATCTCAAAACATCTCAAAAACAAGGATAATCCGTTTTGCTACACAGGTGTTATAAGTATACAGCTAATATGACTAATATTTCCCACTGTGCCACTGACCCAGGAAGTATTCCGTGTAGAATTACGAAGGACCAAAATACACTTAAACATAATAACCCTCATTCTCCAGTTCTCATTCCACGCTGTCATGACATCCACATGGACCTTAGGATATTGTTCAAACAAATGTGAAAAGGACATATTTCTAGTTTTAATTTATTTTTTCAATCATTTTCTCTCTTCTATGTGTGTATCGGTAATATTCAGTTGTATTATCATTAGCAAATTACAAAGATAAAGGCGTCCTTAGTCATATTTATAATCAAATATGCTTATAAGAAACTGATATTTACATATTTTGGGCAAACCCAAAATATTAAATTGTATATTAAAACCGAATATTCAGTGTTATGTATCTATACAAATTGTACTTTATTTATTCAGTGTGTTAAATATGCTAAAAGTCTCTATTTCTGAAATCTTTTGGGACTCTTTCAAAGAAACTATTCATTTGCATCAGGTTTGTTTTTGTATTACCAATTATTTTCTTTGGTGCTGCCAATCTGGTTCAACACACTTGCCATTTCAGCAGAAAAAGAAGAGGAAGAATGATGGGAAGATTTTTGTTTAAATAAAAAAGTTTAAAACATGTATTTGAGCTCACTCTTCAGTCCTTTTTTGCTCATATTATTTCTTTGAAATAGAGAAATTACAGATTATGTTATCAGAGTAAAATAAGCCTGATTATTACTGTTGTGCTTTGAAATTTAAGTCCCTGTGTTGTTGGAAGAAAAGTTTATTTTGGTTTCAATATAAAATGGTAAAAGAAAAATATAAATATGCTTAAATTGGGTCTTCTCAAGTTTCCAAACATATAATTGAATTTTCTTCTAATCTCAAGTAAGAAAGGTAGAAAAGAAATTTCAACACTGTTATAAACTCTTGAAGAATGTGGTTAATAACAGAACTGCTAGCCTAATATTAAACTATGCAATAAAAGCTTACATGGAAACATAGCTGAAGTAGAAATAGATGGAAACCTTTAAATTTTATTTTCTAGAATGCCACTTATTTGTAATGTGTTGTTCATATAAGAAATACATTTTCTTCAGAGCTGTGATTTATATATAAAGCTATTATATATATTATAAATTGTACATATATAGCACATAATATATATTATTATATTATATAAATTCTTTTGCTTTAATTTAGGCCTGAGATTTTTAATGCTGGTTTGCTCAGTGGATATTCTAAGGGGACGCTTTCCTAAGAATTTAAAATATAAAGTAATGGCTATGGCAAGACCTTATACCACATCTGTGTGGGATTGTGCATGAAAAGGATTTTTCTTAGTGAAAACATAATCTGAATACATATACAATATAAATTCATATACAATTTATATGAATCCTTATTTTTGAAAGAAAAACAAGCAGTACTGGATCAGGGTTCCCAAGTAGAAAAAAAATCAAAGTTTCATTGGATTTCTGTACAGAAACTTTGGTTTCCTAGAAGTAACCATTGGAAAGATATGATTACTTTATAAGAAAGAACATTTAATTTAATTTATTCAATTTATAGTTTTGAAACTGTGTTTATTCAGGAAAATTGCTGAACCAATTTCTTTTCAAGTTAAATTCAGTTTTGTAAAAACCTTTTTTATTTCTATATAATTGATCAATGAATGTTTATCAGTATTTTTTTCCAGTGGTTGATTTGGGTTTATAAATTAGAAACTCAGGCTACTATTTTCTTGTTATCATAAGAACAAACTTCTGAATCAGGCCTTCAAGAAAGTTGGAATTAGATAAATGCTTTAATTAGGGTTAATAAAAAAGTGACTTGATTTCTTTAATACCTGCTCAATAACAAGACTTTGGAAAAGAATCCTTAACAACAAGACCTAGGAGAATTATTTTCTATTCAGGAACTTCAGATATAAGTTCTACCTCTAACTTATAATTTATTATCAATTCATAGATTTTTTAAAAAACAAATATGCAGCCTATTTTGAAATGAATGCAAACTCGACAAAATGACTGAATTTCCTTCCTACTTTTAAAACGCATGCTATTCCAAACGTTAGGTATGGGATTACTAGTGCTCTTCCAGCCTGCTTCAAATTTTTCAGACTTGGGGATATTTTCACTCCTTTCCTGGAATTTCAGCTCTGTCCAGGACTTTGACTGTTCTGCTTTCCCTTCTTCTTGCCAGCCCCTCTTCCCTCCAAGCCTGAGCGAACAGGTCCATGGGTCAGATTATGGGGACTAATTATCCACATTTTACTAGTGGGCAGCGTTACTGCACCTCAAAGTTCAGACCCGTGGGGAAATGGCCCTTTTTATTTCTGACATTTTAGGTTAAGTTGCCCTGGTCCTCTTTGTTCTGGGTGGAGGACACAGGAATGAATCCTTGAGCCTGTTCAGCTTTCACTTCAGCACCTCGGTTTGGGAGATCTTGGCTTGTATTCAGCTATTAGTAAATAAAGGCAGTGTTTCTCATTAGGCAATTTTCTTTCATATTTTCATGCCTGGGACAGTAAATAGTAGCATTCAGTCACCAAAAGCCCACTCCAAAGGCTTAAGAAAGCTAATTAATGTAACTGTTTCTGTTCCCCAGGCTCTTAGGACCAAGGCACACTTTTGAGGTACAGTGTACAGTATTAAAAGTAGGGAAGAGTCTTCCAGATTCTTCCTATTTGTCCTTAATTCAAAGACTTTACATCTGACATAAACTTAATTAGGAATTAACTAGCCTTTTTTTCTTTTTATTATAACGTACTACAAAGGATATATTACCACTAAAACATCTTTAGTATTAAATTTTAGCAGGCAGCAATTTAGGGCAAATTTTTTTTTAAATTAGCAAGACACAGTCAGAAGGTCAGTATATTCAGAGATAATTTTACTTCATTAAGATTTCAAATGTAAACTGAAATTCTTTGAAGGGAAATAAATAATACCATGAATTTAAGACATAATTCTATCACCACTGTATATAAACATATACAATATGCATATATGTATATATTAATAGGAAAAGGAAAGTTTATATAAACATATTTATTTAAAAAATTTTCATGATATATTTTTGAAGAAATTTGATTCACAGCATGGGTACAAAATATAACATGCCAGATAATTTCTCTAATTTGGAGCAAACCTTTAGTAAAAACTTAGGCAAATCTTGCTTATTTATAACTAATAAATGAATAAACTGACAAGACTTATGACTGTATTTTATATATTTCACTTAATTGTTCTTCTCAAGTACCTATTTTGTGAGAGGCCCTGTGCTGGAGACATAGTGCAGAAAACTAATCTAGTTCCTGCCCTCAATATATATGAGTAAGAGAAAATAAATACTAGAAAAGTGACATAGGACAAATCTTTGAACTCATTGTTTTGTAAGAGAATATTACATCAGTAATTAATAAGAGGAATAATTCAGTTTTGAAACCTAATCTAAAATTGAAAGAGATGTACCAGTTAGTGAAAAGAAATGTAGAGATCAGCACTCTAATTTGTTACTTTCTGGTGAGGAAGTAGGTGATTAAGGCAATAAAATTCTAAAGTGGTAGGTGCCATGAAACACACTAATCACAGGGAACTAATTTTAAACATGTTAGGAAGTTTAAAACTTTGGCTTCCTTAATGGTAGTCCCTTGTCTGTCCACAACTCCTTGCTACCTGAAGAACATGGGGACAGAACTTTGCATTATTGCCTTTCATACAAATAGCTTGAAGAAAAATGGAAGTCAAGATGCTTGGGTATAATTTTGGCACTCCTGTGTGAACTTAGACAATGCCTTTAAACTCTTTGAATCAACCTTCCCTTCTTTGAAAAAATGAAAGGCTTGACAATATCACCTTCCAGGCCACTTCAAATTTAAGCTATTGTTATGACTCTGCAAATGCTAATAAGTGAAAGCTTATATTCCTTCCTCTGAAAGCTATATTGAGCCAAACCATATCATTCAGCAGCATGCTTTCCCAGTTTGAGCCTGATGGGGAATTTCTGAGGCATATTGCTCCAATTTAAAATGGATTTGTTTATGTCTGACAGAAGGAAAAGAAGAAACAATTGAAGAAATCCAGGCATAAAGAAATAAGGATAGGAAGATAACAAAACCAGTCATAAAATTAGTTAAAGTTACTATCTGATGGTCACATGCTATTGTTGAGGTGGGCGACAAATTTTCATTTTAATTCTTCTAGAGATAGTAGATTGGTGAACTGGAAGGAAAGGCCACAGCAACCTGCTCCACGTACATTTTACATCTTGCTTCAAGACAGCAGCATGGAAGTAGGAACACAAGTGCCAAGGAGTACACACCAGATACCTTGCAAGATTTCCAGAAGCTATTATGCATTTTTTCCTATATGTCCTGTAGACGTTTCATGTGAAATGAACAAGGGAAGCTGGTAAAGGTAAGTTTTATTCCAGGTGGCATCCATTGCAAGGAAGAAGGGTTGAATGGATATTGAGGTAAATCAATAAGAGTTTCTGCCACATTGGGGAAAGTGGATTACACACACACACACAACCATATACACATACATCTATACATAAATACTCGTGCATGTATGCATATGTGTAGTAAATATTTGTGTGTATGTATATATACATACTCATTCACATGTTTATATATATTTTATACACATATGTTTATATAACATTAATATATAAGTATTATTGATACTATTACTGCTATATTGATATTGATATATTACTACCATATTGAATTATTGCTGATACATAGTGATATATTTATGTATTTCTGATATATATGTGTATACATGCATATGCATATTTATTTTAGAATATTTTATCTGGTGTTTCCAGGAAACATAAGTGTGCTGGTTTGAAAGGATTATATACTCTAGAAAAGTCATGTTTTAATCCTAATCCCATTTCGTAAAGGAAGCCATTTCTTCTAATCCCTATTCAGTACTGTATGTTTGAGACTATAATTACATCATCTCCCTGGAGATGTGACACAATCAAGAGTGGTTGCTAAACTGGATTAGGTGGAGGTGTGTCTCTACCCATTCAGATGGATTTTGATTAGTTTATGGGAATTCCATAAAAGAGGAAACATTTTGGAGAAAGCAAGAGATTCTGAGAGAGCAGAATGACATAGCCATGAGAAGCAGAGAGTCTATCAGCCAGTGACCTTCAGAGATGAAGAAAGAAAACTTCCCAGGGAGCTTCATGCAACAGGAAGCCAGGAGAGAAAGTTAGCAGATGATGCAGTGTTCACCACATGCCTTTCCAGATGAGTGAGAAACCCTGACTATGCTTGCCATGTGTCTTCTCACTTGAGTTAGAAACCCTGAACTTCATAGGCCTTCTTGAACCAAGGTATCTTTCCCTGGATGCCTTAGATTGGACATTTCTATAGACTTGTTTTAATTGGAACATTTTCTTGGCCTTAGAACTGTAAACTAGCCCCTTTTAAAAGCCATTCCATTTCTGGTATATTGCATTCCAGCAGCTAGCAAACTAGAACAATAAGGAATGAAAAAAGTAACTTCATTATTTGTAATTAAATCAATATTTATGTTTTCTATAAATTCTAGTTTTGAGTTGGAGTGATGCTTCATTTAAAAATGTGATTTAGTGTCAGATATTCTCAGGAAATCCTTTAATACTGTTTCTCATTAAGATCCATGACGCACACTGGCATGTTAAAGTTATACAAAGGTACTTCATGTTAACCCAGAATATTTTAAGCTTATCAGATTATGAAAAACCATATTACATATTTATACTTTGAGAAGCACTGGGGTAGTAAAGTCAACCTCCCCCATACTAGAAATTAAATTAAAGAAAAAATATTAAATTCATAAATTAAGAAAATTATATTTTAAAAAACGTAGACCATTGTAGGTTTTAATTTTGTAAGTGATATTTCTCCAAGCCTCTTGTAAAGATTGAAAATTATAAAGTAGAAAATAAAAACTAATTTAATGTCATTTATTTGGGGGGGGGAGTTTTCATTTAAAAATAACTTATTTTCACGATATCTCAAAATCAAGCTTTTAAATATCAAATTTATACTTTCATTTAAAGCCAGTTGGAATATTCAAATATAATTTGAGATGACCTATGCATATTATTTGAGAAAATGGTTATAATGACATTTAGAGGGATATCTTTAGGAATTCAGAGATTTTTCACTTTGGTACAATATCCTTTCTGTAAATCATTTGTCTATAGTGATCCTTTTTCATTCCAAATGTAAAAGTCTCATTGAAAAAGTTGTCCTTTAATTTTCTTTAACAAGATTGAAAGGTCATTAAGCTTAATAGGTCTTAAATGGTATAGTCCTCACACCTTTGCAACTGACAAGGGAAGCTGGTTTAGTGTCTGTTCTAGTTTGCTAGGCTGCCTAAGGCAGGAAACATAAAATGTGTTGGCTTTTAAAATGGAAATTTATTAGTTTACAGCCAATATTTTTGAGATGAGTGGAAATGTTCAAATTAAGGCATTAGAAGACCCTATCTTCTTCCTAGATACCGGCTGCTGGCAATCCTAGAATCCTCTGTCACATAGCAAGGCACGTGGTGGCATTTGCTGGCCTCTCCCTTCTCTTCCCAGTTACAATATTTTCAGCTACTTGCTTCTATGACCTTCTCCCTCTTTGCTTAAATTTCATTCTCTTGTAAATGACTCCAGTAGGAGGATTAAGACATACCCTGAATGAAGTGGGTCACATTTTATGTTACGATCCTTACTCCCCAAAGATCCTACTTACAATGGGTCTACACCCACAGGATGGATTAACTTTAAGAACGTACTTTTCTGGGCTACATACTACTTCAAACCATCATAGTGTTTGAAAATTCCAAAGGCAGTAATACATGAAAGGTATACTCTGTAATTGCTTCTGGCAAACTATCCTATTGATAGAGAAATATGTACCCAAATTCCATGTGGACCTAGTTTCTTTGAATATCAGAAATTATTCTAAGTACATGTCTTCAGAGTAAACTTTTGAATGAATTAGCAATGTCTTTAGTTTGTGAATTACATATTATGTAGTATTTTCAAACAGTGACCACTAAAAAGTAAAGAATTTGTATATTAGAAAAAGGATGACTTTAAAATTTTGCTGCTTGAAAAATCACCTAAAAATTAGTTGTATTTTATCTTCCCAGACACAGAAGTTTTAAGAGATGTGATGACATTGAAATTATGTTTAAGTTTTTTAAATCCACTTTCCACTTAGACTAACTCAATGTAATAGTGAAGATGATGGGAACAGACTTTACTAAAGTTTGAAATTCCAAAACTGAATCCCACATAAATAAATATGATAAAAATTCTGAGGAAAAATAACATTTTAAATTTAGTAAAAATAATATTTTTGATTAAGTTAAGATTGTTTAAAATTATTTTTTATAACACCCATTTCCACAAATTGGCATGACTATAAATCCATGAGTAAGATTTGTGTGACTTCTGCCCCTTTACTCAAGGGAGATTTTCCTTACCTCAGTACTTATAATTTCATAAGCAAAATTAAAAATTTCCCTGAAAATATTGGATTTATAATATCATAAAATTTATATTTTATTTATAATAATATTTCAGAGACCTCTTGCAAGAATTCATTGACTAGAAATATGGGGCATGAGAAAGTGTTGTTGACTAAGTCAAGTTCAACATTTGAGTTTGGGATCAACCATTTACTAGTGATTGTTCTTGGATAGATCATCTCACATCTTTGATCCTACATTTGTTCATTTGTAAATTTCAGACTACACCTCAGAAGTCCTATCGAGGTCTCAAATTTCTTTAGAGCTAAAAAGCTATGACTCCTTAGATTGTGAATTTGGAAGAAGTTTAAAAATTTGAAATAATATCCTTTAGTCTTGGATATCCTGTCGAAGATTCAATTGCTTTTTATTTCTAAGCATAATGCCAAAGGTAAACAAACAGTTGTGCAATGCATATTTAAATAATTGAGGATTCCATAGCAGTTGATTTGAGTATGTTTTATCGTAGCTTGTTTTTAAATTATTCTATTAGAGTTGAGTTAGTAAGAGTAAAAATTTAAGTCAAAGCAACTAAACTTTCACATGTGGAAAAAAAAAAAGCAAAATGTATCTTTAGTATTACTTTTGCTGACCTTAAGTATTTTCCCACTTTCCATTCCAGGACTCTGATTCCCGTTGGTGAAGTCAGCTCTCAGCAAAATACCAGCTGTAAATGACTGAGAACAACTGAAAGCATTTCCCTCTTGAGATTAAAAAGATGAATTTGCAGTAGATCTTCAGATGATAGCTATTATATGGGAATAACATATTACATGTTTTGAAGTAGTGTAACTTCCTTCCTTTTATTGATTAGGTAAGTTTCATCTTATTTACAATATGCCTGACATTGTAGAAACACAGGAGAGGAGTACTAAATAAAACATATACAATCCTTACCCTTACAAAACGTATGGCCTAATGAAGAAGAAATACAATTAACTAAGTCATCATCACAAAGCATAATGATTTCTATGCTAGGGGAAGATGGTCTGATTCAGGAACACATGCAGTGGGATTTAATGCTCCTGTTCCCTTACTGGTACTTATTATTTGTATAACAGAAGAAGTCATGGAGCGCTTCTCTTCTCTTTGATTGCAGAAAATTAAAAAACAAAACAGTAAAGATGGTTTTCATCAAGGAAAATATCCATAATTTTATCATCCTAAATCAACAATTTCATATGTTTTTGTATCCTTTGTAGTAGCTATTCATGGGCATATGTATTTTATGTAATTATTAACAACATAGATTAATTAAGATTTTCTAAATTGCTGCTGTTACCAAATATTCTTTTGTAAAATATTTCAATCATGTTTCATAACTGTTTCTTTTAAGATTGGCATAACATCACTTTATGATGAGATGCCATAACTTATTTAAGCAAATCTATTTAGTTAAATATTTATACTCTTTCAAATAATATTGCCCATACAGAATATCTTCACACATATAGCTTTATATTTCTTTGAATTATTTCATAGGAGTAGTATTATAGGGATATAGCATATGAACATTTTAATATCTGTTATTACCTATTCTCTAGAGTTTTACGAAGATGTTATAACAATTTCCATATTCCATCCTAACTACATATTCATTTTACTCTGAAGAAATCATTTTATTTATTTCGCAAACATTTTCTAAATGCTTAGAATACCCATGGTTTGGGGCTGAAGAAATTACTAAAATTTAAAGCTAATCAAATCATTGGGATTATCTGAAAAGGTGGGACAATAAAAAGGACTTTGGAGCTATAAAAGAATCCCAGGGGACAGACATGGAAAAATTTGTGAATGTCTTAGAAAAGACATTTTGCAAACTCTATCACAGTGAGGCATTGAGACATGATCTCTCTAAAGTCTGGTTTCAGACAATATTGACCTCTGTGCAGCATTTTGGTAATCCATCCAGCCCACTCTGCTCCTCCCTGAGGATTGCCCACAATGCAATCATCTTTTCAACGTGCCCAGCCTGTTTGTTGGTGGCCTGTCTAAAAAAAGCCAACAGATAAACACATTCCTGACACACACACACAGTGACAAAGAAGCAGTAGAGGTGTAGCTCAATTGGAAGATTATTTTAAAATAGTTTGTTGGTTTTAAGGCTTCCATTTTCACCTGTATTTGAAGGAGAAATACAAGTAAACAGTGTGTCTTCTATATTAACATTTCTTGCTGCATTATATTTCTGAGCTTTACATACCTCTCTTAATTTTCACAACCTATGGGGCAGTTGGGATTAGCTTCTCTCTGTAGATAAGGAAATGGAGGCACAGAGAACTTAAGTAATTTATTTAATATCGTACACCCTGTAAATGATGAAACTGGAATCAGACCCAGAATGAGTTAATTCTGAAAACTCTTTTCACTGCGCACCACCACCCAAATCTTACTTTGGAATTTATGTGATATTCTCTTAGATGAGAACACATCTATATGTTGGTCAATTCTTTTTCTACTTCTCTTTTATTCTCCCTCTATTTGGTGAAACAATCAATATCTGATATTTATTGAATATTGATTTTATTCCAATTGCTGAACGAATTATCTGTTTAATCCTCATGATGGCTATAGGAAGTTAATACTACTATAATCTCCACTTCATAGCTGAGAGTTGTGAAACTTTAGAGAGGTATAGTAACATACTAAGATCCCTCAGCAATCAGGAGGAAGAACTAAGAAAAGAGGAGTAAGCACGTATTAACAGCTGTTCAAGTTCACTGATAGAGAATCAAATAATTATATTGATTATACTTTGGGTCCCTAGATTGAGAACTTTAACATTGAATGTATCTTTGACTTCTGACTAGAGCTGAATTGTAGAGTGTGGGCATGAGGGAGCAGTCTTGGACCACAGTCTACCAGCAACAAGAAAGCATCATTGAAATAAGACAGGACAAATAGGAACTATTGCCACTCAACTCTGGTTTCCACCTTTGACTGTTCTAAACTGCACCAAATTTTACACAGATACTTGAGAGTCACCTGATAATTGTGTGAGCTAAAATTCTGAGACTAAATAATGTTTAGTATAATGCTGTTTAGCAAAATATGATGTAATTCCATTCCTATAGGTACCTCTATTCTAAGGGAGAGTTAACTAATGCTATCTAATTAGTAGTTAATAAACAATAAAATAAAAGATAACTCTAAATAATTAAAAATGTCATGTTAAGTATATATAATAATTCCCTTATATTTTAAACATAAAAGGATTCAGCCTTTTATTCAGAGAGTTAATTTCTCCACCTATCAACAAGTACATTTTGAATGAATGACTTAAAACTTTTGGTTTATAAGGCATCAAATTACTACCTTATCTAGTTTGCCTTAACATCTTCCCCAGATCTGCTTCTGGTAGCAGTAGGTCTGTCTGTCTTCTCCCATACCCTATGCATCTCTGGTCTTTACTCCAGTTGGTCTACCCTGACAACCAGTGTCTGCAAGATACAAGGAGTTGCAGTCATATCTTTTTTTTTTCCCAAAGGGAATTTAGAATTCCTCTGTGTTTGAAAAGAATTGGAAGTAAGATATAAATAGTCATGTAATTAATATTATTTACAAATATAACCAGAATTGACCTTGGTAACTATAAAAAATTATAAACCTTGGGTGGGCCACAGTTGCTCAGCAGGCAGAGTTCTAACCTGCCATGCTGGAGACCTGGGCTCGATTCCGGGTGTATTTTGAGTCACTGAGTCACTTCAGTCCTCCTACAATTTCCTTAATACCTCTGAAGTGCAAGACCCTGAACCAGGCATCAGAAGGATACAGTTAATAGAATGGGGTAACCTTATTCTAATATCTTATCTTCCATAGGGGTTGACAGAAACATTGACAAATAACCAATGGATTAAGAAGAGTTTTTCAATTGCCATTTTGGAGCTGAAAACAAAGTGTTGCACAGGATAGAATTTGACAGGTTCAGTTATATTAATCAGATTAGGGAAGATAATGGAAGAGACAGATTTTGGATTATATTTTAAAGGCTCAGGTGGGGTGGGTAGAGGATTGGGGTAGGTGAGGAAGAATACTTCAGAAGTAATTGCATGAGCAATGGAATGGTAGTATAGAATTTGCATAGGGTTGCCAGTGGAAAGACTTGTAGCTGAGTGTAATTGGCAGTAGAGCCAAAAGGGAAGGCTGAAAGACAGTGGGGGTAGTGGCTTCATAGGTTATATTGTTCATGTATGTCTATGGAGTGATACCAATACATAGGTATTTGCTTTTCTCTGTTTGTCCAGCAATGTTAGTGCTGCAAAAGCAACCATACAAAGTGGAATGTGAAGATAGATTTGATATCTTCTTTTCTATACCCCACTGATATACTATTATTTATTGAATCATTTTAAATTGTACTCCAACCCCCCAAATTTCAAAGGCTGACTAATTAATACCCAGCCATGCTTCCAGTTCCCATCCACCCAGTAAGTACAGAACACCTGCTGTGTTCTAGGGTCTGTGCTATGCACCGAGGTTATAAAGAAGAATTAGGAAAGCCCCGATCTCAAGAAGTTCGCAGCAGTCTAGTGGGAAAAACAAATTATCTCACCAAATAAGTAAATTAAAGTTTGGGAGATATTCTATGGAAAATAGAGGGGAAAGTGACTAGCTATGGCTTCACAGAAAAAGTGACTTTTGTTCTGAGTTATGAATGATGAATAGATAAGCACGTGCAGACGAATGCGGAAGCCATTGATTGAATTCTGCGATGTTGCAGGCACTGGGTTAGGTTTTTTACATAAGATAACTCATTTAGTTAACCCTGAGAGCAACAGTATCAACTCTATTCTATAGATGAGGAAAAAAAACAAAACAAAAAACAAGACCACATGGGCAATGGCAGCTTTGCACGGAATGTATAGTAGTGTCCATGTTGTTCTGGTTTGAAGACACTGAATTTGATGACTGTTTAACCCCCAGCAGGGATCCCATTCTTATCAACCTTTCATTGATTTGGGATTCTTTGAAAATCAAAACAGGACTGAGTCAAATCTAAGAAAGTCTTGTTTTAAGCATCTGATAAATCACTGACCTAATACCTCTAGTTTGATGACCTTTAAAAAAAAATCTGTGAAAATTTAGAAGTATATAGACTTTTGCAGTTATTTGTTTCTTTAACACTGTGGGAAAAGTACCTTAGACATTTTTACTTCACATGAAACAGTTCAGACCTCTGCATTTGGATCTTGCTGAATGCTCGGCTGAATGTTCTGCATGGTCTGTGGTTTGTGAGATGAGGAGGGGCAGGGAAAAGGCAGGGTATAAATATCTAGTGTCTGTACCATAGGTCTGATCCTTTGTCAGCCATAATAGAGCATAAAAATGCATGAATGTCCTCCCCCTATCCTTAGCTAATGTCCCATTTGTATCTAATATTATAGATGCCATTGAAAATTACCCTTAAATTAAGAACTGCAATCTCTCAATAACAGGGTCAAGTTAATAACTTGAATTTAAAAGGAAGACATCAAGCCTTCCTAATGATGAAGCAAATACTACCCAAATGCAAAGACCAATATGACTTTAAGTCTTCATTAATATAGTAAAATTATTACCACCTGGCTACCCAGAGAACATCTAACACTGGCATGCAATTGCTTTTTATGATTATTACAATAGTGATTTATTCTCTCTTAACTCCCAGCTATTCTCTTTGGAGAGTATTTCCTTCTAATGTGTATAGTTAAGGCTTAGGCTCATGACAACAATATTTACTACTCTCAATATTAGGATATTTCTCCATTTTGTGCCCATTTACAACATTCATAAAACATCTGCCAAAATGCTGAAATCAGCTTTGAGAAAGTAAACTAGTGGTGCCCTGTGAAATGAGGAGGTTTGGGAATCTAAGTTTCGTAAGGCTATAATTATTCCAGCTCTCATACTATAATATGTATCTTTAGCATTGGGACACATGGCTAGTCATGAAATGAAAACTGATCCCATTTAATATCTCCTGTAAATGAAGCTATTGTGCTAAATGTAAGCAAGGCTCAAACCTGTGCATGTGTGTGGGCACACACACTTACTCACAACAGAAGGAGCATTGGAAAATGCTTCAAAGAGGACTTTTTGAACTTCACAACCCATGATCATGGCTTTAAGGATGAGATAATGAGTCATTAACGATAGCCTCTATTTCCATTTTTCTCCCTAAAGGCATTTGCCAATAGTTCTTGTATCCCCAAATTGTGAAATTAGAAAACAAGTTTTTAAGAAAATAGATAACTTGCCTAGGCTCACAGAGAACAAAATGTAGAATCATGCTGTGACAAATAGTCCATAGTCTATGATATCATGATGTAGTCAATCAGATTAGGGACATTTAATATAGCAAGAAACCAGTCAGCTGCATTGAGTCAATTCTCAAGGGATCCACTAAACTCAGATGAATCAGAGCAGTATGGCTGCTAATCTTGTGCTCATCCCAATTATGTGTGAATAGCTTGAGTCTGCAGATTTGGGCTGAGAAAAACCTAATTGTGGTCTGTCGTTAAATATTTAACACACAAACCGATCAGCACATTTCAGAATGGGCTTCTGTTATATTAGCTGAACAGAAAACTTTACCAGGAGTTTCCTGGTCCCTCTCAGACACAAGTTTAAAGAGACTGCCATTTTTGAGTTTTGTTTTGCTTTTGATCCCTCAATGGGAAGCTTGACAGAAAGAATTTACAAAGATTCAGTTTGTTTCTGCAGTGTATTTTATCTGTGGGGGTATGACTGAGCCAGTCAAAGGGAAACAAAGCTCTAAGTGTTTTGCTTTGGTCAAACACTTGTTACCCATGTTTTTTAGTGTGGACTTCAAGTGTCTTTGAATTAATCTTCATTATGATGATTAAAGATGCTTTTCCTGATTGAGATGAATATCTGTGGATGCAGCAGTGTGTGGTGGGAAGCTTTCTTATCAACAAGGTTAATATGATTTTTTTAAAAATCATTTCATGGGAGATAAGCAGCCAGAGCTTAGCTTTACTGAGTGTAGGAAGGACTTTAGCAGCACTTAGCAAAGAGCACCTCAGGCACATGGGACACTTGAAAAAAAATATATATATATCATTCAGTCATTAAGCACCCAATTTTCACACAATTTTTCATGCAAAACTTTTACTTGTGAACTGTCTCAAGTCCTGAATAAAATTAAATTTGTCCTGGATCTGCAGTTGGTGTTTTTGACTACTTAGAGGCTAATGATATTGATATAAGAAAAACAAAATCAATTAGAGATTTCCAAGAAAGACACATGGCAAATCTCACAAAGGAAAAATGTAAAAGTGCCTTTGAAGACAAATTTGCTGCAAAATGTTTCATTTTATCAATATTGTATCAACTGTATTTTAAATAGGAAAAAAAACCCTGATATATGTTAGTTTTAGTGAAAAGGGGCCATGTTTTCAATTTTCCAAACAGTCTTGTGTTACAATTCTGTAGAAAGAAATCAATCTTTCAGTTTCCATATCTAGTTTTTTTTCGAATTTATCAGCAATAGAATATGAAAGAGGCAGAGAACAGTGATTCTGGGAGAAAAATAGCATTTTGTTGAGCACCTGTTTTAAACCAAGATCATGATAAATATTTTCATACAATTATTATTCCAGTTAATCTGATGAAGGGTCTGAGTCCCATTGAAATAAATAACCTCATGAATTTTCTAGTTATATAGATTAATGGAGCCAGGATTTCTCTAGAACCGGTGCTTGAGTTAACAGTCACTATAGAAGAATTCAATGAAGTTCAATTTCTAGAGCTACAGTTTTATTTTTGCCTAATTCAACTTAAACCTGCATTTATTGGCCATATACTTACTATGTTCAAAGTGCTATGTCCTCACAGTTTACAATTGAGTAGATGATTATTATGGATACAATTTGTGCATGCATATGTAATACATAAGGAAACACCTTCTGTCCCCCACCCTACAAAATCTGAATTAGGTGCATCTTTAAAATGCTCCACAGCACCCATACAAGTCAGCATAGTTTCGGTTATTCTATAGTTGCAAATGACTCTATGATCTCAGTGGTTTAACACACTAAAAGATTATTTCTTGCTCATGCTAAATATTTATCATGTTTTTAATAATAGTCCTGTTTTGCATTGTCCTCATTTTAAGACCCAGCCTTCCATATCCTCAGGAGTGGTTTTCAGTTATTATTGGAAGGAAAAAATATGTATAACATGCTAACTTACATACTGGCTCCTAAAGCTTTTGTCCAGAAGTGATCCATGTAACCTTCACTCCATATCACTTGTCAGAATAAGTCCCATAGTCACAATTCACCTTAAGGAGGCAGGATATGTAATCTATGATGTGCTTGTGGCAATATTGACCACCACAGTATTCTGTTTTTCCCCTGGTATAGGACTTGCATGCTTTACTGCAATTGTTATTTAGTAGAAATTCCATGATAGATTTTTTATGGTGTCTTTAGCACCTACCATGGTGCCTGCCATATCTATGACTTGCTGAATGAATGATATTATTTGTTCATTTGCAAATAAACAATAATTAGATCTGTAGAGTCTATGGTCAATTGGGCAATTTAGAAAAAAAAAAAACTTTCAGTCTCTGGCTTAAAATCTAAGAGAAAAAATAAAAGATGTTGGCCAATTCCTACATATATTGCCACAAGGGTACTTCAGCAAAAGATAGACTGATGCTATATAGAGCTTAACTCTAACCTTGGAAAATGATTAGAAGTTCTCCACCCATCTTTCATGAAATGATGGCTTATTTTTCCTGCTTGTCTAACTGTGGTGAACCAATCACATACAAACAGCCCATCCAAGAGATGATTTCATCAATTACAGGGCGCTCCAACAACATTCTATCTCAGAAAGCTTCAGAGCTTCTTCAAATGTGATTTCTTTTTCCTTTTCACCCAGAGATGAACCTAGATCAGTATAGTCCATATCAGAGCTTTAACCTGACATAAAACCATTTGCTATCTTATCCTACAAAAGAATCCCATTGTTGTGTGGATTTTGGGACTTCATTAATCATTTTATAAATCTCAATTTCTGGAGGGATACGTATTAGTACTACACAATTCTTTGATACCTCTAGAAACTTTTTAAAAATGGCACATTTACCTCAGATAATGCTAAGCTTTAATAATTTAATAAAAAAGGACAATTATATTAATAGTCTCACAGACCTAGCTCTTTTATCAGAAGCTCTGATTAGAAGTTATAAATGTGGCTAAGTAAAATAATATTTAAATATTTAAAATAATATTTAAGTGAATTCCTACAAATTTCAGATTGTTTGGAGGACAAATGTTTTCCAAGACTCGGGTTCGAACTTATTTGTTCCATGATAGATACATCAAGCTACACAGAGGCAACTTTTGATGTATTTACAGGGATGAGGAGGCTCCTTCTGAAGTGCTCTCCCTTGCTAACCCTCCTAGCTGAGTGGCCATGTGACCCAATGCTCTTGATCATAGATAATTGAAAGAGAGTGAAAGAAAGAGAAAGAGAAACAGAAGGAGAAGAAGAAGAAAAGAGAAGATAGGGAGAATAGGGGAGAGGAGAAAAGAAAAGGGAAGGAGAGGAGGAGAGGCAATGCCTGAGTTCTGGAGCTGCCTAGTTCCAAACATCCCCTCAACTAGGATTCTTTAGTCTTTCACAATTGTCCTTTCTATAAACCCTTTATTTTCTGAGGTAGCCTGAGTAAGACTCTTCTTTGCCATGAAAAGTGGCTTTATTAGAATAAGCACTTATTAAAATGAACTCTCTTAGAACATCTGAAACAGAATAGATGTTCCCTAAACTTTTAGGAAACACATCTTGTAGACAGTTGCTTCTGGACTAGAATTTTGTGTTCTTGCCTTCTGGCATGCCCCTCTGCTCTATAACACTAATTTTGTCCCCCATAAAACACTGAAGATAGTTATGAACTGCCCCTTCTTTAGCCAAGGCCTCTATACTCACACACACACACAAATATTAAATAAAAATAAAAGTAAGAACATTAACACACTTTTTATTTCCAACCTTTCTTTGGTTTAACCTTTGTTTGGCATCAAATGAGCATGGCCTCATATGGTTTCAACTGCATGCCTGCAGGACTTCATTTTCCTTCTGCAATTTGGCTTTTTTTTAATTAGTAAAATTTTAGCTTTTAATCACTTGAAAATATGCAAGAACATCAATGATATCTAACATATGAGGTGCTTATTATGTGCTAGATACTGTGCTCCCAGCACCCACAATGGGGGAAATGGGATTGAGCCATCAGTGCAGCTACTAAATGCTGAGCTTGGGTTAGAACCCAGACAGTCTGTTTCCAGAGTCAACTTTGGTACACCAAGCAACTCTGATTATCAGTATATTTGACCATGCTTAATTCTGAGTGTCTTTAGAGAACGTTAGGGCTCAAACGTTCATTGGAGTGATGTTTATTGCATGTATTTAACTCTTTATACACTCCTTTGAGGACACGAAACATTTTTTATTCTCTGAAGAGTAAACATCACTTTTCATTTTCTTTCTATATTAAGTATAGGCTTTTCATAGGTTCCTTACAGAATATGAATCCCGATCCTCAAGATAACACAAGCTCAACCACTGTTAATAGAAAAAATGTATTTTTCTCCTTCCATATTCAAATCACCTTTGCAGATGCTACAATTTTGTCTCATTAAACCCCTACTTTGGTGCCCCAGATGAGGAATTAATTGAATGCACTGAACTTGGAGAGGAAGTTGGATGGATATACTTATCAGTTGGCCATGCACTTGCCTTCACAATTGACCTCCTCTTGATAAACGCTTACAGTAACCTGTCTTTTTTTTAAATTTGGATCAAATTTTTATTCTGTTCTATTGGTAAATAATATGGTACCCATTCATAATATGGATCAAATGCAAAGACTAGTAATAGGAAACATTTAAAGCCATCACTTCTACCTCTCCGTGTCAGAGTGGAACAGAAAGTGAAGGTTAATTACTTGAGTAACTGGCTACTCAAAGGAAATGCCAAATAATTCTTCCTTCACTCTGAAACTACTAATGCAAGGCTAAGGCCTTCATAACTCATTAAGCCTAAGTAGCTGGCAATTTACAAGACATTGAGAGTAAACTTGAATGCTCTCTGTAGTGCTCAAACTGTACTCTGCCTCTCTGGGTTATTCGAAGGGCAAAAGAAACTTCGGTATTTAAGTTTTAGTCTTTGTCTAATCATTTCATTTGAAGGAATTTCTTATTAGTCTTTCAAAAATATATCTGCTTGCTTACATCTCATTTTAGTATTGGAGGACAATGAAACAAACCTCAGCCCTGGATTTCATGCATCTGCTCAAAGCATATTTGTTGAGGGCTGCAGTGGTGGCACATACAGGGGTCAAGTGCATAAGCTCTGACATGAGAAAACTAGTGAGATGCCACCACCCTGAGACTGAGATCCATGGATCACATTCTCTATGTCTCAGTCTCCTAACTTACAAAATGTGCATAATAATAGGAACTATTTAGGGTAGTTTTGAGTTAATTATTATACAATTATTATAAGTAATTTGTGCAAGTCTTATACCCAGCAAGTGGGAGGACAGAATTCAAACTCAGCTCTCATTGTAAAGACAGTGTTCCTGGTCACCATGTGTGGTAGTTAGATTCAGTTGTCAACTTGGCCAGGTGAAGGCACCTAGTTCTGTTGCTGCAGACATGAGCCAATGGTACGTGAACCTCATCTGTTGCTGATTACATCTGCAGTCAGCTAGGAGGTGTGCCTGCTGCAGTGAATGATGTTTGACTTAACTGTCTGGTGCTTAAATGAGAGAGCGCAATGTAGTGCAGCCCAAGCAGTTCAGCATACCTCATCTCAGCACTCGCAGCTCAGCCCAGGCCTTTGGAGATGCAGAAAGAAATCACCCTGGGGAAAGTTGTTGGAACCCAGAGGCCTGGAGAGAAGGCCAGCAGAGATCACCCTGTGCCTTCCCATGTAAGAAAGAACCTCAGTTGAAAGTTAGCTGCCTTTCCTCTGAAGAACTATGAAATAAATCCCCTTTGATTAAAATCCAATCCATCTCTGGTGTGTTGCATTCCAGCAGCTAGCAAATTAGAACACCAGGTTGTGTCTCCCAGGTTGCCTCTGAAGAATTGCACTTGAAAAAGTTACATGTGTATGAATACACATATATATATATATATATATTAACATATGGTATATAAGGTTTTCTTTATTTATACACCATTTTAATCTAACTAGCTACTTTTTGAGGGATCAGAAAGATGAGATCCTCCTTGTCTTGGATTGAGTATTAAGAACATAGACTTAACTGGTACTATTTTGTTGTTGTTGTTGCTTTGTTTTTTTAGTTTTTTGTTAATGTGTAAGTGAGAATGCATTAAGAGAGATTTGGAAATAGAGGGTGTGATGATCAATTTCATGTATCTACTTAGCTAGGTTATGGTGTCCACTTGTTTGGTCAAGCAAGCACTGGCCTGATTGTATTGTGAGGGTATTTTGTACCCTCTAATACTAATGGATTAGTATCCATGGTCATTTGATTGCATCTAAGGCACCTTAGGCACCTGCAGTAAACAAAGGAGACTGCCTTCAGCAATGAGGAGAATCTCCTCATCCCATCAGTGTGGGGTCTAAAAGCAGAATTGAGGAATTCACCAGTCGGAAAGAAGAATTTCTATCTCTACTTCTGCCAGTCAGCTTCTTCTGAGGAATTCAACATCATCTTTTCAAGTTTCCAACCTGTGGCCTGCCTGATAGACTTTGGATTTGCCAATTCCCATGGTTGTTCAAGCCAATCCTACAATAAATCTTTTGGTTTATTGGTTGGTTGGTTCTGTTTGGTTTTGTTTCTCTAGAGAACCTTGACTAATACAGATGTTGACTATGGTATGTTGAATTATGTACAACTTAGACATGTTCTTAAGCTCATCCTCAGTCCTATGTGCATGGACCCATTGTAAATAGGATCTCTGGAAGATATTTCTAGCTAAGGTGTGGCCCAAACTGAATGAGACTGAATCTTAAATTACATTATTGGGGCTTTTAGAAAGAAACTGGGAGCCAGAGTTGAAAGAAAGCCACAGAGAGGAGGAGAAAGCAGGAAGTAAGCAGGAACCCAGAAGAAAATGGCTAGGACTGGAAAGCCAAGGAATCTAAGGCTTGCCCGCCAGCAAGAAGGCTATTGACCCTGGGAGGAAGCAAGTCTAGCCAGTGCCTTGATTTGTATATGTAGCCTCTGAAACCTTGAGCCAATAAATTCCTGTGTTTATTCCAATCCATTATATGGTACTGGTCATAGCAGACTGGTACACTGAGATGAAACTCCTTCTTCAAATTTAGAGGCATGCAACTAGATATAACCGACTGTGACTTATCTAGTAAACTTTTGATCCATTGACGCTGTTTATCAAAATGTACTCAATAATGAAATTTGGTTTATCTTAATTCTTTGACAGCTCCTTTTCCCTTGAAGGACAATAAGTTGTGACAGGAAAGCATGTCTCCAATGACAGTTGCATCCAGGTTTCAACCCCTGTACTCTCACCAACTAGTTATGTTAATATTGGTAAGTTATTAAACCTCTTTATGCTCTAGTTTCCTTAGCTTCTAAAACAGAGTGAAGAAATCTACTTTATAAAGTTGTTATAAGTTCTAGCAAATAATGCAAATGAAGCACTTAGCACTATACCTGGTACATGATATTCATTTGAAAAGTGCAAATCAACATTTTTTAACCTCAAATTTCTGTTTCACTCTATGTAACATGTAGATAATAATATCTACTTTCCAGTTTGTGTGTGTGTGTGTGTGTGTGTGAGATGACTGAATAAAAATTGTATTGTAAAGAGCCTAACACCTAATAGGATCTCAATGAATATTGGAACCTCTCTCGTTTTTTTTTTATAAATTTACCTTGGAACCTCATTCTGATCATCTTTATCTCCCTTTCTTTATTGGTACATCTATCTTTTTATTGTCCCTAACAATATGCTTGGCTTGAATGCAACTTGCAATTTCCAAGTTTTAATGTAGATAGCAAAGGAAGAGAAAAGCTCAAGCAAAATATAGCCTCAACAGGATAAGAATAAGTTGCTTCTCAGGTAAAGAGATGACGAACTTAAAATGTAGGTTCCTTTTCAATATTTCAGGAAAACACTTTACATGCAATTCTGGGAATGTAGCCAAAATGTGAAAGCAAAGAGTTATATCCTACAGATATTATGAGAGGGTAAGAGGAGTCACAGATATCCAATTACTTCTATAATAAAAGTACAATATCCCATACCTTTCTAGTCCCATCTTTGTTTTAGAAAGAAAGGCAAAAGGTTGAGGTTATGGAGTAAATCTTTAAAGCTTATTTGAAAAGCTTATATCTTTTCTCTCATTCTCTTTTATTTTATAATGCAAGCTTAAGCTTAAATGCAAGGAGAGCCCTGCTACAAAGCAGTATTTTTAGGAAGTTCTCTGGAAGCAGGTTTAATATTGTATATCAATTCTTTCAATAATTTTTGAACACCTACTAAGTACTGTGGTATATGCTGAGGATTCAATGAAGGAATTGGAGGAAACTGCCTACATGCTCACACACTCAAGTTACCATTATACCTGCATCTGTACCCAAACACTCTTCTTTCCTTCTGTTACAGTAAAAGAACTCTCCCATCTCCTATCCATGGCTAATTCTCTCTCTTGTATAGTACATTCCATCCTCTTTCTTCTGTGAAAGGAATTTACTCCTACAATTGTCTCCCTCCCTCCTACATCATTAGTTTTCTCCCCTTTCCATAAGCATGCTTATTGTTTAAACTAGTGCGATCCCACTTACAAAATGCATCCTTTGTCCCCTCATCATTCTCCAATTACAACCCCATTTCTTTAATCTACCTTCCAGTAAAATTCCTTGAAACACTTATATCTACTTCCTTCCTTTCCTCCCAAGTTCTTTGAACCTCCTCTAATCAAGTATTCATTCCCACTATTCTTCAAAAGAGGTCATATCAAGGTTATCTGACACCTCCATATTGACAAAACTCATTTTTAGTTCTTATGTTACCGCTTCTATCAGCAAATATTAGATCCTTGATTTCTAGGACCCCACAGTCTCCTGGTTTTCCTACTTCCTCAGAGGTGAATACCTCTCAGTCTTCTCTGATGGTTCAACTTCATCCTTATAAGCACTAAATGATGGCATACCTTGGAAATGCATCCTCAGATGTTTATTTTGTTTTCCTTCTTCCTAAGTGTATCCACCCACTCCAGTGCTTTTAAATGCTAACTAAAGTCTTCAAATTTCTTCCCTGAACTCTGTCATAATATAGCCAACTTCTTGGCATTTCCACACTTCAAACTTCACCTATTCCAACTTCTTCATGCTCCTCATGTCTACCTTCCAAACTCTTTTCTCTCCTAGTACTTTCTGTCTTGTTTAATGCAATTCTAACCTTTGAACTACTTATGCGAAAATTAAGAATCATCTTTTTATTCTTTTTGTCCTGCTATGCCCCTGATCAATCCATCAGCAAATCTACTCATCTCTCCTTTCAGTATATCCAAGATGTGACGTCTATGCATCGTATTTACAGCCACCACTGTATTCTACAGCATCATAATCTTTCACTTAAATTACTGCATTCATCTGTCAACTGTCTCCTTTGACCAATGACTTCCAGGTTATTCTCCATAAAACAGGCAAAAATGGTCCTTTTAAAACATGTCAGATCCTGTCCCACTGTGCTGAAAACTCTCCAATATTTCTCCCAGTTTCCCAGGATGAATTAAGGGCTTCGCCATAGCCTCCATGGGGCTCCTACTGCCTTGAATAGCATCTCTTCCATCTTGTCTGCTCCATTCTAAGCCCAAGGCTTGAATGCTCTTCTGTGAACATGCCACACACATGCCAGCCTCATAATCTTTATACTAATAAGTCCTTCTACCTGGAATGCCCTTCTTCTAATTACCAATGTGGGTTAACTTACCTAGAAGACTTCCCTGAATACTTATGATAAAATAGAGTCCATCTCACTAACTTTTTCATGATTTCACCCCTGAACACTCCTTTTTCCCTCAGATTACCACATTCTTCATAGTATCACCACCTGCCATTTTTTGTTGTCTATTTCCCACTGCTAGGATGTCAGTTCACTGCTGTATCCCAGTGCCTAGAACAGAGGCTCACACCTAGTAGTGGTCAGTAAATATTTCTTAATGCTGAATAATGTTGTCCTTGCAGAACTTATGTTACAGCGGTGACTACAGGCAAAGTGAAGTAAACAAAGAAAGCAATAAAACAGTCTACAAATTTTGAGAAGTCATTTTCATAAGTACCTTAAAAGCAATGCAGAAAGGCAATGAGTTGGAGAATAACAGGGAGATTTAATTTAGATAGGTTGGCTTGGGAGGCTTTTCTGACGAGGTGATATTTCATGGTCTTGGCATACCTGAGTTAAAGGGAGAGCACTCTATTGCCTGCAGGGGATGGAAAGCATGGTAATTACAAACATCACCTTCATTGGATCAACAGCCTTCTCACAGCACTTGTGCACACACCTTTTAGGGAAAATATTGCATAGAAGCCAAAGAGTAAAGGACACGTTTTCAGTCAGCCAGTGGGTAGTAGAAAGAAAGAAAATTCTGCCTTGAACAGATAACATGCCTGGTTTCAGTGCAGAGAGATGACTGCAAGCCTGACAGGAAAATTCGAGCTCAGGATACAAAGCAAGTATGAATTAAGGCTGATCTGAGGGTAACTGGAGGCATGCTACATGTTTTCAATCTCTTTTAAAAGGTGACTTTATCTGAAATTAATGTAAGAAGTAGAATTGAAATCCTCATTCCCACTATGTGGTTCCCAACCCCATCTGACATCAGATGATTAGGAATTAATTTGCTAAAAAATATCCAATATCATTGACATTATTGATAGTAGCCTCCATTTACTGAGCACCTATTATGGGACCCTAATGAGCTTTAAATATGGTTCCTCATTCAGTTATTAGAATAATTGTGTAAGAGAATGCATTTAAGATACTTAGCACAGTGTACCACATGTACTGAGTACATATTAGAGCATAAATTTAATAGCAATAATGATAATATCAGCTATCATTTCTGTATTATCAGCCCCATATTACAAAGGGGAAACCTGAGGTTCAAAAATTATTACAGAATAGGCCCAAGTTCACATGTTTTAATGTGGCAGATCTGGGAATCAAAGTCAAGTTGGTCTGATTTTTCTTATGTATTCCTGTACTATCGTTCTTCTCTTCGTATACAGGTTTTGTTTCTCTACTCTCTTTCCTTTCCTCCCCTGGTGATTTTAGTATAACTGATACAAAATAACCTAAACAAGGCTCGTTTTTTCAAGAATTTGTTAACTGGTATACTATCTTAAGTCAATCAGGCTAACATTTTTCCTTTCTTCTTCCTTCATCCTTTCTGTTTTGCTTGTTTGCATTCTTGCCCTTCACCTTTTTCCAGTTGCCCATATCCATACCACCACTTTTTTTTAACCAGCACTTTAAAAAAAAAAAACCTTAAAAATTGTATAATATAACCTATATACAAAGTAAAGAAAGAAAAAAGCAATAGTTTTCAAAGCACTCTTCAACAAGTAGTTACAGGACAGATCCAGAATTTGTCATAGACTACCATACCATCCTCTCAGATATTTCCTTCTAGCTGCTCTAGAATATAGAAGGCTATAAGGAATAAATATTTATCATCACAATTGACTTTTGTTTTCTTTTTTGTGAAAGATTAACATATATACAAAAAAGCGATACATTTCAAAGCACGGCATGACGATTAGTTGTAGAACAGATTTCAGACTTTGGTATGGGCTACAATTCCATGATTTTAGGTTTTTACTTCTAGCTGCTCTAAGATACTGAAGGCTAAAAGAGATATCAGTTTCATGATTCAGCAATCATATATATTTGTTTATTAAACTCTACCTTCTCTATATAACTCCACCATAATCTTTACTCTTTCTATCCATCTCTTTATGGGTATCTGGGCTATGCCTGTTCTAACTTTTCACATTGGAAGGGGCTGTCGATAATATGGAATAGGGAGATGGATCTAACTGATGTTCTGGTGAGGCTGGCCCCTCTAGGTTTCAAGACTCATTTAGTCCAGGGACCCATCTGGAGGTGTAGTTTCTGGAAAGTTACCCTAGCACATGGAACCTTTGTAGAGTCTTGTATATTGCTCTAGGTGCTCTTTAGGATTGGCTAGAATGGTTTTGGTTGGGGTTTACCTAATGCTAGGTAACAATGTCTAACTGTAGTTTGTGTAAAAGTGACCTCCAGAGTAGCTTCTCGACTCTATTTGAATTTTCTCAGCCACAGATACTTTGTTTGTCAGACTTCTTTCTCCTCTTTTGGTCAAGATGGAATTGTTGATCCCACAGTGCCAGGGCTGGACTCATCCCTGGGAGTCATTTTCCACACAACCAGGGAGACTTTCACCCCTGGATGTTATGTCCCACTTAGGGGGGAGGACAATGATTTCACTTTCAGAGTTAAACTTAGAGAGAGTGAAGTCACATCTGAGCAACAAAAGAGGTCCTCCAGAAGTAACACAGGCATACCTATAGGTAGGCTAAGATTCTCTGCTTCCTACATAAGCTTCACAAGAGTAAGCCTCAAGATTAAGGGCATGTCCTATTGATTTGGGTGTCCCTAATGTTTGACACCATATCAGGGGATTCCCTGATGGTAAAGTTTATTAGTTCCATATTTATTCACCTTCTCTCAAGGGACTTTGCCAATACTTTTTGACTATCTGCTCACTATGACTGTCTGCTCACTAGGATATATCCAGGCATTACATTAAATTACACAGCATTAAAAGCCCTCGTTCTTATTCTGGGCTCCTTGTGTTTCAGTTGTTCAAATGAGCTATCCAGACAGGTTGAGTTAGATTACATACTATATAAAATTTAGGTTCCAGACAAAATAAACCTTTCTTCCCTTAGTCTCAAATAGCAGGTACAGTTCTAAAACATAGACAATATCTTCCTTCCCCTGTGTTCTGAGTTACTTTAATCCAACCTGATCAGCTTTGTTCTTATCTCTAAATACCAGGTTATACATACATAAAACAGCCTTTCAAAATTCAGAAATAATTATTACCACTCTGGACTAAATATGTCTGCTATAATTGCAATCTAGGGCCCTGTTTTCTTATCAGCATTTTCTAAAGGAGACCATACAATAATTGTTCTTTCATTCCTGGCTTATTTTGCCTCACCAAATGTCCCACAGGTTTCTTCACATTATTGCTTGCCTCATGACTTTGTTCCTTTTTGTAGCCGCACAATATTCAGTCGTAAGTATACACTATTGTTCACCAATCTATTTCTCTGTCAGTGCATCCTTCAGCCACCTGCATTCATTAGGCATCATGAATAATGCCCAAAGTCTGTAGTCCATCAACACTCTCAATTTTAGATAATTTCATTGTTCCCAAGAAAAAGATAACTATTAAACATACCATCACCCAATAGGAAATCTAAACCTCTCCTTAACCTTGCCCCTCCCCCCATCATTTACCCCTGCCGTTGCTATGGTACTGCTGATGTTTTCCTATTAAACAGAGCCCATAGCATGCAATAGCAGTTTCTCCCCATACCCTGGATTTAAACACATTTTGTAAATGACTCATACCTTTGAAGTAGTTCTTGCAAGAAATTATTTATGTTTCTAGTGTTCATCAGTGGGACACATAGGTCTACACAACCCCTTTCGATCTTGTTCATTTTCAATATGGTAATATTACTTGTAGAACTACTAGAGAACCACCTTCACTTCTATCTATTTCCTTACATTGGAGTACAACCTCATTACCTCACTGTTCACCCATCTCTAGCTTCTATGTATCTCTAAGACCTCTATATTCTGCATTATAAGCCTCTGATTTTACCATTACTATGCATACAACCACTTTTATTGCACATTTCAGAAATTATTTTTCTAGCACCCTACACAATAGCTAATCTTCTTCCTTCCACAAAGCAGTGCTTTTTCAGCTGACACTACCGTCTTGCAACTTGTTTCCTCCTTGGTCATGGTGCATGTATGCCAATCTCTACTGGCAGCTTTTTCAGAAACCATTTTGTGACAACCTCCTCCTGATGCATGTAGAGCCTCAGGGAGTTGCCCTGAATTTTCCCCCACTACCTCCTCTACTCCTGGGGTTTGCCAAAGTTTTCTTCAGACCAGCTGAGTCTCCAATCTTCAGAAAACTACTCAATGACTACAGACAGATCTTCATCCCTCATGGACACCATCTTTTCTGAACCATCCCCAAGCAGAACCATGTGGAGAAATTAGGCTGTGAATGCCAATAAGAAATCTGCTTGGTGTTTCAAAGTTGTAATTGCAGCTATAAGAGGCAAACACAAAGTTTTGAGAAATATAGTCTTTAGTAGAGTTTTATTTTTTATGACAAAAAAATAGAACATGTCTTTCTTCTTCTCTTTGCTAATATGAAAAGGCAGAGTGCATATCAGCTTCAAACCAAATTTAAATAAAGTCCATAGTGTAATTGGCCGACTCTTAATTTTTCCCAGTCTACTCAGTCTCAGGGTATAGGGCAGCTGATGATAGCTTTGGAGTCTGTTCTAGTTTGCTAGCTGCCAGAATGTGATATACCAGAATTAGAATGGCTTTTTAAAAAGGGGAATTTAATAAGTTGTTAGCTCACAGTTTTAAAGCCTAGAAAATGTCCCAATGAAAACAAGTCTATAGAAATGGCCATCTTAAGGCATCCAGGAAAATATACCTTGGTTCAAGGAGGCAATGGCATTCTGTGTTTCTCTCTCAGCTGGAAGGGAATGTGGCAAAGTCTACTAGCTTTCTCTTCTGGCTTCTTGTTTCATGAAGCCCCCCTGGGGCATTTTCCTTCTTCCTCTCCGAAGGTCTTTGGGTGGTGGACTCTCTGCTTTGTGGTTTTGTGGCATCCTGTCATCCTTCTCTGCTCTCTAGCAGAATCCCCAAAGGTCGCTGGCTGGTGGACTCTGTGGTTCTCTCAGCCTTAACCTTGTGACTCTGCTCGGCTCTGCTGTGGCTTTCTCATCATTTTCAAAGGGCATTCTCTCCAAAAAATGTCTCTTCTTTTATAGGATCCCAGGAAACGAATCACGACCCACCTGGGATGGAAGGAGACACATCTCTACCTAATTAAGTTTAATACCCACACTTGATTGAGTTACAGCTCCTTGGAGATAATCTGATCAAAATTTCCAATTTGCAGTGCTGGATAGAGATGAAAAGAAATGGCTGTCTTTACAAAATGGGATTGGGATTAAAACATGGCTTTTCTAGTGTACAGAATCCTTTCAAACCAGCACAGAGTCAAACAGACATGGGCCTGAATCCCAGCTCTGTCATAAACTAACTGTGTTATCTTTAGAAGCTACTTAAATTCTTTATACAGATTTTTTTTCATCTACAAAATGAGGAGAGTAATTTCTACTTTGAATGCTATCATAGGGACTAATTGAGGCATTAAATTTGTAGTGGATATGAACCTAGGCCTATAAATCAGGGGTGGAAGAAAACAACTTCTCTTCATTTTCCTTAACTTACTGTAATTTATGACTCTGAAGTCTTCTATTGAATTGACAGAGATAAAGAGACCAAAATTCAATTTAATTCCTGCTTGAAATTTTATTCACACTTTCTTTTGGGTGCCTTCATCATTGAAAGCCCTGGGATGGGTTTTCTCTGCTTTCAAGATCCATAGAATTTTCTCTCTCCCCCTGTGCTTCTTCCTTAAGTCAAAGAGAATTTTTCTAACAAAGATATGAGGAGAATTCTGCTTCTATTTGATAGTTAATCTGTAGAACTTATCCCCTTTCCTCCATGTTTCTCTCAGGAGCATTCAGTATTATTTCTTCATTAGGTATGGAAAATGAATCACCCTTCCACAAACTCCTCTGAAGAAAGTAAGCATAAATCCTGTTTTCAGCCTTGAATGAAGGTCTGGATGAGTAGGCATTAAAAGGAAAAAATCCAGGGAATGAAAGCACATATATTACAAATTTCTATCCTGCTTCATTTATATAAACACTATCACAATGCCTGACCTCCAGCAGATACTCCAGAAGTTGGAATTACTACTGACATATAAAAACTGATTGTCTAATATTGGTCTTTTCCCCATAGAAACTGAATTCTCCTGAATCTCTCTTGTGAAATGTCATTTTGAGATGCAATCATTTTGAGAGGGCTGGGTGGAGTCAGAAGGGAAGTATAGACTCTGGAACTGTATGAACTTAGCTGGTCCAGGATAATAGAGGGTAGAGAGATCAAATCCAGCATTTAGGTCTCCTTAGTACCATGGAGTCCAACGACCCACAGGACACATACAATATTTCAGTATCTGTTAAAGTCAAGATCCTTTTCCAGGAGAAATATAAGCTGCCCCTATGATCATGTGTTAGCATATTTTTGCCTGTTAAATTTAATTAGTTTGTGCAAGAGGGTTAATGAGGTTGGCATTTGCTTGTGTGGATAGGCTAAGGATGGGTGGCAAAAGGATAAGGAGATGAAGTCTAGAAGAATCTACATGCTGTAAGAACCAGACTGATAAATATTATTGCAGAAAGAAATAGCTGGAGTCCTGCAGAGCACAGAAAACATGACTGTCTCTTTAGAAGAGTAGTAACTACTATTTATTTTAGTACTTTTCAATTCATATTTGTGTAAAATTTATACACTTCATCTTTCTGTTTGAGCTTTACAACATTGGTCTAAAATTATGAATGTGATTCTTCAAATTTCTACTTTTTATATGAAAATATTGACGTTCATAGAAGTACAGGGATGAACTCAAGCTCAAAGGACTAAGAAGCAGTGCAGAATGCAATAGAACGGTGCTTTATTATTATTATTATTATTATTATGCTGCATGGTCTCCTGAAATTCATGGTAAAGATCCTCTGTGTCTAGTTACTGATCTGCAGTGACAGCATAGATAAGGACTTCCTATGTAGCTAGGCCTAGGCAGAAGTTCTCCTTATAAGGGACTTCAGAGTTGCTGTTACAGGTCAATAATGATTGCTCGAAGGAATTTTTAAAATTCAGGTAAAAATCTTTATTTTATTCTTTGAGGTTGTTTGATATTTGGATCAATTTGTGTGTTGAGCACAACTGTCTGTTTTTACAGTGGGATCACTTTTCCATGCAATACTAATAACTTAACCTTATTATATCTTGTTATTAATATCTTCTTTTTTGTACAAATTTGTAAATGAGAATCAGGACCCATGAAGAAAGAAAAATTCTTTTCAAATCTAGCCTTTCCATAAAAACACTTCAATGTTTTTATCAGAGGAAACTTCCTCAATATGATAAAGGGCATATATGTAAAACCTACAGCTAGCATCATGCTCAATGGTGAGAATTTGAAAGCCTTCCCCCTAAGTTCAGGAATGAGACAAGGATACCCACTGTCACCACAATTATTTAGCATTGCGCTAGAAGTTCCAGTTAGAGCAATTAGGCAAGAAAAAAATTAAAAGCATCCAAATCAGAAAGGAAGTATTAAAATATTCATTATTTGCAGATTACATGATTCTGTATTTAGAAAGTCCTGAAAAATCTACAACAAAACTACTTGAGCTAATTTACAAATTTAGCAAAGTGGCAGGTTATAAGATTAATGTGCAAAAATTAGTATGTTTCTATACACTAGCAATGACCTGACTGAAGAGACAATTAATTTAAAAATTCTATTTACAATAGCAACTAAAAGAATAAAGTATCTAGGCATAAACTTAACCATGGATGTAAAGGACCTGTGCACAGAGAACTACAAAACTTTGCTAAAAGAAATAAAAGAAGACCTAAATAGTTGGAAAGACACTCTGTGTTCACGTACAGGAAGGCTAAATGTCCTGAAAATGTCAATTCTACCCAAATTGGTCTATAGATTTCAATGCCAATTGAAATTCCAACAACCTACTTTATAAACTTGGAAAAGCTAATTACCAAATTTATTTGGAGGAAAAAGAGGCTGTAAATTGTCAAATGTCCTAATAAAGAAGAAAAAAATGGGACTTTTGTTCCCTAACTTTACATTTCCTGACTTTAAAGCTTATTATAAAGCCACAGTGGTCAAAACGGCATGGTATTGGCACAAAGACAGACATATTGATCAGTGGAATAGAACTGAGCATTTGGAAATATACCCCCGAATCTGTGGTCAATTGATTTTCAACAAGGCCTCCAAATCCACTGAACTGGGGCAAAAATAATCTCTTCCATATATGAGTCTAGAAGAACTGGATATCTACAGTCAAAGAAATTAAAGAAGACCCTGATCTCACTCTATACAAAAATTAACTCAAAATAGATCAGAGCAGCCAGTACCATAAAACTCCTAGAAGAAAATATATAGAAACATATTCAAGACCTCCTATTACCTACCTAATAGGAGGTAGCTTCTTAGACCTTACATCCAAAGTACAAGCAATAAAATAAAAATAGATAAATGGGAGCTCCTCAAAATCAAATGCTTCTGCACTTCAAAAGATTTTGTCAAAAAGGTGAAGAGGCAGCCAACTCAATGGGAAAAAATATTTGGAAATCACATATCAGACAAAGGTTTGATATCCTGTATATATAAAGAAATCCTACAACTGAACTGATTGAAAGGGGTTGTTTAAAGTTATGTATCTCATCATTTAGCACTATAAATAAGTTCTTGCATGAACTATTTCAAAGGTACTTGTACAAAAAATTAATAATAGAGTGGTATATGGAAAAACTGCCTATTGCATGCTATGGACTGTACTTAATAGCAATACCTCACTAGTATCCCAATAATTATATGAGTAAATAATTAGGGAGTGTTCTAGTTTGCTAGCTGCCTGAATGCAATATGCCAGAAATGGAATGGCTTTTAAAAAGGGGAATTTAATAAGTTGCTAATTTACAGTCCTAAGGCTGAGAAAATGTCCCAATTGAAGCAAGTCTATAAAAATGTCCAATCAAAGGCATCCAGATAAAGATACCTCAGTTCAAGAAGGCAGATGAAATTCAGAGTTTCTCTCTCAAGTGAGAAGGCACATGGAGAACATAGGGCTTCTCATTCAGCTGGAAGGGCACATGGTGAACACGACGTCATCTGCTAGCTTTCTCCCCTGGCTTCTGGTTTCATGAAGCTCCCTGGGAGGTGTTTTCCTTCTTCATCTCCAAAGGTCACTGGCTCATGGACTCTCTGCTTCGTGGTGCTGCAGCATTCTCTGCTCTCTCCGAATCTCTTTCATTCTCCAAAATGTTTCCTCTTTTATAGGACTCCAGAAACTTACCAAGTTCCGAATGGGTAGAGACATGTCATCACCTGATATAGCTTAACAACCACTCTTGATTAAATCACATCTCCAGAGAGATGATCTAATTACAGATTTAGGGGGATAAGAGTTACGGGGTGTTTTGGTTTTTCTCTGGTGTGGGTGTGTCTATTATTTTTCTCTTTGAAGCAATAAAAAATTGTCTAAAATTGAGAGTGATGATTGTCTAATCAAGTGAGGACACTGTGAGACATTGTTTATTTTTAATAGAATATATGCTATGTGCATACATTTCAACATCTGAAGATTCAAAATAAATAAATAAAAAAGTTTTAACTTCAAAAATTTCCCCGAAACAGAAATAAGCATGGTGAGGTTATTTTAAATGAACGTGTTACTTTCCCCAATTAAATTGCTTCCTCTGACTTTGAGTCTTCTCAGTTAATATCAAGAGAAACTGGCCTTATTTTTTTATTTAATTAAATTTGTTTTATTTTATTTTTATGTTTTGCTACTTAGTTCCTTGTAAATATAATTTAATCACATATGCTGCAGAATTATTGAGATTATACATTACTATACTCTTTCTCAGTGTAGTAAATAGGTGATTTATTACCACTGAGTCCCAAAGTTAGCACAGCTCTATATCTACTGCTGAGATGCAAGGCAGGGGATGTGAAAGGTAATGCTAGCTCATCTCATAATTTTTAATAACAAAAGTTTTACTGGAAGAACCATAAAATGTAGAGGCATTTATCCAAATAACTACGGGGCACTTTTTTTTTTTCCAAAATAGTCAATGCAATGAATATTGTATGTTGCTGTGTTTATGCACTTAAACATAAAAATGATGAGAAGTTAGGCTACTTGGTTTTGTAATCGATGAAACCCTATCAGTCAATTTATAGAACCATAATTATTACTTCTTCTTCTGCTAAAGAAGGATGGTTTCCCATATTACATTATGAAGCATTTTTGCTTTCACATTTAAAAAGGTAAAATGTCTGAACTGTTTCACAAGGATAACTTCTACAATCATGAGAATCCTGATACAGAAGCAATTTGAGAGACCATTTGTCAATCTTCACTTCTTGTCTGATAGTTACCTTAAAACCTTCAGAAATGCCTTCACTATGAAACATTATTTTTGTTTTCAGCTCATATGACATTTAACTGCCAACCCATTATCCCTAGGGTGCTGTATCATTCCACTTGCTGTCATTGGTCAGGATATTGTGAATTACACACTTAATTAGTATTGGAATTACAAGTTAATATTACATGGTTAAACCCTTACAACCCTAGAATTATACACGTAATATTATTAACCCCTTGCATAGTCTGAGGACTACCTGCATCCAAATCATCTTGGGTGTTTATTAAAATACAGAGTTTCAGAACCCAGTAATTTGCATTTTAATAATTATTCCAGAAAAATCTAATGCAAATTTGGAAACCGCTAGTAAAGACTATTTGTATATGATCCCAAAGATCTATAATATATTGTAACGTATAACCTGTCACTTCACTGACACACAAATTAGAATCATGGACACTGGAAGCACGGTGTGTGTCATTAGTGGGAGAGGAAAGGAGTGTGGTATTCTTCATTTCAGAGTGTCACTGTCTCTTTACACATTAACTCTGATGGAGCTTTGCTGGACTGTATTTTATAGGTAAATCACATGCTTTCCAATTATTGCAGATTTCTCAGGACCCTCATGAATATCAAGATTCTGCTATTTGTATACACCAAAATTAAAACGACTTTAAGATTTTTGCTTTGGCTAAATTTTAATTTTTTTGCTGGTTTTCTTCTCAACAGTCTTCAGGCTTCATACAGAGATTGCAGTGGATGTGCACTATGGCTACCTACAGAAAGAGCTCATATTCCATTACTCCAAAAGCCATATTGAGTTATTATTTCATATGCAAACCAAGGACACCTTTCTATTATTTTCTAAGGCCACTTAATGTTCTTATTCAATTTACTGTCCACTGTGAGACCTGATCTTTACTTTTTTAATTGAAACTTCCCAATTATTTCTCTCCAACTGAATAGACTTATATTCTAAATCATTATTTTTATACATTCTTTGCACTTTCCAAGTTCATCCGCTCTTATTATTTCTTGCCCATGTGGCTAACCTTTCTTTTTTCTTTTGTATGATTGCTCTGTCCTTCCTGGCACTGGCAACAGTTCTAATTTAGTATGTCTTGATATTTTAACAATATCTTTCCACCCCTTCATGAAGATCATTATTAACTCCTTCAAAAAAAGGGCAGATTAATTTTTGCTTCCATTAAACCTGGTCTTTTCCAGTCATTTAACATTTTGCAAGTTACTGGAACTGTAGGTTTCTAGCTCCTCTCCCTCTCTATTATCCCTCAGAGCATACTTTTTTATTAATAGGGAACAAAATATGTTAGCTCTCCATGGTAGAACTAATTAGTTCAATTGGGCCCAGCATATTTCCTTCAGCTCACATGTTTAATCTAGACCTAAGGAAACATGTTTAACCTTGCTCTAGTTTACCTAGGTAGGAAAATTAAGGTTCATTATTATCAAAGCAATCATTTAGTGAGTTTTTTTTGAGTGTGGTAGGTGTATGTATGTAATACTTTTATTGATTCTCCATCCAAATTATTTGTTATTATCATTTTTGTCCTTTTAAGAAAAGGTGATGTCAATAAATAATAGTCCCTGGAAAACAAATATCATAATGTATTACAGGAATGCTCTGTATTAAAAAATAATTTAAAAATTATGCAGGAAATGAAAAACCACATGACTAGTTCCAAAGTCAATGGTGTGTTCTAAGAAGGAGCTGTCATCAACCTGAGTTTTGAGGACTGGGCCTGTTTCCATTTACTCTCTGTAGTCGTGATATCAGAAACGTCTACAAACAACAAATAGGTGCAGTAAGTAAAGCCCAGTGTTCAATCAAGAATAGAATTATTCTTCATTTATCCTATTCTGAGTAATTGAAAAATATAGAAAGATCTCTGTTGCCATATCATTCAAATCAACAAACTTTTATAGGGTATCTACCATGTATACAGCATTATGCTATGACAAGAATAATGACAAGCGCCATCAACCTTAAAGGTCAATTACAATATTACATTTGTTCTTAGCAATGTACATTCACACTAAAATTGTCACATTATAAATTATGAAATATTAACATTCTTTTCTCTTTATTCACTGACTATTTCAGTATTGTATCCCCCATGCCTTTAATGGTGCCTGGTACATACTGGATGTTCACTAAATACATATTAGTTGAATGAACTCATCTCAACTGTGTATTGGTTATCTATTGCTGTGTAACAAATCACCTTTAAATCCGGTTGTTTAAAACAATGATAACTTATTATAATGGTTTCAGGATCTGGGGAGAGCGAAGCTGGCAATTCCTGCTTGTAGTCTGTCACCTCTCAGTGGTTGTCATCATATGTTGTCTGGAGCTGCAGTCACCAGAAGGCTTGATTGACACTGGCGGATCCACTTTCATGGTGCTCCCACATGTGGCTGGCAAGCTGTTGCTGGAATTGGTTGGGGACCTCAGTCCCTTTCCCTATGTGCCTCTCCAAAACTTCTTTAGTTTCTTCATGGCACAGTAGTTTCCCCCAGAGTGAGCAATTCAAGAGATAAAGTGGATTCTGCAATACCCTTTATGATCCACTCACTGTCACTTTTACCATTTTGTATGAGTCACACAGGTGGCAGCCTGCATTCATCATGGCAGGAAACTATACAAGTGTGTGAATACAAGGAGGTGAGGATCTTTGGGCAGTATTGTGGAGCTTGCTACCGTAAGCTGCATCATAAGATTATGCAGACCTTAAAATTTCCACACATCAGAAAAAGGCACAAAGGGGCAATGCAGTTGGGTCAGGTTAGATATCCTCTCTCCTGGCAAAAATTCCTTGAAGACTCGGGCAATGCTGAAGTCAAAGCATAATGACAAACTATAGTGGCATAGTAGTCAACTTATGGTTGCCTTTCTCTCTGTTCCTTTCCACCCCAATTAAGGCTTTATCTGTCACTCTACCTCCTCCTCCTCCCCAAGTCTAGTCTCCCAATGCATTCAAACAAATGAATATTATTCCAAACTCTTGAATCATCCATTTCTTTCCATCTGCATCATCATCAATTAGTTTAAGCATTTACTGGACAACTGCATTAGTCTTGTAATTCGTCTCTCAGCATCAACTTTTATCTCCCTCTGGTCAATCCTTCAAGATCATTCAGAGTGAGCATTTAAAAATATAATTTCAATATCACTTCCCTACTTAAAGCCCCTCGATAATTTTAATATGAGGAACATCTTTACTAAGCCCTATGCGCTCTGAATGAAGTAGCTTCTTTCTTAATTTCCAAGATTATACTTTGCCTCTGTACCCTTCATTCTCTGTGCTCCAGCCTAGGGTCTCTCATGTAGTTCATCAAAAGGTCTCATGTCCATTCCTGCATCCAGGCCAAGCATAAGATGTTCTTTCTTATCCTTTCAATTAACAATCTTCTCTCCCTCTCTTAGCTATCAGTCAATTTGTCACCTCCTCATGGAAGTCTTTCTGATTTCTGGACTCATACAGGTCCTCCGGAAATATGCACTCAACATTTTTGGTACTTTTCCTTCACTGGGCTCACCACAATCTATAATTATATATTTGCATGATTTTGTTTATTTAAATATCAAATAGATTATGTGTATGTGCATACCCCCCACATGCATATATATTATCTAACAAATTGTTTTCTGCTTAAGACTGTAAATTTCATGTACTTATGTACATGTCCATTTTTGTTTCTCATTGAATCTTCAGTATGCATGATAGCTGTTTAAATATATGGATAAAATGAATGTATGAAGTAAATTCAATTGCTTTTCACTTTTTGTAAGGAACTAAATTGTGTTTTATCTCATTTATAAAATGTCATGTTTTAAATCATATAAACATACTTTATTTGGCTTGGATACAAGTGTCAGATAAGAATGAAAACCTTAGGGAAACAATAAAGAGCAAAAGAAAGCTGATTTATGTGCAAAGTATTGTCATCGTGATAAATCTCCACAACAATCTTCATCTTATCTCATTCCATATTTGATGATACCTTTTCATCTAATTTGTTTTTTCAGAATGGAAACTACTTATGATTTTTCCCTTTTCTGTCTAAAGAAAATTCAGAGAGGGTGCTAAAAGGAATTGAATTACCTACGTATTTATCTTTTGAGTCAGATCGAAACAACTTCTTTGCAGTAATACTAGGGTGTCATATTTCTATTATATTTCAGGCACTTTACTAGAAATCTCATTTTAAATATCTCAATAGATGTCACAGCAAATCTCTGGGGAACCTTATCAATTATTTCTACTGTAAAGTTAAAGAAAGTTAAGACTCAGAGAAGTTAGGTAATTTCCTCAAGGTTACACTGGTTTAATGTAGGATCCAGGATCAGAACATAACTCTGTCTGACTTGAAGTTCAGAGCCAGAAAAGATGTTCTTTAAATCTGGCTTATTTTGTAGTCTGAGGCTTTGTAGAACAGATGGACTCCCCTTGTGGAGATCATCACTCTGGCTCAGAATATTAGAGGACTCGCAGTGGATTCTGCTACCTTCTATGGTCTATTTTTAGTACTTTAAATTTATTTATGGCATAGGCTTAGTCTCTGTATGCTTATCCAAGTTATTATCATCTCAGTAATCAATGAGTTTTCCCATGTCCACTGAAGGACTGGCTAGTGAGAGGAATCATCAGGCAACTCTGTTCTACTGATTGATACAGCATTATGAGCTGTGAATGAAACTTCCAGGAGCTACATATAATGCTGTGTATAAAACCCAGGTTTCAACTGTTGTCTTTTCATAAAGATCTCACTTCAAAGCACACAACAAATTAAGAAGTTCTACTTTTACCATAACCATCTCTTCACAACATTCTCAGTCTCTAGTCTGCTAATGATTGTCAGGATGCCATGCCAGGATGCTTTTGAGAATTTCCTTTATCTCCATGGCTCTACTCAAAGCTCCGTTGCTCAGCTGTTTGCATCCTGTTGTCCCATCCACTTGGACTTTGTTTTTTAAATTATTACCTTTAATTCTTCGTCCCAACCCAAATTGTCTTGTTTCAAATCACCCCTCTCAAATGGTCAGATTACTAGGGGTTACTTTCTGGCTCTCAAGGAATTTCTAAGCCACATCTTCATCGCTGAGGTCTCTAAGTGCTGTTAAACCTTTTGCACCAATTCATTCAACAGGTTTTTCTCTGTTGTGAGGAACTGAATAGTTTAACTTATATGGCATCACGGAAAGAACTCACACCTGTAATCGTGATCTCAAAACTTCATAGATTTTTCTTCCCTAACAAGCCTATAAGTGGAGATGTCACTTCACTTCTCCAATATCACAGTTTCTTGAATCCTAATGACCTGTGCACTGTGCTTACTCTCTTCTGGTGACTCAGTTTATACATCTCAATAGTTAACAGTTTTTGTTTTGTTTTTTTACATTTTTATTGTATATATAACATCTTTACAAAGCAAAGAAATAAAAAAGCAATAGTTTCAAAGCACTCTTCAACAAGAAGTAACAGCTAACAGAGTTTTTAAATGACAAAAAATATCAACTTCATGTATCTGGCACAAAAGAGAAAAGAACTCTGACAGCCTCTAGCAAAGCTTCTTCTTGTAGTTGAAATTCTGGCACCATGCTTTCTTAAGGATGTGCTAAGGGACTTTTTCTAAACCCACTAACTAATAGAATAAGTGTCTAGTTAGTCCCAAATACAGAAAGAGGGGGCAAATGTAGTTATAAAGATGTAAAGTTTAAGAGCTTTGGCAAAACTAAAGAAATTATTTTTTCCTTGGCATGGATGTCCATGTAAGGTATTCATTTGTAATTTTTAGGAAGCTAAAATATAGGAGTCAAATCTGAAGGTTTAATTTTAATTTTTTCCCCTGTGTGGACCTGCAGAACTCAGCAGTAGTGACAGAGCATGGTATACCATTACTGCCTTCCTTCACTCAGCAATAAGAGTGGTGCACTAGGAAGACATGGGTTCCAAACTCGTATATTTCTAGATTCAGCTCTAGTCTCTACCACTAGGAACCTACAACTCTGGAAAAATTAAAACCCTCCTTTAGCCCTAGTTTCCTTATCTGAAAATGAGGATGATACTAATTCTCTGTCAAGGCTGTTATAGTACTCATGTGAGACAGCTACACATGTTATTATAAGGGCATACTTATTTGTCTATTTTTCTTTCAAGTCTCTAAATCCATAAAAAAATGAATAATGGTTCCTTTGCATCATTGCATCAATGATTGCATCAACCATTTGCATCAATGGTTATCTTTGCATCAATGACTGAAAATAGTATATGTTCAATAAGTACATGCTGAATGAGTAATATTTTTAAACTGTTTAACGTGGCTACAGTGTCTAGTGGATATTCAGCAAAGAAGAGTTTTTTACCCCTCCTTTACCCTTCCCTTGCATCTAAATTGTTCAAAAATCCAAATCACAACTAAACTGGGCATACCAGGCATTTATCAGTTGTTGTCTTAATTCTAAACTGACTCTGTTTTATGATGCTGAGACTAGGACCATGCAAAGTACATTTCTTAGATTTCTTGCCAAGTGGTTTCTGTTAGTTTCCAACAATAAGAGTCCCCAGAGGGAGACTGAAAGGCAGGCAGAGGACAGAATTAACATTCTTCCTCTTTTTCTTCTTGTCAGCAATGCTTCAGCGGAAGTAATTACCTTCAGGCTCTTCTAAGACTAACAGTACTAACACAAATAGTCCCCTTCAGAGGTACCTGGAACAGGCAAGTGGTACTTCCTCCTCAGATAGCTGAGGTCAGCTCTGACTATGGGGTCCTATCCTGAAGCTTCTAAATTTTGATAATTCTACCTTTTCCCATTTGTTCCCCCCAAGCAGCACAGATAGCTTTCTGCAATTATCATCTCTAGATTTACTCAGTGTTACCTTTAGGCTCTTTTAGCCTTTCAATACCTCTGTAACCTGTCCTCTGTATTGAATTCTTTCTGTTGAAGTGCCTGGTATGGTTTCATTTTTCCTGACTGGACTTTGATTGACACAGTGCTCCACTTGCTCTTTCCTAAGCATGCTCCACTTCTGTGTCTAATCATTCTTTCATCTCCCTGAACTATTATTTCTTAAAGAAGTCTGTAAAGATGACATGCCTACATATAAATGATATTATTTGTAGCAATTTCTTAACCTGTCTGAATCTCAGTTTCTTCTTGAATAGTTCGATTAAATAATAGAACTTATTTTAAAATGTATTGCAAAGATTATATATATATATATGTATACACATGCATTATTTAGCAACATTCATATTCTTTTCACTAATTCAGTAATTCAGTGATTCAACAAATATATATTGTTTACCTGGCAACCTGTGATACTTAGAGATATAAAGATGAATAATGCTCAGCCTCTGTCCACAAGGAGTGATAGCCTAGTAGGAGACAAAAACAACAATAACAAAAAAAAAAAACCCACAAAGCACAAAAATCAGTTTCCTACAGTAAAATAAAATCTCTCATATGTACAAAGTGTTTGTGAGTATATAGGAGATGGTAAACTAACAAGATCTTGGTGAATAAAGAAGAAACTTTTCATCAAAAATTTGAAGGACTATGTGGAAAGTGGTTAAAGGATCTTAAAAATATATGGAATGGAAAAAAAAAGATAGATGGAATGGAATTTGCAGAAAGCATGGAAGTGTATACATGATAGTAGAGATGGATTTCTTAAATAATACTTTAAAATTTGTCTTGGGAAAAAACAGGAATAATCAATAAAGTTAAAATGTTTAGACTTGGAATCCTCCCTTTAAATAAAGAAAGTAGATAAATTCTCATTTTCTTCAGTAGATGCTTCCTTGTTTTGCATCAGTACTCATCCATTTTGCTTCATTAACTAAGATTGAGATATGTATATTAATGATAAATTAGTCCTAGGAGTGACTGAAACAATTCTAAGTAAGTTATGATTTCTGTGCCATCTTTGCATAAGAAGGACCAATGGTAAGAAAAGCCTATGTCTGAAGGCTGGAGAGTAGCAAAGCCTCCAATAACCACTTGAGAAATAATCACAGACTTTGCCTGAAGGATGTATTGTCCTATTTTTCTTTTTTATCCAGTGCTCTGACACTCAACTTCACTTCTTGGCCTCTCCACTTGAACAAGATATGAGAAGCAGGGGCTAAGCAACAATCAAAGTGTTGTACAAGAGAGGTTATTATTATTATATTCTTTTCCAAATGGAGTCTCTTATGCTACAGGAGTATCTTGACTCTGTATCTGCGAGGGAAATTATATGGGCTCAGTCATGGGTGCTATTATTCCCTATTTCCCCATTGGGTATCCTAAAAAAATAAACCTCTACTTTTAGACAACCGAAGATGATAAGTGATAAATTTGGCTTGCCTGCATCAGTTGGTTAGGGATAGAAGAAAACAAGCTGTTTCCACTGTTGAAATAATTAGCTCACATGAGCTCAGCTTCTGATCTGTGGATATATGCCATAAAATATAAGGTAGAGGAGATGAGGTCTGGTGTCTTAAGTCCCATCAAAAGCAAGGATTGATAGCATAACACTGTAACCTCCCCCCACCCCCATCAATTCCCAACACTTAAGAGTCAGTACCAAGAGGGTGGGCCACGGTGGTTCAGTGGGCAAGAATGCTTGCCTACCATGCCAGAGGACCTGGGTTCAATTCCTGGTGCCTGCCCATGTAAAAAAAAAAAAAAAAAAAAGAGTCAGTACCATGACTGACATTACAGCTTGGAAAAGCAACAATCAGAAAGCCTTCTTGAGCATCATATGACTTGCCCAATCTTTCTTAAATGACAGTGGCCCATATTAAAATATCTCTAATATTATAGTTAATTTGATGCCATACAGAACATGCTTGCTTGAGAAATTGCATATAGGTCACTATGACTACTTCATAGATTATACATGCATTACAGACTTAAGATTATAAGTTTATAGAGTTAAGGAAATGTAATGAAATAGTAAGCAGAGACCAAACCTTTAAAGGCATTGTGTCCCAAGCTAAGGAGTGTGGATTTTATCTTTAGATTATAGGTAAAATGGCCATACATTTCGATTTGACTAGAACAGTTCTGATGCGTGGCGTTTGTCACGAAATAGTTTTTAACACCACCAGTTTTGGCTCTCAAGAGTATATTTGTTTGGCAGATTCTAGAAACATGGTGGCAGTAGCAATATAAATTTAGAATCTCCATGAATCCTCATGTAACATGAAAAACAGACAAACAAGATATAAAACCCAAATGCTATACATTTAAGCAAACCTAGTGACAGTATATCCCAGTGAATGACATTTAACCAAAACTATTGACAATGTATCCCAGTGAATGACATTTAACCAAAACCAGTGACATTGTATCCCAGTGAAGGACCTTTTACAAGGAACTAGAGATAAACCACTAATAGCTACATGACCCTTGTGATAAAGTCTTTGCAGGATTTGAGAATAGGAAATCTAAAAAAACCAAACTAGAAGAAACATAACAGCAAAAAAAAAAAAAAAAAAAACAAAAAACACAGCAGATAATGCCTTAATATAGACATGAAAAGGGGGAAATGTTAAAATTTTAAAAAGAGATGGAAGAGGTGAATTCTTGTCTGCCTTGATAGATTAACATGAATAGGATTTAGATTGCTACCATTAAAAAAATTGAAATTAGGATAAGATGTGTGAAAAATCAATTTTAGACATTAGAAAGTAGAACAGTACTCTTGATCCTCAGAGAAAAGATACAACTAAGGTGAGTCAAAAAATTATTCTAGAGTTCTGCCCGAGGCACATTCCAGAACACGTTTGAAGGGGAATCCCAACAGAGCACTAAATTGAGGAAACAAAGAACAAAGTTCAGGGAGTGGTTTGGCTGGAAATTGCAGGGCACAGTTCCAGACAGGAGGAAGCTACACAATAGAACAATTTCGCAAATTTGCACAAGGATCCTCTTGCAACTATTATTGGATACCAAGAAGTATAAAGCTCTCAAGGTTGGGCAAAGATTGACAGAGAAGCTGTAAATTGGACAATTCCCAACTCTCATAAAGCACAGGGAGAAATTAGAGTTCCAATAAACCAGGGTCCAGAATTCTCCTTGATCACCGATGGCATTCAAAAGGGGTTCCAGAAAACCCACACCCTAGTTTTAGGGCTAAATTAAATTTAGTGTAAAGGATGAATTGAATACCCCCTGCAAAGACTGAACATAAATCCTAAAATGATAAAGATAATCTGCAAGTAGCTTAACTGTTGTCAGAACAAAGTCAAACACGTTCAATTAAAAATTCTTAGTCCTGACTAGGAGTAGGATAATGTGACCCCTACAGGGAAAATATCAGCCATGCCTCAGAAATAATAGAGATCATGGTATTTTCAGACAAGGACTTTAAAACAGCAATCATATTATGATCAGTATGCTCAAAGATCAAAAGAATAACATGAATATAGTGTGAAACCCAATGAGAGCTATAAACAGAAGAAAATGGATCTTCTAGAAATGAAAACAATATTTAAAATGAAAAAATTAGATTAGATACTGGAGAATAAAACTCTAGTGGACCTGTAGATACAGAGGTAACAACTATCCAAAATGAAACACGTAGAGAAATTAAATTAAAAAAAATGAACATAGGTTCTGTGACTGGGAGGGGGAATCAAATGCATGTAATCAGAATTCCAGAAAGAAGAGATGAAAGAAAAAATATTTGGATAGTGGCAAACAATTTTCTAAATTTAATGAAACCAATAAACCCAAGCAAAATCAAGTACAAACAGAAAACACACAAAGAAAACCACACACAAGGGCAGATGACTATCAAATTGATGAAAGCCAGTAATAAAGAGATCATCTGAGAAGCAGAGTAAAAAGGCACATTATTTTCAGAGGAACCAAGGTAAGAATTATTGCAAACATCGAATATTGTAGCAAGCAGGCCCCTTGCATCAGGCAGGCCTCTCACCCCTCCTTGCACATTTAAACTTCCTCTTCTTTAAAAATTTCCCAAATTCCTCTGAGCAGCCAGAACTACATGTAAACGGGATGCTTGCCCCCAAAACTGGTAAAACTGCACGTGGGCAAGATAAGACACATTCCTGTAAAGAAACCCCTCTCCTAACCACTTACCTGCTTCTGTAAACCCATCTTTGTGCCTTTCCCGATTTAAACCAGCCAATCGTTTACCTTGTCTTTAATATGCCATCCTGTCTATAAAAACTGATGTTAACCTTTTGTTCTGGTCTCAGACTTTCAAAGGCTACTTGGCTGAGGCCTATAGCCATAGACAATAAAACCTACTTCCTGAAACTTCGGACCCTCAGTCCAGTTTGTTCTGTTTTGCGCAACAGTATATTATGATGGTAAGCAGATGATGAAAAGACATCCTTAAAAGTTGAGAGAAAAACATGTTGTTAACCTATAATTTCATATCCATTGAAAATATTGTCCAAAGATGAAGAAGGAATTAATGCTTTATCAGACAAAGATAAGAAAATTCATTCTCAATAAATCAGCACAAAATGAAATCATAAAGGAATTTCTTCAAGCAAAACAAAAATCCAACCAAATGAAAATTTGAATCTTACACAAAGGGATTAGAAGAATTAGAAATGCTAAGTATGGCACTATTGTGGATGGTAGATATTTACTTATTTTTGACTCTTTTAAAATGCATTATATGGTTTATAACATCTGTAGAAATACATTATATGACAAAAAATAGCTCAAAAGACAAAGTATAAGTAGAACTAAATTCTTATATCTACATTGACCATGAAGTGGTAAATGGTGTAGTACTATTTGAAGGGAGACTATGATAAGATAAAGAGATATTATATATGTATACATTTTACATACATAAGGTACATACATATGCACACATATATATAATATGAATATGTAATAATATGTGCATACAATAAACTCTAAATCAACTATTACAAAGGAAAACAAAGTTGTATAGCTGTTAGACCAATCATGGATATAAAATGGAAATACAAAAATACACATTGATTCAAATGAAGTCAGGAAAATAGGAACAGAGGAACAAAAACAGATTAAATTTAAAAACAATAAGACTATACAAATGAAACAAACCATGTAAATTATTACAATAAACTTGATGTTCCAAATATTATAATTCAAGGCAGATATTATCAGATTAAGTAAAACAGCAAGACCCAATTATATGCGCTCTATAAGAAACCTAGTTTATAAATAATAACATAGGTTAAAAGTAAAGCATAAAAAAGCAAACAATATTCTAAGCAAATTATACTCAAAAGCAATCTTCAGTGGTTATATGAAATAAAGTCAATTTCAGAATAAGGACTATTACTAGAGATAAAGAAGAACATGTTATAGTGATAAAGGATTGCCCTTTATCATTATTCTGTGTAAGCTTTATCATTATTCCAGTTCCAGTTATATGCGTATGTATTTAATAATAGAATTTCAAAATATATATTACAATGCCGATAAAACCAAATGAAGAAATACACAAACCCACAATTATATTGTTGGAAATTTTGATTCACATAGCTCAGTGATTTTTAGAACAAATACATATACAGCTAGTTAATATCTAAAAGACTTGAAAAACCATCAACCAACTTCTTAAATTACTTTAACAGAATAGTCCACATGTTAACAGTGAAAAGATATTCTTTTCAAGTGCACATAGGAAAGATATTCTTTACAAGATAGACCATAGGAGAGCTATACAGCAATTCTAAAATGTTAAAAACTTGAAATTATGTAGAATATATTCATTCTCTAGATACTTCAGAATTAAATCAAAAACAAAAATTAGAGAGAAATGGAGAATTAAAAAATTCAGAAAATGAACTACACACATATAAGTAGCACAGATCAAAGGGAAACCCATAAGGGATTAGAAGATATTTAACTGAATGAAGATAAAAGCACAACATATCAAAATGTGTGTGAATGTTGCTAAAGTAGGTATTTGAGGAAATTTTCTAACATTATATGTTTATATTAGAAAAGGAAAAAAATCTCAAATGAATGACCTAATCATCTACCTTAAGAAATAGGAAATTAAAATCAAATTAATCAAAAGGAAAGAACATAAATCAATGAAGTAAAAAGAGAAAAATAATAAAGAACATCAATGAAACTAAAAGCTGGCATTTAAAAATATCAATAAAATTGGCAGACACCTAAACAGAATGGTCAGGAGAAATACAGAACAGAAAAGGTTATGAATAAAAGGAATAAAAGAATTCACAACATTGCCAGTTCTATAGACGTTAAAAATACAATGAAGAAATATTGTAAACATTATTCCAGTAACTCCCACAATTTAGATGAAATAGGCAAATTCCTTAAAAGATACAAACTACCAATACTTATTAAAGATACAGTAGAAAACAGGAATAATTATAAGGATTTTAAATATGAAATTTAAATACTTTCCATAAAGAAAAGTACGAATGATTTCGACCGAATATATAAAATGCCAATTCTACACACATTCTTCCGGAAAACAGAGAAGGAAGGAATAATTCTCAGGAGATTTTATGAGGTTGCATTACCTTGATATTAAACCAGTTAAAAACATTAAAAGAAAACTAGTGATCATTTTCTCTCATAAGCATAATAACAGAAAACCTTATCATATATTAGCAAATCTAATCCAGCAATATATAAAAGGAATAGCATATCATGATCAAGTAGAGTTTACAGTCATAATCAAAGATTGGCTTTATTTTAAACAAGAAATCAGTGTAAGTAATTTTATAACCTGAAAAAAGAGAAAAGCCATATAATCATTTCAAAACACAGAAAAAGCATTTGACAAATTTATGATAAAATTTTCTTCAAACTAAGAATAGTAAAGAACTTCCTTATCTTAATACAGAATGTTCTAGTTTGCTAGTTTACAGTTCTAAGGCCGAGAAAATGTCCCGATTAAAACAAGTCTAAAGAAATGTCCAATCAAAGGCATCTAGGGAAAGATACCTTGGTTCAAGAAGGCCGATGAAGTTCAGGGTTTCTCTCTCAAGTGAGAAGGCACATGGCGAACACAGGGCTTCTCTCTCAGCTGGAAGGGCACATGGCGAACACGGTGTCATCTGCTAGCTTTCTCTCCTGGCTTCCTGTTTCATGAAACTCCCCGGGAGGCACCTTCCTTCTTCATCTCCAAAGGTCACTGGCTAGTGGACTCTGCTTAGTAGTGTTACTCTCTCTGAATCTCTCTGAATCTCATTCTCCTTTTATAGGACTTCAGAAACTAATCAAGACCCACTCAAACGGGTGGAGACATGTCATCCCCTAATCCAGTTTAACAACCACTCTTGACTAAATCACATCATCCAGGGAGATAATCTCATTACAGTTTCAAACATATAGTATTGAATAGAGATTATTCTACCTTTATGAAATGGGATTTATATTAAAACATGGCTTTTCTTAGGGGGCACACTTCCTTTCAAACCAGCACATTCCACCCTCTGGCCCCTAAAAAAGACATGTTTTTCCCATATACAAAATACATTAACTTCATAACAATATCAGAAACCTTAAACCTTTCAGTAGCAATACAATGAAGTATAAAATTAGAGACAGTATAAAATCTCATCAAGTCAGTTACAGGTATGGTCTGTCCTAAGGCAAAATTCTCTCCATTTGCTCTGGACCTTTGAAAACTCACAACGAGTTATTTGCTGCCAACATACAAAGGAGGAACATTCATAGGATACATATACACATTTCCATAGGGAGGAAGGAACACAGGGGTCACTGGACCCATACAGTTTCGAAAACCTGCAGGGCAAAGTCCATTAGATTTCCAAGTCTGAGAGTCACTTATCCTCAGGGCTTTAGAAAGTGGCAGTCCCACCCTATCCAAATGCCTACGCCTGCCTCTCTCTGAATGCGACCTTGGGGGATATTGGGGAGACCACCCTTCTCTAGGCTCCACCCTCTCCAAGCATTGGGGCCGCACCCGGGCTCTCTGCCATCTCCGGGGCACACACTCAACCCCTCCATGTGGTGGCAGCCACGCCCTCCCCAAACCCCAAGGAATGTGCTTCACCTTCTCCGAGGCCTGAGGCGGCATGACTCTTCCACTATAACGAAGTGGAAGGCCCATTCTCTGCCTTTGGGGCAAACTCACCCTCTCCATGGGCTTGGGTGGGTCCGCTCTCCTGGCCCGAGGCTTCTTGACTTCAGACCTCAGCCTCCATGGTTCTGCCTCTGAAGTTATTTTTCCTCCAATGTGTCTCTTCTCTGAATCTCCCAGTCCAGACTGGCAGCGGCTCTGTTTATACAGGTCCCACAGCACTCTCGTTGCCTTTCTATGCAGTAGCCTCGGATCATGCCCATCAGACATAAGGAGTTTCCACAAATCCTTCCTGGATAACTTCATGTCCGATCCTGACTTTCTCTGAAATGGCTGGCTGGTTCCACATTTGTTTAAATCCACACACAGGGCTCTATTCTCTGGAGTCTCCCTTTCTGTAGGCCCAGAATTTTCCAGGACCTCAATTTCTGGTTTCTTTTTACTCAAGAGTTCAGTTCTCAGCTTATCTCTTTCCTTTCGCATTTCACTATAAACTGTTAGGAGAAACCAGGCTGCACTTTCGACACTTAACTTGGAAATCTCTTCTGCTAAATATCCAAGTTCATGGCTTTTAAAATCTACCTTCCAGCCAAAGCCACTAGTCAATTTTGCCAGATTATCTGCCATTTTACAACAAGGATCGCCTTCCTTCCAGTTTGCAATAACACGTGCCTCATTTCTGTCTAAGGCCTCATCAGAGGGATCTTTAGAGTCCACATTTCTACCGACAGTCTCTCCAAAGCATTCTAGGCCTTCTTTATCAACCTTCTCACAACTCTTCCAGAATCTTCCCCTTATCCATTTAAAAAGCCGTTCCAACATGTTTGGTATCTGCAAACTGCAGCAGCAGCACCCCACTCTCCGGTACCAAAATCTGTTCTAGTTTGCTAGTTTACAGTTCTAAGGCTGAGAAAATGTCCCGATTAAAACAAGTCTAAAGAAATGTCCAATCAAAGGCATCTAGGGAAAGATACCTTGGTTCAAGAAGGCTGATGAAGTTCAGGGTTTCTCTCTCAAGTGAGAAGGCACATGGCGAACACAGTCAGGGCTTCTCTCTCAGCTGGAAGGGCACATGGCGAATATGGTGTCATCTGCTAGCTTTCTCTCCTGGCTTCCTGTTTCATGAAACTCCCCGGGAGGCATCTTCCTTCTTCATCTCCAAAGGTCACTGGCTAGTGGACTCTCTGCTTTGTAGTGTTACTCTCTCTGAATCTCTCTGAATCTCATTCTCCTTTTATAGGACTTCAGAAACTAATCAAGACCCATCAAACGGGTGGAGACATGTCATCCCCTAACCCAGTTTAACAACCACTCTTGACTAAATCACATCATCCAGGGAGATAATCTCATTACAGTTTCAAACATACAGTATTGAATAGAGATTACTCTACCTTTATGAAATGGGATTTATATTAAAACATGGCTTTTCTTAGGGGGCATACTTCCTTTCAAACCAGCACACAGAACTTTAGAGAAAGCCTATAGCTAACATAATTCTCAATTATGAAAAATTAATGCTTTTCTCCTAAAATCATGAACAAGGCATGTGTATCTTCTCTCATGGTTCAACTAAACATTTTATTGAACATTCTAGCCCATAAAATATGTGAAAAAAGATAAATAAAAAGCATACTACTTTGAAATGAAGAAGTAATGCTTTTATTTGTGCGTGGCATAATCATCTATTCATAGAGTCTAAGAAATTGGCTTAAAAAAACTACAATAATTAATAAATTCATTTACCCATAACACAATAATGGCTACTATAGCTATAAGTAGATGGAAATAAAAATTTAAATATACTAGTTCCAATGGGAAAAAATTGAAATACTTAATAAATTTAACAAATTATTTATAAGACCTTAAAACTAAAAGATCTATAATGAGAAAAATTAAAGAAGACTTGAATAAGTGAAGAGAATTAATGTGTTTCTGGATTAAAGGACTCGATATTCTTAAAATGTCACTTAATTCCAAATTGTTCTATGGATTCAAAACAATTCAAATACATATGCTGGAAGACCATTTTGTAGACACTGATGAGCTTATTCTGTCTATTGTAAAGGAGAACAAAGTTGCAAACATACCCTAACTGATCTCAAGAATTACTATAAAGGTACAGTAGCCAAGATTCTTGTATTGGTTTAAAGATCCAAAAACAGATAGATCAGAAATAGACTTACACATATAAGGTAAATTGAAATTTTAAAATTTTTACAAATAGGCAAGGATTAGTGAAAAATTGCAATTATTAATGATAGGCTAAGTGATTCAGCCTGTGTATTGTAGGCATATCAGAAGAAACTGAAATCAATAAATCATAATAAAAACTAAAATATATCATGTATGAATATTTTCTTCAAATAAATAAATACACGCACATTCACACATACACATATTGGGAAAAACATACCACCTACTTAAGAATATTGTTACAAAACGGCCAACACTAAGAGATATTCTAAGAAAATAGTTGGAATTTTAAAGTAAAAGGAAAAAATATCCTTTGGACATCTAGACAAAAAAAAGTGACTTATAAGGAACACAAAATTAGATTCCTTTCAGATATGCCAGAAGAAATGGAAAAAACACATTTAAGATAATCAAAGAAGGAAAATCCGAGCCTAGGATTTTATATCTAACCAAGTTTACTTTCAGGTATAAGGGAACCAAGGTATTAAAAAATGAGATAAACAAGGAAATATTTTCCCATAATCTCATCTTAATGTATCTACCAGAGAATGAATTTCAGACAAACAAAATGACTATAGAGATATACACTTAATACCTCATGAATATCAAATACATAGTTGCTTATAAAACTAAGACTAAATGAACATTAGAGTTATTAGTTATTTTTCTGTTTGTTTTTATGTGGAGATTATGACCTATTCGAAAATAAGGGCAGAATAGGGAGAGCGTGTGCAAAATCTTTAACTATTTTCAGGAATTGTAAAGTGATAGTAATATCAATATGGCAAGTTCAAATCTATTTTGTGTATTTGTGGGATAAAGCAAATTAATATACATGGGGAATTTTAATTCTTACATACCTAGTAACTTGGAAAATCTAGATTCTCAGTGTAGAAGAACAGGAATAGAAATCTAATACAGAAAATATTTAGTAAAATTTTACTGTCCTGAATATGTATCAGTATCCTCTCAAGTGTGTATGTGTGTGTGCCTTGGCTTTGTTCACTAAAAAGAACTTAGTGTGAATCCATAGTTCAAGTCTACAAAATGCAATTTTGTATATTGTATTTACCTCCTAAAGCATATGTAATCAGCAAAAGAGCCAGTAAAACAACAAAAATGTAAGAGTGGACATTATACATTATGGTCCAAGTGAGTACAGCAGATGCTCTGATAGTTGCCATCTGCCTTTATTTTGAAAACTCAGTTGATTGGAATCCTTAGCTTAGTACTTTTCACATTTAGCACAATAATTCAGTCCTATTTAGACACCTTAATTCAGTGAAGGCTGAAAAAAAAAGGAATGGATGCAGAGATCAGCCTCAGGGACAGAAGCATGCATTGCATTGGACTTGGGCAGTAAATTCATGAATTAGTTTGCTTTATGATTTTTGTGAAAAAGATTTTCCTTCTCAAATTCCATCTGAATAACAATAGAAAGCCTAGGAAAAAGAAAAAGAATTAGCTGTCAAAAAGGGAATACAACTTAGCGTAGATTTCCAAAATATTACATGGATTTTTCTTCACAGAGTAACTGTTGAGAATAAATAGGTATAAACTTTGAAGCAAGGTAGGGTCACTTGTCCCAACCAAACTCAAGAAAATATCTGACTTTGCTTGTAACTATACGCATAGTTTGATGATCTGACCAATTATTTGTTACTTGCGACAGTCTGTACTGCTATTGACCATCAATACAGAGAAATATCCATGATTAAAAAGAATCTGTCTATCAGCTCCCAGGTGGGGTAAAAATGGTGCTAAAATAGACCTGCAATGCTAGAATATCTGCAGTAATGAACAGGGCAAGTTATTTTACATGTTAGAAAAGCAAGAATAGCAAATGCTGTTCACCCAACACTTAGTTGACCCATTCCAGCTTGAGTCAATAAGGGACCTGAAGAAGACACCTTGGAAGGTTTATTCAAGAAGAAAATCTAATCTTTTAATATTAATTTATTCTAATTATGGGTAGTTCATATTATAATAGACAGAGATGGATCCTTTAATTACTGATTATCATAGTCTTTCTTGCCTTTTAATCCTCATTGCAATTTCTCTGTATTTTTCTTTTTGTATATTTAACATTCTTACTCATAGGTATTTAATAATTTATTTTATTATTATACTAGTAATAGTGTATTATATTTACTGAGCATCATACATTAGGCCGTTAGACCTTCTTTTAATTAATTTACAATATATACCTAAGTGAGTCCCTATAACAATCCTCTGGAATAGGTACTAATATATCTGCACTTAACAGATGAGGAAAGTAAGTTATCAAAAATAAAGTAACTTGGGATGTGGGAGGCCTGGGCCGTTTGAGACCCACACCGAGGACTGGGACCAACGGATGCCCCCCAACCTGGTGTCTTGAAGACAGAGGCCTATCCTGAGGAGATGCCATGAATGTTGAGCTCATTTGAGACATCAAGCAAATTGGCAGTACAAGGTGCAGCGTCCCATCGGATCATGAAAAAAGGTCAATACCAAGGAACAGAAACATTCACCAAAACATCGCCAAAATCGAGTGTCCATTCCTGATACTGAAGTGTACCAAGACCAGGACAACATACCGAGATGTGTCCGAGGGCTCAGTCCCCAATGGAGACTCCCAAAGTGGCGTGGACAGTTTGTGGAAGCACTTGCAAGCTGACACCTTCACCCAGAAGCAGCTGGGAGCTTTGGATTGCATCTTTGAGCGTCCTTCCTATCCTGACGTTTTCCAGGCATCAGAGCACATTAAATTAGAACAGCAGATTGAGTACTCCCTCCCAGCCCTGACCCCTGGGCTTGATGAAGTCAAGTCCAGTCTATCTGCATCCACCAACACTGAGCTGGGCAGCAACGTATCATGCACCCAGACATACCTCATTGTGACTGGTGCCCAGAATTTTGAGCTTCTTGCTAGGACTTGTATAGAAGAAGGCAGAGGGCAAAGAGGCCAGACTGGCAAAAATGGAGCATGGGATTTCCGGGTCAAGATAGCGGCTTAATAATGTGCGCATTTTAGTTCATCCTCCAGAACAACTACTAAATAACCAGAAACAGTACAGAACAGCTCCTGGGGCCATGCCATTGACTGGACACACAGGATATCCCAGTCTGAACCAGTTGGGTGGCTGCGGGCCCCCCCGAACCGTGAGTTCCCAAAGCTGTGGTGGCCAGTGCCCCTCCCCCACAGGCTGCTTTGCAGAGGGGAAAGGAGAGGGACTTTACCAGCAGCAGGGATTGAGCACAACTAAGCTTCAAGTGTGGAATTAATTCACAAATTCTGACTACTAAAAATAGGGCCCCAGCTTAGGTGAACCTGGTCAAAGCAGAAGTTGCTCATTTTTGCCCCAGTGCCAAGGGGACAGGGCTGACAGAAAAAGGGGGGGAAAAAAAAGAAGGAAACAGAGGTTTTTGTGGCTGCATTTCTACAAAGTCTTGACTGCCTTTGGATATAGCAGCAGGACTTCTTAGGCTGAAACTACCTAAGGCATAGGCAGAAGTGAGCTCTTTTGGAGGCTTGTCTGGAGCCTGTGCCTTCCCCATGGGAGGGGTGAAGCCCAACTCAGGTGGAATCCCTCCCTCAAGGAATTCACACACCAGGGCTTGGTAATTTGAAGCCATTAAAACCAGCCTGCAACCTCTCCTCTGTTTCCACCACACCCCCAGCAGGGAGAGCCTTCCAAAGTTAAAGGAGCCACAACATCTTACACTGGTGCAACCTGCAGGCAGACAGCAACACATACTGGGCAGGATAAGAAAAACAGAGTCCAGAGACTTCACAGGAAAGTCTTTCAAACTGCTGGGTCTCACCCTCAGGGAAAACCGACACAGGTGGCTCTTTCCTCCTGATAGGAGGCCAGTTTTGTCTGGGAAAATCTGGCTGGGGTCTATAATATCTAAGAAGACCATCCTAAGGGTGTGTGTGGGGGGGGGGGGCGGGGAAGGCACCATACAAGCAGGGCAAGAAACAAGAAAGCAAGAACAGAAAAATTCTCCTCCAATAAACAAAACTTAAGCTAGAGGTCCAGATAAAGCTGAACTGAATGTCAAAGAACAGATAGACAACAAATTCATCCAGCAAGAAAACCTTAGGTAAAAGAAGTGAAAGCAATCTCCAGAATAAACTAATTAAACTAATTAATTGCCTAGATGCTGGCAAAATATAATGAATCACACTAGGAAAATTGAAGATATGGCCCAGTCAAAGGAACAAACCAACAATTGAAATGACATACAGGAGCTGAAACAATTAATTCAGAATATACGAACAGACATGGAAAACCTCATCAAAAACCAAATCAATGAATTAAGGGAGGACATAAAGAAGGCAAGGAATGAACAAAAAGAAGAAATGGAAAGTCTGAAAAAACAAATCACAGAATTTATGGGAATGAAAGGCATGGTAGACGAGATGAAAAAATAATGGAAACCTACAATTGTAGATTTTGAGAGACAGAACATAGGATTAGTGAACTGGAGGATAGAACATCTGAAATCCAGCAAGAAAAAGAAAATATAGGAAAAAAATGGAAAAATATGAGCAGGGACTCAGGGAATTGAAGGACAATATGAACCACGCGAATATACATGTTGTGGGTGTCCCAGAAGGAGAAGAGAAGGGAAAAGGAGGAGAAAAACTAATGGAGGAAATTATCACTGAAAATTTCCCAACTCTTATGAAAGACTTAAAATTACAGATCCAAGAAGTGCAGCGTACCCCAAAGAGAATAGATCCAAATAGACAAACTCCAAGACATTTACTAATCAGAATGTCAGAGGTCAAAGAGAAAGAGAGAATCTTGAAAGCAGCAAGAGAAAAACAATCCATCACATACAAGGGAAGCCCAATAAGACTATGCACAGATCTCTCAGCAGAAACCATGGAGGTGAGAAGACAGTGGGATGATATATTTAAATTATTATTATTATTATTATTTTCTTTCAGGGGAGAGCACGAATGCAGTCCCCCACTACCACAAATTATGCAGTCGAGTTTCCCACATTTGGGGAAATCGCAGGGGTCAGCACATCCGGAGTGCAATGGATAAGCCTCGCCCTGGGAAAATCACTTTTGTGATCATGGTATCTCCCCTGCCAGGTAAGTGTATATTTAAATTATTAAAAGAGAAAAACTGCCAACCAAGAATTCTATATCCAGCAAAATTGTCCTTCAAAAATGAGGGAGAAATTAAAACATTTTCAGACAAAAAAATCACTGGCAGAATTTGTGACCAAGAGACCAGCTCTGCAAGAAATACTAAAGGGAGCACTAGAGACAGATACGAAGACAGGAGAGAGGTGTGGAGAAGAGTGTAGAAAGGAAGACTATGATTAAAGGTAAAAAGAAGGAAAATTAGATATGACATAAAATCCAGAAGGCAAAATAGTAGAAGAAAGTACTACCCATGCAGTAATAACACTGAATGTTAATGGATTAAACTCTCCAATCAAAAGACATAGTCTTGGCAGAATGGATCAAAAAACAGGACCCATCTATATGCTGTCTCTACTCAAAGGACATGAGGGCAAGGACACAAATGGACATTTACACACCAATGTTTATAGCAACATTATATACAATTACCAAGAGATGGAAGCAGCCAAAATGTCCATCGACAGATGGTTGGCTAAACAAATTGTGGCATTTACATAAGATGGAATATTATGCAGCTGTAAGAGAGAATAAAGTTATGAATTATGTAACAACATGAATGGACCTTAAGGACATTATGCTGAGTGTGATAAGCCAGAAACAAAAGGACAAATACTGTACAGTCTCACTGATATGAACTGACATTAACGAATAAACTTGGGATATTTCGTTGGTAACAGAGACCATCAGGAAATAGAAATAGGGTAAGATATTGGGCAATTGAAGCTGAAAGGATACAGATTGTGCAACAGGACTGAATATAAAAACTCAGAAATGGAAAACACAATATTACCTAACTGTAATACAATTATGCTGAAACACTGAATGAAGCCAAATGTGAGAATGATAGAGGTAGGAGGGCTGGGGGCATAAATGAAATCAGAAAGAAAAATAGATGATAAAGATGGAGATAGTATAATCTATGAATGTCTAGGGTGTATAATGATAGTGACTAAATATACAAATTTAAAAAATGTTTTTGCATGAGGAAGAACAAAAGAATGTCATTACTGCAGTGTGCTGAAAATAGATGGTAATTAATGTTTTAAAATTTCAACTTATATGTGAGACTAAAGCAAAAAATATTTATTTGGTACAAATTTATACTTTGACTAGTGCATCTCCTAATATAACGTATGTTGATAGTTGGTTGAACACCTTAAGTACATGGAACTTTGTATAGAACATGAGATTTTGTTGGTTTGTCCAGGTGATGCCCTGAGGAATCCCAGAGTGATTTGATCAGTGAGCAGAAAAGTATTTGCAAAGTTCCCTTTGGGGAATGGTGAGAATGGGAGAAAACTCAACTTCCCCAAGTTTAATTGTTGATGTTCTCACAAGCAGTGTGGGCAACCAAAGCTATAGGCTGAGCCCCCAGTTTTGGGGTTTGTTCATATGAAACTTAACCCCACAGGGGATAGGTCAAGCCTACTTAAAATTAGGCCTAAGAGTCACCCCCAAGAGAACCTCTTTTGTTGCTCAGATGTGGCCTCTCTCTCCAGCCAACACAGCAAGCAAACTCACCACCCTCCCCCTGTCTATGTGGGACATGACTCCCAGGGGTGTGAATCTTCCTGGCAATGCTGGACAGAAATCCCAGAATGAGCTGGGACCCAGCATGAAGGGATTGAGAAAACCTTCTAGACCAAAAGGGGAAGAGTGAAATGAGACAAAGTGTCAATGGCTGAGAGATTCCAAACAGAGTCAAGAGGTTATCCTGGAGGTTATTCTTACACATTAAGTAGATATCACCTTGTTAACCAAGATGTAATGGAGAGGCTGGAGGGAACTGCCTGAAAATGTAGAGCTGTGTTCCAATAGCCATGTTTCTTGATGATGATTGTATAATTATATAGCTTTCACACTGTGACTGTGTGATTGTGAAAACCTTGTGTCTGATGCTCCTTTTATCTACCTTGTCAACAGATGAGTAGAACATATGGAATAAAAATAAATAATAGGGGGAACAAATGTTAAAATAAATTTAGTTTGAAATGCTAGTGATCAATGAAAGTGAGGAGTAAGGGGTATGGTATGTAAATTTTTTTTCTGTTTTTGTTTTATTTTTCTGTTGTCTTTTTATTTCTTTTTCTGAATTGACGCAAATGTTCTGGGAAATGATCATGATGATGAATATGCAACTATGTGATGATATTGTGAATTGCTGAGTGTATGTGTTGGGAATGTTTGTGTATCTTTCTTGTAATTTTTTTTAATTAATAAAAAATTTAAAAAATAATAAAATAAAGTAACTTGCTGAAGCTCACACACAGACTCAGGTTGGTTGATAGGGTCTTCTTGAGAGCAGAACTGGAGTTTTGCCCAACTTTGTATGCCTTAAGTTGTCTAGAGCATATCCTAAATTGTGACTTCGAGTTCATGGCCCAGAAAATGTGCTGAGTGAGCTGGTTCTAGAAGGGTAAGGAGATATTTTACAAGTTGACAGAGAGGGTGAAGACTTTGCAGAGTCGAGTAATCATAGAGTCCACGCAGCCAGGTGATCAAACACAAACCCTGACAATAGCTTAATCTGCTGATGTAGATGAGTACTATCTACCTGCCTATTACATACCAGGTAGAAAAGATTTATGTATTAAAGTTTTGATATAACAGTAATATCACAATAACTTTATATAAATCTGTGTCCCACTGTCTGCTAAGGAAAGATATAAAGGGGAGTTTTAACCTATTATGAACATAGTAGGCTGAATATAGACTATTTAGACTAATTTGGGCTAGGGCCAGCATGACACTGTGATTCTAATGACCCTGGTTGTTGTTTATTGACAGATGATTATCTAAAGGAGGCTTAGACTTAGGGTAATTCATCTTTGGACTGAATACAGTAGCATTATTATGAGACCTTTGCCTTATGCTGCTCAATTCCTAAGCCAATATATAAAAGATTATTATAAGAGAATCAGTTGATAGTGCTTGGACTGTAATAAATGCAGAAGCCAGGATTTATTTGGGTGATGAAAGATAAAATTCATAATCCAAATAATAAGAAACACATTGATTTTAGCACTATGTTAAAATAAGTCTGTGTGATTAAAGTGGATAAAAAGCTAAAACTAATTGCTGTTGATCAAATTGTCTACTTTTACTACTAGGACTAATTAGCATGGTGATCAATATGAATACTGACATTATCGTTTAACTTACTTCTGTTTTTTAGGACTAATTAGTGCTAAGATGTTTGGAGCTGTTACTAGTTTTTGGTGCCCAATAAATCTCTGATCGTTATTAGGCCCATTGTAAAAGATGAAAGCCATATTGTTTGAGCAGAGACAAAAATAAGGAAAGAACTTTTCTGGGTGACAAGGCTCATATAACGGTCATAATCGCCTTATATCAAAATACTTTGTGGGGCATTTGAAAATAGTGATAACTGATTCACCAGAAATATGCTTGTACATCCTCTAGTCCATCCTATAATGAATACAATGATTACATTTATCAATCTGGCCAGAGTAAATACAAAATGTCTTTTAGTGTGCAATTAATAGGGAAATATTACTTTAACTCAAAATATCTGATAATGATATCTTGATTAATTGGTATTGTAATTAGGAAACCATTATTCAACTATGATAATTTCAAATCTTCTCAAGTATTCTTAAATGTAAATAAAAAATCCCAATGTATTTTAAGTGACATTTGGTGAATTAGTGTCTCTTTTTCTGAGCAGTCAGATTAATCACATGTACATTTATGGCTCATATTCAAGAAGGCAAATTGATGTGCCTGAGCTTATAATACAAGTCTCTCAACCAAAAAGAACAAAGTAAAATAAGGTAACTTCATTAAATGAGGCTATGATCAAGTCTTAAACTTGATTCCCATTTTTCCATACATAGAACACCATGGGATTTTCTGAGGCACCTGTAAACAAAGAGCCATTTTAGTAAGAATGTTGAAGCAATAACAACATGTGATTTTATCTTCAATAAATCTTGTAGTACAATAATTGAAATGACATTGAACAGTGATTTCCCCAAAAGTTCCAAGGAATATCTCAGGAAAAGTCTCAATAAATATTCTCCAGGCCAGAGGTGGAAGCAGGACATAGAGGAGGAAATTAAGGAAAAGTTAAAGCACTAGTTTGAAGACAATATGAAGTTATAATGAGTGATCATAAAAAGCTTGATTTCTATATGTACAAAAGTTTCTTCCATATTATAAGAATGGATTGACATTGAGGGGATTTTTCTAGACATTTTTCAGTGTATATCAAGATGTTTAAACTATAACATATGCTATTTTAACTCATATTTTAATAAACATCTTTTGCCTTAATGAAGTAAATTATCTTATTGTAAGGTAAAATGTATGATTTTAGTCTTAATTTACTTAATAGCATCCTAGCCAATTAAAAGCATTAATAGGTTTCTCCTTCTTGTGAAATACAATTGGAAACTTCTTAAATAGGGGCCAATACTGAGGGCAAATAGGGGGAAAATCTTAGCCTCCCTTTCAAATGTTTTTCTTACCTCCACCTCATCTGAGCACTCCACAAACACTTCCACATCTCTTGCACCTTTAATTTTTCCTTCCTCCAAATCCTTAGGAAAATATTTGGAACTTGTTAATGTATCTCAAGTATGTTCTCCTAAACAAATATCTCCAGTTCCTTTTTCTATTCTTTATTTGACAAAATGTACATACTGATTTATTTGTATGTTGCTACTTTTTATTTAGTTGCTTTCTTCTCTATCAATAATCCTTTTATAATGTACCTGATTTGATCTCTTTATGAGTTACAATTATGTGCCAACCACTACACTTGATGCTTGAAATAGGCCATTTTGCTATTTTTAATTTTTAATAGAGGGAAGAATTGAGGTACAATTTATATTCAATAAAGTGCATAAATGTTCATTTCAATGATTTTGCACCCTTGTAATTACTACCCAGATCAAAATATAGAACATTTCCAATATACTCAGAAAGTTCCCTAGTACCCCTTCACAACTGATACCTACCACTCCCAGAGTTAACCATATTCAGATCTCTGTCACCTTATAATTTATGTCTGCTTTTGAACTTCATATAAGTAATCATACAATATGGACCCTGTTGTTCCAGGATGCTTTGTTCTATATTAAATCTTTATAATTCATCCATCTTTTATTAATTTTTATAGTAAGCCTGAAACTGAGACTTATTTCTTCATTTTGTAAATGAAGAAACTCTGACTTGTGGAAGAGTCATTTGTTCCAAACTGGTCTGGACTTAATCCTTGATTACCTGGACATAAAGTAGCTCATTACACTAGACTGTGCTGCCTCACTGGGTTCTTTGAATGTTTCCTAATATGAATATTTCTCCTTCCAGAGCTTGAACCACTATTCCACTGTTACCCAATAAGCTGGAACAGTGACTGAATATGTGCACATGATAGGGGAGGATTACACCTATAAAATATCTCTGTCTGGAGCAAGACACTTACTATTGGAGGCAAGAGTTTGAAAGAGTTCAATAAGTTGTTATTTTATTTATTTCCATTCATATTTTTTCCTAGGACTTTCAAATTTTTATGAGGTCCTGAGAGTGCATTTTAATAACTTCAGAATCATTTCAATTTTGCTTTTTAATAAAAATAGCAGTTTATCATTAGATGTGTGTTTTTAAAGATGGTATGCACAAATGACAAAAACATCAGACTATAAGCTGATCAGAGCTAGGGTGTGACATTTATTTATTATATGGCAGTTTAAGATTGCATGTATTTTTCATGAACATTATCACAGCATGAGCTGATGTTAACCTTTATTCTAATTCCCCATTACCAGTTAGTAACTAATCATTCCCAAGGATTATTCAGTATGTTCTCATCTCAGTTTTTCTCATTAGGACAGCTTTCCCTGCTCAGAGGGTAGAAATTTTAGGCCAAGATGTGTGGAAAAATAGGATAATTCCCAATTATTTTAATTTACATTTCGAGTCTATTTATATGCTACATTTTCTGAAACTGTATATGCATTTAGTGAACATTTTCTTGGTTTTAACTTTGTTTAATATAATACATTTTAGAATGTATTATATTAAATAACACATCCAAAATATATAATCAAGTTGTATGACCATCTTAGTCTGAAGTTTTGGGGAAAATCAGAAGCTTATTTCATATTTAATAATCCAGGAAATATTCCTGAAAGAAAGGTGTCTGTGTGTGTGTGCACACACACAGATGACCTCCTAATTATATTTCAATTGAGTTAAATTTACATATAATTAGAACTAACATCATAATTAATAGTGAGAAACTGAGCTTTTTCACCCTAAGACTAGGAACACGGCAAGGATATCCTCTCTTGCCATTCCTGTTCAACATCATACTGGAAATTCTAGGTAGAACAATATGACAAGAAAAGGAAATAAAAAAGTATAAACATTTGGAATAAGAATATAAAAATATCTATTTGGAAATCACATGATTGTTTGTGTAGAAAACCTCAAAATATTGAAAACAGAAACCTCCCAGAACTATAAGTGAGTATAGCAAGTTCATAGGTTATGATGTTACTATGCAAGTAGATAGTTTTTCAATATATCAGCAATGCGCAACTGAATTTGAAATTAAAATAAACTACTATTTGCAACAGCACCAAAAAATAAATATTTAGATGTAAAGCCTAAAAAATATATGTACAAGATCTATATGCAGGAAACTACAAAATTCTTATGCAAGCCATCAGAAAGAATCTTAATACCATGGAGATATTCCATATTCATGGATGGAAAGAATCAATATTTTGTTAAGATGATAATTCTTTCCAAATTGACCTATAGATTCAACACATTCCCAATCAAAATCCTAGGAAGTTATTTTATAGATTTTTACAAACTGATTCTAAAGGTTTGTTTATGGAAGGCAAAGACTTAGCATATTCAACACAATACTGAACAAGAACAAAGTTGGAAGACACATTATGCGATTCCAAGGCTTACTATAAAACTACGGCAATCTAGACAGCATGGAATTCATGAAAGAATAGATATATATATATCAATGGAATGGAGTAGAGACCCTAGCAAAGGAGCAAAAGCATTTCAATGGAGAAAGGATAGTCCTTCAACAAATGATTTTGGAATAATTGGAGATTCTTATGCAAGAAAGTACCTATACAGAGACTGTCTGTATTTCACAAAAAAATAATTCAAATAGATTATAGATCTAAATCTAAAAGCTAAAACTATAAAACTTCTAGAATAAAACATAAGGGAAAATTGAAGTGACCTTGGGTTTGGTGATGTTTTACATACAAGACCAAAATTATGATTCATGAATGAAAAGTTGTTAAGTTTGTCTGTATTAAAATTTAAAAAGCTTCTACCCTGTGAAAGAAACTGTTAAGAAAATGAAAAGACAAGCAACAGGCTAGGAGAAAATAATTGCAAAACATATATTTGATAAAGCACTTATACTCAAAATCTATGAAGAATCCAAAATTTAAAAAGAAGAAATTGAAAAGTCTCACTAAAAATGGGCAAAATATCTGTGCAGATACCTCAACAATAAAGAACACAAATAGCAAATGGCCACATGAAAGATGACCACTATAATTTTTCATTAAGGAATTGCAAAATAAACAACAGGATACCTCTACATACCTATTTGTGTTGTTAAAATCCCCAAATCTGACCAAATCAACTGCTAGCAATGATTTGGAGCCAATTTGATAGTTTCTTATGAGGATAGCTTTGCCACATGATCCAGGAATCATGCTTCTAGGTATTTACCCAACTCATTTGAAAACTATACCTATACAAAATCCTACATGCAAGTGATAAAGGCAGTCTGAAAAGGCTCATTTTGCATGATTCCAATTACATGACATTCTGGAAAAGGGAGTTATAGATACCAAACAGACTATGGTTGCCAGAGATTCAGGGTAGAATGAGGGTTGACTAGATGACGTTCAGGGAAATGTTTAGGGTAATGTAACTGCATTAGTGAGGGTTCTCTAGAGAAACAGAACCAACAGGAGATATCTGTAAATATAAGATTTATAAAGGTGTCTCATGCAGCTGTGGGAATGCAAGAGTCCAAAATCCATAAGGCAGGGTGTAAAGCTGGCAGCTCCAATAAAGGGTCTTGATGAACTCCACAGGACAGGCTCACTGGCTGAAAAAGCAGTGAAAATTCTCTCTTCTCCCTTAAAGTCTTCAACTAATCTTAGCAAACCCAACTGATTGAATTATCTAATTTGATATTTTAATTATCTAATAATAATATCTAATATTAAATAATATAAAATAATTTAATTATTTTAATTTGGGATTCGAATTAGCTAATAAGGGAGATGCACCCTTAGTTGATCATAGATGTAATCAGCTACAGCTGCAATCAACTGACTGATGGTTTAATAAACCAGCCTTCTGATTTATCAATTAGCCACAAAATATCCTTGCAGTAACAGTTAGGCCACTGCTTCTCCCCACGTCAAGCAGGAGTCCTCTGGGAGCCAAATCAAGCTCCCCATTTTCTTCTGTCTCTCTCTCCTTGGTTCTCTGAGACTTCCCCACACTTTGTCCTTCCTTCTGGGGACCATCTCTTTTTGTTGCTGTTTTGGCATGTTATTTTTTGTAAATATTTTTATTGAGAAATCTCCACATATACAATCCATCCACAATATAAAATCAATGGCTTACAATATCATCACATAGTTGTGTATTCATCACCATGATTATTTTTAGAACATTTGCATCACACCAGAAAAAAAAAAAGAAAAAGAAAAAACCTCATACATATTATACCCCTTAACCCTCCTCATTGTACACTGGTATTTCAATATAGCCAATTTTTTTTACTCCTTATCCCCCTCTATTGTTTATCTATTTATTTTTTATTATTATTATTATTTTTTTACTCATCTGCCCATACCCTGGATAACAGGAGCATCAGATACAAGGTTTTCACAGTTACATAATCACATTGTAAAAGCTATATAATTATACAGTCATCTTCAAGAATCAAGGATATGGGAACACAGTTCAACAGTTTCAGGTACTTCCCTCTAGCTACTCCAATGACTATAAATTAAAAAGGTATATCTATATAATGCATAAGAATACCTCCAGGATAGCATCTCAACTCTGTTTGAAACTTTTCAACCACTGAGACTTTATTTTGTCTCATTTCTTTCTTGCCTCTTTTGGTCGAGAAGTCTTTCTCAATCCCATGATGCCATGTTCTAGCTCATTCCAAGAGTTCTGTCCCATGTTGCCAGGAAGATTTATACCCCTGGGAGTCATGTCCCATGTAGCAGGGAGGGAAGTGAATCTCTGCTCAGATGCTTAGAGAGAGAGGCCATATCTGAGCAACAAAAGAGGTCCTCTGGGGGTGACTCTTAGGAATAATTTTAAGTAGATCTAGCTTTTCCTTTGCAGGAATAAGTTTCATAGGGTCAAACCCCAAGAATGAGGGCTCAGCTTATTGAATTGGTTGTGGGTACCATCTCTTGATCCTTGTCTGCCGAAGCTTTCCTTCCCCTCAGACCTTTCCTCCTGCTATATCTGTTCCTCTTTTCATTTCTTTGATAGAAGTCCCCTCCCCTGCCTCCCTGAGATCTCATTTTTACCCCCTGGCTTTCAGTACCTTCTGAAACATTCCATCTTTTGTAACATAGGATTTTGGGCTAAGGATTCTTTGTATAAAACAGAGTGTTGTCTTTGATATCCTAGGGAGTCACCTCTGTTTAGGCCCATGGGAATAGGGTACTTTCCAGTGGGAGTGTCTTCACTCCAGGTCTTGATCATTTAATTTCTATTGAAACTCAGTGTGCCTGTATATAAAGCTTCTCTCCTAGATTATACTCGTTTTTTAGCCCTCAGGAGACAGGAAACTTAAAAGACAAAGGTATTCCTGGAAGTGTTGTCTTAGACTTCTCTCAGGTGGGGAAGACACCCCCACCTCAGGAACACAGGTTCAGATATCTTCTGGGGAGGAATGTCCTGGGGACTCCCAGCAACACATCCCAGTGATGCCCAGTGACTTTACTCCCTGTGTTCCCAAGAGATTGGGTGGCAGAGAGGAAAGATTTCTAGAGAAGATTGCCCAGGGATTCTTCTGGGCAAGACCCAGGAGCCCCCCTGGAAGCACAGGTCCAGGCACCTCTCAAGAAAGGTGCTTTATGGGCTCTGAGTCCCCAGCTCCTCAAAAGCATTGTCCTGGAATTCTCCTAGACAAACATGGAAAACCCCCAGAAGTGCAGATCCAGACATCTCTCAGGAAAGGTGTCCTAGTGATGCCTAGTAACTGTGCTCCTCATGTTTCCAAGAAATTGGGCTAGCAGAGAGGGAAACACCCAGCTCTGACATGCACTGCTACATATGTGGTCACACTGGTGCTAGTGAGACTCTCCTATTTCCTTTTCCAGAGAAAATGAGAAATGCCAATAGGCAATAGAAGCTTATAGGGAAACATAGCCCTTATGGGACTCTTAGTTAAAAAACCATCATCCAGTCTGTACAAGATAGGGAAAGTAGTCAGAAATTCCCTATGTCCAGATAGCTCTTATCAAGACAAGGTCTTGATAGCTTGATAGCTTGATGTCTTGATAGCTCTCTATCAAGACAAGGACCTGAGATTGACTTATTGCTTGTGTTATACCCATGTCTCAGTTTCTATTAGAAAAGAAGATTCTAATGATCCCCCCTTTTAAACTTGTTTGCTAAAAAGCATGGAGAATATACCGTCAAGCAGGGTAATTATAACTATGTAAGATCAGTCAGGAGAAAGAGGCCAGCTCTTCTTCCAGGAAAGGTTAGTGGTAGCCCATAAAGGCATATTAATCTAAGCCCAGATTACCAAGGTCAGATTTTGCTGGGCCCTCATTTCATCAGCCAGTCTGCCCCTGACATTCAGAGAAAGCTGCGATAGCCTTCCATGGACCTGCAAACTCACTAATGACTTCCTGAAAGCTTTTTTTTTTTTTTGTCTTTAACACATAGACAAAGCCAAAGAGGAAGAGAAGGCAAAGAAAAGTAAAAGGCCAAAGAAAGGCTCAGATTATTGAAATCACTGTTAAAAGCACCTTGTCCCCTCAAGGTCATCTGAATTGTGGCTCCAAGCTTCAAGGGCCTTGCTTCAACTGTGGGTCAGAAGGCCACTGGCAAAGAGAGTGCCAGAAACCTCAAGACAACCCTCAACCTCAAGGCTTACTGGGGCCTTGCCCCAAATGCCACAAATATGGGCATTTGGTCCAGGAACTATACAGTCTCCCAAGGGTGGATTAAGACAGTGCCTCAAGCCCTGCTCATGACAAATGACGAAGACTGAGTATGCCTGAGACCACTTGTGGCTCTGCTGACTTCACATCTGACCATCAACCTAAAGGAGCCTCAGGTGACACCTGACATGGCAGGTAAAATTACTGATTTCTTAATTAAATAATAGAGCCATTAATTCTGTCCTGAGCTGCTACTCTGGACCTATATTCACTCAGACCTGTCTAGTTATAGAAGTTGATGGTAAAGACAAAACTAGGACCTTCACTATCCTCTCTTCTGTCAACTTGAGGACACTCTAGTGTCCCATCAAATTCTCATTGTCTTTGAATGCCCCACTCTTCTTCTAGGAAGGGGTCTTCTTTACTCCAGAAGACTAGTAGACTGGGCTAGTGTTTACTCCCTTGTTTGCCCTGAGACCCCTACCAAGTCAAAGGCTTCAAGCATTTCAGATGAGATCCTTGAGCAAATAAACCTGTCCATATGGGATGAAGCCATCCCAGAGTAAGCCCCATGAGTAACCCCTGTATGCATTCAAGTTCTCAGTCCTAGATCTTAAAGACACATTTTCTTTTTGCATCCCTCTTCACCATGACTCTCAACATCTATTGTTTTTAAATGACAGGGTCTTACAGGTAAAGTTACCTGCCCTGCTCAATAAGACAGTGCTGCCCAAAGGTTTCAAAATAATCTCCATATCAGTAAGGATGCCTTAGCTGCAGACCTTAGTGACCTCCACCTAACTCAGTGCACAATACTGCAAGGTATTAGTTTTGTGAATTAACATATTCCTAGTCATTGCTGACTACGAGACCTAAATGTGTAAAGCAATTTGTAGGTTTATGAATGTTAATTTTATTTGTAGTCATTGTTGACACAAGCCCTAGATAGATATAAAAAATTGTGGAAAGTTGAAGAAAGTGAATTTCATTAATATATATTATTATTTTCTATCTTGTTATACTAAGAATTTTTCCTCAATACTTTCACTTGTCCTTGCAACTATATTCTCCCTTGAGTTCTCAGAAATCATATTAACCTTGGCCTCTCCTTTTCTGTTAGATTTGTAAATAAAATTCTATACATAAGATCTAAACTATCCTGTCTTATCTATCCATCACAATCATCATCATCTATCTAAACTAGTTTCATGCATGAGGCTGTATTTATTGGACTTCATTCCATTTTATGTTGAATAATATATTCTATTGTATGTATATACCACATTTTGATTTTCCATTCTTCTGTTCATGGATGCTGGGTTTGCTTCCAACTTTTGGTAATTGTGAATAAGGCTGCTATGAAAATTGGTGTGAAAATACCTGTTGGAATCCCTGCTTTTAATAATACTTACTTTTGGATATATACTTAGGCATGGGATTGTTGAGTCATCTGGTAATTCTGTAAATAACTTTCTGAGGAACTGCCTGTTTTCCACAGCTGCTCCATTGTACAGTCCCACCATCAATGAATGAGTGTTCTTATTACCCCAAATTCTCTCCAACTGTCATCTTCTGTTTTTTTTTTTTTTAATAGTAACCATTCTATTGGGTGTGAAATGGTATCACCTTGTGGTTATGATTCACATTTCCCTAATGGTTACTGATGTTGAGCAGCTTTCCATGTACGTATTGGACTTTTGAATATCCTCTCTGGAAAAATATTTGTTCAAGGTATTTATCCATTTTTAAATTGGGTTATTTGTCTTTTTCTTGTTGAATTGTAGGATTTATTTATATACTGTGGATATTAAATTCTTTTCAGATAATGGTTTCTAAATATTTTCTCCACTCTGTTGGTCATCTTTTCTTAATAAAATTCTCATATGCACAAAAGATTTTTCAATTTTGATTAAGTCCCATCTATCTATTTTTCCTTTGGTTGCTTATGATTTTAATGTAAAGTCTAAGACACCATTGCCTAACACAAGTTCCTGGAGATGTTTCCCTGCTTTCTTGCTTGATATAAACTTAATTTGACCATGGTGTATAATTATTTCAATATACTGCTAGAATCAGTTTGTTAGTATTCTGTTGAGGATTTTTTGCATCTATATTCTTAAGGGATATTGGCCTGTCATTTTGTTTATTTGTGGTATTCTTTTTTATGGATTTTGTATGAGGGTGATGTTAGTCTCATAGAATGAATTAGGGAGTGCTCCCTTCTTTTCTACTTTTTGGAAGAGCTGGAGTAGGATTGGTGTAATTCTTCTTGGAATGTTTGGTAAAATTCACCAGATATGTCATCTTTCCTTGGCTTTTCTTTGTTGGGAGGCTTTTGGTTACTAATTTAATTTCTTTACTAGTTTTTGCTCTGTTGGGATCATCTATTTCTATTTGAGTCAGCACAGTTAGTTTGTATGTATCTAAGGATTCTTCTGTTCTATCTGCTTTAAAATTTGTTGACATATAGTTTTTAATAGTATCCTTTTATGATCCTTATTTCTGTAAGATTGGAATTAATACCACCCTTTTATTTCTCATTTTAATTATTTGGATCCTCTCTCTTTTTTTCTTTTTCAGTCTTACTAAAGGCTTTCTAATTTTATTGATATTTTCAAAAAAACAACCCTGAGCTATTTGTTCCTTAAGTTTACATTCAACTGTTGATATGGCAGAGATTTCTTGAGTGCCAAAAGCTAATAAAACACAGAAACCAATGCAAAAACACTCTCACAAAAATTAGTGCAAAACACACACACACACACACACACACACAAACCAGTGCAAAAACAAAGAACCTCATAGTGTTTGTAAATTAGCTCTGTATTGAGTGGTGGTTTCCTTCAGAATTTAGTTCTCCTATCAAGAAGAACAGATCTTGGCAAATATGAAGTTCCTATTTGCCTCTTTTCTGAGCCTGTGTCTTGTCCTGGGTTTATGCTTTCTCACAGTCTTAGGAATCCCCCATTTACAGGAATTCAAATGCCCCATCTACTTCCTATGTAATAGGCTTTCTTTCACCCTCAGATACTCTATAGTATGACTTAAAGCAGGTAATCCTTTGCATCAGGCTGCTTTAACTAATTGTTTCTTACTTGGGTTTAGCTGTCTGCAAGCTGCTTCTGTCTGAAGGTTAGGTTTTGGAAGGGTGAGCCAGAGAGGAGCTTTCTAGTTCAGTCTTTCAGATTGACACCTAAGATTGCCCCTGAAATATAGGCACCCCTGTATCTGCATAGTTGTTATTCTGTTCCCTCTGGAACAGGGCCAAGGAACCACAATGGGTGGACAGGCTGGATCTACACGGCATTGAACAGAGATTGAGAAAGGGGCCAGCAAAAGTCCCATGAGCCTCTTGTACAATTTTTTTTAATTTTTTATTTTTACATGGGCAGGCACCGGGAATCGAACCCGGGTCCACTGGCATGGCAGGCAAGCATTCTTGCCTGCTGAGCCACTGTGGTCCGCCCTTCTTGTACAATTTTTAAAACTATGTTCCTAATTCTGCAGTCACAGTTACTGCAATCCTTGAACCGTTTTCAAGAGTTTTGATGAAGATGGCTTTACCAATTTTTGCTGGTTGCCCAAAGATTCTCTGAGGGAGATGGTACCCTTAAGTTTCTTAAGCCACCATCTTGGTCAACCGAAAGTCCTGCAATAGATTTTTTATAGTCCTCATCTTAACTTGATCTTATAGAAAAATGTAATATCATTGACCATTCTGACTTCTGGGTATAAGCCTAGTCTTCTCTTGGCTTCTAAGGCATCGAATTTCTCTGTTTTTTTTCTTCATATTTCTCTGTGAATGCTTTAACCTTTTTGTCACCATCATTCTTCTCTGCCTAGTCATCACTTGTTAAATTTCTCAAGATCTTCTCCTCTTACTTCAAATCCACTCTTTATAAAATCTCATTCAGAATATTGACTTCAATATGTACTTCATAATAACCCACACACAGATATGCAAATACATATTTCCAACTCAGATCTCAATTCTGACTTATAAATGAAGCAGCCACCTCATTCAGAAAGGGACTCCTATTACTGGAGTCCTGTAAACAGAATGAATACAAAGAGAGTGAGAGCAAAAGTGAGAGTGAGAGCAAGAGAGAGCACCACAGATGCAGGAAGTTGAAAGCAATGAAATCTAGAAGAGAAGGGAGAGTCCAGTAGACACTGCCAAATGCTTTTTAATGTGGCAGAGGAGCTAAGGTTCATGGCAGATGGTCTTTAGAAAATAGAATTGCCTTGATGGCGCCTTGATTTTGGATTTTTTTCCTGGCCTCAAACTTTAAGCTAATAAATTCCATTGTTTAAGTCAACCCATTTCATGGTATCTGCTTTGAGCAGTCTAGGTAATGAAAACAGATGTATATCCTAAATACTTCTCTAGTCAATATAGTTCTCTCCATCACCACCAATACTGTCACCATACTCCATGCTGTATCTTCTCTCATAGTTACTATTCCAATAGTTTACTTAACTGAATTCCAACATTTCTTACCCCAGACCATAATATATCCACAACCATAGTTATATGATTAAAATGTACATATATCTAAGACATACACCTTTTTATTATATGTTGGACAATGTAGAGAATCTAGATTATCTTATCTGCCTTTATAAATGATTTATTTTTGTTGTAACAGGCACGTAAAATATTTAAATTATTGACTGATTACCACAAACTCATGGAGACTTGGTTAACTTTGTAGGAGAGATTGACTTAAGTTTTTTTCTTAATCTTAGTAAAATTCATTAGTTCTTAGTATTCTGTGAGGGAAGCTATTTATAAAGTTGGAATCAAAATCCTTAACATGGTTTGAAAGATCCCAGAAAGTCTGGTCTCTGCATACCTTTCTAGTTTTTTTCTGAGGTCTTTCAAACAGACTCACATTCTCTGTTTCTCATATATGCCATTTTCTTTCCCATAACAAGTCTTTGAACATACAGTTCACTGTCAAAAAATATTTTCTCCCTATCTCATTCTGTTAAAAAAAAAACATTAGAAAATAAAATCTAGATTGTTTGCTTAGAGCCATCTTGAAATACCATTGTCCATTGGCACAAATTTTTTTTAAATAGAAGTAGTTCTGCATCCTGAGTTAAGTTTACTTTATTTATGCTTCAATTTCAACATAACTGTCAATTCCTTAGGAAAGTCATTCTTCACATCCTCCTGCTGCACTGCCCCATTCTAGGATGGGTTCTTTTATTATGGACTCTCCTAAAAAAACTTTACTTCCCTTTCAGAGTGTAATTATATCTGTAAGTGTGATTATCTGATTAATGTCTATCTATCCTACTAGACTAAAGTATCCATTAAAACTTGGACCATATCTTATTTTGTTGATAATTTTATTCCTAGTGCCTAGTCTGCTACAGATACATCCAATACATATTTTTTGAATGAATGAATAAAATAATAGAATCTAATTAAAGCATAATTCTGGAACAAGATTAAAGTGGAAATAAAAATGGAGCTAAGTGAGAAAAGAAAAGAAACCCCAGAATTGACTAACATATTTTCATCAATACTGAAATCTTTCCCAATTGAACAAAACTTAGAAATTAGGTCTGTAACTGGCAATTCTATATTAGGTTTAATTTTTTTATCTTTCTTTATTTTTCACTGTGAAAATTCAATTTTATATGACTAATTCTAACACATTTAATTTGTTCACTCATTTACTAAGTTATTCATTTATCCTGTAAATATGTATTGAACACTATACTACAGGCCTCATTCTAAGCACCTGCTATAAGGATAAGTAAATAATGGGCCGTGGCTTCAAGGTCCTGAGCTTTAGAGGGAGATAGACATCAACAGACAGCAACTGAAGTGTGATAATCACTGTAGCGATGCAACAGGGCAGGAGAGAGAGCATGCCTGAGAAGACCAACTTGACTGCAAAGTTCAGATTGACTGGGATTCTAGAGCTCCATGTATCTAACAGGAAAATGAGGAAATAAGAGTAGCACTCATTCATTGGTAAGTTTGAGCTGGCAGAAAAAAACCCACAATTCTTTGAACTAGAAGAAGTAACCAGATGATTCGTTCAAAAATTCTAGTTTAGTATTCAGTACCAAGAAAGGACAATATCCTATGCAAATAAAAGGTATTAAGGCCAGTGTGTCTGAGATCGTGGAAAATATAAACAGATAACAGGGATGTTCTTAGCAGCTCACATGGCTAAGTGGGACCTTATTCTCTTACCCATTCTGGGTTTGGTGAGATAATAGATAAATGTGAAAATCTTGTATAACTAGAAAATGTTACAATTCTAAGTGAATTGTATCACATAAGTTGTCTCCCTGCAAAACTATAAAATTGAGGCCAGGAAAGGGAATCAGAGGTCATCTGTTATCCAATCTAGTCATATGACATATGAAGAATTCGGAGCTCACTGACAACCTATAAGATAATTACAGAATGGAGACAAGTATCCATTTCTATTTCTTATTTCATTAAAGACAGCATTTGATTTAGATAAGCAAAAAAGTAACTAAAATTATAGCTAACATTAACAGGATGGATATTATGTGTCAGGAATTGTGTTGAGTATTAAACATGTGTCAGCTCTTTTTTTTTTTTTTTTTTTTTTTTTTTTTTTTTTTTAAGGAAAGACAGAGAGAGAAGGAAGGAAGGATAGAAGGAAGGAAGGAAGGAAGAAAGGGAAACATTTCCAAACATTTTCTTGCTTTATTGTATTTTGTTTTTCCGTTTTTGTTACATGGGCTGGGGCCGGGAATCGAACCGAGGTCCTCCGGCATAGCAGGCAAGCACTTTGCCCGCTGAGCCACCGCGGCCCACCCGTGTCAGCTCTTTTAAACCATATGGTTTTGTGAGGTTGGTATGATCATCATGGTCACTTTGCACCTTAGAAAACTCAAGTTAATGGATAGTGCTGGTTTGAAGCTATTATGTACCCCAGAAAAGCCATGTTTTAATACTGATCAAATTTTATGGGGACAAAAGTTTATTTTACTCCTGATTCAATACCATGGGGGGGGGGCTTTTGATTAGATTATTTCCATGGAGATGTGAGGCACCCAATTGTGGGTGTGGCCTTTTGATTAGGTGGAGATGTGACTCCCCATTTAAGGTGGGTCTTGATAAGTTTACTGGGGCCCTTTAACAGAGGATATACTTTGGAGAGAGCTTAGAACAGAGACATGGATGTTTGGAGATGCTTGGAGCCCAGAAGATGTTGCTATGTATGTGCCTTTCCATGAGATATTAAGCAAGCCAGAACCGGGGGAGAGCCAAGGGAAGCCAAGAGATGAAAAGCAAAATGGAGAAGCAAAATATGGAACCCCCACAGGAACAGAGGCTGAAAGCAATGGAGACCAGAAGCAAGGGTCTAGCAGATGCCAGCCCTGTGCCTTCCTAGTTGACAGAGGTGTTCCAGACCCATTGGTCTTTCTTGAATTAAGGTATCTTTCCCTGGATGCCTTAGTTTGGACATTTTCATAGGCTTATAACTGTAAACTTGAACTTATTATATTTCTTTTTAAAAAGCCATTCCATTTCTGTTATATTGCTTTCCAGCAGCTTAACAAACTAATACATGGATATCAAATAACCTGCTCAAGACCAATCAGCCTATAAGTGGCAAAGTTGGGACTTAAACATAAATTTATCAAGTGTAAAGCTGTCACTCTTATTATCTAATTGCTATTTCAGTAAACCTATTGTGGTTATATCTACATAATGTTTTAGTCAAATCCAACTCACAAACATAGCAGCTTTTCTTTCTCACTTATATAGTGTTCACAGTTCCATGGTGTGTAAAATGTAGGTGTATAATGAGTGTGCCTTTGGAAACTATATTCTGATCAAGGTAGTGCAAATGATCTCTTGTCAAAACAAAAATAATAGCTAGATTATAGTCCTTACCTCAGTGCTACACATGTTAGAACCTACAGGACTCCTGTTAAATTATAGCTGTTCAGATTTCAGTCCAATATATTCTTTGTTTTTCACACTTGCAACATGTCCTGTGTAGAACAGTTTTTATGTTGAAGTAGAGTTGCTTGTGGGTCCCACAGGGGTTTTCCACTTTCATTTTATAGGTGGCTGATATAAATTTCAGATCATAAATTAAAGTTGGCAAGAAATGTTGCTTTCTTTGATTACACAATCCTATCACTTCATCTAGTGGGAAATATTTAATCTGAGTCAATTTATACTAACTCCATATATTCAGTTTAGAGCTTTTCATCCAATACAAAATTTTTCCTTTTGCAACTTACCTCAAAGGTACATCTGAGATCTACTTCCCAGAGGGCTTTAAGTAGCATCTAGGCATTAGCGGAGATGAAGTACCATAGGGTTTTGTGATCCTTAGTTATTTATCCTGATACACTCTTAAATTTACATTATCTCATCTGGTCCATGGTTCTTAATATCTGTATGCTCCCACCAGCTGAGAAATCTATGTTCTCAATTGTTCTCTAGGCATACAAATGGTGGCTTCAGGAACTTTATGCTACAAATCTTCTCTAGTTCCAGCCTTTTCTCTAACCACTTCCCCAACCCTTTTGGGGTGCATAAGTACTTGGTTGTTTTCGGGTCTCTCTCTGAGCTATCAGAAGCTCTCAGAGGTTGTGTAAGGATCTCTGTGTAGATATATTAGGCAACCATTTTTATCCCATGTCCTCTACACTGGTATGGGGGTGGTGGTGGTGGCTGGTGATGGTGTGTGTCTAGGGGTTAAAATTCTGAGGAATTTCCCCTGTTTGAGGTGTGAACCTTCCTTGTGTTCTTCGATCACGAGACTCATTTACCTTGGAGGCCAGCCTGGGGAAGAGTTAATTAGAAGCCCATGGTACTGGTCCTTTTTTTTCAGAGTTTTAGGGGGAGCAAACTCTAACTTTTTTCCTTTGGTTCTACCCCAATTCCAATGCTAGGTCTTCATTTAGCCTGTGTTGGTGGCAAACAACACAGACTGATCACCTATTCTTCTATGCCTGTTGTTATCGCATAGTCTCTATTTCTTGAAGCTGTTGGTATTCTGATCTTGTTATTCAAAACAAAGTCTCTCACAACTTAAAATCTTTTTCCCTCAAAAATTTGTCTCTGTCATGTATTTCTTTCAAAAACCTGTTTTGAAACTCAAAGTCTGAGCATTTACCTCTTCATTCTTTGTTCTATTTAGATATCCTTCTCCTGAATGAAATGGAGTAAATGGAGGAAGGCAAAGAGTAACAGATGTTACCAGAATGTGAGCCACTTTGATTGCTTTTATAATACATTGTCTCATCATTTGGAAATGTCTTGAAGTTGGGTCATCAGGCTTGGGGGCTTGGTTTATTAACAGAGTCCATGGTTTCACCAGCCTTCTCTCTTTGGTGCTGTTATAACAGAGTATCCACCCAGTCAGTCCTTCTTGAAAAGTAAAGCTTCCTTTGGCTGAACAAGAAAAAGAATAAAGAAGAGAATTAAAATGTATCCACATTTTCTTTTAAAGAGAACTGAGAAAGCTTAAGGGAAAATGTGGGCTTAGTAGTTGTGCTGTGTTTTTCAAAAGGAGTCTTTGTGCACTTTGATTCCATTTAGGACTTTAAACTGGCATTAGGCCTGGGATCAAGGATTACCCGATTCTTGATATTGACCCATTTCTACAAAGAAAATAAGAGAGAAATCTACGTGAATGAGAGCATTAATAATCAAAGTTTTGACCTCAAACCACAACCTGAATTCTATCTAGCTAGGCCAAACCATTCTTTTTTGTGCCAGACTTTCTGTTGACATCTATCTTGACACAATTCCAGCTCTCTCCTATGCTATTTCTTGTATTGTAGAGGATGGAGTTCTGGATACTACATTTTAAGGACTTGCTAGTTTAACTTCATCCAAGGAAAGGTAGATTAGAAAGTATAAAACAAAAGAGAAACCATAATTACCCTGAAAGTAGAAGCGGTTTATTGAGCATCAGCAGAAAACAAGTGTGAAGTTTTGCCAGATCTTCTTTGTGTCTTCTTCTGAATTACCATCTTGGAGCTGCAAGCAGCTGGGATCTTCAGTGGTGATTATTCATAATTCCTGTATTTTCTGAATTTCAGCAACAACTTCTCTGAATATTGTCCTAACTCCTCCAATGTAGTCCTTTAATATATTATATAAAATCTCTTCCTGTTGAAAACAGCATAGAAGTTTCTGTTTTCCAAATCTAGAATCCTTCACAGTTTCAGATTTCACAACTCCAACAGAAGGAAGAGTAAGAGCACACCCATTAGTGACAAAAAATAGCTAGTAAATACAATACAATGCTTAGTGTGCAGCTGGCTCTGACAGCCCATCTGGGCTTTTCTTCTTTTTTTTTTTCAAGGGCTGGGGGTGGGCAGGGGGTGGCCAAGGAAGGGAGCCTCAACTCTATCTACCTTACTTATACTTGGAAGAAGTTTTATTTTTAGTCTGATCTTAGAGTAAAAAGAAGTAGAATTCAGTTTTAACTTTCCCATTAATTTATGGTTAACTTGGGCATGTTTTATACACTCTTTGGGCCTATCTTTTCTTGTAAAACGAAAGGGTCAAGACAGTTGACATAGAATTTACCCAAATTAGTTCTTAGACTATCCCAAATGCTCTGATATAGTAAGAAAAAGATATATGGTATAGATATCTTCCTATCTCAATAGGCAGAATCAACAATTCAGAGTGCTTGGATTCTGAATAGAATATGTAACATTCATTGGCATTAAATCTTATAAATCCTTGGGAAGTTTTACCTGAAAAGATTGAGGCCTGAAATGACTTCCTGATCTTGGTCAATTGATATGAGCATTCCTCATCTGTGGGAGAGAACTGGAGGAACCAGCATTTCTCTGCCACTATCCCATCGTGTCAGGACATACGTAGTCTCATTTAGTCATCCCCACAGTGATTAATGTTATTCCTAGAACATAAATAAGGAAAGTAATGAGGGTGTGGCTTGTCCAATTCCTGCTCTCTGTGAGTTGCAAAACAGCACTTAAAACTAAATTTTCAAAAAAATTTTTTAAAAAACTAAATTTTCTAGCTTCAAGTCCAACCTTCCATCTATCATATTTCAACAGATCTGCCTATTTATTGGCATCTCTATGGGGAAAGGGAAAGTCATTTTCTACTCCTCACCTTCTGGGTCTGTGTTTAAGTTTTACTCATTTTATTATTCATTTAAACTGCCTCACCTCTCAGACACTGTGTTCCTGTATTCACAAAATTGAGGTAATTACTCCTGGCTCCTAGACACTTCACAAGAATAGTTTCAAGTTTAATTAGAAAATGAGCAATAGTTTTAGAAATCTCAGTCCATCCTTGGTTATTAATGGACTGAACTATTTCCAGACAATTAAAAAGACAGCCTTTCCTATTCCCATTCCAATCTCTAGCCACATCCCTAATTGCACACCTCACACCACTCTCGTTTTAGGGAACCTATATGGAGTCTCCTCTTTCCCTAATCTAAATTTACTCTTTGGAGAAGAGTTGGATTCTGTCATTTCTACCTTTACTTTAGGTTTTTAATGCTCCAGCTCCTTAAGGATAGTTTCTATTTCATAGAAAACTAGAAAGTTGAATTTACATAACAAAGCGAATTTATTATTCTTATTATTTCATTTTTATTTTTTGGCCTGGGTAGACACTGGGAATCGAACCTAGGTCACTGGCATGGCAGATGAGAACTCTGCCTGCTGAGCCACGTGGCCCACCCCCAACAAAGGGAACTTAGGTATTAGTGAGGAATCACTTGGAGATGTGGATTTTCTTCTCCATGCCCTCGAAGTTAGGAATGTTTCTACAAGAGAATAAGTTTATTTCTCTCTTTTTTTCCAGTTCATATAAAAACGGGAAGAGAACAAGTATTTGATAACAGATTTTGTATCTGTTTCACTTCAAATCTGATTTGCAAATTTTAATGTTGGTAGAGTATGATTCTTATAATTGAATATACTTATTCACATTAGATTTATTTTTAATAGACTCACACCTAGGATTGCAATTAGTCATGTCTAACCTATACAAGAATAGGTAACAGTTTAGTTTGCTGTTTGCATCTTACTTCTCTTATATAAATACATACTCCCTCCCACTTGCCACAGGGGATGTGAATCTCAGGTTGAGCCGATGATAAAATCACAGTTCTGACTTCTGTTATTGGTCCAGAGAGTAAACATGTGATCAAAGTAGACCAATCATAATCCTTCTTGGCACTACTTTTTTTTTTACATGGGCAGGCTCTGGGAATCAAACCCAGGTCTCTGGAATGGCAGGTAAGAATTCTGCCACTGGGCTGCTGTTGCACCACCTTCTGGCACTACTACTTAAAATACTGAAGCTAGGAAAGAGAAACTCTATTTTCCCTTTGAATAGTTTTAAGATTATGACTACAGACATGCAGCAGCTATGTATTCTACAATATAGAGAAGTCTCAATATAAGCAATAGCTAGTAAAGAGAGGAAGAGTTATGGTAAAGAGAGAGGAAGAGAGGGGTCTAGCATCATTAGAATCATGGGTCCAGGGTTGCTTATTCCCTATTGATTTTCCTTTGATTTTAGGCCTCTACAATGTCTTTCTAATCAATACTACCCCCCCCCACACAAACATACACTTTTCTTTTTTGCTTTAGCTATTTCAAGTTGAGTTTCTGTCATTTTCAGTCGAGTGATATGAGATTAACAGTGGAATAAAATTGTAGAATTAAATAATGTGGTAGATTCCAAACAGGGGATAGATAAGAAGTAGGAAAATATAGTTCATGATGGAGAAAACCCAGGAGCCACTGGATAAAAAAGAGATAAATATGTAATAATGATTTCTTCATTAAAATTTTGTCATATATATTTTAAAAGCTTCAGAATAGACTATTCTAATGGAATTGTTACAAAGAAAAAGTTAGTATCTCAAGCAATTATTTCTCTCCAGGTACTTAAAAAGAATAAGTGTCTTGCCCAATATCGCCCAGCCAAAGGGAATAAATTGCAACTTTACAGAACAAACCCAAGTTCCGTCCAAAGATCATACAATTTAGCCTGGTTGTCACCTGTTATTGTTGAAGAAACAGACTCAGAAAGGCTAGTGCGCTTATCTCAGGTCCAATAACACTTTATTTGTAGTGGTTTCCTGAATAGATGTCCCCTCAAGGTCCCTGCCAATCTGGTCATTTTCTATGTTCCTCTGATTTCACAGCAGGAGTGTACCTTATGTCTTCCCACATATAGCAATGTCAGTGCAACTGCAAGAAGGGATATTTTTAAAATGAACCATTTAAATTTTGTTCTTTGGTATTTGTATGAGCAGAATGCAAATAGTGTCAACTCCATTATCTTTTGCACAAGATGTTCCCTTCTCAGGGCCAAATCAGGGGTAGAAAATATGGAGCTGTGCCCCAAGTACCTCCAGGGCAGCTGGCCACTTCTATTTCTAGATCCCATACACCTGCATTTCTCAAAAGCTGGGACCATTTCAGAAGAGACGTTTAGAAGTCATCCATGTACTGCTTACTGACCGTGGATTTGAGAACCTTGAAATGTCAAGTTTTAGCTTGAGGCCAAGCTGAATTTCTGAGCCCTCATACTAATGGGTGATGAGATCATTTACATTGGATTGTACCTCTGGTGTGTGAGCAATTCAGTAAATGATGAATACAGTGGGAATTACTGCAGTACATCTGCTGGACACTTTTATAAAATAGCTCTCTCATCTCACCTCCTAGGTGTGCAATCTTCAATCAGGAAACATATTTGAAGCAGGAAATCAGTTCTTGAGCCTAGGGCTGTATCATCTGCTCCTGTCTTTTTTTTTTTTTGCAGAATGTAATTTTGTCTATTGCCACATTGCAAAGTAGACAACCATAAGACAATGATTCATAGCCAGAAAAAATGCACTTTGAAAAATGCCACCAAAGTTATGACAGACACTTTGCTGAAGTTATGATGAACATTTTGAGGAAAAACTAAAGATGAAACAGGAAAATTGACTTCATGTTTTTTTTTTTTTTTTTTTTTTTTTTTTTAAAGGAAAGACAGAGAGAAGGGAGGAAGGATAGAAGGAAGGAAGGAAGGAAGGAAGGGAAACATTTCCAAACATTTTCTTGCTTTATTGTATTTTGTTTTTCCGTTTTTTGTTACATGGGCTGAGGCCGGGAATCGAACCGAGGTCCTCCGGCATAGCAGGCAAGCACTTTGCCCGCTGAGCCACCGCGGCCCACCCCTGACTTCATGTTTTTAACACAAAGTATTCAGGAACTGAGCTAGAAGTTGGAAATTCGGTGACATGTAAGATGAACGTGCCCTTAGTCCTCACTGAGCTTTCAAACCAACCTTAAAGAGAAACAAATTTAACAGGCAATTTTAACATGGCAAGTGCTGCAAAAAGTTAAAAGGTGATAAGGAAATGAATACAAACGAATCTAACTTAGTCAAGAGGCCCTGGTGACTTGCCCCTGAGGAAGCTACATTTAAGCTGATACTTCAATCAGTGTAGTGAAGATTGAGGACTTGGGGAGGGCTGATGGTGGTGGTGGAATAGAATGTTTCAAAAAGAGAACACATATGTGTAGGATTAGAGATGAAACACAGTCAGCAGCTAGTCAAAACCAAATGAATCAGTAACAGCAGAAACATTCATCTGGGCAATAGTCCTGCTGAATTTGTTGAAGATGAGCACCCTGTCCCCCTGCCCCGCTGAATCTGAGTTCATCATTCCGCACGTCTTAATACGCAGACACTCCAAGTGGGCTGTGCATTAATTTACACCGGTGGAAGCGTAGGGAAATTTCCAAAATCTGCTTCTCAGTAGTGATTTTTCACTTTTCAGGTGGGTTTTATGCAAATTAGAGACAAAGAGAGATAATTACCTGGGGTAACAAGTAACGGGGGTAACATGTAACAGGGGTCTGGAGAACTTCATTAGTTCCTTATCTCAGTTATTTACTACTTCCTTTAGGATTTTCATTCTCTGAGATACCTGGGGCATGTTGCCTTCAAATCTTAGGCAATAGATGAGAGAACACAAACAATGATGATTAATGTACATCTCAATTGGTGCCTATTTATGTCTAGGTGCTTGCTTTACATATTGTTCCTCTGTAAGATGAAAACTCCAATACAAACTTGCTTACCATTGTAAGCTTTCATTTAAAGGCTAACACTATACTCTAGTCTTACTTTTGCTTGTTGTGTAGTACCGGTTATTTTGGGTAACTCCTATTTTGTTGTGTAATCATCCTGTATTGAGTGTGTCATACATTTCTAGAAGTATGATGAAGTCATTAAGAATCCTGTCATTCCTTAGCTTGTTATTCCTATCTCTAGGATCATGATATGGCTTCTGGATCTCTGGCCATCAAAACCATATGCCAGGAGAGAGTATAGAAGGGCAAAATGAGATCTTTCGGAAGACCCTCCCCCGAACTACTGAGATTTAATATTTATCATCCCTATCTTCAAAAGAGGTTAAGGAATGTAATATTATTTTCATTTGAACACAATCAATAGGCTCTGCTAATAAAGAAGAAAATGGAGAGCAGGTAGGTAAGCATCAGTCTCTCCTTCAACCCTATACTCTGAGAAAGAATAAAAATAATGGAAAATTAGAATTCTGATAGTATAGCTTTTGATTTTCCTGGGGGTGCTAGGGCCACAATAGATATAGTGACTTGATAATTTGTAGCAATGAATGACTACCATTCCTACTGACTCCCTCTACAGGGGTCTTCCTGATTCACCCGCAATCTTCTATAGTTTCAAATATTTGACGATTTAGCCCAAAGATATTGTTTCCTCAAGACTGTGAGCAAGCCCTTTGTGCATGTAATCTAATATACCAGTATACATGATAAAAAAAAACAGGGAAGTTGGTAGCTATTTCTTATTTTTCCCTATTTTGAGAAAAGTTATTATTCCTAATATAGTTTCTTCTGGATTTCTTATTATTACAATGTTGATGAAAGTATTTTAGCAGATAATTCAATATCTTTGAGGCAAATTTGACCAGGTTGTAGATGAAGTCAAAAAGTCCTGCTTAAAGGATTTTTTTTTGTAATATATCATTGATTCTTTCATTTAATGGGTATATTATTAGGGACCTACACTGTGTTGCCATTTGTGCCAATTTGAAACTATTATGTACCCCAGAAAAGCCATGTTTTAATTCTGATCCAATCTTGTGGAGCCAGGCCTATCGTTTAGGGTGGGAAACTTTGGATTGTTTCCGTGGAGATGTGACACACCCAGTTGTGAGTGTGACCTTTGGTTAGATTACTTTTCTGGTGATGTGACATCCAACTGTGGGTGTGGCCTTTTGATCAGATGGAGATGTGACTCCACCCATTCAAGGTGGATCTTGATTGGTTTACTTGAATCCTTTAAAAGGGGAAAGGAACATTTTTGAGAACCTTTAGCTGCAGATGTTTGGAGAGCAGAAGCAACAGAGCCAACATGAGACCCAGACATTTGGAGATTTAGGGCCCATGTGCCTTCCCATGAAATGTTAAGTGAGCCAGAACCTGGAGAGAGCTGAGGGAAGCCAAGAGATGAAACCCAGCTCTGGAGAAGCCAAGCGAGGAACCCCCCAGAAAACAGTCTGAAAGCAATGAAGGCCGGAAGCAAAGGACAAGCGGATGCCAGCCAGGTGCCTTCCCAGATGACAGAGGTGTTCTAGATGGCACCAGCTTTTCTTGAGTGAAGGTGACCTCTTGTTGGTGCCTTAAGTTAAGCATTTTCATAGCCTTAGAACTGTAAACTTGTAATATGATACATTCCCTTTATAAAAGCCATTTAATTTCTGGTATATTGCATTCCAGCAGCTTTAACAAACCAAAATGCCATTTTATTGTAGCAGGCAGGCCCCTGGCAGCAAGCAGGCTCCCTGTTTACTCAGGCTACTTCCTCTTTGGAAAGTCTCCCAGCCCCAAGGACGGACAAAAGCACATGTAGGCAAGATAAGAGGCCTCTGCAGGAGCCCCCTCCCCCATGAATGCTCATCCGCTTCTATAAACTCAGCTTTGCAATCCTTCCGGGTCTGATTGTCAACACACAGCTAATCATCTCCCTTGAGAATTGTTAGTTTCCATATTAGGAAAGCCTTGTCCTAAATGAGCCATTCTGTCTATAAAATCTTGTGCCAGCCTCTGTTCAGGGCTCAGACTTTCAGAGTCTACTCAACTGAGTCCTATGGCCATAGACTAATAAAACCTACTTCCTGAAACTTCGGTACCTCAATCCCAGTTAGTTCTGTTTACATGTAACGGTCCTGGAGGCTTGCAGCCTTGTTCCTGGTTACGCTTTCTGGTCCTGTTTTCACGTAACGTTCCTGGAGACTCTTGCAGAGCCTCGTTCCAGGTTTTGCCATACATTATTAGATATCTACACTATAATAGGCACACTGTATCTATTGTTAATGAGGCAAAGGCAGATGCTCATGAATCCTTTGTTGCTGGGACAGATAGGGTTATATATTGACTTAAGTCTTAACCATCTCTGGAAATAATTGTCTTAAGTTATGGATGAAATCTCATTTTTACTTGCAATTGCATCCATAATCCATGTACTCTTGATATTGTACTGGTTACTCCATTCCAGAATTTGAATTAGGATCTCAGTAAAGTATTTATGTAGTAACTTTGATAGATATTTATGAGTGAAAATATTAGTACCTGGCTTGGTCTTGAGTAACATAGATTGTCAATAACAGTCCATTATTCATTCCTTCCACTGTTGTGACAATTGACTAAAATTCAAGCTCAATATTAAATGGTATAGAAAGAAAAGGATAAAGAGACAAAATTGATTTTAATTCTCAACTCTACCACTTTCAAGCTATGTAATAATTGGATAAACTGTGTGGTCTTTCTGAGCTTTTATTCCTAGACTACAAAGAGAGAAAAAGAAAGACAAAGAGAAAAGATATTTTGCTTAGGAGGTGTTACTGAGAATTAATATGGAGCTTTTTGAGAATTAGAAATAATATGTGGAATACACCTATTAGAATGCTTAGCACATACTAAGCTCTCAATAAATGGAAGCAATTATTCCAACATGTTCTCTCTCTCACTCTTTCCTCCCTTCCCTCTACTTTCCTTCATCCTTTAAAGAAATACTGACAATGTAGTTTTATCACCTCTTTCCCTCCCTTAATGGAATTATGGTTGCATAATGTCAAAATTGAAGTAAAAAACTACATGTAAGGTCAAGAAGATGTGTAGTTTACATATTTGAACTTGGTAAAACAATAGTAAAATGTTGAGTGAGACTCCTTGTCCATCATTGTGCATATATAGTCAACTACCTGGAGTTCTCAGTCCTTACTTCTGTTTCCTTACAGTACCCTTTGTCTCTTCTTGCTTCCTCTTCATTTTTCTTAGTTACAACCACTATTTCCTTCAAAGGCATGTCATTCATCACTTTTTTATTGGTGGTGAAAATATTAACAAAAGGAGCAATAAAATTTTGGCAATTTGAATGGATTACATTGAGAATTTTTGTACTGTTTGCCAAGGCTGAACATCCTAACTGATCTCAATCTAGAAATCAAATTGCTCCCCATTCCTACTGATTGTGTAGAAGTGTTGCCTTTGGCATGGCTTGTGGTCTCAGTGAAGTCTTTAGGACCAATAAAGTCACTCTGGGCAGACAATATTCTATTACCTTTGTTTGTTCCAGACCCTTTCTTGTATCTTTCTTAAGATTTCACAGTCTAAAGATTAGTCATAACTGTATGGCAAAGAATAATATGATTTTGAGCTCTTGGAAGGATGATCAGAAAATAAATTACAGATATAGCTGTATCCTTAGCTCTCCTTTCCCTGCCCTTTTTTGCCATGTGACTTTAGCAAAGGCATTTAACTTTTCTGTCTTCTCCTTTCCTCATCAGCAGAGAGTGAATAAGAAAGCTCGTAGGTTTTCTAAAAGGAATATATCACCTTATTTTTGATAAGTGCTTTAAAGTCTTAATAAAAACAAGGAGAGAGAATTGAGTTGACTGAGTTTTACAGTAGCTCTGGGATAAGAGCTCATTACTCTGAGTGATACATTTGAGCTACTAGTGTTTTAAACGATTGTCTTTCTGAACAGCCTGAGTCTTTAAAATAGGCTAGTTCTTTTACTGCAAAAGCATTTTAAATGAATATTAATTTTATTTCCATTTCTGCTAAAATTTGAACTTGGTAATGAAAGGTAAGTCTCATAATTTTCTATCTTATAGGCAGAGACGTTCTTAGGCTGGAACAAACCCCCTAAGGTCCAAATTCTGTTTTCCTTGGCACAGGTGCTCATGTTCAAGTAAAAATATCTTGGAAAATTGAACAAAATATCTTCCTTCCTCTGTCTATATGGGCAAAAAGAAGTTGGAAAATCAAATAAAAATATGAAAGCTGTTACCAAAGAATGTTTTATTAAAAGTAAAAGATGGTGTTATAATTGGCCTTACCATGTTAGATCTAATATTTTTTATATTGACTGGATTCAGTTGGTAATTTATCAGGTATTTATCTTGCTTATTACATGACCACCTTTTTTGACTTAAATTGCTTAGAATGTGAGATCCTGCACTGGTAGTGGGAAGGGATTGGAGAGGAAATATCAAATTTGAATTTAGTTTTTATATGTCATTATGTGATGAACTTAACTTTCAAGGTTCTTCTCTCCACATATACCCAATTCTTGGCTCTTTAAAATTGAACTAAATTCATTGAAGTGTTTTGCCAGATAGTAATGATTTAATTTGGCAAGCCAAGGTTTGCATTTGGAACCTCAGACTTGCCGAAGTAATGGGAAAAGATTCCCTAAAGTTGTCAACCTTGTGTCAATTCCTGAGGTCCTTTGTAGATCTTCCTCAGCAAACCTGGAAAAAGAAAATTCACTTGCCTTTTTTGAGGCTCTTGAGGCTAACATACTATTGAAGGATGTGCCTCAGATTAACAACCCTCCCATGGTAATGTTACATTCATGTGTTAGAGGATGATTTCTCGAGGATGATGTCTCTAACGACATATTATTCAAAATATGGTTCCAGCCAGGATTTCAGCAAGGGAGATCATAAAATTTTATTTAACCTTTTGTTAATTTAAAGGTTCCAACACTCTCTAATTTATTTATTATGTATGGTTAGGGAGGAAATAACCTCAAAGGCTATGAGATCTGCATACTATTATATTCATTGTGTTCAAAAAATACACATCACCAATGGGACAAAGAAAAGATTTATAAGCCCCAATTAAAAGCACTTGTAAGGCTCACAAGAATAAAAGTATTGGATAGAAACCAATGGTGGAATGCATCTGAGATGCAAAAGAAGCCTGTAGGTCTGCAGATAAGAGAAGAACGCTCAACCCATACAGTTCTCAATCTTTTTTATGTAAGATTTTAGAACAATATTAGAGTCTTTCATTTATGTCAAGGAAAATAATCATTCCTTAATTCCAGAATGATTCTTAGGAAGCCATCTCACCAATTATCCATGGGCTCCATCATGGGGCCATGATAGAATGACAAGTACCTAGCCTGAAGCTGAATCCCATTCATGCATCTATCACATTGTATCATTAGCATTATGATGATTTATGAATATGTAATACTCCATGTAAGTAAGACTCTTAGCACCAAGCCTGGCATGTGTTAGTAATTCCTCAATAAGTGCTAGCTATTATTATTTTTTTTAATTGCCATTTAGAGTTAAATTACATCATGAATGGAATTTTACAATAATAACCCATTTATTAGTCTAAACATTATCTTTAAATTTCAATTCAGACTTTAATTCATAGAGATTAAGTCATTTCCAATTAGTAAGAGTTCTTTTACAGTATCTGTAAAATTTAAATGAAGGATTATGACACTTAATTATTCCAAAAAATTCAATACTAAAATGTTACTCATGCCTAAATTACCTTGCTTCCTCTGACAGAAATGTATTTTATCTGAATGATCAATCAATTATTTTGATTTCTACATTCAACTTTGCAAATGTGTTTGTACTCTGTGTCCTCTGTAACGTGCAATTGGATTTCTTCAGGTTGAAATGTGACCCAGTTAGCTTCAAACCAAGCAGACAAGGTCTGTTCAAAGATGTTGTTGAAGCCCAGTGTGCACTGCAAAAACAGTTCTGTCTTTTTCAGAGATGTGACAATTAGTGATCATGAGACAGAACTCAATTACTCAAATCTCCTTAGAAAAATTGCTTATAATCCACAGAAATATACACTCACAATTCTAACAACACTTGTGATTTCATTTGCAAACTCTCTTTTGCAACTTTGTAGTTTGAAAATTCATTAAAAAAAAATATTTCTTTTCACCAAGGCAGCAATATTTATTTACAAATTTACTAAGTGATAACTCAAGTTGAAATTAACTAGGCCCCCTCCCCCCCCAAAAAAATCAATCCAATGTAAGCAGAGAGCTGGAGTTTGAAAATATAGCATATTTTAGGGTAGACTCAAGAAAGAAGGAACATAATAAGAAACTCTTCTCAGTATGAGTTTAAATATTCATGATTTTCTTATTAGCACATTTTATAAATTGTGTCTCTGAACATGAGATTGTTAATATGCAGAACACAAAGAGCAAAGTACTGAAAAACAACAAGCATATTGTCCTAGAATTTACGTAAAACTTCCCAAAGCTAAAGCTTAGTGTTTTCAGTGTGTGTCTATGAAAACTAGGACATGGGAAAATCATCACCCTTTAAAGTTAATCTTTAAAAAGCGACACATAATAGAACAGAGAAATATCATGCAATTTACAGTAACGATGCAGAAGGGACGTAGGTGGTAAGCTGTTTTGCTTAACATGTATAACTAGAGAATGAGAAGAGGCTAGTCACCAGGGGAAATGACAGTGGCAAAGGCAAACCTTAGTAATGCCCATCCAACCTTCAAGCAATATCCCAGCCCTCTTAGTAAAGCCATTTCCAATATGGGGTAGATGCATCTGTTTAACTCAAGTTAATACCAGGATCATGGCATGGTATACAGATTTCAGTAGAAAGAAGCTGGAAATAGACCGCAGGATGTTAACTCCCTAAGGATTCAAATGCAACCAGCTGTGTTTATCCATATCAAGAGTATCCTCAGTTATGGCAGGGAAGAACCCCCAAAAGTGACAAGGAGAGGAAGAGTCAGTAGTAAACACTTGGCAATCCCAGAGATGCCATGCTTGATCCTTCTGAACATCCATCGGACTGTGCTGAACTTTTCCCCAAGCCCTGTGATCCTGGAACACGGGAAGGTGAAGGAATTCCCACACCTGAAAAAAAGGTTTGCTTAAAAGAACTAACCTTCCCCATATAATTTAGATAAGACTCATAGATGCTCCTTTTCTTAACTATGGCAAAGCCAGACACATACCCTCCACCCTCCAAATTTTTATTCTTTGTCTCATAAATGATTATCTGAATGACTTTATCCCAACTGATCAAAAGGAGCAAAATGCCTATCAGCCAAACTTTGGTTAAGATTCTCTCCTTTCCCCAGGATCCTGAACTTTGACCCACCCTCAGCCTGAGCCAGAAAATAGTCTTACCCCAGGGTAAAAGAGTCTCTGATCTATTATTGTATGGTGACCACTTTTTGTTCCACTTCCCCATTCCTGCCACTTCACACACCTGCTTCTTTTCTAGTCTTGTTTACCTCACTCTATAAAAGAAAAACCCTTTTTGCCTAACCCTTAAAACTCTTGCTGATTTTAAGGTCAGAGTATTCTCTCTACTGCCGTTCTCCACCTTCTCCCTGACCCTCCCGCTACTGCCCCCATCCAATCTTTGCAATAATCCTTTGGAATAAAGGCTCTCCTTACCAAGTGTGGATTTGATGTTATCTAATACAGTACGAATTCCCTGCTCTCTTTTCCATTCCTTTTGCAGCAGCCCAACAGAAGCAAAACAAAGCAATACTGTGGTTAGCAAAATTGGTGGCTTGGGATAGACTATGGTGAGGGTGAACGGGAAAGAGAATACAACTCATTTCCCTAACTGCAGGCTTCCTACCTACAGCAGGAAGAAGGTTTAAGTTTAAATCACATTTGAAATTCTGATCATCACCTGAGACCAAACATTTTAATTATAGAAGTGAGAGTAACTTCTAAAACCTGAAAAGGACCATGGACTATTTTTATAATCTTTCAGTGACCAAGGACGTCAGGAAGCTATTTGGATTATTTTTCAGGAGCAGGGAAAGAACTTCTCTAAAAATAAGTTTAAAGGGACAGGAGAAGACAAAATAAAGTTGCTTTAAGTACAAGTAATGCACGTACAAGGTGATGAGTAGGAGAGCGGAGAAACTTATTCGGAGACTTATTGACATTTTAGATTTTATCTAAATCGCCTAGAATAGCATACCATGGCAGCTCTATTGGCCAAATGACATTTTGGCTAGTCTGGTGTTACCATGACTCAATTTCTCTTTGTCTAGGTTCCTGCCTATATTTGATTCTACTATTATACGACTGACCACTTTTCTGTACTCTCCCGTCTACTCGATGGCTTCCACTAATTTGTAGTTTTGGATCCCTACCTTTTTTACCATGTGTCTCTTGAATTCCATTAATGTTTCTGCCTATGTTCTACTTGGAGGGAAGTGGAATTCAGAGAGGAAAAGGCATTACTATATGTCTAGTAGAATCCAAAGCACAACCTAAATTCATTAGCATTCTAGAGCTAGTCTTTCGAGGCAGGATGACCTGGTTTGTGTACTCTTTCTGCTACTTGGGGAACTTGCTTAATCTTTCTACCACATAGGAATAGTAGAAGGAGTAAAGGTGAAAAATACTTGTGCATAGTCGGTGCTCAGCATGTTAGTTCAGATCCAACTCCAAATTTTGTGTTTCTAAACAGGAATAATTAAACAAAAATCGTCGAATAATGTGGATAGAATTTTTTTCAGGTGAAATTATTACATTCTTTTATGTAGACATTTGTCTTATTAGCATGCTATCCACCTGTTAACAGATATTCCATGAAACCCTCTCTTATTAAATTTTTAAAAACCTAGTCTCTATCATAAACGTATCAAAAAACTTAAATCTACAGCTTTAAAGAATGGTTAAAAGTTCAGTTGTAGAAATTAAAAAAAATCTTTTACTTTTTTTTGTCTGAAGCAGTGATATGACATGATTGTCTGAGTAAAAGTCAATATTCTTCTGAAAATTTAAAGCACCCTGAAAAGATGCAATATTCTCTATTATTTAATCTGAATCAGTTTCTCTGACATTATGACCATTTGCCTACTTACCATCGTTGCTGATGCAATAACTGTTAAAAAGTCATTTCCTGGGACTTCCCTTGTTTCAGTGAATAGCCCCATAATTGTGCCAGTCACTAATGCTCAAACTGTCAGTCATCTGATTTTTCCTCCTCTTTCTTTCTCTAATCAGATTTAAACAAGTCTTTGGTTCTGTAGTCTCTGTTTTAGCAATGTCCACCAAATTTACCATTTCCTTAATTCCTAGACGATATTTAAGCAGCCTAAATTCAATTCCCACTACTCCTTGCCTAGATTATGACAATATTCTCCTGAATCTACTTTTGGCTTTCGTTTTTACCCACCAGTGAGTGGCATTACTAATGCTCAGCATTAATTATGTAAAACATAATTCTCTTCTTCATCTAGATTCCATCAATGGCTCATCATTGCCTGCAAATTAAGTCCAAATCCCTTAGCATGTCATTCAGAATCCAGCATGATGTGATCCCTCTGTTTCCCAGCCTCGTTTCCCATCATAGTCTGGTTTTTGCTGGAGTTATTTGATTCAATTGGAGTCATTTCCTGACTCTCCCCAACTCTTGCCCCTGCCTTTTGATCCTCTATTTTATCAGCATTCATAGTGTAATCATTATTATTTAGTCCCTTAGATTTTTTTTTTTTTTTTTTTTGCCTGGGCAGGCACTCCCTTGAGTTTTAACCAAGCCAAATTTTGCACTCATTAGATTAAGTTTATTCAAATATATCTACAGTACTTAGCCAAGAACATGCCACAGAATAGACGTACAATAATTTTTATTAAAAAGTGAATGAATGAATGGATACCTGAGTGACTATAGTTGCTTACAATTGCTTAACCCATAAACTGAGACTAAAAAAGAATGTTTTGCTTGAATACCCTACAGCAAAAGAGTCCAAATAAATTTCTTGGTCCCTTAATTTTTTCAAGCTTTGTAAAAAAAAAAAAAACAGATGTAAATCATAGGATTTTCTGAATGTCTTAACTCTTAGAAAATATTTAAGCTTTTTCCATAAATCCATGTAGAGAGTGGTTGTACAGATTTATTCTCTGATACTAATGAGAGGTTGTATTTGCTATTTTCCTTTCACTGATGAGATAGGAAAATGCTAGAAAAGAAAAATGTGTGTACTTGGCATTTGCCAGATAAGGAAAAATTCTTTTTAATCTTTGCATAATGAATTTATCACTGTCTAGATAGCCCCCAAATGATTAGAAAGGTAATAGAAGGGATCTTTATAATAACAGGAACCATGGTCCAGGGAAGGTCTGGGTGGTCTAGAAGATTTTCCTAGACTATAATAATAAGCCACACAAGGAATCAGGGAGTTTGGTTGTTGCGTTTTCTATTATCAAGTTCAAGTTGGGAAAGTAATTCTTTTTTTTTTTTTTTTCTTTATTTTCTTTATTTTTTATTTTTTGCATGGGCAGGCACCGGGAATTGAACCCGGGTCCTCTGGCATGGCAGGCGAGCATTCTTGCCTGCTGAGCCACCGTGGCCCCCCCCGGGAGACTAATTCTTGCACACTAATTCTGGCATCCTTGGGGGCTACAGAAATCCACAATGGTTGATTGTTTTCTCTTGATCTCAAAACAAACAACGTACCTTTTTAGGGAACTACCCAAATGAGAGGCTCATTTTACTCCTCCAGCAATGAAAATACTTTTTCTACCTTTCTTCTTTAAACCGAAGTTCTTTAAAGCAGAGACTACTTTATGCATGTTTGTTCTATAAACCCACAGATTCTCTGATTAAATATATATATATATATATATATATTGCTGCAGGCACTTTGAACAAAAAGAAGAAATTAGCACTTCTTCTGTGTCTCTCTGAGTTACTCATCTTGATCAGAAGACAGGATTTTACCACCATAAGGATGGACATAGCTGGGGGTGGAAGTGATGCTCGTGGAAAGTCTTGGACTATAAAGTGCTTCTAGTGGTCACTTGAAGCTGTTTGTACCCCAGAAAAATATGTTCTTAAATTTTATCCATTCCTATGGGTTTGAATGCTTTTTGAATAGGACCTTTTGATGAGGTTTCTTCAATTAAGAAGGCATAGTTAACCTCAATCAGGATGGGTCTTAAACCTTTTCCTGGAGGCCTTTATAAGTAGAGTGAAATTCAGGCAGACAGAGAGAAAACCACAGAAGAAGCTGCCAGAAGCTAAAATCAACAAGTCCAGAAGAAAAGGGAGAAATCAAGAGACTCCGCCATGTGCCTTGGCATGTGACAAACTCAGAACAAAGGACTGCTGACAGCCAGCCCCAGAATACCCTAGTCTTTGGGGAGAAAGTCTCACTTTGATGATGCCTTGATTTAGACTTTCTTTTAGTCTCAAAACTGTAAGCTGGTACATTCCCATTGTTTAAGCCAACCCATTCTCTGGTGTTTGCATGAGCAGCCTAGGAAACTAAAACAGTGCTCCTTGAATCAGATGCTTTCTGATGTAGGGCGCCTTTATGCAATACCATCATAAGAACAAAAGCCAGTGAAATTCAACAGACTTCAAAATTTCATTTGAATGAGCAGCAAGAGTTTCAGTGGTCCCAGTTTAGTCTAAACTGCTCTATTTATTCTGGTTCTCCTGGGCAAAGGTAAAATTAAACTTATTCAAACATAAAACTGACTTGTTAGAAGTAGGGACCTCTTTCTTATTAGCTCAGTTGATTTATCTATTTTAGGAAATCAAAGATTAATAAAATAAAAGTAGCAAATAATAAAGCAGTATCTTTATTACTGAGTATGTGAGTTTAAGTAGCATCTTTATTCAAGAGTCCATTTCGTGTATTTTCTCATAATCTTTTTTTCCCCTGTGCCTCCAGTGAGATCATCTAGACAATATTCCATAAGAAACTTCCTTTTCAATCAAAGTCAAACATGTCATTAGCTGCCTAGATGAGCCTGGGCCAGTCATTTGATCTCTCTTTGCCTCCGTTTAAATATTTATAAACTAAAGGAACCAAGAATGTCGGGATCCCTGGTGTTGGGTGCAAGCTCTGATCTCATATACAGCTTAATCAGATAGTTCAATTTAATAGGAGTATAGGTTCTGATTTTAATTGGATGTCTGGAGAATGAGTTGCTGAGAGACCTAAAAGGCAGCATGTTGTAGGAGAATTAATTCCCTGCCAGTACAACTTACTTCCAATGATACTGTCACAGTCATTGTCTTCATAAAACTCACAGCATTGTATCAGGTCCTTGAGAAAGGCTTCTAGTCATAAAAAATATAATCCAAGCACGATCTGTCCTGGCTATATCTGAAATTCTCTTAGGCTGCTGACCTTTGGGGTGACTAAAATCCAACTGTCTTGCTGTAGAGAGCTAATTTTGTTTTGTATATACCAAGGCTCTCTAACTTAAATAGCACATGTCACGGTTTGCCCAGCAGTGTCCTTAGACACTAATGCTCCATTTGCAGAGGCATTAACAGAAGCTTCTCTGAAGAAAAGCCCAGACTGGCAGGGTGGAGCAGCCAGATGACCCTCTTAAAATCTCAACTCAGACATCTATTCTTGAGATATTTTTATTTAACCATTTTTTTTTTCCTATAGGCGCTGGAGTACAACTTAATTTGAAAGCAATCTAATATTGTATAACCAACTGTTTTGATTCATCATGGATATTGTTTGGAACTTAAGAATTTATTATTATGCAAGAATAAAGCACATTTAAAGTGATAATAAAAATAGATCCTCTACATGGCTGGTATTTAAATGAAAAACATTTGATTTTTATTTTGGGGAAATATCTCAATGTGAGACAACTTGACAAAAGTGATGCCTCCCATTTGGGGGAAATTCAAGAGTTAACTCTTAAAAGTTTGAGTAATTAGGCCCCTGCTTCTCTGAAACAGTTTCTCATTCTTTTTGCTTTCTTTTTTTTTTTTTTTAAAACCTTTGCAACACTGCAAAAGCCTAATCTTTGTCCATCACCTCCACATGGTTTTTTCACTTCACACTAAAAATAAGATCCTTATCTCTATATTAGAAATAGTGAGATACCCATCTCTCTTAGCTTGGCTGGCTCATCTTTCTAGGGGAAAAGCAACCACCCAATTATACACAACCATAAATTAACTTGACAAGCCGCATGCTAGAACTGCCACCCTAGCCCAAGCTGCTTAAATTTTTCCTGATTTGAGAGTATCTTCTTTGGGAGGGAGCATTACATGCCCAAGTGGAAAACCATCCTTTTTATTTTCAGAATTACCAACAATACGCTCTGTGCAGCAGGTTCAGCAGTTATGCACTTCCCTTTCTCCATGGACTCATTATGCAAATAATGTCTCTTATGCTCCTTCCCATAACTGAATCCCTGGCAAGGAGGCTGAGTTCAATGGTGGCCCATTCATCATCTACTGCAGAGGGCTTGGGTACTCAGGTCTGAGAGCTGACAAATTTCACAGGCTTATAATTTGGAAATGTCCCTCATTCCTTCTCCCAAGTCTCTATGCTGCCCTTTCTTTCTGAACTCTGTAGTGATATCCGGAGAGGTCACTCAGGCTGTGTAACCTATAAATTGAGAGATGACCTGATACACTTGGGGAAAAGTGAAAATGTGCTGCCTTGAGTATGGCTCTAGCTGTGCTATTCTTATTGTTCGCTTGCTTTCCTATTTAAAAGAAATTCTGAATGATAAAGCCCTATAAAATAGAGTTGCTTGGGCTATTATAAATGTCCCACCCCATACTCCATGAATACAAAGTTGTTTAGAAATGACTGTTAGAGAGACTAATAAGAAAGCTTTTATCAATATTGTTGGAGAATGAATCAGGTGACCCCTGAAAGACATGTTTATATATTAAACTGTTTCTATGGTTATGAACCCTTTGGTAAACAGGACTTTCGAAGATGTTATTAGTTAAGGTGTGGATTCATTTGTGAATAGGATCTTCAAAAATCCTATTTAGATGAAGACTAATTGAATAAGGATGAGTCTTAACCCATATGGTTGAAGTCATTTATGGAGAAAGAATCTAGTCATAGATACAGGTGACTGAACAGGAGAAGGAGAAGCCATATGACAGAGGTAGAGTCACAAGCCAAGAAGCTCCAAGGTTTGTGGCAACCCAGCATCAGAATCCCACACTCCAAAGGAAAGGATGGACTATTGATTTTGGACTTCCAGCCTTCAAACCCATGAGATAATAAATTCTTGTCATTTATGTGGTATTTGTCCTGGCAGTCCTGGCAAACTAAAACAGTTTGAGGTACCAGAAAGTGGGGTAGTGCAATTACAAAATGCTTAGAAATGTGAATTTTCCAGTTCCAAAATTCCAATTTTGAAATTGGATAATGGGTAGTCCCAAGAAAAATTTGGGAGCACTTAACTGAAGAGACTTAGATTTCTCTGAAGGCACTGTTGGTTTCTGGTAAGGGCTCAGAAAAATGTGAAGAGAACTGTAGAGAAAGGCATGACATCTTAGAGAATACATATATTGTCACGAACACAATGTTGGTAGAAATATGGATGTTAAAAGTACTTCTAGTGAGGCCTTAGAAGAAAATGATGAATGTGTGTTGGTAACTGGAGGAAAGGCAATCCTTGTTATAAAATGTCAGAGAACTTGATGAAATTATGCTGTGATTTTGGATGAAAAGCAGAACCTTTAAGTAGTGAACATGGACATTTAGCTGAAAGGATATCCAAGATATGGGTTTAAGATGGAGCCTGTTTTCTCCTTGCTGCTTGTAGTTAAATGCAAGAGGAAAGGGATGAAATGAAGACTAAACTGTTAAGCACAAAGGAATTAGCAACTGGTGATTGGGAAAATTCTCAGCCTATTCAGATAGCGTATTATTAGACTAGGCCAAGAAGTACCTTTATTAGGGCCCACCCTGAAATCCTAGGAAGTGAGCCCCCAGAGAACTGGGCCTCATGCGAGAATTGGTTGAACAGCTGTTTGTCAAGGAGATTAGGCATATAACTCATGGACCCAGTCAGCCATCTCAGAAGAAGTCAGGATTAGAAATGCACTTATCCAGGAAGGATCTTTGGAAAATCTTTTTCTTTGATGGTTTGGACCCCTTTAAACAATGTTCAAAACTGACAAGGTTTTTGAAAATTTCAGATTCGCAGACATATTTCCAGCTTGGACTGAAATGTGGAAAGGGACAGAAACAGTATGATATGGAGGAAAGAAAAGAAATCAAGGCCAGGACTATGGAAGCAGAGGTCTGGACCAAAAAGATTCCATTGGACCAAGAGAGAGGGGCTCCTGCCTCTTACTCTGGGAGGGTAGGGCTCCCAACCCTATTCTTTGAGGCAGTGGGCCTTCTGACCCAGCACTTGGAGAAGGCAGACCTTCTGTCCTGATGTTGGTATGGGGAAGGACTTCTGTTCATATGTCAGGAGACAGTGTAGCTGCCATTCCAATGCTTTGAGAGGGTAGAGCCTAAGCCCCAGCATTTGGGGTGTACCTGGCCACCACCCTGGTGCTCCAAGAGGGTGGAACCTATGTTCCAGTGTTTGGGAAGAGCATGGCCACTTCCCTAGCATTTGGAAAGCTTGGGGCTACCACACCAGCAGGCCCAGAGGACAATACATCAATCCACAAATGACTCTCAGACTTTGTAATCTAATGGAGTTTGGCCTGCTGGGTTTTTGACTTGCTTGGGATCCATGACCCCTGTTTTAGCTTACAGTTTCTCCTCTCTGAAATGGGAATATGTACTCCATGCCTGTCCCACCACTGCATTTTGGAAGCAGAAAACTTGATTTCTAGGTTTCAGAAGTGTATAGATGGAGAGGAATTTTGTCCTAGCATGAACCACACCCACACCCATAGCTGATTTTGATGAGACTTTGGACTTAGTGTTGTTACTGAAATGATTTAAGGCTGTGGAATATTGGGATGGACTGAATATATTTTGCATGTGGGAAAAATGTATATTTTTGTGGTTCAGAGGGCTGACTGTTGGGGATTGAATCATGCACCCCACAAAACACATGCTCAAATCTTAATCTGTGTTCCTGTATGTATGAATCCATTTGTAAAGTGGACCTATTGAAGATACTATTGGTTAAGGTGGAATTAGATTGGATCAGGATGGCTCTTAATCCAAAATGACTGGAAATCTTATAAAGAGATGAGATTTGGATGCAATCAATAGAAGATAGAAGTCAGCAGAAACCAGAGAAGGAGACCAAGAAAGAGAGAGATTTCTGTTTGCTGGAGCACTGCCATCGCCAGAATGCTACCGACTCCAGGGGAAAGCATGGCTTTGCTGACATTTTGATTTTGGACTTAAAGCCTTCCAAACCATGAGACAATAAATTCATGTTGCTTAAGTCAACCCACAGTGAAGTAATTATTATAGCAGCCCTGGCAAAGTAAGACAAATATAAATGTGTTTTATCTGAAATGAGCATCAATAAATTCTCTGGGAATACTTGGTTCTTATCTTTCTGGTACTAAAAGAACTGAGTAATTCTTGGCTTTCTTCTTTTCCTAAATTAAGATCTTCTATGTCAAAGTATCCCAAAATTTCTCCTGTGACTCATCCCTCCTATTTTTTCTTATGTATTTATATGTGGAACAAAAAGTTTTTTTCCTGGTAGGTTATAACATCCTGGATTACGAAAGTATGCTTAGTACCAAACTCTTGATTCTGAATCTGAAATGAATAACTATGTCCCTGTCCAAGTTCAAACCAGAGTTATAAGTCAATTAATATTTCTTTGAAGAAGGTAATCAAGCCTTAAAACAAAACAAAGCAATGAAAGAGCCATCAGATGCGTTCTTAGGGCAGCTCTGCCTGCCTTTCCAGGCTCAGATCAACAGCTCCACGCACAGTCTCTGTAGGCCCTGACCTCCTTGGACAGGCACACATCCAGCTCACCCGAGGCTGCCAGTCATTTAAAAGGTTCTTCTTCACCTTTGTTATTGTTGGCCCCCTGCTAAGCTGAGATTCTGTTCTGTCCTTCTCTCCTCTCTCCCCCACTCCTCATATCAAAACAGGAAGATTACTAATATCAGTCATTCACACTTGCTTGATTGATTACGTTGTATCCAAAACTTATTAAAAGTTTTGTCATCTCCAGACATGCACATTTATTTTTAGCTTCGTCTCTCTAATGTTGGATTTAAGGCTTGTCCACCCCCGCCTTTTCAAAGGAATTTCAAGTATCAACAAAATATATTTTTTTCCTATCCAAGGACAGTACAAAACGGTCCCTGAAATCATCCAACAGCTGGCTGTGTAGAAACATCTGGTTTTGTCTTTATGGGTTTTTCTAGGTGGTGCTGAATGACTTACAGAAGCCAGTCTGTGGTTGCTCTGTCCAGATGGTTCTCAAAAAATCTTGAGGGGAATGACTTAACAGGAATGGTTGGGCTGGGGCAGCTGGACAACGTGATTCTGACCACCCATAGCGAGGTTTCCACCCCAACCCTTGATAATTATTTATTGATACAAACTAGTGGTTTTGTGAGCCATAGACTTAGCCCTTCACTTCTCTCAGCAAATTCAGGCCCTATCCCTCCCCTCTCTTTCCTGTTTCATATTATCTTGGTCTTTCTCTCTACGTGAAAACAATATATATGAACTGCAGTTTCAAATATATCTGTATGCATTCTCCGTAATTTCTACCTGTGGTAAAAATGCTTCCAAAAGATAAGCTTTATTATAACATTGGCTAATCTTAACAATAGCATTTAAAATAATTATTTTAGTTACTCTGAGCTAAAACTTTCTTATAGGCTAGTTATCCTATTAAGTAGTTAATATATGCTATTCCTAACTCACAGGTAATTTTAAGAATTGAATTAAACATTAAATGTGAAGTATTTTATCTCAGTATTGGGTGTGTAATAATGCTGAAATATTTAGTTAAATTATCATTATAAAGTTAATAATTAGTATTAATTTTCTCATTTGGCATTTACAGTCTCCCTGTGAAGTAGGATTTATTATTACGCCATTTTAGAGATGATAATACAATGATGTCAGTCAGTGAAGTGAGCTAAAATTTGAACCCATACATTGATCTCAGAGCCCTTGTTTTTACAAATGTGGTGACTAAAATGATATCTTTATGATTTTCTGATTACCTCGATTTTAATGTACTATTTAGTTATCATCTTATTCATACTCTTATTTCTACCTCCCAAAGTGAAGCTAGTGCAAAAGGTAAAATTCTATTGCGGCACCTATTAAAACCATAATAACAATTTTCCACTGTGTGCTCAATTCAAGTCAGAGGTCCCTTGATATTTGTACGGTCAGAAATTGTCCCACTGAACAATAATGGTATGAACTTTATTATCATGCACTCCCCTTTCCCTCTGCTGGGTTAGCTCCTGTGCTGGTTTGAAAGGAAGTATGCCCCCTAAAAAAAAACATGTTTTAATATAAATCCCATTTCATAAAGGTAGAATAATCTATTCAATACTGTATGTTTGAAACTGTAATGAGATCATCTCCCTGGTTGATGTGATTTAGTTAAGAATAGTTGTTAAACTGGATTAGGGGATGACATGTCTCCACCCATTTGAGTGGGTCTTGATTAGTTTCTGAAGTCCTATAAAAGAGGAAACATTTTGGAGAATGAGAGATTCAGAGAGAGCAGAGAATGCTGCAGTACCACGAAGCAGAGAGTCCACGAGCCAGTGACCTTTGGAGATGAAGAAGGAAAATACCTCCCAGGGAGCTTCACAAAACCGGAAGCCAGGAGAGAAAGTTAGCAGATGATGCCTTGCTTGCCATGTGCCCTTCTGCCAAGAGAGAAACTGTGACTGTGTTCGCCATGTGCCTTCTGACTTGACAGAGAAACCCTGAACTTCATCGGCCTTCTTGAACCAAGGTATCTTTCCCTGGATGCCTTTGATTGGATATTTCTATAGACTTGTTATAATTGGGACATTTTCTCGGCCTTAGAACTGTAAACCAGCAACTCATTAAATTCTCCGTTTTAAAAGCCATTCCGTTTCTGGTATATTGCATTCCGGCAGCTAGCAAACTAGAACAGCTCCTTTACCATCTTTTCTCTCTCCAAGAAAGGAAAACCATAAAGCACTGAAAGCAAATTCTCTTCCGAAAGCAATCATAGCAGAAAAGGAATTTTAAGCCTAAAAGTTTTTTCATAGCAAAGAGAGTTGACATGTGGGGAATGAATTATATAATACTGAAGACGCTGGTCCAGAAAACGGAGATGGAGTGGGGTGGGGGGAGGGGTGCAGGACTGAGTTGAGGACAGATGAGAGGTTCATTAGGGCAAAGGAGCGGATAGTGTCTAGGGAATTTGGAATGGTGAGTGCATTGCTACAGGCTAACTAAAATCTTGTGCTGCTTTAAGTATTTGAGAGAGTTGTGAGGAGAAAATAAAATCTTCTTTGGACCGCCTTCCTTTAAATGCAACACAGCCTGAAGCAGGAATGGGGTCCTAATGAGTACATATGTGGGTCGTTTTTAAAGGGTGATATATTTATAAGTCTCTCAAAGAAACAAAAACACAAATAAATTATGTACAGATAATGTGATCAAAGGATCATTTATGAATATTCTAGATCTGCTGCCTTGTTTGTAATACAATAGCTGGATCAGTTGTATCATCTTGATGCTTATAAAAGAGCATCAGAGGAGGGGAGTAGTTAAATGATGATGGGTCCTTCAACTCAGTAAGATTTAGGTGTGAAGTTTAAAGAATTAATATATATAAAGAGCTTAACAATTCCTGGCCTATAATATGTTCTCAATAGTTGTTAATATTTATTATTATAAAATGCATAACAAGCATGCAAAATATATTTGTGCAAAATGGAACTAAACAATTATTTTGGGGATACTTAATCTTAAAACTTTATAATTATTAGTAATATTACACTTAATGCAACTTTATTTCCCACCAGCAGTGCAAGGTCCTCTGAATTTCTGTCCTCTATATAGTCAACCTTGGTAGTTCAGGATAACAATACTTATTTACATGTATTTAACATGTAAGAGCTTACAGAATATTTCCTTAGAAATATTTTTTTAGTGTACCTGTGATATTTAATTTCATGTGTCAACTTGGCTAGATTATAGTATCTTGTGGTTTGGTCAAGAAGGCACTGACTTGACTGTTAACTGTAAGGGTATTTAGGGGATTTATGTCATCAGCAGTTGATTGCATCTATGGAAGGTTACATCTACAATCAACAAAGGAAGTTGCCTACTTCATCTAAGCAGGTAAAGGCCTTAAAGGGAGAACTGATGATTTCAGCAGTTAGAAAGAAGAATTTCTATCTCTACTTCAACCAGCTAGCTTCTCTTAGGGAATTCATCAAAATCTTCAATAGAGTTCCCAATTAGTGACCTGACCTGTGGAAGTCAGACCTGCCAATTCCTGCTGTTGGCATTAGCCAATTCCTATAATAAATATCATAACATTACATATGCATGGTTTCCCAATACATTTTGGAGCTCCTAGTTATTATTATTATTAAAGAGTTATATGACAAGATCTTAGATATTCCTCAGATGTTCTCCTGGAACCAGCCTTTTTAGCACTTAACTTGTGCACACCACTGCTTTGGATGGTGGCAAACCCGGCAAAGGTTCCCGGGTTCCTTGCCATGTGATGGAAGAGTCAAAGATTGCTGGCAGCAGGTCTGAAAAAGCATCGCCTTGATGATGCCTTAATTTGGACCTTTTCCCAACCTTGAAACTGAGTGAATAAATTTCTATTGTTTAGACCAAATTAAGCTTTCATTGATCTTCAGTCAAATGGTCTCCTCATGTGTCTATTTTCAGAGATGATGGATAGAAGATGCTGAAATATGATTTGCACATTGTAGCCTAAGGCTTCCAAAGGTTTCAATGAAATAAGTTAATAAACCCTCAAAGAAGTGATGTTTTCTGCAACTGGAAATACCTAGAAACATACTCATATCTGTTTTAAATACTTTCTGATAGATAATGGTTCATATAGTACAATCATTTTGGTCACTGTTAAGATGATCTAAACTTATTAGATAAATCAACACTTAACTATTGCAGGCAGTTTGATTCATATATATTTGATTCTATTAAGAAAGGGCATTCATGACTCAATATAAGAGGGAAAATTTCTTAATTAAGAATATATTAAATCAACATGTCTCAGCCAAGTTCATATAAATTGCAAGCAACAAAACCACTTTTAAAGCAATTTAGAAAGAGAGTCCTGGGACAGGAGTACAGGGATTTTCTAGGTCTCAAAAGGACAAGAAACCATCAGGATATAAGATAGTACTCTCTCTCCTCTTTTCTTCCTATCCGGTCCTTTCCTCCCCCACCTCCCCGCATCCTGCTATATTGATTAAAAAGATGAAAGACATCTCCCAGCTGGAGAGAAGAGCTTAGGCTGAAGCTTAGAGGCAGAAGGGCACCTGCCTCTGGGTTCTGGAGGCTCCTAGTTGTTGTTGAGGGTGAGTTTCTGGAGAAACTCAAGCAGTCCAACAGGCCAGGCTGGCTGGCCTGACAAAGTTTGTCAGTGGTCACACATCTTCTTAATGAGCTTCAACTCTACATCTGGGAAATGGCTTTTGAAGATATGAGGGTCTGTGTTGGCAGAACCCAGGTCATGCCGATCCAAAAGGGTTTGGTTCATGGTGGCTTCCATGGCACCCACTCAGTTGGGATTGCTTCTACAAGTCCTAGAACAAGGCATGGTTTCCATGCTGATTTTTCATCTTCAAGAAAAGCCTTGGTACCCTCATGGTTCACCTCAGCCAACTCGAAGAAGTGAGTTGGCCTTTCAGGACTACATTATCCAGGTCAAAATGGAAGCCTGGAGTGCAGGAGGCTCATAGATGCAGACTGATCAGACAGTTAACAGAGGTGTCCGCTTTGGTAGAAGAATTCTCACAGATCTGGGAGCTCATGATTGGTTGACAATGAGGAATTAACTCCCCCTCCCCAAAAAAAACATGGTGGTTAGCTGGTCCAAGGACAGGGGAGACCAAGAAGATGGTCTAGGAGGTTGCAACTGGAGAGGTTTTTGGAGGATGGTCTGAGGTTGAAGCAGGAGAGGCAGATAGAGTGCCAGTCTGTTCCCTTAAAACACTGGAACTGAGAGGCAGTCTGCAGTGCTGTCTGTACTTTATCCTTTTCCTGTCACTCTCTCTTTCTCTCCCCTGCCCCCACTTTCTTTGTCAATTAGTTTACTCTCCCTACATATTCAGTTGGTAGCTTCCCAGTTTACATTTCTCAGTTTTTCAGAAGCGTCCAGATTCAGGTTATTTTAGCCTCCTTTTTAAATTTTCAAGAAAGAAAACCGACTGGCCCAGCAGAGTCAAACGTCTGCGCTGATGCAAGCAGAGCATTCTCTTGCCATTGCTTAACCCCAACAGCCCTGTTCACATGTAAATGAGGTCTATGTAACAGTAACCTATATAAATGACACCTTGGAACACAACAAAGATTGCAGTGGGAATTATGCCCTGGAGTTTTGCAAGGTGAAAAGTCCTATAGCTATGGCCAAAGTACAGGGTCATATAGAAAAAAATGTGGGAACAGGGGACCCATTCCCCACATAGATAAAAAGGGATAGGAAGATAACCTCAAACTTTGTATATTGCAACAAGCAATGAATAAAAGTATACAAAAATTCTGGCAGAACATTAGAAAGCATGGATAAGTACAAGTAGTTTTGAATAATCTTAAAAAACAATCTAACTCTTGTCCAGAAATCTGACCTGGATATTCTGCATTTTTGAGAAAGAAGTCATAGATCATAGCCCATGTTATTGGTGGTAGGAAATTTACAAATAATCTAATCTGTTTTCTTGATTTGACAAAAAAGGAAAGAAAGACTCAATTATATAGGGTGACATTTTTAAGGTCACTTCAACTCCTTAGTAGCAAAGGCAGAACTAGAAGTTGTTTCTGCTGCCTTTCTGGAGAATGAGTGGGCTGTTGCTTTTGGAACACTGGCCCAGAAGCCTGGCATTGCACTTGTTTGGTTGGTTTGCTTTTTGGAGTTGATCCAAACCTAGTTATAAGCAGGAATTAATTAGGATATTCTGGTTAAGCCTATTCACTTTTAAAAACGCTGTACTTTTCAGAATATCTGGCACTCTTTTGGTGAGAAAAACCCTTCTCTTCACATCCTTACAACTGGAACTGGTAAATGAATAACTTCCCTATAGACTTATATTTTGAATTTGTGCAGTATAAACAACAACAGGATAAATAATTTAATGTTAAGTATAAATTTATATAAGGCACCCCTTTGGGTTTTCTTGTTCGTTGTATTTGTTTGCTTATTTACAATTTTATTGTGGTAGCATAAAATCTGCCATTTTATCTATTGTAAGTGTACAATTCAATGGCATTTTAATTACAGTTGTAATGTTAAACAACCACCATCATCATCATCCATTACCAAAACTTTTTATCCATTCTAAACATAAAGTCTGTATATATTAAAAAATGCCTCCACATTTTTCTTCCTTTTAGCTCCTGGTAACCTCAAATTGACTTTTTGTCTCTATGAATTAGCCCAGTCTAGACATTTCATATAAAGGAATCATACAATATCTGTCCCTTTGTGTCTGGCTTTCCTCACTTAGTATAATGTTTTCAGGTTTCATCCATGTTGTAGCAGTAACAAAACTTCATTCTTTTTTCTGAAATATTCCGTTTTATATATGTGTGTGTGTGTGTATTTGTGCATTTTGTTTTCTTTATTCATCTGTTGATGCACACTTGGGTTGTTTCTATCTTTTGGTCTCTGAATAATGCTGCAAGCATACAAATATCAGTCTGAGTCCCTGTTTTCAATTTTTGCGTGTATATCTAGGAGTGGGGAATTGATGGATCACAGAGTAATTCTGTTTAACTTTTTAAGTAACTCACAAAATGTTTTGTGCAATGGCTGTACCCTTTTATATTGTCACCAATAATGCAAAAGGGTTCAATTTCTCCACATTTTGTCAATGCTTACTATTTCCTGGGTTTACTTAAAAAAATGACAGCTGTCCTAGTGAGTATTGCAGTAATATCTCATTATGGTTTTGATTAGCTTTTCCTCTGGGTTTTCTTAAGCGGCAGTCTCAGGTAAGACAGGAGAAGATCTTTATCCTTCTTAATCATTTCGTTAAAATGACATGAAAAATTGTGAAAGACTTTGAAATGGACCAGAAAGATTACTGGATGTCTTCAGTAGAAAACTAGACATCTAAGCCACCTTTTCAAGTTATCTCTACCTTGCATTGTCTTTGAGTTAGTTTACAACTCTGTAGTTTGTAGAAAGCTGATAATGCAGATGATTCTTACCTATAGAAATGCAAATGAATTATATCCAGTGAAGTGCAATTGTCTAGTTTTGCATCACCCATTCCTTTATCTTCCTTGATTGCCTATATATGTGTGGTTCTTTGAATCCCTCTTTGAGCTGGTTGCAATATCTTACCAGTTCCTTTATAAATCAATGAGCTATATAGTATCTTTGATACATGCTCTTTTTGTATTTGTATGAATGTGATGACTTTACTCTTTGTGAAAATCTACCCTTTAATGAGAACCTCACCTGAAGTCACCATATAATTCTTAAGTTTGATAATCTATCTCAGAATTTAAGGAAAAAAAATGCACAAAGTCTAATTTTCCATTTCTTTGTCTCCTATGTTGAAGGACTTTCTCAATTTCTGAAAGTATTTTTACAAGAGTCCAACTTCCTCACTACTTTAACAATTAGTATCCATTATGGATGATGAAAAGAATAGAAAAAATCTTAGGAATAGTACTCTGTGATATTAGTCAAAATAGTGCTCTTGGTCTTTTAAGCAATGCCAACACACAGAACAAAGTTCAGTTATTTTTTGCTTCCTCTGAATACCTTGGCTAAAAACCAGCTTGCAAAACCTAACATAACCCCAAGATAAGCTGACAACAGAAATTTATACCTAATTTTCAAAGCTTCTGCAGTGATGTGAAACAGCTTTGAAAGGATAATTGATATTGCCCTTTAAATTCTTAAAAAAAAAAAAAACTGGGATGAGGAGCACACTAGCATGAAAAGTGATGTAGTGATGAAGTTGTATCTGCGTGACAATCTCAAGCCCAACTGGGACAAGAGAAGCAGGAGTGTTCAGAGAGCTTAGGGGGGAAAAGACAGCATGCCATATGTGTCCTGGGCAGAAAGAAGTCTAATTTGCAGAACATAAGGAGAAGTAATGACCTATAAAAACTCCTGGTTACTGCTCTAACACAAGAGGGGACTGGGTAAAAGACTTAGCACATTTCCTTGCCGCCTGGACTACCCCAGAGTTTTGTTTCCTTTATAGGTTCTTCACATGCTGAGCCGCAGAATCAAGAGTCTGGCTTTGAAATTGACTCAATTATTACGCCCTAGATACGTTTGGGGCTTAGGTTTATTTGTATGTGTCTTATGTCATTTATCTTCTTTTGATATAACAGACCCAGAGCATAATGATTTAGGATGGCTAAATCTTTGGTCTTTCAGTCCCTGCTGACTTTGTTATTCAGTTCAAATGCAGTTTCTTGGCTGACACTAGGGCCTAGGATATTTGCAACTTTTCTGGAGACTTCCACCTGCTCACATCTCTTCAGCTAGCACCATCTTTGTCTTTCACAACTCCTCAGGTGACTGAGATTTTCACAGCTTGTTAGGTGGCCCTGGCTTTCACAGTCTGTGGCCCTGAATGGCTGCTAGGGGAACAGCATTCTCACTCCCTCCCAAAGCCAAGCTTCTCAGTGGAAATGTGTGAGTTGTGCCAATAGCCTCCCAGAAATCCCGCGGTTGTGGCAGATGCAAGCTAACTCAGCATAGAGATGAGATTTCTTCCAGATTGGGAATTGATATCCCAGACAGAAAGTGAATTGCACTGACTTTGTTCCGGAGTAAGTTGTTGTGACAAGTGGAACTTAGAGGAACACCATATTACATGGTTGGCAAAATAGCAAATGGCATTACATGTGGGATATTTGTCCCTATATATCTTTTTCCTTTTAATAGTTGTTAATATGACCAGGATGGTAAAATGTATTTAATAGAGGCTTTCCTTGATATAGCACTGTTTTTAGGAGCCAGAGAAAAGTAGCGTTTTATCGGGAAGAGGGTAATAAGCAGAAATTGAAATGTTTTCATTTAGATCTTAAGTGGTGCCTGAGGTAAAATTGCGGAATGTTAAAGCAACAATAATTGGTTCCTCCTGGCTTTCCCCATTGAAAGAAATTGAAATTCAATTGACTTTCAATGGAATAGTCATGGAGTTCCAATTGTCATTGCTCTGACTTTGTGCCTGTCTGTCCCAAGAATGGTATAAGGAGCCAAAAAAGGAAAAGACTCTGAAATAGCTGGGAAAATAGTGAATTATTTTAGAATCATTTTGAGGGGAGTAAGGATATTCCAAATATATTGAATCAATTTGAATGGACCTCAGAGCTCTTAATTGATATTTTGCCAATGTCAATATTGAATTAGGGTCATTGGAAGAGGACTGCTGAACTGCTCTTGTAATTGTTATTGATGGTAAAGCAAAGATTAATACAAAGAGGTTAAATGATGACAATGGTTTAGACTTAGAGGCAGAATGAGGGATCTACCTTGAGTGATGCAAGGTGCTACCATAACAATTAAATTAACGAATGTGTGTTATTTTCAGACACCATGCCATATGTTTTGCAAGTTATCTCATTTATTCCTTATAGAAGTTGTGGTGCAAGTACTGGCCCCATTTTACTAATGAGGAATTTTAGACTCGGATTATTTAGGTGCTCTTCTTCAGATCATAAAGATGGAAAATGGATGAACCAGGATGATTTAGACCCAAGCATAGACTGAACTTTAAACTTATAAAACCTTAGCTCTAAAAAAAAGATATTTGAAAGGAAAAAAATCTTAAAAGCTATTAAAAAATAAAATCAACCAACCAACCAACAAACAAAAAACCCAGCTGGCAGAGTTCTCATCTGCCATGCCAGAGACCCAGGTTTAATTCTCGGTGCCTGCCCATGCAAAAAAAAAAAAGAAAAAACAAAAACAAACCTATTAAGACCAGAAATATACTAAAAGTAGAGATAGTGATAAGGCACTGGGATTGTTAAAGTGATGATTGAACCAATTAGTTGAAGTACAGTAAGAAAGAGCCATTAATTACTTAACGAAAAAAATTCTACTAAATACCTCAATTTTGTTTAATTAGCAGATTTAACATAAACCAAAGAGATGTTTTTCACATTTCATTACAGAAAACTTCAAACAAATGAAAGTGTAAAGAGAATAGTATTCTAAACCCATATGTGCCCATCCATGACTTCCCTTAAATGATTATCAATTCACGGCCAATCATGTCTCATCTATACCCCCATTAATTCCCCCACTATCATGATTATTATGAAATAATTCCCAGGCTTTCTATAATTTCATCCATAAATGTTTCAATATATATTTCTAACAGATAAATTATTTTAAAAATAATTACTATCTCATTTACGTAAGTAACATCTTAAATGTTCAAATAATCAGTCACAGTTCAATTTCCTGAACTAAGAATTTTTAACAATTGACTTTATCGAGATGTGGCTTGCCTTAAATAAAAATTATGTATTTTTAAGTATACCTATTTAAAAAAAACTATTTTAATAAGTTTTGACAAATATCTACACCTGCTGTAATCACTACCATAATCAAGATACAGAACATTTCCTTCATCCCTTAAGTTCCCTCTTGTCCTTCCTCTGTGAATTTCTCCTCACTCCGTCTCAGTTGAGGAAATCTCTGATCTGCTTTATGTCATTATAAATTAGTACTGCATGTTCTAGAATTTCATTTAATGGAATATTCAATAGGCACTATTTTGTATTTGGATTTTCCACTTAGGGTAATGTTTCATGTGATTCATATATATTGTTATGTGCATCAATATTTTGTTTTGGCATTAGAGTTATGCTATAAGGTGAATTCTATTTACTGACTTTTCAAATATTATCAACCGCTTGGTGTATTATTATTTTAATACATTCCTGGATTCCTATGCTAATATTTGTTAAGGAATTTTGTTCCTATATTCATGATTGCAGGTGTGTAGATTTTTTTTTTTTTTTACATGGGCAGGCACTGGGAAGTGAACCCAGGTCTCCGGCATGGCAGGTAGGAACTCTGCCTGCTGAGTCACTGTGGCCTGCCCTGTGGTTTTCTTTCTCTTTTTCCTTTCCTTTCCTTCCCCTTCTCTGATTTAGTATTAGGTAATGTTAACCTCATATAATAAATTGGGAAGTATTCCCTCTACTCTTTTCTGAAAGTGTTTTTGTAGGATTGATATTATTTCCTACTTAAATCTTTGAAAGAATTCAATAGTGAAGTCACCTGAGCCTGGGGTTTTCTTTGTGGGGATATTTTCAATTACTAACTTAATTTGTTAAATAGGAATGTGCCAATTCAGGTTTCTTCTTTCTTCTTTAGTCTGTTTTTGTAGTTTTTGTCTTTCAAGGAGTTTGTTCATTTTATCTAAGTTGTCGAATTTATTGACATAAAGTTATTCATTATAATCCCTATTATCCTTTTAAAGCCTGTAAGATATCCTGTGGCATCTCCTCTTTCATTCATGATATTACTAATTTACATTATTTTCTCACCTTTTTTCTTAATCAGCTCGAAATATATCAATATTATTGACTAAAAAAACTTTTAATTTTATTGATTTTTACTATTTTCTATTTCTGCAACTTTCATTCTTATTTTTAACTTCTTTTCTTTAACTTAAATTGTCTTAATTGATTTCTTTTTCAAAGCTTCCGAGGGTGTGTTGGTTTGAATTTGCTGTGTACTCCAGAAAAGCCATATTCTTTAATCCTCATTCAGTATTGCTGGGTGGGAGTTTTTTTATTGCTTCCATGGAGATATGACTCATCCAGCTGTGGGTGGTAAATTTGATTAGATGGGTTCCATCGGGATGTGTCTCTACACATTTAAGGTGGGGTTGCTTATTGGAGCCTTTTAAGAGAGAACCATTTTGGAAAAAGCTACAGAGCCCATACATCCAGAGACCTTTAGAGATAAAAAAGGAAAACATCCCCGGGGAGGAGTTTCATGAACCAAGAAGCAGGAGAGAAAGCTAGCAGACTTCCCCAAGTGCCCTTCCAGTTGAGAGAGAAACCCTGAACTTCATTAGCTTTTCTTGAGTGAAGGTAACCTTCTGTTGGTACTGCCTTAATATGGACATTTTTGTAGTCTTAGAACTATAGACTTGTAACTTAATAAACTCCCCTTTTTAAAAGCCATTCTGTTTCTGGTATATTGCATTCCGGCAGCTTGCAAACTAAAGCATAAGGCACAACTTTGGTAATTGAATTGACTCTTTTTCCTAATACAAGCATTTAAAACTATAAACTTCCAAGTATCACTTTTCTTGCACCCCATAAATTTTAATGCATTGTTTTTTTTCATTTTCATGTTGTTCAAAATATTTTCTAGTTTCTTACTTTCATTTAACTCTTTTAACTTATTTAGAGGTGTACTGTTTAATTTCTAAATATTTGGAAATTTTTGAGAAATCTTTCTCTAACTGAATTATAACTCAATTCTATTGCTGTCAGAGAACTTATTGTCTGTGATTTCAATCATTTTAACTTAATTGTGATTCATTTTGTTGCCCAGGTATAGTCTATCTTGATGAATGTTCCATAAGTACTTGACAAGAATATTTATTCTGTTGTTACTGAGTAGTGTGTTCTAAAAATGTGGTTTAGGTCAAGCTGGTAATACTGTTCAAGTATTCTATGTCCTTATACATTTCTGATATACTTATTCTATCAGTTAAATGGAGACTAAAATTTAAATAGCCAAATGTTTATGGATTTGTCTCTATTTTTGTCAATCATTGGGTCATATATTTTTAAGTTATTTTATTGTGTTTTGACACTTAAAATTGCTATATTCTCTTGAAGAATTGATATATTTATCTTTTTGTTCTTTCCTGATATGCATTATACCTAATATTTATATATATTTTCTAGGTTATTTTAGGTTTATTATTTGAGTGTCTCTTTACCCTTTGAAATCTCTGGGAATTGTTCATCTTATAGTTCTCCCATGCCCAGACTCATTGATTATTCACTCCAGAAAAATTTAACCAGTCAAGACTGAGAAGAACCCTAAACAGATTTCTGGAACTTCTTCTGCATGGCTTCTTCCTCTCCAGAACTCTGCCCTGCCAATTCCAGTTGCCTTAACCTTTCTGAAATCTGGTCTGTATCTTCAACTGAGCAAAAATGCTGTGCTCTTCTTACCATCTCTCTCCTGTATCACAGTTTAAAATATGCTTCCATTTAGAAATCCAAGCCTACCATGGCTTTACCTCATTTATTTGCTTTCTCAGTAGATATCACATTCATGCCTTACCCCTTAACAGTACCTGTCAACATTTACTCCATATATTTTATCTAGTGTTCTATTTATTTATAGCAGTATGTTTCAATCAGAAACCACATAACACCATATTTTCGATTGGTTGATAATTCCCTGGAGTCAATTCTGATCTCCATCCCAAGCCTCCTTCTTTCTCCCTCCTTCCATGTCCTTGCAATTTGTTTCTTAAAGAATTGTGTTTTTCCTTTAACAAAGTCTATTTTGCAGATTGAATCACTGTGGTATATTTTAACATGTTCTTTTGCCTATTGAATTTACTTTAAATTGCTAGTTAGATTTAGAGGTATGATTGAATTCAGGTTCTATATGTTTTGACAAGTATATGTAAAATACAATTTAGTTTTTTTCAAGAAGCATGTGCCTATTTTTTACACTTGAAGTTAAAAATCTTTGATAACCATTGTCTAGACACATTAACTCATTAGGTATTATAATATGGTGATATTTTAAATCTATTTTTTACTTTTCCTTTAATTAACAAAGCACTTCTATGCAAAGGAACTTTTATTCATCTTCTACTTGGTTATCCCAGTCTCCATCTTATTTAGAAAAGTCAGGCTAATGCTTGATTTTACTCTTATTAGCCAATTTTCAAAATAATGAATTGCAAAAAGTTGCAAACCATATATCAGGAATGAGCTTAATATCCAGAATATGTAAATATTTTCCACAACCCAACAACAACAACAACAACAACAACAAACCATTAGAAATGAGCAAAAGGCATGGACAGACATTTTCCAGAGAGGATAGACAAATTGTCAATAAGCATATGAAAAGATATTAAATACCATTAGCCATTAGGGAAATCCAAATCAAAACCATAATGAAATGCCACTTTACACCCATATGGATGACTATTACTTAAAAAAAAAAAAAGAAAAATAGCTAGTGTTGGAGAGGATGTGAAGAAATTGGAACTCTGGTGATTAGTGGTGGGAATGTAAAATATAGCATCCACTGAGGAAAGCACCTCAAAAAGTTAAATTCTTGACTTATCAATTGACCTGGAAATTCATATGCATGTATCTCAGTAAAGTGAAAACAGAGTCTAAAATAGATACTTGAACACCAATGTTTATAGAGCATTATTCACATTAGCCCAATGGTAGAAACAGACCAACTGTCCATCAACAAATGAAAGGATGAATGAAATGTGGTACATTCTCACATGGAATAATATTTTGCCACAAGAAGGAATGAAGTTCTGGCGTGCTAAAACATGGAAGAACTTTGAAACGTTACATTGTGAGAAATAAGCAAGGCACATAAGGACAAATATTGTATGATATAATTATTGAGATATCTAGAAATAGCAAATTCACAGAGACAGAAAACAGATTAGAGGTTACCAAGGGGTGGGGGAAAAGGTAATGGCTGAAAGGCAAATTTTACTTGTGATATGGTGGTTTGAAGCTGAATGCACCCCAGAAAAACATATTCTTAAATATAATCCCTTCCTGTGGGTGTAAGTTCATTGTAAGTAGGACCTTTTGATGAGTTTACTTCAGTTAAGGTGTATCTCACCTCAACCATGGCTCTTAATCCTATTACTGGAGCTCTTTTCAAGAGAATGAAATTCACATGGTTAGAGAGAAAGCCATGAGAAGCAAGAGGCTGGACATCAACAGAAACTGAAAGAGAAGGGAGAGACCAGGAGATGCCACCATGTGTCTTGCTTTGTGATAGAGGAGCCAAGGAGCATCATGGTATGTGCATGAACAGCCCAAGAAACTAAAATAGTGGGTATAGAGTATTTGTAAATAAAAATTAATAATTGAAAAAGTGTTTTTTAGAGACTTAAAAAAGTAAATAAAATTTTAGAAAGCCTGATTATTCTTACTGAAGTTCATTTAAGGACTGATAGACCTTCAACACTGAGAATCTGCAAGTGTAACCATCTGTAGAATACAGCTCAGTTTTAGGGGGAATTCAAGGAATATTGTGAAGAGCTAGATTATTATTCTGAGTGGCAGGTTATAAAGGATTGTGCAAGAATCAGAGATAAAATGAGGTGAGAAGAGGCTAGGCAAAAAAGGGCAGTACTGGGGAAACAGAGTGAAGGAGAAGAAAAAAGTGAATAGAATGCAGTTGAATATAGGTAGGGGTGGAAGCATAGGCTGGGTTTGTAGTCAAGTTCTTCCATTGGGAAGGGGGGAGGATTTGGCTCTCCAGGGGCTTCCAAATGTTTTTAATATTTCTTTTTCTTTTCGAGTATAATGTGAACTCAAGGATTTATCCATGTTTAATGTGATTTAATCCATTGCATGCATTATTTGTATTGATATTTAAAGTGTTTCATCTTTGACTAGCAGGAGTCCATTCAAATTGACTCCTGAAACTTTTTGATATAGCATTCATAGTTTTTAAAATTTTTTCTTTAAGTGTACAATTAGGTAGTTTTAGAATATTTACACATTTGTACAACCATCCCCACATTCTAATTTTAGCATGTTTTCATCACCTGGAAAAAGAAACCTTATAACCATTAGCAATTATTCCTACTTCCCTCCAAACTCACAGCTATAGTCAGACACCTCCATTCTTTCTGCCTTTATGGATCTCCCTAGTCAGCACACTCCATATATATGTAATCATATAATAGGTGGTCTTTGTGTCTGGTTTTTTGTTTGTTTGTTTGCTTTTTACTTAACGTGATGTTTTCAAGTTTCATCTATGCTGTAGCATGGATTAGAACTTCATTCCTTTTATGGCTGATTATCATTCCATTGTATTGGTTTATATGTTTTACTTATTCATTTGTATTGATGGGCATTTAGTTTGTTCCCACTCTTTTGCTATTATGAGTAATGCCACTCTGGACATTTATATACAAGTTTTGTTTGGGCATATGCTTTCATTTCTCTTGCATATATATCTAGGAATAGAATTGGTGGGTCATATGGTAACTCCATGTTTATCTTTTCAACCTTTAAAGGAATTGCCAGACTATTTTTCAAAGAGGCTGCATTATTTTACATTTCTACTGGTGGTATATAAGGGTTCCAAATTTTCCACATTCTCCCCAACACTTGTTATTATCTGTATTACTGATTATAGCTGTCCTAGAGGTAGTAAAGTGGTATCTTATTATGGTTTTGGTTTGCATTTTCCTGATGGCTAATGATTTTGAGGATATTTTCATGTGTTTCTTGACCATTTATATATGTTATTTACCAAAGTATATATTCAAGTCCTTCACTGTCAACCATCTTCGCTTTTACCCTCTCTATGTAACCATTTTTTAAAAAACCTCATATCCTCCATTATCTTTTTTGTATATGTATATACACACAACATATATACAACATGTATGTACAGCATATAAATATACAGATATAGATTAAAAAGCTTTTGTGTGTGTATATATATACAACAAAAGATAATGTGATGTTATATATACACACACATATACATAACATATAAATATAGATAAAAAAAGCAATAAATTTCAAACACACTGCAACAATTAGTTATAGAACAGATTTCAGATTTTGAAATGGGTTACAGTTCCACAATTTTATGTTTTCCCTTGTAGTTGCTCCAAGTACTGGAGACTAAAAGAAATATCACTAAAATGATTCAGTGATCATACTCATTTGTTAAATCCTATCTTCTCTGTTATAACTCCACATTCTCCTTTGATCTTTCTCTCAACCTTTAGGGGTATTTGGAATATGCCCATTCTAACCTTTTCATGTTGATAATATGGGATAGGGGAATGGAACTAGATATACTGACGAGGCTGGCCCCTCTGTTTTTCAGGACTTATCTGGCCTAGGAACACATGTGGAGGTTGTAGGTTTCTGGAAAGTAATCATAGCACATGAAACCTTTGTAGAATCTCATATAGAGCCCTAGATGTTCTTTACAGTTGGCAGGAATGATTTTGATTGGGATTTGGCAAACCATGATAAATAGCAATATCTAGCTGAAGCTTACATCAGAGTAGCTTCCAGAGTACTCGCTGAACTCTATTTGAACTATCTCAGTTACTGATACCTTATTTGTTACAATTCTTTTCCCTCTTTTGGTCAGGAAGGTATTGTTACTCCCATGGTGCTGGGGCCAGGTTCATCTCTTGGAGTCATACCCCACGTTGCCAGGGAGACTTTGACTCCTGGATGTCATGTCCCATGTAGGGGGGATGGTAATGATTTTTCTTGCAAAGTTGGGCTTAAAGAGAGAGAGAGGCCACATCTGAGCAACAAAACAAGTCCTCTGAAAGTAACATTTAGACTTAACTATAGACAAGCTTAGCTTCTCTGCTACATAAATGAGCTTCACAAGAGCAAGCTGCAAGATCAAGGCCTTGCCTATTAACTTGGGAATCCCTAATATTTGAAACAGTATAAGGGGTTTCCCCAGTGGTAAAGTTTAACACTTCCAATACTTCTTAATTTTCTGCTTAACATAGCTGGGGATGTAACTGGGCTTTATATTAAGTTATACAGAATTACAAGCCCTCATTCCCATTCTGGGCTCCATGTGTTTGGGTTGTTTAAATGATCTGTCCAGACAGGTTGATTTAGATTATATGCCACAGAAAGTTTAGATTTTGGACAAAATAAACCTCTCTTCCTTTGGTCTCATAGAGTAGGTGAAGTTCTAAAATATAGAAAATGTCCTCCTTACCCCTGTATCCTGATTTACCATAGTTCCGACCCAATATGCTTCATTCTTATCTCTAATTGAAGAATGATCTGTTTTTTTTCAATTTCCTTAGCAGTTGTTATATGTGGCAATACCAACTTTCAGACCTGCACAACTCCTATTCTGAGTCTTAGGTGTCACACAGGTATCCAAAGTTCCAGGAAAATACTAGGTTATACATATATGGCACAGCCTCTCACAGTCTAGAAATAATAGTCACAGCTCTAGACTAAACGTGACTGCTAATAAACTTATAATCTAGGCCCAAATTTTCTTATACTTGTTTTTTAAGTGAGACCATACAATGTTTCCACTTTTGTGTCTGGCTTATTTTGCATCACATAATGTCCCCCTGGTTCATTCACATCGTTGCATAGTTCATGACTTCATTCCTTTCTGTAGCAGCACAGTGTTTGCTCATATGTATACACCACAGTTCTCCATTCTACTTCTCAGTCAATTCATCCTTCATCCACATCCATCCATTGGACATCAGGTATAGTGTCCAAAGTAAGCAGTCCATGCCTGACATTATCCTCAGTGGTGTAATCACCAACGCTCTAATTTTAGCAGTTTTCATTGTTCCCAAGAGAACAATAACTGATAAACACACCTTCATTAAATAGAAAATCCATAGACACTTGTCTTTCTACCCAATTATTTACCCCTGATATTGCTGTGGTGCCGTTCGTGTCTTCTTGGTAGACACAGTTCATAGTGTGCAATAGTGGTTTTCCTCCTATACTCCAATATTATTTACTCTTCGTACAAGATTCTTACCTTTAATGTAGTTCGTGCAAGAACTTATTTATAATTGTAGTGCTCATTCGTGTGATAACATGGCTCAATACAACCCCTTTCAATGATGTTTACCTTCAATATGACAATATTACGTATAGCCCCACTAGTGAACTGCCTTTACCTCTATCCATTCCCTTACATTTAAGTTCAACCTCATTAACTAACTGTTCACCCACCTCTAGCTTCTGTCTAGTGCTAGGTCCCTCATATTCTGTATTATAAACCTCTGAGTTTACATTTACCAACGTCACAAAAGTGAAATCATATGGTGTCTAACCTTTTGTGTCTGGCTTATTTCACTCAGCATTAAGTCCTCAATGTTCATGCATGTTGTCACATGCTTCAAGAAGTCATTTTGTCTTACTGCTACAAAATATTCCATCGTGTGTATATATGGCATTTTGTTTGTCTGCTCGTCTGTTGGGCGCTTGGATTGTTTCCATCTTTTGTCAGTGGTGAATAGTGCTGTTATGAATATTGGTGAATATTGGTGTGAAAATATCTGCTTATGTCACTGCTTTAATCTCTTCTGGCTATATGCTGAGTAGTATTATTGCTCGGCCATAGGGCAACTCAATATTTAGTTTTCTAAGGAACTGCCAAGCTGTTTTCCATAGCAGCTATACCGTTGTACATTCCCACAGCAGTGCACAAGTGTCACAATTTCTCCATATCCTCTCCAACATTTGTAGTTTCCTGTTTGTTTAATAGCAGCCATTCTTATGGGTGTGAGGTGATATCTCATTGTAGTCTTGATCTACATTTTCCTTATAGCCAATGAAAATGAACATTTCTTCATGTGCTTTTTAGCCATCTGTATTTGTTCTTTGGAAAAATATCTACTCATGTTTTTAGTCCATTTTATATTTGGGTTGTTTCTTCTTTTGTGGTTGAGTTATATAATTTCTTTATGTATACAGATATCAAACTTTTATCTGATACATGATTTCCAAATATGTTCTCCCATTGAGTTTGCTGCTTCTTCACCTTTTTGATAAAGTCTTTTGAGGCACAAAAGCATTTGATTTTGAGGCATTCCTATTTATCTATTTTTTCTTTCATTGTTTGTACTTTGGGTGTAATTAGAAAGTTACTTCCTATTACTAGGTTTTGCAGATATGTCCCTATATTTTCTTCTAGGAGTTTTATGGTATAGGTTCTTATGTTGAGGTCTTTGACCCATTTGAGTTAATTTTTGTATAGGGTGTAAGATAAGGGTCCTCTTTCATTCTTTTGGCTATTTATATGCAGTTTTCCCATGCCGATTTATTGAAAAGACTGTTTTGTCCCATTTCAGTGGATTTGGGGCCTTTGTCAAAGATCAACTGATCATAAATTTGGTGGTCTGTTCCCACAATCTCAATTAAATTCTAATTAGCCAATACCATGCGATTTTGACCACTATGGCTTTATAATAAGCTTTAAAATCAGGACGTGTTAGTCCTCCTACCTCATTCTTCATTTTTAGGATAATCCTAAAATAAAGGATTAACATGTCCTTTTTCCTCAATTTTTTGGAAGAGTTTTAGCTATTCTAGGTCTTTTTCCCTTCCAAATAAACTTGATAATTACAAGTCTACAAAGCAGGTCATTGGAATTTTGATTTTTGGCAGTGCATTGAATCTGTAGATCAATTTGGGTAGAATTGACATCTTAACTACATTTAACTTTCCTATCCATGAGCAGGGAATGTCTTTTCATCTATTTAGATCTTTTTTGATTTCTTTTTAGGAATGTTATATAATTTTGTGTGTTCTAGGTCCTTTACATCCTTAGTTAAGCTTATTCCTAGGTATTTGATTCTTTTAGTTGCTATTTTGAATGGAATTTTTTCCTTAGTTGTCCTCTCAGTTAAGTACTTGCTAGTGTATAGAAACATTACTAATTTTTACACATTAATCTTATACCCCAATATTTTACAGAATTTATTAGCTCAAGAAGCTTTGTTATAGATTTCTCAGGATTTTCCAAGTGTGGTATCATGTTATCTGCAAATAATGATAGTTTTACTTCTTTTCCTATTTAGTTGCCTTTTATTTCTTTTACCTGCTTGATTGCTCTAGCTTGAACTTCTAGTACAATGTTGAATAATAGTGGTGAGAGAGAGCATTAGGCTCTTTGAACTAGCTAGATGGTCTCCAGTTCTCTGCATCTCAATTCCTCAGATTTTTCATCCAGGACTTCCCTCTGTAGTGTAGAAAACCCACTCAGGTCACTTACTCCCTGGAATCTCTGTCCTGTTTGTTTCTCTGTCACTTCTCTCACTGTTCCTTGGAGAACTTAGCATATCTTATACTACCATCTTTCTCATAGTCTCCTGTCTTTAGCAGAAGCAAATGCATGTTCATAAATGTATCCTTTCCTTGTCAAAGGTAAATGGTAGTTTATGATATGCAGTGACTCCACCTTCCTTTTTACTTAATACTTATCATGGAGATTGTTCCATAGTTACATATAGAAATATTCCTCATTCCTTTTTACAGCAGTGTACTAGTCCATTAGGTGTCCATGTCATATTTATGTAGTTAATCCCCTATTACTTAACATTTGGGTTGCCTCCAATTTGTATGCCATTTCAAATAATACTGCATAAAATAAACTTTTCATCATTTTTTCAGTGTATCTCTGGGATAGAATCCTAAAAGAAGGATTTTTGGATCAAATCGTAAAGAAATATGCATTTTTTCTAGATGTTTCTTAATCTCCTCCTATAGGAGTTTTGCCATTTTAATTCTTACCAGGATGGGATGAGATTGCTTGGGTTTAAGCAGCTTCATCAAAAATTATTTTGTCAAATTTTGGATTTTTCCTATCTAATGGAGAAATCACACATAAATACAGTTTAATTAGCATTTTCTTGTGGTTATGAGTCATTTGTGATTATTTTTCTGTGAAATGTCTGTTCTTATTTCTATTTCATTTTTCTTTTGACCTGAGATATGCTTTTTCCCCCAAAAGAATTAAACAAAATACATCACATGCAAAGGCATTCTTGCTTACGGTACATGTAGATAAGCCCTTCCATGTCAACTCACTACTCCAAGAGGACAGCTTACTGAGAAACTTACTTATTTTGCTTTCACATTACAAATACATGGTATTAGTGCCTGTACGAAATAGTATTTGGCTTTCTTTTAAATTCTTATATGCAATTAGGGACTTTTATTAGTTAAAATCAGTTTGTACATTTATTTTTCTTTAAATTCAAATGTCTTTTATCTGAAACTACACAAGTCTCTTCTGGATATGTGTTGCTTTAATATAACAAAGGACAAAATAATATCACCTCGAAAGTCTGACTATATAGGAAATTGCTAAGCTACTCGAAACATGAAAATTGCTAAAAGCACAACCTGTAGTTTTGTCATTATCAATATCATGAAGCTACTTATTGCTTTTACCAGCAATGATCTAGGAAATATATACATAAGAATAGAGAGTGCATAAAAATTAATTAATGCCTAATGTAAGCCCTTTCTGAAGCTTCATGAAATAATGAAATATATCATTATTAATAATCATGGCATTATTTTAAGAAATGGTTGCGATTTGAGCTAGCTGCTCTAGGATAATTTCTCTTAAAGAGAGCTTTGCTTATTTTTTTCATGAGATAAAATATATGGACTTTTCTATATGTGAATATTGGAGCTTTTTCCAATGTTCTAATCTACGCAGAGGATTCATTAATAAACAAAAGGTCAGTTGCAAACCTAAAATCTCCATGACTTAACACAGTGGTTATTTCTTGCTTCTCTTTTAGATCTAATAGAGGTTCAGTTGCCTTCTCTATCTTACAACATACATTTGGAACACATGCCATCAAGTTCTCTTAGTCGGGAAAGATAAAGATGGGGAAGACATAATTGCTCTTAACTCCTTTAACCCCAAAATGGAGCTCATCACTTCAGCTTACAATCCATTGGCTAGAAAGTCTAACTATAAAGGAGGCTGGGAAATGTAGAGAAGAACATGGATATTTGATGAACACAGATGAATCAGAAGAAAAACCCTGGGTCCTTAAGGATTAGAATCTGGTAATTTTGTCAGAGACATTTGAGAAGCAGGCTTGGAAGACCTGCAGGAGAGAAGAAAAAGGACACATCAGGAGAAAGAGGGAGCCATCCCAACAGTGTAGCAGTCCTGGGGGAAACACTCAGGCAAGGTTGTAAGCTAGTTGTTGTTTTTTTTTTTAAATCTGGAAAGCAAAAATGTCAAAGAGGCCTGATTTTTACCATGTTGGCCCTTAAAGTTACATATCAAATAAGAAATTCTCTATTATGGGATTTGATGTTCATTTCTAGGAGCAGTTATGTCTAGAATTTATTTAAAAGTTTTTTTTGGTTTATCTTCTAATTACTTTTAATTATCTATAAATATTTAGTAAAGATACCACAGAGAACAGCTTTGTTTTGTCATAGATGATAATTTAGAAAAAGAGACTCTTCCAAATATGGCACAAAATAGGATAAAGAGAAAATTCTCAGAAATGGAGATATGCTAGGAAAGATAATTAAAATCAAGGTGCCATCAGAATTCAGAGAGAGATTTTAGGAGATAAAAAGCCAGCTTCCCCACATCCAAACATTTGGGTAGGTTACTGAGCTCCCCATCCCATAGCAAAAGTTTTCTGATTCTCAGCAAGTGAGCCTGCAAATTTTGAGGACCAGGATCTTTGTGGTTAAAATAGTAATACTCCATTTATTGGTTTGTTAGTATTTGATAAAACGGTGCCATGTAATTTACTATATTACCTCACTGACATCTAATACCATGGGTATTAGCTTCCTTATTTTACAAGTTAGTTAACTGGGGTGCTGAGAATTTAAGTAACTTGCCCAGCATGTTTTCACAAGATAAGGAACAGAGGTAGGATTTAAATCAGGGTGAAAGGAAAACTACTTATATCCTTTTTCAGAGTATATGCTGATTTGCAGAGTTTTTGCCATCAAGAGTCTGCACTTACTAGAACTTGGTATTTGTAGAAATATTTCAGAGATACTCCCTTAATTTTATTAAGTAAATGCAAAGGGATGCTATACCATTCAAGCTGGTGATCAGATCATTTCTAGATTTATTGAAAACCAGAGTACAGGTTTAAGGAAGAAGTATTTTTTTTGTAAATTAGTGGTAACTTCAGCTAAATACATCTGCAATTCATGATGCATCTAATCAGGCCAAGATGCATCTGGTTGTTGGGACGGTAAGAATTAAATGCCATATTGGGATAAAACATATTTAATGGCTCAACCTAGGATAGTGTAGAATGCTAGTTCCAAGAGTTTAGGAGCTATATTGCCTTAATACTTCACTTACAGAATTCATGCTTGAGAAAAGCTAATCTAAGGAGAAATCCTTTTACAAATTGCTTGATTCCTACCAGCTACCAGTGGAATAAGCAATCTGTTCCTGCATTAATGGGCTGATACCTAGAGGAAACACTTAGACAAAATTGCAAGCTGGTTTTTCTTTTTTAAATTCTGGAAAGCAAAAATGTCAAAGAGACTAGATTTTACCAGTTGGCCTTTGAATCCTAAACTGCTAATTAAGACTTGTGTGTCTAGAACAGATGTGTAGCACAGCAACCAATTATTTCATGTGGGACACTATTAGCCAAAACCAAAAACACTAAAAATTTGGTTCTTTGGTTAGGAGACAGAAGTCATATGTTGTCCTGTTATTTAGCAGACTCTGCAAAAGACCTATTACTTTTAGATGAACAGATTTTGTTTTTATTTTTATCAATCGTCCTACTTTGAATGCTTGTAATCTCTAAAAATTCTAAAATATATTTGTTAAATATATTTGTATATATTTGCATTCTAAAAATTTGTTTATATATTGCCATACTTGCTGAAATCATGGTCAGCTCCATTCCATTTTTTTTTAACTCCATTCCATTGTATAAGTCATCACATGGTATAGAGAAAAACTTATACTTTATAATATAATTATGTTTTAATACATATATTACTTTAAAAATATGATGGAATAATTCAATTCCAAAAAATAGAGTTATCTTACATTTCCAGTGAGGCATAGAACATAACACATAAGGAAAGGGGCAGCTATGATTACTTCACAGAAACTATATAATAATCTCATAAATTATGTAATCTTGATGGGGTAAAACTATCTTGCTTCTTCTTTGATCAGATATAAAGCAATATGTAACTGATTGTGTGTTGCTAACAGTTAGTAAAAAATCTCAATTGGAAAAAAAAGTAGGGCTGAGCCATCAATTTATATCTGGTTCAGAACATGTTACAAATACCAGGAGATTTCAAAGTGTTGAAAATGAATCACAGTAACATTCATGACTGAGCAGCGACAGGGAATGATATAAAATAAGTTCCCAGCTTGGGTTTTCTGTAGGTTTCTCCCTGCACCATGCAATCCATCATGTGTAGTATTGCATTCTTTCCATTTCTTCATTCATCACTGTGCAGGCAATTGCACTGGGAAAACTGGACAGATCAGAGGAGGAAAGAAGTCTGGTTGGACTGGTTAGTGACATGTGGCAGATCATTTCCTTGAGATTGAGTTTGGGGGTTCCGTTTGGTTTAGAGTTGCATTTAGAGACATAAAAACTTTATCATGTGGTCAGGAAGAATCTGACATTGTTGGTGAAATTTTGAGTAAAAACATTTAATGTGGGATCCTGGTATGATAAAACAGGTTTTGATCACATGGGTTTTTAAAGAACGCTTGTAGTCAGGATTTAAAATAACTGTATCAAAGTAAAAAAAAGAAATGAGATAGAATTTATATATTCTTGTATAGAACTCTGAGTTCAGTGTTTGGAGGGATAACATTTTTCATAGCATCTGGTTTCGTCTTTTCAGGAGTGTGAAACTGTATGACATAACGTGAAAAGTTATCTCTATTCAACTGACTGTATAGCAAGAGCTAGATGAAGGATCACAGGGGACAAAAAAGCCACAGGTCTTTGAAAGAATTTGAACTAGGAGAGGCATAAAAGTTTTATGAAAAGCATGATAAAAGAGGCTGGGAGAAGTTGAGCATAAGACAAAGTAGAGGCTGGAGTGGGCAATGTTCTGGCATGAGCCAGGCCAGACTTTCTGTAATGGAGTTTCATTCTGGTCATCCTTTGTGAGTGTTTTATAGGTTACAGGGACGAAGAGGAAGACAATTTTATGTAGCATAAAGGCTTTTCATCTTCTGAAAAAGTGTCACAGTGCACAGTAAGAGTGTTTTGCTTGTTTCCAAAAAGCAAAGCATTGGTTGAGAATATGTGACTGTCCGTCTAAGAGATAACCAATGCACCTCATATAGCCAGACCAGTAATGCTCCGTGTATGCTCTGAGGCTAGAAAGAAGTCTACTATCATTCACTCCTACATGAAGTGTTTGCTTATGTTTACTTTGCATGTGAGAAATTGCTCTGTCAATTAATTTTGATGTATTCAAGCCATTCAGTTTTGCAGCAATTTAATGTTCAATCTAGAATGACAGATTGCAGTTTTGCAAGTTGTTTGGTACAGGAACTATTTTTCTTTGAACAGCATATTTGGAGAATCAGTGGCTCAGTGATATGACTCTAAAATCTGCTAATTTGTTGGGAAACGTTTCAACGTTCCCATTTGGGGCAAGTCGATACTTAAATGGACTCTGATGGAGTACCCGTTGTGATTTCTCTTCCTGGATTTTAAACTTGGTTTCCTTTGCAATCATCTGGATGTATTGATTCTTGATATAACTGAAAGGAGTTCACTTAGGTTCTGGTTTCAGAGAGAAGGAACTTGGACTCCTCCAAATAACTCATAACCACAAAGCCGCAGAATGATTTTCTGTTATCTCCTTGTTTTTAGGAATGGAACACCTTGAAAAGAAATAGGGGGCTTCTTTAAATAAATACAGAATATATTACGCCTGAAGTTCTGAGTTCCTCACTTAAGTACATCATGTCATAGGGTTCCAGTGACTTTTGACAGACCCTCCTAGATAAACCTGATGTTCAGGAACTTCATTCATCAAGAAAATGGCTGGAGAAGGAGTCATTTTGGCTTTATGCATACTGCTGCCAGCCAGACGTGATATTATTTCTTTATTTTTTACAATTTTGCTAGTGAAAGTTATACAAGCAATACTTTCTCTAAATTAAAGGATATTTATTTATTTTATTCCTCTGTGACTAAAAGACTATTGTCTGTATATTTTAAAAATATACTAACATAGTATTAAATACACTGCTTTTATGATCATCTTGGGAAAAGACTCAGGAAGAAGCCATGTTAAATACTATGCTTTTTTTTTAACTTTTTATTTTGAAATAATTTTGAATGTACAGGACAGTTGCAAAAATAATATAAATAACCCCATACAGAGAGTTCCAAAATATCCCCCCCTGCCCGTTACCCAGATCCACCAATCATAACATTTTGCCACCTTTGTTGCATCATTCTATTTATCATCTATTATCTATCATCTGTCAATTTTCTGAATATTTGAGAGCAAATAGCATATAGAATACTCTTTGAACATATACCACTTCCATGTATATTTCCTATGAGCATTCACAATGTTGTAATACCCTCACTACCATCCATTACTATAACTTTCCCTTTCTCCCAAGCAGAAACCCTACACTTATTATTTTGCATTAACTCCCAATTCCCTTTCTGCTACCCCTGGTAACCTGTATTCTACTTTCTGTCTCTATGTGTTTGCATATTCACTGATATTTTCTTTGTGGTTACCGTGCACTTAAAGTTAACATCCTGTATCTATAACAATCTCATTTGCTTTGAGATCAACTTAACAACTTCAAAAGCATACACACACTATGTATATCTCTCAATCCCTCACTTTTATATAGTTCTTAACACAAAATACATATTTATGCATTACATTCAAAACCACTGATTTATTATTACATTTTATGCATCTGCCTTTTAGATCCTATAGGAAGTAAAAAAATGGAGTTATGAACCAAATATACAATAGTATTGGCATTTGTATTTACCCATGTTGTTACCTTTACCAGAGATCATTATTTCTTTATGTGGCTTCACTGTATTGCTTATTGTCCATTACTTTCAGCATACAGACTTTAACATCTCATGTAGAACCAGTTTTTTGGTGACAAACAATCCCACCTTTTGTTCATCTGGGAATTGAACCCAGGTCTCTGGCATGGCAGATGAAAATTCTACCACTGAGCTACCCTTGCACTGCCTTCTCCCTCATTTTTGAAGAGCAGTTTTGCCAGCTATGGGATTCTTGGTTGAAAATATTTTGCCTTTAATACTTTAATTATGCTATCCTACTGCCTTCCTTTCTGCATGGTTTCCACTGAGGAGCTGGCACTTAATCTTACTGAGGCTCCCTTTTACACGACACATTGCTTTTCTCTTGTGATTTCCAGAATTCTCTTGTTACCTTTGGTATTCAATAGTTTGATTATAATATATCATGGTGAGATATATTTGGGTTTATCCTGTTTAGAATACTTTGAGCATCTTGAAATGTGTGTAGTCATGTCATTCATTAATTTGGGATGTTTTCAGCCATTGTTTCTTTGACTATTTTTTCTCTCTCTCTATTCTTCTGGGACTCAATGCATACATAAGTACACTAGGTGGTTTCCCATAGGCTTTTGGATTCTGTTCACTTTTATTCATTCTTTTCTCTTTCTGCTCCTCAGACTGGATGAATTCAATTATTTTATCTTCAAGTTCCCTGGTTTTTTCATCTGCCAGCTCCAATTTGCTGTTGAACCCCTCTAGGGAATTGTAAATTTCTGTTACTATGGTTTTCACTCTATGTTATTTTTTAATGTATCTAAAATAATATTAGAATTTCATTAGCATGGCATGACTGTCAAACAGGAGCATATCTTAGAGATAAGAAGGTAAGAAAAAGGATATCTGCAGTTGAGATTTTGGGAAGCACAGTGAACTTGAAGTTCTGTGTGAAACAACCAACCTGTGGTGTTTCTAGATTATTCCCCTTGATTAATTCCGATAGCAAGAGTGCTTATACTGAATTTCAGAGAGCTGCAGGAATAATGGGATAGAAGAAGAATATTGTGAAATAATAATATTACACAAAATAAATTGCCTTTGGAATTTATTCCCATAGATTTTTAAGATTAGATATTTAATAAGGAAAAAAACATGCAAGTGATCTTTAAAATTGTGTTCTTAGTTTCTCAATATCAAACTACTATTGAAAAAGATTACTAGGATATCTTATGTATGCAAAGGTTGGATGTAAAATGTGTTCTTAAGGAAATCAACTATTTTATTAATATTCTGCTTGAGTAAAGTTTTTGTCTCTAGCATCATTGGTTTAAGAAAAGTGTGAATATGTAGAATAAGGTGGAGAAATGACCACTTTTACAGGCATTTTAGGGCAAATTGATATATATATATATTTAGATCACATAGAAAATTGTATTCATTCTCAATTTAGTTCTATAGCAGAAGTTCCCAAATTATGTCTCTGGAATATCATGTCTATGGCATATCTATAACAATATAAGAGATACTAAAAAATAAAAAGATCCCATAGTTAAAGAACCTTTAGAACACAGTTACATGGCTGAAGAGCTTTAGTTTTTGTAAGACATCCTAGATAGTATACTATGTGCAAGCATGCTGGGACACTCTGAGTTGGAGACAGTGTATATTGGAAGTAATAGCAGGTTTCAATAGCAATTGGAAAGTATTGTAGATGGGAGGCCCAAGTGTGTCCCAACTTGCCTTGTATTAAATACTTTTTCTCTCTGTGAAGCCTCCAGAGGGAGCTGTATGAAGAAGCAATGACAATAATAAATAAGTACCCTAGGAACCATTTTATTATTAACAAGTGAATGGCTGATACTCTGATGAAATCTCAAGTGTCCTGGTAAGATATGCAAGAACAAATTATTTCTGTTCATATACTGAAACTTACCAATGCAATTCCTTTCATTCAAAGACCAATATGGCCAGCATTTAAATTAATAAAGGAAATAGGAGACAGAATATGGTGGGCCTGCTCTGAGCAAATACTAATACATTTCTGTACTCATTCTGTGAAAAGAATACATAAGAGAAAGGAAAGAATAAAGCAAGAGAGCTAGGGTGAACTTTGGGAAATATTTTCATCAAATTTCATGATGGAAAGTATTGGAAGACAAAACAGAGATGGAAGTGCAGGAGATTTGGATCCAAAGAATTGTCCCAGTTCAATCAACTGGCTCCACTACACCAAAACAGGCATTAAAAAAGACAAGGTCCCATATGCCTGCTTTTAAAGCATCATTTACTGCACTCAAATAAAGTAGACTCACATCAGTGTTCTGAAATCAGTCCAATAAGAGTAATAAATCCTCCTCTTTAGATGAGCCTAGAAGGGATAAGAAATTAAAGAAAAAGAACATTACTCAGCCCTCAGATGCAGAGTTTACCAAATTTATTGACCATGTGGTGATGTTTTTAAGGAGAATTTCATAGGATCAATTATTAGAGAAAATGAGGTACTCATTTTAGGCAATGAATTGAAATAAAGGAAAAGCTGCCCTTTTTTTTTTTTTTGGTAAAGTATTTTAACAATAATAAATTTGAACTAAGTGGGATTTTTTTGAGAGTAGAATTTGAAATGAATTCCATCTAGAAATGTCTTAGATCAGGAAATGTCCCCATCTTTCTGGTTGTAGCATATGCATTCCTGAATCAATTACTTTGATGCAGGGCATAAGAAGGGTATCTAGAGCTGGACATTTGGAGGAACAATTAAATCCAGAAGAAATCTAGCCTTGGCTCCCTGCAAAGCCCACTGAAGTTAATTTGGATAGGAGAGGATGCATCGATTGCATGGTTTGGACCAGAAGACTTTTTGCTTTTCCTTCAGTCTAGGATTCTCAGTATTTTCAGTAGTTTTTTATATGTTTTTCATCTACCAGCCTTCCTTGCTTTTATGATGACTTCAGGGTCTTGCTTGTGTGACCTGTTAGGGAAGGAAAAATAAGAGGCCACTTAAAGACATCATTATTTCTTTTGTTGCTTATTTACTGTTTTTATTATTTGTAGCAAAGAGCATATAGCAAAATTTTTAATAATTTTTAACTTTACTGAAGAACTGAAAAATAGCTACAGTGGACATACTGATTGTTTTTTATACCCCAAAAGGAAAGTTCACCTTGTAGATATTTTGTTTGCATGATTTTACATTTCCTTAAAGTTCTGGATAACCTTCCATCAGCATATTCCTTGAAATGAGCTTGAAGTATTTGTTCTATATTTTATATTGAACTAGAGCTCCTGTCTTTTGCAGACAAATGACTTGTTAACATATTGTTTTTGAAGCACAATTTGCATTTCTGTGAACCAGGGATTAGGCATTGTGTGTAGATTAGGAATAATTTATGTCTAATTAATAATTGATGTTTTCTCTATTCTGACTGAGATTTTGTTCTGCATAATATGAGAAGAGCGAGAGTACTCCCTTGTGATGATGAGAGAAAGCATTTTTCAAGTGCAAATAACACTAAAACTTTGAAATCAGCTGCAGTGGGGGTTTTAACCACTTCATTGCTAAATAATTGAGCCTATTGGGTCCAAGAAAATATTGAAATGAGAAAAAGTGTGTATACAATTGTTTTATGTATCCCAAACTCAAAAACTTAGTGACTTTACGTATTCAGAAGGCACTGATAAACTGAAAAGGAAGCCAAGAACACCTCTGGACAATCAGAATGGATGCTACAAAGCCAATTCACTAAAACTCATGAATTTTAGTCCACAGAAATTTTCTCAGGTGCTTACTTAAAGCTGATTTATTCGAAATGCAGTTATTTAAAAGTAAAAAAAAGCTTTTTAAATTGCAAAGGAATTATAGGTATATTGCAATAAGTTCAAGTAATACAGAAGTTTTTACAGCAAAAAGTATCTCTGTTTCCTTCCCTATTCCCATTTAACTGCCCAGCAGTTATAAGTATTATTTTCAGTCTCCTTAAAATTCTACATGCATATTTTATTTCTCATATTAAAACATCCAAGTAGAATTGCTGAGAGACATCCAAAAGGAGGCAGAAGCCCCCAAAACAGCCTGTCTGTAAGAATCAAAACAAGAATAAAAAAAAGAAAAAAAAGCAACAAAAATATGTTAATACAGCCACAGAACATTTTAATTTACACCAGGTTTTAAGCAGTACTTTTAAATGCAGCATTTAAGAGTGTTCAAGTAAGAGAAAAGCCATCTGACAGCATTTCCCAAAGTGTGGAGACTAAGGGGAGAAGTTTTAAGGATGTAGCTAGAGTTGTACACAACATGTTTATGTAGTGATGGCATGATGGCACAAGAGAGGGCTCTTATTACTGTTATAATAATTCAGGCCAACCCCAGTTTTTCTTTCTTGGTTTCAAAACCTTTGCTTATCCTCCATATCAGGAACTCCTATTCATGCCAACTCAAAATATTCTCATTCCAAAATGTTAAATTGCAACTTAGAAATATATCGGTATTCACTACCATCTCCTATACATTCACCTCTCTCAGTCTTTCATTCCCTCTATGCTTTGGTTTTAAATTTCATAAAAATATCCCAATCCTGGTTGTTTTCATTGCTTTCTAATCCCCTGATGGTTTTCCTATTTCCACCACTTATACCTGACTCCATTATGTGTTGTCATATTCATCCTCTTCTCAGCAACACCTTACCTTCTGCTTTTCAAGTGCCAAGCCTTCACCTTCTCTACTATTATACCCAGAATACTATGTATGATTTGGGAAAATAGACAATAATGATGCTTAGAAAGAGTAGAATCCCACTAGCTCTGAGTTCAAGCATAGGGTCACATACGTTTCTTCCAATCCAGTCTCAAGAGAGAGGCTATTATTATGCTTTCTCAGTTTGCTATGCTGCTATGACAAACACCAGACAATGGACTGACTTAAACAGCATATATTTATTAGTTCATGGTTTTGAAGGCTAGAAGTTCAAAATCAAGGTGATGGTGAGGCCATGGTTCTCCCTGATACCTGTACATTTTGGCAATAGTTTGCTGTAATCCTTGGGATCTTTGGCACAATCTGCCTCCCATCACATGGCCATCTCCTATGTCTCATTTTTGGCTCCTTTTTGGGACCTTCTCTGACTCACTGCATATGATCTTCTTATGCTTAGAAAAGACTACAGTAATATGGATTACAGTCCACACTGATTCAGTTGGGTGATACCTTCATTAGTAATACATCTTCAAAGGGTCCTGTTTATAAATGAGTTCACTTACACATGAATGAAGATTAAGAACTCCTCTGTTGGGGTATATCATTCAATCTACTACACAATCCCAAAGGTAATAAAAGAAAATATGAAAAAACAAAAACAAAAAACAATCTAAAAATAGTACAAAACCACAAATTTCAGAAATATATGAGAAAAACAGCCTTGAAAGGGGCACAAAACAAATACAGACATAACATATGCGGAAACAGATTAAATGGAACAAAGAGAAAAATACTTTAAAATTACAATGAGTATACTAACAGAATGAGAGGATCTTACACTAATGATGACCAAATGGATTGGTCTGTAAAAGAATCAATTAAAAAATTTGAAATAGTATCAGTAAAGTAAAAAAGAGAATCTTTCAGTAGCTAAAGAAGCTAGAAAAAATGCAATGGTAGAATAAATTAGACAGTAGAAGATCAAATCTAGGAAGTCCTTCCATACTGCTGAAAAGTAATCCATGATAGACACTATGAAAAAAATAATTCAGAAAAAGTTGGAAAATCCTGAAGTTCCATCACACTTTTAATATGAATTCTAGATGGATGGAAAAGGAGACCAGAGCAAGGAAACAGGTTACAAATAGAGGGTATTCTCATAGTGAAAAAAGACATATTTTCACATTAAATGTTCCCAATACTGTGAGGTAGAATGAATGAAAAAAACAAGAACAAAAAGTGCTCACTCCTAAATACACCATGGTAAAATGTCAGGAAAACAAGAATAAAAAGAAAATTCTAAGATTTTCCATAGAGAAAAAAGTACATTTTATGAAGATTACTTTAAAAGGTTTTGAATCAGTTTGGTGCCAGATTATTTATCAGAAGTGTTGCATGCTGAAAAAATAAAATAATATAGGAAATTTGTCAATATAATGAAATTAAATTCTACCTCAGTGCAACCTGATATTCAATAAGGAGAATATAATAAGGAATTTTTGAAATATGCAAGGGCATGGATATTTCACACTTACAGAAAACTGTTTAAAGGAATTGTGGAGTGTTTCTGCATAATGCAAAAAATGACAAATTCAAAGAACTTAAAACAGGAGTAAAGAAAATATGAACATTTATAACTAAGTCTAATTGTTTCTCAAAAATAATTATAAAAGAAAACAAAACAAAATAGTGGAACAAGAAGGAAAATCATGAAGAGAAGTTAAAATTCTTGAGTTGCTAGTGTGGACATAAAGGTAGCAACTATATTGTTACTGATTAAAAATTTGCTTGCAATTATTTATATAAAATTTATATTAATTATTAGAAGAAATATAGACCATTAAAATAAAATAAAGATAATACAGCAAGTCCACCTAAAGGCTGTAAAAAGGAAAAAAATGTTCTTAAACTGATAAGGCATATCACTTAAAGCCTACAGTTATATTATACATTATAGTGAACTATTTTAGGTGTTTCCATTAAAATCACTGTTTCACTATTATAGAGTATTAGGTGTCTTTGCCAATGGAATAAAACAAGAAAAAATAAACAAAAGATACTAATGTTGGAAGGGAAAAACATGAATAACATTTGTGAGTGATATAAAATGCTTATGAATAAATGGAGAAACATACAGCTCCTGATGAGGAAGACATAGTAATAAACAGTTGTGAATGCTCCCCAAATTATTAACTTTAATATGACTCTAAGAAAAATCCCAATAGAATTTGATAGCATCAAATTCTTTCAATCTGATCTTGCAGTTTGTTTGGAAGAGACAAATGTACAAGAATAGTCAAAGCAATTTTGAAAAAGAATAAAAAGGTGGGACTTTGTATACAGAAGGCAAAATATATAAAAAGAGATCAAAGAAACAAAAAGCCTATATAAGCCATGACATATATATATACAGATTTTGAATATGATGAATTTTGTATTTCAAATTCACTAATAATGGGTGGACTGTACTATAAGTTGAATTGGGAAAACTATGCATTTGGAAGAAAATAAATGCAGATCTACTAAACCTCAACTTTTAATTTTAGTTTGGCAATAATAACAAATAGTAGAAAAAATAAAAATTGTTGTATGAATTAAATGTGAAAAAGTGTATACATATAATCCTGAGAAAAGTGAGGGTCATCAACTAAAGTGAGAGTCATCAACTATTATTTTTTCACGTCTTGCATTCATATGCATTTCTTCTGATAATGTCGTATTTATTTTTCTTGCCAAACAGTTCCTCCACCAGCCATTGTCCACCTTCAGGGATGCATGTTTGACTTATATTTGACCAATTATAATATTATATTTCCTTGGATGCAGTGACAGGTTTATGGATGGGTATGTGACCCTATGTGGGCTGTGAGATTAAGAATTTAGGGTTATACTGAAACTGTTCTTTTTATGGTGGTTGCTGAGAGAATATAATATTTCTGTTGGCCATCTTGAGATACAAGAGAGAATGAAGTCAATCAGAAAAAGTACAGAATCTAAAAAGAAAGATATAGAGCTGTGGATAAGCTTCTGGACCCAAAAATGAAATGAGAAACTGCTAGAGCTTCTGGATTCAGCTATTTCTAAAATTGTATAAAACTTTATTGTCTTCATTTACTCAAGCCAAAATAAATATATCTTAAAAAGTTGGGTTTTTTGTTTTGTTTTGTTTTACTTGGAATCAAAATTCAATACTGCTTGGGACTTAAGAATATTTGTTAACTATTATTATTTTCACACTTGTTACTATGATTGCTGTATTTACAAAAAGAAATCGGGTCAGAATAAAATAATTTTTCTTTGATGAAACTGTCTCAATAAATTCACAAAACAGAGCATTAATAGATTCTTATAGCATCAAAATTACCAGGTAAAGCATTTGTTTCTAAAGCAGTAGTCATCTTCTCTGAAATGTGATAAGTTGGAAGGAGATGATAGTCCCCACATTAACAATAAAATAGGGTGAGATCATTTAAAATTCAAGACATTTTTTAAAAGTCTATTGGAGAGTTGAGACCAGAAAGCAAGTCTCTCAGCTATAGGAAGAGAGGAGACATGAGTACAGATAACCAGATATAAATATAGATATCTGTGGAAGCATATGTTTTCTGGATCTATCTACTGAGAGGGACTAGAAGTGATACATGAAATGCAATGAGCAGACCTAGCTCCCTGATTTTAGCTTCTAAATATAGAAGAAAATAAATGTAGCTCATTTATTAACAACAACCTGGACTCCTTGGAAAACTGATTGATTCCAGGCCTGAGGCAGAAAAACAATCAAGAAGAACCTAGAGCATTTTTTGGTGTCAGAAAAGTAAGAAAGGAAATGCTAAAAAACAAAAAGTAGATTGGGATCATGTTTTAAGGACACAAGAGTCAACTTGAAAGAACTCCCAAGGGCTAAAGTAGCTAGAACTATTAATATTGATTGGGCAATAAAATAAAGAATGCATTATAATCATTACCCAAGAATAAAATTAATATCTATGAGTCCATAATGATATAAATAACTGATTAAATAATTAAATGAATGAAATAAGGAGGAGGAATAACTATTCTGTAGGGGAGAATTTCATTTGAAGCATAGAATGAATGAGATAATAGAGTATCACCACCCTCGCAATAATTGTGGTGGGTAAGCTCAATGGATGGATACTAAAAGTAGTGGGCAAAATTTTAAGTGGAAAGAGGATATTTGCATGATCTTCAATGTCTCCCCACACATATTTAGCAATTATAAAGAGACAAATAGCAATTTTAGATTAGAGAATCCTGGTAGATACCCCCTTAGCACAGTGATGAGAATTCACACCAGAAGTAATAAGACATTGACATCATGTCCCCACTGAGAGGAACACATCACCCCGAGGTTATCCTTCCCAACAACTTATGACCTCCGTTTAAACATGAGAACATGTAAGGCAAACATCAGTCCCTAAAATGAGGGGAAATGTGCAAACTAATTCACCAGTACTGTTTAAAAGTACTCAAGAAAAGATTGACGAATTCTCACAGTTTAGAGGAGACTAAGGAGAAATAGAAATTAAACAAAATGTAGGATCCAGGAATAGAAAAAAGTTTCATGGGAAAATTGGTGATATCTGCATAAATTGTGTCATTCAGTTAATAATATTAAACAAAGATTAATTTTATAACTTTGTTGTTTTAATTAATGCAGTATCTTAACATAGGGGAAAGTGGGTTAAGGGTAAACTCTAAACTCATTTATTTTAATATTTTATTGAGATGCAATTCACATGCCATCCAATCCACTCATATAAAGTCTACAAATCATGGGGTGCAAGGGTAGTTCAATGGTAGAATGCTCTCCTGCCATGCAAGAGGCCTGGGTTTGATTCTCAGCCTGTGAACTTCCCAACAAGCAAACAAAGTAACCAACCAACCAACCAAAACACAAAAAATTCAACAAATGGTGCTGCGATAACAGAATAGTCACATGGAAAAAGAATGAAATGTGACCCTGCCATGCAACATACAAAAAAAAAAGCAACATAAAGTTTATAATTCAATATTTTTAGTGTATTCACAGATTGACTAACCAACACAATGTAATTTTAGAACTTTGCACACCCTAAAAGAAATTTCATATCCATTAAGTGTCATTTCTTGTTCTCCCCCACACCCTGCCCCCAAGACCAATGCAACCCCAACCTACTTTCTGTCTCTAGAGGTTTGCCTCTTCTGGATATTTCATATAATGTCTGAATTCCTTTTGCAACTCATTTGGAAGTTTAAAATGACCTCTACGTTTTAAAAAATTGGTATTAACTATTGTCTTTTTGGAAGTATATTTTTGTGACAAATTTATTCTTGTGTATGACATAGAGCATTAATGTTCCAGAACTAATATCAAAATAGAATATGCAGTTATAGATATAGGCCAGTATTTAGTTTGCCTCTGGATATAAAAAACAAGATCTTTTCCAAGTAGTCTGCTAAATTCTTTCTATAGGAATTAGCCTTTTCATCATTAGATATGCCATTGTATCTCATTCTGTCCCTTAATATCCACTGACCATTCTTCCTGAATGGCCTCCTTACTATGGGTTGTTCTTTGTGTTTTATACAAGTGATTCAAAGCTGGATATAATGCTTTCCATTTAAGAGATTTCATCACAGAGCATACTTGATAGACTTCTTTGATTGGGAACGCTTACCTGTTTTACTAACTGCAATTAAATATCTTCAGAAATATTGTCCCTAAACTACTAAAGAAAATTTTAAAACTTTCTATTTCACTCAGTTCTCTGTATTTTGACTTTTTGTCTGTCTCCTCTACAATGTTAGCTCCTTAATAGTTAATATGCATTGGGCCACTACCTGTTTACCAGAAACTCATTTAAGCATATAAATATATTAAGTAATGTAATACTTACATCATCCCTGAGGAATGTTATTCTTGACCCCAATTTTCAACTGAGGAAATTGGGACCCAGAAAAGGTAAAGAAAAATCTTCCCAAGGTCACACTGCCAGTAATGGAAAATAAAAATTCAGACAGACCCAAATTTGCTGACTTTGGAGCCAGCTTTTAAAATACTATAATGCATTGCCACAGAATGCATAGAACTTGTTTTTATTCATCTCTATATCTCTTGTGTGTAGCATAGTGCTGGCATACATAGGATATTAAAATTGTTTTTTGAATAAATATCAGTAAATAAAAGAATTTTTGCATGAGTAAATGATTAAAATTGAACATACTTTAAACAAAATAATTGGTTCTAATTGAATGGGTTTTCAAAGTCAGTTCATTTTATGTTCTATTTTTTATCACCTCAGTGGTTACATCCATTCTTTATATGATTTTTAGTCAGGATATTTTAATTTTTATCTTGGCTCTGTCCTTTATTAACATCTCTTGATCAAATATCCTAAATTTGCAGGTAAGCCTCAGTTGGTTTACTACAAATTGGCAATGATAATATATTCACATACCACTTCACATAATGACATGCACATCTTGTGATTCTAAAGAATCACAAAAGTAATGATTATAATATATTAAGAGCTATGGAAATGGGAGACATTTTCCTATGATGGTATGAAATATTTTTAAACATTGTTAATGAATTCTTTGGTGAATCTACTCAGAGTACCTAGTAGTAATAAACAGATGAATTTCCTTTAGTCATATAAAACCATGTTCAAACTTATCTGGCCAGACCAGATGGATCCCAAAGAAGATCCTTTCCATAGAAGGGTTTTCATTTACGAATGTAAGTTTCCCTTGATGTCAAAGCAAATATCAACCAAGAAAAGAAGCTCTTATACTGTCTAACTGCTCAGATGTCTGATCCAGGGACTCACAGGGAAGAAGGATAAAATAAAATATAAAAATAAACTTCACAATGTCTAAGAAACAAGTGGATATAAATGACAACAAAACATCCCCAGCAAAAATGGCTTCTACCATGTCTCATAATTAAAGGTACAATGAGAGTAAGGAATAACAATAAAAGACAGGTCATTTTGACTTCAGTTGGCCTCTCAAATAGATATGAGAAATAGAATATGGAGCTCTTGCATATTTTTGATCACACAACAAAGCAACCAAGGCAGCACTGAAATTGCTAACGGTTCCCAGAAGGGAAGGATGCGGCTGGCATCAAAGAAAATGGAGGTACTGCTTAATGAGTGCAAAGTTTCTGTTTGAGGTGATGTAAAAGTTAAGATAATAAACAGAGTAACACAATATTGTGGACATAATTATTAATACCTGAATTGTACACTTCAGAGTAGTTAAAATGGGAAATTTTGAATTGTATATTTATTACTATAATAAAACAGTTTTTTAAATGACATTACAACAAAAAGACCAAAAACTATAGGCCTCACATAGTTTCACTGTATCTTAGATGAGAACCTGGATGAGGTTACAGGAGAGAATTTTAAAAAGGCATACTTCCTTTTATTGTGCTTTATTTTATTGTGCTTCACAGATATTGCAGGTTTTACAAATTGAAGATTTGTCCCAACCCTGTGGTGAGCAATTCTGTCGGCTCCATTTTTCCAACAGAGTGTGCTTACCTGTGTCTCTGTGTCACATTTTGGTAATTCTCACAAAATTTCAATTTTTTTCATTATTATTATATCTGTTTTGGTGACTGGTGACCAGTAATCATTGATGTTCCCATTGTAATTGTTTTGGGATCCCACAAACCACATCCATATTAGATGATGAACTTAATTGTTAAATATTGTTTATGCTCTGGCTGGTCCACCAACTGGTCATTTCCATCTCTCTCCCTCTCCTCAGACCTCCTTCCCTGAGACACAACAATAGGACAATTAATAACCCTACAGTGGCCTCAAAGTGTTAAAATGAAAGGAAGAGTCAAGCATCTCACCTTAAATCAAAAGCTAGAATGATTAAGGTTAGTGAAGAAGGCATGTCAAAAGCTGAGAAAGGCCCACAGCTAGACCTCTAACATTGAATAGTTAGCCAAGCTGTGAATGCAAGGTAAACGTTCTTGAAGGAAATTAAAAGTGCTACTCCAATGAACACATGAATGAAAAGAAAGCAAAACTGCCTTGTTGCTGATATGGAGAAAGTTCTAGTGGTCTGGATAGAAGATCAGCTTAGCTACAACATTCCCTTAAGGGGAAGCCTAAGCTACAGCAAGGCCCTAACTCTCTTCAAGTCTACAAAGACTGAGAGAGGTGAAGAAGCTTCAGAAGAAAAGTTTGAAGGTTGCAGAGGTTGGTTCATGAGGTTTAAGGAGAAAAATCCATCTCCATAGCATCAAAATGAAAGGTGAAGCAGCAAATGCTGATGTACAAACTGTAGCAAGTAATCCAGAAGATCTAGCTAAAATAATTGAGGCAAATGGCTACACTAAACAATAGATTTTCCAGGTAGACAAAACAGCCTTACATTGGAAGAAGACACCATCTAGGACATTCATAGATAGAGAACAAAAGTCAATGCCTGACTTCAAAGTTTCAAAGGATAGGTTGACTCTCTTCTCAGCCTAATGGAGGGGTATAGGGGTTAATTAAGCTGAAAGCTTCAAGTTGAAGCCAGTGCTCATTTACCATTCCAAAAATCCTAAGGCCCTTAAGAATTATGCTTAATCTACTCTGCCTATGTGCTATAAATGGAACAACAAAGCCTGGATGACAGCACGTATGTTTACAACAGGGTGTACTGAATATTTTAAGCCTTCTGTTAAGACTTGCTACACAGGAAGAGAAATCGTTGCCTTCAAAGTAGTACTACTTATTGATAATACAGCTAGTCACCCAAGAAACCTGACTGAGATGTACAATAAGATTAATGCTGTTTTCATGCTTGCTAACACACAAGTCCATTCTGCAGCCCATGGATAAGGGAATAATTTTGACTTTCAAGTCTTCTTATTTAAGAAATACATTTCATAGGGCTATAGTTCTTATAGATACTGATTCTTCTGATAGAATCTGGGCAAAGTAAATGGAAAACCTTCTGAAAAGGATTCACCATTCTAGATACTATTAAGAATATTTGTGATCCATGGGAAGACATCAAAATATCAACATGAGGAGTAGTTTTGGAGAAATTGATTATAACCCTCAAACAGCTTTGAAAGTGTCAATACTTGGTGAAGGAAGTAACTGCAAATGTTGCAGAAATATTAAGAGAACTATAATTAGAAGTTGTATTAGTCAGTGTTCTTTAGATAACAGAACCAACAGGAGATAGCTGTAAATATAAGATTTATAAAAGTGTCTCACACAACCCTGGGAACATAAGAGTCCAGAATCTATAGGGCATGCCACAATCTGGCAGCTCCAATGAAGGTCCTCAGTAAATCACCAGAGAGGCTGACTAGCTGAGGCAGAAAGAAAGATTCTCGCATCTGAATTCTCCTTAAAAGCCTTCAGGTGATTAGATTAAGTATGGCTCATTGCAGAAGGCACTCCCCTTGCTGACTGCAGATGTAATCAGCCATGGATGCAACCAATGTGCTCATGATTTAAGTCCATGAAATGTCCTCACAGTAACAGATAGACCAGTGCTTGCTTGACCAGATAAGTGGGCACCATCACCTGGTCAAGTTGACACATGAATCTAATCAACACAGAAATGGAGGTTGAAGATCAGAGCAAATTACTGCAATCTCATGATAAAATGATGGAGGAGGAGTTGCTTCTTATAGATGAGGAAAGAATGTAGTTTCTTACAATGGAATCTACTCTTGGTGAGGATGCTGTGAACATTGTTGAAATGACAACAAAGGGTTTAGAATATTACATACACTTGATTGATAAGGTAGTGGCAGGGTTTCAGAACATTGACTCAAATTTTGAAAGATTCTACTGTGGGTAAAATGCTATAAAACAGCATCTCATGCTATAGAGAATATTTCCTGTAAGGAAGAGTCAATTGATGAGGCAAACTTCACTGCTGTGTTTTAAGATATTGGCACAGCTACCCCCACATTCAGCAACTACCACCTTCATCAGTCAGCAGCCATCAGCATCGTGGTAATACCCTCCACCAGCAAAAAAGATTATGACTCCCTGAGGGCTCAGATGATGGTTAGCATTTTTTAGCAATAAAGTATTTTTAATTAAGGTATGTACAGTGTTTTTTAGACATAATGCTATTTCACACATAGTATATTACAGTATAGTATAAACATAACTTTTAGATCCACTGGGAGATAAAAAATACATCTGACTTAATTTTGATATATATTTAATTATGGTGATTTGGAATAGAACCCACAATATCTCCAAGGTATGCATGTGATATTTTTAGAATGCTATAAGATTATGAAATGCTGCCAAACCATATATTCAAGCTTGAGAACCTGTTGCATACTGTGATTACTTTCCTCATTGAGCAAGTCAGTGTCGTTCATAAACCATGCATTTAGAAATCCACATGGTTTTTCCTCACCTACTACTCAAAACTATTGCCTGGAAGAAGCCATAAAATGAAAATATCAATCTCTTAGTCAGGGTCTTATGAATTGATCAGGGATCAGTGGAGCTTAAGTGACCCAATGTTTGGCTTGGTTTTCTTGCCTTTTCTAAATTTCTAGGATGGGAGGGATGTCCAAGGGAATCGATGACTGGAATTAACACATAGGATCCATTTTTCCACTTTCTTTCCGGCCATATGTCATCCTAGCAACTCTATGTGACCAAGAGAATTTGAGTCCATGTACTAATTCTTTAATTGGGGGATTCTGTTTGAAGGTGAAAAATTATGATATGAAGAAGGGGAAGGAAGAAGTGTGAATTTATATTAATTGAATACTTCCTGTAATTGTGTTATTGTGAGTGACTTCATGTTATTGTAATTGTAAGTGACTAGGAAAATAAAGCTGTGAGATGCAGAGAAAGAAACTAATTTTCACTAGTGGTAATTTCACAATATTTATATTGAAGTGACTTGGAGGAGGCAGTCTTCTGGTTGGAAATTTTTATTTAGGAAGGAGGTTAGGGACTTTGTCATGAAGCCATGTTTTCATAGACAGCACTATGTTTTTACTTAGCTTACTTATTTGGAATGCCTTTGGGTACTTGGTTTAGACATAGAGGCATCAACTCTCACCACACCAAGAAATCATTGCTGTTTGTAGTACAGGAAGTTGGAAGAAATAGTAACATGACATAATAAAGATAATTGTATAAGACAGTGTATAAAGGAGTGATGGATAATTGGATATGAATTTTCTGTACTATAAGGATTTTGAAGAAAAGAGCTATCTATGTGTGTAAGAGAAGTCTGGGAGACTTAATAAAGAAGAATGGTAGGGCTTCAAATTAGGTTTGAAACTTAGCCAAATTTGAAGAGGGTAGAAGAGGGAGAACTTCTTAGATACCAGAAGTTAGTGAAAGGAGCCCCCCACAGACTGCCAAGTAAGAGAAAATGTACCCTCAGTCCAAACATGGGACTCTGCTCAAGTCTTTGAAGTCTAGAGACAGGTAGCTAGGGCACTTGGATATTGCTCTAATTCTATGCAAGATGGTACTTGTGGGTCTGTTTTAGTTTTTTTTTTTTAAAGGAGTGTGTGTTAGAGTGTATGATTTTATTAATATGTAGCATGCAGAGTTTAATGCAGAAGTGGCAGTTTTTTTTTTTTCACTTGCCATATCAAGTTCAATAGTGACTGTTGGAATATTCTTTGGGCCATGACTGGGTTAGCAAAAGAAATATTTTTGGATTTGTTAGTGAGTTCTGTCCTGAGGACAGGTAGAGACAGTTGACAATGATTGCATACATCCAAAAGCTCAAATATAATGTAACATGTATGGCCCTTTAAAATGAGTATGCAATTGAAAATTCCAACTCTATCATTTTAACCTGTGTGATCCCAGGCAAGTTATTCACCAATTCTGAACCAAAGATTCCTTAACCATGAAATGAGTTTGCGTTTACATTATAGAATTTTTGTAAAAATTGAATGTGATCACAAGTACCAAGCCTCAGCTAACACCTGAAATATAACAGACATTCCATTTGTACTTGCTTTCTTTTTAATTTTTCCAAATACTTTACAGGGACTGCTAAGGAGCATATGAAGCTCTGTTTTTCAAGATGTGACATATGTAAACAGTTTAAATGTCAGGGTAAATTCTAATCTTTACATATAAGCATCGTGGTAAATAGCTACCATTGTCTCCCACAAGATGGATCTTTGTATTCTATCAGAGATAAAGCATTAAGCTGGTATACCATTTGTCTAACCCAGTATGACATTTCTGATGCTCTATAGAGAGCTACAGATCAATTTCAGGGCTGCTCAACTTACCATAAATCTAATAGAATATTGCAAAAGCTTCCCAGCATATTTTTAATTAGACATATTCAATATTTCCTGTGTTTTCTTCATGTTGTTGAAGTACTAAAATTCATTGGATAGTTTCAGTTTTCTTAGTTTCCTGAAGGACTGTTTAGCTTTCATATAAGTTTAGGTGTTGGATCTCCAGTTGAGGCTCTGTTCTTTAATGATCAACCTTGGGCGATGCACATAATGCTTATGTGCTTGTTTCCCTCTCTAGTATGGTAGCCATATTTGCTCACCACAGCAACAAATTTGTAAAAGATTAGGAGCCTAAACTATCTTCAGAATATCATGGGCTGCATCTTTATCTTGACATTATCCTCTTTGGAAGTCTTATCTTTTCATTTTAATAGATGGATTGCAATACCTATTAGCAAGCCAATTAAACATTAAAAACATAAGCAAATATGATTTGGCATTTAATAATACCAGTATGAACTTTGTAATATAGATGGGGATCCTTTTGAAGGTTCTTTAGTTTTACCCATGTCCAATGTGGGCGCTAAGTGAGTGCTTAGCAATTTTGATGTTAAGTAGTTCAGAATCTAACATCAGTTGGAACAGCCAGGATATTATGAGAAGAGCCAGAAGAGGGGAGAGATCTATGAATTGATTTGGTCAAGAAAACATCCAAATTCCAGTGCAAATAGAAGACAGATCACACTTCCACATCTTGCAATACTTCTGCAATACATAAAAGGAGGAAGTTTCCTTCAGTGGTTTTAGTGATTCTGTTTCTGAAAGAAAAGCAGAGTATAAGATATATTTTGGTGTAGAAAAAGTTGCTATATCATAGCAATTCAGGAAGGAAGTTTCTCTTTGGAGAAATGAAGTAGTACTTTATTTACCAGCTGGGAGTCAGAGTAAGGTATGAGGTTATCAAGAAGTCAGCCTTTTCTGAAAGAACCACAGATACCAGAAGGATCAACAGTAAAGCATACAGACCCTTAAGGGGTGAAACCTAAGCATCTGGAAATTTTATGACTTGTAGATAAGCTCAAACAGAAAGCATTTGCATACCATCAGTTACTGTGAGAAGGTGCAAGATGGCCAGTGAGGAAATTACCAATTGAATATACCAACCATTTAATTTATGTCCTATTAATTATACTTTCTAACGTAACTTGATACCAAAATCTCCTGGTAAAATATCGAGATCTGGGGAAGAGAATTACCTTATTTAGTTTAATTCTATCTTTCAGGCCTAACCAAATCAAATAAAATGGAATGTTAGTAAAATTAACACTTTTATGTATTCAAAACTCATCAAAAATGTTATATTCCAATAAGACTCTGTTAACTTTCTAGATGGTAGAGTATTGATTTATAGAAGGTAAGAACGATGATTTTACATGCTTCTGCATTTTTTGTGATTCCTGAGTCAGTGCTGAGTATATCATGGTTGATGTTCAGTAAGATCATGGTAATTAATAGATTATGTCTTCATTCTTTTTCACCTAAGGCGTAGTTTTCCTCTTCATTATGATTCGGATATTTATTCCAGGCATTTTCTTGAAATGTTCCATTCGGCTTCACCTGGTGTGGTGGCTCAGAACTATGTACCCCCAAAAACGTATTCTTAAAATTAGTCCATTCCTGTGGGTTCTTAAAATTAATTCCTGTAAATAGGACTTTTGATGAGAATACATCAGTTAGGTTGTAGCCCAACTGACTCAGAATGGGTTTTAATCCTATCACCAAAGGCCTTTGAGGGGAGGTTACAGAGAGAAAACCACAGTGGAGCAGCCCAAAACTAGAAGTCAATGGAACTGAGGAGCCAGAAGAGGCTGCCATGGGCATTGCCATACAAAGGAAAAGCCAAGGACCTAGGTCACCGGCAGCTAGCCCCAGAATGCTACAGTTTCCCAGGAGAAGGCATCATCTTGATAACACCTTGATTTTGCACTTCTCCTAGCATCAAAACCATGAGCCAATAAAGTCTTATTTTTAAAGCCAAACCCTTGTATGGTATTTGCTGAAGCAGCTAGGAAAACAAAAATATCTGGAATGGAGGAATGTTTATGTAGGAGACAAGCTCTACAGTTGTGTTTAACTATATGGTGATTGTGAGAGAGGGAGAGGTTAACACTAATGGAGAGTACGTAAGAATTGGTATTTGAATGTGGTATTGTACAGATTAAAATGTACAACTTGCTTTTTTTAAAGATAAGAAGATGTAGGCCATTGAGATCAGGGAATGTGTGGCATGTGGCATAAAGATTTCAAATGTTTTCAGTGTTTTATGAACATTTACTTCTTTTCTATTCATGGAATTGTATCTTCCATTCTGGAGCAATTTTAGATTCATGAAATCCTAATTAGTAAAAATTTAAATTACAGAGAAATAATATCCCATTTAAACAACTTAAGCTTTGTCATTTAAACTACTGTGCTTTATCTAGAAAATCGAAGAGATCACCTTAAACCAGTTGGAAGCACTAGTTGAAGACGTGAAACATCCTTATTGCAAAGGGAATTTTGGGGTTGTTCATGCCAAGTGTTAAAACCAAGCTTTGGAAGGGGTAGTCATTGTTTATACAAACCATACTCCTTTGTAAGTGGGCCTCTGTGCTGGTTTGAAAGGATGCATGTACGCTAGAAAAGCCATGTTTTAATCCTAATCCCATTTTGTAAAGGCAGCCATTTCTTCTAATCCCTAATCAATGCTGTATGTTTGAAACTTTAATTCGTTCATCTCCTTGGAGATGTGACTCAATCAAGAGTGGTTGTTAAACTTGGATTAGGTGGACACATATCTCCACCCATTCCAGGTGGGTCTTGGTTAGTTTACTGGAGTCCTATAAAAGAGGAAACAAGAGAGAGTGCAGGAGATTCAGAGAGAGCAGAGTCATGAGAAAGCCACAACAGAGAACACCACAGAACCAGGAAGCAGAGAGTCCATCAGCCAGTGACTTTTGGAGTTGAAGAAGGAACTGGAGAGGAAGCTAGCAGATGACACCATGTTCGTCAGGTGCCCTTCCAGCCAAGAGGGAAACCCTGACTGTGTTCGCTATATGCCTTTCCACTTGAGAGAGAAACCCTGAGCTTCATCGGCCTTCTTGAATCAAGGTGTCTTTCCCTGGATGCCTTAGAATGGACATTTCAATAGACTTGCTTTAATTGGGACATTTCCATGGCCTAAAAACTGCTAACTTGCAACTTACTAAATTTCCCTTTTTAAAACCATTGAGTTTCTGGTATATTGCATTCTGGCAGCTAGTAAACGAGAACAGTCTCCTACAGAATCAAAGATTGTACAGTGCAATATGGTGAGAGCCACTTTCAATTTCCTCCTGTGTTGCTAAGTGTTTAGTCTTAAGTTGTTTACACTTTCTTGGTTATAAATGATTTTATCTCCATTACTGATAATGTTGAATTTGGTGTCTTTCTTTTTTGATACAGTATTTGCTGAAGAAATTGTATTGATTCACAAAATCTCTCTTCTGTAAGTCCCCTACCATCTCAAGGCCTCTTAGTTTAACCAGTTCCTTTTAAACATCCTTCAAGACAAAAACATATTGGTTTTTGAAATCTCAGTAAAACATGGCAATATTGGAATCATTGTTGGCCCAAGTAACTAATTTAAGTTTATATAGATATTTTTACAAATTCAAGTTCTAGCAGCATTTAACTTTTTACATTTCATTTCTTTTTAACCACTGATAGTTCTGCTTTTTCATTATGTATTTTCTTCAGAGAGATAGGTGAAAGCAATGATTTATTTGTGTGAGGTAAGAAAGAAGCAAGGGAAATTAACTCCCTCCACCCATTCCCCCTTTAGACAATCAATAATTCCTGTTTTTATCCAGGCTTTAATCATTGCCTGTCTGGATTACTACAGATTTCTTCTTGGTTTTCCTATCTATGACCTCCCTTCTCACTAGAGAGTTCAAACACTTGAGCTAAATCCATCTTCTTCCCCCTGAAACCATATTACTAGTCTTCTGGTGTCTGTCTTGCTTTCAGAGTTAAGTTTGAATTTCTCGATTATGGTCAACCTAGTGGAAACCAATTTAATTTTGTTCTACCCTGAAGTCAGAGTGCTTTTTAGTTCATCCATTTTCTTTAAGTCATCAAAAGTTCTTTAAGAGAGTTTTCTAGATCGTTTGTTGAATGTGGAAAATGAATTTTCAATCATTCTCTTGGTAAACATATGAATCTTAAGTGTGTGTTTAGCTCAGAAACTATGTATCTTTTCAGTGTGTACATACTGTTCCTAATAATGCAAGAGACTCTCAGGAAACATCTCATTAGTGTTTTAAGGTGCTTTTTTACATTTATCATTCAAATTGGCATAACTCACACGGCTGTGATGACAGCTTGGAATCTATAATATAGTCACCAAAGCTGCATTGTTTTGAATTTAAATATCTTCCCCCCATCTTGTGCTCCTTTGGGAACACTTTTGCATAAAATCAGTTTGCTCAAAAACAAGGTGCAGGGGTATAGGTAACTAGAAAGATGAACTAGGGAATGTAAAAATGAAAGAAAAGGGCAGTAATGATGAGTCATACACCAAAGATAGAGAGGCTCTCTTCTCTGGTGATAGACATTTGGCTCAAGTCAGCAACTTATAATAGGCTTTCTCCTGGGCCATTTAACCTACACCCATCACAATTTTCCTAATTTTTATTGTAGGAACTACTTTTCTTAAAAAAGTAATTTTATTGATAAATCTTTATACACATACAATCCACATATAGTGTACAATCAGTGGCTCACAATATCATCACGTAGTTGTGTATTCATCACCATGATCATTTTTAGGACATTTGCATCACTCCAGAAACAGAAATGAAAAGTAAAAAAAACACCCATATACTCCATACCCCTTACCCCTCCCTCTCATTGACCACTAGTATTTCAATCTACCCCCAATTTATTTTACCTCTTCTATCCCCTATTATTTATTTATTTTAATCCATATTTTTGAACTCTTCTGTCCATACCCTGAATAAAAGGAGCATCAGACACAAGGTTTTCATAACCACACAGTCACATTGTAAAAATTATATTGTTACAGAATCATCTTCAAGAATCAAGGCTACTGGAACAGTTTAACAGTTTCAGGTACTTTCTTCCAGCCACTCCAAAACATCATGAAGTAAAAAGGAATATCTATGTAATGCATAAGAATAGCCTCCAGGATAACCTCTTGACTGAAATCTCTCAGCCTCTGAAACTTCATTTTGTCTCATTTCTCTTTTCACCCTATTGGTCAGGAAGATTTTCTCAAACCCATGGTGCCATGTCCTGGCAAATCCCAGGAGTTCTGTCTCACATTGCCAGAGATATTTATAACCCTGGGAGTCATGTCCCACATTATGGGAGGGCAGTGAGTTCACCTGCCAGTTGGCTTAGAGAGAGAGAGGCCACATCTGAGTGACAAAAGAGGTTCTCTGGAGGTGACTCTTAGGCATGATTATAGATAGGCTTATTCTATCCTTTACAGGAATAAATTTCATAGGGGCAAACCCCAAGATTGAGGGCTCAGCTTTTTGATTTGCTTATCTCCACTGCTTGTGAGAATACCAGAAATTCTCCAAATGGGGACGTTGAATATTTCCTCCTTTCTCCTCAGTCCCCTTTCAAGGGGGAACTTGCAAATACTTCTTTATTCATTGCCCAAATTACTCTGGGATATATCTGGGCATCACATTAACCTGGATAAAACCAACAAAATCTTGTGCCCTATTCAAAATTCCATATACTTAAGGTGTTAACTAAACTGACTATACAAGTTCAATTAGGTTATGTGCTATCCAAAATATAAATTTTGTGCCAAATAAACATCTCTCCCTTTGGTCTCACACAGAAACTGATGTTTTAAAATATGGACGATGTCATCTTTACCTTGTATCCTGCTCTACCTGAGTCCTATCCAGACCAGCTTCCTTCATATTTTCAGTCAAAGTCTGATCCCTTTTTCAGCTTTTTAAACAGTTCCTGTGTGGGGTACTGCTGACTGTCAGAGCTCCAGAGCTCTAACTCTGAGTGTTAGGTGTTGTATAAATACCTGAAATTTGGGGGAAAGACCAGATTATCTACAAATGGCTCAGTATCTCAGAATTTAGAAGTAACAGTTACAATTCCTGAATATATGTGATTGCTGTAAGAATTTACAATTTAAGACCTTTTACATTAAGCTCCAATCTGATAACAAATGCTCTCAACTTCAGTTCACTGAATTTTTATATTATAGCTAGTCCATGTGAGTGAGGCATGATAATACTTGTCTTTTAGTTTCTGACATTTCATTCAACATACTGTCCTTAAAGTTCTTTCACCCAGTTGCATGCATCACAACTTCAGTCCTTCTTATGGCCACTCAGTAGTCTGTTGTATGGAGATACCCCATTCCCCCTTCCATTCCTCAGTCTTTGTACCTTTAGGTCACCTCCATCCATTTGAATCATGAATACTGCCCCACCATAAACACCAGTGTACAAATGTCCATTTGTGTTCCCACACTCAGTTCCTCCAGATATATACTGAGCATTGGGGGTTGCAGGATCAAATGACAACCCCATGCCTAGCCTCCTGTGGAACCACCACACTGCCCTCCAAGGGGCTGTACCTCTCAATTTCCATACCGACTGTGAATGGGAACATCTCTTTCTCTGCATTTTCTCTGCACTTGTTTCTCTCTGTTCATTTTTAAACAGTTTTATTTTCACATCATGCAATCCAACCTAAGTAAACAGACATGCCTTTGCGCCATAATCTATATGAAGATATTTCCTTTTCTTCCACAAAGAATCCATACCTATCCCCCATGCCCCTGGCCTGTTGACATTTAGTTTTGGCATAATGTGTTTGTTACATTCAGTGGAAGCATATTACAGTTACTGTTGACTATGGACCCTGGCTTCCAATGATCATACTTTGTCCTGTTTATCATCTGTTTCAACACCTTGCATTGTTGACCTTCATTTGTTCGCCCTCATGCAAAAACATTTTTATATTGTACATTTATTTAATCACCATCATTGTCCATTCTAGGCATTCCTAAGTTATACCATCTTAGTCTTTATTCCTCTGCCTATCCTTCTGGAGTCATATGTGCCCCCAGCCCTTCCCCATCAATCATACTCTCATTCATGTTCATTCAGTGACTTATATTGTGCTAAAATCAGATATTATTGTGCTATCCATTTATGAATTTTTACAATCAGTCCTTTTGCACAATCTCTATTCCTTCAGCACCAAATGCCCTGTCTCTAACCTATTTATATCTATCTCCTGATAGCCTGTGCTCTTAACTTCAACTTTCAAAGTTCACTCGTTAATGTTAGTTCATATTAGTGAGACCATATGGTATTTGTCCTTTTGTTTCTGGCCAATTTCACTCAGCATAATGTCCTCAAGATTCATCCACATGGAATGACTTTTTGTACATTCTTTTTTCAAAGCATTTATTCAACAAATAGATAATGAATGAACAGTATGTTCCTGGCATTATTTTGAGAATCAAGGGTAAACAAGGCTCAATTCCCTCTCTTTAAAGCTATTTACTTTCTAAGGAAATTGGAGATGGGGTTGAGACAAAATATAAGTGTAAAAAGTTAAGTGTATACTATAATTCATGTTGTGCTAAATGCTGTTAAGAAAATAAAGCTCTAGAAGAGTGGTGCCTCATGGAATGACTGGAGAAAACTCCCTTAAATCATGTAGTTGGAAGACAACTCTCTGAATAGGATAAATTTAAGCTGAAACCTGTATAATGAGGAATGTGCTTTGTGAAGAACTGGAGGCAAAGCATTTCAGGAAGGGAGAAGAAAGCAAAAACACCACATCAAGCTTTGTGTTCAAGGCTGAAACATGTTGAATGAGAAGGAGAATTACAGAACAAATTTGGAGAGGCAGGCAAGTGGAAAGCAGACTTGTGAGCAATGAAAAGAGTCAGCATCATATTTTAGATGCAACTGGAGGAATCTGACAGAAGTTTCCAATGATCTGATTTATTATGAAAGAGATGAATCTAGCAGAAGTGTGGAGAATGAATTACAGGACGACAAGAGTAAAATCAGTGCATTCATTTCATCATCCATTGCTAAAACTTGACCCTTTCTGGATGATCCACTGATTCCCATTTATAAACAATGATTATGAAGTAGGGAAAACTCCGAACACCATGCAAGAAAGCACTGGAGCCTCTGAGAAGTGGACAAACTTTTATTGCTGTGGCAGACTCAGAGCACTCCTGTCCAAAGTCTGAGCCCCAAACATTCTTTGTCTCCAGATTATATAGACTAGCAAGCAGGATGTACAGAAGTGGAACTTGCAGGGCAGAAGTTACTATGGGAATGGGCTGGAAACTCTGGCCCTTAGCTGACTTCTTTTGTCTGAAATGTAGGCAGTCCTAGACATGCCTGGGCATGTCTGGACATGACTAAAGCAGATGCAGCAGACATTTTTATTTACTACCTTTTAGAAAGCATGTTTTCACATATTTTTGAGAGTATATAAATTCATAAAATTGTTTTAGTGTGGAAATACAGCAACAATACTGTGGTTAAACTTATAAACTACCTCAGTTAACTTAATTACTTCTGATTATAAACATTTGAAGGATACTTTATAGTTTCTCTTCATGTATAAAGTAACTGTGGTTTTCATGACTCTCCGATGAATCTTTGTTATTTAAAGATCATGAAGTAGCTGGGGAGGCCTGAGAGTTTTCTCATCCCTCTGCCTAAAACAAGAGTATGTCCAGAAACTCTGCCTTTTCTCTGTTTTATTTATTTATGTTTTGCTTCTGTTTAGGGCTTAGGTGCAAAGGAATATGTAACTAAAATAAATTTGAAAGCATTGGTTTGTAAGATATCGTCTATGGTGTGGTTCTTGTTTATTCCTCTAAAGTCATCTTTCACTGCTCACTCCTTGGACCCACATATTTAAACCCCTCCTCTATACACAACTACAAAGAGTTCTCAAAATAGAACTTCTTTCTGCATCTTTGCTTTGTGCATTCTATGACTACTGTGTGGAATGCCTTCTCATTAACAGGTCCTTTTCCAACTATTTTAAAAATCACTATTAATTTGTTCCATCTTAATACTTTGCAAGAGCTACTGTATTAGCATTTTTCTTTATAATCCAAAATTTTATTGTTTAACAGCTGTTTTCCTATTTTTATCCCATTCCTTGGGGACAATATATCTTATTCACTTTTCTATCTCCAGTGTCTATAATAGTTAAAAAGTGTCACTGAATGAAATAATAATTTATTTAGTGTATAATGAATGAAAAGTCTGATCATGTAGCATATTTAAGCTACTTCCTGACATTATACCACTAAACTAATAATATTAGGTACTTTTGGAATACCTCCTTCTAAAGCCTAGGGCCATAGAAGAAAGGAAAAAATAGAAACAGCAACCATGCTGAACTTGGATCAATAAACAGAGTTATTGCTAGAAGTATAAGCAGTCAAAATTTACCTTTAAAATTTGTATAGGCAGTTCTGACTAAATGTCTCAGTCTTAAATGGGCTTACAAAAATTAATAAATAAAAGAGCATTCAGGGTCTGGCTTTTCATTGGGTCTTTATTGCTTATCACTGTACCTGAGCTATCTGTTAAGCTTGACAAATATTCATTGAATAAATGAATTACACCATGATTCATTCATTTACTCATGTATTCAATCAGCAATTATTTATTGGGTGCTAGGCATTGCATTTAAGTCCTGGATAAATGAATAGATGAATAGATGGATAGATGGATCTATGGATGGAGAGAATAGGTGGATGAATGATTGAATTAGTGAATAAATCAGTTGCTTGTTTAAAATCACAGAGTTAACTTGTAATAGAACTTTACCCACATTAAATTTGCTCTGATTCTTTCCCTACCCTTTTGTTCTCCCCAGTGCAGAGATCCTTATCCATGGGCTTTATATCTCTCTGTGTATGTATATTTGTATAAAGTATTTTTTAAAGGTATACCTCAGAAAATCTCATCTACTATGTGCTATATTCTACATAATTCATCCCTTATTTGATTAGTTATTGTTATTCTTCTTCCTAAATGAATCTGATGTGCTTTAATAATGGACAACTTCTTAAATTCTCTATTGCCACATCGTCACATATAAGAAGATATATGTGTTTATAATTTTGCAATGCCAAGAGGCATTTCAACATTTAGGAAAACTCTGTGTTAAAATCTTTAAGGTTATCAGCATCTCACTATATTTGGATTTTGGTGTGCTATATATTCTTAAGTTGAGATGTGTATGAAATAGAATTTTGGAATAGAGCAGAGGGAAATATATTAGGGAATTGTTTTAAAAACAGAATTCAGCTGATCTAGTCGACAGAACTCAGTTGATCCAGTATTTTCACTTAGAGAGAAAAAGAGAAAGAACCAAAACTTTCAAATAAAACATAATGGGGCTGATCTTAACAGTCAGATGGGAGTAAGCTTTTCACTTTTTGGAGGACCATTAACTCTTTCAAGTCACTGGAGTATCATTTAGGGCATTGAAGCTGACAGGTAATAAACCCAACTTAGGAAAGAGGTGGTAACTTCCCTAGTGACTTGAAAGGCCCTGGCTGGTTTCCAGGACTGTGTTACCTCAGATAAGAGGAACAGGCCCTCAGTCCTGGCTCTGCCAGAGAAATTCTCCCTTATGCAGTAAGTAACTACATTTGCTGTGATTGGGCAGATCTGCTACACCACTGTGAGAGTCTACTCTCAGATTTAAAACATTTGCTATGGTGACATGAGGTTGGTCAATATTATAATAGAGAGATAATAATATGAAATCTTTCCATTATAATCAGTTAGTATTTTTGTGTAAAAATAAAAGTTTGGCACCATTCTCATTACATTTCTATTCTGTTTTCTTCATGTATCATTCATTAATTTTTTTTTCATTGACCGATAGTTTTGTGTACTTTGTGCAAGACACTGTGCTAGAGCCCTTTTAGATATGTGAACATAAATACTCCAAGATTCCTTCATATAAGGGGTTTTAAATATAGTAAGAGCAATATGCCATTATACCAATCAATATATACACATGTCAATATATATTGATAGCTACCCGGGGATGTTTCCTAGATGGGTTTGAGACTCAGAGAACTACTAGAAAGAGAAGCATCAATAAGAAGCAACATTACTTTCAAATCATGATAAAAAGAGAAAATGGGACTTGTTAAGAAATATAAAGTTGGCTTAATAGAGGAAAAGTGATGACACAAGCCTTTTTCCCTTTAGAAAGCTATGACATCTCAGAGGCAGACATCAAAATAACCTAAAGAACCAGACAGTTTTTCTTAGAATCAGCCATATATGTGATCTTATTTTTTGAAGAAGGGGGGGTCATAACCCTTGAAGGAGTGACAAGAGAAGGAATACAGTCTCTCCAGACACATGATAGGAGTGAAAAAATATGTATATACAAATTGATAGTTTAATAGCAGACATTATTTTTTAAGTTCTTAGTGAAACTTCTGGAGCATAAATTTCTGTTCCACAATCATGCCATATTTACAAAATCCCCAAGAAGTAATGAAGGTGGTAGTGAAACCAGTATGGAAATATTCCATTAAACGCTTATCTGAGGAATTAGTGGGAGAAATGAGATGGCTGCTGTATGGTGAGAGATGCACAAAAATAATGGAGCAAGGAAAGGGAGTGAAGATCTTTAATCTCAAGAACCCAGAGCCAGGATGCTAAAAGTTGCACTTTTGTCAAAACATGTCTGTTTTTCCATCTTTTGCCTTAACTTGTTCTCTTCTCTTTTAGAGATAACTTGTTCTCTTCTCTACTTTTAGAGACTGTTTGGAAAGGTGGTTGGTAGTATCTACTAATACTTAAAAATAAACCTCCTAAGAGTTATATTCTTATTTCATGGAAGCAGGTTGGACACTAGTTTAATGAAAATTTTTTTACTCACAATGGGCTTTGAAGGAGCTGAGATTCTTCTCTTTTTTTCTTTTCTTGGTAATGGGGTTCCTGTATGGTGTTAGATAATTCACACTCAATTTTCTTTTCTCCTAATCCATAGTGATGCACTGTCAGTACCTTGCTATCCAGTAAAGAAGTTAATTAATGTACCAGAAGTACTTTGATAGTCTCAAGTTAAAATACCTGTATATTGGAAGGAAAACGTGTTGTTAGCAATTATCCATCTAACCCAAAAGTGACTGAAAATAATAAGCTGTTAGAATATTAAAGTGCCATTTGGAGAAGTTGCATTTGTATTTGTTTTTAGACTGTTGCTCGTGCCATTAATTTTTTTCCTCCTGCTAAAGGTGTCATTATAAAATTCATCGTGAGTAGAAAGCCATTCCTAGGGGAAAGTTAATCCACTGTAGTGACAGGGAAGTTTACTCTGCCGTTGCAGTTTGGGTGTCAATAAAAGCTTCACAGATGAGTTGATTTTGAACTTGGTCTAGAAGAATGAATGACAGTTAGACAGGCAGGAAACTCCATGCAGAGTAGTGAGCGTGTGTGAAGCGCCAGAGTTATGACGGGGTCTGGAATGTCTGAGGAATGCTGAGAAGTCTAAAATTGCTGAATTATGTGGGAAACAGTGAAAGATTAGAGCTTAGAAGTAAATAGATTAATGGCCAGTATTGAAAGTCTTGAATGCCATGATAATACCTTGCGAGCATATTTCATAGACAACTGGGACACAACAGAATAGTCAGGAAAAGGAGCAGGATTTTATCTGAGAATATTTAGTATAATGGTGGAAAAACAGGTGGATTGGAGTAGAAATAAAGAATCCCCAGTCAAAAAGAAGTTACGATTCTAGTCCTATAGTCAGAGAGAGGTAGATGTGGATGCTCTGAACTAGAGAAGAGAGTCTAGATAAAAAAGAGAAAAGACAGCAAAACAGAGACATTTACAAATACCCAGAACAGACTGGATTGGGTGACCTTTTTACATGGAAGTGAAAAGATGGCAATTTTTAAGAATGTTATATAAAAATTATTCAGTTCCTTGCTATAATTATCAACTAAATTCTGTTGTCTAATATGAAAATGTTAATAAAAGCAAGAGAGACATACGGTCACGTCTGCTGCCAACATAACATCAACAAACAACACAGTTGGACCAGATGTAAAATCAACTGGAAATAAATCTAGAAAGCCAGTTGTGACTCTTATGTTTTCTTAGTTCTCTCTCTCTCTCCTTTTCACACCTGTCATTCTTTATTGCTGTTAAACAAATCCAAAACAAAATAAAAATTAAAAAAAGAAGAAAGACAAAAATTTCTAGTAGTATAAAAGCCAGCACAATATTTGCCTTTACAAATAATTTCAGTAATTGATAAAACTGTCACTCTAATGAAGTGAAATGTTTCACAATTTCCCCCATAATTAACAAAGAACAAGTGATTAGCTCAATTTCTCTCGTTACTGAACAGAAGAAATGGTGGGTGGAGGAGTTTAGGGAACAGACATTAATACATATCTTTCTTTTACCTCTCTTTATTTCTGACTTTGTGCATCTAGGAAGATTTTTTTTTTCTCTAGGCTAAATTTTTATAGAACATGCCTTTTTGCTTTTCAGTCTGCTTTCATATTTTTGCACTATTTTCATTAAAATCCAATGACAGAGAGAGGGAAGGTATAGGCCTCCTTTCCTTCGGCTAAGGGAGGCACAGAGAAGAGAATTATGTCATCTGACAACATAGAAAGACTTGGAAGGAGAACTTGACTCTTCAGATTCCTAGGCTAGGGGGCTTTTAACAACAATAACTGAATAAAGAAAACAGTGCACACTTTGTAGTGGGTGGGTCCATTTAAATATACTAATGTTGAGAGGCAGGGGATGAATTTCATTATTCCATCTCCAAATGTTGATTGAATCATAGAGCCATTTCAATGCCCTTCCCATCAGGAAGGCATCAAGGAACATGTAACAATGCTCCCTAAACTTTCCACAAGCCCTAATGATATTGGAGAATCATGTGATTCACCTTCGGCCAATGAGGATGTAAATAAATTGGCCATTTATAAGATAAACACTTTTTTTGTTTGTTTTCATTTTATTTTGAAGTCTATGAGAATTTGAATTGTATAATGTATTTATACTTATTTAAATATACAAGTAGAATATTTTCTACAAACTTCGAGTAAAATTAAATCTCCAGGGAGATGGACATGTTTGTTCTATAGTTTCATGTATCTCCTGGGAAACTGAAGATTTCTGATCTTGCTGCACATGAACTCCAATTGGAAGGTAACGGTAATGTTCCACTAAGTAAACCCCTCAGAGACAGGTCATTGGGCTGAATGGATTACTGTGGGGATCTGGCAATCACGGTCTGGCCACTACTGTGTTAACCTGCTTAGGGTTAGCTTTTCAATGTCGATCTCTTAAGCATTGCTGCATACCTGACTATAGGTTTCAGGAATTCAGGCTAGGATTTTACTCACTTTAAACCAGCTTACTAAGACATTACATGATTATGTCACTCTTTGCTGATCCACCAATAAACAAAACAAACAAAGATTCCCTCCACAAAATGCAAGAGACAAAATAAGAAAAACAAAAAACCTTCAGTGGCTGCCCATTATCTGAAGGACATTGTGTAAATTATCCCAGCATGACAGCAGCGTGTCCTCCTACTCATCACCCCTTTCTGTAACTCAATGTGCAGGTGAAATGGTGCTATTTCATAGCTCAGCTTGAACACTGTGCTTTTCTCACTCTATAGCTTGATCACATAAGAATGCCTATCTTCTGCCTCTGGCTTAAAGACCACATGTTTTTTGATGTTCCAAGTATTTGCCAATTTCTCATTAAAACAATTGCTGATACCCCTGTTGGAATGATCTTCATTTTCTTTGAATTATTGACTCCTACCTTGAATGATAGCTATATGCCAATATAGTGTAGAGGGTAACAAAAAAGACCATGGAAGCAGACCACTCAGAGTACTATTCTAGTTAAGCTGCTTTCTAGCTATGTGACCTTGGACAAGAAATTTGGCCCATTTGTGCGACATTTTCTTAATCTGCAAAATGGGAATAACAATAGCACCTACAACCCAATTTATGACTGTTAATAGTGATAAATAAATGATATTCAAAACAAATGGAATGATGACTGACACAGTAAATTATATTATATTATTTGCTATGTTGATGTGCTATGATGTATGATAAGATTTATGTGTGTTTGACATTATTAATATACCGTGATGACATGATTTATCTTTTCTGTGGAATACAACTCCTGGTGTGCAGTGCCTGCTTATTCATTTTTATGAATTCAAGATCTTTATGACTGGCACTTTTCAAATAGAAGTTACATGACAAATATTGGTAAATAAATACGTTCATTATTCAGAAAATTTGCTATATTTAACAATTTAAATAATATGTTTTTGTGGTTTTTTCCATGTAAATTTGAACTTTAATATTCATTTTATGGAATAAAAAGGCTCTTGGTTGTTTACAAGGTTATTTCTGAGTTGCAAAGATTATTCCCCCATCCCCATGATTTCAGTACGTCCTGAATTCCCCCATTTAATCTTGGCAGCCATAATCAGATAGAAAGTGTGAAGATCTTTTTTTCTTGCATTGGTAGTAGAAATGCAACAGTTTTTAAATACTAGTTTTGGATTAGAAATTAGGTCATATCCTAGCAAGGAGGGCATTAAAGACAGAAAGGGTTGGATTTGAACCCTAAATGAACCATTTACTAGGATCGTGACTTTTGACACATCAATACTTTGACCCTAAATTCTTCGTGCATATAAAAGACCTTATGCAATCAAAATAAGGCTACTGTGAGGGATTCATTGGATAATATATTTTAAAGTGCCTGATACATAGAAGACACGGAATAAATATTATAAATTACCATATAATTATATGTTATTATAAATAAATACCTATTCTTGATGGGGGAGAGATCGTTCAATGAAAACAATTGAAACTCCAGCTTTTGTCCTGTTTAGTAAGCCTCGTTGAATAGTTTATAAACTACTTCAGAGCATAAAGTTATATGGCTGTATTTATAAGTTGTTCCTAAGTTAAAACACCCAAAAACCAATTCCCTTGATTGAGCAGCAATTGCAAGCAGAAGGAAGGGCTTCAACATGATGCCAGATTGCATCAGAGTAAGCTCTGGCTAATATCACTCGAGTTTATCATTCGGCCACACAAACACTGCAAATATGTACCAAATTCCAAACTTGTATTTTCAGAAGTCCCCAAATAGAGTATCCTGAAAGTAATGAAATTATAGGTACTATGATTATTGGTGGGCTACTTTGTCTTCTAAACGTAAGCTGTCTTGGCAAACCAGAGCATGATGGAATTGTGCTTCAAGAGGGATAGCAGGCTACATTTAAAAAAAATAAATTTACTATTTTTTGGTCTTTTAAAACATATATACAGTGGTAACTCTCCTTTAGAGCTCTCAATTTGCTGATAAATGCAATGGACAAATCTTAGACTTGGATAGCTCAGTTTTTTAGAGATGACAGTCTATTTCACAAGGGACAACTATTTCTTATTTTAACATGAGAGAAATAGAGTAGACATGTTTGTGTAGGCCAGAATTCAGCAAACTATAGCCCATATACCCAGCCTGACTAGTTAGGCCTTTTAATGGCCTATGAGTTTTAAACAGTGTTTAAATGTTTGGGAAAAAAAATATGTATATATATATATATATATATACATACATATATTTTGCAACACGTGAAAATTATGCGAACTTCAAAAAAATTCAATGTCTGTAAACAGTTTTGTTAAAAAAGAGCCATGCCGGGCAGCGTGACGGTGGTTCAGTAGCAGAATTCTCTCCTGCACTGCCAGAGACCTGGATTCGATTTCCAGTGCCTCCCCATGCAAAAAAAGAAAAAAAGCCATGGTCATTTGTTCTGTGCAGTTTTTACCACAATGACAGACAGAGTTGAGTAGGTGAGATGAGACCATATGACTCACAAAGGCTAAAATACAGACTCCTTAGTGTGGAGACCCAGGGTACAGGCTTCCCCCTCAGTACAAAGAATAAGTTGCTGTACATAGCTGCCTACATGATCAGGACAGAAGTTCAAGGTCAACAGATCTCCTCAGGGAGGAAAGAGTGTACAGATAGTAACATAAACCATTTATCTTGTAAAGCATTAAAACTCCTCTCCTCTGAGGTATGTGTTGATAAATCTCCAAACCCCTGTGTCATGAGGTCCTACTAAAACTGTTCTCATACCCTATGGAATGTCCTTATTCTAACCCCTCATAATCTGCCCCTTGCACTTCCACCTTTGTGGAGCACTAATTCCACTTACAGGACAACTGCCAGTGGAGACTCCCCTGTTTGTAAGTCCTAATAAAACTCTCGCTTGATTTTGTGCCTGGAATGTTCTTTGGTCTAGGGACTACCCTGACCTGAGCCCTCCGAGAGCTGGGCTGGAACACTTGGCTTTTTACAGAAAAAAATTTCTGGCCCCTGGTATAGAGGTATGGGAGAGGAGTGTCAGGAGAGTGTTATGCTTTCAATTATGAAGCCATCAGAGTAGAATTAAAAAGAGCCTTCAGTTTCTTGCAAAAACAAGTTTTAAATGAAATATACCACTGGTATGCTGAAGAGATGCAGCCCTTCCAAAAGTTTTCAAAAGGTTGTCAGTAAGAGCAGAGTGCTCTCACTTCTGATATAGCTGAGAGTTTTACATTTGACAGATATTTTGCCTTTTCCACTCCTTTTACCTTGGAGTTAGTGCATTACTTGTCTTCTCAGCATCCAAATACAGATACAAAACATGAAAATATAAAACCTACCAATGGGTGGCTTTCTTAAAAGAGGTGAGAGTTAAAATGTTCATAGGAAACCTCAATTTAGCATCCACAGCTGTCTTTATTGAAAATGATGCCCTAGGCATCAAATTTGACAGTTGTTGTGTCTGACATTGCTATTTTTAGCTGTGTGTATGCAGCAAGAATATGCAACTGATAAGGAACCACAAGGAGTTGTGACGTTAGAGATTGTTCTGTGAAATATGCTTGGTTTAATGACCCTTGGTAACATTGTCAGAATTGGATAAATAGCAGACAAGATATTAGTAAAGCCACAGTATGTTCTATTTACCAGTCATGTTAGCCAATTTAGTACAACTGTAACCAGTTAAACTAAGAAAAGCAGTCAATATGGTTGTTCGGTTACATGTAGATCAAAATGCTTAAATAGATTTTCTTTTTTAACCAGTGGTGTTATTCAGTCAATTTCTGCTCCTTGCAAAAGAAAAGGCAGAGAGGTTAAAGTGATCCCGAGAAGGTAGGAACAGTTTCTTGGAGTCAGTGGACCTCTTGTTAAATCTTGAAGCATGTTCTCAGACTTTTTAACTGTAGGAAAGGCTCCAGTACAGAAAAAACATGAACAAGCACTGTCAGGGCTGAAAGGAGCTTAATGCATTGAGAAAGCAATGAGGCGATTTAATTGGAGGAAAGCTTGTTTGTCAAGAGAACTAGATAAAAACTTTTGCATAAAAAGTATGCATTCAGGTAGTAGAGTCTTAAAAATTAACAGAGGAATTCAAACATGTTTGAAATTACAAGAGGAAATCATTCTAGACATCTGAGCAAGAGTGAAGTCTGATAAAAGTCAGCAGAATGAGATGAAGAGAACACTGAGCATTAAACATTGGGAGGGAGAGATTACGATTTAAGAGGACTAACATTTGGGGGGCACACATGATTATGTTTGCCATCTATCATTAGTTATCTAAGAGTATCAATCATCATCAACAGATTCAAACCCAGACTGCACTGGCTTAAAAGGTCCATATTTTTTTGTACCCCATTCCTTTGCTATGATTGACCGTGAACCTTAAGGTTTCCCAACACAGATCTGGATTTACACCAAGTCCTTACCCACCTATCCTCGCCTCTTCCCCATTTCTCCTGCCCTCTTTACCAGTCAACAAGGCTATGACTAATCTCTTCTTTTCCTTTTTTCTTCTGTCTCCTCAATTTGCCATCTGCAACACGATTTTAGAGAATCTGTTCATGGACATTCTGTTTTGAGCTTTGATCTAGTTGTCTTTTGAAATAATCCAGAAAGAGACCTTGGAATCTGGCGCAGAGAAGACTATAATTAGGGTCCAGTAAGGGCTCAATCTAACACGCATTTCAGAGGTATATCCAAGAAACTTGAAGAGAGATGGATATAGAAAGTGAAAGATAAGTGAAGGCATAAAATGAGGTAAAAGATTTCTGGAAAGATTCAAAGTTTCCTCTGGCAGGAGAATCAGGATATTTGGGAAAACGTTTCTTGTTTTGTTTTTGTTTGTTTTCTTGTCAGTAGGAAAAAGAACAGTTTACTTTGGGCACTGTTTTTGGAAAAGACAGGAATCTGTATAAACCCAGAAATCGCCTTTGTAGTATAACTAAGTCTGAAGTCAGAGGACAGAATTGGAGATGCCATATAGGGATTTATCCACTTGGTGACAACAGTTGAAACTACCATTAGATAACGATGTCACTTATTTTAAGAGGCAAATGATCAAGGGGGAAACACTGAGTGAATATATCTAGAGAATGGAGATATTTAACAGGAAAAACAATCAGAGAGGGAAAGACAGAAGTAGTCCCAAATATAAAGGGAAATTCCTAGGATAAGGGATAGTTAACTTGAGATAGATATTTGAATACATATATTTTTGTTTGTAAAATATAGAACGAAATATATTGTGGCTCAAGGATATTTGTGGATTCCTTATTGACTCTTTTTTTTCTTCAAACTTTTGTCAGATTACTCTAGAATTAAGGACTTTCATTTGTTTAAAGGTATATCAAAGAGAAAATAATAACTCACGTTGATTTCCCACCGAATTTATAGCTTTTGTGTGTACAATGACTCCATCAGATAAATGTCATAGTGAATGTTTTACAGATAAGGGAAATGAGGTTAAAATATGTAAATAAGAAGATAAATATTTGCCAATGCTCAAATTCAATCTTAAAATCACAGGAAAAGGTGAATCACGGGGGCTCAGCAGGCAGAGTTCTTGCCTGCCATGCCAGAGACTCAGGTTCAATTCCCAGTGCCTGCCCATGCAAAAAAAAAAAGAAAAAAAAATCAGAGAATAGGATAGAACACAATATAGAATGGAATGATACAAACCAGGACTATTTTCAAAATTTACTTTAGCGGTTGCTTGCTCTAGTAGTGCTATTGAATAATCTTATGTATCTATTAGCAAAGTAGCTCATGTAGAAACATCTGATTTTTTTTTGAAATGCAGTAGTCCATACTCTATTTAGGGACAGCCCCTAAAAATATATCTGTTTCCTTGTAGTTATTATGACTAAATCACTCCTTGGTCTATTTCATGATGTTATTACCCAACTTAATTAAAAAATTTTTTTTTGCATTAAGTATTTCCTTCGTCCCAAGCTGTCTGTATGCAGTATACAACTGAAACTTAAATTGCCATCTCTTTTATCTTTTATTTTATGCCTTTTTTTTAAACAAAGGTCTTATTGATTTCATGGTCAAATCAATGAAACTATTATCTTATTGACATGAACATAAATGATATTATGGAAATATTCACTAATTCCATTGTAGTTGCTTAGAAAACAGAAATTAGAATTGAACTTTAGTAAGTAGTTTTGTAAGCATGTGCTAACAATAGCTTTCATTAGTATTAGAATGTGGATTGAATTTGTCCTATTTTAGATGTGTGGTTTTTATCTTATGGAGTAATGTTGTTTCTGCCTTTTTTCACTTTGTAGGAGGTATTTTTGGTGCACTGAAAGCATTCCTTTTTTCCTTGTGTGTGTTTGTGAGTGTGTATTTGCAATTTTCAATGAAGGAATTATCAAAAATCTAAAAGAAAGCATAATCTGAAATATATCATAATAGAAACTTAGAGCTGAATGGGTTTTAGAGACGTTCTTGGCCAAATAGCCTATTTTACAAGTGAGACGATTGAGACATGCAGGCAGAGGTAAGGTGTGTTCATAAAACCAGAGGACATACTGGGACACAACTAAATTCCTAGTTCCCAGGATAGCATTCTTTTCACAAAACCTTAATTTCTGACCATTCAAACTGCCTTTCATACCCTATAGAAATACTGCTGGAAAAACATATTTTTCCAAGGTATTTTTTGTTTGTTTGGCATTGCTTTTTCTGATTATTTTGTTACACAGGCCATTTTTCTCTTTCTGGGTGGGGTTCTTTAGTTTGTGCCCCTTTCACTTTGATTTAAGTTATTTTGGATATGAACCTAATTATTCCCAATATTGTAATATGACATAGCTTATGATTTTCAGCCTACACTATTTTGAGATATTTTATTTGCCCCCTACTTCAAAAGTCACTCAAAAGAGATTGAATCAGAAGACCATACCTTTGTTTAAAAAAGTGAGTTGTTGAATCAACAAATTAACTTGCTTCCATCTCTTAGGAACTATTCCCTTCTCTGTTTGCTGCCAAGCAAATCAGAATAAACACCTTTATTTGCTTTTCCAGATTCTACCATCTTTTTTATTTTCTACTATATGATGGAATGTGATAAAATTATTATAATTTTATGAATTTAACTCTTTCCAGCGAGAGCTGACACATTTGGGTTGTAATAAAATACTCTTTCCCAATATGATTTAATATTTTTATGTTTTCTGTAGATAAAGTACATTTTTTATCATCAGTGTTTAATATCGAAGAGTTTCTCGTTCCTTGTCAGAAGGCAAATTAAGTAAATTGGACAAAACTTCCAGCTGAAATGAACTTTAAAAACACAGGATATACTAGTAAAATATAAAAATAAATAAGAGAAATCAACAATTAATAAAATAAATAATAATAATGAGTAAAATAAAGTAGTAGACATTACTTTAGGATCCAGAAGATGATAGGAGTCCAGAGATGTAGCCAGTTGTGAGGATTGAATTTGCACAAGTGACATTTGAAGATTTTGAAGAGTCAGTTGACCTCTTGAATTAGATGAACATAGGACAGAATGGGGAGACTTAAGGAAGAGGGCATGGCAAATATCCTCCTGGTTTTGATTGGACTCTAGTATAAGGAGGAACCATAAATATGCTAGAACTTGTACAGACTTCAGACCTGCTTCAGTGCTTCTGGGTTGTCAGGGAAATCTCAATCTTTGTATTTGGATTAAAATAATATGGAACTGATTGTGACCTGGGTATCTTGCAAAACAATGGAAAATCCTCTCTGAGGAAAGATAATATCTTTATTCTCAAATTGCTTTTATAAATAACTTCTCAAATGCAGTACCCAATGCACAATAAAGATAACCATGACATGAGTAGACAAGATGCCATAATAAAAAACCACCTGAAAGACGCTGTAATAAGACTCCTCAGGACTCCAGGTACTAGAATTCTCAGTCACAGAGTCCGAGGCAACTATGCTAACTACTTTCAAGGAGATAAAAGACAAGTTTTAATTTATGGCAAGGGCTGAAAATATTTAAAATGACCTAATTTGAAATAAAGCAAAATAGAAATTCTAGAACTGAAAAAATATGAAAATTAAAATGTAGAATGCTGTGGCTGGATTTAACAGCTAAAGAGAGAATGTATTGATTTTCTGATATTTTAGAAAACATTGGAAATATCTAGAATGAAGCATGCAGAGAAAGAAAACATAGATAGTAGTAGCTTAGATCATTAAGGAGGCAAGGCATGGGAAGTAGAGGAGATCCAATATGGTTAGCTAGAGTTTCAGAAGAAGAGGAGAGAATGAGGTGGGAGAAATACCTTCTGTATTGTAAATAAGAACTTTCTAGGACTGGTGAAAGACATCTTCTCAGTAAACCACTGGTAGGAAAAAAAAATCATGTGAGAGCTTTCACAGTAAAACTGTATAATACAAACTCAATATTTTAAAAGCACTCAATGAAGAAGGTATGTGACTTTCAAACAAGCAAGATTTAGATTAGCAGTGACTTTTCAAAAGAAACAATGATAGTCAGTTTATAGTATAGTGTCAGCATGTTAAAAGAAAATAAACCTAAAGATTAAATTAGGTATTCAGCTAAAATATATTTTGGGAATAAAGTTGAGATAACTACATTTTTAGATTAAACCCATACTGACAGAGTTTGCCAGAAACAGACCTGTACTAAAGATGTTTTTCAGGCAGAGTGAAAAATGCCCTAAATGAAATATTGGAGATCTAGGAAGAAATGAAAATAGCATTTTACCTTCATATTTAATTCATTATTCAAACAATCTAATTCATACAATTAGTTTAAATATTAATTATGTAATGTTGATACATAGACTATTTCCTGTATATTGACTGCATAGAATATGATCAAATACATCAAAAGCAGTTAGAAAATTTCAGTTAAAAGATATAAAGCATTTTATTAGCCAACAAATTATTTTATTTTTCTTTTAGAAAAATATATACTATTTATGTTGATTCTGTTTGGTAGTTTCAAAACAGAGAAGTTTCAGAATTCCCCTTTTCTTTGCCAGAATATCACATGCTCTTGTTTTAAAAATTTGTCAAAAGGCATCATTTAGATGCAAACTTTTATAGAATTTATAATCTTTGGTCTAGGTCTTCAAAGATTAGACATAATCTAGTTAGATATAATTAGACATATTTTGACATAAGCTGCATCTGTATATTTTAAGTGATATTAGACACAAATATTATTTGAGGGGATGGAATGTATTTTTCATTTTGGGGTAGCCTAGAAAGTTTCTAAGCTAATCTAAATTTATGTACTGAAAATCATATGATTCAGGAGATTCAATTTTTATGTGAATTAAAAAAACTAAGCATAATTTAAACTCAGTAGAGAGAATGAAGTATAAAATGCTGTGGAATGTTTTCCTCTGTAGACTTATCCTTCAAATGAAATGATTGAAAATATAATGTCCAATATGAAAATTAAGCAGTTTGATCTTTCAAGTTAAGCAATATATTAAGGATAAAAAATAAGATAGAAGATATTTTGGTTATTTTGTTGACAAAAATGTGTGTGCACATTTGTGTATGTATGTATATATGCACATACAATACTTAGGGCATACTTATACTTAAAAGTTATTTTTTTTATCTAAGATTCAAACTTAACTGGACATCCTGTATTTTAACTGAAATCCTTATTTTTCTGTCTAATGAAACGCATGGAACTGATTTGATAAACCAACCTTTCACAATCAGTAGCCTATAGACATCTGTACAAAATTTGACTGAAGTAAAATTGCATTTACCTGCAACTTTTGGTATTTCTGCAGAGCCATGACAACATTTCAGATGGATCTTGACTCTGATTTCATTTGTCTAAGTAGATAAATTGTTGATATTAAACTTGTCTCCATCAGCATGACAGACCTTTTCCCTGATTTAATTTACAATCCCCTTCCCACTCCCAAGGAAAACAAATGCTTAAGCAGAAGAAATAGGAAGATAATCCAGGTCATTTCATTTTAATAAGGCCATTCAGAACAAAGTTTGGCAAAGACATTTCTCTGAACTGATTATTTCCCATTTTCTGTGATTCATTAATTTGAATGATTTTCTGGAGACACTGAAGTGTTGGAGAAGGAAATTATCTTTTGTATGAGAAAATAGTGAGAGTATTATTTTATTTAATGCCTGTGTTCCTGACTAACTAAAAGGTTTTTTTTGTTGTTGTTATTTATGAAATAGCTTAAAAAAATTCTAACAAAGACATATCACTAAAAAGGATAAAAAAGTTTGTCATATCTCTATTGTTAGAATGTCATAACCTATTTATTTGGTTGTTACAATTTGCCTCACACTAGCTCTAGTAAAAAAACCTGGAAAAAAAAATCTGTGTTGAACTAGGTGCTGACATTCAGTCAAATTGTCTTAGGGATCCATTAGAAAAGCTGAAGACATGAGCAAAGTTTGTTAATGACAGTGTTTATTTAATGTATGTTTTGATGTTGGACACTAACACCACCATGTTGGTCCCCTACAAGGGAATGAAGCAGTACTTCTAAGTCCATTAAATATATTTCCCTCATCTGTATAAAAGCAGTACAAAATTATGTAGTATTATCTACCATTTTACAAATGAGGGAACGAGACTCATTCTTTTTTACAAATGAAGGAATGAGGCTAAGTATCTGAGCTAAATCGATATCTGGGTGATTATCTGCCCTTAAGTCACCTTCTGACTGAAAATACTGAGAAATTATTCGTGTTAATATAAGTAAACTGGATAAAGTCACTATTTGTACTGGTGTTCTTGACTTCTATTTATGTCCTTCTACATTTTCCCACTGTAGGTTTATAATCCTCTGAGCGGTTGTGCAGCTTTTAGGAAACTATGCATACAAGTAAATAAAATAATACAACTAATGGCTAATAAACGTTCCCAAACAAAGGTCCTGCATAAAGATTATTTCTAATTTGCATATGAATTGGTTGCATGCAAATGAATGTTCCTAAGGCACTTATAGATTGTCCTTTTAAGTAGGTTAACCTTATCTTTGTGTATTCCTTACATTGCCTAGCTCAATTTCTCTTCTTTAAGATGATAGATACAAAGGTAACATTTCAAGAGCAATGAACCAGCAGAGCCCTGAACCAGGGGCTCTAGCCCTGAACCAGGGGCTCTAGAGCTGCAGTTATTACCTTGCAGTTGGACCTTGGCTTTCAAGAGAGAACTTAACTCCCTCTTGGGGCTTCAGTTTTCTGACCTGAAAATTAAAATAATTCTTCTAAACCAAGCATTTCTAAATGTTTTTAAAAATATGATGGCTTTTGTTTAAAATACAGTTGTAGGAAGAAACTCAACATCTAAAAGAACAATAACAACAAAAAACATGTCAAACAAATGAAGGACATTTGCTCTGATGGAAGTGTATGTGTGGGATGCTTGACCTTAAGTCCCCTGGTAGCCCCTCTAAATACACACACACACATACACACACACACACACAGAGCACATTTTGCAAACTTCCAGCCTTGATGCTTTCTGATTTCTTCCAGTGCCAATAGCCTTTGAGCCTCTAATTCCTCATCCACATTATCACAAATTTCAACTTAATGAGTCAAAAGTAATAACCTTATATGCCACTGTACTTAGAATTTTTGTAATTCTGCAAATAGTTAACAGTGATTGATTTTGTATGTACTATGTATATATATTTATATAATGAACACCCTTTCTGAACGTTTGTAATTGATTATTCCTTTAATTAAGTTATCTAGATGATACAAAATATCATTAACTGTTTGTTGCTGATATGACCTTCTTGTCTTTATATCATATCTACCCTGTGGTATCTGGATATCTTCATGTTGCTTCAGTGTTTCAGAAAAATTTAAATTCTGAGAAGTATAAAATTCCAAATCTATGGCTCCCACGTCAATTATAATTTAGTCTCTTGGCACATCTGGTGGTTGTAATTCTATTACTGTATAGACTCATATTTATGCTTTAATATATATTTGCCTCACAGCTCAGTTATGATTCCTATGAGAACCATAACTTTACATTCCACGATGCTTGTTTTAAAAATTCTCAGCTATAAACTTGCATTAATATGTTTTCTGTTGCTATTTCTTCCCTTTGTTTTAAAGAAAATGTAATGGTTATGTGTTTGTCTTCTCCTCCCGCATACCAAAATGTATTCCAGAATGTGATTCAGGGTTATATTTGAAATTCTCACCTTCATAAGTAAATATATGTGATTAATCTTGAGTGACATCAGGGCCAACCTGCAAGAATAATTTTACATAGGTCACACATAGGGCAACACTTTGATTCACTCAGGAAATCTGTTGTCAAAGCAAATATTTAGAGAGTTAGCAACAAATCCCTCCCCTCTAAATGCTGCTCTGTAGCATTTATATGTAAATGATCAGAACCAAGGCACACAAGTGGCAGGAGAAACTTTGTTATTTGGGAAAATATGATTTAAGCCAGTACTTCTAAAATTTTAATGTGCTTATCTAAATAAACCCTGGGGATCTTGTTAAAATGTATCTTCTGATTCAGTAGGTGCAGGGTGGGGCCTGAAACACTCTGCATTTGTAACAACTTTGGGCAAATGCTCTCAGATTTACTACAGCCTACAACACTGCCTGGTGTGATACAACTGGCCAGCGAACTTACATATTTGACTTCTTGGTACTGGTCATTAGAATTTGCCATGACTTCTAAGATTTTTAGGTAATTGTTACCAGACAAAGGCAGTGCATTCTTTTGCCTATGTGCTGTAATGACCAATTCTTGAGACACCTGGGTTTTAGAGAGAAAAAGTTTATTCCTAGGCATGTAGAAAGAGCTCAGATGGCCTATTGGCTCCAAAATCTGTCTTCTTGAACTGAAGTAATTCTGATAGTTTTATAGCAGGAAGATGATGTGATTGTGGTGATTTAATTATGGAGCATGCGCTGATTGATTACATGCTTAGTCACAGAACATATGTAAAAAAAATGGCCACCTTAAAATGATGGCGGGCATGATTTTTAGTATTATAATGAGGTTTGGGTCACTAATAAGTCACAAATAAGTCTAAGCTACTGCACAGATCATGGTTAGATCTGGCTTTGGTTATCATGATAAATTTGAACTTGGGTGGATTAGTACTGGACTGACTTAAGACCCTTCATTAACAAACATTAGGGCTATCTTTGGTGGTTACAAGACTCAAAAGTTGAAAATCTGAATAAATGGGTACAGATGAGGGTCAGTCACAAGGGTTTTACAAGCACAAGGGCACAAGATAAAGGTTATACAATGATCAAAACAACTAGATTACAGTTTGACAATTTCAAGTATTTTCTTCTGGCTTTTTTTTTTAATAATTTAAAAAGTACATTATCTATATATTGATATTTATATACTGATTTAATAATCGTACTCATTTGTTAACTCCCAACATTTCAGTTACATAATGAATTTACAATCTACTACCGTACAGTCCCCAGTCTAGTCTGCCCCTACTTTCTCTGACCAATGTCTCTTTCTCTATTTTATTTTGTCAAAGGCACACGTTCTGTGCCTTTCATGAAGAGACACTCCTGACTCTAAAGCTATATAAGACCTCCATCTCTCTACCCCAACTCCTAGAATAATTTTCTGGTATACTTTTAGTTTCTACCCTCAATTCTCCCTCTGTGTTCTCTCAAATCGCTCCTGAATTCCTCCCCTTGGTCCATGCGCAGTGTGAGCATGTGGGCCTGGATGAAACCAGGAGTCAGATGGGCAAGACAGCAAAAATATCCGCAAGAGTTCTCTGATGGGCCCCTTTAATTTGGTTTGGAGGAGATTTATGTCATATATTAGGTAGGGAAAGGGGTGGTCCTGCCTTATTCACATCCCGAAAGGGTTTAAGAGAAAAAAAAGTACAAAGAAGAGGAAACAGCTGAGCAAATGCAGAAATGTGAAAGGGAAACAAAAAATTTGGAATGATGCTTATAGGCTTTCTAGAAAGTAGGGGTGGAAAATCAGATATCTAGACTCAGACCAATTAATAGGTACCCTATAGAAAGGACAACTTGAGATTTACAGAGAAATTCTCACCCCAGGACTCCAAATCTAATCCTCAAATTGAGAATCGTAATCCAAGACAACAACGTAATTTTTCTTTAGAGAGAGGATTCATTTTCTCTATGGGATGATGAAATTCTGTGATAAAAAAGAAAATCAATTAATTATCATGAAGAATTTCTTGTTTAAATGTATCTAACTCCTTTACATTAAAATGCAGATAACTTATAAATAATCTGTGACCGGGAAACAAACTTCTAAACACTTTTTCAATATATTGTCCAATGCATGGGAAATCTGTCCCAGGATCTATGGCTCAGTATTTACCTTTATTTCATCTAATAATTTCTCTAAAGCAGCCTAGTCTAGATGACTAGTTATTACTCAATGCTGGTCATTTAAAATAACATTATCATTGGGTGACATATTTTCTAGCATTGTGCTGGGTCCTGGATACACAGAAATGGACAAGACAGTCTTGAAATGTCGCCATTCAAAAAGTGACTAAGTTTATAAATCTTTGTTAATTGCTAAGAGTCCCCTTCTACTTCATGGCATTCAAACATTAAAATGTATTTTATTGGGGGGCGGGCCGCGGTGGCTCAGCGGGCAAGAGTGCTTGCCTGCCGTGCCGGAGGACCCCGGTTCGATTCCCGGCCCCAGCCCATGTAAAAAAAACAAACAAACAAACAAACAAAATATAATAAAACAAGAAAATGTTTAAAAATGTTTCCCTTTCTTCCTCCCTTCCTTCCTTCTCTGTCTTTCCTTCCTTTAAAAAAAAAAAAAAAAAAATGTATTTTATTGGGTTGTTACTCACTTCTGGTTTCTAATGGAAGTTTTAAATTTGGAACATTAATATTTTTTGTCAAGACCTTAGAAATAGAACCACAGAGACACTAAAGGACATGAAAAAGCCAGCAAAATATGGTCCTAGAAGTTAGGAAGGATAAAAAATTATTCATTACATAAATAAGTAGTAAATATTATTAGACTCCTATCACATTGTCTAGCAACTCAGATGGAGATTGTAAAGCTATAGTTGACATAGAATTAGGTCATATACTACACCACATTTGCAAATCATTCACTTAGCAAGTTGGAAAGATGTTTGGTTTATCATTTGGAGTCAGGAGCCAGAATCCATTATATGTTACGGTAAGGAGACTATTGATTATTAAGAAACTTTAACCTGCTGAGAAAGCTACTCTTCAAAATTGTTTAAGATGTTGTTTTAGAAATGATTGTACTTTGGGGGGTGGGGTGGGTAAGCATCTTTTAAATGCTGGAATATTTAGAATAATGTACCAAAATATTTTTAAAAAATCAGATAATCATAATTATATTTCTTTTTTAAGAATAGAGTTGTGTCTATTTAAATATTTAAAATATTTTTTGTGTTCGAGAAAGTTTGGCTCTTCAAGTAAGAGATTGCCTTTGTAATTTAAAAGGTGCAATTGATTTAGACTTCTGATTTTAAATTGAAAGCTATGTTTATAAATTTCATTTAGTAAATTTAAGAGAATTGTTTAAGTACTTGAGATATTTATGTCAGCCAACCACAATATCTCCAAATGAAAATTAAATATATTAAACATGCTAATGGAGTTTAAAATACTTAAAAGAGCATAATTTTGTCAATTTGTCCAGTGATAAAGATTCAGTTATAAGTTTTCCTAACAATTTTCTAGATTTATAAATAGAATAAGTATAGGATGAACTTCTAAACTTAAAGAAGTACTAGGTTTTTTATTTATTATCTTAAGTATTGTATTTTATAAATACAATGTGTGACTACTCATAAAAAATTCTTTTACTGGGTACCAAAAAATTCAAGGTTGACATAATCGATCTTCTGATTTATTCTCCATTTAATATGTACCATATTTTTAAAAAGTATGCTAGATAACTTTACATTCAAGACCCCAAAAATCCTGTGAAACTTCTCTGGATTATTTGTAGATGAAAAGGGAGAAATCTGAGAAATTCTAATCTAATACCTTTAATATTCCAACCTATATCTCTGTGTATGGCCTTGTGGCATGGCTTTTAAGTCTGTTTTCAGTACTGATGTATGTCAGTAATGGTGATGATAATATTGGCTATAATTTTATAGTGCCTACTGTATTACTGTACTGTCCAATGTCAGAGCCAATAGCCACATGTGAATTTTTGACCACTTGAAATGTGGCTAGACCAATTAAAATGTGTCATAAGAATGAACTATACAATGATTACCTGTTGAAAATGAAAATATAATAATTTGGAAATTATAGGTTAAATAAAATATATTATGAAAATCAATTTACTTTTCATGTGGCCACTATAAAAGTTACACACATGGCTCACATTTTAATTGAGAGCGCAGTGCTAGACAATTTAATCTTTCAGATTGTAACATTCTGTATCTATTCACTTGAAATGATAATTTTAGATAGCTAATGTATAATTTAAAAAATTAATTTTGTTTTGTAATGAAGGTATTGCTTTAGTTTGCTAATTCTGCAAGAACGCAATACACCAGAAATGGAATGGCTTTTATAAAGGGGATTTATTAAGTTAAAAGTTTATAGTTCTAAGGCCTTAAATAAATATCCAAACTAAGGCATAAAGAGAAAAATATCTTGACTCTGAAGAAAGACCAATGTCTGTTACATGAGAAGGCACATGGCTGGAGTCTGCTGGTCCTTATTCCTGGTTCCATTGCTTCCAGCTTCTGATTCCAGTGGCTTCCTCTCTAAGCATCTGTGGGCCTTGACTTAGCTGCTCCAGGGCAAAATTCAAGGTTTCATCTCTTTGCTTAGCATCTCCAGGGCCAGAGATTTCTTCTCTTTAGGTTCTGGCTATTTCTGAGTCTTTGCTTAGTATCTGGGCTTTTTCTGTCTTGTTCCCCAAATGTCTTCTTATGAGCTTTCTCCAAAATTTTCCCCTTTTAAAGGACTCCATAATCAGGACTCATCTTGAGTGGGTGGAGTCACATCTCCACCTAATCAAAAGGTCTCACAAACAACTGGATGTGTCACATCTCTATGGAAACAGTCTTATCAAGAGGTTCAACCCTAAAATATTGAATCAGGATTAAAAGAACATGGCTTTTCCAGGGGTACATAACGGATTTAAACAAGCACATTCAACCCTCTGGACCCCAAAGGACATGGTTTTTTTCCAAATACAAAATTCATTCATTCCATCACAATATCACAAAAGCCCTAAACCATTTCAGTAATAATACAAATATAATACAAAGTCAGAAACAGCACAAAATTTCATCAAAGTCAATTACAGGCATGATCTGTCCTAAGGCAAAAAATTCTTCTCTAGCTGTTGACCTATGAAACTCAGAAAAGTTATCTGCTGAGGAACAGTCATAGAATAAACATTCCCATATCCATAGGGATACATTGAAGGGAAAACAGGAGTCATAGGACCCAAATAGTTTCAAAAACTTGCAAGGTATATTGCATTAGAGTTCAAAGTCTGGGAATCATTTATAGAATAATGTTTCATCCTCAGGGCTTCAGAGAGCAGCAGTCCAATCCTCTCTAAGGGCTTATGCAGCAGTCCTGTTCTCTCCAAACACTGGGAGAGGGTTGCAACCTTGGAGAACTTTGGGGGATCACCACTTTATTAGACCCACCTTCTCTAAGCATCAGGGCAGCAACTGGATTCTCCTTCATCTCCAAGGCACATGCTCAACCCCTCAGAACAGGGGTGGCAGAGAAGCTCTCACCAATTCCCAAGGAGTGTGCTCCACCCTCTCTTAGGCTTGGGGCACCAAAACTCTTCCTGGATATTGAGGTAGAAGACCTGCCTTCTGCCTTTGGGACAAACCACCCTCTTCACATACATGGATGGATCCACTCTCCCAACCAAGAGTTCTTTGCTTCAGAGCTTAGCTTCCATTGTTCTGCCTTTGAGCAATTTTTCCTTCAATCTGTCCCTTTTCTGTCCCTCTGATTCCAGACTGGCAGTGGTTAATTTTATATAGATCTCACAAAAAGTATATTGGTTTTCTATGTAGCACAGAGGGAACAAAGCCATCAGACAATAGGACTTTCTACAAATCATTTTTAGATAACTCCATTTCCAATCCTGGCTTTTTCTGAAATGACTTACTATTTACATGTTAATTAAATATTCATGTGGGGCCCTATTCTCTGGGATCTTATCTTCTAAAAGCTCAGAAGTTTTCCAACTATCAGTTTCTGATTTTTTTTGTACCAAAGAGCTAAGTTTCTAGCTTATCCTTTTCCTGTTGCATTTTTCTATAAGGTGCAAGAAGAAGCCAGGCTGCATTTTCCACATTTAGTTTGGAAATTTCTTCAGCTAGATATCCCACCTCATCACTTTTAAATTATGCCTTCCATCTAACACCAGTGCTCAATTTTACCAAATTCTCTGCCACTTTAAAACAAGAGTCATCTTCCTTCCAGTTTGCAATGCCTTTCTAAGTCCTCATTGTATATATCTTTAGAGTCCATATGTCTACCAACAGTCTTTTCAGAGAATTCCAGGCATTTCTATTTAAACCTCTCACAATTCTTCCAGAATCTTCCTCTTATCCATTTATGAAGCCATTCCAGCATTTTTGGCTCCAAAATCTATTTTAGTTTGCTAATGCTGTCATAATGCAATATGCCAGAAATGGAATGGTTTTCATAAAGGATATTTATTAAGTTACAAGTTTACACTTCTAAGGCCTGAAAAATGTCCAAACTAAAGCATCCAGGAAAAGATACCTTGACTTTGAAGAAAGGCCAGATGGCATGCAGGATTTCTCTGTCATCTGGGAAGGCATGTGGCTGGTGTCTGAGGTCCTTGCTCCTCGTTCATTTCTTTGTGCTTCTGATTCTCTAAGCATCTGTGGACCCTCACTTTTCTTCTCTGGCACAAAACTCTGGATTTTGGCTTATTTATCCACTCTTGGAAGGCACGTGGTAATGTCTGCTGGGCTCCTCTCCTGGCTTCTGGTTTCAAATGGCTTTCACAGATCCTGTGCACCCTTCTGGCATTTTCCTCTGCGTCACCAAATATTTGCATCTGAGCTTTCTCCAAAGTGTTTCCCCTTTTAAAGAACTCCAGTAAACTCATTAAGACCCACCTTAAGTGACAGAGACACATGTCCAACTAATCAAAAGTTCACAAACACAATCGAATGCATCACATTTCCATGGAAACAACCTAATAAAGTGGTCCCACTCTACAATATTGGAATAATATTAAAAGAACATGGTTTCCCCCAGAAGAATTGGATCAGGATTAAAAGAACACAGCTGCCTCCACAAGATTGTATCAAGATTAGAAGAACATGGCTTTTCTGGGGTACATAACAAACCATCACAGGTGTACTTTTTGGCAGGTGTATGGTCTGGGAATTGAATTTGGATCTCTTGCATGGAAGGTGAGCATTCTACTACTGAACCACCCATGCACCCTACTTGTTATTATTTTAAAAATAAATTATGTATTTATACTAAAGATAGTGGATTAAAGCAATTTTGTTTTTCTTTCTTCCCCAGAAACTGTTCCCATAAAAAAAGAAAAGAAAGCAGTTACATAGGACTATAAATGGCCACAACCAAAAAAGCAAACCTACAAAACATGTAACCAAACCTATAAAGCATATAACCAAACACCATAAAATATTTTTTTTAGATAATGAGGGAGGGCTCTGAAAGGTCAAACATTTTCTGACCTTGAGCAGGACATAAAAATTCATAGAAGTAAGTATGCTGGTTTGAAAGGATGATGTACCCTAGAAAATCTAAGTTTTTTATCCTGATCCTATCTTGTGGAAGCAACTGTTTCTTTTAATCCCTATTCAATAATTTAGGTTGGAATCTTTTGATTAGAATATCTCCATGGAGATGTGGCTCACCCAATTGTGGATATTAACCTTTAATTAGAGAGAGATTTGATTTCACACATTCCGGGTGGGTCTTAGTTTACTGGAATCCTTTAAAAGAGGAAACATTTTAGAGAGAGTCCCTTTTTTTAGATTCATGAGAACCTTCAAAGCCAGAGACCTTTGGAGATAAAGAAGGAAAATGCTCCTGGGGGAGCTTCATGAAACAAGAAGCCTGGAAAGAAAGCTGGCAGATGATGCTGTGCTCACCACGTGTCTTTCCAGTTGAGAGAGAAACCCTAAAGTTCATTGGCCTTTCTTGAGTGAAAGTAACATCTTGTTGGTGCCTTAATATGGGCATTATTATAGACTTGCTTTAATTGGGACATTTTCATGACCTTAAAACTGTAAACTTGCAACTTAGTAAATTCCCTCATTTAAGAGCCATTCCTTTTCTGGTATATTGCATTCTGGCAGCTAGCAAACTAGAACAGTAGGCTAGTAAAAACATACAAATAAAATAACAATAATAGTAATGGTAAAGTGTTGATCAGCATAACCAGTTATGTTTTTCCTAAGTGGACCATGAAAGAAATGGAGACCATCACTTTAGCGATTTATTTCATATAGCAGGAATGCAAAGGAGGTGCAGCTAAAGGAGAAATCATGCTAATGTCACATTTCTTCTCTCCCAGTCAAGTTACAAACCAAAAATAAGGTGGGATGAAGAAGATGGGGAACAGAAACTGCATTCAGTTCACAATTCAGGGAACCCATATCTAAGGGGTGTTTTTATAAATCACAGTGACAGCTTGAATCCTGAAAATACAGGAGATGTAGACTAGGGAAACATAAATAATAAAATAATGATGAGGTGGGGTCTTTAACTCCAATTCATTTCCAAAATGTCCAAGGTCATTCTTAATGCCCACCTTTTCATAGTCTTCTTTAGAAAATGGTGGCTCCATTCAAAGATGAGCATTTATTAGAGTAGAAGAAATTCTGGTCTCCTGTATATAAACTTGAAGGAATATGTAAACAGGGAAGAAAACAATATAAATAAAATATAGATAAAGAACACACAGTACAAGAGAAGCACTTGAGAAAGATTATGAACAATTCCTCAGACATATACAACACACACACACAAAGAATAAGTGTGAGCTTTCAAAGGAGAGATTATAGGGTTATAGGATACAAAAAGAAATGACAGAATAATGACGTTAGAATAATAAAAAACTTCATAAAAATGACTGAAAACACAGTCAAGTACATGGTGGGCAGCAAGAGGAGATCATTTGAAATGAAATAGGAAAGACCAATGTATCTTCAAAACATCATTATAGGGAATATATGAATTAGACACATATCACAATTGGTGTTTCTAAAAAACAACAGAATAAATTAATAACAGTAAAGATATCAATCATTAATAGATAGGTTGTTAAATAGATAGAGAGCATAATTAAAAAAATAGAATAAAGATTGACTCATTGAAATAAATATTTGATGCTACAAATTTAAAGAAATACCCTGATGAAATTGTTGAAGTTAAAATATAAAATGAAATCTATAAAAATGACAAATTGAAAGTGATATATATTAACATGATTTCATAACGGATACATATTTCTCAAGCATACAAAGCTTGTGAATAGAGTATTCAGGATCTTATTTTTGGATGAGGGCAAAGAGGACGGGGTGATTAAATCCAGCCATCTAAAGGGAAGATTACAATAAGGAATTGAGGTATGAAATAATCACGTTACTAAGACTGGAAATAGCAGGGGTTCATTTAAATATGGGAAAATGAAAAAAATAATCATGAATATTACAGTTAGAGAGCGAGGTGTAGTTGTTATAAATCTTAACTGTTATAAAAAATAATACAAAAGAAGACAAAGATTGGGAGAACTTTTCCCATCACTCTTAGCAGAGAATCAATAGTTATGAATCCTATGATTAGAATAATGATTCTCATATTTTAGCATTTAGCAAAAGCTTCTCTTTATTTCTTTGTTAGAGAAGTTGTGAATTTACAGAACAATCATGCATAAAATACAGGATTCCCATGCACCACCCCACCAACTACAACTTGTATTGGTGTGGAACATATGTTACAATTGACGGTAGCACTTTTTTCCTTTTACTTTTTATAGCAAGGTTATAAATTACTCAGTTAACAAAAAGATAATAACGACAATAATAATAAACCTGCTGTAGTTAGTGATTACAGTCCCTCTTTATTTTTGCTCATTTCTCACTTTTTAGGGATTTGGGACCATGACACACACATGCTTCAAGCTGAGAAGGGACATATATATTATGGGGCAGAGGAATGGAATTATATTCCAAGCTGTGGCAGATACTCCTTGCTTTGGGGGTAGGAGTGATCCATCCTGATCTTCCTGTTAATTGTCCAGGGCAGACCAGAAGAACTGGAGGGTGAGAATTGACAACCTACCTGCTGGGTTTCAGGACTCCACAGGCAGAACAACCATCCAGAGGCTTTAAGTCTCCGAGAAGTAAACTTGCATAGATGAAAATTATAGGTTCAAGTAAAAGAACTAGAAGAATCATCATTATGGGATTTATAAGTGACTATAACTCTGTTATAACAGAGAAATTGCCTTTCCTAGATTCCCAGACAGAGCCATTGAGAAGGTGCTGATTTCGTGTAACCATGCGGCTTGCCTTTGCTGTCCAGACATTCGCAGGGCTCCCAGGAGCACTTTAGTTTGAGACTTGCATACTATGGCAGTTTGTAAGGTGTGATTGAGACCTGCATGAGAGCAACCTTCAGAATGACCTCCTGAGTCTATTTGAAATCTTATACATAGAGAATTTCCCCCCCTTTTTCCTCGGTGCCAGAGAGTAAGCTTTCTTTATGTCAGAATTATATTTTAGATGGTAATATCTGATCTAGTGAAGACATATTTCCCTGATTACTAGCTTTCCCTTCAATTTTGTTTCAATTTAGTTTTATTCTGTGAAATTTAAGTAAAATTAAATAATTTTATTATACAATTCCATTTTGTGAATTTATCATTACCATTTATATATTTATTGATCCAACTGGCTTACCGAAGTTCAGTGGTATTGCAAGGGGTCCACCCTGATAGGAATAAAACTTTGGCATTGATACTGTTTACAGTTACTGGCACATGGTGATTATAAAAAGCAGACTCACTTTTAGTAGATTTTACTAATGCCTTCAATTTCTCTACAATCAGTGTATACTCTTATTTCCTGCATCCAAAGTAGAGCACAGTGACTACCTTCCCTTCATATCATGAGTCCATCCATCCTTCTATCTGCATTCATGCTTAGAAACATGTTACCAGATATTAGTAATGGTAACTTCTGAGTGGTGCAATTTGGAGATTAAATTGTAATTTCTTTATTGTAACTTATGCATAGTTTAGTTTTTTACAATGGTTCTGCATCATGTTTTGAATAAAATATATCCTAATCTTCAATAAAGTAGATTAAATACTAGATTTTTAAGTGCTCAAAAAAGTATTATCATTATATTTTCTTCCATAGATGTTCAACTGAGATAAGCACTAGGAACAGGGCAAAAGTACTAGGAAGTATATTTCTATTTATAGAAATCCTTTCTGATATTCTACTTGAGGATGTATTGACATGTGAGCTGTATATTAATATGGAAACACATAGGCGTGCATATCCACATACATGTGTAAGTATGTATATATCTATGTAACTAAATATAACTTTGGGGATATTTTAATGATGGAGTAGATCATCAAATACATTTTGGAGACTAGCGTTTATGCCATATATGGTATCTCCAGTATATTAAGAAAAAGTTTTACTTTACAGTAAATCTATATTTTAAGCTCTGTTATTGGTCAGAATTGCTCTTTACCTTGAGGTCGTAAATTCTTGATATTTTAAGTCCATGTCTGCTTCTATATCTCATTAAATTTCTCATTTATTCACTAAATGATTCATTTACATTCAAGTTGGAAATAACATAGCTCGAGTTAATATCCTCTAGCCTAGGCATTTTCTTTCTGGATGCTTACTGCATTTATGTGTTAGGTTGTAGGAATGAAATTTTCAATTCTATTGAAATGTGATATTCAATAGAATTGAAAATTTCATTCCTACAACCTAACACATAAATGCAGTTTCCTCATGCTTTCCAAATTATATTTTTAAAATGCAGTTTCTTCACACTTTCCAAATTATATTTTTAAAATGCTATTTTTCAGATCCTAAGATCAGAGGATCATGTGAGGTCTAATTTGTCTTTTTTTCAAATTTAGTCTCTATTTCTCAGTTTGGATCATGCAAGGTCCTTGAATTTTTATTATTAGACCTCTATAGTATCCTGGTTTGGATATCCATGGATCTTGTTGTCTCGATCTCAAGCAAATTTACTCACTTATTCTCCCCTCCCTCCCCCCCCCCCCCCTCCCTCCCCCCCCCCCCCCCCCCCCCCCCCCCCCCTCCCCCCCTCCCCCCCCCCCCCCCCCCTCCCCCCCCCCCCCCTCCCCCCCCCCCCCCCCCCCCCCCCCCCCCCCCCCCCTCCCCCCCCCCCCCCCCCCCCCCCCCCCCCCCCCCCCCCCCCCCCCTCCCCCCCCCCCCCTCCCCCCCCCCCCCCTCCCCCCCCCCCTCCCCCCCCCCCCCCCCCCCCCTCCCCCTCCCCCCCTCCCCCCCCCCCCCCCCCCCCCCCCCCCTCCCCCCCCCCCCCCCCCTCCCCCCCCCCCCCCCTCCCCCCCCTCCCCCCCCCCCCCCCCCCCCCCCCCCCCCCCCCTCCCCCCCCCCCCCCCCCCCCTCCCCCCCCCCCCCCCCCCCCCCCCCCCCCCCCCCCCCCCCCCCCCCCTCCCCCCCCTCCCCCCCCCCCCCCCCCCCCCCCCCCCCCCCCCCCCTCCCCCCCCCCCCCCCCCCCCCCCCCCCCCCCCCCCCCCCCCCCTTTTTCTGCATGGTCAGGTGCTGGGAATCGAACTCCGGACTCCGTCATGGCAGGCGAGAACTCTGCCACTGAGCCACCATTGCCTGCCCACTTTTTCCCCCTTTTAAATTGTATTAGATCAGTTCCTACTTGATGTGCCTTAGAATAAGAGATGCTTTATTCTCTCTCAAATCTCAGTGCTTTGGGAAGAGATTTTTACCCTAAGTAATAATGCTCTCATAATGACCAAAATATTCCTTTATAAATCTCCTGTTATAATGCTACTATGGATATTTGATCTTGAATAAAAACATCAAATGGAATGTCTTTTTTTAAAAACAGGTAAAAACCCAGTAAAGAGTCACTTTCCTTTGGATAGAGTTCAAAGTTCTGATCAAGGGGAACTATGATGATTCTAATTTCTGGATGTGATTCTATTTCTTTAATAATGCCTACTAAAGGACCTTTGAAGCTTTCTCCAACCTAAGAAACAAAAGTGCCTAAAAACAAAAGTTTTTTATCAGTTGAATTAGGAAACTGGCATTTACATTTTTTAAATCTCATCTTAGGAAAGGTAAGAAGGGTTTATATTCCACAAAGAAGAAATTCATTTATATGTGAATTGGTATGCTTTTGTAACTTTCTCTTTTTTTCAATTCAATTTTACTGAGTTTTATTCACATACAACATAATTATCCAAAGTATATGATCAGTGGTTTACAGTGTAGTCATATAGTTGTGCATTCATCAGCACAATCAAGTTTTGAATATTTTCATTACTCCCAAGACAATAAAGATAAGAATAAAAAGTAAAAGTAAAAGTAAAAAGGAACACCCAAAACTTCTCATATCTCCTATCCTGCCATTATTATTTTTTAATTTTGTATTTTTTTTTTTTTACTCATCTGTCCATACATGGAATAAAGGCATTGTCAGTCATGAAGTTTTCAGTCACTCGATCACACCATAAAACCTATATAGTTGTACAATCATCTTAAGAATTAAGGCTGCTGGATTATAGCTCAACAGTTTCAGGTACTTCTAGCTACACCAATACACCAAAACCTGAAAAAAGATATCTATATAACACATAAGAATAGCCTCCAGAATGACCTCTTGACTCTATTTGAAATCTCTCAGCCATTGAAACTTTATTTTGTTTCATTCCTCATCCCTGTTTGGTAAGAAGACTTTCTCAGTGCCATAATGTCAGGGTCAGGCTTATCACGGGGAGTCATATCCCACATGGCCAGGGAGATTTGCACCCCTGGAAATCATGTCCCACATAAGGAAGAGGGCACTGAATTCACCTGCAGAGTTGGCTTAGAGAGAGAGAGGCCACATCTAAGCAACAAAAGAGGTTCTGTGGGGGTGACTCTTAGGCATAACCATAAGTAAGTTCAGCTTCTTCTGCGCAGGAGTAAGTTTCATATAGGCAAAACCCAAGATTGAGGTCTTGGTCTATTAAATTGGTAGTCCCCAATGATCAAAAATGCCATTCTGACCAAAAAGGGGGAAAGAAGTTTTAACAAATAAGGTATCAGTGGCTGAGAAAGTTCAAATAGAGTTGAGAGGCTACCCTTACACAAGCTTCAATTAGACATTGCTACCTAGCATAGTTTGCCAAACTCTAACCAAAACCATTCCTATCAACCCTAAAGAACACCTAGGGTGTTATATGAAATTCTACAAGTGTCCCATGCACTAGAATTACTTTCAGAAATCTACAATCTCCAGGTGGGTACCTAGACCAGATAAGTCTTCTAGCATGAAAAAGTTGAAATGAGCATAGCCCAAATATCCCTTAAGAGTGGGAGAAAGATCAAAGGAGATGGTGGAGTTATATAGAGAAGGTAGGGCTTAACAAATGAGTATGACTGCTCAATTATTATGTTCATATTTCTTTTAGTCTCTAATGTCTTGGAGTAGCTAACAGTAAAAACCTAAAAATGTGGAATTGTAACCCATACCAGATTCTGAAATCTTTTCTACCACTAATTGTTGCAGTATGCTTTAAAATTTATTGCTTTTTTGCATATATGTTATTTTTTACAAAAAAGAAAAAAGAACTCAAATGTGATGATAAATACACAGCTATATGATGATACTGTGAACCATTGATTGTGCACTGTGGATGATTATATGATATGTGAATATATAATAAATATCAATTTATTTATTGATATTTATTATATCAGGTCTGCCCCAGGTGGGGATGTTTATTATTTCCACATTTTCCCCCAGTCCTTCAAGGGGATTTTGCAAATACTTTTTAATCTTCTGCTTAGATTACTCTTGTCTGTATTGGGGCATCATTTCTACTATAGAAACCAACAAGACCTCACTTCCTATTCAAGGTTTCCCTGTAATTTTGGTGTTCAAATAAATTGACCATAAAAGTTAAATTAGATAGTGTGCTACAGAAAATATGAATTTTACACCAAATAAACATCTTTTCCTTTGGTCTCACACAGAAATTTAAGTTTTAAAGTACAGCCAGATTATTTTTTGTTGTAAACTATAACACACACACACACACACATATATATACATACACAAAGAAAAAAGCAGCAATTTTCAAAGCACACTTCAACAAGCAGCTATAGAATAGTTTCCAGAATTTGCAGTGGGCTACATTTCCCTCATCTCAGATTTTTCCCTCTAGTTTACCAGAGTCATAATAGCTGAATCATAAAAACCTACAGGCAGCTACAGTAATATTGGATAAAATGAATTACTAAAATAAAAAAATTTGAAATGTTTAGTAACATAGGTCTATAGCAAAGTTGATATTTGTAATAACTTTGTACTTGATATTTTGAGAATGTACACAATTTTAATAGTTAATTAAATGGTATTTAAAAGTGTTGAATATTTAGAATCTAAGAAACTCTGATACTTGAATCTATAGATTTTTTCCTTCCTTGCTGTAATTTAAATTGGTTTATGAAACATGTTGTGCAAACAGGCTTTACAATGATTACTTAGATACTTTATTTAAATATGTCTATATATAAACTAATTAAGATATCCATTTTAGGTGGTTAAGATTTTCAGATGTTAATTGTAAAAGCATTTGAATTGTCATATTTTCGTGAAATCAGGAAAATGTTTAGTAACAGAGGTTATTACCATAGCAATGTAGATATTTGTAACTTTCTACTTGCTATTTTCAGAACGTTCCCAGTTTTGACAGCTGATCAAATGGTATTTAAGTTAGGATTCAATATTTATAATTTAAGAACTTTGCCATCTGAATTTGTAGATTTTTTCCTTGTTGGCTTAATTTTAAATTGGCTTATGAAACTTTCTGCACAAGCATAGGTTTTACAATGATTATTTGGATAGTTTATTTAAATATGCCTATGGCTAAGCTAACTAAGATATCCAATTTGGTGGTATTAATGTATTATTTGTTTTCTTAAATAAAAATATTTTTTAAAAATAGAGTCAGTATAATCCTTTGCCCTTTAGTCTGATTTATCTTACTCCTAACCAGATCATTTTCATTCATATACCTAATTAAGTCTGATCTCTTTTTCAGCTTTTTCTCACAGTTACTCTATGGGATAATGCTGACTTTCATATCTACAGAACTCTTGACTCTGAGTCTCACTTGCCACACAGGTACCTAAAGTTCAAAGGAATGACCAGGATATACGTAAAGAACCCAGCATCTCAGAATTTAGACATACTGCTGTTAGAGCTTACAATCTAGGAACCTTTACAATAAGCCTTACCCTGATAACCTGTGCCCTTGAATTCAGTTCTCAGAATATTCACAATATAGCTAGTCTGTATTAGTGAGGCATTATATCTATCTTTTCATTTTTGTCTTATTTCATTCAACATACTGTCCTCAAGCTCTCTTCACCTAATTGCATGCCTCACAACCTCATTCCTTCTTGCAGCTGCTCAGTATTCCAATGTATGTATGTACCAGTTTGCCCCTCTATTCATTAGTTGATGTACTTTAGGCCACCTCCATTCATTGCAAATCTTGAATACTGCCACCATAAACACTGGTGTTCAAATGTTCATTCATGTCTCTGCTTTCATTTCTTCAGTCTATATCCAATAATGGGGTTGGAGGACCATATGGCAACCCTATACTTTGCCTCCTGTGGAACCATCACACTGCCCTTCAGAGAGGCTGCACCCTTCTACTTCCCTACCAACAGTGGCTAGATGCATCTCTCCACATTTTTTTTTTTCCAGCACTTGATCTTTCTGTTTATTTTAAACAGTTTTATTCACACATGAAACAATCCATCCTAAGTAAACAGTGAAAGTTTCCTGGTGTGATCACATAGTTATGCATTCACCACCACAACATATATGAACAGAGTTCCATTTCTCCCACAAAGAAAGAAGAGAAGGAAAAAGTGAAGAATAAAAAATAACAATAGATGAAAAATAAAAAGAAGAAGCAACAACATCACCAAGAATCCCATACCCTTCCCTTATATCCCCCTCTTGTTGGCCTTTAACCTTGTTACACTTTTTTTTTTTTAGCATTTTACAATGTTTCTGCTAACTATAGAGCCTAGTTTGCATAGATTGCATTTTTTCCATATGCCATCACATTTCAACACACTGTGCTGTGATATTCATTTGTTGTCCCTCATGTAAAAACATTCTTATGTTTACACAATTAATAAGCATTATTGTCTACTCCAGGTTTCAATAAATTATGCAGTTGCAGGCTTTATCTTCTATCTTTCCTTCTGGTGTCAGACATGTCCTTAGCCTTCCTCATTCAACCGTACTCATACTCAGCTTTGTTCGGTGTACTTATTATATTGGCCTACCATCAGATAGTATTTTGCTATCCATTTCTGGATCTTTACAATCAATCCTGTTGAACATTCTGTACTCCTACAGCATCCAATGCCCAGTCTCTACCATCTTTCTATCTCCTGATAACCTGTGTTCTCAACTTTAACTCTGAAAGTTCACTTATTAACATTAATTATATTAGTGAGACCATACAATGTTCATTCTTTTGTTTCTGGCTGATTTCACTCAACATAATTTCCTTAGGTTCACCCACATTATTACATGTGTCATGGTTTTATTTTAATATATCTTATTTTCTTTTTCTCTTTATACACTTATTGATAGTCTACATTTCTACACTCTTCTCCAGGCCTCTCTCTTCTGTCTTTTCCTATTGGCATGTGCTTCCTTTAGTACTTCTTGTAGGGCAGGTCTCCTGTTGAAGAACTCTCTCAGTGCCTGTTTGTCTAAAAATATTTTAAATGCTCCCTAAGTTTTGAAAAACAGTTTTGTTGGATATAGAATTCTTGGTTGGTGCTTTTCCTCTTTCAGTATCTTAAATATATCATACCACTGCCTTCTCTTCTCTGTGGTTTCTTCTGAGACATCTGTCTTATCAAATTTGCTTGTATGTGATGGATCACTTTCCTCTTATTGCTTTCATAATTCTCTCTTTGTCTTTGGTATTTGACAATCTGATTTGTAAAGTGTCTAAGAGTAGATCTATGCAGATCTATTTTGTTTGGGGTATGCTGTGCTTGGATCTGTAATTTTATGTCTTTCATAAGAATTGGGAAATTTTCAGTAATTATTTCTTCCATTATTCTTTTTGCCATCTTTCCCTTCTCTTCTCCTTCTGGGACACCCCAAAACATGTATATTCATGTGCTTCATGTTGTCATTAAATTTCCTGGGACCCTGGTCATATTCTTCCTTTCTTTCCCTATCTTTTCTTTTATGTGTAGGATTTCAGATGTCCTGTCCTCTAGTTCACTAATCCTTTCTTCTGCTTCTTTAAATCTGTTGTGGTATATCTCCATTGTTTTTCATACCTTCTATTGTGCCTCTCATTCTCATAAGTTCTGCCATTTGTTTTGTCAAGCTTCCAAGTTCTTTTTTATGTTTACCCAATTTTTCCTTTTCATTCTTCATCTGTTTTGCCACATCTCCCCTCAACTCATTGATTTGATATTTGAAGAGATTTGGCATGTTTATTTGAAAATTAATTAGTTGTTTCAAGTCCTGTATCTCCTTTAAAGTGCTAGTTTGTTCCTTTGATTGGGCCATATCATCATTTTTCTTAATACTACTCAATTTTTTGCTGGTATCTAGGCATCTAGAAGCACCTTGCTTCTCAGTTGTTTTCACTCTTTTATCTAGGGTTTTCTTACTGTTGGCTTTGTTTTCCATCTTTCCTTTGGCATTCAGTTCAACTTATTCTAGACCTCTAGCATAGTGTCTGTTTATCTGGTAAGAATTTTTCAGCTCTTATTTCTCATTCTTGGTCTACCTATATGGACCCTTTTTTTTTAAGAAACGTCTCCCAAGATATGATCAACTCTGATCAGATTTTCCCAGACAAGACAGGTCAAGGTCTCAGGAGGAGCCTTTAATCAATATCAGGTTTCCCTAAGGATGAGACCCAGTAGGTTGTCTGACTTTCCTGTGCAGGCTCTAGACATTGTGTATTTTCTATCCTTCCCAGCAGGTGGTGCTTGTCAGTCCATAGTTCCCTACCAGCTTAAAGTCATGTGAAGCCTTTAATTCTCAGCCTTCCAGGTGTGTGGTTGAGACAGAGGCTGAGCTGGAAAGCAAGCTTAAGCTGTTTCCAATTCCCAGCCCCTGGGGTCTGAAATCTCTGAAGGAGGGCTGCCACTTGAGGTGGGCCCTACCCCCATTTTAATGGTGAATATAAGTCCTTTAGGGAATTATCTCCTTCACTTGACTTGTTACTTTGTCTCCCAGATCTATCCTAACTGCCGTCTAGGTCAGTGCTGACAACTGAAAATGCCCGAGACTTTCTCTCATTATTTCCTTAGAAAACTAAAAAAAAAAAAGAAAAAAAAAAGAAAAAATAGAAAGAGAAGATAAAATAAAATAAAATCCCTTTTTAGAGTCAGTCCCCAGCCCCCAAGGTTTGACAGTCAATAGCCAGAATTGGTACCTGGATCTGTGTGCCCTTTATCTTGGGGGCAAAATCCTCTTCTAGTACTCTGAGCTAGGTTGCCTCCATTTTTTTTTTTTTCTTCATCAACTACATCTCCTGTCTACCAAGGTTACTTTCTTGCTTTATCTTGGTTTATCTGTGCTTAGTGCTTGTAAAATTGTAATTAAAGCTTGGTTGAGTTACCTCCCCTTGCTCCTAGTAAAGTCTGCTTCTTTTCCCCATGGGGAAGTGTCTCCAACAGCTTTTGTACCAAAGGGGAGGGGACCAGCCTCTGGATTTGGGGCCCTTTACTTAAGCTCTGTGCTTTGATATTAGCCTTTCCAACTGTTCCAGGCTGGTGTATGATGTGTTTCTAGTCATGGATATCCTCCAAACAGTTGTTACAGATGGTTCCTGGCTATTTATTAGCTGCTATAGAGAACTAAATTCCACACCTCCTTACACCACCATCTTACCTGTGCCTGTATCTCTCCCTTAACTGGATTCCACAGTAATCCCCAAATTATTTTAGCTGAAATCAAATCCTCTCAAGATGGATAAATAAGGAATTTATTAGGATTATTAAGAAACTTATAAATTTTCTTAACCCATAAAAAGTCTCTAAAACTTATGAATCACTTATAGAGTTGTATAAAAAGAAATAAATTATAAAACATTCCTATACCAAAGCCTTTTGTCAAATTAAGTGCCACAAACTACCTTTCTGCTAAGGTATATGCAAAAAAGACCAGTTCAGTAGAAGTGAATGATTATTGTAGAGTATTAGTAAAAACGAACTAGATATTTGTCAGTATTTATGTGCCATTTAACATATCTGACTGGTCAAATAAGCCAGTTATTTGATAATTATGAAATATGTATCACAAAAGCAGTAGCATGACATTGTTCTTGTGGCCAGATCTAGAAGCTGAGTATCAACTAGAACAAATCCTTGACTCAAGAATATGATCAGTGTGATAGCATAGTAGTTTAAGGCTGAGACTGGAGTTAGATCTGAGTTTAAAATAAACTGCCATTTCCTAACTCTGTGTCTTTCTATAAGTTATTCATTTTTCAAGTGTCTATCTAAAAGAGTTGTTATGAAGATTACTTTACCTTGTAAATTGAATAATTTCTACAATTGTCTAAGAGGCAACAGAGGGAAAACCCAGAGAAGAAGGCCACATGAAAATAGAAAAAAGAATAGAGTCTAACGGAAGCCGAGGAATGCCAGGAACTACCAGAAGCTGGAAAAGGCATGGAAGGAGTATCCTCTAGAGCCTTCTGAGAGAATGTGACCCTGATGACACTCAGATTTCAGATTTCTGGTCTCCAGGGCTGTAAGAAAATAAATTTCTATTGTTTTAAGGCACCATGTTTGTGATCATTTGTTAGAACAGCCTAGGAAACTAATACAGGCAATAGTACCAACTAGCACATATCAAGTACTCAAAAAATATTTCATATATATTTGTCCCTTTTCTTTCTCACTTGCCCTGCCAAGGATAAGGAAGGATAAACATGTACTCTGTACTTGCCTGTACTCTGCAAAGATAAAGAAGGATAAACATACCATTATGTCTCTTTGTTCCTCTTCTGAAAAGGAATACAGAATTTCATAACTTGAAATCTAAAAACAGCAGGTTATGGAAAATGCAATTTGCATTCACTACCACATGGCATGGCAAAAAGCCATGGGTTTTGGAGATGGAGAGATGTGGATTCAAATCCTGGCCTTCCAACAATAAATTTGATTGATCTAAGGCATTAGCCAACCTCTCCAAATTAAAATCTAATAACAGCTATTCTTTGTATGATTATTATGTGCATCAAGTTAAAAAGAATATTTTAAATAAGTTCATTCAGTTCCTGGTCCATATTAAAGACTCAATAAATAGTAACTCTGGTAGGAGTGGTAGTTGGGGCAGGATGTAAAAATTGTAACCCATTGCCATCAGAACTTTAAAAAAAAATTTTCCCTAAAGGTTACCTTCATGAGCCTAAGTCAAACTTGTTTGATTGTACAGAGTCCCAGGTCCTAGGAAAATTACTCATAATGCAAAGTTTTTCTGGTGCCCATAATATTTTATAAAATGGGTTATTAAAAATCTGTGAAATTTGCCTGAAGGCAAGCTCGCAAGTCAAGAATAATTAAAGTGACAGTTTAAGAGCAAATTATGTGAGCCAGAGATGTACAGTGGGCTTATTGTCACTCATCTCTGTACTCTGTAAAAAGAAAGTGATCTGGCTTAATTTTTCATCAAGTAATATCTTCCCAGGAGGCATTCTAGAAGAGTGGAGTATGAAAGTACATATCAACTTTCACAAAATGATGGCAAAAATAGCATATGGTACTCATATTTGTGTATATGTGCAAAAAAGAAAAGACAAAGCACATTTTTACTTTGACATAATTTGAAAACATCACATTCCCTGTGCTAACTAAAATAATGTTTTTGTTAAATAAACTACTCTTATTTTCTCTTTTATTAAGAGTCTTTTAAAATTAGTCTCTGAGGATTATAAATTTAATCCAGTTTACAATTTGATGGCTAGAATGCTAAAAAAAAATTAATATAGCCATATAGTCATACTCCAAATATTTGATTTCTTCTGAAATGTTATTTTATTTCAGTTGCATATCCATGAAGATAATTATTTTTCATTTAAGTATATTAGTTGAAAGGAGTATAAATTTCCTCTTTTCCTAGAAATATTTTGAGAATGTTGTACTTTAAACAAAGGCCATCTTTATATATTTGTAAGAATATTGCTAATCTAAGAATTCTATTATGATTATTTTGACTTGCATGACGGTCAATCCTGATCGTGGGAAAATTATTATTTTTTCATTCTATAGCTTTCATTTATTCAGAGGCTGCACTGTAACTGGGCAGTCTCTTAAAGGCCATGACACTTCAGGCATAGATGAATTTTCACCCTCTCACATTCCACAATGTATTACTCAGTCAGCTGGGTGGATCAAAGATGAACGGCAATAATAATAAATGCTACACCTATAAGTGCCAACTCTGCATTAGACACTGTACTAAGTATTTTATGCACAATTGCTCATTGATTTGCAACAAATATAATTAATTGCTAAATCTATAATCCCTATTCATAAGGGGGAAACTAGGAAGAGATAATAATAGACATTTTCCCATAGTACCTACAACTGGTGACTCTGAAATTCAAACTTGGTTTTTTCTAACACTATAATCTTAGCCATTAGGTTACACACACAAAGAGTATGAAATATTCTGGGGAAGTAAGACTTTTCAAATTAGATTATTTTAAACATTCCTTCGTTAGAAATAGTTTGGGAAAAGATACTTCATGTTAATGTTATTGCTATATTCTGCCATCTTTTTGAATCTGGGCTTATGAAACTGAAGGTAGGATTTAAGAGATGATTATGATTTCTGAATTAGTATGGAGATATTCCTTTTGACTTTCTGGTATATTAGAGTAGACAGAAGGATATACCTGAAATCTTTGAACTGTAATCTGGCTGCCTTGTTCTCTGATAATGATTGAATAGCCTTTTTCTTGTACCCTTGTGATTGTAAAAACCTTGTGACAGTTTAATTTGTACCCATTAATCCAGTTTTTCAATTTAGAGTCCTGTGATCACTGAAGACTGCCCCTAATGTTTATTAATAAAGGGTCTTGGGTAAGCCCAGAACTAACCAACCCCAAGTCCAAAGTTATCTTGTAAACAGAATCTGAATCTAACCAAAATGGGCCCACCTGACATGTGCAGTAGTTTAAACTATAACCTGTAAGTCACCTATACCTCATTATAATACTAAAAATCATGTCCATCATTATATTAAGGCCATCATTTTCTTACAAATGTTCTAAGCATGTAATCAATCTGAGCATGTCCAATAATATCACCTCTAATTATATCATCTAAAACATTGTGCTCATTATCCTAATAATGCTCATCTTTTAATGCTATAAAATTATCAGAATTTGCAGTTCTGGGAGACAGTTTTTTGGGTTGATAGGCCATCTGAGCTCCTGCTTCATACCTAGCAATATATTTTCTCTCTCTTTCAAACCCCAGTGTCTCAGGAATTGGTCATTTGAGTGCAACAGGCGAAAGAACTCACCACCTTTGTCCGGTAACACTAAATAAACACCTGGTTTGGTCACTTTGAGTCTCTGAATCTATGGAACATGTAAACACATTATGGATATCAAAGTATATACTAAGACAGGGATAAATTCTCCAATCTTCAGTTGCCTAATTGTCTGCATTATCAGTCAATAATACCTAGGTGAATTCATCTGGAGGGAGAGAAGAGAGCTAGACAATTAATAAGAACAAGAAAATTGCTGTTAAAAAAGGAATAAGCTAGAAGAATATGAGGAGGTGATATATAATTAGTTTTAATAGTAAATCCAGCCATTGTGCTCTAAACCTACAATTTTCTTGTTCTCAGAGTATTCCTAATGATTTCTCATTTTAGACAGCTTAATAATAGAAAGAACAAGATTTAAAATATAGTTTTGTGGATTTCTTGAAAATTTAAAAAAAGCATACCCTAAGGAGAAATGGACAGTAAGCCTTCATTTTAGAAAATAGCTATTTTCTTATCTTTATTGAGGGTGTGGTTGGTAAGGAGCAAGTTGCTACAGTGGTGCATCATGGGGACACATGTTCAGGGCACAACAGACACTTTCAGCAAATGATCCCCTTATTACTCACACAGTACAAAGAATACAGAAGGACAGATAATCTCTAAGTTACTTATACCACACAGAGTCCACAAAAGCAAGGGAAGAAACCCCATCATGGCTGGTCTCCTAGGGCAGCCCCACCTGCTCTGGGTCTGGGTCAATAGATGGCAGCTCTGCATGCCCCACTTTGTGTCAGGGAAAAGAGATACATCTATATTGTTTGATTGTAGTTTTATCCACCTGGATGGAGGAGCTCTGCCACTGAGAATACCTGGGGCTGCTTGTTTCCAGTTTCCCACTGCAAGATCTGGCTGGGCTGTTTCCTGAGACTTAGTATCTTCCCCATGTTGTATAATGGCATATATTATAAAAGTAGATGAGGATAGCAGAAAGCAAATTAATGTGTGTTTATGACTTCTTTAGAGACATAGTTGGGGGTAGGTGAGGTCTGGGTAATGTCACTTAACAGGTGTCTATGACTCCCCAACAGCTAGATTTGGAGAGAGTATGATACAGAATGAGTTGAGTTTGGAAGCCATCTCTTCAAAAATAAGAATACAGCAATTTTTTTTTCTTTAGATAGACTGAAAGGAAAATAACGAATTCTAATCAGCACTTTCCTCAGAAGAATTTAAACGGAGAATGTTTAATTTTTACAGAAGATTATGAGCCAGAAATGCTAGATTCTAGCCTACATTCTTCAATTTTGCAGCTTTGGACAGTGTGATAACTTGCAGTTTGGTGAATTTACTTCTCCTCTCTCTGAAGAATGGGGGCATCTTTTAAACACATATAGAGGAGTAAAGATTTTTCAGGAGATGGTGCTTGCTCAATGATGAGATTGGTGGTATCAACCCTGTCTTACTCCGTGACTAACTAACTCTGTGCCTGAAATTTTACGTACATCCTCTCTCCAATCCTTACAACAAATTTCAAAGATAGACCTTATTCTCCTCATTTTATAGAGAAGAGAAAATAGAAAGAGATTACATTATTCACCAAATTTTATACGATAGTAAGTGTGATGGTCATGTCTATGTGTCAGCTTGGCCAGGTGATGGTGCCCAGTTGTCTGGTCAGGCAAACACTGGCCTATCTGTTGCCATGAGGACATTTCGTGGGCTTAAATCATGAGCACATTGGTTGTATCCATGGCTGATTACATCTGAGGTAGACTAAGGAGAGTGTCTTCTGCAATGAGTGATGCTTAATCTAATCACTTGAAGGCTTTTAAGGAGAATTCAGAAGAGAGAATCTCTCTTTCTGCTTCAACTATCCAGTCTCTCTGGAGGTTAATTAAGAATCTTCATTGGAGCTGCCAGCTCATGGCCTGCCCTACAGATTTTGGTCTCTTAGCTCCCACACTTGCATGAGACACTTATAAATCTCATATTCACAGATATCTCCTGTTGGTTCTGTTTTTCTAGAGAACCCTAACTAATACAGTTAGTTAAAGGTTTTGATTCAGATAGTACCACAAATTTCAAGGCTTTTTTTTACACTAAACCAAGTTGATACTTTGATCACCCTGCCTGGGGATATATTTGACACACAGCAACAGCTAAATAAAACCCTAGAAGATTATCCTCTTTTAACACCTTATATGCTATCAGAAAGTATTTCAGGCAAGCACTGAAAATAGATATGGTGCCTCATTTTCAGTTGGAACTTAGAACAAGAAATGTTACTAATTGCTCCATGCAATCCAACACCTGGAAACATCATCAGTGTCACTAAAATACAAATGCAAGACAGCTCATTAATTTGATTATAACAAGGGACATTAGTATTCAAGCTGAATAACTACATGGGATTTACTTTAATTTACAAGTTCTAACCCCTATGGGCAAACACATAGCTATAGTACAAACCATTTTTGCTTATTCAAAGTGATCAATATCGCTGTGCAGTCTTTTTTTTTTTTTTTAATTTTAGAAGACCAACTGACTCTCCAGTTACTCAGGTAATTGTGGGAGAGTATTGACCTCTCTGGGCAAAACTTAAGCTCCCAATTTCCAGTGCATTTGCACATTCCTACCTTTTATAGCCTAAAATGATAGTATTACCACTGTTTGCCATCTAGACACGTGGGAAGAACCAGGGAAGCAAGTTGTACATTGGAGCAGTGATCCTTTTTGTGTTGTACTAATAGAACTTGACCTTAAACAACAATAAGGATCTGAAATTTCTGCTCCTTTCAGATAACATTGGGCAGCTTACTTTGCTTCCCAGGGCTTTGGTTCTCTCATTTGTGAATTAAAGTCATTCTCTCAAGGATATCTAAGTTCTTTCCAGCACTATCCTAATATGATAAACAGAAATTTACCTATGTGTACATCAGACTTGATTCATGGTTTATTTTGAAACCAAATAGTACTTAAAGGTTGATGAATTATGCTTTTCCTAAAGCATAATGATACCTGTTATTTTGTAATATGGTAAATCTGTGAGTAATAGTTCGAAGGTTGCCATAGAACATAGCTTTAGAGACAACAACCCTTAGGAAGAAGGAGTAAGTTTTTAGAAGTGTCCATAAAGCAGTGCTCCCTCCCAGGAGTGCGTTGTTTTACATGTATAGTAGTGGGGATCAGGTCCAGGTCTTACAGGGCCTGAAGTTTATGCAAATTTGAAACTCTTTTTAAGAAAAAGAATGCAAAATTGTAAACATGAAATTAAGTAGAGAGCTTGGAAGAAACACATGCAAATGAAGCTTAAGCTTCATTAGCATTGTGAAAAATCTGTCTCTGCTTATAATATATATTTATTTAGGATGGACGGGATGTTGTGACAGAAGTAAATGTATGTGTATGGGTGTGAGGAGTAGAGCTAGTTAAGGCCTCCCCATTCTGTCTTTAAGTGGATTCTGCAATTGAGAATTAGCATATCATTAACACAGAAGAGACAATGAGGACAAAAACTACATGTAAAACGATGCAGGGTAGATGCTGCATAGTTCTCAGGGAGAAACTCCACTTAAATATTTGGTGTTATTATTCTTTAGACAGCAGGCTCTGTATGTCTAGCCATAATCTTAGGAAGCATGTGGTCCCACTTACCATTGTTTCATCTCAAGTTGAAGTGGCCCTCTACCTTAGATAAATCCCAGCAAATTGAAAAGGCATTCCTTTGAGTTTTTCTTCTCTTTGGTAAAGATCAGGGAAAAATGTGTCATTTGGAGGGAAGAACCATACTAAGCTGATAGTGAATAGGTGATGTATTCTTACTTTTAAAACTGTGTTAAGGTGGTGCAAGGGTAGCTTGGTGGTGGAACACTTACCTGCCATGCAGAAGACCCAGGTTCGATTCCCAAAGACTGAGCATGTCAAAAACCCCACAAAACTCTATTAATACAAGTTATGATGCACATTCACTTTTTTGTGCTAGTCTTTCCTGGTAAACACAGGTGGCCAAGTTGAATCATATTGTGGTAAAGGGAGAATGAGGAAGACTGACAACTTCATGTTACTATTTGTTCTCTCTTCATCCCATCTGTTCTCTGGCCCTTCCCCCTGATTTATTAAGCATTTTTACTGAAATGGGTTTCTCCTGTTGCAGTTTTAGTTTACTGGTTTGTTTTCTTTTTTAGTATTTTTCTTATGGGCCACAACATACATTCTTAACTTATAGTCTACTTCGTATTGGTATTATACCACTTGAAATTAAATGTAAAAACCATACAAGGATATACTTCCTTTTACCACGTTCCATAATTTTTGTGCTATTGTTTTCATACATTTTGTGTCCACTTATGTATTAAACTTATTTTTACTATTTTGACTTTAATGTCATTTTTTGTCAGAGTGTTTATTTTATACTTACTTAAAGAGGCCTCTCAAACTTAGACTTCTGACATATAAAACTCTTGTGGCTACAAGAGAAGAAAATATAAGTGATAGAAGTTGGTTAAGGTATTTTTAAGGTAATGAAAACTCTATCACAGATGCTGCTGGTTGACAGAAATCTTAAGACCATCCTGATTTCAGAGATGCTAAAATGTGGGAAAAAAAAAATTGCAGATTCCTTTGTACCCACCACCCACTTAAGACATAGGACAATTCTCAGTCCCATGTATATATTTCTGGTCACATCTCCCTCCTTTTCATTCTAAAGATAAAACATTACCCTGAATTTTTTGTATATAATTTTCATGTATTTCCTCCGGTTTTACTAAATGTGTACCCAAAAATTTATTGGTTTTATTCCTGAGCTGGTCTATAAATGTAACTATATCATCTGTATTCTGGGATTTTTTTTTTTTTTTTTACTTAATGTTATGTGAGATTTATCCACAGTAATATCCATAGTTGCTATACATTTTCACTGTTGCATAGTGTCCTGCTGTTTGCATGTATTCAAATTTATATGTGTTTTGTTGATGAACATCGGGGCTATTTAGAGAGTCTTGTTATTAAAGATTCATTTGCTCTAAACATATTTATTGTCTCCTAGAACGCATATTAAAGTTTCTCCAAGTTTTATACCTAGGAGTGAGATTAAAGTGACTAGATGATAGATTTTCTTTCTCTCCTTGCTAACAAAAGCTCCTGCACTCCTCCTTCCAACCCCTGATTATCTTTGTATGGACATGAGTCCTACGTTTGCTTGGTCTTTGGACTGGGCTAAATTCCTATGTTCAGATACCAAAAGGAGGAGGAGGAAAAAGTAGGGGAAATGGAAAAGGTGATTTTTTTTCCTAGCCTTCAATCTGTGATTTTTTTTTTTTTCATCTATAGCCTTGGGGAACCAAAGACAGAAAGAGAATAAGGCAATGTAAAGCACTAATACTGACTCTTTTAGGCATGGGTACAAGGTGAGGATGCACTCGGGGAATAGAGTCTCAGACTGCAGCACTGTTGAAATTATATAATACACTGTGAAGTTGCATCTAGATTCTGGGTCATAGAAATTCAAACAGAAGAGAGCATTTGTATGAAACTTAAAATATGTAATTGATTCTCTTGGGATCCTTCCCTGAGTCTTGGTCTCCATTGCAGCTCCCTAATCTGTTTGCTATTTAATAGACTTCAAAGGTTACCATGTCCTTAGTTTAAAATATCTTGGTATTAGGGATGTCAGGTCATCACCACTCTTGTAGTCATGATGGCCCCCTATTATTCCCCTCCAAAATCTTAGATGCAGTGTATACCACTCTCCCATATGTTGGAGCATTGATTTTTGTAATAGAGTTTTCTTCAAAGTTTCTTAAGAGAGATCCTATTCCACTGGGTCTCTTACTTGCAGAACCTGAACTAGTCATAGATAGTTTTTCCTCAGTTTGTGTTATGCCCTCGACTTTTTTGTGGTGGGACAGTGGTGTTTCTCTAAGTGGAAGATTTGAGTCTCTTGGCTCCTGAGCCACTCCACCTTATCTTTTATCTTCTCTATGAGTTCTATGGCTGACTAAGGACAAGTATGTGTATGTGTGCGAAGGGATGTGGTGGGGGTGGTTTAGACTAACATCCTCCCTCCTCTATCCCAGTGTGACTTTTACGCATTGTGTGGTGAAAGGAAATTCTCCAGCTTGGAGTTCTTTATTTTCTGTTTTTAACTCCTTTTCTTATAGGCTCTAACATTAGGCTGGAAATGTTTCTGCTCCCATCCATTAACTCATTCAGCCAGGTTAAGACAAGGGGCCCCATTGAAGAAACTTTAACTCTTTCTTTGACAGGCTTGCGGGTACTCTGTTCTTTTGTATTAATACCTTTGCTGCCATCAGGGGAGGGACTGACAGATCCCTAACATGCTGGGAGTTCCTAAAACTATTATTCTTGCAACACCTACCATGACCATGTTAACACCCATTTAGGATACCCACTCCTCACAGTGCACGCCAGGGAAATACTGGCTTTGTTTCCTCCTGAAATCTCAATGGCTGCTACAGCCATTGCCCCTGAGTTTGTCTGTATTGGGCTTGCAAACTTGGTTGTTGTCATGCTCATAGTATCTGCTGTGGGACTGTGGTTTCCGGATGTTCCTACCTCTATTGCTGTATTTTTTTTGCCCCTGCTACTACCCTTGCGCTGCTTTCCACTTTTCCTAAGGCTAAACAAATGAAAAACTTATAATTGGAAGAAATTCTGAGACCATCAAGTTCAATCTCCTGTTTGACACAGGAATACCCCTATCACATGATCATTTTGGTTTTGCGTGAACAGTTACAACACTAGAGAGAACTTACACTGAGTAGTCTCATACAGTTCTACATTTTACACATTTGCCCTAGAATTTATGTAGAATATATCTGGTTCAAGGGACATGCACACTTTACATTTTGGTGGCTACTAACAAATGATGCATCTGCACCCATATACATTACTGATTTGCTATCCCACAACACCCTGATCACATCCTGAGTCTTTGCAGAGACTTACTACTGTCACATACATCAGGTGCCCACCTGGGATGGCCTGGGCACAACTGTAACCTTCTAAAAGTGGACTCAGAGATAAATTTTTTTTTCCAATAGACAGACTCTTCTTCATACCTTTGAAGTGGGACATAGCTGCAGGTATATGTATAACCAGAGGCAATGAACAGGCAGAGCTGCTTGTTCTTGGTCTCAACAAGATTCAAGAGAATTGTCTGGTTAGCTCAAAGTTCATTGTAGATGTCATGGTCAAGTTCATGTGTCAACTTGGCTGGGTGATGATGCACCATTGTCTGGTCAAGCAAGCACTGGCCTATCTGTTGTTGTGAAGACATTTCATGGACTTAAATCATGAACACATTGGCTGTACCCATAGCTGATTACATCTGCAGTCAGCTCGGGGAGTGTCTTCTGCAATGAGCAATGCTTAATCTAATCATCTGAAGGCTTTTTAAATTATTATTCAGAAGAGACAATCCTTCTTTCTGCTTCAGCCAGCCAGTCACTCCTGAGAGGTCATTGAGGACCTTCACTGTTGCTGCCAGCTCATGGCCTGCCCTTCAGGTCTTGGACTCTTATATCACATGGTTGCATGAGACACTTTTATAAGTCTCATATTTATAGATATCCTCTGTTGGTTCTGTTTTTATAGAAAACCCTAACTAATACAGTAGCCTTGCAATCTCTTCTCTTGTTGGCACAGTCATGTCTGACATGCTTTTCACAGCCTATGATTGGATGGGCCAGCCCATATGATATTGAGTACTGGGATGAGGGACTGGTGGATGTGGTGCCCAGAGATATTGTGATAGATTTAATTATGCCCCAATTTAGTCATGGCCTAAATCTTAATCTTTATTCCCATGGGTTTGAATCCTGTGAAATCCTTAATAAATAGGATCTCTCAAAAAATATTTTTAGTTAAGGTATAACCTAACTGAATGAGGTTGGATCTTTATCTGGATTGCTGGAGTCCTTTATAAGCAGAAGAAAGTTAGATATAGTCAGAGAAAGCTGTGGGGAGGAACAAGAAGGCAAAAGTCTGTGGAAGCCCAGAAGAAAAAGGAGAAGACTTGGCTATATGCATCGCCATGTGAACAGAAGCACACATGGAACCCAAAGATTGTTGGAAAGCCAGAACTCTTCCAACCCTGAGAGGAAGCAAGCCTTTGAAACCATGAGCCAATAAATCCCTGTTGTTTAAACCAACCCAGTGTGTAGTATGTGTCATGGCAACTTGACAAATGAAAATCATCACCATTTTGACATAGCTGTGACTATCACTCACCTTTCTTTTTTGCTTATATGGATAAAGACAGTTTTGATCATTTGTACATTCTTGAATATATCATGCTTTTTCTTATATGGTTGTCATCGCTGGTCCATATTACAGTATTGAATAAGCCGACTGCACAGCTGCTATAGGAAATGTAACATAGATTCATTTCTCTTGGTTATCTTTTACTAAGAAAATTCTGCCTCTGTATTAGCTAGGGTTCACTAGAGGAACAGAATCAGCAGGAAATATCTGTGTACATAAAATGTATAAAAGTGTCTCACATAACCATGGAAAAATAGAGTCCAATATCCATAGGGCAGACTGTGAAGCTGATGGCTCCAATGGAGAGTCTGGATGAACTCCACAGGAGAGGCTTGCCAGCTGAAGTAGTTCTTCTGAATCCTCCTTAAAAGGCTTCCAGTGATTAGATTGAGCATCGCTCATTGCAGAAGACACTTCCCTTGGCTGATTACAAATGGAACCAGCTGTGGGTGCAGCTGACATGATCATGATTTAATTCTATGAAATGTCCTCATAGCAACAGACAAGTCAGCACTTGCCCAACCAGACTAATGGGTGCCAAGTTGACACACGAGCCTGATAATGACAGCCTCTAATTTTTGATCCCACAAACCACAGTCCAAAGTGAGAGAGAGTGACCTCAACTGCCTAGCACCCCTCCTTCCCTATGAATCTGTTTTTATCCTCTGATGCCCTCTATGATTTGCTGTCATGATACAATACTTTGTCCTTACTTCAACAGTTGCTCCCTCAGAGTAAGAACAGCATTTGCCTCACTGGGAACAGACTGAATTTACTGGAGGCATGGGCAGAAGCTGTGCATGGATGCACCCAGTCAGTTATTTCATAAAGAAACTAAGAAATGAGAAATAAAACAGTTTGTAAAATTACCTACAGTTAATTTTTTTTGCTTTTCTTCGTTGCTTTGTGTAGTTATAAGTTTCCATCTGGTATCACTGGCCTTTATCCTGAGGCATTTTCTTTGACATATCTCGTGATACAGGTCTGTTGGTGAAAAATTCTCTCAGCTCCTGCTTAACTGAAAGTGACTTTGTTTAGGTATTAATCTTGAAGGATATTTTTTTACAGATATAGAATTCCAGGTGTCTTTTTTTCAGCCCTTTGACATGTTTTATTTAAATGTCTTCTGATTTACATTGTGTCTGATGAGAAGTCAGTGGTACTATTTTTGTTTCTTCCCCTATAATAATGCCTTTTTTTTTCCTTTGGCTGCTTTAATATTTTACCTTCAGTTTTGATTTTTAACAACTTGACTAAATGATCCTAAACGTGGTTTCATTTATTTATTCCTTTGGCATAAGTTGAGTCTCTTGAACCTGTAGGTTGATACTTTTTCATTAAATTTAGAAATTTTTTAGCTATGATTTCTTGAAATAAAATTTTTCTTGCTCTTGTCTTTTTTCTCTACTTCTGGAATCCCACTTAGCATGTATGTTATACTATTTGTAGTCACAAGGATCACTGAAGCTCTGCTCTTCTGTTGTTGTTTGTCACTTTAATCTTTTTGTCTCTATACTTTATAGTTTTCATTGCTCTGTCTTCAACTTCATTGCATTTCATTAATCTCATATGTAACTTAATAGGGAATTCAGATATTGTATTTTTCATATATAGAATTCCCATTCAGTTCTTTTTTATAACTTTTTCTCTCTTCAGAGCTCTCATCTGTTAAGCAATAAAGTTAGCTAAACAGTCCTTAAAGTAAAGAATATATTTATAATAGCATTTTTAATGTCCTTTTCTCCTAAGTTCAACATCTGCGTCATCTCTTTATCTGTTTCTGTTGACTATTTTTATCCTGGTTATTAGTCACATTTCTCTGCTTATTTGCAACATTTATTTTTCACTTGTATGCTGTATATTATGGTTCTTACATTGTTGAAAGTCTGGGTTTTTTTTCCTTTCATTTATTAGGTATTGAATCTTGTTCTAGGGGGACAGTTAATATTTTGATGGGTTAGACTGATGCTTTGTGGCATTTTTTGGCCTTCTTAGAAATGATCTTTTGGAGTCATTACTTGAGGACTAATGTAGACTTACTGTCTTTTTTTTTTTTTTGCATGGGCAGGCAGTGGGGAATAGAACCCGGGTCTCTGGCATGGCAGGTGAAAACTCTGCCATGGAACCACCATGACCTGCCCTAGACTTATTCTTATACTGTGGCCTTTCTGAAATTTTAACTAAGTTTTCAGCATTCCTGTCCAGTTGTAATCCTCATCTCTTCTAACACTGTACATCCCCTAGGATCTTATTATGGCTCCATCCTCCCGGTAGCTCTTCTCTGACAAGTCTTGTGAAGTCTTGATATCAACATGCATAGCTTACTATTTCACCAAAGATTCAAAGTAACAGCTATTACAGATTTCTGTGGTTCCTTTAGTACTTATTCTTTCCTTTCTGGTACCCTTGCATTCAACTGTTAGCTACCTTAGCGTCCCTAAATTCTTATCTTGATTTCTTCTGCCCAGTGAGATCGCTGTTCTATTTTTTCTCTACTTCCCTGTGGTACAATTTAGAAAGTGATCAAAAACCAGTATGATAACAGAACTGTGTGTTTCTCATTTCTGGACGATCACAACTGTGCACTGTTTCTGGTCCAATGCCTAAAGACGGTCACTGCATATATTTTACCCAGTTTTATGATTTCCTGCAAATGGTAAATCCAATCCTGTTACTCTATTGTGGCATAACTTCAAACCTCATTTTTAATCCCAACTTTACAAAGTTTTAGTGTTGTGACCATGGACAAGTTTCTCAAATTCTCTATGACTTGGTTTTCTTATCTTTTGGAATAAGCTAACAAATAGTTCCTAACTAACTATACAGCATGTTTGCTGGTTTGAAAGAGATGTGACTCCACCCATTCCAGGTGGGTCTTGATTAGTTTACTGGCATCCTTTAAAAGAGGAAATGTTTGGGAAAGAGTTTCAGAACCACAGCACACGATGAGATCCATGGGAGCCCACACAGCTGGAGATCTTTGGAGACAAAGAGGAAATACGCATATGGGGGAGCTTCATGAAACAAGAAGCCTGGAGAGAAAGCCAGCAGACATCTTCCATGTTTGCCATGAGCCTTTCCAGTTGAGAGAGAAACTCTGAACTTCATTGGCTTTCCTGAGTGAAGGTAACCTCATGTTGGTGTCTTAATTATGATGTTTTTATAGACTTGCTTTACTTGGGACATTTTCACAGTCTTAGAATGAGAAGCTTGCAACTTAATAAATTTCCCTTTTTAAAAGCTGTTCAGTTTCTGGTATATGACATTCCGGCAGCTAGTAAACTAGAGCAGTATGTAGCATAGGTCTGCCACTGCAGTTGATTAATATATGTTACACCCATATCTTCTTTCCATACCTCTGTAATACTTCCATCTGAGCATAATAGCACTGTACTTGATCCAAGTAACTAACCCTTTCAGTTTGCTCTGAATCTGTAGAGACTGGAATATGAAGAAAAAAATAAGGCTGCTTGGAGAAAGCAGTCCTGAGGGGAACTATGTTTTCTGAGTGCAGAAGTGCTTAAAATTTCAGGCTTTACATGTTATGATAAGTCCAAATTCTGAGGCATTCTCGCCACTCATAATATTTCTCTGTGTGTACAGAGGGTTATTATCTTCCTTCAGATTTCAGAACAACCAATGGCATGCCCTAGGCTCAAAGAGAAATGTTGCTTAAGTATGTTTCAATGTGGAAATCTTTAAAATAGCCCAGAAACTGTTCAGTGGTGCATGAGGGGAATGATTTTATAGACTCTTTTCTAGACTCCACAAGCTTTGACAACTGCCTTATTTGAAGTTATCTTATAATTTTAAGAACTGTTCTGAAGAATGAGCATATTTAGAAATGTACTATGTTTAAACCACGTTAATGTAATGTAGAAATACTTTACAAAAAATTTATGATGATTTTTAAGTGACATACAGCTATAATTCAGCAACAGCCATTGCAAATACATTTACTTTAAGGTGCCCCATTGATTATAAAAAGCTCAGTGAAAATGCTAAGCAATTATATTGAAATGTGACATCTTTTTAGAACAACAAAAAGAGAATATAGTTCTTGTTGATGTTAAAATTGTTCTTTCTGTAAATACATTGTTCTTGGTATTCATAAATTGCTATGTACTATCCATAGTCGAAAACATAAAAGGAAAATTATCATCCATTTTTTAATAAAAGTAGTGGGACTTGAGGGAAAAAGTAATACATACAACATATACAACATACAGTAATATGTTGCTTTTCCGGCAACTGCAATGCCAAAAAAATAATCTGCAGTGCTGATCCAATCACTTTTCCCCACGTCTATCCACTCATCCATCTATCCATCTACCCCAATTTTGGTATTAATTAAGTAAAAAATGTTTATTAAAAACTTACTGTGGGCCAGGTCCTATGCTAAGCTTAGATGATGAAATTACTAGTCACATAGAAATAGTTGGTGCCCACTTGCAGTTTATGGTTCATCCAGGAATACAGAAAAACAGAATAACAAGATATTGAGTAAGGACTCTAGTAGAAGGAGCACAGAATGTTATAAGAGCACATAGTAGTGCCATGTTCTGGTATGGAGGGATAAAAAGAAAACATAAGATCTAAGTTGAAATATCTAAATGAAGAGAAATGTTAAGGGTGCTCTAGGCTGAGGGAATAGCACATGTGCTAATCTGGAAGCAGCAAAAGATGGCCATATTAAGAAAGACATCTGGAAGGTCAACAATGTAGAATGCAATGTAAGGAGTGGTCAGTGCTAAGCCTGGACATACAGATATGGATGAGGCTTTCAAGGTCTTTTAAAGAGTGTGAACTTCATTCTGAAAGCAATATGAAGATACTGAAATATTTTAAGTGCTGAAGGAACAAATGTGATATAAGTTTAAATGGATCATTCTAATATTATTAGCATCTTCAAGCTCCTGTACTGAAGCAGAGCTAAATTTAGAGATTTATCTGAACACATTCTGAACACATTTTACCTGGTAAAATCCATTCCCACTGGAGAGAAGAGCCTACAACCCATTTGGTAGCTTTAGGTCTGCTCTCTATTCTACCCCTTAGAGCATCCCATACAGTTATTGCCATATTATTGCCTGTCAATATAGCAGGACTTCCACTTCAATTTCTAATTTATCTTCTTCTTTCCATGACCCAAACTTCCAAACCCAACCTCCTTGGGTGAAATCTTTATAGTCAGCCTGAGCTCATGTCCTTCAAGTCTTTCTCTCTAAAGCAGTATTTTCCTTTATTCCTTATTTCTAGCTGGGGCTTTGAACAAAATTAGATGGTATCCTTAAAAACATAGTAGTATATACCACCATTATTCAGATCTTATTTTTTTTAACTGCTTCGACCCAGGTTCCCTAGAATTCTGTCTTATCTTTTTCTGTGGAGATTCATATTAGCCAAAATATTTTTACTGATTTTTGTTTACTGGATTTTTGGCTTTAAAAAAGCATAACTCTCTTTAATATACTTTTTCAAACTACTTGTGGCTTTTCCTCTTCCCTTCCTTGCCAGTTGTGATATTTTCCCAAATGGAAACACCCCATCCCACACCTTCTCTTCAAATACATGTCCTGGAGACTCATAGTTAAATACCACATATTGGCTCTGATAGATCTAACCCTATGGGATATATATTTCAGTCCAGATGAAATGCCAAATTCGTTACAATTTTGTTGAACACTATAATCTGGACTTCTCATTAATACATCATAACTTCAAGTGCTGAGTCCTTAGTCCTTGTTTAACTTTATCATGTGGTTTCTTCTATTAGTTGTTTCAAATCTGGAGTCATCAGACATGTGGAACTGTGAGTTTAGGCGCATGTTAAATTATCCTCTGAGCAGCAATGATGTGCTACAAAGTCCAAACAGTATATCTCCCAGTGGATTAAAATCATTCTAAAGGTCTCATTAGGTCCTCACAATTTTGTGTCAAAATAAAGCAGTAGTTAGAAACAATGGAATGCACTTGTAAGAGAGAAAAATGACACCTATCAACAGAGAAAGAAGTCCAGTTTGCTTAATGCAGACCCAGAAAATATAAAACGTCTTAGAAAATATATGAACTAAAACTGGCAATTTGATATTACATAATAATAATGATAATGAAACTAAGTCACCAAAAAGTGGTTATGTTTTGAATTATGTACTCTGTGAAAAAATTGTAGAACTGTTGGTGCATTTTAAAATTATTTCTGTCAGAAGTGGCTAAAATATAAAGAAATAGAACTTAAGTATTTGGAATAATTGAATGGAAAATGCACTGGTTTTAAGGACTCAGTGTTTTGAATGGCAGCAATATGTCATGCTCGACTCTCTGTTTCCCATCTAAGATTTAAATGTTGTAAATAAGTCATAGCTTTATCAAATACCAGGTCAACTTGCTGAATTCCAGTGTGTGTATTGCAGGGAAGGGCACTGATGGCCCAATTTGTGAAAAGATAATAAGCTTGTTGTCAGATAAACATGGTTATAAATTCTGATTCTGTTTCTTGTGAGTTGATAGATATCTGGCAAGATATTTAACCTTTTTGTCAATTTCCTGTCTGGTAAAATGAGGGTAATAATAATCACCAATACCTGGAATATGACTGCTCAATAGATAATTGCCACCATTAAAAGTAGTAAAATTGTAAAAGGTGGTTATTATTTCTAAGACCAGTTTCACACATAAGGGAACCCATTTTATGTATGCTAACACAAGTTTGTATCAATACTCCAGGGTATCTCCTTAATCTCAGTTGTTCTGTATTTGAAATAATGATAAGCTTCGTATAGCAGAGGTACTTTAATACCACCTGTGTTTGGGCATTCTGCAGATAAGGACACCGAGGTCCAGGAAGGGTAAGAACATTACCTGTTATCAGTGCAGATGACAGCAAGTTTTTGCCTCTAGCCTAGAATATTTACTAAGCTTCCAACCTGCCAAGGTTCCTTTCAGCAACTTTAAAATCTTTATGGGCTTTTCTACTTAGTGTTCCTCCATCATTTGAAATTCAAACAGAGCTTCTCTCTAGTTTTGATGTGTGTGGTTTAGAGGGAAGCAGTTGATAGTGGTGTATGAGGGACATAACTTGAAGCAAACATATGACTTACAGTAGACTTGATGTTTGGTTTTGCAGATGATGGAATGGAGAGCAGTGCTAAAATCTCAACCAGCCACTCTTAGCAATGCTATTGAGTTCAACTATTGTTTTGTTCAGAACTAATCACCTGTATCATCTGCATTTCTGTCAGTGAATTTGATATACTTTCATGACATTTCACTCATCTTTTTGTTGCATCTATTTCCTGAACCTCTACATCCACGTAACCATTAAGTCTACTGACGCTGCTTTGAAAACATCTTGTACATCCATTCCTCTTTCCTTTCTTACCAGGATGACTCTGGTCTAATGCTGCATATTTGCCAGTTAGACTGGGGGCAGAATCTTTTAATTGGTTTTCCATGTTTTTCTGCTTTCCCATTAATTATGTACATTTCCAGACTAACTGTTTGTGATTGTTGTTGTTTGTTTGTTTTGTCACTACCTTGCTCAGAGCCTTTTGTTGGATCTTTCAAAAAATATAAAAGGGAACAGCTCTCTGACCCAGCATGCAAGACCAATCAAGACCACCCATTTTCATTTCTGATTTATTTTGTTTTACCTTATTTTTTTCCTAATTTATTAAGACAAATACTTAATTCCTTTATTTTTAAACTTTTTTTCTTAAGACAAAAGGTATTTAAGGCTTCACATTTTCTTCTATTCTATGCTTTCACTGTGTTCCATAGGTTTGTTGTGGAAAGTATTCTTGGTTTCCATCATGTCTTCGTTTGCTAGAGCTGCTATGACAAAGGCCACAGAATAGGTTGGTGTAAACAATGGGAATTTATAGTCTCATGGTTCGGGAGGCTATTATGTCCAACATAAAGGTATTAGCGGAGCTTGCTTTCTCACATAACATGTCATGCTCTGGCAATTCTCCATCAGGAGATCTTTCTCCACTTGTCTGCCACTCTGATTTCCACTGACTTCGTAATTCTTTGGACTTCTGTATCCAAATTTCCCTTGCTTAAGAGGACATTAATCATATGGATTAAGACCCACCTTGATTTGATTTGGCCTCATTTAAACAGGATCTTTGAAGATTCAAAGAGTCCACACTTTAACAATAATATATTCAAAGGTCCTATTTACAAATGAGTTCACAGTCATGGGACCAGGGGTTGGTTATGATGTGAGCATGTCTTTATGAGGGACATGATTCAATCCCCAATAGTCTGCAGGGCTTCTTCCCCAGCCTTTGGGTAGAGAAGGGTTTATGCTATGGGGTCTTTAAAGAATAGGCTCATTCTAGCAGTGTTTATAGGAAGCAAACCTACACTCTGCTCTGGAGAGTATGGCCAGCACCCTGGTACTCATGGGGACTGCAGCCTGTGCCCTAGTGTTGGAAGAGAAGGTGGCTGTTGCCTCTGCACTTGGAAAGTGTGAGACTGCTGCTCCAGAATGCTAGAGGACAAAGAATCAATACACAGATGACTCCCAGACCTTGGAATCTAATGGAGTTGGTTTCAAACCTGTTTAGGACTCATGGCCACTGTTTTCCTTTAATTTCTCCCTTCTGGAATGGGAATTTATATCCTATGCCTGTCCCATCATTGTGTTTTGGAAGCAGAACTTGTTTTCTAGGTTTCACAGGTACAAAGATGGAGAGGAATTTTGTCCCAGGATGGCTCACACCCATAACTGATTTTGATGAGACTTCAGACTTAGAGTTGTAACTGAAATGGCTTAAGACTTTGGGGTACTAGGATAGGGTCAGTGTACATTGCATGTGAGAAAATATATCTTTTGGAGATACAGAGGGAGAACTGTTGGAGTTTGAATTATATCCCCCACAAAACATGTTTAAGACCTAATCCCAGGTTCTGTGGAGTAAGCCCATTAGTAAACAGAAGCTTTGAAGATGTTATTAGTGAAGGTATAGCCAAATTGGGTGAGGGTGAGCCTTAATCCAATATGGTTGAAGTCTTTATAAGCAAAGGAAATTGGATGTGGAAGCCAGAAGTAGAAGAAGCCAGAGAGAGAATTTGCCATCATGTGATAGACGATTGCCAGCACCAGAATGCTACCTAGTTTAGAGAAAACACAGCTTTGCCAAACCTTGATTCTGAACTTCTAGCCTCCAAAACTTTGAGTCAATAACCTTCTGTTGTTTAAGTTAAGCAGTGTGTGGCATTTATCAGAGCAGCCCTGGCAAACTGAAACACTAAATAATAATTTTACTTTAAAATTTTTCTTCCATCAAGTCATCTAAAACCTATATGTTAATTATTAAGGATTCACCTAATTTTGGTCATTTACTTTCTAAATTTTTATTTTAATAGGGTTATGATCAGGAATGCAGCCTATAAAATATCAATTTTAAAAATGTATTAAGGTTTTATATTTGTAAAATACTTTGTGACCCAGTACATGATCATTCTCCATTAATAGAATAAAAATCTATAGTTCCTATTTAAGGAATTCAACATATTTCTAAATGTAAATTGATTATTATATTGTCTATATTATTTATTTTTGTGCCATTTCTTTTTACTAGTGTCTCCAGTTATAAGAGCAGTATATTGAAAAATCACACTATGATTTAAATTTTTATCACAATTAATTCTCCATGTATATCCAATAGTTTTTATTTATGTATTTCGTTATATTGCTTGGTGCATATGGATTTATGAAGAGATGTATTTTCCAAATTCCCTGTGTATTTTCTTATTTCTTAGTATCCCTTTTTGTTCCATTTATTTTTATGTGAGTGTGCGTGTGTGTGCTGCATGGCAGGGGTCACATCTCTTTTTCCAGGTAAGTATTCCTTTATGGCAGCACCATTTGTTGAATTTTTGGGTTTTTTTGTTTGTTTGTTTGCTTGTTTATTTTTGGGAAGTGCATGGACCAGGAGTTGAACCCACCCAAGTCTCCTGCATGGCAGGTGAGAATTCTACAACTAAACTACCCTTGCACCCCTCCATTTAGTGTTTTTAATCTAAAATTCTACCATTTTTAATAAAAAATATTGACACCCTTAATTTTAATCTTTTTTATTTATGTATTTATTTTTGGTTTGCATTTGCACATCTCCTTTCTTTCAAACTTTAGATTTCACATTTATTGTAAATGCATATTTGCCAACAAGATATGGCTGGGTTTTCTTTCTCACTCACATATTCACCTGAGTCTCTGTCATTTAATGAGAAAAGTCAGCCCTTTCATATTTATTGCAATGACTGATAATAATTTTTCACTTGATATTTTACTTGATGTATATCGCTTGTTTGAAAGTATTTAGTTTTACTCATTTTACAGCTTTGCATTTTGATTTAATTACTTTTCATTTTCCTTTCTAGCTTTTATTTATTTTACTTTTTCATTTTTAACAAGTTTTGTTCACATATCATACAAGCCAACATAAGTGTGTAGACATGCCTTTACCACTGTAATCTAAAACATTTCCTTTTCTTCCACAAAGAATCCATGCCCCTTCTCCATGCCCACTGACTGTTGATATTTAACTTTGGCATAATCGCTTTGTTACATTCAGTGGGAGTATATTACAACATTACTGTTTACTATGGACCCTATCCAGCTTTTATTAAAACTGCTAATATGTAAGTTAAGAGAACATCTGGTCAAAATGAATATTAAGAGCACTTTGAGAAAAGAAAAGAGAATGTGATTGGCAGCTTGAGGAGGTTGTTTATAAAGAGGAAAAGAGTAGACATAGTTACTTGGTTGGAATTGTTGCAGATGTGCTATATTTAATGCAAAGAGGATTCAGACTTGTCTACAATCTGACATTTTTTCATTGTTCTCATATGAGCTGCCTCCCAGAGTTTCTGCTGAGACATTACATGTATGGGAGCCACAGAACAGAGTCCAGCTTCAGGATCCATTCCCTGAGTGCAAGGTTGAGGAATGCTATAGCTGATGAACTACATCTTCTCAAAGTCCTTTCTAACTCAAAAAAAAAAAAAAAAAAAAAAAAGTTTGATTCTATAAAGATCCTCATCTCCCCTGCAACAATTATAAATTATATATCTTGTACTTTTCTGAAAATCCCAATGAGGAAATCAGGAGAAAAGGTCTAGCAATGTACCTTCATTCAATGATTACTGGAGATCTTTCACCTTTATTACTTTTCCTTCCAGCCTACTCTTTTTCTTATTATTGTCTGGCAACCCTCCCAGCTTCATGGAGCATACTCCACTAGAGTCAGATCAAAGATTTTTACTATAAGCCTTGGGCAGGAAAATGAAGTAGAGAGATGGAAATTTCCAACTGAATTCACTCTGCACTGGTAGGAAAACAAAACAAGGCTGAAAAAAAATTTTGTTTTCATTATAGATTTTAATGCAATGAATACCCTAATTTAGCACACTTTAATTACTTTAGTAATTTTATTTGGGTATTTGGGCAATATATTTATAATAAAAAGTGACCTAAGAGCTTGCTCTCGGTTTCCTAAACCTAGCTATTCATCATAGTCTCCTGGGCCAGTTATTTTTAAAATGCTAACTTCTAGACTGTATTCCAGAAGAATCTGACTTAGTAGTTTCAGTGTGGGGCCCATGGGTCTGTATCTTGAATCGGGTGATCTAATCCACAGAAAGTTTGAGAAACTACTGAGAAAAATCTAAAACTCAGTTTGCTGTGCCTTCTTCTAAGACATTTATGCGTAGCATCCTTAATACTCAAAAATATTGACCATCTTGAATTAATTGTCAATTCCACTTGAAACAGATAAATATGCAATTCAAGTATCAAATTTAAAGCAATTGTGACAGTTTTGCTGGAAGACGTCACAATCGATTGTCCATATAGAGACAGCATAAAACTTAAAAAAAAAGTGTTTCCATCTCAATTTAATTAATCTTAGCAGATTTCACATTAGAGCATATATTCAGAGCAATTAAGAATGTCTGATATCATCAAGAACATAAAAATTCAAAGCTACAATAAGGAGGAATTATCAAGTCATTTTTACTATATTCCACGACAATCCAGCAAGAACAGGAAGCACAAAATCATGATTCTGATTCAGAAGTATTATTGCCCCTGGGGCAATACATGACTCCAGTCTTTCACATGCCAAAATAGTATGACACCTTTTAAAAGACCTATTCGTGATAGATGCTGTAAACATACATGACTGGCAAGAAAATATAAATAAAGGTTAAGGTGGATTATTACTTAATTCTCAGCAATCCATCCATTATTCTATTTTGGTCTCATATTTGGATATTAAACGTATGTGGACATATACACATACATATGCATATATGCACACACACATATAAATATATAAATAGATAAATATTATAAGATCCAGTGTCATATCAGAGATTAATGTTTGTAGCTGGAGTCTAGATTATTTGAGGTTGTAATTGTATTTTCAACTTGTATCTCAAATACACAATTGCAATTAGCAGTTAACTCTATCAATGGAATAATCCAAATCCAAATAACTGGCACCAATAACCATCTTATCACCCAAACTATATTTTAGTTTGGTTTAAGATATGAAATCATGACACCCGTGACCTGTGCCTGGGCCCTTATCTAGGAGGGACAAAAGCAGCTAGCTATTAAGCCGGAAGAAGAAGAATTATTATCAAGGAAGGAAAATTAATTATGTTGTTTGGAGGACTCAGACTGAAAGGATTTTCATTATTGTTCAATCCATCTCCACTTTTCTTCCCAAGTGAAGAATTTCAAACACAGAAAATGAGCTGTCTTAGGGATTTTGAATGATATTTTAGTGTTTAATGCATAGAGCAGCAACTTTGTAGCTTACTCTACTCATCATTCACATTTGTAAAGAATATTTATAATTCTCTCTAATACTTTATATGTATATTAATTTAAGAAGAGTACTCTGAATATACTGTTGGTTGCTCTGTAGCTTTTTAATAGTGATGTTGCTCTTCTGGAAGATGTGAAGTGACTTGTATGATAAATGGATATTTTAATTACGAGTGTTGCATGGAATGTACTATATATTCATAAAAGGCCCCCTAGCTGTCTGACAGCTTTAGTGGCCCATATCAGCTACAGCTATCCTCATGTTGCCTATTCAGTGTGACTTACTTAAGTTAGCAGATATCTGAAAAGTATTTGATCAACTTGGTGTCCTGTGAGAACTGTGATGGTTTTCATGCTGGAGATACTACAGGCAATAGTGCAACAACATAGGCAAATGATTCACCAGGTTCTAGAGAGACCATGTCAGCTCCATCTCTTAGGTTCTTCTTCTTTAGTCTATAAATTCACCCTTCATTCATCAACAAAACAAAGCAGAATCATCATCATATAAAAATGCAGCTCTGATTTTGGAAGGTTTGTTTACTGGAAGAAATAAGGAGTATTCAGTACTCATGGGAAGACAAGATATTTATGAAATGATGAACAGCAAAGAAAACTGGTATAGGCCAACAACCAGAAGAATAGTGGGGAGAAAGGCTGGTGCACATGAGACTGAGAGGATGAGAAGGACTTAGATAAGTGAGGAAGAGAGAAAAGAGGAGGAAAGTCTGTGGAAAGTTAATAGTGTAAACACAGGAAAAGACATGTCACCACCTTTGGAATGTTTAGAGACAATTAATAAATCTGTGTGACTGACTGATTATAGGTTTTATGACAGAAAAAAATGAAAAATAAGGCTAGGAAGAGAGATAAAGCCCAGAAAACAGGCAAAAAGATTGAATAGACATTTCACAGAACAAAACTAAAATGTCAATTATCATATGAAATAATGTTCAAAATCACTTTTGGTTAGGGAAAAGTAAAACAGGTAATCAGCATTACTGTTTTATACAACTCAGGAAAAAACTGCAAAGGTCTAACATCTCTGTGTGGAGACAATGTAGAATAGATGTGCAGTAATGGTGCTGTGATAGAGATTCCTAGTACACATTCAAATCTGGTCTCCTTTCTTACTGGGAACACAGGGGAAAATATACTCCCTTGTCCCTTCACAGTTAGATGGGCAATGTCACTAGTGCTGACTAATAAGTGGACAATACCTGTCACTTATGCATCAAATATGTGTCTCTTCTATGTCAAAGCACCTAATTGTCATTGCACTATCCTGTCTCTTCCCTTCTCCTACCATGATGATTGCGAATGTGAGTTTAAATTGAAATGAGAGCCCAAATTCAAAGGATCCTGAATTGCTTCATGAACAAATAATTGGCCTGGGTTAATCATTCATCTGATTTTGCATGAATGAAAAATAAATGTTCATTGTTAGCGCCTGAGACTGGAATTGTTCATTGCCACAACATGACTGAGTTTAATCAATGTCATATACGTATTTTCATATCTTGCTGGTAGAAATTTTCACCCACTTTGGAAGGCAATTTAATAGCATCTTATGCTGCATTGAAAGGATTATGTGCTTGAGAAAAATCATGTTTTAATCCTAATCCATCTCTGGAGGAAGCCATTTCTTTTAATCTCTATTCAGCACTGTATGGTGGAAAATTGATTACATTATCTCCATGAAGATGTGACTCACTGTTGTAGTTTGCTAGCTGCCAGGATGCAACACACCAGCTATTAAAAGATTGGCTTTTAATAAAAGGGGATTTGTTTCATTAGTTCTTCAAAGAAAAGGCAGCTAACTTTCGACTGAGGTTCTTTCTTATGTGGGAAGGCACAGGGTGATCTCTGCTGGCCTTTTCTCTAGGCCTCTGGGTTCCAAAAACTTTCCCCAGGGTGATTTCTTTCTGCATCTCCAAAGGCCTGGGCTGAGCTGTAAGTGCTGAGGCGAGGTATGCAGAGCTGCTTGGGCTGTGCTATGTTGAGCTCTCTCATTTAAACACCAGCCAATTAAATCAAACATCATTCATTGCAGCAGGCACACCTCTTAGCTGACTGCAGATGTAATCAGCAACAGATGAGGTTCACATGACATTGGCTCATCTCCACAGCAGTAGAACTAGGCACCTTCACCTAGCCAAGTTGGCACCTGAATCTAACTACCACACTCACTCAATTGTGGGTTTTAACTTTTGATTAGGGGGAGATGTGACTCCACCCATTCCAGGTAAGTCTTTATTAACATACTGGAATCCTTTAAAAGAGGAAGCATTTTGAAGAGAGCAGAGTCAGAAGAGAAGAAAGAGCCAGGAGAACCAGGAGAGCCCACACAGCCCACACAGCCAGAGACCTTTGGATATGAAGAAGGAAATCGCACCTGCTGGGGAGGTTCATGTAACAAGAGACCAGGAGAGGAAGCTAGCCGATGTTGCCATGTTCACCATGTGCCTTTCCAGTTGAGAAAGAAGCCCTGAACTTCATCAGCCTTTCTTGATTGAAGGTAACCTCTTGTTGGTGCATTAATTTGGATATTTCTATAGATTTGCTTGAATTGGGGCATTTTCATGCCCTCAGAAGTGTAAACTTGCAACTCATTAAATTCTCCTATTTAAAAGTCATTCCATTTCTGATATATCATATTCCAGCAGCTAGCAAACTAAAACACACCTACTAGAATAAAAGCTGTGTAATACCCTTGGTTACATTCGCTGTGGGGAACTTATTCCATAGGAAAAAAAAGGTACCAACTAGTAACACATATTACAAGGAAACTTATTGTAGCATTACTTTTTCATGGGCAAGAAAAGAAAATGTCCAAGAAACAGGGAATTTTGTCATAACTGTGGCATGTTGATACTATAGAACATTATACGACCCTTATAAAGAGTGAATTGAAATTATATGAGATGGATAGAAGAGATTTATGGAAGGTAAAAATGTGTATGTACCCTTTTTGAAAGCAAATAATGACAAAAATTATTCAGCAATGTCTGTATATGGATCTCTACAGGGTTATATAAGCATGGAGACAAAATAGGGAAAGATTGTTGATATGGTTTATCTGGATGGGTAGGAATGAAGGCTGGAGTTAGTGTTTTAGGGGAAGAAGAATACAAGTTGAGCCTATCCAATTTATGTAAAATACACAAAAATAAAATCAAGTCGACCCATCTGTGGGAAGTAGGTAGTGTATAAGGAAAAGAATCTACTGATCACAGAATGTGCATTGATTCACAGTAGGACATATTTCAGAGGGTTAACTCTGGGTCCCAATACATACTGGCACAGCTCTGTGAGGAACACTTATGTCCAGGAATTGTATATAATGGAACAAATCTGGAGGAAAAGATATTTTTTTTTCTTCAGGACATTTCTCTGGATTTCTTATTTTATAACAATTTTGGATTTCACTTAGAACAGAGGGTATTTCTTGCTTCTTCTGTACTTAGTAGAATCTGAAAAGCAGATGTTCACTTTCAAATCACATGCTATGCCATTGTAATTATTTAGTCATTTTACTCTTTGCTTTCTTATCCTTTTGCATTTAAAAATAAAATTTACCTATTTTTCTTTTATGAAGAGAGACACAATGCCATCACCCCCATCTTAGGGGAACAATGAGAATGTTTCTCGAGCCAGGATGCCATGTGTAGTCTCTGACAATATTTGAAAATATACATTGTTCTGGAAAGTCTGGATGAATATGGCAAATTCCCAGGGCCTACCAACATGAATGATTTTTTCACATCTCCTTGATTTTCAAATATACTCCTATTTATTAATTTTGATATGCCCCTTTCTTACATTCCCTTAATAAAGGAAGAAAATCAGTTTTAATTTTCATAGATTTACATAGCTGTAGGTTTGATGGCCAATGCCAAGCATTTGGATTTGATGACACTTAGGTTTGATACACTAATTATTTTAGGCTTTCCAGACTAAATACTTGTAATAAGAAACAGCAGTTCATTATAATCAATACATCAGGGTTAAAAAGGGCAGCTAGTATGAAAATAAATGACAACCATGAGCTAATCTCAATGTAGCTCATGATTCATGAAGTACCAAAATTATGGTCGGTTAATAAATTCAGGGAAAGGCCTCCAAAAACAGGTTACTTATATGCACTCTGCTGATCCTGTTGTTGCTTTACTGAGATTTGGTTTTATAAAATCAGGCTATTTGAATGAACTGTAATGTTACAGATAGAGAATGTAAATGCCATAAATGTGGTATTTTATTTGCTTGTTTACTGTATACAGATGATACAACAATGCCCAGAACATAATAGGCATTCAAGAAATATTTTTTAAGGAAATAAAATGCAAATTTAAAAATACTGTTGAAAACCGATGGAGAGGTGAGTTTATAGTGGTGTTCAAATAGTATAGCCTCTGTTGAGGTCACTGTATTTTGGCTTTTGTGGCTGGGGTGTGGTAGGGCATTGGAAAGTGATCTCCAGATGGCTCGAGGAAGTAGCCCACCTTTCCAAATGACGAATCTGGTAAAACACCTGTTTTTTTTTTTTTTTGTAAACCTAGATGTTGTTTCGATATAAGGTAGTTTGTACTGATTCAAGTGTAGATAATCATTTTTAAAACCAAAGGCCCTTAACTGCCCCCTGCTGGAGATTTCCATTTTTCCTGAGTGGGGTCTGTAAGTAGAATTACTATTCTGGGGTTTGTAATAAATGCCTAATGCTTTGTCTTTGTGGCATAATAATGGCTTATACCCTAAGGACAATATTTAGTATTGGTATTAGCAGAGCAAGACATACTAGATATGTTTGTCATGCCAAGACATTGTTTACCGTACTTCAGCCTGGAAAATTTATCAGACCAACTGACCTTTTGGAATATTTCACAATGAGCAAAAGTTGCTCACACTTCTTGGTAGCATTAATGTAAATTTAATTACTCAGTATGCCTGTGGTATAATTTTTCTTCGCTGTAAAGGTAGGTCAGCACATTAGAAAGGTTAAGAATCTCATTCTAATTGGAGCCACAAAATATCGTTAATTAAATCCCCACAGGAGTCCCTCCGGATTGAACTACATATATTGAACTCATAGAAGATTAAACAGTATAATCCTTTTACTTCTCTGAATAAGGACAGCATATTTTCCTTTTCAATTATGATCTTCAAAATGCACATTTATATCTATTTTCTAGCTGATTGTAAGGTTATGACTTATACTTTCCTTCACAGAAAAAATGTCCCCTCACATATATATCCCAGTAATAGTGCTACTACTGATAGAACCGTGCAATGCTTTTCACCTAAAACCAAGATGCCTCTGCGATTAGACTTCATTAGTTTGTTTCTCTATGGACAAAATCATAACCATGTTTTCTTTATATCTTTCAAATCCCTTACAATGAATCCATGAGTTGACTATAGTAAAAGGATTTCAGAGTCCCATCAGAGAAATTAACTGGTCCAATCCTATTTCTTATAGCAGAATCGTGTTCATAATGTAGTACACCCAATCTCCCATGTGCGCTTTGAAACATTTTACTGTAGGTAAATACGAAGTATAACTTTTCTTTTCTTTATAGCCACATTTGCCCTCTGATGATCCAGATAAAAATTCTGGCAGTTCTACATTGTTCTCTTACAGTTTATGGGGGTTTCCCAGGCAAGAGTTAATTGTGTCCATAATTGTTGCCTATTGAATTGTAAGATAATGTCTTCTATAGAACTCCCCTACCACGATCACCCACTTGCAAAAGGTAAATGTCCAAATTTATCTGATGTGACCCATTAGGCTACTGAGGACACTCTTGAAACTTTTGATCACACTTCTCCCCATGGGTTCCGAACCAACTGAGAAACACACATGGGACTAAGGGGTCAAAATACGAACATATAATAAATAGCTTTGTTGTTGTTGGAGAATTTGTGTTAGAGAAAACAATGGGAATTTTGGTTCTAATTTCCATCCTATTTTCCCCCATGCCTGAATCATCTATTTGTTGAGCAGAGAAACACTTCTTCCTACCCGTCAGCCCCTACTTATCACTTCAAGATCTGAAAGCAGAACACAAATTCAATATGCTAGCTAGGTTGAGAAAAAGAAAAGAGACAGTCCCCATGTATTATTCAACACGTTAACCTTGCTCCAAAGCAGAATATGAGTCAGTGGATCTCAGACTCTCTCCTACTCATCAACCAGGTAAAAGTTTAGGTGAGAGTTAGTTACAGGGAGCATTAGTTTACAAGGAGATCGTCTCTGGTACCTCCACGTTAGGGTAGCCATGGCTATTTTACCTTTCAGTCACAACGCTGGCAGAGAAAAATGTTGGTTCCACCTAAAAAGAGGGATCAATATACTTGTCCTCTTTTGAATCACATTGCTTTTCTTCCCTCAATATATCTACCTTTTATTTTGAACTATCTCTATTGCACATACCTTTTCCTCTGCCTAAAATGTGTTCTCTCATACTGAACTGTTTATTACTTGTTCTTTAGGACAAGATTCAAGCATCTGTTCCCCCATTAAGCCTTTCTTGATTCCATCAGGTAGTCATGACTCTTATTTTGTGTGTCCTGATGGTACCTTATATTTCCCTTACTATGCTTTACTGTGATGCAATACTTTTAATGTGTCTTTCTCCCTACTAGAATATGAAAACAAAAAATATTTGACATACAATTGCTTGTCAAATGAATGAATGAATGAATAATAGGTTAGTAACCATAGGCCAAAGTTGTAATACCAGTTTTGCTACTAAATCCATTCTTTGATTTAATGAGTATTTAAACGCTTTTTATCTAACTTTTATAGGGCTATTGCCATGGCTAAAATAATTTATTCAACCCAATCAGCATATATGTATTGAATGCATACTTATCTATGGGTTACTGTATGGGATGCTAGGTAAATGTAATGAAGGAGGTAAGTATGGTCTTCAGTAAATGAGAAATGCATGTTGGATAATTCATGGGAATGTGTGGTTTGGAGAATAAGGTAGCATAATACCTAATGTGGTGGTTTTAGTAAGCAAATTTTGTCATTCACTAGAGATACATTGCATAGGGAAGGTGGAGAGTAAAGAGGTTTGGGAGAGGGAGGGATATGAGCTCAACTTTAGACATATTGAATTTAAGGTATCAGTTTATGGTAAGTGGGGATATCCAATTTGTAGCTGCCTATAGAGATCTGGAGAGGTATGTGAGGAAAAAGACAGTGACACCAATACTAGGGAGGGATTGTGGTAGAGAATATTGCAAGAGTCTCTACATTTGAAGGCTGGTGGCCAGGGAAGGTCTTCCAGAGAATGTAATCTTTAGTGATATGTAGAACATCTCTTAGCAGCAATTTTGCAAATTAAAATGAAACACTTGAACTTTAACCTTCCTGAAAGTTTTAGGATACTGCAGTGAACATTCTTCCTGTGATAAGAATTTGCATCTGTTGGTTAGTACAAATGACTATGAAATGTTACCATACCCTAGACACCTTCTAAAATATAGAGGAAAAATCAATATGTACTTGGCATGATTTAACATGAAATGTGTTCCCAATATTCTCAAGTCCAAAATCTAATTTCTGGCAGATAGAGGAACTGCTAATCAAAATATTTGCCTAATAGGAATTATAATAGCCAATATTTATTGAGTGCTCAAGATGTGCCAGGCAGCAATCTAAGTTCCTTACGTACATTAACTCATGTAATGCTCAAAATAGCCAAATTTTTAGACAAGAAGATTGAAGCACATAAAGGTTAAGAGGTAAGTAGAAAAAACATCATCTGAACCCAGGCAGGTTGTTTGAAAAATATGCACTGATATTGATGCTCTGGTGACATGTCCCTGCCTGGTCACTCTAAATATACAGATGATAGCATTGTAACCAAATTTAGTACTGATAACTTTATATTAATAACAAAATATGAAGGCAGTAATTTTTAACCACTAGATTATTCAAAATGAGATTTTTTTCAGTGTTCCACCCAACATATCTAAAACAACTGCACAGTCTTACTAGCTGAATGTTTTGTTGTTAAGAGTTTGGGGATCCTGTAAAAAGTTGAGCTTTTGACACCTTTAATCATGGCTCTGATAACATATACCATAAGAGCTAAAGAAAATGTAAAGATAATTAAAATGCCATATGTTTTCTGCTAAATTAAAATGTTTTATCAGCACATTGGATTATTTTATTATACAACCAGAAAAATTATTAAGAAGACTTCCTAGATGATAAATACCCAGTTTCCAACAAACACGTCTACATCTATCTATTTGTGTTTACATAAAACACAAATCCCCTTCCCTTTCTTGTTCCAGAGAGCCACAAGGCTGTCCAGTGTTGCCCACACCATCTGGTGTCATCTCTATGGAATTATGTGCCATAAGCAAGCTCACTTCTCCACTATCCTCTTTCATTCACCTCCAAGTGCTGCAAACATAATGTGCCCTTTCTTCTCAATTGGTTCTACATAAGACAGCTATTTGTTCACACATTTACACAATCATTCTACCATCCATCCATCTTAATTTTCTTCACTCTCATGAGGTTGTCTTATGAGCATATTCTTACTTCTACTTCCTTTGTCTCCCATGCTTTGTTTTGAGAATTAAAAAAAAAAAAAGGATGTACAGCATAGCTAATAAGCACAAAAGTGGTGCTACAAATAGGTACATTTATACCAAATAAAACCCATACCTCATGCTTTGAAGTGAAGTAAGACAATAACAAATGCCATTGATGTCTAAGACCCTTTCACATTCTCAACAGTCTCTTCAGACACCTCTGTTTACGTCCTCATTTTCCTTTGCTTAAATCTTTATCTCTATGAGGAGTATCATGCAAAATAAATAAGCCACTGTGCTTTTTATTTAAGTTTATAGGTTTTTCTGTTTTGTTTCATTACTAGTTGCAAGGGAATTATTTTCTGCAGCAAATGTGCTCATTTTCAGCTCCATTATGGGCTGAGTAAACTTTTATGGGCTGGCAATGGGACCCACCCTTACACCACTTACAATGCTGTTTTTATGGGAGAAAATGTTATGAGTTCCACACAATCAATTTTCAAATGAACTGCTAGAGCATCACCTGTTTGTCAACTGGGAACTACTTTAGAGGAGCCTGATTCCGTCACTGCTGGTTGTAAGCCTATAATGGAAGTTTTGTGTGTTTGGCCAAGAATTCTCAACCTCTGTTCCCAGAATGCAGTTTCTCTTTCTTCCCTCAGTATAGCATGCCTAAGCCTCTGACCCAAAAAAGAGTCTACAGGCAGTATGCACCAGTGATGTGGGATTGAATACATAATCCTGATTTATAGTCCTTTAGTACATACATCTTTTCCATGGAGAATCCCAATGTAATCTTTTTAATTTACCAAGTTCTCTAGGTTCCCAGGAACTTGTTTGGCATTCAATAGTTTCTTACCCTATAATATCTTTTTCCTTCCATTTTATTATGTTGTGTATACTTATTTATCAATCTTTATCTTTCCTATTTTGTTCAGTACTTTAACTACAGAGCATAATCTAAATTATCCAATATATTGTCTCATAAAGAGTCACAGAGAGGTGTTACTTCATTTGATTTATTAGAAAATATGCAAATGTGCAAATATACAATAAGCCAGAATACCTTGATCTACTGGCACTCATGCAGGCATTGAAGATACCTTTTTCTGAAGTGGCTGGCATACTGTGGGGAGATAATGGTGACAGTAGGAAGACCAGTGAGAAGGCCATTCAGCAATAAGCCACCTGGGAGATATTGCTAGCTTGCATGAAAATGGGAGGAGTGAAAATAATAGGAAGTGGTTGGATTTTACATGAGTTCTGAAGGCAAATTTTCCAGGATATAGGGTAAAAAAAGACGGAGAAATTGAGATTGATTCAAATGTTGTACCTTGACCAAATGGAAAAATTGAGTTGCTGAAATTCTTCACAAAGACGAGGCAGGGTGAAGATAAGGATCAAGAATTCTCTGTTGCATATGTTTAATTTGAGCTGCCTAAAAGACTCCGAGATTAATATTGAGTCAGAAGTTATATATAAGGATCTTAAAAATTCAGCATCATGAAGTCCAAAGTAGATAGTGAAAAAGGATAAAGGCTATTTCTGGCAATGAAGAAGGTATACTTTTCTGGAACAACTCCAACATCCAAGAACAGTGACAGACAACAGGACAAAGAACCTTAGCAACAGAAGAGAGATACTACATAAATATGTTCAATTGACATTTGGTGGTGACTGAAATAATGAATAAATGGGTGAATATTTAGATTAATTTATAATTTCTTCACTGAATAAATCATGAAGTGCAGGAATAATCCCTACCATATAGGTTGCCAAACTAAAAAATGGGAAGAAGAAATGTCAAATTCTTTCTCAGTAATAGTAGCTACTGATTGTTGAGCATGTAGTATAAACAGGGCACTCTGCTAAAGAATTACATGTGCATTTAGACCTCACATAAATCTCATGCAAAAAATACTATTGAACTGTCCATTCACAGATGAGATGATGAAGATTTAACAATGTTAAATGACTTGGCCAATGTCACACAGAATGGCAAAACTTAGACCTGATTGGCTTGGAAGCCTTTTCTTAACCACCACATTGAAGTGATTCACAAAATCTAACTTATTTTTCTGACCTTTCTTCAGTGAAGGTCTGCTTTCTTTTGATAAGCGTTGTACAGTCATTCTGAGCACATACGAATACGTTGTCATCATACCTGTTTTTCTCTTGTAACACCATGGATTCACCAAACACTTGGTACTGTTTCCAGAATTGCCATTGTGAATGTAAGCAACCTGTCTCCCACACAAAATACATCCTTTGTTTACTCACCCAGGAAACTTACACGGAATGCTTTCAATTCTCACCTATGGAATTGTGTTATGCACTGGTTTACAAAGCTCTTTCCAAATCATTCCCCAACTTGTTTGATCATGACAACAATTTCATGTGGTGTATGTGGATCACAGATCATGGGTATCTTGGTAAAGAACACACCTGTCCCTGGTCTCATACCATGATAAGTGGTGGCTGTGGACGGAGCTCAAACTCAACCGTTTGGATTCCCGGCTTCTCACTCCTTCGATGACCAAAGGACAAAGCATTATTACCACCTGTTCTTCATACAAGGACGTGGGTGAGAGGTAGAAAGCACCATGATTAATAGCACAGCCTCTGGAGCCAGACCCTGGGCTGAAATCTTTCCTCTTCACTCACTACCTTTCTGACTTTAGGCAAGTAGTTGTAAAGTCTCTGGGTCTTGGTTCTGTTCTCTAGAAAATGAGATGATGATATTATTATTAGGATTAAATGAGTTAATCCATGTGAAACACTTCAAACAGTACTTATCCCATAGAATCCCAATAAAGATTAACAATTATTATTTTTCTTATGGATTTCTAAGAGCTGAGGATAGTACCCTTATTAAAAAGCAAGAAATCACTAGTTAACATCCTCTTTTTCATCTATTGCTTTCTTTGCTCAACATTGAGAGTTATATATGGTATTTATCATCATCTATTTTATTATAACTCCAGGGATTAATTTTCCGTAATTCCTTTTATATCCAGGGTGAGAGATATTAGTAATCAATTACAGTCTCTTCTGATCATGCTCATTATGGACTGCCTCAGCAAAAAGCAACAAATCTCTGCCTTTCCACCTTTGCCCTCTTTCTCTCTCTCTAGATACATTCTTCCATTGCTTACCATTTAATCATCATAAAATAAATCCTCCTCTCATTAAAAAACAAATTTATCTCCTCAAGAGATCATTATTTATTATTAGTAACATTCTACTAATAAAGCCTGTCCTTTCACTGGCTTGTTTAGCTTGCTCATTTTATTCTATGGAATGTTCCTATAAAAATTGAAATTACTTTCTCTTATTCCCATTCTTCATTTAAGCAACATGCTTTGTTTGTGTTAGTTGCAGTGTGTTAAAGTTAGAACCTTTCTAATTTTGAAACCACCCATTTTATGCTATTTTTACCCTAATCATTTTCTAAGCACGTTCTGTTAGAAACTCCCGACTGAAGATGGAAAAGGCAGAGAGTTCTGTTTCTAGCTTTACTGGGTATGGCTCAATGGAATTACATTTTAGCAATAACTTATCATATTGGAATGTAAAAAAAAAAAATTATAGTTCAAAAGTGGACTGTTACTATGTACCTTCCTTGTGATTTTTCAAACATCGAGGAAATTTTAATGAGTACTAGCACTATATCTCTGGAGGCCACTTACCTGAATTCCTATCTGGCTTTACCACACCCTAGTTCTGTGACCTTTAGTCTCTTTGCCTCCCTTTTATGATAGTTATAAAACTATTGGGAGGATTAAAGGAACTATGGATGTTTTCTCAGTGAGGATATATTAGATAATGCTGAGAAACATCTAAAACCTCTGTGACTTTATGTGCCAAATGTTTATTTCTCCCCGACACAAAGTTGCCTGAGGGTCAGGGTAGCTCTTCAGGGTGACTGGATTCCATGAGCTGTTCCACATTCCAGGAGGCTTGAATCTCATGGCTTAGACATCTGAATGTGAGGACTCCCTTTTGCAGCACAGAGAATGAGAGAGCCAGTTGGACTAGCATGGGCTTTTTCCTGCTCATTCCAGAAGTGATAAACAGGCCTCTTTCTACCTGAATAAAGCTCTCTAATGAGGAGAAATAATTGAATGCTTGCTGAATATCAAGGCTCTGCCACAGAATGTAAAACACTCAGAATATTACTTGTCACACAGTAAGTACCCAATCAGTGTTATTAACTACTGTTAATAGCCAAAGAAGAGCAGTAAGTGAAGTTACTAGCATTGCTCTAAGGAGTCAAGAACCAATCTTTGGCCAAGGGCTGTGGTTAGGTTGCAATTAAAGGGAATTAGGAAATGAACTAGCGTATTTAGAGTAAGTATCACAGGGAAATCCTGCAGATCCATCCTGGGATTCTCATCCCTGCCTTGCTTTCAATTAAATCTACTTTTCCCACTTTGGTTAGTAAAAATCTTGTGTCAGTAAGCCAGCATGTTAACATTTCAATAATTCAATTTTATCATTTGCAAAATGGAGATAATTATAGTCCCTTTGTTAGAGGATGGGTATAAAGGTCTAATTTATTTACTGTTTTGGATAACATTTAGTAAGGACTTCATTCGTCTTAGCTGTTATTACTCTATATCATACAACCTTCGATATGCCCTTAAACATCTTTGTTTTCAAAGATTCAGCATCTATATCTTGAAATTATGACTGATATATCTCTAAGAATGCTTCTAACCACTCACTCTTATGAACCAATGGGTAAGTATTTGTCTAACTTTGAGAGCCCATAGGCAGCAGGGTCATTTTCAAAACTAATTGAGATAAAGCTCAATGGGCTTTCTAGCTTCAAGCCTTTTCCTATTCCCCTATTCCTAGGATCAGTCATGACTTGAATCAAGAATATTTGACTACCTCCAGTCCCCACTGTGTGGGGCTCAGCAAGTCATCCTGACTTCTATTCCACCCCTATTCATTGCATTAATTTTGATTACAGGCACCTACTTCCTTCTTAGTGTACATTCCCATATATCCTTTAGCTTAATGTTCAGAAGACCATACCATATGCTGATGGAAAGACACTTTCTTCCTATTCTAGCTCCTTGTACCAGTGTAAAAGCTGAAACCCAATCCCATAGCTAGAGCCTGCTTCTCACTGATAGACTCACTATGCCAGATAAAGTCTTTGCCTTTGTGTCTAGACAGCTGAATTTTACTCCTTTGAATATATGTTTTTTGTTCTTTATCAGAGAAATTTTAGTTTTACAGAAACCTCATGCATAAAATACAGAGTTCCCATATACCACCCTATTATTGACACCTTGCTTTAGTGTGATGTGTTTGTTGCAAATGATGAAACATCTTTATAATTGTACTATTTACTTTAGTCCATGGTTTACTTTAGGTTTCACTGTGTTGCACTGTTCTATGCATTGAAACAAGTTTTTATTCTAGTAATATATACAACCTAAAATTTCTACTTTTAACCACATTCAAATATATATTTGTGATGTTAATTATGTTCAGAATGTTGTGCTACCCCTCACCCTCTATTATCAAAACTTTTCAATCATCCCAATAGAGACTGTACAATTTAAGTTTTAACACCCTATATTCTCAACCCCCCAGCCCAGTCCCTGGGAAACATGCATTCTAGTTTCTGACTGATTGAATTTTCTTTTTCTAATTATTTTTTATCAGTGAGTTCATACAATATTTGTCCTTTTGTGTCTCTCTTATTTAACCCAACATGAAAGGTTCATCCATTTTGTCGCATATATCAGAACTTCATTCCTTTTAATAGTTGAATAATATCCCATTGTGTGTATGTACAGCATTTTATTTATCCAGTCATCAGTTGATGGACACTTGGGTAGCTTCCATCTTTAGGCAATTGAGAATAGTATAACTATGAACATTGGTGTGTAAATATTTGTTCAAGTCCCTGCTTTCAGTTACTTGGAGTATATACCTAGAAGAGGGATTGCCAAGTGATATGATAATTCTGTAGTTAACTTTCTGAGGAGCTGCCAAACTGTCTTTCACAGTGGCTGCATCATTTTATGTTGCCACCAACAATGAGTGTTCTTATTTCTTCACATCCGCTCCAACACTTGGCATTTTCCATTATTTTAATAGCCACTACAGGAATGTGAAATAGCATGTCATCATAGTTTGATTTGCATTTCCTAATGACTGATGGTGTTAAGCATCTTTTTGTATGTTTTTTTGCTATTTGTATATCTTCTTTAGAGAAATATCTAATCAAGATAAATTAAATTGTCTTTTTCTCATTAGGTTATAGGATTTCCTTATATATTCTATATATTAAACCCTTAGCAGATATGTAGTTTTCAAATATTTTATACCATTGTGTAAATTGTCATTTTACTTTTATGATAAAGTCCTTTGCAGCACAAAAGTTTTTAATTTTAATGAGATCCTATTTATCTATTTTTTTCTTTTGTTGCTTGTGCTTTGGGTATAAAGTTTAAGAAGCCATTCCCTAACTCAATGTCCTGGAAATGCTCCCTTATGTTTTCTTCTAGGAGTTTTATAGTTCCTGTTCTTATATTTAAGTATTTGATCTATTTTGAGTTGATTTTTATATATGGCATTAAGGTAGTAGTCCACCTTCATTCTTTCACATATGGACATCCAATTTTCCCAGGATCATCTGTTGAAGATATTATTTTTTTTCCCAGTTGAGTAGACTTAGTACGCTTTTCAAAAATCAGTTGGTCAGAAATGCAAGAGTTGATTTCTGAATTCTGAATTAAATTCCATTGATTTGTATATCTGCCCTTGTGCCAGTATCATGCTGTTTGATTGTTGTGACTTTGTAATAAATTTTAAGTTTAAGGAAGTGTGAGTCCTCCAAATTCTTTTTCTTTTTCAAGATGGCCTTCACTATTCAGAGTCCCTCACCATATAAATGTGGTGATTGGCTTTTCCATTTCTGCAAAGAAGGCTGTTGGAATTTTTATTGTGATTGCATTGAATCTGTAAATAAATAACTTTGGGTAGAATTGACATCTTAACAGTATTTAGCCTTTCAGTCCATTTATTTAGGTCTCCTTTAATTTCTTTCAGCAATGTTTTTTTTAGTTTTCTGTGTTCAAGCCCTCACATTCTTGGTTATATTTTTCCAGATATTTGATTCTCCTAGTTGCTACTATAACTGATTTTTTTTTCTTGATTTCTTCTTCAGATTGTTCATTACTAGTATATAGAAGCACTACTGATTTTTGGGTGTTGATCTTGTAACCCACTACTTTGCCAAATTCATTTATTAGCTCTAGTAGCTTTGTTTTTCAGAATTTTACTTCTTCTTTTCCAATTTACATGTTTTTTATTCTTTTCCTTTCCTAGTTGCTCTGGCTAAAACTGTTATTCAACAGTGGTGACAGTTGGCAACCTTTTCTTAATCCTAATCTTAGAAAGTTTGTTTTTCACTGTTAAGTATACCTTTTATCACTTGAGAAAGTTTTTTTTTTTTTCTATTCCTAGTGTTTTAAATGCTTTATCATGAAGTGGTGCTGGATATTGTCAAAAATTTTTTTTTGCACTAATGAAATGAACATGTGTCTTTTTCCTTCATTCTCTAAATGTGATGTGTTACATTAATTAATTTTCTTATATTGACCCACCCTTGTGCATTTGGGTTAAATTCCACTTGATCATTATATATAATTCTTTTAATGTGCTATTGGATCCAGTTTGCTAGTATCTTGTTGAGGATTTTTTGCATTTGTGTTCATTGAAGATATTGGTCTGTAATTTTCTTTTTTTTGGTTTTTTGTTTGTTTGTTTGTTTGTTTTTAATCTGGCCTTGCTATGAGGGTTATGTTGGCCTCCTATGATGAGTTATAGAGTGTTCCTCCTCTTCAACTATTTTAAAGGGCTTGGGCAGGATTGGTTTTAATTCTTAAGGGGACATTTGGTAAAATTCCCCTATGAAGTCATCTGGTCCTGAGTTTTCTTGGTTGGGAGGTTTTTACTATTATTACTGATTCAATCTCTTTACCCCCTATTGTTTTGTTGAGCTCTTGCATTTCTTAATGAGATAGTCTAGTTAACTTGTGTTTTTCTCAGAATTTGTCCATTTCATATAGGTTATCTAATTTGTTGGTACACAGTTGTTCATAGCATCCTTCTATCCTACATTTTGTTTCTGTGGGGTTGGTGGTAATGTCTCCATTTTCATTTCTAATTTTAGTTATTTTTGTGACCTTTTTTTTGTCAGTTTAGCTAAAGGTTTATCATTTCTATTGATCTTTTAAATAATCAACTTTTTGGTTTTGTTGATTCTCTCTATTGTTATGTTATTCTCTATTTCCTTTATCTCTGCTAATATCTTTATTTTCTTCTGCTTGCTTCATGTTTAGTTTGCTATTCTTTTTCATTATCCTCCAGTTTTGAGGCTAGGTTTCTGATTTGAAATCTTTCTTCCTTTTTAATGTAAGCATTAAGAGCTATAAATTTCCCTCCCAGACTGCCTTTGCTGCATCCCATTACTTTCGTTATGCTGATTTTTCATTTTGCTTCATCTCTAGAAATTTCCTGATTTTCCTTGAGATTTCTTCTTTGACTCATTGTTTAAGACTGTACCATTCAATTTCCATGTATTTGTGAATTTTCCACTTCTCAGAATGTTCTTGGTTTCTGGTTTCATTCCATTGTGGTTGGAGAAGATACATTGTGTGATTTCAATGTATTTGAGTTTTTTTTTCCTTAACTTGTTTTGTCATCTAAAAAATAATCTGTCCTAGAGAATGATCCTTGTGCATCAGAAAAGAATGTGAATTCTGCTGCTCTTGGATGAGTTGTTCAATGTATTTCTATTAGTTCTAGTTGGTATACAGTATCATTCAAGTCTTCTATTTCCTTATTAATCTTATGTCTAAATATTGTATCCATTATTGAAACTAGAGTAATAAAATCTCCTACTATTAATGTTGAATCATCAATATCTCCCTTAAAATCTGTCAGCATTTTCTTCCTATCTTTTGGAATCTGCTGTTAGGTGCATGTATATTTGTAATTATTATATTTGCTTACTGAATTGACCCCTTTATCAGTATATAATGATTGTCTTCATTGTAACCATTTTGACTTAAAATCTACTTTATCTCATAGCTACTGCAGTTCTCTTTTGGTTACTTCTTGCATGGTATATATATATTTTTCCATTTTTTTTTCACTTTAAACTTGCTCACATCTTTGAATATAAGTGAGTCTCTTGTTCATAGTATATATTTGGGCCCTGCTGTTTTATCCATTCTGCTAATGTCTGCATTTTGACCAAAGAGTTTAATTTATTTACATTGAAAGTCACTACTGAGAATGCAGGACTTTCTTCTGCCGTTTTACAATTAAGTCTTTGCAAGTCTTGTACCTTTTTAGACCCTCAATTCTTTTGTTAATGTTTACTTACATTTTTTTTCTGTCGTTGTTGTACATATTGATTGAGTACCTTCTCATCTGTTTCTGTTTCATCTATTTTCTTTGTGGTTACCAGGGGATTAAAATATAATATCCTAAGTGTATAGCAATTATTTTTTATTTAATACCAACTTAACTTCCACAGCATACAGATATGTTGTTACTATCCGTTCTGTCCTTGGCCTTTTTTGTACTTGTAATAAATTATATCTGTGTACACTGTATGTCCAAAACCATAGATTTTTCACTACTGTTTATGAATTTACATTTGAGCATCTGTAAGAACTAAGGAGTAGAGTTACATACAAAAAAAATACGATACAATACTATTGGCCTTTATAGTTACATTTAACAGGGGTCTTAATTTCTGTACACTGCTTTGATCCACTGTCTTGTGTCCTCTCCTTTCAATCTGAAGAACTTGCTTTAGCATTGTTTGTAGGGCAGTCTAGTGTTAATAAACTCCATCAGTTTTTGTTTATCTGAGAATGTCTTAATTTCTCCCTCATATTTTGTTGTTAAATATAATATATATACAAAAAAGCAATAAATATCAAAGTACATTATAACAGATAGTTGTAGGACACAGTTCAGAGTTTGGTATGGGTTACAGTTCTGTAAGTTTAGGTTTTTCCTTTTGCTGTTCCAAGACAGTGGAGACTAAAACACATATCAATATAATGATTCAGTAATCATACTCATTTGTTAAATCTTATCTTCTTTTTTTTTTTTTTTTTTAACACATGGGCAGGCACCAGAAATCAAACCTGGGTCCTCTGGCATGGCAGGCAAGCATTCTTGCCTGCTGAGCCACCGTGGCCCGCCCAAACCCTATCTTCTTTAACTCCTCCTTCTCCTTTGATCTTTCTCCCAATCTTTAGGGGTATTTAGGCTATGCCCATTCTAACTTTCTCATGTTGGAAAGGGCTGTTGATAATATGGAATAGTGAGATGGAATTAGTTGATGTTCTGAAAAGGTTAGCCATTTTGGGTTTCAGGATTATCTGGTTTAGGAACCCATCTGGAGGTTATAGGCTTCTGGAAAGTAACATAGTGTCAATGTTTCTTACTTCTGACATCTCCCATCTGCTGCTGAAACTCTCCTGGGAACTTTTCATTTCAGTTATTGTCTTCAAATCTGGTAGTTTTATTTGGTTCTTTTTAAAAATGTGAATCTCTTTACTGAGATTCTTATATTGTTCATCAATTGTTTTTCTGATATCCTTTGATTCTTTTTCTGTGTTTTCTTTCATCTCCTTAAGCATATTGAAGATCAGTTAAAAAAATTTTTTTTTTTTTTTGCAGGGTGCATGGTCTGGGAATTGAGTGCAGGTCTCCCGCATAGAAGATGAGTGTTCTACCACTGAACCACCCATGCACCCTGAAGATCAGTTTTTAAAGTCTTTGCCCAGTATGTCCACAGTTTAGTCTTCTTCATAGTTTCTGAATTTTTATCTTCTTCTTTTGGAAGGGTCATCATTTCATGTTTCCTTGTTCATCTTGTAATCTTTTGTTGCACACTGTACATTTTAATGTTTTAAAATGTTAACTCTGACCTATTTGTTTCTTGAGTTTGTGTTCCAGATAGTGATAGGACAGAGATTTTCTTGAGTGCCAGGAGCTAACATGACCAAACAAACCAATGCAAAAAAACAAGCAAACAAAAAAAAAAAAAGCCCCCAAAAACAAAAACAAGTTTTACAGTCTTTGTATATTGGCTTTGAGTTATTTGTGTTAGCTGGTACTCTCCTTTTGAGTTCAATTCTATCAAAAAGGTCAGCTTAAGACAAAAGCAAAGTACAGGATCCTCTCTGTCTTTTCAGAGTTGTGTCTTGTCCTGGGCTGGGCTTGCTAGTGACAACAGGAAATACCTTGTTTACAGAATTTAAATGTCCCCTCTAACTTCTAGGGAACAGTCCTTCTTCCTCTTCCAGGTTCTTCACTGCAGGACTTACAGGAGGCAAACATTTTCCCCCAGCTGCCCAACTCAATTGTTTCTTGTATTGTTTCTTTCTCTGTCTCAAGCTGCTTTTGATTATAAGACAAATTCTGGGAGAGGGGGATGAGCTAGAGAGGGTTTCCCATGAAATTTTTCAGGACTCCAGATAGAAGAAGACTAGGACCCACAATGATGTAACTGCCTGCTGCACACTCTCCTGGGAAGAGTGTAACAGAGGGGCCAGCAAGGGTGACAGTAGCTACTCCTATGGCTCTTTAAAGCTGCATTTTCTTGATTTTGTACTTGCCTAGTAAATGCAGGACTTCAACTAGTTTCCATAGTTTGAGAAAGGGTGTCATCTTTAAGTTTCTTCTCCTACTTTTGCCCTTGGCAAGTTGGAACAATAGCTGCCCTCAGAGCTGGGAACTCAGCAATCTGTAGTAGCTAATCAAAAGCAGTGATCAGTGATCAGATCCCCACTCCACAGATAGTGGGGGACTAGCTCTTTATATCCTGCCCAGGCACAGCAAGCTGCACCTTGGGCTGGGATTGAGTAGCTCACTGCTGCCTGCCACGTGACTCGAGACTAGGTGATGGTAGCTATTCAAAGAAAATGCCATCCACTGGTCATCAATTTGCCAGCCTCTTCCTACCATTCTTTGCTGGATGCTGAAAAGTTCTTCTGGACTCTGGAGTTTCAAAATAGTTGATTCAGACTGCTCCTGCCTATTTAATAATTATTCCAGTGGAGGGACTTATTCCTGGAGCTGCCTGCTCCACCATCTTTTCAAAATCCATCTCCCTACTCATTTGAATTTGCTCAGCCTGTTAGTTGAGAGAATCAGACACTTTATTTACCAGTTGATAAACTGATCTCTGGCAACAATTGCACATCTGCTAGGGTTTGCCATACAAGTTTATCAGAGCTAAGTCAAGCCATGGTCAGCACTGGGGCCTACATCTCATCTGTCCTGGTCATCTTTCTGTGATGAGGCACACATGCTGTGCTGAACCCCAAGCAGTTATGTGTGCAAAATAAAGTATACTGTCTTTGGCACAAAGGTGCCTTAATAAATGCATTGCTCCACAACCTGTCCCCTGATGGGATTCCCAGTAAGCAGTAGAAGAAACCACCTAAGAGGTAACATAAAAAAGCATAATCCAGAAATGAGCCTGTAGAAATTATTTCTTTTGATTAGTGCTGCAGAGGCAGTAACTATTAAGAGTATTCAAGTTTGGAATCGAACAGATTTTTGTTCAAACTCTGGCTTTAGCACCAACTGTTTAAGCCATCTTATAGTAGTATTTTGATCTCTTTGGTCTTCTCTTTCCTTGCCCATTAAATGGAAGTAATAGTATTGATGGGGCTATCATAGTTGTAAGAATCAATACTCTCCTACTTAGCTGTGTAACTCTGAGGAAGTCACAAAAACTTTCTGTGCCTCAGTTGCCTCATCTACCAAAGAGGTATAAGAAGAGCACTTACCTCACAGGATTATTGTGACATTTAAATGACATAATATGCATACAGTGCTTAAAATGTGCCTAGCACAGAGTATAGACATTCAGAATATATTTGCAATTATTAGGTATTATAATATGAATATCTTATGTTCCTTTCATAGGACCATGAACAATGATATGACTATTATGAATCAAGAACCAAGCTCTGGCCCAGGGCTGCTGTTCAGTTGAAATGAAAAAAGACTAGGAAACTAATCACTGCAGGAAACTTTTTAAATTTAATGATGATAGTTTGAGTTGTACCAACCAAATGCCTGGGGTTCTATTGCTAACAAAGTGAAAGTGTAGCAAAATCATTGTAAAAAGAATCAGGGTCATTTGATTCCTGGTGCCTGCCATGTTAAAAAAAAAAAAAAAGAGAGAGAGAAAATCAGTATCTTGGAGTTCTTGCCTCTCCCAGGGTGGCCTTATGTAAGTAACCACAGTGTGCTCCATTTGATAGAGGATTGGATTACTGATTTTTGAGTTCTGTATGGCTCTGAAATTTACTGAATTTACAACACAAAGAAGCCTGTATCTCTTATTTTCCATACATTTTAAGAAACAATTTTTAAAACCATAGTTTTATGTAGAGATTAGCTTAGATCCTTGCTAATTAAATATTTATGTGCATAAAAACTTGGTAGATAGGAAAAATAAATCTATTTGTTACTGTACTGTTAACTCCATTTCTGTCATGAAAAGGTATTCATGAAATTCACATTTTGGTCTTTTCTATTTTAAATAATTTCTTTTCTTTATGCTCTCTTTTCTCTTTCTGAACTTCCTTTCTCCTTTTTCCTTCATGCTACCCAGAACAGATACTCTAATATTCAGACAAAAAAGCTATATTGCTTGATGAAGGTGGAAAAGAGAAAGAGAAAAAGTAGGAATACTGACATACCTCTCTGTGATAATAGAAAAGTTTGAAACATTATTCGAGTTGTTTCCTGAAAAGGGTGTCCAGGTCAAGTATTATTAACTTTCTGCTTTTCTCTGTGAAATTACAATTCAATCAGCCTCTGGGAGAAGGACTCTGCTTACCGGTTTTGTTTATGTCATTGAACCTTTTTCCAAAACTATACAAAGTCCCTGAAAATCTAAATGGGACCAAGATACATTACGTATTTTAAAGCCCAGTATTACAATTATGCTAATGTAATTAGGCTTCATGAATATACTATGCAAATCAATTTGTCAAAACCTGTACTAAATAAAATTGTCCTTAAAGATAGAACAGATTACTTCTGAAATTCTTACAAGGATCACTCTTCTCCAAATTCCTAAGTAGAATATCACTCTGTGAAATGATTTAAAAAAATGCTTTAAGAACACAATCACCAATATTTAGATAATTTACACATTTCTCCTTGGAAGTGACATGTTTTGATGTAAAGAGAAGAAAAATTATATCTCTTTGTAATGGAAAGGTTTAAAGTATCAATATCTGGAAAGTGTTTAGAAATTATAACTGAAATATAAACAGCCTTTTCTCTAATTGGAACATAATACCCTGCATTTTATGAAAAGCTGCTTAAGCAGAGATATTCTATGTGATGTTAATTTTTACCCATAGAGATAGTTAACAAAAAAGTTGGTTGAGCCTTCAGTTTTCTGAAATTCATGGGTGGGTACTCTATGAAGGTTATGAGAAGTCATTGAAAAGGCTCAACGAGGAAGAGAGTGATGACAACCCAGGTCCTGTGTTCTCTATCTTAGGTCCTTTTGCCACTAGTGCTAACCCAGCTCTTATGTCTGCGGGTTCACTGTAAGCCCTCATTTTCAGGTAACCTATTTGACCCTCCAGTGTCTGAATGTTCAGAACCTACCCCAGAACAGAATCATGGAAGAAATGAATACAAGCAGAAAGGAGACACATTTTTTTCATTTGTGACTTTTTAAATGTTATGATTATAAAATTACCATTTGTTCATTTCAGAAAAGTGAGAAGCAGAGAAAAGTGAAACAAGGGTAAAAATTCTGTTACCTCACCACCAAGAGACAACCTTTGATAACAGTTTGGCATTCTGTCCAAAACTTTCTGTTCCTTTTTTTCAATATAATGCATGTATTTCTGCTATAAAACTGTATATTTGGATTTTTTAATTGAAAATAATTGTCTATGAATTTCCCTGTGTTATTCAACATTTTTTTTTTATTTTTATTCTTTTTGGGTGCATGGTCCAGGAATCAAACCTGGGTCTCCCACATGGAAGGAGAGCATTCTATCACTGAGCCATTCAACATTATTTTTTAACATCACCTTATGGGTGTAACTTGGTTTATGTAAATGGCTCCCACCAATGTTGGATGTTCAAAATTCTAATATTGTGCAACTTAATAGAAATCTGTATTTGCTGTGAAAAATACTTTGTATTTTGAGGAAGTTATTTAACCTCATACCAGCTGGCAGAGAGTACGAAACTGGTACTGACCTACTGCTCTTAGTTCAATTTTATAAGTGGCAAAGTCTAAAGAAAGCTAATGAGAAATCAATCTTCTGTCACATTTTAAAAATTATTCTTCTGTTTATTGAAATGAAATGTTCTTTGAAATTACTTCATCCAAAAAAATTGGAAAGCACAAGTAAGTATTTGTACTTACCACAAGTAAGTACAAATGCTTAAAAAAATTATGGATTTCACTTTGAGAAACACATAACTCACTATTGATAGTATTATCTGCTCAACCTGAATCATGATTGATGGCGGGGTGGCAGGTATTTGAATCAGTTTCTATACATTTGCTTAATTAAATAGATAGGTGTGCTGGTACAGAGCTTATATTGATTCAGTTCTTACAAATGAAAATTAGGTTACATACTTTGACATTTCTCCTCTAGTTTTCAGCTTTGCAATAAGATTATTTTTAGGGTCAAACACACATTGATTCAGGGTCTGCACCAATTAACGACTACTGGTGACCTTTGTGTGAGAAGATACACTCCAATGCCAATTCTCTGGTGATGTTTCTATTTTAGCCACAAATTCCCAGAGATCTCTCTTCAATAATTTATATTAAATATTCACTTTAATTAATTCCAGGATATTTGTAGTTGATAATCATATAAGAGTTTCCTTTCCAAGGGGGCTAAAGTCTAATATTAGGAACATTAAATTCTACTAGTGTTTTTGCCAGCATTAGTCAGCAGAGAAGGATAAGGGAGAAATTATCGGGATTTTGTATTTCTGTGAGATCAGCAGCCATGACTTTTCTTCTGTCCTACTGCTTTTATTTTTCTGATTTCAATTTTTTCTTTATTATAGGAGTTGTGGGTTTACAGAACAGTCATGCATAAAATACAGGATTTCTATATACCACTCTATTATTAACACCTTACATTGGTGTGAAGCATTTGTAGCAAATTATAATTCATTTTTATAATCATACTATTACCTATAATCCGTGATTTAATTTAGAGTTCACTGTTTATGAAGTATATTTCCATGGATTTTAATTTTTATTGTTACCATGCATGTAATCTAATATTTCCCTTTTAATCACATTCGTATATATATTTCAATGCTGTTAATTGTGTTCACAGTGTTGTGCTCCCATCAAGACCATCCATTACCAAAACATTTTCATCATTCTATAAAGGGACCCTATACTTCCCATCCCCTATCTCCACCCCGTCCCCATGTAACTTTTATTTTAGATTCTGACTCTGTTAGTTTGCATATTCTAATTATTTTAAATCCATGAGCTCATACCAAATTTGTCCTATTCTGTCTGGCTTATTTCACTCAATATGATATCTTCAGGGTTCATCTATGTTGTCACATGTATCAGGACTTCATTCCTTTTAGGACTGTATAATATTCCATTGTATATTTATATATACTGATTTTATTTATCCATTCATTGGTTGATGGACACTTGAGTTACTTCCATCTTTCTGTAATTTTGAATAATACCGCTATAACATGGGTGGACAAACATCTGTTCCATTCTGCTTTTCAATTTATTTCTGAGTATCTGACAAACTGTCCACCACAGTACCTGTACCATTTTACATCATCAACAGTAATGAGTGAGGGTTACACTTTCTCCACATCCTTTTTAACACTTATTATTTTCTTTCTTTTTTTTCTTAGCAGCAATCATTATAATGGGCATGAAATTATACCTCATTGTGGTTTTGATTTACATTTCCCTGACAACTAAGGATGTTGGGCATCTTTTCATGTGCTTTCTGGCCATTTGTATATCTTCTTTGGAGAGATGTCTGTTCAAGTCTTTTGCCCATTTTTAAATTTGGTTCTTTGTCTTTTTTTTCAGTAAGCTGAAAGATTTCTTCATATATTCTGGATATTAAACTTTATAGGATATGTGGTTTCCAATATTTTCTCCCATTGTGTGGGTTGTCATTTTTTTTTCATGATAGAGTTTTGAGCACAAAAGTTTTTAATTGTGATGAGATCCCATTTATCTATTTTTTTTGTCTTTTGTTGTGCCTTCTGTGACATGTCTAAGAAATCATTAACACAAGGTCCTGAAAATGCTTCCATACATTTTTTACTAGGTGTTTGATAATTCTGGCTCTTTTATTTATGTCTTTGAAACATATCAAGTTCATTTTTGTATAAGGTGTGAGGTAGGGGTTCCCCTTCTCTTTTTTGTAGATGGAGATCTAGTTTGTCCAGCACCATTTGTTGAAGAGACTATTCTTTGTTATTCTTTGCCAGTGAGTGATCTTTCCCTCTTGTCAAAATTCAATTGGCCATAAATACAAGAGTTGATTTCTGAGCTCTGAATTTGATTGCATTGGTCTGTGTTTCTGTCTTTGTGCCAGTACAATGCTGTTTTGATTACTATGGCATTGTAATAAGGAGATGTGAATTCTACAGCTTCATCCTTCTTTTTCAAGTTGACCTTAACTATTTGGGGCCCCTTATGCTTCCATATAAATTTGATGATTTCTGTTTTTTCAAAGAAGGTTAATAGGATTTAGATTGGGATTGTATTCAATTTATAATGACTTTGGATAGGATTGACATCTTAATGATATTCAGTCTTCCAATTAATGACCAAAGAATGTTGTTCCATTTATTTACATCTTCTTTGATTTCCTTTAGTTGTGTATTGTAGTTGTCTATGCATAGGTAATTATTCCAAGATAATTGATTTTTTTTGGTTGCTATTGTGAATGGAATATTTTTTCTTGATTTCTTCTTTTGATTGTTCATTTCTTGTGTGTATAAACACTGTTGATTTTTGGGTATTGATCTTTACCCCCTCACTTTGCTGAATTATTTTATTAGTTCTATGAACTCTGTTGTAGGTTATTCAGGATTTTCTTTACATAGGATCATGTCATCTGCAAATAGGGGAAACTTTACTTTTTGCTTTCCAATTTGGTTGCCTTTTATTTCATTTTCTTGCTTAATTGCTTTGTCAAGAACTTCCAGTATAAGGTTGAATAGCAGTGGTGACAGTGGGCATCCTTGTCTTGTTTTTGGTATTTGATTGAAAGCTTTCGGGTTTTTTACCATTTAGTAAGATATTAGCTGTAAGCTTTTCATACAAACCCTTTGGAATGTTAAGGAAGTTTATTTCTATTCCTAGTGTTCTAAGTGTCTTTATCATGAAAACTTGTTGGATTGTGTGAAATGCCTTTTCTGTATGAATTGAGATGATTGTGTTTTTTCCCCCTCCATTCTGCTAATAGTATGTATTACATTAATTAATTTTCTTGTATTGAACCAACCTTGCATGACAGGGATAAATTCCACTTGATCTTGGTATATAAGTTTTTTACATGTTGCTAGATTCAGTTTGCTACTGTTTTGCAGAGGGCTTTTGCATCTATATTCATAAGAGGTATTGATCTGTAGTTTTATTTTTTTGTGATATATTTATCTGGCTTTGGCCTGAGGGTGATGTAGGTTGTTTTAGTTTGCTAGTTTCTGGAATGCAATATGCCAGAAATGGAATGGCTTTTAAAAAGGGGAATTTAATAAGTTGCTAGTTTACAGTTCTAAGGCTGAGAAAATGTCCCAATTAAAACAAGTCTATAGAAATGTCCAATCTAAGGCATCCATCCAGGGAAAGATACCTTGGTTCAAGAAGGCCAATGAAGTTCAGGGTTTCTCTCTTAAGTGAGAAGGCACATGGTGAACACAGTCAGGGCTTCTCTCTAAGCTGGAAGGGCAGGTGGTGAACACAGCATCATCTGCTAGCTTTCTCTCCTGGCAGCTGGTTTCATGAAGCCGCCTGGGAAGCATTTTCCTTCTTTATCTACATAGGTCACTGGCTCATGGACTCTCTGCTTTGTGGTACTGCAGCATTCTCTGCTCTCTCTGAATCTCTTCCATTCTCAAAATGTTTCCTCTTTTATAGGACTCTAGAAACTTATCAAGACCCACCCAAATGGGTGGAGACATGTCATCACCTAATCCAGTTTAACAGCCATTCTCGATTAAATCACATCTCCAGGGAGATGATCTGATTACAGTTTCAAACATACAGTATTGAATAGGGATTATTCTGCCTTTATGAAATGGGATTTTGATTAAAATATGGCTTTTCTAGGTGAAATACATTCTTTCAAACCAGCACATAGGCCTTATGGAATAATTAATGCTCCTTCCTGTATTAGTTTGTTAAGCTGCTGTAATACAATATGCCAGAAATGGAGTGGCTTTTTAAAAGGGAATGTAATAAGTTACAAGTTTACAGTTGCAAGGAAGTGAAAGTGTCCAAGTTAAGGCACCAAGAAGAGGCTACCTTCACCCAAGAAAGGCTGGTGGTTTTTCTGAACACCTCTGTCAGCTGGGAAGGCATGTGGCTGGCATCTGCTGGCCCCCTGCTCCTGGGTTCCATTGCTTTCAGCCTCTGTTCCTGTGGGGGTTCGTCACTTTGCTTCTCCAGGGCTGGCTTTTATCTCTTGGCTTCCTTTGGCTCTCCCCAGGTTCTGGCTTGCTTAACATCTCTTGAGAAGCTGAATGGCGAGGTCTGATGGCTCCAAGCTTCTCCAAAACTCCATGTATCTGTTCTCCAAGTATCAGCATCTGTCAGCTCTGCTCTGAGTTTTCTCCAAAATGTTTTCCACTTTTAAAGGACTCTAACAAGTGAATCAAGACCCATCTGGAATAGATGGAGTAACATCTCTGTCTAATCAAAAGGTCATAGCCACAATTGGGCATGCCACATATCTGTGGAGGTAATCTAATAAAAAAATTCCACCTACAGTATTGAATCAATATTAAAAGAAATGGCTGCCCACATAAGATACAATCCAGACTAAATATGCTTTTCTGGGATACATAATAGCTTCAAACCAGCACACCTCTTCTTCAATTTTTTGGAAGACTTTGAGCAGAATTGGATTGAGTTGTCTTGGAATATTTGATAGAATTCATCTGCAATGTCATTTGGTCCTGGGCTTTTCTTTGTTGGGAAGTTTCTGATTACTGATTCAATCTATTTACTAGTAATTGATTTGTTGAGCTTTATTTTCTCTTGAGTCGATGTAGGTAATTTATGTTTCCAAGAATTTGTCCATTTCATCTAGATTATATAATTTATTGATATACAATTGTTCATAGTATCCTCTGATAGTCCTTTTTATTTCAGCATGGTCAATAGTAATATCCTCTTTTCATTCTGATTTTCATTCACTGTATCCTCCCTCTTTTTTTCATTGTTAGTCTAGCTAAAGGTTTGTCAACTATATTCATCATCTTTTTAAAGAACCAACTTTTGGTTTTGTTGATTCTCTCTATTGTTTTTCTGTTTTTTTATTTAATTTATCTCTGCTGCAATATTTGTTATTTCCTTCCTTCTGCTTGCTTTGGGTTTAGTTTTCTCTCTCTCTCTCTCTCTCTCTCTCTCTCTCTCTCTCTCTCTCTTTTTTCAGTTCTTGCAGTTTTATTGCTAGGTCTCTGATTATGAAATCTTTCGTCCTTTTAAATGTGAGCACTAAGAGCTACAAATTTCTTTCTCAGTACTGCCTTTGCTACATCCCATAAGGTTTGTAGGTTGTATTTTCATTTTTATTCACCTCAAGATATTTCCTAATTTTGCCTCTAGTTTCCTCTTTTTTATTCATTCATTGTTTAATTTCTACATATTTGTGAATTTTCCATTTCTTCCTCTATTTTTGATTTCTAGCTTCATTCCATTTTGATTGGAGATAAATATTGCATGATTTCAATATTTTTTAATTTATTGAGACTTGTTTTGTGACCTAACATATGATCTATCCTAGAGAATCATCCATCTGCACTAGAGAAGACTGTGTATTCTATTTTTGTGGGTGAAGTATTCAATTTATATATGTTAGTTCTAATTGGTTAGAGTATCATTCAAGTCTTATGTTTCCTTACTGATATTCTGACTAGATGTTCTATCCATTATTGAAAGTGATATGTTAAAATCTCCTACTATTAATGTAGAACCATCAATTTCTCCCTTCAAATCTGTCAATATTTGCTTCCCATATTTTAGGGCTCTGTTATTTGATACATATGTATTTATAATCATTACATCTTGTTGGATATCACCATTTATCAGTATATAATGTTTGACTTTACCCCTTTTAACTGTTTTTGACTGAAAGTTTATTTCACCTGACAATATACCTACCCCAGCTCTCGTTTGGTTACTACTTGCATGGTATATATTTTTCCCATTCTTTCACTTTCAGCCACTTGTATCTTTGAATTTAGGATGAGTTTTTTGCAGAAAGCATATATATGGGCCATGATCTTTTATCAATTCTGCCAATCTCTGCTATTTGATTGGAAATTTTAATCCATTATTTAAAGTAATTACTGATAATATAGGACATTCTTTTGCCATATTGCTGTTTAGTCTTTCTATTTCTTATATCACTTTTGTCCTTCAGTTCTTGCATTAAAACCTACTTTTTTATTTGTTTGCATTTTTTTGCATGTTGTACCATATTGAGTAATTTCTTTTTTTCTATCTTGATATAGTTTTCATCTATTTTCCTTTTTGTTAGCATGGGATTATATTTTAATATGCAAAATATTTAACAATCATATAGGTTTGATACCAACTTAATTTCAGTAGCATAGACATACAGTTTTTCTATAACTTTCCATTCCCCAACCTTTATTTTTTCTAATTGTTAGCACTTATATCTTTGTACTTGTATGTCCAAAACCATAGATTTATCATTACTTTTATGCATTTGTGTTTTAATACCTTTAGGAAGTAAGAAATAGGAAGTAAGAAAAAAACATACACTATACTAATATTGGCATCTGCAATTACCTAAACGTTCAACTTCACTGCAAGTCTTTGTTTCTTTATGCTGTTTTTTATTTGTTTTGCTTTTTGGCATGGACAGGCTCTAAAAATCAAACCCAAATCAGGTCTCCAGCATGGCAGGTGAGAACTCTGCCACTGAGCCACCATTGCCCTCCCCTTTATGCTGTTTTGATATGCTGTCTAGTATCCTTTCCTTTCAGTCCACCAAGGTCCCTTTCACATTGCTCGTAAGGCAGATCTAGTAGTGATGATCTCCCTCAGCTTTTGTTCATCTAGTAATGCCTTAATTTGTCCCTCCATTTTTAAAGAAATTCTCACCAGATATAAAATTACTGCTTAGCCAGTTGTATAATGCTTAAAGTTCAGGTCTTTAAGTATTTCAACCCAGTACCATCTCGCCTGTATGGTTTCTGATGAGAAATCAGTCTTCAATCTAATTGGGACTCTCATAAATAATGCATTGCTTTTCTCTTGGAGCTTTCAGAACCCTCTCCTTGTCCTTTGCATTCATATTTGTGAACAGTATATGAAGGGGCATATTTTTTTCTTCGTGTTTATCCTATTTAGTGTTTTCTAGGCTTCTTGGATGTGCATATTCACATCTTCTGCTAAATTTGGGAAGTTTCCTGTCGTTATTTCTTTTAATATTCCTTTTGCCCCTTTCTCTCTTCTCCATTGAGAACTCCCATAATACATATAATGGTATGCTTGATGGTGTCCCAGAGGTGTCTTAGGCTGTTTTCATTTTTTGTAATTCTTTTTTATTTCTGCTCATCAGCCTGACTCATTTCAAGTGTCTTGTCTCTAAGTTCACTAATTCTTTCTTATGGCAGCTCCAATATACTCCTGAAACCCTCCTGGGCATTTCTCATTTCAGTTATTTTAGTTTTCAACTCCAGGAGTTCTGTTTGATTTCTTTTAAAAGTTTCTCCTTACTAAGTAAGTAATAAGATTCTCACATTACTTATTCTATTTTTTCATGACGCCCTTTAATTCGTTCTCTGAATTTTCCTTCATCATCTTGTGCATTTTTATGCCTTTTTTTAAAGGCTCTTTTTTTGGCATGTACATATTCTGGTCTTTGTTGATGTTTTCTGGATTTTTATCCTCTTCCTGTGGATGGGCCATCATTTACTGTTTGTCTTGTATTCTTTTGTTGCACCCTTTACATTTTAATATTTTAAAATGTTAACTCTGGGATTTATTCCTTGAGATGTCTGTTTCTTTATTTTGTAACCAGCTGGTGATAAGACAGAAATTTTCTGGAGCTTCAGCCCTCCTATCTAGAAGGTCTGCCTAAGGTGAATACAGTGTGCATGTTTTCCCATGTTTTCCTGGGCCTCTGTCTTGTCCTGGGCTTCTGTTTGTTAGTTGTCTTGTATTTCCCTGTTTATAGGAGTTTGGTTGCCCCATCTGTTTCCCAGGAGACAGACCTCCCTTTCCCAGATGTTTGAGGCCAATAAGTCTTTGCCCTAGACTTACTACCTCTATAGTTTCTTGTACTCCTTATGCTGTTCAAAGCTGCTTTTTCCAGGAACTAAAATTCTTGGAGGTGGGACCTGTCTGAGAGGACTTTCCCAAATGAGAATTTCCCAGCTGAAACAGACCCACAACGGGGTGCAGATGGTCTCCACAGTTCCCTGAGGAGAGAGTCAGAAAGGACACCAAGAGCTTTTTCCATGAATCCCCAAACTTGAGCTTTCTTGGTGTTCCAGAAAATGCATGCCTTCAACCAACTGCCCACTGCAGCCCCATGGAAGTACGGAGTCCTTAGGTCTCTACCACCACTGCCCTTTTCTGGGGAGCTCTGAAATAACAAAGGCTGCCGCCATTGTCCAAGGGAGTTGAAACGATGGATGCCACTGCCTTTATTCTGTGCAGGTAGCAACTATTTCTACCCTCAAGCTGGGCTACTAGAGATCCAAAATCGCTAATCAAAAGCCATAATTAATGATTAGCTGTGTCTACCTCTGGTCTTGGGGAAGAGGATTTTTATGTCTCTTTCTGTCATCAGTGAACTAACCAGTGGCTGATCCCACTGTGGCCTGTTGCAAGAGTGGGTGGTGGGTGCCTGTATCCACTGTGCAAAGAGAGCAATTTACTGTTCTTCTTCACTGTAATTCATCGACCTCTTCCTCCCACTCTTCCTGAAAGCTGTACAGTGTTCTTCTGGCTCCTAGAGTTTCAAAGTATTTGCTTCAGACAATTCCTTCCACCAGAAGAACTGAGTGGAAGGACGGAGTCTTGAAGTTCCCGACTCTGCTGTCTTCCCACAATCTCCCTCCTCAGCTACTCCTTATGCATCGAACTACTTGCTATCCATTCCTCCTGAGTTATATCTCTGAAACCTAAAATCTTAAAAACCAGCTACCCCAAGTAAAAAAAAAAAAAAAAAGATATCATCAGGCATCTAAACCAGTTCTCGATCATTTTTTCTCTATTTCATTTGGTAGCCTCACCATCACGCCAACTCAGGCCAGAAAGCTGAGGTCCCCCTCACCTACTCTCTCTACTTAACCAGCTGGAAAAGTCTGTCATTTCCATTCCGTACATATCCCACAAGTATGCCTTCTCCTCTGATTGCCCTATTTCAGACTATCTCAACACACGCTTGCCCTTATTTAATGGGTGCTTAATTATTTTCTGTATCTGTAGACTTTTTCACTTTAACTCAGTACCTCCACAATAACCCCCTAAAAAGCACATCTCATTTCTTGTTAAAATCTTATGATCATGCCTATTACATATCCCTTATTCCTCAAAATGTGATCTCCCAACCACCTATTTCATAATCCTCTAGGGTTATCTAAATTTCAGATTGTATTACCAGAATCAGAATAGAGGGGGTGGAGTCCAGGGATCTGCAGATAAATACACATACCAGGCAACGTTTAGCACTTACAGATTATGAACCACTCATCCACCTTTAGGATAAAATTGAAGTTCTTTCTCATCGCTGGTTTCTGTCTGCCTCTCTACGCCTTTTCTGCATCATGCTGTCTGTCCTAAGAAGAATAAACTGCTTTTAATTCCCCCACAATTTGGTGGCTTACACCTGCTTGTCTTTGTTCATAGATCTTCCTCAGTAAATTGTACTTTCCTGGCTTTTTTGCCCAACGAATTGTAGCACATAAGGAATAGTGATTTCCTCTAACGTTGGCATTCACAGTGCCATTCTCAGGTCAGCGTCTTCCACCTCACCTGGGATCTTGCTAAAATGCACACTCTCAGGCCCCACTCCGCACACATAGATTTAGAATCTCATTTTTCACAAGTTTCTCAGATAAGCTGTATGTTCAATTCAGTTTGAAAAACCCTGCCTTGAGAAAACTTACCAGGTCTCTCTTGTTGGATGGTGCACTTTTTGCAAAGCAAATCTCCCTCTTCTACTAGTCTATGAGCTTCTGGAGGGCAAGAAATGTTTTTCATTATCTATATTTTCAGACCCTGGTATTGTCCCAGGCATATGGAGTAGCTCAACAAATGTTTGTTTATTTAAACTAAACTGACCTGTAGGTCAGCCTGGAACTTAGAAGTTGGATCACTGATGAAATGTCCTTTTCCACAGATTGGTAGCATTTTCATCTTTGGATTATTTTGCTTTTGGCTGAGCTGATGCAGTTTTTGCCTCCTCTTTCTAAATTCACAGATGGTCTAGAGTGTTTGTGCTCAGAGAATGGATTGCTGCCCAATGTGAATTGTTGTGGGCCAGGCAGCTGGGCTTCCCTGTTGGTTACCAGCCAGGTTCTGCTAATTGAAGCTTCGTCAGGGATTGCATCCGTGATTTTCCTTCCTAGAGGAGCTTCATTTGAATTTGGATGTGTTAGTGTGGGGGTGGGGGCTGCTTAGGTAGTAGGAGGCTGTCCTGTGCCACACATGTCTAGACTGAAGTTGTTTATGCTATTTTCAATTCAAAACTCATAAGTATATTTCTATGCCTTGACTCAACAAAACATTTCTGATCATTCCTCATCTTCTCCATCATATACCATTAGTCCACAAACTGCAACAAAGGTAGAATGTGTCTATTATTGCTCTGCATTATAGTCCCAAACTTCTAACACAATGTCCAGAATAAATATGGAACGAATGAATAAAGGAATGACATATAACAAAGTATTAAAGTGGGGTGCACTTTCTCCTAAATACTCTTTCATATTTATTCATTTATTTACAATAAACAAACATAATTTTTTGAGGTATATTCTGCTTGGAAAAGTTTGATTTCCATCCTTTAACACCAAAAATTCTCCTTAATAAAAAAAAAATGATTTCCTTAATTTAAATTCCCTTAAAGTATTAATTACTTCAATTGCTAAATCAGGTTGTTAGAAGCCTCAAAGAAGGACCAGAGTATGCAGATGCCATAAACTGCAGCTCTATGGATTGGATTTGGCTCGCAAATACTTTTTTTTTTTAATCACTCATACTGTTTTGAAACTGAACATTTGAATGCTTTGGATGGGGAATGTGCAGTCCAGTTTACCACAGGACCTGACATTCCAGATTGCCTTGCATGCAGCCTGCTTCATGGATTTGTGGTATCTTTTTGGACTCTGAAAATATTTAAGTTTGCAACTCAACCTGCAGAGAAAAACACATGGGCTTTGAAGTCAAGCCACCTGTGCTCCAATACTAGCTCTGGCACTTATCAGCCCTAAAGTTTCAGGTAAATCACTGATAAATAAAGCAGACATATGATCAGTACCTACTTATCTGATAAGTAGATATTAAGGTTGTAAGGGATTAATAGATTTTATTGATCAGCCACATGCAATATCTTGGAATTCCGCCCAAAAGTTCTTGGGTTCCTTCTATTCCTTTTCTTTTGAAGAGAGTGGATATATCTGTATGAAATGTTCTTGCTACCTTTTATAAAGACTTTCTAGAGCCTCAGCACCAAAATACATCAACCCTGTGCCCATCTTACCAACTCACACTGTCTACTTCTTCTTACTACATATATAAGTCTACATCCATTTCTTCTGCCATTTTGTAAGTAACTTGAGGGCCCCGTCCATGCCTTGCTCATCTGTCTCCCCTACAGCACCCAAAATGATTAGCACAAAAATATATAAAACCTGTATAAAGATTTGAATAGCAAGTTGGTTAAAAACAGGAAGCCTAGGAGTCTGGAGTTTTATGCTGGCTCCATCACTTTTTAGCTAAGTGATGTTGCCTATATTAATCTCTCTAAGCCAATTTTTCCTATCTGTGGAATTGAGAAGTGGAGAAAGTAATTAGTAAAGTAACCTCTTTCCTAAAGATGTTGTTAACATTAAGTTAAATTACATATGTTTATGTAAAGGACCTAGCACTTAGTAAAGTTCAGTATTTTATATATTCATACTTATGTTTACTTTTATATTCATATTCTCTTATTCCTATTTTTTCTATGACTACTAGCTGCCAAATAAGCCACAAATGAGAAACTAGGTTTTGCTAATTCTCTCTAAGCATTCAATTTTGGTAGAAATCATAACTAATGCTAGAAAAAAAAAATAGCTGTTGAAGGCGAAAGCTTTAACTCAAAAACTATAATTTTTTTTTTTTTTTTTCGATGGGAAGTTTAAGATGCAGGAGGTAACTTAACCATCAGGGTATTTTGGCTGCAGTTCACGACAAATAAACCTGTTATGGATAATTTATGTTGAAGCTGTTCATGTTGTGTGGAAGGGGGTTCAATTTGCAAAGCACATACTTCTTTATTGCCAGATGATTCATTGAAAAATCACAATTTGCGATGATCTGCCTAGTGGAAGAGTTGTTGGTCATAAAAACATCATAGAAGAAAATTCAATGATGAATATTATTTATGCCAAAGACATACATTTGTATTAGCTACACATATCTCAATGTGTTTGCATTAAAATTATGACAACACTGACAATTCAGATGAGACCCAAGGAAGGGTGAATGTCAGCATTTCTGTTAAGCTGTGCAAGATAATAGCTTTTGACACAAAAATGAGTTCAGCAACCCATACACTAAAGAATACCTTTCTTAATAACAAAGTCGTATTTTCTTAGACCCTCCTAGTAGCAAAGGAAATAAAAGAGAGAGAGGTAAAGGAAAGACAAAGTAAAGAATGGCCTCCTCTACCAGATATTCCCAATTTTCTGAATTATTTCCCTGAAGTTCCATATGCATAAGAAAGCGAAAGAACTCATTCAGGCCCTGCGGTGCCATTGAGTGTCCAAAAGTAGCAAATTAAAAGGGATGATGATACTTGCTACTAATAGAGTTGGCTTTGTAATTAGATGGCATATTTGGAATGCAAGCTGTAAAAGGAAATTTTTCTTTTTTTTTTTTACTTTATTAAAAGATATTTTATTTTGATTTGCAGAATTTCCTAATTGTTAACTTCAGTTTTTACTAATGGTTTTTAACTTCACACGCATGTCACAAAAATCAAATCATCATAACAAGTCCTAATATACTCAAGTGGATACAAGTATGACTTGGTGGTTTTGTGAGAGACAAATAAATCTCAATTACTCCATATTACATATATCTTTATTAGCCTGGCATTTTTCTAATCTGTTTCACTTTGTTTCCTATATATGCAATCTGAAATTCCACCAATATAGGAAACATCCCAGCTTAATAGTGGGTTAATTCTATATGTGTAGGTTATGTAACAATTGATTTGTATTAATTTGTGAGACATCTGATTAACTCTATAAATATGTAATTCCAAAACAAAAATATAAATCATAGAAAATACGCTATTCAAAATATTTAAAAATTTTTCTTACTGAAGTGGTAGTTTAAAGCTTGCTGACATTATCTCTATTTAATCATCAAAATAATTCTGCACAATGAACCTAATTTTTATATGTTTGTTACAAAAGTATACTTTGTAAAAAAGAAAAATACAGAAAAATATAATTTGAAGTTCCCTCTTTTTTTCTGCTCTCAGATTTGCCAGATGTAATTAGCAGTAACATTTTGGTGTATATATTTCCAGTTATTTTGGTTAATGCATGCATATGTGTTCTGTAACATGCTTTTTTAAAACTTAGCAGTATATCATGGAATATGCTGTAATATACATATACATTAAATATTTGTAGTTTTTTGTTTTGTTTTTTTATTTTTTTACATGGGCAGGCCCTGGGAATAGAACCTGGGTCTCCAGCATGGCAGGTGAGAACTCTGCCACTGAGCCACCATTGCCCTCCCAAATATCTGCAGTTTTATTACAGTTTTATATATGCAAAATGGATGCTTTGAAAAAGTAAATGAATTTCCCAGTGTTAGCTAGCCAGTGAGTAGTCTATCTGAGCTTGTATTGGTCTGATTCCAGTCATCATGACTGTAACCACCATACATAATGTTTCTCTGAATATATCGTAAACATTTAATTCCAGGAATTCTGAAGACTAGAAGATTATTGTCAAAAAATTTTACAAATTATTTCATTTTTCTTCTCTTAAATTCAAGTTATTCATGACTCAAAATATGTAAGTTCAGTGTAAATTATTTATAATACTCTAATAAACCTAGTGAGGAATGGCACTGCTCTACTCAAATTTAAATGAAATATCTTTATCCATTTTAAGAACTGCCACACTTTTAGAAAATGTGTTTTCCAAATACCTGTTTTATAATCAAAAGTGATGATGTTTAAGGCAATTAGACCTTTCTATTTGGTGAAACATTTCTAGTCTTTTCTTCATGCTTTGTCTGAACTGAATAAAGAAGGAATGAAAGAGAAGCCTTGAAAGGATTTTCATGTGAGCTAATGGAATATTCGTTCTTTTATGAATCGATTGATCCTACAATATTCATTGAGCACTTCTTTTATTCAGGCCTTGAGCAAGGTCAAGGTAATTCAGCTGAAAACAATGGGGACAGTCCTAGGCCCACATTTTGTTGGACAATTATATTAATGGGAAGAGCTGAAAACTATACTTCTGGAACCGAGAAGTTAGAATTTAGGAGAAGATTCTGATTACTGAGTCATTATATAGATATTCCTTTTTACTTTCTAATATATTAGAATAGACAGAGGGAAAAATCTAAAATTGCTAAACTATAATCTAGTTGCCTTGATCTTTGATAATAGCCTTTGTCTTGGACCTTGTGCTTGTAAAAACCTTATGATTAACACTCATTTGTAGCCGTTTATCAAGTCTCAACTTTAGCGCCTTTATGATCACTAAACTCAGCCCCTGATGTTTATTAATGTAGGGCCTTGAGTCAGCTCAACCAACCCATACTCAATTCCAAGGCTATCTTGATAAATGGAGCTGGATCCAACCAAATTGGTCTGCCTGACATGAGCGGTAGCAACTGCTCTTCATTATAGTACTAAGAAGCACACCCATTATTAAGGCCACCATTTTTCTTGCATGTGTTCTCTGACTAAGCATGTCATCAACATGTGGATGCTCAATACCTAGATCATCGAAGATGACTTTGTCATCTCGAGCCACTGTTGCTCACTATCCTAAAACCTGCCCATCTTTTGGTACTATATTACTCAGAATTAGTTCTGTTCAGGGAGACAGATTTTTAGGCTGATAAGCCATCTGATCTCCAGCTTCACACCTAGCAATAAACTCTTTCTTTCTTTGAAGCCCTGGTATCTCAGGAAGGGGTCACTTGAGTGCATGGGCCCAGAACCTAAGGCTTTTGATTGATATCAAAAGGAACTTTCAGCTCATTTTGAAGAGATTCATATAACTTACAATAACTCATGTAAATAACAAAACTCTGATAGCCATTTTTTTTTCCAATTGTGTTTTTTTGCCAAGTACTAAAAATCCTCAAGGATGCCTTTATCTTTAGTAAATAAAATAGACTGAATATCTTTTTTTTATTTGTGCTGGTGAGGTAACAAGTTAATACCAATTTTGGTTTCACTCTCCTTCTAAGAGATAGCAATTTTTTTCTGGATTATTACAAATATGAGGTCCAGGAAATCTTCATTGTTATGCTTGTCTCTTTTGATGCTGCATTTTGGAAATAATGTGATTGAGAGGAATAATCTGAGAGAAACTCATCAGAATGAGCTCAGCCTTTCCTGATTATGATTTTGAAGTTGATGTTATTTTTTTGGGTCAGATTAAGACTTGGCATTTTACTGAGCCAAATCCTCTGTTTAATTATAGAGGTGAGATAATTGCCAGGGGAGTAGTTCAGTTAATAATTATAGAAGTCCCAATTTAGCAAGAAAAACAGGGTAGAACAAAAGCTGATTTCAGCTAAACTGATTGTCAAAAATGTAGAGTTTTGAAACTCCACAAATGTACCACACTAATGCAAGGTGTTAATAATAGGGTGGTATATGGGAACCCTATATTTTATGCATGATTTTTCTGTAAACCCACAACTTCTCTAATATAAAATGAAAAAAGTGGAGTTTCAAAAATTATTTATCCCTTGGAATCAAATCAAGAGGCAAAATGTCAACTACAGTGCTACTGTAGAAATTCCTCCTTATTCAATCTCTCCTCTTTTATTAAGACTGAGTTTGATTTGCAAATCAGCTGTAAATGCAAAGTCTGTAAAGGAACAGAAATATCAATAGCAAGTATTCTTTATAATAAAAGTGGACAATATTTTATTGTTAAACAAAATGAAAAATACTTATGTTAAACCTTTTCTGAGACATCTGAAGAAAGGAAAAGGCAACAGTTCTGTAAAAAACAGAACTATTAAAGTTTTCTTTTTTTCCTATCAAATTAAACTGTCAATGATTGCAGAAGTTTTATCTGAGAAATGCACAGCCCTGGGTAATTAAGTTATATTTTATCAGTTATACCACAGGGATGGTTAATAATATCACCACTATCATGTTCAATTTGTTTTGTAAAAACTTTGTGATTCAAATTAGTTAATTCTTCCTGGAGCTGACCAAATTACTCTTCAGGGTTCATGTTTTCATTTCAATAGCCAGTATTCTTAAACTATGCAATTATTCTACTTGACCATGCATTTGTTAAGCTACATTAAACCTAAATTCTGTATCTACTTCAATGGCTGCTAAATGTATAGCTATAAAAAATAGCAAAGTTGTTTTTAAATAGGAAGATATGCATTTGTACTAAGAATATTTTTGAGAAATGTATTCTTCACTGCTTTCCCAATTGAAGATAAATGTTTTTAAAAGGAAGTTTCTGAACATTTTCTTTATTTTTAAGACTCAGTTAATCATAGCAACTTGTCCTTCATTTTCCCCAATTAGGAAAGACACTATATGGCTCTAAATTTATGTTACTGTTTTAAATATGTTCTTTAAAAGTTCAAAATTCTATAATAAAAATTATGTTACGTAACTGCCTAGAGTGCAGACAAAGAAGCATCCATAGAAAAAGATGTTAAAGCTAGAGTAAGAGAAAGAAATATTCTCAATCCTTTCCTGCATCTTTGTTAGGCGTATATGGGGATTGAGGTTAAGGAACAGATGTGGCTCTGCCAAGTGTCAATATGCTTTTATGTTGATACTTTTTAGCCCTAAAATATAAATTTCTACCTGCCTCTCCTCTCAAAATCCCCTATCAGCTTTGCATTCTCCTTTGGGTGATAGGAAAGGCTTGTAATGTGGCTTACAAAGCTCTTGGGTAAGGCACTACATGACATGCCCATGCCCACCTCTTGAGTGTCATTAATATCATGTTTCATTTCTTCAATGTGTACCATGCCTTCTTTCATTTTCAATGGTTCAGATCTTCTGACAGTTGTCTACCTCTGTGACAGGCTAAATCCTACATATTCTTCAGAAATGAGCTTTCTTCACTTCATCAGTACTTCTGTGCAACCTTTCCTGAAATCTTCACCCCTTATTCTGGTCCCTTCATACTCATGAAAAAAAAAAAAGGCAATCAAAAGCTACTGGCCAGGGATGCACAGGTAGTTCAGTGGTTAGAATGTCCACCTTTCATGTGGGAAACCTGGGTTCGATTCCCAGACCATGCACCCAGAAAAAAAAAAAAAAAAAACTACTAGCTAGGCACTCTTATTTGGAACTGTGAAAGCATTCTGTACTTCTCTAGTGCAGATACTTATTGAGATTTACAGTAGTTGTTCATTGAATGATTTACATTCCCTGTGAGCTATAAATTGCATGAGCATTGGATGCATATCTATCCAGTACGTTTTGGGTACTTTGCAGTGCCTGACATAAAATAGGTGCTCAAAAATAGGGGTTAAATGAGTGGAATGAGTCTTAGTCATACACATATAATAATTGAAGGGAATAATGCCTAGCTTAAAAGTCTACTTTGAAGAATAAAACAGATAATGGGATTTAAATGCATACCAAAGTGTCTGACCCTCAAAAATGTTACTTCTGTAACTTTTCCTTTCCTTCCTGGAAAAATTGCTCATTATATCAGAAACCTCCTTTCCAGTCCAGAAATCAGTATGCTGACTTGGTTGACATAAATCTTCAACAAATGCCTTGGCTGTACCATCTATGAAAAAGAAATGGGATGTTAAATTTTACTTGAAACAAGCTTAGATCTTTCCATCTTGCTAGCTGAAAACAGGTGATAGGACCTTCATAGAAAAAGAGAGAGGCGCTCAGACTCACTGCCTGATTACCATTTTATCAATTAGCTTAATTACATAGCAATGGATTTGGGGGAAATTCTGTTTTAAATAGTATATTTCTCTTTTTAGCCAGCTCTGAAAGCCTCATTCAAATGCATCCTACATTTTAGAGCCCTCAAAGGGAGAAAATAGTATGCTCCCAGAGGGGTCTAGCTGGAGAAGATGATAGTGATGAAATTGGTGACAGTAGAGACTTTCAGTTGTTGGCGTTCAGTTATTGACATTTGCTATCATTTAGACATAAATAGATCACTCATTCATAATAAAAAGAGTCTGTTGGACTGCTTATTTTACATTTTTAAATGAGTATAGAATAAAAATCATGTTTAATGACAAATATGAAATCAATAAAAGATCCTGCATTCTCACAAACAGGCTAGAGAACTGACAAGTTCAACTAGAGATGGTCTCAGAAAGAACCTAGGGAAATTTTTACGGTAATTGTCCCTTCATTCCACAAAATGCCTGGAAGATTCATTGAACTGCTAAGACATTCCCTAAATTTCCCCACAGCAGAAATTACAGCAAAACAACTTGTTTTGAAATAGGGCAAATATAGAGGTTGACAAAAACTCATCTTAGAGAAGAGAAATTGCATATGTATACTTGGTAGATAGATTTAATGGCAACATTATGCAAACCTTTGATTTAGACAGATATATTTTAATGGGATGGCCATGGTAGCAGAAGGATTCTCTTTATCTTTTATGAGTATGCTCCTTGATTGATGAGCATTAGGATGAAATTTTGTTTGATGGTAAAGATGTCTCTGAGTTTAAGCCACAAGCAAAATATTTCAAATTAACTTATGTGGCAGCCCCACTTTAATATTAGGACCCTCAAAATTAGTGGTGAAAACAAAACAATGATATCCTGTTATGCTTCAAACCTGCTTCTTCCCCAGTCTTCTGAATCTGAGTAAATGTCGTCATCAACGACTCAGATCCTCAAGTCAAAAATTTACCCAGTGTTTTGATTCCCCTCTTCTCTCATCTTCCATATTCAATCTGTCAGCAAGACTTATTAATTCTACTTTGGGGGAACCATCTGACATGAATCCTAAGCATGACTGAGTGTTTTTTGTTGTTGGTTTTATTTTTGCTGTTGTTGTTTTCTAAGAATGAAAGGACCTCTTTGCTCTTTGACCTGGCAATTTCTCAAGTTGTGTTTGCAGGGAAGGGATGTCTTCCTCTGAGACAAAGAGCAGGCCTGCCTATGCTTTCTACAAAACTGCTGCATTCCCTAAGGTCAGTGTTCCTCTCCTGTAGCACAGTCTACCCTATGTGCTGACATCCATTTGGGCCCCCATCGTGTCAGCTCTGTAGCATGTAGGAGCAAGAGCTGAAGCAAATATGCTGATGCTCATTCTCATTCTGGTGCAGTGAGTAAAGCCCTTTTCTTTGATCTAGGACTTAAATCAAGTCCTTTTGTCTTTGATTTAAGCTTGTAAATTGGTAAAATCAAACCCTAAACTTCCAAAAATTATTCTAAATTTATCAATTTCTCTCCATCTCCACAATAACCAGCTTCCTCTGTGTCTAAATCATTTCTTGCTAAGGTTATCTGGTATTCCTGCTTTAGAGATTCATTTCTGAGTATATTTCAAAGTGGCTGATAGTAAATGAGCAAAATATGGACAGAATTTCCTGAAATCTGTCTAGCAAGTATTTAAGGTGTTGCTACCAGAAATTAAGAGTTCAGAACCCATCTTCATTAGTTTCTTATTTTCTATAACTTTTTGCAACTGAAGATGACTAGTAAATTACTAATACAGGCATGAAAATACAGAGCCAGAACTACAGAGTGAGAAAGAGAGAGAGAGAGAAGTCACATAAGTTTGACTTTATTTTAGCATAGTCCCTGGAACAGAGAAAAAACTAAGTTTTAGGAAGAGCTCATTAGATAATCCAATTACCTTACTGATTTTTAATGCTATTCATATTGACTTTTATACAACCCAATTTTGCCCCATTAAATGTTAATGGCTCTGCTCTATTTAGTTAATCTAATTTAAGCCAATTTATTATAGAAGGAATGTCCACAAGACGTTTATTTTCAAGAAACATGTAGCAATTTTTGGCAAATGAAACTTTTGCGAGTTTGAGAACTATCCATATCTTTTCATTCCAATACTTATATATGTCTCAACAGAGAAATGTTATTGCCCAATGGTAAATGAGATTAAAATTCAAAAAAAGCAAGTGAATTTGTTGCATAGTATGTATTTTATTAAAATTTGAGGCATCAACTTCTCTATGAAGAGTAAAATTTCTATGGGAGAAAAATAAATAAAACACATTTGATTTTGCAGGTAATATACCTAGTAGTGTCTTAGTAAGAGCCAGAATTACATAAATGGGACATAGAAATGGTATAAACTATACTGTCATTTTTAAATTTTCATATCATTTTTTCAGATTATTCTAAAAATATAAAAATTGTATATTTCTTTTTTACAGTCCTAGTCATTATATTGTGTATATGCTACTATTTATAGATCACTCTTATGAAAATTTATCATGTTTTCACTACTTAATGATATGATCGATTTAGCAGAAAATTAGTCACTTCATAAATATTTAAAAAGTGATTTTGATAAGTATTTAGCCATTATATAAAAATGTAAGCATGGGCGGGCCATAGTGGCTCAACAGACAGAGTTCTCGCCTGCCATGCTGGAGACCTGGGTTTGATTCCCGGTGCCTGCCCATGTGAAAAAAAAAAAAAATGTATGCACCATGTAGAAACAGTGCATATCAATTTTCTGATTTACATTTTTCACCTCATAACATAAAAATACCTTAAAGAACTTGGATTTGAATTTTCAGTATCATTTAATATATTATTCCTAATAGAGTTCAAATAACCTGGATTTTAAAAATTTGAATAAAATATTGTTTTCATTTTCAGATATTCTTTTCATTTTTTTCTTAAAGTGTTGAGACTATATTTATGTTAACAAAATTAAAATAAATGTTTACTTGAATATCAAATGACTAATAAAATAACATATGTAGACCTGCCATTACCCAGGGATAAAATAGAGAAGAGAGGCCCTAATTCTATGTAGTACTTAAATGAAAGATTTTCTTTTTTTTTTTCCATTATGTAACATAACCAGAAATACCTGCTTTTACATTTCACTGACTTACTGAAACTGTTTTAATTATCATTTAATTTTCTTATCTTTTCCTGTACTTACATTGTTATTTTATACTGGTCTTGGTGTGTCACATGCAATACAAGATACATTTGAGTATTTTGATTGAAAATGAATATTACTGAAAATATATTATAATAATATTTTATCCTATTAGTCAAAATATTATATCCTATTCAATACTTGGCACATATTTATACTTAAAAAATTATTTTTTTAATCTGAAATTCCAATTTAACTGAGCAACCTTTATTTTTTAATTTGAATTTTTATTTCAAAAATTTTACATTCACATACAATTGTAAAGAATAACACAGAAGGATCCTCAGTACACTTTACCCAGTGTCCCACTATGTCAACATTTTTAAAACTTAGTACAATATCACAACCAACATCGTTCAGGTTCCCAAGTTTGATCTTTATTCATTTATATATGTGTGTGTTTATGCTACAAAATGTTATCACATATGTGGGTACATGTATCCATCATTGCAATCAACATTTTGAACAGTCCCACCACAAGAATACCTTGTGCTGTCCTTTTATAAACATGCGATTGATATTTCTAGGTTGATTTTATATTTTGTGATCTGACATTACTCATTTATTAATTTTAGGTGGTTGTTTTATGTTTGTTTCTTTGTTTTTTATTCCTTGGGCTTTTCTACATAGATGAGAATGTCATCTGCAAATGAGAATGTTAAATATCTTCCTTTTAAAATTGAATGTCTTTTTTTTTTTTCCTTATCTTGTTGCTGTGGCTAGAACTTCCAGTCCTAGGTTGAAGACGAGTGCTGAGAATGCACATCTTTGCTTTGTTCCTGATCTTGGAGGGGAAGCACATTGTCTCTTACACTACTAAGTATGATGTTAGCTCTATTTTTCCGTAGAAACTCTATCAAGTTGAGTAAATCTGCTCTATGCCTAGTTTTCTGAGAGTTTTTTTTAAGCGTGAATTGATGTTGGATTTTGACAAGTGCTTTTTCTGTAACAGTTGATATGCTCATAGGATTGTTCTTCTTTAGCTTATTAATATGGTGGATGATGTTGAATTTCAATGTTGAACCAGGCTTGGCCCACACTTGATCATGATATATAATTCCTCTAATACTTTGTTGGATGAGGTTTGCTGGTATTTTGTTGAAGATTTTTGCATCTAAGATCATGAGAGATACTGATCTGTAGTTTTATTTTGGGGGGACATAATATATCTGGTTTTGGCATTAGGGTACCACAGTCATTATAAAATGAGTTGGAAAGTGCCCCCTTCTCTTCTATTTTCTGTAATAATGCAAAATTTTTGATAATTTGAATGTTTAGTAGAACTCTCCAGTAAAACCACCTTACCCTAGAGATTTATTTTTCTTTTTAATTTTTTTATTAATTATATATTATATATTCACATACCATGTAATTGTCCAAAGTATACAATCAGTGGTTCGCAATATCATCATATAGCTATGCATTTACCATCACAATCAACTTTTCTTTTCTTTTTGGTAAAAAATAACGTATATAAAAAAGCAATAAATTTCAAGGCACACTGTAACAATTAGTTGTAGAACAGATTTCAGAGTTTGGTATGGGTTACAATTCCACAATTTTAGGAATTGCTCTAAGATACTGGAGACTAAAAGAAATATCGATATAATGATTGAACAATCATACTCATTTGTTAAACCCTACCTTCTCTGTATAACTCCACCATCATCTTTGATCTTCCTCCCACTTTTTAGGAGTATTTGGGCTATACCCATTCTAAATTTTGCATGTTGTAAGGGGCTGTAGATAATACGGAATAGGAAGATGGGATTAGTTGATATTCTAGAAAGGCTGCCCCCTCTGCATTTCAGGACTTATCTGGTCCAGGGACCTATCTGGAGGTTGTAGGTTTCTGGAAAGTTACCCTAGTGCATGAAACTTTTGTAGAATCTTCTATAATGCCCTAGGTATTTACTGGCAAGAATGGTTTTGGTTGGGTTTGGCAAGTTGTGATAGGTAGCAATGTCTAACTGAAGCATGCATAAGACTGATCTCCAGTGTAGCCTCTTGACTCTATTTGAACTCTCTCAACCACTGATACCTTATTTGTTATACTTGTTTTCCCCCTTTTGGTCAGAATGGCATTGTTGATCCCGTGGTGCCTGGGCAAGGCTCATCCCTGGGGGTCATTTCCCATGCCACCAAGGAGACTTTCACCCCTGGGTGTCATGTCCCACATAGAGGGGAGGGGACTTAGAGAGAGAAAGGCCACATCTGATCAACAAAAGACATCTTCCAGAATTAAGTCTTGGGCATACCTATAGGTAGGCTAAGCAGAGAAGCTATATATATATAAGTTTCATAAAAGCAAGCTAGAGATTTCTTTTTTTGGGAATCATTTATTTATGAATTCAGTTTCTTTAATGGTTATAGTGTTATCAGATTATATATTTCATTTTTACTGAAATGTAGCAGTTTGTGTTTTTTTGAAAATTTAGTCCATTTCTTCTAAGTTATTTAATTTATTTATGCAAAGTTATTTGCAATATTATTATTCTTTTTAAAGAATAATATTTATTATTCTTTTTAAAATATGGTGACATATGTAACACAAAATGTCCCAATTCAACCATTTTTAATTGTATACTTCAGTGTATTCACTGTATTTACAATGATGTGCTACCATCACTACTATTCCTTTATTTTACTTTTAATTGTAGCAGAATTTGTAGTGATATCCCCATTTCATTCCTGATGTTGGCTCTTTAATTCTTGTCACAATTTTTGTCTTGCTGGAAGTTTATCAATTTTATTGACTTTCTTTAATAACAAGCTTTTAGTTTTATGCATTTTCTCTATTGTTTTCCTATTTAAATTTTATTCATCTCTGTTCTGATTTTAATTATTTACTTCTAGCTTCACATACCTTGGTCTACTTTTTCTAGTTCCTTGATTATTGATTAGAGACCTTTCCTCATTCTAATGTAATCTTTAAAGCTATAAAGTTCTCTCTCACTGTTATTACTGCATCCCACATATTTTGATATGCCATATTTGTATTTTCATTCAGTTCAAAGCATTTTTCATTCCTGTTGAGACTTTTTTGGATTCATGGATTATTTAAAAGTGTACTTAGTTTCAATTCTTTAGAGATTTTCCTCTTATCTCCCTGTTATTGATTTCTAGTTTGATTACATTTTGGTCAGAGAACACACACTGTATGATTTAAATTCACTTAAATTTGCTGAGGTTTATTTTATGACCCAGAATATGGTCTATATCTGTGAATGTTCCCTGGACACTTGAGAAAAGTATGTATTCTGTTGTTGGGTGGAAGTTTATATTTATTTCAATTATTACATGATGGTTTATTGGTTCACATATTCTATTTTCATGCTAGTTTCCTATTTGTTTTATCATTTATGAGATTGGGTTGTTGGCATTCCAAACTATAATCTTGGATTGTGTATTTCATATTTGTGCTCTATCAGTTTTTACTTTGTGTATTTTGAGTCTCTCATCTTTTGCATTTTGGTACAATCACATTTGGGATCCTTATGTCTTCCCAGTAGATTGATTATTTTCTTTCATGTACCAACATGTTTGTACATTTTCTTTCATGAAAATTCATTCATCATTCTAGAATGCCCTCCTTTTAGTAATTTATTTCTTTTTGCTTTTAAGTCTACTTTATCAGATATTAACCCACCCACTTCTACTTTTTGTATAGTATACCATTTTTCATTCTTTTACTTTCAATATGTCTATGTTGTTTAATTTAGAATTTCTTGTAAACAGGATTTAGTTGGGCCATTTGAAAATATCTAGTCTGCCAATCTCTGTCTTTGGAGTGGTATATTTAGACCATTTTTATTTAAGATAATTTTAGTATCGATTTATATGTTCCATTTTATTATTTGTTATATCTTGGTATTTCCTCTCATTCTCATTCCTCTGCTTCTCTTTTTTGTCTTCTTATGGGCTATGCAAACTTTTTTAGATCCCATAGTTTTATTTATAGTGTTTTTTAGTTATGTTTTTGTATAGTCAGCCTAGTGGGTGCTAAGGATATTATAATATATACATGGGACTTATGCAATCTACAGTATCAACATTGTACTACTTCAAGAGAAGTGTGGAAAGTTTACTGCTATTCAATCCTTTTACTTTCCCCATTTTAAAATATCATAGTCTTGAGTGTCATATGGTGTTATAATTTTGTTTCAATTAGAAAATATGATTGGTAAAATTCATGAGGAAAGTGATGTTCTATTGTATTTATCTATAGATTTGCTCTTTCTGTTGTTCTTTTTTTCTCTCCTGATGCTCCAAGATTCTTTATTTTATCATTTCCTTTATGTTTGGAGTACTTCTAGCCAATCTTTAAGGATAGATTTTACAGCAAACAATTCTGCTATTTCTTCTTGCCAGAGAATCTCTATTTTCCCTTTCATTCATAAAGCATAGTTTTGTGAGATATAAAATTACACTTTGGCAGTTCTTTGTTTTCAGCACTTGAACAATATTGTGACACATCCTTCCGGCCTCCATGGTTTCAGATGCAAAATCTGCTGTCATTCACATTATCTTTATGGATAATGCATTGTTTCTCTCTAGCTGCTTTCAATTTTTTTTCTTGTCTTTAGTTTTCAGAACTTTAATTATGATGCTTTTTTGGCATAGATTTCTTTGGACTTTTCTTGTTTTGAGTTTTCTCAACTTCTTGAATCTGTAGGCCTGTGACTTTTTTTCACCAAATTTGGGAAGTTTTCAGCCTTTTATCCTTTAACTACTCTTTCAGCCTTACTCTTTGTCCTCTTTGTATTTATAGGTAAATATAATAGAATATCACTTTCCTCATGAATTTTATCAATCATATTTTCTAATTGAAACAAAATTATAACACCATATGACACTCAAGACTATGATATTTTAAAATGGGGAAGGTGAAATGGTTGAATAGCCTTACTCTTTGTCCTCTCCTGGAGGACTGGGATTCTGATGATATGAATGTTGGATCTTGTGTTGCTCTCACAAAGGTCTCTGAGGCTCTGTTCATCTTGTTCAATTTTCTCTATATTTTTCAACTTTTTAAATTATATTGATTTGTCCTCAATTTTGCCAATTCTTCTTCTTTCATCTTCACTGTATGTTGAACCCATCCAGCAATTAAAAAATGTATATCATTGCATGTTTCAGTTCCATAATATTCATTTAGTTCTTTCTTAAAACTTAATTTCTTTGCTGAAAATTTTCTATTTTTTCATTTGTTTCCAGCGAATTAGTAATTGACAGTTGAAAAATTTCTATGAAGTCTGCTTTAAATTCTTGTCAGATAACTCCATCAGTGGATATTTCTGTGTTGGTATTAGATTGTCTTTTTTATTTAAATGAGAATCATAAACCACTGTCAGTTTTATTACTCACACTGAATTTCATATAAATAATAAGCTTCACTTCAAAAGGCCCAGACAACTTTTTCTCAGGGCCACCCACTCTGGGGATCAGTTGAGGTCCAAGAAGAGGAAAAGTGGTCAGGAAAGCTCTTTTAAGACTGATATGCATTTAGCCCTCATAGGCTTTTCCAGCAAAATGTTACCCAATACTGATAACTGTGACAGGAAATCCCTTCCTTTCAATGCAAGCCAAGGGAGGACAGGGACATAGTGGGTTATGCTTATCCCACTTCAGGGAAGCAGCTGTACGATTACAAGGGACTGAAATTATTCCTCGCCCAGGGTCATTGCAGAGGTCCTCAGGGGTAGGACCTGAGAAGTTTAGGGGTAAGCTCTCCCAGACCAGGGGATAAAGGAGGACCTGAGTTCCCCTTCTACCGGGGGCCCCGACCCCAGAAGCTTACACACCTGCTTACATTAGCAAGGGCCCCCTCCTGCGCCTCTAGCTTTGACTGAGACCTCAGAGATAAGCAAGGCATCCCCAGCCCCCTCTTCTATGACCATTTCCTCACCAGCTGGTCAGTCTCAGTAGTCAACTGTAATGCCACATGGTTGTAGTCAAAAGAGGGCTGGTTTATTACCTTTTTTCACACAGCTGTGATTTTCCTTTTTCTTTGTATAATGGGTTATTTTCTATTCTATCCTGGATATTTATTCTATTTTGTTAGAAGCCTCTGGAATGTATTTAGATATTTTATTTTAGCAGGCATTTTGTTTAAGTTTAGCAAGCAGAACTTGACCTACCTTTGTAGGCTGTGGTTCAGATGAAACCTTTATTTCCAGAGACTTTGAAGTATTGTTTTGGTCTGTTTGGTTTGTCTCATATCTTTGGTTCTCTCACTGGCCTTTATGATGCTTTGTGAGGGAACAGAATATAGTCCCACACAGGACTCTAGGGTACCTATCTCAGGGTGGGGGGGTCTTAGACCTACAGGACCATGTGGCATTCTGGGCCAGGCTACTTGTTCTTCTTGCTAGTTTTGTGCACCCATCCTTGGGTCTTCCACTGGGGGAAAGGAGCCTCAGGTCCATGGAGACAAAAAGCTTCCCAGTTCTAGTCACTATAAAGCATAAGGCCCATTTACTATCAAACATTATATGAGAAATGTTTTCAGACCCCTGGTCTAGGGAAATGGAAAGTGTAAAAAGCACTGAACTAGGACTCAGAAAAGGAAAGATTCTTAAGAGGATTCTTAGCTTTGATACTGATAAGCGTGGCGAACATGAGTAAATCACAAAAATCTTACATGCTTCAGTTTTCTGTTCGTACAGTAAAGATTTGGATAAAAATGATCCCTGAATTTCTTCTAGTATGAATTCTAGATCAGCTTATCATAAACTGTTCTGGTTGGATAATGTTTTAAATGAGGCCTATCTTTCCCCCTAACTTTTTATTTTGAAAAAATTCAAATTTACAGAAAAGTTGGGAAAAGAGTATGCAAATACTCATATACTCATCACAAATATCCACCAATTGTTAAAATTTGACATATTCATTTTATCTTACTGTCTATATAGAGAAGCTATCTATATAGATATAATTTTTATTTTTGCTGAAATATTTGAAAGTGCATTGCAACCATCATAATACTTTGCTACCAAATACCTCAGTATGTATGGTCTAAGAATAAGATAGCTTGAAAGGTGAGGGGAAGATATCTCCTTAATGTTAGATGGTATGAGAAGAGAAGGAAGCATGAAGTATATAAAAGTTCCTATAGAAATGAAGGAGAATCAGAACAGAATGAATAAAAAATAAAACCCAAGGAAGGTTTCTATTATAATAAGAATGGGATCTCTATATTGAAATGGAGAAAATATCACACTCCAAAGAAAACCGACACAGAAGTGACAACATTAAGACATATCCTAGTTAAGCAATTAGACTTTAAAGACAAAGACAAATTTTCAAGTCCTCTGGCCAAAGGACTAAATCTCTTATAAAGTTAAGAAAATCTTGTTAGTATCAAATTTCTCACTAACATATACAGCAAAACAACAGTGGAGAAACATTTTTTGTTTTGTTTTATTTTACTTTTGAAAATCAAGAAAAGAAACTATGTGTTGAGAATTTTATATCCAGTTAGATTTCCTTCAATTATCAGGGCTATTAAAAGAAAAGTTTTAAACATGCAAGAATTTAAAGTTGATAAATTGTTTATTTACTTTTTTTTACACTTTTCCTGTGAATGTTTTAAAGGCCTTGGACAGAAGTGAAGAACACTAATAGTTGTTGAATACTTCTTATGAGTTAGATGCTCAAAACTGCATTAAGTTGGATCTAATTACCTTTATTTTACTTTGAAGAGACTGATTCTTAGAGAAATTGTTTGGCAACATGATCCAGCTGATAAATATATCTATCAAAACAACATTAAAACTCTATTTTCTTTCACTCTAAATGTTGATCTTTCCTCTATATCATGTTCATAGTGGGTCCTGCATATTCATTGCCTGCTCTATAAATGCAACTAAAGTTTGTTGCTGTTGTTTTAATTAACACAGAGAAATGATTCTCTTTACTCTTCCATTTAGTACTTGTCCTCTAACTTGTAGAGCTATTCATAATCCTGCCCAGCTGACAAATGATTCCACTATGCTTGCAGTACCTAGAGTTCAGAATACTCTAAAGAGCACACTAATTTAATTAAGGACTTGAAAACAATCAACTTGAAAATATAATCATTCTACATGCTCACATTTCCTGCCTCAGAACTGATCACTCTGATAATAAAGACAAGAACTGAAAATCCTAAGACTTAGCTTTCAAACATTCATCGAATCTGTGTTCAAGTACATATAAAATAATCAACTCTTTTAATATAAGTACTATCCACAATAGGAAATTAGCAGAGCATATTAGATTTCAAATTTTTAATAAAACCTGCATTAGCATATCGCTTTTGAGCAGAGGACAGAGATCATTTGGTGCTATTTCTGAGACTCTGGAGTGTCTTATCAGCTTTTGTAACAAACCAGTTTTGGCTATCTACTGCCTCTACTAATTAGTTTACAGTCTAACAGCCATGTGTCTACATAGAAGACAACAGAGCTATTTAAAAATGGCCCATCTTTTTCACAAAAGTGAAATATAAGCAATTCTCAGTCAATGTAGTTGCTAATACAGGGAAATGTAATTGTGTCTGGCTTCCAGAAGCCAAGGGAAATATATTACTTAATTAAATCCTATGCATTGTTTGAAAGTAGGTATAAGTCTTCATTTCTATCTTCAGAGTTTCCAAAACACAACATTACCATTACTAATCAAATTGATGGGAAAAAAACCTCTGAGAAATAAAATATGAATGCTTCAAAATGTTGCAATCAGTTGCAGCCTTCTGCACCAATGACACTATAGCATGGCTTAGCATGGCCAACATATATTTTTAGCTGAACTGCCATTTCCATTACCAGATCCGTTTTCTTTTAGCAGTTTATAACTTGGACATTTTAATTCTCACCATCCTGAAACTTGACAGAAATTGTCAGGCCAAGTGTACTACGAAGTACCTACTTGAACTCATAGGAAATTTAAAATACAACATTTGCAAGATCTTTTACCAGATCTCTACTCCTAAAACAAAGGACAAGGTTTTGGAAGATTTAGGTAGTCCTTTTCTTTCTTTAAATTGAATGAATGATACTATTTATTACATTGCCTTCTCCTTTCTTAGTTTATTGGAAGAGCCATAGAGCAGGGTCTGACTATAGGTACTCTATCCATATGAGTTTCTTATATTTGTCTCTGAAAAGTGGAATACCATTGTTTAGGATTATATAAATGCAAAAGTAAATGTAAAAGGTAATATAGGGGGCGGGCCGCGGTGGCTCAGCGGGCAAGAGTGCTTGCCTGCCGTGCCGGAGGACCCCGGTTCGATTCCCGGCCCCAGCCCATGTAAAGAACAAACGGACAAACAAAATATAATAAAACAAGAAAATGTTTGAAAATGTTTCCCTTCCTTCTATCCTTCCTTCCTTCTCTGTCTTTCCTTCCCTTCCTCCCTTTCTCTTTAAAAAAAAAAAAAAAAAAAAAAAAAAAGGTAATATAGGAAGCCAATATTTCAAAGGAATCCCAACTTAATGTGAAATATGGAACCTGGTGAAAGTTCTGTCACATTTTAGTTAAACTAGGAGAAATATAGAAACAATTTGAAGAGGAGGGAATTCTAATGGACTGGACACTAATTTTTAGCCATTCCTTTAATAAAATTACTAGATTACTAACTTTATTTATGACTGTGTAAAAAATTACTCAGTATGGTTTGCTTCCTGGGAAACAACTGGCCAAAGTTAGTGAATAGCTTTCAGAGTCAAGCACAAAGGAGCCATGATCTCCTGATACGTTAATTTCTAGACAACTTCAGGAAAGTCAGATTAACTTTTTCATTTCATTGGAATAGAACTCTTTTTGGAACAGTAGCAAAGTAATAGATAGTATCTTGCTCAATCACAGTATATGCAGCTTTGCAAAAAGAGCATAGGCTTTTTGAGAACTGGGGTCTGATGTTCCTAGACAGATTAATTCACAGGGTGATTGAAATCTATTTTCAATTCCTTACTAGAAAAAGGAAAGCATTGTTTTCCTGAACTCTTTGATAATGAAGACAAGTAAGGACAATATGAACCTTTTACAATTAGCTGCTACTGCTGATATTCTGCCCTGTTGGGGCAGTGAAGAAATTTATTGACTTTCTTTAGAGGAAAATCAGGAAATTTAATATTCTAAAATGATTCACTTCATTACTGTGCTGGTTTGAAAGGATATATGCCCCCTAAGAAAGCCATGTTTTAATATAAATCGCATTTTGTAAAGGTAGAATAATCTCTATTAAATACTGTATGTTTGAAACTGTAATGAGATCATCTCCCTGGTTGATGTGATTTAGTTTAAAATGGTTGTTAAACTGGATTAGGGGATGACATGTCTCCACCCATTTGAGTGGGTCTTGATTAGTTTCTGAAGTCCTATAAAAGACAAAGCATTTTGGAGAATGAGAGATTCAGAGAGAGCAGAGAATGCTGCAGCACCACAAAGCAGAGAGTTCCACCAGCCAGCGACCTTTGGAGATGAAAAAGGAAAATGCCTCCTGGGGAGCTTCATGAAACCAGAAGCCAGGAGAGAAAGCTAGCAGATGACACCGTGTTCGCTATGTGCCCTTCCAGCTGAGAGAGAAGCCCTGACTGTGTTCACCATGTGCCTTCTCACTTAAGAGAGAAACCCTGAACTTCATCAGCCTTCTTGAACCAAGGTATCTTTCCCTGGATGCCTTTGATTGGACATTTCTTTAGACTTGTTTTAATTGGGACATTTTCTCAGCCTTAGAACTGTAAACTAGCAACTCATTAAATTCCCCTTTAAAAAAGCCACTCTGTTTCTGGTATATTGCATTCCGACAGCTAGCAAACCAGAACAATTACCAATGCAGAATTAACCAGAATGGACTCTGTTCTCAATCCCCAAATAGAGCCCAACATAAGCACGCCATAATTTTCTATGACATGTCACTTCAAAAGCTGGAGTGGAAAACTGGAACAATGAGTTATAGAATCTAACTCATCAATATCCTTTTTGTCTCAGTTTATTTGGCTATTTTAATTAGAAAGATTTAAGTGTAAACACATCATGGATATTATTGATTCTTCCCTTTAGTTAGATAGAATTTTGTATGGGCATGGATATATTAGTATATAACATGAGTTGTCTTAATCCTGTGCTGCCAAAAAGATATTAAAATAATCCCCTAAATACAAAAGTAAATACATCAGTGAATTGGGTGTTATGTCTATATGTTACCAAGTCAGTAGTATGATGATTTGACTACAAGTCAAGTAGTAATGTGGGTAGCCTATAGCCATATCCATAGATAAGCATCATAAATCTTATAGGAATCAGAAAGATGAACTAAATAACCTTTCTTGGCTTCTATTGATCAGATAAACTCTTTCCCATTTGTAGGCAAAGGATCAAATAAAGGTGGAAATAGGCCAAAATAAGTAGAGTATGATTGGGTCAGGAAACTCATAATGTACTTAATCTAAAAAATGCATTTAGCATCCTCTTAAAACCACTGTGCCACATTTTATCATTTTAGAGTAGAGACTATTTTTTGCTATATTGCCAGCTTTCTATAAAGATTAGTTCTATACATCTTTATATGACATGTTTCATATTTAACTAAAATCTATAAATGCAGATCATGAAATTATGGTAATGGTGGAATTTTATCACTTTCTTTTAAGAAATTTATATCATCTGCAAGAAGTTCTTAAAAGAGCATTGAGAAGACAGACTTTAAATGCCTCATTCTGAAAATAGTCTCTTTAGCACACACTCCAATCCTGGAGTTCAGTATGGGATTTTTTCCCCCTGGCTTCTGTTTGCTTATTTCTCTTTGTTTGGCCTGTAAATATTTTAGTGAAGATTCACTTTCTAAGTTATCCTGGTCTTTGTTGCTTGGCGATATTTGAGAAAATGACTAGAGGTGCTTTAATGTTGCCTCATTCATCAGTGTGAAGCAGATAAAAGATTAAAAACAATACCGAGATTGCGGCTCTCAACTTGGATTTTGGTCTGTTTCATTTTAATTTCTGGGTAAGAGTCTTGTTCAGACAGAAGTTGCATAAATAAGTTCATAAATTCCACTGACTTCAGCAAGCTGTGTCACGGGGGATGCATCACTACTTAAACGAAAATACCATCAGTGTTTTACATGATTGCGTTAGAGACTCCAGCTCCCACAATTTCTCTTTCAAGGCCAGCACCATCTATTGATCACACACAGGTTTTGAACACTGAGACGGGAAATAACAGGAGGAGGTGGTGAGCAGCCGACAGACCACTGTTTGGTAAGAAACAACATGGCAAAATTTGCATGTGTGGCCTTTCAAGCATTTTGCCCCATACCACTGGTTCCTCTCTCCTCTTCTTCCAAGTCTTCTGCTTGGGGAACAGAAATAGTAGGTGTTAGGATTAAGATGTAGGTCATGGAATCTGGGAATTTAAGCAGTTTTTGGTCTGCAAGTACCAACCTTGAAGCCTCTAGAGTGCAGAGGAATTCATGAGGTGCCTGCACTCACTCCTTACCTGGCCAGGGAGGAAAGGAATGTCAGTACTGACATCTGCCAAGGATATTATGGGTACAAGCAATTACTGGGGTAGGAGGCATTAAGAAGGAAAATCATGTAAATTTTCAGGCTCATCTGATGATACCCTTCTACTTTGGGACCATTGCCAGGCCAATCGGCTGAGAAGTAAAACAAAAAATGAGGCATGTGAATTTTAAGAGTTAAGGCACACTTGTTTTTAAGTTCGTTGATTAGTTCACTACAAAGGGAACACAAAGTAAAGAATATGGCTCTCTTGGAAATGTATTTTATAAATTTTACTAAAAATGTTTCATTTTAAAATAGTACTATGGCATGTTTTTAGCCTTTATTCTAGTTTCTGCTGTCCAAATTTGTTTATATAATCCAAATTTCTTTATTCAAACAACCTACAAATATTTACTGAATGTTTCCTCTCAGATGTCACAGACACAGCTATGTGTAAAAGAAAATCAGTCCCTTCTCTCATGGAGCTTATGCTCTAGAGGGATGGTATTTACTGCCCAAATTATATTTTGGTGGATAAGCCATGAAGGACATTATGGGGTTATGTAATTGCTACATAATTTGATTTGAGGAGGATGTATCAGGGAAGTCTTTCCTAAAGAAGCGGCTTTTAAAAAGGTAAGAGGTAAGTTGGCCAGATGTAGAGAGATAAAGAACATTTCAAATATAGGCAATGCCAGGCACAGATAAGGAGGATCTTATCACACAGGAGGAAACAAATGGAGGTCACTTGGGAGTAAGGCAAAATGAGGGAGGGGGACATTGGTTCAAGAAGTTAGGGAAGAGGCCAGTTTGTCCAAGACTTTATCAGCCATGGTGAGGAATTGTGCTTAATTCTTAGATATTGGATAACTGCTGAGAGATTTATGCATGGAAGATCTAAGACCAGTTTGATACGTTATTAAATCTGAGTACCTTTTGGGTACCAGCCGTTATGCTAGTGATTTGTTGGTATAAAGATAAATGTGATGTAGTTCCTATCCTTCAAAGAGCTCAATGCCCTAAAAGGGAATAAGAAATTCTCCTACTACAATAAAAACATTAGAGCATTGAAAGAGAGCTATCAACCAGATATTATGAAGGTTTATAGAATAAGCCCGGAAAAGGAGATTTAACATGGCTTTTGAATGGGTAGATGTATCCAAGGGGAGATGGTATTTGAATCAAGTCTGTAAGACCACATAAGAGTTAGCTAAATGGATCGAGGGTCTGGGGATACCTTCCAGATAAAGGGAGAAGCATGCTCAGAGACCCAGGAGAGGAGCTGTTTGGCACACTGGGAGAATTCCCTTTAGATCAGAATTGCTGGAGAGAAGGGTACGGGCAGGAAGTGTGATTGAATTTTTATGCAGTTTATCTTTTGCCCTGTAAGGGAGGAGAGCTATTAAGGTTTTTGTAAATTATATTGTCTTCCACTTTTTAGTGAATATTTACCAAAGAAAATTTGAAATTTTTCCTTTGTGGAAAAATGGAGCTATGAAAAGGACCAGTTCTCAGTATCACAAGTTACTGTCTTAACCATTTCTTTCACTTTTCAATAGCCTACACTAATTTATACCTATTCAACAAAATGTTAATTTATGCCTCTGAGAAAAGAACAGGGGAATATATATCTTTAGGTGGTCTCTTTTTTATTTTGGATCTGAGTTCTGCACCAACTTGAAAAATGGAGTAAATTTTCAAAAAAGACATCAAATACTCAACAGAGAGGAAGAAAAAGATCCCTATTTATCATGTGCCTGCAGTCGCTGCTGAGTGATGTATTGTGATTACAACTTTTTTTTTAATTGGCAGGCTTCTAGGATGCTATGGGAATTGGTGACAAGATGATGGATCAGTTTCTCCATATTGGCTAGTTGATCCAACAAACCTAAAGCAGATATTGGCATTTGTCATTCAGCATCAGAGCCCCACAGACTCTTCTGCTGATTAGTCAAATACTTCACCTCCCTTTAATTAATGTTTTAAAAGCAGAGCCTCACAGAGATGCTCAAGGGAGAAAAGTCTTACAATATAATGGAAAGAGGGGTTACCTGGTACCAGTTGAATGAGAAAAAGTGAGTATGGGGGAAAGGGAAGAAATCAATGACAATGTTTGAACAGCTTAACCCTGTTGGGCCTTGAATGTTAATAGATTATTTATGCATCACTTTGCTGGTGAGAAGAAATTAGTATGATTAGCATTTTCTGTTTATTGACTGCTCATTGCAAATTGGAAAAAATGTTTACATGTATTTTTGTTTATTACCTTGAAAAATCATTGACAAGAAAGGGCAGAGCAAGAACATATCCTCTCAAAGTCGAAGCATCTCATCTTAAGGAAAAAGTTTTAAAAATGAAAGGAATTGTATCATTGTGTTGTGAAAAAAAGGGAAACTATTTTATTTCCAGAAAAAAACCCTTTTTAAATAGTGGTTAGGAAGGAGCTTTGAAGTTTGACAGAGTCTAATCTCATTCTTTAGTCAGTAGTCATGGATTTTCAAAGAACCCTTGAGATGTTGGCTGAAAATTTTCACCCTTTTTTTGTGCTCCCCTGTCCCCAAATATTTTGAAGTTGTGTCTTTACCACACAACTTTACCACACAGCTTCAATTAGGCTTTATTTTGTAGGAGAGCTGTAAACTAGTCCTATAATAACAGCAAAACAGAGATGCTTAGGGAAGAATCCAGAAAGGGTTAAGATATGTAGTTTGTCAGAGCTGTTATAAAAATTTTTACTCATGGTTGTAGTTTACGGGAATGGAATTACTGGGTCATGCAGTATACCTCTTCAACTTTAGTAAACAGTGCCAAAGTTATTTTCCTAACACATACTTTGTTTCCTCCACTGCCCTTTCGGTACTTGTTAGCTTCCTTTCATCTGAACGAGACTTGGAGAGGAGGCTGATAGAGCCCTCGGTCCAGTTTCAAGGGCCCTTGGTCCTTGCCTGATGTGTTCTATGAGCAGGGATGGAGTTGACTTCTACGCCATCAGGCTTTTGTTAGCCAATCTTTTGTAGTTCATTATGCTAGTGAAGTCCATGGAATAAAAAGCATAAAGCTTTCAGTTGTTTTCCTGGTTTCACGTGCTTGTAGCTCCTTTTCTCAGCTTAAGGCACCTGGGGACTCAGTGTATATCACTGCCCATCTTCCCTTCCCCTGGCTTCAGGGTTCAGATGATAGAACATACCTCACAAGATAGCAGAGCACAGTTGGTGACTGTTCATCTGTGTGTCTGCTCACTCAATCTTGAAGCCTGTAATTTAAGGCAAACACAATGAATAGCTCAATTTTTGCAGTTCCTTTTGAACTGTATCATCCTGGCAAAGTATAAAAATTCCAATAAAGCATTTTTTTTTTCAATTTCCACTGACAGTGCAAAAAGAAAGTACCCTAGGCTTTGTTACATGGATTCTCAGTTTATAGTAACTGTTATCAGTTTTTGCCTTTTTCATCTTTGTGAATATTTGGGTTTCATTGTTTAAATTTTTAATGGAAAACGTGTTCAGTAATTTAAAAAAAGATATCTAGTTTGAGCACCTTAAAAATTTATAGATATCGTTAGGTATTAGTTTGGGAAAATTACTGTTGGGATCTAAGTCTTGTGAATAATGTATCCACAAAGATCCCTGCTATACAGCCATAGGAACAGGGACCAAGCAGTATCCTAAACTTGGGATGGATTTATAATTATCCTGTTTTGATTCCAGGCAAAGTGAAGAAAATATCACAAACTCTGTCATCTATCTATCTATCTATCTATCTATCTATCTATCTATCTATCTATCTATCTATCTATCTATCTATTAGCATCATCTAATCATCTAGCCACAGAGTAATAGCCTTCCTTTCCCCTCTCGCCCCCCAGCCCTCCTATTTATTGTTTTAATGGAATTTGGAAGGATCATAACACTTTCTATTGTTGCTATTTAAGACCCCCACTTTCAAGGAAAATAATCAAGTTCTTTATGCTTATTGGGACAATTCCTATACTCAGGGAGGATTATAAGTTTGCAGATCACCTTGTTGAAAAGCCAATGCTTAAGATTCATTTGATTAAAGGAAGACACTGTTGCCTCTTAATAAAATATTTAGGGGGAGTTTCTTGTGTATAAAACACCCATTTTCTTCCTAGGAAAGAACCATGTATCTCCTCAACTTTCAGAGTATGCTCTTCTGAAATTTAGCTGATTATTAAAATAAATGCAAATGTTTTGCATCTATGGTTGTGTAGTTCTGTGAGGTTAAAGAAGATGCTGCCTAAAAAGAAAAAAAAAAAGATACCCTACAATCAATTAGGAATCAAAAGTCAACATGAACATGGGTTTACATAAAGAGAGATCTCATTCTTGCAACACCCTGAAAAGAGGGATAAAATCAGATGTATTTAGTTACATATAAATTTGATTTTCCTATTATCTATATATGTACATCAATTTTTAGACCAAATGATACTATAAAACTTATAATAAAAATCATCACAATTCTATTCCCAAAGGCATCTACTTTCAAATTACTTTTTCCTATTTATACCCAAATTGCTAAATAATATGATAATAGTATTATGTCTTGATTTTCAATTTTAGACATTATTTTTTGAGCTAAGGCTAGAAAAGGAAACAGGGAAACAATGATGGAAGCCTTCATATTCCTTACTAAGGAATTCCCATAGGAAAATGATGATCCATAGAATATTTTAAAGAAGAGTTCTGTATTATATTTTGGGATAATTACTCTGACTGCTGTGTGGAAGATATTTTGGACCTGGGAAAGAGACTGGAAAAGAGATTGACTGAGAGATATTGCTATTGTTCCCAGTAAATTGATGAGGCCCTAAATTAAAACACTGAGGCTGGAGAAGCTGAGTTGCACTGGTGCCATATTAAGGATGTAAAGTATAGATCATGTGGTTTGATGATGGGTATAATTGGGCAAAACAATCTCAGGGAAAAGAAATCACATGATTCTAGTTTAGTTCTCTGGTTAATAGATTAAGTTGATTTATTTCATGTTTGAAGGGGTCATTTTTGTAAATACGTTCCATTAATATAAGAACAACCTGTTTAGGCCTTGTAATTAGAACGCCCAGTCCCATTTTTCTGGCCAAAAAGAAACAAGATGAAGCTTTTCTATGTTAAAATATATGAGTGTAAAGAATGGAATGTGACAATGATTGCAACACAAAACAAAACAATATGTTGTTTGAGATACAGGGCCAAAACAATAAGATAAGAAATGTTGACTGTTAACAAATATAAGCTCCTCTAATGAGATTGTACAAAAAGATAATTAATCTAAAGAAGTAATAAACCTCTTGCAATGTGGCAAGCAAGACTTTCATTGACAAATTGAATCAAATAACTAGAAATATTAAAGTTTGAAGTCTAGCACTTCGTAGTTTACTTGATCATTAAAACCTGTTAAAGAAAATTATTGTTATTATCATGATTATTACCTTTTATAGTTATGTGTTTCACACACAGATAGTCTGCATTATTTGATTCTTTAAAATACTTTACCATGTCAATGAAGAGTGACCTCTAGGACATCTTTAAATTGCTGGAATTTGCATAGGCTTACACTTTCACTTCCTGATTTAAAGCCCCTATGAATTTCTTGTTTATCTCATCCTTTTTCTAACTCAATACAATCTCAACTCACTTCATTTGCTTGCAATATGCAAACAACCAATTTCTTGTCATTTTTATACAAGGGGAATTTCTGTGCCTCTTGAAAGCTGTCACTGATTTCTTTAAGAATCTTTACAATTCTATTTAGATGTAATTGCTTATTACTGTATTGGGTTTAATTTTATTGCTTCTGGGAAGAAAAGAATAGACATACTGCCTGGTTAATGAACATGTTTATATTGAGAGAATGAGGTACTAGAACACATACATTGAATTTACCATAACATTTACCTAATATGTGCATGTATAGGCATATAAACATTTGCTTCCAAAGGTATATCTATGAGACAATGTATGTTAAGTATAACAAATGCATGTTTTTAGACTTATGTAGTTATATTAAATGTATAATTAGAATACAAGAATTTTGGTTTCTACCAAGAGAGTAAACTAGCAAGGGTGGCTGACTATTTTAGTTTTCTGGGCTGCACAAGCAAATGCCTTGAAATGGGTCAGGTTAAACAATGGAAATTTATTAGCTTATGGTTTTGAGGCTAAAAAAAAGTCTAAATCAAGGCATCGAGGCAGTTTTTTTTCTCTAAGAGTCGTGTTTGGGACTGGCTGCCAGCAATCTTTGGTCCTCAGCTTTTCACATGGCAAGACACATGGTGGGATCTCCTGGTCGCTCCCTTCTCTTCTGGGGCCTTTTGATTTCAGCTTCCAGTTGTTTCCTCTGTGACTTTCTTTCATTCTTTGTCTGAATTTCACTCCACTTATAAAGGACTCCAGTTGTAGGATTAAGGCTCATCTTGATTGAGGTGGGCCTCTGAAGTAACCTCATCAGAGGCCCTATTAAAAATGGGTTCACACTCACAGAATGGATTAAATTTAAGAACATGTTTTTCTGGTGTACATACAGCCTCAAACCACACTGACTATCTCTATCTCACCTATTAAATCAAGCTTGAAATATAATAAAAGTGAGAGTAAAATAAGGATTTCAAAAACCAAACCTCAAACTGAGAAAATCCTGGTGTGACTGAAGACTATCTTGTATATGTGTGTTGGGGAGAGTAGGTGGAAGCAGCCAAAGAGAAAGGCAAGAGTAGGAACATATTTTGAAGGGAAATTTTTAAAACTCTGCTCTTGCTTTTCCCCATTATGGCCTTTAGAAAGCTGTTGCCTGTCTATTCACAATGGAAAGTAGTAGTAACATTTGTAGCTGTGTTAGTTTAATATTAGGACACTATATATGTCCTGCTGGAGTGAAGCTTAGATGAAAATAGGAGCCATTGACCTATTGTCCTCTGTATTAACCCCACTTGGCAAGTCACCAGGGCTGATGGATTATGATCTAGACCTTCTGTCCCTCATGCTACTTCTGAAAGGGCAAGTTGAGAATAGTGGTGGCAAGAGAGAGGTGTGGTCAATAGTGGCTTTGTGGTGCTTTGGAACCCAACCTTGATGCTTTTTCTTCTCTTCTCCTTGAACTTAAAGAACAGACACAGGTGCAGGCATTTCCCAGGACATTGGCCTTTCTCCAACATGTTCTACTAAACAGGGTAGTCACACTTACTGATCAATGTGAGCTCACAAGCTGCAATAACTGGACACTCTGAATGGGGCAATGTCCTTAAAAGAGAGTCAATAAACTGAACAATATGTGATGGAATTAACAATCATTTAAGCTTAGAAAGATAGCTATTTTTAAGGAGGGGGGAAGATGCTAGGATTATGAAAAAAAGATAAGGAAACACTAAAAGGTAAGTGGAAATAATCAGATATAAAAATAGAACAGTTGAAGGACATAGCTTATGATTAATAAAAGAGAGGATTTAGCTAAAGAGTGAATTAGTTAACTGGAAAATTAGGTTGAAGAAATACCTAGGGGTGGCAAGAAAAGATAGACAGGAAAAATGCAAAAGAAGAGCTATCATATTGGAAAACAGAAGTAGAAAGTGTCAAAATCTAGGAAAAAAAAAGAGAAGAAGAAGTATTTGAAGCAATGGAAATAAATTTTCTAGAAGTCAAGAAAAGAAAGACTTACTGAAAATCCACATTGAATTACTTAAAGAAAACAAAAGAATAAACCACAACAGAGAAATTTTTGCAAAATTTAATATAAAAACAAACAGAAAATTCTAAGTCTCAGAGAGACAGAGAAAATTACTACTGCCAAAGAGAAAAAAAACAACAAAATACCTTCCCAAAAAAGTTATATCAGACTTCTCAACAGAATTACTAGATACAAGACAACAGAATATTTTGAAAATATTGAAGGCATAAACTGGAACCTAGAATTTTATATCTGCTCAAGTTTTCACTTAAATGTAAAGGTAAAATTAAAGCACCCTTAGGCACATGAGGCCTCAGTGTTTGTTCAACAAATAATCAAAATAAAAATAGGAAGTTTTCATATAAATAAAGACATTGATATAAGAGGTGTTGCAAGAGGAATGGAAAATAAAAGTGATCTAATATAAATATCTTAAATTTATTGTGGTCTTTAAAAATGATACTATATAACAATTAGTAAAGTAAAAACAATTTCAACATGGTATTATATTAGCTGTTCATTTCCCATGAATGATTTAGTGTCAGGGGCCCAGATTTTCTCTTGATTTTTTTCCCCTTAAAAGGCAAAGATACTTATTCCTTTTTCTCCACCCCACCCCCAGCCTATAACTGCCTTCTCTCTCTTTATTTTATTATTTTTTTTGGCTTGAAATCAATTTGCAAAAATCTTGTTGTCTATTTTATATATATTTAGGAGAAAGGAGTTAAATGCTAATTACATCATAATTATGAAAGATGTAAAAGTTTACAATTAGAGGGAATGGTCTCCGCAAATGACTGCTTTTACTCCTGATACCAAATGTAAGTTTGTGATGGTTCCCCAGACACTCTCAGTTTCTCTAGAAAGTTATGGTTTATTACAGGAAAATGAAACAGTGGTACATAGGGTGGACTCCAGGGAAGTACCAAATACAGAGCTTCCAGTTATCCTCTCCCCATGAAACCAGAACGTATTGCTTTCCAAGAATTAATGTCTGACAACACACATGGAATATTGCCAACCAGGGAGGCTTTTATTGGAGCCTCGATATCCAGAGCCTCAATATCCAGAGCCTTTATTGGAGTTCCATCACATAGGCAAAATTGATTGATTTATTGTCCACATGGTAGAATACAGCATCCAGGTCTACTGACACCATTTGACTAAATCTCCATTGTACATCACTTGTTGGTCTCTCTGGCATAGACAGCCTCCATACATCATATTGATAGACTACTCAGCATAACCCAAGGCCCCCAGGCAAACAGATTCCTAGAAGGCATGACACTCCAAGGATTTAGAGATTAGGTCCCAGAAACTAAGGAAGAAGGCCAGGCCCCATTTGGGGCAAGGTTAATCTCTACTACTTAGAGCCAAAGGTCCTTAAGTGTATGGCAGCCTTTTACAGGATTTACATATACTATCTCATTTAATCCTCACAGCAAAACTGTGAAGTAGGTACTTTTCTAATCTCAATCTTACAGGCAAAAAAAAAAAAGAGGCAAAAGCAGTTAAGTCACTGCCAAAGATCAAACAGCCCAAAGATATCAGAGCCAAGATTCAAACCCAGAGAGCCTGACTCCAACAATCACCCTCTAAATAATTCTCTGACCTTGTTGTGCTCCTTTCTCTCAGCTGAGAAAACTACCTTGTGTTTATTTAACTTCAAGAACAGTTTTGCTATGAACATTGACTATTTGAGTCAAGATGCTAGTTCGGTGAACATTGGCTCCATAACTTATCTTTACCTAAGCAAAGGAATGGTTACTAAGTGACCTTGAGTGTGAGTATAATTGAGGAGTACAACTTTGTGCAAAATATTTTATGCCAAGCAAAAAAACTCACTTTGAAGTGGCAATGGGAGAAGAGTTGTGAGAAAATTTTTTTTCTGTTTTCATCGTTAAAGAAAATGAAATATGTTCATCAAAACACAAGCTCAGGTGCAGATCAAGGATGTATGTTTTGAGAACAGAGATATCTAGTTACTTCCTTACTCTTGCAGTTCTGGTTGGCCCATGAGTTCAATAATATTCCATAAAATCACAGACAGTTCAGTGAGGCATGATGTTAAGTTGTGTGTCATAGAAGAAAAGATCTGAGAGAATTAATTTGTTGTTTAGTGGTAAAGATCAGTTCCTGTATGTTAGATGTTCTGTTTTGGGTTTGGAGGGAGAGGTGATTAACATTTCTTTCTGTTCTAGGAGACTGTGGAATAACATTCAGTATATAAACAGAAGGGAGTGCCAGATGTATTTTGGGGAGAAATCTAAATCAAATGGGAGATATTATATACAATATATATAAGTATCTATATTTTAACAATACTGGGATTGCAAACTTCATGATGACCAGTAATGAAAAGTCAGGCATTATTTTAGCCAGGTCCGGAAAAAGGTGTTGAAGTTATTTCAGTTTAAATAGATAAAACACTTTTTAGGAAATCTGCTTCAATTTTCAAATACTTTGTAAGAACTGCCCAAATTGCTTAATAAGCTATATGGGATACCTGAATGAGATGCCTGTGGATGTTTTTTCTCTGAACTTAATCTCAAACATCAAAATGAGGTATTTGTGAATGTGTATGGTCTTATACCCTCTAATAAAACAAAAAACACACCAAATAAACAAAAGGTAAAATGACACTAAATGATTTGGCTCATTTCTAAAGAAAGATCACCATGAAATGTAAGTAATGTGCAAGTTTTTAAATACAGTTTTAAAATGTATGGATATTGTGCCAGTTGAAATGGTTGTGTACCCCAGAAAAGCCATGTTCTTTAATCCTGTCTCATTATTATTGGGTGGGATCTTTTTGACTAAGCTGTTTCCTGGAGGTGTGTCTCCACCCATTCAAGGGGGTCATTTACTGGACCCTTTACAAGGGAACCATTTTGGAAAAAGCTTGAGAGCCCATACAGTCACAGATTTTTGGAGATGCAGAAAGAAAACTCCCCCAGGGAAGCCTTTTGAAAGGAGAAGCCAGGAGAGAAAGCTAGTAGACCTTGCCATGTACCTTCCCAGCTGACAGAGGAAACTTGAACATCATTGACCCTTTCTTGAATCAAGATATCTTTCTCTGGATGCCTTTCTTGGACACTGTTATGACCTTAGAAATGTAAACTTGCAACTTAATAAATTCCCTTTTTAAAAGGCATTCCATTTCTGGTATATTGCATTCTGGCAGTTTTAACAAACTAAAACAGATATATTTTATTCATGAGTCAATAAAAAAGAAGTATATAATGAAAATTGTGAAATTTCCTTTTCATTCCCCTCCCATAATCCTACAGTTTCCATAAAGATATCAACAATTATTAATTTGATGTATAATTTGCCAATATATATAAGTATCTATATTTTAACAATACTGGGATTGCAACCTTCATGATGTCCATAACTAGCTTTTTGTGGCTGAGAATTTTTCATAAGAGAGTTAGAATAATTTTTCTAGCATTCCCTCTGTGGACAGACCATAGTTAATGTAACATATGCTGTGTTATATAAATAGCGTAACACATATAACATGACACCCTCTTGCTGGGTATTAAGTCATTTCTTACTCTAAGCTGCTCATTTTTCTTATTCAGAATTATGCTGCAAATGAGCATTTACATAAGATAGAGTTCTAGAAGTGGAATTGTAGCATCAACAATGTATGGCAATTTACTTTTTGATGTAAATTGCAAAGTTTTCCCTGAGAAAGTCTTTATTTATTACTCTTCATCCCGGCAGCACATAAAACACAGCAGCTATAAACGTAAACTTTCGAACAAGCCTGCCTGAGTTCAAGCTACAGCTTTGCCATTGATGAGTGTGTGATCTTACACAAGATATTTATCCTCTATGTTAATGTCTTCATTAATAAAATGTGGAAAATAAAATAATCACCTTTTATTAATGAATATTTTTGTGGAGGCAGAATCACATAGGAATGTTAAAATCATATTTCTGGATTGAGAATAGGTAGATTCAAATTTCCCTTTGCTAGTTATGTGATTTTGAGCAAATAACCTAAGTTCTCTGTGACGTGGTTTTATGTTCTGTGAAATGGAGCTAAAAAGGGTACCTGCCCTAAAAGTTTAAGAGTTTGGATAGACAGACAGATAGACAGACAGACAGATAGATATTGTGGTAGCTAATATCAATTGGCAGTTTGACTAGGTTTTGGTGTCCAGTTTTTTGTCAAGTAAGCACTGGTCTGATAGTTATCGTGTGGGTATTTTGTAAGTGGATTTGCATCCTGTGGTCAGTTACATTCTACAATCAAAACAGGAATTTCCCTCAGCAATATGGGTCGTTTCCTCATCTAATCAGCTGGATGTCTTAAACGCTAAAACTGAGGATTTCAGAATTCAGAATTACTGCCTCAGCTTCGATTAGCCAGATCCCCTTTGAAAATATGAACTTGTCAGACTTTAGAATCATCTTATTGACATTTGTAACTTGCAGCGTAGCCTATGGAATTTGAACTTGCCAGCCTCCATGGTCATGTAAGCCAATTCCTCATAAAAATATCTCTTTATATATATATATACATATCTGGTCAGTTATTTTTCTCTGGAGAATCCAATTTAATATTCACACACACCTGTGTATAAGAGTTTATGTATCTGTATCTGTATCCATATCTATTTCTATCATCTCTTTCTATATATTTAGATTGGTGCTTGGTACATATTAAACACTATTGAAAGGCTGATGACTAGCGTCATTATGACTGTCCATTTTTCCAACATCCAGACCCATGCTGCATTTTTTCAAACTTAAAGTATTTTAAACTAGATGATACATGGGGAAGGAAGGCTTTTTTTATGTGACCATCTGTAGCTCTTCTTTTGTGAATTACTTGGTGACATTCTTAATTGTTTTACTTTTGGTTGCTTTAAAATCTTTTCTTGATGTCAACCTTTATATGTTATAGATATTATAGTGAACTTCTTCCATCATGTAACTAGTCTTTTAACTTTGTTTGCAATTTTTGTAGCCACATAAAACTTCGATTTTCATGTGGCCAAATCTGTCCTCTTTTTCTGTTTTGGTTCTGAGGGAGTGACTTGTTTAGGAAGGCTTTCCAGACTTCTCATGTAAAGTTACATTATTTTCTTCTAATGCTTATTTTGGGCTTCTTTATTAAAACAATAACTCTCTAAACTCTTTATGCATGTAAAGATGTTGGAATGTAATTTCATTTTTTCTCCAAATGGTTAGTCACTTATCAGCAATCCATTTATAAAATGCGTGTTTCCCTTATTTATCTGAACATACATTCACACATTTATACATCACATATGTCTGGATTTGCTTCTATTTTATTAATACATTTGTTTATTCTTATAGAAATACCATACGGTTTTAATTTCTATGATTTTATCATATGCTTTTAATAGAGAAAGCAACACCCACCTTTTTTGTTGGTATTTGATATTTTGACATTGGATTCAGACTAGCTTCCTAACATTTGTAAGAAAGCACCAGGACTGTTGATAGTTTTGTGGTGGGATTATTATTGTTGAGGCTCACAAAGGATTAAAGACCAACATGCAAATAATTGAGATTTACTTTGAATATTGAAACAACAGCCAGTTCCTACTGGGATACCATAGGAGAGAGCCCAGAAAGTGGAGGCCATGAGAAGTGTAATTACCTGGCTGGTCTTGTGAGAAAATAAAGTAGGTTTACTGAATACTTATTATCAATCAGGCATTTTAAATATTACCTCATTTAATCCTCCTGAAAAAAGCTATGAAATGAACATTATCATCCCTGTTTTCTAGAAGAGAAAATGGATACTCAAAATTTAAGTAATTTGCTGCCCCAAATATCACAGCTTAAAGGCACCAGACCGAGGATTAAAACTCAGAATTGTGTGAAGTTTCTCTGCAAAGGAAAAAATAGTAAATATTTGAGACTTTATGAGCCATAAGGTCTCTCTGTCAACTAAGTCTTCTATTGTAGTGAGAAAGCATCCATACACCATATGTAAAGAATGGGCATAACTAGCTTCCTTTCTTTGCAAAAACAGACAGCAAAATGGATTTGGCTTTGGGCTCTAGTTTATGGTGGGTCCCTAATAGAGTATTTTTGAAGTCACCTTCTGGGTCTTCTTACCTTCCTTTCCTTCCATGATCTCCAATTTGGTTCAACAACTGTTCAATCCAGTCAATATTTGTTGAACATCCACTTTGTGCTTTGCTATACTAAAAATAGATATGAATAAAATAAAGTCCGTGCTCTCAAGAAGTTCAGATTCATTTTCTTTTTCCTATTCTTTCTAGTGTAAACTTAAATGCTTTTGTTCTTTTCCTTTATAATTTAGATTCAAGGTTTTTGTTTAGTTGCTTTGCTTTATACTTTTTTATTAACTAGACATGGGTATTAGATAATAGCTATAACTTTTATTTTTACATATAGCACCTTTTATATTCCCTTTATAAATATTGCACTATCATGGTACAAAAATGTGCATTGAATGAAGAAAATAGAACATTTTAATGAAAACAAAGTAATTAACTGCTGAGATTACTTACCTTTACTCTAGTTTTAATTTCATCTTGTGAATGATGATAAAAGAGATTGAATTCTTCCTATACAGCCAGTTCATCTACAATTCAGCCTGGTGGTATACTGTTATCAAAGTCTTTTTAAAAGTCTTAGTTAATACATATGTATGATTTCTTCAAGGACAATTTTATTTGATTCATCCTGCAACCAGCTCCTATTGCATGCGTAACTTCAATAAGCTTCAGAGGATAATGAGATGGTGTGGTCCACTGTGTAGAGGAATTGCAGGGCTTCAAGAGCTTCTTAATCCTTTCTGAGGTTCCAGAAAATTTTTCCTAAGTCCATGGGCATGGGTTACAGTCTGCACCATCCTCAAAGATATTTAGAGATTGGAATTCCACAGTGATTCTCTACCATGTAGCCAAGGCCTGGCTCAAAGCATTACTGCATTCTGGAGGCAGTCTACCCACAAACACATTTAGAGACCTTTGCTTTTTTCATTCTAACTTGTTATTTTGAAATGCTTCCAAACTTAGTGGATAGTTACAAAAATAGTGCCAACTCCAAATACAGAGAACTCCAACATACTGCGCTCTCTTCTCATATATCCAGATCCACCAATTTTAATATTTTGTTACATTTTCTCTATCAATCAATCTATTCATCTGTCTGTCTTTTTATCAATCTATTTCTTGAACATTCGAATGTAGGTTGTATATATCATCCTCCTTGAACAGTTAATGCAGCCATGTATACTTCCTGAGAAAAAATATTCACTTATTTAGCCACCTTAAGTGCAGTTTAAAAAGTTCAAGAAATTTAACGTTGATATAAAGCTTACAGATGTCCTTTGAGCATTTTATTCTCCATAACTAGACCCTATCCAGGATCACATATTGCATTTAATTGTTATTATCTCTTTAGTTGCTCATTCTTTTCTTTTTTTAATTGTGGAAACATATATAAAAGATAAACTTTCCCATCTTAACCACTCCCAAGAATACCATTCAGTGGGAATACTCACATTTACACTGTTGCAGTCCCTCACCACCTTCATTACTAAAACTTTCCCAGACCCCAAAAAGAAATCTTACACTCATTTTGTATTTACTCCCCATTCTCCCTGACCTTCTGCCCTGGCAACTTGTATGCTCTAATTTCTGTCCCTATAAGCTTGCATATTCTCTAATATTTTCTTTGCAGTTACCATGGGGCTTAAATTTAACATCCTAAATCTATTACATTCTTGTTTGCTTAAATACCATTTTAAGTTCAATACTAGACACAAACTATACTCCTATATTCCTCTATCTCCCCACTTCTATGTAGTTCTTGTCCTGAATAGCATGTCTATGAAAATCAGAGTCCCAAACCATTGATTCATCATTACATTGTATGTTTTTGCCTTTTACATCCTATAGGAAGTTAAAAGTGGAATTACAAACCAAAAATACAATAGTACTTGTAGTCATACTTTACCCATATTATTACCTTTACCCGAGATACTTATTTCATCATGTGGCTTCAACATTTATTCTAGAGCCCTTTCCTTTTAATTTGAAGAACTCTCTTCAACATCTCTTGTAGGGCCAGGTTAGTGGTGATTAACTCCCTCAGCTTTGTTTATCTGGGAATACTTTCATCCTTCTCTCATTTTTGAAAGACAGGTTTTTCTGAATCTACAATTCTTGGTTGGTAATTATTTCCTTTCAACTCTTTAAATGTGTCATCTCACTGCCGTCTTGCCTCCATTGTTTCAACGAGAAATCAGCACCTAATCTTACTGAAGCTCCTTTGTGTGACATTGTTGCTTCTCTTTTGTGGCTTTCAAAATTTCAAAGTCTTTGGCATTTGATAGTTCGATTATGTGTCATAATACAGGTCTATTTGGATTTACCCTATTTGGAGTTTCCTGAACATCTTGGATGTATATATTCATATTGTTCATTATATTTGGGAAGTTTTCAGCCATTATTTCTTTGAACACACTCTCTGCTCCTTTCTTCCCTTCTTTCTAGGGATTCTTACAATGTGTATATCGGTATGTCTGGTGGTATCTCATGAGCTTTTCAGGCTGTTTTCACTTTTCTTCATTTTTGACCTCTTTCTGCTCCTCAGAGAAGATGATTTAAATTGCTTTATTTTCAAGTTCATTGATTGTTACTTCTGCCAGCTACAATCTGCTATTGCATCCCTTTAGGGAACTTTTAATTTCTGGTACTGTGATCTTCAGCTCTGTTTAGTTCTTTTTCATAATTTCCATTTCTGTATTGATATTCTCTTTATGTTTATCTGTACTTTCCTGATTTTTTTTTTGTTTTGTTCCCATGTTTTCCTTTAGCTCTTTGAGTAGATTCCGGACCATTTTCTCAGTCTTTGGTCTGGTATGTCCCAGGTCTGGTCCTCCTCAGTAATATTTTTTAATGCTTTAATCTTCTTCTTTGCCTGGGCAAACACTTCCTGTTTCTCTGAATGTTTTATAATCTTTTATTGAAAATATGACATTTTAATATTTTAGTCTGTTATCACTGGGACTTATACTGAGGCATCTTGTTCCTTAAACTTTTATCCAGCTAGTGTTATAAGGGAACTTTCCTTCATTAAATGCCAAGCACTAACAACAACAACAACAAAAAGAAAAATGCTTTTCCCACTCTTTATAAATTGGCCTGTAAGAGTGCTCTCTTTTGGAGCTTATCTCTGCAATGAATTTTAATAATAGCTCCAGTTCAAATTCAGGATCTACCCTGATCCTTCATGTGGATGTGTCTTTCGTTGGCCAGGCATGTGTGGCCGTAAGAATTCCCCTGTTCACACAGATATGAGTGCCCTCTATTCCCCAGGAAATATTTTCCTCATGGTCTGGGGCACTGCATGGTACCTCTTACAGCCTGCCTTCTGTTGCAGCAGGCAGTCACTTGACTGTTTCCCCACAGCATGCTTCAGGAGTGCTCTGGGAGCTGCCTTCTACACACAGGGTTAGTTCTGGGATAGCAGGTTCTTCTTGCCACCACCAGACAGGTTTATCCATATATACACACTCCCAGTACATGCCGAGGGTTACTCTGCTCCTTCCGGAACTAGAACCAGGGATTCATACTCAGAGCCCATGCCAGTAAGGGGTGGAAGAGAGATCAGCCAAAGTGCCGTAGGATTCTACCACTTTTACATAGTCTTTTTCTTGATCGGGCTCTTGCTTTGACACTGCAGCTCTATAACTGTTTTCTGAAGTTTTGAGAAAGATGTTTCTGCCACTTCTTGCTGGTTGTTCAAAGTTCCTATCTAAACGTTTGCTTTTAATGTGTCCCTCAGACTATTTCCAAAATCAAAAACAAATATAAAAGTATCCATTTTCATTTTGTATTTCAGCTCCCTTGTTTTTTCTTAGTCTTTTGAGTAAAACAAGCCAAAACCCCCAAGAGGGTTTATAGGATTCACAGCAAAATACACCTTCTAACCCCCCTTCATAATCTCATGAATGAAAGGGCTTTGGGTCATATGTCAAGGAGTTTGCATGACTGACCAATGTCAAGTGAAACCATTTGCTGTCACTTTTGTTCTTCCATGTTAAAGAGACTTTTCTTGTGGTGATTGATAGAATTGCTCAGTACATGGTTATTCAAACCCTGTGTTCTAACTGCTCAGGATAAAAGGGAGCTGAGGAAAAGTGGTGAAGAAGAAAGGCAACTGGGAGGGAGTCAGTATTTACAAGAATTATATGGTACAGTCCCTTAAAAACTTGGATTCAATAGTCAGAGAAATCTGGGTTCAAATCCTTGCTTCATCATTAACCAGCTATGTGTCCTTATGAAATTATTTCTCTGTGCCTCAGTTTCATCATCAATGCTGTGGAGATCATAATACTACCTGCCTTATGGAAAAGATATACGGAAATTCTTTAAGAGACATCTGGTTCAGAGCATTAAATTAATCTTTTCTCATTATATTTATAATTATCATCAGTAAAAGCCTTCATACCCAGTTATTCTTTATTCAACAAATGTTAATAAAATTATGCTTATTTGTTAAAATCTGTGATTTGGTTGCACTGCAGCAGTAACATGCAATTTCTGTCCTGTGGAATTTTAAAATTTAGTGAGGGAGATAGACACACAGCAGGATATGGTATATCTGCAACAGTTTAATGATAGGAGTTTGTATTGTACTTAAAAGCAAGTGTGTGGAAGGGAGGATGTTTAATCTAGAGGGTGTTAGGGTGATGCCAGGCCTGCAGGAAGTGGTCACATCTAAATTGACAGGAAAAGGGAGAAAGCAAAAGTAGTGGAGATTTGCCAGTACCCAGATGACCACCCATGAGGAGCAGTGTGGCCACCCTTTAAATTCACACTTTAGCAATTGGATGACTCCAAATGATTTAACTTCATTGGCATCTATATCAAGGACAGTTCAAAGAAGGAAGGGTTCTAGTGCATAAGCAACCACCTAGACGTGCATTCTTATCCATAAATAGGGCTCCTTACCCCTTTACCAAATGGAACATCAAATGTAGAGGGTTGGGGCATAAGATCCACATGTATATACTCATGAAGCTCTCAAGAGAATATATAAAAGAAATGCAAAACCCTTTTATGGTAACTTGAGGAATTGTATTATGCATGAATCAAAAGACTCTACCTGGGAGGAAAAAAAATGTGATTTTTTTTTCTCAAGCTTACATCAAAGAGCACATTTTGATCTACATAGATACAGATTACAGAAAGCCCCTTCCATAAAAAGGTAAGCAAATATTATTCCTGTGTTATCAAGTTTCTATTGTGTTGCTGAGGTGCATTTTATAGGTAACCTATCCGATCTTTCTGGTGATTTTTAAAATCTCTTTGTCTTTGAAACTCTACAGTTTCAATATGATATGTCTACATGTTTTTATTCTAATTTATCCCTTTTGGGACTTATTATGCTTGCTGAGTATGAGGATTCTCAGCTGTTGTCTTCTCTAATAACTGTCTCTCCCTATTCTTTCAAATCTTTTGTAATTCCGATTAGATATATGTTAGGCTTTTGTATTCTTTCCTTCAGATCTGTTTCATATTCCTACTTTCCTTCTCTTTTTCTCCCTGAGATACATCTTGTGAATTTGTTCTGATCTATCTTACAGTTCATTATTTATCTCTTTATTTCTTTCTAAAGTATCATTTGATCTTAATTGCATTTGCTATATTTTCATTCCAAGAATTCCCATTTAATTTTTTCCCATATTGATTTGTTTTTCATTTTTCAAGATTGCATTCCTCTCCGTTTTGAAAACATCATGTATTCATTTAAATATTTTAAATATATGCTGTTTATTTTCTATATCTGATGATTCTTTTATTGGCTTTATTTGAGATCTAGTTGTGCTCTTAATTTTTCTGGTAACCCTTCTTGGGGTGGCTTATTTCCCCATTTACTCGTGTGTTTGTTTATTGTGAGTTCAGATGTACCATCAAGGCCTGGAATGAGGGTGGGCCTCTAGAGATAATTTTCATTTGTTTCTGTCAGCTACCCTGAAGTACTGACAATCAAGGACGAGCCTATGCTACTTTTTCCTGTTGAGCTTTCCAGGAACTTTTAAGATAGACCTGCATCAGGAAAGTTTTCTAATACTGAATTATTGGGGTAGACTTTATTTTTCTAAGCAGATTGCAGGCTATGACTATGGTTCTTTGTAAACTATCCCCCTTTTCTCCCAAGTGAATGTTTTCTTATTTGCCTTTCAATGAAGGCCTAGTGCTTCTCGGTTTCTGCTCTTTTGAAGGAGCCTTTGTTGTAATACCTCATCTTCTTGGGCTCAAGGTCATTTCTACTATCCTGGGCTCAGACAATAAAACCTCAAGTTTTTGGTTACTAAAATTTATAGCCTCCCTCAGGGCACCCATAAACTTTAGTATCAGCCTGCCATTCCTGTCTCTCTTGAATTCTGTCATCTGGAGATTATACTTACCCTCTGGTGAGCTCAGTTATGCATTTAGAAGGATATTTGGTATATTTTATCTAGCATTCCTTAGTGTTTTACATCAGGATGTTTTGAGGAATCTAGTTTAAAAACACTGTCAGAAACTCAAGGAATTGGAGGCTTTTGTTGACCTTCTCTTTTAGAATCTTCATGTCATCCAGAGTAAGCAGTATTTCTGGATAATTTCCAGCCAGCTCAGATTTTAGGAGCTGGAGCTAACGTTTCTCTTTTTAATGTCTCAGTTTATTTGAATTTCATAGGTTAGAGAGGATTCTAGTTCCTTTATCAAGGCTCTAGGCAAGAACATTGAGCACTAGCAAGATTCACTTCTTAAGAATTATCTAGTTACCAAAGTTAACCAAAGGTAGTCAAAGTTTAGAGACAGATGGCTGAGCATTTAAACTTTTTAGCCTTAGGTAATTATCTCCTTGGAGAGAAGGGGGAAGAATTTTAACATGCTTCTGCTTGTCTGCATATCTTATCTCATTCTATTTTAATATTAATCTTTTATAAATTAATATGCCAGTGGGAATATTGATGAGGCATTTTACATCCAGAGAGAAAACAGGAAGAGGGAGATCTGAAGGAAAGGCTAGGGGTTCCTGAAGAAAAATCATGACACTCACTAGTCCTATTCTTTACCACTCAATAATTACAGGCTATAGTGGGAAATTTGGGAATATGGCAGAATCAGCCTGTTCCTTTCATAACTCAATATAGTGAACTTTGTTTTCATTAATAAGATAAAATTAGCAAACAAAACATTTTTAAATGCATGCAAATGAATTGATAGCTAATATAAATACCAATATAAATGTAGATCAGTTTGTAAAATATGAGAATCCTTCTAGATTGAGTGTTTTGTACAGCTGATGTGGTCAGACTCAAGCCTGCACACTGGAGGCTGGAAGACTAAACCACCACCATCTGAAAGCTGACTGTAAGCCATGAGATAGGGTGCTGCTGCTGAAGTTTAAGGCAGCTACAGTCTGGACAATCAGCAGCAAAATAAGGCTGTTGCAATAATGCTATTGCAGTTACTGCCCTTTCAACCACCCACCTTTCAACTCCACAGCCTGGTCTTCCTCAAAGGCAAATTCTGAGAGCCTGTAAACACTGATTGCTCCATCTGGGCTTGTTCTGGGACTCAGGTGACTCTTCAGGATATAGGGACTCTTCCTTTCTCCCTGAGCTGGAAATATTTACTGCCTGTTATGTCCATCGGCAGTCCTACTTGCAAAGCCTTCACAGAGGGAAACAACTGCTGCTGCTGCTGCTAATTAAATATTTACACAATAAAATGTTCCTACTTTTCTTTTTTGTAGAAATTGTAATGGTACAAAAATATTGCTGTTCATGATAAAGCCGTGTTAATGGGGAAGGGTCGTCTCCCAGTGCTGATTGAGCTATTGTCATCTCTTACCTCTGCTAGAGACCCCATAAATGCATTTTTCTTTTATTTTCACTTGTACAGTCATTATACCTAATGCACTCTCATGGTGCTAGTGTGCTTGGATCAGAAGAAAAGTCTAACTTCTGCCTCATTCTGAATTAAAAGTAAATGTGTTTCCTGAAAATCCAGGAGGACTTGGTTTTGGTGTCACAAAGCCAGTTTCTGTTCTTGTGATTGGTACCTGTTCTAGTTTGCTAGCTGCTGGAATGCAACACACCAGAGATGGATTGGCTTTTAATAAAAGGGGATTTATTTTGTTGGTTCTTCAGAGGAAAGGCAGTTAACTTTCCACTGAGGTTCTTTCTTACGTGGAAGGCACAGGATGGTCTCTGCTGGCCTTCTCTCCAGGCCCCTGGGTTCCAACAACTTTCCCCGGGGTGACTTCTTTCTGCATCTCCAAAGGCCTGGGCTGAGCTGCAAGTGCTGAGATGAGGAATGCTGAGCTGCTTAGCTGTGCTACATTGCGCTCTCTCATTTAAGCACCAGCCAATTAAGTCAAACGTCACTCATTGCAGCAGACATGCCTCCTAGCCGACTGCAGATGTAATTAGCAACAAATGAGGTTCACATACCATTGGCTTATGTCCACAGCAACAAGACTAGGTATGCTCACCTGGCCAAGTTGACAACCGAATCTAACTAACACAGTACCTTCTTGAAGAGGCCCTTTAGACATTGTCTCATTTCATCAGAGATATTCTCACTACCAATAAGATACTGGAAATAGATTCTTGATGACATCACCAACATGATGACATAAACAGCTACTGAAAACTTCTCCCCAGAAATTCAGCAAAAAAACAAAGGACAATTGTTACTTGTTCAGAATGCTGGAGGAAGGGAAAGACCAAAGAAGGATCCCATAAATACTGAACTGAAGAAAGAGTAAATTATCAGGTAAGAAATTTCCATCCCAGAAAGGATGGTCCTCTCCCCTCTACCTCACTCAGTCCCAAAAGGCACTGGAAGTGTTCAGAGGCAGCAGCTGGGATCCCTCCCACCTCCTACTGGGACACAGACTATAAAATATCTCACAGCAGTGAGACAGATCCCCACTATATCCAGAGAGACCCAAACCCAGAGGGACTCAAGGCAGCACTTAAGCTGCTGTGGAGGGCAGAATATAAGCAGGCAGCAAGGAGGAGCTTCCAAATAGAGAATTAGGGAGAGAACCACAAAATCTTCCCTAAAAGCAACAAGTACCCAGGCAAAAACTGCCCAAATCAACTGTTTCAGGACCCATGGGACAGTGAAGGATATTTCAAGGCCCATGTCAATGAAGGATGTAGAGTCTGAGAAAACATGTGCAGAAACTGTAATGCCTAGTGCCCATTTTTCAACCATGAGGGGAAAAACAGGAGGAGCCCTGATCCTTGCCTGGGGAATTGTTATAGACTGCAGCAGCCTGGGGGAGTCTCCCACAAGTATAGTGGGGAAAAGAGTACCACACTGAGCCAGATTTTGGCTGGCAAAGTGAGAACACGGTAACACTGCAGTTTCAGTTCCGCCCTACCAGATGCTACAGGGCTTCAAGAGATAAAAAGCTTCTGAGGACCGTTAAATCACCAAAGAGTGCCATCTGCTGGCAGATGGAAAACTGCAAGGGAAAATTACCGGGCTTTTTTAGAGCCTCTCTAGATGCTATCCCAGGTCTATCAGAGCTGGTCTATACCTCCTACACCAATGCCTAGCCCTGTTTGGCCAAGGAATATTGATGGCCCAACTGTCAAAGCAGTGCCATAATCCTAGACAAGAGAGAGTAGCTGACCTTCAGAATAGACCCATCAATTACCTATGCTGTCAGCAAAAAATCACAAAGCATGCTGAAACTCAAGAAGAAAAGGCCCAATCAAAAGAACAAATCAAAACATCAGAGGAGACAAAGAACCTGGAGCAATTAATCAAAGATGAGCAAACAAATTTCCTGAATCAATACAAAGAAATGAGAGAAATTTTATATAAAGAAATAAAGGATATTAAGAAGACACTAGAAGAGTATAAAGAAGAATTTGAAAGAATACATAGAAAAATAGCAGATATGTAATGGAAATAAAAGAAACTTCAGATGAAATTAAAAAATATACTGGAGACACACAAGAGCAGATTTGAAAAGGGGGAAGAAAGAATCATTAAGTTAGAAGACAGATAACTGAATTCCAATAGACAACAAATGGAGAAAAAATGGAAAAATTGGAGACCAGATCTCTGGGTATTGACTGACAACACAAAGCATACAAACACATCCCTAATGGGTATTCCAGAAAAAGAAAAGAAGGGAAAAGAGCCAGGAAAAATATTCAAAGAAATAATGGCTGAAAATCTTCCAACTTTAATGACATAAATATGCAAATCTAAGAAGCCAAACATACTCCAAACAGAATAGATCCAAATAGACCCACTCCAAGACACATAGTAATCAGACTGTCAAATACTGAAAAGAATGAGAAAATTTTGAAAGTAGCAAGAGAAAAAGCAACTCAATACAAACAAGGGACATCAAATAAGACTAAGTGCTGATTTATCATCAGACACCATAGAGGCAAGAAGACAGTGGTATGATAATACTGAAAGAGAAAAATTGCAAACCAAAAATTCTCTCTCCAGGAATTCAGTCCTTCAAAACTGAAGGAGAGTTTAAAATATTCACGGATAAACAGAAGCTGAGAGAGTTCTTTACCTAGGACCGGCTTTACAAGAATTACTAAAAGGAGTCCTGCCAGCTGAAAAGAAAAGAGAGGAGAGAAATTTGGAGGAGGGTACAGAATTGAAGAAAATTAGTAGATAATTTAAAGGATAAAAATAATGAGAGATAAAATAGATCTGACAAATAAAAACTAAATGATAAGATGGTTGAATTAAGAGCTGCCTTTATAATAATAACTTTGAAATTTAATGGATTAAATTCCCCATTCAAAAGTCACAGATTGGTAGACTGGATTACAAAAAATATGATCTATCTATATGCTTCTTACAATAGACTTATCTTAGAACCAAAGATACAAATAAGTTGAAAGTGAAAGGGTGGAAAAGGATATTCCACACATGTAGTAAGCAAAAAAAAGAAAAAAAAAAAAAAAAAAAGCTGGGGTAGATTTACTAATGTCAGACAAAATAGACTTTAAATGCAAAAATGTTATAAGAGATAAAGAAGGACACCATATATTAATAGAAAGGGCAATATTTCAGAAAGAAATAACAATAAAAATTATCTGTGCTCCTAATCAAGGAGCCCCAAAATACATTAGGCAAACCCTGACAAAACTGAAAGGAGTAATAGATGACTTTACTATAATAGTGAGAGATTTCAAAACATCATTGTCTTGAATGGATAGAACATCTAAACAGAGGATCATTAAAGAAACAGAAAGCTTAAATAATGTGATAAATGAACTAAAGTTAATAGACATATAAATAATGTTGCACCCCCACCCCCACCCCAACATCAGGATATAAATTCTTCTCAAGTGCTCATGGAACATTCTCCAGGATATACCATATGCTGGAGCACAAAAGAAGTCTTAATACATTTTAAAAGATTGACATTGTACATAGTACTTTCTCTGACCATAATGGAATAAAGCTGGAAGTCAATAAAAAACAGAGAACCCCCAAATACAATAATATATGGACTTTAAACAACATACTCTTAAATAATCAGTGGGTCAAGGAAGAAAATTGAGAGAGAAATCAGTAAATATCTCCAGCTGAATGAAAAAAAAGAAGATAATGTACCAAACGTTAAGGAACCCAGCAAAGGAGTACTGAGAGAGAACTTTATAGCCTTAACAGTCTATATTGAAAGGAAAGAAACAGCGAAAACCAACAACCTAACTGAACAACTGGAGAAACTGCAGAAAGGATGGTAAACTAATCACAAAGCAAGCAGAAGGAAAGAAGTAACAAATATTAGGGCAGAAATTAATGAAATGGAGAACTAAAAAAAAAAAAAAAGAGAGAGAGAGGATCAACAAAACCAAAAGTTGGTTATTTGAGAAGATTAATAAAATAGACAAACCCTGACAGACAAAAAGATAGAAGCTGCAAATAAATAAAATCAGAAGGGTGGGAAATTGCCACGGAACCTGGAGAAATAAAAAAGTTCATAAGAGGTTACTAGAAACAACTGTATGCCTGCAAACTAGACAGTATAGATGAAGTGACAATTTCCCAGAAACAGATGAACAGCCTACACTGACTTGAGAAGAAATAAAAGACCTCAACAAACTACTCCCAGCTAAAGAGATTGAATCAGTTATGAAAAATCTACCAACAAAGGAAAGCTCAGGACCAGATGGTTTCACAGGAAAATTTTTCTAAGCATTTCAAATAGAATTAATAATAACATTCCTGCTCAAACTCTTCCAAAAATTGAATAGAGAACACTATCTCATTCTATGAAGCCAACATTACCCTAATACCAAAGCCAGTTAAAGATATTACAAGAAAAGTTCAGACCTATCTCTCTAATGATTATAGATGTAAAAATACTCAATGAAATATGTGCAAATCGAATTCAACAACATATTAAAAGAGTTATACACCATTACCTAGTCAGTTTTATCACAGGTAGGTAAGAATGGTTTAACACAAGAAATTAATTAATGTAATACATCACTTAAATCAAAAAAGAAAAAACACATAATCATCTCGATTGATACAGAAAAGGCATTTGACAAAATTCAGTTTCCTTTCAAGATTAAAACACTTCAGAAGGGAGGAATTGAAGGAAATTTCCTCAACATAATAAAGGTCGTATCTGAAAAAAACACAGCTAGCATCCTATTCAGTGGTGAGATGCTGAAAGCTTTCCCTCTAAGATCAAGAAAAAGACAAGGATGATCATTGCCACCACTGCTATTCAACATGTTGCCAGATATTCCAGCTATAGCAGTTAGGTATAAAAAAGAAAGAAAGAAAGAAAGAAAGAAAGAAAGAAAAGTCATCCAAATTGGAAAGGAAGAAGTAAAACTGTCACTATTTGCACATGACCTGATCCTTGTATTTAGAAAATCCTGAAAAAAATAACAGTGAAGCCACTTAAGCAAATAAATGAGGTCAGCAAAGTGGTGGAATACAAGATCAACAAGCAAAGATCAATGGTGTTCCTATAAGTTAGTAATGAGCTATTTGAGGAGATACACACAAAAATCCATTTACAATAACAATTAAAAGAATCAAATATCTAGGAATAAACTTAAAACGTATACAAGGGCAGGCCACAGTGGCTTAGCAGGCAGAGTTCTCGCCTGCCCCATGCTGGAGACCCAGGTTCATTTCCCGCTGCCTGCCCATGCAAACAACAACAACAACAACAACAAAAAAAAACTTACACAATAATGTAAAGGATTTTTACACAGAAAAAATGCAAAACATTACTAAAAGAAATCAAGTAAGACCTGAACAAATGGAAAGACATTCTGGGATCATGGATTAGAAGACTAAATGTCATTAAGATGTCAATTCTACCCAAATTGATCTACAAATTCAGTACAATATCAATAAAAATTCCAACAGACCACTTTGCAGAAATGGAAAAGCTAATTTTCAATTTTTGGAGCAGTAAGTGGCCTTGAAAAGCTAAAAAAAATCTTGAAAAAGAAGAATGAAATGGGAGGTAACATACTTCCTGACTTTAAAGCATATTATAAAGCCACAGTAATCATAACACTAAGGTACACTAAAGATAGAAATATTGATCAATGGAGTTGAATTGAGAGTTCAGAAATAGATCCTAAGATCTATGGTCAATTGATTTTTGACAAGGTTCCTGAGCCCACTCATTTGGGACAGAACAGTTTCTTTAATAAATAGTACTGGGAAAACTGGATATCCATAACCAAAAGAATGAAAGAAGACCCCTATCTCACACCCTATATAGCAACTCAAAATTGATCAAAGACCTAAGTATAAGAACCAGTACTCTAGAACTCCTAGAAGAAAATGTAGGGAAACATCTCAAAGAACTAGTGATAGGTGTAGTTTCTTAGGCTGTATGCCCAAAACGTAAGTAACAAAATAGAAAATAGACAAATCAGAATGCTTCAAAATTGAATACTTAGTGCTTCAAAGGATTTTAGTAAAAGGGTGAAAAAGCAATTGACTCAATTGGAGAAAGTATTTGGAAACCACATATCTGATAAGGGTTTGATAGCCAATAGATATAAACAAATCCTACACCCAACAATAAAAAGACAACCCAATTAAAAAATGGGTTTAACCCAATTAAAAGACAAGAATAGACATTTTTTCCAAAGAGGAAATATAGATGGCAAATCACATAAAAAGGTGCTCACCTTCATTAGCTATTAGGGACATGCAAATCAAAACCACAATGAGATATCACCTCACACCTATTAGAATGGCCACTATTAAACAAACAGGAAACTACAAGTTTTGGAAAAGATGTGAAAAATTGGAACAATTATTTATTGCTAGTGGGACCGTAAAATGGTACAGCTGCTGTGGAGGATAATTTAGTGGTTCCTCAGGAAGCTAAGTATTTAGTTGCCTTACCATCCAGCCATCCCTCTACTTGGGGTATACCCAGAAGTTCTGAAAGCAGGGAAGCAGGCAGATATTTGCACACCGATATTCACAGCAACATTATTCACAATTGTTAAAAGATGGAAACAACCCAAGTGTCTATCGACAACTGAATGGATAAACAAAATGTGGTATATACATACAGAAGCACATGACAACATGGATGAACTTCAAGGACATTATGTTAAGTGAAATATGTCAGAAACAAAAGCACAGATATGGCATGATCTTACTGATATGAACTAATTATAATAGGTAAACTCATAATTATAAAATATAGGATATAGGATGCCATGATATAAAATGAGGCTAAAGAAAACAAGAAAGCTGTTGGGTGGGCCATGGTGGCTTAGCAGGTAGAATTCTCACCTGCCATGCCAGAGACCCAGGTTGAATTCCTAATGCCCGCCCATGCAAAAACAAACAAACAAAAAACTGAAGCTAAAGAGTGAGCAGTGGTTGCTTAGTATGTGCAGAATGTATAACTAGGTTGAACTCAAACATTTAGAAATGACAGAGGTGATGGTAGCACATTATTGTGAGAACTATTAAGTGTGCTTAATGGTGTGTGGATGTGTTGTAAAGGGAAAGGTTAAAGTCATGTATGCCACCGGAAGGAAAGTTGGAGGTTAAAACATGGGAAGGTATAACCTAGTGAATCTTGTGGTGGACAGCATCCATGATTAACTGAACAAATATGAAAAGTTATTTCTATGAACTAGAACAAATATACAACACTATTGCAAGGAGTTAATAATAAAGGGGGATATGGGGAAAATGTACCTATTGCAAATTATGGACTATAGTTAACAGTAATATTTTAATACTCTTTCATCAACAGTAGCACATGTACTACACCAACAGTATGGGTCAATAATAGGGGAGGATAAGGGATATGGGAAGGTTTAGGTTTTCTGTTCTGGAGTAATGAAAAGATCTAAAATTGATCATGGGGTTTTATGCACAATTATGTGCTGATACTGAGTCAGCGATTGTATACTTTCAGATGGTTTGTATGGCATTTGCATATTTCTCAATAGAACTGCATTAAAAATAAAAGATTGAACTTTATTCCTTCCTCTTCAAGCTAATCAATGCAAACCTGACTAATTTATCCCAATGTCCTAAAAGAAGAAAAAAAAATATTTCTTATATATTTTCTCCAAGCATTGGATACCTATGCTCTGAGTAAAATATATTTTCATAAATAAAGAGCCTACTCAGACAATTTCTATAAAAATAAAAGAAATTTCTTCCAAAGTGATTTATAGAAAGAACATGTTATTGATATAGTTGGCAACTTTTGAATAGCACTTTCTCTGGGAGAGAGAGAGAAAGAGAGTGAAAGCATTAAAAAAGAATTCTAACTTACTAATTACCCTGTGGAGGAAGAGATTGTAGCAGCTAGCCTGCTATTTATTCATTCCTTTCACCAGAGAGAGATGCCCTCCAGAGAAAGAAAAGCAATGGCTTGCTCTAATCTCCTTTTCAACTGGACCTATAGACAAATAGACAAATACTATTTGCTATGAGAAAGGGCTGCTATCTACAGAATGCCTTTAGCAGGAGATCCATGGTTAAAAAATTATTCATAGCAATTAAACCCACAAGCCAGGAGACATGGCTCCCTTGGGAATATTACTTAAACTATATAATTCTCTAGGCAAAAAAAAAAAGGGATTTTTCACATCTCAAATGTTCTCTGCTACAAGAGAAACCTCACAAAATCTCACCAGGAGACCTCAGCTATTATTCTGTGCCAGAGAGAAGGTGTCCATTTTAGAAAAGAAAGGCCCAGGGAACCAGCCCTGATGTCCCCAGAACTCTGCCTGCTCTGTCAGTTCCTCTTGATTGCTGGTGTTCTTAATTTTATGACCAAGGTTTGTACTGGGTAATCACTAATTCATCTGAGTCTGTGTACTAACTTACTTGGGAACAGAAAGAATTAACAAGAAAAAAAGAAATTTCAAATACACATCTAACTATATACATCTCTCTGTGTGTATATATATTATATATATGGAGAGAGAGACTGAGCTTTAGTAGAAAGCTATGATCATGAAAAATAAAAGGCTAATAAATATAACATTGACTGTAGTAATAAAGACAAAATGTCACACAAATTTTCAGGCAAAGATGCTGTGTTAGCTAGGGTTCTCCAAAGAAACAGAATCATCAGGAGATATCTGTAAATATAAAATTTATGAAAATGTCCATGCAACCAAGGGGATGTAAGATTCCAAGATCTGTAGGGCAGTCTGTGAGCTGGCAGCTCCAATGAAAGTCCTCAACAAACTCTCACAAGTGACTGACTGGCTGGCTGAAGCAGGAAGAGTGATTGTTTCTTCTAAATCCTCCTTAAAAGTCTTCCAGTGATTAGATTAAGTGTCATTCATTCAGAAGACACTCCCCTACAATCAGCTGTGGATGCAGCCATCGTAGTCATGATTTAAGTCCATGAAATGTCCTCACAGCAACAGACAGGCCAGGGCTTGCCTGACCAGACAACCAGGCACCACCACCTGGCCAAGTCGACACATGACACTGACCGTGACATATGCGAAGATATTTAGACTTAATTTGAAAGAATGTTACAGCAGAGCCCAGACCCCATAAAAGAAAATGCTCATATTGTATAAAATAGCTCAAAAATTTATTTTGACAGTTTGATATGATTAATTTTTGTGATGCTGGAAAAGCATTTAGTGGAAGGTAAGAAAGCTAGAGAAAACAAAGCTCCCTTTCATCAGTGGCCACCTTCACTGACCTCCAAAAGGTCTCTCTGAACTCCATTTCCATTCCAAAAGGTCTCTCTTGAATTCTGTTTCAACACCATTACAATATGTGTAAATTTGGTAGAAAAGAGGAAACGTGGTAGAAAAGAGGAAATGCAACTCCAAATGACTTGGAGTTGGGCATTCTTAGATTGAAATTTCAACTCTAGACCCTATTGGGTAAAAGTTTTAGAAAAATTTATTTGTTAATTTTTTTAGAAATTTACTTATTAAACATTTACTTATTAGAAAAATGTACTTATTAAACATTCTTCCCAGAATTTTCTTCTCTGTAAAATTGGGGATAACAAAACCACCTTAAAGGGCAGGGGTGGGGGGTGGGGGGAGAACTCAGTGAGATAATGCATGGAAGTAAGAGTTGCAGTGGGTTGCCTGATTAGTTTAAGGACAGTTGTCTAGCTATGGAGGGTTATCAGACTTTAGTGGCGGCATCTGTGAAATTGGTCTAAGGGTAAATCTCATCATCACTTGCTCAGCAGCCAAGCCCAGAGATGGGGCTTAATGTCTCCTTTCCGTGGTCCTGTCCCAGCACTCTGGATTCTGGATTCCTTAGGGGCCTTCTGAGATGAGCCAGAGAGAAAGCAGGCTCAACCCTGGAGGCTTTCAGCAAAGGATTCATACAGACTGGCCCATTCTTCCCTGGCTATGGCTAGGAACATTGACAGGCCCTAGTCCAGCCCCTGAAATGTGCAGATGGGCCAGCAAGGCCAAGTGGCATGCTGTTGACCAAGATCACACAGCACCTGAACCCAGGGCCCATGACTCCTGGCCAGGGTGAGCATTCCGAGTTGTGAGTGAGAGGTGAGAAGGCATTTCACATCTCCAAACTCCAACACTGAGTTTAGCAGAACTATTTTTTTTTCTTTAATACCCTCCTGGTCTAGGTTGCCATAGCAAACATGATGGCCTCCCTGTCAGTCCGCCCCCATCCAAAAAAACAAAACAATGTGACATCAAAACTACCTTTAGCATCGTCAATGACAGGAAGAGGTGCTTTCTCAGCAGCTTTTGAGATTATTGAGCGGTCAGTATGTTTGAATTTTCCAGACCCTCTCCCCATTCCCACCTTCCTCAACCTGAACCAAGTTTCCTCCAGCCCCCAGCACCCTCCCTGCTGTATTTGGTTGGAATCCAATAAAAATGAAACTGATTAAAAAAATATTTAAGGGCAGGAGAAAATAGTTGGTCTCAATTTATCCAAAACTCTCACAGTACTTGGGCAAGTTTAGTCACTAAAACAATAAATGCCTGTTGATGTTCTGTATACAATCATCCATCTTCCCTAATGACCACCTTGAATTCTCAGTATTGCATCTTCTCAGGTCACAGCACTTTTTCTCAGGAGGGATATGTCATGCAATGGGTATAATGTTACTGACCTCCCTGTGCAACAGCTTGACAACTGCTGGCAGTGTCACTGAGTATGATGCATAACTCTAGGCTACAATGTGAGTGGCATCCCCCAGACTTAGGCACTACACAATATAAAGAACAAGGCATTATGACTCTTATTGCTAGCTTGCTTTCAAAAATATTTGTTCCAGAGAAAGTCAATATGCTAAGTTAGGTCTCAAAACATTTTCTGAATAATCAAGGTGTTAAGTGCTACAACTGTACTTGTAACAAAGGCTCAGTCTTCTGGTGTTGTTTCTTCTGCTCCTTTCTTTAGACGATAGACCTATGCAGCACTGGTATTCTTCAACCAATGGTGATACATCAGAAGAAGAAGCTTTAGTGTACTTCACATATGTTTTTTTTTTTCCCTAAAGACCCATTCAGTAGATGTAGGAAGCTGCATCTTAGCAACTGTAAGAAATGGGAATGCAAAGTTCAGTTACACTGGAACTAAAACAATCGTGCTTTTAATGTTCATTTGCCAGAATTAGGCGGCTACATTTGCTTTCTTATACTTCTTAAGATGAGTGAACAAAATTGGTATTTACTCTTGTTTGCTCATATCTTAAGGTGAAATAAGAACTTTAAGAAAGCCTATCATACCTGGCAGATAGTTTATGCTGTTCTTATATTATTAGTATTGTGAAGAGTTAAATGCTATGAAACAGAAACCAGGCACACCAGGACAAAGCTAAAGAATTTGGGAAAACAAATTAAATAGGGTCTGAAGAGATTCTCTGAGCAAATTAAGTGTTCTAATGAGACATTGCCTGAGAGTATATTGGGGGCAGGGGTGTTAAGTATGCTGAACCATATTTGGATGTCAGTATCCAGTGGGCATTTTCCTCATCCTGACCCTTGAAACAATCCTATAGCACATGTTGGGATTATTTAAAGAGACACCAGAATTCTAGATTTCTGAAGATAAAGTTGGATGGAATAAATATATTTAACTTACCTCTTTCACATCAACTCTTATTACAGCTTCTGATTTGCAAGTAAAATGGGGCAAGATCATTTTTCCAATGCAATAGATTAACTTTAAAAGTATATGATTGAGGCCAGCAGTGGCTCAGCAGGCAGAGTTCTCACCTTCCATGCCAGAGACCCGGGTTCATACCTGCCCATGTGAAAATAAAAAAAAGGTATATGATTGATATGAATGGAAACCTCCTAATAAGATGATGATGAGAATTACATGAAAAATAGATAATCCAGGATAAGTGTGCCATTATAAGATTGTATTTCTGTTGAGGGATTTAAGTAATTCATGCTCATTATTTATAAGTAATTAAAAAGCCCAAAGGTAGAAATAGAGCTGTACTTTCATGCATTTCCCTTTAATTATCTTGTATTGTATATTTTGCAGAATTTTTTTAGCTGGATAATGTGTTTTATGCTTAAGTAGGCAGCAGTTTTGAAGTTAATAATGATATTAAATAGGAAAAACTTTTTCAAATCATTTTTAAAAGCTAAAATGTAAAGAATACAATCATTTTTATTAAATTTCCAAAGTTATTTTCATATTGTAATGTTTGCCTGAATTTATTTATTTAGGACTGTCATGGTTAGGGACAGGTGTCAACTTGGCCAAGTTGTGGTACCTGTTCATCTGATTGGGCAAGCACTGGCCTGTCTGTTGCAATGAGGACATTTCATAGGATTAGGTCATGATCACGCCAGCTACATCCACAGCTGATTCCATTTGTAATCAGCCAAAGGGGAGTGTCTTCTGCAATTACTGATGCTAAATGCAATCATGGGAAGCCTTTTAAGGAGGACTCAGAGGAGACAGGTTCCATTCCTGCTTTGGCTGGTGAGCCTCTCCTGTGGAGTTCATCCAGGCCATCCATCGGAGGCAAATAAATAAAATCAGAAATGAGAAGGATGATATAACCAATGACCCACAGAGATAAAAGGGACCATTGTGGATATTATGAACAACTCACTGAATGCCAATAAATTAGATAACCTAGATGAAATGGACAAATTCCTAGAAACATGTGAGCAAACTACACTGACTCAGAAGAAATAGAAGACATCAATGAACCAATTACAAGTCAAAAGATTGAATCAGTCATCAAAAATCTCCCAACAAAGAAAAGCCCAAGGACAAGATGTATTCACACGTGAATTCCACCAATTATTCCAAGAAGAATTAATACCAATCCTACTCAAAAACTGCCAAAAAATTGAAGAGGTGGGAACACTACCTAACTCATTCTATGAGGCCAACAAGACCCCAATACCAGAGCCAGATAAAGACACTACAAGTAAGGAACATTACAGATCAATTTATTTAATGAATATGAGTGTGCAAATCATCAACCCAAATACTTTCAAATGAAATCCAAAAGTACATTAAAAGAATCATACAGAATAATTAAGTGGGTTTTATCCCAGGTATGCAAGGGTGGTTCAACACAAGAAAATCAATTAATGTACACACCATATTAACAAATCAAAGAGGAAAACTGCATGATCACTTCGATCAATGCAGAAAAGGTATATTACAAAATCCAGCATCTTTTCTTCATAAAAACACTTTGAAAAATAGGAATAGAAGTAAAAGGAAACTTCTTCAACATGATAAAAGGCATATATGAAAAAGCCACAACTAATATCCTACTCAATGGTGAAAGACTGAAAATTTCCTGCTACGAAAAGACAGGATGGCCATTGTCACCACTGTAGCTAAACATAAAGCTAGAAGTTCTAACTAGAGCAGTTTAGCAAGAAAAAGAAATAGAAAGCACCCAAATTGGAAATAAAGACATAAAACTGTTACTATTTTCAGATAACACGATCCTATATATACTTCTGAAAAGTCTACAACGAAGCTACTAAAGCTAATAAATGAGTTCAGCAAAGTGGAAGGATACAATCAGCATATGAAAATCAGTAGTGTTTCTATACACTAGCAATCAGCAATCTGAAGAGTAAATCAAGAAAATAACTCCATTTACAATAGAAACTAATAGAATCAAATATTTAGGAATAAATTTAACCAAGGGTGTAAAGGACTTGTACACAGAAAACTACAAAACATTGTTAAAAGAAATCAAAGAGGGCCTAAATAAATGGAAGGACCTTCCATGGTCATGAATTGGGAGACTAAATATGAAGATGCCACTACTACCCAAATTGATTTATAGATACAATGCTATCCCAATCAATGTCCCAACAGCCTACTTCGCAGAAATTGAAAAACCTCTACTTTCATCTGGCATATTCAAATCTCTTCTAAATGTCCAGTCTGGTTCCAGGATTACCATGTAGCATTCCCAATTCCCTTTTCTGTTCATTCATTTTTCTGATGGGAGCAATTTTAAAAACTTCCTACCCATCATTTTGCTTCTGCATTTTGAGATCTATTTTTATAGGGTGCTTTAATCTCACTGAAATTATAGAACAAAATGACTTTAAATAACAGAAAATCTGGGTTCCCAAATTTAAAGCTCTTTCATATTTCGTTTTCAAGTTTATGAAGTATCTTAAAGTTACCAAAATCTTTATAATGCTACCATGAAATGTCTATAATATGGTAATGTCCCATAGACAAGTTCAATTTACCACTATATCCTTTTTGTATTTCAGAAGAAAAAAAACAGTATTTCTATTGAGGAAGGATAATTCAAATCATGGGACTCCACATGCTGTCTTAGAAAAGTGAGTTACACCAAGATTTCAGGATTAGCTCAAAGATGTGTGATTGTACAGGACTAAGGATCAGAGGCTCTACACACTAATCCTCACTGCTGTTGCTGAGGAATGTGAACTCCCTGCTCTGAAGGAAGGGATCGAGGTAAGACTTATCAGCCTGATTTATCAATCTAATATTAGTCTGGTAAAGGAATGCTATGGAGTGACAATTCCTTGGGCTAGACATTGGGGTGGAATAATCAAATTCTCCCACATTCTGTCTTCTAATCATATAAGGGACAAAGAGAGGGTTTTCTCCTTGGTGAATAAAAGCCACTGAGTTCATCAAATTATGTAATTAATCATTGATGGGTTAGGGCTAGTAAAAGTTTTTCATGCTAAGGTTGGGGATAAAATAGGTCATTCAAATGATAATATATGAATGAAACAGATGCAGGAGTGGTTCCAACAGGGTATTTATTTACCTTAACGATATACTTGGATACTGTGACCTCTTGAGGTCTTTCTCAGATCTATTATTCTAAAAACTTTTATTTTCCTTTCCACTTTAATTCTATCCTGGGTTTTCTTTCTTTCCAGTTTCTTCTCAGCTTTCTTCATTTTAATAGATGCATTTTATTTCTATGTCCACTTTCTTTGGAAAATCAATAGTTTGTTTAAAAAAAAAAAGATAGTGGAACCTGAAAGAGCAGGGCTAATGGTTCTACTCAAGAAATCATTGTGTTAACTGGGTGAATAAACAATGTCTAGGCTTTACTTTTCTGTAATGGCCAAGGATCCAAAAGAACGATATAAAGAAAAATTATTTTGTTTGGTGGGATAGTAATAGGAGAGGAGAGGAGAAAAAAACATCATTCTTGAAAATACTGTAAGAGATTTTTTAGGCAATTAACAAAACATGTTCATATTGTTGTTTCTATTATTGAGATAAATATCTGAGACCATCTTAAAATATTGTTAGTTAATAAAGGAGCATGGTCCTCTTGAATAAGGTGCATAGTGTTGGAAGAAGTTATATGCTAAGGAAGTTATTGAAAATTTGGAGCCAACTATATTTCTAGGGAGATATTGCTTACAGAAATAGGGATATAAAATTAGATGGTATGAAAATAACATTGCACTTTGTTCCATTATTAAAAAAAAATAGAAAAATAAGGAAAATTCAGGTGAGCTAAAATGTCTTTCTTCTCAAAGACAATATCAGAATATCATTCCAGACATTTTACCCTGGCAAAATAACCAACTACATAGATTGATAAATAGATAATAAATAATATATATTTTGATCAATGATGAGTACTTCTTTGTAACTTTTTTGTTTTCCCCTTAATGAAGCCTGAATGTTCTTCTATTTTATATATGATTCTGCTAAATGATTAATTGCTACATAGTCTTACATATGTAAGTACTTGTATATTTATTTCTTTATAATTGCAGAAAGAGGGGAAATAGAGGTAAGAGAGGAATGAAAGACAATGTAGGAGAGAGGAGTGAAGACATTAGATGGCAGAGTGCATAAGCAGAATGAATAATGAAAAAGTAGACCCTATGGACTTGGGTTTTGGGTGGTGGTTTACTAGCTCTCAGATACAAGCCATCTCCTATCTGCTATCTGATTTCAGAGGGTTCATTGATTCCTTGAAACCCTCAAGGTAGAGATTATGATCCTGGTAAATTAGAAAATGCTCAGCCTTTGGAACTTTAGGGGTTGCCATTTAATTATTTAGTAGTTTTTGTCTTTTACTCGACTACTTTGATCTTTGATTTCCTCTCTGCAGATTGGAGATAATTTGAACTTTTCTTCCAGGGTATTTTCAAGGTTTAAAATAAATTAGGTGGCATATGTAAACCCTTTAGGAGACTGATAGGCCCTGTGTAAGCACTCACTAAATAGCTCATTAAACTATATGAAACTGCTATTCTTCTAGGTCAACAAGGGCTAAATATTGGGAATTTTATATGATTTGACCTAGCATTAATTTATTCTCACTTTTTCTTTTTAAACAGCTAAGAAACTAGAGACTCACACCACAGACATCTAATACTGTAGCTCTGGGCTGCAATTTGCTTAGATCCTGTTCCTGCATTATCATCGGTGATCAAAACCCAGTTTGATGCTCCTTGTCCACAACCAGCAGTGATTGCTTGGGACCCATGTAATTCCACTCACGCATATTTCCACCTATTGCCAGATGTTTGGGCCTCTCACAAAAGCCTGTCCCACTGAGTGCTGGATTCTAGGCAATCTATACTGGATCTGTTGCTCCACTAATGAGCTATTACTATTTTTTCCACTGCATGGATATTTCAGTCAGGGTTCTAGCAGAGAAACAGAACCCGTAGACTATATATTATCCCCACAATGGATTGGCTTAAATAAGGGGAATTTATTGGCTCGTGATTTTGAGACTAGCTAAAGTTCAAAATCTTAGATACTGGCAAGACTTGCTTTCTCCCTGAAGATTTTAGCTCTCTGGTGCTGGCTGAGGCAATCTGTGGAGGTGGGGGTGGGGTGGGGTGGGGTCCTTGGCTTTCCTGTCACCTGGTAATGTCCTCTCCTTTCTCTTATGGGTTCCTGGTGACTTCATGCTTCTGACTCTTGATAAGACCTCCAGTAATTCAGACTAAGGCCCATCCTGGTTCAGTTTGCCACATCTTAATTAAAAATAACATCTTCAAAACATCCTAGTTACAACAGGTTCGCACCCACAGGGACGTGGATTAAGATAAAGAACACAACTAATAATAATAATAATACATACATATATATAATTTTCCTAGGGCTGACATAATAAAGTACCACAAACTGGGTATCTCACGACAACAGAAACTCACTGTTTCAACAATTCAGGAGGCTAAATGTTGACAGGCCACACTCCCTGTGAAACCTGCAGGGAAAATCCTTCCTTCCTCTTCCTGGCTTCTGGTGGTAGGCAGCAGTCCTAGGCTTGCAGCTGCAGACTTCCTTCTCTGCCTCTGTCATTAGGTGTTATTTTCCCCTCAGGTGTCTCTGTGTGCAAATTTCTCTCTTCTTATAAGTATGCCAGTCATATTGGATTAGGGCCCACCATACTCCAGTTTGGCCTCATTTTTTAACAAAGCATATCATCAAAGATTCTATTTGAAAATAGGGTTACATTCATGAGACCAGGCATTAGCACTTGAATATAACTTTAAAGAGCCACAATTCAACCCATAACTAGATAGATGATAAACAGATAGATAGATAGATGGATAGATAGATTGATAGTTAGAAAGAATGCCAGTTTGCAGCTGTTACAAATCCCAGAAAAGCCATGTCTTTTTCCTGATCCAATCTCATGAGTCAGCCATGTTTCTTTAAGCCTGATTCAACATTGTGGCATGGACACCCTGTGATTGGATTGTTTCTGTGGAGATGCAGCACAACCAGGGTGAGTCTGACTTTTTGATAAGATAGAATCTGACTCCACCCATTCAAGGTGGGTTTTGATTAGTTTACTAGGGCCCTCTGAAAGAGGAAACATTTTGAAGGGGCTCAGAGCTGACACACAGGAATGTGTATGAAGACGTATGGGGCACATGATTCAAAATCAGCAGCTCCCTAGGCAGATGCACATGCACTGCCTCCATGTTTCCATTTCACTCTTTCTCTATCCCTAGTAAATTATGAGGTGTTGGAGAGCAGGAAAAGTATCTTTACATCAGAATATTTTCAGTGTTTGCCATAATAACCGAAACAAAATAGGTGTGTCATCAAAAATGTTTTCTTAATATTTAATAAATGAATAAACCAATCTCTTTTAAGTATCCAAGAACAGATTATTCTTTTTGTATTTGCATTGTCTACTTTCATCCTCCCTCCCCCTATTTCTTCCTCCCTCCCTCTTCTCCTTCTTTTTTTACAATTCAGGGTTAACAAAAATGCCAAATTACCTCCCTGCTGAGAAATTTATAGGAGATTTGAAGATGCTGATTTGCACAGGTATATAGAATTAAAAAATAATTACATATAAAAATGAATAGACTCATTGGCATCTTTCAACTGACTGCTATATTATCTCCCTTAATAAGATGCCTTAGAGTCTGCACATTTCCCTGATAAGAATAACTGCTGTCATATTTTTTGTTTCAATTTGAACATCTTAAAGGCATCTGCTCTTGGCACTAATTAGATGTGTAAGAGCCTTCCTGAGCAAAGAAGATAGTCACAGCTAATTCATAAAGAATTAATGATAATAGCTAAATTGCCACATAGATTTGTAGTCTAGGTAGGGTTAAATTACCAAATCATTTTAAAGCCATTTTCAAATAAATTTCATGTTTAATACAAGTCATGGTTTTATTAAATTCAAAACAATTTCAAAATGTTCTAAATATTGCTCCAAATGAGCATCTGTATAAAATCACTTTAAATAAGCTAAGAATATGATAATACTAGTAAAGGAATAATAACATTAGCTATTGATAGAATACTTTTATTGTTGTTATTATTATTATTATTGTATTTTGGCTTTCTGCCATTTGTCTAAGTGATATACTCACACAGTTCAGACCAGGTTCCTCCAGGGTAGATGTTTGGCATTTGAGATAATTCTTTAACTTTTTTAAATCATTAGGATATTGAAAAGAACTGAAGAAATAATTTGTAAAATTATTTCCCGGTATCCTTAAATTGGCTTTGTATGTTTGTATATGTATGTGTGTCTCTCAAAATTCATATCCAGTTCTCCTTCAAAGTGGTTTATACACTGAATGAACATTTCATTATTTAATTAACTCATTAGATAGAACTTAAGTTACAACTCAATTTATTTAATAGGAAAATCTGATGGGTGGTTTTAAAGCAAAAATGATATCAAAACTAAAGATACCTACTGAAGGTAAGACTCAAAGAGAAATAGAGTCCTTTTGAACAACAGTTAAGAATTTCTTTATAAGTTTTGATTTGCATTGCTGACGGTTTGTTGATTTAGAGAATACAAACAGTTCAGTAAGGAAAAATCACATCCCATTTTTACATAAGTCCTACCTTCCTACTGATATATATAATTTGGAAGGGCTGGAGGGGACTGAATTCACACTTTTTGTGTGAACCTACCATAAGCTCAACTGTGTTCCCGTGCTTTGTACATGTGATCATATTTATCTCAAAATTGCATACAACTGGAGGAAAACAGGAAACTCTAAGATTGTTTTTCCCTTCTTCTATTCTTACAATTTCAATAATGATAGCTTCACATTATAGCTGCTTGTAAATTTTCCTGGAACATAGTTTTGGGTCCAGAGCATGCCACTGATGATAGAACTGGAAAAGTTGCTGGAGAGCTCCATTTTCCCTGAGGATCAGATTATTTTCTGTATTCACTTTGCTGAGGCACAGAGCATATCCTAAAACACAATAAATGCTTGATAATTGTTTGTTGAGCAAGTGAGTAGGTGAATAAATCATCTTAAAGTGATTCACTTTCCATCCTTGACCTCTAAAGTCTGGTTTCCCTTTTTCACTGATACATTAAGTCTTGTTACCGTGTCCTTCTTCAGGACATGGTAACTTCTTATAAATTCAGATTTCTCCTGGCAATTAGCAACACCGCTCCCTAACCTCATTTCATGCACTTTTAGTTTTGCTCTAGAAAACTGATTCTTCAGAACTTCTAGTTGTCCTGTGCACCTGCCTTTTATTGTACTAATATTCCCCTTTGAAACAGGAGGTACTAAATCCCAACTGTGTCAAACCAAAATATTTTCTATTTATCCTCTCCTCAGCTTCCAAAAGACTCACTTAAGGAGGTTGTCAGTCATGATAAAGTATTCTAATATGTAGGGCTTATTTTGTTTTAGTTTTTGGCATTCCCAGAATATACTCCATAATGAGTTTAAGCTTCTTCAGATCAAGTGAGTATGTGATAGGGGTAAGGAGTAGGGGGACATATGAGGGAAGGTATTTATGTCTATCCTCCTAAGGTCTGCCTCCTCTTAAAGTACACAAGAATGACTCTTGCCCTTGCAACTTATCTATGATCTCAGTTCACACTTCCTTAGGTCATGCCACTATCTATGCCATTGCTCTCAGAACAGTCTCCTCCTTCCTTCTCTTTCCTTCAAATAACCAGTAAATACTATCTCTCACTATAATTTGTGATTGTAATTACAATTTTCAATTCCATCTCAGCTTTGAAGAGACTACATTATCGTACGAGGCAAAATCTTCATGGAGAGGGGAAACTGCCTTGGTTAGTTATGCACAAAATAGCTAAGTACGGATTAACTGGAAAGAAGTGGAATGCTTTATTAATTTTTGGATTGTATATAATCTTAAAATACTTGCTACTCTTTTAAAGTAGACCCTGAAAGCTATTTTAAAGATGGGAGAATGAATGGGTGGCACTGGCTTATAGAAAATCTAAGACTTGAATTTACTTAGCAAAGGTGGTAAGGTTTTGTGTATTTCTTTTTTATATCTATCAGTAAACACCTCTGGATAACCTCTTGAGCCCCTGCTCTGGAGAATGAATGCTTCATTCTTAAGGCACTTAAATGTATGGTTTTTTGAAATTTAAGATAATGCAGCAAAATTTAAACCATGTTTCCATATAAAAAGAATTGTTGAGAATAGAATCCAACTTGCCACAATTTGTACCATTGCCTATTGCGCTACCAATATTGGATTGAAATGAGTGTTAGCAAATAATACACAATACTTGTAGATAAAAGTCATATATTTCATATACTTATGTATCTATCAAAACTGAGTGTGCTAAAATCTAATATAACTTGTGTGGTCAGCTTATTGAACATCATAACTATATGGAAACTTGAATAGGGAGCGAGATCTTGTTGGTTTGTACAGGTTAGTTTGATGCCTTGATGCATCCCAGAGTCCTCTGGGCAGAAGATAAAAAAACATTTGCAAAGTGCCCTTGAGAAACTGAGCAAAAAGGTGTAAATATTAAACTTCCCCTCCTGGGGAAGACCTGATATTTTCATAAGCCTTGGGTACTACCAAGTTGTTGGGTCAGGCTCTTGATCTTTATCATTTTTTATTTTAAAAAATATTTTTATTGAGAAACCTTTACACACATACAGTTCATCATAGGATACAATCAGTGGCCCACAATACTGTCACATAATTGTGTATTCATCATCATGATCATTTTTTAGAACATTTGCATCACTCCAGAAAAAGAAATAAAAAGAAAAAAGGAAAAACTCATACATCCCATCCCCTTACACCTCCCTCTCATTGACCACTAGTATTTCAATCTACCCAATTCTTTTGCTCCCTTATCCACCCCCCATTATTTACTTATTCCCCTACCCCATTTTTTTGCTCCTCTGTCCATACCCTAGATATAAGGTGCATCAGACACAAGGTTTTCACAATCACACGATCACATTATAAGAGCTATATAATTATGCAATCATCTTTAAGAATCAACAGGCCCTCAATGTTGAGGCTTGCCCTTATGAAACATATTCATGCAAAAGAGAAACTAAGTCTACTTATAATTATGCCTAAGAGTCACCACCAGACAATCTCTTTTGTTGCTCAGATGAAACTTATTTCTGCAAGTGGGCATAAATAACTTCAACTTAGGCATAAATAATTCCACAGGTGAACTCACTGCCCTCCCCCACTACATGGGACATGACTCCTAGGGATGTAAATCCCCCTGGCAATGTGGGACCTGACTCCTAGGGATCCCTGGCATCATGGGATTAAGAAAAGCTTCTTAAACAAAAGGGGGAAGAGAAATAAAACAAAATAAAGTTTCAGCAGCTGAGATATTTCAAATACAGTTGAGAGGATATTCTGGAGGTTATTCTTATACAGTATATAGATATCCTTTTCTGTTTTTGGTGCATTGGACTAGCTAGAGGTAAATGTCTGAAACTGTTGAACTGTAATCCAATATCCTTGATTTTTGAAGGTGATTATATAACGATATAGTTATACTATAGTGACAGTGTGATTGTGACAATCTTGTGACTGATGCTCCCTTTATCTGGTGTACAGACAGATGAATAAAAAAATAAAGAAAAAACAAATAAATAATGGGGGGGCATGGGATGTTTTGGGTATTTTTTTTACTTTTATTTTTAGAATAATCAAAATGTTCAAAAATCTGTTGTGATAATGAATGCATAGCTATATGATGCTACTATGAACCACTGATTGTATACTTTGGATGATTATATGGTATGAGATTATATAATATATATATCAATAAAATTGAATTTTAAAAAGTGAGTGTGCTGTTATCTGTTTTACAATCAGAATCACTGATTGTACCTATGCTCATTTGAAAGGATGTATGGACCCTAGAAAAGCCATCTTTTAATCAAAATTCTATTTCATAAAGGTAGATAATCCCTATTCAATACTGTATGCTTGAAACTGTAATCAGATCATCTCCCTGGATGATGTGATTTAGTCAAGAGTGGTTGTTAAACTGCATTAGGTGACAATATGTCTCCACCCATTTGGGTGGGTCTTGATAAGTTTCTGGAGTCCTATAAAAGAGGAAACATTTTGGAGAAAGAAGGAGATTCAGAGAGAGCAGAGAAGAATGACATAGCCATGACAGCAGAGAGCCCACAAGCCTACCTTTGGAGATGAAGAAGGAAAACGCCTCCCTGGGTGCTTCATGAAACAGGAAGCCAGGAGAGAAAGTAGCAGAAATAGACTTGCTCGCCATGTTTCTTTCCAGCTGAGAGAGAAACTGTGCCCATGTTTGCCATGTGTCTTTCCAAATGAGAGAGAAACCCTGAATATCATTGGCCTTCTTGAACCAAGTTATCTTTCCCTAGATGCCTTTGATTGGACATTTCTATAGACTTGTTTTAATTGGACATTTTCTTGGCCTTAGAACTGTAAACTAGCAACTTATTAAATTCTCCTTTTTAAAAGCTATTCTGATTCTGGTATATTGCATTCCAGCAGCTAGCAAACTAGAACAGTACCTTTCATGGCCTTTTCTGCTTTTGTGCTACAGGGTTTGATTGTTAGTAATGGCCTCCCTGATCTTGTTCTCCCATACTTTCCAACAGCTGTGTAGGACTACAATTTCCTATATAAAAAATAAAAATTCTCATATTTGGGGTTCATATGAATTTTTTCTGACCAATTTTTGACTAATATATATTTATAACTTGGAGAATTTTCTAGGAAACAAAACATCAAATATGAGAATTTGGTGTTGGTTCAATAATTTGGTCATATTTGAAAGCAGATATACCATCATTGCATTGCCAGTAGAAAATGGAGACTCTGCTCATCAATAGCATACCATTGTGAAAACAATAAATTATCATTTGTAGCTGCCTGGGAAGAGGTGGATCAAAGTCAAAGATGTGGAAGACCAATTATTTTACAATACAGCACTAAGGTGGTATGATAAGATGGAATACCTACTTATGACTGCATTGTGAAGCCTACATTAAGACTACAGATCATGGTACAGTCAGAGAATTAGAGAGCTACATTGACTTCCCTAAGAAAATACCTTTAATTTAATCTAAGCTGGAAGGCTGAGGCTTCTGCACACTAAATCATATGTTAGATCCCACAAATGGCTAAAAGACAGTGCAAGCTGACTAAACAGCCTAGTCACATCTCTACAAAAAAATGTCAAGGAATGATCAGAAAGGAGTAGAATTCTGAGAACTGAGTGACATATGAGTGGGTTCTTTTGAGTATACATACCACAAACCCTCATATCCAATGGAATTTTCTTGAATGGCAAAGGCAGATCCTTTTGAGGAGGTGAACCAACTTTTGCCCGAAAACCTCATGATGAACCTACTTGTCACTGCAAAGGATATGATGCTTCTTTTAAGTATCTACTGGTACCACTTTTCATTGCTTCCAAGCTTCCCATCCCAGGAATATGAGTAAAAGGCTCATCTAGAGTGATGTACAAGACACTGGAAAAATCACAGGAGGTTGTATACTATATGAATGGATTCTTAAACTGTTGAATTATGAACAAAGGAATATAATGTTGGATTAGGCTGATATGGAGGTATGAAACAGAGATTCTTGACTGTGTATTAGTTTGAACAGCCAGGAGTGGCTCTAACAGTTTACACGACTGGTTTTCTAAAGCATGGATCCAGTGGTATGTCATCAAATGAAGTTGATATTCCAGAAATACTTTAATATACCGTAGTGAGAATAGTTCTTTCATAGTTTATAGTTCTTTCTAAAAGTTAGATAGAAAAATATTATGATCAATTTATTATTATGTCTGTTTACCTAGATTCCTTGAGATGGCTCAGAGGACTCTCCTTTCACTGGGGCATTGAGAAATACATTGGCAAACAGATTGCCAGCATCTATGTAGACTAATGATGTAGCTCTACTCCCTAGAACATGATGATGGTAAACACTGCTATTGAAATGGATACATTGATTTAAAGGGGGATGAAAAGATCAAAGAGCAGCTGAAGCCATGTACCAGCAGTTAATCCAGAAAAAAGGTAGACATGGTGACCATAATGGCTAGCAGTACCAATGCAATGATTAAACCCACAGAAATTGTTTGTGTTGATTTATTTGAGCTTGATATTCTTAAAACCAAATAATCTGGGGACTTTTTTAAAAAGTCTTTGTGATATATATAATTTATGAATAAAAGTGATAAATTTAAAATTACAGTTTAACAGGTAGTTATAAAGCAAATTTCCAAGTATAGTATGGGTTACAGTATTTCCTCCTGGTTGTTCTAACACATTAGAAACTCAAAAGAAATAGCTATATAATGATTCTGTAGTCATAATCATTTGTTAAATCCTAACTTCTCACTTACAACTCCTCTGTCTCATTTGATCATTTTCTTAGTCTTCTGGGATATTTGAAAAGTGACCTTTCTAACTTCTTCATGCTGAAAAGGGGTGTCAACATTAGGGGGTAGGGGAATACAACTGATTGATGATGTTCTTGGAAAGACTGGTACCGATGGGTCTCAGGGCTTATCTGACATAGGAACAATATGGAGGTTTTAAGTCTTAGAAATAAAAACTTAGTGAGTGAGACTTTTATAGATTCTCAGATAGAGCCCTGGATATTCTTTAAGGTTTTCAGGAATACAGTTGTTTGGCACCTTGGCAATTTCAATATCTGGCTAAAGCTTGCTTAAGAATAACCTTCAGAATGACCTCTTGACTCAGTTTGAAATCACTTGGCCACTGAAACTTTATTTTGCTTCAGTTTCCCCCCTCTTTGATCAAGAAAGTATTATCAATCCTATGATGCTGGGGTCAGGCTAACTCTGGGAGTGATGTCCCACATAACAGGGAGGGTAATGAGTTTATTTGCAGAATTTGGCTTAGAGAGAGAAAGGCCGTATCCAAACAACAAAAGAGGTTGTCTGGAGGTAATTTTTAGGCATACTTGTAATTAGGCTTAGCTTCATCTAAGTTTTATAAGGGCAAGACTCAAGAGTGAGGGTTTGGCTTATTAAATTAGGAGTCCCTAATGCTTGAGAGAATATCAAGAATTTCCCAAATGGAAAAGCTTAGTAGTTTCATATTTATTCTGCATTCCCTGAAGAATAATTTGCAAATACTGTTTTATTTTTTGCTGAAATACTCCAGAATGTATCACAGTATTGCATTAAACTACACATAATAATGACATTTCATTCCCTATTCTAGGCTTCATGTAATTAGCTTGTTTAAATAAACTGTAAAGACAGGTTACATTGGAGAATGTGCTACAGAACATTTAAATTTTGGATAAAATAAACATCTCTTCCTTCTCACATAGCGGTTGAAAATTTAAAATATAGACAACTCATTCTTTATCTTGTATTCTGATTTACCTTAGTCTGAACAAGATCAGTTTCATTCATACCTCTAATTGAAGTCCAATCTCTTTTTTTCAGCTTCTTCACCAGTTGCTATGGAGTAATGCTAACTTTCAGAGGTGCAGAACTCTAACTTGAAATCTTCGGTGACACATAGGTACCCAAAATTCCAGAGAAATACCAGGTTATGCACAAAGAGCACAGCATCTCTGAATTTAGAAATAACAGTAAAAATTCAGGAATAAATATGACAGCTGTAATAGCCTACAATCTAGATCCGAATTTTCTTATAGTCATTTTTAAAATGAAACCATACAGTATTTTTAATGTCCTTTTGTTTTGGCTTATTTTGCTCAACATAATGTCCTCATGGCTTGCTGCTTGCAAGCCTCACAATTTCATTCCTCTCCGTAGTCACACAATATTCCATCATATGTATACATTACAGCTCACCTCTCTGGTCATCAGTCAATGCACCGTTCATCCACTCCATCCATTGGAAATCATGAATAATGGTGCCATAAGTATCAGTGTGCAAATGTCTATTTGTGATCCTGCTTTCAGTTCTTCTAAGTATATTCCTAGTAATGGGATTGATTGATCATATGACAATCCTATATCCAGCCTCCTTTGGGTGGCTGGGGATTTTTTATAGTCTCACTTAAGTTGTATACACACACACACACAAAAAAAATTCAGTGCTCGCTTAGGCAGCACATATATTAAAATTGGAACAATACAGAGAAGATTAGCATGGCCCCTGCACAAGGATGACATGCAAATTTGTGAAGTATTCCATATTTTTTAATAACAATAGAAAAAATAAGAAAAAAAAAACACTAGAAGCTAACTTAAATGAGTGCAATAGAATTTTGATCTGTTGCCCAATTCTGAAATTCCTAGAACCTAAGCCCTTTAAATGAAGGCAATGTCTGTGCCCCTTTTGGTAGGATATCATGACACTTCCAGGTGTAAATACTCTACATTTCCAAACTAGCCTTCTCCAAAGGGTTCTGTTCCAATTACCTGTTTAACTGAGCATTTAGTGAAAGGAAAATACTCAGATTTGTCTTACATTACTAGAAAATGACTCTGACATAAATTGAAGCCACTGAATTCCACCTGTTGAAATGAGGGGTCTTCTAGTTTGCTAGCTACTGGAATGCAATATACCAGAAACGGAATGGCTTTTAAAAAGGGGAATTTAATAAGTTGCAAGTTTACAGTTCTAAGGCTGAGAAAATGTGCCAAGTAAAACAAGTCTATAGAAATGTCCAATTTAAGACATCCAGGGAAAGATACCTTTAAGAAGGCCAGTGAAGTTCAGGGTTTCTCTCTCAAGTGGAAGGGCACATGGTGAACACAGCATCATCTGCTAGCTTCTTCTCCTGGCTTTCTGTTTCATGAAGCTCCCCGGGAGGCATTTTCCTTCTTCATCTCCAAGGGTTGCTGGCTGGCAGACTCTGCTTCTCGTGGCTATGTCATTCTTCTCTGCTCTCTCTGAATCTCTTTCATTCTCCAAAATGTTTCCTCTTTTATAAGACTCCAGAAACTTATCAAGACCCACCCAAATGGGTGGAGACATGTCATCACCTAATCCAGCTTAACAACCACTCTTGATTAAGTGACATCTCCAAGGAGATGACCTGATTACCATTTCAAACATACAGTATTGAATAAGGATTATTCTACCTTTATGAAATGGGATTTAGATTAAAACATGGCTTTTCTAGGGTCCATATATCCTTTAAAACCAGCACAAGGTGTTATGCACATGATGTTAAAAATAGTTTTGCCTAGATCCATCTTGCAGTGGATCAGTGGATTCATTAGATTATTTCTCCAAATGTTGAAAGGACTAGAAAATATATACTCAGTAACTAGCAGGATACCTACATTGTCTCTGTGACTCATAGAGTAAAGTCCATCCAAGGAAGCCCTTGAAACTGCATTTCTCTGCTAAACTCATAGTCAAATATCTTATCTATGTCCTTGTGCAATTCCAGATATCAGTGTAATCAACAAAGACTTGAGATAATGATTCCAATTTAATCTCAATTTAATTCTTCTATTTAACCTATATAAAAGAAAGACAGACATTAGAGGAAAATCATGTATTATTCTAAAAGTAATTAGGCAGTGACTACAATTATACCTTATGTTCTAGGTGGAGTCTTTTTAGTGCATCAGATAAGCAAAACCCCAGTAATTTGGTGTGTAGCTATTGATATTTTCTCCACACTTAATAGTGAAAAACCCCAGAAACCATTTGTTTTGACCTGGTGGGAACAGCAATGCACTTTCACTATCTCACCTGAACACTATGTCTACTCTAAAATAAACTGTTCCACATCCAGTTTTATCATTGTTTCATCACACAGAATATCACTACAGCACACTAAATTGGTGACCTACTTTGAACCTAGTATTCAGCAAGTAATCATCACATAATCGCTTTGGTAAGACAATTACATACCAGAATCTGAAAGATAAACCCCATGAAAAATTGAGGATTGATACCTTGATAAGTTTCTAGGATACTGTTAGTCTGGGACTTGTCAATATGCTACTCAAAAATGAAAGAAAAATTCTCAAATTTTATATTGTCTACCACCAAAAGAAAGGTACAATACCTGGTGGGACTTCTTGGATTTTGAAAGCAACATATTCCATGTTTGAGTATGTTGCTTCAGCCCCTTTACTAAAAAAATCATGAGCCTATGGTTTTAAGTGAGGCCAGTTTTGAGTGAATCTTAAAACAGAACAAGACTTTGCAACCATTACAGGTTACTGTGAAAGTTACCTTCCCATTTGGGCAATTTAATGCATTACATCCAATAGTGTTTGAAGTTTACTATCTCTGGCTGTTGTTTCTGGATGTAATATAGAATGTTAGTAAGTCCTAATAAAATCACAGCACAGTGAAGACCCCTAGAATTTTAGAGCAAAGTCCTCATTTTCTTATGAGGAAAAATAATCTTTTTACAATCAGTTTCTTCTGGTTTGCTATTGATCCACAGTGTTTTAGTTTCCTCATTGCTAAAGCAAATACCATGTGTTTTAGTTTGCTAAGGCTGCCAGAATGGAATACACCAGAGATGGATTTGGCTTTTTTAATGGGGATTTATTTAGTTACAAATTTACGGTTCTTTGGAGGAAAGGCAAGTAACTTCATCTGAGTTCATCTGTTACATGAGAAAGCACACAGCAATGTCTGCCAGTCTTCCCTCCTAGCTCTGGGTTCAAACACTTTTCCCCAGGGTGAGTCCTTTCTGCATGTCCAAATGTCTGAGTCTGAGCTCCTTCTTTGTCTTCTGACTCCTCCTTTTAAGCCTCCTTCATTGTGTCGGGCACTCCCCTTAGCTGGCCACAGATATAATCAGCCATACATGAAATTCAAATGCTTATGCTTTAAGTCCACAGCAGAGAACAACTGGGGACCATCACCTGGCCAAGTTGACAACTGAACCTAACTACTACACCAGGCAATTGGTTGACAGTGGGGATTTATTAGCTCATAGTTTTGAGGCTAGGAGAAATCCAAATAGAGGCCTCATCAAGGTTATGCTTTCTTCCTGAAGACTGCTGTTCTGGGACTGACTACCCATGAACCTCAGTCTTTGGCTTATCTGTCACACAGTAATGCACATGGCTCCCTTCCTGGGCTCTCTTTTCTCTTCTGGGTTCCACTGACCTTCAGTTCTTGCTTCCCATGACTTTCTCTCTGTCTGAATTTTATTCTGCTTAAACAGGACTCCAGAAATGGGATTAAAACTCATACTGATTGAGTTGTGTCACACGTTACATGAAGTAATTTCAAAAAAACAGCCTACTTACAATGGGTTCACATCCACAGGAATGCAATATGTTTAAGTAAATGTTTTTTTCTGGGGTACATACTCCTAGAAACTTATCAAGGTATCAATCCTCAATTTTTCATGGGGTTTATCTTTCAGGTTTCATTCTGAAAATGGGATTTATGCAAGCTGAGCATGCACAGCAGTATTTCCTCATCAAGTAGAAGTGTTATATTTGAGACTTGGCTCAAACTTGACATGAAGACATATGTAAGTTTCATGAACAAGTGGCACATACTCTGTGAAAGGGAAAAATATGTTCTGGTCTACAGATGGTTATGAATGGTATCCTGACATGATCCAATAGTGTATTATTGCATTACAGCTTTATTCAGGGGGACCTAAAGAGAACTGGGCAAGAGAATTTCATCATATGGGCAGAACTTTCCACCATGCATCTGATCATTCACTTACCCTGAGAGAAAATATGCCCAGAGATATAGATCTGCTTTTTCTATTTGTGGGTAATAGTAAACATTTGGCAGTAACAAGATTGGAAAATTGGTAAAGATTTATGTAAACAGACCTCTCTAGAATGGTCAAGAATGTAGCTCTCTGTATCACATGTGAATGTTCATCAGAAGGCCTCCTCTGTGAATTTCTCAATAATGTTTATGTTCAATGGATTCATGAACAGAATGACCATAGTAACAGGGACAGATATTTATTCATGGTATAGTATCAACAAACATAGCTTACCCTATGTAAGTGTTTTCTGGATACAACTATAGTTGAATTCCTGACTTGCCAAGAGCCAAAGTCCTGAATCCTTGTGTTTCAGTTAGCTAAAGCTGCTAGTATATATACCAGAGAGGGATTGGCTTTTAACAACGGGAATTTATTAAGTTACAAGTTATAATTCTAAGGCTTTGAAAATGTCCAAATTAAGGCATCAACAAGAGGATACCATCACTGAAGAAAAGCCAATGGCATCCAGGGTTCTTCTGTCACAAGGGAAGGCAAATGCTGGTCCTATGCTCCCTGGTTCCATTGCTTTTAGGTTCCATGTATCTTTGCTTGTTTCTCTGGGGACACCTTTCTGAGCTCTCTGTGTCCTGTGGGTCTTCTCTTAGCATCTCCAGGTTGTTTCTCTCTGCCTCTTTCACTTGGTTTCATCTTTCTGCTCTCTGTCTCTGAGCTCCCTCTCCTAAAGGACTTCAATATAGGATTAAATGCACCTTCATTTGGGTGGATCACATCTCCATGAGCCCACAATAGGCCTATCCCCACAAGAATGGATTAAAAGAACAGTCTTTTCTGGGGCACATAAAAGATTTAAACAAACATATCCACTTATACCACACTTCCCCAGGGCTAAGAGAGCCAGCCTCCTGGGGACAAACCAATTAAATTGGACCTCTTCAATTATGGAGATGGCTGCAGTTTTTCCTCACTGAAATAGATTCTTATTCTGTGTATAGATTTGCCTCCTGTGTCTCAAACTCTCTGTGAGCACTTACTGAATGCTTTGATTGCAATCAAAGTATCCTACATAACATTTCTTTTTTAACAAGGTACTCATTTAACAGAAAAAAAAAGTGAGATTATGTATTTTTACACCTGGAATTCAGAAATCACTCATGGTTCTCATCATGCATAAGTAGGTGACCTAGTGGAGGCAGAAAAAGTGGTGCATTGAAGACTCAGTTATAGCAATCTTCTACATGAAGAATCTACATGAGTGGTGACAACCTGAGGCGCTGATGTGCTGTGCTACAAGATGTGCCATGTTCTCTGAATCTCTGACTAATATTTATTGCCACTGTTCCCATGGTCAGAATGCATAGTGTGCTGGCTTGAGGCTGTGTGTATCCCCAAAATTCCATGTTCTTTATCCTAATCCAATCTTGTGGGGACAGACTTATTGTTTGGGTGGGACCTCTTTGATTAATCTATTTCTATGGAGATGTGACTCACCAAACTGTGGTGGGACCTTTTGATTAGGTGGTTTCCATGGAGATGTTTCTCCACCCATTCAAGCTGAGTCAATCCAGTTACTGAGGTCTTTTAAAAGGGAACCATTTTGGAAAAGCTCAGAGCTGACACAGACAGAGCTATTTGGAGATGCAGAAAGAAAATCCCCTTGGGGAAGCTGTTTAAAAGCAAAAGCCAAAGGACCAACAGACGCCAGCCACTTGCATTCCCAGCTGACAGTATGTTCTAGACACCATCAGTCTTCCTTGAGTCAAGGTATCTTTCTCAATATGCCTTACTTTGGATATTTTTATGGCCTTAGAACTGTAAACTTGTAACTTAATAAATCCCCCTTGTAAAAACCAACCCATTTCTGGTATATTGCATTGTGGCAGCATTGGCTAACTAAAACACGTAGATTCTGGGAACAGAGGCATGGAAATGGGTGTCTTTTCTCTCTATTACCCTTAATAACTTAGAAAATTTTTGCTTCCTTGTCTACAATTTTATCATCTACTTGTTAGGAGGACTTTATAACAATTCAACTTCCATCAGGAGACATAATAATTGTTCCACTGAATTGAAAGATGAGATTGGCCATTTGAGTGCTTTCTGCCACTGAACTAACAGTGGATTACCGTATTGATTTGATAATTGATCCTATGCATCTACACAATGGGCTCATGAAAGAGATAATGTGAATGTCAGGTGATTCCCTGGGACACTTTATAGTACGATCCTCTCCAGTGATACCATATGGTGGATGATTATAATACCTAATTATTGAGAGAAGCACTAGCACTTCACCTTTTCATGAATGACAATTTGAATCACACTCAAGGTAAAGAACCCCAATAAATAGAATTTCTAGCTCAAGATAAAGGGAGTAGGGAGTGGAGTGGGCAATGAAGGCAGAAATTATGGCCATATGGCTACTTGCAAAATGGTGATTGTGACAGCTATTAATATTTTTTCTTGCTCTCTCTATGTGTATAATTTTATTTATCAGCTATTTCCCTCTTTTCTTCTTCCCATGATCCCTATTATAAGATGTGTCAACAATAATGAATGCTATAAATTTAATCTTTAAGTTATAGGGTATCAAAAGGTGATTTTGAGTAAGCTAAAAAAAAGAACATTATCCAAAGATGACTACAGGGACATAATAGAATTTGTATATACATTTTTTGGGAATATGTGGGGCATATCTTCAGTTGATCAAGGAATAGATGCATCAAGCTATATAGAAGCAGGATGTTGTTTTATGACTGTTGCTTAGAAACAACCTCTTCTGGGTTAAGTATAAAATACTTACTCTTCATGCACTTTATTTATTTTTTTACCCCTTGAGGCACTTAAGGGGTGAACCTCTAAATGCAGGATAGTTTTATGATAGATGATAAAAGTAGCTCTAAGGCTACTTTTAAACCTCAAGCAGGTTTAAAAAACAGGCATATACCTTAAGAGAAAATAACAATAGAAAGTATCATGCCCTAAGAGTCAAATGAAGATAGCAAATCTCTCAAAATTTTCAGAGGTAGCACCAATCTCTCTGTTACTTCATGGATTTGCATGCACCTTCCCCATTGCATGAAAACTTTGTACCTCTACTCCCCATTTAGCCAACACTTTTGTATTCTTCAGGTCTCTAGTTAAATGTCTATTCTTAGCTTGACCACCTGATATAAATGATCTTTTCTTTCAGAGGGCCATGTTTTTTTGTCTTTGCTGCACTAATTACTATTAGAAATTATCTCCATATTTATATATCTAGTATTTATTTCTTCCACAGACTATAACCTCTATGCAAGCTGCCTAATATCTATTTCCTCCATAGACCATAAGCTTCTAGAGAACTAGGACCTTGTCTTTTTTTTTTTTTAACCCATCTTTTATGTAGTGCCTAGTAAACAGTAGGGGTTCAATAAATATTTGTTGAATAATTATATGAATGAAATGTGTGGTTAGTGGAAAAAGCGGCAGTAGGGGTTGGGTGAAAACAAATAATCTTGCCATGAAAGACTTACTGATATGGATTAATATCGCATGATTAATAATGTGAAATAATGATAAGAATTCATTTGGTTCCTTTTTCCCTTGGCAAGAAAGGAGAATGATGGCATTGAAGTATTCACTAAAAGACTGTCTTTCCAGGTGGTGGGGGATGGCAAAAGAAAATGTCCTTGACTTTCTTTTAAACCCTTAGATTTCTGATGTTTTAGTTCCACGTGATTGTATTCCTAATCCTTCATTTTTACATTTTATCCATAAAATTAAGGTATTTTATACAGTATTTATAAGATAAAAGTTCTTATATACTTTAAAATAATTATGTCTGACAGAGCTACACATGAAATTGTTTAATAAGAATTACTATTTTGCAGAGATTTTTAAAATACAAATTTTGCTTAATGAACAAGAAGACTACAGTAAAATTGACAGTGTTTTGATGATTTTGAGACATATTGTAAACTCTAAAAGAACTGCTTCCTGCTTGAAGCTATGATGATCACTGCATTGACCTCTGTCTCAACTGTATTAACCTCTTTATGCAATGAGCTCTGCAATGAGCTAAGAGCTCTGCTATTTTTCTCCTTTGGATACTTTCAATAAGATTCAAAGCATTTTTAGCAGGTTGTATTCTTTCCGTTGTTATTCAGAACATCATGTCTGCATTTGCTTATCATATATAAAGTTACAGTTTGCAATCTCCTAATGTAGTGTGAGAATAAGATCATTTGAAATATTTAGACTCAGAATAATTCTGCATGGTTTACACAAACAGGACTTGTGCATGAATTATGTGCATCATTTGATTATTTCAGTAAACTGGATACATTTAATATTTAGAGAGGAAGGTTCAGTTTATATTTAACCCTATTAATGGAACTTCTCAAGAAAATATGTGTTGATTGGATCAAACTGAAATATGCTTATTTAAGCTATGAAGCAAAAAGACTTTAAATCTGGACATTTATTTTTTAAAATATTTTGGCAGTATTTATATTACTTAATAAAATGAATGAACTGTTAAGAAAAATCAGTTAAATGAGCTATTACATATTTGGCTAACTTAGTTTCAAGTTAAGACTGATTTCACTGTTTTTATTTTGTTTTGTACACTGAAGCATAATGTATCTTTGGTGGTGCTGCTATCCCTCCAGCTTGAGGAATTTTGAATTTTCATGATTGGATAGAGAAGAACACTGGCAAAGTTATTTCAGGGGGAAAATGAAAGCCATTTGGCTGACTGTCATACCACTCCTTATCAATTCCTTCCTAAAAGGGCACCTCTTGTGTACCAGTCAACTATTGTCAAAATGTTGCCATCTAAGAAGCAACCAGAGTTCTGTAACAGTAGGGATTCATTTCTCCAGCATCTAACTGTGCTGGGGCAGCTCATCCAGGCTGGACTTGGTTGAGCATGTCCACTTGTAGCTGTGGGGCAAGTTAGACTGGTTATGTGGTTCTGCTCCATGTGTTCTCAGTCTAGGGTCCAGTAAAGGGGGAGCAACTGACTTGAGGAAGCTGTTTCCATGGAAATAAAAGGAGCTTGAGAAGCAAATTGGAAATAAGTGTGAGGCTTCTTAATGTCTAGGCTTGAAACTGGCATACCATCACTTATGCCTATATTCCTTTGGGCATAGCAAGTCTCGTCTATGAGTTTCAAATTAAGGGGAAGGGAAGTACACTTTGTAATTTTATGGGAAGATTTGCAAAGTTGCATGGAAAAGAGAATATAAAAAGGCAATAATTCAGTCTATCATAGCCTGGCACCACTGACTTTCATTATCTTCAATCATTTCTTAGGCTGAGCTATGTAATGTCTGGAATGATTTTCCTCTTTAAAATTAGCAACACAAGATCTTTGGCAGGAATAAGAGCTATGGCAAGTTCAATTAAACGATGGAAAACAGTTTAAATGTTAAACTTAATAATGGGTTAACCAAATGTTTAAAATCAATTGACAAATGTCTAGCATAATGCTTAACTTTTTTTTTTTCACTGGGTGTTCAGTGTACAGTGGAGACAGCAGGGGCCAGAAGAAGGCTAACATTCGTTCCCTTAGTTGGCCTGAAGGGTCTAGTTATCAGCAAAGTCCTGCAAAAGAATATTTAATGTTGGCCATTAAATACTGCTCAAGTGCTCAGGAATCTCTAGAGTATAAACATAGTGTTTATTATTTTATTTAAAAGTACTTCAAAGTTAATCTTATGTGCTTGATTAAATTCTATGTTTATAATTTAATAGCTATACAATCACTCATGCAAAATTTCTTATGCTCTTCCTAATAATACATCAGATATAGCAAAGTTCTTTCAGATATTACTAATAATACCAAGCTTGTTATTTGGGCTATTTAAGGAAATATACCTACTCAGTTTCTCATACATGCTCATTTATCTGAAAGTTTCCTCAGTGCATATCTCCGAAGTTTTCTGAACTAATACCCCTGGCTCTTTTCCCTCTTCCCCTTTGCTTGTAAAATTCAGCTTCAATTTGCCATTTTCTGTTCAAAGAAATCATGATAAGATTGACTAGACAGTGCTTGCACAAGGATTACATACAAATTTGTGAAGCATTCCATACTTTTAGAAAAGGCATTTGACAAAATTCAACATTCTTTCTTGATGAAAGCACTTCAAAAGATAGGAATAGAAGGAAATTTCCTCAAATAATAGGGATAAAGGGAATATATGAGGACTAAAGGGGATAGTTAAAAACCCACAGTTAACATCATCTTCAATGGGGAAAGACTGAAAGCTTTCCCTCTGAGATCAGGAGCAAGGCAAGGATGCCCACGGTCACTATTGTTATTTGATATTGTGTTGGAAGTTCTAACCAGAACAATTAGACAAGGAAAAGAAATAAAAGACATACATATTAGAAAGGAAGAAGAAAACTCTCATTGTTTGCAGATAACATGGTACTATATGTCAAAAATCCCAAAAAAATATACAGCAAGCTACTAGAGCTAATAAATGAGTAGAGCCAGGTGGCAGGGTACAAGATCAACACCCAAATATCAGCAGTGTTTCTATACACTAGTAATGAGCAACCTGAGGAGGAAATCAAGACAAAAAATCCATTTACAGTAGCCAAATGAACCAAATATTTAGGAATAAACTTAACTAAGGATACAAAGAACCTATACACAGAAAACTACAAGGAGTTGCTAAAAGAAATCATGGAAGACATAAATAAATAGAGGGCATAATATGCTCATGGATTGGAAGACTAAATATAGTTAAGATGTCAGTTCTACCCAAACTGATTTATAGATTCAATGCAATGCCAATTCAAACCCCAACAACTTACTTTGCATAAGTAAAAAACCAAAAACTAAATTTATTTGGAAGGACAGTGTGCCCTGAATAGCTAAAAATATCTTGACAAAAAAAGAAGAAGGGGGAAGTCTCACACTACCTGACTTTAAAGTGCATTATGAAACTACAGTAGTCAAAACAGCATGGTACTGGCATAAAGATAGATATACTGACCAATGGAATCAAATTGAGTGTTCAGAAATACACTGTCATCTATGGACAATTGATCTTTGATAAGATGGTCAAGCCAACCCACCTGGCACAGAGCAGCCACTTCATCAAATGATGTTTAGAGAACTAGATATCCATATGCAAAAGAATGAAAGGGGATCCACACCTCACACCCTATACAAAAATTAACTGAAATGGATCAAAGATCTACACATTAGAGCTAAGACCATAAAACTTTTAGAAGAAAATACAGGGAAATAGCTTATAAATCTTGTAATAGAAGGTGTTTTCCTAGATATTACACCCGAAAGCATGAGCACTAAGAAAAAAGAATAGATAAATGGGCTCTCCTCAGAATTGAATACTTTTGTGCATCAAAGAACTTTCTCAGGAAATAAAAGACAGCCTATGCAATGGGAGGCAGTATTTGGAAACCACCAATCAGATGAAGGTTTAGTATCCAGAATATATAAAGAGATTCTTCAAGTTAAAAACAAAAAGACAAACAACCCAATTAAAAATGGACAAAAAACATAAACAGACATTTCTCAGAAGAGAAAATACAAATGGCTAAACAGGACATAGAATAATGCTCAATTTCACTGACTTTTAGGGAAATGCAAGTTAAAACCACAATGAGATATCATCTGACACTCACCAGAATGGCTATTATCAGAAAACAGAAAATGACAAGTGCTGGAGAAGAGGTGGAGAAAGAGGCACACTTCCCCACTGTTGGTAGGAATGTAAAATGGTACAGGCAGTTTCTCAGGAAGCTAAGTATAGAATGGCTATATGATCCAGCAATCCCTTTACTAGGTATATATTCAGAGGAACTGAAGGCAAGGACACAAATGGACATTTCCACACCAATGTTTATAGCTGCATTATTTATAATTGCCAAGAGGCTGAAACAGCCCAAATGTGCATCAACAGATGAGTGGCTAAACAAGCTGTGGTATATACATATGATGGAATATTATGCAGCTGTAAGACAGAATAAAGTCATGATGTGTGTAACAACATGGATGAAATGAGGATATTATGCAGAGTGAAATTAGCCATTAACAAAAGGACAAATACTGTACGGTCTCACTACAATGAACAAACATTAATGAGTGAACTTTGAGAGTTGAAATTAAGAACACAGGTTATCAAGAGAGAAACAGGGTAGAGATTGGGCATTTGGTGCTAAAGGAATACAAATTGTGTAACAGGACTGATTGTAAAAATTCAGAAATGGATAACACAATACTGCCTGAACATAGCACAATAATATAAGTACACTGAATGAAACTGAATGTGAGTATGATTGAGGAGACGGGCTGGGGATATGTCTGAAACCACAAGGAAAGATAGAGGATAAAAGCTGAGGTGGTATAACTTAGGAATGCCTAGAGTGGACAATGATGGCGATTAAATGTACAAATAAAAAAATGTTTTTGCATGAGACAGGACAAATGAATGTCAATATTGCAAGGTGTTGAAAATGGATGGTATATAGGAAAAAGCAAAGCCAATGCAAGGCAGGGTCTGTAGTCAACAGTAGCATTGTAATATGCATCCACTGAATGTAATAAAGGCATTATGCCAAAACAAAATGTCAACAGGCGGGGGGTATGAGGGAGGGTTATAGATTCTTTGTGGAAGAAAAGGAAATGTCTTCATATAAATTATTGTGGTGAAGGCATGTCTATTTACTTTGGTTGGATTGTATGATCTACAAATAAGTCTGTATGAAAATGAAAAAAACAAAAAGAATGACTAGACATTTGTTGATCCAGTAAGGTGCTACACTAACATATCTTTTCCCAAAGTGTGAAACTCATTTTAAAAGACCAAATTGTTTACTTTCTGAATTTTCTTCAATGAACATTTAACATATATTATCTTTGAAAAATGCAATACAAGAAACCAACAAAGATGGACTTCCAGGTAGAGATGGCAGCTTAACAATGTGTGCATTTTAGTTCATCCTCCAGAACAACTACTAAGTAACCAGAAACAGTACAGAACTGCTCCTGGGGCCACATTAGTGGCCGGACACACAGCGTAACCCAGTCTGGAGCAGCTGGGCCAGCTGCGAGCCCCCACAGGACTGTGAGTTCCCAAAGCTGCAGCAGCTGGCGCCCCTCCCCCACAGGCTGCTTCCCAGAGGGGAAAGGGAAGGAACTGTACCAGCAGCAGGGACTGAGCACAATCAAACACCAATTGTGGAATTAATTAACAAATTCTGACTACTAAAAATAGGCTCCCAGCTTAGGTGAACCTGGTCAAAGCGGAGGTCGCTCATTTTTGCCCTGGTGCGAAGGGGGCAGGGCTGATGGAAAAAGGGGGAAAAAAAGAAAGAAACAGAGGTTTTTGTGGCTGTGTTTCTACAAAGGCTTGACTGCATTTGGATATAGTGGCAGGACTTCTCAGGCTGCAACTGTCCCTGGCATAGGCATAAGTGAGCTCTTTCGGAGGCTTCTCTGGAGCCTGTGCCTTCCCCAGGGGAGAGGTAAAGCCCAACTCATGTGGAATCCCTCCCTTAAGGAATTCAGACACCAGGGCTTGGTAATTTGAAACCATTAAAACCAGCCTACAACCTCTCCTTGGTCTCCACCATGCTCCCAGCAGGGAGAGAGTCCACCAAAGTTAAAGGTACTGCATCATCTTACTCTGGTGGAACCTGCAGACAGATAAGCGCCACATACTGGGTAGGATAAGAAAAACAGAGTCCAGAGACTTCACAGGAAAGTCTTTCAACCTGCTGGATCTCACCCTCAGGGAAAACCGATGTTGGTGACTCTTTCCTCCTGAGAGGAGGCCAGTTTGGTATAGGAAAATCTGGCTGGGGTCTATAATATCTAAGTAGACCCTCCTAAGGGTGGGGGGGGGGAAGGCACCATACAAGCAGGGCAAGAAACAAGAAATCAAGAACTTAAAAATCCTCCTCTGTTAAACAAAACTTAAGCTAGAGGTCCAGATAAAGCTGAACTGAATGTCAAAGAACAGATAGACAACAAAGTCATCCAGCAAGAAAACCTTAGGCAAAAGAAGGGAAAGCAATCTCCAGAATAAACTAATTGAGGTAATTAAATGTCTAGATGCCAGCAAAAAATAACAAATCACACTAGGAAAATTGAAGATATGGCCCAGTCAGAGGAACAAACAAACAATTCAAATGATACACAGGAGCTGAAACAATTAATTCAGAATATACAAACAAACATGGAAAACCTCATCAAAAATCAAATCAATGAGTTGAGGGGGGATATAAAGAAGGCAAGGAATGAGCAAAAAGAAGAAATTGAAAGTCTGAAAAAACAAATCAGAGAACTTATGGGAATGAAAGGCAAGGTAGAAGAGACGAAAAAACAATGGAAACCTACAATGGTAGATTTCGAGAGACAGAACATAGGATTAGTGAACTGGAGGATGGAACATCTGAAATCCGGCAACAAAAAGAAAATACAGGAAAAAAAAAGGAAAAATATAAGCAGGGACTCAGGGAATTGAAAGACAATATGAAACACATGAATATACGTGTTGTGGGTATCCCAGAAGGAGAAGAGAAGCGAAAAGGAGGAGAAAAACCAGTGGAGGAAATTATCACTGAAAATTTCCCAACTCTTATGAAAGACTTAAGGTTACAAATCCAAGAAGTGCAGCATACCCCAAAGAGAATACATCCAAATAGACATACTCCAAGACATTTACTAATCAGAATGTCAGAGGCAAAGAGAAAGAGAGAATCTTGAAAGCAGCAAGAGAAAAGCAATCCATCACATACAAGGGAAGCCCAATAAGGCTATGCGCAGATCTCTCAGCAGAAACCGTGGAGGAGAGAAGACAGTAGGATGATATATTTAAATTATTAAAAGAGAAAAACTGCCAACCAAGAATTCTGTATTCAGCAAAACTGTCCTTCAAAAATGAGGGAGAAATTAAAACATTTTCAGACAAAAAATCACTGAGAGAATTTGTGACCAAGAGACCAGCTCTGCAAGAAATACTAAAGGGAGCTCTAGAGACAGATACAAAGAGAGAAGAGAGAGGTGTGGAGAAGAGTGTAGAAAGAAAGGCTATGAGTAAAGGTAAAAAGAAGGAAAATTAGATATGACATATAAAATCCAGAAGGCAAAATAGTAGAAGAAAGTACTACCGATGCAGTAATAACACTGAATATTAATGGATTAAACTCTCCAAGCAAAAGACATAGTCTGGCAGAATGGTTTAAAAAACAGGACCCATCTACATGCTGTCTCTACTCAAAGGACATGAGGGCAAGGACACAAATGGACATTTACACACCAATGTTTATAGCAGCATTATTTACAATTACCAAGAGATGGAAACAGCCAAAATGTCCATCAACAGATGGTTGGCTAAACAAACTGTGGCATTTACATAAGATGGAATATTATGCAGCTGTAAGACAGAATAAAGTTATGAAGTATGTAACAACATGAATGGACCTTAAGGATGTTATGCTGAGTTGATCAACCAGAAACAAAAGGACAAATACTGTATGGTCTCACTGATATGAACTGACATTAGTGAATAAACTTGGAATATTTCATTGGTAACACAGACCATCAGGAGATAGAAATAGGGTAAGATAATGGGTAATTGGAGCTGAAGGGATACAGATTGTGCAACAGGACTGAATATAAAAACTCAGAAATGGACAGCACAATATTACCTAAGTGTAATACAATTATGTTAAAACACTGAATGAAGCTGCATGTGAGAATGATAGAGGGAGGAGGACTGTGGCGTAAATGAAATCACAAAGAAAGATATACGATAAAGATTGAGATGGTATAATCTAGGAATGCCTAGAGTGTATAATGATAGTAACTAAATGTACAAATTTTTTTTTAAATTTTTTTGTTAATCAAAAAAAAGAAAAGAAATTACCACAACATTTAAAAATCATTCCATTCTACACACGCACTCAGTAATTCTTAGTATCATCACATAGATGTATGATCATCATTTCTTAGTACATTTGCATCGATTTAGGAAAAGAACTAGCAAAACAGCAGAAAAAGATATAGAATGTTAATATAGAGAAGAGAATTAAAATAATAATACTAATAATATATATATATATAAAAAGGAAAAAGAAAAAAACAAAAACAAAAGATACAAACACACAAACAAACAAACAAAAAACCATATTTCAGGTGCAGCTTCATTCAGTGTTCCAACATAGTTACATTACACTTAGGTATTATTGTGCTGTCCATTTTTGAGTTTTTGTATCTAGTCCTGTTGCACAGTCTGTATCCCTTCAGCTCCAATTACCCATTATCTTACCCCGTTTCTAACTCCTGCTGGTCTCTGGTACCAATGACATATTCCAAGTTTATTCTCGAATGTCGGTTCACATCAGTGGGACCATACAGTATTTGTCCTTTAGTTTTGGGCTAGACTCACTCAGCATAATGTTCTCTAGGTCCATCCATGTTATTACATGCTTCATAAGTTTAGTCTGTCTTAAAGCTGCATAATATTCCATCGTAGGTATACGCCACAGTTTGTTTAGCCACTCGTCTGTTGATGAACATTTTGGCTGTTTCCATCTCTTTGCAATTGTAGATAATGCTGCTATAAACACTGGTGTGCAAATGTCCATCTGTGTCTTTGCCCTTAAGTCCCTTGAGTAGATACCTAGCAGTGGTATTGCTGGGTCGTAATCCATTCTGCCATTCTATGTCTTTTGATTGGGAAGTTCAGTCCATTAACTTTTAGTATTATTACTGTTTGGATAATATTTTCCTCTACCATTTTGGCTTTTGTATTATATATATCATATCTGATTTTCCTTCTTTCTACACTTTACTCCATACCTCTCTCTTCTGTCTTTTCGTATCTGACTCTAGTGCTCCTTTTAGTATTTCTTGCAGAGCTGGTCTCTTGGTCACAAATTCTCTCAGTGACTTTTTGTCTATAAATGTTTTAATTTCTCCTTCATTTTTGAAGGACAATTTTGCTGGATATAGGAGTCTTGGTTGGCAGTTTTTCTCTTTTAGTAATTTAAATATATCATCCCACTGTCTTCTAGCCTCCATGGTTTCTGCTGAGAAATCTACACATAGTCTTATTGGGTTTCCCTTGTATGTGACAGATTGTTTTTCTCTTGCTGCTTTCAAGATCCTCTCTTTCTCTTTGACCTCTGACATTCTAACTAGTAAGTGTCTTGGAGAACGCCTATTTGGGTCTATTCTCTTTGGGGTGCGCTGCACTTCTTGGATCTGCAAATTTAGGTCTTTCATAAGAGTTGGGAAATTTTCAGTGATAATTTCTTCCATTAGTTTTTCTCCTCCTTTTCCCTTCTCTTCTCCTTCTGGGACACCCACAACACGTATATTTGTGCGCTTCATATTGTCATTCAGTTCCCTGATCCCCTGCTCAAGTTTTTCCATTCTTTTCCCTATAGTTTCTGTTTCTTTTTGGAATTCAGATGTTCCATCCTCCAGTTCACTAATTGTAGCTTCTGTCTCTTTAGATCTACCATTGTAGGTATCCATTGTTTTTTTCCATTTTTTCTTCTTTGTCCTTCACTCCCATAAGTTCTGTGATTTGTTTTTTCAGATTTTCTATTTCTTCTTTTTGTTCAGCCCATGTCTTCTTCATGTCCTCCCTCAATTTATTGATTTGGTTTTTGAAGAGTTTTTCCATTTCTGTTCGTATATTCAGCATTAGTTGTCTCAGCTCCTGTATCTCATTTGAACTATTGGTTTGTTCCTTTGACTGGGCCATATCTTCAATTTTCCGAGCGTCATCCATTATTTTCTGCTGGTGTCTGGGCATTTGATCAGATTTCCCTGGGTGTGGGACCCAGCTGGTTGAAAGCTTTTTCTGTGAAATCTCTGGGCTCTGTTTTTCTTTTCCTGCCCAGTAGGTGGCGCTCGTGGCGCTCGTCTGTCTGCACGGCAGTCGGCCCGGGAAACCGCGCGTGGAGGCGGGGGTCGCCGCTGCGGCTTGGGAGAGTGCCGGTCCTAATTGCCCAGCTGGCCCGAAACGCCAAGCGTGACGGCAGGGCCCCGCTATCCAACGTTCCCAGTCAGACCGGGGAGCCACGTGCGTGGAGGGGACCCCAGTCGCCAGCCGCCCCGGCCGGGAAAACGCGCACCTCTCGGGTATCTCACCGCAGCAGATTCTCCCTGCCCGTTCAGCTGTTCCAGAATGGGGTACGCTGTCTTTTTGGTCTCTGTCGTGACTCCGGGAGCTGTTTCGTATTGTTTCTGTTTCTTTAGTTGCTTTTCTGGAGGAGGAACTAAGACCCGCGGGTCTTACTAAGCCGCCATCTTCTCCTAAATGTACAAATTTTAAAAATGTTTTTGCATGAGGAAGAACAAAAGAATGTCATTACTGCAGTGTGCTGAAAATAGATGGTAATTAATATTTTAAAATTTCAACTTATGTGTGAGACTAAAGCAAAAAATGTTCATTTGGTACAAATTTATACTTTGACTAGTGCATCTCCTAATATAACTTATGTTGATAGTTGGTTGAACACCTTAAGTACATGGAACTTTGTATAGGACATGAGATTTTGTTGGTTTGTCCAGGTAATGCCCTGAGGAATCCCAGAGTGATTTGATCAGTGAGTTGGAAAGTATTTGCAAAGTCCTCTTCGGGGAATGGTGAGAATGGGGGAAAACTCAACTTCCCCAAATTGAATTCTTGATGTTCTCACAAGCAGTGTGGGCAACCAAAGCTATAGGCTGAGCCCCCAATCTTGGGGTTTATTCATATGAAACTTAACCCCACAGCGGATAGGTCAAGCCTATTTAAAATTAGGTCTAAGAGTCACCCCCAAGAGAACCTCTTTTGTTGCTCAGATGTGGACTCTCTCTCCAGCCAACACAGCAAGCAAAATCACCACCGTCCCCCTGTCTATGTGGGACATGACTCCCAGGGGTGTGGACCTTCCTGGCAATGTGGGACAGAAATCCCAAAATGAGCTGAGACCCAGCATCAAGGGATTGAGAAAATCTTCTGGACCAAAAGGGGGAAGAGTGAAGTGAGACAAAGTGTCAATGGCTGAGAGATTCCAAACAGAGTCAAGAGGTTATCCTGGAGGTTATTCTTACACATTAAGTAAATACCACCTTGTTATCCAAGATGTAATGGAGAGGCTGGAGGGAACTGCCTGAAAATGTAGAGCTGTTTTCCGGTAGCCACGTTTCTTGATGATGATTGTATAATGATATAGCTTTCACAATGTGACTGTGTGATTGTGAAAACTTTGCGTCTGATGTTCCTTTTATCTACCTTGTCAACAGATGAGTAGAACACATGGAATAAAAATAAATAATAAGGGGAACAAATGTTAAAATAAATTTAGTTTGAAATGCTAGTGATCAATGAAAGTGAGAGGTAAGGGGTATGGTATGTCAATTTTTTTTTCTGTTTTTGTTTTATTTTTCTGTTGTCTTTTTATTTATTTTTCTGAATTGATGCAAATGTTCTGGGAAATGATCATGATGATGAATGTGCAACTATGTGATGATATTGTGAATTGCTGAGTGTATGTGTTGGGAACATTTGTGTTTCTTTCTTGTAATTTTTTTTTTATTAATAAAAAACTAAAAAAAAAAAAGAAACCAACAAAGAAGGGTACCATCTATAACTTTTTAGTGATTAATCCTCAGGTCTGAGGGATATGAGATTATGCAGCTAAAACCACATCTTTGTGGCTGTTTCATATATATAGTCCTATTACCAGATCTATGTGTGAGGCTAAATAGACATTCTTACCCAGTACAGAAACTCATCTACATTTTTTTCTGGTGAGAATTCTGGGACAAAACAGTTATTCAAAAAAGTCAGAGTCCATCCTGCTATAATTTTTTGATTCGTCAGTCAGTACTAAATATTCAGCTGGCCTATATTGGTATCACCATATCTCTTATTAAAATTCTTCTATACTGCTTGGTAAATAAGAGCTTCCCTGAACTCCTGAGTATGTTCATCTTTGTGGCCCCTCCAGGGATCCCCCAGTTCTGGGAATACAGCAATTTCAGGGCTTGAACCTTTCACTCCAGGGGCTTCCATGACCCTTTCCTCACTTACCATATCAAGCATCTGTGCTGATTGGTCAACTGCCATACCAAACCAGCTTTTAAATATTTTTAAGTACCATCCTTGCAGTCATTTGGAGGAAATATATCGCAAAATATATGCAGTCCGAAAAATGAAAAAGCAAGAGAAAGGCTCAGTTGTAGGAAGTGGTAAAGGGGGAATGGGAGAAAGCACGGTGGGTGAGAGCCTTGCCACTGAAGGTGGGGAATGCCCAGTTCAAATCCAGGGTCTGTCAATTAGTAGTTTTCTGTTCTTGGTGAGAACTCAACCACGCACTGAACCTCAATTTCCTCATCTTTAAAATGAGCATAATGACAACCATTTTGCGGAGGCTAATATCTGCAGGATGAGGTAACATTTAAAAATGTCCATCCCCACTTAAGAAATGACACAATCATATCACTCTGCTCAAAATAAAGGAGCAGTAGAAATGGCAACCCATATCCAGGATGTCCCTCCTGTGTGCATTGTCCTGAATGAGGCTTCTGCGTTAAAGGGGGTAGGGGACTTCAAATGGACTAGGAAAAATTTAGCATTAATCTTGATGGAACACAAAGAAAATTCCATTTATTCCTCCTAAGTTGCTACAGAGCTCTGGCTGTCTATGGATAAACGTAATATCTTGACTAGCTCTCCAGAGAACACCTGCGGAAACTGTGAGATGAAGTGGGAGGTAGAAGACTGGCTAATACCTATGGTGGCTTCAAAATCCTCTGTGGAGGTCTGGAGCTTGGAATTCTAAGACGTTTGTTACCTTGACAACCACAGGTAGCACATGGCTGGATTGTGAGTGATTTTAGATTCTCTTGTAATTCCTTATGGGGATGAATGATTTGCAAGCCTAATCGATGAATAGCAAAGACATGTTATTTAATAAGATTAATGAATCTCACATAAAGCATCCTGTACGCTAAGTCCAGTGGCATGGCTTTCTTAGAAAGGTAGTTAAAATTCTTTGGAAATGCAGTTAACTGGAAAGCAAGGTTTTGGTATTTCTGCTCTGTTTGAAGAAATTCTGGTCCCTCATTTTATTTTCTTTAATGCTCCTTGCTTCCTTCTCTGTTCCTATCATGGTCTGTTTTTTATATTTTTTCTTCATGCCACACTTATCTCTTTCAATCTGACTATAATGAACACAAATCTCAATTTCTAAATGCAGCAATGTACTCTCTTCATTTATCTATAATTGAATTTAATTTCTTAGATTCAGTATTATCTATCACTGTGCAACAAGTCACACCAAAACTTTGGATCTTAAAATAATCGATATGGATTATCTCACATAATTTCTGAGGGTCAGGTATCTAGGAGTGGCTTAGCTGGGAGATCTGGTTCAGGGTCTCATGATGAGACAGATGTCTCAAACTGTCAGCAGTCTCTGAATTATGACCAGGGCTGAAAGATCTGCTTCCAAGTTCACTCCTGTAGCTTTTGTTGGGAGAGTCCAATCCCTCACCACATGGGGCACTCCATAGGCTGTTCTCAAAATGGCAGCTAACTTTCCCAAAGTAATGGGAGAGAGGAAGAGAAGATGAGAGATGGGGAAAGTAGGGGGAGAGAGACGGGAGAACAAGAGAGAGAGAGAAAAGCATTCAGACTGACTTTTTTATAACAATTTCAGAACTGACATGCCATCATTTCTGCTGTAACTATTGATCACATAGACTATCCCTGGTGTAACATAGGAGAAGACTCCATAAGGGTCTGAGTTCCAGGAGAGGGGACCTTTCATCCCATCTTGGAAGCTATCACAGATGTTTCCCTTCTTACTTTGCCAGAGGGGGAAACTTAACTACAGTCAATGGAGGATCTCTCCTAATCTTCTGTCATGGAGTTGCGTATGCATCCTTACAGAGGAACAAGTTAAGGGTTTTGTTTGTTTGTTTGTTTTGTTTTACTGGGGAAGGCAGGTATATCTGATACTTGGCATTATCATCTATTTTCCCTGAAAACTAATGATAAACTACTATAGATATTGCTAGTATATCTTCCACTTAGCACCTAGCAGAAGTGAGATCTCTCTGTACACCCAAGGATTTACTTAGTTAACTTTCAATGTCTTAGGATAGTCCTAGGCACCCTTCATCCCAGATAGAGGTTGGGGATACCTGCACTATCCAATATGGTAGCCATTAGCCACACATGGCTATTGATTGAGCACTGGAAATGCAATAATATGAATTGAGATGTGCCGCTTTTGCAAAAGGAGTACATAAGGTTTTGAAGGCGTCATCTGAAAAGTAAAGAATGTATAATATCTTACTCATATTTTTATGTTGATTATATGTTGAATTGATAATATTTTGGATGTATTGGGTTAAACACAATATTCTCAAAATTAATTTACCCATTTTTTAGTGCATTATTTTAAATGGCTACTAAAAAACTTTAAATTGCATATGTGGTTCACATTTGTTGGGCAGTGCTGTTCTAGATCATTGGGTGGGAGATATCAGTGCAGATGAAAAAGCTTTTCCATCCAGAACAGAAGGCTGGGGTGTTCCTTTTACAGGTGATATTTGATGAAAGTGATTATTAAGGACTGGGAGTCAAGTAAAAAAAATATAAGTAAGCATTGTAGAGTCTGAGGACAATGGTGTGCACAGCAACTATACTGCTGTCAATGCTCTAGCCCATGTACCCTCACCATTACCATCCCATAAATACTGCTTACTCCTACCTGGAACACTCAGGTTCTGTCTGAGATGGGTTCTGATTGCAGGTGTCCTCAGCCCAGAGGCATAGCAGGCTGAAAGGGCCTGTGTGCTAATCCCCCAATAGCTCTCAGCCAATGATGAGTGAGAATTGACAGAAAAGTGTCCTAAGTTTTTGCTTGCTTGTTTTGTTTTGTTTTGCCACTCATGCGGGGTAGCGCACAGAGTTTTCTACGCTTTCTCAAAGAGTTCTGCCAAAATATTGAGTTCTAGTACCTAAAGCACTAACCAACTCACTAACATACCTTGTTTAGGCTTTCTTTCCTTCCTATGCTCCTATTGGTAATTCCTAGGATCACTTCCCAAATAAACTTCCATTACTTAATCCTAGTTGTACTGACTATTTCTAGAGGAATCCAGCCTGAGAGAGATGTGTTGGATTAGCTCAGGCTCTTGCACACTGTGCTGGAACACCTGTATCTGCATGAGGGAGCTGAAGGTAAATAATAGAGGTGCAGCATCTGGTCATGGGCTAACTTGGTTTAATGGTTTGCCATGAATGTTTTTTCAGCATATTTGCTTAGTTTCTCTTGTGTCTAGATTTATGTCTCATTATTCTGTCCCTGGTAATGTCCTCCCACCTCCCCTTAAAATTGCATCCTCTGGATGACTCTATTCACAAACCGTTGTGGTTGCCAAATTGGGCCAGGTATTAGAAATATAGGCCGTATGTGACAGCCTAAAAGTTTTCATTTTGACACTTGTTGAGAGGAAAATCAGTTTTCTTCCTCTGAGGCTAGCATGCGAATGACACTTTTCCTTCCAGCATCCTCATATTGTGACAAGTTGATAAGCACTCTATTTTCACTCTCCTATTTTCTCCATCATAAATAGGTCTCAATTTGTAACCCATGTGTGCAGTTTCACTAGAAGCAGGGCAGAAGGCACACTGCCCTATTTTAGCTCACTGGAGAGGATGATGGATCAGAGGCACCTACCACAAATGCATATGAATGATGTTGCCAACAAAATCAAAATATGCTTTCCTGGGGAAACTTGACTTTGTATTGCACAGCCATTCGATATCGGTATTTAGTGTGTACTAAAATAAGTACAGTAATACTAATAACAGCACTAGTTCTCATACGTAAAGTGCTTTATGGTTTGCAAAATACTTTCACAATTATTTTCTCCTTTGAGTCACTCACAAATATTGTGAGGGAAACAAGAGAGTTACTGATATACTGGTAAAATCTTTGGTTCTATTATACTCCTCCACACTCTCACAATAGCTAAATTGTATCTCAGTTTTGTGGCTTTAAGGACAATTCCAAACATAGTGAAGTGAATAAAACTATGTACAGGACTCATTTGATGCATGAACACTCCACATTTGTAGCATTAATTTCAAACAGGCACTTGACCAACTCACACCAATTTATCATCTCAGCTCAAACATTTTTCTTAGCTTCCTTCCTTCCATAAATTATCCAGATATGACCCATTTCCTTCATTTCTCAATCAATAATTAATCCTCCCACTAGCAAACACCTTCCTTTTGAAAGTACTCTGGGTAATAGACCACTTTGGTTTGGTTCCAGGTCTGTCTCCTGGGTACTGCCAAAGGTTGGCATCCTTTGCAGATTGGGTATGGATTTTCAGACAGTGTTGGATGAAAAGTGATGTACAGACATGGCTCAATACCACACTGTTATTTTACTCACTTCTTTGGAAATACCATGGGTAAATAATAGCAGAGATGCAGTGGGAAAGCAACATCATCAGAAGGTTGAGTTATATAACAAGAAGTGCTAAATAAATGGTAGGTCACAAAATTGAATAAATGGGCAAATGGAAAAAGATCTTGATATGCCAACTAAAATGGGAACTCATGTACCATAAAATAATACTGTGTTACCAAGCAATATGAGTTCATGGCAATTACAAGAATATCAGGGTATTGATCAGCATTCCTGGTGGAAGTAATTTGTTTACATTTATGCAGTAGATAGTGTTATACTAGATTGTAAATTCCATAAGGACAGGACTTTATGTATCCTGCTTCTCACTGGACTACCAGCTCCTTTACTAGAGCTGACACAAAAATGGCACACACATACTATTTGAATGAATTCATATATGTATGATTAAATGAATTTGGCTTCAGGTCTATAATAATCTCATTCCTATTCTAAGCCACTCGTATCCTGGAAAGAAAAATGTAGGCATGTTTTAAAAAAGAAAGTTGAATAGCTCCTCTAAATTTTCTCAAGGCTCCACCAATGAAGCAAAAGAAAAATTCAGTTACATTTTGTATTTCTCACTTAGGAATGGTCTGGCCACAGGGCAGAATGATATTTTTGAAAGGCAGGGAAAATAATCCACCAATTTAATCTGTACAATATTTAACACAAATAACCTCTCCATTAACGATATGGTGCAAAAGAGAATCTGGGGTCATTAGAGGACCTGAGAACACCCTGCAATGTGTTTATACAAGATTAGCCCTTCATCGAAAAGATGTATTCATTTTCAATGTGGCCTTATGTCAGGGTTGCCGGCCCAACTGCATGGAACTTTTCCAGTTCATCAAGGCAAGCGTGCCCAGAGCTATTTTCTGGGTTTGCAATAAAAGAGCAAGCTGTGGTAAGCCTGAAACCTTTGTTACCATTTCTATTCCTCTCTTCTCTCTCCATTTCCCTGCTCTCCTTTTCACCCACCTGTTTTTTGCCTTGCTTAGTAAATAAACAGAGCTGCCCATATTTAAATTGTGATAATCTACCTGTCCCACCCCCAATTTGGTTTTAGTTTTAATAACAGGGAGTTTCAAACATCAAAACAGAGGCAGTTATTCTTCTCTGCTGCTTATAGGCTCAACTCTTTCAAGATCTGAACGAACCCAAAATCTCCCTATAGCGCTTCTCCAGGGAGGCTTGCAGAGCTGTTCTGCCGCCCTGTCTCTGGCTAGTCTTCAATTTATTCTCTTATTAACATAAACCTCTGCTTTTGGTGCTAAAAATCTATGCTTTATGTTGAAAATATTCTCATGTGTTTTGATTATTGAGAACTGTATATTTTACAACGGAATTCAAAGAGAAAGGCAAGAGAATACATTCAGGTTATCCAATTAGTATGGGATATGTAATGCCACAAAATGAAACCACATCAGTATCTTAAAACACAAAGATTTAGCTCAGGCTCTATGCCCGCTGTGGTTTGGCAGTCATCTCTGCCCACAGAAGGCTTTCAGAGTCCCAAGCTGGCAAAGCCACCTTTCAAATTTTGCCAGTCCAACCACTATCTCAGTGTTGCTGTTCACAGTGCCAGGGAAAGCAAGAAATCTGGCACAGTGCTTCTCAAACTTTAATTTGAATTAATTCACCTGAGGATCTTCTGGAGCTGCTGACTCCAATTCAGTACATCTGGGCAGGATCTGAAACTCTGCCTTTCTAACAAGAGCCCAATGCTGCTGCTGCTGCTAGTTGGCCTACCATATTTTCAGCAGCACAGGTCTAACTAAACTAGCAATTAAATGTTCTGCACCTGAAGTACAATTTCATTAGGCACCTGCTTCCTTCCAACCACAAGGGAGCCGGGAAGCATAATCCAATTTGATACCCAGACAAGAGGCGAACTGGAGATATTTGGTGAAAACCACATCCAAAAACATTAACATGGCCATTTATGTAGCACAGAAACAGAGTAAATACTTTTTGATTGTTTTTGGTCTAAGATGGTCAGTGTGTTAAAATGCCAATTAAAAAACCTGAGCGTGGAGTCTGCTTTTATATCAGAATCAGCTGTGGGGATTTTTTAAAACCATAGATAACGGAAGATTCTGGGTTAGGTCTAAAGTAGGGCTTGGGTATGTCATTAAAATTAAACAAACAGAAAACAACCAACCAAACAAACAAAAGCTGCTCAGATGATTATCTAGTCGCAATATGAAAAGCACTTGTAATGGATTCCTAAAGCTCTTTTGCAAGGTAAAGAATGCATTTGCTCGTCAATGTCCTCTGCCACAAATCAATGAAATATACCATAAAAGTCATTGCATTTCAGTTGTATTTGAGTATAAATTTAAGGCTGTGACAACAGAAACATTTCATTTTTCTCAATTTAGACAAAACTTGATTTTTTCTTTTTAATTACTAATGAATTATTAATTTTATTACAGTGCTTCTCCTTGAGCAAGTTACTCAACCTCTCTAACACTCAGTTTTCCGTATTGAAAATGGAGACTATAACTACCTCACAAGACTGTTGTTAAGCAAGTAAAGCTGCAGAAATCTCTTAGCGCAGAGCTTGACTTGTTATCTATCAAAAAGTTTAGTCACTGTTTTCAGTGACTTAGTCACTATTAGCATGATAGGAAGGAGAGCTGGCTATCAGTGTGACACTGAGACAATGTTCATAGACCAATCTCCTCCATTTTTTTTGGAACTGCCTATTATACACAACAGATTTATAAATTCATTCCTAGCCTCTGTCGCTCTACTATAATGTCTTGGATTAAGAATTGCTATTAGCATTCAAATAATTAATGAAATATAGGTGATATTTGTTGGGCTGCCTAATGCAGTGCTTTAGCTAAAGAAACACATGATAAACAAAGAAAGTATAACAGAGGTAGAAAGATCATTACAAGATTTCATTCATTCCTCTAGCCCAGTTCTTAGAAAAATAGACTAGTGAATTTCAAGATCGAAGTCTGTCACTCTCTAGGTAGGTGTGGCCAGGGGGCAAGGTACTTACCTTCTGTATGTAAGGTTTTTTCTTCCATAAGGTGAGTGCTATTCCCATCATTGACTGGGAAAGAAAAAGGCTTACAGAATTTCTGTGTAAGATCACACAGCTTTTGAGCTTGCTTTTAGTCTCTCTATCTCAAAGGCCTTAGACACTTTTCTATGATTTGTGATTCTTTTGCCTCTATTCTAGATTAAAGTAATGGAGTAGCTTAATCATTAAGAAATTTCAAGTTAGAAATTTTGAGCATTTTCATGCCCCACATGAGCATATGAAAATTATGATAGCAGCCTATTAGGTAGACATTACCTGTATCACTTCATTTATATTAGACAACTAACTTTGCTAGAATTTCAGCACATATTTTATATAGACTGCCTCTATTCTCATCCATTTTAGAAGTGGTGCCAGGTTCTTAATAACCCATTTTATAAGCATGAATTAAAATTTAATATCAGGAATTCTATACTAATAAATAAACATATTTCTAATAAGCCCTTGATTTATTTTACATTGAATTTCATTTTACATCCAAAGTAAAGACAAACATCAGATGCTCTAAAATTAAAGAATACTTATTTATTGCAATTATTCAAGTATCAAGAAGAATAATTTAAACCTAAAATAGATCTTTTCTTTCTATAAAAGTAAAATGTTAACAGTAAGTTTGAAGCTTCTCTATTTTGTCCTGACATTAATTTAACTCCATATTGTGAGTCCTTAATTATCAGATTGGTGAGAAGAGAAAACATGCAATGTAAGAACAACTTTCTTACATGAGCTATCACCACTGTCCCCTCTAGCAGGGATCCCCACCCCCCCCCCAAAAAACAAAGCAAAACAAAGCAAAACAACAGCAAAAAAACCCAATCAGCAATTTAAAGGATAGTTTAAGCATCGCTATGATTTCCAGGAAAAGTTAGTCCTAGATTCAGCACTTCAATCAAGATCTTTTTACTAACTAAATAATTAACATGAAATAATTATTAATTTGTTCATTTAATTGTGCATTCATACAATAAATCTTTATCTAACATTTATTATAAATTAGGTATTCTGTGATTTGTCAAAAAAGACACATCTTTGCTCTTATAGCTATAATGGAACAGCTCATGACAGACCAATACTTGCATCCAATTAGGAAAGCTGGATACAATTTTTTTAAATTTCATTGAAAAGATCAGGTTGCTGCTGAAGCATATGCAAAAGAAAAGAACTGCAGAAAGAGGAACAGGCATTCTGTAAGTAGCGTTTTCCCTCAGGGTATCAGTGGTTTGGGATTCTGGGAAGGTGAAATTCTAACAAGGCAAATGGCCACACTAAGACAAATAAACAAAAAGGTTGGCAAGACAATAATTTTCACTTGGGACAGCCAAGTGAGATGTGGGGGATAAGGATCTCTGAGTTCAGAGATGGGAAAACGTGAGCATGCCATTCTGGATATTTTCGCTTTGATGCATTAACTGAATTCTTAGGACACACATGGCAAGGGACTAAAGCTGAAAAAAGCTGCTGCAAAGGAGTAGAATTTTTCAGCAGATTCAGGTAGTAGAGAAAATAATAATTGGAGTTCAAGATCTGCCAAGGAGGGCACTCAGTTGGAACCCCTGGAGAGCTAATCTTATGAACGAGGCAAACTAAAGTCATCTAAGTAAGTAAATTTATTTATTTATTTATTTATTTATTTATCTTGATTGCTCAGAAATTCCACTTACATACATATTCAGTAGAAATGCATCAAACGGGCCCTAAAAAAACAATAATATACTAATGCTTTTAGCAACAGTATTCATAACAGCAAAAAAACTGGAAACGACCCAGGTATTTATTTATAGTGGAATGGATAAATATTATAGTATATCCACACCAAAGAAACAATATATTCACAGAGGGGAACAAACTACTGACACATGAACAACACAAGTTTAGCTCATAAGCATATGTCGAGCAAAGAAATATGTAATGAATGATAACATTTATATATAGTTCAAAAACAGAAAAACCTGATATGTAGTGATAGAAGTCAGAACAATGGTTACCTGTGGCAGGAGGTTGTCACTTAGAAGGGACATGAGAAATGTTTCTGGAGCGGGTTATGTTCTATATCTTCATCTAAGTGGTAGTTATATGGGAGTGTGTGTATCACAAAGATTCATCAAACCCTATACTTGCAATTTTTATACTTTTTAGTATATATATTTTATTTTTCATGTATATACCATACTTCAAGAAAGTATACCAGTATATAATAAATAAGCACAGGTATTAGCGCAAAGATATTGCCATAGAGTAGAAAAGACTTACACATTGAAACCTACACTATTCAGCAGCATATACGTTATTACAAAATTACAAATAAATGATTGCATCATAGTTCAAAGTAGAATAAAATTGTTTCCATCTTGGTGGAGGTGGAAACTTAAATTGGAGAATGAAGAAAAGCTTTCTGGATAAGATGAGATTTGAGACAGAGCTGAAAAGAAAAACCAGGGATTGACAGGAAGAAGGGAGAAGTGAGTGGTCATCCTAGCAGATGGAGGAAAAACTGACAACAGTTTGCTTCATTTGGATTATCATCAGGGATAGTAAATTAGGTTGGAAAAGAATAATAGGACTAGACTGTGAATGACTTCAAATAACAGAGTCAGGAATTTGGATTTCAGTAGATACTGGGGAGCCATTTAACACTTATGAACAGAAGAAAGTCATGATCAAAATTGTACTACAGAAAAGTAAATCCATTGACCTCAACATTATTGGAGAGAGAAAAAAACTGATGTAGCAAGAAAGCATAAATGGATGTTACAAAAGTGTAAATATTTTTTATTTAGCAGGCAGTTATTGAAGATCTACTGACTGGCTCAGCCAAAAATTAGTGAAAACTTAAGGTAGATCGGTTGAGTGGGATGTGTGCTCAGAAAAATACATGGCATCTTTGGTAAGGAATTACTTGAAAAAATATATACTGGGCAAAAAATATTGTGTAAAAATTAAGGGCAATTTATTTTTATGCATATAAGAATATGTTCAGCTGCCATCAATATAAATCCCAACTAATAGCAGCTTAAATATATAGCAGTTTATTTTTCCCACATTATGAAAAGACCATAGGTGGTATTTCTAATGTTTATTCCATTTCTCAGCAATGCCATCAGGTACTCAGGATTTTAAAACATTTTCCTCCAACATTTCTGAGCCTATTGGTTCCACCTCTTAAGTGACACCTCATAGGCACAAAATTTTTGCCATATGTCTAACACAGCTCCTTGATCAAGGAAGGTAGGAGGAAGGGCAGTGGAGGCCATTCTGTGAACTTTTCACAGGGAAGCAAAAGCTTTCTCAGAAGCCCTCGCATCAGATTTCCTCTAAGCTCTCATTGGCTGTGTTGGAGTCACATGTCCATCCCCAGGTGCATGGAGGCTGAGCGGAGAATGAGGACAGAATAGTTACGATACATTGCTCCAGGCTAGACACATTGCAGCTCTTAAAGAAATCATAATCCTGTTACCAAAGCGGATGTGGAAAACTGATGTTGGGTCTAACAGAATTTTCCACAGATGACAATAAATATATGCACAAGAAATGGTGCTTGTTCTTAAACAGCACATGCGTTGGCTGTGGGAATTTTCGATGCAATTAAAAATTGCCTCCTAATATGTGGGATGGATTTTCCATTTGTTCATGTGTTTTTAATGAAGTTGTTTATTCTTTGCTTCTTCCAAAAACTGTCTTTGATCACTTACAGTGCAAAAGTTAATATAAATATGGACATAGAATCACTACAAAAATTAGAAAAGGACTGGATAAATAGGTATACCCTGATGAAATAAAGTAGGTAGTATGAGTTCTGCATTTCATGACAACTTAGTCAAAAATAGGGTTAGTCTAGGCTCCCTCATTATTTAAATTTTTTTAAGTAAACAACTTTATTTTGAGAAATAAACTTCCTGTTTTGAAAACAAGATTAATATGAACCTTTTTACTTTATAAGAGAAATAGCATTAACAGGAAGTTAAGAGATAAGTTATATCATTCATAAGAGTAACTTCCTATAGGTTAAGCTTTCCAGTGTAATTTAATACCCATTCCTTCTCTCAGACTTCATTCTGAACCTGTTTATTTTACATTTTTAAAATAGTCTTATGGTTTTAACATGCTATGTTTTAATTTCAATCTTTCCCAGACTTCTTTAGGGTAATTTTTCTGGAAGTATGGGCTATATCTGCCTAGTTCCCCATCATATTTCTATTAAATATAGAAGGCAATCAATACAAATATATCAACTTTTTGGTACATGGAAGTAAAAATGAGAATAAAAGATATCACATTTTTCCTTAACAGTGTTTCTAAAATATGCAAAATTTAGAAATTTCTGCTCTGAATCCTCTCTAAAAGTTACAATCAGAACATTTAATCTTAAATGGTATTTGTCTGTTTTTCCTCTGGTATTCAGAAAGCATGCAGCCCAGTATCTGCTAAATCTTGGGTAATTCATAGGATAATTGATGATCTCATGAACAAAGGCATTTCTGAGGACAAGTAAAATGATATTATACTGGTACGTTATTTCTTATGATAGATCTCAGGATAGAGCTTATTGAATCTATAGAAACAGTATATTAACATATCAATATATTGTATATTAAAAATATATATTATATTCTTAATATTATATTAAGAACTGTATTATATATTAAAAATACTACTTCTTAAGTCTTAAATGATCCCAGTAGTTCTTGGAAAATAGCTAATTCATGGTTCTATCCCAAAATCAGTGTTTAAATGATGTTTTACTGATTATAAAGGGAATCATGTGTTTCAGCAACAAGCTGGATAAGAAGTTACATTTGTCATTATGTTGTCAAAGTTGACTTTCATTCTTGCCCAGACAGATGGCCATTGTCCTTCACAGAGATGGCCCACAGGGATATTTGCAGTCAGGCCAAGACTTTCTCTAAAATGGAGCTTTGGATCTGCTCAGCTATTTGGAAAATAAACAAACTGGTACCCTAGATTTCTGAATCATGTTTTATGGAAAAGATCATCGTGACTTGGAAACTTTAATGGTAAACAGTCCCCAATCAACTGGCATGATCATGGGAGAGCTCAAATATAGTACTTGACTAACAAAACTGTGCATAGAGACATTTTATATACCTTGTGTGTATTTCACCAAATCTGTTTAAATTTGGAGTGGGAGAGGGAGATGGGGTTAATGGAAAGAGAATTAACAACTATAGTTCTGGAATGTTGAACCCAGGTGTCAAGTAGAATAATGATGTTTTTGAGAGAAATAGAAAAGGGAAGGAAAGCTTAGTCCACTTCAGGCATGTTTAGCTACAAAGCAATATGGTATTCTTGTGCAGTAATGGTGGGAAACCTGAACTAACCAGGAGACTTTTTAAGAAGCAGAGGAGAGTATGTACCAGATCCTAAACAAAGCATTTAGTGAGAAACAGTTATCATGAGGGAGTTGCGGGGAGGATGGGGAAGAGATTCAGGTCAATTCATCTAATTCTGGGCTGACTCTGCTTGGTCTTACTTTACTCTTCACCTCCCATTCATTTCCTCTCCTTATTTGCTTTCAGACCTCTGCCTTCATCTTCTATTTCTAATCCGAACTTGTATCCTTGTACCTGACAGTCCATTTAACATTTCTGGCCTCACAGACCCTGTCTCAGCATTATGTTCCTCTTATGAGTATCTGATTCTGGCTATCTAAGGAGTACTTGAACAGGAAATACCCATCTTTTATCTTTTAAGAAGAACATGTATGATGATAAATAATACCTCTACAGGAAGGCCATATTTATTCCAAAATAGCCCTATATTAGGGCTATCAACAATGCAATTAATTATTTTCTACTCTTTTATGGTATGTAAATGCACATACCTAAAAGGAAGAGACTTCTTAGAACATTAGGCATGAATTACAGTGCACTGCTGACACACTTCAAAATGTACCAAGAAGGAGAAGTAGAAAGTACTTTTAAATAATACAAATTACAATTATTAGCATATGTTGTAAACTTACCATGCACCTGGCACTGTTCTAAATTCTAGTGAGAAATGTTAAAGCAGTAAGGTTTCTGGAACCTTGTTTCTGATTGGGGCGTACTCTCAAAATGATGACTACAGGAAAAGTAATTAAATAACTACTACTCAGATTTACACATTTCAATATTATAAAACACTTCTAAATTTTGAGTTTTTATAGCATTGAATTCCAATTTTTTCTAATTACCTAAGTCAAAATTTATAGGTGGGAAATGTTTCTCGCCTGAATTTTCTGATTAGAAAGTGGCATTCAAGAGTGCTCAGATTGGGTCTTTCAAGAAAAGAGTAAAAAGTAATACAAACTACCCCAAATGCATTAAATAGGCTGATTTGAAGGCTATTTAGATCCAGTACCTTTTTACATGTCGTGTTCCTTATGTGGAATGTCTTTTGTCTATTCTCAATCTAGAAACTTCCACTCATCCTTTAAGACCCAGGAGATAAGGTGAGAGTAGATTGAACTCTGAAGTACTCTCCAGCACTGATTGACTAGATTTTTAGTTCTCAAATGACTGTATCAGATTCACTTGGAAGGGCTTATTAAAACTAGTGACTGGGCCCCACTCATGGAGCTTCTGATTCAGTAGGTCTCAAGTGGGGTTCCATGTTTGCATTATTAACAGGTTCTTAGATGATGCTAACATTAATGGTCTAAAGACCTCAAATGAGAATCACTGAATTATACTAATATTAAGAATCAGAAAAGGCAAGCAGTATCCTCTTTCTGTTAGATCTAGAGACTGGACTCTTTCAGATGCCTGACCCACAGTTGTGTACATGTTAAGATGCTTGACTGCACTATTAAGATATGTAATTTATGTTCCCATCACTAATCTCTTCCCTGAGCTCCAGACTCATATATCTAACTACCTATTCTATATCCCCACTTGGATACGTAATTAATTAACCTTAAACTTACCATAACCAAAATGGAACTCTTGCTTTCTGCCTCTCCTTTGGTTCTAGACTGAGTAGTGCTCAGGCCTGCCTATCACATACTGCAAGCAAATCAGACTTTTCAAAAGCAACTTAACTGTGTCTCAGAACAAATGTCAAGAATTAGAAACACAAAATATCCAAGCCCAATAAGGCAAAATTTATAATACTTGGCATCCAATAAAAAATTAACAGCCTTATAATGAAGCAGGAAAATAAAATATATACTGAGAAAAAAATTAATCAAAATCAATTCAGAAATGACACGGATGATAAAGTTAGTAGAAAAGACTTTAAAACAGTTAAAATTGTATTCTATACAATTCTATATGTTCAAAAAGTTAAGTAGAAACATGGAATATATAAAAAGTTTTAATTAACCTTCTAGAAATGAGAACCATAATATGTGAGATGAAAAAATACACTAGATAGGGCGGGCCGCGGTGGCTCAGCGGGCAAGAGTGCTTGCCTGCCATGCCGGAGGACCCCGGTTCGATTCCCGGCCCCAGCCCATGTAAAAAACAAACAAACAAACAAAATATAATAAAATAAGAAAATGTTTAAAGATGTTTCCCTTTCTTCCTCCCTTCCTTCCTTCCATCCTTCCTTCCTTCTCTGTCTTTAAAAAAAAAAAAAAAAAAAAAAAAAAAATACACTAGATAGAATTAACAGAAGATTATACACAGTAGAAGAAAAGAGTAATTAACGCTAAGATATAAAAGTGGAAACACTTGAAAATGAAACAGAGAAAAAAGAGACTAAAAAGCAAACAATGAACAGAACATCAGTGAGCGATGGGACAACTTTATGAGCCTATATATACCATATATATATAATGGTATTCTACAAAGAAGAGGGAAGAAGAGGAGGAGGGACAGAAAATATATTTGAATAATATGATAGAATTCAACAGGGTCCCTAAGATTTCCTGCCCGCCGGTATGCTCAGCCAGTATGCTCACCCTGAATAATCTCCAGGTCAGTGAATATGGTAGATTTTACTCCTCTGGTTAGATTATGTTATATGGCACAATTGACCATAAAATGTGGAGATTATTCCAGTGGGCCTACCCAGCAATAAATTGTAGTGAACTATTGATATGCTACAACATGTATCAATCTCAAAACAAATATGTTGTGTGAAAGAAGCCAGAAAAAAAAAAGGACATACTGTTTAATTTTCCTTATATAAAATTCAAGGAAGTACAAACCTAGTCTCTAATGAGAGAAAGCAGATCAGTGTTTTGTTTGGAGATGGGAGAGGGCAGGATGGGTTGTGGTGACAGAAAGTAATTACAAAGAGGCATCAGACAACTTTTGGGGTGATGGTTCATTGTTTTGATGGTAGGGACGATTTAAAACCCATACACATATGTTAAGATATATCAAATTATATGCATAGCTTGTTGTATTCAATTATACTTCATTAAAGCTTTTTTTTTTTTTTAAGTGAGCTCATATTATGTTTGACCACAGAAGGAAAACCTGCATTTTCATGAAGTGACAGCAAAAGCTAACTTGCAAAGATTGGAGAAGTAAACATTACTTTTCATAACCTGAGCTCGCAAGTTGGAGATGTGCCAGGATGTGCTTGCAGTACTTGAAATAGTAGGAGGAAAATATATTTTTCTGGAATATATAATTTTATTCAAATATTTGAGGGAAGGTGTTTTATATGCTTATCATATGGCAATAAACACTTATAATGAGGTCATCAAATACAAAATCCCAATGAATTTACCTGATAAAATATGAAGTATCAAAGAAATACTGTGAATGTTTTAGATTATTTCTTTTACCCACTGGATATCACCAATTCCCTCTGCCTTTGAGGGATTGTTTAATAGAAAAGTTTAGCAATCCCCTAATTTTCACATTTTGTATCTTCATTGAAAGAAAGCATGCTTATCCTTTAAAAAATGTAGATAACTGAAGCCTGTTTGAATGTACCCACTTAGTTCAGCCGTTTTTTTATAATAGTACCAAAAGGATCAGTTATACAATATTGCATGCAAAAGAAAATACCATCTTCCTTCTCCTCTTCTCCTTCCTCCTTTCATTTTTTTAAGGTAGAATAAGTCTCTCCTACAGTTGTTTAAAGAAAATTAGGTGTTTGGGTTGATGGGGCAAGAGGCAAAGAGAGGCTGTAATTCGTATATAAACTGGGTTTGAGTTGGACTGTTGCTCCCATTCTGGTGCCTTCAGGTATATATTGGTAAAGATGTGAGATACAGTGTCTAGCCTTTTGGGGGATGGACACTGTCAAGAGTACCTCCTAATAACAGCGAAGTTGGGCAGCAAGAATCTAAAGCTGGAACTGAGATTCAATGTGAATGTTGAGCCAGTACATGCAAGTGTTGCAGCTCATGGCCCCTGAATTCCCAAATTCCTACCCAAGGAATAGCTAATTGTCACTTCTTCCATTTACTATGGGGCTAGACTTTTCTGCCCGCATTAGCTAAACAACTTAGAAAGGCTGAGCCTGGCCTCTCTGTAAATAGAATTATCATGACTAGAAATGTAATGACTACCATCAGCAGGCAATTTGGGGAAGGAAAGATTCTTGCTTTTACCAATTATACCTTACTTTCCAAATATGCTTTTACTTTTCCAAATATCCTGTTACTTTCTGTATACTTTTACTTTCCAAATATCTTTTTCTTGTAGAAAAGGGAGAAAGTATACGTTAGGGTGTAGTGCAAAAACCAGGAACGAGGCCACAGGCCTCCAGGAATGTTTCGTGAAGTTAGAACAGGCTGAGACTAAGGATCCGTAGTTTCAGGAAGCAGGTTTTATTTGCTATGGCCATAGGGCTCAGCCAAGTAGCCTCTGAAAGTCTGAGCCCTGAACAAAAGGCAACCTTAGCTTTTATAGACTGCATGACATGTTAAAGACAAGGTAAACAATTGACCGATTTAAGTTGAGAATGGCCCAGATCTGAACCACTGAGGGGCCCCCACCCCAGGGATGTCTTCTCTTGCCTACCTGCATCTTCACCAGTTCCTGAAGGCTGGGGGAGGGGGTTTCTATCCCAGGAATGTGCCTTGTCTCACTTGCCTGCAAGAAGAGGGGGTTTGGGGATTTTCCACAGAGAGCACAGCTAAACCAGAAAGAGGGGGGGAGGCCTGCCTGCTACAAGGGAAACATGGAGAAAAGACATATACCAAATATTTGTTGAATATTCATTTATTTCTTATTTTCACAATTCAAGAGAATCATGTACCATTTTTGTCCCTTTTCCTCAGAGAGAGAGAGAGAGAGGGAGAGCAAAAGAGATGAGAGAAATGCCATGAATAAAGTTGAGTTAATGTGGAAGACTTAGGCATGAATTAGGCACTCGATCGAGACATGTTTAAACTGCAAATTACTTTTAAAGTCATTAACCACCCCAAGCCTAATAAAGTGAAATCTTCATACTGTTAAAGAGAGTAACAGATGTTGTTTTTAATGTTAAATGAAAAATATTTATCTGCTGCGATAATGCAATCCTGTTTCCCTGACCTTTTTCCTCTAGTTAGGTTTACATGTTTCATTTAAGAGCTCTTTTGCAAGATGATCAGTGCATTGCTTTTGTTTTTGTTTGTTTTTTTAATTTACAAAGGCTCAAACTTACATAAATTTTTCATTGAGCTCTCCATAAGGCATAGTTGAAGAGCAAGAGCAAATCTATAGAAATCTGAGAGAATAAAATGGAGAAAAGACTGCTTTGTCTCCAACCAACATGACAAATGAAGATCTGTAACCACAGAAAAGCAAGTCTAATTAGTGTAGCTTCAAGCTATGAGAGAGACTGAGCTAGCAACTGTTCTTTCTCATAGATGATCTTTTATTTTCCTTTGATTATTTAAAGGAGACTAATTTCTTGAAGCCCTCGGCAACAGGGTCATGAGAAGTAAGCAAAGCTTGTATCAAGAGAGTAATGCTATTTCCAATGTTGGGGAAAAAACCCTCATATCCAGAAGGGAAGCAATCAGAACATAAACTGCTGCAATCTGGAAGCTTCTCCCCAGGACCTGTATGGCTGGTTCGCTGTGCTCTCTAGCTGCATAATGTGCTCGACAAATGGCCAGTGGGAAGGCCATGTCAACAACGGTCTACATGACTTAAGCGACTGTAGAGGCGCAAAACGAAAATGCAGAGGGAATGAACCCCCTTCCCCCCAAAATAAAACATGATCATCATGGTAATACTCTCAACCAAGAGACAGAACGAGGTCTCTATCCATGCAGAGCTGGAGTGAAGAGTGAATGTTACTGCATTGGCCAGTAAGAAAAGAGCTCCTTCTGAGGCAAAAATGCTTCCCAATTCCTCACTTTGGAGTAGTAATACAGTGAATATATCCTTGATTTCACCTTCTTGTTCTGTGGCTAACTCTTAGTCTTTTTCTTTCTAGATCTAAGAAAGAAAAATAGCAATTGGGGAGAAAAATGAGAGAAAAGCATAAAAGGTCAATTTAGTCTACCCAGAACATCCACTCCCATAAGAAAGGAATACTTTTTCTTTCTTTTAGATAGATCTAGCAGACTGAAATAGCAAAGTTTGCTCTTATCAATTACAATGTGATGAAGTGCCAAGAGTAATCTCATCCTTGGCCACAGATGAAGAGAACATTACCTCTAGGGAACTGCAAAGATGACCCAGAAGATGGTGTGGAATATAAAGATGGAATGGGTAAAAGTGGTTATAACTATCAATTCAAGTCTACAAGTTTACACATAATATAGCACCTTTTCTACCCCCGGCAGTCTACAAAGTACTGCAGGAGGGAGATACAAAGATTGCTAAACCACAGTTCCTGACTAAAGGAAGCTTAAAGTTTACAAGGAAGGTCAGTACAAGCACACAAGCTGTAATAAGGTGCATAAAATTAGAAAAGTTCTTTGAGAGATATTCAAAGAGGCTCAGAGTGAGGGCACTAAGACTTAAGAGGGAGACCAGTGGGTCAGGAACAAGTCACTTTGTGGAGTAAATAGGGTTTCCTCAGGGTAGAAGAGAAAGGTAGGCAATTTTGGCTGGGAGGATAAACAAACTAAGGATCCAGTGAAGTGTTAGGATATTTGGAGATAGCAAATTGTTCACTGAAGAGTAGAGAGTGTTGGTTGTGATGTCAGAGTTCTTGATTAAAACATTGTTGCATGTATTTCTTCTAGAAACTACATTCTTAACTGATATGTTTATTTGTTTTAAATTCTTTTAAATGAAGGATGATATACATAACAACAAAAGTACAGAAATCATGCTCTACAGCTTGATGAAATTTCACAAGGTGTTGGTTTGTGTCCTTGTAACCAGTACCTAGATCAAACACCAGTATTACTAGCTTCCAGAAGCCCACCTCAAGACCTCTTTCAGTCGCTCACACCCAGTAATTAGCACTATCCTTATCTCTCTCACTCTATCAACACAGACAAGTTTTGCTTGGCTTCAAGTTTAATAAAAATGGAAAAATATAGTAGATAGACTGTGTTTGGTTTTTTCATTCATTTTTCTCCTCGTTCTATGTAGCTATAGTTTGTACCTCATTACTACTGATTAATATTCAACTGTATGGAAATGGTAGGGACAATCTATTTCTGAAGAGTATTTGAGATTTTTGTTTTATTTTTAAGTTTAACTTTCCAAAGAAGTGGATTTAAAATACCTCATTTGCACATTTGTTTATGCAAATAAAGTTATTGAACAATTAAATTATGTACACAATCACTGACATTCTACATTTAAGTATGAAGACTGAGCAGCAATTTTCCTGATGAGGAATGAGCAGCAGCATATGAGAACTGGACAGAGAACTGGGTCACTTCTATGTCCTCTTTGCTACCCTCTAGGTTGTTTTCTACCTTGGTCTATGTTGACGTCTTCTGGAGTTTTGTGTTTCACCCCTGGTGTGAGGAGTACTCAGATGAACTATATATGTCCTATTCTGGGGAAAAAGCATTTTGGTGCCAACTGCAAATCATTGGACTCTTCTACTAACTTCATTACATTAAAAAAAAGATTCTTTGTGCACATTCTCTAATTCCAGAGCAACTCTGTGGAAAACGCCTCTTGCTCACTCTAATGAAAGGGAATGTTATCTTTCTCTTGAGGAAGCTCTGTGATTTCAGCAGGAACAACCAACTTTCAGGCCTGCCATCTGGAAGGTTTCTCACTCAGGAAACCTGAAAAAAATTCTCTCTCTATTGTCCTCAGAAGGATCGTCCATCCCTGGATCCAGGACTCTCACCGCATCTTACACCGGTAATGTTTGTCTTGGGGAAAAGTTGCATTTCTTAGGATATAGGCAGTTTACCACCTGGGTTACCAACCCTGATTGATCATTACCTCCTTTATTCCTTGATACCTGCTTCTATGGGCTTTTTGCGGTGCGGGGGACCAAAAATGGGGCAGGCGTAGGGTCATGCTGCCACAATGCATTGTATACACTGTCAGAGACTCAGTAAGAGGGTAAAAGTCTGCTGGACAAGCTACCCTGTGGGAACTCCAAATACAACTTGTATCTGAAAAAAGATCATTTAAATTTATTTTTTCAGTTTTAGAGATATAAAATACAAAGATTGGCAGAGTAAGGAACTTTCCCCTTCTATTCATTCATGTTACAATTATGGATTTCTGGGAAGTTTCTGCTGGATTTCATGCCATCCATCCCAGTTACAATTCTGTTGTGAGTGAATACACTCAATGGATTCTATGGCTACTGTATAGAGATTTGTATTGATTACTTGGGTGGGGCTTACAGGTGGTTTAGAATTTAAGTAGCACTAATGATATCTCCATAAGGATATGGATATAGGGCAAACATCTTAATGAGAAATGGTACCATAATTTTCAAGATATAGTGGGATTTCTCAAAATGGAATTAACTGTAATATTCAGTTTACTACTCAAACACACTTTCCTTGGATAAAATATCTTTCATTGTAATACTCTATATAATACTAATGTTAAGAGAGGGCATTTTTATTATTTCCATACAATTGAGGAAAAAAATGAAAAATAAGTAGTATAAGCCACAATTAGAATAGAACTTTTACATATTGAGCATCAATTGAATGCCTGCCACTGAACAATTTAAGTCCACAAATATTTATTGACTACTATCTGTCTGACATTTTTTAGACCTTGAAGATATGAAGCCTATTAAGTCAATGTCCTGTATTTATGGGACAACTCATCACAGTGAGATATGTTTCAGGATGGGGCTACCCAGTTCCGATGAGAAGTTAGAGGGGAGACTTTTCACTAAACTTTTATGTGTAAAGCTTCCCAAAGTTTGAACCAGATGGAGGAAGAAAGGCTAAGTTTTCGGAATCAGAGACTTGGAGGGAAAGTCAGTCTAGAGATAAATGCTATCTCATTCATCCGAATAGCAATCCTAATTGTTAGGATTATTAGCCATAACTATAATGGCATTATTAACAGCTTCCATTGAAGAAAACTGAATCTGCTACATGCAAAAGACTATTCATTCTTCAGCCCTATAATATTGAGATATTGGACTGAAAGTTACTCATTGTAAGACCATAATTTGTTACATAATAGCTCACCATTTCAAAGCATCTATATGCTTACCTTGTTTTAAAATCACAGCAACCTTGTGAAAAAGCAAAGGTAGGCATTGTACATATGAGGAAGCACATAACTGGTCCAAGATCATCTTGGATTTATAGAGTGAGATTTAAGTCATTTTAACTCCATATTTAGTATTATTTTTCTATGTTCTCCATTTCTCCCTCTCACAGTGGTGCTGATAAAATGCAGGAACATTGTGATACATTCATTCTTTCCTGTCAGTGCAATTTTATTGGTATATATTCACATACGATATAAACTATCTGTAGAAAACAATTATTGGCTCACAGTTTCATCACATAGTTGTGCATACACATTTATTCTTATATGGAGATTATGACCTTTTATTTTAAAAGAAGTACATAATTAATACCATTTGAAAAACCAGAACTTGCACTGGGTCAATTCAATGAAAGAATAAAGGACATGTTGGCACATACACTGAGAGAGGTTAAAATGCATGAAAAGATACAATGTCTTGGGGCTACACTTAAAAGTTTGTCATATAGAGTTTCAACCTTATAAACCAGGAAGCAATTTTTTTAAGCCAGCTTCATGAACCATCTACTATAAAACAAGTTGTACAGAATATACTCACATATCTTCAGGAAACATGAATGCTTCTCTGAGTCTTTTAAAACGTGAATACCTTTAGAAAACATGTGATCAACTAGCCAAATTTAATATGCAGGATCAGATTAGATGTATAAGGAATAATCCCACACATTCTGCATTCCTGCCAGCTGAGTTTGTGGAATTATACAGAATACCATAAAGTTTTGTCAATCAAAAGTGTATTGTGACTTACAGTTATCTGGGAAGGCAAATGGGTTGATCCAAGGGATATTTAAAAAAACATAGTTAAAATAGCTGAAATGAGGTTGTAATTCTCATTTTCATCATGGATATTATTTTCTTCTGTCAGAGATGTAATAATTCAGAACACTGAGTGAATGATTTAAGGCTTCATAATAGCTTTATTTTTTATATCTCATTGATTAATTAACATTATAATGATGGCCCATCTCATAAGTGGAAATACAAAAGTGGGCTACAACGATGGACTATATACCTTGCTTTTTGGTGAGAAGAAGATGAACAGAGTACAATATTTTAAATGCTTTCACATTTAAGGTCCAGAGAAGAGAAAATTTTGCAAAAATTAAATGCTGTGCTTCTTAAGAGGATAGGGTAATGATTTTTCAAAGCATTATAGAAACTTCCTCTTTGATCAACACTATTCTGGCATTCTTCAGTAGAAACAAATAAAGTACTTGTTATATTTTGTCATGCAGGATACCATATTATCTCTTTCTGAGCATCACTGTGAATATATAGAAAGAAAAAAGGGTAAAGAATTAAATTGGGCAAATTTTTTTACCACAAAATCATATTAATAAGTTTAAATACTTGGAAATACTGTAGAACTATAATTTCCAAATATGATTGTGTTTCAATATAGTCTTATTAATTGTCAAAATGAGGGTTTGGAGGCCCTGACTCATCCTACTGAAACAGAACTTCAGTATGGGGATGCCCGTGGACTCCATGTCTGTAGTCTCCATGGAGATTCCAATGCCCACTTTGATATGTAAACCACTGTGATAAAATATTCATATCAAATATTAGATTGTGAATATGTTAGACCCTGAAAATGATACTTTGAAGTTGTGAAGTATATAGAAGAATGGTATTGTAATAAGCAACTTCCAATTGAATATTTCCAAATTAAATACTGCAAAGTAGCAAACACCCAATTAGAGCATTCTCAAGAACAATGGTTCCTTTCCATCTGGCTTTTCTATTGTTGTGCTTCTTTCAGTCATAGTAATAGAGAGAGATTTACTATATGGAAACTTGATGAACTCTTCTCCCGCACTGCAGTGAAATGAGGAATATTGGCATCTAGGTATAAAGAGAATATGTTATCAGCTCAACAGTAGCCCTAAGGGCCCCTTCAGCATCTTCCACATTCCTACACATAATTTTAATAATCGCCATTGATTGCACTCTTACAGATGTGCACAGTACTCTCCTACGCATTTGAATAAATTATTTCATATAACCCCACCCACCCACACACAAAGGAAACATTCATTTTATAGACTAGGAAAACTGAGGACTCCATGGAGATGCCTGACTCCACTACCTATATTTTTCTTCTACCAAAATAAAAATTACACACAACTACAATCAGTTCACAGGTAACAATGATAACACAATGTTGGCTTCCTAAATATAAAGAATAAAATAAGATCAAAATGTGGTAGACCTAATTTCCCAGTTGTCAAAGTATAGGGATTCCTCTCCCCATAATCATCCCCTGGACTCGGAAGTGCTTGTCTGATGAAGATAACCTACTTAAGTTTAGGACTGCATTAGTCAGGTACTGTAGGGCCAGTAGGCACTAGAGACTTTCTGTTATGTTTTCTTATGAATCACTGGTGAAGAACTGTAGTTTCCTGCCTCTGGCACTATATGTACTCAATAGGAAAGAGGAACAAGAGAAAACAGGCAAATTTGCCCCTGTCACATAGATCAATCAAGAAAGGCATAACCTTTGTATCTGTAGCTGGTCTCCAGCATGGGAAAAAGGGGAATATGATAGATTCAGGCAGGAGCCACTTCAATCATCTTTAGCAGTCCTGGGACATAAGGCAAGGGGCTTTCGGCTTTAGTTGAAAACCCATTTTGCTCTATTGATATTTCTGCAATTATTACCTGTGCTGCTTCTACATTGTAAACAACTTCAGAGAAAAAAAGCTTATTCATTGGATCAAAACAAAACTGTCTGGAGATAAAAAAAAGGATTGTCTTTCTACTAAACACACATACATATTCTGTTGTTATGGCAACAAGAATGACATACCAAATAATATGATACCAAGGCACATTACTATCTTCAAATGTCACAATAAATATTCTTCACCTCCTGAATATGACATCATGTTGTTCCCTGCTTCTTCCCATTTCTCTCATTTGAGGCCAAAGCCACTTACATTAATGGAAACCAAATATTTTCTATCCTTCTTCTGAGTGGATCTTCCTCATATAAAAAGAGCCCACCAACTCCATTGAAGAGATATATAAGGAGGTGAAAACTTGCCTGCTATATTTTAATATGTTTAATTAACAACTGCTTATCTCTAGAAGCCCATTACCCTAGATTTGTTTACCAAAAAGTTCAACTAAGAGATTCATTTTTGTATGTGTATGTATGCATTTTGTATACATAAACATATACTTGAATTTGCTGAAACTTGGCTTAAAATGTATTTAAAAAATAGTAAACTATTGATTTGAGTGAGAGACAGGGGTTTTCTTAGTTTACCAGTTCTTCTATGACAAATACCACAGAATGGGTGGTTTAAACAACAGAAATGTATTGTTTTACAGTTTTAGAGGCTACAAGTCCAACATCAAGGTGTTGCCAGAACATATTTTCCCCCAGAGTCTGTAGCATTCTGACAATGACTAATCAGCAATCGTGGCATGTGGACGTATATCTTTCTCTGTCACATGGCAAGCGCTCTCTCCCTCTCTGGCTTACCCTCTGGTTTCTACTGTTGTCAAATTTTCCTCTATTTGTAAGGAATTCATTCATATTGATTAATGCCCACCTTATTTAGGTTGGCCTCACCTTAATTAATAACATCTTCGAAGCTAAAATTTGCAAATGAGTTCACATCCCTACCCTGACTCACCTTAACTAATAACATATGTAAAGATACTATTTTCAAATGGGTTCATACCCAGAGAACCAAGGGTTGGGACTTGAACATGTCTTTTCCAGGGATATGATCTAATCTCCAGCAGAGATAGTACATCCTCCCACACACACTTTAATCCTTAAAATTATATTTATGTAAGTGAGCAGTAGAGAGAATTTTACTGTTTTTCTGGAGAATGCTGCATATTTATCTAATTGCTTAATTGTTCACATTTTATCTAATATTCTGGTATACAGATATATATACAATGTTTTATTATTGGTATTGGCTTATAACTGTATTATGTGACTTTGCCAATGGAAAGACCAACAACAACAACAAAAATGAGGCAGGGGTGGATTACAAGTTAACCATAATTTTTTGTAGAATACCAAAAGATCACAATGGTGGAAAGGTTAGACATCTAGAAGATCTTAAAGATGATGAAAAAAGATCACACATTTTAAAGAAGCATGTGAAGTACTAAGCAGTAAACTGAGAGACTGAAGTTGACTTCCGGTCCTGTTTCCTCTTTCATGTGGAATCAGGAAAGAAATAAAAAGGAAGAATTATGTTGAAGTCGCACCTGAGGCTTCAAAGACATGTCCTTGGGTATATGCCATCTCTTGCCCTACTGCCCTTCTGCCTCTGATATTTCACCTTGATCCTGCACCCTGGTGAGTTTTTTTAAAACAAGAATTTGTTTCTAGAATGTGTTAGTATAGGGTTTTGGATCATACCAGTACATTTCCAAAGAGTCTCCTTTATTTATCCTTAGAAGTTCATTTAAACAGAAACAGAATAAATCCATAAAATAGCTATTCACTTAGTGTCAACTAATTCCACTGCTCTGGTCCCTATTTATTTGAAAAATATGCCTTTTTATAACAGTATATTTGTGATAGCAGTGAATTAAGCATGATAATACTGAACACACTAATGTAAAATATATGCAATGGGTCCTAGCTTAGTCAAACACATTTTATGTCTCTCATTTCAATTTTATTCTCACCAACAAACCATTTCAAGAAATAATTTAATAATGAGTGGTGAGCTCTATCCTGATAAAAGAGGGCTATCATCCCCAAAGCATTTACTATCAGTTTACTTAGAGTATCTTAAAATGCCAAAGAAAATGAAATCCCAACCCAGTAATTTAGCCATTGTGCTAAATGTATTTCCTGATGAGATTGTTGTATATTATGAAGACCAAATTAAAAAGTCAGTGAAAATGGATTGGGAAATAGATGGGTTGAACTGAGAAAGACACAGGCATTTTTAGCACAGTGAACATGGACTTCTGTACATGCTGGAAAACACTCAGAAATTTATTTTTATTTAGAAGTCCAGGATGTGATATAGCAGAGAATGTGTGTGGTCTACCTGTAGAAACCAGACAGGGGGGACTCAAAACCACATTGAAAACACCTCTTCAAACAGTTTACTTATTACTGATAGAAACACTGATTCAGAAGAGTGACCAGGCACTCAGCTGGACAGAGTGGTAAATTCTGAAGCAGTTATGTGGAGTAGTTATGGAACTTGAACTTAGCACCCTACACCAAAGTCCCCAGTGATTTCTGAAAAGTTCTCCCCTTCTATGGAAAGACATAGTAGGAAAATGCAACAATATTCTCATTTTTCATTTTCAGGAAGGACTGGTGCAGGTGTGCTGTTGAGCCCACTGATTATTTCTGCTTAGCAATCATGAAAGCCCCTCGATTTCAAAACATTCTCATTAATCATCAGATCCTCACACTGAGGTGGGCTTTATAATGAGTTCCACCTAAAAGAGCTAGAAAGAGAGATAGAGATTGACAACAGTACACACACACACACACACACACACACGCAACTGGGATAGGAGGGGAAATGAAGTATGTGTCTCACTGCTCCCCTACTCCCAACAGGACTTGGAAAAAGTTCTGAAATCCAGAAATCCAGAGAAGGATATCAGTGTGGGAAAGTAGCAAGCCACGGAGCAACATTTATATATTCTTCCAATTAGAGGTAATCTTTGATTCTCTGAATGCAGGGATTATTATTTATATATCTTTTATGAGATTCTGGCCTGCAGGGAAGCATATCTATGTGCATGTTTGTGTGTGCATATGTGTGAGCATGAGAGAGATTGATTTTCATTTCTCCTTCACATTCATTCACTGTTTGGCTCTGTGTGTTCAATAAAAGATTAAATGTGAGAATAAACACTAATGTGTGAAAGTAAATATAAAAGGGTGATGACCATTTTGAAGAGTTATATGCTTGGTTTATTTGGTTACATAAACTCCTATAACTTCTGGTAGCATAAGAATCATGAAGACATTTGATTACACCCATGATAATTACTTGGAAATGTCATTCCTATATATATATACATATTCAGATGTCACTCCACTGTCTTTTGTACCTCTCCTTTCATTTTTTCTTCTCATTCCATTTTCTTTCCTTTTCTCATAAAACTACTTGCTTTCTCCAGGCCTATTCACTTGCTCAGTCTTTCTCCCTCCCAAATTCTCTGTCTCCTATGCATTATTTCTCCTAAGTTACTGTTCTCTCACCTTCTTCTAACCGTCCACATTCCTTTCTACACCGTTGGCACTTTGTCTCTTGATTATCACTTTTTTTGTTGTCATATTTCTCTAATCCTCTTTACCTCTGTTTCCCCCTTGGTCATTTTCTTCCATGTCTTAGTTTCCTAGGGCTGCAGTTACAAAATATCACAAAGTGGGTGGCTTAACAGAAATGTATTGCTTCACAGTTTTGGAGGCTAAAAGTCCTAAAACAAGGTGTCCTGAGCTATGTAGGGAAGACTCTGCTCTGTGCCTCTCTCTTGGCTTTAATTTCGTAAGGAAAAATCTATAATTGCACACACGATCTTTTAGACTTTTGTTACTAAAAATATTTTTTTTGTGGCTGACTGGCAATCTCAGCCTCCGCCGTAACATGGCATCCCCACCTTATCTGCCTTTGTCCAAATTTCTTCTTCTTATAAGGACACCAGTCATATTGAACTAAAGGCCCAGCCTGCTCCAGTATAATCTAGTTTTACCTCCATCTGTAAATGACCCTATTTCTAAATAAGATCACATTCCGAGATATTGGAGACTAGAACTTAACTTTCTTTTGGTGGGATACAATTCAATCCATAACTTATGCCAAATATATTTTCCTCATTTTTGATGGATATTTTCCCCTTCTTCATATTTTGACATTTCCCCTTCTCCTCCTTTCCATGATTGATCTTTCACCTCCTATATTTTTCAGCAGTTATTTTTTGCTTTTACCTCTCCTCTTTATTCTCTGTGTTTCCCTTTTCTTCTTTGTTCTCTATTCTTATGAAGAAACTCTTTCCCTATATATTGGTTCTTATCTTTTTTACATGTTTCTAAGAATTCTTTTCCCATTTGTTAACTCTTATCCTCTACAAAGTCTCTCCATAGATGTTGGGAGTGATATTACTAATCTTTCAGTCATTAATGGGCCACAAACAATGTTCTAGGCATGAATTTCCCCATACATGCCATTAAAATATTTACTTTCTTACCTTTGATATTCTAGATTTGAATAATTGAATTGTATCATATTTTCTTATCTTTACTTAGCAGTTAATCAAATTCTATCACATTTCCTCTTTACCATACTGCTTTTTTATGTAGTCACCAATAAAATAATGTGAGATGATTTGGAAATTACCTTGGCAATACAACACACACAGAGAAATGCACACATGTGTGTGCACATGCATGTTTGAATAATTTCTTTTTAACTTCATCTTTTGTTTATTTTTCTTGTATTGCATAATAAAGGCTCTCTGTTAGAGGTCACAGGTTCTATTCCATTGACTGATATTTTATTGAACTATAAACTAATTTAAGGATGACTAACATTTATATGCTATTTCAGCTTACAATTTATATGCATTCATCACACATGCTTTGAGGGCTAAGTACTACAGGGGTCCTGGAGAAAAACATTGAGCTTAGATAGAAATAGTCTTATGTCCTCTCGTAGAGGAAATAGTTAATAATCAAAGAATCAAATATATAAAGCTATAATTTATAAAACAATAATTACTAAGAAGGAGAGATATATGAAGCTACAAGAGCATGTAAAAATTGTGTTCCATTTAATGAACTTTAAAAAGGTTTCCCTGATGCAGTGAAAACTGAGTGCCTACAGAGGACTAAATGGTATTAAATAAGGAAGTGTCATATGCATTTTCTTTTCAGTATGGAGGTTCATGTGGGTATTTTTTGTTTGTTTGTTTTTCAGTTTTTTTAAAACTTATTTATTTATTAATTAATTAAAAAAATTAACAACAAATGAACAAAAACATTAACATATGATCATTCCATTCTACATATAAAATCAGTAATTCACAATATCATCACATAGTGATGCATATTCATCATTTCTTAGACCATTTACATCAATTCAGAAAAAGAAATAAAAAGACAACAGAAAAATAAAACAAAAACAGAAAAAAAAAGATTATACATACCATAACCCTTACCCCTCACTTTCATTGATCACTAGCATTTCAAACTAAATTTATTTTAACGTTTGTTCCCCCTATTATTTATTTTTATTCCATATGTTCTACTCGTCTGTTGACAAGGTAGATAAAAGGAGCATCAGACACAAGATTTTCACAATCACACAGTCACATTGTGACAGCTATATCATTATTCAATCATCATCAAGAAACATGGCTACTGGAACACAGCTCTACATTTTCAGGCAGTTCCCTCCAGCCTCTCCATTACATCTTGGTTAACAAGGTGGTATTTACTTAATGTGTAAGAATAACATCCGGGATAACCTCTTGACTCTGTTTGGAATCTCTCAGCCATTGACTACTTTGTCTCATTTCACTCTTCCCTTTTGGTCAAGAAGGTTTTCTCAGTCTCTTGATGCTGAGTCTCAGCTCAGTCTAGGTTTTTTCTCAATCCCATGATGCTGAGTCTCAGCTCATTCTAGGATTTCTGTCCCATGTTGCCAGGAAGTTCCTCACCCCTGGCAGTCATGTCCCACATAGACAGGGAAAGGGTGGTGAATTTGCTTGTTGTGTTGGCTGGAGAGAGAGGCCACATCTGAGCAACAAAAGAAGCTCTCTTGGGGGTGACTCTTAGGCCTAAATTTTAAGTAGGCTTGACCTATCCTTTATGGAGTTAAGTTTCATATGAACAAATTCCAAGACTGGGGGCTCAGCTTATAGCTTTGGTTGTCCACACTGCTTATGAGAATATCAAAAATTCAATTTGGGAAAGTTGAATTTCTCTCTGTTCTCACCATTCCCTGAAGGGGACTTTGCAAATACTTTTCCACTCACTGATCAAATCACTCTGGGATTCATCGGGGCATTACTCTGGACAACCCAACAAAATCTCATGTCCTACCTGAGATTCCAAGTACTTATGGTGGTCATAAGTTATATTAGGAAGCTAATATATCAAGCTATCTACCTAAGTTATATTAGGAAATGCACTAGTCAAAATATAAATTTTGAACCAAATAAACATTTTTTGCTTTAGTCTCACACATAAGGTGAAATTTTAAAATATTAATTACCATCTATTTTCAGCACCCTACAGTAATGACATTCCTTTGTCCTTCCTCATGCGAAAACATTTTAAAAATCCATACATTTAGCTACTATTATTATACAATCTAGGTATTCCTAGGTTATACTATCTCAATCTTTATTGTTTATCTTTCTTTCTGATTTCATTTATGTCCCCAGCCCTCCTCCCTCTATCATTCTCACATGCAGCTTCATTCAGTGTTTTAACATAATTGTATTACAGTTAGGTAGTATTGTGCTGTCCATTTCTGAGTTTTTATATTCGGTCCTGTTGCACAATCTGTCTGTATTCCTTCAGCTCCAGTTACCCAATATCTTATTTCTATCTCCTGATGGTCTCTGTTACCAATGAAATATTCCAAATTTATTCACTAATGTCAGCTCATATCAGTGAGACCATACAATATTTGCCCTTTTGTTTTTGGCTAATCACACGCAGCATAATGTCCTCAAGGTCCATCCATGTTGTTACATACTTCATAACTTTATTCTGTCTTACAACTGCATAATATTCCATTGTATGCATATACCACAATTTGTTTAGCCACTCATCTGTTGATGGACATTTTGGCTGTTTCCATCTCCTTGCAATTGTAAATAATGCTGCTATAAACATTGGTGTGCAAATGTCCATTTGTGTCCTTGCCCTTATGTCCTTTGAGTAGATACCTAGCAATGGTATTGCCGGGTCATATGGCAATTCTATATTCAGCATTTGAGGAACTGCCAAACTGCCTTCCACAGCGGTTGCACCATTTGACATTCCCACCAATGGTGGATAAGTGTGCCTCTTTCTCCACATCCTCTCCAGCATTTGTCATTTTCTGTTTTGTTGATAATGGCCATTCTGGTGGGTGTGAGATGATATCTCATTGTGGTTTTGATTTGCATTTCTCTAATGGCCAGGGAAGTTGAGCATCTCTTCATGTGCCTTTTGGCCATTATATTTCCTCTTCTGAGAAGTGTCTTTTCAAGTCTTTTTCCCATTTTGTAATTGGATTGGCTGTCTTTGTTGTTGAGTTGAACAATCTCTTTATAAATTCTGGATACTAGACCTTTATGTGATATGTCATTTCCAAATATTGTCTCCCATTGTGTAGGCTGTCTTTTTTTAATTTCTTGATGAAGTTCTTTGATGCATGAAAGTGTTTAATTTTGATCAGTTCCCATTTCTTTCTTTCTTTCTTCAGTACTTGTGGTTTGGGTGTAAGGTCTAGGAAACCGTCTCCTAGTATAAGAATTATGAGATATTTCCCTACATTTTCTTCTAACATTTTTATGGTTTTAGAACTAATGTTTAGGTCTTTGATCTATTTTGAGTTAGTTTTTGTATAGGGTGTGAGATACGGGTCCTCTTTCATTCTTTTGCATGTGGATATCTAGTTCTCTAGACACCATTTATTGAAGAGACTGTTCTGTCCCAGGTGAGTTGGCTTGACTGCCTTATCAAAGATCAATTGTCCATAGATGAGAGGGTCTATATCTGAACACTCTATTTGATTCCATTGGTCAGTATATCTATCTTTATGCCAGTACCGTGCTGTTTTGACCACTGTAGCTTCATAATATGCCTTAAAGTCAGGTAGCGTGAGACCTCTGACTTCATTTTTTTTTCTCAGGATACTTTTCGGTATTTGGAGCACCCTGCCCTTCCAGATAAATTTGGTTATTGGTTTTTCTATTTCTGAAAAGCAAGTTGTTGGGATTTTAATTGGTATTGCATTGAATCTGTAAATCAATTTAGGTAGAATTGACATCTTAACTATATTTAGTCTTCCAATCCATGAACACAGTATGCCCTTCCATCTATTTAGGTCTTCTGTGATTTCTTTTAACAATTTCTTGTAGTTTTCTTTGTATAGGTCTTTTGTCTCTTTAGTTAAATTTATTCCTAAATATTTTATTCTTTTGGTTGCAATTGTAAATGGAATTCTTTCCTTGATTTCCCCCTCAGATTGTTCATTACTAGTGTATAGAAACACTACAGATTTTTGAATGTTGATCTTGTAACCTGCCACTTTGCTGTACTCATTTATTAGCTCTAGCAATTTTGCTGTGGATTTTTTGGGGTTTTTGACATATAGTACCATATCATCTGCAAACAGTGAGAGTTTTACTTCTTCCTTTCAAATTTTGATGACTTGTTGTTCTAGTTTGCTAGCTGCCAGAATGCAACACACCAGAGATGGATTGGCTTTTAATAAAAGGGGATTTATTTTGTTGGTTCTTCAGAGGAAAGGCAGCTAACTTTCCACTGAGGTTCTTTCTTATGTGGAAGGCACAAGATGGTCTCTGCTGGTCTTCTCTCCAGGCCACTGGGTTCTAACAACTTTCCCCGGGGTGACTTCTTTCTGCATCTCCAAAGGCCTGGGCTGAGCTGCTAGTGCTGAGATGAGGAATGCTGAGCTGCTTAGGCTGTGCTATGTTGCGTTCTCTCATTTAAGCACCAGCCAATTAAGTCAAACATCACTCATTGCAGCAGACACGCCTCCTAGCCGACTGCAGATGTAATTAGCAACAGATGATGTTCACGTACCATTGGCTTATGTCCACAGCAACAAGACTAGATATGCTCACCTGGCCTAGTTGACAATTGAATCTAACTAACACACTTGTATTTCTTTTTCTTGTCTAATTGCTCTGGCTAGAACTTCCAACACAATGTTGAATAACAGTGGTGATAATGGACATCCTTGTCTTGTTCCTGATCTTAGGGGGAAAGCATTTTTAAAAATATGGACAAAATATATTTTTAATTCAACTTATTTTTAGGTTTAGACTTTTAAGTCTATTTCCTTGCTTCCAAGAATGGCCCTTTATCTAATTATTTTCCATGTATATGAAATAACTTTCATATTAGTTCAAATAATTTTCACTTAATTATCACAGAATTTCTCTTAGATAACAATGCTTTTTTATTGTATCACAATGATAGTATGCATTCAGTATTATTTTTCTATTTCTGCATAACAAATTACTACATATTTGACAGTTTAATACAATAAGCATTTATTATCTCATTTTTTTCTGTAAGTCAGAAGTCTGATCACAACTAGTGTGGATTCTCTACGGGACTCAGAAAAATGTGAAATCAAGGGATTGGTTGAGCAGCATTTCATTCTGGAGCTGGGGTCTTCTTTTAAGCTCACATTGTTGTTGAAAGAGTTCGGTTCCTTGCGGTTGTGGAGCTAAGGCTCCCCTTACCTGACAGGGGCTGCTTTTAGCTCCAAGAAGTTTCTAGTAGTTCCTTGCTGCATAAGCCCTTCAAAAACCCTCCTGTGCTTCGAATCTGACTTCAGGAATTTCCTAGTTCCTTTAGGAGCTCACCAGATTAGATTAGGCCACCAGGATAATCTCCATTTTATTACCCCAAAGTCAACTGATGAATAATCTAATCATGGGAATGATATCTCATCATATTCACAGGTTTTTCCTGAACTCAATGGTAGGAGATTATACAATGTGTGTATGTGAGGAAGCAGAAATCTTAGGGCCATTTTAGAATTCTGCCTATCACAGATCTTTGTATCATTCTAATTTCAATGGAAAAACCACAGTGTTAAGTAAATTGTAAGTTCTTGGCATAAATCAACATCTTTAATTTTGTAAGGAAAACTCTATAATTGCACACATGATTTTTTTTAAATATTTTTTTTTGCATTTTTTGTTGGCATCTTTTGAGATGACATAGCTTTTCCTCATTTGACATTTTATTTTAATGTGTTATATTAATAGATTTAAAAGTAACTCATTACTACATCATGCCTTATGATTTTGATAAATTATTTTAATTTTTTGTAGTAAGACTTCTTTTGTAATAGTTTTCAGGAATTTGAATCAACACACATAAATATTGTGTAGTTTTCTATTTTCTGTTATAGTTTATGATTTTGGTTACTTTTCTTTTATAGAGTTAACTGGAAATTCTTACATGTTTTCTTCTTATTTATAAGCAGATTGTGTATATTCCATTTATCTGTGCAAGATCTCCTCTTTTGATTGTAAATATCTTCTTTATCTTTTGTTATATCCTCTGTGATGGTTAAGTTCATGAGTCCACTTGGCTAGGTCATGGTGTCCTTGTTTGGTCAAGTAACCACCTGCCTGATTGTTACTGTGAGGGTATTTTGTGGATTTAAATCATTAGTCAATTGATTATATCTATGGCCAATTTCATCACACTCAACAAAGGAGATTGTTAAAAGCTTTAAAGGGAAAACTGATGATTTCAGCAGTAAAGGAAGAATTTCAACCAGTCAGCTTCTACTGGGGAATTCACTGAAACCTACATTGGAGTTCCCAGTTCAGGCTTGCCAAAACCCACAGTCATGTGTGCCAATTCCTATAATAAATCTCATAATATTTTTGTATATCCCATCTGTTCTGTTTCTCTGGAGAACTCCAACTAATGCATCCTCTTTTATCATTAGTTTTGGTTATCTGTGTTTTCTCTCTTAACTAAAGTTCTTACCATGTGCATAAGTTACGTAATAACATAATAATGTGGTACACCAAAACCCCACAAAATCTCCATGGCACATATCAGTAGCATTTACTGCAACATTCAACAGATCTGGCATTGGCCTGGCTGATCTCTTGTGGACTTGTTCATGCGTCTGGGTTCAGTTGTGGGTCACCTATGAAGTTTTTCTGACTTGACTGGGTTTGCACACACATCTGGAGATTGATTGACTGTTGGCTGACCTAGGATGGATTCAGCTGGAAAAAAAGAGACAGTTAGACTCAGTTTCACATGGTATTTGTTCTCCAACAGGTTAGGCCAGGTGTGTTTTCATGGCCATGGTAGAGGGCAAAAGCAACAAGCCCCATCATGCAAGTATATCAAGCCCCTGCATACGTTATACTCACTAACATCACATTGGCCAAAAGCAAACCACATGGTCATGCCCAGAGGAAGAGTTGGGATCGCTACAAATTTTACGTGACAAAGGCTTGAATATGGGTGGGGAGGAAAATGTGATGCTATTAATGCAATGAATCTCCCAGAGCATCCACACTTAATGATAATAAGAGAAACTCAACCTCAAGCATGCATAATAGCAACCAAACTGAATGCTGACTTAATTTATTCACTTATGATTTACAAATGCCCTAATTCTTACTCTTTTTGGACTTTTATCTGCCTGTTCAAAATTCTCATTGGTTTTCTTAGAGTAAAAGCCAAAGTCCTTATAACGGCCTCCAAGATTTTAAACTATCTGTTCTCCTGACATCGATCTTACTTTATATCCTATTTCTCTTCCATACCTTTATTCTACTTTGATCAAATGTCTTCTTTTAATTCCTCAAAAATAAAAACCATGTACTAATTCATGGCTTTATACTTGCTGTTGCCAATTCTGAGAACACCTTTCCCCTACCATCAACATGTTCAGTTTTTACTCAAACGCCACCTTCTCAGGATCACTTTCCACCACTACCATTTACTTTACTTTTTCTCCATAACTTTTACTGCCATCTGAAATGCTCTATATTTTATTGACTTATTTTTTATTGTCTCTTTACCTCCACTAAAATGTAAGCTCCATTAAAGAAGCAATTTCTTCCTATTTTTTTCACTGCTGTGTCTCTAAAGCACAGAAGAGTGCTAGAACATAGTCATTGCTCACTTAATATGTAATTTTGACTTAATGATTGTGTCCACAATAATATAGGTAAATCTAAGTTCTTTTAGTTTTACTCAAGTTTTTCTAACATCTCATACTTCTTTAAATCCTAACTCAAATCCTGACTGCAATTATCAAACAAAGCTTTACTTTTGATAAATTTCAGAAGCAATATGAAATGTTTTACAAATGAAAGACAAATAAAATAAAAAATAAAAATGTAAGCATCATTATATTTCCCTGGGCATGGAATCTTTTACCAAATAAAGTCTGTGTTGTTTTTAATAAACTGCCTAAATAATTTTGATGGTGCCAGATTCCTATTTCACAGATTTTCTGAATTAAAATTATTAAATTGGTATTGTGACCCTCAATTATATTAAATCAAGAAGGCATTAAGGCCTTTAAGCAACAGCAATTAAATTATGTTACAGGCACTTTTCTAGGTAGTAGGAATAAAAAAAAATGAGCAAAACACATTTTCTACCCTCAGGTGTAGATCATATTACAGACATTTAAAAATGTAGCTTCACCGTGTGTTAAATATAAAAGTAATAACATATTTTTTTACATAATCACATTTTTCATTTTCCATATTATTTATAGCTTGTTGATTATTCTCATCCATTATGTTTATTGTATTATCTTCAGGCATTTTCCTGGGTTTTCCCACCAATTTTGTCCATTCTTTTCCTACTTTGTTTCTTGCTCACTATAATAATCGTCATGAATTTCATTTGTCTCACAATTGATTTGAACATTGCTTTAGTGTTTTAATACTCTTTTTCCAAAGCATCTAAAAATTCATCACCTTTAATCACTCTATTTTACACTTCTTCAGCCTTTACACTTTGACTTCCAGTCACATGTTTTCATCTCTCCTTCCTCCCAAGAGGCCAGTAAATGACAGTAAGAGAGTATAGAATGGTATAAACCCATAATGACAAAAGTTACAGGAGAGTAGACAGCAGCAGCAAAGTTGGAAAGCAAAGAGAGAAGTGATGACTGCTTCTATGGGGTGAAAGAACTAAAACCTCAGTGTGTGGAGTGGAGAATACTGGAAAAGAAGCAAGGACTTTTATAAAACTCAGGACTTGCAGACTCTAGTTCCTGGGGGTAATGAGAGGTGTGAGCACAAATGAGAAGATAATTTGCAAGTCTATATGAAAAACTCAAGCCCAGGTCCCTTTATAATCCCACCCAGTTTATTGAATACCCTCCCCCACCCTCTCAGGCAGAAGTTTAAAGGTTTACTCTCTGGAGAAACATAATAGGAGAGACCAAGAAATCACAGATTCACATGAGTTGGAAAGCAAGGACAGGACATGGAGCTGAAAATGGAGATTTTACTACAGGCATGCACACTTAGTCTCTTTTGCTCCTAGAAAACCTCCAGCCAGGCAGAAGACTACAACGAATAATACTTCTTCTCTAAGAAATTGGATAACTGCTGGGAAGTTATCTCTACATCCTAACCTATGGATGTCTTCCTGCTTTTACTATCTAGCTCTCCAGTCAATCATTAAACAGTGAAGCTCCTCTATCAGCAACTCTGAATGTGTCTGCAGAGCTATTCATCACTCAAAATATGACAAGGCACCAAGTGTGCTAGTTGGTATTATTGTCAAAATATTCACTGACCCTTCCAACCAGATGCTCCTGTGGGAGGATTATAATTTTCACTGCGTTGATGTCAGCCTTGTTCATGCAACTGTTTTGACCAATGAAAGAGGAACAAGGTGATGTATGTGGCCTCTCAGTAGAAGCTTTAAGAGCTATCTCATGGTTTCATCATTTCTCTTTACCTTCCGCTATGATATCAACAATGTCTCATGGGAATAGAAAAAATACAGTGAGGAAAGTAACAGAAGAACATTTTGGAATTTGAAGAACATGAAGTCTATTGATCAGGTCTTTCTATTGCCCAGAACAGTGGATGAAAGTAGGCTCATAGAAACATATCATCAAAAGGTTTCAGAGCATCATCAATTAAGAGATGATCCTGTAAGATTCTAGAAATGACAAACCACCATCACTACCATGACTGGTCACTTATAGCATTAGAAATCAGGATGGAATTAGCCTTCTCCATAGCAATAGTGAAAGCTAGGAGACCATGGTGAAATGCCTTCAATATTATCAAGAAAAATGCTTTCTACTCTAGAATTCTAACATAGCAAAAATATCAATCAAATGTGAAAGCAGGATATGCATTTCAGACTAACGGGCAGTCAGAAAATAGACTGTTTAGGGCATTTACATACCTTTTCTTAGAAAATTCATAAAGGATCTCCAGTAAAATGAGACATTAAACCAAAGCAGGATATGCAGTAAACAACAGACCTAAAACTGGACCAAGGAGTGAAAATCCAGGATGCCAACTGAACATCAGACTCAGAGAGCCACCAGTTTGGATTGGAAGAAGTAGACCAAGGGCTCTGAAAAAAGAAGTTTCCATGAAAATAAGAGGCCTTGATAGATTCTTTATTATTATAGATAACTTGAGTGGGGGTGAAGCTCGATCGTTAATAAGGCAAATCAGATAAAGCAGAATAGACGTTTATTGAAAACTAACAAATATATATTTAATATATGGATAAATATATATAGTATATTATATATATAAATATTAATTCCAGGAAGAACAAACAATCATATAGTAAAGGAACTGTAATCTATATACTATTTGGCTTTGTAGGTAAAGTGTATATATGCATATATGTGTGTGTGTGTATATATATATATATATTTATATAATGCATGCTAATGAATATCGATTCTTTTTTAATAAAAACCTCTCATACAATATTTTGGAAAGATAGATGGCTAAATTCTATCTATCTGCAATTAAGGTCAATTCATAATACATGAAATTGGTAAGTCAAATATAAAAAATATTTCATTTAGAATTAAAGAGCTAAATACTTTTAAAAGATGCTTTAAATAGCAGTTAAAATGATTGCCTTTCAAGAGCAGAGTTAGGGAGTTAACATAGGGACTGATTCATTTTGTTATAAGCCTTTCCGTTGGATTGATATTTGAACTATGGGCATTTAGTGTTTTAATAAAAAATTTCAAATGAAAGACAAGAATACCTTTTAAAACATGATGCTATGAAAGACAAACGTTTCTTATGAACACATATGCAATAGGTTAAGTTCAAAAGGAGTGACATGTATTTAACATTACATAATATAGAAAATCCAAACTTACTTTTTAAAATAAAAACAATAAATGCTTCAAAATGGATGTGATTTTTAGAAACAGACATTCCTACTTGTCAGTTACCAGTGTCTTCATTTATAAATTTCCAGCAAGTTATCCACAAGAGCACTGTTTTGATCACAGAAAAGTCATGAGTACCTGAAATATGGGGGAATATGCCTAAACTTTGTTAATGTATACAATTAAAGATATTAATAAAGTACAATGTGCTAGACAGATTAAGTTCCAGGAAAAAGTATGTCACAATGGAAAAGACAACATTCTGAATATATTTTGAACTATTCAATGATTTAGTGTGAATTTTATCAAAAACTAACAATGAATAATTTAAAACAAAAACCTACATGGTATAAGACTACCTACCGTTATATTTCAAGTGAAGGAACTATCAACTTTTTTTGTAAGAATGCAAAGTTACATAAGGTTGAGAGTAGACTAATTGTAGAATACTTTTTATACTAGCTACAAGGCATACCAGGGGTGAAAATCAGAAAGGCGCATAATGAAAGTAATACCCAATCTGAAAACCTAGCTGTGTATATTGTGGTAACAGACCATAGGCATCTGTTAGCTACTCAGAGAACCTTGGAGAACCAGTCACAGGTTGTGCTTTCTCCTTACCCTATAACATTTAGCTCCTGTCACATTTGTGACTCCTCCTCACCACACAGTAGTACTGCAAGATGATGTAGAACTCACAGGAAATTCCTTGGCATCTAACAGAAAACCAAGAACCAGTATCAAATTTGAATAGCCAATGGAACATTCTACTGTTATGAAAGTCCATAAAACTTAGGGAACTTCTGAATACTGAAAAACATATCTTTCTCTGTCTCTGATAGAAAACGTAATTTTTATGTTTTTAAGCAAAATTCATTTCAATCCAGATTTCTTTGTCAAATTTAGAATTTATCAACTCAGTCCCAGGCCAATACTCCCAGCTCTGAATTCTCCTCTGTTTCTTTGTGGGTCGTCTTGAAAGCATGAAGAATGGGGGCAGGGGATGGGAGGTGTATGTACATGCTAGATCCGTGTGTTTCCTACTCTGGGTCTGTACAGTTCCCCATGACTGTTCTCACAGCACATACCGGGCCCAGTGTTGACTTTGGCAATTTCACACTCAGCTCCCTGACATGAGTGACTTGGTAAGTGTGCAGCTGTGCCCCACCCCAGGAGTGGGCTCTATGCCCATTCCTCTGTGACTGTCCTCTTTTCCTGCTACTATAGTCTTTTCAGGCTACTATATTTTGGCTCAAGCTTTTGTAACCTTCCTATACCTGCACTGGGCCCACAACCCTGCCAAGATCAGCTTTTTCCCCATCCCATCCAAACACCATAACTAAAGTTACTTGGCGAAGTGCTATTTGCTGAGTACCTGCTCTATAGAAAATCTTCAAATAAATGACCTCATTTAATTCCTTTTTATTATTGAGTAGTATTCCATAGTGCATCTATCCATATAAATGTTTGAATAATCTTGTCTATATATACAAAAAACCTTACTGAGATTTTGATAGGAATTATGCTAAAACCTGTATACAAGTTGCAAAGGATGGACAATTTTAGTATGTAGACTCTTCCAATCCATGGACAAGGAAAAGGCAGATCCCCCTATTTCTTTAGATTTTCATTGATTTCTTTCATCACCTTTATGTAATTTTCAGTATACAAGTCATATGCATGTTTTATTAGGAATACAGAAAAGTTTTTTTTTTTTTTGCATGGGCAGGCACTGGGAATCAAACCCGGTTCTCCAGCATGGCAAGTGAGAACTCTGCCTGTTGAGCCACCATGGCCTGCCCAAGTATTTCATTTTTAAAGCTGTTTTAAATAGTTTCATGTTTTAAATTTTGATACTCAGATGTTCATTGCTAGTATATAGAAATACAATTGATTTTGCATGTTGATCCTGTATCCTGTGTCCTTGCTAAACTATTAGTTTATAGTTTTAGGATTTATTTAGAGATTCCTTGGGCTTTCCTATATAGACAATCATGTCATCTACAAATAGAGAAAGTAGGATTTTTTTCCTTTTTGTCATCTACAAATAGGGAAAGTTGTACTTTTCCTTCCTGATATTTTTGCCTTTTGTTTTCTTTGCTTGCCTTATTGCACTGTCTAGGACTTGTAATACTATGGTGGATAAGAGTGAGGAGAGGATACCTTGTGTTGTACTTTGAGGGAAAGTATTTAGCTGTATGTATAATTACAACTAAGTATAATTGTCGCTGTTGTATTTGGAGATGATCCTTCTCAAGTTGAGAAAATTCTATTTCTATTTTTCTGGGAGTTTTATCATGAGTGAGTGTTGAATTTTGTCACATGCTTTTTCTGCATCAATTGTTATGATCATGTGATTTTTTTCTTCTTTAACCATTGTGGTAGGCAGAATTGAGCCCCCTAAAGATGTCCATGTCCTGTTCCTGGGAGCTGTGACAGTTAAAGGGACCTCAAATATGAAAGTACGAGGCAGAGTCTCAGTGTTAGAGTGATGTAGCATGTGAAAGACTTGACTGGGTATTTCTGGCTTTAAAGATGGAAACGAACCAAGAGCCAAGTTTTGATGGGGCCTCTAGAAACCGGAAAAGGGAAAGGAACGGATGCTCACCTGGAGCCTCCAGAAGAAACCAGGACCTACCAATACCTTCATTTTAAACCTGGATTTCTGACCTCCAGAGCTGTACGATAATAAACTTGTATAGGTTTAAGCCACCGAGTTTATGGTAATTTGTTGTTGCAACAGTAAGAAAGCAATTAGGGTGGGGGACATGATTGATTTTGGAATATTGAATCAGCCTTGCATCCCTGGAGTAAACCACACTTGGTTATGTTGTATAATTTTATTTACATATTACTGAATTTTATTTGCTAAATATTTTCTTAAGAATTTTTGGAAGTATACTCATGAAGGATATTGGTCTCTAATTTTCATTTCTTTGTATTTTTTGCCTAGTTTTGGCATCACGGTAATACTTCATAAAATGAATTGGGAAGTATCCCCTCCCTCTATATTTTCTGGAAGAGATTGTGGGAATCAATTCTTCTTTAAGTGTTTGATGAAATTCTCTAGTAAAACCATCTGGGCTTGCAGATATCTTTTATGGCAGTTTTTAAATTATAAATTTAATGTCTTTAATAATTATACAATTATTCAAATTATTTATTTCATACAGGATGAGGTGCACAGTTTGTGTTTTTTTTTTTGAGGAATTGGTTCATTTTTTCTGTTTTAAATTTATTGTGTAAGGTTTTGCATAATATTACCCTAAAATTCTTCTTATAGCTACAGCTTTTGTAGTGTTATATATCATTTCATTCCTGATATTTTAACTTTCTGAAGTCTCTTTTTTTATCAGTCTTGCCAGATATTTGTCAATTTCATGAATCTTTTCAAAGAAGCAGCTCTTTGTTTTATTGATTTTTTCCATCAGTTTTCTGTTTTCAATTTCATAGATTTATGCTCTGATCTTTATTATTTCTTTCCTTCTGTTCCATTTTCATTTATTTGTTCTTTTTCTAGTTTGTTGATGTGGGAGGTTAGATTATTGATCTGAGAGTTCATCTTTTCAATTGTAATCATCTAGTGTTGTAGATTTTCTTTCCAATACTGATTTAGTTGCGTCTTACAAATTGTTGTATATTGTATTATCATTTTATTCAGTTCAGTATATTTTTTAAAAATTCTTTGAAGATTTTCTCCTTGCTCTATGGATTATTTAGAAGTGTGTTGCTTGGTTTCCAAGTGTTTGGGAATTTTTCTGCTATCATTCAGTTATTTGATTTCTAGTTTGCTTATGCTGTGATTGGAGGCCACTCTCTGTATGATTTCATTTCTTTTAAATTTGTTGAGGTTGTTCTCTGACCCAGGACCTAGTTCATCTCAGGATATTTTCCATGAATCTTGGGGGGAAAAAGAAGTGCATTCTGCTGTTTTTAGATGGAGTGCTCTGTAACTGTCAAACAGATTCTGTTGATTGATGGTGGTGTTGAGTTGTTCTATATCCTTGCTGATCTTTTGTCTTGTTTTCTATCAATTTCCAACAGGGGCTTGTTGAAGCCTCCAGCTGTAATTGTGGATTAGTTATTGGGAGGAACAAGGCCAAGTACATCTGCTTCATCTTCCTGGAAGTTGAAGTCTTAATAAGATTTTCACAAAGAAATACAATCCTTTAATTCTCAGTGTTTCTAATATTAATTTCAACATGCTAAATAAATAGTAGTATTACTATTATTCATATATATGTACTTATAACTAACAGTAAAAGTGCTTTTAATCCTTTGACAAAAAGTGTAAAATTAATAATGCTTGTATTTTTTCCTATTGATTATCATTGATTTGTGCCGTTTCATTCCACACGATCATTTTTACAGTTGCCGACTATTGTGCGAAGTGCGGCCTGTCTGTATTCCAACGCCACGCTGAGTTTGAACCTGCCTCCATCTGGGATCAAAGAATTGATCTCATTCCATTTTAAATACTGCCATAGCGTCTTTCATTCATAATTATATAACTTTTTGAAGGAGATATACATTTCCTTGTTTTATATCATGCAGAAAAATCACTTACTATGTCACACAGTAAGACCGAGAGCTAGTAGCTAAACCTGTCTGGAAACAAAGCTGATGTTCTTTCTAGCACATTGTACACAGCTGATCTTCACAAAGAACACATCTCAGTTTTAAAATTATATAATTACCTAGTTAACATTTTAAACTTTCAAGATATTTCTAGTTGTATGGATTAAATCCAATTCTTATCTGCCAGACTCCACAGGCTGTGCCTAACTTTTATTTTCCTGTGTCCCTGTGATTGAATACAAATGGGTGCTGACTAGAAATGTATTGGGTGGATGCCATAGGTGTTCCTTGGAATATCCCATATTCCACCAGGGGATACCCATGGAGAAAATTGTTGATGTAGTCTGTGATGGGTGATATGTTGTTAGTCTTCCATTTGTTTGTTTTAGAGTCAAATGAATGGCTGTACAGCTTTTCTGCAATGTGTTACATCTAGATATTTATCTTTCAAATTTAAAAGAGGAGCATGCAACATCTTTATGAATGATAAAACTTCAATTTCAAAGATATCTTAATGGCCTTTTGTAGGGCATTGTATTTAGAATATTCAAGAAGAAAGAGAGGGAGGGAAAGAGGGAGGGAAGAAGGAAAGCTATTTCAACTTTTGATGCCTCTCAAAAGGCATCAAAACAAAGATGAACCAAACCATGACCTTGGTTCATGCTGCAGATAGTCCCAGCAAAGCCTTTTAATCCTGCAGGTCAACAGCAGGATCTGTCCTGAATTCCTTGGTGAAAAGCTGTTAGTATTTAAAGAGCAAGGAAAGAGATTTGTGGTTTAAGTCTTGATCTTTCTAAGTGTGAGTTTAGAAACATCAAATTTTCAGTATTTTGGTGCATTTTTAAATACTATTTTTTAAAGTATAAGGAATTAAATACTCCTAAGCTATAGATTTCACAGCATAAATGCATGAAAGATTTTCTGTCTAAATGGGCTTACGCTACAGTACTCCATTCGGCTTCCTGACAACGATGTCTGTATAATATCCCCTGTAACTCTTCCCTCTTTCATGCACCGACTTATGTTCATGGTCCTGTTGGCACACCTCCTCTCCACTTCCAATAGTAAGGTCTCCACTACAACTTAGAATCTGCTGTGTCTCATAAGAGGGCAGAGCTTAAGTCTTCTGCAGGAATTCACTTGTATAAAATATGACATGCTATCTCTGTAGTCAGACATGACTAGCTTCTCATTTGTTTTAAAACTGATCAGTATTGATTCCAAGGCACTATGACCTCAGACTCTTTTTCCACCTCACACTACTGAGCATAATTTCATACCTTTTATCTTAGAGTCACATAACTTTTGGCTGTAACTGAAGAGATATCTGATTATTAAACAAACTTGGAGCAATTGGTACTCATGGGGTGCTTTGATGAACTGTTATTGCCATACCTGGATAAGTCTTTCCTAAAATATTACAAACAGGCAGTGTATAGATTTGACCTTTATCTTTCTGCTGAAAAGTAAGGGAGGAAAACCCCTTAAAATCCTGTCAATTCTTGAACAGCTTCTCTGGGAGTTTATTTCATAAGTTGTTATTTTGGTAAAATCATGCAGCTTTCAGCTCACTATAATCCCAAGGAGTCCAGGAGTTATTTCTAGCAGTATCATTGTTTTGTTTGTCCCTTATGGAAAATTGATTCTTTGGGACATCCCCAGTAATTCTATTTTATTTGTTGTTCTAAATTCTTAAAAACTGACAAATATGATTGTACTTTGAAAATGGTAGCTGTGATTTGTACATGTATACCTGCTATACTTATCCTCCAGTAAATTTGCTAGAGATTTTAGCTCTACCCCAGTTTTTTTATGTCTCCACTCCTAGTCAATCCAGCTTTCAGCCAGGCAGGCTGAACCAGTGCTACTTATGTTAATATCTGGGGTTCATCAGCGTAAATTGCTTTGGGGGTGCCCCCCAATGAGTGAGATGCTGAATTTGATGATGTGATCTGTAGCACACAACAGAGGCACTAGATGATTTAGCTGCCTGTGCTTGGTTATTGCCGCTAGGTTGCTGAGGGGCTTTTAAATAAACTATGTATGATTTCCTCACATGACATGCTATATACGTGCCACACATGACAGGCAAGTGCACTCAATGGAAGCCCAAATGCATCAGTTGAGATTCCAGTAGCCAACCCAAGAATCACTCCTGGAGCTTGGCTGGCTGAAGCAGTGCTGGCATAAAGAAGCCATTAAATGAACAGGGGCAAAAGGCAAAGAAATATGTGTGACAGATACAAAGATTCCCAAGGATTTTGTTCCTGGGCACTGGATGAGACATAAAGAGGAAAAGGAGCTTGTGAGGGAGAATGTGAATTTTATGAGATGCAAAAATACAAATTGAGATACAAATAGCCAAAGAACACTGGGGTGCAGCGGTCACTGTGTGTAGTCCACATAAAAATTAAAACAAAATTATGACTGAACAATGGGAAAAATTTCCATAATTAATCATTAACGGTATTAATCTTATCACAGAAAACCTCCAGTTAATGACTCCAGTATTTTGCACTTGCAAATGTATCTGTGTTTTATTTATAATAGTTGCTCAATCTGTTTGTAAATATATGACCTTCTAATGGCCCTTAAAATTGAAATGCCCAGGTAAAAATGAAAATATCAGTTTGTCACTTTTGCTATTTCTGGATACTCAAGTTAAATTTTTGCATTTCCAAGATTTATTGTCATACCAATTCTTTAGTTGCCTTATTATCCTAAGATACATTTCAGTTTCTTGTTGGTTATAAAGTCCTTGTATTTTTCTTCATATTTCTTGATGTATCATTTTTACTTAACCACAGTACTGGGCAGAGATTTATGCATATTCATTTATTCAATCTCTTCATTTTTTATTTAAAAAAATCTGTATTGGTTTGCTAAAAATGCAGCCAGAATGCAATATATCAGAAATGGAACAGCTTTTAAAAAGGGAATTTATTAAGTTACAAGTTTATGGTTCTAAGGCCATAATGATGTCCAAACTAAGGCATCCAGAGAAAGGTACCTTGACTCAATAAAGGTTGAATGGCATCTGGGATCTCTCTGTCAGTTGGGAAGACAAAAAGCTGGCATCTGAGGTCTTCGCTTGGGTTCCATTGCTTCCAGCTCCTGATTCCAGTGGCTTCCTCTCTAAGCAACTGTGGCATTCACTGAGCTGCTCTGGAGAAAAACTCTGGGTTCTGGCTTGCCTAGCATCTCATGAAAAGGCACACAGCAGCGTCTGCTGGGCTCTGTATCTCCAAATGCCTGTGTCTTGGCATCTGCTCTCTCTGTTGGAATCTAAGCATATCCAAATGTCTGTGTCTTTATTGGCTCTGAGGCAACTGTTCTCCAAATGTCTGGATCTCAGGTTTTGCCAAAATGTTTCCCACTTTAAAGGACTCCAGTAAACTAATCAACACTCACCTTGAATGGGTTGAGTCACATCTCAATCTAATAAAAAATTCACACCAACAACTGAGTGTGCCACATCTCCATGGAAACAATCCAAAATTTCTACCCCACAACGCTGAATCAGGATTAAAAGAAACATGGCTTCTCCACAAGATCAGATCAGGAAAAAGGACATAGCTTTTCTGGGGTACATACCAGCTTCAATCTGGCATGGTGTCTTTCTTTGAAATGATTTATTTTACCTTGTTTCTTAGGCATGTATCCCTTCTATATATGTGTTCTTTACAGACATATCTAATTTTTTGCTCTAAAAAATAAAATCTCTTTAGTATTCAGCTAAAGAGTAGACTTTTTACTTATAAAGCCACTCAGTTGCTGTTTCTATGCTGTAACACTTTGTGCTGCTCCCCCTATCTACAAAGTGAGTTCCTTGAGTCAAGGTCCTTATATTTGCATCCTAAGAGCCCAGCAGAGTGCCTGATATATAACAGCTACTCAGCAAAAGGACCGAATGTATTTTGAAACTTATAACTTTGTAAATATATTCACATTTAAAATCAATACTTCAATTCCTACTCTATATAATATGTTCTGCATATGTGAATCTGGGTTCCAGGTGCATGTGACAAGATTAAATTGGAAATAACCCTCCTGAATTTCAGTGTGAGGAGAAAGAAGGGAAGGAGGGGGCGGTAATTGGTAATTGTATAATATGGCATATATTTCTGTCCAAAGTAGGAAATTCAACTTTAGCCAGAACACCAAATAAAAATACTTACTTTTCATTAAAAGGAGTTTACAATTCTCCTGACTTCCCCATAGTTCGTTAGAGAGCAGAGAGCATTTGGAGATCAATATACAGAGTACTCAAAAAGAAAAAGATAGCAAGTCATGGCATCTCAAAAAAGAGGAAAGCTATTTCTTGGGTAACATGAAGAGCTGGTATCCAGCATTTTTCAGAGAGAATTGGAAGGAAGGCAATTTCTATACAAATTTATTGAGAAAATTTTCAAATGAACTTTGAGCAACAAATATAGCAGTAAGTCCTGATTCCAAGAGAACACCCATACACTAATCAGTAATGAAAATAGCCCAGGAAACTATAACAGGATGAACACAGCTCAAATCATGCCAGAAAATAAGGCTCAGAGTTAACTGGTGGAAGTTTCTACCAATTTTTAGATTTGGGTGGTGGCAGTGGTTATCCACTACTATAATTTTTACAAAAGTATTTGCTTGTTTAAGGGCTCCTTCGCATAAGTAGCTGTAATCTTTATTTCAGAATGTTGAGTGAATCATTATCATTGGATCTTGTTTATCTTTATTAAGTTCTATTTTAAGGAGCCCTCTTAAGAACTTTTAGAGAAAGCTCTATAGATTATTGTGGTGAGAGGTCCAGAGCACAGAGTGAGTAAAACCAGGTAAGCAGCCTCTCTCTTGAAGAAAGATGCCTCAACAAAAGTTATTAATAGTTGGGTGTTCAACATGCTGTAGATAATGACTTATTTCCCAGAGGACCTACAGTCCCTTCTCTTTTCTTTTATACCTACTAGGAGGTATTGTACCCTGCATATAGTTTATTGGCCTATGAACTGCAGGATTAAAAAAAAATACAACTCCTGCCAAGCTGCTGCAAACACAAGGCGCTGTGGTTTAAGAGATCTCTTGAGGAAATACAAATCATTGCACTTAATGACCTGACTGTACAAACAGTCACCAAATAGTGTTTATTTCTGGATCTGAGGCCATAAAATTTGTCAGTAGCCCTCCATGCAGGGAAAGCTTGCTAGGACATTTCATTTTGCCATCTAACTCCTTCAGTCTCCATAGCTTTATATGAAAATGAGCCCAGCATTTTGTAAATGGCAGAAAGCAGCCTGAGAATAGTGTCCAAAACTTTATTTTAGACATTTATATCTTCAAAAATAGCAAAGCTCTCTGGTATGTTCATTTTATGTTAATCAAACTCGAAAAAGAGAAGGACAAAGTGGCAGTGGAGGAGAGAAGTGAAGGAGGAAAAATATTTAGACTGAAGTCAACAAATATATTAAAATTTAGCAAATTGGCAAAGCAACTGGTATCACTCAACTGAGCATAAAACCAGACTGCTTATCTGATTTGGCTCTCAATGAATATTTTTCTTTCTGAGATTTCAGAGGCAACTTTATAGTGCAATATGTTTTCTACATTCTAGAAATCAAGCAGCCTAGGATTTTTTTTTTCTTTCTCTGAAATGCTGTGATTAGAATTGGATCCGAATGGATTAATTTATGCTTGGATCATGGAGAATATTGTGAAGTTGCTGCTACGGCATAGTAAAAATATACTATGGTTATAATGGCTCAGCTACTTAAACTTTTGTGATTAGTCTTAGTATCAGCAAGGCTCACAATCTCTGAATGGTCACATAAGCATATGTTTAGGGCCAAGAATCCTAAACTACTGTCCCAATATGGACAACCAATGCCTTTTAAATCTGATAAATAGCAACACCATGACACTTCCACCATTAACACCTGTGCTGGTTTGAAAGGATGTATGTCCCCTATGTTTTAATCTAAATCCCATTTCGTAAAGGCAGAATAATCCCTATTCAATACTATACATTTGAATCTGTAATTAGATCATCTCCCTGGAGATGTAACCCAATCAAGAATGGTTGTGAAGCTGGATTGGGACCATTTGGGTGGGTCTTGATTAGTTTCTGAAGTCCTATAAAAGAGGAAACATTTTGGAGAATGAGAGATTCAGAGAGAGCAGCGTAGAACACAGCCACAAGAAGCAGAGTCCACCAGTAAGCGACCTTTGGAGATGAAGAAGGAAAATGCCTCCTGGGGAGCTTCATGAAACAGGAAGCCAGGAGAAGAAGCTAGCAGACGATGCCATGTTCACCATGTGCCTTTCCAGATGAGAGAGTAACTCTGACTGTGTTCGTCACGTGCCTTTTTCACTTGAGAGAGAAACCCCGAACTTCGTCAGCCTTTCTTGAACCAAGGTATCTCTCCCTGGATGCCTTAGATTGGACATTTTATAGACTTGTTTTAATTGGGACATTTTCTCAGCCTTGGAACTATAAACTAGCATCTGATTAAATTCCCCTATTTAAAAGAAATTCCATTTCTGGTATATTACATTCCAGCAGCTAGCAAACTAGAACAACACCTGATTATGAACCCCCATCCCAATTGATTGTATTGCTACTGACTACCTGTGTAACTTTAGTTCATCATCAAAAAGTAGATATAATAATAAGTACCTCACAGGGCTATGAACTAACATTGTGCCCTGTATATTATAAAGACTCAATAAGTATTAGTTTCCCTCTTGTTCTCCTTTTTGAATATTCCTCTTCTTCTTGTTTAAATTTATTGATTCCTATGGCTGCTTTTGTTTGAGTAGAGTAAAATACATGTGTGATCTGGACTGAGGTGCACTGATAGTGAAATCCTGAGAAGACTGGAAATCTAGTTGTAACTTGTAAATGGATTTCTCCATCTTTTTTAGTGGATAACCTACAGACAGTTGTTCTAGGACACTTTTTCAGACCTTAAGTACAAAGTCAATTTTGTTTACTATTTATATAATTTGTCATATGAAATTCACTAATCTACTCATGATGTTTTATGTTTATGTGCCCACTCTTTAATTGATTGAGGAATCAAAGTTTGAAGAAATTTTGATTTTGCTATACAGTCAGAGCAGAGCAATACAGTTCTTGAGAAAAAAAAATAATGAAGTTAATCACAGAATCATTTTTGTAGATCCAAGGCTGTCTTTAGCAGAGATATGTTCCTGGAAATGAAGCAATATTGTTTCATCCTTTTCCTAATATCTTCTGAGAGCCCTCAATAAACAATTTACAAACCCACCCTTTATTTTGCTTATTGGATGAATGAATGCTACCTGGTATTCACAGGTTCATATACGTATGAAACCCTAGTTCCTATGTATATATAAGATGTCAAATTGAGGTCCACTTCAGGGCCTAACAGTAGCTTGATAGCCTAAAATTGTGAAAAAGTCTGTATATATAAACAAATAAACATTTATTTTCCTGAAGTGAAGTGTTCAGAAATTTCAGTAGATTTGCAAAAGGGATGTACAACTTGGGAAAGGTTAAGAATTGTTCTATTCTTATCACATAAAAAAGAAACTCAATTAAATTAAGCACCTAATAGATGTCAGGTAGATTGCTAGATGCTTTTACATTATTTTAGTGTTTAAGCCTTACAAAGTCATGTGAGATGGATATTATTAATATTTTAATTTGCATAACTTGTGTCTCTGAGCTCAAGGTTTCTTTCTGCCATATTTGATACATCTGGTTTCCCTATTAGATTGTTAATTATATGCATGTCAGGCAGCTCATCTCTATGCCCTTCACATTGACAAACACATTATAGCCACCCAGCAAAAATGATGTTCTTCTGCTGCTGCTGTTGAGATTGCAATGCAAAAATAACCAAGATCAAATGTCCAAAATTCAAATCTCCATGACTCTAGGCAATAGTGCAAATGAGCAGAACACACTGACTATAAAAGCAAAAGGACACTTAAGGTCTAAGGTGACTTACGAAGGGACAGCTGTTTTTCAGTTCTAGCCAACTGCTACCATGAAGGAATGCAGGCCCACTATTTCTAGACTTTCAGAACTTCATTTCTTTTTAAAAGTACTGTGTGTGTCAAACAAAGAAGCCTATGGACTGATCTTGCCCTTGAGCCTCTATTTTGCTGGTTCTGTGGAAAAAGAGTTTATCTCATGTCGGTTGAATTCTATAGAAAGGAAGTACTTCCACCCTATTTTTAAAACATATAATTAGAAAAGCTTAATCATTAAAATAGTTCTTAGAGCTCTGGCCTGGTATTTAGTAGGCATTCTAGTCTTTAATAGAGAATTTCTTTCATTTACAAAGTAAGGATGGCTGGTTAATTATAAATTAATCACTGAGTGCTTTAAGAAAGGGAGCCATAGGAGTTGATTTACATTTTGGGAAAATAACCTTTGCATGGTGTGAAGGTCCTATGGAAGGGGTGGTATGTTGGGAGGTCACAACAGTGCAAATGGGAACACAGGAAAGCAGGCAGACTTGACAGCTGTTGAGGTAGTGCAAGCAGGGTTTGCTAGTCTATTGGACAAGGTGAATGAGGAAGAGAGAATGGGGAATTCATGGATATGGATGCTTTTATTAGCATGTCTATGTTCAAATCCTAGCTCTGCTACTAAATAGCTGTGTAAACACAGAAAGTTACTTAGCACCTTGTGCTTTGGTTTTCCATTGAGTAATATTAATACCTGACTCACCAGATTAAATGATGCAATGTAAATTCATGTACTTAGTCCATGTGACTAACATAATATAATACTATGAGGAGAGGTGTCATAGTAATGACTGCATGGTTTCGGATTTCAGTGATACAGTGGATGTTTGCATTTCTGGGATATAGAAGAAATAGCAGGCTCTCAAGAAGATTTTGATTATTTGAAATTGGGCTATGCAATGTTGAAAATATCTTCCATCTCTGGAAATCCAGATGGAAGAAGCTGAGGAATAATTTATGTCTTATGTAGTTTTATGAATTTACCACCTCTGGAACATTTTAATGCCAGTTTATAATTCAAAAATGTGCTAGACTATAGGAACAGGAAACCAGATCATAATGGTTGAGCAAATAAGGCTGCTTTTGTTTTATTTTCACGTATCAAATTATTCAGAAGTAGATAAATGCTCCTGGAGGGCTCAATGATGTCAGGGTCAATATCTCTGCGATTCTTTTGGCTTTTCCTTCAAGGCAACAAGATGGATGCATTACATCAGTGTTCAAAATAGAAAATATGAGAAAAGAAAATGCTTTCTCAGAAACCTCCAGAGACTTCTGCTTACTTCTGTTTGACTAGAATTGAATGAGATAGCCAATCTTAACTACAAGGGTGGCTGGGATGGTGAGGATTTAATTAAGCACCTTTGAAACCGTGATAAAATTCAACATTCTGTTAGTGGGGAAAATGTGGGTTTGGATACCGGGTAAAGGGTTTTCCACAGACAGAATGAAGAACTATCTCGATGCAATGATCTGAAAGGACTTTTGCATTGGGAGACTTTCGAGTGGCTAGATATCTCTGCAGTCATTCTTCAGCCATTGGGTTCTATGATTTAATCTGGTTAATCTTCAAGAACATCATTATGTAATTATTTCAACATTGTCATTTGATAATTACATTTTATTAGCAAATGAATCAACAAAATAAAAAATGGAAAATAATTGCATTTTAGATCTCTGCTGGTTGAATATTATAAGACGGCTTAGCACACATGCAACCACTCATTAACACAAGGCTTTATTCCAATATCTCTCCCACTCGCCCCACTAATCCTACTACTAAATAAAATAGATGCCTATGGTTGACCGTTTATGTAATTTTTGTGGTTCGTTTACTTGAAAATTATTCAGAAGCATTATGATTCATTTTCTAAGCGAATTGCAAGTGTAGCTGCTTTACAATGTTTTCCTCCTGTATAATAGCCATGAGTTAGAATGTTTTTTTGTTAAGATGTCAGCCCATTTTGAAATATGTACTATTATCATTTATTATACTGTACCATATAATTTAAGTATTACAGAACTAATTATTACAAATTAAATTTGTATTAGCTCAGTAGATTGCTGTGCGCAATAGTTGAGAACTAAAAGTCTTAACTTTTTATTGTAATTTTAAACAATAATTAATATTTATATTTCAGTAAGAATTATAAACACGGCTTGAAATTCAAGATAATGTATTCTCTATTCTTTGCCTGATTCACAATGCTTCTGAGCAAAAGAGAGAGGCAGAGAGAGAGAAAAAGAGAAAGAAACATTTCTGTACAAATCTTTTCAAAAATGGGTAGAAAACAGTTTTAGTCCAGCTGAGAATTTCCAACATGAGAATAATTTCTCTAAACATTTATTTAACAAAAAGTCAATGTGCACAATAAATTGATATTAATGTGGCTTCAAACAATGCATTTGGGCCATATTTTATTATTACATATTGGCTGGAAACTTACATGCACTGCAGGTAGCACATACATTCCCCATAACTGCTATAATTTTATATAATACAAGCCTGATCATGCAATAAAGAGATTGTTTATCTACTGCAATAAAGATTTTATCAGTTTCTCCATTTCTAGTTGAAGGAGTGATCGTTCTCACATCTTTATTCCAATTCCCCTACATAATTTATTCCAATGGAGATCTTGGAAAGAAAGAGAGGTAAGAGAGTTTAGCTTGAGTAAGGAATTAACAGGGACTTTTGAAAGAGAGAAACTGAGGAATGGGTTTCTGTTTTCACTAGCCAAAGAACTGGAGGGATAAACTGGTATCCTTTTAAGTGGGTAGTGAAAAATAGAGATTTTACTTGCTGAACTCCTTGGATATCTCCTGTAAGAAAAATGTTATGATTAAAAATATATAGAAATATAATAGATGAAATATTGGGGGCCAAATTTTGTCAGACTGATTTGGGTGGGAAATTAGTGTGTTTCAATTTTACTGTATGTTTGAAATTTTTCTTAATAAAATGATGGGAAATATTGTCATACTGGACTTCAGCTGTTTAGTGTTATTTGAGCAAGAATGTGACCATAAGTCTTATGTAAAAGCATAAAGTAAATATATTTAACATCAGTGCCAGACTTCTCTCAATGACCAGAGATAGCAATCATTCTTATCTCTCCTCAGAAGTTACAGTAAAAAACAATAATAGTAAAAGGATATGTGATCAAGAACTCTATGTTTTGCCTTTTCTTAAGATTTTAAATTAAGTGTCTCATTTACAGAAATCCTATAAGAGGTCAACATTTCAGAAATCTAATTTTAAGAAAAGAAATAAAAATTTTAGGATCTTCTCCAACATCATTATTTAAGACAATGGTTCTGAAATTTTGCTTTACATGGTAATCACCTACAGATTTAATAAAATTTCAGATTTACAGTCCATTTCCCGAGAATTCTTAGTTTATTTTTTGGAAAGCTTCATTGTTAAAAAAGAGACTTGACGATACTGATAAAGTGTATCACTGGTCTTTGGACCACCCTTTCAGAAATATTAGTCTAGGACAATTCCCTCCAAGAGTTTTGTTATTATAAACCATTCATAGTTTTTTTGTTTTTTGTTTTTTTTTGGCATGGGCAGGCTCCAGAAATCCAACCTGGGTCTCTGGCATGGTAGGTGAGAATTCTGCCACTGAGCCACCTTGCACCACCCCCTAGTTTTTAAAAAAAACAGCCACCAAGGTGCTGCAATAATGGGATAAGCACATAGAAAAAGAATGAAATGTGCCCCCCCACCATACAGCATACCAAAAAAAAAAAAAAAAAAGGAGCCACCACAAAATAAGTATATTTTAAAAAAGAATGTGTGTTTGCTTCTATCAATTCATATAGTACTTAAATAATTTTTAAGGTTGAAAGTAAATATAAAGGGAAGTTCAAATGCGTATTTCCCATGCTGGTTTTGAATATCCCTTGAGGTACACAAACCCCACTCTGGAGACATTGGTTCTTTTTTTGTGTGTGCAGCACTGCAATTTATATCCAATCTTAGTCGCTATTTCCTCGTTATGACGTGGGGATTACAGGGCCTGCCCAGAGTTTTGGGAAGGATCTTGTGACACAGTACAGGCAAAGTCCTTGGTTCAACATGAGGCCCACAGAAAGGCCCACAGATCTTAGCTAGCTTAGACCAGCTTCCCCATAGCTTGAGAATGTAAAGCAAAAAAACATTCCAAAAAGAGATCTTGAATGGTTGAATGAAACTTATGGGAAGACCAAAATAAATTGGAATGCTTCTAAGTTGCAAGCCACACATTAAATGTAAGGTCTTTTTTTTTTAAGAAAAGCATTACAAAATAAAATGTTTATTTTAGACAAAATGATGGCAACAACCAAAAAAAAAACAGAGCAAGGGGAAGTCAGCAGACAAAAGTAAGAAATGCTCATACACTCACCCTGTTGGGGAGGCCAATATGAGGTTAGCATGCTGTTAGTGAGAGGACTAAAGGGAGCCATGGACACTCTTCCCCAAGTGCTGTTTGGCTATCTGTTGATGTGTCTGGAGCTTGTGTGACTGAAGGGGCAGAGATGAAATGGGAATGGGTAGGGAATAAGAGCAGGAGGATGACAAGAAGGTAGAGGGATGCATGGCCTTTGTCCTTGGTTCTTATGAGTACTTCCTTGACTTGGTTAAAATGTATCTACAAGGGCAGGTGATGGTGGCACAGTGGCAGAGTTCTAGCCGGTTGTGCTGGAGACCCAGGTTCATTTCCTGGTGCCTGCCCATGCAAAAAAAAAAAAAAAGAAAAGAAAAAAAGAAATCTACAAAACACCTTGGTTCTTATAAATACTTCCTTGACTTGGTTAATCTAATAAAGCATTTGATGCATATCCCCTATGAAAAAGAAATTTATTTCTATATAGACACTTTAGAAAGATTAACACACGTGAGTGTCTATATATATATATATATTTCACAGCAACATCATTTTAAATGGTGAAAAATTGGCAAGCAATCTAAATGCCCATCAATGGAAGAAGGGGTAAATCGGTGTGTATGCATAAAATGAGATACTATCAATTAATGTAATACACCACTTAGCACAGTGAAGAAAAAAAATGATCATCTTAATTGATGCAAAAAAGGCATTTGAAAAAATCCAGCACCCTTTCTTTATAAAAACACTTATAATACTAAGAATAGAAAGAAATTTCCTCAACATGGTAAACAGCATATATGAAAAGCCCACATCTAACATCCTACATAAAGTTGAGAGACAAAGTTTTTCCTCAAAGATCAGGAACAAAACAAGGATACTCACTGTCTCCATTCTTGTTCAACATTATATTGGAAGTTCTCATAGAGCAATTAGCTAAGAAAAAGAAATAGATGGCATCCAAACTGAAAAGGAAGGGGTAAAACTTCTTTATTTGCAGATGACATGATTTAATGTACAAAAAATCCTGAAAAATCCACAAGTCTCCTATATCTAAAAAATGAATTCAGCAGACTGGTGAGGTAGAAGGTCAACACATCCAAATCAATAGTGTTTAAATATACAAGCAATGAACAATTGGGAGAAGAAATCAAGAAAAAATGCATTCACAGTAGCAACCAGAAGAATCAAATCTATAGAAGTAAATCTAACCAAATATGTAAAGAATGTATAAACAGAAAACTACGAAACATTGCTAAAAGAAATCAAAGAAGGCCTAAATCAATGAAAGGACATTCTGTGTATGTGAATTGCAAGACTAAAATGATGCTACGATGTCAATCCTACCCAAAGCAATGTATACATTTAACACAATCCCAATAAAAATTCCAACAACCTTGTTTGCCAGAAATGGAAAAGTCAATCATCACATTTATATGGAAAGGGGCAGTACAATGGTAGCTCAGTGGCAGAATTCTTGCCTCCCATGCAGTCCTATTCTGGTGCTTGCCCATGCAAAAAAAAGAAGAAAAAGAAATTTTTATGGAAGGGCGATGAGCCCAAAATAGTTAAAATGATCTTGAAAAAGAAGATTGTATTATAGGACTCAAACTTCCTAACCTTAAAACTTATTACAAAGCCACAATAATCCAAACAGCATGGTACTGGCACAAGGACAGTCAAATAGACCAATGGAATTTAATTGAAAGCTCAGAAATCAACCCTCACATTTATGGCTAACTGATTTTTGACAATGGGGCAATGGTCATTCAACTAGGAAAGAATAGTCTTTTCAATAAGTGATACTGGGAAAACTGGATTTCCATTTTTTTTAAAAAAAGGAGAATCCCTACCTCACACAATATATAAAATATCAACTTGAAATGGATAAAAGACCTAACTATAACAGCTGGAACTATCAAACTCAAGAAAATGCAGGGGAGCATCTTCAGGACCTTTGTAAAACAATGGTTTCTTAGGCTTCACACCCAAAGCACAAGCAACAAAAGAAAAAATAAATAAATGAGACCTCAACAAAACTTAAAACTTTTGTGTCTCAAAAGATTTATCATGAAAGTAAACTGGCAATCTATACAATGTGAGAAAATATTTGGAAAACACATATCTGATAAAGGTTTAATATCCAGAATATGTAAAGAAATCCTTCAACTTAACAACAAAAAGACAGCTAACCCAATTAAAACATGGCCAAAATACTTTAATAGACATCTCTCCAAAGAAGAGAAATGAATGGTCAGAAAGCACATGAAAAGCTCAACATCATTAGCCTTCAGGGAAATAAAAATCAAAACTACAGTTTGATACCATATCACACTCACTAAAATGGCTGCTATTTAAAAAAGTGGAAAACAAATATTGCAGAGGATGCAGAGAAATTGCAACACTCATTCATTGCTGGAAGCAATGTAAAATTATAAAATAGAGCAGCTGCTGTGGAAGACAGTTTGCTGGTTCCTCAGAAAGCTAAATATAGCACTAACTTTTGACCCAGCAAATCTGCTACTAAGTATAAACCCAAAAGAATTGAAAGCAAGGACTCATGCAGTTATTTGCATGCCAATGTTCATAGTGGCATTTTCACAATTGCCAAAAGATGGAAATAACCCAAATGCTCCTCAACCAATGAATGGGTAAACAAGATGTACTTACAATGGAGTATTACTCAGCTGTAAAAAAGATTAAAGTCCTGATAAATAAGACAACATGGAAGAACCCTGAAGATACCATGCTGAATGAACTAAGCCAGACACAAAGGGGCAAAGATTGTATGATCTTGCTAATTCGAAGCACTTAGAATAAGCAAAGTCACAGAGTCAGATCTAGAATATACCAGGGGATGGGGTACAGATAGGGAATGGGAAGTTAAGCCTTAAAATGTACAGGACTCCTATTTGGAATGATGAAATGCTTTGGTAATGGATGGTGGTGATGGTTAGCACAACATTGTGGACATAATCATCACGACTGAAATATATAATTTATTGTGACTAAAAGGGGAAATGTTTGATCCTATGTATAATAACAGAGTAATTCTTTTAAAATCCATGGAACTATACTATACAAACAATAAACCCTACCTTAACCCATGGACTATAAATAATAGTATAATTATAAGACTGTGCTATCATGAGTTATAACAAATGTTCCGCATCAATGCAAAGTGTTAATAATAGTGGGCTATTTGAGAATCTTTATTTTATACGATTGTTCTGTAAACCCTCAACTTCTCGAACAGTGAAGAAGAAATGAGATACTATTAGACCATCAAATGATTAGACTAGAGTTCTGTTTATTCAGTATGGGTGAATATTGCCTACACAATGTCAAAAATTATGAATTCCATGATGATACACAGAATAAGATTGTATTTCTATAAAAAGTAGAAGTATGCCAAACAATATACTCTATATACATCCATACGAAAAATGTACAGTTTGCTTGGAAAAATTAAACAATAAATTTAGGATATAGTCATTTACTTTGTAGGATAGAGGGGGAAAAGCAATTGAGGTAAGGAGGCTTCAAATTCATGCTAATATTCTCATTTACCCTTGGTGGTAGGTACATGAGTTCTTCTTACATTTTATTTTACATCTATCTTTCTTTGTATGTCTGAAATATTTCCTATTGAAGAAAGACACGTCCATATTGAAAAACTAAACAGAAAACATAAATAAAATGGAAAAAGGATCAATTTGTAAGAAACAGCCACGGTATGAGATGAGCTATCTGAATAAAACTATTTTAAAGACAAATGAGGGTAGACAATAAAAAATATTGGAACCAATTTAAAAGTCTTCTCACAGAAACGACTCAGTGTTGCTGGAAATGTAGACAACAAACAAAAACAGTGACAGATCCAAAGAGAGATTTACTGGGAGAGGAGGGGTAGGGGAATATCAGTAAAGAATATCTGAAATGGCAGGAACTTGGCTGTAAATCAAAGCTGATCATTTACATTGTAATATTGCTTATTTGGGAAGATATGAATATACTTGCATTTTAGGGCATCAGTGGCAATTTCTTCTCCCTTTTCCTAGAATTGGGAGCAGTTTATAAGGTGACAAACTCATTCAGGAGTTCCCTGGTTTTTGCACTGAAAACCCCGGGTCTGGAAAACCCCTCAGTTCCAGGAAACCAGGTTGGGCACTTTATTTGGTCATCTTGAACAATAAAGTATTGTTTACAGAAATAAAACTGTATTTCTAGAATATTGTCATACTATTTTCAGATACACAAATAGCAGCATCATTCCTTAATTTTCGATACTAGTGACTTTACTCATTAATTCACTTCTAATAATGTGTGATAAGTCTCGAGAAGCTTTGTCCCATAATCACATTCCTAAAATTGTGGCAAACATGCTCCCTAGCATACATTCAGCCTTTCATAGGGGTATTTTACCTTTAAATTGGGTTACCTCTCTCTCTCTTTCCAAAATAGGTTTTGAGGACGTTTTCTACAGAAACAACAGCCTGTCCAAAATGAAAGGAGACGGGTTTCAGGCATTGGTTTTATTTAAACGTAGCTCTGGTAATCCTAAAATGTAGCCTACTTTGAGAACCGTGGGGTTAGAGGATCAATAAAGGAGCAATTAATGGATGATCTCATCTTGAAGGTTTCTTTAGGTTCTTTATTCATATTCCTCAACTGAAAGAGCCTTTTTTCATTCCAGAAAAGGTTTTACATACTTTTTTTTTGAATAACAATTACTATGTGTTTGTCTCTATGTATATATATGGAACCTCATTGGAAGTAGAATATTTCATAATTATTCAATTATATAATATAAGGATTTACATTTAGAATTAGGTTATTGTAGTTCTGGATTATATTAATCATTAATTAGCAATGTGATTTAATTACAGACCTCTTGGGCCATCCTAAAGCAAAAGCAGGTGTTGAAGAATATATATTTAATACCTCTTCAACCAGAATTACACCAACAAGATAAAATATACAAGAATTTATTATTTTCCTTTCACAAAATCAATGTTGTACAGAAATCTAATCCCTTACTCTTTCTTATATTTTCTATGGTATCCAATAAAACTAGTGATGGTAAATGATTAATTCCTAAATTTAAAATGGAATGTCTGCTACAAAACTAAATCATGGTCAGTAGACTGCATGGCATAAATCCTTCACAGGGTGCTATAACCTTTATCGTTTTTGAAATGTGCCCCATCAAGGAGCCGGCAGGCAAATGTACAAGGGACCCATATGACATTTACATAGCCATTGTGTCAGATCAGACTTTGTGATCCTCCCACATCATTAGGCAAAGCCTGAACAGAGCAGATGCATGACAGATTGTCCGATGCCTGATGAGTAGCACATAAATAGAGAAACAATGGGACTTTATTCACACTCAGGTCTCCTGTTCAGAAGACCCCATGAAGGGGGGAGGTCTTTAAGTTTGAGCCCTTTAAATAGAAGGTGGAGGACATGCTTCCAGTACCAATTCTTTTTGGTAGCCTATAATTACCCATTAACAGCATGATCTTCCTCTACTGTCCAGGGCTAAATAGCAGGCAGCACATTTTTTGCAGCTGGCATATTCCTGGGTAACTATAAGAGCCTAGCGAGGTTGGTTAGTTTGATTACTGATTGATTTCCTTATGGTGAAAGAAATTACGTTGCCCCTGGTCCCCAGCAGCTGACTTTTATTCACTTATGGTAAGAAAATAGTTTTTGATGCTGTCAGTTTAACAATTTAAAGATCACATGAATAAAAAAGCTATACATATTATTATAGAAACAGGTAAATTGAAAACATTTTAGTTTCCTTTAAGTAGGAAGTGGTCAATGTTGTACTCAGGAATTTGCGCACTTTTTGGTGGGATTTGGTCTTTTCCTCTGAGTTTAAAAATTATTCATGAATTGCAATGACGAAAGTTAAAGTAGCAAGAATACTGTAGCGATAGGAATCCCATGAAAAAAGACAACAGAGTCTGAGTTCTAGCCTAAAGGTAGAGCTGAATAATTATTCAGATTTGGGCAAGTGTCTTGCTTTTCTGTACCTTATTCCCATGCCTAGAGAATAATCATATAACTTATTAACCAAACCAGGAAACATTTGAGAGTAAATAAATGTGGGAATAACTTCACCAGGAGAACAGAAGTAAAACTGGACTTTCCTGGGCAAGCCAGGTTATGTAGTGACCTTTCTTTTCTATTAAATGAAATTTGGTATTAAACACTCTCTGAGATCCAGCATTAAGAGGCTCTGATACTAAGTCAACCTCTCCTTAATAATATAGTACCACAGAGGGACAGAACCAAAGGAGGTAGAAGGGGTAAATGAAGCAACGAGTTGAGTAACCAGAAGTCAAGCAAGGAAATGAGCCTTCTTTTGCACTCTGATGTCAGCCATTTGTGCATCATTAGTAGTAGAAAGGATAGGTTTCTTTAGTAACCTTTTAAATATATATATATATTTCATTTATAATCATATTTTTATGAGATTTTTCTAATTTACTGAGAGTCTATGATATTTCCTGGTAATCAACTTCTTAACCCCAAAATTGTCTTTTAATCCATTTTCCCCTCAGATTTCATACATTCAATACACTATCTAGATGACAGCTACTACCACCTCCAATACCTGCACACACACACCCATGTACAAACACACACGCACACATGCACATGCACATGCAAACACACACCCACGCACACACACCCATGTAAAAGATCTAAGAATAGGAAAGTGCTTGTGACCTCTGAGATAGCAGTTCCTGAAGGAGGAAAATAGCAGAAAGACTTTCAAAATTTAATATAAATCAAGTGCCTAGTAAATTCAAGGGTCTAGAGTATTTATATTCCAGTTCTAGGTATTTTGATTTACCAGTAGAGAGATTGGCATTGGAATAGCCATCCAAAAAGTGCACTTTAAGGCTCTGAACAAATTGTTTATATAGAAACATCTCATCCCACATCAGGCTTACCAGAAAACTATATGTACCTTCAAGAGAATACCCAGAAACAAACACAAGTACTTTTGTACTTGTATTATGCTTCACAATTTAGATTATCTCAGGAATAGCCACATGAACTCTGTGAATACTTGTTATTATTATTATCCCAATTACATTTAAGGAAACTGAAGCTTGGAAAGGCTTTGTGACTTGCCCAGAACATATAACAAATAAGTGGAAACTCTAGGATTTTGATCCCAGATCTTAGTAATCAAGACCAAAGTTGGATTTCTGGAAATTTTGGAAATTATACATATATAATTATATACATATATATATATAATTCAAGAAGATAAGGACAATCCTGTGTGAATTTAGGGTAACAGACAGAGTGACTACAGGAAGTCGCTGAAGAAACTTACAGCATTATATTTTGATATCACAAATGTTCCTCAAGCCAAATAGCTCAATTCTGAATAAGAAAAATTTCAATTTTATTAACAGAAAATAAAAAACACCTAAGGCTTATGCAGGAATGGAGAACTCAGCCATTCCAAAACAGCAATTATTATTGCAAAAGATTGCAAAAATACTCCACTCATGTGTAAGAATGTAAGTTCCCTTTTTCTCTGTTCTGGTGCAACCAAGCCTTCCTGACCTTCTTAATTATGTGTAATTATCTCAGCAGAATCTCTAATGAGGGCTTGATTTACTGAGAGAACTCAGGGAACTTCAACCATTATAAAATAGACCTCCTACAGGAAGTGAAACATTTGTAAAGTGGTATAAATAATGCAAAATATAGCCAGAAAGTTATTCAAACATCAGCTCCTATATTTGACATATACATACCATACTTATGAATTTTCTTTTAAAAAATATTGTGAAATACTGCTTAAGAAAAATGTTTAGATTAAAAATATTAATTCCTTTACTTTAGTGCCATGTCTCAATTCTTGGAAAGAAATACTTCTAAAATGTGATTTATGCTTTTTGTTTGTTTGTTTGTTTTGCAATAATGTTAGAGTAGCTAGAAAATAACTGATTTTTCCTTGATGGCTACAGATCTGGCACCTCAGGGTCATCTTTCAGAACTTTCTTTTCATTGTACAAGACCCTTGATGTAGACACTTTAAACAATTGGCCTCAGGACATAGGCTGGAAGTTTCTTTTAGAAAAAAAAAAAAGACCCAATATTAGCTCGTCAACTGCTAACATCTCCCTTGCTCCTAAAATACAAATTAATTCCAGATTCCTATTACCTGGGTCTTGCTGGATCTGACTGTTAGGAATCTAACAGTCTCTCTGTTGAAGAGACTACCTAAAGCAATCATGAGTCTGTTTGCAGATTTGAACACTTACTGCCCCCATGTTTAAAATTTATATCCAATTCTACAAATTTCCTACATTAGAACTTTACAGAATTCTTACCAGTTTTGATGGGCTCAACGCTGGAACTATCCAGACCCTTCATTTCTGTTAAAGATGGAAAGTAATCTTTTTAAACCAATTTTTATCTAATTTGACAGGCATGGCAAAATGAGCGTTTTACACTCATCTCGAGGTAACTGACCTCATGGACACTGAATATCCATGGCCCTAAAATAAAGTTCGCTTGCCTGATTCAGAGCATATGTCACTATTAAAGAGCAAGTGGATTATACTGTGGTTTAAAAGCCATAGCCCATCCTAAAGTGTTAGAGCATTGAAAATAAGTTTATACTCTTTGGCTAGACATTAGAAAGATACTAAGGAAGATTCTTTCTGTTAAACTGAGACTCGATTGTTTATGGTCCTAAATCCCAGATACTATACATACTTTTAAATTCCTGTTATGATGTTCTTTCACATAAATCTCATAGTTGGTTCTATGGTAATTTTAAAAATTAGAGGCATCCTTTAGTAAAATTGAATCAAATTAGAGAGTATGCCCTTCACGTATTGAAAAGACCATCTTTATCTAGAATTTCCTTCTCAAAATACTAGTTTTCATTTGATTCATTTCATCTCAATGGTGGTTATTTAAGGCGCATTTTCTATAGGACGAGCACTATTCTAGGTCTTAGAGGTAGTTCAATAAGTTATACTTTACCCTCAAGAAGTATATAGTGTTTTAGGGTACCTTGTAAGGCAATAAAAAATGATAATGTACTAAGTGTAAAAACAGAAATAAAGGATACAGATAACCAAATGGCTACATTATATAATGAATATAATTGTTTAAAGAAAAGAGGAAGCACTAGTTTTTGTTATATTATATGGATCATAGCATAAGAATAAAAACCCCAGGCAAGAGTTCTGCACTTCTTCTTAACTATTTTCCTTTACGCCTACTAATAGTCTTTTTTGACAGAAATTGATTCAGGCTGACCCCCAAAAGTGTTTATGACTAATGCTAAACTATGGACACTAACAAATATAGAGAGGTCTCTGGATAAAGTTCCTTAGGGACATTGAGCTCTTTAGAATTGTTCTGTGGGACTCAAATATGTCTTAGGTACACATTTCATTTTATGTTTCAAACTACATCCCAATAGCAGGAGCCTCATTTCTGCCCCCTAGTTGTTCTTAATAGCAAAGTAATCGTCTTGTGGATCTTTCTGTTGTATTTTATCCACTTGCTAAATGGAGTTACATAATTAGTGGGAAGTGGTAGATAGGTGGAAGAGAGTGAAAAATTAAAAGTAATTGTTTTTAAAAGTCCTTGTTAAAAGTAGATGGTCATTATTGTTATTTATTCCCTTGAGTTAAAGAGAATAAGAAGAATAAGTTATAAGCAGGTGGCAGAGCAGTGCGATGGGAACATAAAGGAACGAAGTTGCTGCTTCTTCTAAAAGAGAGTCAATATAATCAATTCCTTAACCCTACATCTGGCTGTATTCCTCCTCTGAGAATAATAAAAACACAAAATATGTACAAGTAGGCAAAAACAAGTGCTGAGGCCCTTTACCCTCCAGCTCTTCATATACAACATACAGGTAACTAGAAATAAATATAAAATACAATATTGAGTCGAAAGTGGGTAATGGCCATTACCTGATGTTTAATAGATTATATAGGAAGTTCCATGGTGTTTCCAAGCAGGGAGTGACTTGACACGGCTAAAGAATTTTTAAAACAGTTCTTCTATCACTACAATGCATGCACAGGAAAATATTAATCCCACAGAGAGAACAAATCTGCCAGTGAAGATAACACCACAGAAAACTCAGGGTTATATAGAAACTTAGGGATATGTCATCCAGCACTTATTTTTCTTAATACGTATTACAGTGACCCTCATCTTTGTCAACTCAAACAGAATATATATGTAAAGACTGTATTTTTGCGAGGGAGTAGTCAATAATATTAAAATTACCTCTGACTAAAAATACGAGCCCTGCAACTTCACAGTGACAGTATGGGAGAAGGATAAAATGAGGCAAACAGAAAGAATCCAGGCTTGACTTGAACCCTTCCTCCAGCCAAATTTATAGGAAGGAATTGTATTTTTCTTCTTTTTTCTCATTTCCTTCCTTATTTTCTCTCCTGTTTCATTCCCTCCTTCCGTTTTGTTCCTTATTCCTCCTTTCTTACTTTCTTTCCTTCCTCTCTTTTTTTCCTCCTCTTTCTGTCTTGGTGCAATAAAACTTAAGAAAGATGATCAATTTATTAAGTAATAGTTTTAAAAGCCCAGTGCGTAGCTTTTTTTATTTTTATTTTAAAACAAATGTAGCTTCCAAAGTTATGTAATAAGTGTTCCAAACACAGGGTATAATTTTTATTAATGTTTATCATTATGCAAAGTCTCCCTGTCAGATAAAGAGACCTCTGTGATCCAAAACTGAGTTTTATTGAATTACTACCACATGTCGGAACACCACGCAGCTAATTCTAAAATGCTGTTTCATAAGCGTGAGGAAAGTTCACATTTTTTAGTTTGCTTTGCATTACTATACTGCTCATAGGCTGCCTCAGAAATCCATAGACAGGCCATCAACAGCAGCATGAGTCTTTAGAGTGACTGATAATTCTTAATATGAGGGTCAAGGTAAGTGAGACAAAGTGCTAGCGAAGAAAAAAAAGTTAGGTGAATCAGATGGCATTCTACATTTATATCCATGGCTCAATCTCTTGGAGTTTTAGTGTGCTGGCTATTTTAACTGTATCAGATAAAACTCTTTTCATCAGTAGTCAAAGGATGTTTTTCTCTGAAATCTCTTCAAGCAGTCCAAGACTCCAGGTTTTGAGGTCATACAAACATTGTTTGGGAGGGGATTGAGAAGTGGGTGTCTGTAATTGTTGATGATAAGATTCTGTGTTTTGCATGAGTCCTCTGCATTCTTTGGCCATAACTGCTTGCCAAAAGGCAGTCTAAGATCAGATGTCATATTCCTAGATGCATACTTCTACCTATGGCTAACTCAGGCAAATCAATGAAATTCCAAAGGAGATTTTTATTATGGCTAATAAGTTGGAAAGGAAAGACCTTGGGGCAAGGAAATTCACATCTTTCTGAAAGTTAATCTAAAATAATTTGTGAATTGAATTTTTTCTTTCTTCTTTGCCTTAAGATGGGGGATTTTATAGACAGTGGAGTATTTTAGAAAGTCTTAATACCTTGCAGAGCTCTTTAATGGCATTCCCAGCTAAATGAGCATCTCTACCCACAGAAGGCATGTTGGGATTTTCTAAATAGGAAACATGAAATTGAGTATATTTTTTAGCCACGTCAGAGCTGTAGCTCTTCAAAAGGGAAATGATATGATCCACACTGAGAACAAACAGACAGCAACAAGAATATATGCATGCTCCATCACAGAGGGTAATTATATAAAATCCATTCACTGATATTCAAATAAGCCTGAAGTTCTAACTGCATCCATGCCCCTCCTTTACAGGTTTTCCAGTAGTGTGAGTTTGTCAAGTGAGGCAGGCACTAGAGACAACTTGTCCTTGTGCTATCGAATGATCTCATGAAGGATCTTAGCAAGTTCCCACTTGAGATCCTTTGACTGCTACCAGATTCCCTCCTTAGACACCCAGATTTTCTTCATGTAAATGTACATCAAGATCTTTTCTAATATTTTTCTCTGATGCTGGGATCCACATTTTGGTTTATTTAATGGCCTCTGAATTTATTACAGAGGCATAACAGCATTATAGCAGCAAGAATTTTTTAAGGGCTCCCTGCTTGGCAGAATGATTAGCTAGGGCGTTTCCATTTCTCTTAGTTTCTAGGTCACTTTTTTTAAGTGTGTTTCTACCTTCACGATAGCTACTTCTATGGCAGCATTAAGACATCTAGAGTTTTCTTGACCTAATGTTCAAGAGTTGCTGCTAAGGTTAGGCAGCCTTTTCTCTGATTACTGCTCTTTCAGCGTTTCACAGTATTTGAAAGCTATAGTTCTATTTGTTCTTTTTTAAATGTATTATGCTTTTCATTTGTTTTAATATTAGTCCAGGAGTGTTTATAACTGTGTCTGTGCTTCTTTTAATTTATACTTGTGTATTTAGGGAAAGGGGTTTTTTATTGTCAATTCCTAATTGTATTGTTTCAGTTCATTTAGCTTCTATGACATCATACTTTGTAATTTAGTATATGGTTGCATTTTATGAATGGTTCATGTGCGTTTAAAATGGGTCTCCATTCTCCGTTTTTCTTTAGGAGAATCAAAAAATATAAACTGCTGAGAAGGCTCACATTCGCATGTGCACATTTATGCATATCAACCTTATTAAGTTGTAGAGATTCTCCAAAGATCGCCACCATCAGTTCCTTCCCTTTCAGAATGCACCTGCCTCTGCCCTTCCTCTTAAGTCTGAGCTGATCTTGTGATTTGCCTTGATTGACAAAATGTAACAGAAGTCGCACTGTGGCAGTTCCAGGCTTTACTTTTGATAGCCTTAACAGCTTCCGGATTCACTCAGGGTAATATCCAAAAAGTCTGAGATACGTTAGTGAATGAGGAGCTGTTGTGTGTGCAGAGAGAGGAAAGGCTTGGGTGAAGGGACACTGAGATGCAAGACAAATGGGGGAAGCCTTCTTTCACCTTCTTCTCCAACCAAGCCACCAGCTGAAGCCAGGGGAGGGAATGACCCCACTGATACAACATGGACCTGAGGAGCTGCCCAGTCAATTCTGCCCTGAATTCCTGATACGCAAAATCATGAAAAATAATAAATTTCTCTTAAGTTTAGCCTCTACAAAGCAATAGCTAACTAAAACAAACCTAATGATCTATAATTATTTTTTCTACTTAACCAGTTGTTTGCTAAAACATCCAGCGATAATTTTTTTCTTTGATGAAAGATTTACCAATTTTTCTTTGAAATTATATCAGTGTCTGCTTTACATATTTTATGTATTACTATGAGCTGCATAAATAATGTAATGTGGTTAACAATTAGAGAGTGCTTTGCATCTGACATTGCTCTAAGCCCTTTGTAAATACATTTAATCTTCACAGCAACCTTGTGAATTGTTCTTATTTTTACCACGATTTTACAAGTGAAAAAAAACAAGGCATAGAAATATTCTATAACTTCTCTAAGACCATTATTTCCAGAAGGAAGCAGAGCTGGTTTTCAACCCAGGCTGTCTGGATGCCCCTGTTGGTGTTTGACATTTTCACTAAAGTTTTTCCTTTATACATATCCATATAATTTCTGTCTCTTGGAGATTTAGCAAATTTTGGCCCACCAAAGACTCCTTCTTGTTTTCTATCATAGCTATATTAGTTTTTCCTTTTAAGATGTCTTTTTTAACTGTCCCTAAATAGTTCATAATCGAATTCCAAGGGGAATTTCAATTCTCCAACCAGAAATCCCTTCAATCCAGGTTCACATGTATTTTTCTTCTCAATCTTTGCAGGTAAATATTGCTTTCACCCCCAGTTAATCTAATTGATAATGTATAGAGTTCTGTCTTACTGAGAACATTAAATAGCTAGATTTCTAATATCTGCCAGGGAGTATAATATTTGTGTTGCTAGTTCTCAATAACTTTCAATATCAGCTGAGATAAACAATATTTATGCAGCATTTTTAAGCATATGCAGCCTATTCATTCATCTTAGTTCTTGCAATCAAAAGCTATAAATTGCTAGCTGAAGCTGGTTTTGATCTCTAGAAGAGCTTTTTTGGGTCTACATAGTACATTGTATTTTTGTATTTTTTTTAAAGTGCATTTTGATCTCTTTAGTTTGGATATGCTCTCATAGATCTTCCATTCCTACTTGTCTTAACCTAATTTCCCTTAGATGCTTGAGCTTTGAGCGCATTTCATTTTGTGATCTCCAATCTAAAACCTAGCCTTTTGTGGAGCCAGACACATAAAGATGTCACATCTAGAGGGCACATTAAATTGGTACCTCTCTTGAAGTGATTTTACTGATTTTCACTTTGGCATTGGACTACCAAATTAGACTTAAAAACATATTAGAAGCAATCCCATAATATTCATCACTGTATTTACTCTAAGTATGCTGTTGTCTATATTGTTTATTATATAATATCCACCCCTTCTCTAGGAAAACCTATGAGATAAGTATATTTCTTATTGGGATAATTAGTTTTCCTTAAACAATTGGTTTGTTACTATACTATAGATGCTGTACTTGTGTTACTGATTTTTTTTTTCTCCTGCTGCTGCTAGAGAACTTAGAACTAATATTTGCTCTTCTTTGAGCAAGTATGTAGTATGCAGTCTCGTTGCCTAGGTTTGTTGTGTTCAACATATTCTTGCCTCTCCCTTGCTTTTCTCCATTTACTTATTCTTAGTCCCATTTCCCTTGTTTATTAGAAATGCATTTTACTTTGTATTTTATTTATGCAGCTTTTTAAGTATCTATAAATCTGATACAGTTTTGGTAAAATGCCTGCATATATAAGTAGATATTATAGATATTATATTATTCTAATGACATAGTATCATTTCAATCTCTATATGCTTTTGAGTTAATATTCAATTTCTATGTACTCATACCTGGAAATAGTGGTCCTCATTTTTCTATTAGAATCAAGAATCTGCTGCCCAAATGGGACAAAACTATAATAGAGCTCCTTTTAAATTTGGTTTTGAGAAACATATTTATACTTGAGTATGCTACACATTACAAAGCAAGAGGACTCGAGTTAACTAAATAGTTTGTAATCCTAGACTGAATTTCTTCTATAGATACATACTGCTTTTTAGAGCCCAAGTACCTGAATGTGACAGACTAGAAATGACCGCATGTCCCATCCCACTCTCTAAATCTAGAGGCTGCCATAAGCAGCCAGCTTCATAATTTCTCTTCTGGAAGAGACATCTTTGTCAGTCTTATTCAAAGAACCAAAGTATCTCCCAAATCACAATCATTTTTAGATCAACAAAGTTTAAAAGTAACACATAATTTTATGGGGTGGGGTGGGGGGCAGATGTGGGGCCAAATTTTAGCTGGACACCCCAAGACTTTCAAGTGTAGTACAACAGTTGTCCTACTATGGAGTTACTCAAGCTTAGAGCGCCTAAAAAATTCTAAAGCTTTTTCTTCTCCTCATAAATTCTTATTTCCCGTCCTGCATACTTGCCTTAATGTGACATTTGGGAGAGGATAGGGTTAGTTAGGAATGAAGGTGGGATATCAATGTACTTCTTCTCAAACTTGGCTTTTCCCATTAACATGGCTTCAACTTCTAGAAGTTGAAACTCTTTCCTTCTTCTATTTTCTTCTTTGAGGTGTGCCAGGCCCCTTTTCTGATGAAACTATTGTAACTGAGAAGAGTGAAGGGTTAACTGCAAAAATAGCCACTCAAATTGCCAAGAAACTTAGTGAAACAAACTGCACCAGTGTGATTCTTTACCGCTAGATATTATGTTTTCAAAAATAAACTATCATTTTGACTGTTTCTTAATGCTCTCAACTACTATATAATTTAATTTAATTCCATGAGCATGTGGACATAGACAATTTAATTGATCCAATTAATAATTTAGTGAAGAATGCATTCATTTAATAAAAATACTAATGGAAAGTGTTTTGTTTCTTGTTTTTCCACAAAACTAACCTATAGCTTCACTTAAATTACTAACCCACCACTTGTTTTGGTGACAGATTGACAACCTAATATATACATCAGTAAATTGAATTATCTTTTTCTTTGGTATATTTTACTTCTGGCTGTCCCTGCCTGTGGACATGTATAAACTCAGTTATGCAAACAAATGCACAAGATCACAGTACTAAAATTAATTCCTATCTTTGTGTGTGTCTTAAAGAAATGAAGCCTAAACCAATTGTATCATACTCTCAGGGCCTGGAATAGATGTACATTACAGGAGTATGTATTGAACTATACACTAATACAGAGACATAATCACTTGTTACAGAATGGACCTGAGAGATCATGTAGCCCAAAGTTCTCATTTTACAGATAAGAAAAAATCAATGGTTAGCTCTGCATTTCGATTGTATTAAAAATTAATGACTATATAAATCCAGAACTGAGGTCTTATCAAATCCAGTCCCTGTGCACACACAGGAGTCACAGAGCTGAAGAGCACATAATGTTTAAGGAGTTACAGTTTAGCATGGAGGACAATAAACTGAGGATCACAGTAAAAAAGGGATAAAAGCTAAAAAAAAAAAAAAAAAAAAACAGGGACTGTTTAAGATGTTGTTGAAATAAGAAAGAAGGAACACAGGAAGGAACACCTATGTCACCATTAGAATGTCAGGTGCTGCCTCAGAGAAGGGGTATATTGGTGCTTTCTCATGGAACAGTGAAATGGCTATGGGACAAAAATGCTCCAGCCTTGTCTGAATCACAAAAGTATGAGAGGGTAACATGCTTTTGAAAACTTACAAGTAGATGCACAACCAGCACAATGATTGCACATGAGGATAAAGTATAAGTTGGAAAGAGGGCACAGAAAAGACCTAGTCCAACCAACTGGGGAGAGCAAAACTTATTCTGAAAGTAATTGTGAACGAGGGCTGAATTTTTAGCACAGTAATACTTGTGTTTAAAAATTCATTCCAATGCAATGTAAAATTAGATTTAAGAGAGGAAGTAGATAAAGCTGATGTCATTGCAGTTATAGACTCCAAAAATAATAAGGGCCCCCTTAGGCAATGGAAGTGGAACTAGAGATGAAGAGGCATATTTGAGAGACATTTAGGTAATGGATAATCAGAAGTTGATAACTGATGTGAGAGAGGAGGAAAAGAGATGAGTTAAAGAGAATACTCTGACATTGGATGGATAGTAGTACAACTAAGTAAGTTAAGGAGAACAGAAGGAGCAGCTTTAGAGGGAAGATGTATATTGAGACTGAAGTTTCTGTCTATATATAAGAGCTATTTTATGATTATGATATGGAGCTCCAGAGAGAAATCTGGACAGAGGAATGCATGTTAGATAATGGAATATTGATGATAAAATAATTCAGATGTTTGTCTAGAGTGACTACAGAAAACAGCCAAGGTCACCAAGACATAAAGATCAAGGTGGATTTCATTGAAGGAAGTCAAAAAGCAAGATTGGGAGATATTGGATGATAGATTAACAGCAGTCTGTACAACTGGATAGATGTGAGATATGGAGAGATGAGTTAGAACATTTTGATGTTGGGCAGATGGTGTTATAAGTTTCAAGTTTAGAAAAGAGAAAAATGTATCTTTGAAGCAAAAGAGACACTTTCAAGGAAAAGGTGCTCACTGGTTTCAATGCTGGGGAAAAGTCCAGAAAGATAAAGTTTAAAAACATCCAGAGTATTTAGCATTTTTCAAGGTCATTGGTGATTTTCTAGAGCAATTTCAGTACACTTGTAGGATGAAACCAGTTTCAGAGTGAATGTGATTTGACTAAATAAAAAGATCACTGAAATGTAAACAATTCTTTTAAGAATCTTGGCCTAAGAGTAAAGGAGAGTGAATAAGTTAGTAATGCCATATGGTCAGTGACCTGGGCTGGTACATATACTGATGACCAAGAACAAGGAGTGAGAGGAGTTAAAGATACACAAGAGAAGAAGGAAAAGTGACAGAGTGAGGGCAAAGAGGAAATGAGGGGATAAGAGTCAGGATGCAGGCTGAAGGATTGACTGTAGACAAGAAGAATGACATCCTGCCAAAAAGGGAAAGAAAAGGTAAAGAGGAATGGATTGCAGATAAGCTTTATAGGTGTGGTGCAAAAAAGTTGAAGAAGTGTGTATTCTCAGAGAAAAAAAGCTATAAGGTATCTGTAGGAGAAAATAAAAATGCATATTCATGTCCTTCAAATGGTAAAGCATAGGCATTCAAATTTACACCTCCAGTATTTTAAAAATATGGTGAGAAAATTCTCATCTGTCCTATTCAGTCTACAAGATGCACCTACATAAAAGCCTCTCTCCTTTTAATTTGTTTTGGAGTCATTTAGTAAAAAATTCAAATGCATCTTCATACCTCCACATTTATTATGGTAATTAAAAAGATGCAATCTGTTATATTTCAAAATTAAAAGTAAATTTTATGTTGCCCAGGAAATTGAAAGGCAATGTCATATGATAAAACGACAATGAATTATGTTTTGTGATTTTTCTTTTTTCAGAATACATTACAGTTATAGCAGATCATTTTTTAAAAATAGCTTGATCAATTACAGAAAGATGAACGATGGTCTTAAACACAGAGAAAACAAATAAGCTACTAGAAATAGAATGCCTTTGCAATAGCATAAAACACAGTGAGTTTGTTTCGGCAATGCCTGGAACATAAAGGTGGTGAAAAGTTTTTAACTCCTCAATTATATTCAGTAGAATTGATGGAGGTGGAAGAGAGATTTAAACCAAATTTATGCCACTAGTCAACAGAGAGGATCATGAAGAAGCAAATTCCTTCTTCTGTGTGATGGGATAGATGTTAACCAGGCTTCCTGACTGAGTTGTGACAATCAGTTTTAACCCCATCCTTCTTTCATGAGTGATCTGTCTCCATCTATTGGTTTGTCCCCATGTGTTCCTCAGAAAACTTATGCAGCCTGCGATGAGAGACACTAAGTTTAGAGACAAGAGTCCAGATTTGGGAGCCAGCGACCTGAATATTTAACTTCAGATAGGCTATCCAATAACTCTGGTCTTAACAGTAAGTTAGAGAAAATGTTTAATTCTTACCTTGCAGAATTATTTATTAAGATGAAAAATAATGAATGTTAAGAGTCCACACATAACTGACATAAAGAAAATGGTCTTTACTGATTGCTATCTAAGAAATAAGGATTCAGATCCATGGGCTTCAAAGGAATTACATCAGAATAGGATAAAGTCCCAGAGAATCTTCTGGTGGGAAGTTGCTGCCCCTTAGAGTGACCACAGAGTTCGCAGAGACTTTTGAATAGGTCATAGTCCTGCTAGAATAGCACATTCTTTGGCTGAAGACTTAGCATTGCAGTTCTAGTTGTATGATACAGATGGTGTACGTGTTTCTGTTAGCTGATCTCCATAACCTTACCTATGGCATTGTTTATCAAAATCTAAAATGTACAGAATATCTTTTTTGCACAAATAATGTAGATTCATTAGTCATGGGGATCATGAATGGCAGAATGGCATACATTTGTAAATATTGTGTACATTTTAAACAGTTAACCAAATATGGGCACACCTCACTTTACACAATTTTGATATGCATTGATTTCAGTTACCACAGTTAAGTTAAATAACAGCTTTCCCAATGACAGCCCAAATTTCATTTACCATGATCAACTGCATGAAGTATCAGCTTTACTCTTAGCTCTCCAGTCCACAAACCATGACATAATTGACAGAAGTGCATCATGATAAGTGACCCATCACATAACTTCCTTCAGAGTCTGTAGGTGATTGGTTGTTATACATTACTCAGTTTACACACAGCAGAGTGTGCAGTTGTGTGCATCCTTGGCTCCTAGTGATAAGCCCATTTTTTAGAAACTGGATAATCAGAAGAATAATTGGCTAAAAAGATGAAGGAGCAGTGAAGAATCAAAAAGTTGTAATGCTAAAGATGAAATCTGAATTGAATGTAAATGGAGTTATAGAAGAAATACCTGACAGCATGGGAATGTTACTAGGTTTACCACTGAAGAGATTTTAGGTATATGACTAGAGAACTTACTGAAGGCCAACTTAATGTAAATATGGAAAGTGGTTATGATGGAAAGGATGAAGATATCTCAAAGAAGTAACACCAGCAAAAAATTCACATTAAAGGAATTTTGGAGATATTTCATGACATTGAAAGTTTAAAAGGTAAAAATTTGGAAGCTGATTCTAATTTAAGAGAGAATATGAAAATTTGCCAAGCCAGAATAAAAAAAAGGTGCTCACTTATTCTTGTAAATTATATGATAAGAAGGCAGGCACTGTTCAAACTACTGCTAACTTTTTGAACAACAAACTTCAACTTCATTTCTCAATATTCTTAATGTTTTAAAATGGGTCCTAAAAAATATGAGTCTTACTATTCGTTTTCAATTCCCTATTCATTTATAATTGATGGAGTTTTTAATGTTTTGACAAAAATATTTAATGACTATGAAAAAAGTCATAATTTTTCCCATTGATTACTAAGATTGCTTTGCATAGCTCCAGATTGTTCACTCATATTTATAATCTTGCACTACCATACTAAGCAATAATGACTGTGCTTGCTAATTAAAATCTCTGAATTTGATGAGCCACAATTTTGCATGGTCTTTTCATTTTGGGAAGTATTTTCACATGTATAGAAATATTTGAAGTATTTCCTTCCCACTTTTCCAGATAAGGAGGAAATTGGAAAGAATAAATGCTATGCTTCAAGTCAAGCAGCAAATGTATAGTAGAATTGAGATTTGAATGCCAATATTTTGATTCTAAATATGCAAACCTCTTGTATATGCTGGCTCTTCTCACATAACTATATGACCAGGCCCCAATTTTTTCAGATTAATGAACTCTGTTAATTGACACATTAAAGGATGGCAAGGATAGATTATCCTATTACCCTGGGAAGTCATTAAACCTCTCGGAACCTTAGTTTTCTCATGGAAAATTCAAGAGAATGTTACCAACCTTAGGCAGATTGTTGAAAGGATTAAGTGTGAGCATAGTGCTTGGTACATAATACTTGATAACGTTAGTAATAGTCCCTGGCTTTCTATCCAAATTTCCAAATATTGAATGCAATTACTTTTTTATTGTTGCTTGAAATGCTTCCATACTTATTTCTGGGTAATGGTAAGAAATCTACGCATTAAAAAATTAGCAATATTATCAGCTTAAGAACAGATAACTTAGTGGCCCAGTGCTAAGGTTGTATGTTCATTGGATAAGAATCATCAGCACTCAAAAGTGAAAAAGCTATGCACAGCAACTCAAACTGATATCTAAAAAGATGATTTCAGTAGGAACCAGAAGAAACAGTTCAAAATGTATGTGATAACCATTGTTTTCTCGCCTGGGGTATTGGACTTAGAGACTGTGATTCTCAGGAGGTTCTAAAATAGATATGTAGATAAGAAATATGAAATGCATCAATGGAATTAAAGCAGGGCTAAAAGATAAGAATTAATTTTGGTCCACTTCTAGAAAAGATGGTAAACCGTTTAACAATAAGAACATTAAGAAGTGCATAAATTCAGTTGTAACCAGACATAGCTCTTAATAAATCTTCAAAAATAAATAAAACATCCAGAAATCTAAGACTATTTCTAATTATGCACATTCTTTTAATTGAAAGCCAAATAAGCAAAAAGTAGCTAGAATTGGTTGGAGAGTTTCATTAAAACTACTAAGGCTAAATTATAGATCAAGTTTTTAATATGTACAATTTTTATATTATAGGTGGTATGTTTTAACTATGTTATACCTGATGCATATATCAATGAAAACTATCTTAATGAATCACATTTAATTCATTTTTGCTTTTCATTTTAAATCCAAAACAGTCACAAGAGCATAAGATATGGGGGAAAAAACAGATGCTTATAGTAACGTAGTTTTGAAATCAAAACATAAGAAGTCAATAAATATAGAGAATTAAACATACAGACATAGAAGAAAATAGCTCTGTAGAAGTTGTGGAGAAAGCTCTTGAGATATTCTTAAAAAGTGGAGGAAAGGAAAGGGAAATAATATGTATTAAGTACTTATCAGAGGCCAGATATTTTGTAAACTTTATCTCATACCAGGAGTGGGTACTACTCTGCTTACTTCACTAATGAGTAACAGAAGACATTATACCTGGTCCAAGAATCTCCAGTTAGGAAGTAAGAATTCATACCCTGTTTTTAGGATTCCCATTCTGTCTACCATACCATGTTGTCTACTAATAAATTTCAATAGTAAAGTCTAAAGATTGAAGACATTTTTCATAATCTAAAAATAAGAGACCTAACAAGTTGGTCTGGTAAAAAATGTTATTATTGGTGACAGGCATATTTGCTCAGCATGTAGGAGGTGGCTAAAATATTTTAAGAGTTTGGTCAAAGAGCTATAATTTTTTTTCCCAAATGATTCAAAACTATAAATGAGATAGTCTTCTGTCATTTTTTTCTGACAAATATTTTTAAATTGAATGCATGCCAGTGCATTTGAGTAATCTGTTTCTGACTTGTACATCTTTATCCAAATATGACTTAATAAAAGCAAAGGAAATTCAGACTCCACATTTTATGCCTTTTTATTCCTATTTTAAAACCATTTTTTTTAAACACTGGGTCTCTATTATATAATTCCAGCAGTAAATATCTTTCTGTGCCATGGAATCTTAACTTAGGTTGCAATGAACAAAGAAAAACAATTGTGCATCCTTTCTAGGAGATATGGAAAAGAAAAATGAAAATTCTAACAAAAAAATCTCAGACAGTGAAGACAAATGAAATGCTTGACTCAATGAGGATAAGGATAATGTTAAGGATTCAGTCATGCTGAGTTTTTCAGTTTATCCTTTTCCAAACAGGCTATTAGCTGAAGGAAACTGAAAGTAAGTTACTATAATTTATTCTGGTAGTACAGGGATACTGTGAAGCAAATCTGTGTGTATCCTTGACCTCTTTTAGGTCAATGACTTTCCAAAATCTTTACCTGTCAAATCCTCTTCCAAGTGAATAAATAATATAATAATAGACTTAAATTTCATTTTTTCTCTCTGCAGTTTTCATTATTTCTTAAATCTATTATTAATAAGAGCCTGTGAAACAAATTACAGAAAAGACGTGCAATCATATATGTAATGCTGCTCATGTTTCATTTATAAAAGTGCCTCAAAGAATAACAAATCCAGGATTTCCTTTTTGATTAAGAAAAAGCTAATGGGGCAAAATCGTGCTGAATCCCAGCAGATTACATGACACCATGAGGACTCACTGTCGCTGGCGTCATGTCCTAATTAGTTTTGCTATAGGAGGAGCAGCAGGAGAGACCTGGACCTTCATTACAGACATGAGCTAACTTCCTCAGAGTGCAAAATTTATATTGTCTTAGGTAATAGCATCAAGCAGCAATATGAGCGCAGGATGTAATTTATGTCACCATTTAGAGGCTCTGTATATTCTGCTAAAGTCATATTAACAGCATCCTAGTCATTCTTACATGACAGCTCCTGTATATATTAATAACAATATCCCAGATACATTATTTTTCCCTCCACGTCCCAGCTATACGTTACAGAAATTCAGTAAATAAAGTAAAGTTTACGGGTTTAGGCGGATATTGGCTTTCAGAATTAAATGACAGGAAAATCAAAGGATACAGAAATTGAGATGTCTACTGAAGCAATCAATTCACTCCCGCAGCAGACGTTCCCTGCGTGCAGGAAACAAATGTGTTCTTTTTTGAGATTACTGATGCCATAATGAAATATAGAAGGAAATAAAACATAGACACACTTAATATTATATATGTATGTGTATTTCCATATATATACATATATAAATATAACCATATCTGTGTGTGTGTGTGTGTGTGTGTGTGCACATTGCTAGATATCTCTGTCAGGTCACCATTAATTCATGTGCTAGATGAAAAAGGGAGAGAGAGAGGGAGGGAGAGAGGTACAGAGAGATGGAGAAAGGGAGAGAGAGGTATGAAGTCCAAGTTAAATCCATTTTAATCCATTTTCAAAAACTGGTCAAAAGACCAGTTTCCTTAGGCATCCCTAGCTGTTTCTGGTCATTTTACTTTCGTTCAACAGATTTTTTTTAGTGTCTACTTGCTGTATTAGATATAGGGGACACACAAGTGAATGTGGCAGGATATTAACCCTGAAGGAATGCATGGATAATTGAGAGAAATGCTGTAAAATAAAATTAGCTAATTTCTTCATGATATTGACAAGGGTACATCAAAGCAATGGTTATTATTCTGAGTGTATTTCTCTTACTTGACTGTATCACTTTCAGCTGACACATCACTACCACCTGGTATCTCATAAGATCCCCCTTAAGCTTTTTTTTGATATTCTACTTGTCTTCTTTCCCCGTTTATTCCTCAGAGGAATTAAAATATTTGTGGTCTTGATGCAATGACAGCAAACAGAATGGCTGGTGGGTATGTAAAGATGTAGAGGTGTGGTAGGAGAACGAGTGAACAGACGGCAACGATAGCTGACTGGGAGGTGAGAGCTAGATGCTACTTAAAGGAGAAGTAGGACGTGCTTTCTTCTCTTCTCTCTTGTATTCTTGGTTCTCTCCATTGTTACAATGTACTTATCACACCAATTCTAATAAGTGCAAGTAGGGAGCATCAGCTTTCTTTGAGAATGACCTCCTATTAGAACTGTGACTTTTCCCCTTAATAGGCAGCTTTGTGTAAAAGAGTAATCAACAAAATGATTTGAGCCCTTTCTTTTTCTAATTGAAGGCATCACTGTCCATCTGAGTGACATTTTCTCAAGCATTTGACGAGCACTACAGCATTATAAAGTCCAAGGTCACATGCTCTTTTACCCTTATAGTTCTCTTCTTGAGAACAAACAAACAAACAAAGAGCAGCAACAACTAGGCCTATATCCTGATCATATGTAACCAGAAGAAGAGTATTTATCAGGTCAGAATAAGTAAGATTATGTTGCAGTAAGAAACTGAAAATTATAGACTTATAAAGCAAAAGTTGATTTCTTGCTTGCATACATATCCATCTCAGGTCTGCTGCAACTTATTTCCACATCAGCTCTCCACTGGGGGAAATGAGATTGATGGAGCTGGTCATCCTGGCAGAGGCAAAATAGAATAGGATGAACCCTGTACTAGCTCCAAAAGCTTCTACCTGAAGAGACATGTATCATGGATGTCCACATCTCACTGACCAGAGTAAGTCATATATGGTGGCAACAAGGAAGAAAGTAAAATTGTTCCCAGGGAGAGGCAGCAAATACTAGAGAACACTAATATGGTCTTCTCCCGTGGAGTTCTTCATACAAGGTACCACATGACCATCATCTCCTACTACTATCGTTCTTGTGTTCATTCTTCTTTTTCTGCCACAGGACATCTGCACATGCCGTGCCTCTGCACTGGAACATGTTCCCCCAAATATCTGCATGGCTTGCTTCCTTGCTTCCTTCAGGTCCTTATTTACATGCCACCTCCCCTGTGGGGACTTTTCTGGCACTTCTATGGGAACATGAAACCCATTTCTTTGATGTTTCCCATCCTCCTTCTTTGTTTCACTTTTTCTATACTATCCAACATACTATACACGTTATTTATATTATTTATTGTCTGCTCCCTCACTAGATTGTTAACTTCATAATGATAGGGAATTTTTTTATTCACTTCTTAGCCACCACCACTTAAAATAATGCCTGGAATATGGCAGACATGCAATCGTTGTTTGTTGAATGAATTAATTAATAATTGGAGCATTACACACTCATTGGTTAGCTGTTTCCTCCTATTAGGTAAGTTATCTCTTCTTGAAAGCTGCTTTGAGTTCCTCCTCCTTCCCAAGCTGGATTTCTCTTTTCTCCTGATGTTGCTTTCTTCTCATCTCCATATGACATTTTTTAGTCTAGGTGATATAAACAAAAAGTGCTAAGTTGGATATTTTGAGATGGAGATTCTTTCAGTGCTTATCAGCAAAATAGTATATGATTCTAGGAGCATTATTCCAAGTTTCATGCTGCAAAAAATGCAGTATAATGAACAAAGCATGACATGTATAAATCAAGATTGTTGAACATAGCTACTAGTCCTACCACTTCCCAGCTTTATTATTTTAGCAAGATATTTTGGTTAAACTCTTTATACCTCATTTTCCTTTTTCCCACCAAAATTAAGCCAGGGAAATCACCTGTTTTACTTACTAATTGCTTCAGTTTCTGAAAGCTACCAGGATACAATATCCCAGAAATGATTTGGCTTTTAAAATGGGGGAATTATTAGTTTTTAAATTTACAGTTCTAAGGCCATGAAAATGTCCAAAGTAAGGCATCAAGAGTAAGATATCTTCTCTGAAGAAAGGCAGCTGGTATCTGGGGTTCCTCTGTCACATGGAAAGGCACATGGCGACATCTGCTAGCCCTTCTCTCCAGGTTCTGGGTTCAATGGCTGTCTCCAAAATGTCTCTGGGCATCCCTTTCTCTCTTAGCTTCTCCCAGGGTGTTTTCTTTCTCTCATAGCTCTCTCTCCAAAATGTCTCTGTCTTTTATCCTCTCATAGAGGACTCTAGCAAGGGGATTAAAACCCACATTAAATGGTTTGGGTCATATCTCCATGCAAATAACCAATCAAAAAGTCCTACCCACAGTAGTCTGCACCCACTAGGACTGATTAAAAGAACATAGGCTTTTCTGGGGATACGTAACAGATTCAAACCAGCACACTCAGTTCTTGACCTTAACATTCAAATCCACCTTTATATATTCTGCTTTGAGACACTGGAGCTGGAACTCTACACATCGCGTTTTGTGTTCTGCTTCTGCCTCTCGGCAAAGCTCTGCCCGTAAGGACCACTAGAGGGAGACTGCACACCTGGAAGAAGAAGGGACTGGGTTCTTCCCGTCTGCTTCCTGTGGGTTTCCTATCTCCTGGCAGCCCTGCACAGCGGTTTTGCCCTGACAGCTACTGACTCCATTTGCAGTTTTTCCAACACTTGTAGAACCAGCTGCATTGGCCACTTTCCCACTCCAGACATCAACAGCAGTCAGTTCTCCCTCCTGTAAACCCTGAGTGCCAGCTCACAGGCCCTCTTCCCGGTTCAGACTGGGCTCCCTCTTGGCAGGACCCCTTCCTCCAGGGTCTGGGTTTCAACTCCATCAAACTCCTCCTCCAAGTTCCTGAATTTTAATCATGACAAACTCTTCCCTTTGTTCCTTCAGCCCCAAGGGCTAGTTCCTGGTTGGTGAAGTTGCTACCATTGTGAAACCTTAAGTTCCCTTGTAACCCTTTCAATAGTTAACAACTTGACACCTAGTTAATTCTTCCCATTCAATGGTCTTTGTTTTCTATTCCCTCACAGGATCCTAACTGATACACTAGCTGTCCTACCAAAGTCAGAGGATTTCTGTGGGGATGAGATCATGTCTAGGAAAATGCAGTGTACACCTAAGTATTATCTGAAAAATGAAGTGATGGATTCTGTCAGCATGCAGTGTGGGCTTCATGCGCCTCTAATAGCTTCTCTAGAATGACATATAATCAAATATCAAATCCAAAAGGTAAAAATATTGAAGTCAACAAATAATCACCCCACTCACTCACCTGTGTGCATCAGAGGAAATAAACAAAAAGACTGAGTGTTGCTGCCTCTGGTCTTAAAGAGTGGGCAAAGAGGATGGCACAAGTCATACCTGTGGGGGGAAGGATCTGCGCAATCCAAAGGAAAAGTCACAGAGTTTAACAGGACACATCAATCAGTGCCTGGATTTTAAGAGTAGGTAAGAGTAGGTTCATAATTTACTTTCAGACTGGAGTTGTGGAATGAATTATTCTGGAGTTGCTGGGCTGAGGGGCAGGGAGGAGAGACTGGGCTATGTAACATGGGTGGAGGATTAGCACACAGAGATGGTAGAATTGGTCTGATTTGGAGGAAATCAATGCAAAGGCAAGGTCATCTCACAATATCCGCCCCTGACCCCTACCCTTTGCCCCCAAACATTTAGTAAAATTTGCTAAAATCATATAACTTGTGCGAGTTGTTCTGAGTGTTCTGTTTGCTTGGAAATCAAGGGAAAACAGCTGAGGGTCAGTACAGAGAAGGTAGATGGGCGATAAATTAGAAAATGACAGGATTTTGGAGGCAGTGTTCTGAGTCTGAAAGGACCAATTACAATGTAAGGCCCATAGAAGGATAGTGGAAGCTGTTACTACTCCAGGACGGAGGCTTGGACAGAAGATACCACAGGAATGAGACATCCAAATGGTTCCAAACCATATGCTCATCTCCTATGGCACAACAGTCATAAAGAAGGAGAAGTTACAGCAAGACTATGACAAAGCTTTAAGCCTCCCTCTGTCTTCCCAGTGCTGCCTCTAACCCAATTTTCTCTTGAGGAAGTATTCAATAAAAAATTCTCCCTTCTAACAATTTTGTAATATGGAAGTAGAAGATGAATTCACAGGCTACTTTCCATTCTCCTCCTACCCCTAACCCTTGACACCTGCGCAGCCAAATCTATATATTCTCCAGGGCTCCCGACTGACATCCCCACCCCCCGCCACTGTCCCCACCATGACACAGACACTCACTACATGAATGCCATTTTGTCTATCTCCCTCCAACTTTTTTTTTTTTTTCTTTTTTTTTTTTTAAAGAGAGAGGGAGGAAAGGAAGGAAAGACAGAGAAGGAAGGAAGGGAGGAAGAAAGGGAAACATTTTTAAACATTTTCTTGTTTTTATTATATTTTGTTTGTTTGTTTGGTTTTTACATGGGCTGGGGCCGGGAATCGAACCGGGGTCCTCCGGCACGGCAGGCAAGCACCTTGCCCGCTGAGCCACCGCGGCCCGCCCCTCCCTCCAACTTTTTTAGGACATTGTTATCTCCCAAGAGTGCTCTGTCTTATCTCCCTAGACTAGCTGAATATTGGCACCTATCATCATGTCCTATGTATCCCTCTCCAGTACACCACCACCTCTCATCACATACACACACACAAAATGTGGCTCTCTTATCAGTTCAATGTGTGCTAATTTCAGAAGATGTAGGCACCTTTCTTTACCAAAAAAAAAAAAAAAAAAGGAAACTTTAAGGAACTAAAAGGAGAATGCCTAACCACAATTTTAAATATTTCCTTCCCTGAATAAAAATTGTGCTGGAACTACAGTCATCTGTAAACTTGACTGAATCTAGAGGATTCACTCAGAGCTCCCTCATGAGGCTGCCTGCAGGAGTGGTTTCAATTCCTTACTATATCAGCCTTTCTATTGGGCTTCTTATGACATGGAAGCTGGCATTCCTCAGAGCAAAATATCCATAAGAGAGAGGGACCCAAGGTGGATGCTCAGTAGCTTTTATGATTTAATAGTGCAAGTGATTCCCTATCACCTTCATCACCAATACTGATACAATGTGGGAAGGCTTTGTGGGAGGGCATTGCATAGGGTATGGATGCCAACAGGTGGGGATCACTGGGGCCATCTTGCAGGCTGGCTACCACAGAAGGCATCATACTTCACATAAAGTGTTACATTGAATACATGCATTGAACTCACATGTGTAGCCTTCTAAATTGAGTCCTTGCAGACTGGAGAATTCTGGGACTCTGCCTACAGCAGAAAATGTTAGAAGAGGGAAGTTGCATGCTCTGCTCTGGATCCCTTCAGGAAAATTCCAAAATATGCAAATGAGCACCAGGAGCAGAGCTACATTCTTGTTATAAGATTCTGTTCCATGATCCTAAATCATGTTCAGCAAGATGGATATGAGATTGATTTAAGGACAACAATAAGCTATTATATCTCTATGACATTTTATAGTTTCTTAAACTCACAATCAGTGTCATGCATGGAAAATAGAACTGATAACAATTTCTCTGATTAATAGTGGAAATCAAGGCTCAGGAAGAATAAGTGATTGGCCTAAAGTCCTATATTCGGAGACAAGACTGAAATTGGAATGTAGAAAAGACAATAGGGAAAACACACAGAATTTGGAGTAAAAAAAAACCTATTAACTATATTAATGATCTTGAGCGTACTTCTAAACTTCCTTGCCCTTAATTTCCTCATTTGCTAAAAGATAATACTGCCGATAACAGAGTTAATATAGCATAGTTGTTAAGTGTGCAGATTTTAGAAGCAGACAGATTTCTTCTGCCTCCACTACTGACAGCAATAAGCAAATAACCTCTGAGCCTCATTTTTCTGAACTGCAAATTGTAGAGGATAATAATTGTACCTACTGCATTGTTATTTGGTGAAGATTTAATGAGTCTTGTATATAGGACCATTAGAATAGTGCATGAAATGTAATACGTATGAAATAAACATGAACTATTAAAAGTATTAATATCACCTTAAAGGGTTATTAGAGTAAATATTGTAATGTTTATGAAGTTCCTAGCATTGTGCCTAATGGCCGTTCAATAAATGATAGCTAATTTTGCACTTTGTGTTTGGCATTTTAGCATGAGGGTCCATTTAGGTTTTACTATTTCTGAATGGGAGATAACCTTTCAAAATTCCGTCTATTTTATATCCTCTGGATTTTCTAGATAGGAGAAGCATAAGGAAAACAATAGTGCTCTTGACATCATGAAATTTGAGTTTAAAAACAGCTTATTGGGTGGTACACTGGTAGCGCAGTGGCGGAATTCTTGCCTACCATGCTGGAGACCCGGGTTCGATTCCCGATGCCTGCCCATGCAAAAGCAAACAAACAAAAAAACAGTTCTATCATTTTAACACCTGTAACCAAGAGTAAGTCAATTCATTCTTCTTCATTGATAGGGGTCCCCAAGGTGATAGGTTTTTGTGAAATCTCTATCTCCCTCCATCGCTTCCCCTAAGCAAATGCCAATATGAAACTTATTTCAAACACCAGATTTTATAATAATAAAAATCTCTAGGACTTATCTTTAAATCAGAATGGAGTAATTTTGTTATAATGTGGCACACCATATTAGGTGCTAATACAATGTTTGAAATATAAATTTGTGGTTGGATTTTGGGAATATATTTGAAAGCATTCCTAGTTTAATTGTGCATGTATGGCCCAGCCCACAAATGCCTGATCTTTCCTGATGAAAGACTTGAGGACTCCCATTTAGAATCTTAGGAGAGATGGCTTTCTGTCCTTCTCTCCAGCATAGCCTCTGGGAAACAGGACATGCTCATAGCCCCTGCAATTTGTGCGTTACCTGCTAGAACCCCAGACAGAACAGGTGACACACCTCGACTAGACCATAAACTGTGAGACATCATCCTCTCCCTACTAACTTCACTCACCTGAGCATCATGGATAGGATGTGGGAAGAGCTAAAAGGGTTTACCTTCCTTTGGGTTAGGAACCTCCCTTTCTCCCCAATTCAGGTAAAGGTGCCAGTGGAGGCAGGTAACTTCTTTTGTTTTCCTCTCTTTCCTGGGTAACTGCTCCCTCAATTAGAAAACAACCAATCTGCTTTTAGTTCTAAATTCACAAGTGCAAAATAAATGTTTAAATATTAAGCCCTTGCCCTTCAACTTCCTCATCTTTAGTGATACCTGCCTTTAAGAATTGCTGTAAGAATAAAATAAATTATATATGAGTGCTCAAAAAATCAGTTCCCCTTAACCTTTGGGACAAGACATGATTCAACTCAGAACGACCCTCTGAACCCTTAAAGGACATGGTCTTCTCACATGTAAAGATCACCTTTCCTGTAGTTTGCAATAACTCGTTCATCATTTCCTTCTATGGCCTCATCAGAAGTACCTTTGATGTCTATATTTCTAACAGCATATTCAAAGCACTCTAGGCTTTTTCTATCAAGCCCCTCATAATTCTCCTAGCCTCTACCCATTATTTGATTCCAAAGTCATTTCCACATTTTTAGGTATTTGCCATAGTTCCAACCCAATCCTGGTACCAAAAATGTTTTAGTTTCCTGGATGCTAAATCAAATAATAAACAGTGAGTTGGTTTAAACATTGGGAATTTACTGGCTTATGGTTTTGAAGCTAGGAGAAGTCCAAAATTAAGAGGTCAGGAAGGCAATGCTTTCTCCCTAAAGACTGATGTTCTGGGACTGACTGCTGGTGATTCTTGTTCCTTGGTTTTGCTTCAACATAACAATGCACAGGATGATGTCTTCTCCTTTCTCCTTCAGGTTGAGTTGACTTCTGATTTCTTCCCATGATTCTTTTTCTGGACCCAATTTCCTTTGCTTATAAGGACTTCATCCATACTGGAATTAAGCCACCCTAAATCATCGACTAGTATCTACAAAAGTCCTATTTACAAATGAGTTCACACCCCCAGGATCAGGAGATTGGAGTCCTCATGGTTCTCAATACATGATTCAATCTCCAACAGGAACTAAATGTGAAGTCTTTTACTAGGAATTTCCCTGGTTCTTGAAGACATGATTTAAAGACTAGAAGTCCAAGCCCTGGAGGAGAAAAGAGATAGCATTGCCTTGTGAATTTCATATGACAAAAAAGTGAAGGACTGAGGATTTCCAGCAGCCAACCTCAGATCACTAGTCTTTGTGGAGAAAGCATTGTATTATTACTCTTTGATGTTGGACTTATTTTAGCCTCAAAACTATGAGCCAATAAATTCCCAGAGTTTAAGCCATCCAAATGTATGGTATTTGTTTTAGCAGCTGAGAAATTAAAGCAATTGTCTTGTTTAATTTTAGTTAGGACCCTAAGGACTTCATATCTTCTAAAGGACTCTTTGTATAGGTGTGGTTTCAAAACATGTATCACTATTTTAGGCGCAGGGGCTCCACAATAGGAGGTACCCTATGGAATGGGAGGAGGTTCTGCTGCCAGCAACATTGGGCTGTCTGGCACTACATGAGGCACACCCTTCCCAGCCATTTATAATAATTCTTTTCCAAGCACCAGTAGAAACTGGTTAGTAACATTTAGTTCAATAACAATGCTCAAGTTGGTTGTAGATATAGCCTGAATAGCTATAGTAGGAAAAAAAGAGGAAAAGAGGAAAGGCTGTAATGAGACAAAGAAGTAAGGACAGTTCACCTAAAATGGCAGATTTAGGTTTTGTAGGGCATGAAGATTTTATAATTTGGGGGTACATTCTTTAAGAAGAAAAGTTGAAAATTATAAATATAAAAATTCACACAAAATAAATAATTATTTATAATGAAAGATGAAATGCTTTAATACAAGTATTAAAGCTTACACAAATATCAGAAATATCACAAAATCCAGAAAATAACCATGTAGTTATTGATTCACTACCTTTTTACCCTACACTTTTTGGCTACATTCTCCTCAACAACAGTTTTATAATATTTTTCATAGAGAGACTGGGAAGATAACTCAGTCTTTCTCTAAAACTTTTTATCAAAATCTGTGTTTTTTATTATTGATAAGGCATATAAAATATGGCACATTGCACACAGACATTTAAAAAATACTACTCACTGTTTTTAAATATTGTTGTAAGTTTGTTCCATCCAATACTAATAAATTTTACTTTGTCTGATTCCCATGAAATATGTTGCTTTTGCAATTGCATATGCTACATTAGGAAGTATATTTCTGACAAGAGAGAACTTCCACTTTGATTAGACATCCAAGATAAACAAATCTATCACTTAAATTTTTACACATTTACTGACTGGAAGAATTTCCCACAGACTAATTTTGAGTCCACACATTTCAGACTACGTTTCTTCTCCACTAACCTCATATTTCCAGTACTGAGGGATGTAGACAACTTTGTTTTTGCCACATGGTCTCTGGTTGTAATGTGGTATCTCACAATACCATGTGGGTCCTCAGAGAATTCCTGGAAGTCATTCCTATACAAGGGCAGCCACCAATAACATAGCTGTACAAAGAGGTGACTGCAAACCATGTGATTCTATCTCATTTGATATTAACTGAATGTATGCAACTCAACTTCTTCTTTACTGGATCTCCAAAATGCCCTCAAATTCTCCAGTGGAATGAACAGAACCATAATAGAGAAAAGTTGAAGTAGAAAGAGAGTAGAATTAAACTAAACGATCTTACTTTTATAAATTTTTCAAAAACATAATTAATTTAAAGCACAGTCCTAAGTCCATTCCAGGCACAAATCATCTTCTGTGTACTTACAATAATTATTTACAATATATTGTTTTTTACAATGTAATTTTTTATTCAAGATAACTTTCCTCTCCCGAAAAATCATGAATGTGATTTAATAAATTTTCACATAAATACTCCCATGTTACTAGTACTCAGATAAAAAACAAACATAACTAGCACCCTAGAAGATCCCTGGGCCCTCTGCCATTGCTACAGCTGCCACGTTTAAGTGTTATGCTGATTTCAAAACTCTTATGTTAGTTTTACCTGTTTTTGAACTTTGAATAAATACAATATGCACTCCTTTAGCTTCAGCTAAATATATGAAAATTAGTGAAGTTCACTTACTTTGTTGCATATTATAGTTCACTTTTATTACTATATAATATTTCATTTTATAAATATGCCACTATTTATACACTCAACCTATGCCTGATGGACATTTGGGCAGTTTCCAGTTGAGCAGCTATTGCTAATAGTGCTACTATGAACATTCTTTTATATATATCTTCTGGTGTGGAATGAAGTTCCAATGGGCATATATATCTAGAATGTTAATTGCTGAGTCATACAGTCTGTGTTATTAGTATTAGTAGATAATGTCAAATGGTCTTCCAAAATATTATATTAATTTACATATATCTTGTTAAAACTGGTATTGTCAGTCTTTCTCCTTTTAGATATTTTGGAGGGTTTATAGTGCTATTAAATTGCTTTTAGAATTGGCATTTCCATTATGACCACTGAAGTTTACCACTTTGTCATTAGACCATTGACCTTTGGAAATTCTTTTTTGTAAGGTACCCGAATAAGCATTTGGCTATTTTTCTATTGGATTATCTACCTTTTTTCTTATATTTTATTAAACTATTTAACAATTTTTAAAGAAGATTGGGTATGAAGCAAGAAGTAAAGAAAAATTTAAGTGTATTTTTAAAAACAGAAAAAGGTTATGACAAATTGAAAGCAACTGACTATGTTAACTAATAAAACCTAGGATAGCATTAATACTTCCATATATTTTAAGAACCAAGTTTTCTTGTCTTTGTTTGCAATCATTAAGAAATACATAGGTCATAAAAGATTACATATAAGGCTGTATAAGGAACTGAGGGCTGCATGTTTCCATTTTCTCAGTCCCCAAGTGCTTTTGAAAGGAGCTATTATCAACATCCTGTTTTGTTTTTAATACAGAGACTAATTTATTTTTTATTACAGTTTTCTTAGTATATCATCATTTATCAATGGGTTTACTTTATTTGGTCAGATCTGAAAAAAATTTCAACGTGATATTTGTAATGTCTATTTTGTTTTAAAACTCAATACAATTTCAAAACTAAAACATGATCCAAATTTCATTATGCTTTTTGATTCATGCCCTAACAAGAACTCTAATATTTGTCTAGAGTATTAGAATGTGTTCTGGCATAGTGCCAACAGAATGAATATTGCCAAGTATTACTATTCCCTGTTTCTTACTTTTTTCCTATTTTTTCTTTCTTCTAAATGCTCACTCTACACTGCTCAAAAACATTCATTGCAATTAACTCACTGGACCTAATCAAAAGTGAAACAAAACATGATAAACATTTTTCTGCCAGGATAGGGTAATCGAAACTATCTTTTCTCAAAAGCAAGACATGAGTAGACTATGAGAGAAATTATCTGTATATAGCCCTCATATACTAAAAGTTGTGAAAGGGAAAAAAGTGCAAATTTTACAATAAATGATGCATCATCAATAATATTGTTATTTTAACTTCACAAATGTATAGTTCATACACATTTGTCATAGGTCTCAAATATAATTTCCACCTGCATATAAGGGAACCCATTCATATTAAAGCCAGGATTCTGGGAATCACTGCTTTCTCTTATGAAGTTGTTTTGTGCATTTCTCATCTTGTAGCTTTATACAAATCAGGGATACAAAGAATGAGAACAAAGTTTCCATAAGATGTAAAGATATGATCATTGCACTTAATATTTGTCTCATGTCTGAGCACTCAAACAAAAACATCTTTTAGAGCTGCGAACTATTAAAATTTAGACTTTATATTCCTTCTTTTTCAGCTCATCTGTAAGAAGGTCAAAACAAAAGGTTTTGCTAACTGTACAGGTTGAATTGCCCCAGGATTTAAGGAGAGAATGTATCATTAAGAATGAGCATATTGGGTTTGCAAGCATTTGAGTGTTTGGGTACTTGATGCCTGAATATTTACCAACTGTGTACCACAGACGCTTCCCACATATTGAAATGTCTTACAGTTAGTTTTGTTCAGAGTAAAGGAAACCAGGCAAGGGAGTCTATCTTCCATGGAGAGACCCTCTATATATAGCATTCATTTGGCTGTCAAAACAGAAAAAAAAGGCTGGCTGACAAATGTCTAAATATCAGAGTGTTCGTGTAGGCTCATTGTCTGAGGGTTGTGTTTTACATTTACATTTAAACATATTTATTATATTTATTCCTCATATAAAGATTTTCTCATTTTAGTTGTAAATGATGTATATACCATTTTTTGCAGTTATGAAAAGTCACATTTTATGGAGGAAAGATAAATAGCTGTCTTTAGTGAAATGGAGTTTTATATATTCAGAAGGCGGAAAATTATATAAAAATAGTTTTTATATTACTTGACTCATAGCCTCTAGTAAGACTTGATGGAAACAAACTAAAAAACAACACTGCAAAACACTGTTTCTCTTTTCCAGATCATTATCACAAATGGGACCATTTAAGATCTGTCTTCCTCTGCTTTAAGTAAAATTAAATATTGTGCTTTTTACAGTCTGCAAATATTGTTTGGAGTAGAAGTGAGGCTTAAAAGATATGCTAGAATGTTGTAAAGGCCTCAGTTGGATTTGGGAGTCCTATTATCTCTCTTTTTGTGTTCTTGTCATCATTTTTATGGGACCCCTTACTAGCTGATGCCCAGCAATTTGACCCCACTTCAGTTTCCTTCTTCCTTATATGATTGGTTCTTTCAAATAAGGGGACAATGATTTTTTTCATCTTTAGGATCCCTTGTACTATTTGGATTAAAAAGAAATTTCTAAGGTAATTATACTTAACCCAAAGAAATATATATTTTTTCTTTCATTAGAGAGTCGTGAGCTTACAGAACAATCATGAAGAAATACAGGATTTCCATATACCACCCTATCACCACCAACCTGCATTGGTGTGGAACGTTTGTTGTAATTCTTATATCACATATTTAAAATTGTACAATTAAATAATTCTATAGTTTAACTTAGAGTTCAATGATTGTTTTTAAAAAAAATGTGTTTCTGTTACCATATATACAATCCAATATTTCCCCTTTCAACCATATTCAGATATGTATTTCAGTGCTGTTGACTGTGCTCACAATGTTGTCCTACAATCATCACCATCTGCTACCCAAACATTTCCACCATTCCAGATAGGAACCCTGTGCATTTTAAGCCCTAATTTCCCATACTGTTTCCCACATACAATCTCCTGGTAACTTAAATTCTACATTCCAACTTTATGAGTTTTCTTATTCTAATAGTTTCAAAACAGTGAAATCATACAATATTTGTCTTTTGTGTCTGGTTTATTTAATAAAACATGATGTCTTCAAAGTTTATCCATGTTGTCTTATGTATCGGGATTTTCATTCCCTTTTACAACTGAATAATATTCCATTGTATGTATATACCACATTCTGTTTATCCATTCATTGGTTGATGGACCCTTGGGTTGCTTCCATATTTTGGCAGTTGTGATCGCTGCTGCTATGTACATTGGTGTGCAAATATCTGCTTTCAATTTTGGGGGGTATGTGGTGGTCTGAACTGTATGTACCCCATAAAATCATGTTCTTGAAACTAATCTATTACATTCAGTGTAGACATATTGTGGGTAGGATCTTTTGATTAGGTTATTTTAGTTGAGGCATGCCCTAGGTGAGTCTCAATCTTCTTACTGGAGAACTTTATAAGAAAATGAAACTCACACAGAAGACAGAGAGTAAAATAAAGTCACAGAAGCTCAGAAAAAAAGCCACAGACAGATGAGCCAGAAGCTGAAAGCACTGAAACCCAGGAGAGAAGGACCAACAGATGCTGCCATGTCCCTTGCCATGTGACAGAGGAGACCAGGATCGCTGGGTCACCTATTGATGCCTTAATTTGGACATTTGTAAGGCATCAGAATTGTAAGCTTGTAAGCTAATAAATCCCCATTGTTAAAAGCCAAACCATTTCTGGTATATTGCATTTCATCAGCTTTAGCAAAATAAAATGTGGTATATACCTAGTAGTGAGATTGCCAGGTCATATGACTGTTCTATATTTAGTTTTCTGAGGAACTGCCAAACTATCTTCCACAGGGGTTACCTTATTTTACATTGCTACCAGCAATGAATGAGTGGTACTGTTTACCCACATTCTCTCCAATAGTTGTTATTTACATTTCTTTAAATAGCAGCCATTCTGCTACAGAACACTACTGATTTTGGGGCGTTGATCTTGTACCAGCCACTTTGCTCAATTCATTTATTAACACTACAAGCTTTGTTGTGGATTTGGGGCCCCTTACTTATCAATATAAATTTCATGACTGGCTTTTCCATTTCTGTGAAGAACGTTGTTAGAATTTTGATTGATATTTTGTTGAATTTGTGAATTCTTTGGGTAGGATTGACATCTTAATGATATTTATTCTTCCAATCTACGAACACAGAATATCCTTCCATTATTTAGTTGTTCGGGTGGAAGACTCCACCAGAGTAGCTCCCTGCTCTGCTGTCTTCCCCTGAAGTCCCTCAGGAAATACAATTTCGATAACTAGATTTCTTTCTGTCTTTTTAAATTTAGAGAAAATTGGATTCTTGTGTGGGGTAGAGGTATAAAAAGTAGGTTGAAAGGGCTTAATAAAGGGTAAGTTGAAGGCATGCAGTACAAAGGAGAAAAGAACTTGATTATTTGGTTTGGAGAATAAGCAATAGAAGAGGGGAACTGGGGCTGGTTTTCCAATTCATGACACAGACAGTTCCAAGAATACATCAAGACTGGAGTCAAAAAGTGAACAACATAGATAAAATTTTCTGGTTTCTGGACTCACAGCATCCAGAAAGAATCTATTGCTATATTGCCTAGATGAATGCTTAAGAGTGACAGAATTAACTGCATCACAGCTCTAGGTTTAGCTTCACAAAACTAATGAGGCTCTTTTTCCAGCTTAAAAGACCCTGATTATATTTGGGTTCTTCTAGAAATAGCAAATTTTCTGAGCACAGGTGATCTTTGAGCAGATTCTGATATCTAATAACTAATATCTTGAGGAGATTTTAATATATGCCAAGGTAGGACAGGAACCTAATCAAGGGGCTCCTGAAAATCTTAGATATCTTTACTTTTAAAAAAAACATCCATTTTGAAAGAAAGATTTTCCTGCTGCAACTTATTTGTTAGTTTGCTCACTCAGTCATGCACTGTAGGAATTTTTATTGCATTTATACCCTATATGATAAGAAACAGTGTTAAACAAGACAAACAAGGTCCCTCTTCTCATAGATAGAGATGGACAATGAGCAAATAAATATATCACTCAGTCCTAACTTTAATGAAAATGTATTACTATTTCAAAGGTTTGTTTATTGATAACTGAGGACTTATGTTTTGTAAGATTGATATTCCAGAATAATTTATTCATAGATATTCATTATTATTTTATCATTTGTAATGCAAGGTATATCAAGAATTATCAGAGAGCTCAATCAAGGCTTATGGTTTTAGAAAGGATCAAAGGAAATACCTTTAGATTGTCTATTCCTTTTTTAATATATCAGATGTAATTTTTAGTAATTGCAACTGTATTAAGGTACCTGAGTTAAGAATTTGAGATTAAAGGAGACAATTTGCCCCCCTCGCCTTTTTTTTTTTTTTTTTTTTGCATTTTTATAAAGGCGGCCGAAAACCTGAAGATTTTATCTTCTCATGTAGTTATATTTGCAAATAAAAGATTTTAAAATCTGGCTTTCTACATCATATATCAAAGTATCTTCAAAGATATTTAAAATCACATGTGAACCAAACCAGATCTTGAGTATGGTGGCAACTTGTGGCAATACTGAATTTTAATGGAGGGTATTTTTTATGTCTTATCAAGAAGTTGATCTTCTTAAAGAAAAAAAGAGCTACTCTACAGACCAATAAGCTGCATGATTATATACTTAGGCCTTAAACTTTGATAGGTCTTTAAACTTTCTGAGAAAGAAATCTTAAAATTCCCAACATATTTATGAATTTGTGATTTTATCTTTTTTTGCCAGTTTTGACTGTGTATGTTAAACAGTGATGTAGTCAGACACATATAGCTTCATGGTTGCTACAGCTTCTTAATGAGTTTTTCATTTTATAATTAAGTAATAGTCCTCAATACTCAATAATCATGTTTTTTTTTATTTCAGTGCATTTTATATGAATATAATGCTACTCTAGGGCTCTTTGTCTAAGTATTTGCTTGAAATATGTGTGTATGTTTGTAGATTTAATACTTTTGCTTTCAAACTTTCTGTGACCACTTCAAAATGTGTTTGTTATAAAGTTATAAATTGGATTTTTTTTTCAAACCCATTTGAGAATTTTTGTCTTTTAGCAGGGAAAGTAATGCATTTCCATATATTGTGATCATTGATAAATGCTGACTATCTACCACTTTCTTTTAAAATGCTTGTTATTTATTGTTCCTTTTCTTTAATTTTCTTTTCTTTTTTTTTTAAGGATTTGATTAAGTGTTCTTAATTTCTTGTTTTTCCACCTCTATAGATTTGGAATTTAATAGGCTAGACTGTATGAATTCTGTTCTTATACTTCATCAGATATACATTTAGTTAAGAGAACCTAAAGATAACCTATATTTCCAAATTCCTCAAGAACAATAAAAGATCACATTTTCATCTTCAGTTTACCACTCTCTACTTCCATATTAATGTTATCTATTATTTCAGCTTTTTAAAAAACTATTTGCAGAGGAAAGGGCCCCTAGTGATATTTATTTGCTTTGTAATGATACCAGAATCTTCAAAATTTGTACCAAGCAGGTTAATCATTTATGATCTGATAATATTGCTCCTGTTGCTGTTTTGACATATTTCTTAAATCACTAGCTTATAAAAGGTGAAGATATTTACTGAGTACACACTATAATCAGTGTGTGGCAAGGGAATACAGAGAGGAACAAGGCTTGAACCACGCACTCAAGAGCCTGAAAGAAAAGCACGTATTATCTTCCTTATTTCAGATGAGTTGATGGAAGTTTTCATACCTCTTATATCTTTAGTCATAGTGCCTTGCTTTGATGACCTGCTCAGCCAGTGTCTTCGATTGAGTGGACAGTGAGAAGAGATAGTGATCACACAGTCATAACTTAACGAGCTTAGTTCTTCCTGGGGAGGGATATATCAATCCATGCTCTTTCAGACAGAGGGAAATCATACACTGTACCCTCAAGCCTTCTACTCCTTCAGCCAAGTTTTAACTTCTGAGGGAAGAATTCCAGGACAAGCCATAACAGCCTGAATGGTCTCACTGCAGGTTGCTGGAGAAAGTACTCGTACAGTCTCGTCAAAGTGGCTCTAATGATTTTCCCTCATAGACCCCTATACTGCATCACTGGCAGATGGGATGTTTACCGGTGGCTCCTCTCCAGTTTGAGCCTACCCATGCTTCCTTTGAGGCCTATATGGTTGAGGCTAGTTGGTTAATTAACAAGCATTTAATAAACACCTACTGTGTGTGGAGCACTCTATGCGCAGTGCTGCTCTGTATCTATACAGAACCTGCTCACACATCAAGGCTTGGCTCAAGCCAACCCTCCTTTGCCTTTTCTACCAATAAACCATACTGATATTTCAAATGCTGCAAACTATTACCTTCCTCTTGAAAATATATGAAGCAATTTGAGGAAAATTTAAGATTGAGAATTCATGTGTTAATTACAATTTGTTAGCTAAGTATTTTCCAAATTTAACTAATTTCTAGTTTAATGCAATCAGATATAATCTTCAAGAATCACTGCTGAACTTAGGTATCTAAATTAAGAATGTCATATTAAAAGTGACAGTTTGAATTTTATTTTGTTTCTATAAAGATAGTCAAATACCTGGAGATTATCTTTTTATGGAGGTGTATTTGCAAATGAAAACTCTCCCCACATCCTTTATCGAACACCTTTTAAGATCCTTTAAAACTAGTATTCTACAGAACAAATTCAGAGGGATATACTTCTAAATTATAACAAAAGTTATTGCCAATGCCATAACCAAGGTAGATACTACATCTAAGAGACCATTTCTGCTTGGCTAACGGCTGTGGTGTTTGGAATATCTTGGAAGATGCTCTTGTAGCTTCTCTGATTGAAAATACTTTCTGTAACCACAGTATAATTATGTAAATAAAGAAATTAACTTGGATACAGTATTAACTGATCTATATACCTTATTAGGATTTCTACAAATTTTCCCCAATGGTCTTTGTCTAGTCCAGAATCTAATCCAGGATGCCACGTTGCATTTAGTTGTCATGTGTCTTTATTATATTATAATCTGGGAGAGTTCCTCAGTCTTTTTCTTTTGTCTTTCATGACCTTGACACATTTGAAGCGTACTGCTTACTTTGTAGAATGTTCCTCAGTTTGAGTATATTTTCTCATGGTCAAATTCAATTTAAACATGTATGACAAAAGCCCCACAGAAATGAGGCTATGCTCTTCTCAGTATATTGTATCAGGAGTGCATGATGATATGTCTTACTAGTGAGGATATTGGTGATTTTTTGCCAGGTTTCTCCATTGTAAAGTTTTGTTTTGTTTTTCCTCCCTTTAAAACCAATAGGTATTTTATGGAGAGATACTTTGAAACTATCCAAGATTTTTGTTTCTCTTCTTACTTTCACCTGCTAATTTTAACATTATTGATTATTTTTGCCTGAAATGCTTATCACTAAAGTGTTTATCAATGGTGAATTTCTATTATTGCTCCTGTATTTATTTTTTGGAATTCTATTATTAAGAAAATATGTCCTTTTCCCTCCATTTGTTGATTTATGCATTCAATTGTTTATATGTTAACATATACTCAAGGATATTTGTTTTGGTGGATGAGCTATAATCCATTGATATCATTAGTATTTAAGTTTTCCCACAAATTATCCCAGATTTGGCTATTGGGGACTTTTCAAAATTGTCTCTCATGGTCCTCATTCTGCTTATTTATCTATTTTTTTAAATAACACCTCCTTACTTTCTGATACCCTAAAGTGTCCGGGGCTCATCTTGTACTTCTTGAGTGATTTCCAAGCCCTGGAATCAACCATTTCTTCCAGGATCCCTGTTTGTTTTTATCGGGGAATTGTATCTAGAAACCACAGTGTTGCTACTGTGGCATCATCACTGTTACTCCTCAGTGGATAGAGTTAGGAAATATGGGCGTGTATGCTGCCTCTTGTACATATACATCTATAACAATCCCTTAGCTATCGATATTACATAAAACAAAAGCCGTGAAAGCCCCAATCCCAATTCAGGATCATAGAGTTCATTCTACCTTTCCATTTCCTTATTTGTAACTTGTTTCTCTGATAGTAGGAAATCTGCGACCCTTTACCACAATCAATATCTATATGATACATATAAATAGGATAGTTTCAGAATTGATCATTCATACCCCAGTGAAAACAAACTTTACTAGTTGGGGTATATTAATTGTTTATCATTCTTTCTGTCTTGAGCCTTACAGTATTTTCTCAAAATACTGTTTTACAAAGATACCTAGCCCAGTTATTTTTCCTTACTGCCTTAAACTGGGGTTATGTTATTCACTTATAATAATGTTAGGCTCATTTGTTATTGTTTGTATTCCTCTTTTCCCCCATCCAATTGAATTTAATGATTTTTTTCCTCACTTTTTGAAATATTGCTATGATCTGAAAAATCAGAACTGCACATAAAGTTAAATTTGGATAAGTACCTGTCTTCTCCCACATCTACTTCTATCTCATTCTCATTCTGTCATTCTTCCCACCCCATACTCATCATCCACTGTAGGTAACCCATCTTGCTCATTTCTGAGTTTCACCTGAGTTTCTTTTTGTAAAAGTGTGCACATATATTCATATTTATTCTTTTTCTTACATGAAAGGCAACACTACTACAGATCCTCTTCTATACTTTTTTTCACATAAAAATACATATTGAAAATCATTCAATATCAGTTAATAGGGATCTCCCTCATTTATTTTTACAGGTGCATATGGAGTATGCAAACTTCTTAAGTATCTATACATGCAAACTACTGATAATGACCATTCTTATTTCTTGATTGTGATGACTACCTACATTCAAATCAAATAAACTGCTACAGGACTTGCCACATGATTTTTTTTTAAATCTCCTCCTTGGCTTTATGAACCAAAGCAAACACGCATGCCTCTAGTCTTTTGTACATGCTTTAGTTGGTGCTAGAAAGTAATTGTCACCTTTTTCCTGTTACTTCTTGTTAATGTTAGATTCTGCTTCATCTTGTGATCTCATATTTGAATCTGAGTCTTTACTTCTATCCTCTATCTTCTGTGGACATGTTTCATCAGTACCCATCTTACATTGGCAACTCCATGCCTCCCATCTGTATGCTAGTTTCTCAGGAAACTCCCCTGGGCACAGTAGTCTTGCTTTCTCAATTGGACCTAGTCTATCTAGGTCTAGCCTGACTGACTCTTATTCCAGATTCTATCTTCTGTCTTTGACTTCCCTGCAGTGCTCAATTGCTCTTAGCAAATACCTGGGATGCTGTCCAATTTGCAGAATAAAACTGGGCTTTACAGTTTAACATGATTTTTAAGAGTGTTACTTCTTTTCGGCTATATCTTTGCAGTGCTTTTACTCTATCATTTAGGACTGTTAAAGCAGCTCACTGACAAAGCTCATCCATTTATAGTAAATGTTTTCACTTCATGGAAACTTGCTGAAATGGAAAGTATTTTGAAAATAAATGAAACATGACTATTTTTGAAGACTATGCATGGCCAGATTCAGTAAATGTTCATAGTTTAGAAATTCCTGGTACTTTAAGGGGAAGAAGAAAAAAGTATATATTTCTGCGCTAACAAGTTCTTAGCCTCCTACGTCTTACCTCATTTCTAACAGATGCAATGATTAAGACTCTGATCAATTCTCCCAGGGATTCTAACTCATCTCAAAAGCAAACTTACCAATTATCTAAATAATACTGAACCCCACTAATCAAAACACAGGTATATCTTGGTTTAAATCTCTTCTTATTAAAATATTATGGAATACTCTTCATTCCCTGTTTATGTTGACATATGTAACAGTTGAGACATTAGAATTTGAGCTATATGAAGAGGATGGGGCAGCCATTAGAGAAGTAGGTCAAAAATATGTGCAGTGACTATTTGTGTTAAAACAAGCCATTTCATTATCCATATGCAGTTTGAACTTTTTTCATCACTTTCACATTTTTAGCTGAAATCAATTTGACTCTCATCACTGGAAAATCTAGATGAACCCCTGAGGTGGGTATATAAAGGGTATCTGATTTTTTTTTTCATTAATGCAAAGCTATTAAAGCCATAAATAGGGCTTAACAGCATTCAAGATCCATCACAGAAGGGCTTCTTTTGCAAAGTAGTATACACAGAAAAAAATGGCAATCTCCGATTAAATCTGCCACATAAAAGTGGGAAGTAACTGGAAATTGTAGCATGGAAATGTAGCTTCTAAAGATGAAAATGGTGCAATAGGGGTCAGGGCTGAAGAATTCATTTCTTCAGATCAGGTTCGATTCTGCTTTTACTATAAATGCATGCACACATATTTGCTACTCTAAAAATATACTGTGTATATTTACTTGCCTCAAATGTCTAATGTCACTGCATAGTATATGTGGGATAGGTGAAAATGATTTGAGCATTTAATGGAATTGCAACTAAAATAAATATAGTATTTTAAATAAATTACAGAGGTTAAACATCCTGAGACATTTTAAGGTTGTCTTTGCCTAGCTGATGGACAGGATATTCATGACCATCTGTTTGTTTTGCTCTGCATTACTCATTGTTTGAGATCCTCATGTGACACAGATCAGATGTTGACTTTTTCTAAGAAGTAGTTTTTGAGATGCGCTTCTTATTTACAGTTGCAACCATTAGGTTGCTGGAGTGTCTACCCATTATTATTAGATAATTCTCTGCATTTTATGTGGAGATCAGGATTTTTTTTTCTGAAATACGAGATTCTGAATTGGGTAAAAAAGAATGCAAATAGTGGAATTTAGTTACATGGAGAATAAGAATACTCATCCAATTCAAAAGCATCCAACGCAAAGCAGAAATCCCACTACAATATCCCTAATGGAAGTATAACCCACTTCTAATCAAGCACTTTCACTCACATGACAATGCATTCCATCATTCCATTGTTAGACATTCTGAACTATTAGAAATTTTTCCTTAATTTTAGATAGTCTGCTTTTCTGTGAATTCATATGTTAATCCTGTATCTGCCCTATGGAGCTATTAGACTAAACCCAGTGCATTTTTCTAAGGATAGGCTATTATTATTTGAATATAACAGTTTTTCCTAGGTCTTCCCCAAGTCGAAAGTACCCAATATTTAACCATTCTTCATATAATGTAGTTATGATTCACACTTCCTTTTTCCAAGGTCTTACAGCTAAACGACTGCAAAATGTCTAAGGCTTATCATCCTTAACAGTTCCCATCTCATCTACTGGCCTTGCTCATCCATAGTCTGCCTTTTGAAGACCCCGCTGTCTCAGATATAGATCAGGTTTACTTTTCTCACAAAGGCCAACTCTGACAAATTCTGTGCTTAATCCAGCTCTGAAGGAGTCTAGCTCTAACAAGAGTTCTAGGCCAGGAGTGGGCCTAGAATGTAAATTAATGTAGATACATATTTGTTCATTGTTTGAACCTGAGTTCTGTTAATTACTAAGCAATGCCCAACTAAATATATCAAATTGAATTTTCTTTATTGACCAAGAATACTATACATCTAAAGTTCAAACTTACCTCAAATGCAAATATGTACTTTCTAAATAAACAAGAATACTTACTACTATAGTCATGATCATCACTATCACTAAATAAAGATGTTGTTATTTGAAATATACAATTAGAAAACCCAAGAAACCAACTCAAATAAAAATATCAAAAATTAGGATCTAAATATTAATTGACTTCCATTTTATTGGGAGGATAGGAAATTAACAAACCTCTGATCTCAAGGAGTCAATAATCTAATGGGAGGAATAAATTGAGGAATGCAGTACAGTTTGATCAATGCTTTGAAAGAGATGAATGCTCTGTGCCATAGAAGTAAATAAAACAGTACTTAAATAGGAGTGGTACAGGAATTTTTCTTGGAGGATGAGCTGAGTCATGAAACTGAGATAGGAGTTACCCAGACAAGGACGAGAGTAAGGGTGGACAGAGAGAAGCAACAAATGAACCATGTTGCAGAGTTGAGAGAGAGACTTCAGTAACCTGAGAGCTGTTTGTGGCACTAGACTGTGAAGTAGAAACCTGTGAAATATGTGAGAGCTATATGGAAAAGAATTCAGACAAACACATCTGTGTTTTGTTATAAAAGAATGGGGAATCACTCAACATTTAAGCCAAAGGAGCAACACTAAAATTTAGGAGTGTTGTATGAAGACTGGACTTGAGAAATATGAAACTAAAGTCAGAGAGATGAGTTAGAGGCTCTTGAAATGAAGAGCTACCACAGTAATCCTAGTGAGAGAAAAAAAAGAATGCTTCAAACAATAGGGAATATAAAATATAAGCATCTTGAGAACAAGAATTTCTTTTTTTGTTTATTGCTAAGTTTCTAATATCTAGAATTGTACTTATTCCATAGCACTTTATAAATATTTGTTGTAAGAAGGAAGGAAGGAGGGAAAGAAGGATGGAAGGAAAGAAGGAAGGAAAGAAAGAAGGGAGAAAATGCAATGGAAGATATATAAAAGAATTTATGTATAGTTTTGTAGACTCATTCATTACAGGATGATTCCATGATTCTGTTTTGCTCATCTGGGTAATCAGTGGTTCCTTTCATGGAGAACCATTCCAAGAATATAGGAGAAGTAACAGGTTAGTGTCAGAAATGTATTTCCTTTTATTCAATATTTATTGACTACTAAAACCAGATACTATGTTAGATGCAGGAAATATGATAGTTAACAAAGCATGGTACTTGACCTAAAATAAATTATAGCCTAAAAAAAAGAATTATAGCCTAACATAACCCAAGTAAATAGACTGCTGCAAGAGTTGTGAGAAACAGCAATATGTTGCTAAGCAAAACAGTTACTGAGGGGAGTGGTAAACTACCACAGCTAAGTAATCATGAAAAATATCTCAGGTATTGAAATTTGTGCTGAGACCTGAAGTTTCAAGAGGAAGCGATATGAAACACAGCTGAAAAATACTCTGCATGGAGAAAAGACTTATTTACAAGGACCTGAAAGGAAGCCAGTGTGGCTGGAGTACAGGGGAGTGAAGTCAGTAATAATGGGATTTGGGAAATTGGAATTAGTGAGTAACATGCATGGAGAGAAGATGGGGTCTGGAAAGATGGGAGGTTTGGATCAGAGATTGAAAAATCAGAGTTTAAGATTTTAGAAGCACAGTGGCTCCAGATGATGGCAAAATTCAGTGTGACCTAGAGGATGGGGTGGTGGGGCCAGAGGGGTGACAGAGACGATGTAAAAGTTACTAAAAATAAAGAAATTGGGTTGCAAGGGTAGTTCAGTGGTAGAATTCTTGCCTACCATGTGGGAGACCCGGATTCAATTCCTGGCCCATGCGCTGCCCCCAAAAAAACAAACAAGCAAAACTAACAAACAGCAAAGCCAACAGAACAAACAACCAAAATTCAACAAATAGTGCTGCAATAATGGGATACTCACATGGAAAAAGAATGAAAACATACAAAAAAAGAAAGTGAAAAAGTCAAAGCATGTTAAGAGAAGGCTGCTAAGTGGATTGCCCTCATGGTCTTTGAAATCAGGTAGGGTGCACTAGAAAGCAAGACTGAGACAAGAACTCTTCAGGGAATACTCTTTTAAACTTATGGAAAGCAAATATTTTGTTATGCTAAATTTGAATCTCTATGACCAGAACATCTTTACTAATTTCTAAGTGGACAGAGCAAATTGCTTCAAAATATTGAAAACTTTTAGATTTCTTTACACACAGAGGATAGTGAAAAAATTGTTGCACTTTTCCTGAAAACTGAATTTTTTTCATTGAGAAACAGTTTGTATTATAGTGTAACCAAATAGTCATTAAAATAGTCAAAGGCAGTGATTCCCAAACTTACCTGAGTATAAGAACACTTAAGATGATTGTTAAAAATGCACCCTCCTGGGACCCATCAGCTTTATTGAGTAAGACTCTCCAGGGGCAGTGTTTGGAAATTTGCATTTTTAACAGGCACCCTAGATAATTAGGATCAAACTAAATTGGGAAATGCTGGGGTAGTGGATACACAGTCACTACTGGTCACAACACATGGATTCCAGCCCATTTCTCTACTAACCAGCTTTGGGCTTTTATCCAATTATCGCAGATGTCTCAGTTTCCTCTACAAAATGAAGATGTTCATATAAAAATTTCATATATAATTTTTCCTTCTAGATATAGTCTGTCTAGGGATTTTTCCTTATTCTTTAAACCAGCAGTTAAACTCATGTAATTATCTGTAATTTCAGACAACATAAAAACAGCAAATTATAAATTATTTCCTAAATGTACCTTGAAATTAATTAAAATAGTACTTTTTTTTCCTGGCATTTTCAGGTGCTGTTACATGATGGTGGAAATAACTTGAGATTTTCAAACTCTCTTGTTCTGAGTCTCAAATAAAATAGTTAATCTGAGGGAAAAGCAACTTAGAGAAAATGAACATCCTTACACCCAAAATATATTTGTTAAAATAACTATTCCTGTCATCAAAGGAAACCACAGCAGGCAGTAAAAAATATCATTTTAACCATAACATTTTATATTAAAATTTGTTTTATGTTTTATATTTCAATGCCATGATTTGCCACTAGTTATCCAATATAGTCTAACTCCTTAAATGGCTGAACAGCTAAAGTTGTAGGTGGCAATGTATTAGTGAAACATTAATGAAAATTTCACCGTAATTAAATAGAGCACACACACAATCAAAGGACAGCACATATATAAGGAAGGGATAGTCAGGGTTCTCTAGAGAAACAGTACCAGTGGGAGAGATCTGTAGATATGAGATACATAAAGATGTCTCACGCAACTGTGGGAATGGAAGAATTCAAAATCCGAGGGGCAGGCTGTGAAGCTGGCGGCTCTGATGAAGGGTCTGGATGAATTTCACATGAGAGGCTCAGTGGCTGAAGAAGTGAAAAATCTATCTTCTTCCTTAAAAGTCTTCAACTATTGGATTATCACGTTGTGGGAGATGAGCCTTTGTTGATTCAGATGTAGTCAGCCAAAGGTACAATGAAATGATTGATGATTTAATACACCAGCCTTCCAGTTTATCAACCAGCCATGAACTATCCCTGCAGCAAAGTTCAGGCCAGTGCTTGCCTGACCAGCAACTGGGCATAATCATTTGGCCAAGTTAACACCAGAACCTTGACATCACAATGGGTAAGCATTATTTCTGTGAAACTTATAGTTTCAATTATATGCTCGTATCCATAAACATATCTCTGTATATATTCTAAGTTGTGATCTAAAATGAATTTCTTACTGTAGTCATGCTATATTATATAATATACATTATCTATTACTGTGCTATAAACAAATGCTCATTTGTTTGGAATATTAAATAAGACCTATGAATACTGCCCATGAAAACATGAGAAAAACAATAGCTCCAGCTCCAATGAAATATGAGCAATAAGTTCTGTACAATATCATATATAGGTATTTTCTCTACCCAGCTAGTGTTCACCTCCAGATATCTAGGTAGAAAGACTCTTATCATTGATGCCAGAATCTAAATGTAGCTCATACACCAATGCTACAATTGAAAAGATAAACACTATTAAAAATCATACCCAGTTCTGTTTACTACTTACATTATAGTTGGATTTGAAACATCTAAGCACCTTGAGAACAGAGACCATGAGTTTATATTCAAGAAAAAATCTATTTATTTTAATTGATGGAGGGAAAGCCTGGGGACTTCAGTTGAATCTACTAATTTCTTTCAATAAGCAGTGATTTTAAAAAAGAGAACAAGAAACTGACTAGAATTCTCTGGATTTAGCATATGTGGGTGTATTAGTTAGGGTTCTCTAGAGAAACAGAATCAACAGGGAACATTTGCAAATATAAAATTTATGAAAGTGTCTCACCTGACCGTAGGAACACAGAGTCCAAAATCCACAGGGCAGGCTGCGAAGCCGATGACTCCAATGGATGGCCTGGATGAACTCCACAGGAGAGGCTCACCAGCCAAAGCAGGAATGGAACCTGTCTCCTCTGAGTCCTCCTTAAAAGGCTTCCCATGATTGCATTTAGCATCACTAATTGCAGAAGACACTCCCCTTTGGCTGATTACAAATGGAATCAGCTGTGGATGTAGCTGACGTGATCATGACCTAATCCTATGAAATGTCCTCATTGCAACAGACAGGCCAGCGCTTGCCCAATCAGATGAACAGGTACCACAACTTGGCCAAGTTGACACCTGTCCCTAACCATGACAATGGGTGTTCATGAATTTGAGGAAAATTTTCATTGAGATGAAGAAAGACTTGGACTTCTTTGACATGTTTTTTCACTGAAGGTGACACATACCACCATATGTCAGACCTGAGATTCAGGAGAAGAAAAGTAAGTCCCTGGACCTCTAGTGACATCATGGGATTTGAAGTTTATGAACTAGATGTTCATTGAAAACTGGAACTGTAACTTGCCAAGGTCAGAGAGTGACGTTTTCATAAATTAATGCTATGTGAAACTACCAGAATTTTCACAATTGTCTTATTTAAAAAGATGAGAAATTCCAATAGAGGTCATTTTGATTACCCTGGGGTTATATATGAAGATTTCCAATGCATATAAAACTTTCTTTGAATAAACAATGATAAATTAAAATGGTTTCTTTGTATGCCAACAGGAAATAAACCTACATTTGTACGTTTAGTACCTCTTCAGTTGCTCCAAATTATATTTTCTTTTTTATGCACTTAAACTTATGTATCTTTTTTTTTTCTGGTAGTTTTTACCATAAGTGAAAAATATCTTAAACAAGAACTTTGAATTTGAAAGAGACAGATTTGAATTGAAACTGGGACAAAGGATTAAGAAAAGATAAAAAAAAAAAAAGACAGAGGAAGTGACAGAAACTAAAAGAAAGAAAAAAAAAACTAATTTTTTACTTGCTTTGAATATGTAGTAACTTCTGAAAAATCTGTACCTAGATGAACTTTCAAAACAAAAGGAATTGTTCAGAATTTTTTAAATTAAATATTTATTGGCTTTTATCATTTGACATTATTTCATACAATATGCAGAAACCATAATAAAGATAATGATTTCAAATATTTTATAAAACACTTCATTAAAATACAAACATAAAAGAAAAAAGATAATAGGAAAATAGGATGATTCCTCTGAGATGAAAACCATAATTTAATTGGGAAATAATAATGTTGCCAGGATTGAATTCCTAGGTTCTTGGCCATATCATGAGAAAGAATTTAAGGACACAATACAGATTGAGCAAGCAATGAGAAAACTTATGAGTATGCTGGCATCCTCACAAAGAGAGGCGTGAGGCACCTGACACCATGGGATGGGTTTGCTTTTATAGATTTCTGCTCCTTTTGTAATTTTTATTAACTATCTTTCCGCCCTACCCTATTCCTCCTTTATTGATGCTTGATCACTGATGATTCATTGAGTGGGTTCGGTTGGCCCTGGGTCTATTTACTGCTGGTCTTCTTATATGTATCTTTATCCTTGCGACCCGACCTGAACCCTTCTCCAAATTTGCCTTTACTCATCATCCGGCTGCTGCCCTAATTCTAACCTTGCTTCAATAACAGGAGATTCTTATTTGGCTGTAATTTCTCCACAGTTGTCTTTATCTACCAGAATTCTTACCATCTCGCTTAACTCATTTCCCTCTTTTTGAAACCTCTGCAAGATAACTTTAAAGGAAATGGTTAATCCTTGTTCATCATCACTGATAGGAGAGCTGAAGCTTCCACTGGCAAGAAGCATCTAGGCCAAGAATCTCCAACGTTTTTTAGCAGCAAACCTAGTATACATTTCTCTGAAATGCAAAGCGATATCGACAATAAGTTGGAGGTGTAGTTATTGATAGTGTAAGAATTAGCAGCATGAACTGGGACACATGCCTTCTGACCAGGCAGAGAAAACACTGCCTGTGGCTAGCCCCTAGCTCTGCCACATCTCTTTCCAGAAATGCCTGATAGCCTCAGAATGGTGCCACAAAGATCCTTAGCCCTGCTGCAGGTCATGAACCCGCCTTTCACTTTCTGGGGCAATAGTGCTTTGTCTGTTCTACAACAGGAAAGAATAGAAATGAAAACCACTGAGCTCTTACAAAGTAAATTAAATTTAAAAATAAACAAGCATACAAACCAGCATATTCCCTGGGAGTGGAATACGTAGCACATTTGCACTTGCAGAAATTCTCCATTAAGCCCTGCTATCTCTGTTAGCAAATACATTGTCCCCAACCTTCATTCCCTGGGCTTCAATTGTTTTATTTTTCTAAATATGAATAGTCTTTTCCCTTAAGTCACATTCTGATGGATAGCTCTGTTCTGGCACCCCTTTGTTTCATCCCTAGACAGATGCTCTCGCTTGTGAGATGGCTGAGAAATATTTTTTTGCAAGTCAGAGCTGTTAAAGAATACAATGTTCCTTCTCTTGGACTCCCCCTGAAGCCTCTAAATCTCTAAGCACCGATAGGTTCTGCTGGCAGTTTTGATCTTAAACGTTTAAGAGTATTTTAAAAGATTTGGCTTTTGTTTGTTGTTTGTTGATATCTGGAATAAAGGAGAGCATTCAGAGCATTCATTTCAAGCCTTATAAACAAAAGGTTTCAAAGCTTACTTGGAGAATAGGGCTGGCAGTTGGGATGCTTCCATCTCATCCTAGATGTTGGATCATCACTAGTGTTAAACTTAGAGCTTGCCAAATTATGATATATATCTCAGTGGCAAGAAAATAAGTAAAGTATATGACCAAAAATTTAATCTGTACTTGTTATAAGTAACTCAAATTTGCTTAAATCATCATGTTTCTATTTTTATCACATACTAGAGAAAATTAAATATATATAGGAATAGTTATTTTTAATTGCATAAAGGAAAATGAATATACCAATGCCTTTATATCCCATCTATATGTAAAACTCCATCCGTCGAAACAAAATAACAGATCTAAAATTTAAATGTCTCAGGAGATAGTTCAAAGAGTGTAGAACTAGGGGAATATATTCAGTGATTTTATCCAAATCTAGTTGGGATTCACATCACAAGCCTTTTAAAGGAAATGTTATTGTCTCTTTACCCTGGCTACCACTGAAATACTGAGTAACACTCAAGTACCATAATTTAGAAGTATTGAAATAGTTCCACCCTTGATGGATGAAAGCCAGCCTCTATTCATTGCTCTCTCAGGTGCCTGTGGAAGAAACTGAAATTAGATCTCTTACAGATTAGTTTAGAAAACTTGGTGCACTGTGTTGAGAAGATTTCGAAGTTGAGTTCAAACCCAGCCTCAGTAGGAAAGAGTACAGCAAATGATTAGTGCTATTTACATGGGTGCTGGACCGGGAGGAACACTAATTTTGTGCCACAAATTTTCCATCTCTAGCATATCCATTGCTTGTTCATTTTAACATTCAGCCATTCATCCATCTATTTTTAAATAGTTTATTGAGTTTCAACTATGTAAACTTCTGGGCTATATCTGGGGAAATTGGAATCTATTATCTAGCCAAAGTGTACCTGAGAAAACTCACAAGCTAGTACTACATAGTACTAACCTCTAATTGCTTTTCTCCTCTGAGCAACCCTCCTTTCAGATACATATTTTTTAGAAACCCTTTTTTGTCTCTGTTACTACCTTTGGAGGAACACCCCCTCTACGGTTTCTTCTTTGCTTCTGAGCCATCTCACTCAAATGCTTTTCTCTCAGTCTGTAATCACTGGTGAACTCTTCCCTACGGTTTCCATTTAAAAGTAAAGTGGCCTCTGAGTTACAGTATCTGCCTAGTGTCCTCAGGCATTTACCTAGTATCTTTGCAACATTTGTGTCTATTTCTCAGACTACAGTTTTTGTTTGTTTGTTCCCTTGTTTATTTCATCCTAGTTATTTCCTCATCAACTGACTGTTGGCCAAAGTTCCCCTTCAACTGCTGTCACAAGTTGTATGGAGAGAATTTGAGATACAGGATATGATTAGAAATAGAAGCACATTTATCTGATTAAGATTTGGGACTAGAAGAACACTGTATAGAATTTGTTCCCTAAACACAGACATTATGTGCTTCATGACCATCAACAGCATTTTCTCCCAAGCCTTGTCATTTCATTCTGATCTAGATTCTACTAATTTTAAGGGCTGTCGCTTCTTCTTGGTGAAGCCTCTCTCTAAACCTGGATGGTTACTAGAGATATGATTAAAAATAAACCAATTTTTATCAACATTTGAACTTCAAAGCCCTCTTATTTCCATAATCTTTTGAAAAATTAAGCTTAGAAAAATTAATTCACTAATAACTTGATTTTAAGTAATCAAAATTTTCATACATTTATATAGCTTAAAAAAGAGCTGTTGGTCACATATAAAATTCATTCATTTGTTCAACAAATACTTATTGAGCATAATAAAGGACTCAGTAAGCAGCCCCATGTTGAATGGGTGGAGACACATCTCCATGGAAACCATCTAATCAGAAGTTACCATCCACAGTTGGGTGGATTATATCTCTGTGGAAACAGTAAAAAAGATCCCACCCAGCAATACTGAATGAGAATTAAAGGCCATGGCCCTTCTGGAGTACATAATAGCTTCAAACCAGAATAAATATATAACAAGCAAAATATAGTTATAACAAATTTTCAACATACTGAAATAAATGAGTAGAGTTAAGGGATGGTGAACAAGAGAGTTAAGTCATCAAGAAAGACCTTTCTAAGGAAAGAATATTTAAGTTAAAATTAAAGATTACCAAAAATAAATATAAAAAGAAAAAGAAAAAAGAAATACACACAGAGTAGAGAAAGAGTATGTTCCAGTTACGCAGAATAGCTTCAAAAACTCCAAAGCAGGAAACAATTTGACAAGTTCTAAGAATTAAAACATGTTGGCATGGCTATAGAACACCAAAGGAGGGAACAAGGAATAAGGTGAGGTTTAAGAGATAGGCAGGGATCATATCATTCAGAAATGGGTAGGCCCTGATCAGGATTTGGGACTTTACCAGGCAAATGGGAATCCACAGGAGGGTTTTAAGTAGGAGAGTAACAGGTTCATATTTATAGTCATGAAAAAATCTCTGGCTGTGATGTGTGGTATGGATTTGAGATGGTAAAGATGACGATCAGTAAGGCAGTCACTTACTGCCTTAAAACTGGCTAAGATGGTAGTAGTTTGGACTAATTTGATGTCAGAGGACCTATTTTAAAAGCAAGAAATGAATGACATGAAATAGTTTGAGTACTGGGGGTGGGAAACAGTAAGGAAGAAGACAGCTGGCTTAAACAGTTACACGTATGATGGTACTAGTTGTTGAGATGGGAAAGTCTGGGAGAAAAACAGGTTAGGAGAGGGGGCAATGTATTAAGAGTTTTATTTTGAAAATATTAAGGCATCTATGAAATAGCCAAGAAGATGTGTCAGGTGAAAACTGATACACAAGCTGGAACTCAAATTATAAATTTTAGAAAAAGAAATCAACTTGGAAATAATTAGCATAAAATATTTAAGGTCATTGAATTGAATGAAATATCTAAGGAAAACATAAAAAAAGAAAAGCAAGAATACAGTAAACCAGAGAATTTGAAATTGTGGAGTTCATAATCGTATTGGCAATATATATTATTTGAGTTCCTACAATGTTCCATGAACTTTATATATTTTAAGCCTTTTAACATGGTGATAAGAACCATGAAAGTGTTTCTCTAATTAAACAGGTGCAGTTCAACACCACAATAAGAACAGGATCTGAAGGAGGTCTTCTTTGATGACATTATGTGTTCAAATTCAAAGACCATACTATTTACACTACCTGTCTGAAAACATGCCATCCTATGAGAGCAATGACTCATAAAATAGAATATCTATTTTATTTACTAGTGTATACCTAGGCCCTATTCAATACCTGGTAAATAATAGGATTTCAGTAAGTACTACCAAATGAATGAATGTACATCTTTCATTAAGGCAAATATGGTAGAACTTTTCCTCATTTCAGCTAAGGCCCCAAAACTGAAGACATGCAGTATAGGTGCCTACATCATCTAAAGAGGGACTTTCATCAAGGGACTGTAGCCAGGAAATGGATTCTGTGACTTACATATAAAAGGAGAACATGATCAAAGAGGAGATTAGAGAGTGTGAATTTCTTGGAAGAGTTTAACAGATTTCCACCCACTGCATATTCCACGTGTAAGTGCTTCAAAAGAACCCCAGATAATGAGAGGTTTCCCACAGAAAGAAGACTGACATCTCAGCCTGAAGCGAATACTGTGAAAACTCATATTCTTAGATAGTTCTTCCACAAAGTAGAATGTGATGAAAGTTGTCTTGAGTGTCTTGGTGTTTGTGGAACAGACACACTGGTGCCTCAGTGAGTCTAAAGTTAAAGGTTAGCCCAGCCTGACGTTGATGACAGAGCAAAATAAAAAGGCTGTAGTGAGAGTCACCTGTACTTCCTATGCTTTCTGATTTAAGGCTAAAATAGGAACTAAGCAATATAACTGGCATTAGCCTTCTCCAAAGGACTGTGACCAAACAGATTGCTGTGGCTCTAAGAAGAATATGTCACTGGAGCAAGGGATGAGGAAGGTGTCATTAGAGGTGAACCAAAGGCAATGTTCTGTGGCATGAATCATTCATACAAAAAATGATGGAAATATGCAGGGAGATCTCTTGCATTTTCTTTTCTATTAATAATTTTTGAAATCTGAGACCAATAGTTCCAGTGAGAAGTAGAATATAAGAATTGTCTCAATGCTGTCCAATAGACCTCTCTGTGATAACTGAAATGGTCTATATTGGTACTCCAGCTACTAAGATAAATGTAACTATTGAGTACTTGAAATTTGGTTTGTGTAAATGAAGAACTGATTTCTTTCATTTTATTTTAATTGATATAAACTTGAATTTAAATATTAATGTGTGGCTAGTAGATAGCACAGGTTAACTTCTTAAGAAATAATGCTAATCCACAAACACATAGTATGAAACAAGGGTATCAGAACTAACATTTCCCAGCTATATTCCACCTTGAAAAATCTATTTTGGACTATTGTTTTGACCAGTATTCTGTGTGGATACGCTTTTCTTTCGACTTCATTACGTCCCGCTAATCTATAATCCACTTGCCCTTTTTGACTAGTCTGGTTAGTTCTCCTTTTATAGTATTTGAAGGGAGGAGGGTACCCCCTCCACCCCCATAGAAAGTATCCTAATTAAGATAAATAAGTCACACTGCTTTTATTTATGTCACAATTTTCCCTGTAGCTAGAATTAAATGGATGCTGTCAAAGGGCAATGCTAGTGTTTGATGGCTTTTAATATGTTTGTCCATATTAAAAGACTAAATAAATGCAATCAATATTCCCAATTCCTAACTCTCTAGTAATTATCCCAATAAAGAGACATTCATGCTACCAAGCATCAATACATGCTCTTCATAGCCCTAATAAATCTGCTCCCAGAAAATAAGCCATGTTCAGCTAGGGCTTTAAAAAAGAATATTAGCAAACACCAAGCTCAGAATGTGATTAACTAAACTCTCCAGCATACAGGGCTTACAAAGTATGGATTTAAAAAAACCCAAACACTTAATGAGAACTATCAAGAAATAAGAATAATATCCCCAGAGGGGCTGCATATAAAATTTGGGGTGACCCCTTAGGCAAATAACTAAATGGGGATTTTAATAGCACTGGCTATTTAAATGAACTCATTTTATATATGTCTACCTCATAAAATGAAAAGAACTATATAATAATAATATCTAAGTCTTACGAAGTACTACTTGTTTGTTGACTTTTAAGACATAAATAGATCCTCACAAGAACATCATGAAATAGATACTATTTTTATTCCCATTTTACAAATGAGGAAGCTGTGGCTTCAAGAGATTGCCCAAGGTTGCATATCTAGGGTGGGAGGGTTGTGGCATTTATCAAACATAGGTATGTCTGTCTTCAAAACCCATAACTCTTACTTATTACATTAAAAATTTCTATATTTAAAACTCACTATATATTAAAACAAGTCAAGTTACTTGTCATTAATAAGGCAGCACCAACCTCTTTCCTATTTGGGTATGAACAATTCCAGCATTTTATAACATTTCTTGATGAATTTCAATTAGCTTAATATGTTAGATTTATAGATTAACTTTGACAGTTAAACAGTTAACAGGTTTACTTGGTAATTTTTCCTTTAAAGTTATACAAGAAAATGTAGAGTCTATGTAAACTCTATGAATAAGTGTGTTCAATATCCTAGTCATTCAAGAAACATTTGCATTACACACACACACACACACACACACACACAAGCAGGACATTTAAGTCCAGGAGCTCACATCCTATCTGCAGATCCATTTGCACAAGAAATGTTAACACAAAGATCTCAGTATCAGATGACAGGTGTTATTTTTCAATGCTTAGAAGACAGTCAAAGCACCTTGACTTGAGGAGCTCTATGACAGATTTTGGAAATGGTGGGACATAAACTATGTCTTAATAAGTTCTTTGCAATCCAGATCAATAGAAAAAAGAAAGAATTAAAAGTGCTAGACAATCAAACCTCAAGGGCAGAATTGCTTGAGGATCTTGAGTATGGGGGGGTGAGCAGACCAACAGAGGAATAATGGAAGATAAGCATGGAAACACCCAGAGCATCCAGATTATGGACAGCCTTAAGTGCCAGACTAAGGAGTTTAAAGTTGTTACATAACTGAACTTCATCAAAGTTACTTTTCAAAATTTATTTGGTGAGATACTATAGGATGTTTTAAGAAGAGAGGCAATGGAAAGAAATTGGATATAGGATGACATACCCCAGTTCAAAGGTACCATAACTTACCCGGACACATGGCTCACTTGAGAAGAAATCGGGTACATTACAGGGAAATAAGAGTCAAATGAGCATAACAATAAAAGAATCTTAGAAATTAACTGTAAACTGGAAACAAATTTACTAGTTCACGTGCATGTGTTACTTCACTTAATGTGAATCAGGATGGATTTTAGTCCTATTACTGGAGTTTTTACAAGCAGAATAAAATTCAAATAGAGAGAAAGCCACAGAGGGAGTGGCCAGAAACTGAAAGTCAACAGAATCTGGTAAAGAAGGGAAATACTACGAGTAGCCACCATGTACACTGCCAGGTGTTGGTATAGCCAAGGACCAAGGACCACTGGCAGCCAGTCTTTGGGAAGAAAGCATCAACTAGATGATGCCCTGATTTGAGCTTCTCCTAGTCTCCAAACAGTAAGCCAATAAATCTCCATTGTTTAATCCAACCCACTGAATGTTGTTTGCTTTAGCGAGGATGAAACTAAAGCAGACCCCTTAATTACCAAAAAACGAACAAACAAAAATCAGGAAAAATCACAGAGCTAAGTATTCTGGATGATTTCATTGCATTTTTTTTCTTTTACTCCAAAACTCAAAAAACATAGGAAACAATCTTTGGCCTTAAAGTTTCTTAAATACAAATAAATGATCCATTAGAGTTGTATTTTTTTTATTTGTAAAACTTGTAAGTTTATTACAGGAGAATTGTTACCTTTTTCCCTCGAATAAAAGCAGCTTGAACGACAATGAGTATAAATGGAAGGAGAGAGTGATCTATGTCCTTTGAGACTTCTTTCTATATAACAACGACATTTTTTGTTCAGAAACTTCCATTCCATTTGGGGTGATGGAAAAGTTTTGGTAACAGATGGTGGTGATGTGGCACATTGTGAGTATAAGTAACAATACTGAATTATATATTTCAATATGGCTAAAAGGGGACATACATGTTACTAGAATAAAAATTAAAAACAAAACATAAGACGGAACACAGTGATTCCTAATGTAAACCATGGACTATAGTTAACAGTACAATTATAATAATCTTTTATCAATTATAACATACGACATGAATGTAAGGTGTTAATAATGGGGTGGAGTGGTTAAGTGTATATGGTGTATTTTCTACATAATTTTTCTTTAAACCTACAACTTCTTTAATAAAAAAATGTGGAAAGAGAAAAAAAATAGAAGCTCCCATTCTTAAAAGGAAAGAGCTATTTTGTTTTCTCTGAGTTTATTTTTCTAGATTATTTTCTTTCTAGAAATAAATAATATATTATTTCTAGGTTATTATAGCCCCTTATTTCTTCTAAAATTGTTTCGTAATTTCCCCTCAGATTTTTCCTATTTTATTTTCATATACATGTTATATTATTTGGCCAATAATATTTTGTTAAGTAGGCCACTAACAAATCATAGTGGGTAGAAGCTCTTTTACTAAACTTTTTGCTACCCTCCTTAGAAATAAATGTAATGTTCATCTTCAGTTATACAATTCTTGACTTATTCTAAGTAATTTAAAATGTAAGTACAATATTTTAGCAGTGATTTTTTTAGTTCCTCCATTGTACCAAATCTTCTTTCAATTTAGAAATTACACCCATTGCCTCTGTCTCCCATTCAGGAAGCCTGGCAGAATTTCCATCAACCATAAGGCATTTTACTCACTGCCATGCACAGATAACCCTCATGACTATTCTTAACAGATTTTTATTGGAATTTTTTTTTCTTGAGTTTTCCTTTAACACTTTCTCCCTCCTTCCCACTTTCCCTCCTATTTTCTTTCTAAAATCTGCCTGTCTTACAGCAGTATTATCAATAGATTGTGAGTTTTGAGTGGATATATTTAACAACAGTTTAGCTACTTTAAAAAGATATTAAACTTCCAGATGCCTGCCCATGCAAAAAAAATATATATATTAAACCAATTTGCTTAACAAATTGGCAATGTTACTCAATCTTCTACTTTTTCAGGTTTACCTGCTTTAAATCACATTTCACATTACTTCATTAATTTATAAAGATAAGGGAGAGGTGTCTGAATTGGGTGGCAGGCCAGTTTGAATATATTGTGTCCCCCAGAAAAGCTAAGTTTTTAAATTTTCATTAAATATTGCTGGGTGGAATCTTCATTGTTTCTATGGAGCTGTGACCCATCCAATTCTGGATGCTTAACTTTTGATTGCATGGGTTCCATGGTGATGTGTCTCCACCCATTCAATGTGGGGTTGCTTACTGGAGCCCTTTAAGAAGGAATAATTTTGAAAAAAGCTTCAGAAACAACAAACCCCTCAGCCAGAGACCTTTGGAGATAAAAAAGGAAAATACCGCCCCCCCCCGCCCCCCCACACACACTGGGGAGCTGCATGAAACAAGAAGCCAGGAGAGAAAACTAGTCAACATTCCCATGTGCCTTCCTAGCTGAGAAAGACAGAATGTCATTGGCCCTTTCTTTGGAGTTAAGGTAACCTCTTGCTGGTGTCTTAATTTGGACATTTCAAGGCCTTAAAACTGTAAACTTGCAACTTAATAAGTTCCCTTCTTAAAAGCCTTTCCATTTCTGGTATATTGCATTCCAGCAGCTTTAACAAACTAAAACAGATAAGGTGTATAAAGGACAAGAGAGGTCTTCTCATACAACCAGGCCATGTTCTTTAGGAAACCCATTATGACTTGCTTCAGTGGTTAATTACAGATATTTAAAAGATATTCTATAACGCAAAGAGAACAGGTTTAATCTGTGAAGCAATAAAATGAGAGTTCTAGTAGATCTGCAAATGTAGGGGTGAGAGAGGGCAGCAGCCAACAACAAAAATAACAGGAGTACTCAATTCATAACACAGGGGATGACATTCTTTTTTAAACAGCTTTTCTCAAGCTCGCTTGGCTTATCTATCTTCTTGTCCTACAGGCCCCCAAAATTCAACAGGTGTTAAAGAGAGAATTCATCCACTTCCTTTTAACACCAGCATTTTGTCTCTTGTTCTTTATATAAACTATGGGTAAAACCATATTTTTGGCTCAGTAGTCCATAGAGAAGTCAGTGCAGGACTGCAATTTCTTTTTTTTCTTTTTTACATGGGCAGGCACCAGGAATTGGACCCGGGTCCTCTGGCATGGCAGGCAAGCAGTCTTACCTGCTGAGCCACCGTGGCCCACCCACCATTTGTTTTTAACGGAGCATATTAAAACTGATATGATTTTTCAGGGAACTAAATTTATTCTTTATCTTTTGAAATTCGAAAACTACATCTTTCTTTTTCATTAAATGAATTGGTAGTTATAATTTAGAATACACTGTTTTTGTTGTGTTTGGTTATTATTTGACAAAATAATATGTAGAAAAGTAGCTATTTTTCCCCTAATTTTTATTTGGAATATTCAATGAGAACCTCAATCTGTTCACCAAAGTTCTCATATGCTCTTCTTATTCATTTACTTGCTTCAGTGCCTTGAGTTCACTGTACATAAGAATTATCTGGGACCTTATTAAAAATGTAGATCCTTGTCTCCACCTTTCTCCTCCCAAGAGATTCTAGTGACAGCACCTAATCTATAATTTACTTCGCAATAATTTCCTTTCTAGGGGGCTGAGTTCCTTAAAAACAAGGAATGTGATCGATTCATTCAGTGAGTTTTATCCACCTCCCCCAGAAATTGTGGAACCTGACTATGCTGTTTCTTCAGTGAATGGGGATTTTGAGTTTAATAGGTTTTGAGTACTGGTCTGAAATAGCCTAACTGTAACCTTATTTCTATAGTGTTCCAAACACTTTTACAAAATAATCTTAGGCTCTTCACGAATTGGACGTTTCCTTTATACTTTTGAGAGGTACCTGTTCCCACTTGAAGACCTCATAGCAGGTGCTGGACTCAGATCTGTTGAACGCTTTATTAAGCATAGGAATGTTAAAACCACTAGGTTTTAAATGAGGTAATTACAGTTTTCCAAAGTGTCCCATAATTTAGACTTTTATTATTTCTAGTTATTTCGAGATTGCCTTGCAAAGAGCAAGGTAACCACTGGTGGTTACGCCAGAAGACTGGGCGAGGCCGGCTGGTTCCTGCAGTGCCCAGGCCTGCACGGAAGCGCCTTGGCAGAACCCGGCTCTGAAGATACACGCTTTTCCTGGAGCGGCTGGAGGGCTGAGCAGCAAAGCACTCCCCGGGGGCACTGCGCGTGAGCCAGGCCGGCAATCGCAGGCCCGGAGGGCAGCTCCACCACAGGAGACGAGACACGCGTCAGCCTGGGCAAATTCCCGGCCTCCTCTGGCCCCAGGCCAGCAGCCACCGCCCGCCACCTCCTCTACTCCTCCGCCATCGCCCCGGCCGCCCTGCCGGGCCCCACACTCGCCCGCGCCTGGGTTCGCGGCCCTCTGCCCACGGCGCTGGCGGCGCGGTCCGGTCGGGACCCATGTGGCGCATGCGTGGTGCTGCCACCAGGCGCGGGAGCTGTGGAGGTGGGGACGGTGGCGGGGACAGCCGCGGGCAGGGCCGCACCGGCCGAGCTCGCAGGAGCGGCGGCGGGGGCTGGCGAGGCCGTGCGGGCGGCGCCCGACAGCAGCTGGAGGAGCGGTTCGCAGATCTGGCAGCAAGCCACCTGGAGGCCATCCGCGCGCGGGACGAGCGGGACCGGCAGAACGCGCGGCTCCGTGAAGAGAATGCCCGGCTGCGGCTCGAGAACCGGCGGCTGAAGCGTGAGAACCGTAGCCTCTTCCGCCAGGCTCTGCAGTTTCCGGGCGAGGGTAGCGCCGTGGCGCCCGCGCAGGAGGCCGAAGCGACCCCGGGCCTCGAGGCGGCGGGCACTAACCGGAGGGCGAGAGGCGGAAGTCCCGAGGACGAGCCTGGCAGCCCCAGGGCCCTGAGAGCCCGGCTTGAGAAGCTGGAGGACATGTACCGCCGGGCCTTGTTGCAGCTGCACCTGGAGCAGCGGGGGCCGGACCCGCGTGGGGACAAAGAGGGGCCATCACTGCGGGAGCCTGAAGCAGGCCTTCGAGCCCCGGACCTGGAGCCCCCGGAGCCCTGGCTGTAGCCAGAGGCCGCAGCCAGAGAAAGGCGGGGCTTCTTGCTGGTACCGCCTCCCCGCGTCCCGACGCACCCCGCCGGCGCACGTCCTGGGCAGCTCTGCGCGCACGGAAACTTTGGATGGCTCAACTCTCCCCCTTCTTCCCGGGACACCCGACACCTGAGAGGCGCTAAGCTTTGGGCTGGGCTTAGGTTGAGAATTCTGGAAGGGCCCCTTGGAGTCCCGACAGATGCAGAGCACCTGCCTCTTGCCCCTCCAGATTTCAGAGGACAAAGGCCTGAGGGGCAGATTTTTAAAAACAGCAAAAACTGGGTGCCATTCTGCACCTCCTGATGCCTGAATTCTTGGGTGTTTTGAGAACCTGTTACGTTGTTTTCTATGTTTTGTTGTTTTGAGGAATGTCATGTATTTTGAGTTTTTGAGTTTGTTCATTCTTCAGTCTTCTAAAACCTGCAGCCATTATCTGGCCAACATTTTAAGTATTTGTTTTTATAAATCGGTATTACTTGAGTTTCCTATTAAATACCACCTTTTATAAAGAAGGTAATATTCCTGACTTTAGAACCCAACTCGTTTCTGTTCTGGCTCCAGTCCTTATACATCTAATATATATTAATTTGTATACCTCTGAGACTTTCTGAAATATCTGCCAATAGCTGATCCCTGGATTTGATGAATAAATCCAGAACATTAAAAATAACCAGAAAGCTTCCCATGACTGTTATTTGACGTGTGTTGAATTTTTATGTTTCTTTAAGAGATATACGTGTGTATATATCTTATATTTTTTAATATCTGATTTTTGTTACCGTTTGTGTGTTACTGGTTTCTTTTCGCTTTATATGACAGATTATTTTAAATAATGGAAATATTAGGGACTCTAAACATTTTTCATTATTTTTATCCCATTTTAGGCAATTTTGAGAACTTAGTGCATAGCTAGTTTGCCTTATTTTGACTGATGTTTATGAACTTTTAAGAAATTATCTATTGTATGTCAAAAACCCCAAGATGATTTAACGATCTCAATTGTGATTACAGTGGTGGAAAACAAATATGTTTCTTTTTTTTTTAATTATTTTTGCCATCTCACTTTTTAAATTTTTTTTTTATTTTTATTTTTTTTTACATGGGCAGGCACCGGGAAGTGAACCAGGGTCCTCTGGCATGGCAGGCAATCATTCTTGCCTGCTGAGCCACCGTGGCGCAAATGTGTTTAATTTTAACTCCAAATGTTCTAAAGTCATCTTATTGCATTTTGTTAATGAAACTTTTGCCATCTAAATAATGGAAAGGGTACTGTTATGTCTGATAAAAATGATGGACGTAAGTTGTTTAAATGATGGTAACTTCAGGAAAGAAGAAATCAGGAGTAGAATTTTTGTTAGGGGAATTAAATGTACTATTTATGGCATATTCCGAAAGTTTCAAACATATACATTATGTTACAATACATGGTACCAGGGAAAACAGTTTTGTGATTTTTCTAGTCCTGGGATTTGAAGACGCATTTCGCTTAACGATAGTTGACACTTGTGAATATTAAAATCATTCCCTTTGACCAAAAAAATGTGGAAAAAAAAAACCTTGATGACAACAGTAGGCATATGAAAATTATTTCTATCCCCTTTCATTTTATAACAGTGAGAGAAATAAAATATTTTGGAGACAGTGCAATAATCTGTAAAGAATACCAAATTTGGAATTGAAGCATCCAAAAGTGCATTGGCCCCATTTCCACTTAACTGTAACTTAGGGTTTAAATTAGTTAATTTCTGTAAACATTAGTCTTCTCATTGGTAAAATACACACACCATGTACCTCAAAATGTCATAAGAATTAACTGAGATAATGTATGCAATATGCCTGCCTCAAAGTGTTCTATGAGAATTACTGTCCAAAGTATAAGTCTGATAAATATGTATTTAACTTATGAAATTTTCCTTGTTTTCTGTATTTTGCTGTTATATGACTTTACAAGTATTAACAAAGGTATAAATGTTCTGAATGAGTTGTGATTTTTTATTCCTTGTAAGCATATAGGAGAAGTAAAGTCTGACATAATACGGATACAGTGCAAAATGATGTTCAGAAATGTTTGCCAATTGTAGCTAAACTGAGAATATTCAAACAACCAAGCAAAATATTTAGTTTACATAGATCTTACATTTATTTACAGTGTAAGTATGAATGAATGCTAAGTATGTTAAATTTACTGGTGACACATCTTTGATAAAGTCATGAGGTATACACATAAAATATGAGGACAATTTTTTAGCAGAATTTCTAGAAGGTATTAAAAATTCTGAAATCATAATACTCCATAAGATAGTTTAAAGCTAATGCTTGTTTCAACTGTTTTAAAATTTCCCTACTGGTAACTGATAAAGCATCATGCTGTAACATAGAAAATGTTTTGTTATATCAGAGTGTAGCTATTTAAGAAATGGGTAAAATAGATTTTAGAAATGTTTGCTCTAGGATTTAATTTTATCTAAAATAGAATAAAACTACAGAGTACCAAACTTTGTCACAATAACATTTTAATAATTTCAGATTGGTTGTGCAACGAAAAGAAGGCAATTTATAATTGCAATTTATAGAAATTAGAAACAAAAATGTCTCCTCAGCAAACAAGTCATTGAGAAGGGTGGACTTTTTTTTAGTCAGTCATTACTTTTTTGAAGGTTCTTACAAAATATCTTCCTTATCTTTTTCTCTATGAAAAAAATTGAATATGAATCTAGTTAAAACGGTATAAAATGAGTACTTATCTAGATCATGAAACATAATAAACTTGAATATTATAAATATTTGAAGAATAGTTGAAAACATTTTTTTGCCTCGTTTGAATATTCTTAAATGTAAGTGTGCTAATTCATGAATATTTCCTTGATGAACCTAATACCAAATTATTTAACTTTATCACTATATGCTAAGTAACTATTAGCAGGATGATTTTGATACCAGTGCCAAAGACCATTTTTTATTTTGCTAAAAGATACAAATATTCATGAAATTTGTCACAAAATGTTGGAAAACCTTCGTGAATGGCAAGATTGATTTACATTTCTATTTGGTGATTTGTTGATGAATTATATCTTTTACTTTTTTGTTTCCATAAACTGTCTTTTCTAACATCTTATTTTTCTGATATAGATAGTATATGAATATATTTATGCCATAGGAATATTAACAAACATTCCAAACACTTAGATAACATCCAGATGTGAAATTACAGAGATTAATCATGCTCAAATTTCAGATTTTAAGGATTAAGCTTGGTACATCTCAACAATCAGAATAAAATAAACTACATTGTGCTTAATTGGTAAACAGATCTAATAAGCAGATTTTGCTTATTACAAATTTCATTCAAAATGTACTTAGCTGCCAGTATACTCATTGCACATTCCATGATAATTTATTAGTAAGGAAGTCTGTTTTTAAATCTAAACTGTGAGAAATCTGTCATGCTTCATAGAAAGTTAGAGGGAGAATAACCGAGTTTGCTGGTACTTGATCTCTCTCTCTGATAAGCAGTCTAAGCATGGAGTTCTTTGAGGAAGGAAGTTGAGCAACAATCAGTCTCATATTTGGTGTTTTATAACAGTGTTTTCTAATTTTTTCTATTTGCATTGAATTCTGGAAATGTCAGGTAGAAAAATATTCAAATGTGAGAAGAAAAATGATACTATTGAAATGACCAACGCATAGTGTCCTTTTCCATTGGTATATAAAAAAGTCATGTATTGTATATGTGAAAATATTCCCAAAAAGTCGTTTAATTGAAGCTAACTGGTAAGACAGTCTCATTTCTGATAATTGGACAAGTTCTAACTTTTCTTTGTATCATCATTGAATTCTTTCTTAGGGAAATAAAACCCATAATTTTCCCAGAGTAGGACTGATAAATTTTCCTTGGTTGTTCATTTTACAATATCTCCTCACTTTATCTCAGATTCCGTCACTTTAAACATATAACCTCTATGATATTTTAAATTTACAAGGCCTTTCAATAGCTATGATGACAACTCTGTTGCTATAATAAAGAAATCCAACAATTCAGTGGTTATAACAAACAAGATTTTGAATAGTCCTGATTCAGGTGCTTCAGAATGTCAAGTGGCTGTGCTCCATATGATCATTCAGGGTCTCAGATTCCTTTTATCATATTCCCCTGTCTTTTCCTAGGGCATGGTTCCATCTTCATGGTAGAAATGAGTTGCTTTTATATCTAGGTTTCAGGGTATGGGAAAGGGAAAGAGAACCTGGAAGAGACATGTCAGTGCTGAAAGGCCCAGACCTAAAATTGGCATAAATCCCTCTGCTCATATTCCATTGGTGCATGACCAATTTAACTTCAAAGGAAGCTGAGAACTTAGTCAAGCGATATGGTCTTTTGCCTAGGTACAATTCCATTATTATTGAAAAATAAGATTTTGGTGGACAGCCACCTTAATGGAGGCTAGTATCTCCTTGATTTTTAAAAAGAGTTTAGATGTTCTGACAGAGTATTTATGTAATCAACTAAGATACTTTGAAACAAATGTAATGTGATAGCTTTATACATTGAGAAAAATCTGACTTGTATTACTCCTATGCACTGCCCTTATGAGTGCAAAGAGTAAGATGCTGCTTAAAATAAACAAGGAAATATAGCTGCTAAATTTTATATTGGAAAACTTAAAAGATTGAACATGCCATAAAAAGTTTAGTTTTAAAAGTCTACGCTTGGTAAACATTACTCTATTCCATCTGTAAATATAAATGTATAACTTGAGGGAGAAATCGTTTCTGTTCATCTTGGCTATTCAAATTCTATCATTTTAGAGCTAAAAATGACCTTAGAGAATTTTAGCTGTGTCTTTTAGACTTTTTTTTTTACAACAACTTAGCTCTCACAGGAAACCTGTTTATGTTACACCGCAGTGTTACATATATTTAGAATAAACATTTACAGTATATCCTCACAATCTCAGGCACATAGTATTATTCTCTTTTGTTCATTAGGGAGGAAATTGAGGCACAGAGAGGCTAAACAGAGTCAAAAGGTCAAAATGCGAGTAGGTAAGGTAGGAGACAAACACAGGTGATTGACTCTTGAGTCCATACTATTAGACATTATACTACCTTTTAATCAAAATAAATTTCCACAGAATAGTGTTTATTTTTACCACCAACAATAGACCCTATTTTCCTTCAGTTTTCTTCTCTTCTATCTCATTGGAAGGTAGGGTGGCATTAATTGACCCACTAACTGATTTCATGACCCACTAATGAGATGCCAAGCAGGAATTGAAAAACTCTGATCTAGCTCTTATTTTCTCATTTCAGTGATTGAAAAATAGAATCAAGACCACAGAGCTAGTTAATGTTCAATCCGAACACAATGTCCATATCTCCTTCCTTAATTTACATTCTTTCTAGAATATAATGTTGTCATGAAAAAAAATAATAGCAATTTATTAAGAACAGTAAATAAAATTGATGGTGAATTGCTCAAGAATTAAAATATTAATAAAGCCTAATGGAAGCCATTAGTCCTTGAATTTAAACATTTGACTCATGAGTTGCTCAAAGATCAACTTACTGCTCTACCTTAAACATAATTTAAATTTTACTGAATATTATGTTATAAAGAAGGCTTTGAGCCCTATGCTTATCCTAGAATAAGTAAATGTCTAGGGATGCTTGAATTTCTCAGAGTATAATTAAATGACTTGTTTGTATCATGTGCTATTGTTTAGATTTCACCTCAGTCTAAGATTAATATTTGGACTTCAAAAGTTCCAGATTATTCATTAACTAATAGCAAAATACTATTATAATCCCATTATATGTATGATTTTTAAATGTCTTAAATTGTAATTTTCACGGGAGTTTCAAAGAGACAAAGAGTTACAGCTAAGCATGATACAGAAGAGCAGTTGGCCTGTTGGTCAAAAAATTATTGAACTGCATTAATTCTAATAGTTTTATTGTACTAAAAGATGGGCAAGTTTTACCTGCCAAACTCCAACCAGGACCATTCCTGCCAATTCTAAAAAACACCTAGGACGATATATAAGATTCCACAAGGGTCTCATGCACTAGAGTAGCTTTCCAGAAATCTTCAACCTCCAAATGAGCCCCTGGATCAGATAAGGTCTGAAACCTAGAGAGCCCAGCCTCTCCAGAACATCAGCTAGTTCCATCTCTCTATCCCATTTTAGTAACATGTTCTTCCAACATGAAAAAGAATGGCCACAGCCCAAATACCCCCAAAGAGAAGGATAGAAAGATCAAAGGTGATGGTGGAGTTATACAGAGAAGATAGGATTTAACAAATGAATATGATTGCTGAATCGTTAAATTGGTATTTCTTTTAGTCTCCAGTGTCTTAGAGCAGCTAGAAGTAAAAACCTAAAATTGTGGAATTGTAACCCATGTCAAACTCTGAAATATGTTCTACAACTAATTGTGGTGCTTTACTTTGAAAGTTATTGCTTTTTTGTATATGTGTTATTTTTCACAAAATAAAAAAAAGAAAGAAAATCGATTGTGGTGATAAAAATGTATTTAAGCCCTCTAGCCTCCTATATTCTGGAGCAGCTGGAAAGCAAAATCTGAGAGGATTATATGCTAGCCCATGACAAATTCTGGGATCTGTCCTGTAACTACTTGTTGAAGAGTGCTTTGAAAACTATTGCTTTTTTATTTATTTGCTTGTATCTATGTTATACTATACAATAAAAAAAGTTAAAAAAAAAAAAAGGTGACAGGTGTTAGGATAATGGGCACAATGGCTCCAGATGATGTAATTAGAGGTGATCTGATTATTGAGCATGTGCAGAATGTATGTAAGAAAATGGCAGCCTTAATAAGAAGATGGGTGTGATTTTTTAGTATTATAATGAGGTATAGGTGAATTATAGGTTAAATTTAAGCTGCTGTGCATGTCAGATGAGCCCATTTTGGTTATACCCAAATAACGTTGGGCTTGGAGTAGATTAGCTCTGGGCTGACCCAAGACTCTTCATTAATAAACATTAGCGGCTGTCTTTAGTGATCACAAGACTCTAAAGTTAAAAAAAAACAGATAAAATGGGTACAAGTGAAGGTTAGTTACAAGGCTTTTACCATCATAAGGGCACAAGATAAATGCTATATTTATTATCAGAGGCCAGGGCAGCTGGATTATAGTTCAGAGAGTTCAGGTATTTCCCTCTATCTACTCCAATATACCAGAAAGCAAAAAGAAGCATCTATATAATGATTCAGTAATCATAATCATCCCCTAAATCTAACTTCTTGGTTACATTTATACACCCATGGAAACACGGTTTTCTCTCCTGCCACTCCCACTCACCCCAAAATATCACGTGGGTATCATCCAAAATCAGTACCTTCCTAGGTACCTCATTCTTTTTATTGGTTTGGACTACTTTTTATTCTTAGTAGCACTGCTACAATAATTATCTCTGCAGGTACCTTATGTCATATTTATACATAAATATCTCTTTGTGATAAATTTATAGAAGTGAATTTTCAAGTCAAAATGTATGTGCATTTTTAACCATGAAAGATGATGCCAAATTATTCTCTAAATAGGTTGTACCAATTATGTTTTCACCAGAAGATTTTGAGAGTGCATGTTTTCCCACACCCTTCCCACATGATGTAGTACCAAATGGTGATCTTTGCCTATATTATCAATGAAAAGCTATTACCCTGTAAGTTTTAAATTATATTTTTCCCATTACAAATGAGATCAAGCTAGGACCACAATACGGTACAACTCTATGAGATGCCATTCACACAAATTACACTCAAGAACCATTAAAATGAACCATTTCTTTAATTTTAACCATTTGTAGTTCATGATCTCTGTCAGTTTTGGAGAGTTATATATTTTGCAAGTATTTTCCTAACTTATCTTCTGGCTTTATCTGCTGTTTTTGACTTGTAATTTTTAATGTAGTAAATTTTTTCATTGTTACTTTCATGACTTGTGGTTTTTATAGAATATATGTAACCTTTAGATCTCTGATTCCTTAAATTATTTGTGTCAGTTATATTGTAGGGATCCAAATTTATTTTGAATCCAAAAGACTATCTAAACCTATCAAGGTTTAATTTAACCTTATTTATCAGTTAACTAATCCTTTCTATACCAAAATGCACATTCTATTTCTGGACATTCAACTGTGTTCTATGAATTTTTATATCTTTATCTTTATTTGTGCAGCTAGCTGTACCACCTTGGTTAATGACTATAACTTTATAAAATACTTCAAAAATATAGTACTAATAATCCCCTTCATTACTCTTTTTTATCAGAATTTTACTAAATAATTTTGCACTTTATAGTTATTTTCTCTAAGATTCTTTACATGAATGTTAGACTTAAAATTAATTTATTATTAAATGTTCTTTTTTTTACTACTGTTGCAAATAGTATTTTCCCATTATAGCTTTTGACTAGTTGCTTGAATAAAAGAGGAAAACACTTTGAGTTGTGTATTCAGCCAAATTGTTTGATTCTCTTCTAGGTTAGACTAATTTATTAGTTAATTTTGTTTAACGTTTTCAGGTTACATATAATACTATTTGTATATAATGAAACTTTCTCTTTTCCAAGTTTTAGATCATTTTTTGTTGTTAAGCATGTTGTTACTGTCAATTGTATTAGCTAGCACTTCCAGGCAAAAGACTGGATAGGAGTGGTGAATATAAATAATTTGTCTCTGATTTTAACAGGAATGCTTCTGGTTTTCTCTATTAACTGTGATGTGATATGTCAGTAGTTTCCTAATATTGCAGTCTTTGTCATGGAATGGTTATGCCTTTGTCATGGTTAGGTTCATGTGTCAACTTGGCCAAGTGGTGGTACCTCTTTGTCTGCCTGGGCAAGTGCTGGCCTGTCTGTTGTGATGAGGACATTTCATAGAATTAAATCATGATCATATCAGCTACATCCACAGCTGATTATATTTGTAATAAGCCAAAGGGGAGTGTCTTCTGCAATGAGTAATGCTTAATCTGATCACTGGAAGCCTTTTCAGGAGGATTCAGAAGAGACAGGCTCTTCCTGTCTCAGTTGGTGAGCCTCTCCTGTGAAGTTCATCCTCCATCAGAATCGTTGGCTTCACGGCCTGCCCTATGGATTTTGGACTCTGTGATCCCACGGTTATGTGAGACACTTTTATAAATTTTATATTTGTGAGTGTTCTCTGTTAATTCTGTTTCTCTAGAGAACCCTAACTAATATGTCTTGGTACCAGGAATGGTTCTTAAGAAACAGAATCTTAAAAATGGGTTTTTATGAATGCTTTTCTACTCTGACTGGACTCAAAGACACTAAGGACTCTGATTCCCATAATCAGAATGACACTCCCAATCCATGGAGTGAGTTGGCAAAAGAGATAGTCAAAACATCACCATTCGATTCTCCTAATGTTTACTTGTACGAAGCCAGGCTCTGGGGGATAATGTTTTTGACACCTTTACAGAGTTTGGTAGAAATAAGAGGTATAGAGATGTTGGTTGGTTGTTGCTAGATACACTGGCTACATTAAGGAGTGAAAGGGATGGGCTTAAGGCTTCAAACGAGAAACTTAATTGCCATATGACAGATGCAGATGTTTCTATGAGTATCCTGAAGGAAAATCTTATTTCCTACAGCTGTAGACTTGAGATCTCTGAAAATCAGACTCAGAATCTCATTGTTAGAGTAGCAACTTTACAACATAAACTGAAATCTCAGTCTTCCATGGTGTCTGCCATTAAAGTGAAGGCATTGATTGGAAAGGAGTGGGACCCTGAAAAATGTGATGGTGACATATGGATTGATAATGATGTTGGGGGCGAGGTTGAAACCCTAGGTCATGCTGAGTCTTCTCTGGATAACCCTGTAATAACTTGCCCTGAGGACATAACCACCCCACCTCCAGTCTGCCTTGAAGAGTTGGCCACGCAACCTCTTCCTGAAGGGATTAGCCTTAGAGTGATTAATCTTGTTTCACCAGATGAAACTGCAAATGAAGGTCCTGAAGCAAATGGCTTAGAAGATATTTCTAATTCTTTTCATGACCCACCCCCACCATCCCTCATTTCTTCCAGACCTATAATGAGACTAAAGTCCTAACAGGCCCCTAAAGGTGAGGTACAAAGTATCACACATGAGGAGGTACGTTATACTCCAAAAGAACTGTGTGAGTTTTCCAATTTATATAGACAGAAATCAGGGGAATATGTGTGGCAATGGATTTTAAGAGTGTGGGATAATGGTGGGAGGAATATAAGGCTGGATCAGACTGAATTTATTGATATGAGACAACTAAGCAGAGATTCTGCATTCAATAGTATAGCTCAAGGGATTAGAAAAGGTGTTGACAGTTTGTTTGGATGATTGGTTGAAACATGGATCAAAAGGTGGCCAACATTACCTAAGGTTGAAATGCCAGAACTGCCCTGGTATAAGGTAGATGAGGGGATCCAGAGGCTTAGAGAGATTGGAATGATAGAGTAGATTTATCATGCAAAGCCTGCTCTTACACCCCAGGAATGTCCGGAGGATGCATCTTTTATCAGAACAGTGAGAAATAAATTTGTGAGACTAGCACCATCATCCCTGAAGAGCTCTGTGGTTGCACTTCTCTGTAGGTCAGATATTACTGTAGGAACTGCTATCACTGAGCTGGAATCCTTAAACACAATGGGGATGATGGGATCCCGAGTTGGCAGAAGCCAGGTGGCAGCACTTAATCACCAAAGACAGGGTAGATGTGGCTATTATAATAGACAGCAAACTGAAAGCAGGAGTCAAAATTATATGACACGCAGAGATTTGTGGCATTGGCTAGTAAATCATGGGGTACCTATAAATACAATAGAAGGGCAGTCTACTAAATTCTTGTTTGAGCTGTATAAACAAAAGAGTTCTAAGTCAAGGGAACAGAAGTCTAACCTGAATTAAAAAAACACAGAGTCATGGCCCCTTAACCAATTCCCAGTCTTGAAACAGTTTATAGACCCAGAGCCCTTTGAGTGAAGGGGAGGCCAGTTCCCTTTGGGGGAGAACCCTGTTACAACTGCACAAATTTATACTGTTAATCTTCCTCCAAACCTTCCCTAAGGAGACCGACAACCTTTACCAGGGTAACTGTGCATTGGGGAAAAGGAAATGATCAGATATTTCAGGGATTATTAGACACTGGTTCAGAAGTGACATTAATTCCAGGGTACCCAAAACATCACTCTGGTCCACCAGTCAGAGTGGGGGACATATGGAGGTCAGGTGATCAATGTAGCTTTAGCTCAGGTCTGTCTCACAGAGGGTCCAGTGGGCCCCCGGACTCATTGTGTAGTTATTTCCCGAGTTCCAGAATGTATAATTGGTATAGACATACTGAGCAACTGACAGAATCCCACATTGGCTCTCTAATTCATGCAGTGAGGGCTATTATGGTGGAAAAGACCAAGTGGAAGCCACTAGAACTGCCCCTACTGAGCAAAATAGTAAATCAGAAGCAATACTGGATTACTGGAGGGATTGCAGAGATTATTGCCACTCTTAAGGACTTGAAGGATGCAGGGGTGGTGATTCCTACCACATCCCCATTCAACTCTCCTATTTGACCTGTGCAGAAAACAGATGGGTCTTGGAGGATGACAGTGGATTATGGTAAGCTCAACTCCAATTGCAGCTGCTGTTACAGAGGTGGTATCATTGCTTGAGCAAATCAATACATCCCCTGGTACAGCTATTAATCTGGCAAATGCTTTTTTCTCAATAGCTATAAGTAAGGACCATCAGAAACAGTTTGCTTTCAGCTGGCAAGGTCAGCAATATACTTTCACTGCCCTACCTCAGGGGTATATCAACTCCCCAGCCCTATGTCATTATCTTGCCCTCAGGGAACTTGATCGTTTCTTCTGCAATGAGTAATGCTTAATCTGATCACTGGAAGCCTTTTCAGGAGGATTCAGAAGAGACAGTCTCTTCCTGTCTCAGCTGGTGAGCCTCTCCTGTGCAGTTCATCCAGACCCTCCATTGGAATCGTCGGCTTCACAGCCTGCCCTGTGGATTTTGGACTCTGTGTTCCCATGGTTATGTGAAACACATTTGTAAATTTTATATTTGTGCGTGTTCCCTGTTGATTCTTTTTCGCTAAAGACCCTAACTAATACAGCCTTTTTAATAGCAATAATTTGTCTTGCTACAATTTAGACGATTAAAAATAATTATCCTGCATGAAACTAGCATGTCTAAGAAAAAAAAGAGCACATACAAAAAGAATAAAGTTGGAGAACTAACACTAAAAAGAAAAAAAAGTAAAAGATTTGAATATTCCAAAGAATATATTCAAATGGCCAATCAGCACATGAAAAGATGCTCATCATCATTAACCATTAGCAAAATAAAAGCAAAACTACAAAGAGATACCATTACACACCCACTAAAATGGCTACAATTTGAAAATGGAAAATTACAATTGCTGGAGAGTAAGTGGAGAGATAGGAGCACTGTTTCATTGTTGGTAGAATAGTGAAGCTGCTGTGGAAAAGCAGTTTGGTGGTTTCTCTGTAAGTTAAGTGTACTTCAGAATTACCATATGATCTAGCAATCCCACTTCAGTATATATACCAAAACAATTGAAAGCAGGTGTTCAAACAGATATTTGCATACTGATGTTCATGGTGACATTATTCACAATTGCAGAAATATGAAGTCAGTCCAAATCTCCATGAACAGAAGAATGGATGGACAAAGATTAATCTATACATACAATGGAATATTAGTCAGCCATAAACAGGAATGAAGTTCTGATACATGTAACATCATGGATGAATCCTGAAGACATAATGTTGAGTGAAATAAGTCAGACATGGAAGAACAAATACTGTATGATCTTACTGACATGCAATAATTAGAATAAGCAAATTCATAAACTCAGAAACTAAAATACCAGTTACTAGGGGTTAAGATGGGAGTAGGAAAATGGAAGTTAATGGTTACTTGGTACAGAGTTTCTGTTTGGTGTTGAAAAAGTTTTGGTAATGACTGTGGTGGTAGTGGCACAGCATTGTGAATGTTGTTGTTTCCACTGAATTGTATATTATAATGTGGTTAAAGGAAAGCATTTGAGGTTGTATGCATGTTACTGGAATAAAATTAATCAACAACAACAAAAACAGAGGAATGTACACAAGTGAACCCTAATGTAAACTATGGACACATAGTTAATAGTATACTTATACTATTGTAACAAAATACTATACCAATGCAAAGTGTTAATAATAGGGGAAAAAATTATCTTTTACTCTTTCTTATGTTGCCAAACAGTGGAGTTACATGTTCCTTTTAATTTTAGTAAATTTCCCAAATGGGGCTCTGAGGAATTGGTGGATGGTTAAATAGCTCTTTGAAAATTTTGCCTCCTTATTTGATGGCAATATTTCTCTTTAGATTGCCTATCTGTTCTAGGATCCATTTTGGATATCAATAATTTCCTGGAAAGTTTTCCAATTTGCATAAAACTGAACAGAATAGCTTTGTATATCATTTAAATTGTCTCTATGTTGGTGGTTTCTTACACATTATCATTTTTTATTCTGTGAAATTTTGGGAGGGGAGGGGTTACTTAGTAGGTTAATTAATACCTTCTCTATTTTATTCTTCTAAAAATAACCCACTTTTGGAATAAAACTATTTCTACCATTTTTTCTTTCTAATTTATCAATTAATACTTATCTATAAATAAGGAAATAATACTCCTTATTTCTTTACATTATGCCTTCAAGCTCACTTTGTTGTTCATTTTCAAACTTCTTGAATTAGACAGTTAATTCATTTTTTCTTCATTTTTGTTAAGACAAAATATAAGATTGTGAATATTTGAGCACTATTTTGACCTTTTCCAATGTTTTGATTTGTAGTATTTTAATTATCTTTCTATTCTAGATCTACAAATTTGATTTTATATTCTCTGGGATCCAAAAGTTCTTTGAAAGACAATATTGTTAATATATATTTTTAATTTCCAGTTCATAGGTTTGGTAGAAACTGTGGATTAGCTACAGTAAAGTCATTTGCAATCTTGTCTTCTTTTGCCATTCTTTATCATATTGGCTGGAACGCTAACATACTCAGAGACCCAGCCTGTTCTTCAGCTATGGGTGACTATATAACAGTTCCAGACAATGATATATAAAGGAAAACCATCTGGGAAGGATTTTCATTTCCAAATAAATTTCAGGCATGGAAGAAAAAAACTTTTGATTCTTGTTTTTCTCCTTACTTGGTACTTGGACTTGGTGCTAGAGCTGCAACAGACATTTTATGACCATAAAGATGAATCCCATGCTATGTATGTCAAAGCAAAAAGATTGAGTCTGGGCCATGAATGACATTCTTGAGCAATTGTGCAAGTCCTTTACTTTTTAATATAAGAGGTACGTACCCCCTGATTGTTTTGGATTGAATCATGCTGTTCATAAAAGCCTATTTAAGTCCTAATCCCCAGTCCTGTGGATGGAAACTCATTGTAAATAGGTTCTCTGAATATCCTATTAGTTAAGATGAGGCCAAACTGAGTAAGAGTGGGTCTTAATGCAATAAGACCAGAGTCTGTATAAGCAGAGGAAATTTTGGCACAGTAGTAGGAGACAACAGACAGATCGCCTTATGACAAAGGCAGAGATGGAGTTGTGGATTGCCAGCAGACCACCCGAACAATACAGTCTTTGGAGAAAGCATGATCCTGCTGATACATTGAGTGTAGACTTCTAGCTTTCAAAACTAGTTCAAAAGGTACAGTCAATTCTTGTTGTTTAAGCCAACCAGCCTTGGTAGTTATAGCAGTCTTGGCAAATCAAGACACGGTTTAAACCACATTACTAGATTTTATTTTATTTTTAAAAATTTTTTGGTGCTGATAAGACAAGTTTTTATAAGAGATTCTCTTTTTCGGTTATTTTTTTCTATGCTATTTCTAATTTTGAAATATATTGAATTCTTCAATGGGACTTGATCAATATTAGTAAATAATATTTAGATACTTGAAAATAAAAAAAATTATCTGTTTTCCCAGAATAGAGTTCAGATATATAATTTGATAAGCTAATTATTTCCCCTTTATTTATTATTGTTCTTATGGTGGGCTTATATTCAAATGACGCAAACATACTGAAGAGATATATAGGTTCCTTGGCTGGGAGAGAGGTTTTCACTATATCATGTTGGATACATTGTCACTGGCAGCTATCAAGTGATCATAAGAATGGCAATACATAGGAAAGGATGGAAGAAAACTTTCTTCTTTTTTTCTTTTTTTAAAGCAGCTACAAGTTTACAGAAAGATCATGAAGGAAGTACAGAGTTCCATTACTCTTCTCTCATACCCACAGTCTTCCCTATTAGTAACATTTTACATTATTGTGATACCTTTGTTACAATAGATGTAAGAATATTATTATGCTATAACGTTAGCCAATAGTTTACATTAAAGTTTGCACTTTGTGTTGTACAGTTCTTTGTTTTTTTCCTGGTAACTTTTATACAACCTGAAGTCTTCCGTTTTATCTGCTTTCAAGCATGCATTATGCTTCTTGATAGCATCATGGAAGCTCTGGTATTGTCATTGCCTGGCATTAGTCAGTTTAAACCAGTTTGAGTTAAGGAATTTGTTAATGGAAGACAAAATGCAAAACTAAACAACAGTGAGAATAAACACTATAATGACACAACATCTTAATTTCCCATCTGCTAAAACAAATACTACACACTGGATTGGCTTAAGCAAAAGGAATTTCTTGGCTCACAGTTTTAAGAATAGGAGGAGTTCCAAATTGAGTTATCAGTAAGGCAATGCTTTCCTCTCAAAAACTGGTGTTCTGGGGCTGGCTGCCTGGGAACTTTGGTCATTGGCATTTCTGTTGCATGGCAATGTATAAAGTGATGCCTTCTTTCTTCCCCAGGTTCTGTTGACTTCCAGCTTCTTCCTGAGGCTTTCTCAATGTCTACATTTTTTTCTGCTTCTAAAAGACTCTATTATCTTGATTGAAGCTGCACCACATTCTGGAAGTAACTCTTAGGCATAACTGTAGGTAGGCTTGTCTTCTTCATTACAGAAATAAATTTCGTGAGAGCAAGCCCCAAGGTCAAGGGCTTGGCTTATTGACTTGGGAGCCCCTAATGTTTGAGAGAGTATCAGGGGTTTCCCCAGCAGTAAAGTTTAATATTTCCATATTTTTTCTCCATTCTCTCAAGGGACTTTGCCAATTCTTTTTAATCACCTGCCCAGCTCACGCTATAATATCTGTATATCCAGGTATTACACTAAGGTATACAGGATTAAAAGCCCTTGTTACTTGAAATGACATCTCACAGTAGTATTCTGTCAGCCATTCAAAGTACACAGAGTATACTTCCATTGATTTAGGTCTTTAATTTCTTTTAGCAATGTTTTGTAGTTTCCTGTGTACAAGTCCTTACATCCTTGATTAGATTTATTCCTAGATATTTGATCAGTTTAGTTGCTATAGTGAATGAATTTTTTTTTCTTAGTTTTGTCTTCCTAATGTTCATTGTTTATTTATAGACACACTACTGATTTTTGGGTGTTGATCTTCTATGCTGCCACTTTTTAAAATCCATTCATTAGCTCTAGGTCCTTTGTTATGTATTTTTCAGGATTTCCTGTACATAAGATCACATTATCCGCTGATAGGGAACTTTTTCCTTTCCAACTTGATGCCTTTTATTTCTTTGTCTTGCCAAGTTGCCCTGGAAAGAACCTCCAGTACAATGTTGAATAACAGTGATGACAGTGGGCATCCATTTCTTGTTTCTCATCGTTGAAGGATATCTTTCAGTCTTACACCATTAAGTTGGATGTTAATTATAAGCTCTCCATATGTGCCATTTATTATTTTGAGGAAATTTCCTTCTACTCCAAGTTGTCTAATTGTTTATACAAAATGCCTTTAAATCAACTGAGGTGAACATGTGTCACTTTTTTCCTCCATTGTAGTAATGTGGTATACACCATTAATTAATTTTCTTGAGTTGAGCCCTATATCAGGGATAAATCCCACTTGATCATGGTGTATATATATTTTTTAATTTTTATTAATGAGCCTATCAACATATACTATGAGCATTCTTTTTTTTTCCATCACATGGTTGTATATTCATCATGATCATTTCTTTTAGAACATTTGCATCAATTCAGAAAAAGAAATAAAAAGAAAACAGAAAAAAAATTCATATATACCATATCTCTTGGTTTGCTAGTATTTTGTTGAGGATTTTTGACTCTATATTCATAAGAAATATTGGTCTATAGTTTTCTTTTTTTCTGGTATCTTTATCTGGTAGGAAGGTGATGTTGCCTTACAGAATAAATGAAGGAATGTACCCTCATCTTCAAGTTTTTGGAAGAGTTTGAGCAGAACTAGATTTAAGTCTTCTTGGAATGTATGAAAGAATTCTCCTGTGAAATCATCTGGTCCTGGGATTTTCTTTGTTGGGAGGTATTTGATCACTGATACAATCTCTTTAGTAGTAATTGGTTTTGTTGTGTTTTTAAGAATTCATCCATTTCATCTAATCTTTTTAAATTATTGGTGTACAGTTGTTCATAATATCCTCTTATAGTCATTATTTCAGTGGAGTTGATAGTAATCACCCCCTTTTCATTTCTGATTTTCATTATTTGTATCCTCTTTCTTTTTTTCTATTTCAAACTAGCTAAAGGTTTGTCAATTTCATTGATCTTTCCAAATAACCAACTTTTGGTTTTGCCTATTCTCTCTATTGGTTTATTTTTTCATTTTATTTCATTACTTCCACTCCAATCTTTGCTATTTCCTTCCTTCTTGTTGTTTTAGGTTTTAGTTTGTTCTTCTTCTTTTTTTTTTTTTTTTACCTCTTCCAGTTTTGGGGTTAGTTCTTTCTTCTTTTTTATGTAAGTATTTAGATCAATAAATTTCTCTCTCAGAACTGCCATCACTGCATCCCATAAGTTTTGGTATATTGTATTTTATTTTTATTCACCTCAAGACATTTCCTTACCTCACTTGAGAATACCTCTTCAACCCAAAGGTTGTGTAAGTTTTTTAACTTCCACATATTGTGAATTTTCCATTATCTCTGTTATTGATTTCTACCTTCATTTAATTGTGGTTGGAGAATCTACATTGTATCATTTCAGTATTTTTGAATTTATTGAGAATCTTTGTATGACCTAATGTGTAGTCTACCCTGGAGAATGATCCATCTGCCATTGAGAAGTAAGTGCATTCTGTTTTTGTTTGGTGAAGTGTTCTATATATGTCTATTAGGTCTAGCTGGTTTAGATAATTAATGAAGTCTTATATTTCCTTATTGATTTTCTGACTAGCTGTTCTATCGATAATTGAAAGTGGTATATTAAAGTCTTTTATTATTAATGTAGAACTTTCAGTTTCTCCCTTTGAAGCTGTCAGTGTTTGCTTCGTATACTTTTCGGCTCTGCTATTTGGTCATTAATGTTTATAATTGTTACATCTTCTTATTAAATTTTACTGTCTACCAGTATATAATGACCATTTTTCTCCCTCATAACCATTTTTTACTTAAAGTCTATTTTATCTGATATTAGTATAGAATCCTAGCTCTCTTTTTATTACTACTTGCATGGTATATATTTTTTCCTTCCATTCATGCTCAACTTACTTGTGTCTTTGAATTTAAGGTGAGTTTCTCGCAGCCAGCATATATTTGGACCATGTTTTTTAATCCAATCTGCCAATATTTGCCTTTTGACTGGAAAGTTTAATCCATCTATATTTATGTTCACTACTGTTGCAGGATTTTCTTCTACCACTCTGCTATTTAGTCTTTGTGTGTTATATCTTTTTGCCCCTCAATTCTTTCATTAGTGCCTACTTTTGTATTTACTTATGTGTGTGTGTCTGTGTGTGTGTTGTAGTATATGGAGGGCCTTCTCTTTTCTTTCTTATATATTTTTTATTTGTTTTCCTTTTGGTTACCATAGAATTAAAATTTAACCTCCTAAATATATAGCCATTATGTTTGGTTTAACATCAACAGCATGCACATATACTTTTCCTATACCCCACTGTACCCCACCTTTTTTTGTGCTTGTTTCCACTTATATCTTTGTATATTGTATGTCCTAAAACATAGATTTATCATTATTTTTTATGTTTTTGCATATTAGCATCTGTAGGAAGTAAGAAGCAGAGTTACATACCAAACAATAAAATGCAATAATAATGGCCTTTATAATTACCCAAATGGTTATCTTTACCACAGGCCTTTATTTCTTTTGCTGCTTTAAACTACTGTCTGGTGTCATTTCCTTTCATTCTGAAGAAATCCCTTTAGCAGTGCTTGTGGGGCAGGACTATTGGTGATGTACTCCCTCAGCTTTTGTTTTTTCCAAGAATGTCTTAATCTTGCCCTAACTTTAAAAAAAAAAAAGTCTTGCCAGATATAAAATGCCTGGTTGACAGTTGTTTTCCTCTCATACTTTAAGTATTTCAACCCACTGCCTTCTTACCTTTTAGGTTTGGGTGAGAAATCCACATGCAGTCCAATTGGGACTTAAAAATAACACATTGTTTTTCTCCTGCAGCTTTCAGAACTCTCTCCTTATCCTTTGCATTTGATAGTGTAATCAATATATGACAGGGTATATTTTCTTCATGTGTCTGATTTGTGATCTGTTTGGTGATCTCTGAGCTTCTTTGTTGTGCATATTCACCTCTTTTGCTAAGTTTGAGCAGCTGTTTGCCATTACTTCTTTGACTATTCCTTCTGCCCCTTTCTCTCTTTCTTTTCCTTCTGTGACTTCCATAATGTGTATATTGGTACACTTGATGGTGTCCAGAGGTATCTTAGGCTATTTTCTCTTTTTATACTTTTTTTTTCTTTATGCTCTTCAGTGTGACTCATTGAGAGTGTCTTGTGTTTGAGTTCACTGATTCTTCTGTCAGCTACAATCTACTCTTGAAACACTCGTGGGCATTTTTCATTTCACTTATTGTGCTCTTCAATTCTAGCAGGTCTCTTTGGTTACTTTTGAAAATTTCTATCTCATTTACTAAGATTCTCATGTCGGGCAGGCCACAGTGGCTCAGCAGGCAAGAATGCTCGCCTGCCATGTCAGAGGACCCGGGTTCGATTCCCGGTGCCTGCCTATGTAAAAAAAAAAAAGAAAAAAAAAAGAGTAAAAAAAGATTCTCATGTTGCTCATTCATTGTTTTCTTGATACATTTTTAGTTATTTTTGTATTTTCCTTCATCCCCTTGAGCATTTTTAAGGTCATTTTTTAAAGGTTTAGTTTGATATATCCATATTCTAGTTTTTTTTCATTGTTTGTATCTGTGTTTTTATTTTCTTCCTGTGCATGAGCCATTTTTTCCTGCTTCTTTGTTGACCCTGTACTCTTCTGTTTCACACTGTACATTTTAATACTTTAAAACACTAACTCTGGGATTTATTCCCTGACATATATGTTTCTTGATTTTGTAACCTGCTAATGTTAAGATGGAGATTTTCTTGAGCGTCAGCCCTCCTGTTGAGAAGGTCTGTACCAGGTGAATCCAATATGCAAAATTTTCCCTGTCTTTCTGGGCCTCTGTCTCATCCTTGGCTTTTGCTTATTAGTTGTTTTAGAGTTCCAAGTTTTATAGGAATTTGGTGTCCTCTCTGTTTCCCAAGAGATAGACTTCCCTCTACTAAGGTGTTTGAAGTTGGCAGGTCTTGTCTGCCTCTATACACTCCTTTCATTATTTCACATTGCTTTTGCCCAAAGGGCAAATTCTGGGAGGGAGAGGAATTTCCCAAATTTCTCAACTAATACAACAACCCAGCTGTATTAGTTAGGGTTCTCTAGAGAAACAGAATCAACAGGAAACACTTGCAAATATAAAATTTATAAAAGTGTCTGACGTAACTATGGGAACACAGAGTACAAAATGGGCAGGGCGGGCTGTGAAGCTGATGATTCCAATGGAGGTTCTGGATGAACTCCACAGGAGAAGCTCATCAGCCAAAGCAGGAAGGAAAAGCCTATCTCTTCTGAATCCTCCTTAAAAGGCTTCCAGTGATTAGATTAAGCATTACTCATTGCAGAAGACACTCCCCTTGGCTGATTACAAATGGAATCAGCTGTGGATGCAGCCAATAGGATCATGATTTAATTCCATCAAATGTCCTCATTGCAACATACAGGCCAGCACTTTCCCAACCAGACAAACAGGTACCACCACTTGGCCCATGAACCTGACCATGACACCAGCTGACACAGGTCCAGAGACCCTCAAAGGGGTACAGACCAGCTCCAAAGTGCTCTGTGGATAGACTACCAAGAGCTTCTTCCATGGCTCCCAAAATATAAGCTTTCTTTGCTGCCCAGCAAATGTAGTCCTTCAACTAACTGCCCCCCATAGCCTGTGTAAGTGTAGCATCTTTAAGTCTCCTCTGCCACTGCCTTTGTCCAGGGTTCATTGAAACAATATCTATCCACTCTCAGATGCAGGCCTCCAGCAATCCAACATCACTAATCAAAAGCCATGATCAGTGATCAGCTGTGCCCAACCATGGTCTTTTGGAAGAGAATGTTAAGTCTCTTTCTGTCACTAGAAAGCCTGGGGCTGAACCCTGTAACTATCTGCTGTGAAAGTGGGAGGTGGGCATCAGTAGCTGCTGTGCAGAAAGAGCAATTTACTGTTTCTTACTGTAATTTATCAACTTGTTCCTCTCACCTTTCCCTGGATGCTGTACAGTATTTTTCTGGCTTTAGAAAGGTTCAAAATCATTGTTTCAGACAGTTCTGGTGGAAGGACTGAGTCCTGGAGTTCCCAATTCCACCACCTTTCCACAATGTTCTTCCATTTTATCTGGTGTATGTTTCTTTACTTAGTCTTTTACAAATTTTAAGTGAGATCCAAGGGCCGGTTTGTATCTATCACAAATAAGAGGACTATCCTGACCAAAAGGGGAAAAAGAAGGGTAACTAATAAAGTAACTTTGGCAGAGAGAGTTCGAGTAGAGAGGCCACTATGGAGGTTGCTGTTACAGAAGTTTCAGTTAGATATTATTACTTATCATAACCTGCCAACCCCCAACCAGGACCATTCCAACCAATCCTAAAGAACACCTAGGACAGGATATAAGACTCCACTAGGTTCCCATGCACTAGAGTCACTTTCCAGAAACCTACAACCTCCAGATGGGTCCTTGCACCAGAAAAGCCCTGAAACCTAGCGGGCCCAGCCTCTCCAGAGCATCAGCTGGTTCCATCTCCCTACCCCAAATTAGTGACAGACCCTTCCAACATGATAAAGTTAGAATGGCCATAGCCTAAATACCCCTAAAAAGAGGACTAGAAAGATCAAAGATGATGGTGGAGTTATACAGGAAAGATAGGATTTAACAAATGAATATGATTGCTGAATCATTACATTGATATCTCTTTTAGTCTCCAGTGTCTTAGAACAGCTAGAAGTAAAAACCTAAAATTGTGGAATTGTAACCCATACCAAACTCTGAAATCTGTGCTATAGCTGATTGTGGTGATGTACTTTGAAATGTATTGCTTTTTTGTATATATGTTATTTTTCACAAAAAAGAAAAAAAAGTTGATTGTGGTGATAAAAAAATATTTATGCCTTCTAGCCTCCTATATTCTGGAGCAGCTAGAAGGAAAACTCTGAGATGATTGCATGGTAGCCCATGACAAACTCTGGGATGTGTTCTGTAACTACTTTTTGAAGAGTGCTTTGAAAACTATTGCTTTTTTATTTCTTTGCTTTGTATATGTGTTATGTTATACAATAAAAAAGTTTTTAAAAAATAAGAGGGTTATGAAATTAACCTGCAGATCCCAAAAGTGATATTATGAAATTTATGTGCTTCACAATATTTTAGAGAAGAGTAAAAGCTCTTTTATAGTTTTAATAAATTACATTGAGTAATACCAAAAATTTTAAGACTCGAAAGCTACCTGACTATGAAGTCTATTATGCCTTCATGCAAAAGGCTATAATCAGAAGGGTTTCTGAATTCACTCTCCTTTCACAATGTTTTTCCCCCATATTATTGATGCAGAAGTTGAATGAATTCAAAAATAAAATAATTGGATCTGAAGAATTTTTCAACTAAAAATAAATTTCAACATCTTTACTAAACCAATATCTTTCTTGATCAAATAAATTCCTATGTACTATTCTTTTAAAACTGATACTAAGCAGCAGAATGAAAACAAAAGTGCAAGACATAATTGCCTGATGGTATACATTTCCCTCTAGATATATCTTCCATCCTTCTCACTTTTTCTGAGTTTACCACATCATTAACCTCTCTTGCTCCTTGGGTTCTGGAACAAGGTTGGCCCCTGGTTGGATTTGGCTATTGCAAATTTCTAACAGGAGATTAGAGGAAAGAAGAGTTAGATCTGGGCTGGCCATGGACATACTACTTCCCTCTATCAAAGGTCAGAGCTCCCATACGGCTGCTCTCTCAAAAGAGCCCTTTTGAGGTTCTCACAAAGGCTATCACTCCTCACCACTTCTACCCATAGAGGGGTGAAGTTTTCCACCACAGCTGGCGTAAGATTCAGGACATTGTATTATCTCTTCTGGTTTCTCTAAACCTTACCCAATTATTTGTAAATAGTCCTTTATTAAATTATTTTTAAACTACTTATCTTGAGTAGACCCCAAATGAGTCAGTATACTAACAGTGGCTTTTGATATTGATATTTATTGGTATGTTTTAATTTTTATTACATTTTATTTAATGCATTTTGAAGATTACAGTAAAATTAGGTAATATCTCAAAATTTTATATTTCTCAATTAATCTAGTGTTTTATCTGAGTTATTTGACTAATTGAATAGTTGGCTAATTCAAAATGTCTGCAACTCAGACTTAGGTTTTGAAATTTAGAAAGATACTAAATAACTAGTTCTTGGGTTCCTTTTTTATTTGTATGGAAATCATATTGGCCATGAGGGGAAAGAGCCTGCAAGACACAACACTGAAAGAGAAGTGAAAGATAACACTAAAGAATTTTCTACTCGTGAAGTAGATTTCACTACGTAACATCATATTAAGTCAGTTCTGAAGATTTCCTTTTTTTTTTTTCCTTTGCTATATGTCTTGAATTGAGAGTTTTAGGGTAAGTGGAATTAATATAAATTATGCTTATGTAGAGCTGAAGATTTCATAATTTTGTGGTAGTGGCAATGTGTGTAAGGTGGAAAGAAAGGGAAAGATAGAGATTTTACAACCAAGACTTGTGTTGGATGGAAAAATTGAGATACTAAAATGAAATAGTAAGAAAGCACTTACTTCTCTGTGTATCTCAGGCTCAATCATTGGACAGTGAATTTGATGAGAAAGAATTCCAGAGTTCTTCATGTAGTAAAGACAAACTCTTTCTTTGTCTGCAAGATATGGATTAGCAGGATGCTGTCAAAGAGAGGGGATGAGGTGAAATCAATTGGGCTGAAGATCTTATAGCATGGTACCACTAATTTATAGGATTGCTGGGAGAATCAAATGAGATAAGCATACATGAAAGTGCATTGAAAATCTTAAATCCCATATAAATGAAATGGGTTTAGCAAAGCTGCAGGCAATAATATATAAGATAACTTTTACTAAAATTGATTTTTAAATGATACAAGGAATAACCTTTATTGTATAGCTTAAAGATAACTTACATCTCATTATGATCAAAGCTATTCATCTAAAATGGTTACCAAATGAGATTAAATAATAACTTGAGTAGTTATATGTTATAAAATTTATAGAAGTACTCTTTCATTATATATATCCAATATTCACTAAAAAATACTAAATTCAGTTTCTTCTAATCCCTCCAGCCTTTCATATCTTACTTCTTTCATCATGCAATTTTTATGTGAACTGATTTTCTTATCATTTTTTATGCCACTTGAAGAGGATTCTTTGCTCTTTTGGTCTACATGGATATTGATGGAGCATAAAGTTTTTTGACATAATTGTTGAGCATTCATGTTTTCTTCCTGCTGTCTTGAACAGGGATAGGGACTTCCTAATTTACCCTAATAGCTTGTATTCTAATCTTATGAAGAACTGGACACAGTGGACATATATATGATAAGAGGTGATAAATTTAAAAATAATCCCTTATTCTATTAACAAAACTAGCAGTCATACACTTTTGTAGCATATATTAACCTGCTTTGTTTCAGGCACTGTGCTAAGCTGGAGAGTAATTGGCTAGTATCATAAACACAGTCTGGTTATTGTGTTGGGAAACTTGCAAAGAATTGAAAGAAGATAAATATATATATAAAAAATACTACATTATTTATGGTTTGTTAATTTACAAAATTTGTTTTCCAGTTCTTCTTTGACTGTGTTAGGACAAGATAAAAAGGTTATGTTGAGACAGGTAATGGCATAGAGCTATAGGCAAGTGGTTGTGAGCCACTGTCTCTGATCCTTTCTAATTTACTTGCACCAGGATTTCTTCTCCCATTTAATTATTCTGATCTATGCAACTTCTTACCAATTCATATACTTACCAATATAAATGTGAAGATTCCCAAACTCATTTCTGAATAGAAAGAGATTTTTCTTCCAAAAATGTATTTTGAAAGGAAAGAGATGAGGTTTTCTAGAGATGTATCTAATTGTTTGGCAATAATTTGTGGCCCTTCAAAAATAGGACTGATTATCATTATGTAGGCAGGGAACCTTAGGTAGCAATTTGTAATTTTTAGCAGCTTTTTACTTGCAGAATTTTAAGTTGTTGCAGCAGGAGGTAAAGTACAAATCATATTTTTTAAAAAAGAAATATTTAAAATGTTGTATTTCAGAATCACTGAGGTTGATTTCAGAGGTAATGAATGCATTGGACTTCTGTTTATATTATTTGAACCTCCCATATATTCCATATGTTGCTGATTTGGGTTTTGGTTTCTCAAAATTTCTCTTTGCTGTAGGAGAAGAAGGGGCCAATGCCCTCATAAGTGTATTAATGTCTTAAATTGCTATGATCTTACAGATATAGGTTAATTCTGCACTGGCCAATATGGCATTTGAAATATAGTTAGTACGAATTGAGATGTGCTGTAAATATAAAATTATACTGGATTAAAAAAAGACAGTAAGAAAAAAAGTGAAATACGACTAATCATTTTCATATTAATTACATGTTGAAATGAAAACATTTTGGATATTTGGATAAAATGAAATATAATACTAAAGTTAATTTAATCAAATTTTTACATATTTAATGTGGTTAGAAGAAATTTTAAGATCAAATGTGTGGCTTGCATTATATTTCTTTGGATAGTGCTCTTCAATAAGTATAGAATAAAGTGGGATTGCATTTCTCCTCTTCAGAACACCATGTTTTAAATACAACCTTAGATTATAATGACTTTTAAAAACCATATTGCATATTTTAAGTGGGTATTGAATTTTTGTTTACCAAAACCATAAGTTCCATTTAACGTACTGCTTGTAAGTAGCTCAACATTGTCCTGCATTTTTTGTGTATTAAAGATAATATATCCCACTTAATTGCAAAGAGACTTTGCCAAAGTTTACCATAAAATATAATGAAATGCAACACCTACAAAGTCAAATAGAAACAAAACAAGATAGAGAAGGAATGAGTATCACTCGTTCTGAGATAATATATTCATTACGATTGATTAGTCATTTGGCTCAAACTTTCTTACAAGTGGAAAAGGGAGAGGGAGACACAGCCACCATCTTCTTGGTCTTATGGTAGAGTAAACCCCAAATTTGGAATCATCAAGTATTAGAAACTGGACTTCTTGTGAGGTTTCCCTTAAGTCTTCATCTATAGCGAGAGAGGAAAGAAAAAAAAAGAAAACTTGAAAAAATTATTGTGAGATGAGAAAGCTCAGAACTCTAAATATCTGTCAGTACTATATCCAGTTATCTCCCTAATCACCTGCTTGTATGGCTTCCGTCATAGATTTGCTTCTTTATTTTGAGCTAATGGTAATAAGAATAGCAGTAGTGAGAATTTCTATCTGTCAATTTTAATGGAACATTTGAAAAATTAGTGACAAAAATTTCAGCAATAATGAGGATATTTAAAAAAATGGTCTTTGAATTACTCAAAAACATAATGAGATAAATTTAAAAGTTATGCAGTAAAATGAAGAAAAATGGGTAAGCAATATTAAAGTAAGCCTAAAGGATCTATTGAAATGGGTCACATACTAGAAATTTGAAATGTATACACCATTTTTAGTTGATTCTGAAAGAGATATAATAGTAAAGTGGGCGACAGGAAGGAAGCAAAAAGATTTTGGAAATAATGTTGTAGAGATAGCTGAGGACTACAGCTACCTTGTAAATTCTGAAAGGAAGTTTGGATTTTACTCTGAATGTAATGTTTAGCCATTGGTTTTATGTATGCAGAGATGTAGCTCATTTTACACTCTAAAACCTCATTCTGACTGCTCTGGGGCAAATAGACTTTAGGGAGCCAAGAGAGAAATGAAGCTGCTCACTCAGGAGGCTAATGAAGTTGTTCAGGCCAAAGAAGATAGTGTCTGAGAGATGACGGCTGTTAACACTAGAAACATAGTAATGGACCTAATTGAAAATGTTCAGGATTTGCAATATATTTTCATGCAATTTTGAGAACATATGTTAATATATGGGTGTGGAGTGTGAAGCTAAGGGAAATAATCAAGGATGATTCTTATATTTTTCTGGAGCAATTGGGTGAATATTAGTGCATTTTCTAAGTTTGGAAAAACAAATCTACAGAGAAAAAGAGGAACATTATCTTGTTTTATTAGTCATTTGAGGGGTTATAGTCAAAAGTCCTGTTTTGTCCATGTTGTATTTAAAATGTCTTCAGATACGCAGGCATGGTGATTTGTCAAAAATGGTAGAATTGGAAGTTCAGAGAATAGATAAAGACTGGAGATAAAAATATGGAAATCAACAGACAGAGAATAGAGGAAATTCGGGGGGAGTAAATACAGATAAAAAGAGGAATCTAAAGAGTGAAGGCTAGAACTCTTAAGTATTTGGATTTTAAGTAAGGATGCTGAAACCAGATAAGCATACTTTGAGAAAGCAGCTAGTGAGCTAGAACGAACAGGCAAGTGAAATTTTGTTGATGCCAAGAGCTTGTGTCTCGAAATGGAGGAATTGTTAAGTATATTAAATGTGGGGAGAGCCTGAGTAAGAAGAGCATAGAAGCAGCCTTTGGATTTAACTCTATCAAGGTGACTACCAAGAATGATTTCACTGGCAGAGGTTAAAGGAAAGATTGGGAGGTGAGCCGGTAGAGCTTACCTGTCACTATTTTGAACAAATTTTTCAAGACTTTTCAAAGGAGCAACAACAAAAAAATTGCAATGATAACTGAAAGACTTATGGGAATACAGAACTGAGAAACTTTTATCTATTTATTTATTTTTTAGTGATGGGAATGATCCAGTGAAGAGGAAAAAACTGATGATTCTAGAGAAAGAGCAGATGACTACAGGACCAAAGTCCTCCATAAGAGGAGATAGGGAAAAGGGGATGGAAGATTGAGCGAATAAGTCAGGGCTGGCCTTAGAGAAGATCAAGAACACTTCATCCTCTGTCATAAGAAAGAAAATAGATAGTATGTAGTTTGGCGGATCTGTTGGAGGAATTCTGAAGGCAATGTTTCCTCGTTCTTCATTTTCTCAATAAAGTATGATGCAGGGTTATTAGCTGAGATGGAAAGAAGAGAAATGGGAAAGAGTTTTGTCATCAGTACTCACAGCAAAGCTAGAGGATACCCAAAGATTGTCCATATAAAAGTAGGCTGGGATGCAAAAATAAAAGAGGTTACCATTTATTTATATCTTCCTGAAACTATATTTATTTAGAAATTGAACAGAATTTTTATTCCTGTTCATAGACATAAAAGTTATAAAGTATATCAATCTATGTGTTTTAATAGTAGGGTTGACTATGAAACGGTGTGACCATTGTGCCAGCTTAAACCTGTTGTGTACCTCAGAAAAACCGTGTCCTTTAATTGTCATTCAGTATTGCAGGGTGGGAGCTTTATGATTGTTTCCATGGAGATGTAACCCACCCAATAGTGGGTGGTGACTTCTGATTAGATGGTCTCCATGGAGATGTGTCTCCACCCATTCAAGGTGAGGTTGCTTATTGGAGCCCTTTAAGAGGGAACCATTTTGGAAAAAGCTTTAGAGGCATCAGAGCCAACAAAACGGACAGAACGCCAGGGAAGCCATTGAAGAAACCTGAAGGGAAAACTAACAAATGTCGCCCCGTGACTTTCCAGCTGAGAAAGAAACCCCAAACTTTATCAACTTTCCTTAATTTAAGGTATCTTTCCTCAGATGCCTTGATTTGGACATTTTCATGGCCTTAGAACTGTAAAGTTGCAACTTAATGAATTCCCGTTTTTAAAAGCCATTCCGTTTCTGTCATGTCATATTCTGGCAGTTTGAAAAATAAGACAAATATATATTTCTTAGATTAAAAGGAGGATTTGCCTTACAATCAACAGTCATGAGAATATTAATTATATTCTATATATATAATACATTGATATTAACATTAATCAGTGTTTGGCTGACAAAATTCAGAACTCCATTTCAGCTTGTATTCTAAGAGTGATTTCTGAAATAAGGTTCTGGTGCATTTTTTTTTAACTTTTAATTTTAAAATAATTTCAAACTTACTGTAAGGTTGCACACATAATACAAAAATAAGAGAAGGTGCAGTGCAACGGTGGCTCAGTGGCAGAATTCTTGCCTCCCATGCCAGAGACCTGGGTTCAATTTCCAGAGCCTGCCTATGCCAAAATGAGATAACAATAATAACAATAGTAATAATAATAATAAGTAAGAGAGAATTCCAATATACCCAGATATTATGATTTATCAATCTTTAACATTTTACCATGTCTTTCTTCCTTCCTTCCTTCCTTCCTTCCTTCCTTCCTTCCTTCCTTCCTTCCTTCCTTCCTTCCTTCCTTCCTTCCTTCCTTCCTTCCTTCCTTCCTTCCTTCCTTCCTTCCTTCCTTCCATCTCTCTCTTTCTCTCTCTTTCTTTCTTTCTACTCTCTAGCTGTCTAAACTGACTATTTAACCTGGCTATCTAGATATCATCTATCTAATATATCACATTCTAAACATTTGTGACTAGATTGCACACATCATGTTCCTTTACCATTAAATACTTCCATGTACATACCTGAGAACAAGGATATTCATTTATATAGCCACGTTAAGTACAATTGTCAAGTTCAAGAAATTTAACTTGATATGAATCATGCAGTCTATATTCCAATTATTTTCATTATTCCAATAATGTCCTTTTGACATTTTATCCTCCGTTATTGGATCCAGTTCAGGACCATGGATTCCATTTAACTGTCACTGTGTATTTAGTCTCTCTCTCTTTTTGAATTGTGGTAACACATACACAACTTAAAATTTTTCATCTCTACCACTCCAAGCATACAGTTCAGAGGCATTACTCACGTATGCAATTTTATCTTATGATCACCACTGTCCATTACTGAAACTTTTCCATCTCCTCAAACAGATACCCTGTACCCATAATCCATTAACTCTGAGTTTGTCCTGTCCCAGTCCCTGGTAACCTGTAATTGCCTTTCTATCTCTATGCATTTCTATATTCTAGTCATTTTATATTCTTTCTTTTTGTATCTCTCTTATTCCACTCAAAACATCTTCAAGGTTTATGTGTGCATTGTGTATCACAACCTCATTCCTCTTTACATTGGAATAATATTCCATTGTATGTATATAGCACATTTTTATATATCCATTCATTGGTTGGTAGACACTTATGCTGTTTTCATCTTTTGGAAATTATGAATAATACTGCTATGAACATTGGTGTGCAAATATTTGTTTGAGTCCCTGCTTTCAAATCTTCTGAATATATACTTAGAAATGGAATTGCCAAGGCATGTGGCAATTCTGTACTAAACTTTCTGAGAAACTGCTAAACTGTCTTCCACAACACTTGCACTATTTTACATTCCCACCAGCATTGAATGAGTGTTCTATTTCTCCACACCTCTCCAGCAATTGTTTATTTTCTGGTTTTTAATAGTAGCCATTCTATTGGTTTGAGGTAGTAACTCATTGTGGTTTTGATTTTCATTGTTCTAATGGCTAATGATGTTGAGAGTTTTACATGTGTTTCTGGCCATTTAGAGATCTTCTTTGGAGAAATGTCTATTGAAGTCCTTTGATATTTTTGACTTGTTTGATTTGTCTTTGGCTGCTGAGTTTTACAAGTTTTTTTGTTTGATTGTCTCTTATATGTTCTGGATATTAAACCCTTATCAGATGTATGGCTTCCAAATATTTTCTACCATTTTCTGGTAGAAAATCACTTTCTAGTTAATGTCCTTTGATGAACAAAATTTTTTAATTTTGATTAAGCCCAATTTATCTATTTTTCTTTGGTTACTTGTGCTTTAGGTGTAAAGTGTAAGAATCCATTGCCTAATACAATGTCCTGAAGATACTTACCTCTAATTTCTTCTAAAGGCTTTAGAGTTTCAGCTCTTATATTTAGATCACTGATCCATTTTGAGTTAATTTTTGTATATGGTATGAGGTAGGGTTCCATTTTCATTCTTTTAAATGTGGATATCAAGGAAAGAGACTATTCTTTCCTCTTTGAGTGGACTTAGCAACCTGTTCAAAAAGCAATCAGCCATAGAGTTGATGGTTTATTCCTGAACTCTCAATTCTATTGCATTGGTCTATCTTTCTGTCTTTGTGCAGGTACCATGTTGTTTTGACTACTGTAGCTTCATAATACACTTTCAAATCAGAAAGAGTGAGTACTCAATTTTTTTTTGTCTTTTGCAAGATAGATATGGCTATTCAGGGTCCCTTATACTTCCATATGAATTTGATGAAAGAAGGCTATTGGAATCTTAATTTGGATTGTATTGAATCTATAACTCTCTTTGGGCAATATTGACATCTTAATGATATTAAATCTTCTGATCCATAGGCATAGGGCATCTTTCCATTACTTAGATCTTCTTTATTTCTTTCAGAAATGATTTGTAGTTTTCCCATACACAAGTCCTTTAGATTCTGGGTTAAATTTATCCCTAGATATTTTAATCATTTAGTTGCTATTTTAAATGGAATTGCTTTCTTATTTCCTTTCTATTAATGTAATGCTTTACATTGAATGATGTTTCTATATTTAATAACTCTTGCCTTCCTAGGATAAATCCCATTTGGTCATGGTGTATAATATTTCCAACGTGCAATTGGACGTGATATGCTTGTATTTTGTTGAGCATTTAGCCATCTAAATTCATAGGAAAGATTGGTCTATAATTTTCTTTTCTTGTTGTATACTTATCTGTCTTAGGTATTAGGGTGATGCTGACCTCATAGAATGTGTTAGGAATTGTTCTATTCTCTTCAATTTTTAGGATCAGTGTGTTGGTTTGAATCTGTTGTGTACCCCAGAAGGCCAAATTCTTTAATACTCATTCAGTATTGCTGGGTAGGATCATTTTTATTGTTTCCATGTAAATGTGACCTATTCAGTTGTGGGTGGTAACTTTTTTATTACACGGTCCATGGAGTTGTGACTCCACCCATTCAATGTGGGGTTGCTTACTGGAGTCCTTTAAGAGGGAACCATTTTGGGAGAAGCTCAGTGCTGACAGAGCTCACAAAATCAGAAATTATTGGAAATGTAGAAGGAAAATGCCCATGGGGAATCCTTATGAAATGAGAAGAGAAAACTAGCAGATATTACCATGTGTCTTTCTAGCTGAAGAGGTGTTTTGAACCCTCAGCCTTTCTTAAATCAAAGTATCTTTCCCTGGATGTTTTAGTTTTGACATTTTCACAGCCTTAGGATTCTAAACTTGCAATTTAATAAATTCCCCTTTTTAAAAGCCGTTCTGTTTCTAGTCTGTTGCATTTTGGCAGCTTACAAACTAAAACAATCAATTTGAGGGAATTGGTTTTAATAGTCTTTGAATGTTTGTTAAAATTTGCCAGTGAAGCCATTTGGTCTTGTACTTTACTTTGTTGGGAGGGTTTTGACTACTGATTCATTATCTTTTCTTCCTATTCTTCTGTTGAAATTTTCCATCTTCTTGAATCAGTTTAGGTAAATTGTGTGTTTTTAAATTTATTGAGACTTGTTTTGTGACCTAGTATATAGTTTATCCTAGAGAATTATCTGTGTGCACTGGAGAATGCAAAGCCTGCTGTTGTTGGATAAATAAATAAATAAATAAATAAATAAATAAATATCAGGTCCTGTTGATTTAAAGTATTTTTCAGTTCCTCTAGTTACTTATAATTCTATCTAGGTGCTCTAACATTGAAAGTGATGAATTGAAATCTTCTACCATTAGTGTAGATCTAATATTTCTGCCTTCAAATCTTTCCCTATATGCTTCATTCATTTAAGGGCTCTGCTGTTAGGTGCATGGTTGTTTATAATTTTTATATATTCTTGATGAATTGACCCTTTTATTACTATATAGACTCATTCTTTGTACCTTTTACAGTTTCTAATTTGTCTATTTTGACTAATCCTAGTATTGTCACCCCTGTTTACTATTTGTATGGAATATTTTTTCCATGCTTTTACTTCCCATCTACTGTATTTTTAAATTGAAGATGATTCTCTTATAAACAGTGTGTAGTTTTTTTTTTTTTTTTTTTTCCGCATGGGCAGGCACCAAGAATCAAACTCAGGTCTCCAGCATGGCAGGTGAGAACTCTGCCTGTTGAACCACTGTGGCCTACCCTGGATATGCTTTTTTGTTCATTCTGCCAGGCTTTGCCTTTTGACTGAAGAGTTTAAACCTTTTACATTTACAGTAAGTATTGATAATACAGTTTCTTCTATTTTGCTATGTGTTTTTTGATGTCTTTTATATTTTCGGTTCATAAATTCTTCCATTACTGCATTCTTTTCTATTGAATTTATCCTTTGATATGAACCTTTTTATTTCCCTCTGTATACATTTTCAGATATTTTATTCGTGGTTATGATGGGGGTTAAATTTAACCTCTAAAATCTATGATAAAAAGCCTTCATTGAGATTCTTGTGTGTGTTTATTCATTTCTTTCATTTAGTTTGGAAAGTTTTCATCCATTACTTCTTCAAATATTCTTTCTGCCCCTTTTTCTCTTTCTTCCCTCTCCTAAGACTCACATAAAGCCTATATTGGTACCTTTGAAAATGTGTCAAAGTCCTCTTAGACTCTATTCATATTTCTTCACTCTGTTTTCTTTCTACTCTGCAGACAATAATTTTAATTGTCTTATTTTTTAGTTTTCTGGTTCTTTCTTCCACTACTCCAATCTGCTATAGATCCCCACTAGGGAATTTTTAAATTTCATTTATTATGATATTCATTGCCAGTATTTCTGTTTGGTTTCTTTTAAGATTTGTAGCTCTTTGTTGATTTTTTGCTGTTCATCTAACATTTTTCTGATTTTCTGTAGTTCTTTGTCCATGATTTCCTTCAATTCTTTGAACATATTTAGTGAAACTTTTTAAACCTTTAAACATTTTACTGTGAAATATAATGTACACAAAGAAAATAAATAAAATGCAATAATTTTTAAAGTATACTTCAACAAGTAGTTATAGAACAGATTTCAGAATTTGTTAAGATTCACCAAGTAGTTATAGAAAGATTTCAGAATTTGTTAAGGGTCACCATTCCACATTTCAGATTTTTCCTTCTACCATCTCTAAAGCACTGGAAGCTAAAAGAAATATCAATATAGTGATTCAACAGTCATACTCATTTGTTAAATCTTGTTTTCTCTGTTATAACTCCTCCTTCTCTTTTGATCCTTCTCTCAATCTTTAGGAATCTTTGAGCAATTTCCTTTCTGACTTTTTCATGTTGAGAAGGTATGTGAACACTAAAGGATAGGAGGATGTAATTAGTTGATAATCTTGAGGCCATGGTCCCACTGGGTTTCAGGATTCACCCAGACTAGAAACCCTCTGGAAGTGATAGGTTCCAGGAAAATGAACTCAGTGCATGAAGCTTTTATGCACTTCAAGTCCTAGGTTTTCTTAAGAGTTAACCAGGGTGATGTTAGTTGGGGTTTAGCAAACCTTGGCACTTAAAGCTATCTATCTGAAGCTTGCATAAGAGTAGCTTCCAGAATCCCCTCTCGACTCAATTTGATCTCTCTAAGCCACTGATTCCTTATTTTATTGCACTCCTTTTCCCCCTTTTGATCAAGAAGGCATTGTTGATCCCACAGTGCCAGGGGCAGACTCATCCTTAGGAGTCATACTCCAGTTTGTCAGGGAGACTTTCACCTCTGAATGTTGTGACCCAAGTAGGGGGAAGGGAATGATTTTCCTTGAAGAGTTGGGTATATATATAGAGAGGCTATATCTGAGCAATAAAATATGTTTACAGGAAGCAAGTCTTAGGCCTTGTTATAAGCATTCTTAGCTTCTCCACTACATTAGTAAGTTTCATAAGGGGAAGCCTCAAAATCAAGGGCTTACCCTATTTTCTTGAGAGCCCCCAATGGTTAAGAGGGTACCCAGGGTTTCCCAGATGGGAAAGTTTAATAGTTCCATTTTTTTTTCCTTTGGACTCTCAAGGGACTCTACCAATACGTTTTATTTATCAGCCAACCATAGTCTAAGATGTATCCAGGTATTACATTAAGCTATGCAGAATTATAAGGTCTCATTTTTGTACTGGACTCCAGGAGTTCAGGTTTTTTTTAAAATGAGATATCCAGACAGTTTGTTTTAAATTTTGTGTGACAGAAAGTTTAGGTTCTAGACACAATAAACATCTCTGTCTTTGGTCTCATACAGTGGGTGAAGGTCTAGAGAACATACTATCATCTTTTACACTGTATTCTAATTTTACCTTAGTCCTAACCAGATTGGCTTCACCTTTATCTCTAACTGAAACCTCATCTCTTTTTTTGGTTACTTTAACTATTATTACATATAGCTATGCTAACTTTCAGGGGTGCTGCATTCCATTTCTGGATCTTAGGTGTTACAGAGTTATTCAAAGTTCCAAGGAAATACCAGCTGATACACATATAGCTCTGTGACTCAGAATCTAGAAATACATTTACAACTTCAGACTATGTGTGGTTGCTATAAGGGCTTACTAGGCTCCAGTTTTCTTATAAGTGTTTTCTATAAGAGGCTGTAGAATATGTGTTCTTTTGTTTTTGGCTGATTTTGCACAAATATTGTCCCCAAGGTTTATTCAGTTCATTGCATGCCTCACAATGTCCTTCTTTTTTGTAGCCACACCATATTACATCATATATATGTGACACGGTTAACCATTCTGTTTTTCATTCATTGTATACTTCAGCTCCCTCCATCTATTGGGCCTCATTGATAGTCCAAAATAAACTTATAATGTCTTACAGTATCTTCACTTGGTTATGCAATCAGCAGCACTCTCAGTTTTAGACAGCTTTCACTGGTACATAGTGACAAAGAGCTGACAAACACAACCTCACCAAATATCAAAGAAAAACTACCCCTTATCAGTTGTCCCTTCCCCTCCTCACAGTTAGTTGTCCATGGTAGTGCTGTGGTACTAGTGACATCTTCCTGTTAACTGTTAGTCATAACATGCAATTTCTCCTGTCCCATACCCCTCTACCATTGACTTTTTGTCCAATAGCAAACCTTTGAAATAGTTCATATGAGAACTTTTTGTAATTATAGATGTAATCAATGGGATACATGGCACTAAACATCCCATTTCAATCATACTAACCACCAATATGACAATGTAACTTATAATCCCACTAATTAGTTATCCTCACTTCTAATCACTCCCTTGCATTTAAGTTCAACCTCATTGGGTAGCTTTTCGTCCATCTCTAGCTTCTGTGTACCCCTAGGTTTGCCATATTCTGCAATGTAACCTCTGAGATTACCTTTTCCAGAGTCACAATAAGAAATCATACAGCATCTGTCCTTTTGTGAGTTACTCATTTCACTCAGCATTATGTCCTTGAGGTTCATCCACATTGTCATATGCTTCAAGACCTCATTTTCCCTTATTGCTGCACAATATTTGATAGTATATATATAAATGGCATTTTGTTTATCCACTCATCTGTGGATGGGCACTTGGGTTGTTTCCATCCTTTGGCAATTATAAACAGTGCCACTATGAACATCCATCTACAAATGTCTGTTTGTCTTACTTCTTCAGCTCTTCTGAGTATATATCCAATACTGTATTGCTGGGTCATAAGGTAACTCAATATTTAGTTTTCTGAGAAATTGCCAAACTGACTTCCACAGTGGGTGCACCATTATACATTCCCACCATGAATAAGTGTTCCAATTTCTCCACATCATTTCCAACATTTAGTTTCCTCTTTGCTTAATAGCAGCTATTCCTATATGCATGAGGTGATATCTCATTGTGATCTTGATCTGCATTTCCCTTATAGCTAATGAAATTGAGCACTTCTTCTTGTGCATTTTAGCCACTTGTATTTGCTCTTTGGAAAAAGTGTCTATTCATATTCTTTGTCCATTTTGTAATTGGGTTTTTTGTTGTTTTGTCTTGAATAATTTCTTTATGTACACAGGATATCAAGCCTTTATCTGATATGTGGTTTCCAAATATTTTCTCCCATTGAGTTGGCTGCCTCTTCATCTTTTTGACAAAACCCTTTGAGGCATAGAACCTTTTGATTTTACGAGTTCCCATTTATCTATGTTTTCTTTTTTTGCTTGTGCTTTTGATTTGAATTTTTTTTTTTACATGGGTAGGCACCGGGAATTGAACCCGGGTCCTCTGGCATGGCAGGCAAGCATTCTTGCCTGGTGGTTTGAAATTTAAGAAGCTGCCCTTTATTACTAAATCTTAAAGATGTTTCCCTATGGTTCCTTCTAGAAGTTTTATGGTACTGGCTCTTATATTTAGGTCTTTAATCCATTTTGAATTAATTTTTGTATAGGGTGTAGGTAGGGGCCCTCTTTCATTGATTTGCCTATTGCTAATCAATTCTTCCATGTCCATTTATTGAAAAGACTCTTCTGTTCCACTTCAGTGGATTTGTGGGCCTTATCAAAGAAAAATTGTTCATGGATTTGTTGGTCTATCTCCACATTCTCAATTTGATTCCATCGGTTAATATGTCTATCTTTGTGTCAGTACTATGCTGCTTTGATCACTGTGGCTTATAGTAAGCTTTAAAGTCAGAAAATGTTAGTCCTCCCACTTTGCTCTTCTATTTTAGGGTATCTTTAGCTATTCAGGGTCTCTTTCCCTTCCAAATATATCTGATAGCTAGCTTCTCCAAGTCTTAAAAAAAAAAAGTAGGTTGTTGGAATTTTGACTGATATTGCATTGAATTGTAGATCAATTTGGGTAGAACTGACATCTTAATGACATTCAACCTTCTAATCCATGAGCTTGGAATGTCTTTTCTTCTATTTATGTCATTTTAAAATTGCTTTTGGCAATGTTTTATCGTTTTCTGTCTACAAGTCCTTGACATCCTTGGTGAGGCTTATTCCTAGATCTGATTCTTTTGGTAGCTATTTTATTTTATTTTATTTTTGGTGGAAGGGCTCTGGGACTTGAACTTGAGTCTCTGGCATGGCAGGTGAGAATTCTGCCACTGAGCCATCATTGTACCACTTTTGGTTGCTATTTTGAAAGGAGTTTTTTCCTTAATTGTCTCCTCAGGTAGGTCATTACTTGTGTATAGAAACATTACTGATTTATGTGGATACCTTTTATTTCTTTCCTCTGTCTAATCACTCCAGCTAAGATTTCTAGTACAATGTCAAATAACAGTGATCACAGTGGGCATCCTTGTTTCATTTCTGTTCTTAGGGGGAATGCTTTCAATCTGTCACCATTAAGTATGATGCTGGCTATGGGTTTATCATATGTGCCTTTTATGATATTTAGGAAGTCCTTCAATTTCTACATTTTGAAGTACTTTTATCAGGAAAGGATGCTGAATTTTATCACTGTTTTTTCAGCATCAATCGATATGATCATGTGATTTTTCTCTTTTGATTTGTTAATGTGTTGTGTTACATTGATTGATTTTCTTATGTTGAACCACCCTTGCATTCTTGGTATAAACTCCACGTGGTTGTGATGTATAATTCTTTTAATGTGTCATTGGATTGGATTTGCTGGTATTTTGTTGAGGATTTTTGCATCTATGTCCATTAAGGAAATTAATCTGTAGTTTCCCTTTAGTGCAACTTTTTAAAAGTCTTTGGTATGTCCAAAATCTGGTCTTTGTCATTGATAATTTTAATGCTTTTTCCTTTATCTTTTGCATGGGCTATTTTTCTCCTTTTCTTGTGTGTTTTATAATTTTTGTTGCACACTGAGCATCATGGGCTATTTTTCTCCTTTTCTTGTGTGTTTTATAATTTTTGTTGCACACTGAGCATTTCCTTATTTTAAGCTGTTATTTCTGGAATTTAGTCAATGAGGCATCTGTTTCTTAAACTTGCATGTAGCTACTAGTTTTATGAATTGGGTTTCCTTGAATTCTAGGAATTAACACGCAAAAAAAAAAAAAGGAAGAAAAGAAAACACCTTTTCTAGTCTTTGTAGATTGATTTGTGCAAGTACACTTCTTCAAAGCTTAGTCATTCTTATAATTGGTCTAAAGAACAGCTCAAGGCAAAAATATATGATCCTCCCGGTCTTTTCTGAGCAGGTTTCTTCACATGGAAATACATGTACAGTTTTCAGAATCCCCCTGTTTACACAGATATAAATGTTCCCCATCTCCCTATGAAATAATCTTTCCTCCTGGTTCTCGGGGCTATATTTTATGTTTCCTCATGTGGCTACACTTTGATAGGTTTCTTATATTGTATTACTTCCTTGTGGGCCCCTTCTACATTCTTTAGACAAGGCAACTATAGCAAGTATCTCTATTCAGTCCTCCAAGATGCCACCAGACAAAAGGCACCCTACAGACAAAAATGCACTCTAGTATGTACCTAAGGGTTACTCTGCTACCTTCAGAACTGGGACAAGGGATCTTCACTGTGAGTATGGTAAGCACCATACAGAGCAGAAGAAAGAATGGAAGAAAGGCCAGCAATGGTGCCACAAAGTTTCCCTAGTATTTTCTCCCAGTGAGACCCATTTTGGACTTTTGACCTCCAGAATGATAAGGTAATAAATTTGAGTTGTTTTGAATCATGTAGTTTCTGATAATTTGTTACAGCAACCATGAGAATCTAATACAAATACATTTCATGTACAGAAATATTCTTGCTATATGCTTTATTGGTAGTGATACACCTAATACCTATTTGTTGGAAAATTTCTGAAACAATTGCATGTATCTGATTACTAGTCTTAACTTCTCTAATTAATCAGAAAAATACAATATCTTGGCTCGAATTATGTAATTTCTATACAAGCCACATGTATTATTTACTTTTTGAAGGTGATCAGAAAAATAAAAAAGAGGACAAGACTTAGTTCTCAATTTTATAATTTCTTTTTGTAGAGTCAGTAAAATTACATATAAAACCAAAACAGACAAAGAAAAATACAATGGCATAGATGTGTATATAGTACTGCTGCAGCAATACTAATAAAATATCACCAAAATTTCCTTGTTTTAAGATTATCTGGTTAGCAACCTCAGTTCCAGCTGCAACTTTAATTCCCCCTTGCCATGTAACATGTACATAGGTTCTAGAGTTTAAAATGTGGACATCTTTGGGGACCACTGTTCTGTCTACCATAGTATTCCATAGCCATGCCAAGTTTCACTTAACCTCTAAAATAAAGAACTGAAAACATCACCTGTAAAATTGGGCTCTAAATTTTTTCTTTATTGATTACATCCACATGCAGTTAAACTTTGTTTTGGTTGATTTGCTTGAATAATTATCCCTAGTTTTCCAGTTGATTTTGCATAAGTTAAAATAACATAGATTTAAGCCCTTAGCAGCACATAAGAGTTCCAGTTTTAGAATTGTGTTAATTTTGGAAACAAAGGACAGTAAGGGATACCTATGAATTTTAATTAAGTAGATTCTAAAATAAATTATACATGAATAAAATTTCAGGGCATAATGATTCAGCTTCTGTGTAAAAGAATTAAAAATGACAGCATGGTTTGACACCACTGTGTTTTCTTTTATCCCTTCTGACCTTATTTATTTAACTTTTTAGAGTTAAAAAAATAGGTATTTGATTTGAGTGTATAAATCTTTAACTTAAAGGTTTCTGGCTCCAACTCTGCCTTGAACTCCTGACCTTAGAGATTGAAGTGATTTGATTTAGTCAGCAGACATGATGATCATTGTTTCATGTATTAACAAAAGCCATTTTTCTACCTTTCAAACGAGATTTAAAATTTACTGACATGGTAAGAATAGAATTTAGACTGAACATCATGGAATAATTAGAATTATATTCATGTTGAATTAAAAATTATCATTTTCATTGATGCTGAGCCAAGATAGATTACAGCATGAGTTTCCAAAAGGTCTTAGGACTCCTACCGTATTGTTTATCATCAAGAATTCAGGATATGTTTTTGCTAACATATTGATTTGGAGGATGCATTTAATGAGGGCCGAATGCTTAAAGACATAGGTCAGTGAATTATGATTGCTGAAGGACTCTTTATTTTCTACCTGAGTGATAAATTTGGAACAAGAGAAATCATAGTAAAAGGTTCTTTTAACTCTTAAGCAAATAAAGAAGATTTGGGGCACCAGGAGCATGCATCCTCCTCAAGGCTGCAATTGCTGCCATTGCTGTTTCTGATGTAACAAAAGCAAAAACTAAATTAACATTTCTTTCTTCTTCTCCTTTTCATTTCTTGGAGTGGTAAATCTGGTTAATTTTTCAAGTTGCACTGAATTGTTTTCTTCTAAGACCGTATTGTTGCATAGGGTGAAAAATTCGTCTTTGACATTCACTGTGATGAAATGAAGGAAGAAAAAGGTTTAAGGCTTTACATACACAATGTCCTCAGGAAAGGAGAGAATTAGGGATCTCCAAATCTTATAGGCTAGTGAGATAAATCTTTAAGATAGTAACTCTAGGGTATGATCCATTTAGTCTAGAAAAGGGCATAAAATAATTTCTTAAATCACATTAATGGCTTGTTTAGTGGTATCTAATCATGGACTTTTCTCTTGGTAATGGAATCTCCTTCACTTTAAATCCTGTGTATCTCAGAAAACACTGTTTTTATGCATTATGATATTATTAGATAATAAATTTGTGGCTAACATAGGCTCAGTAGTAACATAGGGCTAAAATGTTATACATATATGTATTTCTTAAAGCTTTAACTTTAGGTTTTTGATCCATTTTGAGTTAATTTTTTGTATATAGTGTATAAGGGTCTAATTTTATTCATTTGTATGTGGATATTCAGTTGTCCCAGCACCTTTTGTTGAAGAGACTGTTCATTCCCATAGGAATGATCTCGGCACCCTTGTTGAAAATCAATAGACCATAGATGTAAGGATTTATTTCTGAGAACTTCCATTTTATTCCTTGCCCTGTATATCTATACTTACGTAAGTGCCACACCGTTTTGATTGCTATAGCTTTTTAGTAAGTGTTGAAATCAGGAAGTGTTGACCATCAACACTGTTCTTTTTTTTCAAGATTGTATTAGTTATTCAAATCCCATGTACATTTTAGAATGGATTTTTTTTTCATTTCTGAAAAAAAAATGCCTTTGGAATTTTAGGGGCATTGCATTGAATCTGTATCTTTGAAAAAAGACTTTGGGAGAGTTTTATTTAAAATATATTAAGTCTTGATAGAAATGTCCAGGGCCTGAGGTGGGAGTAACGTAAAAATTAATATTTAATGTGTAAGAGAGGAAAGAGAGCTAGAAATACAGTACTCTCAGCTATCTGAGAAGAGATGGTAATTGAAGCATTTTGAAAGCATTTAACTGGCTATGGATAGAATGACAAGGAATAAGACAAGCGCTATGGAGGCTAAGGGATGGCCTTCATTGAAGAGCTTAAAGGAGTAGGAAGGCAAGTCAGTAGAGGTAATATAGATAGAGTAATCAGAGAAGTGATAGACAAACTAGAAGAGTGCTGTGAAACAGAACCAAGCAAGGAGAAACAAAGTAAGGTCAACACTGAAATGCTGTAAGGCATCCAGAAATGCTTTTTGAATGACTGAATGTGTTTGGACTGGGCTTAGATAATAGCTGTGTGCAAGTATTGCTCTTCCTGCCTTGGACCGCTATACAGCTGGAAAATACAGCCAATGTGTGTTAATATCTTTTCATTTATTTATGAACCTTTGTCTATGTCATTTGCTATTATTTCAGAATATAGAGATCCAGTGCGTATGTGCTTCTTTATTCTATGGATGTTCGTACATACTTTCTCAAGTGCCTTGTTCAAGATTTTATTTTCTGTTTAACCAGTTTTTCTTTACACAAAAGATTTGCTAACAAGAGTTCTGATTTCTCAAGTGAACCCAAACAATTCTAATTAAATGTGTGTTCAGTATCTTTCAGAGAAAAGTTCCTAATGCTTCCATTAAAATTAGTAGGCAGTACATGTCTACAGTGATAACAATAGAGTGTGATGACTTTAATCTTTGGATAGAAAACTCCTTTTGGTAATTGACTAAAGAAATCTTGCAAACATTTTGCTTTTAATTTCCATAATACTATTTTCCACAAATTGGTAAACTGAAAAAAGTGATTAAGACAATTTTTTTAAATAGCTATAAGGAAATGTACAGGAACAAAGTTTGTTGCAAATTTAAACTGCTTAAATTTTGTTGTTTTTTTAAAAAATAGAAGATTCTCTAATTGCTTCGGTGCATATGTCGTGTTTGCCCAATTTAGCTATAAGATTATTGTGATAAAAAATAATTTTCCTTTCTTTCTTTTTTTTAATTAACCTGGCTCCAACATAATACCCAATATGTGAAATGCAACAACAAATTGAATGCCTGCTGAATGGATCCAAAATTAACTCTAAATTTATATCTGCCTCTTTTTATCTTAATTCCTTAACATTTAAGCACAATTCATAATTCTTCACAGCTAATTTTCTATATTTTTAAAGCAAATTCTTATAAATGGACTTACTATATACGCACTTAACAGGGAAATTTCTACAATGTTATCTACGAGATATTTTGAATTTAAAACTAGAAAAAATAGATAAAAGTGGAATGCTACAAGTTAGAACAAAAATGATGCAAATGAAATGCATCCTGAAGATAAATAGAAACAGCAAAAGGTCAAGACACTACAAAATAAGAGTGGTATATGAAAGCACTCTTTATGTTTTGCTTATTTTTAATAAATAACAAACAATCATTCTTTTTACCTCTGATAGTAACATTTGTGCATAAAGGTCATTTTCATTAACCTTAGATTTGTAATTTCCAATCTCCCAATACCCAAAGGTATTGCTGTTATTTACAATTTTTCTTAGTCCTATACAAACCAAACAACTGTCAGTGTGAGGCTGATATGTGTTAAGTGCCTCAGGCACATTTCAATTAAGTATTAACACAAATTGGAAAATTTCCAAAACATTTAGTGAATATTACTTTCAATCATATTCATTAAAATTAATAGCAAGTGTTAAAAAGTAATATACTAGGGAGCTGGGGGAATTGAATTTTCAGCTTCTAAAAGGCTGCATGTGCTTATGTAGAATGAATTTTAGTACAATTCAGCCACATATTGCTGACTCCCATTAAATCCTGAATTTTGTGTGGGTAGAGGATGGGAGTTATACACAAATTAATTTTGTTTTAATACTTTTATATAGTGACTTCAGATGTTAATGAATATTTGCTAGATACAAAAATAAAGACCTAGCATTGAGCAAGTTGAAAACCTCAAGCTATATGAATTCATCATTAACCACATATTCCAAAGAGTCTTAAGAGGGGTTTTGAGAAACCGGTTTATAGAAGTAAGAGAAAGAACTGCCCAAATAAAGATTAGTAGTCCAATATAGAAATAAGAAGAAGCAATGACTGAGAATTGTGTCTATGAGAATTAACAAAAAAGTACAAAGGATACAATGCAATGAAATCAGAATTCAAACAAAAATCTCCAATCTTCCTCACTTAAAAAATCCTTGTCTTCCTATTGAAAATGTCTCTATTTAGCTGCACACCAGTTAACAGTGTTATTAGTATTATGCACAGCATTTAAAAATGATGTATTCCATCTGAGATATCTGTATTCTCCATATCTATATCTAAATATGTACTTTCCAATTTTAGGTATACTGTACATGGACAGTAATTCTCCCTCATTTCTTCAATTCAAGCCAATGTTATACAAGCTTCGTAGAGCAGAACAGGAACAAGTTAAGACTTTTGTACAGAGTGCTGGTTCTGGGATCGCAGTAGCATTTTGAATGCTAATGCTTTTTTAAAAAGTTGAACTACTGTGTTCTAAGTTCACTTCAAATATGAGAAAGAAAAGGTTTGCAAAGGACATAACAAAAGATGATAACGTTGTACTCTTTCCTTTGCAATGAGGATGCCTTTCCTGTTGGCAACTTTCTAGAGGCTCACTTTTCCAATAAAACCATTAATATTGTTAAACTGCCACTGCCAGAGGGCAGAATATAGAGACCAGAAAAATAATTAGTTGAAGAAAAAGGGGAGAAATAATTATGGCATAGCCCTTCCATGAGGTCTGATGGTCAGGGTGAGGTACCACCAGCAATGAGTCCAGAGCGGTAAAACCATCATCTGCTTTGTGGAGTCAGGAGGCTTAACAAGACCAGACTGCAACTTAGGCAGTAACTTAGCCGGGAAGGGTCTCAGTGTGATCACTCAGTTTATGAGCAAAACGTGGCTAGAAGAGTACAACCGTGAGATTTCTGAAAAATTAGCACAAGAAGAGAATTCAGGTTCAGGTTTCCCAGGGGTTAATATTGCATCAGGAAACTGAGGCTAGTCATGCAGTGTGTTTACAGGAGGGACTTGGATTGTAATGTCATTCTGTATGTCTGGGACAACTTCCTCCTCATCCCCTTGTCCACATCACAAACTCAGCTTCATTCTTCAAATCTGGGTGGTGATGTTCTTTTACTCCCACAGTTTTCATACTCCCAATTCTTAGATACAGTCCTTCCTTCTTTGGCTTCCATAGAGCTTTATAAATAAATATTCATTAATTCATGTATTCTCTCTCACACACCCATTCTATCTTCCAGAGTAGATTAACCATGTTAAGGGAAGAGTCCATATCTAATTAATCTTTGTGTCTTGACCACTAACATGCTGACACATAACCTATACTCAATACATTTATTGAAAAAATTGCTAATTTAAAGTAATTTATTATTAAGTATACATGTAGAGTAAGATTAAAGGGTAACAAGATCAAAATAATATCACAAGCATTTAAGATAAAATGTCTCTTGTATTTGAAAACGCTTTTAAGTAAATTCCAATGAAGTTTGAAAAGCTTCTGGATCTACTATAATTTAAGGATTATTATTACAAAAAGAAAAAGATTTCTGATTCATATGAGGCTAAGTGGGGAACACTTAGATCAGCATTTTGCCATATTTTACCAATCTTTACTAAAGAAGGTTTGACAAATGAATGAGAATCACATTTGCAGTAAATATATTGCAGTTAGTATATTGCAGTATGTAGGTTATAGTTTTTGAAATCGTTATAAAACTCTTTCATAGTAGTTTTTACTGTTCTCATTTAAGTTGTTTCTATAACTCAAAATTTTAAAATCCCAATTTTACAATTATTTATTCAGTTATAAATTAGGTCTGTTGATAAACTCTATCGTAATTTAATGGCATGACTCAAATCCTCACTGATGACTGAATAAAGGTATTTTTCATATTTGGATTTTGCCACAGAAATCATATTTTATGGTTTATAGTTCATATTATTTATAAATTGAAGTGAAGAGAAATTTTATCTTTGAAATATAAAATTATTAATGAATAAATAGCATATATAGTAAAAGTTAAATCTTTCATCTAAGGTTACATGTTGATAAAAATCAAATGAAATTATCCTTCTTCATGTAAATAGACAATGAGAGCCAGAGAGTAGTTTTGTTGCTGTTGTTGTTCTATTCTTGCCTCTAATTTGAGCTCTCTAAGACTTTGGTCTCTATTACCAGGAAAGCTTTCATCTACTTGAATTAAGCAATTTATATGGACAAGGATATCTCTGTAAATTTTTTTTCTTCTGGATGCTAACATTAAATTGTTGACTTTTTTCGAGTGACCTTCAAAGCATAGTGATAATATATCATTACTAATCTATGTTGAAGTTGAACTTGTAACCTTAGACTAAGAGTTGTGTATTAGAAATCTATACCTATGATTCCTTTATTTTAACAGAGTATTTACTTCTTGAGTCATTTGTGAGGGATCATGGGGAATTCATTTGAACACAGTGGTAGAGTGGTTAAGACTTTTAGGGCAAAAATACATATGCTATTCAATTATTTTAAGATTTAGTTTGTCCACAGAACAATGTGACACACATTGTACAAGCATGGTCTATGTTTCCTTGAATGAATAATTTTTATTTCTTCCATGCACCTAACTCTTCTTCATATAACATTCCAATTTTACCTTTGATTCTTAGTGACTTAAATCAACTAGGTAAATATTCATGATCACCAGTGAAAAGATCAGCTATGGTCTACTTAACAATAAATATGGGTAAATGTTAACTTAGAAATTTGAAAATATAGCATGTTTAAAAAAGCCTTATGCATTTTATACTTTTATAGGTAGAACCTAACTCTGGATAGATGGATATTAATGGCTTTAGAGCTTTACAACATCTAGAACTCCTGCTGTGATACTAGTTCTCCTGCTTAGTCCATTATTGCCAACTGGCTATGACAGACAATTGTGCCTTAGGACAGATTTGATAGGCACACACATGAATTTTGTTTGGATGGGGTCTGTTCTTCCTCAGAAACTAAAGATCCCATTCTGAGTCAGGTAGCTGTGGTCACTGAATCTCTCATCTCATCTTTGGGTGGATGAGCAAGGGAAATATTTTGTTTACCAAATTATTGCAAAACTCTGCCATTATATCTCGAACACTCAGTAAAAAAGCTGTCTAATTGACTCCATTTAAACAAGGACTTAAACCAATCATGGCAGAAAATCATTCCCGGACAAGTGGTTGGGCTACTCTTTCTCATCTCCGGATGCAAGATATGCAAGTGGTTTATTAGAGGGCCCTTTGTCAAGATCATCAGAATAGAGGGCTCTGAGAATAGGTATGACTAATAGTGTAGTGATCACATTGGTCAATTGAATGACCAGCATTTCTTTTTAGTCTGGATTTTTTTCCCTATGGGGAAATTTTGTCTTCCTATTTTAGCCAAGTGGTTATAGAATCTGCCAGTTATAGCATCAACTCCCTTGAGAAAATTATTGGCATTTGATCCAGGGAAAGATATCTTTTCAAGGAATTTTTAAAAATTGGAACCAAGGGAATAATCATAAATTTACAATAATAAAATAAGTTTAACTCCACAACTAACATACAAAAACAAGCTGAGATGTCATATGGAGAGATAGTACTTGAGTCTCTAATTCTAGTGTTCCTGACACTCATGGACATTGTTTAAATAAAATTAACAAATTTTCCCTATTGCAGAAGTTATTTGTAATTGGGCTTTAGTTATATGTAACTAATACAATCCCAATAAAGTAGAAATAGCTAAGTTGCCTGCAGAAACATTTCTACATATGGGTCTTCTAAATTATCTGCAGTAAAATGGAATAGTAGGAGGTGTTCTACACTGTAGCATCTTTATTTTCTTTGAAGCAATAGGGTACTTTGTCCAAAACATGCTAATGGCAGACCTCATAAGGCTAATTTCAATTCTATTAACAGACATAGAAATGCAGATTAGCAACCAAACTGTATAGAAACTAATTATATTGCAATGTCTAGTGTTTTAGAAAGTGCAGATAATGAATTCTTTTATATATTTCTTGGTGAATTATGCATTTTTAAAAACTTTTTTGAATGTATGTTGGTAGTCTATATTGAAACATTTAAAATGTGCTTTTTGATGCAATTTTGCTTCATTGATACTCTAACAAATGATGAGTGTGTAAAAAGATCTTTTAAAAGGCTATCCCTATCACTGTTTATAATAGTGATCACATTACACAATGTAAAATTTAATAATATGGCATTTCTAATACAAATAATGGTATAGCCATAAAAGGAATAAAGTGCCATCTTAAAAATAATGTCATAGAATACTATTAAATGTCATAGAAAACTTTTGTTCTAGTTTACTAGCTGCCAGAATGCAATATACCAGAAACAGAATGGATTTTAAAAAGAGGAATCTAATGAGTTGCTAGTTTACAGTTCTAAGGCCGAGAAAATGTCCCAATTAAAGCAAGTCTATAGAAATGTCCAATCTAAGGTATCCAGGGAAAGATACCTTGGTTCAAGAAGGCTGAGGAAGTTCAGGGTTTCTTTCTCAAGTGGAAGGACACATGGCAGTCACATCATCTGTTAGCTTTCTCTCCTGGCTTCTGGTTTCATGAAGCTCCCCAGGAGGCATTTTCCTTCTTCATCTCCAAAGGTCGCTGGCTCGTGGACTCTGCTGCTCATGGCTATGTCGTTCTTCTCTGCTCTTTCTGGATCTCCAAGTTTCTCCAAAATGTTTCCTCCTTTATAGGACTCCAATAAACCAATCAAGACTCACCCAAATGGGTGAAGACATGCCATCACCTAATCCAGTTTAACAATCACTCTTGACTAAATCACATCATCCAGGGAGATGATCTGATTACAGTTTCAAACATACGGTATTGAATAGGGATTATTGTACCTTTATGAAATGGGATTTTGATCAAAACATGGCTTATCTAGGGGGCATACATCCTTTCAAACCAGCACAATTTTCATGATATTTTTATGAAAAAAGTATGTTAAAAGGTATTTCCAGTTGATTTTATTTTTGTTTAAATGGAATTTGTGTGTTAAAAAAAGACTAAAATTCTATACTTCAGCATGCTAATAGAAATTATCTATGGGTAAAGGATTACTGGGTAACAATTTTATATTTATTTTCTAAATTTGTCCACAGGAGGTATTTTAAATAAGAAAATCTAAAAGAATAAAGAGTCATATTTTGAACGAAAAAATGGCATCCCATGCAGAAGTTATGTATTATTGATTATGCAGAGCCTTGGGGAGTTGACATCACTTTGTGAGCTGTGTACTTAGAGATTTCCTTATTTGCTATTGTGTTTGACAGTGGAATGTGATTTTTATATATCTTTATCCTGTATAATACTCAGTACATACAAACCATTATGCAGAAAATGTTGCCATACTTGCTATAGACCAAGCAAAAACTCTGTACAGTTGAATTGTAAGATGACTGACATTGAAGGATGTGTTATATCCCCCAAGTAACTAACAATGAACCTCCCACAAGGTGTGTGGTGACAAACTGAGAACCACCTATCAAGATATTCAGGATATAGTGCATCCTCAGTTTGACAACTTTTATTGTAGAGCTCATTGCTCATTGTTTGAATCTTTGCAACTTGACTGATCATAAGATTTCCTTGGGAACAGGCAACTCCCTAACTTAGGCTTTGAGCTCATCATGCCCCTTAGCACATTTATTAGAAATCTTTATAATAGAGTATTTGTTGAATTGATGACACTCAAATTGCTGTTCAAACTATCTGTCAGAAAGACAGATACCTATTACCTCTTCTGGAGTTGGGGCTTCACCATTTAGAGGCTAGCAAAGAGCATAAAAATGTCTGGCACCAGGAAGAGCAGTTCACAGATATCAGACTTGCCAGCAAAAGCAAGACTACACAGGCACTGGCTGGAAGAGCATTTACTTGCTCTTTTGCAGAGAAAAAGACAGATCAAGGTTAGCTTTACTCATGGACATTGGACCTCCCATGGCCAGTTGGTCCCCATCCATTGGCCAACTCAGGAAGATGTTCTATGCATGCCTTCTGTCTTAGTTGAGGGCCCCCTCCCCTCTGCCTCTGGAACAGAGAGCAGCAGGAGGTTCTGCATATGTTTGGGCAAAGAAGGAAGGAATGTGCCTGAGAGCAAGCCATTATCTCCTAGGGGACTTATTTCACCTCAAGGCATCCCTGAGAAGAGAGTCAGCCCACATTCACCATATATCCTAGGAGCCAGGCTAATATATCTAGCTTTGAGTACAGAGTTTATTGGTGGAGTCACAGGGAAAGGGAGTAGGCTGTGCTTGGACCATCCCCTACCACAGTACTGGTCTGCCAAACCAGTTCTTGAAGGACTCGGGGGGTTGGTGCAACTCCAAGACCAAAGAACATGTTAGGCACAAAGTCAGATATGAGCCTTATTAGGACTTACAAACAGGAGAGGGTCTCCAGAGATCTCCATCTAGAAAAAAAAATGAAAATAGTGTCTCACAAAGGTGGGAGTGCAAGGGGCAGTTTATAATTTAGGACAAAGACATTCCATAAGGTATGAGAACAGACTTTCAACAGGGTCTCATGACACAAGGGTCTGGAGATTTGTTATCAACAGTGATCAGGGAAGGGGAGTTTCAATACTTTACAAGATAAGTGGTTTATAATACCATTTGTACACCCCCCCCCTGAGGAATTTTGTTGACCTTTAACTTCTGTCCCAGTCACATAAGTGGCTACATGCAGTAAATTACTCTCAATATGGAGGGGTATCTAGGTGCTGGGTCTGTGCACCCCCATGCAGCATGCTAGGTTGACCATAGGACAGACATTGCATCCATATTCCCTAACAATAGTTTAAGAGACAATAGAAAACGTATTGTTCACAGGTCCATAGCCATCCCTTAGAAGAAAGATATGCCTCATGTTGGTAACAAACATTTTGTCAGTGGAAAAGACTATCATTTTGTAGCTTAACAGTAAAGTTATACAAGTTGGGGGTAGCCACCCCACATCATAAATTCTATCAAGTCATTCCATACAGACAGAGGCAACAAGATCAACTGTTATAGTTCCTGCTATCAGCTACCCCAAACCATCATATATAGCATACTAGTTGGGGCTTATTCACCTGTTCTTATACAGAGAGATGAAAGCTCTGGTTTCATTATAGTATGGTAGTTGGGTTTCAGTTTTAAATGAGATTTTTTCCCCCCAGATTTTATGATGTGCTGAATTCTGCCAGGCCAGGAGGGTATTGATCCTGATAGTCTACTGTCATATGTGTTGTTCCATCAGGCTTTCATACTGGTCATACAGGACTATTGAAAGGACTGTGTATGGGTGTTATTATCTCCATCTACTCCAACTCTTTGATAATGACTGAGATTTCTTGGTGCCCAACTGGAAGTTTATATTGTTTTCTAGTCTCTGAGGCATGGGTACTTTTATAGGGGACCAGTTAGCTTGTCCCCTCAGTATAGATTTGATCACTCTACTCCAGAGGCAGAATTCCCCTACAGTGGTCTGCAATATGACACTCTGTAGAAGATTAATTCCTGAAATGTATTATGGTATAGGGGAAATATGTGCTTTATACACATGGAAGGGATCAATCTCCCAAATTGTATAGTTAAACTGTGTTGCTTTGCCTGGACTGTTTTCCCCCCAGCTGTCTATAGCCAGTTCTGGCTGGTGAGATCAGTCTACATTCCCATGGATTAAGGTACATTTATCTCCCGTATCTACTAGTGATAACATTTGCTGCTAGTTAGTAGAGGACCAATAGATGGTTAATTCTACATATGCCTCCAATTCCCAGGATCTTCAGCTGTTGTTCACACCCAGGGATCTCAACCTCCCCCCTACAGAAAAAGGAAAGGGGATTCCAGGTCTCTTCTGGGGAATTAAAAGGCTTCTCTTCTTGGGCTTTGAACAATGGTTTCTTTCCTGACTTTCTTTTTCTCGCGGAAGTTTGGGAACTCTAGTAAATCTTTGGTCTGAAGACAGTTTGCTCCATAGTTTTACCAGGACTCATTAGGTTGCCTAGCTATAGGCTCTATCTCTGTGCCTGTAGCAAAGAGATCTGCTCACATCTGCTTGCAGGACACCCAATTAGAGCCCTCATGCTCACAGAGAGCCTTCCCCATTGCCCTTACTTCTGCCTTCTTTTTCTGTAACCACTCCAACTCTCTGTTGTTGGCTATAGTCTGAAAAAAAAAAGAAAATGGGCTGTCTTGCTAGCAGACTTAGATAGACATGAGATGCCCATAGTAATGGTTGGGGGCAGTATGCAATACCATCTCTTTCATTCCTGTGTTAAAACTTCAGTGTCAGGACCTAGGAAAGCTGGAGCATAGATGGTGTGTTTCATTACTAGCCCTTTTTAAATGTCTTATAGCTCCCCCATAATTTGCCAGTGGGGGATTTGGTGTGACATATCCCCTCCATTAGGTCATGAAGCCTTGCACCCATCAGTCTGTCATACAAATAAGAGGAATTTTCATATCAGCTGAGGTAGCATACAAGCATGGTCACAGTGTAGGGTGAGTTGTAATAGACACCAATTTATTTATCTCCACTCCAGAGAGCACTAACCCCTCTGTTCCAGTATCCCATAACTTCAGAAGCCAGTTGGGTAGGGACTCCCTAGTTTTTTTGTTACACTACTGCCCTAATATCCAGTTCAGCAGTGGTATCATCTCTCATATAATTTCTGTTTAGGAATGCTTCAGTTTGCCAAAGCTGCCAGAATGCAATATACCAGAAATGGGCTGGCTTTTCAAAGGGGATTCATTAGGTTACAAATTTACAGTTCTAAAACCATGAAAATATATGAATTAAGGCATCAACAAGATGGTACCTGAATGCTGAAAAATGTCCAACAGCATTTGGAGCACCCCTGTCAGCTGGGAAGGCACATGGTTGGCATCAACTGGTCCTTACTCCTGGTTCATTGCTTCTAGGTTCTGATTCTTGTGACCTTCTATGTGCTGCTGGTCTTCTTTTAGCATCTCCAGGGCATTTCTCTCTCTAAGCATCTGTAGGTCCTCTCTTAGCTTCCCAGGGGCAAACTCTGGGTTTCATCTCGTAGCTTAGCATGACCAGGAGTGCTTTCTATCTCCAAGTATTTGTGCTTTCTCCAATATGTCTCCCTCCTAAAGAATTCCAGTAAGTGGATTAAGACATACCTTGAATGGATAGAATCAAATCTCCATGGAAACAACTTAATCAACAGGCCCCAACCCAAAACAAGTCTTCCCCCACAAAATTCAGTTAAAAGAACATTGGCTTTTCTGGGGTACATAACAGAGTCAAACCAGACCAAGGACGTTGGAATTGCTGAACCCCAAGGAGTTGATCTTGTGATGTCTTCCATTTCTGTTGTATTATGGGGCAGACCTGTGGCGGCTTGTCATCCTCCTCCATCTCCCATTCTTCCTTTCCTTCCACTTCTGCAGAGTGGGTTCCATGCTTTAGGGTTCCATCCTGGAGTAGTTAGTATTCTCTGGACTCAAACTTGGGGTATTTTGCTACCATGGCTCAAGCATATCTGCAAACTAATGTTTCTCATTGGTTATACACACAACGCAAGCACTCAGATAAGGCATCTTTCATGTCCACTTAAGCAAATGATGTATCCTTCTCTAATTTTAATTCTTTCTATAGATAGCAGGCTTTTGCTACCTGTCCTGCCATACATAAGGCTTCTAAAAGGGCCAAGCTATGGTCACCGCTACTTGGCAGTCTTTTTTCCTTTTGCTAAGATTTAGTTGTCTTGCTATCTGTTAAAAAAACTGTTAGAAATCCTGCTGAAGATTTCAGGGCATCCCAAAACTCTCATGAGAGTTCCCATTTATCCAGGAGGCCACCTGCCCCTCCCCACATGGATGATATAGGCCAATTTTGGATTTTCCCACATGGATGCTCCCTTCCTGGGACTCACGTCTACTACTGCCCATAGCTGTTCAGTCCCCTCGATGGTTCACTGATTATTCCAACCCAGCTCTCGAAGGGCTTGGACACTTGGTGCAGCCCCCAAGACCAAAAAACAGGCTAAGCATAGACCTGAGTCAGATGTGAGTTTAATTAAGACTTATGACAGGAAAGAGTCTCCTTTGGTGGTTGTATGGGAAAAAATGAAAATAACATTCCTCAAAGGTGGGTGTGCAAGGGGCAGCTTATAAGAGTTTAGGACAAAGATGTTCCAAAGGGTATGAGAGCAGAGTTTCAACAGGGTTTCATGACACAGGGGTCTGGAGATTCTATATCAATAGTGATCAGGTGAGAGGAGTTTCAGTGCTTTTCAACATTAGTGGTTTATGATACCACCTATAAACTTTTATGATACCACAGCAGAAGAGGTCTGTTGTCCTTTAGCTCTGTCCTGGTCTCATAGGCAGCTATGGGTGGCAACTTACTCTCAATATGGAAGGGGTCTGGACCCTGGGTCTCCATAATTGTACACCAGCTGAAAATGAAGCAAAACCTTGTTTCTCACTTTCATTTGTACTTGTACATGAATTATTTATCTCCCTTGGGAATGCTATATGGAGGGGTGAATGTGGTTTGTGGTAGAATTAATTTATTTTTAGGGCCTCAAGCAAAATAACATACAAAAAACTCATCTACACTTTTGATATAAATTTAGGAAGCTCAAGTATACCAATTTAAAAACAGACAAACAAAAACTACTGGGAAACAATCTCAATTCTCTATGCCTCTAATCTTTCCACTTGAATATTATTTGCTGCATCATGGATGCCCAGAGCATTTCCTGGATTTATCAAGCATCCTATAAATATTTGTTGAATACATTATATAAAAGAATGAAAAAAGGATCCATTAGATTTGACAATGAGAGACCATTAATGGCCATTACTAAAATAGCTCAATTTGAGATGAGAAATGCTGGACAGCTGTGGGGTAATGAGTATATGGAACATGAAAAAGAGCTCAGGTTTAAGTTTTGATATATGTGTCAAAATTTCCCTATAGGCTTTGGCAATTTCTGAGGCTTACATAAGGTCATTTCAACTGTTTATCCCTTATTCTGCTGACTTATTATTCTTGTTTGTTAAATGGCAAGATTTCAGAGACACATTCCTAGCATGTCTCTCTCAGGGTCTCCCAAAGGGGACAATCTAGGTTCTTCTAGATTGCTCATTCTTTTCTCCAGCATTCACTCCTCTCCCACATGCAGAGAAACAGCTTTGTATCAGGCATGTCCAGTTTTTTTTAAAAGATCCCACAGTAGTAGATCTAGGGAGTCCAGTGAAAAAGTTAAGTTTTATCTAATAATTCTCTTATTTCCAGGGCATTTAGGTGTTCCAAGTGGACTGAGTTGGAATGGTTTCAAATAGAGTCTCACACTTTACCTACAATCCCCTCCTATGGGGAACCTCCAATACTGGACTACTGAGACTAGCCCATGATGCCAGTCTACTTCCCAATTTAGCCAGAGTCTTTGGGGCAAGTGCTCTTTCCTATAGTCTATCTTCTTTGGGAAGACCCAACCCATCAAATAGACATATCCTGTTTACAGATAGAGTTACAGTGTTTTCTAATTGTCTCTTGGACAGTAAACAAAATCCTTCTTTTCTTCCTATATTAGTCATCGTGTGAACATTCCATACTAGTATAGAAGCACTGTCTTCCTGGAGTACACGTAGGGCCACTGTGGAGTTATCACTAAACCCTTTCTTCAAACAATGATTTGTCTCAGTGTTGACACATGCAAAACAGTCTTTTGGTCTTTTAAAAATAAAATGCATTTGCTTATAGCTTGCCTCTTCTACAAAGTATTTGAGTTAGCTTAAAACAAAAAGCATTTTTAATAAATTAGTAAAATGCATAACATCAAAACCAAGTATAGGCTTTTCACTTTAGGTCAATGCAAATAATGTGATTCATACTTAATTCTAAGCTTTCAGGAAGCTAGAGTCAAAATGGAAACGTATGTAAGATACATAATTTAAGCTATTAGAAAGTAGAAACCATAACAGCTCTTTAGAGGAAACATTTGTTTGTGTGTGTATAAATAACCATAAGTTTGGTTGTAAATAGGATACACTGACTGACAGATAATGCCCTCAATAAAATATTAATACTAGTGCAACAATTAATTGAAATTTTTGAGGAGCATATTGAGTCTGCCAAAATCGTTTCTATTTTCTAGAATCATTTAACATTATGAACTCACAAAATACTGCCTTGCCAAAATTAGCTAGCCTACTAAAATTTTGCATCTCCCCATCAAAATGTGATAAATTGGCTAATTTAAATTCAGCAAATATTTCTTGTATGCTTATTATTAGTTCAGCACCTTGTTATATCCTATGAAACTTGACAAGTAACATAAGTTGGGGGTACATAATGTATGGAGCTTCCCATTTTATTTAATATTATGCTCTCAGTAGTTGAAAGGATGATTTGTATACTCTTTTATTGACTCGGAGTAAGCAGTAAAGGTGATGAAAAGGAGCAAGGCTACATTTTTATATTTTGAAGGAAGTGATTACTGCAAGGAGGAAGTGAGGGACAGGGCATTAGTGAGAAAAAGAAGAATAAAGAATGCTGCCCATCACATGAAAAGATGCTCAACTTCACTGGCTGTTAGGAAAATGCAAATCAAAACCACAATGTGATATCATCTGACACCCAACAGAATGACCATTATTAAAAAACAAAAAAGCAGAAGGCAAGTGCTGGAGAGGATATGAAGAAAGAGGCACACTTAACCACTGTTGGTAGGAATGTAAAATGGTACAACCAATGTGGAAGGCAGTTTGGCTTAGCTCAGAAAGCTAAGCATAGAATTGCCATATGATCCAGCAATCCTATTGCTAAGTATCTATTCAGACGACATGAGTGCAAAGACACAAGTGGACATTTGCACACCAATGTTTATAGCAGCATTATAAAATTGCCAAGAGATAGAAACAGCCCAAATGTTCATCAACGGATGAATGCTAAGCAAACTGTGGTTTTTATATATATGATGGAATACTATGCAGCTGTAAGATGGAATAAAGTCATGAAGCATGTAATAACATGGATAGATCTTAAGGGCATTATGCTGAGTGAAATTAGCCAGGAACAAAAGGACAAATACTGTATGGTCTCACTGATATGAACTAACATTAATGAGTGAATTTGGAGAATTTCAGTAAAGAACACAGGTTATCAGGAGATAGAAATAGGGTAGAGATTGGGTAATTGGTGCTGAAAGAATACAAATTGTACAACAGGACTATTAAAATTCAGAAATGGATAGCACAATATAATATGATTGTAGCACAATAATATAAGTACACTGAATAAACTGAATATAAGAATGATAGAGGGAGAAAGGCTGGGGGCACGTATGAAACCAGAAGGAAAGATAGAGGATAAAGACTGTGATGGTATAATTTAGGAATGTCTAGAGTATGCAATGATAGTGATTAAATGTAAAAATTAAAAAGTGTTTTTGCATGAGATAGAACAAAGGAATGTCAGTATTGCAGTTGAAAATAGGTGGTATATGGGGAAAAAAAATACAATCAATGCAAGCTAGGGTCTATAGTCAATGGTAATACTGTAATATGCTTCTAATGAATGTACAAAGACATGTCAAAACTAAATGTCAACAGGAGGGAGGATTGAGAAAGGGGTATGGATTCTTTGTGGGAGAAAAGGAAATGTCTTCAGATAGAGTATGATGGCCAACGTATGTCTATACACTTAGGCTGGATGGTATGATGTGTGAACAAAACTATTTAAAAATGAACAGAGAGAAAAAAAAGGAACGCTGGCCGTGATTGTGGCCTTCGCCACTGGATGACTAGTAATGCCATCCACGGAGATTGGAAAGATGGCTGGAAAAGTCACCAAATCCTCCTTGGGAGGCGCATTGCGTCAGAGATTCCTGTTAGACGTCATATCATACTTAACCTTTGCAGCATGGGATGATGGCTACAGTGTTATAGCCTCAAAAGCTATTCTTTGATTCCCCTCCTACTGCTTTGGTTACTGTTTCTCAGCATTCTAGTTGCCTGGTCTCCTAAATGTCATTTTTCTCTTATCGCCGTCTGTTTGCCTATGTTGTCACAACCAAAAACCACACAGGACTTCCACAACTATGTATGCTAATGACTCCATCTACCTTTTTTCACACAGATCTTTCCCCTGGACTCTAGAGACCCCATTGCCCAATTGAATGTCCTAATAAACATATCACAAATTTTGCTCACAACTTTTCCCAAAACCTTGGTCTTCTTTACTTGGTGGATAACATTTAGCATTTAACAGTTAACTGTGAATTAGGCACTATTTTAAACATTTAGTCATTTATTTCTCACAAAAACCCAATGAGGCAGGTATTACCCCAGGTCTCATAAGGAGAAATTGAAGCTCTAAGCTACTCAGTGTTCAAATTGGAGTCCATACACAGACAATCCTCCCCAGAATCTGGGTTCTTAACCTTTATGCTCTCTAGCACCTTTGCTATCACCTTTTTCATCTTTTACTAAGTCAATTAAATCAGAAACCTGGGAGTTATTTGAGTCTCCTTCTATTTAAATATCCATTCAGCTACCAAATCCTCCAAACAGCTCTCACCCCATCTCCTTTGTTCTGTTCCCACTGCTAATACCTTACTTCAAATCCTCATTATTTCTAACCAGGACACATTCCACAGCTTACTAAATGTTTGCTCTGCCTTCAATCTCTTGTCTCCATCATAATGCTACAAATAAGTTTTTTAATAAGATGCAAATCTGCCCATATTCTTTCCCTACTTAAACCCAACAGTGTCATTATAGGCAATACAGCCTATTGGTTAAGAACCCAGGCCAGAAGATATGGGACTGAATCCTACTTTGCTGCTTGGTTTAGTTATGTATAAGTTTTCAATATCTCTATTCATAATTATATCATCTTAAGATAGGGATAATAGTAATTCTTATGAAATTGAATATGAAATGAGAAAAAGCATGCACAGCATTTAGGAGAGTAACAGGACCATAGAAAAATCATGTCGGTGATTAGAATTATTATTATTATTTTAATGTCACAAGACAATATTCAATCACAGCCTGGCATACAAAGTCCCTCGCAGCCCTGGTCTACTTTTTCAGCACCTTGAACTACCCCATTCGTACCACACTTCACATTCGCCAGGCCCGATGCAATATCGCATGTTTCACATATCTGTGCTTTTGCTCAGCTGCCTTTTCTGCCTGGAATCTCAGTTTCCCAGCTTAAAGTCCTGGTAAATGTTGTGCATTTTTTAGGATTTGATTAAAGGAACATTTTTGACAAAGTACATCTTAATTCCTCCCTCTCACTCGACTCAGTATTTTCTCCCTTGTGCCCCTTTTATACACCACAAGCTTCCCTCATGGTGCACATGGTATTTAAATGCAGTATTAGTTTATATATGTATATCTCTCTTTTAGGCCCTAAACACTTTAAGGTCAAAGAGTTTTATTGATCTTTGTATTCCAGCACAGAGCATAATGTTTAAAATATAATAATCAGTGAAGATGTGAGAGACCCACGGAGAAAAGCCTGTGTCTAGACCATCAGCTGGCCTGCCACCGATTGGGCACCAGCAGGCCCCTCTGCAAGCACCAGCACTGCCGAGCTGTACTGCAGATTGGAGTGAGAAAGAACAAGGGCCACTTGGTATTTTAAGCACTAAATTTGGGGGAGGGGGTGTTTCTTTCATGTCTAATGCAAATATATAAATAAAACACTAGAAAAAAGGCAATTTAATGCTAGATCTTCCATGAGAACAGTACAAAAAAGAGACCATGGAAGAGAGAGTTTGTCTTTGTCTATAGACTAAAAATAGTTCATGAAGAGAGTAGAAGCCTACAAGATTAGGGGCTTATCCATTTGAATTATAAAAGTTCAAGATCCAGTTCATCACACCCTCCTCCTCTGTTTTCATAGCAGGCTATTGATGAGAGTCATCAGAGACTCGGAGGCATCTAGTTATTTTGTATTAGTGAAGAGTGACTGTGTGAGATGAGTGTCTAGGGCACAGTGGAAGCCAGTATAGCTACATGTACAATGTCAGGATTTTTCACAACGCTTCCCAATTAACTTCCAGAGAGCCTGACTACAATATCACCAGCTGCTCATTCAATCAATTTCTGCACATTTTCCTGAGCTAAATGGGACTTGCATGACTCAATTTGCATAGGAGTTTTCTCCAGTAACAATGTCATAACTAGCTGGTGAAATATTTGGAAATGACTTTTTCTGCTTTGTGGGATATTCTCTTTGATTTGTTTTATCTTCCTAGTCTCTTTCCAACATTGTCTTGCATCTGCAAATTTGTAAATTTAGAATGAAAGTCAAAAACCAGTGATGAGAGTAATATTGTAGAATTCCTTACTTTCCATCTTTTATTCTCTTATTAATTCATGTTTTTATCAGATACCAATTGATTGCTTAAGATATATAGAATAACTATGCTAGGTTCTGGGGAGACAATGGGAGGAAAAAATCTTGAGATCCAGGAATTTATATTTTAGGGAGGAATCTGGAAATAAACCCCAGAGTGCAGTCAGAGAAGTTTTCTCTAATAAGTCCTTCAGGTGAGGCCTGATGGACAAGAAACAGTCAAGAATGGAAAGATTTTAGGAAAGGGGATTTTAGGAAGGTGTAAAAACAACAGTGAATGCCATTTGGTGGACAAGAGCTCACTGGGTATAGAACTGACTGATGGTCAGTGTGAATGGAAAATAATACAAGTGGGAGATCAGATATGAGAGCTATACAGAACTCATAAAGGTCCTAAAGATCATGCTAAGAATGTTGGATTTTACGTGACCTGGGCAACCAGGTGATTCTCTCTACAGCATAGAGATAAAATCAGAGAGAGACTAAAAGAAGGGCTGGCTATTGTAGTGGTCCAGGTGAAGGATGTTGTTCTTGGAAAAATGATAATAGAGTTAGAAGAAAGTTGATAGATTTTACTTTATTTTGGAGGGAGACCTGGCAAGATTAATTGAATACATATTTTAGAGTTTTGTGATTACAAATTATGACTCTAAACCAAAGATTTGGTCAGGGTATATTAGCAGCATCAAGCTATAAGAGATGCTTTCAACTAGTGATGGATTTCACATTTTAACAAGATCAACATCTTAGGTGCCTAACTTCCATATAGGATAGCTATATGGGTAAGAGATTTTAAAATGAGTCTATAAAAGACAATATTTAGATGCACAGAAATAGAAAATGTATGGAAATTGAAACATTGCCATAGGGAAACAATAGGGAACAATAGGGACATATTTAAATTTTTACTAAACCAATATCCCCTCAAAATTGGTCTGTATATCACCTAAGAGAAACAGTTATGTACAGGGAAACTAGAATTGAGCTGAAATTAAACTTTACAGATACTTTTGGGAAATATATCTGTCCTATTCATACATATTATGCAAGCTACAGTAAACTATTAATAGCAAAGTGGTTCATATTAAGTGGCAAAGCAATAGGAGATTGGAAAAACACAAAACAACAGCAAATTATTTACCAAAACTAGGAAAGATTATAATACCCCTATTGCTAGTATTCAACAACCATAGAGTAGAGATACAATGCACAAATGAAACTAAATTCCCATCCTCTAAAATACAATGGGCTATAATGCAACCATTTAAAGACATTATTTATGGAATATCTGAGAGAAATAGGATTATCCCAGCCTTAAAAAGAAAAAAAAAAGAATCATAGAAGGAAATGATTCTGCATACAAAGAACACAAATACCTTTATAATTGTGGCAGGCAGAGTAAAGGCCCCACAAAGATGTCAACATCCCCATCCTTCTGAAACCTGTAATATGGCCAAAGGGACTTTGCACTTGCAATTCAATTAAGGATGTTGGAGTGAGAAGATTATCTAGATTATCTAGCAGGACAGTGTAATCACAAGGGTTATTATAAGAGGGAGGCCAGGTGATCAGCATCAGAGGAGATGTGACGACAGAAAAAAATAAAGGAAGGGTAAGGCTATGCTGTAGCCTTTTAAGAAGGACAAAGGGGCCATGAACAAAGGAATGTAGGCAGCTTCTAGAAGCTGGAAAAGGGAAGAAAGTGGATTCTCCCCAGAGCCTGCAGAGGGACCATAGATAACCCTGTCAATCCATTTTAGACTTCTGACTTTCAGAACTAAAATAATAGTCTTCTATGGTCTTAAACCACTAAATTTGTGATACTTTATTACAGCTGGCTGTAATAGGAAATGGATATAGTAATGAACAAAGGAAAAAAAAAACTATTATTAGAAGAGAAGTTTATACAAAACTAAAACTGTACTTTAAATATTATTCAAAGCAGTGTATGAAATTAAAAAGTGAAACTATTAGAAAGGATTGCAGTATGGTATCTGGACTATAAAAATAAATATTCAAGGGAATCTTACAATGTCAAATGAAGAAAACATTTAATGCAAAGCGTTTAAATAAAGCATTTGGAATCTCACAGCTAGAGTTTGGACGAGGATTATTACTTAATATGAAATTAATAAAATAACTACTTTTAACAGTACATTACACTTTACAACTGAAACCACTCCTACTCAAAGATCTAATGGACTAAGCAAGGTAAATAAGAAACATGTCAGGAAGTTCCACATATTCAAGACGGAGGTGATGGCAGGGATGATGGTGAAAGACAACTTAAAGGTACAATGTAGCAAGAGGTGCAAAAGAACAAATGAATAGGTGAAATGAAAAAGAAAGTGAGTTCGTGGAGTTTGCTCTGCTCAGCTGATGTTGACATTGTACCACTTGGTATCTGATCATAAGGTGTTATTTAATAACTGCTCAAGGAGGAAGAACATGCTGACCATTATGTGACCAAATGTGTTAAACATAGCATGTGCAATCCAACAGGGGGCTGGCTACCCTCCCAGAAGGAAATGTATTTCTTTCTAAGTTGTTTTCTGCTCTGGGAAGTTCTTCCTAAGACCCAGCCAGTCTCGAGAAACACTCGAGTAGGGTCATGCAGGTTATTGAAATCTGACCACTATTGTATAAATTACTATATAAACTGCCCACAAACAGCCAGACTTTGGAATCTCATCTGAGGGGAGGATGCTCCACTCAGGACTTTCCCAGTCAGACCCCAAAAATGCTGTCCCTGGGATTCCCCTGCATTCTTCTTTGTTGGTGAGTTCCCAACTGGTGATTTAACTTACTTTATTTCTCTGTCTTTCTTCTATTAATCAATAAATACTTATTTGCTTGAATTAGAGAGAGGTCTGTTACTCACATATCTGATCCTGTTCAAATGAAGGCTTTCTTAATGAAACAACAGGGCAATGAAAAGACACTAAAATCTGGAACCAGAGAAATCTCTGAGATAGTGTGATACCTTGTAAGAAATCATCACTAGTGTCATACAGGTATTTATTCTTTTGGAGAATTATTTCAAGTACATGTGTTTAGACTTTCTTCAAATAGGACTATAGCTTTCAAGATACGGGAATTAAGAATAACAGAGATTTTAAAGTGAGACACTGGTTTAAATGATACATCACTATATCCAAGGAAAGTTCAATAATCCAAAGATAAAATAAGTGGGACTCTCACAGAGATCATGGAACAATACTGAAGTGAATGAGACGTAGTACTTGTGTTCTATTTAAAATGTAACTATGTAAGGCTTTTACTCCCTCTCCTTCAAACTTACACTGTCAAAAATGTTAATACAAGCCCAGTCTAATTTATTTTCTCAGTAAAAGGTATAGAGACCTTCATAAAGATATAGAAATAATGTTTGGATATGTATCTTTGTATAGGCATACCTTGTTTTAATGTGCTTTGCTTTATTGCACTTTGCAGATGTTGTGTTTTTTACAAATTGAAGGTTTGTTGCAACACTGCATTGAGTATGTCTCTTGGTGCCATTTTTCCACCAGCATATACTCACTTCATTTCCCTGTGTCACATTTTAGTTAAGCTATGTACATTGTTTTTTAGACATAATGCTATTGCACACTTAGACTGCAGTACAGTATAAACACAAATTTTGCATGCATTGGGAACCTCTGAAATGTGTGTGCCTCTCCTTATTGTGATATTAGCTTTATTGTGGTATTATGGAACCAAACCTACAATATCTCGGAACTATACATGTATCAGTGAAATAAAACATGATCTGTGAATGCCCTGGGCCATGAACTATTATATACATGGCTATATATATATATATATATATATATATATATATATATATATATATATATATGTAAAACACCTTTAATGTGTCTTACGTATATTTCAAAGACAAGTTTTCTGAACATGAAATACTAAAATCAGCCACCATACTTGTTTAACGTGGTTAACTGCATAGTGTTTAATTTTGCCTTCAAAATATAGTGTAGAAGTGTCAAGTTTTGGTCCCATAATAGTGAATTGAGGAACAGCTTGAAAGACGTAAAGAAAGAATTTCTAATGAAAATTTCAAACAAAGCTTTTATATATCACATTATCCCCACTACAACTATAGCTGCAAGCCAACATTGTGAATTAATAGCTCCTTTCCAGGCAAGTACAAGATTCTCTGTTTTCCCTAGTACTTTTAAAATTTCTACTCTCCTAGAATAAAATTTTGAAAATGTATTTTCATATTTTCCAAGGATATAGGAAGGAAGAAAGAGGGCCTTTCATCAAGTCACCAGCAATGGTTGTGCAGATAAGCCCAAAGCCAGGGGAAGCATCTGATTGATACAGTTGAATCACTTGTAAATCAGTGGTGAAGTGTCAAGTTCTTGAATGGGTTGGAGGATTTACTCTAATGAAAGAATGGCAATAAAGATACATTTACAACTGAAATGGGGATGGAAGTAATTAAGAGCGCCTTTGAAAACAGAAGGATAAATGAAGGAGTTGGGTAAGGCTAGAGTGTAAATGGAGAAAAAAAATAGCTGCAGATGTTTTGTCTTCTTGATTGGCTAACTTTATGGATTTTTTTTAAGGCAGTGTTAGGCTGGCAACACCAGGGTAAACATAAATATTTCTCCAAACAGCATGATAATGACTCCTGGCATCAGTTGTCAAATATAGAAGACCACATATGAAATTAAGTGGAAAACAGAAAATTTCTTCACATTGCCAGAATGAATATTTATCTTTGAAACTGTTAAATATTGCAATGCAGAAACAAAATGTGTTAGGTTGTTTAGCAATGAAACATCAAAGTTACAAAAATGGAAATATTTGAGGGCAGATTCAAATTTCCATTGACTTAAATTTTAACATTTAATTCTTCTAGCTTAAATCTCACTATCCTTTCTGACCCAACTCAAGTCCCTGCCCTAAATATTTTTATGACTGTTGCCACAACTCTGGCCTTATGCATTGTAGTATTGTACTCTTAGTTCTGGCACTCTCTGCCCAAAGCAAATAACAGTCAATCCATAGCACAGATGCTAGGGTTTCAAAGGAAGAAACTTTATTGTAATGTGAAGCAAGGAAAACAAATATGGCCTTATACTCCCTGAGTCTAGAGAGTTTAGGTTTTTATGGATTAAATGAGGGGACATGAAATTGTTGCTATTACAATAACAAGAATAAACAACTACAATTTACAAATGGCTTTTCATTAAGCTAGAGCTAAGCTAAAATTAAGCTAGAATAACCATTATAGCAACAAGTATCTTCACTGTAGTCAGCAGTTATTTCTGGGCTGAGCTAACTTCCTTAAAGTTCCTTCATTAACATTAGGGAGTCATCTTTGTGATTATAGGACTCTGAAGTTGCAAAACAGGAGAAGAAGGTACAAGTGGGCCAGTTAGGAGGTTTTTACAATTTGCAATGAAGTGGGTTTCAGTAATTTCAGGTATTTCCTTTTTGATATTCTTCAATATACTAGAAAGTAAGAAAAAAGACATTTATATAATTGTTCAGTCATCAGAGTTATTTGTAAACCTTACTTTCTCAGTTACATTAGTAGGAATACATGTGCAAAATGTCCAGGGTTGGATATCCATGAGAGAAGCCTTAGTTAGAAGTCTTCAAGTGAACAAAATACAGATCCAAACTTGCTTAAGCTGAACAAAAAGAAAAAAATTTTTTAAAAGGTAACAAAAATGGAAATGTATCAACTCATTTAAATAAATAATACAAAGGTATATTTTTTAACACTGAATTCAGGACTAAAAAAGTTTCACCAAAACACAATTTTTCTCTCTTCATTTTAAACTACCCTTCTTCGGTGAGGTTTGAGCTTGCTTTCAGCTCATGATTCCAAGCTATAGGCTTTCCCTTTCAAACTCAGAAGGTATAGCAAGAGTATCCTTCCCAGAAATATAACAGGAAAAAGAGCCACATTACTTCTCATTGTCTCTTACTGTGATGTCCTCATCAACTCTAAACTGATTGCAGTGGCTAGATGTATAAGATGAAATGATTAGTGAGACTTAGTTCACAGGTACTAGGACTGAACAGGCACGGAGGTCATCTAACCCCAAACACAATGCTCAGAACAGGGAGACAGGGTGGATCCCTAGAGAGAGTGAATGGATTCTGGATGCACAAATTTGTCTTCTGCAATAAAAATAAAATAACATCTTTACATTGATTTGTTCTTGAACAGAAGTATCTTGGGGGAAAATTCCAAAATGTGCATGAGAATGTGTTATATAGGAGGAATAAGGGTTGAGAAAGTAGGTTTGGGTCAGATTTTAAGAAGTACCCTTCCCAGTGGGCCACCATTGATGATGATTTTGAGCAGAGGATCATCATTTATATTAGATACTTCCTCCTAATTGTTATCAAATATATAGCAATGTGGCAGCTACTTGGTGCCAGGGATATGTTTTTCATTAAATTTCTCATTTGATTTATAACCTTGTGAGGCAGGTGAAACTAGTAATTTTTAAAGAAACTGAGTTTCAGAGAAATTTTGAAATTTGCTAAATTCATGAAACAGGGAGATTGACCGTGTCTCCTTCTATGCTCCCAAAGCACACTGGTGGGGTTCCCAAATAAAATGCTCATCAGTGTCAACTCAGACATTTCAGAATGTAGTTAAGCTATAGACAGCAGACATTAACCAGAGAGAGAAGCAAAGACAATCTAAGCACTTCCTTAACTTGGCATGGTTAAGATTAAACCTTCTATACATAATAGGGGCTTTTTTGAAACTTTATCCTCCAAACATAGGGATTTATAACATTGGCTCTGCCTATTACATAGTGGAAGCTTCTAATCTAAGTCAATTAGTCCCCTCACAGTTGATTAAACAGAGTTTGGTCTGGAAGTACAGATACACGGAGACTGTTTCCTAAACATTCCCAAAGGTTGATTTACAAGTTACTTTTGTGCTTTCATTTACTTTACTCCCTTCTATTTGCCTGGCATCACAATTCCTTTATTTTATAATTATAGTCAGTAATCCCATTGTATTGTATTTTTATTTTTGCTCTCTGTATCACAGTACTCTGACACTTTTCTTTTTTATTTGGTTCTCTTTCTTAGTGGTCAGTAAATGTTTGTTGTATGAATGTCTGAATGAGAGTTAGAAGAAAACTTTCACTCTTACAATGCCTTAGCAATCTGTGACAGTTTGGAAATATTGCACATCCCAGGAAAGCCCTGTTTAAACCTGATTCCATCTTGTGGAGGCAGCCTTTTCTTTTAATTCTGATTCAATACTATAGGTTGGAAACTTTCTATTAGATTATCCCCATGGAGATGTGACACACCCAATTGTGGATATTAACCTTTGATTAGATGGAGATGTGACTCTACCCATTCCAGGCAAGCCTTGATTAAATTACTGGAATCCTTTAAAAGAAGAAACATTATATAGAGAGCCAGAAACCCCTGAAAGAAGAGAAATGACAGAAGCCTCAGAGCCGACAGAAACTTCACAGCAGAACTGATGCAGAAGTGGAGATGTGGAAAACAGAGATTTGAATGTTTGGAGATGCTTGGAGCCCAGCAGACATTGCCAGAACCTGGAGAGAGCCAAGAGAAGCCAAGGGATGAAAACCAGCCCTGGAGAAGTAAAGTAAGGAACCCCACAGGAACAGAGGCTGAAAGCAATGGAGCAAGGGATCAGCAGATGCCAGCCACTTGACTACACAGCTGATAGAGCTGTTCCAGACCCACTGGCCTTTCTTGAGTGAAGGTGACCTCTTGGTTCCTTAATCTGTACACTTTCACTTCCTTGGAATTGTAAACTTGTAACTTAATAAGTTCCCCTTTTTAAAAGCCATTCCAGTTCTGGTATATCACATTACAGCAGCTTGCAATAAATTCCTATTGCTTAAACCATCACGTTCTATGGTATTTTTCATAGCAGAATGCCTAAAACAGGAACTACCCTTAATAGCTGAAAAATCTTAAATGCAAAAACAAAATGAGACTGAGGGACACTTTTGCTAGCCTAAAATCAAAAAGACACATATAAATAGGAAGGTTCAATACTACTTAAATAGAATTTAAGCCTCAGTTTTCCGAAATCTAAAATATAGACAATAGCAGTATGTTTCTTTCAGGGATGTTTTGAATTTTAAAGATAATATCTTTATAGCACTTAATATGGATTTGCTATATAGTAGATTCTCTTCAAATAAGAGATATTAGTTTTATCATACTTAAAAAAGTTAGCTAAAGGATCATGAAAGTATTTTAGGGGGCAGTCCATTTCCATATTTTACATGTCCAAAGATGCAATTATTTGTTTAAAAAATGTTATTCTACTCTAGATTCTGAGAATTCAGAGAACAAGATGGGAAGGGTAGTTTCTGTTACAATAGCGCTTGCATCTAGATGGGGAAGCAAATAGAAAACAAGTAAGGAACTATATGAACGGTATACTTTCAGATACTGATACATACACAGAAAGGAGGCTGTCTTTTGGTGGTTTGTCAAAAATAAAAGCCCTTCTGTGACTGGCAAAGAGCCAGCCATAGAAAGATACAGTATTAGGGGGAGGTAGTGAACTCAGCAGAAGGCTATAGTTACAGGCACTGCAAGTATTGGGGCCTTTATAGGAGGAGCCTGGAGCACTGGGAGAACAGAAAAGTCAAAGGAAATAAGATGTGGTCAGGCTTTCTGCAGCCTATATATGAACTATTACTCTGAAAATTATATAGAAAATTTAAAAGAGCAATCCAAGAGCAGAAACTGGGTAGACATTTAGGATGTTTTTGTAGTAGTCCAAGGGAAGAAGGTGCTGTAGGCATAGGTGGAAAGTAAGAGAATGGGAGAGATTTTACTTACATTTGAAGTAGAACTCAAGGAAATTGCTGATGGAATGAATGTGGAAGGTGAGGGGAAGAAAAGAATCAAGAATCATTCCAAGATTTTTGAGTACCTGGATGGAGAGTAGTGTCATTTCCTGAGATGGGATAAACTTAATTATATATATTTGTATTATTGTATATTGTCAATAAATGGTAACACCTGATTTGAGATAGACTTAATGAAAGGAACTGTGAACTTTCCATTCACTTCATGCCACGAAAATATAATTATTAGACTTCTGGCTATATTTTTGAAATCACCAAAGACCTATTTTCCCAAATGCAGCAATTCATTCTTCATTAAATATATTTAATCATATCATGCTTCATCATCTATGTATTAAAATCCTTATCATTTAAATTTTAATATTCATTCATTCAATACCTATTAAGGGTCTGAAGTGAGCTAGGCTTTGTTCTACATGTTGGTGAAATGAGCAAGCCAAAAATTGTTAGTTCTTTTGGAGTTTTCATTCTAATTTCAGGAGGAAAAAAATAAATAATAAACTTAGTAAACAAGTGCATTGTATGTTATGTTAGAAAGTGATAAGTACAATAGAGTGAACTAAAGCAGGATAAGGGATGTGGAGTATGCCATCACAAAAATCCTTTGAATCAAGGGAAGTCTATTCTTGGCTGGGATTTTATTCCCTAGGATGTTCAAAGGAAAAAAAGTTTTATTTTCTCAGTTCCAAATGGGTAGTCCTACTTACTATTGCTTTCATTCTGAAATGCAAAATCTGAGCATTTAACCCAAGGACCCAACTCTTCTCTGTTTCTAATTGTTACAGCTTACACCAGAGCAGTTTGAAAAGTGTAAAGAAAATGCCCATTCTTCTCTGCAAAGTAGTTCTTTAGGGTATTTAAGATGGTTCCTGACTCAGCTTTATCATTTACCCAAAATTAGCCCTCAGTAAGAGCTATAAAGCATCTAGTGTTCATTGAGCCATCTCCATATCAATGTTTTCCTAGGTGCTTTATAAATTCATTTACTCATGTAGAAGATAGTTATGTTCATTATTACCATTTTACAGATGCAAAATTGAGATGCACAGAACTTAAGTATCATGGCCAAGGTCATCCAACTACTTAACAGGTGCAGTCAGGATTTGAACCCAGGAATTCTAACTCAATAATCCACCGTGGATGGAATAAGTTATCTCCAAGAGACAAAAGCACAGTGCAAATTATTCCTCTTGGCCAAACCAAGGAAATCACAGGAGCTCACATTTCCAGTCCCACCCAGTCTTCTATCCTAAGCATCCCTCATTGTATTGGAGGTATGTATTGGAGAAAGGCCAACATTTCAGTTGATGTATCTTCATTCAGAAAACTATCTCCAGTTTTCAAGGACCAATCCTTAAAGTTGGCTTCTTTTCATGTGACTAAACAAAGACTTTAATAGTTCAGTTTGAGGAATTAATATTAAAAAGTGGCATCACCAAAGCACTTTTAGGAACAGACAGTGGGATCTTACCTTGTAGTTAAATGACCCTTCCTAATGAATTTCACAAAATAAGAAAAAAAAGATAATTTTCCATCAATACCCAACCAAGGTCTAAAACACAGAAAAATGAATAAATAACAAACAAATCAAAGATTGTCCTTCCTCTCCAATCATTTGTGTGTGTGACTCTATCTATATATAAGACTTAGCACAAAAAGAGAAATCAATAATTAACAGAGTGAGATTTTAATAATGATAATTGAAAGGAATAATGCCCAAAGTAAAGTGGAAGATTCAATGATTTACAGTGCTTTTGGGGGAACAAGGTTCATGCCTACCATAAAAAATTATAAGAACATACACACATGCAAACACACACAGAGCTAACAAAAGAAAAACAATATTCAACCCAGGTATAGTACTGAGCGTAGAACACGGAATAATATAATAAAAAACATAAGCAGAGTGTCAATAAAATAGACATACTTTTAAAGATTAAAATGAAATAAATAATAAAATAAAATAAGAAAAAATAATTCAGGCTAAATTACAAGAGAAATTTAAACAAAGAATTAAGCATCAAAGGAAGCTAAAAGGAAACATAAAAAATGTTTTAAACATTCAAAACTAGGTACCTAAAAAGAAAGTCCAAAAGACAATAGTTTGAGTTCTGGGAAAATGGTGGAATACGATAGGTCCAATTCACCCCTGCCCCAAGGAATAGCTAGAGAAGGGGAGGGAGGGTGACTGAGATGGCAACTACAGGGTGTAAGTGATCTGGGAGGGTCTTCTGCAACACATAGGGAGACCCTGGTTGCAAAAACTGAGGAAGTAAAAAGCAGAGACCCAGAGACCATCCAGGTGGTACAAACTGCCTGATAAAGAATCCTGGAGCCCTCAAGAATGCATGGACCAGCAGACGGGAACTAGGAAGTAAGCCAAGCCATGTTTCTTGAATGCACTACCTTCTCAGGTGCAGTCCCACAACCTGCGGCTCACCCCACACCCCAAGCACCTAAACATGGTCACCCACCCCTCCTTTCCCATGCTCCAATTGCCCCTGCCCTGCCAACCCTGCCACACATATACCATCCCACACCCCCACCTCAAGTGCATTCATGCCTCCCCCAGCCCAACCCACCTCCCCTACAAAAGTGTAGTCTTTCCCCACCCCTCCTGAGCCCTACCTCCCATTCTCTGGACCCTGCAAGCAGTCACCAGCACATAAAGGTTGTGGGTACTTACTTCCATAACAGGCTACACCCACTCCCAGTCCATAGATTCATGCAACCCCACCCCACCACCTCTGAGCTCTCACACCTGTACATCAGTTTACCATACCCCCAGATCTGTGCATGCACACAGATCCCAATCACACCCTCCAGCTCTGGGCAAGCACTGACCTGTGCAGTTGGGCCACATCTGACCCCATCCCATGCAGGTGTAAAGCTGACCCGCTGCCCTGAGCTCTGTGCATGTGCACAAAGGGCTCAATGCCCTAGACCAGTGCATCCCAGCACCCTGACTCCTAGACCCATGCACACAACAGCCACATCTTCCCCACCATTGGGTGTCCACACTCATAGGCACCAGCATAGTATCCCTAACCTGCCCCTATACCTGTGCTGCAATGCACCACCACACTGTTGTGCCCCACCCTGCACCCTGCATCTTGCTCCGCATCTATCCCACAAATACAAAGCTTTAGAATGCTGAAGGAAATCAACTTCCAAAGTAAACCAACCAAGATATTTACATGCCATGAAGACAGCAGAAGATTACTAAGCATATCATGATACAGATAGCTATAGCCCAGCCTAATGACCAAATTAAAACACCAGAGGAGACACAAACATTGGAACAGTTAATTAAAGATGTTCATATGACTCTATTGAATAAAATAAATGGGATGGCTAATGACATAAAGGAGATCAAGAAGACACTAGAAGAGCATAAAGAGGAATTTGAAAGAATAAATAGAAAAACAGCAGATATCACAGAGGTTAAAGATGCTATAGACCAAATGAAAAACATACTTGAGACATACAACCACAGATTTGAAGATGCAGAAGAAAGAATAAGTGAACTAGAGGACAGGACAACTGATCTTGAACACTTAAAACAGCAGATGGCAAAAAAGATGGAAAAAATTTAAATTGGATCTCAGGGAAATGATGGCCAAAACAAAGCATGCAAATATAAGAATCATTGGTGTGCCAGAAGTGGAAGACAAAAGTAAAGGGCTAGGAAGATTAAGGATATAATGGGGGAAAACTTCCCACCACTATAAAGGACATAAATATGCAAGTCAAAGGAGCTCAACAAACTCCAAATAGAATAAATCCAAATAGGCCTTCCCCAAGGCACATACAAATCAGTTTGTCAAATGTTGAAGGGAAGCAGAAAATACTGAAAATGGTAAGAGAAAAACAACTAGTACATACAAGGGTAACCACATAAGACTGAGTTCAGCCTACTCAACTGGCACTATGGAGACAAGAAGACAGTGGTATGATGCATTTAAGATCCTGAAAGAGAAAGACTTCCAGCTAAGAATTCTGTACCCAGCCATATTGTCCTTCAAAACTGAGGGAGAGACATTTTCACAAACATTTTCACAAACAAATCCTGAAAGAATTTGTCCACAAGAGACCAGTCCTACAAGAAATACTAAAGGAAGTTCTGCTGACTGATAAAAACAACAGGAGAGGGAGATCTGGCAGAGGGCATAGAATTGAAGAGTACCAGTTGCAGTAACTGAAAGGATAAAAAGAGAAAAAGGGAAAATAATAATAAAGATCTGACAAATAAAATCCAAAAGATAAGATGATAGACTCAAGGAATACCTTTTCAATAACTTTGAGTGTTAATGGACTGAATTTACCAGTTAAAAGGTACAGAATAGCAGAATGGATTAAGAAATATAATCCACCTATATGCTGCTTACAAGAGATTCATCTTAGACACAATGATACAAATAAATTGAAAGTGAAAGGATGGAAAAAGATGTTCCATGCAAGTTGTAATCAGAAGAAAGCAGGGGTAGCTATATTAATATCGGACAAAATGTAAAGACAATATAAGAGACAAAGAAGGGTACTATATATTAATAAAAGGGACAATTCACTAAGAAGAAATAACAATACTAAATGTTTATGCTCCCAATCAAGGAGCTCCAAAGTACATGAGACAGACATCAGCAAAACTTGTGGGGTAGCTGGTGGCTGGTTAGCTGATGGCTGGGGGTAAGCAGCATACTGAGTCACTCACACAGTCACAGACACAAAGCACACAACTCAGGAGACAACCCTCAGGGGAAAATGGAAGGTGTTTGTTTTATTCAGGAAGTGCACAGGCTTATATAGGCTGGGAAGCATGCAGGGACACGTGTCAGGCTGGGATTGGTGGTCATTGTTGCTAGGCTGGAGGGCAGATTTCCGGGATTGGTCACCGTTGTTGCTAGGGCAGAGGGCAGATTTCAGGTCAGTCATTTCGTGTTGCCTTGCATCAGCCACAGCAGCCATGTTAGCACTATTTTATGGCTTCTCCAACAAAACTGAAGAGAGAGATAGATGTTTCAGCAATAGTAGGAGGAGACTTCAATACACCACTCTTCTCTATAGATAGAACAACCAGACAGAAGATCAACAGAGAAATTAAACAACATGATAAATGAATTAAACCTGACATATATATAGATCATTATACCCCAAAACACCAGAATAAACATTCATCTCTAGTGCTCATGGAACATTCTCCAAGATAGATCATATGCTGGGGCACAAAAGAGGTCTGCATAAATTTAAAAACATTGAAATTACTCAAAGCACTTTCTCTGATCACAATAGAATGAAGCTGGATATCAATGACCACCAAAGAAGAAGATATATGGAGATGAAATAACACATTCTTAAATAACCAATGAGTCAAAGAAGAAAATGCTAGAAAATGCTAGAGAAATCAATAGCTATCTGGAGATGAATGATAATAAGAATGCAATATATCAGAACTTATGGGATGTGGAAAAGGCTGTGCTGAAAGGGAAATTTATTGCCCTAAATGCCTATATTAAAAATCAGGAAGAGCAAAAATCACTGGACTTAAATGCTTACCTGGAGAAACTTGAGAAAGAACACCAAACTAACTCCAAAGCAATAGAAGAAGAGAAATAACAAAGATTAAAGCAAAGTTAAATGAATGGGAGAACAAAAGAACAATAGAATGAATCAATAAAACCAAAAGTTGTTTCTTTGAGAAAACAATAAAATTGATGGGCTAATAAGACAAATTTATTTGAGCTAATATACAAATGAATGTGGAAAAATTGTGTAAAATTAATGTGCAAAAATCAGTAATGTTTCTATACAAAAACAATGACCTAACTGAGGAGTCAGTTAAGAAAAAAATTCTATTCAAAATAGCAAATAAAGGAATCAAGCACCTAGGAATGAACTTAACTAGGGATGTAAGGACTTGTATACAAATACACAACATTGCTAAAAGAAATCAAAGAAGATCTAAATAGGTGGAAATACATTCCCTGCTAATGGATAAGAAGGTTAAATATAGTTAAGATGTCAATTCCACCCAAATTGATCTACAGATTCAACAGAGTACCAATCAAAATTCCAACAACCTACTTTGAAGACTTGGAAAAGCTAATTACAAATTTGTATGGAAGGGAAAGAGACCTCAAATAGCTAAAGCATCATTAAAAAAGAGACCAAAGTGGGAGGATTAATACTTTCTGACTTTAAAACTTATTATAGAGCCACAGCAGTCAAAACAGCCACCATGGTACTGGCACAAAGATAGAAGAATTGACCAATGGAAACAAATTGAAAATGCAGAAATAGACCACCAAATCTACTGTCAACTGATTTTTGACAAGACCCACAAATCTTCTGAACTGGGACAAAATAGTCTTTTCGATAAATAGGCATGGGAGAACTGGATATCAATAACCAAAAGAATGAAAGAGGACCCTTACCTTATACCCTACACAAAAATTAACTCAAAGGGAATCAAACAAAATATAAGAACTAGTATCATAAATCTTCTAGAATAAAATGTAGGGAAGCATCTTCAAGACCTAATAATAGGACATAGCTTCCTAAACTTTATACTCAAAGCACAAGCAACAAAAGAAAAAATAGATAAATGGGAACTCCTCAAAATCAAATGCTTCTGCACCTCAAAAGAATTGGTCAAAAAGGGGAAGAGGCAGCCAACTCAATGGGAGAAAATATTTGGAAATAATACATCAGACAAGGGTTTGATATCCTGTAAACATAAAGAAATCATACAACAAAAGAGCAAACAACCCAATTATAAAATGGGCTTAAGATATGGATAGGCAGTTTTCTGAAGAGCAAGTTTAGATGACCCAAAAACACGTGAAGAGATGCTCATTTTAATTAGCTATCAGGGAAATGCAGATCAAGACTACAATGAGATACTATCTTATACTTATAAGAATAATTGCTGTTAAGGAAACAGGAAACTACAAATTTTGGACAGGATGTGGAGAAATTGGGACACTTATGAACTGCTGGTGGGAATGGATAACTGTGCAGACACTATGGAAGACAATTTGGTGGTTTCTTAGGAAAGTAACTATCCAGTTGCCCTATTACCCAGTAATAGTACTACTTAGTATATACCCAGAAAAGCAGAGTGCAGTGACACAAACAGACATTTGCACACCAATGTTCATAGCAGCATTATTCACAAGTACCAAAAGATGGAAATAATCCAAATGTCCATCAACAGACAAATGGATCAACAAAATGTGGTATATACATATGGTGGAATAGTATGCAGTAGTAAGACAAAATGACACCCTAAAGCACATGACAAGATGAATGAACCTTGAGGACATAAGCTGAGTGAAATCAGTAGACACAAAAGGATAGATACTGTATGATTACATTTTTATGATCAGCACAAAGGTTATAATCAGAGGCTTATAATACAGAATATAGGGGACTTAGAGATAAACAGAAGCTGGAGATGGGTGAATGGTTAGCTAATGAGGTTGAATTCAAATGTAAGAGAATAGATAGAAATGAAGGCAGTTCTCTAGTGGGTCTATAAGTAATATTACCATATTGAAAGTGAGCATGCTTGAAAGGGGTTGCATAGACCTACAGGTCCCACTGATTAACACTAGAAATATAAATAAGTTCTCTTAAGATCTACTTCAAATGTATGATTCATGTACAAAGAATATTTAAGTCCAGGACACAGGAGGAAAACTGCTATTGCATGGTATGGGCTATGGTAACAGGAAAATATCAGCAGTGCCACAGCAACACCAGGGATAAATAATGGCGGGGAGGGACAAGAGTTAAGGGGAGATTTAGATGTCCTATTTGGTGAGGGTATGTTTATTGGTTATTTTTCTCTAGGGAACAATGAAATTTTCTAAAATTGAGAGTGTTGATGGACTGAGAACTTTGGACACTATATATGATGCCTAATGAATGCAGGTGGTTGAAGGATGCACTGACTGAGAAGTAGATTGGCAAACGATGGTATATACTTATGATCAAATTTTGTGCGGCTACAAAAAGGAATTAAGTCGTGAGGCATGCAATGATGTGAATGAATATATAGGACATTTGGTGAGGCAAAATAAGCCAGAAATGAGAAAACAATTATTGTGTGGTCTCCTTTAGAAAATACTTATAAGAAAACAGAGGCCTAGATTGTAAACTCTTATAGCGGACACATTTAGTACAGAGTGGCAATTATTTCTGGATTTTGAGAGGCTGTTTTATATACGTATAACTTGGGATTTAGAGATAATGAAGCCAATCAGGTTGGGATTCAGGTAATCCAGAACACAGGGGTAAGGAAGACATTGTCTATATCTTAGAACTGCACCTACTCTTTAAGACCAAAGGAAGAAAGGTTTATTTTGTCCAGAACCTACATTTTCTGTAGCACATAATCTAACTCAACCTGTTTAGCTCATTTGAACAATCGAAACAAAGGGAGCCCCGAATAAGAATGAGGGCATTTAATCTTTTATAGCTTAATGTAATGCCTGGTTATAGCCTCGAATATATTATGCAGATATCAAAAAGTATTGCCAAAACCCTTGAAGGATGGGAGAAAAACTATGGAAATATTAAACTTTACCAGCAGGGAATCCGCTGACACTGTGTCAAACATTAGAGACACCCAAATCAATGGGTTAAGCCCTTGATCTTGATGCTTACTCTTGTGAAGCTTAAGCTTTTTTGTACATATGTAATTTTTCACAAAAAGAAAAATAATTGATTGCGATGATAAAATATTTATTCTAGCCTTCTATATTCTGGAGGAGCTAGAAGGAAAAATCTGAGATGATGGTATGGTAGCCCATGACAAACTCTGGGATCTGTCCTGTAATTATGTTGAAGAATGGTTCAAAAACTATTGCTTTTTTTTATTTCTTTGCTTTGTATATATATATATTATACAATCTAAAAAGTTAAAAAGGACAATGATTATTTATTTCAAAAGCCTTCTTCCCTCATATAGAGACACAAGTTCTAGAAGAGACACACACATTTTCCCTTATTGTTCTAGTTTGCTAGCTGCCAGAATGCTATATACCAGAAACAGAATGGCTTTTTAAAAGGGGAATTCAATTGCTAGTTTACAGTTCTAAGGCAGAGAAAATGTCCCAATTAAAACAAGTCTATAGAAATGCCCAATCAAAGGTATCCAGGGAAAGATATACTTGGTTCAAGAAGGTCGATGAAGTTCAGGGTTTCTCTCTCAAGTGAGAAGACACATGGCAAATACAGTCAGAGTTTCTCTCTCATCTGAAAAAGGCAGGTGGTGAATATGATCAGGGTTCCTTTCTCATCTGCAAGAGAACATGGCGAACATGGCATCATCTGCTAGCTTCTTCTCCTGGCTTCCTGTTTCATGAAGCTCCCCAGGAGGCATTTTCCTTCTTCATCTCCAAAGGTCACTGACTGGTGGACTCTTCTTCTCATGGCTATGTCATTCTGCTCTGCTCTGCTCTCTCTGAATTGCTCATTCTCCAAAATGTTTCCTCTTATATAGGACTCCAGAAACTTATCAAGACCATCCAAATGGGTGGAAACATTGTCACCTAACCCAGTTTAACAACCACTCTTAATTAAATCACATCTCCAGGGAGACGATCTGATTGCAGTTTCAAACATACAGTATTGAATAGGGAATATTCTGCCTTTGTGATATGGGATTTAGATTAAAACATGGCTTTTCTAGGGGACATACATCCTTTCAAACCAGCATACTTATGAAACTCATTTTGCAAAACAGCTGTTGAAAGCGTTTCCTGATTGACAAATCAAGGCCATCAAATAGGGCTTATTCTCTCCCCTCCTTTCCACTGGCTCTTCCAGTCTCTTCTCGTTACATGGAACCTATATGCATGTCTTCAAAAGATCTCAGCCTATGTAGGGAGGGAGTCCTGCAAGCCTGATTCTTTTGACCTGTTTATTCTCTCTTTACCCCAAAGGCTCTGACTTCTGAACTTCCATTTATTATTGAATCTGCTTTCTCAAGAGTCTTAGGTTTCAGACAGTTTGTTTTCAAGATATAATGCAATTGTCCACAGTAAGAGTTTTATTTTTGAAAAGTGGGATAATTGCAAAATCCAGTCCTAAAATGGTGATTGTCAATCTGGGGTTGTGCAAGGTGGTAAAATATCTATTTTGCAGGTGAGGGATTAAAAGTACTAAGGTCAAATAGCTTGCCTTAGAGTACTGTGTTTTGGAGCTAGAACTGGAATATAAACCTTCTGGTTTCTAATTCAATGAGTTTTCTACTCTAACATAACCCTTATTTTCAGCTGGAAGTAAATTACTTTTGAGATTTTTTTCTGAAAAATTTTCTTAATGGAAATTAACAAGTCTCTTGTGTAAACCAACATTACACACTAAGGAATTTAAAAAGCAGTAATACTTTTGTCCTTTAAGATTTGTATATTTGGAAAAAGAATCATATCAACTTCTTTGGTTTTCTTGTTAAGTTTGTTCTATCTGTGATTTGTTGCCAAATGGAGCAATCTTGTATGTTTAAGTCCTTGTCAAAAATGTTCTGCTTTGATAAAAGCTGACATCAGTGATGCACAGAAATATATTTAAAAAGAAATGTTATGTGTTTATTGTAATGAAAACACCAATAAACATATAATACATGACAAAATTAGCTTAAAGCTTTTTAAGAAAACATAACCCACAAACACTACTGAAAAGGTGAAATTCAGACTCTTGTAAGACCCTCTTGCTTTTTTCACTTCTGCCATTGCAACAGTGACCGCATGTCCTTTCATTTGTGTTCTCAATTAATTTTCTGCCTGCTTAATCAAAAAAAAAAAAAAACAAAACAAAAACAAAGAGCTTGTGAGTGTGGCAGTTGCTCTAATTTGGTAATTATCCTATATTCATTGAGAATTCATAATTTACAATTCCTGGGAATTCTATTTTCTCATTAAACATTTAGAATAGCAGCTCTCCAGCATACATTTCCTGTATTAAGGCCAAACCTGTAAAACAGTTAAAGAACCAGAGTTTTGTATGGTGCCAACTTTATGACAGATGAAATAAGCAGATAATAAGAATATTTAGGTAGTGAATGTGAAAGGAAGTGTGAAGCAAACAGTCAACAAAATAACTGCTGTCACTCTTGACATTTCCAATTCTTAGACTCAAGGGGGCACAAATTAATACCTGAAAATAAAATTTAAAAAGCCACTTAAAGGATATAATATAGTAATGAAAAGACTTGTAATAAAGTCTGAAGTACCAATAGACTTATGACCCAAAACAAGCAAGATGACTGCCATTATCCTGATATTGTACGTCATGCAATTAACAGAAGTACCAATTAGTCCCTAGAAATGGCAAATCAGGTATACTTTCAGCTTTTAAATAGCTGCATGAATTGGTAAAAACAGAGAGCTTAAAGCTTCACAGAGTGGATTTAGACATAAAACAGATTCTTATTACAGTTTCATAAAAAGAGAAACAGACTACAAAGTACTGCTTTAAAGAGTCAAAAAAATAGTCTTTGGTAATCTATTCTTTGATCTTACATTTCTTTGGTTTCCTTTGTCATGTAAATTTTAGCCTCATTTTATAAAATGACATTTCATTTCTATTATGTAAGTTTGACTTCAGTATACAAGTTCGAATACAGTATTGTACTGTGGGTAATGCTATTCTGAAGCTAGAAGTATGTAAACCATAGTAAGACATTATCATTCTACATTATAATCCCAGTAGATTATAATTTTGTGATGGTATATAAATCATGATAGGTCAACTGCTGCAAAATAACCATGAATTTCAGTGGTTAACTTAATAAAATAAAAGTTTATTTCTCACGCATATCATAATCCAACATAGGGAGAGAAGTGTGGAGGAGTCTGCTCTATGCAGACATCAGGAACACAGGTGCCTTTTATTTAAATTCTTAAGGTCATCTTGATTAAGCAGAGATGACAAAAGAGAAGCAGAGGTGGATTATATGAGAATTTTATGGGAAAAGACTGAAAATGGCACATGACACTTGTGTATAAATCCTGTTTTCCAGAACTCAGTCCTATAGGAAGTTCTGTTTGTTTGGGAAATAGGAAATGCCCTAGAGGTATGTACAGGGGAGAAATGAAAGGGGTTTGGTGAACGCATGGCCATTTCTCCATAACTGTACTTTCTATTCACCTAGTGTACCAAATTCACTCTGTTCGCCCAAGGCACACCCAATGCTTAGCACTGCATCAAATAATATGTAACAAAATGTGCATGCTATCATTTATTGAGAACTTATTAGGTACCAGGTATTGTGCTTAGCCATTTCAGTCATTAAGTCCTTCATTCAAAAATATTAATTAGGCACTTACGTGATTCATTTCCTGTGCTATGCACTGTATATGATCAAAATTTCTTTGCTAAGCTCTTTGGAGCTTATAATCTGATGGGAAAAGCATATTTTAAAAAATTACTTGTTAAATAGACTGCAAAGTTTTATGAATAATTTGGAGGGAAAGATAGTTAAGCAAGAGTGTTCAAGTAAGGCCACTGAGAGGATGATGTTTAAATAGAGAACTAAAGGGTGAGGAAAAAGACAATTATTTGGAGAGCCCAGGAAGGAGCACGACAAGCAAAGGGACAAACAAAAGTTATTACTTCTCTTGTGGATTCTTTATGTCTTGTTTAATATGTCATTAGGTTTATAATTTCATTTTTAATATTTTTCATGCCCTGAATTCGTATATAGACATTTTTCTAATCTGCCTGAACATATCTATGGCCTCTTTTTCCTTTAATCTACTTTTTTCATTCTTTGTTTTATTCAAACAAATTAATATTCTTATTCTGATATCTGATATCTTTGTTGACCTGTTCTGGCTGTTGGTTATTTCTGCTGGCTTTCATTCATGTTGACTCACTTTCTTCTACATTTATCATTTTGGGCTTATAAATTGTTATTTTGGGGTATTAGTTGAGTGTGGACTCCTCCAAAGAGGTTTTGTGCTTTCTTCTGCCGTGTGCCTCGGGGCGCCATCATTCCAGTACTCCTTTAAAACAAACTCTTCATTTTAAGTTATCTTAGTCTAAGCAATAGATACAAATTTAGGCTGTAGTTCTAAAATCATATATTCTATTTCTCCTCCTTCTCTTCATTCTCCTCTTCTTCTTGCACTTCTTCCTCCTCTTCTCTTCTCCTCTCACTTCTTCACTCTCCCTCCTCCTCGCTAGTCCTTTTTCTCTCCTTTCCCTGCTTCTTCCAGCTATCCCCAGGATGAGAAGAACAGGCTTTCCTAACTCCCTCAGTGAACTTTTATGCATGTCTCCTATTATTTCCCCTGCCTTGGGTAACCTCTAGGTTTTGTCTTTTATTATCCATTCTCCATCAAGCTTTGAAAACCAAGCTTAAAGTTACAGAATATTGGAAAATGTCCTCAAAATGAAAGGAGGCTTCAGTAATCCTATTTCTTTTTGTTTTCAACTATAAGAATTTCTTACTATATGTCCTGTTTAACAATTACTTTTAAAAGGACACTTTTTATCTTTTAACAAGAATTTTTAGATATTTTCATCAAGGGCATCCAAGTATATAGTCTGCCATATACTACCAAAAAGAACAGGGTGAAGGACAAGTTTTATGGTAGATTTGAATTTGTTTTTTCTAACTAAGAGGTTTAAAATACTGGAAGTCCTCTCCCATTTTTGACTTTAGAATTCTTAAAAAGTAGAAGAAGTTATGCACAAATAGGGGAAACCATTAAAAAAATTAAATACACATGGATGTAGTGGAAAAAATATTCATGTAGCTAAAAACAAAATAAACTTCAACACAGTTGAAGAAAGAGGTTGCTCATTTAAAGTCAGTGGAGCTGCCTCTGTTGTTTTTTTTGTTTGTTTGTTTGTTTTTTGTTTTATTTGCAAATATTGTTATTGATGTTGCTGAACTATTGAAAGAATGCAGGACCAAGCCAGCAGCTTGAAAAATTATCAATTAAATTTTCTCATTAACTATGTTTGGTTCCTTAATTGGCCTTTTTGACTGTGTAATTTCAAGTGATAATTATTTGCAGCACCAGCCCATTCCTATATCAATGTTATCTCTTAATTAATTCAAGAAATTGACTTAACATTTTTTTTTCCATCTTCAGACACATAAGTAATTTGTGAGTTACCATTCTTTAGACAGCACAGTCAGCAGCACTTTGAAAAATGACAGTAAGAAACTCCAATTTCACGGATTCACAATAGCATTGATGACGATCTTAAAGAAACCCTGCTAAAGAAGTCTTGTAAATATTTGGTGTGAAGTAGAAAAATATAAGATTATAGACTGGCAGATAAGAGAAACATTAAAAACTAGAGAAAGAAATAATTCATCTTCAAAGGAGAACTCTCAAATCTCAAGAAGAACAGATTTGTAACTGCACTAAAGAATCCTATGAGGCTGGACATTTGGTTTTGACAGAGAAAACTAGCAATTCTTGCTTTGCACCCTGGCATTTTCCCATTGGATTGCTAGGAAAACACGATGAAAGAGATGATGTTTACTTGGTCAGTGGTTTTCCAAACTTAGTAAGTATTTCTACTCTTTAAAGTATGAGTGAGCTATTGAGGGGAAAATGGATGGTCATCCAAGAAAAGAAGGTAGGAAATTGTCATTTAATCACCTTAACATTGGCATCTTACCTCAGAAGCTACTACCTTACTTTAATAAATAATTTTCTAAGGCAGAAGCTATTTCCCCTCTCCCTTATCCTTTTCTCCAGTTCACGACCAAGAAACACTTCTCTTTTTATGTTCACTCTTTGAACGTAACCCAATACTGCAAATAATAGAAATATTCATTGCAGTTGTTTAATTGATGGTAAGGAACAATGAGCCTAGATGTTTACACAGAGCAATGTTTTGGGATCACCCTGGTAAGTGTAGAAACCCAGGCTGCCTCCGACTATCCAGAAGAAAAGATTTCCTCAGAACAAGGTAAGGAGTTGAGAAGCCCCCTCAGGTTCTCACCTCAGGGCAATGCACTTATTATAAAATAGTAAAAAGAAAAACTTTATATTAAGCTTATAGTCTTTGTCTTAAACCAAGACCTAAAACTATATGTATAAGTGATGCCCTAGATGAATTTTCATAAAATCAGGAATATGACAAGGATTTGATATTGTGCTGGACGCTAGATAAAGAATAATAAAGAAAAATAATGTATACTTACTGGAAAGCAAAGACCAATCTGTCCTAATTAACAGATGAAAAGGTTTTATACTCAGAAAAATCCAGTAGAATCAATTGAAATATTATTTTACAACACTGTAGAGTTTTACAGGGTAGTTAGATACAAGGAAAAAATAAAACATAAATAATTATTTAAACACTCATCATAAATAGCCAGATTATATATCCATATATATATATATATATATATATATATATATATATCCATATGTATATTCCTATGGCTATATTTTATAAGAAATATGAAAGACCAGTATGAAGAAGACTTTGCTAAATGGAAAGAAATGCCATGTTTCTTATCTAAGATTACATTATGTCATCATGTCAATTCTCCACAAATTAATTTATCTGTTGAATTCAACTCTAATCAAAATCTCGATGGGCTCTCCCTTTCTCCTTCCCTCAATTTCTCACTCCTTTCCTTCCTTCCTTCCTTCCCCTGAGAGTAAGTCTAACGTTTAGCCTGAAGTGTGCATAGCCAATAACAACCAAACACACTTTTGAAAAAGTTAATAACAATGAGTATTTTCTTATTAGATTTAAATATATAAAATTTCAATCATTTAGCTGTATGGAATGAAAGGACCCCCAAAATAGATAAACCTATCAAAGGAATGAAAAATTACAAAGAAGATTTTTCTAAATATCTATATACAAACATTCTTATTTCAAGTCATTTAAAAAATAAAATCATAAAAAAAATTACTATGGGACAATTGCTTAACTAGACTAAAAGGGGGAATGAAAAAGAGAGAAAGAGAGAAAGAAAAAGAGAAAGAAACTTATGTTACCTTACCCCTAATGGATTTCGCAAGTATTAAAACTTTAAATGTAAAAATATTAAACCATAAACAAATCTTTAAGAAATGCAAGAACACATTTATGTAATTTTGAAATGATCAAGCTTTTCTAAGAATAATGTAGGCAGTAACCATAAAAGACAATTTGAATGCTTTTAGCTATTTAGATATTCAAATTCTAGGGAAAAAAACTCCACAAAACACCATAATAAAAAATTTTTAAAAAACAACAGCATGCACACTTAACATACATTTTATACATAAACACATTTATACATGAATTACATACATTACACACAATAAAATATACACTACTTCAATAGTAAAAAAAAAATGGGCCCAGGACACAGACAATTTATAAATGAAAAAATATTAAATACATTAGTGTTTTTCTAGTGTTCAAACTCAGTAGTAGTTAAATAGATGTGTAACCAACAGTGAAAAACCACTTTGTTACTAAACTCACTGACACAAAATTTTATTAAATTTTATGAAATAAACACCCCATGTTGTTGAGAGAGGTGAAAGAAGACATTTACTACATCACTGTTGGAATTATAAATTGTTAGGGCTTTCCTGAAAGCCAATTTGTCACTGAGGAAAAAACTTCAAAGGTATAGGACTGCCTAACTTTGAATCCTTACTTTGCTAGTCATAAGTTAGGTGACTTTGGGCAGGTTGTTTAATCTTTCTGGGCATTGATTTCCGCTTACATGAAATGAGGATTAAATGAGTTATTACAGGTAATGTTCTTGGAGCAGTGCTCATGAGCATCATTGCTAATTTAGTTACTTTTTATTGTTTTCTACAATAGTTTGATGCTGACACAATCTATTTTTTTGCTTGTCTTTGTGTCTTTAATTATAAACATTAATTTGCTTACAGTAGGATGCTAACTGATAAAATTTGCAAGCTACACCTGTGTTTATTCTAAAATTAGAATTCACAAATTTTCTAAAGACAGGTTGCTTATCTGAGTTTAAACTATCTCCTTCTCTGGAAGAGCTATCACTTGTAGAAGAGCCAGTTGCTCTCTTGCCAACATAGAGAGAGACCAAATCTGAATGACTATGTGGATAATTCAAGCTGTCCTATAAATGCTTTCACATATTTGGAAACTTTTGTAATTTGCATCTTCAGTAGTGTCAAATAGAAGAGTATATAGTGAATATTCTGATATTTTATGTGGGGAACAGTGGTGACTTTGGAATAAAAATCATTGTTCAAGATCCTGATAATATACGGAGGGTGTTTCAAATAGATTAAATTTCACAAGTTGTGTATGTCCCAGTATATACAGAAAGAAAAAAAAAAACGTGACTTCAAGGTCATGACCTTCATAGCCATTGATAAAATATACAAAGCTTTTTGTTTCTTCAGGCCTTCTAAAGGCTGTTTTAATAACCTGAGGGAGAGGGCAGGCAAACATTAGATTGTAATGGGTACTAGGTAACAGTGGGTTTGGAGAAGGCTTCTGATGCTTGAGGAGAAAGGACCTGACTGAATGTTTTGTTTCATTTTTGTGTTTGTTGTGAGGAATGGATGGTACTCAAGAAGGATTTTGCTTCTATTTTACTTGAGGCCTGCCATTTGACTGCAGAGAAGAATCTGTTTACACAATGTTTATAATACCTGAGAGTTGCTATTTTAGATTGAAAAAGAAAACAATCAACCATGAGACTTGTAATAATTATAAATATTACTATAGAGATCACAAACAGGCTTGTAGAATATAAAACCAAGAAGAGACCTGAAACTATCATCAAAACCAAGATTTTCCAAGTTTCACTTTTTCTTGATGAGGTGGTAAGACTGGTAAAAGAAAGTGACTTCAAAATTTTGAAGTCTTGTAAATAGGAGGTGGGGAGATGCAGCTTGTACTCAGATCTCCTGGCTTCCCATTCAGAACCACTTCTACCAGACATGCTACATTTTTCTAATGTGGTAGAGCAGGTGTAAATGTGATCATTGGTTGAGACACACACATATACGTACTTCATTGTTAATATTTTCAGTTTTCCTTTTTATATTGGAGTGGAAGAGCCCTCTATTTTTCGCATTCAAAAAAACACCTTGTCTTCTTTCAAAGTATCATGACCTCTAACTTTAAAAAAATTCTTCCACATTTTTATAGAAGTTATTAAATCTACTTCATTTGATCTTACCTTCATTTTTTTTTTTCTGGTGTAAAGATAGTTTTCACTATTTGCCATGATTTCTTCTTTGATTTTATTTCATTAGTCTTCTTCTTACTTCTTATGTAATTTTTCTGGCCTATATAAGAACTGTCAAATTCTTTACAGACTATCGTATCTTCTTCCTTGTTTCCTTTTCGTTAAATCTGCATATTTTCAGGCATTTCAGACCCTTAGTTTTCTTCTCTGACTTGGGTATAAAGACAAGTGGTATGAAATTAGTGGGCTAACATCTTGGAAGATTAGTCAGACCACTCTATACACATAATTAGAACTAATTGAATTAGTCCCACTCTTTGCAAAGAAGTAAAATCAATATTATAATTAAAACTGCATTTCTGTATAATTGGATTTTCAAATGAAACCTCAAGAAGGAGGAGGAGTGGAGAGTGTTTCTTACTTGTAGAAGTAATTAATATTTGTATTAAGTTTATATCTCTAAAATAATCCTGTGGGAATTTGTGGCAATATCTTCAATTTCATTAACCTGTGCTGATTGCAAGAGTTCCCCACTTTAATCCTTAAAGAAACTGTCCTTATATCAAAAGGTTTCCTATCTGTTGCCAATAAGCCATCTGGCTGACTGGCTTACTTCTTTCCTATCTCAAATATTTCATTCAGCCTCAGCATTGGTGTTTTGGGGACCATTTTATTCAGTGTGTTTGCCAAGTTTTATTTAAGACCTTTTTTTTTCTCTGGATCAATTGCTATAAATCTTAACAGGAAGAGGCAGTTTTATGATTGGTTGAGCTGCTAGTTTTTGCTGTGGTGTTCACCCACTTCCCTTCAGGTCCTTTTTGCCACTGTACTATAAAATGGTGGAATTCCTTTCTACAGTGTGAGGTTGGGAGAGACTCAACATTAATTTTTAAGCAGCAACATGATTGGTGTCCATGGAAGACACCATATTGTTGCACAAAACCAGGAACAAGGCTGCAAGCCTCCAGGAACGTTACACAGAAACAGAACAAACTGGGGTCAAGGCTCCAAAGTTTCAGGAAGTAGGTGTTATTAGTCTATGGCTGTAGGGCTCAACCAAGTAGCCTCTGAAAGTCTGAGCCCCTAACAGAGAAAAGCTTGCCCATGTACAGAAGGGGAGGGGTTTCTACAGGAATTTTTCTTATCCTGTGTAGGTACAGTTTCAACCATTCCTGGGGCAAGGGAGACTTCTCAAAGGGGAAATGGCCTGAGTAAACAGGGACCTGCCTGCTGTGAGAGGAAATGGCTTGGGCCAACAGGGGCTGCCTGCTACGTTCCCCCCTTTGATGCTTGCCCACACCAGTGGGCAATGACATCACCTCTATCTCATCCTCTTCTTGTTGAAGGTGTTGGTATGTCCCAGTCTGAGCTGGGCCTGGGAAACAAGGTAGCTATGCAGGGTTTAGGTCCCTGCAAAATTGGGGATGGGGAGGGTGAGAGTCTGTGCCCCACCTCTGTTGGCCCCAAGTTTTTTCCTGATGTCCCCTTTGTGACTATGCCTGTCTTAGATTGTTCTTTCCTTGAGGAATCTTACCTGTCTTTGACTAACCAGCCATCCTTGAGGGCCAAGCAGGATGATGTGAGGTGTGCAAGTGAGGGAGGAGCATGCCCCTTGAGAAGGCCCATTTTGTCTCCTCAACAGCCTATGCCCCTTGGCCTCCAAGCCCAACATGTGCTTTGGGATTCCCTTATCTGCTGGCTGGGCCCTGGCTCTGGTCACATGTTTTGGGGAACCCAGGCTTCTTCTTCAGTGAGGGCCCACCAATTAGCTTTGGGCAAGAGACAAACTGCACAGCAGTAGCTTCCAGGAGGCCTCCACCTCAGCACAGACAAGAGCTTCCCCTCAATCCTGTATGCACTGCATTACCAGGAGGACCGCACTGGGAAAGGTGTTGGATTCAGTGGGGGGTAAAACTGTACATGTGTGGAAGGTCAGATGGACTTGCAAACTGTTCCCTTTTCTAGGGGTTATGGTGATAACCTTGCCACCCTAGAGTAGCAGAAACAACACTACTGAACTAGCAAGGTGGGATTATAGCATACTGGGGAACCTTCCTTTAGGGTGTATACAGAGTACTAGATTCTGGTAAGAATGCAGGTCTGAATGATGCCCTAATAAACCCCAGAGTGATTTGAACGTGAATAAAAAAAGTATTTGCAAAGTCCCCTTTGGAGAATGGTGAGAAAGGGGGAAAATTCAACTGCCCCAAGTTGAATTCTTGATATTCTCACAAGCAGTGCAGACAACCAAAGCTATAGGCTGAGCCCCCTGTCTTGGGGTTTGTTCATAAGAAACTTAACCCCACAAAGGATAGGACAAGCCTACTTAAAATTAGTCCTAAGAGTCACCCCCAAGAGAACCTCTTTTGTTACTCAGATGTGGACTCTCTCCAGCCAACACAACAAGCAAACTCACCACCCTCCCCCTGTCTAGGTGGGACATGATTCCCAGGGTGTGGACCTTCCTGGCGATGTGGAATAGAAATCCTAGAATGAGCTGAGAGTCAGCATCAAGGGATTGAGAAAACCCCTAGAATGAGCTGAGACTCAGCATCAAGGAACTGAGAAAACCTTCTCAACCAAAAGGGGGAAGAGTGAAATGAGACAAAATGAAGTGTCAATGGCTGAGAAATTCCAAACAGAGTTGAGAGGTTATCCTGGAGGTTATCTTATGCATTAAATAGATATCACTTTATTAGTCAGGATATAATGGAGAGGTTGGAGGGAACTGCCTGAAAATGTAGAGCTGTGTTCCAGTAGCCATGTTTCTTGAAGATGATTGTATGATGGTATAGCTTTTACAGTGTGACTGTGTGATTGTGAAAACCTTGTGTCTGATGCTCCTTTTATCTACCTTGTCAACAGGTGAGTAGAACATATAGAATAAAAATAATATAAAAAGGGGAACAAATGTTAAAATAAATTTAGTAGATTGAAATGCTAGTGATCAATGAAAGGGAGGGATAAGGGGTATGGTATGTATGAATTTTTTCTGTTTTCTTTTTATTTCTTTTTCTGAATAGATGCAAATGTTCCAAGAAATGATCATGATGATGAATATGCAATTATGTGATGAGATTGTGAATTACTGATTATATATGTAGAATGGAATGATCAAAAGTTAAGAATGTTTGTGTTTGTTGAGTGTTTTTTATTATTTAAAAAAAAAATTAAAGAAAAAAAAAAAAAGAATGCATGTCTGAGAACTGCCCTGGCATGAATACTGGTTGTAGAAAACTATGGTACTTTCCACCTTTTTCCCAGCACAGGTGGCCTTGAGACATGCCTGGCATGCATCATTCCCCTTGGAAAGGCTTATGACCATGCTGAGCAGAAACAAGTGTGAGCTGCATGGTGCTGGCTATGTGGAGAGCCACCACATGAACATACAATAAGCCTCAGGGAAGGAATGGAGACACAGTCTGGGAGCAGCTAGGAAGGGGGACATTACCTGGGTAAAAGGGATCCCACCAAATTACAGTAAAGTTGGTTTATGGGAAGAACTTCAGGTGACCTATTTCCAGGAGGGCTAACACTGCTAAATGAAAGACAAATGCAGAGAGCAAGAAAAGACAATTAGTCCACAGACCCTGTAGACTGGGATGTCCACGTGTCGATTCCTCAAACTTCGGCCATGCATAGATCAGTCAGCTTCCGGGGTGACTGAGGCAGGGCTTGGAGGTCTTCTTTACCTTTGGCCATGTGTTGACTAGCTGCTTCCAGTGAGCTAGAGCAGGGCAGTGGCAGTCATTCAAGCCTCAGTCATGCCCTGGTCAGCTGATCTCGACTGCTTGGAGAAGGGCATGGTGGCTTCCAGAGAATGACATGTGTCAGGTGCTCAGGATGAGGGGTGACTCCCAGAGGTCGTCTGTGGTGGCCCTTTTGACCCTGGAGTGGTGAACCCATGGGATGATCTCCGTGACTCTGATGGCTGTTGGAGTTACTGAAACAGTGTGGTAAGGACCCCTCCATTGAGGCTGGAGGGAGACTTTTTTTTCCCCCAGTCTTTTACCCTCACCACATCCCCTGGCTCAACCTCATGTAAGGGATGGTAGATGTTAAAGAGTTCGGGTACTGCTTCCAACACCTTCCCTTTTAGTTCACCTAAAAATTTTCCTAACTTTGACCATCATTTCCTTTTTCACAAACCTTCAGCAACTTACTGTATTTGTTTGATCTTTGTCTTACATTTTTCTCATTCTGTAACAGCCATTTATTTTATCTGAGGACAAAACTACTCTCTTTTTCCTTTTAGTAAAAACACATCCTTTATATCCTTCATACTTAAGTCATTACTTCAAGCAAACATTTCACCACATACAGTTACCATCAAAATCGGATTTGTAAGAATAATGTTAAATGCTTAAAATGCTTTAGTCAATACATATTTGAAACATAAATATACAATTTTTTAATAAGAATTAATGACACACATCAAGACTTTTTCAAAAAACTGTAAGGATAAAACTTGCAGGCAAGGAGTTTCTCAATATTAAACAGCTTCCCCAATTTAGAAATATGAAACATAAAACCAAAAGGTATTCACAGATTTGGAGTCAAAGATAGTGGGGTTTGGCCTAATCCCTTTTCCTGGAAGAAAGGGACTAAATGAGGGTACAGAGGTGCCAAAGGAGCTGGATGCAGGTCTTCTGCCCTGCCAGGAGTAGGAGCACTATTAACTTTATGATTATAACTTGGTTTACATTTTTCTTCATGCATGCTCTTTATCTCACTATTTGAACATGTCTCTGTGGGAAATCTTGTTATGGTTTTGGGGAACCATTTCCCATTATATCTTTTGGCCTTTCCTTCCCTGTATCCCAGTCTCCCATGTTTCCCAGCTCTGCCATTGTATTTAAGACATTGTTAAGTGGATTGCCTGCTTCTCCTAATAATAAATTCATTATCAAATGTTTATATGCTGGAGGTGTTGCCTAAATAATAACATTTCTTTGTGAAGCATTGACAGGAAGGAGGTGGTATAAGTTGGTCTCTCCCAATTACAATTGCTGACTTCAGAACTTCCTTTTTCAATCTCTGCATAGCATCTCACAGAGTATACCAGGATCGATCATTTCATGGCCACATAGTGTCAGTGGGGCACTGCTCATTACACCCTTGTGCAGCCAGTGCCAGCAAGTTAGAACTTTTCCAGTCTTCTAACTAAACTCCTGAAAAGCAGTCTGTACAAAGGGCTTGGTGCTAATTCGTACAAGTTTCATGCAATCAGTATTATCCAACACTGCTCCTCCAGCCCCTGCATCAACAATTCTGACCATCCAGGCAATTAATGGCTCACCATTTTTCTGAGTAAAATGTCTAAGATGGTAGTTATTTCTTATTCTTTTATAGTGGTTTTTGATTGCCTTTTTTCTCTCTCTCTTTTTTTTTTGACTTTGTTTTTGGTGAGCTCCTATTTCTGGAGGATATTTACTCTTTTCTTTCTGACAAACTTTCTCATCTAAAGTATTCCCATCTTTTTCATCATCTGCCTCATCCCATACATCATCATCCCACTTATCAGGGTCCTGATCAGCAGTGGCGGCAGCTAGTGCCATATGCGCTTTCCCTTTGTTCACTTTACCTTGTCTCTTTTTATATATATGTTGGGCCACAGGGACTGCAAGCCTCTCAGCTACTGACTGATAATTGCAAATTTGATTTTCCAAAACAAAATTTTGATTCTGCAGCATGAACAGTTTTTCCTATAATTCTGCCAATTCCTTTTCATGATTCATTTTTTTCAGAGATTGTTCAATCTCTATATTTCACATTTTTTTTATATTTCATTAACAGAGCCCATCCTCTTCTACACACTACAATCATTTCTCCCCCCCCCTTTTTTAATGGAGTGTTTTCTAGACACAAAGTAACCTGAATAGGCTCTCCCTGTTTAATTCTATTCCCCCAATTTTTCACATGGTCCTGTGCATTTTGCCCATTCCTTTGTGAGTAAGGAGTTAGGTAAATCATCCCATCCTGGGATTCCTTGGTTCTTTACTTTGAGCTTAGAGGACTTTAAAAATGACATTGTCCTCTAATCTATGTCCAAAGCTTATGGCCCACTATTAATCTATCTCAAGTAAATCTTGAAGAGGGAAGAGGAGTTACTGACCTAAAAATTCCCAAATGCCTTATAGCATTCGAAAGTACAAACCAGGGAGACAAAATGTTCAAACCCAAAACATTCTGCATACAAAAAGGACAAGAAATGGGCAATTTCAACTTTATCAATAATGGTCCTAATGAAGCATTATAATATCCAGAAGAACACAGTTCATATTTTCTGCATAAATTTCCTGAAGCTTGTCTTACTGACCTTCTCCTCTATGAAGCCATGTTGGCACTTGAAAGGCAATGCAATATTTGTGGCCACTTAATTTGTAAGTTTGGATTCACAGACAACACAGACTTCAGTGATGTAAAAACAGATTTTATTAGGAAAGTAATTAAAGAAAATAATTAAAAGATAGTAATTAAAAAAGTTCTTCAAAAATAAAACATAGTTATATCACCAGATAAGATGGCACCAACACATGAAGAGAAGTGCTGGAGAGTTTCAGAATTAGCATTCCAACTCTTATTAGTTAAAAATGTACTGTAATCTTGGAGACAATATTCAGAATATCCTTAGTTAAGATCCATAGCAGAGCATAAGATTCTGATGAGGTGCTTTTCCTCTCTCATAAGATTTTTCTCTCTTTTATCTTCTCCTACTTTCTCCTCTTTCTTTCTCTGTTTGCATGCAGTACTTTTTATATTATATCTTCACACAATAGTGGTCAAATTCCAATTAGCTTATGTGGCTGGGCCCAGTTTGGTCCTCTGGGAACTGGCTAAGGACCAAGAGGAGCTTTCTGGGACCTAGATAACTTTATCAAAGTACACCTCCTTCTGGAAAGATAACCAGTCCTCCCAGCTAGAGTGAACATTTCAACTGTTTCTTACCAAGGTCATGCAATGGCAACATCAGTTGTACGGAAAAGACTCTATAAATTTATATTTTCTTGCTAGTTATAATTTCTTTATGGCAGAAATGATGGCTTATTAATCTTTGTTTTCTTATTAGTGTTTAAGTAGTACCTTGCATATAGTAGGTACACAGTTTTTCAAATGCATACATGAATGAAATGATGCATATATAATGCCTCATACTTTTTACTATATACCATTTACACATACCATCATATAATGAAATTAAAGAATGGTTGTGTAACAGGGCAGTCTTCACACTTCCTTGGTAGACTATGCAATTGTTATTGTGTGTAGCAAAATCTTGTATCAACACTGTTACAGGCTTGTTTGCTTAATGAGATAAATTTAAAAACCCCTACACAGATATCCTCCTCTTACTCTGAAATGTGAAAATTTAATTTAAAAGACAGTAATGATAATTCATAATACAAGAGAATTTCTTTTTATCCTCCACAAAAGTGGTCCACTATAATTCCCACAGTTTCCTAAGTCAGCCAGGGGTCAGTTTGGCTCCCCAGTCATCAGTAAAAGCTTTCATAAAGTTGGACATCATGCACCACAATGGTGACTTACTGACTTCCCCTCATACTGGCAGCACCAATGATTAGGGAGAGGGCTTACAGGCAAACAGCAAAGGGTTTTGAACAAACTGTCACTTCCTTCGGTCTGGCCTGGCCCTTAGCAGGGTTGCAGGAACTGCAGGGTCCAAACTCAGTCGTGGCCTGGTGCTCGGCTCCTGTGGCTCAGGACTTCCTCTCACTCACACAATCAGACACACTCCAATACCCCTCCCTCACCACACTTCCTGAAATGGAACCTGAAGGCTCCCTGGTTCTCCAACTGGAGACCAGTACTCAGACAGTCCCTGGGAGGTGCTCAGCCTCCCCTTCCACTCAGGTTCCCCTAGACTTTCACAAGTGGGCTGAAAACTGATGCACCTGGATGCTTACCAGCCAGACAGGTAGTGGGGGCTCCCAGGAACCTGGTTCCAGAAACTGTCCCAGATCCATCGCTCCTCCAGCAGTGATAGGTGCCCCACCTGGGGAGGTCAGGATTCCAAAAGATGGGGAAGGTCCCTGGTGCCAGCACTGGATTCTGTCGGGTCTGTGGTCTGGGAAACTCTGATGCCACTGTGGGTGAGGGAGGTGAGAATATCACTGGTCTCTCAATACCAGCAGAGTCCCTAGAAATGTTGTGTGAAACCAGGAACAATTCTGCCAGCCTCCAGAACATTACGTAGAAACAGAACAAACTGAGGTTGAGGCTCCAAAGCTTCAGAAAGTAGGTTTTATTAGTTTATGGCCATAGGGCTCAGCTGAGCAGCCTCTGAAAGTCTGAGCCCTGAACAGAGGTTGTCACAGGGTTTTAAGGGAAGTGCTTGGCTACATGTCAATGTACAGAAGGGGAGGGGTCTTTTCAGGAATTTTTCTTATCCTGCCTATGTACAGTTTCAACAATTCCCAGGGTGAGTATCCTATCTATATGCAGTTTCAACTGTTCCTGGAGCAAGGAAGAATTTTTAAAGGGGAAATGGCCTGCATGAACAGGGGTCTGATTGCTGTGAGAGGAAATGGCTTGGGTAAACAGGGGCTGCCTGCTAAGTATGACAGGGGTCTACTCTTAGAACATAATAATTTAGGAAAGCTGAATTAATTGACATCTGCAGAGTCAGTTGCTTATATGAGGCTGTTAGATCTTGGGATGGAACAGGGGAGAATAAACAGATACATTAAACACAGTCCTTAAACTCAAAAAGTTCTTTTTAGTTAAATTATAACACAACAAAAAGTAAAGGAAACAAGCATTGTAGGTCATGTGCCAAATAAATGACATAGACATGTCAATAAGCAGGTGTGATAAAGTGGGAAGATACTTTAAAAAAGCTATGTTGTGGTTCAAGCCATATATATATATGTATATATATATATATATATATATATATATATATATATATATATATCACAATGATTTTGTTCTTATGGCATGTAAGCAACCTAATCAGTCTAGGTCACCATTTTCTCATTTATAAAATGAAAATGTTTAACTGGATTAGTTTCAAATCTTAAATTCAGTGAAATTTAGAAGAAGGAGACTATATCTTTGGATGATTACATGATGCATCAGAAGCATGAGCTAAACACTGAAAGTATAAGAGGATATCTTTAAATATGAGATAAAAAAGGGGACAAAACATAAGCAAAAGCAGAGTTACTGTGCCCCTTTGGTCCATTTTGTGCCCTCAGGGCTGACCATAGCACCAGAAACACAATAGACAGCCTATAATACCTACTGAATAAATGAATGAATGAGTGAATGAGTTTGTGTGATGTACCCACTGTGTTAAACTAGAATGACATCTAAGCAATCACAGTTTGTATTCACTTAAAGATTCTGAAATAAAGAATGTAAACAACCAGAGAGACAGATTTGCACAGAAAATTTCCTCAGAGTCTTAAGTCAGCATTTCTAATTTGCATGGAAAATGTTTGTTTCAAGTTTTCCAATGTCCTTATATTAATAACTGACAAAATTCCAAGTCAACCTGGGAAATTTTCTCTTCTAAATCAATTTTTAACCTAGGGGGGGTTTCCTAAATTCTTTCTGAACTCCACCTGAATAATACCCTTCCTGTTTCCCTGTTCTCTGATTGCTGTGTTCTTGACATGATTTCCACTGTTCCATTGCAATAATTTAATTCCTTCAGCTTTCAGAAAAAGATCCTCACCTAAATTGTGTATGGACCTTCTTCTGAAATGCTCCAGTGCCCTAGAGTTATTTTCCCTTCCATTTCACCCTTAAAATTGTGGTACCCATTGTGTCTTCTTTTCTCCTCTGAGGATGCCTTGGGTTTGCTCCTAACTGGTTATCTATAGGATCAGTTCTTGAGGCTACAAGAGGAGCACATTGTTTTGATTTCCCCTGAGTTCTAATGCTCAAAATAGAAGTACCCAGAGAGGACATCTTTGCTTGCATATCACTTCTTGGCAACAGATAAATTGTTTCTCTATAGTTTTCTCTTTGAATTGTGTGTAGGATCACTTTTTAACTTGGAAACCATTCTCCTTTGAGTAATACTTTTTCAATGTGTCACACCTTGAGATTTATTGCCCTAATACATCAACAGAGTGGCAGTTGGCCCTGATGATGTATAGCTTAATACATCATCAAAGCAATTTCTCATTCGGGTTATATATTACACAGGAATGTTAGTGCTTGAATTTTTAAAAAAAGTATGTATATATATATATGCTTATCACAAATAAAAGACTCTTTCAAGCAGTTTGCAAAACTCTTAGATCTGTCTCAAATCTAAGTAGGCAATAAAATCAACAGTGGTCCTAGTAATATTAAGAATGCAAACTTTTCTCCACAAACTTTTCTCTGCAAAAAGCTACCAATAACTTCTTTTAAAACTCTTTGTCCTTTACTAAGAAATACATGCACTTGACGAAAATCAAAATATAAAAAAGTATACACAGAGAAAACTACAACTTTTCTGTCCATATCTGGCAGCTGTCCAGAGGGAAAGTCTTGCCAGTTCTTTCAGTCACAGTATAAGAATACATGTACATCTAGGTGGTAGTTAGATTCAGGTGTCAACGTGGCTAGGTGAAGACACCTAGATCTATTGCTGCAGACATGAGCCAATGGCATGTGAACCTCATCTGTTGCTGATTACATCTGCAGTCAGCTAGGAGGCATGCCTGCTGCAATAAATGCTGTTTGATATACTGGCTGGTGTTTAAATGAGAGCTCAGCATAGCACAGCCCAAGCAGCTCAGCATACCTCATCTCAGCACTCACAGCTCAGCCCAGGCCCTTGGAGATACAGAAAGGAATCACCCTGGGGAAAGTTGTTGGAACCCAGAGGCCTGGAGAGAAGGCCAACAGAGATCAACTTGTGCCTTCCTACATAAGAAAGAACCTCAGTTGAAAGTTAACTGCCTTTCCTCTGAAGAACTATACATTAACTAAATAAATCCCCTTTTATTGAAAGCCAATCTGTCTCTGGTGTGTTGCATTCCAGCAGCTAGCAAACTAGAACAATCTATGAATATATTATTTAACCCTTTCTCTTATATGCTATTAACAGCTTACTCTTCCTCAATATTTTTTCAATTAACAGTATCATTTGCAAATTTTTTCATGTAGAACTATCTCATTCATTGGATAATTGCACACTATTCTTTATGGATGTTCTGTACTTTATTTAACATTCTTTTGTTTCTGGTGTGTTGCTATTAAGAGCATTGCTGCAGTAAAGATTCTCACACATATTAAATTATGCATTTGGTATTATGTTTAGACATATTCCAAAAAGTAGAGTGGTTGGGTCAAATATTTTATGCCTGCAAATTTTTGATAAATATTCAAAACTGATTCTATATTCCCCCAGTAAGGTATAAAAGCACACATTTCTCCCACCTTACAAGTATATAATTAAACATCTCTCCACCAGTGTTACAAAAAGCTGAATACATAAAATGAAATTTCCTCATGAATTTAGGTCTATTTTTTTGTACTTTATGCCCTTTCATTTTATATACCTTTTTCCCTTCAGGCACAATGCCATATACATTTAATTATTGTAACCCTAAAAATATTTTTATATCTATTAGGCCATTTCCCATGTAACATTCTATTTTTCCAGGACCTTTCTGAAGAAATTTCTTTCTATTTTTTATATTGTTGCGCAAAACCAGGGACAAGGCAGCAAGCCTCCAGGAATGTTATGCAAAACACTGCTTGAACCAGGATCGAGGCTCTGAAGTTTCAGGAAACAAGCTTTATTAGTCTGTGCACCCGGGGCTCAGCTGGGTCACCTCTGAGAGCCTAAGCCCCAACTCTCTCTATGGGAATTTTTCTTATCCTGCCTACATGCAGTTTCAACTATTCCTCAGGCAAATATCCTGTCTATGTGTAGTTTCAACCATCTTTGGAGCCTGGGAGACTTCTCAAAGGAGAAATGGCCCGAGCAATCAGGGGCCTACCTAGTATAAGAGGACAGGGGCTGCCTGCTACAATATTAAAACTTACTTGTTAATTTACAAAAGAAAAACTGTGTTTCATTTGAATTACTTAAATATATAGAATAGCAGGAAAGGTTGACATATTTGTTGCAATAATTCATCTTATGTAAGATCTTGCTGTTTTCAATTTCAGTTTTGTACTCTCAGTAGCTTTAGAAATGAGTTAAATATAGATCTTGCATGTTTTTTGTTTAGTTTATTCCTTGGTAGTAAAGTCTTTGTTGGTATAATTTTCAAGGGATTTTTTTTTCATTTCAATATATTTCTGTTTAGATAGTTTATATATATATATATATATAAAGACTACTTATTTCTGAATATTAATTTGTATCATCATCTTACAGAGTTATCTTGTTTGTAATCATTGTTCAAAGACCCTTGAATTTTCTGATAAAAGTGTGTGATCTGCAAATAATGACAATTTTACTCCCTACTTCCAAGTTTTTTTTGTCTTTAATTCTTTTTCTTTCTTAAATGCCTTGAGTGGTACTGCCTAGCAATGTTATAAATAACGTGGAATGTGCCATCATGTTGCTCTCTTTAACAGAATTTCTTAATGTTTCTCCAGCAAGTATGATGCTGGTTTTTGTTTGACATTTCCTTCTACTGTTCTCCCATTATTATTTCTCTGTTTTAAAGCGATATTGTTTCTCTTCTGAAGAATATCCACTTTCTATTATTTCGTGGATGGAATCCAAATGGGAAAAGAATGGCAAAAACAGACTGGAAAGAAAATGGAGTTGCTTTTTACCTCTTTTCAGGATAGGCTATAGAGCTGCCTCATTCCTTTTTATGATAACATTATTCTGTGATTTCTTTTATAATCTTGACATTATCCTTAACAAGCATTTTTGAAATTTTATTTAAATGAACAACTTAACAAATAAATATTATCACAGGTGATAAAAATATCTATATTTTATCTTACATATAAACCAAAACTGGGTAGAAAAAAAAGTAAGAAAAGAAAGGCATTGAAGTGTGCTTCAGTGTATTAGAGTTTAAATAATACTATGTGACAACTGTTAACTGAAATATCCCAAGTTAGCAGTACTTCACATCTAGTACCTTCTCCATTTTCATTTATAAGTTTGCTTGGAAAATTTAGCTTTATTTTGTATCATAAACAGTCAAATTAATCTTTATAGGGCAAAGTAATTTTTGGATATGCTATCAATTGAAGAAAGAGAATGAGGATTACGAAAAATTTCAATATGAAAGTATTAGCCTTTAATTCGAGTTCCAAAAACAACTACACTTGAAGGCAATGTATATGGTAGTTTGTAAAGAATAAATCTGTCCTCAAATTCAGAATAAATTTTTATTGTGACTCTTGCAATTGTTATTATAAGCAAGTCAACTTTTTCTTTATTAGTCTTTATTATTATTTTTCTGCCTTGTTAGCTCACTGACTTATTCTATATTATCTTTTATGAATTCAACAGTTTCTTCCTTTAATATTTGCCAAGTCACTTCTTTTAGCTCTTAACTATAAACATAAGAGATTATTAATTCTTTCTTGACAAATATACACAAACTTTATTTTCTCCTTTCTCTTTCCCCTGATATCCTTGCTTTAACCAAATTCTATGAATGTGACAATGTACAGATATTTGACCAGAGGAAATTTTCTTCTTTTTAGATATCCTCTTACCAGAAGATGTGTAACAGGTATTTATTTCTTCTGGGAAAAATGTGCATTGATGTGAGTGTGTGTGTCCACACATATCAGCTCTCCATCCTCTTTCCTCCACCCCCACCCCCAGTGTGGTAGGAAGGATACATCTCTGAGTGAAATCTTAGAAAAAAAGCTGAAGAGGTGATGGGAAGAACTTAGGGTGGAAAGGATGGAAGAAGATGGGATAGAAAACATCTGCTTTCACAAATGGGGGAGTGAGCCTTCTTGAGAGTAGAAGCTGTTAGGGGATTAGGGGAATAAAAGAAAAGATCCTGACAGGGCTTTCAAAAGAGGAAGATTGAGAGAGAGAAAGACACTGGGAAATGAGATCAGAGTAGTGAGTGCTCATTTGATGACATTTTGTAATCCATACATTATTTTATAAGTTTCATTAAAATCTACTTAACAGTCAATGCTTTAAGAATTTATTTGTTTGAGTGCTTAATGAGTGTTTTTCTGGCTATGAGGTGGAATGGGTTAGGATCAAAAGCAATCATTAGGACCCAGTTACTCAGCATTGCTTTTCAAAAAAATATTTTTATTGATAAATATTAACATACAAACATTCCATACATGGTGTACAATCAATGGCTCACATCATCACATAGTTTGTGTTTTCACCATCATGATCATTTTTTAGAACATATGCATCACTCCAGAAAAAGAAATAAAAAGAAAAAAGAAAAAACTCATACATACCATACCCCTTACCCTTCCATCGCATTGACCGCTAGTATTTCCATCTACCCATTTTATTTTAACCTTTGCCCCCCAATTATTTGCATATTTTGTATCTATATTTTTAAATCATCTGTGCATACCCTAGATAAAAGGAAGATTAGACACAAAGTTTTCACAATACCACAGTCACATAAAAGCTATATCATTATACAATCATCTTCAAGAATCAATGCTACTGGAACACAGCTCAACAGTTTCAGGTACTTCCCTCTAGCCACTCCAATACACCATAAACTAAAAGGGATATCTGTATAATCCATAAGAACAACCTCCAGGATAATCTCTCTTCCCTGTTTGAAATCTTTTAACTGTGAAATTTTATTTTATCTCATTTCTCTCTTCCCCCTTTCGGTCAAGAAGGCTTTCTCAATCCCTTGATGCTGAGTCCTGGCTCAGCTCAGGTTTTCTGCCCCACATTGCCAGGGAGACTTAGACCCCTGTGAGTCATGTCCCAAGTTAGTGGGGAAGGGCAATGAGTTTATTTGCCCCATTGGCTTAGAGAGAGAGGCCACATGTGAATAACAAAGGAAATTCTTTGGGGGTGACACAAATTAGCCCTAATTTTAAATAGACCTAATCTATCCTTTCTAGGAATAAGTTTCATAGGAGAAAACTCCAAGATCAGGGGCTCTGTCTTTTGATTTCGTTGTCTCCACTGCTTGTGAGACTATCAGAAATTCTCCAAATGGGGGAATTAAATATTTCCTCCTTTCTCCCCAGTTCCCCAATTGGGCCTAGCAAATACTTCTTTATTCACTGCACAAATTACTTTGGGATATATTGGGCATCACATTAACCTGTACAATCCAACAAAATCTCATGACCTATTCTAGATTCCATCAGCATTACTTTTTTTTGGGGGGGTGGGGGGTGGAAGGAGTTGTGTGGTCCAGGAATCAAACCTGGATCTCCCACATGAAGGTGAGTATTCTACCACTGAACCACCCAGCATTACCTTTGAAAGTAAACATTTTGTATGACAGAATTAATTGCTTCTTTAAGAAGCTATGCCCACTCCTTCATAATCTAATCAGATAGAGCTCAAAAAAGGAATGTGAAAGAACCTGTAAACATATTGATCAACCTCTGCTGATTGTTTAAAATTAAACAGGTCATAGTGTCATAGCCAAGCTGTACTAGAAGAACAAGTGATTAATCACTCAGTCTCTGGCATTCAAACTCCAGCTCCAACATTTAATAGTTTGAGCATATTACACAATCTCCTTCAATCTTAATTCTCTCATCTAATCCTAACCCAAATTCCTAGGATATTTTGAAGATTAAGTTAAGTAACAGGCAAAAGAACACAATTCCTGGCCCAGGCATTATACTTGCTCAACAAATTTTTATCATTACCATTATTTTTGTTAAATACTAATTTTTAGTTTTAGCACATCATGCACATTGTATTCCTCCACTACATTAGGCTGCTTTTCTAATGTAAATTCATTCTAAAAAATTCTAGTTTTATGTCCTTTAGTAGGGTAATAAAGTAAAAACACTTTGTCCAGAAAAATCTTCTTCACTGAGTGAATTGGAATTAGACATGATTGCATTTAAAATAAAATAAAATAAATGAAAGCCATACTGTTGATTCAATTAATATCATTATTGTGTTCATTTGAGAGGGTAAATGTGATATTGTAATTATTTCTGTGTAGCCAGATATGAGATTAATGTACTTGGCTGGATTGGTAAATATGTAGTAATTTGTGGAAACAGATTCATCCCATGTAGACGCTATCCTTATTGTTCCCTTTCACTGCCTGAACTCAGTCCAAATCTTTAACACCTACCTCACACTTCTAGGATATGAGAATTAATTGCTAAAAAATTAAATATTTTTGAACATCCAACACTGGAGAGTTAATTTTGAAAATGCATTTATTCAACCTCTAAGCCTTCACATTTCATAGAAGTACATTTGAAGATATTAATATTTAGTACCATCAAGGAGAATAGGACCCTTGGAAAAATATTACCCATGCAATTCAAACCATATGCTAGGATGCTCATCCAAATGTTCTAAGTAAAAGTAATAATGTCAGTTGAAATGACCTGATGAACATAATTCCCTTTTAAAAATAGTTGCTTTTTATATCTCTTGAAAAGATTTTAGTACTTATTAAGTTTATGAAAAATGCATTAGTCCCAACTTAAACCTAAAAGGCAAAACTACTGTTTTGAAGTTGCTGTGACCCAATCACTTATGAGGCAGACTCATTCAATCTCCCAGGTAAGGATAATATTATTGATAGCCAAGAAAATCTTAGACTTTACAAAAAATACTAGTTCTTTTAATTCAGTTAGGAAATTATAGTCTAAGAGATATTATAATTACATTTTTGTAATTTTGCTAAGGTGCCAGGAAACTTGACAAGCTCAAATAAATTCAACTATGTTTGTTACCAGGAATCACACAGCAATGATAGATGATTGTTCGCTAACTTGCTAGATGACTAGATAGATAAACAACTCATTCGTGTAGTTTTCATAATAATCGTTCAAAAGTGGTAAAATATGTATCTGTCTCAATTCAGAATAAATTTCACACTTAGAAATCTGTTTTTCCTTTTGCCCACAAGCACATGGTTCTTTGAATGTGAAAACAAAGGTATCTTCAGAACTGTAGATTTCCTTGCAAATTAATATATTTTTGAAGGTAGATACTATAATCATTTCCATTTTACAGAATAGGAAATTGAAACTCAAAGTGTTTACCTAGACTGAGGACACACTGATGATAGGAGAAAGAGCCCTGATCTATTCCTAGATTTCTCTTATTTGAAAGTCCATTCTCTTAACCACCAGTTTTTACTGCTTCCTTTTTTTCTGAGGGTAAAAGAAAATTAAATAGTCTTAAAATTAATTAAAGTATTTTGAATTAAATATTGAGGTCTTTTATTAAACTTTTATGATGTATTATTCTTCACATTAATAAAAGAGGCTTTAAAAGTAACCTAATTTGGGGTGAACAACAGTGGTTCAGCGGGCAAAGTTTTCACCTGCCATGCTGGAGACCCAGGTTCATTCTCCACTGGCTGCCCATGCAGAAAAAAAAAAAAAAAGATGAATTTAATTTGTTAATCAACCTTAAAGTTTTCTCTGTACTTTTGGGTTCATGAAGTATTAGGAGACAGTATCACCAGGAAAGGAAAAAAATGTTCTGAATCAGATTCTGGAGACTCTGAGAAAGGCTGTTTCTTCTTTGTTTATTTGTTTTAAACTTGATATTCCTGTCTGTCATGGTTGCTGATTATATACAAAATATTTTTGAACAAAAAAATGGACTCAGATACTTTGATCAAGTGATTTTAGAGGAAACTTTGAAATCAAGTTACCATATGTCCTGCCCTTTCCATTATAGGTCATACTTTATTTATATTTCGTATACTTAGATTTATCATACAATGTATCTTGAATTTTATTTTGAAAATACAATCATCAAATAATGTAGCAGACAAGCAACACTGTATATGATTTATGGCTAAAAAAGGAACAGACAATGTTATTAGGAAAAAAAGAAAATTCTCCAGTGTATTCATATCCAGTTATCAGGTGAAATTTATAAACTCATTATATTTTTAACTGACCCCTTTTTCTTGCTTGAAATGATGTGTGTATGCTAGAAAAGCCATGTTTTAATCAAAATCCCATTTTGTAATGGCAGCTATTTCTTCTAATCCCTACTCAGTATTGTATGTTTGAAACTGTAATTAGATCATCTCCCTGGAGATGTGATTTGATCAAGAGCATTGTTAAAGTGGATTAGATAGAGGCATGCCCCCACCCATTTGGGTGGGTCTTGATTAATTTCTGAAGTCCTATAAAAGAGGAAATACTTTGGAGAATGAGAGATTCAGAGACGGCAGAGCAGAACTACATAGCCACAAGAAGCAGAGTCCACCAGCCAGTGTCTTTTGGAGATGAAGAAGGAAAATGTCTCCTGGGGAACTTCATGAAACAGGAAGCCAGGAGAAGAAGCTAGCAGATGATGCCATGTTCGCCATGTGCCCTTGAAGATGAGAGAGAAACTCTAACTGTGTTTTCCATGTGTCTTCTCACTTGAGAGAGAAACCCTGAACTTCATCGGCCTTCTTGAACCAAGGTATCTTTATCTAGGTGCCTTAGATTGGCCATTTCTATAGACTTGTTTTAATTGGGACATTTTCTCGGCCTTAGAACTGTAAACTAGCAACTTATTAAATTCCCCTTTTTAAAAGCCATTCTGTTTCTGATATATTGCTTTCCGGCAGCTAACAAACTAGAACACCCCTAGTTTGAATTTTGACATTAAAATGGTTATATTTGACAATTTAAAATATTTTAACACAGTTAAAATTCAAGCATATTTATTTGTAATAATGGATAAAAATACTCATTTTAGAATAAGAGAAAAAAATTATGAATATTAATAAAGTGAACTCTTTGGAGGCAGAAAGCATTTCATTTTATTTGTTTCATTTACCTTCATTCATTCTTTGCTTTCATTATTTTGATTATTGGCTATTGTATCTTTCAGAATTTATCTATCATACAGTGACAAGCCATGCAAGTTGATTTAGCATTCATTTAATAAATTATATTTATTCATGAGTTTACCGTTTTGATACTAATCCAATTAAAAAAATTAAGAGGAAATAATGTGGATAAAGGCCATGAAATCTTTTCCTTACTCCAGCATCTATGAACTTTAAAAATTCTGAATTGTATAACAATAAGGGCTAAATTTTATTGAGATATTATTATTTGCCAGGCATATTTTTCAGTGTATTATGTGTGCTATTGAAACCCTCCCTTCAATTCTGAGAGAAGTACTGTTACTCATACTTTTAAAGAAGAGAAAGAGACATTAATAACTTCTCCAAAGTTGCAGAGCTAGTCAGTGACTTAGTCAGGATTCAAAATGATATCTTTCTCCTGAGCACTGCCAAGTAACCAAAGATCTACCATCCCAGGACTTATCATAACACATCAGATTTCAGCAATTGTGTTGATATTGTATTTAGTTCTGTTTACAATACTTTTTACCTCTTTCCTAAAAATCATTATACTATTTAAAACAATTAGAAAACTGAATATATAAAATGCTCCTTTGCTTGAATTGTATTGAATATTTCTGCTCATTAAAAGAATAAACAAACTTCAATGACTTTACTTCTCTGTTTCAGTTTGATTCTCATCTAAGGGGAAAAATACAGAATGAACAGAGGGGAACTCTTTTTAATTTTGTGATTGTTATAATTTCTAAATATATTTGAAATGTCACTGCACACTGCTTACCAACCTTTTGGTACGAATGAAGTCAGAATTATTAATGAAAGACCTTTGCCAAGAAATGCTAGGAATAGTGAACTTTCCATAAGTACAAATTAATGTGTATTGCTGGAATTGCATATAAATTGTAAATATCCCATATTGTTTGTGGGAGGGATAAATATATGGGAGCTAGGGGGAAAATAACCCACTGTTTAACTACATTTGAAAGATGGAGGGCTGAAAAAGAAGAAAACAAGATGGACAGAGGATATTGAGAAGTTGAGGAGAGAAAGTAAAGGCAATTCAAAAGAAATTAAAAGGAAAATTAAGAAATATATAAAAGGAGTAGAGGTGGATTCAAGGAAAATAATTAACAGTTAAGAAAAACTAAGTAGAGAAAAGAGTACAAAGAACCCCATTTCCTCAGCTTCTAACCTCAAAATTTCTGTAAAAATGTTTCCTGCATTATGTTCTGTTATGTTTTCTACATAATAAACAAACTTCAATGACTTTACTTCTCTGTTTCAGTTTGATTCTCATCTAAGGGGAAAAATACAGAATGAACAGAAGGGAACTCTTTTTAATTCTGCGATTGTTATAATTTCTAAATATATTGAAATGTCTGTAAGGCTTGCCATTAGAGGAATGGTAGGATTTCACCAGAAAGTGCTTCCAGAATAATTTCATTATATTCGGTATTTTTTATTTTGCTACTCTTATAGAAAACATATTTTTTTAAAAAATTGTTAGTTAACTTCATTTTCATTAGGAAACACCTTTCTGGGCAGTGATTATTTAAAACTCAAAAACAACCAACTTTTCTCAAAGTCAACTCTATACCAAAGCAAAAACAAAAGTATCAAAAATTGAAAGAAGTAACAAAAAAAACCACTGATTTAAAAAGGAAATATAAAATCTAGAATTTTCAGGATACTCTAATCCTTCATGCATCACCTAGTCTCTGAAAGAATATCCCTTTGACTTTATTGCTGGCAACCATCTGGCGCCCCAGAGGACACATGCCACCTGTGTAGCCTTATTCTGAGCAGATTTTTAAAATTTCTTTGATAACCCTTCTTATCACTGGACCTGGAGTTGGAGCAGGTGCCTTAATTTGTTGTGGCTACCTCTAGACTATTTCTTCTCCCTCTCTCCTAAAATACCTCAAATGTGAATCATATGTCGCCAGACTATTCAGTTCATGAACCCTTCCTTGTTATAATCATTCCTTTACTCCAAATTGATTCATCCTACTCTTCGAAAATTTTTAGGTCCCGTCTCAATCAATATTCAAAATTACTCCTGCCCTAATTCTTGGTGATTGCATGGTCCGCACAGGGATCCTTCCTGTGCCCTGACCTCTCAGTTTCTGCACCTCCAATCATTCTTGTCCTCAGTCTACCTCAGCCACACAGCTAGACTGTCAATATGAGTGACAGAACTTTTTTTTAACTTCAGTTAACGTGCCTCTTTTTGATATCTCCTCTAGGACTTTCCTAAATACTTTGGTCCTCTAGGGTCTAAAACCCATTGATTCCAATAGCTTTCCATTGCCTCTCTTCCCCTTTGTGTCCTCTCAGCCTCTTTACCCATCTTGAGTTTATTAACCATCTCTAAAACTTTATGTGCTAGCAACTTTTTTTTGCCTCCTTCTCTCTTTCATTACACACTTGACAAGACACCAATTCTGAAAAATACAACTGCCTGCTGCACACACTTGCATCCATGAATTTCATTATGGCTGGAGAAAGATCTGGAATCATGTTGATTGTTCTCCACCTTAAGTTAATAACCATTAACTTCAAACGAACCTTTAAACCCTCTAACATCATGCGATTTCCTACACCATTCACTATCCCACTGTCTTATGAAACAATTCTAAGTGTTTCTTCTCTCTAAAATTTCCACCTACTTTTTGTCAGTGCCTGTCCAATGAGAAAACTGAAAGCACAAGAGAAATCCTACAAGCTGCCTCTCCTCATATATAATCCATCAGCGTCCACATCCATGTACTCTCCCACTCCTTTGTTCTTATGGATGAACTCTGTATACCTCTCTTACTTGTACAGTACATTCATTCTTTCTTGCTGACTCATGAATATCACTCCAGCAAGTCTACCATCTCCAGGCTCCATCGCCAGATTTTCACTTTCTACTGGGTTATTCCGTCATGCTGCTAATCCAAAAATAGCATGCTGCTATTCAAGCAAACAAATAAACCTCTCTTACACCTACATCCCTCTCAGCTATCAAACCATTTCTCAGCTCCTCCTTGTTCCTCAGAATAGTTGTTTATAGTTTCTGCTTCCTATTCTTCTTCTCTCATTCTCCCAGTAACCTTCACCACTCCACTGAAACTGCAATTGACATGGCCATTGCTAAATCCAATATTCTTATATTATTTGATCAGTCACATATGATACGGGTGATGACTCTTTTCTCCTGGAAATGTTCTCTTCTCTTTACTTCCTTGACACTCACTACATTTCCTCTGGTTTTCTTCTTACTTCATTATGTGCACCTTCTTTATTTCCTTAATGGTCTCACCCTCATCTTCCTGACCTCTATTAACAGCGGAATTTTTCAGTTCCTTTGACTTTCTCTCTTTTTTCTTTATACACCTTTGGGAATTTTCTTTGGCTTTGTACTTAAATACCATCTACATACCGATAGTTTTCTTTGTTTTAATCTCTATGCCATTTATACAGCACAGTTTTCTTTCTAGTGCATGTCTCACACTTGGACTCCAGACAGCGCCACTGCAACTTCTGAAAGCCTCTAAACTTAACAGGTCCAAAGCCTGAGTTCCTGAATTTCTACTTCTGTACAAATCCATTTGTCATGGTCAGCTTCATGTGTCAACTTCACCAATTGGTGATACCTGTTTGTCTGGTTGGGCAAGTGCTGGCCTGTCTGTTGCAATGAGGACATTTCATAGAATCAAGCATGATCATGTCAGCTGCATCCACAGCTGATTCCATTTGTAATCAGCCAAGGGGAGGATCTTCTGCAATGAGTGATGCTCAATCTAATCATTGGAAGCCTTTTAAGAAGGATACAGAAGAGACAGGCTCTCTTCCTGCTTTGGCTGGTGAGCCTCTCCTGTGGAGTTCATCCAGACCCTCCATCGGAATTGTCAGCTTCGTATCCTGCCCTGCGGATTTTGGACTCTGTGTTCCCTTGGTCACGTGAGACACTTTTATAAATTTTATATTTGTGAGTGTTCCCTGTTGATTCTGTTTCTCTAGAGAACCCTAATACACCAGTCCTGCTGCAATTGTCACTATCTCAATTAGCGGCAATTTTATGCTTCCAATTTCTCAGGCCAACTTATCCTGGAGTCACCAGGGATTTGTGTGTTTGTTTGTTTATATTTTTTAATTCTGGTTTTGTTTTTGGTCTCATCCCTCAAATCAGAAGATTCTGTTGGCACTATTGTCAAAATATATCCATATCATCCCATGTTTTAAAATCACTTCTCCTATAATGATTTTGTTTCTGTTCACTTCACCCTGGATTTTTGCAGGAGCCTAAAAACTGGTCTTTCTGTTTCCTTCTATGCCTTCTCTGACTCCTGATGTCTGTTCCCATCTGAAACATGCACTATAATATGAGCCAGAGAGGGTTAGTTATCTCCTCAAAAGCTTCCAGTAATTTCTGATTTCACTCAGAATGAAAGACAAAGTCTTTAAAGTGACCTCCAATCCCTGTATGAGTTGCACCTCCCTGTCTTTTCTTACCTGTCAGACTTCCTAGCCCTCTAGTTCCCATCCTTCACACTTTAATTCAGCCATACCAATCTCCTTGTAGTTCCTCAAGAATGTCAGGCAGCCTTCTGCTTCTGCACTTTTGCACTTGTTTATCCTGGCTGCCTGTTATGCTATTTCCCCCTTATATCCACATGTGAGTTCCTTATTTCTTTTAAATCTCTTCTTAAGTATCATCTTCTTGAGAGTTCTTCACTGATTACTCTTTCAATTAAACTCACCCCTTCAATTTGGCCTCCTTATCCTCCTTTTTTAATTTTCTCAACAACATTTTTTACCATCTAATTTAGTATCTAGGTTTATCCATTTTTGGATTGTCTTTCCCACATAAACTCAATGAAGTCAGGGATTTTGAGCTATTTTGTTTATTTGTATATACCAGTACTTAGAAAAGTGCCTGATACATAGCAATGATTGGATATATATCTTCAGCTGTTGAGTGAATGAGTAAGTAATTGAATAAATGAATATCACCAATTGTAAATTATTTATTATTGGCATGCTGTTTCATTTGAATTAGGTCTCCTGACCCTATCCATGAACTATTTGAGTCCAACATTGCTTGTACACAATTGCCTAACTGCTTGTGCTCTCTGAGGCTTTAGATAATGAAATGTTTTAGAAGACTAAAAACTGTAGATTAAGAATCACTACCTTCAGAATAGATGCTGATTTAATAGAACTTTCTCACTGGGCTCACACCCTGACATTATTTGAAAATGAACTTGGACCCAATAACAAAACATGATGGTACCATTCAGAAGTATACAAATATATACATAGACACACACAGAGGCATATGTCTTTTAATTCATTTGTATCTCTGCTTTGGAGGTCCATAAACTTGGCTTATTACCACTCCTTTATACTTGTTAGGGTACTTGAATATGGGTTACTCTGATATCTAATGGTAAAAATTCATTATTTGAGAATCTCTCTTTCCCCATACTTCATATTTCTCAAATACACTTAAAGTTCAACTTTTTAATGCAGATACTCAACATTGTGTCAGTGCTATATAAGGTTTTGGGATGTGCTAAAGGTCTTTTTTATTTATACCAAACTGAGCTTTTCAGAATTCCTATTGAAGCATTTTTTTCCCTACATAAGATGATGTAGAAGCCAAAAATAATTAAGTAAATAAATAACATAAAAGAGAAATACAAGGAATATTTAGACATGTCTGGATAGCCTAAATATTGGCCCCTAGTTAAGAAAATATGTGATACACACACAAGAGGTCCAGTCCACATCCCATCAGTCACTGTCCCTGAGAGAGAAAGAACTCTGAACAGTTTCATTTTGAGAGAGGGAAGGTGGCTAATATTGACACCATTGAAAATTCAACCATAGGGAGAAAGTGTTGTTTGAAAAATAGTTACTGTACTTGTTGATCTGTCCCGGATTCTTACTGTCACCTACCTCAATTACTTCTGAGTCCTTGACCATGATCTGAATGTTCCTGATATGTATCCTGAATGTTTTTAACCAGTTTTCCTCTAGTCAGTTATTCTGGGGTTAATCCTGAGGTCTTCTCAACTGATTTTTATGCTCAATATTTACGTAGTTCACAGTATTTATGACTATAAATATATGTATATATTTATTAAGAACATTTCATTTCTAAATGACTTTTCTGTACTTGACCATTGTTGAGAGCTCATTGTCCATATAATGTCAGCATTATATTTGATTTATGATTTAATAATTGCATGCATTTTTTTCATTTTGGGGAACAAGTTTCATTTTGACTCAAAATATTGTCTTAAATTCAATATATTTAATTTTTTATAGTGATTTGCACTTCAAATCAAGCAAATATTGCAAGAGAGGCTTGGTAGCTTGGCAAGAAAAGTTTCGTGTAAATGAATGGCTAAACTGTAGGAAAGAACAATATTTTAAAGCCTCTATTATGATATTTTCAGCTAAACAATTTGCAAAATCCTTAGTCCTTGATGGAAATATAATGATGGGAAAGGGTAGCAGTTATCAATTATTCCAGTTGCATTGTCTGTATGACTTTGCCAATCTCATTTTGACTTATTCTATCATTAAAACAAACAAAAAAATAAATAGAAACAAGAAAACTCTTTATATACATAAGAAATGCATTGAAAGAATAAATTAAACTATTTCTGTTCATAACATCATTGAGTTTTGGGGAAAAAATGATGCTATATAAATGCACTGTTCTATTACTGTTACTTCCACAAAGACTGAAAATAGTGTAAAGAGAGATGAGAGTTGGAAGGAAATGGAATGTTTATATTAGCTTTATTTCTGAACAAAAATTCTTTGAAAATATATAAGCTTAATCACACTTAGTTTTTCCTCCTCATAATTCAGGACACATTTATCTTTGTTCTCCCAAAAAGCAAAATAGTTATTTTTAGCACTTGCTCAGTATCTTGATCACAAACTCACAAAAAATACTTTAGCTCTCCACACCATCAGCAGGAACCTTTTGACAAATTGAGCATTTGAATTATCACAATCTTATGTGATCTCCCCACAATGCTGCACACCTCTTATCTGATTCCGATAGCTCAGGGACAATTTAACACATCACATTTAGCTTTATCGTGATTTAAGTTTGAGCAGTCAGTATCCTCAGTGGAAGAGAAAATGGCTAGAATTTCAAGAACAGGTTGCTCTGCTTGTAAATTGCTTCTTCTATTAAATACTTGGAATGACACCCACCTCGACGTTTTGACACCCAATCAAAACCCAGTTTCTTTCAGTCCTTTTGACCTTAGCTGCTGTTGTGGATTTTTTTTTGCCTTCATTCTCCTTTTAAGTGATACCAACTCTCAGAATGAAGAACTTATCATGTTATCAGAGTCCTGTAAACCTGAGAGTAGCAAACAGCTGAAGAAATAATCCCCCTTGACTCGTGTTTGTCTGTGCTCACTGCTACAGGTTCTCATTTTAGCTTGTATCATTTCCATGCATGAGGTAAAGAAGAGAAGGAATGTTTGTGCATTAACTATTAATAGATACTTCTCAGGCTGAAGGATGCCCTTAATATGAAGTAAAACTAAACATCAGAGTAAAATGCAAGGTGATGTTCTTTTATTGGAGGTGAAGGTCTCCTGCAGTGACAAGTGGTAGAAAGGACAGCAGACTGAAACTCAAGAGATATGGCTTCTGTTAGTGATAGCATCATAGGACCTGGGTAATCTTCAATAAACTGCTTTTTTATCTTTGGTTGGATCTTTTGTAAAATATGGAGGTGGACCAGATAATTTCTCATGTAGTAGTATCTGAAATCTTGCAGATGATAAAAGAAATGCATGTTTGTTGTAAAAAATTATAAACCATATTAAACATAATGATCAAAATAAGTGATCTTCAAACCATTTAGAGATAAATGAATTTACTTCTTATTCAGGTTTACATTTTAGAGTCATAAATTTAAGGGTGATAAGAGTTTACAGACAAAATTAACCTTGAAAATGCCTTAACTTGTTCATGTTCAAGAATTATAGTACATGTGAATTTTTTGGGGTGGGGCATGAACAGACTCCAGGAATCGAACCGGGTCTCCGGCTTGACAGGCGAGAATTTTAATGTGAGCTACCCTTGCACTGCCAGTACTTGTGAATTTATGTATACACAAGGCCATTACATTATGTTGTGAGATTCCCACTGTACAAAAGGGAAGTAACTTTAAACATTAGTATTATACTCAGATTAGCAAAATACTCACATTATGAAAGGCATGCAGGAAGCAAGGAGACCAGGGTTGCTATCTCCCAATCCATGGTCACTCAGGAGCATATGGGCTCACTGATATAGGGTTGCTCATGTTTAATAATTTTTGACCAACAGAAATTGCAGTTTTATATAGTTCAACTCAATACTTAAATTGTTCATCCTCCCTTTTCTTATTGTGTAGTTGAATTTGCATAAGGTAAGTGTGAACAGGATGCAAATTCCTCTGCAATAATTCTTAACAGTTTACTGGTTGTTTCCAGCTTTTTAAATGACATGTAATGCATTGTCTTAGTATGAAATTATTGCATTGCTAGATTATGGCTTCTTAAAGTTTTTTTCCATCTTAATAGTGTCTTGGCAATACATATGCAAGATATTCTACTTTTCCTAAACAAATGCTCTTTTAAAAAAAGAGTTTTGTTTTGATTGTAATAGAGAATTTTGTTGTGAAAATGTAAGTGGATTTTTCAGGTGGTGCCACTGATTAGATAGAAATGACTGTTCTTTACATCTCATTGCCAGCCTGAAGATTCTGATTTTAGCATTTCACAAAATATGGAAGGACTATTGATGCCTTTCAAATAACTGAGAGATACCAAAGTTTATAATTTTACAGAAAAAGCCTTAGAACTAAATTTTAGGTACAGATTTGTGGTATCTCTTTGAATGACATTGAGCAAATCAGTTTGACTTTCTGAGCTTCATTTCTTCGCTTGTAAATTAAGGGGGTGAGATTTTGGTGACCATATATTTTCTTTAGCTCTAAAGTACTATGAATCCATGAGTCTGTGAAGTAGATATAACTTTCCCCTCATTAATAATTGTGGTTAAAGGAAGTTTCTAAAGATTAGGAAAACCCTGGACACTCTTTTTCTGTGTTTCAGTTTGCATCTATCATTTGTTCTTTTGCCCCCAAACAGAGGGATCAATATTAATATTAATATCAATATTAATCAGAATGAGCTAAGCTAGTTTCAATTCCCAGAAAGAGCCTTTACATTAATATGAAAATATAATTTCCTGTTTATTTTTCATGTTCTTGTATTGTGTTAGCAATTACCCAATTTTCCTTTGCTGAACAGTGTGACCTTTCAAAACTATGAAATGCAGTTGATCCAGGTTCTACTCATTCACTTAAATGAAGATTTTGAAGAAATTAACTCAAGTAGAGAATGTACAAGTGTAAAGAGAGAGATCTGTAAATACGTTTCTTTGGGGAAATCCACTGCTTTATTGTGAGCATCCATGCTGTGCAACTCTGGGAGCTGTCATATTTAGTTTAGTCTAGCTATAGCATACTCAATCTATTTGTTTATTGTGTTTTTAAAGGAGCAACTATGTGATTTTAGTCATTGCTTGATGAGTTGAGATTGAATTTTGGAAAGGTAAGCTAATCATTATGCTTACCTCTTCTGATATAGCACTTCATTTGAAAATATGCCTTTTAATTTTAATGAATTTTCCTAAAATATTAATTTTCCTAAAATAAGGAAAAGGTTATTCTTCTGAATACACAGCAACCAACACCAACACCACCAATCTACTCGCAATGTATCTTTCTTCTCAAGAGTCAACTCATTAGAAGAAGGGAAGCTATGGTTATCTTTCACAGCAGGAGAACTTAGTAAAATATGGCTCCTAAATTGGTTTAGTCTTATGCTTATTTTCATTCTCTGAAGGTGTCAATGTTAAGTAAGTTACAAAGAGTATTATCTATGTTCTTTATTTTGGCATCTATTCTAACTTTAATAACCATGTGAATCATCCACCAGGAACAATAGTGAATAATGGCAAGTAGTGTTAAATCTATCAAAGCAGAAGAGGGAAGTATCAAGTGAGAATTGTTACTTATATATAATACCGTTAGAACAAAATATATTTGTTCATTTCTAGATATGAAATTCAGGTCCAAAAGTTATTAGCATAAGTTTGGTTTCAGTCATGAGTTGATATAAACTGCAAAATATAGATCGTGCTCTTAAGTTAAGCCAAATGATTTAAGGTTACCTCAATATTATCTTCTTCTGTACTGTAGAGAATAGGATATTAGGGGTCACTGTGGCATTGGTATATCAGAATTATTTAGTAGAATCTGTGACTTTTTTTAAAGGAAATAGGATACAGATTGGGAGTAAATGATGAACCAGATAGTACTACCTATGATATGCCGGTGAATTCAATAGTGAGGGTGTGGGGGAAAGAAGTACTTGATATTTCCTAGAGGAAGACAACTAAAAATAGCTTCTAGAACACTTAGGGTATTCAGGTGATTTTGTTTTGTTTTGTTTTAGTTACAAGTGAGAGAAAGCTAATCCAAGTATATATTAGGAAAAAAAAAGATAAAGTTGAAGTGGTTTGCTCATGTAGCCAGCAAGTTTGGTAATGGTTTTATCCTGTAAGGTTGTTATATATATGAACTAAAAAAAAAAAAACGACTATTTTTTCTTGGCTTGGATTCCCTGTATACATTGGCTTTATTCTAAACAGTGAGGTTTCCCTCATCCACAGGTTCATACTATTTTCTCTTATGAAAGTCATGGAAAAAAATTGGTTCTGTCCAAAATATGCTGTTGGAAAATGCACTGGCCTGATTTTTTGTTTTAGTCCACTTTTATTTTCTGGAATAGAGAACTCTATAACGGACAGAGGGCAGGCAGTTCAGGCATGGTGAGTGGATGACGTTCTCCAAAGGAATCAGAAGAGAATGGAAAGCTGTTCTCAGCAGACAAAAAACATAGTTATCTTGGCTCTTACAGTTTCCGTCTGATAACCACATATCATTCTTACCTGAACTCTGTTATGTGGATCATATTGACATGTGATATATTAATCTATATTTCCATATGCAGAATTTATGTAGGAAATATCCAATATCATCTCCCAAGACCCTTGAACCTTTTGACTTAACTAGAGATATAAACTTATACAGAAGGAGGGAATTTGTGAATACATAACTTTAATGGAGTCTGTTGCTTTGCTGTGAGCCTCTATCTATCAAAGCTTCCATACTGCACAACTCCAGGGGATGCTATATTTTCTGTGAGTGGCACCCTCATTTCCATCCCTCAGTCATTCACATGGACTACTCATAACTTCCCTCCTTGTAGTTACCCAATACAGTGGCTCTGCTACCACTGCATTAACCAGGGGGAGGGGGTCTGGTGAAAAGAGCTTCTGTAGATCCTCAGAGGACTTAAAATGTACTCCCTGCAGCCTGGAGACACTGAAGATTGATTCCTGGAACTCATGTGGGAAAAAATGAAAGTGGTCTGTGGCAGCAGGCTAGAGAAGGCAGTGACTTGCACACTCAGAATTTTTTAGGACAAGGGATGGATGGGTGTTTCCTATGGACAGATGTGTCTCAGGTAGGATCACTTGCTAGCCTGAGGTAGTCTTGAGCCCTGCCAAGTAGAGCCACCCAGTTTGGCAGGGATATCCCAGCAGGAGAAACTGGAAATTATTACAGTATACCTTGAAACTGTAGAATAAACCACAAATGACTACTTAGAGTTCAGTGGATCAAATACACTGAATTTCTTTCAGAAAGAGATTCCCACCACCAACAACAAAAAAACAGCTTATTAAAGTAAGAGCTATAAACTTCTGCCATGCTCAGAGACCAGAAATTGGCTTTTCATCAAGACCTTCCCTCCCTAGCTCTCAGCACTTTCCCAACTACTCCTCAATCCCCAGAGGGGTCAGGTACCCCAGAATGGGTGGAGGCTGGGCAGAGTGGCAAGAGTACAGTAAGGTGAAGGAATTCACTATGCTCTTCTTTCAGTTTAAAGCAGGCTTAGGCTAGGATTGGAGAGAAGATATAATGTTAAAACAAGCTCAGAGGTTTGATTCAGATCTTTGGATGGACAGTCTAATCTTTATATTGAAATTCATTTGTCTCATTGTAACTCTAGGGCTGTCTAATTATTGCTTAGTAATAATTAATAGATAAGAATCATAGGCCTACCCAAGGTTTAATTTAGAGCTCAAGTGAGGTTAATTTCATGGAATAAATTTTAAGGAAGAAATAATACTGCTTCTGCACTTTGATTACCCCAAGACGCTTGTATTTACAAGATTATACACACAAAGGTAAGGATGTTTTCAATTTTTCTGTTTGACTTTAATTGCAGTGTTTTATTAGGGCTATTCACATGTTGATGAGTTTGGGATTTACCAGGAAGGAACTATAGTAAATGGTGTTTTCCCAAATTATTTGACCATGTGTTCTAGTCTGCTAGCTGCCAGAATGCAATATACCAGAGACAGAATGGCTTTAAAAAGGGGAATTTAATAAGTTGCTAGTTTACAGTTCTAAGGCCAAGAAAATGTCCCAATTACAACAAGTCTATAGAAATGTTCAATCAAAGGCATCCAGGGAAAGATACCTTGGTTCAAGAAGGCCCATGAAGTTCAGGGTTTCTCTCTCAAGTGAAAAGGCACATGGCTAACACAGTCAGAGTTTCTCTCTCATCTGGAGAGGTATATGGTGACAACAGTCAGGGTTCCTCTCTCATCTGAAAGGGCACATGATGAACACAACATCTTCTGCTAGCTTCTTCTCCTGGCTTCCTGTTTCATGAAGCTCCCCAGGAGGCATTTTCCTTCTTCATCTCCAAAGGTCACTGGCTGGTGGACTCTGCTTCTCATGGCTATGTTGTTCTGCTCTGCTCTCTCTGAATCACTCCCTTTCTCCAAAATGTTTCCTCTTTTATAGAACTTCAGAAACTAATCAAGACCCACCCGAATGGGTGGAGACATGTCGTCACCTAATCCAGTTTAACAACCACTCTTGATTAAATCACATCTCCAAGGCGATGATCTAATTACAGATTCAAACATACAGTATTGAATAGGGATTATTCTGCCTTTACAAAATGAGATTTTGATTAAAACATGGTTTTTCTAGTTGGACATACATCCTTTCAAACCAGCACACCATGGAATTATCTTTTCATAAAATACTCACATGCTCACAGAATATAATTTTGCACAGCTCTAGCTTGGGAAAAACTGAGATATGATAATGTATAAAACATGATAATAAGAAGAACTGAGCTAAGATTATAGGAAAAAATGGTAAATAACTTCTCTTGGCACTCTCCGATTGGTATAATAGGACCAGATAAGAATATATTCATGGAAAATCATAATCTATTCAGAAGAAATGCCTATTATGGTAGAAGGCAGAGAAACTCTGAATGTCAAAACAATATATACATCCTAAAAAATCCATGAAAATGTGAACAAACATAACTAGAAGATGGAACTAGAGTGATACCATACCTTGTATTAATTTGGTTCATGTTTGAACTGTAACTTGTTTGTCTACTTCTTCTCATGGAGTTTCTAATTTTCTCATTGAATAAAATAATACATTTCATCCGATTGTTAAGATCTTACTGATTCTTAATTATACTATTTATTAAATACAATTTGTGATCTTTTTGAGGTAGTCTTCATGAATCCTTTTACTTTCCATTCTAATACAGGCAAGTTGTATTCTAAGAGTATTGCAAAGCTCATAACTAGGCATTTACTAGCATTGTACTTCAGGATTAATTCCATTATTCTTAGGGCAGGTATCTTCTGCTTCTTGGATTTTTGTTACTTTTTGTAGGTACATTCAGAAAAATATTCTTTTTTTCTTCAGTAAGTGAACATGGAAGGTCGTTATAACAGTCTTTTATGTTTGAAAATATATGTCTTTGCTCTCATTCTTTTTTTCTTTTAATTTTTTTTCCTTTTTTTTTTTTTACATAGGCAGGCACCGGGAAGTGAACCTGGCTGAGCCGCTGTGGCCCACCCTGCTCTCATTCTTGATTGTTACTTTTGCTTGTTATAGAACTCTAGGTGTAAAACCATTTTATTTTCTTCAGAACTCTGACCCATTGTTTCCAAAGATTTTATTTCCTTCAGAACTCTTGCTCCACTGTTCCCAAAGATGTTGTCTAATATCAATCTGATTCTTATTTTAATAGAAGTAATCCTTCCAGCATACTTCACCTGATAATTAACCAAACATCTATGAGGTTTTTATCCCCCTTGAAGTAAAGAGTTAGAGAACTATCTCTATTGGGGTTTTTTATTTTTATTTTATTCACACATATTGATTGGCCCTTGAGAAATCCTTTCGACCTAAAGAACTGATTTCCTTTGCCTAAAGGGAAATTGGTTTATATTAAGAAAACACCTTTCTCCCCTTCTATTGTTTCCTTGCTGTACTTCTGAAATTATATAGCTCTTGAACATTCTGAATTTAGTCCCTGTCTCTTTTATATTTTCTCTTGTTTTTTTTTCTACCACTTTTCGTTTCCTTGAATTATCTTTTAGGCTAATACTACTTTTAAAAGGCCTAATATTCTGATAATATTTTATGTATATTATATATATAAGCAATATCATCACTTATTAATAATAAGATTTTTTAAGGAAAAAAACCCTTCTTTTTTAATCCTTATAACATTAAAGATGCAGCTCTTGTCTTTTTACTTAGAGAGGCAAACATTGCAGTCAAGTGCTCCAGTTTTTTGGAGAAGAATGTCTGGATTGGTCTGATAACAATCAACCAGAGGAAAAAAAATGTTTAAGAACCACAAGCATATCAAAGTGTTAGTCCCCTGTATAAGAGGATTTCCAGTAATTCAAGCATCAGAAGAGTTGGGAAGCCAGAAAGTTATCTTACCCTCTCCACCCCTTTCTAGTATCTTCTTGCTAAGAGCTAGACTAAGAAAACCCAATTCATTCAAATACTAATAATACAAACAATAATAATTTCAATAATTAATAGCATCAATAATAAAGTAAAACTGTTATATCCCAAAAGATCAGAAAATTTCAGCAACAAAAGAAAGCTCACAACAAAAAGTCTCCAGTTGATCAGATGCATATAGCAAGACATCATTCTAATGTGAATTTAAAAAAAACTCTCATGATATGTGTACAGCTCTGAAAAAAGATCAAGATACTGAATAAGAGATCTAGAAAAAGAGGTAGTCAAGGCAACTACCAATAAACAAAAGGCGTAAGTGAATTAGGAACAGAAATAGAAGTAAATTATGAAATTATGTCTGAGATAATGACTAAATTACAAAGACTTTAAAAAAATGACAAAAAGTACAGTAAAGTACACAGCAGATCAAAATGCAAAGAAGTAATAAAACAAAACTGAAAGAGATAAATGGACCATAGGAACAGTGATAAATATTGAAGATAGACAAAAGTGATACAATACATATATAATTGGCATTCCTAAACAAAAACGAAGGAACAGAGAAAATATTTAAAACTATAACTCAGAAATGTCCTTAAAGTAAAAGATACGAATCTCTATATCGAAAGACACATTATTTTCAAAAGATACTTGAGCTATAATGCTCAATACCAAGCTATTTCCTTATGAAATTATTGTGACTAAAAGAAAAAGATCTTTGTGATTTAAGTTACACTATGGTAAGAAAGAACCCCAAAGATAATGCCATTTAAATTGGTAAGTGGAGGTGAGGGAACCAAAAGATACTATTTTAAAATAGATGAGCTAAGAGTAGCATATAATGATATTAATATAAAGGTCAGTAATAGGACAAAATAATAGACTATCCAAAATATCACACTACCAAAAGAAAATAAAAGAGTAAGAAAAACCATACATAGAGGAAGAGGTAACTAAAACAGTAAACATAACGTAAACATGACAAAACATTTCTTGTGTCAATAAATGTAAATGAGCTTAACTGAGCTCTTAACAGATTTTCAGACACCTTATAAAGCTAAATCTAGCTCTTTGCTGTATATGAGACATATTTAAGCAAAATCATTCAGGAAGATCGAAGGTCAAGGTTATAGCAGGCACATGAGAAAATAGAGGGTTCTAAGTTGGTAGCAGACAAAGTTAGCATTCAGCCGCAGAAGTATTAAACAAGCAAAAGAAGGCAGTTTATAATTCCAAAGGCTACAATTCACAGTGACGACATGACAGTTATGAATATTTATTCACCGAATAACAAAGCAGAAGCTGTCATAAAATTGAAGCTATAAGAGAGATGAGGCATAATAGATAAAAACACAAAAATGATAGGAGACATTAATATATCCACTCTGCCAAAGACGGATCAAGTATTCATAAAAAGCAAGGATATAGAAAACCTGAAAAACATAAGTAAAAAGTAAATATTGCAGTTATCTAATGAATTTTGTACATTAATACTGAGAATAATTAATAAATTATTTAAAAATAAAGGTAGAAATAGGAAGTAGGGATCAATAGAACTAATAATATAAAGAGAAAGTTCATTTAGAAAGATAAATAAAATAAGGTTACTAGTAACTTAAAACAAACAATGGAAGCAAAAAAATACACAAAATGAGAAATGACAGAAAAGAAATGATCCACAAGACAGTGAAATTTTTTTAAATATTTTGCAAAACATTATTACAACAAATCAAATGAATTTTTTTAAGGATATGTAACTTATCAAAATTAACTCCAGAAAAAATGGAAAAATTTAATTCCGTGGATGCTAAAGAGAAAACTGACAAGGAGCTGTCTTCTCGAAAAGCACCAAGTCCAGCAATTTCCACAAGAGAATTGATAAATCTTCAAAAAGTAAATATTCACAATGTTATTTGAAATGTTTTAGAGCAAATATCACCATGAAGGAAAGCATACAAATTCTTCACAATAAGTGAGACATTTATAATAAATCTTCATAAACACTGCACATAAAAAGGCAACTAAAGAAAGACAATCTCACTTTTCTACATATCAAAGTTTAAGTGAAATATTAGCACATTCCAACATCACATTAAAATAATAACATCCAAGTTATAAAAATAAAAAAAATGGGCAGCCTGAACTGACACGCAGAGCACAAGCATTTGTCATGAAATAGTCTATACAAACAGAAACGAACGGATCTATAGGGTGGGAAGAAGACATGATATGCTAAGATAATGTTTTTTAGTCATATTTTAGGTGAGTGACAAAAAGGCTATCAGTGGTCTAATTCATGATTTTTAAACAAAGTAATTGATTTGCAAATATTAATATTTTATGTTATTATTACCAAAAGCAGTATATTTACAACATAGAAAATCAAAATTAAGGAAAAATAACATATTTGTACTACCCCAAAATTGCTGCTATGCACAATTTTATGTAGATCTTTCCAGATCTTCCAAAGTGTGTGAATGTGTATGTGTATGTCTGTATGTCTTTCAGCTGTTGTCTCTTTCTCATTTATCATCTATCATCTGTCTTTATGCCAGAACCTGTCTAAACTATTTTGCTTAAAGATTAAAATGTAGGGCTACCTTACATGAAATACTACCTTCGGGTGTCGTGTTTCTGGAGCTTCAACAACTAATACCCACATGAAATTTAATTAACCTTTTTCAGGAGATAAACATAGTGTATAATAAATTAAGGAGAAGGTGTGCTGGGTTGAATTGTTCCCACCAAAAAGATACATTCAACTTCTAACTCCTGTTACCTGAGAACCTGACCTTATTTGGAAATGGGTCTTTGCAGATTTAATTACCTAAGAGGAGGGCTTGCTGGATTAAGTGGACCCTGACCCAGTATGTCTGCTGTCCTTATAGCAAGAGAGAAGTTTGCCCACAGAGACACATGGTGTGAAGGCAGCTGTGTGAAGACAAAGGCAGAGAGTGGAGTTCAGCTGCCACAAATTAAGGAATGCCGAAGACTGACAATGACTACCAGAAGCTGAAAGAGGCAAGGAAGAATTCTTCCTTAAAGACTTCAGAGGTGAGACGCCCCTGTTGACCCTTGATTTTGTACTTCTAGCTTCCAGAACTGTGAGAGGATACATTTGTTATTTTAAGCCACCCTGTCTGTGATAATGTGTCGCCATAGACTTAGGAAACCAATACAGAAGGGAAGAAATATTTGTTTTAGGCCTGTTCTCTGTTCACTAGTAATCTCATTTAGTAAAGCAACAACCAGAAAAGAAATAGTACAAAGATGTAGGTGATAATATCCCTACTTCATAGGAAATTATATCTCAAAGAATATCATTTCATGTGTTCATAGACATACTTGTATAAGAAAGAAAATTGAGATTTGCATCTAGACCTAACCAGTCTCAACACGATGCTGTTTCTGCCCTAGCCTTCTGCTTTGGATATTTTTTTCTCCCTTATTTTTCTCATTGCATCCTGGATAAAAGATATGATGGTGTCTTTGGATGTATGTGACAAACATCTACCTACCAACGAATTGTCACTTTAGGGGCTATATCAGAGTTCTGACACACTGTTGTCTCTGATGGCACATCTTCCCAATCGATCACCAAACTCATTACAAACTGACATGCACATATTTAAATCTTCTCAAAAGCAATGCTGCTATTACTCCTGATAAAAATAGTACATTCTGGTTCTCATCTATCTAGACTATAAATTCATATTAAATGAAAGGATTCAGCTCTTTGAGTCAGCAACCTTCTATGCCCAAAGCGCCTACTCTGTCCCACCTGGCCAGTTAGCAGCAGTATTCTCGCCCTTAGTAATCAGAAAGTGTATTTGTGAATTGTTACATTGTGGGATACTTTAATGCATAGGTCTTAGGGTCAGCAAGAAAATAAATGGTTCCGGTTATTTTTCTGTTTCTATGTTCTTTACTTTAGTGACCATAACTTTAATATCTGTGTGCCAAATGAATAAGGGTTATGGCTCCCTTGAAAGCCCCTTGGAATTTATATCAAGGCTTGGATTGGCCAAACATGCATATTGACCCGTTCTTTGCCTTATTTCCTGTTTTAATTGAGTGTCAAAGGTTACACGTTGCTATTAGAGTAAGACATGACTGGCAGCAGAGGTCAGGGACTCTCTGGCATTCTATTAGAGCCATAAAAACAAAACAGAATGATAATTTCACCTGCTCTAACCTCAATTTTTCCAGGATGGGACAGACATTGACCTTATTGTTTGTCAGACATTGACTCTATAAACTCCAGCTATCCTAATTCTGCTTACTAAACAATAAGTGTGCTTTCACAACCAGGAGGGAATATAAGACAGTGAAAAATTCTCACAGGTGACTCAAAGAAGAGACATATCCAGGTGATGATAAAGATAAAATAATGTCTTCTTTATTCCTGGGTCACATCTCTTGCTTGGCTAGTTTGCAACAGTAATGGTTTCTACCAACAACCTTCAATTTTATCTTCTTTTGTGGAATACCTTATAACTTCCTTTATGTGAACATGTATAAGCAATAAATCTAATAAATTGCTTGTGCTACCTAAAGCCCATTTGTGGCAGTTGAAAGGTTTATGGATTTCTATGAAAGTGTCCTCCACCCGCTCACCCTTTAAAGTTTTGGCTGAAAGGTAGGAAGATATTTAAGGGTATAATTAAGGTATTTTCTCACTTCTTTTCCAAAGAAGGTTAAAAAAAAAACAATAATGAAGAATTCATATGTTAAATGTGTTTCATTTAAAAGAATTGGGACACAGATTTCTTAACAAAAATGTAATGAGATCAATTGAGGTTAGAATCTGAAGATAACATTTCTTCAATTGCCGAATCCAGTTATATGCAGTTTTTGCTAATGAGTCATCAAGCACAGTTTTAAAAGCCTAATCTTTTCGCTAGCAATATTTGTTGCTGGTTTTACTGTGTTTAATAGCTACAACAACAGTTGATATCAAGGTGCATTTGTGATGAAGAATGACTATTACAGCTGGAAGGCCAACCAGAAATCTCATAAGCCGTCCCTTGTCCTCAGCTTAAAGATACATTATTCTTTTTTCTTGATCTGTCATTGCTTTGAAGTTCTGATTTGGTAATATTGAATTTGGGATTGTAAGAATAATAGTTAGTCTTCTTTTACATGAACATGAATTTTGGCCTTTTTCAGGACCAAGGCAGACAGAGAAAAATGCATAAGTCTCTTTTGGAAATTATTGGTATTGTATACACTTGATGGACACCAATTCACAAATCAATGACATGCCACAGAGTTCCTAGGTCACATCTTAGAACTAAGATGTACATTTGTAGGAACATACATTTTATGTGGGAGCTTTAATATATGATAGGAAAATTAGTAATATTTTAATTCTTAGATTTTTCTTAAAAAATAAAGTGAAATAAAGTAATTTGACATGTATTTAATTGATAAAGAGAGCAGATTATTAGCAGATAAAAGAGTAAAATGATCTCTTTTTACAAATTGATTTAAAATTTTTCATAAATGAATGATTGCTTATTACTAAACTAAAATTAAATGATATCACGACAAAATGTTTTTCTTCTGTATTTCTCAATTAAAAGAAAATGCATGGGGAACAAAAGCTCATCATCTTGAGAAATATTCTTAAGAACTCAGTAGAGTTAGCTGAATTTCTGATAAACTTGATTCGCAGTCCTTCTAAGATAAGATTGATTTTCCCCTCATCTATTAATTTGTTTTTAAGTAATTGATGTCACTGACCTGAATTTGGAAAACTTTTCCAAGTTAAAGAATTATTTCTATTTGGAAATGTTAGTTCACTTGCTTATTTTCCTAATTCTATCCTTTATTTGGAATTCCTTTTCCTCTTGCCATATGAGAGGTACCTGCACCATAGCATTATGACAGGTGGAGTTATTTCCTATGTGTTTTCCCAAGGCTGGGGGTATTTACTGATGAGGTCTTGTATCTTTATGAAGAGGTGATGGTTAACTCATTCATGAGTCCTCCAGAGAAAGTCGATATCTTTTACATTGTGGAAACCCAATACCAAGCACATTCCTTGACACATAATAGATGTTCAATGAATTAATTAATTCGGTCACATTTGACATTCAATTAGGTCTCGGCAAATAGAGTTTGACATACTTTAATCATTATACTCCAGAAATGTATAAATCTAAGGGCATATGTGTGTGTATATATATATATATATATATATATATATATATACACACACGCTCAGAATTAACACACTGAAAATACAAAAAAAAGAGCAAGAGCACTTTGTAGTACTGTTTTAATGCAGCTTCAAATTCACATTATTTAAAGGAGGGTTCAAATTCTACATCCCTTAAAAAAAAATGGGTGGTGTTTATTATTTATCTGTATTCTTCAATGTTATATAGCAAAGTACTATAACAAAATTTGCACTCCACATACTCTTAATAATTAGCTGACCACTTTTCCATACACGTGTTACATCTCTTGTAAATATCTTGGTGTTTGAACTACACATTTAGAAGGGAATTAATTACTTGTTGTAGACAGTGTTTCGCAAATAAGGCGCCAGCTATAAGAAAGGTGAATAAAAGAAGTGACATGATCTAGGCTTTAAGAATATTTGGAGCAACAATGAGTCTGAAAAGAGAACAATCCTGTTTCATTTCTGCTGATGTTCGTATCCATGGAAACTTCCTTTTAATAGCATCCACATCAGACTGGAAAAACAGGTATGCTACCTTTTGAAAGTGAGTGCATTAAAAGAATCCAGCCCTTTGCTAAGAAGGTCAGCTCTTGAAAGCCATCAAGAGCTTTGGTAGCTGAGAAAGCTGGAGGGCTGTAAATCCTTAGTTTCGTTGCTAAGAAGCTTGGCTCCTGAGGATCACATCAGTGCTCTCTAACATAGAGAGTGGAATGTGAATCCTTTGTTCCCTGCCTGTGATGTTGCACTCCTGAGTACTTGTTTCCTTGGCTAAGAGAACATGCAGGAGAGGCCCATTACGTGAATCTAGAGATTAATTATGAATAGATACAAACTGAGAAAGGCGAAAAGATGCATGGTGTGTGAAGATAGAAGGCTTATTTGCAAGAATACCAGATGGCAAATGCCATTATGCTATAAATATATATGCGTTGAAATAATATTCACATGGTAACATTTTAAAACATTTTGCACTCTCAGCATTTTTTTTTTTACTGTGATAAATACCTAAGAAAAGTCTTTGCCTATTGGATTATTCAAAAAGCTTATTGAAAACAATGAGTAAAAAAATAAAGGTCATCGTACCTTTAATTCAAACTGTAACACACTCAAACTACTTATAAAGTAAGGAAAACACTAAAATAACGGAATAATAAATAGTGTTGTTCATTAAGACACAAATACAATATATTTTGGATGAAGACAGTGAGATATATCAATGTTTTTCTATTTGTTTAATCAGAAACAAAACAAATAAATTACTTATGTGATGAATGACTACATTTGGGGAATCACCATGAACATCTTTAAATATTATACCTATGAACATTGCTTTACTCATTTCTCTACACAATAAGTTGTAGAAATACATGTAGTCATGATAAATCATAGGAGCATCTTTAGATAACTGAACAATAAAAATAAGTGCATTATTACTGTGTTAATATTAGTGATAATGATGACATTTATTGACTTTCTGTATGTGTCAGGCACTATTATAAGCACCTTACGTGAATGGACTTATCACAAATCCTCAGTGCAATCTTATGAGGTAGGTGCAAATGTGAATTCCATTTTACAGATGAGACACAGAGAGCTTGAGTAATTTATCCTTATGTCCTTATGTTGATCAAACATAAGGTAATTTGTGGGACTGAGATATGAACACATGCCCCTATCTATATTATTTAGAGACAGTAAAACTAGAATGCCTGCCTTCCATGAGTTCTGGCTTACATATACGAATATTAATAACAATTCCATTTTTCATTTATTTTATTTTACAAAGGAATAGCCCATATATGAGTAATTCTGATTTTTGTAACCTTCACATAACTGAAAAGATTGAAGGATGTTAAATGTCACCTATTTAGTGAATGACAGGATGAGGAATAAGGATTGCTTCGGCACTGATTCTACTCTAATAATTTCCTCTTCTCCTTATATAAACAAATACAATATTGTAACAAGCTTCCTATCAACCCAAGTGATGATAGACTAACAAAATAAAAGCTAATAAATATAACTATTAATTGCCAATCCATTGACTTTCTCAAAAGATTCCTTTTCCCAGCAGCCACCATGAAAAGCACTTGTGTTTTGCATGACTCAGAAACTTGGGGTCATTTTGACTCAAAACCAATGTCAAAAAATGTGTAACTAAAATTATTTTTTATTCCAATTTCCACTTTTATGAAACTAGTCATTTCTAACCTCATGCCTAAATAATTGCAAAAGTCTTTAACATATTTTACTACCTATGCCCTCACTATTTCACTTAACCTCAATTTTATGATTAATCTCTGAATTTTTGACAAAAATATATGTCCTCAAACATTGCTGCCCAATTGTCAGAAGCTTGGATATAAAAATAGTATTATCTGAGAACTGGGTGGTACAATGGTGGTTCAGTTGCAGAATTCTTGCCTGCCATGCTGGTGACCCAAATTTGATTCCTGGAGCCTGCCCATGCTGAAAAATATATATATATATTATCTGAGAACTATGCAGTCCAGGATTTAAACTGTACCTTAATACCTACCAGCTGTATTGCATTGAGAAAATAAGTGATGTGAACTCTCTTATCTTGTTTTAGTCTTCTTCGTAATAGAGATAATATTGGTACTCTTACTCGTGGGTTGTTGTAAGGTCAAATGAGTTGCTAAATGTGAAGTGATGAGCACTCAGCAAATAATAATTGATTTAAAATGTTAATTATTATTAAATGAATTTATTTTTGTTTCTTTATAGAAGAATTAGAAGAGATTTACAGTTAAATGCATCTTCTACTCTGCTAGTCTTAGGTTTGAATTTTGGCTTCTTAGTAGCCATGTGACTTTAAAAAATTTGCTTAATCTCTCTCAGTCTCAGTTTCTTCATCTACAATGGATTTTAAAACTAGTACCTCTAATGAAAATTAAATGTGATGATAAATGTATAGATGACATTTAACACTGGATGCAGCTTGTGATAAATGATGAATAGTTATTTAAATATTTTATTATTTTACTGAAACACAGTTTTTTGGAGAGGTTGTTTAAAAACAGCCATAGGAAATATGCTAAGAAATCATCACTTGATATTGTGAATTACTGATTTTATATGTAGAACAGAATGATCAAAAGTTACAAATATTTGCATTTGTTTGGTGTTTTTTGGTATTTAAAAATTTTTTTTTAATTAATAAAAAAAGAAAAAGAAAAAGAAATCATCACCGAGAAAGACTTTCAATACATCATGGTATTTGAAATTTTTCATAATACAAATTATGCACTTCTTTTAATCTTATGGACATAACCAATCTTGTAAAAACCTTATTTTCCTCTTTCATTTACCTGCTGTTTTGGTTAAGTTCATGTGTCAACTTGTCAAGGTTATGGTGTTCAGTTGTTTGGTCAAGTAGGCACTGACCTGATTGTTAATGTGAGGATATATCATGGATTTCAATATTCGATAAGTCAATTGCATTTATGGCTGATTACATCTACCATCTATTAGGGCGATTGTCTTCCGCAATGAGAGAAGTCTCACCTAGTCAAATGAAGGCCTTAAAGAGAGAACTGATGGTTTTAACAGTCAGAAGGAAGAATTTCCATTTCTACTTCAGCCAGCCAGCTTCTCCTGGGGAATTCATTGAAACTTTTCTTTGGCATTCCCAGCCTGTTGCCTGCCCTGTGGAATTAGATTTGTTCATCCCACATTCATGTAAGCCAATTCCTATAATAAATCTCTTTCTACTTACCTATCCATCTATCTATCTATATCTATATTTCTACCTATCTCGTCTATTATCTATCTCTCTATCTATGCACTTCCATTTCTTTGTAAGACCCTAACTAAAATAACTGCTGTGAAGCAAACCACAATCAACTCTGGCATTTGAATGCATCAAATGAATAGAATCTCTTAAAATATATTTATCTTCTAATCTTACTTTGGCTTCTTTCAGCTTTTCTACCTTAGTATGTCTGTGTCTCAAGCCTATTTGTTTAATGATAAAGTGATTATATATATGATTCCCCCCCATTTTTTTTAGCTTAAAGTACCATTTGATCAGAATGTTATCAATTTTCATTTGCAGACATTTTGGGTAATTCGAAATATATTTCTCCTTATATTCATTTGGAAGTCATAATACTTCCCCTCTCCATGAAAAAACCTAAAATCAAGTTCTTTTTTTTTTGAACTTGATTTTAGGTTCTAGGCAAGTTCAAAAAATTCATTTAGCACAATATGTACAAATGTAATGTACAGTAGTGTTATAATTGAAATAGTGGAAACCATTATCAACAGGTTATGATGGTTATGGCCATTTTCAAGGAGGAAAATGAATTCTATGTGCAGGTCATTTTCATTGGCTTTCCAAGTCTGTTTTTTTTTTATTTAGAGGTTGACATATTTCACTATCAGAAGAACATAACCAAAAAAACACATGAAAAAAACAAAAGGGATTTATAATGTTATAATGAATAATTCGTTGGAGAAAAGGACCAAAATTAAAACCTGATTTTACATTAATTTGGTGAGGAGAAAAAGTTCTATAAATGTTGACCAAATGTGTTCTTAGTTGGCCCCTATATACAAAAACCTTTAAATCAACTTTTATCTTTTATTTTAGTAATATTGAGTGATTTAATATTTAATAAAGAAATTATTTCTATTTCTACTCCCAGTCAGTTTCAGCTAATGATACACTGTCTTTTGAATGTTGTATGAGTGTTCTATAATCTTTTTTAAATGCAATTTTATTGACATATATTCACACACCATATAATCATCCAAAGTATACAATCAGTGGTTCATAGTATCATCATATAGTTGTGCATTCATCACTATAATCATTTCCAAGTCTTGATGACACTTTCTCCAATCATTTTTTTAGAAAATCCTTGTCTGTTTTTGAGATAACTCATCATAGATACTTACAAAATTCTGGAATGCCACAGTGAGTAACCAAATTTTGTTAAATGAATTTGACAGCATTAACACTTAATATATCAGGTAAGGACTCAGGTATTTTCTCTGTTTTGGGTATAAAAAGATGATATGTACTGAAGGGGCTCAGAAATCCCTTTCAAGAAAGCTCATTTTTTTCTTGCTAGGTAGGATATTTGGCTCAAAGTTTTTATTTAAAATTGAAATTTATATTTTTATTTCTGTAATTAAATTTGATAAATTAGTCTCTTCTTTACTGACAACATGGCCACCAAAAAATTTTTCTTCTTCCTGACTTGGCCAGATGTAGGGGGAAAATAACTGCCATTTGTCATCAGTTTTGCTGCTACTATATTCTGCTTTGTCTCTTATTGAAAGCCAAGCATTTTCATTCATGGTAATGGGAGCTGTTACTGCTGATATTTTCCTTTGTTTTTTGATCCTTATCAGTAAATGAAAACATAGATTTTCTTACTATATAGAACAAATTTTAAAGTACTTCTTTAGTTACTGCACAATTGCCCTTCACTTAATGGAATAGATAAATCCCAATAGGCTGGTTGAAACAATTTTCCATTGATTATATTATAAATCAGAAATTTAATCCCATGTTGGGGAGGAAATGTAGCAAATTAAATTCAGTTCAAATCAACAAATGTTTATTGAGTAATTATCTTACCTAAGATACTGTGCTGAAAACTGTGTGGGTATACACAGGAGAATAAGATACCACTCCTGTCAAGTAATTAATAACCTAATATTAGTCAGTATAAGATGAGGAAAAATGCAGACGTCTTAAAGGATGTACCAAAGACATTGAAGGATTTCAGAAAAAGATTATGTCATACCTTGTTTTTAGGAAAACAGAAAAGATTTTCTGCTTTTTTGATTACTGGAAAAGGAGAGGGGGCATTCCAAGCAGAGTAAAAGACCTAAGCAAAGGCAAAGAGGAAACAAAATGTAGACTTATTTAAGAGGTAAGTTCACTTTGGGTAGAGCGTGGGATATGTGCAGAGTAATAATAGGATACAGATCTTTGCAGGTATTGTAAGGTCTTTAATGATCAATTTACATAAATGTGTATACTTAAGCATTGGGGAATAAATGAAAGCTTTTGTGCAGAAAAATAAAATAAGTGGAGCTGCTAAAATTATCTTTTATAGAATGGTTCAGATGAGTGACCACCTAGATGGGCTTTTATTATTCTTCTGTTTCAATTGCCTCCTCTTCTGCAGCATAGTTAATCTGGGGTTTTCTACTGATATCCATGATGAGTAATTAGTGAGAGATGGTGGCAGGAGAATTTTTCTGAGTTTTGTTCAAGGGAAAAAGGGCAGTGCAGAATATAATAAGCTCCAGAGGAGGGGGTGATTAAAATGAGATCAATGAAAATATCATAATAAATACACATTTTGTTCCCCAAGTTATATCATTAAGTGAAAAAAGTCATAGTGTGACCAATGTTTATCATTTTCCACATTTTTGTAAAACAAATTCTTGTTACAAATGTATGAGACTAAGAAATAGAAGTGGTTAGTAACCAGATTCTCTTGTTCTAAAGAATACATATGATATTTATGTTTGATCCAGTTGATAGAGACCATTATTTAAATTTGCATGAAAGAAAAATAGATTTGCTGAGTGCTATAAGCAATTCAAAACAGGGAACATATTGTAGCACATTGTCTGTCACCTTGATGGGTATCTTTCTGAGAGAAAAGATGGAGTTAATGTGGTAGCCTAGATTTTACCAATCATAAAGCATATTAGCTTTGTCTGGAGACTGACCTGCTAATTATTCAGGCCCTAAATAATGGAAGCCTTGTTCTCATTTATTAGTTAGTATCATTCAGAGTTCAGAAAGGTAGTTATAAAAACCAATACTTTTCTGGCATGTTGGACCAGTTCATAATCTGCCCAACATGAATGCTTTTTAATAAGTCAATGTCAGAATAGTCTCCCCTAGTTTCTGTCAGTTTTTTTAATCATATTCAATACAAAGCCTTTGATGATATTATAACTCTTGTTCAATAACAAGAAATTCTAATTCCATAATATTCCATAATATCACATTAACCTTGCATCAGATAAACAAGTATATTGAGAATTGTGTCTAATACAGATGAATATAAATATAGTGCATTGTATTTGAATAGAAATAGAAAGAAGCGAGTACAGAAGCAGCCTCAGTAATAGATAACCTTGTTGCATGAAAATACTATTCTTTTAATACATCGGATCCATTAACAACTATTTGTTGGAATGAAATTTGTTGCTTAGCTTTATATACAGAGAAATACCATCCTTTAAACAATCTTCTTTTTCTTTGTAAATTTAGTGCTATTGTGTCATGCAATGCTTTGGTGGATTTTTTCACCCATTTTATACATAAAAGTAAATCACAATACTCCTATTATAAATCAAAGGCAGTGTGACCTAGAAGATCATAGTCAATCCCATTGTAACTTTTCTAAAGTAAGTTTTCTATCTGTTTACTTTTAGGAAATTAATCTGAATATAAGTGAAAATGTACATGGTACATAGCCACCAACATGACCCTCCATATGTGCTAACATCCTAATCCCCAGAACCTGTGAAGGCTACTTAATAAAAGAGACTTTGAAATGTGATTAAATTAAGGATATTGAGATAGAAAGAATATTCACCTGGTGGACCCAATGTAATCACAAGGGTTCTTAAGAGTGGGAGGTAGGAAGGTCAGAGTCAGATAGGAGATGTGATGACAGAAGTAGAGGCTGGAGTGATGTGCCTTGAATATGGATGGAAGGATCACAAATGAAAGAATACAGGTGGCTAGTAGAAGCTGAAAAAGGCAAGGAAACTGTTTGGTAGTTTTGTGGGTGGGTCCTTTTGACTAAGTTGTTTCAATTGAGATGTGACCTAGCCCATTGAAGGTGGGTCTTAATCCTCTACTGGAGTTCTTTATGAGAGGATAAAGGCAGAGACATTTGGAAAGAAACCTTAGAGAGAAATACCTCAGAGATGCTAAGAGAGGACACACAGATGCTCAGAGATAGCCAATGGAACCAGGAGCCGAAAGCAATGAGACCAGGGGGTGAAGGACCAGTAGACTCCAGCCAATTGCCCTTCCAAGTGAGAGGAATTCTGGATGCCAACAACCTTTCTTCAGAGAAGGTATCTTCCTCTTGATGCCTTAATTTGGACATTTCTGTGGCTTTAGAATTGTAACTTGTAACCTAATAAATCCCCATTGTTAAAAGCCAACACAGGCTCAGCAGATGGAATTCTCACCTGCCATGCTAGAGACCTAGGTTCAATTCCTGATGCCTGCCCATGTAAAAAAAAAAAAAAAAAAAGCCAACCCATTTCTGGCACATTGCATTTCAGCAGCTTTAGCAAACCAAAACATTTTCTCCTCTCAGAATCCACAGAAGGAACTCACCCTGCCAACACCTTGACTTTAGTGCATTGGAACTGATTTCAGGCTTCTAACTTCCAGAACTGTAAAATAATAAACTTGCATGTTAACCCACTTAATTTTTAGTATGTTTTAGTTTCTTTGTTGCTAAAACAAATGCCATGCAATGGTTTTGCTAAAACAATGGGGATTTATTCACTCACAGTTTTAAGACTTGAAGATATCCCAATTAAGTTTTCATTAAGATGATACTTTCTGACCTGACTGTCCATCATCCTTCTTCCTAGGTTGGAATATTCATGGAATTCTGAAGAGAAGGGATAGACCAGGAGAAGGCACCATGTACATTTCTAAATGACAGAGGAACCAAGGACCAAGGATGACAGGCAGCTAACTCCAGAACACCAGTATTTAGGCAGAAAGCATCAACTAGATGACACCTTGATTTGTATTTCTCTTGCTTCAAAAACATGATGCAATAAATTTCCATTGTCTATCCCCCCCCATTACATGATACTTGCTTTAACAACAAGGAAACTACAACACAGCTGTATTAATAAACCAACACAATGTAGTTTAGACTTGGCGATGAAATCCCTGAAGTACAGTGGTCCTTTTGGGGTTGAAATAGTTATACCATATTCTAGGTAGAGCAAGGATTATGGAGAGAAGAAGCATCTGTTCTAGAATCAGACACTATCACTTAATAGGCTGTGACCTTAAAAAAATTATTTACCTATCTGAAGTTTATTTTCTTCCCTACAAAATAGGAAGAATATTAATGTCTATCTCTTAAGATAGCTATATTGAGAAAATGAGGAAATATGTGTAAAAGCAGATAGTATAGTGGCTGAATGTATAGTAAGTAATTTAAAAACTTTTTACTATTATTGTAGGTTAGGTATGCTAATCTCTATTGGCCTCATTCAACATGAATGTTATTGTAGAAAAAAAAATCAGTAAGAAACCAGTAAATATGTTTCCTCCATCTATTAGTAGTGGGTAAAGCAAGTAGGATAGTAAAATCTCAACTAAAGTCAGAAACCAGGATGCCACCAGTGCTGGAGGGAAAGAAAAATCCAGGGTGAGACATTTATTATCAGGAAGCAAACTGATATTTGTTGAGTTCCTCCTCTATGCTACAGTGGACTCTGTAGATGTTTAATCCTTATAATCATATAATATCCTATAAATATTATCTCCACTTTACAGATAAAAAAATGAGGCAACAATGTACTTATATTATTGTGCTGCCATCAGATAGTATTGTGGTACAATAATAAAAGTATGCTGAATGAAGCTGAATGTGAATATGGTTAAGGGAGAAGGGCTGGGCACACGTATGAAACTAGAAGGCAAGATAAAGGATAAAAACTGAGACAATATAACTTAAGAATGCTGAGAGTGGACAATGATGAGGAAATGTACTAATATAAAAATGTTTTTGCATGAGGGAGAACAAATGAATGTCAATACTGCAAGGTGTTAAAAATGGGATGGTATACAGGAAAAAGTTACAATCAATGCAAGCTAGGGTGTATAGTCAACAATAACATTGTAATATGATCCCCTTGAATATAGCAAGGGCATGGTGCCAAAATTAACATCAACAAGTGGGAGATAAGGGACATGGGTATGGATTCTTTACAGAAAAGGAAATATCTTCATATAGATTATGGTGGCAAAGGCATGGCCATATACTTGGGTCAGATTGTATGACGTGTGAATAAAACTTAAAAAATGAACAGAGTGGGCGGGCCATGGTGACTGAACAGGCAGAGTTCTCGCCTGCTATGCCGGAGACCCAGGTTTGATTCCCAGCTCCTACCCATGCAAAAAAAAAAAAAAAAAAAAAAATGAAGAGAGAGAAAACAAGTGCTAGAGAAAATGTGGAGAAAGAGATGTACCTATTCACTGTTGGTAGGCAAGCTAAGAGGTGCAGCCCCTTTGGAGGGCAGTGTGGTGATTCAGTAGGAGTTTACAGGTGGAGTTGCTTATGATCCTGCAACCCCATTGCTAGGTATATACTGGAGGAACTGAGAGTGGGGACAAGAGTGGAAATTTGCATACTGGTGTTTCTGGCGGCAGTGTTCTCAATTTGCAATGGATAGAATTGGTTTAAGGGTACAATGACTGGGGGATAGTAAGGGGAACTATGGTGTATACATACAAGGGACTACTGAGCAGCTGCAAGAAGGAATAAAGTGAGGCATGCAGCTAAGTGAATGAAATTTAAGGACAGTGGGTTGAATGGAATGGTAGAACCAAACTGACAAATATTATCATGCCTCACTCATGTGGACTAACTATAATATAAAAATTTGGAGAATTAAAGTCAAGTGCATGGGTCATCAGGTTGGGGCCTATTGTAAAGGGTCCTAGATTGTAAGCTCCTACAGCAGTAAGAGCTTACATATTCAGGAATTGTAACTGTTATTTCTAAATTTTGAGATACTGAGCTGTTTGTATATAACCTGGTTGTTCCCTGAAACTTTAGGTATTTATGTGACACCTGAGACTCTGAGTTAGAGTACTGAAGCTATGAAGGTCAGCATTATCTCACACAGAAACTGTTTAAAAAGTTGAAAAAGTGATCAGACTTCGACTAGAGATATGAATTAAACAGATCTGGATTGGACTAAGGTTAAACAGAATACAGGGTAAAGGAAGATATCATCCATATTTTAAAACCTCAACTTCTGTATCAGACCAAAGGGAGAGATGTTTATTTGGTGCAAAATTTATATTTTGGGTAGCACATTACATAATTTAACTTGTATGTTCAGTTTATTTGAACACCATAATTGCATGGAATCTTGACTAGGGCCTGTAATCGTGTTGGTTTGTACAGGTTATGTGATGCTCTGATATATGACAAAGTAATTTGGGCAGAGCACAAAAAAGTAATTGCAGTGTCTCCCTGGAGGGGTGAGGAGAAAGGAGGAAATATTCAACTTCCCCATCTGGGGAATTCCTGATATTCTCGCAAGCAGTGGGGACACCAATTCAGTAGGCTGAGCTCTCGATTTTGGGGTTTGCCCCTATGAAACTTATTCTTGCAAAAGAGAAGCTAAGCTTACTTATAATTATGCTTAACAGTCACCCCAAAGAACCTCTTTTGTCACTCAGATGTAGCTCCTCTCTCTAAGCCAACTAGACAGGTGAACTCACTGACCTCCCCCACTAGGTAGGATATGACTCCTAGGGCTATAAATCTCCCTGACAACATGGGACAGGATTCCTGGGATAAGCCAGGACCCAGCATCATTCAATTAAGAAAACTTTTATTGACCAAAAAGGGGAAGAGAGAAATGAGACAAAATAAAGTTTCAAGGGCTGAGAGAGATTAAGTCGAAAGGTTATCCTAGAGGTTATTCTTATCATTCTTTGGCTATCCTTTTTTATTTTGTGGCATATTTGAGTGGCTAGAGGGAAGTATCTGAAACTGTTAAACTGTATTCCAGTAGCCTTGATACTTGAAGATGATTGTGTAAAGATATAACTTTTACAATGTGACCATTTGATTGTGAAAATCTTGTGTCTTGATGCTTCTTTTATCTAGGCTATGGACAGATGAGTAAAAAAAAAATAAGGATGAAAATAAATAAATAAATAATAAGGGAATGAAAGGTAAAAAATTGAGTAGATTGAAATACTAGCAGTAATGAGACAATGAGATGGAGGCGTAAGGGGTATTGGATATATGAGTTTTTTCAGTTTTTTTTTAAATGTTCTAAAAATGATCATGGTGATGAATACACAACTATGTGGTGAAAAAAAGAAAAATAAAGTAGTTATTTGACCATATGAAAAGAAAAAAAATGAGGCAACAGAAAACTAAGTTGTCTAAGGCTGAAAATTTAGAATATGACAGACTAAGAATTTGAACTACAGATGGGCTCATTTTTCTGTTCTTAGAAGCCCATCCACACAGTGTAAAATGAAATCTTTTTATAAATATTCCACACATGCTAATTTTTCTCAAATAGATCTTAAACATATAGAGACCATGGATCATATCTTCTTCTTATTTTTTACATCACACCACAATAAACTGGACATACGTTAGAGTTCAAATTATTGTTTAAACATTTTTCTTCATATGCCAGGAGATTACAGTCTTGACTGTGTTTAATGAGGTGAAACAAGTTTAAATGGAATGTTGATGAAGCCATGAAATTTCCTTAAATGTTTAGGAATATTTTCTTTTCTCATAATGTGTTAAAACGATTTTTCTATTTCTTATTATATGTAGATGTACTGGTTTGAAAACATGATGTACCCCAGAAAAACCATGTTTTAATCCTGATCCAATCTTGTGGGGGCAGCCATTTCTTTTAATCCTGATTCAAAACTAGGTTGGAAATTTTCTATTAAATTATCTCCATGGAGATATGAAACACCCAATTGTGGCTATGATCTTTTGATTAGATGGAGATGTGATTCCACCCATCCCAGGTGGGTCTTGCATTAGTTTCCTATAATCCTTTAAAAGAGGAACATTTTGGAGACAGCCTAGAGAAACGACAGAAGCCTCAGAGTTGATAGAAACTTCACAGCAAAGGTGACACAGATGCAGACACGGGGATGTTTGGTGTCCAACAGACATTGCCATGAGGTGTTAAGCAAGCCAGAACCTGGAGATGCCAGCCACATGATTATACAGCTGACAAAGGTGTCCTTGGCCCTTCAGCCTTTCTTATGTGAAGATAACCTCTTGTTGGTGCCTTAATTTGGACACTTTTATTTCCTTAGAACTGTAAACTTGTAACTTATAAAATTCCCCTTTATAAAAGCCATTCCTTTTAAGTATTCCAGTTAGCTTTCAAACTAACACAGTAAATATTTTAAGTTAATTATTGAGCCAAAAAAGAGTAAGAAAATGAATAGAAGAGAGAAAAAATCAGCAGGAGAAGAAGTAGAAATAAAATAAGCCTAGAAGACTTCCCCTACCAGAATTCAGAGATCCAAGGTATGTTTTCTTCATAAGACCGTTTACTACAAAGGTCTAGATGCCAGCTGTATTGGGCCTCTGCACATAGATCTATAAGACTAGTTATATAAAACAATGTAATTTAAAATATAAGAGCTTAGGTTTTGGAATTGTAAAGACATTGGTCTAAATCCTCCTTTGAAAAGTATGTATTTTATGACCTGGCACAAACAAGTTATCTGAGCTTTAGTCATCACATTTGTAAAAAGTATTTGCCGTACAGGGTTGTTGGGAAGATTGACTAGGATGAAGACTGGGCACAGTATTAACACCATCCATGGGATATGATATGAATTTAATGGGTAGTCATGATCAATTTTAGATCAGTATTGTAGGTCCATTTGTACTGACACCAGATAGACATTCTTGCATAATTAAAGTGGATTCTGTATGTGTGTGTGTCTGTGTGTGAGACAAAGAGCAAGAAGCCCTGAGATATTCCATAACACTTAATTGTTTGCTGATTAACTAATCAATGGAAGGATTGCATTTTGTTCACCTGTATCTTAATTTATTTCTGTCTCAGTAAGATTGGTGAAAATCATCTGAGAGGCTACCTATACTTTTACTAATCTATTGCTATGAATTTTTCTCTGAGCTATGATTTTTTTCCTTCTCCTTGAATATGAAGGTGCAATCATTTCTAAATAGAAAAGAAACTTTCAGAGTGAACAGAGGGGCTCAAACCTTATAGCAGGAAGAATAGAAGTGGTCTGCTATCTGTGGTATTTGAGGAACAGCAGGAAACCATCATTTGTGAGTATTTTGGCAATCTTCTAATTAGAACAGAAAACTTTAAGCAGTCAAATGGTAGATATAATGAACTAACCCATGCACTGAACTATTGTGCTGATTTCTACCAACTTATTTCTAATTTATAGGCATCTTAAAATTATATCCAGAGCCTCTTTTTTATACTGTCTAGCATGAAAAAAAATATTGTTAAAATTAAATGAGCAGCATTTTTCTCAGTTCTGTTCAAACCACAGATGCTAGGTTTGATTTTATTTCTAACGTGAGATTGAAATTCTATTTTAATATGCAGAACTGCAGCCCAGGGAATCATAAAATACAGAGTGTTTTCATTAGATGATGGTCCTGCACCTCTAGTTAACAGGAAAGCTGATTCATCAAACAGCCACCATCAAGACAGCATTAACTAAGACCTGGAATGAAAATACGAGATTGGGGTAAAAATTTCCTGTTTTGCATCATGTAATTGTAACTTTGGAGGAATTCCTTGCTTGTGGCATAAAACTATTTCCAGAGATGCAGTAATATTTGCTGTAAATTTGCTACAAATGGTCTACAGATTGAACATTTCCTACATTTCAAAGGGATCTTAGATTTTATATCAGTTGCCACTAATTTAAAGGAATGAACAGTCACCTTTGCATTCTCTGCTTCCCATGAGAAAAGAAATGATCAGAACTAATTCTGTCTTTGAATTTACCTCTAAAATATTTGCATACACAACATAAAGAGTTGGAATTTGGGGTCATTTTATGCAAGTGGAATTCACAGGTAAGGGAGTCTGTTTGCCAGTGAGATGTCCCTATGGCCTCCAGGCAATGAATTGACATGATCTCTTCGGGTAACACAATTAATCAGTGAAAAAGGGATAGTTCCTCTTTTTCAGATGAATTCTAATTGCATTCTACCCCCAAAAAAACAAATAACAGCAATAAAAATAACAATTAAAAGTTCAGTCTTTTTCAGACATGAGGTCATTTCATTTTATCATAAAATATTAAAGATGGAAGAAACTTTAAAGATCACCCAATTCACTGGTTTTAAATTATTTTACATGAAGTTATCTCAGGACTTAAAGAGTCCAAGGCCAGCGGGCTTCTTTGGGTGTCTCCAGGCCACCAGGTCTCCCTTTTCAGCTTCAACCAGAGTTCCTTCACTTTTTCTGTTTAATTTAATGGAGTCCATTGAAGAGATCTTTGAAAAGTTGATTCAACTTTTAAGATTGTTTGAAAACTGCCCCAATCTACTCATATTACAATGACCTAAAAGTTTGTCTCCAAGTGTCAAAAGCAAGACTAGATCCCTAGTTGCTTGATTCCTTTTTTACTATGATATAAAACTGAGTTATTTATTATGATGAGGTTAGTTTCATATTCCCATAATGTGCATCCATTCTGTACGGTAATCAGCCAATGCTATATTTAAAAGTCATCACTTAAAGTTTATATAGTATCCCTGCTCGTTCCATGGTACATTACTATTTACAGGTAAATTCAAAGACGTAATTAGTTCTGATCATTTCTTTTCTCATGGGAAGCAGAGAGCACAAAGGTGACTGTTCATTCCTTTAAATTAGGGGCAAGTGATATAAAATCTAAGACCCCTTTGAAATGCAGGAAATGTTCAAAGGTTCCATGTGGGTCTTTTAGGTGCAAAACCACAATAACAAAAGAGATCAAATTTTATTTAGTAGGTAGAATTCAAAATGGCTTCCCAAGCATTTGATTGGACAATGAAAGTTCAAAAGCAAGAATTTAGGGTAATATAGAAAGGAAGCCTGAAAAGACACAAAAACAGTGTTCATTTTTGGACTAGTGTTTTAAATTGAGCATATTTATCAAAATGTTAAGAAAGTTTAAAATGTTTTGACTGCATAATGAGTTTGGAAGAAATAAATTATAATTTTTGCATGTGTGTTACATATATTATGTGAATAATCAATGAATGGTTCAAGGAGACAGAATTAAGAAATATAATTTATCAGAAAAACTCTATGGAGTAGATTCAGTATGAGATGAGATTTGTATATATTAATTGATTCAGGAGTAGGAAAAATGTTTAATACTGGCATCAGAAGAGGAATGAAAAGAGAATGAGTAAAGTGCAAGGGAGGGAATTATAATAAATATGTTTTGAATACCTAATATTGTATCACATACTGTCTTAGTATTGGGGATAGAATGATAAAATGATAGAGTTTTTGGTACAAGGTACATATGATAAATGGGTGAATATATAACTCAATAAACAGTAGAAATACAGATAGTGATGAAAACAAAATAAAATAATTTGAGCAATTATTAGCTACCATTTTATACTAGCAGCATGGCATGTTTTGTTGTTATTGTTGTTACTCTGCTTACCTTAGTGACAGAGTGAAAGGAATATTTTGAAGAGCAGATCAAACCCTTCCTGTCTATGCTTCCAGGTACCTTAGAATGAGATTGAGAAAAGTCCTTTGTTTGAGAAGAGAGACCTTCTGGACATGATAAAATGGAATTGCTTAACAAGAGTTGAGGATGGAGGCAGGTTTTCCATGAAAAAAAAAGTGGGTGTGATGGAATTCTGCAAATCAGAAGACCTGAGCTATGATGGAACGCTTTTTTCTGCTCATAGCAAGGATGCTCATACTTAGCACCCAAGGATCGATCCTAGGCCATTGATTTTCATATGGCTGTGTAGCTGTTTCTGGAAGTTGTACCCCTGGATTCTCAGATTCAGAAGTTGCAGGGAACTCAGTTGAGATCAGAGCTATGAAGGGTGGAGAGTCTCTCAGTGTGAACATCTTGGTGTCTTGCCCAAGGCAGTAGTCTTTGTTCATGTCAAAACAGTGCTAGACAGTTTATGTTGCAGGAAGAACAAGGCAACCAAATGGACTACAGACCTGGCTCCTCTTAATATTTCTAATTCACAGAGACCCCTGAATTAGTTTATGATTTAAAAGGTAAAGACAACTGGAAAATTAATGAATATTAGAATTTTTGCCTATCTTGACAGTAAATTTGTAGAGAAAAAATAGTGTAATATGGTATTTCTTATGTATTAAGAGTCATAAAACCGTTCCTGTTACTCCTCAACAAAGTCAAACTTGGTGTGTACTGTGACTAGCTTCCAGGGGATTTGTACTGCATAAGGATGAGTCTAAAATGTAACTCAAGGTTGAAGAACGTGGAGCTGAGGGTTTCCTCACAGCAGGATATTAACATTTTCAGATGTGGCACTTAGTCATGGAGTAGAGAATGTCAGCTGTGGGTTAAAGATGTGGAATCCAGCTAGCTTAAAACTGTCAAGAACTTGATAGAGAGTCAGTCTTAGTTAAATGGGTTGAGGTTCAGGGCGGTTCTCTGGTTACAGCAGGAAATTGGATAGCTAGCTGGATATCCTGAGGCCAAGGAGTCCAACACTCTGGGCAAGCACATAAAATGCTGCAATAATTAATACCAGACTCTACCCACCCCTAGCAGAACTGAAGCTCAGTATCTGATCTTAGCTGAACCCTGCAGTACAAAAAAAAATATATGATATTCTAGCTGGAAGTTGTTACAGAAGGCAAAAACTGAGAAAAGCAAAACAAAACAAAAAGTATTTTAATGTATGACAACAGGTAAAGTTGATAATGAAAATAACATGCCAAGAACTCAATTCTTCACTGAAAAACACTGGTTTCAAAAGCTATTAGAATAACTCAGCTCAGAGCCATTATGCCTGGCTTTCTTGGGTTTGCAGTTACAAGGCATTCAATCAGATCTAACAATTTAGCAAAACAGTTAAGTTTATTTTCTAACTCTGCTCACTCGTTTTGGCACTTATTAGCCAGTCAATTTCCTTTTTGCCGCAGCTCTTTTCATTCTTTTTCTTAGTTTTTAATGTATACTCATATTTTATAACATTTCTTTCCCAACCAGACCATTGGTGAATAAATCATGAACATTTATTATTTAAAAAATAATTTTTGCCAGGGGATTAAAAATTAGTTAAAATCATGATTTATCATTCCATATCTCTATAAGTAATATTATTTTGAAAAATAATGAACTAGAATTATAGTTAAAGCTATCCAGTATTTTTAATATTTCAAAAAAACAATAGTTCTCTGAGACAATGTAATGTGATGATTAAGGGCAAACTGGAATTTCAGCTTTGCTGCTTACTAGCAACATAACTTAAGTTGTATTATCACTGTGCTTCAGTTCCCTCATCTGTGGGAGATAAAGTATTTTTTAATCTCACGTGACTTTTATAAAAAGCAATATCTGGTAGTTAGGAAAGATGTAATAAATGTTATCTTTTATTTTTTAATTTTAAAAGCACTAAATTTATCAAGTTTTGATAGATAATAGAATTGTAACATCAACTTTTGCTCTGTCATGAAGCTAAGATATTTAATATTTAATTTAGTTTGAATCAGTTAGTTTTATCTCAAACTGCTGGGACTTCTTGAACAAATGAAAAAAAGTCTAGCGTGTACATGTATTAGTCAACATTTATTATGATAAAATTTTAAACATAAAGTGGAATGCAAGATTTCAGAGAGAGTAATCTCATCTCTAAAAAACATACGAAAAAAATTATAAAATGAAAAAAACTATAACTGCCATTAAAGATCTTTGAAAATTGGCAGTCATATTGTGCTATGTGAGAATAAATTGTTGCAATGGCCAGAGAGTAATGGGGAAATATTTGTTAAGAGTTGATAATTTTTCTTCTAGTGATTCATCTTCCTAGAATTCATCATAAGAAAATGTTAGTCTACACACATTTTAAAGTATAAATCAGGATACAAATGGGGTATTCAATCAAAAGGAACTGGTTAGGCTTGTTGTGATTCATTCTTGCTATGAAATACTGTGCAAACATATATATACACATGTACCATTTAAGTTCATGTTCTAAAACATAGCTAGAAAAACTGCAAAAGATGAGAAATAGGGAGGGAGAATGACTATAATTTCATAAAATTATGTGTTTTTGTAAACTCATGCAGCCACTGTTACACAAAAACAGCATTTCAAGGAAATACACCAAATTATCAGTAATTGATAAATATGAATGAGGAGATTACTGATAATATTTTCTTTATTCACGATAACTTTCTATATTTTACAAGTTTTCTACTATGCACATTTATAACTTGAAAAGTAATTTTAAAAATAAAAATACTCAAATATATATATCCTAAAATATATAAAAGGATTGCCTCTGTTTGGGACATTTAGAGTAATTTTTATTGATTATTAGGGATATTTAGAGCAATTTTTATTAATTGTTATTTTCCTCAAAGTTCCATATTTCCACTTAATTGTATAATTAGAGTAAAGTATCTTTTTACATTTTTATATAGTATATAAAAATGTACTATATACATTTTTATATAGTAAAAAAATTAAAAGTATACAAAAAGAATCTAATGAAAACAATGTTAGTATTCACTAAATATGTGGGCGGGAATACATCAGCCTGACTTTTAGGGCTGAATGAAATGGCCTCTGGAAAGTATTTTATATTTCATACATTTTACATAAAACTACATTTAAAGATTTCTTTTAAAAATTTCATAAATCTTTTCAGTTGACAAAAAATTTATTGATAACTTCACTAATAAAAGCATCCATTTCTTCAACTCCTATCCTCTGGAAAATAAAATAGTTGAGTTAAAACAACAAAAACAATTTAATTATCATTAAGAGAGTTTAAAAATAAGTTCTGGGTCTAATGACATCCAACATATCTTTAGAAATTTAAGATAAATTGTTGGTATTTCATAATTTTACTCTATAAAAATTGCATATAACCTTATTTAGCTTAGCATATCATATGAAAATGCACAGGATGCTTCATTTATAGAATTATAAATCTTTTAACAGTGATTGGTCTTGATCAGTCAAGGATAAAATTAGTAGAGTAAGGAATAAGGATTTGACTTTAAGTTTTTCTTCCTCTCTAGCTTTTTATAACTCAGGTATTGAAACATTGTCCCGGCCCGCGGAACAATCAACAGAAGCTCGAACTCCTGTGAGGGAAGAATGGCATGGGACAAAGAGACGCGAAGAACGGCAGCAAGACAAATATTCTGATCAAGCTGCAAAAGTTTATTGAAAAGGCTAGGTATATATACACTCTAGGAGAGGGGGTAGCTAGTAGGAATAGGTGACGAATCTGAATGTGTTTATGATACATTGCTTGATAATGTCCCATAATCATTGAAATACCCGGCATTTCTTTTTTCCTTTGCTTCAGTTTGTTTTGGCTTTTTTTTGTTTTTGTTTTGAGTGCATGGTCCGGGAATCGATCCCGGGTCTCCTGCATGAAAGGCCGGCATTCTAACCACTGAACTACCTGTGCACCCTGCTTCAGTGAGGATAGTTTTTATTGTCCTATCTTTAGGTTAACCTTTTCTTCTGCACTATTTAGACTGTTTTTAAGCTAATTTAGTGATTTTTTTTTCAGTTTATAGATTGTAGTACTCAACTTTAGAAATTTCATTTTGTTCTTTTTTTATAGTTTCATTTCCTTTCCTCTTTTGTGTTCATCTTTTCATTTAAATACTTGCGCATATTGGACACATTTATAACAGCTTTTTAAAGTTCTTTTGATTATCTGTCATTTTTTCTCTTTCTAATGACTGAGTTTTCACATGATCATATTTTCCTGCTTTTATTTATGTCTGGTGATTTTTGATTGGATGTTTGGCATTGCATGGTTAAATTGTTAAGTCTCTGTAATCATTGACTTATTTTAAATGGTGTTGTGTTTAGTTCTGGATTAATTTATTCAGCAGTTAATTTACATATCAGCTATATCATTTTGAAGTTTGTTTTAAGCTTTGTTAGTGTAAATCAAGAGTAGTCATAATTATAGTCAAATGCTAAAGCATGGCCTTTCTGAGGTTTGTCCTGGGTGCCTAGAACTTTCAGTGTGATCTTTTCACTTTGGCTGATTAAATTCGAACATTTCAGCTTGCATGAGCTTGTTTTTACAGTTCTTAGCTTCCACTAGTTCTTCTTTCCTTTTAAGCTATTCTTTTTCTAGTCTCAGGGCACCTCACCCTTCATATGTGCATATTTATAGTCAAGCTTCAAGCAAAGACTCAATGTAACATTTGGTAGAGAGCTTTTTTTTTTAAATTTTTGGTTCCAGCCTATCAAGTAATCTGATCAATAAATCCCAGTTGCTTCTGACTCTTGAAGTTATGAGTTCTGGTCTTTTCCTCTTTTACCCTTCTACTCAGTGAAAATGTCCTTCTTTTTCTTATGTTCCCCCTCCTGTGTTCCAAGGTCTGGAATATGCTTCCAGACAAAAAAGCCAGGGTGTTCATAGGGATGTGTCCTTTGCATTTCTTCCATTAGGGATCACAGGCTTGCACTGTATTTTGTATAATGTATAAAAGAGATTTTTCATGTATTTTGTATAGTTTTCTAGTTTTTGTTTGTTTGTTTGTTTTAATAGCAGAAGCACCAGTCTGGTATGAGTTACTTCCTCATGGCTGAAAGCACAAGTTCATGGTTCATTTCTCACAGGGTATTCTAGTTTGAATTATTGGCACCAAAAGAACCTTAACCTTTTAAAGTTGGTTATAACAGCCCTTACTTATTTGTAGTCCTTGAAGATTAGGCTTCATAAAGTTTCTTTGATATGATTTTTACATCAATATATACAGCATGTTTATCCTATTTACCTAATTTCGTGATTGATACTGCTATTTTCTTTCATTGGAACTGGTGGTTTAGTTTCATTAAAGAAGAAAGAGCAAATTCTCTGTTCAAATTGTAAGGAAATCCTGTATTCATTTTCATTATAAATAATATTTATTATCAGTGTTGTTTATTTAAACATAGCCCACTTAGGTGTTAGAAACAAATTGTAAATATAAAATTGTTTCTGATCACATTCATATGGATTCTTTTTTAGGCAGAATTATCTCTGTTTGAACAAAAAGTGATGCGATCTTGCTGCAAATGTCATTTTTCAGTGAGAGGTATACGTGTATTCTTACACAGACAAATGTGGCTTAATTTATTCCACATATTCTCATGTATTCCTTAGAAACAAAATGCTATTTTAGCTATAACCGCATTTGTAATTTTTTTTTCTAGGAATTGTAGATTAACAGAGTCCAGCTTCAGCATTTCCCTGCAGCTATTTGTGTGATTACTGCTTAATTGTTCCCACAGGATAAGCCAATTTAGGAGAATATCAGCTAAGCAACACCATTTCAAGAGCCTTTGAAGTGAGAAAGCAAGGACTCCTGTCCTCTCTTTCTCGGTGAATTTACTTACAAAAGTAGAATAATTATTTTCTTGCAATTTCAAAGCAGAATAGCAACTGTAGCCAGACTAACCTTAATTCAACCTTCCATAGTACACATATGACTTCAGGAAAATTATTTCATTTTTATGATTTTAACTCACACTTGTATAAAATAAATATAATTATAGTACCTAATTCATGGTGTTGCAAAGGATAAGAAAGCATCTCTGGCATATATCTATTTCTTGTAAATGGAATTATTAACCCAGCTTCAAAAGGGACAGTCTACTGTTTAAATAAAATAGCAAAAAAGGCTCCCCAGAAGGGACGGCTGGACTACGTTCTGGACACAAGCCACAACCATTCAGGACTTACTGACATATTTTCTGTTTTTATGTATTCTGATGAGTATCAGTTGACAAGGACTGAAGAATTTAGAGTGAGAAAGAGAAGAAATGAGACCTAGGACTTTCTTTTCATCTCCCAAGTGAGATTATTTCATCGGAAGTCTCATTTCCCAGAAACTCTTATTCACCTTCTACCTCCATAATTAATATGTCCTTTCTGAATTTACTCCTTTGTTGATGTTTATGCATGACTGAAAGAAAAGTGGGGAGAGAGCTAATATTTATTAAACAATTGCAATGCCAGATATTTTACATATATCATGTCTTTCAAACCTTGCAATGACCCTGTAAAGGAGGAATTAATGACCTCACGCTGTCATCATGGGGGAATGAAGCTTAGAGAAATTGCGTCATTCTTAAGATCACTCAGCTAGAATGTGGTGGTCAAAAGATTCAAATTCAGATCACATTCACTCAGAGATTCACTTACATTTTATATCTTCAAAAGCCAACTGTTTTCTCTTCTCACCCCTGCCACTGTGTCTTCCTCAAGAATATCTTGAATCTTGCTCAGTAGCACAGAATAGACAAACTATACTTGCAGAATAGATAAAAGAATAGTTATTAAGCCCTCCAAACCTTTGCTACACATTGGATAATCTCTTAAGATTGTTTTGCCTGGCAAATAGGGGAGTGGGAGAATATCAGACAATTCTTCCAGGAAAGACATGAGTCTTAATTACTTTTGCATACTTCATAGTCCCTATGGCATCACTGGGAATATAGAAGGGACTCAAATACCATGGTTGGGTGAACAAAGAGTTCAGAAATATTTTTACTTCTATTCCTCTTTGAAAGAAAATTTTAGGCAATGGACTTTGTTCATTAAAACTTGTATTAAAAATAAATTTGCTTTCGGAGAATCCAAACCAAATTCTTGCAACCAACACTTATCAATTGAACACTATGTTGTAGGGCAACATGCCGACAGAAGGAAATAAATACAACAGAGGCCAAATATCTGAAGGCAGTACAATTTTGAGATTAAATTTTAAGAGACAGAAAAAGGGTTGCTTGATATATTTTTATTCATGTGAACCTTCTGAGAAAAATAGAAAATAAAAATACTACCATTAACTCTTTATGTCTGCATTTATATCTCCCCTCTCTACCAGCAAGATGATTTCTACGTGATGTCAGCATCTTTTTTCTTACCAGGGAGGAAAAGGCCAATGACTCCTAAGCTCTGGCCCCTCGATAGAGAGCCTGGCTTTAGCGCAGTGTGAGATGTTAGTGCTGCTGCCATCAGCAGATGCTTGCCATTCTGCATCTTGTCCAAGATGGTGATGTGTGCATGCATGAAGAACTTCCTTGCAGTGGGAGAGAAAAACAGACACATCACTCTCTGAATTAACAGCTCTTGCAAAGAGTATGTGAAGAAGACACAATGGTCTAAAATCAGGCATCCAAATTTGACATAGAGCATTATTTTATTATATCCCAAATGCTGCTTTGTTTTTCCTTCAACAGTACTAAATATCATTAAGTTCATAATAAAAATTTCATCTTTCTAAATAATTATTTATGTTCAGTGGAATTTCATGAAAGACGGCGGCTGGACTCTGGGTCCAGGCTATATGAATTCGGTTTGCAGTTCCACTACTTACTTCGTGTTTTGATGTTGGGCAAGTTGTTTAATTTCTCTGTGTCTCAGTTCTCTTTTTATCTGTCGCATGAGTATAATAATAATTTTTTTCTTGTATATTGTGAAAATTAAATGAAATACTATACATAATGCTCTTAATTTAATACCTAAGACAAAATAAATATTTAGTAATTAGATATTATTACTGATATTCTTGATGCCAACTTTCAAAATTCAGTGTCTTGCCTCTGTTTAAGGAAGTGTAAATAAAGTTATTTTTCTCTACATATTTGATACGCAAGTAGAATTGAGGAGCACTCTTTCCACTAATGATTCTTTTAATGATCCTTCAGCTTTCTCCATGTTTCTGTCTTACCTAGGAAAAGGAAAGGACATTAGCTCAAGACCCTTCTTCCCACAGAGGCCAGTTTTGGGGAAAGTTATGTTGGTGGCTTGCTATTTACCAAGCCACATTTTGCTAGTGGATAGAGTAACTATACTTAAACCCTTGAACCCGGCTCTACAGTTCCTTTCTAATTTTGTTGTCCAAGGTGTGGCAGTTGCTCATGCGCTTCTGGCATAGCTACATTGAACACCTGAGCAGGTCTGGGTGAGGTTCCTTGTTCCCTCTGCTCCAGTTTCTTCCTGTGAGCCTGATGGATTCTCTAAGTATTTTGGATTGGGAATGGGGAGTAGGAGGTAGTAGAAGGAACCATCATGACCTCATGTCTAGGATTACAGGTTGCTACAAGCCTTGTATTTTCAGCGTTTGCCAAAATCTTTTAGTACAGGTGTACTTACCCAATTGGTTCATCAGCCTTGACAGCTAGAACCCTGGACTGGTAAGTGAGGGATAAGTTGCATTTAAAAAGTATTATAATGTGAAGATCAAAAAGGAGTTAAATTTGGCCATTTTGCAAAAAAAAAGATGCTCACTCTATACTATTTTTGCTGGTGACTCACAAATGTTGTTAGAACTAAATATGATTTTCACAAGTTTTCCAGTATTTGAATAGGATATTCACTAGTTCATACAAATGTTTTGTGAGTCTTCATTTATTTTAAAACTCTATTGTACTTACAAAACATTCATCTGTTCTAAATCACTCTCTCAATATTCTTGCCACATTTTTTCATGTGGATTTTCCCCATTTACCATGTTCTAACTATTTGGAGAAGGGTAGTATAATGAGAAAGAATACACTAAAAAGAATGAAAAAATAGCATATTTCCTAGCATCTACTAACTAGGAACTTGAGAAAATTTTGGTAAGATACTTTGTCTTTTAAAATAATACAATTTTTCTTGCAGAAAGAATATTTTAAAATGGTAGACTTACAGGATAATTTAAATGGCTTACTTATTTACTTTATTTATTTGCCTGCTTATTATTGCCAGCACAAATCATCTATGAATAACACACCTGATACTGCTGATCTAAGATAACAGCAGAGATTTTAAGATTTGGTCATTGGAGATAGCACAATGGCAAAGAGCTCCATTTCTTTTTTTTTTTTCTCTTTAAAATTTTTTTTTAATTTTATTTTTTTAAATACCAAAAAACGCAAACATTCCTATTTTGATCATTCCATTCTACATATATAATCAGTAATTCACAATATCATCATATAGTTGCATATTCATCATCATCATAGTCATTTCTTGGAACATTTGCATCTATTCAGAAAAAGAAATAAAATGAAAACAGAAGAAAAATTTATACATACCATACCCCTTACCCTTCCCTTTCATTGATCACTAGCATTTCAAACTAAATTTATTTTAACATTTGTTCCCCCTATTATTTATTTTTATTCCATATGTTCTACTCCTCTGTTGACAAGGTAGGTAAAAGGAGCATCAGACACAAGGTTTTCACAATCACACAGTCACATTGTGAAAGCTATATCATGATACAATCATCTTCAAGAAACATGGCTACTGGAACACAGCTCTACATTTTCAGGCAATTCCCTCCAGTTGCATTCTATCAGCTGACTAACAAAGTGTTATCTATTTAATGCATAAGATAACCTCCAGGATAACCTCTTGACTCTGTTCGGAATCTCTCAGCCATTAACACTTTATTTTGTCTCATTCCACTCTTTCGCCTTTTGGTCAAGAAGCTTTTCTCAGTCCTTTGATGCTGAGTCTCAGCTAATTCTAAGATTTCTGTCCCACGTTGCCAAGAAGGTCTGCACCCCTGGGAGTCATGTCCCATGTAGAACATGGGGGAAGGTGGTGAGTTTGCTTGTTGTGTTGGCTGGAGAGAGAGGCCACATCTGAAGAGCTCCATTTCTCAAGTTAGAAATTTCTGAGTTCATATTTTGCATCTGCTATCTACTTTCCAACTGTGTGACCTTTGGCAAGTTATTTTTCTATAGCTCATTTTTCTCTTCTGGAAAATTAGCATAAATATTATCTAGCCTTCACTTATATACACACACAATTTGTTATAAGAATTAATTAAGAGGGGGTAGGATGGTGGCTCAGTGGCAGAATTCTCGCCTGCCATGCTGAAGACCCGGGTTTGATTCCTGGTACCAGCCAATGCAAAAAAAAAAAAAAAAAAAAAAAAAAGAATTAATTGAAATAGTCTATATAAAACCCTGTGTTCAAAATGTGAGTTAATTTTATTATAAACATACCCATGAAGCCTGATTCCGTCAATGCTGAACCTTACCCAAGTTTGTGATTCTGGAAAACAGATGATTAAGAAATTCCCCTGTAGGAAACAGATTTCGGTCTGTTAGGCCATCTGCTCTATGAACCTAGTAATAAAGTCTTTCTCTCTTTGAAACCCTGGTGTCTCAGGAATTGGTCATTGAGCATTTTGGCAAAAGAATCCATGGCCTTTATCCAGTACAATTTGGTGACCCTCCAGGATGAATGCTTGAATCTCTGGAGCCCCAGTAGAGCAGGTAACCCAGGTAACAACCTTTTGCAACCACTAGACTGAATTTAGTCTAGAGGCTCAACAATCACGGTTTCTCTGTTCTTCTGGCACTGCAGAAACTTTTGGTGCCTTAGGAAACCTTCAAAGAGGGAAACCATTTCCAGTTCCATATCCGGACATCTGCCTGGGTGAGTGGGGCATCAAGGTAAAAATAGGTCAGGGAGTAAATAGATGGATCACATCGCCTTGTCCTAGGCCAGGGTCATGCTTCTAGAATGGCCCCTTTTACTCTGACTTCTACACTTTCTGATTTTGAGTACCATACTATACAGCGTTTAAAGCCCTGACCTAATCCAGCAATCAATGAGTGTTTAGTAAAATTAAGTAGGCCTGTTCAATGTGAGCCAGTGTGTTACCTAGGTATTGTTTAATTGTTTGGTGTGCCAGGGTTTGAGGTGCTGACCTAAATTTATCTGTTGACTATTCTCCTAAAATAAATGAATAATCCAACAGTTAATTTGTTTTAAATGAAGTAAAGTAAGCCTGTTTAAATACTAGCCAGTATATACCTAGTTATAGTAAGAGTTGATGTTTGTTTAATTGTTAATCAGTGTGTTAAGAGTTTAGTGCCTGTTTGTTATTTGGTGTGTTCAGTCTAGTGTGTTACTTAAATTTAATAAGTGTTAAGTATCTGTTTAAATTTGCTCACTGGAATAGTCCTGCATTGGTATTGGCCAAATGTCCTTAACTGGTTACTGATTATGGGTATTCTTTTAAAAAGGAAACCTTTAGGCTCTATTGAAAATTGCAAAGATTTTGGTTATGAGTCTATTTAAAAAAAAGGTTTTATTTCTGCAACATAATCTGGCCTCAATATGATTTGAAATGAAAATACTGCCATTATAGTTAAAGATATTATAGTTACAACAGTTCTGCAGAAAGGTAGACATGGTATGAAATAGTACATTCAATCCTTTATTTGTCCCTCTCAAGAGTATTTCTGTGTCTCTATTTCTTTCTTTCTTTTTTTTTCTTACAAGGGCAGGCACTGGGAATCAAACTGGACGTCTGGCATGGCAGGCAAGAGTTATGCCACTGAGCCACTGTCACACTGCCCTGTGTTCCTATTTCTTCTGTTATTAACTTTCTGTCTGAGTCTATCTGCCTATTCAATATATATTCTCATACCTCAGGATGGTACTAACAAAGTAACAAAAATTCTTTAAACAGCTCTATTGGAATTGCTTAAGAAAGAAATAGGCAGTTTAATATAAAATAGATATAAATTGGTACTTCTGAAATAAAAGAGTAAAAAAAGAAAAAAACTCTCCAACAAGATTCAAAACCTTAGTTTTGTAATTAGTGTAAACAAACCTGGACATTAGAAAGAAACCACCCCTGAATTTCCTTAAGGCTACAGAAAGCTGCCAAAGGGCTGCCTCTGGAAAAAGCAAAGACCTTTTCTAATGGCGCCAGTCACAACTTTCAGTAAAATAAATCTAATAATTGGAAATAGGTAAAGAAGGGCATGGGGAGGTGCAAGGGTAAGTTCAGGGGTAGAATTCTCGCCTGCCATATGGGAGAGCTGGTTTCAGTTCTTGGTCCATGCATGTCCCAAAAAACAAACAAACAAACAAAACAAGCAGACAAAAAAGAAACAAACAAAAATTCAACAAATGGTGCCACAATAATGGGATACTCACATGGAAAAAGAATGAAATGTGACCCCACAACACAGCATACAAAAAAAACAAAAGAAGGAGGGCATCCGAACCCTCAAAATCCATAACCCTCACCTAAAACTTTCAAGTCCAAATTCAACAAACCTGATACCGTTCTATCTGTGCAACCCTTCCCTGCCCTAAGGCCCAACCACTGACAGTAGTTATGGGGAAGGACTAGGCACAGAAATATGGTGAGGTATGACCCAGAATTCTTTTACTGGTCCTGGAGATTAAAATGGTAAACATAAAAAATGTGACAGAATAGGCTATGTTTGTTAATAGTATTTTTTCCAATAATATCTTTGCAATGGTAACTGTAGTAATCAGATCATTATTAAAATATAGACTTGGGATAGGAGTAACTGAATAAAATCTAACTACCACATTTCAGTAAGTAAAATGAAAGATCTTTAGGAAATAAGGAAAAGTTTTCCTGGATTTAGACTTGGGACAAATTAAACAATTGCAGTATATTTCCCAGAACTTGATAGTTAATGTACTTTTAAAATTGTTTGTAATATTATGATATTATGAAAATAAGAGTTTTTTTAACCTCTGATAAAATGAATTTTATGATAAGTTTTGAATTGAACAAATGTGATTTTATTCTGCTTAGGTGTGTTCTCCCTAAATCTATATAAACTTACTGAAAAAATAAGCTAATATTATAAATACATCCTCAAAATTCCTCTTAAAATAGTCTAACTAGATAGGTTAAGTTCCATAAGCTGAGCAATGCACCTGTAGTAATAATGCTTATATAAAATATAACGAAGGATGTACTGATGCTTCAAATGCACCCTATTGAAGAAATTGGTTAAGTTTAGTAAAAAATATAAATGGATCTTTTTTATAACCTTGATTACCTGGATTTCAAAAAATCTGGCTTTTTATTACTTGGCCTTTTGTTACCTCTGTATGTGGAAGATTTTGAATTTGTAGTGGCTGTGTTAATGTGAATCGGTATATTGCTGTTAATAAATGCGGTCATGAATAGAAAAGACAAAAGTCTTAGCTTCAAGGAGTTTGCTTTAGTTAGAATATACTTGTATCAGGGCATCAGTATTATTTGTAAGATAGTTATAATGAAAGAATGAAAATGCTGAAATAATTTAAAAAGCAGATAGATAAAGGATGACCTAAGAACTCATCATAGAAGAGATGACACTTGTAATACCTCTAAATAAGAAAGTAGGATTTAAATAAATAGAACTCTGAACTAGTTTTTAGAAACCACAACTTAATTTTTAATTACCATATTCCTGGTATTATTTAGCACTTGGAAATATTTTTTAGAAAAATGTGAGTTTTTTTCTGGATATAAATCCCTTAAATACTGAAAAGCTGATTATATTTCAAACTTGGAGTTTTTTTCTCACCTTTGAAGATAGGTGAATTGGACTGAGAGATTTTAGGCATATTGTAAAGTAATCATTTGTGTGTTCTGAGAATAAAGTATATGGATGACTGGTAATGGTCTAAACCCAAGCATATATTTCTTCCTTCCTCCATTATTTTGTCGTATCTCTGTCTCTCTCCCCCTTCATAAATACTGTTATTGTAAGGAGGTATGCAGGTTCAAAACCTTTGTGTATCATATATTTAAAAAAAGAAAGTTTTGTGTCAAACTGAGTATTCATATAAAACTAATGTTAAAATAACATGGATTGTTAGTCTGTTCTTATTGTAAAGGTTTTTTTTTTTTTAAAGTTTTTCTTAATCATCTGTGAACTCTATCTAGAAAACAAAGTTTTGCATAAGAATGATAGCCTTGTTAATGCTTACATTACATTACAAATAAAGGATTGGCCTTATCCTTTATTTTAGAAGACAAGTCTTCTCATTGTTAAGGGAAAAACTTAAAATAATTTGTTCTCAATGTTAAAATAAAATTAGATTGAAATGCTAGTGATCAATGAAAGGGAGGGGTAAAGGGCATGGTATGTATGCATTTTTTCTGTTGTCTTTTATTTCTTTTCCTGAATTGATGCAAATGTTCTAAGAAATGATCATGATGATGAATATGTAACTATGTGATGATATTGTGAATTACTGATTATATATGTAGAACGGACTGATCAAAAGTTAAGAATGTTTGTGTTTGTTGTTATATATATTTTTTAATTTAAAAATTAGTTAAAATTTGTTCTTTCACCTTGTTTAAGGAAGGTGCTAAAATAATTTAGCCTATTGCATAGGTGTTTGGGTAGTATTACAGTGATTAAAAGGGATTCTCTATCCTGTCGCTGGTTGAAATTGTACAGGTAAAATATTATCCGTCTATCTAAAGATTGTCTAAAATTCCTAAAAATTTGATAATGTTCCACTGTCCATGTTATAATATGTATGGTGTTAAACAGTGGTATGGTGTTGTTAGTCATGGTTTTAGTTATTCTTAAATAGCTACAGATCATAGGAATAGCCAAATTATCAATTACACTGCTTTGCTCTAATACTTCTCTAAAACTATATGTGGTCAGCTATAGGTCAGAGCTCCATCTATAACAAAGAAAAACTTTGAAAGAAAGGCAGGACAAATATACGTGTCATATTTTATCCATTAAATAATTCTGGTAAATGTGTAAAAGTGAAACAGAACAAAACTTCTGCTATGGTTTCTTAATATGAAACAACTGCCTAATGTTTTTATTTCTGAAAGTAACTTCATTTAAAAATGCTTACAAAAATTAGAACTTAAATTGTAAGCTTTAACTGTTACTTTTAAATTCTGAAATGCTTTGCCCTTTGAATAAACTAGTAGTTCCCTAGAACTTTAAGTATTGGTGTGACCTCTGAGATTCAAATTTAGTTCTTCAGCTCTGAGAGTCAGCATAAGTCCAGACAGCAACTGTTAAAAAAAAAAAGAAAATGATCAAATTCAGATTAAAGATGTGATGAAACTGATCTGGTTAAAACTGAGGTAAATCAACATACAAGATAAAAAATAAAATATTGCCTTTACTTTAAAGCTTCAACTTTTGGTGAGATGAAAAGAAAAATGCTTATTTTGTCCAAAATTTACTCTATCTAATTTAATCTGTTTAATTAGTTAAATAATCTAATTCAGCTTTATGTGATATGGAACCTAGAATAAGGAACAAAATCTTAATGTTCTGTACAAGTTAATGTTATGCAATGATGCTTTCAGAGTATTTGGGGCAGAAAATGAAAAAGTGTTTGCAAAGTTCCCTTGAGGAACTGGGAAAAATAGAACTATTAAGCTTCCCCACCTGGAGAATTCCTGACATTTTCTTAAGCAAGAGGGGCTCCCAATTTAATAAGCCAAGGCCTCAATTTTGAAGCTTGTCCTTATGAAATTTATTTCGTAATAGTAAACTGAACCTATTTAGGATTAGTGCCTAAGAGTAATCTCCAGAAAATCTCTGCTGTGGCTCAAATATGGCCTCTCTCTAAGCCAAACTGAGCTTCTCCCCAACATAGGACATAATTTCCAGGGGTGTAAGCCTGGCCTTGGCAGTGTGAAGCATAACTGGTCCTCACATTGCGGGGCATAACTGGCTCAGGCATCATGGGATGTAACTGGATCTGGCCTCATGAGATAAATCCCAAGGATGAGCCTGGCCTGGCATTATGGATTAGTAGACCAAAAGGGGATAAAGGAATTGAGTTTCAATGGCTAAGAGACTTCACATCGAGTCAAGAGGTCATTTGGAGGTTACTCTTATCCAAGTTTCAGCCAGATATTGCAAATGGCCACATATAGCAAACCCCAACCAACAGCATTCCAGAAAGCCCTGAAAGATATTCTGGGTTCTATACAATTTTAGTTGTTACTTTTGTTTTCCAGAGACTTGAGACCTCCAGATTGTTCCAATGCCAGAGAAGCTCTGAAACTCAGAGATACTAGACTCTCCAAGACCAACATCTGGTTTTCTTGTTTCACCCCTTTGCCCTTTAATGATAAAACCCTTTTTCAGATTTGAAGCAGTCACAGAGTCATTGTCCAGATGTCCTTCAAGATTGAAAGATAATAATTATCAAATGAGAGGGAGGAACTGCAACTGAGAAATTAGGAGGATTTAAGGGATGATTTTGATTACTGAATCGTATTCCTTTTTCTTTTCTGGGATATTGTAGTATACAGAAATCCCTAAACTATAGTTCAGCTCCCCTGATATCTGAAATGATTATAAATGACCTTATCTTGTGCCTTAATGACTGTAAGAGCTGCTACCCCCTTAATCTGGTCATTTTCTTGCAGGGCAAAGGCTTTAATGCTAATGAAGGATTTGAAGTTAGCCATTAACTAGTTTCAGCACTGGATATTTGTAAATCCTATCAGCTAGACTCTGCTACTGAAAGATTGCTTATCTCCCTTCCTTTAAGCTTATACTTTCAGTACTGAAGTGATAGATCTGCCTCCCCTCCTTTCAGTTTTATGTTCTCCTATTGAAATGATAATGGTAACACTGTCTCCTTTTCAGCTTTGAACTTGTTATTTGAAATGACCTCATCTCCCATGGCTAAAATCCTTAAAAACCTTGAACCCCATAAACTTGGGAAGACAGATTTTGGGCCATTAGGCCATCACCTCTCCTACTACCTGCCTAGTAGTAAACTCTTTCTCTCTTTGAAGAAATGAAATCCCTTCCATATTTGTGTTTGGGGAAAGGACTGACAATAAAGAACCACCTTTCTCATATGACCTAAATAAGATCCACAGATGCTTTTTTTATTATTATTTTTATTACCTATGACAAGGCCAGAGCCAGCTATCAAATTTACCTTCTTTGCCTTATAAATGATTACATGAACTATTTGTCCCCACTGATGAATGGGAACAAAATGCTTGTTAAACAAACTTTAGTTAGGATTCTGCCTTTCCCTCAGACCTCCAGACCCACCCTCAGCCTGGGCAAATACACAGCCCTTCCTTAACAGTTCCTCCTGAAAATTGGTTAGTCTTCAGGTAACACATTCTCTAATTATGCCACCATTTCATCCCACTCCTGCACATTCTAGCCTTAATTTAGTTCTCTTTTTCACAGGGTAAAAACTTTCTGCCTACCTCTTAGGAAGCTTGCATAGCCCAAGTAGGAGTGTTTCCCTATTACAGTATTGCCTCTTTGTCCTCTTGCAATAATGCCTTCACTTTTTTCACAGTAATGCTTTTGAATAAAATCTCTCCTTATCTATGTGCAACAGTGTTTTTATTTGAAAATGTCCATGAACCCACTTCTAAACTGTTGTATTTATTACCACAACTTTGATTCCTGATTCTATTCACTCTCACTTTTGCTTGGTCTTCAATCACTTTTTTCCTGGTAACTAAATATCTTTTTGCCCTTTCTCTCAAACACACATACATATATTACAAACCTTAACTATACTTCCCTCATTAAGTCTGGAATCTCCTGTTATTTCATGTGTTAATTCAATGTTCAAGTACCAAGTGGCCCAAATTCTATTTTAAGAAGTCCATTCAATAAAGTCTACTTTGGTGGCATTATTGTTATCATTATTATTATTACTGACACAAGACAAATCATTGCTTGGTTTCCACTGATCAGACAAGGGAAATGTGGATTTATAGCTACTATCCATGTATTTATGACCTGCCTCCTTTTTGCTTTAAATATTTGGATAGTTAGTTAGCTGTCATCAAACTGAAGGTCCCACAGCAGTCATCCCTCCATTACAACAAGGATAGCTTTAAATGAGGCTTCTTCTTCTTTTACTTTTCTTTATTGATCATGGTTTGTTCAAGACATAGGTACTTTTTTGAAATTTGAGCATATGGGCTTGAATAGAATTCTGTATTTTTTCTTCTCTTAGCATGTCCCATTCTTCAGTACATAAGTTACAAACTAGATTTCCTTACAATGGATTTTTACAGAGAAAAAAAAAAAAGATAAATCATAGTAGGGCCAAAAGACTTGTTTGTTTACCATAATTTCCAAGATAATGCCTATAGAACAACTTCCGGGTCAAGATGACGGCTTAACAACATGCATGTTTTAGTTCGTCCTCCAGAAGAACTACTAAATAACCAGAAACAGTACAGAACAGCTCCTGGGGCCATGTCACTGACCAGACACACAGCATACCCCAGTCTGGACCAGCTGGACCAGCTGCGAGCATCTCCCCAAACCGTGAGTTCCCAAAGCTATGGCGGCCAGCGCCCCTCCCCCACAGGCCACTTCCCAGAGGGGAAAGGAAAGGGCTTTACCAGCAGCAGGGACTAGGCACAATCAAAAACCAATTGTGGAACTAATTAACAAATTCTGACTACCAAAAATAGGCCCCCAGCTTAGGTGAACCTGATCAAAGTGGAGGTTGCTCATTTTTACCCCGGGGCCAAGGGAACAGGAATGACAGAAAAAGGGGGAAAAAAAAAAAGAAGGAAACAGAGGTTTTTGTGGTTGTGTATCTACAAAGGCTGACTGCCTCTGGATACAGCGGCAAGACTTTTTAGGCTACAACTGCCCCAGGCAAAGGCAGAAGTGAGCTCTTTTGGGGCTTGTCTGGAGACTGTGCCTTCCCCAGTGGAGGGGTGAAGCCCAACTCAGGTGGAATCCCTCCATCAAGGAATTCAGACACCAGGGCTTGGTAATTTGAAGCCATTAAAACCAGCCTACAACTTCTCCTCTGTCTCCACCATGCCCTCAGCAGGGAGAGTCTGACAAAGTTAAAGGTACCACATCATCTTATGCTGGTGGGACCTGCAGTCAGACAAGTGCCACACACAGGGCAGGACAAGAAAAACAGAGTCCAGAGACTTCACAGGAAAGTCTTTCAACCTGCTGGGTCTCACCCTCAGGGAAAACCGAAGCAGGTGACTCTTTCCTCCTGATAGGAGCCCAGTTTGGTCTGGGAAAACTGGCTGGGATATATAATATCTAAGTAGACCCTCCTAAGTGTGTGTGTCGGGGGGAAGGCACGACACAAGCAGGGCAAGAAACAAGAAAACAAGAACTGAAAAATTCTCCTCTATTAAACAAAACTTAAGCTAAAGGTCCAGATAAAGCTGAAAGGAATGTCAAAGAACAGATAGACAACAAATTCATCCAGCAAGAAAACCCTAGATAAAAGAAGTGAAAGCAATTTCCAAAATAAACTAATTAAGGTAATTGAATGCCTAGACGCCAGCAAAAAATAACAAATAACACTAGGAAAATTGAAGATATGGCCCAGTCAAAGGAACAAACCAACAATTCAAATGACATACAGGAGCTGAAACAATAAATTCAGAATGTACGAACAGACATGGAAAACCTCATCAAAAACCAAATCAATGAGTTGAGGGAGGATATAAAGAAGGCAAGGAAAGAACAAAAAGAAGAAACTGAAAGTCTGAAAAAACAAATCACAGAACTTATGGGAATGAAAGACACAGTAGAAGAAATGAAAAAAACAGTGGAAACCTACAATGGTAGATTTCGAGAGACAGAACATAGGATTTCAAAACTAGAGGACAGAACATCTGAAATCTGACAAGAAAAAGAAACCATAGGAAAAAAATGGAAAAATATGAGCAGGGACTCAGGGAATTGAAAAACAATATGAAGCGCACAAATATACGTGTTGTGGGTGTCCCGGAGAAGAGAAGGGAAAAGGAGGAGAAAAACTAATGGAGGAAATTATCACTGAAAATTTCCCAACTCTTATGAAAGACTTAAAATTACAGATCCAAGAAGTGCAGTGTACCCCAAAGAGAATAGATCCAAATAGACATACTCCAAGACATTTAATAATCAGAATGTCAAAGGTCAAAGAGAAAGAGAGGATCTTGAAAGCAGCAAGAGAAAAGCAATCCATCACATACAAGGGAAGCCCAATAAGACTAAGCGCAGATCTCTCAGCAGAAACCATGGAGGCGAGAAGACAGTGGGATAATATATTTAAATTATTAAAAGAGAAAAACTGCCAACCAAGAATTCCATATCCAGCAAAACTGTCCTTCAAAAATGAGAGAGAAATTAAAACATTTTCAGACAAAAAAATCACTGAGAGAATTTGTGACCAAGAGACCAGCTCTGCAAGAAATACTAAAGGGAACACTAGAGACAGATACAAAGACAGAAGAGAGAGGTGTGGAGAAGAGTGTAGAAAGGAAGACTATGAGTAAAGGTAAAAAGAAGGAAAATTAGGTATGACATATAAAATCCAGAAGGTAAAATAGTAGAAGAAAGTACTACCCGTGCAGCAATAACACTGAATGTTAATGGATTATACTCTCCAATCAAAAGACATAGTTTGGCAGAATGGATTAAAAAACAGGACCCATCTATATGCTGTCTCTACTCAAAGGACACGAGGCCAAGGACACAAATGGACATTTACACACCAATGTTTATAGCAGCATTATTAACAATTACCAAGAGATGGAAACTGCCAAAATGTCCATCAACAGACAGCTGACTAAACAAACTGTGACATTTACATAAGATAGAATATTATGCAGCTGTAAGACAGAATAAAGTTATGAAGTATGTAACAACATGAGTGGACCTTAAGGATATTATGCTGAGTTGATCAACCAGAAGCAAAAGGACAAATACTGTATGGTCTCACTGATATGAACTGACATTAGTGAATAAACTTGGAATATTTCCTTGGTAACAAAGACCATCAGGAGATAGAAATAGGGTGAGATATTGGGTAATTGGAACTGAAGGGATACAGATTGTGCAACAGGACTGAATATAAAAACTCAGAAATGGACAGCACATTACTACCTAACTGTAATACAATTATGTGAAAACACTGAATGAAGCTGAATGTGAGAATGATAGAGGGAGGAGGGCAGGGAGCATAAATGAAATCACAAAGAAAGATAGATGGTAAAGATCGAAATGGTATAATCTAGGAATGCCTAGAGTGTATAATAATAGTGAAATGTACAATGTACAAATTTTAAATGTTTTTGCATGAGGAAGAACAAAGGAATGTCATTTTTGCAGGGTGCTGAAAACAGATGATAATTAATACTTTAAAATGTCACCTTATGTGTGAGACTAAAGCAAAAAATGTTTATTTGTTACAAAATTTATATTTTGACTAGAGCATTTCCTGATATAACTCATGTAGATAGTTTGATTGAATGTCATAAGTACTTGGAATCTCAGGTAAGACATGAGATATTGTTGGTTTGGCCAGAGTGATACCCCGATGAATCCCAGAGTGATTTGATCACTGACTGGAAAAGTATTTGCAAGCCCCCTTCAGGGAATGGTGAGAGTGGGGAAAAATTCAACCTCTCCAAGTTGAATTCTTGATATTCTCACAAGCAGTGTGGACAACCAAAGCTATAGGCTGAGCCCCCAGTCTTGGGGTTTGTTCACATGAAACTTAACCCCACAAAGAATAGGTCAAGTCTACTTAAAATTAGGCCTAAGAGTCACCCCCAAGAGAGCCTCTTTTGTTGCTCAGATGTGACCTCTCTCTCCAGTCAACATGATGAGCAGTCTCACCACCCTACCCTTCTCTACATGGGACATGACTCCCAGAGGTGTGGACCTTCCTGGCAACGTGGGACAGAGATCCTGGAATGAGCTGAGACTCAGCATCAAGGGACTGAGAAAAACCCTAGAATGAGCTGAGAATTAACATCAAGGGACTGAGAAAACCTTCTCGACCGAAGGGGGAAGAGTGAAATGAGACTAAGTGTCAATGTCTGAGAGATTCCAAACAGAGTTGAGAGATTATCCTGGAAGTTATTCTTATGCATTAAGTAGCTATCACCTTGTTGTTCAAGATGTAGCGGAGAAGCTGGAGGGAACTGCCTGAAAATGTAGAGCTGTGTTCCAGTAGTTGTGTTTCTTGATGATGATTGAACAATGATATAGCTTTCACAATGAAACTCTGTGAATGTGAAAAACTTGTGTCTGATGCTCCTTTCAGCTACTATATCAGCAGAAGAGTAGAACATATGGAATAAAAATAAATAATAGGGAGAACAAATGTTAAAATAAATTCAGTTTGAAATGCTAGTGGTAAATGAAAGCGAGGGGTAAGGGGTATGGTATGTATAATCTTTTTTTTCTCTGTTATCATTTTATTTCTTTTTTTATTTCTGTTGTCTTTTTATTTCTTTTTCTAAATCGATGCAAATGTTCTAAGAAATGAATATGCAACTATGTGCTGATATTAAGAATTAGTGATTGTATATGTAGAATGGAATGATACCTTAATGTTTTGTTCATTAATTTTTTTTAATTAATAAAAAAAAGTTAAAAAAAAAAAGATAATGCCTATATGGTATTGTGGAATTATTGGACGGCTGCTTAATCACAGGCCTGGGACTTAGATTTTAACCTCAGTACAGCTCACAGCAAATTAATGATTGTGAGTTCACCACTTAATATCTGCATATTTCAGTATCCTCTTCTACATGATAGGGTTGGATAAATTATTTCTTGAGGAACTTCCAATGAGCCATGATAGTTGGTAAGAAATCCTCATATAGCTTTCATACATGTTACCATTTGCATAGATATGCTACAGCTAATTTTCTTGACTGAAAAAAAATTTATCAGTACTATCTATACTTTGCAAGCCAAAGTGGAACTATGTTAATGTCACTTTTTTTTTTTTTCATTTTTCAGTATAGGACTGTTTTGTGTTACTAACATGCCAGAATGCAATATATCCAAAATGGATTAACTTTTATAATGGGGATTTGTTAGCTTGCAAATTACAGTTCTTAGACCATGAAAATATCCAACTCAAGACAGCAATAGATGATACCTGGACTCTGAAGACAGGCTGCTGGCATCTGGGACACCTCTGTGGGAAAGTATAGGGCTGGCATCTGCCGGCCCTTTGCTTCTGGGTTTGCTTGCAGCTTCTAGTTCCAGTGGCTTCCTCTCTGCATCCTGCGAGTCCTCTCTTAGCTTTTCTGGAGTTTTATCTCTCTTGTTTCTTGTTTTCTTTCTGTCTCTTAGCCTCTCATGGAGGACTCCAGTAAAAGGATTAAGGGCCAGCTTGAATGGGGTGGGTCACATCTTGACTGAAATAATCTAACCAAAAGCTCCCACCCACAATAGGTCTGCACCCATAGGAACGGATTAAAAGAACATGGAAACATAATAGCTTCAAGTCAGCATGAGGTCAGCGGTGGCACACCCAACCACATAGCCCTTATCTCAACAGGGTAAATTTCCCTCAAAGCATTTTAAACTTTTCTTTAGTTTGTGGTTAGATTTTTTAAAAATGGTTCCTTTTTTTTTTTTTCTCAGATCCATTTCTAGTTGCTTCCATATAGGGAAAGAACAAAATAATTAATTAAAAATCCTTATAAAAAATCTAATAAGTGCCATCTTGGGCAGCAAGAAATATTTTAACGTGATAGCATTGCATATTGACCTTTCACCATTAAGTAACATTTCTCCATAGATTAAGCCTTTAATTGTTTGATAATACATCAAAACTGACTAAATAATAAAAGAACATACATTTATTAAATTATCTTAAGTTACTAAACACTGGACTTTTATTTTGAGAATATCTGGAAGAGTTTTCCAAATGACCCTAAACTCTCTTGTGTGTAGAGGAAAGACATGCCTTTTTTAAAAGCAATAATCCATTTGTTTTCTTTATTGGAGAACAAATAGAGAAAACTACAAACAAAAACAAACAAATAAAATCCTTTCCTGGTCTTCGGTTAAGTCTGAAATATGGGACATAACAATTATTGTGATCATTGCAAAGTTTAGGGGAAAGCAACTGCTTAAAAATGTTTAGATGGATAAAGAGCTATCAAAGGGAGAGATGTGCATCTGGACTGATACAGCCCCAAATTTATACCACCCTCCAAAATGCACTCATTTATTGATTCAGAATTAAATAACCTGTATGTAGTGTGGTTGCCTAAAGGGGAAACTACAACCACCAAAAAGAGGGAGAGGAGGGGAGGGAAGAAAAGATAGTGCAGCTAACTCTATTACTACTCAAACCATGTAGGACTTGGAAGGAGAAAAGGAAGCAGCTAAATCAAACACTTAGCTAGAAAGGAGAAACAGAAAGCAAACAAAAAAGAATCCAATTACTTTATGTTTGTTTTTGTAAATGGTTTTTCTGTAAGAGGGAATTAAAAAAAAAAACTATTTTGACTTGTTTTCCTCTGTACTATACTGCTGAGAGCCAGTACCTTGTGAGTAAGTCCATGCGACTGCTGATACTTCTGTTAATGCTAATTAACCTCCTGCTACAAATATCAACAAACCAGCATCTGAGCTTTGTCTGCACATCACTCCACTCTCCCTCTTTTAATTTGAATTGTGATAGTCACCATTGGTTGCTACTTAATAGGCAGAATCACATCAGCAGTTGAAAAACAAAATGACAGCCAGGGTCACTGTCTGTTATTTTCCAGACAGGAAAAAGCAAAACAAAGCATAGGCTTAAAATGACTTTAAGAAGTCAAGATATAATTTCTATAAGAAAAAAACAGATGGGAAATTCATGGCTGGACTGCGGGGGTTGACAGTTTTATTGGGAATAGTTGGATTCTAATTCTCAGAAACGTATTTGGTATCAGGAATATCAATGACATTGTATATGACAATGATATTTGGGTTATTGTAAATGCAATGAGTGTAATTATCAAGTGTGTATGTGTCTGGCCTCTCTCAATCTCTAGTATTTTTTGCATATATTCTCTTTGTTTCTTTGCCCAAGCCCAGTGAATCCTTTTGATTATGTTAAAGAAGAAAGGAGAAATCTTCTCTCCTTCCTTCCCTTAATGAGTATCCAAGGTTGAACAACGTCAGAACTAGGTCAACAGCTGCAATAGGCACTCTCCTTTTTTTAAATTGAAAAGTTTATGTAGCTTTTCCCCCTTTATTAGAGAAGTTGTGGATTTAAGGGATAGTCGTGCATAAAATATAGGATTTCCATACACCTCCCTCACCACCACCAACACCTTACATTGATGTGGAACATTTGTAACTATTGATGATAGCACATTTTTATAACTGTACTATTAATTAAAGTCCATGGTTCCTCATACTAAAACGACTGTTAAGCAGACAGAAGCTGACTGAAACAGTTATTTTCGAATTCCAAAGGCCAGAAGAACACTGTACAGCACCCAGGCAAGAGTGTAAGGCAGAAACTGATTTAATTTATGGTGAAGGACTAAAAATTGCTCTCTCAGCATGACAGCCATCATTGCCTGTCACCCAGGTAGGGAGACCCCATCTCCACTCTTACAGAAGGCTACCACAAAGGCTAGCCCCCTGGCTAGCTGCTGCTAACAGAAAGGGACATAAATATTCCCTCCCCCAAGAACAGGGGTGTGCATGACTGATCATTGATCATGGCTTTTGATTAGCAAATTCAAATCACTGTGTCCTGACTTTGAGAGCACTGTTGTTTCAAGCTGTCTCAGGTAGCAGTGGTGGAGATTTGAAGATGCAGGACTTCTTCAAGGCTGCCCTGGGAAAATTAGCTGGAGGGCTGCATTACCAGGCAGGCCAGGAAAGCTCAACTTTGGGGAGGAACAGAGAAGTTTTTGGTGCCCTTCCTGAACTTCCCCATTGGACACCTTGGAGCTGGTCTGCAACCCCTTTTGGAGTCCCTCCAGATGACCTTCCTCCCAGAATCTGCCCCCCCAGGAAAAACAGTGTGATACAATGAAAGGAGTGAAAAGACCTGTAGAGGCAGCCTATATGGGACAAAAAAACCTGCTGGCTGCAGATATCTGGGAGAAGAAGGTTTGTATCCTGGGAAAGAGAGGACCACCAAACTCCTGTTAATAAGGGAATTCCAAAACAACCAACAAGCAACAGCCCAGGATAAGACAGAGGCTCAGTAAGACAGATAAAAACCTGCACAACGCATCTGCCTTGGGCAAACCTTCCTGATAGGAGAACTAAAGCTCAAGAAAATCTCTGTCTGATCAGTGGCAGTTTACAAAACAAAGAAACAGACATTTCAGGGATAAAATCCCAGAGTAAACACTTTGAAATATTAAAAAATGCCGTGTGCAACAAAAGAGTATGACAACAAAGACAGAAAATAATAGCCCACCCAAAAGAAGAGGATAAAAATACAGAAAATGAAGAAGTCAAGAATGTGGATGGACCAAACAAAACATTTTTTTAAAATGATCTTAAAAATGCTTAGGAGATGAAGGAAGATACAGAGGAAAAACTACAGTGTATCGGGGAAGCAGTGAATGAACTGTATGAGAATCTAAGTAAAGAGATAGAAATTTTAAAAAGCAACCAAACAGAGCAACTAGAACTGAAGACCGCATAATCGAAATGTGAAATGTCCACAGGGTTCCAAGAACAGAATAGCGCTAGCAGAACAAACAGTCCGTGAGCTTAGGCTGAGGAGCAGAAAGAAAAAAAGAAATATAGCATAGCGTCGCTATGAGACATCATCAAACACACACGTATGTGTTATGTGAGTCCCAGAAGAAGAAGAAATAGAGAAAAGGGCAGAAGGAATATTAAAAAATAATGACAGAGAACTTCCCAAACTTAGCAAAAGACATGACTATACACATCCACATACCTCAGAGAACACTAAACAGGATAAACATGAAGGAAAATAAATCCTGTCATAGATTGATTACATGATCAAATGCAAAAGACAAGAAGAGAGTTCTGCAACTTGCAAGAGAAAAGCAACATAATAAAAAGTAAGGGAATCCCAATATATTTGAGTGTCAATTTCTCATCAGAAATCAAGGAGGCAAGAAGACAGCAGGTTGAAATACCTGAAGTGTTGGAAGGAAAACAACTTCCAGCCAAGAATTTAACATCAGAAGACTCTATTTTTAAAACTGAGGACTAGATTAAGACATTCTCAGATAAGCAAAAACTGGGGGAATACATCATCACTAGACTTGCCCTAAGAGCAATGCTAAAGGGAATTCTTCAGCTGAACCAAAGGTCACTAGACAGTATTTCAAAGCAGCATAAAGAAATAAAGACTTGTGGTAAAGGTAGCCATTTGGAAATTATAAATGCCAAAATTATTGGTTTGTATTGTGTGGTATGCAACTCCACTTCTTCCTTCTTACAGTTGCTAAAATGTGAATGCTAGAATAATAACTCTATATTTTTGGACATGCAATGTGTAAGATACAAGTAGTAAGAAGTACAAAAAATTATGGGGTCACAGAGAGGTATAAGAAAAGTATCTATGCATGCTATTGTAGTTAAGTTGGTATCAAACCAAATAAATTTTAACCCTTTGGTAACCACAAGGAAAACAGATGTAAAATATATCCAGATAGAAATGAGAATGCACTCAATGTGGTACAAAAGGAGAAATCAAATAAATACAGAAGTAAATTTTAATGAAGACAGGAACAAAAACAATGAAGGAATTATAAATGTTAAATACCAAAATGACAGAGTAAAGACCTGTATTGTCAGTAATAACTTTAAATGTAAATTAATTAAACTCTTCAGACAAAAGGCTGAGATTGGCAGAACGTATTGAAAAGCATGACCCAACTATATGCTGTCTGCAAGAGACTCATCTTAGAGTCGATGATGCAAGCACATTGAGGGTGAAAGGATGGAAAATAATATACCATGCAAGTAGCAACCAAAAGAGAGCTGGGGTGGCTATACTAATATTTGATAAAACAGACACTAAGTCAAAGGTTATAAGGGGCAGGGATGATCATTAGATATTGAGAAAGGGAACAATTCAACAGGAAAATGTAAAACTTATAAATAGATATGCACGTAATAGCAGAGAACCAAAATATATGGAGCAAATGCTGACAGATTTGAAGGGAGAAATTGATGGATCTACATTAATAGCAGAAGACTTTAACATGCCACTCTCAATAATAAATAGAATCTCATGTCAGAAGATTCATAAGGAAGTACAGGACTTGAATGATACACTAAGCCAACTAGATCCAACAGACATATGTAGAACATTGCACCCAATGAAAACAGAATACACATTCTCCATGATAGACCAAATGTTGAATCACAAAACAAGTCTCAATAAATACAAAAATATTGAAAGCATACAATTTTTATTCTCCAACCACAACAGAATGAACCTAGAAATCAATAACAGAGTGAAAGGGAAAATTCATAAATATTTGGAAAATAAAATAATATACTCTTAAAAAATATATACTCTTAAACAACCAATAGGTTAAAGAGGAAACAGAAGTGAAATTAAGAAGTATTTTGAGGCAAATGAAAATGAAAATACAATATACCAAAACTTATGGGATGCAGCAAGCATACTGCTGAGAGGGAAATATATAGTTCTAAATGCTAACAATACAAAGAAGAAAGGCTTCAAATTAGAGGCCTAACTTCAAAGTTGGGAGAGCTAGAAAAATGAAGAGGAAAGTAAACTCAAAGAAAGCAGAAGGAAGGAAACAGCAAAGATCAGAGTGGAGATAAATGAAATACAAAAACAAACAAACTAAAACAACAATAGAGAGAATCAACAAAACCAGAAGCTGATTCTTTGAAAAATCAACAAAACCAATGAATTTTTAGCAACAAAGAAAAGCTCAGGACCGAATATTTTCACAGGGGAATTCTACCCAACATTCCATGAAGACTTAACTCTTAATTCTGCTCAAACCCTTTCAAAAAACTGAAGAGGAAGAAATACTCCTAAACTCATTCCATGAAGCCAAAAATCACTGTCATACCAAAGCCAGATGAAGATACTACAAGAAAAGAAGGCTACAGAGCAATATTTCTTTTGAATGAAGATGCAAGTATCCTCAGCAAAATACTAGCAAACCAAATCTGAAAGCACATTAAAAGAATTATACATCATGATGCAGTGGGATTTATCTTTCATGTGCACAGTTGGTTTAACATTAGAAAATAAATTAATGTAGTACACCATGTTAACAGAATGTAGGGAGAAAACACATTATCATCTCAATTGATGTAGAAAAATCATTTGATAAAATCCAACAACCTTTATTAATAACAACATTTAGAACACTAAGAATAGAAAAAGACTTCCTCAACATAATAAAGGGCATGTATGAAAAACTCACAGTTAGCATCCTACTTAATAGTGAAAGACTGAATTTTTCCCTCTAAGATCAGGAACAAGACAAGGATGCCCACTGTTATTCAACATTCTACTGGAAATTCTTGACAGAGCAATTATGTGAGAGAAAGAAGCAAAAGGCAACCAAACTGGAAAGGAAAAAGTAAAACATTCCCTATTTGTAGATGATATGATCTTATATACAGAAAATCCTGAAAAAAATGCATGACAAATCTCCTACAGCTAATACATAAATTCAGCAAAGTGGCAGGGAAGAAGATCAACACCCAAAAATCAGTAGTGTTTCTATACACAAGCAATGAGCAATCAGAAGAAGAAATCAAGAAAAAAAATTCCACTCATAATAGCAAGTAAAAGAATTAAGTATCTAGGAACAAATCTAACCCAAGGATGTAAAAGACTTGTACACAGAAAACTACATAACATTGCTAAAAGAAATAAATGCAAGGATAGTCCATGTTCATGGATTGGAAGAATGAATGTCATTAAGATGTTCATACTACCCAAAGCAATTTATAGGTTCAGTGCAATTCCAATAAAAGTCCAACAATCTTATTTGCAGAAATGGAAAAACCAATCATCAAATTTAGAGGGAAAGGTTAGAGGCCCCAAATAGCCAAAATCATCTTGAAAATGAAGAATAAAGTTGTATGACTCATACTTCCCAATTGTAAAACTTATTCAAAACCATAGTAATTAAAATACCATTGTGCTGGGCCAAGGGAAATCATATGGACCAATGGAATTGAATTCAGAGTTCAAAAACCAACCCTGGCATTTGTGGCCAACTGATTTTTGACAAGAGGGCAAAGACCACTCAATTGAGAAATAATGGTCTCTTCAACAAATGGTGATAGGAAACTAGATCTCCATTTACAAAAAGAGAATGATGACCCCAAACTCACACCATAACAAAACAAACAAACAAACAAAAATCAAAATGATTCAAAGTTCTAAATATAAGGCTAGAAAGCATAGGAAAGCATCTTGAGGAACTTGTGATAGGCAATGGTTCCTTAGACTTTATGCCAAAAGCACAAGCAGTAAAAGAAAAAAAGATAGACTGAGGGGAACTCATCAAAATTTAAAAATCCTTTGTTCCTCAAGGAATTTATCATTAAAATAAAATGACAACCTACAAAATTGGAGAAAATATTTGGAAACCACATATTTGATAAAATTTAATATCCAGCATTTATAAATTAATCCTACAACCTAGCAACAAAAAGACAATTAACCCAATTAAAACATGGGCAAAATATTTGAATAGACATCTCTTTAAAGAAGATATACAATGTCCAATAAACACATGAAAAGATGCTCAATATCATTAGCCCTAAAGCAAGGGCAAATGAAAACCACAATAGATACCATTTCACATCCACTGGAATGGCTGCCATTTAAAAAATGGAAAGTAACAAATGTTGGAGAGGATGTGGAGAAATAGGAATACTCATTCCTTGCTGGTGGGAATATAAAATGGTGTAACTGCTGTGGAAGACAGTTTGGCAGTTACACAGAAAGCCAAGTAATGGAATTACCATATGACCTAGAAATCCCATTACTAAGTATGTTTCCAAAAGAATTGAAAGCAGGGCCTAAACAGATTTTTGAGCAGCATTATTCAAAACTCTTGAGAGATGGAAGCATCCCAAGTGTCCATCAACTGTTGAATGGATAAACAAAATGTAGTACGCACCCACAATGGAATATTACAAAGCTCTAAAAAGAAACAAGGTCCTGATACATGTGACAAAATGGGTGAATCTTGAAGCCATCATGTTGCATGAGATAAGCCACACACAAAAGGACAAATATTGTGTGCTCTCACTGATTTGAAGCAATTAGAATAATCAAACACCTTGAGGCAGAATCTAGAATTACCTCAGGATGAAAGTGGGTGAATAGGACATAGGGAATGGGAAGTTAAGCCTTAAAGTTTGCAGGATACCTATTTAGAAAGATGGAAAAGTTTTGTTAATGGATGGTGGTGATGGTAACACAACATTGTGAATGCAATCAGCAGAACTTAAATATGTATCTGAATGTGACTAAAAGGGAAGAAATGTTAGCCTGTATATATGGTAATAGAATCAAACATTTTTTTTTAAATCCATGGAATTATACCACACAATGAGCCCTAAGTTGAACCATGGACTTTTCAAAAGTCTCTTGCAGACAGGAATGCATGACACTTTAACTATGCTCCCTTATCTGGGTTTCCTCTCAATATGCTTCTCCTACTATGTTTCTTCTATACTCCTTTAACTTCTCAAGCGCTTCTGAGTTCAGGCATCTAGAAACCACTTCAGAAAGCAAATGATGAATATGCTTACTCTTGGGGAATGTACTTCAGAGCTCTGGGTTTGAATCCATATTTGCCTGACCCCAATATGTTATTTTATTTTATTTTTTTCATGGGCAGGTACTGGGAATCGAACCCAGGTCTCTGGCATGGCCGGCGAGAACTCTGCCTGCTGGGTCACCGTGGCCCGCCCCCAATATGTTATTAAATCATAGTCTGTATCACCACCATACCCACAATCTCCTTTCATTCGGTGGAACTTTACCGTAGAACTTGAAGACCCTTTCCTAGATAATCTGGTGACACACTTCATGTCATTCCTCTACCCACCTGGCTAGACTGTAAATTCCTTGAGGGAAGATACCCTCTCTTCCAATCCCTGTATCCCTACAACATCTATAACCAAGAAAGGTATTTAATAATGTTCAGTGCAATTTTATCTAAATTGCACTGAATAGGTGGATATTTAGTATGATAATGTCATTAAACGGGACGTTTAGTAATGATAGGGGCAGAAGCATGAGCTCAGAAGATACTAGTTTGGTAGTTGAAAGGCTCTTATGAATTCAGGGTACAAAATTAACTCCTGTTATTCATTGACTCTTTCATCCTTTGTTCAAGAGATCTTCTCTGAGCTCTTTTTATTCAAAGGGAATGTTTTAAAATCTATACGATATATGAAGTTCTCCAAAGTGCCTTTATAAAGTAGGGAAAGCATACTTTTTCTAATTCACAAAATGGAAAGGGAAGATAACATTTGACACTGGTTATTTTGGGATGTTTCCTTTTGTTTTATCTCTTGGATATTTGTATAAAACTGCTGTTGCAGAAGACATGAGGTCACATATAATGTCAGACCTGATAAGAACTTGCAAGAGAGAGCTGGTGTAACCCCCTCTTTTCACCCAAGTGATTGGTGGCAGATATAATGTATGGTTGCTGTCAATCCTCCCCTCCCCAATCGCTTTCTCAGATGTGCAGTTATAGGCAGACATTTTTGCACATACAAAGACTAGGAAGCTAGACCTTGTAGAGACTGTGGCAATTTTCTGATAAATATATTGTGTCTTCCAAAGGAACTTGTAGCAAATAAATATTTGGCTCTCCAGAAAGAAACTGAATTGAGTCAAATGGGAATTTATGCAAAAACATTGGACTTACTAATGCTTTCCTTTAAATCAGTTTTTCTAAGTGCATAATCCGAAATAATAGAATGGTACCTTGAGCTAGAAAGTGGAAATTTTAAGAAATGTATATATATACATTTTTTTTTTTTGCAGTTTCAAAATCATATTTTCTACGATTTACTAGGTTTGTTCTTGTTAGGCATGATGAGAAATTAAAATCATAGCAAAATTGAAAGGAAAATACATGTAGTTATTTCAGGCTCTTAGAGAACTTGTTACAGTTCATAACTTAGAAAACTGAAAAAAAGACTGCAGATTTAACTTTCTCCTTGTATGGTTCCACTTTCTCAGAGTCCCTGCGGTTCATTCCTAATTATTTGGGGGTTGTTTGTATGCTTGTGTCTATAAATGGAAGATCGTTACAGGGAGTAGATTGTCAGCAATCAAGAACTAGATTTTTGAAAGTGCACATTCCTTGTCTTTTTGTATCTATCCCCCTAAGTGGAATGAAAATCAGAAGGCATAATTATGGACTCCAGTTTTAACACCATACAGTTCTCTGGTTTGGGCTCAGTCCTCTTCCCCCTCCCCGCACTTAACTTCACTGTCCTCATCTTTAAAATTCAGGTGACCATACCTACTTTCCAAGTCTGGTATGAGGATTAAACGCAATAGTAAAAGTGGAAAAGGAACTCAACGTTCAGCACATAGAAGGCATTTAACTGATAGTATAATCCTTCCTTTTTACCTCCACCTCTCTGTTTTCAGAGAATGAAGTTAGGATTTTGTTGAAAGAGAAGCAAGATAGTGCAAATCTACTCTGAAGTATTACAGTAAGCACTTCAAACCCCTGCCCCAGAACCTGAGCAGATTCTGCATTAAAAAATGCAGTCTTCAGACCCATCTTAAAGGGCTCCATATCAGCCATCAGGGCAACCACTCCTGACCACACTAAGTTCTTTGAGACATTTTTGTAGCATCAGGATGATGTTATTCACAAAATAGACTTATGTACAGATGAATGATGGAATCCTCTCTGTTATCATGGAAGTTAAATTGATCCACAGTTACATTTTTGTTTTTTTCATGTCTTTACAATGTGAACTGTGGCTTTAGTATATGGAAGGCAAGCAACAAATGATGAAGGACTAGAATATTAAGGTTCTAAGCAGGCAAGGGCTGATGTTCCCCGAGAAAACTAGGTCTGCTTACCAGGCCCTTGATTTCCATGGTCTCACACCACTTTGGAAAGCTGTATCTTGGCAGTTATCCTTTCTCTCTAGCCTTTCTCTTTCTGACCCCAATTTTCAGAACAGAAAAACTAGCTGGTGGCAAGAAAATAACTCCTACCTCTTTGGTTTGAAAGGGATCTTCATTAACATATAACAATCCAACTGATTTTTTAGTTCTCTCTACCACTGTATAGTACATAGCTCTCAAGCTTGTGCTTGAAATTCATTACTTCCTGAGCTGCCATCTCTGGATATTTGAAAGTACTTCTTTATGTCAATCAAAAACTTGTCTTCCCCTGTGGCTTCTATCCTTTGCCTCTTACTATTGGGAGGATTTAATAACTGACTGCTCTACGGAAGAAAGTCTTCTAGGTCTCTACCTACAAATATGTTTCTATTTCTTTTTCAGGTTAAACATCTGTAAATTATTCCAGCATTTTTATGTCATGCAGCCTCTTTACCAACTGTTTGTGTTCCCCCAGCAATATGTTTGTGAGATTTATATTGCCCTTCCAAGTACAATTATAGGTAAACATTAAAAATTGTGGTTGGACAAAAGAGGGCAGAGTGATCCTTTCCTTCATTCTAGATGCTGTCCTGTTTTCTCCATGCCATCTTTGTTGGAATTATCTTTATTGATGGCCATAGAAAAATGATTCACAGGAACCTGAATGTAGATGTGAAATCTTTAAACCTTCCCCAAACTTCTTGCTCCTTATCCTCATCTCCCACATGCAGACTCTGTGCTTGTTTTGGGGCTTAAGGAAATATCAAGAACTTATTTTTTCTTGTTGCTGTTGTTTCCCTTGTTTAATGTCTTCTCTGACAGACACTTTTCTGAACATATTTCCTTCCAGGTTAGCATGGATCCTTTAATCCTTGGACAAATACAAATCTCCCTGTTAAGTAACTATTCAGAACATATATCTCCATGACATATTTCATCAAACACTTTACTGATTCTATATACAACCACATTTTCTGAATTACTGGGTTGGTAATCCTGTCAAAAGTTATCTCTGTAAAGCAAGTGAAATGTAACAGTTAAGAGCTTAGCTCTGGAGTCAAATTGCCTAGATTTGAGCTGTGATGCTGTTACTTTCTTTCTATGAGAGTTTGAGGAACATCCACAAAACATCTTTATGCCTCAGTGTGGTGTCCTCATTTGATAAAAATGAATGATTGCACATGACTTCGAATGGTTGTTCTAAGGTTTAGATTAACCTATTTATATCTTTAGATAGATAGATAGATAGATAGATAGATAGATAGATAGATAGATAGAGACACAATTAAGAAAAGTGACTGACACATAGGCTACACTTAATAATAAATGTAGTTGGCATTAATAGTGATGCTTAAAGAAATTCCACAATTAAAGAACTTGCTGTATAGTAATAAAGTTTGTGTTGATCCATAGCAATGCAAGTTATCAGGGAAGGAAAATATTCTAACAAGTTCCTGTCCATAGAACAGGACCAGAACAGGGATTGGGCTGCCCCATAGAGCTGTCATAACAAGCAGGAGAGTATTGGTGCTGAAGGGGTTCAGAAGTTTCCACAAAGTATCAGAAGTTACCATCTAAGTTGTGGAAACAGCATGCTTTCATATGTGAACTGACCATTATAACTGGGGATATGGTGCAAGGAATTAATCAGGGGGAATCACAGTTCTCAGTTGGCAGGCATTGGCCATATGACTGATCTGTACATAAAAAGTGAGTACCTAGTGATTAAGCTACAGTTCAGGTATCAGTCCTTCGGATAAAGAAATTATAGCCAAAAGCAGACTGTGGCTGGCCCAAAATCCCAAATATTTATAAGTCTAATGGGCATCAACAGACTTAACATGATTGACTCTCTGAGGAACTTCTAACAGGTGAAGCACAGATATCTGCTAATATCCAGGCTCCATATTACTAAGATGGCACTCTGTAAGACTGTGTGCCATGGAAATACCAGCCCTTATTCACATTTGTCCCATTAGTCAGTAATTAAAGAGAACTGATTGAGGACAACCCAAGTGAGGAGGTCATAATATAAAGTTAATGTATATTTATAGTAATAAATTCACCTTGCTTTTTAAATAATGGATGATTTTCTACCCCCACCCTCCAAATATTTTATTTTTACCAGTATATGGTCTTTATTTTACTTTTTTGAGAATCAGTGAAAAAGTTATCCAACACTTGTATTAATGATATATTTTTTCTCTAAGTCCACATTTATAGATAGATCAAGATATCCTGACATTTATTCTGTTTACTTCATCAAATGCATTTCAAATTTTAAGACAAGATCTAAATTGAATTTTTGCAGTTGAAATTATGAATTCTTTAATGTCAATTTACTTGGAACTATTATTACATATTATCATTGCCTATAATCTAAACTCAACCAGAATTCTTGTTGATTCTAACTTTGTGTATCAAGAAACATCAATCATTGCTGATTCAAAAATGATAGAATTACTGACCTCTATTAATTTCTCTACTTTCAGTTGCAACACTTTGCTTCCTTCACAATTTTTAAGGGTAAAGAGAACTATCCTTTCATTCACATTTTCCGAGAAATGGTATAGAATTCTACTTATGGTTAAAAGCCAAAACATCTAAGGCCTAGTATTAAATAGAACTATGTATTTGTCCCCTCCTCCACCGCATTAAGGCACCAGTGTTTTATAAAAACAAAATAAAATGGTACACACTGCTCTGGGAGCAGGTTTCTCTCTATAAATTAGATAACAAAATTTATTTGTGATGGAAAAACTGAACTAGAAATTTCAATCTCCCTTAAGCAACTCTCAACAGCCTGTATCAGTTCAATAAACTGATGATAGGCAAACCCAGTTTCTTAAAGCAATTTGTGCTATTCGTCCACAACAATGTTTTCAATGATTCAATCTGTTCTACACAGGTATGAAAACAAGTAAGGAGTTCAATATTTTCAAAATGGACTCAAGTTTCTAAGATTTATGCCTATTTAAAAGTGTTCATTGTGGGGGCAGGCCACAGTGGCTCAGCAGGCAGAGTTCTGGTCTGCCATGCTGGAGACCTGGGTTCAATTCCCAGTGCCTGCCCAAGTAAAAAAAAAGGTATTAAAAAAAAAAGTCTCCATTGTGGGAGAATCTGAATAGAATTTGGATGATGATTGGTTCAATCATTTCTAGGTTAAAGTTGTCCGACAGGGAAATGCAAAGACAAATCTTCTCAACGGAACATAGAATTGAATCCAAGTGGTAGTAACAGTCAAAAATATAACGAGTTAAAACTGACTTAATACATTGCAGGGTTATAAATGTAGAGCATTTCCAGAAATGTCGCATGAATGCAGAGATGGGTTTTTACAGGTTTCTGTAGTATATTATGGTCAAGTGGCTGATATTACAGTGCCTTGTGTAGACACACAGGTGAGTTGAGCAATCATAAGTGGCCATGAAATTTAGGAATTTGGAGGGCTTCAGAGTGACAAGCATGGTTTCGCCTTGACTCTGCAGCTGGCTAATGTTTTAATACTGGTCAGGTTATGTGACCTTTCTATGGCCATGTTTTTGTTTGCTTGTTTGTATCTACGAAGGAGGCAAATACTAGAACGTAGGACATACTCAATAATATTTGTTAAAAAAAAGAATGTTTTAGAATCATCTGTTTTCTCTATTTTGCTTTATGGTAGCAGAGTCAACAGGAGTTGGGGAATATCCGCTGGGTAATGTTGCCTCTCCCACCAGTTTAATTTTTTCTCTTGGAGAAGATTAAACTGGAATCACAAAAGCAAGTGTAGAGTTTGCTTTATTTGCTTTTTTTTCCCTCTCTTTTTTTTCTTTAAATGTAACCTGTGGTATTTGCTCAAGCTGATGGAGTTAGGAAGATTATGGTTTCAAGTATCAGAATGTAATGAGTCAATGGGACAAAATATTTAAAATTCATAAGCTTTTTAGCTTGGTAGTCTGAAGCTGATAGTATGATTTTTTTTTTTTTCTCTGAGATCATGTTTTATATCTCTGGCAATATCTGACAGCAACCTGTTTAAAAGAAATATGAAGTTTTTCTATAAGTATCTGAATGAAGGTATGTTGGACTCTCTCGTCTAAGGAATAAAAGATAACTATTTGGAAGGTGGGGGGAACCCCTTCTAAAGTAGAAGGGTATAAAAATAGAAACAGTTACCCATGTTAGTATATAAAACAACAATTTCCGTGAGACAAGTGAAATCTTGTTTCCCAAGGAAAACAGAACGAAAGTTTTATTAAGAGTAAATGATTCAATAAATGACTAATGGCACACTCATTTAAATCATCTTTAGACTTCATAATTTCAAAATATTAGCCAACTGTACAATAAACCTTGTGGAGAAAGGAATACAATGTTTCCAAGTGGTGAAAAAGTTTTTATACGGGACCAACATGAAAAAAATGCATACTGAAATTCAAGTCTGAAAAGATTTACTTCAATCTGACAAGTAAAAAGCAAAGAGACATGCTTTTCAAAGTAATACCAGTAGTTTACCTTACCATGATGAGAGTTTGCTCAAGAGTAATTTGTTAGGTACATCCATCTTTTCCTTTTACTAACAATCAGCTACTTTGCCATGAAATGACTTACTGTTCTATCACAATACAACTGTTGATTTAGCTTATTTTTTAAAAAATGGGCCGATGAAATTTTTACTTTTTGTTTCTCTTTTATAATCCAAAAAGGACATTTTTTGCATTTAAGACAGTTTTTCTTCCATCTGAAATCAATGTAGTTGATAAGCCTTTTTTGTTCATTGCTTTGTATCCTCCTGCTCTCTAATACACAGTAACTATCAGCAGTTGCCAAGCAACTGTGACAATTGTGTGGGTCATATACACTGGGCATTCATTGCCATTATGCTTTATTGTAGCATGTGTGTGTTGAAATAAGAATACAAAATAGATCAGCATAAGACTCTTACAGTAAACAAAGATATAAACATATGAAACCTTTATTAAACATCTGTCACAGACATTATGCCATTTGAGGCCATTTTGCTCTGAATCTTTATGAAGGAAGACTAGAAAATTGATCTTTTCTTGGAATTTAGAAAAAATCTATTTTGATATACACATGTAATTCAATGGGTGTGTGTGTATATATAAATTTATATATGGTACACATACATACACACATACACACATATATGAAGACTTGGCAGGTGAAGGATACTAAAAGAAAGTGAAGATACAAGTAAGAATTCCCAGGGAGGAGTGTCAAGATAGCACATGTAAAGATAAGAATCTGTAAGTTCTCTCATCCAGGATGTTCAAATTGTTTGAAGCTTGTTTACTGGCTTTTCAGTAGCCATCATTGTTGTAAGCTTAGTAAGAAAAATGTTACAGTGTGAAGGTGCTGAAAATCTTTCCATCTGGTCTGAACAGAGTAGGCCAGAAGTTAGTGCTCTATGTGCCATTTCTAAAAAAGGGGAGAAGCGTGTTTTGAAATAGGGAGAAAAAAGCTTTCTGGAGAAATGGAATTGCTTTGTGTATTTTTTTTGAAGAGGTTAGTCTTTTGAAGAGCATACTGTTAAAAATCATATAAAACTGTAAAAGTTATCAAGAAGGCTTTCCCAGTAAGTATGGTATCAAACCAGCTAATATGGGACCAAGCCTAGTTACCTTGTGCAAGATTCTGACATCAACCACTTTAGTCTTTGTGACCCTGTGGCTAGTGAACTCTCACGTGCCCATTTTCATAGTTAAGTATATATTTTAATGGTTTACCCAGAAAGGGATTTGTTTTAATTATCTGGTAATTTCTAAATCTCCTATTTAAAATATTTAAAAAACTATTATTTAGAAGAAACATTTAGCCTCTTCTATACGACCTCAAAGGATGGGACTAGCTTCAATGATCAACTACTATGAGGATACAAACAACTGCTCACACTTCCTCTCACAGAAGACCTATCATGGAGGGCCATAACAATCAATTGTTTTCAAGGAAATCATTATTTGCAATATGCATGCCTCACTATTATGTAACAGAAGTTTTGGGGTGTATATGTGTGTGTATATATATAATTTATATATTTTATTTATTTATAGACATATATACATATATGGTATATATACATGCATAATTTATTTTAGCATAACTTTACCTTAAAATGAATGGATAGCCTTTTAAACTATTAAATCTCAGATATAAAGCTCTTTTTAAAATTTATAGTTTATATGTATTTATTTATTTTCTTATGTATTCATTTTTAATAAAAATGTATCAAAAATATCATGTGCATGGTAGTATAGTTACAGAAATAAGAATAAAATCCCACAAGAGTGTACACATGTTTAGATTTTGATCCATTCGTGGACTAGATAATTTCTATAATTCTCTCTATATGAAAAATTCTATTTTTCTATGAATGTCATTTAAGTATCACCTTCACTGGGCCTCAAAACACAGTCAGGAATAGGAATATCTGGAGAACTGTCAAAAGGATTATGACAAAATTTGTGCAAGGATTGGTACTTATTAAATGCATGCTATGAGGATATGTACCAAAATGGATACAGACATCCTGATTATATCAACCTGAGCTTCTAAATAGTTGGTAGAATTAAGATATTTTCTTTACTTAAAATAAAAAAAAGGAAATGTGAAGCATCTATTGACGATTCCAAGAGATAAATACTTCTCCAAATGAATATTGTATTAGGATTCTCCAGAGAAACAGAGCCAACAGGACCAATCAATGGATAGATCTATAGATAGATAGATTTATTGATTTTTAATAGGAATTGACTCATGTGACTATAGGATTGGCAAGTTTGAATTCCACAGAGCAGACCACAGCTGGAAACTTAAAATGGTGGTTTTGAAACCTGAAATATCTTAACTCTGCAAGCTGGAAAATCCTATGAAAGCCAGGAGAAACTGACTGGATGAAAAAGGGGCAGACATTTTTCTTTCTGACTTCTGACATCCTCGGTTCTGCTCTTAGACTTCCAACTGATTGGATGAAGAGACTTGCCTCATTGCTGAGGGCAGTCTCCTTTGTTGATTGTAGATGCAATAAGCCATAGATGCAATCAACTGACTAATGTTGAAAAATCTATCTACAAAATACCCTCATAGTAGCAATTAGGTAGTGTTTACTTGACAAAACAATTGGACACAATAACCTAGCCAAAATGTCACATTAAATTAAACATCATAAGTAATCAAATAACTTGTCTTAGAATGAGCAAGTATGTAGTAAAGCATTGTTACTTATTATTTTATTCTATGATTAGTGAGAATTTTTTTTGTACAAATTTTATATTTATTCAAGAAAATCAATCCCTGTTTCTGTTTTAATGGGGCGGGGGGGGGGGAGTAGAGGAATTGGAAAGAACAGTTTTGGATACAGCTATCTGTAAGAAGAGTAGACATGAAGAGGGCAAACACTATTCCTGAGGAATCACCAAACTGCCTTCCAGAGCAGTTGGACTATTATACACTCCTGACAGCAGTGGACATCTGCTTCTTTTTCTGCATTACTCCCAGCACTTGTCATTTTTTGTTTTGTTTTGTTTTTTTTAATTTATTTATTTATTAATTTAAAAAAATTAACAAATGAACTAAAACATTAACATGTGATCATTCCGTTCTACATATATAATCAGTAATTCACAATATCATCACTTAGTTGCATATTCATAATTTCTTAGAAGACTTGCATCAGTTCAGAAAAAGAAATAAAAAGACAACAGAAAAAGAAATAAAATGAAAACAGAAAAAAAAATTATGCATACCATACCCCTTACCCCTCACTTTCATTGATCACTAGCATTTCAAACTAAATTTATTTCAACATTTGTTCCCCCTATTATTTATTTTTATTCCCTATGTTCTACTCATCTGTTGACAAGGTAGATAAAAGAAACATCAGACACAAGGTTTTCACAATCACACAGTCACATTGTGAAAGCTATATCATTATACAATCATCATCAAAAAACATGGCTACTGGAACACAGCTCTACATTTTCAAGCAGCCTCTCCATTATATCTTGAATAACATGGTGATATCTACTTAATGTGTAAGAATAACCTCCAGGATAACCTCTCGACTGTGTTTGGAATCTCTCAGCCACTGACACTTTGTTTCATTTCACTCTTTCCCCTTTTGGTCGAGAAGGTTTTCTCAATCCCTTGATGCTGAGTCTCAGCTCATTCTAGAGTTTTTCTCAATCCCTTGATGGTGAGTCTCAGCTCATTCTACGATTTCTGTCCCACATTGCCAGGAAAGTCCACACCCCTGGGAGTCATGTCCCATGCAGACAGGGAGAGGGTGGTGAGTTTGCTTGTTGTGTTGGCTGGAGAGAGAAGCCACATCTGAGCAACAAAAGATGTTCTCTTGGGGGTGACTCTTAGGCCTAAATTTTAAGTAGGCTTGACCTATCCTTTGACCTATCCAAAACTGGTAGGTATGGATGGTATAACACAACTTCATAGAAATGTTCATATTAAGTTTCACATGAACAAACCCCAACACTGGGGGCTCAGCCTATAGCTTTGGTTGTCCACACTGCTTGTGAGAATATCAAGAATTCAATTTGGGGAAGTTGAATTTCTCCCCGTTCTCACCATTCCCCAAAGGGGACTTTGCAAATACTTTTCCACTCACTGATCGAATCACTCTGAGATTCATCAGGGCATCACTCTGGACAATCCAACAAAATCTTACGTCCTACCTGAGATTCCAAGTATTTATGGTGTTCAATCAAGCTATCTACATAAGTTATATTAGGAAATGCACTAGTCAAAATATGAATGTTTTGTACCACATAAACATTTTTTGCTTTAGTCTCACATATAAGGTGAGATTTTAAAATTTTAATTACCATCTATTTTCAGCACCTTGCAGTAATGACATTCCTTTGTTCTTCCTCATGCACAAACATTTTTAAAATTTGTACATTTGGTCTGATTAGTGAGAATTTTTAAATGTAATTCTGAGTCTGGATGCATTTTAATATTCAGGTATTACTTTAAATTTCATGTATGCAAGATGTTTCTCTTGAAACTTCTAGATTTGTTTGGCAATTTAGTGTATTTAATTATCACATTAAACTCCATATAAAGCCCAAACAAATTAGAAAAATGCATTGTACAAAAGAGCAGTAAGTTGATATTTTACTAATCCTGTACTTAATATTCCATCTGTTTCCAAGGCTTGTTAATTGTGTGTCATTGCTATCAAATATTAAAGTTTAGTGCCTGAAAAAATAAAAATAAAAATGTGCAGTTGTTTAAAATATGTCCTCAAACATTTTTTCTTGTTTTTGTAATACAAGGGTCTCACTTGTTTGTAAAACCTAAAATTTAACTGGTTAAATAGAACTACTTGAAAACATGTATTGATCATAAAAGAAATTTAAAAATATGACATTTTCAGGGGGCTTATATCCATTGCTTGCCGGTTGAAAGAGAAGAATGTGACAACAAATATGGCAATATGAATTACAGAAAAAGAAAAAAAAGGGATCACCTTCCCCCTCTCAAATTATGAAACAATTGAGAGAGATGAAGGAGTTAGGCATCCAGAAAGGACATTTTAGCTTCATTGCTGGTAATGGCAAAGTTAGAACTTATGGCGTTAGATGTGCTGCAATAATTTGCTTCTTAATACTAACCTCCAGAATCCATCAGCCTCACCCATCTAGTCACAGACAGAGCCTACATATTAACATTGCATTAACCACCTGGACAAGGTCAGTCCAGAATACAAAAAATATGTTCTTGCTGTAGGCAGGGAAATCTCAATGGGGAAAAAGAAGGAGCCACACATGCTCAATTCCTTCACACGAGCCACCCATCGGATCTGTTGCTCCTATTCTCCAGGAATGAGGGGGCAGTAAGAGGCCAAGAGTTTACTAAAGGGCGCTCCTTCCACTGCAAGGAAATAGAAATCAACTGTGGGACAATAAATATAACTTACATTGCGTAGGATTATTTTTGTTAAAAATATGTTCAGAAGTTTATCTCACTTTTCATCAAAGCAACTCTGAAGGCAGTTAGATTAGTCTATTATCCAAATATTATAGAAGAGGAAATGAAAGCACAGATTTTGGGAATGTAACTAACAAAAGTTGACAAAAAACTCAAACAAAAGTCCATTAGCAGCAGAAACAGGGTTTGGACATTGGCATATAAAAGACCTTCATTCATATTCTAACACAGCTACAAAATAGCTGTGGGGCATCTAGTAGTTCTCAGTACTTGTTCAAGTTCTATTTCCTTTCTTTAAAAGGGGGTGCAATTATGTTGACCTCCAAGTTATTGGGAGGATTAAGTGGAATTAAATAATATTTGTAAAATTCTGTTCCATGTGATCGACTATTAAACAAATACTATTTCCTTCTTACTATCCCCAAGTCTTTATTCCCAATCATAGGCTTTTTCCATTATTCTATAGTGTCTCCATTTATCAAAGCTATTTTTAACTTGTAATAGATTGGAAAGTAATATGCAATAGATCTAGTCAAAGGGAAATGTAGAGTATTGGTTTAGGTAGAAAATTTGGTTTTCTAGTTAAAAACTGGTAGGTATGGATGGTATAACACGACTTCATAGAAATGTTTTCTAGCCCTGGCCTGCCATACCTGATAGCTGCTTGTTATTATAGCATTTCTCTGCTTCTGCCTATGGCATGCTTTGTAAATACATTTCAACATCTGAACATTTAATAGGACTTTGTAGAAGAAATAGCAATACATCTTGTTTTGTTTTGTTTTATTAAGTAAAAATTTCTGACTTCCATGAATGCTTTCCCCTTCTTTGGAAACAGTAAATGCATTAGCCTGGAAATTAACAATAAATAGACAGGATATTAGAACCGACTTTTGTGCAGCCATTAAAAAGCATCATGGCATTGGATCACTAAGGCTTCCATTGCCCTTTGGTAATATTATACTCTTGGGCCAGTATTTTGCAATAAACACTTCACAAGAGTAAAAATCATAATCCTCCCACATATCTTTTGTATGAACTTCAAGAGTAGCCATAATGCCACTATTCTGAGCTCCCACAACAATTATTCATGAAAGGAAGTTAAATCAGCTGATCCCTCAACAATCGCTCACTATTATAAAGCTCAATACTGCAATTAATTACAGAAACAATGACAAAGATATTTCAATGTGTATAGAATATGTTTGTTACATAGAGGAGAGAGATTAGAGGTGAGATAATTTAGCTTCAGTCTTAAATTCATCAATTTAATCACGGCACATTTTATTGCATTTATCTGCTCTAGGCATAGTGCTGTATCTTGGTTTGTAAAAAAAAAAAAAAATTAAGATACATTCTCTGGTATGACAAGGCTCATTGTTAAGTAAGAAGAAAGACAGGTAAATAGACAGGTTGTGTAACATGTTATTGCTAATGGTCAATTCTTACTAAATTTTTAACTTTGGAGAAATTATCATATACATAATTCAGTTTCTACATCTATTAAAAAAACATATTTTCTGTTACCAGGTTCATAAAGGAACGAGGAAAATTCAAGTGCTAATCTTTGAACTCTTTTATTCTCCCACAACTGGAATGATCAGTGTTCATACAGTAGCAGAATAGAGATTTTTATAAGGGTTATCATCTTTATTGTTTTTTTTCAGTAAGTTCTCAACTTTGACCTAAATCAGCAGCCTTTATTCACAAAATTCTCACTGACTCATCGTCATTTATATATTATCTCAGCATGTTACCAATGTCTATTGAATTTTCTTACTTAGAACTCATCTTCACAATTTGCAATTTGCTTTAAAAATGTTATTGTTTCCTCCTAGAATGCAATGCTTGATTACTTTTCCTCAACCCTTTTAGAAAATTAGTCACATTCTGATACTTTCCTCTTCCTTTGAGTGTTAAATAGGAGATCATTAACTCTAAGATTGTGGACTCGATATCTTAGCTTTGTGCTAAACTCTCAAGCACCTCAGAGAAGCCTGAGTTTACATTCATTGATCTGGATACTCTAACAGGTGCTTCTTGAGAAAATGTAAGAAATACTACTGAGCGTTGACGGCCCCCTCCAGAAGTTTATAATCTGAAAATATGTTATCGCTAAATAAAGATTCCTGGACTAAGACAGATGACAGAGTTAAAAGTGCTATACATTATTGAAAAAAGACTTAAATTATTAGATTACCCAAGTTCATTAGTGGCCATAGACTAATATTTTTCAGACTCTGGACTAGACACGAAGCCAATTATATTTTGTTATCCGACTTTCACTGAGTTACTCTGTGACAAACTTTCCATAATTTCGCATTGTAAATTGGCAGCGTGGTGGATAAGAGCCTATTTCACAAATTTCACATTATTTGCAATAATGTCCTTTTAAATGCTGGGATCTAGCCAAATGATTGACATGATATTATTGGGGCAGAGAATGAAAAGCAAGAGAACTAGCAGAATCACACAGTGGCTCGTAAAGCTTCTGTTCAAAAAAGCTTATGTCACCATCGCTCCTATTTCACTGCCAAGTGCAGTCACTTGGATAAACCTCATGCAGTGGAATGGAGAGTCACGTGACAATTTATAAAAATGCATAATGCTATTACAGGTAGGGCAGCAAATAACTGGAAAGAGTAGTACAACTCACCATAGACCGTCCTTTGGTTACAAATTTTCACTTCCCTTCCTTCAAAGCTCAGAATGCATTCACTTCTTTACAAGGGAGATTTTACAGGGGACTTGAAGTCTAAGCTTTCAGAATAATCTCTACATTTGTTTCAATGTGGGTCCTCTTTATCTGGAATTTATGAAATAAGATGTCAAATTATCCTCCCCCCAACAGAACAGCACACAGGAACAGGACAAGGACAAGTTAAATGCTTTATATGTTTCTGTTACGAAAGGGGAAGAACGGGAGGCACACAGTAATCACAAGCTCATAGAAACCTAAAATCTTGTTGATAATATTCCTAGATCAAGTCTTGGTAATGTCACCCTACAGTCATTGTTCAGTCCATTAGGTTCTCTACAATCCTGGCTCCACTTTCTCTGTGGTCTTCCTTTTCTGTTTTGTTTGTTGGCAGCGAGCCACATAGAGAGGGCTGCTTCTTGCGCAAACCAATGGGACTCTGGGTAAAAGGTTTTCTTTCCTTTTGTTTTGTTTTTGTCTTGAACTGTCACAATTATTTTTAATCCAGGTTAGGCACTTTTGATTGTATAAATTCCTAAAATAGCTAGTTGGTTTTTTACCTACTTGACTCCAGTGAACTCCATAAGGCAATATTGATACCTGCCTTTTATTTTGAGATATTCCTCTCCAGTCTGGCTTACAAGATACTTGTACATTTCAAGGTTCAGTGGCAGAGTCATGTTCTTTATTTTTTATTCCTTGAGTCATTTTGTCCACCTGGAAGTTTGACGAAACATACTTTGGTCACTTCAGAAAAATGTTTAAAGGATTTTTTATGACAATGCCTTTGATTTGGACCTAAGATTAGCTTACATTAGCTCATCTTGCATTAAGAATTTTCTGTCTCCTCTACGCTGATTAACTCAGCTTGGATTATGAGTTTTCTGACATTTGTGGTCACTGATAATTGACAGGGGAAAGACATGACACTGGACTTTTGATACTTACTAGATTCTAAGCTTCTCTCTTTTCTGTGTAACTCTCTTTCTTCCCTTCATCAATTCAGGAAGTCTCTATCTAATTTTGTAGGTTTTGAAGAAGTATTAATGAGGAACACTGACTCTGAATAATCACGCATCCTTTCAAATCTATTATTTTATTCCAGAGGCCAAAGAAAAATTATAATAACAATTACATAAATGTGGCTTTTTCTTTGTGTTCTGCACCATTATCCCTCTCGTGAGAAGTGAGATGGAGGAGAGTATGGCCATACGGAATAGCAAGAAAAAATATAATGGTTGCTTTTTTCCTAAATAATATTTACAAAATATTATTGCAGTGGGTTTAATGAAATCATCCTTTTTCCCTGTTACGATTGCTAGTTTCCTTTGCCAGAGAGCTGAGTAAGAAGTCATTTAGGTGAAATTAGGTATACTAAAACTATGACATCATATCACATTCTCTACAAGGAGGATTTTTGTGAAACGTGTCAATAATAAAAGTTAGCTTCATTGGGAAGCAAGAGGCTGTATATAAGCACAGTGAATTTTGGCCTATTTTAGTTATTGTTTTAAGAACCTAACTTAGATAAGTTAGTAAGATTAACTTCATTGACAGAACATATATTAAAAGTCTCTATACCATTGTTTTCAAACTTTTAACTATTTATTTTTTATTATACCAATTGGTTAATTTAGATTAAAAGTTTTTAAACATGGGAGGAACTTGTATTTGAATAGGAGGATATATTCATGAACCACTTAGATGTTCTAGGGAGTTAAGACTGTCAGTTCTATATAATGTTGGCAAATGTACTGTGTCTTGTTTTCCAGTCATTCTTTGGTTCAATATTTATTAAGTACTTACTATGCATGAACCAGCTAAAGTACCATGGGGAGGACAGGCTTTGAACAAGCTCACAGTGCAAAGTGATGAATGAATTGAAAGGATGAAGAATCTATTACAAGAAGGCATTAGATTGTGAATCAGGTTGGGTCTAGTTAGGAAAGGAAAACTGCGCAGTAACTTGAACAGGAAAAATTTAATATAAAAAATTATTAACTATAACAGAGGATTGGCATAAAGAGGGATTGGTTAATAAGACATAAAGACAGCCCTAAAAAATATAAGATAGCAACTATTAGGAGCAGTCACTACCACTAGGCCTGGGATAAAGCACCAAAGAAGAATCCCTGCCTCCTATGTCTTATTGGAGAGGACCTGCCAATGACTCACAAAATGGCAGATAAGTCCCTGCAATGTTACATTACCAGAACTTTCTGGGAACCCACCCTCTGGAACTTGCCAGAATCATGCCATTTAGGGTATTGGGAAAGCTGTTCAAGGGGAGGTGTATCATCAGATTCTGCTACAAAATCTGCTACAAAAGTACCAAAGAGGGGTGTACCCTGTGGGTGCTGGGCATTGGAGAAGCTGTGGCTGTGGAGAAGCTACCCCCACACACTGCAGGATCCATTCAAAGCATGTAGGAACCAGGAAACAAACCCTTTCCTCCTCTCTAGCACCCTCTACTGATAAAGCTTAACATGATGCCACTAAAGGAAAATATTTAAATATTTAAACAATATTTAGAGATCCATTTCCACAGAATAGGTGAAAAGAGTGAATTTGGAGCTCAAAGATAGTGAATCAATAACTGGCACAGATGAGTGAGGTGGTGAGTAGAAGTGGTCAGAGAAAGTTTACAAAAGAGATTGGCATTTAAGCTGAAACCTAACAATTAAAAGTCTGCTGCTAAAAAAAAAAAAAGAAGAAAATAGAAATAGTCTGAAAAAAAGTTGTTTGCTGCCAATTAGTGCTGAAAGCTGATTAAATATGATCAATATCTTCATAAAGTGTTATTGTGTGTGCATGCATACACACAGACACACAGAGGGGAAATTCTTTGGGAATAAAAATGAAGAATGAACAAAAATCCAGAGTGGTAGAAAGGAAATAAGTTTGAGCATGCCAATGATGTTGGCCAATAGCAAGAAACTAAGAGTCTTTAGGTTTTAAAAGGCACTTGTGAAAGGTGAAAAATATCTTGAGCCAGGACAAAGTAAGAGATACAACTGATACTTTCAGACTTATCTTTGAGTCTCAAGCTGAAAAATGTCTGCCCCCAACCCAGGATTACGAAAATAACAACTTCGTCTGTTCCAGTCACAGCTATGGATAAGAAAAATAAATGAGATTTTCCCCAGAGAGTTTGTAGGTAGGTCTCTGTCCTAAATTGGTTTTGTGTTTTATTTGGATTACCAAGGCATCTCAGAAAACCTTGAGTCAGTCAAATTAACATATTCTGAGATAGTATCTCCTTGAGTACATGGTAAAAAAAAAAAATGCATATCTTCTCTGGAGGGGCTCATCATCAATGAAGTTCCTGAGTATTTTTTCACATTAAGATTAACCAAGTATGAGTTCAAATGAAAAATTAAAACACCACCATAGGAGATGATTACCAGACAAATGTAATTTGAAGTTTCATAAAACACAATATGTAAAGTAATAAGAAAAGACCATTGAACATATAGAAAGGAACAAAAAAAAGCTAGTAAAACACATGTATGGCAGAATATAAGAAGGAATTTCTAAAATTAAAGAAATTTGATTAGAGAAGCTGAAAATTTGTTGGACAGCAGATGGGACACACTTAGAGGGATATTACTGTATGTTATAAAAATCTGAAAGAGTTATTGAGCAAAGGATGAAGAAGCACAGAGATGAAAATATAAATGATTGATTAAGAGACAGAGGATAAAATTAGAGAATCTGAAATAAGTCTAATTAGAGCTGCAAGGAGAAAAAATAGTGATTGTTGGCAAAGAAATATTTGAAATAATATTTGAGGAAAGATTAATAGGCAAAGTGAGGGTAGGGAGTTGGAGTGGGAGTAGAAGATGGTTCTAAAACAAAACATCCTAGGAAAATGCAAAACTCCAGAAAGTTTGTTGGCTTAAGGGAATTAAAAGTTCAGGCCTAGCTATAATGTAGAATTCAAAGACAGGAGGCAGGGAACCTGGAATTCTATGCAGAGATCAGATCATGAAAAGCCTTGTCATCTGTGCTAAGGAATGAATTTTATTCAAAGAACAGGTGGAAGCTTTAAAGTATTTTTAGTTATAGACTTCATTTTAGGGAATGTTGAAGTTTTAGGATGAATATTACTTTAAAACTGATCTCAATGTATAAGAACTATAACAGGTGGCTATGTAGGTGATTTCACTGGCTTACTTTCATCAGAGCTGGCACCGTTGAGTTTCTTTTTTTGAGTCCTTTCTTCATTACTGCAAGATGGTTTCTCCTTGATCTGTAGTATTCATGTTCAAGGCCAGAGAAGGGTAGCTTTAGTTGTATTCATCTTTTTTAACATGAAATCAAATGTTTTCTCAGAAGCCACCTACCTGACTTCTACTTATCTATCATTTTTAATAGCTGCCTCATATTGCCATCTCTCAATGCATAAAGGCTTTGCTTTTCCAGTATCTTCAGTTGAGGCAAGCAATGAAGAAAGTGGTTGGGGGTGGGGTGGGCATTGAGTTAGGTACTAAATAGTGACTATCATAAGTGACATATACTGAAGAAAGCTCATTTTAATTTACTCTCGGCAGTGGATTGGGTAATGTGGAAGAAAGAAATAACATAGAGAAGCAAGATTGGAAGCTATTGAATAACCAAGGCAAAATATGCTTGGGCCCTGAAAGTGATAGTAGAATGGAGAGAAGTAAGGAGATTGAAAGACGTTTGGGAGGTAGAATTGATAGGAATTGTTAGACTGCAGTAGGTGTGGGAGAGAAAGAGTCAAATATTATTCTCAATTTGTGGGACAGGCTTGTGGAGGAGATTCAAATTTCAATTTTGGCCTTGTTCAGTTTAAAGTGCCTCTAAGATATCCAAGTGGAATTGTCTTAAAAAACCATTGGATATAGCAGTCTTTGTGTTTCAATAACTTTTTTTTTTTTCCCATGGGCAGGCACCAGGAAATGAATCAGTAACATTTTATATAAAGCTTTGCTAAAGAGCCTTTACTTTCTGTTATCTATCCACTTATCTATTAGTTTATCTACCTAATTTCGTAATTTTATGTCTGCCCTAATTGTCCAAAGACCAACTTAGCTAATTCTTTACATAACCAGCATACCAATAGCTGCTTCATAAAGGCTTGCTGAATAAATAGATATACAAAATATAAATGGATTAAATTATCAAGTATATAACGCAAAGTAAGTGTTTATGTATAATTAATAAAATTAAAAAAACACTTTTTGTCCAGGAACATGGACGTAACAAAATGATCAATCTTTAAGAGTGATCTAGTGTTTAGTATTTTATATTCCCTCAGAAAAATATAAAAACATCAGCCATTCTGATTAAGTGTATTACCAAAGCAAAAGTACAGAGACAGACTAGTAATTTTTGCTGCTTGATTATGAAGATGCCATATAATTAGATTTGGTCTCTTTGTAGTTTAATTTAGTTTATCCCCTTAGGAGAGATCTATTCACCATATTTAATTTAGCTGTAACTCAATGTAGCAAATATTTCCAAAAAAAGAAAACTTAATGATTTGAAGACATGCACCAGAGGTTTCTGATTTCTCTATGAAATGCTTTGTTTTCACTGCATTAATAATACTTAAAAGGTAAATTTAACTTCTTAAAGTAATGCCACTTAAGAATGTCACTGAAAACACCTCAAGGTTTAAATACCAATAGATCAAATGTAGACAGGGTTTTTAATTCTAAATTGAATTCTAGGATTTTAATTTTCTTCCTCAATTTGAAAACAATAAAAATATAATAACATGGTAAAGGAAGGACAAGAGCGACAGATTGGATGGAATGCTAGAAAGACAAAGGAAGGATGGAAAGGAAACAAGGGAATAAAGGAGAAAGAGAGGAAAGGAATAGGAGGAAATTTCAATTACCTAAACTAGATTAAAAGGGGGAAGATAAAATAGTATACTTGAGGTAATCATTATTTTATTCAAGTCACAGAGTCTTCCTTGACTGAAATGTCCAGTTTTTAATCTGTATTATTTATAGCAATCACTACAGTTTTCCAGCTAACATTTATGGTCAGACCTTCAGCACGTATGTAAAGAAAAAAAATGTTAACTAACCTCTGACTATGTGTCAGTGACGTAATCATCCACTCGAGGATTCTGACTCTTGTCACATCCCTTACCTCATTGTCACTAGTATATCAGTCCTGAATAGAGGCTACCCTTAGAAACTGGAGCTTGGCTACACTCAGTGGGAGTTGTGCTTATTGGAACACCTCTGGGAACTGGTCTGTGTTCTTAATCTTCATTCTACTGTAGAAATTCAGCAATGTTGGAGAGCTTCAAAAATTATTGCACAGCTATGAAACTTTATCACTGCCATAGGATCTATGATATCAAAACTAATACTGACTGTAGTTCTAGTCTGAAGGGACCCTATAAAAGAACAGCAGTGTGTGTTTCAATATTCAGTCTAATTTCCTGGCTTTAATGGCTGTGACACTTTTTTTTTTTTAATGGAAATCACTCTGAACATCTTCTCTGAGTGGTCTTTATATCCAAATAGTTATCAAATCCTGCAAACTTTGCCTCAAAAATGACTTTCACATTTTTCTCCATTCTCTTCGTTCATCATATTGGGCTCAGGTATATTTAAAGGACTTTGACTCTCATTTCCTGTGAGGTAAGCATTGAGAAAATCAAATTTATTTTAGTTAAGATGATAAACTACCAGGTGGGTATTATACAGCAATAATTTCCAAAGCAGGTTATCCATAACTCAGGGGATATGCAGGTATACTGTGAACAGGTCTTCTATTTACATTTATTTTTATCTTGTACTTCTAAGATTTATTATTTTTGTATATATTCTAAAATACTTGTAGTATAATAAGTGAAATACTTATTGTTTTATATGCTCAAACATGTTTTATAGATCCTGGTAGAGCCTAAAAAATACTGCCCTGGGAGTCAGAAAGCTCAGTTGCGGAGTTTGTCATTTATTGTTTTGGACTTTAAGAATATTACTTAATCTCTTTAATAAATTTTTTTTCAAGTAAAATTTGGGTAGTAGGATGTACCCCAAAATGTGCTTACAAAAAGTTTGTTGTGTGACAAATTGGATAATATATCTAAACTTGCATTTTATATTTTAAGATGCAATTCCAAGGTTAGAAAAACTATTTTTTCTAAAGAATAATTTCTTTCATACTTCTTGACTTTCGGGCCCCAAATTTTGGGCTGAGAATTAATTTCTCAGGTATTTTTTTTGGTGTATATGTACTTTTTTTTAGTGAAGTTGTGGGTTTACAGAATAACCATGCATAAAATACAAGATTCCCAAATACAACATTCTACATTCTTACATGGGTGTGAAACATTTGTTACAATTGCTGATAGCACATTTTTATAATTGTACTATTAAATGTAGCCCAATGGTTTAACCTGAGTTTTACTGTTTGTGTAGCAGAGTTCCATAGATTTTTAAAAATAATTTTTGTTCTATTACCAAATATACAATCTAACATTTTCTCTTTTAATCGTATTCAGATATATATATCAGAGCTGTCATTGCTTTCATAATGTTGTACTTCAATCACCAGCATCCATCACCAAATATTTCCATTATTCCAGAGAAACATTTAACCTCTCTTTAGCTATCGCCATTCTATCCCCTTGTAAACTATATTCCAGATTCTGACTCAAGAATTTATTATTCTAATTATTTCAAACCAGTGATATTAAACAATGTTTGTTCTTTTGTATCTGGCTTATTTCACACAACCCTATGTTTTCAGGGTTTATCCACATTGTCACATATGTCAGGACTTTATTCCTTTTCATGGCTGAATACTATCCCATTGTATGTATATACCACATCTTATTTATTCAGCCATTGGTTGATGGACACTTGGGTTCCTTCCATCTTTTGGAATTTGTGAATAATGTTGCTATGAACATCGGTGTGAAAGCATCAGTTTGAGTCCTTGCTTTCAATTAATCCATTCCTGGGGGTGAAAACCTATTGTGGATGGGACCTTTGGATTAGGTTATTTCAATTAAGATGTGACCCACCCTATTCAGGGTGTATCTCAATCCTCTGACGGGAGTCCTTTATATGAGGATAAAACAAAGAAAGAGATGCAGAAGTGAAGAGATGAAAACAAGAGAAGCTTACAGAGAAAAGCCCTGGAGAAGCTAAGAGAGGACCCAGAGAAGCTCAGAGAGAAAGCCACTGGAACCAGAAGGTGAAAGCAATGAGACCCAGGAGCAAAGGACCAGCTGACACTGGCCATGTGCCTTCCCATGTGACAGGGGTGTCCTGTCTTCATTGCCCAAGTATCATCCTACTGATGCCTTGAGTGTTGGACATTTTCATGGCCTAGCACTTTAAATTGCAAGTTAATAAATCCCCATTTTAAAAGCCAACTTATTTCTAATATATTGCATCTGTCAACTTTAGCAAACTGAAACAATATCCAAACACAATCAAATCTCATGGGAATTGTAAGTGTCTCTTGCAGATTATTTTAAAACCGGGTGATATTAGGGGGGAACGGTGATATTAGGGGAAATGCATAGATATTTAGATACATACACATTGGGGTTTGAATTTTGGCTCTGCTATTAATTATATAGCCTTCAGAAAGAATAATATGAAAGTATCTATTATAGGCTAGCATACTAAAATGACGTTTTTAAAATACTTTCTGTAACACTTAAAATATTAAATAACCCTAAAAGTAAACCTGTGTTCTCATTTTACAGATAGAAAAACTGAAGTTCAAAAGTTAAAGTAATTTGCCTTACATAAGCAATAGAGAATAAATTTGAAAGTTAGATCTTGTTCTTCCAATCTTCAAAGTCATTGAGTTACTTTTTACAAAAATATTACCCGTCAAGGTCTTAGCCACACCATCAATACAATGTAGAAAATAAGGTCTATATCAGAGTCATGGGAAGATAAAATTAGAATGTACAGTGACACCTAGCCACCTTTTTCCATATTATTTTCCTTGTTCTTCTTTGTAAATTTTAAGTAAGCCTCTGGTTTAGCAGCTGTATCTTCATCTGCTAAACTGGAATAAAAAGTAAAACAATCATCATAGATGTCTATATATTGTTTGATTTCTATAAATAAACTCTCTGTAACATATAAAATAGTTACCTTAACCTCTTTTTCTCCTCTTAGTCACCAGAATTGTTTCCATAGCTAAAACTAGTATTTTGAAAGTTCTAGATCATACTTTATGACTTGAAGACTCACATACATATAATTATTGTTTCAAATTCTGGAATCCTAAAATCAAATTGGAATATTTGGAAGAATAGTTGGTTCTGTAGGAGATGGGATACAAAAAACAGAAGAATAAAGAAATCAGAAAAAAAAGTATACATACCATACCCCTTACCCCTCCCTTTCATTGATCACTAGCATTTCAATCTACTAAATTTATTTTAACATTTGTTCCCCCTATTGTATTATTTTTATTCTATATGTTCTACTCACCTGTTGATGAGGTAGATAAAAGGAGCATCAGACACAAGGTTTTCACAATCACACAGTCACATTGTGAAAGCTATATCCTTATACAATCATCTTCAAGAAACATGGCTACTGGAACACAGCTCTACATTTTCAAGCAGTTCCCTCCAGCCTCTCCATTACATCTTGGATAACAAGGTGATATCTACTTAATGCGTAAGAATAACCTCCAGGATAACCTCTCAACTCTGTTTGGAATCTCTCAGTCATTGACACTTTGTCTCAATTCACTCTTCCCCCTTTTGGTTGAAAAGGTTTTCTCAATCCCTTAATGCTGGGTCTCAGCTCATTCTAGAGCTTTTCTCAATCCCTTGCTGCTGAGTCTCAACTCATTCCAGGATTTCTGTCCCACATTGCCAGGAAGGTCCACACCCCTGGGAGTCATGTTCCATGTAGACAGGGGGAAGGTGGTGAGTTTGCTTGTTGTGTTGGCTGGAAAGAGAGGCCACATCTGAGCAACAAAAGAGGCTCTCCTAGGAGTGACTCTTAGGCCTAATTTTAAGTAGGCTTGACCTATCCTTTGTGTGGTTAAAGTTTCATATGAACAAACCCCAAGACTGGGGGCTAAGCCTATAGCTTTTTTTGTCCACACTGCTTGTGAGAATATCAGGGATTCAACTTGGGGAGGTTGAATTTCTCCCCTTTCTCACCATTCCCTGAAGGGGGCTTGCAAATACTTTTCCACTCACTGATCAAATCACTCTGGGATTCATTGGGGCATCACTCTGGACAACCCAACAAAATCTCATGTCCTACCCAAGGTTCCGTGTACTTATGTTGTTCAACCAACTATCTATGTACATTATATTAGGAAATGTACTAGCAAAATATAAATTTTTTACCACATAAACATTTTTTGCTTTAGTCTCACACATAAGTTGAAATTTTAAAATATTACCATCTATTTTCAGCACACTGCAGTAATGACATTCTTTTGTTCTTCCTCATTCAAAAACATTTTTTAAGTTTGTACATTTAGTCACTATCATTATACACTCTAGGCATTCCTAGATTATACCATCTCAATCTTTATCATCTCTCTTTCTTTGTGATTTCATTTATACTCCCAGCCCTAATCCCTCTATTATTAACACATGCAGCTTCATTCAGTGTTTTAGCATAATTGTATTACAGTTAGGTGGTATTGTGCTGTCCATTTCTGCATTTTTGTATTCAGTCCTGTTGCACAGTCTGTATCCCTTCAGCTCCAATTACCCAATATCTTATCCTATTTCTATCTCCTGATGGTCTTTGTTACCAATGAAATATTCCAAATTTATTCATTAATGTCAGTTCATATCAGTGAGACCCTACAGTATTTGTCCTTTTGTTTCTGGCTAACCTCACTCAGCATAATGTCCTTAAGGTCCATCCATGTTGTTACAAACTTCATAACTTTATTCTGTCTTACAGCTGCATAATATTCCATCGTATGTATATGTCACAGTTTGTTTAGCCACCCATCTGTTGATGGACACTTTGGCTGTTCCCATCTCTTGCTAATTGTAAATAATGCTGCTATAAACATTGGAGTGGAAATGTCCATTTGTGTCCTTGCACTCACGTCTTTTGAGTTAAGACAGCATATAGATGGGTCCTGTTTTTTAATCCATTCTGCCAGTCTATGTCTTTTGATTGGGGAGTTTAATCCATTAACATTTAGTGTTATTACTGCATGGGTAGTACTTTCTTCTGCCATTTTGCCTTTTGGATTTTATATGTCATATCTAATTTTCCTTCTTTTTACCTTTACTCATAGTCTCCCTTTCTGTACTCTTCTCCACACCTTTCTCTTCTGTCTTTTCATATCTGTCTCTAGTGCTCCCTTTAGTATTTCTTGAAGAGCTGGTCTCTTGGTTACAAATTCTCTCAGTGATTTTTTGTCTGAAAATGTTTTAATTTGTCCCTCATTTTTGAAGGACAATTTTGCTGGATATAGAATTCTTGGTTGGCAATTTTTCTCTTTTAATAATTTAAATATATCATCCCACTGTCTTCTCACCTCCATGGTTTCTGCTGAGAAATCTACACATAGTCTTATTGGGCTTCCCTTGTATGTGATGGATTGCTTTTCTCTTGCTGCTTTCAGGATTCTCTCTTTCTCTTTGACCTCTGACATTCTGATTAGTAAATGTCTTGGAGTACATCTATTTGGATCTATTCTCTTTGGGGTTTGCTGCACTTCTTGGATCTGTAATTTTAAGTCTTTCATAAGAGTTGGGAAATTTTCAGTGATAATTTCCTCCATTAGTTTTTCTCCTCATTTTCCCTTCTCTTCTCCTTCTGGGACACCCACAACATGTATATTCATGTGCTTCATTTTGTCACTCAATTCCCTGAGTCCCTGTTCATAATTTTCCATTTTTCTCTATAGTTTCTTTTTCTTGTCGGATTTCAGATATTCCATCCTCCAGTTCACTAATCCTATGTTCTGTCTCTCGAAATCTACCATTGTAGATTTCCATTGTTTTGTCATTTCTTCTACTATGCCTTTCATTCCCATAAATGCTGTGATTTGTTTTTTCAGACTTTTGATTTCTTCTTTTTGTTCATTCCTTGCCTTCTTTATTTCCTCCCTCAATTCATTGATTTGGTTTTTGATGAGGTTTTCCATGTCTGCTTGTATATTCTGTATTAATTGTTTCAGCTCCTGTATGTCATTTGAATTGTTGGTTTGTTCCTTTAACTGGGCCATATCTTCAATTTTCCTAGTGTGATTTGTTATTTTTTGCTGGTGTCTAGGCATTTAATTGCCTTACTTAGTTTATTCTGGAAAATGCTTTCACTTCTTTTACCTAGGGTTTTCTTGCTGGGTGAATTTGTTGTCTATCTGTTTTGACATTCAGTTCAGCTTTTTCTGGACCTTTAACTTAGGTTTTGTTTAATAGAGGAGAATTTTTAAGTTCTTGATTTCTTGTTTCTTGCCCTGCTTATATGATACCTTCCCCCACCCCCCCCACCCTTAGGAGGGTGTGCATAGTATTATAGATCCCAGCTGGATTTCCAGAGACCAAACTGGCCTCCTGTCAGGAGGAAAGAGTCACCTGTGTCAGTTTTCCCTGAGGGTGAATCCCAGCAGGTTGAAAGACTTTCCTGTGAAGTCTCTGGGCTTTGTTTTTCTTATCCTTCCCAGTAGGTGGAGCTTGTCTGTCTGCAGGTCCCACCAGCATAAGATCATTCGGTACCTTTAACTTTGGCAGACTCTCCCTGCTGGGGTCGTGGTGGAGACAGAGGAGAGGTTCTAGGCTGGTTTTAATGGCTTTAAATTACCAAGCCCCGGTGTCTGAATTCCTTGAGGGAGGGATTCCACCTGAGTTGGGCTTCACCCCTCCCCTGGGGAAGGCACAGGCTCCAGACACGCCCTCAAATGAACTTGTTTCTGCCTATGCCTAGGGCAGTTGCAGCCTGAGAAGCCCTGCCGCTGTATCCAAAGGCAGTCAAGGCTTTGTAGAAACACAGCCACAAAAACCTCTGTTTCCTTCTTTTTTTTTTTTTTTTTTCTTTTTCCGTCTGCCCTGCCCCCTTGGCACCGGGGCAAAAATGAGGAACTTCCACTTTGACCAGGTTCACCTGATCTGGGAACCTATTTTTAGTAGTCAGAATTTGTTAATTAATTCCACAATTAGCATTTAATTGCACTCAGCCCCTGCTACTGGTAAAGTCTCTTTCCTTACCCCTCTGGGAAGCAGCCTGTTGGGGAAGGGCACAGGCCACCATGGCTTGGGGAACTCACAGTTCTGGGGGGGCTCACAACTGGTCCAGACTGGAGTACCTGTGTGTCCGGTCACTGATGTTGCCCCAGGAGCTGTTCTGTACTGTTTCTGGTTATTTAGTAGTTGTTCTGGAGGACAAACTAAAATGTGCACATTGCTAAGAAGTCATCTTGGCCCGGTAGTCTATGTGCCCCTTTACTTGAGGCACAGCCCTTTTCCAGTATTCTGAGTTCAACCAACTTCAGAAGCCTCTGTGTTTTTCATCAGCCCTGCCTCCTTGTGCTGGGAAGAGACCTCCTGGTTTCATGCATGTTTGCTTTGCAGTTTTTCCTGTGCTCAGTGCTTGCATTCAACATTCTGAATTTGTTAATCAAATCCACAACTGGAGCTTGGTTGAACACTCCTTACCTTGCTCCTAGTAGAGAGGGCTGCTGTTTCCCACCACAGGGAGACTTCAAGATGTCTGCCATGACATGGGGGAGGGGCACCAGCCCCCACAGGGTGGAAGAATTTACTTACAGTTCTGTGCTGTGATCTTGGCCCTTCGATCCACTCCAGGCTGGTATACACTGTGCATCTGGTCATGGAAGTCCTCCCAATAGTTGTTCCAGACAGTTCCCAGCTATTCACTATGCTTCTCTAGAGGATGAACTAAATCCCACATTCTCCTGTGTTGCCATCTTGCCCCACCAGAATTTTTTAAAAATATGTTTATTCCAAATTCTCTAATCTTTAGTCAAATTCAAGTATACCATGGAATGTCTAATTCTAGAGAAAAGCTATGCAATAAATTCCATTTTTCTCTATTAATCTGTCATTATTGGATCATTATATTGCAATAACAAATGCCCTTCAAGTCTTAGTGGCTTAAAACATCAAAAATATATTTCCCACTCACACTTCACATCTATATTGGTCAGGATTTACCAAAAAAAAAGAACCAATAAGAAACATGCATATGTATATATATTTATACATGTGTATATGTGTGAATGTGTGTGTATGTGTGTGTGTTTTAGTTTCCTAGGTTGCTCAAAGCAGATACCATGAAATGGGTTTTGCTTAAATAGTGGGAATTTATTGACTTACAGTTTTGAGGCCATAAAAATGTACCAAATTAAGGCACCATCAATGTAATGTTTTCTTCTTGAAGTTTGGCTGCTGGTGATCCCTAGCTCTTCTGCCACACGACAAGGAATATGGTGGCTCTGCTGGCCTATCCGTTCTCTTCCTGATTTTATTTCAGCTTTTTGCTCCTATGACTTTCTTTCTCTTTGTCTGTATTTCATTCTCTTAAAGGACTCCAATAAGGGGATTATTATCACACTGGGTTATACCTCAACTGGAGTAAGCTCATAAAAATATGTTACTTACAATAGTAACAGCCCCCCCCCCCACACAGGAATGGAGTAAGCCTAAGGAACATGATTTTCTGAGGCTTATACAACTCCAACCACCACACCACAATGTGTATGTGTGTGTGTGGGGGGGGGGGAGGCGGGGGTGGATTGGCTCACACAGATGTGGGGGCTGCTAAGTACAAATTCTGTAGGGCAAGCTGAAAGCTGAAAATTTCAGGTCATGCAAGCAGCTGTGTGCTTTAGAGTTCCACAAAGACTCAGGGAACAACTTGACCCCTGGGTTCCCACAATCCACCGTCATGCAGCAGTTTGCATTGACCATAGGATGAACATTGCATCCACAGTCCACAGCAACAGTTCAATAGGCAACAAAGTACAAACAAGGTGACACACGCAGAAAGTAATCCAACCAGCAAGTGGCACTATGGCCAGGCTAGGGAATTTAACCACTGTGACAGGGGATCATCTGATAGTTGTTCAGTATTTTGTATGTGGCCTTGCATGTGATTTAAAACTTGTGTAACATTTTGTGTTATCAGGTATATATACATAACACTGATATTTATTAAAGCATACATTCCAGCTTGAGTGGCAGTGAGGATATCTAGTGCCATTCTATTTTGCAAAACTACTTAATTTTGATTCATTAAGTGCATGTACAATGTGATTAGCTAAAGTGGCTGAATGTTTTTCAGGTACGATGGCAGCTCTGCCTGGGATGAATATAGCTAAAGGGTAGAACCATCAGGCAGTCTGATTTATTCTATATCTAGTTTAATTACTGGGTTTATGTGGTAAGGTGTCTAAAAGAGGAACAGATACATAGGGCTGTCCCCATGTACATTGTTCAATCTAATTATAGGGCAAGTGGGGCCAGCCATTTTGCCCACAGGTCCAGAGCCACTCCTTGGGGGAGAGATAAGCCTCCTTCTTAATATCTATACCTTGCCATTTGAAGAGGTTGCTGTTTTCCAAGCAGATGATCAAATTACAGGGTTCATTAGGCAGTTACCCCATGTCCTTGTACCCTTCAAATCACCCCATGCAGGCAGGTGCCACTTTGTCGTTAATGACAGTCTCAGCAGTGAGCAATCCTAAACCACCAAGTACTGAATACCTGAGTATTTGTTGACTTGTTCCCGAACCAGAGAGTATACAGAGGAATAGGAGTCAACCTTAGTAGGCAAAGTCTCTGGAGCTGAGAAGAAAGAGAAGAATTTTCCCAAACTTTCCACCAGCCCTTGTTCTGCCATGACAGCATTGCATCTCACGTCGTTTGGTTGGCAGGGGTGGTGGTCCACAGGAGGCTGGTGGCACTAGGAAATGGTAGCTCAGTGCATACCTAGCACTGAGATCTATTGTGCATGTAGGTTACAGTGGGAATCCACTGCAAAATATATTTCTCACAGTACTATGGGTGAAAAGAAAGATGCTTATGTGAAACAAGAAGGAGCAGATCTTTGTAATGTAACAAGTATGGATGTTAAATTTCTTTTGGTGGATAAAAGGGTCTCTGGAGAAACCATGTTATAGGGGTGCCTCAAATACCATATTTTTTCTCCATGGTGCAGTGCGTGGTCCCCAGGGGTGGTGTCTTCAGTTAGCTCAGACGTAATAAGAGTCCATAGTGTCTTACATACAGTACATTGCGATATGGGGTCCCAGGGTTAACAACATAAACAGGGTTTTTGTTTTGTTTTGTTTTAGCATTTTGCAAAGAAACTGTGTCTTAATACTTAAATTCTGAGCAATACCAATCCCCCATGGACTTAGGATCCCCCATGGCTGTATAGGCCAGGACCAGGATCAATTGACCTTATTTTCCCCATTTTCTAATGCTTGTGGCACAGGCAAAAGCAAGTTGTTACCATCACTTGCCTTTGGCTGTAGTGCCACTGGCCCCTTTGTCTGTATCCTCAGGGCCTGCATGGGTCCAGCCAAGACCATCTCGGTGGATGTGGGGGAAGCTGCCCTGGGTCTAGAGTTCAGGTTGGTCAAGGCAGGGTACAATCATCAAGTCCACTACTGCAGGGACCTCTGTTACCCTTTAATTGTCCTTTGAAGAGGCTGTTCATCCTTCAACCAGCCCCACCATGACTGGATTGCAGAGCAAGTGAAAAGTCCACAAAACATGATGCTCAGTTGCCCATGATTAGTCAATTGTCTAGTGAATGGGGTCTCCCTGTCACTGTCCACATGTGTGGGGACCACAAAAAAGGCATTTATTTTTTTTCCCAGGCTTTGTATTGTATCCCTTTGGTTAGACTTTCCTAATGGGAAGGCCAGCAACACTCCTGTAACCATATCTACAGCCATGAAGGTGTATTTTGCATCTTCACTTTTGCTAGTTCTTTAATTATATCAATTATTTCTTGGTATCTTCCCAGGGATGTCAGGTTTTCTGATTCCAATCCTGTTTAGTTAACATAGTTTTAACCTTTCACTGGGTCCTTTTCTCAGCCTCCTAATTTTAAAAACAGACAAGCCAACACTTCCATATCATCATTTCTTTTACCTAATTATGCTTCAAGGCCTGTTACTAAAGCAGGTGAAAGTCTGCACATCTCTTTCTAACTGTAGCTTTCTTTCAACCTGTGGATTTCTCTGTCTTTATGGGGCAGTCTTTTGTAGCTGGCCATATCACATATAATGACAACTACAAAATAGTTAAACAAGTGGGCAACCCTAGGCCAACCCTAGGGTGTCCCCATGGAGTGTTCTGTCCCTATATTAGAGAACTTACAGACAGGAGAAATCATTGCAATCTGCCCAGGAATTTGCCCTGCAGATCCTAACAGTCCTGCCAGCCTATTGCAGGAGGGCTATTGGTCCAGCCAGGGAGGTATAAGTATCTCCATACCCCACCCATTCAGGAGGGTAGCCGCCTCTCCCCACATCGACGTCGAAGGCCATCCTGGTATCCCCTCTGGTAACTCCTTTCCCAGGGTCCATGCTGTCAGAGGCTGGGGTCTCTTTAGTCTCCTGGCTGGCTTGCCATTGTTCCACCCAAAATAATTTCTCCAGTCAAGAGACCAAAAGAAGACAGCGGACATGGACTGAGGCAAACTTTTGTTATAGGGACTCACTTACAAGAGTGAAAAAAGAAATTAATCTAGGAGTCAAGTTGCTCTTAGGATGGCCAATACAGAGCTCAGTTTGAAAGTGTTCCACAGTTAGGTGAGAATCAGCCAGGCCAGTTATAGGGTCTGAAACAAAGACATTCCACTAAGTATGAAAACTTGGGTACAGCAGAAGGGCTTCATGGCATCAGGACAAGTCTGAGTATAGTTTTTGTATGCAGGAAAAACATTATAGGTTAACAAATTCCGGAAAGGGGAAGTAAGGTATAGATGAACATCTTATGTAGAGAGGGGTCTGGTTTCTTACGTACATTGACCATCTGCGTCCCTTCCTTGGTACAGAGGTTAGCTTAGACATTAATTGCCCCCAGTCAGGCAGGTGGCTGTGCACTTTAGAGTTTCATGAAGACTCGGGGAATGACTCCATCCATGGGCTCCCACACAAGGGTAAATGTTTTCTGAGAGACTTTTGACTTTCTCCTAGCTCTCTGTCTTCTGTATTTTACCTTATTACATAATCCTGAACCTGATACCATAATTTCTCATGAAATGTTGCAAAGCTAAAATAACAGAGTTATTCAAAAGGGGGAAATGTTGCCAGAAGTCACCCAGCCTCAGGTCTCGCCCCAGCTCTGCCATCCTCTGTCCCATGACCCTGCTGAGTCACTTTTAGTTCTTTGGGCCTCTTTCTCCACTTATTTAAAACAAACCGGCAAACAATTCTTAGGTTACAGGATTGTGGTAAAGCTAAATAAGATCATGTGTAAGCACTTTGCAACATACGAAATGGATACAATTGAAGGGGGTTAGTGGGTCCTGGGCTGCTGGTTTTGCAGTTTCTGGTGAAGCTTTGATGATTCACAGAAAGCATTAACTGTTAGAATACCTACTCACTGTTGTGGACAGGCAACCAGGGCATTTTCCCATTGCAGCACTGGGAAATTAAATTCTATACAGATAGTGCTGATATTCATGGAGAATTTAGGCTTGCTCAAGTGTGGTGTTATATAAAATAAAATTCCATTAATAAAATTATTTTTATGCTTTAATCTTCAAAAGGAGCTTCTTGGAGAAATGCTTTGTACTGTGCAATTGGAAGAAAATTGGACTGTAATAGCTCATCACAACCACAAAAGAAGGCTGTGTGTAATAAAATAAAAATGCTTTCAGTGTGCAAACTAAGGGAGGTGACTTCCTATAATAACCTAACTCACATTAGGTGAAATTTTATATGGATGTTACTGACAATATTGAGCATTTCAAAATATTGTCCATACTCCTATGGATCTTTTTCAAAATGAATCCACTAATTGTGGGATTTATCCAAATGGATTAATGAAATTTTTTCTTATAAATTTGTATTTCTAAAATTATTGATTCTCTTTGAGGTCTTCTGCACTCAGTCATCGCATTACTCTTTCTTTCATCTGAATCTTATCATTGAATTCTCATGTACTTTCCCTATGAGCCTCATCATTAAACTAATATAAGGGAGGCCACCACTCATTGAGCATCTAGTACATATGGAGTATCTGTTTTTAGTGGACTAGGACTGAAGAGGAGGAATGAAACAAGACATAGTCTCCATTGTCTCAGTAAGGTGGGGCCAATAGGCATCTGAGACATTATAATAGTTTTGAAAGGTAAGATCATTTTATCATAGAGATTGGTTAAAAGTACTAATGGTGCACAGATGTTAAAGCAACTAACACGTTCCATGGAGGGCTTCAAACAGGTGACACTGGGTTGGCCTTAAGGATGCATAGGATTTCAGCAGGAAAAGGAGATTGAGATTGGATTTTATGCAGATAGTGTAAAGGCACAGAGGCACAGAGGTGCAGGGAATATGGTACCGAAGGAAATAGAGAGACATTGTAAACAAGCCATATATGAGGGGACAGTGAAGATGTTACTTAAAAAGAGGGAGGGTATCATGTTGTAAACAGCAATATGTTAGTATTTTTAATGTATTATAATTTGGCAAACATCTGAATATGTTTTCATGGAGAATTAATATCTGAATTGGGTAATTATTTAGGTAATAATAATAAAAAATAATTTATACTAATTCATACATATTCTAGTGTCTTTATTCTGACAATTTCCTAAGTATATGAGGAACATATGAGCTATGGTTCAGATGCTACCTTTTCCTCTGGGTTTATCTTATTTTTATTGACTGCATATTTATTTCTTCTTGTCCCTTATTTATTTTTTGATAATTTTATACTGCATTCATCTTTGTATTATATTAATTCCTATTTGGAAAGAGAGTTAGTATAAATGCATAAACAAATGGAATATGTTGTCAGACAATGATGTCATGGGCCAGTTAATTTTTTTTTAACTTTTTTTATTAATTAAAAAAAATTCACAAACAAAACATTAAGATATCATTCCATTCTACATATACAATCAGTAATTCTTAATATCATCACATAGTTGCATATTCATCATTTCTTAGAACATTTGTATCGATTTAGAAAAAGAAATAAAAAGACAACAGAAAAAGAAATAAAATGATAACAGAGAAAAAAAAAGATTATACATACCACACCCCTTACCCCTCACTTTCATTTACCACTAGCATTTCAAACTGAATTTATTTTAACATTTGTTCCCCCTATTATTTATTTTTGTTCCATATGTTCTACACTTCTGTTGATATAGTAGCTAAAAGGAGCATCAGACACAAGGTTTTCACATTCACAGAGTCTCATTGTGAAAGCTATATCATTGTTCAATCATCATCAAGAAACATGGCTACTGGAACACAGCTCTACATTTTCAGGCAGTTCCCTCCAGCCTCTCCACTACATCTTGAACAACAAGGTGATAGCTACTTAATGCATAAGAATAACCTCCAGGATAATCTCTCAACTCTGTTTGGAATCTCTCAGCCATTGACACTTAAGTCTCATTTCACTCTTCCCCCTTTGGTCGAGAAGGTTCTCTCAATCCCTTGATGTTAATTCTCAGCTCATTCTAGGGTTTTTCTCAGTCCTTTGATGCTGAGTCTCAGCTCATTCCAGGATCTCTGTTCCACGTTGCCAGGAAGGTCCACACCCCTGGGAGTCATGTCCCACGCAGAGAGGGGGAGGGTGGTGAGACTGCTCATCATGTTGGCTGGAGAGAGAGACCACATCTGAGCAACAAAAGAGGCTCTCTTGGGGGTGACTCTTACGCCTAAATTTTAAGTAGACTTGACCTATTCTTTGTGGGGTTAAGTTTCATGTGAACAAACCCCAAGACTGGGGGCTCAGCCTATAGCTTTGGTTGTCCACACTGCTTGTGAGAATATCAAGAATTCAACTTGGAGAGGTCGAATTTCTCCCCACTCTTACCATTCCCTGAAGGGGGCTTGCAAATACTTTTCCAGTCAGTGATCAAATCACTCTGGCATTCATCGGGGCATCACTCTGGACAAACCAACAATATCTCATGTCTTACCTGAGATTCCAAGTACTTATGACATTCAATCAAACTATCTACATGAGTTATATTAGGAAATGCTCTAGTCAAAATATAAATTTTGTAACAAATAAACATTTTTTGCTTTAGTCTTACACATAAGGTGACATTTTAAAGTATTAATTATCATCTATTTTCAGCACCCGGCAATAATGACATTCCTTTGTTCTTCCTCATGCAAAAACATTTTTAAAATTTGTACATTTAGTCACTATCATTATGCACTCTAGGCATTCCTAGATTATACCATTTCAATCTTTGCCATCTATCTTTCTTTGTGATTTCATTTATGCTCCCTGTCCTCCTCCCTCTACCATTCTCACATTCAGCTTCATTCAGTGTTTTCACATAATTGTATTACAGTTAGGTGGTACTGTGCTGTTCATTTCTGAGTTTTTATATTCAGTCCTGTTGCACAATCTGTATCCCTCCAGCTCCAATTACCCAATATCTTACCCAATTTCTATCTCCTGATGGTCTCTGTTACCAATGAAATATTCCAAGTTTATTCACTAATGTCAGTTCATATCAGTGAGACCATACAGTATTTGTCCTTTTGTTTCTGGCTAATCACACTCAGCATAATGTCCTTAAGGTCCATTCATGTTGTTACATACTTCATAACTTTATTCTGTCTTACAGCTGCATAATATTCCATCTTATGTAAATGTCACAGTTTGTTTAGTCAGCTGTCTGTTGATGGACATTTTGGCTGTTTCCATCTCTTGGTAATTGTTAATAATGCTGCTATAAACATTGGTGTGTAAATGTCCATTTGTGTCCTTGGCCTCGTGTCCTTTGAGTAGAGACAGCATATAGATGGGTCCTGTTTTTTAATCCATTCTGCCAGTCTAAGTCTTTTGATTGGGGAGTTTAATCCATTAACATTCAGTGTTATTACTGCATGGTAGTACTTTCTTCTACTATTTTGCTTTCTGGATTTTATATGTCATATCTAATTTTCCTTCTTTTTACCTTTACTCATAGTCTTCCTTTCTACACTCTTCTCCACACCTATCTTTTCTGTCTTTGTATCTGTCTCTAGTGTTCCCTTTAGTATTTCTTGCAGAGCTGGTCTCTTGGTCACAAATTCTCTCAGTGATTTTTTGTCTGAAAATGTTTTAATTTCTCCCTTATTTTTGAAGGATAGTTTTCCTGGATTCAGAATTCTTGGTTGGCAGTTTTTCTCTTTTAATAATTTAAATATATTATCCCACTGTCTTCTCACCTCCATGGTTTCTGCTGAGAAATCTACACCTAGTCTTATTGGGCTTCCCTTGTATGTGACGAATTGTTTTTCTCTTGCTGCTTTCAAGATCCTCTCTTTCTCTTTGACCTCTGACATTCTGATGTTTAAATGTCTTGGAGTATGTCTATTTGGATCTATTCTCTTTGGGGTACACTGCACTTCTTGGATCTGTAATTTTAAGTCTTTCATAAGAGTTGGGAAATTTTCAGTGATAATTTCCTCCATTAGTTTTTCTCCTCCTTTTCCCTTCTCTTCTCCTTCTGGGATACCCACAACACGTATATTTGTGCGCTTCATATTGTGCTTCAATTCCCTGAGTCCCTGCTCATAATGTTCCATTTTTTCCCTATAGTTTCTGTTTCTTGTCAGATTTCAGATGTTCCATCCTCCAGTTTTGAAATCCTATGTTCTGTCTCTCGAAATCTACCATAGTAGGTTTCCACTGTTTTTTTCATTTCTTCTACTGTGTCTTTCATTCCCATAAGTTCTGTGATTTGTTTTTTCAGACTTTCAGTTTCTTCTTTTTGTTCTTTCCTTGCCTTCTTTATATCCTCCCTCAACTCATTGATTTGTTCTTTGATGAGGTTTTCCATGTCTGTTCGTACATTCTGAATTTATTGTTTCAGCTCCTGTATGTCATTTGAATTGTTGGTTTGTTCCTTTGACTGGGCCATATCTTCAATTTTCCTAGTGTTATTTGTTATTTTTTGCTGGCGTCTAGGCATTCAATTACCTTAATTAGTTTATTCTGGAAATTGCTTTCACTTCTTTTATCTAGGGTTTTCTTGCTGGATGAATTTGTTGTCTATCTGTTCTTTGACATTCCGTTCAGCTTTATCTGGACCTTTAGCTTAAGTTTTGTTTAACAGAGGAGAATTTTTCAGTTCTTGTTTTCTTGTTTCTTGCCCTGCTTGTGTGGTCCCTTCCCCCCCACACACATTTAGGAGGGTCTACTTAGATATTATAGACCCCAGTCAGATTTTCCCAGATCAAACTGGCCTCCTATCAGGAGGAAAGAGTCACCTGCGTCGGTTTTCCCTGAGGGTGAGACCCAGCAGGTTGAAAGACTTTCCTGTGAAGTCTCTGGACTCTGTTTTTCTTGTCCTGCCCTGTGTGTGGTGCTTGTCTGACTGCAGGTCTCACCAGCATAAGATGATGTGGTACCTTTAACTTTGGCAGACTCTCCCTGCTGGGGTGTGGTGGAGACATAGGAGAGGTTATAGGCTGGTGTTAATGGCTTCAAATTACCAAGCCCTGGTTTCTGAATTTCTTGATGGAGGGATTCCACCTGAGTTGGGCTTCACCCCTCCACTAGGGAAGGCACAGGCTCCAGACAAGCCCCCAAAAGAGCTCACTTCTGCCTATGACTGGGGCAGTTGCAGCCTGAGAAGTCCTGCTGCTCTATCCAGAGGCGGTCAAGCCTTTGTAGATACACAGCCATAAAAACCTCTGTTTCCTTCTTTTTTTTTTCCCCCTTTTTCTGTCAGTCCTGCCCCCTAGGTGCCGGGGGAAAAAATGAGCAACCTCCACTTTGATCAGGTTTACCTAAGCTGGGGGCCTATTTTTAGTAGTCAGAATTTGTTAATTAGTTCCACAATTGGCGTTTGATTGTGCCCAGTCCCTGCTGCTGGTAAGGTCCTTTCCTTTCCCCTCAGAGAAGCGGCCTGTGGAGGAAGGGTGCTGGCTACCACAGCTTTGGGAGCTCACAGTTCTGCGGGGTGCTCGCAGCTGGTCCAGCTGGTCCAGACTGGGGTACGCTGTGTGTTAGGTCACTGATATGGCCCCAGGAGCTGTTCTGTACTGTTTCTGGTTATTTAGTAGTTGTTCTGGAGGATGAACTAAAACGTGCATGTTGTTAAGCCGCCTTCTTGACCCGAAGCATGGGCCAGTAAATTTTAAATAAAGGAAAACAATATTACAAATAGTCTTCATCTATATCTCTGGTTATGTGTCTCACAAATCCAGATGATTATCAGAACTGCATGGAAAAATATGATGAGATCAGTGAAATCTACTACTACTGTGGGGCATGTTGCCCTTAAGCAACCCACCTTTTAAAAGTCTTTTTTCTGTAAGAGAATACACTGTATTAAATATGCGTGATTGTGGGGCATTATTGATTTATTCTAAGTTTATTTTTATCAATATCAAGTCAGCAGTTATATAAAACATTATGTAACACAAATACACATAAACACACATAAAACAGATGAGTCTCTTAGATGTAAGGAGAAAAGAACTATCCTATAACATAATGTTTACATTGTGACCACAAATTTACCATACGTTTACAAGGAAAACAACAATCTTATTATTTTGAAAATATATTGTCATTTTGGAAGCCTATTCCTTAGCCAACTTCATTAGTACCTTGAACATCTGAAACATTTAAACCGGTCATAATTAATCAGACTGAATTTAAATGTCTAAATAAATAGAAAATCATATTAACTGCTCTGCCCTCATGAAAACTGATCATGATTAGTCTTAAATGATACCCCCCTACCCCCACCCACCCTTTAACAGAGAATCAGACAATACACAAGAAATATCAATTCTCATATAATGGACAGCAGACAGAGAAGGACATTTGTCTCTGAGAAGGCAGGTCATAATCACAATGACCCCTCCCTTCCTCCAGTATGGGACACTGCTCAGTTGAGTACACTGCTTAGGGGCAATTTACAGACAGAAGTAGAGTGGGGGGAACACAAAGAGTTTCCAGATACCTCATGGAGTTATGAAGACCAGGATCAGAATTTAAGGAATCCAAGCAGCTAGAATTGTGAAGCAGAATATCAGAGAGGAGGTACTTTCTGAGTTAGAGAGAGAGAGAGAGAGAGAGAGAGAGAGAGATCAAAAGAGAGAGAAAGATCCTCAGATTTTGAGGGGTTTCCTCAAACCTCTGATCTACTACTAACCTTCACATGCTTGAGAGGGAACCACCTGAGGCCAGGGAAAGAGCCAATGAAAGAGCAGAGAATTTCTTAAATTATAGAGAGCTAGAAATAGTTTGTCTTCCCACCTGAAAGTTACTTGGAATCAATTTAATCCTTTTTGAGATTTGTTTTTAAGCTTTTGTAGGGTAAGTTTAAAATAGACTTTAAGCTAGAACTTCTGAAGAGTCTACCTGATGCCTATATTACGAGGCCTTTCGACTTGCTAAAGACAACAAAATTAAGTGGACCTTGACCCTGTCTCACACTATAAACAAAAACTAACCTGAAATGGATCATTGACCTTAAATATGAGGTAAAACTATAAAACTTCTGAAAGAAAACAAAAAGTATTTGTGACATTGGGTTAGGCAAAGAATTCTTGAATAAGACAAAATATATGAATCAAAAGAGGAAAATTTGTTAAATTTGACTTCCTCAAACTACATCACTGTTAGGAAAAATGAAAAGTTTAGCCACAGACTGAATGAAATATTTGCAAATATGTATCTAATATAGAATTTATGTTTAGACTATATGAAGTACTCTTGCAATATGACATTAAGACAAATAACTTGATTTAAAAATGGGCTGATTTTGAGTTGAATCATGCTTCCCAATGGACATGCTCAAGTTCTAACTCCTGGCCCTGTGAATGTGACCTTATTTGAAAATAAGGTCTTTGAAGATGTTATTAACTAAAATGAGGACAAACTGGATTAGGGTGTGGCTTAATCCAATATGTCTGGATCAGATTAGGAGAGATGGGGAAAACTGAGGAGTGACAGATAAATGGAGGAGGGGAGTGGTATGTCATGTAATAACGGGGACAAAGAATACCATGGATTGCTGGCAATGTTGCCAGAAGTCAGGAGAGGGGCATGGGAGATTTTCTTCTCCAAACTTCAGAGGATGAACAGCCTTGATTTCAGAATTCTAGTCTTCAGAACTGTGAGACAATAAATGCCTGTTGTTTTAAGCTATACAGCTTGAAGTACTTTGTTAAGGCAGCCCTAGGAATCTCAGATAATTAGAAAGCTCCTTGATCTCTCCTTGCTCAAAATCAGAAGGATGTGCTGCATCAAAAGAACACAGAAACTAACCTGAAAGAGCTGCTATTGGCCAAAGCTGGAAAAATGTGTGTAACAAAATGTATTGTATTACAACTTGTTTAGGACTGAATTGTGTCCCCCTAAAGATATATGTTGAAGTACTAACATCTGGTACTTGTGAATATGACCTTATTTGAAAATAGGGTCTTTGCAAGTGTATTCAAGTTAAGATGAGATCATACTGAATTAGAGGGGTGTCATATCCAAAATAACTGGTGTCCTCATAAGAGGAGCGATGCAGAGAAAAGATGTCCACATGAAGTCAGTGGCAGAGATTGGAGTTATTCATCTACAAATCAAGGAATGGCAAGGACTGCCAGCAAATACCAGGAACTAGAAGAGACAAGGAAGGATTCTCCCCTACAGGTTTCTGAAGGTGTGTGGCCCTAAAGACACCTTGATCTCAGACCTCTAGCCTCTAGAACTGTGAGACAAGAAATGTCTATCTTAAGTCACCCAGTTTAAATCTTTTACTGTGCCAGCCCTAGGAAGCTAAGACCACAAAGTATAAAATATTCCATACTGACATAAATAAACAATTGAATAAACAAATAAGAGGGGGAAGAATTCCTGTTCCACTGAGAGGTAGGTCCTGAAATCCCTATTATACTTGCTAAGTTTTGTTGTGAGGAGAGGATGGACAGGCAGTGAGTGTATCCTCAGTTTGGTGGATTTAGGTAGGGATTTTTCATTCTTGACTGATTTTGATAGTCTAAAAGATTTATCTTAGAAATACACAATGGTCAAATCTAGAACTAGAAACAGAATAATTTCTTCTCAATAACCTGTGCTTATAACAACATATAGCAAAATAAATATTAAGGAATGGAAGCAACAGAAAAGTTAATAAGAACAAAGTGAAGATTACAGTAATCAATATGTACTTAAGATTAAATTACTACATGTATGCTTAAGTAATAAATAAAGCGAGATGATGGTATCAGACAAAATAGAATTCAAGGCAAAGAGAAAAAACAAGAAGAGAATTCACATGAACAAAGGATAATTTATAATGAATGCAAAATAGCTATGAATGTGCATGCCAAATATTATCACAGCAACATATTTGTAGCAAAATTAGAAACACCAGGAAAAATGTGAATATAAATGAAATTTAGTGAAAATACTGAACACCTTTTTAAAAAAAAATAAACAATAACAAAAACCTGAATAATATAATTAGTCAGACTGAATGAATAGATGTACACAATAACATGACTTTTCACATGTGCATAGAAGAAAAAATGTTTATATATTGAGATATATGCACAGAAAGAATCTAGACATATGCAGCAATTTTGTAATTATCCAATCATTTGAAAACATAATTAAATGTTATCAGAGGTTGAAATGCTTATTTCCTTTTTTTTTCAAAAACCCTCCTAAATTCATAACATATAAAAAGGAAAAATGAAAGTGTACTATGAAAGTATATTTCAGTACATCTTCTAAGTCATGGTCAAAGTAACACAAAAGAAAAATGTAGATAAAATATAGCACATATTGCAATACCAAAGGTGAGAAAAAAGAAAATAGAAAGGAAACATAAAAAATATTCTGAAAGAAGTTAGATCAAACACCTCAAATACAATGAATATGTTAAAAAGATTCCTGTTAAAAGAAAGAATTACAGATCGATTTTAAAAATACAATCATGCGCAAACAAGATAAAATCCGGGTTTGGTGGGAACTGAATCTTAAAAAAATTGTGCTCTCTTGAAGAAAATGAGTGCCACATTAGAAATAAAAATATAGTACAATGCCTTGAAAATCTCCTGAATTTGATATTTTTTTAGTTTAATGCTAAAATTACCTCCGATTGCAAGATTAACACATAAATTAGAATGAAAAAGAAAGTTGGAAAATAGAGATGACCAAAGGCAAATTCTAAACAGAGTGATGCCAATAAAAGATAAATAAAATTAGATGCAAAATTAATGAACAAGAAATTCCCTTTATAGTCACCAAAGTTGCCAAAAAAGTACAACAATTATAAGTAGTTTTGTATTAAATGTGACAACATATATATATAGCAAAATCTGTTGGAAATAAAGAAACTTGTAAAGAAAAAGTATTTTAATAAGAAAGTATCAATTTAATTGTTTAAGGAAAGTTTTAGTTTCCTTTGCTGCTCAAGTATATACCGTAAAAATGGATTGAGTTAAACAATGAGTATTTATTTGCTCATAGTTTTGAGGCTAAAAGAAAGTTCAGGTCAAGGCATCATCAAAGTGCTCCTTTATTTACGGGTTTCTGGGGCCAGCTGCAGGCAATCCTTCGTTCTCAGCTTGTCAAACGTGGCAGCATCTCCAGGTCTCTCTGTTCTCTTCCAGCTTCTGCTGAATTTCAGCTACTGGCTGCTCCTTGTGGTTTTCTCTCTCTGTCTGAATTTCACTGCCTATAAAGGAATCCAGTAGTAGGATTAAGACACATCCTGATTGAGATTGGTTGCACTTTCTTAACTGAAGGAACCTCATCAAAACATCTTACTTACAAAGGGTTTGCAACCACAGGAATCGATTAAATTTAAGAGCATGTTTTTCTGGGGCACATACTACTTCAAACCACCAAAAAGAGATTAAATTATAATTAAGGACTTAAAATTTAATTAATATGCATTATTGAATGATGCAACATATGACATACAAATATTGAAATTTAAAATTTTTGTATTTTTTAAGCACATATAAATTGAATGTGCCATAGAAACAAAATTGAATTTTTTGAGTGATATCACTTTTATTTAATTTTTCATGAAACATTTACTAGACATGATGCAATGGTAGACCATGTTTCAGAGAAGATGTTAGTTGAAAAATCATTGATTTTTCAAAAGGATTTAGTCTATAAAATATTTAATGAGCCAAAATTTTTATCTATGGATAGTGGTTATCTGGTTCCTTATGGTTCTTTTATTTCATTCTCCTTTAAACTTTTAGTTCCTTCCAACCTTTACAGGAGACATTTTGCAAAGTCCTTTTGTGATGGATTAGAGATGATTTCCCCCCTTTTCAATTTTGTGCACTGCATAGTAAGAATGACTTACTCTATCATTCATTACTGAGCTAAAAACACAATTCATTATTTGATAGAATTCTGGCAATGTGTGGCCTTAGATAAGACATACCTGAGAACTGAATGCAATTATACTATGCTGGTTTGAAACTGCTACATATCCCTAGAAAAGCCATATTGTCTTGATCCTGATCTTGTGGGGCAGACCTATTGTTTGAGTGGGATATTTTTGATTAAGTTCTTTCAGTAGAGATATGACCCTCTCAGTTGTGGGTGGGATCTTTGGATTGGGTGGTTTCCATGGAGATGTGTCCTGGCAGATTCAAGGCGGGTCTTAATTTGCTTACTGGAGTCCTTTAACATAGAACCATTTTGGTAAAAGCTCAAACCCAACACAAACAGAGACCTCTGGAGATGCAGAAAGAAAATGCCGCCAGGGAAATTGTTTGAAACCAGAAGCCAAAGGACAAACAGATGACAGCCATGTGCCTTCCCAGCTAACAGAGATGTTAAAGATGCCATTGGTCTTCTTTGAGTCAAGGTATCTTTATCTAAATGCCTTAGTTTGGACATTTTTATGGCCATAGACTGTATACTTGTAATTTAATAAATCCTCTTTATAAGAATCAACCTATTTCTGGCATCTTCATTTTAGCAGCCTTAGCAAACTGAAAAAGGTACCTGTGCTGGTTTGAAAGGATGTATGTCCCCTAGAAAAGCCATGTTTTAATCTAAATCCCATTTCACAAAGGCAGAATAATCCCTATTCAATACCGTATGTTTGAATCTGTAATTAGATCATCTTCCTGGAGATGTAATCCAATCAAGAGTGGTTGTTAAACTGGATTGGGGGAAATGTGTGTCTCCATCCATTTGGGTGGGTCTTGATTAGTTTCTTGAGTCCTATAAAAGAGGAAACATTCTGGAGAAAGAGAGATTCAGAGAGAGCAGAGCAGAATGACATAGCCAAGAAAAACAGAGTCTACCAGCCAGTGACCTTTGGAAATGAAGAAGGAAAATCCCTCCCATGGAGTTTCATGAAACAGGAAGCCAGGAGAAGAAGGTAGCAAATGATGCTGTGTTCACCATGTGCCCTTCCAAATGAGAGAGGAACCCTGACCATGTTCACCATGTGCCTTTCCAGATAAGAGACAAACTCTGTGTTCACCATGTGACCTTCCACTTGAGAGAGAAACTCTGAACTTCACTGGCCTTCTTGAATCAAGGTATCTTTCCCTGGATGCCTTAGATTGGACATTTCCATAGACTTGTTTTAATTGGGACATTTTCTCAGCCTTAGAACTGTAAACTAGAAATTTATTAAATTCCATCTTTTAAAAGCCATTCTGTTTCTGGTATATTGCATTCTGGCAGCTAGCAAACTAGAACAGTACCTCTTCAATTTGCTGCAACACTTGAGAGGTTAAAACATTTTACCCACTCAAAATATACTATTGAAACATAAGAGTTTATCACTGTAATTTTTCCTATTTCATTCATTGATAATCTTACTCATCTTTCTTTACACACATTGAAAAAGATTATTTTTTTTTCCTGATTTATCCCTGAGATCTTATATCTCTAACAAATATGTCCCATTTCACCTGCTTGTCCTATAATGAACTATACCTAAGTTTTACAGTTGAATTAATTGTTTAAACACTCACTAGTCCCCAATCTCTCTTATTCCTCTCTTTTTCTATTTCTCAGCTCCATTTCTCTTCTGGAAATTACTTTGGAATCCTAGGAGTTTAAGGAGTACAAAGAGGTAGTCTCATTTTCAAATGCTTGGTTGTTGAAGGTACAGTAAAAACAGCATTCAAATCAGTAAAAGGGGGAGGAGGTGACATAAACTCAGTAAGAAAACAGATAAAGTATTGTTCTAGTTTGCTAGCTGCCAGAATGCAATATACCAGAAGCAGAATGGCTTTTAAAAAGGGGAATTTGATAAGTTGCTAGTTTATGGTTCTAAAGCTGAGAAAATGTACCAATTAAAACAAGTCTATAGAAATATTCAATCAAAGGCATCCAAGGAAAGATACGTTGGTTCAAGAAGGCCGATGAAGTTCACGGTCTCTCTCTCAGGTGAGAAAGCACATGACAAACATGGCATCATCTGCTAGCTTTCTCTCCTGGCTTCCTGTTTCATGAAGCTCCCCAGGAGGTGTCTTCCTTCTTCATCTCCAAAGGTCGCTGGCTGTTAGACTCTCTGCTTCTCGTGGCTATGCCATTCTATGCTCTCTCAGGGATCTGCTTTCTCCAAAATGTTTCCTCTCTTATAGGATTCCAGTAAACTAATCAGGACCCACCCAAATGGGTGGAGACATGCCCCCACCTAATCCAGTCTAACAACCACTGTTGATTAAATCACATCTCCAGGGAGATGATCTAATTATCATTCTCAAACATTCAGTACTGAATAGGGATTAGAAGAAATGACTGCCTTTAATAAAATGGGATTAGGATTAAAACATGGTTTTTCTAGGGTACATATATTTTTTCAAACCAGCGCAAGTATAAAAAGAAATATATATATATAAAAAAAACAACTAAACTGTAATCAATAGATGCCAAAACAAAAAGACTAACAAAGGAATGAAAAAATATGATGAAAATTGGAAAATTGAGTCCAAATATACCTGTAATAAAAATGACTATAAATCTATTAAAGTCACCACTAATTGATTGAAAAGAGACTTTCATTTCTGGCAATGTTTTGAACTTGATAACCTGAAAATCTGTTTTCTTCAAAACACCTGAATTTGCTTTTTAAAATATAGTGAACACCATTTAGAACACCTAATTTAGAAAGAAATTGGGAAATCTAAAGAGAAAAGAGATAATAGAAACCCATTGTGATAAGAATCATATTCTTTTCACTTCCTTGGAGATGCAGAGATTTGTCAGTCTCAATAACTAAATACATCTGGAATTCAGCCATCCAGGAAAAGGGGTTACAGTCTTAGGTTTGCAAAGGGCAGGGGGCTGGAAACGAAGTACATGACTGAAGCTGGGTTCCTTAAAGGGCTACAGTTTCTAATAAAGAGTGGACTAGATAAAATCTGTCCTGTTGCAAATGAAGACGATACAGAAGTTTCTAAACTCAGGTTGATTAGGTGAAAAATAAAACAAAATCTTCCTTGAGAATTCTAACTTCAGGCCCACCCTCACATGAGTCTGGATTGTGCATTTATACCATCTTTTTTTGTATGGGAAATTAGCATAAAAATGGTGCTTAGTTAGGGCATCTGGAAGAAGCAGATATAAAAGCATCTGGAGGGATTCCTACAGTAAAGCTGATTCAATGTGAACACACAAGCCAAAATTACACGATAGACTAGAAAATTATCTTAAGAGGGATCAGAAATCACAAACAGCAGTATAAAACTCCTTAAACTGATAAAGGATTTTAACCAAGTTGGGGAAGTCTCATATTTAATAGTGAAATTATAGCTTTTTCCTTATAGTCAACATCAGGACAATTTTTCTGGCTGTCACTCCTAATACTTCTACTCAAGTCACTCCTTAAGTAGTAAGTTTATAAAGGGTAGTATGATGCATAAGGATCAGAAAGATGAAAGATAAAGGAAAACTTGTCGTCATTTACATAGAAAATTCACAAAATTTATTTCAAAACTTATGAGAAACAATGTGTTTATCAGACACAAATACCAGTAGTGTTCTCATATTCTGGAATAACCAATTTTTTAAAAGCTATACAGAAATAATTTAAAAACATGCAAATAAGAAATAAAAGGGGCTAAAATATGAAGTAAATAAGACAAATAAATGAAAAGTTATGGAGAAAACTATAAACCTTTTGTGAATATTGTAAAGGAAAATTTAACCTGGGTTAGTATCATGTTAACAGATCGGAAACCAAATATTGTAATGATAACAATTCTTCCCAAATTAATCTACAAAAGTATAAAAAGTTTATAAGTGAAATTCTTTAAGATATTTTATACAGCTTGGCAAATTAATTCTAAAATATATTTAGAATTAATTAATATATTTAGAATATGTTAATAATAATATATTATAAATAATGTATTTAGAATTAAGCTGAAAAAAATATTTTTAAAAGGACGGGAAAAAAATATCCCTACCACAAATAATTAATTATTACATAGTGGCAGCAATGAAAATCATGTAGAATATATAGGAATAAACCATTTGATCTGGGCAGCAGACTTGAGATCCCAGAAAGAGAAAAATATCTTAAATGGACCTTCATATAAGAGACGTGGCACTTTACAAATAACTGAGGAAAGAAGTGCTATATAATAAGGTACAGTAGGAAACTTGGATCTAATTAAAAATTAGATCCCTTCTTTACACCATATATAAAGTTAAATCCAAGTTGGTCCTAAAATATTATTCTCCCTCCCTCCAAAAACAATCCAACATTTGGAGGAATAATCTCAGTACTAGACAAGACCAAAAATAAAGTGCAGCTTATAAAGGAAATAGATTGATATATTTAATAAAATTTAAAGCTGTGTGACAAAGACACAGAAAAGTAAAATGGCAAGACTCTAACTGTAGTAAAAGGAAGACCTGTGAGCGATTTGTCCTTAGATATTATTGTGCAGGTTTATAATATTCTTAGGGAGATGGGAGGGTTTGAAGCCATTTTTATGAGTGTTGGGGGTGCTAACCATACACAGATGATGGAAGAACAAATAATGGGAAGTTTCTGAGTTTTTTATGTTGTTAAACTGCCGGATTAAACATTGTAGAATATTTATTTGGGGTTTCCAATGAATGAACTATTTGTTTTATATTGCTGGTCTAATAAATTTATACAAAGAGTGGCTTAAAAGAACACAAATTTATTATCTTACAGTTCTGGAAGGCAGAAGTTTAAAATGGTCTTAAATTGCTAAAATCTGTTGTTGGAAAGGCTACATTTTTTTCTTGAAGCCCTAGGAGAGAATCCATTTCCTCGCTTTTTACATTTTTGAGACAGGTGCCCTCATTCTTTGTCTCCTGATTCCCTTTTCATCTTTAGAGTAGGCAATCACAGCACTCTGACCTATACTCCCCTTGTCACATAAGTTTCTTGACTCTCTCCTCCCTCTTTCATTTGTAAGGATCCTTGAGTTTATATTAGACCCATCTGGATAATCCAAAATAATCTCCCCTTCTCAAGGTCGGATGATCAGTAACCTTATTTCATCCACAACCTTGCTGTTGAAGTAGCGTACTCACTGGTTCCTAGGATTAGGATGTAGACTCTTTGGGGGGCCATTATGGCTGCTTAGCACAAGTGATAATAAATTTCCTTATTATATAAGATAGTTAAGGTTCGCTATTACATGCAATATATCATCTTGATATATTGCTCATTAACTACTTGTGGTTGCTTCTAGTAATCCATATTATGCATTCAGTCCTTATTATGCAGCAGATTTCAAGCACTTGAGTGGATTATTCGTTTAATCCTTACGGTAGCTTGGTGATTTAGGCATCATTATTTTCATTGTTTTATAGAGGGAAAACTGAGGAGCAGAGAGACTAAGTGACTTTCCCAAAGGTCCCCAGAATTTGGGTCTTTACCTACTATGCTATACAGCTTTTCTGTATGCCTGGAATTTACATAGATAAAATGAAGCAGAGCTATTGGGGATTGATTCATGTCTCCCACAAAAAAACACACTCAAATTTTATTCCATGTTCCTGTGGGTGTGAACTCACATGTGATGGAGAACTGTGGTCATCAGACGTTGCTGATCCCAGGAGAAACATCCTGACCTTACTAACATCTTGTTTTGGACTTCTAGCTTTCCAGACCATGAGGCAGCAATTTTTTCTTGTTTAGGCCAACCCATTACGTGATATTTGCCGTATATGCTTCAGCAAACTAAGATAAGAACTGAAGTTAAAAATCTAAAATTATAAAGCTTTGAAAAAATGTAATCTGTGATATAAGTTTCTCTTTTTATTCTAATAATACGGCATGAATGTATCATCATAAGAGCCCTTACATGTACACTGTGATATGAAAATATCTGTCAGAGGGTCCTCTTGGTTTTATTTCGTACATTGTTAAACTATACTCCTCTAAATTGTTAGTGAACTTGCTGAAAAGAGTTCTTGCTTGAAGATCCCATCCCTTTGCATTTCCAGTGTGCTGGTGGGGTTCTGCTTGTCTGGCTATCATGACTCAGGTGGTATGTTGTGATTTAGTCAACAATATGTTTCATTTGCTAGGTGTCAACTCCAATCCCTTCCCTTCGAACATCCTTTTCTGCTGTTCTTCACTTTTTTTTGCTGCTTTCAGTCTCTTTTAATATTTCTCAATCATCATCTACTTAATATATTGCAAGAGGTGGAATTTTATAATTGGATATCTTTTAACTATTTACAGAGATCAAGAAAAAAGTTGTATTTAATGAAAGTTTACTAAATACGCCTATTTTAAAATTTTTATAATAAAATGTTATTGAAATTCATTTTATATTAGGCATTATGTTAATATATTTTATATGTTAGAAGTTAAGTATAGAGTATGATGTTACTCGATACTTATTTGAAGCTCGTCTTTTAAGTCAGTGGTAGCTCTTCCTTGTATTTCAGTTGAGTATGGAGAGATGACTGCAGAGGGCATGTGATGACGTGACTCAAATAAAATTTCTTGAGTGTAAAGAAATATGCTCAGCTATAAAGAATTAAAAAATGTCAGAACACTCATCCAGAGTGGTTGTGAAAAATACAAAATCTCAACATTTTCTTGGATGTTCTGAGTAGGTAAACTCAGGAGGCCCTGGATAATTTATATACATATAAAACACACACACACACAAATAAACCAGAAACTCTTGTAACTTATGCTCAGTTGAATTAGGGATTACTGTATAGAGGAAAGTCTTTGCACTATCCTTGAAAGATAGATAATTGTGCAGGGAGGTGATTGAGGGGAAAAGCATTTCAGGCCTCAAAATCTCTTGAACAAATGAGGCAAAAATGGTAGGATGTCTTCAGACAATATCTACCCATCCATCCATTCATTCATAAAATAATGCAAAGTATAGAGAATATAAATATCAATAAGACACAAAAACTCCCTTCTGAGAATCCTTTGTAAAGATTGAGAAATAGATATATAAATCAATAGTTATACAAATATTAACTTAAATTAATACACATCTATGAAAGAGTTAAATAATGCTTCAACTTTGTAGAATGAGAGACTAAGTGATTGATAAAGTTTTGTTCACGAACTTTAAAACAGACTGCCAGATTTCAAAGAGAAGCTGCCAGTATTATGAAATGGCAGTCCAAAACAGGAGTCTATTGAGAATTCTGGATATGATGACAGTTTAAATACATATCTCTCACTACTTCACTGCAGTCTCCAGTAGAAATAACTCTTGGAATATATAGCTGTAGATAGGAGAGGGGGGAAAGGTAAGTTGAAAAGCTGATATAGTCATTTCTCACATTCTTTTTTTTATTTCTCACATTCTTGATCGTTGGGGTCAGAGCTGTGATAGATCTGGGATTGGGAGAGGAGAAAATCCTTTCTCCTCTTAGCAAACTGCTTTACTGAGCATTTTGGTTATGGAAAGGAAACTTAGGTCTCATCTCGGAACAAGGTTAAGACAAAAGGAGCAGTCATGTAATTGGTGCAGACATATTGCAGTAATGCAGAATTGGTTTTGCTATCCTAAAAGTAGTTCCCAGAAATAAGACTTTATTGTTAGGGGTCTGAGAACCAGAAGAGACAGGTTTTTCTGCTGGGAATGCTTACCACCTTGATTTCCTTTTCACCAGACTTCAAAAGAAGGGAATTTTCAATGTTTGCCTTCTTTACCTGGTTTGTCTAGGCATGCCAACATATCAAAGAAACCCCAAAACATAAAGATTATGATCCACCTTTGATGCAGTCTCACTGAGGGGACCCTTCAGTAAATCATTTAACCCTTATGTTCCTCAATTTCCCCGTCTAATAAAAAAATGGAGGCTATTAACACTTGCAGGACTCAGTTTATAGAGTTACTGAGAAGAGTAAATGTTCATAACATAAAAAGTATTTAGAAAGTTGTAAAAAAAGCAGGAAATGAAATGAGGTGACACAAATAGAATCCGCTCAAACTATTTGGAGGTAAAGAAGAGGTATGGATAGATTTTTCCTTATTCCGTGACAATTAACAGAAAAAATATTAACACGGGATTTAACAAATCACTCTGCAACATAAAATAAGGATGTGTTCACAGTAGTGCAAAAGCTAGATGAACATATTTTTGGAAAACTAAAGTAAATTTTATACATTGCGCTTAGTACTCTCAGGGAAATTTTAAACAAAACCCAAAAGCCTCCTGTGCTGGGTAAGAATGATGATATAATAGGACAAATGGTCTACCAAACGGAGTTAAAATCAAAGGAAGAATTTAAGAGAACAGCTAAGAACAGATCAGCAATCAATACACTTCTTTGGAAAGTAAAGAATAGAAATGGTGGAGGGGGGCATGAACTTGAAAATTCAAGCGGGAAACTTCAGAATTAGAAGAAAATGCTGGTGAATCCCACTGTCCTGGACTGCTGACAGCTTTCTAAGATGAGTACTAAGGACATGAGGACCGTGATACATTTAACTGAATAATATTGCAAGGAGTCTCTATTATAAAATGAGGAAAATTAAAAGGCAGCAAAACTAGGAGAAATGATCCCATCTTGTAGGAGGTTGAGATTTCTTGGCATGCTACTAAAGACCTCTAGCAAATTCAGCATCACACCTACAAACAACATTGTTTAGACAGATTCATGTCATTGTGTAGTGCATTGCATGAAAAGATAAAATATTTACCAGGCTCCATTCCTTTGTGTGACTAGGGCACATATTCTATCTTAAATGGTATTTATCTCAGTAAAGGAAATTTTCCATTATTGGGAATTATTCTAGTCAAGGGAACATGTTATTTTGTACCGTAGGCTTAAAGAATATTCTACATCTTTTCTTTCTTCTCTATGTAATTGATTCCTTTCCAGGAGTTTTGGGTGTATATTTCTACAAAAATTTTAATTTAGTTTTTGGAGAAGGTCAGGGGCCATCTGCTCTAAATGCTGTTAGTTCCAGGAAAGGAGAGTTATTTACTCTTTGACACTGACATTTATATAAATATATGAGTCACCTTGTGCACTGGCATTTTGAAGAAATAAGACCTGGATCATTTTATTCATAGCAGGAAATTTAACACAATATTGTATTGGTCAGAATTTTCCCTCCAAAAGTGACATATTTTCATGTTAAAAATGTCCTTCTCTCTCTGAGGATCACCTTCCTAGTCAGTATCCTAAAAAATAGGCCCCGATGCCAAAGGCTATACAATCTGACCCTAATTGTGCCAGAAATACAGTTAAAAACTCAGTAAATAGTAAATGAATGACTGAATATTTTATTATAGGTTTGGGTAGGTATTGGAACATTTTCGAAGGAAGGAATGCTTCTCAAAAGTAATAAAATTCGCATTCCCAAGGGAAACCTAAAGCAGATTATGGTGTCGGTTTTTAAGAGCCTAGAAATTCTAAGGTGACTTGATTGTAAGGAAGAAAAATGTCAGTGGAAGGTCAGACTAACACCATTGCAAGCGGTCTATGGTGAACTATTTAGTCATTTCAGAAACTAGGTATTGCTCTGTAGATGCTACTTCCAGTTGCTACAAGAATATTTTCTCCAAATAACCGTTTAAAGTCTATACCTCTACCCCTTCTAATTCCAACAGGCTTCAGTCGTCAAACACCATGAATATTATTACATCGCATATCTCCAGGGAAGAAGTCCATTTTATTTTGAAAGGGAAATAACACAGATTGTTGAAGCTATTTAATCAAGGCCACACGGCACACCCACCTTTGAATTAGGATGTAAAACTGTGTCTTCTGGTTTCCTGATAATTTCTACTGAAAATAACAGTGAAACCAACGATAAATGAAACACAAAATTGTGTTTAATGACAGTTGCTGCTTTACTGAAAATTCTCTTTCTCCCATAATGTACAGAATTGGTGAATGTACAGTCAGACCACAAAATATATTACAGCCAGTGATATGTTAAATGATGTGGTAGATTCAAGGACTGATCACATTGAAGTTTGTGAGAAACTTGAGTCCCAGAAGATATGCACATCTAAATTCTGATGGTGCGCAAATGTTTCAGTGTCTTATTAATTTGCTCGGTCTCCATTGTCTTTGAGACTGCAGCAGAAAAAAATATATGATTGATTGTGCTGCATGTTATGTGCTTTTTGCATTTCCGCTAACTATAAAACACGCACCGTTTTAATTAAGCTGCTTCCAAGCAATTCAGGTGCTCTATAAAAATGTAATGAAGCAATTAAGATGTGTTACAAATGACTGAGATATCCTTTTCGTTTGCAAATGTGAAAGTGGAAAGTCAAGGTTTTTGTGTGTGTGTGGTGCTGGTGGAGTTGTTATTTAATTTCTCCCCACCCTAGAAGCAAAGAGGCAATTTAATCTCAAGAAAAGAACCCTGGATTTAAGTGAAACATAAATTGATTTAGCATATATAATTAACCTTTCCTAAATTTAGAGCAAAACTAAACACAAAGGAATTATTTTTACCGTAATTTGAGGTTTGAAGGTGTGTAGCTGTTGCAAGTTATGTTAGGGCGTTAAGAATATATCCTTATAAAATTTACAAGGAAATATTAATCGTGGCTCTGAATGGAATATTGTCGGGTTTTGTAAATTACTTGTAAGAGTGAAATTGAGACAATGATCTAGAGATTTTACTTACTTATATTATTTAAAATTCTTGAGAGACAAAGGATGCTTGGCGCCATCTCTTATCTTGTATATTAATGTCCTAATATATCAATATGACCGATCCATAGAATAGTGTATTTTCTACTTCCTCAGAGCAAACAGAATTTTTATGCTTCCATCAAGGATTATTAGATTTTGTCCTTCATTTAGCCAGCGTTTATTGTATCAGGCACAATAGTGGGTTCTAAGGATATAAAGGTGATCAACAGAGATTAAAATTGTCCGTGCAAAGTTTATTTTCTTGCATCAAAAAATACCAAAAGTGATGAAAATTGAAACAAGCAAATAAAATAATAACAAATCATGACAAGTGTTAAAAAATAAACTACAAACATCAGTACCAACCAGTCAGGAGGCTGGTCAGGGTAGGTCACTCTGAAGAGCTGATACATGCAGTTCTGCTAGATTTTTCTTTTCTTTTTTAAATTTTTTCATGGGCAGGCACCTGGAAGTGAACCCGGTCGCGGGCATGGCAGGTGAGAACTCTGCCTGCTGAGCCACTGTGGCCCGCCCGCTGGTAAATCTTTTAACAGAAACCATTGGAGAAAGGTTATTTTCCCTCAAGGTAGGAAAGCTGTTATTTAGAATGATAGTTTGAAGGTAACGAATCAAAAATATGTAATATAATGCCCGCCTTCCATACGGGAGATCCGGGTTTGAATCCTGGACCATGCACGCCCCGCCCCCCTAAAATGTAAAATATAAAAAGGAAACAGTCTTTATTTCATTTTGAAAATTTCACTCGTATCAAATTCACCTGTTTACCTAACTTAAATGTCTTATGCTGCAGATTTAGGCTATTTCCAATTCAATGAAAACAGATAGTCATGCATAATTTCCATGATATGCCATTTTTATTACAAGTCAGAGGAAATGAAAACTGAAACAAATACAATGAGCAATTAAAGCCAGAAATGGACAATATGTCCACTGGTACCTCAGATTATCATCCTTGTATGTGAGAGTATAGAAATTGGTGAGTCAAAAAAATTTCCTTGTATTTCAGAGGGAAAAAGTGGCAGAATCAGGATTAAAAGCAAAACAAAACAAACAACTAGATGAACCACTACGGATATAAGATGAACAGGTATAGACAGGAATATATAGAGATAGATAGGTAGGTAGGAGGGAGCTATTCAGTAGGTAAGTAGAGAGAAGGATATTTAGTGGTTATATAGTCTTCTTTTGTTTTTTTCATTTTTCCTTTATTAGTGGCCCAGCACAAATGATGGGATTTTAAAAACTTCATTTAATCTGTGTTGTTCTATAATGTTTAACTTATAATTATTGGACTAATTCATTGGTTTAGTCCTTGGGCCATTTCCATGATGAGTATTATTTTTATAAAGCAACCGAATAACTAAATAAATGTTACGGCCTCCTTCTTGCTAGCAGAATGGTTCGGTTAGAAACCAATACCATGTTCCTGCGTAACTTCCATCTGCTCTATGGCCCCAAGCTCAGCAAAAGCCAAAGTGAAATTTTAGTAATTCCATTTCATGAATTCCCTGAAGGTCCATTAACTATCAAGACATCAAAGGTAGGCAACTGCCAGTGGAGAGTGGAGAGCTGGGAAGCCTCTTGGAGAGGTAAAATGCTTGGACTCCTAAAATCTGAGCTTTCAAGCCTAATGAAAGAACTACAGAACGGATTGTTGAAGGGATCATTGTGAATTTGACTTTCAAATTCTACAGCAATTCTACAAGGGGTTTCCTTTAAGAATAATGTGGAGCCAGACTGTAACATTATGCTGTTCTGGCTTAATAGTAACATGAGAAATGTGAAAAACTGGGATTTTCCAAACTAGTTCCTGTCTTCCTTTCTTTTTCTCCAACATCCCCTCTTCCTGGTTCTCTGTGGCTTTCCGTAGATGGTTGCTGTAATGTATAGAACTATGAGAGACAGTGTGACTATGTGTATACTGCAAGCTCCTAAAACTAGCAAGAGCATACTGGTGAAACATTCAGAAATTTTGTAAGCTTGTTGTTAAATTATTGGTAACTGGGAATTGGCCATGAAGGAGTATTCATACCACCAAAATAGGCAAACACATTAAATCACAGCTTTTCTTTTCGCCCTTTTTAAAGAGCAGTTCACTAGCGCACTACTTGTGTAAGTTTAGAAACTTAAAACCTAAGAGATGTCCTATGTTGAGAAAAAGGAAAACTAAAATATAAAGACAATGCAAAAAAACTTCTTTTAAGGGTAAAATGTGATTATGGAAGTGCAGAACGTGGACAATTCACATTCAGTTGGTAACTGAGGTCTCAGAGAGTGCTTACCTTTTGAACCTGGTAGGATTTCACTTTGTGGAGGTGTAGGAAGGAAGGAGGATGGAATCAGTGACTGTCAGAAGAAAGGCAAACAAACATAGTCCCTGAGCCAAGAAAATAAGCATTGAATTGGCTGCTTTCATTTGGCTGCAGCATTCATGTTATCTAAGCTTATTTTAGGATAGAAAAGTAGGCAGATGTCTTACGTGATAGTAAGCATGTCACAAGGTGATAATATTTTACCATCCTGGCTAAATCATCGATCTTACAAGAGGCAAAGTAGAAACCTGTGACACCCCTAGATGATTGACCTTGGTCAGGTTTGTCAAACTTTCCAAGTTTCAATTTCTTCAACTGTAAAGCATAAGATTATAGAACCTCCATTGAGTGTTTTTTAGGGATGAAAAGCCAAGCATGTAAAGCACTAGATGCACAGAGGATTTCTATAAAAGAATGTTTTTGTTTTTAAATATTTATGCTTTTATAAGAAGCCCACATAACTGAGATTATTTGGTCTGAAGGAAAGGCGTGGTTGGATTTATCATTTTCACAATATTTGTGTATTTCCAAATAAGCGGTTAAGATGAATTGACAGAGAAAACCGTTGTCTGTGGATTTCACTTCTACATTTATTTTGAAAATGGTTCTGTTTTTGAGTCTTGAGCTCTGGCATTCTTCAGCCATTTGTGACTGTATTACTTTCATTAGAGAAAACACACATTACAAATTCAGCCCAGCAGAGGTCTGAGACCTCTAACTGAGTTGATATTGGATTGGTGGGATACAAAGTGTGGAACCCCTAGTATTTTTACCTTTTAAATAGTCTCTAGCAGTACTTGGCTAAGAAGCTTGGCTCATGACTCCTTGCTTTCCTGAAGAATTAAAAGGAAAATCTAAGCTTTAGTTTGGAAATGACTTGTAAGCTTTAAATGCCACGATGTGGAAATGACTATGGCATTTATTGAGTACTCCATGGGTTCCTGTCATTCTCAGGAAGAAACCATACAGGCATGTTACCAGCATGGGGAAGACTTTGTTTCTATTCTTATTGAAGCTGTGTGATGTTCTCAGGCAGGTTTAGGGTAACTGTGTTCAAACTCCATCCCCTTTCCCCTATAAAAACAATGACACACAGACATACACATGCGCACACGTGTTGTTGTTGTTGTTGTTTGAGGTGGGTAAGTAATCAGTAGAAATGGCTTTATTCAATAACTTAAAGAAGTGAAAGATAAAGGGGAAATATTCATTTAGCTAGGGTCCACATGTCTTCACATAACAGTTTGATGTATTCTTCCTGAAGTAACATTTACTTGGAATGATATAGACACAGCTAAATTAGATTAAGAGATGCATGAACTGGTAAATACTGTTAAGTGAGGGAAGGTTTAATGCAAGAAATTAGATTTAATATTGGCTTTAAAGCCATAAGTGATATAGTTTGGAAGATAGAATGTGAGAAGAATTAACGGTTGCTAAAATCAGTGATGTAGCAATAATATTCCTGAGGTGAAGTTACTAGCACTCATGGACTCAGATCAGTTTTACTAAAGCATTGAAATTCATTGTCATTATCTATAGCACTGTCATAGGTGCTATAGAAATATTCAGATGATAAGTAGGGAAAAATGCCTTTCTAAATGTGCAGAGATCACTCATTAATGTTAAATTTGTTTGGCAGACCATTTCTCACACGTGAGTGAGCTTCCTGTGGGTAAGGACTAGCAATTCTACAAGTGCTCAAAGCACAGGCTCCAGAACCAGACTCACTTCTCTGATTTCAAGCCCTGGTTTGCATTTATTAGCCATGTGAACTTGGAAGCATTATTTAACCAATTTGTGCCTCATTTTCCTCATTTGGAAAAAGAAGAAACTAATAGTCTCAACATGGTAGGGCCAATCCTAGGGGTTAAATAAAAATATGCATGGAGTAGATGGTAAACATTATTCTAAAAATGTTTATTGAGCAACTACTATGACTCAAGCACGTTTTGGACCTTGAGATACACACATGGTTAAAGTAGATTTCTGTCCTAATGAAGCTTGTATTTTAGCATATTTTAATTAGCATTACTATTGTTTCTATTTACATCATTAATTTTTCTAAAACCTAGCCCAATGCATGACTAGTGAGTGTTCAAAAATTTTGCTTGAATGAATGCTCAGCTAAATACGGGTCAATGAGAAATAAACAGCACATATTAGTGAATAGAATAAAGGTAAATACTTTGAAAAATTAAGAAATGTTGGCCAAACTGTGTAACAGATAGTGCTTGACAATGGAATATTCCAAGGAATCTGTTAAAATGGAAATTCAAGTTCACTGTATGGGCAAAATCCTGCCTTCAAAGCTTCCTTTTTCTAATGGCAAAAATCTGACTAAGGCACATTTTACATTCTCTATGAATAATTGTAGAAATGCTTATAGCTTTATCGGTTCTTTGAATTTTGAGCAGACTATTGGAGAGTTAGAGATAATAACTGACAGAGTAAAAAAATTGAGACATTGGTTCACTTTCCACTCAGTCACAACTGCTAGAAATAACTAAATAGATGAAACCCCTAATTTCACAATATATTGGTGTCCGTCATCTTAAAGCATATATTTCAGAATGCATTAAGGAATTGTAGCTCATAGAGCTAAGTATGTCTAATATTATTAGGTGAAGGAGAGAAGCACTGCTTAATGGATCAATTCCATTAGGAGGGGGGAAAAAGCAAATAGTGCAAGTGGTTTCACTTTAGAAAGATATATATAAGAGTCAGGAACTTGCTGGCTAAATTCTCTACCGCACTTCAAATGCTTTTTCTGTTCTGTCAGCATTGTCAGCATATGTAGCTATTCTATATACTGTACTGTGGAAAATAATTATATTATATGGCAGATAAAACAAGGGGGTATGCATCATATTATAAATAACTTAATTTTACAAAGGAATTTTACATCTTAATCTGCTGGACTATCACTTTCACTTAGGCTCTGAAACCAAATTATGTTATTGTGTTCTGTGATATAATTTAATAACTCACCCATAAGGAAATGTCAGGTTGCATTTGCAACAATCCAGGGGCCATTAAGCCAGATGGAAGGTCATTCTGCTTGAGGATTGTAAATGAACCTGTCCAACAAAGTTTTGGTTAGGGACAGCCAAGGACTCATTATGTAGTCAATTTACCCAACTGCCTGCAAAAACCATGCTGATGCCAAGGCTGTCCTATCCTTTGAAGTTTGAAATGAATTTTAACGTACAGGAATTTTTACTTTCATCAAGCCAGAAAAAAAATTGCTTTTACAAAAAGCAGTCATTTCCATATATTACTTCGAGCATTAGAATAAAAATTAAATGCATTGTTGAAATGCCACTGGTGAAATTTCTGCTTTTCTTTTCATTCTTTTACCCCCTTCCAAATTCTGCCATTCCTTGGTAGTAAAAGACACACTCACATGCACACACATACAAACATAAAGGCAAAAGAAATCATCCAAATAATGTATCGGGAATGTACTAAGAAATCTATGTTCTGAAAATGAAAATACTCAGTTAAAAATTGTAATATTTTCCTTCATTTCCTTTTTGATTCCCTCTGTGCAGCATTAAGATGACAATTTTGATTGTCCACCTGGTGTTCTATATCAGTTTTTATTTCGATTTTTAAAAACACATTTTAAAAATCTGGCTGTCTCTAGTGAAGTTTAACTTATTCTCTAGAGCAAAGAGCATAGAATTAGTTGTTCTATGAAAATATTATTTTATAATTAGTTTATTTTCTTTTAGTAAATGAAAGGTAAATAGCTATCATAACATATTTATCCATAATCCAGTATCTCCGAATTTTGATATTGTGGAAGATTTATGTCTTTCAAAGCAAAATATTGGATTGACTTGATGGTATCTATATGCGTGCCTTAAATATGTGTGATGAATATGTGTGTATATGTTTATATATATATTTGTGCTACAATGTAGAGTGAGAACAATCTGAATATGTATTTCTTATATAGCATGAATATTTTGCACATGCTAACAAATACCTTTGAAAATATTATTGATTGCCTTCGTTGTACTCTACATATGTATAGAAAACTTAGAAATATTTTCCAGTTGTCTGGTATTCAAATTTTTCCAGGTCTTTGTCAGTCTAAATAAATAGTGATGAATGTCCACATGCATAAATGATTCCTGTCTTACACTCTTCTGAAGGAACAGAAACATTATTCTTTTGCGGATATAATTGCTTAATAGTTTACATGACATAGAAACAACCTTCTTCTGCGTTCAAATTTATAAGCATTACTTTAAGGAATATTGTTCCTGTAGAGCATGAGGAATGCTTGTAGAAAGGATCTTCCTCTGGTGTCCCAGCGGTGTTGAACTGGTTTCCAATGAAATGGGAAGGAGAATGCTGAGTTTGTATCTAGAACCTAAACTGGCATCAGAGAGAGGAAAGCAAAATACAAATACTAAGGTTTTCCATTCTGCTCTAAGTGGTGCAACAAGGATGGATGAAAGAAGCTCCTGACTACTTGGGGATTTTAAAGAGCTTGTGTTTTGGTTTACTGAAACTGCTGGAATACAATATACTAGAAATGGATTGGCTTTTATAAAGGCAATTTTTTAAGTTATAAATCACAGCATTAAGGCTGTGAAAATGTGCAAATTAAGGCCCTAATAAGAGAAGAGGATAACTTTACTCAAGAAAGGTCGATCATGTGTGGGGTGTCTCTGTCACATGGGAGGACACGTGGCAACGTCTGCTGTCCTTCTCTCCTGGCTTCTGATTTCACATGGCTCTTTCGGCATTTCCAAACATCTGTCTGAACTTTCTCCAAAATGCCCCCCTCTTAAAGGACTCCAGTAAGTGGATTAAGGCCCACCGTGAATAGGCAGGGTCACAACTCCATGGAAAAAGCCTAATCAAAAGATACTACCCAACAATAGGTCTGTCCCTACAAGATTGGATTGAAAGAATATGGCCATTCTGGGGGTCCATAACAATCTCAAACCAGCACACCTTGCAAACCAGCTGGTGGGATCTTAACCATGACAGCCTTTGATATACATCTCTTAGTGGTAGATCTTAGACAATGAACTAGAGTTAAGACGCATTTATAGAAGATATGGACCAGGCAGTCCATGCCTTAGAACCTAGGCTAGCACCTAGAAAATAGAAGGCAAATCAGTCAGATATCCAAGAAAACAGGAAAACCAACATTGGATTATTCCCAGAATACCAGCAGGTGAGTCCTGGGATGTGCTTTTAATTCTGAAAATAGCTGATTTGGTGTACCTGAACCTAAATCTATCATACTCAGATCAAATATTAGCTATAAAGCTTCCTTTTATCTTATTTTTTAAGCGTGTTTCTCTGTAAATTCTGAGAAAATTCAGGACGCTATGTATTACTTTTGCCAATTCTGCATAAAACAAAATCCCTTGTTTCAGTGTGATTTAGTAAGCCATTTCATCTTGTTGCCTGTTCCCTACACAATAAAGAGCAGTAACTCTCAATGCAAAATCACTTAAGGTTAATATTCTCTCTTACCATAAGCTTGTAATTTTTTTTCTGGATTCCATCTTAGCCATTTAAAGGAGGTCACTAAATCATTCTGGATTAAATACCTCCTGCAGAGTCTGTTCAGTGGAATAAAATGGAATTAGATGATTCATAGTTTGATAATGCCAGTAGGATCTTGAAATCCTAATTTGTAAATACATTGCCTCCATAAAATGGACATATAAGTATATGATCAAAATACTATTTTGCTCTATTTTATTTTTCTTTGTAATTCTAAATAAGTAAGTTGGCACATTTTTACCTAAATTCACAAAATAAAGTAATAAACTTATCCTAGTAGAATCAAAATCACAGCAGATAATTACCTTTTTTTGAATAAAACTTTACATTTTGTAATAGAAACAAAATGGGTTATGGGAATGTAGAAGCTTAGATAAACTCCATCCAGAATCTATGGTATCTATAAGATGCATCTGTAGAGAGTAGACCGGGGCAAACAGGCTCTGTTGCCGGTGGTGATGCTCTCGCTTCTGTTATCTACTTGACAGCAAAGAAACCTCTTGACTAGAACTGTTTCTTAACGCTACTTATATCAGTCAGGGTTCAACCAGAGAAGCAGACCAAATCATATCTATTCAAATATATAAAACAAGAAATTGGGTAATCAAATCGGAAGTCCCTAAGTCAGGCGATAGGAAAAGGCAGCTCAGCTGCAGGGTGGAATACTATGGACACCGCTGAAACTTACTGTGTTCTCTCAGGGAAAGCTTGAGCCCTTCTTGAAAGGACTTCCAACTGATTATCACACCCACCTAGGATAATTTCCTTTTAGACGGGTTTCATCAGTGGATTAGAGACTTTAATTCATATCTGCAAAATATATTTATAGCCACCCTAGATCAGGATTTGATTGAATAACTGAGAGCAGGTGCATGTATTCACAAAGTGGTTGCTTCCTCTCTTCTTTTTCCAACTCTCACAGGATAACATCCTTGTAACTCACCACACCTGAAAACATCCTTGAAAGGGAATTCCGGTAATTTAGTACAGCCTAGCAAAGTCAACACATCAAAAGCCATCAGTCTGCCCCTTGCCAATTTGGCACCCATATACATCTCTTAAGGCCATACTTAATTTCCAAGTAAAGAGAATAGCAGTCATTCTCCTGCTTAATGTGATACAACTATCCCATGATAGTTCAATAGACTAATTTATTCTGCACAAGATGCAAAGGCTTTTGGTGGCATTCATTCTTCTTTGATATTTTGTGATGGTAAAAAGATGAGCAATGAGGGGATAAGGAAGAGAAGAAAAATGATATTTGGTTATTATATGCACAAACACATTCATATAAAAATAAAGAAGAAATACTCATAACTAGTATAGTTATTGTTTCTGCAACTTGTCACATGGTTATGGCAGGTATTCCAAACCATTCTATATTCCTTTTGCCCTCAGCAAGCACCTCAGCTGGTCATAGTCCTTTGTCCAGTGATGTGGCTGAAAACTTCATTCCTGAACAGTTGGGCTGTTAGCACGGCTGAACACATATAGAATAAAATGTATACCAAGTGTCATTTGAGGGGAGTACATTGTTTATTGTGAGTAGCAGTCATTATGGCATCTGTCCTGATAATCTGCCTATTTCTTTGCTTTCACATAAATAAGGGCTGAGACCATGTCTATGCTATCATAGGACAAGTTGTGGAAACAGTTGAATTAATCCTGTTTGCTACTGTTAACCTTTTTATATTTCCTCTTATTTTTAAACGGGCTCATTCATGTACATTTCCATAACTTTCATCATATTTATGTTCCATGCCCTAAATTTTCTCGTGGTATTAATGAATAATAGAAAATTAATATATTGGAAAGACCATCCAAACCCTAAATAATTTTTTCAGATAAATTTGCCACTCCCTATAAAGTCCATAAATGGACTCATAGAAGAAGACAAATGAGCAGCAAGAGCCCAGTCTTTCTTACAAAGCCTTTGGCTTGAGAATCCCCATTTGGTCCATGTGGAAATTGCCCTTTGCTAAGCTAATGAAAACCTTCAGCCTAAAGCAGCGGTCATACAGTGCAAAATTTTTAAAATGTACCACAACTTTTACATAGTTATTTGCTTACATTTAAAAAATATACTATTATACTGACATATTATAAATAATAAAACATTCAGTAATTGAAATTAAGAATGAGATAAAGATGAAATAATATTTAAGTATTTAGTGTCTATCATATTATTTTTAACTTATTACTAATTATAATAATATTAATGGTAAATAGTAATGCAAATATTGTCTCAACATTTCCTAATTCAGCAGTTAAGGGTCTGGTTCTACATGCAGTTTATTTAAATCCACTGTTTTAACTAAGGCCATCATTGCTAAAATAGATATTTTACAAAGAAAAGTGGATCTGGATGGGAAACTTGCATCACTGGTTGCATTTTCCAAATCGCAACATTCTATCAAACCCATTTGTAAATTATGTGTTTATATAGAGGAACTCAGAAAACTTTCATTTAAAATAATATTAATCAGTTGTGCTTTTAAAGAAATCTGAATGTGTCATATCTTCAGATACGTAAGGAATAGGTTCACCAATCACTAAAATTATTTGCTTAAAAAATAAACTTTGGAAAATCAGGTTTCCAGTTTTCATTGTGAAAATATTAGTATTTATATGAGGCTGGCGCTTAAATTGTTTTAGGTGAAAAATCATGTAATGATGAAAGCATTTCTAAATTCTATTCTACAAAGTGCTGTCTCTGTAGTATGATGTTTTTTCCAAAAAGCAGTTGCTTACTTGTTTATTATTACACATGCTTTTATCTTATATAGACAGGTAAATTATTTCTTTGTTTTTCAAAAATATTTGTTGGGAGGCTAGTGTACTATTGGCAATGCTTGACAATATAGAAAACTTTATTGAATTTGGAACATTTGCTCTTTGAAAAAGAAGAATGTATAGCCCATTCTTAAGATCAGCAACTCTTAAAATTCTTGTTGAATAACCAAAGAATATTTATCTGAATGGAAGAATTTTCATGATCACTTTTCATTTAATAATAAATTTATTTAAAAAATTGACCACTTTTAAAAGGCCTCTTTCTTTAAAGAAATTACTCATATTAGTGACATTTTGTAGCAGTTTATATATTTTGTTTGAAGTTCTCTATGCAAAAATTTTCCTAGGAATGCTACAATGAATGAATTTTATTAAAGTAATAAATCTGTAACAGATTATGGATTTTTTTTTGTTCACAAAGGCAGCTACTTCAAGTTTTATCATAACTCATTCTTTTCATTAAATAAGTCATTTCTTGATAAAATATTATCTTTCTTTGGAAGCTCACAAAAGGTAGTTCATGTACGTCATAACTGAAAGCAAATACAACAATCTACCATAATGTAAGGCATGTAGAAGCATCTTTACTTTGTTCCAACTGCAGAATAAACTCTAATTCTACATAATTTGTTCTAAGACTTGTTTCTCCTAAACTTCAGCAATGGCCCTTCTATATTTCCCTACAGTACTTACTGACAGAGAATGCATTTCACTTTGTGACCATATCATTTTTCATATATTATTTTAGCCATTTTACCACACCAGGAAGTATGAGAATTTCCCACGTGGTATGTGGCTTTTAGCTTTTGCTTTCAAGAACCCTCAACAAGGCTTTTAGACATTTACCGTTAGCTTCAGTGTCATTTATAAAGTATTGGATTAAGTTTCAAATGTCTCAAAACATTAATGAAAAAATTGAAGAAGTCTCATTTTATGGATGCTTAGCAAGGTAACACAATAACAGTATTTTATAGTTGAGATATTTTTGGCATATTTCCTTTTCAACTTGATTAGTCATTGTGGCTATATTGTGAATAGGGAAGAGTTTGCTTTTTTGTTTGCTTTGTTTTGCTTTTACTAAGAATGGAAATGTTTTCTTTTACTATATATTTTTTGAAAATAACATTATGATGACCAGATAATGTTCATTTATATGGATATAGCATTATTTACTTTGCCATTCTAGTACTGCTGATAAATACCTTCATAAATAAATCTTGGCACACATTTTTTACTGTTTCTAGGTTAAAGGCAAGAATTCTTTAGAGATATGGATAGTATAGACCACATCCTTAAAATGTTATTCCAATTTGTCTTACCAAGTGCTTTATAAAAATACGTATTATTTTAAAAATTCTTTACTAAATTAACATATGAAAATGGTATCTCACTAATCATATTCCCATTCCTTTAGCTATTAGTTGGGGTTGGATTTTCTCCTTCTGCTTTGACTTTGTGATTTTCTTATACTCCTCATTTTTCATGTATTTACATGAATATATAGTGACACTATGAACTTTTTGTCCTATTTGTCACATAAAGGTTGCAGGTTTGCCTTATTATTTTCTGATATTTATTACTGATGGAAGCTTATTTTTATTTTGATGAATTTAAATTTTTCCTTGGATAAGATGAGATAAACCTCAATGACCTTACTTTTAAAATTACTCTTTATAAAAATTTAAAAGTAAAAAAGGAAAGAAATAGAAATAGATGAACCAGAGATAACTGCTAAAGTAATTTAACATATATTCTTGAATTTATATTTACATGATAGTTGTATACATGAAATCATACTGTTTCTATAATTTTGTGTCTTGTTTTATTTCCATAATTTCATAATCATTTCCAGTGTCTTTGAGGACTCTTAGAACATCTTTGTTTCCATCACAAGGAGACAGTATAATTTATAAAGCGAGTCATCTTATGTAGGTTTGAATTTTTTTTTAATCTCTATATGAAAAATATTTTGTATATGTATTTACTGCATATCAGGTTATTTACTAACAATAAATATTCAAAACTGAAATGTTTGTGTCTCAAGATATAGTTAAGAATTTTTAAATGCTTGAATAATGAAGGAGCAGGCTTTTTCCTACTGTTAAAATTTATACTTATAATAAATCATCTTACTTTTAAAAAAATCAATAATATTCATGAATTAAATATTTCTGGGCATAGTTCAGTATTGTTTTTGTTTTGAATAATGTCTTTCAAATAGAACACTCTTTCGTTCCACTTGATTGTGATTCTTGACGAGCAAAACTTTTATTTTCCTCATCCATCTTTATATTCCAACATGTCTGGCACATAAGCAGTAAGCAGGAAAATTTAATTCAATTCAGGTTTAAAACCTGAAGCAAGTAATGTACTTAATACTACAACCTTCTTTCCATCCATGTGTAACTCATATCCAAAGCTTGTCTGAGCAATACTGAAGTTTTAAATAATTGTTGTTCTAAGCATTTTCAAATTATTGCTCAGGATTGCACTGTCTCCAGTTATTCAGAAGAATCCACAGTCTTTCTCAGAATTCTATGTGATTTAAGTTTGTATTATTTCTAGACTCTTGAGCTGTACTATTCAATATAGTAGCCACTAGAAACATGGCTATGAAGTACTTGAAATGTGACTGGACCACATTGAGCTGTGCTGCGTAAGTGTAAAATGCACACCAGTTCATTTCACTTATTTGAAATGTGGCTGTAAGACGATTGAAAATTACATATGTGGGTCTTATTACGTTTCCATTGAACAACACTGCTGCATGAACAGATTGCTCTAATTATCATTTTCTGCTTACTAAAATGTTCATTTTAGTTGTTTGACTATTCAACTTCATCTAAAAGATTAAGTCATGCTTACTAACATAGAATACATGGTTGTGTTATTAACATTTCTTCTCAATTATTCAATTTTTGAATTAAAAAAAAACCAAGTTGGGAACAGACGTGAAAAAGTAATAAGCCAAGGGAATTGTACCTGGACAGCAAATTAATAAATTAAGCCAGACAGCACAACCTGAAGCAATACACTGGAAGTCAGGTTTGGGGCCTTGGTGTCTTAGCAGAAAGTCAAGGCAAAGTCTATCACAAGATACTGGAGGCAGTTGCTGACTCAGGCAGCAGGCACTTATTTCTCAGAACAGCAGTAAACTCCTGATCAACAATTTTCCCTGGAAGTTTCTGACAAATGCAATGCACAGTTGTTTACATTTTTGTGATTTAATGTCTCACTTAAATTATACAGGTGCACATAAATGTGTTCATTTGATCACAGTAATTCTGCTGCCACCAACATTGTTAAGTAACTCAATATGGGAAACAAGTTAGTACTAAATTTATTACTCTACTCCATGGTAATGTACTTGTAGTGATTGGTAGTTACAGTTAATATCACATTTCAGTCTTGGAAGGAGCAACAGTTATACAATGTGTCTGTAAATTGTTCTTTTTTATGTTTTGTTTTATGAACTTTATTCCTTTTTTTCTGTCTACATTTTTATCATTTTTGATACTAAGGGCAATCCTTAATAGCTATATTCAGTAGCTAGTTAGTTTTTCCTTTTTGACAACAGACCATATAGGTCATATAATTTATCTTTTCAAATTGTGGGCAATAATATCCTTTCAAATAGACATCAAATATTCACCGATGAAAAAAGAATTATGAAACTGAAATTTGAAAATTTCTGTGGTAAAAATATATGAAAAAAATTAATGAAGAATCCCACACATCATGCCCGTGCTTATATCTGTATAATAATATAAAAAGAATACTCTTTCCTTACTGTAGGACTGTGGAATAAAAGCTGACAGAAGCAAGAACAGGTGTTTCTATGTTGATTTACAGCTTAGTGTTTCAGTTACTGAAAGATTACATGGAGTTTCAGTCACTGAAGTAATAAAGTGGCATTATATATGTAAATTTTACCTACAGAGACCTAGCACCCCAAGGATCAATGAAACGTAAAATGGCAAGACATACTTTTAAAGCAGAATGAAGGAAGGAAAGAACACTAAAATGCTGTGATCTTCATGTGCATTTATTGGGCTCAGTGCTATCATATTTAATCCTCACAATATCCCAAAGTAAGCCTCACTATTCTCATTTTATAGATAAGAAGAGTAAGACTAACAAAGATGAAGTAGCTGCCTGTGTTAGTCAGGGTTCTCTAGAGAAACAGAACCAGCAAGAGATATCTGTAAATACGAGATTTGCAAGGGTGTCTCATGCAATCATGGTAAAGGAAGAGTCTAAAATCCATAGGGCAGGCTGTGAAGCAGGCCATTCTATTGAAGGGTCTGGATGAACTCCATAAGAAAGGCTCACTGGCTGAAGAAACAGTGAAAGAATCACCTAAAACCTTCAGCTGATTGAATCATATCCATGTGGGGGTTGATCACAGATGTAATCAGCCACAAATGCAATCAACTGACTGATGATTTAATGCACCAGCCTTTTGGTTTATCAACCAGCCATGAAATATCCTTGTAGCAACAGTCAGACCAGTGCTTGCCTGACCAGACAACTGTCCTTCATCACTTGGCTAAGTTGCCGCCAGAACCAACGATCACAGCACCCTATGTTTCCACAGATAGCAGTGTAAACACGTGGCTACCAAGCACACAAGTATACCTCTTCGTGCTCTGTTGCTGAGGTGGCTGTTTGCAAAGTGGTCCTAAAAACAAACAAGTATATGGAAGGCAACTGGTTTGGAGAAGCAAGAAAATCCAAGTCATGAAGTCACATCACTGTAACAGGTTGGAATAATTGCTGAGAAAAACTTGTGAAAAGCTAGAGCATTCAATAATATTAATTACAAACTAGGTGGTCTATGTACTTCTAAACATCATTTATTTAATCCTCACAGAATTCTGAGACATAGATTGTATTATCACCAATTTACTAATGAAAATCATGCTCCTAAAATTTGAAAAGTTTGAGATACACACGAATGGAACATGCAGAGTAAAGAGTGCCTGTCTGACTACAAAATATGTTCTATAAGTCACTACAAATGGTGCTTCCAAATTGCCTGATAGTTATCATGGTGAAGAAAGCAAGAACAATTCCAAAGAATTAAACAGATACAAAGAATTGCCTGAGTGCCTTAGTCTATAAATTCAAAGAAAATACTTTGTGTATGAGAACAGGAACTGTAAAAATTAATGTCTTGTGATATATGTATTCAGACAATGGTATGTTATCCAGCTGTAAAAAGAAGTGAAGTGCTGGTACATGCTACCATAAAGATGAAACTTGAAGACATGATATTGAGTGAAATAAGCCAGACTCAAAAAGATAAATATGGTTTGATTTCTCCTATATGAAATACTTAGTATAAGCAAATTCATAGAGACAGAATGCAGAATAGTGGTAACTAAGGGAGGCAGGAGGAAGAGCAGGAGGTTATTGCTAAATAAGTATGAGTCTTAGTTTAGGAGAGTGAAGATAGCCTGGAAATAGGTAGTGGTGAAAATTGCACGATATTGTCAATATACTTAATGCCAAAAAATTATCCACTTAAGGTGGGTAAAGTGATTTTTATGTTATGCATATTTTACTGCAAATAAAAATAAATAATTTTTTTAAAAAATAAAATCTTACTCCCTGGAAAACAAAGTTCAAGGGAGGGATTAATGGCTGATGGGGTGTTTTTTTGAATGTTCAATACCAGGGCAACAAGAATGAAAGGAAGCCCTAGATGATCTACCTTCATTGCTCCATCTTTCAGTCTCCTTATATTTGTTTTATATAAAATTCAGGGGTTTTAGCTGTCCTTGGGGGGAGGAGGAGGGGAAAATAAGTCTATTCCATTTTTCCTGAAGCACAAGTCAATTTCAGTATTCTCATTTTTAGAATATAGTTAATTCACAATTAAAACATAATTATTAATCAGAATATTTGATTAATCAGAATATTCCATTTACCATACCAGACAACAAATTTATTAAATAATGAAAATATGGCTACAGTAAATCGCAAAGTTATATTGGCTGATATTTAATGTGCTCTCTCTGTGTTATATATTCTGTTAAATGCTTTTATGTGAATTTGCTTTGTTACAGTAGCCTGTGTGGTAGGAAACATTGTGTTTCTCATTTTAAAGAAAAGGGGGTTGAAGTATGTGGGGGTTGAACAAACTTCTTACGGTCTTAGAGCTAGAAAGAGGAAGAAATACCCCAAAACCGACGCAGTCCAACTCCAGAGCTGGTGCTTCAAACTATTATGCATGTGCATACTTGTATTTCCTCTGCTAAGAATACTCTATCCCACTATCTCTTCTTGAAAAGCTCATCCTTTAAGTCCAGCCCAAATGTCATCCCCTTCCATAAAGGTCTATCTGATTCTTTCATTCTTCTTTTCTCCCACAGTATCATTTCCACATCCACATATATCCATTATCTCTTTTGTTTGTTTTTCCAGTTACACTGTGTGCTTCTTTGTGGGAGGCACTATGGCTCATTTAATCTTCACACACTCTTTCCTTACCCAATAATATTATAGTAGACACTCAATGATTATTTGCATAGAATTGAATCAATGAATGAACAAATTGATCAATTCATCAATCAGACTTAGCAAAGCACACAATGGGCTTGTGTTAAAGGAAAGGAAACCATCAATGGTATACCCTGATCTGACAGCAGAATATAATATTTCACACAAATGTGAACAAAAATTATGATTGCATATTGAATGTAGAATTGAGAGAGCAAAGAATACAAATTATATGTTGCTCAAAGAATTTAAGATCTGTATGAGAAGCATTATGCTATGGTGGAAAACAGTTGGCAACTTTGAAGGTAGATTATCTCTGGGTTCATATTCTTACCTTCTTCATATTTTTGCTCTGTGAACTTTGCACAGTCATTTAAATCTAGCATCCTTAGGTTCCTTGTCTGTAAAATGAGAGTAATTTCTACCTTAAGTTAAACATGATTAAACACGTTGATTATACATAAATGCTTAATACAAAGTAACTTCTGTAAAGTTCTCCCATGACTATCATCCAACCATGAATTTTTAGACCAAAGGTCATTTGCTCCAGAGTGGTTTCCTCTAGAAAACTTGTTTCCTCTGGTAACAACAACACTATTTTTCAATAGCAGAAGTACTGCATTTTTCAGTGAGGAGATCTAATGAGACCAACAACTGGTTTCATGATTGACCTTGCAGTAGATTGAGTTATATACCACAGAAAACAAAACAACAACAACAAAAAACATGTGCTTAAGCCATTCCTGTGGTGTGAAGCCATTGGAAATAGGACCTTCTGAAGACATTCTGTTTAGTAAAGTTATGCCCATCTGAATCAGGACAGGTTTTTGTCCTATTACTGTTGGCCTTACAGAGAAGGCCATAGAGAGAAAGTCGGGAATAGCTAGAGGCTAAAAGGAAGTGGAAAACGGAAGAAAAAGGAGAGGATATGGCCATGTGATGGAAAAACCAAGGAATCCCAAGGACAGTCGGCAGCCAGCCCATAACACAACAGTATTTAGGGAGAAAGCACAGCCTTGCTGAGGTCTTAATTCTGGACTTCCAGCCTCAAAACTGTGAGCCAATAAATTTCTGTTATTAATCCAACCTATTGTATGGTATTTGTTTGAGCAACTGGGAAATAAAAGAAGTGTCAAAATGGGTGATAGCCTTCTAGTTTTTACCACTTCGATCAAATCATATGTTTACATTTTCAATACAAAAAAAAAAAATGAAAGTACATGGGAAAGACCAGGAGGCAGAAGAAGAGCAGGTGCAATGAGCTGTTCTCACACTTGTGGTGCCTACTCACAAGTATGATACCCCAATCCCTCTAATACAATTGCCATTTCTGACATAGGCATCTCTCTTGACAGAGAGGACTGATAGAAATGTTATTATGCAATTGAGCTCTTTTGTTCTTGTATTGATTTCAGCAAGGCTATTTTTTCTAGGTATGGATGGGTCTTCCTGAATAGAATTACCACAGGTGATAGGAAAGAAGGGAGGTCAGGCTTGAAGGCACTTTATTATCAATAAACCTCTTCAAAATAAAATAAAACTGGTTAGAGGGGGTAGATAACCTATACTTGTATGCTAGCAGCTGGCAAAAAGGTCAAGAATAAAGAAGCGGTTAACTCTTAAGTAAAGAAATGCATTCCTACAGCAAGTTTCAGGGCTGAAGGACAAAAGGGTTCAACCACTCAAATAGTACTATTATGTTTTAAAGAGTGCATGTCCTGTGGTCTACATTCCTCTCTTGAAAAAGAAGTATGATAATAAAAATAAGGATTTCTACCAGATAACATTTGTGAAACATTTCAAACACAATCTGTAGAAACCCACACCTTTCCACACACCTGTTCCTTCTCAAGAACTCCTTATCGCTCTTAAACACCTTGATACAGGTGGGCCACGATGGCTCAACAGGCAGAATCCTTGCCTGCCATGCCAGAGACCTGAGTTCGATTCCTGATGCCTGCCCATGCAAAAAAAAAAAAAAAAAGCAAAAAAAAAACCCTGATGTAAAGCCAATTCCCAATTCCCAAGCCAAAAATCTAAGAGTAATTGTGACTATTTATAATCCCTTGATTTAATTGTTTACCAAATCTGATTGATTTCCCTTTTAAACCTTTCTGAGATCTGCTGCCATATGCTCTCTGCAGTCTCCAAGCTAAGACCAGACATTCAGCACCTCTCACCTGATTATTGCAGTAATCTTTGTTGTAAAGTCAGACATTTGTCCCAATATAGTTTTTTCTTTCTCCCTCAGCAACAGAAACTCTTAATTTTAGCTGTGTTTATGACTTCCAAGTATAAAAATCACATTTCCTAGTTTCTCTTGCAGCTAGGTGAGGCTACCTTGGGGCTAAATTATGACCAATAGGACATAAGTGCAAATGGTATAAGCAAGTTTTGATGTGTCTTTACAGGTTGGGGACATGCTCTTCTCATTTTTAATCTTTTTCCTACTGGCTGAAATCCACCTGTGATAGATGGAGCTGGAACAACCATCTTGAATCATAACATGAATATCAGGTTTGAGGACAGTAAAATATCAATATAGAATAAGTTATTGTTGGTTGAGGAACCATTTTGAGAACTTAGGATCGACTCCTATAAAGTTCTGTTTGTTTAGGTTACTATTAATTTGGGCCCTGTTTAACTGCAAATGAACCAAATCCTAATAAACAGTGCCCCCTGTTTTTCTTGCTTCATAATTATTTCTTTCTGAGAAGTTCTTCATCCTGCCATAAGACTGTACTTCTGAAATAAAAATGTTATGCTACTACTGTGTTTAAAATCTGTCATTCATAGAAAAGTCCAGAGTTCTTAGCAAACACATTAAGCTCCATCATAGTTCCTGTCTCCCACTACAGCACACACATATCCCACCCTTCAGTCACTCTGAACTACTTGCTTCCTAAATATATCATATTTTTTCTCTTTTTCTATGCTTAACATAGTAGCCAGATGATCCTATTGAAATCTAATTTAGGTATTGTCGCTCTTTAGCTCAACACCTCCAATAAGTTTTCATCTATCACAGAGGAAAAGTCAAAGAGCTTACAAAAGCCTTTGGAGCTTTACTTGATTTAGGATTCTATTATATCTTCTTCAGCTCTTTTGTTCATTCTGCCTCAAATGCTCTTTGCAGTTTTCCTGTACTTTGAGCATGCAAGACATCTTTCAACCCCAGGGCTTTTTCACCGCCTAGAATGCTCTGTCTTATATATCTTTCCTCTCATCACCTTCTCAGTGATATTTCCCTTGAAAATCCTATTTAAAAGTACTATCTCCTTTCTTTACATGAACTCTAGTCTACTTATATTACTTTCTTACTTTATTTTTCTCAATATTACTTAACAGTCATCATGCCATATCATTTATTAAATTTATTATATGACTTTTCCTATCTGTGTGAGTTAGGGTTCTCTAGAGAAATGATAGAATATCACATTCTACACTCAATATCATGAGATTTATTATAGGAATTGGCTCATGTGACCATGGGGATTGGCAATTTTGAATTCTGTGGGGCAGGCCTCAAGTTGGTTACTCCAATGAGAGTTTCAATCAATTCCCCAAAAGAAGCTGGTTGGCTGAAAGTGCAAAAGAAATTCTTCTTTCTGACTGCTGAAGTCATCAATTCTCCCTTTATGGCCTTCAAATGATTAGATAAGACATCTCTCATTGCTCAAGACTTTCTCCTTTGATTGTAGATGTAATCAGCCATAGATGCAATTAATTGATTTATTACTTAAATCCATGAAATACCCTCACAGTCACAATCAGGGCAGTGCTTGTTTGACCAAACAAGTGGACACCATAGTCTAGCCAAGTTGATGCCATCACACAATCCTACTAAATCTAAGCCCTGTGAAAAATTGAATTTTGTCTCTTTTGTCCAGTGATGCCTCTCCAGAGCTTAAAACAGGGCCTGGCATAGTGTATGTGCTCAAGAAATATTTATTAATACTGTCTTTATCTTTGCCCAAATTTATGATGGATTCTTGAATAGCATGAGACAACTTTGAAGAATTCCCCAATATAGATTTTCCATAAACTGAGTGTTCCCGTAATACTTGGTACATACATTCTTTGGAACGATAAGGTTATTTTTAGATTATAAATAAAATTTAAAATCAAATATCATTTCTACAGATGTATTTATTATATTGCACAATATAGCTTTATGAGTAATAATATATCTTTTGTGTAATGATCTCATATTCAGACTGTGAATGTGCTGGAGGTCACATCTATGGGGATCATGTTTCAGTGTCCATTTCTGCTATTGCTTCTAGATGCGACTGAACGTTCCTTTCATGCTTAGAATTGAGCACATTGAGGTCTGAATTCATTTTGTCTGGTGGTTTCCACTGTACACTGCCTGCGTGCTGTGGGCGGGAGTAAGGTGATCAGAGAGTATTGGCTGTCTGAGGTTGTAAACGTCTTCACTAACATTTATCTCATTGTTTAGTCATTACATATGTTTTTATATGTTTACTTGACTATACATATATGATATACATCTTTATATAATGATGTATATATGTGTTTATTGCCTTATAAACTTTTTGAAACTGAAGGCTCTATACATTTTTTCTCTCTGTGGCACATAGTCCTGCATGTGTACCAGTCAATATTGAAAACCTAAATGCACACTGGCTCAACTTAAAGAAATAAATAGGTGGACTATAGATGTTTAATGATCTGCAGCTAAAGTCTATCATCGTAGACCCAGGTCCTTTCTATCCATACACTTCGCTCACATTAGAAACAACTTTATACTAAAGCTATTTGCTGATTCCTCTGGAACTGGCAATATGGCTACTAGTAACACTCAGTTTAATGTGATTCCTTGTTCCTGTGGTGTAGTAAAGAGAGAAAGATACATGTAAGGAAGGAGAAAAGAATGTTCAAAGAGGAAAAAAAAACGCTCCTACCCCCCTTACGAAGTAAATCCATCCCTTCAGTGTAATTGGCCAACTTCTATCACAAGCCTATCCCTGGACCAAGGGGAATGCTGTGACATGTTGACCACTATATTTCCCAGAGATAGAGATGGGATTAAAACAACTGAAAAAAAAGTGTGTTCTTGAAAGAACAGAACAATAACTGTTGAAATAATCGATGCCAATTAAGATATCAACAATGCTCACCAAACATTTGGGGGTATTCAGTTCTATTGGTGGGATGGATGCTCATTGATTACTGCTTCCTCTCGAGGACTATACATATTAAATATAAGGGAGTTGCAGAAATGAATCAAACAAAGTAATATTAAATAATATCAAAATTATCAGCAATTCCCCTATAAATGATATTTCCATTTATGATAATATCCTTCTGAATTTCACAGGGGTTATTTTTAATATTGCATTATCTATTTCTGATCATTTTTACTTATAGCTTGCATTTCCAAATTAATGTTTAACCTATGAAATTTGGATCACAGTCAAGTCAAGACACTTAGGGAATCTATCTTGTACTTGCATCTTAAAAGTGAACCATGAAATGGTCAATGCATTCTTTTCAGTAATAATTTAACATAAATGCTACAATCAAGTAAAATGATTCTGCAAAGATCCATATTGCCTATAAAGAATATTAAATTAAAAGGACTTTTCTCTGTGCATGTAGAAGTAATCTCTGAATTACCTACCAAAAAAGTATCACACTTCTTCCAAACTTGAGAAAATTTTACACCCAAACAAATGATATCACCCACAAAGCAGCCCCACGATTCAGTGTTAAGACATAGACAGGTACAACATAAAGGACATAGTTGTCTTAGATGGAAAGTCTGAGGTTTGGATCCTGGTGATGACTCCTATAGATGTATCTATGTGACCCAGTGAGTCAACCTTTAGGAGTTTACATTTGCTTATATTAAGATGGGAATATACTTTTACTGAATGTCTTTAGTAAAGATTGGAAGTATATTGGAGAACATAGAGCAGTAGCTAGCACAAAGTGAGAGGATCAAGAAATGACTGCTGCTACAATCCTTTCAGAATTTATTAAAGATGGGGTTATTATTGAATATCACAGAGGATATTTTTTTAGCATAATGCTTTAAATCTCTATGATGGACATCTTTTCAGAAAACCATACAATTTGGACTCTAGTGATAAAAATATGACACAAATTATTCTATTTTGAATGAAAGCATCATTGTTTTCACACTGGGAAATATTTCTATGGTATTTTGGAACATTTAGAAAATAAAGTTTGCAAGAAATGCATTGATTTTTCTGAAGGGTCCAGAGCATGGGTCAGTGAGAGAACAGAACATACTAAATGTATTATATATGGGAAAATTTTAGACTAAGAATATAGCAGAAGCAAGCCATAAATTTCATTAAGACAGTAATCAATCATCAATATGAAGCTCAGCAATTCAATACAAAGCTGTAATTGATATATCAAACCCTCAAAGATTAAGACTCAGGAACCTCTACCCATTTAGAAATAGTGATGCTGATATCCATTTGTTGAGCTCTCTCTACTACCAGAGGCTGTACTGAATCTTTTATGTCTATGACCTTCACAATGAATTTATGAGGTAGGTACTACTATCACTATTTTACAGAAGAAACTGACACTCAGGAAGGTTAAGTGATTTGTAGAGGTCAACAAGTGGCTGATGATTGGCCAGAAATTGGGGATATGTGATTCCTCTAAGGTACTGCATTCTACAGTCTCAAGCCTGAAAACTAAGCCAGTCCAAACTCCTGGGCAATAAAGGAGTGGGTTAAGATGTTTGGACCAATGTCTTACCATGCCAGGCCAAATTTCTCGTATTCTTTGTATCTTACATAAATTTCTCACATATACAATTTATCTCAAGTAATCTGTGCTTACTCTCTTTTTCTTTGAAATACCTATATCATCTTCAAACATAAGATTTATAATTGAAGATAGGCTGTTTTACCTTAGGCCAAGTGTAAATCAAAAACAAAACTAATTTGCCCATCAGACCAAATTTTCTAGACAAAACTTCTTTATATTCAGTTTGCCCTTGACTTGTATGTACGTATGTGTTTTGGTTTCACACAAAAGTACATAAGCTGTGGAGTGGTAGGATGACAGTCAGGAGTCATTAATAAAGCAAGGAAGTTTTATTTCCAGAGGAACTGAATTTATTCAAAGAAAGTTATGAACAATTAAGGACAAAAGGAAACTAGATGAATATATATATATATATATATATACACCATAGACTGTACAAAGGAATAGAGCCAAACAAACATAAGGCAAAACAAATACCACAGAAACACAGTTAGAAAAGATTAGAGATTCATTTTTGTCTTCTCCCTACCCCCATTTACTGTGTTTCTGATCAAATTCACTATTCTTTAATAAGAATAGTGGTGTTTTTCATGTTTCCTCTCCATTGTTCTTGTTGCATTAAAATAGCACACATTCATAAATGTCTGTCTTTTTTTCTTTTTAACTTCCTGGAATCAAGACCAAGGGTTGACATTTACAGTTATAAGTCATCCAAGTGCTACATTAGCATCTATTTATTAAAGATGATCTTTCATGTACAGAGCAACTAGGAAATTTGGCCTAATTTACTATACTAACATTTCCAGTTTGGCCCTGAGTAGGGAGTTGTGCCAACAGTGCTGTGTCCTAAGGTGAAATAGTGCCTAATCAGTATTTATGAATAGGGTTTTAGAAGTCACTAAAGAGCACAGAAAGAGATTTTACCTTCTTAAAGCACAAATATTGCTGAGCTCTGGGAATCTGTACAACACATTAGGATGGAATAGCTTTCCTTTTTTATTTTTAAATTGCAGTTAAAAATGTGTAATGTAATACTGTCAGTAATTTAAATGGAGTGTACCTCTTTCTTTCAGACATTAATGCTATTTGTTAAACTTTGTAATTACTATGCAAATGAAGTGCTGTACTTAAAAAATGGCAGTGCCCACAGTACAACAGAGAAAACAGTTTGAAATCCAAACTAATGCAAAATAACCTTCAAGTCTGGTGGAAACTCAAATATTGCATTTTTTCTTCTTTTAAATAGAGCATTTGGGTGAAAGCAAGGAAGATTTCTCTTTGTTCTTAATATGTAGATAGCAAAAGGCTTAGAGCTGGAGATTTGAAAGCTTCTGAGACATTAGCTCCCTGATCTTCATAACAGGTGGCTGGTATTTTTATCCCTCTTTTAGAGATGAAGAGACCGAGTCCCATAGATGCTTAACTCATTTGCTCAGGGTCGCTTTAACAAGCTAGTGACAGTCAGGAAAGGATCTGACTACTCCCAAACTCAAGGCTGCTATGAGACTCCCCAGACAGCAATCACTTGAAAGGAAGAGAATTTATGGCTTTTTAAATTATAATTTCAGAATATTAAACACAGACTGAACCAGTGCAGTCTAGTTTCATTTCATGCTAGGTAGATGTTTAAGAAGAAAATGAGCCAGTTCGGTTTTCTGAGAATTAGCCACTGGCAGGGAAATGTCTGAGCTACTGAGCATCCTGTGCATGAAGAACGCAAACACTGTGAAGAAAATGAGCAGGTTTAACACAGTTGTTTTAATCCCTGATAGTGGGGTTGTGCCTGACAGTAGAGGGGCAAAAAAAATTGTTGAATAAAAGAATGAATGGATGTATGGCCAATTGGCATTTAAATACTTTTGTACTTACACCATCTCTTTGTCTTTTTGAGCCACTTTTCCCAAGCTTATTTTCCAGGTCTGCAAAACAAACAAACAATTTAACAAAAACAATTTTACCTTCCTCTATCAATTTTTCTTTTCCAGGTTCTTTTCTTAGAGTTGAACCCGAATCAGTGTGATTTGTTTTTAATCCCCTCTCTTTAGCACTTTCATTTTTGCTTGAAAGAATCTTATAACTAGAGCATCTTAGACCTGGCCTGTTGATAGCAACGGGTTATCCTCTTCGAATGCTCTTTTTTACATTTTATGAAAGGATCTTTTGAATTATTTGAATTCTTAAGTCAAAAGAATGAGAAGCTGAAACCCAGATATATGTCTGGCATTTGTCAGAGGTAGGGGGAGAGTTGGCATTTTTTGAGTGTTGGTAAAAGGCTATGTCAACCAATCTATAATAATAGAAGTTAAGAAAATCAGATACGCAAAGTCCTAGTATCCCTTATGGCTAGAGTGTGAGCCTGAGACATAGACTCAATTAACTGGATACTCCCCATTCCAGTTTGACCTTGGATTAGGAGCTGTTAAGCAAAGACAAAGAGTCATTGTTGAACCCAAGCTGGTAGAAGACTAGTGGCAGAGGCAGCTACTCAATTTCCAGGGCAGCAATGGCCATGGTCAAGGCCAATGCCCAGTACTTATTGTCCAGTGTCAGCAGTGATGGTAGGGGTACAAGCTTTGGCATCCAATGGTTGACAGTGGCAGCAACAATATCTTTACAGGACTATTACTGTGGCATAATCATGGTTGTGGTCTTGTCGGCTGATTTTTTTCCTATTGTTTTCTGAGTCTCAATCTGTAGCTTTGCTAGTAAGTCTTTGAATTTTCTAATATTTTTTCAAAGAAATTTAATTGGTTAGAGCCAGTTTCTTTTGCTTATAACTCAGAACCCATGTGCAATGTCAAGGCCTACAGGGGAAAATAAGGTATGTTGGTGCATTTGAAGAAGACATAGATCTCTGTTTTGAAACCTTTGCTCCACTAATTTACCAGTAGTGTGATCTTGTTAGGAAAATTACTAAATCTTAGACTTTTTAAAAGCAAACATGGGGAATAGAACTATCTATTTTGAAGGTCATTCAAAAAGATTGTGTGAGAATGTGCATTGTGGTGCAGAACCATGCCTGGCATAAGGTAATCACTAAAAAATTCAGTTTACCCCTAACCATTTCATTATCCATATATTCTACCTATATTCTTCCCACTTCATCAGAACAGTCTAGCCTAGACCTTAAGAGAAGTTAAGACAAAATGAATATTCTGAAATTGAAATATAAACCAACCGTATTGTTCTTGAAATGAACAACTTCAAAAGTATAACACTTCTACAAAGAATTGTCTAAAATTGAGAGTGATGATGATTATACAATTAGGTGAGGATACTGTGAGACATCAATTGTTCATTTGGGATAAAACATATGCGATATGAATAAATGTCAACAAAATCTGCAGATTTAAAATAAATAAGTAAACAGAAAAACTCAAGTGCTAGAGAAAATCTGGAGAGAGAGGTGTACCTATTTAGTGTTGGTAGGGTAGCAGAATGGTGTAGCCCCTCTGGAGGGTAATGTTATGGATCCATAGGAGGTAAATACAGGGTTACCATAAGATTAGGTAATCCTGTTACTAGGAATATGCTTGGGAGAACTGAAAGCAGGGACTTGAATAGGCATTTGTGCATTGATGTTTATGGCAGCATTATTCACAACAGCCAATGGATGGAGGTGGTGGGTGGGTACTTCAGCTAAGAGCAGAAGGGTAACTATAGTGTATACAGATGAAGGAATATTGTGTGGTTACAGAAAGGAAGGAAGTTGTGAGATACGCAACAAGGTGAATGAATCCTGAGGACACTATGTTGAGCAAAATAAGGCAGAAAAAGGACAAATGTATGGTCTCATTTAGAAAATCCTTAAAGAAAATTAGGCCCTGAATTGTAAGCTCTTAGCAGCCATATTTATATTTCAAAGAGCTTTGGAGAACGCTTTATTAAGATGCTGTTTTTCCTGCTAATAACAGTTCAACTAATGGTGGGTGTTTTTGCACTTAGTTTCCAAAACTGAATTACAGAATACTTTCAAAAACTATTAGGTCATTTCTTGAGTAAGATGGTGTTTTTCACTCAACTAACAAAACTGCAGTTAATGGTGGCTGTTTTTCACTTAAGTTTCAAATCTGATTTGTAGATTTGTTTCAAAGAGCATCCTGAAGAGCAAGTTATGAGATCCTGTGCTCAATGTGTATAACCTTGTATTTCCATGGAACTTTGGGTACCTGTGTAACAACTAATACTTAGAGTTTGCAGCTCAGAAAGGCAGGTTTACTCCATAGAGCAACTGTTAAAGAAGCTGAAAAAGGGATCAGATTATAATTAGGGCTATGAATGAAGCTATTTTAGTTAGGGTTCTCTAGAGAAACAGAATCAGCAGGAAATATCTATAGATATAAATAATAATAAAAGTGTCTCATGTAACCATGAGAACATAAAGTCCAAACTCCGTATGGCAGGCTGTGAATCTGACAACTCCAATAAAGCATCAGGATGAACACCACAGGAGAGGTTCACTGGCCAAATCAGGAAGAGAGAGACTATCTCTTCTGAAACCTCCTTAAAAGTCTTCCAGTGATGGGATTAAGTGTCACTCATTGCAGAAGACACTCCTTGGCTAGTTAAAAATGCAATCAGCTGTGGGTGCAGCCAATGTGATCATGATTTAACTCTATGAAGCGTCCTCATAGCCACAGATAGACCAGCACTTTCCCAACCAGACAAATGGGCACCACCACCGGCCAAGTTGACGCATGAACCTGACCATGACAGCGGCTAATCTGGTTGGGACTAAGGTAAATTAGAATGCAGGATAAAAGATGATATTGTCTGTATTCTAAAAATTTGTCTTCTATGTGAGACCAAAGGAAGAAATATTTATTTTGACCAAAATTTAAATTTTCTGTAGCACACAATCTAACTTAACCTGTCTGGCCAGTTTATTTAAGCAACCCAGACACACAGAGCCTAGAATAAGGAATGAGCTCTTGTAATTCTGCATAGCTTGATGTAATGTCCTGCTGAATTCCAGAGTATGTTGGGCAGATAATGAAAATATTTGGAAATCCCCTTGAGGAATGGAGAAAAAATATAGATCTATTAAACTCCCCCACCTGGGAAATTCCTGATATTCTCTCAAGCACTGGGGACTCACAAGTTAATAGGTAAATCCCTTGATTTTGAGGCTTGCTTTTATAAAACTTATTTCTGTAATGGGGAAACTAACCTACCAATAATTATGCCCGAGAGTCACTACCAGAGAACCTCTTTTGTTGCTCAGATGTGCTCTCTCTCTCTCTCTCTCTCTCTCTCTCTCTCAGCCCAATTATGCAAATACACTTATTATCCTTCCCTTAGATGGAGCATGACTTCCAGGGGTGTAAGTTTCTCTGACAATGTGGGACGTGACCCCCAGGGATGAGCCTGACCTGGGCATAATAGGATTTACAATGCCTTCTTGACCAAAAGGGGGAAAATAAATATAATAAAATTAGGCTTCAGTGACTAAGAGATTTAACTAGAGTTAGATGGCTGTTCTGGAGGCTACTTCTATGCAAAGTTCAGCTAGATATTGCTAATTGCCACTGTATGGCATTCCCCAACCAAAAGTATTCCTTAAGAATACCCAGGGCTCTATATGAGACTTTAGAAAAGTTTCACTCACTAAGTTTATTTTTCAGAAACCTAAAGCCTTCAGATTATTCCTATGTCAGCTAGGTCCTGAAACCCAGAGGTACCAGTCTCTCTGTCGAAAAACATCAACGATTTTCATCCTCCTACCCAGTAATGTCCATACCCCTTTTCAGAATGAAGGAGTCAGAATGGTCATTGTCCAAATACCCCTAAAGGATATGAAAAGGATCAAATGAGAAAGAGTTGTAATAGATAAAATAGGATTTAGCAAATGAATACGATTACTGAATCATTATATTGATATTTCTAGAGCAGCTGGAAGGAAATACCTGAAACTGTGGAACTGCAACCCATACCATACTTTGAAATTTGTGTATATAATTACTTGTTAAAATGTACTTGAAACTTATTGCTTTTTTGCATATATATTTTGCAATAAAAAATGTTAAAAAAAAACTGCATGTGATTTTAAAACTGCAAGTGGAAACCTACTATACATATGGGACTTCGGGTTATAGACAAAACTTATCATTATGAAAATTTACTGCTTACACATGTTCAAAGATGTGGTAATTGTACAGTAAAATATCCAGAGGCAAGGTCTTATACAAGGCATGCTTTTCTTCATTTCAGAAGTTTCATTTCAGGTATTTACAGAAGCAAAATGGGAGGCCAACACTTGCTATTTTGATTAGGAAAGTATGTAAGCTTAAAAGGTATCTAATTGGCAAACAGCAGCAACTAGACAAAGGGCTTGGATGACTGATTCATTTCTATTATTGCCCCAGTGACATGATTGTGTCTTTCCTGATATGGAGGAGAAAGATGTTTTCTTGTTCGTTTGTTTTGTTTTCTTCATAACCCTGGTTACTCTGTCTTCTAAGGATACAGGAATTGTGGAGGGCTCAAAAACTCCGTAGTAAGACTGTGTGCTGTAGGAGAAGGCGCAAATTCCTTCAAGACTTCCACCATCAGTGGCAAAATGCAAATTAAGTTTCTTTCTCATGGTTTGTTGTGAGAGTTAAATGAGCATGCAAAGTTTTCAACCCAATGCCTGGTTCTATCCTTTTTAAAATAGCTGCACTCACAGAGTAAGAGGCTCCTTCCACTTTTAGCCCAATAAAATGCATATTCATAGAAAATCAAATGACATGATTTCCACAGGGCAAATTTCTGCAGGGATGTGGGTTGGCAAAATCCACCAGCTGTCTTCCCATCTCCTGTTTCCATGAGATTTCTGCACATTTCACCTGCCCTTGAGTAGTTTCCCAGAGGCAGGCACCATTAGGAAGGATCAGGGTGTAAGAAGATGCTCCATTAATTTTATCATTGGCATTTTATAGCTAGTGGCATGGAGGACCCAAGGGCAGCCTGAAAAAGAGCCAGCATGACAGAGCCTGCAGGACCCTATAGAGTTCTTTCATCATTAGAACACTGTGAATGATAAACTTTTACACAGTCCCAGTGAGTTACAGAGAAAATTTCCACTGATGGTAGTGAATGGAATCTAGGAAATGGAAGAGAAAATAAACTGGAAAGCAAGGGCAAAAAATAATGTGATGTCCTACCATGTTCCCATGTGGGTCTTTGATTCTTTCCTTGCTAAAATCCTCATTGAAATATTTTACATTGTAAGGACTATATAACATTATGGAAAGTTTAAGAAATGTAATAAATAACAAATAATCACATCCAGATCTCAAACATATCATTCATTTTTAATTTTATATATTCTTTTGGAAAAAATTAGTTTGGGGAAATTGGTAAATAGTGTTCATTTTCACTTCATATAATACTATGTACTTTTTTTCAACAGTGCTTCATAGATTTCATTATCATTATTTTTAGTGACTTAAAAGTATTCATTAGGGTGGTGGGATGGTGGGTCAGTGGCAGAATTCTCACTTGCCATTCTAGAGACCCAGCTTTAATTCCCGGTGCCCTAAAAACAAAAAGCAAAAAGCAAAAAACCTCTATAAAAGTATTCATTAATTAAATAGATTGCTATTATTTATATAGTCAAATATCAGTAATCTCAATAGTTGGACAATTTTATTGCTTTTATATATTTTTTTACTGCAAATCGTCCTTACATGAACATCTTTCGATACTGAATATAGAATGTTCTGTCTTTTGGATAATTTCTTTAAAATAAATTCTTCAGAATGGGATTAATTAACCTTAGGGTGGAATATGTTTAATTTATTTTGATTATGACATGAAAAGATTATACTAATTTCCTACATGCTCAATTTTCTTTTGAGATACTTTTTTTTTTTTAAAGAAATCTTACAAGTCTCTAAAATATTTCTGGAAGGTAGAGACATAACAGGTATATATCTGTCTTGAACAAATGAAGAGATTAAAGTGTTGGATATTTAAGTGATTTGCTTGAAGTGACACCTCTAAGCCATTCTGGGCTAATGTTCCAGTGCCTAAACCAAGATTCCATTAGTTTCAAATCACTTCTTTTGCATTGGACCAAAAACAGCCTTGCAAATAGTTTAATTTCACTACTCATAAGTCACCCACAGGATGCTCAATGCTGTCCCAGCATGCACTGCAAAATCCCAAACCTAAAGTAGTGTTTACTCTGGAAATATTCTTAATGTATCTTTGTGATAAGAAAACTCAATATTTTCTTCTTGGCTTCATAAAATATGAACTAATAAACAAACATAAAGCCTAGAAATATTTGTTCAAGATGACTGCTATTTATAAGCCCACATCTCATTAGCCAATTCATATTTGTTTCAAATTCAAAGTAACCTTTCCCTTTGTTGTAAATGCATTTACTTTAATTTGGAAGATGAGAAAAACAATTAAAGAATTAATAAAAAAAGCATATTTTTATTTGTCATTTTCCCAATTTGGTCACTATCACTGAGATCATTTGAAATGAAACCGTTTTAGTCAATAACTTCTTTCTTATTATCTGATAGGGGAATGCAAATTATTATAGGTTTAAGCCCTGTGTGACCTTCACCAATTCTCCATGCTGGCTATGATTCAGTTTCTTCCTAAAAGTTGTGGCTGTAGATATTTTCAGCAGAAGAGAAGGTTGCATCATTAAAGTAAAGGGCAGCCCTTCACGGGACCTTCTCAGAGTTATACAAACACACTTCTGTCTAAGGAAGATAGATTCATTCAGCTGAGGTGGCTATAAAACTTTGCTAAGTAATTTATTTGACTTACAACTTTTGGTGATTTGTTGTTAGTTTGCAAATAAAGTCTAAGTGACCTTTCAGAGATATGAAAATTCGTTTGATTCAGACTTTGGGGATAGGATTGATTACCCAGTTCCTGGAGAGTATTTATCTTGTGATAACATGAGAGCTGCCATGAAAAGAGGAAAAACCATTGATAACTGATTAGATGGATGTAATTCATGTCTTGGGTTTTTAAGGGTTGAACCAGAACCTGAACTTTTGTTCACTTAAGTATTCTACTTAAGAGATTTAAATATGCTTTGCCCAATCTTCAGCCTTTGGCTATCATATGCAATGAAGCAAGATGCTCAGTGACATCTGGGTCAAAAGATTGTTCTTTGTGGCAGCCCTTTGTGATGCCTCTCGGGTGGTTAGGCTGAAAAATGGTACCCTAAATATATCCACATCCTAATTTCTAGAACCTGTGAATATGTTACCTTAACATGATGAAAAGTACTTTGCAGGTGTGATTAAGTTAGGATCTTGAAATGAGGAGACTATCCTGAATTATGTGGTAGGCCAATGTAATTGCAAGAGTGTATACAAAGGAGACAGGAATCGCAAAGAAGTAGAATAGGATGTGATGACAGAAGTAGAGATTAGTGTGATGTAACCACAATCCAAGGAGTATCGGCAGTCTCAAGAGGATTGAGGCAAGAGACAGATTCTCTCCTGAAGCCTCCAGAAAGAACTCGCCTGGCCAGCATCTCAACTGGAGTCCTATACGATTTGTTTAAGATTTCTGACCTCTGAAACTGTAAGAGAATAAATTCATTCTGTTTATAGCCACTCAGGTTATGTAGGTTGTTACAGCAACAACAGGAAACTAATATAGTGTCTCAGAGAAGATGCTGATCACTAACCATAGTCTCACTGCTCAGCTTTTTGAAGCATGATCTATATTCCACAATAGTAAAATAGCATGTTTAAAATTGTGTAACACCATACAAGTACACATTTTTTATTGTTAGGGAGACAGTAATTAGTTAAGAATCAAGATGAGTTAAGAGTTAAGAGGTCAGATAGCCAGATTTCAAATCCCGACTACTCCACTTATGGCTCTCAGTTACTCCTCTTTTGCTCATCTGTAAACTGGAGATAATAATAGTAATTTCCTGTTAGGGTTGTTTCGGAGATTAAGTGAGCTAGTATCTGTAAATTAATGAAGTAAATTAGTTTAGTAAATGCAATTTAACATAAAAAGTGCAATATAAGTTTTGCTATAATTATTATCACTAGTATGTCTTCAGGAGCAATGTTTACCAAATATCTTACTGGTATATGTTACCTTGGAATGTGTGGTGAAAATGCAAATTTTGCAATGATATTCCAGGCTCAAAATTAGAATCTCAAGGACAGAGGTCTGGGAAGCTATATGTTTAATAAGCACCAACTAATTCTTATTATTGAGGAAATTTGGGAAAACTGCCCTAAAATCTTAGTTTTTGGGCGGGCCACGGTGGCTCAGCAGGCAAGAATGATTGCCTGACATGCCCGAGGACCCGGGTTCGGTTCCTGGTGCTTGCCCATGTAAAAAAAAAGAAATATTAGTTTTCATCCTTTTCTGCATGCCAGTTACTTCTTCAGCTTCCAAAAAGCCTCATAGATGAAAAGGGCCAGTGGCCCTCTTATTTGAATGATTCAACAGAGTGCTCTGTTGACAATAAAATTAATAAATTCTACACCTGATTACATTCATTCATTCACTCATCTATAAGTATATTTGTTCTTTTATTTTTTAAACACCTACTGATAATATGCAATAGATCAAGCCCTGTATTAAATACGTGGGATGTAAAGATGAATGAATAATATAGTCCTGTCCTCAAAAAAAAACTTGTGAAGGGAAGTAGCTGGACTAGTAAAAAAAGGATTATAATTCACTGTAGGATATGAAATGCCAGAGGATCCTAAAAGGTCATGGACAAGACATGAAGAAGTAAGAGGAGGACAATAAAATATATTGCTGGATGTAAATGTAAGCAATGCTAAGTTATTTTCCAAGAATTGCATATTCCCATGCTCACAACATGCCTATAATGTGTATATTTTAGCTCTAATTTTGTAGACTGGGAAACCAAGATTGGGATTGATAGAGACATGCAAAAAATTCACATAGAGAAACAAATGAGAGACCAAGAGTTGGAAACACATCATAAATTCAAAACTCTTTCCATGATATCATGTTGCTTGTCATAGAACTATTACTTAAAGCAATTTTCTTCGCCTCCTAGGTTTATAAGAAGGCACAGCGATGTTATACTTTCCAGAAACCAAGTGGTTTTTCCCCTGATTCACAATTTACTCCATTTATAAAGATGCCTCATAGAAAAATGAACTACCATTCATTTTTCAGTCTTTAACTCCAGCACAGGTTTGCAATTTATATGAATTTAATACATGCCAGAGGAATGGAATGAATGGGGTTGATGTTCATTCATTCATTCAAAATCTTAATCTTACATCTATACTGTCCTAAGTGCTGGGAAGAAAGAATGCTGTGTCTTTATAGATTTATAAAGGAGGAAACTTGAGAAACAGCCAAATATTTGCTATTCTCTTCTAGACAACAGTTTGTCTCAGAAATTCTGAAATCAAGGAGAAACTATCAACCCCTCTGCGGGGTACTCTTGCTGTCATACCCAGGAAAGAAGTGAATCAGAGGAGTTTAAACACAATAGAAACATTGAGTGAGTTTGTATACTCCTTTATTATTGATCTATTTTTCTTCACAATGTATTATAAGATTTATTATGCTTGCCTTCCTTTTTATATTTCGTTCATTTATTTAACAAGCATTTATGACACAGTTATCTTATGCCAAGGCTTGAGACTTGTTTAACTCTGTATATAGTGAGAGTCATTAGATCATTCAGCGTATTTGGTTTACTGTCTTTTTCCAGGCTTGTTTCAAATGCTTGCTCCTCAAAAAGTCCAATGCAAAAAGTGAGTGATCGAGCAAAGGTAAATTTCTTTGGCAAGCTGTAATAAAGGAGAACACCATTCTGATATTGTCTCCACGGTATCTCAAAAGGAAAAGCTAGTGAAGAATATTTATAGGATTTTAGGGTCTGAGCTAAGAGATTTTAAGGTGGGTCTTAAAAAGGGTGCTGGTTGAGACCAGGTATTGTTTAAGGCATAATAGTTTTGGATTGATGAATATGGCAAGATGAAAATCTTGAGGTCAGTTTTGACAATGAACTGTTAGCTTTTACAAGTTCTTTTATTTAACTAGCAATCATATAGCTCAACGACAAGTATTTTCTAGGACAAGTAGCAAAATAATTGTGCTTGTTTTCCGTACTGTTCAACCTGGGGACTGAATAGTATGTCTAAACATAGGGATAGGAAATTAAGTTTGTTTCATTTCTCAGACTGCCTTTTAAACTCATTTTGTGTAACTCACACTCTTGAATTGGTCAACGAAATGTGAGCCAAAGTGATGTGTCATTTCTATGTAAGAGCTAGTGCATGCCTCACTATATTCTTTTCCTAGTGTCCAGCATATTCTATGTAGTAATTGCTTCATCAACCTGGGTCCCAGAAAGAGGACAACACTGTCACTAAGCAGTGACCTTAGTCATCCTGTAACCAACACATAACTCGTATAGGAAAGAAACCAGTTTTTAAGCCAATAAGATACAGGGCTGTTTTTTCCTGTGGCAAGATCTAGCCTATTCTGACCAAAACTCTATGTTTGGTAAATATATAATGAACTATTAGCTTACAAAATTAATGAATGAATATTAAATAATGCCTTAAACAAGGACTCCTGTTATTTGTTCCATTTAAATCTCAAACATGTGTGTACTCTTTTGATAAAACCTGACAGGTGGAAATATGAAGTTAAAAATAAATGTGTCAAAAAAATAAAAAATAGAAGAGTGGGCCATGGTGGCTCAGCAGGCAAAGTTCTCACCTTCTATGCCGGAGACCCAGGTTCAATTCCCGGTGCCTGTCCAAGCAAAAAAATTAAATAAATAAATAAATAAATGTGTCCATGGTTATTTACAATACAAGACACCCCTTTCCACTTGAATTTATTTAAAATAATAAGCCCTAACCGTCCATTTACATGTTGGTAACATAAATCAAAGCACAGCTATGTCCAGTTTATGTCCTCTCCCTTTTTCATCAGGAATATGCTGCAAATCTCTTGGACCTTACCTCTTATTTTACTAGAAATGTATTTTAAAGCCACATAACTTTATGCAGCAACTTTGGCTGTTATGTGGAACACAGTGTTTTTCAGCTAGAATCTATTTGAAGATTTTGGGGAAGACAATTGGGGTTACTCATTCATTGACGCTTTAGTTCAGCATAAGATTTTTTCTTTCCCCTCTTAGAAAAGCAATCCCAACATTAATATTACAGAAATTGCTACTAAAACTATATACCTTTCTGATGTCTGCATAATTCTAGAATGAATTAACAGTAACACTGCACTGAAAGATTGAGTGAAAAATTCTGAGCATTATTCAAATCTCTGCCAGAATAACTAGTACAATCGTGTGTTAAATATAATTGTTTGCCAGATAGCTAGAAACACTTCTTAGTGACAAATAAAAGGTAGAGGAAAGTAAAAGGTAGAGGAAAACAAGACGAGATATTTCAGTATCATCTTTTTTTTATGGTTGGTACACATACTGTTTAGGAGTCTTGCATGGGCTATGACCATAAATGAATGTGATCACATAAACTCACTTCTCTATAGTTCTGTACTTATGGCTCTTGAAAGTTATGACTCTACCTGAATTTAATTTAATTCTGCTGAGAAGTGGTTATCAAGTAAACCAAAGAACACATCTAATATGCAACACAGTCCATTATGCTGCTCTGTCCCTTACCTCATCTCCATATTGAATGCCCACAAATCACAGATTTTTCATTCAAATATTTTACTTCAGTACTAAAAGTAGTCGTTGAAGACCCTGAAAAAAGTAGAGTCTATTCATTTATTGCCTTCAAATGTGGGTTTTCAGATCCTATTACAAGAGAATAAACTGTGCAAAAGCAAAGATTTCTTGTAATATGAATGGAGACTCATGCCTCATATGCTTTCTGCATTAACATCTTAAACCCCAATAAGAAATTTGTCATATGTGAAATGTGGGCCTGATAAATTTACTGAGGAGCTTACCTTTTGCTGTAAACACACCCACATGTAACCATATAGAGGCTGTAATTAACCTCTTTGCCTATTGAATTGTAAATAGGACAAAACACATTTTGAAGTATTTGAAGTTGTTGTACACTCATGCACAGATCCATTGACCTGCTTTTCCCATATACTTTCTTGATTTTGAACAAATTTTAGATTAGAAAGAACTCAGAAATTAGCTTGACTCATTAATTTGGCATCATTTTTACAAGTGAAGATGTAGAGATCCAGATGGAATTACTTGAGGTCACAACGCGAAGTTTTGCTGCTTGACTACTCTAGTGTTTTGGTTCGTGGTAGGTAACCTGTCCTAAAGTAGGTATGATTGGCATGCCAAATTCATCAATTGTGAGTTGAGGTATGTAGTCAATTTTTCGCCAAACAATGCAGTTATTTTGCAAGAAAGTCCTCACTGTTAAAATAATTGCCAATGTTGCATTCTGTCTGTCTGTGTTGTAGCCAATATGTGTCCTAACAACTGATCATATTATGTCATATACTTAGAAATGTATATGTGGGATTTTTGTTGTTCTTTTTTTTTTGCCTGATGGTACCAAAGAAAGAGCTACAGGTCTAATCTGATAATCAGGAGGTAGCATGCCATTTCTATCCAGAATACTGAGCTCCAAAAAGGTTTAAGAACTTCATTTACAAAAATGTTAGAATAGCATCCTTAAAATGAAGAAAGATGGGAGCCTGCAACTCTATCTGACTACCTTATTACATTCTGTCCCAGCATTGATGGCAATGAAGGTTGTATTATAAAACCCCTGTGAGTGTCCCATGTGAATATATCAGATAGACTCAATAATTCTTTTTCCTGGATTATTTGCCATTTACTTCCTGCACTTTCAACCAACTGCAAACATATAGAGGGCATATATTTTTGACAACTAATAGGCCTGAGAGCAGAAAGAGGAATTGAAAGAGAAATGAGTTAAATCCTATATGGGATTTGCTTCCTCATGAGAAATGCATCTTGGGGAATCTCAAGCAGCTCATGAAATTGAACAAAGTAAGGTGGGATTCGTGATTCTACCCCATGGTTCATTAATGATCCATGCCTTGATATATAAAACCATAGCAAGATGGTCCTGCAGAATCAAGCTTTTAGACATGAGAGAGACAGAAAGCAGAAAGGTGGTTTGTTTTTTCTGTTTAACAAAAAGAAACATTTTGAATTCAGATAAATAAAAGCTAGAAGTGGATTGATTGACTATAGTTTTCAGGGACATGAACATGTTCTCTCTTACTTCATCTTGGTCTTTTGGCTTCTTGATTATAACCAGCTATAATCCCTCTCTCTCATTCTCTCTCTCCATCTACCTATAAATCCATATTTTTAAACTCAACTACTGTATTCTTCCTCTTTTTACAAAAGACAGAATAGCTTTAGCACCATAATAATTTTTGAGTTTCACTTTGAAACTGAGCCTAAAACACTCAGGAATACTAGTATAGTTTTAAAAAAGATAAAAGAAAATAAATTGGTGAAATCATTAAGATTAAGGTCTATGGATAAGCAATCTAATTGCTTTTTCCTTTTCATTCTATATTGTTTTGAATTTTGAGCTTGAACCTAATTTGATATCATTACTCAGCATTGAATGAAACCTCAGAGCATAATGTGTACCCCAGTGCTACTAAGGCAACTGAAAAGGTGTTAGGTGACCTAGAACCTAATAATATTAAAAATAAACCTCTACCTTCAGCAAGTCATTCTTAATCTGTGAAGATGGATATTTCTTCTTGTATTATTTTTTTCTATGTTGCATAGAAAGTCATCAAAAGCTATGTAAATAAAACAACACATTAATGAGCTCACAAATTCTGGGAGTCAGGAGTCTAAGCACAGTTTAACTAGGCTCTCCTAAAAGGTTGCGATGAACATGTTGTCTCATCTGGAGAATCAACTGGGAAAGGGTTCTTTTTCAAGCTCACTCAGGTTGTTGGCAGAATTTCTTTCCTTGCAACTAAACAACTTATGTCACTTTGCTTCTTCAAAGCCAATGATGACAGTAAGACACAAGAACAAGCTTGATAGCAAGACAAAGTCTTATATAAGAAAATTTAATTATGGGAGTGACATCTCCTCACTTTTGCCATATTCTTTTGGTTTGAAGCAAGTCACTGTGGGGCCCAGGGAATTTTGAGAATGTAAACAGCCTGCTAAGATGGCTGCCTGCAGAACTTCTGGGTCTGAATTTCTGGGGGAGAATAATTCAACATACTGTATAACAGTTTACATAATCATGAGTCAGGACATGTTATATAACCATGATTCAGTGCATATTATGTAATCTTTTGGCATGTTGCCACCTTTGTGTAACAATGGTATAAAAACCCATCCATACATAGGTTGCAGCATGGAGGGATATGATTAAAGCCTTACCACTCTATGATGGCTCTTCATGCTTTCTTTTCACCACCAGGCTGGAACAACCTAATCTTGAGGTGGGACCTTACATTTGGCATAATCAGCAGGATACGGTGAGTGACTCCTCCACCCTGGAAGACAAAGGACCAGATGGGATGTGGTCCCAGGTTTGTGGTATCCCATAGCAGCTGTCTTGCTGTACTGGTCTGCTCAGGAGGTTTGGGGTCAAGTGGATCTCGCCCCATAGGTGATGGCTAAGACTTTGAAAGACATGAAGCTGATGTCCCAGCTGCCCAGCATGGTATGGTGAGGAAGATGTCTTTTTTTTTTTTTTTTAAACCATGCTGCGAGAACAGCACAAAGAATCTTCAGCAGCACAAGTGCATGTTCGGACACTGAAGCAATAGCAAGAATTGGAATCCCAGGTCTGAGCCCTGGAAGAGGAAAAGGTAGCCCCAGGGCTACCTGGAATAGCAGGAGTTGGGAGTGAGTCGACACTGTCCCAGGCAAATATTCTCCCTTTATTTCATGCCTACTCCATAATAAAACAACAGGTTAAGCATGACCAGCCCTTGGGTCCAGGCGGTAGACTGGAGGGTCCCCCACAGGTCCACTGACTAATGACATACACAGCATATACTCCAGATGACTCTGGGATCTCACAAGAGAAGTATGGCAAAAACCTGGCAAAACACTTCCAGTGTGGCTGCTATGCTTGTGAGATGATGGGGCCAATAGCCTGTAATTCTCAGAAAGCAAAATGGCAAGCTAGGGTCCATAACTACCCATCCATCCCTACAACAGTGTATACAAAGCAGCTGATGATTAGCACAAGGAAATCATTCAGTGATCAACTAGCTTATGAATCTGGCCTGACAAAACCCAGGAGAACTCTCAGAGGCTGTAAGTAAGAGAACTACATATCATGTAAGAACTTAGTCCAAGTCATCTGGGAAATGGGGATGCAGCAAATGATGTTCCAAGACTGGTATAGAACCCTAGATGATGAGCCATTTACAACTCACATGAAGGATGTGATTTTGGCCACAACACCTCCTGGTACCTTTGGTGCTTTGGCTGCAATTCTCGCTGCCTATGTGGACTGTAGTGTGTATGACGTAACCATGGCCATGGTGCAGTTGGGGGATGTGAAAATATGCAAACAAGAAAAGGGGGTGCACCCAGTGTGGAATGGAATAGGGCCACCAACTGAGTGGAAAATGCCCCATGAATGGAGAGGGGCTGGTAAAACTGGTGGTCCCACCAAGGTATCTTGGTTACAAATGTGAGTGGACTTGTTGGCCACAGGGGTGATCTGGAGAAGATTAATCAACAGTCCAATGAAGTATTATTGGCTTTGTGAAAAGAGTTACCCCAAGAGCAATGATTCACCAAACTAAAAGGGAAAAAGCAAACAGAAAGTTGCCCATTATACTTGCATGATGTCTTATGAAGCAATGGGGATAATTTGGACTTGTTTGACTGACAGACTTGCTTAGGAGCCCAGGTGGTGGGGGAACTGGGATATCAGAGACAGCATGTAGGACTATCTATATACTGGCCCCCCACAATGTGCAACACGTTTTAACCTTAGTGGATATAGGGGAAGAATGTACACTGTTGTATGGAAACCCAGACAGATTTGCCATCCCCTGACACACATTGATGGGTATGGAGGACATACAGTTTGGGTAAAAGAAGTCACAATGGTGCTGGGCATTGGTCATTTGCTGCCCCAAGCATATATGGTATATATCTCAGCCATTCTAGAATATTTATTGGGCATGCACATTTTATAAGGATTGACTTTGAGAATAACCCAAGGAGAATTCTGGTTACAGGTATGAGTAGTGAAACCAGTGCTTAGGGGTCATCCTTAACACCCCACTGTGTGCCTACTGGAGCACCAAGAAGTCATGAAGATATGACGATACCGGTTGCCTGGAGGACGTGAGGAAATTGGGCAAATGATGATCCGACAGCTTGAAAAGAATCGTAAGGACAGCCCACAGCCCCTGTAACTCTCAGTATGGCCTATCTGAAAGCTGGATGGCATGTGGAGAATGACTGTTGATTACCATGTCATCCCTCCTCTGCATGCTGCAGTGCCATCGATGACTGATATAATGGGCCAATTGTATTTCCCTGGGATGATACCACTATGTGATAGACTTGACAAATGTGTTGTTTCCCATTGACCTGACTCTGGAGAGCATATCCGAGACCAACCACTGGAAAGCAGCTGCAAGCTTTTATAGGCCTCTTGGGGTACTGGAGAGTGTCTGTTCCCCAACTGTATGCCCTCTGTATGCCCGTGGTTAAAAAAGGAACCCTCTAGGACTCAGAGGATGACCAGGAATGTGCGTTCATAACAGCAAAAAGAGTGATAGTACTGGCCCAGGTGCTACAGGTGCTGGATAAGGTGGTTCCTTTCCACCTGGATATGATAGCCCATGAAGTATGCTTTGGTTTGGGACTCCGGCAATATTAAGGTAAATGCAGGATTCCCATAGGATTTTGGTCTCAGTTATGGAAGGGAACAGAGATCATGTGCCAAGACATAGGTTGAAGAATTATCCTGATAGTGACGCTGAGGATGCCCTTACCTGAGTGCCGCTACTGCACACCCCTGGCAGGAAAGACTACATGGCTATACCAGCAAAGTAGCCATGTGGGCCCCTGAACTTTATTTCAGTTAGTCCAGCAATATGGCACTGATATATCTACAACAGTGGCTATAGAGGCTAGCAAAGCCTGTCCCAAACATGCTTTTACTGTCCCCATTAGTGGTCATGTGAAATGGGGAGACTAGCTCTTGCAACACTGGCAAAAAGATTATATAGGGTCCTTAAGTGTTTATACTGATAGGTGGACAGTGCATCATGGCTTTATTCTTTGGTTGTCACAGTGGGTGGCTCGAGAGTGGACATTGGGCAAACCCCCTATTTGAGGGCATCCCATGTGGGAAGACTTGTTTAGTGCCTGATATGGGAGACCAGCAGAAATTGCAAGTGGGGACTCCCATTTTACTGGGTTTACAGTCCAAGATTGGTCCAAAGTTCTGGATATACAGTGGTCACTGCATGTCCCACATAGACCACAAGCTGCTGGAATGATTGAAAGGTACAATGGCCTCCTGAGAGAGAAGCTTCAGATTTTAGCTCCAGGAGAGTCAACATTGAAGGGGTGGGTTGCCTGACTGAGTACTGCTGCTCACTTATTAAAGAAACAGGCTTAGCACACAAGCTGTTCCCCTTTAGACTTCCACATACAAGTGGAAGGAAGTGATGTGTTGGAAAGACTCTGTATTTGGAAGGGGGGGTTAATATTACCTGCCCCCTATGGTTTGCAACCAGGGACAATGAATGCAAGGACCTGGCCATGGAAAGTACTAACTGAAACCCCTTCCTGGGCGGTATGTCTTTTTTTCCTTGGGGAGACAGGATAACCTGAGGTTTGCAGGTTGGATTGTAAGGTGGCCACCTCCTGTACATGTGTCCCTTCCTGATGATGGGAAAGGTTCTTTCCTTCAAGGAATTTATGTCTTCTATTTTTGGCCTATATCCCTCATGCTTATTGAGGTTCATCCTAATCATGCTAGCATGGCCTGAGGGGACTTGGTTTGGTACTTCCGGAATAGAAACCCCTGGTTGCCACTTATCCTTTTCCAAGGTGATTAGGTAGCCTGTATTCTGCCTGAGGGATGAGATTTACTTGTAATGATTCTAAAGCTTTGTTATCTCTTTGACCAGGCTGATTGTGGCCAACAGCCTGGCATCGTGGGCCCTCACCTATGCAAGGGTCCAAAATATCCCTCATTGCTGAATATGTACTGAACTTCCAGCAGACGTGGCTGGCGGACTCCCATAGCCGATAGTACCACAACTGAACCTGGATAGAGCAGACAAATCACAGCTCTCTAGCCTGGGAGGAAGTATGGCAAGCAATTGCAGCTTTGCTCCACTGTGACATGGACAATTCTCCCCTCCTCTTTTGGTATGCTATCCAAAATAGCCGGGGATGGCTTATGGCTAAACATGTAGATTTGAGGGAAAAGGTGCAATGGTTTTTGAACAGCATCAGAGAGACCCCCAGTGAGTAGCTGGGTATACCCCCAAGTCTTTTTGTAATATCACCATAATGTCTACAGTGTCTAGAAAGTGGTGGGATGGCCACCCATATATAGGAACAAAGCCAACTAAACAGTTTCCCAGAGGTTATATGTGGGTTTGTGGATGATATGGATGGCCTACCTACCCACTAATTGGATGGGACAGTGCACATGGAGATGACCCTATATAAAAAGGTGAATCCTCACCTCCCTTCCATTAACAAGCTACAATCGGGATACAGTATATATGGTTGTTACTGCAAGAAATGAGCTGCCTGGTGATTTCATCCTTTAGCCCTTTTCTTCCCAGGAGCTGGAACCACAAAGGTAGAATTAGACATTGAGGCTTTAGCTGAGCATACAGCACATGGCTTTAATGAGACAAGGCAGACTTTAACTATAATGATGGCTGAGATTTCCCAGATGAGAAAGGTTGTTGTACAGAATATAATGGCCCTAGACCTTCTAAAAGCAGCTCAAAGAGGAACTTGTGAGGTTTTGCATCTGAAATGTTGTATATATGTCCCTGACAATCAAGATTCTGTTGAGGCTGCTTTACATGAAATGGATGGAGAGGTGTAGCCTATCCAAGCCCTCTCCCAAGACCCTTTGCAATCCTAGTGGATGTCTATGATTGGGACTTGGCGATGGCTGACCGTCACTTTGGCTTGCTGGGCCAGGTTTTTGGTAGTCTTTAGTTTTGCTCCCTCTATTGTTGTTGTGGTCTGTGGGCTCAAGGTGCTGCTCTCTGGAGTAAGGTATCCCTAAAAATGCAGGCCATTTAAGAGGTAGAGTGTGGAGCCATGGTGTTTTTTAAAAATATTTTTATTGTAAACAACAAACATACAAACATTCTTGACATACAAACATTCTTGACATGGTTGCAATCAGTGGCTCACAATGTCACCACATAGTTGTGTATTCATCACCATGATCATTTGACCATTTGCATCACTACAGAAAAAGAAATAAAAAAGAAAAAATAAAAAAAGTCATGCATGCCATATCCCTTACCCCTCATCATTGACCACTGGCATCTCAATCTATTCAATTTATATTAACCTTTGTTCTCCCTATTATTTGTTTATTTCTTATCTGTATTTTTTTATTCATCTGTCCATATCACAGATAAAAGGAGCATTAGACCCAAGGTTTACACAATTACACAGTCACATTGCAAAAGCTATATCATTATATAATCATCTTCAAGAAACAAGGCTACTGGAACACAGCTCTACAATTTCAGGTACTTTCCTCTAGCCACTCCAATACACCATAAACTAGAAAGGGGATATTTAAATAATGTGTAAAAATAACTTCCAGGATAACCACTCAACTCTGTTTGAAATCTCTCAGCCACTGACACTTTATCTCATTTCTCTCATCCCCCTTTTGGTCGAGAAGGTTTTCTCAATCCCTTGATGCTGAGTCCCAGTTCATCCTGGGATTTCTGTCCCACCTTTCCAGGAGTGTAAACTTCCTGCTAAATGTATTTTGAGAATGTCAACAGTCTGCTAAAATGGCTGCCTAAAGAGCTTCCAGGTCTGAACTTCCAGGGAAGAATGATTCAGCATGTTATGTAATGGCTTATATAGCCATGATTCAGCACGTTATGTAATCTTTTGGCATGTTACCACCTTTGTGTGACAGTGGTATAAAAACCCATCACTGGGTAGGTTGTAGCATGGAGGGGAATGATAAATGGCTGACCATTTTATGAGGGGCTCCTGGTGCTTTCTTTCAATTCACTACCAGGCTGGAATGACTGAACCTTGAGCTGGGACCTGACAGTCACAGGTCCTGCCCAAACTTAGGTGGAAATAATTACGTGAGGACATGAACACCAGAAGTTGCCACCTTAAAATGTGCCTATTACACTTCTCTTTATTTTCATCTCCTTCATTTTGTTGACATAAGAGCAAAGAATGTTCCTATGAATAACAACCCCTAATTGGATTGAAGGATGGCTACATTTGGTCTCTTGCTGACCTTAGGGATTTAAATATGATTATTTCCCTATTTCTACACCCAGTTTACAGTTCTTTTAAACTCTGCTTCCAAAATTTTGGGCCTTTGAATGATCCATGAAGAACCTGCTTTGTTTTCTTTACTGGTATATATTAAACTAGGACACCGATTGCCATAAAGCCAGAGGCCTGTTTTTCTCACTTTTAGTTTTCCACGTCAGATAAGATCTTTCAATCTTTAATATAATTTCTCATTAATTAATAGACTTGACTCCATGTTTTTCTCTTAAAAAATCAGATATTTTTCAAAATCTTGGTTTAAAAACTTTGTGTGTGTGTGTGTGTTATATCACTGGGACTTCAATAGATTAGCCTCAAAATTCAGCATTTTTATGTATTTTTGCATCTGGCAGACTTTGTGATTGCAAAGAAGCCACCCCATCACAGTCACAAAGAGATCTGTCACATCTTGGGGGTCTTCCTAGTTCCTTGACCTTTCATCTATTTCATCCTGTGCTGAACTTTTCCAAACTTTTTCATGAGTTGGGCTTAGTTCCTCTGATTAATCCCATCTTCATAGTTTTCTAAACAAATACATTCTATGCTGCCATGAAACAAAAAATGTGTATTTAAGCCAATTTTTTGCTAAGTTCTGGAGTGGACTTTTAATATTCTCAGTCAATTTTCTGGATGAAATTCAAGTCATTAAATTCCTTCTTTCCTACATATTCACTCCACACTTCTATTTGACAGAAGTTATTGGACCATTTTAAATACAATGGTTAAGGTAATTTTGTATGTACCTTCTTGCAGCTCTAAATCAAAAGATTTGTTCTGATATATTTGCTTTCTAATACAGAATACCTTTTAATAAAGGGATCATATCTCTCTCTAGTTAGAAGGTCACCAGAAATAATTGCTTTTAAAACACCTTCAAACAAAATTTAATAGAATTTTAAAGCAGAATTATGAAACAAAAGTCACTTTATCTTCCTAACAGACAATACTAGAGACCACATTCTTAGAAATGTGTGATCCCCTTGTATGTTTCCTTTGCTGTTCTAGAAATCCTGTCTCATGTATAATAAATAGATAGAAGTTTCGTCAATTTATAATTCCTTTGTGTTCCTAACTTCCAAAAGATATCTGATAAAATCTCCACTTGGAGCTTCAACATAATGCCTACCTCAGTCTTTAATGCAACATTTTTGTTTTTATGGATGAGGCTATAAAAGCTAAATTAGCTCTTTTCTATTGAATGCCTACTAAAGGCCAGATATGTTACACTACTGACATTTGTTTTTCATTTCATTTGAGGGGAGGATTTCATGAGTTGAGAATTTCTTATGTTTCTTTAATAGGTAAGGAAAGAAGGTCCTGAGATCTTCAGGAAATTATAGTAGACAATATAACTATTTAAGTGGTTGAGCTGGAACTTGAATCCAAATCTATCCAGCACAAAGCCCAAAGTTTTGTCATAACAAGTCATAATACTGCCTCAAAATGATATTTTTCATCCATAATATGCAAACTTCAATCATTAGAATGATGTTCCACTCTCTTCAGAAGAAGTACATATGGATTAAAACTTAGAGCCATTCCTCTTTCTGCGATTGCAATTGTTACTACAATTATTAGTATTTCCATGCAGATTGACAGTTAAATTTAATTTAAAAATAAAGCTACTTTTTTTAATGATTGGAAGGCATGAGAAAATATCAATTTTTCTCATTGAAGTAATTTCTGATCACATACTCTATTTTCTTACTTTTTTCACAATTTAAAATTATTAGAAATCAAGGAATTTTTATATCTCATCTTTTAACCATTTTATAATATATGTTTGGTTTTTAAAGAAAAATAAAATCTTTGTCTTTTAAAATGATGCACTTTTATAGGTTGCAGCCATTTTATTTCTATATTTCTTTGTTGTTAATAATCTCATCAATTTCTTATGATACCTAAGAAAAAATTCCTATTTCTTTGGTGCTTGCCGCCTAGTCCCACGCATAAACATCATATACATTTTAAGCCTTATTTTCCCACTTGTTTGTTTTTTTAGTTTTGTTTTATGGCATCACCCTATCGCCAATTTCTGTGTTAATCAGATTTTGCTCCATCATGAATATAAATTTTCAGTGGACTATAGCAGGAAGTATTGCTCTCACGGTCTGTTTGTCACCTGTGTCAGCTCTGTGGGGGAGCATTAGAGGCCAGAGGAACCTTTCATATGACAATCTCAGAAGTCCAAAAGAGGAATTCAAAAGCTGAAGCACATTTTAGCCCTCTGTTGGCATCACATGTCACATCCACTAATATTACATTGGCCAGAGCAAACTATAGATAAACTTGAAATCTTGGGGAAAAGAAAGTATTCCTGATACACTATGAAAGAGGGGAAAAGGAAGTCAATACTGAATGAAAAATTATTTAATCTGCTGCAGCTACTTTTTTAAAATTCAATTTTGAAATGAGAAAGATATATGTTTCATAGGGCTTTATGTGGTAATTACATAAAGTAGGGTACATGAAATATCTGGTAAAGACATTGGCATATCAATGGGGAAAAAAGAGCCTTTTCATCTGAAATTTATGCATAACAACTTTTTTTCCCTTTATCTATGTCTTCCTTTTCCCTTTCACATTTAGTTCATATTTGTAAATTCATCACAACAATATTTTGGTTTCAAATAATGTGTAGGGTTGTATAGGTTTATCAGGTATCTTTAGAGGGATTCCATTCTGTTTGAGTCGATTAGTGGCTAAGATCTGGAATAGGATATTTTTCTTATAGGAACACATTTGAAAGAGTAGCTGGAGGCAAGCCCTTTGTGGGTTGGAATGTCAGTGCCCTCTTGACGAATATTCCCACTAATAATTAATCCATGATTCACAGCATTAAGGAGGTTATGGGTCTTCATTTTGTACGATTTAATCATTTGAACTTAATTTGTTATGAATTTAGCAAGAGTAACAGCATAGTAATTTCAGACTGGTGAGCAGACTGCCAGTTTTCCTCTGCTTAATATTCCTTCAGTTCCCTTCCTTATCTGATTTGCATCTGCTGTCTCACACGTGTTTTTGGGAATATTCCCTGGGGGTTTTAGAATGGGCAATATTCAATGTGGACATTTGTTGTACGTATATTTATAATATTCCAGGAGTAAAAGATGAAACTGTACTGGTCCCTTATAAAACTGCCTTTTGTCTGCATAAGCAGGAGCTATTTAGCAATATTAGGTGCATTATTTATTGTTATCATTCAAGAATGATTTTCTTAAAAGAACCAAAGGTTTATTTAAAATTAAAATAAAAATAAATGTGCTACATAATTGCTTTAGATTCTGCTGTCATAATCATGCTTAAGTGCATATAAATTTTTATTTGCATAATTATGTAGCTGAATGTTTTGGTTTGTTAATGCTGCCAGAAGTGGAACATATGAGAAATGGGTTGGCTTTTATAAAGGGAAAGTTCTCAGGCCATAAAAATATCCAAACTAAAGTATCCAAAGAAAGATACCTTGACTCAAGAAAGGGTTGGTGACATTCAAGGTTTCTTTGTCAGCTGGGGAGACAAATGAGGATGTCTGCTATCTTTATTTCCCTGGCTTCTTATTTCAAAAGACATCCCAGGGGAGTTTTCTTTCTGCATTTCCAAACATTTGGGTCTTGTGCTGGCTCTGAAGCATTTTCCAAAATGATTCCCTTCTTAAAGGACTCTAGTAAACAACCCACCTTGAATGGGTGGAGACACACCTCAATGGAAAACACCTAATCAAAAGGTCCTACCCACAACTGGGTGTGTCACATCTCTGTGAAAACAACTTCATTAAAAAAGATTCCACCCGGTAATAAGTCTGCCTCCAAAGATTGGACTAGGAAAAAGAACATGGCTTTTCTGGAATATACAATAGCCTCTAACCAGCATATTGGTTCTGATGGATGAGGGTATAACTTTGAGTTTAGACTAACTTGGAATTGAGTTCCAGCTTTGTGACTCCAGAATTACATATTCTGTAAAGATTTCAGTATTTGAATCTGTTAAATGTGTTTAATTATAGCACTTTTCTTATAGGATGATTTCAGAGATTAAGTGAAATGATTCAGATACTATATATAATACATGAAAAATGAGCTAATGCATATATAACATACATAATAAATGGCAATTTGCAAGGACTTAAACATATATATCCATATTTACATCATTTATCATACATATTATACATGTAGAGCAGGGTTCAAATATTTTTTTCACAGCTTTACTAATGCAACATGCACATATACCAATTAATATTCTTCAGACAATAATTTAGAAATCTATGGGTTAAAACAGGGTTAGAAAATCTGTTCTATGAAGGTCCATATGGTAAATATTTTTTGTCTTTGTGGGACATAAAGTCTCTGTCATCTCTGCTGTTGTAGAGACCTTAGCAACTGCAGATTATGTGTATAAGAGTTGTGCCTGTATTGCAATAAAATTTTATTTATGGACACTGTAATGTGGTATCTTGAAGAAACAAATATGCTAACCATGATTGTTAATATTATCAACACACATATTCCTGCTAGTCAAGGAAAAATTAAGAGAGGTCAAGATACTTAGATTTTATCATGAAAGAAAAAATAACCAGCTATATTTTTGGTAATTTTGAAAGACATTTAAACATTCCAGATATTTTGTTGTACAAGAAAAAGGAAAACTTCTTAGTATTTCACATTCTTAACACACCTGAAAATGCCAACAATATTTTAACAGTAACTGTTGACATCACCACAGAGATTCCTGGGTTTTGGGGGTAGGAAGGTCAAGGTGCAACATCTGAATTTCAGAGAGACAAAGAATGGAGTATAGCTTGCAAAAACTCACAAAATGGAATCAGGAAAACCTTCCTTCTTTAGTAGTGAATCAATGATATAGAAGACATTGAGATATGTAGGTGAAAATACTTTTGATATCAGATTCACTACAATGCATAAGAAAACCAATCTTCTACCTCCTATTAAAAGGATAAAACATGAAATTATAATTCAAGCAGGAAATATTGTTACAGGATTAAGTTTTAATATGGCCCCAGGAAGTGGCCTAATGGTGGTCAAATTTTATTCAAGGATGGTGGTGAAATGTCAAGAATTTTATTTATTATTTATTTTAGTTAGGCATTTAATAAGAAAGAGTTGGTGATTATATTTTCTGATAAATTAGGTTTGCTTTTCAGTGTTTTTACATGGCACTTTTTTTTTCTCCTTTTAAACTCTAGTTTGTAATTACATGCATAGATGCCTGATTCTCCACTAAGGCACCATTTCCTTGAGTAAAGAATCTTGCTTCTTCTCTTTGTGTTTAGTTGTATTGCCAGGCTTGACAAATGCCTGGTAACTGAGGTAATGAATGAATTTAATCTCTTAAGAGAATTGGAAAATTTGATTCACACAAATGAGAAAGGTTTCATAACATGTATCACCATATTTTTAATGTCTTTTTTTAGTTTATTTTTATTCAACACACCAAATATTTTTGTATCAATTTAGGAATCAGGTAGCAGACTTTTCTTCTAAAAAGTATTTTATGCTGAATAATGAAATTACAGCATTCAGTATTTATTTTTTTCCTTGCAGTATATTATATGCTGAATATGAGCTCTTATGGCATATTATATGTCCTCCACTTTAGAAAAGCCTCTAGAATTTCCTTTTGATTCTAAATCTTAAACATTCTTCAGCCAACTATTACCAAATGAAATGCCATCTTTTCAATATACCTCAGTGGAAACTAGAAATATTTTCACCATTGGCTTAAAAAAGTTAGTGAATCAGAGCGTTAAAAGGGCAGAAAATGCACAGTTGCACAATAAAAATTTAAAAAGCAGGACCTGACATTTTGGAATACCCTGAGTGCATATTAAATAGAATTACAAAGCTGGTACTAACTGTCATGTTCAGTGCTTCATTCTCTGCTGTTACTCAGCAGAACTTGCAACTTTTCTTCATTTTGAGCAATACTATAATGTGATGCTATTGATATTGGCCTTTTCTGTTTATTCTTTAAATTGTGACTGAATTGGTTTTTCCCTGTGTCAATCCCATTGCTGCATTCTCTTGCGTACTCAAGAACTCAAAACAGGTAAATAAAGCACAAATATATTGACTGAAAAGTGCTCTGTTCCATCTCATAAGCTGAATGTGAAGCAAGCCTACAGAAATGTTGGGGGAATTGAACAAATTATACAGAACATTTTCATTATTTCCAAACTAAAACATTCTTTTTATTTCCACTGAAGCACACAGAATAAGAAATCAGACTGAGGCTAGCTTTCTTTTTTCCAAAACATTTCATAGAATTGAGGAATTTGAAAGCTGATATCCAAAACTTTCTTTCATAAATTATGAAAACATCTTAGTGTTTTTCCCTTCACGGGCTTCAATTCTGCTTTAGAAACACTTGTAATCTTTTTGCTAAATGTAATTTTAATGCGATATATTCACACACCATGCCATCCATTCAAAGTATACAATCAATGCTTCACAGTATCATCACATAGTTAGGTGTACATTCATCATCATAATTTTTATTATACATAATTTTTTATGTATTCACCATCATAATTTTTAGAACATCTGTATTTCTCCAGAAAAACAAATAGAAAGAAAAAAGAAAACCCCAAACATCCCATAACCTTGACCCCTCCCTCTTAATAACCACTACTATTGCACATGACTCAATTTTAAGATTTGCAATAGAGGTAGGTTAACTAAGACAGTATAATATTGTCAGATATATATAATCACTGGAACAGAACAAAACATCTAGAAATAGATCCATAAAAACATAGGCAGCTGACTTTTTTTTTTTACAAAATATTTATACAATCATTATCAAGGATCAGGGCTACTGGATTACAGTTCAACAACTTCAGGTAATACCTTCTGGCTATTCCATAACATGAACACTAAAATGAAATATCTATATAATGTCAGTAGTCATAGTCGTTTGTTAAATCCTAATTTCTCAGTTACATTTGCTTACTCTCATTCGATCTTTCTTTCAATCTTCAGAGATATCTGGGCAATGACCATTTTGACTTCTTCATGGTGGAAAGAGGTGTTGTCCTTATAGAGTAGACAAATGAAACTGGTTGATGTTCTTGGAGGGACTGGTCCCTCTGAGTTTCAGGGTTTATCTGGCCTAGGGTCAATCTGGAGGCCTTACATTTCAGAAAAAAATGAACTTACTAAAAAAATTTTATAGAGACTTAAATAGGGTCCAGGGCATTTCTTAGGATTTTTAGGAATACTGTTGGTTGGAGTTTGGCATACTGTGGTAGTTTTCAATATCTGACTAAAGCTTGCCTAACAGTAACCTCCAGAATGATTCCTCGATGCTATTTGAAATCTATTAGCCAAGGAAACTTTGTTTTGTTCCATTTCTTTTCCCCCTTTTGGTCAAGAAGGCATTCTTAATTCCATGATGCCAGGGCCAGGCTCACCGTTGGGAGTCATGTCCCACATGGCAGGGAGAATTACACTCTGGGAGTCATGTTCCACATAGTGGGGAGGGTAGTGAGTTTATTTGCAGAATTGATTTAAAGAAGGAGGGCACATCTGAGCAACAAAAGAGGCTCTCTGGGGGTGACTTTTAGGCATAATTACATGTAGGCCTAGCTTCACCCCTGCAGAAATAAGTTTCATCAGGGCAAGCCTCACGATCAAGGGCTTGGCTTATCAAATTGGGAATCCCTAATGCATGAGAGAGTATTAGAAATTTCCCAGGTGGGGAAGTTTAATAATTCCACCTTTTATCCCAGTCCCTCTGTTTTTTTTTTTTTTTTTGATAATGACCATTCTAGTAAGTGTGAGATGCTATATCATTATGGTTTTGATCTGCATTTCCCTAATTTCTAGTAAAGTTGAGCATCTTTTCATACCTCTTTGAGCCATTTGCATTTTCTCTTTGGAAAAGTGTCTATCCATGTCATTTGCCCATTTTAAAAATTGGGTCATTTGTCTTGTTGAGTTGTAATATCTCTTCATATATTCTGGATATTAAACCATTATCTGATATGTGCTTTTCACATAATTTTCCCATTGCCTAGGCTTTATTTTCACTTCCCTGACAAAGTCCTTTGATGTGGAAAAGGCTTCAGATTTTTGGAGATTTATCTATTTTTTCTTTCATTGCTTATGTTTTGGGTGCAAGGTTTAGGAAACCATCTCCTATCACAAGATCCTTAAGATATTTTCATACATATTCTTCCAAATGTTTTATCATCTTAGTTCTAATGTTTAGGTCTTTGATCTAATTATTGTACAAAATAGGAGCTAGGGAGCCTCTTTCAATCTTTTTGATATGGGTACCAAGTTCTCCAAGCACCATTTGTTGAAGAGGCTGCTCTGTCCCTGTTGAGTTGATTTGACTACCTTATCAAAGATCAGTTGGTGTAGATGAGAGAGTCCACCTCTGAATACTGAATTGGATTCCATTGATCAGTGTATCTATCTTTATGCCCATACCATACTGTGTTTGACTATGCTGCTTTGACTATTGTTGCTTTGTAATATGCTTTAAAGCCAGGTAGTGTGAGACATCCCTCTTCACTTTTTTTCTATATTCTTTCTCTAAGGGCACCCTGCCCTTCCAAATCAATTTGACTGCTGGTTTTTCTATTTCTGCAAAGTAGGTTGTTAGGGTTTTTTTTTTTTTTTTTAACATTTGTTCCCCATATTATTTATTTATTTTTAATCCATATTTTTTACTCATCTGTCAATATCATGGATAAAAGGAGCATCAGACACAAAGTTTTCACAATCACATAGTCACATTGCAAAAACTATATCATTACACATTCATCTTCAAGAAATATGGCTACTGAAACACAGCTCTCCAGTTTCAGGCACTTCTCTCTAGCCACTCTAATACACCTTAAGCTAAAAAGGGGCTATCTAACAAACGTGTAAGAATAACCTCCAGGATAACTTCTTGACTCTGTTTGATATCTCTCAGGCACTTAGATTTTATTTTGTCTTCTTTCTTTCTTACCCCTTTTGGTCAAGAAGATTTTCTCAATCCCTTGAGAGTGAGCAAAACAAGAAGTTCTCTGGGGGTGACTCTTAGGCCTAGTTTTAAGTAGGTTTAGTCTGTCCTTTGTGGGGATAAGTTTCATATGAACAAACCCCAAAATTGAGGGCTCAACCTATTGATTTGGTTGTGCCTACGGCTTGCAAGAATATCAGGATTCTCCAAATGGGGAAGTTGAATTTTCTCCCTTTCTTGTCATTCCCCCAAGGGGACTTTGCAAATACTTTTTTATTCACTGTTCAAATCACCTACACAATCTTGAGCCTTATTCAAAGTTCCATGTACTTATGATATTCAATTAAACTGTCCATATAAATTGTATTAGGAAATGCACTAGTCAAAATATAAATTTCATACCAAATAAACATTTTTTGCTTTAGTCTCACACATAAGTTAAAGTTTTAAAATATGAATTGCCATCTATTTTCAATACCCTGCAATACTGACATTCCTTTGTTCTTCCTCATGCAAAAACATTTTTTAATTTGTGCATTTAGTCACTAACATTGTACACTCTAGGCATTCTTAGATTATATCATTTCATTCTTTATTATCTTTCCTTCTGATTTTATTTGTGCCCCCAGCCCTCCTCCCTCTATCATTGTCACATTCAGCTTCACTTGGTGTACTAACATTATTATGCTACAATTAGGAAGTATTGTGCTATCTATTTCTGAATTTTTGCAATCAGTCCTGTTGCACAACCTGCATCCCTTCAGCTCCAATTACCCAATAGGTACCCGATTTCTATCTCTTGATGGCCTCTGTTCTTAACTGAAATTCTCCAATTTCACTTATTTAATGTTAGTTCATATCAGTGAGACCATACATTATTTGCCCTTTTGTTTCTAGCTAATCTCACCCAGCATAATATTCTCAAGGTCCATCCATGTTGTTACATGTTTCATGACTTTATTCTGTCTTACAGCTGCATAATATTCCATCACATGTATGTACTACAGTTTATTTAGCCACTGTTTGGCTGTTTCCATCTCTTAGCAATTGTAAATAATGCTGCTATAAACATTTGTGTGCAAATGTCCATCTGTGTCCTTGCCCTCATGACCTCTGAGAAGATACCAAGAAATGGTATTGCCAGATCATATGGCAATTCTATACTTAGCTTCCTGAGGAACCTCCAAACTGCCTTCCACAGTGGTTGTACCATTTTACATTTCTACAGACAGTGGATAAGTGTGCCTCTTTCTCCACATTCTCTCCAGCACTTGTTGCCTTCTGATTTTTTTATAATGGCCATTCTGGTGGGTTTGTCCAAATCTCATTATGGTTTTGATTTGCATTTCCCTAATATCCAGGGAAGTTGAGCATCTTTTCATGTGCCTTTTAGCCTTTGTATTTCTTCATCTGAGAAGTGTCTGTTCATATCTTTTGCCCATTTTTTAATTGAGTTGTCTCTTTGAGGACCAATCTTTTTGTATATTCTGAATACTAGACCCTTATCTGATATATTGTTTCCAAATATTGTCTCCTTTTGTGTAGGCTGTCTTTTTACTTTCTTGACAAAATTTTTTGATGCACAAAAGTGTTTAATTTTGAGGAGTTCACATTTATCTATTTCTTTCTTCATTGCCCATGCTTTGGGTGTAAGATCTAGGAAACTGCCTCCTATTATAAGATTTATAAGATATTTCCCTACATTTCTTATAAAAGTTTTATGGTCTTAGATCTAATATTTAGGTCTTCAATCCATTTTGAGTTAATTTTTATATAGAGTGTGAGATATGAATTTTCTTTCATTCTTTTGCATGTGCATATCCAGTTCTCCAGGGACCATTTATTGAAGAGACTGCTCTGTCCCAGGTGAGTTGGCTTGACTGCCTTATCAAGATCAATCATTCATATCTGAACACCCAGAGGATCTATATCTGAACACTCTATTCAATTCCATTGGTCAATATATTTATCTCTATGCCAGTAGCATACTGTTTTGATGACTGTAGCTTTGTAATATGCCTGAGAGTTAGGTAGTGTGAGACCTCCGACTTCATTTTTCTTTCTCAGGATATTTTTAGCTATTCAGGACATTTTGCCCTTTCAGATAAAATTTGGTTATTGGTTTTTCTATATCTGAAAAGTAAGTTTTTGGGATTTTAAATGGTATTGCATTGAATATATAAATCAATTTAGATATAACTGACATCTTAACTATGTTTAGTCTTCCAATCCATGAACATGATATGCCTTTTATTTAGATCTTCTGTGATTTCTTTTAGCAATTTCTTGTAGTTTTCTTTGTATAGGTCTTTTGTGTCCTTAGTTAAATTTATTCCTAAATATTTTATTCTTTTGGTTGCAGTTGTAAATGGAATTTTTTCTTGATTTCCTCCTCAGATTACTCATTACTAGTGTATAGAAACATCATAGATTTTTGAGTGTTGACTTGTAACTTGCCACTTTGCTATACTCATTTATTAGCTCTAGTAGTTTTGCTGTGGATTTTTCAGGGTTTTTGACATATAGTATCAAAGTATCTGCAAACAGTGAAAGCTTTATTTCTTCTTTTTCAATTTTGATTTCTTGTATTTCTTTTCCTTGTCTAATTGCTCTGGCTAGAACTTCCAACACAATGCTGAATAACAATGGTGACAGTGGACATCCTTGCTTGTTCCTGATCTTAGGGGAAAAATTTTCAGTTTTTTCCATTGAGGATGATGTGAGCTGTGAGTTTTTCATTATTCCCTTCGTCATGTTGAAGCAGTTCCCTTCTATTCCTATCCTTTGAAGTGTTTTCAACAAGAAAGAATATTGAATTCTGTCAAATGCCTTGTCTGCATTAATTGAGATGATCATGTATTTTTTTCTGCTTTGATTTTTTGATATGGTGTATTACATTAATTGATTTTCTTACGTTGAACCATCCTTGCATACCTGGGATGAATCTTACTTGGTCATGGTGTATAATTTTTTTAATGTGCTGCTGGATTCAATTTGCAAGAATTTTATTGAGGATTTTTGCATCTATATTCATTAGAGAGATAGGTCTGTAATTTTCTTTTCTTGCAGTATCTTTTTCTGGCTTTAGTATGAGGGTGAGGCTGGCTTCACAGAATGAGGTAGATAGCATTCACTCCTCTTCAATTTTTTTGAAGAGTTTGAGCAGGATTGGCACAAATTCGTTCTTGAATATTTGGTAGAATTGAAATATGAAGCCATCTGGTCCTGGGCTTTTCTTTTTGGGGAACTTTTTAATGACTAAATCAATTTGTTTACTAGTGATTGGCTTGTTGAGGCCATCCATTTCTTCTTGAGTCATGTTGGTTGTTCGTGCCTTTCTAGAAAGTTGTATATTTCACCTACATTGTCTAGTTTATTAGCATAAAGTTGTTCATAGTATTCTCTCATTACCTCCTTCATTTTTGTGGGGTCAGTGGTTATGTCTCCTCTTCTATTTTTTATTTTATTTATTTTCATCATCTCTTTTCTTCTTTTTGTCAATCTTGCTAAGTGTCCATCAATCTTATTGATTTTCTCATAGAACCAACTTCTGGTTTTGTTGATTTTCTTGATTGTTTTCATGTTCTCAATTTTATTTATTTCTGCTCTAATCATCATTATTTCTTTCCTTTTGCTTGTTTTAGAGTTTGTTTGCTGTTCTTTCTCTAGTTCTTCCAAGTGAACAGTTAATGCCTAGATTTTTGCTCTTTCTTCTTTTTTTATATAGGCATTTAAGGCAATAAATTGCCCTCTTAGGACTGCCTTTGCTGCATCCAATAAATTTTGATATGTTGTGTTTTCATTTTCCTTTGCCTCGAGATATTTACTGATTTGTTTTGTAACTTTTTCCTTGATCCACTGGTTGTTTAAGTGTGTTGTTCAGGCTCCATATATTTGTGAATTTTCTGGCCCTCTGCCTATTATTGATTTCCAACTTCATTCCTTCATGATCCAAGAAAGTGTTTTGTATGATTTCAATCTTTTTTAAATTATTGAGACTTGCTTTGTAACCCAGCATATGATCTATCCTTGAGAATGATTCATGAGCCCTTGAGAAAAAGGTGTATCTTGCTGTTGTGGGTGTAATGTCCTGTAAATATCTGTTAAGTCTAGTTTGCTTATTAAATTATTCAAATTCTCTGTTTCTTTATTGATCCCCTGGTCTAGATGTTCTGCCTATTGAGGAGAGCAGGGCATTTAAGTCTCCAACTATTATGGTAGATGTGTCTATCTATCTTTTCAGTGTTTGCCTCATGCATTTTGGAGAACTCTGGCTCAGTGCATAAATATTTATGATTGTTATGTCTTCTTATTGAATTGTTCCTTTTATTAATAAATAGTGTCCTTCTTTGTTTCTTTTAATTGTTTTACATTTGAAGTCTAATTTGCTGAATTTTAGTATAGCTACTCCTACTCTTTTCTGATTGTTGTTTACATGAAATATCTTTTCCCAACCTTTCACTTTCAACTTATGTTTATCCTTTGGTGTAAAATAGATCTCCTGTAGACAGCATACAGATGGGTCTTGTTTTTTTAATCAGTCTATGTCTTTTGATTGGGAAGTTCAATCCATCAACATTTAATGATATTACTGTAAAGACAGTACTTTCTTCTACCATTTTGACTTTTGGACTTTATGTCACATCTAATTTTCCCGGTTTTACCTTTACTGATATTCTTCATTTCTACACTCTTCTCCAAACCTCTCTCTGCTGTCTTTTCCTATCTGTCTCTAGGGCTCCCTTTAGTATTCCTTACAGAGCTGGCCTCTTGGTCACAAATTCTCTCAGTGATGTTTTTTGTCTGAAAATGTTTTAATATCCCCTCATTTTTGAAGGAAAATTTTCCTGGATATAGAGTTTTTTTGTTGGTAGTATTTCTCTTTTAGTATCTCAAATTTATCATACCAATATGTTCTCACCTCCAGAGTTTCTGCTGAGAAATCTATGCATAGTTTTATTGAGCTTCCCTTGTATGTGATGGATTGCTTTTCTCTTGCTGCTTTAAAAATTTTCTCTTTCTATTTGACATCTGACATTCTGATTAGTAAGTGTCTTGAACTACATCTGTTTGGATCCATTCTGTTTGGGGTATGCTGCACTTCTTGGATGTAATTTTAACTCTTTTATAAGAATTGGGAAATTTTCAGTGATAATTTCCTCCATTATGTTTTCTCCTCCTTTTCCTTCCTCTTCTCCCTCTGAGACACCCATATCACATATATTCATGTGATTCATGTTGTCATTCAATTCCCCAAGTCCCTGCTCATATTTTTCTATTCTTTTCCATATATTTTCTTTTGCTTGTCAGATTTCAGATGCCCCACCCCCAAGTTCATTAATCCTATCTTATGCCTCTTGAAATCTAACATTGTAGATTTCCATTGTTTTTTTTTTTTTATCTCTTCTACTGTGCCTTTCATTCCCATAAGTTTTGTGATTTGTTTTTTTCCATACTTTTGATTTCCTGTTTTTGTTCATCTATTGCCTTCTTTATATACTCCCTCAATCAGTTGGTTTGATTTTTGATGAGATTTTCCATGTCTGTTTGAATATCCTGAGTCATTTCAACTCCCGTATTTCATTTAAATTGTTGGTTTGTTGCTGTGACTGGGCCATATCTTCAATTTTTCTGTATGCTTTGTTATTGTTTGCTGGCCTCTAGACACTTAATTTCCTAAATTAGTTTATTCTAGAGATTATTTTCACTTTTTTTATCTAGGATTTTCTTGCTGGCTGACTTTGTTGTCTATCTGTTCTTTGACATTCAGTTCAGCTTATTCTAGACCTCTAGGTTAGGTTTTGTTTAACAGATCAGAATTTTTCAGTTCTTGTTTTCTTGTTTCATGCCCTGCCTGTATAGTGCCTTTTTTTTTTTTCCCCTTATGAGGGTCTACTCAGGGATTATGTTATTATAGACCCCAGTTATATTTTCCCAGACAAAATTGGCCTCCTTTCAAGAGGAAAGAGTCACCTGCATCAGTTTTACCTGAGGATGAGACCCAGCAGGTTGACAGACTTTACTATGAAGCCTCTAGACTTTGCGTTTTTCCTATCCTGCCCAGGATGTTGTGTTTTTCTGCCTGTAGGGCCCACCAACATAAAGTCATGTGGGACCTTTAACTTCAGCAGACTTTTCTTGCTGGGGCCTTGGTGGAGGCAGAGGAGAGAGTGTATGTTGGATTTAATCACTTCAGTTTTCCAGACTTTAGGGTCTTAATTCCTTGAATTCCTTGAATCTGAGGAATTCCTTAATTCCTCAGATTCCATCTGAGCAGGGCCCCATCCATCCCCTGGGGAAGGCACAGCCTCCAAGGGATTACTTCTTTCACCTGACCAGACTCTTTACCTCTCAGAGGAGCTTAATTCCACCCTTGCCAGAGGTGGTTGGAGCCTAAAAAGCCTTGCAGTTGTATGCAAAGAGCAGTCAAGCCATAGAAACATAGCCACAAAGAAGAAAAGAAAAAAGTCCTTTTCAGAGTAGTATCCTCATCTCTCAGGTTTGCCAATCAAGAGCTTACGTTGGTACATTGCTGTATGTATCTCCAGGTCCTATGTGCCCCCTGCTTTCCTTCAGGGCCCAGACCTTTTCGAGTATTTTGTGCTGTACAATTTGAAAAAAAAAAAAAAAAAAAACTCTATTTTTTTTTTTCTTTTTATGTGAGCCTTGCCCCCCTGCACTAGGGCAAAAACCAGCAACTTTTTAATAGTAAAAAACCTATTACTTGAGGTTCAACTGAGCTGGGGATCTATTTTTAGTAGTCAGAATTTGTTAATTAATTCCACAATTGAAGCTTGGTTGAACTCAGCCCCTTGCTGCTAGTAAAATCTCTTTCCTTTCCCCTCTGGGAAGCAACATGTGGGGGAAGAGTGCTGGCCTCTGCAGCTTGGGGACTCAAGGTTCTGGGTGGGATCACAGCTGGTCCATCTTGTCTAGACTGGTGTACAGCCATGTGTCTGGTCACTGATGTGGCCCTAGCAGTTCTTCTGTACTGTTCCTGGCTATTTACTAGCTGTTCTGGAGGACGAACTAAATTCCACACCTCACTAAGCTGCCATCTTGGACCTCCTCTTGGATGCTGGGATTTTAATTGGCTTGCATTGAATCTATAAATCAATTTAGGCAGAATTGACCACTTAACTATATTTAGTCTTCCAATCCATGGACATGGTATGTCTTTCCATTTATTTGTGTCTTCCTTAAATTCTTTTAGCATGGTTTTGTCGTTTTCAGTGTATAAGTCTTTTATGTCCTTGGTTAAATTATTCCTAAATATTAGATTTTCTTGGCTGCTATTTTAAATGGAAAATTTTCTTGATTTTCTCTTCAGATTGCTCATTGCTGGTGTATAGAAACACTATTGATTTTTGCTTATCGATCTTGGCATTCTACCACTTTGCTAAACTTGTTTATTAGCTCTAGTAGCTTTATTGCAGATTTTTTGGGGGATTTTCAACATCCAGGACCATGTCATCTGCCAACAGTGAAAGTTATACTTATTTCTTTCCAATTTGGATGTCTTTTGTTTATTTTTCTTACCTCAGTGCTCTAGTTAGAACTTCCAGCAAAATGGTGACATTGAGCATTCTTGTCTTGTTCCTGATTTTAAAGGGGAGACTTTTAGTCTTTCCCCATTAAGTTTGATGTTAACTTTGGATTTTTCATTTATTCCCATTATCATGTTGAGGAAGTTTCCTTCTATTCTTATCCTTTGAAGTGGTTTCTCAAAAAAGGATGCTAAATTTTGTCAAATGCCTTTTCTACATCAATCAAGATTATCATGTGGTTCTTTCTCTTTAATTTATTGATGTGGTATATTATATTAATTAATTTTTTTGTGTTAAGCAACCCTTGTGTACCTGGAATAAAACTCAGTTGGTCATGATGTATAATTCTTTTAACTGCTAGATTCAATTTGCAGGTGTTTTCTTCAGGATTTCTGCATCTGCATTCATTATGGAATCAGTCTATAATTTTCTTTTCTTGTAATATTTTTGCCTGTGTTGGTCTTAGGGTGATGTGCACTTCATAGAATGGGTTAGGTATCTTTCCCTCCTCTTCAGTTTTTTTTTTTTTTTTATTGTGGAGTTTGAGCAGGATTTATACTAATTCTTTACTGGGTGCTTGTTTGTAATCTGTTTTAATATTTACTTTTAAGACATTTTGAGTTTGTTATTTTTAACTTATACTTGTATAAGCTAATGTGAAGAATCTTGGGAATAATTTCTCTCAGTTTCTCACACATGTATTTTTAAAAACAATTTTTTTTAATGTAGTGTGATCACTGCATTTTGGTTTTATGGAACCTGTAAATTCATAAGAATTTATGCTATTCTTCTTCATTATATTTGATTGCCAAAAAGCTCAGATCAAAATTTGTGGCTCATCATCATTAAGTATACTGGACCTCATAGGATAAGGTTTATTACATGATGTCCCCATCTTCCTTTCCACAGAAAATAACATGGTAAGCACCAAACCATATTGGTCAGGTTTTTCCTACAGTTTAAATCTAAAAGAGGAAAACACAGACATGATGTTAATTCTTTTTGGCCATTGAAAAAATGTCCTTTAAGATTTATTTGGTAGTTGCTTACCTAGGCTCTACTTGTATATTTCTAGTGAAGAAATAGCTGGGAAGCTTGTAAAAGAAGCTTGTAAAAGAAATCCTTGCATTTTATTATGCAGAGAAATTCAGCTCTTTTCAGCTGAATTCAGCTGAATTCTTACTCCAAAATTCAAATCTGTGACTCTTCTTGCAAACTCAAGGTATGGCATTTGAAACTGAATCTTTGGGGTTTCCTCCCTTCCTTTTACTCTCTTTTCTTCCCCTCCCCTCCCCTCCTCTCCACTGTCTTCTCTTTTCCTAATAAATGGAATATGGTTGCTGCAGACATGTCAAAAAGTAGGCCCTTCCAAAGTAGGCTATTTCTTTTTGGATATATGATTGCCAAAGAGTTAAGGAAAAGAGGAAGAATTAAAAATTAATGTGCTTAGATAGGGAGTTTTCAGATGAACTGACATTCTAAAAGGACATGAATGACTATCGGTATAGCCACCTAGATTCAAAGGAAAATGTTTTATTGCCACAATTCAAAGCATAGTTAAAGGAATACTAACATAGAGACCAGTATTTTTTAAAGGTGGCCTACATCTTTGCTTCAGAATTACCTGGAAATTTTAGAGACAGAACTAATCATGAAAAGATTAGCCTCCTGGAAATTCACAGAAAATTCTTGGAGGGCAAGTGAGTTTTCTAAAATCCATAAAATGGGAGATTAAGCAATCTTATCTAAATCTTAGGGAGCCCTCCCAAAGATTTATTTTATCTTTCCAAATAAATTTTCACTTCCATATTTATTTTTTTAAATGGGGACATTCAAAATCTAGTTTCATCCTTGTTTGTGGGATAAAATGAGTATGGAGTTTTGAGAGATACATGATATATGCACAATTGTAGAGACATTAGGAGAATTGGACTGAGTTTTGTTTTTTTGGCTAAAATAATTACAAAATATTTGGTAGATGTTACATTTCCACATAATGATTTATGGTTTAAAAAATTGAGCCAAGGTTTTACTTAATGGTTTTTAAAGGTTTTAATTTATATACTTGGAATTTTAGAAAGAACTTGGCATTCAAAACCCAAACAGGTGGATTATATGTAGGATGCATAGATCTTTCCAGATGTTCACTTTTGCAAGCAATAGCTTCTATATTTGTTCCAAATAAGGAATTTCATCAGCTGATGCTCATGCTACTTACATGACTGGATTACCTACTGTGGATTTTGTATAAGATGTATGCTTCAGATCTATTTTCAACATTAATATTTTGACATTTATATCTGTGGTAATCATAGCATTGAAAATGCCTGTCTTATTACTTGCAGATAAAAAATGATTATACGTAGTTGAAGTCTGTGGTGTGCATCACAATGTCAATGTCTTCTCACAGGGATGATCAAGTCTCATGCAAGGGAAGTTTGCAAATGTTTGGTAGTCATTTACATGTGTGCTATAAGCAACTAGCACAGAGAAGGAAACTTGCTGAGAAAGCTATATGGATCAAGGCAGTCAATTATAAAAGACCATTCTTTTAGAATCTTAGAATGGATATTTTTCTATGAATAACACTTAAAGGAAAATCCTGGTAATAAGACACCTATTTGAGGAGATCCATGGGGAAGATGGCGGCTTAGTAAGACGCGCGGGTCTTAGTTCCTCCTCCAGAAAAGCAACTAAAGAAACAGAAACAATACGAAATAGCTCCCGGAGTCACGACAGAGACCAAAAAGACAGCGTACCCCATTCTGGAACAGCTGAACGGGCAGGGAGAATCTGCTGCGGTGAGATACCCGAGGGGTGCGCGTTTTCCCGGTCGGGGCGGCTGGCGACTGGGGTCCCCTCCACACACGTGGCTCCCCGGTCTGACTGGGAACGTTGGATAGCGGGGCCCTCCTGTCACGCTTGGCATTTCGGGCCAGCTGGGCAATTAGGACGGGCACTCTCCCAAGCTGCGGTGGCCAGCGACCCCCGCCTCCACGCGCGGTTTCCCGGCCGACTGCCGTGCAGACAGACGACCGCCACGAGCGCCACCTACTGGGCAGGAAAAGAAAAACAGAGCCCAGAGATTTCACAGAAAAAGCTTTCAACCAGCTGGGTCCCACACCCAGGGAAATCTGATCAAATGCCCAGACACCAGCAGAAAATAATGGATGACGCTCGGAAAATTGAAGATATGGCCCAGTCAAAGGAACAAACCAATAGTTCAAATGAGATACAGGAGCTGAGACAACTAATGCTGAATATACGAACAGAAATGGAAAAACTCTTCAAAAACCAAATCAATAAATTGAGGGAGGACATGAAGAAGACATGGGCTGAACAAAAAGAAGAAATAGAAAATCTGAAAAAACAAATCACAGAACTTATGGGAGTGAAGGACAAAGAAGAAAAAATGGAAAAAACAATGGATACCTACAATGGTAGATCTAAAGAGACAGAAGCTACAATTAGTGAACTGGAGGATGGAACATCTGAATTCCAAAAAGAAACAGAAACTATAGGGAAAAGAATGGAAAAACTTGAGCAGGGGATCAGGGAACTGAATGACAATATGAAGCGCACAAATATACGTGTTGTGGGTGTCCCAGAAGGAGAAGAGAAGGGAAAAGGAGGAGAAAAACTAATGGAAGAAATTATCACTGAAAATTTCCCAACTCTTATGAAAGACCTAAATTTGCAGATCCAAGAAGTGCAGTGCACCCCAAAGAGAATAGACCCAAATAGGCGTTCTCCAAGACACTTACTAGTTAGAATGTCAGAGGTCAAAGAGAAAGAGAGGATCTTGAAAGCAGCAAGAGAAAAACAATCTGTCACATACAAGGGAAACCCAATAAGACTATGTGTAGATTTCTCAGCAGAAACCATGGAAGCTAGAAGACAGTGGGATGATATATTTAAATTACTAAAAGAGAAAAACTGCCAACCAAGACTCCTATATCCAGCAAAATTGTCCTTCAAAAATGAAGGAGAAATTAAAACATTTATAGACAAAAAGTCACTGAGAGAATTTGTGACCAAGAGACCAGCTCTGCAAGAAATACTAAAGGGAGCACTAGAATCAGATACGAAAAGACAGAAGAGAGAGGTATGGAGTAAAGTGTAGAAAGAAGGAAAATCAGATATGATATATATAATACAAAAGCCAAAATGGTAGAGGAAAATATTATCCAAACAGTAATAATACTAAAAGTTAATGGACTGAATTTCCCAATCAAAAGACATAGAATGGCAGAATGGATTACGACCCGGCAATACCACTGCTAGGTATCTACTCAAAGGACTTAAGGGCAAAGACACAGACGGACATTTGCACACCAGTGTTTATAGCAGCATTATCTACAATTGCAAAGAGATGGAAACAGCCAAAATGTTCATCAACAGACGAGTGGCTAAACAAACTGTGGCGTATACCTACGATGGAATATTATGCAGCTTTAAGACAGACTAAACTTATGAAGCATGTAATAACATGGATGGACCTAGAGAACATTATGCTGAGTGAGTCTAGCCCAAAACTAAAGGACAAATACTGTAAGGTCCCACTGATGTGAACCGACTTTGACTCTTTCTTTACCCTCTGTGTTCCTTATGTGATCTCATCCAAGCCCATGGTCCTCCCTGATATCTATATTCTTTTAACTCCCTGGCAACATGTCCCAGTGTGAGAACCAGACAGGCTTCATAAATTTGAAAGGTATTTAAAATACATTTCAAATTTAATATGCTCAAAACTGTGCTGTTCTTTCCTCACTCCTGTCCCTTGCTCTACATTTCTAATTCTTCCTCTGGTCTTTATGGTCATAGTAAATGCTAACATCAGGCATTCACTGCTTGTTATCTGCTGGATTAAGTTCCCTCAACTCTCTTCAAGTTCTAATTCCCAGGACCTCCGAATGAGACCTTATTTGGAAATAGGGTTGCCTCAGATGGAATTATGCAAGTTATAATGAAGACATAATTGAGAAGGGTGGGTCCTTATTCCAAAATGACTTGTGCATTTTTAAGTAGGTGAATATTGGATATAGATGCACAGATGAGGGGAGTACCAGGTGATGACTGAGGCAGAGCACACAATGTATTGCTGACAAACCAGCAGAAGCTGGAGTAGGCAAGGAAGGGTCCCCCCCTACTAGTTAAAGTGGAGGCATACCACTGCCAACACCTTGATTTTGGACTACGAACCTCTAAAACTGTGAGACAATAAATCCCTGATTTACACCATACAGTTTGTGATCATGTCTTATGATAGCCTAGGAAACTAAGACACTGCTCAAGACAAAATATTACAATTATCCTTCCCTCTTCATTACGTTTCATACCAGTATTTGTTCTATTCCCAGCCATTCTAGTTTCCTAGTCCAGATCAATATCACCTCTTATCTGGCTATTATAACATCCCACTAATCTCTCCTTACTTTTTCCCTTGCCTCTCTCCAGTCCATTTTCCACTGAGTAGGCAGAGTGATGATGAAGCAAAAAGAAAAAAAAAAAAAAAACAAGCAAAGAAGCAAACAAAACATGGATTTGAGTATGTCACTTTCTATTATCTTTTATTTCAATTAATATTTTTTAAATATTTATTTCCTTCTTTCAATTAGAATGAAACCAATTGTTCGTAGAATGAAATGACTGACTACCAGTGTAAAAAATCCTTGTTTGCAGCATTTGCCGATTTTCTTGCTGTCAATATTTGCACCCATTTTTAGCTACCAACCCAATGTCACTGAACATAGTGTGGGAAAGAGATAAACAGTAGAACACCATCATATGGTATTTCTACCATGCAGATAGAATAAATGCAAAATATCTATTGTGAAAATAGTAAACCATAACAAAATAGATTATTTTGAGTTTTCAGTATTTATTACTTTTGTTTTCAATATAATGAATTTAATCGTAAGTTCAAACAATTTAACATTTAATGAAGACCGTGTTTACAAACTGGCTCACAAAATTCCTGAAAACTTAACAATCAAGTCTGGTTTGAGTAGGCTCCAGTATGCCACTGAATGAAATCCAAGATTTCTTCTTTGACATAAAATTCTTCATGACCTGGCCTCTGCTTCTCTCTCCATGTCCACCACGAGCCATCGAATCTCTCGTTCCAGTTTAATGGACTTCCTTTCTGCCCCTTGGAAATTTTATATCTGAGAGGACCTGAGTGTTTGTGTTTTTCTTGAAACTGACAAGAGGTTAGGGGGCACAATTAATTAGTTAATATTCATCTAAAATTCTGAGTATATAAAATAAAACCTTTAAAAACTGTTGAATAAAACCTTAGCTCGATTATATCACTATGTGGAAATGTAACATCTACCAAATATTTTGTAATTATTTTAGCCAAAAAGCAGAGCTAAGCCTAATAATTCTCCTAATATATCTACTATCGAGCATGTTTACATATCTCTCAAAATTCCACACTTGTATTATCCCATAAGCAAGGATGAATCCAGATTTTGGATGTCCCCATTTAAAAAAAATAAGTATGAAAGTGATCATTTATTTGGAAAGATAAAATAAGTCATTGGAAGGGCTCCCTAAGATTTAGATAAGATTGCTTAATCTCCCATTTTATGGATTTTAGAAAATGCATTTGCCCTCCAAGAATTTTCTGTGAATTTCCAGGAGGCTAATATTTTCACGATTAGCTCTGGCTCTAAAATTTCCAAGTAATTCTGAAACAAGGGTGAAAGCCACCTTTAAATCTACTGGTCTATATGTTAGTATTCCTTTAACTATGCTTTGAATTATGACAATAAGCATTTTCCTTTGAATCTAGGTGGCTATACCGATAGTCATTCATGTCCTTTTAGAATGTCAGTTCATCTGAAAACTCCCTGTCTAAGCACATTAATTTTGAATTCTTCCTCTTTTCCTTAACTCTTTTGGCGATCATGTATCCAAAAAGAAATAGCCTACTTTGGAAAGGCCTACCTTTTGACATGTCTGCAGCAACCATATTCCATTTATTAGGAAAAGAGGAGACAGTGGAGAGGAGGGGAGGGGAGGGGAAGAAAGGAGAGTAAAGGGAAGGGAGGAAACCCCAAAGATTCCATTTCAAATGCCTTACCTTGAGTTTGCAGAATCACAGATTTGAATTTTGGAGTAAGAGCTGAAAAGAGTTGAATTTCTCTGCATAATAAAATGCAAGGATTTCTTTTACAAGCTTCCCAGCTTCACATCACTGGCAATGTCTACTAATTTTGTTGTAAATGTTCCCCGTGTATTTTTTTTTGGTGTTGCTATCAAGTTGTTCTGTTTTTTATGCCAGGATTCAGAAAGATTGAAATAGTAAACTTTTGCTGCTGCCTGGTATACTTATTGCTAGTGGGATATCATTACTTCTAGAAAAGAAAAACATATACAGATGCACACATACTCAGACATCATTAAATCACAAGTTCATGCATATAATTTTAATTCTGTAAAGTTCTTCCTCCACTCCATATTTGGATTTTTCTTTTCCCACATTGAGAGCCTGGTTCTAACAGTATCAACATATATATTCATTTACTCAATCCTATTATGTACACAAAATAGTCAAAATTGTCATACCTACTATATCCACTGCATTCTAATATTATGGAAATTAACTTTCTTTCATACATTCCAAAATATTCATCAAAATGCAACTATGTGCCAAGAAACATCTTAGGCACTTTAATATTTGTTCCCTCCTATAAACGACATACCCATCTTGTATTTGCAGAGTCCATATTACTTTCCCTAGTTTCCAAATGAGCTAACTAAATGCTCACATGCAAACATACAAAAAGTAGTAATACTATATTCAAACTTAACTCTTGCTAACTTCAAATTCTGTTTTCTTTTCAGTGATCTTAACTTCTACTCATATTTAATTAATGTTAATGTCAATCGATATAAAAACGTACAAAATCACAAAAAAAACCCTACAAAAATAAACATCGGGAACAGAGTAGTATCTGCGTACTGAACACATTTCTATCATAGAGCAAAGGTGCTCCAGAGTGGATGATGCTGCACAGGCAACAACAACGGAATAACCTGATCCGTCTCTGTGAAAGGAAACTGCTCCAATATTTTTGGACCCTAAAGACAGCTGGATTTCAAACTTCAAAATAGCTAGTACATAAAATAAGTATTAAAAAAAAGTAATTCTGGTCTTTGAATTTCTACTCACCAATTTGTAAATGTTTCAAATTTTAGTTTAGTAAGCTTCAAAAAACTTGGCAACTACAATATGACATGACTGCATTTAAAACAGATTATCTCTTTTGGTATAAAACAGAAAGAAGTGTAAATTTTTAATATACCTTTGACCAGCTTTCATGTCATGGATTGCCACCTAAGTATAACATAATAAAAAGTTACGAAATTCTCCTGACTTGCAATAAAGAGAATATATTTTTCAGATATTTAAATATTATGTGACTTTCATTTTTCTTCCCTCAAATTACAAATATAGCTAGATCGCAGATAAATGCAAAATTCTTGCTTTGGCAGACTCTGCCAGATTTTAGCCTTGGTAGTACAAAATGGACTAGTCAGAAAATGCTCTTCTTTTCTATTCCAGGCATCATTTTGCATTAAGTGAGGTATTAAGTTATAGGTGGCCCATCATGTTAAGTGTGTGTGTGTGTATTGTGTGGTTATTTTTGTTTATTTTGTTCAGTACAGAAGCACACAAACCATAAAACAAATAGTTCATTTTCTGCATCCTAAAATCATCATTTTGCAGATTTTTCACTTCTTCATTTTTAACAGTGCTAGTCCACTTTGTGCATTTTGCCCCTTTACCTCTAGCAATAGACTCTAAATATGTATGGTTTTATTTCCTTCCACATCCTGATTCTTTGCCTCCCATTTTCAATTCTCCTTAATGATCTCTAGTGGCCATTGCTCACAGATTATGAGGTTTTTATGAGCGGAAGGAATTAAAAGGCATAAAACCATCCTGGGACAGGTTTTATAATTGGAATTCTGGTAATGAAGGAACAAAGAACAAATAAAGAAATAGTGCATTTGGCTCCAAATATTGGTGGTTTTATTTCTAACTGATAGACTAATAGATTGAAAACAGTTGTATAGCATACAGAGGAGATGACTTCAAAAAACGATGTAACTTGACAATAATTTAGAATGGGAGTGTCGTAAAATCACACACCCTCAATTGTGTGTTTTTTTTTATAAACATTGCTTCATCAGCATCTTTCTCTATCCTCTATTCCATCAGTGGCTTAGCTACTTCCTGAGTTTAGAAAACCATAATGGATCTCTATATCATACAGAGTTTGGAGGACTTATTCATTTTTCCTGCAAAAGTTAAATAAAGTGCAAAACTTTCAGCCCATCAATCCTTTTGCAAGCTGTCCAAGGTGACATTTCATTAGCACATTTTGTCAGTGGATAAATCGTACAGCATGCTCTGAAGGGAAGGTGGAAAATATCTAGTCCTTTTTCATTAGATCCATCCAAACTTGAACCACTGGAGATTACATACAAAAAGCACATGAGACAGAAGAAGCGCTATCCTGTCTATAAACTGCATTAATCATTCATTCTTTTCAGAGTGTCTTAAGTCAGTGCCGTGTCTCTGGTTAGACCCCAAACTGGCTATTCAATTTTGAGCTGCATGACAGATACATTTCAAGGATAATCACAGACATAACGACTTCTGCCAGGCTTGATAAAGTCCTCATTCATCAATTAAGAAGTTCCAATAAGCAACAATGGACATGGAAAAATAAGGGAAATTGCATGATAAAACTTAACTGATTTCCTCTCTTCTTTTTCATTCTGCTGAATCCCTGAGAATAGGGATTTCCAAGGCCCACTGAAAGACCTAGATTGAGAGGAAGTCTTATCATTGGAGAAAAGAGGGTTTCTTTCTTACTCTACCTAGATCTATTTGGAATCCAATGGCAAGGAAAAGTTTTGTGGGTGCCCTTACAATACTGACATGAAGGAGTTTTAATTCACTTAGTAAATTCTTTCTTCTTTCAAACAAGAAAGTCTCTGCAAATAAGTGTTTACCCCTTAGTTCCACATTTTCTGTTGTGTTGGATCGAATCATAATGCTAAAAATGTTTCCCAGTTTCAAACAGCTACAGTGTCAAAAATATTTTCTGAAACATATACTCACATAAAACTTTTGTTCTAAAATACTTTCCTGGGTAGATTTCACACCAACATTTCTTTTGTGTATAAAATGCAGAGAATATATCTTTGTAAGATATCAAGCATTTCCATTGGGCAATTATCAGAAGACATGAAAAATAATTTAAAATGGAGTCTGTAATTACAAAAATAATAAACATAATATCTGGTCGATTTGTAAGTATATCATGAGAAGTAGTCAGTACCACTAAGAGTAACATGATAGCACTGAGTTCAGGATTTTTAGAGGACAATACTAAATTGCTTATAATTTGAGAAAAGAAAATATAGTTTATATTGCTTATTAATATGAGCCCATAGATCTAATTAATCAGCAGATATATCCAAGACCTCATTGTGCCAAAGGCATCATTTGGCAATGTTGTGAAATTGCAGTGTGATTGAACCTTATTTCAAATTAGTTCAAAGTCCATCATTCTCAATTAACTACTTGTTTTCATATTATGTTCTTAAAATCATCAGGTAGCAAATTCTCGGTTCTTCTGGAACAAGGTGGGAAGGCAGGTACGTGGGTATATGTTTGTTGCGAGTGCTCCGACAACTGGAGCAACTATAGTTTCATCTGCTATACCTTTGGACAAAAAAGTCTGCAGCCAAGAACTGTTGAAAAAAAACACTCTAATAATTAAAATTGAGGGTATCTTTTATGGTATTTTCTATCACTGTCCCAAGACACAATTTATTTTAAAAAACACAACCAGAAATTTCCATATTTGAATCTAAGCCAATCACTGGCTCAGAAAATTTGGATGAAAACGTCTTCATTGCATTGATGGAATTACTGAAATTGGTTTGATGATCAGCAGCATAGCCAACACCAACCCATTTATTAAAGTGATTAATCACAGTTTGTTATTAAGCAAGCTTTCCAAATGTTTTTTTGTGCATGGCCAATTTTGTCCTTTAAAGATAACTTGAAGCATCTCAGACAATTTTTTTTTTTTTTAGAATAAGTAAACATGTAGTCAGGTTGGTCTCAGTTAAACTTTCCTGAGACTTATATTTATGTAGTGTTTTTTCTTTTTTTTTTACTTTTTGTATAGTCCCTTTGTGTCAATTTAATTTGATTTCATATTATATGCACTTAGCAGAGCTTAATCGAGCTATAGAGCTGTAATTGTGTAAGTTGATCTGATCTATAAGGTGTAAGAGCTGAAACTTGATCTGAACCACCTGTCATTCAGATCCAGGGCTTGCTTTCCCCACATACCTTCTCTGTTCCTAAATGGGTTTAGTGCTGGAAAATGAACCAGTGTGCATATATTATAAGTGGTGGTAGTTAATAGCTACGTAGATACGGTCTGAAAAGAGTGGTAGAGTAGTCGTTTCAAGAGGAACTTTAGGGAGCTTTAAGCATACTGGCCCCCAAATTCTTTAGCTGACTTCATCAAATCACCCCAAATGATGGTATTAATGATAGTATCCTTTCATGTGACCATCTTGCATTTTCTTCATATCTTGTTAAGTCAGACTAGAACTATCTTTACTTAATACTCTAGGCAAAATGCTCCAAGAGAAGATGCTCATTCAACATTATAAGGCTTGTAAATGCCTTGGAATTCCCATGCTTTTAACCAGACTGCTGCTTTGATTTTTAATTTATAGTGGGTAATGATTATTTTGGTGGGAGTTACTAGGAAAATAAAGAGCCCTATGAAAATTTCAGAGTAAGCTAATTGCACTGGTAAAGGTATTTATAGTTTCTTTATTATTGTTGTTACTGTCTTGTTGTTTCTGTTATTGTTTTGACTGGGTGATAGACACTGAATGAAGTCAGGTTGGATAACGTCAGAGTAAACACAGTGGTGTCGAGTCGTCTCAATCTACGGAGTCGAGGATCAGACTCTGCTTCCTGCTTTTAATGCCTCAGTGCACTTAAAAACTTGTTTTAGGAAGGGTTCCTTTCATCTACCACAAGTGTTTCCTCCCTACTATTTAACAAACGGGGTGTTTGCACATATATGAATACCTAAAAGCAAAGCGTGGAATATAAAGAGTATTAGATTGAAAATCAGGGCCACAGCACTCTGCCCAGTAGCAGATTTTGATTAACTCTTAATCTCAGGTTGTTTATTTCACATTTATGGGTATCAGGTCCCTCAGCTATAACATGGGTTGGTTTGACTCTGGCATTTAAGTTCCCTACAACTTTAAGAATCCTGCATAAAGAAATTGTGAATTAATGAAAAACACAAAGTCCATATTCCTTCTCTCTGCTATCAGTTCATGAAGCTTTCTTTGGTTTGATTAGGCCAGACTGTTTATGGGCAAAATGGTCACAAGAGCATGGACATGAATTCTTCCTCCTGCCGTGAAGATCTTCTCAAGGCATGGCACCAAATGAGCAGTAAATTAATTACAAAGACGCATCCTAAGTAAGAGTACAGAAACAAGCGTAAGCGTTCATGAAGGGAGGGGTTCCCATGTGAAAGCCTCAGTTTATTTAAAAAACATTTGATGTTACCCACTTTCTTTTTTTTTTTTTAACTAGTTGCATCAGTAAAAAAATAAAATCACAGCCCTGATATCAACAGTAAAAAAGGTTCCTTAACATGTGGTCTGGGAGATCACAGTTGCTGTAGCATGCTCAGTGATTAAGATGCCAAGTCGTATCTAGAAAAGATAATTTTTTAATGCTTCTTACCCTAAGTATCTACTTTATTGGTTGACAGTGTGACTGCACAAACAAATAATTGATTGATATTTAAATAACAAAGAAAATTAAATGTACTAAACACACCCCACCCCATTCCTTTTTCTTTTTTTTTCTCTTTTGCTGTTTTAAACAGGATTTAAATGTGCTGTAGTAGTGCACATGATAAATTCCCCTACCATGACCTGGTGGCAGCAAGGATTAATGAGGAAAGAGCATTTAGTTGAAAAAAATACAGCTCCTTAATTGCTGACACTGCAAACTAAAAGTAATAAGTTATGGTACATTAGTTAAAATATGTCACTGCTGGTAGCAAACTAATTCTGATAAAACCAAACAGGCAAATCATTGTAAGAGGGTATGTTTCATTGAACTACTGGACAAGAATACCATTTGATTCCAAGGTGGGACCAAGATCTTAAATAGAGAAATCTTAAGGAGCAGAGGGAATAATCACTATCCTTCTCTCCTCTTGAATTCTTTCTGTCCATATGAGATAGCTCATCCTGGACACTGACTTTTTCCCCATATTCTTAATGTTCTCCATATGGCAGAATATTGCTGCTCCATAATTTCCAGTTTCTACTTTCATTTATATTAAAATTCCAGGATTCAGAGACTCTGGTTCACTCTAAGTCTCAATTTCACATTTCCAGAGGAGAAATATTAGTTCTGTTTGAGCCAGATGTTCATTTGTGCTCTGTTCAGCTATGGCTCGAGTGGTGAAGGAACTCATTTTGCAATCATTAACATGATGGCCACTGTGTTTGCTCCTTCAGCTGTGGCAAGCTTTTGGCTGGAGGAGAGGAAGTAATGCGATGAGAAGGAGGCATGGTCTCTGACTAGGTAAATTCACTGAAGTTGTCTGTGGGAGAAAGCAAACACCAAAACCTCCTCGACAATTAATCTAGGAGAACAAAAATAGACTTGTTACAGTGACATAACACTTGTTCGGTCCTTCTTCTTGTCCACATTTATTAATGTGCCAGCACCGCGGCAGCAGTACAGAAAAGAACATGGCAAATTTGAACTCCGTCTGTGGAGGAGGCAGGTTTACAATGAGAAAACTACAACCAAGTGTGATGAAAACCGCGATAAAGGCAAACTCAGGGATCAAGTGAGACCCAAGGAGGTGACCTGACTGAAAATAGGGAGGTTTCACAAGTTTTTCCAGAATGATACCCCTCGCTGTCCCTGCAGTATAAATACAGCCTATTAAAAAGGTATAGAGACCCAGTTCAAGTGTATTAAGTAATTGGTCTGGTATTCCTCTCACTGGATAGACTTTAACAAAAACCAATCTTTGGCATTTGTAAATCTGTGGTAACCGCTGATTTAACACAGTTGTTATTTTGGAGCTGAGGAATTACTACAGGGAATTAATGTTATGACCGACCACTCATACATTGAAAGAATTTATGTCTTAATCCGTAAACTTGGCTGATAATTCATTAAGTTTATTTTTACTGCATAATTTTACTTTGCTTATGCGTGTTACAATAAAATTGTGGCAACTGCAGATGTCATTCTTCTGCAGCTCTCTTTTGCCTTGATCAGAGTTCTATGACTCGAGTTTGGAAAGATTTATTATAATCATAAATATGAATAAACTACAGTGGAATTTTATGGTAGTAACTGTCTTTTCATATTAATTTACTCTAAGAACTATAGGTTTCACTATAAGAAAAAACAGACTAAAACATAGTTTCACTTGCTTAGCGGATAAATTGTATCTTGTGTATATGATGAAAAACGAGTCTTCATTTCAAGATATGTCACTGCCGTTTAAGTATTTTTGAAGTAAAAATACTTAAATGTTTTCTAGACTCACTTAATTTTAAAAGTTGTGTTGAGGGTAAGTGTGGCTGATTGATTTTTGTGCCCCCCAAAATATCCGGTTCTTAATTTGCATACATGTGGGTGTGAGCCCATTATAGATGGGACTTCCTGAAGGTGTTAATTTTTAGTTCAAGTGTGGCTGTATTAGTCGGGGTTCTCTAGGGAAATAGAATCAACAGGAGGTGCCTGTAAATATGAGATTTTATAAAGGTGTCTCACACAACTGTGGGGATACATGAGTCCTAATTCTGTAGAACAGGCTGACAGCTGACAGCTCCAATGAAGGTCTTAATGAGCCCCCTAGCAGAGGCAGGCTGGCTGAAGCAGAGAGAGCAATTCTCTCTTCTGACTTCTCCTTTAAAACCTTCCACTGATTAGGTTTAGCATCTCAAATTGCAGAAGGCACTCCCCTGGCCGACTGCAGATGTAATCAGCCATGGATACAATCAACATGTTGATGATTTAATAAACCAGCTTCTGGTTTATTAACCAGTCACGAAATGTCCTTGCAGTGACAGTTCAGAGCTTGCCTCACCAGACAACCGGGCACCATCACCTGGCCAAACTGACACATGAAACTGATCATAGCAGTGGCCCAACTGAATGAGGGCGGATCTAATCTGGATTACTGCAAACTTTATAGAGAGGCCTAGAAATCAGAGAAGGGAAAAAGAAGAGTACATTTTCAGGGGAAATAAAGATATAAATGAAGAAACCCTGAGGATTGTTGGCAGTCAGCACTAGAATACACACTAGAATATACTTCTTTGGAGAAGAAAGTATTTCCTTGCTGATACTTAGATTTTGGACTTCTGCTACCCTCAAAATTGTGAGCCACTAAATTCCTGTTGTTTAAACCTACCTATTGTAGGGAGTTTGTGATAGCAGTTTAGCAAACAAAGATAGTGAAGGATAACCTTAAAGAAGACTTTAAACAAAATGTAGGTAAAGTTGTTGGGACAAGTGTTAACATAGAAACCCTGTTAAAAGATCAGGAACCAATTATTTATCTCCCAATTAGCACATGCATATTGAGAGCTGATGTGTGTCAAACACTGTGGATGCAAAATTAATAGAAGATGTGGTATCTGTCTCACAGCAGCCCTTTCTATCACTGCATGGCTCTAATTTATAATGTTCTCCAATTATTCTGCTTTTCTATAATATGCATATATTTTTAAAGCTGTTTCTCAAACAATGTACAAACACACCTAGAAGTATATAGTGAAGTATGTGGGCATAGGAGCTGCCCAGTGTTTCAGCATAAAAATAATACATAATCATGGGACTTGTACTTGGTGGGGTGAGAGTTAAATAATTTAACTAGTAAGTATAATCAAACATTTTTCTTAAATACAAGTAAAAGTTAATATTGGATAGAAAGAAATTGACAGAATAAAACCAGTAATTTAAAAAAATGGGTTTTATGTACAGTTACAGACTTCCTAGGAACATTAATTTACTCTCTTCTGCTTTTTAAATATTTCGCTCTAATTTGGGAGGCTCTGTCTGTAGTAGTATCTTGCTTTCTTTCATATGTTTAAGTACTTGAAAGTCCCAGTGTGGGAAAAAGTTAAGCAAATAAATACTTACTCTCCATCAATGTTCTTCTGTTTAATATATATTTGTTTGAATATTTACTTCATGCTAGTCTGTAGGCTCAGGTAAAAATGTCTGTCCTGGGAATTTGAAGTATCAAAACCAATCTTAAAGAACAAAGTTGGAGGACTCATACTTCCCCATTTCAAAACTTATTACAGAGCTATAGTAATTGGAATAGTGTTGTACTGGTATAAAAATAGATATATGGATCAATGGAATAGAATTGAGAGTACAGAAATAAGCCTATACATCAATGGCAAACTGGTTTTTGATAAGAGTGCCGAGAGCATTCAATGGGGGGAAGAATAGCCTCTTCAAAAAATGGTGCTGGGACAACTGAATATCCACATGCAAAAGAATGAAGTTGTACCCCTACCTCACACTCTATACAAAAGTTAACTCAAAATGGATCCACAGTCTAAATATAATAGCTAAATTCATATAACTCTTAGAAGAACATATAAGGCCAAACTTCATGACCTTGGATTTGAAAATAGAGTCTTAGATATGACCACAAAAGCATGAGAAACAAAAGACAAAAATAGATAAATTGTACTTCATCAAAATTTAAAACTTATGTATACCAAAGGACATTATTAAGAAAGTGAAAAGACAACCTAATGAATGGGAAAAATATTCATAAATCATGTATCTGATTATGGGTATAGAATCCAGTACTCTTATAAGGAATTCTCACAATACAACAACAAAAAAGCCAAAAAAAAAAAAAAAAAAAAGCTGAGTTAAAAAATAGACAAAAGCCTTGAGTAGACTAAAGAACTTAAAAAATGGACAGGAAATACATGAAAAAATCCACAGCATCATTGGTCTTTAAGGAAATTGCAAATCGTAATCACAATGAGATATCCCTTCACATCCACTAAAAAGGCTATAGTAAAAATATAAATCAATCAATAAATGAATAAATAAATAATGTGTCCAGGATGTGGGAAATGTCAGAACCCCCCCCACATTACTGGTAGAATAAGTGGTTCAACCAGTGTGGAAAACACTTTTGTGGTTCCTCAAAAAATTCAACATAGAATTAAAATATGATTCTGTGGGTGGGCCACGGTGCCTCAGCAGGTAAGAATGCTTGCCTGCCATGCCCGAGGACCCGGGTTCGATTCCCAGTGCCTGCCCATGTAAAAAACAAAAATGATTCTGTAATTTCACTCCTAAGTATATATCCCAAATAATTGAAAACAGATACTCAAACAAGTGCATATACAGAAGTTCATAGCAGCATGATTCACAATAGTCAAAAGGTGAAAACAGCCCAACTACCCATCAATGGATGAATGGATAAACAAAATATGACATATCCATTCAATGGGATATTATTCAGCCATAAACGGGCATGAAGTACTGATACATGCTACAACATGCTACAAGCCTTGTGCTAAGGGAAAGAATCCAGACACAAAATATCACCTATTGTATGGCTCCATTTATATGAAATATCTAGAATAGGTAAATTTGTAGAAACGAAATGCAGATTGGTAGTTTCCAGGGGCTAGAGGGAGAGAGGGGATGGGGAGAAGCAGTTTGATGAGTAAAAGAATGTACTTTGAAGTGACATAGTGTTTTGGAGTTATAGAAGTAGATGTGAATAGATGTACATTATGAATGAACTAAATGCTACAGAATTGTTCACTTCAGAAAGGTTTATTTTATGGTATGATATGGAATTTAAATTCAATAAAATTCATATATATATATATATATATATCTTATCTGCAAGATAATTCAAGAAATAGTTCCCTGAATACTGACTTCAGGTAAGCCAGTTTGGACTTATAAATAGGAAATCTAGAAACCTTTTTTTCCTTTAACTATGAACCAGAGCAAATCCTACCACCAATTCCGATTTTCCTCTGGAATCTCAGAGTTTCTGGAATCAGTGTTTATTTTCCAAGAAAGGTATTTACAGATACCCTGCATAAAATACCTCCCATAAGAATATGTCCAATATCTCATTTTTCATAATCATGCTCTTAATAACTTGTTAATCCCAGCAGTTTTCTACCACAAATGTTCTCCATTAGTCCAAGACTGACATTTTATATGCCATTTTGCAAGAAAAATTCAATTTCAGAGGCAGCCTGCAATTGAATGCCTACTGAATGCCCAATCCAGTCTAAACACTGTGGAGAATACAGGGAAATCTAGATGAAAATCAAAAAGCTCATTCACCTAGATGTTTTATCTATATGATTTCAAATATCCAGATCATGAAAACTACTTCCAAAATTTAAATGCTTAGATAAAATTATTCTCCTTTTAAGTGTCTCCTTCAACTCTGTTCTTTTGTCAACATTTCACATGGACGTCCAATTATCTGTGCTGCAAAGTTCGATTTAATAAGCAAGAATATTGCCTTCATTATGTTTTCATTACATTTCCAATTGCTTCTTCTGCAACAGAAATTTAGTTTATAGTATGATGAAAGACTCTAACACCCACCTGTCATATGTCATAATAGTTACCTTATTTAATAGAATAAAGGTTTTGATGGGAATTCCTTTAAATAATCTGGGGTGGGGGAAATGTCTTAGGTACTGCAGATTTTCAGATACCTTCTCTGCATCTAGAACTTTGCCTCCCCTTTTTACTTTCACTTCTGTTTATATACTTAGATGTGCTGTTTGGTTTAATCACAATAAATATTTAAAGCAATATTGTAGCCACTAACAAGGGATCTAATTTGGCCCATGTGATGATAAGTTACTTGTATTACCACTTTGAGTTGTAAATAGACACTTTCTGGCAATGGGGAAAACTGGAATAACAGGGGATTTGGGTGATAGAAACCCTTAAATTGTACCACTACCATTTTCCTATTGAAAATTATTTCCACAATTTTATGAAACTCTCTGTTTGCTAACGTTTGTGCAATGACCACTGTGGAACATGTTGGAAGTGGGTGTTTTCCTCTCCTTGTTATCTGTGGTCTAACAGACCCAGAGCCAACTTCCCTCAGGGTTGAACTGAAAACCTTCAGGCTGGAGACTAATAAAATAGAGTAGGAGGCCTTCGAATTCTCTGTGGGTAACTTATTAAAACTCCATCTATTTTGATGTATGGAGGAAGGGATGACTTTCGACCATCTAGCAATAGAGTTCAAATAAGGTAACATGGATCTATTGTCATAACTTCCTGGAAAACATGAGGCTTCCAATCCTTTTTCTTGTCCAGTAAAACAAAACAGTACAAATAAATAAAACCCCATATAGACGATGTGGCATTCAAAATGTTAATTAGAAGTGGGCATCCCAAATCCATCTACAATAAAACTTTTAAAATGTTGGAACTCTCAGCATATTAGTAATAGAAATTAACTTCATCACCTTGATGAAATATACCTAAAATAACCCCTAAGTATAAGTTTCTCACTCAGTATAGTGAGAAACTCAATACTTTCACCCTAAGATCAGGAACAAGCAAGGGTATTCTATTCCACCAAACCTATTAAATATGGTACTGGATGTCCTAGTCAGTGTAAAAAGATAGGGGATTTAAAGGTGTAAAGATATTTAAAAAAAGAAAGTAGATTCTTTTTGTTGGCAGATAATGTAGAAAATTCCAAGAATCAACAACAACAAATTTGTGGAACTAATTAGACTATAGCAAGGTTGCAGAATACAAAAATAATACGCAAATTTCAATTACTTTCCTGGATACCAAAGATGGGCAATTGGAATTTGAAATTAAAAATATAATACCACTTAAAATAAAACAAAAAATTAAGTGTTATGTATAAATCTAACAAAATATGTATAGTATCCATACATAGAAAATTATGTATAGAAATTAAAGAATTTTTTAAAGTGGGGAAGCAGCCCATGTTCATGGATTGGAGGCTTCAATGTTGTTAAGATGTCACTTCTTCTCAATGTGATCTATACATTTAATACAAACCCAATCAAAATCCCAGCAAGTTATTTGTGGATGTCAATGAAAAGTTTATTGCTATACCTTCTAAAGTTTTACATGGAATGGAAAAAAGTCGAATAGTCAATACCATAATTAAGAAGAAAAGAGTTGGAGGACAGACACTACCCAACTTCAATCTGTCTCTAAAACTACAGTAATCAATAAAGCATGATTTGGATGGAATAATAGACAAATAAATCAATGGAACAGAATAGAGAGCCCAGAAATTGAGCCATACAAATTGAGTCAACTGGGCTTTGACAGGGGACCAACCACAATTCAATAAGATAACTTTTTCAAAACTGTTAGAGAAAATATTGACATCAGATGCCAAAAAAGAAGAAGAATCCACACACAGACCTTATACCTTTCAAAAAAATTAATTCAATGCAGACAACAGACCTAAATGTAAAGTGCAAAACAATAAAACTTCTAAAGGACTACATGGGAGAAGATCTAGGTGACACTGGGTTTAGTAAATAGTTGACAGACACAACTCAAAAAGCATAACAGAAAGAAAAAGTTGATACACTGATACACTGTACTACATTAAAATTAAAATTTTCTGTTCTGCAAAAGATGCTGTGAAGAGCATCTAAAGACGAGTCCCAAACTGGAAGAAAAAATATGCAAAACATGTCTGATAAAGAACTTGTATTCAATATATAAAAGGGCTCCTGATTTTCACCAAAACAAACAAACAAACAACAACAACAACAACAAAAAACAGAAGGCAATAGATCTGCACAGACACTTCTCTGAAGAAGATACAGAGATGACAAATAAGAATATAAAAAGATGCACAATAGCATTTGTTATTAGGGAATTGCAAACTGAAACAATGAAATAGCAATAGTTTGCTAGCAAAAAGACTAAGATCTAAAAATCGACAATATTCAGTGCTGGTGAGGAAGAGGAACAAGAGGGAATCTCATTCACTGCTGGTAGGAATGCAAAAAGATACTCTTACCTTTAAGACAGTGTGACAGTTTCTTACAAAGCTATACATATTCTTATCATATGATCCAGCAATCATGCTCCTAAGTATTTACTCAGTAGCCTTAAAAGCTTGTGTCCACACATATGATTAGCAGCTGTAATCATAATCTCCAAAAAATGGACATGAAGGAGCAAGATGTCCTTTCAATAGGTGACTGTATAAATAATTACAAAAATAAATAAGATTCAAATCTCAAAAGTATGAGCAGGAATCTTGAATGCATATTGAAAATGGAAAGAAGCCAATTTGTACAGCCTACATACTTTGTGAGTCCAAGTATATAATATTCTGGAAAAGTAAAATTATAAAGACAGCTAAAGGTTCAGTGGTGGCTATAAATTTGTGGGGAAAATGTAGGGGAATAAAAGGTGAAGCACACAGGGTCTTTTTAGGGTAGTAAAACTACTTTGTGTGATACCTGTAATTGTGGATACATGACCTTATGTATTTGTAAAAATCTGTAAGACTTTATACTACAAAGAGTGCACATTAAAGTATACTTGCTAACAAAAACTATTTAGGAGGAGGGGTATCTCAGGAAGGAATAAAGAATATGGCAAGAGAATCCAACTGTATCATAAATGTATGAAACAACTTACTAAAGATTTCTAAGTAAAATAAAGTTACTAAGTAACTTGAGATGTGAGTAGGAGCTGTAAGACTAACTATAAAAGGAACTTCACATAAGCACTGAACTCTTGCTGATAGCATTGTTTCTCTTGAGGGGGCCATTAGCAATTTGGACTGTGGTGTATAAGAATACATTTATACAGGAATGGAACAAATAGGTAAATGAATGGTGGATGGTGGAAGCTAGGATTCTTATAACTAGAGTACACGTTTATATATAAACAAGGGGAACAGTCCAAAGTGATCTATGTGGTAACATATCAGAGTCAGAAATAGCAATAAGAATTCATGTTTTCTTAAAATAGATACAGGTATCTACATTTAGAAGCATTTAGTGATTAATATACATACACTGGTTAGTATATACATATTTATGTACTCTGAGAGCTATGAAGGCCTATAGAAAAAAATATCCAAATGGAAAAAAAAAAAAAAAAACAGCAACAAACATCAAGTGTCCAGATTTTGGTTTCTAATACCATTCCCATAAAAGAACCACAGTTCCTTGGAGAAATTGATGATTTTATGACTGGGGCAGGAAATAAGCAAGATGAGCCTAGAGTATCTTGCAATACCAGAAAAAAGGAAAATGTACAACCCCCCTCCCCACCAAATAAACTTATTGATCAAAGAGGCACAGGAACCAATGGAAAGAGTTCACAAAGGCCAGACTAGGAGCAATCTGAGCTTCAAGGTAAAGTATTATTGGATTATAAACCAAATTATAAAATAAATATCCATCAGTCCATATTGAATTAAGTAAATGATTGAATAAATTAATAAATGGAAGAGAAGGTACAAACATCCTGTACAGAATTCAAAATAATGTATGTTGACTCTCTACCCTAAAAGTGGAGGAGCATAACTCTCCACTCCTTAAATGTGGGCTGTGCACAGAAACTTCTTTCCAAAATGTACAGTATAGAAAATGGGGTGGGAAGAGTAACTTTACAGAGGAGAAATTCAACAAACACCATCTCAGCCAGGTAATCAAGGTCATTATCAATACCCATAAATTGTGTTGATACTATGTGCTTTTGATAAGATATGATGAAAATGGCACTGTACCTCTGTAATCTTCCACCCAAAAAGCTATAATCCTTGTCTAATTATGAGGAAACTATCAGGGAAACTGCAATAGAAAGGCAACATACAATATTTCTTATAAGTACTCCTCAAAACTGTTAAGGTCATCAAAAATTGATGACGCTACCATAACTAAGGGGAGCCTAAGGAGACGTGATAATTCAAAATAATGTGGAATCCATGATGGGATCCTAGAACAGGAAAAAGACAGTAGATAAAATGTCAGGAAATCTGTATAATAATAGTGTATCAATGTTGGTTCTTTAATTGGAGCAAATATACCATACTAAGGCATGATGTTAACCAGAGGGGAATTTGTGAGAGATATAGGGGGGAATAGGAGAGTACTGGAACTTTCTGTTCCATCTCCTCAATTTTTCTGTAAATCTAAAACTTTTCTGAAAATTGAAGTCTACTAAGGCAGAAAAAAAGTGAGTTCTAGTGACCAGAATAGTACATTTAAATCCTTAGTAATATTTTTTTTGCTCATATTGTGATTAATTAGACAAGGAAGAGGCAAGCATAGTTCAAAGTAATGTTGATAAGCTTTGTACAAATAAATAAAACACTTTGTCAATATTTCGAATGTTTTAAATTACAGTGTACTAAATAAATAGCAGTTTTAATATTTTTCATTGTCCTATACATTATAAGTAAGAGAGAGTTTAATGTTTTGACAAAATTTTTTTAAAGGTCAGAATATGATTGTATTATTTCTTATTGATGTGTATGATACCTTTTCAAGATTTCAGCTTTCATAGTCATTTTCAAATTTAAAGCAGTGAATCTGAGGACTGTGCAAAATGAGACAATGCCTCTATTTTAAAATGTTAATAACTGCTGATCCAAGTGGGAATTTATGAGTCTGATAATACTATTCTTTCAACTTTTCAGAAGGAAAATTGCATAATAAAAATTTAGGAAGCTGTTCTATTGGCTTCCCATTGCGACAAAACTATTAACTCCTATTCAAAGCCTACAAAGCTCTACCCATTTGGGCTCCTGCTTCTATATCTGTCCTCATCTTTCTCCATTCTCTGCTTTGTCATTGGTACCACAAAAGTTATGCTGGCCTTCTTCATTCCCATGAGGCTCTTTAGATGTCTCTCTCTCTCTTTTTTTAATTGGAGACATTGTGGGTTTACAGAACAATCATTTCTAAAATACTGGATTCCTGTATACCACTGTATTATTAACACCTTGCATCAGTGTGTACATTTGTTAGAATTGATGAAAACCCATTTTATAGTTGTACTATTAGCTATACAGCCCACGGTTTAACTTAGGGTTCATTGTTTGTATAGTACAGTTCTATGAATTTTTTAAAATTTTGTATTCTATCATCACAAATATAACATATTACCTTCTAACCACAGATTCTAATTTCAAGAAGAAATGGACTTCAGGCATAATTCTTCCATTATTCATTTGTTTTACCATAGTATTAAGGAATCTGCTGGAAATAAGGTGGTTTGTAGCTTTTATTAACTCTTCCTTGATCTTACACACTTTGGATAAAAACCTGTCACTGGCTAAATTGAGGAAACCTGTAATGACCTCTCCTAATGATTCTGACAAAAATCCTACAACATAAGAAATTCAGGAAAATTATATCTGATGAGAAGGTAATAAATTATAGTGGAGTACAGGAAAGATGAGTTCTGAGCAGTCCTCACCCTTGTTAAATTGTATATCACCAATGACCTGATAACCCTTCAGTTTCTTTCATGCTTTAATACTTTCTATAGAGAAAAATAATACACATCTTTTCCATTTATAAGACATGGTTTTATTATTTTCACTAGTGTGATTGCTTTGCCTAATTACTGCCAGAAGAAGGACTATAGATCAATGATTATAAAACTAATCAAGATTTTGGCAGCCATCCCCCAAATTTTGACTGCTTTATGGCTAATAATCTTTATATTTATAGAGCAAACAGAAGAATAAAAAAGCACAGCAGACTGGGACAAAGAGCCATATGTACTCCATTGACCCTAGAGGGTGTAACGCTAAGACAGTATAACAAATGTGTCATAATAATTATAATCATAGAATGTGTGATTAAAAATTAGAAGGGAGCTAAGGAAATATATAACCCATGCACTGACAAAGAAACCATCAGCTTCCATTCCTAAAATGAGCACAGCAATGAACAGGATTTGAGGCTCTGTCCCAGCAGCAAGGAGCTATAAGGTGGATCAGATATTGCTGCTAGAGGCTCTAAAAGGAGAAGCAGTGGCATGGCTTTCCATCACAGTCACCTGCCTGTTAGCTTTCTGGGGCTGCCACGAAGTGTCACAGAGTGGGTGGCTTAAAGCAATAGATAATCATTCTTTCAGTTCTGGAGGCTAGATGTCAGACATCAAAGTGTCTGTCTGGCCTATGCTTTCTGTGAAGGCTCCAGGAAAGTGTTTTTGTCTGCCAGGACTTCTATGACAAATGCCACACAATGGGTTGACTTAAACAAGCATGTATTGTCTCACAGCTTGAAAGCCAGAAATTCAAAACCAAGATGCCAGTAAGTCCATGCTTTCTCCCCAGAAGGTTTAGCTTTCTGGTAATGGCCATCCTCCATCACATGGCAATGTCCTTGGTCTCCTCTTTCTCTTGTGGCTTTCTCTGCTGTCTGCCTTCTCTTTGTAAGGCCTGCAGTAAAGCAGATTAAATCTCACCCAGATTCAGTTGGCCACATCTAAATAACATCTTAGAAGATCCTATTCACAAATAAGTCTAAGCCTTAATTGATAAAACATTTTCCAATGGGTCCTATTTACAAATGGGTTCACATCCTCAGGAATGTGGATTAATATTTAAAAACATTTCTTTTTTTCAGGGATACATGATTCACTGTACCACAGAAAGGAATCTCGGTTTGCCTCTTCTTAGTTTCTAGTGGTGCCCAGCAATCCTTTGGTGTGTAGCTGTATAACTCCAGTCTCTGCCTCCATCTTCACATGGATTTCTCCCTTCTCTTTCTCTGTCCCTGGGTCTCTTCTCTTATTCTCACAAGGACACCAGTCAATCAGATTAGGGGTCCACTCTATTCCAATATGACTCAGCCATAATTTAACTAATTTTAATTGCAAGGATCCTATTTTTAAATAAGGTCACATCTGAGATGGTGGGGGTTATGACTTCAACATATCTTTTTGGGAAATATCATTCAACCCATGACACTTTGGTATGACTTAATACCTCATTTTACTAATTAGGAAAGAGAATAGATTGACCATGTGTATTGCCTAATGTCACAATGCTAGCAGAATCCTCTTTCCACAGAATTTAGCTGCTGATATTTTAGGCTCAGCTGATAAATATTGAGGGACAAGTTTTCTGATGTTTAAATACATTATCTCATAATCTAGGGTCAGGGTCTGCCTCTTCTTTGAAAGAGCTCTGGCTGAGAAAAGGCTGAATACACAAGTCCTAAATCCCTGAGGGGTCAAGGTTGTCCAGATTGTCTCCGAATGTTAGAGGCCACCTCTATTCAGTGGCCCTTTAAAAGCAGAAAAACTGGCTCAGAAGGGAAGTCTGAGGAAAAGGAGGGAAGTAGCATTTCTTTAACAGCTCCTGGGTCTAGTACTAGATTCCGTACAGATCTCATTTAACCCTTACAAAGCACTTAGAGAATAGAGACATTGTTTCCCCTTTAAGAAGGAAAACTCTGAGGCTCAATAGGTTTAAGTAACTCACACAAGTAATTACAGATAGAAAATTCAAAACTGGATTTGGACATAAGTGAGTTATATTCAAAGACTGTGTTCCTTTTACTCCATCCTACTGCCTTCCTGAAGCCTGGGAAAGAAACTTTTCCGAGTGTTCTCAAGTACGATGTGAAAAAGTGAAAGTCATGTACTTACCATGGTACTTTCAACATAGTGCATGCTAATAAATGGGAGCAACTATAGGTGGAGTGACAGAAAAAAAGACCAACGAAAGAAAATGATAACTGTAAAGAACTTAGCACTTTCATAATCTTATAAAACTAATTTAAGTTTATGAAAGCATTATCCTTATTCCTAAAGGATACACTTCAGAAACAACAAAGAAAGCAATCTCTCATACTGTCTCTCAGAGTTTTAGATGGATCAGTGGCATTAGTATTGACTTTTCAAATGAAAGGAGCTTTAATTGATCTTTAATCTAAAATTTCTAGACAATAAAGAAGTTCTGAAATACTAAGATTGATAGGTCCAAAAATTGGAAAAGAATCTATGTTTCTGAAATTGCACCATTAGCTGAGTACTAGGAAATATAATACATGACTGGACATTTACCATTTCTCATTCTAATACAAAATTATAAAGTAAATGAACCTCTATTACTTGAATACATGTCTGCTACTCATATAAGAGATAAAGGGAGATGCTCTTTTGGTTGTTTATTTATGTGGTATAAAAACACTCTCTCAAGATTAGGATATACACATCAAAAATATCTACTGATTCATCTCACAACTTTGGAACTGGTAATTCTCCTGTAGCTCTGAGTCAAACTGGCCTATACACTAAGGTTTGTGCTTAGTCACTGAACAAGTGTTTCTCAGAAAAGCTTTATATCTGCCAATTTATTAGATGGCATGTTAAGTAGAGAAAAATCTTCAGATAACTTGCTTAGGGTCATTCTTTTCTTGAAATTTTATTTTGATTTTTTTTCTACTTTTCTGAATCTACTTTCTCCTCCATATATTGAATTAATTTTAAGTATCCCTTTCTCAACTCTCTGGGCTTTCCTCCAGAGATATAACTTAGAATCCTCTTTAATTCTTGGCTTATTATATATTGTGTACATATATTTGATGGGATATAATATCTCCTCCTTTGTTTAATGGTTAAGTGAAAAACAGTTAAGCTTCTGGCATATAGCAATGCTCAAAGTCGCTCAGAAGTATGAAATTCTAGAGAAAAGAGCCATGTTCTATGTATCTTCTAACTCAGTGCTTGGGATGTAGAACCTGCCAAAAAATATTTGTTGAATGTATCAGAGAAGAAAATTTAAAAACAAAATTAAATTTAAAAACAAAGCAAAAATAAATTTATTGCCCTCTTGGACTTCAAAGAAGGCAAAGAGAAATATATAATAAATAACTTCAATAATGAGACATGAACAATATGATATTAAATATGTATAAAATGCTTTGAAATACAAAATAAGGGATTTTAATAAATTACATTTGTAGTATTGCTTCACTTCTAATATCCTATGCAACAGTGCATGTAAAAAGGTGAGCTGTCCTTTTAGGATGCGTGTGTGCTCCTAGCATCTTGATGTTTTTACATGGGAAAGCCATCAGGAAAGTGTGACTCTGCATGTGTGCCTGGAGAGTGGAGGGGACTGTGTGGGAATCTCATTCTGCCCGTCGGGCTCCACATGCCTCTTCATGATCCCTCACATTAGCTGCATTGAGAAGTCCATGTGCATCAAGCATATTCTTGCCAAAATGAAATTAGGCCACTAGTTGCGGAAATAGAAAATAAGAATTAATTGCTCTCTTCCTTGGATATTCGATCTCTAACACAGATAAATCTGCTAAGAGAAAGCCTCATGTTATGTGTGTTTATACTGACTTTCTCAGCTCTCTTTTAAAAGGTAACATGATGAAGTCTCCATAAAATATGGAATAGCACACCACCTTCCTTAGAGCTAGGATATAAAACCTTTGGTGTCAGGAGAGGAGAGGCTTTACCTATGGTGCTTTTTATTTTTTTTTTAACGTCCCTTTCTGCAGTAATAGTCACTAGGTGATAAGACTTGGGACCTGGTAAGACTTTGGCTTCTAAATACTTAAATTCCAGAAGCTGAGAAATAATTAACTAAATTAAATGAGAATTAAGGGTCACTAAAAATCTAAGTATCAAAGAAAAAGGCTTTGAAAAAGAAAGGCTAGGAAAACAAACACAAGCTCAGGACTGTACGCCTTTTAGGAATGTGGAATGTACATTTTGCTGCTCTATCCCTGGGTTTTAGTTTCCGAGTTTTAAATGGTGTTATATTGGTTTGATGGAAGAACTATTTCAGGCAAGAAATACTAACAATATACATTTACTCTTACTTTTAGACCCATCTCCACAAACTTTTGAGGTGGCGTAACATGTCTGATTATCAGAACTGTGAGTTCTTAGGTTTTCAGATTCTACTTCCCAAAAGATGGACTGAGATAGACTCAGGTACTCTGAAGAACCAGGTGTTTATTGTCAAAACAGAAACATGGGAGGTCAACCAGGCTGATTAAAGGTCAGCAGGGGTAGTTCCAGACAAAAACACTCCATCAACCAGCTTCCCACTGCCTTTTCAAATGTGATCTTAGCTACTCAGGGAAATAATATTGAAAAAGGAAATAACTTTTAAAATGTTCATCATTATGACTTACAACTTTTCTTCCTTTTTATATTGTACTCATTTTCCATAGCACCAGTAAGGTAAGGGGCAGATGAACAGTAGAAAATAGAGCCAAAAATATTATGTACTTAATGCAGCCAATGATATGTGTATTATCTTATTTTCTCTTCCCCACAAATGGATAAAAACATCCCCATCTTACAATATAGGAAATTGAGACTCAGAGATGAGAAATAACTTAGATATTGACTCAGTCAAAATTCATAACCTGGACCCTGACTCCAAATGTGTGAATTTATTTAACTACTCTCTACTAGAATTAAAATACTTAAGAATTTTGAGGAAGACAGGCTATAAATGTAAAAGCTCTGTAAAGGCATAGTTTGAGGTAGTCTTACCTTAAATAAATTATCCTGCTTTGTGTTACTGCTTGGTTTCTACTAGGTCCTCGCAGTTTCTCCTCAACTTGACTGCCTCTCTTCAGCTCAAATAATCCAAATTCGGGAGGTTATTCCTGCCATCTCTGTGGCGGGCACTATATTTATAACCCCCGTGTTCCACATCAGAGCTGTGTTTCTATGTCCTCCAGGGAAACTAGGACCCCGCAGACAGAAACTCTTAGTTTTGTTCTTTGTTCCTGTGCTGCCTCTGCTCTTACAATGCCTACAAATTCTGTCTTCAGATATTCACTCGAGTAGCATGGCTCATTCCTCTTCCTGGTAACTGTGGTGGGTTAAATTATGTAACAAGTTAGACGTGTACTTGGTGTTGGTCCACGTTTCTATGAGAGTGAACCCACTGTGAACCGGATCTCCCGAAGACATTACTTCGGTTAGGTGCAGCCCCAACCGAGTGGAGTGTGGCTTTAACCCATGTTTCTGGGGCCCTTTGTAAGCAGAATAAAGTCAGACAAATAGAAAGCTATGAAGAAGGGGTGGGAGCTAGAAGTCAGTGGGAACCAGGAAGAGAAAGGAATGGACTTAACCATACGGTGGGGAAACCAAGGGACCCCAAGGTGGTGGTAAACCGGCACCAGAATGTACCTGCCCTGGGAGGAAGCAAACCTTCTGGCCTCCAAATCTGTGAGCCAATAAACTCCTGTTGTTTGAACCAACCCGTTGTGTGGTTTTTGTCATAGCCGCCTGGAAAACTAAGACGGTAACCAGCTGAGAACTGTAATCTATGTCATAAATCAAAAGTTGTATTAGATTGTTTAAACTCTTATTGGACTGTACCCCTGAATTCTTTTTAGGCACATCGAGCTTTCTTAGTCTGCCTTCAATGCTCTATAATTCTTATTATGTTAATAAGTCCAGAGGGGGCCGTGCTTCTTGGTATACATGGTCAGAGTCAAGTTAAGAGGGATTCCTAGGCTGCTTAAATATTAATAATTGCTCCTTGCTTTTCTAAACTGAACTATTTAGTAGCAACCCTCAGTCCATGTCTCTCTTCTGCTTTAACACTAACTCTACAAAGCAGGGGACATATACGAAACAAACTGAAAATGTCATGGGGGCTTAGAGTATTAAGTTAATGTTACGTGATATTGATTTTAATGCATCCAAATATGTATAACACTTTAAACATAAACATCAAGTGTGATTTGTGTTTTGTATGACTGGCATTTTCTCCCTATAAATGATTATTATTGTAACAAGCTGTTGCCCTATGGGTGTTTTTCTTTGGTAACATATGTTGTTTAACAGCAGAGGGCGTAGAAAATATGCATAAATGAATGTAGTGGCATAAAATGAGAGAGAATTGTAAAGCAGAGTCACACATGGTTCTCACTATTCCTATTACTGCTCCTACCTAAATAAATGATGATAATTTGACCCAATTTTTGTCCTCATACTAAATAGTATTTACCGCTGCATTTTGAAAGAGTGAGAAGATTTGGGAAGCAAGATGCACGTGGAATTGCCATGGAAACTGCAGCCTCACTTAGCCAATAAAAAGCTTCCAATGTGCTCCTCCAACTTCACTCCACTTCCAAATTTAGTGATTTAAAACACCTGTTCTCTAGCACATGATTACTGTGATTTAATGGGGTTTATTAGAGCTGTAAATAGGATGGATTTTTTTATGAACGTGTTGAATATTGGTGTACATATCTATTTTTGAAAAGGGTAAAAATTCTTCCAACTGCTATTTCCATATCTGTGAAAAGTATTCTCTTGTACTTAGTAACTTTATAAGGTAGAATAAGCTGAAGGAATATCCTTTGTTTTATTTTATTGATAAGCAAATAAATAATATTGTGGTCACTACCAAATTCCATTAAAAAACATGCATTTAGACTGAATTCTAGGTACATCCAGTGCATTAGAAGCCCACAGTGCTCATAGCACACAGAGATTGCCCTTCTGAAATCTGCTGTGACTTCATCCATTTCCTGACCCAGACTTCTGTCTCAGTGACTGAGGGTAAATATCTTCTCTGGTAAGTTATAAACATGTAAAACCAGAGCTTGTGTCATGCATTTTCTTTTGTGAAATGCAATGAACATTTTACTGCTGGTCCTTTCTTACGTGTTAGCATAAATGCTAAAATTTTTTTGCAAGGGTCAGCTTGTTTGTAGCTCTTTTCCTTACTTTTTATTACTAAACAACATGTATTGTTTTATTCCAAAATATATATATTATTTATGTTATGTGTATGTGCACACACACATACACACATACACAAAGTGACTCTATATGGTTTGAGAAAGTCTGATGTAGAGGTTGCAGACTGACAGCTCAGTAGTGTTTGATTTAGTCCTCTCAGATTCTGAATTAATTGCCAACTTTTAAATATCAGATGTTTCACCTAAAATTTTGAATTTCTGACCTTATTTTTTAAATAGAAAATATTGCAACCCCAAGCTCCTATTCCAGGAACAACAGTCTTCTGACCTTGTGTAGAGGCTGCCCCTGTTCAGGTGGGATACACTCTCCAGTTGGCCTCAGTACCTATTTTGTCAGACTTACTCTTATATTTTCTGATTTTAGGATACTTGAGCCTGCAGAGATACATACCAAGTTATTAAAAAGGATAATTTTTGCAGAGTGAAATTGAAGGAGACTTTCACTTTGAACATTGCATACTTTCCTATTTTTAATTTTTAAAATTAATTTTTACTTACCAACACTAATCATCAAGCAGAAACTGCCCATCCCCCAACTTCCTGGCAATCTCTATTCTACTTTCTCCAAATTTTCTATTTTTAGATATTTCATATATGTGGCATCATACCATATTTGTCCTTATATGCCTTGTCCCAAATAACTTTAATGGAAATGCAACCATCCCATATGATAGAAGAGCATCAAGAATAAGTTATTGGATATTTGCCCAGAAACAAAGCCTAAACTGTATGTGATATTCATAGGTATTAAACTTTCTGCTTTAATATTACCACAAATCACTGCAATTATTGTGCTGCCTCCAAAATACAGATAAAAGTTAGATAAATTGAAAACAAAAAAAAATGACAGAAACTTGGAAAACAAAGTCTATGTAATATAGTAAGAATGCAATAAGAATATTGCATCTATAATAGGATCAGTGACACTGAGAAATGATTGCTGGTTATGTGTATATTAATGATACACTTAGTTATATAAAATGAAATATCCTTTGGCATTGCCTCATAGGCAAATTATAGTATCTAACCAGTTCATTTTAATGCTCAGCAAGTACTGAAAAACTAGATGTTTATGAAAAATAAATAAGGTAAAAAAACTGAATTCATTTGTAAGGCCTATGGGATGCGAGACCAATGTCTTTAGAATAAATTCTATTCAGATTTTCTGGAGGCTAAGTTAATGACCTCTCATGAATAAGAATAATATTCAAAATATTATTTGTGTGGTTTTTGCTTGGGCACGTGAAAACACGTAGCAAAAAGACTTTCAGGTCTTACAAACTGTTTCATTGGAACTCTGTTGACAATCTTATTCTTGACCAGAGGGAGTGTATTAGTGATGAAGCTTTTATGTTGTGAATATTTCCTTCTTTAAAAAAAAACAAACAGGTTATTGTTTTTTTGTCTAAGAGAGGACTTTCCATTAACATTTTTAATGTCTCCTATGTTCTGGGAGCCCATTTCTAAGTTATTTCCATATCCTGCTATTAAGAACATATATATTTTTTAAACTCTGCTGGCAGCCAACTAGCCAGTCATTCATTCATTCCTTTGTCTCTCTTTACATCCAACAAATACGTTTTCAGTACATACTATGTGGTAGTGTAATGTGTTTATTATCCCTATGTCTATAAAGATAAATATGGAAAAAATCATGCAACCAGTTCAAGAGAAATCGCTTTTAATATAATTCTAGTAAGGAATAATTGGACAACTTGGTTTCCTACTCGATGAGAATATTGACATTTATCTTAGCATGTGATTTGCCCTTATAGAATTTCTAATGACCCACGAATTAAGAGCTGACAGGGATAGTTTAGATAATATATCTCTATACAGACTTTGAGATCCAAAATCAGAATGCTCAGAAGTTCTTTGTCTTCCGTGCTCTGCGATGAGAAGGAACAGGACTGGACTCATTGATGACTGTAGGTAATCAAACTCAACAGAATAATCTGCTCTCTTTCTGTGCTCCCACACTCCATTACATTTTTTTGTTGGTTTGTTTGTTTTAACTTTTCTAGGAGATGGTCTTAATAATGAGAAATTTTATTGAGGTTTAGAAAGGTGCACTTCACCATCTGTTGAGGGTTATATTGCTGTGGATAGGGGTAAACAAGTCTGATGGTTACACTGGTATTTCAGAAAATGATGTGGTAAAGTGGAGACAGAATTGATCTGTAGTGGCCACTTACATATCATTGTTACCCTTTGTTCCTCTTCTCATTTGAGAATATCAAATTTCTTCCTTTGAATAGTGAGCTCCCTGGTATTCTGCAGCTTTTTCAGCAGCCTCTAATATGTTTACGTTTCCCTTCTCATTTGGAGTTTGCATAAGTTTTATAATTGGGCAATAGATGCAGGCAAATTTGTCACTGCCAGCTGTCAGCACCAAGGAGTCTTGTAAATGCATGCTTATGAAGGAGTTATTTGAGCAGCATGCAACACAGAAGCAAGTGATCTTGTATACTTGGTTTTGTTAACTTATTCTGCTGTTTATAAAATATTGACCTGACTCAGGTGCCTCATTTGGTTTTTCAGTCCTTTTCACTTGCCACTAAGATCAGCCTTAAAATAATCAGCTAGATAGCCTGGTTCTTGAGAAGTGGAATTTTGATCACCCTTTCTGCAAATTAGCATTATAAGATCAGTTCATTTTTAATGTCAGTTAGTGGCAATTGGCATTACAAACACCAAAAAAAAAAAAAAAAAGAGTATTTTGAGAGGAAATTCATAGCAATATGTTAAAAACTGAACAGTAGTTTGTATTTTATTGCCTAAGTCACTAGGTAAAAACTTTTGTAGTTTTCAAATGCTATGCCTAGTGAAGAATACATTTTACAACATAATCTAGTATGCACACACACATATATGTATATGTGCTTATATATATGTATACCCATAGCAAATTTCACAAAACAATGCTCACCGTTACTATGATAAACTCTTATTTCCTATTCTAGATTATCAAAATTAATTAAAATATTCTTAACTAAACCTGTTAAATCAATGTAATGACCTAATAAAGACCATACTTGGAAAAACATTGACCAAAGGTATAACTGCTAATCAGTCTCTCTTAGCATAAATTGTAGGTAGAGGCATTCTCGGGTGATTTGCACCTTTTGGGATGAGCCTTCAAGCTGGGATAGTTGCACAACGTGAACATATTGTACAATATTTAGCATATTGACTAAATATTAACTAATACTTAGGATATTGACTTTCAGATCCTCAACTTTTATATGATTAAATTCTAAATGTATTTGCCTCAGAATTGGCTTGAGAATGTGCTCTATTTTCTCTTTCAAAATATTCTTTTCAACGTTTTTCAAAAGGAAGACAATGCCCCTCACACATCCTAAAACTTTCCATGAATATTGCCAAGATTATATACCAACCCCTCACCCCCACCTCCAACACTACACTTAAATACATTGCTTTCAGGAACGCTCCCTTTAATAGTCAAAACTGAGCTGTATTGTGAATTGCATGGTGGATTGCTCATTATTAAAGAATGAATTCCCTCTGAGGGAAGGCACTGCTTCAAATCTAAAACCAGAAAATTTTCCCACCTAGATGCTGGAAATACAGATCAAATCCTTATTTCCTGCAACAAAAATATTGTACACATTTTTTTTTTAATTTCCTATGGTGCATGACACTATTAGAACTCTTGTAGCTTAAATTACCATTTCATTTATTAGGTATAATCCATAAATCAAAACAACAGTAATATATTATACATTTTTGATATATAATTATTTAATATAAAATGTTAAATATTGTAAATGTCTCTTTAATTAGATGATTGAACTTTGTATGTTTTCATTATGCATCAATTTAGGAATATTATTTGTTATTAGAATTAAATAGGGTCTTGAATCATTGTATTCTACTTTCTTACTTTAATAAGTGTATTAGCCAAATTAATTTTCATTAAAAAATAAATGGAAATATGTGGAAATAGACTGTTATTTGATTGCAATGTTGCTCACTTTTTGAAACCTGTCTGAATTACATGACAAAACTCACTGAATTATCTATCATAAAAATAGTTTTTAATCATCTCTCAGCTGCTGACTAGGTAGGTTGGATACACATTTTAAATTTTTGAGAACCATGAATTGGAAGGCATCTAGTTTGCAAAAATTATGTTAGTTCACTCACTTTTGTAATTTTTAGCAAATATTCTGAAAAGAATTTGCCAACCTCTATTATTCTTTCAATTAGAGGCATCTATTTTTATCAGGAACTATTTAGAAAGGGTTGGGATAATATAAATTGATTTTAATACATTATTTCAGTTAAGTATTTTTTATAAAATGCTTTTACTCATGTGGTAGGTTAAATGATCTTAACCCATTCTTGCTCTTAATCTTAATGTCATTCCTGGGAGTGTAAATTGGACCTTGTGAAGACATTGTTTTTAGTTTAGGTGTGGCCAACTGAATCAAGAGACATCTCAATCCTAATGCTGGAGGAAACCCAACGATGCAGGCAGACAGCGGCAGGCTGCCACGGTTTTCAGGGAAAAAGCATGGCCTTGCTGATGCCTCCACACTGGACTTCCCCTAACCTGAAAAACATGAGCCAAAAAATTCCTGCTGTAAAGTCAATCCATTGTATGTCATTTGTCACTGCAGCCAGTAAACAGACACCTCATCCTATGCTTTAAATGGTTTTCAAAAATCTAGAGCTGAAGATTATACTCATTTATTCTAATTGGCACAATCAGTCCTTGTTGTCAAACCATCAGTTAAATCAGACTTATTCCTGTTAGAAAAAGTGTAACTAGATTGTTCATTAAAAATTTGTCAATAGGGTAGGGCGATGGTGGTGCAGTGGCAGAGTTCTCACCTGCCATGCTGGAGACCAGGGTTCAATTCCCAGTGCCTGCCCAGGCAAAAAAAAAAAGTGTCAATACACATCTGGAAGCAAAACTACTGAAAATAAAGTTTAGAATGCACCATGTAAAACAGATGATGAAAAGAGTGAAATCAAGTTCTAAATGGGATAAATTATAACCCAATATGTTAAGAGGAAGATAATCAATTTTAAACAATGCTATAAATTTCCTCACAAATTTTAGCTGCTACCCACAAATTTTTATGTTGTGTTTTCATTATTGTTTATTTTGAACTATGCTAAAATGTCCATTATCATTTAATCTTCGACCCATGGGTGATTTAGAAGAATATTTCTAAATATCTAAATCTACGGAGATTCATGTTCCTTTATGTTATTGTTTAATATCTTAGTTGCATTGTTGTCAAGAAACACTGTGATTCAAACCTTTGGAATTTCTTAAGACTGGTTTTATGGGTCAATATATGGTTAATTTTTTTGTGAACAGTCTGTGTATCCCTTAAATATTATTCAGTATAGGTCCATTAGGTTACTTGTTAACCGTGTTATGTAATTCTTCTACATGCTCACAAATTTTTTCTGTGTTCTGTATAATTTATTAAGAGAACTGTGTTGAAAACATCACTAACTGTGCTTCTGGATATTGCTATGTATTTCCTCTTTTTGCTCTATCAATTTTGTTTATATAGTTTTGAGGTTATTTTAATAAATGTATATATACTTAAATTATTGCTATCCTCCTGGTGAATTAAAACATGTTTATTATGGATTAGTTATGGTTATAATTTTGTCTTGACACCTATTTTGTATGATAATATAATTATGTAAGCTTAATTTTGGTTAGTGTTCACCTGATTTATCTTTTACCATCTTCTAGCTTTTTTATTTTTGTATTATTTTATTTTAGTTATGTTTCTTATAAAAGCATAAAGTTAACTTTTCCATCCTTCCACTTTCAATCTATTTGTATCCTTGTGTCTAAGATGAGTCTCTTACAAGTAGCATTTAGCTGGATTATATTTCTTAATCCATTCTGCCAATCTGTATCTTTTAATTGGTAAATTTATTCTGTTAAAGTTATTACTGAAAAGGAGTTTCTTGAATCCATCATCTTATCTTTTGTATTTTATTTGTCAGATCTATGTGTTCTTTTCCCTTTTTCTCTTTTTATCCTTTAAGTTACCTTTACTGGTACTCTTCAGTTCTGTGCTCTCCTCAGACCTTCCTCTCCTGTCTTTTTTGTTTCAACTGGCAGAATGCTCTTTAGTGTTTCTTGTAGGGCTCGTCTCTTGCTGACAAATTCTTTCAGAATTTGTTTGTCTGTGAAAATTTTAATCTCTCCCTCAGTTTTGAAGGATAATTAGACTGAGTACAGAATTCTTGGCTGGAAGTTTCTTGTTTTTCAGAATCTTAAATATATCATACAACTGCCTTCTCACCACCATGGTGTCAGTTGAATAGTCTGAACTCAGTCTTATGTGGTTTCCCTCGTATGTAGTAGATTATTTTTCTCTTGCAACTTTCAGGGTTTTCTGCATCTCTTCAACATTTGACAGGCTGATGAGTACGTGTCTTGGGGAAGGCCTATTTGGATTTATTCCGTTTGGAGTTTGTTGGACTTCTTTGACTTGTATATTTATATCCTTTATAAGAGTTGGGAAGTTATCCCCCCATTATATATCCTCTACTACTCTTTCTAGCCCTTTACTCTTCTCTTCTCCTTCTGGGACACCAGTGGTTCTTATATTTGTGTGCTTTGTTGTGTCCATTATTTCCCTGAGATCTAATTCAAAATGTTCCATCATTTTTGCCAATTGCTGTTTTGAGTATTCAAAATCAGTTGGCCTGTCCTCTAATTCACTTATTCTTTCTTCTGCCTCTTCAAATATGCTGTTGTGTGTCTCTAGTATGCTTTTATTTGGTCTACAGAATATTTAATCTGTGTGATATCTGCTGTTTTTCTATTTATTCTTTCAAGTTCTTCTTTATGCTCTTCTAGTGCCTTCTTGATCTCCTTTATGTCACTTGACATCCCATTTAATTTTTTTTTAGTAAAGTTCTATGAACATCTTCAATTAGTTGTTTCAACATCTGGTGTTTTAATTTGGTTGTTAGGCTGGGCTATTTCTGACCGTGTCATGTATGCTGAATGATCTTCTGCTTTCTTCATGGCATGTGAATATCTTGATTGGTTTACTTTGAAAGTTGATTTCCTTCCTTAGCCTAAAGCCTTGTATTTGCTGGATGGATGTGGAGAAGGATGCAAGACACCGGGCAGGGCACAGTGGCGGTGAGGATGTAGCTGTGTGGGTGCACAGGTCTAGGGGGTGGGGTCCTGGTGTGGGCTGATCTAGGGTGCAGAGCCCTTTGCGTGCATGCGTGGAGCTAGGTCAGTAGGCTGGCGTTGCGCCTGCATGGGTTGGGGCGGATGTGGCCGTGCTGTGCAGGTCTGTGCTTTCCCAGAGCTGGGGGGTATAACTGGGGGCTGTGCACATGTATGGATCTAGGAGGGGGCATAAACTGATGCAACAATGCACAGAGCTCAAGGGCAGTGGGGTGGGGCTGCACAACTATATGGGTTTGGGGTAGGGGTATTGTGGGTATGGAGTTAAGTGCCAGCAGCCTTTATGTGCTGGCAACTGCTTGCAGGGGTCAAGGACTGGGAGGTAGGACTCAGAAAGGGTGGAGCAAAACTGTGCTTGCACAGGAGAGGTGGGTTGGGTTGGGGTAGATGTGCACATGCTTGGGGTGGATTTTTGAGGTGGGTATGTGTGTGAGGATTTGGCAGGGTGGCAGCAATTGGAGTGCAGGGAGGGGGGCGGATGATGGGATTCTGGTACATGGGGTGTGGGGTGAGTCAGAAGGTCATGGGGCTGCACTGGTGAGGGTAGCACATTCAAGGAACTTGGCTTGGCTTACTTCTTAGCGCCCAATCCCCATCCATGCACTTCTAAGGGCTCCAAGCTTCCATCTTAGGCTGTTTGCACCAGTCGGACATTTCTCCGGTTCTCTGCTTCTCAGTTCCTCAGCTTTTGCAACCAGGGCCACCCTATTTGGTGCAGAAGACTCTCCTAGGTCACTTACACCCTAGAATCACCATCTCAGTTGCCCTCCCGTCTCTTCTCTAGCTGTTCCTTGGAGCAGGGCTGAACTCAACCTACCCTATTCCTCCATCTTCCCAGGACAAAATAAAGTCAACTTTTGTTTCTTAATCTTGTCTAATAATATCAGTTTTTAGTGAGAACAGTCCATTTATATTTACATAACTGCTATTATTTTGTGTATAAACTGTTCGTCTTAAAATGCCCTTTCTATTTGTTCCACTTTTTTCTTCCTTTATTTATTTCTTCTTTATTAATTATCTGGTTTATGTTTATCACCATAGGTCAGTTAGTTAAATACTATTTCACTTCTAGAGAATACTACTCGAATTTTTAGTGCATCAAAGTGTAATTCTAATTAGTAAATTTCCTCTTCTCCTAGAGGAATATGAGAGGATCGTAGAACACTTTAATTATATTTACCTGATTTCAATTCATAATGTATGTTATGGTTATTGTTATAAGATCTAAAACATGATTTATACTTTAAACTTTCTCCAAATAATCAATTTCAATTGAAGTTATGAATATAATTTGCTTTGCATTCCTTTTTATTTTTCCTGCATATTTGTTTTCTATCTGAATTCATTGTCTCTCTGACTAAATATCAGCCTTTAATATTTATTTTTATGTAAATACGAAATGGTCACTTCATTTTTTGTTTTCCTTAATAGGTATTTACTTTACTTTCATTATAAAAGGATACTTTCATTTAGTATGTAATTCTAAGGTGGCAGATATTTTCTTTAGTTTTCATACTTATAAATGAAAAATCATTTATGTGGCTAACTTTATGATCCTTAAAGATAATTCCTGTTTATTGTGGCTCATCTTAAAGTTCCTCTTGCCAATGTCTTGGTTTTCAGCACTTTCACTCTAATGCTTTTAGTTGCCATTTGCTTTATTTATCTTTCTTGAAAATTATTGTGCTTTTTGAATCTGTGGAATATCTTCTATGTATTTTGCAAAGTTCTGAGACCTGTCTCTTCATATACTTCTGCACACCTCTCTCTTTCTCATGCTTTTGAGATTAGGAACAAATTAATATTAAACTTTCTTAATGTATTTTCTGTAGCTCTTATTCTCTCTTGTAAGTTTTCCACTCTTTTGGTCTCTGCATGCTTCGTATGAGATAGTTTCTTTTGTCTAATCTGCTGTGAAATTCATGTAGTGCATTCTTTTTTAAAAGTGTTTATTCCACTGAATTGTTAATTTGGGTTATTATATTTTCATTTTTAGAGTATTCCCTTTCAAATTTTTAGTGACACCTTTTATAATTTACAATTCTTTGCTGACATTTTAGATTTTAGCTATTTCCATTAATATCTTAAATGTACATATTTTACTATAATAATTCACCATCTGTTTTACCTAAGGGTCTGTTCCTTTAGTCTGTTGTTTGTGCTGTTACTTATTTATTTATTTATATTGTTTTATCTCTTCATGGGCCTGTTTATACTAAGGACTTAGGGCATTGTATTTGAAAAAAATAATAATGTGAGGCCCAGGGTGATGTTATTCTCCATTATATAGATCCATGTGAAATTTTGCCAGTCATCTGGGAATACTAACAATCTGGAATCATCTAATTTAAAGACTTGTGATTATTCTTGGTCACCTAAATGACTCAAAGGTCAGAAATATTCCATATGAAGACTGATTTATTTTTAGCTCACATTAATTTCTATAGCTTCTCAGTTTTTTAAACATTGTGAGAAGTATTTTTCTAGGACCCCCTCCTCATTTGCTAGCTCTAGAAAAACTTTTGGTTGTTTAATTGCACAGGTTCTCAAGAGATTGGATCAGAGTCTTAGCTACCATTTCTGGATCAGGAAAATTCCCCTTGATAATAAGAGCCCTATGGGCTGCTTTACCTCTCTATATTTTTACCTTCTCCCAGATAGTGGCACAATATTTATTCAGGAACTTAGTAAATAGTTTCTGCTATTCGGAAGATATGTTTATATTTTGTTCTGCTTTCCTATTTGTTTTCACCATGAGCTAAGTCTATCATTACTGGAAAAAGAGGTCTCCTTTCAAGGATGTCAATTTCATTTATGTACAACAAGGACTGATTTTGTCTTACAAGTCATGTCCTTCAAGATGCCTGTAAAATGTGTTTTAAGGAGATTTATCCCACTTTAGTATGATAAACTTTATGGTAGAATATTTAGAAAATGCGGAGAAGTAAAAGTGAAAAAAAGAACCTTGCAATCATACCACGAAGTGATAATTAATAGCATGCTGTCATTTATTTTGGTGGCATTGTCTACATACATGTATATATATTTCTTTATTCCAAGATAGGTTTTTATTCATGTATCAATTTTTAAAGCTTAAAACTTCATGACATTTTTTCATATCATCCAATATTATCATAGAATCTGTATTACAATAATTGCATAATACATCACTGCATGGATGAACCATTTAATTAATCCCCAGTTGTTGGATATCTAGAGATTTTTAAAAATTGTTTGTTATGATTGTGTGTGTGTACTGTTTTCTAATTAGTTCATATTTATTTCTCTGCTAGAATAGGACTTTTGCTTTTTGAATTCCACTGAGTACTAAATTTAATAACAAACTGGTAGTAAGATCATGATTTATTTATTGATCTATGCATTATGATTGTGCTTTCAAAAACTATAGGAGCCAATGTTTGGTTGATTGAGGATAATCAAAGACGGACACCATGGCATCTTCATATTCTTAAATAAATTGTCTTACTATACCCTAGTCTTTTGCATTTATTTTAATTTTTTTAAAATAGAAAAGACATAGAATGAGCGTCTCTCTTCTTATTGTCACATGAATATATTACTGACTCTCCTCAAAAATAAAACAGAGTTTGGAGCAGTCACGTATTATGTCTCCTATGATCATTCTCAAACAATATAGCATTTTTTTTCAGCTCAGTGAATGTTACTGCAGGAAGTGTGTGACCTTATGAGAAAGGCTTATTTAAAGTTTCTTTTCCTATAAAAGATATCCTGATCATCACCACCACCATGTTTCAAATCAATAAGTCCAGAAATGCAAAGAGAAAAGTTATTAAAAATTAATTTCTACATTAAAATGCCTGTGTGACTAATAGCAAGTAAAGAATATATATATGGTATCATAAATCTCTGTACTGGCACTAAACCCCTCTTCTCATAAAAACATTGTGATTTGCATGCACTGGTTATGCTTTGAAATTTATGAACAACAAATAGCAACATGACAGGAGAAAATATCATACTACGAAAGAAAAATGGTAAAAGCAGAAAGGACTTAAATGAGAGAATTGGCTCGAGAAAGAAATGGACTTAAGGTTCACTTTGATGTTCGTAGCCTTGCCACTTTTCTTAGGTGGTACAGTAGAAAGATTATGCAGGTAACAAGTAGCTTCACTATTAAATATGTCTGATAGAAATATTTATTTGTGTATTTTGTTTTTTCAATTCCTCTATCTTCACAGTGGGATTTTAAAAGACAATCATTTCATTATTTAAGATCAAAGCAAAGTACTCATAAAGAGAGAGAAATAAAGTGACAAATATGGGTTAGAAGCTAGATATACTGTTGTTCTCATTAGACTTTATATTAATATCATTTACTATGCATACTCTATAAAATAATTAAAACCTAATTAGTATGTGTAACTTTTAGTACACAGGGCAGAAGAGGATGGAATCATCAAACTGAAGATAGTACAGGACAGACACATTGGTTTGGATTTATCACAGAGTCTTTCTGAATCATACAATTAATAAGTTACAATATTTTTGTTTTCAAGTGTGTATACTCCAACTCAAACTGGCCTCCACAAGGATAACAGAAGACAAATTTATTGTCTCCTGTGACTAAGAAGCCTATGGATAGACCAAGGTTAAGATGGGTTTATTCAGAGGGTCACATTTCTCAGTTCCATCTCTGAAGTTTTACTTTCTGTACATATCCCTACAATTCTAGCTTCCCATCTTATGTTCAAATAGTCCCTGGAACATCTCCCAACAATCACAGGAAAACGTCTCTTTGTCTCTCATCGATTCTGATTGTATATCCTTGATGCACATCTGTATATCTTTCAACCAAAAATAGAAATCAGAAAATCTACATACAGAATTAACCAGGTCTGAATCATATGTCCACCCCTCAGCCCAGGGATCACATCAACTGTTCAGAAACACATGGCCTAAGATTGGAGAAAGAGGTTGATGACTAGAAGAAAACAATAATAAGAGAAAATATGTATTGTGTGCAGCAAAGCAGGAGGTTCATTGTAATCCACTGTGATGGCTGTCCAACATGCTAACTCATGTTTTAAAATGTACAAATGCTGTTAAAAACCCTACATTCACATAAGGCAACCCACATGCTGTTGAAAATGCAATTACTTATTTTCCAAAGAAAAAAAAAATTCCAGATTTCAATTTGCTGCTGTATCTAGCTGTGTATCTTGCATTTCCATGGTATACATATTCCTCTTCAAGAACTATGGAAATGGTGCCTCATCATCTAAATGAAACAGCGTATCATGTCCACTACATCCATTTTAGACAAGAAAAGGCGAAATAAATTCTGAACAATTAATGAAAACAGTAACAGGACCAGCCACTCTAGAATGTGCCACAAGATTTTATTCCTCATCAATCCAAATTCCTACCTGATAAGAGTACATAAGTAGGTCTTGTTGTCTCTCTTTATCATCTATATATCAACAATTTGACAATACACATTGAGAATTTTAAAATGAAAATCTATTCTAGCAATATGACCCAAAAATTCACAAAAACATGCAATATCATAGCTTTGAATATGGTGGTAAAAATGTAGAACCAATTTAAATATTAAAAAATGATAGGGAAAGACGAACAGGTAGGAACTTTCAGGAATCAGTTCTTCCACCAAAATATATATATATATATATTGAACCGGCATGAACTGTCTCAATCAATTATATGAAACTCCAGAGTCTAGTGGGACACTGAGTAGCATCCCAGGAAAAGCTGGATGAAATGGCTGGTAAATTGTGATAGATATTGGTGAATTTCACCTTCTGTGTAGTGGCTTCCATCCTTTACCCAACAGGCTCATAGCAGGCAGCAACGGGTACTGCAGACAAGGTGCAGCTTGTTGGGGTCAGGGCAGGATACAAAAAATTAGTTCTCCAAAATCTGGGATGTGTGGTCTGATCTCTGATTACTGCTTTGATCAGCTATTTCAAATAGCAAGTGGCTGGATCTGAGAGAGGCCCAAGTCCCCCTAGGGCAGAAGCGACAGAGGACTATTAAAGACAGCACACTTTCTCAGACCTATGGAAAACAGTTTAAAGGGCTTCAGTAACTAGGCAAATGTGGGACCAAGGAAACACCTGTTCAAAAGACATAGGAGAAGCTCCTGGTGCTTTTGCTAACATCTTCCCTGTTTTCTCCCCAGTGCAGTGTGGCGCCAGCCTGCACTCCCATTGTGGGTCTCTGGCCATGTTCAGAGGGAGCAGTAACAACTCTGGGCACACTGGAATGCCTGTCTCTGCATGCCCAACCAATTGGAGGAAGTCTGAAAGACTGGAGCCAGGAAACTCCTCTCAGGCTTGCCCTCACAGAATTTGCCCTCCAGGCGGAAACAGTTTAGGACAGCTAAAGCAGTATAGGAAGCTATTAAGTCAAAGCACCCTGGGGCAAAGGCTTACTTACTTTAAGCTATATCCTAGAGCATAAGGAAAGGGAGAGATCTATTTCATAGTGAGTAGAGGGAGCATTTGAATTCCTACAAACTGGGGAACTCAAAAAGCCATTAGCTAGATAAGCCTAGGACAAGACACAGGTTCAGAAACTGTTACAAGGTCTTTAAGTCAGAAACTGTTACAAGACACAAAGATGGTCACTATATACTGGTAAAAAGGTCAATTCAACAAGAAGACTTAAGATATATATGCACTTGATAGAAAAGCCCTAAAATATATGAAGCAAATATTGACAGATTCCAGATTAAAAGGAAGAAATAGATAGTTCTACATTAATAGTAATAGACATCAATACACAGCTTTCAATAACAGATTGAACATGTAGACAGATCAATGACTAAATATAAGACTTGAATGATACTATAAAACAACTAAACCTAACAGACATATACAGAAACATTTCACCCAATAGCAGTAGAATGTGCGTTCTTCTCTAGATCACATGGATCATTCTCTAGGATAGATGATATGCTCCATCACAAAGCAAGCCTGGATAAATTTTAAAAATATTGCAGTTATACAATGTATCTTCTCCAACCACAGTGGGATGATGCTTGCAATCAATAACAGAGGAAGAACTAGAAAATTCACAAATATGTGGAAATTAAACAACACACTCAAACTACCCAATGGTTCTGTGGTAGTTAGAGTCAGTTGTCAACTTGGCCAGGTGAAGGCACCTAGTTCTGTTGCTACAGAGATGACCCAATGGTACATGAACCTCATCTATTGCTGATTACATCTGCAGTCGGCTAGGAAGTGGGCCTGCTGCAATGAATGACATTTGGCTTAATTGACTGGTGCTTAAATGAGAGAGCTCAAAGTAGCACAGCCTAAGCAGCTCAGCATACCTCATCTCAGCACTCGCAGCTCAACCCAGGCCTTTGGAGATGCAGAAAGAACTCACCCTGGGGAAAGTTGTTTGAACCCAGAGGCCTGGAGAGAAGGCCAGCAGAGACCATCCTGTGCCTTCCCACATAAGAAAGAACCTCAGTGGAAAGTTAACTGCTTTTCCTCTGAAGAATTAACAAAATAAATCCCCTTTTATTAAAAGCCAATCCATGTCTGGTGTGTTGCATTCTGGCAGCTAGCAAACTAGAACAGGTTCAAAGAAGAAATCACAAAGGAAATTATGAAATACCTTGAGGCATATGAAAATAAAAACAGTACAGATGTGAATTTTTGGGTTTTGAAAGTAAAAAGGCAACCTACAGAATGGGAGAAAATATTTGAAAACCACCTATTATTATATAATAACCAGAATTTATAAATAAATTCTACAACACAGCAACATAAAGATACACAACCCAAATAAAAATGAGCAAAAGTCTTGAACAGAAATTTCTCTGAAGAAGATCTACAAATGTCCAAAAAACACATGAAAATATGTTAATCATAATACTGGTGCAGCCCCTGTAGAAAACAGTGTTATGTTAACTCAGAAACTTAAGTACAGAATTACCCTTTGACCCATCAGACTCATCAATCCCACTTCAAGGTATATATCCAAAAGAATTGAAAGCGAAGACTGGAACAGATATTTGTATATTGATGACTGTGGTAGTTAGATTTAGTTGTCAACTTGGCCAGGTGAAGGCAACTAGTTCTGTTGCTGTGGATATGAGCTAACGTTACGTGAACCTCATCTGTTGCTGATTACATCTGCAGTGGGCTAGGAGGCATGCCTGCTGCAATAAATGACATTTGACTTAATTGGCTGGTGCTTATATGAGAGAGCACAATGTAGCACAGCCCCAAGCAGCTTGGCATACCTCATCTCAGCATTCACAGCTCAGCCCAGGCCTTTGAAGACACAGAAAGGAATCAGCCAGGGGGGAAAGTTGTTGGAACTCAGTAGCCCGGAGAGAAGGCCAGCAGAGATTGTCCTGTGCCTTCCCATATGAGAAAGAACCTCAGATGAAAGTTAGCTGCCTTTCCTCTGAAGAACTAATGGAATAAATCCCCTTTTATTAAAAGTCAATCCGTCTCTGGTATGTTGCATTCTGGCAGCTAGCAAACTAGAACAATGACCATAGCAGAATCATTCGCAATTGCCAAAACTTGGAAACAACTCTAATGTCCATCAGTAGCTGAATGGATAAACAAATATGGTATGCAAATACACTGGAATATTATGCAGCTGTTAAAAGGAGTAAAGCTCTGATACATGTGATAACATGAAAAAAGGCATTATATTGAATGAAATAAGCCAGACTCAAAAGAACAAACATTGTATGATCTCACTGATACGAAGTAATTAAAATAAACAAACTCATAGAGTCAGACAGTAGAATACATGTTAGCAGGGGCTGAGGTGGGAGTAGGGAATGGAGAGTTAATGCTTAGTTGGTACATAATTTCTGTTTGGGGTGATGGAAAAATTTTAGTAATGAATAGTGGTGATGGTAGCACAACACTGTAAATGTTATTAATACCTCTGAGTCATATATCTGGATGTAGTTGAAAAGGGAAAATTTGGGGTTGTATCTATGTTAGTAGAACAAAAATTAAAGAAAACAACCATTGGACTGTACAACACAAGGAAATGTAATGTAAACTATAGTAATATAGTATAATGTAAATTATAATATTTTTTCCATTGTAACAAAGGCACCACATCAATGCAAAAAGTTAATCATGGGGGTGGGTACATGGGAATTCTGTATTTTCTGCATGATTTTTCTGTAAATCTATTACTTCTCTACTAAGATAAAAGAATGCAGAATGATGTGGAAAACTGAGTAAGAGGTTATGGGAACTCTGTACTGTGTTCATCTTTGAAACGTTTCTGCAAATCTAAACTTATTCTAAAGCTAAAAAGTTTATTTTGAAGATAGTAAACTGCTTACACAACCTTTTATGAATACCAAAATTTTATTAATGGATACATTATTTTGTGAGAATAATTTCATAATTTGGGGGTTATAAAAATATTCTTGTATAGATTCAAACAGTTGGGTCTAAAATAAAGATGGAAAATATTCATAATCCCATGCTCCATTGGTAAAACAATTTGCATAGTTTTAAACTGAGATATTCAATGACTATAGTGACCCTTGCATACAAGTGTCCCACTTTGCCCTGAAAGCACATCTGAAGAGTGGACACCAACTCACACGGCATAAATTTGTCCTTCTGAATTCTTAAGAATATTATCTTTCCAATTTGACCTATATAATTTTGGTCTCACCCCTATTTCTTTCAGAGGTCAGGGTAGCCTTTTCTTCTGACAGCCCTGTGTAGGGCAATAGGGACAGATTTCATTTTGTTTGTTTGTTTATTTTGCTTTGAATATAAATGTTGGATGAGCTATTGTTAGGAAATTTGGAAAGTAAATAAATTTATAAAGAAGTAGGGAAAAGGGGAGCCATGGTGGCTCAGCAGGCAGAGTTCTCACCTGCCATGCCAGAGACCTGGGTTCAACTCCTGGTGCCTGCCTGTTCTAGTTTGCCAGCTGCCGGAATGCAGTGTACCAGAAACAGAATGGCTTTTGAAAAGGGGAATTTAATCAGATGCTAGTTTACAGTTCCAAGGCTGAGAAATTGTCCCAATTAAAACAAGTCTATAGAAATGTCCAATCTAAGGAGCAACCAGGGAAAGATGCTTTGGTTCAAGAAGGCCAATGAAGTTCAGGGTTTCTCTCTCAAGTGGAAGGGCACATGGCGAACATAGTAAAAGTTTCTCTCTCATCTGGAAAAGCACATGGTGAACACAGCCAGGGTTCCTCTCTCATCTGGAAGGACACATGGAGAACACAGCATCATCTGTTAGCTTCTTCTCCTGGCTTCTTGTTTCATGAAGCTCCGTGGGAGACATTTCCCTTCTTCATTTCCAAAGGTCACTGGCTGGTGGACTTTGCTTCTTGTGGCTGTGTCATTCTGCTCTGCTCCCTCTGAATCTCTCATTCTCCAAAATGTTTCCTATTTTATAGGGATCCAATAAACCTATCAAGACCCACCCAAATGGGTGGAGACATGTCATCACCTAATCCAGTTTAACAACCACTCTTGATTAAATCGCATCTTCCAGGGAGATGATCTGATTGCAGTTTCAAGCATACAGTGTTGAATAGGGATTATTCTACCTTTATTAGATGGGATTTTGATTAAAACATGGCTTTTCTAGGGGACATACATCCTTTCAAACAAGCAAACTGCCCATGTTAAAAAAAAAAGCAGGGAAAATATATTTTAATCCTCATGCTCACAATTCAGAGATAAGCAAAATGATATAATGTTGTATAATTATTTCATCTTTTACTGTTATAGTTCTTACATTACCAAGTTTATCTTTCTATGCTCTATATCCTATGTCTTTACTCATTGTCATCAACTAGGAAATTTCCTGACTTTTAACAATTTGTCCATACTATGCCCTAAAATAATTTTCAAATAGATTAAAATTTTAAATTCCAAAAAGCATAAAATGAACATTTAAATAACGGAAAGATGTATGTATAAGGATAGTTTTCTCTGTGATACTTATAATTAGAAAATGAAAATGAGTGAAACCAACCTAGACAGATATTGCTTAATCAACATGATACTCTTCATCTAATAAAAAAAGATATTGCAGATAATTTTATATTAATTGATCAAATATATCATTGGCTAAAAATTATGGCTAACAAAACAACATATTCAGTGGGGCCCTATTTTAAAATGTTGGTTTAAAACATGTATGTACTCTTTAGTCACCACTCCCAGCTTGTAAATTATTATGACTTCATTCTTCTTGGCTTCACATTTCTGGTCCTTTGTTACGCATTTGGACTTTGCCAACTTTGCCTCTTTGACACTGACCTGTCACTCTTTCTCTAACTCTCCCAGTTCTAAATCATTCTATTGACTACATCTAACACATGCTGGTGAGCCCCACAAGACTACTGACTTAGCTGGTTGGCACTCCTTTCAAGCTTGTTCCAACTTGTGTAGAAGGATTACCTAATAATTTAATTCCCCTTAGAGGAATTTATTTAAATATGTAGGGTCAATGCTTAATTATTACTACGAGCAATCATTCTATAGCATATTCAGCGTACATGTGAATGAAGAAATGTGTCAGAGAAGTCATCTTCAATTCTAAATGGGTGCCTAAATTAGTTAACTCTTCTAAGCCAATAGGTTGTGACATGAAAACTGTATTTTTTCAATGCTCCCTTTCTGGAATCAAGGAATTCCTGCTTTATGAGAGGGCTGAAAAAATTCACTAAGGGGGACATTTTGTTTTAAGGACTCCTTAAATGTTACCCAAACTCAGGAAAGCCAATTAGTATCCATGGCAACTTTTGATAATATTATATAACTTGTTTATTTAACAAGCTGGACTGAGTTAGGGTACAAGAAATATAAGAGCATTGCTCTTTTAATCAGTGCTTTTTCTACCCTGCCTTTGGACACAGCTCATAGCTTTTCCGATCATCTTCAATTATCAAGAACCAGTCTCATTTTTTAGGTATTAAAAAGCCAATCCAGTCATATCAATGCTTCAGTCCCTCATTCAGTTTATAGCTTCCCCTTATCAGAGACTGACTCAGACTAACATTTGTGGGAGAAAAGGTGTGCATGACTGTATTTTTTTCTTTAGCTATTTCACCATTGTATTGTTCCAATCCTCCTCTATTCTTCAGCATAATGCCCATAGATCTCTTTAACTGATGAAGAATGGCCTTGAGGAAGGGTCGTGAGGGAGAGGCAGAAAATATATTTTTAGACAGCTGTGGTTGTAATCTGACATTGACATTTCAGGTATGGAAAATGCCTAAATTCTGAATCGTTTTTTCAGTATGTGAAACTTTATGATTTTTCTGCTAGATAAATAATGCATTTAGGCAAGAATAATCAATCAATGGCTACTAAAACTATTATTTCCTGGAAAATGGAGAAATGTATAATGAATAGATCAGGATGATAATATCCAAATCCACTGGTCAATTTTATCCCTAAAATTAGGAAAACCAGAGTATTTTATACTTCCCCATATGATTGAAAAGTAAGTATACACTATCACCTATGTAATAGTCTTGGAAAAAATTGAATTTGAAGTAAATCCAGATTTTAAAGCTTAGTACATTTCTTTATCCAGGAGAAAATTGGCAACAATTAAGCAATTCACTGTTGTGTCATGCATCCAGAACCCTATTTGCTAAATATTTCCCCAAAATAAAGATTCTGATTCAATATGTCATACATTTTACCCTGGAACCTGCATTTTTAACAGAATCCAAGGTGTTTCTGATGCCCTTGTTTAATGGACTGTGGTTTGAGAAATGTAGCCTTAAGCATTCTCTATTAACTTTAATGTATTATTCTAAATTGCTTTTCATTTCCTCTATTACAGTTTTCTCCTTGTATTTCTCCATCTTGTTTTAATAGTCATCTCAGCATTCTGGTACTCAAGTATGAAGAAACTAAATGCATATTCCAGTTGATATTTCTGTAGTCATTTAGAGTTAGACCATCATCAATTTGTTCTTTACTATAATGGTTACTAATATATATAGAATATTACTAGCCTGTCCCGAAAGGCAAATCAAACTACAAATTCAGGTCTCACTTGGTATCTACCTTTCCTTTTGCATTTCATCCAAACTGACTATTCTTCATATTTTTCTTTCCTTTAGGATATTTGCATTTCATATTATAAGTCTCCTGTTGCAGGAGCATACCATTTTCCAAGCTAAGTGTTTTTCATTTACAGAGGTGGGTAACTGTAGACAAACATTTAATTCACATCCCTGGTGACACTGATCACATACAAACTGTGTGTAGGTGTTGTTCCTGTACCTTTAAAATGATTGTTTTATTTTAGTATTGTTTTGTTTTATTTCTCTGCAATTGATGTTTAACAACCTGATTAATCCAAATATCATAACAATTGATGATTGTTTTACATGTTATTCTGACTTTATTCTGTTGGGGATTGAATGAAAACCCCACAAAAGGTACACTTAGACCTTCATCTCTGATTCTGTGGATGTGAGCCCATTTATCTATTTATAAGTAGGACTTCTGAAGGTATGATCTGCTCAGGTGTGGCTGAGCATGGATCCAGTCAGCTGTTTAGAATCTGAGAGGAGTGGTGGCATTCTTCCCGAACAACGGAGCGCGAAGCTTGTCCTGTCCAAGCACCAGGTGTGGAACTGCCCTTACATGAGTAGTTCTCCTTTCTGGAAAGGGAACATTTATCCTATGCTTATACCACAATTGCTTATTGGAAACCGATAGCTTGTTTTCTAGGTTTCAAGGTCCACAGACAGAGACATTTTGCCCCAGGTTAGACAGCACCTATAACTGATTTTTATGAGACTTTTGACTTAGCATTGTTCTAAAACAATGCGAAAAGATGTTTGGAATATTGTGATGGAGTCGATGTATTTTACATGTGGGAAGAAATTGTCTTTTGGGGGGTCCAGAGGACAGACTGTTGGGAACGGAATCAACACAATATGCCTACAAAAGGCATATTCAGGTCGCAAGTGGCTGTAAACACATTGTTATATAGGACCTTTGACTCTTATTAAATTGTGCCCAAACTGAATGAGGGTGGTCCTTGAATCCAGTATTGCTGAGTAAACAAAAGAAATTGGACATGGTAAAGAAGAAGCCATGGGAACAGACAGGAGGTAGAAGTCAATGGAACCTGAAGGAGAAAGGAGAAGATGCCACATGTGCATGGCCATGTGATAGAAGAGTGAAGGAACTCCAAAGATTGTCAACAAGCTGGAAGATAGCAACCCTGGGAAGAAACCAGATTTCCAGCCTCTGAAACTGTGAACCAATAAATTTCTATTGTAAAGCCAACCCATTGCATGGTATTTCTTTTAGCAATTGAGAAAATAAAATGTATTCTAAAATTTCTCTTCAACTTTTAATTAACTTAACATTTGAAGCTCAGTAAATGAGGCAAACATAAAGACATTTAGAAGATTTCATTTTAAAAAATCATAAGTATATCATTAAAATATTTTTAAAACTTTACTATATATTTATTAAATTTAATTAGATTAAGATTTTTTCCTTAAACTAGAATTAAATATTTATCAGACAATATCCCTTTATAAATATGCTGTATTTTGTTCAAGATGAGATACATTTGAACTGTTCAAATACAAAAGCTCATAGAATTGGGTCATAGCATTGTCTCTATAAAATTGCTGGTGTTAATTTGTTCATTATAGGGAATATTTAGGATTTTTATTCATTAGATAATGAGTGAGCATTTGAACAGATGAGAATTAAACAGCATTATTCCTTGTGGCACTTGATATAAATGAGAACATATGAGCTTTTTGAGGGATGCTTAACCAATTGGCTTTACAGCCTCTAATTGTTTAGGTTTCAGACATTTGAAAAACATAATTATCACTTGATTTTGTTTAATGAGAATGATCTACCTTTATCGGATGCAAATTTCTGCATTAATGATATTCCTTCCTGAGTTTCTCTCAGTTTTTAATAGTCAAATCTAGACATGCAATCCTTTTCTTCATTTCTTTTAATTATTTTACTCTCAGAATTGGACTCCAACTGCACTAGAAGTTATCATATAATCCAGGCACTGTAGGAATCAATTAAAATCTTTCCTTTATACAACCTGTCCCTTTGAATAGTGGATGAAGCTCATGGAAAGGAAATAGCAAAAAAAAAAAAAAAAAAAAAACTGTGAATGATTTAGTTGGTGAATATGTATAATTTCATATATATGCATAAGAAACAAATCCTTTGAAGTTATATTGTTCCAGGTTCTTTTATTTTTTTCTATAGATACCCACATTACATGAAGTAATTAAAATAAATAGCAAATTATAGTCTGTGTGCATGCCCAAGCATAGTAGTACTCAGTAGATATGTATTTGAAAAAATGTAAAGTGCTTTAGAACCATTACCAAGAATAACCATGGATATAAACACTGATTGCTTCAACATATTTATTAATTGCCACCCATTCAATGAGTGTTTATTGACACTTGCTGTGAGCCAAGACACTGTCCAATGTGTTGGTGATTCAAGCAGATGCATGTTCTGCTCTCAGCACTTCCATTTTAGTGCTTTGGCATTGGTTATATCATGGCAAACTCGGAATGCATAATGACTGCCCTCATGGAACTGACGTTCTAAGCACACTGGGTGCTTATTACTCTTAAGCATGTAATTTAATTTTTTATAAATTATATATGATAATTAATGTTAAGCTAATTTTGTCCTGTTAATTATTTGTAGCCCATTTTCTAGATAATATAAAATACAATGTTCTGCTTGTAGATAACCATTAATGATAGTCTACCTTCATTTCTTACATGATTGTTGGCAGAAAACATTCTAAATTACTACAATTCTGAGTTGATGAGATGGCTTTGTATATATATACAACACGCACATACATTTGAGAGCTATTCCTTCTATTTCAAGACATTAGTCCTTCCCTTTTGCTTAGATGTTGCATGGACAGCATTATAATAAATAAAATAAAATGTCTCCACTTTAGTTTCCTGGCTGCTAAAATAAATCACATGCAATGGATTGGCTTAAACAATGGGAATTTCTTTGCTCACTGTTCTGAGGCTAAGAGGAGTCCAAAATCAAGGCATCATGAAGGCGACACTTTCTCCCAGAAGCCTATGAGATACTGGAATCGATTGCTGATGATCCTTGGCCCTTGACTTTTCTGTTACCTGGCAATGGAAATGGCAACCTCTCCAGGCTTCTCCTTGTCCTATGATTTCTGTAATTTGAATTTCACTCTGCTTAAAAAGGCAGCCAGTAAAAGGATTATGACCATCCTGATATAATTGGACCCTACCTTAACTGAAGTAAACTCAACAAAAAGTCCTGTTTACAATATGCTCATACCCAGAGGAATGGATTAAGTTTAAAAATATGTTTTACTGGGGAACATAGATCCAAGCCACCACAGTCTCATCATCCTTCTTCATTGTTTCCTTCCTTCTGAGACTCCATGTTTTCAATGTTAGTACAATTTTTGCTTACCTCCACATCACCTGTACTTTTTGCATTTTTTCTGTCTCCTTAAACCCTCCTGAAAAAGTTTTTCAATCCAGTCTTTTGGCTCACTAATTCATTCTTTGTCTGTATCCATTGTGCATCCATTATTTTTATTCTAACACTTAGTATTTTTTTAGTAGGGATATTTCCACTTTAAAAATGTCTTGCATCTGTTTTGAGGATATTTGCTAAGCTTATTTTTAAACTGTGATATATTTCTGTCAATAATTCTTATGCATGTGATAAATATTGTTCGGCTTTTATTTGTTTTTTAAACCAAGCTTTCCTTTTTTGAGCCAAAAGCTCCTGTTTCCCTGGGAGGAGTCAATGTTCATTTTATAATATACGTTAATGAAAGGCTGAAGGTCAAGCTCTGGTTTGCACTCCTACATTTGAGATTAAGGAGTTTGGTGGGAGGATCCCCAAGATGAAGAGAACTGGGCATTATTGAACCAGGTTGATTACCTTTGTATGCGGCCCTCTTTTGAGGATTCCCTTTCAAATTCTTTATCTGTCAAGAGTTCCCCTGTAAGTCCTCAGGAAGCAGTAGTATTGTGCAGAAATGATCTCTTCATATTGTAATCAAAGGCTAATGGAGGTTGAAGGGCAAGAAAGTGAAGGAAGAAATGAATGCTTCAGGGAAGCTGGAAAACCTTTAGCTATTTTAATCATTTATTTCATCAGCAAGGCTTTTCAAGATTGTAATATTGTACCAGGGACATCTTTCTGCCTGAACTCTTCCCTGTTTCTGCGGCAAAGCACAAGACTTCAATCTTTCTGAGGATATGTGGAGAAAAGAAGAGAGCAGAGCTTTAAAATTCTTCCCTACCTGTCTTCCAACTCAAGCTGTCACTACCATCAGCTCCAAACAGCTTTCAATCTTCCTAGAGCTTTCTAGGTTTTGTATCACTTCCTCAAATCCATGCTTCACTCTTTTGTTTCTTTAGGTTCAGTTTGCAGGAAGGAAGCTAGCTGTCCAGGCCAGTTCTCCATCGTGTCAGTGTTCTTTGCTTTTAGCAGAGACATTTTCACATGTATAATGGTGAAGATCATAATGCCCTAATAAATTATTGAGTGTAGTTATTAAATATGCTTCCTTTCCTGTAAGACGCAAACATTTTAGCAACCCACAGGTTTCAGGGTGCTGCTGAAAGCTCTGGCCAGCATGACTTTGTTTTTGCTCTTATTATCCTGATTAGGATGGTATTTGGTTTTTGTTTATCTTCCTCAGAAAGATTATCTTATTTAAGAACCATCTATAAAAAAGTCTCTGAAAAAATAATTTGTTAGGTGTTATATGTACAAAGGGACTATATGTGTTTCATAACATAATTGCCACACATAGAATTATGAAATGAAAAAATTACAAATTTCAATAGTAAAATCCATAAAACTCATTTGCAGCTCAAAGCCAACTGTAACACTTCATCGTTTCTATAAGAAATATGTTACTCCTCCAGAGTCCTAATTTATAATGCCTTGCACAACAGACACTTAAGAGAAGTATTCATGATTGATTTTTCACATCATTCACATTTCCTTCTACCCCTAAGCATGCATTGATAAACACTTTGCCTACCTTTTTTCAACTACAAAGATGAGTCCATCTCTGGAGTCAAGTGATAAGAATATTTAAGTCATAGTATTCAGAACAGGGATACATTGTATAAAAATGATACTATGCTTGGGACAATTTTTTTTTGCTAACCCCCAAAATCATGACTGTTATTGATTAATTGACTCATTTATCCATGTAAAAACATTCATCTAACATTTACTATTTGTCACACACTTTTCAAATCAGTGTGTTGAATAGGAAAATGGATAAAATGTGGATCTTATATATCTTTCAGTGACAGGAGCAAGGGAAATTTATGTGGTAGGAGATAGCAAGTACAATTACATATGTAATACAATATAATGATTATTTATAAGTGAAATGATATAATATTGGAGACATTGAAATCAGTGTCACTGAATAGGTGAGAATCAAAAGATGTTTGTGAGTTTCTACACAGAGAAGTAGAATAAGAAACTTTTAGCATGGGAATTGGCAATTGAGTGTGCTGGTTTGAAAGGATGTATGTCCCCCTAGAAAAGCCATGTTTTAATCAAAATCCAGTTTTGTAAAGGCAGAATAATTCCTATTTAATACTGTATGTTTGAATCTGCAATTAAATCATCTCCCTGGAGATGTGATTTAATCAAGAGTGGTTGCTAAACTAGATTAGGTGACGACATATCTCCACCCATTTGGGTTGGTCTTGATTAGTTTCTGAAGTCCTATGAAAGAGGAAACATTTTGGAGAATGAAAGAGATTCAGAGAGAGTAGAACAGAACCACATAGCCATGAGGAGCAGAGTCCACCAGCCAGCGATCTTTGGAGATGAAGCAGGAAAATGCCTCCCGGGGAGTTTCATGAAACAGGAAGCCAGGAGAAGAAGCTAGCAGATAATGCTGTGTTCACCATGTGCCCTTCCAGATGAGAGAGGAACCCTGACCATGTTCATCAAGTGCCTTTCCAGATGAGAGAGAAACTCTGACTGTGTTCACCATGTGTCTTTCCACTTAAGAGAGAAACCCTGAACTTCATCGGCCTTCTTGAACCAAGGTATCTTTCCCTGGATTCCTTAGATTGGACATTTCTATAGACTTGTTTTAATTGGGACACTTTCTTGGCCTTAGAACTGTAAAACTAGCAAATTATTAAATTCCCCTTTTTAAAAGCCATTCTGTTTCTGGTATATTGCATTCTGGCAGCTAGCAAACTAGAACATTGAGCCAGAACTGGTATATGCAAATGCATGGAAAAGAGAAAGGGATAGAGAAAAGGAAGGTTGGAGGGAGGGAGAAAAGAAGGAGAGAGGGAGAGAAAAGAAAGAGAGTGAGAGAAAGAGAAAAGAAACAAAGAAAGGGGGAGAGGGAGGGAAAAAGGGAGGAGAAAAGGAGAAAGGAAAAACTTGGAGTATCTCGTAACATTAAGCTTCACGTGCAGAGATTATCATGCAGATATTATGATGGAATGATTGATCTGCATATCAAGTTGGGAGCATGGCTGGCACTATAATTATGGTTTAAGAAGAATGTAACTAATTAACTAAATTTTAAATACTCCTTAGAAAAATAAGCCAAGATGCAAAGCTGAGCTTGCCTGAAATCATAAGATGCCCATGACTGGAGTGATAACTTGGAAGGTAAAATTTGTAGGAATTTCTTGAACAGATAATCCGGGAACTGTAGGTTCTTGGACCCTGAGTATGTACTGTAATGGCTTAGATGCTGTGCTGGAACAAAAATATTATGTTCCCCACAAAAGCCATGTTTAATCCTGATCCAGTCTTGTGGAACAGCCATTTCTTTTAATCCTGATTTAGTATTGTAGCTTGGAACTCTTCATTAGATAATCTCCAGAGAGATGTACACACCCAATTGTGGGTGTAACCTTTTGATCATTTGGAGATGTGACTCAACCATTCCAGTTGGGTCTTGATTAGTTTACTGGAATCCTTTAAAAGAGGAAACATTTTGGAGAGAGTCAGAAATGACAGATATCATAGGTCCAACAGAGAGAGAGTCAAGAGAAACTTCAAGGCTGAAAGAGAGTGCAGAGACGTGGATGTTTGGAGATGCTTGGATGTTGCTGTGTGCCTTCTCATGAGACGTTAAGCAAGCCAGAACCTGGAGAGAGCCAAGGGAAGCCACGAGATGAAAGTCAGCCCCAGAGAAGCAAAGTGAGGAACCCCCACAGGAACAGCAGATGCCAGTCACGTGCCTTCTCAGCTAAGAGAGCTTCACCAGACCCATTGGATTTTCTTGAATTAAGGTAGTTTTTCCTGGATGCCTTAGTTTGGACATTTTTATAGGCTTAGAACTTGTAACCCTATTAAATGCCCTTTATAAAAGTCTTTCCATTTCTGGTATATCGCACTCCAGTAGGTTAGCAAACTTGAACAGATGCCATTGAGACAGCTTGGGAACAGAAATGTCTCAATCTTTGTTCTATACCCAATCTAGATATGGTGATAGGCAAGGTAGGGAATGTGATTTAAGCAGCAGGTTGAAAACTGTTCTGAATATTAGTCATTTTACAGCACTTTCTTCCACTATATACCTCTCCTTTACAAGAAGAATTTTCAAGAATATGGTTACCATTTTGCCAATGGAAATATTGTGAACACATCTAATTAACCTCTGAAATCTCTGAACACTAAATTTACCTTATATATTTTTCAGTATATTTGCACAATCAAGGAAAAATCAAGTAAAATCAAGGACCAATTTGCTTACAGTAGTTAAGATTAGTGCATACATTTTATAAATGCTGCTCAGCATAATTATGATTCCAAAGTTTATATGTTGCCATTGATTCATTATAGAAATTGACTAGAGGGTTTCTTGAAGTTGACAGAAATTTTGAGGTTTCAAATCTACAGGAAACAAAATATAAAAGCAGAATTAAGTGTGTGTGTGTGTGTGTGTGTGTGTGTGTGTGTGTGTGTGTGCACGTGCGTCATTGGATCGAACCAGATGAGGGGTATAAATGCAGGCAAAACTCCATTAAAGAATATAGACTCCTGTAACAAGGCAGGACTCTTACTTATCTTCTACAGCCTCAAAAGAATCTTTCTAGATAGAATTTCAGTTTATACTCTATATTTGTTATGAAGCAGAAAGTTAGCATTTTCATAAATTCCCAAAGCCCAAAAGAAGGTTCATTTCATTTCAAGTCCCCAGTTACCTTCCTCAATAAGGCTATCAAACTGGGGACTTCAGGGGGCAGGACCCAGATCAGCGAGGCAGTTTTGCACAGATTTTAAAGAGCCAGTAAGTTCTTTCTGGCCTTTCTAAAAGGCAAACCCTATAAAGAAAAGCTGTGCAGTAAGGGAATCTATCAAAAATCAGTCTTGTAGAACAGTGAGGCAAACACTATCTCCCTAGTGGTTTTAGAGTCTGTATTAGAAATTAACAGTGCCATCTGCAGCCTGATTATGCACATTAAGAGCCCTGCCTGGTTTATAGCATGCATTATGGCATACTACAGCAAATTTTGCTAAGCTAGTCAAGTTATATTCGTTTCATAGAAAATTGAGATTCTAAGGTCATAAGGAATTCTAAGCAGAGGTGGGCGAGAAGACTTGTGAGCATAAAGAAAAAAAATTTTCATCTGGATGTCTCTAAGATTCTCCAAGCCACTGGTATTGTTTTTCTCTCTAGTTCTTCCAGCTATCTTCACCCTTCCTTTAGAAATAAACCTGTGCTACTAGACTCAATTATATTATCTGCTCCAGTGGTCTAAGTTAGCAATTTATTCCATATGTTCACCATCTTTGTGTGAAATAAGTCTCCCTGAATTTTCTATTTGCTGTTAAGCTCACTAATTTTTGAAGATTTTCAAAAATTCTCCACCACTAGATTAGGCAGGACAAGTTTGGAGTTTCATCAATGATTCATGAATAAGAGATAATTAAGGAATTTTCTTAGAAATGTATGTTAAAATTAATTAATTTATTATGCTTATAAATTGTGTCAAAAGGTTTTTCATCACCAATGTTCAATTGTGAGGTGGAATAACAAGTATTTGGGAATTAAAGTGAAATAAATGTGTCAGAGTAAATAGCTACCTTTTCCCATGGACATGCCCTAAAACTTCATTGCAGGTTATACTTAATCAAAATTTCCAGTACAATGCCTTAGACAAAATATATATTATGGAACATGTCTGTTTGAAACAATCTGCTTTACTGAGGATGAGCAAAATTTGTACTTATTGGACTTATTGGACCTTTATAAGCACTCAATAGGTATTGCCACACTTAGAGAATTTAAAAATCATGATAACTCTCATAGGTAAAAGAAGCAGCTCCATCCGGCAAATGATGAAGATGGGGACCCAAGAGATTTAGTAATATCTTGCTGTAATATACACTGCCACACTGATCACCAGTGGGATTTTGATTCCATTAACTGACTAGGCTAATGTCTCTACTTCTCTGTTTACTCCAAACATCCTCAAGCTTAAGCCCAGTGGAAGGGTATTATCTTTTCTGATGAAAATGATTATTTGGGTGAGTATAAAAATGAGATACATTATATACTACCCCTCAGTGTTTTCAAGACGCTTACTTAATGTTACATGACTTGCTTGCCAAGGTTGACCAGGATCCAGTAACAGCTGTAACCTTGACCAGAAAATAATTGGAGTCATCTTGAAACCACTGACTAATGAAAATAGAATTTTCCCTCTATACACTCAAAGGAAGTATGTAATTATGCTATAGATTTTCCAAATGCAAAGGATGAAGTTGCTGGAGATGTATTACCAGAAAATCAGAGATTTAGAATGTAAACTTTTATCATTTTAGACTTGATCTCAAATAATTAAACTATTACTTTCCATCTTAGCCATTCAATCTCAGATTAACCACTCTAACCCTTCGGTATTAATATTTACTCTCTGTTAGTTAAATGCTGTGCTGAAAGCAAACTAATTCCTAAAAATAACATATACCCTGTTGCTGCCACATAATATTGGGATACGTTTACAGAAATGATTTTTGACTGACCTCTAATGGTATTACTATAGGCATTTATTCTCATCTTTTTATTTCAATTAAATAAAATAAAGCAAATAAAAGGTCCATCCATTCCCCCTTGTAATTTCTCTCTTGACCCATTAATTATTTGGAAGTGTGTTTCCTAATTTCCAAATATTTTTTAGTTTCTAGGTAACGTTATCTAACATAATGTTATTGTACTCAGAAAATTTATGGCCTAAAATTTTGACCCTTTGAAATGTACAGAGTTGCTTTGTCAGCCACTTGATTGACTACTTTGCTTCATATGCACTTGATCAAAATGTGTTTTCTGTATTTATTGGGTGTCTTGCTCTTAAATATTGATTCAAGTCAAATGTTGGACAGTTTTGTTTAAATTTTCTATATTATTGATTTTTTTTTTTTTTTTGGTGCATTTCCACTTTCAGTTACAGAGAGAGCAGTTTTAAAATCTCCACTCATGATTTGATCTCCGTTGTGATCTGTTATTTTTAGTCTTGTGTATTTAAATCTTTGCTGTCAGATACATGGGTATCTAGAATTTTTTGTCTTCTTCCTTAATTAAGGCTTTTACCTCATGAAATTTACCAGTCTTCTTCTTGAAATCTAATTCATCTAATATTAATATGGCCCCACCAGATTTCTTCTACTTAGCAGTTTTCTTAGTAGAAAATCTGTTCAACTACTTTACTTTCAAGATACTTGTGCCTTTATATTTAAAGTTATGTCTTATAAACAGAATACAAATGTATCTTGTCTTTTCCTCTCTGAGTCTTTGCTCTTGAATTGTAACATTTAGCCCAATTTCATTTAATGCAATTACCAGTGGGGTTGAGTTATATCTTTGTCAGATATGTTTTTATTTTTTCTTCTTGGTAATATTTATTTTCTGCTTTCTTTTGCCTAATTTGAGTATGTTTTTGTATTTCTTTTCACTTTCTCTAAAAACTCTAGCTCTATCTTTTGGCATTATTTTTAGTTATTTCCCAGCAATTATAATCTATATCTTTAAATTGTCTTAGTCTATTTTCAATTAATGCTATAATTCATATACAATGCAAGAATCTTACAACGGTGTAATTCTATTTACCTCCACCTACCTGTTGTGTTATATAACTACCTTTCATATACACCATAAAATTCCCAGGATATTTGTTCTAGTTTGCTAGCTGCTGGAGTGCAATACAACAAAACAGAACGGCCTTTAGAAAGGGGAATTTAATATGTTACTAGTTTACAGTTCTAAAACCATGGAAATGTCCAAATTAAAGCAAGTCTATAAAAATGTCCAAATTAATGCACCATCAAGAAGTTATCTTCATTAAAGAAAGGCCAATGAAGTTCAGGGTTTCTCTCTCAACTAGAAAGGCATATGGCAAATGGTGACATCTGCTAGGTTGCTCTCCAGGCATCTTGCTTTATGAAGCTCCCCTGGTGGCATTCTCTTTCATCTCCAAATATCATTGGCTGGTGGACTCTGTCTTTCTGGCTCTTTCCAAAATGCTTCCTCTTTTAAAGGATTCCAGCAAACTAATCAAGACCCACTAGGAATGGGTGGAGTCACATCTCCATTAATCTGAGGTTAATACCCACAACTGAGTGAGTCACATCTCCATGGGGATAATCTAACTGAGTTTCCAAACTATAGTACTGAATAGGGATTAAAAGAAACGGTTGCTCCCACAAAATTGGATCAGGATTAAAACATGACTTTTCTAGGGCACATAATCCTTTCAAAGCAGCACAACATTGTAGCTACATTTGCTTTAAATGGTTTCTCATGAGAATTAGCCATTTTCTTACAGTTGTCTCCCTGTATACTAAAAGTATTTTCTTTTAATCTTTGTTTATTAACTTTTTTACTATGATGTGTCTAGTTTGTTTTATTATTTGGTGTTCACTGAGCTCTTCTGAGCTATAGGTTGATGAATTTAGTAAAATTAAGTAATATTTTGGTCAATATTAAATATATAAAGCCATTTTCTATATCTTTTTCTCTCTCCTCTCCTTATAGAACTTGAATTAAATATGTAATGGATCATTTTACATAGTCTCACAGGTAGTAAGACACTGGAGCTGACTTGTACTAGTTGGCAAGAGCTAATTATTAAATTTTCTCAAATTTTGTGAGCCAGTTGCTAAAATGACCATGGCCACGGTGGGAGTATTTTCACAATGGTAATTCACAACTGTCACAAGTGAGAGTTGTTTTTTGGAAACTTCTTACTAAACAGTGGTAAATATTTTACAATTTATATGTATAGGCATTTTACAATATACATAAGCATTTTTCCTCTTTTTGTTAAAGTCTGCCTAATTCCTATTTACCAGTGTTCGAGTTCCCATACTCTTTTCTGTACTGTGCCCAGTCTTCTCTTAAGCCCATTTAATTAATTCTTAGCTTTCTATATTGGGTTTTTTCCCCCAGCTTTTCCATTTTTCTAAATAGTTGCCATTTCTATGATGAAACGTCTCATAAGTTCCTGTATGATTTTACCTTTTCCACTAAATGCTAGGATCTTTATCCTAGTTATTTTAAAGTCCCTGAATGATAATTTAAACATTTGAATCATTTGTGGTTTTGCTTATTTTGACTTTCATTTCTGAACCATGACCCCATTTTCTTGATTCTTTGCATGTTTCGTAATTTCTGTGTATAGAAACATAGAAGAAGAAAAAAAAGCACCAGGAAAAGGCTTGCCCTTCTGCTTTCAGGATGTTATTGTGGGAACCATGTCAGTATAATATGAGCTTATTGCATTTAGGGTGGCATCAGGATCTTCACTTCCTCAAGCCTAGGTTCAGACACCAGAAATTTCATTATGTTTTGCAGACCAGCTGTCAGTATTTTAGGTTTCAGTGGAGTTCTCTTTCCTCTCCAGTATTCTTTTATCCTGCTTTTGCACCTTGAAATAGTTCTCTCCAACTTGCTGCCATGCTTCTATGTTTAGAGGGCTGCTGAAGTATACTTGGTGAAGGCTGGGAGTGCATAAATAAAGATTAAGGCCAGGAGTCCATAAATAAAGGTTTCATTTGCCCTGCTCCCAGTTGGCATGGGGTCATTCCAGTGTACTTGGGTAATGATTAGGGGACCTTAGAGAGAATTTCTATTCTTCCCTGTGCTTAGGTCAGTCAGCAGAAGTTCATGGCTTTGCATTTAGGGAAGGTCGCATGCTTTCATGTGGTGCAAGGGAAATGCCCTACAGTTTTCTTGCCCTGCCCCCCAGCTTTTGACATATAATCCCTATATACTCAGTGAAGGACTGTAAGAAATGTTTGTTGAGTGATAACAGATTTGTTCTAAGGCTGAGGCCTTGTATGGTTTTACACTGTCATTCTATCTCTCACACAGCCTTTCATGGTGTCTTAAGAGTTTTGCTTGTTTCTCCTCATGCCCATTTGTGGTCGAGACAACCCTTCCCTATAGTTTCTTGAAAGCAGTCCTGTATATTTTTTTCTCCTAGGGAGAGCTTATCAATTTTCATAATTTAATTCATTTGAGTTTCTTTGGGTTATCAGTTCTCTGAAGGATTAGTAAAACAAAACTAATTTTTCAAAATTATTCCAATTGTTAGGGTCGGATTAACATGCTCGTGCTCCTTAGGAGCAAGTCTTCCTTTGTTCATCTGTCTTTCCCAGTCACCCAACACTAAATAAATATTCAGTAAGTGTCTATCAAGTATATACTTTTAGTGTCCTGGTCAGCTTTGAGTGAACCAGAAAACCACCTTTTAGAATTCAATTTTTTTATTAACATAAATTCACCCTGTTGATTGTATTGATATTTCAAAACAAATTGCATTAGTAAATATTAGATTTTGCTGTGATAAAAAACAAGCCCAATGTTTCGGTGCTTACAAAAACTGGTTCATTTCTCATTTTGGCTAAATATTCATTGTAAGTTCGTTGTTGCTCTGCTCCATTTATCTTCACCTGGGTCCAATGTCAATCAGGTGGTAGATTAAGAAAAGTATGTTAGGTATGGGCTAGCATTTTCAGCACACTTAAGAGAAAGATCCCTTCTCCACATTTCGTTGGCCAGAACAATTTGCGTGTTCAATTCTGATGCAATGGAGCAGAGAAATATTGCCTTTTTCCAGATGTAGCAAATATTTTTTAACCTTTCACACTAAAAATCTTGCTATAGCTCAATCTCATAATGTTGACTATCAGAGATTATTAAAGAGCGATAGGTGTAGAATTTGTGCTATCATGTACTAAGCTGAGCACATCAGATACAAGCTGAGTACAAGTTCACCCTTTGCAAATTCCTGCAATATCTTCTTGTTCTTATGACTAATGTTGTAAGTATTCTGGTGTGATAATAATTGGTATCATTGGATGCCAGTGAATCTCAGACTTATTTGTATGTGCATGGATTTAGCTAAATTTAAGGACTAAATGTAATTTCTTTTATTACTCCTGAATCACATTGGAGTACAAAGAAACAACCAAGAAATGCCATACTGTAGGTTTCTTTACCTACAATACGATTTTCATTTCCTACATAAATTCATATATAAATACTGATACTAAATAATCATATTGGATTTTAGTCAGAAATGTACTTAGTCGTAGATTAAAAAGTTCAAATAATCACTGTGATATTTGAATTTTAATTGCCTTTTCAAAGGAATTTTCAATGAAATTGATCATTCTGATTAATCTAACAATTATTCAAAAATATGCTTTTCAAAATGTAAAATATGTTTAATAACAAGATGTGATTGACTCTTTAAGTAATGCTGTGATACCATCAGCTCTCTCTTTCTTTCTAGTTTTTAAGTTATTTTAACGGCTAACAGCTGCCCTGTTATTTGGAACTACTATGAAGCTAATCCAACTTGGATGCTACAATGATGAGATGATACTTTATTTTAAATGAATGACCTTTGCTTTATAGCCATAGCCTGAGTAGTAGAATAAACTAATTAACAATGAAGAGTTCGTTTGAAAAAGTCATGTCAAACTCTAGATATATGGTCATTAAACTGATCACAGCAATAGATAAAGTTAACTTTTTCTTTTACATTTTTTCTAATGTTCTGATCACCCATTCCAGGTTAATGCTGATAATATCCAGAATGCATTGAGTTTGTTCTATGTGTGACGCATTGTGGCAAGTTGATTTCATCAACTTCATTTTAATTAACAGACTTAAGTGCTATTATTATCCCCATTTCTTATGCAGAAACTGAATAAGAGAGGTTATATAACTTGTCCAAGGTCACAGAATGAGTGGTAGAATGGAATTCAAGCCCAGGTTTTTCTGACCACAAAGTCTATGCTTGAAATAAGTGTGTCTCAAACTTTAACAAACCCATAAATTAATAAGGGATCTTACTGATCTTCTAATTCAGTAGGACTAGAGTAGGGCATGGGATAAGCGAGTTCTAGCAAACTCCCAGGTAATGTCAATGATTCCTGTTCTCAGAGTACATTTTTGTGTAACAGGATTTTTTGTTTTGTTTTTTTCTAATTAAAAAAGTTTTATCAGAGAAGTTGTGGGTCTACAGAACAATAAGGCCTAAAGTACAGGATTTCCACACCGTGCTCCACGACCAACACTGGCAGTGGTGTGGACAATTTCTTACAGTTGATGGTGACACTTGTTTTTTTTCGTAATTGACAAAAGTTTGTTAAAATAGTTCCATAACTACTGTCCATACTTTATGTACAGTTATTTTCCCCATATTCCTAACCTATTTTTTTAATGCATGTCTTTAATACTTTCCATACACTGGATAAAACGAATGTCAGTCACAAGCTTTTTACAATACATAGCCACGTGATCAAAGCTATATAGTTATACAATCTTTATCAAAGATTGAGTTTACTGGATTATAGTTAAACAGTTCAACTGTTTCAGATATTTCCTTCTGGCTATTCCTTTTTTTTTTTTTTTTCTGGCATGGACAGGCACCAGAAATTGAACCCGGGTCTCCAGCGTGGTAGGTGAGAATTCTGCCCCGAAGCTACCATTGTACCACCCCTGAGCTACCGTTACACTGCCCCCTTCTGGCTATTCTAATACACATGAAATTAATAAAAAATAATCTATTTAATAATGAGTAAGTTATCATAATCACATGTAGTGAGGATCTTAACTTTCATACAGCCTCTACATTTCCATTATGTCTCTGTGCAGGGAAACAGTATAGACATACCTTTTTTATTGTTCTCACTTTATTGAGCTTTGCAAATATTGTACTTTTACAAATTGAAGGTTTGTGGCAACTCTGTGTCATTTTAGCACCATTTTCCTGACAGCATGCACTCACTTCGTGTCTCTGTGCCACATTTTAATTAAGGTATGTACATTTTTTTTCAGACATAATGCTACTGCACACTTAATAGACTCAAGTATAGTGTAAACATAGCTTTTATATGCACTGGGAATATATGACACCCTTTATTACAATATTCACTTTATTGTGGTAGTCTGGAACCAAACTCACAATATCACCTAGATATGCCTGTAATGGGTTTCTCTAAATGAAAGTGGAATAAATAAGAATTTCCTTTCCTTTTGTCCCTTCCCATATTCTAGTTCTCCAACAACACCCCGTCTCACCACCTTCCTCATACATCTTCCTTAATCAGTCAACAACCTATTATACCTAGGCTTTTATGCTAATAACCTTTCTGGTTCCCTCTTGCAGATACTTATTCTCTCTGGCCACTTTTGTTTATGTTTAAGAAGCAATTCATCAGTTTGTACCTCCATTTCATCAAACCACCCCTTGCTTTGCCTTTGGAAAAGTGATTTCATTTAGCAACATGGTGAAATGTCTAAATGAATCAATTCACCCTAATTATGGATGAACAGAGTGAAATTAAGAGGTTAACTCTCCAAATTATGTTAGCATTTTCAAAAAGGGATTTAAAACTGAGTCTCATGAGATTTGTCCTTGTAGGGTTTTTAGGAAATGAGATTAATTCAGTAATTCTTAAGTTACATCCTGTGTGCTACCACCTAGCCTGACCCTGATCAGACTTTATCCAGGAAAGCAGATTTCCCTAAAACCCAATCAGACAAGGAGTAATAGAGGGAGCATTTAAGCCACAGTTTTAAGTTCTTAACTGGTAGATATTAGCTGATCTATTTAACTTCAATAAGATAGCTGCTTACCTGACTCCTTATTATCTTTGAAGATTTCAGCAAGTCTCCCTATTACTTATTTGGTCCCTAAACCTCCCTGGATCTTTTAAATATAGATAGACTTTAATAATATGCATTAAATTGTAATCCTTCTGCTTTTCTTGTTAGTTCCTCCCTAGTGCTTCCTATTTTGTTTTCTCTTGTGATAGATCCTGCCTGTATCTCAGTTCTGTTAAGCATTCTCTAAATCACTTTGTCCTCTCTTTTTAGTTGGCTCTTTTTTTTGGTTGGATAATTCTGTGTTGCCTCGTTTAGAACTTGGCCTCATGAGTACTTTAAATCTAATGATGTTGTGATCACAAGATCTTAGTGAAGCGTACTGAACATACTTGGCATTCTTTCAGGGACTAGGTCCAGAAATCACTGGGGGCATACTGGCTGCTCAACAAACTTAGAGAAAATCAGTCCTGTTACGTGGGTCCGGAAGAAACCTGCAGTCCCCTTCTTTCCCTAGTGCTGCCAAAGCTAGTTTCTCTAATAATATATCAGCAATGGAAATTCTCACAGAGACCCTATTTTTAGTGTGCATCTTGGAATAAAACCTAGTTATATCATTCTAAAATCTTGGGTGGAATTCTGATGAGGAAGCAAGTCTTTTGCATCTGTTTCCTTATAACCATCTGTTGTTCTTGCTGGCTCTCTATCTTTGATAATCTTCTTTTTATTCCTCTTTACACTTCTGATCAACACTCCTGGACTTGAAGCAGCTTTTAATGTTTTTAATGTCCTTTGATCTTTTACATGACATGAGAGTTTAAGGATGGCTTTGAGAAAAGCACTTGCAGAAATTATTCAAATAGACAAATTTAGTATTGTAGAAGTTCCAGATCTTAGCTGTTTTGAATTCTTTTCTTAAAAATAAATTCTTGTGAACTCAGGGTCCTAGCAAAAATCCAGTTAATTCTAAACATGTAATTGTCTTGAAGTATCATAGTTTATTATTAAGAAAATAATCACCGTTCAAAATTCTGATGGTATACCTTGGCACAAAGTATTGTATACAATTTTCCTTAAATCTTACCATCCAGGAATGATGACAGTATTTAGGTATGACTTCTTCTTGACTCACCCCCCCCATATCTATTAATTCCATATTACTACATTTTATGTATCACGTATTAGATTACTATGTTATAGCAACATATTACTCCATAATTCCTCCCACTTGGAAAATGCCTTTACTACTATTTTGTCAACCAAACAGTTCATTTTTTTTTTTCTTTTTTGCATGGGCAGGCACTGGGAATCGAACCCAGGTCTCTGGCATGACAGGCGAGAACTCTGCCTACTTAGCCACTGTGGTCCCAAACAGTTAATTTGAACTCTCAATTGCAATTTTGCTTTGTAATATTGTGGAATCATCTTGTTACAATAACATATAACCAAGTGAGCAGCATTTATAACCAAGTGAACAGCGTTATATAAATTGGTAATGAAGCCTGTTTTGATATGGGAGATCACAGAGTTCCAAATTTTATCATCAAACAGATGTGAGTTCATTTTCACTTAAGAGACATAAAAGGAAAAGCAAATGTTCTAAACAAATGTTATAAAAAATATTTCAAAAACTTCATAGTCATCTAAAACATGACCATTTAATTAGATCATATTGAAACTTAGCGGTGTCTTATATATGCCAAATATCTTTTTAGAAGTGCTTGTCATGCAGAGATTAGGTATTATATGCAAGTTAAATTGATAATATTAACTGCCATAAAAAAGAATTCAAACCTTTACTACCTGACACAGTAAATTTAATTTCGTATGTAAACAAACAGAGAAAAAACAATGAGGACTTCTACTTCCAGCTATATTGGGAAAAAAGGACCAGATTTATATTGTCACCTTAAACAAATAAAAAAAACGTATATGAAACAATGGTTTTTCAGACATGAAACATCAGGCAGTTCAGAATAGTGATTTCTGAGAGTTGAGAAACCTGAAGAAATCTACAATTAACTCAGCTTCTAGCCTAGAGTTTTGAAGTGGCAGGGCGAGGAGTGAAAATCCAGACAGTCTGGTGGACTACCTAAGTTCAGAAGGCAGCTCTGAGAATTTGTAGAGACCAGCATGGTCAGAACGCAATGGCAGTGCCCTGGAGAAGACCATGCAGCTTTGAGTAATAGTCCCAGAAATCTTCAAATCATTTTTCTTAAGAAATCAGCTAAATACAGAAAAGTGCATGTACGTGCAAAAACTACTTAAGGCTATGAAATCAATGCTTGAAACATATTAAGATGAATAATATCTGTATCTCACACAGGGCTGGGGATAGTTCAGTTTATCGATTGCCAGATTGGAGAAACCTATTGGAAAGAGTACTAAGAAGAGTATTGCCTTAGGCATGGGATCACATTAGCCCTTGAATAAAGGCTGCTCTAGTTCCACTTAAGAAAAGTTAAGGGAGTTTGCCACCCACTAGACCTGCTTTACAAGCAATGCTAAAGGGAGTTCTTCAGACTGAAGGAAAGGATTCTAGAGAATGTACTGAAGCAGCATAAAGAAATAAAAGATCTTCAGTAAATATGGCCATATAATATGGCTAATTATAAATATATTACCCATTTGCATTGTATTTCTTGCTATGTAACTCCACTTTTTACTTCCAAAAGTATCTAAAATGCAAATGCACAAAAGTTATGATATCTTTATGGTTTGAGAAATATAATATAGAGAGATATAATTTGTAACAAGTATTTGTAAAAAATTCGGGGGCAGAAAGTATAGGAGCAGTGTTTATATATGCTTTTCAAGTTAAATTGATTTCAAATCAAATATGACTGTTTCAGATTTAGGATGGATAAAAAGCTGGACTCATTCATATGCTTTTTTTAAATTAATAAACAGAAAAAAAAAATTAACCCAACATTTAGAAATCATACCATTCTACATATGCAATCAGTAATTCTTAACATCATCACATAGATGCATGATCATCGTTTCTTAGTATATTTGCATCGGTTTAGAAGAACTAGCAACACAACAGAAAAAGATATAGAATGTTAATATAGAGAAAAAAAATAAAAGTAATAATAATAGTAAAAAAAAGAAAAAAAAAAAACCTATGGCTCAGATGCAGCTTCATTCAGTGTTTTAACATGATTACTTTACAATTAGGTATTATTGTGCTGTCCATTTTTGAGTTTTTGTATCTAGTCCTGTTGCACAGTCTGTATCCCTTCAGCTCCAATTACCCATTATCTTACCCTATTTCTAACTCCTGCTGGACTCTGTTACCAATGACATATTCCAAGTTTATTCTTGAATGTCGGTTCACATCAGTGGGACCATACAGTAATGTCCTTTAGTTTTTGGCTAGTCTCACTCAGCATAATGTTCTCTAGGTCCATCCATGTTATTACATGCTTCATAAGTTTATCCTGTCTTAAAGCTGCATAATATTCCATCGTATGTATATACCACAGTTTGTTTAGCCACTCGTCTGTTGATGGACATTTTGGCTGTTTCCATCTCTTTGCAATTGTAAATAGCGCTGCTATAAACATTGGTGTGCAAATGACCGTTTGTGTCTTTGCCCTTAAGTCCTTTGAGTAGATACCCAGCAATGGTATTGCTAGGTTGTATGGCAATTCTATATTCAGCTTTTTGAGGAACCGCCAAACTGCCTTCCACAGTGGTTGCACCATTTGACATTCCCACCAACAGTGGATAAGTGTGCCTCTTTCTCCGCATCCTCTCCAGCACTTGTCATTTTCTGTTTTGTTGATAATGGCCATTCTGGTGGGTGTGAGATGATATCTCATTGTGGTTTTGATTTGCATTTCTCTAATGGCCAGGGACATTGAGCATCTCTTCATGTGCCTCTTGGCCATCCGTATTTCCTCTTCTGAGAGGTGTCTGTTCAAGTCTTTTTCCCATTTTGTAATTGGGTTGGCTGTCTTTTTGTTGTCGTTGAGTTGAACAATCTCTTTATAAATTCTGGATACTAGACCTTTATCTGATATGTCGTTTCCAAATATTGTCTCCCATTGTGTAGGCTGTCTTTCTACTTTCTTGGTGAAGTTCTTTGATGCACAAAAGTGTTTAATTTTGAGGAGTTCCCATTTATTTATTTCCTTCTTCAGTGCTCTTGCTTTAGGTTTAAGGTCCATAAAACCGCCTCCAGTTGTAAGATCCATAAGATATCTCCCAACATTTTCCTCTAACTGTTTTATGGTCTTAGACCTAATGTTTAGATCTTTGATCCATTTTGAGTTAACTTTTGTATAGGGTGTGAGAGATGGGTCTTCTTTCATTCTTTTGCATATGGATATCCAGTTCTCTAGGCACCATTTATTGAAGAGACTGCTCTGTCCCAGGTGAGTTGGCTTGACTGCCTTATCAAAGATCAAATGTCCATAGATGAGAGGGTCTATATCTGAGCACTCTATTCGATTCCATTCGTCGATATATCTATCTTTATGCCAATACCATGCTGTTTTGACCACTGTGGCTTCATAATATGCCTTAAAGTCAGGCAGCGCGAGACCTCCAGCTTCGTTTTTTTTCCTCAAGATGTTTTTAGCAATTCGGGGCACCCTGCCCTTCCAGATAAATTTGCTTATTGGTTTTTCTATTTCTGAAAAATATGTTGTTGGGATTTTGATTGGTATTGCATTGAATCTGTAAATCAATTTAGGTAGGATTGACATCTTAACTATATTTAGTCTTCCAATCCATGAACACGGTATGCCCTTCCATCTATTTAGGTCCTCTGTGATTTCTTTTAGCAGTTTTTTGTAGTTTTCTTTATATAGGTTTTTTGTCTCTTTAGTTAAATTTATTCCTAGGTATTTTATCCTTTTAGTTTCAATTGTAAATGAGATTCGTTTCTTGATTTCCCCCTCTGCTTGTTCATTACTAGTGTATAGAAATGCTACAGATTTTTGAATGTTGATCTTGTAACCTGCTACTTTGCTCTACTCATTTATTAGCTCTAGTAGTTTTGTTGTGGATTTTTCCGGGTTTTCGACGTATAGTATCATATCGTCTGCAAACAGTGATAGTTTTACTTCTTCCTTTCCAATTTTGATGCCTTGTATTTCTTTTTCTTGTCTAATTGCTCTGGCTAGAACCTCCAACACAATGTTGAATAATAGTGGTGATAGTGGACATCCTTGTCTTGTTCCTGATCTTAGGGGGAAAGTTTTCAATTTTTCCCCATTGAGGATGATATTAGCTGTGGGTTTTTCATATATTCCCTCTATCATTTTAAGAAAGTTCCCTTGTATTCCTATCTTTTGAAGTGTTTTCAACTGGAAAGGATGTTGAATCCATTCATATGCTTTTTTACAATAAATTCATCTTAATTCAAAGAGACAAGTAAGTCAAAAGTGAATGCTGGAGCTCAGTCCTCCACACGCATGGTAAGTGTACAATGGCAGCTATCATCATCTGAGCGCCGAGCTTCTTGCCCCAGCTGTATTATCAAGATGTCTCTTTCCGACAAGCTGACCCTGGACAAACTGGACACGTAGTGGAAATGGGTCATCATGAGTGTGGATTTCAATGTTCCTATGAAGAACAAACAGACAATAAACAACCAAAGGATCAAGGCTGTTGTTCCAAGTATCCAGTACTGTTTGGACAATGGAGCCAAGTCAATTGTTCTTATGAGCCACCTGGGCAGGCCTGATGGTGCCCCCATGCTTGGAAAGTACTCCTTGGAGTCAGTTGCTGAAGAACTAGATCTCTGCTGGGCAAGGATGTTTTGTTCTTGAAGAACTGTGTGGGCCCAGAACTGGAGAAAGTTTGTGCTGATCCAGCTTCTGGCTCTGTGATCCTACTGGAGAACCTCCACCTTCATATGGAGGAAGAAGGAAATGGAAAAGATGCTTCTGTCAGTAAGACCAAAGCAGAACTAGCCAAAATAGAAGCTTTCCAGGCTTCACTTTCAAAATTAGGGGAGGTCTATGTCAACGATGATTTTGGCACTGCTCACCAAGTCCACAGCTCCATGGTGGGAGTGAATCTGGCACAGAAGGCTGATGGTTTCTTGATGAAGAAGGAGCCTTTACCAAGGCCTTAAAGAGTCCAGAGCGGCCCTTCTTGGCTATTCTGCATGGAGCTAAAGTTGTAGACAAGATTCGGCTGATCAATAATATGCTGGACAAAGTCAATGAAATGATTATTGATGATTGAATGGCTTTTGCCTTCCTCAAGATGTTCAACAAATGGAGATTGGCACTTCTGTTTGATTAAGAGGAAGCCAAGATTGTCAAAGATCTAATCTCCAAAGCTCTGGCATATCTACTGGCTGGATGGGCTTGGACTGCGGTCCTGAGAGCAGCAAGAAGTATGCTGAGGCTGTCACCAGTGCTGAGCAGATTGTGTGGAATGGACCTTTAGGGGTATTTGAATGGGACTCTTTTGCTCAAGGAACCAAAACCCTCATGTGTGAGGCAATGAAATCCACTTTCATGGGCTGAATCACCATCATAGTTGGAACACAGAGGATAAAGTCAGCCATATCAACACTGGGGGTGGTGCCAGTCTAGAGCTCCTGAAAGGTAAAATTCTTCCTGGGGGGGATGCTCTCAACAGTGTTTAATATTTTCTGCCTTTTTCTTCCTATATGTATTCCTTAAGTCAACTTAGTCTTTTCTGCTTTGCCACTTAGCATTAGCTAACATCTCCCCCTACATAGAGGTTTCTTATGGCCAAGAGATGCAACATCAGGAACCCTTAAATAGTCGCACAGCATCCAGCTCATCTTTACGCACCCTGGATTTGTCTATCTTCTCCACAATCCCATTTGAATTTCTCAGTGATTAAAGCATTGTAGTTTTCTAGAGTGTGTACATTTATATTTTGCCTGCTAAAAGAAAGTGAGTTATGTTAGTTTAGTTCTCTTTTTGAAGTAGTTTATTCTGATTAGCTTTGTCACCATTTCACTGCTCCGCTTGGAAACGGTAAAATTCCAGCTGTAGGCAAAAAGGGGGACAAAGTTGATGATCTATAAATAGACAATAGAAGTATCCATTTAAACTGGGAAAAAGAGTGAATGATGGAAAACATATACCATGAAAATAGTAACTAAAAGAAAGCTAGGGTAGCTATGGTAATATTAGAGAAAATAGACTTTAATTCACAACTGTTATAAGGGACACAGGTCATTTTGTACTAATAAAGAGGTCAGTTAAAAAAGGCACAATGATAATATACATGCACTTAATGGGAAAGTTCCAAAATATATGAAATAAGTATTGACAGATTTAATAGTAGAAAACTTCAATATACCACTTTCCATAATAAATAAGATAAATAGAGAGTAGATCAGTAGGAAAATAGGGTACTTGAATTACACTATTAATCTACCTAGGTGTAACAGACACATACAGAACATTTCAAGGCAGCAGAACACATTTTCTTCTCTAGTGTGTTCATTGTTCTTTCACCAGGGTAGACTATCTATTAGGTCAAAACCAAGTCTCAATAAATTTAAAAATATTGAATTCATATGACATATCTTTTCTGACCACAATGTAATGAAGCTGGAAATTAATACAAGGGAAAGTGGAAAATTCACATATACATGGAAATTATTCAACCCATTCTTAAACAGCAATGATTCAAACTAAAAAGACCAGATATATTAGGAAATATCTTCAGAAAAATGAAAACACAGCACACCAAAATTTATGGTATACATCAAAAGCAGTTCTGAGAGAGAATTTTGTAGCTCTAAATGCTTGCATTAATAAAGAATAAAGACCTAAAATCAAAGACCTAATCTCACAACTCAGGGAACTAGGAAAATAAGAGCAATTTAAACTCAAAGTGAGCAGAAAGAAGGAAATAAAGATTAGAGCAGAAATAAATGAAATTGGGTATAAAAAATAGAGAGAATCACTGAAACCAATAGTTGATTATTTGAAAAGATCAATAAAATCAACAAAACTTTATTTAGGCTGATAAAAATAAAGAGAAGGTATAAATAATGAAAATAAAAAATGAATAGAGGAACAATACTACTGATTCCATAGGAATAAAAAGGATTATAAGAAGTTAATATAAATACTAGAAACACATAGACTACCTTTTATTAATTAATTCTATTAAATTAATCAATAGACCAATAACAAGTAAAGAGATTAAATTTAGTAATCAGAAACCTCTTAACCAAGAAAAACCCAGAACCAGATTCACTGGTAAATTTTACCAAAAATCCCAAGAGATTTAACACCAATCCTACTCAAATCCTTCCAAAAAAATAGAAGATTAGGCAACATTTCTTAATTCATTCTAGGAGGCCAGCATTACCATAATACCAAAGTCAATAAAGATAGCATGAGAAAAGAAAACTAAATACCATTTTCCTTTATGAATATAATTGCAAAAATCATGAAAAAATTACTAGCAAATCATTCCAACAACATATTAAAAGAATTACACACCAGGATTAAGTAGGATTTATCCCAGACATACAAGGGTGGCTCAACATAAGAAAATAATCAATGTAATACACCACTAAAATAGAACAAGGAGAAAAAATAAAACACATGATCATCTCAGCTGATTCAGAAAAGGCATTAGACAAAAGCCAACACTCCTTCTTGGAAAAGAGCACCATAAAACAAGAAATGGGAAAAAAATCCTCAGAATGCTAAAAGACATATACGAAAAAACCCACAGCTACTATACTTAAACAATGAAAGATTTCCCCCAAGATCAGGAATAAGATAAGGATGCTAACTGTCCTTACTGTTACTCAACATGCTTCTGGATGGTATAGCCAGAGCCGTTAGGCAATAAAATGAAGTAAAATCATTCATACTGGAAAGGAATAAGAAAAACGTTCCCTATCTGCAGATGACACGATCTTGTATAAAAAAAAAAAAAGAATCCTGAAATATACACAACAAAGCTACTAAATTTAATAAATAAATTCTGCAAAGTGGAAGGATACAAGATGAACATGCAACATTCATAAGTGTTTCTATCCCAGTGATGAACAATCTGAAGAGGAAATAAGTAGAACATAGTTCTATTTACAGTAGCTTCAATTAATTAAATATCTAGGAGTAAATTTGACCAAGGAAGTAAATAAAATGCATTGAAAAGTACTAAAAAGTGCTGAAAGAAATTTTTAAAAGCCTAAATAAATGGAAAGACATTCTGTGCTCAGGAATTAGAAGTCAAATATTGATAAGATTTCAATCCCCCCCAAAATGATTTACAGGTTCAACACAATCCCAACCAATATTCCAAAAGCATTCTTAGCAGAAATGGAAAAGCCAATATCAAATTTATATGGAAGTGCAATAGCCCAAAAGAACCAAGCCAAATTTAAGAAAAGGAGGACTCACACTTCCCAATTAAAAAGTTTATTGCAAAGGCACAGTATTCAAAATATCATGGTACTAACACAAGGACAGATATACAGACAATGGAATCAAATTGAGAGTTCAGAAATAAATCTTCACACTATGGCCCACTGATCTTTGACAAGGGTGCCAAGTCCACTTAATTGGGGAAGAATCATCTCTTCAAATGGTGTTTAGGAAACTGGTTATCCATATTTAAAAGAATGAAATTGGATACTTACCCATATACAAAAGTTAACTCAAAATGTATTAACAACCTAAAAATAATAACCCAAAGAATAAAACCGCTAGAAGAAAACTTAGGCAAATAGCTTCAGGATCATGTGTTAGGCAATGTTTCTTTAAGATTTATATCAAACCCAGAAGCAACAAAGGAAAATTGGATAACTGTGACACATCAAATTCAAAAAATCTTTTTGCATCAAAATACTTTATCATGGAAGTAATATGACAACCTACAGAATAGGAGGAGATATTTGGAAACCACATAACTGAAACAAATTTAATATCCAGAATATATAAAGAAATCCTACAAGTCAAAAATAAAAACATAACCCAATTATGAAATGGGCAAAAGACTTGAATAGACTTTTCTCCAAAGAAGACATATGTATATGACCAAAAAGCAAATGAAAATATGTTCAAGATCATTAGCCATTAAGGGAATGCAAATCAAAACCACAATGAGATATTATTTCACACCCACTAGAATGGCTACTATTGGAAGTGAAAAGTGTTGGAGAAGATGTGGAAGAATTGGAACACTTGTTCATTGTTCGTGGGAATGTAAAATGGTTCACCACCATGAAAAACTGTTTAGCAGTTCTTCAGAATGTTAAGTAAAGAGTTATCATATGTCTACAGGTGTTGAAAGCATGGACTCAAGTAGAATTTTACACATCAGTGTTCATTGTGGTATTATTCTACAATTGCTAAAAATTGGAAGCAATCTAGGTGTCCTTCAATGGATGAATGGATAAAAAAATGTGATACATTTAGACAATGGAATATTGTTTCTCAAAAAAAAGAGTGAAGTTCTGTTATATGCTACAACATGGATGAACTTGGATAATATTATGTTGAATGAAATAAGCCAGAAACACAAGGACAAATGTTATATGATTTCATTAACGTAATTAGAATAAGCAGATTCCTAGAGTCAGAAAGTAGAATATACATTGTCATAGGCTGGGGTGGGTGGAGAAAAATCAAATCTTAACTTATACAGAGTTTCTACTGGGATGATGGAAAAATTTTGGTAATGGATGAGTGATGGTAGCACAACACTGTGGATGTAATTAACACCACTGAAGTATATAATTGAAAGTGATTAAAGTGGGAAATTTTAGGTTGCATGTATGTTACAAGAATAAAAATGAAAAAATATATAGAACTGTACAACACAAACCCAAATGTAAATGAAGGACTGTAGTTAATAGTATAATTCTAGTTAAATTTAAATTTAACTAAAGAGACAAAAGACCTATACAAAGAAAACTACAAAAAAACTGTTAAAGAAATCACAGAAGACCTAAATAGATGGAAGGGCATACCGTGTTCATGGATTGGAAGACTAAATATAGTTAAGATGTCAATCCTACCTAAACTGATTTACAGATTCAATGCAATACCAATCAAAATCCCAACAACTTATTTTTCAGAAATAGAAAAACCAATAAGCAAATTTATCTGGAAGGCCAGGGTGCCCCGAATTGCTAAAAGTATCTTGAGGAAAAAAACCAAGCTGGAGGTCTCACGCTGCCTGACTTTAAGGCATATTATGAAGCCACAGTGGTCAAAACAGCATGGCATTGGCATAAAGATAGATATATCGACCAATGGAATCGAATAGAGTGCTCAGATGTAGACCCTCTCATCTATGGACATTTGATCTTTGATAAGGCAGTCAAGCCAATTCACCTGGGACAGAACAGTCTCTTCAATAAATGGTGCCTAGAGAACTGGATATCCATATGCAAAAGAATGAAAGAAGACCCATCTCTCACACCCTATACAAAAGTTAACTCAAAATGGATCAAAGATCTAAACATTAGGTCTAAGATCATAAAACAGTTAGAGGAAAATGTAGGAAGATATCTTATGAATCTTACAATTGGAGGCGGTTTTATGGACCTTAAACCTAAAGCAAGAGCACTGAAGAAGGAAATAAATAAATGGGAACTCCTCAAAATTAAACACTTTTGTGCATCAAAGAACTTCATCAAGAAAGTAGAAAGACAGCCTACACAATGGGAGACAATATTTGGAAACGACATATCAGATAAAGGTCTAGTATTCAGAATTTATAAAGAGATTGTTCAACTCAACAACAACAAAAAGACAGCCAACCCAATTACAAAATGGGAAAAAGACTTGAACAGACACCTCTCAGAAGAGGAAATACAAATGGCCAAAAGGCACATGAAGAGATGCTCAATGTCCCTGGCCATTAGAGAAATGCAAATCAAAACAACAATGAGTTATCATTTCACACCCACCAGAATGGCCATTATCAACAAAACAGAAAATGACAAGTGCTGGAGAGGATGCAGAGAAAGAGGCACACTTATCCACTGTTGGTGGGAATGTCAAATGGTGCAACCACTGTGGAAGGCAGTTTGGCGGTTCCTCAAAAAGCTGAATATAGAATTGCCATACAACCCAGCAATACCATTGCTAGGTATTTACTCAAAGGACTTAAGGGCAAAGCCACAAACGGACATTTGCACACCAATGTTTATAGCAGCATTATTTACAATTTCAAAGAGATGGAAACAGCCAAAATGTCCACCAACAGAAGAGTGGCTAAACAAACTGTGGTATATACATACGATGGAATATTATGCAGCTTTAAGACAGGATAAACTTATGAAGCATGTAATAACATGGATGGACTTAGAGAACATTATGCTGAGTGAGTCTAGCCAAAAACTAAAGGACAAATACTGTATGTATGGTCCCACTGATGTGAACCGACATTCGAGAATAAACTTGGAATATGTCATTGGTAACAGAGACAATCAGGAGTTAGAAATAGGGTAAGATAATGGGTAATTGGAGCTGAAGGGATACAGACTGTGCAACAGGACTAAATACAAAAACTCAGAAATGGACAGCACAATACTACCTAATTGCAATGTAATTATGTTAAAACACTGAATGAAGCTGCATCTGAGCTATAGTTTTTTTTTTGTTCTGTTTTTTTATATATTTTTTGTATTTTTTATTTTTATTTTTTCTCTATATTATCATTTCATTTCTTTTTCTGTTGTCTTGCTATTCCTTTTTCTTAATCGATGCAAATGGTACTAAGAAATGATGACCATACATCTATGTGATGATATTAAGAATTACTGATTGCATATGTAGAATGGAATGATTTCTAAATGTTGTGTTAATTTTTTTTTAATTAATAAAAAAAAAAAAGACATAGTCTGGCAGAATGGATTAAAAAACAGGACCCATCTATATGCTGTCTCTCCTCAAAGGACATGAGGGCAAGGACACAAATGGACATTTATACACACACACAAAAAAATAGTATAATTCTAATAATATTGTTTTATTAATTGTAATAAAACATCACACTAATGCAAAATGTTAACTACAGGGAAAACTCTGTGTATAAGGGGGGATATACGAAAACACTGTACCTTCCACATTATTTTTCTGTATACTTCTCCAATAAATTGCATGTTTTTCTACAACTTCTCTGATTAAAAAATGCTGTCAGAGAAAAAAAAAACATTAGGCACAGGGGAACAAATATTAAAAGGCTATAGACTTTTTACTTAGAACAATGAAAACCAGGAGGCAGAACAGAAGCATTTTTAATGTACTGAAAGAAAAACAAAACAAAAATTATCAACTTAGAGTTATATACACAGTGAAATTATCCTTCAAAACAAACTCAAAAGAAGGATAATTTGAGGAACACAATTATTGAAAAAAGTCATCACAAGCAGAGCCACATGCCAGGAAATATTAGTCTTTCAGGAAGAAGGAAAATGATATCTAATGGGATTATAGATTTCCACAAAAATGTAAAAAGCACTAAAAATGGTAAATGTGTCAATATATTCTTTCATTAAAGATTTCACCAAAAAAATTAACATTTAAAGGAAAATATTAACATGTTTTAATATTTTGTATATATGCAAATATAAATGCATACATGTAAACATATGACAACCAAAGTAGAAAAGGAATGAAAATATACAGTTGTAAGATGCATATATTTTACACAAATGGTATAATATTACTTGAAGTTTGAATCTGATGAATTGAACATATACGCTGTAAGACATAAAAAAACATTTTTAAAGGATATAGCTACAAGTCCAATGAAGGAGATAAAATAGAATCATAAAAATATACAATCCAAAAGCAGGCAGAAAAATATTTTAAAGGGAACAAAGAACAGAGAGTAAAAATAGAAGACAGGAAGATGGTATATCAGAATTTATGACATTAATAATCACATTAAATTTAAATTGTTTAAACATCCCCGCACAAAAAGCAAACCTTGTCAGATTGGGTATAAAAAGCAAAACCCCATATGTTGCCTATAAGAAACCCAGTTATAATATAAAGATACAAAAAAGTTTAAATATATTAAAAGGGAAAGGATGAAATCAGATGTTACATGTTATTTCAAATCAAAAGAAAGTAAGACAATTTGTACTATCTATTTTAATATTAGACAAAATAGATTTATGAGGAAAGAAAATTATCAGGAACAAAATGGGTCATTTCATACTGATAGAGTTCAAGTAATCAAGAGGACATAGCTGTTTTTAATATTTATGTTCCTAATAAAAGAATTCCAAAATACGCAAAATTAAAACTGATGGAAATAGACAAATCTATAGAATGGTTGGTGATTTCAATATCCTTCTATCAATAATAAGTATAACAATATACATGAAGCCAGTAAGAAAACAGAAGTTTACATAACACTAATCATTAACTATGTCTACTGGCATTTATAACATACTTAAACCCGAAACAGGGAACACACCCCTTTCCAAGATTGACCGTATTTCGGGGGAAATAAACAAAAGTCAATAATTTTAAGATGCTGTAAATAAGAAAAGTGGTTTTATATGATCACAGTCAAATGAAAACAGAAAATAACTAAAATACATCTGAAATGACAAAATATTTGGAAATCAACCAACATAATTCTAAATAACACATAGCTCAAATAAGAAATCTCAATTGAAGTTAGAAGGTATTTTGAACAGAATAAAAACAAAAGCAGTGGTTAGAACAAATATAGGGCATTAAAAGTTTATATTTGACCAGGGTGCGAGGGTAGTTCAGTGGTATAATTCTTACCTGCCATGCGGGAGACTCAGGTTCAATTCTTGGCTCATGCACTTCCCAAACAAAGAAAAGAAGCAAACAAATGAAAAATTAAACAAAACAAAAATTTAACAAATGGTGCTGTAATGAGCGGATACTCACATAGAAAAAGAATGAAATGTGACCTCTGCCATACAGCATACAAAAGAAAAAAAAAGTTTATATTTGAAAGTAGTAAAATTTTCAAATCAGTGATCTTAGATACTAAATAAAGAAAGAGGGAAAGGTGGAAACTTTTGCCAGAGTAGCCAGAAGAAAGTAGGTAATAAAGAACATGTAGTAAAATAAATGAAATAAAGACTAGGAAAAGAGTAGTGAAATTCAATTTTAAAATCTTCTTTAAGAATACAATAACATTGATAACTCTGTCCAGACTGATGAGACAAGAGGCAGACCAAATAGATAGCAGATATCAGGATAAAAAAATAGCACATCACTATGGAGCCTACATACAGGTACTTAGATGATAATAATTTATTATTATGAAATACTTTATGCCAATAAAATTGACAGTGTAGATAAAAGCAACACATTTCTTGACAGACATAAACTATCAAAGCTAAGTCAAGAGAAATGGATAATTCTAATAGTAATTTATCTATGAGAGGAACTGCATTTTTGTTAAAAACCTTTCCACAAAGAAAGCACAAGCATCAGCTCTGCTGATGAATTCTAACAAACATTTGAGAAAGAAATAATAACAGTTCTCACAAATTCCTACAGAAATTAGAAAAGGAGAGGGTGCTCTCCAACTCATTTTTTGAATCCAGCATTATCTTAATAACAAAATCGACAAAAACATTATAAGTAATGAAATCTATAAACTATTATCACTCATGAATATAGTTGCATAACTGTTTAACAAAATTTAGCAAATTAAATCCAACAATATAAAAAAGAATAAGCATGCCCAATTAGAGTTCATGTGAGGATGGTAAGTTGGTTCAGCATTTGAAGATCAGGGAATATAATTCACCATATTATCACATTAAACGTTATGACAATTCATAGATACAGAAGAAGCATTTAGCAAAATTCAGTATCCATTCATAATAAGAAATCAGATCAGATCACTATACGGAATCAGAGAAGAAGGGAACTTCTTCAACATTATAAAGAGAAATTATCAAATATTTGGTGCAAACATCAGAATTAATTGTAAAAGAAAATACTTTTCTCTTAAGACTAAAAATAAAAATGGGCTAAAGATGATAACATATACTTGACCAAATAACATGGAAAGATGCACAGTATCCTCAACAATCAGGATAAATATGAATCAAAATAACAGTGAAATACTACTATACACCCAGTATAAGGACTAAAATTAAAAACAAAACAAAACAAAACAAAAAAAACTGACCTTATTAACTATAGTGAGAACCTGGAACAACTAGAAATCTTGTACAAGGATGGCTAGTATCTAAAATGGTACAACACTTTGGAAAGCAATTTAGAATTTTCTTAAAAAGTTAAATAAACATACCTCCATCCTTGGGTACAGCCATTTCCCTTCTAATAATTTATGCAAAATAAATGAAAGCAAATATCTATGCACAAAGTCATACACAAATGTTCATAATACTTTATTTGTAATCGCCAAATCAGGAAACAGCCCCAATGTCCACCAATGTGCAAATGGGTCAACAAATTTTGATATATATTTACAATGAAATAAACTCAGAATGAAAATTAACAGGCACAACAACAATATGTACACATTTTAAAATCATAATCAAAATCATCAAGACAAAAAGATGCATGCTATATATGATCCGCTTATATAAAATCTTATAAATTGAAAACTAATCTATAGTGAGAGAAAGCACATCTGTGATACTGAGAATGGCAGAGGGAATGAGGGAAATTATATCCAAGAAACATGAAGAAACTTAGGGGTGATGGCTATTTTAATTACTTAACTCGAGGTGGTAGGATCATGAAAGTATACATATACCAAAACACATCAATTTTTTATCTTTAAATTTGTGCTATAATTGTACACCAATGTGATTATACCTCAATGCAAGTGTTAATAAAGAAGAATGATATTGGTCATGATACCTAATATGGGTTTCCATGGTGATCTGTAGCTTTCCTCCTTGTGGCAGTTCAGTCTATCCCCAGGTGACTCAGCACTTTCTGTATTCAGCCTGTTTTTGGGAAAAACAAGAGTATGGAGCATATGGAGAAGGTCCTCTGCCCTATAAAACTCAAGCCATAAGTGAACACCAGTTCTTCTCACATTCCATTGACTTGAGTAAATATTTTGCATGATTTTTTTTAATTTTAAATTTGTTTTGTTGAGCTTTATGGTCCATAATATGGTCTATTTGGGGCATGCTCCATGTGAGCTGGTGAAAAAGAATGCATATCCTGCTGCTGAGGGAGAGAACTCTACAGTCACAATCGTTAGTGCTGGTCAGGTCAACCACAGCCTTCCTGATTTTGGGAGAAGTCCACTATAATTCTTAACCTAGTTCCTCTATAGTAAGGTGATTTTTCCTCTTTTAACATTTCTCTTTGTCTTTGGTTTTCTGTAAATTCAATATGATATGCCTAGTTTTATATTTTTTAAATATATTTTAACCTGTTTGTTCTTTTCTGAGTTTCTTATATCCATAGTTTGGTATCTGCCATCAATTTAAGAAAATTCTCAGTCATTGTTACTTTAAATATTTCTTCTACCATGCTCTTTCTTCTCTCTAGTTTTCTACTTATATTATATTGTGTATTTTGAAGTTGTCCTACAGTCCTTGGATATTTTCAGGTTTTTTATTTTTTTAATCTGCATTTTAGTTTTATTGACATATTTTCAAGCTCATACATTCTTTTCCTCTCTGTATCCAATCTACTGATTATATCATCAAAGGTATATTTTTTATTTTCATTACTCTATGATTTATAATATTTCCTTTAAATGGTTTCTTGAGTTTACACCCCATTGCTTACAATGTTCCTAATTTCTTGCAATGTTGTGAACACTTTCCATTATAGAATCCGTAATATATTAATCACAGTTTTAAAAAATTCTCTATCTAATAATTCCCAAATCTGCATCATTTTTTAATATGGCTCTGATGCTTTCTATATTACTGAAAAAGTCTCTAATATAGAAGATCAAGATATAAACAGATAAACAGAGAAAAACAGAATTTAAAATAGAATGTATGCAGGAAGATAAAGTAGATTAAAATGATAAATATAATTGAGAGGTGATAAAATACATTGCATTCATAAAGCAAAGTAAAAGAAGTTGAACAAATAATTTTTCAGAGAAAAAATAAATAATACTTACACATTTATGCCATGGAATGAAATGAAAATGAAATTTTCCTCACAAGTTTTGAAAATAAAGTTCAGGAAATCTCAAAGAAAAAAAAAGCCAATAAACAAAAGTAAGAAAATATAAAACAAATAGGGAGTCTGTTTGGAAGACCATATATCCAAGTAATAGAAGTTTCATGAGAAAAGTGAACACAAGAAAATGGACAGGAGAAAATCAGTAATGAAATAATTCAATAAACTTTCTCAAACAGAAGGACCAGGCTTGGCAGAATGAAAGGTCTCACCAAATGCTCAACAGACTGTCTGTAAATAGACTAAATCCAGGGCTTATCACTGGGGAAATTTCAAAAATGGCCACAAAGAATATAGCTTGTAGGCAATAATTTCAAATTTAGAATCCTGTAACAACCAAGAATGTGACACTAGAATAAAGAAATCCTCAGACATGCTAGGACTTGAAAATTTATCTTCCACATTTTCCCTTTTCAAGAAGCTATTGAAGTATGCCCTCCATTAAGATTAGAGTATTAAACAAAAAAAGAATATTAAGAGATATAGAAAAATGGAAAATCCAATAAAAGAGAGAAGTAAAAGGAATTCCAAGTTGTTGGTTAAGAGAATTCTCATGACAGCAGTTGCACTCAGAAGAGATGACAACTAGCCCAGATTGTTGTTATATAATTCAACAACAGCCCAGTAGAGAGCTTGTGTCCTGCTGTACCAAATTTAAACCTGCAAAAACTACTGAAGAGTAGTTCCACCAAAACGAGGAAGTAACACAGGAAAGAGAAAAGCCTGAGGTCAGGGAAACAGTGTCTCCAACCCAGGGCAAAGGCAAAGAGAATGCCAAAGTTATCAGAAAAGCAATTCCCAGGGTCATAGCTATGAGTAAAGCCATAGAGCAATCTATTATGAAAAAGACAATAGAAGTCTCCAGGATGACCAGAGTTACAAAGAAAGAATAAATAATCTGATTACCCGATGTGAATGTTTCATGGGCAATTATACTGAAATAATTCTGAAGGAATAAGAAGATCTAATGATAGGTAAAAAGAAAATTAAGCAAAAGAAAAACCCAATGTAATCTTTAACAATATGAGACAAAAATATGAAAACAAATATAATATACAAAACTGTTCAGTTATTTATAATATTTAGGAATATATAATAAGAAGAATACGAATGTACATTTAAGGAATGTACATTTAAGCAATGTAACTATGGGGAATACTAGAGGGAAAGAAAAGAGGACAAATGCATAAGAATTTAATTCTCATCTACCATCCTAGAAAGTCAATATATTGTGTGTAAAATTGATGAACAAAAGATGACAATATATGGTTATTGTTTTAAAATATAAAGATACATAATGCTAAGAAAATAGTTAAATGGTCTAAATTATCTAACTCTAAGGAGGCAAATAAATCAGGGATTTATTTTAAAAGAGTTTTTTTTGAGGGAAAAAACAATTGATAATGTGCTTAGTTGTTCCCTTCTGCTACCCAGAAAGCCCATCTTTTTAAAAATAAATTTCAGATTTTTCTTTTTCTACTTTACATACATTATGTATTCAAAGTTGATGACACCTTGAGAAAGTAAGGTGATAATTCTTTTTACTACATGTCTAACTTATCCAAATGTGCACACTCCCTCAACAAAATAAAATTACCAATTTATAATAATTGCTTTTAAGAAGAAGAAAGTGTCATTCATTTCTCAAAACTCTTTCCAGTTCAATACGGTACCATAAATAAATATCAATTCTAAATAGGACTTATAACAAAAAATCCTTATTAAGCCTTTTCATATGTTGTTATTAAGTTGCACAGTGATAGCATTTGAGAAAAATAAAATAAATATAATCATTGGTGTTATGAACAAAGTCTCCAGACTCTAAATTATGTGGGTAACACCAGTAGAGAAAGCCAATGAATTCCTTAATAAACATTAGAAAATCAGAGAGCATTATGGATGGTGTTCTAGTTTGCTAGCTGCTAGAACGCAATACACCAGAAATGGAATAGCTGGTTCCATTTAACAGAAATTTAATAAGTTGCTGATTTACAGTTCTAAGGCTCTGAAATTGTCCAAATTAATAGAAGTGTATAGAAATGTCTGATCTAAGGCATCCAGGGAAAGATACATTGGGTCAAGAAGGCCCATGAGATTCAGGGTTTCTCTCTCATCTGAAAAGGCACATGGTGAACATGATGACATCTTCTAGCTCCCTCTCCAGGCCTTTTGCTTCATGAAGGTCCCTGGCAGGGTCCTCTTTCTTGCTCTCCAAAAGTCACTGGCTAGTGTACCCTGTGATTCCCTCATCATTCTGTTGTGGTTCTGAGGCTCTCTCTTCATTCTCAAAAAGGACTCTCTCCAAAATGTCTCAGTTATAGGGTTCCAGTAAACTAATCAAGGCCCACGTAGAATGGGTGGAGATATGTCTCCATCTAATCAAGTTTAATACACACAATTGACAGAACCACCTCTCCATGGAGATAACCTAATAGTGCTGAATAGGGATTAAAAAAAAAGAACCCTTGCTCCCACAAGATTGATTAGGTTTAAAAATGGCTTTTCTAGGGCACACAAACTCTTTCAAACTGGCACAGATGGTGCTCTTTTTTCTGTGAAAGAAGAGGGTTTTTTTAAAAAGTCTATTGTCAAAATTTACACTTCTGAATCCTTCAAATACAGTATTGCATTGTATTATTGTAGTTCCATACTTTATATTTTTCACAGCATGTCATATACATGAAAGTTTCCATAGTACATGCATATAGCCTACATACAATTAGACCTTGTCTAGAGAGAGTGTACATCTCTTTTGTCTATTATTACTTTTATGGAAAAGGAAACAAGTTGTAGAGATGTGGTAGAAGTTTGGAAATTACAGCAAGAGTAAATGGTTAGCACTAACAATAAAATAAAATCTTATGCTCTAAAATTTAAAACTATGTAAAGTCTTCTTTCCAATATAATCCAAAGTACACAAACTAAAGTGAGGACTGTTTATCCTTTTCCAGTTACTATTGGGTCAACCATACTATGGCAATTATAATATGAATCCGTCTGCTGGAAACAGAAAGTGTTGGTGGCTCTATCTATTCATCAAAAATCAATGGAACAGCAAGTTTCTGAGATACTTTGTCAATGAAATAACATTAGGGTTGAAGTTGACCTGCTTGCAGGAAGGAGCTATCATTTGAGACATGCGCATTGAAGAAAAGTGTTTTTAAAATGATGAATATGAAGTAAAAGAATCACATGTTGAGGCAGAAACTGAAGTCAGAATAGTATATGGAGAAGCTTTATCAATTTGAGATCTTACTCTTGATAACACTCATCATTTGGAAATATATTTGCTGGGCTGGTTTTTAAACAATACATGATAGTTGATGGATATGTATATACATATAAAATTATATGTGCATGTGTGTGTATATGTCACTACTTTGGATATAAATAAGAAATTTCAAACACATCATTATTTTACGTGTTTCTTCAAGTGAAGAATAAAGGTTGAAATAAACTTGACTTTGAATAGCAGAATGTTCAAACCAGCCAATACAGGTATTAGTATTTGTATATATGCATATATGTTTTTATTCTCAAATTAGTTTTAAAAATCCGTTGTACCATTATTTGGCATGGAAACTGTCACAGATCTAAAAATCCAACTCTTCTGAAATGACATTTTATTCTTCAGGAATGTATTGGAATTATTTTTCCCATAATGAACATTGATTTAGTTTTCTCCCTTTCTTAAATTTGTTCCTTGCCTGCGTGCTGACAGGATAGAATCCAAGCTCCTTAGTGTAGCCCAAAATGCCCTGTAGATCCTAGCTATAGTCCATAATTCATAAATACATTCTATTCATTTTCAATCATAGTTAAATATGTTCTAGCCAGGGGTTCTCTACTTCTTTGGAGCACTCTCAAAATTAAGGGCCCTTGGGAGCACATTCAATAATATAAAGATATTCAAAGGATACTAAAACCACAACAATAATTGTAATTCTCTCCATTAAGTAGTATAATGATGTCTCATTGCTGTTTGATGTCTCAAACACTCTAATAAAAACTTTCACGGTTATTAAACAACTTACCTGTCACCTTTTAACAATGAGTTTTGCCATTGAGTGATTCAATACTTATTGGGGCAAAGCTTCTTCTAGTAAGAAATGCCACCTTTCTTTTAAGTGCCTCATGACATACAAATCGATGTCTTCTTTTCAGCAAGCTTTATCCTACTTTGCAGTGAAACAACATTTGATGATACAACAGCTTGTCAAAACATAGTTAGTAAAAAGTGGAAAGATTTTAGTGTCATTGAGGATCTGCATTGGAAATGGAGAGATAATCAGATATAACAGAAGCCAAGAGAGAAGAGAATTTTAAGAATATCTCTAGTGATAAGTGCTGGAAAGAAATCAAATAAGGCTGCCTACTGTTTCCCAGGGAAATCATGAAATGAGGTTGCTTTCCCAGCAGCAGTGAGTCAGCCTGTCAACTGCTTAGTCCCAGAATTTCAGATTCCAGCACAAGAGAAGTTCATGCTTCAGATGTGAAGATAGAAGGACTTCAGAGGTGTCTAGAACAGACCTGATCACTGCCATGAAGTTGTACAACTGTTACCGGCTGAATCCAGATGAGTGCTATGCCTTGGCAGATCCCTGGAGACTGGAGTGGGAGAAAGACCTCCAGATGCCCATGAGTCCTAAGACCATCCGTCAACCCATGGCCAGGGCCATGTCTGAAAAGGCCCAAGAAATATATTGTCTCACTGGGCTCTGAGTCTCCAGAACTGGGCTATATGGATATCCATATAGGTTGCTGTGACCTCAATGACATAGCTACTGCATGGCTAGAACCGACAAATGAAGCATTTAAGGAGATGGAAATCCTGAACTAGATGAATACACCACAGAAAGGGTCCTGGAGAAGTTCGAACAGCAATGCTATGATAATATGAATCATACTAGAAAGACCAAAGAGGGACTGGGGAAAGAATATAATGATGTGGTTTGTGATATATGCCAGTTGCCTGATGGTGAAGACAGCAATGAGATGGTGTTTTCTGGCAAATGCAACCTCTGCATACACCAGACTTGTTTGGAGTCCTCAAGGCTGTGTCAGACCTGTGTGCTAGGGATTCAGCTCAAGTGTTTGCTGTATCCCAGGAGAGGTAGAGTTATGAAACCTACCCACAGTGGAAAAAAATGAGTCGATGACAACTGGGCTCTTTGGGTCTCCAAGGTGATCACTGGCAGCCCCAAGAAGATAGAACCCATCACATCACAAACATTTCTCACATCCCCAGCAGTTGGTGGGCTTTAATGTGCAGCCTCTGCACTGAGAGGTTGAGGGCCTCCATACAGTGCTCTGTGAAGGACTGCTGCACAGCCTTCCATGTCACCTGTGCTTTTGGTCCATGTCTGAAGATGAAGACCATCTTGGTGGACAGCGATCAAGTTAGGCTCAAGTCCCACTGGCCGAAGCACAACTCACACAGGAAACTGGAGGAAACCCTCACTTAGGGGGCTGCTCAGGAGAGTAGGACATCTGAGTGCTCCTCCTGGAATCTGCTGGAGCCTTTGCTAGCCTGGAGCAGAGTGGGGAGGAGGCCCACCAGGTGAGTGCCTGGAAACAGGAGCTGCAACAGCTAGGGGATGAGTTTTACATGTTCATCAACCTGCTGAATGTGGCCAGGACCCTGTGGCTACCTGAGGAAGTGATGGACTTCCTCTACCACTACTGGAAGTTGAAGAGAAGGCCAACTTCACAAGCCCCTGATCACTCCGAAGAAAAATGAAGAGGACAACCTAGCTAAGCAGGAGTGGCTTGTTTTGTTTAGAAGGCTGCAGCTGCTAACTCACCTGCATCAGGAGCTGGAGAGGGTAATAATTGACACTGACACCTTAGAGTGATTTAGAGAAGAAGACTGCGAAGAGATGAATATTGCCCAGTACAAGAAATGATAGCCAGTTTCACTTACTCTCAGACCCTTGTACATACTGCAGCATGAGGTTGCTAGTTAAATATAATTATGGGCTGGTAAACTTATTGTACTTATGTGAAAACTGCCACAGAGCAGAGAGTTTCTCTGTGATTTTGTTTTTAACCACTTCTCCATTAATCCTTATTGTTCTGTACTGTTCTATAAAACAGGAAACCATAGTTAGAATTACCTTCTAATTGAAGGTAATTGAACTGCTTACGTTTGCCTACATCTAACTTGAGTTCATGATCATGCTTTCCCTGAATGATACTCTGTTACCTGAGCACCTCATCCAACTAATAGAGATCTATACTTTAAATGAATTAATAAAATGAATCACTTAATGACCTCTGATAGCATTTTGATTCACATTAAAACAGTAAGAAGAGAAAAATAAAATTATTGAAAGGTAGAAAAGGACCAGAAAATTTGCAATGAAAGCTAAGAATTAATTAATTTAATGAACATGTTGGGTGACCATACCAATGGTTTAAGGGTTGAAGAATGTAAGAACTTAGAAAATACTTCTAGTTATTCTAATAAGAAGGTTATTAATCATGTGCAAAGAATAATTTCTGTAGAATAATGGGAGGAAAATTAAGTTTCAAGGGATTCAGAAGGAGCACTTTGTGGCTGAAGAGGAAAAAGTATTAGCCATGGCTCATACAACCATTGAGAATATTTAGAATTAACTTAATTTGACTCAATGCAGATTAACTTTCTTTTAAGGTGTTTTCCCTTAATTTAGATATTTATAACTTTTTGATATTTTTATCTCTTATGCATCATACATTCTTCCCAAGTATTATTTTTCCATACAGCAGGGAAAGACTTTGCATGATATTAATACTGAATTATAATATTTTATAAAAGTTTTGGGGAATGGCATGATTTCTCCAGTTATTTTTCTCATCCCTGGCATAGAACACAACACATACAGGTTTACCATCTGACATGCTAACTTCCAGATTCTATTCTAACCTCTCTGACTCTTCATTCTCATGCCCTTAGTACCAGCTGTGTCACTTCTATCCTTCCTTAATGTTCTTCCTCCATATTAGCTTTAAACTTTTCCACAAGGCGCAATCCTAGATTCTTTGCCACTTTCTATGAAAGCTTATTTTCAGTTGGGATTATTTCTAAAACAGAAAGCAATGATGACTTTTTTTTTTCTAAACATAAAGCTAATAACCTACTTATTATCATGTGTTTTGGGATAAAAAAAATACAGAGATGTAGCATCTTATTATTTTGCATACTCAAATAGTTATATGCTAAGTTAGTAAAATATGAAAAAATTGCCTAGAATCAAAATTACCTTTGAAAACCCTTTAAATATACAATAAAATATGGATAGTTTTGTATAGATAAGCTTGTACAATATTTTTTTAATAAATGTATAAGGTACACAGTAATGCTGTGAGACATTGAGATATTTAGCTAAACATTCCCTGCCTCAGTTTTTCCATAGGTAAAATAGAGAAAATATTAGTTTTCATCTCTTAAGATTATTAGGAAGATAAAATGAGTCAATCAGTGTAGAATACTCAGTGTGTTGTTAGTTTATGTAAAATATATATAATAAAAAGTATCTCATGTAAATTATATAATTTCACATATACGGTATTTTTATCACATGTAAATGGATTATGAAGCCCACGTTTCAGTTTGTTAAAGCTGCCGGAATGCAATATACTCGAAATGGGTTAGCTTTTAACAGTGGGGATTTACTAACTTACAAAATAGCTTTTAGGCCATGAAAATGTCCAACTAAAGTCATCGGTAGGATGATACCAGGACTCTGAAGAAAGGTACTGGCATCTGGGACACCTCTGTCACATTGAAAGGCACATAGTTTTCATCTGCTGGTCCTTCTCTCTGGTTCCATTGCTTTTAGCTTGCATGTGCCCTGGCTTGCTTCGCTGGGGTTTTTCTCTCTCAGGTCCTCCTGGGTCTTTTTTGTCTGAGCTCTCTCAGCTTTTTCTGCCTTTTATCCTCTCTAAAGGACTCCAATAAAAGATTAAAACCCGACTTTGATGAGTTAGGTCACATCTCAATTAAAATAACCTAACGAAAAGGTCCCATAATAGGTTCTACACTCATATGAATGAATTAAAGGAGCACAGCATTTTCTGGGGTTTCAAACCAGCACAGCACATGTTTTGGAATTTTTGTAATTTTAAAGAAAACGTTATATGTTACACAGCAACATTCCCTTTACCAGCCTTTCAACTTATTGTAAAAATTGAAATTCATTATCTTAGAGCTATCTTCCTCTAGACCTACAACCTTTTCATTGTTGGCATCATGTATACATGAAAAATCCAAAATTACTCCTCATGGTGGGTCAGATATTAGGAAGTTTATGATTTTATGTTCATTCAAACTACTTTGAAGCTTATACCAGTTTTGCTTTGTTTTTTTTAATCTTTTAGGGTTTCTTCTTTTGACTTTAGTGATTTATGAATATATCTAACTCCCCCTGATTCACACATCATTTGCTCAGTGTTTTGAATGCGGAGAGAGCAGAGCTGTTACTTGATAAAGTGGATGGGGTTAATTATATCTACTATGAATGATTTTTTTTAGTGGAAGGAAGAACTTTCAATGATCTATTTGTCATGTAGAGAAAGGAAAACAAAGTGCCTTTTTTCAGAGCCCATTCTATGCTCAGATAACCCGCCAAAGGGAGGAAGATGTTCTGCCTCCAATTTGGAAAGGTTTCTACCTTTCTACTCTAGAAATTCCAAGGGAAATTTTTGTTGAGTATCCTACTCATCTGCCCTTGTTTGCATTTTGCAGACTTAACTTAGCATGTACCTCAGAGGTACGCAGTCCCTGCTATAAATAGATGCCATGTATAGATAAGGGTAACTTGAAGAAAGTATAACATTTAATAAAGGAAATTTAGTAAAGTTTTCAAAGAATGTGAGCAGACACAGGGACAGTATTTAGAAGTACCAGGACTAATAACAATAGGCTCTGTTTCCACTCTTAGTCTGAAGGAGGAGAGAATGGGGAATCATTACAAGAACCAATGGGCAGAAAGGTATGAGTAGAGAGGGTCACCTGAAAAGAGCAGTCTTTTGGCAAGGGACCTGTCAGCCTGAGGCTATAGAGGAGGAGTCAGGAGCAGGACAGGAACTCAGGAGCAGGGGTGGGTAGTCAGGAGCAGGACAGGCTACATAATTTTCAGAGCTCTGTGCAAAATAAAAGTGTGGGGCTCCTTATTTAAAAAAAAAAGTACTTAAAAGATTAAGATGATGACAGCAGAGCATAAAAGCAAGCACAGGGCCTTTCTGGGTGCAGGAACCTTTGTGACTGCACAGGTTTGAAACCCATGAGTCCAGTTTTGGCCAGAGGCAAAAAAGTACCTCAATTCTTTACCCTCTCCTTTGTTGGTACACCCCACTGTCTTAACTAAGTGAGGAGCCAGAAGGCAAGGAAATCTCTTTATGTAGCAGGCCATATGTCAAGCCACAGACAGAAAGGTAAGAAGAGATCTGGAAGGACAGTCTTAAAATATCCAGCATATGCTGACTTACCAATAAGCTAAGACTGTTTATCAAGCAACAGTTTACTATGATTCTCACACCCATATCAAGAGGTGAAGAATTGTCTCTAGATCTACTTGAGATGAATAAAAGAGAAAACAGAACTAATGCAAAGTGAAAATTGAATGTTGACTACGGAGGTCAATAAACAGAGCAAAGAACAAACTGTTTATGTTCAGAAATTCATTGCGGCATCATTACTTCATGTAGTACAGCTATTTGTTTGCATACGATAGAATCTTTACTTACCATGCTTTTTTAATTTGTTTGTTTGTTTTGCATGGCATAATAAATAATCCCATTTATTTTGTGATTACCTCTTACAAAGTGAGGGGTATTGCATTAAATGGTGACCTGTACTTTCGAAACCAAGTAAGGGCAAAATTAAACTTTTTAAAGATACAAGATGAATACATATGAGAATTGATGGCTATCTTCTACTGATTACTGTTTCAATCTTTTTTTTTCCTACCTGCATAAACTCTATAGGAAATTATTACTTCTATTTTATAGGAATTTACATTTTTTTCTGGAATTTTAAGTTTCCACACACATACCCAGAAATATGTGTGTGCACATAAATTCAAAACTACTATTTCAATATAATGATGTTTATGTTAGAAAATGTATACTGAAGCATAAAAAAATTGTAACACTTCCATCATTGTGAACTTGTTCAAAAGGGAATGTGTTTATTGAGAGTTCAGTGGTAACAAAGTGTGCACCTGAGGATTACACAGGAATTATACCTTTACAATGTTAGGTGACTGTTATGGTTCTAAGGTTATCAGTCATTCATAGCTGTGTTTATCTGAGAACTATTTATTGAACACTTATTATGAGAAAAGCATTATAAAAGCAATGGAGGAAAAAGCAAAAGGAATAAAATCTACTCAGCTCTGGAGGAATTACATATACTCTAGTGGCATTAATAGGAATGTTATTTTGTGCATATATATATATATATATACACACACACACACACACACACACACACACACACACACAGTTGTCATAAGTTAATAGAAATATATACTTCTTTGTTATTTGTTGGAGATCTTCACTTCTAGAATGCAAGCTTCATGAGGGCAGAACTTTTTCCACTTTATCTGTTGCTGAACCAACTATGCATCAAATGGTTTTCAACACATAAAAGAGTTATCAATAAATGTGTTGAATGATAAAAAAGTGAATGAAAAAATTAATAAAAAGGGCTCTCAGATCACAGGGAAGAACGACTATCTATGAAAGGAGAGTAAATAATGAAAAAATGATGATGATAATGATAATGACCAAAAAAATGAGAATTGGCAGATTGTTTAACATGACATACCATGCTAAGTGTTTTACATGAAGTTGTTGGTTAAAGCACACCATTATCTGAAACAGGGTTACCAATTATATTACCACTTTATAAGTGAAGGAAAGGAACAAGACAGAACACAAGGAACCTGCTCAAGGTCACACAGTTGTTAAGGGTCAGAGTCTTGTTTCAAGCAGATACCAAATTTGGTCTAAACCATCAAATTACATTGCCTATCACAGAACTCTCAAAGCATGTGAAAACTGGTTATTAAAGAATAACTGGCATCAGGCCTGGTAGAGCTGTGAAACATATAACTCATTCAGAGAACCACAGATATTTTAGGACACTGGAGACACGGTGCCTAGGAGAAGGTGTGAGGATAAGCCTGGACATGTAGACTGGCTGGGTTACAAAACATGTGATGATTATGCTAAAGAGGCTGTATGTTATCCCCAGGGAGATACAAAGCTATCAAAGCACATACTAAGGAAATTACATGAGGAGATTTGTAAGTTTGCTGATTATTTGTTTTTTAATTTTTTAAAAATATTGCAGTTTAGGGCAGTGCACTGGTGGCTCAGTGGCAGAATTCTCACCTGCTGTGCTGGAGACCCAGGTTGGAGTCCTGGAGTCTACCCACGAAAAAAAGAAAGAAAAAATTACAGTTTGAATAGCATGGCAAAAGTATAGAAGAATAGATTTAATACATTTAAATACTAACTTATTACTTAAATATAAACATCTCAATTTATTTAAAAACTGATTTATTTGATACACTATGTTTTAAATAGCATCATGTTATAGTGCTCCCAAATCTGCACATATTTCCAAAGGGCAGATATAATACAAGTCAAATAATTTCTCATAATAGAATAAGAACAGAACTCATAGAAACAAGATTGAATGCATGTTTACATTATGTATTTCAGCTGGGAAATTTCTTGGTGCCTTTTGATAGAATATTGAAGTGAAACCTTCTCTCAAAGAGTTCTAAAACATTTTACATTTAATGGAACTACTACTTATCCTAAAAAAAAAAAGAGCAGGCATCTTGTCATAATAGGATTTGATAAAACTATCAAGAAGGTTGTTATGTTATTTGTTGTATAAATCACATCATCAGTAGATAGGAAAATGTAATATTAATATTAAGTAATCCATAATTTTGTTTCACACTCAGACCCACAACACTTTTAAAAATCACTCTTGCTCCATACAAAACTCCTCTATATATCTTTGGTAAGAAAAATATGCCTTTCAATGAAATTTATATTCTGTACTATCACTGCTATTCCTCAAACTGTGACAAATGTCTGAAATTACTAATTTTAAAGGTGACTACTGGACCATGTTGCCAATTTGGTTAAGGTAAAGCTACATTTCCCAGAATCCCCATCTCTGAATGGTTCCAGGTTAGAGTTGGTAAAAGAGGTATCAGTGAGTGTGAGATTTGGGAGGCTGAAGTAAGGCAACAGCTATTGTTCTTTGGGGATAATGTTGACTAGTCATAGTGATAAAAAGGCACCAGAAATGCTGGCAGATTCCAGTTTTTACATATTTTCTTCTCCTCTAGTTCTAAGTTTTCTTTCAGACCACTGACTCTGCTGACCAAAAAAAGACCCAGGCCCATTATAAGATGCTTTGCTGCAGACCCACAGACTTATCCCATTAGACTTTCCACTATCGTCCTGTTTGCACCTCACTCTGGTACAAATGGGTGGATGATTCCTATGGTCTTTATATCCCTGCACCTTTACCTCCCTAGCCTTTTTGTACATTTGTATAAGGTCCAATTCCTCTAATAAACCCATAACTCATAATGATTCTGCTCCCTTGAGTGAACAATGTCTATCTGGATTAATTGATAGATAATTTTATTATTTCCCTTAAATATTGAATTTGCAGTATATAGACATCATCAGGAAGAAATTGTTATAAAAAGTTAACAAATATTTTATTTGCATAGTTTTATCCTTTTAGCTTTTGTGACACCCTTTGATCCACCTTTGTCTACTGACCTCCGGTCTCAGATTCTTTTAATGAATGCTTTACTTTTCCAGCCTGCTCAAGCAAATACCATGAAATGGGTCAGGTTAAACAATGGGAATTCATTCACTGATGGTTTGAGGATGGAAAAAGCTCGCTTTTAGTTTACTAAAGCTGTCAGAATGCAACACACCAGTTATGGATCAGCTTTTAATAAGGGGATTTATTAGTTTAAAATTTATAATTCTTCAGAGGAAAGGCAGCTAGCTTTCATCTGAGTTTCTCTGTCACATGGGAAGGCACACAGCAACTTCTGCTGGGCTTCTCTCCTAGCTTTTGGGTTCCAACGGCTTTCCCAGGGCAATTTCTTTCTGCATCTCTAAACATCTGGGCTGAGCTGCAAATGCTGAGATGAGGTATGCTGAACTACTTTTGATGTGCTATATTGAGCTCTCTTCCGACCTCTATCTTGTAAGCCTCCATCTAATTAAATTAAACATCACTCATTGTGGAAGTCACTCCCTTTAGCCTACTGCAGATGTAATCAGCCATAGATGAATTTCCCCTGCTGATGATTCAAGTCCATAACAACAGAACTGGGCACCATTATCTGGCCAAGTTGACAGCTGAACCTAACTACCACAAGGTCCAAATCAGGATGTCATCAAGGCAATGCTTTCTTCCAGAAGTGTTTGGTGCTCTGGGGCTGGCTTCCAGCAATCCTTGGTCCTTAACTTGTCACGTAGTGTCATGGTCAGGTTCATGTGTCAACTTGGCCAGGTGGTGGTACCTGTTAGTCTGGTTAGGCAAGTGCTGGCCTGTCTGTTGCTATGCGGAAATTTCATAGAATTGAATCATGAGCACATTAGCTGCATCCACAGCTGATTCCATTTGTAGTCAGCCATGGGGTGTGTCTTCTGCAATGAGTGATGCTTAATCTAATCACTGGAAGCCATTTAAGTAGGATTCAGAAGAGACAGGCTCTCTTTGTGCTTCAGCAGATGAGCCTCTCCTGTGGAGTCATCCAGATGCTCCATCAGTGTCGTTAGCTTCACAGTCTGCCCTGTGGATTTTGGACTCTACATTCCCAAAGTTACATCAGACCCTTTTATAAATTTTATGTTTATGGATATTTCCTGCTGATTCTGTTTCTCTAGAGAACCTTAACTCTTACAACTTGGTACCAGGAGTGGTTCTTAAGAAATAGAATCTTAAAAATGGATTTTTAAGATTGGTTTTCTACTCTGACCGGATTCAAAGGCAATAAGAACTCTAATTCCTGTAACCAGAATGATACTGCCAATCCATGGGGTGAGTTGGCAAAAGAGATAGTCAAAATATCACTATTTTATTCTTCTAATGCTTCACTTGTGCGAAGCCAGGCTCTGAGGGATAAGGCTTTTAACACATTTACAAAGTTTTATGGAAAAAGGAGGTATAGAGATGTTAGTTGGTTGTTGTTAGATACACTGTATACATTACTGAGTGAAAAGGATGGGCTTGAGGCTTCGAACAAAGAAGTTTACATGCCATTTGACAGATGTAAACATTTCTATGAGTGTCCTGAAGGAAAATCTTATTTCTTGTAACTGTAGACTTGAGATCTCTGAAAATCTGACTCAGAATATTATTGTTAGAGTAGCAACTTTACAGTGTAAACTGAAACCTCAATCTTGCATGATGTCTGCTGTTAAAGTGAGGGCATTGATTGGAAAGGAGTGAGACCCTGAAAAATGAGATGGCGCCATATGGATTGATAATGATGTTGGGGGCAAGGTTGAAACCCTAGATCATGCTGAGTCTTCTCTAGATAACCCTGTGATAGTCTGCCTTGAGGACATAGCTGCCCCACCTTCAGTTTGCCTTGAGAAGTTGACCACCCAACCTCTACCTGAAGGGATTAGCCCAAGAGTGATTAATCCTGTTTCACCAGATGAAACTGCAAATGAATGCCATGAAGCAAATGCCTTGGAAGATATTTCTAATTCTTTTTATGACCCACCCCTCATTTCTTCCAGACTATAACTAGAACTACAGTACCAACAGGCCCCTAAAGGGGATGTACAAAATATTACACATGTGGAGGTACATTATACTCCAAAAGAACTGTGTGAGTTTTCCAATTTATATAGACAGAAATCAGGGGAATATGTGTGGCAATGGAGTATGGGATAAGGGTGGGGGATAATGGTAGGAGGAATTTAAGGTTGGATCAGGCTGAATTTATTGATATGGGCCCACTAACCGAGATTCTGCATTCAGTGTTATAGCTTAGGGGTTAGAAAAGGCATTAACAGTTTGTTTCAATGGTTGGCTGAAACATGGGTCAAAATGTGGCCAACATTACCTGAGGTTGAAATGCCAGAACTACCCTGGTATAATGTAGATGAGGGGATCCAGAGGCTTAGAGAGATTGGAATGTTAGAGTGGATTTATCATGCAAAGCCTGCTCTTACACCCCAGGAATGTCCAGAGGATGCACCTTTTACCAGAACAGTGAGAAATAAATTTGTGAGACTAGCACCATCATCCCTAAAGAGCTCTGTGGTTGCACTTCTCTGTAGGTCAGATATCACTGTGGGAACTGCTTTCACTGAGCTGGAATCCTTAAACACAATGGGGATGACCGGATCCTGAGTTGGCAGAAGCCAGCTGGCAGCACTTAATCGCCAAAGACAGGGTGGATGTGGCTGTTATAATAGACAGCAAATTCAAAGCAGGAATCAAAATAATCTGACTTGCTGAGATTTGTGGCATTGGCTAGTAAATCATGGGGTACCTAGAAGTACAATAGATGGACAGTCTACTAAATTCTTGTTGGAGCTGTATAAACAAAAGAGTTCTAGGTCAAGTGAACAGATGTCTAACCTGAATTACAAAAACATAGTCATGGCCCTTTAATCAATTTCCAGACATGAGGCAGTTTACAGACCCAGAGCCCCTTGAATGAAGGAGAGACCAGTTTCCTTTGGGGGAGAACCCTGTTACACTGCCACAAATTTATACTGTCAATCTTCCTCCAAGCCTTCCCCAAAGAGATGACAGCCTTTTACCAGGTTAACTGTGCATTGGGGAAAAGGAAATGATCAGATATTTGGGAGATTATTAGACCCTGGTTCAGAAGTGACATTAATTTCAGGGGACCCAAAATATCACTCTGATCTACCAATCAGAATGGGGGCTTATGGTGGTCAGGTGATTGATGGAGTTTTAGCTCAGGTTCATCTCACAGTGGGTCCAGTGGGCCCCCAGACCCATTTGGTGTTATTTCCCCAGTTCCAGAACGCATAATTTGCATAGACATACAAAGCAACTGGCAGAATCCCTGCATTGGCTCTCTAACTCATGGAGTGAGGGCTATTATGGTTGGAAAGGCTAAGTGGAAGCCACTAGAACTACCCCTACCTAGCAAAATAGTAAATCAAAAGCAATACCATATTCTTGGAGTGATTGCAGAGATTACTGCCACTCTTAAGGACTTGAAGAATGCACAGGTGGTGACTCCCACCACATCTCCATTCAGCTCCCCTATTTGACCTGTGCAGAAAGCAGATGGATCTTGGAGGATGATAGTGGATTAACATAAGCTCAACCAGGTGGTGACTCCAATTGCAGCTGCTGTCCCAGATATGGTATCATTGTTTGAGCAAATCAATACATTCCCTGGTACCTGGTATTCAGCTATTGATCTAGCAAATGCTTTTTGCTTAATAGTTAGTACGGAACATCAGAAACAGTTTGCTTTCATCTGGCAAGGTCAGCAATATACTTTCACGGTCCTATCTCAGGGGTATATAAACTTTCCAGCTCTTTGTCATATTCTTGTCTGCAGGGACCTTGATCATTTTCTCTCCCACAAAACATCACACAAGTCCACTATATTGATGATATTATGCTGATTGAACCTACTGAGCAAGAAGTACCAACTATTCTAGACTTATTGGCAAGGCATTTGTGTGTCAGAGGATGGGAGATAAATCCAACAAAAATTCAGGGGCATTGCACCTCAGTGACATTTCTAGGTATCCAGTGGTGTGGGGCATGCCGAGATATCCTTTCTAAGGTGAAGGATAAGTTGCTGCATCTGGCCCCTCCTATGACCAAAAAAGAGGCACAGTGCCTAGTTGGTCTCTTTGGATTTTGGTGACAACATATTCCTCATTTGGGTGTGCTACTCCAGCCTATTTATTGAGTGACCAGAAAAGCTGCTAATTTTGAGTGGGGACCTGAACAAGGGGGAGGCTCTGCAACAGGCCTGGCTGCTTTACAAGCTGCTCTACAAGCTGCTCTACCACTTGGACCATATCATACAGCAGATTCGATGGTGCTAGAAGTGTCAGTGGCAAATAGAGTTGCTGTTTGCAACCTTTGGCAGGCCCCTATAGGAGAATCACAATGAAGATCCTTAGGGTTCTGAAGCAAAGCTGGACCATCAGCTGCAGATAACTACTCTCCTTTTAAGAAACAGCTTTTGGTCTGCTCCTGGGCCTTAGTAGAGACTGAATGCTTAACCATGGGGCCACCAAGTTACCATGAGACCTGAGTTGCCTATCATGAGCTGGATGTTGTCTGACCCACCAAGCCATAAAGTTGGGCATGTGTAGCAGCACTCCATGAAAAATGGAAATATTATATATGAGATAGGGCCAGAGCAGGTCCTGAAGGCACAAGTAAGTTATATGAGGAAAGTGGCCCAAATGCCCATAGTCTCCACTCCTACCATATTACCTTCTCTTTCCCAGACCAAAGCTATGGCCTCTTGGGGAGTTCCTTACAGTGAATTGAATGAAAAAGAAAAAAACTCAGGCCTGGTTTGCAGATTGTTCAGCACGGCATGCAAAGTACCACCCAAAAGTGGACAGTCGCAGCACTGCAACCCCTTTCTGAGGTGTCCTTGAAGAACAGTATAAGGGGAGATCCTCCCAGTGGGCAGAACTTCAAGCAGTGTACCTGATTGTTTATTTTGCTTGGAAGGAGAACTAGCCCAGATGTGCATTTGTATGCTGACTCATAGGCTGTTGCAAATGGTTTGGCTGGATGGTCAGGAACTTGGAAAGACCATAATTGGAAAATTGGAAACAAAAAAGTCTGGTGAAGAAGAATGTGGATAGACCTCTCTGAGTGGGCTAAAAATATGAAGATATTTGTGTCCCATGTGAATGCACACCAGAGGGTGACTTCAGAGAGGAAGGTTTTAATAATCAAGTGAATAAGATGACCCATTCTATGGATACTAGTCAACCTTTCCCCAGCAACTCCTGTCCCTACCACCATGAACTTTGTTCATGAGGCAATGGTGGTAGGGATGGAGGCTATGCATAGGCTCAGCAAAATGAACTTCCACTCACCAAGTCTGAGCTGGCTACAGCCACTGCTGAGTGCCTGGCATTCCAGCAGCAGAGACTTACACTCAGCTTCCAAAATGGCACCATTCTCCGAGGTGACCAGCTGGCTACATGGTGGCAGTTTGATTACATTGGACCATTCCCTTCATGGAACAAACAGCAATTTTTTTCTAATGGGAATAGACACATACTCTGGATATGGATATTGCTTTCCTTGCATGCAATGATTCCGCCAAAACTACCATCCATGGATTTACAGAATGCCTTATCCATCGTCATGGTATTCCACACAGCATTGCTTCTGATCAAGGAACACACTTCACAGCAAATGAAGTGCTGGAATGGGCACATGCTCATGGAATTCTTTGGTCTTACCATGTTCCCCATCATCCAGAAGTGGCTGGATTGATGGTATGGTGGAATGACATTTTGAAACTCAACTACAGTGCCGACTAGGTGACAATACCTTAAAGGGCTGAGTAATGTTTTCCAGGAAGCTGTGCCTGCTCTGAATCAGCATCCACTGTATGGTGCTATTTCTCCCATATCCAGGATCCATGGGTCTAGGAACCAAGGGCTGGAAATGGGAGTGGCACCACTCACTATTACCTCTAATGATCCACTAGGAAAATTTCTGCTTCTTACCACTGCAACCCTGAGCTCTGCTGGTCTACAGATTTTAGTTCCAAAAGGGGGAGTGTTTCCACCAGGAGAAACAATAATGTTTCCATTGAACTGGAACCTAAGACTGCCACCTGGTCATTTTGGGCTACTCCTGCCCCTGGATCAACAGGCCAAGAAGGAGATTACATTACTGGCTGGGGTGATTGACCCTGACTATCAGGGGGAGATAGGACTGCAACTACACAGTGGAGGTAAAGAAGAGCTTTCCTGGAATATAGGAGATCCCCTAGGGCGTCTTTTAGTACTACCATGTCCTGTGATTAAAATCAATGAAAAACTGCAACAACCCAATCCAGGCAGGAGTACCATTGGCTCTGAAACTTCAGGAATGAAGGTTTGGGTCACTCCGCTAGGCACAGAACCACAGCCAGCTGAAGTGCTTGCTGAGGGTAAAGGGAACATGGAATGGGTAGTGGAAGAAGGTAGTGATAAATATGAACTATGACCATGTGATCAGTTACAGAAACGAGGACTGTAATACTGTTTTATTTATGTTATAATATTTAAGTTGTAAGATATCAAATTTAAGAATGAATATTACCCATGGACTTGCAGCCTATTCTGGGGAGATTTAATGTGTTTCTGGTTATATGTAGGACAGTTGAGCATTGTTAGGTGAGGGAAAAAAACGTGTCTTTTACTGTTTTCTATTTAGAAATTAGATTTGGTTTGAGGTGATGTCAACCGAGTTGATAAGGGATGAACTGTCATGGTCAGGTTCATGTGTCAACTTGGCCAAGTGATTGTACCTGTTTGGTTGGGCAAGTGCTGGCCTGTCTGTTGCTATGAGGACATTTCATAGAATTAAATCATGAGCATGTTAGCTGCATCCACAGCTGATTCCATTTGCAGTCAGCCAAGGGGTGTGTCTTCTGCAATGAGTGATGCTTCATCTAATCACTGGAAGCCTTTTAAGGAGGATTCAGAAGAGACAGGCTGTCTTTGTGCTTCAGCCGGCCAGCTTTTCCTGTAGAGTTCATGCAGACCCTCCATTGATGTCGTTACCTTCACAGCCTGCCCTGTGGATTTTGGACTCTGCGTTCCCACAGTTATGTGAAACCCTTTTATAAGTTTTATATTTATGGATATTTCCTGTTGATTCTGTTTCTCTAGAGAACCTTAACCCGTAGCAAGGCACATGACATTATCTCCTGATCTCTCTCTCTCTCTCTCTCTTTTTATCTCTGTCTGAATTCCATTCCTCTTATAAAAGACTCCAATAATTTGATTAAGACCCATTCTGACTGGACAGGGCCACACCTTATCTGAAGTAACCTCATCAAAATATCCTACTTATAATGGGTTCACATCTACAGGAATGGATTAGATTTAGGAACATGTTTTTCTGGTAAGCAAACATAGAGCTTCAAATCACCACAATGAATTTCCTCCACAAAAATGGAAATAGAAAAGGGGGAAGAATCAAATAATTGGGTTTCTTTATATACAACCACATAAATGTCAATTGCCTGTAAACAGATTTAATTCAGAAAGACTACTATCTTCCTGTAAATGGGCTAATTATTCAAGCTCTATACCTTAATTATAAATTTTAAACTACTGAAATTTGTAACATTCTGACACTGGTAATGATATTATTTTAAATTCTTCTAACCTTATGGTTGAATAGAGATTTAACAACCATACGATAAAACCATGCGCTTTGGAGCATTGCTATCTCTTAAGTGTCTTTAAAGATAATGCCTTCCCCTTTTCTTCCTTCCAAGTAACTATTGAGTATTAGAGAACCGTATGCATATGGGTGGGTTTTCCTTAAGGGAAAATGCTAATAGAGGAAATGTTTTGGGATACTGAGTCTTGAGTTAGCTACAAAGTAGAAAAGTTAACCTGGGGACATGATACTGATCCATGAAATTGAAGTGCTTCTAGGTCAGTAATAGTCCCAAAGGCTTGTAGAAGTAAAACAAAACCCTCTTCATAATAAATCTTCCTTAATTTAGTCCTGCAGTAAAAATTAAGTTCAAACTCTGATTTCATAATCATAGGACAACAAGTACACCAGAAAGCAAGCACTCTATGTGACAGGCAGCATAACAAGCAAATAACTGATTGTGACATTGAGGAACTGCAGATTTTGGGGTTATTAACTCTATAATACAGAACAGCTATTTAAGAAAGCTTTAAGGAAAAAAAGAATGCAATTAGAGAAGTTGCAACAAAAGGCCATTGAATAGAAAGATTTGAAAAAAAGAAAACAAAACTATAAACTCCATACAAATGAAGATTTGCGGGATGAAAAATAAAATAATGGAAAAAATCGGAATGGATGTATTAATCTGCAGATAACAAATAACTGAAGAAAGAGTGAGAAAATTGGAAGATGTATCTGAAGAAATTATGCAGACTTAAGCATAGTCAAACAAGGAATTAAGAAAGAATCATTAAGACATGGAAAACAGAATGAGAAGGTCTAATATCTACTTAATTAGTGTTGTAGAGAGAGAGAGAATAGAAAAATGAAGATAAAATGGCTAAACTTTTTCCAGCACTTTAGGAATGAAAATACTAATGAAAAAATATGGAGATGTATTATATGTATGAAAAATAAAAAGTGATTCAGGCCCAAATTCATTTTGATTGACACTTCAGAACACATAGTAAAAGAGCCTTAAAAATGGCTGCAGAGGAAATCCAGATCATTTTTAAAGAAACAATCATTAAAATTATGACATAGTCTCAGAATCAATAGGTAATACCAAAAGAAAGTGGAGTGACATTCCCACATATGTTGTGTAAAAATAAAGCTTAACCTAGATTTGTGAACTGAATAAAATTATTTTTCAATAATGTGCGCAAAATAAGCAAGCTATCATTTTATGACTATTAGACTGGCCATGGTTAGGAACTCTGATTGTACCTAATATTGGAAAAGATGTGTGTAAATGGCAATTTACTGATTGGGAGTGAATTATACAATTTCTTTGGAAAACCATTTGGTATTACTTTGTGACATACCCACTGACACAGCAGTACTACTCATAGGATAAACCATAGAAACCCTTTGTTCTGTGTACATAAAATATTGAAAACAAAAGTATCTGCTGCAGCACTGTTTCTGAAAAAAATAATAAGGACCCTGAAAAACAGTCCACTGTAGCTATCTATGTTCTTACCCAAGTGAGCTAAACTGAGAAATGTGGAATTCTCAGTGATCTACTTTGAACTCCTTTCCTTAAAGTACAGCTGGTACATTTTAGAATGAGTGTTATATTTTTCCTCATACATGCCTATAAAATAAATTAGTATTCAGAAATATCATTATATCTTGATGAGCTAGAATTTAGCCTCAGTGTTCTCAGCAGAGTGCGCCAAAAAGTTAGTCTCAAATCATTATAGTTGACATAATTTAAAACGCTTTTGTTCCTACCTTAAAGTTGAGACTGGATTGAGACCTGAGAAGCCACCTGCTGTAGATCTGTTTTGGACCTCAGCTGGGTCTTAGTAACCTTCCAGAAAAGGAGGCATTTACTTTGTTTACTGTAAAGGCATTTCATTTTAACATTCTATGAGGATAAATGAGCAGGAACGAATGAGATACAAGACTTTATAATTAATTCATCAATTAATTAAAGTCAATTACACCTGGTTTTGTGGAATACATCACATTTTCTTTCTCTGTGTTAGCTCCTGTCTGTGTGTTCTTTTTATTTCTCCTGCCTTAGCATGTTAGTATAGTTATCTGCATAGCATAGATGAGCATAGGTGAGTGGGATAGCAGCACATGTTAAGTGATACTTGAGTCTTGGGAGCAGAGGTTTAAAACTTCCTAAGTCCTTTAAGTATGTGTAGGCATATAGCTACCCCAGTGACCACAAACCTTGTAGTGAATAATGTGAAGTGTACATCAGAGATGTAAAGGTTATAGGGTAGGAAAGGATGCATAGGGAGTGTGTGAATAATTTGGAACCTATTAACTTGTTGACAATGTATCAATTCGCTTTTCAGTTTTTTTAATGTTTTTCACCAATGTTGTATTATAGAGATAGACTTTATCTAAGTCTATGCAAGATATCTATGCAACTTCTCAATGAGAGGCAGTAGCCCTGCCTTGGCCCTGTCACCAAATATATCTTGGTTAGAATCCACGTAATTGATAAAAGTTCCAACGCTAACATGAACTGGATTAAACAGCATCTGGTCATTTTTTTTTTTTTGGGAGGGGTGCATGGTCCGGGAATCGAGCCCAGGACTCCTGCATGGAAGGTGAGCATTCCACCACTGCACCACCCATGCACCCTGGGCATCATTTATTAAATCTTTAATATGGTAATAAAATATCAGTCCCACCCCAAATATTGGAATGTGATGAGGTTTTAAGTGTTTTACTCAATAATATTGAAATAATCATATCTTAGTTTGCCAGGGCTACTGCAACAAAGTACCAAAGCCTAGTTGGCTAAACAACAGGAATTTGTTTTCTCATACTTTGGAAAGCTGGGAGTCCAAAATCAAGGAGCTGTCAAGGCCATGTTCTCTCTGAAGTTTGTGGCGTTCTGGTGGTTGTTGCCAGCAATACTTCAGTCTTGCTTCTGACATATGGTTTCTCTCTATGTCTGTCTCTACCTGCGTCCAAATTTTGTCTGCTTATAAGGACTTGAGTTATCTTGTATCAAGGCCCACCTGATTCAATTTGGCCTTATCTTAACTAACAGGATCTTCAAAGGCTCTATTTACAAATGAGTTCGCATTCGCAGGACTGGGTTTAGGACTTGACCACATGGTTCCTCTGAGGGAACTATGACTCAACCATAGCATGTGACATGGCACAATATATGATTATTAGAGTTTGATCATTGATCAGTTTGGGCTGGGGAAACTCACTTATCTGGCAGCAAGCTGGTACAAGTAATTACATTTCTGAAATCAAAATCTGATAAATAGCCTAGGCTAGGTCCCATTAGACCCAGAACACTATGTGGTAGATGTGGATGATATCATTTAGATTGGAATCTAAAAAGATACAAGTTTTAAGTATTGTTTTTCAAGAAACTCTGCTCAAAACCATACATTGACTGTCTCAGATATCCTTAAATTTTATAACTAAAAGGAAATTCCCTATGATATAGCCTTAAACAGATTGATAGAGCAAAAAATATTTGGAAAAAAATGGTGTTACAGGTTAGAAAGGAAGCTCTAGTCTGTGAAAACTATTCCGATTTATGTCAAATTTTGACAATTCTGTCAAGCCAGGGTAGTGATTTTCCTTTGAATGTCACATATTTCCTTGAAATTTTGTGAAACAATTGGTGTGAAGTGCTGGCACAGTGCAGAATAGGGGTTCTGGAGTCAGAAGGGAGCTGGGTTCAATTTCAAGGCTTATCCATTGCAACTGTTGCAGTTTTGAAACAAGAACTCACTCTCCCTTCTTAGTCCCTGTCTGTCAAAGTGGGATGATAATGATTCCATCTCTTAAGGGTGCTGTGCAGATGAATACAAATAGACAACATAATTCAGGCTTACAATATGGAATTTAATGACAAGGAGCATGGAGTTTGGAGCCAGATGGCCTCTGTTTGAATTTTAGCATTAGCACTTTACTAGATGTGTGGCCTTTGATAGGTTGCTTAACCTCTTTTTGTCTCAATTTCTTAAACTGTAAAAATGGCAATGGAAATAATTGTACCTATTTCATATGTATTAAATTAGTTAGTATTTTTAAATGTTTATAACAGTGTCTAGTTCTATAGCAGATAGTAAGTGCCATTTAAAAAAACTACTATGAGAGAACTCTTAGTTTTAGCAAAGCCAAGGAGATAAATTTTGCATATTTCTCCTAGCTCCTGGGGCCAGTAATTGAGGTAGCTTTGCTCATGGTATAGGCCCTACCCAGAAAAACAAACTGTTAGGTAATAGTCCTTGAGAAATCAAGGGAAGAAGTTTCCATAAAGCCTAAGCCAAAGGCTAGGATCTAGCTGTGAATAATCACAGCTGGCTTCCCTTAAAAGGTTAGAGGATTAGAGTGCTAACAATTTTTGTATTTCTTAAGCAAATGTGTTTGAACATGCAATGAGTAGCTGTTCTCATGGAAGAATGAGCCAGTGACAAGTTTCATCTTTTAAAAGGAAAGCTATTTTTGGTCAAGTGACAGAGCTAAAAAAATCTGTTTTTAAAATGCTTTCTAATGACAGGAAACATAAATATTCTTTACAGTTCTTTAATTCATAAACAGCTTCCATGATTTTTCTGAATCTGAAAGTAGTAGACATAAAGCTGATACAAAATCCTAGACACATCAACACTCAGGGACATTTTTCTGGGACAATAATATAATTTAGATCATGGTGGAAGCTGATATCCATACTTAGGAAGAACCTTGATTTGTTTAAAACAGAGTTTCTAGATTTTTTTTTGTTATCTCTTTAAATACATTTTAGGCATTTTTTCCTAATGGATTCTCCATGAAATTTAGTAGCATACTTATATTGTATATCTATTTATGTACTATATGTATATTTGTATTTTCTAGATGAAGAGTATTTAAGTATATATTGACATTTTATATATATATATATATATATATATATATATATATATATATATTGCCCAACAGGAAACAATGTGTATCACATTGAAGGCAATATTACTCCTTGCCAATTTGAAGTGCTATTTACCCCAGAAAAACATGTTCTTAAATTTAATCCCTCCCTGTGGATTAAATTTTTATACCCATTGTAAGTAGGACCTTTTGATGAGGTTACTTCAGTTAAGAAAGTATGAACTGCCTCAATCAGGGTAGCTATTAATCCTATTACAGGAATCCCTGATAAAAGAAGTGAAATACAGTCAGAACAGAGAGCCACAGGAAGCAAGAAGCTGAACATCAGTGGAATCTGGAAGATAAGTAAGAGACCAGGAGACACCACCATGTGCCTTGTCATGTGAAAGAGGACCCAAGGATTGCCAGCAACCAGCTACAGATTGCCACATTCTTCAGGGAGAAAGAATTGCCTTGACAATGCCTTGAATTTACTTTCTTTTAGCCTCAAAATTCTAATCTAATAAATTTCCATTGTTTAAACCAATCCATTTCATGGCATTTGCTTGAACAGCCTAAGTTACCATACCAGATTTTAGTACTAGGAGAGTTGGGTGCTGCTATTGAAATACCAAAAGTATGGAACAATTTTGGAATTAAGTAATGGGTAGAGACTGGAAGAATTGTGAGGTGCTCTACAGAAAAAGATAGATTACCTTGAAGAGACTGTTGGTAGAAATAAGGATGCTAAAGATGTTCCTCTGAGGCCTTGTAATGATGAATGTGTTATTGGAAATTGTAAGAAAGGTGATCTTTGTTTTAAAGTGGCAGAGAATGTGCAAAATGGAGCTCTGATGTTGGATGAAAGACAGAACTTGAAGTGATGAACTTTGACATTTAGCTGAGGAGATTTCTGACAAAGTTTGTTACACAATCTGTATGAGTAGAACTACTGCCAGCCTAGACTAAAAGAGACAGAGAGGAGACAGATTAAAGGAAAAATCATACCAAAGGCAGAACCATGGAAGCTGAGGCCTGGACCTAAGACATGTTATCAGGCTGAGAGAGTAAGCCCACCAATTCTGGAATAGGGCAGTCTGCCCTGGTACTGAGAGTGGGCGGGCCTTCCACCAAGTTGTTCAGGAAGTGTGCTGCCATTCTAGTGCTCAGAGAGGGTAGAGACTATGCCTCCACAATTTCAGAGAGCCTGGCTCCCACATTGATGCTTGGAGAGGGAGGAGCCTCAGTCCCAGTGTTGGGGAAAGCATGGCTGTTGTGCAAGCACTATGAAAGGATGGGGCTCCCATGTCATCAGGCCCAGAGGGCAAGAAATCATTCCCTAGGTGGCTGTCAGAACTTGAAATCTCATGGAGTATGCCCTACTGGGTTTTAGAATTTGGGGCACCTGTCTGTGATGCTGTTTTCCCTTCAATTTCTCCCTTTTGGAATGGGAATGTTTATCCTTTGCCTGTCCTTCCATTGTAAATCAAGAGCAGATAATTTGTTTTCTAGGTTTCACAGGTCCACAGACAGAGGGAAATCGTGCTGCAAGACAAAGGACATGCTTAATCAATTTTTTTGTTTCTGTTTTTTTGTTTGTTTGTTTGCTTGTTTTTTTGGCATGGGCAGGCTCTAGGAATCGAACCCAGGTCTCCAGCATGACAGGCGAGAATTCTGCCACTGAGCCACCATTGCTCTGACCCGTAACCAGTTTTTTTTTTTTTTTTTTTACATGGGCAGGCACCGGGAATCGAACCTGGGTCCTCGGGCTTGGCAGGCGAGCATTCTTACCTGCTGAGCCACTGTGGCCCGCCCCCATAACCAGTTTTGATGAGACCTTTTACTAAGCATTGTTTCTGAATGACTTAAGACTTCGAGGATACCGTGCTAAGACGACTATATTTTGCACGGAGAAAGAACATGTCTTTTGGACATTGAGAGGGTGGAGTGTGGTGATTTGAAGCAGTATGTACCTCAGAAAAACATGTTCTTAAATTTAATCCTTCTGTGTGAGTGTGAACACATTATAAATAGGACCTTTTAATGAGATTATATCAGTTAGGAGAGTGTGACCCACTTCAGTCAGGATGGGTCTTAATCCTATTACTAGGGCCGTTTTTAGTGGACTTTATTTGAGATATATTCACACACTATAGTCAATCAAAAATATACAATCAGTGGTTAACAGTATCATCACATAGTTGTGCATTCATCACCATGATCATTTTTAGAATATTTACATTACTCCAGAAAAAGAAATAAGGAGAAAAAAGAAAGTTGCAAACATCCTATGCCCCTTTCCCCACCTTTTATTGACCACTAGTATTCTCTACCTAATTTTAGGAATTACAACAGAGGTAGTTTAACTAAGACAGTGTAACATTGTCAGAAATTATTATATATATATATATATAGTGGATCTACATGAACACAGACAATTTTTTTTTTTGCTATATAGTTTTACAATCATTGTCAAAGACCACTGCTACTGGATTATAGTTCAACAATTTCATATATTTTCTTCTGACTATTCTAAAACACTCGACACTAAAAAAGAAATATCTATATAATAAGATAGTGGTCACAGTCATTTGTTACATCCACATTTCTCAGTTACACCTCCTCCCTCTCATTTGATCTTCCTCTCAATCTTCAGGAAAAATACACTTACTAAGAAAAACTTTTATAGAGACTTAGATAACATCTACAGCACTCCCTATGATTTTCAGGAATATTGTTGGTTGGAGCTTCATACTGTGGCAATTTGCAATACATGGCTGAAGTTTGCATAAGAGTAACCCTTCAGAATAACCTCTCAACTCTATTTGAACTCTCTTATCCACTAAAATTTTATTTTGGTCCATCTTTTTTCTCCTTTTGGAAAAGAAGGCATTATCCATCCCAGGGTGCCAGGGCCAGGCTCATCCCTAGGAGTCATGTCCCACATTACCAGGGAGGCTTGTACCCCTGGGAGTCATGTCCCATGTAGAGGGTGGACAGTGAGCTTATTTGCAGAGTTAACTTAAAGAGAGACCTCATCTGAGCAATGAAAGAGGTTCTGTGGGAGTTACTGTTAGAGACAGTCATTTTGCCATTGCAGAAATAAGTTGTATAACGGCAAGCCTCAAGATCAAGGGCTTGACTTATTAAATTGGGATTCTCTAATGCTTGGGAGAGAATCAGGAATTCCCCAGCTAGGGAAGTTTAATAGTTCCTCATTTTTTCACAATCCTTCAAGAAGCCTTTGCAAATACTTCTTTATACTCTGCTCACATTACTCTAGAATGTATTCAGGTATTACATTAACTGAACAGAATAATAAGATCAAATTCCCCCTTTCAGGTTCCATCTAATTAGGTTGTTTAAATAAACTGACTAGACAAGTCAAATTAGACAGTGTACTGAAGAAAATTTAAATTTTGGATCCAATAAACATCTCTTCCTTTGGTTTCACACAGAAGTTCAAGTTTTAAAATTCAGACAATATCCTTTGCCCTGCATTCTAATTCACTCTAGTCCTAACCATTTCATTCTCATCTCCAATTGGAGTCTGATCTCTCCTTCAATCTCTTCAACAGTTGCTGTGCAGAGCAATGCTGACTGTCAGAGCTACAAAGCTCCAACTCTGAATGTCAGGTGTCACACTAAACATTCCAGGGGACCACCATGTCACACACCAAGAACAAATCATCTCAAAATTTATGGTTAACAGTTAAAACTCAGTAGGAGATTTGACTGCTGCAAGAGCCCACAATCCAGGAACTCTTACCATAAGCCTTATTTGAACACTTTGTGCTCCATAATCCTTGACCACCCAATCTCTCCCTACTCTCCATCCCATGACAACTCATGCACTTGAATTCAATTCTCAGAGTCTGCTCATTATAGTTAGTCACTAACTATATGAAACCATACATAATTATGAACCAATGAAACCATACATAATTATCTTTTGTTTATAGCCCATTTTACTGAACATAATTTCCCCAAAGTTGATCATTAGAGTGAAATTCAGACAGACAGAGAAAGAGTCAAGGATGCAAGAAGCTGGGCATGGATGGAATCTGGAAGAGAAGGGAGAGATCAGGAGACACCTAATTGTGCCTTGCCACATGACAGAGGAGCCAAGGATTGCCAGCAGCCAGCTCCAGTATGCTGCAGTCTTTAGGGACAAAGCATCACTTTAATGATGCCTTGATTTTTACTTCTTTTAGGCTTAAAACTATAAGCTAATAAATTCCCATTATTTAAGGCAACCTATTTGTAGTAGTTAGGTTCAGTTATCAACTTAGTTAGGTGATGGTATCCAGTTGTTCTGTTGCTGTGTACTGGAATCATCAGCATGTAAATTCATCTGTGGCTGATTACATCTATTGTTGGCTAAGGGAAGTGCCTTCCACAAGGAATTACATCTTAATTTAAGTAGCTGGAGGCTTAAAAGAGAGATGTCAGAAGAGATCTCAGCACTCAGATCCAGATGTTTGGAGATGCAAAAGCCATTTGAACCCAGAAACCAGAGGGAAGATCAGCAGATGTCACCATATGCCTTCCCATGTGACAGAGAAAGCCAGAGGAAAGCTAGCTGCTTTTCCTCTCAGGAATTGTAAATTTGGAACTAAATAAATCCCCTTTATAAAAGCCACTCCATCTCTGATGTTCTGTACTCTGGCAGCCTTAGCAAACTAAAACAGATTTTGGTACCAGGGGAGTGGGGTGTTTCTGCATTTGAAAATACCAAACGTATTAGAATGAATTTTTAAATGAATAAGGGGAGAATTCTGGAATAATTATGAGGAGTCTGATAGAGAAAGCCTAGATTGCTTTGAAGAGACTGTAGGTGGAAATATGGACTCTAAAGATACTTCTGCTGTGGCTTGGACAGAAATGAGGAATGGGTCATTGCAGATTGGAGGGAGGGTGATCCTTGTTGTGAAGGGGCAGCAAGTTTGGCAAAATTGAATCCTAGTGCTGAATGAAGGAGAGAATTTGATTTGATGATCTGGGATGTTTGGCTGAGGAGATTTCTAAACTGAGTGTGGAAGATACAGCCTGGTTTCTCCTTGCAGTTTATAGCAAAATATAACAAGAAAGGGATAAGCTGAGGACCAAACTTTTGACACAAAGAAACCACAAATGGGTGGTTTGGAAAATTTTGAGCTTCCAGAAAGTGAGATCCCAGAGAATAGAGCCCCATGTAAGGATTTTACCAAACATGGAAACAGTCAGCCATTACAGGACAAAGATTGGAGACAGAGTTTTATCCAGAAAGGATTTGTGGAAGGCCCTATTGTCTGACAGCTTTGATCCCTGTATGCTATATGCTAAATCAACACATTTTTTGTGAGACATGTATAAATGGAACCACTGCCATTCTGAACCACAAGGGACAGAAAATGGACAGATAGAAGATTTAAGCTCAGAGGCAGAACCATGTAAACTAAGGTCTAAAGCCAAGAAACCTTGGGCTGGGAGAGTGGATCCACTTGTGTGTGTGGAGGGGGTGAGTTTGCCTCGGAGATGGAGGGTGGGACTTCTGCCTCAATATCCAGGAAGAATTCTGTGACCCAGGTCTTGGAGACAGTGGAGCACATTCCTACAGGATTGGGGGGAGCCTGGCTACCACCCCATTGTTCAGAAAGGTTGAGTTTGTGCCCCAGAAATGCAGATGCTTGAGGAGGGTGGGACTGCGAAAAAGGTGGTTTCCCCCATGATCCCCAATGTTACAATCCTCATCTCAGTATTTGGAGAGAACTGTATAGGCCCTTAGGAGGGGTGAACTGCCACTTTCTAAAGCCCTGAGGATGAACGACTCTCAGAAACGTCTGTGAAATAAGAATGGCAAACTTGGACAATGGGCCTAGATTTTGAGGATAGATGTCAAACATGAGACAAGGAGAGATTTCCTAGGGTAGACAAATATCCAAAATATTTTTGGATAAGGAATAGCAGATATCAAATGATCATTTATGATGTGTTAAGTTCAAAACTTTTTCTGAATCAATATTACCTCATGTAGAGAAAAATAATAATAGCAAATGAAATTGAAATGTACAAACTAAGCAATTGGAATATTTATTAGGACAATATTTCATATGCACTTAGACTGATAATTTGGCTACACAAGGACCCAGATTTCATAAAGGAATAATGCCTTTTTTATGTAAGGCAGCTGAGCAAAAAAATGATTAAAAACATAATTAAATGTTTTTTATACATGTTAAAAATGTTTCTTCATGATCAATTAAACATAAAATAAAGTAGGCCCAAAGAATGTTGTGGTACTATTTAATTACCATGACCTTATTTTACTTTAGTTGCTGTAGGGGAAAGAGCTATGTGTATATCTCTATCTTCTTTAATTTTTAAAGTATTCTTATAAAATATCTTTTGTACAAATAATTTTAGGAAAAATGTGACTGAATGAATTTTGTGTCAATTAAACATGTTTACTCTTGTTGTGGTAAAAAAAAAAATTGCACCATGTTAGAATAACAACTTACTGTGAAAGCTCAAATGGTAAGATCTCAGAAACATATTGCCAAGCAACATTAAAAATTAGTCCCAAGAAATAGAAGAGCTTGAAAATATAATCTTGTGCAGATATTACTTCTTATATTCATATACTGAACCTATATATCTTCAGAAATGATGTAGAAAATGCATTTCACCTCTCAACAAAATAAAGGTTTGTAATGCTCTTTTCTTGAATGTCCACATTCTAGATAACTAAGCCAGCCTATACCTTGTTAATATTAGACTGGACAGCAAAAGTTAGTGGAAAAAGTATATGGGCCCCAACAATCTCATCTTGTGAAGGGGCTCTGATTTCCTATCATAGTACTTCAAATGAGATAGATAAGCTTTTTTTTTTTCACCTTGTCCACCTTAATCAGGTTTATTTGTTTTCCTTGGGAGAATGTCTACTGTAGAATTCTGTGAAAAATGAAAGGACGTTCTGCTTAGACTAACTATGTCATGGTATTGGAAACCAAGGTGATTCAACTGCCACCACAAAATACTGTTCTGTGTTATACAGGTATGCCTTTCAATAAATTGAATTGCAGTGAATATGAATAATATGAACTACACAGGTGCTCCATTAGAGACTTTGCTCAAAAATATTAATGAAAATATTTATAATTAAATTCAGATCACCACAATTTGTATATTTCCATATTAAATGCAATTAAATAACATAACTATTTTGAGAGTCATTTATTCATTTTAAGTCCAAAATAATTTTGACTGGTGATATTGATGTATCCTTTTTTTGACATTTAACATGTAAAAGTTTAGATTGGCATCTTAAATTCTTTAAATGCTGGTTTTGTTTAAAATACAATGGTTTGCTGACAGCTTATTATACGCACTGATGCTTCATTCATTTACAAATGGGCTTTAATGTTTTTAGTAACTTCCTTAAACAGACTCTAGTAAAATAATTTAATAACAATCCAAAAAGTCCCTGTCCATCTAGAAAATGTTTGTTAACAAGGAGAATAGAAACTCACATTCATATCCTTCATTCCTTTTAGAAACTTAATATTTTAGAGGTAGACTATATTTCTAGCCATTATCTGATATTATTCCTCATTTTATGCTTGAAAAAATGATTCAGAGAAGTAAAGTGTTCTTGCCCAAGGACATATTTCAGCAGAGCTCCAAGAAACTGACAGACTTCGCATATCCTTGGGACAATGTTCTCATACCAACTTTGAAACTATATGAAGACGGTCTCTTTAAAATTGCTCAAGTCAAATAAACATAATCTCAGTTTGTCACCTCACTCCTCAAACTGCACATTTATATCAGATTTTTCTTTTACTTTGACGAAAAAACCAGAAACATCGGCAAGAAAAGCAAACCATTTTTGTCCATTCTATCATGCTTGCCATCACACCTGTGAAAAAGTTTTACATTTTTTAGGACAGTTGGATTAGACTGTCAAGGAAGACATTTCTGAATTTTATCTGAAAAAGATAATTCTTAATCAACGTCTGTTCCTTGGATAAAAGCCCTTTGGCATAAGTGAGAAATAACTCCAAACTGTGGTTTGTCCTTTCATTTTCTTTAGAGTGTTCTTTGAAATACAAAAGTGTTTAACTTTTTTTGTTTTGTTTTTCATGTGTATATACAATTGTCCAATCATGATTTACTGAAAACACTATATTTTTTCCATGAAATTGTCTTGGTACTTTTATTAAAAATCAATTGATTATAAATATGATGATTTAGTTCAGGCTTCTCAATTATGTTCCATTGAACTATAGAGATAGATTGTGGCAAATATATATATAAATGTATATATATAAATACAGATTTATAGATATAAATATATAGATAGATCAATGAAACATAATTTACATTTGTCTCAATGCCACATTGAATTAATCATTGTTGCTTTACAGTAAATTTTGAAATCAGATAGTGTAAAATCTCCAAAGTTGTTTAAAATTATTTTAGCTAGTATAGACCCTTTGCATTTCCAAATAAATTTTGGGATTAGCTTGTCAATTTCTATAAAAAATGACTATTAAGATTTTGATAGGGATTGCATTAAATTTATAGACCAATATCAGGGTGTTTTCCTGATAATATTGGTTCTTTCAACTATTGAATGTAAAAAATTTCTCCATTTATTTAGATCTTTAATTTATTTGAAGAATGCTTTGTGTTTCTCAGTGTACAAATCTTACATTTTTGTTATATTTATTCTTAAGCATTTTATTATTTTTGATGTTATTGTGAATGGAATTATTTATTAATATTTTAAATTGTTTATTGCTAATATGCAGAAATTCAATCGATTTTTGTATATAGATCCTGTGTTTTGTAAACTTGCTAAAATCCTGTTAGTTCTATAGACTTTTGCATGAATTTCTTAGGATTTTCTATATACAATACCATGTCATTTGTAAGTAGAGTTTTATCTCTCACTTTCCAGTCTGAATGTTTAAATGTCATTTTAATTTTTGTCCTTATTAAAAAATCTAGAACTTTCAAAACATTTTTAAATAGATGTAGTGAAAATAGACATCATTGGCTTATACCAGAGCTTAAGGAGAGGAATTCAGTCTTCTACCCACAAGTAAGATGTTAGCTATTCTGCATCTTTATAGAAAATTCCCTTTCATTCTTTGTTGAGAGTTTTTGTCATGAATGGGTGTTGGGTTTTTTCAAATTATTTTTTTATACTTGTGGAATTAGTATTTTTTGGTATTTTATTCTATTCATGTTTTATGTTATTCCTTGGATAAAAGCCCTTTAGCACTTTTATAATGTCAGCCCACCCTCACATCTCTAGCATAAATCTCACCTTGTAATATATAAAACATTTTACATGTTGCAAGATTTGTTCACTAATATTTGGAGTATTGGTTTGAGGTTTTCTTTACTTGTGATGTCTTTGATTTTCAGATTAGTACAATACTGACTTCAGCTTTAATAAGTTCAAGACCCTTCATACTTACCCATATGAATTCTTATTTGACCCTGTGCTGCTTTGAAAGTATTATTTACCCCAGAAAAGCCATGTTTTCATCCTGTTCCAATCTTTTGGAGACAGCTTCTTCTTTTAATTCTAATTCAGTAGTGTAGGTTGGAAATTTTGACTAAATTATCTTCACTGAGACATGACTCACCAAATCATGAGTGTGACCTTTGATTAAATGGAGATATGACTCCACCTACCCAGATGAGTCTTGATTAGGTTATTGGAATCCTGTAAAAGAGGAAGAATTTTGGAGAGAGCCAGAAATAACAGAGCCTACAGAAACTTCAGAGAGGAGCTGCTAGGCAGAGAACAGAGACAAAGACGTTTGGAGATGCTTGGAGCCCAGCAGATGTCACCATGGGATGTTAAGCAAGCCAGAACCTGGAGACAGCCCAGGGAATCCAAGAAATGAAAGCCAGCCAGAGAGAAGCAAAGTGAGGAACCCTCACAGGAATAAAGGCTGAAAGCAATGGAGCCCAGGACCAAGGAACCAACAGATGCCAACCATGTGAGTACCCAGCTGACAAAGGTATTCCTGACCCATTGGCCTTTCTTGAATTAAGGTATATCTCCCTGGATATCCCTGGATGCCTTACTTTGGGTATTTTTATAGACTTAGAACTATAACTTTGTAACCTATTAAATTTCCCTTTTTAAAAGTTGTTCCAGTTCTGGTATATTGCATTCCAGCAGCTTGCAAGCTAATACAGACCCATAGTTTTATTTGATTTCCAGATATTTGGGGATTTTCAAGATTTCTTTCTACTATTGATTTCTAGTTTAATTCCATTATAGTCTGAGAACTTATTTTGTATGACTTCAATTTTCTTAAACTTATCGAATCTTTTATGTCCCAGCACATGTTTCATGAATGCTTGGAAAGAATATTTATTTTGTTATTACTGAGTGGACTAATTCTATATATCATTTAAGTGGAGTTGGTTAATCATGTTTTTTTTAATGTTCTGTAAGCCTGCTAAGTTTTGTCTAGTTTTTCTAAACATTATTGAGCATACAGAATTGAGTCTTCCAACTTTGGTTGTTGAGTTGTCTATTTCTCTTTTCATTTCTATCAGTTTTGCATGTGCTTGGGGCTTTGTTTTTAGGTTCATATACAGTTATAATTATGGGTGCCCTTCAACATTTTCAGAGAAGATTCTATTCCTCATTGTCTGTCCCAGGCTGGTATCCTCTCTGATCAACAATCTTGGGGAAAACATGGGTTCAGCCTCAGGGAAAAGTGACACAGATTCTCAGTGTTCTTACCTAAAGTTAAACAGATTTAGAAATACAAACACATCTCATATTGTGGTATTCTTTGAGAAGAGGTATACTTTCAGAGTGTCAAAATAGTTCATTTTGTTAATTATTTATAGTTTTATACTTGCTTTTTGGGTAAAAGATTTGCTCTTTGGAAGTCTTACCTGTACTTATTTTTTTTAACATATGGTCATCAGTTATAACTGTTTTAACTTTTTCATCTTCTGATTTTAGTATGTGTTAGTTCCAGGTGAGGTTCAATTGATAGCATTTTCTGTTCATTATATTTCTGTTTCTCTGTATTCTCAACTTTTTGTTTGTATGCTAGACATTATGAATTTGACTTTTTTGAATGTTGGATATCTTCTTAATTCTATTCATATTCTTGAGCTTTGATTGGGGAAGCAGTTATCTGTAAACAGTTTGATCCTTTTAGGCCTTGTTTTTAGTATCTATTAGAACACATTTCTGTGTACTCTACCTAAAACTTTATGAATCATGTGGTTGTCCAGTTTATCGTGTGGAAATTCACATTATTTCCAGCCATGTGTGACTGCCAGGCACTGTTACATCAAATCTTCTCTGGTGGTTCCCTACCAAGTCTTCGGTTTTTTCTTCAGAGTTGCTGGTCAATACTCTGCTGAATATTGAGGAGGTTCCTTTGCAGATGTCTAGAGTTATCTCACTGTATTGCTCTCTCACCTCTACTACTCTTCCCTGTGGGCTCTTTGTTTTCCTAGATTCTCAAGTCTGCTCATAGACCTAAGATGTCTCCTGAGCTTCATCTGGGTTTTCCCTCCACGTGCCTTGGCCTGGAAATTCTATCAAAGCAATGAGCTGGGGCTAATGTAGTTCTCACATCATTTGTTTTCCATTTCTTTGTTATCTGATGTACAGTGTCTTCAAAACCGTTGTTCATATATTTGATGTGGTGACTTTGTTTCAGGCAGGAGAATCTGGTTCCAGTTACCCCACCATGGATGGAAATGCAAGTTTTTAAAGGAAGAACACAATTTCTTATTAATTTGATCAAGTTTACTCTGGGGTTGATGAGAACTACCACTGTTGGGCCAGGGTATGAAATAAGAATATGAAGTGTGATCCCAGTTAAATTTGATACCAATTAACAAAAAAGAAATCAGCAGAGCAGCAGATGGTACTGTTTGCAGCTCTGGGAGAGACTTGAGGCTCATAGTTACCATCTGCCTGCACAGCATTTTCTCAAACTTAGTATTTAGCAAAGTTTATTGCCACTAAGCTTATGAGCATTATGAGACAGATTATGAAATTCTTGCATTCTACCATGCTTCAATTAAAAGAAATATATGTCATGAGTTGGATGGTTATAGAAGCTGTGTGAAATAGCTATACCTCCTATTATTCGCTTTAATGGTCTTTACATTCTTAGTTAAACATTTTCTTTGTTTTTGTTGTTTTCTTCAAAAAGAAGCATACACTAAGTTATTTTAACAGGTCTCTGTGATCCATCTTTGAGCTTTGTGTAAATTCTTACATAAATTGCACCCCTGTGCACCTTTATTAAACCTTATCCTTCATGGTTAGTGAACTTTTCATGAATATGGTTTGTATCTCTTTTTATAGCTTGTAAAATGCTGAAGGTTATATATTGTGTATTTTCAACAACACATGCTCAGTAAATTTTAGAGCATTCATTGGCTTAAAGCATTGTAGCTGCACATGCTGAAGTTTAATCAACTGTTATAGAAAATTGGTGAGATTTGTAATAATGTGTAATTAATCTCAGCCATATATATAGGTCAAAACTGGTCAAATTTAGCAACTTCATTCAGTTTGAACAAAGACATAACTAAACTTATGCTAACACTCAGATGATGTTTCTATTGATTTCCCAAAACAGGAACATAGGTATCTTATAACTATTATTGATTTTTAATATAAAAATGAACACTGAGCACCCATAAACTAATATTTTGTTTCTGTGACATTTCTGATTATAAATATTAAAGTATACTAGATAGAAACATGAGTCTACAATTTCTAAGTTATGGTGAATACTCACTAAATTTGAAGGTTTATATTTCAAGGGATCTTCAAAATTTATACTAAGAAATAAGTATATTAGCATAAACAAAATAAATTAGGGGAGAAAAGTGAAGAGGTTCTTGCTTTCATAAAAGCTACAATAACTAAAATAGTATGTTCATGCAGCACAATGCAGAGGGTACTTCATGCATTATTTTCTAGCTTTGTCATTCACTTGGTAGATCTGTGGCACCAGACCTAATACTTAACATTTTTGAAGCACAATGTTTTTTCATCAGTAAAATGAACACAATTTTAGTAATTACCTTATAAAATTATTACAAAGATTAAATGAGCCAATATGTATCAGTTCAAAGTCACTAACTCATACTGAGAACACAATAAATATTAGCTGCTACTGTTATTGTTGTTGTTACTATTGTTATTTTGTAGTGCTTAAAAACCAAACTCCATTGGTACGCATCCTGGTTTTGCCTCTTTATAACTATGTGACTCAGTTTTCTCCTTAGAAAAATGTAGATAAAATTGTACTTATTTCACAGGGATGCAATGAGGATTAAATGAGTTAATAAATGTAAGTTAGTGAAAAACAATGCCTGACATAGTAAATACACAATAGTTGTTAGCTCTAATTGCTGTTATTTCCATCTTATTACCTATTAATTTGGTCTAGATAGATTGCAATGAAACAATAAAAGAAATGAACTAAAATATTTATATAGTATTTTGATATGTGATACTATTTAACTTTTAAATTAGTGGGAAAAGATAATGAATATGACCAGAAAACTAACAGACAGTAATCATAGGAACATAATCAACGTCATTCTTAATCAAAGAAATAGCATGTAAAAGGCAGGGTCAAATACAATATAAAATTGGTAAAAAGAAAAAGGAAAAGGAAATTATACCCAAATCTTACAAAGTTGAGAAAATAGGTAGTTTCATACCCTGATGATGGAAGTATAAACTGATACAACCTTACTGGAGGGTAATTTGGCAATGTGCATCAAGAATATTAAAGTTTAAAAATCTCTGATGGTACAATTCCATTGCTAATAATTTGTCCTAGAAAAAATTTAGCCATATGGCATTAATTAGGACATAATTCGAGGAGAAAGTCTCCTAGCTTTCTCTTGTCTGGCGGCAGCCATCAGCTAAGCCAAGATGGGTGCTTATAAGTACATACAGTGCTTATAAGTACATATGGAGGTAGGAACAGTCGAACGTGCTGCGCTTTCTGCTAAGTGCCTGCGACTGGCAGTGACGCCAGCTCTGCACGCCACAGGGCCATGGCCCACCCGGCCGCATAAAGCGCACAGACCGGGATACAAGGCCCAGCACGGTTATGTCATCTAAGATTCGAGTGCGCCGTGGTGGCTACAAACGTCAGGTTCCTAAGAGTGCAACCTACGGCAAGCCTGTCCACGGTGGTGCTAACCAGCTGAAGATTGCGCAAAGCCTTCCAGCTGTTACTGAGGAGCGAGCTGGGTGCCACGTGGGGTGCGGTGAGTCCTGAATTCCTGCTAGGTTGGTGAAGACTCCTCATACAGATTCTTTGAGGTTAAAATCCTGACATCCATGATATGTATATTGTCAAATTATGAAATTTAAAGTGCAATAATCCTTGAAGACCGTAAAATGATGGTGTATCTTGTTTCTAATAAGATAAACAATTTTATCTTTGCTTTATCTTATCAGGGAGTTATATGTCAGTGTCTTAAAATGCCATGTTGTGTGATATAGGTGTAAAATAAATGCTTTAAAAGAGGAGCCCTGAAAACAAATAATTAGCAATTATTTTGCTAATCTAATTAGTATGGAAATGGAAATATTTAAAATCGCAAAATTATTTTTAAAAATATACCATGTTTAAACAATGGGATGATATATGATCATTCAGTTGAGGGAAATGAGTATTCTAGTCATTGAGCTAGAATGATTTTGGCAATATGTAAATTAGTGGGAAAATACGTTAAAAATAGCATTTATTCTTGACATCGTATATCTCATTTAAGTAAAGTGTACACACATACATAACCTCACCTAAATGTCATAAGATTTATTTTTTTTTTTAAATCAAATATGAGAGGAAAACATTTTGAGAAATTAACAGTCCTCATTGTATAAGATAAATGGAAGTTTTGAATTCCTGGGGCCTGGGACAAGGAAAATCTCTGCCATAATGGTGGGGGACCCACAGACCTCAATTCCTACACAGATAACTCTGAGAAGTTGAAAATAAAGAACTGAGGATTCAGAGACTTCCTCGCTTAGGTAGGTGTAAAGCAAAATCCTACTGTTGTTTTAATTTTGATTTCTCTGTTAACTAGTGAGGTTTAGGAGCTCATCATATACCTGCTTGATATTTGGTTTCTTCTCTGTGTTATTTGCTTCTTTATATCTGCAGCCAACCTTCTTTTTGATTTCTTGGACGTCCTCATAAGGTAAATATGAATGTCTTGCAATTTTAGAAATCTTCTCTCAATCTGTCAATAGTCAGTTATTAATTTTATGCTAGGGTCTTTTGTTAAGCAGAATTCCTTAATGGTTAGATAATCACATCAACTGCTCACTTTCTGGATTGTGTGTTTTTTTGTGTGTGTGTGTGTGTTTTTTGTCTTGTTTACATAGTCCTTCATTCTTCTGGAGATTGTAAGACTGTATATATTCTCCCATTAACTTTATAGCTCATATGATTCACTAATATTTCTCCAGGTGTCAGAATAAGGTCTGCCACACACAGAATGTTCAATAAATATCAGTTGACTGAATAAAATAGTATGGAGTAGGGATTCAAGTAATTAAAAAAAAATTTATTTTTGTGACTACGCTAGTATTGTCTATGAATATTGGTCTATTCAAGCTTTTTTCTCTTGTTTCAAGATATCTACAATTTACCAGCCTTAAATTTGTATTTCTTTTCTTATTTAAAATTTTTCTGCTATTTCTATAAATTATTTCACCTATATTCATTTTGTTTACTTGAATTTTCACTTTTTTTTGATGTTTTACGAAGGGTATTTTGATTTTATTAAACTTTTCAGGCAACCTCATTTGTTTATTGAACATCTTTATTTTGGAATATTTACATCCTACAGTTCATTAATTACTGTTCTTATATTTGAATTTATTTCTTATTTATTTGGGTTTATTCTGTTACCCTTTTTCTAGTCTTTAAGCTGAATGATTAGCTCTGATTAGCTCTATTGCCGAATATTCTTGTTTTCCTTTAAATGTAAGCAAACGATAAGTTTACCTAAAAGTATTTTTGTTATTTACTTCACAAAATTTTAATATTTATGTATAGCTTATTTAAGTATATAAATGTAGTATATATATTCAATCTCTCATACAGATAGATAGAATTATTCTAGTTTCATTGTTTGGACTCTTTTTTTTTTTTCTCAGCTTGATTTCTTAATTTTGGATAAAGTTGCATTAAATCTAAAAGTATTATTGTTGATCTACTACTGCAACTCTTGAAAACTCTCTTTTCTTCTTAATTCTTTTGATTGTTACTTTATATAGTCAAAGATTATTTTTAGGTGCATTTGTGTTGATGATTATTATATATGTTCAATCTCTTACTCTTTTACCAGTTTACAATATCTTTTAGTCCTCTACTTTTGTTTTCCTTTTTTATTTTCCATTTTACAGATATAGTAAGGCAGTAATATACCCACAATGCACTTGTATTTGAATGTACATCTTGAGGAATTTTTACAGAGCATACACCCATGTAACCAATGCACATATCATGATATAGAAATTTCCAGCACACTAGATATTGTCTCATGCCCTTTCCAAGCCAATATACTCATCCCCTACCAGAGGAAACCACTATTCTGAATTTCTTCACTACAAAATCAGTTTTCCTTTTCTTGAGCTTCATATAAATGGAATCATGTTGAATGGTCTCTTTTGGGTTTTTCTTCTTTCTAACATAATGTCTATGAGATTTGTCTGTAAAACATAAGATTGCTGTCCCTCCTCACTGAACTTCAGCTAGTCTCAATATCTTCAGGGGTTTCTGAGTGATTTGATTAAAGTTGTGATAGTCATCAATCACCCTTTTAGTATTTTGGTGTTATTTTCAGGCATGGATTGGAAGAGACTCAGCAACATATACTCATTCACCATTTTGCTTACTATTTACATTTTCTAATGTTTTTTATGAAAAATGAGCATAAATTTTATCATAAGAAAAATTTAGCATCTTTAATTATAATTAAAAATATAACTAGAAATATCCCGTCTACACAGGTTCTTGATTTCAAAAATGAAAATGAATAGTACTTTGAAAGTTTGCAAACTTGTAATATACAGAAATATTTTCTAGAGGATAACTTAACTTTTTTGTTGATTTGAAAAAGATATTTGTGACATAGTTTTTGTCATTGCATACTACAGCCTGGAGCAGATATAAGTCATGGTATCCGCACCGTTCTATACCATGTAAAATGGATCTAACAGCTTTAAAATACTCTCTTCTAAGAATGTGGAAAATTCCAGCCTGCTATATCTAATATCAGAAAGAGCATCTCTCCCATTCCCGTATCTTGATTTGTTTTCTCTTATTTTCATCTTCCAAGTGCTTTATCCTTTTGACTCTGTGTCCAACTTCCATAGGAGCCAGAAACTCCACATATTGATGGCACATTTGTACACATTCACTTCTAGAGCGTTAACCATCTGTATACCCATTTGGTACTTAATTTTTGATTCCACAGCACTACAGTATAGGTAGGAGGTATATTCTGCTTGGCTGGCTGACCCTATCCCAGCTGAACCAGCCTTCTTTCTAGGCCAAAAGTGTCCTAAAATATCTAAGCAAGTATCAAATGTAAACAAATAATTCATTTGTAACAGTCACAGTTAAAATTGAATTTACTTACAGTTTACTTAAACAGTTTAGTAAGATGAATTTATGAGTTCCAAACTATTGCAGTAAATTATATTAATTAACATCCATTTATTGAGAACATGTGTTAATTTACCTATGTGCTTTTATAAAGAGATTGTATCATAAGTAACTTTCAGTAGAGGGAGAGTGTTTCAAATGCTTAAGGAAAACATTAAATATCAAAACAGTTTCACAAATTGCAATGTAGAGGAAAGAACATTGAGCTCATAACCAGCAGACTTAATCTGGTCAAATCCGGCAACTTAATCCATTCATGCTGAAATTGTTTGATCCCCATTATGTGTCATATATATTATTTTTACTAAAATATGTAAAAGACTTAGTCTTTTACTGAAAACACGTTTTTTTCACACTTCTCTCTGTTAGAGTGTGATGAGTACTGCCATACAAGTAGTGAGTTGTACTAGTCTTCAAGACAGAAAATCATGAAGAATTCTTCATTAGATTTTAGTTTCCAGACCTGGATGTGAAAGAATGAATAAGATTTTACCAGGACCAAAGTGATAATAGCATTCTGGGAAGGGTAAACAGTATAAGAAAAAGTTGTGAGGAATTAAAATGTATCAAAAATAGGGAGTAGGGTTCATAAATGACCTAGCGACATAAATTTAAGTTAATATTGGAGTTACTGTCTCTTGGCCTCTACTTTAAAAATGAGACAATATTAGTGATACTAATATTTCAAAGGATTGATAGGATGATGAAATATGATGGTAGATGGGAAAGCATTCTGAAAACTATGTAGTGCTCTAGAACCATGAGAAGTTATGATTCTTCAATCCATCATCGGCACATAAACATGCATTATATAATGACACAAGAGTTTAAAAATGTTCTGTTGAAGTTCAACATTATCTAATCATAAACTTTTCATCTGGATATTCACAAAGATCATAACTACTCAAATAACACTGCAACTTGTATCCCCTATTGCATCCTACAGGCTTATGAAATGTCAACAGAAGTGTTTGTCTGAACATGATGTCATTTTCAATTCTTTGTTCGGGTGAATTCCATAAGCTTCTGCCTGTGCAAGCTTAGAAATCCAACAACAGATTTCCTGGCGTGAATTATCCTCAAGCCAAGAAAGCCTAATTCAAATATTTTAATACAAAATTTTCTGCCCTTGAAATGCATGACAAAATATCTAGCACATTTGAAAATACTCTTACATTGTCTAATTTCATTTTGTTTCTGAAATCTGGACACTTTAAAGTATAAACTCTCAATAGTTCTACATTGAACAATATACTTTTACTATTAGCTTATATACAGATGTAGGCATTGGATGATTACTTTTGTTGATTAGTACAGAACTTGACATATACATTTTTCATTTTATGGTAACACAATTCAACTTAGTTAATTGATTAAATTGATCACACGAATCCATGTAGTTAATCTATTATGAAGTGTTATATTTTGAATCATATTTCTTACTTATTTATAAAAATTGAAGTTGTTACTGTATTTATTTAATACTTTTCTTTTAATTGTGTCAAACTAAGATACTCTTAGCTTATGTTTTCTCCCTTTATTTTAAATAGATAAAATGAAAAGGTTGTTGATCTTGAAAGTGAATTATGGAAAGTGTGTCTATGTCAGAAAAGATGAACATACATTGCTTCTCCCTATATCTAGGTAAACTTTTCATCTAGGTTATTGATCTTCATGAAAGGCTATACAAGATTAAATTTTGTTTCAGGTTGATTCCTACAGAGACAATAATGTATATTCCTCATTCCTTTCCAGCTCTCTGTAGGTGCCCTCACACAACAGAAAAGACCTGATGTCCATAGACTGCCTCTTCTTTTATCAGAGTCATTTTTCTTAGAAACTAATCTGGGACTCTTAGCAGTGAAAGGCAAAATTATACCTTTTTTCTCTGTTAATCAAATATTTTGTATTACCAGAAAGTTATATTGGAAAGGGCAATCTAATCGATGATTTGCATTATGGTATTAATGATTGATAACAGATTTTAGGACTCTGAAGTTTCATTCATCTTGGAGCTCATCTTTTAGCTGATAAATTATTGGAATAAAGCACACTTGCCTCTTTTAAAGGAAGATAAAGAATTTTGTGGATTCATTTGACTGAAATCATTTTTATTAAAATGCTGCCTATATATGCAGGAATATGGCCTGGATATAAACTTTTACAACAATATCCTAATCTCCTTAAAATTAAATGTAAAGCAAACTACAAATCAATGTAAATTTACGTTAACATTACCTCATTAACTTACTTAATAAGTGATGTTTTCCAGAAACTAAGTCAATACCATCATGTGAGGAAGCAAACTTGTTGATGTAGGCTCTTAGTATTTTTAATAATGATAACACTCAGCAGTGTTGTGTGCAAATTCAGATTCATGTCTTCCATCACTTTTGTAAATATGAACTGCCATAGGGCTTTTTTCTACAATCTTCTATGTCCTCAAGTCTCCCTCTCTTCTTTCAGTTAGCCGATGATGTGTAGAGTTGTACAACTTGGTATCAATGTAATGTTAAATAAGCACACAAAATAGGTGACTGAATTATCTTACCACTATTTGATGATTATTGGGAAAAATGTAGGTGGTGCATATATCATGTTTTAGATTGTTGGTATAATAACATAAAATACAAATTTTTCAAGCTTTCAAAGAGCAAGAAAATGCTTAAACGTGTATTTGGTGTTTGCTAGAAACAATGACTCAATTACAGGGTATTTTTCTCATTGTAGGTATTTAGGTTCATGGAAAGTCAGGATGAGGAATGCTTTTGTACAAAGGAAACTTCTCATGTGTTTGGGCTTCATAAAAATGTTGAGATTCTACTATATAACATTTTGACTTCTTATACATTTAAGGACGGCAAAGCAACCAAGCACGTATAACTGACTTCTGCCAATGATGCTTCATGAATAAAGACCATTTTAACAATAGAAGATTAAAATTAGAGAAATATGGACAGTGTTTCTAGACAGGACACCTGGCAATCTTATCTTTCTCTTTCTATATGTTCACTCATGTTTACACATTTTTAAATGTTCATATTTTCTCATTTCACTAAAGTAAACCGAATAATTGTTACAGATTATCATCAGTCCCTTAGACATATGTTTGAGACCTATTTTCAGCCATACTCTTTCCCTTCCTGTATATAAATTTTTTAAAGAAATCATTGTAACTTGGGCTCATGAAATAGTACCTAAGTTACCAGCCCCCTTACTTCAAGCAAGTTTAGATACAAATCTCTCCAGTAATAGATACTTTCTGCATTTCTTAAATCTTGGAGACAAATATAATTGAAAACTACCACATTTTTACATGGAACATGACAGCTATTTTGAGGGTTATGGGATTAGGTTGACTAGGAGACACACAGTAGCAAAATAAATTATTGTTGAAGGAATGAATATGTATTTCCATTACTCTACTTGACTTCTTTTCAAGGAGACCACCCAAGTTTATAGAGTACTCAGTGTGCCCTTTTGGATAAGAAGCAACTCCTTAACAATCTTAATCAATCTTTATGTTTTCTTCAAAATTTTTCTAGTTCAATTGAATAGATCCTGTAGGCTGGATACAGGTTTTCTATTATGGTAAAATTTCCCCAAGAGAAGAATATGGTAACAAACAGGGTATGGGAGAGGGAAGCTCAATGTCCAGAGAGAGTCAGCATTGCTATACTTTAGATTAACACAATAATTATACTCAACAATTTTTAATATAGATTGTGTTGGTTTGAAACTATTATGTATCCCAGAAAAGTCATGTTCTTTTACTCCAGTCTTGAGGGTGCACATCTATTGTTGGATGCAACGTTTTGATTAGGTTGTTTCCATTGAGATGTGACTCTGACTATTCAAGGTGGACCTTAATCTGCTTTCAGGAGTTATCCAGAAAGGATTTGTGGAAAGTCATATTTTCTGATGGTTCTGACCCCTGTATGCTGCATGGAAAACTGAAAAGTTTGTTGTGGGATCATTATAAACAGAACCACTGCCCATCTAAACTAAAAAGGACAGAAAAGGGACAGACTGAAACAAAAATGACTTTAGAGACAGAACATGGGATCCAAGGTCTGTAGCTAGACATATAGGGCCAGGAAAGTGGACCCACCCATGCACATGGAAAGGATGCGTTTGCCCCAGAGTTTACAGAGGGTGGGCCTTCCTCCCCATTGTCCAGTAAGACAATGCTGCTGGCCTCAGAGGAAGTGGAGCACATTCCTAGGGGATTTGGGAGAGCCTTCTTCTGAAGGGGTTGAGCATGTGCCTCAGAGATAGCAGAGTCTGAGTGCCATCCTGATACTTGGAGAGGGGGATCTCCCCAATGCTTGGTTATGTTAAAACCCTCACACTGGTGTTTGTAGAAAGCAGGGCTACTGTGTAAGCTCTTGGGGAGGGTGGAACTGCAGCTTTCTCAAGCCCTCAGGATCAAACATCCTTCAATATAACTCTCAGACTTTGAAATCTAATGGAGTTTCCCCTGAAGATCTTCGGAACTGCTTGGGACCTTTGATTCCTGTTTTCCTTCCAATTTCTCCATATGGAAATAGGAATGCTTATCCTATGACTGTCTCTCCATTGTGTATTGGAAGCAGATAATTTACTCTGAGTTTCACAGGTCCACAGCCAGAGGAGAACTTTGCCTTAGGACAGACCATGAGTGTAGCTGATTTTGATGAAACTTTGTACTGTTTTTGACTTTGTATTATATTTGTATTGTTATTGAAATGGCTTAAGTCTTTTGTGATATTGTATTGGGATGAACATATTTTATATATGGAAAGAACCTATCTTTTGGGTGTCTAGAAGGTGGAATGTGCTGCTTTGAAACTGTTATGTACCCCAGAAAAGACATGTTTTTTTAATCCAATCTTGTGGGGAGCAGACTGATTGTTGGCTGAGACCTTTTGATTAGGTTGTTTCCATGGAGATGTAATCCTACCCACTCAAAGAGGGCCTTAACCCACTTGCTGGAGTCCTTTAAGGGAGAGAAATTTTGGAGAGAACTCAGAGCTGAGAAAAGCTAAGAGAGAAAGAAAGACCACAGGAGAAGCCAGAAGGATCCACAGGAACAGAGAAAGCCATTTTGAAACCAACCCAGGAAAAAAGGGCCAACAGACATTGCCATGTACCTTCCATGTAACTTCCCATGTGACAGAAGAATCCCAGATGCCATTGGCCTTTCATCAGCAAAGGTATCCTCTTGTTAATACCTTAGCTTGGGCATTTTTATGGCCTCAGAACTGTAAATTTGTAACTTAATATATCCCCTTTGAAAAAGCCAACCCATTTCTTGTATAATACATTCTGGCAGCTTTAGCAAACCAAAACATAGATCATGATTTTTATGTGTATAAGGGATGTTCAGTTTTTAATTCTCAAGGTCATATTGTTTATATTGAAGATAATTAGATCAATAACCTGATGTTTGCTATTTCATTGATTAAATATTATAAATAAAAAATGCTCCCCTTTGTTTTTTGAAGGCATATCAGCCTGTATATTTTTTTCAACCTGTATTTTTGTAACATATCTGTAAATATGTAGGGCAAAACAGACTGGGTAAATAATGAAGGGCCTATTTTAGACAATAGTCAATTTCTTTATCTAATTCATAAAAGATACAGCAGCTTCCATTCTCTATACAAAGCAATCAGGATTTTGCTACTTTACAAAATACATAATATAACAGCTTATTTTAAAAATGAACTTAAGAAATTCCATTTTATTCCTGTGCAAAATCAGCACAATTCTTTCCTTAAAGATGTGCTTAAAATATTTTAGAAGAAATGCTATAAATCTCAGAAAAAAAAGTTTAACGGAAGCCTAAGACCATTTCAATTAAATCACACTAAAAATATTCATTTTTGTAAAGTAATATATATGATTTATTTCATTCTTTCTTTCATATAATAACCTTTAGGAAGCAATAATAATCCATTTGTCTGGTTATTTTAATTTCTATAGTTAGTCTGCGCCCATTCTTTTAGACAAAATGTAAGCATTTGAATTTTGCTATTACTCTTCTCATATGCACAAAGATATAGATGGAAATAAGAGTTTAAGGAAACTCCTTGCATTTGGTTACATCCTTTTTAGAACAGTAGAGACAGAGCAAACACTTTCTAACATTTTCTTTGGGTGGACACTGGCTTTTGGATTCCTTAATTATAAATGAAAATAATAAGACTGCACAGTCTTTCTATTGTTATAAAGTATATTAATCTGAAAGCTGCTGGAATGCAATATACCATAAATGAAACAGTTTTTAAAAGGGAATTTATTAAGTTGCAAGTGTACAGTTCTAAGGCCATGAAAATGTCCAAATGAAGACATCAAGGGAAGAATACCTTAACTCCAAAGAAAGGGCCAATGAAGTTCAGGGTTTCTCTCTCTCAGCTAGGAGGGCACATAGCGATGTCTGCTAGCTTTCTTTCCAGGCTACTTCAATGGCTTCCCCAGGGATGTTTTCTTCCTGCTCTAAAGGTCTCTGGTTCTGTGGGCTTTGTTGGTTCTGTGGCTCTCAAGTTTTTTCCAAAATGGTTCCCTCTTTAAATGGCTCCAGTAAGCAACCCCATCTTAATGAGTGGAGACACATCTCTGTGGAAATCATCTAATCAAAAGCTATCACCCACAATTGGGTGGGTCATATTTTGGTGGGTTATATTTCTCCATGGAAACAATCAAACAGGTTCCATCCAGCAATATTGAATGAAGATTAAAGGACATGGCTTTTCTAGGGTACATAATAGCTTCAAAACAGTACATAAAAGATTACTTTTTGGATATATTTGCAATAGTCAGAAATTATATCCAAAAAGAGAAAAGTGGACTAACTGGTGGCTATGACATAGTCTACAAGAAAGTAAGCAAATTAATAAATAAGTACACTTTGACCCAATATTTTCACTTTAGGAATATACCCTTTAAAAGCAGTAAGATACAGGAACAAAAAAAAAATCTTTGGCAGATATTCCAGCTTTATTTACATTTGCAAATGATTAAAACAATATATAATTTGCATTCTTAATAACAAAGGATTTAAATAATAAATGTTAATATGCTTCCATGATGGAATACTAAAAATAATGATGCACAAGTTATTGATAGGCATTTATAACAGGAAAAAAAAAGCAGTTACAAGGGAGTTTTAAAATAGATGCTAAGACAGAGATGAAGAGGGACACAGAGGTTCAGAGAATTTTTAAAATGTGCACAGAGAAAAGTTTAATAATACCACTAATTATCCACTGCATGATGGAATTATATGCGACTCTTCATTTCCTTTTTTTGCTTTACCGTATTGCACTTAGGAATATATATATATATTCCTAATCCCATAATTATATATATATATATACATATATATATATATATATGTATATATATATATATATATACTGTCTTATAGAAATAGATAAGATAATCTGCCTTGAATCAACCAGTTAGACAAACTATAATAAACATGATGTATTGCCAACATCAAACATTTGTTGAGAGTTTTTAATATGTAAGGTATGAAACTAGACAGTCATAATTGCTACAGTCACTGGGTTTCAGATGATGAATAGCTAATGGAAGAGGAATCAGGAGGCAATAAGCAATGATATGTGTGTGTGTTTCTGTGTGTGTGTGTGTGCATACAAATCTCAAACAGAGAGCTAAATATTTGTCTTTTAAACAAGAATATGTCATTACAAACTACCAGTTTGACAGTAAGTTCCATGATGGAATTATTACCCATAAGCTATACACATTGTCCAATTAATTGGTTTCTGACAGTCATATAATACAGTAACTTTTGGAGAAAGTATGGATAGTCACCCCCATTTGATCAGGCTGAAATCAGGCTAGTTTTTAGCTAGCAATGGTGAATTCCATTAAAATGGATTGATTAAGTTTGTCATATTAATGATCCATGTGGAAATTGTCACTTCCTGTGACTGTTGAAATCCATATTCAATCTCAGATGTTTCTTTGAAGGAAACTGAATTACTCTTAAGCTTCCTATATGTGTATTCCAAATCATACCATCATTTCAAATTGTCTCCTTTGACTAACAAAATAATTCTCAGTTGTAGTATGGTTTTGTTTCTCAGCCAACATTTTCTATAAAGTGCTAGATAGTAGGTATTTTAGTTTCTTAGGCCATGTGGCCTCTGTTGCAACTAATGAATTCTTCCATTGTCCTACAAAAAACAGCCATAAATAAATAAAAGGACATGGCTATACTCTGATAACACTTTATGTACAAAACAGACAGCAAGCTGGTTTGGGCCCATGGACCATTAATTGCTTTCTTGATCTAGATATTTGATTCAATTGTGTATTTTGTGACATTTCTTTAGATTTAATTTTGAACTAGTAGTAAAGATACTTAAATAAATAGTTGTGGGAGCTTATAAACATTAAAAGCAGAGTCAAAGTAACAGAGTTTTATATGAACATATATATTTATTGATAATCCTCCAGAATTTGATGGAGATTAAGATGAACAATCAACTGTAATTGGCTGAAGGCTTTCTTCTCTCCCAAGCCTATCCCAACCTATTTACTTTGTAGCCTGAAAGAATATTGTTTAATTTCACTCATTTGTCACAGTTATTCTTTCATTTTTAAACTTTATGACAGTGCTGAGATGTATGTTTATTTTTCTCATCTAATTTATGAATAAATCGAGGTTCAATGAAAGTTTATTAGAATAGAAAACATCTGATCTACACTGTAAATAAAGTCCTTTCATTGTGGTATTACAGGAGAGTTGATCCTCAGGTTAAATCTTTGTGTCTTCTGACTTTGTTCCATGTAATTCACAGGTTTATGCAGTTGGACAAATGTTAGGTTTTAATAAACCATACATAATATGAAATAATGAAGTGTTAAAAATATTTGGTTGTTTAGACCATTTATATGATTAAACAATAAAACTGGGAGCATGTCAGGCTGACATTTATTAGATAAATGTCTGCAGGTGACTTTTGTGAACAACTACCATTGCAAATTTGGCATTCATGTACACCTATATATATATTCATATATGCATGCATATATAAACATGTATAACCTTTATTCTTGTTCAAATAGCATTTGTATATTTCGAATAGGTGTAATACTGTTCTTTGATCTAAAATAAAGGTTTTAGAAATTTGCGAGGTGAATTTTATAATTTTATAAGGTATATCCAGACCCACTGCACTTTTTGTTTTGTGGCTATCAGTCATTCTAATTTTTTTACTATACTCTTTTCCAAAGACAACCAGCTAGAAAATGGAAACAGCATTCACCCTAAATAATAGAATGAATCTTTACTCATTCTATTTCATTAGCAATGTAGGAAAAGTGCAGATCAGTGACATTTTGTATTAAGTGAGTTTTAGAGAATATCCCCTGGAAAAACTAAATGCTATTTATAACATGTCTGCAATGACAAAATACAGTACACCCAGCTCCTACATTAGCCTTAATTTCTGTTATTCATCCATTCAACACGCAATTATTGAGTCTCTAATCTCAGATAAGCTTTATGTTTTAATCTGTTTCCACATAAAAAACATCCTAAATTCAATCATAGGAGTTTTTTGAAAGGATGGACTCAAAGGCATAGAAGAGATTTTAGCATAATGGGGGCATCAGGGACAGTTTTCTAGACAAAACGCTACCAGAGTTCTGTGACGCAATGAGTGCTTTGGTTGGATGAAATGAGAAAGAGGAATCTGGTAAGGTCCAACTGGGCAAAGGGAACAGAATAGCCAAGAATCAGTGAGGATTCCACCCAATCCCTGAGACTAAAGATATGAACCCCGAAGATCCGTTGTAAGAAAAGGTAATGTTCAGGGCTGTTAATGGGGTGTAGTGGCAGCTACAAGTGATGATTGAGTGGTAGACACAGAGGCTGGTTGAGGTTCTGGTGGCAAAATGCATAGGGTGTGGAAAGGAGCCTCTGCTTCTTGCCAAGAGCAGAGGTAGTTCTAGCAAAACAAGGGCTTCATGGTTGAGACCATTCCTGAATTTGTGCATTACATTAGGAATATCAGATTTCAACTCTACTTCCCATTCAAGAGTCAAGAATTTATATCCTGAGAACAGGGCAACCTATATGACATGGACTCCACAATTTTTCTTTAATAGAAATATTAATAATTACCCTATTTTATTTAAAAATTCATTTTATTACCAACACTATCTTCATGCAGAATTTCTGTTCAATAAACACAGACTTAGGATGCAATGAAAACTTTCTGACACTAAATCTTCCTGTACTAAATTGGCAGGGAGGTGAAGTAGCAAGTGATATGTATGACACTTTACTCAAATATTGTATACTCTTATAATATTTGGGGATATGAATTTTATGACACTTACTAGGAGTTTCCTATTATACATTAACTAATTCAGTCCTTATAGAAATTCTAGGAGGCAGGGGGAATTATATACATTTTTCTAACAAGGAGACTGTATTGGTTTGAAAGGATATATGTCCCCTAGAAAAGCCATGTTTTAATCTAAATATTATTCTGCCTATTCATAAAGGCGGAATAATCCCCATTCAATACTGTATGTTTGAAACTGTAATCAGATCATCTCCCTGGAGATGTGATTTAATCAAGAGTGGTTGTTAAACTGGATTAGGTGGCACCATGCCTCCACCCATTTGGGTTGGTTGTGATAAATTTCTGTAGTCCTATAAAAGAGGAAACATTTTGGAGAAAGAGAGAGATTCAGAGAGAGCAGAGAATGCTGCAGCACCACGAAGCAGAGTCCACGAGCCAGCAACCTTTGGAGATGAAGACGGAAAATGCCTCCTGGGGAGCTTCATAAAACCAAAAGCTAGGAGAAGAGGCTAGCAGGTGACACCCTGTTTGCCACGTGCGCTTCCAGATGAGAGAGGAACCCTGACAGTGTTCACCATTTGCCTTTCCAGGTGAAAGAAAAACTATGACTGTGTTCGCCATGTGCCTTCTCACTTGAGAGAGAAACCCTGAACTTCATCGGCTTTCTTGAACCAAGAGAAATGTTCTTTTGTCTTCTTTAAAGATAAAAAGAGAAGAAAGAGAGATTTCAATATAGTGAATGGGACACAAATTTAGATACATTAATCTCTATGGGTGAACATCACAACCCAGTGTGATCTATCTGGTTTGATACTGGATTGCAAGGAGCATCTGAGCACATCAAAAATGGATCCTAGATGACACAGGGAAGAGGAGAAAAACTAGGTATGGTGTGAGGGTTCTAGGAAAATAACTTGGATTAAAGTCATCAATTGAATTTCAGTAAAACTGCAGTTTGGTCAGAATTTGAGCCACAGGTCTAGTTATAGTGAACAAGCAAACATAGCATTCCTTTAAGTCTAACCTGCAACACAGAGCTATTGCTATGCCATAGACACACTCAACATAGGTAAACCACATACTGAGGTAAGAATAGAATCAATAGTTCCAAATTCTACCACTGCTGGAGAAAGGGATTACTATGTTCTCTATCCAGGTAGAAATTGAGTTAAGTAGTTGATGAGACTCAGCCCATAATTTGGAAGCTTCTGTTTCTCTAGTTATGAGGGTTCAGGAAAAATGGGAAGTATAATAATCCGTATAATAACAAGTCTAAAGAGTCGTTTTTCTGCTTTATTTTTATTTAAGACATGTTTAATAAGTTCAAGATCAAAACTATTGCAGCATTAAATATCATTCATTTTTCAATAGGCTACCATGCATTAAAGGATTCGAGAAGACATTGTAGAAACTGCAATAAACCTAATCTAGTTTTAATTATTTTTGACAGAAGTAGCAGGAGGGGAGGACTTAATCAGTTTTAATTTATCCTATTGTAACAGTTTACATGAAGATTGTGTCAGGGAAATTTTATAGGGTTTTGCTTTTCTGTGGAAGCGTTAAGATCTGCTACCTTTATACTTAATTTTCAAGCTTCTAGAGTTTACTATAGTACTTCAGTGTTCCTGCTTTGGTTTCACAGGATTAAATATTAAACAATATCACTAACTAGATATGGTACATTTACTTTCCAAGTAATTGGATTGTGGATAAACCTGCTGCTACTGTTCATTAGTCTGCAACTTCATAAGACTTTAACTCTATTCTCCTTTTATGACACTGCAATTTGGAAACTTTCCATAGAGCTGAGAGCAGCTGAAAATATCTGGATACTCCCTCACATTACCTTTTAGATATTGGTATCATGTTCATCAATACAGCGTCATGCCATCAGTTCTGAACTGTAATAGCATGCTAAATCATTCAAAATTCCCACTAACACAAAGACATCACCATTTGCTATTTAACACTAGAATTTCTTTCTTTTAAAAATTAGTGTTTCCCCTTATTACTAAAGTAATATATGCTCATTGTAGAAGCTTTGGAAAATTGAAATATATAAAGAATAAAATAAAAATCACGTGTAATTCCTCCACACAGGGATAATCATTGCTATTTTTTTCTTGTTTAAACCTTTATTTATTTATTTTTGTGTATTATATAATTTTAAAAATATAAAATCTGTTCTGTCTTCCATTTAGCTGCATATTCTGAACATTTTTCATATCTTTAAAATATTTCAAAGGTAAATGTTATAATGAATGCCTATTCTTTATTCTTATGGATGAGCCTTAATATAGCTAATCATTCTTGCAGGACGTTTGGATTATTTCCAATTGTTTGCTGCCATAAATAATGGCATGATAAAAACCTCTGTACATAAATCTTTGTGCTCATTTTGATAATTTCTTTAGGAGAGATCCATGAAATGAAATTGCTAGGTCAAAGAGAATGAATATGTTTAAAGTCATTGATATATTTCCAAATGTGCTTTCCAAAAAGTATTTACGAATATGCATACCCACCCCAAGTTTATGACCATGCCTCACTCTCTGTACTGTACAATGTTTATATTTTAAGAAGTATTTTAGTTAATTGACCAATTGAAATCGGTTCTGATTCACATCCATCTCTAGCATGCTAAGCTTACATTTGAATCTTTTAAATGTTGTTATATTCCCTAAACTTTGTTAAATGTTACTGCATATTCTTTTTAGTAGAATAATGTATTTAAGAGAAACTACATTGAATAAGCATCTTATAGAGTCAAATAAAAAAGGACTTACACCGACACTACCCTGAAGAGGAAAACAAATATCTCAAGAAGCAAGTCAGAAGAAAATATCGCTGAATGTTGCCAGGATTTACTATTTATATTTTATTATTGAGACTCTAATATAGATACATAAATAGATTTAATGCAACAAATTCTTAATTTTGTTTTATTGCCACAAATACGCTTTGCAGTGAATAACTAGGCAAACTATCCATATGATTCAAGAATTTATTTTTCTTATAATTCCAGAAATTTTAATATTTTTCATTGAAATGATAAAAAAACATTATTTAATCCATACAAACAAATATTTAACAACACCTACCAGGTAATAGGCATAACTGTAGGATCTATGACTAAAAGAGTATGTCCAACAAATAGAAATATCTGCCCTAATGTATCTTATATTCTAATATAGAACACAGACAATATATAAGGAAAATCAATAAAATGACTACCCCAATTTTTTAACCTTTTTTTATTGTATAGTATAACATATATACAAAGCAAAGAAACAAAAAAGTAATAGTTTTCAAAGCACTATTCAATAAGTGGTTACAGGAGAATTCCCAGAGTTGTTGCTACCATACGATCCTCTCATACTTTCTGTGTAGCTACTCCAGGATAGAGGAGGCTAGAGAGCTTAAATATTGTTTATCATCACAATCGACTTTTTTTCCTTCTTTTTTTGTGGAAAGTAACATATATACAAAAAAAAGCTATAAATTTCAAAGCACAGCACCACAATTAGTTGTAGAACATATTTCAGAGTTTGACATGGGTTACAATTTCACAATTTTAGGCTTTTACTTCTAACTACTATAAAATACTGGAGACTAAAAGAGATCTATTTAATGATTCAGCATTCATATTCATTTGTTAAATCCTGTCTTCTATGCATAACTCTGCCATCATCTTTGATCTTTCCATACCTCTCTTTAGGGTTTTTGGACTATGGCAATTCTAATTTTTTTATATTGGAGGCTCTGTCACTAATATGGGGTAGGGAGATGGAACTATCTGATGTTCTAGAGAGGCTGGGCTAGATTTCATGACTTATCTGGACCAGGGACCCATCTGGAGGTTGTAGGTTTCTGAAAAGTTACTCCAGTGCATGGAACTCTTGTGGAATCTTATATATTTCCCTAGGTGTTCTTTAGGATTGGCTGGAATGGGGACTTTGCCAATACTTTTTGATTATCTGCTTAATATACTCTAGGAAGTTTCCAGGCATTACAATAATCTATACAGGATTAAAGGACCTCTTTCTTATTCTGGGCTCCCTGTGTTTCAGTTGTTCAAATGAGCTTTACAGATAGGTTGAATTAGATTATGCACTGCAGAAAATTTCAGTTCCAGATAAAATAAATCTTTCTTTCATTGGCCTCAAAGAGTATATGTGGTTCTAAAATATAGACACTGTCTTCTTTACCCCTATGTTCTGAATTACTTTAACCCCAACTTGTTCAGCTTCGTTCTTATCTCTAAATATCAGATTATATATATAAAGCAGCCTCTCAAAATCCAGAAATAATAATCACCACTCTGGACTTAATGTAGCTCCTCTAAAAGCTTACAATCTAGCTCCCTGTTTTCTTACAAGCATTTTCTAACGGTGACCATACCATTGTTGTTATTTTGTTTATAGCTTACTTTGTCTCACCAAATGTCACATTTGTTCATTCACATCGTTACATGTCTCACAAATTTGTTCCTTTTTGCAGCAGCACCACCTCCCTTCAATAAGTATACACCATTCTTCGTCAAACTACTTCTCCGTTAGTGCATCCTTCAGCCACCTGCATTCATCAGGCATCAAGCAGAAGGCTCAAAATCCACAGTCCATCAACATTCTCAATTTTAGATAATTCTGTTGTTCCCAAGAGAAAGAAAACCAAAAACACACCCTCCCCAAATAGGAAATCTAAACATTCTCTTAACTCTTGTCCCTCCCCCCATTATTTACCTCTGCTGTTGCTGTGTTAGTGCTGATGGTTTCCTTTTGAACATATTTTCCAATATCTTGGAAGTAATTTTTATGAGAACTAATTCATATTTCTAGTGTGACTCAGTGGGAGACGTAGGTCTATACAACCCCTTTCAATCTTGTTCATCTTCAATATGGTAATACTATTTCTAGACCCACTAGAGAATCACCTTCACTCCTATCTATTCCCTTACATTGGCGTTCAACCTCAGTAGCTAATGGTTCACCCATCTCTAGCTTCTGTGTATCTCTAAGTCCCCTCCTTATATTCTGTATTATAAGCCTCTGATTATACCTTTATGCTGGTCATAAAAGTGGAATCATACAGTATCTATCCTTTTTTGTCTGGCTAATTTCACTCAGCATTATTTCTTCAAGGATCATTCATCTTATCATGTGCTTCAGGACATCATTTTGTCTTACTGCTGTATAATATTCCATCGTATGTATATAGCAATTTTGTTGATCCACTTGTCTGTTGATGGGCATTTGGTTTGTTGCCGTCTTTTGGCAACTGTGGATAATGCTGCTATGAACACTGGTGTGCAAATGTCTGCTTGTGTCATTGCTTTCAGCTTTTCTGGATATATACCAAGTGGTGCCATGGCTGTGTCATAGGGCAACTCGATATTTAGTTTCCTAAGGAACCACCAGACAATCTTCCTTAGTGGCTGCACCATTATACATTCCCACCAGCAGTGCATAAGTGTCCCAGTTTCTCCACATCCTCTCCAATGATATATAGTTTATTAAATATATAGATATTTATAGTTTCTTGTTTGCTTAATAGCAGCCATTCTTATAGATGTGAGGTGGTATCTCATTGTAGTCTTGAGCTGCATTTCTCTTATAGCCAGTGAAAATGAGCATCTCTTCATGTGTTTTTGAGCCATCTGCATATGCTCTTCAGAAAAATGCCTATTCATATCTTTAGCCCATTTTATAATTGGATTGTTTGTTCTTTTGTTGTTGAGTTGTATGATTTCTCTGTATATATAGGAAATCAAACCTTTGTCTGATATGTGATTTCCAAATATTTTCTCCCATTGAGTTGACTGCCTCTTCACATTTTTGAAAAAGTCTTTTGAGGTGCAGAAGCATTTGATTTTGAAGAGTTCCCATTTATTCTTTTGTTGCTGGTGCTTTGGGTTTAAAGTTTAGAAAGCTATCTCCAATTACTAGGTCTTGAAGATATTTCCCTTCATTATCTTCTAGAAGCTTTATGATGTTAGTTCTTATATTTAGGTTTTTGACCTACTTTGAGTTAATTTTTGTGTAGGGTGTTAAGATATGGATCCTCATTTACTCTTTTGGCTATTGATATCCAGTTCTTTCATGTCCAATTTTGAAAGACTATTTTGTCCCAGATCAGAGGATTTGGGGGCCTTGTCAAAAATCAGTTAACTATAGATTTGGTGGTCTATTTCTGCACTCTTGATTCAATTCTATTGGTCAATGCTTCTATCCTTGAGCCAGTATCATGCTGTTTTTACCACTGTGGCTTTATAATAAATTTTAAAGTCAGGAAGTGTTAATCCTTCCACTTTGCTCTTTTTTTTTTTTTTTTTTTTAGGATGCTTTTAGCTATTTGGGGTCTCTTTCCCTTCCAGATGAATTTGGTAGTTGGCTTTTCCAAATCTTCAAAGTAGGTTGTTGTAATTTTGATTGGTACTGTGTTGAATCTGTAGATCGATTTGGGGAGAATTGACATCTTAACTATTTTTAGCCTTCCTATCCATGAGCAGGGAATGTCTTTCCACCTATTTAGATCTCCTTTGATTTCTTTTAGCAATGTTATGTAGTTTTCTACATCCCAAGTTAAGTTCATCCCTAAGTATTTGATTATTTTGGTTGCTATTTTGAATGGCAAAATAGCATTCAAATGCAAAACAGCATTCATTTCCTTAACTGACTCCTCAGCTAGGTTATTGCTTGTGCATAGAAATGTTACTGATTTTTGGACATTAATTTTTATATTCTGTCACCTTGTTAAATTTGTTTATTACCTCAAGTAACTTTGCTGTAGCTTTCTCAGAATCTTCCAAGTATAGTATCATATCATCTGTAAATAATGAGAGTTTTACTTCTTGCTTTCAAATTCATATGCCTTTTATTTCTTGATTGCTTGATTGCTCTAACTAGAACTTCTAGAACAATGTTGAATAATAGTGGTGACAGTGGATATCCTTGTCTTCTTCCTTATCTTAGTGGGAAAACTTTCAGTCTCTTTCCATTGAGTACAATGCTGGCTATCAGTTTTTCATATATTCCCTTTATTGTATTAAGGTAATTACTTTTGTTACCTATCTTTTGGAGTGTTTTTATCAGAAAAGGATGCTGAACTTTGTTAAATGCCTTTTCAGCATCAATCGAGATGGTCATGTGATGTTTCCCTTTCAGTTTATTAATGTGTGTTAATGTGTGTAAATCATTAATTGATTTTCTTGTGTTGAGCCATCCTTGAATTCCTGGTATAAACCCCACTTGGTTATGGTGTATAATTCTTTTAATGTGCTGTTGGATTTGATTTGCTAATATTTTGTTGATAATTTTTGCATCATGTTCATTAAGGATATTGGCCTGTAGTTTTCCTTTCTTGTAGCATCTTTACCCATTTTGGTATTAAAATGATATTAGCTTCATAAAATGAGTTAAGTAGAGTTCCTTTTTCCTCAATTTTTTTGAAGAGTTTGAGCATGATTAGTGTTAGTTCTTTCTGGAATGTTTGATAAAATTCGCCTGTGAAGCCATCTGGCCCTGGGTTTTTCTTTGTAGGAAGATTTTTGGTGACTGATTGATTATCTTTACTTGTTATTGGTTTGTTGAGATCTTCTATTTCTTCCTGAATCAGTGTAGCTTGTTTATGTGTCTTCAGGAATTTGTCCATTTCATCTAAGTTGTCTAGTTTGTTGGCATATAGTTGTTCATAGTATACTCTTATGATTTCTTTTATTTCTTCAGGGTCTATGGCTCCCTCTTCTCATTTCTAATTTTCTTTATTTGCATCCTCTCTCTCTCCCTTTTCTTTTTGTTAGTGTTTCTAGTGGCCCATCAATTTTATTGATTTTCTTAAAGAACCAACTTTTGGTTTTATTGATTCTTTCTATTGTTCTCCCATTCAATTATCTCTGCTTTAATCTTTGTTATTCCTCTTCTTCTATTTGCTTTGGGGTTAGTTTTCTGTTCTTTCTCAAGTTCCTCCAGGTGTGCTATTAAGTCCTTGATTTTTGCTCTTTCTTGTTTTTTAATATAGGCATTTAGGGTAATAAATTTCCCTCTCAGTACAGCTTTTGCTGCATCCCATAAGTTCTGATAAGTTGTATTCTCATTTTCTTTCATCTCCAGATAGCTACTGATTTCTCTAGCAATTTCTTCTTTGACTTACTGGTTGTTTAAGAGTGTGTTATTTAATCTCCATATATTTGCGCATGTTCTCACTCTTTGGTGGCTATTGAGATCCAGCTCCATTCCTTTGTGATCAGAGGAAGTGCTTTGAATAATTTCAATGTTTTATAATTTATAAAGACCTATTTTGTGCCCCAGCATATGACCTATCCTGGAGAATGTTCCATGAGCACTAGACAAGAATGTATAACCTTGTGCTTTGGGGTGAAATGACCTATATAAGTCTGTTAGGTCTAATTCATTTAACAAGTTATTTAACTTCTCTATTTCCTTGTTGATCTTCTGTCTGGTTGTTCTATCTATAGAGGAGAGTGGTGTATTGACGTCTCCTACTATTGTTGTTGAAACATCTATCACTCCCTTCAGTTTTGCTAATGTCTGTGTCATGTACTTTGGAGCTTCTTGATTGGGAGCATGAACATTTATGATTGTTATATCTTCCTGGTGAATTGACCCTTTAATTAGTATATAGTGTCCTTCTTTGTCTCCTATGAGGTCTTTACATTTAAATTCTGTTTTGTTCAATATTAGTATAGCTACTCCTGCTTTCTTTTGGTTACAACTTGCATGGAAAATCTTTTTCCATCCTTTCACTTTTAATCTATTTGTATCCTTGTGTCTAAGATGAATCTCCTGTAAGCAGCATATAGCTGGATTATGTTTCTTAATCCATTCTGAAAATTTGTATCTTTTGATTGGTAAGTTTATTCTGTTGACATTCAGTTATTATTGAAAATGTATTTCTTGATTCCAACATCTTATCTTTTTAATTTTATATGTCAGATCTATATATTCTTTTCCCTATTTCTCTTTGTATTCTTTAAATAACCCTTAGTGGTACTCTTCAATTCTGTGCCCTCCTCCTGACCTCCCTCTCTTGTCTTTTTTTTTTTCAGCAAGTGAAACTCCTTTTAATATTTCTTGTAGGACTGGTGTCTTGTTGACAAATTCTTTCGGGACTTCTCTGTCTGTGAAAACTTTAATATCTTCCTCAATTTGGAAGAACAGTTTGGCTGGGTACAGAATTCTTGGTTGGAAGTCTTTTTCTTTCGGATGTTGAATATATCATACCACTTGTCTTCTCATCTCCAGGGTGCTAGTTGAATAGTCTGAACTCAGTCTTATTTGATTTCCCTTGTGTGTAGTAGTTTTTTTCTTGCTACTTTCAGGATTTTCTGCTTTTCTTCAACATTTGACATACTGATTAGTATGTGCCTTAGGGAAAGCCTGTTTGGATTTATTCTGTTTGGAGTTCATTGGACTTCTTTGACTTGTATATTTATGCCCTTTATGAGGGTTGGGAAGTTTTCTCCCAAAATATCTTCAACTACTCTTCCTAGCTCTTTATCCTTCTCTTCTCCTTCTGGGTCACCAATGATTTTTCTATTCACGTGCTTTGTTTTGTCTATTATTTCCCTGACTTCCCATTCAATTTTTCCATCGTTTTTGCCATTTGCTGTTTTGAGTCTTTGAGGTCAATTATCCTGTCCTCTATATCACTTATTCTTTCTTCTATCTCTTCAAATCTGGTGTTGTGTGTCTCTAGTATGTTTTTTATTTGGTCAACAGAGTCTTTAATCTCTGTGATATCAGCTATTTTTCTATTTATTCTTTCAAATTCCTCTTTATGCTCTTTTACCGTCTTCTTGATCTCCTTTATGCCATTTGCTATCCCACTGATTTTATTAAGTAAAGTTGTATGAATATCTTTGATTAGTTGTTCCAATGTCTGTGTCTCTTCTGGTGTTTTAATTTGGTCATTAGGCAGGGCTATATCTGTTTGCATTGTGAGATGCTTATTAATCTTCTGCTGTCTTCGTGGCATGTAAATATCTTGATTGATTTACTTTGGGAGTTGAATTTTTTCAGTAGTCTAAGGCCTTGTGTTTGCAGGATGGTTGTACAGCAGGGAGCAGGGCGCAGGGTGGGGCACTCAGTGTGGAGAATTGTTTCATGACAGGTATAGGTACAGGTTGAGGATGTTACACTGTTGCTTGTGAACATGGATGCCCAGCGGCCAGGGAGGATGTAGCTGTGTGGGTGCACTAGTATCGGGGAGTGTAACCTTGGCGTGCCCTGGTCTAAGGAGCAGGGCCCTTTGTGTGCATGTGTAGAGCTGTGACAGTAGGTTGATATTATGACTTCATGGATTGGGGGCAGATGTGACCCAGCTGCACAGGTCAGCACTTTCTCAGAGCTGGAAAGTGTGGCTGAGGGCTGTGCACATGTGCGGTTCTAGGACTGCTGTAAAGTGTGGTTCCCTGAGCTGGATGACATGATTGGGGGCCTGGGCGCATCATAGGCCTCGGAGTGCCGTAAACAGATGTGCATAGCTCAGGTAGTGCAGAGTGAAGCTGTGTGACACTATGGGCAGGGGACGATGCACAGGGGTAGCCTAGGTATGGAGATTAGTGCCTTCAGCCTTTATGCGATGGAAGCAACCTGCAGGGAGCAGGGAGGGGGAACTAGTGCTTGGGAGGGGTGCAAGTGAGGTGGATTGGGCTGCACTTGGGGTGGGTGTAGGGGGCAGTTACGTGCACTGGGGAATGGTGGGGTGGGGGCTCCTGGAGAGCAGGAAATGGGAGCTGGTGATGGGGTTCAGGTGCTTGGGGTGTGGGGTACGGGGTGCGTTGCCAGCCATGGGGCTGCACTGGTGAGGGTAGCGCACCCAAGGAATATGGCCTGGCTTACTTCTTAGTCCCATGCTCCTGTCTGTGCACTCCCATGGGCTCTGCAGCTCCCAGGCTCCAGCTTTCTGCTTCTCAGTTGCTGCCTCATGTGGTGCAGAAGGCTCTTCTAGGTCAACCACACTCCCGAATTGTCACCTCAGTCACTCTCCTGTCCCTTCTCTAAGTTTTTTATTGAGCAGGGCTAATCTCAAGCTACTCTACTTGGCTATCTTCCTGGAAGTTCTTCTATTATATTTTAATAAATGCTGACAATAGTCAGAGAAGGGAGTTATGAAATATTGGAAGTGCATATTGAAATTTTGGGTGGGGTGGCTAGAGAAGCCATCATTTAGAAATTGACCTTAGTGACCAGACCTTAAAGAAATAAAAGAATCCACTATGAGGAAAATTTGAGGAAAGAGCATCACAGGCAGGGGGAGGCAATCCATTCAAAGATGATTGAAATGTTCAAAGAGGGACAGAAAGGCCAGTGTAGTTGCAGCAGTGTAACCGAGGGAGGTTAATAATAAAAGGTTAAAGAAATAATGAGGCCACATAGAATATTTTAATTAAGGTGCCCATACACCACCATTTCTGCTTATTGTCCTGATGTAATTATTACCAATCTTATTTTCACTCTCAGAAGTGTCCTGATTTGGATCCTAAGTCACATGGTTGTGGTAAGGAATTTGACATTTCCATTCACTGAGTTTGCCATTGGTTGTTCTGAGAGGAGGATGACATGATCTGTCTAATACTTTACCTGAAAATTCTTATGGCTCCCTTGAGAATAGACTCATGGGGAGAAAATTGAGATAAAGACAGGTTAGGGGCTATTGAAACAACCCAGTTATGGATAATGGTGGCATAACCAGAGTGATAGAAGTAGGGATGGTAACAATCCACCTCTACAATTGATTTCTCTAGATCAATTCAGAAAGAGGAGCAGAAAGGATATGTTTAGCATGCAAAGAAGAGCCTAGAATTATTCCAAGGCTGTTTTTTTTTAAATAAATATTTTACTTTAAAGGACTAATTTAAGATTCAGATAAAATTTACAAAACAGTAAAAAGAATTCCAATATACACTTCATCCAGATTTACCAGATGTTTACATTGTATTACATTGGCTGTATCATTTACTCTCCATCTTGGTATATAGGTATGAATATATGAATACATATATATTTATGTATGTTTCATTATTATTTTATTACCATTTGAAACTATCTATTTGAGAGGAAATTGCAGATGATATTTCCTCTTTACCCCTAAATATTTTAGGGTGAATTTCCTTAAAAAAGACATTCTTTTACCAAACCACAAAATAATTATATAATTATCAAAATCAGGATTTTAAAATTGATATAATGCTATTAACTTAACTATAAACCTCTCTATTTAAGCTTATCCAATCTTAATTACGTCTTTTTTAGTGAAAAAAAATGTCTGTTTTCTTTTTATAATACATTTGTATAAGTGGAAACTGTTTTTTTCTTTTCATTTCAGTGAATAAGGATGGTTGTTTGGGGTAGATTATGATGTCCTATTTTAAACTGTCATTTTCCTCTCCTGGTAGAAAGTAACAATTTCTTCACTAGACGGCTTTTATTTGGTGATAGTGGTATGGGAAAATTTGGATGTTCTTCCAGTTTTTGTAAATGTTCTGTTTTATTGCAGAATATTAATTTTACCCTTTCCCATGAAGTTTCCAAAGAGGAACTCTATCTTTTTTACCCTCTTCTCCTCTAAAATATGACCCTCTCAAGAATCTTCCCTCGTACTCTGCATTCACTTTTACATTTCAATCCTGAGTCTTCTATGATAAGGACCCTTTGCCTTTTGTGGTGGACTTTTTCTTTCCACAGGATTGATTAAAGTTCATATTAGGAGCTCTACTCACCACTCACCACTTTTCTCCTCTGGGTAGTATTTTGTTCCATTTTGTTTTCCTGCAAGTCAACTTGCTCTTTACAAAGGATTCCGGTAAGAATTCATGAAATAACTCTACTGGAATAAGTGGTTTTTCTTTTATTTTTTTATTTACATGTACACTATAGTCTTCTCTATTTTATAGTTATGTCAAATGTGAGGAATTTGTGTGGGGTTTTTTGTTTTATTTTAGATCTGTGTGTTTTTTACAGCATTTTTTATTATGAAATATAGCATATATGCAAAAAAGCAATAAATTTCAAAGTACAATGTAACAAATAGTTATAGAACAGATTTCAGTGTGGCATTACTGTACCACAATTTTATGTTTTTCCTTCTAGCTGCTCCAAGACACTGGACACTAAAAGAAATATTAATATAATGATTCAGTACTGATACTCATTTGTTAAATCCTATCTTCTCTATTATAACTCCTCCTTCTCCTTTGATCCTTCTCCAAATCTTTAGGGGTATTTGGGCTCTGCCCATTCTAACTTTTAGATCTGAATGCTTTTGTTTTGTTTTTTACTTGGGCAGGCACCAGGAAATGAACCAGGGTCTCTGGCATGGCAGGCAAGAATTTTGCCACTGAGCCACCGTTGCACAGCTCTCTGTATGGTTTTTGAAGGATGGGTTGAGAGATTCAGATTGATTAGGTAGCCATTGCCTTAGCTTCCCAGAAGTTAATTCCAATTTTTTTTTTTAATCTCAGTTACAGAACAGTTAGAATTATCATTATCAAAGATGTAGAAACTTGACAAATAGGTCTATAGGAATGATAAGGAGCTTAATTTTGCTATGTTATGTTTAAGATATCTATTAGATATCTGAGAAAAAATATTGAAATGTATGGTTATACCTATGAGCAAGAGGTTAAGGACTATTGTGCAATTGGAAAAACAGAAGGAAGCCATCAATTTTCAGACAACTTAAAACTAGCACATGATAAAATATTCTGGAAAGTATTTGAACGTAGAAAATAGAGGAAGGTATGTGTGCATGGGTAGTTCAGTGGTTAGAATGCCCACCTCTCATGGGGGAGACCTGGATTAGATTCCCGGACCATGCACCCCCCGCAAAAAAATAGAGGAAGGTAGGAATATAACTCTGAGTACTCCAATATTTAGAGGATTAATGCAGCATTGATTAATAGTTGGCTTTTCACTTATGAGGTATCCCTCCTTGTATTCAAACTAATTTATTTGATTAATATTTTTAACAGGATTTTTCAACATTATGAAGTCACAAGTGACAGATACAGTGAAAGATCATTCAGATTCTTCACATTACGAATATTACAAGTATGTATTTATATGCCATGTGCATTTACATGCTCATTTATTTCCATCTCTCTTTTCTACTGCTGCCTCCTCCAATTATTTGTCACCCCAAAATATGGTTTCTTTTGAAGGATGAATCAGATCAAGTTGTTTTCCAGATTAAATTTTTTTTTTTTTTTTTTTTTTTTTACCCAAGAGCTTTTTTTTTTTTTTTTTTTTATTAACGGAAAGAAAAAAAAGAAATTAACACAACATTTAGAAATCATACCATTCTACATATGCACTCAGTAATTCTTAACATCATCACATAGATGCATGATCATTGTTTCTTAGTACATTTGCATCAGTTTAGAGGAACTAGCAACACAACAGAAAAAGCTATAAAATGTTAATATAAAGAAAAGAAATAAAAGTAGTAGTAATAGTAAAAAACAACAACAACAAACAAACCAACAAGCAAACAAAAACAAAAAAAAACCCTATAGCTCAGATGCAGCTTCATTCAGTATTTTAACATGATTACTTTACAATTAGGTATTATTGTGCTGTCCATTTTTGAGTTTTTGTATCTAGTCCTGTTGCACAATCTGTATCCCTTCAGCTTCAATTACCCATTGTCTTACCCTGTTTCTAACTCCTGCTGAACTCTGTTACCAATGACATATTTCAAGTTTATTCTCGAATGTCCGTTCACAACAGTGGGACCATACAGTATTTGTCCTTTAGTTTTTGGCTGGATTCACTCAGCATAATATTCTCTAGGTCCATCCATGTTATTACATGGTTCACAAGTTTATCTTGTCTTAAAGCTGCATAATATTCCATCGTATGTATATACCACAGTTTGTTTAGCCACTCTTCTGTTGATGGAGATTTTGGCTGTTTCCATCTCTTTGCAATTGTAAATAACGCTGCTATAAACATTGGTGTGCAAATGTCCATTTGTGTCTTTGCCCTTAAGTCCTTTGAGTAGATACCTAGCAATGGTATTGCTGGGTCGTATGGCAATTCTATATTCAGCTTTTTGAGGAACCGCCAAACTGCCTTCCACAGTGGTTGCACCCTTTGACATTCCCACCAACAGTGAATAAGTGTGCCTCTTTCTCCGCATCCTCTCCAGCACTTGTCATTTTCTGTTTTGTTGATAATGGCCATTCTGGTGGGTGTGAGATGATATCTCATTGTGGTTTTGATTTGCATTTCTCTAATGGCCAGGGACATTGAGCATCTCTTCATGTGCCTCTTGGCCATCCGTATTTCTTCTTCTGGTAGGTGTCTGTTTAAGTCTTTTTCCCATTTTGTAATTGGGTTGGCTGTCTTTTTGTTGTTGAGTTGAATAATCTCTTTATAAATTCTGGATACTAGACCCTTATCTGATATGTCATTTCCAAATATTGTCTCCCATTGTGTAGGCTGTCTTTCTACTTTCTTGATGAAGTTCTCTGATGCACAAAAGTGTTTAATTTTGAGAAGCTCCCATTTATTTATTTCCTTCTTCAGTGTTCTTGCTTTAGGTTTAAGGTCCATAAAACCACCTCCAGTTGTAAGATCCATTAGATATCTCCCAACATTTTCCTCTAACTGTTTTATGGTCTTAGACCTAATGTTTAGATCTTTGATCCATTTTGAGTTAACTTTTGTATAGGGTGTGAGAGATGGGTCTTCTTTCATTCTTTTGCATATGGATATCCAGTTCTCTAGGCACCATTTATTGAAGAGACTGTTCTGTCCCAGGTGAGTTGGCTTGACTGCCTTATCAAAGATCAAATGTCCATAGATGAGAGGGTCTATATCTGAGCACTCTATTCGATTCCATTGGTCAACATATCTATCTTTATGCCAATACCATGCTGTTTTGACCACTGTGGCTTCATAATATGCCTTAAAGTCAGGCAGCGCGAGACCTCCAGCTTCGTTTTTTTTCCTCAAGATGTTTTTAGCAATTCGGGGTACCCTGCCCTTCCAGATAAATTTGCTTATTGGTTTTTCTATTTCTGAAAAATATGTTGTTGGGATTTTGATTGGTATTGCATTGAATCTGTAAATCAATTTAGGTAGGATTGACATCTTAACTATATTTAGTCTTCCAATCCATGAACACGGTACGCCCTTCCATCTATTTAGGTCTTCTGTGATTTCTTTTAACAGTTTTTTGTAGTTTTCTTTATATAGGTTTTTTGTCTCTTTGGTTAAATTTATTCCTAGGTATTTTATTCTTTTAGTTGCGATTGTAAATGGGATTCGTTTCTTGATTTCTACCTCAGCTTGTTCATTACTAGTGTATAGAAAAGCTACAGATTTTTGAATGTTGATCTTGTAGCCTGCTACTTTGCTGTACTCATTTATTAGCTCTAGTAATTTTGTTGTGGATTTTTCTGGGTTTTCTACATATAGTATCATATCGTCTGCAAACAGTGATAGTTTTACTTCTTCCTTTCCAATTTTGATGCCTTGTATTTCTTTTTCTTGCCTAATTGCTCTGGCTAGAACTTCCAACACAATGTTGAATAATAGTGGTGATAGTGGACATCCTTGTCTTGTTCCTGATCTTAGGGGGAAAGTTTTCAATTTTTCCCCATTGAGGATGATATTAGCTGTGAGTTTTTCATATATTCCCTCTATCATTTTAAGGAAGTTCCCTTGTATTCCTATCTTTTGAAGTGTTTTCAGCAGGAAAGGATGTTGAATCTTGTCAAATGCCTTCTCTGCATCAATTGAGATGATCATGTGATTTTTCTGCTTTGATTTGTTGATATGGTGTATTACATTAATTGATTTTCTTATGTTGAACCATCCTTGCATACCTGGGATGAATCCTACTTGGTCATGATGTATAATTCTTTTAATGTGTTGTTGGACACGATTTGCTAGAATTTTATTGAGGATTTTTGCATCTGTATTCATTAGAGAGATTGGTCTGTAGTTTTCTTTTTTTGTAATATCTTTGCCTGGTTTTGGTATGAGGGTGATGTTGGCTTCATAGAATGAATTAGGTAGTTTTCCCTCCACTTCGATTATGTTGAAGAGTTTGAGGAGAGTAGGTACTAATTCTTTCTGGAATGTTTGATAGAATTCACATGTGAAGCCGTCTGGTCCTGGACTTTTCTTTTTAGGGAGGTTTTGAATAACTAATTCAATCTCTTTACTTGTGATTGGTTTGTTGAGGTCGTCTATTTCTTCTTGAGTCAAAGTTGGTTGCTCCTGTCTTTCCAGGAACCTGTCCATTTCTTCTAAATTGTTGTATTTATTAGCGTAAAGTTGTTCATAGTATCCTGTTATTACCTCCTTTATTTCTGTGAGGTCAGTAGTTATGTCTCCTCTTTCATTTCTAATCTTATTTATTTGCATCCTCTCTCTTCTTCTTTTTGTCAATCTTGCTAAGGGCCCATCAATCTTGTTGATTTTCTCATAGAACCAACTTCTGGTCTTATTGATTTTCTCTATTGTTTTCATGTTTTCAATTTCATTTATTTCTGCTCTAATCTTTGTTATTTCTTTCCTTTTGCTTGCTTTGGGATTAGTTTGCTGTTCTTTCTCCAGTTCTTCCAAGTGGACAGTTAATTCCTGCATTTTTGCCTTTTCTTCTTTTCTGATAAAGGCATTTAGGGCAATAAATTTCCCTCTTAGCACTGCCTTTGCTGCGTCCCATAAGTTTTGATATGTTGTGTCTTCATTTTCATTTGCCTCTAGGTATTTACTAATTTCTCTTGCAATTTCTTCTTTGACCCACTTGTTGTTTAAGAGTGTGTTGTTGAGCCTCCATGTATTTATGAATTTTCTGGCACTCCGCCTATTATTGATTTCCAACTTCATTCCTTTATGATCCGAGAAAGTGTTGTGTATGATTTCAATATTTTTAAATTTGTTAAGACTTGCTTTGTGACCCAGCATATGGTCTATCTTTGAGAATGATCCATGAGCACTTGAAAAAAAGGTGTATCCTGCTGTTGTGGGATGTAATGTCCTATAAATGTCTGTTAAGTCAAGTTCATTTATAGTAATATTCAGGTTCTCTATTTCTTTATTGATCCTCTGTGTAGATGTTCTGTCCATTGATGAGAGTGGTGAATTGAAGTCTCCAACTATTATGGTATATGTGTCTATTTCCCTTTTCAGTGTTTGCAGTGTATTCCTCACGTATTTTGGGGCATTCTGGTTCGGTGCGTAAATATTTATGATTGTTATGTCTTCTTGTTTAATTGTTCCTTTTATTAGTATATAGTGTCCTTCTTTGTCTCTTTTAACTGTTTTACATTTGAAGTCTAATTTGTTGGATATTAGTATAGCCACTCCTGCTCTTTTCTGGTTGTTGTTTGCATGAAATATCTTTTCCCAACCTTTCACTTTCAACCTATATTTATCTTTGGGTCTAAGATGTGTTTCCTGTAGACAGCATATAGAAGGATCCTGTTTTTTAATCCATTCTGCCAGTCTATGTCTTTTAATTGGGGAATTCAGTCCATTGACATTTAGAGTTATTACTGTTTGGATAATATTTTCCTCTACCATTTTGCCTTTTGTATTATATATATCATATCTGTCTTTCCTTCTTTCTACACTTTTCTCCATGTCTCTCTCTTCTGTCTTTTTGTATCTGACTCTAGTGCTTCCTTTAGTATTTCTTGCAAAGCTGGTCTCTTGGTCACAAATTCTCTTAGTGACTTTTTGTCTGAGAATGTTTTAAATTCTCCCTCATTTTTGAAGGACAATTTTGCTGGATATAGGAGTCTTGGCTGGCAGTTTTTCTCTTTTAGTAACTTAAATATATCATCCCACTGTCTTCTAGCTTCCATGGTTTCTGCTGAGAAATCTACACATAGTCTTATTGGGTTTCCCTTGTATGTGACGGATTGTTTTTCTCTCGCTGCCTTCAAGATCCTCTCTTTCTCTTTGACCTCTGACATTCTAACTAGTAAGTGTCTTGGGGAACGCCTATTTGTGTCTAATCTCTTTGGGGTGCACTGCACTTCTTGGATCTGTAATTTTAGGTCTTTCATAAGAGTTGGGAAATTTTCAGTGATAATTTCTTCCATTAGTTTTTCTCCTCCTTTTCCCTTCTCTTCTCCTTCTGGGATACCCACTACACGTATATTTGTACGGTTCACATTGTCCTTGAGTTCCCTGATACCTTGTTCAAATTTTTCCATTCTTTTCCGGATAGTTTCTGTTTCTTTTTGGAGTTCAGATGTTTCATCCTCCAAATCACTAATTCTATCTTCTGTTTCTTTAAATCTGTCATTGTAGGTATCCATTGTTTTTTCCATCTTTTCTACTTTATCTTTCACTTCCATAAGTTCTGTGATTTGTTTTTTCAGTTTTTCTATTTCTTCTTTATGTTCAGCCCATGTCTTCTTCATGTCCTCCCTCAATTTATCGATTTCGTTTTTGAAGAGGTTTTCCATTTCTGTTCGTATATTCAGCATTAGTTGTTTCAGCTCCTGTATCTCACTTGAACTATTGGTTTCTTCGTTTGACTGGGCCATATGTTCAATTTTCTGAGCGTGATCCGTTATCTTCTGCTGGCGTCTGGGCATTTAGTCAGATTTCCCCGGGTGTTCGACCCCACAGGTTGAAAGATTTTTCTGCGCAGTCTCTGGGTTCTGTTCTTCCTATCCTGCCCAGTAGGTGGCGCACGTGGCACACGCCTGTCTGTGGGTTCCACCTGCGAAAGTTGCTGTGGGTCCCTCAACTCTGGAAAACTCTCGCCGTAGGGGAGGTTCGGCAACCGAAGCGTCTTGGAAGAATGCCAGCCGGCCCGGGGTTCCAAACGCGGGGAGGGTCGCCGGCTGTCGCAGCACAGGAGAGCGTCCGGCCAAATTAGCTAGTCGGCCCGGGGCACCAAGCGTGGCGGGAGGGCGCCAGCTGTCGCAGCCCGGGAGAGTGCACTGCTCCCAGCCGACGGGGGAGTCACGTGTTTGGAAGGGATCCCCCGGTCACTGTTCTCCGCAGTCTGGGGATTTCCGACCCAACTATCTCAGTTGTTCCGGGGGGCCTCGTGTGGTGGGGGCACCAGCCGCCGCGGCCTAAGGGGACCGCCTGTCCAATTCTACCAGCTGGCCTGGGAAGGTGGAAGGGAGGGACTCCGGTCGCTTGCTGTCCCACCCAGGAAAGCCCGTGCCCCTTGGTGATCTCACCGGAGCTGGTTCTCCCAGATAGTCAGCCGTTCCAGGATGGGGTACGCTGTCCCTTTGATCTCCCTCGTGGCTCCGGGAGCTGCTCTGTATTATCTCCACTCCCCCAGTAGTTGTTCTGGAGGAGGAAAGGTGAGGGCGGCAAGGCTGTCGAGGCTGGTGGCGGAGGAGCACGGTGAAGGCGGGGAAAGAGGGCACCGTGTTGGTTGGAGAGCAGCCGGAGCAGGAGGGGGAGGAGGGGGGTAGGGAGGTCGGGCGGCTCGGCTGCTGCGGGGCGCGTGCGCCGCGCGGCGGTCCGGGGGAGAAAGAGAGGGGGTAGGGAGGTCGGGCGGCTCGGCTGCTGCGGGGCGCGTGCGCCGCGCGGCGGTCCGGGGGAGAAAGAGAGGGGGTAGGGAGGTCGGGCGGCTCGGCTGCTGCGGGGCGCGTGCGCCGCGCGGCGGTCCGGGGGAGACAGAGAGGGGGGAGGGAGGTCGGGCGGCTCGGCTGCTGCGGGGCGCGTGCGCCGCGCGGCGGTCCGGGGGAGAAAGAGAGGGGGTAGGGAGGTCGGGCGGCTCGGCTGCTGCGGGGCGCGTGCGCCGCGCGGCGGTCCGGGGGAGAAAGAGAGGGGGTAGGGAGGTCGGGCGGCTCGGCTGCTGCGGGGCGCGTGCGCCGCGCGGCGGTCCGGGGGAGAAAGAGAGGGGGTAGGGAGGTCGGGCGGCTCGGCTGCTGCGGGGCGCGTGCGCCGCGCGGCGGTCCGGGGGAGAAAGAGAGGGGGTAGGGAGGTCGGGCGGCTCGGCTGCTGCGGGGCGCGTGCGCCGCGCGGCGGTCCGGGGGAGAAAGAGAGGGGGTAGGGAGGTCGGGCGGCTCGGCTGCTGCGGGGCGCGTGCGCCGCGCGGCGGTCCGGGGGAGAAAGAGAGGGGGTAGGGAGGTCGGGCGGCTCGGCTGCTGCGGGGCGCGTGCGCCGCGCGGCGGTCCGGCGGAGAAAGAGAGGGGGTAGGGAGGTCGGGCGGCTCGGCTGCTGCGGGGCGCGTGCGCCGCGCGGCGGTCCGGCGGAGAAAGAGAGGGGGTAGGGAGGTCGGGCGGCTCGGCTGCTGCGGGGCGCGTGCGCCGCGCGACGGTCCGGCGGAGAAAGAGAGGGGGTAGGGAGGTCGGGCGGCTCGGCTGCTGCGGGGCGCGTGCGCCGCGCGGCGGTCCGGCGGAGAAAGAGAGGGGGTAGGGAGGTCGGGCGGCTCGGCTGCTGCGGGGCGCGTGCGCCGCGCGGCGGTCCGGCGGAGAAAGAGAGGGGGTAGGGAGGTCGGGCGGCTCGGCTGCTGCGGGGCGCGTGCGCCGCGCGGCGGTCCGGCGGAGAAAGACCAGATTAAATTTTTTCAGTGGCATTACAGGGCATTCACAATTGATTTCAGTTCCTTACAGGGCCCAATATTCTGCCCCCTGATTATCTCTTCAGACTTACCTTGTACTATTCTTGATCTCATTTGACATACTTTAACTACATGGGCTTCACTTTTGTTCCTGGGCTATGTTAAGTGCTTTCCTGATTTAAGGGTCCTGCATGTGTTTTTGTGTATTTGTTTGTGTTGTTGTTGTTTTAAACTTTTTGCTGTAGTAACATACAAACAATTCAAAATTTCCCATCTTAACCGCCATCAGGTGTAAAAGCCAATGGCATTCTTGGCTAATGCCTCTCCTAGGCCCACCCACTTCTATCCTCCTTCTGTTGACTGGCTCTTGCATTTTTTTTTTTTTTTTTCATATTTCAGGTGCAGCTTCATTCAGTGTTCCAACATAGTTACATTACACTTAGGTATTATTGTGCTGTCCATTTTTGAGTTTTTGTATCTAGTCCTGTTGCACAGTCTGTATCCCTTCAGCTCCAATTACCCATTATCTTACCCTGTTTCTAACTCCTGCTGGTCTCTGTTACCAATGATATATTCCAAGCTGATTCTCAAATGTCGGTTCACATCAGTGGGACCTTACAGTATTTGTCCTTTAGTTTTGGGCTAGACTCACTCAGCATAATGTTCTCTAGGTCCATCCATGTTATTACATGCTTCATAAGTTTAGTCTGTCTTAAAGCTGCATAATATTCCATCGTAGGTATATGCCACAGTTTGTTTAGCCACTCGTCTGTTGATGAACATTTTGGCTGTTTCCATCTCTTTGCAATTGTAGATAATGCTGCTATAAACACTGGTGTGCAAATGTCCGTCTGTGTCTTTGCCCTTAAGTCCCTTGAGTAGATACCTAGCAGTGGTATTGCTGGGTTGTAATCCATTCTGCCATTCTATGTCTTTTGATTGGGAAATTCAGTCCATTAACTTTTAGTATTATTACTGTTTGGATAATATTTTCCTCTACCATTTTGGCTTTTGTATTATATATATCATATCTGATTTTCCTTCTTTCTACACTTTACTCCATACCTCTCTCTTCTGTCTTTTCATATCTGACTCTAGTGCTCCCTTTAGTATTTCTTGCAGAGCTGGTCTCTTGGTCACAAATTCTCTCAGTGACTTTTTGTCTGAGAATGTTTTAATTTCTCCTTCATTTTTGAAGGACAATTTTGCTGGATATAGGAGTCTTGGTTGGCAGTTTTTCTCTTTTAGTAATTTAAATATATCATCCCACTGTCTTCTAGCTTCCATGGTTTCTGCTGAGAAATCTACACATAGTCTTATTGGGTTTCCCTTGTATGTGACAGATTGTTTTTCTCTTGCTGCTTTCAAGATCCTCTCTTTCTCTTTGACCTCTGACATTCTAACTAGTAAGTGTCTTGGAGAACGCCTATTTGGGTCTATTCTCTTTGGGGTGCGCTGCACTTCTTGGATCTGTAAATTTAGGTCTTTCATAAGAGTTGGGAAATTTTCAGTGATAATTTCTTCCATGAGTTTTTCTCCTCCTTTTCCCTTCTCTTCTCCTTCTGGGACACCCACAACATGTATATTTGTGCGCTTCATATTGTCATTCAGTTCCCTGATCCCCTGCTCAAGTTTTTCCATTCTTTTCCCTATAGTTTCTGTTTCTTTTTGGAATTCAGATGTTCCATCCTCCAGTTCACTAATTGTGCCTTCTGTCTCTTTAGATCTACCATTGTAGGTATCCATTGTTTTTTCCATTTTTTCTTCTTTGTCCTTCACTCCCATAAGTTCTGTGATTTGTTTTTTCAGATTTTCTATTTCTTCTTTTTGTTCAGCCCATGTCTTCTTCATGTCCTCCCTCAATTTATTGATTTGGTTTTTGAAGAATTTTTCCATTTCTGTTCGTATATTCAGCATTAGTTGTCTCAGCTCCTGTTTCTCATTTGAACTATTGGTTTGTTCCTTTGACTGGGCCATATCTTCAATTTTCCGAGCGTCATCCATTATTTTCTGCTGGTGTCTGGGCATTTGATCAGATTTCCCTGGGTGTGGGACCCAGCTGGTTGAAAGCTTTTTCTGTGAAATCTCTGGGCCCTGTTTTTCTTTTCCTGCCCAGTAGGTGGCGCTCGTGGCGCTTGTCTGTCTGCACGGCAGTCGGCCGGGAAACCGCGCATGGAGGTGGGGGTTGCTGGCCGCCGCGGCTTGGGAGAGTGCCGGTCCTAATTGCCCAGCTGGCCCGAAATGCCAAGCGTGATGGGAGGGCCCCGCTATCCAACGTTCCCAGTCAGACCGGGGAGCCACGTGCGTGGAGGGGACCCCAGTCGCCAGCCGACCGGGCCGGGAAAACGCGCGCCCCTCGGGTAGCTCACCACAGCAGATTCTCCCTGCCCGTTCAGCTGTTCCAGAATGGGATACGCTGTCTTTTTGGTCTCTGTCGTGACTCCGGGAGCTGTTTCGTATTGTTTCTGTTTCTTTAGTTGCTTTTCTGGAGGAGGAACTAAGACCCGCGCGTCTTACTAAGCCGCCATCTTCTCCGGAAGTCTTCTGGCTCTTGCATTTTTAAGCTTCTCACCAAGTTTATTTCTTCCATGCTAGGAGCCTTTCACACTATAACAATGCTGATGTGAGAATTTTCAGCCTTTCCAACTGCCCCTCTCTACCCCTCCCCTTTCAACTTAAATGAGATGTCTAGAAAGTTCTATGCCCCATCAGGCATGGCCTATATCTCTTGACAAGCAGAAGCAACTACAGAAGACAGAGTCTTCTTCCTCACCAACCCGTGTAATTAAGGGGTAAGAACTCCCTGAGGGAGAAGTTGAGGCAGGCTAGCACAGGGAGAGAGGGGAGAAAAAAAGATACCTTGAAGGAACTCTTGAGCAAGGGCAGTTAATCAAGGTCAGGAGGGCCTGTCCTGAAAGACAATCTGTGTGAGTCTACCCACCTAGGCAAACACCCAGCAGCAGCAAACCCACCCAAAGGCACTACCGCTGAGCAGCACCTTGGAGAGAAGGGAGAGTGGGAGGAAGGGATTTGAACAAAAAAGGTGGAGGGGGAATAAGTAAAGCTAAGTAAAAAAGCAATTGGCCCCAACATTGCAGGGCCTCTCACCTTTCTTACCTCTGTCTTTGTGAGAGTACCCACATGTCTTCTCAATAAATTTTCTACCTGCTTACTCTTAAAAAAAATGGTATTAATTACATTTCCAATATTTTGCAACTATCACCAACATCCAAACTTTTTCATTACCTCAAATAGAAACTGCACCCAGTAAGCAAAACTCCCCTTCCCCCTAACTCCATCCCCAAGTGATGTAATCTACTACCCGTCTCTAAGAATTTGCTTATTCTGGTAATTTAACATAAGCAAGATAATACAATAGTTGTTTTATGTCTGGCTTACTTCATTCAACATGATGTCTTCAAGGTTCATCTATATTGTAGCATGTATCACAGCTTCAATCTTTTTGATGGCCAAATAATAGTCTATTGTGTGCATATATCACATTTTGTTATCCATTTACTTCTTGATGGGCAGTTGGTTCATAATGCTGTTATGAACCTCGGCATACAAATATCTGTTTGAATCCCTGCTTTTAATTCTTTAGGGTATATACCTAGAAACGGTATTGCCAAGTCTTATGGTAATTATATTTTCAACTTTCTGTGGAACCACCAAACTAATTTCATTCATTTCACAATCCCACCAACAATGAACATGGGTTCCAATTTCTTTATATCCTTGCCAATGCTTGTTTTCTTTTTTTTTAGTTTTGTAATTATAGCCATACTTATTGGTTTAAAGTGGTAACTTATTCTGGTTTTGATTTGCGTTTCTCTGATGACCAGTGTTGTTGAGTTTCTTTTCTTTTCATGTGCTTATTGGCCTTTTGTATATATTTTTTGAGAAATGTCTATTCATTTTTTTTACATTATGTTATTTGCCTTCATGTGGATGAATTGTATCCATTCTTTACATATTCTGGGTATTAACACCGACCAGAGTTTTGATTAGCAGTTATTTCCCCTGTTCTGTATTTTGTCTTTTCACTTTCTTGACAGTGCCCTTTTTGTGCAGTAGTTTTGAACTTTGATGAAGTCCATTTTAACTATTTTTTTTAATTTGTTGTTGCTGTTGGCATTTTTTAATCTTTTGCCCAGAATAAATTTCCCCTACTCTTCAACTGGCTGTCATTTTCTTATATTTCTGGTATAAAAGTCTTTCTTGGCCCTCCCATCTAAAAAAGTTGTTATTCTCTGTTATGTTAGTCTGTTCCTTGATTAAGTAGAAGTTACGAAATATTAATTTATGGTTTATTTATGTTTGCTTTCAAGTTCTTCTTATGATTTAGAATAGGATGAAGAAAGTTTCTATAGTGTGACTTAATTACTCACATCTGTTTAGTTGAATTATATAGTCTCTTTCAGAATACTGATGCATACTCAGTCAATATTATTTTACTTGAAACTGTATATAATACTTGCTTATATTTATTAAACATTTACTTCAGCTCTTGATTGGTGAAGTAATGGCTCCAAATAACTTCTGATATCTTGCTTTTAACCACTAAGCTATAGAGTTTCTCAGTTTCTTTACTTCTGAGAAACTTAGAAGTAGGGGGTGGAATGGAGGCCTGCTTTTTTTCCTGTTCCTTCTATCCCTGGAAAAGTGCCTCCAAAAAAACTTTTGCTTTCTTAGTGAGCTGCAAAATTACAGTTGTGATGATTGAATCACTTAGGAAAAACACTGCTCTTATCTATGTGATTTTTAAATATTTCTTCCTGGAAATAGTTCTTCTGGCCATTGTTTTGGAGAAACAAATATAAATTGAATTATTTCCTTGCTGTCTATTATATTATAATAGTCTCTAGGAGTTCTATAAAAGAACATACTGGGATTGTGATAATATACTGTTGGAAATTATATTTACATATTTTAGGCTCTAAATTTTATTATGTATTAGTCCATACATACAAATAATATAGCAAACCCATGTTTAGATCATTGTGGAAAAATAAAAGCCACCCATGCACCAAAAGTAGCTGAATTCCCTATGACCTCTCTCCAGTCAAGGGCTTCATGTGCCTTATATCAATCCCCCAAAACCACTGTGCTAAATGTTGTGGTTATCACATCTGTGAAATTAATTATATTATTTTAAATATAAAATATAAAAAGAACCAGGCTCCACTAATATAGAATATAAATAATGATATTAGTATCTGAAATAAATATATGTACGGATATATAATTATGTTCAACACATTATAATGATTATACTGTCAACAAATTTTGAAGACCATTGGCTTATATAATCGATATAGAGGGGGGAGGGGTAACTATGGGGATTAAAATACGATGCACATGAATAGAGGATGAAATGACATCCTTCGGTTTTGTTGAAAGAGAAATTTTCAGTCATTCGTTTAGATGTTTGGGGTCGTATCCTGCCAAACGTCTGGCTTTTTGGAGGCACACTTTGAGCCCTGTGCCAAACAAAAAGTGCTGCTTGCTTCATTCATTCTGGTTGTATGCCAAGGAAAACAGATTTGAGTTTCAGAATCATAATCAGAAGCTGTGTTTTTCTTATTCTGACAAAAAGATTTTCCCATCACCCTCTGCTCTTCTTTATGTCTTTTCTCTTCTATTCCATCAGACTTTTGCCTTGACAAGATTCTTAGAACTCTTTTGACGCCCAGCTCTGATATGCAGCTTCCTGTTTACATAAGTAACTTTTGAACAGATGCTATTTCTGAGTTGGGAAGAAAACATACTGGCATATTATTTTTGAGGGAGAAATTAAAGATCATTAATATTGCTGATTATATCTAATAAAGAAGTATTACAATTTTTTACACGGGTGCTGAATAATAATAATTATCCTAGGACCAGCACTGTGAACATAAGCTCTTAGTATTGGTTGACAATAGAGATAAAAGCACAAGTAGTTTGACTTGCAGGGATAAGGATAAGTCATTTGAAAGGAATAGAGGCCATCTGCTCCACATTGTACCAAAGCATCGTAATGAAAATTTTAAGAAGGAGTAAAGGAATTAAGAAAGGAAAAGATAGAAATGAAGGAAGGAAGGAGGGAGAGAGGGAGTGTGCTAGTTTGAAAGGAAGTATGCCCCCTAGAAAATCCATGTTTTAATCAAAATCCCATTTCATAAAGGTAGAATAATCCCTATTCAATGCTAGTTTGAAACTGTAATCAGATCATGTCCCTGGATGATGTGATTTAGTCAAGAGTGGTTGTTAAACTGGATTACGTGACGACATGTGTCCACCCATATGGGTGGGTCTTGATTGGTTTATTGAAGTCTTATAAAAGAGGAAATGTTTCGGAGAATGGGAGATTCAGAGAGAGCAGAGCAGAACGACATAGTCACTAGAAGGAGAGTCCACCAGCCAACAACCTTTGGAGATGAAGAGGGAGAATGCCTCTCGGGGAGCTTCATGAAACAGGAAGCCAGGAGAAGCAGCTAGCAGATGATGCCGTGTTCACCATGTGCCGTTCCAGCTGAGAGAGAAACCCTGACTGTGTTCACTATGTGCCTTCTCACTTTAGAGAGAAACCTTGAACTTCATCGGCCTTCTTGAACCAAGGTATCTTTCCCTGGATGCCTTTGGTTGGACATTTCCATAGACTTGTTTTAATTGGAACATTTTCTTGGCCTTAGAATTGGAAACTTGTAATTTATTAAATTCCGCTTTTAAAAGCCAATCCATCCCTGGTATATTGCATTCCAGCAGCTAGCAAACTAGAACAGGGAGAGAGAGGGAGGATAAAAAATCCTATGAAAAAAGTAGGGAGGGAGGGAGAGAAGAGAAAGTCCAGGTCCTCTTAACTGAATGATCTCTATTAAAGCCTTTTTCATAATGTCACCTCAACCCATAACTAGTTTACAGTTTCAATAATTACTTTTCCCTTTCATTCTTCTATTTCTCAAATAAGTTCACAGGAATAAAGCCATGCTGTTCTGTACTAACCCTGAGTATAACATTATTGTATAGTTGTTTATACAACTGAGGATGATGACAAAAGACTATCAATGCTTATGAATCAAACCAAAGCTTGTTATTTATTTGCTGCCTTCAGTTTGATAAATGAAGTAAAAAGTACTTTACATAATTTTTGCCTGTGTTTTAAGCCTTAAATGTCTTATTTATTTACCACTAATTTACATTATAGTTCTTTTTAACTCCTTGGCAAGTTTAAGAAGCATTTTATCTCAATACATTTCTTTAATATTTCATCAAAAGAGTGTAGTCTAGTTCATAAATTCAAATCTGTAATTATCAGGAATTTCATTAAGTTCAAACTATTAGAAAAAACTGTACATTTCTTGCCCTATTTCACACAAATTTCACAAGATTAAAAAAAAGTGTAATTAACAGCAGTGTTAAACAGGCTGATATAACAAGAGGCCTGGATGGCAAATTAGGATCAAAATAATTCAGGTAGAAAATTGTAAGCAACATAAATATTGTTGTTAACAAACAAACACCTCTTCTGGCAACAATGAAGTCTATTCTCCTCATGACAGTATTATCAAAATTTTAAGCTGATTGGAATTTTTCTGCCTATCAATTCCAAATTTCAATGACTCATTGGGTTGTTTCTGAAACCTTTGGAAGTTCATTTCATTTGTGGTATGTCATCATTTGAGAAGTTAGCTTGTATGCTCTATTATCAGTGGCTTTTGTAAAGTATGTTCCTCTGGAAAAATACGTTTTTATACTGGGAAACAAAACACCTCATATACAAACTCAAAATGAGGATTGAACAAAGTATATTTAGGAATATAGACTGAAATATAGTTAGAATTGAACTATAACTCATTTGACCTTGATGAAAACCAAATTCATTTAAAGGAGAATAATGTTCATTTTAGGAAAGTCAAGCTTGTTTCTTGCAAGAATGATACACCAAATCAGAGAGCAATAGACCAATAGAACATTTATTAGAAATAATAATGGCAGATTTCTATTGACACATAGAAAAGATTTTTGTGTTGTTATATAACTCTGGAGAAATAGGAATTGATATATATTTATATATGCATACATAAATGTGTATATGTTGTTATATCTGCATATGGATATATATTAATAAGAATTTACATTAAATATTATGAAAGTATATGAAAACCACGTAACAAGCCTCCTGTTTCTCTTATGCTATCTCTTACACCTTCAGTACCTTAGCGCACTCTAGTATAGAGTATAATGAAACAGTAGCACATTCTTTCATAAGCAGTGCTCACAACAAATGGCTGTATTGATATCTCAATCTTAAAATAAATTGTTTTGCACACCCAGAGAATTAGGAAAGAGTTCAAGATTGGTTAAAAAAAAAAGTGATCCGGTTTCTCTCCTCTTCTCAATCTATTAATCAGTCTGTCATGAGGCTGTCTATGATATTTATGTTTGCATAGAAGCAATAAAAGTTCACTTTTCCCTTTTCCAAAAAGTAGCTATGCTATGTTGACATTTTCACCCTGGAGGAAAGCCACATTGCACTGAGCAGATGCTGTAAACAGGTTCATCCATGCTAATTCTGCATAAATACATTCACCTGCCGTGCTCAAAACAGAATCACAGCAACATATTTTGAGGTATATATATGACCCCCCAATGCAAAAAGAATTAAAAAGAAAGAAATGAATTTCATTCTAATTTGTGATATGATTAGTTAATTGTATCAACATTTCTGATAATTTAAAATAGATCTATTTATAGTGAGAAAGGGAACCCCTAGGGGACAGATCTTCATCTTTTTTAGCCTTCTATGTTATGGACCTCTGGGTCTGGCCTAGGTTGAACCCTGAACAAATGTTTGTTGTATTGAAATGCTGAAATCATAGCCTTAAATATAATACTATCTTAATTAATTTTAAAGATAGGAACTTTAAAAAAACTACATGTAGATGACATTTTAAGTAAATAAAACCTGTCTGTTTTAATTGGAGCATTTACTGGGTTACCTGGATTTAAATTTGTCATATTAGTATTAGTTCTCTGTTTGTCCAAACTGTTCTGTTTCTTTCTTTCCTTTTCTTGTATTCTTTTATGAGTCATTCATTTTTAAAAATTTTCATCCCCCCATTACCTTATTAAGGATACATTCTTTTTCTTTTTTTTTCAAGAGTTAGCATAGAGGTTGCAACCAGCACTCTTGACCTATTAAAATTTAACATAAATAGGTAATTTCATAATTTAATAGTTATTTTATCACATGATAACCACATTTAATCTCCTCTGATGTAATGACACTATCTTGAATTTTAATTATATGCACATGATAACCACATTTAATATCCTCTGACTGATGTAATGATATTATCTTGAATTTTAATTGTATGCACATATATGTATATATAATATAATATATTGTTTTATGATAAAAAACATGTTATAGTCTGTTTTATACAAACAATATTCATTAAAATGTTCCCACATATTTACAATTTCCATCAGTTTTCATTTCTTTTCCATCTCTGAGTTTGTATCTAAGGCCAGTTTTCTCTCACTCCAGGTACTGCATTTAGAAATTCTATTAGTGCAATCCTGATACTGAACATTTTTCTGTTTTTGATCATCTGAAAATATCTTCATTTGCATTATTTTTGGAGAATATTTTCATTGGTTACAGAATTGTTACTGAGAGCCTAGGGTGTTTTTAGAAGTTCCTCTGTTTGATCTTGAAATAAAGTTTTCTTTCAAGTCCTGCAAAACTGCTACAAGCCCAACTAAGCTCTACAAAATTTCTCAGCCACTGCTTACAAATTAGAGAGAATATGTGAATTAACTGTCAGGCTATCTTAGTTTGGGTCCTCCAAAAATCAGACACCAAGACAAGTTTAGACATTCAACAGATATATTGACAAAAATTCTTATGAAGGAAAGGAGGTTGGGAGGTACTGGAGAAGGTGGGGAGAGCTATTCAAATATAACCTCAGTAAAGGAGAAGGAAAGCATGGAGGGTTGTGTAGGAAGGATATCCAACTGGAGGAAGTTCCGAGAATATTCTTTTTCAGACTGATGGGGGCAGGGGGAACCCAAGGCAAAGTTGCTTATTAAAGGAGTCCTGCACCTTGCAGTATTTGGCCTCTGTCATGCTCATTTCCCTGACTCTGAATGGCCCATTTTAAGTATGTCTTCCTTACAAACACCATGATACACCTACAAGAACATCATACAGAGGCAACAGTTACTCTCCCTTCATCCTGGGATCTGAGAGGGGCATTTTCATGGTTGCCACACAGCCTCATGTTTCAGTGTTGGGAGTTGAATCATATCCAGCACAAAAGACATGCCCAAGTTTTAGTCCCTAGTCCTTTGAGTAGATACCCATTTGTAAACAGAATATGTTACAAAGATGTGTCAGGTTGTGCATGTGAACCCACCTGTAAAATTACCTTTGGAGAAGTTCTTCGGTAATGAGAGGCCAAACTGAATGAAGGTTGGCCTTAATCCAATATGGCTGAAGTCCTTACGAGTAGAAGAAATTCGAGGAAGTAAGTTTGTAAAAGGCAGAGATGGAGAGGAAGAGCACTATCGGATGGAGGAAGAATGAATCTACAAAAAAGGAATCCCAAAGATTGCCAGTAAGCATGCCCCAGCATGCTACAGACTCTGAGAAAAAGCATGGTCTAGCAATACCATGATGTTTGACTCCAAGCCACCAAAATTGTGAAGATTATAAATTCCTATTCAAGCCAACTCATTTCATGGTATTTGTCATAGTAGCCCTGGCAAATTAAGACATTTTGTGTTTCTTTATCCTTCAGGTTCACCTTGACCTTTAAACATCTCTGTTTTTCTATAGATGTAGTATTCTATATCCATAAAAATATAAATAAATAAAACACATACACACATATATATATGGAGAGATGGTGGAGAGAGAAAGAGATTCTAATTTTCTACTTGTTCTTGGAATAAGGATTGGTCTAATATATAAAGCTAGTCCATATAGCTCAAAGGGAAGTATAATATCATTTTGAAATTTTTATTGAAATGTAGTATTATCTTCAGTCTATACAAATGATATATGCTATTCAAACTGTGAAATCCTTTGTGTGGTGGTTTGAAGCTGTGTTTATCCCAGAAAAATATGTTCTTAAATTTAAACCAATCCTGTGGGTGTGAACCCATTGTAAGTAGAATCTTTTGACGAGGTTACATCAGTTAAGAAGTTGTCGCCCAGCCTAATTAGGATGCGTCTTAGTCCTATTACCATTATCCTTCATAAGGGGGCAGCCAGAAGCTAGACATCAATGGAAAAGAAGAGAGAGACCAGGACATGCCGCCATGTGACTTGTCATGTGACAAGAGTCAAGAATCACTAACAACAGCCAGTCCCAGAATGCTTGTCTTTGGGAAAAAAGCATCACTTTGATGACACCTTGATTTGAACTTTTTCCCAGCCTCAAACAACGAGTGAAGCCACCCCATTCATGGCATTCGTTGGAGCAGCCTAGAAAACTAAAACACTTTGTTTATGGAAATCCAACCTGTTATCCAAGCTGGATTTGTAAATAAGTCATTGAATAAACTATAGAAGATAACTAATGATACTTACTTTGAGGAGGAGGGTCATGATTTCAAATAGTTGAAATGGTGTCATGTGAGAATACTTAGATTTTGTAGTTCAAAATAAAATCTGTGTGAAATGTTACATGAAGATATATTTTGAATTAAAATAAGGTTTAACTTTATTTAAAAATGTCAGTAGTTAAAAGAGTCCACTTTTGTCATAAATAGCTGATTAGGCATTAGCTTAACCAGGGATTAAATCATTATTTATTAAGGACATAGGGAGGATTGCTGCATTGTGTAGAAGTTAGCTATGAAATCAGAGGTCATTGACCAATCAAGATATCTTCCAATTGTGAAATTTCTTAGATCAAGACCCCTCTAAACATTAAACATAAGATATTTCATAGCTCCCTTCAATAAAGTATTTTGTGATCATCTGTATAGTTCTATACACTGGGATGTTTCTGTATAGTTTACTAAAAAGACGTGGAAATGTCCTTACCTGGCTACAGACAGTTTAAACTGACCTCCCTAAATTAAATTTCTCCGTGGCCGTTTGTCCTACTCCCTTGCATTCCCTTTTGGTCCTTCTTCCATTTTCTACCCATCATATGCAATGTGCATAACTGCTTCCTAGGTGCAGTATGTGGAAGTAACATTGTATACTTTGTATGTACCATTAATGAGTCCTTGAGATAATGGATATCTGAAAAACAAAGCAAAAGCAAAACTTCTAATTTTTTTTCTCATACCACAAAACAACCTTTCAGAATTCTCAACAGGTATGCTAAGCTCCCTCTTTGATATGTGCTTTTCAAATGGATATATCTAATAATTTTTTTCCTAATAGCTTTTTATATTAATAATCAAGAAAGACTTCAATTTCCTGGCCATCCTTCATATTTAAATAACTAATGGATTGTGATTTTCTTTGAAGTCTTATTTTTTCCTATTATCTTTTTCCTTATTTTTAATGATATTTGGCCGGTAGTTTGTATAATTTTTTCTGCCTGCATGAGGTAATTCTCAGACTTTTATTTTTAAAACAGAGTGGCTTTTTTGTTTTAATCTTTTTGTGCATATGTTGTAACAAAATAAATTATCTCTTTTCTTAGCATAGCTTTGAATTCTTACAATAAAACACTTCTTTATACATCGTCTTTATAATTGTTCTTTTTATAATCCCCAATTTCTATTTTAATAATATTTCTCCTGGTACTAATGAATTATTTATTGATAGAGTCATTGTCGGTTTTATGTTTAGTACTTAACTCTGGACTAATAATTCAGTTCTTAAAATACTACAATTTCTATCCTTCAGTCCTCTCTTCAGAGTAAAATATTTCTAATCCTAATTATTTTTGATGTGATTAATACTACTCACAATTTACTCAGTGAAGTTACCCTTCTCAAACCTAGCATATGGTTAGTACATAGAAGTCACTTAATACCAGGGAAATGTTACCTGGCCTGTTGCTGTAGAATACTTCTCTAATTTTTATATTAACATTTTCTCAAGAACATTAAGAATCTACTTTTATAAAAGAGCTTGGTTATCTCACCTGTCATGCCAGAGATCCGGGTTCGATTTCCGGTGCCTGCCCATGCCAAAAAAAAAAAAAAAAAAAAGAACTTGGTTAAACAACTGTTTTGAGCCAACAAACACTTTTTTGTTTTAATTTTCATTTTTTGTGATTTCACCCAGGGTATAGAAAATATCAGTGCACTATTCTTCTAAGTTTTCTACTAACAGATCTTACTAATGTTGAAAACCTGTTACTGAAAAAAACTTTAGAAATTCTACTTGTTGTTGATATCAAAATCATATCTCCAGTCCCTCTCCTCTAATTATCTGCTAGGTCAAACCCTGTAAAGGTTTCTGGAGAAAATTTTGTATTAGATTTATCTAATCTGAGAAGTTTGATTATACAAGACTAATTCTGTGTGTGAAACCTCCTCATTTACTCTTGCTGTGCCTCTCAGTTTGTGTGTGGTGCAAAATCCATCACTCTTTTTGATGACTGTTTTTAGTTTTCACTCCCCAACTAATGAAGCTGCCTTCTATAGCATGAAGCTATTCTAGTGCATTTTCAGACAACAGGGCTGTTGTGGAGGAATCAGCTTTCTTCTCTGTAATGACCTCAGAGCTTTTTGACCCTTTGCCTTTCTCCTCTGAGTCTTTACTTGCATGGTGTTGAACCAGCCTTTATCTTCTAGCATGTATTTGGAGCCATGGAAGCAGCTTGCCTCTTTGGAAGTGTTCTGGTTTCCTAGCTGCCGGAATGCAATATACCAGAAACGGAATGGCTTTTAAAAAGGGAAATTTAATGAGTTGCTAGTTTAAAGATCTAAGGCTGAGAAAATGTCCCAATTAAAACAAGTCTATAGAAATGTCCAATCAAAGGCATCTGGGGAAAGATACCCTGGTTCAAGAAGGCCGGTGAAGTTCAGGGTTTCTCTTTCATGTGAGAAGGCACATGGCGAACACAGTCAGGGCTTCTCTCTCAGCTGGAAGGGCACATGGCGAACACGGCGTCATCTGCTAGCTTTCTCTCCTGGCTTCCTATTTCATGAAGCTCCCCGGGAGGCATCTTTCTTCTTCATCTCCAAAGGTCGCTGGCTGGTGGACTCTCTGCTTTGTAGTGTTGCAGCATTCTCTGCTCTCTCTGAATCTCTCTCAGTCTCCAAAATGTTTCCTCTTTTATAGGACTTCAGAAACTAATCAAAACCCACTCAAATGGGTGGAGACATGTCATCCCCTAATCCAGTTTAACGGCCATTCTTAACTAAATCACATCAACCAGGGAGATGATCTCATTACAGTTTCAAATATACAGTATTGAAGAGATTATTCTACCTTTAAGAAATGAGATTTATATTAAAACATGGCTTTTCTTAGGGGGCATATACCCTTTCAAACCAGCACAGGAAGCAATGTCAACACACAGACATCAGGATTCTGCCAGCTCTTCACTGTCTTTATCATGTAATTGATCCCGGGATAACATAAATGTTCTTTCACATATTTGTTTTGGAGGATTAATAAAAATTCTACCTTTGATTTATGAATAATTTTCTCCATATATCTTTGCATCATTTCTTCTTTGTTGCATTGTGATTTGTAACTTTTATTGTGGATGAATAGATTCTTAACAATGAAAAATGAAACCACAAGTTGCAACTGAGTATCTGACTCTCAATGTCCATTCAGTATTAGCCTGTAACTTAAGAGAAAAAATTCTGAAAAAGCCTTGTCTTTGTTTTTCTTTTTATTAACTATTGCATTTATGATATTTTGATATCTAGAGTGCAGTCATGGTGTCATAACAAAGACTGATTATGTGGCCTTTCTCCAAGCAGTCACTTTAAATCTCCATGAAGAAAAAGTATATGAAAAAGGCAGCCTTTATGAAAGTGGAAGAGAGGGCACTCAAAATGTGACAGGTAAGGTAGCTTTCAAAAACAGACTGACAGAGTCAGGTGCACTTACCAAGTGTAAACTGCCAGCAAACTGTCAACTGACAACCTGAATTAGACTCTCATAGCAAGGAGGCTTTAAATCTTAAATGTTTAAACATTCAAAAACTTCACCAAGACATCTAATGATGCTATGTGTTCATGGGTGTTTCTGCCACCCTTTAGTGCTGTTCAACACTGAGAAAAAAATAAAGATATATTCTTTATCTTGCATGAATACTCTCTCAATTCACTTCTAAGAAAGAGAGAGAGAGAAGAGGGTTGAGGGAGAGAGTATTAGGAGATATTCTGTGTAATATATCTACTCTCATTTAGATTATATAGATATTTTTGTCTTTGTTCAATTTTTTTCCAAAGTTGCAGGCATTTTTTGTGAAAAGTCTCGCTTTGTTTCCAGCTATATTAGCATAGTATAGACACCCAAACCGATGATCACTTTGGGTTATTCCAGAACCTGGAAGTATTCCTGAGGACCAGGAATTGTTTCCTAGGACATTTGCCTTCCTTTCTTTTCCCTGGGTCACAATCATGTCTTCATTACTTAAAAAACAAAATGTCTTAGATTTTCCACAGAGTTGTCATATCCTTCTGAGCTTCCTTCCTTTCTTTCATTTTCTCTCTTTTCTTGTTTTCATTTATTATTGTAGCATTTATTGAGGACACCAAGATCCCAGACACTAATTACTGTGAATTGAGCAAATTTAGAAAGCACTGGTTCGGGGAAGGCCAAACAGTTTGCACTTTCTTCCTTTACTGAAAATCAACTATATTGCCAGACTAACTGGGAAAGTAGGCACAGTTTCTTTACAACAATGTATCAAGAAATATCACTTGAGGGCCCTTGCCAAACATCTGGTGAAGAAGAGATGCCCGTTAAGCTTAACGTGATCCTTCTGCCATTGTTGAAATGATAAATAGAAATAATATATGCTCTTGCACCTGCACTTAAATCTTGTGGCATGCATTGATTCCCTTTTCAGCTGGTGTTACAGGAATATTCCATCACCCAAATCATCGCAAGAGGTAAGCTCCTTTTCTCTACCACATATTTGGATTATTCATGGAGCTTTTATTTCTCCTTAGTGCTTTCTTTTAAAGTCATAAAAAATGTGTTCCACTATTGTTCAGTACTTGAAATTGAAGCAGCATTTTGAATTCTATCAACAGTACAACTACTTGAAGGATTGCCCTATGAAGATACTGTGAAATAAAATGCTGTGTTTCTAAGCACACATGGAAGGTGGCCAGACATAGTCACAATTTTTTTTTACATATTTTCATGCTTCTTTTAATTATTTTTGGTAGTGAGTTTCTTAACTATATGAATAGTCTTCATGACTTCTCTGTTTTGCACTAAATATTTGCAGTGCATTTCCTTCTTTCCTTAAATCAATATAGTATGAATATTTAACTTAGTGAATAATGAATGACATATTTTCATCTAGAATGATGCTTTCTTCCAATGTCATCCAAACCAACTAGAAGTCCATCCCACAGAATATTTATGACAACTTGCAATTTTACACTTATTTGTATGCTTAGTTTTCATGGTCTTTCCCTAGACTGTAAGCTTTTGAAGATAGAAACAATGCTTACTTATTCTCTCACATACATAAATCCCATGTATGCCACTGAGGACGTGCTCAATGAGTATTTAATTATTGATTGAGAGGATGGTTGGGTGAATATTCTTTTACCTTATTTTTGGTTTAGTTATATTGTTTATTGGCATCAAAAGAACTTTGGGCAATTAGAAAAGGCCTGGCTCAGCCAATCATGCATCTTTCCATAAGCTCACTAATATATTATGAAGCTCTCTTCATAAGAAAATTGTGAAATCTTTGGTAGAGTTCCTGGCACAAAATAAGCACTAAATAAATATTTCCATTTTAAATATGAATCTGAGTTATTTACCAGGTAATTTTTCTAAAAAATGCTTAAATCTTCAGTTTCTCCCTCAAAACTTGGGTTTCTTATTTTTCTTCTTTTATTACCACTTCTTTGTATTCTACAGATCTCTCAAGTCTCAGTCAAGGTCATGTTAACTTCATCCACCCACTTGTTACCATTATGACATGATTCTTGTTAGAAATGAACCAGAGAGAGGGATAAAATTTAGAGACAAGAGCAGAAACATATGTCCAAAACTAAGTAAGAATTTGGGCAACAAAGAAAAAAAATAATAGAAGAAAAAGTTATCTAATGACATGATAGGAAATCTCATTACCAGTTAAGAATAGAGAATTTAAAGAGCAAATACAGATGGTTCAAAAGCACATGAAGAGATGCTCATTTTCATTGGTTATAAGGGAAATGTAGCTCAAGACTACAATGAGATACCACCTCACACCTATAAGAATGGCTGCTATTAAACAAACAGGAAACTATAGATGTTGGAGATGATGCGGAGAAACTGGGACATTTATGCACTGTGGGTGGAAATGTATAATGGTGCAGCCACTACGGAAGATTGTTTGGCGGTTCCTTAGAAAACTAAATATCAAGTTGTCCTATGATCCAACAATAGCACTACTTCATATATACCCAGAAAAGCTGAAAGCAGTGACACAAACAGACATTTTCACACCAATGTTCATAGCAGCATTATCCACAATCACCAAAAGATGGAAACAAACCAAATGCCCATCAATAGATGAGTGGGTCAACAAAATGTGGTATAAACATATGATGAAATACTATGTAGCAGTAAGACAAAATGGTGTCCTGAAGCACATGACAAAAGGGATGAGCCTTGAGGACATAATGCTGAGCAAAATTAACAGACAAAAAAGGATAGATACTATTTGATTATACTTTTATGACCAGCATAAAGGTATAATCAGAAGCTTATAATACAGAATATAGGGGACTTAGAGATGCATAGAAACTAGAGATGAGTGAACCAGTAGGTAATGAGGTTGAAGTTCAATATAAGGGAATAGATAAGAATGAAGGAGATTCTCTAGTAGGTCTGGAAATAATATTACCACATTGAAGATGAATAAAATTGGAAGGGGTTGTGCAGACTATGTTTCCACTGATTCACACTAGAAATATGAATTTGTTCTCATAATAATTACTTCAAAGACATGATTCTTGTATAAAGAGCGTCTAAGTATGGGGGAAAACTGCTATTGTATGCTATGAGCTATGTTCAAAAGGAAACCATCAGCACTACCACAGCAACAGCAGACGTAAATAATGGGGGAAGGGACAAGAGTTAAGGTTTAGATTTCTTATTTGATGAGGGTGTGTTTTTGGTTTTCTTTCTCTTAGGAACAATAGGATTATCTAAAATTGAGAATGTTGATGGACTGTGGACTTTGGGCCTTCTACATGCCGCCCAATGAATGCAGATAGCTGAAGGATGCACTGACGGAGAAGGAGATTGGCAAATGATGATGTATACTTATGAATGAAGGTTGTGCTGCTACAAAAAGGAACAAAGTCATGAGGCATGCAGTGATGTGAATGAACATATGGGACATTTGGTGAGACAAAGTAAGCCAGAAACAAAATAACAACAATAGTATGGTCACTTTAAAAAATGCTTATAAGAAAACGGGGGCCTAGATTTTAAACCTTTTAGAGCAGACACATTAAGTCCGGAGTAGTGATTGTTATTTCTGAATTTTGAGAGGCTGTTTTACATATATAGCCTGATATTTAGAGATAAGAATGAAGCTGAACAGGTTGGGGTTAAAGTAATTCAGAACATAGGGGTAAGGAGGATAGTGTCTATATTTTAGAACCACACATACTCTTTGAGACCAATGGAAGAAAGGTTTATTTCTGGAACTGAAATTTTCCGCAGTGCATAATCTAATTTAATCTATCTGTAAAGCTCATTTGAACAATTGAAACACACAGAGCCCAGAATAAGAAAGAAGTCCTTCAATCCTGTGTAGATTATTGTAATGCTTGAAAGCATCTTAAAGTATATTAAGCAGATAATCAAAAAGTATTGGCAAAGTCTCTTGAGGGAGGGGAGAAAGAATATGTAGCTATTAAACCTTACCATCAGGGAGTCCCCTGATACTGTGCCAAACTTTAGGGACACCCAAATCAATAGGCCATGCCCTTGATCATGAGGCTTACTCTTGTGAAGCTTATATAGGTAGCGGAGAAAAGCTTAGACTAACTATAGGCATGCCTAAGAGTTACTCCTGGAGGATCTCTGTTGTTACTCAGATGTGGCCTGTCTTTCTAGCCCAACTCTGCAAGTGAAATCATTGCCCTCTCCACTACATGGGACATGACATCCAGGAGTGAAAGTGTCCCTGGCAACATAGGAGAGGACTCCCAGGGATGAATCCAGATCTGGCACCATGGGATCAGCAATCTCATCCTGACCAAAATGGGGAAAAGAAGTGTAATTACTAAAGTTTCAGTGGCAGAAAGAGTTTAAATAGAGTCAAGAGGCTCTCTGGAAGTTGATCTTGCACAATCTTCAAGCAGACCTAGCTACCTAGCATAACCTGCAAACCCCCAACCCAGACCATTCCAGCCAATCCTAAAGAGCAACTTGGGAAACATATAAGATTCCACAAGGGTTCCATGCACTAAAGTAACTTTCCAGAAACCTACAACCTCCAGATGGATCCCTAGTCCAGATAAGTCATGAAACCTAGCCCAGCCTCTCCAGAATATCAGATAGTTCCATCTCCCTACCCCATATTAGTGACAGACCCTTCTAATATCAAAAGTTTTGAATTGCCATAGCATAGAAATGGAATTGCCACATCCATTTCCACCCCTTGATTCCTGGACCTATGAATTCTGGCTATGGGACAAACAGCACCATGCAGTGGATGCTGATTCAGAGCATACACAGCCTCCTGGAGAACACTGTTCCAGCCCTGCAATGTGTTGCCACCTAATTGGCACTGTAGCTGGGTCTTCAAAAGGACATTCCGCCATTCTATCTATCTGAGTGGGTGATGGTTGCTTACCCAAAAGAAGATTTCTGAAGACAAGAGGTAAAATCAGAAACAGCTACTGTTTTATTTCTTTCTCATTAGAGAAGGCACCCACCAGATAACCAAAAGCAGGCAAGTGCACCAGCTTTGCATAGTAACAAAGATTATATAGGTGCCCTGATGCAATCCCCTACCTCCCCCCAACCCCCGCTCACCCATTCTCCCACTGGTTGGGAGTTGTAGGTTTACAGCCTTGAGCGTGAAAGCTAATCCAATTAAAAAGAGACATGACCCTCCCATAGGAAGGTCTGAGGTTACAGTTACAGACCCCTTGTTGACATGAATTCGGAAAAATGGACCAGCCTAGAGGAATCAGGACTTAAACAAGGAACAAGAATGTGGGAGGTTTAATAAACAGGACTTCAGGGGGTTGGGCAAGCAGATCTGAGCCATTTTCTTTCTTGAGAAGAGGCCATTTTCCCTATTTCTCTCAAACTCAGTTGCCTCTGGATGATGGGGAACATGGTAAGACCAGAGAATTCCATGAGCATGTGCCCTTTCCTGCACGTCATTTGCTGTGAAGTGGGTCCTTGATCAAAAGCAATGGTGTGTGGAATACAATGATGGTGGATAAGGTATGCTGTAAGTCCATGTGTGGTAGTTTTTGCAGAAGCACTGCCTGCAGGGAAGGCAAATCCATATCCAGAGTTTGTGTCTATTTCAGTTAGAACAAATCACTGCCCCTTCCATGAAGGAAGTTTTCCAATGTAATCAACCCAATTGCAGTGCAGGCTGATCACCTCAGGGAATGGTGCTATATTGGGTACTGAGTGTGGGTCTCTGCTGCTGGCAGATTGGGCACTCAGCAGTGGCCGTAGTCAGTAGGTCTTGGTGAGTGAAAGTCCATGTTACTGAGCCCATGCGTAATGTCTATCCCTACCACCATGCCCACTTTGTTCATGAGCCTATTGGGCAATGACAGGAGTGACTGAGAAAAGAAGATGAATGGGACATCTTATCCAATTGATTATTAAAACCTTCCTCTGCTGAAGTTACCCTCCAGTGAGCATTCACATGAGACACAAATATCTTCATGTTTTTTTGCCTGCTCAGAAAGGTCTATCCACAAACCTCTTCTCCAGACCTCATTATCACCAATTTCCCAATCATGCTTTTTCCATGTCCCTGATCATCCAACAAAACCATTAACAATAGCCCATGAGCCAGTATTCAATTGCACCTCTGGCCAATTCTCCTTCCAAGCAACATGAACAACCATGTGCACTGGTCACATAAAATTTTCATATTACCTGGTCATTCCAAAAACCTACTTTTTACCAAATATTGGACACATCAGTTTGGTTTCACCTATTCAATGATTCATTGAACGCAAATGAGAGACATTTGAGATGGAGGCTAATCCTTTTCACAGAAATTAAATATGAAACTAATGAAATCCTAAAACCTGTTACTTCAATGTTTTAATACTTCTTGCTTTTGTCACAAAAATGAAAGATTAAGTTTACTTTTAGTAAAATATGGCCACCCTCATGCCTGCACTCCACCTTTTCCTTACCTTATACATCCCCGAGGTACAGAATGTGTTGGGCATAGATAAATTGTAGTGTGTTTACAAATCCTAGTGACCTAACTGCAACACCACCCTCCCTCAAGGAGGGCTCACAAAATGCAAGTTAAATAGAAGGACACTAATATAAAGATAACTTTAAATGAAGTATTTAATTTATTTTAAAAAAGGACATAATATAAAATGTTAACTAAATTAAATGTTATCTATAATCTAGGTCATTGTTTCAGTTTGCTAAAGCTGTCAGAAAGCAATATATCAGAAATGGGTTGACTTTTACAGTCCCAAAGCCATGAAAATGCCCAAAGTAAAGCATCAACAGGAGGATGCCTTCACTGAAGAAAGGCCACTGGTGTTTGGGATACTCTGTTGCATAGAAAGGCCCATGGCAGTATCTCTGGGTTGTGGTTTCAATGGCTGGCTCAGCTCCTCCAGGGGCTTTTTTCTCTCAGCTTTTTTTGGGTGTTTCTCTCTCTGTTCTCTCAGGTTTTCCTGTCTTTTATCCTTTCACAAAGAAATCCAGGAATGAATTAAAACTCACCTTTAATTGGGTGGACCACATCTCAGTTGAAACTACCTGATCAAAAGGTCCCACCCACAATAAGTCTGCAACCACAAGAATGGATTAAAAGAACATGGCCTTGTCTGTGGTACATAACAGATTCAAACCAGCTCAGTCATTATCAACTACCACAAGAATGATTGTGATTCATCAGTGCATTTTGAATTCTGTTTATTTAGAACCAGGCCTTATTCCATTTCATCACTTTATTTTCCTAGTTCTTAAACCCATCTATATTTCGTCATTCTAATATTTAAGAAAAGACTTTAAAATAGAGAAGAGCTACTGTTTATGGTGATAAGAGCCACTTGTCTTATTTAACCTTCTTGGCCAAGCCTCCATATCCAACTCTACCACTTTTGAATCCGAAGAAAATATCAGGGCTTAAGTGAAAGATAATAGTATTTTAAGTGAAAGATAATAGGATGAATAGAGGTGGAATAAATGGTGTTTGCTTATTTATCAGTTTTAAATAAATCCTTTGTGAATTAAAATTGAAGTTAAGTGTATAATTTGTGTTGTTTTTGCATTCAGGACTTAGATCCTGGTCTAGAACAGCCAATCTTGTGCCTGCTTTGGCAGTATTGTTCCTTTCAAAACTTTGATAATCACATTCTCCTGTTTATGGCCACATCCTCCTGTCTGTGGAGCAGACACAAACATGCAGCTGCTCTGCACAGCACCGTCTGCTGGGCTGTCTTACCAAATCAGGAGTTTTACAATTGGCATTCCAAGGTTTAAACAGAAACAAGAAGAAATTTGTTTTTCAAATTTAAACTTCCAAGCAAGCTCATTTAATGGCCACATGTTAATCTTCAATTCCATCGAGTCAAAAAGCAAGTCGGTAACTAGGTAGACAGCAAAGAAGTTTTCACAGTTGACATTATTTTTGAAACTAAGGAAAGGACTCACCTCTTGGGAGAAGAAAACTATTACGCCTATTTCCATTTCATTTCTGTTTTAATGCTTTACTTCAACACTGCCAAAAACACAAGTCTTCCCCAAACATTCCCTTCTATAGCAGTCTCTGCTACATGTACTGGCAGAGAGCTCTCATGCTTTCCGTAGTCAGGCAGACTCTCCACATGCCAGAGTTATTTTTTTATCTTTTCTTTATTGGAAGCTTTCTATAAGTCAAGCCCTACTAACTACCTGGGATAAATGACCAAATAAAATATTTTCTTGTTCTCAAGAAATTCGTCTTCTAATGAATTATATTTATCCTATGGTTAATCTGAGAAAGATGAGAAATGATGATAGTTATTTATTTAAAATTCATAAGAACAAAATCAAATAAGTATAAATTTAAAATATACATTTTTTTACATAGATCAAATTTCCAAATCTCAGCATTTATATGTATGTGTGTGTATGAATATGATATACACACACACACATACACACACTAAGGCAAGGATTTTAGGTTGGCTTGCTTTTGCAAATAACAAAAGCAAGGAGGAGCTTCATTAAAGGACACTTCCTTTCTTTTACTGCTGGTAAGAGAAGAGAAGTGTAGTTGGTTTCACAACAAAGTAAAAGGAGGAAAAGAAAGAAACTAAGAAAGCTATTTTCTCGAGCTCTAAAGTGTGATAGACAATTTGAGGCTGAGTTTGCAGACTACAGCATTTTAATTGAAATGCCAAAGTTTTGCTGCAGCAGAGGAAACCAGAACAGAAGTAGCTTTGAGGTTCTAGGGATGGCAAAAGATTTTTATAGCCATAGTAAGGAAATTAACTTGACTCCAATTGATTGGATCAAGGTTTGGCCATCTTATAGCAGTAGGTTTAAGACAGGCAAGCTTTATTTTGTGTTGGGTCAAAGATATGAACTAAAGCCCTGACTGGCTATCTGGATCAGCTGCCTTGGTGGGGATTTCAAATTTCAAACGATAAAGAGGAAACCCAGAGAGCAAGTTCGTTGTTGTTGCTGGCTCTGAGTTGTATGCAGGGCTTTTTGTATACAATATTATAAATATCCTCCCTGGTTACAATTGTTTGACCAAAGATGTTGTGATTCTCACATTCACCACTAAAAGTCTCTCGTGTTTCATTGCCAATTTCATGGGGTTTGCTGAAGTGCAAGATTTTCTTTGTTCCATTCTACTGGTGTCATCAATTGTATCATTTGTTGAGTTAGTGACTGATACTAGCATTGTAGAGAGATCGCATAATGACTGAGCGATATTATACATATGATTAAGAGGATAACAAATACCCCTATTATGACCTCTCTGAGCCATGGCCCCTATGACCCTTGAAGCCAATGAAAAAAGATCCTCAATCTGATTCAAGAGGACTATAAGCTAATTTGGCTGCTTTTCTATCACAGGTTTCTGCTGCCACTACCTCTTTGTAGACAGACATCCTCGATTGTCATGTACAAATACACAGCACTGGGTGTTCACTAATGCATACACACTTTTTGGTAATGCAAAAAATAGTGTGATGCTATCAATTTTGTAGACCCATTTTGCAAACTTCCAAACTTTGTTAGCTAGTGAATTGATGGTCTGCCCTAGTTTGGAGATAGATTTCTCTAACTCTAAAACTACCTTTTCTTATACTATCTGTAATCTTATAACATATCTTTCAGTGCAGGAAATACTTCCCCAAAGACAAGGGGAACAGTACCAAGAACAGAACACTACATGAGTTTAGCCTAGTTACGAACTTTCTCTTGATCCATTTAGTACTGTCTATAGACTGATAATAAGGGTTTCATGAGTTTTTGTGGTATGGAAAGAGATCACAGTACCTCATATGCTTTTGAAGAGCTTAATAAGGATACCTCTTGCCTTTAACAAAATGGGATATTGATGTGCAGGGCCAATTGCATATAAATTCGAAAAGGAGAATCATAATCATCATCAGCTTCATCATTTCCTGATACCTTAATCCCACTTAACAATTTCCTTCGCCTGACCCTTTAGACCCCTAGAAATGTGTTCCTTGAGTGGAATAAATGCTCATGCTATCAAAATCTTGGGATGTAAGAAGGAACAAGAAATTACGTTCAAGACAGGCATACACAGGATAGATATAGAGTAAAAGGAGATAAAATCATGGTGAAGGTAGGGTGATATTGGGGAATGGAATTGGGCATTGTAAGGATGTATACCAGTGTGAAATTACTTTGTACCCCAGAAAATTCATTTCTAATCCTGATCTAATTTCTTTCTTTATTATTATTTTTTTAATCTTGATCTAATTTGTGGAGCCAGACCTATTGCTTAAAGTGGAACCATTGATTAGATTGTTTCCATAGAAATTGACCCATCCAGTTGTTGGTGTGTCCTTTTGATTAGATGGAGATGTGAGTCTGCCCTTCAAGGTGAGTCTTAATTAGTTAACCAGAGTCCTTTAAAAGAGGAGTTTGGAGAAAGCTCACAGCTGACAGAAACAGTTGGAGAATAGTTGCTTCAGAGCTGACAGAGATGCAGACATTTGCAGATGCTTGGAGTGATAACAGAGAAAGCAGATGCTTAGACACAGGCAGAGAGAGCCCAGCGGATGTTGTCTTGTGTCTTTCCATAAGATGTAAACCAAGAGTTGTGTCCCAGGGAAGCTAAGTGAAGGTCCACAGATGCTTAGAGAGGAAACCACTGGCATCTGAAGCTGGAAGCAACCGACCAGAAACAAGGACCAGCAGACGCTAGCCATGTGCCTTTCCATGTGACAGACATCAGCCTTTCTTCAATCATGGTATCTTTCTCTGGATGCCTTATTTTAAACATTTTATGGCCTTAGAACTATAAACTTTGTATCTTAATACATTCCCTTTTAAAAAGCCATTCTATTTCTGATATATTGCATTCTGGCAGCATGTAACAAACTAATATACAGGTATGGGTGGAATAAGAATATTTAGACAGACGGTAAAAGAGATGGGGCAGAATAAGGTAAGGTGATTCAGGCATGTCTTGATCTATGATAATGGGCATCATCTACTTGTTCCAACATCTTGGGCAGAAGCTGTCTACATCAGATATTGTCTGCTTGTGGACCTCTCATGTCAATTTTAGCTTGAGATCCAAAATGGAAGTAACCCCTCAAGGGCTTGAAGCATATTTTACATGTGAGAGGAGAGGGGGAACCAGGCCTGGATTCCTTGTAGTTTTACCAGTGCAATGGTGATCAATAAGACTTGATAAGGTCCCTTCCATCTAGGTTCTGAAGCAGTCTTTCATTGATATCTCTTCCAGATATCAAGTCTCTGGGTTGAAGGTCATGTGGAGTCCACTGTAGAGGAATCTCAGGAAAGGCAGCCAGGTCCATGAATGGTGGAACTGGATATTGGTGATTAGTCCCTTACAATAATTAGTATTTTCACTTTGTAATAGTTTGAAGTATGGTAAAGTAAGGGAAATAATAAGCCTCATACGTCTTCCCATTATACTTTTATAGGAGGTTAGTGGGTATTTTCCTGGAAGTCTCGATCTTATGGTGATCAAGGTTAAGGGAAGAACTCTAGACCAAGGTTAAGAGAGAGGAATTAAAATAATTTAACTAATTTGTGTTTTAAGATACCATTTATTCATTCGCCTTTCCGACCAATTAAAGATGACAGGGAAAGTGAACTTTAGTTGATGCGTGAGACATTACGAAGTTCCTTGATTACAATTTTAGTAAATGGGTAGACTCTACTTCTTGAGAGAACAGCAGGAAATCCTCAGGTGGGGAAAACAAAGTCTACTAGTTTCTAGCTACTGTGAGGGTAATAGCCTTGTGGCAAAGAAAAGCCTCTATCCCTCAGGAAAATAGACATGATAACAAGGACTTATTCATTCCCTGTAGAAGGGGTATAAAGTCCATTTAAAAATGTCTAAAAGCAATCTGTAGGTCTAAATATTTGACCCTGTCCCACCTCTACAGTTTTACCAGGTTTATGTCAATTGACAGGTAGAACATAATTTATATACTTGCCTTGTTCCTTATTTAAAGTCACCTTTTTTTCCCTGAAGATAAAGCTCTAATCTGCTTGGTTGTTTTTGTGGTATGTGGCTGTTTTGTTGCTGTTGTTAAACATAACTAAAATTATTGCCAACAAAAATATGTCTAATATCATGCAGATCAATATCAGGACATATCATGGGGAGTGAGGGCAACATCAAATCTCTGGGGGTTTATATAATCTTAAAATATATATGTGAATATTTTACCCATAAAAATTTAACCAAGAGAAGATTAGAAAATCCCTTTTCATTTGACAACACTTCTCATGCAACTCATAATGTATCAAATGAACCTATTTCTAGCACCTCTTTTTTTACGAGGTGAAAGAATAAACCCTTTACAATTTTCTGGGGGTCCTCTGGAAAATCCCAAAGTCAATTTAAGAACTGTAAAAGATCATTTAAGGTTTGATTTGGGGAAGCCGAAATGTCAGAGTTGCCAGGCATGGAACATTATGTTAAACAGGAAAATGGGTCACTGTGAAATAATATTTGGTTCTCTATTTAACCAAAGTGAAAATAAAAGAGTAAAGAGTAGTTAATATGATTGTAAGAAAAAGATTAGTTCTTTTAAAAGTGAGAAGACTTGTTCTCTTAAACAATAAGGATGATAAGATGAATATAAATATCAATGAGGACATTATTCTGATATGACATAGAGTATTTGTCTTATAGACAAATATCTTTTATAACTTCTCACTAGGTGCAGGTCAAGAATCCAAGAATATTTCATCATTTTAACAGAGAATATTCTAGCTTTGCATGAGGATTTCATGCCCCATAGAAAGGGTATAAAGTCCATTTAAAAATGTCTAAAAGAAATCTGTAGGTCTAAATATTTGACCCTGTCCCCCCTCTACAGTTTTATCAGGGTTATGTTAATTGACAGGTAGAACATAATTTATATACAATTATGACAAGAAAACTTTTAGAAATCTCATAAGCTTATCAAATTTTAGCCATTCTGACCATGACAAATACAATTCCCTTTTCACATGCCTTTTACAGCTTTCTGTATCATTCAGGTTTTGTCCTACACTTTTCTGCTTCTCATTCTGTGACAGTCATTTTACTTTAGGACAAAACTCCCTCCTTTTCCTTAACAAAGCATATCCTGTGTACTTTACTTACCTTAAATATATCTTTTTGCATACCAAAAAGATCTTTGAAATTGTCTTCAAACAAACATCCTATAAAACAAATATTTTTTAAATGAAGTTTGTCAAAATAACTCAATTCATTTAAACACAAATTTACATCTTTCATCTTAAAGATCTAGTAGACACAACACTAGCTTATTTTATCAGTAAATGTGATATACACATGTAGAATAAAATTGTGACTGCTGTACTTAACATTAATAACTCAGAGGGCATAGCTCTTTTAATTAACAATATTAAACTAGATCATTTATCAAATATTTATCTGAATTATGTTAACTTGAAATTTTTAAAAAATATTTGGTTTTAGTTCTATGAAAACCCTTTTACAATGTAAATATTAGAAGTTTGGTTTCCTTAATTTCTGGGATGTATTAATTTATTTAAATATAAGTGCCTATTTACCTTTCAGCAATTTGAATAGAGTTCTTTTAAGAATTTTTGTTAATTTGTTATTACCATTCAAAGGTAGGAAAATATACATCAAACAGACACAAATAAAGAGCTTATACCTTCAATTAAAAGTTTTTCAGCCAATTAGTCAAACCTAAAAGTGCAGAAACACAGAAATACAAATCTCAGTAGTTTCTATAAAAGAGCTGGTTTTCTCTTCTTGCTCCACTGTTGTATTTTTTCATAATTTTTTTCTTGGCAGATGAGATATGTTGAAGTTATTTATGGGGGCTAAAACTTTCCCATTGTCATTTGTCAAAGAGATCTTTGAAATTTTCTCTCTCCTGATGTGCAATCTTACATAAAATTTGCCCTATTTCTCAGGCCTATTTCACTGTGGAAAGAGGAATCTGTTATGACTCTTTCCGGGTCATTCTGTAACCAAGAAATTAAGAATTAGCAAATGATTATGATTACTGAATCATTGTATAGATGATTTTCCTTTCTATATTGTAGAATAGACAGAAGTTAATACCTGAAATTACTGCAACTCAACTAGTTTCAGCCCTGTGTATGCTTAATATTGTAAGTTATTCTAGCCTAGTCTCAGCCCTGCGTATACTTGATATTGTAATGGCAACAAATCCATCTTCCCCTCTTTGAATCCATAAAATCCCTGAACTCCTTTGACTTGAGGAGACAGATTTTGGGGCTGATAGGCTATTTGATCTCTGGCTTCATAGGCAGCAATAAACTTTCTCTTTTGAAACCCCTGAGTCATGGATTGGCTATTAAGAGCATCAAGCAGAGAACACCACATTTGTTCAATATCAAGTTAAATTAGCTCTTGTCGTCCAGAATTTAGCATCTGAGGTTTTGACCAACATATGTACAATCTGATATAGGTCAGGTAGCCTTGAATCACATGTGCCCAAAAGAATTGAGTTCTTCCATGAATATTAGCTCGTCTTATTTGAGAAAATCTTTAATTATAGCTCTTAATGCAGTTTAAATTCTGCTCCAGTGGGCAGCCAGTTTCCTTAATTTTTAAAAGAAATCTGGATTAGATCATTTTCTCTCAGGGAGTGAAAAAGAAACAGTTAAGACAGCTATGGGGAAGGGCTGAGTATAGAAAGCTATGGGAACTAAAGGGTTGGTTTGGATTTCTTTTTCTTTTGTTCACTTTTGGCCTTTTCTTTTTCTAATGAACCTTTAAATGAAGCTGTTGTGGAGGTAGCTTGTCCTTTAGCACCCTCCAAGTAACTCCAAGTACCAGTGTTTGATCCCTCCTTGCTTTTTTTAAGGCACCTCTAAAGTACCTGATACTGTTCCTATAAAGTTTTTCAAAGTGGCCACTACGAGGATAAATCATCCTTCATCACATCCACCCATGGACAGAAAGTCACAGGTCTATAGTGCAAGTATATATAAGAAGCAGGAGTTTTAGCAAGAGGAGGAGAGGAAAATTTAGAGCGGAAAGCCCCCTTATGCTGTGGTCAGATGTGAAATGTTTCTTTCAGGCAAGGCCTTTCAGCTCAGTCACTTGTGAAGCTGGACAGCCCTAGGTGTTCTCAGAGATACCAAGACCTCAACCAAGGACTGGCTCCATGAGACTTCTTGTCTGAGCCTCAGGAGATAATTCAAGGACTAGTCAGTGTGTATGGCCAAATCATTTAATAAGCTCGATGCTGGAGAACTCTGGGTGTTCTCAGCTGGATGCTAGAGAGTCCTAGGAATTCTCAGAAAAGCCTAGACCCTGACCAGGGATTGACACCTTGAAGGTTCTTGACTCAAGAAACTGAGCTGCAGGAAAGAACCTGAGGGTTAGTCAGTGTGTACAACCAAATAATCCAAAGACTAGCCAGTTGCACAGCTCAAAATTTTAATGCTCAGCGAAAGTATATGCTCCAGCATGAGCTTAGACATTCTCTAAAGGAGGAGAAGCAGTCTGAGGAACGGATCCTTGCATTGTAAGGACTTGGAGGGACCCTACATCCTCTGGCTTTGCCAATAAAGGATTGATGAGCTGCAGTTTTCATCTGTTCTTTTGAAGTGCCAACCTGAGTGAGAGCTAGGTGTGTGGGGGCCGGGTGTGCACACCAGAAGGAACTTTTTGTTATAGGGTTTAGGGTCACTTCCTCTTCCTTCTTCCCTAACTGCCCTGCCTCACTTGGCTACTGCTCTGACTTTAGTGGAATCCTGAGTGAGTGGAAGTGTCAGGAATGGAACTCAGACAGCATAATGGTAGAAAAGAAGGGTCATGATACGGGGGGAGAGAACTGGCAAATGGCTCTCCATGTGACCCGGGTTGGAAGTTGGTTTAGTGGGCCTCATAATTCCCAAATCATATTTGTCCAAGAGAGACAGAAAATTAAAGCTGAAAGGAGACAGGAAGTTAAACCAAATGGAAGGTCTGATGGTAGGAAAGAAACCAAACCTAACCAAAGTTATCTAACCCAAAACCCTGAATAAAGGGCCACTGAAATTGATGCAAACTGTGGAGTTCAGGCATAGGAAGGGGTTCTCCAGAGAATGAGGTGGATAGGAGGCACAAAAGGGTCTTTTGTGGACACCCAACCTATCCCATCATTGGAGCCTCCAGCCCTAGAGGATACCTTCTCCATGTTGATTGGACTTCCAAATTTGTGAAAGCCAAGTTGTAGTTGAGTTTGCAGATTACAGCATTTTACTTGGGACACCAAAGTTTTGCTACAGCAAAGGAAATCAGAATGAATTTAGTTTCAGGATTCTAGGGATGGCTGAGAATTTAAATAGAAATAGAAAGGAAATTAGCTTGACTACTATTGATTGGAACAGGGTTTGCCCATCTTGTACAGGTGGATTTAGGGCAGGTGGGCTTTATTTTGTATTGGCTGAAGGTAATGAACTAAGGGTTTGATTGGTAATCTGAGTTAGCTGCCTTGAGAATTTCAAATTCCAAAAGATAAAGAGGAAATTTTTTTTTTGGCTCTGAGGGGTCCAAGGCTTTCTCTATGTAATTTTATCACAAGATAACATGGTGTCTCATCTTTATTTCTCTCTGTTTCATTCTTAGTTCTATATGCCAATTAGCCTTTCTGTTTCACTGTGCACTTGGCAGAAAAAGATTGTTTCAGCTCAGGGTATATAATGGTATATAATAATTCCCATTTTCAGGAAGAACAGACAAACTCACAACTGATTACTATTCATGAATCCCATTCATGAATTTCTCAAAGAGGGAATTTGGTGAGCTTCACAGTTTTTCCTTGCCTAATCTTGATGGAGGTAGGAATGGGACAGGGGTTTGAGGGCAGAGTTATAGAGTGCACTAATGTGGGCTGAAAGATAATTGCTCAGTACCACAAAGGTGAGGTTTGATGGTTAGATTCTTGCATAGCTCACTGGAAAGACAGGTCTTGCTTTAACGATAACCTTTTCTACAGAGCACAAGTCATAGAAAGCGACTAGTTTTATATATTTGTCATACTGCTTTTATTTCCCAAAAGAAATTCCAAGGTTAATCAAAAGTGACTAAGATGTAAACAGATAAATACAATACAATGGAATGAGTACCATAAGACAAGTGAACATAAAGGACATGGCATCAGAATAACCATGAGAAACTGCAGCACTCAGAAAAGATGCACATTCTTCTGAGACATTGTGCCTTAAAATTAATTTTTGCTTTATTATCAAATTTATTGTTAATGATATTCATTTGCCTTATAAATTTACTTTATTACTTTGCTTTATTAACAAACATTCTATGTAGGAATTGTCTTTGTTAGTGTTTTTAAAGGATTTTATAGAATTATAGAAAATGCACAAATAAAATATATATTACTTGATGAAGATTTTTAATGAGCACAACCATGGAACAGCAAATTCCTAGCACCCAGAAGCCTCCCACATGTCTTCTCCCAGTCATAATTCTCTCTTCACCAAAAGGTAAACTGCTATTCTGTCTTCTATCCTCACAGATTAATGATGCCTTTTTTTAATTTCACATAAATGGAAAATTACAGTATGTATTAATGTTTATGTCTGGCTTTTAAAAAATTCAGCATTATATTTATGAAAATCATTCATGTTGTTCTGTGCAGCAGCCATTTGTGAATTGTATCACCATATAAAATTTTATTCAATGAATATTCTGAAGTGTATTTATCCATTACACTGTGATGAACATTTGGATTGCTTCTAGTTTGGAGATGGTGTGATAAATGCTACTATGAATAGTCCTATGCATATTTTTAATAACTGTACGTATGTTTTCCAGTTAATTTTAGTCACTCTGATGGGTATATAGTTGTCTCTGTTTTAATTTGTACTTTTCTAGTGACTGATGATACTGAGCATATGTTGATAAGTTGATGGTCTATTTGGCTATTATTTTTGAGGACGTAAAATTGCTGTCCTTTTATTTTTTTACTGTCAATTGTTTTCTTTCTCTTTCTCCCTTTCTGTGGACTTCATTATAATTAAGAACTTCTGCTTATCAAAAGACACACTTGAGACAACCTGAAGAAAATAAAACCTTATTTTTAAAAATAATCTGTTTTATGAAATTTTAATTCTCATTCAAACATTTAGAAATATACTTGTTATGTAGAATAGATGCCTTCACTAAGTAGTGTGCAGCTGCACAATATAATAATATTCCACAAGGGAAAATCTACCTCAAATATCTGCATTTTAATTTGTATAAAGATAAACAGCCCACTCATTAGTATTTATATATTTTGTATGTGGTCTTAATGGTCAAAACCTCAAAAAAGATAATATTTTCTGCCTCTTCTTCATCACTTATCCTTTTGATAATTCGTAAAAAAAAGCTTTCCTCAAGTCTCGGGACAAGAAATATTTGTTCTGGGCCACTGATTTGTACTTCCTTTGTGGGTGCTATGACTTATATGACATACTATGTTTCTTTCTTTGCTTTGGTCTCTCAACAAATGTTTATCCCACATTTATAAACCACGTGGGACTCCATGTATTCATTTCTCTTTACTAATCCCACCCCTGCCTTTATAATTTGCCATTTCCATCAGATATGCCTATTAACTTTTTACATAGATTATATAACAAATATAAAATAAAAAAGAAACATAACATGAATATTTACATATTCACATTAAAACAAGATAAAATAAACAAAAAAGCATAATAGTAATAAATTTATTTTATCTTGCTTTAAGACATCTATCTATTTATCTAATATAAGGCTTTGCATATGTATATGTGTGTATATACTATATATGTTTATATATATACTAAATAAATATAACATATATAGTAAACTAAATATGCATACATTAAACTAAACACATACACACTAAATAAAGTATATCATAAACATTTAATTTTATCATCTGCCTCCAATTCTTTTATTTTATAAGATCAACAAAAATGAAAATATGGCAGATGATGACTTTATTAAACATTTTCAGTCTAATGTCTCTGCAGAATATTATATTTGCCCCAATCTTTGACCACATGCTACAAAGTACAGACTAGCCCTGGGATCGAAGTTGTATGAAGTATTCTGGGCAGCATCTTTTGTTTTTGCAAAGTTCTTGAGCTATGAATAAGGAGAAAATTTCAAAGCTAAAGCATAGGAAAAAAGACTAAAGAAAATCATTTTTATGCTAATGGCCATAACAATGATTATAAAGCAGAGTACATTCAGAAGGCAACATGGAGATGCTAAATAATATTTATGAAGCATCTGGGCCTTGCACAGCAGACACAAAAATTTTCTTTGCTCAAATTCTGTTTGCCAAATTACTTTGGATATTAAGGAAAATGCTGAAGTTTCATTTGAACTGTGGGCCAAAAACCCTGACCAAAAACAGTGCTGGGACTGTGTGCTGTCATTTTATTCACCACAATGCTAAATAAAACTGTGACATGCTAGAATGAGTCTGGATAAATTGGCTTTTACTTGCTTGATATAATGGTGCTCTAAGGAGAAAAATAAGTGGGACAGGAATAGCCATTTGTTTCAGAAAAGTTTTAAATAGAGAAGTCTATAAAAGTCCTGATGGAGTTAGTATGATTCTAAGAGCTAAATAAATGTCCTTTTTATCTAAGCTTTCATCTTCAAATGTCATTGTAACAATCTGATGTATCAGTGGACATTTTTGGGAACTGGAAAACTTCTTTTTTTTAACTTTAAAAATACATAGCTTTCCCTTATACCTCAAAGTAGTAAATCTTCATGGATTCCCTTTTAAGTCAGTAGTGATCTTCATTTTATTTACTCAGATAATACTAATAATAGCACTGGCTAATTCAGGTGCTATGAGGAGCTTTATACCTCTAGCATTGCAAGAAAGGTTTTTATCTCGTTTTATAGAAGCGAAACATGAGCTTTAGAAAGGCTGGGAAACTTGTCAAAAGTCACAATTAGTAGTAAAACTGGAATTCAGTTCGTCTGACCAAAAAGGCCTTGCACTTTCCATTATGGTATTGCTTTGTTAAAAAACAAAAACAAAAAAACTAGATGTGTTACAGTATAAACCACCAAATGCTATAACAGAGTGTAAAAGAAACACCTTCTAAATATCTCAGGGAGATAGAAAATCACCACCAATTTGTATATGGTTTATCCGGGAAACCTTTCATCAAGACAATTTCTGGATGACTGAAATAAATTCCTAAATATCCTTGAGAGTTTCTGAAGAAACACTTTATAAGTTTAAAGCTTGGCTGAGTTTAGAATGTCCTGCTAAATGTGAAAGGCTCTAGGTGAGAAAGTCAGCTGCACTGGCCCAAACAAATCAACCAATGTATAAACAGTCTCTCATATCAATACAGGAATTTGGATAATGGAAAAACATAAAATGAGACACAAAGCAGAATTCTTTTTTTTTTTTATTTCCATGGTGTACCTTCCAAAGTTGCAGAAGAAAACCTTCTTTCTGTTATTCCTGAAGCCAAGGCAGAATGATCCTTGCCACCAGAAAATGTGTAGCTATTTTCTCCTTTGGGGGAATTAAGAGACACCCATTGGTTAGGTAAACTGCACAATCTTCCTGATTCAGTAAAGTAAAACTTTGAAAAAGATCATATGCAGAAGGACATATTCACCAGAACATACTATTTATATGGGATGATGATTTTTTTATTTCATTAAATTGATTACATTATGGTTCGATCCTTCTCCATGCAACAGCTAAGTCGATTATTTCTGCCAGTATACTCCATTAAGATAAAATGTGTTTTGTAGACATTCTCACCTTGATAGTGTATCTAAAAAAGTAATTAAATATAATTATTTTATTTGAAGTCAATATTTCTTTTATAAATAATTTCACAAATGTACTCTAATATAAACCATAATTAATTACAGCTTATTCTTTGCCTTACTTTTGAAAACATCATAACAAGAAATATGCGTTCTTTAAAAGACAGATTCCTCTATCCCTTCATGATTATCAAGTGAATAAGCACATTATGTATTTGGGGAAAAATATCTACATTACTTGTCTTCTGAAGATTTTCTATTATACTTATTAAACTATTTATACCAAACTCGCACCCTTTCTATGTTTCTAATAAAGAAAATTTCCTTCTCACAGAGTGTTTTACATGGAACCAAAATGCAAATTTAAAGATAAAGCAGAAATATATGAGGAAAAAAGTGTTGAAAGAGCATATGTCATTAATTGTTTATTTGTTTGTTCATTTTTACATGGTCAGGCACCGGGAATTGAGCCCGGTTCTCCAGCATGGCAGGTAAGAAGTCCGCCTGCTGAGCCACCATGGCCTGCCCTGTCCTTGAATTTATATAAGGAGAGAAATGGGACATTTGGGCCAAGATGGCGGCTTAGCAATGTGCACATTTTAGTTTGTCCTTCAGAACAAATACTAAATAACCAGAAACAGTACAGAACAGCTCCTGGGTTCACATCAGTGACTGGACACACAGTGTACCCCAGTCTGGACCAGATGGACTGGTTGAGAGACCATCCAGAACCGTGAGTTCCCCAAGCTGTGGTGGCCGGCGCCCCTCCCTCACAGGCTGCTTCCCAGAGGGGAAAGGAAAGAGACGTTACCAGCAGCAGGGGCTGAGCCCAACAAAGCACCAATGTGGAATTAATTAACAAATTCTGACTACTAAAAATAGGACCCCAGTTCAGGTGAGGTTGCTCATTTTTGCCCCGGCACCAAGGGGGCAGGGCTGATGGAAAAAGAAAAAAAAAAGGAAACAGAGGTTTTTGTGACTGTGTTCCTACAAAAGCTTAACTGCCTTTGGATACAGTGGCAGGGCTTCACAGGCTGCAACCACCCCAGGCATAGGTAGAAACAAGCTCATTTGTGAGCTTGTCTGAAGCCTGTGCCTTCCCCAGGGGAGGGGTGAAGCCCAACTCAGGTGGAATCCCTCCTTCAAGGAATTCAGATACCAGGGTTTGGTATCTGAAGCCATTAAATCCAGCCTACAACTTCTCCTCTGTCTCCACCACACCCCCAGCAGGGAGAGTCTGCCAAAGTTAAAGGTACTGCATTATCTTATGCTGGTGGGTGCTCCAGGCAGACAAGCAACACATACGGGGCAGGAAAAGGAAAACTGAGTCCAGAGACTTCACAGGAAAGTCTTTCAACCTGCTGGGTCTCACAGTCAGGGAAAACCAATGCAGGTGACTCTTGCCTCCTGATAGGAGGTTTGGTTTAAGAAAATCCAGCTGGGGTCTATAATATCTAAGTAGACCCTCCTAAGGGTGGGGGAAAAAGGGCACCATAGAAGCAGGAAAAAAATAAGAAAACAAGAACTGAAAAATTTTCAGAGGAAATTTTTCAGAGCAAAGCTTAAGCTTAAGGTCCAGATAAGGCTGAACAGATAAACAACAAAGAAAAGAACAGATAAACAAATTCATCCAGCAAGAAAACCCTAGGTAAAAGAAGTGAAAGCAATCTCCAGAATAAACTAATTAAGTTAATTAAATGCCTAGACACCAGCAAAAAATAAGAAATCACACCAGGAAAATTGAAGATATGGCCCAGTCAAAGGAACAAACCAACAACTCAAATGAAATACAGGAGCTGAAACAATTAATTCAGAATGTACGAACAGACATGGAAAACCTCATCAAAAACCAAATCAATGAAATGAGGGAGGATATAAAGAAGGCAAGGAATGAGCAAAATGAAGAAATCAAAAGTCTGAAAAAACAAATCACAGAACTTATGGGAATGAAAAGCATGGTAGAAGAGATGAAAAAACAATGGAAACCTACAATGGTAGATTTTGAGAAGCAGAACATAGGATTAGTGAATTGGAAGATGGAACATCTGAAATCCAACAAGAAAAAGAAAATATAGGGAAAAAATGGAAAAATATGAGCAGGGATTCAGGGAATTGAATGACAACATGAAGCACATGAATATATGTGTTGTGGGTATCCCAGAAGGAGAAGAGAAGGGAAAAGGAGGAGAAAAACTAATGGAGGATATTATCACTGAAAATTTCCCAATTCTTATGAAAGACTTAAAATTACAGATCCAAGAAGTGCAGCAAACCCCAAAGAGAATAGATTCAAATAGATGTACCCCAAGACACTTACTAATCAGAATGTCAGAGGTCAAAGAGAAAGAGAGAATCTTGAAAGTAGCAAAAGAAAAGCAACCCATCACATACAAGGGAAGACCAATAAGACTATGTGTAGATTTCTCAGCAGAAACCACGGAGGCAAGAAGACAGTAGGATGATATATATTTAAATTATTAAAAGAGAAAAACTTCCAACCAAGAATTCTGTATCCAGCAAAACTGTCCTTCAAAAATGAGGGAGAAATTAAAACACAGACAAAAAATCACTGAGAGAACTTGTGACCAAGAGACCAGCCCTGCAAGAAATACTAAAAGGAGCACTAGAGACAGATATGAAAAGACAGAAGAGAGAGGTGTGGAGAAGAGTGTAGAAAGGAAGACTATGAGTAAAGGTAAAAAGAAGGAAAATTAGATATGACATATAAAATCTAAAAAGCAAAATGGTAGAAGAAGGTACTACCTATGCATTAATAACACTAAATGTCAAAGGATTAAACTCCCCAATCAAAAGACATAGACTGGCAGAATGGATTTTAAAAAGGGGCCCATCTATATGCCGTCTCTACTCAAAGGACATGAGGGCAAGGACACAAATGGACATTTTCACACCGATGTTTATAGCAGCATTATTTACAATTACCAAGAGATGGAAACAGCCAAAATGTCCATCAACAGACTAAACAAACTGTGGAATATATATACAATGGAATATTATATAGCTTTAAGACAGAATAAAGTTATGAAGTATGTAACAACATGGATGGACCTTAAAGACATTATGCTGAGTGAGATTAGCCAGAAACAAAAGGACAAATATGGTATGGTCTCACTGATATGAACTGACATTAGTGAATAAACTTGGAATATTTCCTTGGTAACAGAGACCATCAGGAGATAGAAATTGGGTAAGATATTGGGTAATTGGAGCTGGAGGGATACAGATTGTGCAACAGGACTGAATATAAAACTCAGAAATGGACAGCACAATACTACTTAACTGTAATACAATTATGTAAAAACACTGAATGAAGCTGAATGTGAGAATGGTAGAGGGAGGAGGGCAGGGAGCATAAATGAAATCACAAAGAAAGATAGACGATAAAGATTGAGATGGCATAATCTAGGAATGCCTAGAGTGTATAATGATAGTGACTAAATATACAAATTTAAAAAATGTTTTTGCATGAGGAAGAACAAAGGAATGTCATTACTGCAGGGTGCTGAAAACAGATGGTAATTAATATTCTAAAATTTCAACTTATATGTGAGACTAAAGCAAAAAATGTTTATTTGTTACAAAATTTATATTTTGACTAGTGCATCTCCTAATATAACTTATGTAGGTAGTTGGTTGAACAACATAAGTACATGGAACCTTGGTAGGACATGAGATTTAGTTGGTTTGTCCAGAGTGATGCCCCGAAGAATCCCAGAGTGATTTGATCAGGGAGTGGAAAAGTATTTGCAAAGTCTCCTTCAGGGAATGGTGAGAATGGGGGAAAATTCAACCTCCCCAAATGGAATTCTTGATATTCGCACAAGCAGTGTGGACAACCAAAGCTATAGGCAGAGCCCCCAATCTTGGGGTTTGTTCATGTGAACTTAACCCCACAAAGGATAGGTCAAGCCTACCTAAAATTAGGCCTAAGAGTCACCCCCAAGAGAACCTCTTTTGTTGCTCAGATGTGGCCTCTCTCTCCAGCCAACACAAGCAAACTCACCACCTTCCCCCTGTCTATGTGGGACATGACTCCCAGGGGTGTGGATCTTCCTGGCAATGTGGGACAGAAATCCTAGAATGAGCTGAGACCCAGCATCAAGGGATTGAGGAAACCTTCTCAATCAAAGGGGGAAGAGTGAAATGAGACAAAGTGTCAATGGCTGAGAGATTCCAAATAGAGTCAAGAAGTTATCCTGAAGGTTATTCTTATACATTAAGTAGATATTGCCTTGTTATCCAAGATGGAATGGAGAGGCTGGAGGGAACTGCCTGAAAATGTAGAGCTGTGTTCCAGTAGTTATGTTTCTTAATGATGATTGTATAATGATATAGCTTTTGCAATGTGACTGAGTGATTGTGAAAACCTAGTGTCTGATGCTCCTTTTATCGACCTTGTCAACAGATGAGTAAAACATATGGAAAAAAAATAATAGTGGGAACAAATGTTAAAATAAACTTAGTTTGAAATGCTAGTCATCAATGAAAGGGAGGGGTAAGGGGTATGGTATGTATAATTTTTTTTCTGTTTTTGTTTTATTTTTATGTTGTATTTTTATTTCTTTTTCTGAATTGATGCAAATGTTCTAAGAAATGATTATGATGATGAATATGCAACTATGTGATGACATTGTGAACTACTGATTATATATGTAGAACGGGATGATTATATATTAAGAATATTTGTGTTTCTTTGTTGTCATATTTTTTTTAATTTAAAATTAATTTAAAAATGTAAAAAAAAAGAAGAGAAATGGGTCAATTTTCTTGATATTGGTGGAGATAGTCACCTTCTCAAGGTAATGGCAGCAGGGAACTTTATCCCAAATAGGATTAAACAGGGGAGTAGGGAGACTTCCTTTGGCCCTAAGAATATCTAATAGAGCTTCATAATAGCAGAACCATACAGAAGACTGAGAATAGATCTAAACAGGACTCAAATGGCAATTACTACAGCAATTTTCTTTAGCATTTTTCTGTTTCTGTCTCCTTGGACAGCTGAGTTGCCTATCTAACTCAATGAAAGTTTTTTTTCTTGGTAGTATTTCTACAGTATCTTGAATTGAGTATGCACATTTGTTTTGTTTATTTCTGGAGAAAAATACAAGAGCAGCTAAAAAATGATAGGCAAATAAGTAACTTAAAAAGTGATGAATAATAGTTATAACTGTAAATAGTAAATTACAGTCTTCTCAGCATTTGGAAATATGTGAGTTCATTTTATCTTTACAAATGCACTATGGATTAAGTAGGGGTGATTTATTAGTCCTATTTTTAAAGATGATGTAACAAAGAACAAAAGAGGAGAAGACAGACAACTAAGACCTACTTAACAAATTGTCTGGTACTTTAGATAATTTTTTTATTTAATCCTCATTGAATTTGTTGAAGTTGGTATGATTTTCTCTACTTTAACAAGGAGTAAAATGAGGTTTGAAAAATAAGATATCAAAGTTCACAAAGTTAACAAGGAGGAGAGTTTTTCCTACCTGAAAGCTTAGGCATTTTAAATTTCCTGGAAGACATTGTTTCTAGGTCTGATCATTAGGTAATACAAATCTCAGCCTATTTACTTTACAAGAATTTATAGAAAGACACACCTTAAACATGTTTAACCATATGGTAATGAATGTAAGACAAGCTACACTAGCCTATGAATACCAAAACTGTCTCAGAACTACCTTCAACTGTGTTTAGTAACATAACATCTGTTGGTAACTTCCAGAAAAATCTAGGAAGACCAATACAAAGAAATTATTTTATTATCCATAAAACATTTTCATCAATATCATTTAGAAGAATATCAGACATTTTTAAATGCAATTCTGAGTTGAGGTTTTGAGAAACTGTGCCTCCTTTGGCCCTTCAGTCATCCAAAACAGAGACCAAGCGTCTCTATTTAACTCTCAAGAAGCCAAATGAATGCTGGGTGCATCATTTGCTGCTTCAAATTTCAGTTGTTAAAGGAAGAATTGAAGTCAACCTTTTCTTCCTGGTCTTTGTTCTCATATCTAACAATAGGCAAATTAAATCTATGTGTGTCTATAAAAGTAACACCAATATCCAATTGTTGGGTAAATACCAAACATTCCATATGGATGACCCGAACCAAATGGTCTGCAATGCAGTGTTCAAGATCAAACCGCTTGAGTTTGAATCTGTGTTTCAACAATCACCCGTTAATTACCTTGTGTAGATTTTTTAATCCCTCTTATTCTGTTTTCTCCTCTTTAAACCAGAACTATTAATTATATCACTGTCAACAAGTTATTGTAAAAATTATCCTAGGTAATACTGTGTTGCAAATTGCTGAAGATAGTGTTTGGTTCACAATAAACATTAAATAAATATTCACTCAATTATTATTAATATCATTATTATTTAAATATCTTATGTTTGTGTGATTCTGAACAATTACTTCACCTCTGTTGAGTTTCAGATTCCTTTGTTCCTGTATTTGGTAAACACTATTAAATGCTTACCTTGGACCAAACATTGTGCTAAGCAGCAGGAATACACAGAAATAAGACATAGGCACTGCTTTCTAGTGGGAAAAAAAAGAATAATCAAAGTGTCACATAAATGGGTATACAGCATACATTCAGATGAGTGCTAAAAAAAAGGAACATAGCTATAAGACAGTTAACAACAAAACAAATCTGAAACGGTCTGTATTGTGGAAAGAGAATAAATTTATGTCTTAAGTCCAGAATAAAAAGGCATTTTGGACAGAGAAAAAGAAACTTTTGTGATAACGCCATAGAAGTTTGCAGAAAGTAAAGGATCTTCTCATCAAAAGAAAATACAGTTCTAGGTTCCCTTGACCTCTTTATGGAAAATAACAACTTTCCATTTCCTTAACAATGTTATATTATCAAAAGTGGAGCATGTCGGGGACCAGGACTTGATATAAAAACACTTGATGTAACGACTGATGGAAGCAGCAGCTTTGTTCTCCTTCCAGAGGAAAACATCAAAATGCCTCAGACAAGCGACATGCCAGGTCTGGAGGTGGAGCAGCCTCTATTGTCTGGGATAGCACCCTGTTCACAGGTCACTGTCAGGAAAAAATGAGATGGAGAAAATGCATTTTCTGGAAAAGATGTCCTCCATACTAAATAAATTTGTCATGGCATTCAGAAAAATAAGAAATTAATTACAACAATTTTGGATTGTTCCATAATCAGTGGGATATGATTTTTAAAGTCACAAGAGATCCAAATAAATGTCTCTCAAGGTTTAAACTGTTTATACATCTTCTTAGATTGTAGATTCTGATTCAGTAGGTATAGAGGGTGTCCTAGCTTGTTAGCTGCTGGAATGCAGTATACCAGAAAGGGAATGGCTTTTAAAAAGGGGAATTTAATAGTTGCTAGTTTACAGTTCTAAGGCTGGGAAAATGTCCCAATTACAACAAGTCTACAGAAATGTCCAATCAAAGGCATCCAGGGGTAGATATCTTGGTTCAAGAAGGCTGATGAAGTTAAGGGTTTCTCCCTCAAGTGAGAAGGCACATGGTGAACACGGTCACAGTTTCTCTCTTGGCCGGAAGGGCACGTGGTGAGCAAGGCGTCATCTGCTAGCTTTCTCTCCTGGCTTCCTGTTTTGTGAAGCTCCCTGGGAGGCATTTTCCTTCTTCATCTCCAAAGGTTGCTGGCTTGTGGGTGCTCTGCTTCTCATGGCTATGTCGTTCTGCTCTGCTGTCTTTGAATCTCCCATTCTCCAAAATGTTTCCTCTTTAATAGGACTCCAGTAAACCAATCAAGACCCACCCAAATAGGTGGAGACATGTCATCACCTAAACCAGCTTAACAACCACTCTTGATTAAATCATATCTCGAGGGAGATGATCTAATTACAGTTTCAAACATACAGTACCGAGTAGGGACTATTCTGCCTTTATGAAATGGGATTTTGATTAAAACATGGCTTTTCTAGGGTACATACATCCTTTCAAGCCAGCACAGAGGGGGCTTATGATTCTATATTTCTCTCTTTTTTTTTTGTATGGGGAGGCACCGGGAATCAAATTCAGGTCTCTGGCATGGCAGTTGAGAACTCTACCTGCTGAACCACCATGGCCCACCCTAAGATTCTATATTTCTAAACATAAAAGAATGTCTGGGGAAGATGGTGGAGGAGGGAGCTCCATGACCTAGTCTTTCTACCCAAACAATTATTAGACAGGAACTATCTGAAAAAAACTATTTTGAAATCCCATAGGCCAAAAGAAAGTGCATAGCATCCAGAAAAGAATGGAAGGAAGAAACTGATAAATTACAGTAAAGAAATGTATATTGCTCTCTCCACATGGTGGTTTTTGGTGCCCACAACCCACCCTCATGCGGGCCATAACAGGGACCAGTTCCTGGCCAGCTGTTAGTGTCAGAAAAAAACATAAAAATCTTCTTCCCCCCAAACAGAGGTGGACATGACCAATTGCTGATCATGACTATTGGATCACTGGGACTGACTCTAAAGGCAGCTGTTGTTTCAACCTGCCCCAACAAAGGCAGCAGCAAACATTGTTTCAACTCTCCCCAGATATGGGAGGAGGCAGGGAGAAATAGGAAGGAACCCATGGGTCACTGGACCCATACAGTTACTAAAACCTGAGGGGCAAACTCCATTAGATTTCAGTCTGAGAGTCATTTATCCTCAGGGCTTTAGAAAGCAGCAGTCCTACACTTTCCAAGGACCTATGCAGCAGCCTTGCTCTCTCCAAATGCTAGTGTGGAGTGTGCAACCTTGGGAAACATTGAGGAGACCACCTCTTTCTCAGCTCCATCCTCTCCAAGCATTGGAGCAGCACCTGGGCTCTCTGCCAACTCTGGGGCACACTCTCCACCCCTCCAGCAGCCAGGCTCCCCCCAATTCTCAGTATATGCACTCTACCTTCTCCAAGGCCTGAGGTGGCAAAACTCTTCCCGAACAATGAAGCAGAAGCCCCACCCTTTGCTTCAGAGGCAAATTCACTCTTTTCACATGTAAAGGTCAGTTCGCTCTCCTGTTGGCCTTGAGGTTTCCTGGGTCTAGACCTTAGCTTCCATGGTTCTGTCTCTGAAAGTATTTTCCCTTCTACTTTGTCCCTTTTTTCCCCCTTTTAGTCCAGACTGGCCGTGGTTCTGTTAATACAGATCTCATAATACACTTGCTGGTTTTCCATGCAATATGCTGGGATCATGCCCATCAGACCAAAGGAATTTCCACAAATCCTTTCTGGGTAACTCACTCTCTAATCCTTGCTTAGCTGATTGCTTCCAACTTTGGATAAATCCTCATGTGGGGCCCTATTCACTGGGGTTTCACATCCTAGAAGCCCAGAATTTTCCAGAACACTAATTTCTGTTTTCTTTGTACCTAAGAATTCAGTTCTCGACTCTCTTTCCTTTTGCATTTTACTGTAAGCTGCAAGAAGCCAGATTGAATTTTCAACACTTAATTTGGAAATTTCTTCTGCTAAATATCCAAGTTCCTCACTCTCAAATCCTGACTTCCATCTACAAAGAATGTCTTCCTTCCAGTTTGGAAAGACATGGTCATCATTTCTGTCTAAAGCTTCAACAGAGGTATCTTTAGAGTCCACATTTCTACCAACAGTCTCTTCAAAGCAGTTCAGGCATTCTCTTTCAAAATACTCACAACTTCGCCAGAATCTCCCCCTTATCCATTTAAAAAGCTGTTTTATTATGTTTGGGATTTGCAGACCACAGCAGCACCCCTCTTCTCTGGTACCAAAATCTATGTTAGTTTGCAAGCTGTTGAAATATGATATATGAGAACTGGAATGTCTTTAATAAAGAGGAATTTAATAAGTTACAAGTTTACAGTTCTAAGCCTATGAAAATGCTTAAATTAAAGCATCAAGAGTTTAACTTCACTCAAGAAATTCTGATCAGTCAAGAACATCTCTGTCAACTGGAAAGTCACGTGTCTGGCATCTGCTGGTCCCTTGTTCCAGAGCTTGGTTGCTTTCAGCCTCTGTTCCTATAGGGGTTCCTCACTTTACTTCTCTGGACTGGCTTTCATCTCTTGACTTCCCTTGACTCTCTACAGGTTCTCTCTAACCATCTCCAAAGATTGGTGTCTCTGCTTTCTCTGTAAACCCTGAAGTTTCTGTTGGCTCTCTCTCTGTCAGCTTTGTCATTTCTGTCATTTCTGACTCTCCAAAATGTTGCATCTTTTAAAGGATTCCAGTAATCTAATCAAGACCCACCTGGAATGGGTGGAGTCACATCTCCAGCTGATCAAAAGTTATTACCAATTCGGTGTGTCATATCTCCACGGAGATAATCAAATCAAAGTATTCCAATCTACCTATTGAATCAGGATTAAAGAATCAGCTGCCTCCACAAGATTGGATTGGGATTAAAACATGTCTTTTCTAGGGTACACAAAGTGGCACACAAGAGAACCCTAAAATAACTAACAAGCAAAAGTCCAGGACAAGACAGAAGCCCAGAAAGATAGGGAAAACCTTGCACACTGCAGTTGCCTTGGGCAGACTTTCTTAATAGGAGAGTTGAAGCTCAAGAAAATCTGCTATCACCAGTTGCTTACAAAACCAAGTAACCAATATACCAAGGAGTAAATCCCAGAGTTAATATTTTAAAATATTAAAATATACAACACGCAATCAAAGAATATAAGGCAAACAAAGAAACAGGAACCAATGACCCATCTAAAGGAAGAAGGTAAAAATAAAGAAAAAAAATGAATAAGACAAGAATGTGGGCATATCAAACAAAGTTTTTTTTAAAAATGATCTTTAAAATGTTCAAGAAGATTAAGAAAAGTACAGAGAAAGAGCTAAAGGCTATCAGGAACACAATGAATGAGCAAAATGAGAAACTTAGTAAAGGGATAGTGTTTCAGTTTGCTAAAGCTGCTGGAATTCAATATGCCAGTAATGGGTTGGTTTTTATAATGGGGATTTATAGGCTAATTTACCCACCCACAATACATCTGCATCCACAGGAATAGATTAAAATAACATGGCTTTTTCTGGGGTAAATAACAGCTTCCAAACCTCTATACTCCACCCTTCAGACTCCCAAAAGCCATGTTCTTTCTGTATGCAAAATACATTCATTTCATCATAGTATCACAAAAGCATTACATCATATCAGTAACAATAATAAGTACAAACTCATCAAAATCAGTTACAGGCATGGTCTGTCCTGGGGCAAAATTTTCCTCTGGTTGTAGACCTGTGAAACTTGAACAGGTTATCTGCTCCCAATTTATAAAAGAAGAACAATCAGAATGAATGTTCTTATTTCCATAGGGAGAAATTGGATGGAAAACAGGGGTCATCAGACCCGAACAGTTCTGAAAAGCCTCATTCGTTACATTTCCAGATCAGAAAATCATATATAGAATGACATTTTGTCCTCAGGTCTTGATAGAACAGCAGCCCTACCCTTTCAATCCTGGGGTGAGGACTCCAACATCTCCAAGTATCAGGGAGACAGCCATGCACTCTACTCCAGCCTCTTCAAGCAGCAGCAGGTGGCAACCAAACTCTAGGCCCTACCTTCTGCAAGCATTGGGGTGATAGCCTGGCATTCCTAAATCTTTGAGGCATAGGCTGAACACCTCCAATGCTGGTTTGAAACTGTTATGCAACCCAGAAAAAACATGTTCTTTTAATACAATTTTGTGGGGGCAGATCTATTTTTGGGGGAGATCATTTGATTAGGTTCCATGGAGATATGGCCCTGCCCATTCAAAGAGGGTCTTAATTCACTTGCTGGAGTCCTTCAAGGGAGAGAAGTTTTTGTGAGAGCTCAGAAGCAAGAAAAGCTAAGAAAGAAAATGTCCAGGAGAAGCCAGAAGGACCCACAGGAGCTGAGAGAGCCATTTTGAAACAACCTAGGAGAGAAGGAACAGCAGAGATCACCATGTGCCTTCACATTTGACAGAGGAATCCAGACACCATTGACCTTACTTCAGTGAAGGTATCCTCTTGTTGACACCATAGTTTACACATTTTTATGGCCTTGGGACTATAAATGTGCAAATAAATCCCCTTTGAAAAAGCCAACCTATTTCTTTCTTATTGCCTTCTGGAAGCTTTAGCAAACCAAAACATCACCAGAAGAGTGGGGTGGCAGCCAGACTTTCTCCAATATTTGGGGCACAGGCTTAACCCCCTTAGAACAGTGGGGTGGTGGCCAGGTTTTTCCCAAACTCTGCAGAATGTGTTTCAGCCTCTCTGATGCCTGGATGGCAATACTCTTTCTGAATAACAGGGCAGCCAAGTTCTCAATCCCCCTCATATCTGAGAAACTTGAGGTGGTAACACTCTTCCTGAACAATAAGGCAGAATGTCTGCCCTCTGCAAGCTCCAGGGAAAACTTGCCCTATCCACAGTCATGGGAAAAAAGAAGGAAGAGGCAGAAGGAATATTCAGAGAAATAATGACAGAGCACTTCCCAAACTTAGCAAAAGACATGATATACACATCCAAGAAGCCTAGAGAATATCAAACAAAATAAGCATGAAGAAAAGTATCACCATGATATATTGATTACAATATCAAACACAAAGGAGAAAGAGAGAGTTCTGAAAGCTGCAAAAGAAAAGCAATGTATTATTTACAAGGGTTTCCCTATTAGATGTTGCCAATTTTTTGTCAGAAACCCTAGAGGCAAGAAGGCAGTGAAATGAGATACTTAAAGTGCTGAAATAAAGCAATTGCCAACCAAGAATGTTATACTGGCAAGATTATCTTTCAAAAATTAGGATGAGATTAAAACATTCTCAGAAAAACAAAAGCTGAGGGATTTCATCACCAGTAGACATGCCCTACAAGCATTGCTAAAAAATGTTCTTCAGACTGAAAGGAAAGGACAGTAGTTGAAAGCAACATTTAAAATATAAAGACTGCAGTAAAAGTAGCCATTTGGCAATTATAAATGCCAGTATTATTGTATTATTTGGTATATAACTCCACTTCTTGCTGTAGGTGCCAAAATGCAAGTGAATAAAAAGTAATAACAAATCTAGTTTTCTGAACATACAGAGTACAAAGATGTAAGTAGTAACAAATACCAAAAAATGTTTGGGGAATAGGAAAACTATACATGCATACTATTGAAGTTAAACTGGCATCAAACCAAATATAATTGTTATATATTTAAGATGTTAAATTTTAGCCTCGTGGTAACAACATGGCAAACAGGTGTAAAATATACACAGATAGAAGTGAGTAGGCATTCAATATGGTACATCATACAAAAATAGCAAATAAATATAAAAGTAGGCTTTAATGGAAGTGAGGGACAAAAAAGTATAAGACTTAGGAAGGGTAAATAGCAAAATGACAGAAGAAAGTCCTGTATTATATAAGTAGTGACTTTAAATGGAAAAAGATTAAATATTCCAGACAAAAGTCAGAGATTGGCAGGATGAATTGAAAAAAGCATGACTCAACTATATGCTTTCTGTAAGAGACTCACCTTAACATTGAAGAAACAAGTAGGTTGAAGGTGAAAGGATGGAAAAAATATACCATACAAGTAGTACCCAAAAGAGATCTGGGGTGGCTATAGATAAAATATACTTTAATTCAAAAACAGTTACAAAAGACTTTTGGTTTGCTAACTGCCACTGGAATGCAATATCTTAGAAATGGAACAGCTTTTAAAAAGGAAATTGATTAAGTTACAATGCTACAGTTCTAAGGCCATGAAAATGTCCAAACTAAGGCATCTAGAGAGACACCTTTACTCAATAAAGGCTGATGTCTGTCACGTGGGAAGGCACATGGCTGGCATCTGCTGGTCCTTGTTCCACATTCTGTTGCTTCCAACTTCTGATGCCAGTGGTTCCCTCTTTAAGCATCAGTGGGTCTTCACTTTCCTGCTCTGGACACAGATCTGAGTTCTGGTTTGCTTAGCCATCTCATGGGAAGGCACAAGGCTACATCTGCTGGACTGTGCATGTCCAAATGTCTGTATCTAGGCACCTGCTTTCTCTGTTGGCACCCCAAGCATCTCCCATTGTCCATGTCTCTGCCAGCTCTGAGGCAACTGTGTTTTCTCCAAAATGTTTCCCTTTTAAAAGGACTCCAGTAAACTAGTCAAAAGGCCAACCCACAATGTGTGTGCCATTCCTCCATTGAAACAATACAATCAAAGGTTTGACCCTATAATATTGAATGGAGATTAAAGGACATGGCTTTTCTGGAGTACACAATACTTTCAAATCAGATTGGGACATAGATGGTGTACTATATCAGATATTATATTGATAAAAGAAAGAATTCAACAAGAAGTTGTAACAATTATAAACATATATGAACCTAAGAGAAAAATATTAAAATATATGAAGCAAATCCTGACAGCATTGGGGACATCACAGTGGCTCAGCAGGCAAAGTTCTCACCTGTCATGCCGGAGACCTGGGTTTGATTCCCAGTGCCTGCCCATGCAAAAAAAAAAACAAAAAAAAAAAATACTGACAGCATTGAAGGGAGAAATGGAAGGTTCTATGTTAATAGCGGAAGACTTTAACACACTACTCTCAGTAATGGATAGAATATCTAGTCAACCAATCAATAAGGAAGTACAGGACTTGAATGATACACTAAGCCAACTGGACCTAACAGAGATACATGGAACACTGCACCCAAGGAAAACAGAATACATATTCTTCTCAAGTACACATGGATCATTCTCCAGCATAGACCATATGTTGGGTCATAAAGCCTCAATAATTTGCAAAATATTTAAATCATACAATGCATACTCTCTGAAAACAATGGAATAAAATTAGAAATCTATAACCAAGGAAGACATAGAAAATTCACAATGTGTGTAAATTAAATAACAAACTCTTAAAAAAACAGTGGGTTGAAGAGGAAATCAGAATGGAATTGGGAAATGTCTTGAAGCAAATGAAAATGAAAATACAACATACCAAAACTTATGGGATGCAGCAAAGGTAATGCAAAGAGTGAAATTTATAGCTTCAAATGCTTACATCAAAAGAGAAGAAAGACTTCAAATAGGAGACCTAAACTCAAAAGGGGAAGAACTAGAAAAAGAGAAGCAAATTAAATCCAAAGTGAGCATAAAGAAGGATAAAATAAAGATTAGAATGGAGATAAATGAAATAGGAAACAAAAAATAACAATAGAATCAACAAAACCAACCCTTCAACATAACAACAAAAGAGACAAACAACCCAATTTTTAAAAATGGGCAAAAGACTTGAACAGATGTCTTTTCAAAGAAGATACACAAATGACCAGAAAGCACATTAAAAGATGCTCAATATCATGAGCCAACTGGGAAATGCAAATCAAAACCACAATGAGATGTCATTTCACACCAATTAATATGATAGTTATTACAAAAACATAAAATAAGTATTAAGAGGGATGTGGAAAAATAGGGTCACTCATATATTGTTGGTGGCTATGTAAAGTGGTTCAGCTGCCATGGAAGATAGTTTGGCAGTTCCTCAGAAAACTAAGTATAGAACTACCATATGATGGGTCAGTCCCACTATGAGGTATATACCCTGTGGTAGTTAATTTCAGGTGTCAGTTTGGCCGGGTGATGATGCCCCATTGTTCTGTTTCTGTGGACTTAAATCATCAGTATGTGAAATTCATCTGTGGCTAATTATATTTGCTTCAACTGGGGGGGGGTTCCTTCTGTCATGAGTGAGGTTTAATTTAATTAGCTAGATGCTTAAAAGAGAGAGGTGAAAAGAGAGCTCAGCAGCTCAGCATACCTCATCTCAGCACTCACAGCTCAGCCTAGATATTTGGAGATGCAGAATCACCCCAGAGAAAACCACTGGAACCCAGAACCAAGAGAGAAGGCCAGCACATGTTGCCATGTGCCTTCTCATGTAGCAGAGAACTTCAGATGAAAGCTAGCTGCCTTTCCTCTCAATTTTTAACTAAATAAATCCCCTTGATTAAAAACTGATCCATCTCTGGTGTGTTGCATCTGGCAAATTTAGCAAACTAATATGTACCCTAAAGTACTGAAAGCAGGGACTCAAACAGGTACTTTCACACTGATGTTCTTTTTTTTTTTTTTCTTTTTTTTTTTTATTAATTAAAAAAAGAATTAACAAAACAATTAGAAATCATTCCAATCTACATGTACAATCAGTAATTCTTAATAACATCACATAGTTGCATATTCATCATTTCTTAGTACATTTGCATCGATTTAGAAAAAGAAATAAAAAGACAACAGAATAAGAATTAAAACAATAATAGAAAGAAAAAAACAAAAAAAACAAAAACAAAAAACCTACACCTCACATGCAGCTTCATTCAGTGTTTTAACATAATTGCATTACAATTGGGTAGTATTGTGCTGTCCATTTCTGAGTTTTTATATCAAGTCCCGTTGTACAGTCTGTATCCCTTCAGCTCCAATTATCCCTTCTCTTTTTTTTTTTTTTAATTAACAGAAAAAAAGAAATTAAGCCAACATTTAGAGATCATACCATTCTACACATGCAATCATTAATTCTTAACATCATCACATAGATGCATGATCATCATTTCTTAGTACATTTGCATTGGTTTAGAAGAACTAGCAACATAACCGAAAAAGATATAGAATGTTAATATAGAGAAAAAAATAAAAGTAATAATAGTAAAAACAAAACAAAACAAAACAAAACAAAACAAAAACCTATAGCTCAGATGCAGCTTCATTCAGTGTTTTAACATGATTACTTTACAATTAGGTATTATTGTGCTGTCCATTTTTGAGTTTTTGTATCTAGTCCTGTTGCACAGTCTGTATCCCTTCAGCTTCAATTACCCTTTGTCTTACCCTGTTTCTAACTCCTGCTGAACTCTGTTACCAATGACATATTTCAAGTTTATTCTCGAATGTCCGTTCACATCAGTGGGACCATACAGTATTTGTCCTTTAGTTTTTGGCTGGATTCACTCAGCATAATATTCTCTAGGTCCATCCATGTTATTACATGGTTCATAAGTTTATCTTGTCTTAAAGCTGCATAATATTCCATCGTATGTATATACCACAGTTTGTTTAGCCACTCTTCTGTTGATGGAGATTTTGGCTGTTTCCATCTCTTTGCAATTGTAAATAATGCTGCTATAAACATTGGTGTGCAAATGTCCGTTTGTGGCTTTGCCCTTAAGTCCTTTGAGTAGATACCTAGCAATGGTATTGCTGGGTCGTATGGCAATTCTATATTCAGCTTTTTGAGGAACCGCCAAACTGCCTTCCACAGTGGTTGCACCATTTAACATTCCCACCAACAGTGGATAAGTGTGCCTCTTTCTCCGCATCCTCTCCAGCACTTGTCATTTTCTGTTTTGTTGATAATGGCCATTCTGGTGGGTGTGAGATGATATCTCATTGTGGTTTTGATTTGCATTTCTCTAATGGCCAGGGACATTGAGCATCTCTTCATGTGCCTTTTGGCCATTTGTATTTCCTCTTCTGAGAGGTGTCTGTTCAAGTCTTGTTCCCATTTTGTAATTGGGTTGGCTGTCTTTCTGTTGTTGAGATGAACAATCTCTTTATAAATTCTGGATACTAGACCTTTATCTGATATGTCGTTTCCAAATATTGTCTCCCATTGTGAAGGCTGTCTTTCTACTTTCTTGATGAAGTTCTTTGATGCACAAAAGTGTTTAATTTTGAGGAGCTCCCATTTATTTATTTCCTTCTTCAGTGCTCTTGCTTTAGGTTTAAGGTCCATAAAACCGCCTCCAGTTGTAAGATCCATAAGATATCTCCCAACATTTTCCTCTAACTGTTTTATGGTCTTAGACCTAATGTTTAGATCTTTGATCCATTTTGAGTTAACTTTTGTATAGGGTGTGAGAGATGGGTCTTCTTTCATTCTTTTGCATATGGATATCCAGTTCTCTAGGCACCATTTATTGAAGAGACTGCTCTGTCCCAGGTGAGTTGGCTTGACTGCCTTATCAAAGATCAAATGTCCATAGATGAGAGGGTCTATATCTGAGCACTCTATTCGATTCCATTGGTCGATATATCTATCTTTATGCCAATACCATGCTGTTTTGACCACTGTGGCTTCATAATATACCTTAAAGTCAGGCAGCGCGAGACCTCCAGCTTCGTTTTTTTTCCTCAAGATGTTTTTAGCAATTCGGGGCACCCTGCCCTTCCAGATAAATTTGCTTATTGGTTTTTCTATTTCTGAAAAATAAGTTGTTGGGATTTTGATTGGTATTGCATTGAATCTGTAAATCAATTTAGGTAGGATTGACATCTTAACTATATTTAGTCTTCCAATCCATGAACACGGTATGCCCTTCCATCTATTTAGGTCTTCTGTGATTTCTTTTAGCAGTTTTTTGTAGTTTTCTTTGTATAGGTTTTTTGTCTCTTTAGTTAAATTTATTCCTAAGTATTTTATTCTTTTAGTTGCAATTGTAAATGGGATTCGTTTCTTGATTTCCCCCTCAGCTTGTTCATTACTAGTGTATAGAAATGCTACAGATTTTTGAATGTTGATCTTGTAACCTGCTACTTTGCTGTACTCATTTATTAGCTCTAGTAGTTTTGTTGTGGATTTTTCCGGGTTTTTGACGTATAGTATCATATCGTCTGCAAACAGTGATAGTTTTACTTCTTCCTTTCCAATTTTGATGCCTTGTATTTCTTTTTCTTGTCTAATTGCTGTGGCTAGAACCTCCAACACAATGTTGAATAATAGTGGTGATAGTGGACATCCTTGTCTTGTTCCTGATCTTAGGGGGAAAGTTTTCAATTTTTCCCCATTGAGGATGATATTAGCTGTGGTTTTTTCATATATTCCCTCTATCATTTTAAGGAAGTTCCCTTGTATTCCTATCTTTTGAAGTGTTTTCAACAGGAAAGGATGTTGAATCTTGTCAAATGCCTTCTCTGCATCAATTGAGATGATCATGTGATTTTTCTGCTTTGATTTGTTGATATGGTGTATTACATTAATTGATTTTCTTATGTTGAACCATCCTTGCATACCTGGGATGAATCCTACTTGGTCATGATGTATAATTCTTTTAATGTGTTGTTGGATACGATTTGCTAGAATTTTATTGAGGATTTTTGCATCTGTATTCATTAGAGAGATTGGTCTGTAGTTTTCTTTTTTTGTAATATCTTTGCCTGGTTTTGGTATGAGGGTGATGTTGGCTTCATAGAATGAATTAGGTAGTTTTCCCTCCACTTCGATTTTTTTGAAGAGTTTGAAGAGAATTGGTACTAATTCTTTCTGGAACGTTTGGTAGAATTCACATGTGAAGCCATCTGGTCCTGGACTTTTCTTTTTAGGAAGCTTTTGAATGACTAATTCAATTTCTTTACTTGTGATTGGTTTGTTGAGGTCATCTATGTCTTCTTGAGTCAAAGTTGGTTGTTCATGTCTTTCCAGGAACCCGTCCATTTCCTCTAAATTGTTGTATTTATTAGCGTAAAGTTGTTCATAGTATCCTGTTATTACGTCCTTTATTTCTGTGAGGTCAGTAGTTATGTCTCCTCTTCCATTTCTGATCTTATTTATTTGCATCCTCTCTCTTCTTCTTTTTGTCAATCTTGCTAAGGGCCCATCAATCTTATTGATTTTCTCATAGAACCAACTTCTGGCCTTATTGATTTTCTCTATTGATTTCATGTTTTCAATTTCATTTATTTGTGCTCTAATCTTTGTTATTTCTTTCCTTTTGCTTGCTTTGGGGTTAGCTTGCTGTTCTTTCTCCAGTTCTTCCAAATGGATAGTTAATTCCTGAATTTTTGCCTTTTCTTCTTTTCTGATATAGGCATTTACAGCAATAAATTTCCCTCTTAGCACTGCCTTTGCTGCGTCCCATAAGTTTTGATATGTTGTGTTTTCATTTTCATTCGCCTTGAGGTATTTGCTAATTTCTCTTGCAATTTCTTCTTTGACCCAGTCGTTGTTTAGGAGTGTGTTGTTGAGCCTCCACGTATTTGTGAATTTTCTGGCACTCTGCCTATTATTGATTTCCAACATCATTCCTTTATGGTCCGAGAAAGTGTTGTGTAAGATTTCAATCTTTTTAAATTTGTTGAGACTTGCTTTGTGACCCAGCATATGGTCTATCTTTGAGAATGATCCATGAGCACTTGAGAAAAAGGTGTATCCTGCTGTTGTGGGATATAATGTCCTATAAATGTCTATTAAGTCTAGTTCATTTATAGTAATATTCAGATTCTCTATTTCTTTGTTGATCCTCTGTCTAGATGTTCTGTCCCTTGATGAGAGTGGTGAGTTGAAGTCTCCAACTATTATGGTATATGAGTCTATTTCCCTTTTCAGTGTTTGCAGTATATTCCTCACGTATTTTGGGGCATTCTGATTTGGTGCGTAAATATTTATGATTGTTATGTCTTCTTGTTTAATTGTTCCTTTTATTAGTATATAGTGTCCTTCTTTGTCTCTTTTAACTGTTTTACATTTGAAGTCTAATTTGTTGGATATTAGTATAGCCACTCCTGCTCTTTTCTGGTTGTTATTTGCATGAAATATCTTTTCCCAACCTTTCACTTTCAACCTATGTTTATCTTTGGGTCTAAGATGTGTTTCCTGTAGATAGCATATCGAAGGATCCTGTTTTTTAATCCATTCTGCCAATCTATGTCTTTTGATTGGGGAATTCAGTCCATTGACATTTAGTGTTATTACTGTTTGGATAATATTTTCCTCTAACATTTTGCCTTTTGTATTATATATATCATATCTGATTTTCCTTCTTTCTACACTCTTTTCCATATCTCTCTCTTCTGTCTTTTTGTATCTGACTCTAGTGCTCCCTTTAGTATTTCTTGCAGAGCTGGTCTCTTGGTCACAAATTCTTTCAGTGACTTTTTGTCTGAGAATGTTTTAATTTCTCCCTCATTTTTGAAGGATAATTTTGCTGGATATAGGAGTCTCGGTTGGCAGTTTTTCTCTTTTAGTATTTTAAATATATCATCCCACTGTCTTCTAGCTTCCATGGTTTCTGCTGAGAAATCTACACAAAGTCTTATTGGGTTTCCCTTGTATGTAATGGATTATTTTTCTCTTGCTGCTTTCAAGATCTTCTCTTTCTCTTTGACCTCTGACATTCTAACTAGTAAGTGTCTTGGAGAACGCCTATTTGGGTCTAATCTCTTTGGGGTGCGCTGCACTTCTTGGATCTGTAATTTTAGGTCTTTCATAAGAGTTGGGAAATTTTCAGTGATAATTTCTTCCATTAGTTTTTCTCCTCCTTTTCCCTTCTCTTCTCCTTCTGGGACACCCACAACACGTATATTTGTGCGGTTCATATTGTCCTTGAGTTCCCTGATACCCTGTTCAAATTTTTCCATTCTTTTCCCTATAGTTTCCGTTTCTTTTTGGAATTCAGATGTTCCATCCTCCAAATCACGAATTCTATCTTCTGTCTCTTTAAATCTATCATTGTAGCTATCCATTATTTTTTCTATGTTTGCTACTTTATCCTTCACTTCCGTAAGTTCTGCGATTTGTTTTTTCAGTTTTTCTATTTCTTCTTTATGTTCAGCCCATGTCCTCTTCATGTCCTCCCTCAATTTATCGATTTCTTTTTTGAAGAGGTTTTCCATTTCTGTTCGTATATTCAGCATTAGTTGTCTCAGCTCTTGTGTCTCATTTGAGCTATTGGTTTGTTCCTTTGACTGAGCCATATTCTCAATCTTTTGAGCGTGGACAGTTATCTTCTGCTGCTGGCGTCTGGGCATTTATTCAGATTTCTCTTGGTGTTGGACCCAGCAAGGTTGTAATATTTTTCTGTGAAATCTCTGGGTTCTGTTTTTCTTATCCTGCCCAGTAGGTGGCGCTCGTGGCACACGTTTGTCTGCGGGTCCCACCAGTAAAAGGTGCTGTGGGACCTTAAACTTTGGAAAACTCTCGCCGTCCTGGGGGTTCGCTAGCCGAAGCGGCTTCAGCCGGCCCAGGGGTCCGAACGCAGGGAGGGTGTCCGAACGCAGGGAGGGTTGCTGGTCGCCGCAGCCAGGGAAAGAGCCCGTCCGAATTTCCTAGTCGGCCCTGGGCCACAAGCGTGGCGGGAGGGCGCCAGCGGCAGCGGCCCGCCCGAGAGAGTGCACGTTCCCCGGGAGTCACGGGGTCACCGTTCTCCGCGGCCTGGGGGTTTCCGATCCAATTCTCTCAGTTGGTCCGGGGGCTGCGCGTGGTGTGGGCGCCAGTCGCCTTGGTTTCAGGGGACCACCTCTCCAATTCTCCCAGCCGGCCCGGGAAGGGGGAAGGGAGTAACTCCGGCCGCTTGCCACCCCGCCCGGTAAGGCCCGCGCGCCTCGGCGATCTCACCCGAGCTGCTTCTCTCAGCCAGCCAGCCGTTCCAGGATGGGGTACGCTGTCTTTTTTATCTCTGTTGTGGCTTTGGGCGCTTTCTGTATCGTTTCTACTCCCCTAGTAGGTGTCCTGGAGAAGAAACTAAGATCCGCGCGTCTTACTAAGCCGCCATCTTCCCCACACTGATGTTCTTGATGGCATTATTCACAACTGCTAAAAGATGGAACCAACCCAAGTATTGGTCAACCAATGAATGGACAGATAAGATGTGGTATATACATACAATGGAATCTTATTCAGCTGTAGAAAGGAATGATGTCCTCACACATGCGACAACATGGATGAAACTCAAAGGCATCGCATTGAGTGAAATAAGTCAGGCAAAAAAGGATAAATATTGCATAAATCTCACTGATTTGAAACTGTTAGAATAAGCAAACTCAACAAATCAGAATCTAGACATAAGTTACTAAGGGATGAGGTGTAGATAGGGAATGTGAAGTTAAGGCTTAAAATATACAGCATTCCTATTTGAAATGATGGAAATATTTTGGTAATGCTGATGATGGCAGCAACACTCTGTGAATACAATTAACAGCACTGAAATATATATCTAGATATGATTAAATAGGGAAATGTTAGATTTTATTTAGGGCAAGAGAATATATATTTTTTTTAAATTCATACAACTGCACTACACAAATATTGAGATATAAGTTAAATCATGGATTTTAGTTAGTGGTACAATTGCATGTGCTCTTATCAATTGTAACAAATGTTCCACACCAATTGCAGGGTGTTAGTAGTAGGACAGTGTACGGGAGTCCTACAATTTATGCATGGTTGTTTTGTAAACCTACAACTGCTCTAATAAAGAAAAAATTTGTAATTCGGACAAATTCTTAGGTAATGCTGATACTGTTCATCTGTGGATCACAGTTGGAATGCTCTACATCATTTTGACTATCCCTAAGAGGTTTTTTTGAAATAATTATCATAATAAGTGTCCACAACAGGAATAAGCTAGATTTTGTTTGGTTCTGATGTGAGTGTCTTTCATGAAAATCTTTGTAATATTAAGTTCTTCTTCTCTAAGTTAGAAATGCCTGAGCATTCATCCCATATGTCTTTTTTTACCTTAGTCATTCCTTTCATTGGTTCAATGGTAATACAATATCCTAGGGATGACAAAACATTTCATAATTTCTTGACACTCTATCTGCCCACCATCTTGCTGCATGTCTTGACTGAATATGCTTAACATACCACGGAACATCAGTTATTCAATGCACTCTGAAGATTGCATTGACTAATGTGTCTAAACTATCAAATTATTTAGCCAAAAATCAATATTGTATTTATAATATTCCACAGAAAGACTGCTTATTCCTCAATTCTGGAGGGAAAGGAAACTAAAGGAATTACATTTCTGTACCTGAAATATATGTCATGTGCACAGCAAATACATAAATAGGAATATTATTTTTTATCTGAAAACATATTTAGTAACTGTTTGTGTTGGTTTGAATCTACTATGTACCCCAGAAAAGCTATGTTTTAATCCTGATCAAATCTTGTGGGGGAGCCATTTCTGTAATCCTCATTCAATATTGTTGGGTGGGATCTTTTTATAGTTTCCATGGAGATGTGACCCATGCAATTATGGGTGATAACTTTTGATTAGGTAGTTTCCACGGAGAAGTGTCTCCACTCATTCAAGATGGGGCTGCTTGCTGGAACCCTTTAAGAGGGAACTGTTTTGGAAAAAAGCTTAGAGCCAACAAGCCAACAGAGCCCACACAGCTTGGGATCTTTGAGATACAGAAGGAAAATATTCCTGGGGGAGTCTTAGGAAATGAGGAGAGAAAGCTAACAAACACTGCCAGTGCCTTTCAAGCTGAAAGAGAAACCCCAAATGTCATTATCCTCCTTGAGCCAAGGTATCTTTCCATGGTTGCCTTATTTGGACATTTTTATAGCCTTGCCTTAATTTGGACATTTTCACGGCCTTAGAACTGTAAACTTGCAACTTAATAAATTCCCTTTTTAAAAGCCATTGTGTTTCTGGTATATTGCATTCCAGCAGCTCACAAACTAGAACAGATTTTGTACCAGAGAAGTGGACTGCTGCAGTTTGCAAATACCAAACATGCTGAAATAGCTTTTTAAATGGATAAGGGGAAGATTCTGAAAAAGTTGTGAGAAGCTTGATAGAGAAGGCCTAGAATACTCTCAAGAGATTGTTGGTAGAAATGTGAACTCTAAAGATATCTTTGATAAGGCTGTACACAGAAATGTTGCATGTGTTATTGCAAATTATAAGAAAGGCTATCCTAGTTTTAAAGTGGCACAGAATCTTGCAAAATTGTGTACTGCTGTTGGATGGAAGTTAGACTTTAAAGGTGATGACCCAAGATACTTAGCTGAGAAAATTTCTAAACCAAATGTGGAAAATGAAGCCTGGCTATTCCTTGCAGCTTATAGTAAAATGTGAAAGGAAAGAGATAAATTGAGAACTGAACTCTTGGGTACAAAGAAACCAGAAATTATAGCCTGGTAAATTCTTGGCTTCCAGAAAGGGAGACCCCACAGAATAGTATGCCACATGAGAATTTTAACCAAATATGGAACCAGTCAGCCATTTCAGAAAAAGCCAGGGCTGGAAATGGAGTTATCCAGGAAGGATTTGTGGAAAGTCCTTTTGTCTGAGGGGCATGATTCCAGTCTTCTATATAAAAAAAACAATAAAAGTGTTCCAGGATCTGTATAGATGGAATCACTGTCAGTCTGGACTAAAAGCTACAGAAAAGGGACAAATTGAAGGAAAAATGACTTCAAAGTCAGAGCCATGGAAGCTATGGTCTGAAACCAAGAAGCCCCAGACCAGGAGAGTAGACTCACCTATGTACTTGGAGAGGGTACGTTTGCCCCAAAAGCAGAGGGTTGGCCTTTCACTTCACTGTTTAAAGTTGTGCCCCAGATCTTGGAAAGGGTACAGCACATTCCTTGGAGATGTGCTGCCACCATATTGTTTTGGACGGGTTGAGCATGCATCTAAAAGAATGCAGAGAGGCCAGGTGTGGCCCCAATGTTTGGAGAGGGTGGAGCCAAGAAAAAGGTCATCTCCCCAGACTCCAAGGTTGCATTTGGAAAGAGCCAGGCTGCTGTGTAAGCCCTTGGACAGGGAGGGACTGCCGCTTTCCAAACTCTGAAAATAAATGAATACTTTGAATTTAATGGAGTTTGTCCTTCAGGTTTCCAGAACTGTTTGAGTCCAGTGACTCCTGTGTTCCTTCCAATTTATCCCTATGGAAATGAGAACATCTATCCTATGACTGTTCCTCCTTTGTATGTTGACAGCAGATAACTTGTTCTGAGTTCCACAGGTCCAGAGCCAAAGGAGAATTTCCACCTTAGGACAGGCCATGCAAGTAGCTGATGTCAATGAGATTTGGTACTGTTTCTGACTTTTTATTGTATATGTATTGTTACTGAAATTTTGTAAAGCTTTTTGATATTGTAATGGGATGAATGCATTTCATAGTCAGAAAGAACATGCCATTTTGTTGTCCAAAGTGTAGAATGGGCTGGTTTGAAACTATGATGTATCCACAAAAAGCCATGTCCTTTAATCCTCCTTTGATATTCCTGGGTGGGATCTTTTTTATTGTTTCCATGGAGATGTGAACCACCCAACTGTGTGTGGTCAGTTTCGATTAGAAGGTATTCATGGAGATGTGTCTCCACCAATTCAAGGCGGGGTTGCTTACTGGAGCCCTTTAAGAAAGAACCATTTTGGTAAAAGCCTAGAACCAACAGAGCCCACACAGTCAGAGACCTTTGGAACAAAAGGAAAACTATCCTGTGGAAACCTGAGGAAATGAGGAGAGAAAGCTAGCCAACATCACCCTGTGCTTTCCCAGCTGAGAGAGAAACCCTGAACCTTATTGGCCATTTCTTTGCAATTAAGAGATCTTTCCTTTAATACCTTAATTTGGACATTTTTATGGTCTTAGAACTGTAAACTTGCAATGTAATAAATTCCCCTTTTTAAAAACCATACCATTTCAGGTAAAAGGCATTCCCGCAGCTTTTACAAACTAGAATGCCATTCTTCTTTAATGGGACAGTAGCCTATCTAAATGCAAGAATAGTCCTTCTGGGGGATGGCAACTTTTAATTTTAAACTGCAAATCTTAACCAAGAAGGCAAACAGTTTTGATAGACCTGGCATAGATGCAATCAAAGAATATTAGGACCAGAACTTGGAAAGTATCTCTTAACTCCAATATTTTATAGTTCAGATATGAAGGTAACAGAAGATAAAAGAATTTCTATGTTTTGTCCAGCTCATTAGTGACTTCTATCAATAATTCCTACTTTGCGAGTTCTTGCAACTAGAAATCCAGGAACTAGGGTTCTGCGAGTGGATCTGGACAAAGGCAAACTTTTGGGGGTCTTGTTTTTTTCACCTGCAAAAAAGAACTATAATTTTTCAAATATCCAGTTTAGGTTGAATGTGTTCTGAATCCATACAAGCTAGTACTAAGAAAGTATATATAGTATCTCATGCTAACACACTATATATTTGAATGAATAATTTTGGACACACTACATATTTGAATAAGTAAGTTTGATGAGTAACAAAACGCTGACATGAGTTAATAGGATCTGCATCACACAGGATTAATTTTCTATTTCATAAATTAAATGCTTCAATTGAGAATGATATTGAATTCTAATATTACATGAATAATAGGAGATCTCATCAGAGATAGTGAGCAGTAAATTTCATATGACAAGCAAAAAATAAAATGTTACCTGAAATATGTAAATTCAGATTAATAAAATATAGAAGCTGTATTTCCATGCAGTTTAAATATTTAAGACAATGGCTGGGCAAAAGGATGTGAGTTATATGACAGCTATAAAAGCTGTGATGATGCTACACCTATAGATTCTTTTTGCCTTTCTATACCCTTTGGCTAGGTTTACATTCACATACCACATGTTTTTGTGTAGGATGCATTGTTTAGGGAGGCACCTGTTATTTTTTAGATTGCAGATTCTATTTTTTACTAAATAAAAATACTGAGGCATTTCCCAAGATACCAATAATACATCTCACCCCAAATAAAGCATTTAGGTTAACAGATGGGGACACAAAGAATCTATTCTCCTCATAATTCTCTGGACAGGTAAGAAATGTTTAAAGGGTTTTTCAATGAGCTGCAGAGGCTCAAGAAAATGAATATTACCTTGTGTAAATCCCCAGACATAGAAACTGCCCAAATGAGAAAAATAGACATTTATTGTTCTCCCTTGAATTGCCTCTTCAGCCTACACTGGGGAAGAATTGGTCTTCTTGGAGTCATAAAAACAGTGTGATGTCTAGTTACCATCCCAGAAGGGAGTCAGGGACTATTAAACAAGGAACATGACTGGAACATTTTTTTTAACATACCCAAGTTTGTAATTTCTCATATACTTGTCTGTTTTCCTATAAAAAATATTGTCTGAGTGTTTGGTTCCAGGGCATCAAGGGAGGAACTAGAGAAATTGTCTCCCTATACAAGTAAACTTGGAGGACAACCCACGAGGGATGTGTTGGTGGTGAGAGTTATTAAGAGAAGAGGAAAGACAGCTGGAATCCTGGGACTTGCAGGCTTACATACAGATATTAAAGCATAGTCATTTCAAGAAGGAGGGGCTTTGAATGATCAGGATGAACTCCTTAGCTGTCCACACTCACTAGAGAATTTCCACACTCCCTTCATCTTGCACCAACACAGCATCCTTAAAAAGAAACTATATCATGTCTATTCCCTCCGGAGCAAACAGTTCAACCTCTATCAGTTGAAGAATAATGATAAAAGCATTTCACCAGGAAAGGGGTGAAAGAAACCCTACCACTGTCTGATTTTGATGGTATAATCTGTTAGATAAAAGCCCCCGTTTGAAAAGAAGCCTAGTCGTCTGCCTTTGCACATTTACAAAGTAGAGACAATTTATAAAACCACACAACTTGCAGAGATGAAAGCAATGTCACTGCCTAGAATGCTTTGTTGTGATCATCGCTTTATTGCTGTGATACTAGGGAATTATGATCACCAAAGGAGGTGACCTAATCAGAAGGAGAGACCTCAGCTTGCTAGAGTGAAGTAGATACCAGCTGTCAAAGCATGGGTCATGGAGAGACACGTATTATTTATATGGAGGCTGCTTGCTGGTTGATAATTGTCCTGTTCTTTCCAAGTTAGTTGCCATTCTGCTCTCATTCTCCAGGCAGCCCCCATTTTGAAAACACAACCAAAGGCCGTTATTTATCAAAAACACTTGAAGTACCTGGATAAAGACTGCATGGTATGTTTTGCATACTGAATCAAAGAGACTGCCATGTTAATCACTCAAGGCTTTTTAGTAAGTATGATCCCTTCGGGATTCCAAGTAAAAAAGAAGTCACATTTCATGGATTGTATTTTCAAAATAGATTGCTGTCTTGAGTCCATGTGAGTGTATACAAATGTTTGTGCCTATAGAACTGACTTACAGTCTCTTAAGCTTTCATTATTACTTATGCTAAATGTGGTATAGTGATTATAAAATGATGGACTAATTGTGAGGGATAAAGTAAGGAGAATGAAAAAAAAAAGTGCCTAAAATGCCATTACACAGTGGAAGCCACTGCTAATATTTATGTCTTGAGCTGGCAAAGTAAAGGAGGAGATGGCAGAAACATTCTCTTCCCTACTGTGAATATATGGGGGCAATGGAAAAGACAAACTGTGACAGGCTAAGGATCTTTTAGTAATTTGTTTCGACTACATCTACTAAGGATGATCCTGTTATATCACCGCCATAGTAGCACACATTTTACTTAAATGTTTACTTATTTGCTTATGATAATTTCCTGGTTTGCTTTCAAAAGCGTACTGCTTAGACATGACCCATCACTTCCACATAAACATGATTCTGTATGAATCCTTCCCTGCTACGTATAATGTCAATTAACTGTTCAGGAAAATTAAAGCTTTTTTTCTGAGATTTGCATAAGAAGGGAATGCATGTTCTTGCATACCAATGCTCTTGTTTTTTTTCTTTCTTTCTTTTAGGAAACATTCTCTAAATAGCAAAAATGTATTTTGCTGATTTATTCTAGAAATTAAAATTAATTCCTTACAACCACTGGCATGATCTTTTGTATAAAACATTATTAAAGACTTTTAATGCTGAAACTGATTTCATTTTTTTCCTATTAAAAAATGGAATTGAATCAAATAGCTACATGTCATATTTAAAGATTATGACTATTCAAGCAAATGAATTATTAGCAATATTTAAAGTCACATGCATAATTTATACAAAAAGTTAAAATGTTTCTAGACATCACCTGAATTCTTTCAACCTACTTAAATTGTTCTGCTAAAATGTCCATTGTCTGGTCGAACCTATTATTTTTAAATATAGGGTTACATTAACTAAGTATGACATATACACTAGGATTAAGAAAAAAGGCTTGAAAATGTTACCATCAGAATCCAAAATTACTAAGAATCACTGAGAGGCGTTCCCTTAGAGATTGCTTATATTTAGATAGATAGATATTTTCCCTATATATATATATATTTTTCCCTAATAAGACCAGAGTGCTTTCCAAAACACATGACATGTCTAGGACAAAGTCTAGGAAATGACATGTCTTTTCTACTCTTATGCCCACCTTGATGGATTGGTGTTGGCAGCCTGGAACACTCTCGTGAAGAATTCTATATGCCTGGTTCCCAATGCTATGATGGCTATGCAACATTTGCCATGATTTTTGAAATAGGGAGTGGAGACATCCATGTGACATTGTTCTTATGTTTCAACAAAGTTTCCACAGTCTCTTTAAGGAGATTGGGTTTTAGTTTTTAAGATGATCATCTGTATTTACATTATAAACGCACAGATGTATCCACTGCAGTCTGTTCATAGGAAGTGAAAAAGTCAGAATGTGTTTATGCCTAGAGGAGTGAGTAGGTGATGCAAACATTCATTCTGCTTGGCAGATATAGCCTTGGATAGTGAAAGTGGATATCTCATGCCATCATACCCATGACACTTCTTTTAGGATCTCCCTTTGTTCTTTTCAGGAATTCAATGAGCAGCATGTGATTTTTTGAGGGGGAGTGAATGCTCCTAAAAGCCAGTCCAAATATTCTAATCTGCAGAAGCAGAAATACTTCCTAATTAATATCTGACAAGATGCCCTTTGAATTTGTGATTCTGCTTAGTAAGGGTCATCCTTCTAAACACTGAGCACCTCAGAGGCATCAATAAAATGGAGTTTCTGAACGAGAAAACCTGCACATGGCTCTATTGCTGTGGCTATCTTATTAGAGAGACATATTAAATCTTAGCCTGCTGCTTTGTCCCTTTACCTTCTCCTAACTGCAGCAGATTAATTTATTTTACAGGCCAAAAGATTGCCTCATCAAGGTAATCAATGTAATCATACACAAAATAACCAGGGTTGATTGCTTCCTATTGACCAAATTCAGTTAACAGGCCATCAGTGATTATACAAATACAAATCGATCAGAACACTGTCAATGCATTATGATATCACATAGACAAGATTCAAATACTGTGACATAGTAAAACAAAATTTTTTATGAAGGTATTTTTCACCATTTCATGTAATAAAGGACTCCTAAATGTGATATCTGCCATGAAGATATTCTATGGTTCTCGTGAATGTTTGATTAACATGTGTTTATCTGAACATTTGTGCTTTTATTTGGTACATAATCTTGATATTCTCGAGTATCAATTTGCACCCTTGGAGATTTGTGATAATTCTGTTAAGGATCCTCCTTTGTCTAACCTAACCCACTGGAGGCATTTGAGAAGCAAGATTTCGTGACTGGAAGCTGCTATGCTTTAATTTGTACCAACACATGGTATCAAAGATCATGAAAGCAATGTTTTCAACCAATTAAACTTGCTAGAAGCTCATGAAAACTGCCCAGAGAATTTCCCTTTGTATATTAAAGAGAAACAACAAGGATTGTCACTCGACTTGTTTCAATTGGCCTTGTATGACATTAATAATTTCGGTTAGTGATAGCTGTGAGGAGTTTGCATCTGTGAAGGGCAAACCACAAAGGACATAGAGATTAGCCAAGATTTGACTAAACCACTACCAAAGTTTCAGTGTTTATTCTACAAAATTGAGTTGCAAATCTCTGGAGCGCATGCTTTATTAAGAGATGGCTGGAACTTCCCCCTTTCCAGTTGGGCAGAAGCCCTGTGAGGACTCCATTTTTTTAACCTGAGAGCATGCTGGCACATCTGTGAGTAGCCCAAGCCAGAACCAAGAAGTGCATCTGAGTGTGAAAGAATGTATTATTAAAAATATTATTTTTGGACTCATGGTCTTGGACATTTATAAAGAAAATTAATTTGGCTGCTAACTTCAGCCATGGCTCATTTAGAAGAGAAGAACTCTTTAGGTAAAATACAATCAGCTGGCTGAGGCTGTATGTAACCCCAAGGTTTCTTTACATCTGACATTTTCCAGTCTAGCCCATTGTTTCTCTTCAAGGAGCATGTTTTTCAGCACTGGTACATTCATTGGTACAAAGCAGCCATGAGGAAGAGGTACGTAGATTTTGCTTCCTATACCTTGCCTCTCAGAGGGTTAAGACCATCAAAAGAGGTCCAGAAAACACTAGCTTCTCAAATCTTGGCTTCCAGAGGGTTAAGACAGATGGAGAGGTCCAGAAAATACTAGATTGGGAGGACAAAGTCCCTGAAGCAGCTAGGCTTAGAGCCGTGGAGTCCAAGCCTGAGGCAGGTCAGATGCCAGATTTCAAAGGTCATATAAAGATCAGCCAAAAACAAATTCCAATAGAAGCCAGTTCAGGTGTCAGCAGATCCCTCACAGAGAGAACTGGGAATGCTTTGTTGCAGTACTAGTCTGTGTCAGAATTATTCACATTTAAAAAGAAAAAAAGGCCAAGACACTGGTTTCTTGAAAAAGCTCATGTGCCAGAAGAAATTTAAGGGCATTTTAAAAAATCCTCACTTGATAACAGTGAGAAAAAAGGACAAATTTCTTAAAGGGAAGCAAGTGAAAATTTTATTCTAGAAGATAAAAGTAATTCATGGCCAAAGAGTTATACACTGGGCCATCTATACAGTATCTATGAGCATTATGGTTTAGATAGTGATATTAATCTACATAAATTCAGTTTCTTTACAATTAGTCAATTTGCATTTATGTAAATGGGTATTCATTTGAGAGAAAATCTACTTCAATAAAAAAGGTATGTTGCCCTATGAAATTTGCTGTTAGCGATTTTAATCTGTATTTCCCCCACATTTCCACACCTTGGAGACTTGGATGCCAAACTATGAATGCCGCCGACAAAGCCAAGTGGTGGCATACACAAAGCATGGGGGAAATGAAACTAGAGCAAGCATATGAATCAAATTCAACTGGAATGAGAATGGCATGGGGAGAACCCGATCAGTATCTGACCTTGTGTAAATGAAGTAAATTTTTTGAGCTCAGTTTTGTTACCTCAAGAAAAAAAACCCTGTAGTTCTAAACTGATGTGATATATTTCTCAGTATTGCTGTTTTCATAGTAAGGAACTGGAAAAAAGAATGTCCACTTGCTTCCTCCTAATTTTATTTTCGTAAATATCCCCATTTCAAACATTAGTCAATGACATAATGTTATTTCATGGAATGGTGCAGGGCTAATAATACAAGTATTCTAATGAATATGTTACAATGCCAGGAATTTCTTAGATCTGTTTAAGCTTGACCCTCAGTGAAGTATATCATATACCTTGCAGGTTGGAATCTTTAAATTTCCTTTCAAATTCAGTGACCTAAGAACTTATTTGATACAGCCCTGTCACCGCACTTTGATGATATATTTTTTATTAGTAAAGACCAATAGTATCTTAATTATACAATTAAAAATCTGACAAGTACACATAATAAATAATGCCAGAAAATGAAATCATTTTCCAAAGGCGTAAACAGACAAAGATATAAGCCTCAGGACAAGAAAACAAAAGCCATTAATGAACATTCCATACAAAGCCAATTATAAGTTGCAGAAGTTATACAGAGAGCTCTCATTCTTTATCTCCTGACAGCAGAATAGAGCAGAGAGAATTCTGCAGGGCTGGAGGGCTGCCACTGCCTGGCTTAACCCTGGGCTAGTTATATCAGTTCCAAGGAAACAGTTCCTTCATTCCAAACATGGGGATTTCGAATCTAACTCATACTTTGGGCGCTGTCCTCCTTGGGTAGAGGAAAATGCCAGGAGGTGCTGATAAAAAAATTTGAAATACTGTAAATAACTCGTTTACTCTCTAAAAGAGGTTCATGATCACCTTGATACTTTCTGTAATATTTTGTATTTAATGTGTATGTGACTTTTAAAAATAAAGCCAGTGGATTGCTTTCATTTGATTTTCAAAGTAGTCAGTGACCTCAAAATATGAAGAACCAACACCTGAAGTGGGATGAAAAGTAAAAAGGGTAAGAGTGAGAAGGGAAGAGGAATTTACATTTCAGGATTTCTCTCGGGTAAACATTTTTATGCATATTTCTCCTAATAATCATGACAATAATTATATAACTAGAAATTTATCCTCACATTACGGGCTGGCAAAGTCAAAGCTCCTCCAATGTAACTAGCCCAATGTCACAGAGCTAGAAAGTTGATGCAGAGTTTAAGTCCATGTCAGAATCCAAATCCATTATCTTTCTAGGAGCAATATATTCTTAACAGCCAAAAAGTGGTTTCCTAGACATTTCTCATTTTGCAGTAATGGCAATGCAGAACTTACCTTTTGGCACTTTTGATTGAATTCTTTTAACCAAATTTTAAATTTCCGACAAGTTACGAGCTGGCCTATATTGTTCAATCAGCATGTTAACTCTAGAATTCGAATTACTAGAGTAAAGCCAAGTGGAGGAGAGGGAAGACTGTAACAGTCATTCTTAAAAGCATTTACTCAGATTCAGCTAAGTACCTAGGAGCAAACAATTCACTTCTTGTTCATTTCTCTCTTACCCAACCCCCATCTCCAACTCTCAATGTTAAATTTTCATACAGTTCCTTAAGGGCACGGGTAAGAGTATGTTCATTACAAAAGCATTTGTGAAGAGAGAGAATACCTAAGAAAACAGTGGTAATTGCAATTTGGAAGACTATTCTGCAGTTCAAAGGAGCAAACTAAATATAAACACAATGACGTGGACTGATCTTAAAAACAGCACAGAACAGATTACGTAAAACAAAAGTAACGTGTGTAAATTAAAATATACATACCCGGAACCTTACTACAATTTACAAGAATGCATACCAATTCAAGACCACATTTCCATAAACCTCATCCGTTGCCTGAAAGGATATAGAAAGGAGTAAAGAATGTGGAGAAAGGGAAATAAATGAATAAATGAAACATGAAAGGGACCTTACAGATCAGTGTGTTCGGGGTATTATAAACTGAAGAGCATGACTAATTCAATTCTCTCTTTAACTAAGACCACATTTAAAATAAATAAATAAGTGAAGCCATACCTGAGGAGTCTGAAGAGTTGATGCGCTTTCCAAAAAGTCAAAGAAAGAACACAACTAGAAAATATAATATCATTTGCTGAGAATTTTACTTTCATCTACTAAGACAATTTTGTTGCAATTTACTTTCTGAGAGCCAAGCAATGCCCTATTGAGTGGTCCTATTGAGTGGCATGAATCCATTTTTAGCAGTCTTCTTCAACATGAGTAGCTTTAGTTAATGAAATAATAAACTGATCTTTAAAAAATATGCTTTTAATGTTATAATGTGAGAAAAACTTTGTTGTAAATTTAGAGGTCATAAGAACAAAGTCAAGCAGAGATTTGACAATTCCGGATCAACTTGATTAAAACATACATATCGGGGCATTTAGCCTTCAAACGTTGATTTTTAAACGTGTTATCTGATGTGGCCACTTATGGCCATTGAATTGAGTAGATAATTGCAATATTTCCACTTTTATTAAGTAACACAGTCAGGAGGAACTGCAAGACAGATCCTTCAAATGTAAATTGGTGATAACTATGAAGAAGTTTTAACTTCTAGGTTTGTAGATAACACAATTGGGTCTCTATGGTTTATTTATTGCCAACAAAGAGTAGAAGAATTTATGGCACTATATCCATCCAAAACTATATGTGATCCAAATAACAGTTTACGAGGTATGGTTAAAATCTAAACCTTTTACTACAGCGATCACAGCCTTTCTACAGGATGTAATGATTTCTGATTTTCTACAGGAAAGATTAACTTAATATTTTTTTCAGGATATAATGTACAAATTACCATTTTAACAAAATGGTAGGATTACAGAAATATCTCTAATTCCCAAAGTATGTTTAGGTAAATATATTAGTGAAATGTTTAAGTTCTTGATACCTAAATTCAACTTTGAGCAAGAGTAAGTAGGTAGAGAAATACTGAATAAAAAATAAGTAGCAAGAAAACAACAGCTCATCATAAAATATCAGAGGATTGGAGGATAAGCAGAACTTAGAAATGAAAAGCTTAAAAAAGAATATAGCAAGAGCAATATTGATTACTAGTCAAACTGGGTTATATATTTTCATGATCATTTTTGGAGAAATATAAATAGTATTTTATTTCAAAATCCACAGCAGAGTAATATTCATTTTATACAAATTATCCCTAAGATGAAGTACACACTAACCATTTTATAAAATATATTCATTAATTCTCAACTATTTTAAAACTTTTCTGCATGAAGAAATTTATTAAGAATTCCCTCAAATTCTCCTTAATTAAAGAACTTCCTCAAATCATGACTTTGAACCAGTTAAATGCACTGTTACTTATGTATTCAAATTCGGGTGGCTACAGTTGGCAAACCAGAAAAGAAGTGGCCTTATATCATTCTAATTGCATGTGTACAAAAACAGAAGTGAACTTTTAGCATTACACATGCAGAGAAACTAGACTGAACAAGTTATAGGACCAGAATTGTTTAAATTCGAATATTATGTAGTATCAGATTGTTTATTCCATACTTACTTATGTAGCATTAAATTATTATTCCAAATAGTAGTTCACTTAAAATTATAATTGATATAATTATATCTTACATATATATATGTATACATGCATATAAATACAAACAGAGACATACACACAAACATACATACATAAATGTACATAAAGAGAGAGAATGTAGTTTCCAATTTGGAAAATTGGAGATCATGTGATATAGTCAATTTGAATCAAATGTTGAGGTATAAACCAATAATGTTTTCTGATTATTTGATAATCTGATTTTGGATCTTCAGGATTCAGCATTGCCGTATAGAGTTCCTTTGTACAGATGCTTAATATGAGATGAAGAGAACCATATTCCATTAATGTATTAATTATCTCAATTTTGGAATGATTTGAATAGCATATTTCAAAAATGATGTTTTAATATATTTTTTCCTCTTCTCTTTGGAAAGATTTTCATTTTTGCTTTCTTAAGTGTGTACGTGTGTGTGTATCCAAGTATTTGATGTATATATATCGTAATAAAATACTACGTGAGAAAATTGACTTGCATAATTCATGAAATTCAAGAATAATTCTTTTATTTTACCCTTTTGACAAATATTCATGTTAAAATAAGGTTTTGCATTACAATAGAGTATTGAAAAGTAATTCAATGCAATACAATTAAAAATAGCATATATCCTAAAATTATCATTAGAATTACACACCTTCAAATTGAAAATGTCAGGGAGTGAACATTTTAATATTTTGTAGTACTAAATGCTCATTATTTGTCTAAAGGTGTCGTTCTGATCATGCTTCTTTGAATACTTTCCTTCTTGGTGAAGTGCATCTTTTGATGCACCCTTTATTGATAGTGTCTAGGTACTAAATTACCTTTTTAAATCCCTTGTATCTCTTGAAATATTGTGTTGCAAAATACAGACTTCTGGTTGACAGTTATTTTCTATCTAAACCTTCAAGATGTAATATAATGGTTTTAGGACTTCCATTGTTACTGTTGAAAGTAAGCTTTCAGCTTAATTTACTTTCCCATTTGCACTATTGTCCAAGCCATTCCACTGCCAATGCTGAGTAATTAGTACCCGGAATTTCGTGTTATTTATTCACTTCCCAGTCTTTATATTTTACCACATGTAAGTATATTCCTGAAGCAAATGCTATTTAGTTCCATCTGTTTATGATTTATATATGTGGAGTAAAACGTGTATTCCTTTGACTTCCATATTTTGCCAACTTTAAATATTGAGATTAATCTCTATTGACATAGGCTATCATTTATTCAGGATCGTTCCGTGATACATGTATACAGCCATTTATCAGACAATTCTTTGTACGTAATGAATTCCACTAGGAATGTGGTTGTGCAAGAGTAGGAGCAGAGTTGTTGGGTCGGAGGGAATGTACATGTTCACCTTTACCAGGCATGGCAAAATTGCTTTCCAAATTCTCCCTAATCTCATATACGTTTCTAACAGCTTCTCCTAAACATCCTTACTGTTGCATATTTTTTTCAAGGTAGGAATTATATGTTCTTTGAATGATTGTCCAACAAATCAAAATGATGCTAATTGTTATACTGAATATTATTTCTGCTTATAGGAATATGTATAGAACTAAAAACTTGAATTAGAAGAGAGAAATAAGCTGAAATTTTAATATCCTATCAAATAAATTATAAATTAAACAACACAATGAAACCAAGTAAAAGGGAAATTAATAAAGATCAGAAGTTAATTTAAAAGGAAACCAGTGGAATAAATGGTTTAAAAAAGCAAAGATAGATTCCTTGAAAGAAGTAATTATATTGCTAAAAATCTCACGATTGAACAAAGCAAAATTAAAAATGTGATAATGAAAGTAAATATAACAACCAATGCCTTTAAATCTTGCTTTACTTGCGTTCAGGTGTTCTGATAAGTATACCTTGGTTATTTTAAAATTCCCAGCTTTTTCAGATTTCCAATCTGAGTTTGGATTTGATTTATTTATAGCGTAGATTATTTAGAAAAATGTTTTTATAGTCCATATTTATTTTTGTTTTGACAATAGTTTTGTGGTCAGAGAATATAACAGCAGAAGATTGAAATGATAATGATAGAACATTATGAAGACTTCATTTTTATAAATTTGGATACAAATGAAATAACAATGTATCCAAAGGTCTATATGAGTTATCAAAATTGATTCAATAAAATAGAAAATTTGAATGATCTGAAACAATGAAGGAAATTTGGTACACAATGTAACAACGTCCAACACACAAAATTTTCACACCCATATGGCTTTATCAGTAAAGTCTACCAATCATCCAAAGAACATATAATTCTAACCCTGAAATGGAGAAATAAATTCTAAGATATGCAAATAGGCCATAAGATATGTCATTAGATACTGCCTTAGCTGTACCCCAAGTATTCTGGTGTGTTCATCTTTCAATTCTCGGCATTTTCTGATTTCCACCATTATTTATCCTTTCTATATAATCATAGATTATTTAAAAATATGTTTTAATTCTCCATATTTATTTAAAAAATATATTGTGTTATTGGTTTTATCTTAATAGATTTATGGCCAGAGAATCAGTATGTGTGAAACAATATATGATTTTTTGCAAGCTGCTTTATGAACAATTTCTTTTGATGTGTAACACAATTTGTAAAGATTACGTGTTCTTCAATGTAGATAAAATAGGTCAAATTTGTAGATCCAATAAATTGGATCCTCTGTAGATATGATAGATCAAATTTGTTTCAAATCTTTTTACATTATCACTAATATTTGGTCTTCATTTTCTATTAATTAAAGATATTGTTGAGTTATGTCTTCCACAATAATGGTATATTTGTCATTTTTCCTTGTGGCACTATCAAGTTTTGACTTATATGTTGAAACTGTTTTTAGGTACATACAAATTTATATCTTTTTCATAAATTTCACCTTATGTGGCTATGAAGTGTTATTTTTGTTAGTAGCACCTTTGGCCTATTTAGTTTAATTTTGATATAACAATACAGCTGATTTATATTAATTACTATTTACCTATTTTATAGAGTTTCTGCCTTTTCTCTTTCAATATTTATGTGTAGTTATGTTCTAATTGTATCTTTCAATTTCATATTTCTAGATTTTATAATTTCCATTACTCTGTCAATCTTTACCTTTTGAAAACAATGTTTTTAAAATTGCATCAAATATAATATATTATATATTTGATATAGTCTAAAATATTCTCTATCATTTTATTTATGCTTTCTGTTTTCTACTTAATTCAAGTTTTTTCCCACATTTTTCTTTTCTTTCTTTTTTTTTTTGCATATGATTGGGTACTATTTCTTATCACTTTATTTTTTTACCCTCAATTCATTGGAATTTATTTTATTTTTCTTCTATTTCTTATGACTTTCAAATATTTAAAATCCTCATTTAACTCAACAAGTTTAAAATTAATCAATAGTTTCACTCTTTATTTTGAATGCTTTAACTCCAGTTATACACTGAGTGACTATTATAGACTACAAAAACATATGAGCTTATTGTCTATTAATGCTAAGGATTTTAGTTTCATTTGGCTTTCCTTTTTTTATACCACAAAATTTAGATGAAAATCATTAACCTTTATTTGATAATTTTCTCTGTTAACCATTACATTTCTGATCATTTTGAATACTTTCCTTCTTGATGGGATACATCTTTTGATGTTCATTTTATTGATGATTTCTTTGTACTAAGTTCTCTTGTGAAATCTCTTGTACCCCTTGAAATAAAAGCACTGCTAAATATAGATCTCTGGTTGGCAGTTATTTTTCTGTCAGATGTTTCAAGATATATTCTAACTGTCTATGACCTCCATTGTTAATTTTGAAAATGAGCTCCCAGTTTAATTGACGTTCCTTTGTAAGTGTTTCATTTTATTAATGCCACCAGAAATGTTATATACCAGAAATTCAGGGAATTTATTAAGTTACAAGTTTACAGTTCTAAGACCCTAAATATTTCCAAACTAACACATCCAGAGAAAGATATATTGACTCAAGAAAGGCCAATGTCTGTCACATGGGAAGGCTCAGAGCTGGCATCTGCTAGAATTTGTTTCTGGTTCCATTGCTTCCAGCATATGATACCAGTGGTTTCCTCTCTAAGCATCTGAGACCCTTCACTTAACTCTTCTGGGACACAACTCTTGGTTCTGGTTTGCTTAGCAGCTCATGAAAAGGCTCATGGTGATGTCTGCTGGGCTTTGCATCTCCAAAGGTCCCTGCCTAAGCAGCTGCTCTCTCTGTCAGCACCACATGCATCTCCAAATGTCTGCATCTCTGCCAGCTCTGAAGCAACTTGTATTTTCTCCAAAATGTCTCCCCTTTTAAAGGGTGCCGGTTTAAACTAATTAAGACCCACCTTGAACGGACAGAGTTGTATCTCAATCTAATCAAAAGGTCACAAGTACAATTGAGTGGGTCAATCTCCACAGAAACAATCTATATAAATTTTCCATCCTACAATATTGGATCAGGATGAAAGGATATGCTTTCTTTGGATGCACAACACTTTCAAACCTGCACCTTCAACCCTCTGGACCCCATAAATACATGTTCTTTCCATATACAAAATACTATCACTCCATCACAATATTCCAAAAGCCTTAAACAGTATCAGTAACAATACAAATATAAAACCAAGTCAAAAACAGTACAAAATCCCTTCAAAATCAGTTACAGGATGGTCTTTCCTAAGGCAAAGTTCTTCTCTGGCTGTTGACCTATGAAACTCAGAGCAAGTTATCTCTGCCAATATACATAGAAGGAACAGTCATAGGATACAAATTCCCATTTCTATAGGAAGAAATTGGAAGGAAAATAGGAGTCAAAATTCACAAACAGTTACAAAAATGTGCAGGACAAACTCCATTGTATTTCAAAATCTGAGCATCATTTATGGAATAATGTTTCATCCCCTAGGTTTCAGAAAATGGCAATCCAATTCTCTAAGGGCTTATGCAGGAGACTTGTTCTCTCCAAATGCTGGGTTGAGGGTTGCAGCATCAGGGTGTATTGGGGGGCCACCTTTCTCTTGGCTCCATCCTCTCCAAGCATCAGGGCAGCACCTAAACTTTCTACCATCTTCGAGATACACGCTCAACCTCCTCAGAACAATGGGATGATCGCCAGACTCCCACCAATCCAGGTTTGTGCTCCACCCTCTCCAGGGCCTGGGGTCCCCAAACTCTTCCTGCATACGAGATGGAAGGCCCACCCTCTGCTTTCCAGGCAAACTCACTCTTTCTAAGAGGATGGATGGGTCTGATCTTCTGGCCAGAGACTTCTTGGCTTCAGACATTCCACTGTTCTTCCTTTGAAGACATTTTTCCTACTTTCAGGGTAGACCCCAGCTACAATGATTACTTCTTTTCCTCATTATCTAAAATTTCCTTAGCATTTAACAAATCAGCTATAATTAAAATGAATGTCTTTTATATTTTATCTAGCAATTTTGGTGATTCTCTCAACTGGATTACAATGGAATTTAGTCACAGGGAATACAGTTCTTTAACTATTTTTAAAGATAAGCTTATTATTAGCTCTTTATTAGTAGGACTCACAAATTCAGATTCATTAAATAATGGATATTTTCCAGGTTGAATTCATATGTAAAGAAAACATCTTCTGTATATATTCCATCCTTATAACAGATTTTAACAAAGGATTGTAAAAATAAGCACTATCTGTGATTATGTGCCGTATGAATGGTTTGCTTCTGACATGAACAATTTATGCTTTATGTGAGCATTTACACTGCATCAGCATTTTAGAATATGACTGCAAACAACCAGCAATTTATTCTTGAGGAATACAAGCTAAGAACCATGCATTTGTCTTGCATATTGATTTTGACATTTTGTTTTAATATTTTAATTTTTAATATTGGGAGGTATAAATCTAGACTCCTTCACTTTTGAAGATTTTGCTTAAATATTAGTGTGTTCCATCTTTCCTGTATTATAATTTATTTTTTTATATACTATAACTGAAATACTTTATGGCCACTCAAATTGACATCACATTAGGGAAAAAGTTGTGATATGATCCACTTGATTCTTAATACCAGAATTTGATGGCATTCTATATCATATTGCCATTAACTAACAGCAAATAAAAGCAGCTACCACATATTATACTTTCACATATCAATACACCTCTCAAAATAAGAATATGCCCATTTTACATATGAGAAAAAATATGGTCAATACATTAAGCAACTTTGCCCTTACCTGAAATATTCACAAATTATAGAAAAAAAGGTTAAACCATTTGCTTAAAGAATTGGTTAATCACTATATCAATATATTAATAGATAAGTACTTTTTTTTAGCAGTTTGTCTCTCCCATATTGGTATTTTAAATGTTTCTCTTTCTTTTTTCAATATTTTATCTGTATTTTCAGCTACAAATGAGTAGTTCTTTTGTTGTTCTCATAAAAATGGTATAGGGTCATGGCTTGAGTATGAGTTCTGAACTAAGACTGCCTGAGATTAATCCTGGCAGCATTTAGAGCTGTGTGACTTTTGGTAAGTTGCATTATCTTTCTGTGCCTCAGGTAATTATTTGTAAAAGGAAAATTAACGATAATATTTACTTCATAGGGTTGATGTGAGAAGTTAATAAATGTAAAGCATGCAGACAGTAAATACCAAATAGTAAGTGTTCAATAAGTAAATACTGATGTTGACTGCCTCTAACAGTCTCTTCTAGACTATTATTTTAATGGTGTCAGAACTGTTACATTAGCTATTAATGCTTTTGCAAGATCTCCCTGTGGCTCGAAGTTATTTTGCTTATTTCTGTTTTTTTTTTCAGTATTTTAATAGATGAAAATGGTATAGATGTAATCTCTGCATGAGAAACATAACAGTACAATGTACTTTTTGTCTTTAAAATATCATTTTAGTTTCTCAAAGTGAAGGATTTGTAAAACTGAAAGGAAGAATGCTTTGCCACTCCTTTTGGTATATAACTCTATGTTCTTGGAAGCTATGGGAAGGAAAACTTTCCCCATCGAGGCTGGAAAGGGGGAAAGAAAGTTCTAAATTTGGACCACCCCATTGTCACCCACTAGGGCTTGAAGTAGATGACTCAGTAATTCGGATGTGAGACTCACCTAATGTCAACATTCATAGATTTAGTGACTGAATTGGCCACTTTCTATGTTTTGTACAGAGGCCAAGTTTTCACATTCTTGCAAAAACTTTAGCAAACTTCTTTTCTAGCACTTATGATAGCACTGTTCTTGAATTATAGGCAGTGGGAATCAAGGCAACAAGTCTACATATCATTCAAATGACTTACTCTTTCAATATTTCTGGATTTATGCTTGAAACCAAGTGCTCTACATTTTCTTTTTTTTTTGATTAGAGGAAAAAAGCCAAAAAAACAACTTTACTTTCCCCTTTCTGTATCAAAATAATCAGGGAAATCAACACCAATTTCTTCAACTTTGATCAAGTCTTTAAAAACAAAAGTAGGTTCTTTAATTTTTATTTCTTTACTAGTACCACAGAATGCTTTAAATGAAATGTATATTAGAAAAAAATGTGATCCAATCCCCTTCATTTTACAACTGAGGAAGCTGAGGCTTGAAGGAACCCACATTTTTGCAGCTCATTGCAAATCTTGAGTCTAATCGTTCCCCATTTCATTGTGTTACCTTTATGCCATTAACAAAATTGTTTTCTTTTTTCCTTATTTCCTTCCTACCTTATTTATTTTTTATTTTTTGTTCTTTCTGAGGAACCACTGATTTAATTGATCCTATGGACAATGCAGATGAAAAATACCTAAAATGGATTTGGTGATAATGAATATGTTAAAGCAGAAAAAAAGAAAAGCACTTTCACTCAAAAGTTTTTCCTAAATTTCAAGTCTTTATGCCTAAATTTTATCAGACAGGCACTTTGCTTAAAATATAATATAAAAGTTATGCTGTGTGGCTCTCTCCGCCGGACCGCCGCGCGGCGCACGCGCCCCGCAGCAGCCGAGCCGCCCGACCTCCCTACCCCCTCTCTACCCCCCTCCTCCCCCTCCTGCTCCGGCTGCTCTCCAACCAACACGGTGCCCTCTTCCCCCGCCTTCACCGTGCTCCTCCGTCACCAGCCTCGACAGCCTTGCCGCCCTCACCTTTCCTCCTCCAGAACAACTACTGGGGGAGTGGAGATAATACAGAGCAGCTCCCGGAGCCACGAGGGAAATCAAAGGGACAGCGTACCCCATCCTGGAACGGCTGACTATCTGGGAGAACCAGCTCCGGTGAGATCACCAAGGGGCACGGGCTTTCCTGGGTGGGACAGCAAGCGACCGGAGTCCCTCCCTTCCACCTTCCCAGGCCAGCTGGTAGAATTGGACAGGCGGTCCCCTTAGGCCGCAGCGGCTGGTGCCCCCACCACACGAGGCCCCCCGGAACAACTGAGATAGTTGGGTCGGAAATCCCCAGACTGCGGAGAACAGTGACCGGGGGATCCCTTCCAAACACGTGACTCCCCCGTCGGCTGGGAGCAGTGCACTCTCCCGGGCTGCGACAGCTGGCGCCCTCCCGCCACGCTTGGTGCCCCGGGCCGACTAGCTAATTTGGCCGGACGCTCTCCTGTGCTGCGACAGCCGGCGACCCTCCCCGCGTTTGGAACCCCGGGCCGGCTGGCATTCTTCCAAGACGCTTCGGTTGCCGAACCTCCCCTACGGCGAGAGTTTTCCAGAGTTGAGGGACCCACAGCAACTTTCGCTGGTGGAACCCACAGACAGGCGTGTGCCACGTGTGCCACCTACTGGGCAGGATAGGAAGAACAGAACCCAGAGACTGCGCAGAAAAATCTTTCAACCTGTGGGGTCGAACACCCGGGGAAATCTGACTAAATGCCCAGACGCCAGCAGAAGATAACGGATCACGCTCAGAAAATTGAACATATGGCCCAGTCAAACGAAGAAACCAATAGTTCAAATGAGATACAGGAGCTGAAACAACTAATGCTGAATATACGAACAGAAATGGAAAACCTCTTCAAAAACGAAATCGATAAATTGAGGGAGGACATGAAGAAGACATGGGCTGAACATAAAGAAGAAATAGAAAAACTGAAAAAACAAATCACAGAACTTATGGAAGTGAAAGATAAAGTAGAAAAGATGGAAAAAACAATGGATACCTACAATGACAGATTTAAAGAAACAGAAGATAGAATTAGTGATTTGGAGGATGAAACATCTGAACTCCAAAAAGAAACAGAAACTATCCGGAAAAGAATGGAAAAATTTGAACAAGGTATCAGGGAACTCAAGGACAATGTGAAACGTACAAATATACGTGTAGTGGGTATCCCAGAAGGAGAAGAGAAGGGAAAAGGAGGAGAAAAACTAATGGAAGAAATTATCACTGAAAATTTCCCAACTCTTATGAAAGACCTAAAATTACAGATCCAAGAAGTGCAGTGCACCCCAAAGAGATTAGACACAAATAGGCGTTCCCCAAGACACTTACTAGTTAGAATGTCAGAGGTCAAAGAGAAAGAGAGGATCTTGAAGGCAGCGAGAGAAAAACAATCCGTCACATACAAGGGAAACCCAATAAGACTATGTGTAGATTTCTCAGCAGAAACCATGGAAGCTAGAAGACAGTGGGATGATATATTTAAGTTACTAAAAGAGAAAAACTGCCAGCCAAGACTCCTATATCCAGCAAAATTGTCCTTCAAAAATGAGGGAGAATTTAAAACATTCTCAGACAAAAAGTCACTAAGAGAATTTGTGACCAAGAGACCAGCTTTGCAAGAAATACTAAAGGAAGCACTAGAGTCAGATACAAAAAGACAGAAGAGAGAGACATGGAGAAAAGTGTAGAAAGAAGGAAAGACAGATATGATATATATAATACAAAAGGCAAAATGGTAGAGGAAAATATTATCCAAACAGTAATAACTCTAAATGTCAATGGACTGAATTCCCCAATTAAAAGACATAGACTGGCAGAATGGATTAAAAAACAGGATCCTTCTATATGCTGTCTACAGGAAACACATCTTAGACCCAAAGATAAATATAGGTTGAAAGTGAAAGGTTGGGAAAAGATATTTCATGCAAACAACAACCAGAAAAGAGCAGGAGTGGCTATACTAATATCCAACAAATTAGACTTCAAATGTAAAACAGTTAAAAGAGACAAAGAAGGACACTATATACTAATAAAAGGAACAATTAAACAAGAAGACATAACAATCATAAATATTTACGCACCGAACCAGAATGCCCCAAAATACGTGAGGAATACACTACAAACACTGAAAAGGGAAATAGACACATATACCATAATAGTTGGAGACTTCAATTCACCACTCTCATCAATGGACAGAACATCTACACAGAGGATCAATAAAGAAATAGAGAACCTGAATATTACTATCAATGAACTTGACTTAACAGACATTTATAGGACATTACATCCCACAACAGCAGGATACACCTTTTTTTCAAGTGCTCATGGATCATTCTCAAAGATAGACCATATGCTGGGTCACAAAGCAAGTCTTAACAAATTTAAAAAGATTGAAATCATACACAACACTTTCTCGGATCATAAAGGAATGAAGTTGGAAATCAATAATAGGCGGAGTGCCAGAAAATTCATAAATACATGGAGGCTCAACAACACACTCTTAAACAACAAGTGGGTCAAAGAAGAAATTGCAAGAGAAATTAGTAAATACCTAGAGGCAAATGAAAATGAAGACACAACATATCAAAACTTATGGGACGCAGCAAAGGCAGTGCTAAGAGGGAAATTTATTGCCCTAAATGCCTTTATCAGAAAAGAAGAAAAGGCAAAAATGCAGGAATTAACTGTCCACTTGGAAGAACTGGAGAAAGAACAGCAAACTAATCCCAAAGCAAGCAAAAGGAAAGAAATAACAAAGATTAGAGCAGAAATAAATGAAATTGAAAACATGAAAACAATAGAGAAAATCAATAAGACCAGAAGTTGGTTCTATGAGAAAATCAACAAGATTGATGGGCCCTTAGCAAGATTGACAAAAAGAAGAAGAGAGAGGATGCAAATAAATAAGATTAGAAATGAAAGAGGAGACATAACTACAGACCTCACAGAAATAAAGGAGGTAATAACAGGATACTATGAACAACTTTACGCTAATAAATACAACAATTTAGAAGAAATGGACAGGTTCCTGGAAAGACATGAACAACCAACTTTGACTCAAGAAGAAATAGACGACCTCAACAAACCAATCACAAGTAAAGAGATTGAATTAGTTATTCAAAACCTCCCTAAAAAGAAAAGTCCAGGACCAGACGGCTTCACATGTGAATTCTATCAAACATTCCAGAAAGAATTAGTACCTACTCTCCTCAAACTCTTCAACATAATCGAAGTGGAGGGAAAACTACCTAATTCATTCTATGAAGCCAACATCACCCTCATACCAAAACCAGGCAAAGATATTACAAAAAAAGAAAACTACAGACCAATCTCTCTAATGAATACAGATGCAAAAATCCTCAATAAAATTCTAGCAAATCGTATCCAGCAACACATTAAAAGAATTATACATCATGACCAAGTAGGATTCATCCCAGGTATGCAAGGATGGTTCAACATAAGAAAATCAATTAATGTAATACACCATATCAACAAATCGAAGCAGAAAAATAACATGATCATCTCAATTGATGCAGAGAAGGCATTTGACAAGATTCAACATCCTTTCCTGCTGAAAACACTTCAAAAGATAGGAATACAAGGGAACTTCCTTAAAATGATAGAGGGAATATATGAAAAACCCACAGCTAATATCATCCTCAATGGGGAAAAATTGAAAACTTTCCCCCTAAGATCAGGAACAAGACAAGGATGTCCACTATCACCACTATTATTCAACATTGTGTTGGAAGTTCTAGCCAGAGCAATTAGGCAAGAAAAAGAAATACAAGGCATCAAAATTGGAAAGGAAGAAGTAAAACTATCACTGTTTGCAGACGATATGATACTATATGTAGAAAACCCAGAAAAATCCACAACAAAATTACTAGAGCTAATAAATGAGTACAGCAAAGTAGCAGGCTACAAGATCAACATTCAAAAATCTGTAGCTTTTCTATACACTAGTAATGAACAAGCTGAGGTAGAAATCAAGAAACGAATCCCATTTACAATCGCAACTAAAAGAATAAAATACCTAGGAATAAATTTAACCAAAGAGACAAAAAACCTATATAAAGAAAACTACAAAAAACTGTTAAAAGAAATCACAGAAGACCTAAATAGATGGAAGGGCGTACCGTGTTCATGGATTGGAAGCCTAAATATAGTTAAGATGTCAATCCTACCTAAATTGATTTACAGATTCAATGCAATACCAATCAAAATCCCAACAACATATTTTTCAGAAATAGAAAAACCAATAAGCAAATTTATCTGGAAGGGCAGGGTGCCCCGAATTGCTAAAAACATCTTGAGGAAAAAAAACGAAGCTGGAGGTCTCGCGCTGCCTGACTTTAAGGCATATTATGAAGCCACAGTGGTCAAAACAGCATGGTATTGGCATAAAGATAGATATATCGACCAATGGAATCGAATAGAGTGCTCAGATATAGACCCTCTCATCTATGGACATTTGATCTTTGATAAGGCAGTCAAGCCAACTCACCTGGGACAGAACAGTCTCTTCAATAAATGGTGCCTAGAGAACTGGATATCCATATGCAAAAGAATGAAAGAAGACCCATCTCTCACACCCTATACAAAAGTTAACTCAAAATGGATCAAAGATCTAAACATTAGGTCTAAGACCATAAAACAGTTAGAGGAAAATGTTGGGAGATATCTTATGGATCTTACAACTGGAGGTGGTTTTATGGACCTTAAACCTAAAGCAAGAACACTGAAGAAGGAAATAAATAAATGGGAGCTTCTCAAAATTAAACACTTTTGTGCATCAGAGAACTTCATCAAGAAAGTAGAAAGACAGCCTACACAATGGGAGACAATATTTGGAAATGACATATCAGATAAGGGTCTAGTATCCAGAATTTATAAAGAGATTATTCAACTTAACAACAAAAAGACAGCCAACCCAATTACAAAATGGGAAAAAGACTTAAACAGACACCTACCAGAAGAGGAAATACAAATGGCCAAAAGGCACATGAAGAGATGCTCAATGTCCCTGGCCATTAGAGAAATGCAAATCAAAACCACAATGAGATATCATCTCACACCCACCAGAATGGCCATTATCAACAAAACAGAAAATGACAAGTGCTGGAGAGGATGCGGAGAAAGAGGCACACTTATTCACTGTTGGTGGGAATGTCAAAGGGTGCAACCACTGTGGAAGGCAGTTTGGCGGTTCCTCAAAAAGCTGAATATAGAATTGCCATACGACCCAGCAATACCATTGCTAGGTATCTACTCAAAGGACTTAAGGGCAAAGACACAAACGGACATTTGCACACCAATGTTTATAGCAGCGTTATTTACAATTGCAAAGAGATGGAAACAGCCAAAATCTCCATCAACAGAAGAGTGGCTAAACAAACTGTGGTATATACATACGATGGAATATTATGCAGCTTTAAGACAAGATAAACTTGTGAACCATGTAATAACATGGATGGACCTAGAGAATATTATGCTGAGTGAATCCAGCCAAAAACTAAAGGACAAATACTGTATGGTCCCACTGTTGTGAACGGACATTCGAGAATAAACTTGAAATATGTCATTGGTAACAGAGTTCAGCAGGAGTTAGAAACAGGGTAAGACAATGGGTAATTGAAGCTGAAGGGATACAGATTGTGCAACAGGACTAGATACAAAAACTCAAAAATGGACAGCACAATAATACCTAATTGTAAAGTAATCATGTTAAAATACTGAATGAAGCTGCATCTGAGCTATAGGGTTTTTTTTTGTTTTTGTTTGCTTGTTGGTTTGTTTGTTGTTGTTGTTTTTTACTATTACTACTACTTTTATTTCTTTTCTTTATATTGACATTTTATATCTTTTTCTGTTGTGTTGCTAGTTCCTCTAAACTGATGCAAATGTACTAAGAAACAATGATCATGCATCTATGTGATGATGTTAAGAATTACTGAGTGCATATGTAGAATGGTATGATTTCTAAATGTTGTGTTAATTTCTTTTTTTTCTTTCCGTTAATAAAAAAAAAAAAAAAAAAAAAAAAAAAAAGTTATGCTGTGTGGACTAATTTCCCCTCCTTTTTATAGCCAGAAAATGACATAATAAAGAATGAGAATTGAAGGCTGGAGAGTGAGGCAGAGTCCGTGATACTAGACATGTTATTTCTTCTTTGTTCTCAAGATGGACAAATGCAAGGGTTCGTAGCTTTCTTTTCCATGGGTATGTCTGTGAAAAAATGTTTTCACTGAATTAAGGAACTGAGTTAAATAACTTGCATAGGCCTCAAACCATTCTTTCGAGATATCATGGATTTTCTTCTCATCTGTTTCTGCTAGGAAAGAGTAATTTTGTAGATCCCAAAGCACATAGATTGTGTTCCTCTAAATTAGGGCACTGCAAATTCTTAGTATGTAGAAAACACTTATCCTAAGTACTAATTCAGATAGAAAAAGAACCAGTGCATTCTACACTACAGAATATTTGTATGTAACAAAGCTAATTCCCATAAATACATACTGAAAACCAGTGATATTTTGCATTCTAATCTTGTAATTCATGTGCTCATTTTTGGAAATTAAATTCCTTCATGATATTTCTGACTTACATTTAAATTCATGGAGCTGTGAGCAATTTTTATGTGAAAATCTACCATACTGATCTTGCAAACTCATTCATCTACAGTGCCTAAATATCTATGTTGGGAGAGGAGATAAGAATTCTAATTTCATTTATTAGTCTACCTGTTTTTCTCCCATTGGGAAAATGGTTCGGGCTACAGAAAAAGTTAATTTTTGCACCTCATTATTATGGCAGATGCTACTTTCAGAGTTGGATTATTTTTTCAAGCAAAAGTTAAACATTAATTGAATCCAAAGAGGTATTTATTATCAGAGACACCTGCAATGTAAATTTTTTCCAGTCAAGTCACTGAGGAGTGATTTGACAATTTCTAAATTAGTATTATAATATCATTCATTCAATATTTATTAGGCACCTACTACGTACTGGGGCCTCCTGATAGAATAATGAATGTAAAACAGTTCCCCTTTTCAAGGATCTTACACTAAATATGAAATATGCTATAGTCTTTGACATAACTGAAGGTAAAACAAGAAGCAAAATATAAGGCAAAACATAAGAACTATTATAAGATTGTTGCAAAAGAAATACCCTGATAAATGAGGAACAGGAAAAGCAGTTTTATTGGGTGATGTAAAGGGAAAGTTTCACTGCAGAGAAAACATTTTCTATGGACATTGAGTGAAAGTAATATTTCCATAGATACAACTGAAAGGCTGGGGTAGAGAATTTTTCAGATAAGGGAGAGCAAATGTGAAGCATGGATTTAGAAGCAAAGCAGCTGAAAGCAAAGCTGAATCCAGAGAGCTGGAAACAGTTAAGTTTCTTAGAAGTGGTATGGGTTGAGGTAAACAGAAGCCAACTAAAGGATAATAAGGTAACTTTGATTAATTTTTCACCCTTAACTCTGAATTGACCTGAAAGTACCAGTCTCATTTCATGATACCGCCTTTCTTTTCTTTTCTTTTTCTCTTTTAACTAACAGCTTCAAATATTAAGATGGTAATATGCTAGCCCCCAGTATATCTTTATACATTAGGATACTTTTGACTTTAAGTGTCATAATTTAAAGTGGATTATGCAGCATTACCCATAATGGATTTTTTCAAAGATAGGCAACTTCCTAACTCAACTAAAATTTCATGTATACTGGTTTCTTCTTCCTCATCATTCTGACATCTATAGCATGTTGGCTCCCCCAATTCCCTGATCCTCATTGTCTCCCAGGACTCCTTATAATAAGTTATACTTAAGATCTCCAGAAATCAGAATTTCAAGCAAAACTGCAGAAAGATTAGAAAAGAGTTAAAATAGCATCCAATTTTCAAATACCATTTAAAGATACTGGAAACTTAACCAGAAGCCACATAGAAGACTTTCCAGTATATCTCCTTAGCTAGAATTGCTTCAAAAGTTTATCTCTAGTCCTGTAATTGGCAAAGAAAATAGTATAATCATGATTGACTTCAACTAATGAGGCTTCACCTCTTCAAACTGCAGTGGCCAGCCCACCCTAAAGCACTCAAACACAAAATAATGGATCAAAATTGAGGTTTTGTGCTCCTAGCACAAACTGAGGGTAAGTGGTTATTGGGTATGCAACAAAACTTTTTACTACATTATTGAAGCTTTTACCCTTTTAAAAGAAAATTTTCATATCTGTTGTAATGTAGCCAATGTTTCCAAAGATGACAGTGTCCTTTATTTATTCACTCAATCTGAAAGATAAATTTCCTCAACTTATTTATGTCCTTACTAAGCATATTTGATCAGAAATGGGAAAAATCCAGATATATAGGTTTAATATCTACCCCCTACACACAATTTTAAATAAAAATTCATACTCAAGAACAAATTAAAGGGCTTCAACTTCTCATTATAATGGGTTAGCTTTTAACTGACTCATTTTCTGGTTGAGAAGACCTAGAAAAGCTCAACAAAATATAAACGATAAAAATCTATCATCAATGAAGAGCTTCAAAGGCAGCTAGACTCCAGAGGCCAAAATCCTGAGAAGAAGAGATCATTTAGTAAAGGACAACATTACATTGCTACTTTTCCCCTTGGGGCATTTACCAGTTCTTAGGCTGTGTGTAATTACAGTGTAAGATGCCCAGTGGAGAATGTTTGCCAAGAGGCAAAGAAACCACCAGACTTCTATACAGAGCTCTAGCCCGGAAGACAAAATTTGATGTTCCAACCCACCAAGGCAGCCAGGAATTGGGGGTCCAAAATCTCAAAGAGAATGAAGGCATAAAGGAGTAAGCCTGATACACTGCACCATTCTTCTTCTGAAAATATTTGCTATCCATAAGATGCACAATGCAGGAGAATTAAAACTCCACTGGGTGGACCTTTCAGCGGACAGCCAGTGCTGAGGACATGAATAACATAAAGTTCAGCATCTACCAACAAAGGAGACCTTGGTAAACATAGTAGACAATCAAAACGTAAACAGATTCTTACAAACTCAGAAACACACGTCAGATTAACTCACTCTATGGTTGTATTGAAATGACTGCCTTGCTCTTGGTGGCTTGTGGAGGTTAAGGTGACTTTTCAGTGGAGGAATATAACATTTTTATGTTCCTTGCCATCACGATTTCTCTAGTAAAAAAATGCAAACCTTTTTTAAGACCGTGCTCAGTAATCAATTTCTGATAATATTTTACTTAGAAATTATTTCCTGTTCCTCTGAACACCCACATATCTTTGCCTATACATTTTTTTTGGCATATGGCACAACCTATTTTGTACATTTTTGTTGGATTTTTTTTGCATATATATTATCCTTCCAGACTGAAAAGTTTGGTTTCAATGAACTTTTATTCTTCAAATAAGATTCAACCTCTGAAAGAGTTGTATTTGCATAATAAGTACTAAATAAGTACTATTCGAATAACAGTTTTAAATAGTCAAGTAATAATGCTTGATTTGCCATAGAGTTGTGACAATTTTAGTCAGAGATATTTAATTCCCAAGTCTCCATTTCTTGTAAGAGTGCAGACAATACCAGGGAAACTTCAGAATTAGTTTTACATTATGGACACCTAAGAAACTATAGTACAACAATATTTTATGAAAGTTATGGAAAAGCAATAAAATTTCAATACTCTGAAAATTTGTTTTATAGATATTGCTTAGTGTTTCTAAGTCAGTTTAGGTAATTTTTATTGAGAATTTACTGCCTATCCCTTCTGTATGTTCTGATTAATTAAATTGACCCATGTGACTTTGAAGGTCAGAGAAGCAAAGAAACATTTGCTGCCTTGAAGAACTTCCATTACAGTTTTAGTGACATATATACTTCATTTTTGGAAAGCAGAATAAATCCAAGAATTATAGATTTATTTATCATAGATGATGAGGGAAAATATTTGGCCTAGTTAATTTATACCTTAAAATTTACTTTTGACAGAAATTATTCAAACAGCTATTTAGGTTCTTTAATTCCCTTTATCTATATGGGCATAGTCTAAATGATTACTTTTAGCAAACTTAACTACACATTAAAGAGAAATTTACTAGGATCATCACTGAGGTTAATAGTTACCTTAATGATGTTTTAAAAGAAATGTTTTATACATAAAGCAATATATCTGCTATGTAATTGTAAACTCCCAAGAGATACAATTAATAATCAATATAATTAAATTTTCAAAAAATCTAGTCATATAATAGACATGATCATGTTATTAAAACATATTTTGGGAGCCTGAGCAGTGTTCTAACTAAGAAATGACTGTTTACTAATCAATTGCTTGCTTATATATGGTGAATGTTATATGAAAAGAAATTAATTCCTTTTTAATTAATATCATGTGAATTCAATCATACTATTTTTAAAATTCTCCACCTACATTTTTATCATCTATTATACTATATATGTGGTTCATGGCAGAATGAGTTGTCAATTCTTCACTCCTATGCCATGGCCTCCTGGATACTTCCCTGCCCTTAGGTATTGTGCTTGTTCGTGTTACTTTTATTTTCCAAAGGGTATTAACAAAAACGACAAGAATGGTGATTTGAACTGTACTGGCATGACTGGGCTTTTGCTTTTTGCACTTCTACCATTATCATGAGAATTGTAAATTAAAAATCAAAGTGATTCTCAGATCTCCAAGCATTGGAAACAAAAAAACACACAAAGAAAAGATCTACCTTGGTAGATATTCAGATCTACAGGCTGAAGTAGACCTGCCTCCATTTATTTTTTTGTGCCAATGAGATTTTGTAGTTGTCATTAAGCAACAAAAGCTGAAATACACCTAAAATACATTATTATATTAGATTTTTATTACTGTTGCAACAAATTACCACAAAATTAGCGGCTTAAAAATAACACAAATTTATTATCTTACAGTTCTGAAATCTAACATGGATCTTACTGAACTGAGCTTTCCATCATATTGAAATTATAGAGTCAACAACTAATTTGGTGAGGAAAAAAGGTGAGTTTAGTTGCACTTAAATCTATTTCTTCTCTTTTTTTTTGTAATTACATATTAGTTTTAAGTCAGGAAAAATGTATATGCAAAAAATAAGTTTACACGTACAATGTATAAAAGAGAGAATCATTTAATATAGGTATTTTATTTTTACTGTCGTAAATCCTTTTTGAATTTAAGCTAAGATGCTGAGAAATATCTCATAAATGAATTTGAAAATGTTTTCTATGCAATAAATTATGCAAAAATAAAATGCATTGTTTTGTGGTGAAATATATATTAAACATAATGATCTACTCATTCAATATTTAAACTAAACACTTGGTCATTTTGAGGGTATCCCCATGTCTTTCTGTGGACCTGTAGGTAAGACTTAATCATTTTTTTCCCTTGAATTCAATTAAAAAACAACTGACTGATTATTCCATCTTAATTAAACTCCTGCTCCAACTCTACATAAAAGAACTATTGTATATAAATTCAAATTTGGAAGTACTCTATGTATAAGCATTCATTTGGGAGTTTCTAATACTTATCTCAGTATTCATAGCCTACTATGACACTAAATTAGTTCTCATTCATTCCAGTTCCTGAAATAATATGATATAGTAATTGAACTTTGTAAAGATGATATAGTCTTAGAAATATATAATATTGCCAGGAACTCTCCAGTAGCCAGTATTCAAAAGTTGCACTGAAATATATTGATTAAACAGAAGTCATGATCTATATATTCGGGATTAAGAATTTGCAAGTCCAGTGATGGCTACACCTACACCATCCTTACTTTATTAGAACTGGATGGGAGAAGGTGGAAAATGAGGAGGTGAAGGAGGAAGATATATGGCTTGAGGCCCATGTCGTTTCTTGTCTTTGAATGTATCACTCACCATTGCTACTGAGCACCAGCTGATCACTTTAGACATCAATGCATTTGCTTCCTCTAAGTATAGTCTATCTGGTGTCATTTGTATTCACCTCGGGCAGACACAGAGCCTCTGCTCATTTCATCAAAGAACTATTTATGAGGCTGTAAAAAAGATGAGTTTCTCCGAATAGTCTCCAAATTAAACTTTTTAAAGTTTAATGTTGGCACACAAGAATAATTACAGTTATAAACCATTAAACATTTAGAAGAAATTTATAGGATTGGAGGGAGAAAATTTACAGCTGTGGCCTAATACAATAAATTTCCTCTGTAAAAGCAGAACCACAGAAACATTTCTATTCAAGACTCCAGAAAAAAAAAAAAGAAAATGCTTTATTAACATTACCCAAACATGCAGGCACTACATTCGGACATTCTTTATGTAGAAAGATGAATTCCTTTGTAAGATACAGTTAATTAACCTTACAAGCAAAAGTCAATATTTTTTATTATTTTTTTAATATCAGTAAATAGAGAACACAAAACTCATTTGAAAGATCCGGATATATATACATAGATATATAAAGATATATACTCTTTTATCCTAGAAAACAGTTCAATTCCTTAGAGGATTTTTATTTCTTCTAGGAGTAATGGTGCATTAATTATTACACTCTTGGGTGGATTACTAGCAGGAGTAGGTATTTATATGATGTTCAATTATGACATTAAAAAAGCGACTAAAACTGCAGTTCAAATTCTAAGGAGACATCTTCCTCTGAAATTCTAATATTGCTTTATAGTGCAGTATATGTTAGTTTTTAACTGAGTCAACTCTAACAAGGACTGTTTTCTAATGGACTGTTAGCGTGATAATGTAGACACCACCCAGCACTTGGGAGGGACCATCTGGTCACTCAAACAGATTGGCTATTCAGGTAAGTGGTCACCCACTGCTTAGAGCTCAGTTGTATCTGCCGTGCAACTCCAGTAAAAAACACCCATGCTTTATATTTGTCCAAGTCTTCTTTTATGAACTTTAATAATATTTAAAACTATTTTTCATATAGCTCTTGGACATTTCTTATTGATTGCTAGGGTTTTCCTTTTTATTTGCTAATATAAATAGATGTTTCATTCATTTTATTACCTCACTGGTTGTTGTTTTTATATTTGATGAATGCCATTGATGTGGTATGTTAATTTTGCAGCCCACCTCTTTATTGAATTACCATATAACTTGTAAATGTAATTAATTCTCTTGGGTTTTCAAGGTAAACAGTAATAACATTTGTAAATAAGGATATATTTTATTCCTTCTGTCTAGTTTTTAACCCCTCATTTCTTTAACATATTTATATATATATATTTTTTTTTATTAGAGAAGTTAAAGACAGAAAATAGCAGGCAAAAAATATAAGCTTCCATTCCCCCCACCCTCCATTATTAACACCCTGCTTTGGTGGGCTACATTTACTACAATTAATGAAAGAATATTATTATAATTGTATTGTTCACTAAGCCCATGGTTTACATTAGGGTTCACTTTTCATGTTTTTCACTCTTCTCTTTTTTTTTTTAAATTTTATTCTATGAACGTATATACAACTTAAAATTTCCCATTTCAACCGCATTGAAATATATAATTAAATGCTGTTAATTACCTTCATAATGCTGTACTATGATCCATCACCAAAACATTTCCATCACCCCAAAAAACACATCTTTTCTTTTTTGTGTGTGGGTCTCCAGCATGGCAGGCAAGAGCTCTGCCTGCTGAGCCACCATGGCCTGCCCTGACATATCTTTTTTTTTTACTGTGAAATATAATATATATATATATATATATATATACATACCAAAAGGCAATAAATGTCAAAGTGCATTTTAACAATTAATTATAAAACACATTTCAAGTTTTTTTCTTTTATCTGCTCTAAGACAATGGAGACTAAAAGTAATATCAATATGATTCAGTAGTCATACTCTTAATAAGTCCTAACTTCTCTGTCGTAACTCCTTATTCTCCTTTAATCCTTCTCCCAGTCTTTAGGGATGTTTGGGTTAGGACCATTCTAACTTTTTTCATGCTGAAAAGGGTGTCAATAATATAGGATAGGGGGATGGAACTGGTTGATGTTCTTGGAGATATACTGGCACATTTGGGTTTCAGGACTTATCTGGCCTAAGAACCATCTGAAGGTTTTAGGTTTCTCAAAAGTAAACTTAGTGCCTATATACATATCTTTAGAAGACTTAAATGATATGGTGGTAAAGAAGGTTCTTACCTTGCTCTGTGAGTTTATTGGAAATGTTTCCATAGTTTCCCCAATAGATATAATGCTAATTTTTTTACTGATTGAAGGGAGTAAATAGATAACTTGAATTATGCTGTTAAATCACTATGAGGGATGGGCCACAGTGGCTCAGCAGGCAAGAATGCTTGCCTGCCATGCCAGAGGATCCGGGTTTGATTCCCGGTGCCTGCACATGTAAAAAAAAAAAATCACTATGAGACTTTTAGCAAATATGTGTGTTATAATTGAGTTTTTAGCATCTGAGGAGGTGATCACATACTTTTAAAAAATTTTGGTCTCTTACTATGGCCAGTTATGTTAATAGATTAATTAAGAAAAAGAAATTCTTATATTCCTGGAGTACACCCCACTTGATTGTATTATATTATATTCCATATGCTTCTGAGTAACTTGATAAAATTGTATTAATATGCAAAAATATTTTTCATTCCTTTAGGACTGATAATATAGTCATAGATCATGAAAATGCTAATAGTACCAACATAAAAAGATTTTAAAATGAAGTTCTCACTAGCCTCACATGGGAAATGAAACCAGTAAAAACAGTGGGAATAATAGTTAACTGCATAGACCATTTATTTGTGCTTTTACCAAGCCTAAACTAACCATTAAATTAAAACATAAGTTTTTAATGATTATCTTTATCACTACTTTTTTGCAACTGATAATATTTTCAAATCATTTTTTTAAATTGGTCATTACAATGAAAACTACATTAATAAAATTATTAACAGCCACATAGACAATAACAAAAACACTTGTATTCATGGAATAAACCATGTTTGAATTTCCAGAAGGGCAGAATAGGAATTTGTTGACACTTTCTCCAAAAAACATTCTTCTGTAGAATATTTTTACAAAACAAACAACCAAAAACCTGTTGTTAAAAGTGTCTGAAATTAGAGTGAATCTGGTCAGATCAGGACTAAAGTAAATCAGAATACAGGGGTAAGGAGGACACTGTATTTTAGAACCTCATCTACTATATGAGACCAAAGGAAAAGAGGTTTATTTTGTCTCAAACCTAAATTTTCTGTAGTACATAATCCAACTGAACCTGTTTGGATAGATCATTTAAACAACCCAAACACATGGAGCCCGGTATGGGAATGAGGGCTTGTAATTTTGTATAGCTTAATGTAATGCCTGGATACACCCTAGAGTATGTTCAGCAGATAATTTCAAAGTATTGGCAAAGTCCCTCGAGGGAGAGAAAATACGGAACTATTAAACCTTACCACCAGGGAAACCCCTGATACTGTCTCAAACATTATGGACTCCCAAGTCAGTAGGCCAAGCCCTTGATCTTAAGGCTTACTCCTGTGAAGCTTATGTATGTAGTGGAGAAGTTAAGCCTACCTACTGTTATGCCTAAGAGTTACTTCCAGAGGGCCTCTTTTGTTCCTCAGATGGGGTCTCCCTCTCTCTTTCTCTCTGTAAGCCTAACTCTGCAAGTAAAATTATAACCCTCCCCACTTCATGGGGCATGGCATCCTGAGGTAAAAGTTCCCTGGTAAAGTGGGATATCAATCCCAGGGATGAGGCTGGCCCTGGCAACATGGGATCAGCAATGCCTTCCTGACCAAAAGGGGAAAGAATTGTAACAAAATAAGGTATCAGTGGCTGAGAGCATTCTAATAGAATTGAAAAGCTATTCCAGAGGCTACCCTTATGTAAGCTTCAGATAGATATTGCTATTTACGATGATTTGCCAAGCTCTAACTGACACTTTTCCTGTCAACCCTAAAGAACACTTAGGACTCTATCTGAGATTCTACAAAAGTTTCAGGCAGTATGATTACTCCCCAGAAACCTACAACCTCCACGTGGGTTCCTATGCCAGATAAGTCCTGAAACCCAGAGGGGCCAGTTTCTCCAGAACATCAACAAGTTCCTTCCATCATCTTGACCCATATTATCAATGGCCCTTTCCAACATGAAAAAGTTAGAATGGGCATAGTCCAAACACCCCTAAAGATTGGGAAAAGGATCAAATGAAAATGAGGAGATATAAGAGAGAAGTTAAGACTTAACAAATGAGTATGACTGCTGAATCACACTGATATTTCTTTTAGTCTCCAGTGTCTTGGAGCAGCTAGAAGTAAATACCTGAAATTGTGGAACTGTAACCCATACCAAATTCTAAAATCTGTTCTATAACTACTTGTTGCATTATGCTTTGAAATTTATTGCTTTTTTTGTGTATGTGTTATATCTCACAATAAAAAAGGAACTGGAATTGTCCTAAAGATATAAAACAAAGAGAAAATATTCACTTAAGAAAATCATCTAAACCTTGGTAAGTATAGTGAGGGGCTGTGGCATTTTAACCATGACCTGCTCCCATCCCCTCCCAAGCTCTGCTTTAAGAATGGGTGTGGAAAGAAGAAGGCTCCCTCTCCCCCAGACTCCCAATCTAAGGCCACAGTTTCACCTTAAAAGGGGAATGCCACTAGTACATCTTACTCTCCCCAGCCCCATGTTTCTGGATAGGTACTGCACAGATTCTGGGTATACAGTGCCCAACCCAGTCAGTAGTAGTACAGAAGTTCCTCAACCAGGCTTAAACGGGCTGAGAATACTGAGGCCCCAGTTGCTCCCATCGTGGGTCTCTTATAGTATGAAAATTCCATGCTGGGATGTGCAAACTGAAATCAAAGGTTTTACTTTGCTGATGTTCACTCATAACAATCCCCAGCCTCAGTGCAGTGGTGTAGCCATTTTTTGTTTGTTTGTTTTGTTTTGCTTTAATCCAGGAAGAGAAGTAGCATTAAGAACAAACGACTCCACATCTCTGTTTGAGGGGATGGAGTTTCTTTGGATCAGATTGTGGTGAATTTTATGCTAATGGCATTATGAAAAACCATGGAGGTCTTGGTGGAGATAAATTAAGATTCTGATAGGTCCATGATATGGAAAGCAACAAGCAGACATGAAAAACCAGAAGTTTAATATACAGCTATGAAGAACCCCCTGGGTATAATGAGCGGTCCTGGGGACTGGGAAGCCTGTGCTTGTTCACTAGGCTGCATCCACTCAGGAGCATTCAAAGGAGCCATGGAGTGGATTTGAAAACATTCCACAACATGCATAAAGATTCACTGCCAGAAGGTAGAAATCTAACTGGCACAAGGGGCCTAAGTAGAACCTCTAAACAAACATTGGCGACATTAAGCTACTCTGATCAAGTTTGTTTATTTTAAAATAAAATTACACACATTCTCTGGCAGTTGACAAGTGTATGGGCATGCCCAAGGCTTTGACCTCTCAGTAGTGATCAGAGTGGGAACTTTCAAGTTCCTGGTCCCGGCTGAATGTGTAACAAAGATGGACTGTGACAGCAGCTTAAAAGCATCACACACATCCAGCAATAGAGTGAAAATCTAACTGGTCAAGGAGTCTTAAACACGGTTTTAGATCAATAAGTAGCTTAACTGATCAAGGCACAACCTTTGGTAGACAAGTTAAAAGATAGAAACAAACAAACAAAAAATCTAAGCAGGGACATCAGAAGCTTAAGACAGAGGAAAATAAAAATCACAGAGCCAGTTAACCAGATTATTAAGCAAATGAACAAAAGACCAATCAAACGACAGAAATAACATCAACCTCTTAGATGTGTGTTGGGGAGGGGACAAGAGGAATCTGTTCGAGAATTTTAAAATATATTACCTAAAGACAGTTTTCAACAAAAACTTATGAAACATGCAAAATTTGAGGAAGTGTATCCCATATGAAGTTTAGAATAAAAAAGCAGGCAATAGAAATTGTTTTTGATGAGACCCAGATTTTGGACATAGCAGACAAAGACTTCAAAGCAGCTAATATATAAATACATTCCCAAAACTAAAGAAAATTGTATCTAAAGAAAGGAAGGCATGATGGCAATGTCTCTTCAAATGGCAAGTATCAATAATGAGATAAACATTTTTAGAAAGGGCAAAAATAAAATAATGTGTTGTCAAATTTGTAACATAGGTAGATGTAATAGGTACAATAATAACAGCAAAAAAGAAAAAACAGAGAAGGAAAGAAGCTATATAGGAGTAAAGTTTCCATATTTCACTGGAGTTGTTAGTATAAATATGAACTAGCATTTTGATAAGATGAAATGTCTGTTGTAAGACCCACAGAGAAAATTATGTGAAAATACAATGAAAAACTCATTAAAATGTTATCCTAGAAAATACCCACTTCATACAAAATTAGGCTGTAAAGAGAAACAGGAAAGTAAGTACATGAGTCATAAAGAAAAGAAAAACAAAATGGCAGATATAAATCCAACTATGTTGATAATGACATTAAATGTGAATGTCTGAAGCAATTCAGTCAAGATATAGATCATCAGCTTGGATGAAAAGAATCCAACTATAAATAAATATGCCAAAGATAGAACCCCAAAATTCAGGAAGCAAAATGTACAGAATTCAAGGGGGAATATAGACAATTTAACAATAATGGTTGTAGACATCCATGCCTCCTCTGTCAATAATGGACAGAACAAGTAGACAGAAAATCAACAAGTAAATAAAAGACAAAACAACATAATAAATGAATGAGACAAAATAGACCCCCTCAACACTGCAGAATGCACATTTTACCCAAGTGCTCATAGACAATTCTCAAGGATAAACCATATGTAGGCCATAAAAACAAGCCATAATAAATATAAAAGGACTAATGCCATACCAAGTGTGATGTAGTACTCTGAAAATAGTGGAATTAAATTTGGAATAAATAACTTGAGAATATTTTTGAATTTCATAAATTATATGGAAATTTCACAAATGCTCCAAATTAAAAAAATCATCGATTTGAAATCACAAGGGATATAATAAAATATTTCAAGATGAATGAGAAGAAAAAAAAAACATTCCAAACTTATGAGATGTAGCCAGAACAGTGTTCAGAGAGAAACTTAGAGCTGAAAACACCTATTATATCAGTTAGGGCTCTCTAGAGAAACAAAATCAACAGGAAATATCTGTAGATATAAAATTCATAAAAGTGTCTCACATAACCATGGGAACATAGATTCCAAAATCTGTAGGGCAGGCTGTGAAGCTGACGACTCCAGTGAAGGGTCTGGATGAACTCCACAGGAGAGGCTCACCAGCTGAAGCAGGAAGAGAGCCTGTCTCTTCTGGATCCTTCTTAAAAGGATTCCAGTGATCAGATTAAACATCACTCACTGCAGAAGACACTCCGCTTGGCTGATTACAAATGGAATTAGCTGTGGATGCAGCCGACATGATCATGATTTAATTCTAGGAAGTGTCCTCATTGCAACAGGCAGGCCAACATTTGCCCAACCAGACAAACAGGTACTACCACCTGGTCAAGTTGAGACATCTTGACACCCATATTAAAAAATAAGAAAGATCTCAAATCAATAAACTATCATTGAACCTAAAAAGTAATAGCAAAAAATTAAAAATGGGTAGAAAAAAAAATGAAATAGAGAGCAGAATAAAATAGACAAACCAAAAGTTGGTTCTTTTAAAAGACCAAGAAATTTGACAAACCTAGGCTACATTAACCAATAAAAGGGGGCAAGACTTAAACTACTAAAATCAGAAAAGAAAGAGGGAGACATTACCACAGATTTAAAAATATGAACAACTATAGGGAATACTATTAACAACTATATGACAACACATTAGACAGTTTAGATAAAATTAGGAACACAAATTACTGAAACAAAAAAATAGAAAATATGAATAGATCTATTATGAGTAAAGAAATTGAATTTGTAGTTTAATAGCTTTCCACAAAGAGAAGTCCAGGTCCAGATGCATTCACTAGTGAATTCTGACACGCGTTTTTTAAAAAAGAATGAATACCAATTCTTCAGAAATTCTTCCAAATAAAAACATTTTCCAACTCATTTTTTATGGCAAGTATTACTGATAAAAGAGAAAACTACAGGCTGATATCCACTATGAATATAAGCACAAAATTGCCAGTAAAATACCTTAGTAAATAAATCCACAACATATAAAAGGGATTATTCAACTTGACCAAGTGAGATTTTCCCAGGAATGCAAATTGTCATTTTTGTTTTTTCTTCGATATTTATCTTTGGTTATTTTTTATTATTTGATTATTAGTCTGTTTTTTTCCTTTATTTTTTAAAATTACTTTTCAGGTGAGGTTTAATAATTTACCTTGTTAGAAAAAGAATTTCATTTCAAATCACAAAGTGATTCCATTTTTTTGCATCCCTTAGGTTATTATTTGTGACTTTAAAATTCTCTTAGGATAATTATTCACTGATTTTTGTTCTTTTTAGATATTAATATTGGAATTTAGAGATGTATTTTTAAACTTGAGTGTTTTTAATTATAGCTTCTGATTTGTTATATTTTCATTATTCATTAATGTTTCATATTAAAAAGTCCTGCAATTCAGTCTCCTCATCCTTTTGAAAGAGTGATTAAGGAGTTAATATTTTTATTATCTTGTGGAAAGAATTTTTTCTAACTTTGTTATTAATTTGTATTTTTATTGCAATATGATTAGGGGAGAATATTGTTTTAAATATTTAATATTTAAATATTAGGATTATAAAAGTTTTCCTTTTTATCTAATACATATTCTTTCAAAAATTGTATACTGGATAGCTGGATAAGTGTCAATATGGCATCTAATGTATATCAGTTAGAGCTACCTAATTTTCATGAATATGTCTTTTCCATCCTTACTTTTTTTTTCTTTTGGTATGCGCAGGCACTGGAAATCAAACTCACGTCTCCAGCATGGCAAGCAAAATCTCTGCCATTGAGCCACAGTTGCCCACCTGCATCTTTACTTTTTAATATATGGGTGATCATTCATGAACTGAATACTGAAATAAAGTAATTTATTTTATTTCTCTATATGTTTTGTTTTTGTTGGATTTTTCAATGAACATGGATGATTTATTTCCACATTGAATGGATTTATAATATAATTATTTTATGTTAAGATAGCCATCAGTGTTTAAAATGATACAATACTAACAAATTTTTTGTTGTTGTTTTTCCATGCATCTCATATAAGCTCACATTTATTTTGTAAAAATTTGTTCAATGAGGGCTGCTAAAAACTTTTAGCCATGACATATAGTAAGTCCATAGTTATTAGTATATCATCTTTTAGTTAACTTACAGCCAGTATTGTTGAATTTTACCTCCAACAACTTTATAGGCATTGTTTTATAGTCTTCTTACAGTTATTTAGGTGGATATATCAGAGATCACCCATGGTATTCATTTTAATGTAAAGGTGATTTGTCTTTTTAATGTAAGTTCTCTGAGAAATCTTTATCTTTGAAGCCAATCACTTTGTAAAATTTGGGGGTTAGTCATTTTGTGACACATTTTCCTGGGGCATGGGTATTTGCTTTCAATCTATGAATTAAAATTTCTCCAATATCAGGATAGTTTTCTTATATTATATCTTTGCTTTTTTCATTCACTTTTTTCTGTGTTTCAAATAACGAAATTAGATTGGGTCCCCTTTATTTTACTCTCTATATATGTTCTCTAATTCTTTCAAATTTAATTTCTACTTAATTTCATTCAGCTTTCTCTATTTTTTCACTATGTTCCATTTATTGTCTTTTCTCTTTTGTTCTGCTTTCATCTTAATTCTTATTTCTAAAATGGTTTTATTTTCTTCTTTTTCTTTTGAGATAGTTATTCCTGCCAGGTCTTGTTTTGTTCACGTTCGGTTGTCTCATCATATCACCCCTAGTTTTTGCTTTGTGTATCTGTTTTATTGATATGATTATGCCATTTTAAGGAATTTTTTTGTTTTTAACTTTTTAAAATTAACTTCTTTTAAAATGTATATTGTAGTAACCTATATATAACTAAAAATTTCCCATTTTTACAACTTTCGATTGTACAATTTAGTGGTATTAAGTACATTCACAGTTTTATGCTGCCATAACCAACATTTCTTACCCCCAATTTTCATCATTGAAAATTCATCAAACAAAAGCTATACACTAATTAAGGAATAACCTCCTCCCCTCCCTGTCCCTAGCAACCTATAATCTACACTGCATTTCTCTATAATTTTCCTATTCTAAATATTTCATGTAAGTAAGTTATCATACAATATCATACAATATTTGTCTTTTTCTGGTTTATCTCATTCAACATGATTTCTTCAAAATTCATCCACAGTTTAGGTATGTTTTCATTTATGGCCATATTTTATTAATCATTTTTATCTATATGTTGATAGTTGTTTTCTAATTAGCATTTCTCACATTCTATTTGTTTTTCCTAATTATTACCTGTATATTTTTTTCTTGTGGTACCTGTTAATTGATCTTGTGCTACTTACCTTTGATTGATAATTGATCTTTGATTGAAGTGAGTAAATCCTGACTATTTTCAGTTGGTGCATATGAAAAAGTGACCAGGGTGATATTCCTGGATATCTGGAATTCTTATTTCATAGGACCCTTTGTGGGAATGACTTATTTTAGTTTTTACATATCTGAAATAAATGAGATTCCTTGTTCTTTCTTGACTTTCTGAAATATTGTTTAATGTATCTGATAAAAAGTCTTATCTCTTACAAGTAGGCATTTCCAATTTTGCTCCTCAGGCTGTGCCACTTACCCTGAAGAACTCTGACATTGCACAAACGCATGTATAAACACATACTTTATATGTGTATAAATATAAACACATATATTTTACCTTAACAGCCATTAATAAACATGAAACATTTGGTGGCTGACTTTCAATTTTCTTCATTACAGACCTTTGAAACGTATATATTCTTTTTTTTAAGACAATGAAGCATTGATCATAATGAGTTTTGTATAGATATATGTCTGTATCTATTTGACTAAAAGATACAAGTCTTCAGTGGCAGTCATTACCCTTGTTTATATATATTTCAAATCAATTTACAGTTTTTTCAATTCCTTGCATTTCTAGCATATGCTTGGTCCATAAAGGCTTAATGCCAAATAATATTTAGTGTATTGATGCAATAGTATATTTATGCAAACATAATTCATTGAATGCCTTCCCTGCAAAGATAACGCTTTCCTGTTCATAATGCTGAAGATGTGGTAATGAAGGATGCACAGTTCCTGCTCTTGAGAATGAAATAGAATCAAAAACAGAAAAATACCTAAAAACTGCCAAAATGTAATAATACAGCAGTTGTAAATGTAACAGTGGGAGGAATTACAAGATAGAAAATAAGAGAATTGAGAGGTTAGCTCTCCCAGGAAGTATTAGTTTCTGTAGGAAGTGACATTTAAGATATGTTATGAGGGGATGGAATTTTGGCAGAAAGAACAACATGAGGAAGACATGCAATTGTACACTAAATTTGTAAAATTGAAGGATATCCAAATGTGAAATGGAAATGATGGCATTTGCATCCAGAAAAATAGATAAGCAAAAGTCAGCCAATGAAGGGTGGGCCACAGTAGCTCAGGAGGCAGAATTCTCACCTGTCATACTGAAGCCCCGGGTTCGATTCCCAGTGCCTGCCCATGCAAAAAAAAAAAAAAAAAGTCAGCCAGTGAAAAGTTTTGTATTACATTCTCAGTCATTAGGATTTAAAAAGAAAAAGTGAATTCTTATAAGATTATTAGATATAAATATTCATTCATTCATTCCAAAAACATTAGTTTAGTACATATCTAGTATTAGTTCTTAGTTTGGTGTTGGAGCTTATAAGGTTGTTTATCATGCCTGAGAGGTTAAAGAAAAACCATAATCCTAAGGTTACAACTGATATTTTAAAAAATGTTTTAGGCTGAATTATATATAGTGAATTCATAGACATCGATTATCAGAGTAGCATTCAGTAAAGAATTTTTGAGACATTATAAATGGATGAAGAGAAGAAAAAATAGTAGTATTGAAAAGGAAATCCTATCTGCTAACCCTATACATTGAGAATGACTGACCAAACTATATATTTTTCTTACTGGGGAATGATAAAATGGAAAATAAAGAGGGGTTATAAAAAGAGAAAAACAGACATATAGATAGGTTTATACTCACAACAAAATCTTATTAGCATGATACTTATGAGTGACAACTACATATCACTTAGGACTAGGTCCTTTAGAAGTTGCTTATTGTTCAGGGTCTTAAGAAATAACATGTTAATAGGTATTTTGAAAAATCACATTTCTTTTCTGATTTTACAATTGGATGGTCTTTGAAAATGAAAGAAAGGAGATGATAGAAAATGGGGATGGTGAGAATCAGAGAAAGAAAAAAACACACAAAAAATGGCTTTAATAGATGTGGCTTGTGGTGCGCCTTATTTCACTGTCTTCCAGCCTAGGATTTGTTGACTCGTGTAATCAAGTGAAGGAGCAATGGTGATGGATGTCAGATGATTATAATTTCTGTGTTGCTGTTCCAGCCATCACACATCTGAAATATTTTCAGAATTGCTGCAGCTGCAACTGATGCCATTTCTGAGCAATGATCATAACAATTTGCAAATATACATGGATTAGTGTGATACTAATGTGAGCCTTGGAAACCAGTACACTGTGCAGCTGTTCATTTACAGCGTATAAAAGCCCAGTCCTATGGGAGCAGGGCTTCTCTATCAGGAGGTGGCTACTAACACCTTTCAGAGTGGTATAAGTACAAATTACAAATTAATACATACTTGGAAAGTATATTATTCCTCCTTATATACACCAAAAGTTAGGAAATTAAAATTGAGATCTCTATCTATGGACTGACTTTCCCTGTAAAGGATGTGCATAAAACTCTGGAATGATTGATTAACTGAGTCGTTGAGTTAAATTAAAGTAATGATTAGGGCTGTTTTTATCATTATTAAGGTGAAAAGCTTCTGAGAAATTGGTTTCCCATAAAATTTAACTTTTACTTCAGAATGGAGCATCATCCTTTGCAGTCTTTTAAGTCACATTTTACCTGATAAAAGTCACAAAATGATCACGGCTTTTAATTATAAGAAAGCAAAACAAAGGCAAACAAAACGATACTTCAGTTTTTTTCCCTCAGTTACATTTTGTACAAGTTTCTGCCTCTCTTAAAGTGATACAATTGAATTTTCTTGAATAATCTTTTTTGCAATAGATATATTTTAAATGCTTTAATACTAATTTGCTGTTTGACATGAGAGACTATTACTAACAAACCAGATTTTAAAGCTATGTCAACTATGAAATTATCAGAAGAGATTTCATTCATGCTTCAGACTCTCATACTTTATTTTTGTGAGATCTTAAAGATTACCCAGGGAGAAGGCATATGTGGAAGTAAAATTACATACGTTAATAATATATTGTTCTTTATTCTAAAAGTCTAAATTTGTTTGACGAATTTTAGAAGCTCTTTCCATTAAAATAGGGAACCTAGTGCCATAAAATATGTTGAGGAGTAGCATTCATATATTAGAGACCTAGATACATTCTCACTTGCCCTCATGTATAGTATTCGTAAGAATTGGTGAAGGTCTTTTTAAAAGTCCTGAGAATCATTCCATTTTTTCTCCTGGTCTGGGCCAGGCAAAGGAGTTTATATTTCAACAAGTTTCTAGATAATTCTCTGTCTTTCCATCAGTGGACAACAGAGTAAGAAACACTGCATTAGAATAAAATTCAAGTAAAAATTAAACAATGTTTATTGTCTGCTATATGCTGAATATGACAGTTTGGGACAGTTATAGATAAAGCAGAAACAGAAGACATGGCCATTAATCTGAAAGAGCTAATGATACAGTTTGGAAAAAATTAAAAACGCATCTGAGAAATAGACAATTTGAAAGGGCAATCAATAGCTGACAGACATTAGTTAAGGGAAATCAGGAAGAGCCAGAGTTGTCTAATAATGTGTCATAAAGGGTAGAAAATCTAAGACATGATTGGTCCTTAAAAAAACAAGTACAATTTGAATACTCAAAGATGAGTAGACAGCCTTCTTGGTGAGAGCTTGGTCAAAGCTTCTTGGTTTGAAGTTATGGAGCTATAATGAAATTAGAACACTTGCATGTTGAAGATATTTGAGAAAGTTTATTGAATAAGTAGAGTGGCATCAAATTATTTTAGAACTTGGAAACCAGGCAGAGTAGCAGACTCCACACTCATTACTTTGAAGCCTTCACTCTTAGTTGATCAGAATAGGCAGTCTATTGTATGCAGTCCAAGAGTGACTGATAACACTTGAGTAATGATGTGAAGAAACCGCTTGCTTTATAAAGTCAAGAATGAACACATGTAAGAAATGTTCAATGCTTATTCTATTCTAACCTTAATATATTATGAAGTGGAAGACCAAATATTTTAATTGTAAATTTAGAATTTTAAAAGGTCACAAATCCAGTTAACTTCTTTTCCAGTGCACAACTTGGAAGATGAGAGTTGAAGTACCCTATTCCAATGTCTTCCTATCATAGTATGCTGAAATACGTTTAAAAATGCCAAAAATATATATTAACATCTCTCTGGTATTGTTATGATATATCAATACCATATGATAGAACATGCAATTAAATTTTTTTTAAAATCAATCCAAGTTTGCCTGCAAAATATTTCCAAAATGAGTCATAAAGAGGTTGTTTCATTATTCAGGAAATTTTGACTTACAAACTGTTTTGTTTCTTGTTTTATTAATGGGATATGCTTTTAGTGTGTACATTATATGAAATCAGTGGTTGGATGATGTCTTAGGTTTGATTCTCTAGAAGTATACCCTGAGTCTGGGATTCTGGTTCAAGTTATATTTCGGGGGCATGCTGTTTGGGGAAGGGGAACAGGGAGAAGAAAAGTCACTCAGGCGTGTGGTGGATGGAATTTCACAAGGATGCTCTATGGCAGGAATTGCCCACAGAGTTGAGCCAGCTTGAGGGAAAGAGGTAGGCCAGACACTGCTTTCAATTAGGTTGGTCCTGAAAAGGGAAACACTGAGATTTCTTTTCAGATAAAGCTCATGGATGGAGTGTCATGCTGATAAAAGGGATCTGGAGAGAGTACCAGCAATTGTGCTGCAACTGATAAGTAGTTCACCTGTAATTAACCAGAAGTACAGGGGATTGATAAACAAATTTCAGAGCTTTAGATTATACCAGAATATCTGGGATGTGATTATGGAGAAAAAATTCTATTATTTGGTTGTTCTTCTCCCTATTTAAGCCCTCTATCTCTTTATGACATAAAGTAAAAATTAAGTGGCTATAGTAGATTGAATTATGTACTCCAGTTTAGACATGTCCTTAATTTAAATTTGCATTTCTGTGGGCATGCACCTATTATAAAAGCACCCCTGAAGTTGTCATGTTTAGTTCGGTACAGCTCAACTGATGAGGTTGGGTCTTATTCCACATTACAAGAGGCCTTACAAAAAGCCAGAAGCTAGAAGTCAGCAGGAACCAAGAAAAGAAAGGAGAGGACATTGTCATGTTCTGGTATATGCTTCATGTGATAGCTGGGACAGCGATAGATAAAGCAGAAACCGTCACATGACTGGAAAGCCAAGGAATCCCAAGGATGGCCTGCAGCTGGCACAAGAACACTACTGCCTTCAAGGAGAAAGCATGGTCTTGCCAGAGCCTTGATTTGGACTCCTGGTATCTCAAATCTGTCCAATAAATACCTGTCCAACCCATTGTGTGGTGTTTAAGAATTCAGGTTGGGCAAACTAAGACAGTAACTCAGGAGAAATCAGAGCACAGTATCGTGTTACCATTGCTATCAGTTGAAGTGATGTAGCTGTGAAAATCAAAAGAGGGCATCTGCCACAGATTAAACAAAAGGCATTATTACTTCTCAGCCTTTTGGCTAAGATTAAGTGTAGAAATAAAGGCATTCTTACATTACTCTGATTTCAGGGAGAAAAATTTTAATATTTCACCATTAAGCAAACTGTTCATTTTGTTCGTGGATACTCTTTATCACATAAGGAAGTTCTTTGTTATTCCTTACTATTGCTTCTCGTGTTAACTTTGGTATTCTGTGCTTACAAAGAATTTTTCCATTTCATCTAAATATTTAAGTTAAATGGCACGAAATCATTTATAATTCTTATTGTCTTAAAAAATCTAGGGTTGATAGTGATGCCTTCCTTTTTATCCCTGTTAGTGATTTGAATTCTGCCTCTCTCTCATATGCACACACATACTGCATGCACACACACGTATACTTTTTTTCCTTTCTGAATTGTTTTCACTGAGTGCTGAATTCTACTTTGGAAATTATTTCCTTTCAGCATTTTAAGCAAGTTATTCTTGGTCTTATTACTTCATCGTCTCTGATGGGAAGTAGTAGTCAATCTTTTTTTTTTTTCTTTAAATCTTTTGAAAGTAGTGTGTAATATACTCCATGAGATTTTAAGATTTTTCTTTGTATTTTGCTTTCATTACTTTGACTTTTATTTCCCTGGGTATTTTTTTCTTTGTTGCCGTAGTAGGAGTTTTGAATCTATGAGTTGATATTTTTTATCAGTTTTGGCGTATTCTCAAGAATCATATTCTTAAATATTTCTCCAGTTGCATGTGCTAGATCTTTTCACTGTGTTTCATTTTCTCTTACGCTGTTTACTTCATTTTCATTTGTTTTTCTCTGTATTATTTGTCTTGAAAAATTTTGTTGCCCCTCTTGCAATTCATCAGTCTTATTCTTCTACTCATCCTGTTTAATATTCTGGTAAAATATTTTCTACCACCGTTTTTATTTTAATGGTAAAGAGTAAGGCAAGGACCCCAGGAATGCTGGCAGTATTTTATTTCTTAACCAGTTAGATGACATGAAGGTGTTCCTTCAGAATAATTTTTGAAATGTTAGCATCGTTTTTGTGTAAGTTATATGTTTACATTTCATAAGAAGAAGCTTAAAATAAAAAAAACACCAAAATGTATGTGAAATTCATTAAAAGATATTTCAGATTAGATGGGCAATGTGATTATTAAAGGTATATAGCACATTATATCATAACAAGTAAGTTATGCCAATTCTAGTTTTGAAAAGTTCATTTTAAGCAGATAAATTTAGCAGATATTAGTGGAGGAGCACAATTTAGTTTGAACGAGAACCATAAAAGTTAAATAGAAGTTATAATCAGTAAGATAACAATACTTAAAATTGGAGTCAAAGATAGATTTCCTTTAGAGGGTACCTTAGGTAAAGAGAGACTACTTTATTATTTGCTAGTGATTTAGCTATTGATTCCTGAGTTCAGGATATATTTCTTACAAACTGAATAGACCACAGTTTATCTAGATATTACTTATTAACATAAAGTTCAACATTTATTTAAATTTTCTAATTGAAAAGAAATTTGCATTTTATCTTAATTTGGTATGAATTATTTCAACTATTTGCAATATTTGAGCACCTGATGACAGCAAAATACTAATGTGTACATATACATATTTTTTTAACAGGCTATTGCTTAACACGACAAGGAATGGACATGGTCGTTTTTATAATAATACTTTCTTAACTTCAAAAATTCATCAGAAAACTCCTTAAATTTTATTGCTAATCTTAACATACATAATATCCTTTACATAAACTGTCAGAATTATGTTTGTACAGAAGACATTGCATTAGCATTTTTATTTTTTTAATAATTCTATCCTATAACATAGCCTCCTTGTTTCTAGTTTGTTAAATAAATATTATGATGTGAATTAAAAGTTCTGGTCTTAAATGCTGTATTTGACAAAATTAAGTATATTTCTTTACTATATGATTTCCCAACCCTTTCAATATCCTAATGCATGCCTTTGTTTTCCAAGAAAATATTTTCAAATCTATTTGATGACATTATCTTTGCAGGTAACTTCTTTCTTTAAAAAAAATTTTTTATTGACAAATCTTCACACGCACACAGTCCATACATGGTGTACAATCAATGGCTCACAATATCATCACATATTTGTATATTCATCACCATAATCATTTTAAGAACATTTGCATCACTCCAGAAAAAGAATATAAAGAGAAAAAAACCCCTCATACATCCCATACCTCTTACACATCCCTCTCATTGACCACTAGTATTTTAATCTACCCAATTTATTTTACCCCTTATCCTCCCTATTGTTTATTTTTTAGCCATATTTTTTAATTCATCTGTCCATATCCTGGATAAAAGAAACATCAGACACAAAATTTTCACAATCACACAGTCACAGTGTAAAAGCTATATCATCATACAATCATCTTCAAGAATCAACAAAGCTTAGCAGTCTCAGATACTTTTCCCTCTAGCCACTCCAATACACCATAAACTAAAAAGAATATCTATATAATGCGCATGAATAACCTCCAGGATAACCTCTCTACTCTGTTTGAAATTTTTTCAGCCATTGAAACTTTATTTTGTCTTATTTCTCTCTCACCCTTTTGGTCAAGAAGATTCTCTCAGTCCCATGATGCCAGGTCCTGGCTCATCTCAGGAGTGGTCCCATGTTGCCAGGGAGATTTACACCCTTGGGAGACATGTCCCATGTAGGAGGGAGGACAGTGAGTTCACTAGCTGAGTTGGCTTAGAAAGAGATGCCACATCTAAGTGACAAAAGCTGTTCTTTGTGGGTGACTCAAGCAAAATTATAAGTAGACTTAGCTTATCCTTTGCAAGAATAAATTTCATAGGGGTGAATCCCAAAATTGAGGGCTTAGTCTATTGATTTAGTTGTCCCCACTTCTTGTGAGAATATCAGGAATTCTCCAAATGGGAAAGTTGAATATTTCCTCCTACTCTCTAGACCCCCAAGGGAACATTGCAAACACTTCTTTATTCACTGCTCAAATTAATCTGGGATATATCAGAGTATCACACTAACCTGGATAAACCAAGAAGATCTCATGCCATATTCAAGATTCCATGTAGTTATGGTATTCAACTAAACTGACATACAAGTTAAATTAGTTAATGTGCTACCCAAACCAGGTAACTTCTTGAACTTCAATATGCATACATATTATGGTAAAATTGAAGTGAACTCCAGGTAAAATAACAGTAATAATTTTTATTGATATCTGATGGATGTCATAAAACGAGAGTTATTTTACCTAAATATAACTTTTGGTGGCTTTCTTGAGTCAATTACTCCTCAATAAAATCATATATATTTTACAGAGGTTTTGACTTATCTGTTAGTACTTCAGTTAGGATGTCTCAAACTTCTTATCTTAACTTGGTAACTAGGAAGTTATGGATGAAAGAACTGAATTGTGAGAGCTTGGGATTAAAATGGTCATGATACATCTTTTACACTAGTTAATATTTCCCTTATCTTCAAAGTGCTTACTTGGCATGTTTTTATATTTGTTGTTCATAGGATTCAAGGGTTGGTTGGGAATTACTTTTATACCTGTAAAGTTTCCCAAGGTGCTGAGGCACATAAAATGAAAGCAGATCAGCCAGGATCTACATAGCTATATGTCAGGGAGTTAGCTTTTATGTCTGAAAGCACATAATCTAAATCATAGGTGTGTGTCGAATGCATGAAACAGATATAGAGGGGCCACAGCCAGTGTTTCAGGGTTTTTGATGTAGACATGGATGGTTCCATAGGATTAACACGTTTCCTTCCTTTTCTTTCTTTCTTCTAATGTGAGCTCCTTGAGATTAAGTACTTTAGAGTAAGAGAAAATTTATAAGATTGCTTCACTCCTTTATAAGTGCTTATTTGTCTTTATAAGCGAGTACATGTCAATTATGCATCAATTGACAGTTAAGAGAGTATTAAGACTTATTATGGGAGATGCTGTATAATCAATTAAAACTTACAGGACACTCATATAATTAGATTTTTAACTCATAAAAGTTGTCAGGAATATTTAGGCACTTAATGGGAATTTTAAAAGCCAATGTTAACAAGTTAATAATTGTGACAACTAATGGAGTATCTAAATAAATGTCACTATTTTTATTAATTGATATTTAATTTGCTGTAGTCTGCCTTGGTAAATGTTAATTAAATGCCAGAAAATTCCTTATAATTTTAACATATTAATAATCGGATAATTATGCTTTTATGGCTTACATAATTATGAGTTAATTACATAGCTACCAGATTTACTATACCCTTAATACAGAGCTCAAGAATATTCATATTTTTTCACAGGTCAACAATAAACTTGATTGCCTGGTAACTATGTCAGTCATAGAACATAAAATCTGTTTATGAATAAATATACATTTCCATACAACATAGTGAATAGTTATGTACTAAATTAGAACAATGAAATAATGGAAATCTGTTATTACCCCTTCTATTAATTAACATGATTTCTGTTACAAAATATGTGTCAAATTTATGAAAAAACAAGGGGATTGTTTCTTTTTCACAGACTATTCTAAAATGATATTTTTAAAGAGTATTTTCTTTGTTGAAGTGCTTTCACATTAATTTTATATTTACAATAATCTTTAAAAATGCAATTACCCTCATTTTACTAATGAAGACATGGTTTAGAGATTAAGGAACTTTCCCAGTAGAATCCTGTTTTACTTTTGCTTACACACAAACTAATAATTTATCTATTTCTATAATTAGAACAGTAGCACCCTTAACATCAGAGATTTTATAATCTAATTTACCAATCACTCCTAGATGTAAATAAAGATAACAATATTCACTTTCACAATGTGAAAATATTTCACTCTCAAAACCAGATAATTTTGGCAAGCTCAGAGGAAATAGAGGAGACTTAGGTTGTCCTTTCTCTGAAGGACATAAGCCAGTATTTCTGAACCTGAAGCACAGGAAGTGTTCTTAGTCTGGGATCCTTCCTATATCATTCATGACCATTTTCTATTGCAATTGTGTCACACTGTGTCACACTAAGAGCTTAGCTTCGAGATTTAGTACATTGTGATTTGTCCATAAAAAACACATTTTCTCATCTCTGGACATGGCTCATTTTTTGTGTGTCTATGGAACTCTTCTATTTGTCATGAAAAAAAAGAAAATCACAAACTTGGAATCTTTTAAATTTTTTGCTTAGTAGTTAAGGAAAGGTCATGAAGTCTGGAACAAACAGAGACAGTCAACATACCCATTCCATCTCCTTTCCTATTCCAAATAGGGGATTTTTAGCGGCATTATATAAACCCACAACCTCTGTGCTCTACAAACTACTCAAAATTGAATTGAATTAAAATTGTAAAATCTTTCTATGGGAAATTCCTATGCTTATCACATTTCCAAGAGGGATTATTTGAAGGGTTACTGTTAAAAACACATCATTTATAACACCTAATTATGGCTCAGGTAGGAAAGTGAGAAAGACTTCTCTCACAGATGCAAAGAAAACCGTTATTATCAGACAACGTCAACCACAAGTTGAAAAGAAATACAGACATCGATCATATGTGGAAAAAAAACAGACTTAGATTGGCCTTTTTAATTTTCCTTTTACATCCAGACAAAAACAGTATCAAGTATTTTGGTCCACAAGCTTGTTGTTATGTTTCTGAAAGGAAGCAGTTACGGAATCCGTTAGACATACCACATGGAAAAAGAGTCAAAGACAGGTAACACAACTCAGCACTGTTTCTACTGAAGAGGAACAGTGACTATTAAATCACAAGTAATACAGATTGGCCCTGAAGTCCAAGTAAACCAGAAACAGAATCTGCAAGAGCAGTGATCATTGACATTAAAGACAAATGAAAAAGGACTGGACGTCAGGAGTCATGTGACACATTTCTCAAGCAAGGTCACTCAGTGACCCAAATGCATTATCCCTGTGAACCCCCTGGAAGTACATTCCTAATAAAGGGGAAAAAACATAGATATTTGTGATTCCTAAGTTTTATTTTCCTTGCAATAAAGCATATTTTGAGGGGGTGAAGTGTTCAGAAGACTGTATTTTTCATTTGAATTTTTATGCTGCAGTAAACCATTTTTCATTGAATTACATTTAGATCACTTCTGATGTAAAAGTATTTTTAATAATAAAGCAAACAACAAAACAACCCATCTACCTACTAACCAACCAAACCAAACCAGAAAACTTCATGCATACATATATACACACATACACACATATGCATGCATATGTATGTATATGTGTAATCAATATGTTTATATATAATACGTAATATGTTTATATATAAACAAATGTATAAGGCCAAAAACCAACACAACAATATTGTGTGTTTCAGGGTATAAAGCTTAAGTTTTCTTCTGGTCTGGGTATGATTTGTTCCACGGCAGACCAGGGACCAACATTACAATAAGGACTAAATGTTTTCCGTTATGGTTTTGGGTGAGCAGCTGCCTGGTGTCCATTGTAAAACAGGCTTTGGACTAGTTTTTATCATAATACTTATTCATCGATTTTAAAACTCCACAGATTTTATAAATGTGAACTCTATAGCATAGACTATGATTTTCCAGGAGGAACATCTTTTTCCATCCAGATCCCAGATTCATACCCAGACCAGTGTTTTTGTGTTGTATCAGTGGGAGGATCTTTTTTTTTCTCACACCACCTATTGCTCAGATAGCCTCACTTCATGAGTTCTTACTATATGAAACTGTTATGTTTCCATCTCCTCATGTCCAAGTCCTGTGTCCAATCCTCAGCTGGACATGAATATGAAAAACCTTAGCTGACTGGAGCAGAAACCACTTATGGCACAAGGCATTTTTACTCCTGTACTCAAAGCAGAAAATGCAGGAGGATTTATAACTTGACATTATGAGATTGGACTTTTCAAATTTCAATACGTAATTCAAAATGTTTTAGAATTATGCATTATGAACATACATGTTTTTGTATTTACATTTGAATGAGTGTGTCACATACTTAGTAGTTGGTGATGGTTCAAGCTAAATAATGAAGCACTTCTTACTTAGATGCTTCAAGATAAATAATGGAGAATTGCTGCTTGGAAGGTGCCAGCAAATTGACTTACTTCTCTAATTGTTAACTTATACAGTAATTTCTCTAGTACTTCTGTAGAGAGAGTTTTCCCTCCAGCATTGTGAAAATAGGAGAAGGATTAAATATTGAGGTTTCAAGGGATTTCTGGCATAAAAAGCAAACAGTTGTGGGTATAAATACAAAGAAGCAAGTGGTGAAGAGCAATCAAAAGAAATGCTAAAGCTCTTACCAGGCTTCCTCGTGAGAGTAACATCATCTTTAAATCCTGAGTGGCAATCCCCGAGACACCGCTGTGATGCCCAGGGAAGACAGGCTGACCTGGAAGTCCAACTGCTTCCTTCAGATCATCCATCTTCTGGATGATTACACAAAATGCTTCATTGTGGGAGCAGACAATGTGGGCTCCAAGCAGATGCAGCAGATCCGCATGTCCCTTCAGGGGAAGGCTGTGCTGCTGCTGGGCAGGAACCCACCATAATGCGGAAGGCCATCTGAGGGCATCTGGAAAACAACCCAGCCCTGGAGAAACTGTTGCCTCATATCCAGGGAAATGTGTGCTTTGTGTTCACCAAGGAGGACCTCACTGAGATCAGGGACATGCTGATGGCCAGGAAGGTGTCAGCTGCTGCCCATGCTGGTGCCATTGCCCCATGCAAGGTCACTGTACCTATCCAGACACTGGTCTGGAGCTCGAGAAGACCTCCTTCTTCCAGGCCTTAGGCATCACCACTAAGATCTCCCCAGGGACACCATCAAAATTCTGAATGATGTGCTGCTGATCAAGACTGGAGGCGAAGTGGGAGCCAGCGAAGTCAGGCTGCTGAACATGCTGAACCGCTCTCCCTCCTCCTTCGGGCTGATCATCCAGCAGGCATTTGACAATAGCAGCATCTCCAACCCTGAAGTACTTGACATCACAGAGGAAACCCTGCACGCTCGCTTTCTGGAGGGTGTCTGCAATGTTACCAGTGTACATCTGCAGATTGGTGACCCAACTGTTGTATCAATGCTTCATTCCATCATCGATGGGTGCAAGCAAGTTCTGGCTTTGTCTGTGGAGACTGATAGTCCTTCCCATTTGCTGAAAAGATCAAGGCCTTTTTGGCTGATCCATCTGCATTCCCTGTGACTGCCACCTCCACTACTGCTCCTGCTGCTGTGCAGCCCCAGCCAAGGTTGAAGCAAAGGAAGAGTCAGATGAGTCGAATGAGGAGATGGGATTTGGTCTCTTTGACTGGACTCCAAAAAGCAGCCAACTCAATGAGCTTTATTTTTGAATGAGGGAATAAAGGTTTACTTCTCTTAAAAAAAAGAAAATAAGAAACTGAAATGCTAAAGGAGACTCAAATCTGTCAACTACTAATATTAGCAAGATTTTGAGAGGTACTTTTTCTACAGAAATCAGGGATTGATGATGCAATTAATAATAAACTAAACTCATGCTACTTTCCAAATTAATATTTAGAAATTAATAGTTAGAAATTGGTCAGCTGAGGGATTCATAATTTCCAAATTATTTTTTATTAAAATTTGATTCCTAGAAATAATAGTATTACAAATTTCCTGACCATAATCTTTCTGGGCTTGGTTTTCTTTTCCATGTACCAGTTGGAGATTAGATCTAAGATAAGTAAGTACATATGATTCTTTTATTTATCTGGTTCTATTTTCAAAATTAGCACAATAAAGATCTCCATGTTGGAGATTTTTGGCAATTGGATTGAATTTGTAAAACTTTACATTGTTTTTGTCATAGTAACAATAGGAGGTGGTTTATGATGTTGAATAATATGCTATCAATATATATCAGATGAATTTTGTTTTTGTAATTAGAGCTATTTCATATTATATACATCAGTTATGCATTAATATCTGTTATGATAGATAAACTGTAAGATCATTGCTATTATTTATTATTATTTATCTCCAATATCACAAACATCTACCTGTTATTCTAGTCATCTCTCATGAGAGACATTTTTTTTTAAATACCTCTTCCAATATCAAAATCCAATGACCTATTTAAGGTGAACAAAATTTCTTTAATGAATGACCCAAAGTCAAAAGAAACAGAAACAGTGACCTTTTCAGAACGGCTTTATAGTCATCTTACCTGGAGATGGTGTGAAAATCAATTTGTGCTTACTGAGCATACAGTGCACAGACCATGACTGGGTCTCCTAGATATCTAAGCATTCTTTTAGGAGTTGGTCCAGGAAGCAAAATTTTGCTGGTAATTTGGGAGATTACTATTTCATCACGGAAATTGACCCAGGTTCATCTTGCATATTTTATGCCCAGCAATAGGAATCAGTAGTTTCTCTGCATAGTCTTGGTGGAAAATGATAAGTCAGAACCACGACATAGTGGTCCATTGTTGCTAGGAATTTTTAGTGGATAGAACTCAAGAATAGACACACACACACACACACACACACACACACACACACACACAAATGTATATACATATATTTAAAAATAAAATACTTTGTATGTTCATTCTGATATTTCCATTGTATATACAGAGAACTACAAGGATGTTAACCTCTTCTATATTACATCTGACTCTCCTTCTTTTGTAGTAAAGAATTTGACCTTGCCCAAATAGAGGTCTGGTCTTTGGTTTCAGCTTCTTGAGGCAAACTCTGTCCGATCTGAGAGGAATGTTTTTGTTTAGACTAATGGCTGGCCACACTGGATCTTAGGAAGGGGCTGGCCACAGTTGACAGCCTTAGGGTGGGTTCTGGCTGTGCCAGAAAGACCAATCATGTGATTTAGGGAGGGAGCTTTACATCACACAGCATCAACTCAGATACCACATGCACCATCAATCAATCAATTATGGAGCCACAATAAAACCTCTAGCCACTGAAGCTCACGTGAGCTTCCTTGATTGTCAGTATGCCATGTACATTGTTTATCAGACACTGAGACTTTAAGGGGAATGTATTCTGACTTTGTGAGAGATGACAAAGGAGGTTTTGCGTTTGGAAGTCTCCCACAGTCTCCCCTATGGAGCGCTTCCCTTGGCCGATATCACGTAACTAATTTCTACATCCTGTTTATATACAGCAATCACAAACTAACAATACTGTTATAACTAATGTTTTTTTTTTACTGGAAACATTATATTCTGTTTATGCCAATAAACATTGGTGTATTCTGTCTCCATTATTCTCCCATATTACAATTATTATAGTATGTCTAAATTGTTAGCAGAAAGCCATTTCATAGTTTTCTCTTCTTTTTCATTAATTTTTTGATATTTTAAAATTATTAATAATTCTTAATAAGAACTATATATTTAATGCTTGCCATCCATTACTTATGTATATGTCTCTGTAGTCATTTTGGTTTCCTGAAACTTATTGTTTGGTAAAAATCTTTAGAAAGTCTCGTGGGAACTGTATTTCCTAGGTTTTCCCCTATTCATAATGGTTCACATCTGGCCTTTATGCTTGAAGGTCAATTGTCCTAGCTATAAGATTTGTGGTTCATATCTTTTTCCCTTAAGTATCTTAAGTATCTTATTCTATTCTTGCAAAAGTATTGCTGTTGAAAAGGTCGATGATAATCTACCATTATTTCCCTAGCAAATCATAGGCTCCTGTTTTCTGTTGTGGTTTCTTTGTGTGCTGTACGTCGGGGTCACATTTCATTATTTTTCCACGTGATTACCCCATTATTGCAGCAGCATTTGTTGAATTTTTCTATGTTTGTTCGTTTGTTTTTCGGTAAGTACGTGGACTTACCCGGGTCTCCTGCATGGCAGGCGAGAATTCTACAACTGAACTATCCTTGCACCCCCCTCCCCCCCCACCTTACCACCCGGCTTCTGTTTTTAAAATGTCCATTTTTTTCCTTCATTTTCTTTGAAGTACAATAATTACACTATGTTTAGTTGATCATTCTCAATCAATTTTCTCACTTTACCATGTATTCTTTTACATTGAACTTCTTTTGAAAAGGTATTTTGAAATGGAAGCTTTCATAACTTTCTCTGATGCTTTCCTTAGTAGCCCCACCCCGACTCGCACCCCGGAACTTCCATTCTCTGTACGTTCAATCTTCTTTAGCTATTTTAATACTTACCACCTTTTATCTGTTTAAATAGGAATAACATAAATGTGTTATTTATTGTGTTTATCCCATTTTGTGTTTCTTCTGGTTTAGTATTAATTTTAAAAATGGTTTGATATTTTTTTCTAATACAGTCTTGAGTGTTTTCATCTAATTCCTAAGTTTTTATAATTCTATGTCATTCTTTCATGCTTTGTGTATATTTTATTTAAGAAATCTTTTAGCTTGTTTTCAAATATTACATTTCTGATCTTATATATATATATATTTTTCTATTATGCTTTCAGTATCCGTAGGGATATTATAATGTTCTTTATACTTTTTTCTTAAAATGATTCCGTATGGAATTTAACCTTGATACTTTTCTGTTTCAATTTGTTTTTTTCAGAGACAAATAGTATTGGGTCATATACTGTTTCTAACTTCCCAGAGCTCCCCCTTCTGTTATTTTTGGGTAGTGTTAAAAATTACTGTAGACTGCTTTCTAAATTTTCCTGGCTATTCCTCTCCTCCACTTTCTTTGACCTTCTCTTGTCTTCTCTGTGGTCCCTTTCCTGCTTAATTTTGACATACACCCTTGCAGTTGTTACTCAGCAGGAAAGGAGCCTTAAAGAGATCAATGGGGCTAGATTGCTTCAGACCTATAAGTCTTACTGTTATCCTATACAGTTAATTCTTTTCCAGCACAAAGTAATCTTATCGTTTTGGGTAGGACTGAATCAGAACACTTTCAGCAATTGATGCAAATGGTTGATTATCATTCTCTGGCCAAGTCACAGATTAAAAATAAAATATTTCAATATGAAAATTACTCTTAGAAAAGAGATTGATTTTTCATCTTGTATGAAAAGCAGAAAGTAAAAGTCCAGATTTGCTTTCTTTCACTGCACGTTTTTCTTTACTTCAACATTTTTGCTTTAGGAAAGATTCATAAAGGTGAACTAGAAATGAAGCAAATTTTGGAGAAGATTCTGACCAAAGATCATGCTATTTATTTAGATATCCAAATCCATTAAAAGATGTCAGACTTAGAATCACTGTCTTTGTTTGATACTGGAATAGAAAGAGAAAGCATGTGTAAAAGACAGGTTACATAATTATAGGCTCAGAATTCTAAATCCCAGAAAGTGGGAGTTGAATTTAACGTCTATAGTTAGACTATTTTGAAATATGTTCTCACAGTTGTGGCATTTGAAATAACAACCTCCAACTAAATAAAAAGGAAAATACACACATAGCCCATTCCTGTTGGAAAAATACATAATTCCTTCAAAAATTAATTTTACAGACAGATTTTTCATATATATACATACATATATATATATACATGCATATATACAAACACTGAATAATCTCCACTTGTCCTAATTATTTTTCAAGACACTGTATGGATATGCTATGTTGTATCTGAATATTTCATGCCATTTGATTTTGCAATGTGTACATATTGCAAATGCCAAAATATATATCAAAATGCATATGCTTCAACCAAAGTCTGAATAATATTATGGGAGTGAGATGATCACCACGGTGCTTTAGGACAAATTTTCAATTAAGCAACCATTTGTTTAAAAACCAAGGGACAAAAATGTTCATGTTTTATTCAAAATTAATACCTCCTGAAGGAAATCTGAAAATACTGAGCAATTTTGCCCTTTCTTCTTACTGTCCTTCCCCATTGATTTGCTAGCCTTAATGATAAAAACCCAGTAGTTGAGATTTTTATTACTAATCATGAGACATCTCCCTGAATGGGTGAATATGTTCACTTAGTGGGCACTCATTGTACAGTAAACTAGAACATAGTAATGTTATTCAGGAAATAGAATGTTCATTTATATAAATTCTTTCAGAATTCCAAGTACCATTTGAAGATATGTATGCTATACATTTAACTTTCACTCATACATATAAATATATGCATTTAATTACTTTTACTCACACACATAAATGTATAAATATGTAAATTTATTACTAAGTATAGAAAAAATACAATAAATAATTCCTCAAAATGAGTGAAATGGATATTACATTTTATAAATTTTATAAAACTTTATTTGTATATGATTCATATTTCATATGTAAATTTACCAATTTAAAGTGTACAATTCAATATTTTTTTCAGAGTTGTGCTATCAGTCCCACAATCAAGTTTTGAATACTTTCATCACCCCAAAAGGAACCCCATACACATTCGCAGTCACTCTCCATTTCTCTCTAACCCTCTTATGCTTTCCAAGTTATGAGGCAATCCCTAGTGTACTTTCTGTGTCTGCAGATTTCCATTCTCTGGACATTTAATATAAATTGAATCATATAATAGGTGGTATTTGTGCTTGTGTTTTTTCACTTAGCATAATCTCTTCAAGTTTTATCCACTTTATAGCATCTCTTAATTTTTTTTTAATTTCCAAAGAATATTTAATTTAATGAATATACCATGTGTTGCTTATCCATTTTTCAGTTGATGGTCACTTGGATTTTCCACGTTTTGGTATTAAGAATTATGCCACATGTACATTTGTGTACAAGTTTTTGCGTGGGCAAACATTTTCATTTTTCTTGAGGATATATCTAAGAGTGAAATTACTAGGTCACATAAAATCTTCATGTTTACCTTTTGGAGGAATGTTTTCTAAAGTAGATGAATCATTTACAATCCTGCCAGCAGTGTATGAGGGTTCCGATTTCTCCACAAACTCACTGACACTTATTACATCTTTTTGATTATTCACAACATAGTGTATGTGACCTAATATTGCATTGCATCTTGGATTTTCATTTCCTTGGTTGCTAATGATGTTGAGCATCTTTTCATGCCATTAAGTGCATTTGCATGCCTTCTTTGATAATTTCTATTCTGATCGTTTGCTCATTTTTATTTTTTACCTTTTTATTATTGAGTTGTAAAAGTTCTTTATATATTTTAGATACAAACCCTTTATCATTTATGTGCTTTACAAATAGTTTCTCCCATGCTGTTAGTTGTCTTTTCCCTTTCTTCATTGTATCTTGGCAGCACAAAAGTGCTCTCTGTTTTTCAATGAAGTCCATCCATTTTTCTGTATTTTTTTCATGGCCTCTGCATATGGTATCATATCTAAAAAAACATTTTCTCCTAAGAGTTTTAAAGTTTTAGCTTTTACATTTAAGCTTTTGATCTATTTTGACTTAATTTTTATATATGGTATGAAATAAAAGTCATAACTTCATTCTTTGGCCTATGGCTATCCAGTTAGCACTATTTATTGAACAGGCTATACATTTCTCATTCAGTTGTATTGACTGAAAATCCAATGACCGTAATTCTCAGAGTTTATTTCTGGACTCTCAATTTTTCATTCCCATTCCATTGATCTACCTCTATCTCTATCTCTATCTCCATCTCTACCTCTCTCTCTCTCTCTCTTGCTCTCTCTATATATATGTGTGTATTTTTGTGTGTGTGTGTGTGTGTACCTCTATATATCCTTATGACAATACCACACCGTCTTGCATACAACATCTTTGTAATAAGTTTTGAAATTGGAAAGGTAGCGCTCCCAAATTTGATCTTCTTTAATATTATTTTGACTATTCAGGGTCACTTGAATTTCCATATAAACTTTAAGACCAGCTTGTCAATGTTTGCAAGAAACTATATAGAATTTGGATGAGAATTACATATGACATTGAAACTGTAGCTCAATTTGAGGAGTAATGCAATATTATCAATAAGCTTTCCAATTCACAGGCATGGAATGTCATTCCATTTATTTATGTGTCCTTTACCCTCTTAAAACAATATTTTATAGTTTTCAGCATATAAATTTTGCATTTCTTCTGTAAATTTATTCCTAATATTTTATCATTTTTATTCCTTTCGTAAGTAGGATTTTCTTAATTTCTTTTCTGGGTTGTTCTTTGCAAGGATATAGATATACAATTGATTTTTATATATTGATTTTGTATCCCCAAACCCATCTGAACTTGTTTGTTAGATGTTTAGTTTATTTTGGTAGATTTCTTAAGGTTTTCTGCATACAAGATGATGCCATCTAAAAATATAGCTTTACTTCTGTTTCCAATCTGGATAATTTTATTTCAATTTCCTGCCTGTTGCTTAGCTAAAACTTTCAGTATAATTTAAAAATGAATGATGAATAAGACATTCTTCTTTTGTTATTTATCTTAGGGGTAGAATATTCCATCTTCCCCTACCAAGTATGCTATTAGTTGTGGGTTTTTTGTAGATCATTCTATCAGATTTAGAGGATCCCACCTTATTTCTATTTTATTCTGCATTTGTATAAGGAAGGGTGTTTTTTTCCTTATCTAAATGCTTTTTCTGTATCTATAGAGATGATCATGTGGGTTTTGTCCTTTATTCTACTGAAATAGTGTATTGCATTAATTGATTTTCAATAGTTAAATATAATTTGTATGCCTAGAATAAATCCAACTTGTTCGTGTTGTGTAATATTTTATACTTCTTGTTGTTCCATTCAGTTTTCTAATATTTTGCTGAAAATTCATATATATTATTAGTCTGTAGTTCTTCACTTGTTTGGTTTTTGAATCAAGATAATACAGGCCTTATATATAAGTTGGTTAGTGTTCTCTTCGCTTCTATTTTTGGAATAATTTCTGAAGAATTGGTATTAATTCTCTTGTAAATATCTGGTAGAATTAACCAGTGAAGTAATTTGGTTTTGGGATTTCCTTGAGGGTTGCTTTTGATTACTAATTCAACACCTTTACTTATTTATAATCCTCCTCTAATTTTCTATTTCCTCTTGAGTCAGTTTCAGTACTTAGTGACTTTCTAGGAAGCAGTCCATTTCATTAGAATTAACTACCTTTCTTTGCAGCCTTTTCAGATCCCATAAATTTTAATATGTTATCTTTATTTTAATTCACCATAAAGTATTTTTTATTTCACTTGTGGTTTCTTCTTTGACCTGCTGGTTATTTCGAAGTGCGTTGTTTAATTTTCATGTATTTGCTAATTCTACAAATTTATTTCTAATATTGATTTCTAATTTCATTCCTTTTTGGTTATAATAACAAATATTATATGATTTAAACCCTCTTAAATTTTTTGAGTCTTTTTTATGGCCTAGAATATGGTCTTTCCCTGAGAATGTTCCATGTACACTTGAGCAGAAGACATATTGGGCTGTTGTTGGGTGGAATGTCCTATAGCTGTCTTTTAAGTTCTTGCTGTTTTGTAGTATCATTCAAACCTTCTAGTTCACTGTTGATCTATTGATTAGTAATTCTATTGCTGAAGGAAGAGTATTGAAACTTCCAACTATTTTGAATTGGCAGTTTCTCTCATTGATTTCCTCATTTCCTTTTTCAGGTAGTTTAGGACTCTGTTATTAGGCAATATGTGTTTAAAATTATTATAGCTTCCTGCTGGATTAACCATTATGCTAGTCTAATATATACCTCTTTTTCTCTAATAACATTTTTGTTTTAAGGTATACTTTGTCTGATATTAGTATAGTCACTCCAGATTTTTTCTGGTTGCTGTTTGCCTGCTATAACTTTTTTCATCCTTGGGCTTCAATTTATTTGTATCTGTGAATCTAAAATGTATCTCCTATAGACAGCATGTTGTTAGATTTTGTTTTTATATGCAATCTGGCAATCTCTGCCTTTTTACTGGTTGTGTACTACATTTAGGATTAATATAATTTTGATCTACTTGGATTTACATGTGCCGTTTAATTTTTGTTTTCTGTATGTCGCATGGCTTTTTTGATCCTCTCTTCCTCCTTTACTGCTCTCATTTGCATTAAGTGAACATATTCTCATGTAATATTTTAATTCATTTAATGTTCTTTTCTCTTTTTTGAGTGATTTCCTTAGCAATAATTCTAAGTTTTACCATATACTTTTTAAGTTGTCATGTTCCACTTCAGATATTTACTAATTTAATTCCAGTAAGATACCAAAACATTACTCTTATATAAATCTGTACCATTTCCCATTTTTGTGTTATTATTATCCATGCTATATCTATATATGTTATAAACTCAACCATTCATTTTTATATTTACTACTTCACATCATTTTAACTCTTTTAAGGAAGCTGAAGGAAGAAAAATGAGCAAGCATATGTTTATAGTATGTTTTATTGACCTTCTTATTTACCATTTCTGCTTGTTTTCATTTGTTCCTGTGTATTTGAGTTACAATCTGATGTCACTTTACTCCAAAAGAGCTCTGCTCCTATCCACCTCCTTTGGGTTATTATATTCCTATATGTTTAAACCAGCAATGCAATTAATGCATATTATGTTATACTATTCCTTTTTAAGTAAGTTTAAAGGAGAAAGAAGAATAAATGTACATTAATAGTCTTTTATAATTAAATTAGAGTTTTTCATGAGGATTCAAAAATCCCATCTGGAGTCACCTGAAGGCTGTCTGAAGAGCTTTCTCATAAGGTTGATCACTGAGAAATGCAGTTTCTGTTTTTGCTTATCTAGATGTATTAGTCAGAGTTCTCCAGAGAAACAGAAATGGCAGAATATATATATGCATATATTAAGAGATTTATTATAAGAATTGGTTCATGCAACCTTGGGGATTGGCAGATCCATATAGTTAAAAGGCAGTCGGCAAGTTGGAAACTACAATGAAGGTGATGCTTGATTCTCAAGAAAAAGTTAGCTGGCTGAAGTAGAAAAAAAGAGACTCTTCTTTCTGATTTACAAAACTCTCAGTTCTGGATTTGAGACCTTCAACTTCTTTGCTAAAGACAGTCTCCATTGTTGATTGTAAATGCAAACAGCTGTAGATGCAAATTCATTTGTGAAATGCTCTCACAGTAACAAAATCAGTCCAGAGCTTGTTTTACCAAACAACTGGTCATTATTGCCTAGTCAAGGTGAGATGTGAAATTAATCACCACACTGAGAATATCTATATAACTTTTACTTCTGAAAGACAATTTTCCTGGAAATAGGTTTTTGTTCAACAGTTTTTTGTTTATTTTTGTACTTTCAACATTTGAGTATATCATGCAGTTGTCTTCTGGCCATGATTGTTTCTGATAAGAAGTAGCTGTTAATCTTATGAGGCTAAATATTATAGGGGACCCATGTACATGCCATCTCCTTTTGTTAATTTGAACATTTTCTTTGTTTTTGGCTTTTGGAATTGTTACTATGAGTTATGATCTCTTTGCATTATCCTATTTGAACTTCACTGAGGGTTTTGAATATATAATTTCAACTTTTCATTAAACATGAGTGATTTTCATCAAATTTTGGAAGTTGTCAGCCATTATTTTTTGCATTATTTTCCTGCCATTTCTCTCTCTCTTCCCCTTCTTGTATTCACATTACTTGCATTTTGGTGCACTCAGTAGGGCACCATATTTCTCTGCAAATCTGTTAATTTTTCCCTCTGTTTTTCATATTACATAACCACAATTTATTTATTTTCAACTTCTTTGGCTTTCTTCTGCCAGCTCATATCTACTTTTGATCCCCTCTGGTGAGTTTTTCATGACAATTCCTATACTTTTAAACTCCAGAATTGCCTTTTGGATCTTTTTACCTATATATAATTTCTGTTTATTTTTATTCTACATTTTATGAGATTTAATCACTCATGATACCATGTCTTCTTTTACTTTTTTTCCATTTTCTTACATCTGACAATGCACAGGAATTTCCAGAAATGACTCTCACTTCCCACCACACTCCATACAGTCTTCTCAAGCAGTCAGCCTAACTCCCATCCTCACCTTTCCCCAGGTACCTCATCTAGGACAAATGGCCAAATGCCATCCATCCTGGCATTTGAGACCTCATTTCTCCAAGCCTCTTCCCCTTTGAGCTGTCCCAAGTCTTTCCTGGCATGGGCATAATAGAGTGTTATTATAGTCACTAAGCAGATGCAAAAATTGATGTTCAGAGAAGTACAGTGACTTTTCAAGGTCACACATAATAAAAGACTCAACAGGCACAAGATTCTTATGATTCTAAGATCCAAGATTTTTCCACTAGCTCATCTGCCTTAGCCAGTAGGTAGTGTTTTCTAATTTGTGAGTGACAGATCACAAGAGAATCTAGGGAAGGAAATAAGGGCTCTCTCGAGGGACCCCTGAACTAAAAGTGGAAATACCATGTTCCACCCTGATGCTCGACATGCCCAGAACCAAACTGGCCATATCTTTCCTTGCTCTCTCCCTGCCAATATTTCTAACCAGAATACTGGTGGTCATTTAAGACTATTGTTCCCATGTCCACACCCAATCAGTCACAAAGACCTTCGATTCTACCTCCTAAATGGTACCATTTCTCCATAGGAAAAAACCTAGGTCCTCTTCATCTCTTGCCTCCTGAACTATTACAGTATCCTGCAACCCATTTCTTACTCCCTCATTCTTCTCATAATCTGTACTCCACATGGCAGTGTTGACAGGCTGAGGAGGCAAAAATCTGGGAGGGTAAGAGACTGATCCACACCTGAGGGAAAGCTGGAAAGGATGTGGGCAGTTGGAGAAAGCAGAAGACCTTGCTCATGGAACCATAACTTAAAAATCATGTGGCTCCATCTGAACTGAAGCTGTCCCCCAAAGCAATAAATTTGGGGTGAGGGATATATTGGGATGGGGTAGTAGATCTAAGAAGTGCCAGGCTTTAGGGTGTTGTGCAGGAGTCAGGAATCAGAGGCTGATTTCTGAAATGAGGAGACAGCTCAGAAGAGGATCCTTTTGCCTCAGGAGCTGGCTGACCTGTGGTCAATGGGAAAATTCAGAGCCAGAGTTTAGGAAAACCTGTAAGTTCTAAGAAATTTGGAAACTGCCTCTGTCCTCAGCTCTGAGGATGTCAGCTGAGGCTTTGAGACATTTCCAACTTGAACTTTAGCTGCCTGTGACAATACCATTGTAGTTGGTTGTTTTATCATTTTATTAATTTATTTCTCTCTCTCTCTCTCTCTCTCTCTCTCTCTATCTCTATCTTTCTAAACAAAGCTTCCATACTCACCAAACAAAAATAAGCATATTTTCGTTTAGTTCTCTGAAAACATTTATAATGATTACTTTGAAGTCTTTGACAATTAAATCTGACATCTGGATCCTCTTCCAGGAAGTTTCTGCTGCCCACATACTTTCTAGATCACACATTCCTGTGTGTCTACATTTCTCATATTTGTTTTGTTGAAGATTGGATATTTTAGGAAATTATTGTTACAACTTTGACTATAGATCCCCACACGTCCTGTGCTTGGTTTTAATATTTGATTATGTATTGGTTTAGTGATGTGGCTGGAGTATTTTTATGAAATGTATTTACCCCTCAATATGAAGTCTGTTATGTTGATTCTCAATGGGCTCAGCCTTGGGCATGAGCACAGTCACCCTCGCGTGACAGTGTTTCTATCAGGATTCTCTTAATTGTCTCATTCCATGAGCTCTCTGTTAAGCTGTCTGGCTCGTCTCATACCCAGAGCTTAGGCATCACTTATTGACAGCTAATTGTTCTGTTTTCAGTAAACTCTTAGAGTGTACATTGCTCCTGAGTCTGATCCAACTAAATATGTGCCCCTTTACTGGGGCAGTTTTTTTATTTTTCATTTCCTTTTATATATATATATTTAAAAGCTTTCTATAACAGTTTTGGATTTGTAGAAATTTTGCACAGAAATATAGAGTTTCTCCTGTTATTAACATCTTGTATTAGTGTGGTACATTTGTTACAACTGATGAGCCTATATTGATATTTCATACCTGCTCCCCTTGAGCCCCAGGCAACCACTGACATTTTTACTATCTCTATAATTTTTCCTTTTCCTGAATATATAGTTGCAATCCTACAGTATATAGCCTTTTCAGACTGGCTTTATTCATTTAGCAATATTGCTAAATATTTTAGATTCATCCACGTTTTTTCATGCCTTCATAGCCCCTTTTTGAATCCCTGAAGAATATTCCACTATATTTATGTACCACAATTTGTTTATGCATCCATTCACCTATTGAAGAACCTCTTGGTTGGTGATGATATTTAGCAATTATGACTAAAGTTATTATAAACATACATGTACAGGTTTCTGTTTTGGACAGCAGTTTTCACCTCCTTTGGGTAAATGCTTAAGAAAAAGTGTGCTTGCTGAATAGTATAATGACCCTATGCTTAACTTACTTTATAAGAAACTGCCAGTCTGTCTCCCCAAAGATGTTCCATTTTGCAGCTCCACCAGCAAAGACTAAGGGTTCCTATCGTTCCACATAGCACCAGTGGGGGTGGAGGGTGGGGTGGGTGCAATGGATCACTTCTCTAAGACTGACACCCTTGTTTTATCTTGTTTCATAAGCAGAGTGCTGGGTAGGCAGGAAGGAGTCTTTGGTCTATGTGTCTTGCCTCTTCATGTATGGAATTTATTTTTTATGCATGACCTGGGGCAAGGGTAGTAAAGACCCAAAATTCTTGACCTGTGGTACCTGGGTAGAGCCTGCAACCTATGAATCAGGCTGGGTGAAAGAGCAAAGCCTCCAGACACTCAGCCGCATTAGACACGTATTTAGTCTCTGCAACTCGGAGCTGGAGGGATGAGGAATGCGGGCGGCCTAACCCTCCTGGTGAGAAAGTGCATACTTTGGGAGCTGAAGAGAGAAAGAGCTCCACTTTCTTGGCCAAATCCACTTTATGTGGAACTTCCATTAACCTGAGCTGAGTTGGGTGGGAGGAAGGAGAAGGGAGTAGTTCACAACTCAAATGCCACAGATTCTCAGTAGATTTCTCTGAATAAATTATTCTTAATTTGCTATATGCCCTTAGGGAAATTTCCACAGACATTAAATTGTGGTTTTTAGACATAAGTTTCCATCAGTTATGTCTGCTTTGTTGGGGAGTAGCTCTACAGGGTACCTCGTTCTGCCATATTGAAAGTGAAAGTCGGAATTAATTTTTATGAGAACATTTTCAATCCTTAGTTCTCTAATAGAGAGAAATAAGTAAATTCAGAATCAACAGGCTTTCTTGCTTTGTGGTGTCCTTCATAATTATTATTATGAACAAATTCAGAGAATCACATATTAGTCCCCAAAGTTTCAGGAAAATGAAATGTCTAACAATTTAAGATCTGTGGTACATAGTGTAATCTTTTTTCAAGAACATCCAGTTGTAAGCTGTATCCATTTCCACTACCTATGATCTTTCCAACAGTCAAAATAAAAAAACTATCTGAAGTCTGATATATGGAATGAAAACTGTGAGGACTGAAGTAGAATGGTATTGAGGAAGAGGAAGCCAGTGAGGAGAAGCACTTTGTCTTCTGATTCATATTTCCCAAGCACTTGAATTGCTGTTCAAAACATCTGACCTAACGCAAAAGACTATTTAATGAAATATTGTTAAGACATAAACCCACAGCAATAAAGACTGTTAAGACTGCTGGGGTTAGGCAATATAGCACATAGAGAAATAAATAATGAGACATTTTACACTTTTGATTATATGAAAAGTAAGTGAAGGAATGGCAAGTACAGGTTCAGGGAGGAGAGAGCCACAGCTTACATTAAACATGCCTAAGGGGGGATCTAAAATACTTTGCAGCACACCAGAAAGGGTTCCTATTGTACGCATGAAGGAGTAGAAGAAGGAGGTATTGGTCCAAATATAGGGGCTAATTAAAATTGTAGACATGGAATGTCCACATTCCAACCGCATCTAATTCGTCTGGGTCACTGGCTGTTCTAGGTCTCCCAGACAATTTGTTCCATTTCTTTAAAGAAGAACTCTTGGACTTTTGTGTGGTATGAAAACACCCAGTTGTAACTTCAAACCTTGTAATATTTCTCTTTTCTATTTATTCAATATTGCTGAACATTACTGTGACTAGAAATTTTCTTTCATCCATAAAGGTTAAGCTCAGGTGTTCAAGTCAAAATCTATATACAAGCTCTGGGAGATCATCCCAAATTACTTAACTTTTCTCTGCCTTGGTATCAATTTATGATAAATGGAGATAACAATAGAAAAATAGAACATGATTCATAGTTAAATGCTATCATCGACATCATGAATCACTGTTATTAATTTTCTTATTTCTACCATAATCTAAAAAGTTACATTTTCACCTATTTTCAGATTTTCATCTATTTTTATAATAGGAGTATTAAAAATCAGGAATTCTTGAGTTTCTAATTGAGAGGGGAAGTGAAGGGATAGCAAAAAAAGGAAAAGGAATAAAGACGAGAGTTTAGATAAATTAGGGAACATGGCAATTTGGCTATAATACTTATTGTTTATTAATAATTTTGTTTGTGTTCATGCAATTAGAAGGTCCTTTAGATTCATAACTAAAACCAACATAATCCCCTTTCCTTATGTTAAAAAACAGCATATCAGGGATAATTTCCAAATAGCAATACTGAAGACAAGCAAAAATAACTGTGTTACTTGCTCCAGGAAATACTTGCTTGGGATATAAGACTGTGAGAAATTAAAACAGCTTGCTTGTGAAGACTTGCTTCAGAATCATGGACTCACTGTTTACCAATCCGAAGTTATGATGTCAAAAACTCGAACCAGTCCCAACCAGTTTCCTGCCTTGCCAAAAGTGCCTTAAAATAATCCAGCTCATTCTCAACTGAAAGGGGGAAGAGAGAAATGAGAGAAAACAAAGTGTCAATGGCTGAGAGATTCCAAACAGAGTGGAGAGATTATCCTGGAGGTTATTCTTACGCTTTAATTAGACATCATCTTTTTAGTTAAGGCATAACAGAGAGGCTGGAGGGAACTGCCTGAAAATGTAGAGCTGTGTTCCAGTAGCCATGTTTCTTGATGATGATTGTATAATGATATAGCTTCCACAATGTGACTATGTGATTGTGAAAACCTTGTGTCTGATGCTTCTTTTATCTGCCTTGCCAACAGACAAGTAGAACACATGGAATAAAAATAAACAATAGTGGGAACAAATGTTAAAATAAATTTAGTAGATTGAAATGCTAGTGATCAATGAAAGGGAGGGGTAAGGGGTATAGTATGTATGAATTTTTTTTCTGTTTTCTTTTTATTACTTTTTCTGAATTGATGCAGATGTTCGAAGAAATGATCATGATGATGAATATACAACTACATGGTGAAAAAAAGAATGTTTATACTGTATGTTGATTGATTTTTTAAATAACAATTTGAAAAAATAATCCAGCTCAGGCTTCCCTAAAACCCTATAAATATCCTCCTCGGATATTCTTTCTCTGAGATACTCTTGAGACCCTTTTAAGGTGGGTCTCCATTTTGGAACTAGATCTAATAATTTTAAATTTTTGATCAACATGGTCTCTGATGGTTCTTGAGAAAGCAAAACTGAACAAGAGCTTCCAATGTATAAATGTGCACTTCAGTGGGACTTGTGCTAGTTAAAAGACATAGAAGAAACTTAATTCATTTGATAATTTGGGTTTATAAATTAATCTTACTTATTTTTAAACCACTTGCAAAATTATCAGTTTAAAAATTATTCACATATAGTTTAAATTTAGGTATTCTAATCTTTTTTAATAAAAAAAAGATGTATTCTAGCAAAAAAGAGAGTTTTGTTAACTATCTAAATTTACAGTTAAAATATGAAATTTAAGCCACATTTTAAATATTTTCCTAACAACTATAGTAGTCTGTGGGATTTAATACCCCATCCTCCACATATATATATGCCTACTCATTTTCTTTCTGATGATTAGGGTGGGGGAATACATATTTAATGTACCTTCCAGGTGACAGATGATAAATTTTGCTAAATAACTCACAAGTATTTAAATTATTACTCCTTGATTTGACAAATATTTAAATTCTTATAATAAATTTCTCCACAAATATTATGCTGTGATAATTTTATTCTACTACTAAGTCCAGTACTTCTCCAAAGTAGTCTAATACTTCTCTAGAAGTACTTAATATTATCTCAGTTGAAATTCTGATGCATATAATAATGTAGGATGGAAAAATGTACCTTCATTTTTTGTAGAAGATTTAAGAATGCATTGTTAATGATTTAGAAGAACAAATCACAATTAATACAAATTTGGAATGAGATAAATTTTCAGTTGTGTTGTCAATAATATTAAGTTTATAGAACAATTCAAATTACACTAGTTGTTGGCAGAGATTCTTCAAGCAATTTTCTATTAACTATGAAGTATAATTTATTATTATGTCTCCAATTGGGCATATATAAATAATTTTGCTTATAATTTCATCTTGTTCTTCATATATACTTTCTTAGCAGAATTTTTATACATAGAATGCAAAGTAAATTTTAACACTATCTTTTTTATCATAAATTCTAAATTAAATGGAGTCTGCATTAAAGATGTTTCTCCAAATTAATTATCATACAAATGGTGCATTTGAGTTACAAGTAGAACAAAAAGGCACATGATAGTTTTCAAGGTACAATCCAAAATCAAACTCAAAGACTTTAACTTTGGTTTCATTTGCTTAATATTTAAAAAAAGTCGCGGGCAGGTCACGGTGGCTAAGTGGCAGTGTTCTTGCCTGCCATACCAGAGACCTGGGTTTGATTCCTAGCACCTGCTCATGTGAAAAAAAAAAAAAACTCATCATTAAACAGTCAATAATGTGTAAAAGTTACTACATATCTATACTTGTCTTTCTGGGATAACAATAAATACCAATCTATGTTGTGATGAGTTATTTTTGTTCTTTTTCTTTTCAAAAGTGGATTAGTTTCTTTAGAGATCAACATTGTCCCTGGTCTCAAAAGCTTCTATCACCTAGAACGTATCAGAAGTTCTGAGGTTTGATATTCAGTGATTATTATAGCTGTAGATATGTTGAAATGCTTTTTCAAGGTTGCTTTATTTCCTATTTGCCACACTTCATACCACAGAGTAGTACCTAAAAGTTAAATGCATTTTCTTGAAATGAGCCACATGATAAAACAGTGCATAAGATGAAGGCAGTAGGGTGCAGTGCAAGTGTGCTGTGAAAATGAGTAAACCAGATGTCAGCAATGCTTGAGCTCAGTTGTGGATGTGTTAATTTTCCCCTAGATCTGCTCGGGAAGCTGGCAGGCAGAATCCCTTGTCTCACAGATCAGGGAAATAGCTCAGAGGAGGCTCAGAGGCAGAAAATGCAATTGACAGGGGAAATTCATTGAAGCTTATTTTTTCACAGAAAGAAGATTGTTTTTAAGTGATTTTGTTCTGCTTTTTTATTGTTGTTTTCTTAAAAGCAGACTTTACACTCGTAACTTGAAGATACCGAGTATAATGGAATAGCATAGAATAGGATTTATTGAATTCCAGGTTACCTGAGTGAGCTAATCAACCTTCATTCTTCATTACATGGATTAAAAATAATAAAGGAAAGTTAAGTGACATATTGAAAATTATTGTCTGCATGTATGGCAAAACTAATACTTCCAACAATGAATTTAGATTTCATGCACAGTGTCCTTTCTTGTAAACCAAAATTGAAATATTTCAATGTAATTTCCAACATTCATGCTTGCAATAGTTTGTTAAGAATGAAAACAACTACGTCTAGACCACCACTACCACATCTCTATATATGGATGGCATTTTCTTTTTTAATGAACTTGTTTGATAACTCATGGAATCAAAATTGAATAAAACATTTTCAGCATGTATTTATTTAGAACTGCCCCCACAGTCTTCTAGTTGTTCATCAACATCTCCCCATTGTCTATAATAATAGCAGTACTGAATTTTAGGTGGACAGCTGACTGCTGAGAATATGCATTACTTCCTGTTTTGCAGTTAAATTTGGACATATGAATGAGTAATAGCCAGTGAATGCTTTGGAAGCGGTGTGTGTAAATTTTGCAAAATGGAGGGGTTTGGCCTTCTCTTTCCTCCTTTTGCTGGATAGAATGCAAGCATGATAGTCAAGGAGTTTGAGCGGAATCATCCATGTTGTAGCTTAAGGTTTTAAAATTTACAAGCCCAAAACCCTGACAGTGAGAGAATAATAACAGCCCTGGAACACCTACTGGATGATTTTTACATGTGAGAAAAAAAAAAAAAAAAAGTTCTGCTTTGTTTAATCCAGAGCCAGTTTGAATTTTTCTAACTTTCAGCCCAACTCAATTCTGATATAAGTCCTAATATGTGTCAATATCTGTTGTGGGGAGTGGTGGCAAAAATGAAGTCCCTTCTTACATGGATCTTTTTTTCTGCAGCAAGTTAATGAATAATATTGGGGGGGATTGAGGTACACAGGATGGAGGTTTTCTATGTAATATAAGGGGACCAGGAAAGTTGACTGATAACGTGACATTCACAGAGAAACCTTAAAGAAGTGAACAAGTGAATCATGCAGAATCCCGAGGAACCTGAGATAGGAGTTTACTTCCCTGTTGCAGGATGGGAAAAGAGGTCGGGGTGTGGGGGCAAAGTACGTTATTGGGAAGAGTTGCAAAGAATGTAATAGCTGGAAGTTGTAATCAGGCAGAATTGCTCAATAACATGAAGCATTTCCTAAATAAATAAATAGTCTAGGGCTTTTACTTTGGGATGAAAAGCCTTCAGAAAGGGTCTTATAAGGATGACAATACTTGGCATATTTACTGTAGTAGCGATGTATTAACCTGACGAAGAGGAAGTTGCTATTTTACGAAACCTCAAAAGAATGCATTACATAAATAAATATATATATATATATATATATGTTTATATATAAACACTCCTGTAATGAAATATTTGCTAAATGCCAGAAAATGTGATGACTTTTTAAAATACTATCCATGATTTTCACACATGGATTACTATGACTCATTTATAGCAATTTTATATTCAGCAGTATATGTGTGTCATTTTCATTTAACCTTCAAAATAACTTAAAAGTATTTTGAATTCTAACTTTACATATGAGAAGATAATAAGTTGCAGTTTCCCAAGGTCACATATAGAAATAATTAATAAAGTCAGTGTTTAATCGTGATAAATCCTAGTCCAGACCTGCCTGGCCTCTTAGCCACTGTGCACTGCCTCTGTGGTTGATGGAATTATGTCCACCAGCAAACACGTATTCTTCATCTGAATCTGTGTTCCTGTGGGTCTGATCCTCAGGTGTAAGTGGGAAACTTTGAAGATAAATTATCCATTAAAGTGTGAACTCATTTGTGAAAAGGATCTTCTAAAATGCTATTTATGTGTGGCCAAACCAATTGAGGGTGGACCTTAATCAGTAGGACTGGAGGCAATTCAGACACAGCCAGAGAAGTGAGAGGCCAGTGGGCAGAGGAAACCACACAGGTGGAGATCAAAGACATTGCCACGCAATGGGAGGTATAGGTGGAAGTCAAGAAACCCCATTGATTGTGGCAAGCCAGCAAGCACCACAATGCTACATGCAGGCTTTGGAGAGAAAGTGTGGCCTTGCTGACACCTTGATTATGGACTTCTTAGCCTCCCAAACCCTGAGTCTTAAATTCCTGTTGTTAGGCCAATCCATTGCGTAGCATCTAGCGTAGCAGCCTGGCAAACTGACACTTTCAAGTAAGTTTTCCTACAGCATATTTAAAAACAGGAAACACCTATTGGGTAGTTTTTCAACTAATAAGGAAAGGAAAGATATCCTATCATCTACTAGATAGGGCATTTTAAGCACAATTTTTTCTGTAATATTTTGTGTCACCAGAATAAAGAGGCATATTTTCACATTTTAATTTTATTTAAACCTGTGGTAAATGAATGGAGTAATCATAAAAAGGGTTAAAGAGTTCCAAATTCTTAATAGTTAATAAAAGCCTTTTGGGTTTTGTTTATCTCTGATAGAGAATTAATTTGCCATGCTCCAGAGGGTGCCGTGCTCCAATTAACACCCCATGTGTGGTTAGCACATTTATAATGGATTGGCTGGATACTGTAATACAGCCAAGAGCCTCAGACCATACACTAACAATTGTTAGGTCCATGGTTGCTAGCCTCAGATTAGGTCTGGAGTAGATTTAGAGGACTTAACTAGCTCATTTGTTGCTTATTGAAGACTGGAACATGAGCCCTGGCCACTCTTCTATCTGGAAGATCCCCCTAAAAGTTCTTCAATTTTAGACTATTCCGGGAAGCTGTTCTGCTTGGAAGGCAGTAGATAGAACTTCTTTCAGCAGAGCTAAGAGGTGTTCAAATTCTTAAACTATATCACAAACAGCATTTGTACTTACACAAAATGGTATTGATCCGTTTCATCCTACTAGCTTGCCAATTTACCAAGCAAAACATGAAAATTACAGTTAGCTATTTGTCATGAGACTTTTTAAACCACATTTTGAGGTTTTTTTCATCCTGTTTTTGTTACCATTACATAATCATGTGCTGATCAAAGAAATATTTTGATCGAGCCCTAACTTAGATTACTTTATAATTTTGAATTAGACTGTTGAAAGATAGTCTAGAATTTTGATTTTCAATTAGTTCCTCATTAATGTAATAAAATTCAAGCTTTATTTTCTATTGCAAGGTAATTTCAGCAAATTGTAACGTTCTCTGGCTTTTGTATTTAATATGGTAGTGCTGAAACCCTGGAATGAATTAGAAATGATGGGGAATATTTCCATTATAACTGGAAATGAAGTAAAGTGAAATATTAATAAAAAAGTAAAATGGTGAGAACAACCTGAAAACTGAAGTTTTATAAGTGAAGTTTTATTAAAACAAAGTAAAATTGTGCCAAGTGCAATGATTATATCAGTCATTTCCTGGCACAATTCCTCTTTAGTGGTAAGTGCATTCTGGTCCAGCTTTTCAGGTCTATAGGGGTAAGGGTGGCAAACTAGTATATTGTACTAGAGAAGCATTCATTTAGAGTGATTTTACTTTATTTATTATTATACCAGACATGGATTTCAAAATAATAGGTGAATGTGACAAAAGGCCCCCCTCAGAATGAGGAACGGATTACTGCCTTATTTACTCATTTGCTCATTTTTGGATTACTGCCTTATTTACTCATTTGCTCATTTCATCAGTACCTTAGCTGGCCACACCAGCCAGAGGATTTCCCTCTTCTGTTTCCCATGCTCCTTCTCCCATCATTGCCCATTCTGATACTGTACTTAAAAATTCCACATTGATAGGCTTAGGATCATATTATTTCTCCTTGAAACCGGTTTTTAAATGAAAACTCTGAGGGTTAGCAATGAGCATGGACACGTCTCTGTCTACTGGAGTACATGGTTCTATTTTCAGCAGCTTGGAAAAGACGTCCACTGCTCCAGCAACATCTGTGGAGGATATAGGCAAGTGGAAGTGCAATGAGAGAAAGACTGAGAAGAAAGCTGATGGCGAGATTAAAATCAGCCAGACTTTTCCCCATTCAGCCCTTTAAGTGGTATTGCCTCACACATGCTATCAATGAAGGAAGTGTGCATTTTTGTCTTTAAAAGAGGTAAAGACATTCATGAAACTTTTCCTTTAAAAGTACCCATTCCACGGCGGGCCACAGTGGCTCAGCAGGCAGAGTTCGCACCTGCCATGTCCGAGACCCGGGTTCCATTCCCGGTACCTGCCCACGGGAAAAAAAAGAAAAGAAAAGTGGAAAGTACCCATTCCAGAAAGGAATAGAATACTAACAACAAAGCCTCAAATAAGACTTTTTATTGAATAATGAAAGAAGGATGATATCAATATGTTTTTTTTTAATCTGGTCAAGAAATTTCTCCATAACAGTCTGTCGGTGCCGAGTTCTAATGGGTTTATGACTACTAATGGATTTTTAATCTCATCGTCTGTAATGTTAGAGTTTTAAATCGATTTACTTCAACTTCCTGACATGCATCAGAGACAAAGAGGATATTTACTGGCTTTGTGTTACATTTTTTATTATATTAGAAGGTGCCCAGACTTTTGCATCAGCAGCTTGGCTGGCTGGCTGGTCTTGGAGGAGGAAAAAAGCAGAAAGAGAGACGTCATCCAATACGTAGTTTCAGGAAGATCATCCTAAATGACAGCAAGGTTCATGTTAGACTCACAGTGTGCCATGCCTTTGCCTACCTACCAAATTTGCCCAGATCGGCAGTTTGTGAGTTTCACAAAACTTTGATTGGTCAGATGGCAAAAAGCATGGTTCTCTCTTATACTGTTTATACTAGGTTACATTTACACTACAGTCATCTACATCATTATCCTTTATGGCACAGGCTTTTGCCTTTAACTGTTCTGGCTTCTATCTATAGCTAACATTGTTTTCTTCACATCTGGTAGAGTGGTACAGAGGTGGATCACTTGGGTCATCTTGGACAATTCACAGAGCTTCTCTTTTTCTGACTTCTCAGATGTAAAGTTAAAAAGTTAAGAGTGTTTTTCTTCCATATAAGATGTATGCAAGTAGATCATGTAATTTAGAACTTCTACGGAAATGTCTAGAATTGAGGGCAATCCAAAGCCTGGTCTACAATGGAGGTAAAAAAAAATGGAGACATAAAGTAATTAAGAGAATCATAAATCTCAAATATCAGGATACACATTAGGAATCCTTACCAGTACTTTCTGTCCCAAAGATAACGCTGTAAAACAATTTTTTGAACACGTGTAACTTATTTGCAAGGCATCCAAAGGAAAAGTCTCCTCTTTATAGTTAGAGGCAAACAAAAACAAAATAGTCTTAAATCAGCATTTAAATACATATTTTAAATTTATTTAAATTTGAGACATTACCACTGCCATATCATGTCTTTCCGTCCTTTGTTCTTTCATTGCACTTTATTTATATTCCCATCATGATGCTTCGTAGGTTATTTTTTAAAAAATATTATTTTGTAAACACTATCATAAGGAATATTAAGTCTTACGACTTAAACATTTTTTACAAGTCTAAGTGCTAAGCAAATGTGCCTGGCATTCAAAAGGGTTTTAATTATGTTGGTCAAACTTAGTCACTAAATTGTGAACTCAAGGCATTTCAAATGAAGTTTGAAATCATGTTGTATTCGGTAATAAAGAGTCAATGAGTATATTTTGCAAGCTTTTGAACACCAAGTATTAAAAAATGATGTTTCTTGTTATTCTTCCATTAACCAGAATTTTAATCAGAATAGCTAGCTCTAGCAGTACTTTGGTAACTAAGATTCTCACTGTGTTGTCTTCAGAAGGGAAAAAAATGTATATTACCTTATTTTATATGACTGAGTTAAAATTGGTTTGTAAACCTAAGTTACTGAAGCAAATGAAGTTTTATTCAGATATATTTCTCACATACAACCCCTACCTCCATTTACTTTTAGCACACGCAGGGGAAGCAATTTTTATAACATAATCACAGCAAGTATATTTGTCAGGATGGGCTAGGAGAAGCTTAGATTGCCCTAAAATCTCAATAGTTTAACAGGACAAGATTTTATTTCTCACTCACCTTAAGTTCAGTGAACTCTTCAGGGCCATATTCCTTTGTACAGTAACTGAGCAAGCTACTTGTTACCAACTTTGACTCTATCGGCACTAACACATGGCCGTCATGTTACAGGCAGGACAGGAAGACAGAGTAGGAGATTTGCATAGGACCTTTATATTGCCTTAGTCTGGAAGAGGTACACATTATTTTCACTCATAATCACTCACCAGAACTAGTAAATGATCCTGATCAACTGCAAGGGAGCTGAGGAATATGGGATAACATCCGGTATTTAGCAGACATTGAAAGTTTTTGCCATTGAGGAGAAAAATAAATCTTGTTTATTCAAGCAGCTTCTATAAAGTTACTGTAATAAGCTGGGAAAGTATCACAGAAAGTCTGGAAATATTAGCATCCAACATTACAACCTGACTTATACCTTTGAAAATGTAATGGCAAGTCTCTCTATATGCTTTAAGGCAAAGGGACATATCCTAGTAACTTAACTTTTCTGCAAATCAGAATCTTCATCTGTAATTGTGGAAAGTAAATTTACCTCACACACAGAATTATTATAAGGATTAAAGAAATTAATATTGTAGGATCTTAGATCAGTGCCTGGCACACGAAAATAATAGATTAGTATTTCTAACACAGCTGAAAATAAATATAGTAAGATAACTTTATGGGTTTTCCTATCACACTCTAAGACAATTTTGGGGGGGGTAGGGCATGGGTGGCCCCAATTCCCGATTCAGCCGGGAATTGAACCCAGGTCTCTGGCATGGCAGGCGAGAACTCTTCCACTGCGCTACCATTGTCCACCCTTCTAAGACTTTCTATGCAAAACTCCAAATATTAACAGATGTGACTGTTATAAAAAACAACAAAAACAACTCCAACAGATAAGATATTAAATTGTCACATTTAATGAAGTCACTGTATTATTCTACCTTGTTCCCCTTTTTCCAACTCCCCCTACATTAAACTGAGTGTATTCAGAGTTGTCATATTTTGAATATCCTCGCATGAGGACCTACTCATATATATCAAAAAATAAAATAAAATAAACAGTACTTTGAAAATTACTGCTTTTCCTTATTTGTATATATATTTCACAATAAAAAATTAAAATATGAAAAAAAAGAAATGATGAGGCAACAGAATGAGCTGAAAAGTTAGAAGAGTCGAGGAAATAAGTTAGAGATTTAGTTAAACTACTACAGAAGTGGAATATTAGCAATAGGAAAAATGCAAAAAACAGATTTAATAACAGGAAAAACATCTTTAGAAAATCACACTAAACAAAAAGAAAGATAAAAGTGATAAAAGAAAATATGATAGGTAGATAATACATGACTGCATGATTCATATTTCTTAAGAAGAAAAGCAAAATATATTAAATAGAGAGCTTGACTCTGTGGTTTGTCCTATTTTAATATGTATTTCTATGACATCTTGTGTTAATTTTATCACTATGTTTTGAGTAAGGTTTATCTATTTTAATCCTCCCTTTATAGGCTTTTTTTTGGCATAAATTGTGTGTTTTCCTTATTTAGATTGTGTATGTGTATTCACCTCAATTTTGAAGGCAAGATCCTTGGTTGAGTCTAATTGTTCAAGTGCTTATTTAGATAAGTGTAAAGTATACATAAGCATCTATTTCTAGATTTTTCGAATTTTAGACACTGAATACTCTGCTTCTTTGGAAATGAGAAAGAAATTAGAATGAAATATATACTAAAATATGCCTTTACAATAGTGAGATTCAAAATCCTATAAGGAGGGAAGAGGGGTAACGGGATAGAAAAAACAGTTTGAAATCTATTGGCCCCAAACTTCCCAAATTTGGTGAAATATATAAATGTATGGTTTCAATAATCACAAAGAATCCATAACAGGATAACTTCAAAGAGAACAATGCCTAAGTACACCCTAATAAAACTGTTTAAAATTATGGCAAAGAGTCAATTTTGAAAGTAGTCAATGAAAACTTGCATATTATATATAGGACAATACCCACTTAAATAATAATGGACTTCTCTTCTGAAACTACAAAGTCCAGAAGACAGTAAAGCAGCATTTTTAAAAAGCAAGAAAAAAAATATGGTTCCGAATTTATAACTACAACTCAAATAACAGAATAAAAACAATTGACTTAAAATTGGGTAGTGAGTTTGAACAGACAACCAAAGAGTATATTTTTATGACAAGTAAGTACACGAAAAGATGCTCAGCATCATTAGTTATCTGGAAAAAGCAGATTAAGCCACAATGAAATGCCACTACACATCCATTAGAAAGGCTAAATTAAAGAGCCAATAATGCGTAATTTGGCTAGGATGTAGAAAAACCAATACTACTGTTGAAACCCTTCATTGAAAGTTTATATGGCTTAGGGAAGATAAAATGCCAGAAATCTGCTTGTGGAAAATAATCTAAGTAGCATTAAAATACATACACAAAACCATCAAAAAGGAAAGGGACAAATTGACATGAACACAATAATACTAGGAAATTTTACTTCATTTCTCATAAAATAGAAAATATATATATTTAAGGAAATAGATTACTTGAATAAGTTACTTTAAAAATTGACCAGTTAAATATATATCAGACAACATATTCTGGAAGTTGATAATGTTCTTTCTTTTTAGTTGGCATTGAATCACATTGAAAAATTATATTATACAAGAAAATAAATTTATTAAATTCCAACAAATTTAACATGTTTTCAGGACACAATGCAATATGACTAAAAACATGTGTGGGCATTCATTTAGTTTTTGTTCCATTCACACATACATACATTCATTTTTTTTTTGTTTTTTGCATGTAGGTTCTGACCCTTCTGAGATCTAGCCTACTTATTAAAGTTGCTTTAAATTGCATAGTTCAACTCTAAATAAAACTGCCTGTAATAGGATAAAAATGTAAGCATAGTCTAGTAGTACTCATTTTACTTAACCCAGCTCTCCCATTTCTAGAAACTGTGTGTATCATTTTTCATTGTTATTAACTCATGACTAACTTCTCATTCCTTCTCTACCCACAACACTCTTATTTAGGCCCTAATAATCCTGCAAATATGCCTTCTAGACTTTTTAAAGCCACAATTTATCAGAACATACATAGTTGATAACAGAGAAATACAATTATTGAAAAGCGACAAATAATGAATTTGCTGATTGATATTAGCATTAACTCAATTAAAATCACATGTGTTACTTTGGGACTTTTTCAGAGAACTCTTTTACATGAAAGAGAAATGGAATTTTGGGGTGATTTGATATTTTTCCTTCAATAATCTTTACTATGATTGCATTTTCATGGTGACTGATTTTCCAGGGGGGGATGCAAATAGATTTCTTCCTAAACACTCTCATGCTAGTCTTCCATACATTTTTCAATAGTATTGGCTTAAAATCACAACTATGTGCTAAAACAGACCTCAGTTTGGATTTGAGATCCATTCACTAGTTAGCTGTAGGATCTTGAGCAAATAGCAACTACCCTGAACTTTATGTCCCTCATCTATGAAATGGAAATCTTGATACAGACTTTGAGGTATGTAGTAAATTTACATAAAAGTAGCCATTATTATTGACCACTCTCTGATAATGGTTAGCCAAAAAATCATGTTCATTCCCAATTGACAAATTCAACGTCAACAATCCTAAAACATGCAACAGGAAACATTTTATATTCTACCATTTGCATGCTTCACTCCCTTGCAATATGCCAACGTTAATTCCCATGGCTCAAAATGTTTGCCTTGTTTTTAACACATATTTAAATGGAAGTTATTCTGTCGTGCTGAGTTTTGCCAGTCTATGAGTTGCTATCCAATATTTTACTGTAATACATTAGGGGAAACCCCTTAGACAAGACAGTAGCACCAATGGGAGAACTGGATTTGTGCCAAACCTCAACAAGAAATGTCACTGATGAATCCCTGATCTTCATTTACATGAAAGTTATTCTTTTCTTGGCAAAAGTCATTAAAAATATAGCCCAAGGGAATCATGACCTTAACCCAAAAGATGAGCAGAACAGTTCCTAATGAGAATCATCACATGTTAATTTACATATTAAAATATTTTTTACCAATTCTTATTTGGCATGATGTTTTTGTCTCTATTAAAATGCCCAAGGAAATATGAATTGATGTCAATAGTGAGAAAGAAAAATAGTGAAAGCTGTGAGGAAATTATAAGAAAACTGCATTGCTGGGGTAGTCACCCCTTTAATATTATTTGGTGATGGTATACCTTTGAGTATTTTCTTTAAACCAAACCTACACTTAGTTATGTACTACAATTCTCTGGATTTTGAAGTTTTTCATAAAGATCTACACCAATATTTTTGATAGAGATACTTTGTTACCTTCAGACAATAATTTTTTGAGGGTTTGTTTATTATCACTGGATAGAAATGCCAAAGTTTAACTGCTGTGGCCTCGCAGTTTTCTGGCAGAGTTATAAGATAACTCTTAGGCATTTTTTTGTGAGTTGTTCAACAAATTCTCCATTGTAAGTTAAGGGCAAGTATATTGAAGTTCTCTTGAATATGACAGCCATATTCTTAGTTCCATATCTTAACTCCCTATTCCAATTGGAGAAATGTGAATCAGTTTATACAATAACACAGATATTGAAAATAAATTTAAAAAAGAATAAAATTAAAGCATTCTCTTAGAAAAGAGAGTGGACGGATAGTGGCAAAATTAACAATTTGCCAGCACATTAAAGTTGTGATATTCTTGAAGTCTAAGTGAACATTTTTGAGAACGTACCACGTGTTAGACACATAAAGTAGAAAATAAAATAGATAAAACCTCTGTGTTGTCCACAAATTTCTATTCAATTTATATTTCCCATTAAGTCAGAATTAACTTTTCATTCTAATATACCAATGCATGTAGTTTTGCAAAAGGCCATTTTTACTTTGGTGTTGTATCTGAAGAAGTGGTAGGTAAAGAATTTTACGATATTAAAGCTTTCATATAAAGCACTTAAAGACTTTTCCAGCATTTAGTCTTGAGACCAACTCATATGAGAAAAAAAAAAAAAGAATATTGCTGTTTCTGCATTTGTACACATTATTGAAGTATTGTGGGGGAAGTTTGAGTGGGATTATTTTCCAGTTTATTGAGGATAAATAACAAGCCACTCCATTTAGTATTTGGAAGCCAAGAAAAGATGATTGAGGTCAGATGAGATGAAACACAAACACTGAGAAGTCTCCGTCTGAGAGCATACTTTAAAAACAGGCCTGCTTTATCAATATCATTTTTCTCCTTCATTAGCTTTATTTAGTCAGACGGCTGCAGAGCGGGACCACAGACCTCTCCACCATTGGGCTACTCCTATCAAGCTGTGAGAAAAATAGCAAGAAAACTTCATTGAGCTCCAAAGGGCAACCATGAGTAGATTCACTTCCTTTCCCTGCCTTTACCTCGAGGCCTCTCTGATGATGTCTAATGTACTTTAATTAATGGAAATGCTCACTTACTCTCCTATTGCATCCCTAGAAATTGTGCAAATGTCTGCTGCAATCTGGGGGAAGAAAACTGGCATGTGTATTCAGAGAAATTTTGATGCTTGAGGAGTAAAAATATTAAAGCAAACTTTACTGAACCTTTTCAGACTAGCAGAGTGGAGGCGAAATGCCTGTCTCTGTCCAGCATAATGTTTCAACCTTTTCTTTACACGGGATTTTAAATAGTCTTGAGTGCTCCCATGGTAATTTAATTAAAAACAGCAGAGCCTCATCCTTAGTTTCATCGGCTTCCTTTTCAAACTTCTTAGTTGGCACTGTCTTAAAAGACATCGGAGGGTGCCTGGGTGCTTCAGTGGTAGAATGCTCACCTTCCAGGTGGGAGACTCAGGTTCGATTCCCAGACCATTCACTGCCCCCCCCCCCCAAAAAAAGACATTGGAACATATTTCCTAGGCTCCGAGTACTTGGCATATTTGGTGATTTCTGCCTATGCTACCTTGTTAAAAAAAATCATCATCCATCATCATCTGTGATTCTTTTCCCTTTTTAACTATACATTTACATATTGAGAACAAATATCATGGGTTTAGTTTCACTGGATTGTCCACGTTTAGCTCTTAAAGTAGACTCTAAATGTGTTTTTTGCAGTACTATTCCATTGACTCACTGCCATATAGACTCGTCTCTGAAAGGAAATCAGAAGCTGGAAATCTCAACTGGTCAACTACTAATGTATTATGCTGTTTGCCTGGAAACTCAAATATCCCTAACACTTTTTAAATGAGTAATCATATCATATCCCTCTTGCAGTCCTTCCCACAATTCCTTACTCTTTTCTCTCCCTAGAATGGAATTAGACTAGAAAGTTCCCATGATCGAAAGTTTTTTCTATTTGACATAGTGGCTGCCAGCACTTTGAGGGTAGTGGGACATCGTTAAAGTTTGTGTATATTTTCAAACTATCTTTCTTCAGTTTCTCAGTCCTTTGGCTTCTAAAAATCTGTAAGGCCTTCAACAGAATTCACTTGCAATTTCAAAGAACCTAGCTGCTTTTAAATCAACTTCATCTAAAAAACAACTTAAAGTTCATCATTAGAAAAAACTGAGCTATATCCATTACAAATAACCCAAGGACCACCCAGAAATTTCTGGAATACTGGGAGAACTAGGCATTCAGGTGTGATGGGAACCTGCAATGCATTCTTGAGGATTGGGATACCATTAGATGAAAGCATTTTGCAAGTCAGCAAACCTCAAAAGCTATCAGATTAGCTTTGTATCTCGTACCAGCCACTGTACACTATAGCATCTGAAAAGCAAAATATCAGCCCACAAGTTCCTTTTTCACTTAAACATGCTAAGTCTAGAACACTGTAGAGGTCATAATTAAATGAGCCAACATGTTAGTAATTCCAAGCAGAGACTGAGGGAAAAATAGGAGGAAGAGATATATAAGATAGCAGTTAGCCAGGAGGGAAAAAGTAAAGTTGTAAGCAGGCTGACCCAGTGTCGAATTGTTCAAAGAGTGCATCTAAATAAACTGCACATATCAAACTCAAAAGGTTATTTCTGCAATGTTTGATTTCCTCCATCCATCCAGTTGTTATTTCAAGAAGCATTTATGTGTCTCTTGCAGTATGCAGGTGCTGGCCTGGATGCTGAGGGAAAATCATGGCAAGGAAATGTAATGTCTTTAACTTCAAGGCATCTATAGTCTTGTGGAAAACACTGATACATATAAATTAAATAGGGCAAAAGTTATAATTTGCACTGCTGAGGAAAATTTGGGTGGGTGAGGTGATTTATTGAGAAGATAATTTAGAGAACAATTTGAAGTAGAGTTCTCGATGAGGAGGATGTGTGGGCAAGAGAAGGATAATTGAAGAAAAGACAAAAGCCATAGCAAGAAAACAGCTGTGTGTTGACAAGATATATTCTCAAAATGGTGTATAGTCTAAGGTAGTAGGAATGTAGAATGCACAGGAATTTGGTGGAATAAGATTTTCAAAAGGCAACTTGGGATCAGATTGTGGAATCTTCTGTTATATTTTGATTTTAAATATAAATCAACAAAGTTCAATTGCTATTGTAATAATGTAAGAGGTAACCAATACAAAATGAGTTAAAAGGAAGCAACAGATGAAATCATTGTCTGTACTTAGATTTGCCTGGTGTAAATATTGGCTGGAAGGCCTATTAGTCGTACTTCTTCCCTGGACCCTATCATGGGATCTAGAGATTTCATGCTGTGTGTCTGAGATGGAGCTTGAGAATTTGTTTAACAAGCACGTCAGGTAATTCCTATCCCTAGGGAAATTTAGGAAATACTGAGGTAGAGGGTACACAATCAGGGTTATTTACGGTGAAGTTCACAGACAAAGGGCCTGTGCTAAGGGATTGTAAGGGCATGTCAAAAGGGCTTAATTATTTTAAGCAAATATGAAAAGACTCTATATTAATAACTTCTTATATAATTAAAGTATAAGGGAGACATCAAATGGGTTGGATACCTAGTGGATTTATTTAGCTACTTATAAAATTGAATGGTTAGAGTAGGAAAGATAGGAAAGAAAAGAATGGAGGCTGTAAAACAGAGAAATGGGTCTTGAAATATAACATAGGGAATTATAAAGTAGCATACAATGGCTTGTCTTTTGGCACCGTTTCTTGGCAATATAGAGTGTATACGAACTACTACTTTCTATTTTACTGTGGATAGCCCAAGACTGAAAGAATGAAGTTTTGGGGTTACACAAAGCCACAAAGAATTACCTATTTTAATGATAAAAATTTATCACTTTTATATAAATCATTTAAAATTAACCACCTGTGCTTGCTTGGAGTTATGCACCCCAGAAAGCATGTTCTTAATCTCAGTCCATTCCTTTGGATCTGTCTGCATTGTAAATAAGACCTTTTGATTAGGTTCCTCCAGTCAACAGAATCAGGATGAGTCTTCATCTTCTTCCTGGGTGTCTTAGAGAGAAGACCACAGAAAGTGCGAAAGCCAGAAGCTGGAAGTCAACAGAACCCAGAAGAAAAAGAAGATGGATACATGTGCCTTGTTAGATGATAGAAAAAGCCATGGGACTCCAGAGATCGCCAGCCAGCCAGAAGATGCCAACCCCAGGGAGAAGCAAGCTGTCTAGCCTCGGAAACCATCAGCCAATTACTTTCTATTGTTAACGCAACCCATTGTATGGTATTTGTTTTAGCAGCCAAGGAACTAAAACACTTCTCTTTCCCAATATTGATGGCTTTTTATGTTAGGGTTACAAATAGAGAAGTTCAGATAAACAGTTAAAACATTTCCTTAAAAAAAAAGTTAGAGAAAACCCTAGATTTAATATTTACATATCTCAATCCCTCTTTTTAGTACTAGAAAAGTTTTTTATCTAAAAATATATCCTATATTTTCCACATTTAATTTTAGAATAAACTTGTTGATTTCCACTAAATAATTTTGGTAGGTTTGTTGATTATTTTTATTTCATTATGTAGGTATTCACTTATGTACATTAAGAAGAACTTAATATTCAACCTAGTGTCTGCTTTCTCAATCAAATCTTTTGGGTGGAAGATGTTGTACAGTATTGTCCATTTGTTTTCGTTTTTTTTTTATAGAGCTTTCTTGCATCTGATTAATTAATAAATTTAGAGCAGTAGAATTTTTGAAAAAAGTAGCAATAACTGAGATTCAATATCGCTTACCATACACAAGAAATTGTCTAAGCTTGTTACAATAAGTATTTAATACTTACTGTCCATATGAGTTCAGTACAATTATCATAAGTTAACCATTTTTGCGGTAACATAAATATCAATAGACTCTGTCTAAAATAGAAGCCTATTTTCCTCTGTCATAAACTCTATTCAATGTTGGAGAGGGGAGGGGTATGGAGCAGGTCCTGCTTGGTACAGGGGTAACAGAGATTCTGTCATATTTAATACATGTCTTCTCAGTTTCCCCTGGAAGCTGTTATTCAGTCTGCAGAAAAGGAAAGACAGAAAGCTGAAAATGACATGGATTTTTTTTGGTATCTCTTTTCAATCCTGTCTTTTGGCCAAAACTCAGTTACATGGCCACATCTAACTTCCAGAAGATTTTCATGATGTCATCAAGCTGGAAAGGAAATAGTTATATGCATATCTACTTAGTCTTGCCACAGGTTAGCACTATAGGTAAGAAAACTGAGGCAGTGAAAGCCTAAGTGTTTTGTCCAAGATCACATATTGAATGAAACTCAGGCATCCTCCTTCAAGTGTCTATACTCCTAGCAACTTTGTTTTGCTGAAAATTCATTGCATATTTTTTTTCTGTTCAATCTTATCTCACTAGTGAAATATTTGTTGTTGATATTCAAAATAAGAAAACACAAAGAAAGTCATTAATTGGTTTCAATACTTTTGATCATTTTATGATTATAATTTAAAACTCACATAAGGAAGTTGGAGACATTTGGAAGAACTAGAATTTCAATCTAATTCCAGAAATACTTAATCAAAGTTTCCTTAGACATAAAATGTGTAAAGTGAGGCCTGTAAAACCCATGATGAGACCAATGGCCCTTCCCATACCCAAACTAACAGTGTTGAATTCTCTTTCTCCAGCAACCAAAGAGGAGAATTAAAAACAAGTCAACTAACAGCCATCAGCATCCAGGAGATATGGTTAGGGTATCTTGGTCAAGAACTATAGCTGCAGGCTGGTTCAAACCAGGCTTCTGAGCAAGTACCACACTGACTAATCTGTCCTAAGAGAAACTTTGGTTCATTATAATAGTAAATTTCCTGCCTCTAGGAGGAGTTTAGGTGCCATTTTTTAACATATTTATGCATGTGCATAAAAGATAGAATGACAAGCAAATGTGTGGTGAGCTGGGGAGGAGTGATGGTCATGGGTTGTAAGTGGAGAAGTAGATGTTAACTCAGGGAGTCAGTGGGTGGAAATGTTAGGCTCGGCCCTTGGCCCCTTGCCTCTGCAGACACAAATCATAAACATGTTTACTTCACCTCTGTGATTGCCCCCCTTTATCAATAGCACCCACAAGGACTCCCTGCTCAGGTCCAGTTTCCTCGGTAACAGTTCTAAGATGGTCATTCATCTTACCCTATTGACTAAAATGAAGTCACTTCATAGTATCCCTACTGTCTTTCAAAACAAGAAAATCATCAATTTATAAATACTCCAAACGTCCATTTAAGACCATATTTTATTGTCAAGATACAATTTTCAAAAAGTTTGTAGTAAACAAATAGTGAACATATATCAAAAAGTATACAATTCATTATATGAGAATGAGTAAACGGTAAAGCTGATTCCAAAACATATGAGGAAATGATATTTACAGGAATTAAATATGCTATATAAAATCAGTAGCTTAGGTACAAAATTGATTAATATCTTAAAGTCTGTCATGTCTCCTAAAAAATACACCTAACCTTCGGTTATATTTTCTACTAGATTAAGATTATTTATACCTCTACCACACAAAAATCTACAAATAAACAAGTAAAATTATGTGGCTCTAACAAAATAATAAATAGCAAAGTCAAATATAAGTACATTTCCCCATATAATTAAATAATCCTTGGGCAAGCATCTTAACCAGTGTTCCAGTATGACATTTAAAAGGACATGTCATTTTCCCCCTTCAGCTTACTTCCAAGAAAGAAAATTTTTGATCCTATATAATCTCCAAAGATTACTCTTGACTAAGCAGAAAACTACCTCAAATTTCTGCCTAAATATTTAATAGATGGAGCAAGAGAATTAATGAACAACATCAGCCAGGTTGAAATTGCTCAGCCAATCTAATGTTACAGAAGTACTGGATAACCATTATGACCAGAGAATTAACTTCTATTTTTTTTATTTTTTTGGAAATTCTATAAGGAGTTTCAGAAAAAGTCTATTTTTCATTCTTTACTTTTGAGGCCAAGAATCCAAATCCATGAAACACTTACTAGATTTCATCTCCAATGCCTATATATTTAAGTGAATCCCTCTCGCCCTAAAGCCCCACAAATCTGCTAAGATCATTGCTCCTATGAGGTTGGAATCCTGTAACCCAAAGAAATAGTTATGGGAAGAGTTTGCCAGGGTGGGAAAGGGAGCATGTTTTGTAGCATTGGCTCCACATATGAAATACAACCTTTGTTTTTTATAAATGTGTAATGCCAGATTAAATGGAACTTATTCTCAAATATGGCAGAACAAGTTTGGTCTTGGTCCCCAAATCATTTTCTAATTTTATCAATATTCTTTGTGAACCTATGCATATATAGTACCACCACAGGGTGACACCTCAGTGAAAATATTTGTGAAATAAAACATTCTGAGAGTCAGTGAGAATTAAGGCTGGTTCATTTTATTTTATGAAAGCACAGTTTAATAATTCAAAGACTAGAGAAATTTAAGAGGAAAAGAAAGGTTTACTCATATACCCACAAGAAAAAAGAACATTGAAAATATTACTAACAATTTCAAACTAATGATCACACTAGAATTCCTTTCATCAGCTTATTCAGCCTTGCGTGTATGATTTTGTTTCTCTGCTACATAGAGTAGCAATTTGATTTCATGATGTATATAAGCTTCTCATCTTGAAGGAATTCAGGAAAACCTGCCTTAGTCCTCTGGTATTGTCTGAAAGTTGCCTAAGCAATGTCTTCTCTGAATCCTCTACCAAGAGTTTATTCTTTGAATCAGAAGATTGTTGAATAGCACCAGCACTTTCCATGAGGATTCCAGACTTATTTTCCTCAGAAGTTAGTTTCTAGTTTATAACTTTACTAATAACTTTTTTATAACTTGAGGGGGAAACAGGAATGATTCTGGATGTTAAAAACCAAATGAGTGTGGTTAATTCACTATACTAACTAACCATATCAGAATTGAGGATAGTAAAATTGTTTTTTAGGATACAATGAAAAGTTGTTTTACTCTGATCAATTTTTGCCTAGACGAAAAGAATCTATTTTTGACAGTGAAGGTATAAAACCTTGAGACCATTTTCTATAGTGGCATTTTTAACATTCTACCTAAGAAGAAATAGATGTCACCTATTGTATGCATTGTCCTATTTCCAGGTTTCCTCTAAAACTGAATGTGAGGAATACTGGAAGGTGATCAACCCCAATGTCTCAAAACAGACACTTGGCCACTGGTCTTCACAATAGAGAGACATATTCTGGGATATGGTAGTTTCCATTACAGGGAATCACAGACATCCTTACCCGAATTTCAGAATTTAATTCTCTTAATTCTTTAGTAGTACATACACAAAGTATCTAAAGAAGATCAAAAGGAGCCCATTCATTATGTGTATTAATTTGAAAGCACATTTTCTTGCCTATAATATTTCAATTAAGAATGCATTCAGGCTTTTGATAAGTGAATATACTGAATGTATAAAATGGATTAATAGTGCCTGTCATTTTAGTAAAATTTTAAATAAGGATGTTAAATAGTGAGCTTGTTCTGCAAACACATATCAAGTGTTATTATATTAATTTATGCATTCATTTAGCTTTTATATAGTTTTAATTTACATTATATGTTCTAGTCACTGTTTTGGAGAACTATATGAAGTGAAAGTCAGATAAATTGTGTTTAGTCACTATATTATCCCATTATTCTCTAAAGTAGACACCTTTTAAAATTGTCTCCCTAGCACCTCAGTCCCCTGGAATATTCCTTTTTTCCTCACTATTTACATAGCCATCACAAGGAATGACACATTACTACATCATACACACCTGGCTGGTTTAATTAGTCCAGGAATTGGCACCTGACCACAGATCAGCCAATGACTCTGTAGTCTAGAATTTTTGTCATTGTGTCAAAAGAGCATGTGGGGTGGCAGATTATGTAGGATGTAAAACTTACTGTTAGTGACCATCTTCTCTGCATGTGAGTAAAGCCAACAAACAGTGGGATAGAATGAAGTTAAAATATATACAGAAGAAAAATGAAACCCAGAAAGAAGCACAGAGTTCAAGTTTGTGTTTTTTAGTGTTTGCGGCAGGTGACCTATTTGTGGTTTAAAAGCTAGCATGCAGGAGAACAAGTTAAAAAAACACAGGTATTCTCAGTCCCTTTTATCACTATTCCACTTGTATAAATTCCAAGAGGGCAAAGATCATTGTCTTATCTATTCACTGCTCTATCCCAGTGAACAGAACGTCATAGGCACCTAATACACATTTTTGTTTTAAAATGAGTACTACAGCACAGTCTACTCATACTAGTAATCAAATTTACACTTCTTAATCTAGGTAAAGGTTTGAGGGTAGCAGTACCAGGTGGTACAGATACATGGGACTTTTATTTGCATAAAAATTAAAAATCATCTCATTTAATGTATCATATTCATAATGAGCATGCATATTTTGATAATACTGGCTGCAAAAGGTGAGTATATTTATACTTAGTCCTTAGGTGAAATAGTTCTTGTGTGTATCCCAAAGCATATTTTTATGCAATATCTCTAATGATTACATTTAAATGAACAGTTGCTCTGTCATTTAAGGAGAAAGGGATGAACACAGCCTTATTTCTACATGCTCGTATGAATTTTAAAAGACTTTGAATTGTTTGATTCAGGTTTGGCTTTTCTTATCATTCCTATTTCTTAAGTAATTTTTTTAATTGCATGCAAGTCAGTGAGTCTATTGCTAGTCCTTTTAAAATATTACACAATATGGAGACAGCCAAAAAAAAGGTAACATCTATATGTTCTCCTTATAAACAAACATGAGTGCCATATTTCTTTATCATATTTTATGCAGACTACATGTCTTTCTAATTTCTAGTGAGGATTTAAAACATCTCTTGGAAATGGGAAAAAAAATTTGTAAAGACCAAAAAAAATAAGCAATCCATTTTAAAACATGAAAAAAAAAGTTGACAGCTTCCGCTGTATTGTTGCAATTACTGGAAGGAAAATTATAGAAATTGTCCTGTTAACCAGAGTAAGACGGGGAAGATGAAGAGGGCCCAAGACAGAAACTAAAAACTAGTCTACTGCAAGAAGAGACTGGGAATAGCCTGAAAAATGTCATGGGAGCTTGGAGGAATGTGGAGCAAATTACTGCATTGTGTCCCCTGGGAACACAGGCTCAGACACAACAAATACTTTTAGTAAATGACCTCTTTGTTACTTACACATCCCAAAGGATCATAAAGAGAAGAGGGAAAAGGTCCTATCCTGGCTGGTCTCCTGGGAAGGCCAGTTGCTCAAGTCAAGGATGGGGATGGCAGCTCCAAGTGCCCCACTTTGCATCAGAGAGGAGACAATTCTGTGGTGCCTGAGGATGGAGAATCATACAGCCCAAGGGAGGGGACCCTGCCACTGAGAGTTCTCACTCTGATAAGCAGCTCAGGCTGCTTGTTCCTGGTTTCTGGGTTTAAGGAATGGTCAGGCTTTTTCTTTAGACCTGCAGAAAGGAAAGGTATTGAAACATTTGCACACAATAGAAAAGGAAGGAGGAGGTAGACAGGATTAGGAGATGGCTGCTAGGTGTATTACAGATTTCCCCAGTAGGGAGCCCTTCCTAAGTAGCAGGTAATAAGAATCTAAGATGTGCAGCAGTGTGAACGAACAGTCCAAACAAAACCATGAGTGGTTCAAGAGTAAATGAGTTAGGTATTGGCTTCCAGAAAATCCATCAGCAGGAAATCTTGGTTCCATCCTAATAAACAGAGATCAAAGGACTTAAGTCCTTCAGTGTCAGTGTGCAAGAACGAGGCCATTTCTCAACTGAATCAGGTAATCACAATTGGGGCAAAAGTGATTCTAGGTAAGAAGGCAAACACCCACTGAGAAGAGCTAGAGTTGATGATCAGAACAAGAATAGAATGAAGGAAGGTTCTATGCAAAGTGGTGGTCTAAAGTGCATTAAACCTTCTACTTCTGGTCAGGATGGGTCCTACGTAGGTATTTAATCGTCACTGTGTTAGAGTGAAGAAGAATGCAGACCGGGGTTCCAAGATCAGTATCTTTCAAAATTTGTTTAAATAGACCAGTTGAAGCAGAAACACTGGAGAAAAGAATGAAGCATTTTAGAAAAAATTCTTTTCTGTCAAGCAGATAAGGCTTAATTCTGACTTTGATTCTTATTATCTGTGTGGCTTCAGACAAGCAAGTTACTTAACTTGAACATAGAATGTATGCATTTCATTCATAAAATGGGAATAATAACACTATCATAGTTTAGAGGACGAAACAATTATATAATGTATATAATACTTTATTAAAGTATCAATAAGCAGTTGTCTAAAAATAATCACACTACTATATGAATATTTACTAAAAGGTAATCAGTATTTATTACTATTGACATGTATGCAAGGGTCCATATAAATTATTATCTAAATAATACACATCACTGGATTCTAAAGTTAACTGAGAAACTGCTATATAACTGCTTATGGACAACAGAAAATAGGAATGTTTTAAGGAGATTTTAAACTAAATTGGAACTTTCATAAAGTTTACCCCAGCCATAATCTATGGACATATGTTAGCTGTTATAACATATATTTTGTCATCTTCAGCCACTGAAGCTTTCTAATTTCACATATGCTATTATTAGAAATTAAATGTTTGCTTCAAAACAATGCATTATAAATGGTAAATAAGTTTTATTTTTTCATTTTTACTCCTTACTCTTGCTGCTGAACACTTGATGAAAATCTCTCTCTTTTTAGTGGCTTCTGTTCACCATTCAGATGGTTTTGAATGAGGATCATAACAAAAGCACTGGTTCCATAATGCTCATAAATATTTAGTTTACTAGTGTTATGGAGAAGATGTGGATATAAGATTTTCCTCCAATGTAATCTTGCAATTCTGATGTCTATAATGTAGTGGGATCTCTGGAGTGAGTTAATCAGGTCCTGCCACAACTTTCTGCAAAACATCTATGCTTTCACTCCTAAAAATGAGACAATATATGGAGAGAGAAAGGAGAAAGTAGAGGGAGACTATGACTCTTTTTTTTTTTTTAATAAATGTGTTTTAAAACTTCAAGTGGTTTTCCAGTATTAATCCTTTTATGAGTGCTTTTAATTAAAAAGATCATTCTTGGAAAAATTATCCAATCTGGGCGGGCCGCGGTGGCTCAGCGGGCAAAGTGCTTGCCTGCTATGCCGGAGGACCTCGGTTCCATTCCCGGCCCCAGCCCATGTAACAAAAAACGGAAAAACAAAATACAATAAAACAAGAAAATGTTTAAAGATGTTTCCCTTTCTTCCTTCCTTCCTTCCTTCCTTCCTTCCTTCTATCCTTCCTTCCTTCTCTCTGTCTTTCCTTTAAAAAAAAAAAAAAAAAAAAAAAAAAAAAAAATTATCCAATCATTTAAAATAATAATGATGATAGTAATGCACTTTATGTGGGTACTTATAATTCTTTTGTCTCACAATAGCTACTAGCTTGTTCAGACTATTCAATTAAGACTATACTAGAGTTTAGTAATCTATTTTGGCAAATTCAACAATAAAATGCTTGATTCATTCATGACTAAAAAATATAACCACTATAAATAACTTAATAAAATGCTTGAAATAAAAGAGGGTTTATCATTGAAATTCAGACACAGCTAAGATGAGCAGATATAATCGAAAGAGAGAGAAAATAAGATTTTCAACTTACAGAGAAAATGTAATTATAAAATAAAAAAACCATCCCAAACTTTTTCACCTTTACTCTTATATGCCTTCACGTAGATATTTTAAAGTATGTTGTAAGTATGTTAATGATTTTTATTTACAGAAGTTAATTTGTAAATATGTTGATGATTTTTAATTACAGAAGCTAATCCAAGACGGACTTCTTATATTGAGTTTCTCTTTGTAGTAAATCACCCTTTGTGCTAGTATGAATCTATTATGTACTCTAGAAAAACCCTGTTTTAATCCTGATTCAATCTTGTGGGGGGCACTGTTTTTAATCTTGATTCAATATTGTAGGTAGAAACTTTTTATTAGATAATCTCCATGGAGATGTGGCATGCCCAATTGTGGATGTGATCTTTGATTAGATGAGATGTGACTCCATCCATTCCAGGTGGGACTTAATTAGTTTATCGGAGTCCTTTAAAAGAGCAAACATTTTGGAGAGAGCTCAGAGCTGATAGAGGAGAGGTGACAAAGAGAGCAGATGTAGATGCTTGGAGAATAAGTTACTTCAGAGAACAGAGACACGGATGTTTGGACATGCTGAAGTCCAGCAAACATCACCATGAGATATTAAGCAAGCCAGAACCTGGAGAGAACAAAGGCAAGTGAAGAGATGAAACCCAGCCCCAGAGAAGCAAAGTGAGGAATACTGATAGGAACAGAGGCTGAAAGCAATGGAGCCCAGGAGCAAGGAACCAGTAAATGCTGGCCAAGTGACTTCCCAGCTGACAGAGGTGTTCCAGACCCGTTGGCCTTTCTTGTATTAAGGTATCTTTCCCTGGATGCCTTAGTTTGAATATTTTTATAGGCTTAAAACTGTAAGCTTGCAACTTATTAAATTCCCTTTTTAAAAGCCATTCCATTCCTGGTATATTGCATTCTGGCAGCTTAACAAACTAATACACCCTTTAAGATAAAAAGTTTCACTAGCTATACTTTCAGATACCACCTTTGGAAAAATATAATATTTCCAGGAAAATATCAGAATTTTATCTAAATAGAATTATACATATATCACTTAACATATTATATATATGATAAAATAGTTACTTTTCTTTGATAGAATTAGCATTTAACTATTCAATCTAAATAAAATTAAATCTGTAATGAAAGAGATAAATGATAAATATTTTTCACTTTTAATCTTACTTGTCAAAATATATATTTACAATGCTAGCGGGACATTATAAATGTAAGGGATGGAAACAATATAGAAGGGTGTAAAATTTCTCAGGCATTAGCCTCTGAGCTTTACCTAACTTAAATCATTTAATCCTCATAGCATTCTTATGAAGTAGACAATTAATCCCATTTTTTAGATGGAGAAACTGAAGCTTGAAATGGGAATGTTACACAGTCAGAGTTTTAGTAAGTAAAGCTATCGGCATAAGCATCAAAAAATTATAGGAAAACTGAAGTAAGAGGTGTATTGTTTAGTTTACTAAATGCTACCAGAATGCAATATACCAGAAAAGGAATAGCTTTTAAAAAGGACTTTACTAAGTTACAAGTTTACAGTTCTAAGGTACTAAAAGTATCCAAACACCTCTGTCAGCTGGGAAGGCATGTGGCTGGTGTCTGCTTGTCCTTTGGCTTCTAGGTTCAAACACCTTCCCCAGGGGTGTTTTCTTTCTCCATCTCTAATGCCTCTGTCTGTGTTGACTCGGAAGCTCTTTCTAAAATGGTTCCCTCTTAAAGGAATCCAGAAAACTGATTAAGACCCACCTTGAAAGGGCAGAGATACATCTCCATGGAAACCAACTAATCAAAGGTCCCACCCAAACAATAGGTCTGCCCCCACTAGTGTGGATTAGGATTGAAAGAACATGGCTTTTCTGGGATACACAACACTTTCAAACCAGCTTATGTATCATTTTCATAAATTTTCAGATGCATTCAGGTTTATGTGGATGATCCAGATAGAGCCAAGACAAGAGTGTGATAATAGAAATTAAATAGAGAATTTGGGGGTTATATATGTTTGATTATATGATATAATACCCTGCAATGAAAGAAAGTCACTAGGATGCAGAGAATAAAAATTATCATCAGAAATTTATAACATTAAAAAAGTACTAGTTTTTCAGACAGAGTAACTGCATACTGGTCACATAATTTTGCAAGAAAATTATTTTAATTACTTTCAGTATAAGTACTAGGGTAGGTAGAATATTACATCTCCCCCTCCCCCAAAATAAAAAATGTTCATATTCTAATCCCTGGAACCTGTGAATGTGTTAGTTCACATGACAAGGAGGAATTAAGTTAGAAGTAGAATTAAGGTTACTAGCAAGTTAACCTTGGGCTGGAGGGATCATGTTGGACCTTCCAGGTGGGTACAATGTATTCACAAGTGTCCTTCTAGGAGTGAGCAGGAGAGTCAGAGTCAGAATTAGAGGCAAGGTGTGTCAACTGAAGCAAGGTTGGAGTGATGCCATATGAAGACACAACCTGCCCTTGCTGGCTTTAAAGGGGGCCACAACCCAACGAATGTGGGCAGCCTTTAGAAGTTGTAAAATAGAAGAACCAAATTATTCCCTAGAGCCTCTAGAAATGAATGTAGTCCTGCCAATACCTCAATTTTAGTCCAGTGAGGTGCATTGTAAACTTTTGACTTGCAGTACTATAATATAATAAATTTGGTGTTGTTTCAAGCCAACGGATTTCTAGTAATTTGCATAGCAGCCAAAAAAAGTAGTGGAAATATGAATGTAATGTTTATCCAATTTATTTCTAGTTACAGTTGTAACTAAGAGCACTTACAAGTTAAATAGTTTCAAAAAATTTTATTCTTGATAAATGGATTGGGTAAAAGAAACACAATATACCTTCTAGCAAAAGAAGTTAACAAATATCCTGTTTGACTTGGTCTTAGCCCTAATTAGTAAAAATAACGCCTTCCCCCCCCCCCACACACACACACAAAATTAATATGGGGATTTGTAATTCCTCATCAGAGTTTTGCCCTCATCAGAGTTTTGGGTTAAATTTATACAATCTCTGTCATCATTGAAATTACAATGTGAGAAATAACCTAACATGGTCTTGAATTAGAAGTGTCAGGGGACACCTCACAGAAACAAATGTAAATTCCTTAAGAAAGTATCTTCATCCATGACCTCTCAAAAATATACACAAATAAAGATAACACAAATGTAAATTGAAAAATGAACAAACAGTTGTGGAAAGTCACTATAGTGGATAGCTAGCAAGAACAACAAACAACAGAATTAAATTCCAAAAACTTCAAATAAGGAATATCAACTACAGAATATAAAATAGGTATATATAAACACTAACAGATATAATTTAGGAAAATGAAAATATCTCAAAGATCAAAATATTATTAAAAAAATGACCAAAGGCATCTGAAAAACAAAAAATAGGACTTCAATAAAGGAAAAACTTAATCATAAAAATAAAAATTCAATAAAACATTAGTAGCAATGAGATGACAATAGGGTGCTTTCTTGAAGAATCTAAGAGGTAATATTTATCAACTTTGAACTATGTATTCAATTAAATAATTATTTGAAATAAAGTAAAATCAAAGCTATTTTCACCAGTAGTCCTGCACTTGATAACAAAAGAAAACAAAACAAATAATGTTAAATAAATTCTGTATACTGGACAATGTTCATTCAGTGGGGGTCAAATGAAGGATTTGCAAAAGAGTTACAACTTGTATTTGTTATATTACATTAAACTAATCATTAAATTAATCAGTATTTATGATGTGATACTCTGTAGCATTTATGTTTGAAAGACTTTATCATAATTAAAAAATCAATTATAAGAATAAAATCATGCAATTATAAAAATTATAAATTATGAAGGATGATAAAAACACAGCATTATAAATGGCAGTTTAGGAGTATTCATTAAGAATGCAAGGGAAGAAAATAAGTAGAAGAAAATATAACAGAAGTTGAACTAGGTGATGCAGGTTCTATAGATAATATGCATCTTCAGAGTGAAAGGAAATAAATGGAAAACAAGCAAAGACACAATACAATAATTAACTGAGTTGCAAACCATAGTCCCCCTGCAAAGTAATGTGCAAAGTTACTCTTCCATTGCTCCACATCAAATGAATGCAAAGAGGATAGCACATAGACTTAAAGTGGCAAATTTAAAAAATATCAAAGATGAATAAAATTATGATCACTATCCAGAAGAAATGTATTAAATTAAAAAAAATCAGGGAACATGAGTTTTCCTTACTTTCTTTTATTATTATTTTTCTTAATGTACTCTCGGGATACAATGGCACCATATCTAATATAGATATTAAATTATGAATGCACTTTTTTGGGGAGGTCTTGACTAAGGGGAAGAGAGAAACGAGAGAGAATAAAATTTCAGTGACTGAGAGATTTCAAACAGAGTTAAGAGGTTATCCTAGAGGTTATTCTTTTGCATTATATAGATATACCTTTTCAGTTTATGGTGTATTGGAGTGGCTGGATGGAAATATTTGAAACTGTTGAGCTGTGTTCCAGTAGCCTTGATTCTTGAAGATGACTGCATAATGATATAGTTTTTACAATGTGACTGTGTGATTGTGAAAACCTTGTATCTGATGCTCCCTTTATCCAGGGTATAGACAGATGAGTAAAAAAGAAAAGATATAAATAATTGGGGGGGGGGAATAAAGGGTAAAAAAAATGGGTAGAATGAAGTACTGGTGGTGATTGAGAGGGAAGGGTAAGGGGTATGGTATATATGAGTTTTTTCTTTTTATTTATTTTTTTGGAGTGATGCAAATGTTCTAAAAATGATTATGGTGACGAATACGCAACTACGTGATAACATTGCGTGCCATTGATTGTACACCATGTATGCACTGTATGTGTGTGAAGATTTTTCAATAAAAATATGTTTTGTAAAAGTAACACCTTATAAGGGCGGGCCATGGTGGCTCACTGGCAGAGTTCTCACCTGCCATACCAGAGACCCGGGTTCAATTTCTGGTACCTGCCCATATAATAATAAATAATAAATTACCTTCTATTCAAGGTATAATAAAACATTTACAAAAACTCTTCATAATCTATCCACCTACCTATTATTATATATATTAGATTCAAATCAATGAATGAATACACACTCATATGATATAAATATAAATATATTATATCATAATTATATTTTATGGGTTGAATTGTGTCCCTCCAAAAAAGTTATGCTCAAGTCCTATTCCCAGTCCCATTTATATGATGTTTTTTGGGAAAAGAGTTTTTGAAGATGTGATTAGTTAAAATGAGGCCAAACTGCATTTGGGTGGACACTAATCCACAATACCTAGAGTCCTTTATAAGAAGAGGGAAATTTAGACACAGGAACAGACACAAGTGGAGAATGCTGTGTTCCAAAGGAGGCAGAAACTTAAGAGCTGCTGCTGTAAATCAAGGAATGCCAAAGATTGTCCACAAACTATCTTCCTAGAAGCAGGAAGAGACAAGGAAGGATTCTCCCTTACTCACATGCTCTTTGTAGGTTTCAGAAGGAGCATGTTTGTGTCCATACCTTGGTTTCAGAATTCTGGCCTCCAGAACTGTGAGACAATAATTTAATAAATGTTTGTACTGTTTTAAGCCACCTCCTACAATATTCCTAGGGAAATCCTAGGGAAATACCTATCTGTTCTTGTTTACTAGCTGCCAGAATGCAATATACCAGAAATGGAATGGTTTTTAAAAAGGGGCATTTAATAAGTTGCTAGTTTACAGTTCTAAGGCCATGGAAATGTCCAAGTTAAAGCAAGTCTAGAAAAATGACCAAATTAAGACACCAACAGGTAGTTACCTTCACTCAAGAAAGGCCGATGAAGTTCAAGGTTTTTTCCCAATTGGAAAGGCACATGGCGAACATGGTGACATCTGCTGGCTTTCTCTCCAGGCTTCTTGCTTCATGAAGCTCCCCTGGGAATGCTTTAGAAAGATCTATGGCTGCATGGGCTCTTATAATTCTCATAGCTCCAAAAAGGGACTCTCTTCAAAATGTTTCCTCTTGTAAAGGATTCCAGTAAACTAATCAAGGCGCACCTGGAACGGAAGGAGTCACAATTATATGGAAGCCATCTAATCAAAAGTTACCACACATTGGGTGGGTTACATGTCCATGGGAACAATCAAAAAGATCGCAGCCAGCAACATTGAATGAAAATTAAAGGACATGGCTTTTCTGGGGTCCACCACAGATTGAAACGGGCACACTGTTCCTTCCTTCCTCCTTCCTTCCTTCCTTCTTTCCTTCCTTCCTCCCTCCCTCCCTCCCTCCCTCCCTCCCTTCCTTTCTTCCTCTCTTTTCATCATCATTTTATTGTCAACAAAGTAAGGGAAATAATCAGATGGCAAAAATAAAGTGAAACAAGAATCCAAGGAGGCAAAACTAGGGCTGAAGCTTCTGGCTAATCTCAGGGTATCTTAGTTCCTGACGTCCTTGAGCTACTTTTTCAACTTTGTCATGAAGGACACAGTGGACCATATACAAAATTAGGGACCACCCAAATAAGCTAAGTCAATATAGTTCCATCAAGTATGATCGAAGGAGGGGGAAAACAATATAAAACAGGGTGGCACGGAAATTTGTGGATGTTGGCATTGAGTAGGAAAGAGAATGAGACAGAGAGAGAGAGAGAGTGAAGAATCTAACAGGAGAAAATTTTAACTGCAGGTAGGCCTTCACTCAGGTTTGTGCTCCGCAGTCTAACTTGTCTTTAAAATTACTTCTCAATGCCTGGAAGAAGTAAACACAAATTCTCTCTGGACAAACACACCTTTCAGCAAGGTTTCAAAAAATTTTCTCATGAAACATTCCACTAAAAAAACGAACTCATAGTAAAAAATCATAAAACATCTGAGGACACAAAGTGCCATGTATAAGAGCCAGTGGCAATAATAGTCTTCCCAAGACTTCAGAGAAAGGCAACGAAATAATAAAGTTAGGAGGGTTTTCTAATGTATGGTGGAGTTTGCTTTTCATTTGGGAATGGTAGAAGAGAAATGAGAGCAACTTCATAAAATTCATCTAGACTTAGTTTTTTGATTCTTTAAAATTACAATGAATTGGCTCTTTTAATCCTTCTTAAGTGTGTTTAATGCAGTGCATTAAGAAGTCTGGGTAAGATTCAATAGAATGTGGGAATTATTTTCCTTGTGTGTTCTGTTAAGATTTTGGTAGGCTCAGCCCTTTGAGATCCAATGTTACATCTCTAGTACAACATATCTCCAATTCAGGATTACGGCTTTGAACTGATACTGCCTTGTTAGGAAGCAAATCCCAAGGAGCCCAGATATGATTTATCTATATAGGTATTACTTTTCATTAAAACATTTCTTTCATTAAAATTATTAAATTAGTGTATTATAGGTCCTATTTTATTAGTGGATTTCTAAATAATATACGATATGACATATTAAAAAGTATATTATTTTGATAATTAATGTAATCTTCCCAGTTAACATTTACATTCCCAATTGCTAATAACTGCTATGTAATAATTCAGAGTAGCCCTCTTTTTTATTAGAGAAGTTGTAGGTTTACAGAAATAGCATGCAGAAAATACAGAATTCCCACCTATCTCTATCCCTAATTATTAACACCTTGCTTTAGTGTGGAACATTCATTACAAGTGATGAAAGAATATTGTAATTACACTATTAACTATACTTATGGTTTACATTAGGGCTCTCTGGTTGTGTTGTACAGTCCCAAGGGATTTTTTTTTGTATTTTAATTTTTATTCTAGTAACATATATAACACCTAAAATTTCCCCCTTTGATCACATTCAAAAATATAATTCAGGACTGTCAATTGCATTCACATTATGGTGCTACCATCACCACTGTTTCGGTTTGCTAATGCTGCTAGAATGCACTATACTAGAAATGGATTGGATTTCACAAAGGGGATTTATTAGGTTATAAATTTATAGTTCTAAGGCCATGAAAATGTCTAAATTAAGGCACCAACAAGAGGATACCTTCACTCAAGAGAGGCTGATTGTGTCCAGGATTTCTCTGCCACATGGAAGGTACATGGCAATATCTGCTATTCTTTTCTCTTGGGTTGGTTCCCCAAATGGCTCTCTTAGCCATTTTTTTGGCCTCTTTTTGGGCATTTTCCCTCTCTACACATCTGTGGGTCCTCTCTTAGCTTCTTGGGGGCAAACTCTGGATTTCATCCCTTAGTTTAGCATCTCCTGGGGCATTTTCTGTCCCCAAGCCTTGGCTCTCAGCTCCCAGGATCAGCAGCTTTCTGTGTTGGCTCTGTGCTCTCCCTATGTTTTCTGCCTTTTATTCTCCTCATAGAGAGCCCTGGTAAAAGGATTAAGACCCACCTTGAAATGGGTGGGTCACATCTCCATGGAAACAACCTAATCAAAAAGTCTCACCTACAACAGGTCTATGCTCACAAGCTTGGATTAAAAGAACTTGGATTTTCTGGAGTACTTAAAGTTTCAAACCAGCACAACCACCACCCATTGCCAAAACTTTTCCATCATCCCAAATAGAAACTCTATACAATCGAAGCATTAATTCATCATTTCAACTCATCATTTCCTACTCCCACCTTGGCCCCTGGTAATCTGTCTTCTAATTTCTGATGATTTTGTGGTGGTATTTATTTTCCAGAGCTTCGTATGGACCTTAGCTGAACAAAACAGAGGGAACAAAATAGAGGTTTGTTTAAAAAGAAAGGGGTTAATCCTTTCTGTGCTGTCATCAGAAGTGAGAGAATCTCTATTTAAAAAAAAAGAACTTTAACTTATGCTATAAAGACAGGGTAAAATAACATAAAGGAAAGGCAAAGTAATAGATCAATATATACCATAATAATGAAAAGTAAATTTTGAGTGAAGAGAAGACCAAAACTCAGTCAGTTAGAAAGAAATGGAAAGGAGTGTCGAGCTATTTTTATGCACCATCAAAATTCTATATCTTGTAATACTTTGAAGCAGCCATGTCAGATGTAGAACAAATGCTGTCAGGATTCTGTTCAATTTCATTTCAAAGCTTTCAAAATGAATTTTTGACTAGACTTGAAAACCTTTAATAATGTTCATCTAATCTGCTATTGTTCTGCCCTAGGACTGAAGGTCTAGGATTTGGGAACAAAGACTCTTATTTGGGAAAAGTATGATTTTTCCAATCTATCAAATGTCCAACTATGGTTCCTGGAGATTTGATTGTGTAGTTTTTTTCTAGATGGTTTTAGGATATTTTTCCAATTGTAGGAACAACAGTATATTTAGGGTGCTTGTAAATTAATCGTTAACCTCAATATGTACTATTTACTCTACTTGTATAAGTTAAATTTAGGACAGAATGTTTCAAATGACTATTTTTTCAGATTGTCTGTATTTCTTAACTGACCGTTTGGCCTATTTTGTTAATTACCAAAAGGTGTATGATAACATATCTAAATAAGGTGGCAGATTCATCTCTATCATTGTGCAGTTTTGCCAAGTTTTGTTTATCTTGTGTGGTGCTAGATGTAAACGAGTTTAAAACAGTTGCATCCTACTGGTGAATTGAAATGTTTGTCATTATATAGTGACCCACAATACCTTCATAGAACTTTCTGACTTTACATATATTTTATACTAAAATTTGTATGACAACATCAGCTCATTTTTTGCTAATATCTCCCTGGTATATCTTTTTTTTTTTCTTTTTATTTTAATTTTCAACTTTTCTGCAGTCTTATGTTTAACTTTGCCTTTTCTACACAGCCTCTTTTAGCTGTTGTATTCAACCCTTTGCCTTTTCTTCTATGAAGATATATGTTTGTTTCTGTCTTATACCTGGGGGGATTACTCAGGGCCACTTTAAACCACATTCACAGCTTTTGGTGTTCTGAACCACTCAAGAAATATGTCTCTCTGCTGCCAATAGCCTGAGTGCCAGATTGGAGAAACAAATTCACAGGGATTTTTTAACCTCTCCCTTGAGCACCAAGATATTAGACTGAATTTTTTTTTGTATTTCCCTGAAAAGTTGGGTAAATTTAAAGTTTACCTTCATCTGAGATCTCTGGGGCCTATTTAAGTGTGCATATGGAGGGGAATGTGAGGTGATATTAAATACTAGGAGAAAGTCACTACCTAATTTTCAAGACCATGAGTTCATATTATGCTACTAGAACTAAAATTTCTCATTTCAAACATTTACTGAGGACATAATATGTTTCTTCTACAAAGCAAGAAAATGGGACTAAGACCACAACAAGCTTTCAGCCAGTCTGTTTTTCTGTTTAGTCATTTTACTATCATCGCAAGTGAAGAAAGGAATTCATATTATTACTGTTCATTCATGTCATTCACCTGCTGATTGCTTGCTTGTTTATTTAAAGAACAGGGTCGGGGATGAAATCATGGAAAAGAGAATAGCTTCTTCTTCTTGCCCTATAAAACCAATATCCATCAGTAATCCCTATATCATGTATCTGACTACTGAGGAGCACTACCCTCTCTAATCTTCTTGTTCTGGGTTGTGCTTACTCAGTGCAACATTGCTTCACTGTTTTTTACTATCTCTGTAGCATTTTTTTCAACCACTTCCTTTCCCTGACATCAAGTTCCACATTTCAAATTATACTCACATTAGTGATTCTTGAGTGTACCAAACAGATTTTAAATTAAACATTTCTTAAACTGGAGGCTGTGATCCACCAACCTCCTGCTCCCAAGTCCAGGTGCTTTGCAAATAAAAGAGTCACTGCTGGAGCATGTCCAGTGTACATTTTTACAAGTTAAAATATGAAGTAGACATACACAAAGGTGGGTGGGTGTGGTAGTCAGATTCAGTTGTCAACTTGGCCAGGTGAAGGCACCTAGTTCTGTTACTGTGGACATGAGCCAATGGTACGAACCTCATCTGTTGCTCATTACATCAACAGTTGGCTAGGAGGTGTGCCTGCTGCAATGAATGATGTTTGACTTAATTGGGTGGTGCTTAAATGAGAGAGCACAACGTAGCACAGTCCAAGCAGCTCAGCATACCTCATCTCAGCACTCGCAACTCAGCCCAGGCCTTTGGAGATTCAGAAAGGAATTACCCTAGGGAAAGTTTTTGGAACCCAAAGGCCTGGAGAGAAGGCCAGCGGAGATCATCCTGTGCCTTCCCATGTAAGCAAGAACCTCAGATGAAAGTTAGCTGCCTTTCCTCTGAAGAACTAATGAAATAAATCCCCTTTTATTAAAAGCCAACCTGTCTCCAGTGTGTTGCATTCCAGCAGCTAGCAAACTAGAATAGTGGGAGAGAGAGAAAACTACCAACCTTAAATTTCTGTAATGCTCTTAATTTTATTTATCATAATTTTCCACTGCACTTTTAATCATCAGGTTGAAAACAATATTAAAGCTCCTATTATGTAATTCCCCACCAAATGTCAAAAAATAGTCTGTAATACTCTAACCACATTTATGTAGCCTCTTTCTGACACCTCCTCTGATGGGCACCCATTAAATCAGAAAAAATCTCTTCCATTGCTAGAAAGCTCCCCTAATTATTTTTTTGGAAACAGAAACTAGGCTATGTCATTTTCTTCCCCATCTTGATTGTAGATTGATACCCTGAAATCTCACTAAGACAAGTTATGATTGTCTGCCACCACCTAAAGTTAGAGTATGACTTTCAGTAGACCATCAAGTGATTATCAACAAAAATGGGACTTTCAAAGCTTATTGGATTAAATTCCAGCTCTCCTTCATTCCATTAGTCTCAATTTACCAATTGAATGCTCAGCCATTAGTAGTTCTCAACCCTGGCTGCATATTTTAATTAGTTAGGAGCCATAAAAAAAAAAAAAAAAATACTCATCTAAGGACCCCACCATATACAATTAAATTAAAAGCCCTGGGCAGGGAGACTAGGATCAAAAGTTTTTTGAAAGTTCGTTAGGTAAATTAATAAATAACCATGTTTTAGGCTAACAGTTAAGTTCTTACAGAGTCTTCAAATTCCTTCTTAAATTCTCAAGTATTCACTACCGTAGAAGATTTTCTCTCCTAACTCCAGTCAACGTTAGTGTTTCCCTATGGATAAAACATAATAGGAAAAAGTGCATCAAAGAGGATCTCTCTTAGGGAAAATCATGAAGTATTTCAACAGCAATTTGTGCTACTATCATACAGAATTTTCTTCCCCATTTTCTTCTCTTTCCCATCCAACACTGAAGACTTTATTTTCTGATCTCTAGCCCCCACTATAAGAAATGAGTTATTATCAATTATTTTCTTCTTAATGAGAATTTTGTTAAATCAATGTGGTTGTACTTGGACATATTTCATTATCCATTAAAGAATATCACTATTTTTTAATACATTTTTTTCTTGCTTCTAGAAGTTATAGGAGTCATTGCAGATGAGTTGGATAAGAAGAAATGGATAGATTTTTAAAAAATCCTTGTGACTTATTTCCCCATGGAAAATAACTTTACGGTTGCCTCATTAATGTTGTTACTGCGTTCATTTTATAGAGTTAATGTTATATTTTGCCTGTTTTGCAAACTGTTTTAGTTTGCTAGCTGTCAGAATGCAATATACCAGAAACAGAACGGGTTTTAAAAGGGGGAATTTAGTGAGTTGCTAGTTTACAGTTCAAAGGCCGACAAAATGTCCCAATTAAAACAAATCTGTAGAAATGTCCAATCTAAGACATCCATCCAGGGAAAGATACCTTGGTTCAAGAAGGCTGATGAAATTCAGGGTTTCTCTCTCCAGGGAGAAAGCACATGGAGGACACAATCAGGACTTCTCTCTCAGCTGGAAAGGCACATGGTGAACATGGAGTCATCTGCTAGCTTTCTCTCCTGGCTTCCGGTTTCATGAAGATCCCCCGGAAGCGTTTTCCTTCTTCCTCTCCAAACGTTGCTGGCTGGTGAACTCTCTGTTTCATGGTACTGCAGTATTCTCTGCTCTGAATCTCTCATTCTCCAAAACGTTTCCTCTTTTATAGGACTCCAGTAAACCAATCAAGACACAGCCAAATGGGTGGAGACATGTCATCACTTAGTCCAGTTTAATAACTACTTCTGACTAAATCACATCATCCAGGGAGATGATCTGACTACTGTTTCAAACATACAGTATTGAATAGGGGTTATTCTACCTTTATGAAATGGGATCTTGATTAAAACATGGCTTTTATAGGGGGCATACATCCTTTCAAATCAGCACACAAACTATTTTGTTTATCTAGCAATGTTGCAAAAACATTTTGCCATGCAATGCCATATATAATATTTTTATGACCTATATATATAAATTCTTGCACAGCATTGTATTTCATATTTTATCCATTTCCCAGACTTGGATACTTGCATCGTTTTAAAATTTTTTGTGTTATAAATAAACTCACAGTAAACATTTTTATGTATAAAAATTTTACTATATTTCTGATTGTTTTTACACTTTCCAAAGTAATTTCAGGCTTCCAAAGATACATTTCAAGCTGGAGAGTATTATAACTTTGTAATATCAGTGCTTATTGTTACTTTTCTGGTGCCCACTCCATTTTAAATTTCTATTTTTATCACATATATGAATATGTTTCTGAAAGTAAATCAAGTAGCTTCTTTGAAAACAGAGCAATGCTATTTCTTTATCTTTATACATCTATAGATATAAAACAGATGTTTAATAAAGACAATGGATTAAAATGAAAAGGAGAAGAAAGTCTCCTTAAGTTATCCCTTTTCTTATGTTTCCACACATTGTGACTATTAACAGAGAAAAACTAGGGCGGGCCACAATGGCTGGACGTACCACAGTGGCTCAGCAGGCAGAGTTCTCACCTGCCACGCCGGAGACCTGGGTTCAATTCCCTGTGCCTACCTATGCAAAAAAAAAAACAACAAAAAAAAAACCTTAGTATGTATGATATAAAATTGTGTATTTTCTTATGAACAGTGTAAGACAAATATTTTAAACTGGAAATTTAGACTATTACACAAAATTGGGAATGCTTATTTTATTTCAGTAATGTTCCTCAGTATTATATCTTCATATACAAATGAACACAGGAAAATAGCTAAATAAAATTATCTATTCTCTATGTTTTACCATCCCACATAAAAAGGAGACCATCTCCTTAACTGACTAAAGTACTATTTTTCTGACAGTCAATATCACTCAAGCCTACACATGGATTAAAAAGATCATAAAAGATATTTAAAAGTGTACATTTTCTAAGTCCCTATAGAATTAATTTACCTGGGAATTTGAAAGCTCATGGAAGATAGCATAAGGTGAAATTTACAGTTCCCCAAACCATAGTTGGAAAATGAACAAATGATAATATAATTTATTTTTGTTTCTGATTTAGAAACAACTCATATGTATTGATGCTTGAGTTATTGCTCATACATTCTTCCCAGTGAAAAGTTAGTCTGGTTTAAATTATATAACCTAAAGATAGTGTAGCTATTTTTCTTAATTCACTTAGTATAAGAGGAAGTAACTACTACAACCTTATGATGATAATTCTAATATCTAGGGGGAAAAAGAGGGTGGAAATGGGGGGAAAGGGGGAAAAATGGGTGGGCGAGGTTGGCTCAGTGGTAGAGTTCTTGCCTGCCATGCCAGAGATCCAGGTTTGATTCCCCATGCCTGCCCATGTTAAAAAGGAAAAAAAAAGGTAATATCTAGGTAAACTTCTCAGTTAATTGTTTTCTCATAATTTGATGCTTTTGCATTTTTGTATATCAAGCTTTCTTATGTCCTTACATATCTCATTTTAATATCAATCTCAAATATTGATCTTAAGCATCAATAGAATAGTCCTATTATCTCACCGGTTACTGAGACACTCAAATGATCTAACTTATATGAATCTGCTTTCATCATTAATTCAGGCCAACTGTATATTCAGTATAACTTTAAAAAAAGTCATAATTGTTATAAGTAATCCAAAACAAGTATTTAAAAATATTTCAATAAACCCTATTTATTAGAAACTCCAGTCTTAAAATCTAGCCTGTCCATAAATATGATAATTTTAACATTTGCCATCTATTTCCTTCCCAGAAGTAATACTCTCAGCAGGCTCACCACTTCTGACATTTTCTTTCGTTTTACAGAGATAAGTGGCATCCTTGAAGCACCTTCCATACTCCCCATCGCATTAGCATTCATAATATTAATTGCCAAAATTACCAGCTGCAAGAAGTTTTATCTAACAAAGCTGCTCTATGGCTTTCTCAAGACAATTTAGTACCATTTATGTCCCAAGCAAACACTTAGGTATGTAAATAGGAAGGAGCCCACAGTATAATTAATATTTAAAAGGTAAAATGTCAGACTCGGCTAAGAAATTTTTAACATCCATCACCCCTCCAACCCCTTTGCTTTAACCACATGTTCTTCCTTGAGATGCGCTCTGGGATTTTGCTGAGAAAGCTACAATTGATCTCAGCTAAGTGTTTTACTATAAAGTGCCAACAATTACCCAGACATGCAGTGCTGAATTCAGATTTGGGAATAAATATATTTATACCTGAAACTTCTAGTAATTCATTTGAATGCTTTCATTGAAATAATTTATTTAACTCAAGAAAGCAAATAATTTGAATCAACAGAGTACAAGATATAAATCAAGGTGATGAAAGTCAAAAGAAGTTGGCAAGAAGAAAATTCTTCCTAATTTGATATATATTGATTAATCACTTGCCCATAAAAAGTCATCTATTGCATTCATCTCAATCTTACAATGAATTCAAATTACTTCTTTTAATGAAGAAGTCATCTTAATTCAGATGTGTTAGTGATTTGTGAAAGATGCATCACTTTCTGTCACCCTTATGAGAACTCACTGAAGTTAAAGCATGTTTTCCTTTAAGTTAACAAAGTGTTTTAAACAATAAATAAAATATATCATATATTATTATATAACATAAGATACATATATTTATATTTTATAAATATTTATATATTTATCATAAATTTATATATTTAAATATACATTCATATATTTTTTATTTCATATAAATTTTTATTTAAATATATGAATACTTTTTAATATATTTACTTATTCAAAAAGTAAACTGGTGACTTATTTGCATGCCTTATTTTTAAATCAAAATCCCAAGTTCTCCTTTCTTGAAATAATTTCTAAGAGCTTATATAGTAAGAAGTGTTGACTTAAAGTAAATGGAAAAGATACCTTGAAAGTAGAAAAAATAATAGATAAATACGAATTAGGAAAAACCAGCCAGCTCATCTTAAAAAACAATAGGAAAAGCTTTTGGGTTTTAGCAAATGACAAAGGAAAACTAATTTAATAAGAATAAAAGGACACCTATGATCAACAATAAAGCATTTACCGGCTCTCCTGGGACTAGAAGATGAGATAACAATGTAGCATTAGATTGGAAGCATGGAGTATTTCTAAGACATTCAAACCAATAATTTGGAATAACTCCACAAAAGCAAAGATGTACAGTATATCTTGGCCATTAACAAAATAAACTTCTTTAAAATTTTTATTTGCACAGAAGCAAAATTGTGCAAAAAATTTACTTGCACATATGTTATTTTCTGCTATAAGAGGGTTTTTATTGTGTGATTTTAATTTTCTTTTTTTGTAGAAAAAAATTTCTGCTACTTCAAAGTTAGTCATGCAATTGTATTTAATATTCTCTTATTGTAACAGGAAATATTTTTCCAACAAAGCAGAAAGGTTTTTTTCCTAAATATTATTATGTACTCATAATTTTATATGACATTGTCAAAAAATCATGTGTAGCATGCAAAGGATTATTGTTTTAGTTCCTTTCCATGACTCCGTTTAAATATTTAATGGAAATTTCTCTAATGTGATGTATACACATTCCTCTATGAAACAGAGACTATTTAACCTAACATTGTTTGCAATTTTTAACATTTATCAACAAAATACATTATGTGGCCACTCTATAGAGCTACCAAATGTGATAGATACTGATTTCCAAATGGACTTACCCAAAAATGCTCGCTTTAAAAAAATAAATAAATTCTTAGGAGTATTGACCCAATAGCAGAACCAGTCTGTTCCAAATAAAATAGACATACCACTTCTGCCCACTGGACCTTAATTCCACCTCAGTGAAAATATGGGACTGTAAGTAAAATAAATTAAAATACTGCAGAAATAGTGGTTCACAGCACATAGTTTAGAAACTCTGCTCTAGGTTTGTAAGTGTTCGAGTTCAAGACAGGGATGCTTGCTTTCACTAACACCACTATTTTATGTTGTTTTGGAAAATAAACCAATCAAATCAGAATGCAAATCAAGAAAAGTAATAATTAGCTGAAAGGAAGAGCAACAGTTGTTGGAATGTTAACTCTTTTAGAATGTCAAGTATTCTCAAACAGCTATAAATGAAGTACACCATTCAAAATTACAGTGAATTTATTTTTACAGCAAATGATTTAAATTTTCCTTAGAAGAACAAAAAATGAAAATAGATGAGAACCATTTGAAAAAAGAAATGTTATTAAGTGGGCAAACTGAGAAAATAGACTATTCAAGGAAAGATACTAAAAGTACAGAAAAATGAGCTATATGTGTAAATCCTTAGATAAATTCAAGGTATATGAATTCAGTATGTAATAAAGAAAGATTTGCCAAAAGTTTAGGTGAAGTTATGGGTATAAGGGAATTCATATATTTAATAGGCATGCACATTTTTAATACATTGAATATACAGCAGGAAAATGCCCTACAGCAAAACTGATTTTCATTTTCACTAATTAATGGTAAGGAAATATTCATGCAATTGTGCAAATTGAAACGAAGATGTTTAGTGTAATGCTGTTTGTTAATTTGAAAAAATCTGAATAACTTACATATACAATTATCATGCATAGAAACCTGATCGATTATTCATTTATAGGAAATATAGGAAACAAAATTATTTTGTTATATATGCATATGTAAATATAAATGGGTGCACATGATATCTCAAATGAAACTGCAGTATAAAATAATTAATTATAATTATATATTTTAACCAGAGTTGCCATCATTATAAACCTAACTGTATCTATGAAAATAATATTGTTATATTGAGAAGTGGAGAGGGAGTTCAGCAATAAAATTCATGTGCATCACGGTCTTCCAGGATTGCATTTAATTTTGAAGAAACCAAAAATGTTCGTGTCTAGTCCTTTTGGGGGATCCCACACTTCATAAGCATTCACTCTTGCCATCTAGTTCTATGACCATGGAATTTGCTGACATGAAACAATAGATAACAGATCATGTTTAGAGTCTGGAGAGAAAAGCATCATGAAATACGTGCAAGACTTAGTGGGGATCAGTTAATAGATACATATTACACTATGCCTGACTTGTGTTGCCTTTCAGGTACTATTTTAAATGTTTAGCACTGGCATTTCTGTAATCTAAAATGCAATGTACATGTCTTCTCTAACAAGCAAAACAGAGATTGTGGTTAAGTTTAAGAATGACGGTGGTGCTAGGGCTCTCCTGGCCCAGCTCCCTACTAAAAACACCAAAAACAAAACCAAAAAACAAAAGCCTTATTATGAGCAACTCTTCCTCTCAGATATTATGACTTTAAAGCATAGAGATAAGCTCTAGAAAAAAAGCATAGGTTCCCAGTTGTTTTGATTTCCAGGTTGAATAATAACAGGTTATTCCAACTGCTATCTTCTGATTGCCATATCCACTGTACAGGTTTGTGGTGCATGGATTTACACTGTGATATATAATTTCATTTTGACATACAGCTGCAGTGTTCATTATAATTCAAGACAGTATAGGAATCAGAATGACAATAATAATTTAGAATTGCAAACATTCATTGAACACTTAACATGTGCCTGGATTTATGCTAATTAGTTTATATTCATTAATTCATTTAATCCCCTAGCCCATTTTATAAATGAGCTAAATTAATGCAAAGGTATGAAGTAATTTTCAAATGATGCAGCATATAAAAAGCATAGTCAGGACTCAGATTAAGATTGGTCTGTTTCTAGAATATGCTTAATAAGGTCTGTACATATCTATACTGAGGAAAAGAAACACAGTAGTTTATTAAATGCTAATTATACATAACCTGTTTTGTTTTATTGGCATTAAGATTAGATTAGAATATTACTTGAGTGTTTTGTTTTTGTTTTTTTTTTCTTTGCACGGTCAGGCACCGGGAATTGAACCCAGGTCACTGGCATGGCAGGCGAGAATCCTTGGATGGATTTTAAGTGAGCATTTTCTGTGTGTGGCAAACCCGGAACACTAGGTCATCAGTGTTCAAAATGGCACTATTTTATCTGCAAGGTTTTATTCACTGATCTCTGTAACGATATGCAAAAAGTGTCTAGTTCGTATACTTCATTATCAGTGCTAACATCGAAAAGCTGAGGAAACAGATGGAAAAGTTTTCCTGATGATGATGGCTTTGAGAGCTTCACCTTTTCCCCACAGTTTAATTACTTATTGCTATTATTTCTTAACAAAGGGAACCTGGGCTTCAGTACATGATGTAGAATAGCAAACCGAGTGTCATGGTTAGGGACAGGTGTCAACTTGGCCAAGTTGTGGTACCTGTTCATCTGATTGGGCAAGCACTGGCCTGTCTGTTGCAATGAGGACATTTCATAGGATTAGGTCATGATCACGTCAGCTACATCCACAGCTGATTCCATTTGTAATCAGCCAAAGGGGAGTGTCTTCTGCAATTAGTGATGCTAAATCCAATCATGGGAAGCCTTTTAAGGAGGACTCAGAGGAGACAGGTTTCATTCCTGCTTTGGCTGGTGAGCCTCTCCTGTGGAGTTCATCCAGGCCATCCATTGGAGTCATCGGCTTCGCAGCCTGCCCTGTGGATTTTGGACTCTGCATTCCTACGGACACGTGAGACACTTTCATAAATTTTATATTTGCAAGTGTTCCCTGTTGATTCTGTTTCTCTAGAGAACCCTAACTAATACACCGAGGGAATCTTTTTTGTTACATCTTAGATATGTGTGAAGTCCTGGGGAATGGTGGTAGGGAATTGTGTAGGTCTGTCTAACTACCCACTTACCTACCTACCTACCATATATCTATAAATGGTTGTACTCCTTCTCCCACATGCTCCCCAGTCATGCTGTATACCCCTTCCTATCAATGCCTTTGGTACATGCCATTCCCTGTGCTCCACATTCTCTTTCCATACCTCTGCTAGCTCCAGCCTTCATATCACAGCCTTCATATCACAGAAGGAAACAACTCCCTTCCCTGTACCTCCAGACAGATTTCCCCTTTGTTCACTCTCAGGACATCATGTACACATGTATATCATAGCACTTGTCAGAGTTTTAATGGCGTTGGTCCATTATTGCATCCACAAAGCCTACCACAGTGACTGTTCAATAATAGATTCCCTAGTAAAGCATTAATAAATCAATGAATAAATGAGGGGCATCCAAGCAAATGGTTCAGTCATATCTCTGGTAAAAGGAAGTATATAAGATACCCTTTCATGCCTCCACAAATGTTCTGAGGATCACATCGTGATAGTTTTGGAGTGGATCAGAAGAGTCAGAAAGCAGGTTTGGCAATAAGCCAAACATGCTAAAACTGTACATCTCTTTTAGTATAATATCATTTTGGGCATAGTTATTTTTGTCTTCACAGAAAACACACATCATCCTCTTTTACACAAGGTGCTGAGATTTGCTTGCTCTGTGCTCCTGGAACATGACTTCACCTCATGCATTGCATTGGGATGGTTTCTCAAGCATCTACATAACAGGCTTAGATGGTCCCTTTGAATAGGTGCTCTATCTGAAAGGAAAACACCTCTCAAGGGCATCCTCCCCTTGATATTTAATTTTAGGCCTTTATAGTTCATGCACTGAGGTTCCCTGCACTTTAATGTTGGTCTGCTCGGTGAGATCACCACAGAATCCAATGGGCAGACTTTCCCTTATCTCTCCATACTATCTCCAAAATAAATGCAGTTCCTCAATTTAGACAACGTTAGCATCAAACCCCTTACTTTTTTAGAACTTAAATTACTGCACATGAATCCCCTGGGTTGTATCCAACTGAACTAGTACCCAGGATCCCTGCCAACAAGTCCCTTGTGAGGCAGCTGCTTCATCCCTTATGATATTCACCATCACAACAAAGTCTCCCTGGAAGAAATTTTTTTCCTGTCTCCCAGAGAAACTGAGCCTTCTCGCTGTGCTCACCTACAGCTTTTGTAAAGGACGAAAGGCAGATGTATTATTTCTTCAACTTATTTTTTTCTTTTTCTATCTTTTTAAATTTTCCATTTTATTTGGCATACTACCCACATTGTGATATCAAAATTAAAAAAAATTGAAATGCAAGCCTACCATTCCCATTACCCTTATAATTCAGTATTTTATTTTACCTTATAGTCCTTGTCCACATTTGAGCATGACTTAATGGCATTTAATGCTAAATTATTGTGTTTGCTTTTTGATGTATTAAATCATATTTCCACACAGAGATTTGTCACATGATCATACACTTATTTATCAATTTTCCTTGGCATTCCTTTTCAATATAAACAATTTTTCATGCAATGTATTTTTTTAATATCTTTGAATCAGTTTCTAGAGGGAAAGTGGTTTAGGAATTTGGTAGAATTTAGGCTGCTAATTATTGAATTAATAATAGCTTTTTCATTTTTGTGTCTTGAAATGGAGACTTTCAATACTAACACTAGTTCACTGATCATAATCTGTACATTTCATCACGTTAGTATTTCTATAATGGCAGTACATCCTCCATTGACAACATTTGGTAATTGCTGGTATACAGTTGGCCAGTTTATGTAGTTGCCATTGTTTGGACATGCATCAATGCAAAAGCAATAGCTTTTACCATACAGAATAGAGTTCTGTCTAGGAAAAAAAGCTCTGAAGACAGTAATGAAGCACATTTTTTAAATTTTTTTAATTTTTTTTTTATTAATCAAAAAAAAGAAAAGAAATTAACAAAACATTTAGAAATCATTCCATTCTACACATGCACTCAGTAATTCTTAGTATCATCACATAGATGTATGATCATCATTTCTTAGTACATTTGCATCGATTTAGGAAAAGAACTAGCAAAACAGCAGAAAAAGATATAGAATGTTAATACAGAGAAGAGAATTAAAATAATAATACTAATAAAAAAATATATATATATAAAGGAAAAAGAAAAAAAACAAAAACAAAAGATACAAACACACAAACAAACAAAAAACCATATTTCAGGTGCAGCTTCATTCAGTGTTCCAACATAGTTACATTACCCTTAGGTATTATTGTGCTGTCCATTTTTGAGTTTTTGTATCTAGTCCTGTTGCACAGTCTGTATCCCTTCAGCTCCAATTATCCATCATCTTACCCTGTTTCTAACTCCTGCTGGTCTCTGTTACCAATGATATATTCCAAGCTGATTCTCGAATGTCGGTTCACATCAGTGGGACCATACAGTATTTGTCCTTTAGTTTTGGGCTAGACTCACTCAGCATTATGTTCTCTAGGTCCATCCATGTTATCACATGCTTCATAAGTTTAGTCTGTCTTAAAGCTGCATAATATTCCATCGTAGGTATACGCCACAGTTTGTTTAGCCACTCGTCTGTTGATGGACATTTTGGCTGTTTCCATCTCTTTGCAATTGTAGATAATGCTGCTATAAACACTGGTGTGCAAATGTCCGTCTGTGTCTTTGCCCTTAAGTCCTTTGAGTAGATACCTAGCAGTGGTATTGCTGGGTCGTAATCCATTCTGCCATTCTATGTCTTTTGATTGGGAAATTCAGTCCATTAACTTTTAGTGTTATTACTGTTAGGATAATATTTTCCTCTACCATTTTGGCTTTTGTATTATATATATCATATCTGATTTTCCTTCTTTCTACACTTTACTCCATACCTCTCTCTTCTGTCTTTTCGTATCTGACTCTAGTGCTCCCTTTAGTATTTCTTGCAGAGCTGGTCTCTTGATCACAAATTCTCTCAGTGACTTTTTGTCTATAAATGTTTTAATTTCTCCTTCATTTTTGAAGGACAATTTTGCTGGATATAGAAGTCTTGGTTGGCAGTTTTTCTCTTTTAGTAATTTAAATATATCATCCCACTGTCTTCTAGCTTCCATGGTTTCTGCTGAGAAATCTACACATAGTCTTATTGGGTTTCCCTTGTATGTGACAGATTGTTTTTCTCTTGCTGCTTTCAAGATCCTCTCTTTCTCTTTGACCTCTGACATTCTAACTAGTAAATGTCTTGGAGAACGCCTATTTGGGTCTATTCTCTTTGGGGTGCGCTGCACTTCTTGGATCTGCAAATTTAGGTCTTTCATAAGAGTTGGGAAATTTTCAGTGATAATTTCTTCCATTAGTTTTTCTCCTCCTTTTCCCTTCTCTTCTCCTTCTGGGACACCCACAACACGTATATTTGTGCGCTTCATATTGTCATTCAGTTTCCTGATTCCCTGCTCAAGTTTTTCCATTCTTTTCCCTATAGTTTCTGTTTCTTTTTGGAATTCAGATGTTCCATCCTCCAGTTCACTAATTGTACCTTCTGTCTCTTTAGATCTACCATTGTAGGTATCCATTGTTTTTTCCATTTTTTCTTCTTTGTCCTTCACTCCCATAAGTTCTGTAATTTGTTTTTTCAGATTTTCTATTTCTTCTTTTTGTTCAGCCCATGTCTTCTTCATGTCCTCCCTCAATTTATTGATTTGGTTTTTGAAGAGTTTTTCCATTTCTGTTCGTATATTCAGCATTAGTTGTCTCAGCTCCTGTATCTCATTTGAACTATTGGTTTGTTCCTTTGACTGGGCCATATCTTCAATTTTCCGAGCGCCATCCATTATTTTCTGCTGGTGTCTGGGCATTTGATCAGATTTCCCTGGGTGTGGGACCCAGCTGGTTGAAAGGTTTTTCTGTGGAATCTCTGGGCTCTGTTTTTCTTTTCCTGCCCAGTAGGTGGCGCTCGTGGCGGTCGTCTGTCTGGGGGGCAGTCGGCCCAGAAAACCGCGTGTGGAGGCGGGGGTCGCTGGCCGCCGCGGCTTGGGGGAGTGCCGGTCCAAATTGCCCAGCTGGCCCGAGATGCCAAGCGTGATGGGAGGGCCCCGCTATCCAACGTTCCCAGTCAGACCAGGGAGCCACGCGTGTGGAGGGGACCCCAGTCGCCAGCCGCCCCGGCCAGGAAAACGTGCGCCCCTCGGGTATCTCACCGCAGTGGATTCTCCCTGCCCGTTCAGCCATTCCAGAATGGGGTACGCTGTCTTTTTGGTCTCTGTCATGACTCCGGGAGCTGTTTCGTATTGTTTCTCTTTCTTTAGTTGCTTTTCTGGAGGAGGAACTAAGGCCCGCGCGTCTTACTAAGCCGCCATCTTCTCCGGAAGTCATGAAGCACATTTTTAATGCCTAGGAGTGAAATGCTTGAGAAACCGGAGATTAGGAATATTTGAATCACACGTGTTTACCTTCACTCCCCAAACCGAGACCGAGAGTAGGCCAGCTACCCTAGTCCGATGCAGGGTCTGGACTGATGTCAATAAGCACATCCAAAGGTTTACTTTTATCTGCTAGAAAATTATAGCTTTCTGGAATACACTTTCATTGGATTCCTACACTTTACTTATCATTTAAATTACCTATTACAATTGTTCGTACCAGGAAGTCTCTTGAATGAGCACATACACAAAAGAAGCCATTTTACATTTCAATCTCATTCATTACTGTCCCCCTTACAGCCTTCAAAGTTTCCAGAATTTTACATGGGTAAAAACAAAAGTATTTGTCATATATTCTTACATTATATGCATATATGCATGGATATTTTATAAGTTACCAGCATATGTTTCCACAGGGGACATTTTATATTCATTCATTCACTCCATAATAGCCTTGCACGTTAATTAATTTATTCAACAAACATTTATTGAGCATTATCTATGAATGAATAAATGATTTTGTTCTGATGATACAGTAGTGAACAAGACAAAAATCCCTATTCTTGTGAGATGTACATTCCAATGGGGGAAGATAGACCATAAAACATAAACACGTACTATATGTGTCAGGTGGTGATGAGTGCAATGAAGAAAAATGAAGTGTGATGGGTGATAAAATTGATGGAAAAGGCCTATTTTAAACAGAATTGTAAGGTTTGGTTTTTGAGCAAAAGTGATTTTTAAAGAAGCTAGCCTTCAGTAGATTTAGCAGCAAAGCATTCCCGGCAGAGAGAAAGTGTGGCAAGAGAGGAAAGACCCTGACAGAGTATTTGGCATTTCTTATGAACAATGAACAGATCAGTAGGACTGGAGCTGAGTGAAGGATGGTTCCACAAATTGATTGCAAAAGGCAAAAAAAGGCTGCAGTTCCCATCTTCTACACACATCTTTGGTAATAAAACTTTTCATCTAGGTTGACCTTATGATTTGCTTTGATGTATAGAATGCTGCAGAAGTAATAATGTATCTGCTTTAAACCTAGGCATGTTTCACTCTTTCTTTAAATCTTTCCTTTCCAAATGAACTTGCCCAGGTTAGCTTACTGGAGGATGAGAGGCCACGTGCAAAGGAGCCTGGTTGTCCCAGAAGAGGCCACCCTACTTAGGCTTCACCCAGAGGACTTCTAAGTATGTGGGAGAGCCTACATAAATCTGCAAAGATGTATACTTGTCTCACAGCTGCCTTCAGACACAGGGTGTGTACAGAAGAGAGGAGGAAATCCATCCAGCTAGTGTATATTATTACTGAAAAGAATAATGCTTATTGTTTAAGACACTGAGTTTTGTGGTGTTTTCTATGCAGCAATAACCAATACAGTTGGAAGGAATGTTAGAAGATGAAGTCATGGTTAGGAGGACTTTATTGGTAAAGGAGTGTGGATTTCATGTGGAACACAATGAGACATCATTGAACTATTTGACTAAGAGAATGACCTGATAATATTTACATAATTAAAAGATTATTGTTATTTGAGAGATTATGCTGGTATTTACTATAGGGAAGTGCAAAAGTGGAAACTAGGTGTCCAATTAGGAAGCTAGGTAAAAGATGATAGAAGACTGAACCAAGCAAGTGGCATGCTAGATCTGAATATGAAATAGTAAGCCAGACAAACCTGGATCCTAACTTTTGAGACTTTATATCTCAGACATAAAAGGAGTTGTTTGTTTTTCCTTTATGTGATGTTCTAGATGATTGGTTTTCTATCTGCCTGAGTAGGACTTCAGTCCCTACTATTTCTCTCTACAATTGTGAGTGAATTATCAGTTTCTTTTAGGCTAGACTGAATCTCACTATTATTTCTTCTGGTTTCAGGGCTTCTAATTTTTCTTTTCTTTTTTTTTTTTAAGCAGTTCATGCTGTTCCTACTTTGTCTTTAAGAACTACATTGAACCCCCATTTTATTTTCAGAGATGAGATGCCTGAGAAGGATTAGGTATAACGGAATTTCAGTGAAAGCTTATCTTCTATTTTACCCTGTCTCCTTTTTAACCTTTTACTGCTGCAGTAACCACCTATTTACACTCCCTTCCCACCTTCCTTTTTTTCTCACTCTAATCCATCCTCCGAAACTTTGACTGTCTTAGGTTGATTGTGTCATGCCATAGCTTAATATATTCCCATGGCTTCCCTTGGCATGTAGATAAAAACACAAACTTTCTGCATTTGTAAACAGCCATGTTAGATCTAGTCCCTACTAGGTGCATCATCGTGCACCACTCTCCATGGGGCTTGGTGAACAATGGCCACACTAGGCTTTCTATTTCTCTGTTGCTCTATACTCTCATGCCCCATTGCATTTTATAGTATATTCTCTTTGACTAAAAATACTGCTTTAACTTCTTTTGCATAATTAACACCCATTTATAATTAATTACCAAGAAAATGTAAATAGGAGACATGAACAAAGGTGCCACACATTTGGAAGCACACAGAATTTTAAAGGAGTACTTTTTTCATAACCACCATTTGAGGATTGAAGTGACCAGGAATAAGCTGTTGAAAAGCAACTCATGATGAACTTAAAGACTGGAACTCTTGCACTCATGGATTATTTTATCAGTAACCCAAAATTGAGACTTTTTATTATACTGTTGTCATGGTCAGGTTCATGTGTCAGCTTGGCCAGGTGGTGGTGCCTGGTTGTCTGGTCAGGCAAGTGCTGGCCTGTCTGTTGCTATGAGGACATTTCATGAACTTAAATCATGATTACACTGGCTGCATTCACAGCTGGTTGCATTTGCAATCAGCTAAGGGGAGTGTCTTCTGCAATGAGTGATACTTAATCTAATCACTCCTTTTAAGGAGGATTCAGAAGAGACAATCACTCTTCTGTTTTAGCCAGCGAGTCTCTCCTGTGGAGTTCGTCCAAACCCTTTGGCAGAGTCTATAGTTAAACAGCCTGCCCTATGGATTTTGGACTCTTCAATTCCCACAGTTGTCCAGCCAGCCTCTCCTGAGAATTCGTTAAGGAACTTCATCAGAGTTGCCAGCTTTTGTCCTGCCCTTCAGACCTTGGACTCTACATTTCCATGGTTAAGTGAGACACTTTTATAAATTTTATATCTATGGATATCTCCTACTGGTTCTGTTTCTCTAGAGAACCCTAGCCAATACAACTGTTAAAATACTGTTGGTTTTGAGTATCACAAATTACTGTCATGGGGAGCAGTCATGGTCAATTTTAAGCTAAGATAAATGCTCAAATGTATGTCATTTTTTTCCATAGTGATGGTTCTTTTTTATTCTTGTTTTTTAGCTGTCTTAAGCTAACTGCCTTTATTATGCATCTTTTCTTAAGAAATTAAGTAATATTACAGAGAGTTTTCTGGTTTTAAATTGAACTCTGGACCTGTTAACATATTTTGTGGCAGACTACTACAAATCAAACAGTGAGGGTTTTAATAAATTGTAAAGCATCCAGGGAATTGGATTATAGAATAACAGGAGCCCAAATATCTGTAGTAAAGGACAGGGGGGCATCTCCTTGGACCTCATTTGCAGAGAAGATCCTTTAAGTTCATATAAAAAAACTTGAACAGTAGAGAAACTGGGAAAAATGCAGTCTGGTGGGTTTAAGGGTAGATGCTAGAGGATATAACATATATTGAGTACTAGAGAGTTAGGGTCCACTTAGGCGATCCTTGTAACCACTTAATGAAGGGACAATTTATTCTCCCTATTTTATTAATGGGTGAAATAAAGCTTAGAGAGTTAAGGATCCTCTCCAAGCTCAAACTGTAAAATTAAAGCTGAGATATAAACAATTTACAAAACTGGTTAATTTATGAATTTTAGTTTCAAAGAGGCAAAGGATATTTCCATTTTTGTAGCATCTATAATGATAGTTGCTGAAACGTAGATCTCTGTCAGTGTCACTGAACAGTCATTGGTGAGAGAAGATGGAGTAACCTCTACTGGAGGTCATTCTGATGGAGCATTTTGTAAAACAGAACTCTAACCAAACTGCCAAAGTGAGGCTTGCAGATAGAAATGAATCTGTTCTGGTAGTTTGGTTTCACTCTTTGAAGTAAGTTGATAGAACATCGGCTTGACAGGAAACCTACGTGTTCATAAAATATGGAGTCATGATTTCTTTCCAACTCAACTACTTTCAGAGGCAATGGATATTGCAATTGAACTAAAATATGCCGTTAAAGTCAGTCTAATGATTCAACTTGTATAGCTTTTGATAATAGATTTTTCAGGTCAAATGAAGATACAGTGAAGGAAGCAGTATACAGACAAATTGACTCAATTTAAGTTTAATATGACAGCGAACAGAATGGAAAATCTGAATCATCATTAAAAACAGAAAATATGAGGAACAAAATGTATGGATGCAGTATATTTGTATATGTGCATATATAATACTGATTGAAAGAACTTATGCCCTTTGTTAAAAGCGTAATTTTTAAATTATAACTTCAGTGATGGAGGAAAAAATAGAATTAACTATTGCATATCCAGGAATGAAAATGATAATAATAAAAGCTATCATCTTAATAATAGCAAATAACTATTTAGAATAAATAAGTGACCTGCATTCATCTAAACACTTGCACGCTTTATCATATTTAAGCCTCAGCACAGACCTATGTTGTCACCATTTATTAAGTTACTCAAGAAGTTATTTATGCAGTTATTAAAAAGAATGCATGACAGTGATTAACAGTGTGGACTAATTAGCTTAACTAATTAGCTGTGTGACTTTGGTTGACTCACTGTTTCCTCATTTATAAATGGAGATGGATCATAATGATGCTTCCCCCTTTAGCTATTTGGGAAATTTAAATTAGATAATCTGTGGGAGTCTAAAGAGGCCAAAGCCTGGCCCAAGTTAGTGTTTAAGGAAAATGAGCTTTTGTACTTAATTGTCATCATTTATAGTTGTAGAACTGACAGGGATGGAACATGTGCCATGTCACAGCAATGGAAAGTGACAGAGCTGGGAAACTCATGTTTAGTAAAACACTTTACAATCTGAGAAATATCATATACAAACATAAAATCTAGTGCTATGACATTCTTACTGCCATTCAAAAATCTTCCCAAACTTATTATCCACACTGATAAATGAATGGTCAATTCTGTAGGTTAATAATAAACATTTTTTAAACTTAACAGTAGGGATCAAATAAAGTCAATTTCCTTCTTCTTGAGAATGTTCAGATTTCTCTTTCACACAGACTAATAAATGAAACAAAATAATTCTCATGTCTTAAAGGTGCAATAAAATCATGCAATTTCTACAAGATTAACCTTCACGCTAACATCCAAATTCCTTCCTTTCCTTTAAACTTCTAAAATTAAGATTTGAGAATTTAACAATTCCAGTTATGCTTTCATTTATTTGAATCATCAACAATCCCCATTCTAATAAAACTGTCATACTTACATCCAGCGTCATAATTATAATTATATCCTTCTCTACCTATTCATATCATTTGACTTGAGTGACTTCTCCCTCCTTTCTCTTGGTCTCCTTTATGTGTGCCTCCATGGACCATCTCCTTAATTATAAAAGATGCTGGGGTTTGTTTCAGCCTTCCTGGACTCTGTTTGCTTTCTACACATCTGCAAAGGAATTTCATCTCAAATCAATGGTTTCAACTGTAAATTGAAAATTGCAGTAATTCCAACTCTAACTCACACGCCAAACTCCACAATATGTATTTCTACCTTGAAGCTTTGCACACATTCCAGCTTAATTTATTCATAACTTAACTCGGATTATCTCTAAGATTCTGTCTTTTCTCTTCTTTGTTTCATCATACATCTGGTCATCCATGTCAGAAAACTTAGTCACATTCAACTCCGATATAACTCTCATTCTTCATGAGTAATTAATATCTAAATATAGATTCTGCCATGGAGTTAGCATATGAATGTGGCATCCCTGCCTTATCTCAAATGAGGCTGCCTGTGTTAAGAATCATAAGAAGTGCTTAGGTTATTGTAATATTTTCTAAATTCTTTACTCTGTCAAATTTATATGTTGGTGGCACAGTATGTTATGAAGAAATGGAACCTATTTGGAAATATGCACTGCATCTACCCACTAATTGCAGCACTAGCCACAAAAATGTAACCTTGGCATATTGAACAGTGTATTATGGTAGTTAATAGTTGAGTACAAAAACCTATGTTCAAATCCTAGCTTTGGCTTATAGCAACATTAAATTTAAGCACATTATTTAACTCTCCAATTCTGTTTCTCAGCTTGAAACCTGCCCCAGGTGTCTTAGTTTTCAGAGCTATTATGACTAAATATCACACTCTGGTTAACTTAAAAAAGAAGAATATATTATCTCACAGTTCGGAGGATAGAGGTCCAAAGTCAAGGTGTTGGCAAGGCCATATGCTTTCTCCAAAGTCTATAGCATTCTTCTTACTGACTTCTCTTACTCTGGCTTCTACTTCTCTGTCCTATATCCTTTGCTTATAGGGACTTCAGCAAAATTGGATTAAGGCCTGCCCTCCTTCAGTTTGACCACATCTTAACTAATGGTGGCACTTTCAAGGGTTTTGTTTATGGAACTGATTGCTGCATGGTGTATAGAGTGAACACAGGCTCAGGCACAACAGAAACTATTAGCAAATGACTGCTTTATTACTTAAACAGCACAAGTTCCAAAGAGCAGAGGAAGAGATCCTGTTACAGCCAGTCTTCTGAGGAGGCCAACTGCTCAAGTCAGGATCTGTGGTGGCAGCTCTGTATACCACACTTCACCTTGAGAGTAGAGATCATTCTGTGCTGCTCGAATGTTGAGTATTTATCTACCCCAAGGGGAGGGGGCCTTGCCACTGGGAATTCCTGCCTTGATAAGCATCTGTGGCTCCTTGTTTCTTGTTTCTGGGTTCGTGGGTATAGTCAGGTCTTTTCTTTAGACCTGATATCTACCGTAGGAATGGAAACATGCTGAACAGACTGAAACATCTGCACACTATTTAAAAATGGGTTCATACCCACTGGTTTAGAACTTGAACGCATATTTTATGGGGTACTTGATTCAATTTCCAACAACATGGGGTTTGTATTACTCTCCTTAGGCTACTGTAAAAAACCATCACAAATTGGGTGGCTTCAAACGTGGGAATTATTGTCTCACAATTCTGGAGGCTAGCAGGAGGTCAGCAGGGCCATGCATGCTTCATCAGAAAACTGTAAGGAAGCATCCTTCCTTCCTTATTCAGGCTTCTGTTACTGGAGATCCTTAGCATTCCTTGAAATGTAGATGCATCACTGAAAACTTTGCCTCCATCTTCACATGACTGCCTTTCCTTTGTGTCAGACTCCATCTCTTTGTTCTCTTCTTCTTAGAGTCATATTAGACATGGGTGCCACCCTACTTCACTATGACCTTATCTTATCTGATTACATCTGCTATGACTCTATTTAGAAATAAGGTCACATTTTGGGGTGGTTAGCACATCATCATATCTCATGTGGGGACAGAATTCAACCCATAACAGGATTAAACACGAAAATATTATTTTTTTTTAATTTTTAAAAACCAAGTATGGTTTTTGGCACTTAGAAATGTATATAAATAGTGTAGAATTTCTTTGTGTTTATTGGTTATTGCATGTTAGTGAATGGTCACATTGTCACCAGATTTGAAATCACATGTGGGAAGGTTTGCTGCAAAATATAGGTTGTATTATGAATTTAAAAGTTATTGAAGGTACTGAGAAGGAAGAGTACAAAACTAAGTAAGAAATCATACTTCAGAGCAGCTGAAACTGGGTAAAATAGGAGGCCCATGGGACTGCTGATTGACAGAAACATGCTGTGTGCTAGGATACTGTGAATGGAGAAAAAAAATTAGAAAAGACATTAAACTTCTCAATTTCCAGTGTTGATTCATAATTGAGCCAGTTACTTTTTATATTGACATTATACATAAAATACACTGGAATGAAGAGCAATGGTTCTCCTTAATGCTCAAGTGATGTTAGTTAACCTTGGAAGTTAGCGTTTGATAGTACAGACTTGGTGAGTTATGACAGTCTACCTGGATTTTACCCTGGCTCCACATCTTACTAAATAGATGATATTGGATCTTTCTACTTCCTTATCTGTAAGTGGCAATAATAATACCTCCCAATTAGAGATGGAAGGATTAAGTTAGCTAGTCCATGTAAACTGCCTAGAAAATAGTTGTGTCAGCTTTCATTATAATTGCTTCATAATACCTGGTCTAATTGTTTTATAACATTCCACTATTCCACCAGCATAACAAAATCTACCTCACAAACATGTCAGTTTCCTTTATGATAACATGACCTCGCTACAGATCTTTCTTCTATTAGGAAATTCTCATCCACATCTCCAGTTAGCAAAATACTATTCATGACACAAGATCTGCTTCAAACAGTGTCTCTTATAAATCTTTCTTTAGAATCCTCAAAATGAGTTGAGGGCCTGAAATTAGTGTTCCTTTACATTTTTTTTTTCATAGAGGAATATAAGTATATAACTGGGAGTATGTGAGCTAGTAGGACATAGAATGAACTTAATGGGAATAGCTGAGGCCTATTTGACAGGATTCAATTTTACTGAAATAGCTAGACATAAATTGATAATGAAGGATCTGACTTGAATTCTTTCTTCCCTATGTTTTCTTATCAGCATAGAAGAATAAAGAGAAATTTCAGAAAGAGAATTAGATGGTAAATAAGGTGCCAACCAACAAGGGGAGTGCTATTTTGGAGACATTTACTGCACTGGAATATGAATGTACTTACATTTACCACTGGCCTCACTTTCTCCTCACCCTCATGAAAGGAAGCAATACGATTTGATAGCACATAATAAGGTAATACTTCTCAATAAAGCATGTTCTCTGCTCAAAAAAAAAAAAAAAGAATGCTCACTTAAAAGCCAAACCACCTGGATTCTTATAGCCTCTGTGCCTACTAGTTGTGTGATTTTTGGCAACGTGCTTAATCTCTTAGAACACGTGAAAAGAGCTCAGCAAACATTAGCTATTTTATATAAAGTTGAAGGTAAGTGAAATGAAATGGCAGAAATGGAATAATGCCACAAGTGAAAGGAGCACACAAAAATACATTCTATATGATCCACACACTTTGTGAAGGGTAAAGAAATTTGTTCCTGGGGACCCAGTAGCTAAAACAAGAGGAGAAAAATGACCATGCTATGTTGTGTGTGATTACAGCAAAAATAGAAGGAAAAAAAGAGAAGTCCCTGATCTTACTCCTTGGTCAACCTTAGATAATACCACCATATCTCACTCTCCTGTCCTCTTCTTTGTATAATTTCTTTAGTAGAAATAAAGAGAATTCCTAAGTATTACTGAATACAAAATCAATACCTGAAATACAAATGCAATTTTATATACTAACATCAAAGAATTGAGAAATGCAATTTAAAATACATTTCAACATATAGTATCAACATAAATCTAACAAGATAACAGGAAGACCTTAATGAAAAATGATAAAAATTTATTGAAACACATTAAAGAAGACTCAGTAACTGGAGAAATATACCATACCTATAGTGGAGAAATCTCTTTGTCTTTAATATGTTGGTTTTCCCTCAAATTAACAAATACATTGAATGTAATTTCTATCTTTATATCATAGAAATCAAGATGCTAATTCTAAAATATACAGGAAGTCCAAGTGGCCAGAATAAATTGCTTGAATTGATATCATGAAACGTATTCCTCCATGGATAAATGACTTCTATTTTTTGAATGCTCATGAAATTCTCCATCATTGATGTCTGGACTCTGCTAGTCTCTGCCTCAGAGTGCTCTCTTGGGCTTCAGGAAAAGTGGTGGACATTATTCATAATATAAACTCAAGTAATTTTTTTATTTCTGTAAAATATCCTGAATTCTATCTTTTCACATCTTTATCTGTTACTTTAGGTTAGTTCTCATCTTTGGGAATAAATTACAGATATTTTGGATAACTTTTACATATGTTCTATAGCTACAATTTTCTCTCAAATACTTTTTACTCTTTCTCTGCTACTTTTTGTTTTTCTTGCTTTTATTCATTCCTATCTTCCATGTTCCATGTAGCTTAGTGTGTATTCGACTGTGTCTTTTATACCACTTCCAATGTAGCCTGCAATGCTAGGACAGTTTCATTTTTTACCTTCTACTCCATTTTCTGAGTTCTGACTTTTCATCTCTTTCTATATTTTCCCAGAGTTGTGGCATTTCTGTTTGGAGTTATTTTGCTGACATAATAAATGGAAATAATTTAATTTATTTCAAAGTGTCTGTGTTTTTTAATAGCAAGTGTCCCTTTGTGGCTTTTTAATTGTACATCTCTTCCTTTTCATCATGTAGTATCTTTCAATAAACCTTGTGTTCCTTTCCATTTGCAGAATATTCATATTGGAAAAAGGCCAAGTTGGTATTCTTTTTAGAAGGAATTCTTCTTTATCTAGAAAAAAATGTGAAAAAAAGTTTTTGTGCAGGTTTGTGTATACGAATATTTTAATACCATGCTGTTTCTTGTTTGTATGCATGTGTGAGAGTTATTTTAACCTTTGTCTTTCCACAGCAAATAGAAATTAGCAGCCTCAGGGATGCTAGCTGTCTAGAATCAATCCTCATCCATTGTTTGATTTATTACTCAGCTGAAGCTCTACCACTACTCTATATTGCTATAGTGCATACTGAAATCTCCTACTATCAGACTGTATAATCTTTCTCTGTATTTTCAAGCAAGAATTTATAGTTTTCCCCCTGCAAGAAATCCTGCCTGTGTTGCAAAATAACAGCCTACTGGCTTTGCCCAAAATATGCAGTTCAGGCATCTTTCAGTATCTTCTTTTGACCTTCAGAACACTTGGCTACTGTTCTTCATATTTTGTTGCTCTAAAATTTTATCTACAATATACTGTGCACTTTTCTTTTTTATTATTCTTGATGGATTTTGGTGATTTGAAGGGAAAGGAAGAGAACACAATCTTATCCTCCCATCTTAAGACTCGTAGTATCATCTAGTTATTATGTTTATAATAATAGGAAGGATTTTTACCCCTGCATTTACATGTTTTTCAAGAGATAAAGGGGCTAGTACTTTAAGATCAAGAGTTACCCATTCATTTTATTGTAGTGAATACAAAGTTTCCACAGGGCAATGTACTTTGCAAGGTCACATTCCTTATGTATGTAAAACAAATAAACAAACAAAACTATGTTTTTTTCATTTACAAAATGGTCTCTGTAGAGTACGGACAAAACCAATAAAAAAGATTTTATGATGGGTGCTTGGTAATATATTTTACAATGTCAAAATGCAACAGTGAGAAAAAGGTTACGATAATATTTTTATGCATATGTAAGTGGCTAATATTTTACATGGGGGTAGGAATCTCAGCAGTTTTGCAATTTTGCATAGTCAGGGTGAATGTATCAATAAAGTTTTGTCACCAGCTGGAACAACAGTGCATTGGAAGATGGTGTCATCAGCATTACGCATTGTAATCAAGCCAGTGGTCAATACAGGTTAAATATTGACAAGAGATTCCTTGACCAGTGCTGACTGAATAGTCCCTAAGAGATTCAGGAGACATTATCATTGTAACAGTGAATGTGTGTGATAATCCTGCCTCCTACCACACGAGGCTCTGAAGATAGGTTTCCAAGTGAAATGGGAAAAAAAAAAAAGCCCCAAGACTGAGGGGCAAAACTAATATTAGATTAAGCTGCAGCAATAATTAGAAATCTTTAAAGAGCTGATTCATAGACCATGAACCCCATGTTAAAGCAAGAAGCATGACAGAAGATTGCTTATAACTAGAAAGGAGAATCTTTTTGTATTTTCCAGTTTTAGGATTCTTGTGAATAATCTGGATCAGCCACATTTTATTTTAAGAGAGAGCGCATGAGAGAGAATCTACCTCTGGAGGACTTGGGACAATATCTGAGATATGAAGTTACTGGGTGGTTTTCATGTTTGCAATAGCATCAATGTGAGGGTGGGAGTGGCCTTTATTCTAACAAAATGAGTGAAATGGATATGTGTTTCTAGTTCCTTATGTAAAAAATGTAAGTCATACCTAAAGAGTATTTATTTGAGGAATAGATAAATAGCCTATCTAATGAAATCCTTCTCACTATATCTTCATTTTACCTCTGTAGACATAAACTATCCAATATTTTAAAAAAAATTTTAGTGAGAGATCTTCATACACATACAGACCATGCACAGTACACAATCGATGGCTCACAATATTATCATACAGTTGTGTATTCATAACCATGACCATTTTTAGAACATTTACTTCTTCAGAAATAGAAATAAGAAAAAACTCATATATTCCATAACCCCTACCCCTCCCTCTCCTTGACCAATAGTATTTCAATGCACCCAATTTTTTTTACCCATTATCTCCCTCTAGTATTTATCTCTTTATTTTTCCTTACTTTTTTTTGTTCCTCCGCCCATATTATGGATAAAAGGAGCATAAGACACAATATTTTCACAAACAGATGATCACATTGTAAAAGCTATATGGTTATACAATCTTCATCAAGAATCAAGGTGACTAGTACACATTCTTAAAAATTGTGCCATATAATCAAGGATCAGATGAAGAAGAGCTGAGGAAATCTGATCAGTTAAACATGCAGTATTCTAAAGGTCTAGAATGAATTGGACCAAGTATCAAAGATGAACCTTAACACAAAGCTAACCAACAATAAAACCCTAGACAAGAGCAAGAAACTCAACTTCAGAGTTAACTTATCAAGGTAATCAGAAGCAAAAAACTACAAGCCATAAAAAGAGACAGGAAGATACTGCTCAATCAAAGGAACAAGCTAACACTTCAGAGGAGACACCAAATTTGGAACAACTAATCAAAGAATTTTAAACAAAATTTCCTAAATCAATTCAAGGAGATGAGGGGAAAATAGGGGATATTAGGAAGACAATGTGTGAACAAAAATAAGAATTGTGAAGTTTAAAAAGAAATGAAAAAGAAATTATGGGGATGAAAGGTGCAAGAAGAATGGAGATTAAAAATACACAAAGAGCATATAACATCAGATTTGAACAGGCAGAATAAGGGATCAATGAAAGGCAGGACAAATTAAATCATACAGTCAAATGAAGAGATAAAAATAAACAAGTTGAGCAGTGTCTAAGGGACTTCAATAACAGCATGAAGCATACCAACATACACATCATGGGAGTCCCAGAAGAAGAGAAGGAAAGACCAGAAAGAACATTTGAGGAAATAATGGCCAAACATTCCCCAACTCTTATGAAAAACATAAATATGCATGTCCAAGAAACACAACATATTCCAAACAGAATAAATCCTGATAGACCTACTCCGAAACATACTAACCAGAATATCAAATGCCAAAGGTAGAGAGAGAATTTTGAAAGCAGCAAGAAAAAAGTGATGTCTCACATACAAGACATCCTCAATAATACAAAGTGTCAATTTCTTACCGGAAACTATGGAGACAGGAAGGGAATGGTATGATTTGAAGTACTGAAAGAAAAACTGTGAGCCAAAAATTCTTTATCCAGCAAAACTTTCCTTTAAAAATGAGGGAGAAGTTAAAATTGTTCACAGAAAAACAGAGAATTATCAACAAAGGTTTGCCCTAAAAGAATTACTACAGGGAGTTCTGCAGGTTGAAAGGAAAAGACAGGAGAAAAAGTGTTTGAAGTACTGTGAATAAATGAAGATTACCAGGAATTTTAACTAAAAAGGATGAATGCAAAACCCAATAGTACTGTATTCTTAATGTACAACTCTGCTCTTTAATTTCTATAAGAGTCAGAATACAATTGAACAACAAAAAAGCCATATTTCCTGATAATGGACATACAAATGAAAGAAAGAGATAATGGAGCAGAAAATGTGTAAGTCATTGAAGCAAAGTTAGCGTCTATTCACCAGTTAGTAGGTTATAGGTGCAGTTTTGTGTGATATAATCCCCCAAGGTAACCACAAAGAAAGTATTTTTTAAATATACAGAAATGTAAATGAGAAAGGGATCAGTCAGATACATCACAAATGATTAACTATAAAGAAAAGGAGGTTGCAGTAAAGGAAAAGGGAGTAAAAAAAGACCTGACATATAAAAAGCAAAGGACAAAGCAGCTGAAGTAATATTGCCTTTTATAGTAATAACATTGAAAGTAAATGGATTAAATTCCCCAATCAAAAGACAAGGATTCACAGATTGGATAAAAAGTCATGATTCATCTATCTGTTGTTTATAAAAGACCCACCTTAGCCCCAAATACACAAATAGGTTGAAAGTGGAAGTTTGGAAAAAGATATCCTAGAAAATAGGAACCAAAAATGACCTGGGGAAAGCTATACTAATATCAGACAAAATAGACTCTAAGTCAAAAGCTGTTGCAAGAGACAAAGAAGGAAATTGTATATAATTCATAAAAGAGTCAATACACCAAGAGGAAATAACAATCATAAATGTTTTGCACCTAACCATGGTGCCCAAATATATGAGGTAAACAGTGGGAAAACCTGAAAGAAGAAATAGACACCTCTATAGTAGTAGTTGGAGATTTTAATACACCTGTCTTATCAAAAGACAGAACATTTAGGCAGAAAATCAATAACAGAAGAGAGAATTTGAATAATATGATAAATGAACTAGACCTAACAGGCATATACAGAACATGGCAATGCAAAACTGCAGAATATACATTCTTCTCAAGAACATATGGCTCATTCTCCAGGATAGACCATATGTTGGGTCACAAAGCAAGCCTCAGTAGATTTTAAAAGACTGAAATTACACAAAGCACCTTCTCTGACCATAATGGAATGAAGCTGTAAATCAATAACAGGTAGAAAACTAGAAAATCCACAAATATATCAAGGTTAAAAACACTCTTAAACAATCAGCAGGTCAAAGAAGAAATTGCAAGGGAAATCCGTAAATATCTTGCGATGAATGAAAATACAATGTGTCAAACCTTATGGGAAGCAGTGAAGACAGTCCTGAGAGGGAAATTTATAGCCCTAAACACTTACATTAAAAAAGAAGAAAGAGCCAAAATCAAAGACTTAATTGCACACATGAGGGAAATAGAAAAAGAATAGTAAACTAATCCCAGAGCAAGCAGGAGGAAAGAACAAAAATTAGGAAACAGAGAAATGGAATTGAGAGTAAAAAAAAATTATGCAGAGAATTAACAAAACTAAAATTTTGTTCTTTGAAAAGATTGATAAAATTAACAAACCCTTAACTAAACTGACAACAAAAGAAAGAAGATGCAAATAAATAAAACACAGAATGAGAGGGGGGGGATATTAGAACTGACCTCACAGAAATACAAGGGATCATAGAAGATACTATGAAAAACAATATGCCAACTATTTTAGTTTGCAAGCTGCCAGAATGCAATATACCTGAAATGGAACAGCTTTAGAAAGGGGGGTTTATTAAGTTGCAAGTTTATAGTTCTAAGTCTGTAAAAATGTCCAAATAAAGACAAGACTATGAAAATGTCTAGTCTAAGGCATCCAAGGAAAGATACTTTTGTTCAAGAAGGCCGATGATGCTCACAGATTCTCTCTGAGCTGAAAAGGCACATGGCAATGTCCGCTAGCTTTCTCTCCAGGCTTCTTCAATGGCCTCCCCAGGGCTCTGTCCATTCTTTTGAATCTTTCCATGCTGGTGGCTTTAAAGCTTTTTCCAAAATGCTTCCTTCTTAAAGGACACCAGTAAGCAGCCCCATCTTGAATGGGTGGAGACACATCTCCATGGAAACCATCTAATCAAAAGTTACCATGCACATTTGGGTGGGGTGCATCTCTAGAGACTATCAGAAAGGTACCACACAGAAATATTAAATGAGGATTAAAGGACATGGCTTTTCTGGGGTACATAATAGTTTCAAACCAACACATCAGCAAACTAGACAACCTAGATGAAATGGAAAATTCCTAGAAACACATGAAGAACATACTCTGACTGTAGAAGAAATAGAAGACCTCAACAGACTGGTACAAATAAAGAGATTGAATCAGTCATCAAAAACCTCCCAACAGAGAAAATCCCAAGAACAGATGGCTACTCATATGAATTCTATCAATCATTCCAGAAGAATCAATACCAATCCTCCTCAAATTTATCCAAAAAAAACTGAACAGGAAGAACAATATCTACTTTATTCTATTTATTCTATGAGGCCAATATCACCCTAATACCAAAGCCATATAAAGGTACTTTGCAGGAAAAAAAAAATAAAGACCAATATTTCTTCAACATTGCAACTCTTCAACAAATTACTTGCAAATCAAATCCAACAGTACATTAAAATAATTATACACCATGATCAAGTGAGATTATTCCAGGTATGCAAAAGTGGTTCAATTCAAGAAAATCAATTAATGTAAGACACTATATTAGCAAAATGAAGGAAGAAAACACATGATCATCTTATTGAAGAAGAAAATATATTTGACAAAATATAGCATCCTTCTTAGATAAAAACAAATGGAAAATTAAGAACAGAAGGAAACTTTATCAACAGATTAAAGACATATATGAAAATCCCACAGCTAACATATGCTCAGTGATTAAAGATTGAAAGCTTTCCCAGATCTTGAACAAAACAAGGATGCCCACTGTCACCAATATTATTCAACATTATACTGGAAGTTTTAACCAGAGCAGTTAGGCGAGAAAAAGAAATAAAAGTCATCCAAATCAGAAAAGAAGCAGTAAAACGTTCACTATTTGCAGACAAACATGATCCTGGATATAAAAAGTCTTTAAAAATTTCAGAGTAGACTTCCAGAGAAGATGGCGGCTTAGTAAGGTGTGTGCGTCTTAGTTCCTCCTCCAGAACAACTGCTAAATAACTAGAAACAGTACAGAACAGCTCCCGGAGCCACGAAAGAGACCAGAAACACAGTGTACCCCAGTCTGAAATGGCTGGATCGGCTAAGAGACTCCGCTGCGGTGAGGTCCCAAAGAGGTGCACGCTTCCCGGGCCATGGCGGCTGGTGTCCGGAGCCCCTCCCTCCCTCCCGGGCCGGCTGGGAGCTTCAGATCAGTGGTTCCTCAAGCTGCGGTGGCCGGCACCCCTTCCCCATGCGCGGCTTCCCAGGCCGGCTGGGAGCCTCGGATCAGTGGTTCCCCAAGCCGCGGCAGCTGGTGACTGGTGCCCCTCCCACAAACGCAGCTTCCCGGGCCAGCTGGGAACCTCGTATCAGCGGTTCCCCAAACCACGGTAGCCGGCGACCGGAGGCCCTCCCACACACGCGGCTTCCTGGGCTGGCTGGGAGCCTCAGAGCAGCAGTTCCCCAAGCCACGGTGGCTGGCGCCCCTCCCCCACAGGCGACTTCCCAGAGGGAAAGGAAAGAGTCTCCAACAGTAGTAGAGACTGAGCCCAACCTAACACCAATAGTGGCATTAATGAACAACTTCTGACTACTAAAAATAGGCCCTCAGCTCAGGCAAAACTGATCAAGGTGGAAGTCACCTATTGGGCTAGCTGAAAAAAGAGGAAAGGGGGCAAAATAGAGCCTTCTGCAGCTGTTTCTATGGAGGCTTTGTTTCCTCTGGGCTGAGCGCTGGCATTACACAGGTTGCAAATGCCCCGAACGCAGAAACAGGCTGCTTTCAGGGCTCTCTACCACCTGAACCTTCCCCATGGGAGGGGTGAAACGCAACTCAGGTGGAATCCCTCTCTCAAGGAATTCAGATCCCAGGGCTTCACAATTTGAAACCATTAAAACCAACTACAAGCTTTCCTCTGTCTCCACCACACACCCAGCAGTGAGAGTCTTCCAAAGTTAAAGGAACCACAACATCTTTTACTGGTGGGACCCGCAGACAGACAAGCACCACATACTGGGCAGGATAAGAAAAACAGAGCCCAGTGACTTCACAGGAAAGTCTTTCAATTTGCTGGGTCCCACACTCAGGGAAATCTGATTAAATGCCCAGACGCCAGCAAAAAATAACAAATCACACCAGGAAAATTGAAGATATGGCCCAGTCAAAGGAACAAACCAATAGCTCAAATGAGATACAGGAGCTGAGACAACTAATTCTGAATATATGAACAGAAATGGAAAACCTCTTCAAAAACCAAATCAATAAATTGAGGGAGGACATGAAGAGGACATGGGATGAACAAAAAGAAGAAATGGAAAGTCTGAAAAAACAAATCACAGAACTTATGGGAATGAAAGATACACTAGAAGAGATGAAAAAAACAATGGAAACCTACATTGGTAGATTTCAAGAGACAGAGGTTAGAATTAGTGAACTGGAGGATGGAACATCTGAAATCCAAAAAGAAACATAAAGTATACAGGAAAGAATGGAAAAATTTGAGCAGGGGCTCAGGGAATTGAATGATAATATGAAGCACACAAATATACGTGTTGTGGGTGTCCCAAAGGAGAAGAGAAGGGAAAAGGAGGAGAAAAACTAATGGAAGAAATTATCATTGAAAATTTCCCAACTCTTAAGAAAGACCTAAAATTACAGATCCAAGAAGTGCAGCGCACCCCAAAGAGAATAGATCCAAATAAGCGTTTTCCAAGACACTTATTAGTTAGAATGTCAGAGGTCAAAAAGAAAGAGAGAATCTTGAAAGCAGCAAGAGAAAAACAATCCATCACATACAAGGGAAACCCAATAAGACTATGTGTAGATTTCTCAGCAGAAACCATGGAAGCAAGAAGACAGTGGGATGATATATTTAAATTACTAAAAGAGAAAAACTGCCAACCAAGACTTCTATATCCAGCAAAATTGTCCTTCAAAAATGAGGGAGAAATTAAAACGTTTTCAGACAAAAAGTCACTGAGAGAATTTGTGACCAAGAGACCAGCTCTGCAAGAAATACTAAAGGGAGCACTAGAGTCAGATATGAAAAGACAGAAGAGAGAGGTATGGAGAAGAGTGTAGAAAGAAGGAAAATCAGATATGATATATATAATACAAAAGGCAAAATGGTAGAGGAAAGTACTACCCAAACAGTAATAACACTAAATATTAATGGACTGAATTCCCCAATCAAAAGACATAGACTGGCAGAATGGATTAAAAAACAGGATCCTTCTATATGCTATCAACAGGAAACACATCTTAGACCCAAAGATAAACATAGGTTGAAAGCGAAAGGTTAGGAAAAGATATTTCATGCAAATAACAACCAGAAAAGAGCAGGAGTAGCTATACTAATATCCAACAAATTAGACTCCAAATGTAAAACAGTTAAAAGAGACAAAGAAGGATACTATCTACTAATAAAAGGAACAATTTAACAAGAAGACATAACAATCATAGATATTTACACACCGAATCAGAATGCCCCAAAATATGTGAGAAATACACTGCAATCACTGTAAAGGGAAATAGACAGATCTACCATAATAGTTGGAGACTTCAATTTGCCACTCTCATCAATGGACAGAACATCTAGACAGAGGATCAATAAAGAAACAGAGAATTTGAATATTACAATAAATGAGCTAGACTTAACAGACATTTATAGGACATAACACACCACAACAGTAGGATACACCTTTTTCTCAAGTGCTCATGGATCATTCTCAAAGATAGACCATATGCTGGATCACAAAGCAAGTCTCAACAAATTTAAAAAGATTGAAATCATACAAAACACTTTCTCACATCATAAAGGAATGAAGTTGGAAATCAATAATAGGCAGAGTGCCAGAAAATTCACAAATATGTGGAGGCTCAACAACACACTCTTAAACAGTGAGTGGGTCAAGGAAGAAATTACAAGAAAAATTAGTAAATATCTTCAGGTGAATGAAAATGAAAACACAACATATCAAAACCTATGGGATGCAGCAAAGGCAGTGCTAAGAGGGAAATTTATTGCCCTAAATGCCTATATCAGAAAAGAAGAAAGGGCAAAAATTCGGAAATTAACTGTCCACTTGGATGAACTGGAGAAAAAACAGCAAACTAACCCGAAAGCAAGCAAAAGGAAAGAAATAGAGCAGATTAGAGCAGAAATAAATGAAATTGAGAACCTGAAAACAATAGAGAAAATCAATAAGACCAGAAGTTGGTTCTATGAGAAAATCAACAAGATTGATGGGCCCTTAGCAAGACTGACAAAAAGAAGAGAGAAGACACAAATAAATAAGATCAGAAATGGAAGAGGAGACATAACCACTGACCTCACATAAAGGAGGTGATAACAGGATACTATGAACAACTTTACGCTAATCAATACAACAATGTAGATGAAATGGACAAGTTCCTAGAAAGGCATGAATAACCAACTTTGACTCAAGAAGAAACAGATGACCTCAACAAACCAATCACAAGTAAAGAAATTGAATTAATCATTCAAAAGCTTCCCGAAAAGAAAAGTTCAGGACCAGACGGCTTCACATGTGAATTCTACCAAGCATTCCAGAAAGAATTAGTACCAACTCTGCTCAAACTCTTCAAAAAAATTGAAGTGGAGGGAAAGCTACCTAATTCATTCTATGAAGCCAACATCACCCTCATACCAAAACCAGGCAAAGATATTACAAAAAAAGAAAACTACAGACCAATCTCTCTAATGAATATAGATGCAAAAATCCTCAACAAAATTCTAGCAAATCGAATCCAACAACACATTAAAAGAATTATACATCATGACCAAGTAGGATTCATCCCAGGTATGCAAGGATGGTTCAACAAAAGAAAATCAATTAATGTAATACACCATATCAACAAATCAAAGCAGAAAAATCACATGATCATCTCAATTGATGCAGAGAAGGCATTCGACAAGATTCAACATCCTTTCCTGTTGAAAACACTTCAAAAGATAGGAATACAAGGGAACTTCCTTAAAATGATAGAGGGAACATATGAAAAACCCACAGCTAATATCATCCTCAATGGGGAAAAATTGAAAACTTTCCCCCTAAGATCAGGAACAAGACAAGGATGTCCATTATCACCACTATTATTCAACATTGTGTTGGAGGTTCTAGCCAGAGCAATTAGACAAGAAAAAGAAATACAAGGCATCAAAATTGGAAAGGAAGAAGTAAAACTATCACTGTTTGCAGACGATATGATACTATACGTCAAAAACCCGGAAAAATCCACAACAAAACTACTAGAGCTAATAAATGAGTACAGCAACGTGGCAGGTTACAAGATCAACATTCAAAAATCTGTAGTTTCTATACACTAGCAATGAACAAGCTGAGGGGGAAATCAAGAAACGAATTCCATTTACAATGGCAACTAAAAGAATAAAATACTTAGGAACAAATTTAACTAAAGAGACAAAAGGCCTATACAAAGAAAACTATAAAAAACTGTTAAAGGAAATCACAGAAGACCTAAATAGATGGAAGGGCATACCGTGTTCATGGATTGGAAGACTAAATACAGTTAAGATTTCAATCCTACCTAAATTGATTTACAGATTCAATGCAATACCAATCAAAATCCCAACAACTTATTTTTTGGAAATAGAAAAACCAATAAGCAAAGTCATCTGGAAGGGCAGGGTGCCCTGAATTGCTAAAAGTATCTTGATGAAAAAAAACGAAGCTGGAGGTCTCACGCTGCCGGACATTAAGGCATATTATGAAGCCACAGTGGTCAAAACAGCATGATATTGGCATAAAGATAGATATATCGACCAATGGAATCGAATAGAGTGCTCAGATATAGACCCTCTCATCTATGGACATTTGATCTTTGATAAGGCAGTCAAGTCAACTCACCTGGGACAGAACAGTCTCTTCAATAAATGGTGCCTAGAGAACTGGATATTCATATGTAAAAGAATGAAAGAAGACCTGTATCTCACACCCTATACAAAAGTTAACTCAAAATGCATCAAATATCTAAACATTAGGTCTAAGACCATAAAACAGTTAGAGGAAAATGTAGGGAGATATCTTATGAATCTTACAACTGGAGGCAGTTTTATGGACCTTAAACCTAAAGTAAAAGCACTGAAGAAGGAAATAAATAAATGGGAGCTCCTCAAAATTAAACACTTTTGTGCATCAAAGAAATTCATCAAGAAAGTAGAAAGACAGCCTACACAATGGGAGACAATATTTGGAAATGACATATCAGATAAAGGTCTAGTATCCAGAATTTATAAAGAGATTGTTCAACTCAACAACAAAAAGACAGCCAACCCAATTACAAATGGGAAAAAGACTTGAACAGACACCTCTCAGAAGAGGAAATACAAATGGCCAAAAGGCACATGAAGAGATGCTCAATGTCCCTGGCCATTAGAGAAATGCAAATCAAAACCACAATGAGATATCATCTCACACCCACCAGAATGGCCATTATCAACAAAACAGAAAATGACAAGTGCTGGAGAGGATGTGGAGAAAGAGGCACACTTAGCCACTGTTGGTGGGAATGTCAAATGGTGCAACCACTGTGGAAGGCAGTTTGGCGGTTCCTCAAAAAGCTGAATATAGAATTGCCATACAACCCAGCAATACCATTGCTAGGTATCTACTCAAAGGACTTAAGGGCAAAGACACAAACGGACATTTGCACACCAATGTTTATAGCAGCATTATTTACAATTGCAAAGAGATGGAAACAGCCAAAATGTCCATCAACAGAAGAGTGGCTAAACAAACTGTGGTATATACATATGATGGAATATTATGCAGCTTTAAGACAGACTAAACTTATGAAGCATGTAATAACATGGATGGACCTAGAGTACATTATGCTGAGTGAGACTAGCCAAAAACTAAAGGACAAATGCTGTATGGTCCCACTGATGTGAACTGACATTCGAGAATAAACTTGGAATATGTCATTGGTAACAGAGACCATCAGGAGTTAGAAATAGGGTAAGGTAATGGGTAATTGGAGCTAAAGGGATACAGACTGTGCAACAGGACTGGATGCAAAAACTCAAAAATGGACAGCACAATACCACCTAATTGTAATGTAAATATGTAAAACACTGAATGAAGCTGCATCTGAGCTATAGTTTTTTTTTTGTATTTTTTATTTTTATTTTTTCTCTATATTATCATTTTATTTCTTTTTCTGTTGTCTTGCTATTTCTTTTTCTAAATCGATGCAAATGTAGTAAGAAATGATGATCATACATCTATGTGATGATATTAAGAATTACTGATTGCATATGTAGAATGGAATGATTTCTAAATGTTGTACTAGTTAATTTCTTTTTAATTAATAAAAAAAAATTCAGAGTAAAATTACTAGAGCTAATGAACAAATCTGGCAAAGTGGCAGGGTACAAGATCAATGCACAAAAATTACTAGTGTTTCTGTACACTAGTAATAATCAATCTGAGGAAGAAATCAAGAAAAAATTCCATTTACAATAGCAACTAAAAGAATCAAATATCTGGGAATAAATTTAACTAAGCATGTAAAGGAGTTGTACACAGAAAACTACAAAATATTGCTAAAAGAAATCAAAGAAGACCTAAATGAAGGGAAAGTCATTCTATGTTCATGGATTGGGAAACTAAAGATAGTTAAAATGTTGATTTTATCCAAAATGATTTACAGATTCAATGCAATCCCAATTAAAATTACAACAGCTTTCTTTGCAGAAATGAAAAAGCAATTATCAAATTTATTTGGAATTTAATAAGGGACCCAGATTACCCTAAAACAATGTGGAAAAGAAGAACAAAGTTGGAGGAGCACACTTCTTGACTATAAAGCATACTGCAAAGCTACAGTGGTCAAAATCGCATGGTATTAGCAGAAGGCCAGATATATTGACCAACAGAATCTATTTGAGAGTTCAGAAATAGACCTTCACTTCTATGGCCAATTGATTTTTCCAAGTATGCCAAGTCCATTCAATTGGGAAAGAATAGTCCCTTCAATAAATGGTGCTGGGAGAATTGGATATCTAATAGAAAGAGGACCCTTATCTCATGCCATATAAAATATCAATTAAAAATGTATCAATGGCAGGCAATGGTGGCTCAGTGGCAGAGTTCTACCTGCTGGGCCAGAGACCCAGCTTTGATTCCTGGTGCCTGCCCATGCCAAAACATAGTGTATCAGAAGCCTAAATATAAGAACCAAAATGCCTAGAAGAAATTCTAAAAAGAAAATGTAGGGAAAACTCTTCAGGATGTTATATTAGGCAAGAAAGTGGTTTCTTAAACTTTGACCCAAAGCACACAAACAATGAAAGAAAAAAATAGATTAAAGGGATCTCCTCAATTAAAAAAATGTTTGGACATCAAAATATTTTATCACAAAAGTAGAAGACAATCTACTTAAGAGGAGAACATATTTGGAAGCCACACATCTAATAACGTTCAGAATATATAAAGAAACCTTACAATTCAATAATAAAAGACAAACACCACAATTAAAAAAATGGGCAAAGTACATGAATACAAAGTACAAAAATACAGGATATAGAAATGGCTAAAAAGCAAATGAAAAGATGCCCAACATTGCTAGCTATTAGGGAAATGTAAATAAAAGCCACATGAGATGTCATTTCACACCCACTAAAATGGCCACTATTAAAAAAAAAAGAAAACAACAAGTGTTGCAGAGAAGGTGGAAAAAATAGGAACACTCATTCATTGCAAGTGAGATTGAAAATGGTGCAACAACTATGGAAGACAGTTTGACAGTTCCTCAGGAAGCTATATAGAAGTACTGTATGACCCCACAATTCCGCTACTAGATTATATATATATATATACACACACACACACACACACACACACTCATTGGAATCAGGGACTCGAATAGATATTTGCACACCAATGTCCATAAGGACACTATTCATATTGCCAAATTATGAAAGCAACCCATGTGTCCATCAACCAATGAATGAATAAACAAAATGTGACATAAACATACAATGGAATATTGTTCAACTGTAAAAAAGAATGAAGTCCTGATGTATGTGACAGCATTTATGAAACTTGAGGACATCATGTTGAGTGAGATAAGCCAGATATTAAAGGACAAATATGGTATGATGTCACTTACATGAACTAATTAAAATAAGCAAAATAGAATTAGAATCTATAATACATGTTACCAGGGGGTAGAATGGCATAGAGAATGGGGAGTTGATGCTTAATTTCTAGACAAAATTTCTACTTAGGTTGATTGTATGGGTTTGGAAATTGATGGTGGTGGGGATAACACTTTACTGTGATGCATAATTAACAGCACTGATTTATATAGGTGAACGTGGTTAAAAGGAGAAATTTTAGGTCCTTTATGTTATTAGAATGAAAACTTAAAGATAAAACATAGGGCTGAATAATACAGTGAACCCTACTGTAGACAATAACTATAGTTAATAGGGCAAGTAAAGAATGTTCTTTCGTGAATTATAACAAGGGCATGGCAGAAAAATATACCCATTATAAACCATAGATGAAAGTTAATAGTATTATTTTAATAATCTTTTATCAATTGTAATAAAAATAACTACTGTGAAAATATTACAAGAAAGTGCTATCATCAGTTGTAACAAATGTCCCACAGAAATGCAAGGTGTTGGTGATGGGGTGGTATGAGGGAATCCTGTATTTTATGTATGATTTTTCTGTAAACCCACAACTTCTCTAATAAAAAAATGCTTAATTGGGATCATAATATCAATTTTGGTGGCTTCAGGAGTTTAGAGATAATGAAAGACATAATAATAATGTTTAGTCAGTCAATACTCATTATGTATCTATTATGTGAAAGCTAATTAATCCACGAGCACCAGATCTTTCTTTATCTTGATCACTACTGTATCTTTGAAACTTTAGGATAGTACCTGAGACTTAAAAGGCAATCAATAAATATTAATGAATGAATAAACTCTACCTGAGACCTAAAAGTGATCAATACATATAAATTGAATGAATGAATACATTGATATTTTTTAAAGACATAAAAAAAAACATCATCTCTGCCGACAAAATGCTTACTGTAGGGAAGAAACTTAGACTGCCTATAGGTTTGCCTAAGAGTTACTTCTGGAGGACCTATTTTGTTTCTCAAATGTGGCCTTACTCTCTCTAAGCCCAACTCTGCAAGTGAAATCATTGCCCTCCCTGCCTACATGGGACATGACATCGAGGAGTGAAAATCTCCCTGGTGACATGAGTGATGAATCCCAGGATGAATCCAGCCCTGGTACTATGGGATCAACAATTCCAACCTGACCAAAAGAGAGAAAAGAAGTGTAACTAATTAAGCATCAGTGGCAGAGAGATTTCAAATAGAGTTGAGAGGCTACTCTGGAAGTAGTGCCTATGCAAGCTTCAGTTAGACCTTGCTACTTATAACCTGCCAAACCCCCACCAGGATCATTCCAGCCTTATATATCTAAGGCAATATATAAGATTCCAAAAGGCTTCCATATACTAGAGTAGCTTTCCAGAAACCTACAACTTCCAGCTAGGTCCCTGGTCCAGATAAGTCCTAAAACCTAGAGGGCCCAGCTTCTCCAGAATATCAGATAGTTGCATCTCCTTACCCTATATTTGTGACAGACCCTTTCAATATGAAAAAGTTAGAATGGCCATAGCCCAAACTCTCCTAAAGAGAGGAACGGGAAGATCAAAGTGATGATGGAGTTATACAGTGAAGATAGGATTTATTTAACAAATGAATATGAATGCTGAATCATTAAATTAATATCTCTTTTAGTCCCCAGTATCTTAGGGCAGCTAGACGTAAAAACTTAAAATTGTGGAATTGTAACCCATGTGAAACTCTGAAATATGTTCTACAACTAATTGTGGTGCTGTTGCTTCGAAATTATTGATTTTTGTTATATGTTATTGTTCACCAAAAAAGATGGAAAAAAAGTCCATTGTGATGATAAAGAAAATATTTAAGGCTTCTAGCCTCCTGTATTCTGGAGCACCTAGAGGGAAAAATCTCAGAGGATCATGTGGTAGCCCATGACAAACTCTGGGATCTGTCCTGTAACTACTTGATGAGGAGTGCTTTGAAAGCTATTGCTTTTTTATTTCTTTCCTTTGTATATATGTTATACTAAACAATAAAAAAATAGTTAAAAAAATGCTTACTATAGGGAGGAGCTATTTTAAAGTTATTGCACTTGAACAGATGAATCACCATGATAAATTAAATATAGGGTTCAATGTGAATATTTGCATAGAAGTATTCGTGTTCCTTTTTAAAGAAGAAATGAGCATATAATAAATTTTTAATAGCATGAGTGTGTCTGTTCTACTACAATTGAAAAAAAAAACTTTTACTATTTTGACTTAATTGAAAACCATCTATATTCCTCAAATATTTATGTTCAGATTGAAAGTAATAATGACATTTCAAAGTTAAGACATAATCAGTGACAACTAACAGAAAAGATACTATTTTGTACTAGGTAGATTTTACAAAACATTCATTCTAAAAACAGAATCTACCAAATGAAATGAAGAATATTGTAAAATATAAACAAATATATTTAATTGGCGCATTTGTAAATGTCTAAGTTATAAAGAAAGCCATAGAGAATCTTAGCTTATATTAATAGATTTGACAGCTTTCCACCTTGAAAAGGTGGAGATACCGGAGACTGTTATCTGACCCTCAGAATCGATGAGCATATTTTTGGCTTCAAACAGGGCAGAATATAGAAAGGGAGTTTCTGTATACAGGGGTTTCGGCAATTGAACAGTTTTCTGATTTTTTAAGCCTGCTATATGTTCTGTAAATTGAAGATTAGCCAGTCTATAGATTTAGACATGACAACTAAGATGATGTTTTTGCATTTTTAACATGAAACGAATTAATTACTTAGAATTGTGCTGGGTCACCTTATGACAATTTTTTTCTCATACCTATCACCTCTAAAAAATAGTAGTTCAAGTGGACATGGATGGCATTATCTTGGTTTTTGAAGATCAGATTTTAAATCTTATTTACAGCAGTCTCAGGTTTATTTGGATTATAGTAAATTTAAAGCTTCTATGTTCTGAGTACCCATGACAATCCACACTTGTAAGGCTTATAGGGATGTGTGCTTATAAACAATGTGCTTGATAATATTTTTTACTTAAATTCCAGCAAACGGTTTCACACCCACAAAGATGGCTATTAACAAAATGGAAAATAACACGTGAGGGTGAGGGTGCAGAGACAGAGGACCCCTTGTACAGTGTTGGTGGGAAGGTAAAATTGTGCAGCTGTTGTGGAAAACAGTTCTGGGGTCTTTCAGAAAGTTAAGCCTAGAATTACCAGGACCTAGCAATTCTATTCTGGATATATGCCCGAAATAACTGAAAACAAATATCTGTAAACCAATGTTTATAACAGCATTTCTCCCAATAGGCAAAAGTAAAAACAACTCAAATGTCCATCAACAATGAATGGGTAAACAAAATGTATTATACACATATAATATTTATGGAATATTACTCAGCCATATAAAGGAATGAAGTTCTGATACATACTACTGTATGGATGAACCTTGTAGACTTAAGTAAAATAAGCCAAACACAAAAGGAGAAATATTGTATGATTTAACCTATATGAAATGCTTAGAATAAACAAATTCAAAGAGACAAAAATAAGATTACAGATTACCAGTGGCTGGCAGGAATGAGGAGTTGTTGGGTGCAGTTTCTAATTGGGTTGATGAAATAGTTTTGATTGTGGATGGTGATAGTGGTGGAACATGATTATGGTTGTGATTTTTATCACTGAATTGCACGCATTAAGTGGTTGAAATGGGAAATTTTGTGCTGTATACATGCTATCACAATACAAAATCTGAAAAAAGAAAAAATATTCAGCAAATGCATATTCTATCTTATAGTATTATCTAGCATGAGTATGTTGTTTTCTTTTAAAAGGCTTATGATTTAAGAGTTGTTGCTGGGTTACTGCTTTCATTCACCATTTCTTCCCTACATGGTGTAACATTCCAACCACTGTTGTTCTTGGGAGAATAAATCCAAGCTGAAGTTGTGGAACCTACTATATCAACAGCTCAAAGCTGGCCAAGGGGATTCTCTGCCTTGGTCAAATCTACTCCAGTTTCCTGTGTTATCAGGAATGTCTGTGCCTCCCTGTGTAAGATGGGGAGAGGACTTTAATTATAAGTATACTTTTGCCAAACAATTTGGTAAGAAGATAGTGTAAATTCAAATATGATTACTCTATACCTCAGAGAACTTAAAAACCTATGTATCTCTAAAGTATGTTCGTTTCTACGTTAGCTCAGTGCTTACTTGCTTACTAAAACCGAGGAAAGAAAAGAAAGTCATAAATTTGTCTGCTTTACCTTCTTTTCTGAGGGAGCTAGGAAAAGTAAGAGCCACCCCTGGCCCCCACTTGATTTGGCCATAGCTCTCTGCTGTCTCTAAAGGAATTTTTTGCAGAGGCTTTCATTTCAAAGACCCCTTTATCAAGTTCAATCTATTACTTTCCATGGGAGGCATTTCGCATTTTCTTTCAAGCTTAAAAAGGCACATTCAGAATTTTAGTTGTTATTTTGTTTTTGTTTTTGTTTTCTCTAAAAGGAGAAAATCAACAATCTGTTCCATGGAAAATAAGGTTCCTCAACCTCATAATAGGCAGTGAATGGATTGCATCTAACAACATCAGCTGAATTTTATTTCTCACAAAATGACAGGTCCCCCTGGAATTAAGTTGACATGGTAATTTTAAAAAAGACAGAGTTTTAGGGTCCTTCAATCCACTGAATTGAGTAGTCTAAGTCACCTTTTCCACCAGGCATAATTATATTTGAATTGTTATTTGTGGTTCCTTTCTGAACTGACAATAAATTCAATGTCTCATAACTTATCATATGCATCTGTAGCACATGTTCTATTTCTCCCTGTGGTGGTGGCCTGTAAGCATGATTTCAGCACAGAGTTATTTCTGTAAATAGAGTTATTTATATTTTGTGTCTCAAGCTTGCCAATCTCTTCCACCCAGACCCTTATTATTTTCTTCATTATTGATACTGGATGCCATAAAATATTCCAGGCTGGACCCTTCTAATAATACTTAATATAAAAATGTTCTCATATATAAAGGTTACGAGAATCTAAAATTTGCATGAGTAAACAGGATATTTTATCAAACTCAGCATCAAACCAACAACACCCCTTATAATAACAATTTGCCAAATGGAGAAATGTCATGCACGGAATGAGCATTATCCTTCATGGTGATGGGTAAAATTAATGAAATAATTAAAAACTCATAAAAGGACAATGAACAGTGTCAGAAGATACCAATTGGATGGAAAATAAGACATTTCTGGCATGGCCATGTAATTGCCTAAATAAATAAATAAATAAATAAATAAATAAATAAATAAATAAAATAGCACTTTTCTCCAATCTCAAAAGGAGAACGAGGTTCCATTCAAGGAGCTAAACAATTTTCCATATTATTACCATGTGTTCTTTAATATTCTAGAGCCTTATGCCATAATGGAGCATTGTCCCCATTGTTTATCAAGACATGCAAAGTTACCCAGCCACTACAGAAAGGCACTTTTAAAGACAAATTTCATGATCTTGCTCTATTTTCTTTGAAAGATTCAATGGCCTTTCAAACATCAGAGCTGATTGACAGCACTAAATAAGGAAGCACAAAGTACCTCAGATACCAAACCACACTGTTGGTATTATGGTATTTGTCTGAGCTAGAAAAGCCCTATAAAGAAAGCATTCTTATTGGTGCACAGGATTCTCCCATTTGTTATTCTCAGACACAAGTTCTTCATTTTTTTCATAGCGTTAGTGCCTTTTGGAAAAATACAGGCTGATGACAAAGAACAACCGAATTTCAGCATAATGATTTCTCAGAGGGGAAAAAAAAAAACGTTATCCAGGAAGCTTTCAATTGACCAATTCCGGATAAAATATAATTTGCTTTTGAACATTTGGCTTTTGAGAAGAAACTTGTTCTATTAGAAAGTAATCTTATTTGGTTTTGGTGCTTTTATGTCATTCAGAAAGGATAGTAGTTACCTGGTGTATGGAAACTAAAAGCAAAGGAAAAAAGATTATAAGAATCCTTGTTACCCCAGTAATACTCTCGCATTCATTCTCCTTTTTACTCATCTTCTTTGGTTTGCACCCTATTGAGGACAATTAGTGCTTTCCATTGATAGGGTTGACAACAAATCGAGAACATGTCTGTATGATGAAAAGCTTTCTTTTATTCTTCCCATTTTGCATTGAAATATAGTTTCTGAGCCAATTCCTGTGGCTTAAAGACACAAAAAATAGGGAAAATTAGATACTACAAATGGCCAGAATTTCCAGAGGGGATGTTAAAACACCCATGGCTGTTTCACACAGCTATGACTATTGGGCAAAGAAGCACTAGCTATCACTAAGAGTGGGAGTGCTCTTTTCTATGCCATCATGAATAGGGAAGATGTGCTTATTCTCTCTTACAACAAATTACTCAATCTGGGAAATAATGTACACTAGATTCAAATTACCTGTTTCAATGAATATATCAACATATCTGCATCTACTATCTTGGATTTCTACCCTCTCATGCTTGAAAAAACCACATGATAAACAATTATCTTAATTTTTTGTCCCTCTATACACACACACACACACACATTTAGCTGATAGTGACAAGGACAGCCATGCATAATCTAATCTGTTGTTTTTTCAAAGCATAACTGAGATAATTTGAGGAAGACCAAACCCATCATCTCTTGCAAGATGAAAAATTCAAGCAACTCTTGTGAGGTTAAGCTTATCTGAGATCTGAGCAGACGGTAAATCAGGACTCTGAGGAATCTTGTATGGCTGAAATTATAAGCCATCAAAGATCAGCATAAGAAATGGAGCACACCGTGTTACATGTGTCTGCAGCAATTGAGAAAGGAGGTAAGAGTCCAGAAAATCAACATGGTGGATGCTGCGCTATGCCATACAGATCACCCTGTGTTTATCCCCCCAGTTGCTGGCAGTGCTATCAGCAGGCAGTTCTCAGTTCTCGACCCCCTGTAGGTTATCCCCTCAGTTAAAGCGATTTGCCTTGACTAATGTTATCCCTATTTTCAGATGTCTAACATCCAGTGATTGATCACTGAAGACATAAAGAATCAACCACCTCACCCCAACTTGGGACTATTGAACTCTTTGAAGTCAGCTAATGTGTCCCATTGAAAGAAGTTGCTGCTCAAATTATCCTTTGCCTGATCCATATCTTTCTCTTCCTTTTTCATCCCTCTGCAGGTATTGATTCCAAAAGACATAAGAATAAACTTCCTGCAAGCTAATCTGCTTATTGGACAACCTAGCCCCCTACTGTCAGGTATTTTGAGCCTCTATCAACAGTACTTGAGAAGATACTTGCTCCCTGGGCAAGAGTTACCGCTTTTTAATTTTTTCTAATACCTGTGGCAATCCTGATTCTATGCATATATACTAAAGATCAAAGGAAGGTGAGAAAAAGGCAGACATAAGTGCTCGTAATTGATACAAAATAGAGATGCATGAACTCCTAGGAATTTCTCATACACTTTCAGCTGATAAATTATAAGTCTCTTCTCTATATTTTATAGCTAAAAAGGATGAAAATTATTTCAGAAACACAAATGATGATACCTCTTATTTTATCAGCTAGCTGACAAAAATGTATTGGCTAATGATTTAGAACATTTATACAAGGATATGATATGAAGAGATCAATATAACTAGGAAATCGACAAGAAATCCCAGAAAAAGGAAATAAGTGACATTTATTGAGTGCCTTCAATTTACAAAGCACTGTGCTAGGCATCTTATTTATACCATTCCCTATTATGACAGCAATGCTTTGGAATTGATATTCTATATTCTTTCTATGAGTAAAGTAACTGAGGCTGGAAAGATTCAATTACTTGTTCAAGGTCAGACCATTGGAGGCAGCATTTAAATAACCATCTGCCACACAAGTCTAAGTTCTTTCCCCTTGTCACAGTTCCAAAGATTAGAAGAAAATGAGGATATTATCAAATAAGCTTACATTCTGAGAATGTAGATTTTATTAATTAAAGGGTTTGGATGGAACAAATCACAGTGGCTTTCTTAGACTAGATTATGTAGCACATAAATCACTCCTAATCATGTAATGCCTTTCACAGATTTGCTAAATCAAACAATATTCTCGCATATTCACCTATACTTTCCACACTTTTTTTTTACTTATTCAGAAAAGATGTATTGTAGTCAAACCAAGCCAGAAAATATCATAAAACTTTACGTGTAAAAGTTATTTCTTGCAAATAAAAACTACTCATGCATAATAAAGGTCATGTCTTGAGCCCCTATCTGCACATTTATATTGCTGTAAGACAGCAAATTCTTTGCCCATATATTCCAAATTGTGAATCGCTTGCTATTCAAATTACACTTTTACTCCTTTCACAGTGCAATGCTTAAATCTATGACCATTACCAGAAAGCATTGCTTAATACAATTTCCAATTGAGGAGTGTTTTCAGAAATCAGTTGATTTTTAATAATTACTTTAGATGTTGATGACATTGAAATCAACATTTGGTCAAACTTGAAATGTGTTTAACATTCTATAAAGAAATTAAATGATAGTGAAAAAGACCTAAGACAAGTTCCTCAGTTCACCTCGAAATTAATCTAAAGTCTTAAGTGCAATAATTAAGCCAAATTAATGGAAAGGAGTGCTATCGATTGTATATTTTTAACTAATCACATCAACTGATTAAGTCAGTTTCTAAGTCCTTGGAAAGTAAATTAAGGTGCCAAAACTGAGGGCTGCCATATGGCAAAGAGATCACCTCTCGTAAGTAATTGGTCTCTACAGAGTAGGGCAAAAGCAAGACATCATGCTTATTATCAGTAATGTTTAATTGATTCTGGGATGGGAAAAGGAGCTGATCTTAAGGCCATGATAGGTTTTTGCTTCCATTAGGTGCTGGAGTCCAGCCAAAGAAGGGACAAATAGGATGACTCATGAGCATCAAATCGTGTCCTTCATTCCCTCTGTCCTTCCAGAGTTTGAAGTAGTGACTGATGAAAACGGAACCTACTGCACTCTGGCTAATGGACAATGGGTAATAATTGTCTCAGGAAGACGCATTAGTCTTATCTCTATGAACCTCTACTTGCATCATTATAATAAGACAATTACACTTACAGTGGACTGTATAATAGACCTTAGATGTCCAGCAATGAATAAGCACAATTGATTACAGCTCATTATATTCTTAAATAATTTGAAACAGGGTTTGTTATTATGTAGTGAAATTTAGGAGCTTGTTGACTCTGTCTAGCCTGTTCATTACTTTAACCAAATCATGGATCAATACCCTAAAAAAAGTATGATTAAATACACAGATGTATAGATTTTAATCAATAAGCTTATGAACATTTTTTAAGCAACTGCTAAGTACAAGATAATGTCTGTGTGATGTGTGGTTTTAAATATATTATATAACTGATCTGCTTTTAGCGATTTTATAATACAGCTGAGATACAGTACCAGTTTTAAAAGTTAATTGTACAGAGGTTCCATAATGCAGAAACACCACCAAACCACGAACATTGCTGTCAACAACACCACAAAAGCAAAACCTACACATAGCAATGCAACAAAAGTTTTCAGTCTCTTCCTTCACCACTGCATTTGTTGTTTAGATAAAAGCTAAAGCAAAAATGAGTAAGTCTATGTTGTTCTATAATGTGTTGACATGAAACCAAAATGTTTTAATCTTGTTTAATAATTTCCTGGTTTACTTCAGCAAAGAACTGTTTGAAAATGAACTCTTTTAGCCAGCTTACATTTTATTCTTATTAAGTTTTGTATGTAGGTGTCCAGTTATGATACATCTTCAACTAAAGCCAAACAGCATTATGTAAATTGGTTGCATTTAGCTTGATTTAATTACAGAATATGCTTCAGAGTTCAACTGAACTAAATAATACTTCTCAGTTTAGAACTACTCATTTCACAATAAAATTTGAGATGAATTACTATCTTTTCCCAGGTAATGTAACTGATTGGTGACAGAAGTTGTGCTGCTGGTCAAGGTCTGTTTACTCAAGAGTATAGCATTCTGTCTATCACTCCATCTTTGGATAAAGTTAAAGAGTTTTACATAATAAGAGTGTATTTTTACATTTCACATCTATTATTGCACTCATGTGAAGTAGGGCATGGTGATGTGTTGGGGAAGAGGATGATATTTACTGAGAAAATTCTGCAAATCAGGTATTGTTCTAGTCATTTAACCGTTCAGAAAACTACAGCGCAAAAGGTTCAGTTTCTTATCCAAAGTTGCATATCAGGTAAGAAAACAGAGCTGGGGCATTAACTAAAGTATTCTGATTCTATTTAGCACCCTGTCCAGTTTACCACTCTGTTCACCAAAATCCTTTTATCTGGTGTTTCTTAACTTAAAAGTAAAGCTTATTAAACAATTATTATTTGCTAGCAAAAGATACTATAGCTGAAAATAGAAATGAATAAGTAATAAATCCTGTCATTCACAAGTTCATCAGTCAGTGGGCAGCTATTAAGTATTTGAATAAACAAAGATTTGCAGTGTGATGAGGCATTACAGTATAGCGGAGGTGCAGTTTCACAAGTAACAATGGATGCACATAGGAACACAGAATTTTGTAATTAGCTTTTTGGCTCTCCTCAAATTAAAATTCAAATATTAGTAATACATTTGGTTATAGAATTTTTCATATCATAATTAATTATGTCTTTGTATTTATAAGGATTTATATCTATCATTATGTATCAGGTAACATTTTCATAGCAAGTATCTCAGTAATTAACTATGAAAATGTTAATTGTTCAAGTCCCATATAAATTAAAAATAAATTATTATTTAGAGTTATACTATTAATTTTACTTGGTAGTTTCAGAGATATGAAGGGTAGGAGCAACAATTGAAAAGTAAAATGGAAGAATGATGTTAGATGTACATTTATTTTTAACTTAGAGGTAAAATACCCATTGCTTTCAGAAATAAAAATTCAATTTAGTTGACTAGGTGGAAAATGGATTCCTCACAAAGAATATATCACTCAGCTGTGAAAATAAGTAATCTTTTCCAGGTCTAAAACGTATTGTATGTTAAATTATGTCTCTATAGAACCTTGTTAAACTGAATTTGTGATTTTGCCTTTTCTGAATAGAAATGTGCAGTTTTGACAAATTTTAAATTTAAGGAAAAAAATTTGTATCTAGTTAGTTTGTGCGTTTATTTCCACTGCTAATAACACTTTCAAAATATTTTAAATTTGCAAATTCTTACATGCATTATTTTATGTGATCTTTCAAAGAATACTGTAAGATCAATTTACCATTGGTCTCCCTATTTTGGCGATAATGAAATTATGACTCTGAGAGTCACATGTTAAGGGACATACTATTTCACTCAACTACTAAAAGGCTAAGATGAGTGTATTAGTTAGGGTTCTCTAGATAAACAGAATCAACAGGGAACACTCGCAAATATAAAATTTATACAAGTGTCTCACGGTCATGCAGAGTCCAAATCCACAGGGCAGGCTGTGAAGCCAACGACTCCGATGGAGGGTCTGGGGTCTGGATGAACTCCTCAGGAGAGGCTCACCAGCCGAAGCAGGAATGGGGCCTGTCTCCTCTGAGTCCTCCTTAAAAGGCATCCCGTGATTAGATTTAGCATCACTAATTGTAGAAGACACTCCCCTTTGGCAGATTACAAATGGAATCAGCTGTGGATGTAGCTGACGTGATCATGACCTAATCCTATGAAATGTCCTCATTGCAACAGACAGGCCAGTACTTGCCCGATCAGATAAACAGCTACCACAACTTGGCCGAGTTGACACATGTTCCTAACCATGACAATGATATTCTAACCTAGGTCATTATTATTCACACTTTTTCATTATATTTTTTTCTGTTAATTGTATGAAGCTCCACATTTCTCAAGAATTATCTAAAGCCATTCTTCAATAAAATGTCAATATATGCTTTCCATACATGTAGGATTGTTTTAAGGTGGGATTTATATAATTTGCATAAAGAAAATTCACCTTTTTTAGTGGCTGGTTTAAATTATACAAAGCAATTTCTCAGATCATAATGGAATGAAGCTGGAAATCAATAACAAGTGGAAGGCTGGAAAATTCATGGATATATAGAATATATAGAGGCTAAACAACACATTCTTAAACAACCAGTCAAGGAAGAAGTTATAAGTGAAATCAGTAAGTATCTTGAGGCAAATGAAAATGAGAACACAACATATCAAAATTTAAGAGATGTAGCAAAGGCAGTGTTGAGAGGGAAATTTATTGCCCTAAACAGCTATATTAAAAAAGAAAAAAGCAAAAATTGAGGAATTAACTTGTCGTCTGGTGGAACTAGAGAAATAACAGCCAACTAACACCAAAGCAAAGAGAAGGAAAGAAATAACAAATATTAAAGAAAAATAAATGAAATTGAGAACATGAAAATGATAGATTTGATAAAATCAATAAAATCAATGGACCCTTAGCTGGAATGACAAAGAAAAAAAGAGAGAACGCAAATAAATAAAATCAGAAATGGGAGGGGGATATAACTATCGACCTTGCAGAAATAAAGGAGATAATGAGAGGCTACTATGAACAACTATATGCAAACAAACAACAAACATTGACTTCAGAAGAAATAGAAGACCTCATCAAACTAATCAGAAGTAAACAGATTGAATTAATTTGCAAAAAAATCCCCAAAAAGTAAAGTTCTGAACCAGATGTCTTCACATGTGAATTCTATCAAGCATTCAAGAAAGAATTAGCAGCAATCCTGCTCAAATTCTTCAAAGAAATTGAAGAGGATGGAAAGCTACCTAACTTATTCTATGAAGCCAGCATTACCTTAATTTCAAAGCTAGGGAAAGATAATATAAGACAAGAAAATAACAGATGTATCCCTTTAATTTATATAGATGCAAAAATCCTCAACAAAATACTTGCAAATCGAATCCTGCAGCACGTTAAAAGACTGATACACAGTGACCAATTGGGCTTTATTCCAGGTATGCAAGGCTACTTCAATACAGGAAAATCAATTAATACAAAATGTACTACATTAATAAAAACCACATGTTCATCTCAAATGATGCAGAAAAGTCATTTGACAAAGTTCAGTATTCTTTCCCGATGAAAACACCTTAAAGTCTAGGAATAGAAGGAAACTTCTTCAACATGATAAAGGGAATGTATGAAAAAGCCACAGTTAACATCATCCTTCATGGGGAAAGACAAAGTTTTCCCTCTAAGACAAGGATGCTCACTGTCACCATTGTTATTCAACATTGTGCTGGAAGTTCTAGCTAGAGCAATTAGGCAAGACAAAGAAGCAGAAGGCATCCAGAGTGGAAAGGAAAGAGTAAAACATTCACTGTTCATAGATGACATGAGCATATGTGTAGAAAATTCTGAAAAATCTACAGTTAAAGCTACTGGAGCTAATAAACAAGTATAGCAAAGTGGCGGGACACAAAATTATAGTGTTTTTGTATACCACCAATGAGTAATCTGAGAAGGAAATTTTTAAATCCATTTATAATAGCAAACAAAATAATAAAATATTTAGGAATAAATTTAATCAAGGTCATAAAAGACCAATACACAGAAAACTATAAGACATTGTTAAAAGTCATCAGGTAAGACTTAAATAAATGGAAAGACATACCATGTTTATTAATTGGAAGACTAAATATAGTTAAGAAGTCAATTCTATCCATATTGATTTGTAGATTCAATGCAATACTAATTAAAATCCCAACAACCAACTTTTTAGGAATAAAAAAAGTAATAATCAAATTTATTTGGAAGGACAGGATGCTCCAAATAGCCAAAATATCTTAAGAAAGAAAAATGAAGCAGAAGTTTACACACTGTCTGACTTTAAAGCATATTGCAAAGCTACAGTGGTGAGAACAGCAAGGTACTGGCATAAAGATAAATGTACTGACCAATGGAATCAAATTAATTCAGAGAAGGACCCTCTTATCTATGGCCAATTGATCTGTGATAAGGTGGTCAGGTTGACTCAACTGGGACAGAGAAGCCTCTTCAACAAATGATGCCCTGAAAAACTGGATTATCTATATATAAAAGAATGAAAGAGGACAGTTATCTCACACCCTATTCAAAAATTAACTCTTTTGGATTTTATTAGTCATTTTTAATTTTCTCTCTCATTTGACCATATTAGTTATTCTTACTGCTCATCTTCACTTCCACACTTTTTTCAAAACTTCTCTCTTATCTTTTCCTATCTTCCTGCAAAGCTCCCTCTAGTACTTCTTGTGGAGCAGGTCTCTTGTTCACAAGTTCTCTCAGTGTGTGTTTATCTGTAAGTGTTTTAAACTGTCCCTGAATTTTGAAGGACAGTTTTTCAGGAGAGATCTGGTTCACAATTTTTCTCCTTCAGTGTCTTAAATATATAATACCACTGCCATTTGCCTCCATGGGTTCTGCTGAGAGAGACACATTTAGCTTTATTGTACTTCCTTTATATGTGATGGGTTGATTTTCTCTTGCTGCTTCAGAATTCTTTCTGTTTGACTTTGACAATCTGAATAGTAAGTGTCTTGGTAAAGGTCTATTTGGACCTATTCTGTTTGGGGTATGCTGCACTTCTTGGACCTGTAATTTTATATCTTTCATAAGAGTTGGGAAATTTTCAGTGATTATTTCCTCTATTATTCTCTACTCCTTTTCCCTTCTCTTCTCCTTCTGTGAAACCCGTAACACATATATTCATGTGCTTCTTGTTTTCATTCAGTTCCCTGCGACCCTGTTAAAACTATTCCATTATTTACCCTGTCTGTTCTTTTGTGTGTAGGATTTCATATTTCTGTCTTCTAGTTCACTGACCCTTTCTTCTGCCTCTTCAAATTTGCTCTTGTATGTCTCCATTATGTTTTTCATCCCTTCTATTGTGTCTTTCATTCCAATAAGTTCTGCCATTTGTTTTTCTAAGCTTTTGAGTTCTTCTGTAGGGTAACCCAGTGTCTGTTTTATAGCCATCATCTCTTGCCATATTTTCCTTCACCTCATCGATTTGATTTAAGAGATTTGTATGAACATCTTTAATTAGTTGCTTCCTCTCCTGTATCTCAGTTGAGGTATTAATTTGTTCCATTGATTGGGCCTATCTTTGGGCTTCTTGATGTAAATTGTCCTATTTTGCTGGTATTGAGGCATCTAATTTTCTTACTTAGTTTATTCTGGAGGTTGTTTTATCTCTTCTGCCTAGGGTTTTCTTGTTGGTTGGCTTTGTCCTCTATCCATTCATCATTCTTGCTGGCCGGTTGTCAGATTGGCTCTGCTCACCAGTCTCCCCCCAACACCATGTGCCCAAAGTGGCCAACCTCAGTTATGGGAGTAAGGACTGAACACCACAGCAAAGTCCCTGTTTATGGGTAAAACAAGTATGCTGTCTCCCTGCGGTGCTCTGTATTTTGCCCACCTGCAAGACCTGGGTTTTCCTTAGGGCACTGTTTTAACAGTTGGGTCGTTCATATTTCTCAGCTAAAACAGGGATGGGCTCCCACGCAGAGAGGTCTAGAACAGCTCCTATGGGCTTGGGATGTGTTGTGGAAAGTCTCTGCCAAGCCCTTTAATTCCCTTGCACATGCTGGTCTGCCCAGCAGATGGTGGTGTTTGGTAATGTGACTGTCCTCAGAAGTTGTTTCCCTCTTTACTCATAGTCCAGGCTGCATCTTTGCTGGCCAAAATTTGGCTCAGTGTGGGGCTGTGTCCCCCACTTTATCCTTGGTAGAAGATTCTCCCAGCTATCCTAGTTTTCAGCCAAACCCTACGCAAGGATTAGGCTGCCTGCTGCTCTTTTCCTCAATACTGAGGGAAGGGCTTTCAGAAATTCAGTCTCTGTCCTTGTTTTCTCAGACTCATTGTCCCTCACCAACCAGGGTCTTGAAATGTCCTCCCCTGTCTTCCAGGTCTCCACATGGCGGAGGTCTGTCTCACCGCTGTGAGAGAATTTATATTCTTTGTCTCTGGTGGGAGAGATCCCAGGGGCAGTTTCAGCACCCCTCCTGCACTGTGTGTGAGACTGAGTGGAAGGGGAGAGGACCGGCTAGTCTGAGATAGACATTTCCTATGTGATGTTTTTTCCCTCTCCTCAATTTGGCATTGGTAGGGTACTTCTCCACTTGATATTTTCCTCCAGAGTCCTGAACAATTCATAAGTGCCCTTTTTTTTTTAACATTGAATCTTTAGGGAGAGGTTTTCAGTGGCTGTTTATGTCTCTATGTTGATCACGTCACCCTGATTTGTTTTCTTGTTTATTTTTGAGGGTTCTTTATATATTCTGCATAAAAATCCTTTATCATATATGTGTTTTTGCAGATATTTTGTCCTAACTGATGGCTTGTTTTTAATCTTATTATAGTGCCTTTCAAAGAAACTTTATCATTTGAAAAATATTCTTCTTGATAATATATTGGTTTGATTTTCTTCCATTCGAGTAGGAAAGTAGGGAATGTACAGACCTGTTTTGTTTCCTAAGAGTCAACTTATTATCTACTCAGCAAGTCGGAAGAATTTTGACTCTGTTGCTAATTATGAAGCATTTTCATTTTAGGATGTTGGTACGTTCTGAATCTAGGCTTAGGGGGAAATAATGCTATGTTTGATAAAAAAAAAAACTCAGTTATAAGATTGTAAGGAGTGCTATCACATAGTTGTCAACCTTGGCATAAACTATGCCTTGATCATCAAGAAAGTTATTGGGTCCTCATGGATTTATCTGACATTGCCATTACATTTATTATACTGGTTCAATGTTCTACTTAAAATTATTTTGTGTATGTAAAATAAATTAACCCAATTAAATAAAATTACACTGAATATGATAAACTACTATTTTTCCCCCCAAAGCTACTCCAACTTGGTTTGGCCAATGTTACGCTGTTTATAACTGTATGTAAAAAAATAACTGTTTATTACACATATATACATATATATGTATACACATCTATGTATAAACAGTAAATTCTTGCGACTTTTTGAGGTGTATATTCATTAGCTCTGCTGCCTCAATAATGCCATGTAACAAATTATCTCCAAACTTAGTGACTTATAACAATGACTTACAAGTCAATGCTCATGAGTCCCCAGGTCAGCTGTAGTTCAATGACTTAGACTAACTTAGCTCATTTGGTCTCATATTAGTTTGGAAAGTCTTGACTCCAGGCCACAGGTTAAGATAAAGTCTGTTCTCTGTGCCCCTCTTGATTCTGGGATTGGTGCTTTTCCATGGCACGCACTTATGGTAATGATGGAGTATAAAAGAGCAAACAGAAGCATGCAATGTCACTTGAGGACTTTGCCTAAAACTGGCACATTTTCATTCCTGCCCACATTCCATTGGCCAAAGAAAGTGGCATGGCCTAATCTAAGCTTCAGTGGGAGGGGAATATACCCCTTTTAATCTTATGAAGAGCACATAAAGGCACAGGGCATAGGGATGGATGTGATTCTAATAATAGAGTATATATGGAGTATAATTCTAATGGAATTAAAAATACACTAAAAATTAAGAAAAATGATACAGTAAATTGAAATATAAAAAGGGCAAATAACTAGTTTTAGATTACATTCAATGTCTTATTCACCTCTATATCAGCCCATATTGGAAAACATATTTGCTAGCATATAGTAGTACTAATAAATAAATAGTGACTGAATCAATAACTTGCATTACTCCTTCCAAACCAAAGAAAAGAGCTTTTTTGGCTTAAAAGTGTATGCATATTTAAAGTTGTTTATGGCATATTTGTATATAATTTTATTGTTGTATTTTTTCTGCCATTTTGGGAACAAATTAGTGTGTAAATGACAGTAAGGAAGAAATAAAATTTATACCTAGTGAACCGTGTTCTCTGATCTTCTCTTTCCTAACAGAAATATCTGTTATATTGGAAGGAAAATGAAATAATGCATATGAAAAATGTTCTAAGGACTTTGGAGAGGAAATTTTATAATAAATCAAAGTAAATTGTGCTCCAGAATTTCATAAAGTTTATTTTATAATTTATTATGATTATTTAAATATGTATATTTGTTGCCATAAAAAGATGTAGCTTCCATTAAACCATATAGTACAGTTCTCCGTACAGCTAGAGCCCACCAAATTATCTTATGTGTCTAATCCCATTTCTTAGAACTGCAGTGTTCACCTCAGTCTATGTTTTTTTTAACAAAAGAATGCTGAGGCACAACCAATGAGTTCTGTATGGGTTTATAAAATCTGCTCCACCATCCAAGAAAGGGGCTGCTTTGTGGAAAAAGGTTCTCTCGATATCTACCTTTTTATTTTCGTTTCTGCTTTGTCTTTAACTTTTATATTTCTTTCCACTTCCTTTTCTCACTTATATTCTCTTGCCCTCTCTTTTCTTAAAGCACAATATTTCTGAGCCTCTCCCTCTGATTTACTTTATTCTTAGCTCTTCAAGGACAGAATATGTGGCTTAGTCATTCCTGTCTCCTCATACCCAGCAAATATAAAAGTCCCTCTCAGAAGGCAAAAAAATCAGACAACATAATAATAGCTATTCTTTATCCTATTTTACATCATTCATATGCACATTCCACTATTCAGCTTTAAATACCTTGTCTTACAATATAGGAAGGGACCACCTTACAGATGAGTGATACTGTTAGTCGTCCAAGCTTCTCATGGAAATCAAGAATATCCCCAAAGACTTGTGTTGTCTCATATTTGTTGCTATGATGGAGGACATCTGTAAAACTAAATTATTTCTGAAATTACTATGCAAAAGACTAGTTCTCAGTCAAAGTGCTATTATACTTTTTTGATTCTTTGCTAATTAAAACAGAGGAAAATAAATTCCGTTTTAAAAGGCAAACAAAACCTCAACTCTAGACACTCCTCTCTAACTGCTCCTCACCATGAAGGACAACTATAAATTCTAGCAATAATTCAAAAGGAATCCAAACTGAATTCTGAAAGATGAAAAGAAGAAGACAGTTTGTTGGGGACCCCAGGACTGGAGGAGTAATATAGTAGCACAGCATTTTATTACCCCACACCCAACAGAACGTGGCAATCCAGACACAGTAGCTCCCAACCATCAATCTAGCAAGAGTTGGTGAGACAGGTAGGGTCATTCCTGCCCCAATCTGACATGAGTTCTGCATTCCATCAGAGCCCAGTCTTGCAGAAGCAGAGGCTATCTCTGTTTAAAGAAGGGAGATCACTGACAAGTCTTGCTCACAATAATTGGCATGGTAAGTGCTTCCTTTCCCTGCTGGGACTAAAACTGCTCTCTCCAACTCTAGGACACCATGTGGTAGAAGGAGAGTCCCCCACAATTATCAGCCAGCAGGGGTAACAGACAGGGGGATCTCATGCAAGGGGATACCATAAGAATGGCTCTTTATCACTAAAGGACTTTCCCCACCTGCAGGCACAAACGAGTCCTACCTTGAGAAGCTACTTCCAGTCTTTCTAGCAGGGCCAGCAGAAACCTGTGGGAAACACAGCAGCATAAGATAAACCAGACAAAGATAAATACCACCAAGAAGTTATGAAAATTAGTCATTGGAATGATAGTTGACAAAGTTGAGCAAAATCTGCATGGTAAACTTGTGAAATATGAAACCAGTGTCTCTTAAAATAATTGGCAAAATGTACAAGATTCAGTTGAAAATCATCGATCACACCAAGAACCAAGAAGATCACAACTCGAATAAAAAATGACAATCAACCAAGGTCAACAATAAGAATTTTGATTTAGATATTATCTGATGAGTATTTTAAAGCAGCTATCATAAAAATGTTTCAACAATTATTTACAAGCTCTCTTTTTTTATTTTTTATTTTTGTTTTGTTTTTACAAGTTCTCTTGAAACAAATGAAAAGGTAGAAAGCCTCAGTAAAGGAATAAATATCGAAAAAATGAACTAAATATAAATCATAGCACCAAAATAAACAAAAATGGAAAATTTAAAAAGAACTTCACTGCGTGGTCTCAATTTTAGAGTATAGATGACAATGGTCAGAATCAGTGAACATGAGGAAAGAACAATAAAAATCACACAAAATTAACAACAAAAATAAAATGGATGGAAAAAATAATAAATGAACACAGGAGTCTGCGTGATTAACTGAAGAGCAATAATAGAGACCCAACATTTGTTATCTTTGAATTCCCAGAAATAAAGGAGAGAGAGGAATGAAAGAGTAAAGAACTGATGACTGAAAACTTCCCAAATTTGGTGAAAGACACAAACTTACAGATCCAAGAAGTTGAGAAAAGTTAAAAATGCTAAACCCAAAGTAATTAACACCAATATATGTTATTATTAAACTTCCGAAATGAAAGACAAGGAAAAAATCCTGAAAGCATACAGAGAGATATAAGACATTGTCTAAAGAGGAGTGCCACTTCAAGTGGTGGCTTTTCTCATCTAAAACCATTAAAGCCATAGAAAAGAATTGCCAACTGTGAATTTTATATCCTGAAAAAAAAATGCTTTAGGGTATAATGGAAATAACAGCATTCTCAGAAAAACAAAAGGTAAAAGTACTTGTCATTAATGGAGCCACTCTTAATGATTTGATAACAGAAGTTCTTCAAACATAAAGGAGATCTAAAAGAATGAATCTTGGAATGTCAGGAAGGAGTAATGAACAATGGAAAAAGCAAAAATTGGGGTTCCCACAATAGGCTTTCCTTTTCTTCACAAGTTTTTGAAATCAGATAAGATAATTAAAAAATAATAATGATACCATTGGATATTTAAGAATAATAATAGCATTTAAAAGAGAGAAAGGACTTGAAATAGTAAATACTGATACCGTTAGGCTATGAAATGTTCCATATGTATTACCACAAGCAGCCACCAAGAAAAGTATAAAAAATGCTATACTCAAAACTATATAAACAAATTAAGACGTATTTCTAAAAACATTTCAAATAATTCATAGGAAGGCAAGAAAAGAGGAAAGATAAGCATAAGAAATAGAAAATAATAAAATGGCATAGTTAGATGGTAATATATCAATAATTACCTTAAATATAAATAGTCCAACTATACCAGTTAAAAGACAGAAATTGGCAGACTGTAAGAAGAAAAGAAACCCAGCCAGGTTTGATTGAAAGTAAAATGATGAAAAAGATATTTCATGCAAACGTTAATTTTTGAAAAAGCAAGAATGGCTATGTTTTAATAGATAAAGTAGAATTAAGTGCAAAAAAAAAACACCCCGGGAATTCACAGAAACAAATAGTGGTATTACATAATAAAAACACATCAATCCACCAGAAAATCATAAAAATCCTTAGAATGCAACAAACAACAGTCTCAAAATAAGAAGCAAAATTTTATGGGACTTTAAGGTGAGATAAATTCACAATCACCATTGGGAAGCTCAAAATCTCCAAGGATGTTTTTACTCTTCTCTCCTTCCCATATTATATGTTATTATTCCCTCTCTCTCTCTCTTTTTTTTTAAGTTATGTCTTTACCCCTTAAGTTAGATACTGTAATAACTATTCAGAAAGTAATTGACTAGATTTCTCTACATGGCACCAATTTATTTTTTTATTTTTTTATTTTTATTGAGAACTCATCATGCACATATAGTCCATACATGGTGTACAATCAATGGCTCACAATATTATCACATAGTTGTGTATTAATCACCATGACAAGTTTTAGAACATTTGCGTCACTCCAGAAAAAGAATTAAAAAGGAAAAGCTCATACATATGATACCCCTTACCCCTCCATCTGATTGACCACTAGTATTTACATCTACCCAAATTTTTTTTACCATTTATCCCCCCATTATTTATTTATTATCATTTTTTCACTCATCTGTGGACAGAAGGAGTATCATACAGAACGTTTTCACAATCACATGGTCACAGTGTAAAAGTTATATCATTATATAATCATCTTCAAGAATCAAGGCTACTGTTAACACAGTTTAACAGTTTCAAGTACTTCCCTCCAGCCACCCCAATATACCATAAACTAAAAAGGGATATCTAGATCATACACAAGACATTATATGCATCATATGCATCTCAACTCTGTTTGAAATCTCTCAGCTCTGAAACTTTGTTTTGACTCATTTCTCTCTTCTCCCTTTTGGTCAAGAAGGCTTTCTCAATCCCATGATGCTGGGTCCTGACTTATCCCAGCAGTTCTGTCCCACGTTGCCAGGGATTTATATCCCTGGGAGTCATGTTCCACATAGGGGGATGGCAGTGAGTTCACCTGCCGAGTTTTCTTAGAGAGAGAGAGGCCACATCTGATCAACAAAAGAGGTTCTCTGGGAGTGACTCTTAGACATAATTATAAGTAGGCTTAGCTTATCCTTTGCAAGAGAAAGTTTCATAGGGGTGAACACCAAGATCAAGGGTTCAGCCTATTGAATGGGTTATCCCCACTGCTTGAGAAAATATCAGGAATTCCCCAAACTGGGAAGTTGAATATTTCATCCTTTCTCCCCAGTTTCCTAAGGGCACTTTGCAAATACTTTTTTATTCTCTACCCAAATTACTCTGAGATATACTGGGGCATCACAATAACCTGGCAATCCAACAAGAGCTCATGCCTTATTCAAGATTCCATGTATTTATGGTGTTCAACTAACTGACCATACAAGTTAAATTAGGTAATGTACTGCTCAAAATATAAGTTTTGCACCAAATAAACATCTTTCCCTTTGGTCTCACATAGAAGTTGAAGTTTGAGAACATGGACGTGTATCATCCTTTACCCTGTATTCTGATTTACAGTAGTCCTATCCAGATCAGCTTCATTCATATCTCTAGTTGAAGTCTGTGCTGGTTTGAAAGGATTTGTGTACCCCAGAAAAGCCATGATTTAATCCTAAGCAATCATGAGGGAGCAACTGTTTCTCTTAATCTCTATTCAGTACTATAGGTTGGAAACTTGATTGGATCATCTCCATAGATATGTGACTTAATCAATATGGGTATTAAACATGATTAGATAGAGACATGTCTCCACCCATTCTATGTGGGTCTTGATTAGTTTACTGGAATCCTATAAAAAAGGAAACATTTTGGAGAAATCTGGAGATTCAGAGAGAGCAGAGAAGAATGGCATAGCCATGAGCAGCAGAGAGTCCACCAGCCAGCGACCTTTGGAGATGAAGAAGGAGAACGCCTCCCAGGGAGCTTCATGAAATAGGAAGCCAGGAAAAAAAGCTAGCAGGTGACGCTGTGTTCATCATGTGCCCATCCAGCCAAGAGAGAAACCATGACTGTGTTCACCATGTGCCTATTCACTTAAGAGAGAAACCCTGAACTTCACTGGCCTTCTTGAACCAAGGTATCTTTCTCTGGATGCCTTTGATTGGACATTTCTATAGACTTGTTGTAATTGGGACATTTTCTAGGTCTTAGCACTGTAAACTAGAAACTTATTAAATTCCCTTTTTACAAAGTCATTCTGTTTCTGGTATATTGCATTCCAGCAGCTAGCAAGCTAGAACAAAGTCTGATTACTTTTTCAACTTTTTTTTAACAGTTCCTGTATGTGGTAATGTTGACTTTCATAGCTTTAGAGTTCTAACCTTGAGTCTTAGGTGTCACCTAAATACCTGAAGTTTCTGGAAATGACCAGGTTATATAAAAACAGTTTGGCATCTCAGATTTTAGAAATAACAGTTAAGACTCCTGAATATATGTGATTGCTGTAAGAACTTATAATATAGGACCTTTTACAAGAGGCCCCAATCTGATAACCCATGCTCTTGACTTCAATTCTCTGAGTTTGTACATTATAGTTAGCCCATATGAGTGAAGCATGATCATATTTGCCTTTTCACTTCTGATATTTCATTCAACATACTGTCCTTAAGGTTCATTCACCTAGTTGCCTGCCTCACAGTTTCATTCCTTCTTGTGGTCACTTAGTGTCCACTGCATGTATACACTACATTTCCCCCTTCCCTCAGTCTTGGTACCCTTAGGCCTCCTCCACTCATTATGAATCATGAACATTGCTGCCATAAACACCAGTGTGCAAATGTTCATTCAATTCCCACACTCACTTCCTCCAAGTATATACCTAGCAACAGGTATGCAGAATCACATGGTCACCCCACCCCTAGCCTCCTGTGGAACTGTCATTCTGCCCTCCACAGGGGCTGGACCTCTACCAACAGTGAATTGGTATATTTATTTCTCCACATTTTCTCTAGCAACTATTTATCTCTATTCATTTTCTTTTTTGTTTTGGCATAGACAGGCTCCAGGAATTGAACCCAGGTCTCTGGCATGGCAGGTGAGAATTCTGCACACAGAGCCACCATTGCACTGCTCTTTCTCTGTTCATTTTTAAATAGTTTTATGTGCACATCATAAAATCCAACCTAAGTAAATAGACATGCCTTTGCCACCATAATCTATTTGAAGCATTTCCTTTTGTTTGCAAAGAATGCATACCCCTCCCCCATTGCTCTAGTTAGAACATCCTGCACAACGTTGAATAACAATGGTGTCAGTGGGCATTCTTGCTTTTGTTCCTGATCTTAGAGGGAAAACTTTCAGCTTTTCCCCATTAAGGATGATGTTAGCTGTGGGTTTTTCATATATTCTCTTTATCATGTTGTGGAAGTTCCTTCTTTTCTTGTCTTTTGTAGTGTTTTCATCAGAAAGCAATGTTCAATTTTGCAAATGCCTTTTCTGCATCAATCAAGATGATCATGCGGTTTTCCTGCTTTGACTTATTGATATGATATTACATTAATTGATTTTCTTGTATTGAACTAGCTTTGCATACTTGTAATAAATCCTACTTGGTCATGATGTATAAGTCTTTTAATGTACTATTGGATTTAATTTGCAGAATGGATCAAAAAACAGGAAACTCATTTTAGACCCAAGGAACAAAATAGGATGAGACTGAACAGTTGGGAAAAGATCTTTCATTCAAACAACAACCAGAAAAGAGCAGGAGTAACTATACTTATATCCAACAAATTAAACTTCCAATGTAAACCAATTAAAAGAGAAATAAGCACACTGTATATTAATAAAAGGAACAATTCAAGTATTTGAGGATTTTTGCATCTATATTCATTAAAGTAATTAATCTGTACTTTTATTCTCTTGTATTATCTTTGTCTGGATTTGGTATTAGGGTGATGTTGGCTTCATAGAATGAGTTAGGTAACTCTCTCTTTTCAATTTTTTTGAAGAGTTTGAGCAGGATTGGTACTAATTCTTTCTTGAACACTTGGTAGAATTACATGTTTGAAGCCATCTGGTCCTAGACCTTTCTTTCTTGGGTGCTTCTTGGTGACTGATTCAACCTCTTTGCTTGTGATTGAAGTATCAAGGTCTTCTATTTCTTCTTAAATCAATGCTGGCTGCTCATGGCTTTCTAGGAAGTTTTCCATTTTATCTATGTTGTCTAGTTTATTAGCTTATAGTTGTTTATAGTATCCTCTCATTATCTCCTTTATTTCTGTGGGGTCAGGGGTTATGCCCCCTCTTCCATTTTTTATTTCATTTATTTGCTCCTCTCTCTTTATTTTTGTCAGCTTAGTTAAGGACCCATCAATTTTATTGATTTCTCAAAGAACCAACTACTGGTTTTGTTGATTTTCTAATTGTTTTCATATTCTCAATTTCATTTATTTCTGTTCTAATCTTCATTATTTCTTCCCTTTGGTTTGCTTTGGGGTTAGTTTGCTGTACTTTCTCTAGTTCTTCCAAGTATAAACAGTTAATTCCTCAAATTTTTCTCTTTTTTTCATTTAAGGCAATAAATTTCCCTCTCAGCACTGCCTTTGCTGCATCTCATCAATTTTGATATGTTGTGCTTTCATTTTAATTTGCCTCAAGATATTCACTGATTTCTCTTGTAACTTCTTCCTTGACCAATGGTTAAGAGTTTGTTGTTTAGCCTCCATATATTTGTGAATTTTCTGGCCCTTTGCCTGTTCTTGATTTCCAACTTCATTCCATTATGATACAAGAAAGTGTTTTGTATAATTTCAATCTTTTAAAATTTATTGAATCTTGCTTTGTGACCCAGAATGTGGTTTATTCTTGAGAATGATCCATGAACACTTGAGAAAAATGTGTATACTGCTGCTCTGTGGTGTAACGTTCTGTAGATGTCTGTTAAGTCTAGTTCATTTATCAAATTATTCAAAATCTGTTTCTTTATTGATCCTCTGTCTATATGTCCTATCTATTGATGAGAGTGGGGATGTGAAATCTCCAATCATTATGGTATAGGTATCTTTTTCTCCCTTCAATGTTGTCAGTGTTTGCTTCATATTTTTGGGAGCACTCTGGCTCAGTGCATAAATATTTATGAGCATTATGTCTTTTTGTTGAATTGTTCCTTTTATTAATATACAGTGTACTTATTTCTCTTTTAATTGGTTTACATTGGAAGTTTAATTTATTGGATATAAGTATAGTTACTCCTGCTCTTTTCTGGTTGTTGTTTGAATGAAATATCTTTTCCCAACTGTTCAGTCTCATCCTATTTTGTTCCTTGGGTCTAAAATGAGTTTCCTGTTTTTTGATCCATTCTGCCAGTCTGTCTTTTGATTGGGGTGTTTTATCAATTAACATTTAATGTTATTATTGTAAAGGCATTACTTTCTTCTACCATTTTGTCTTTTGGATTTTACATGTCACATCTATTTTTTTCTCCTTTTACCTTTACTGATAGTCTTCATGTCTACACTCTTCTCCAGACCTCTCTTTCCTGTCTTATCTATCTGCCTGTATTTCTCATAGAGCCAGTTCTTAATCATAAATTCTCTCAGTGACTATTTGTCTGAAAATATTTTAATTTTCCCTTGTTTTTTGAAGGACAGTTTCGCTGGATATAAAATTCTTGGTTGGCTGTTTTTCTCTTTTTGAATCTTAAATATATCATACCACAGTCTTCTAACTTCCATGGTTTCTACTGAGAAACCTGCACACAGTCTTATCATGCTTCCCTAGTGTGTGATGGATTGCTGTTCTTTTGCTACTCTCAAAATTCTCTCTTTCTCTTTGATGTTTGACACTTGATTAGTTTTACTTTTAGTCTTAGAGCATGTCTATATGGATCTATTCTGTTTGGGGTATGCTGTATTTCTTGGATCTGTAATTTTATGTCTTTCATAATAGATGGGAAATTTTCAGTGATTATTTCCTCCATTAGTCTTTGTGTTAGTTAGATTCAGTTGTCAACTTGGCCAGGTGAGCATACCTAGTCTTGTTGCTGCGGACATAAGCCAACCGTACGTGAACCTCATCTGTTGCCAATTACATCTGCAGTCAGCTAGAAGGCGTGTCTGCTGCAATGAGTGATGTTTGACTTAATTGGCTGGTGCTTAAATGAGAGATTACAATGTAGCACTGCTAACAGCTTGGCATTCCTCATCTCAGCACTTGCAGCTCAGCCCAGGCCCTTGGAGATGGAGAAAGAAATCACCCCGGGGAAAGTTGTTGGAACCCAGGGGCCTGGAGAGAAGACCAGCAGAGACCATCCTGTGCCTTCCACGTAAGAAAGAGCCTCAGTGGAAAGTTAGCTGCCTTTCCTCTGAAGAACCAACAAAATAAATCCCCTTTTATTAAAGCCAGTCCGTCTCTGGTGTGTTGCATTCCGGCAGCTAGTAAACCAGAACAGTCTTTATGCTCCTTTTCCCTTCTCTTCTCCTTCTAGGACACCCATAACACATATATTCATGTGTTTCATGCTGTCATTCAATTCCCTGAGATCCTGCTTATATTTTCCCATTCTTTTCCATATATATTTTTTAGTGTGTAAGATTCAGATGTCCAATCCTCTAGTTCATTAATCCTTTCTTCTACCTCTTCAAATCTATTGTTTTGGTTTCCTTTTTTTTTTTTCATCTCTTCCATTGTGCCTTTCATTTCCATAAATTTTGGGATTTGTTTGCCCAAACTTTCAAGTTCTTATTTTATGTTCACTCAGTGTCTTCTTTATATCCTCTCTCAATTTGTTGATTTTATTTTTGATGAGATTTTGCAGGTCTGTTCAAACATCCCAAATTAGTTATTTCAACTCCTATGCCTCAGTTGAAGTATTGACTGACTTGTTCTTTTAACTGGACCATATGTTCAATTTTCCTATTATGACTCATCATTTTTTGCTGGCATCTAGGCATTTGATTTCCTTAATTAGTTTATTCTAGAGGTTGTTTTCACTCTTTTACCTAGGATTTTCTTGCTGAAACATATTGTTTATTGAGTGAAAAAATTGTGCAAATTCTATGCAAGACTCTAGGAATCTCTAGCCAATCTAAAAATTAACAAATAATTGATTCACCAATTACCTTTAGAATTTTAATCTAAAAATAATAGAAGACATAAAATTAAACATAATTCATGAGACTTCATTGTAAAATTGTTTATAATAGTCAAAAATTGGTAAATATAATAAATGTTCATCAATAAGAAATTGTTAAATAGTCCATACAATGAAACACTAAAATAATAGGACAACTCTATATGCACTAGTGTATGATACTTTCCACATTAAGAAAAGAACAATAATAACGCAGTATACAACATGCTAATATGTATCTATATAGCTACATATATGAAAACATTTAAATGATATATCTCTGTAAAATTTTATTTAATATGATATCAGGAAGCATATTCATAATATATTGATAATAAATAGTTGTCCCTAGAGAGGAATTCTTGATGGCCATGGGATGGAGTAGGAATGAATGTAACTTTGCAATGAACCCATTTTATACTTTTAAATTTGTACCATGTACAGGTATTATTGATACCTCCACGCCATTCCTAAGTATTAGTGTTTCAAAAATGAATACTTCTCTTCTAAAAAGTACAAATGGCTTTCAAAGCCCTTCAATAGCTTTCCTGAAATGTGCTTATTCTATAGGCAATTAACATAAAGTGAAAACTATTGTTGATAAACGTATGCTTTAATAGTTGCCATATCTCTCTAAAATTGGGAAAAAAATTGAGTTCTAATTATAATTGTTGGAGAGTTCTTTTCACCAAAAGGATGTTAATATGCTTCTCCTTTGGCGCGGATCAAAGAATAATTCAGATCATGCAGAAAGAATGAGGTTTCCAGAGTTTCTAGTCAAGTTTCTAGAGTCATTTACTGCACAACAGAATCAGTAGGAGAACCTATTAAATCGCTGATTGTTGGATCTCACACCTAAAGTTTCTGATGCAAAAGATATTAGTTAGGACCCAAGAAAATGCATTTCTAACAGATTTCCAGGTGATGCTTATGCCACCTGTCCAAGGTAAACAACTTGAGAATGTTCTAGAGCAAACACAAAATTGTAATGGCAGTCAAGACAAAATATGTAGTCACAAACAGTCAACATTTTTCAGAGTATACTGAAGGATAGTAAAGAGTTGTCTGAAAATTAAATCAAAAGTACATGAGCAAAAAGAAATAAGTAAATACTTACAAGAAGAAATCTGTAGAAAGAGGCAGACATTCCAGACAGATGAATTTGGGCCAAAAACACACTGAAATACACCAAAGGAGAGCAATCAGACCACAGAGGCACTATTCCCAGACATAGTAGTTAATAGTTATTTGGAGACATAAAATTCAAACTGTAGTTATTGAAGATTAGAGAATGATCAAATGAGAGGGAGAAGGTGTAACTGATAAATTGTGATTTAATAAATGATTGACTATTGACTCATTACATATAATATTTCTTGTTAGTTTCTAATTTATCAGAATAACCAGAAGAAATGTCTGATATTGATGAACTATAATCTAGTAGCCTTGATCCTTCATAATGATTATATAACTGTATAGCTTTTCTTGTGTGTCCATGTGATTGTAATAGCCTTGTGACTGACACACTCTTTATCTAGTGTATGGGTAAATGAGTAATAAAATAAGGACATGCATGAAAAAAAACATAGGTCAGGAATATGGGGAAAATAGCCCTATGTAAGCTGTGGACAATATTTGCAGTAGTACCTTAATAATCTTTCATCAATTGTAACAAGTTTAACTACTGTTACAACATAGTAGAATTACAAAATAAAGTGTTATTATCAATTGTAACTAATTTTCCATATTAAGTGTTGGTGGTAGGATTGTGTATGAGAATCTTATATTTTATGCATGATTGTTCTGAAACCCACAACTTCTCTAGTTAAGAAAAACTTCCAGGTATAACCTTTATGACAATGCATGATAGTATATTCAATATCATTCTCTTTGTCAGTCATCCTCAAAAAAACTTCCTTTTTATTTTTTATGATCATGAAACTGTAATTAATCCCACTCAAGGAGCATATAATACAAATGATTGGATTAAATGACCTTTGCCTAAAGGTTAAAATTCTTGTGTTCCAGGTAGGCAACCTTCCCTTACAAAAGACAATATCACAAAATTGATTTGTTACTAAGTTTGTTTTATGCTATGTGTTCATTTTCTTTTTTAATCTTGGAGCATGCTTATAAGGAAATGTCATGTTATTTTATTAATAAGGAAACTGAGATTCAAATTAAATACATTTCTTAAGGCCATATACTCAAAAAGTAGAGTTAGATTTAAAATTAAGATTTTCTAGGGCAGTGCACTGGTGGCTCAGTGGCAGAATTCTCATCTGCCCTGCCAGAGACCCGGGTTCAGTTCCTGGAGCCCTGCCTATGAGAAAAATAAATGAATAAAGGGATGGTAAATTGAGATTTTCTAGTGGCAATGCATGTTTTCAAAACATTGCTTGCCATTGAATATGCAGAATTTGTGTTAGAAGGCTTGCTAATCAGTGGACTTTTTTATCATATCATATGACACCTGACTATTTTTTGCCAAAAAATTATTTTTATAATTTTATAGATATTTTCTTTATCACAGTATTTATAAAATATAATTATTTCAAATTTTTTAGCAGAAAATTGATGCAACAAGAAGTCCAAATATTTTACTTTGAACTATTAATAGTAATCAGGAATATATGCTTTTGACAATCAATTCCCTATTTGTATTACCAGGTGTGGAAGAATCTATTTTCCAAAGATGGCCACCAAAATGTATCATATCCCACATATTTTTCTCCTGGAAATTTATACTCCTCTTATTCAGTAGTGGGGTCAATATTGAATCTGGACAGTCCCTTGTGAGTAGTAGAGAAGAGCGGAAGTGATGTCACATGAATCCTGAGACCCAACCATAAAAATTATGTAGATCGTAGTAAGTGTAAGTGGCTTTCAAAGATGATCCTCAGTGATTCTTGTTGTCTGATATTCATGTGTTTATGCAACCCCTTTTCCTTGAGCCTGAGCTGGACCTAGCAACTTGCTTCTAATGAACAGAATTCAACAAAAGCAATGGGACTTGCCAGTCCCTCCAAGAACATCAACTTATTCCACTCCCCTATCCTATATTGTCGACACCCCTTTTCAACATGAAACAGAATGGGCATAGCCCAAATATACCTAAAGATTGGGAGAGAGATCAAAGGAGAAAAAGTTATAACAGAGAAGATAGGATTTAACAAATGCGTATGACTGCTCAATCGTTTTATTGATATATCTTTTAGTCTCCAGTGTCTTGGAGCAGCTAGAAGAAAAACCCTGAAGTATAGAACTGTAACTCATACCAAACTTTGAAATCTGCTTTATAACTACTTGTGAAAATATATTTTGAAATGTATTGCTTTTTCGTATATAGATTTCAAAATTTTAAAAAGTTAAAAAAAAATCAAACAATGTAAAAGCATGAAGGGATATGAAGTCTTTGATTAGGTTACAAAAGACTGTGACTTCCATCTACTGGATTCTCTGTCTATTATCTCCTCAGCTCATAAGTTTTGATGAAACAAGTTCTCCATGTGGCAGAAACCCATGTCACAAGGAATCAAGGATGACATCTAACAAATACCATTAAGAAACTGAATTCTTCAGCCCAACAACCTACTAGGAACAGAACGCTGCCAACAACAAAGTGAGCATGCTTAGAAGCCAAATCTTTCCAACAAAAGCTTTGGGAGGACTACAGTTACTAGAGTAGTCATTCTCAAACCACCACTGTATGAAAATTAAATCAAATTAATTTTAGTAATCTTAAATAATAAAACAATATTAAAATTTAAAAAGTCTGCGAAACACTTGAAATTCTGACTATAAATCATTGGACACATCCTTAAGTATAGGGAACAAAGTGATATTTTTCAGGATTATTTTAAGAATTTCTCTATGTTCATTAATTAAATGAGACATTGTTCTATGCAGCTATATCTATAAATCTCAGCATATAGTATCTGGAATAATCAAAACGCCCAACTGAATTCCTTTTAACAGAAAAGATATACAAAATAACAACTGCTGGCATCAAAGAAAACACTTCATTGGATGAAAGAAATTGCTTTTTTGGAGTAAGTGAATCACTTATTTAAAAATATATTCCCATTTCCTTTCATTTCTAGAATGTTGGAAAGTACATTTCCTGTGTCATTAATTTATTGGTCAGTCTTTCATAAGTACAGTATTGGTCAGTATTTTATAAGTACAGTAGGACTTCTGAATTGGTGTTAGGATGCAATTGCTCTCCAAGAGCTAAAAGTATCAGTGCAATTTATGATTACTTCATTATTCTGAAAGGCTCATATTGGAGGTAAATTTTCCAACAAAGCTTGATTTCACTTTCTCTCAGTCTTTTATCACCTTCTTTGATAAGCCATTGCTTGCATTCTTAGCTCTCCATATACATATTCCTGAAAACACTTGTGAAGATGAGCTGATACTGGTTTCACAAAGTATGGTGCCAGAGTCGATACAAAGTAAAAGCATACACAGGTACCCTTTCTGTCATAAATTTCTTTCTTGCTCTTGAAGAGTCTTAGTAAAGGGGGAGGGAAAAAAGGAAGTGATAACATAGAGGATGAGTGATATATTACCACTGTCCTTGTTCTTAAATAAAGGTATTGTTGTTTTCAAGGAACGATTATAGGCAGTAACTGAACAACACATCTCACTAAGGATATATCCAGGATAGGTCTTAGTCAAAATTAATTGATGCAATCAATGTCCTTGACTTCTCACCAGATTGGATAAAAATTTTGGTTACCATATTTATCTTTATTACTTTCTTTTTTTCAATCTTCATCCTTAGCAGCTGTGCTTTGAATTCTATACTGTCAAAGAGTATAGTCTTCACATTATATTACAGATGCATATTTAAGTCTTCTGTGTTTCATCCCCAAGTTGACCCTAAAAGTTTAAAATCAACAAAAGCATTTGCATTCATCATTGTGTACAAGAGTTTCATTTCTTATCTTCTCATACTGGCTCAAAATTATACCACATTTTAGTTTACAAAAAAAGTCAGAGAACAATTTTTTTTTAATTATTTATCCTAGAGTTTTTAATTGTATTTCTTTTATCAATGTAAGAGATGAATCATGTTATCTTAATATTGAATACTTTAAGCCATTTTACCTACATTTGGAATTCTTTGCACTCTCAAAAGACAATTTTCTTGAAGTACACCTGCTGACCACTGCTCTAATTAAGGAGAATTGCTTTCATTATACTCCCAGGTGAGTTACAGTGTTTCTTATATGCTACATCCTGTTTTTGATGTATGTTTCAGTTTTTCCAGTGCACATCCTTAAGAAATTTCCTAAGAGACATATATTCCTATGCTTTCTGAGTTGCATTTTTAATATTATAATAGTTGTATATATTGTTAGGTAATATTGTCTGGGTACAAAAAGTTTACTTTAGTATTCATCTCCATCCTCTTCAACCATAAAGTTTCTGATAAAAATCCCAAAGTTAATCAGATATCCAGTTATGAATTTTACTTATTTTGTGGAATAATATTCTACCTCTCTCCTTGGAAGATTTCCTATCATGTCCTGAAATTTCATGGTGCTGTACCTTGGTTTGAATGTCTCTTTTAGCAACTATATTGATTTATAATTTACACACATATGAATTTTCAAATTCATCAGCTATAATGATGGATAGTTCAAGGATTTATTTTTTTGAAAAAATCTTAATAAGTTTATGCAGCTGTGTAATCATTCCACCCATACAAATTTAGAACATTTCCATCTCCCCAAAAATGTTCCCTCTTGCCCATTTACTCTCACTCCCAGCCTCAGGAAATCTCTGATTTGCTTTATTTCTCTACAGATTTATATTTTCTAGAAGTTTTATATATACATAATTATAATATTTCCATGTTGAAATATACATCATACTATTTCCATGTTGTACTACATATCAGCAGTATTCTCCCCTGCTTTTTATTGCTGATTAGCATTAATTATATGGATATAATGAAATTTTGCCTATCTATTTGCTGTTTGATGTTTGTTTGGATAGTTCCTAACTGAAGACTAATATAAAAATACTGTTAGGAACATTGTGCAAAGTGTTTCCATGGGTATCAGTTTTTGTATTTTTTAGTTTGAAACTATGAGTCAAATTGTTGGGTTGTATAGTGATTATGTTTAACATTTTCATAAACTACATAACTGTTTTCCAAAGTGGATGATGTATTTTACCTGCCATCATTAATAAGTTTCTATACATTCACACCATGTTCCAGTAGTTTTTCCGAAGATTCCTTACAATTTTCTACAAAAATGATCATGTCATCTGCAAATAAAGACAACTGACTACTTCCTTCCAACCTCTACACCATTAATTCATTCACTCATTCATTCATTCATTCATTTTGCCTATTAAAATGGCTGGGGCATCCAAGAGATTGAAGAAGTGGTGAGAGCAGACTTCTTTGTCAAGTTCCTCTAAGGCAGTGTGATTTAATGTTTTATCATGAAATACAATATTGGTTGTAGGTTTTTGTTTTTAGGATGCCTTTTTTTTTTAGATTAAGGAAGTTTTTCCCTTCAATTGGATATGGTCTCTTTTATTAACATTACATCTGTAATCGTTTTGATTTTATTGTATTTCTCTAAAAATATTTCTTTTTGTTTTGCAAGACAGTTAAGTTTCTTGTAGAACAACTTGATTCATTTGAGGTGTTCGTTTAAGCTTTGTTAGGATTTACCTTGAGTATATAGGATTATTTTAGTCCTACAAAAGCACAGTTCCTCTGTACCTCTATTTAATGCTCCATGTTTTCAACAAAGTCTCTGTACTCCAGCTGATCTGAACTTGAACATCTTCCTCCTAACATTGTATATTCATAGGTAATTTTACCTTATGGCACTTGACAGTTCTTTGTTTTGCCTTGTAGAGGCAAAACTTGCACAGTTTAGGAAAAGACTCAAGGGCACCCCATACAGATTTCTGGAGCTCTTAATTTGCATTGCTCCCTCCATTACAGTAATCTTCTCTTCAAATCCTAGTGTCTCTGAGTTGCTGAACTTTGATTTCTTTCTTCTCAACTCAGAACAATTACTGTGTTACTGTGTCCTGCTTGGTTTTTCCCCCTCTCTCTGGCACATACCTGAAAGTGTCCCTAGGCACAGAAAGCCAAAGCAGTGATAGGGATCACTTCTTTTGTCTCCATTCTTTGTACATTGAATGCCTGAATATAGCTGTTTCATGTATTTTTCCAGGTTTTTAGCTGTTTGCAGGGGAAGGGCAATTCCCATTCCCATACCAATTAAATCATTGAGGATGGAAGCAAAATTCCTTTCCATCTTGTTCTTAAATCTTCTCAAGATTTGCTAAATGATTGTCTTCCTATTCTCTTTACTTAAGTTATTTGTATTCTCCAACTATCATTTTAGTAAGCTTAGCATTACAGTTAGCCAATATCTTTGTTCAGATTGCCATCTTGAATGAAAACAATTATGTTATAATTGTGTACTTTATTTTTAAGAAATGCCTTTTGAGAAAATGGGCACAACATATTTATTGCAACAGAAATTGGCTAACAAGAAGTATCTGAGTAATTTCTGTATGCTACATGGAATTAAAGAGTGCATTATACTTCTTAGCACTTGGTGCAGTGAAATTCTAATTGTAGATAACAAAATATGTCATCCTAGGCAGATGATAAACACCAGGCCAACCAATATTTGTGAACTTCAAAAAAATAATACCATTGCCTAATATTTTAAAAATTTGTTCAGATTCATAGGATGCAAAGAGAAATGGTTGGTCCCCTTAAAGCAACTTATGTCAATGTAACTCAGGCACAAAAAAGAGAAATACCTCATTTGGATTGCTCTATCTCTATCATTAAGCCACAGAAAGATTTTATCAATCCATTTGTCAGTACCTGAATATCACTGCTTAGAAATCACAGGAGAGTTCTATAAATGGAAGTATTCTAACATATTTAAGAGATTAATCCTACAGAATAGAATGTTTTGACAGGACTCTGATCTCCCACAGGCAAAGCTCTAGAGACATTTCCTTTCAAAGTGGCAAGCCATTATCCTGTCTCAGGATTCTAATACTAATGACAAATTTTTGTCACATTAAATGATTAAAAAATAAATATAGCAAAGAAGGAAGTACTCTGGCTGACCAAATAGATGACTATAATCACTGGAAGCAAGGTCAGAGAAAAGGAAGGATTCCTATGCCTTTATTTCAAAGACTCTTTATTCTCCCAATAATTATATGAATTCCCAGAAACAGACCATTTCCTCATGAAAGAGAAATTACTTTTTCCAGGCAACCAGTTATTGAGTTCTGGATTCTGTCACAGTGTGTCTAATGTGATTGAGATATATTACAAGGTATTTATAAAACATGAGGGCCTGTGAGCCTGAACCATCTAGCATTATTTCACCCATCAGGCTAATGCTGACTTGGTTATAGAGGTGCAACTCTCATGGAAGAAACAGACTCATCTCATTCAGAATCATTTTATAAACATGGTTTGTTTCAAGTGTTACTTCCAGAAAGCTTCCAAAATTACAAATTACATCAAATCCCACTCAGAAGGAGCCAATGAGTGAATATATGGGAAACTTTCCTGAATGTCCCTTTCCTACTCTCCATGCAAATACCCCCCTACTGGTTAAAACTTACTTACAGCACCCTAAGTATTGTAGTAACTGTTTAGATAAGTGCATTCTTATATTTGATTACAATTGATTAAAATAGAACTAAACTTTTCATCATATTTTTACTCTAAGTGTTCAGTCAAGTGCTTTGACATAGTAGAAACTCTGTAAATGTTAGCTATTATGACTTCTCTGAAAAAGATAAGAAACTCCAGCTGGTCAACATGTTTTTAATGAGTATCCCTGGCATGCTCTACGCTAGGCGTGGCACCATATGAAGATTAACAAAGGTGGCAATCAACCAGCCAATTGAAATGCTCCAGAAGAGAGCATAAGAACATATTTTCTTGGTGCATAATTATTTCTGACTAATAATGATAAAAAATAATAAAAATAATGATACGCCTCAAGTGCTGATCATGTAACAGGCACTGTGCCACGTACTTTATTGCATTTGGGAGTCATAGCCCTATAAGACAGATTTCATTATTCTCTTTATTATAGAGATGATCAAATTGATGCTTAGAATTAGATTTTTATCTAAGTTCACATAGCTAATAAACAGAGCTGAGACATGAATCCAAACTTTTTGAGTCTAATATCTACGTTTTTTAAAAAATTTTAGTTTTAACAATTTTATTGAGGTATTGGTAATATATCACAAACTGTACATATTTAAGTTGCACAATTTGATAAGTTTTGATGTATTCATGCACACATGAAACCATTACCATCCATCACCCTCAGAAATTTCCATGTGTCCCTCGGTAATCCCTCTTCCACCTCACCCTGTCCATCCATCCCCAGGCAACCCCTACTATAAATTACTTTGCATCTTCTAAAGTTTTAAATAAATAGAATTATTCAATGTACATTACTTTTTGATGGCTTCCTTCACTCAGCATAATTATTTTGAGATTTATCCATGTGGTTATGTATATCAATAGTTCATTCCATTTTATTGCCTAGTAGTTTGTTGTCTTGTACACATATATCACAATTTATTTGTTTATTCACATGTTCATGGGCACTTGGATCATTTCCAGTTTATGGCTATTGCAAAGACTGCTATGAACATTGAGGTACATGTCTTTGCACAGACATATGCTTTCTATTCTCCTGAATACATACCTAGATGGGGAATGGCTATTTCATATGGGAGGTATATGATTAACTCTGTAAGAAATTACAAACTGCTTTACAAAGTAGTTGAGCCATTTTAAATTCCCAATAACAGGGTTTGAGAGTTCCAGATCCTCCATACGAGCACTTGGTATAATTTTTTGAAATTTTTGTCATTCTGTCACTATAGATTAATGTCATACTCTAAAACTTCATAAAAAGGGGTTGGATTATCTACACTTTTCTGTATGGTTTCTTTCATTCAGCACAGTGTCTCCAAGATTCATTCATGTTGTTGTGTATATCAGTAGTCCATTTACTTTCATTGCCAGGTTGTATTCTTTTGTATGAAATTACCAGAATTCACCTATTCATAGGCTGCTGAATATTTGGGTTGTTTCTAGTTTGGGATTATTATGAATAAAATTGATGTGAACATCCACGTACAAGTCTTTTTGTGGATATGTGTTTTCATTTTTCGAGAGTAAACAACTAGGAATGGAATGGCTGGGTCATATGGTAAGTATATATTTAACTTTACAGGAAACTGCCATGTCTTTGCACCATTTTGAATCCCTTTGAGCGATTTATTCAAGTTCTGGTTCATTCACATATTCTCCAATACTTCGTAATTAACTTCAGCAATTCTAGTAGATTTATAGTAGTTAATCATTGTGGTTTCATTTTGCATTTTCCTGATGACTAATGATTTTGAGCATCTCATCATGTGATTTTTGGCCATTCTTATATCTTCTTTTATGAAGTATCTGTAAGATTTGCCCATTTTTATTGGATTATTTTCCTCCAATAATCAAATTGTAAGAGTCCTTTTTATATCTAGATACAAGTTCTTTGTCAGACATATATAGTTATTTTTATCCCAGTTTGTGGCTTGTCTTTTTAGTTTTTAACGGTGTCCTTCAATGAGGATTTTTAATTTTGAAGTCCAATTTATCAAACTTTCTTTTATAATTAATGAATTTTGCATCATTTCTAGTAAATTTTTGCCTATGTCCACAGGTTTTCTTTTGTACTTTCTTCAAGAAAATTTAGTTTTAGATTTTAAATTTAGGACTATGATCCATTTCAAGTTAAATTTGCATATGAAGTGTAAACTAAGGATTGAGTGTCACAATCCAGGTATTATTCATTCATTCACTTGTTCATCCATTTATTCCATTTCTTGAAGATTTCTTCCCTTTGAATTACCCTTTGGCACTTTTATTGAAAATAAATTGATTGTATACAAATGGATTTATATCTGGACCCTCTATTTTGTACCTTTTCTCTATATATCTATATTATGTCAATATCACACTGTCTTGATTACTGTTGCTTGAAATCAAGTACTGTAAGTCCTCCAACTTTGTTATTTTTAAAATATTTGTGGCTATTCTACGTCTTTTAGATTTTCATGTAAAATTTTAATTACTTGTCAAATTATTTTAAAATGTGGGATTTTAAGCAAGATTGATGCAAATAAGTTTAGGGGAAATTGACATTTGAACAATATTATTACTTACAATCTATGAATATGGTGTATTTTTCCATTCAATTAGGACCTTAAAAAATTTCTCTCAATAATGTTTTATAGTTTTAGTACAGTCTTCTCATGCATAGGTCATTAAATTTACCCCGAAATGTTTCTTGTTTTTTGTTTGTTTGCTTTAACTAGAGAAGCCTGTGTTTATAGCATAAAATATATTTTATAAAATATAAAAATACATGCATAAAACAGAGAATTTTCTTATTAACACCTTGCATTGGTGTGGCACATTTGTCTGAATACCCATGTTTTTAACTATGATGCAATATTATGTCCTCAGAATTTCTCTTTTGGGAAGAGAGACCAGTTTTAACTCTAAATAAAAGTAAATATACTTGAATAAGTCACACATTGCCTAACACATGTACTTGATTTCCACAGTCTATCTGTACATCGTCTTAAAGTTGGAAGACTCTAGACCTGCAAAAGCCAGTTGCTTTCAACTAGTCCAAACTCATTTTACAGACTACTAGGAAAATGAAAACTAAATATTACAGCTGATTAACGTAAGTCAACCAGAACCTAAGTACTTGACAGCTGAATCAGCTAAACCTGCTTTTTAGAAATTCACACTACTGTCTTTCTGGAACTGGTCAGAGAGATGCTGCCTAAACTTAAAAAAAACAAAAAAACAAACAAACAAAAACTTCTTGGGTGCTGTACAAACTGTTATGATTATTAATTTAAGAAAATAATAAAATATTTATTGACTATTGTCAATATCAGTAAATATGAGTGGTGCAAAATAAAGTATCTTAATTCCTTCCTTCATTCATCCACCCATTCATTACAACACATCTACCAACTGTCTATTATTTGCTAAACATTTTGATATGTGTTAGGGAAAAGGATGATGCCTATTATTAGTTAAATCTCAGTTAATGTTTGTTGAATGATTGTAGAGTCAATCAAAAACCTCCGTTAATATTTGCTGAAAGATTGTAGAATAAACCAAAGACGGGTTATCTACTTTTAAGAATCTAGACAAAGACATGTAAACTTACAATAAGAACAATGAAAATTTGTTAATAAATTCAAGTAATAATGCTGTGTGTTTGGAGAAAAAAAATGCTGTAACGAGATTAGAATAATCTAAAGAGTGAAGTTCTCTACAGACTATTAACACAGAGCAAGAGAATAATTAAAATACATGATTTTTCAGATGCAACAAGCATTTTAGAAGATAATTACATCTTCTGGTTGCAGGATGAAAATATGGACACAAAATAAAATAAGAAAAGTGATGTACAATTAATACTGAAAACATTCAAAGGGATGAAGGATGGATGGACTCATGTGGCTTAGAAATGTTTCACTTGAGACATAATTAAGTGGGAGTCCCATAGAAAGAGTGGTCTTGTGGGTGAGTTGAGATCGCTATCCCTCCGAGAGGGAACTGCATCAAAAAGGCAATGGAGTGAGAAAAATATTAAGGTTTATTGAGGTAAAGTAAAATATATCCATACAACTATCTTATATATTTATTGATCTTGGGACTTGTTAACAAATTTCTCACTCAATTGTCTATTTCCATGTTAAAAGATGTTCATTAGGGGTGCATGGCTGGTTCAGTGGTAGAGTGCTTGCCTTCCATGCAGGAGACCCCGGTTCCTGGACCATGCACATACACCACCCCCCATCTCTGCCAAAAAAAAAAAAAAAGATGTTCATTAACAATGCAAATGTAAACTGATATAAACATACTTATCTCAAAGAGGAAGATCATGAGGCAATTAATCTGTACAAGATAGAGGAAAAATTCACAAATGCATTGTGCTGGTTTGAAGCTGTTCTGTACCCCAGAATATGCCATGTTCTTTTTGTGAGTGTAGACTTATTGTGATTTCAACAAGATATGACCTACCCAATTAAAGGTGGATCTTAATCCTTTACTGGAGTTCTTTATGAGAGGGTAAGGAACAGAAAAAGCCAAGAGAGTTCAGAAAGAAACACCCAGAAAAAGCTGAGAGAACAAAAGCCCCTGGAGGAGCTGAGAGAGAAAGCCATTGAAGCCTGAAGTTAAACCTGGAGAGAAGGACCAGTAGACAGCAGCCACATGCCCTGCTATCTGACAGAGGTGTCCTAGATGCTAGCAGCCTTTGTTCAGAGTTCAGATACCATTCTGATGATGCATTAATTTGGAAATTTTCATGGCCTAAGAACTGTAAATTGTAACTTAATAAATTCCTATTGTAAAAGCTAACCCATTTCTGGTATACTGCATTCCAGCAGCTTTAACAAACTGAAATATGCATTAATTCAGATTTTCTTATTTCCCATCTGTCCAAACTGATCATTGTCTTATATAAATTATTCTTCATTCATTGGAAAAAACAAAGTTCATTAATAATTAATATGTTTGAATTTTTACTACCTTCCATTCCACAGCAGAGCCCCAGGCTCAGTATATACTTTAATATATACTTTCTCTTAATTAAGGTCTTCATTCTTTCTTTAATGACTGTATAAATAAAACCTTTATTCAGGAACTTTCTTATTTTCCTCCTCTGCTACAGATTCCAAGTTCTCTTTAGCCATTAGCCATAAATAGATGATAATTTTTTTTAAATCTATATCTATAAATCCACACATTTATTTACAAACAGATATATGTTTCAAACAACATCTAAATATATATTTAAGCATTAAAATACTATTTTATGTAGAAATAAGACTGAAGTCGATCTGATTGGGACTAAAGTAAATCAGAATACAGGATGACAGTAACTGTATTTTAGAACTTTACCTACTATATGAGACCAAAGGAAAAGAGTTTTATTTTGTCCAAAACCTAAATTTTCTTTAGCACCAATCTGACTCAACCTGTCTGGATAGATCATTTAAACAACCCAAACACATGGAGCTCAGAATGGGAATGAGGGCTTGTAATTCTGTATAGCTTAATGTAATACCTGGATACATTCCAAAGTACATTGGGAAGATGATTGAAAAGTATTGGCAAAGTCCCTTGAGGGGGAAAACCTGCCTGGGAACCCCCTGATATTCTCTCAAACACTAGGGACTCCCAAGTTAACAGGCTAAGCCCTTGATCTTGAGCCTTGCTCTTATGAAACTTTTTTCTGTAGTGGAGAAGCTAAGCCTACCTATAATTATGCCTAAGAGTTACTTCTAGAGAAAGAGATATGGCTTCTCTTTCTCTAAGCCCAACTTTGCAAGTAAAATCATTACCCACTCTCTACGTGGGACATGATATCCACGGGTGTGAGTCTCCCTGGCCACATGGGACGTGACTCCCAGGGATAAGCCTGGCCCTGGCACCGTGGGATTGACAATGCTTTCCTGACCTAAAGGGGGAAAAGAAATGTAACAAAATAAGGTATCAGTGGCTAAGAGAGTTCAGAGGAAAGAGGTTATTCTGCAGGCTATTCTTACACAAGCTTCTGCTAGATATTCCTAATTGCCAAGGTTTGCCAAACCCCAATATCATTCCTGTTAACCCTAAAGAACACCCAGGGCTCTACCTGCAATCCTACCAAAGTTTCACGCACTAAGTGTACTTCCCAGAAACTTAAAACCTTCAGATGGTTCCTAGGCCAGATAAGTCCTGAAACCCAGAGGTTCTAGTCTCTTCAAGGACATCAACCAGTTGCATTGCCCTATCCCATATTGTTGACACCCCTTCCAACATGAAATAAGTTAGAATTGGCATAGCCTACATATTCCTAAGATTGGGAGAAGGATTTATAGCAGAGAAGCTAGATTTAACAATGGGTATGATTACTGAATCATTATATTGATACTTATTTTTAGTTTCCAGTGTCTTAGAGAAGCTACATGGAAAAATCTGCAATTGTGGAAGTGTAACCCATACTAATAGGTGCTTGATAAAATCTCATTGTTGACAGAGTTATAGTTGGAAACTAGACAATGTTTCAATTAACTGAAAATTTCTGAAGTTGAAGACAAATTCCTGTAGCCAATTTCACTCTAAAAGATGGGAATGTTGTTCTTAATAAGCACACATGAGACAGGTTGATATAAACTGTACTGGGGATGGCAGGAGGCAAATCTAATCACCCAGTTTGGTTTCAGAATCTCACCTCCTTCATTTAATCATAAAGAAAAATTAGCATGGACTCAGAATATTTTCCTCAGACATTACCTTTTTCTTCCTCCCAACACTACCACTCCATTGCACTCCTCACATAAATTTAATCAAAAAGAGAAAATTAAACTTTCTTTATTAATATCATTCAAATCTGAATGGCACAGACATATGGATGTATTTAATTTTCCAATAGTAAATCAATGCACCAATAAATGACTAAATGAGCAATATCTTTCTGTCCACCAGTGCACTTCTTTTTGTATATATGTATGCTTTTAAAAATATCTCTGTATTTAGAACAGTTTTAGATATATAGAAAAATTGTGAAAATAGCAAAAGTTCCATACACCAAACACCCACTCTCCCCTGTATCTTCTGTTGGTATGGTATATATATATTTTTAAATGAACCAATATTGATGTACTATTATTAACTAATGTCTATACTTCATTCAGATTTCCTTTGATTTTACCTTTTTTTTGTTCCACGATACCATCCACTATACTGCATTGTTTTTAACCAGCGTGACTCCTTGTGCTAGTTTTAGCTGTGATAGTTTCTCAGACATTCTTTTTTTAATGACATTGGCAGTTTCGAGGAGCAAAGATAAACTATTTTGTAAAATATTTACTCAAATTAGTGTTATTTTTTATATGATTACACCAACATAGCTTATCAATTTTGATGTTAAACATGATTACCTTACTGAGATAATGTATGTCAGGCTTTCTCCACTGTAAAGTCATTTTTTTCCCCTCCTTTCCACAAGTCACTCTGTAAGTAAGTGACTATGTCCCACATTTAAGGAATGGGGAGGAATGGTCTGTTTCCTTGATAGCTGATTTTCTTCATAACTTATTTGAAATTATTCTGCATGGAAGATTTGCCTATTCATTTGTCTATTTGTCTATATATTTATTTATATATTCAGTCATTTATTTATATCATTATGGACTCATGATATTTATTTTGTACTTTGCATTATAATTCTATGCCAGTGTATTTATTTTGTTTCTCTCTTTATATCGAATTATATATTCTAGCTTTGAGCATTGGGAACATTTTTAGTTGGATCCTGTGTCCCTTTATCATGTCGTCATCATTGTCTTTTTAATTTTTTATGTTAGCATTTCATTACTTTGGCATTAGAAATTGCTCATCTTATATACTTACTTTCCCTATCCTATGACTAGCTGTTTCTCAAAGGAACTCTGGTTTCTACCACTGAAAAGCATATTGGAAAGCAAAATTTGAATGCTAGATTTGCTCACTGTTAATGGTATATAATCATTCCCCAAATCATATATATAATTATATAAATATATAACACAGGTTGGTGTATATATATATATATTTACACATATCTATATTTCTATGTATAAACATCTGAATCTACACCAAGCTACACATGGTTATTACTGGTGTCTTCATCTCTCATCTATTACCACCTGGATCATTCTAGCTTCCTTCCCTTCCTTTTACATGATTTTGCATTGTGACAGTAAGAATATGTTCTCCCACCATCTACCTTCCATTTGTTTAATTGTTCAATTCAAGTACACATGAATAGAGGTATCAGGATTTTTAAAGCATAAACTTTTGGGGTAACAACTTTATCGACTAGAAAACAGTGTTTATGTATATTTGAATTCCTTTACTCCTACAGATTCCACTCATTTCCAAAGGTAAATTAGCAAATTATTCTTTCATCTACTTTAGTGAGGTTGTTTCATATATTTGTAAAGTCAATAGATTCTTTTTAGTAGTCTATATTCCATCCTCAACTATGTGGCCTTCCTCAATGATATTTTAAATATGCATACATTAGACTTCACTCTTAATGTATACAACCTATGGATTATGAAAAATGCACAGTCATGTATTATAGTAACAAATAGAATAGTTTCACTGACCTAAATAATGACCTGTACTTCTCCCTTTCTATTTTTCCACAAAATCTCAAACCCCTGGAAACCACTGATCTTTTTACCATCTCTATAATTTCAGATTATCCAGTATGTCATATAACTGGAATCATAGAGTATATAACTTTCTCAAATTCATTATGTCTCTTAGCAAGATGCATTTTAGCTGCTTGCTTGGTTTTGAAGTCTCTTATTGAAGGAAATATTGATTTCTTCAACTTTGGGGTAATTATGAATAAAGCTGGGATAAACACTCATGTGCAGTTTATTTTTGTGGACTTAAGTTTTCAAATCAGTTGGAACGCCTAGGAATGAAATTACTGCATCACATGGTAAATTTAGTTTTATCTCTGGAAGAAACTGCAAAACTGTCTTCCACAGTGGTGGCACCATCATAAGCAATTAATGAGTGTTGATGATGCTTCATTTCCTCACCAGAAAATGGCATTGATAGACTTTTCAAAATAGCCCTTCTTTTATATGTGCCTTTTATCTCATTAATTTGTAAGGTCCCATTAACAAATGATGCTGAGCATCTTTTCATAGCTTATTTGCCATCTTTTTGGTGAGAAATCTGTTTATAGCTTTTGTTTATTTTAAAATTTGTTCTTTTTCATATTGGTTTAGCAGGTGTTGTTAAAACATATTATATTCTGGATACAATTCTTTTATCAGATAGATGTTTTATGAAGGTTTTATCCCAATCAGTGCCTTATTTTTTTAATCTCTTCACATTGTCTCTCATAGAAGACATCTTTAGTTTTAATAAAATTGTACTTATCAATTTTTTTCTCTCATGTAGTGTGTTTTAATTTTCATTTCTAAAACTCATCATGAAAGCTAATGTCACATAAATTTTAACCTATGTTTTCTTAGAAAAGTTGTGTGTGTTTGCATTTTACTTTTAGGCCTATGATCATTTTGTGATAGTTTTGGGGAAAGATATAAGGTCTGTAAGATAAAGGAGTTCCCCCTTGATTCCTTGCTTTACTAAGTTTTCTTCATAGGTTTACATTTTTATATCTGGACATCCAATTGTTCCAGCACCATTTGTTGATAAGTCTTATATATTCATTGAATTGCTCTTACTCCTTTTCAGAATCTGTTGACTAGGCTCATGGGGGTCTATTTCTGGTTTCTTTATTATATTCTATTGATCTGTTTGTCAATTCTTCCAGTAATATCACATTGTTTTTATTACTGTAACTTTATGCTAAATTTGAAATCAACTGTGTGGGTCCTCCAACTTTGTTCTTCTTTATTATTGTGTTGGCTGTTCTAAGGCTTTTACCTTTCCATATAAGCATTGATAGGATGTTAATTGGGATTGCATTGGGAAGAAATGACATTTCAGTAATATTGAATTTTTGAATCCACAAATGTGGAATATATTTGCATTTATTAAGATATCTTTGACTCTTTCATCAGAGGTTTGTAGTTTCCTTATAAATATTTTATTAGATATTTATCTATTTAATTTTTTATTGTTGTTTTAAATAGTATTATATTTTTGATATCAAATTCTTATTTTACATAGGAAAGCAATTGACCTTTATATTTTGACCTTGCATCATGCAACATTGCTATTCTGGCTAATTCCAGTAGTTTTTGTTATTGATGATGTTTTGTTGGGGTGTTCTAGTTTGCTAGCTGCTGGAATGCAACATACCAGAAATGGAATAGCTTTTAAAAAGGGGAATTTAATAAGTTGCTAGTTTATATTTCTAAGGCCGAGAAAATGTCCCAATTACAACAAGTCTATAGAAATGTCCAATCAAAGGTATCCAGGGAAAAATACCTTGGTCCAAGAAGGCCAACAAAGTTCAGGGTTTCTCTCTCAAGTGAGAAGGCACATGGCGTACACAGTCACAGCCTCTCTCTCTGCTGGAAGGGCACATGGTGAGCATGGCATCATCTGCTAGCTTTCTCTCCTGGCTTCCTGTTTCATGAAGCTTCCCAGGAAGCGTTTTCCTTCTTCATCTCCAAAGGTCACTGGCTTGTGGGCTTTCTGTTTCTCGTGGCTATGTCATACTTCTTTGCTTTCTCTGAATCTCTCATTCTCCAAAATGTTTCCTCTTTTATAGGACTCCAGTAAACCAGTCAAGTCAAACCCAAATAGGTGGAGACACATTTCCGCTAATTCAGTTTAACAATCACTCTTGATTAAATCACATAAGAAATGGCTGCCTGTACAAAATGGGATTGGGATTAAAACATGGCTTTTCAAGGGTACCTAGTACTTTCAAACCAGCACATGGGGTTTTCTACATAGATGGCCATGTAGTCTGAGAACAAAGTCCATTCTGAACTGTAGACAAAAGACATACTTTAGTATGCCTTTAGTGAAAGCTATTTCTTCCAGTAAGGTGTTGAATAGAATCATTAGAGCAGGATATACTTGCCTTCTTTTGTTCTTAAGAGGTGGTGAGTATCCAGCTTCTCACAGTAATTACGATGTTTGCTATAGATTTACTATAGGTATTTATTGAAAAAGAATGTATGTTCTGTGGTTGCTGAATGGCGTATTCCATAAATACCAGTTGGAAAAATGTGATTGATAGTGAAGTTCTGGTCATTTATAGTCTTACTGATTTTTTGCTTGTATGATCTATCAACTACTAAAAGAGGGATATTGAGTTTTCTAACTATAATTGTGGATTTGTGTATTGCTCTGAAGTTCTATCATTTTGCCTCACATATTTTGACACGATATTGTCAATATTCCTCTTAATTTCTGATAATTTTCTCTAGTCTGAAATTTGTTTCTCTGAAATTAATATAGTTACTCAAGCTTGCTTTTGATTAGTGTTAGCATGGTATGTTTTTCTCCATCGATTTACTCTTTATCTATGACTTCATATTTGAAGAATGTTTATTGTAGCAATATACAATTGTTTTTTTTATATACACCAAAAATATTTGTCTTTAGTTTGTATATTTAATACATTCACACATACTGATGATAGATATTTTTGGATTAATATCTACCTTGTCTTTACCCATTTTCTAATTTTTGGATTTCTTCCTTGTTGCTCTTCCTTTCTCCTGCTTTTTTTCTGTCTCCTCTGGGTTTAATTAGGCATTTTACATGATTCTATTGTATAGCCTCTCCTAGAATATAAATTTTATTTCATTTTTAAAAATAATTTCTAGTGGTTTCCCTAGAGTTTAGAATATGTATTAACTAGGCCAAGATCAATTTCAGACAGCATGATCCTGCTTCAGGTGTATTGCATATAATTTATCACAGAGTACTTCCAATTCCTTCCTCCTATCCCTTATGAAATCAGTCACTCATTTCACACATCCAGATGTTATAATTATCCAAACAAAATTGCTATTATTAATACTTTAAACATCGATCTTATGGGATGGAAGTTCCATGCTGAGAAGGCAAGTTGAGGACATCTGGGGTTGCTTCTGTTCCCGTCCACCAGAGAGAAGCAAACCATCGTCCTTGCTCTCGGCATACTCGCCTTGGCTCAGAGATTCTGACTGGGGGATGGAAGCAGGCCTGGAACAGAAAGCTAAAAATCCCTAAGGTAACTCACTTCATTTACTAGAGTGTGGAAATTTTCAAGCCTAAGCGTTTTCTTAAAAAACAGAGGAAATTGTGGTGAAAATAATTTAGAAAAAAACTGATTCATTGGAGATACAGGCTAAACTTTGAAAGCTAGTTTGCCAGGGAGAAACAAGGAAAGAGACAGCTGGGAAGAGTCTTCCTGAATTTAGAACAAATCCCAAGCACTACCTTCTGAAACTATTCCTCCAATGGATCCTAAATTTTACTGGTTGAGTGTGTAAAGCAACTTATGTTCAAGGATAGGAGAGAAAGAACATTTAAACAAGTGGAAGTATCTTTCTAAAGCTCTCCTAAGACCTGCCATCACCAATTCCCCTCCTAGGGCTTTCACGACTACTTAAGCAATGAAAATCCTGACTCTTAGTACTAGACTCTTCCATGGACAATGGGTTGGAGAATTTTTACATGCATCTAGGTATATTAAGCATAAAGGCTATTTTTTACTCTAACTGGCATTCCAGATGACAGTCCTTATTTGACATTCAGTTTGTAATTGTTCTGATACTCTAATAAACTTTGTATAAATAAGTACATATGGTAATATTCTGAAGCCTTAGAATTTTGTGAGATCATAAGAATATTGCAATCTTGGAGGAACATGAATATGATTGAATTTAATTTAGAATTTTATTTTCAGAAGCCCATAATGTAATTCAGATTAAAATAGATTTGCTAATATCACCTTTCACATTCTCTAATAAACATAATAGACAAACAATATTTTTGAAGGAAAACATTTTGAATTTAGATGTTCCCATTTATTTTCATCCTAGGACATGCAATTTAAATTGTCATAGTCTCTGCAAATGTCACATAGTTTAAGGTGCCATCAGCCATTTCAACGTTTTTCCCTGCCAATCTTCAACTTATGCATTTTGATGTCCTTTGCTTTATGGCAATGATCCTAAAATTTTCAAGATGACTATTTTAGAAATGCTCTCCCTTGAGAACCTTAATTCTCTTTACCACATTCAGGGCAGACAAGGTAGATTCTTGGGTCAAGAGGAATGAGGCACAAGTAAAAGTGATCTAAAATAAGAAGGAACTTTCCCATTCTCCCATTATTTGGTCACATATCTATCTTTACATTTAAAGCATTTGGGCACACACAAAACATAATTCACCATGAATTTGAATAAATTAAGGCCCTGCAAAAGAGGGCAAATCAATTGTAGCTGATTTTCTCCAGGTAGTATCTCTTTACCCAGTGACAATCAGGAGTCTTGCTAGCCCATCTAACAGCTTGGTTTCCTTCATCCCTGTTGGCCTTAGGCATAATCCTTACACATAATTCCCTGCACCCACTCCAAACAAATCTTTGATATGCCCTTTTATGTCAATTTATCTTCCCATCTGTTTCGGTTTGCTAATACTGCCAAAATGCAATATACCAGCAATGGAACAGCTTTTAAAAAGGGAATTTATTAAGTTACAACTTTACGGTTCTAAGGCCATAAAAATGTTCAAACTAAGGCATACAGAGAAAAATACCTCGACTCAAGAAAGGTGATGTCTGTCAGTGGGAAGCACATGTCTGGCATTTTCAGGTCCTTGTTCCCAGTTCTGTTGCTTCCAGCTTCTGATGCAGTTCTTTCTTCTCTAAGCGGAAGTGGGTCTTCATTTAGCTCCTCTAGGACACAAGTCTGGGTTTTGGTTTGCTTAACATCTCATGGGAAGGCACATGGCCACATTTGCTGGGCTCTGCATCTCCAAATGTCCATGTCTAGGTATCTGCTATCTCTCTCCAAGCATCTCAAAATGTCCGTGTCTCTGTTGGCTCTGAAGCAACTGTTATCCAAACATCTGAGCTTCCTCCAAAATGTTTCCCCTTTTAAAGCACTCCACTAAATGAATTAAGACTCACCTTGAATGGATGGGCTCACATCTTCATCAAATCATAAGGTCACACACACAATTGGGTGTGTCACATCTCCAAGCAGATAATCTGATCAAAAGGTAACAACCAAGGCTGAATGGGTCAGTCTCCATGGAAATAACCTAATCAAAGATTTCTAGTCTGAAATGTTGAATCAGGATTAAAGGACGTGCCTTTTCTGGGGTGCATAACACTTTCAAACCAGCATGCCATCTCTTCATTTGTCTTTTCTCACCCTTGTTCTCTTTACTCTGTGGAGCTTTCTTTGTAATGGAGAAACTACTATTTACCCTGAATCCTCAGTATCAGCTGTTGTTGGAGTGCTTCATCTTAAATGAAATGTTTTTATCGTAAACAGTCCAAGGCCTTGGAATATCTCTTTTTTTTTTTTTTGTAGTATATTCACATTATTTTCTACTTCATTTGCTCCATGATTCCCTATGAAAAACATCAAGACAGTCCTTTTAATAGAATTCACTGAAGGTTTAAGGGCTTTGTTTAAGGGTTATACTGTTCACTTTATATTCTGGTCCTTGTGGTCAAGCCAACTTCTCAACTACTTGGTTCTCTTTTCCTTACTGCCCCATTTATTGAATTAAGTCATGTTAACCTCAGATCCAATTAACACCTTGTTCTTAAAGTATTTAAATTGCATGGATCACACGAGCTCTCATTTCATTAGAGCCATATTTTGTATATCTGCTAAAATCAGAGATAAAATGAAAAATCTTAGAGACAGCCCAAGAGAGAAAGAATGTGATGCACAGAGGAATAAAGATGATAACGTGTTTCTTATCGGCAACACTGCAAGTGAGAATACAGTGGTGCAACATTTTAAACATACTGGATGAACTTCTAGGAAGATGGTGGAATAGAATAGGCTGAGTTCACCCCTGCTCCATGGAACAACTAGAGAAGTGAGAGAAAAATGACTGCTGTAGCAATTCCAGGGTGTGAGTGACCTGAGATGGTCTTCTGCAATATATAGGGAAATCCTCAATTAAAAAGTTGTGGAATTGTGATATAGAGTATGAGGTGAGTAGGCTCAGTCATGATTCCACTGGAGACAAGAGGCTATACCCAGGAAAGTCTGGCTCTGCAGCTAGTTTTGGAAAACAGCCCCCTCAGCTCCATAGCCCAGAGCTCCCTTGCGGAACCCAAAAGCCAGTAAACATCCTTTCCCTGCTCATTAGGAAAACATCCAGCTAGTGTACAAAGCCTATGGCTCCCCTTTCAATATGGAGGCCTGGAGTCCTCAAGAGTACAGGGACAGGGAGGTGGGAGCAAGGAAGCAAGCCAAGACATGAGCCAGGGCCTCAGCTCCCCAGGCCATGAACTGTGTACCTGTGCCCCACGTACCACCTCATACCTCAGTGACCACAGCCTCTCCCCCACACCCCATGCCACCATACTTCTTGTCCCACATCCCACCCCCCACATCCTAATGCCCTGCCCCCAATCTTCACCCCCCACACTGCATTCCATCCTGTGCCCCCACATTTTGCATCCCTGCACCATACCCTGCACCTCTTTCCACATGCTTCTCTCACTGCCAAAGCATCCTGCCTCATGCCCCTGTGTCTGCTTGCCCCCAGCCTGCACCTGTGCATCCTGTGCTCCTACCCACAAGTGGAATCTCTGATGTGGAACACACTGCTCAGCCCTCTAGTCTGGGGATGATGGCTATCAGGGCACTGGGGCCAGTGGACCTGGAAGGAATAAATAGGAAAATAGCAGATATCACAGAGATGAAAGATACTGTAGACCAAATTAAAAATGTAGACCAAATTAAAAATATACTAGGGATATACAAGAACAGATTTGAAGAGGCAGAATAAAGAATAAAGCAAACTAGAGGTCAGGACAATTGCATTCAAACACAGAAAAGAACAAATGGCAAAAAAGGAGAAAAATTTTAATCAGATCTCAGGGAAATGATGAACAACATGAAGCACACAAATATCAGTGTCCCAGAAGGGAGAAGTGAAGAGTAAAGGACTAGGAAGATTAATTGAGGAGATATAATTATAACCCTTACATTTGCAAATCAAAGTAGCCCAGTGAAACTCAAATAGAATAAATCCAAATAGGTCTACTGCAATCACATACTAATCAGTTGGTCAAATGTTGAAGAGAAGCAGAAAGTCCTGAAAGCAGCAAGAGAAAAGAGACTTACCACATAAAGAGAAACCATGTAAGATTGAGGTTGGACTCCTCAAAAGGTACGATGGAGGTGGGAAGGCAGTGGTATGATATATCTAAGATACCGAAAGAGAAAGACTTCCAGCCAAGAATTCTTTATCCAGCCAAATTGTCCTCAAAACTGAGGGAGAGATTTAAATTTTCAGACAGAAAAAGTCTAAGAGAATTTGTCCACAAGAGACAGACTCTCCAAGACATACTAGTTCGGCTATTGGAAAAAAAGACAGGAGAGGGAAATCTGGAGGAGGGCACAAAATTGAAGAGTACCAGTAAGGGTAACTCAAAGGGTAAAAAGTGAAAGAGGGAAAAGAATATTTAAATCTGACAAATAAAAACCAAAGGATAAGATGGTAGATTCAAGAAATACCTTTACAGTAATAACTTTGAATGTTAATGGAATAAACTCATGAAATAAAAGATATAGATTGGTAGAACTGACTAAGAAATATTATCCATCTATACACTACTAAATATGATCACTTAGACCCAAGGATACAAATAGATTGAAAGTAAAAGGATAGAGAACATGTTCCATGTGAGCTGTAACCAAAAGAAAACAGAAGTGGCTATACCAATATCAGACAAAATAGACTTTAAATGTAAAGACATCATAAGAAGCAAGGAAGGACATTACATATTAATAAAAGGGACAATTCACTAAGAAGAAATAACAATCATAAATATTTATGCTCTCAATCAAGGAACTCCAAAATCTATGTGACAAACATTGGCAAAAATGAAAGGAGCAATAAACATTTCCACAATAATAGTGGGAGGCTTCAATGCACCACTCTTCTCTATAGACAGAACAACTAGACAGGAGATCAACAATGAAATAGAGGATGTAAACAATTGAATAAATGAATTAGACCTAACAGACATATAAAGATTGCTACACCCCAACATATCATGGTCTACATTCTTCTCCATTGCTCAAGGAATGTTCTCCAGAATTGGTCATATGCTGGAGCACAGTAAATGTCTTCACAAATTTAAAAAGATTAAAATGATTCAAAGCACTTTCTCTGATCACAATGGAATGAAGCTGGAAATCAATAACCACCAAAAAACAAGAACTTTCACAAATATATGGAGATTAAATAACATACTCTTAAACAATCAGTGGGTCAAAGAAAAATTGCTAGAGATATCAGTAAATATCTACAGACAATGAAAATGAGAATACAACATATCAGAACTTACAGGATGTGCCAAAAGCAGGGCTGAGAGGGAAATTTATTGCCCTAAATGCCTATATTAAAAAATAAGACACCAGAGATCGATTCCTGGTGCTTGCCCATGCAAAAAAAAAAAAGAAAGAAAGCACAAAAATCTAGGACTTATTACTCACCTGGAGGAACTAGAGAAACAATAGCAAACTAACCCCAAAACAAGTAGCTAAAGAGAAATAACAAACAGTAAAGCCAAAATAAATGATTTGGAGAACAAAAAAACAATAGAAAGAATCAACAAAACCAAAAGATTCTTTGAGAAAATTAAAAAAAAAAATCAAAGCCTCCTAGCTAGCCTAACAAAGGAAAAAAGAGAGAAGTTGCAAATAAACAAAATCAGAAACGAGAAGGGGTGAATTACCATGGATCCTGAAGAACTAAAAGACAACTTAGATGAAATAGACAAAACTCTAGAAACACACAAACAACCCATACTAACTCAAGAAGAAATAGATCTCAACAAACCAATCACAAGTAAAGCGATTCAATCAGTCATCAAAAATTTTCCTACAAAGAAAAGCCCAGGGTCAGATGGGTTCACAGAGGAATTATATCAAACATTCCAAAAAGAACTAACACAATCCTGCTCAAAGTCTTTCCCAAAAAATGAGGTATAAGATACTCTATTTAACTCATTTTATGAAGCTAACATCATTCTAATACCAAAGATATTAGGGTAAAGATGCTAGAAGAAAGGAAAAGTACAGGCCAATCTCTATGATTATAGATGCAAAAATTCTCAACAAAGTATGAACAAATCAAATCCAATAATTCATCAAAAGAATGATACAACATGACCAAGTGGGGTATACCCTCTTGGAATATAATGCAATGCAGGAATGCAGGGGTGGTTCAACACAAGAAAATCAATCAATGTAATACAACATATTAACACATTGAAAGAGAAAAATCACATGATCTTCTCAGATGATGCTGAAAAACCATTTGAAAAAATTCAGCATCTTTTTCTGACAATAACACTTCAACAGGTAAGGAACACTTATGCACTGCTGGTGGGAATGTATAAAGTTATAACCACTATGGAAGAAAATTTGGTGGTTCCTTAGAAAACTAAATATTGAGTTGCCCTACGACCCAGCAATATCATTACTTGGTATATATACCTAGAAGAACTGAAAGCAATGCCACAAACAGACATTTGCACACATGTTCATAGCAGCATTATTCATAACTGCCAAAAGATGGAAATAATCCAAGCACCTATCCAGAGAAGAGTGAATAAACAAAATGTGATATATACATATGATAGAATATCATACAGCAGTAAGACAAAGCTAGGTCCTGAAGCACATGACAATGTGGATGAACCGTGAGGACATAATGCTGAGTGAAATAAGCCAGACACAAAAGGATTGATGTGGTATGATTTCACTATATGATGTTGGTAGAGGTAAACTCAGAGGCTTATAATATAGAATATAGGCAACCTAGAGATACACAGAAGCTAGAGATGGATAAAAGGCTAGCTAATGAAGCTGAACTTAAATGTAAGGGAATGGATAGAGGTGAAAGAGTTCATTAGTGGATCTATAAGTAATGTATTGCCATACTGAAAGTGAACATGATTGAAAGGGATTGTACAGAGCCATGTAACCCATCAATTAACACTACAAATATAAATAACTTCTTGCATGAACTACTCAAAGATATGAATTTTGTATAGAGTCAATAATAGAAGGGAATGGAGGAAAACTACTATTGCGTGCTATGATCTGAATTTAAAGGAAAACATCACAGTAATACCAGGGGTAAATATTTGGGGGTGGGAAAAGGGAGGTTTGGATTTTCTATTTGGTGAGGATGTGTTTATCGGTTATTTATTCTCTTTGGAGCAATGAAAATTGTCTAAAATTGAGAATGTAGGTGAGTGTACAACTAAGTGAGGATAACGTGAGACATGGATTATTTATTTTGGGCATTACCTATGATGCTCAATCAATGGAGGTGGCTGAAGGATACACTGAGAAATAGAATGGCAAACTGTGGTGTATACATATGATGGAATATTGGTGGCTACAGAAAGGAATGAAGTCATGAAGCATGCCATGAGGTGACATGGTGCAAAATAGCCAGAAACAAAAGAACAAATATTGTATGGTCTCTTTTAAAAAATACTTGTGAAAAAATTGGGGCCTTTTTTGTAGGCTCTCATATCAGTCACATTTAGTCCTTTGTAAGCTCTCATATCAGTCACATTTAGTCCAGAACTGTAAGTGTTATTTCTAGATTTTGAGATGCTGTGCTATATACGTATAATGTGGAATTTCCCTGAAACTTTGGATACCTGTGCGACACCTAAGACTCAGAGTCGCAGTTCTGCAGCTATGAAGTTCAGTATGCTGCACACAGAGACAGTTAAAGAAACTGAAAAAGAGATCAGGCTTCAATCACAATAAGAATGAAGTCTATTCGGTTAGGACTAAGGTAAATTAGAATACGGGGTAAGGAGGACATTGTCTGCATTTTAGAACTTCACCTACTCTATGGGACCAAAAGAAGAGAGGTTCATGTTGTCCACAACCTAAATTTTCTGTAGTACATAATCTAAGTCAACCTGTTTGGATAGATTATTTAAACAACCCAAATACATGGATCCCAGAATGGGAATGAGGGCTTGTAATTCTGTGTAGTTTAATATAGTACTTGGATAGATTTTAGAGTATGTATGGTAGATAATTAAAAAGAACTGGCAAAGCCCCTTGAGGGACTGGAGAAAAAATGTGAAACCATTAAGCTTTCCCACCTGGGAAATCCCTGATACTATCTCAAACATTAAGGACTCCAAAGTCAACAGGCCAAGTCCTTGATCTTAAATCTTGCTTCTATGAAGCTTATTTCTGTAGTGCAGAAACTTAGCCTACCTATGATATGCCTAAGATTTACTTTCAGAAAACCTCTTTTGTTGCTCCAAGCTGGCTTCTCTCTTTCTAAGCCCAATTCTGCAAGGAAAATCATTACTCTACCCCCTGCATGGGACTTGACATGCAGGGGTGAAAGTCTCCCTGGCAATGTGGGACATGTTTCCCAGGTATGAGACTGGTCCTGGCACTGTGGGATCAACAACATCCTCCTGATGAAAAGGGGGAAAAGAATGGTAAGAAAATAAGGTATCAGTTATCAGTGGCTGAGTTCAAATAGAGTGGAGAGGCTATTCTGGAAGCTACTCTTATGTAACCTTCAGCTAGATAATCCTAATTATCAGTTTGCCAACCCCCAACCAAAACCATTCCTGTTAACCCTAAATAACACCTATCTGAGATTCCACAAAAGTTTTGTGGATGAAGATTACTTTCCAGAAACCTTCAAACTCCAGATGGTTCCTAGGCCAGATAAGTCATAAAACCCAGAGGGGCTAGCCTCTTCAGGAACATCACTAGTTCCATCCCCCACTCCATATTATCAACATCCCTAAAACTTTTTTTAAAAAACTGGGGTGACTGAATAAATATCAGACAAAGTTGATTTCAGAGCAAAAAATATTACCAGAAAATATTACTTCTATTTAATAATGATAAAGGAGTTAATTCATCAAGAAGTTATAATCTTAAATGTTCATGCACATAATAGCACAGTTTCAAACTACATGAAGCAAAAACTGATGGAACAGAAACAAATTCATGATCATAGTCAGTGACTTCAATACTCCTTTTTGCACACTCTTCTCTCAGTAACTGATATCAGTAGGATAAAAAACATCTCAGCAACAGTATCAACCAACTGCACATTAATGCTTTTTATAGAACAATCCACCCAATAATAGCAGAATATACTTACTTGTTAAAAATATGCTAAACTTTTTATTTTAAAGACCATATTTGTGACAATAAAACAAGTACCAGTAATTTTCAAAAATTTCAAATCACACAAAATATTTTTGTCTGACCGCAGTGGTATAAATTAGAAAGCAAAAATAAATGAATGTCTGAAAAATGTCCAAATATTTGGAAACTAGATAAAACAAGTATAAATAAACCATGGATGGAAAGAAGAAATCAAAAAGGACATTATAAAGTATTTTGGACTTAAATAAAATGAAAACACAACATATCAAAATTTGTAGAATGTCATTAAAGTAGTACTTAGGAGAAATATTTAGCCTATATTAGAAAGAAAAAAAAGAGCCTTAAATAAATGGCTTAGGCTTTTACCTTAGAAAACTAGAATGAAAAGAGAAAATTAAATCTAAAGTAGAAATAGAATAATAAATCTCAAAATGGAAATCAATTAAAAAAAATAAAAATAGAGAAAAATCAATGAAACAAGAAGCTCATTCTTTTAGAAGTTCAATAAAATTATAAATTTCTTTCCAGACTTATTAGGGGAAAAAGAGAGAGAGGCACAAAGTATCAATATCAGGAATGAAAGAAGTAATATTACTAGATATGACACACATACTAAAAGAATTATAAAAGAAAATTATGAGACGTTTTATGACAATAAATTAGACAACACAGATAAAATGAACATATTTATTGAAAGATATCTGATTCTAAAATTTATATGGAATTTCAAAAGACCTAGAAAAAGCCAAAACAAAATTGAAGAACCACAAAGTTGGATGGTTAGTGCTACAGACTTCTATACTTAAAGAACACAGCAACTAAGGCTGTGTGGTATTGGTGTAAATGAAGATAAATGAATCAATGGGACGACTACAAGTCCAGACATAGGATCATGCAGATGTGTCTAATATTTTACAAAGATGCAAGGCAATTCTGCTAGAAAAGTTTAGTCTTTTCAATAAAAGGTGTTGGAAAAATTGAACATCACTTTTAAAAATGAACTACAATTCATACCCTACCCCAAATATGAAAATTAACACAAAGGAGAACATAGACTAAAATGTAAAGCTCAAAACTATACGATTTGTGAAAATGGCTGTATATTTATATAACGGATTACTACTCAGCAATGAAAACTGATAAGCTATGAGTCACACTACCACATGACACAATGGATGAATTTCAAAATATTTACACTGAGCTAATGAAGCCAGACAGAAACAGTATATACCTATGAGTCCAGATTTATAAAATTCTAGGAAATACACAGTGACAGAAATAATGCAAAGAAATGCATTAGACAGAAAGCTAATCAGTGATTTCTTAGTCATGGAGTACAGGAAGTAGCAGGAATGATTACAAAGGGGCAAGAGAAAGCAGTTGAGTATGAGGCATATGTCTATCATCTTGATTGTGGCAACTATATACACATAAGTCAAAACATCGGGGGTGCCAGAGTAGTTCAGTGGTAGAATTCTCGCCTGCCATGTGGGAGATCTGGGTTTGATTCTGGGTCCATGCACTTCCTGCCCTGCCTCAAAAAAAATTCAACAAATGGTGCTGCAATAACAGGATACTCACTTGGAAAAATGATGAAATGTAACCCCTACCATACAGCATACAAAGAAAACAAACAAACATATTACCATGTGCCATTGTGGTATTATTTTCCTATTTTCTTAGACTTTTTTCTCCCCCCACTCTTTCTTTCTTTCTCTTTCTCTTTGCTAACTATTGGTCATACAGGCACAAAAGTGGACACATCACAATCTCACTTTAGAAATTTAATTAACAACAAAAACCTATTCCCTAGGATGGGTGTTCCAAGCTATTGCATTAGTGGTTGCTTACAGATAGTAATGCTCCTTCATTTGGATCTCTTTAGCATATTTGTATAAGCTATCCCAAATTCTATAAACTTTTGCTTCTTATGATCCTCACCTGTGCATTTCTTGAGGGCTGCCCATGGACTACAGGAAATGCTTTGCACATTATCTCTGAGTCCAACACAAATTTATTTCCTGCTCTCTTCCATCTCCCTTAGACAATGAATGACTGTTGCAGGAGTATTACGGCCCTCTTTTCCTGACTCCAGTTTGGACAAACTCTGACATTTAATTTACAGTCTCAAGTTCCTCTATGGGATCAGGCTGGGCCTATAATTTTGCCTAAAATTATAACTTTGTTGACTTCTTCCCTTTCTATCCCTGCTTTTCTTACTCCATTACATGTCTCACATGGAAGCACTCCTTAATGAGTCATTAGTAAGCAAATTCCTTTCTCAGAGTGTGCTTTTGTGGAAACTGCTCTAAGACAGAGGTACTGTTAAAAGATGATAGTCCAGAAGATTTTTCTGAAAATGGGATAATGTATACTGGGAGAGAAGAACCCACACAGTCCATTTTAAAAATATTTTGAAGGCATAAGTTTCAACAATTCTGGTGATTATCTATAGAGCATTCTTTCAAATTTCTATTTAAGATGATGTTCTTAATTCCTTGTATCTATTTTACCCATGCAATTATTGGCTATGTAACATGTTTTTCTTGTGATTAGGGTTGTAAAGCAAAACCATTAGCCATTCTGCTCATTCCCATTTCAATCCTTAGAGTTGTTGTTGAAATAAGTTATAAATAAGAACAAAAAAAAAGGTCATTTGTTATAACGTATGCTGGTTTGAAAGGAAGGATGCCCCCTAGAAAAGCCATGTTTTAATCAAAATCCCATGTCATAAAGGTAGAATAATCCCTATTCAATATTGTATGTTTGAAACTGTAATCAGCTCATCTGCCTGGACGATGTGATTTAGTCAAGAGTGTTTGTTAAACTGGATTAGATGAAGACATGTCTCCACCCATTTGGGTGGGTCTTGACTGGTTTATTGGAGTCCTATAAAAGAGGAAATATTTTGAAGAAGGGGAGATTCAGAGAGAGCAGAGAATGCTGCAGCACCACAGGAAGCCAGGAGAAGCAGCTAGTGGATGATGCCTTCCTCGCCATGAGCCCTTCCAGCTGAGAAACTGTGACTGCTCACCATGTGCTTCTCAGATGAGAGAGAAACCCTGAACTTCATTGGCCTTCTTGAACCAAGGTGTCTTTCCCTAGATGCCTTTGATTGGACACTTCTACAGACTTGTTTTAGTTGGGACATTTTCTTGGCCTTAGAACTGTAAATTAGAAACTTATTAAATTCCCCTTTTCAAAAGCCATTCCGTTTCTGGTATATTGCATTCTGGCAGCTAGCAAACTAGAACATAATGTAACAGTATCAGAGGAAAAAAGATGTGTATTTCATCATATAAGCTTAACATATGCTTGATGCTTGCAACATATTGAAGTTGCTGTTGAAGATACTTGGTTTTTCAAAGGTGTCTTAACCCAAAGTCCATGGATGAACATTATATAATTCATGAATCATCTGACCTAGAATATCAAAGTTTTTGTGTAGATAATTTGTATTTTCCTGGGGAAAGAGCCAAAACTTTCATGAGACTATAAATGAGTTGAGTCTTTTCATTTGTGAATGCAAGGAGGTAAGGCATGTGGCCCTCCTACTCTCTTGACTTCCCTGAAGTACTGATCTTCCTTTGTTTTCCATTCTACTATTGTGAAAATGTACTCTCCTGGAAGTCCTATCTTACCGTCTTTATTTTTTTATTTTCTGTTTCTTCTTATTTTTTCAAATAAATGATTATATTTTCTCTTAGCTTATTCCTTGACAGTTCTTGTGTCTCTCTAAGTTCCTTCAATGAGTCCAAGTGTGTCCATGACTTCATGTCGCCCACTCTATTAAAATGACTCACAAATGTTTTTCTCAATCCTGATTTTCCTCAAAGGTTTTAGTTTTCGTATCCCAACTTCCCATTAACATATCTGTCCAGATGTTACATAGTTATTCAAATATGACATGTCTCTCTGAGCTCTTATTTCTTTCTGTAGTATTATTTTTATCAGTAAGATTGGAAAGCCTCAAAATCGAATTTCACTTCTCTACTTATTTCTCATTTCTGACTCCAAGTCCTATCATTTCTTCCGATTTCTTTTGAAAACATTCTTTTTAATTCTAGTGCCCTCATCCTATTTAAAGGCTTTCATATTTTGAATTCTTTCTGTTCAAATAACTCTATGTGTAAAAGGTATGCTTTCTAAAGCTCAGCCTGTTTATGTTTTTCTGTTACGCACATCTGTGTTAAGACATTATTTACTGAATAGAATCCAATCCCTTTGCCCAGAATTAAAGAAAAAAAACTTACATAGTCTGCCAATATCAATCTCCTACATGTCTTATCTTCTTATTCTCTGAGCTCCCTGTAAATCTCAATTCTGCTATGCTTAATATTTCCATGACTTTCTCAGCTCTACGACTTTTCTTAGAGACATAATTTTAATGCTTTCTCATAAATCAAGCATTCCTTCATTCCCCTAACTGTAGCTCTCATAATATTTTTTGACCCTCTGGTGTTCCTGCAAGACTTTACTCCATCATATTTAAAGATAGAGTCTTAACCATATGTGTCCTTGAATTTGTTTCAGCTGTTAGAATCTTGTATGTAGCAGGATCTTAATGAATTATAATGGGAGGGGAAAAGGATTAACTATTTTATTTAATTTTCTTGGTTAAAAGAACATTTGAGTACTAAGAAATGATGATCATGCATCTATGTGATGATGTTAAGAATTACTGATTGTATATGTAGAATGGAATGATTTATAAATGTGTTAATTTCTTTTTTTTCTTTAATTAATAAAAAAATAAAAAAAGAACATTTGAATCATAACCTTTATTCTTCTCTTTGAGGCAATTCCATATAAATTGGATTTCAATCCATGTTAGCAACTTTTAGATTCCTGGATAAAGAAAGTATTGAGAAATGTTAAATAAACTATATATTATGTGAACAAAAGGACAAATTAATAGTCATGTCTTAATTGTTAGAATTGGTAAGAGAAACATATTCAGTCATTATTTTAAAATAATTAAAAAGGAAATATTATTAGTATGGTAATTTTGTTAAATGGATAGTGTGCCAAATGATCTCAAATTTACAAGGTAACTGTGCAAGCAATTTTACAGAAATTTATTTCCAAAATTACACCCCTAGAAATAGCAAGCATTAATCACACCCTACAAGGATGCATAAATTTTACAGAAGCCCCATGTTTTGCAATCAGATACATGGATAATGTACATTTAACAACATCAAAATATATTATGCTTTAAAATAGATTATCATTTTAAACTTCAATATTGATATTCTCATAAAAATCTATTATATTACAGAATAAAGAGGCAATACGATTGTGGGATCCACCAATACAAGAAAAATTATAAAATATAAATTACTTGACTGCTTTTCAGCACAGACTGACCAAAATAGGCTCATGGATACATGACTAGTAAATTTAATCACATATATCAAATAGCTAATGAAAATTGTGCCAGTTTGAATCTGTTGTGTACCCCAGAAAAGCCAAGTCCATTAATCCTCATTTAATATTGCTGAGTGGGATCTACTTGATTGTTTCCATGTTGATGTGATCCCAATTGTGGTAACTTTTGATTAGATAGTTTCCATGGAGATGTGTCTCCCCACTTTCAAGATGGGGTTACTTACTTTAAAAGGGAACCGTTTTGGAAAAATGATATCAAAAGTCCTGTTTATAAATGGATTCACACTCACAGGGCCAAGAGTTGGGACCTGGACATGCATTTATGGGGAACATAATTCAATCTCCAACATATGCATATATTAAATGTATGATATTTATATTATATATTATTTCATATACTAAATAGTTAATATTTATAAATTGCATACAAATATTTAAATATATTATATGAAATAAATCAACTCAAATTTACATTTATATTTTGCTTCCCTTTGGTTAATATCTTAATTCTTAAAATGTGCATTGTATATAGCTATATATAACATATACTTATATGTTTTATACTCACACATACATATGTATGTCATAGTTATATGACATATATTGCTTATACCATTACATGTAACTCATAGAGTTAGCTTACAGATCCATATATCTAAAGGCAAAACTAAATTCAATCCTCATTAATGAGGGTAAGAGAAGGCCTATTAACCTACTGGATATTGAGAAAGTGCCATGAATTTTCTCTGGTCTTAAATTTTCAAATGCAATACAAGCATCAAGGATGAGGCACTGCCAGTATCACACATGACAGGCTTAACAGAAGGAACCAACTACTACAAATAGATCTTAAACTTCAATTCACTACTCAACAAGTATAAAGGCAGAAAAAAGTTTTAGCCCTATAACCTTGTCTTGGTAACTGATTTAAAAGTGAGTTTTAAAAAATTATTTTTGCAAAAGGATCTTGATCTTTTTGTATGTTGCATCACAGGCAATAGGAAACATTTAACATCAGGTGGAATTTCTCTCCCACAGGGACTGTATATTCTAAAACCTCATATAGTTATAGAACTTATTATACATGCACACAACTCCAGCTCCTCGGTGCCACATCACAAACTTGTTTAAAGGGATTAGTTTAATTCCTACTTTCTGAAAGCTGAGAAACATGAGGTGACCTGCCCAGAAACCTTAGCAAATGGCACATATATGGTTAACCCTGGCCTTCGGACACTAAAGCTCCACTTATCATTGGGCTATAAGATAAATATGTACTTTTCCATAGTTAATTGCCACAAATATATAATTTTCATAAGAAACCTTTTATTTGTTTATAAAGGTTATTTATTTACAATCATTTTATTTTGCTGAAATTCTACTCCTAATGTTTCTAAGCACGTTGTTCTGTTTCTTAGTGAATGTTTTTGTTTGCATGCATTTCTTGTTTGGGTCTCTATCAGTTCTATAAAAGGTAGCTATTAACCAAGTGAAGGTACCATAGCATTTGTGAATGAGGGCCTCGGTAAAGAAACTGCAAAGCAACACAGAATTCTGTGTCTTTCCCTTTTATTTAAAAAAAAAGCTCATTTTTTAGCTGTAAATCTTAAGAAGCAACATGTGTACCCTTACTTCTAATTTAGAACTTCCTTCTTCTCCTTAACGAGAGTTTAACCAAATAATATTTAAACACTGTTTTCTGAAATTAATGTAAAATTCACCAAATAAAAAGGTAAACAGTAAAAATACATTTATAATAGTTATAATCTAAATATTAGAGAAGCATGCAGAAATTATTCTTTATAATTAAAAGAAATTAGAATTATAGTGATTTTATAGTGATATTCCATAGTGATAATTAATATCTAAATTAGTTACTTGCAGATCATCACCATCTAAGATAGTTAACAAATGTGTATCTGATTAAATTGCATGTCTTCTGCTTGCTCCAGTAACAGAATTCAGTGTTTTTCATAAATTCAGTCAAAGACACATGATCTCTATACCAGTACAGGCACATCACTAGAAAATAGGGTCTAATTTTATTTCCATTTAGTTTCCCAGGTTCAGTGCAGATGAGCGGGGCCTTTAATATTCTCTACCATACATGAGGCACAGTACAAACAACCCTTTCTAAATCTGACAGAAGAAAATCAGAATTATCCTTTAAAGTACTTCTTAGAGCCTTTGCCACGTTAAGAAACAACTATCACTCCTATTTCCCAATATTTTTCTTCATTTCTGGACTCTGGATTTCAGACCTATTCTTAATTGACTCTATGTCTTCTCGTGACCTCTCCCCCCTATCATGGAGATCACAGGCTAAATTGTTATTCCTCACCAGGTTTCATCTCTGCCCAGCCTCAGACAGAACACACCACTTGAGAGCATTCTCCTTTGCATAAAGAAATGGTTTGCCATTAGCAAAGGCTGGTGAGAGACCTTAATAGAGAAGGTAAAGTGCATTACCAGTATATCCTAAGGAGAAATGCCTAATGTCTAGTTGGACCAAGACCTGAAATCAGTAAAAAACATTTTACTACAACCTAGAAAAATATCTCTCTTACGATCATTCACTTTCTGCTCTAATTTCGCATGTACTAAGTATTTACTCAACATGCACATTTTATTCCTACGCGTAATTTATAAGAGGCACTAGAATCAGATTGCAGCAACAGAAATAAAGAAAGGAAATCCATCCCTCAAGATGAATATAGCCAAAATGTATACATACACAGACCACATACTCATATGCACACGTGCGCACACATGCACAATAAAGCCTTTTCACTGGGGTCACAAAATCGATTGTCATGGCTCATGGAAATTACAGACCTTTTGTCCACCTTTAATTTTCCCACATTTGAAAGAGTCATTGGTACAAGACATGTCTTGTTTTTTTTTTCTAAATTCTACTATAGAAACAACAGCGGGAGTTTAATGATAAATGTGAAATGATTGCAGTGCTTCAGTGCTGGGAAGACAAAAGGAGTAGAGGGAGCTGTGGACATGGTGCCATGCAGCAGTATAGCTACGCTGTCCAATTTTTCAAGAGAAGTCAGACATCATTATTCTTTTTTACATAAAAGCCACTGATTTTGAGATGTTGGTGACTAATTGATTTTTTTAAAAGCACAGTCTGTGCCATCATTCTGCCAGGTCTACAAATGTTGAGGTTCTGTTTTGGCCACCAGGAGGCTTCTTTGTTAAGAACAAAAGTCAATAGAGACACCAGATGTAACTGGTTTCCTTCTGGTGTATTACATTATGTGACACATGGAGTCCCATTTCTCCCACCGTGGTTGAAAAACTTTGCCAACCTTTCTTAGATTTATGTGAAGGAGAATATCTTTCCATATGGAGAATGTGGGCAGATGGAATAACAGGGGCGGGTGTATGGAAACTCTATATTTTCTCCATGATTAAAAATAATTCATTAAAAAAAAAAGCATATCCAAACGGTGCTCAAGCTGGTTCAGACCCAATTGAAATGGTAACAGTTTCCATTTCAATAGAGAACCAGAACATTTGCAGCATCTATGCCCATCTATGTGCCATTTAAGCCATTTCCTGTACCTTCATTTTCAGGCCTGCTTTGTTTCCGTTTCCATAAATTCTAAAATTTCTGTCCTTCTTGCCCACAAGTCCTCCTAAATCATTTAAGGTACCTAAGATGACACCCTTTGATGTGACACATTAGCTCCTGCTGTTGTAACTCCAATAAATGGGCATGACAATGGTTAAACAGCAAAGCCCTTTTCTGTTGTGACCTTTTTAATAAAGTGAGAAACAGCTCCTAGAAATAGTCTAGAAAATGTCCTTTAGCCACTTAAAGGGTATTTTCATGATATAAAGCAAAGGGTATTTTCAGAAGGCATTTACAAGAGGGGGGCATATGATTTTTGGCACCTGCTGAGTATAGGCACATTCAACAAGAGTCACGCCTCCAATATTGCCTGATATGCACAAATTTCTGCAACAGCAATTAAGGACAGGAATAATAGAATGGCAAGGAGAGATTCATAGTTAACTCAAAACTATTACATAGTGTTAGTCATATGTTTATTTGTATTTAAGTTAACTCTTTAGTAAATTGTTAATAGTTTGAATTTTAAAGCATAGGTTTTGTTTTTCCTCAAAAAAAATTATTGTTACCCATATTAAGTCACCTTAAAGTTAAGATGTGGAAACTGGTGCTTTGTTTGATTCAATCTCTACCATCAGGATGAGTCTATTCTTTGTTAATAATCACTTTTCATGTTAATGTGTATTAACACATGTGTATTGCTATTAGGTTTAAACAAATTTATGTGCCAGCACTTAGCACAGACTCTTGTACATAATACTGCCCAATATATTACGCTAGATTGGAATTTAAATCATGGTGAATCATACCCCAAAATATTTTCTTTGAAGAAATCTGATAAAGAAATTGACCACCTTCCTCTTATCTTTCCAAGTTGACATTTCCTGTAGTAGAAGTTCAATAAACCATTACTCTCAGAAATGTGAACATTTATTTGTATGACTCTTTAAAGTGGGGTAGTATCTGACTTCAGATACTAAATTTTAAAACAAGCTCTTTTACGAACTACTGAATGAGATGCCATAGTCTCATACTATGATATTTCAGATCTGATAATAGTCAGGTCTGAAATCACCCACTATCCTTTCCTTATATTAGTTGAATTTACTTCAATAAGTTTTAGTAAAGCAAATTTGGGAATAAACTTTTTAATTTAATCTTACCTGCAATGAGGGCCACACTCACGTGTCCTCCAAGAGATCAACTGTTGAACTGTCTCATGGGTTATTGGTTTGTTCACCACAATGTTTAATATTTCTAAGCTAATCACAAATAAGCATGCTCACCTTAAAAGATTGATATGCCTTTGGAATCTGTTTAAGTCATTCAATCCCCATATTTAAGTGGGATCTTAAGGATCCCCATATCTTAAGGGGATCCTTAAGAGAATCACTGTAAGTTTCCATCTGCAGTGGGACATTTTTCTTTTCTCAGTTGCCATGTCACTGGTTCTGACAGTTCTTAATACCAGTGGGTCATAGAGTTCATTTCATCAAAAAATAAGACTTTTGTTGTTGTTGTTGTATATCTGTATATTATCAGTGGTTAGCAAGTGATACTTTAAATTTTAAAAATGTTTCTATCATAATACATTGCATCTCTTATTCATGGTTTTTCATTTTTCCCATCTTTATGAAAATTTCCACCATTAAAATAAATCCCTTGATTACTATATTTGCATGAAAAGGAATCAATAATTGACTAGTGGACTAGAGATTAGAATCTTCTTACATGGTGTAGACTCCATTCCTCATAGCTTCTCAATAGAGAAGATTTATAGACTATATAAAAATTCATTTCAACCATTTTTCCTTCCCTCACTTTTAATAAATTACTTATCACAGACACAAAGTTTCTTTACTTTGAGATATTATTAGCAGTCATTAAAAATTAAGCAATCAACTCAACAATTTTATGCAAGGGGAACTTTAAAAAAATCTCCTTTTAGACCTTCTTCACTGAGAATAGAACAAACTAATTGTTTGAAATTTATTTCATCAGGAATTACTGTGCAGACTGGAATTGAGAAACGGTTTACTTTGCTTTGAAAAATTACAGTTCACTTCATCTCCTTTCCCCTCACCAAATAAAACCCATAAAACATAGAATGATGTAATATTATAAGAAAAAATGCAAAATAACTTTCCCATTATTTGAGAACTATATATTCCTCAAACAAACACACACTTAAGTTTAGCTGTGAAAGAATTATCTGGTGGGGAGACGAAGGTGAAATAAAAGCTTGACACCTCCTCATTGAGAACACAGGCCAAGAATTCAGGTTCTGAAAATAGATGGCCTTTGGGTCAAAAACTGGCTCCTTCATGTAATATCTATTTGGCTGTGGACATATCACTTAAATATCTATCAGTTTCAATGATTCATTACTGAGTTCATTACTCAGTATGAATTCCACTGAGTTCATTACTCAGAGGGTTGATGAGGATAAAGTGAGATTGCTGCATGTAATTCATTTAGCATAGTAGATCCCAAATAGTAAACATTCAATAAATATTAGCTGTGGGGGTTAGTCACTTTGGTATCTTTTGTTCTAATTTTCATTGCTGCCACTACCTAGGCCGGCAGGACTAAACCTTTAACAGATCAGATATGTTTATAAATCACTTTTCTTGGGTCTTCTTTAGGACACACATGGTAGAATAGAACCTTTAAAATTGATCTGCTATGTACCGTTAGCAACTTAGGAATGAACTCAGAGAGTAAAGACTAAAAGCAGGAGGTTTACAGAGTCTGAAAGATGCACCTGCTAGTCAAAAATAGCCAGCACAAGTTTGTAGGACTTGTCTGCATCACTTCCTTCTAAATCTCTGGCATTCCTGTATGTGGAAGATGATGACTCAACAACTATTCAAGACCCCTCAGTTCTTATTCACTTTACTTTTACTCCTCTGCTTCAAACATAAAATAAAATTATTGAAAGAAGCTTGGGAAGCTGACAGGATTACCAGAAAGACTACTGAATAAAACTTGGGACATGGGCCAAGTGGTAGTCAGGACCGCATTTCCCGGAACCTGAGACTCTGCTGAAGAATGTTGAGCACTTCTGTTTTTACAGCCACAGATCCCACCAAACTAGAGGCGGGTGGTGCTGCTGCTGCTTCCCTGCTGTAGGAGTGGATTTTGCCCAGCATCTGCATCTTTGATTCCACTGTTATTTAAGGTAGTATATCTGATGGGCAGAACCTAGGTCACATGCCCACGCCGTGTTTGCAAAGGAAACAAAGCTAACGAATATTTCCCATTTTTAATGTTCATAATAGGAATTAGGCTCGCCTGCTTTGCCTTCTAGAAAAACTCAAAAGTGGTAACTCTCTACCAATAATGAAAAAGGATTTAGATTCTTTTTAGATAAAAAAAAAAAAGTGTCCTTGGAAGGCAGGAAAAGTCAACTATTTTTTTACTTTCCATTTGAATCTGTCCTTTTTACATCTTTACTTCAGGTTTGGGAGACTGCCTCTTCTGCAAGTGACCAGCACTCATCTTTTCCAGACAATTTATCTTAGTTTACGTTGATAATGTATAACTTATATAACTAGAGTTACACAAGTGACCCATTGTAACACTGGCACTGAGAAAGGAACAGATGGATTTGGCAATATTAAAAAGTAAAATAACTTTAGCAGACCAGTCCATGATTGAGTGAGGTTTCCTTCCTCACAGTCTAAATCTTTTGACTTTTTAAGATGTATGCTTTCCAAGAAGCCTTATCTACAAATAGTCCCCTCTCTATCCTACACTGACGCATAAGCTGCCCCTAAGCATATTATGCATATTTCTTTATGGCTACTATAATATTTTGAAATTCTCCTTCATCTTCATGACCCTTTGTCATCCCTATCCGACTGTTTTCACTGATGAGTTCTTAGAAATCATACCTTAATCATGTTGCCTTCCCAGTGGTAACTATGGTGCTTCAATCATGATAAGTCACTGATAAATTTATGTTGAATGCTATATTTGCATCTTCAAATATCTAATAATCAGGACAAAATAAAAATATTAAAGTGCACAGTAAAAGCATCTTGCAAAGTTCCTAATTTAAATATTTTTCATACATAAACTACTTCTGGTTGCTTGGGTAAGAATTAACATAGGGTAGGAATCCAAATTGGAACTCTAGGCAACTGGAATCAGAATGGGCAGAACATACCTTTTTGCACATATCTTTTCATGATAAAAAATATGTGAAGATTGTGTTCCTTTCTAGTTAACAACAAATAGAGACCATACTGCAGCATGCCCTTGCTTTATAATAGTTCCTGTGTATTGTGTATTTATTTTGTGACTATGCTTGATTTTTATTTCTTTCATTTATTTCTCACATAAATCTTGGGAGGAAGGTACTATTTCTACCAGAGAGATAATGTAATTGAGGCAAATCCATAGTAATAATAATGATAAATTGTTTATCATTAAAGAAATGGGATTAAAGAAATGGAAAGTCATTCCTCCCTGCAATTCTTTGTAGCCCACGGTATCATGTCCTTGATGAATTTCTGTCACCTATTTTTCAAAAAAAAATATTTTAAAATAAAATATCAGATGTACTGGGACCTCCTTCTCTGGGTATAGGATTTAAGATCAACAACTGATCCATAGTAGAAGCTCATACACAACCAAAAGCCTTAAATTTTCTTAAGAAAATTCCCATCTCAACAACAAATATCAAACATAGAGCATATAATAAAACTAAAAATATTGATACTATTAGCAAACTTATTAAAAGGAAAATAACATAATATTTGAATTGGAATATATTATTTTCTTCAATGACTACTTTCATCCACAGGGTTCCATATAAGTAATTATAAAGATCATTACATGGATTTTTGTACACCTTCTCACTCCTTTTTTGTTCTTAGAAATCACAATAGTATTTAAAAAAGAATTTTTTGGGTTTTTTTTTTTTTTGGTATGGGCAGGCTCTGGAATGTCAAGTGAGAATTCTGCCCCTGAGCCACCATTGTACTGCTCTAAGAAAGAATTCTTAGTAGAACAACACTTATTTTTGATGCTTTACACATCAGCCCTATAATTTATATCATTTATCAATCAACAGCCACTAAGTATTCAATTTCATACCACGTATAGTTTCTTATCTGGGTCACTCAAGCAATATACAGATGGTGAGCAAGCAAATTCATCCTTGTCTCACCAGTTTACTCAGGAGTCCCTCAACATGCCTTCTTCTCTGAGTTATCTATGATATCAGCACTTTCATATCATGGATATCAGCATCACACCTATTTTCAAGAAGTTTGGCATCTGTACAGAAAAGAAAGCCTATTCCCTTTGCAAAAGTGATTTTGGAAACTGAACTTATTGTACATTTAAAAGGACCCCTCATTCATCAACGAGATAATTCAGTCTCATCTCATTTTCTAACCCACTTAGCAACACTTTCTTGATGAGCATAGCAATTTTACCATTATGGAAGACAGCTAGGTATAGTGTTGACAAATGTTAAAAGGACTAATGGACATTCAGTGTTCTATTCTTCAGGTCTTGAATGTTCACTTATTTTCATTCATAATTGCTTAATTAGAAGGCTATCAGCCAACCCCAGTGTTTTAAAAATTCCCACCAAATCCCTCTTTGAAACAGAGAATAATAAAGCTATGCAACTTTGAATGTGAGGATATAACTTAAAGGAGATTGTCATAGGAATTAAATGTCTTTATTGTCACCCATTTTACGTTTAAAACATATGAAATTTGCAAAATAAACATCAACAATAAACAATTAAAAGAGGTTTATTTTAATATAATATATTTATAAAGTTGCTATCTATAAAAATAAATGCTACAGGAAGTTAAACCAGATTTACTACACACTTGCATATTTTTAAATACCAGCAACTTAGTGCACAATCCTTCTGACAATACCCTTGCTTGAGGGGAACATAAAGGTACATACAGAGGATATAGCATGGCGTAGTATGAATAAATCCTCTATGATCTTAGTGGTATACTTGATGTCTCCCAAAACATGTGCATTCTTGCCACATACCTTTGTGCCCACATCACTTATTTGACCCATTGGGTAGGATAAGTTATAATGTGGAATGAGCTAAGCAATGGCAATCAAGAGCAAACTATTTGAACATATCAATTTTAATATTTCTAGCAACCTTCTCTTCAATTCACTAATATTCTAACCGGTTTTATGTTCCCACAGGGAAAGAAGTCATATTTTAAACCTCTGTGTATCTCCCTCTGTCATTTTACCACCTCTAAAGTCACAATACAATGACTTTCACAATATAGACATTCAGTCAATGTTGATTTCTATTTTCAGGATCTTGTGGAATTTTTCAGTGGGGGTTCCCTTGACATTTTAGGTTATGAAGTCTTCAATGTGTGAAAAAGTTACATGCAGTGCAGGGTATGTATTATGCCTGGAATCCTGGGGTAATCTTAATGCTAGTAATATTTCCAAATACTGGGAAAATCAGAGATGTCTCTGCATATTCCCAAATATTTAAAATCTCAGCACCACCTCCGTGGAGAAATAATAAAAGTGTATTTGTCCATGGAGCCCAAAACAAATCAGCACCAAATGAAAATGGAAAAGAAAGGTGTGTAACCAACAAGTACATCAACAGCAGAAGGGCAAAGGGGGAAGAACAACAAAAGATAAAGAAAAGTCCAAGATATGAAAACTATGAATATTCCAAGTTCCTCAAAAATTTGTGAGCCACTGGGTCATTGGGTTAGGGTTAGAAAAAATTCACTTAGCTTTAAATTGCAGGCATCTCCTTACCTTGATACGCAGACTCTAACTCGACTAGATTAATGATAGACTAAACTACAAAATAAGGCCTCAAAAAAGAAATATGAAGGAAATAAAGCACTTATTCCAGGCAAAATTATGTAACTATCAGCTTTTAAAAGTACAACAGTAGTCTTGCCCTTTTATTTCATTTGTTCAGCAAATTTTATTGAACAGTCAGTATTTGTTATGTATTGAATTAAAAGATGGGGATATAGGCTTCTCAACTTTGAGGGACCTACAACAGATTAGCAGAGATATACAGGAATTCTAGTAGATATGATGAAAGTAGTTTTCCAAGGTAAAGTTAAAACACAGTAAAGGCAAGGTCATTTCTACCTGGGGTGTAGGGTGACTGGGGGATGGCAAAGAAGTAGAGAGAAAAAATGTACCTTTTACATCTTTGAAAAATGAAATTCTTCCTAATGTTGATTATTAAAAGTTTCAGACACATGGTTTAAAATATCTTTAAGTATTTTTTTCTCAAACATATTGCACTATTTTCTCTGAATATGGTTATAAAATAAGAGACATAATGCTCAGTAGGTATTGCTTCCACTTACGGTAGAATTTTGAACCATGTTTAGGCAAACATAGTATCCCAAACGACATTAAAAGAGCATTAACAGCAGGGTCAGAGATAGCATTTAATGTAAGTAGAATGAAAATGATGATTTCACTAATACTTGGAGTAGAGCCAAAGTGTGGTTCCCTGGATGGTCAGGGAAGAGACCTTTGGATAAGGCTGTTTATATGAGGTGGAAGCTACTTGAAAAGAGTCTAAGGAAGACTCAAATTGTATTTCTTTTTATTACAGCTTTGCAGAATGGCTGTTTCTGCTAAAATAGTAATACAAACTCTGAAATGCTTTCTAGACTTGCTCACTTCTATTTATTTTAATCCTCTGCTGGGAAATAAAGGTTAAGGAGAAAGAAGGTCACTTGGGTCCACAGACATTTAAAAAAGGAAATCAAATTGAAATGATCTGAGGGCATGCAAGGTAAGAACAGAGCAGGGAGTTAAAAGTGCAGCAGAGAAAGCCTCTAACTCCTGAATCAGACATAACCTGGTTTCCCATACTATCAAGTTTCCACCTAAGAATGCAGCTGGGTACTCTCTAAAGCTTCCCTTCCTTTTTTTTTTCAAACCTTTACTAGTGTTTAGATGCAGTTTTTCCTAGGAATCAGATTTTTGTGGTTAGAAATTGTACCCACTCTCCTCAAGCCTGAGTTAAAAGGATTTTTCTCTTCATGGGCTATGGATCCAATTGGACCACAAGAGTGTGTTTCAGCTCCCTATAGCCTAACTATCCAATAAATAGAGAAACAGGAAGGTGTCTGAGTGGTTCATTACATAGCATCTACATCTTCAAGAATAGAAACACATTTTCTATGAATTCACTAGCCTGTTGAATTAACTACACCATGATGGCTATTGCAAATCAGTATTATTATTATTATCATTATTATTATTATTTGCACAGATGCACTCAAATGCCCCCAATACTCTTTGTTATATGAAAAAGTATGCATTTTGGTTTTGTGTTAAGATAAAGTTGGTAAAAAATACAGCATTTATCTCTTATATTTCAGTGATGGGATAATGAGGAAGCTTATTTTCTTCTATATTAATTATTCTAAACCTATTTTGAAATGTCTTCAACAGATTCTGTTAGTCAGTATATTGTAAACACCAGATGTAATTAGTATTAGAATTTACTGGGTGGAGTTTCAGATGGCACAAACCTTCAGTGATCCTAATTCTAATTCACTTCTGATTTAAATGATATATCTGGTGACCCAATTCTTCAGCAAAAATGAAGGAAACAACAGCAATGGATAACAACAGCAACAACTATAATCACAACCACAAAACTCTGAAACTGATAGTTCTGAGGATCAAATAAAAGATTATCATCTTCACAAACTCTTTTTTTTTTAGAAATTGTCGATGTTTTTGTGAGAGATAATGTTTTCTTATGCAGCTGAAACTTTCTCTAAACATCAGACTGCAACATTGATTTTTATTTATTTATTTATTTTTTATTTTTTATTTTGTTTTTTTAACATTGATATTTAAAAATAAAACTGTACATTTGGCATATCTTCCACAGCTCCACTTTTCCCTGTAAGATGACACGGGATTGTAGCTTCTCACCTCACAGTGGGAAAGCCTACTGTGAAGGGAGACCATGATTTGCTCTCAAGTGGTTTGTTTGTGAGAAAATTGTTTAACTGCTCAGAATGTTAGATTTGTCATATTTACTTATGAAAACTCACTGAAATCCAAATATAAAGCTCTGTTTAAGAGAAATGTGAAAAGATTACGGTTTATTATTTTTATCCCCAAGGTTCACTTAAAATAATTTTTAAAAATAGTCAAGTTTAAGATCATAGTTAGAAAAAAAGTTATCCTATGTATCCAAATTCTAAATTTTCCATATCTAAAGTGAAGGGATGTCACCATACATGTAGTAAAAACAATTCTTTTTCTTAAACTATAGGTTTAATAATGATTTCACTTCTGTTAAAAAAAAAAAGACATTTTGTATTTTGCAGGTTCTCATGGGAATAAATATTTATATAAACACAAAAGATATTTTATAGTTTATAATATTGTGGGTTTTTATCATTGATTATCTACCAAGTGTATTGTATTTAGGTGCTCCAAAAAGATATTAACATAGTAATGAAAAACCAATAGAGTAATGAGGATTATTTCAGCAACAACAAGAAATGCTGAGCTAATTAAAAAAATAGTACACTTGTCCTTTACACTGAACTTTAAGGGTATATTTGTTAGCTATTCTATAGGACCATTCTCAGTAGATTAATATACTTTAATTCACAAGCCCTTTTTAAGTGTTTAATATGTGCCGGGAACTGCACTAGGTAGTAAAAATGCAAATATACAAATATATAGCAGGAAAATTCTACTTCCTCCAAATAATTATTCTATGCTTTTGAGATTCTAAGAATGAGTGTCATGATTTATTTGTTGTAGATGCTTTTTGTGCCCTGACCCATAGCCACTAGGCCTGTCTGTGATTTCAGCACAGCGGACAGTTCCACTCATGCTGAGCCTTGCCCTGACGCTGCACTATACTTATCCATCCCTTGTTTTTCATCAAAACCACAGGAATCTGCTTTCCCAGAAGTTTCAGGGCGCTAAGTCTCCTGGGGCATTTATTAACTAATGAGGAGGGGAATAGGTGCAACTAATCCTATATCTAGTTCTTTTTTTTGAGAGAAGCTAAGACATTCAGTGAATCAAATTTGTTTGGAAAAGTATGAATAGAGTGCCTATCAGATGCCACGACTTGTGAATACCAACATATGCACCAGATATTACTTATTATGAGCAGCATATAAAGCTACTCATTTTATTTACATTCTCTCTAATACTCATGGCATTTCTGTAAGAGATCAACAAGTAGCATATCATTGCAATTCAGTATGAACGGATAGATGCACAGAAAGACAAGAAAAAAGAAAAGACTGCCAATGTTTTCTTTAATACTTTTATAGGTACTATTTATTGGATCTTTCAGTTGTTTTAGTTGGCTTCAGGATATCAAAATACCATCCTTTCTTGTTCTCTGGTTGCTCTCCTTTCTATTGGCCTTTGGCCCTGCAAAATGATTGCCTATTCCTGCCCTGAGGTTGTAGAAACTTATAAAAGCTATTAACATTCACAATTTAACCAGGCAATACTTCATGGTTTATGTCCTTGAGTTTATCTTTCAGACCTCAGCATCAGAAGTTCTCCTCTTGTTTGATACTTGTTTTGACCCTTTAAATGTGTTTATTCCTGGGCCCACACTCCTGATATCTGGACCTCGGATGTTGCTTGATTCTTAGCATCTGATTTACCAATGACACAAATGACAGAATAACACAAACAGGCAGATACCCAGTTGATTGTTTCTGCTTCTTACAAGGCCTATGAGACATCTCACTATTATCATTTTTCTTATATAGCCAAGACTACTGAATACATATATCAACAAATAATGAATTTACATTCAAGAAAATAATATACCTTATAAAAAAGAGAAATTTTTGTTGCACAAGTAGGGTCATGGGTAATATTAACATTTTCACTACATAGTCTTTTTAATGTATTCCCAATAAATAGAACATTTTCATCAGTAGGTCAGAAAAACCCTTTTTGGATCTTGTCTATTAGTCATGTAAGCGAGGCATAATAGTGTATCCCAAAGCCAAATGAACCTTGAAGATAGTAATCCATATAGCAAAATACTCTATCATTATCAATGTGTTTTAAGGTTGTAAATTCATTCTTAATTTATTCTCTAATCATCCATTTATTATGTTTGCATTATGTGCTAGGCAATAGAAATGCAAAATCTCAAATTTCTGTTAGTTCTGTTTCCTTTTCTCTCCTTTTCTTCCCCTCCCTTCTGCATGCCTTTTTTTCCTGCTAGATAATGCAGCACATATGCAGAAAAGAAAGTAGAATCCAGTTGTGTTACAAAGTTATTTTGATTGCTGTTCCCAATGCAGTCATTACTCATGTATTCTAGAACACTTTCTTTATATCACACAGAGAAAATGACTACTAAATACGTTTGTATTAAAATTTCATTTGCCTGATACATCCATAGCATGTCAATTCTCTCTCAAATGTTTCATGATTTCATAACTATTACTTGGGCTTCGGGGAGGAGTCTTGATGAATTATTTTTCTTCTTATGTAGAACAAAAATTTGCAGTGTAGATGGCAAAAGGAATTATAGCGTAAAATGTGAATAGACAAAATAACTTGGAAGAAAATGGGATGAAAGTCTACCTTGAAGAAAAGTCTGCTTGAGGTCTCAGAATTGAGTGCTTCCCTGAAATGATAACTGTACAATTGAAAAAAGCGAACTTCTGTCACAAAAATGTAACACTGATTGGACTGTACTAGAGATTAGACATTTCAGATGTAAATCCCAATGTTTACTTTCCTCTCTGGAAAACAGAATTTAAATGAATAAGCAGGATAATATTAAATCTCCATTGACCTGATAGGAAATAGTGTATCTGGCAGCCTGAGGCTATTATCAGGATGATGTTGACCACACAAAAAGTATGAAATATGGTTAATGGTTTTCTAAACAGATCTTGATTAACCTCTAAACAAGCCATATTTGGTCAATAAATCAAAAATCTCTTCAGATTCTTAAAATACTAAGTTCTGCAATAATGTAACATCCCATCTAATAAGATAAATTCACTGTTGTAGTTTGCTAGCTGCCAGAATGCAACAAACCAGAGATAGATTGGCTTTTAATAAAAGGAGATTTATTTAGTTAATGTATAGTTCTTCAGAGGAAAGGCAGCTAATTTTCAACTAAGGTTCTTTCTTACATGGGAAGGCACAAGGCGATCTCTGCTGGCCTTTTCTCCAGGCCTCTGGATTCCAAGAACTTTCCCCAGGGTGATTCCTTTCTGCATTTCCAAAGGCCTGGGTTGAGCTGTGAGTGCCGAGATGAGGTATGCCTAGCTGTTTTGGCAGTGCTAAGTTGAGCTCTTTCATTTAAGCACCAGCCAATTAAATCAAATATCATTCATTGCAGCAGGCATGCCTCCTAGCCGACTGCAGATATAATCAGCAAGAGATGAGGTTCACATAGCCTATGTCCACAGCAATAGAACTAGGCACCTTCACCTGGCCAAGTTGACACCTGAATCTAACTACCACACTCACCATTATCTTAGAGTGCTTTTTTATCTCTTTGATGTAATTATTTAACAGCTTTTGATGACTATATTTAAGAGAAAATTATCACACAGATCAGAAGGGTCAATCAGATAAACAACTAATTCCAGCAAGGCACGGCTCCTCTCTTTCTACTAAGCTGTGTAACAGCACACTGACTCAAAGTATTTACTTATTATTAATAGAGGGGATTTCTGTTGGCATATATCTAAAGAAATCAAGCCAACAATCCTTTTAGAGTAACACTTTTCTCTAGAGTAATTCAATGAATCGTTACAGTATGACATCTTGTGATTTCTTGTAAAAAACAAAAAAAGAACCAGCCATTGTGAAGCACAGAAATTATAGACTTCATTAAAAAAAAAAAACTAGGCCTCTGAAAGTACTTCATTTACAGAAACTTTGGTGCCAAAGTACAAAATTCAATAAATAAGGGGTTGGGGAATAAATAAATAAGTTTGGTTAACTTTACATGAAAAATGTGAATCGACAGTGACAGTTTAACCAATCCTTTAGCAAAATGGAGAAGGATGAGAGAAATTTGGATATAAATGTAAAATAACTTTACATCCCAGTCAAACTAAGAGTCTGATCTGAAGATATCAGAAAGGAATGCTATCTTTGGACTAACAAGAGTGATTTAAACTCTAAGCCATTCAGCATCCACAGTTGAAATCTTCAGTTGAAAGGTCATAAAATAGCAGACCACCTAATTTAAATGGAACTTCTAAAAACTAAAAACTTCTTCTCTCTCTGTCAATTTATTCTGAAATAAGTAGTCTTCACTTGATTTGACTGATCAATTCCATAAGTATTCATCCATAGCCATGAAATTCACTATGGATTTCAATATATTTTAAGTTATATTGTTCAAATTACTTAAGACTTCTTTTAAATTGTCCCAGGTCAGAAATTTTTGTACCATCAAAGCCAAAATACCTTGTCTGTATATGTGCTGAGAGGTTTTGTTATTATTTCCTGAAATCATGCAATGGGCAAAACTTGTTCATACGGGAAGGTCATGAAAACCTTCTTCAAGTATTAGTTTCTTTTCATGAATATGAAATAAGTGCCTCTTTCCCCATTTTATTTAGCTATGCAGAGGCTATCTTTCCTGGGTGACCTGACACAGACCCAGCCAACACCATACATAATGAAAATCAATGCCACCAAGTCACTAAACAATTACTCCGTCTTCTTTAAAAATGCACAAGTCTTCAAAAACCAAGGATTTACAGACTGATTAATTTGCCATTTGTCTAGAAGAGTGCATTAGTTGCATTCTTTAAGAAGTGCCTTGTTTTGGGGCCCTCAAAAGCTGAAACAAGAACAAAGATTTGAGAATAATTAGTTTCTATGAAGGACATTTGGAGACAGTATGAACGCAGCCTAAAGTTGTCCTCTGGGTGTGAAGTACTCAGAATCTTTCTCACATATAAGACCACGGTAGGCTGCAGCTTGCCCAAATATTCAAAATAGCAAAGGAAATATGGATCAAAACCTGGTTGTATATGTGTTTACTCAAAGAAATATTCATTAAATATATATATATATATATATTTCCTAGGCATATTTTCTGACAGAAGGAAAATTGAACTAAGCACATCCAAACTGAACCCATCATATTCTTCTCTTGAGTTCTTCTTCTTTTGCCCCCAACTTTTCAATTTATCTATATGTGTTGATTATTCAAAGATGAAACAATGATTATCTATTCCATCTTTAATTTTATCCTCTCCAAACCATCCCTCAACTCAAATTCCCACCCTTAGTGGACTCCCACCATCTCTGCTTCAATAGACATATTAGAAAATTTTACCAAAATATTATATTGTGTGTTTTCCCTTTCCTCCTTACACTGTTCCCATTCCAAGAGGGCAGCCAGCTATTTTTCCATATTAAAAAAAAGTCTTGACAGTTGATTATTTTAGTTAGTAGGTTAGTTATTTTTTAGAAGCAATTCCCTTTTCTTTATAAAATCTTATAAGTTTAAAAGTATTGAAATTGTTATCTTAGATATGTCTGTATGGACATCAGGAAAGAGTAGAAAGAAATTTTTTCTGAGAATAAAGAGACGGAGATCACAGTTAAGAGAGAGCAGAGTCCACATGCTGCTCTGGGCAGTTCCCCAGGAAGGCGAGAAGAGAGCTTCAGGGGGAGAGACTTGAGGAAGTAAGGCACTGTGGGGACATCCATGAAAGCTAGACCTACAGCAGAAAATATCGCACAACATATCATAGATGACTTCAGTGAAAGTATTGGATGTCATTATCATATGCTTCCTTAGATTTTCTGAGTATGATTCTGCATTATATATTAAGTTCATGTTTCTCTAAATGCCATGTAACTCTTTTCCCTACACCTGTCTTCTATTCAGTGAATGAAACTTGATTCTCAATATATGTTTGTTCAGTGAACGATAAAATTAGGAATAAATGATTTGTCAAGCCTATCCTGAGACCAAGCAAGGATTTTCCTCAATTTTTGTTTAAGATAAGCCATATATGAAACCAGAACAAAAAAGACATTTTGACAGCCTTGCTCCTTTCTCACCCATGACTCATAAGTGATTTTAAAGATAAACAGCAGCAGTCAGTCTTTCAGAGGATGGGAACAGAAACTTTTTGAAGGTTAGAAATGGTTTTGGATACTTTGATTGATTGTTGATTTCCCAAGAGTTTTTAAAATGTGTACATTGTTGAACTTTGCAGCATTAGAGAAAGAATCATGCATTTCTCTGACACTTGTGTGGTACAATATAATTTAAGAACATATAATATATTGTTCCTAAAGCAACCCATTTTGATAAGTGATAGCAAGTAAATCGAATTATTGTTAGTTAATAAGAACAGATTGCTAAAGCTCAGAGAGTAACTAATTTAAGGTCATATAGCTCAGAAGTGGCAAGGCTAGGCTAGGACTCACTTCTTATAACTTGAAGATCAATGTTCTTTGAATTCCTATGCCAGTTACTGAATTTTAAAAGAAAAATAATTTTTCTTTCACAAAAAATTCAATCTCCTTGTCTGTATATTCATTCAAGAATAAATCATAGGGAATATAAATTCAGTAAGACAAGCCAAAAAAGAGGGTAAAACAATGGTCTTGTCTACTAAAGTTCTTAAGTGTATAGAGTTAACACTGCGTCACTCTTTTTAGAAGAAACACCTGGAACTGAATTTCCAGAATGTCATTTCCCACATGGTTCCAGATGAGAATGTGCCAAAGAGAATGTGAGAATTTGAATTCTAAAAGCAAAGAGAGTCAAACTGGAGGCAGCTGAAGGCTGAGTATCTAAGGACATATAACTGACTTTAGGTACACAGCAGCTTCCTAGAAAATTGCCATCAATCACTCACTTCTTTGCCCAGGCAATGGCTCCTAAAGAATCGCTCACTTAGTTTCTGCATATTAAGATGGTCTTTGGGTGGTTTATAATATTCAAAGTCCCTTCTCTACGATGTTGTTGATTGATTTCCCATGAGATTCTTGCAAGTCCAGCTGCTTAGGCACGTTCTTGAGAACTGCTCATTGCTTCTGCAGGCTGAGCTCTTTGCCACACGTTTCCTTGTCCTCTGCTCCTAAGATCTTACAATAATTGTGTTACTCTTCAATTTCCTGTGTTAGAACCCTTCATTAGATGAATACAAATAGTGACTTCAGTTTTCCTGACCTAACCCTGCCTGTTACAGAGAACATTATGAGGAATGCTAACTTTATTTTGGTTTTGACTACATGCGCTTGCAATAATGATTTTACAAATAAATGTACTCATGCAATTAGAAGAATGATCTGGCCAGAGAAATGCCTTCAGAAGTCAGAAATTCAATCAAGACTGCTAAATAAGCAAGTATGGGTTTGTTTTTTTGTTTTTTCAAATATTCTGTTCAGGTCAAAATGCTACTAAATATAAAAAAAAAATGATGCTAAACATGGCTTAAACCTTACCCCTAAGTCAATTAATAAAAAGAATCATATTCTAATTAATCACCAAAATGATTTATGGCATTCTAATATCTTTATTATAATACATTGCACTCTATATATACTTATAAAATGTGGTTCTTGACTTAATAAATCTTACATTGTATGAACTATTATTTGTCTCCTCCAAGAGTCCTTTGTATAATTTCAAAGCTATAAATAATTATTTTCACTTAGATGAGTGTAAAGTAATCTTTTGGGCCTGAAACCTGATACATTATGATTATAGAACAGAGACTAATATAGTAAAAGTTTATATTTCAAACACTTATTATTTATTTTAAAATAATAAAGGAAGCAAGAACTAACTGTGGGTATTGTTAGGTATGGCAATGATATTGCAACTATGTAAGAAAATATTCATATTTTTAGAGATGAAAACTGAAGTAGTTATGCCATGACATATGGGATTTGGTTTTTAGTACTTCAGCAAAGGAAAAGCAAGAAATAGATAAAAAGAATCAATAAATTGAATGTGGCAAAATGTTGGCAATTTTGAATCTGCCTTATGGGTTACATGATGACTTTTTTATCCTACATTCTCTGTTTTTATTGTGAATGTTTTAAATCTTCATAATAAAGTGTACATAAAAAAAGAAAGATAAAGCCATAAACATTTTGCACTTTATACTTTATCACAAAATTATGCCTTTACAAAATTTGAAAGAAGTTAGAAAATACCAAAAAGAATAAAATAACTGGGCCTAAATTGAATGTAACAAACAAAAAAAAATTTAAAGCAAAATGAACTATACGTAAGTATTCAGTGAAGACATGCCAGTGGATTTTGTTATATGATTTTCTAAAGTGCAGTCTTTTCCATGGGCTAAGAACGGAAATTAACTAATGGTAACTTAGAGGAAGGAATTCAGAATCTTATCAAAAGTCAAATAAAGAGTAGCATTTCAGTATCAGAAAAGCAGTTTTTCATCATTTACCATCTCTGATAACAATAGCCCAGGTCTTAAAAATAAACCCATAACTATTCTTGGAAACTAATTTTATTGCCATAATGTGATTGCAGTTTCACTGATGTGTTGGTGGGATCAAAAATGTTCTGTTTCTACCACAGAATAAGAGTCAGACTGCTCCTTTTAAGCACTGGCTGTCTGTGTCCTCTGTTTGATCATATGTACTGGCAGATGCTCCAGTGCTAGCCAGATGGAAGTCACCTGACATCTTGTAAATCTTATATCACTGCCACTGGCATTTGATAGATGTAGAACTGTCATTCTATGCCAATAACAGGATTGCTACTAAAATTAATGAATATATTGAGAAGGAAATGTGTAATAAAAATGTTTTTGCCTTTGTTTTGGAGCAAATGCTATCCCTGTATCAAGATAATATTATAAATTATACAAAAAGTTCATATGGCACATAAAATATACACAACATACATGCAAACATTAATCCTTTAAAATGCAATTATGGGAACATCTAGAATCCATCTGCTAATATCTAGCACAATAAATTAAACAACAATAAAAATTCTGATGGTTTCATGGAAATAATACTTAGGTTGCCTTAAAAATAATTGTAGAGTTATTTCCGGGCAAACTTTTCTTGACACACTTCTGTGTAAATGTAGCTTACGCTTCTGTGTTAATTCAAAAAAGATCCAGTTTCCAACGTAGATATTCATACTCTATAAAATGTGGTAGAAAGTTTCTTAATTGATAAATAATTTATACTGTTTGCATTAGTTACGGTTATGTGGTTTCACAATATGGAATCTCAGAATGTTATATGACTTTATAGAGAACACTAATCCATTTAGATGTAATTCTTTAATTTTTAGACAATGGCTTTTCCTAATCGAATTCATTTTTTTCAATAGATTCCAAGTTCAATTCAGTTTCACACAATAGAAAGTTTGACGTACATGACACAAAGCTTATAGCTCTAAAGCAGAGAATTAAAGTAATAAATGCAAAAAGCAAGGCTTTTGAGGGGTGAACATTTAGGTTCTAATTTTGACTGAAATTTCCCTGGTAATTAAGTCTTTGGCAATCTGCTTAACAATATATATTTTCTATGTTGCAAATGTGATTTCTACTCCATAGAATAGTTGTTAATTCACAATTTGACCAGCACTCATTAGTGTTCAAAAAATGTTGATATTTGTTCCCAAATTAAGAATTTAAATAATAGTTTCAAATTGTGAAAAAACAAAATAGCCCTTAAATTTTTAATTACCTCATACATGTGTGCTCAATTTGTATTGTGATACAATACAAAACTTTATAAAGAAAAAGTAAATGAACCACTCCCCCATCCTACTGCATTCATTACACCCTGTTATCTCAAAATACTGCCATACAAGGAATCTATTGAATAATTAGGTTAAACTCAAAGTTTTTTTGAGAAAGGCTTTTCTTTATAGAATAATCTCAGCTAATAAATGCAAAAAGAATGATAGAATTTGCAATATACGATCATTGTTTTAGACTGGATTCATCAGGCATGTCAAAACTATTAGGTCAAAGAGTCCTTGGGGGAGAAGTACCCACATTATCACCCAAAGGTTATTAGTAAACCAAAGGAAAAAAAAATCACACCTCTAAAATAAGGAAATGTGCTAGTTATCACTTTAAGGAAGTGATCCATATTAGCATCAGTAATATTGGGACAGGGTGACATTAGTGTCTCCGAAAGTGATGCAATTATGAAATATCTTCTATGAAGAAAGCAGTTTTGTGAAAAAAGGTTAAGTTGGATTAATAAAGCCTTTAGACATAATTTTCTGTTTACAGAAAATAAGATGAATGGGTACATTTTACCCAGTATGACTAGTAATTAGATAAATCCAGAATGTACATATTTTTATAATACTTTGGTTTCTTCAGAAGGCAATGTCATTAGAAAATAAGCAAATTTCAAAATAAATGAATTAAAAGGGAATGGCATGTTTGTAGTTTTAAAAGATTAAGAAAAAATATTTTTTTAATGTAACATATGAGCCTTGATTGGATTTGGATTTAGAAAAGAAATCAAAGAAAATTGAAGAAATTTGAAAATTAAGTAGGTAGTTACATTATGCAATTATTATTAATTTTCTCAATTGTGGTAAATATATTGTGATTATTTTGGAGAAAGTACTTTTCCTTACGAGATGCATGCAGAAGTATTTAGGGATAAAGGATAATTATGTCTGCAATTTTTCAAATAGTTAAGCAAGAACAACTATAACTCTGTGTGTGTGTATGTGTGCATGTACAACTGTACACATAGGAAGGTAAAGCAAATAGGTACAATCCTAACCATTGTTTAATTTAGGACGAATGTATATGGATATCTATTCTTTAAACTTTTATAAATGCCTGAAAGCTTTATAACAAGAAGATAGGAATAAAAGCTACTATATAGGTGTTCCTATGTGCCAGCGCTATGTGTTCATCTTTGGGCTGTTAGAACCTGGGACTTACACTTTCAAATCTTCAGCCAAGATATGAATTACCAAAAAATAAAAAGAAAGCAATATCTGACTTCTTGTATATTTAAGAGTCTGAGTATTCCAAACTGCTTGTTATATTTTATTGAATTATTAATCTCTTTTTTGCACTTATTGTTCTCAAGAAACCAGTCAGGGAGTTGTTAGCACGATGGGATTATCTTGAAAAGGTCAGGGGCTGGAACAGATTCTGCTCCCTTCCCTTGTATTTTACTAATATCTGAACAATCTCTGATAAAAGACTTCATGAAGATGAAGTTATAAATATGACGATCTGAAAATCCTGGGTGATTCCATCTTAATACATACAAGAACTGCTCCACCAGGTTTTTCATCCACTTTGATAGCATATTCAGTCACTCATAAGGACCCAAAACATTATCTTCCTTGAGCTGTATTTAATGAAAGTGCCTATGTTTACATCCCTTAATTGTGCCCAAATCTCCTCAACTGTATGATATCTTTGGTGGAGAACGACACTAATTAGTAGCTCTGCCAAACAATTGCTAGAATTATTTTCTCCATCTTATGGAGACACTCAGTTTTAGACCAAGTTTATATTCTTTTCTCCCTTTTCTCTTGTTTCCCTTGGTGCTGGACACTGCAAAGCTTTAGATCATTTGTCATTTTTGTTTGTTTGTTTTGGTTTTTTTTTGCATGGGCAGTTACCCGGAATCAAACTCGGGTCTCCCACTGGGCAGGCGAGAACTCTGCCTGCTGAGCCACCGTGGCCCACCCATCATTTGTCATTTTTACCAATTAAAACATGAGCTTTGCCAAATTAAAAGGGTGGGTACCATACTTAATAATTCATGCACAAAATAGGACTTTCCTTTCCCTGGCTGGAATGAACAAAATTTCCTTAGAGATTTCTTTAGTGCTATATCTAGATAATGCTTTAGGATTACAATCTAAATCATACTAGAATAACTGCATTAGAATCACTATGATACATCATTCTAATGTACAGGCCTACACAACAATGTTAGTGTTGGAGTAATACAATAAAACCAATGGGTCCTAGAAATACAAAGTGTGAGAGAAAGGCCTTGAAGACTGCCAGGATATATATTGCTAGAGCAAAGAGTAGAATTTGTGGATTTGTAGCCATTCAAATACACAGCCATTCGAAAAAGTAAATGGGAATAAGTCTACAACTGAAAGAGAACAAACAGGCTCTAGTTATAGTCCATGACCGTGAAATGTCAAATGACATAAAAAGCCTCGGATGCTAAAAGAGAGTTTTCCTGGCTTTAAGAAATAGGCATGTATTCACCTGAATTTGAAATTTGGATCAGTTATCCCTAGGTTAAATAATTCAAAGTCTCCTCACATTCAGCTGGAAAGTATGGCAGAGGGTACAATAATTATTTAGATTTTGGAGTTAAAGATTTGAGTTTTATTCCGAGCTACACCATTTACTAAGCTATGGAAACACAGGCTATGCACTTAGCCTTCTGAGATTTAGTGTTGCTATCTATAAAGTGAATACAACAAAGCAATTTTCAGGCTGACAAAATAGAACTAAATAAAATATATGTAATTCTCCTGGCAGTAAATTTTCAATATGTATGCTTAAATTATTACTATATGTGGGCAAAACACTCTTGCCCATCACAACTCCCTTAGCATCCTGATTCATGCCCAAAATGCCTACCATTATTTTCAGAGAAAATTTGTTTTTCATATGCAAATACATTCTGTATTGAAAATTGCCCAGTGACTTCTTGTTGCCCTTAAAATGAAATCATATTTTGCTTGTATCTTTTATACAAGTTTTCAAGGATTATTATATCTCCAGCCCTGTTTTATGAAATTCCCTCCTGAATTCTAATCATTCTGAACTTCTATTTTTAAACAAGATTCATTCTGTCATTTAACTTCCTAATCTTTATATGACTCATGCTCTCTTTCTGGATCAAAACTAGTCCCTTCTGCCTGGAACATTTGTCCCTGCCTGTTCATTAAGTTTATGTGTTTATCCTTCAAATATCTTTCTAAATTTAATTTAATTTGGGATTCCTTTCTTCATTCCTAAAATCCAAATTTGGTACTACTCCTATGCCTCCTAACGCAATCTACCTGTTCTATCATGCGGTATTATAAGGGTTTGCTTATTTCTCTCCATCACTAGACTGAAAGCTCCATTAACAATCCATGAGAGATTGTAGCTGTCATGTTCACTCTTGCATTCCCAATGCTTAGAATAGTGTCTATCACATAGTATACATAATAAATATTTGTTGAATACATAAATTAATGAATGCAGACCTTGCACAGGTATTGCATTAAATATGAGCACAAATAGTGAGCTAGTTGAGCATCTAGTATGTGGGAGAATCATGATTCATGGCAACTAATCACAAAGCAAAGTCATCTTGTCTCCCACTGTATGTTTAAATTTTATCCAGTTGGAATTCTTTCCCATTCTTGGATGAAAACTCTGGCAGAGCCAACAACTCTCTGACCACATTTAGGTAACAGAAAGTCTTACAGTTATTTTGTCACCTATTACTTGGTTTAATTCAGTTAATTAAATGTCCAGCCTAGGGTAACAATCAAAACATACCCCACCATTAAAAACAATAGCTATTCTCCTTCTCCACAGCTTGACCTGCAGCCACCTGAGAAGTTCTCTAGAAGGTAGGTGTCAACTTTCTTGCCCACCTTCTGTCTTGCTTGCCTGATGCTGTTCGTAATTTTATCAGAGTTGGAAAATGTATGGCTGCCAAACGATAAACCGAGCTAGGCTATTTTTACTTACCTGTTGTTGTCAACTGGTCTCTTGTATTCTAAAGCTGATTCTTTACCTTGTGAGGTTCCATTTGCATGCATACATGTGTGTGTGTGTGTGTGTGTGTGTGTGTGTGTGTGTACATGCACACATGCATGTGCTTGGGGAAAAGGTACTGTAGTAAAATTTCAACTATACATCCTATGGCAAAAGTGATGCATTTTCTTGCAGCTGGCCCTCCTCCTTAGCCTTGATTTTATACTTATCCAATCCAAATAGACTCTTTGGAGCTTCCATCACCCCTAATAGGTTTTCCTGGACTGTTATTGTCTAGGGCACCATACCAATTCTTAGATGCCTGGCTCACATTTGGTTTTTATGACATATTCTCTCTTGTCTTGAGGTAACAAGGAAAACATCTTTATAATTATTGTCCTGGGTGGGCTGCGGTGGCTCAGCAGGCAAGAATGCTTGCCTGCCATGGCAGAGGACCCGGATTTGATTCCCGGTGCCTGCCCATGTTAAAAAAAAAAAATTATTGTCCTAAAGGTGGTTACAAAGATCTCAAGGCTCAGCTCTTTCTAAACAAAACATCTCTCAAATTGTCTTGTATTTTCACATTCAAAATTTTATATCTGTGGTGAGAAATAAAAGCTTCAATATCATGGGATGAGCATTTATTATCACCTTTTTACAAATTTTACAAGATTTACTTTTCTCTCATTTTGTTGTTTATTATCTTTGTGCAAGAAACTAAAATTTAATTAACTTCATTTTACAAGCTCCTATAACAAAGAAAGAAGGGTTTTGAGAAAATGAAGTTCAAAGTATATATTTAGGTACAGTTGTTTGGGAGCATGGCTTTTCTTTGAGTGTGTTGAACAAAAGGGTATTTGGGTTTATGGTTTGAGGGCATGGGAAGCTTGAGTGAAGGATAGAGAGGAGTACAGTTGAAAAAATCCCTACAGAATGTATGAAATTGGGCTAAATAAACTCTATTATTGATTTTTAATTTCAAGGTGTTTATATGACTAAACAGACAAACAACAACAACAAAAAAAAAAAACCACAGAAATCTACAGAACAGCCAATTAATTTGGCTGTAGAATTTTTGTTAAATCTGCATTGACTTCAAATATATTTTATTTCCTAGAAATTCATTTCTACAAAGAATTTTCATGGGCAAATTTAACAAATAATGTGATGCTCATTTCCAAACAGCAGCAGCACTTATATGCCTTTTAAAAAGACATAGGTTTGGGTGTGCCATGGTGGCTCAGCAGGCAAGAATGCTTTCCTGCCATCCCAGCGGACCCGGGTTTGATTCCCGGTGCCTGTCCATGTTAAAAAGAAAAAAAAAAAAGACATAGGCTCTTCATGAACTGGGTTTCACCCATTTGTAATTAATATAGTTCAAAATTTTAAATATATAAAATAAATTTAAAAAAATGTTGGCCCTTGAAATTTCTGATAAGTTAACATTTTCTACAGTCTTGATTATATTTCTATTTGTTTTAGGAGCTAAAATTTTTCCCAGATGCACATGCAAAATTTTCTGAAAGTAAGTCTACATATACAACTATTTATTTCAAAATAATTTTTCAAAAATATTCACTGTAGTAGAAACCTATTGTTTGGGCTGCCAAGACAGGCCCTTCTAAGAGGAACTGTCTCCAATTTTCTGGGAACAGTCTCTCCCCTTTTCTACATGGTCATAGTCACACTCAGAAAACTTGGCTCCACATTTTGGCAGAACTTGGTCCAGGGTTGGGCACCTGACACCCGTTATGCCAACCAAGTCTGGTTTGGATAGTTGGCCTGTAGACTTAATAATTCCATGTATCTGATTGCTCATTTTAAAGAGAGATTTTCACAAAGTTATAACGTTGAAAGTAGACATTTTCCAATGTATGGTCTAAGAAACAAAAATACCTGGTCTGTATGAAAATAAGAGTGAGTTGCATGAAAGAAGAAAGCAGGAGAGAGAGAGAGACATTGAATGACACCCGACTGGTTCCTAGGCTGGAATTTGTCTCTATGGCCAAGTTGTACCCTGTTCTATAGATTTTAAGAGCGTTTCTTCTATCCTTATAAGAAATTACTCATCAGTTAAATTCATTCCAGTGGGTCCACTTTGAAACCAAGAGAATAAGTAACAGCATTCTTAAGGTGATATGGATCTATTTTGTTTTAGAAAGGCAGGCTCAAAGACCATTTAGTAAGCTTAACATTAGTATGTTTCAGCCCTTAGTCCCAAACTTTCATGCACATTGTTTCACATCAAACACATCACAAAACCAAAGGGTAGTATGTAAATTCTAGCTTGTTGAGTCTAGAAAATACCGGAGAATACTTATAATTTCCCTGAAAATCTGCAGAATTTATGTAGGTCTCTATTTAGAATTGTAAGCTGAAAAAAATTAGATGAAATGCATATTTCTTGATAATTCTGGCGCACAGCCTCTGGGATATGTTGTCCCAAGATAAACTTTTTACAATCCAAGCTATTCCCAAGAATCCTCGTCCTCAACTAAAAAAATAAAAACTAATACCAAATGCAGTTTTCTAATCTTCATACATCTAAACTTCAAGCTGTTTCATTAATTCCTTCCCTTTCCCAATCCAACTTACTCTTTTCATTCCCAGGAGTCACTAAATTCTAAATTCACAGCTTGTTCGATACCTTTCTTCTCATCATTTTTATTCTTGGTTTTATTGTTGAAAGAATCTGTTGAGTACTTGTTTTTCATTGCTCCAACACACGCACTACTGCATGTATAATAAGAACACGTAGATTGCTAACCTGCTTGATTTACAAACATCTTTCGTGGGCCTTCGGAAAGCACCCTGCCCCTCATGCTTCTGCCCTTTCATTCCTCATTACTTAATGGAGAAAACAGATTGATCTGTTGTCTGACAATTTGTCATCCTCCACAGACTGAGGTGTCAATCAGGGTTAGGGAACCGACATTCATCAGAACAACCCGGACCTTGCCATTAAATAGGGGATGTGCATTTCCTATGAAATTGATATGAAATCTGAGCACTCACCAAAAGGACAGTCCATGGGATACCCTGAAGGCCACTGGAAAGTAACTACTAGCTATTGAAGATGGCAACACCGTTTTGCTCAAATTCATGCTATTGTTTCTTCTAGTTCAAAGACAGGAGAGAAAGAGAGTGAAGAGGAAGAGGAAAAACAAGTAACACCTGAGGATTGTGGACAGGCTAACTTCCACATTCTTTAGGGTTTAAATATGACTGTTGGAGAGAGAGATAGGGATGACTTGGCTACATTTCTACATTTCTAAATAAAAAAGACTATAGCTTATTGCTAATAAAGATTGCCTTTTACAAGTTTCAGTTGCTAAATCATAGTTTCCAATATCTACAAAATAGTGATAAAGATCCTGAAAAATACATAGAAAAAAACTTCAGGGTAAAAATGAATAAAAAATTTTAAAAATATTCGTTTCAAAATAGCAGTTGACATGTTGATAGAGTTGACATGAAAAAAACCTCTGTTTAAAAACAATTTGTGAAATATATGTAATTGATATTTCAATGATGTTTCATACATAGGTCTCAGAACAGAGTTCATTAGAAATCAATTTCTTTCTTTTCTTTACAGTTACAGTTACTCAGAAATTCTAATATTGCTACAAAAATAAATGTTTCTCTTAAATTATCTATTTTTTTTTATTAGAGAGGTTGCAGGTTTACAGAACAATCATGAATAAAATACAGGTTCCCCATATCCTATCCTGCCACCAATACCTTGCATGGGACATGTGCTATAACTGATGATAGATTTTTATAACTGTAATATTAACTTAAGTCCATAGTTTAACATAAAGCTCACTACTTGTGTAGTGAAGTCCCATGGATTTTTTTTTCCATTTTTATTTTGTTATCTCTATACAAACTAACATTTCCCCCTTTTAATCATATTCAGATATATATTTCAGTACTATTAATTGTGCTCACAATGTTGTGCTACTATCACTACAATCCAGTACCAAAATATTTCCATCATTCCAAATATGAACCTTATACATTTTAAGCCTTAACGTCACGTTCCCTATTTCCACTCTGTTCCCTGGTAACCTGCATTCTAGATTCAGACTCTATGAGTTTTCTTCTTCTGTTTCAAAGCAGTGAAATGATGCAAAATTTGCCCTTTTGCATCTCGGTTATTTCACTTTGCACGATATCTTCAAGGGTCATCCATTTTGATGCAAGTATCAGGACTTTATTCACTCTTAAGGATGAATAGTATTCCATTGTGTGTATGTGTGTGTATACCCATATACACATATATGTACACACACACACACACACACACACACACACACACATATATATATACCACATTTTATTTATACATTCATTGGTTGATGGACACTTGGGTGTTTTTCATAATGCCGACATGAACATTGGTGTGAAAATATTTATTTCCCTACTTTGATATCTCAGTAGATACCTAGGTGAGGAATGCTGGGTCATACGGTAGTTCTATGCTTAGCTTTCTGAGAAGCCATCAAACTGTCTTCTCACAGAGGCTGAACCATTTTACATTGCTACCAACAATGAATGACTGTTCCTATTTCTCCACATCTTCTCCATATCTTGCTATTATTTTTTTAACAGCAGCCATTCTAATGGGTATGAAACGGTATCTCATTGTGGTTTTGATTTGCATGTTTGCAGGAGCTTTCTGGACATTTGTATCTTCTATGGAGAGATATCTGTTCAAATCTTTTGCTCATTTTTAAATTGGATTGCTTGTCTTTTTCTTGATAAGTTGAAGGACTTCTTTATATATTTTGAAAATGGATGTATTTTTATATCTACTGTCAGATATGTCATTTCAAAAATTTTCTCCCATTGTGTAGGTTGCCATTTTACTGTCATGAAAAAGTCCTTTTAGGAACAAAAGTTTTTAATTTTGATGAAGTCCCACTTATCTTTTTTGCTGCTTGTCTTTGAGTGTAAAATCTAAAACCTTTGTCTAAAACAAGGTCCTGAAAATGGTTCCCTATGTTTATTTCTAGGAGTTTGATAGTCCTATCTCTTATGTTAAGATCTTTGATCGAGTTTGAGTTGATTTTTATATATTGTGTGAAGTAGAGGTCCTCCTTTTTCTTATTTTTGGCAAATGGAGATTCAGTTTTCCCAACACCATTTGTTGAAGAAACTATTCTTTCCCAATTGAGAGGTCAAAAACCAGTTGGCCATAAAAGTAAGGGTTGATTTCCAAGCTCTCAATACCATTCCATTGGTCTGTATGTCTGCCATTGTGCCTGCACTACGCTGTTTTGATTACTTTGGCTTTGTAATAAGTTTTAAAATTGGGAACTGTGAGGCCCCCAACTTCATTCATTTTCAAGATAGCTTTAGCTGTTTGAGGCCTTTAGTCTTCCATATGTAATTGAAGATGAGCTTTTCCATTTCTGTAAAGTAGGTTGCTGGAATTTTGATTGGGATTGCATTGAATCCAAAAATCATTTTTGGGTAGAATTTACATATTCAATCTTCCAATCCACGAACATGTAGTACTTTTCCATTTACTTTGATCTTCTTTTCATTTTCTTTAGTAATATTTTATAAGTTTCTATGTACAATCCTATGTACATCCTTGATTAGATTTATTCCTAGACACTTGACTATTTTAGTTATTATTCTGATGGAAATTTTTCTTGATTTCTTCTTAGGATTGGTCATTGATTGTGTACAGAAACACCACTGATTTTTGGGTGTTGATTTTTTACCCTGTCACTTTGCTAATTTTATGCCACAATGTTGTTTTATCATCACCACCATCCATTACCCAAATTTTCCATTGCCCCAACCTCCATCCCAATTAAGTATTAACAGCCCATTCCTCACCCCCACGTTGGTACCTGGTAACCTATAATCTAGTTTTTAACTCTGAATTTATATATTCTAATGATTTCATACAAGAGCAATCATACAATATTTGCCCTTCTATGGCTGACTTATTTAACATTAAAAATAAACTTTAAAAATTTAAATTATTCTTTCTGACTTCTTAAATCCTCAGTTCTGATTTTAAAACTACAAATTTATTAGATGAGGATACCCTCCTCATTGCTGAGGTCAATCTTATTTGTTGATTGTAGATGCAATCAGCTGTAGACGCAATCTACTATAGGTGCAAATCCATCTATGAAATGCTTTTATGATAACAACAAGGTCAGAGCTTGCTTGAGCAAACAATTGAACACCATAGTCTAATAAAGTTGATAAATGAAATTAACCAACACAGAGACCTTACTTGATCATTCTACATTAAAATAGTATCCACTCAACTCTACCCTCCATATCCCATTTAACTTACACTTTTACCCATGGCTTAAGTATATTACAATTTATTTCATTTTATTTTATTTCTCTGTTTTTCCTGAATATTTTTGTTTCAGTTTGCTAAAGCTGCAGGAATGCAATATACCAGAAATGGGATTGGCTTTTGCGAAGGGGAATTATTAAGTTAGAAATTTACAGTTCTAAGGCCATGAAAACATTCAAATTAAGGAATCCAAAGCAAGATACCTTGACTTTGAAGAAAGGCTTTTGGCATCTAGAACACCTCTGTCAGCTAGGGAGTCATGTGGCTGGCATCTGCTGGTCTTTGCTCCTGGTTCGTTGCTTTTAGCGTTTGATTCCAGTGGCTTTCTCTCTAAGTGTCTGTTGGTCCTCACTTGGCTTCTCCAAGGAAAATTCTGGATTTCATCTCTTAGATCTCCAAACATCTGTGTCTTGGTTTCATCTCTCTGGTCTCTGGCCTCATGGAGAGTCTCTGAGCTCTCTCTATGTTTTCTGCCTTTTATTCTCTTCACACAGGGCTCCTGTGAAAGGATTAAGGGTCTGTTTCCCAGTGCCTGCCCATGCAAAAAAAAAAAAAAGAACATGGGTTTTCTGGGGAACATAATGGTTTCAGACCAGCACATTGCACTCTCTAAACCCCCCAAAGAAATGTTCTTTCTATATACGAAATACATTCACTCCATCACAACATCACAAAAGCCTTCAACCTTTTCATAGCAATACATACACAATTCCAAGTCAATCATAGTTCAAAGTCTCATCAAAATCAGCTACAAGCATGGTCTGTCCTAAGGCAAAATTTTCCTCTGACTGTGAAACTCAGAGCAAGTTATCTGCTTCCAATATACAAAGGAGGGACAGTCATGGGATAAACATAGGGAGAAATTGAAGGGTAAGCAGGGGTCATCACACCCAAACAGTTCCAAAAATCTGCAGGCCAAACTCTATTAGATTTCAAAGTCTGAAAGTCATTTAGAGAATGATGTTTCATCTTCAGGGTTTGGGAGAGAGGCAGTCCCACTCTTTCCAAGGGCTTATGCAGTGGCCTTCCTCTCTTTACACAGGAGTAAGGATTGCAAAATTGGGTAGCACTGTGGAGACCACCTTGTTCTCAGCCCCACCCTCCTCAAGCATCTGGTGGCATTTGGACTTTCTGCCATCTCCAGGACACATGCTTAACCTCCTCAGAACAGTGAGATGGTGGCCAGACTCTCCCCAATCTCTGGGGAATGTGCACCATCCTCTCTGAATTCAGGGGCAACACGCTTTCTAAGCAATAAACTGAAAGGCCTGCCCGCTGCCTTCAGGGCAAACTCACCCTCTCCACATGCACGGGTGGATATACTCTCCTGACCTAAGGTTTCCTGGCTCCAGATCTTAGCTGTATCAGTTTGCTGCCAGAATGCAATATACCAGAAATGGATAGACTGTTATAAAGGGGATTTATTAAGTTACAATTCTAAGGCCATGAAAATGTCCAAATTAAGGTGTCAAAAAGAGGATACTTTCATTCAAGAAAAGCTGATTGTGTCTGGGGTTTCTCTGCAACCTGGGAAGGCACATGGCCATGTCTGCTGGCCCTTTCATCCTGCTTTCAGTCCTTGGTTCCAGTGGCCTCCTCTCTGAGCTTCTGTCTGTCTCCAAGCATCTCCAAATACCTATGTTTGGGCTTCATCTTTCTGCTTTCTGTGTCAGTTCTCCAAACATCTCTCTACTTTCTCCAAAATGGGTCCCTCTTAAAGGACTCCAGTAAGTGGATTAAGACCCACTTTGAGTGGGTGGAGTCATATCTCCATTTAATCAAAAGGTCCACCCACAATGGGGTGAGTCACATCTCCATGGAAACAACCTAATCTAAAGGTCCTGCCAAATACCAGGTCTGTCCCCACAAGATTGGGTTAGAAGAACATGGCTTTTCTGGGGTACTTGACAGTTTCAAACCAGCACACCCTTCTACAAAATTATACCTTTAAGGTTACTTTGTCTTTTTAGCTTCTATATTCATAGGACCTTGAAAATTGCTTAGCATATAGCATGCACTCAACAAATATTCACTAAATTATTGAATGTATCAAATGTCTTTTAATGCTCATTTCTTCCTTATCTCTATATAATTTACCTTAATTTAAACATTTATATATTGTATTTTATACTATTATAAATGGGCTTGATAAAGAACTCTCATCCTAGACTACGTGATTTTTGAATGTTGAGGCGATCTCTCCACTGAGAAACTCTCCTTACCTCTTCCATAAAGACTTAAGGTTTACTTTCTCTAATCTCATCTTACTTAATACCATGGCAGTATTTTACCTTTATAGTGGGATAAAATTGAGTAGGTAGCAATTTGGTGGTTGCTGTCATGCCATAATATAGTACCTGGACTCATTGCCTGTTCTATACATGCCGCTACCCTCATAAAGCTTACATACATATAAATGAACTACCAGACAACTTGATCAACTAAGATTTTGCAGTTGATTCAGTATAGGAAGACTAAAGTGCAAACAGTAATACATTTCAAAGTACACAATTTTTCTAATCTAGTTTCTTTTTTATTAGACTTCCAAGAGAAATGCATCTATGGTTAAATGTCCCCATTTACTGATTCCTCAGATTGAAATGAAAAAGTAGGCACTTATTTGGTGGCAGAGAAGTTGCCTATGTGATGTCATTTCATTGGTGTCAGGTATGTTCATAAAACACTCTTCAAAAATTGATTGTTTCATGGCATTCTTTAATCAGCTACATAATGTTTAGGCTTAAGTCATTGTAATTCCATTGAATCTTTCTTCCATCTTTTAATAAACATTATCACTCCCTATATTTCAGTACACTTGATGAAGATTTATGCAGAATTATAGCCTATAATAATAGCTTCCTTGTTGGTGAATATGTCACTCTTTCTTCCTGATTTCCTGCACTGATTCATTCTGACACAATCCCCAGTTCTCATCTTCAGCATTACTTAGAATCCTGATACCTGCAGGCAGAAATAAGAATTCCTCTTTTATACCTTCATTGCTCTCTTCATGCTCCATTGTGTTACCTCTCACAATTTGTTGTCATTTCCATAGCAATATTTAGATATTTGCTCATGACTGTGACTACTTTAGTATCACAGAGTCCCACACAATACTTAAAAACATTTTCTGAGTAAATGAATAGATTCATAATTTGGGTAATAAATGGTTAGCTATTATACTAATATAATTATGCATAAGATCAGTCTATAATCTGCTGATAAATTGAAATGAAATAAAACACTTCAAAATTAAAGAAGTCTCAAGTAAAACAGAAAATGTACACTGTGGAAATGAATGAAAAATGAGAGCTGATTAATATCAAATGTGAATCATGACAATTTGTGGACATTCATTTACTATAAATATTTTAAAAAGTAACATCAGAGGGAAGACATATAATTTGGAAGATCAAATTTTTAACTTGTTAAAACATTTGTCTGCCATTGTATTATGCAAACATAATCAATAAATATTCTTTTATATCAATTTACAAATGATATGTCTAAGTAAAGATCATTTAAAAGTACATATGAAAGATAGGGTTATTATAACCAAATTATTTGTAGTAGCAATAGTACACTTACAATTTACTCAAGTATCTCTATCTCTAAACTAAAATCATCATGGAGAGATTAGATTGTATTGAAAAAATTGCCTCTGTTTAATACAAACCTCTTTAAAAATTTTTCTTTTTTTCTTCAATTTGACCATTTACATTTTAATTCAGAAAAATTCATACACACACACATATATATACCCATATATACCTAATTGGCTTTGGCTGCTAGTTGCGTCATTCTAATTCATTTTTACTATATAAAAGGGCAGTTTTAAGGTATATTTATAGCTCATTGTTCAAACCATAAATCTGAATTATGGAAAAAAAGTTAATTTAATGCCCTTGATTGAGCAATGCAATTGTTTGTGATTTAATAATAAATCTGTACACTGTTTGTGTTTCTTTAAAAAGGAAGAAAAAAAGAAAATAGCTTAATACAAAGCACATTGGAATGTTAAAATGATTTCAAGGAAGATTAATAACATCTACATGATAGTTATTCTCTTGCTTTGCTAGAAAACACATTATCTATTCCATAACAATTGATTGCTTTTCTGTGGAATGCCCTTGATTTCAATAGTTTTGTTCAGGCTTTTGATACTAATCTGTAAGATGTTAAGAAAGAATCTCACCTCATCATATATTCTGTAAGAAACAAAAAATCCTGCACCTGATAAATCATCCATATTCTCAAAGTGAAAATTTTCACATGAAAAACTGGTCTCCTCTGAATGCTTTCCAAATCCAAAATCGGACTATGGCCTAGAAAAAAAAAGAAAATTTGTCTTCTTAAACAAGGCAAGGGCTATAAAAATAAAAATCCAACTTGCCCTTTTCAAACTTACTTGGTTGCTTTGACTTTCAAACTTTTGCAGATAGCTATACTTTTATAGTTCTATACAGGCATAACTTGTTTTATGCCCTTAGCTTTACTGTACTTTGCAGATACTGTTTTCTTTACAAATTCAGTGTTTGTGGCAATCCTACCTCCAGCAAGTCTATGGGCACCAATTTTCCAAGAGTATATGCTCATTTCATTTCTCTGTGTCAAATTTTGGTAATTCTCACAATATTTCAAACATTTTGCTATTATACATGTTATGGTGATCTGTGATCAGTGATCTTTGATGTCACTATTGGAATTGTTTTGGGACACCATGAACCACACCCATATAAGATGGTGAACTTATTGATAATCATGTGTTCTGATTGTTCTACCAACCAGCCATTCCCCTGTTTCTCTCCCTCCTGCTGGGCCTCCCTATTCCTTGAGACACAACAATGAAATTAGGGCAGTTAATATTCCTACAATGACCTCTAACTGTTCAAGTGAAAGGAAGGGTATCATATCTCTCACTTTAAATCACAAGCTTGAAATGATTAAGCTTAGTTAGGAAGCCATGTCAAAAGCAAAGATAGGCTGAAAGCTAGGTTTCTTGCATCAAATTGTTAGCCAAGCTACGAATGCAAAGGAAAAGTTCTTGAAAGAAATTAAAAGTGTTACTTCAGTGGGCACATAAATGATAAGAACTCAAAACAGGCTTATTGCTGATATGGAGAAAATGTTAATGGTCTGGATAAAACATAAAACCATTCACAACATTCCCTTAAGCCAAAGCCTAATTCATGGTCAAGCCCTAATTCTCTTCCATTCTATCAAAGCTGAGAGGTTTGAAACTAGCAGAAATTGGTTCAAGAAATTTAAGGAAAGAAGCTATCTCCATAATATCAAAGTGTAAGATGAAGCAACAAATGCTGATATAGAAGTTACAACAAGCTATGAAGAAGAAACAGCTAAAATAATTTATGAAAGTGGCTACATAGAATAATAGATTTTCAGTGTAGATGAAACACTTACATTCAACGTAGATCAAACAGCCATTTAGGACTGTTATAGCTAGAGATAAGTCAATGCCTGGCTTCAAAGCTTCAAAGGATAGGCTGATGAACTTGTTAGGAGCTAATTGCATTATGCTAAATGCATAAAGCTGGTGACTTTAAGTTGAAGCTAATGCTCACATATCATTCTGAAAATCTTACTGCACAGAAAAATAGACTCCTCTCAAAATATTATTGCTCACTGACAATGCACCTGTTCATCCAAGAGTTCTGATGGACATGTATGAGATCAATGTTTCCATGCCTCTTTATGAAACATCCATTCTGCAGTCCATGGATCAAGAAGTCATCTCAACTTTCAAGTCTTAATGGTTAAGATACATATTTTGTAAGGCTATAGCTGCCATAAATAGTGGTTCCTCTGATGGATCTGGACAAAGTGAAATTTAAAACCTTCTGGAAAGGATTCACCATTTTAGATATCATTAAGAACATGTATGATCCATGGGAGGAAGTCAAAATATCTACACTAAAAGGAATTTGAAAGAAGTTGATTCCAAATCTCATGGATGACTGTGAAGGGTTCAAGACTTCAGTGGAGGTAGCAACTACAGATGTGGTAGAAATAGCAAGAAAATTAGAATTAGAAGTGGAGGCTGAAGAAGATGTAACTGAATTGCTGTCATTTCATGAAAAACTTGAACACATGATGAGTTGCTTCTTATGGATGAGCAAAGAAAGAAGTTTCTTGAGATGGAACTACTCCTGGTGAAGATGCTGGGAATACTGTTGAAATGACAACATACGGTTTAGAATATTACATAAGCTTAGTTGATAAAGCAACAGCAGGTTTTCAGAGGATTGATTCCATCCAATTTTGAAAGTTCTAGTGTGGGTGAAATGCTATCAAACAGCATCACATGCTACAGAGAGATCTTTCATAAAATGAAGAGTCAATAATGTGGCAAACTTAACTGTTGTCTTATTTTAAGAAATGTCACAGTCACCTCAAACCTTCAGCTATTACCCATTGTGGTCAGTCAGTAGCCTTCAAAGTTGAGGCAATAATCTCCACCAGCAAAAAGGTTATGGCTTTCTGATGGCTCAGATGATGGTTATCATCTTTAGCAACAAATTATATATTTTAAGGTATTTGCATTCTTTTCTTAGACATAATGATATTGCACATTTAATAAACTATGGTATAGTGTAAATATAACATTTATAAGCACTGGCAAACCAAAAAGTTTGTGTGACTTACTTTATTGCAATACTCACTTTATTGCTGTGGTCTGGAACTGAACATGCAATATCTCCAAGTTATGCCTGGAACTCTCTTTCCATTAGACTATGTGCCCTTATTAGAATGTGGAAGTATAGAGATACATAGGCGGCAACCCCACCTGCCATTTTGTTGTATAGATATAAACAGAATTTTATTCATTGTACCCGAGCATGTTAGTTAACTTTTTTGAATCTTATGTTGTTCATAGAGAAAAATAGTCACCAAAACCTGTAATGGTGGGTATCATCACTTTAAATGAGAAAACATATAAGCATTAGGACATATAAATTATCAGCAATACTAATTTCCATGGTTTATGGCAGTTATTTTGAATTTTCTGAAAATTCTTTGTATTTTATACAGTGATGGTAGACTTTCCTACAGAATTATCAATAAATAAATGAATGAATGAATGATTTCATTGAATCAGTATCTATTGAATACCTCCTATTTTCATGCATTATAACTGTACATACATTAAAGTTTGGAAAGACTATTCTACGAGACTAACCAGACCATACAGCAGGCCAAAACATCTGACTAAAAGAAAGAAGAGCTATAATTTGAAGGCACCCCAGACTGCCTGAATAATTGCAGAGATGCTTCAAATGTTGATTGCTAGGAGCATCAACCTTGCACAACTGCTCAATGAATCTCAGTGAGGTCATTTCCATTTCTACTAGCTACCTACGTATCCAGCAGTGTTAGGGTTACATACAGGCCCAGTAGTTTTGTATTCTCCCCAGTAGCCAAAAACGCTATTCTGTCCTAAATATTTGAAAACATTCAACATTGTATGAATTTTTAATGTAAATATGGCTATATGCAATCAAATGTATAAAAGACATTCAATTATATATTTCTGCTTTTAAAACACAAATCTATGAAAAACTAGGACAGAGTAGACATTTTATAGCTCTAAGATAAAATGTCTTATGGAAATTTGATTGCATTTCAGTTCTCTTAGCTATTTGACCCTTCCTTCAACTTGAATTCTTTTTACTCTCCTTCAGTCTACCTTTCTATCTTTCATTCTTTAATATTTCCTGAGAGGCCAGATCATGGCATAACAGGAAGCTTCCCATATAGTTGAGATCATAGAGATTGGTTATACTTGTAGTATAACATAAAAGCATATGTACCAGAAGTACATTTATACAGAATTACTGAGCTTAATGTAGGTTAGGATTAGTAAAAAGGAAAATGAAGAATAGATAAGGGATCAGCAACAAGAGAGATGAATAAAACAGAATGAGATTTATTAACCTTGAAGATAGTAATTTAGGATCAAAGACTGACCCTTTGGGAAATCTGAGTGTGTGTACATGTGTGTTTGTATGTGTTTGTGTGTATTGGACATTACATTCTTCCATAAATCCCTATGGGCACCCTGAAGAACAACTATATTTTCATCTTTATTTTCTCCTTTCCTCATTCCCTGCAACTTTTCCAGCCTTTACTTCTGCCTTTCTTTCCCTTCCCCTTGTCCCAAGCACCACATTGCCTCTCCCTCCCCAACCCATATTCTATTTGTAACTTAAAAAAAAGGCTGATCCTGAAGATCATTTTCCTGGAAGTAAGTATTAGCTTTAAAATACCAAATTAAAAGATACAGAGTTTCTGCCATTCAGTCTTGAAAACCTAAGTTTGCTGACCTTAATTTTATGGCATAATTCAGAGCTGTTTCATTTATATTGGCAGTGATTGATAATAAGGGGGATGGGAGTAATTAAAGAGCATATGATGCGTTTGTTTGCATTTCGAGTGACTGCTATGGAGTCTATGCAGTGAAAGGCATGGTACATTAAATAAATCAAATAGCCCCATAAATCAGCACAACCTGCCAAAAATGAGCAGCGTGAGCTTGTGATGCAGCAGGCCTGCATTTCAGGCCTTTGGCAAACTGTTGCCTCCAGAGTAATGGCATCAAAAACTGAGCTCACCCTTAGCAGGATTTAGAATCCCAGTAAAATAGACCTGAGCGTAATGACAATATTTTAACATTTGTGCAAAAATGTTCAGTTTTCTAGCTTTGTTCAGATATATTATCACATTTTACCCTCTCAATTTGGTGATTTATTATTTACAGTGAAAATGGAGCCTTACAGAGGTGAGATCCTCAAATCCACACACCTAAGAAGGGCTGTTCTGAAGATTGTTTTAGAACCTCTGTCAAGGAAAGTACCCATATTCATTCATGAAGTCACTGCATAGTATTGCATAAAATTTTAGACCCCCATTTTTAACTACCTAGGGGTCCAAAGACTTCTGTCTAAGAGTCTTGAAAAAATGGCTTCATCACCTAATGAATATGCATATTTATCTTGGACCTTCTCTGTCAATATTTGTTTCCAGATTTATTGATCACACTTTATATATTCTTACAGAATGATGAGATTTAAAATATGAAGAACTTTGTCAAACTATAGCACATTTCTGGGAATTAACACTGCATTTTTAACGGGGCATGTATGTTGGACAAACAAAAATTAGTAAGACATTTTACTAGTGTCAATAATAAAATTAATGTCAATTGCCTATAAACAAAATATATAATAATATTTATGTATGTATATATACATTTATATGTAAAATATGTAGGGTGAGACACTATACTAACAAATTATAATAGTATGCATCTCAGAAAGTTACTCAAGTATTTATTTAAAATCATTCAAAACAAAGCAATCACTTATCATTTAGCTTAAACAGTTGGGGAACAGTTGGTTCGGTTTGTCTAATCACCTGATAGCATAGTTTTCAAAAACATCTGAAGTGCTATAAAGATTATAAGAATAGAAATTGCATTTTGTTCTAACATATTACTCAGAAGCAGGCAATAGATTATTATTTAAAAGTCATAATTGATTTTAAAATGCACAAAGCTTTTTATAGCTGACACTGAATTTCCAGTTTTTAGAATTCATGGTGAAAAATAAACAGAGATCCCCAATCCTAATTATAATTTTGCTCTGTGATATAAGTATGAATTTAGAACCCTGAACGTTGGCCACTTTAAATATATTTGCACACGGGAAAACTTGACAATCCTGTATTTGGGTCATTTTTGTGATGAGAGTTCGCAGTATTCCATAATGGTGAGTCTAGTTATTCCACTGGAATGACTAGTAACAGATATTCAGAGTAAACAGACAACAATAGAGAAGTAAATAGAGTATCTCAGGAAACTAGGCTCAGGATAAATAACTTCCTGAAAACTGAAATCATGGAACAATGCTATTCTCTGTATGTAGGAAGGGGTGGGTATAGGGTGCAAAATAGCGTATTTTAATTGTGTTTGTAAAATTTCATGGGGTGAAGCAAATTTACACCTTCATGAAAACATTAGGTCATTTATTCACTAACTCAGCTAAAATTCATTGGGTGTTTACCTCCCAGCCACAAGAGTGTTGGTACTAGAAAAATAATGGAGACAGATTTGGTGATCCATAGAATTTCAAAGTTTAGGAGAGCAAAACATACAAATGGATCTATCTTTTGTTTATAAAATAAGGATATACAGTGTACACAGAAGTAAAAGAAGAAAATAATCACTTGATTTTAGGGGAACATCAATGAGAGTCTAATCAAGATGAGGTTAGCAGTTGAAGCATGTCATAAAGAATAAATTGGAGATTGGCAGATAAATGAACAGGAAATTGGCAAACCAGGAAGGACAAGTGGGAACTAAAAGACAGAGAATAATGACTTGGTCTTGAGAACTTCATGAAAATCATTTGGCTGGAATATCTCATGCTAGGCATGAAACATATAGACTATATAACTACCTAGTGACGAAAGCTTCTATTTTAATACTGCAGTTCAAGAAAGAACTAGACATTCTGAAGGGAAAGTAAGTTTATATGATTCCACACCTCAACACAGTGTTATTAAAAGTAAAAACAACCCCATCTTTGTATATCTGGGGAAATGGAAAAGGATATTCATCATGTTGCCCGATGTCTTTCAGCATTAGTTTCCTCATTCACAATAGAGATGGATACAGTTATCATCTATACATTGACTATTACCAAAGTGAAACTATGAATATCTTTAGCAATTATTCAATCAATTTACATTCTAAACACAGTGACACTAAAACACATATAGAATATTATATCCATCAGAGACAGTTTTGTTATTAGGGCTCTAAATAAAATATGAGGCATGAGCATCTTTAAGGGCTACTTTATTAGAAGGTTTGCATGTCTGGCCTACAAAAAAACTCTTTAAAGAATTAAGAATTAAGTCATTTTCATGCTCATTTGTTCTCATTTTACTGCAAATGATCTTTAGTGTGCCAACGCATTTTAAACATTACATTCTGTTGATATTTGGCTTAATAAGTGAAATCCAAATTTGTACCTACTTCTACCCTCTATGCTTATCACCTCATAACTTCTATGGGGTAGAGAAAAGAGAGTGTTTCTCAGTTCTTGAATCTCTTTATATTCACATGAAAACGTACTTCTGCAGACATGACATTGTGTCTCATTTTTTCAAAGTTCTACTTAATGAACTTTAAATCAAGTTCTAGAAACAAACAATACTGTAATAATTATCTTTGTTTTTTCAATTCTGCACAGTCTTATGCAGGAAATGGCCTCTGTAACATCACTAAATGTATTGGATTTCATTCTGGTGAAATATATTTGTGGTGGGAGGGTAAAAGAACCAAAACAAATTCCATTAAAACTCCATCTTTCAAGCCGAGTATTTACAAGAGACAACTAATTGAATATTTTGCTTTCCCCAAAGAGGTCTGAAATATTATTATATTTCAGACCTCTAAAAATTCTACCAACATTACGAAAAATTACTTTTCCATCATCAATTAGATTACATTCTCAAGTAACAAGTAAATGCATATGTTTGTGTTTAAGAGTACATGTGAGTGTGTGTGTGTGTGTGTGTGTGTGTGTGTGCAAGTTAGGTGTTTAGGAAGAGAGTGTTATTTATATTCAAAACATAAACATTTTGTTAAATGGGAGTTGAAATCATTAGCATATGCCAAAATCAAACAGCATCTCTTTTCTACATTTCACTATTAGTGTTTGATTAACTTGTTTGGACAATAAACAAGTTGGCAAGCAGCAGGAAAAAGAGGACAGTTTCATCAGCATGGTAAAACCACACAGGAAATCATGCTTAGTTTCTGAAAACCAACATTATGTTTTTCTGCAGCTTTTCTCCATCAATTCCTAATCTTCATTGATAATGTAAAAAATTAAACTGCCAAAATAAAAAAATAAATACCAGTAATTAACTAGTCATGTTTTCGTACATTAACTGACTTTGACACAAAGAAAGGAATTTTTTGCCATTTTCTCAGACAGCACATCTCCTAGAATGGAACCTGGTTGTTCTAATTTGGGGGGACTTCAACCTATGACATTGTAAAATGCGACAGTACTAATAATATAATGTGATGATCCACCTGTGTTTCCTTTTACTCACCAGGATTAAATCATGTAGAGGGCTTTGTTTTCTATCGCCTATCTGTAGAAGATTATTGTTATTTGGAAATTAAATTTTAGCCTCAAAGTCTATGCTTGTGGTGGAAATGTTGAATAGGTGTACAGACTTTTATAGTTCTAAGACCAGAGGTAAAGAAAATAGGAGACAAGAAGAGGAAAATGTTAGCTCTTATACTGATATTTGGAAAATGCTGTTCTAGATAAAGCATACAAATTCTCAATTCAATTAGATGCAATCTTTGGGTTGCACCATCATTTTAGTCATTTGATCCCATTAGCGAAGCATGCTGACTCTTTCTTTCCGGAGCTATGATTCATGTAGGGACAGCAGGAGATGAGTTAAGTGATATTTCGGGAATACTCAGTTGATTAATTGTCAACAGGGGAAATCCAGGTTGAATCGACTTCCTATTTGAACAGGGCAAAAGCTTACTGTTACAGAGAAGAGGCACAGACAATTTTGAGGCTAATGGAACACTCTGAATCATTACATTCTGTGATTTTTTAAGGGTCATTCTTCTTTCAAAGTTTGTTAAAAGACAGGAAAATATTTTATTATTTGGGGCATTGTCGTTGGTATGGAATCAAAATGAAAAAAAAATTAAAAGTAACATTTATAAAGCAGGTTTAAAATGCCAGTATCCCTAAGGACTACATGAACAATTCAGCTTTTCAAAAGAAAGGGAAAAGGATTATATAGGCTTACAGGAAAATATCAAATCATGTAACATAAATCTGTAGAAAAATGTTAGAATATCTACAAAACTGATTTTCTAAACACAAGAGATTTCAGTAAATCTTAGTGGAATCTTTATCAATTTTGAAATTAAAGAGACAAAGAACGTTCTACATATCCTTTATAGCAGAAAACCTTTGTTCAGAGAAGAGCACCAGATGAGTTGATTATCAGCAGTATAATTAGCTTGGTCAGTTAGTGAAGGGCTCAGTCAAAACTTAGACCATTTGAGCTTAATTATGCTCTATGACAATGACATGAGCTCCCACCACCAGCTATCCATCCCATCTGTATTTTGACACTTACCTAACTGTTTACCTTATCTGCAGACTATTTTGTGACAATTCATTCTTCCCAAAGGAGTGGTTTAAATATTAAAAATAATAATGATTTTATTACCTTGCTTAGAATTGTCAACAGATTCCTCATTGTCCAAAACATCAAGTCAGATTCCTCAGCAAATGAAGAGAGCTATAGCTTAGTCATTGATAAAAATGATAGAAAACGTAGAAATGAGAGAGAAAAGTTATTTCTTGCCCTAATAAGATAGTAAAGTACTGGCAAGCCCACCTAAAGAGTAACCTGGTGCTACAGGATATGGTAGCTTTGTCCAATTTCCTATTCATTATTACAGCCCAGACTGCAAAAATATGTTAACTTCTAGAAAATTGCTAAGGTGACACAATTTATTTTCCATAGAGAAAAAATTATTTCAGTTCAGTAAAAATATAACCCCAAAGGTTATTAAATGGTTTTATATCTAACTTTGAAATCATATTCCAGCATTCCTTTTATCCACCAACTATGTAGTTTCTTGTGTTCTTCTTTGAACTAGCTTTATCATCTTGTTTATTGTTTCATTAATGAATTTCTGCCAAACACTCATTATGTGTGTGTGTGTGTTTGTGTATGTGTGTGTGTGTAAAATGAGAACTGTGTTTTTAATTAAATATATATATATATATATATATATACTTTGGTGCTCTCTATTTCTGAAATATTTTAGTACACAAAACTCACATTTCCCTATATGTAAATCTCTCTAAAGTCTTTCCAGTTTGTGAATGTCTGTGCATACTGTAGACATTTTTTTTAGGATAGATTTCTCTCTATTTAGTTCTGGTAAACTCATTTTCTTCCTCAAATACATAGTTCACCATGAAAGTAAAGGATGTTAACATTCAGAACGTCTCAATTTTACAGAGCCCCTTCCAAGATTGTGGGAAAAGGTCAGAAGTATGTATTTATAGTTTACATATAATATATATATATATATATATATACACACACACACACACATACACACACATATAACTTGTGTGTGTGTGTGTATGTATATACAAATTGCAAAAGCAAGATGATTTTACCACCATTGGTTAAGGCTACTGATTCTTTCCACTTAAACTTGGTCATCACACGTTCCTTTCTGCTTAGTGGCGTTTAGAACAGTCATGCATAATTTAGGACACAGGGAGAGTTGAGTTGTAGAAAAACTTAGTTTACTTAATGGGATGCCTTCTATTTAGTGGGAATGCAATGTAAAAATGTTTAATGGAGTATTTTTAGTTGTTGACTATTATAACGAAGATATTGTTAGTTACCCTAATGAAAAAATGGTTTCCAAGACTATTATTACTCACCCACTCGTCTGATTCGCCTAGCAATTAGAAAAATGTATGAGCACCAGGTTGATATGAACCTTGCTATCAGGACATATTGCAAAACGCCCTGCACCAATGTGTGTGGGTTTTTGAGAAATGACAAGGTTTGAAATGTATGGAGCAAGAAGCTGTCCTTAGCAACATTTTCAAGCATTCAATGTATAAAACTGTAACAGAAACATTGCATTTCATTTACACTTAGTTAAAAAATACATGTTCTTTCTTCTTGATAAAATAATATCATAAGTTCATAAATGTACTATATTTTTATTACTTTCTGAATTAGTATTATGCAAAATACAATTAGTGACATTTCCAAGATTTTAGGGCATCGACTTGTAACAAACAAGAAACAGCAACTACACGATGTGTAAAGTTGAATCTTTAAGCATTTCCACAGCATATGCATCCATATAAACCACCAACATCAAGAAAAATAAGACAAATTTCTAATATTTCAGTACAACTAGGATCTTGACCACACATAGGTTAAGAATTCTCAATTTTAAAAGGATGTAGATTAGTAACTTTACAAAAAAAACTTGGAAAAGTTCTGAAATCTTATAGCTGTTATAGAAAAGAAACTTGATAGAGGTTTCCTCAATTGACAATAATCCTAAAAATTTACATGGTATAGCCAATACTGAGTTTTCAAACGGAAAAAATACTTTTTATCGGTTACCAATTTTTAAATTGTTGAGCAAACTCAACAATTTAAAAAGACAGATCATTAACTTCCTTTACTCTGTATGAAAAAATGACATAACTAAAAGAACTGGTGTTCAAAGAATGTGATCAGAAACTTCAATTTACATAAAAAGAAGAGTATTAGAGAATCAATGAAACTAGAATAAAATGTTTTTCTTGTTCTTAGTTTATTGAAAAGATAACGGTTTAAAGAGACAATAATAGTAGCAGTGTAGCATATGAACAAGTGAAATGAATTATAACATACAGAGAAGTGAAATGTATGGCAGTAATGTCAAAAGGGGTGGAATAAAAGAATTGGGTGCAATCTGCTATGTTTTAAGGTACCTAAATAAGTGAAGCAATATAGTGGGGTATATGGAAACTCTGTATATTCCTTACAAACTTTTCTGTACATCTGAAACTATAGTAAAATATTTTTTATTAAATATCAGTGATAAAAATATACAGCCAAGCATGTTGCAGACCTGGGTTCGATTCCGGGTGCCTGCCCATGTTAAAAATATATATATATAATATATATATATATATTTATATGTATATATTTTACATATGTATGTATATATATACACACATACACACACACACACAGCCAAAATATGTAGAAAAAATTATACAGTAATGTCAGGAATTAAATTAATAAAAATAAATATTATTGGCTTAGAATTTCAGATATTTTGGGAATATTACAGCATTAAAATTTGCAATTTGCTGATTTTCTTTTTCTTCTTTTTTCTGTTTTTTGAGATTTTTCTCTAATTTTAATTTTACATTTATAAATTCCTACTCTTTTTCTTAAAGAGACTCAAAGTATATATTTCAGACTCCACGAACCTTGAATAACAATCTCATTTAGTTACCCTATTTCCATGTTCCAAAAACAATTTCTTTAATTTCTCAAATACACTATATTGTTTATATTCTTGCTTTCACACTATATCTGAAATATAAGAAAGCAAGGACTATACTTCAGATTTGTGTCAATCAAAATATTTAGCAAGCATATCTCACTAGTTTGGACCTCTGGAGGATGACAGAGCCCTGAAGAGAACTCCATAAATGCTGGACTGAAGTAATAAAAGGGTGAAAGAAAAAAAAAAACACGAAAAAGTGGTAGGAAAGCTATGAGCCAGACCCCTTCCTTTTACTTGATTATGCATGGCTTACAAGTCACACAGAGGCAGCATGGCCCAGGAAGCTCCTGCAGCAGATGCATACCACAGAGCCACCTAAAACAAAGAATGACACTATATATTACTAAAGGGGGCAATGCACCAAGAGGAAATAATACTAATAAATATTTAGGCACATAATCATGGTGTTCCAAAATACATGAGACAAACACTGGCAAAACTAAAGGGGGAAATAGATGTCTCTACACTAATGGTTGGAAACTTCAAATCTAGAAAGATGACCAATAAGGAAAAAGAGTACATGAATAATACAACAAACAAACTAGACTTAGGAGACATATACAGAAGTTTGCAGCCCAAAACATCAGGATACGTATTCTTCGTAAGTGCATCTGGATCATTTCCCAGGATAGACCAAATGTTGAGTCACAAAATAAGTATCAATGCATTTAAAAAGATTGAAATTATACAAAGCACCTTTTCTGATCACAATGGAAAGAAGCTGGAAATCAAAAACAGTAAGAGAACTGGAAAATACACAAATACATGGAATTTAAGTAACATACTTGAAAACAGTCAGTGGGGCAAAGAAGAATTCAAAAGGGAAATCAGTGAATAATTTGAATGAAAATGAGGACATAACATATCAAACCTGATGGGATGCAGCAAAGGTAGTGCTCAGAGGAAAACTTCATAGCATTAAATGTTTACATTAAAAAAGAAGAAAGAGCTAAAATTAAAGACCTACTGGGAAACCTGAAGGATCTAGAAAAATAACAGGAAACTAAATCCAAAGCAAGCAGAAGGAAAGAAATAACATTACAGAAGATGAAAAATGAAATAGAGAATTCAAAACAAAAACAAAAACAATAGAGCACATTACCAAAATCAAAAGTTGGTTTTATGAAAAGATCACTAAAACTGACAAACCTTTAGGTAGACTGACAAAGAAAAAAAGAGATGCAAATAAATCAGAAATGAGAGTGGAGCTCCTACAGGGAAAAACAGGATAATAAAAAAAAAATACTAAAAATAACTGTATACCGACAAATTAGGCAACCTAGATAAAATAGAGAAATTCCTACAATTGCACACTGACTCTAGAACAATAAAAGATCTCAGCAGACAATTACATGTAAGGAGATTGAATCAGTAATCAAAAACTACCCAAAAACAATGAAAAATGCAGGACCATACGGCTTCACAGGTGAATTCTACCATGCATTCGAAGAAGTAAAACCAAGCCTTCTGAAACTCTTCCAAAAAATTGAAGGGGAGGGAACATTACCAATTTATTCTATGAGACCAACTTCATATTAATCCCAAAGCCAGATAAAGAAACTACAAGAAAAGAAAATTAGAGACTGATTTCTCTTATGGATATAGATGCAAAAATCCTCAAAAAAAAAAAATAAATACTTGCAAATCAAATCCAACAGCACATTAAAAGAAGCATACATCATGAACAAGTGAGACTTATCCCAGGATGCAAGGGTGAATTAATATAGGAAAATCAATTAATATAATTCACCACTTTAACAGAACGAAGAGGAAAAGCCATGTCTCAACTGATGCAGAAAAGGCATTTGACAAAATTCAGCATCCTTTCTTGAAACAAACAAACAAACAAACAAAAAAACACTTAGAAAAATGGTAACAGAAGAAAATTTCTACAACTTGATAAAGAATACATATGAAAATGCCACTGCTAAATTCATACTCAATGGTGAAAGCTTTCTCTCTATGATCAGAAACAAGATAAGGATGCCCACTGCTATTCAATGTTGTACAGAAGTTCTAGCCAAAGCAATTAGGCAAGAAAAAAATAAATGCATTCCTATTTGAAAGGAACTAAAACTTCCAATATTTATAGATGACATGATCCTATACATAGAAAGTCCTGAAAAATCTACAATAAAGTTCCTAGAGCTAATAAATGAATTCAACAAAGTGACATGGGAGATCAACATGCAAAATTCAGTAGTACTGTTAAACACTATTAATGAGCAATCTAAGGAAGAAATCATTTACAATAGTCTAAAAGAACCAAATATCTAGGAATAAATTTAAGTAAGAATGAAAAGGACTTATACACAGACAACACATAACTTTGCTAAAAAAACTCAAAGAAGATCTAAATAAAGCACATTCCATGCTCCTGTCTTGGAAAACTAAATATTGTTAACATGTCAATTCTACCCAAATTGATTTACAGAGTCAACACAATCCGTATCAAAATTTCAATAGCCAATTATCAAATTAATATGGAACAGACCCCAAATAGCCATTCGGGAAACAAGAATGAGTTTGGAGGACTTATACTTCCTGACTTTAAAACTTATCACAAATCTACAGTGGTCAAAACAGGATGGCATTGGCAAAAGGATAGATATATATACCGACAGAATCAAATTGAGAGTTCAGAAATAGACTCACATTAAGACAAATTGATTTTTACCAAGGCTGTAAAGTCCAGTCAACTGGGAAAGACTAGCTCTTCATTAAATGGTTCTAGGATAACTGGATATATAAATGTAAAAGAATTAAGGGGTACTCCTATCTCACATCATATTCAAAGATAACTCAAAATTGATCAGAGACCTAAATATAAGAACGAGGACAAGAGAGAAGCATCTTCAGGATAATGTGTTAGGCAATGACTTCCTCATCTTTACAACTAAAGCACAAACAGCAAAGGAAATAATAGACAAATAGAACCTTTAATTTTTTAACAAAATGTAAAACATTTGTGCACCAAAGGACTTTATCATAAAAGTGAAGAGGCAAACTACTTAATTGGAAAAAAAATATTTGGAAACCACATATCCAATAAGGGTTTAATATCCAGAATATAAAGAAATTCTGTCTCTTCAAAAAAAGACAAACAACTCAACTTAAAAATGCGCAAAAGATTTGAATAAACATTACCCCAAAGAGGCTATACAAAGGGCCAAAAAGAACTTGAAAAGATGTTCAAAATCATTAGCTATTAGAGAAATTCAAATCAAAACCACAATCATCTCCTCCAATGTGGGATATGACGTCTGGGGGTGTAAGTCCTCCTGACAAAGTGGGACATGACTCCCAGGGATGAACCTGGCATTGACAATGCCTTCCTGACCAAAAGGGGGAAAATGTAACAAAATAAAGTATTACTGGCTAAGAGATTTCAAATAGAGTCAAGAAGCTATTCTAGAGGTTACCCTTATGCAAGTTTCAGAGAAATATTGTTAATTGCCATGGTATGCCAACCACCAACCAACATTTCTGTAAACCCTAAAGAATACCCAGGGCTCTATCTATAAGAGACTCTATAAAAGTTTCACTCACTAAGTTTATCTTTCAGACTCCACAAAAGTTTCATTCACTAAGTTCATTTTTAAGAAACCTAAAATCTCCAGATGGTTCCTATGCTAGATAAGCCTTGAAACCCAGAGTTACCAGTCTCTCTAAGAGCATCAATCAGTTGTATACCCCTATCTCATAATATTAGCACCTTTTATCAACATGAAGTTAAAATCGTCATTGCCTAAATATCCCTCAAGATTGAGCAAAGGATCAAAGGAGAAGGAGGAGTTGCGATAGAAGAGATAGGATTTAGCAACTGGAGTATAACTACTGAATCATTACATTGATTTTTAGTCTCCAGTGGCTTAGAACAGCTAGAAGGAAATACCTAAAATTGTGGAACTATAACTCATATCGTACTTGTAAATTTGTTCTAAAACTACTTGTTAAAATGTACTTTGATATTTATTGCTTTTTTTGGTATATATTTTATTCTTCACAATAAAAATGTTAAAAAAACACAATGAGATTCCATATCACCTCCAGTGGAATGACTACTATTAATTTTTTTTTTAATTACAAGAATTGGAGAGGATGTGGAGAAATAGGAATAATCATTCATTGTTGGTGAGAATGTAAAATGATGCAACCACTGTGGAAGACAGTTTGGTAGTTCCTCAGAAAGTTAATTATAGAATTACTATATGACTCAGAAATTCCTCTTCTAGGTATATACTCAAAAGAAAGCAGGATCTCAAATAAATATTTCCACACTGATGTTCATAGCAGCATTACTCCCAATTGCCAAAAGATGGAAGCAACCCAAGTATCCACCAAGTAATGAATGGATAAATAAAACGCGAAAAAAAAATAGAGAGAGAGAGAGAGAGAATGAAATATTATTATTCATGAAAAGAAGTGAAGTTCTGGTACATGCAACAATGTGGATAAACCTTTAGGTCATTCAGGTTGAGTGAAACAAGCCAGAAACAAAAGGACAAATATTGTATGATCAAACTGATTTGAAATAACTAGAATAAGCAAATTCATGGAGTAAAAATCTAGAATATAGTTTTCTGGAGGGCGGGTTTAAGGTAGGAAATGGGAAGTTAATACTTAAATAGTATAGAGTTTCTGTTTGGGTTGATTGTAAAGTTTTGGTAATGGATATTGGTGATGGTAGCACAGCGTTTGTAATGAATTAGCACTGAATCATATATGTGAATGTGGTTAAAGGAGGAAATTTTAGGTTGTACATATGTTACTAGAACAGAAATTTTTTTTAAATAGCAAGAAGTATGTCACAGTCACTGATCAATAAGAAGAGACACTGACGTACAGCTGGAACCAGGTCCTTTTGTTTCATTAGAAGTCACTATATACTTAGCAAGGTTGGCAACAGTCTATGTCCGAGGGAGGTTACAAAATGAGTTGCTTGGGCAAGTCTGAACTGACACAAAATTTACAATTCATTCTAACGGTACTTTAGCATGCTTTGTAAATTGCTAACTTTGAACCATCTGTCTGACTCACCACAATAAACTAACTTTTCCTAGAACTCAGCTCAAGGAAAGCCTCTAAAGCAAAGGAATTGTTATTTACTATGTACAATGGCTCTCAGAGTTGATATACTATATATGTTAAGAACAAAATCTTAAAAATCTAAAAAAATCTTGGACTATTTTGTTGGTGCTAAGCAAATCACTTAAGTTCCATAATTTTAGATGATTACCTTATAGGTTTGTTGTGCATAATACATTATGTAATATATTAATTTCCTGTGATGGCTGCAACAAATTACAAAAAAATGTGGTGGCTTAACACAATAGAAATTTATATTCTCACAGTCTGGAAGGCAGAGGCGTAAAATCAGTTTTACTGGGATAAAATCAAAGTGTCAACAGAGCAATAATCCCTCCAGAAGCTCTAGGAGAGAATCCATTCCTCCGCTGTTCCAGTTTCTGGTGGCGGTCAGTATTCCTTGGCCTGTAACCATATCATTCCAATCTCTGAATCCATCTTCTCACCTTCTCCACTATTTTCTTACTCCTCTTCTATCTGAATTATACCTGAAGCAAGTCATATTCTTCTAAAGTTCTCTGATTTTATAAGTTTGTGTAACCTGATTAAATTGTTCTTTCATACTTTTGGTGAATTACAGATACACTAGCAATGAGAATAACCTTAGTCATTTCATAATTATCAACAGCAATAGAGAAATCCACTAGCAACAGAGAAATCTATTTTTTTCTTTTTTACAATGTGTTCCATGAGCCCCTAAAAATTAACTACTGCCATGTGTTCTAGGGGAAATTTTTTGGGAACTGCATCTTATCCCCCTTTTCTAAACATCACTAGAATTATTTTTTAGATTTCTGACTTTAATGAGATCTCAAAGATTCTATGAAAGATACCAACAGTGTGCCTCTTTCAAACACAAATATGATTTTACGTTCTGATAGCTAGCCAACTTCTTATGTGTGATACTAATTGACAGGAAAATGACAAAGTTAGAAACAGTTTAATTTATTGGTGGTCTGGAGTTCTAAGAGAATATGTTCTGAAGTTACACATTTAGGGAAGGGAAGGTTGTGCTCATAATAACATCCAGGGCTATGAGTATCTATGAGAATGATTCATTGAACCCATGAGAGTGGAGCAGGTGACAGCTCATGCTCCTCTCCATCCAAACATCTGCATTATGCTAACTAGTGACTTTACATGGGAAGGTACCTATATTTGTAGTCAGACGAGGTCCTGTCTCAGACTCAATCCAGATGAAAATCTTTTCTCAGAGTGTTAGCACTGCTCTCTTTATGCTCCTGAAGAATTTTAAGTAATCCTAAGTATTAAGCCCAACCTGTAATAACATGTGTTTTGAAGAATTGCTCATCTGTACCGTGATAGCCTTGCATGCCCCCTTATCTACATTTTTCCCCCACTTTGGGTATGACTGACATTTTTTTACTGTTCCACTCAAATGTGGAAAGCTGAAATGCAGGTTCATAAAATTCATGTTAATGCATATAAATATTCATAGATTGCATTACTCAATTTTTTCCATTGTGTATGGTATGTACATTTTAAATTTCATGGGAGAACCTTTGCTGAGATATTCTGATTCTGAGGTGGAGGAGATTCTTAAAACAATTTAACCCATAATCATTAGGAGTCTTCAGAATGTTAATAAATTTCAGAAAAGAACAAATATTTTGGATAAAATTAAACTTCATATCCTGATTTTGTCACTGTATATCTGTATATCCTTTTTCTCTGGATACACTTTTTTCAATGGGTGGCATTCATAGTTGGCAGAAACATGAGTCTTGATGAACATATAGAAGCCTTTAAAGAAACCAAAGAAATATAATGAAAACCATTTGACATTGATAGATGTGTGCAAAGCCAATTTTGAGGACAGAATACATATTTTCAAAGGAAATACTTTTTAAAGATGCTGGAAGCCTGCATTCTTAGATGAGAATGACAACGCTCTATACTCCTGATTTACTTATTCTTTTCAATTGATCCTCTATGCCCTGCAGAGCTCATTCCCTTTAGAGAAGTCCTTTATAAAGAAGATTGTAACAATCCTGGTTCAAATACTTCTGGATTCCAAGGTGAGTGTGATTAGAGAAAGGCTTTCTCAGGGGTTTTTGTTTGGATTAGGATCTTTAAAGCCATAGCTAAATATGGAGGGCGTTGAGTTGGTGATGAGTGACTATGAGGAACTAGGGGAAAAATTAAATTAATGTTAAAATTATTGTTTTCATTTATTCATTAATTGAGATTAACTAGACATGATGCCTGCCTTCTTGAATGAGGACATGCAAGACAGCAGGCTCCAAGGCAGAAACTGGGGACAGAGCTTTGAGGCAGCATTTCACTGAGAGAGACTTATAGATTTACAGAAAAAGTAGGGGATTTTTTTTAAAAAGGTGAGGATTCCCTGCTATTTTAATTGTCTATTAGCCTTTCACACACATCACCACATGTAGAAGCAAATTAGACATCTCAATCATAGGAATTTCTTAATTTCTAACATTTTAGTACCATATAGTCAGTAAATTGGATGAATTTGTTGAGCTTTCTATCAGATATCTAACCTTGTTTGTGCTCAATAAATATTTACCTAATAAAGCTGAGTCAGAAAGAAAGGGGGATCCCATTAATAATCTGATAGCTGGTATTGTTTCAATGTAGCCATCCATTCCAATTCACCCTGAAAGAGGCACAAATGCTCAGTCTTATAGAACTTTCATTAGATGATCATTATTTCGGGCAGCCTTGCTGACAGAGAAAAATTTTTACCTGTTTTATTTTACAGCCTCCAAATTTTCTCTCTGCCAGATGGGTGCTTCCCTAATTGCAAAGCAGATTGTGTCTGTGTCTACAAAAGCAAATTGAACTGGAGGCTTGAACGTTAATCCAGAAGCCATATGTGTGTGTGTTGTCCTAAGCAAATATGACAATGGCACCCCACCATCAGTAAACTGAACTCATCTAATGGTAGAACTCTATTTACATTGGTCCATCTCTTCACCAGTATTTTGCAAAGTATAAAATTAGATTACTTTTATAAGAGTCACTCCTGGGCCCCACTCAAGACCTTCGGAATCTCTGAAGGTGAAACTTGGAGAATTAGAACTTTTAGTCAACATTCCAGGGAATTCTTTTACATATGAAAATCTGAAAAAGAGGTCATCTTTAAGCAGTAGTTCAGTGATTTTGCCCTCCAGCAGATATTTGACAATGACTGTAGAACTTTTCGGTCCATCATAATCTTGGAGGGAAGCATGTGCTACTGGGTAGACAGAGATGCTTCTAAACATGGTACATTGCACAAGACAACCCCACAACAAAGAATTATATGATCCAAAGTGCCAGTACTGCCATGGTTGAGAAAGCTCTTCTACAGATCAATAATATGCAAAGACAAACCTGTAGAACACATGGAGATTTATAGCTTATAGCTACTGAATACACACCTTTTACTTGAATGGGACAGGAAATCATAATTTTCATCTCGACTTTACCTGAAATTTGCTTATGGTCTCCTTTATAGTTGAAGACTTTTAGCTTTATTTTCTGTTTTCATAGATGTCTTATAGGTAGGAGCAGGGCTGGCTTCAAGGGCGTGTGACCTGCACAGTCGCCTAGGGAATGGCATTTGCAAGGGCCCATGCTTGGTTAAAATGCTCTGCTGCTACCTGCTGCCAATAATCATTTAACATGTGACCCCACATTTTCACTTGGCCCTAAGCCCTTCAGAGCTACGTATTATGCGGTTTGTTCTGGATGATCGTATATTTCTGTATAAAATGTGTAATTTGTTTCTACGTACATTGTTCTAAAAGGAGAAGCAAGTATATTACAAGGAAAGCAATGGGTACAGACTAAATGTTATATCAGTTTTTAAACCCATTTTTGGCTTAGCAAACATCCTGCCAAGATTCCTATGATCATTTGTTTTCAGATGTCTAATGAGTGTCTACTTTGTACAAAGCACTACAGGTGGTTGTCTATGTTTTCTAAACAACATGTGAGAATATATGGTCTGACAAGAATAGACATACTCCTTAATATTAATGATAGGGTGGAATAATGAAAGCAATCAAATATTCCTAAAGAAAATTAATCTATAAAATCACTTTGAGCAAAAATGTCAGCAATATATATCAAATGCCTTAAAGAACAATTCTATTCTTTACCCCATTAAATTTAATTCTGGATATCTATTAAGGAAAAAACCAGAAATGCAGCTAGAACTCTTCTTGCTTTCTGTGAATTTCAGTTTTGATACTGCTGAAAATAGAATAATATTAAGTGCCAAATATTGGAGGATGGTTAAAGACCCCAAAATGATTAAACGAAATATTATGTAATTAAAATACTGAATGGTACAGAAAGCCTGCTAATATTAAACTAATATTAAACCATAAAACCAGAATTTTTAAAGTATGTATGTCATATATATAGATAATGTAATAGACAAATTTAAAGGAAAATGTATTGGTCAGGGTGCAGTCAAGGAAGCAGAAGGCCTTCCATGTACTCCAAGTGCAAAGAGTTTCTCTGCAGGGTTAAGCTTCTCCACAAGAAGCCACTGTAATTCTCAGCAATCTCTGGGACACGCCTACCAATTATCTCAGTCAACAGCAGGCAAGTGGGTAGCTCTTGATTGTCCATTGGGAAAGCCATTTTGAATCTCATATATGCTCCTGCCTCTCTTTTCTTCTGCTGTTCCAATTTCTAGCCAGTGCTGCTCACCTGCAAAGCTGCAACCTGGATCCATGCGAGAAAAGGGATTTGCAATAATGTAGTTCCCAGTTTCTCCCCTGGGTGCTGAGAAGAGGATGGTGAAAATATTGTATTCATATCTAACAGATGTAGTGTAGCAGAGACATACACTATGAGGTTAACACAGTTCATTTGTAGATATGGAAATTATAGTGGAAGGGGCAGTCACACTCTTCTGAATATTGCTGCGAGTTTACAAATCTTCCACAGATAAGAGTATGTTAGTTTTACAATCGGAGAAATTAAAGTGATTATTTTTTTAAATGCGCATGGGCACTGAATAGAATATTTGAAATCAAAGCTTCTGAGGAAAATCTTGAATTTCTGTTTGTTACAATAAAACATGCTAGAATCTCAGAGGTTTAATCTCCTGAGAAATTTCATCTGTCATCATCTCAAAATCCAAGCACAATTGCTCCTTCAGTTATGGACATGTTGTGTCAGTTCAAATATCAGTAGAAAATATTGGCTATGGACTTTCAGAAAGAAGACCTCTCCTACACAATAGAGCTCTGGAGTATAACCTCAGGGATTGGTCAGGTGGCCGCATCGCATCCCCATTTTGACAATTCATAGTCACAAGTGCAGCAATCAGAAACCAGTGGGATTTTAGGTGGTTTTCAGGATAGGACACAAGTCTTCTCCATTTCAAGACTTGTATTTGGGATTATGAACCTAGGAGAAATTTTGTTAAATCCTTTAACACTTCCTCCTGGTTAGGCCTGCCTGGAAGTTTAACCCTTTTGCTTTCTTAGTTAAATTCTATTGTTGCTGGGAGGTTGACCTTGGGCAGCAGTGACTGGAGAGGGGACTGTCCCTACTTATTGGCTACTGTGGAAAGACACAAAAGAAAATTTAAGGGGCTTCAACTCTAGTTAGAGAAAATAAACTGCACATATGCACATGAAGTTACATGTGACTATTGATGTGGATTTATACATATTGTGAAATGCTAAGACATTAGGTTAAGTGCTGGTACTGTAGGCTTTAAGAGCTAATGACAGGAATCTAGCTGAGGGCATGTGCAGTCACAGCAATTTTAGACTCTTATTTCTCATCTGTAATGTGAAGGTGTCTGGTTACATGTTTTCAAAATTCTTTTACAGCTCTGATATTCTGTGTGTTTGTGAATCCCTCACAGCCAGCCCCTGGACGAAATGCCAAACTTAGAAATATGGTCTTCACCCTCCCCACTGCCCCCATTCATCTTGCTCTCCTTTTTACTGTTCTAGAACCCTTAGGTGATATTCCAAAACATCCCTTACTTGAGATTTTTCCAACTGTCTTCTTTTAGTCAGAGTTCATCAGCTTTGAGTCTATTCCATGTCTAATATGATACAGAATATGTGCTGCTGTGATGGTGCGAGCTAATGAGGTAAAGGCTTGCCAGATGGCATATTTGCATTTTAACAGGGGCCTTCCAAAAACAATGCCTTAGTACAAAGGAGTGCAGTAATTGGTGGGAATGTTATCAAACAAGGTAGACCTTTAAAGGAGAAAGACCACGTATAATAAAAGATAAGTCAATCAATTCATACCAAACTAAAAATGTATTGCTATTTTGGAGTCATAATTACAAAGACAGGAATAAAAACTTTCTTTTAATCCTTAAATTATGTGAATTGTATCTGAAATGAAAATATTTTATTTCATTTGGTGGCAATTTTTCATGTTTTAATTATGCTAGGAGACACAGAGGACTAAGTGAATGTCACACATTGATTAAAGGATAAACGTGATGCTAAGCCACTGCTAAAATAAAGGGCTGGCAGTGGAATTTCAGTGTGTAGTCAGTTCATACCATGTTTCATTTTGATTTGTTGGCCGAGGTTTGTAATCTGAGATGTCATTTAAAACCATATAAAATTAACAAAACCAAAAAATGTAGGGGAGAAGCTAAGATTACCCATAATGTAGTCTAAGAATTGTTTCCAGGAAGCCACTTTGTTGCTCAGATGTGGCCTGCCTCTCTCTCTATGCCCAACTCTGTAAGGAAAACCATTGTCCTTCCCTGCTACGTGGTAGAAGCCATTCAGGGGTGAAAATATTGCTGACAACATGGGGCGTGACTTCCATGGATGAGTCTGGCCCTGGCACCATGGATTGACAAGGCCCTCCTGACCAAAAAGGAGCAAAGAAGTGTAATAGAATAAGAAATCATGGCCAAAAGAGATCAGATGGAGTTAAAAGGCTGCTCTGGAGGCTGCTCATATGTGAGCTTCAGTTATATAGTGCTAATTGCCATGGTTTGCTAGACTCCAAACAGCACCACTCCTGTTGACTCTTAAGAACACCTAGGGACTTCCGGAGAAGATGGCGGCTTAGTAAGACGTGCAGATCTTAGTTCCTCCTCCAGAACAGCTACTAGGGGAGTAGAAATGATACAGAACAGCTCCCGGAGCCACGACAGAGATCAAAAAGACAGCGTACCCCATCCTGAAACGGCTGACTGGCTGAGAGAACCCTCTCTTGTGAGATCGCTGAGGGGCGCGGGCTTCCCCGGGCTGGGGCGGCAAGCAGCCGGAGTCCCTCCCTTCCTCCTTCCCGGGCCAGCTGGGACAATTGGACAGGCGGTCCCCTCAAGCCACGGCGGCTGGCGCCACCCCCACGTGTGCCCTCCAGACCAACTGGGAGAATTGGATCAGAGATCCCCAGGCAGTGGAGAACAGTGACCGGGGTCCCTTCCAAACACATGACTTCCCGGTCCAGCTGGGAACGGTGCACTCTCCCGGGCCGTGGCGGCTGGTGCCCTCCCGCCACGCTTGGCGCCCCGGGCCGACTAGGAAACTCGGACGGGCGCTCTCCCGGGCTGCGGCGGCCAGCGCCCTCCCCGCGTTCGGATCCCTGGGACAGCTGGCTGGCGAACTTCCCCCAGGGCGAGAGTTTTCCAAAGTTAAAGGACCCACAGCACCTTTTACTGGTGGGACCCGCAGACAAACGTGTGCCACGAGCACCACCTACTGGGCAGGATAAGAAAAACAGAACCCAGAGATTTCACAGAAAAATCTTTCAACCTGTTGGGTCCAACACCCAGGGAAATTTGACTAAATGCCCAGATGCCAGCAGAAGATAACGGATCACGCTCAGAAAATTGAAAATATGACCCAGTCAAAAGAACAAACCAATAGTTCAAATGAGACACAGGAGCTGAGACAACTAATGCTGAATATACGAAGAGAAATGGAAAATCTCTTCAAAAACCAAATCTAAAACATTGAGGGAGGACATGAAGAAGACATGGGCTGAACAAAAAGAAGAAACAGAAAAACTGAAAAAACAAATCACAGAACTTATGGAAGTGAAGGCTAAAGTAGAAAAGATGGAAAAAACAATGGATACATACAATGATAGATTTAAAGAGACAGAAGATAGAATTAGTGATTTGGAGGATGGAATACCTGAATTCCAAAAAGAAACAGAAACTATAGGGAAAAGAATGGAAAAATTTGAACAGGGGATCAGGGAACTGAAGGACAATTTGAACCACACAAATATACGTGTTGTGGGTGTCCCAGAAGGAAAGAGAAGGGAAAAGGAGGAGAAAAACTAATGGAAGAAATTATCACTGAAAATTTCCCAACTCTTATGAAAGACCTAAAATTACAGATCCAAGAAGTGCAGCGCACCCCAAAGAGACTAGACCCAAATAGGCGTTCTCCAAGACACTTACTAGTTAGAATGTCAGAGGTCAAAGAGAAAGAAAAGATCTTGAAAGCAGCAAGAGAAAAACAATCCATCACATACAAGGGAAACCCAATAAGACTATGTGTAGATTTCTCAGCAGAAACCATGGAAGCTAGAAGACAGTGGGATGATATATTTAAATTACTAAAAGAGAAAAACTGCCAACCAAGACTCCTATATCCAGCAAAATTGTCCTTCAAAAATGAGGGAGAAATTAAAACATTCTCAGACAAAAAGTCACTGAGAGAATTTGTGACCAAGAGACCAGCTCTGCAAGAAATACTAAAGGGAGCACTAGAGTCAGATACAAAAAGACAGAAGAGAGAGGAATGGAGAAGAGTGTAGAAAGAAGGAAAATCAGATATGATATATATAATACAAAAGGCAAAATGGTAGAGGAAAATATTATCCAAACAGTAATAACACTAAATCTTAATGGACTGAATTCCCCAATCAAAAGACATAGACTGGCAGAATGGATTAAAAAACAGGATCCTTCTATATGCTGTCTACAGGAAACACATCTTAGACCCAAAGATAAACATAGATTGAAAGTGAAAGGTTGGGAAAAGATATTTCATGCAAACAACAACCAGAAAAGAGCAGGAGTAGCTATACTAATATCCAACAAATTAGACTTCAAATGTAAAACAGTGAAAAGAGACAAAGAAGGACACTATATACTAATAAAAGGAACAATTAAACAAGAAGACATAACAGTCATAAATATTTATGCACTGAACCAGAATGCCCCAAAATACGTGAGGAATACACTGCAAACACTGAAAAGGGAAATAGACACATATACCATAATAGTTAGAGACTTCAATTCACTACTCTCATCAATGGACAGAACATCTAGGCAGAGAATCAATAAAGAAATAGAGAATCTGAATATTACTATAAATGAGCTAGACTTAACAGACATTTATAGGACATTACATCCCACAACAGCAGGATACACCTTTTTCTCAAGTGCTCATGGATCATTCTCAAAGATAGACCATATGCTGGGTCACAAAGCAAGTCTTAACAAATTTAAAAAGATTGAAATCATACACAACACTTTATTGGATGATAAAGGAATGAAGTTGGTAATCAATAATAGGCGGAGTGCCAGAAAATTCAAAAATACGTGGAGGCTCAACAACACACTCTTAAACAACGAGTGGGTCAAGGAAGAAATTGCAAGAGAAATTAGTAAATACCTCGAGGCGAATGAAAATGAAAACACAACATATCAAAAGTTATGGGACGCAGCAAAGGCTGCTTTGTGACCCAGCATATGGTCTATCTTTGTGCTAAGAGGGAAATTTATTGCCTTAAATGCCTATATCAGAAAAGAAGAAAAGGCAAAAAATGCAGGAATTAACTGTCCACTTGGAAGAACTGGAGAAAGAACAGCAAACGAATCCTAAAACAAGCAAAAGGAAAGAAATAAGAAGATTAGAGCAGAAATAATTGAAATTGAAAACATGAAAACAATAGAGAAAATCAATAAGACCAGAAGTTGGTTCTATGAGAAAATCAATAAGATTGATGGGCCCGTATCAAGATTGACAAAACGAAGAAGAGAGAGGATGCAAATAAACAAGATCAGAAATGGAAGAGGAGACATAACTACTGACCTCACAGAAATGAAGGAGGTAATAACAGGATACTATGAACAACTTTACACTAATAAATACAACAATTTAGATGAAATGGATGGGTTCCTGGAAAGACATGAACAACCAACTTTGACTCAAGAAGAAATAGATGACCTCAACAAACCAATCACAAGTAAAGAAATTGAATCAGTCATTCAAAAGCTTCCTAAAAAGAAAAGTCCAGGACGAGACGGCTTCACATGTGAATTCTACCAAACATTCCAGAAAGAATTAGTACCAACTCTCCTCAAACTCTTCAAAAAAATCGAAGTGGAGGGAAAACTACCTAATTCATTCTATGAAGCCAACATCACCCTCATAACAAAACCAGGCAAAGATATCACAAAAAAAGAAAACTACAGACCAATCTCTCTAATGAACATAGATGCAAAACTCCTCAATAAAATTCTAGCAAATCGTATCCAACAACACATTAAAAGAATTATACATCATGACCAAGTAGGATTCATCCCAGGTATGCAAGGATGGTTCAACATAAGAAAATCAATTAATGTAATACACCATATCAACAAATCAAAGCAGAAAAATCACATGATCATCTCAATTGATGCAGAGAAGGCATTTGACAAGATTCAACATCCTTTCCTGTTGAAAACACTTCAAAAGATAGGAATACAAGGGAACTTCCTTAAAATGATAGAGGGAATATATGAAAAACCCACAGCTAATATCATCCTCAATGGGGAAAAATTGAAAACTTTCCCCCTAAGATCAGGAACAAGACAAGGATGTCCATTATCACCACTATTATTCAACATTGTGTTGGAGGATCTAGCCAGCGCAATTAGACAAGAAAAAGAAATACAAGACATCAAAATTGGAAAGGAAGAAGTAAAACTATCACTGTTTGCAGACGATATGATACTATACGTCAAAAACCTGGAAAAATCCACAACAAAACTACTAGAGCTAATAAATGAGTACAGCAATGTAGCAGGTTACAAGACCAACATTCAAAAATCTGCAGCATTTCTATACACTAGTAATGAACAAGCTGAGGGGGAAATCAAGAAACGAATCCCATTTACAATTGCAACTGAAAGAATAAAATACCTAGGAATAAATTTAACTAAAGAGACAAAAAACCTATATAAAGAAGACTACAAAAACTGCTAAAAGAAATCACAGAAGACCTAAATAGATGGAAGGGCATACAGTGTTCATGGATTGGAAGACTAAATATAGTTAAGATGTCAATCCTACCTAAATTGATCTACAGATTCAATACAGATTCCAACAACTTATTTTTCAGAAATAGAAAAACCAATATGTGGAGAGCCGCCTCCCGGGTTGGGCCTAGTGGACACGCTGCAGCCTGCTCTAGAGTTCCCCCCGCCCATCGAGTGAGCCAGGATGGCGCCCGCATCCTGTTTCCGCGTATGACGTACGCGCCCACCAACCCTATCTTCCAATCACCTCTGTATACGTGGCACTAACCTATTGGGTTTGGGCACAGTATATAAGAGGTTACCCGGACAGGGTGGGTGGAGACGACCCACAGGGAGCCGTACCTGACGGCCGCACAGAGGTTGTCTCCCTGCGGGGTGCTTAGGCCCGCGTGGAACCTGTAACAGAGAATGCAAGCTTAACTCCAGTAAAGGTCTGTGCTCACAACCGTTGCGTGCCTCGAACCCGTGTTTATCACTCGAGTCGGTTTGCCTGCGCCTGTCTCTTTCTCCCCTCCTGTTCCCTTCGCCGGCCGGGGATCAGAAGCCGAACGAGACGGCTGCGGACACCAATAAGCAAATTTATCTGGAAGGGCAGGGTGCCCTGAATTGCTAAAAACATCTTGAGGAAAAAAAACGAAACTGGAGGTCTCGCGTTGCCTGACTTTAAGGCATATTATGAAGCCACAGTGGTCAAAACAGCATGGTATTGGCATAAAGATAGATATATCGACCAATGGAATCGAATAGAGTGCTCAGATATAGACCCTCTCATGTATGAACATTTGATCTTTGATAAGGCAGTCAAGCCAACTCACCTGGGACAGAACAGTCTCTTCAATAAATGGTGCCTAGAGAACTGGATATCCATATGCAAAAGAATGAAAGAAGACCCATATGTCACACCCTATACAAAAATTAACTCAAAATGGATCAAAGATCTAAACATTAGGTCTAAGACCATAAAACAGTTAGAGGAAAATGTTAGGAGATATCTTATGAAACTTACAATTGGAGGTGGTTTTATGGACCTTAAACCTAAAGCAAGAGCACTGAAGAAGGAAATAAATAAATGGGAGCTCCTCAAAATTAAACACTTCTGTGCATCAAAGAACTTCATCAAGGAAGTAGAAAGACAGCCTACACAATGGGAGACAATATTTGGAAGTGACATATCAGATAAAGGTCTAGTATCCAGAATTTATAAAGAGATTGTTCAACTCAGCAACAAAAAAACAGCCAACCCAATTACAAAATGAGAAAAAGGCTTGAACAGACACCTATCAGAAGAGGAAATACAAATGGCCATAAGGCACATGAAGAGATGCTCAATGTCCCTGGCCATTAGAGAAATGCAAATCAAAACCACCTTGAGATATCATCTCACACCCACCAGAATGGCCATTATCAACAAAACAGAAAATGACAAGTGCTGGAGAGGATGCGGAGAAAGAGGCACACTTATCCACTGTTGGTGGGAATGTCAAATGGTGCAACCACTGTGGAAGGCAGTTTGGCGGTTCCTCAAAAAGCTGAATATAGAACTGCCATACGACCCAGCAATACCATTGCTGGGTATCTACTCAAAGGACTTAAGGGCAAAGACACAAACGGACATTTGCACACCAATGTTTATAGCAGCGTTATTTACAATTGCAAAGAGATGGAAACAGCCAAAATCTCCATCAACAGACGAGTGGCTAAACAAATTGTGGTATATACATACGATGGAATATTATGCAGCTTTAAGACAGAATAAACTTATGAAGCATGTAATAACATGGATGGACCTAGAGAACATTATGCTGAGTGAGTCTAGCCAAAAACTAAAGGACAAATACTGTATGGTCTCACTGATGTGAACCGACATTCGAGAATAAACTTGGAATATGTCATTGGAAACAGAGTCCAGCAGGAGTTAGAAACAGGGTAAGATAATGGGTGATTGGAGCTGAAGGGATACAGACTGTGCAACAGGACTAGATACAGAAACTCAAAAATGGACAGCACAATAATACCTAATTGTAAAGTAATCATGTTAAAACACTGAATGAAGCTGCATCTGAGCTATAGGTTTTTTTTTCTGTCTGTCTGTTTGTTTGTTTGTCTTTTTTTTTGTACTATTATTATTATTTTTATTTTTTACTCTATATTAACATTCTATATCTTTTTCTGTTGTTTTGCTAGTTCTTCTAAATCGATGCAAATGTACTAAGAAATGATGATCATGCATCTATGTGATGATATTAAGAATTACTGATTGCATATGTAGAATGGAATGATTTCTAAATGTTGGGTTAATTTCTTTTTTTTTCTTTAATTAAAAAAAAAAAAAAAAAGAACACCTAGGGTTTGAACTGAGACTGTAAAGGTTTGATGCACTAGGTTTTCCTTCCTGGGACATATAATTCCCAGATGGTTCCTAAATTGGATAAATCCTGAAACTCAGAGGGACTAGCCTCTCCAGGATTATCAATTAATTACATCCTCCTATCCTTTAGTGGGGACACCCCTTCTCAACATGAAAAAGTCAGAACAGGTATTGTCCAAAGATCCCTACAGATTGGGAGAAGGATTAAAGGAGGAGGAGGAGGTATAACGGAGAAAACTGGATTTAACAAAGGAGTATGGCTGCTGAATCACTATATTAATATTCCTTCTAGCCTCCAGTGTTTTACAGAAGCTAGAAGGAAAAATCTGAGATGATGTAATCATAGCCCATGACAAACTCTGGGATCTGTTCTATAACTACTTGTTGGAAATGTGCTTTGAAAAGTATTGCTTCTTTTCTTTGCTTTGTATATGTTTCTATAATACAATAAAAAAGTTTAATAAAAAGCAAAAAAAATAATAAAAGTACAGAAGAAACTGGTTCGAAATTCTGGGGACATATGGTTAATTAGATTAAAACAAACTTTGCACATGCAATAAATGCCAATTAATTTAGTGGCAGATATTCTAATGTTAAAACTTACATTTTTTTTTCTGAAATTTTTTAGGCAAAGATATTTAGGATATGATTCTTAGGCATGCTGATTTTCAGTCAGAATAAAGATAAGTAGAATAATTGGGAGGCAGAATATGAAGATTCTAATCCCTCAGTTGCTTTTTTAATTTGTTCTTTTCTCTATGCACGTCTTTAATCTGAAGATGAAAAACATGCTGCTAGACAAAAATCGTTGCTACCCAAGTCAGGGAAGTTTGTATTTATTACATATATGATCCATTTCTCCTTCTTGATACAAAAGAACACCATCTTTGTAAACCATTATGAATGGAAAAGGCTTTACAGAGAAAATCTCAATTAAATATGAGGTGGGAGGGTCTTGAGAGGGCATGCATGAGTTCAGAGCCGCTACTGCCTGAGCAGAAACAGCATTAACTTAAGGATAGTAACACTTGAGCTCTAAATGCTAATAAAGATGATGCAGGCCAGTAGTTCATCTTGGCCTCCTCTGGCTTAAAATATATAACTTAAACCTTAAAAATTTCTTAGTTGCTTATCATGATTTTTGTACCAATCACTGACTGTGTTACTAACAACATTGTTGGAATAGATAGATAGATAGATGGATATAATATCTTCTTCAACCAAACTCATAGAGGGGGCATCTCTTCAAGCAATGTTTATGAAGAATTTTTTATCTATAAATTCCATCTATTAAGCAAAATCATATTTATTTGCTAATTAACTCATAAATATGTCTTAAATGGCCTAATCTGTGTTAGAGCAGTGGATCTTAACCGTTTTTGCAATTTGTTTCAAAATTTCTCCCAGTCCTCTTTAAAAAAATCACTGATGCTGGATTTTATTAACAAAATTATAAATGTAAAAAAGATAAAATTAGAATATAATAATTATGATATAATTATAAAATATTTCATTTTTGAGGTAATAATAAGAATAACAAACCCATGTATATTTGTTTCTTAAACATATGTTGTTCAGTATTATTCAAGACATAAGGAAATACTTTAGGAATTGTCATATATATTTTATTACTTCTCTTTAGACAGTTGCTGGTCTTTGTTTTGATATATAAAGGTGCTGATCACCCTATCACAAACATAAATCTTATCTTGTTCAATACAGTTACAAAATAGCAATACAGTTTTAGTTTGGTAAGAACTGATTGACTTATCTTTTATTATATGTGGTCTTTCTCCTTTAAAGGCCTACCTTGTTTGATAACATTCTCACCAATTACTGCACTCCTTTGTACTAAGGCATCGTTTTTGGAAGGCGCCTGTTAAAATGCAAAAGTTCAATACTTTTTTTCTCTCTCTTTCTTGAGAAAAGTGTTAATGTGCGGTTCTTAAAATTCTCTGAAATGGAGGGGGTTTGTTAGCCTAAGGAGCCCAGACAACTTCTGAGAAGGAAGGAAGGATGAACACAACCAATCATCCCAAAGATTCTAAATGATTAGCACCCATCAGATTAAACCAGGTGGCCCCAACATAGGCACAAAAAAGAGTGAAAAGTAAATAGTGAAAAATTACCAAGGAGATAAAAAAGGAAACAGAGTTGTTGATCCTGCATCAAGTTTGGTGGTAAAAAGAGGATCATTACGTATTCATAAATTTGCAGACTGAATCATAGTTCAGTCCCCGTCTGCCTGAAGGCATGTTTTCTCCCTGATAAAGGGTCTGTATGGCTGAATCTAATTTGCTGCAACGTAGGGAATCTACAACAATTCTGTGGCATAAGGCAGTTGACAAAGGAAGCAATGTGTTAAAAGTAAATTTTCCTACCTAGAGCCTTAAAGGATCACTGTAGCTGAGAAGGACATCTTCAATCCCTGCAGTGGGTAGGATTGAAGCGAGGGGGTCAGCCCTGACATCAATCTCGGAGCATGACTCTCTAGCGTATGATGAAATCAGTTCTTGGAACTTTCGCTACCTCAGCTGACTTTTGAGAATACCTATTTGCATCCCTACTCTTGTAGCAAGACTGTGGCAACCAGCACCACACCTTGGGAAAAATCAACAGTTCTGTGTTTCAGTAAAAGTACAGTGAAAGCGGTAGCAAAGGCCTGGGTGAGTTGAAGATCTCTTTGAACAGTCGGATTTCAGCTACAAATGGTCTTCCGCCATTAAATATAAGGAAACACTTCGACTGTCTTGAGAGATAGCTTCGATTTTTTTGACATACTGGGCAGACAGGTGGAGTATGCTATATTCTGAGGTTCCATCAAGAACAGACATTTGCACACCCATACTGTAAAATAGAACACTGTAAGAGACTCCCGTATATGCAGTTACTTTTTAGAGTTAAGTGAACACATCAATTATTCAAGTTTCATTAATTCAAACTTTATTCAGGTTCATGGATAGGCTGGTGTATCAAAACATTACTAATAAGAGTTAAAATGAAATGGATTTGATTAATATGATCACTTCAATTCTAATGGCAAATAATTCATTTTCTGAAACAAATGCACCTTCTAGAAAAGGAAATTTAGTTAAATATATTTTCAGAATACTTTACCAAAAGAGGTAGTATTTTCTAATAAGGCATAAAATTTTCATTTGTATTCTAATATGTACCTACTATTTATTTGCATATATCCATTGACTTAATTTATAAAAAATGTATTTATCACATTTGTTAATAGAAGAATTAGCTTTTTTATTTTGCCAAATGTTTTAGTCAGCAGTAAACTAGGCTGCTCAAAGAAATACATAAAATGGTCAGGTTCAACAATATGAATGTATTCACTCACAGTCTGAGGTGAGAAAAATGTCCAAATCAATGCATCATCAAGGCAATCACCAAAGTGATGCTTTCTTCCTGAATCCTGGCTGCCACAAGCCTTGGCTCCTTTATCACATGGCAAAGCATACGGTGGTATCTGCTAGTCTCCCCCTACTCTTCTGGGTTTTGTTGACTTCAGCTTCTTGATTCTGTGGCTTTTTCTTTCCTTTCTGTCTGAATTTCATCCTCTTATAAAAGACTCCAGCAATAGGATTAAGACCCTTCCTGACTAAGGTGGGACAGACCCAACTTTATCAAAATTTCCTACTTACGATGGGTTTATAACTATAAGAATGGATTAGATTTCAGAACATATTTTTCTGGGGTACATACAGCTGCAAAACACCACATCAAGTCAAAAACTAAATTATAATTTTAATCGTTTTCAAAAAATACTAGCAAATAGCTACCTCCAAGAGAGCCACGTAACATTTGTTTGCCAAAGGATCATTTGCTTGTTATGTTTCTCTGAAAAAAAATTTCCCAGGAGACAATTATTCAGAGTGTACCTATGATGTTATTATTTTGCGGCAGCATAGTAGAAAACCTATATTTCAAATTCGTTGGCAAAGTCTAAACAGCAAGTATATGATGGTACTACATGCATGATCATACTTTCTTCTCATAGCTACATATTATCCCGATGGCTTTTTGTAGCCATCTAAAAGCAGCATTGATTATCTAGGTTTCATAAAGATGTGTGTGACATGATTGAGCACATTGATTCCCTTCATATTAATCACATTTTTTCAAGCACAACCCTTCTGTGATCACCTTCTTTTTTACCTATTTCAACCATTAATAACTTATCAGAGTGATCAATATTAGTTGACTCATTGAGCTATGATTACATTTCATGAGGACAACCTGTGATAGCTTTCTGGTTCACTCTATGCAAGCAATAAAAGAAATAAAAAACAAAGAACTCCACGGTTAAGAAAAAGGAATTTCACTGAAGCTTATTTTGTGTAACTTATGTCAATAAAATTTCAGGTTATATAAACCTTAGCTAATTTTATTGCATGAGATATTGTCACCTTATAAAATAGATGCATTTTGAACAACTCTATGTTCAAATATTTGTTTACATAACACAAACTCAAATATCTTTAAGATTCTACTACTATCAAAACTTTTAGACTTCGGTGTCAAGGCTACACCCAAGCTTACTACTAAGTATTTTTCATGATGGCAATTTTCCATCATGCTTAATTATTTGTGCCATGTAATTACTTTCAGGTCATTTAGTTGCATCAGTTTTGTTGTATATATACATAACTAATACACGCAGCTATAATTTAATTCTTTACTTTTAATATGTCTCACAAAACTCTTCTGATAATATCCAGAAATTTTGCCAAATTCTGTTGTGGAACCACCCCATAAGCAATACTCTGGTATCAGTTCATGCATTAACTGTGCATAATTCACGAATTACCCCAAAGCATGGCACTGCCAATCTATATTGTAACAGAAAATTCAACACAAGCATTTCTCCATGGAGCACAATCTGATAACGTGCCTAACTCATTCACTTATATTAAGTTTAATCACCAGGTTGCACATGACGAAACAGAGGCACAGAAAGACTAAGCTGCTTGAAGGAATATAAGTGGGATTCAAATACAGAAAGTTTCATCTCAGAGCCTTACAACTTTACCACTATACCATACTGCCTCTCAATGTACTGTTATGCACTGTCAACCTAAGAAGTGGAAATTGGTTTCAAGTCATACTGTCCCATGGTTTAATTTATTTGTATCCCACTTATATTCCTTCAAGCAGCTTAACAAATCTAGAACTCATACTCCAGAAGAAAAACGTACTCCTTTTTTGTAACTGCTTTCAGTACACTAAGAATACACTAAGTATGAGCAGATACATTTGCACCTTCAGTGCACTAACATTTTAGCAGAGAAATATATATAATCAAATAATGACAACCCAGCAAGAATCATACAATTATATAGGTGTAAACAAGTTACACTGGAAGTAAAAGAGAAGGCCTTATATCTGTCTATAAAAAATAAAATAGTCTCCACAAGTAAGATAGCATTTTAAAGCATACTAGGAAGTTATATGTTTGTTTCCTTTGATATGGAGAGTAGGGACTTAGCTACTTTTGCTTAGTATTATATCCCCAGCACAAAGCTCAGTGTCTAGAATTTAAAGGTGGATAATAATCATCATCAAACCCCTGGTGGGAGAAAGGAATTTAGTAAAATTAAGAATGTCTATCTCTTCCTCCATACTCCATGATAAAGAATATGCAGTCTTTTTGCCTCTTGCTTGGTGCTTCATCTAGAGCTAAATCCAGTAAAGTTGCAAATTAAGTAGAACAGGAAAAGAGGAAGAAGGCAAAAATATTTTTCTTAGAATCTTGATTTTGCTAATATTTGGTTATTTTATCTCCCTTGGTCTTTGTTATAAAATAAGTAAAAAGAGATGCTAAAGGAATTATTTAAATTATTTAACAGCAGATAGCCTTTTTTTCAATGAAAATTTAAGAGACACTTCAAAAGATAAGAAAGCAAGCATGGTGTTATATACTTGTCTTATTAGTTCAAATTCATAGCAATCATATAAAATGAAGCTAATCAGAAACAAATTATATTTCATTCATAATGGATACTGTGGAAAGTTTATGGCACTTGGTAGCCAGCTAAACATTTCTATTAATTAGTGAAAGAATTAAACAATAGGGAAAATATTATTCTTTAAAAACTCCCCAAACCACAGAAATGTATTAATTTTATTGCTTGGTTTTGGTTATGCAATGTCAACTAAAACCTGACTTATAACTAAAAATATTTTAAATTAATATTATTTTTTAGATTATAACTTTTAAAATAAGAAAACATAAATAAAAGAAAAGGCAGTAAATGTTTTATGCTGTTGTTTGCATGAAAATTAGTTAACCAGTCAGAATTTATTTGGTTAATTGGTCAATGGCTTCCCAAGTGCTAAATCACGTATTACACTGAAACTTGTATATAATGTATATTAAAATATTTAAGAAGAAATATATTTTAAATTGAGTGCTAATCAGATTTTTTAAGAAACTCTGAATTGCAGTCTTGAAGCATGACCAGGGTGAAGCCGAAGGCCCTTTCCATACTGATAAACCTAATCCAAGGATATTTACCTACCATCTTTTAAATACTTCCTAATATCTATGTGTTTATTGTCCTGGTTAGCATGCTTTTATGATCTGGGAACCCTCTACTTTGGGCCTGGTTGCCTAGTACTTCTTTGGGAAGTTTCCACTTTTTTCCAGTCTACACAGTATTGCCACAGTTGTTTCGGGATTTGGAAAAGCAGAGTAATTCTTTCATCTTCAAAGCACCTAAGATTATATTGTGATGAACAAGAATTTTATTCATTTTGAAGCCTTTTAGTCAAATCAGGAATACATTGGAATATTATTGTAATTTGTCATTCTTCAATGTATTACAATTTATTACAATAAAGGTTCTGAAGATTCTTCACATTATTATATAATAATTGGCCTCTTATTTGTGATCATAGCTTTATTTCTCTATTTTACTTCTTAAAATTTGGTTGTTTTTATTTTATATATTTCCTTCATATACCTATGACTCTAAGGATATAATTAATTATCCTACAAAATAAATTTCTGATATTATAGTATTTTGTAAATATGATTATTTAATTACAATGGCATTTGTTTGCTTTCCCATCTAATATCAAAATGGAGTCTTTCATTCTTTTTTTTTTAAGAATTTATCAAAGAGCCTTTACTAATTTATCACTACTTCACTTTCTCTTATCCCCCCAAGTAAACAACTGGGATTTACTCAAGAACCAAAGAAGTGATGATTTACTATATTTTTTTCTGAATTTAGTATGAATTTTATGGTCTCATATCTACCTTCCAAATTAAATAAACAAAAGCACATTTTCTCTTTCTCATCAACTTTGCATATGCTGAATTTATTGTACTGTATATTGTATCATAAACAGTGCTGAATAATCAAATGCTTTTGATTTTATAGTCATTGGCTCATATAAATAAAATATGCTTAAAAAAAAACAAAAGTAAGAGAAATTGGAAAAATAAAGCTTTGTTCCTCAGAGTTCTTTGGGAACAAATCATAAATATAACAATAAATAGTCCACTTATCATTAATTAGCTTCCCTGCAAAATTAAATTGAGTATAGGACCCACTTTGAAGTCTAGTGAAACCTTTATAATCAAATGTGGTTCAGAAAGGGGACTTTGAAGATAACAATATTGTAGTTCTAAGTAGAAAAAGTATTCCTCTCCCCCTAGTTTTTCATTTCTTAACTTTATGCTTTTTCCAAAAAGGAATAGCAATTGTTACTCCAATAGAATAGTCACAGACTCTTCATGGAAGATTATTTGAGGTAATAGAGTTAAAAACAGTGTTTCAAAAAGTAAAAAGAGTGCTATTCTTTCCTTCCTTCCTTCAACTTTCTTTAACCAGGTAAAATTATAACTACAAATCAAAATGTACCCAAAGATACCAACAACTGGCATCAAGAAAACTACATGCCACCTTGAAATCTTAACACTTGCATATTTTTGAGAATACCCTAAGTTCTAGAAATAAAATTGAGACAAATATATTTCGTAATCTTAAATGTGGCATTCTTTAAAATGAATTGCATACAAACTCATATTTCCACTTATATGCATATATTTCTATGTAATATTTCTCTACCATGAAACATCTTCAGAACTGTAACTTGCTTGACCCCCAGTGCTTTAAGGAGGTTGTTGCTCTTTTGATTTGTTTATAGATACGTCAAGTTATTAGATAAGGATTGGCTATGTCAAGTTATTAGATAGGGATTGGCTATGCTCCTTGATGAATGTTTGCTGTCTCAATCTACCTGTGATTCAACTGTAACTAAAGTCGTTTATGCTATCTTTCTCAATCTTCATCACACCTTCCTTAATTATGGCAGAAGGTAGTGAAGGGCTGGTTTTGAGCCTGCCATTGTGAAGAATCAAGTCATGATATAGAGCTGGTTGGCGTGAACATGCAGAGCTGTTGGATGTATACTGCACAAACACTTCAAGCTTCCCTGAATCCATCCTGTTTGACAGTTTCACTGCAGTTATCTCTGCAATGTTTGGCACATTATGAGAGATGAAATAAGATATTTCATGAACTAGCAGTAAAATGAGAAATAGTAATGGGAAAGAAATGTAGGCATGTGCCTGGCACATATTCTTCTAATACACATTTTAGAAGCAAACATTCCTTGATCTTACCTGCATTTATTAAATTACCTCTTTATTTATGTAAGAGATTTTGCATAGCATTTCAAGGCACTTTATATTTTGGCTTTTGGTATGTATTTTTATTTTCTATTGCTGCTGAAAAAAATTACCACTGACTTAGTGGCTACAAACAATTCCTGTTTATTATCTCACAGTTTCCACAAGTCGGAGGTGTGAGTGCTGCTTAGGTTGATGCTTGGTTCAGAGCCTCCAAGGCTACAATCATGACGTCAGCTGGGACTGCATTCTTATCTCTGGCTCAGGGTCCACTACCAAGATCACCTGTGGGAAAAATTAATTTCTCGCAGCTGTGGAATTCACAGTATCTTATTTCTTTGAGGCCAGCAGGAAAGAAATTTTCTGACCTCTAAACCCTCTTTTAATGGGTTGGGATGATCAGGTCAGGCCCACCAGGGGTAATAAGAAAATCAAAGTCACATGCTTCAATTTAAAGTAAGTGTATACCTAAAGCAGTAATTTGGCTCATAAAAGTGTCTTGATATGCTTATAAAAATATTTTGGAATTTTTAAATTTTCTTGAATGATTGCACATTTTTCAATTTACATATCTTACCCATCATGGTGTGCATACATTCATGACCACCAGGAATGCTCTCATGTCAAGGACTACAGAGTATAATTTGTGGGAAATCCTGCCCTCAATATAAATAGAATTGCTCAACAATTTTGCATCTATCCCTCATTATACTACCCTTCTTCCAGTTTATTATTTAAAGGAAGATTTTGACAAATTTTACCTTTTTATTTTAGTTTTCCAAAGCCAAAACTATATGAGATTTAATAAAATAAAATAAAAATAAAATGTTTCAGGGCCTCAAGAATCTTATGTTTTGACCTCCATTCCCATACTCCATAGGGCATACTCCAATGCTCTTCTTTCTCATATTCAGAAACACTTGACTAAATCAATGTTTCTCACATGCTTTTGACATTGACTATAATCCTCTTATATTTAACTAATGTTTTTGCTTATTTGCATGTGTGAGTGTGTGTGTTTTTTCAATGGTTAAGAAGTAGTTTATTGGTGAGCCCAAGTTAGGTTAGGAATGGGTGGACTACATTTCCCCCTAATCTAAGGGAAATATCCACAATTGGGCATGTCACATCTTCATGGAGATAATCTAATCTAGTTTCCAACCTACAGTGCTAAACAGGGATTAAAAGAAATGGCTGCCATACACTAGATGAATCAGGATTAAAACATGGCTTTTCTAGGGAACATAATCCTTTGAAATCAGCATACTTGGTAAAACCCTACTTCCTTAAGATATGAATCTTCTGGTGGCCAGGGGGGCTTGAACTTGGCCCTGTATAGTACCTCAATCACAGGCTCTTTGTTTTGAAGCTTGGTTTGGGATGGACACGATAACTTAACTAATATGGGTCCTGGCCGCCAGACCCTGGGGCTCTTCAAAGGCACCTCACATACCTGTCTGGAGCCTAGCCTGGGGACAGCATGAGGTAATACATGAACATCAGCAAGTAAGGTCTATCTCCAAGATTTCATAAGGCAACCCATATAAGCAGTAGGTTCTAACACTGCCAAGGAGGCACTGTCTGCAGCTACTGCACCTAGGGTCCCCATAGAGAATGGAGGACAGTTAGATTAATCAGCTGCAGAGAACTAATGTTTTTGGTTAATTTTTTTAATAAAAGGGCGCCTAATATAAGCAATGTTCAAGGTGCTTTGGTTACATTAATTGCAATGCTAATGCTACATAACATTGGAAGCAAGATACTCATTGTCCCATTATAAAAATTCAGAAACTGTGGCTTAGAGAAGTTAAATAACTTAGCAAAGGTCAGTAGAAAGCAAGTAAAAAACTAGATTCAAATTACTCATTGTTTCCAAATCTCTTTTTCCTTCCACTTTAGCAGGCTACATTTTGTGATACTTTCTAGATACTCATGGAAAGGTTAACATTTTAATCCATTTAATCAACACTCATTGAGCACTAAGACTGGGCTGTTCTATACTAAGCACAATTTAGGGATTTCATGAGTCATTCTTCTTTGTTAGCACAGACTTTGAAATTTACAAAGCAGTCAATAATTATGAGCTATATTGAAATATAATTTAGTTATATTCAACAGATTTTCAGTCATAAATATATATTTTTTGGGGGGTGCATGGTCTTGACACATGGAATTGAACCTGTGTCTTCTATATGGAAAATGAACATTCTACCACTGAACCACCCATGCACTATATCATAAATATTTTAAATATAAATTCATTTTGTCAGATAAGTTCTTCCCAGTAACAAGTTTTGAGAATTGGGAGTGTAAGTGAAATACTGATGTTCAAGGATAAATCTATGTTGGCCAACACTAGCAAAGTCTATAAGAAGTTAAGTGGATAAGGGCAAGCAGAGAAGGAGAGAATTACCACCTTGGTAATTGAGGAGAGAAAATGTAACAGAAGGAAGGTGGTGGTTGAACATGGACATTTATGAGAATTCTAGAAAAACACATAATTTTTGTAACCCTTAAACTAACACACATAATTTTTGTAACCACTCTAAATCTGCTTCCTATTATAAAAAAATATGTTTGATTGGTTGGTACAATCTCTGAATTTCTATCTCTAGTTCTAAATCCTCAAACTTTCCATAACTAGCACACAAGCTCCACGGTAGTGTTCACAGTGTTTAGCACATAGTAGTGGCTCAACCAATATCTGAGATAATTAATTTTAGTTAATGAATGGGTAGACAAGTGAATGACTTACCTTCACAATTTGATTATACAGCAAAAAAAAAAAAACCCACAAAAAAACCAAAACATTGTAAGCACTCTGGACATCTGAATTGCATAAATTTCAATAATGTATTAACAGAATTTGGAAATTTGGGATTGAGTTCTGGGTATTTTTAATGTGTACCCCACCAGTAAACATGCACCCATAATATATGTATATTTTAATTTATGTATGTGAACTGTCTGTTTGCATATTAAGTATCAGTAATGTTTAGCTTTCTTATTTTTAGATAATATAAGCTTAAAATTTTCTTCCTGTATCACAGTGGATTAAATTGTATACCTTCTGAGAAGCACAAACTCCTATTTTGTAGCCACTGAAATGACTTCTGGACACCAAGACATCAAGAAGAGTCAATAAGCTCTTTGGGATTCAATGAATGTACAGATTATAATGGTCCTATTCCTTGGGCACTGCTGTCAACATCAGAAAGAATCACTATGTTCAGTGTTACTCCAGTCAGTGATTGCTCCATTTCTAACAAACTGCATAGTGCAATGGAAACTGTGCAAGCCTGAGAATCAGGGGACTTGGCCTTTACGTGTGACTGATAAGTTCAGAAACCTTCAGCAAGGTCCTTGTATCTCTGGGCTCTGGTTTATGATTTTATAAGTGACAAGGAACAATTCTCAATCCTTACATACCTTAAGGAAATAAACAGCAAGAAAAACACCTAAAAAGCACATCTGCTGACAAAAGCACAAAACTATTTAAAGAGAGGACTTGGAACTGGGCCATGAGATTTGGTCATTATGATAGTCAAGGAAATATAATTAGTTTCCTGGAGCAATCCCTTTGCTACCATCTACCCTCTGTGATGGTTGGTAAATGACTAGTAATGATTGATCCCAGCAGAGTAGCTCTTTTGAAAGAAAACTCATGCTTTGTAAATAAAGTAATTAACCATGAACGTCATTAAATACCCATTCATCAACTTCAAGCATTAATATTTTCCCCCCATAGTTCAGGACTTGATCAGATTTAAGAATCCAACTTCAATATCTTCAAGCATATAGATTCACTGAAAATGAAGTTCCTATATATTAAGACCCACTGCTCAATTATGATCTAGTACCTTCTACCAACTTAATTTAACTTCTTTTTGGGAGCTTGATGTTCTTCATATGCAAATGATTTAACCTAGCTCAACTAATCAAAACGTTACAAGTAGTATATCACTACATAACAATGATATATAATAACAACTGGTTATAGCATACTCGGCATTTTTCAGAGTGCCTTCACATATATTGCATTTTCAATGACTTACATAGAATTAAATAACTTGCCTATAGAATTAAATAGCTAGTGGATAGTGGAGAAAAACCCAGAAGTCTAAATTTTAGAACGTTGCCCTCTAAAAATTCAATGATCCTAAACTGAGCCAAATCCAGGCTTGAAACTTTTAAACTGACTTCTACAGTAACTATTGAAGGCTGAGAAACACTTATTTCATTATTTAATTAATTTATTTTTTAATGAGATGTGGCCAAAAAGTAACTGAAAACAAAATTAGAGAGAGATGGTTTTTCATAGAGGTCCACATTTCCTACTGTGGATGGCAGACTTTCTTCATGCTAAAATTTTGTTTTTGTGGAAGCAATAACCTTCTCTTTTATAGGTTTTTTTTTTTTATCTAGAAAATTATTCTTATCTCTAACTCTTTCCATATGAACTTCATTGTTTCAGGCCTAAGCTGAAACATACACTATCGTTTTACTTTTTTGTCCCTTAATATCTGTCTCTGTTATTAGTTTTTCTGACAGACCATTTTTATTTTTTCGGCAGACACACTTTGGTATTGCCGGCATTAATAATCTGGCTGCATCTTCTTTTAACCTGAAGACGCCCTGCATATGGGTATGATAAAGTAGGAAACAGTCAAATCATATTTTCCACAAAAGAGTGGAAATTTTACCTCTACAGTGAGAATTTTTTAAGAATAAATGAGATAACTTTTAGAATTTGAAAATCCACACTGTATATAGTCATATACTTAATAATTTCTTGTTTCTGTGTTTCTCTTCTCTGAGCTTTCTTTTTCATTGCCATGTTAGAATTTCTTCCTTAAAAAATTCAACAGGTTACTTTGAACTTTTTTCCTGACAATATTGCCTTAACTACTAGATTGGAGTCATGAAGATGCAATTTAAACACCTGCTTTACACACCTGCAAGAGCTGGGAACAATGTCAATGAAGAATGGCGAAGACAAGGAAACTTAAATTATAATAACTTCCAGACTTGCAAAGCTGAGAAAACTTCAGATGAACTGAATTATCTTTCTTAAGGGTACTTTTCAACTCATTACATCCCATATAATTTAAGTATATGCATAAAATCAGAAAATGCAAAATATCAGTATATAGAAATATAACTGGGACAAAATTTCCTAATTATAAAATAATATGTTTCTTGTTGTACACACAGAAAACACAGTAAAGCTCAAATAAGACTGGTCTCCAGTCCTAACACCACTTAAAGAAAACACAAGCTTCATACTAACTCTACCCTTCAATTCCATTGAACATCAGCCATTAAGAGTCACAATCTAAAAGATAGGTTCACAGGGTATGGAGTAGAGATAGGAATGGGAAATTAAGACATAAAATGCACAGTATTCCTATTTGGAATGATGGCAATGTTTTGGTAATGGATGGTGGTGATGGTAGCACAACATTGTGAATGTAATTAATAGTACTGAAATATATATCTGAATGTGATTAAAAGGGGAAATGTTAGATTGTATAGATGGTGAGAAAATATATTTTTTTTAGAAAGGCACATTCTCTGGTTATTCAGGGATTTCCTTCATATTCAGCTCTTACTCCTCTAGTCTATATTAATCTAGGATTTTCTCCATTTGTGTCCCTTGAGCTCCCACTGCTCAGATCACCTGGCATCTATTTAGCATTCTTCACTAATTCCTAGTGCTAAGGTAGGCTTGCCCTTTTGTTAACTTCCTCTTCATCATTTCAGCCATGCTAGGAAGCAAGACCCAAAATATATTTATGTTACCTTCTTCCCCAGAAATATCAAAGGATAATTAGTACATTTTGAAAAATGATCATTAAACCAATGACTTTACTATTTTTAGGAAATTACTTACGAATGTGATACTGGAGAAAAGCTACGGATTCTTTTGTCTGACACACTCAATAACCAATTCCTGAGACACCAGGGTTTCAAAACGAGAAAGAGTTTATTACTAGCTAGGTAGTAGGAGAACAGATGGCCTAATGGCCCAGAATCTGTGTCCCCATGTTTAGAGGGTTCAATGTGTTTAAGGCTTTTAGCCAGGGGAGATGAGGTCATTTCTAATAACAAGTTCAAAGCAGAAAAGGAGACTGTTACCATTATCATTTCAATAGGAGAACATAAGTTGAAAGGAGGGGAGGCAGAGCCATCACTTCAGTACTAAAGGTATAAGCTGAAAGGAAGGGAGACTGGTATTTTTCAATAGCAGAGTCCAGGGGATAGGATTTACAAATGTTCCAGGCTGTAGCTAGTTAATGATTGACTTCAAATTCTTCATTAGCATTAGGTCCTTTGTTGTACAAGAAAATGACCAGACAAAGGAGTAACAGCTCTTACAGTCACAAAAGCATAAGATATGGTCTTTTACAATCATCTCAGATATCAGGGTGATTGAATTATAGTTTAAGGGTTTCAGGTATTCTCCTCTGCCTAATTCAATATTCCAGAAAGTAAAAAGGAATATGATTCAGTAATCAAAATAGCCCTTTAAATATTAATTTCTCAGTTACAGTGTAGGTGACTTGTAGGTTAAAGTCTAAGCTACTGCACGTGTCATGTGTGCCCATTTTGATTAGATCCAGTCTCGGTTTTCAAGATTACTTTGGAGTTGGGATTAGTTCTGGGCTGACCCAAGACCCTTCATTAATAAACATTAGGAGCTGTCTTTAGTGATTACAAGACTTTAAAGTTGAAAAACTGGATAACTGGGCACAAATGAAGGTGAGTCACAAGGTTTTTACAATCATAGAGGCAGAAGATAAAGTCTATACAATCAGTATCACAAATCAAGGCAGCTGGGTTATAATTGAGAGATTTCAGGAATTTCCCTCTGTTTAGTATACCAGAAAGCAAAAAGAAATATCCTTATGATGTTTCAATAATCAAAATCATCCCTTAAATCCTGATTTCTCAGTTACAAATAAAAGATGAAGAATAACTCTCCCAAAAAAGTGAGTATTGGTAAACTTAATATTTTATCATAAAATATGCAAATTTATTTTACAATTTTAAAGAAAAACAAAGAGATTATAAAATAAAAGTAAAAATGCTAAACACAGGTGATAGAAATTGCTAGAAGTAAAAAAAAAAAAGAACAGAGAAAGGGGTTGGGTAAACCATTATCTGTATATTATGTGAAAAGAGATTAATTTGCTCTTGTATTCTCAGCTGTGAAAATGTATCACACAAATCCCAGTTTTTATAGTATGTGTCCCAGTCGCATACTATATGTATGGGACACATGTGATTTTTTTTTTCATTTGTACAAAAACCTTCAACAACATCAATGGTATAGTGATTACCTTAAAAGTATGAACCAGTTCTACAAAATCTTGACTACCAAACACTATTAATTGTTCCTCAATTAAAAGTCACAATACTCTAGTTATGTTTCACGTGATGTTATACCTCACAATGTTTACTGTATAAGAAACTTAAAATAGATGTGCAGTCAACATGCAAATATTTATACAAGCAAAATGGGCCATGGGTACTTGACAAATATCTTAACAATGGAATTGTAATGAAGAACTAAGGGTAGGAAGTATGACAACAGTAGCATTTTGGTGTTTTGGTATGGAGCAACAGACAGTCCCTTGAACTAGCTTCTAATTTTGGCTGTGGTACTGAAAATCTGTGTCTTAGTGCAAGAGAGATTTCAACCATGACCTCAGGCTCCTCAGCCAATTAAAGAGATTGAACAAGTATTCTTAGAGACTATTCTTCTATTCCTAAAATCTGCTGCACAAACACTGAACTCTAAAATATGAGGATAAAAAATATAGAGATAATAGGAAAAGAGATTCCATATGCAGTTAAATTGAAGGGTCCAATTAGGTATGGTAAGTATGTACATAAGAGTTACTCTGTTCCCTCTGGCACAGGGACAATGAACCTGCACCGGAGATACAGGCTTGCTCCATACCAAGTTGGGAAAAGAGCAGGACAAGGAGCAGCAAAGGTACATAGAACTTTCCTGAGACTGTTAAGTTGCCCTTTTCTTGTTTTGGCACTTGCTCAGTTTTAGTGTAGTAGTAGCCTTTCAAATGTAACATTAAAACTGTAAGCAAGCTATGAATACGAGTGCTTAGTCTCATAGAGGAGCAAAATGTAATTGTAAAGTCTGCACCCAGAGATGAATAAGCTTTCATCTTTTGCCCCAGACTTGGAGGCACCAGGCCCGTGTGTCAGAGGCTGTAAACCCAAAAGGAAGTAGTAAATAACTGCGATCAGGAATTAATGAAGCTCTGCAGACCCCTCCAGAAAGATTATCTTTTTTTCTCTCTCTCTAAATGTGTATAAAAGCCAACTGAGGGACTTCCTGGAAGATGGCGGCTTAGTAAGACGCGCGGATCTTAGTTTCTTCTCAAGGACAGCTACTAGGGGAGTAGAAATGATACAGAAAGCGCCCAAAGCCACAACAGAGATAAAAAAGACAGCGTACCCCATCCTGGAATGGCTGGCTGGCTGAGAGAAGCAGCTCGGGTGAGATCGCCGAGGCGCGCGGGCCTCACCGGGCGGGGCGGCAAGCGGCCGGAGTTACTCCCTTCCCCCTTCCCGGGCCGGCCGGGAGAATTGGAGAGGCGGTCCCCTGAAACCAAGGCGGCTGGCACCCACACCACGCGCAGCCCCCAGGACCAACTGAGAGAACTGGATCGGAAATCCCCAGGCCGTGGAGAATGGTGACGGGTGGGGGAGGCCCCTTCCAAACCCGTGACTCCCGGGGAACGTGCACTCTCTCGGGCAGGCCGCTGCCGCTGGCGCCCTCCCGCCACGCTTGTCGCCCAGGGCCGACTAGGAAATTCGGACGGGCTCTTTCCTGGGCTGCGGCGACCAGCAACTCTCCCTGCGTTCGGACCCCGGGCCGGCTCAAGCCGCTTCGGCTAGCGAACCCCCCGGACGGCGAGAGTTTTCAAAAGTTTAAGGTCCCACAGCACCTTTTACTGGTGGGACCCGCAGACAAACGTGTGCCACGAGCGCCACCTACTGGGCAGGATAAGAAAAACAGAACACAGAGATTTCACAGAAAAATCTTCGAAACTTTTGGATCCAATACCCAGGGAAATCTGTCTAAATGCGCAGACGCCAACAGAAGATAACGGATCATGCTCAAATAATTGAAAATATGGCCCAGTCAAAGGAACAAACCAATAGTTCAAATGAGATACAGGAGCTGAGACAACTATTGCTAAATATACGAACAGAAATGGAAAACCTCTTCAAAAACGAAATCGATAAATTGAGGGAGGACATGAAGAAGACATGGGCTGAACAAAAAGAAGAAATAGAAAATCTGAAAAAACAAATCACAGAACTTATGGAAGTGAAGGACAAAGTAGAAAAGATAGAAAAAACAATGGATACCTACAATGATAGATTCAAAGAGACAGAAGATAGAATTAGTGATTTGGAGGATGGAACATCTGAATTCCAAAAAGAAACAGAAACTATCGGGAAAAGAATGGAAAAATTTGAACAGGGTATCAGGGAACTCAAGGACAATATGAACCGCACAAATATACGTGTTGTGGGTGTCCCAGAAGGAGAAGAGAAGGGAAAAGAAGGAGAAAAACTAATGGAAGAAATTTTCACTGAAAATTTCCCAACTCTTATGAAAGACCTAAAATTACAGATCCAAGAAGTGCAGCGCACCCCAAAGAGATTAGACCCAAATACGCGTTCTCCAAGACACTTACTAGTTAGAATGTCAGAGGTCAAAGAGAAAGAGAGGATCTTGAAAGCAGCAAGAGAAAAACAATCCATCACATACAAGGGAAACCCAATAAGACTATGTGTAGATTTCTCAGCAGAAACCATGGAGGCTAGAAGACAGTGGGATGATATATTTAAATTACTAAAAGAGAAAAACTGCCAACCAAGACTCCTATATCCAGCAAAATTGTCCTTCAAAAATGAGGGAGAAATTAAAACATTCTCAGACAAAAAGTCACTGAGAGAATTTGTGACCAAGAGACCAGCTCTGCAAGAAATACTAAAGGGAGCACTAGAGTCAGAACCGAAAAGACAGAAGAGAGAGGTATGGAGAAGAGTGTAGAAAGAAGGAAAGTCAGATATGATATATATAATACAAAAGGCAAAATGGCAGAGGAAAATATTATCCAAACAGTAATAATACTAAATGTTAATGGACTGAATTCCCCAATCAAAAGACATAGATTGGCAGAATGGATTAAAAAACAGGATCCTTCTATATGCTGTCTACAGGAAACACATCTTAGACCCAAAGATAAACATAGGTTGAAAGTGAAAGGTTGGGAAAAGATATTTCATGCAAATAACAACCAGAAAATAGCAGGAGTGGCTATACTAATATCCAACAAGTTAGACTTCAAATGTAAAACAGTTAAAAGAGACAAAGAAGGACACTATCTACTAATAAAAGGAACAATTAAACAAGAAGACATAACAATCATAAATATTTACGCACCGAACCAGAATGCCCCAAAATACGTGAGGAATACACTGCAAACACTGAAAAGGGAAATAGACACAAATACCATAATAGTTGGAGACTTCAATTCCCCACTCTCATCAATGGACAGAACATCTAGACAGAGGATCAATAAAGAAATAGAGAATCTGAATATTACTATAAAGGAGCTAGACTTAACAGACATTTATAGGACATTACATCCCACAACAGCAGGATACACCTTTTTCTCAAGTGCTCATGGATCATTCTCAAAGATAGACCATATGCTGGGTCACAAAGCAAGCCGTAACAAATTTAAAAAGATTGAAATCATACACAACACTTTCTCGGATCATAAAGGAATGAAGTTGGAAATCAATAATAGGCGGAATGCCAGAAAATTCACAAATACCTGGAGGCTCAACAACACACTCTTAAACAACGAGTGGGTCAAAGAAGAAATTGCAAGAGAAATTAGTAAATACCTCGAGGCAAATGAAAATGAAAACACAACATATCAAAACTTATGGGATGCAGCAAAGGCAGTGCTAAGAGGGAAATTTATTGCCCTAAATGCCTATATCAAAAAAGAAGAAAAGGCAAAAATGCAGGAATTAACTGTCCACTTGGAAGAACTGGAGAAAGAACAGCAAACTAATCCCAAAGCAAGCAAAAGGAAAGAAATAACAAAGATCAGAGCAGAAATAAATGAAATTGAAAGTATGAAAACAGTAGAGAAAATCAATAAGACCAGAAGTTGGTTCTATGAGAAAATCAATAAGATTGATGGGCCCCTATCAAGATTGACAAAAAGAAGAAGAGAGAGGATGCAAATAAATAAGATCAGAAATGGAAGAGGACACATAACTACTGACCTCACAGAAATAAAGGAGGTAATAACAGGATACTATGAACAACTTTACGCTAATAAATACAACAATTTAGAGGAAATGGACGGGTTCCTGGAAAGACACGAACAACCAACTTTGACTCAAGAAGACATAGATGACCTCAACAAACCAATCACAAGTAAACAAATTGAATTAGTCATTCAAAAGCTTCCTAAAAAGAAAAGTCCAGGACCAGATGGCTTCACATGTGAATTCTACCAAACGTTCCAGAAAGAATTACTACCAATTCTCCTCAAACTCTTCAAAAAAATCGAAGTGGAGGGAAAACTGCCTAATTCATTCTATGAAGCCAACATCACCCTCATACCAAAACCAGGCAAAGTTATTACAAAAAAAGAAAACTACAGACCAATCTCTCTAATGAACATAGATGCAAAACTCCTCAATAAAATTCTAGCAAATCGTATCCAACAACACATTAAAAGAATTATACATCATGACCAAGTAGGATTCATCCCAGGTATGCAAGGATGGTTCAACATAAGAAAATCAATTAATGTAATACACCATATCAACAAATCAAAGCAGAAAAATCACATGATCATCTCAATTGATGCAGAGAAGGCATTCGACAAGATTCAACATCCTTTCCTGTTGAAAACACTTCAAAAGATAGGAATACAAGGGAACTTCCTTAAAATGATAGAGGGAATATATGAAAAACCCACAGCTAATATCATCCTCAATGGGGAAAAATTGAAAACTTTCCCCCTACGATCAGGAACAAGACAAGGATGTCCACTATCACCACTATTATTCAACATTGTGTTGGAGGTTCTAGCCAGAGCAATTAGACAAGAAAAAGAAATACAAGGCATCAAAATTGGAAAGGAAGAAGTAAAACTATCACTGTTTGCAGACGATATGATACTATACGTCGAAAACCCGGAAAAATCCACAACGAAACTACTAGAGCTAATAAATGAGTACAGCAAAGTAGCAGGTTACAAGATCAACATTCAAAAATCTGTAGCATTTCTATACACTAGTAATGAACAAGCTGAGGGGGAAATCAAGAAACGAATCCCATTTACAATTGCAACTAAAAGAATAAAATGCCTAGGAATAAATTTAACTAAAGAGACAAAAAACCTATATAAAGAAAACTACAAAAAATTGCTAAAAGAAATCACAGAAGACCTAAATAGATGGAAGGGCATACCGTGTTCATGGATTGGAAGACTAAATATAGTTAAGATGTCAATCCTACCTAAATTGATTTACAGATTCAATGCAATACCAATCAAAATCCCAACAACTTATTTTTCAGAAATAGAAAAACCAATAAGCAAAGTTATCTGGAAGGGCAGGGTGCCCCGAATTGCTAAAAACATCTTGAGGAAAAAAAACGAAGCTGGAGGTCTCGCGCTGCCTGACTTTAAGGCATATTATGAAGCCACAGTGGTCAAAACAGCATGGTATTGGCATAAAGATAGATATATCGACCAATGGAATCGAATAGAGTGCTCAGATATAGACCCTCTCATCTATGGACATTTGATCTTTGATAAGGCAGTCAAGCCAACTCACCTGGGACAGAGCAGTCTCTTCAATAAATGGTGCCTAGAGAACTGGATATCCATATGTAAAAGAATGAAAGAAGACCCATCTCTCACACCCTATACAAAAGTTAACTCAAAATGGATCAAAGATCTAAACATTAGGTCTAAGACCATAAAACAGTTAGAGGAAAATGTTGGGAGATATCTTATGGATCTTACAACTGGAGGTGGTTTTATGGACCTTAAACCTAAAGCAAGAGCACTGAAGAAGGAAATAAATAAATGGGAACTCCTCAAAATTAAACACTTTTGTGCATCAAAGAACTTCATCAAGAAAGTAGAAAGACAGCCTTCACAATGGGAGACAATATCTGGAAATGATATATCAGATAAAGGTCTAGTATCCAGAATTTATAAAGAGATTGTTCATCTCAACAACAAAAAGACAGCCAACCCAATTACAAAATGGGAAAAAGACTTGAACAGACACCTCTCAGAAGAGGAAATACAAATGGCCAAAAGGCACATGAAGAGATGCTCAATGTCCCTGGCCATTAGAGAAATGCAAATCAAAACCACAATGAGATATCATCTCACACCCACCAGAATGGCCATTATCAACAAAACAGAAAATGACAAGTGCTGGAGAGGATGCGGTGAAAGAGGCACACTTATCCACTGTTGGTGGGAATGTCAAATGGTGCAACCACTGTGGAAGGCAGTTTGGCGGTTCCTCAAAAAGCTGAATATAGAATTGCCATACGACCCAGCAATACCATTGCTGGGTATCTACTCAAAGGACTTAAGGGCAAAGACACAAACGGACATTTGCACACCAATGTTTATAGCAGCGTTATTTACAATTGCAAAGAGATGGAAACAGCCAAAATCTCCATCAACAGACGAGTGGCTAAACAAACTGTGGTATATACATACGATGGAATATTATGCAGCTTTAAGACAGAATAAACTTATGAAGCATGTAATAACATGGATGGACCTAGAGAACATTATGCTGAGTGAGTCTAGCCAAAAACTAAAGGACAAATACTGTATGGTCTCACTGATGTGAACCGACATTCGAGAATAAACTTGGAATATGTCATTGGAAACAGAGTCCAGCAGGAGTTAGAAACAGGGTAAGATAATGCGTGATTGGAACTGAAGGGATACAGACTGTGCAACAGGACTAGATACAGAAACTCAAAAAAGGACAGCACAATAATACCTAATTGTAAAGCAATCATGTTAAAACACTGAATGAAGCTGCATCTGAGCTATAGGTTTTTTTTTCTGTCTGTCTGTTTGTTTGTTTGTCTTTTTTTTTGTACTATTATTATTGTTTTTATTTTTTTCTCTATATTAACATTCTATATCTTTTTCTGTTGTTTTGCTAGTTCTTCTAAACCAATGCATATGTACAAAGAAATGATGATCATGCATCTATGTGATGATGTTAAGAATTAATGATTGCATATGTAGAATGGTATGATCTCTAAATGTTGGGTTAATTTCTTTTTTTCCGTTAATTAAGAAAAAAAAAAAAAGAGAAAGGATAATTGGAGCTGAAGGGATACAGACTGTACAACGCGACTGGATATAAAAACTCAGAAATGGACAGCACAATACTACCCAATTGTAATGCAATTATGTTAAAACACTGAATGAAGCTGCATGTGAGGTATAGGTTTTTTGGTTTTTTTTGTTTGTTTGTTTGTTTTTCTTTTTCTTTCTATTATTGTTTTAATTCTTATTCTGTTGTCTTTTTATTTCTTTTTCTAAATCGATGCAAATGTACTAAGAAATGATGAATATGCAACTATGTGATGTTATTAAGAATTACTGATTGTACATGTAGATTGGAATGATTTCTAATTGTTTTAATTCTTTTTTTAATTAATAAAAAAATAAAATAAAATAAAATAAAATAAAATAAAATAAAATAAAATAAAATAAAAAGCCAACTGAGACAGTTTGGGGAAGTTTCCCCGTCCTCCTTTTTTTAAAACTCCTCAGCCCATTGGGTGTGTCTCACATTAGCCACACCGGAGATACGAACTCAGATTTGGGAGTTCTCATCTACAATAGTGAGACTTTTACTGTTTTCCAGAGTACTGAGAAGGATGGCTCTGTCAGGTTTTTTGTTTGCTGTTTAAAGCTTCTATGGGGTACAGAACGCTGGAGTGTCTTACATCTTGGTACAAAGGTGTAATTGAAGAACACATATCGCTAGTGAACAAATATCTGCTTCATATCACTGCATGATTCCTTATGGAAGTAACTTTATATTTCACATTATTCTGCTATTTGCAAGCAAGAATAATCAATTTTTTTTGTTACATTCACTTTCTCTGTGTTTTGTCATAGGTGTTTAAGATATCAAACTACTTATGATAGTGTAGTTAGGGACAAAAGCCAACATCTTTCTCCATAGTAACTATTTTGTGTGGGTCTAAGATAACATGAAAGAGGTATTATCTGGGTTGGAAGGTGGGTAGCGAGTAAACAAAAAATGGAGGAGATTCTTCCAAGGAAGTCCAACTTGGAACTAATTCAATTTATAGCAAAAGTCATAGAGGAAGTCACATGTTTCAGCATTATAGAAGTGGGAAGGCAGAATGAAGGAAAAAATTAAAAAGTTATTAGGGCTGAAGTAAATCTGTTTGCATTAAAAAATATTAATGATGAAAGCATTAACTAGGCATACGTGGGGTTTAGCAGTGGATAACTTAGATTCCAGTCAAGTATAGAAGTACAATTTATTCTTCTTTTCATTGCCTAAGAGTTCTAGCAGTGTGTTGAGCATATTAGTCTGCATGGGATTGCCTAAATGTTCAGGAATATTGGGCCAAAGGAACATTTGAGCAGTGATTTACCTAAATTAATAGCCCAGGAAGCCATCTTACAGAAATGCTTCAATGATGCACCATAACAATCTAACAACATATATGTATTACTCATAAAACATTATATTTTCAAAATTACAATGCCTAATCACTGCATAAGAAATAGTGACATCTTTTTCTGATTAAGCCCTAATCAAGTATAAAGCACAATCTCTCATATCTTTTGCTAGTGATCACCAGTATGGCATATCTCAGGACATATAATCAAATTATTAGGAAATTATTAGTATACATGTATTTTTTAACACAGAGAAAATACTTTATATCTGATAATCCAGAAATTACTTAGCAGTCTCATATGTGAATCTTTTCATGAGTGGGCAACGAGAGACTTCAGCGCTCTCTTGTTTCTGCTTTGGTATGCAGCCTCCTGGCCTAAAACATATAGGCCATCCTATTTCACCTCACTGCCCAAGATGATTGCCCCTTTGCTGGATTCAGTAGCTCAGTCCTTCCTCAGGATTAGTTCTTTTATATACTTCTTAAAACAGCTATTGAAGCCAGCCAGATAAAATCAGCTGTTTAGTTGCTATCTTTCTGCACCTCTGGTAAACAAATGTTAATTCAATATATGTTGATTTCCTATCTGGTCTCTCCATGGCCCTACAAATCCAAACTTCAGAATTTGGGCAAATTCTTTAAAAAGGAGGAAGATTAAATTTTTCTTCCTGTGGTGATCACAACATGCTTTTTTCTAAAATCCCTTTCAAATGTTTACTGTCCATTTTCCTTTTCATGATACGTCCAATCACACTTGAGTCTCTCCTCTCAAGTAGTATTGTACTAAGAGATTACAACTATGGTATATTTCTATAGTAAATTTCTATATTAAATTAGCTCCATTATAGACATATATATATGTTTATAATTATAAAATTATACTTTGATGAGATCTCTAAGATTTCTAGAGCTATGGAGGTACTATTAAATAATATTTATATATAAAACAAAACTAAAAAAATCCTGTCTGGAGTAATTTAAAATATCTTGTAAAACCACCGACTCTTCCCTATCTACAACTCTCTTTGGATTTCTATAAAACTAGATAATATGGTATGCTTTACTAAAGACACATTTGTTCTTTTATTCATATAAAGTTATATTTTATAGTTTCATAAAGAAACATTAACAGAATACTATAAAAATACTATGAATTGGGATACCTATGGAATATGTGTTGATGGCTACTGGGCTGGGGAAATAAAGCACTATCTGTCAGGTATCAGAAAATGAAACTTGACACACAAAATGGATTCTGTGACATGGGGCCCTTCAGTGTCTCTCCCTCAGCAGCTCCTCTGACAGGACCTGATAGATAGTGAGCAAGACAGTGAGCATAAACGTGCCAACACCTCACCCGCCAGAGGCCAGACCAGTAACCATGAGTGTGAAGTCATGATCTGCACCAGCCTGATATCACCAGGTGATGCCTGCAGCCCCACGTTACCCCCATCCCTCTTGGCATGGTTTTTCCTTTAAAACCACAAGCTGTCAGAAAGAAAGTTGGAGCCATTTCTTCTTTCTCTTTCGCAGGTTTCCCTAGCTCCCACCTGCCTGCTCTACCTTTGCTCTCTGTCTGTTTCTTTCTATCAATAAACCCCTTAAGCTTTAACTCACTATCTCATGTGGAATGCTTTAGTGACTCCATGCCTAACACTATCACTTATGAAAATAATAGTAGAGTGAATGAAAGGGAGTTTGGGGAAGGGGGAAGGAAAGGAGGGGGGAAATGGAAGAAAAGAGAGTGGAGAAAAGAATAGAGGAAGAACAGTGGAGGAGAATGAAAAGAAGGGAAAGGGTGTGGGAGGCTAAAGAAAAAGAGAAGAGAAAGGGGAAAGGGGAATTAAAGATAGGAAAGAAGAGAAGGAAAAAAAGTTGTATAAGCCCTCAGATAGAGGATATTTGTCTCTAGCAAGAAAAAGACAAAAAGAGACAGATACAAAAAAGAATTGTTAGGCCAAAGATAAGCTAATTAGGATATCCATTGTGTACGATTTGGTACCCTCACAAGAGTTCTCGAGTATTCTAATTCAAATCTAAAGAAATCTAGATAGGATGCCAATCATATTATGCTCTAAATCTCAAAAGTAGTGTGTTGAGAATCCAAGATCAAATATAACAAATGAAATCCAGATTTCCCTATTCAACATGGGATGACTTTTTCTGTTTTTTTTTTTTTTTTAACAACCTCTACTTATGGCAACAGAATGAGTCTAAAACCCATTAAAACCTTTGGTTCTCAGAGTGTAGGCCCCAGAATCTGCAGCATCAGCATCACAGAGGAACTTGTTAGCAATGCAAAATTTCAGCCTTCAGACCCCATTACCCACTGAATCAGAAACTTGGGTGGGGCCTAGAAATCTGTTTTAGTATGCCCTTCAGTTTATTCTGATGGTTGATAAAGTTTAGGAACCTTCAATTTAAACCATTCCTTCTCAGGTACAATAATCTGTTCTTCTTAAATGATAATATGGCCTGAAATGGCCCAGTTCACAAATCCTCTGATATCATTTATATGCTTCCTAGTGAACCAATTGTTCTAACACAAAATATCTGAAGCTACAGATATCTTCTTCCTTATTCATTGCATTTTCCAATAATGTATGGGTTCATTTTCAGCCATATTTTCTAGCTCTTCTCAGCCCCAATGTCTAAAATTTATCTGGGCTCTATATCAGGGCCCCTGGCCTTAACTTTCAGAGGAAGGGAGTTCCAGTGATGAGGAATCCCATTCATATTCCTGAATATTCAGAAATAGAATACTCCTAGAAGATTGAACATCAAGTTTTCAACCATAAGGCAAAACCGGGCCATTTAGTTTCAGGGTGGCTAGATAGCTGGAAACCTAATAAAAGTCCACCTGGGTTTCCCCAATGTGAATTTAAAGGAAGCTATTGTGCTGTTACTGAAAACCTGCTATGGACGTCCCTTTAAACCACAGCAGTGAAACAACAGTGTGCAAGAACCGGATCATTCCTTTTCCCCGGAGCTTACTGCTAAATTTCCAGTTGCTACTCACAGCCATTATTAAAAGTTAAATCACATAAAGTTATAATATGATAAATAAAGATATAACAAATACTGAAAGATTCTAATTACTTTATAATTTCTCCCAATTTCCCATTTTTTACTACATTTATCATCTTAAGGTTATCTACATCACTTATCCATATATTGTTAACATTATCTAATGCTGTTGCTGCTCATTTCTTCCCAACTCTGAATTCAGTGACATCATGTTTGTAGTTTTCAATTAGCCATGGTGGGGATATGTATATCATGAAAACTGAAAAACACAACAAATTCAGGGCTTCATAACCCCCACTAACATGGGGAGCCAGTTGTAAAACATCTACCTGTACGTTGCTGGCTATGATGACAATTTCTAGAAGCCCTATTTAAAAATATCTGATTAATTGAAGAAATTACATTGGAGAAGAGACATCACACACTTTTAAGAGATTTTCATAAAGCTTAGGAAATGTCATAAAAGCCAAAGTTACACAATTAACACATCTCTTATTTAACCTAATTATAAAGTAAAGAAGCATTGACATTATTTTATGTGATCAAAAATTAGAGTGTAGAAGAAAGGATTAATGCCTAGAATGCAAACTTTTTAAAAGCTGTAGGATTTTTTCTAGTATTTAATAAAGCTCTAAACAGAACTACAGTGCTTTCTCTTCATAGATTTTCACCAATTGTTCTTCCCTTTCTATAATGACACTCTCATCCACTTTAATCTATACTTATATTCCCTCTTTTCTGAAAATGTGAAATGTCCTTTTGAAAATCAACCTTTACTAGTGAATATGAAGTAATTGGTTTCTTTGTATCAACCTTTTAAACAGGAAAAATAAAGGGATAGGGCATAGTGAAATTATCAAGGCAATTGAACCTGCATTTTTCATACTTTGAATTAGTACTGTTGGGTGACTTTGTGAAGATACAATCTCCAGCCTTGAAAAATTTGTATTGTGAAATGGTTTCCTTATCACTGAGGTTAATGAAGATGTCAGCAAATCAGATAAGGCTTTGCCAAATGGAATGAGTTTCACCTCCAATCCAAGTTGGAAAAGGTGTTAATCAGTATATTAATCTTATCAGCAGCTTAATCTTATCAGCAGCTGAGAAAGATTTGGAAGGGACAATTTTTGTTATCCATTAGAAAACTCTGAAAAGAAAATTATTCTCAAAATCCATATTATCTATGTTATGAAACAATTCCTTTTTTGCTGAAACAAAGACTTTCAGACAAAGATGAATTCAAGAAAGAATTTTGAAAATAAATTTAGACAAGAATATATCTAAAGCACATTCAAAGTTTTCTGAAATATTCAGGAGTTGACCAAGACAATTATCAATTAAATACAATAATAGAAACAAAGTCATGACAACAAAAAAAGAATAATTGCTTAATTGAATAGGACCAGTATGCAATCAAAAAATATATGCATCTTTGAATATGCCAGGGTATAAAAGAGAAACAAAGATTACTGCTATAATATTTACTAATCTGGAATAATGGTTTGAATATAAAGAATGAATAAGAAACTCTACAATGTATATTAAAAAAAATCCTTTAGGTTGCCTTCGTACTTTCATGATGAAGTCCTTTGATGCACAAAAGCTTTTTTTTTTTATTTTGATAAAGCCTCATTTATTTATTTTTTTCTTTTTTTGCTCACGCTTTTGGTCTAAAGTCTAAGAAACCATGAACTAACGCAATGTCCTGAAGGTGTTTCTCTATGTTTTCTTCTAAGACTTGTTTATCTTTGGTTCTTATATGGAAGTCTTTGATCTATTTTGAGTTTTTTTTTTTTTTCTGTATATGGTGTGAAATAGGAATCCACTTTCATTCTTTTGCATAAAGATATCCAGTTTTCCCAGAGCTATTTGTTGAAGAGAATATTCTTTCCCCATTGAATGTACTTAGCAACCTTGTCAAAAATCAATCAGCCATAAATGTGAGGGCTTATTTTTGAACCATCAATTTAATTCCTTTGATCTATATGTCTGATTTTGTGCCAGTATCACACCAGTTTGATTATTGCAGTTTCATAATAAGTTTTAAAACGAGGAAGTGTGAATCCTTCAAATCTGTTCTTCCTTTTCAAGAAGGTTTTGGTTATTTGGGACCTCTTATCCCTCCATATAAATTTGATGACTAGCTTTTCCATCCTGAAAAGAAGGCTGTTGGAATTTGGATCGGGATTGCATTGACTCTGTAAATTACTTTTGATAGAATAGACATCTTAACAATATTTAGTCATCCAATCCATGAACATGGAATAGCCTTCCATTTATATAAGTTTTACTTGATTTCTCTAGTCAATATTTTGTCGCTTTCCCTGTACAAATCCTTTACATTCTTGGTAAAATTTATTGTTAGATATTTGATTCTTTTAGTAGCTATTGTAAATGGAATTGTTTTCTTGAGTTCCTCTTCAGATTGCTTAGTACTAGTGTATAGAAATGCTGGATTTGCATATTATCTCTAGGAATTTTCTTGTAGATTTTTCAGGATTTTCAGTATATAGGATCACATCATCTGCAAATGGGGAAAGTCTTACATCTTCATTTCTAATGTAGATTATTTTTAGTTTTTTTTTTCTTGACTAATTGTACTGACTAGGACTTCCAAGCCATCTTTGTCTTGCTCCTGATCTTAGAGGGAAAGCATTCAGTCTCTTACTATTGATGATGTTAGCTGTGGGTTTTTCATATATGCCCTTAATTCGTGGAGTAAATTTCCTTCTATTTTTAGTTTTGTATATGTGTTTTTTTTTTAATCAGGAAGCAATTCTGGATTTTGTCAAATGCCTTTCTCTGTCAATTGAAATGATCATCCAATTTTTTTACTTCATTCTATTATACATTAATTGACTTTATTATAATGTGCCACCATTGATTAACCGGGATAAATCTGGGTTTATCATGGCATGTATTTTTCTCAATGTGTTTTTGGATTCCATTTGCAGGTGTTTGGCTGAAGAGTTTTGCATCTATATTCCTAAGGGGTAACTGTCAGTAATTTTGTTCTCTTGTGGTCTCTTAATCTGGTTTTGGTATCAGAGTGATATTGGCCTTATAAATGAGTTACGGGGGGTTGGTCAGAATTGGTATTAATTCTTCTTAGAATGTTTGGTAAAATAAATCAGGGAAGCCATCTATTTCTGAGCTTTTCTTTGTTGGCAGATTTATGATTACTGATTTAATCTCTTTAACTGTTATTGATCTGTTGAGATTTTCTGTCTTCTTGAGGCAGTGTTGGATGTTTGCATGTTTCTAGGAATTTGTCCACTTCATCTAGACTATCTAATTTGTGGGCATACAGTTGATCACAGTGTCCTTTTATAAAAGACAACCTGCAGAATGAGAGAAAATATTTGGAAACCACATATATGATATGGGTTTAATATCCAGAATGTATAAAGAAAGATTACAACTCAATAAGAAAAAGACAAACAGCCCAATTTAAAAATGGGCAAAAGACATCGACATTTCTCCAAAGATGATATACAAATGGCCAAAATGCACATCAAAAGGTGCTCAACCTCATTAGCCATTAGGGAAATGCAAATCAAAACCATAAGGAGATACCATTTCATACCCACTAGAATGGTTACTATTAAAAAAATGGGAAGTAACAAGTATTGGTGATGATGTAGAGCAATAGGGACACTTGCATGTACCAAAAAAAAAAATTGAAAGCAGGGAGTCAAACAGATATTTTCACACCAATGTTTATAGCAGCATTATTCGCAATTGCCAAAAGATAGAAACAACCCAAATGTCATCCATAGATGAATGGATCAACAAAAGGTGGCATATACATACCATGTAATACTATTAATTCATAAAAGGAATGAGATTTGATACATGCAACATCATGGACAAATCCTGATGACATCATGCTGCATGAAATAAGCCAAACATAAAAAGACAAACATTGTATGAGTTCACTGATTCTAATAAATAATTAGAATATACAAATTCATAAAGTCAGAAAATGGAATACAGGTTACCTGGAGCCAGGAATTGGGTAGGGAATGGGAAGTGAATGCTTAATTGGAACAGAATTTCTGTCTGGAGTAATGGAAAAGTCTTGGTAACAGATGGTAGCTATGGGAGCACAATACTGTGAATGTAACACCTCTGAAGTATATCATTGAATGTGGTTAAAAGAGCAAAAACTTTTCAAAGAAGAACTGTCCAACACTACCTGAAAATGCTAATGTAAAACTTTGGACTATTGTTAACAGTATATTTATATTAATATTCTTTCATCAAATGTAAAAATGATGCTAAACTAATGACAAACACTTAAATAGGGAGGTATAGGGGAACTCTGATTTTCTGCATGATTTTCTATAAACCTAAAACTTTTCTAATAAAAAATATATTATTAAGTCTCAATAGGAATGCAAAATTAACTGTTAAAGGTAAAATGATACAGCTTCTATAAAATAAAATAGCAGAACATCTTCCTGATATATAATAAAGTTTTCTTATAAGATGCAGTAAAATCATCCAATGCAAAAACAAATTATTGATAACTTGGATTTTATCCTAATTAAGAACTTCTGATTATCAAAGTCAACATTAAGATAATGCAAAGTAAAGACACAGAGCAGAGAAGATTTAGGCAATGCATATAATAAAGAAAGGACTAATACTGGAATGCATAATGAGTTTCTACAAATCAACAATAATTTAGAAAACATAATTTTAAAATATGTGTAAAAGACTTGAACAAACCTTTTATAAAAGAATATTCTAATCACATGTAATTATGTGAAGAGGTACTTAATATGACTATTTATTAGGTAAATATACATTAAAACAACAATCAAACACTATTACATAAAAACCAGAATGAAAATAAGATTGACAAAACTGTTTTGATGAGGATGTGGAATATCTGGAATTCTTATACACAGCTTTCATATACTGTTTTCATTCACTGGTGATGGAAATGAAAATTGGTACAACTAGTTTGGAAAACTGATAGCACTTATCAAAGCTAAACTTGCCATACCTCACATACCTCACAACTCTTCAAATCCATTCTTAGGTACTTAGTATATACAAAAGGATATGTGTATGGATATTCAAGAAGACATCTACAAGAATATTATTGGCAGCATTACTAATAATAGTCCTCAACTGGAAGTAACTTAAATTCCCATCAATATTAGACTAGATAAACAAGTTATGGAATAACCAAGTTATAAAATACTGTCAGGAAAAACTAAAAGAGTGTACTATTGATATATGAAACTAACATTAATATTTCAGAGTATTTCCTATTTAATTTTGCATGAATCACCTCAAAAAGAGGAAAACTAATCTATGATGATGAGGACAGAATAGCGCTTACTTCTAGGGTAGAGATTTGAAAGTGAGCTGAGAAGTGGATTGGGGGATTGCTAGTAATGTTCTATATTTTGATCTAGTTGCTGCTTAAATTGGTATGTTCTCTTTGTAAAATTTCATTGAATTATGAACTTAAGATTTGTGTACTTTATGAATGTCATATTTTAATATGAAGTTGGTAGTTAAATAGAAAACAAGAAGTTAAAGTTATCACAGAAGGTTTGTAGAGTATAATGGAAAAAAATAGAGAAAATTATTTTAAAAATATATAAACTGATACTTCCTTTAGGAAAACAATGATAGAGTGTCATGGTCAGGTTCATGTGTCAACTTGGTCAAGTGATGGTACCTGTTTGTATGGTTGGGCAAGTGTTGGCCTGTCTATTGCGAAAAGGACATCTCATAGAATTAAATCATGAGCATGTCCGCTGCATCCACAGCTGATTCCATTTGTAATCAGCCAAAGGGGAGTGTCTTCTGCAATGAGTAATGCTTAATCTGATCACTGGAAGCCTTTTAAGGAGGATGCAGAAGAGACAGGTTTTTCCTGCTTCAGCTGGTGAGCCTCTCCTGTGGAGTTCTCCCCGACTCCCCATTGGAATCGTCAGCTTTACAGCCTGCCCTGTGGATTTTGGACTCTGCGTTCCCGCAGTCATGTGAGACACTTTCATAAATTTTATATTTGCAAATGTTCCCTGTTGATTCTGTTTCTCTAGAGAACCCTAACTAATACATAGAGGAATAATATGAAGAAATGATCGTTTGAAACAAGCTAGAATGTTTTATTTTTCTTTGCTATAATTTGAAATAGAAAAGTAGCAATATTTCCTTCTAAAGGCTAAATCTAGGGCTAATTTAAGTAACATAGGCAATAAGGAGAAAATTTTTATCATATCAAACATAAATCTTGAGGTAGAGATATTCCAGAGTTAATTAATTGGCTCGACAACATAATTGAGGACTCAGTTTCATTCCATCCTTTCACATCTGCATGTTGGTTTATAGGAAGATAAATGAAACCACCCTGATGAACTTAACACAATCAAGATCCACACCATCATGACAGAGCTAGAGCTAATCTGCTTTGGGGATTCACAGCTCTTAGGAAGATAGTGAACAAAATCATAGTTCTCTGACCAAGAAGAAAGGTCACAATGAAAATTTGAAGGACAGACCACACCCTGACCTCCTGAATACCATAAAACTTCCCTATTAATAAGGTGCTGCCCCTTTTGAGTATCCTCTTATACCTGACATAGAATTCTTTCTCTTTTAAGTAAAATGTGTTTCCTAATTACGATTTCATTTCTCTGCTAGGGATTAATTCTTGTAATTACTTAAAGAATTGAACTAAAATTAGCAACTACTTGGTGCATTTTCACATTTAATTTTCACAAAAATCCAGTAAGGTAAGGACCTAAAGATAAAACTGAAGTGAGGTACAGGAGGTTAGTGTCTTTGCCAAGGTCATACAGCTAAATATTGATAACTTAATAATTCAAACTCTGTCCTGTCAAAGATTAAATCATTCAATCAGGGGCCAGCACACTTTTGCTGTACAGTGCTAGGTAGAAAATATTTTAGGTTTTGCAGACCATATGATTTCTGTCATATGAGTTTTATGCAGGCCATAAAAGTTCCTGTTTAACTCTTCTACTGTAGTGTGAAAATAGTCACAGGCAATATGTAAACTAGTGACTGTAGCTGTGTTTCAATAAAATTTTATTTACAAAAACAGGTGGTGGGGGGACTTTTGGGAAGATGGTAGAGCAGAGTGGACTGAGTTCACTCCTGTGCCATGTAACAAGATCGGGGATGGGGAGAGGATGACCAGGACTGCAGTCAAAGGGTATGAGTAAATACAAAGGGTCTCTAGGTTGTTTTGGGGAGGAGAGAGTTTAAGTTGTTTTGGGGAGGTAAGAGGTGGGGGATTTGGGGGAGGTAAGAGGCTGGAGATCGGGACAGGGAGTGTGGGGTACACTGATTGACCATGATCCCCCTGGGGGTGGGCTGCGGTGTGAGGGGAGGTACAAAATAGAGGGGAATTCACCAGACCTCGGCTCCAACCTGCTCAGCTGCTGGCTGAGGAAACCTCCCGGAGCAGCCCTATAGTCAACAGTGCCCACAGGGAGCTTGGAGGCAGACCTGATCATCCACTGTGGGGGGCCAGGCCTCCAGGCACTAGAAGCGATCATCTGGATGGGTGCCAAGAACAGTCCTGTGGGGCGTGTGTTTGGCAGACTCACAGGATGCCAGGCACTGTGGGTTGGCTGATCCCCAGGCAGTGGTCAGCTCCCCAGCCCTATGGGCTGGGACTAGCCATCTGACCGGCCTGGGACAGGAGCAGGCCCCTGTGGTGTGTGCTATCTTGGAGCTGTTGAGCAGTCCTATTCACAACTGCCAAAAGATGGAAACAATACAATTAACCATCACCATAAGCACGGATAAACAAAATACGGTATGTAATATGATGGAATATTATGCAGCAGTAAGATGAAATGAGGTTCCTAAGCATATGGCAGCATGAATGACCTTGAAATATAATGCTGAGGGAAATAAGTCAAACACAAAAGGATAGATACTGTATGATTTCGATATTATGACTCTGGTAAAGGTAATATCAGAAGTTACACTGTAGAATACAACAGACCTAGAGGTACACAAAAGCTAGAGATGGAGGAAAGGCTACCCAAAAAGGTTGAATCTAAATGCAAGGGAATGGATAGAAGTGATGGTAACTAATTTGTGGATTTATAAATGACATTGCCACATTGAAGGGGAATATGATTGAAAGGAGTTGTATAGTGCCATGCATCTCACTGATTCAATCTACAATTATAAGTTCTTGCATGAACTATTTCAATGGTTCAATAGTTTACAAAAAGTCAGTATAGTAGAGGGATAAAGGAAAAAAACAAAAGATGCATGCCATGACCAATAGCTAACAGGAGGACATCAACAGTACTACAGCACCACCTCAGGCTACTAATTGGGGTAGAGGGACAAGCGATATTAGGTAGTTTTGATTTGATAATTGGTGACGTTGTGTCTGCCAATTCTTTGTCATTATGGACTTTTCTAGTTTGCTAGCTGCCAAAATGCAATATACCAGAAACAGAATGGCTTTTAAAAAGGGGAATTTAATAAGTTGCTAGTTTACAGTTCTAAGGCTGAGAAAATGCCCCAATTACAACAAGTCTATAGAAATGTCCAATCAAAGGCATCCAGGTAAAGATACCTTGGTTCAAGAAGGCCAATAAAGTTCAGGGTCTCTCTTTCAAGTGAGAAGGCACATGGTGAACACAATCAGGGCTCTCTCTCAGCTGGAAGGGCACATGGCAAACGTGGCATCATCTGCTACCTTCTTCTCCTGACTCCCTGTTTCATGAAGCTTCCCAGGAAGCATTTTCCTTCTTCATCTCCAAAGGTCGCTGTCTTTTGAACTCTGCTTTGTGATGCTGCAGCATTCTCTGCTCTCTTTGAATTTCTTTCATTCTCCAAAATGCTTTATCTTTTATAGGACTCCAATAAATCAATCAAGACCCATCCAAATGGGTGGAGACATGTCGTCACCTAATCCAGTTTAACAACCACTCTTGACTAAATCACATCATCCAGGGAGATGATTTGATTACAGTTTCAAACATACAGTATTGAATAGAGATTATTCTACCTTTACGAAATGGTATTTTGATTAAAACATGGCTTCTCTAGGTAGCATACATCCTTTTAAACCAGCATATGGGCCAGTGAAAATTGTCTAAATTGAGTGTGCTGCTGATTGTACAACCAAGCAAGGGTACTGCAAGACGTGGTTTGTTTATTTTGGACGTTATCCATGATACCTAATAGATGGAGGCAACCAATGATACAATGACTGAGAAGCACAGTGGTGAATTATCAATTAATTTCAATCCTTATCCCTTCATGTGGACACCCCTTCTCAACATGAAAATGACAGAATGGCCATTTCCCAAAGATCCTTATACATTGGGAGATGGATTAAAGGAGGAGGAGTAGGTATAACAGAGAAAATGGATTTAACAAAGGAGTATGACTGATGAATCACTATATTAATATTCCTTCTGGCCTCCAGTGTTTTGTAGCAGCTAGAAGAAAAAATCTGAGATGGTAGAATGGTAGCCCACGACAAACTCTGGGATGTGTTCTGGAACTACTTATTGAAGTGTGCTTGAAAAATATTGCTTTTTTTCTTTCTTTGCATTTTATATATATATATTTTTTTTTATAATTTTAAAAGTTTTTCAAAAAAACAAAAATAGGTGGTGGGTTTTACTTGAATCTATTATTGAAGGCATAATAAGACAGAGCTTGTGGGCTATTCTGCAAGAACAACCAACCTGTACTCTACAAAATGTCATTTTTTAAAGCAGAAAAAAAGTGTGTGGGGGATGGGGCTATTCCAAATTAAAGGCTATTAATGAGACAGGATAACCAATATTATGCATGAGATTTGATTCAATTTTTAATTGAATTTTTTAAAAGAATAGCTAAAAAGTATAATTTTTGGACAATTGAGTATATTTAAATATGGACTGCAAAATAAATAATATTATTGTATTGTTGTAATGTTTCTTGGATGGGATCATGGTATTATGAATATGTAGAAGAATGTCCTTTTACTTTGGAGATAATGACTACAATATTTAGGTCTGTTCTAGTTTGTTAGCTGCCGGAATGCAATATACCAGAGACAGAACAGCTTTTAAAAAGGGGACTTTAATAACTTTCTCATTTACAGTTCTAAGGCTGAGATAATGTCCCAATTAAAACAAGTCTATAGAAATGTCCAATCAAAGGCATCCATGGAAAGATACCTTTGTTCAAGAAGGCCAATAAAGTTCAGCGTTTCTCTCTCAAGTGAGAAGGCACATGGTGAACACAGTCACGGTTTCTCTTTCAGCTGGAAGGCCACATGGCAACACAGTGTCATCTGCTAGCTTTCTCTCCTGGCTTCCTGTTTCATGAAGCTCCGTGGGAGGCATTTTCCTTCTTCATCTCCAAAGGTCTCTGGCTGGTAGACTCTGCTTCTGGTGGATATGTCATTCTCTGCTCTCAGAAATCTCTCATTCTCCAGAATGTTTCCTCTTTTATAGGACTTCAGAAACTAATCAAGACCCACCCAAATGGGTGGAGACAAATCTCCCCTAATTAGGTTACATCTCCAGGGAGATGATTTAATTACATACCATATTGCATAAGGATTATTCTGCCTCTACGAAATGGGATTGTGATTAAAATATGGCTTTTCTAGGGTACATACATCCTTTCAAACCAGCACAAGGTCCAAAAATAAAAATGGTGGAGGACCATGTCTGGCCTTGATGCTGGAGTTTGCTGACCTTCATCTTAAATTTTTACAACACTTAGTGCCCAGCATATTTCTTGAAAGCAAAACATTACTCTTTTAATCTTGCATCATTATTCCTTCCAAATGTTTTAATTATTATCTAGTACTCATGAATGAGGAGACCAAAAGGACTTAATTGTATCCCAGAATATCTAATTGTATTTCAAAATGAGTGTACTTCAATTTTAAAATGTGGATCTATATATATTTGATTTCTTTACGAGATTATAGTCTTATAAAGAAGGTCAACAAAACAAAAATAAATTTGAAAGTATGTACATATGCCGTTGAGTTATATCCACACTTTGCACCACAAAAGCTCCATTTTCTAAATCACTGTTCATTCATAGAAAATCCATGTGGCTCACCTGCTTCCTAGATAAGCCACCTCCATTTTAAAAAGGGTGACTTCAGTGAGACACCATGGAAAACTATGATGAAATAATTGCAGAAAATCAGGCTTCCTTTTAACTACTGCATCATACGACATGTAGTCTTCCCTGTCTGCTGCTACGTCCAACCCTTGAAAAAGAGCCAGACGCAAGGTATATCTTACTGATGGGCCTGTGTGCAAAGGTCACAAAAGCACATTCCCAGTCAAGGATAACGAAGGCTCTAAATCTTTAACTTACGGAAATGCTTTAGCTTCAGTAAAATCAGACCAAAGAGTAAGGTGTTTTAATGTACATATTCATTATGAAGATCATCATAGGAGTTTATCATTTTTTAAATAACAGAGGCACTTACTGACCTATTATCTTTTACCATACACTGGATTTACTTATCTGTGAACACCTTTCACTTACACTAGGCTTGGGTTTTTTTGTTTCTTTGCTTTCCTTTCCCTCAAATCTACAGGGAAGTTAAAATAATAGGATAGAAAGGACAGGGAATGCAAAATAGAAGAATCCCAGCCAAGCAGACTTGGCTGTGTATTGCACAAAAACTCAGACAAAGGGTGAGTGGCAACTGAAACCCAACTCTTGATCCCTGGCTCTTGGACATTTCTACCTGAAGGAAAAGGTGGATTTTTGTTTCACAAAAAGGAATCCTTTATTCTTCTAGAAATGCTCCCTTGGGCTCTAATTGACTAGAAGAGGAGATTGTTTCAAATTTGTACTATTTCTAGAGAAGTCACTTTGGCTTAGAAAGAAATTACTACAAATGTTCAATACAGTCCTGGACTTGGATGAGAAGCTTGTATCTTTAGACCCAACTAAAACATGTGTTTTTGTTCTGACTTTTTCAACAGTTCCCCAAATAACTTTGTACTAAACACATTCATAAGCTCCTATAGCTAAAAATGAAGATGCTGATTACTCCAGAGGTCCAGAGGAGTATAGATTAAGTGAAATAACAGATGAAAAAGTGCTTTGAAAACACTGAAATATCATAGAAATGCAAACCATCCCTGCTAGGCAAAGGGAATTTGTTTTTTGTTGTTGTTCTGCTTCATTCTTTGTAAAACATGCTTTTTGATTCTTGTCTCTTTTTGTCTGCTTCTCTTCTCCTGCTCCCACCTCACACTGCATTAAAGGCTTAATAGCTGCAGTAACTTTTCCCATCAGTAGTCACAGTGTGTTTCAGTTTGTTGTTGATTGTCTTTTAAATTTAATAAGAATTGTAATGAAATAATTGCAACTTTATATACTTCTCATGATGGTTTAGAGGATTACTTTTACTTTGAGGATACTTTTCCTTTTAAGTTTTTAGAGGACAACAGTGAACAAAAATAACTATAATTCTAGCAATTTATTGAAAACTGTGAGAAGGAAAATGCTTGGGAACTTCCACTTGAACATCAAGGATGGGTATTCTTAAATAGTGTCAACAAAGCCAGCAATATCAAGTTATTGTGTCAGTAAAAGAGAGTTTGGAAAACTCCTGTGCCTCCCCATTTTGTGACTCTGGTCACCTACCACCTTTTCCTCACAACCACTGTTAATACTTGATCAGAACATTCAGATACTGTTTTCCTTCATACTCATGTTCCCTAATTTCCTTCTTTGGTTGGGAAGTAATTAATTTTGTAATTGGTAAAAGGCAGCATGATGGAGTATCTTGCTTTCCCCAGGGTACATTGCTCATGGCTGCATTAATCCTGGCTACATAGCATTCAAGAGCTGTCTGTAGCATTCCTGCAGATTTCATGAGCTTTCTAATATTTGTGAGCAATTAAATGCTAAAAAAAGTGCATTTTCTCTTTAATCATACAAAACATATTAGACAAGTAACTTTGTTGTCTGCATTTTACAGATGAGGAAACTGAGGCTTAGATATGCTAAGTAATACGTCCAAAGTCAAGAATCACAATACAACATCCTGACTTTTGAGGCTAAAATCAAAATCTCTTCATGATATGTATATGCCATTCTTTTTCTCTTCACCCATCATTTTCCTGCAGCTGTTGAATTACAGTGTAGAGTGGGACCATAATAAATTGACGTAAGTTCCTAATTTTGAACAGCAAAGTTCTTTATAGAATCTTTGGCAGATGTGAAACCAGTCTTTGCTTAAACATTTCCAGTGACATATTGCTTTTTTTGTTTCCTATAGTGTCTGGTTCATTGTTTTATATATGTGTGTGAGCATGTGTATGTGTATGTGTATGTATATATGTAGATGTACATGATATCTTTTATTCATTACATAATGGTTCATTATATATTATAGCATAATATGTAATAGTTAATAACATTCATTGTATAATAATTCATTGTTATATCTTATAATAATTTTTATTTAACATGAAGTCAACACTTAAAAAGCAGCAAATAGGGCCACGGTGGCTCAGCAGGCAAGAATGCTTGACTGCCATGCCAGAGGACCCAGGTTCATTTCCCGGTGCCTGCCCATGCTAAAAAAAAAAAAAAAAGCAGCAAATAAGTGATAATCCCAAAAGCTTTTTGAGGTAAAATGATAGGAAAACACAGGCTTAGAGACCTTCAACAATTTAAGAAATAGCACCCAAAGGATAAGTGAAGCAAAAACATTTTTAGACTCATAGACCAATATTCTTCACAATTTGCTATTAGACATTTCTTTTTCACATTAAGATATTTCTTCTTATAATTTCTAACCTTTGACCCAAGTACTCCACTTAAGGATAATCCTATATATGTATTCATATAGTGGGGCCTGAAATTAAAATGTTAAATGTTGAATGCACATTATTTTGAAAGCAGCTGTTTTCCAGGCTAAACATTTTCTGCTTCTTCATTTTTCTGTATTTGACTGGGCTTGATATTTAGACAGTCAACATTCAATGTCTCTGAGCTACTTGATGGGGGTAGACATTGCAAGAAGTACAGGAGAGAGAACTGATCTCAGGATATAAAACTAATTTATTTTTAAAAGATCTCAGATATCAGTATGTTTCCTTGCCTGTGCTTCATCTTACAAAATTGGTAAGTTGAAAAAAGTTCCTGTTATGAAAAATAACCTGGATATATATCTGGAATAAATACTGGTTAAAAAAGAGTTCTCATGCATGTAATACTAGTTAATGCCTTGCAGGAATCTGTAGACTAAAGTCATGAAGGGCAAGTGTCACCAAGACAGAAGGCAGAGAGTCTTATTCTTTTTCTCAACACTCCATGTGGAAAGCTGTGTGCCTGACAAAAAAAAATAAATAAATAAATAATAAATAAATTCTCAAGTCCTGTATAGCATACAAATAACTCTAACCATTCAGTTCTTAGATAGGAACTCTGGGAGCAAAAGACAACAAAATCTTATGGAACTTCTTGAACTTCCTGAGCTCAAGGAATATGGTGTGAAAGGTACTAGTGTAGTTAGGCCGTGCCTATAGATAAAAGGCTTTCTTTCAAACTGCAGCTGTCTGCACAACACTTTTCCTTACAATATAGTAAATCAACCAGTCAATGAAAGAAGTGGTGGTACCCAAACAGAATAGCCCTCATGTTCAAAGAAGTCTATTTCTCTATTTTGTATCCTGGAGTTCCAATAGAGATTGTGACAACAGGATGATTTTGCTGACCTCACAGAAAACAAACTTACAAAAGGAAAATAATCAGACTTGTTGTGCAGGATACAGGCAGATGCTGTGAATAAAGGCAGCACAGCAGCAGTCAGCCATGTTTTGCTACCAGTGAAGTTTAGTTAATCAATATGGGGTTTGCATCTCGGAGTGCCTGAATCCAGGCATGAATTTAGTGAGTCACATTAGAAAATGTCCTCTTTCATTATACTTTCCCTATCCTGAAGGAAGAAACATAATACAGTCAGTAAATAATACAATTAGCAAATTTTAAATTTCATGCAATTGCATGTTATTTATTGCTTTACTGAAACATACTTGATTTTCCTCCAGTTTTTGTCCCAGAATGAATAGTAAAATTTTACATTCAACTCATTGATTGTAAAACATTTGAAAAATATCTCTGCGAAGATTCTATACCCTGTACTCTTCTAGGGAGCAAGGAATAAATTTTGATATTTTAAAAATGTATATGTTGACTGCCTCTTCAGATATTAAAAAAAAACACTGAAAAATGAAGCTTAATATTATGCATATGGTGGTTTTTTTCATTCATCAAGAAGAAATAAGCATTGAAATTCAAGAAATATGAAACAACATTTATCTGCATGGATGGTGATTAGTACACCTGGAAATATTATTTTTAGGTTTTTCCCCATTATTTTACATTATGTATATATGAAGTATTTTTTTCTTTATTAGAGAGGTAGTTGATTTACAGAACAATCATGCATAATATACAGGGTTTCCATACACCACCCCATCAACACCAACTTGTATCGGTGCAGAACATTTATTAAAACTGATGATAGAACATATTAATAATTGTACTATTAATTAAAATCCATGGTTTGACTTAGGGTACACTGCTTGTGCAGTGTAATTCTATTGATTTTTTTTAAATATTCTTTTATCATACATAGACTGCAACATTTACTCTTTTAATAAAATTCATATATACAAGCTGTTTATTGTGTTGACAATGTTGTGCTATCATCATCACCATCCATTATCAAAGCATTCCCATCAATTCAAATAGGAACACTGTACATTTTATGCCTTAACTATCCATTTCCTAGCACCAATCTCTCCCCTGGTAACCGAAAGTATAGCTCCTGACTCTATGAGTTTGCTTAATTTAATTGTTTCAAATAGTGTGAGGTTATATAATATGTGTCCTTTTGTGTGTGGCATATTTCACTCAACTTAATGTTTTTAAGATCCATATTTTCACATGCATATTCCACTGTATGTATAGACCACATTTTATTTACCTATTCATCAGTACATGGACACTCAGGTTGCTTCCACCTATTGACAATTGTGAATAATGCTGCTATGAACATTGGTGTGAAAATATCTGTTTGAGTCCCCACTTTCATTTCTTTTGTGCATATACCTAGTAATGTGTTCACTGGGTCTAATGGAAGTTGCATACTTTGCTTTCTGAGGAACCACCAAACTCTTTTCCACAGCAGCTGAGCCATTTCACTTGCCACCAGCAACGAATGAGTATTCCTATTTCTCTGCATCTTCTCCAACACTTGTTATTCTGTTTGTTCTTTTAAATAGCAACCATTCTAATGGATATGAAATGGTATCTCATTGTGGTTTTGATCTGCATTTCCCTGATGGCTAATGATGTTGAGCATTTATTATTCATGTGCTTTTTGATCACTGTATAACATATTTAGAGAGATGTCTGGTCTAGTGTTTTGCTCATTTTCTAACTGGGTCGTTTGCCTTTTTGCTGTTAAGTTGAAAGAGTTCTTTACATATTCTGTTTATTAAACCATTATCCAATATGTGATTTCTAAATATTTTCTCCTACTGTGTAGGTATCATTTCACTTTCATGATAGAATCCTTTGAGAAGCAAAAAGTTATTAATTTTGATAAGGCCCCATTTAACTATTTTTTCTTTTGTTGCATGTACTGTAGGTATAAAGGCTAAGAATCCATTGCCTAACACAAGATCATGAAGATGTTTCCCTACATTTTCTTCTAGAAGTTGTATAGTTCTAGCTTTTATATTTAGGTCTTTGATGCATTTTGAGTTGATTTTTGTATATGGTCTGAGGTAGTGGTATTCCTTTTTTTTTTTTCATAAATGGTGATCCAGTTTTCCAAGTATCAACTGTTGAAGAGACTACTCTTTCCCAATTGAGTAGTTTTTGTCATCATGTCAAAAATCAGCTGGTCATAAATGTGAGAGTTGATTTCTGAACTCTCTGTTATATTAGATTGTTTTATATGGCTGCCCATGTGCCAGTATTATGCTGTTTGATTACAGCCATTTTGTAATAAATTTTAAGATAAGGAACTGTGAATCCACCAACTTCATTCTTTTTCTTCCAGATGGCTTTAGCTTCTTTAGGCTGTGTTAGTCAAGGTTTTCTAGAAAAACAGAACCAACAGGAGAGCTCTGTAAATATGAGATTTATAAAGACATTTCAGGCAACTGTGGGAATGGAAGAGTCCAAAATTCATAGGAGAGGCTGTGAAGCTGGGGGCTCCAATGAATAGTCTGGACAAACTTCAATGGAGAGGCTCACTGGCTAAAAAAGCAACAAAACAGTCTCTCTTCTTCCTTAAAATCCTTCAACTTATTGTGGGAGATACACCTTAGTTGATCGCAGATGTAATCAGCCACAGATGCAAATGACTGATGATTTAATACACCAGCCTTCCAGTTTATCAACCAGCCATGAAATACCCTTGTAGCAATGTCAGGCCAGTGGTGGCCTGACTAGACAATTGGGCATAATCACTTGGCCAAGTTAACATCAAAACCTAACCATCACAGTTCAACCCTTGTCAACTTGGCAACTATACACATCATCTCGAAACACACTTAATTTCCAAATAGAACATAATAAAATACATTATACTTCACCAAACAATACTCAACTGTCCTGTGTACAACTGGAAACACACTACATCTCTCCAGAATAGAGTACAAGTCCTCAGGCAACATTCACTCTTAAACTTCATATCCTATGACTTAAATACTATAACATGAACAATACAACTTATCTCATATGATAAGAGGAAAACAAGATATTTGCTTATGCACAAATGCAATCATACTCAAAACAGGGAAAATAGTCATACAATCACAGTCCTCATTTCTAATAACTGGTCACATGGTTGTAGTTTATATTTATCACTACCTTCTTCTACTACCCATTCCATGTTCCCTTTATCCTCAGCAAGCACTTTAGCTGGCTATGGTTCTTTGCAACGTGAGGTAACCCAGACCTTCATTCCTGAAGTTTATGGGCCATTGGTATTCCTGAAGTTTATGGGCCATTGTTATTCCTGACTGGGTTGGGTTGATACAGTTTTCCATTGACTTTAATCACAGAGCATGGTAGTACTAACAGATGCTATAGGGAATCTCCTGTATTCCAGGAAAACCCTTCTGTACCTCCATAGTGTAGTTGCAGTCTTATTTCCCTTTGATAGTCAGGATTAATCACCCCAGACAGAACAGTAATCCCTTTTATGTCTGCTGATTCAGTGGCATGAGAAACCCAAACTGGCCAGATGGCGGTTTTAACTTCCAGTTCAATGGAATCATTGGTAGGAGCACTCTTCCTTTTGGAACTAAGACCTATAGACCAGCACAGTCTATAATGGGGCAGGAAGCAAAAATTTTCCCAGTGGACCACCAGGGGTGATAGCAAGTGGTGCCACTCCCATTTCCACCCCTTGATTCCTGGACCATTGAATCCTGGCTATGGGAAAAACATAACCATAGAGTGGATGTTGATTCAGAGTATACACAGCCTTAGGCAGAACACTGCCACCAGCCTGCTAGGTATTGTCACCTATTTAGTACTGTAATTGGCTCTTCAAAAGACCATTCCACCATTCTATGAACCCAGCTGCCTCTGGGTGATGCAGAACATGGTAACACCAGAGGATTCCATGAGCATGGCCCATTTCCATACTTCATTTGCTGTGAAGTGGTTCCTTGATCAGGAAAAATTCTGTGTGGAATATGATGATGATGGATAAGGCATTCCAAGTCCACATATGGTAGTTTTTTGAAGAATCACTGCATGCAGGGATGCAAACACATATCCAGAGTATGTGTCTATTCCAGTTAGAACAAATTGGATGGAAGTGGTCCAATGTAATCAACTTGCTACCAGGTAGCAGGCTTATCACCTCAGGGAATGGTGCCATAATGTGGACTGTGTGTGGGTCTCTGCTGTTGGCAGATTGGGCACTCAGCAGTCACTGTAGACAAGTTGGCCTTGGTGAATGGAAGTCCATGTTGCTGAGCCCTTGTATAACCTCCATCCCTACTACCATACTCACTTTGTTCATAAACCCATCAGGCAATGGCAAATGTGGCTGAGGAAAGAGAATGACTTGTATCCACAGGATGGGTCATGTTATCCACTTGATTATTAAAACCTTCATCTTCTGAAGTCACCTTCTGATGAGCATTCACAGGGGACACAAATATCTTCATGTTTTTAGCCCACTCAGACAGATTTATCCACACACCTCTTCCCCAGACCTCTCTGTCACCAATTTTCTAATCATGCTCCTTCCAAGTCCCTGACTATTCAGCCAAACCATTACCAACAGCCGATGAGTCAGTAAACAAATGTACCTGTTCTCTTTCCAAGAAAAGTGAACAACCAGGTTCACTGCTCGAAGTTCTACCCACTGGGAAGATTTTCCTTCACCACTGTTCTTTTAGGACATCCCAGAATGGGACTGTAGTATTGCAGCTGTCTACTTCCAGGTGGTCCCTGCATTTCGTGAAGAACCATCTATACACCAGGCCCAAGTTTTCTCTTCCTCAGTCAGTTGACTGAAAGGAACTCCCCAAGAGGCCATAGCTCTGGTCTGGGAAAGAAAAGGTAATGTGTAGGAGTGGGAGCCATGGGCATTTGGGTCACTTCCTCATGTAACTTACTTGTACCTTCAGGACCTGCTTGAGCCCTATCTCTAATGTACCATTTACATTTTATGATACAGTGCTGCTGTGCATGCCCAACTTTATGGGTCAGACAACACTCAGCTCATGATAGGCAACTCAAGACTTATGGCATTCCAAGTCCACGTATGGCAGTTTTTTTGAAGAATCACTGCATGCAGGGGGATGCAAACCCATATCCAGAGTATGTATCTATTCCAGTTAGAACAAATTGGATGGAAGTGGTCCAATGTAATCAACTTGCCACCAGGTAGCAGGCCTGTGGTTAATCATGCAGTCTCTACTAAGGCCCCTAAAAGCTATTTTTCAAAAGAAGAATAGTTATCTGCAGTGGATGTTAAGGCTTTGCTCCCAAAACCTACAGGGCTGTGTTGTGATTCTCCTACGGGTCCCACCAAAGACTCCAGACAGTATCCCTATTTACCCCTGATACTTCCAGCACCATTAGATCTGCTGGATCACATGGTCCAAGTGGCAGAGCAACTTGCACAGCCACCTGGACATGTTCCAGAGCCTCTTCTTATTTTGGTTCTCACTCAATATTAGCAGCTTTTCTGGTCACTCAGCAAATGGGCCATAGTAGTGCACCCAAATGAGTAATATGTTGCCTCCAAACTCCAAAGCCAACTAGGCCTCTTTTTTGGTTGTAGGAGGGGCTAGATGCAACAGCTTATCCTCCACCTTAGAAGGGATATCTCAACATGCCCCACACCACTGGACTCCTAGAAATGTCACTGAGGTAGAAGGACCCTGTGTTTTTTGTTGGCTTTATCTCCCATCCCCTGACAAGCGAATGCCTTACCCATAAGCCTAGAGTAGTTGCTACTTCTTGCTCACTAGGTCCAATCATCATAACATCATCAATACAGTGTATCAGTGTGATGTCTTATGGGAGTGAAAAATGATCAAGGTCCCCGAGACAAGATTGTGATACAGGGCTGGAGAGTTGATACACCCCTGAGGCAGGAAAGTGAAGGTACATTGCTGACACCAGAACCTGACCATCACAGCACCCCCTTACACTTCCATATAAATTGGATGATTGGCTCTTCCATTTCTGAAAAAAAGGTTGTTGGAATTTTAATTGGGATTGCATTGAGTCTGTATATCATTTTGGATAGAATTGACATCTTAATGATACTTATTCTTCAATCCATGAACACAGAATATCCTTCCATTTATTTAAGTCTTTAAATTCTTTAGCAATGTTTTGTTGTTTTCTGTGTATAAGTTCTTGTGTTAGTTTGCAAATTGCTGGAACGTGATACAGCAGAACTGTAACAGCTTTTAAAAAGGGGAATTTAATAAGTTACAAGTTTAAAAGTTCTAAGGAAGTAAAAGTGTCCAAATTAAGGCACCAACAAGAGGTCACCTTCACTCAAGAAAGGCTGATGGGTCCTGAACACCTCTGTCAGCTGAGAAGTCATGTGGCTGGCATCTGCTGGTCCTTTCCTGTTGGACTTCATTGCTTTCAGTCTCTGTCCATGTGGAGGTCCCTCACTTTACTTCTCCAGGGTTGGCTTTCATCTCTTGATTTTGTTTGGCTTTCTCTGGGCTCTGGCTTGCTTGATATCTCATGGTGATGTCGGCTGGGTCCAAACGTCTCCCAACATCCATGTCTCTGTTCTCCATATGTCTGCATCTGTGTCAGCTCCACTGACATTTCTGTCAGCTCTGAGGCTTCTGTCGTTTCTCTGGGCTTTGTTGTTTCTCTCACTTCTGACTCTCCAAAATGTTTCCTGTTTTAAAGGATTCCAGTAAACTAATCAAGACCCACCTGGAATGGGTGGAGTCACATCTCCATCTAAATCAAAAGTTAATATCCACAAGATATGTATCACATCTCCATGGAGATAATCTAATCAAAATACTCCAACTACATTATTGAATCAGGGTTAAAAGAAACAACTGCCTCCACAAGATGAAATCAGGATTAAAACATGGCCTTTCTGGGGTACATAATACATTCAAACCAGCACAGTTCTTTATACCCTTGGTTAGATTTATTCCTAGATATTTGACTTTTTTAGTTGCTATGGGGAATGAAAAATATATATATATATATATTTTTTATTTCTTCTTCCAATTGTTCACTTCTTACGTATAGATACACCACTGATTTTAATGTGTTGATCTTGTACCCCACCACTTTGCTAAATTCATTTATTAGCTCTAGGGGTTTTTTGGTGGAGTTTTCAGGGCTTTTGGTAGGTATATAGATTCATATCATCTACAAATTGGGAAAGATTTAGTTTTTCCTTTCTAATTTGGATCCTCTTTATTTCTTTTTCTTGCCTAATTGCTCTGGCAAGAAATACCAATACAGTGTTGAACAGCAATGGTGATGGTGAACATCCTTGTCTTATTCCTATCTCAAAGGTAAAACTTTCAGTCTTTCAGCATCAAGTAGGATGTTAGCTGTGGGTTTTCATATATGACTTTTATCATGCTGAAGGAATTTCCTTCTTGCCTAGTGTTCCAATTTTATTAGGAAAGGGTGCTATACTTTGTCAAATGCCTTCTCTAAATCAATTGAGATGATGGTGTGTTTTTCATTTCTTCATTTTGTTTATGTGGTATATTACATACATTGATTTTCTTCTGTTAGGTCAAAATTGCATACCAGGTATTCTAGTTTGCTAGCTGCCAGAATGCAACACACCAGAGACAGATTGGCTTTTAATAAAAGGGGATTTATTTTGTTAGTTCTTAAGAGGAAAGGCAGCTAAATTTCCACTGAGGTTCTTTCTTTCTTTCTTTCTTTTTTATTAATTAAAGAAAAAAAGAAATTAACACAACATTTAGAAATCATTCCATTCTACATATGCAATCAGTAATTCTTAACATCACATAGATGCATGATCATCATTTCTTAGTACATTTGCATCGATTTAGGAAAAGAACTAGCAAAACAACAGAAAAAGATATAGAATGTTAATATAGAGAAAAAAATAAAAATAATAATAATAGTAAAAAAAAGACACAAACAAACAAACAGACAAACAACAACAAAAAAAACCTATAGCTCAGATGCAGCTTCATTCAGTGTTTTAACATGATTACTTTACAATTAGGTATTATTGTGCTGTCCATGTTTGAGTTTTTGTATCTAGTCCTGTTGCACAGTTTATATCCCTTCAGTTCCAATTACCCATTATCTTACCCTGTTTCTAATTCCTGCTGGTCTCTGTTACCAATGACATATTCCAAGTTTCCACTGAGGTTCTTTCTTACTTGGAAGGCACAGGATGGTCTCTGCTGGTCTTCTCTCCAGGCCCCTGGGTTCCAACAACTTTCCCTGGGGTGACTTCTTTCTGCATCTCCAAAGGGCTGGGCTGAGCTGCAAGTGCTGAGATGAGGAATGCCAAGCTGCTTAGCTGTGCTACGTTGTGATCTCTCTTTTAAGCCCCAGCCAATTAAGTCAAACGTCACTCAATTGCAGCAGACATGCCTACTAGCCGACTGCAGATGTAATTAGCAACAGATGAGGTTCACGTACCATTGGCTTATTCCGCAGCAACAAGACTAGGTATGCTCACCTGGCCAAGTTGACAACTGAATCTAACTAACACACCAGGTATAATTCCTAGTTGATCATAGTATATAATTTTTTTTTTTTCTTTTACATGGGCAAGCACCAGGAAATGAACCTGGGTCTCTGGCATTGCAGGTGAGAACTCTGCCTGCTGAGCCACTGTGGCCTGCCAGGTATATAATAATTTTTATATGCTGTCGGATTTGGTTTGCTAGTATTTTGTTGAGGATTTTTGCATCTATCTTCATAGGAGTCATTGTTCAGTAGTTTTCTTGTTGTCTCTTAATTTGTCTTTTGTATGACGGTAATAATGGCCTCATATAACGTGGCTGGGATTGTTTCCTCCTCTTAAAATTTTTGGAAGAGTTTGAACAGAATTGGAGTTAAGTCTTGTTGAATGTTTTGTAAGATTCCTTTGTGAAGCCATCAGGTCCTGGGCTTTTCTTTGTCAGGAGATTTTTGATAGATTATTCCATCTTTGTTCTATTGTTGAGATCTTCTATTTCTTCTTGAATCAATGTAGATAGTTTGTGTGTTTCTAAGAATTTGCCATTTCATTAGGTAATCTAGTTTATTGGCATATGGTTTTCATAGTATCTTCTGATGGCCTTTTTTATTTCAGCGGGGTTGGAAATAATGACTGCCTTTTCATTTCTGATTTTCATTATTTGTATGTTCTCTCTTTTTTTCTTTGTCAGTGTTCTAGTTTGCCAGCTGCTGGAATGTGATGTAGCAGAAATAGAACAGCTTTTAAAAGGGGAATTTATTCAGCTGCAAGTTTGCAGTTCTAAGACTGTGAAAATGTCCAAATTAAGGCACCAATAAGAGTTTACCTTCACTCGAAAAAGGCCGATGAAGTTCAGGTTTCTCTCTCAGTTGAAGGCCACATAGCAAAGCCTGCTTGCTTTCTCTCCTGGCTTCTTGTTCCATGATGCTCCCCTGGGGGTATTTTCTTTCTTCATATCCAAAAGTCCTGACTGTATGGGTTCTAAAGTTTTCCAAAATGGTTCCCTCTTAAAGGACTCTAGTAAGTAAACCCACCTTGAATGGGTGGATACACAAACACAACTCCATAGAAAGCATCTAATCAAAAGCTACCACCCACAATTAGGTTGGTCACATCTTCATGGGAACAATAAAAAAATTTCCCATCTAGCAATATTAAATGAGGACTAAAAGACATGGCTTTTCTTGGGGTCCACAGCAGATTCAAACTAGTACAATCAGTTTAGCTAAAGTTTTGTCAATGTTATCAATGTTCTCAAAGGCACCTTTGGATCTGTTGATCTATTTTTTTTTTTTTTCTATTTCATTTATCTCCATACCAATTTTTGTCATTTCCTTTCTTCTGCAATTTTGAGTTTAGGTAACTAGTTTGAAGTCTTTCTTCTTTTTAATATAAGCATTTACAGCTATAAATTTCCCCCTCAGCACTGCCTTCACTGCATCCAATAATTTTTGGTATGCTGCATTTTCATTTTCATTCATCTGAAGATATTTTCTAATTTCATTTGTGATTTCCTCTTTAAACCATTGGTTGTTTAATAGTGTGTTGTATAACTCCTACATATCTATAAATTTTCCATTTCTCCCTCTTTTATTGATGTAGTCAGCAAATACACATTGTGCGATTCCAATATTTTTTAATTAATTGAGACTTGTTTTGTGACTCAACATATGTTCTATTCTGGAGAATGATCCATGTGGACTTGAGAAGAACGTGTATTCTGTTTTGTTGGGTACAGTTATATATGCCTGTTAGGTCTAGTTGGTTTAGTATGTCATACAAGTTCTGCACTTCCTTATTGATCTTCTGACTAGATGTTCTATCAATTATTGATAGTACTGTTTTAAAATATCCTACTATTAATGTAGAACTGTCCATTTTCCCCTTTAGCTCTGTCAGGATTTGCTTCATATATTTTGGGGCTCTACCATTAAGTGCTTTTATGTTTATAATTGTTACAGCTTCCTGTGACTTTTCTGCTTTATCAGTATATAATGACATTTTTTGTCCTTCATTGTTGTTTAGCTGATGGCTGTACTGAGTCAAGCACACAGCACACAGTCACAAAGAAATGACTCAGGAGACAACCCTCAGGGGTGAGTGGAAGGCATCTGGTTTACTGAGAAGGGAAAAGGCTTATATAGGCTGGGAGCATGCAGGGACACGTGTTGGATGGGGATTGGTGGCCGTTGTTGCTAGGGCGGAGGGCAGATTTAAGGTTAGCGCTTTTGGTGCAAACCACCGCCAGTTCCAGGAAGAAAGCCGGTCGTGGGTTAGGCCATTTTTGGTTGCCTTGCATCAGCCACGGCAGCCATGTTTGGCAAGATCTTATGACTTCTCCATCAATTCCTTCTTTTTTGTTTTTTAGCTTTCCGGGTAACTGTGCCTGTCTTAGGTTGCCTCCTTGGGAGGTCTTACCCGTCATTGGCTACCAGCTAAGCCACCGGAAGTGAGGGGCAGTAGCGCCTGTCTTAGGTTGCCTTCCCAAGAGGTCTTACCCATCACTTCGTAACCATTTTTTACTTAAAGTCCATTCTATCTAATATCAATACAGCCACCACATCTCTATTTTGGTTAGTACTTGGATGGTATATATTTTTGCCTTCCTTTTTCTCTCAATCTATTTGTATCTTTGATTTTAAGGTGTCTATTGCAGACAGCAAAAGATAGTCTCTGCCTTTTGATTAGAGAGTTTATCCCATCCACACTGGAAGTCTCTACTGATAATACAGGAATTTATTCTGTCATTTGGCTATTTAGCCTTTGCAAGTGTTATGCCATTTTTGTCCCTCACTTCTCTTAATGTCTACCTTCTATATTTGGATTTGATTTTTTGTGTTGTTAACATATGGCGTGTCTTCTCACTTCTATCTGGATATATTTTTAATCTATTTTCTTGTGCTACCAATTTAACACCCTAAATATATAACAACAATCATATCTGGTTTGAAACCTACTTAATTTCAATAGCATGCATAAATGATTTTTCTATATACTTCTAGCCACTTTTTTGTACTTGATACCACTTATATCTTTTTATGTTGTACGTATAAATAGATTTATCATTACTTTTTATGCATTTGCATTTAGGCACCTGTAAGAAGTAAGAAATGCAGTTATAAATCAAATATATAATACAATAATACTGGCATTTATAAGTACAAAAATGTTCACCTTTACTATAGGTCTTTGTTTCTTTATGCTACTTTGAACCACTGTCTAGTGTCCTTTCCTTTCAGTCTGAAGAACTCCATTTACCATTGCTTTTAGGGATGCTCTGGTAGTGATGAAGTCCTTCAGCTTCTGGTTATTTGAGAATGTCTTAATTTCTCCCTCATTTTTGAAAAAGCCCCACTGGTTATAAAATTCTTGGATGGCAGTTGTTTTCCTTTACACTTTATGTATTTCAATCTACTGCCTTCTAACCTCCATGGTTTCTGATGAGAAATTATCACTCAATCTAATTGGAACTCCCTTGTATGTAACATGTTGTTTTTCTTTTGCAGCTTTCATAGCGCTCTCACTGTCTGTTACCTTTGATAGTGTGATCTATTTATGTTGGGATATATTTTTCTTCATGTTTACCTTGTCTGGTAATCTCGTTCTTCTTTTATCTGCATATTCATGTCTTTTCCTGTGTTTGAAGTTCTCAGTCATTATATTTGAATATTTCTTCTGGCCCTCTCTCTCTTCCTTTTCCTTCTGGGACTCCCCTAATTGTTAAATTGTATGTTTGATGGTGTACGAGAGGTGTCTTTGGCTATTTCCACTTTTTATAAGCCCTTTTCTCTTTCTGCTGCTCAGCCTGACTCCTTGCAAGTGTCTTATCTTTAAGCTCACTGATTCTTTCTTCAGCCAGCACCAATCTTCTCTTGACTTCCAGCTGGGAATTTTTCTTCTTAGTTATAGTTGTCTTCAACTTCAGTAGTTCTGTTTGGTTCCTTTTGAAAACTTCTATTCTCATTTTGCTTATTTATTGTTTTCTTGATATTCTTTAGTTCTTTCTCTATATTTTCAATCATCTTCTGGAGCATTAAGATCATTTCTTTAAAGGGCTTTTTTTTTTTGTTTTCAGTATGTCCACATTCTTGTCTTCTTCGATGGTGCTTTCTGGATTTTTTTCCTCTTCCCTTGGATGGACCATGATTTCCTATTTCATTGTGTGTGCACTGTAATATTTTATAATGTTAACTCTATGATTTATTCCCCTAGATGTCTCTTTCCTTCCTTATTTTGTAAGCAGCTATTGATAAGAAAGAGAATTCCTTGTGCTTCAACCCTCTTATCAGAAAGGTCTGCCCAAGGAGAATGCAGTGTGCAAAGGTTTTCCTTTCTTTCTAGACCTCTATCTTGTTGTAGGCTTTTGTTTGATAATTGTTTTGGAGTTCCCTTGTATACAGGAGTTTTGTTGTTGCCCCCTTTCTTTCCCAGGAGACAGAGTTCCCTCTCCCATGTGTTTAAAGCCAACTGGCCTTTGCCCCGTACTGTCCACCTCCGTAGTTTTACACTCCTTTTGGTGTCGGAAGCTCCTTTTGCCTGGAGGGCAAATTCTGGGAACAGGGCCATGCTCAGTTTTTCCCAGCCAAATAGGGGCAGGGACCAATGATGGGGGTGCAGACCACGGTCCAAAGTGCCCCCGGGAGAAGATCAGAAAGGGTTCAGGAGCTTCTCCAACAGCTCTCCAAAGCCATGTTTTCCTGTCCTGCCCAGCATTTGCAACCCTTCGACTAATTGACCCCAGCAGCCCTGAGGAAGTTCAGCATCTTTAAGTCTCCATCTCCTCCGCTGGCATCCCCTGACCAAGAAGGGTTGAAACAATGACTACTAACACATTTGTCCTGTCAGCTTGAAACAATAACTACTGTTGCCTTTGTCCAGAATGGGTTGAAACAATAGCTGCCCTCAAAGCCTGTCCCCCAGCAATTAGAAGTCACTAATCAAAAGCTGTAATCAGTGATCAGCCATCAGCTATGCCCACCCCTGTTCTTGGGGAATTTTTTTTTTCTGTGCTTTCATGTCACCCCTGAACTATCCAGGGGCTGGGTCCCCTGCTTCCAGAGTGGGGATGGGTACTGGTAGCCCCCAAAGGAGAGACTTTTCTTTGCCATATCTTATCAGCCTCTTCCTCCTGCCTGCCTGGATGCTGTGTAGTGCTGTTCTGGTCTCTGGAGTTTCAAAATAGTCATTTTAGGCATTGCCTGCCTCTTTAATAGTTATTTTTTTTTCTTTTTGAAGGACTGAATGTTGGAGCTTTCTACTCCATCTTCCCACAATCCTCTCCACCTGGAAAGATTTCAGATGTTATTTTTATGACCCACTTCTTGAAGATTCCAGTTTAGAGAGTCTAATTTGGTGGACTCCCCAAATAATTTTAAATTACATTCTAATACTGTCAGTTACTATGTGAAGCAATAAGATTCCTCATACATTACTGGAGTGTAAGTGGCTAATACACTTTGGAAAACTGTTTGGAGCTAGGTAATTTGATCTGTATGTATCTATGTCCCAGCAGTTCTAGATTTATACCCTCAAGAAACTAGTGATTATTTCATAAAAAGTTATATGTGAAATTGCTCTTAGTAGCATTGTTCACAATGGCCCCAATCTGGAAACTACTCACAAGCCCATCATCTAGGATGAGTAAATAATTTATGATGTAGGGATATAAAGGAATACTACATAACAATGAAAGGAGCAAACATCAACTTCATGTAACAAATGGATTTCAAAAGCAAAATGGTAAACAAAAGAATCAAGTTACTAAATAATGCATAGAGTAATAAGTGCCAATCATAGGCAAAACTTTTATATTGTTTAAGCATGCATATATTTATGAAGAAAGCAAGGAGATTATTATCACATAACACAGGATATGGATGGACCAAAAAAAAAAAAAAAGGAAATCCTTATGCTAAGATGTTTTTTCTTCTTTTCCTTTCAGCTATCTGTAGTCCTCTCTGGTTCCTGTTTCTTACATGAGCCATATTCAACTGAAAAAATTAGTCTATGGTGCCTACACACTACTTAATACTAATGTCTCCTTTCTCTGTATTATTACATTGTCCATTGCCTTATTCACCTGCCAGGGAATGAAAGGTACTGCTAGCTCTCACTATGTGAAATCACACCAAATAGCACTTTTAGATCAAATAAACAAAACACCCACCATTTCAGCCAGAATTCGCACCAGTTTTCAAATAGCCTACCTGAATTTTAGTATCTTCTGTCTGAGAAATGTTGAATCAATCTAAAATATATCACATGTTCTGTCACATTTCTCTCTATATGACCACTATAAAGGTAGTAGGAAAACTAGAGTACTTTTCTTTTTAAAGTGCACAGACATGGAGTATCTGATGTTATAATCTTGCTGTGGCTGATTAACACACTGGGGAAGAAATGTGTGAAGTGAGCAGTCAGGGCTGTTTCCATGGTTGCCAAGCTCTTTGCATAGAACAAAAGTAAGTTAGCTTTAGAAGGTCCCTCAGCCCTAGAGTTCAGCATGATTGAGTCCTGTAACTGCAGAAGGAGGGTTTTTTCATTGCAAAGGCAGTTCAAATATCCTAATAATCTTGTGACCCCATTAAAGCAAAGAGGTTGCTATTGCATTGCTATTGTGCAATCAAATTTTATAGAGAACTTCATGGGGGATGGAAACCAATCTTCAATAGGTACATACTTCAAACTAGTTAAACTATCCATATACAAAGATACCTTTATCCTTCCTCTTATTTTGTAACAATAAGAAACTAAAATTAAAGAGATAAAAGTACTTTTCTCAAGACAAACATTTGAGCCTTTTTCTCTCTGAATTGACAGCCAATGCCATATCTATCACATTAAAGACTGGTGTCATGCAATTGGCCTTTGTGAGACATTTTATGGAATATTCTTACAAAACATGTTCCTATATAGTATTGACACTAAGGATGTTGTTCACAACATTATCTGTGTCTCTCTGACTTGGAACCAAATTTGAAATACCTTTCTACACCAATATTAATGCTTCTTTTGAATGACAAGTTTCTTTTTATGCTATGAATTCTGTGGATTTTATAAGTGATCGTGCACCTCTCATTGCAGTGAGTTTAAAAATGCTTAGAGCTATATTTGGGACCTAGCTCATGAACAAGAACTATGGTACATACTCTGGTTCACTGCAGAACCATCCCTGTCCTTTCTGTTTTCTGGTTTTTCTATTCCATCTCTTTTAGATTTTATTTCCTTTTGCCATATTGTATATATAAGTCAGCAGAAATAAAACATGATGTGCCTAATAATTATTTTCTTTAAAGACAAACTTCATGTTTCCTTTCTTTAGAAATTTCACAGTCACATAGTTATTCTTAGAGAATAGCTTCCTTCCCCACATCTCTGATCTCTCTTCCATACCACTTTTAAAAGTGACCAATGAATTGCAATCTACAGATATCTGCTAGGGACAACTAAAAAATCCATTCTGTCTTGTTATATCTTTGACAGAGGAATGAATTCTGCTCTGTCTCAATCTGACCTCTTGAATGTTATGCTTTGACAGACTCTCTGTCCTTTACCTGTCAGACAAGTCTGGAAATAAGAGAAGAAAACACCTAGTAAATCACGCACGACACATCTATATTGCAGAAGAAAAATTAAATGCAAGATTGAAATACAGAGATTCTTTTTTCTTCTCAGAGAAATCTAGGGTGATTTTCAAAATGCCTGCATATTTTGGGGACACGTGGGTACATCATATTAGTTATGCTTAAACTCTAATCCTCAGAGAAAGAAGCTCTACTATCCTCTACTTTTTCGTTTTTGTCACCCCCTCATCATATACAATGGGCCATGTAGGCAAGAGGTCATCTATCCAGTATACTTGTAAGCCAACATGACCCTACAGGACATTTAGGATCATTTTTACTACAGAATGTTGGGAAACTTTATTTTATTTTTCATATCAGTATGTCTGAACATCATATGAGTAGGTTGTAATCATCTCCTAAGTATAGCAATAGTATAGGTTGTAAACAGGACTCATATCTCAACAAAAGCCTCTCTATGTTTTTTTTTTTTTTTTTTGTTGTTGTTGTTGTTGTTCTTACTATTTCTCAGTCTTCTTCAAGTTGCAGTAGCCTACAGTCTTCTTAATAAGACTCTGCAACCTACAACAAAGGCAGAGTGCTGGACAAGGGAGATAGAAGGGGTCACATTTAGGCCTAATTTTTAACTTTGAGATCTCATATAAGTTTCTACTTCCAAGTTTTCAGCATCCACTCAGAACAAAAGAGTTTCATACACCGAGCTGAGTTTTAGTCAATACCTTAGCACTAATGACAGCACTTTGGGCTATCACTGTTTCAGCATCAATATATCAGAACTGAAAAATAGTATAAATATGGTATGTCAGCTTGAAGAAAGGCTTAAGTGAAGTATCTGAGGTCAAAGGCAGAATGCAGGGTGATAGAAGCCTGTAAATACACCCAATGTAGTAGAACAAGGAAGAATAAGCAGGAATCCACATGTGATTGCCACTTTCCACTTCTTACTGAGAACTCAAAAGTCCTCAGATCCACAGGAAGTTACTTAGCAGGCCTGCTCAGGCCAGATCTAGAAAGCGCCAGAGCAGGAATTCATGGAATTTGATTCAGAAAAAATGTATTAGTACCTAAGAGCATGAGAATAGATTTATACCAACCTTAATTGAGCATTCATTGTCCATCTCTCTCTTTCTCTCTCTCTCTCCTGCCCCCCTCAAACACATACATACACACACACACACACACACACACACACACACACACTCTTATTCATAATTTATAGATGAGGGGAAATGGCAGAAATTAAGATTTTAGTTACCCTGCTCAAGGGCCCATGACTTATGAGTTATAGAACCTGGATTCAAACCATTCTAAATTAAGCTGTGTTTTTTCTATGACTAACTTTTGTCAGATCCATTTAGCTAGTTATGCAAAAAGATAGGCATAAAGTTCCAAATTCCTGTCTCTGAGTTCAGTGCTTTTTTTTCTATAATATGTTGAATTGTTATCTGAGCACAATCTGGAATTTGAACACAATTCAAGCTCCTCAACATTTCCTCAACAACTACTGGAGTACTATGCATAGAATAGGAGCTCAATAAATATGTGATGAATGAAGAATAACCTTCATCTTGATATTTCAACAAATCACAATGGACAGTATGTCTCAGGCTTAGAAGGTGTTGAGTCAGCTAATATCAATGTTTTAGGCTAAGCCACTGAAGAAATGGAGATATATGTTCCAATAGGGTAAAAAATCTACTTCATCTTTGAATCTTTCACTGACTAAGAAGATACTGCTCTTGTTCATGGTTATCTATCCTCCCTGAGGTTCAACAGAGTCATGTGTACAATGGGTGTATTAAAGGGTTGTTTGAAGAATTAAGTGAGAATATATGTATGTGGTAGGTAGGTAAGTAGGTAGGTAGGTAGGTAGGTAGGTAGATGAAGGAAGGAAGGAAGGAAGGAAGGAAGGAAGGAAGGGAGGGAGGGAGGGAGGAAGATGAATACCAAACATTGCCAACTAAAAAACACTATATAAACATAAAAAATAATAATGTAATATATTTTCCTGTAAGCACTATTATGATGATTTATATTTGTGGCAATGTATTCAAGATGTTTTGCAAATTCTCTTACCAAATAACAGGATCATATTAAGTGTCAGTTGAATTCATATGCTTCACAGAGGTTTCAGATTCTTTAAGCCACTATTATCAATTTGCATTTCCCTGTTTATAAAAATATTCACTACTCCCCAATTATTTGCATTGTTCTAATATTGTATGCATATTTAAACTATTCTGTTAATATTCAAAATCTGACATATTTATCACAACAATTTTTCCAAGTCCTTCATCATTTTTCTTTTGTTCTAACAATGCTAAGCTATTAAGCATTTTTTTCCTTTGTTACAATGGCATGAGAATGAATAGGTCTAAATTTTAATTTTGGTTCTGTCCATTGCCAGCTTTGTGGAAGATGGTAAGTTACTTAATCTCTTTACATTTCCAATTCTTTATCTGTTAAAATTAGTGCAATGACTACATTATTATTCCTATCCAATTATTTTTCTAATTTTATTTTTAAAAGGCATAGAATCATTTTAAGAAAAATTGTGCTTTGGAATGAAGTGTTCTGCATTAGGCAATTATTTTTTTAGTGAAAGTATAAGGTCAATGTAGCTATATGGCAAGCAACATTCACTGTTACATACTGCTAATGTGAGAGTAAATTGCCACAACTGTTGTATAAAGCAATTTGTAAATATATATCAAGAGCCATAGAAATATCCCTAGCCTTTGACTTACAATTGCTAACCTCAGAGACAACTTAAAATTAAAATTGGCACTATGGATAAATATTTTCACACATAATATATTTCTAGTGAGACTATGATAAAAATTAAAAGATTTAATTGTACAACAGAAGTGACATACATGCACAGTGAAAAATGATGCAGTCATTGAAATTACATAATTTTCTCAGGGTAAAATACTTTAATGCTATTAATGTTTACTTAAAATATAATGATTTTAAGATATATATAATCCAAAGAATAAAATATGCATAGAAAAATAGTGGAATGAAGCATACCAAAATAGTAACAATAGCTTTATTAGGAAGGTGAGATTATAAATTTATGCTTCTTAATATATCTTATTTACTATTTCATCTAAAATATGCATATTTTTCTTTCATAATTAAAAAAATTGAAATAAAAAACTTATAGAATACCAAATGTTAATAATCAAGGGTTGTTAGAGTTCAATTTCAATATGAAGAAGCATGTTTTGAGAGAGTTCAAATCTATCTAGTGTTCCAGGTGTAAAGATAACATTCTAGGTCATGATTTCCTTACTTTTGGAAGTCTTCTCTAATTTTAAACTGTAGAATCTTTTAAAATGTATACAGTGTACAGCTACTACTCCTTTTCCCTTCCCTACATCACTACAATTGAAATAAAAACAGTTCTCAGGTGTGAAAGCATCATTTTAGATAAGGTTACCCTACAAACAGTGTCCATACAATGCCAATCCGGCAAAAGGAGGCGCTCTGTTAAGAAGGAAATATTCTTAATTAGGTATATATAAAAGGAGGAAATTATGAATCTGAACTCATAATTCTGCCACTAACGAGTTATGTGACCTCAGAAAAATAATTGAAAATCTTGGAGGATTTCATAATTTGAGAGATTGTATCCATTTTTTTCTTCTAGCTTTGTTATAAAGTCATGCAATATGAGTCATTGTCTTATTACGTCAGAATAACCCAAATGTTTCACATCATCCTGACACTATCTCTGAATAATATACTTTCTATTTTTCTAATATTTGCAATTCTATACAGACGAGTACATATTGAAATGCTTTTGCTATAGTTTACTAGTTTATATTGTTACATTTACAAACACCATTCATGCCACAACTGGATAAACAAGGAAAAAACTTATATATCTAAAACAATTAAAATCTTTGATAAAGGATGTAAGGGGGAACATATCTTACCTCATTGCCATCTCCCTGTGATAATTATTAGCTAATTTTTCTGAAGCTTATATATTTATAGATGCATTGCAAGTATTCAGACAGTCAACAAGATCAGTAAGGAATTGTTCATTTTGTTCACTTTGTTAGACTTCTGGTCTTATCCTGGAATACAATTTTAGCACGTTGTTATTTAGTATATTGCATAAATGATTGCTTCTTTCCCTCTAAATGCTTTTGAAGATCAAGATCTTATGTTTTTGTTATATGATATCAGGGACCATGGTACTAATATATTTTATTTGCCTTGAAATATTATAGTGGGCTCTATCTTAATTTTCTGAAATATATAAGGGATAAAGTGTACAAATTTATAAACAGCAGAGATTCAGAAGAATTACAAGTGTAGGATGTATTTTATTCTATAATTGAAGATTATTTTGAATTGTACTCCAACCCAGGTGATCTTTCATTTCATTTTTTTCTTGTGCAATGGGGAAGAATGCTTGAGTTATCCATAGAAATATAATAATGATCAGCTTGTTATTCTTTAAAGCCATGTCCTTGGCTTTTTATTGAGGATTGAGGCAAGGAGTAGCCATATGCAGATGGCTTCTACATCTGCCATGAAACCATTATCAAAGGGTTATTCACTCTCATTAGTCATTATTCCCTGTAAAAAGAACTGGATGATTTACCTTTTTTTTTTTTTTAACATGGGCAGGCACCGAGAATCGAACCCAGGTGTCTGGCATGGCAGCTGAGAACTCTGCCTGCTGAGCCACCATGGCCCATCCTGGATGATTTACTTTTAGAAAATCAAAACAGAGGCTAAATGTTTTCTGTAGAATTGGTCTGCAACCTCTTGCTATTAATAAAATCAAAGTTTGTTTCTTTTTTTTTTGCACTGGATGCCTGGAAGCTCACACTTTCCTGTAATAACTATCTCACATAACAATGAATTGTTATGACTAGAATATTTGCCTCATAAATTTTATTTTGGGTTTCTATTTATGTACATTATTCTAGCTAGGTTTCATTATAAAATATCTTTAAAACCTTCTTAGAAATGGAAAGAATATGAAATGCTGATAGGAGGGGTAGAACTGACATTTATTCAAGTCTCTGAACAAACTGACATCTGCTCTACTCTGGGAGGCCCTATGTTAAATGAGTTAAATAGTATTTAACTTCCTTTTGTAACCTGTACTAGTAGAGCTCATAACCCATATTCTCTAAATGAAATATATTACAAGTATGAATATTAAGCTAATTACCCATAGTTACTTAAGCTTGTACACTAGGTTTGTTTGTCTCTAGCTCTAACCCATACTGTTTACAAAACCCTTTGCCTTTTCCCCTAAAGCACACATAAATAAATACAAACTTAAGGAAAGGATGCAAACTAGTTCACAGGCAGGACCATGATGAAGATACCCTCAGGATGCATCCATATGTACTTGCAATCACTTTGGTATTGATTTGCTATAGCTTTTTCAAATAAGTGAACTGGTTGGAAATATTTTAAAAAATGGTTTTATCACTTATCAGAGCAGGCTAGTTGTTTCGTCCATATTCTGTATGGCCGATAAACTGGTCTACCAAGTTGAGAGGGAAATTAAGCCAAGTGCCAGGTGAAAAATAGCAGTCTTGCTAAGAATATTCATTTTTAATAGCAGCATGTAGTTCCCTTTATGGACCATACATCCAGACACTGACATCAACCCTTCACTTCCTTTAGCTTATGTCAATACATTTATATTTATAAAGGCAATGCATAAAGGAGGCAGAATCTTAGTCTTTTATGTCCCTTCCAGTTAAGAATCTACCCCAGTACCAGTTCATAATCTAAATCTTTCTAACTGCATAAACCATCACCTATAAAATAAGATTTCTCTATTTTGGCCTCAAATTTAAAATACTTGGGGTGCTTTATAAAAATAGTCATACCTGAGCCATGGATAGAGATACTGATAAAATTGGTCTTGCATAGACCCCAGTATTATGGACTCTTTAATTCTCATTAGTGGACTACAGTAGTTTACTTCTCCCACACCTAGTTTCTCCTATTTTCTCAGGAAAGAATTCCTTGCTCAAGCCCAGCTTGAAGTTTAATCACCCCTGCTGGTTTACGGCCAGCTTTAGAATCCAGTATAGAGAGAAAGTAAGAGGAGTGATTCAAGTGCTCATTAAATCAGTGCATAAGTTTGTTTTCTGGTCTTTACATAGATACATCTACCACACCAATGAGGAGGACAAAGACAGGCAGCTCTCTGGAATTATTTTATGATAACATTAGGCAAATTTTTCTTTCAAAATGTATTAACTGATAATTGAACTATGGACTAAAGAACTATAAGGAAATACTAAAGAATCTTAACCTATACCCTTATTCCACCATCTTATCTCTAAATTTTAGCATGTAAAATGATGTTTGGTTATTTTATTGTCAACAGTACTTCATGCATAAAAGATTTTTAAAAGTCTAGTTTGATGTTCTTGGCAAATTCTGGTGAAGTAAACTATTCCAAAAGCACAATATTGTATTTTGGAACAGTTCACTGATCAAACATTACACAATGGCACCACATATCATGTCTGACTGAATGTTTATGACAATTGCACTCAAAATAAACAGCTTCATATCAAAACTTGAACCACAGCTGGGAGCCAAATTAGGCTGAAGGACAGCTTGCGAGTTATATATTCTTCCCAGTACCCTACTAAAACTGCTTTTATCATTTTAATCCACATAATAGTTTCGACCATTATAAATTTATCAAGCAGATTATCATTCATATGCATGCATGAATAATTATAATTAATTTGCTGAAGGTTCATTTCACTGCTTCTATTAATTATGATCCTGTGGCTTTAAATAAATCAGTGAAAAGGGGGGAAAAACCTAACTAGTGGAATACAGTTAACTAGACCGGTAAAGAACATAATTCAAATGACACTCCTTGATAGGGTCAGGAGATAAGTTACTATTATTATGAACATTAGCAGTGAGTTTAAAAATTTAACTGGTGAAACCAAAGCTGCATGGTTTGTCCTCCTCTCTCTTCCTTACTGATCTGCTTTTCGTAATAAATTACCAGATCACAAAAAGTAATACAAGGGTTAAAATATGGTAATAAAAATGCAATCATGTATAAATTATGATTCCCAAGGAATTTAATTAGATTTTTCAATTAAATATGAAGGATTTTCCTTTCCAATTAGATAAACAACCCAGTGCTACACCCAAACCCAACAAAACTCAAAAAGACATCACAATTATTAGAAGTCCTTTCAGCCCAAGTAAAATGCAATGTTATACCGGTAAAGATATGAATAACACACTCATTTTCACTGTCTCTTTCCTGCTTGTTCTCTTTGAAACACAAAACTGTTAACTAGTGTAATTGTGGTGGGAAAAAGCCAATGTATCCTAAAGAAACAGCAGGGAAGATCTTATAATTTATTAAAGACACTTTTGAGGGCAGACAGCCTTTGCTCAAAAACACCAGTATTCAAAAAGTTCCAAACGCTTTTCAGGGAAAAAGAAAACAAGGGCTGTTTGGGGATATTAAACAACACAATTTATCTGAACAATAATAGCCTCTTCCGTTTCTGAACATGAACCTCGGGAGAGAATATAGCATAATAGCCCTAAGCCATGCCTAAGCCATATTTTTAGTAGTTGTTTGAATTGAAACATCCCTTGTAAAAATGTTTCCCTGCACTAGAAATCAAATATAAATGACATATGCTCTAAGTTCCTCAGAAAGCTCTAGGAATCTTCAGATGAACTTTTCCTTCCTTCCTTCCTTCCTCTGTTCCTTAGTTCCTTTCTTTTCTCTTTTTTTTTTTTTTTCCTTTTTGGCATGTATGTTGTCATAACTGGTTCAGAATCTTTGGGCATTGTCTTCAATACTATGAACCAATATTTTTTATTCCTATTTTTGATCATGCCTCAATAGTAATTGTTAAAATGGCCCTCATACTATCAAAAGTATCTTGGTTTAGAAAATAAAATAAGGGCGGGCCACGGTGGCTCAGCAGGCAGGAGTGCTTGTCTGCTATGCCAGAGGACCTGGGTTCAATTCACGGTGCCTGCCCATGTAAAAAAAAAATAAAAAAATAAAATAAGGGGCTACCCTATTTACAAGGCTCTCAAGTTAATTTTAAAAATAAAAACAAACAAAAAATACTTTTATCATCTCCTATAAAGTCAGGGATTTTTTTTTTTAAGTAAGGGATTTTTAATCTGCTTTGTTCACTTATGTATCCTGCAACGTTGAAGAATGCCTGGCACATAGCAGCATAAAATAAATAATTGTTGAATTAATGAATACATCTCTAAACATGAAAGGCTAAACATTGTTCAAAGAGCAGCAGCTTTCAGAAGAGGGCTGCCTGTGTAAATCTTTAACTTTTAAATCAGAAAGTTACATTTATATAATAATTTTAAAGACCAGTAGCCTATCAGAAATGAAATCAACAGCAATCAGAAAATCCTAGAATTATCTTGCTTCCTTTTAGAATAAACTAACACATTTTTCAGAGAATCATTTTGTCCACATTTTTTCAAAGCAAAGAACCATCGAGTAGAATTTGGGAGGCACATACACACAGGTTAACCAGCCTTGTCAAGGATAAAAATCAGTCAATTTGATTCCTTTTAAATAAGTAAAGGATTATTGGGAAGAAAATAGAAGCTTACAACTAGCAAAAATAAAGGATTTGAAATAAGATGCTTTCCTGTTTTCATGCTTCCCAAACTATGTTTCCTTACCACCCAAGGTATTTAAGTTGGCACTATTTTGGATAGTATGCCAATTAATTGGGGATATTTTCTTTACTTTTAGCAATATTTTGATCAAGACAGAAAACAAAACAAATAAAAGTCCTGTTTTACAAAAGCATATTTTATTGAACCAGCAAAAACTAGGAGAAATGAGACTTCTCTATTATTTTCACATATTTATATACTGAGGAAAAGACAGATTAGAATTAGGGCTTGCCCCACACAACACTGGGGAGTAAATTTACCCAATGCCTTTGATACTTTTTCTGGATTTCACATATTCCATCAATTTCCTTCCACTCCCTAGACACTGAGTTTCCATTTCCTCTGGCTACCTGGGTCATCTGGTTACATGCAGGATGTCACTTTGCATGGTGACATCCCAAAGGACAGCCCCTACAATTGACATAACCATTTCTTTCTCACAAAGATATCTAGATGTAAATAATGTTCTATCTTATGCATGATGTAAAAATCACTTCATTTTAACTTGGAAACATAGTTTGGAGACCATTCACAGAGGTTAGGAGTGTAGTTAAAGTTTTAAACTGTAGCAATAGTGAAATAAACTGTCCTTGTGTCCTTGTGGGGTAGTAGGGTGGTGGGATGGTGGGATGTTGGGATGATGGGATAGTGTCCAGTACATTGGCTTGCTGGGACTTCAACTTTTGCATTTGTAACTGGTGCCCATCATTCTGTTCCTATTTTCCTTAACGTAATCTTCTCAAAGCAACCAGGGTAAATTTTAGATACAAAAATCTTATCATATAATTTCCTAGCTGAAATGACAACTGGCTCACTTTCTATTTTATTTTTATACTGTTCAGATTTTTAACATAACCTAAAGTTTCCCAACCTCAAGGTTTCCAAAGATTTGGCCTTGGCCCACTATATGAGCTTCATTATGCACCACTGTCCCTTATACTGTCTTGTCCTTTCAACCAAGCTCACTTTGCTCCAACTGTTTCCTTTTGGGGAATACTCTTGCCTCTCTTTTCATTGACACATTTCATCCCTCATGTCTTAGCACTACAACAGAGGAGAGCACTCTGACCTTACATCAAAACACAGTTTTTCTGATGCAGTTTCTTGGGGTTACCTTTATTTTCCTCCACTGAACATACCAAAATTTATAATTGCTTACTGTTAGTGCCATTTGTTGAACTAACAATACTAGGCTGTGAATGTCCCCAAACTAATACCAACTCTATTTATTTTAGCACTGTAGCATACCTTGCACCTTGAACATAATAGATGATCAATGCATATTCGTTGAATGAATTATAAATGTCCAAAAAATGCAAACAGCTCAAATAAATTACAAATTAGAATATACTTATATATTATGAAAATTGGCCAACTTTGTACATTTCTGTGTTTCTAAAAGCTGTTGTGTGGGGAATTTCAACACACTATTCCAATCAGTTCAAAATGGGACTTTCTGCATTATAAAGTAACAACAGGAAGCAAGGACTAATACAATCTCTACAGGATATCAACCATCAAGGTCATATATATGTAAATCCTTCAGAACACTATACTACTAGAAATAGAGAAAGTTGGCTGTTTTCTACAATTTAATTTTTCAAAAATTCAATAGAGTACTTTTAGGTGAATTTAAATAAAATTGAATCTGATAAATATAAAAATGACTTTGAAGAAGAAGACCAACCATCAATTTAAGATGAAAAAGCCATGATCAACCATATCCACCAGTAGGACATACTAGGTATCCTACCAACCCTCATATATACACATGCACGTACAAATATATTCCTTAAATGTATTTCTGAGTTGCAGGAACAAAATGATTGTTCAATTAAATAATTAACCAAGAAGGAAGTACAGAGAGATGAGCTCTGTATTGAAATTTGCCCCATCTTGACTTCATCCTCTTAGAACTCGGGTGATAAGCAAAAGGTCTCAGGTTCACTCAAGTAAAGCAGTTTACTAGAAGGAGCTCCCATTAAACAAGACAACATCTACCGGCTACCCCTTATTGTAAATGTGAAATAAGCCCCCTTTTTACCATCCTGAGGAAATCACAAGCAAAATGTTTGCCTGAACATCATCCGAATGGGAAAGAAAACATATACACACATATATTTAAGCGAAGAAAAAGAAAGTCCGATAATAGATTCCAACCAGATGCAGAATTGAACGACCTGAATTTAAAATGTTGATGCTAGTAGTTTAGTTAGGAAATGTTTCCAGGAAGGATAAGTGATGAAGAGGAAAAGAGAGAAAGGGAAGGGAGATAGCCAACAAAAGAGAGATTAATAAACACTGTGAGAAGCTGGACACTCAATCCCACTTCTGACCTATGCCTCCAAATCATCTCCTTTGAGGGAAAGATGGATAGGGAATTATCTATTGACCCCCACCTCTATAGTTTAAAATTTACTGTGGGATATTTATTCCCTGACACTACTTGGTTTTGCCTCCCTGAGGCCCAGCCAGCAACTATGATGCTGGAGGAATCTTTTTCTCAGAGAAGAATAGAATACCCAGGCAAATTAGGTGTGAAACATCCAGCTGATGAAAACCTTTTGACTATAAGTTTGGGTGAACTCAACTGGCCAAGGGCCTATTGGGTGGGTCACTGTTGATATTCATCAGTGTAGTCATGACCTGCCATAAATTTTTTTCCTGGAGAAACTAAATCTTCTCTCACAGAATTCTCCCAAAGAATTATATCAGATTAAGTTTAAAGAAATGTGGTTTATAATAAGTGACAAAATACAGGGACAGAAGGCAAAATAAACAGGTGCCAGGAAAATAAAAACAAAATTATATAGCCAGACTATAAAAACAAATCTTTAATATATTTAAAGAAATGAAAGAGGATGCCAAACAGGGCAAACAAGAAAACTAAATTGCAAGGAAAATTTGAAACCAGTTCAAATATCTCCAAGAATGAAAACAATGATAATCAAAATTAAAAGCACAAGAATTTGGCTTCTGACCAGAATGGAGTAACAGGAACCAGAATGAAGTAAATTTACCCTCTCAACTGAATGAACTAACAAACAGAAAATATATGAACAAGTGTTAGCAAGAATTTGTACCTCAGACAATAATAGACACTGATCTCTGGTAGAAGAGAAATAAATGAAGTGAGCCTTTCGATTTCCCCAGATTGCAGCCTTGGGAAAGTTTCCAGACATGGTTCACAGAGAGAGAAAGCAGTAGGAGTCTGACAAACCCCTGAGTTAAGGAGATGTAGTTTTAGTCCACTAAATGAAGGTGATTACAGTTCTTTTTTGTTTTGTTTAGTTTTGTTTTGCAATTACAGTTCTTAAGACAGAGTACTGAAAAAAAGAAAGTTGCACGGAGAAACAACACTTGAAGTCAGCAGAACCTTCTTCACCCACCTTTGGGTAATGATCAAGTGCCTACTTGAGAAGAAACTACCCCAGGCTGGAGAAGGAAATATCGAGAACATTTACAGGTAACAGTGCTCAGTAGTTACCCAGGGTCAGAAAGGTACCAGCTCCTACCAGCCAGTGTGAAAAACCCCAAGATTCGTGGGACGTGCATCCACAGATATTTACAATGGTGTCTAATTAGGTATAAACAATAAATCTTAATGGACTCAATTGTCAAAAGGCAAAGATTACAAGCTGAGTTTAAGCACAAAAGCCAATCATATGAAAGAGATACACGTAAAACATAAAGAAAGTAGGACGTAAAAAGGTAAGAAACAATATACCAGGTAAATACTAAACAACAACAGCAAATGTCTTTTTTTTATGTATCAGAAAAGATCTCGAAAGTGAAAAATACTGTTAGAAAGAGTCAATACAAAATGATGAAAGTTTCAGTTTTTAGGATGGTATTACAAGATTAAATGTTTATGTATCTAATAGCACATGCTCAAAATATATAAATTAAAATTTACAAGCTTGTAAAAAGAAACAGAAAAAATGCTACTTTAATATAGTTTAATAAACCTTTTTTTGTAAATGATAATTTTCATAACGAAATTTAGTAAAGTTAATCAAGGTTTGAAAAATAAAAGTCTTAATCTAATGGGCATATGGAAATTAAATCCTACAAATGGAGAATACATTTCCATTTGTAAAAATTTATGAGAGTTGAAAATGTACCATGTTTTCAAGCTGTAAAACAAGTTTAAAATTTTAAAAGCTCAAAATCATACAGAAAATATACTTCAACAAAGTGATAAATTTAAAAACCGATAACAAGATAACTAGAAAATATTCATATGGTTATTAATTACAAAATATCCCTTAAAATAATTGGTGGGTCAAAGAAGATATCACAATGACAATTGTTAGAATTAGATGACAACAAACTACAATAATAAAAATATTTAGAACTGGATGACACAAAAAACAGACATTAAAATTAATGGGATACGATTACTAGAAAACAATTAAATGGACAAGAAGATCAAAGCCAAAATGTGGGCTTCTGAGAAGAACCACCATATTGCCAAATCCCAAGGGAGCTAATCAAGTAACAATGAAAGTTGTCATAAATACATGATGTTGGGAGTGAAAAGAGAAATAGAGCTACAGATTCTGAAGGCATTAAAGAAATAACAAGAAGATACTATGAGAGATCATATGCCACCGTGTTTGGAAATTGTATTAAGTGGAAGTATTACTAGAAATGTATCTTAAAATATAGATTTGGGAAAGCATAGAGACTTAAATAAGATGTGAATGTACATTTAATCAATATACACATAATGAAAAAGCTAAGCCTAAATTCTCTGTAGGTGAGTTCCACTAAACTTCTAACCATACCTGAATTCTTCTAAAGCAAAGAAGAAAAGAGAATAGTTCTCAACTCTATTTTCGGAAGTGCTCAATGCTAAAATTGTTAGAATTGTATGGGAAATGGAATTTTAAGCCTGATCCAACTTAACATTATAGATACAAATATCTTTAAAAAGTATAATAAATCAGATCACAAAAGTAATTTTCAAGTGTTCTATACTGTATAGAGTTTGGATTTGTTCTGGAACACAAATTTGTTTGTTTGATTGTGTGGTCCAGGAATCGAACCCAGGTCTCCTGCTCGGAAGGTAAGCGTTCTACCACGTGCACCCCATAAGTTTGTTTTAACTTTAGAAAATTAATTTATTTTTCCACCAATACTCAAAACATACAATGTTCCAAATTATGTACAAAACTTCTTTGAAAAAATTTAATAACTATTCATTAAATAAGCTCTTAGCAAAATAAGAATGGTAAGGACTCTCCTTAACCTAATAAAAGCAAACATTATACATATAAGCAAAACAACAGACAAAGCCATCACAGTTAAATACTGGCTTGAAAAATAAGAATCTACTTTATGATATTTAGCAGATGATATGTTTGTATTTAAAGAATATCCAAATTAAATGATTATTTTAATTAATGAGACTTTATAAATTTGCTAACAGTAATATGCATATACAATATTTAAATTTCTATAAACTAACAGACATCCAGAATATGCATTTGTAAACTATATTATTTTAAATAGCATCAACATCTTACATGCATGGAACTAAATCTAATAAATATATGTAAGATTTTGTCTTAGTTTGCTAGGGCTGCTGTAACAAAGTACCACAGACTAGTTGGCTTAAACAATTGGTTCTAGAATTCAGCAGTCTGAAATCAAGGTGTTGGCAAGACCATCCTTCCACTCAAAGGGAAGAATCCATTCCATGTGTTTTCCCTGACTTCCTGTGGGTGGCTGGCAATCCATGGTATTCCCTAGTTTTTGGAAGTGTAGCATGATATCTGCCTCCATTGCATGGCCTTATTTATTCCTTTCTCTCCCTCTCTCTATCTCTTTCTCTCTCATTGTCTCATTCTGTGTTCAAATTTTCTCTCTTACTAAGGACTGCAGTCAGACTGGATTAGGGCCCATCCTAATCCAGTCTGGCCTCATTTAAACCAATAACCTCTTCATTGATCCTAGTTACAAATAAATTCATATTCATAGGACCAGGGATTAGGACTTGAACATGTAATTTGAGGGTACACAATTCAATCCATAACAAATTATTATGCGGGATATTATAAAATTTTATTGAGAGATATATAAGAAGATAGACATTTACTATGTTAATGAATTAGAAGATCCAATAGTACCTTGTGAATATTTCTTGGATTAAATTTAATGAAACATATGTAATGGAAATGAGAAAGACTTCTTGTCCCGAAGTGGGAAGATAAATGAAACAAAATGAAGTTTCAGTGGCTGAGAGAGTTCAAAGAGCAGAGAGGTCTCCCTGGAGGTTATTTTTATACAGTATACAGATATCTCTTTTCAGTTTTGGGGGTACTGGAATAGCTAGAAGGAAATACCTGGGACTGTTGAACTGTAATCCAATAACCTTGATTCTTGAATATGGTTGAATAACTATAGAGCTTTTAAGATGTGAACATGTCAGTGTGAAACTGACACTCCTTTTATCCAGTGCATGGACAGATGAGTAAGAAGAGAAAAAGACAAAAAAATAAATAAATAATAGGGAACCATTGGGGTTTATCAGATGTTTTGGTGTTCTTTTTTACTTTTGTTTTTGTTGTTTTAAGAATAATGAAAATGTTCAAAAATCCATTGTAATGATGAATGTTCAGCTTTATGATGATACTGTGAACCACTGATTGTACACTTTAGATGGTATCTCAATAAAAAATCATTGAAGAAAAAATACATAAAATACATGTATGTACTTCTAGGGGACATACTCTAGAATGCTGCTCAGCACCCTTAATTTTACCAGGTACTTATAATGTTTTGTGCATTTTTAAAATTTATATATGAATGTGTTATGATTCCCTCACCATCTGCCTCACAAACACTGTCCTCAGGGGCCAATAAAATTTGAAACAGTGAACTAAGTACTTTTTATACATTTTCTAATTTATTCTCCACACCATGATGTAGGCTTATTTAAAAAAACATTCTTTTAGTGAACAGATGAGGCGTGCAACTTTTTGAAATGCCATCATTGTGGTCATCAAGCCTGTATAAGTCTAAATCTGGAACTATCTTAAAATCTGTAATACATATATGCTAATATCCACTCATATATTTGTAGCCTTCCATTGCATTAATCATTATGGAACTCCCTATATTATTTTGCTACACTAGAATTTTTGTACCCAATATTTTCTGAGAAAAGCAACTGTAAACTGATTACAACACCAGATATAGAAAACCTTTAGCTCTGTATTTACATGGAGACTTTGTAGAGAAGCAATATTTGTAGAAATAGAATTCAATATAGAAAGATACTGAGATATATAAAAATATCACTTATAAACATATCTTTAAATGTAGCATAGAAGTTAAAATTAAATCATAACATAAATTTTGAATTACGTCTCTGAAGGTTGAGATAATATCTGCAACTGTTCAGTAAACAAAATTCTCTGTATATCTTATTTCTATTCAGTGCAATACCGAAATACTGTCATCATGTTCAGCGTGAGCACTTAATGTCATTTTTCAAATTCATAGTTAAAACTAAGAATTTCTGTTGCTCAAATGATACTATAATTGAGGTATGTGGCATGAAATTACATGCCACAAACTGGGATAAGATATTTCTAGCATATATAACCAATAAATGCATAGTACCAGACACAACTAAAATAACAAAGGCTAGGAGTCTTGAATGGAATATCACCAAGGAGAGGCTCATATGGCCAACATGCATATAATAAGATACTCAGGCACTGTAATAATCAGTAAAATGCAAACTGAAACCATAATGTGCTAAGATTACAGACCTACCAGGTTAGCAAAAATTAATGACTTACGATGAAAGAAGTGAAATATGAGAAATAAGATGTCTCACTGCTGAAGGGAATGCAAATTGGCACAACTACTTTGGAAAGTGTCTTACTGTAGTTACTTAGTCAAGCTATCGATGTACAGATGTACACACCATATCACTCAGAAAGCCTACTTGTTGGTATATGCTTCTAAAGCATGTACGCAGGAGACTGCACAGGTAGTCATGTTCAGAGAGCCTCACTTAGAAAAACAAAGTACAACTGTCCATCAACAGTAGAATACACAAATAAATTATGGTATTCCTACAAATTGAATACTGTACAATACAAATAAATGAACTATAGCTACACATATCAACACAGACCAACCTCACAAACACAATACTGAGCAGAAAAATCGAGTTACAGAACAAGTGGTCAACATGGTTTTTACTTATATGGAGCTGAAGCAACGAAAAAGCATTCTGCCTTTTAGGGAAGGGGTTGGGAAGAAAAGAGCCTCCAAGAGGAAGGGCATGTAACTTTCTTCTAAAAGGTTAATGTATACATTTTGGTGCTTGGTTAATCTTTTCCCAAAATGTACATATACGTTTTTATTTATTTATTTCTTTTGCATGGGCAGGCACCGGGAATCAAATCCAGGTCTCTGGCATGGCAGGCTTGAGAACTCTTGCCTCCTGAGCCACTGTGGCCCGCCCCAAAATGTATATATAAGTTTTATACTCCTATTTGAGTGCATATTTCACACAATTAAAATCAAAAGAAAGTAAATCTCAGAAAACATGAATAACTATTATTCAAGGTCACATAGTTGGTAAGAAGTGATGAAGCAAAAAGGCTATGTAACCTAATTTGAAAACTTGCACATATTGTTCATGAGTGAATTTCATCACAAATCTACATAATTTCTGGCCTTTTTAATAGCACAATCTTCACAAGAAATGTATATGTCAGTCATCCGTAAAGCAATAGACATGTTTTAAAGATCTCATTTATTTTATCCCAACAATTGGAATCCACACTGCACCAACCCTCAGAAAGCAATCATCTTTTTAAATATCTCCAATTCTACTTTCTCTTTTCCTCAGCCTATATATGAGCCCATGTCCTTCTCTCTTGAAAAAGAAAAAAAAAAAAAAAACTCAACTATTTCTTTTTGCCTTGAGCCTGATTTCTCTCCTTCTTTTTATAGACAGGCTTATAAAAACTTAAGAGGCAGAGAAGGAGCATGACAGTCCTACCTGTAACTTTCTCTCCGTACTACTTCCTACTTCTCCCCACTTGAAGTAACCAACTCCTACTTGACATTCAATAATCTTCCTAGCATTCACTGAGCACTGAATTATTCACCAAATGCTTTCTCATTAAATCCTTAAAGGAACAACGTACCTATTTTAAATATGAGGAAATATAGAATTGAAGGTGCTGAGAGGTAGAAATGCACCCAAAGTGCCATTTTCAGCCAGGATAGAACAGAGGCAGACCGACTCCAGATATGTTAAACTCAACTACTACACTATGCTGCTCCCTCAATAAATCAAAATATGCCGTATCTTCCATAAGATCTTTCCCCCAACTGCTTCATTCAGGATTCCTCTCTCTGGATAAGTATTTCTTTTCACCTGGTGAACACACTGGCATTGTGACAAAGCATAGAGGTTGAGAACCAGGGCTTTTGAGTCAAAATGCCTGGAAATAAAATCTTTTTCTTGTCACCTGCTTGATTTATTTGGTACATTTCCATATAATTTCACTAAATCTCTGAAAATCAGGGGTAAAAATGTTCTACCTCAGGGCTATGGTGAATTTTAAATGAAATATGAGTAAAACATTTAAGATAATGTTTAAAATGTAGTGAATGCTCAATGAATATTACACCTCTCTGTTATGATTATATTTGTCACTCTGAAATACAATTTTCTGTCTACTTGTCAATCGCTTCCTTTAGAAAGAGTGAACAAAGTAATATAGGTTCATTAAGTGGGGAGCATTCCCTTCATTCAAAATCCATTCCTTCTGATGCCTGGAACTGAGGCTGATGGAGGTAAGGAGGTACTCAGGAGCTCCCCTACCTTTGGATCTCACAAGCGCTCTTAGGGTTACCATTTGCTTACATTTCCAGACTTGCAATAGTAAAGTGTGCAAAAGGCAATAGAATTAAAACTGTGCTGGTTTTCCTATAGTGAGGTCTATTTCTGAACCCCTTTTTGAGCCTTCCTTTACCCTTGCAGATTCCACTGTTGTGACTATTGTGATTTCGTCTGGGAAAAAAAAAAGCAAATGATTCCCTGGCAACTTTTTGAATGATCTGCAGCTCTTCAAGTTTCTGGGGAGCCTATTTAAGCTTCCATTAGGCTGAAATTGAAGATGTCGTGGTATGTGCACGGTAGGGCAGATCGATAATAAAGAGAAGCCCTAAAAGGACCATAAAAATAAAAATAGCTTTATTGATAAAATAATTAATGTAGCTTTCTATAAACAATCCTAACACAGCTCCATAACTTAAAGGCACCAGAAGCAAGTAAATTCTTGAGAATAATATCTAAATCAGTATTACAGTAGAGTAGATAATTTGTCATTGTTAAAGTCTCATTAGTAGAATTATTTATATTTCACCTAATGAACTTTCCATTACTTTAGGGATTAAAACATTTTCCAAATTGAAACAACCCAAGGATCTCCTAAAATCAAGCTTACATCACTACTGTCTCTTTATACTTGGATTTTGCTTAGAAGAGGAGCAACTTGTTTCCAGCATATTGTGCCAGCTCTTAAGTGCAATCATATTTATATTAACGTGTAAATGCAGAGATCGAAGATATAAAAATACTAAATACTGAAATCAGATCAATTAAAATTCACTTATATCCTAAGACCTCTCAAGGAAGTTGGAACATAGATTAATATAGACTACAATCACATTTTCAGAGTACTCGTTTAATATATGGAATTATAATATTCATTAACTGTGCAGTCTTGAGAAAATTACCTCCCTGAGTCTCAGTTTTAGCATTTATAAAACGGAAGTTATAATATCTACCTTAAATGTTTGTTAGGCTGAAAAAATGAATGTATACAGCTACTAGCATAGTTATTAGGTATATAGGCACTCAATGCACTGCAATGTAATAGGAGCATATTTCAGCTAAAATTGCTCACTCTTCTCTGCATCCACAGCCCTTATTGTGACTATAGATCTGACCACTAAAGGTGTATATGTTTCCTTGCCCCTTGACTTTGAGATCGAACATGGAATTTGCTTCAGCCTAGGAATGTTACCACATATGACACAATTATATCTAAAATATGCTTGTGCAGTTGGGCTTTCCATCTCCATAAGAAAACCTTTCCCTGGGTCCATCAGCCTGGACCTGACCTGTAGAGCACTGTACAAATCTGAGCTCAATCCTCAGGGAAGAGTCATTGCTTGAAGAAGATCCGTCTTGCCAAATCCAGCCTAGATGAGCCATATCAATGGTGTGTAAGGAAGAATAAAATACAATTGTTTTTAGTCATTGAGTTAATCCCACTGAGTGCTGGGATTCTTTGTCATATAGCAGCATTAATATAGCAATAACTAACTGATAGCTGGCTGGGATTCTTTGTCATATAGCAGCATTAATATAGCAATAACTAACTGATAGCTTCAAAGTGTTGGCTATATACCCTTTAAAATAACTTAAACTTCATAATTTTTTATTTCTTCACCTGTTGAGTATGACTTTCTGTGTTTTTTTTTTCTCTTTTTTTTTTGCATGGGTAGGCATTGGAAATCGAACCGGGGTCTACAGCATGGTAGGTGAGAACTCTGCTTGCTGAGCCACTGGGGCCCACCCTATGTGTTTTGTTTGTAACAAGTAATAAACCAATATTTGTAAAGCACTTAGAATGCTTTAAACATGCTGGCACATGGTAAGCATAATATAAATATTACTTGCTATTATTTTGTTGCTGTTAGTAGACCACAATAGTAGACCACAATTCCTATATTTTCAAATTGCTATATGCTTCCATCATTTAGTCCATGTACCTCTCCCATGTAAAAAATAATTTAGCAGAGGATGTTGCGCTCCTCCAGTTTGATGTATTTTAGTTACAAAATGCACCTCTGACTAGGAGCCACAAGATTATAGCCCCTTAGTAGCCAAACATTATTTGACATGTGTTTTAGGTGTATGTGTAGCCAGAATGAATTTTAGACACATAGACTCCTGGGTTTTTATTTGAAAAATGTTTGAAAAGAAGTAGCATAGTATCATAGATTCCTGTGCAAGGGAGTATTCTTTCCCTGTTATACACAGTGTGAAAGCCATTCCTCCACTAACTTCCAAGGTTATTTACAAAATGCTTTAATTGCATAAATTAGTAAAAATCATACAGTCAGAAGAATGTAGCAGCTTATATTGCCTAGGGAAAATAGGCAATGGACACTGTGCAATAAATAGAAACACATCTCAGTTTTCCATGAGAATCCTCCAGTCATTAACTCACTAATTCAGAAAACATACTGTGAGCTCTACCATATACACAGATTAATGAAATGGAGATATATCTTACAGAAGCTCCTAATCTAGAGGCAAAGGAAAACAGCTAATCATCCTAAAGAGAGAAATATTATGACTGGAATATATGCAGGTTATCATTGTAGCACAAAGAAACCAGGTTCTCAGACCTGGGAAATGTGTTTCAAGGAAAAGTAAAAATTGAAATGTACCCAAAATAGGCACTATTAGACCAAGGAAGGGAAGTAGACAATCAACAAGGACAGTAATAATATAACCAAAGCCTCGGAGGTGAGAAACTGCAGGTTATAGACTGGAACTTTAGATACTGAAGATCTGCTCTTATAGCAATAGCGAAAAAAGAAGATGAAGTTTCTTTTTAAAGAGTTACTGTTGCCCAATTAAAGAGTAAAGATTTTCTGCAGTTAGGATGAAGCTCTGTTCATCAATTTTATTTGTTTTGTTTTGTTTTGTTTTTTTGCATGGGCAGGCACCGGGAATCGAACCCGTGTCTCCGCCATGGCAGGCAAGAACTCTACCTGCTGAGCCACCATGGCCCACCCCATCAATTTTATTTGATCTTTCATTTTTGTTTCCTTGAAATCCTGACATAGATCCTGGTATATGAAATACTTAATACATCTTTATTTTAATGTAAATAAATGAAACACAGAAAAGAATAAAATAGACATTGGTAGGAGGATAGTGTATTAAAACTTCAGATGACAGAGAATAAGATGGACATATGCATTTATTTAATAAGTAATTAAACACTGAATATGATCTAAGTTCTGAAAAGCAGTCTGGGAGGGGATAGCAGTTCAGTTGTAAGCAAGGGAGACAGGATATCTATCTGTTCAATTGAGTTTGATTTGTAATAACAAAGTACACAAGAAACTAACATTTTCAAAAAGCCTAAATATAATACATTTTTCTTTAGTCTCACCTGAGTAGAGATTTCCCAAGTCCTTAGAGAAAAGGAGTGGGGGACACACATTACAGGTACAAGGTATTGAACTATAGCTTGTTGTGCATTTTATCTGTTTAGTAAATTTTATATAGGTCTGTCTGTATGGTGTTAGAATCAGTCTTGCTTAACTTTTTGGTATTAATAGAGCTATGTGAAATGCATCATTTTCACACATTACTACGGGTAGAATTAGGCCAGGTTAACCTCAGTTGGCAATTTCCGTCAAGAATCTTGGTGCCTATGGTGGACAGGTTTGACAAAATATACTCCTTACACAATGAAGGCTGAATAAAACCTCTTTCTGTAAAAGTGTGGTCCATATTTCACCCACATAAGTGTATTGATTTGCCTTCTATAGTGTTTTATACCCTCATTCTAGGTACTCTGGTTTAGACTTATGCATTCATGCCCTCTCTCAAAACTTTACATCCTGTATGATCTGTCAAGGTCAAAAGATATATATGAAGCATTGCTATATTTGTGTAGTGAGAGTAGTCACTTAATCCTTCCAAAAAATGTAAGTTTGGAAAATCCAAACTTAAAGTGGTTCTGTATTATTTCATCCCATAAACGGATTTTTATATCATAGCTTGCATACAAAGAAGGGAATAAAAAATTACAAATAAACAAATCTAGATGGTAATTCTTTCTTCCTGCTCTATTAATTCAATGAACATATTTCCATTGTTAATCTCCCCCTTACATAGTTTAACAAACACCTACGTATTTACCACCTCATTTTATCCCATAAATAGATGGGGAGACAGAGGTTTAGAGTGGCTGAATTGCTACTTAAGGTCAACCAAATGGTGTGCCTATTGAGAGAAAAGAGAAAAGCAGGGATGCAAAGGATGCCAAAAAAAAAAAAAGTTCAACATGTTTGGCTCAGGCTCACCTCACTTCTAGAATCTAAAATATCAACAGACATAATTGAGGAAGTCTATCCTGGCCTTAAAATATGAAATAAATCTAAGATTGGAGAAGTGGTTATAAAAAGATGATTTAAGAATGCAGTAACAGAAATTCTGAAATTAAGATTCATGATGATTTTATTCATTAGTACTGGGAGCCCTATGAAAACTGATAGCAATGGTTCAGATGTTAAAATTATAAACAGTTGTAAAGACTTTTTGAAAAGAGAGTACCTGGGATTTATTTAGTTAGTTAGATATGTAATAGGATCTGAAAAGACTTATGCTTCTAGGCCTTAGCGAGTAAGTGGTAGAAAATGAAACGTCCCATCATAAACAAATTAGAGATCTGAAAGAAACATGAAAACATTTCAGATATGGGAGGAGTGAATTCAAGACTGTGATCCCTGAGACAAGATAAACAAACAAAAAAACCGAACAACCAAAAAGCCCATGGTGAGTCCTGTAATCTCCCTGGATTGTACCTAAGAGCAAATTTTAGAGTGGAGCACAGGGAGGAACCCAGGCAAAGCAGTCATCTTGTTGACGGGAAACAAAAACTGAAGTTCGAAGAGATTGAGGCAGTTAGAATTTGCTAGAAAAGAGGGAGCTAAGTAGAGAAAACTAAAAAACAAAAACATCCTGCTTTGGGTCCCCTTGTGTCTTTAGCTGGGTATGTGTAAGGTTACAGAAAAACTGCTGGATAACTAATAGACAGTGAACAATATTCACAGCACATATTTAAATTGCAATCAACCACAGTAGAGACACACCTTAAGCACTAGATAATCAGTAGAGAAGGTATATATACAAAAGTGTAGAGTTGCTGATCAGTAGTAAAAAAATTTTAAAGCAGCTATTATAAGTATTACAAATATACTCTCAAGTATTTAATGGAAAACCATAATGAATAGATAAATGGAAGATTGCAAAAAGAATCAAGTGGGTATTTTCCAAGATGGAATAACAGTGACTCGATTTAGCTTTCCATTTAAAACAACAAAATAAGTGTACACAATATTTGAAACAATGATTTGCAAGGCATTGGGCGTCAGGCAAAGAAGAAGAGTGACAGGGGTGTAGACCTTCCTGGCAACGTGGGACACAGAGCCTGGAATGAGCTGAGACTCAGCATCAAGGGACTGAAAAAAACCCTAGAATGAGCTGAGAATTCACATCAAGGGATTGAGAGAACCTTCTGGACCAAAAGGGAGAAGAGTGAAATGAGACTAAGTGTCAATGGCTGAGAGATTCCAAACAGAGTCAAGAGGTTATCCTGGAGGTTATTCTTAGGCATTGAGTAGATATCACCTTGTTGTTCAAGATGTAGTGGAGAGGCTGGAGGGAACTGCCTGAAAATGTACAGCTGTATTCCAGTAGCCATGTTTCTTGATGATGATTGAACAATGATACAGCTTTCACAATGTGACTCTGTGAATGTGAAAACCTTGTGTCTGATGCTCCTTTTATCTACCATATCAACAAAAGAGTAGAACATATGGAATAAAAATAAATAATAGGGGGAACAAATGTTAAAATAAATTTAGTTTGAAATGATAGTGGTAAATGAAAGTGAGGGGTAAGGGGTATGGTATATATAAATTTTTTTCTCTATTATCGTTTTATTTCTTTTTCTGCTGTCTTTTTATTCCTTTTTCTAAATCGATGCAAATGTTCTAAGAAATGATGAATAAGCAACTATGTGATGATATTAAGAATTACTGATTATATATGTAGAATGGAATGATATCTTACTGTTTTGTTTGTTTGTTGTTAATTTTTTTTAATTAATAAAAAAAAAATGAAAAAAAAAAAAGAAGAGTGATTCCTGAGAGATGAGAATGAGGGATATGAGGCAGGTCAGCCTCATGATTATCTCAGGTTAACTACGTGGCTAGAGTCTCCAGGCTATAGTGCAGACAGAGGCTGGCCATCTCCCTGGCTGAAGAGTCACAGCGGGGAGTCCAGAAAGGTTAGCTCAGCTACAGCGTGAGAAGCAAAATTCCAGAGGGAAAAGAGCAGTAAAGACAGAGAAATATGGATCTATACATACTCCTACCTGAGTTTAGAGCTGAGCATCGTTGAGTGCATGCATTTGTGAGGAAATTGTTTTCAGTTGGGGGAAAGAATCATGAGAAAGGATTAGAGAAAACAATTGACACATAGCAGGAAATCACTTTTGCATCCACCAAACATTCTCAAGTCGAAAGTTTTATAATATGCAGTGCATCAAGTAAGACAAAATCACCCCTAGAATAAATCCTGCCTAACAAATCTTAAAAGCAAGATTTAAAAGGATTAAATTGTCTGAGGTACTTGAGCCACAACACGGAGCAAAGTTCAAAAGTATATATAGGAATACAAATATATCGTCACGGGACAAGAAGATTTATGACTCAAATGAGGAGTAAGAGCAATCAATCAAAATCAATCCAGAAATGATACAGATGACAGAATTGGTAGATAAGGTCATTAAGAAATTTATTATAGCATTCTTTATAGCTATAGTCCATATGTTCAAGAAGATAGAGTAAATACTGAACATGTTAAGAAGAGTCATTGGAGATGTAAAAAGACACAAATTGAACTTCTAGAGAGGAAAACTACAAATGCCTGAGATGAAAATTACACTATATGAGATTAATGGCAGATTAGACATAGAACAAGATAATATTAATGAACTTGAAGATATAACATTAGAAATCATCAAAATGAAACAATGAGGAAAAACAAAAAAAAAATGAGAATCAATGAGTTATAAGAGAACATTACGTATAATTGGAGTCACCAAAGAATGGAGGTTGGGACAGAAAAATACTTGAAGCCATATAGGCTAGAATTTTTTTCAAATTTAATGAAAGCTATAAAACCACAATCCATGACACAGAACCACAAGAATGGAAAACATTTTTAAAAAGTACACAAAAGCACATCATAATCAAATTGTTAAAATCTGAGTCAAAAAAGAAAATCTTAAAAATACCCAGACAATACTGATAGAGGAACAACATAAAGATGACAGCATATTATTTATTTGCAGCAAGGCAAGCCAGATGATAGTGAAAAAAAAATCTTTAACATACTTTGAGAAAACAGCTGACAACCCAGAACTCCACATTCAGCCAAAAGGTCTACCAAAAAGTGAAAACAAAAAAACAAACAAACAAAAAAAAAAAACTAAAATAATCACCAGAAAACCTGCATCATGCTAAAGGAATTCTTAAGGCAGAAGAAAAATGAAATCAGATGAAAATAAGGATTCACACAAAGGATTAAAGAGCAATGGAAATGGTGACTGCAAAAGTATATTTTGGTTTATTAGTTAAATTCCATTAAAAGAAGGTTTAGTAGTAATAGATTGTGGGATTTATAACATATGTAGAAGTAAGATAAGGGTTTAATCGCAGTATATTTTAAAGGGTTTTATGCCATATATGAAATGATATAATATTACTTGAAGGTAGATTCGGTATGTTAAAGATATAACCCTATAAGCCCTAAGAAACTACCATTAAAAAAATAACCAGGGGGTGCAGGGGTAGTTCAGTGGGACAATTCTCACCAGCCATGCAGGAGACCCAGTTCAATTCCAGTCCATGCACCTCCCAAAAAAAACAAAGAGAACAACAAAAACAAACAAACAATTCAACAAATAGTGCTGCAATAATGGGATACTTGCATTTAAAAAAGAATGAAATATGACCCCGCCATACAGCATTTAAAAAAAGAAAAGAAAAGAAGCAAAGTGTTACAGATCTTAAGCCAAAAGAGGAGAGAAAATGGAAATCATAAAACAATTACTCAAACAAAAAACAAAAGCAGAACAAGAAAAAAAGGGAACAAAAAACAGATGTTATAAATATAAAACAAAAAGATGGCAGATTAAAGCCACATTAAATACAAATGATCTGAGTATAACACAAAAATAAAAGTTATATTAGATTTTAAATAGGATAAAAGCAAAAGATGGAAAATAAGCAAAATGCTAATAAAAAAAAACCTAAATTCACCATATTGATAGCAGACAAAACAGATTGCAGAATAAAAATGATTATCATGGATGAAAAAGGTGATCTTACAATGATAGAGGGACAACACATCATGAGGATAAAACAATCTTAATCACTTATTTACCTAATGATAGCACCTCGAAATCATGGAACAAAAGATGAGAGAAGTTAGGAAGTGTGCAGTCCACACTTGTAGGCAGAGATTTCAACATGCGGATCTCAGTGCACAGCTCAAATAGACAGAAAATGAGCAAGGTTATAGAATAATTCAAGACACTACCAACTAATTTGACCTAATTTTCATTTATAGAATAATCCATTCAACAATAACAGAGTATATTTTCCTCTAAAGTACATAAACAGTCTTCCAAATTTTGGGCCATAAAATTAAATATCAATAAATGAAGGATCTGTCTTACCAAGTAAGATTCTGATCAACATGGAATGAATTACAAATTAATAACATAAAGATACCTGGAAAATTCTCAGATATTTGGAAATAAATTAAACAGCTTTAAATAATCAATCAGTCAGTAAGGAAATTACAGGCAAATTATAAAATGTTAAAACTGAATGGAAAGGAAAAACAAAATTCAAAATTTGTGAGATCCAGCAAAGGCAGTGCTTGGATAGAAATTTGTAAGTGTAAATACTTATAGTAGAAGAGAAAATAATGTCCAGAGTTGATCAAAGTTTGTGATTTAAGTTGCTAAAAGAAAAAGAGCACATTTCTTTCAAAATAGGAGGAAAGGAGGGTGCTATGGTAGTTCAGTGGTAGAATTCTTACCTGCCATGTGGGACACATGGGTTCGATTCCTGGCCCATGCACTTCCAAACAAACAAAGAAACCAACAAAAACAAACAAACAAACAGAAAATTCAACAAATGATGTTGAAATAACAGGATACTCACATGGAAAAAGAATGAAATGTGGTCCCGCCATACAGCATAAAGTTAAAAAATGGAGGAAAGAAGTAGTAAGGACAAGACGGAAAATAATGAAACAGAAACTGACACACAAGAAAGGTAACTAAAGACCCCAAAATCTAGTTCTGTGAAAGGACCAAAAAGACTGCTAACTCACTAGGCTTATCAAGAAAAATGACTGAAGAGAAATACACCAAACCAAATAGAAAGATTAAATGATGGGACATTACAATATTATCCTAGTGACAGTTAAAAGCTATCGGCAATTGGAGTGTCTGAATACTCCTATTTACATTAAATAAATTGAATTTGTAATTTAAAAAAAAAAACACACAAATTAAGCTCCAGCCTCAAATGGTTTTGCTGGTACAGTTTATCAAACATTTGAGAAAGAAATTCACTAATCTTACACAACTCTTTGAAAAATAGAAAAAAAGAGGATAGATTGATCTCAACTAATTTTATAAGTCCAGCATGATTGTAATGCCACAAAAAAAGGTATAAGAAAATATGAGACAAAATATCCTCATGAACAAAGATGCAAACATCCTCAACAAGATATCAGCAAAGCAAATTTTACAGTTTAGTAAGAGCAGAAACAAGTTGATACATCAAATTTATTGGTACTTGCATATCCTGGCAAAAAACTCTAGAAAACAAATTTAAAACATCAAAAATAAATGAAATACTTGAAAAACAAATTTAATAAAATGTATTCAAGCTCTGTACACTGAGAAATATTAAATATTCCCAAGAGAAATGAAAGACAACCTGAATAAAACTAAAAATATACCATGTCCTTCAACTGGAAGACTCAATATTATTAAAATAGCATCTTCTCCCAAATTTTTCTATAGATTCCATGCAATCCAATCAAAATCCCAAAGCCATTTTTTTAGAATTTGACAAGCAGATGTCAAAACTAATATGGTAATTCCAGGGACCTAAATAGTCTAAATAATTTTGAAAAATAACTAGAACAAGACTTCAGATTTACTATAAAGCTATACTAATCAAGAGAGCATGGAATTTGAGTAAAGACAGACACTTTTAGCAATGGAATAGAATAGTGAGTCCAGAGATAAAATCTCATATATATGATCATTTGGTTTTACAACAAAGGTCCCAAATTCAGTGGGAATTTGGGGCTGGAGAAAAAAAACTATTATTTTTACAAGCAAATATATTAAATCAACATGGATCATGAATAGAAGAAAAGTTTCTTACTTTGCTATAGGACAAGATTTCTTAGACAGCAGCAACAAAAACAAAAAAAGATACAGGTCATAAAATAAAAATATATACAATTTGGATTTCATCAAAATTAAAACTTTCTGGGTTTCAAAATATATTCTGAAGACAATGGCAAGCAAGCACTGTAAGAAAAATTTATACACATATGTATGCATATATACATGTATAATTTACATGCATAGATATTATATATTTGCATATATATATATGTTTATGTCTAGAATATAAAGAGTCCTACAATCTTAAAATAAGATAATCAATTTAAAAATGTGCAAATTATTTGAACATTTTTTAAAAAGCAGGTATACAAATGAGAAATGCTTGAAAAATATTCATCATCATTGGTTACTATGGAAATGTAATGTAAAACCACACTGGCATACCATTACATGTTATTAGAATGACTAAAATAAAAAATAATGTTAGTGCCAAGTGTTGGTGAAGAACAGCTGGAACTGTCATATATTGATGGCAAGAATATAAAATGTACATAACTTTGGAAAACATATTGGCAAACTCCTGAAAGGTAAACACATATTTAACTATCCTAAGACCTGTCAATTTCATTTGTAGGTACTTACACAAGGGAAACGAAAATATATATCCAGAGAAAGACTTGCACATGAATCTTCCTTGCAGCCTTATTTATAATAACACCAAACTGGAAACAATCCAAATATCTTTAAGAAAGAGGTTGTGATATACCCAGACAATGAAATACTATTCAGAAATAAAAAGGAAGGGACTACAGAATCACACAACCACATGGATAAATCTCAAAATAATTATGCTTAGTGTAGTATACCAGATGCAAAAGAGTACATCTTGAATGTATTTATTTACTTGCACTTCAAAACTGGTAATACTTATCTAAAGTGACTAAAAGAGGATTGGTGGTTTCTAAGGGCATGGCCAGGGCTGTAAGGCTTCATCACAGTAGAGTGAGAGGGAAACTTTTGGGGTGATCAACACTTTTTATACCTGTGTATTAACTGTATATATGTTATATCTCAATAAAAATTATTAGCAAAAAATAACTCGGCTAATTTGTACTTTCTTTGCTCTGTGAAGATGGGGATCCTCTCCACAGAACAAACAGCATGGGAAAGATAAGTAATAAAGTATACTTTTGTAGATTTCTTAGGGGATGGCACTTCACATTTTTCCCAAGTGGTATCAGAGGCTAAAATGTCAGCATCCTGCAGTATTTTAAAAAAGAAATAGAGGTTTAGCCAATTATAATCACAGTGATTAATTTCAGGAGGATGCTAATCAAACAGTGGCTCTGGCCATCACTGTATTCTCAGATGTGGAGGAAGTAAAATTTTCCTTCAGTTAGAGTATCACAAAGTGACCATGTTTAATGAAGATAGAGAATGTTAATGTGCTACCACAAACAGACTTATTTAATAATAATCGTCTTATATATTTTTTCACTAGGAATCACTAAGGATTTGACATCATCAAAGGGAAAATTTCAACTTTACAGTTCCATGAGCAAGTTTTCCACAAAGAAAATATGAATACCGTGAAGAAAACCTATACATGAAACTTTATTATTCCTAGGAAAAAAGCGCAAGAAGGGACTATTGTCAAGTGTACAAAAGACTGTCACAAGAAACAATGATCCAGTTTTCATGGTTTTATGAACAATATATGAAGAGAAATCATTTAAACTTCAACAGAGGGATAACACAAATGACGATAGTCCATCATAGAAATGTTTTTTAAAATTTAAGAAACATTTCAGACATTGAATAAATCATTTCCTGATATCTTTAAGAGCAGGTAAATTCTCAAGAAATTAAAACATTTGAATCATAAACTTCAAGAAAAGGATCAACAAAATGAAGTAAATTCATTAATAGCAGAGTTTGTGAAAAATCAGAACAAATTTTGGAGTCTGGGTAAATTCTTTCTAATATCTTTAAAATAATACAGATCCTCAACAACTTAACACCTTATGAATCTTCACTGCAGCTTCGAGAGCCAAATCTGACCAAAATCTTTCAAAGGGTTCTGAGAAAATTCAATGTCTCAGAACATTTCTCTAAAGGGATCCCTGAAAGAAAACAGTCAACAAAGAAATGTTAAATTTCAACTCATCATGAAACAGCCTTTTCGAATCCCCCAAAAGAAGATTTTTTTTGAGGCAAAGAAATAGAAAAAGAATCTAATATCACACGACACAAAGCTGCAGCCAGCCCAGGATGCATAGGATCAGGAAAGCAAATAATGTTTTTTAACTAAAGGTTTCCAAGAATTAGACATTTTCAGTCTGAAGGGGACGGTCACTGATATTTTGATAAGGGAACTGGGTATCACAGTTTTCCTTTTCTTTCATGTTAAGTGGCACAGCCAGTTGCTAATTACTCTGTCACTAGGTGTAACTAATGCTCATCATGGCTGTTAGATGTTGATTGCCTTCTGAGCCTCCCCTCAATGTCATGTCAGGCAAAATTACAGAGGCAATGTAGCAAAACTAATTAGGCCACGCTGACCTTAGCAGTGGGCAGTTCTCATCGATCTTAGCCCAAGCTTGTTAGAATTTTGAAAAATTAAAACAAAGTAGAAATATTTTTCTACTTACTAACAGCTCTTTCTAATCACCTACTTACTTCAAGTGACATGAAATTAATGAATACTCTAGCAGAAAGGGACAATGCGTAGAAAAACAAAGAATGAACTTCTTTGGGAAACATTTTTAATTATTTGTTGATCCTCATTAAATTGTGTATCTTGCGTTATTTAAAAAACATATTTTATTCATTTAAGTGAAATAATTTAGTATAATTACGTTTTTTAAAGGAGGCGATAGAAATACGCCACAATAAAAAGAACTAGAGGGCCTACTTAATTATACAAAATGGTGTGAAATTACGTATTTATTTCAAAACTCATTCTTTCTTAAGCATACTTCTTAATAGCGGAAGAAATTCAAGACTTTGCTTTAGAACAAGCATTGCTTTATCCTTATAAATGATAAAGGATTTCATTAATCACATCATGATATCTGAGCAACATTTAGGTAACAGTTCTCACTTAGTCACATTTGGGCAGTATTAGCACTGATATTTCTTTGTTTTCTAAAATGTGTTTTTCTTTACTGTTACATCATCACTAAAGCCAGATTCTGGATTTCCTGGGTTAATTGATAACTTTTTAAAGATCAGATTTCGGATTCATTCACATTGCATCCAATAGTGATTGCACTTATAGAGATGTTTTGGCAGAAACATATGAAAGAAAATGCTAAAGATTTTTATCTAACATTCATCTAACATCTATCTATCTATCTATTACCTACCATCTATCTATTCATTCACACATCCATCCATCCATTCATCATCTATCAATCTACCTATAATATACATATGGGGAAGGAAAGAGAAACTGGTCGCTTAAATGTGACAAAATGATATGGAAGTAATGGAGTACTTTACACAGTTAATTCTTAATTTTTTGAACTATATAATGCCAAAGTAAAACATCATAGACTATGTCATAAAAGAGATCATTCAACTTTTACACTCTGTGGGACAGAAGCTTTGTGCTGGTTGTTTATTAGTACTGTGTTCTGAGAGAAATGCAGTAAACTATGTATTGCTGAAGTCTAATCCCAGATATTAGGAGATCAACTGATCTTGACAGAATGCCAACTTGCGCTTGGCCAGAGAGTATCTATCTAAATATAATTCACTGATAGCAGCCATATTTTTATGCTATCAAAAACTTGAAAAAGTAAACAATGTGGGTGAGATTAAAGATAAAAATATTTTGCGTGCACATGTATTCTACAGGAATTCCACATATCAAGTGCAATGGGGCTTGCTATATACATGTCCAATAGTAGAAAACTAATTTTTGTATGAAGTGTTTGAGGCTTCGTGCAGCTTTAGAAGAGATAATTGTGTAAATACATGGACAAAGAGATGTCAAGTGAAATGTAGAATTCAAAATTATAACTGTACTTATAACAAATTAGTAAAACACGATTTCATATGTGTCCCACTGCTTTAATAAGCGGTCACAAAGTTCTACTGCCTAAGTCTTAAGTATTTCCTATCTGACTCCTTTCCTCTTTTTTTCACTGACATTGTCACTACCTTATTCAGTGACTTTTCCTTTTTCCTGTATTATCTTTTACCCTATATATACATAAATGATAAAGTGTGGAATAGGTTTTCCTTCACAAAATGCCTAGGCATCTTACAACTTTTCAACATCCTTCATATGATAAAAGCAGTAGAAACTGAAATAAATAACATTTACCTCCAAAAAAGGACCACTAGATTGAGGTTTCTGAGTCAATATGATCTGAGTTGAGCAGGGTCTGGCTTTGTTGCAATTTCATTTGACTGAGATCACCACTCATTTCAGATGATTTGGAAGGGGTAGAACAGGCTTGCTTTAAGCAGGAATTGAAATCTGAATACAGGTGAGATTCTAGAAATCTCTTTTGTTTTATAGTCAAGTTAGGAGCTTTTCAAAATGCCTTAAGGCCCAGTTGTCAAAGTCTCTTGGGTCCCTGGGGAGTTCTCTTTGTTCTGCAGTCCTGCCCCCCACCCCTCCCTCTACCTCCACTTTCTGCACCTCTGTGCTGGCCCAGTCTTTGAAAGCTCTCTATCTGCAAAGGCCTGGAATGCCTCAGAGGATCTCTCAGCTCTCCTGTCCTACCGAAGCATTTAAAGGGTTCTCTCAGACACACAGCAGGGCCTGCATGCACTGGGGAAATATCATTCAGGTTTCTTTCCCTCCTCCCATCCTTCAGCATAATAACTCATTATACTCAATGACAACCCACGAGAAAGAGTAAGCAGGTGAATGAAGTCTCAAACTGTTACTGGGTTCTTCAGATTAACAATTTCTTAAAGGTTCAACTAGTAGTATAGTATTACAGTGGTCCTACTACTTTGCCAGGTATGAAATACAGTTATGGGTCTCTGCTCTCTATGCAGGGTTTATTACTTTCTGGAATTTAACTGGTTTCTTTGCATCTTCATCTTTCTGATGGATTAAAACTAAAAAACCAAAACAAATGCAACAAAACTATAATTTCTTCATTCATCCAAACTATTTTGATTGCTAGGGTGAGAGTGACATCTCCTACAACTTTCTCTTTTGATTAGAAATTGAAATCTCCCTTGAGAGACTCTTGCTTCAACCATGATGACAGAGATGTTCAATTAACATCTGTATACTTGTATATAACATTTATATATCACCCTCTGACAATTTTGTATCTAAATGGACCTCCAAAGCAACCTTCTAAATTTAATGTTTTATACAGGTAAACTTAAAACCTCTGAAGGTTCAGATACATTGGAACTGGAAATGTTAGGCTCAAATGTAAATATTTAACTTTAGTCAATGTTTTTCATCCTGATTGTGTTAGTTAGATTCAGTTGTCAACTTGGCCAGGTGAGCATACCTATTTCTGTTGCTGCAGACACAAACCAATGGTATGTGAATCTCATCTATTGCTAATTACATCTGCAGTCGGCTAGGAGGCGTGTCTGCTGCAATGAGTGACGTTTGACTTAATTGGCTGGTGCTTAAATGAGAGAACGCAATGTAGCACAGCCTAGCAGCTCGGCATTCCTCATCTCAGCACTAGCAGCTCAGCCCAGGCCTTTGGAGATGCAGAAAGAAGTCACCCCGGGGAAAGTTGTTGGAACCCAGGGGCCTGGAGAGAAGACCAGCAGAGACCATCCTGTGCCTTCCACATAAGAAAGAACCTCAGTGGAAAGTTAGCTGCCTTTCCTCTGAAGAACCAACAAAATAAATCCCCTTTTATTAAAAGCCAATCCGTCTCTGCTGTGTTGCATTCCGGCAGCTAGCAAACTAGAACAGATTTGGTACCAGGAGTGGGGTGCTGTTGCGGTTTGCAAATGCCAGATCTGTTGGAACTGTGTTTTGGATGGCTAAGGGGAAGACTTTGGAGGAACTGTGAAGATATTGATGGAGAAGTCCTGGAGGGCTTGAAGAGACTGTTGGTGTAAATGGAACCACTGCCAATTTTGGCAAAGGAAGACACAAAAGGGAAAGATTGGAGTTTGCAGAGTAAGAACCATGGAAGCTTGGGTCTGAAGCCAAGAAACCTGGGCCAGGAGAGTGGACCCACCCATATACATGGAGAGGGTGAGTTTACCCTGAAGGGCGAGGATGAATCTCCCCTCTCATTGCAGTGGAAGAGTTGTGCAGCCTCAGGCCTTGGATAAGGCAGAGCACGCTCCTTGGGGGACTGGGAGAGCCTGGCTGCCACCATGTGGAGGGGTTGAGCGTGTGCCCCAGAAATGGCAGAGAGCCCAGGGGTGGCCCTGATGCCTGGAGAGAGTGGAGCCCAGAGGTGGTCTCCTCGATGTTCCCCAAGGTTGATTTGGAAAGAGACCGGCCACTGCATAGGCCCTTGAAAGAGGTGGGACTGCCACTTCTTATAGCCCAAGGATGAATGACTTTCGGACTTTGAAATCCCATGGCGCTTGCCCTGCAGGTTTTACATCTGTGTTTCTTCCAATTTCTCCCTATGGAAATGAAAATCTGTATCCTGTGAATATCCTCCTTTGCTTATTGGCACCAGACTTGTTTTGAGATTCACAGGTTCACAGCAAGAGAATTTTTTACATCTGTTTAAGGTGATGCTTGAAGTTGCCAAGTTGACAAGGGGTGGACATGTGTTAGTTAGATTCAGTTGTCAATTTGGCCAGGTGAGCATACCTATTTCTGTTGCTGCAGACACAAACCAATGGTATGTGAATCTCATCTATTGCTAATTACATCTGCAGTCGGCTAGAAGGCGTGTCTGCTGCAATGAGTGACATTTGACTTAATTGGCTGGTGCTTAAATGAGAGAATGCAATGTAGCACAGCTTAGCAGCTCGGCATTCCTCATCTCAGCACTAGCAGCTCAGCCCAGGCCTTTGGAGATGCAGAAAGAAGTCACCCCAGGGAAAGTTGTTGGAACCCCCGGCCTGGAGAGAAGACCAGCAGAGACCATCCTGTGCCTTCCACGTAAGAAAGAACCTCAGTGGAAAGTTAGCTGCCTTTCCTCTGAAGAACCAACAAAAAAATCCCCTTTTATTAAAAGCCAATCCGTCTCTGGTGCGTTGCATTCCGGCAGCTAGCAAACTAGAACACTGATCATTCAATAAATTGGTAAACCAATATCAATATACTCACATGCAAACGGCATAGCTAGAAGCTGCAATATAAACACTCAGAGTTCAACTGAGATTAGCAGTCTGAGTACATTTTTCAGAATTATGCCAAGACTCTCTCTCTCTATATATATTTTTTTCACATGGGCAGGCACTGGGTAACGGACAGTATATGGTTTTAAGAAAACTCTTGGTGGCACAAACATAAACTCTATGGAATATTGTTGAAATTAGGATTAGGTATTATAAGAAGCTTGAACTATTGCCAGTAGAAGAAGGTAATCCTTTGTGATCTGTTTCATATATCTAGGTCTGAAAAAGATTGTCCAATGTTTATATCCTTGTTATTCCTTTGACTTCATATATTATTATTCTCACTTAACTATTCATTCTCATGTTTACTGTTCATGCTACACTAGTATTTTTTTCCTATTTCTCAAACAACCCAAGCATGTTATTACCTTAGGAAGTTTTCACTGGCTATTTACTCTGCCTAGATAGTTTTCCTCAGTTATATGTGTGACTCAGTCCTTTACTTACTCCAGGTATTTGCTCAAGTGCCACATTCTTACTGGGGGCATTCTCTGATTACTCTATTTAGAATTCCAATAACCATCCCCTGTTTATCTTATCCCACTTACTTGCTTTTTTTTCCCCCTCTGGAGGAATTATTACTATCTAATATATCAATTTCTGTCTCATTTTCTATAGTATCTGTCTCCCCAAACACATTTCTAAAAGTTATGAAGGGCTTAGTTGGATGTAAATTTTTTTTTCATGCTCCCAACTGCCTATAGCAAATAGCTAACTGAATGAAAATAGAAAGGAGAAAATACGAGAAAGAGAAAGGAAAGGAAGGGGAAAAGGGGCAGGTAAGGGAAGAAAAGGGTTAGGAAGGGAAGGAAAGGGAAAGGATGGGGAAAAGGAACAAAGGAAAGGACAGAGTGAGGGAAAATAAGAAAAAAGAGATGAAGAAAAAAATGAAAGAAAGAAGGAAAGGAAGGAGGAAGAAAGAAAAGCAGTAAGGTTAAGAAAAGAAGAGTGGAATCTAAAAGTATGGGTTCTGGAGTCAGATTATCTAAGTTAGAAATCTCAGCTCTCTTACTTCTGATATGTCTTAACTCCTATGAATTATTAATATTAATTCCACAGTTTTTAATTTGAGAGGATTTAACATCTATCTCATAAAATTGATACAGTATGTAAATTGAAATAAAGCATATATTCTATTAGAGTTCCTGGAAAATGTGATGCTTGAGCCTTTTTTTTATTACATACATAAAAATAATGCGAGGTCTTCCACTACTCGTAGTGGCAGGCTAGATAAGTAGAATTAACCTCTGCACTAAAGTTAATATGAAAGCTAAAATTTTTAAAAATCTGTGTGGGATTTTGTAGACATAATAACAGAAAGGAATTACGGAACCAAGATTAAGGAGTAAGAATAAGGGAGAATAGGGCTATTTTCTTTTAAGGGCACTTCCCGAAGAGAAAATGGGAAACTGAGCCACATTATTTATAGCCTAATGGCCCGGGGGAATAAACTTTGAATTGAAGCATGAAGAACCATTAGTAAACTAGACCTTGTAGGGACTACAGCTCAATTTAAGATGGATTTATATGGTTAATGTCCCTAGTATTGTATCAGAACCAAACAAGTCTTTCCTATTGGAAAATAACATCATCTACAATCTCAGTTTTTAAAAATATTTTCCATAATAAAATCTGGCTCTCATCCCTCAAATTGCCAAGTACATTAATAAATCTGCTCAATATCCTCTAAGATGTAATAATACAAAATTGAGATATTTGGTAGGTAGCTGGATGTTATAAAAAAGAATCAAATACAAATTTTATAACCAAAAACATGATACACAAATTTTAGAAATTCAAAAATTAATAGATTACATATGTTCAAATTAGGCACAGTGGAAATAAAGGATTAGTGAAGTAAAAACAACATACAAAGAAAATGAACAGAATGATATAAGGAGAGGCAACAAAATGGAAATTCAGAATTGAGAAACAGCATGTATCTGGGTTCTTCAAATCAGTCAACTAGAAGTCCACAGGCCTTATCCAGCCTACAGCCTGTTTTTGTGATGAAGACCAAATATAACTCATGAAGTCTAAAATATTTTCTCCTTGTCCCTTTTTAGAAAAAGTTTGGTAGGGAAAAGTTTAGAAGAGAAATAAAGCCAAACATATTTGTCACTGGAGTCCCAGAGAAAATAAGATAATGACGATAAATCAATTGTTAAAAGATAATGGCTAGGGGGGCGGGCCATGGTGGCTCAGTAGGCAGAGTTCTCACCTGCCCATGTAAAAAGAAAAACAGATAATGACTGGGTGTGCACAGGTGGTTCGGTGGTAGAATGCTCACCTTTCATGCAGGAGACCTGGGTTCAATTTCCGGACCATGCACCCACAAAAAAAGATAATGGCTGGGAGGATTTGGGGAATATGGAAGAGTGAGGTGCTCCAGGAATCAGTCCCTCCACCGGAAAAACTATTAAACAGGCAGGAACTGTGTGAATCAACTATTCAGAAACTCCAAAGTCTTGTAAAGCACTGTACAGCATCCAAGGAAGAGCAGGAGGATAGGTTGGTAAATTACAGTAAATACCAGTAAATTGCAGCAGTTAATGGTACCGACTCAAACTCTTATGGCAGGCCACAGTGGGGTCTAGCCTGCGGCATGGCCTTGGGTGCCACAGAGGAACAGAGAAATTCACTATCCCAAGTTCCTTGGTGGGCACAGGCTGATAGCTGATCACAGCTTCTAATTAGCAACTCTGGATTGCTGGGGTCCAGGCTCTGATGTGGGCCATTGCTCCAGCCCACATTGGACAAAGGTAGCAGAGGGTACAATAAATTTCTTCCACAGTGTGGAGGACAGTTATATGGGCTGGATACATCAAAAAAACACAGCTTTGTGGAGTCATGGAAGAAGCTCCTGGTTTCCTTCCTAGCTCCTTCCTCATACCCATCCATGCTAGTTTGGAGCTGGCCATGCTCCTCCTGTGGGTCCCTGGCCTTATTATGGCTCAGAACCAGTGAAGTAGGAAACTACTCTCCAGTAGGTCCTGCATGCCAGAATTTGCCCACTAGGCAAAAGTAGCTAGAAACAATGAAAGTGCTTTAAGAAACAAATGAGGCAAAGGCTTAACTGCTTTAAGTCTGGCAGTAGAACTCGGGGAGAAAGAAAAGGTCTGTTTCCTGGGAAGTAGAGGAGGTATTCCCACTACTGTAAACAGGGAACTCCTAAGCCACCAGCAAGCACAAGCCCAGGACAAGGCACAGGCCTAGGAAAGCAGAGTGGATGCTGCACTTTGCAGTCATATTGGGTGGACCTTTCTGATAGGAAGGTTGACATTCAAGAAAATGTCTGTCATATCACCAGTTGATTACAAGCTCAAGAAACAGATATCTGAGGAAATAGTTCTGAGAGTTAAAAAATTTAAATACTAAAATGTACAGGGCAGGCAATAGTGGCTCAGTGGCAGAGTTCTCGCCTGTCATGTCAGAGACCCAGGTTCATTTCCCAGAGCCTGCCCATGTCAAAACAAAACAAAACAAAACAGAGAGGGCAAGAAAAGATTAAGAGAAAAAGAAACAGGAAATGATGGCTCCCCAAAGAGAAGAGGATACAAATCCAATAAATACCAATAAAGAAGACCAGTCTGTGGATATAACCAGACAAAGACTTTAAAAAAAATGATCTTCCATATGCTCAAGGAGATAAAAGAAAATACAGAGAAAGAACTAAAGGATCTCAGGAAAACAATGAATAAACGATGTAAGAATCTAAATAAAGAAACAGAAATGTTTAAAAAAGGAAACAAACAGATCAGTGAACTTGAAAACCACATCAGCACTAGAATGGACAAATATACAAGGACATAATTAAATAAATTACAGTTAATGAAACATAGCCACATTCTATAACATGGATAATTTTCCCCAAACTTTCTGCTGAATGAAAGAAGCCCAACACAAAAGATTACCAATCATTTAATAACATTTTAAAACCAAAAAAAACCTGACTAATAGGGTTCGAAGTTGGGATGGTGATTACCTTTGGGGAAGAAATAAAGGTCATAAAAATGAAACAGAGCAAGTGGGCAGAGAGGCTTCTATAGTATTGTTCACATGGTTTCACTTGATAACCCACTGAGTTGCACAGTTAACGCTTTTGTACTTTTCTATATCTATTATACTAAAAGACTAATATTTTAAAAGTTAATGAGCACTTTAGATAGATTAGTGAGTGGAAATACCAGACATCTCTTTTTGCTATTCCATTTGCTTAACTGTATTGAACTTGGCCAGAAAGGGAATACAATTCATTACCATCTTAAACAGTTTAGAAAGAATATTGCATTTTCATGTACTGGTGAGGATGTAGAACAAATAGAACTCTCATTGCTTGTTGCAAGAAATGTAAAATACTATAACTACTTTGGAAACATACACCCATTCTCTGATCCAGCAATTTTACTTCCAGACATTTACCAAAGGTATGTGAAAACATGTAGCCACAAAAAACATAACAAAAATATGAAAAAGTTGTTGAATAAGAAACTACTAAGCTAATACTCATATTAACATCCTACTAAATATGAAAAGAAACAACATAATCTTGTGCATTATTCAAAAGCATATTTGTAAGGGTAGATTTGCTCATTTTACCTAAAAAGTTATATAAGATTGATAATATCAAGACATAATAGTATATACAATGATGATAGCTCCAATTTACTAATGAAAAAATTAGCAAAGGCAACTAAAAACTCAGATTGTGTTTAGAAAACATTCCTAGTGGCATGTTACTTACAATAAAACTACACACACAAAAAATATATATACAAATACAAAAGACTAAATGAGAAATGATGGGACAATTAAATTATCAAATCAATAAAAATTAAATTGAAATAGCAAAATTTATGTTAATAAAATTACAGTTTCTGTATAAGTGTCTATGAAAAGCAGATATTATTTTACTGAAAACAGTATTTGCATAATATCAATGAAACTGAATATGTTAACTTACCCCATAAAAATGCGTAAAGCCAAAATTAAGACACACAAGCAGAAATTATCAGAAAAAAATTCAAGGAGCACTTCATCCATATTTTCATTTGTAAAAGTTATAACAGATAGAAATTAAATAAAGACCTAGATGAAAACACAATTTAAATTAAGGTCAGTAATTTCTCAAATTTTTTCTTCCGTAAAATATGTACCATTTCTTCAAGTGTCCATTATTCTTTTATGTAAACCTACTTTTAACTTATAAATGCATGGTAAGAAACCTAAATTATGAGTCATGGCTCTTTAAATTATAAATTAAAATAAGAAAGCACTATTTGAAAACTTAAGTAGTTTTTTTTTGTGTGTGTGTGTTTGTGTATGGTCCAGGAATCAAACCGTTTTTGGTGCAAGGACCAGGAATCACTTGGAAGGCGAGCATTCTACCATTGGGCCATCCATGCACCCTGTAGATTTTATTTTATTTTATGAAAATGCTTATCACAAAATAAAAAGAACAGAAAACCAATAAGGCATTTAACTAAGGAAGATATTGAATATTGCATTAAATATGTTTCCAAAATGCAAAGAACTAGGAGTTTTTGGCATTAACTTTTAAACTATAGAGGAATTTATGCTTACCAATTTTCTATTAAGTAAATTCAACTTCATGAAGATACTTCCAAAAATCAATTTCCAGGACAAATTTTCACTAAAATAAAATGGTAATTCCAAAACTATAAGTTCAAAAACATAACTTAAATAGTGGAAACTGATCTTAGGAAAACTGAATTCAAACTTGAGGAGTGACAGAAATGTGCAGTGTGGATCTATGCCATAACACCATATACCATGGGCTGGGGATTAAATCAATACCCTTTACAAAAGGCATGTTTCAGTCCCAACCCCAGTCTTGTGGGTGTAAACCCACTGTAAATAGGATCTTTGAAAATGTTACCAGTTAAGGTGTGCACAAATGAATGAACGTGGGCCTTGAGCCAATATGGCTAAAGTCTGTATAAGCAAACATTAGACATAGATCAGAGGAGAAGCCGGGAGTCAACAAAACCAGGAAGAGAAAGAAGATGCCACCATGTGCAATGCCATGTGACAGAAAAGCCAAGGAATCCCCCAAAACTCCTAGCCAGCCAGCCAAAAGATAACAATCCTGGGAGGAAACAAGCCATCTAGCCTCTGAAACCATGAACCAATAAATTCCCATTGTTTAACCCAACCCACTGTGTGGTATGTGTTTTAAGAGCTAGGAAACTAAAACACCATGAAAAACGCCAGGTAAAATAAAATATTTGCTGTATCCTATTAAATATACTCTTAAAATATAAGGAATAGGGTGCTGCAATGGTAGTTCAGTGGCAGAATTCTCACCTGCCATGCTGGAGACACAGAGCTTGCCCAGGCCTCCACCCCACCCCCGAAAAAAACACAATTAAAAATACAAGGAATATTTTTCAGCCATGTGGAGGAAAAATGAATTCCTTAGCTTTTAAAAGGCAGAAGTCATTAAAATCAAAACTTACAAATTTATAAATACAAACTTTTCAAACTTTAGTTTTGTGAAAATAAAAATACAAAAATAAAACCAACATGTGATGACTCAAACATATATTAAAAGAAAAAAAAAATCAGGGCTCCAATACATAAGCAAGATTATGAGGAATTTATGTGAAAAGAATATCAATTAATAGAGTAAAATGTATGACAATTTTCTTTCTTGTTAGTTATCAAAGAATTGCCAATAAGGGCACCTTGGAATAGGCAGCAAAAATTTAATAACACACCAATAAAAGATAAATGGCCATACTGAATGGAAATGGGTATCATGAAACAGACATCTTTATTTGGAACTGGTGGTATTATAATTTTCTCCAGACCTTTTAGAAACCATTAGGAAAAATTATAGCAAAAGTCAAGTAACTGTTAATTCCTTTTGTAAATTATTCTAAATATAGGATTTTATCCTAAGGCAATAATTTAGTAGAATTTCAAACCATATGCATGACCATATTGGTTATATTATTATCAGTAATACTAAAAAAATTCCAAACCTGAGCAAACATAAAAGAGTGTGCGCATGAAAACAGTTACTCTACAACCATTAAAAGAGTACTTATAAACATAATTCACAATTGTTAAGAGTAAACATGTTAAAATAAAAAGGAAATACATAACATGGTGCCTGTACTATGATCATGATTATATAAAAAGAATTGCATATGGGGTATTGAATATGCAAGAATGAAATTAGTTGTTTTAGGGTGACAGAAATATGACTGAAAATTTAAAGTTATTTGAGCATTTATTTTCAATGTTATGATGACTTTCTTAAAGAATGGAACTAATGATCCAACTTTTATTATTCTATATTAGTGCAAACTTACAAAGTGCATAATAATGAATAGGAAGGAAACCATTAGGATAGAGAACATCATTGACCAGAAATTGACCTTCAAGAAGAAGGTGGTTGCAGGGAGAAAGAAAACGATTATGTATGAACCAAGTAACTTTGTTAATATCTGCCAGAGAAATAAGAAAGGAAACAGGAATAGTCCTCACTGACCTTCCAGGTACCTATGACCCAGTATAACTATAAGGGCTCAAATAAAAACTGCAGTCTATTGCGCCTGACAGCAAGCTTTGCACTTTCATTATGCATATAATATCTAATAGATCTTTTGAAATCATTACCTGTCAAAGGGGGAAAAAAAAGACAAAGGAAGAACCTTGAAGAATAGAGTTTGTCAAGGGTCAAAGTAAATGGTAATATACTTTAATAAGCAATAAGCTCCACATTATCTCTGGGTGGCCTATTCACTCAGTGGACTGTGGTATCACCTATTGAATTGCAGACTAACTCCTCTCAGAATAACCTTCTGGAGTTCTTAACCATCAGTTTATATGTAATCAAAAAACAAATTCTTAATGTCATTGTTACCTTAAGTAACATGATATTGGGAAAACAGGTATTTGAGCTACCTAAAACCTTTAGAAGTAGTACATATTTATAACTTTTATGGTTTTTCTATTATCTATATCACTGTTTCCTCATATTATGAATAATATTGAGAATAACTTTGTGTCATTTAGTGTTCAGAGCTCAAATAATGCACAGACACCAATGATATTATAGCCACAGAATAGATATTATAGAATGCAATTTTTATTTGATATCAATGAAAACATATTTTAGGGAAATGGCTCTGACTACAACATGCCAGTTAAACAATGGAAATTGCCTTTCCTCAATCTTGGATCTAAGACCTTAGAATTCCACTAGCATTCTATGCCTCCCAAACATCCCAGGCATCACCACCCACTGGCTGAGTCATTTTTATAGGAACAGATATCAGAGGGAGTCACAAGTCACAGGTCTAAAGTGAGAATTGTCCTGGCAGCAAGTTTACAATAGGCCTAAGAAGAGAAAGTATGGAATTCACTCCTCAAAGGTTTCATTTAATTTAAAAGGAGGATAAAGTGACTTTCATGGTGTCTTTGGAGTTAAGTAATCTAACAGAACACCCTGTACATTTCAGAATATAGTAGGTTGGTTGTCCTACTTTTCCTGAACTTTCTTATGGCTAAAGGCACTACTTCTTTGGCACAATCAGTTGCATTTATCAAGACCTTAAACACAGCATATAGGTATTAGAAACAAGAAATCACAATTTTATAATAGAATTCAAATGAATTTCACAGGAAAAAAAAAATATATATATATATATATTTTGAGATCCCTAAAGACCTAGAGGCCATATATAACATTTAAAATTTTACTTTTAGGTTCAAGCATGAACTTTCAGAACAGAATTTTTATTTAAAAGGGAAGACAATATAGTTTGTTGGATTCAAAAGACATTTTTAGGTACAAAATATGCTGGAAATTCAGGTGTTTTCAAATCTAATGCATAACAACACTCTAATTCACTGGATTTGGTGAAATACTTCCTTATCCTTCTATTCTTTCTGTCATGGAAAATCCAGGTTTCTACCATCTCTGCCCCTAAATGTTATAATTTTCACTGATTTTACCTAGAACTAAGCCATTTATTATTTCAATTAATAAGCATTTACTTAATAGTTGTGTGGCACTTAAAGAAACTAAAGAGAAAATTATATCCACTGAGAATATAAGGGCTGTCATTTATTTTTGAAATTTTTGTGTAAAACGACATGGAATTGGGTGGTACGACAGTGGCTCTATGGCAGAATTCTTGCCTGCCATGTCAGAGACCCAGGTTCATTTCCCAGTGCCTGCCCATGCAAACAAAAAAAAAAACATGGAATGGAAGATAAATAGACCCAAACATCTTTTCAACATTCTGCATTATTTAATTGTGGAAACCTTACTGAAATTATCTATCAGCTTTTCTGAATTGCCATCGTATCCACATCTCATTCAAATCATCTTCATTTTCCCCCCAAATATACCACACTTTGTTTACCAGACTAGTATCGCCTGTAACATTAGACAGTAACTCTTATGTAGTGCTATGTTCTAAACTGACTCCCTGCCTATTCATATCAGCAAACACTAAATAACAGCAAGCAATTCAATCAGGAAAATCAGCAGGAATTGAAAACATAATACACTAATCACTGTATATGCTATACTTCCCTGGGAAAAGGACTCATCATAATGGCTGTCTAAACTGAAAAAGAAAAAAAAAATGCTTTATATGAGATATATAGAAATATGTGTGTATACGTATCTATGTGTATTCATGTATATATGTACATATATAAATATATACGTGCATATATATATGGATATATGCGATTTTTCAATAAAGAACATTATTAACATTTTCTTTTTAATTTATACATGAAAGAATTGACTAATTGGTGATGACCCTTAAGGTCTACTCTGTCTTAAAGTTCAATTCCACCCTCACTAAAAGGAAATGCAGGAAGCACAGACTGATCAATTTCTCACTGACTCTCAGTTAGGCTCTTTCAAGCACACCATTGTCACTTACCTTGTGCTTCCATTTTCATTTATGTCAAATAAAATTTTATGGATGCACTTTTCCATGAAAACACATAGTTTTATTTTAAAAATCCAGTTTTCCATGAAAACATTAACACATGTGAAGGACTTACAACTGTTCTTTATTCATAAAAAAAATAAATATATCGTCTATTCTCTCAAAGCAATATCTCTCAGCTACCTCAATATTCAAAAACATCAATGGAAATTCTATGAAATATTATTCAGAGGATCACTGCATTGTAAAATATTCATGGTCTGACATTTAAATCCTTTTGCCTTTTTTCGGGGACATTCAATCTTGTTTTACTCAGCATAGCTTTTACTCATGGCCTGCCATTCAAAGATGAGGATGCCATATATCGACCAATGGAATCGAATAGAGTGCTCAGATATAGACCCTCTCATCTATGGACATTTGATCTTTGATAAGGCAGTCAAGCCAACTCACCTGGGACAGAGCAGTCTCTTCAATAAATGGTGCCTAGAGAACTGGATATCCATATGCAAAAGAATGAAAAAAGACCCATCTCTCACACCCTATACAAAAGTTAACTCAAAATGGATCAAAGATCTAAACATTAGGTCTAAGACCATAAAACAGATAGAGGAAAATGTTGGGAGATATCTTATGGATCTTACAACTGGAGGTGGTTTTATGGACCTTAAACCTAAAGCAAGAACACTGAAGAAGGAAATAAATAAATGGGAGCTCCTCAAAATTAAACACTTTTGTGCATCAGAGAACTTCATCAAGAAAGTAGAAAGACAGCCTACACAATGGGAGACAATATTTGGAAATGACATATCAGATAAAGGTCTAGTATCCAGAATTTATAAAGAGATTATTCAACTCAACAACAAAAAGACAGCCAACCCAATTACAAAATGGGAAAAAGACTTAAACAGACACCTACCAGAAGAAGAAATACGGATGGCCAAGAGGCACATGAAGAGATGCTCAATGTCTCTGGCCATTAGAGAAATGCAAATCAAAACCACAATGAGATATCATCTCACACCCACCAGAATGGCCATTATCAACAAAACAGAAAATGACAAGTGCTGGAGAGGATGCGGAGAAAGAGGCACACTTATCCACTGTTGGTGGGAATGTCAAAGGGTGCAACCACTGTGGAAGGCAGTTTGGCGGTTCCTCAAAAAGCTGAATATAGAATTGCCATACGACCCAGCAATACCATTGCTAGGTATCTACTCAAAGGACTTAAGGGCAAAGACACAAACGGACATTTGCACACCAATGTTTATAGCAGCGTTATTTACAATTGCAAAGAGATGGAAACAGCCAAAATCTCCATCAACAGAAGAGTGGCTAAACAAACTGTGGTATATACATACGATGGAATATTATGCAGCTTTAAGACAAGATAAACTTATGAACCATGTAATAACATGGATGGACCTAGAGAATATTATGCTGAGTGAATCCAGCCAAAAACTAAAGGACAAATACTGTATGGTCCCACTGATGTGAACGGACATTCGAGAATAAACTTGAAATATGTCATTGGTAACAGAGTTCAGCAGGAGTTAGAAACAGGGTAAGACAATGGGTAATTGAAGCTGAAGGGATACAGACTGTGCAACAGGACTAGATACAAAAACTCAAAAATGGACAGCACAATAATACCTAATTGTAAAGTAATCATGTTAAAACACTGAATGAAGCTGCATCCGAGCTATAGGTTTTTGTTTTGTTTTTACTATTATTACTTTTCTGTGATTTCTTTTAGCAGTTTTTTGTAGTTTTCTTTATATAGGTTTTTTGTCTCTTTAGTTAAATTTATTCCTAGGTATTTTATTCTTTTAGTTGCAATTGTAAATGGGATTCGTTTCTTGATTTCCCCCTCAGCTTGTTCATTACTAGTGTATAGAAATGCTACAGATTTTTGAATGTTGATCTTGTAACCTGCTACTTTGCTGTACTCATTTATTAGCTCTAGTAGTTTAGTTGTGGATTTTTCCGGGTTTTCGACGTATAGTATCATATCGTCTGCAAACAGTGATAGTTTTACTTCTTCCTTTCCAATTTTGATGCCTTGTATTTCTTTTTCTTGTCTAATTGCTCTGGCTAGAACCTCCAACACAATGTTGAATAATAGTGGTGATAGTGGACATCCTTGTCTTGTTCCTGCTCTTAGGGGGAAAGTTTTCAATTTTTCCCCATTGAGGATGATATTAGCTGTGGGTTTTTCATATATTCCCTCTATCATTTTAAGGAAGTTCCCTTGTATTCCTATCTTTTGAAGTGTTTTCAACAGGAAAGGATGTTGAATCTTGTCGAATGCCTTCTCTGCATCAATTGAGATGATCATGTGATTTTTCTGCTTTGATTTGTTGATATGGTGTATTACATTAATTGATTTTCTTATGTTGAACCATCCTTGCATACCTGGGATGAATCCTACTTGGTCATGATGTATAATTCTTTTAATGTGTTGTTGGATACGATTTGCTAGAATTTTATTGAGGATTTTTGCATCTGTATTCATTAGAGAGATTGGTCTGTAGTTTTCTTTTTTTGTAATATCTTTGCCTGGTTTTGGTATGAGGGTGATGTTGGCTTCATAGAATGAATTAGGTAGTTTTCTCTCCACTTCGATTTTTTGGAAGAGTTTGAAGAGAATTGGTACTAATTCTTTCTGGAACGTTTGGTAGAATTCACATGTGAAGCCATCTGGTCCTGGACTTTTCTTTTTAGGAAGCTTTTGAATGACTGATTCAATTTCTTTACTTGTGATTGGTTTGTTGAGGTCATCTATGTCTTCTTGAGTCAAAGTTGGTTGTTCATGTCTTTCCAGGAACCCGTCCATTTCCTCTAAATTGTTGTATTTATTAGCGTAAAGTTGTTCATAGTATCCTGTTATTACCTCCTTTATTTCTGTGAGGTCAGTAGTTATGTCTCCTCTTCCATTTCTGATCTTATTTATTTGCATCCTCTCTCTTCTTCTTTTTGTCAATCTTGCTAAGGGCCCATCAATCTTATTGATTTTCTCATAGAACCAACTTCTGGCCTTATTGATTTTCTCTATTGTTTTCATGTTTTCAATTTCATTTATTTGTGCTCTAATCTTTGTTATTTCTTTCCTTTTGCTTGCTTTGGGGTTAGCTTGCTGTTCTTTCTCCAGTTCTTCCAAATGGATAGTTAATTCCTGAATTTTTGCCTTTTCTTCTTTTCTGATATAGGCATTTAGAGCAATAAATTTCCCTCTTAGCACTGCCTTTGCTGCGTCCCATAAGTTTTGATATGTTGTGTTTTCATTTTCATTCGCCTCGAGGTATTTGCTAATTTCTCTTGCAATTTCTTCTTTGACCCAGTCGTTGTTTAGGAGTGTGTTGTTGAGCCTCCACGTATTTGTGAATTTTCTGGCACTCTGCCTATTATTGATTTCCAACATCATTCCTTTATGGTCCGAGAAAGTGTTGTGTAAGATTTCAATCTTTTTAAATTTGTTAAGACTTGCTTTGTGACCCAGCATATGGTCTATCTTTGAGAATGATCCATGAGCACTTGAGAAAAAGGTGTATCCTGCTGTTGTGGGATGTAATGTCCTATAAATGTCTATTAAGTCTAGTTCATTTATAGTAATATTCAGATTCTCTATTTCTTTGTTGATCCTCTGTCTAGATGTTCTGTCCCTTGATGAGAGTGGTGAGTTGAAGTCTCCAACTATTATGGTATATGAATCTATTTCCCTTTTCAGTGTTTGCAATATATTCCTCACGTATTTTGGGGCATTCTGATTCGGTGCGTAAATATTTATGATTGTTATGTCTTCTTGTTTAATTGTTCCTTTTATTAGTATATAGTGTCCTTCTTTGTCTCTTTTAACTGTTTTACATTTGAAGTCTAATTTGTTGGATATTAGTATAGCCACTCCTGCTCTTTTCTGGTTGTTATTTGCATGAAATATCTTTTCCCAACCTTTCACTTTCAACCTATGTTTATCTTTGGGTCTAAGATGTGTTTCCTGTAGACAGCATATAGAAGGATCCTGTTTTTTAATCCACTCTGCCAATCTATGTCTTTTGATTGGGGAATTCAGTCCATTGACATTTAGTGTTATTACTGTTTGGATAATATTTTCCTCTAACATTTTGCCTTTTGTATTATATATATCATATCTGATTTTCCTTCTTTCTACACTCTTTTCCATATCTCTCTCTTCTGTCTTTTTGTATCTGACTCTAGTGCTCCCTTTAGTATTTCTTGCAGAGCTGGTCTCTTGGTCACAAATTCTTTCAGTGACTTTTTGTCTGAGAATGTTTTAATTTCTCCCTCATTTTTGAAGGATAATTTTGCTGGATATAGGAGTCTTGGTTGGCAGTTTTTCTCTTTTAATATTTTAAATATATCATCCCACTGTCTTCTAGCTTCCATGGTTTCTGCTGAGAAATCTACACAAAGTCTTATTGGGTTTCCCTTGTATGTAATGGATTGTTTTTCTCTTGCTGCTTTCAAGATCTTCTCTTTCTCTTTGACCTCTGACATTTTAACTAGTAAGTGTCTTGGAGAACGCCTATTTGGGTCTAATCTCTTTGGGGTGCGCTGCACTTCTTGGATCTGTAATTTTAGGTCTTTCATAAGAGTTGGGAAATTTTCAGTGATAATTTCTTCCATTAGTTTTTCTCCTCCTTTTCCCTTCTCTTCTCCTTCTGGGACACCCACAACACATATATTTGTGCGGTTCATATTGTCCTTGAGTTCCCTGATACCCTGTTCAAATTTTTCCATTCTTTTCCCTATAGTTTCTGTTTCTTTTTGGAATTCAGATGTTCCATCCTCCAAATCACTAATTCTATCTTCTGTCTCTTTAAATCTATCATTGTAGCTATCCATTATTTTTTCTATGTTTGCTACTTTATCCTTCACTTCCATAAGTTCTGCGATTTGTTTTTTCAGTTTTTCTATTTCTTCTTTATGTTCAGCCCATGTCCTCTTCATGTCCTCCCTCAATTTATCGATTTCATTTTTGAAGAGGTTTTCCATTTCTGTTCGTATATTCAGCATTAGTTGTCTCAGCTCTTGTGTCTCATTTGAGCTATTGGTTTGTTCCTTTGACTGAGCCATATTCTCAATCTTTTGAGTGTGGACAGTTATCTTCTGCTGCTGGCGTCTGGGCATTTATTCAGATTTCTCTTGGTGTTGGACCCAGCAAGGTTGTAATATTTTTCTGTGAAATCTCTGGGTTCTGTTTTTCTTATCCTGCCCAGTAGGTGGCGCTCGTGGCACACGTTTGTCTGCAGGTCCCACCAGTAAAAGGTGCTGTGGGACCTTAAACTTTGGAAAACTCTCGCCGTCCTGGGGGTTCGCTAGCCGAAGCGGCTTGAGCCGGCCCAGGGTCCGAAGCCAGGGAGGGTTGCTGGTCGCCGCAGCCAGGGAAAGAGCCCGTCCGATATCCCTAGTCAATCCTGGGCAACAAGCGTGGCGGGAGGGCGCCAGCGGCAGCGGCCCGCCCGAGAGAGTGCACGTTCCCCGGGAGTCACGGGGTCACCGTTCTCCGCGGCCTGGGGGTTTCCGATCCAATTCTCTCAGTTGGTCCGGGGGCTGTGCGTGGTGTGGGCGCCAGTCGCCTTGGTTTCAGGGGACCACCTCTCCAATTCTCCCAGCCGGCCCGGGAAGGGGGAAGGGAGTAACTCCGGCCGCTTGCCACCCCGCCCGGTAAGGCCCGCGCGCCTCGGCGATTTCACCCGAGCTGCTTCTCTCAGCCAGCCAGCCGTTCCAGGATGGGGTACGCTGTCTTTTTTATCTCTGTTGTGGCTTTGGGCACTTTCTGTATCGTTTCTACTCCCCTAGTAGGTGTCCGAATGATCAGTGTCATCAAACATGTCAGTCACCAGGATATGATTTCTTCCTACTGCTTAACATGAGCCGAGTCTGCGAGCCGCGCCCCCGCGGCCGGGCGGCTCCTGGCGGCGGCGGAATCGGTGCTCGCGCCCCGGCCGCGGCCAGCTCCCGCGCCAGGAATGGCAGCGACGGCGGCGGCGACGGCCCGGGACGCCCAGCTCGGGAGAGTCGGGGCGGCGGCGGCGGCAGGGGATGCTGCGGCGCGGGGAACTATTTTAGGTATTTTTGACAATAATATACATAAATGTATCACCATAGTTGGAACTGGGTTATTTTATTTGTTTCAAAATAAGAGATTTCTAATAATCAAATTAAGAATTTTCCAGTTCATTATGAAAACCAACAACAATATATATAATATATATTAGATGTCAGATTCTGTGTAGGACTTACAATATAAAGATGGTTCAGATATATGAAAAGTGTATAGTCTATTAAAGAACTGTAAGAAAATAGGTACAGGAAAATACAGTAAGAAAGTAGTTACAATTCAGAGTAATCCAAAACATCACCAAGCTATAGTATGTGTTACTGTATTTCTCACTAATTCTACTATTCATAGTGCTAATCATGATTATGACAAGGTCAATGGATAGCTTAATAAAACATAAAAATAACATTAAGAATGTGTGAGTAATCTGTGAACATTGCAATAAGAGATTGTACATGCACATGAGAAGATATTTGAAGAGAAGATAAGAATTCAAGAAATGGCAACAGAAAGGGGATTCTATATGAAAGGGACAGAATAACTAGTTATCTTAATTGGTAAAGCATGGGTTACACACATAGCTGGAGAAGATGCCCAATTAAATTGCAGCAAAGAGTTCAGGGAGAGGGAAATAATAAACTAGGAAGGAAAAAGTAGGTGGGGGGGGTCAGATGACAAAGATCTCAAAACTCAGATATTTTTGTAAAATGACACAATGTAAAATTCCATGATTTAAACACTTTGTTTCAAGCAGTGAAATACCTTGTGCATTAGTTTGTTAAGCTCCCAGAATGCAATATACCAGAAACGGAATTTAGTAAGTTACAGGCTTATAGTTCTTAGGCCAAGAGAATGTCCAAAGTAAGGCAACAACAAGAGATTACCTTCATTCAAGAAAGGCTGATGCTGTCTGGAATACCTCTGTCAGCTGGGAAGCATGCAGCTGGCATCTGCTGGTCCCTTATGGCTTTCAGTCTCTCTGATCCCGTGGGGTTCCTCACTTTGCTTCTCCAGGGCTGGCTTTCATCTCTTGACTTTGCTTGGCTATCTCCAGCTTCTGGCTTGCTTAAAATCTCATGGGAAGGCACAAGGCAACGTCTGCGGGGCTCCAAACATCTCCAAACATCCATGACTCTGTTCTTGTGACATCTGCTCTCTAAGCATCTATATCTGCTCTCTCTGTGGCTCTGAGGTTTCTTACAAATATTTCCTCTTATAAAGGACTCCAATAAACTAATCAAGACCCACCTTGAATGGACAGTCACATCTCCATCTAATCAAACAGTTACACTCACAGTTGGGCATGTCACATTTTCATGGAGATAAATCTAATCAAAAGTATTCACTCTACATTGCTGAACCAGGATTAAAAGAAATGGTTGGTCCCACAAGAGTTGATCAAGATTAAAATACGGCTTTTCTTGGAGTATATAATAGCTTCAAACTGGCACACCTTGCATTCACAGTTCTTGTTTATTTCTTTAAGGCAACCATTCCACATTTATAGGATAAAATTCTATACTTAATTTTTAGGACAATCAATATAATAGACAAAGAAATCAAATTTTAATGTTAATGGCCACTAGGATTGTAATAATGTTATTCAAACATTTTATGATAAAATTTCACAGCTATCTTTTATCCTTAAGCTTCTTAAGAGTTTTCAGCTCAAAGTTCAAAACTATGGCTTTTCATCTACTTTATACTATATTCTCTACAACTAGCCATGGGACCCAAAAAATGTTGCTTTCAGTAAAGCATATTTTGTAAACTTATAAACTGAATAGTTTATATTAGAAATCCTCTAAGGTCACTTCCAAATGGAGTATTTTAAATTCTATAATCGTAGTTTTTAAGGAGAAAATGTTTATGGGCAGATTAATATTATACAATACAGGCCATGTCTAGACATCACCTTGAAAAGTAAAGCAGGTAAACCAATGCACTGTATGGTTTTTATTAAACAAAAAGACAACTATGTTATTTAAATAATTCCCAGTCTGAACAGTTGAAAAAGGACAGATCATAAGGAATACTGGGAATAGCATTTATTTTGGAAAGAAGCTGCAAGAGTTCAATCTTCATACTCTTGTAACCTTGACTTAATTAAAGGTTAAACTTGATGAAGGTCATTTTTCTTATCCATATTATTTGGCTAATAATGCCAGATATATATCTTTCTATGTCCGTTTGCTTTTGAAGCACTGTCTTCAACTCTTCAGTGACTTTTTTGTTAGAAGGTAAAGAAAGGCTGATAGACCATATTTCTCTTTGCAGTTGACTTAAGTTCATTTATTTAGATTCATTCTGATACTTTTGGGGAAAATGTTTATCTCATTAGTGAATCCTATATCACAGAAATACAGTATGCTTGATCTGTAAGTCATTTCATTCCCCTAATTTTACACATGAGATAACAGTCAGAAAAATTAAATGACTTGCTCAAGATTGAACAAGCGTAATATTTCCTCAGTGATACCAGTTGGGGAGAATATATAGAGTCGTCTACACAGTCAATGGATTTTCATATAGTTTTAAAGAAACTTTACTCAATTTAGTCTTACTGGATTCCTGGAGTTCAAATAGCAAAACAATTTTATTATAGAAAATACTGGTGATTTGATAGAAAGTTTGTAAAATAAAAAAATTAAGCCTATAATCATCACCAGTTACCTTTGTATCTTAGTATATATTACACCACATCTGTGCGTCAAATTGAACCCAGATTAAAATCAGCAAACTTGAACTGATGTAACAAAAATACCTCAAAGCAACATCACTTCTATGGCACTAATAATGTTCTAAATTTGCCTTTCTTTGCTCTTAAAATACTCAAAGACAATATCCTGAAAATAGGATCTTTGTTTTCTGAAAGCCCATCTGCTCTTGAAGTTTATATATCATCTAATGAACTGAATATTATGTTTATCACATACCCTAAATTCATTGCAAGAAGCACAGTTTAGTTTAGTTTTTCCTTGAACAAAACTTACTTGACCATCTCTAAACATAGTTAGCACTTATTAGAAGGCAAGATCATTCTTTCTGCACATTCCCTAGACTCAGTGAGTAACAAAATAAAAAGTCCTTTAGCCACTTCATATCAAAAAGGGAAAAGGTGAAATCAATGGAACAATAAAAACTGCAATCTCTTTTTGTCACATTTTATGACCTCATCACCAACAGACTCCACAAGGTCATCACTCCTTGTATACTAGTCTGTTGTCGGTCTGGGCACAATCACTGCTACCTTTTGAATTGTTTTTGGGTTTTTTTTCTTTTTTTTAATAATATTGCTTTTTATTTGTTTTATTGGATGTTACTATAGACTTCCCCTCTTTTGGTTAAGATCAACCTCAAAGAAGAATGCTATTATAGAATGCAATAAACCCATGCAAGAAAGATACATGTGGCCTATAGACATCAGCATTCTAGATAGCTTTTACTGGCCAGCCACATTGATTCTTTACAGGTAACAGTCAAGTCAAATATCAAACCAAGAGCTAGGAAAACTGTTCTACTCGACATATTGCTGGTCATAATTCCTACGGTGACTCTTGAGATGTGGATGTAAAGAAAATGATTTTCTAGGTAGGAAAAATATGTGGTCCACAAATGGGTAAGTTAGTATGTAAATAGAACACTTTTCTTTCAATAAATAATAGAACTTTCAATGAAAGCCTGTTCATTTGCTGAAAGCTTCAGCAAATTTCCTGGCATTTTAAGTATTAGAAATGCCAAATGTTTGCTATTTTTCTTACTTATTTAAAGAAACAATGAGAAATGCACTCAAAAGTGTATGTTCCAGGATCGTGGTGAGGCAAGTGATGGCAAATACCATAATTTCACTCAGTAGGAGTTAAGGAACAGGCTTTTGTAGGGAAGCTTGCAACTTAGGGGTCAATAAGAAGAAACCAATGATGCACTTTATTTTCATCATTCCAAGAAGAATTTGCAGTGGTAGTGGGGTAATGTTAATAAAGAGGGACACCAATCCATGGCACTTTACAATTTTATAGTGTAAATGAAGGAGCCTACTCTGGCAGAAATAATCACAGTGGATAGGCGGTAGGTGATCCACATGTCAATGCCATTTGCAAGGAGAATTATCTGAGAGCATTTGAAGTTAGCATCCCAGAGCCTTGTGAAAAGTCAGGTTGATGCTTCTGAGGGGAAGACAGACCTTGCTCATGGAGGAAAATGAGTTTACATGAAGACTTTCCTGCTGGGGAAAAGGTAATTCTCTCTCCTGTTTATCTCATTTCAAAGTAACCTGAGCCACTGGGGGCAGGGACCTTACAATAATTTTGTCTCTCTAAAAGCATCCCCATGTTGACTAATATTTATAAGTGAAAAATTGGAATCAAATTCCATTAGGTAATACATTACATAAATTAAGTTATGTGTGTTTGGTAGAAACTATGGAGCCATTTGAAAACATTTCCTAATGAGACTTTAAATTTTAAAAGAGTAAATAAAGCCAGTCAGAGAACTATCTTTTCAAAATGTTTAAAAATTGTTATACATATGAGAATCTGGAAGATAATGATATTTTTCTAAAGTCATAATGAATTTGCTTTGAAAGAAAAGAGTAAGTGATAATAAATAGAAGGTTTGATTTTACAGAAAAATAATAATGACAATAATATAAATTAACATTATGAAAGCATGTCTATCAATCAAGAGAATCTAAACACTTATGACTAGAATTGTTTTTATTTCAAGGATATTCTAATATTAGTTTTGTAGCAAAACAAAATCTTTAGGGCTGTTACAAAAATAAAAGTAAATAGTCTAGCCAGCATCACTGTCAATGCTATAGAAAACATGAGGCTTTGTAGCATCTTATTGATTCGCATGTACATTATTCTACTTCTATCCTTAAAGCCAACCTCAAAACCCAAAACTGCAAAGAAAGTCACACACACCAAAACCAAGCCCCAGCAGGAGTAGCAGCAGTAACAATGAAATCAGGAAAGAAAAAGCCATAAACATTAATTTAGTTCACTAGAAGCCCCATTATCATCACTGTAATCTTCAAAGTTGGATCACTCTGTGGTAGCTTCAGATTTAATGTCAGAATCTTCTGAAACTAAATTGAAGAAATCAGCTGCTATCATCTTCTGAGCAGGGAAATTTATTCTGTGTAATGTAATGTAAAAAAGCCTTTTATACTTGTGACCATTATGCCCTCCCACATTAGAGCAATAATAGGACACACTGAAAAGCTAAGGGAAGTTTTACAAGCCAGGCTGCTTTATTGATGGTACAAAGAAATAGAGAAACTTGCAACCCAGGACACAGCATGCTGATGATACTTCCAAGACACTTTTTCCCTAGTTTCCATATTGCTCCAAAATTGTATTTTTTATACATTGGTCTCAAACTAATGTTTATATTGATAAGGGTCAACTCTAGTGGTGGATCAAAGATTATTTCATTAAAATTTTTATTGTATTAAAGAAATAATAAAATGGAGCAATCACACATAAAATGCAGGATTCCTATACAACACCCTATTATTAAACATTGTCTTGGTGAAGAAAATTTGTTACAATTGACGAAAGTACATTTTTATAATTGTACTGTTAACTATATAGTCCATATTTTAATTTAGGGTTAACCTAAGGGTTACTTGTTTGTACTTTAAATCTGACTTTATATGATTTGACCCAAACGATCTACCACTGTAAAGAATCTACAGAATACTTGTGATCACTGCCTCAAACCTTAGGGCCAGGAACCAGTGCACCTTAGCCTATCTGCCATTGATCATACTGAATGGGTCTTAAGATCGCCACAGACATGGGGAAGGAAGAAAATGAGGTAACATCTCATCTCCCATTGGTATTAGGATAAAATCAACATTGATAGCATGACCCAGAAAACCATGTATGATCAGGTCCCTGCTCAATTAAAGAGTCATACCTTGTTCTATTCACCCTTTTGCCTTGTAATGGAAACTCACCCACAGCAGCTTCTCCACAGCTCCTGGAATCAGATTATTTTCTGACTCAGAGCCTTAGCATAAAGCAACCCTGCTTTTCACTCTCCTCATCCTAATCCCATCTCAGCTTTACATCCTGATTTTAAAAAGTCTTTGCTGCCCTTTAGACTTAGGTTTGGTCTCCTCCTTATTATTTTCTTTTTTCAGTTCTTTTAGCATATTATATTCTTCCTTTATAGCACTTTTGGCAATTGTAATTATTGAATCATGTGATTAAAGAATAGCTTAACACCTCTTAGGCCTGTCCCAACCCCACTGGGATATAGATATCATGAGGATAGAAGCCATGCCTCTCCAATTCTTAATAATATCCTCAGAAAACAGACAAAGGCTCCACAAAGTAGGTGCTTGGTGTCTTTTGATTGAATAAATGCCTGCTTGAGTTTGGAAATTCACTGACTGCCAAGTCCTTCACATTTGCTACCTAATGTATTCAAGCACCTGATAGGCTCTAGAAGACAAGTATGTGTTGCATCTGAAATGCATGATGAAAAAAAAAAAAAGAATGAAATGTATGATGATCAAAGGATTACCAATCCCACCCCAATACAACTTGGTAGAAGTTTGTCTTTCATTTTCAGACACTCTTAGGAAAGGACAATTAATAAGCCACAAAATTTCTTGCTGTAGGCTTTAGACAGTCCATATTTACCTAAAGGAGAAGTGAGAGTTAATCTACTTAACTCTTAACCTGCCATTTCCTATGTGTCCTCTCAATCCAAGCACTTTTATAGGACATGTTCTTCTAAATCATCTCTGAATTATGAATGAGTTGAGTTCTAACATTCTACCATGGTCTCTCCCAAGGCAATATGATCGAATATAATCCAGATATAATCCTTACTCTTCTCAGTAAACTCAAGTTTACATGTCCAAAGGAATTGTTGACAGATAAATTCTTCCTTTTTATGGCCACTTTGGGTCCCAAGGCCAGTCATACAAATTCAATCTCAGGAATAGCTCTGAGTATCCTATTTTCCTAAGAGACATAATCAACTATTTCTACTGATATTCTTGGCATTTGTCAAAATGAAGTAGAGAATTGGCCTTAATGATATCTTTTCTCTTTTAACCTTGTCACAAAAATGCTTTTCTCTCTCAAACTCAAGAGCCATAACCAACAAAACTAACTAAGAAAATTGAATTCTGGGCTAGGTAAGCAACAAGGATGTTTAAAAGGATATTATGAAAGTTTTTCTGATATGCGCACAATGCTCTATGGTAACTCAATAGCACATTAATGATACTGAAATGATCCATTAATCAGACAATCATTTTGTAGATATTATTACTGCACTAGGCAATAGATATCTTTCCATTTAAAAGGGCCTGTAATTTGTAATTTATAAGACAAAGTAGCCAAGTTTAAGAACGATAATGTATAGAGGACTTTCGCATTTCAAAAGTACAGCTTTGTTTTGGCTGTTTTATGTACCATAAATCAACATCCTATGTAATTAAAAAAAGGGAAAATGAAAGTCTGCTTAAATTAATAGTTGAGCAACCCATGTATATTAATCTAATCTAATGGGTTTTATTAATCTGCAAGAATTTTTTCAAGGCTTAATATCTTTTGTTAGAAAAAAGAAAGGAAGACTGAGAATGATTAAAAAATATAATTGAGGAAAATATTCATTTCAACTATAAATGAAAACTGGTAATGACTGAGCAATGAATGACCATGGGTTCTGTCATTGCTAAGTAATCCTATTTAACGGACAAATATAGTTCAGTTTAAAATATACTGAAATAGAGCTAGTAAGAAAAATTCATGCCCAGTGTTTTAATTCCTTAATTAAGTATCTTGAATCAGTGGATAATTTCACAAAGACTAAATTGCCCTTTACACGTACAGCCGTATAGCCAGATAATTTAGTCTAAGAACCGTAACACTTTCACAATGAAATGTATAGATTTTTGTATGCTTTAAAGGATTTAAATTTTAAAAATACATAATAACTGGTCATAATGAAAACAGATAACGAATCTACTAAGAAAAATATCTAAATGTTTATATGTGCATTTGTATAAATGTAGGTAGGTATTATAGGTATATAAAAACTATGCAGATAATGCAACATAACAAGGTAAAATAAAATTAAAATAAATAAGAAAATTACACAAAGGGAAATGTTCATAATAAAGAAACACACATTAAGATTTAAAGTGAAACCATGCAGTATATGTACTGATTATTAGAAGATGTCAAATTTGGATTGGATTTCTATCAACCAATAAGAAAAGGAAAAACAAGTTATATGATTCAGAATGTCAAAAATGATACTAGATATTTAGGAGAATTAGAAATATTTCTGGTACTTACTTCAGAAAAAATTTCTCCTATGGATGACAGAAGACAGAGCACATCAAGCAATGAGCAATAACTTCACAGTGAACATGATCCGACTTGAATTCATCAGGTATCTGTTGATTAAATATTTTGTATAAGGCAATTTACTAGATGCTAGGCATTAGAAAAATGAACAAAATAAAAAAAACTGCACTTGCTAGACTTTTATTTCAGCTGGGAATGTCAAAACACAAATTTCACCTCATTTTAGAAAAGTGCTATGTTGGAAGTGCCTGATTGCTATTGGAATGCAGTTAGCATGATGAATTTCATGGAATCTTTGCTTATAAAGGTATATAAAAGTATTTTGTACAGGTAAAGGCATCCTATCAGGACACATTTCAAAATAAGTACACTTTGCCTGATAGGAAAAGGGTATCGTACTAGCAAACAGTTTTCTAATGCTCTGAAATAATCAAGGTATGCTAAACATGAAATTGATGGACAGCATAACCTTCAGTCATTCATCCATGTTTTGGTAGGATGGATCAGGTCTGTGGTAACAAATTGCCCCCACATTTTAACGGTTTAAAACAACAATCATTCATCACATATCAGGAAGGCACGATGTGGTGTACTCTACCACCTGGATGATCACCATGGAGGGAATAAGAGAACATGACAGCTCAACATGTTGACAGCCAACATGTATTGGCTCTCAAATGCTACGGCCTTGATTTGACACATTACATGTTTTATTGAACAAAGCAAGTCACATGGTAGCTTCAAGGGAGTACTACCTTCAGAGGAAAACAAAAAAATTCATGAACAACACTAATGGTGAATTTATCTTATGAATTGGAAGGTCTGGAAAGTGTTGAGCTTAGCCATGAATGAGATCTTATTTCCCAGTGAACACTTGAACTAAAACTAGGGCCTAGAACTGGTGTGTTCATGAATGCTACGAAGAAAAATTAAAGTCATCTGACATTTTCTTCATAAGGCTGGTTAGAAATAATAATAATAAAATAGTAAGGCCCCCAAAATTCAATGACAGTGTTATATGGCTGCACTTCTTTTAGACTGGGCATTCTTTTTATTAGGTAATATCAAAGTTCACCTGATTCATAAAAAAGTCTCAGGAAAGGATAGCAATGAACTCTTTGAATGCCTATGAAAATAAACAAGTTACAGAATCTATGCCAAGATAATTAAATGAGTTTACTCATTATATGGGCTTATTAGATGCAGTTGCTTTAAAATCTGGGGGATGGGTAACCCCAAATGAGGATTTTAATTCAAAAAGAGGTTAAAACCCTTTTTTCTAGCAGTAATTAGATAGCACAGCCAGAATTACCTCAATAATAATCAGAGAAGTAAGATTTGGCCAAAGGGCAATAAAGAACACTCCTTTTAGTATTTTCACAAATCCAAGCATGCATATGTACACAAACATGAAAACATATCCCTCCCCTCCTTTCTCTCTCTCTTTCATTCACATGCACACATATACACCCAATTAAAGAAGACAATGCACTTGGCACACATGGAGATGTTGGTTAAAATAGTTTTAACATTTTTGGCTGAAATGACTGCTTGACCAAAAATTGGGGCGATTCCAGGGAGTAAACACAATTATCCAGATCTATATTCCAAGAAAGTACATACGGGAATCTTTTCATTGAATACCTGCTAGATACCAGATACTAGTCAACTATACACTAAGAAGAGGGTATGATTCTCACTTTACAGTGAGTAACCAGATGATTTACTAAAAGGCTATGGAAGATCATGAGATCCAAGCTGGGATTTTAATTTATGTTTGTCTGACTTTAAAGACTCCAGTTTATTTCACTTTACCTAGGTTAAACTTGGCATATTATCCCACTCTGTGAAGAACTATTAACAAATTCATTAATTAAGGTCACGTTGACACTTATATTTTCAACTAAAACATCTGTTAATTTATACAGAGGCCTCCTTGGTTTAAACCAACTTGTCATTACTGTTTCTCAAAGAGGGATAACGTGCTTGAATTTTACAATTCAAGTGTGAATTGAAAAGATTAACAGTTCTTGCCAATGGCTACTCTCCGTCCATATTTTTACATAATAATAGTTCTCAAGAAGGCACAGGGCCTTAAGATAATAAATGATCATTCTTCACAACAGATCTATAAACAGGATGGGGATTAATGAATTTGCTGGCAGCTATTGGTTTTAATTAGCCCAAACTCAACTGCAGCAGAATCATATCTGTCCAAAAGATTTGAATTGTGCTAATACAGCTTCTAAACAACTCTTTCTGTCAATATAGAGAAGCAACTGATCAGATTCTTATTTTAATGCCAGCAATGCTAGTAACTTGGCAAAAAAAGAAAATCTTTAAAATTTTCATCTTTTTTACTCTTTACTTGACTAAGAGTTACATTTTTAATCAAATCTCTTATCATACCTGCCTGCCTTTTTAACTACTTTCAATATCTTTTCATTTATCTTGCCCCTTTATTTTTATGCATGCCTTTCTTTTGTGTGCTTACTTTTAGTTGTGCTAAGAATTTTCTTCCCTTCATTCTCATCCTGGACAATCATAATTGATTCTTGGTTTTCTTTCTCATCCCAGATGCCACATCCTACAGAAAGCCATCTCTAAACCTCATACCAGATTCTAACCTCCAACAGCTTTTTATTAATTACCATTTTAGAAATTTTCTCATGCTGGTCTGGAGTTATATAACTGTTCGTTACTTTTTCCTAACTGAATTATGAGTCTCTTGAGAGATCAATGGAACTTTCAGGTGAAAAGACCTTATATCAGCAATCATCTGTTCTTTGAATTCAGACACAATAAAAAATTACCTCTGCTAGCAGGGTGCTGTTTTGAAACAGTCAGTGTGTGCTGATACCACTCATCTACACTTAGCTCCCCTCAGTGCTCAAATTTCCCACCTCTGTCTGAAGAATAAAATACCCAGAAAATTTGGCAGCAGTTTCAGAAACAGTTCCTGGAGAAGTTCATTACAACCTTGAAGATGAAATCTCCAAGAACACCATATAAGGGGTAGAAATATTTCATTCTCTCAGTATTAGAGTTTTCATACACTGCATCAGATATGAGTTCAAGAGAATTAAGAAGTGTAGGGTAGATGAGTGTTTTGTCAACTAGAGCCATATCAGATGAAATCATTTAACAATGGACAAGGAACATCTTTTATTCAATTCTAGATTTGAGAAAAGGTTATGGCAGGAAACCTTTCATGGGCTAGGATAGAGGTTTCCAGGAGCTAATGAAGGAGGAATGGAAAAAATAAATAATTTACAGTTGGGAATTAACTGAGTTAATTTACTTGGAGAGGATGACTGGAAGCAGACAATGAGTACTATGGCATTTCAGAGATAAAAAGAACTGACCCTGTGCGTGTTCCTCAAACTCCATGCCAAGGCCTTGCAAGATAAGACCAGCAACAATCAAAATGGAATTTCAACACACTTTTTCCTGGATTGTTGGTCCTATTTCATATTATATCCTTCATGCTTATGAGGTCTGATCTAAGCATTTTACTCTTCTCCTCAACATTGCTAAAGCACTGGTGTTTATTTCTGTCCTACAGCTAAATCTTAAATTCCCGTTTTTGACCACAGTTTGGATTTTCCAGCTAATTCTGCTGCCTAAACAATAAAACTCATAGGACTCTTTGTTGGGAAAGTAGCTTTACTTATGAGATCCAGGCAACGAAAGTTACAGAGATGGTTTTTATTTGTTTTTGCATTGGTTTTGTTAATTTTTTTTCTGGTGTTAACAGAGAGAGACTGTCAGCAAATGTTAAGTAAATTAGTGTCAACCCTCTTTAGAACCCACTCTCTAATCAATTTTTTAATCTACAGTAGGCATGTAAATAAAAATCAGGTAAATTAATTTGTAATAGATCAAGCATTCAAATATTCATGTTTCTGGTATCAAACCTCTTTCTCTATGTGGTGCTCTTTCCTCTTCATTATTATACAAGGTCCTTAGAACAATCAGATTTTGTAAATATAAAAGTCAGCCTGTATTTTAGTTCCAGCTTGTTGTAATACTTTTCAAATTACTCTTTATAATAGTTACTTCACATAATCAATTTTTTTGGGGGGGAAATCAGTCAATATCTACTTTTGCGCATTATCACCTCTCTCCAAGGTTTTGAGGTTGTTCTATTAAATGTGGGTCTGTAAGGGGCAATTTGATTAAAGATTTGTAGGTTGACAATTATTTTTCATGATTACTTTGAGGCTGTTATTTTGAATTCTTCTGGCCTCCACTGTTGCCGTTGAGAAAAGTCAGTTGTCTCGGTGGGTAATCTCTCATTTCTCTTTTTACTTAGACCTTCTCAGATTAGTTGCACTAATTTGCATTAGGTGTGTATCTATTTTTACCAATCCAATATATGTCTTATTTTGTTCCTTCAATGTGAAAAATGCATGGGGTTTTATGCTCTGAAAAACTCTCAACCAGAAACTCTTCAAATATTGCCTCTTCCCATTTCTAAATACTCCAGTGAAAATCCTATTCAACATGTTAAGACCTCTCATTCTTAATTCTCTTAAATTAAGAGAATTCCTAATTTTTCAATCCTCTTAAACTTGCTTTTACATATTTTACTTTTATATATGCATATATATTTTACTGAATTCTAGGGAATTTTGATCAAATTGATTTTCTCAGACAATGAGTGTTTCTTGCTTCAGAGATACAATGTGCAGTTTACATACATAATGAGTTTTTATTTTAATTACTCCAGTTTTTATGAATTTTCTTTGCTTTTGTTTTTGTTTATTAATTTAGATTTTCCTTTCATCATTCCATCTCTTTCTTCTGTTTTTTTTAATAACAGCTTTATTGGCATATCATAAAACTCATCTTTTTTTTTTTTTTTTTTTTTTTTTTTTTAAAGGAAGGAAAGACAGAGAAGGAAGGAAGGATGGAAGGAAGGAAGGGAGGAAGAAAGGGAAACATTTTTAAACATTTTCTTGTTTTATTATATTTTGTTTGTTTGTTTGTTTTTTACATGGGCTGGGGCCGGGAATCGAACCGGGGTCCTCCGGCACGGCAGGCAAGCACTCTTGCCCGCTGAGCCACCGCGGCCCGCCCCAAAACTCATCTTTTAAATTGTGCAGTTCATTGATTTTAAATATATTCAGAGTTGTGCAACCATCATCACTATCTAAGTCTAGAATAGTTCCATCATCCCCCAAAAATAATCCTGAATCCAATAGCAGTATCTCTGTATATGCCCAGCCCCAGCCCCTAGCAACCTCTAATATACTTTCTATCTTGTGGATTTACTATTCTGAAAATTTCATATAATCAAAATCATGTAATATGTGGTCTTTTGTGTCTAGCTTTTTTCATATAGCGTAATGTTTTCAAGGGTCAACCTTGTTGTAGCATGTGCCATTACTTCAATAATTGTTCTTAAAAAATGTTTATACATTTACCAGCAATGAATGAGGGTTGCAATTTCTCTGCATTCTTTCTAACACATGCATCTTTTTTATTATAGCCATCCTAGGGGATTTGAAGTTGTATCACATTGTGGATGTTTTGTATTTCCCTAATTACTAATGATGTTGAAGATCTTTCATGTGGTTATTGGCCAATTATATATATTCTTTGGAGAAATGTCTATTCAAATCATCTTCCCATTTTTAATTGGTTTATTTGTCCATTTATTTTTTTATCTGTAAACTTTCCTTATATATTCCAAATATTACTCATTTATAAACTACATGATTTGAATTTCGGCGTGTGAGTTTTCCAACTCTGTTTTTTTCAATATTGCTTTGACTATTCTGGATTTCCTCCATATAAATTTTAGCATTACCTTGTCAATTTCCACTCTATAGTAAGATTTTGTTCTTACAATACCTTAGTTTTGCTTGGATTCTCAATTTTACTACTCCTTATGAGGAGCTAAAATTTTATCATTAGACCTGCACAGGACTTAAAATCCAAGTCTTTAAATTCTCAGACTAGCAATCTCCATGCCACTCCATCCTAACAACTCATGAACAAATTTATTATTCTTATTATTTGGAGTTCAGATGTTTTCAGGATTCTAGTACATGAAGATCCTCCTTTATTTCAATGCATAAAACATTTATCCTAGTTGCAGATAGAGGTAAATTTTGCATATTATGTCATCCATTCCTGTCCAGTGGAAACTCTATGATGATGGAAATATTATTCTGCACTGCAAAGTACGTTAGCAACTAGTCATATTCAGTTTTTGAGTATTTTAAATGTAGATAGTCTAATTGAGGAACTGAATTTTAAATATTACTTAATTTTAATGAATTTAAATTTAGAGAGCTATATATGTCTAAGGGAAAGATCAGAATGCAGTTTGTAGGAAATGGAAATCAATCAAAACTATTTTAACTAAATAATTTAATAGGAAAGAATCAAAGACTTTAGTATTTGCATTATTAACCACATTTTCTTTCTTCCTCTTTTCCTCCTTCCCCTCTGCTTCTCTCTCCCTCTCCCTCTCCCCCTCCCCTCCCTCCCCCTCCCCCCTTCCTCTCCCTCTCCCTTTTCCTCCCTTTATATATATATATCCTGCTACTCCTATGTGACTATTAAGGTAAAGCAAATTGGGGACTGATCCCACTGCACTAATTTCAGAACACATGCAATTCTTTGCCTCTAGCAATTGAGAAAATTATCCTGATTCTTGTAATCCTTGCTGGCTGCCATGCTCTAGGATATAAACCCATCTTTCTACATTTATAACTGTAAGTTAAGAAAGGAAAAATCAGAGTGAGGCATTTGAGCTAAGAAATATCTAGTACAGATAAAGGAATTTCCTTGGGGTTAAATTCTTTCACTGTACTTAATATTGTAATTTGGATCCCATGTCCAACAGTAATGGTGAAAATTCATTTATCATCCCTTATTTTCTCTGGAGGGCCACTTAGGAGAGAATGATTATGGTAGGTTTGGATTCGTAATTCTTTCTTTGTGTTTATATGTTTATCTCTAGCTCTAGCTCTATTCCCACTTATCTTTGAATGTCTATAGTCTATACATTTTTATTGTTTGATGTCATACAATGTCCATTCTTTCATCTCTGATTGTCCTTTAGATAATATTCTTCCTTTACTTTTACTCGTGTTAATCAGTTAGAGCTGAACAAGCTGCTCCAGGAAAGGACATGTGACACAGACCTGAATAACAATATTCAACCACAAAATTTAAATCGAAAACTCATTTTCTATTAGTTTCAAGTTAGAAGATTATGCAACTCTGAAATTTTTGAGAGACACAGCCAAAGGGAATAAAGCTGAGTTGAGATTGAATGGGAAAAAATTAAATTGTTAGAATCCTTGAACTCAGTCATTCCTAAATCCATCTACAACCATAGACTTCTCAGTTATATAAAACAAAAAATCCCCTTCTATTCTTTACAAAATTGGATTTCTGACACCTGGAGGAAAAAGTCCTGCAGATACTCTCGAGTCCCCCAAAGTAAGCCCTGTAGAAGAGAATGTATCCAACATTTCTTCTCTTGCTCCAGTGCCACATTTTTATCTTCAACAAACTCTTGTTATTCATTTCTTCTGGCTTCCTTCAGAAGATACTAGATATATATTTTTTTCCTTTTTGACTTAATATTTGTCAACTTTCAAACTGAACTAAGGCATAAATATGTATCCTATAAGTTCTCTTTCTTCTCTCCTACAGAAATATCAATTTGCATATGTTACATATGCAAAATTATTCTCTTAGTCTGGAAGGTAAACATACAGCACAACTTTAATAGATGAATTCAACATTCTTGTTGATATTTCTTCTTTCTTGTAGGCCTATATAGTTGCATGGTTTTCTTAAAAATGCTTCTTGTAAATTTTCATGGCACAGAGCCACTTTAATGAGCCAATTCACTTTGGATCACTCATATATTTAGGTGGAAAAGTAAAATGGTGCAGTCCTAAGAACTTAGCATTTTTTTAAAGGATATATCCAACCACTATACGGTGCATCAAAGCACTTCTGGGTATTTATCCCAGAGAAATGAAAACCTATGTTCACACAAAAGCCTGAATATGAATGTTTATATCAGCTTTATTATAATAGCCCCAAACTGGTAAAAACTTTTATAGCCTTAGGAAAAAAAAGTACCTATCACCAAGCATCATTTAGAGAGATAATTTTAAACCCCTTTTCACTCCTCTTTTTGGTATGAGTCCTTAGGAATTAAGCAAAGTAATTAACACTCAGTGTCAACCCATTCCTTCAGATACCATTCTCTGTATTAGTCAGCCTTTGCTGCATCACAAACTACCCCAAAACCCAATGGCTTAAACAACAGGCATTTATAAATTCTAAGAATTTTCTAGGTCATCTGGGGAGGTTTTCTGGTCTTAGCCCACTTCTATAGTGATGGATAGTCTAGGAAGGTCTCACTCACATTTCTGGTAAATGTCAGGATGGTTGGTATAAGCTCTGCTAGGATGGCACATCTCTGCCCTACATGCTTTCTCATCTTCTGATAGGCTAGTCTAGACATTTTCATCTGGCAAGAATCAGGACTCCATCAATAACAATCAATAAAAGAGCAAGCACCAATGTGCTAATGCCTCATTTGACAACACAAGTAACATGGATAGCCCAGATTCAAGGGGTGGAGAAACAGACCAGATTTGCAACACCTGATCTATGTATAGCCAATCTATACTTTTTTTTTTTATGTTGCTTGGTGGGGATCACAGTTTCATCCTTTTTCCATGTCAGTATCCCATTATTGCAGTATCATTTGTCGATTTTTTGAGGGGGGATGAGGGGAAGTACACAGGCTGGGAATCAAAGTCACTCTTGATGAAAGGAATGGCAATGTTACATTGCAATAGTGTATATACAGGGACAGGAGAAATTTGTGAGCATTTTTTTTTCAATCTACTACAGCCTTGCACATCTTATTCCATAACAATTCACTATTTTTTTTTCTGATTTTCTGAACCTTTCTTATTTAGGCTGCTGGTAGTAATAGAAAGCCTGTGGAAGACAAAAGAAAGGATCTGTGATATATAAAATGGATAAAGTGGAATGGATAAAATTTGGATAGTGAAATCCCAGGCTCCAGTATTTCTATGATATATTCAAACCCATACATACATGTAAAATTCAATTCTTGTATTTTAATAGAAAATAATTTGCAGCATGTTTAAACATTCATTATCTAAATTTAGAAAGAAAGCTCTTATCATACAAATATGGAAGAGCAAGTGAAAAAAATCAACAAGTGATTAGGAAAGGAAGTATATATGCCTTTCTATGGCAGTATTTTGATTCACTATGAGCCACTTTGAGTTAATAAAGTTTTGGAAATAATAATAAATCATTCATTGAGCATAAAATATATGTGCATCATCCTGTTAGGAGAGAAGGACTCTAACATGTCAATACTTGGTGCAAGGCTCAGATTAACCAATTGATAACAAATTAACTCTGTGCCCAGAAAAATTGTAAGCTTATTGTTGTTAGTGTTTCTTACTGAGACTTCATCTACCTTATGCAGTTATAATCGACTTGGTTACACTTCAAAATGTGAATAAAAATCTTACCCAAATAAAAGATGAATGCTTTTCTTCAAAATGTAATATTGCCTCAGATTATCAAGGGCAGAGCTATAAAAATTTGCCTTATTAGAGGCTCAGTATTCCACTTTAGTTTCACTATTGGTCTGCAGGTAAAGCAGCAAACTAACGTGTGTACAGAAAGATGGGATGTCGGAAACTTGTCTATGCTGTAGTCTAGGCAATGGTTCTATGGGCTCTTCTCTGAACCTATCTTAACTTCTAGGAAATAAACTTATGATGAACTAATTTCAAAATGACTGCTAGGGCTACTTTAGCCTAAAACAAGCAGTCTATAGTGCTGACAGTAAAAATTCTGGGTTATCCTGAAGAATTAAGATAAGTATAGCTCCTTTTTTTTTTTTTTTAAATTTTTTTTATTAATCAAAAAAAAGAAAAGAAATTAACACAACATTTAGAAATCATTCCATTCTACACATGCACTCAGTAATTCTTAGTATCATCACATAGATGTATGATCATCATTTCTTAGTACATTTGCATCGATTTAGGAAAAGAACTAGCAAAACAACAGAAAAAGATATAGAATGTTAATATAGAGAAGAGAATTAAAATAATAATACTAATAAAATATATATATATATATATAAAGGAAAAAGAAAAAAAAACAAAAACAAAAGATACAAACAAACAAACAAAAAACTATATTTCAGATGCAGCTTCATTCAGTGTTCCAACATAGTTACATTACACTTAGGTATTATTGTGCTGTCCATTTTTGAGTTTTTGTATCTAGTCCTGTTGCACAGTCTGTATCCCTTCAGCTCCAATTACCCATTATCTTACCCTGTTTCTAACTCCTGCTGGTCTCTGTTACCAATGATATATTCCAAGCTGATTCTCGAATGTCCGTTCACATCAGTGGGACCATACAGTATTTGTCCTTTAGTTTTGGGCTAGACTCACTCAGCATAATGTTCTCTAGGTCCATCCATGTTATTACATGCTTCATAAGTTTAGTCTGTCTTAAAGCTGCATAATATTCCATCGTAGGTATACGCCACAGTTTGTTTAGCCACTCGTCTGTTGATGGACATTTTGGCTGTTTCCATCTCTTTGCAATTGTAGATAATGCTGCTATAAACACTGGTGTGCAAATGTCCATCTGTGTCTTTGCCCTTAAGTCCTTTGAGTAGATACCTAGCAGTGGTATTGCTGGGTCATAATCCATTCTGCCAGTCTATGTCTTTTGATTGGGAAATTCAGTCCATTAACTTTTAGTGTTATTACTGTTTGGATAATATTTTCCTCTACCATTTTGGCTTTTGTATTATATATATCATATCTGATTTTCCTTCTTTCTACACTTTACTCCATATCTCTCTCTTCTGTCTTTTCATATCTGACTCTAGTGCTCCCTTTAGTCTTTCTTGCAGAGCTGGTCTCTTGGTCACAAATTCTCTCAGTGACTTTTTGTCTATAAATGTTTTAATTTCTCCTTCATTTTTGAAGGACAATTTTGCTGGATATAGAAGTCTTGGTTGGCAGTTTTTCTCTTTTAGTAATTTAAATATATCATCCCACTGTCTTCTAGCTTCCATGGTTTCTGCTGAGAAATCTACACATAGTCTTATTGGGTTTCCCTTGTATGTGACAGATTGTTTTTCTCTTGCTGCTTTCAAGATCCTCTCTTTCTCTTTGACCTCTGACATTCTAACTAGTAAGTGTCTTGGAGAACGCCTATTTGGGTCTAATCTCTTTGGGGTGCGCTGCACTTCTTGGATCTGTAATTTTAGGTCTTTCATAAGAGTTGGGAAATTTTCAGTGATAATTTCTTCCATTAGTTTTTCTCCACCTTTTCCCTTCTCTTCTCCTTCTGGGACACCCACAACACGTATATTTGTGCGCTTCATATTGTCATTCAGTTCCCTGATCCCCTGCTCAAGTTTTTCCATTCTTTTCCCTATAGTTTCTGTTTCTTTTTGGAATTCAGATGTTCTATCCTCCAGTTCACTAATTGTAGCTTCTGTATCTTTAGATCTACCATTGTAGGTATCCATTGTTTTTTCCATTTTTTCTTCTTTGTCCTTCACTCCCATAAGTTCTGTGATTTGCTTTTTCAGATTTTCTATTTCTTCTTTTTGTTCAGCCCATGTCTTCTTCATGTCCTCCCTCAATTTATTGATTTGGTTTTTGAAGAGTTTTTCCATTTCTGTTCATATATTCAGCATTAGTTGTCTCAGCTCCTGTATCTCATTTGAACTATTGGTTTGTTCCTTTGACTGGGCCATATCTTCAATTTTCCGAGCATCATCCATTATTTTCTGCTGGTGTCTGGGCATTTGATCAGATTTCCCTGGGTGTGGGACCTGGCTGGTTGAAAGATTTTTCTGTGTAATCTCTGGGCTCTGTTTTTCTTTTCCTGCCCAGTAGGTGGCGCTCGTGGCGCTCGTCTGTCTGCGGGTCCCACCAGTAAAAGATGCTGTGGCTCCTTTAACTTGCCAATCCGAATCTCGCAGTCAGCCCGGGAAACCGCGCGCAGAGGGGGGGTCGCCGGCCGCCGCGGCTTGGGGAAGTGCCGGTCCAAATTGCCCAGCTGGCCCGAGACACCAAGTGTGGCGGGAGGGCCCCGCTATCCAACGTTCCCAGTCGGACCGGGAAGCCACGTGTGTGGAAGGGACCCCGGTCACCAGCCGCCCCGGCCGGGAAAACGCGCACCCCTTTGGTATCTCACCGCAGCGGATTCTCCCTGCCCGGTCAGCCGTTCCAGAATGGGGTACGCTGTCTTTTTGGTCTCTGTCGTGGCTCCGGGAGCTGTTTCGTATTGTTTCTGTTTCTTTAGTTGCTTTTCTGGAGGAGGAACTCAGACCCGCGCATCTTACTAAGCCGCCATCTTCTCCGGAAGTCCGTATAGCTCCTTTTTGATCTCTTACTTTTTAAAAAATGTTTCTTATACTGTCAGATGAATTCTGAAGAACAGAGAGGATATTTAAAGACATTTGTCCTTTAAAAGGAATTCTGTAAACACTGAGACTCTTCCTTAAAAATGAAATAAGAATATATCCACTTCCATCATTTCTTGTAACCTTACCACTAACCTCTCCTGGCTCTCATTTACACTTCATTCTTTCTAAAAACTGTCCTGATATCTGATGTTCAATTCTAGCTTTCCTCTCTCATACTGTATATTGGTTTTCAAGTTTGATGGTTATAAAACTCATCTACCAGGGCCCAACCTGGTCTTATTTGGGTGACAACACCTGGTTTATGTGAGACTTTTTTCTTCCTGCTCAAAACTTTCCTTTACCTACTCTTTTTGTGTCCAACAGAGATTTCTGTATTTCCTTAATAATTGCATGAAAAATTTCAAACATATTTTGGGGCCTGAATAAATACACATCATTGGGAAGAAATACTTATTATAACCTACAAAATGAATCATAGAGACAAAAATGTCTGCCTTGTTCAACTTTTGATGTGTTGCAATTTAGACTTAGGAGTAAAGACAAATACAGATGTGGCAATAGAGAGGGAACAAAATTTTAGAGATACTTGGCTTGGACAAGGTAATATATTTGGTTTTTGCTTACATTATCTTAGTTGATGGTCACAGTAGAACAATGAGTTAATATTATTATTGCTATTTTAAAAAAGAGACCATAGGCTTAAGAAAATTAAATATTATTTACCAGGATTACAAAATTAGTTTTGTAAATGGAAGACCTGAATTTGAACTCAGAGCTTTCTGACTTCAAACTGATTTTTGTATTGGACCATGCAAAAGTTATTTCACAAAAACACCCAGACTTATTACGTCACCTTGGATAATATTACAGGAAACAAACAATGAAGGATTATTTGGGCAGAAATGAAGAAATAACAATGGCAGGCTAACAAAAATAGATAATTTCCAAAGAGATGTTGGACCATCTAGCCTGAACACCATGGAAGGCCAAATACCAACATTTTATCACATAAAAACTCTTCCAATGATGATTGACTTGAATTTCTAAAACCTTGAGTTTCATATTATAATCACAGCCTAATATTTTTAAAGTTATTTAAGCCATTTTAATAAAATTAAATGATTATTAAATAAAAAATAAATGATTTATTTTAGTAAGATTGGCCTCTGGTGAATTCCAAAGATGCAAATTCTTCAGAGATAGTGCCCTCCTGTGAAACAGAATAAGGGTGTTATAGGTGGGTATTCTCACTAATCTCACATTATCTGAAATATATGATGGAGTAGATCAAACCCTTAATTTAAAGTCAGCATTTTGAAGTTCTTTCAAAAGAAAAGAGTCCAGACTATAGGCAACTGAAGCACAGAAATACATATTCTCTCTATATGCATAATTATTTTTTACATTTAAAGGCTGAGATTTACCTAACTAATGCATTTGTCTCTGAGAAAAATTCTGATTTGAACTTATACCTATACCTGGGAAACAACCATTAAATATCAATTATGATCCCAATTTTATTATCAGATATAATATCATTCCTTTCAAACAAGTTCTTCTTAGTTGATTTTAGTCAGTCATTACTCCCCTCAGTAAGAGATCTGCTTATTCTAGTTAAGTATGAATTGTTGCATTTTACCAAGAAAGGTCTCAAAGCAGACAATGTTTTCCTAAAATTGCATTTATCAACAAGGCGAAACTCTTATTTTACTTTACAAATGATTACTATTTGCCATGGAAATTGCAAATTTGATTCTAATGCATAATTGTACAAACAGCCATTAGAAGATGACTGGCATTTGAAAGATTGAACTTGAATTCATAATAGCCCAGTATGCTATATGTATACAACTCCCAGATCTGAGAGAGAAAGGTACTTAAAATATATATTTTTTGAATAATAGTAGAGTACAAAGGCAAAGCTAGGTTAAGATGCATCTATATTATAATAAATTACTGTTTCTTGAGTTACTTTGATGAATATTCACTGCCTAATCAGAACATAATGAAACAGCAATGGAATTTGTGAGAAATAGAGACTGGGAGAATTCAGCTACCATTTCTGATAATTTCATATAAATGTCTTCCTATAAATGCCTAAAAGGATTTGTCATTATAAGAAATCATGGTTCTTAACCAACATCTTTGGAAAGGGCATATGTCTCCTTGGATGAAGCATATGCCCAGACCTACAAGGTGAAAATGGAATACATTTCACAAGTGGATATGTAATGTTTATGACCCTCCTCTCAGTGTCTTTAATGCATGTGAACGCAGTTGAGTTCTGAAGATATAAAAGGCAACCTACCTAATTTGAATAAGAACCTTTCTGCAGAAAAGGCAGAAATGTATTCTGTAATCCTGTTATAAGGTGGAAAATTCCATTCATGTCTGACTTTAATGGATTGTGGATCTCTCAGAGGAAAATCCATCCAATACAATGTCATTTTATGAAAGTTAAGCTTTAAATTAAGAAAGTATAAGATGAATTCCAGTATTTTCAGAAGAAAAAAGTAGAACTAGTTTAACAACTGCCCTTCAATAACTAGAAATGCATTCACAACAAAATCCTTTGACAGTGTTCATGACAATAGCTATGTAAACTCTGATTTCCATTAAAATCACAAAGATTGGTCCTGTACTGAATATACTCTTGGTCCACTAACAATTCAAATAGGAAAATACACTTAACTTGTTGCTGAGTTGGAGATTTACAAATTTTATTTATGTATTTATGTATTTATTTATTACATGAGCAGGCACCAGGAATTGAACCTGGGTCTCCAGCATGGCAGACCGAAATACTGCAACTGAGCTACCATCACACTTCCCACAAATGTTATTTTAAAGGCATATATTCCTTATTTACTACAAATGTTATCAACTTTTGACTATCTATCCAGGTATATCAGAGCAAAGTCATAGAACCCAAGCCAAAGGATAATCTTACCAATAAATTATATTTGGCTATGAAATGCATTATGTGATTATATTGGTAGCATATTTCCTTCCTTAGTATATTTCACTTATACAATTACATTCAGGTTCTAGTTCTAACACTTTCATTAAGAAGCAATTAATTTAGATTGCTTTATTTACAAACAATAAAAACTTGCTCATACTAGGTCAAATACAATGGTTGGGTATCTTATAAAAATCTAAGCATCAGCAAAACCACCTCCAAAACACTAAAATTGGATCTAGGCAACAACTAGTGTTCTTAGAATTTTCATTAATGCTATTAAAATGACCCAAGAATCTCTCAGTTTCTATTTAATTCATTCACTATTTTTCCCTCTAACAACATTTTTATTAAGCATTTAGTATGTACCAGATACTCTTCCCAAAGGCTCTGCCTTATTGGTAGTGAGACAATAGGTTGTTGTATTTGTGTATACCCTTGTGTACTGTAAGTGGGGTTATTACCTTTTTTGTGAATGCAGTATGATCTAATGAGGAGGCTTAACCAAACATAATGCCATCCCATCTCAGCTCTGAGTTATGCCTAGCAAGAACAGAATTCTTCTTCTGACACCTGTCTTGAATCTGCTTTCAGACACAAATAAGTATATAACCAACAGACTAAAGTTCTACATTATATAGAATGGCTAACATAGTTAAAGGCTGAGGGGAAAAACAAGGTAAATATAATTAAACATATGCTTTGATCAAATATAAATCTTAATAAAAGTACTCACAGTATTGACTTTCAGCTATGCTACTTACAGCTGTACTGTTAGACTAAAAATCCTTTATCTTAAGTACAGTGTAAAAATTGAGGGGTTTTATGAGAAAAACAATGCAATTAATTGAAGTAACTTAGTTTAAAAACTTGCCACTTTAAACACCATTTAATGTCTGGAGGTGGGGCAAGATGGCAGTGGTGGGATTTAGCTGTGAAATCTAGTTTGTCCTCCAGAACAGCTAGCAAATAGCCAGGTATGATACAGAACAACTGCTGGGGGAACCTCAGTGACCGTACACACAGCATCCGCCAGTCTGAACCAGGTAGAACAGCTGAGATCCCACACAAACTGTAAGTCCCCTAAACTGTGGAGGTCAGTGCCCCTCCCCCATTGGCATGGCTGGCTGGTTCCCCGAGGAGAAAGGAAACAGACTTTACTAGTACCAAGGGATTAGCTCAACCAAGCTCCAACTGCAGGATTAATTAACAAATTCTAACTACTGAAAATAGGAACCCTGCACAGATAAATCTGGAATAAGCATGAAAGGAACTAGGAGTTTTTGTTCCTGCAGAGAGGGGGCAGGGCTGATGGAAACAAACAAACAAACAAAAAAGCAAAATCCAGAAGCTTTTTGAGTTGAACAGCACAAAATATTGGAAAAGGTTGGACCCCAAGAAAAGGGGGCACGAAGCGCCTGGAGATACATAAAGTCAAGTACCAACACAAGCTCTTGATTGAAGGCTATGAAAAGGCTTTGTTGTTTTTTTCTACTTCTTAAACAACTCATTAGATAGAACCACAAGCACTCTCAGGTTCTAGCACTGCCCTAAGCAAGGGCAGAACTCAGGAATGTCTGAGAGACAAAGTAACTATTCAAGTGAAAGGGTTAATTCCCTAAAGGGCATATCTTCCTCAAGAAAATGGGGGTGTGGCCCACCTCAAGTGGAATCTCTCCTTCAAGGAATTCAGGCCCCAGGGGCTTTGGAAAATAGAAGCAATTAAAGTCTGCCTATTGCCTCATCTCTGTCTCAAACATGCCCCTGGCACATAGAGTCTGCTGAAATTAAAGCCACCACATCATTTTAAACTGGTAGAAAACTGTGGGCAGACAAATGTAACAAGCTGGGCAGGATAGGAAAAGCAGAGTCTAGAATCTTCACAGGAAAGTCTGACAACCTACTAGTCTCACACTCAGAGAAAACTGATGCTGGTTACTCTCTCCTCCTGAGATATGGGCCTGTCTGGTCTGGGAAAATCTGACTGGGGTCGATAAAATCTGAGAAGACCCTTCTCAAAAAAAAACAAAAAAAAAAAAAACAACTCATATAGGTAGGACAATAAACAGAAAAAGAAGTACTGAAAAATTCTGATCAGTTAAAAAAAAACTATGCTAGAGGACTAGAATAAGTTGAACTGAATGTCAAAGGACATATAGAGAACAAAGCCATTCAGCAAGAAAACCCTAGGTAAAAGAGTGAAAACAACCTCCAGAATAAACAAATTAAGGAAATCAAATGCTTAGATGCCAGAAAAAATTAAGTCATACTAGGAAAATTGAAGATTATGGCCAGTCAAAGGAACCAACCAACACTTCAAATGGATACAGGAGTTGAAACAACAAATTCAGGATGTTTGAAAAGACATACAAAATCTCATCAAAAATCAAATTAATGAGTTGAGGGAAGATAAGAAGAAGACATCAGTTGAACTAAAGAAGAATTTGAAAGTTCAAAAAAACAAGTCCCAGAACTTATGAGAATGAAGGGCACAACAGAAGAGATGAAAAAAAAAAAAGATTCGAAGAGGTATAAGAAAGGATTACTGAATAAGAGGGCTGGACATCTAAAATCTGACACACAAAGAAAATATAGGGAAAAGAATGGAAAAATATGAGCAGGGTCTCAGGGAAATGAATGACAATAAGAAACACACAAATCTATACATTGTGGGTGTTCCAGAAGGAGAAAAGAGGGAAAATAAGGGAAAAAAATCTAATGGAGGAAATAATTACTGAAATTTTATGATCTCTTATGAGAGACATAAAATTACAGATCCAAGAAGTGCAGGGTACCTTTAACAGAACAGATCCAAATAGACATACTCTAAAACATTTGTTAATCAGATTGTCAAATTGCAAAGACAACAAAAGAATTTAGAAAGTAGCAAGAGAAAAGAAATCCATCACATACAAAAGTAGCTTGATAAGACTATGTGTGGACTTCTCAGCAGAAACAATGGAGGCGATAAAAAAGTGATATGATACATTTAAGATTCTGAAAGAGAAAAGCTGCCAATGAAGAATTCTATCTAAAACTGTCCTTCCAAAATGAGGGAGAGATTAAAATATTTTCAGACAATCACTGGCTCTACAAGAAATACTAAAAGGTGCCCAGCAAGCAGATAGGAAAAGACGGGAGAGAGAATTCTAGAAAAGAATGTAGAAGTGAAGATTACCAGTAAAGGTAAAAAGAAGAAAAAAAAATAGATATGACATATAAAACCCAAAAGACAAAATGGTAGAAGTATTGCCTTTACAGTAATAACATTAAATGTTAATGTATTAAATGCACAGTCAAAAGACATAGACTGGTAGAATGGATTAGAAAACAGGACCCATCTATATTCTGACTACAAGTGACGCACTTAGACCCAAGGACAAGAATAGGTTGAAAGTGAAAGGTTGGGAAAAGATATTTCATTAAAACAACAACTAGAAAAAAGCAGTGGTAGTTATACTAATATCCAATAAATTAGACTTCAAATGTAAAACAATGAAAAAAGACAAAGAAGGACACTAAGTATTAATAAAAGGAACAATTCAACAAGAACACATAAAAATCATAAATCATAAACTGAGCCAGACTGCTCCAAAATACATGAGGCAGACATGGAAAGAAACAGACACCTTTACCATAATAGTTGGAGACATCAATTCCTTGCTCTCATCAATGGACAGAACATCTAGACAGAGGATAAATAAGGAAACAGAAATTTTGAATAATACAATAAATGAACAAGACTTAATAGATATTTACAGAACATTACACCCCACAACAGCAGAATACATATTTTTCTCAAGTCCTCATGGATCATTCTCAAGGAAAGACCATATGCTGGGACAAACCAATGCTCAATAATTTAAAAAGATCATAATTATACAAAACACTTTCTCAGATTATAATGAAGTTGGAATTCAATAACAGGCAAAGAGTCAGAAAATTCATAAATATATGGAGGCTAAACAGCACACTCTTAAACAATCAGTGGGTTGATTCTATGAATCATTCTATGAAGCCAGCATCATCCTAATACCAAAGCCAGACAAAGATGCTACAAGAAAAGAAAATTACAAACCAGTATCTTTAATGAATATAGATGCAAAAAACCTCAACAGAAATACTTGCAAATTGAATCCAGCAGCATATTAATTTCAAGGGAAAAATTACAAGAGAAATCAGTAAACATAACAAGGCAAAAGAAAATGAGAACATAAAAATATCAAAACTTATGGGATGCAGCAAATACAGTGCAGAGAGGGAGGGATTTTTATTGCCTTAAATGTCCATATTAAAAAAGAAGAAAGCCAAAACATTAAGAAAACAATCAAATATGAAACAATCAAGGAAATCAACAAAACTAGAAGTTGATTCTTTGAAAAATAATCAATAAAATCTATGGATTTTTATATAAGTGGAAAATAAATACAAATAAATAAAATCAGAAATGATATGGGGACATATGCACTGACCTGCAGAAATAAAGGAGGTAATAAGAGGATGATATGAGCAACTATATTATAATAAACTAGACAATGGAGATGAAATGGACAAATTCCTAGAAAATCATGAACAACTATTATTGACTCAAGAAGAAATAGAAAATGTCAACAGATCAATTGCAAGTAAGGAGCCTGAAACAGTCATCAAGAAAGTCCCAAAAAAGAAATGTCCAGAACCAGATAACTTCACATGTGAATTCTACCAAGCATTCAGGAAAGAATTAGAACCAATCATTCTCAAACTCATCAAAAAAAACTGATTCTATGAATCATTCTATGAAGCCAACATTACCCTAATACCAAAGCTAGACAAAGATGCTTCAAGAAAAGAAAATTACAAACTAATATCTTTAATGAATATAGATGCAAAACTCAACAAAAATACTTGCAAACTGAACCCAGCAGTACATTAAATTGTACACCATGACCAAGTGGGATTTATTTCAGGTATGCAAGGCTGGATCAAAATAAGAAAATCAATTAATGTAATACACCCTTATCAACACATCAAAGTAAAAAAAAAACACACACATGATCATCTTGATTGATGCAGAAAAGGCATCTGACAAAATTCAACATCCTCTCTTGATGAAAACATTTCAGATGATAGGAATAGAAGGAATCACACTAGTAGTGATGAACAATATGAGGGAAAAATCAGAAAAAAACTCTATTTACAACAGCAACCAAAAGAATAAAATATCTAGGAATAAATTTAACTAAGAATAAAGAAGACCTATACACAGAAAACTATAAGAAATTGCTGAAAGAAATCATGGAAGACCTAACTTCCTCAACATGATAGAGGGAATATACAAAAAATTCACAGGTAACATCATTCCCAACAAAGAAAAACTGAAATCTTTCCCTATAAGATCAGGAACAAGACAAGGATGCCCACTGTCATCACTGTTGTCCAACATTGTGTTGAAAGTTCTAGTTAGAACAATTAGACAAGAAACATAAATAAAAGGCATCCAACTTGGAAAGAAAGAAGTAAAACTCTCACTGTTTGCAAATGACATGATGCTGTATGTTGAAAATCCTGAAAAATCTACAGTAAAGCTACTAGAGCTAATAAATTGGTACAGCAAATTGGCAAGGTACAAGACCAATGCTCAACAATCAGTAGTGTTTCTATACACTAGTGATGAACAATGAGGAGAAAATCAGAAAAAAAAACTCCATTTACAATAGCAACCAGAAGAATCAAATATTTAGGAATAAATTTAACTAAGAATAAAGAAGACCTATACACAGAAAACTATAAGAAATTGCTGAAAGAAATCATGGAAGACCTAAATAAATGGAAGGGCATACTATGTTCATGGATTAAAAGACTAAATATAGTTAAGATGTCAATTCTACCCAAATTGGTTTATAGATTCAATGTAGTACCAATTAAAATCACAACTTACTTTAGTAGAAATAGGAAAAGCAATAATCATATTTATTTGGAAGGGCAAGGTGCCCCAAACAGTTAAAAATATCTTGAGAAAGAAAAATGAAGTGAGAGGTCACACACTACCTGACTTTAAAGGATATTAAAAAGATACAGTGTTAAAATATCACAGTAGTGGCATAAATATAGAAATACTGACCAACGGAATTGAATTGAGCATTTCAGAAATAGACCCTCTCATCTTTAGACAATTGATCTTTGATAAGACAGTCAAGCCAACCCACCTGTGACAGAGCAGCTTCCTCAATAAATGGCATTAGAGAACTGGATATTCATATGTAAAACAGTGAAAGAGGATCTATACCTCAAAACCTATACAAAAATTAACTCAAAATGGATCAAAGACCTAAATATTAGAGCTGAGACCATAAAGCTTTTATTTTTTAATTTATTTACTATTTTTTGCATGGGCAGGCATCAGGAATTGAATTAGGCAAGAATTCTGTCACTGAGCCATGTTGCACAGCCCAGCCACATCACACCACCCACCAAAGAGCTTTTAGAAGAAAATGTATGGAAAGATGTTATAAATCTGGTAATAGAAGGCAGTTTCCTAGATCTTACACCCAAAGTATGAGCATTGAAAAAATAAATAGATAAATGGAATCTGTTTAAAATTAAACATTTTTGTTCATCAAAGATCTTCGTCAGGAAAGTAAAAAGGCAGCCTACACAATGGGAGACAATATTTGGAAACCATATATCAGATAAGGGTTTAGTATTCAGAATATATAGAGATTCTTCAACTCAACAACAAAAAGACAAACAAGCCAATTAAAAAATAGGCAAAAGATATGAACAGCACTTATCAGAAGAGGAAATACAAATGGCAAAAAGGCACATGAAAAGATGCTAAAATTCACTGGCTATTAGGGAATGTGAATCAAAACCACAATGAGAGGTCATCTCACATCAGCTAGAATGGCCATTGTCAAAATAACAGACAACCACAAGTGCTGGAGAAGATGTGGAAAAAGAGGCTCACTTATTACCATTGGTGGGAATGTAAAATGGTACAACTGCTCTAGAAGGCAGTCTGGCGGGTCCTCAGGAAGCTAAGTATAGAACTGCCACATGATCCAGCAATCTCATTACTATGTATATATCCAGAGGAACTAAAGATAAGGACAAAAATAGATTATGCACATTGATGTTTACAGCAACATTATATATGATTGCCAAGAGATGTAAACAGCCCAAATGTCCATCAATGGATGACTGGTTAAATAAGCTGTGGTATAAATATACAATGGAATATTACTCAACTGTAAAACAGAATAAAGTCATGAAGCATGTAAAAACATGAAAGACCTTTGAGGATATTACGCTGAGTGAAATTAGCCAGAAACAAAAGAACAAGTACCATATGGTCTCACTAATATGAACTAACATTGAGTGAACTTAGAGAGTTAAAGTTAAGAACATAGGTTATCAAGATATAGAAATAGGGTAGAGACAGGACATTTGGTGCTGAAGGAATACAGACTATGCAACAGGACTGATTGTAAAAATTCAAAAATAGATAGTATAATACAACCTGTAGCATTGTAACACAATAATATAAGTACACTGAATGAAACTGAATGTAAGGATGATTGATACAGAAGGGCTGAGGGTACATAAGCAACCAGAAGAAAAGATAGAGGATAAAGACTAAGATGGTGTAACTTAGGAATGCTTAGAGTGGACAATGATGGTGATTAAATGTAGAGATGTAAAATTTTTTGCGTGAGTGAGAACAAATGAATGTCAACATTGCAAGGTATTGAAAATGGATAGTATACAGGAAAAAGTACAATCAATGCAAGCTAGGGTCTATAGCCAATGATAACACTGGAATAGGCTTACACTGAATTTGGTAGTATGCCAAAACTAAATGTCAACAGCAGGGAGCATTGGGGAAGAGGTGTGTTTATTTTTAGTGGCGGGGAGGGGGTGCACGGTCCAGGAATTGAACCTGTGCACCCTTGAGATGTGGATTCTTTATGGGAAAACAGGAAACACCTTCATATAGATTACAGTGGTGTTCCAGTTTGCAAGCTGCCAGGATGTGATATACCAGAAATGGAACAGCTTTTAAAAAGGGGAATTTATTAAGTTGCAAGTTTATAGTTCTAAGACTGTGAAAATATCCAAATTAAAGAAAGTCTATAAAATTCAAAATTAAGGCACAAACAAGAGGTTACCTTCACTCAAGAAAGGCTGATGAATTTCAGGATTTCTCTCTCAACTGGAAATGCACATGGCAAACATGACAATGTCTGCTAGCTTTCTCTCCAGATTTCTTGTTTCATAACACTCCCCCAGGGGCCTACTCCTTCTTCATCTCCAAAGGTCTCTGGCTGTGTGGGCTCTGTGGCTCTTGTGGCTCTGAAGCTTTTCCAAAATGTTTTTTTTCTCTTTTAAAGGATTCCAGCAAACTAATCAAGACCCACCTGGAATGGGTAGACTCACTTCTCCCTCTAATCAAAGGTTAATAGCCAAAATTGGGTGAGTCACATATTTGTGGAGATATTCTAATCAAGTTTCCAACCTACAGTACTGAATAGGGATTAAAAGACACAGCTGCCCCTGCAGATGGATCAGGATTAAAACATGGATTTTCTATGGTATATAATCTTTTCAAACCAGCACATTCCACCCTCTGGACTCTAAAAAAGACATGGTTTTCCCATATACAAAATGCACTCATTCCATCACAGTATCAGAAAACCTTAAATCATTTCAGTAACAATACAAATGCAATACAAAATCAGAAACAGGAAAAAATCTCATTTCTGGTCTGACTTAAGGCAAAATTCTCCTCTGATTCTGGACCTGTAAAACTTAGAACAAGTTATTTACTGCCAACATACAAAGGAGGGATGGTCATAGTATACATATTCCATTTCCATAGGGAGAAACTGGAAGAAACACAGGTGTCACAGGACCCAAGCAGTATCAAAATCTTGCAGGGGAAGCATCAGGGTTGTACCTTGACTCTGTCATCTCCATGGCACACACTCAACTCCTCCATGTGATGGCACCCAGGCTCTCCGCAATCCCCAAGGAATGTGCTCCACCTCCTCCAAAGCCAAAGGCAGTACAACTCTTCAACTGCAATGAGGTGGAAGGCCCATCCTCTGCCTTTGGGGCAAACTCACCCACTCCATGTGCTTGGGTGGGTCCACTCTTCTGGCCTGAGGCTTCTTGACTTCAGGCCCCAGCCTCCATTGCTCTGCCTCTGAAGACATTTTACCTTCATTTTGTCCCTTTTAGGAGATTTTTACTCCCAACTGGCAGCGGTTCCATTTATACAGGTCCCACAGCATTCTGCTGGCTTTCTATGTAGTACACAAGGATCATGCCCCTCAGATAGAAGGAAGTTCTACAAATCCTTCCTGGATAACTCCATCTGTAATTATGGCTTTTTCTGAAACGGCTGTTTCCACATTTGGTTAAATTCTCACATGGGGCTCTATATTCTGGGGTTTCCCTTCCTGGATGCCCAGAATTTTCCAGAATATCAATGCCTGGTTTCTTTGTACCCAAGAGTTCAGCTCTCAGCTTATCTCTTTCCTGTCACATTTCACTATAAGCTGCAAGGAGAAACCAGGCTTCACTTGCCACATTTAGTTTGGAAATCTCTTCTGCTAAATATCCAAGTTTATGGCTTTTAAAATCTGCCCTCCAGCCAAAGCCAGTGGTCAGTTTTGCCAGATTATTGCCATTTTAAAACGAGGATTGCTTTCCTTCCTGTTTGCAAAACACATGCCTCAGTTCTGTCTAGAGCCTCGTCAGAGGTACCTTTAGAGTTCACGTTTCTATCAACAGTCACTTCAAAGCATTCTAGGTCTTCTCTATGAAGCTCCTCACACTTCTCCAAAATCTTCCCCTTACCATTTAAAAAGCAGTTCCAAAATGTTTGGTATTTGCAAACTGCAGCAGCATCCCACTTCTCCAGTATCAAAATCTGTTCTAGTTTGCTAGCTGCTGGAATGTGATATACCAGAAATGGAATGGCTTTTAAAAGGCGGGATTTATTAAGTCCTGTCCCACATTGCCAGGGAGATTTACACCCCTGGTAGTCAGCCCCTGTAGGGGGCAGGGTAGTGAGTTCACCTGCTAAGTTGGCTAAGAGAGAAAAGCCACAGCTGAGCAACCAAAGAGGTTCTCTGGGGGTGATTTGAAGGCATAATTATAAGTAGGCTTAGCTCTTATCTTTTGCAGGAATAAGTTTCATAGGGCAAACCACAAGATCAAGGGTCCAGCCAAATGATTTGCTTGTCCCCACTGCTTGTCAGAAAAATATCAGGAATGCTGTTTGTATATAACCTGAGCATTACCACAAACTCTGGAAAACTCTGAGACTCAGAGTTAGAGCTCTGAAGCTATGAAAATCAGCAGTACCCATATAGGAACTGTTTAAAAAGTTGAAAAGGGGATCAGACTTCAACAAGAAATATGAATGAAGTGGATCTGGATAGGGCTAAGATAAATTAGAATACAGGGTAAAGGATGATATTGCCCAAATTTTAAAACTTCAATTTCTGTGTGAGACCAAGGGGAGAGATGTTTATTTCATGCAAAATTTACATTTTGGGTAGCACAGTATCTAATTTAACTTATATGATTAATTTACTTGAACACCACAATACATGGATTCTTGAATAGGGCATGAGATCTTGTTGGTTTGTACAGGTTAGTGTGATGCCCTGATATGTCCCAGAGTAATCTGGGCAGTGAATAAAAATGTGTTTACCAAGTCTCCTTGGGGGACTGGGGGGAAAGGAGGAAGTGGTAAACTTCCCCATTTAGAGAATTCCTGTGATTCTCACATAGGAAATGGAGACAATTAATTTCATAATCAGAGTCCTTGATCTTGGGATTCACCCCTACAAAGCTTATTTCTGCAAAGGATAAGTTAAGCCTACTGATAATTATGCCTAAGAGTCACCCCCAGAGAACCTCTTTTGTTGCTCAGATGTGGCCTCTCTCTCTAAGCCAACTCAGCAGATGAACTCACTGCTCTCCCCACTTTGTGGCACATGAAGTAAATCTCCCTGTAAATCTCCCTGGCAATGTGGGACCTGACTCCTGGACATGAGCCGAGAACTGGCATCATGGGAATGTCAAAGCCTGCTTGATCAAAGTGGGGAAGAGAGAAATGAAACAAAATAAGTTTCAGTGACTGAGAGATTTCAAGGAGTTGGGAGGTTATCCTGGAGGTTAATTTTACACATTATATAGATATCCCTTTTTAGTTTATGGTGCATTGCAATGGCTGGAGGGAAGTGCCTGAAACTGTTGAACTGTATTCCACTAGCCCTGATTGTTGAAGAAGACTGTATAACTATATAGCTTTTATAATGTAACTGTGTGATTATGAAAGCCTTATGTCCGATGCTACTTTTGTCCAGGGTATGGATAGATAAGAAAAAAAAAAATAAGGGTAAAAAATAAATAAATAATAGGGGGAGAGAAAGGGTAAAAATTTGATAGCTGAACTACTGTGGGTTGCTGAGAGGGAGGGGTAAAGTGCATGGGATGTATGAGTTCTTTTTTTTTTATTTCTATTTTCTGGAGTGATGCAAATGTTCTAAAAATGACCATGGTAATGAATACTCAATGATATGGTGAAATTGTGAGCCACTGATTGTATAATATGGTTGGACTGCTTGTATAGTGGATATTTCTCAATAAAAATATTTTTAAAAAATTAATAATGGGGCATGAGAAGTCTGCCTAAAATAATAAGACTGGTATTAGAATAGTAAACTTTTGTTCTTCTTTTAAGCATAACTAATTGACTATTCAAATTATAAAACCACATCACATGCATATAAAGAATATTTGTTTTCTAAACAAATACACATCACAAGGGGGCAAATTAGGAATATCACAGTCATTCCAATCTTGCTTATATTTTACCACAACACTGCTTCCTAGAGTGCCTATCTTAAACCTACCTAACCATTCCAGAAGACTACCTATGGTACTGCTTCCAAGTCCTTAAAAAATGGGTTATGGCACCATATTCTTTTATTGAACCTCAAAGTTACACTATCAGAGGAATCACCCCTGTTTAGCTTTCCAAAATAAATTATGCCCAACTGTTGTTCATAGAATCCAAACTCATCCTAGGCTCTTGGTTGATTCTATGGAAGATGATATGGCCCAGAAAATTAAGATTATTTAATTCAAACAAATACAAAAGAGATCATATTTATTAAAGTGGAATATGGAAAACAAGGAAATCGTGAGGAAGGGTGAACATACAACACAAATAAGAACAAAACAAGCGATAGTTAAATTTCTAAATAAAACAGCTATGATTCTGTATTATTATCAAATAGATCTCTTAACTTGACATAGAAATACAATGTATTCAAAAATAATTTTCTTCCCCTGTATTCCCAACATATATGGAAAAAACAGAACCAATTTAAAAGTCCTATCAAAATCAGAAATTATTTCATCCATGTGCTAGCATGTATCAAAACTTCATTCCTTTTGAAGGCCAAATAGTATTCCATCATGTGTGCATATATCACAATTTTATTATCCATTCATCTGTAAATGGACACTTGGGTTCCTTCCCCATTTTTGCTACTGTAATGGTGGCATGTACATAGAAGTACAAGTACTTGGTTGAATTTCTGTTTTCATTTCTTTGGGCTCTATACCTACAAGTGGAATTGCCAGGTCATATGGTAATTCTTTATTGAAATTCCTAAGGAATCTCCAAACTGTTCTCCACAGCAGCTGCACCATTTTACATTCCCATCAACAATGTATGAGGTTTGTAATTCGCCACATGCTCATTAACACTTATTTTCTGCTTTGTTTTGTTTTGTCTTGTTTTTCAAATAGTAGCCATCTGAGTGGTGAGTTTATTATTTTTTTTCATTTTCCTATTGGCTAATGATGTTGAACATCTTTTCATGTTTTTATTATTATCTATTTGTATGTATAAGCCAGACATAAAAGGACAACTATGACTGCAGTTATATAGAATATCCAGAAAAAGCAAATTCATATAGATAGACAATAGATTACAGGTTACTGGAAGTATGAGTTGGGGGAGGAATGAAGAGTTATTTCTTAGTGGTTACAGAGTTTTTGCTTGAGGTAATAAAAAAGCTTTGGTAATAGATGGCAGTGATGGTAACACAACATTGTGAATATAATTAATATCACTTAATTGTACACATGTAAATGGCTAAAATGGGAAATTGTGTGTTGTATATATGTTACTGCAATAAAAAATTTTTGAAAAGGAAAAAATAAAAAAACAAAAAATCCCCTCACCCAATTCCTTCTTCTCTGCCCTTATTTGAGAACAACTGATAATGCTGAACTTTATCTGGTCTTTGTTTTCTAGGAAAACAGAAGAAAAAAAAAAAAACTGTAGAGAAATCCTCCCCACAAATGCCTTTTGTTTTCTGAGAAAGCACTAACCACAAAAATCAGTCTTGCCCCTACCCACCCAGAAAAAACACCAACCTTCACCAAAGTGGAGACATGCTTTCATTTTCCTCATGTCACTCTTCTTTACCAGCCTCTATAATAGCCCAGGTTTTCTTCCTCTCACTGACAGGTGCCTCATGAATGAACAATATCTCTATTGCAATAAAATGCAAAAGAACAACAAAAATAACCATAAGCTGTCAAATTCCTTTACTGAGAACATTCAAAAGTAAGTTTTCTGAACTTTGATATATATCTCTATCTATTCCCACACAGTCCAAAGCTACTACAGTCTGGAAAAAGACTAGAAAAATTCAAGGAGCCAGGACTTTTAATAAAGAAAGGGAAAAGGAGGATTCCTTGGATTAACTGAGGACCAAGCCTACACAATCTTGCTTAACAGATTCATGCCTCCAGTGACTCTTTCCTGGAACCTCTAGTCATTGTTACTTTTACTAACCAGTCTCAGGTTTTCCATAAGACTCTTATTTTAGTGAAGTCTTATCCAAGGTATTAAAAGATATAATTACCCTTGTATTTTATTTGATCTTCAGAAGCCACTTACAATTTTCATATTGGATAACTATAATCTCAGTAGAATTTTATTATTTGTCTATTAATTTATTTGATTACTTGGGCATACTCATCAGATTTACCATTAGGAAAATGGGATCCTCATTTCTTTTGATACTTTAGAGATAAAGCTGGTCTTTGGTATGTGAAAGCTTTTAGACACTTCTCAAATAATGAGAAGCAGACACAAATTCTGCAAGCAAAATTTCATCTTATTCTCTTTGCCCTTTGACCTCCCTAGATAAATCATGTATGTTAAAAGACAGGGGAAAGAAAGGACATGGTTAAAACAAGAGGGAAATGATAACTTTCTACCTGATTTTGAATATCCCTGGAAAGAAAGATGACAAGTATAAAAGTATAACAGAAATGCAGCCTATAGTATGGACCCCAAAGCACAGATGTGAGTAAAATTTCCATCAACTATATTTTATATTAGTAAACATACGGTTTAGTTCATAAATGCATTTATGGAGAAGTTTTATATATGATCACATCTACCTCTGAAATATATTCTCAGGTGAAGACATCATACCATTTTTACATCAACTGGGCTACCAGCCCTGGCATTCATGTCCATAGCAATAATTAGGTCCTCTGTGACATCCTTAAATTTTTTTAAAAAGTCTTCAAAATATACATATTTGTCTAAACATTCCATGTGCAGGTTGGTGGCAGAAATCATTTCTTTATTCAACAGCTACTTAATAAGTATCTTTTCTATGCCAGATCCTCTTCTGTATATCAGACTATGTTAAACAGATCACATTACAATTGTTGTTCCATTTAAAACAAAACTGAAAAAAAAAATTATGCCACATGTTAGGCAGCTCAAAATTAGCTTCTTTCAGATTGATGGACCATAAGATTATGAATGCATGGGTATCCATTAACATTTTAAATTTATAACTATAATGTTATATTCATACATATACATGACAAAGCTTGCAGAACCATATATGAACATAAATATATGTATGTGCATATGAGAAATGAGAAATTTGCCAAAGTTCTTTATAAGTTATAATTCAAGGCAAATTAAAGGCCTATCATCTGTTTACAGGTATGTACATTTTAATTTACCCAAGCAAATAACAATGGGCAAAATAAATAATTGTTTCATTGTTCATTTACTTTGATTTATTTTTAACTGAATGCCAGTTAATTATGGCCCCCAAATTAGACATCAACCACTTTAGCTCCCAGTCAACAAATGTACCTTGGGACTACTATATCCTAAACATCTAATTATTGAGCATTAGCATTGACATATTAATTATGAGAACACACAGACAAATATAGGAGCTCCCTGGCTCAAATTGCTCTTGTTATAGTTATTATAATGCTGTGAAATAAGTCACCCTGACTGCAAGTATTCTAACCAAAATAGCAATATCCTTGTGTGTATTTGAGAAAATTATTTAATTTTTTGTTCTTGAGAAGAAATGAGAAATGAAGAGAAACAGCCTTCACTAAGAGAAGGTATTAAGATACAGGCTGTAAACTTTGGTTATTCCATAGACAGTTTAATTTTTCCAAAATTAAATTCCAAAATGTAAAAATTAAAGGATGAATTAAAAAATGCAAATGGACCAAAGAAATCCCTTTCACACACTGGAAATAAAGAGTGGAATTTTTTATTTCTTAATTTTCTTTCAAGTACACATGGAAGCAGAGGTGAGATGAGCCATCAGAGGTCTAGCAAAGTCAAATAACAGTTCAGATAAAATAGCAGAATCAAGAATCTAGAAGATAACTCATGTCAGGAAGGTGGATGTTACTGCTAGAAATATATGGACAACAAAATATGAGAATGTGATTTTTTTCAATTATGAAGAAATTTCTGCCTTTTATGTCTGCTACAGGTAGTGATGAGCATCCTCGAGGCCCACTCGGGTTGAATGCAAAAAGACATAAGAAGTTAATGTGGAAATCCTGGTGACACCATCATCATTACTATATCATCATCATCATCATCATGGTCATCATCGCTATCATCATTTATAAATATATACTATGGACACTGTGTTAAGTACATTACATCCAATTCCTTCATTAATCACTATTATTACATACTATTACCTTCATTTGATATCTAAGGAACAGGTTCAATAAATCTCCATAGTTGATATACCTAATCAGTAGTGCCAGGATGTTAAGGTCTGAATCAAAAATTGAACTTAAAAGCTGCTATATTATAACTTACTTGACATTTTCACAAATATGGTTAAGCAACATGTATAGGAGAATAGTAAGGCTTCTTTCTCTGTCAGGTCAAAATATCAAGGTAATGGTGCTATCTCTATGACCACATCCTTTAAAGCAGATCCAAGCTGAGGGTTCATGTCTGTAATGGACAATAAAAGTGCTTTGGGGTTTGGAAGCAATGTCTATATTTTGCAAGGCCTCAAATAAAGCATACATTTATCCAAATTAAAGTTGCACAAATTAAAATGCCAAATTTTGCTTTGGGTTGCAGTTTAATCAACCATATGTAATTACAATGCTTGGCTCAGGGTGATCAAAAATAGTAATGGAGTAAGCTATACTGTGTCCTTATTTTTTATATTTCTTTGATTAATAAAGATTAGAAATAATCTCATTTCAACTCTTTCATTTTTTTTTAGATGTGAGGTATCTAACCTCCAATCTAAGCTGTATAGAAGGAAAAACTTCCATAATATTTGATTTCTAGAGAAATAATTTAAAGCTGCATTGCCTTTACTAATTCACCCATTCATTTATTCACTCAGAAAAGTAATCAGTGCTGTCCACGTGTCATGCAGTGATCTAGTTTCTGTCAATATAGCAGTGACGGAGATAAAGTCTATGCTTTCACAGAGTTCATAATAAATAATTACAAAAACATATAGTGGCAGGTAGATGTAAAGGCTAAAAGTAAAAAAGGAAAAAGAAAAAGTATAAAGAGCAAGAGAGTTTCTGATTTGAAAAGAATGGTCAGTGAAGATGGAGAATAGAGATACAAAGAAAGTACTGAAGTGGGCACCATAAATATCCTGGGGAAAACTATTTCAATTGTAGGGGAATAGGAATTGCAAAGTCATTGAAGCAGGAGTACTCTTGACTTTTCAGAGGAAAAGCACGGAGGTCAGGGTAATTTGAGCTCAGTGAAAGAGGGAAATAATGAAAGAGATAAACGAAGAAAGATAACAGGGACAGATTCATATCAGGGTTTGTGTCATGACAGGAAACCAAAGGAAGATGATTTTGAGCAGGAGAATGACATGCACAGATTTGCATTTTAAAGAATCACTATTTCTCCTGTGTGGAACACCAAGTGAGGAAGCAGGCAAGCCACGGGACAGCTATTGCAGTAGTTCTATAGTGAGATTATGGTGGTGGATAACTATCACAGTGGTAAGAAGTGTGCAGATTTGGCAAACATTTCAAAGATAGAGCTAAAGGAGCTGTTCATAGTATTGGATATGGTATATGAAAGAAAGAGATCGAAGGATAATACCAAGGTTTGTGCCAGGAGCAAATAAAGGAAAGGAGTTGACTTTAACTGAAATCATGAAGACAGAAGGAAGAGCAGAAATTGAAAAAGGTGGAGACGTTGACCTTATAAAGAGTCAAAACCTTTTCAAGGAGATAGTGCCATTGATAACATTAACAAACATTAACAGATCATAAAACAAATGAAGGGTATAAATAAATATAATAATAATAAATACTATTTATTGACTACTTACAGTGAGACAGTTTGTATGTCAATGGATTTATGTGCATTATCTCCTAATTAATCAAAATAGTACTATACATGTACACAGACAAATCATCATACTATTTGGTATTTAACACGGTTTGCTGAAGTAGACACTTATCATTACTATTATTATATTCCCTATTTGTCAAATGAATAAACTAAGACTCAAGATTAGTTCACTTTACGAAGACAGCAAATAGTAGATCTTCTGGTCTCTGGATTAGTGTTTTTTTTACTATACCACGTTGCCTCACATACATGGGCAGTTGAATTTCCTCTTACTCAGGACTTTCCTTATTTTATGTTCCTAATTTCCTCATGTTCCTATAAGTTTTCATCTTTGTAAGGACAACCTAACTCTCTTCATTATAGGCCAGTTAAGCTGTTTGCTGTTCAAGCTTGAAAAGTTAGTTTTCTGCATTTCAAATATTCCTCAGAGCATCTTATAATATACTGGGGTTGAATAAATACTTACTTGAAAGAAAAAAAGAAGATAAGGAATGAAGGAGGAAAAATAGAATTCTGAGGGAATGTTATAATAATGGAAAATAATTACATAAAGGAATAAGAGGATGATGCACTGATCTGGTATATTTGTATCCTTCACATTTTTATATCTATACATGATTAAGTAAAAAATTACATTTGCATCTTGGCAAATCTTTCTCATCTCAGTTATGCTGAGTGCAGTGTACCCATTTATTTTAGTCACAATTAGAGTTTTAATTAGTTTTCATCTTTTATTTTGGCAGAGGATACTCTTTTGGAGGACAAGCTATGATATGTAGAACTTTCGTTTCTTCTCCAGGTAGTATTAGAATGAAGCTGTAGTAATAATGGTAACACAACATGCTAAGGAGAAGCAAATACAACTTTCCCTATTGATTTAAAGAAATATCATGTAACATGAAAATGTGCAAAATATATCCAGAAAAAAACATTAAAAACCAATAGGTGTGTGTGGTTGCAAACAAATGAAAAAAATAAATTTTAATTAAGTGATCAGAAAGAATTTTTGGCATGATATTGGGTAGTTTAGTGAAGCAAAGATGAGCTGGAGAACCAGGCTTAGAATTCAGGCAGGAACAGTGGCAGATTAAGAAGCCAAGAATATCATCATGGGGAAAGTTTGGTTGTAGTACAGACATTTTGGATGCTGTCATCATTTTATATTCATGGTCTAATGAATGTTGCAGGCATCTCAATACCACCTCCACCACTGCCAATGTGCACTGGACTCTAGATGCTAAGACAAGACTAAATTCTAAAGATTCTAAGAAGTAGCATCCAATTGGCCAAGGCTTAATCATATTTCTGCAGACTAGTTTCTGGAACTCTGAGAGCATAAATATCTGAACCTTTTAATTTTCATAGGTAGAGACAGGATATTATCTCTTTCCAAGATTCAGATAGCAAATTTATCCCCAAACACAAGGAACTTTTCACGCTGGATGGCCCAAAACAGGCAAAGATCCACTCTTTCCCTATAAAATAATGTGCAAGGAGGATTATTCTGTCTGGTCCACGCTGAAGACTAATACTCTCATAACAGTGATCATTAAGGCTGTTTCCCTGTTACAGTGAATTTCTTTGAATATCCTTAGACTATGTTCTGTAACAGTAAGCAACTTTCAAACTCTTGGCTAGCATCAGTTGGTCTTTATGACTGGAAGTGGTAAGTGGCTCCCATCACAATGATAACTAGCACTTGCTGAGTGTTATGAGGCCCTCAGCTTAGAACACTTTTTAAATGTTCTTTCAAGAAAACCAAACAACCCGCATGAAAGGAAAGAATCATCGATTACCACCTCTTTGCAAAATGACTCCAGATCTATATACCTCGCTATCACTTTAAAGATATAACTCAAAAGTCTAATCTAAAATTAAAACGTAGATCAAAAAATATATAGATTTGAACTTAAGTGTGCCTAACTCCAAAATCCTTTTTCATGCTGCAGTAGTAACAACTCTATTACACACATTAATGATGAAGCAGCAATGTGTAGGAACTGTAGCATATTCCATCCTGGTAGAAGTCTAGTGGTCACCAGTCTGAATTTGAAATGAAGGAGCACACAGTACTCCTGGCCAAACACTATTTTAGTTCTGATCCAGTCTAATGAACAAAACTCATATAAAAAAACTTTGACTCTCTCCGCCGGACCGCCGCGCGGCGCACGCGCCCCGCAGCAGCCGAGCCGCCCGACCTCCCTACCCCCTCTCTCTCTCCGCCGGACCGCCGCGCGGCGCACGCGCCCCGCAGCAGCCGAGCCGCCCGACCTCCCTACCCCCTCTCTCTCTCCGCCGGATCGCCGCGCGGCGCACGCGCCCCGCAGCAGCCGAGCCGCCCGACCTCCCTACCCCCTCTCTCTCTCCGCCGGACCGCCGCGCGGCGCACGCGCCCCGCAGCAGCCGAGCCGCCCGACCTCCCTACCCCCTCTCTCTCTCCGCCGGACCGCCGTGCGGCGCACGCGCCCCGCAGCAGCCGAGCCGCCCGACCTCCCTACCCCCCTCTCTACCCCCCTCCTCCCCCTCCTGCTCCGGCTGCTCTCCAACCAACACGGTGCCCTCTTCCCCCTCCTTCAACGTGCTCCTCCGCCACCAGCCTCGACAGCCTTGCCGCCCTCACCTTTCCTCCTCCAGAACAACTACTGGGGGAGTGGAGATAATACAGAGCAGCTCCCGGAGCCACGAGGGAAATCAAAGGGACAGCGTACCCCATCCTGGAACGGCTGACTATCTGGGAGAACCAGCTCCGGTGAGATCACCAAGGGGCACGGGCTTTCCTGGGTGGGACAGCAAGCGACCGGAGTCCCTCCCTTCCACCTTCCCAGGCCAGCTGGTAGAATTGGACAGGCGGTCCCCTTAGGCCGCGGCGGCTGGTGCCCCCACCACACGAGGCCCCCCGGAACAACTGAGATAGTTGGGTCGGAAATCCCCAGACTGCGGAGAACAGTGACCGGGGGATCCCTTCCAAACACGTGACTCCCCCGTCGGCTGGGAGCAGTGCACTCTCCCGGGCTGCGACAGCTGGCGCCCTCCCGCCACGCTTGGTGCCCCGGGCCGACTAGCTAATTTGGCCGGACGCTCTCCTGTGCTGCGACAGCCGGCGACCCTCCCCGCGTTTGGAACCCCGGGCCGGCTGGCATTCTTCCAAGATGCTTCGGTTGCCGAACCTCCCCTACGGCGAGAGTTTTCCAGAGTTGAGGGACCCACAGCAACTTTCGCTGGTGGAACCCACAGACAGGCGTGTGCCACGTGTGCCACCTACTGGGCAGGATAGGAAGAACAGAACCCAGAGACTGCGCAGAAAAATCTTTCAACCTGGGGGGTCGAACACCCGGGGAAATCTGACTAAATGCCCAGACGCCAGCAGAAGATAACGGATCACGCTCAGAAAATTGAACATATGGCCCAGTCAAACGAAGAAACCAATAGTTCAAATGAGATACAGGAGCTGAAACAACTAATGCTGAATATACGAACAGAAATGGAAAACCTCTTCAAAAACGAAATCGATAAATTGAGGGAGGACATGAAGAAGACATGGGCTGAACATAAAGAAGAAATAGAAAAACTGAAAAAACAAATCACAGAACTTATGGAAGTGAAAGATAAAGTAGAAAAGATGGAAAAAACAATGGATACCTACAATGACAGATTTAAAGAAACAGAAGATAGAATTAGTGATTTGGAGGATGAAACATCTGAACTCCAAAAAGAAACAGAAACTATCCGGAAAAGAATGGAAAAATTTGAACAAGGTATCAGGGAACTCAAGGACAATGTGAACCGTACAAATATACGTGTAGTGGGTATCCCAGAAGGAGAAGAGAAGGGAAAAGGAGGAGAAAAACTAATGGAAGAAATTATCACTGAAAATTTCCCAACTCTTATGAAAGACCTAAAATTACAGATCCAAGAAGTGCAGCGCACCCCAAAGAGATTAGACACAAATAGGCGTTCCCCAAGACACTTACTAGTTAGAATGTCAGAGGTCAAAGAGAAAGAGAGGATCTTGAAGGCAGCGAGAGAAAAACAATCCGTCACATACAAGGGAAACCCAATAAGACTATGTGTAGATTTCTCAGCAGAAACCATGGAAGCTAGAAGACAGTGGGATGATATATTTAAGTTACTAAAAGAGAAAAACTGCCAGCCAAGACTCCTATATCCAGCAAAATTGTCCTTCAAAAATGAGGGAGAATTTAAAACATTCTCAGACAAAAAGTCACTAAGAGAATTTGTGACCAAGAGACCAGCTTTGCAAGAAATACTAAAGGAAGCACTAGAGTCAGATACAAAAAGACAGAAGAGAGAGACATGGAGAAAAGTGTAGAAAGAAGGAAAGACAGATATGATATATATAATACAAAAGGCAAAATGGTAGAGGAAAATATTATCCAAACAGTAATAACTCTAAATGTCAATGGACTGAATTCCCCAATTAAAAGACATAGACTGGCAGAATGGATTAAAAAACAGGATCCTTCTATATGCTGTCTACAGGAAACACATCTTAGACCCAAAGATAAATATAGGTTGAAAGTGAAAGGTTGGGAAAAGATATTTCATGCAAACAACAACCAGAAAAGAGCAGGAGTGGCTATACTAATATCCAACAAATTAGACTTCAAATGTAAAACAGTTAAAAGAGACAAAGAAGGACACTATATACTAATAAAAGGAACAATTAAACAAGAAGACATAACAATCATAAATATTTACGCACCGAACCAGAATGCCCCAAAATACGTGAGGAATACACTACAAACACTGAAAAGGGAAATAGACACATATACCATAATAGTTGGAGACTTCAATTCACCACTCTCATCAATGGACAGAACATCTACACAGAGGATCAATAAAGAAATAGAGAACCTGAATATTACTATAAATGAACTTGACTTAACAGACATTTATAGGACATTACATCCCACAACAGCAGGATACACCTGTTTTTCAAGTGCTCATGGATCATTCTCAAAGATAGACCATATGCTGGGTCACAAAGCAAGTCTTAACAAATTTAAAAAGATTGAAATCATACACAACACTTTCTCGGATCATAAAGGAATGAAGTTGGAAATCAATAATAGGCGGAGTGCCAGAAAATTCATAAATACATGGAGGCTCAACAACACACTCTTAAACAACAAGTGGGTCAAAGAAGAAATTGCAAGAGAAATTAGTAAATACCTAGAGGCAAATGAAAATGAAGACACAACATATCAAAACTTATGGGACGCAGCAAAGGCAGTGCTAAGAGGGAAATTTATTGCCCTAAATGCCTTTATCAGAAAAGAAGAAAAGGCAAAAATGCAGGAATTAACTGTCCACTTGGAAGAACTGGAGAAAGAACAGCAAACTAATCCCAAAGCAAGCAAAAGGAAAGAAATAACAAAGATTAGAGCAGAAATAAATGAAATTGAAAACATGAAAACAATAGAGAAAATCAATAAGACCAGAAGTTGGTTCTATGAGAAAATCAACAAGATTGATGGGCCCTTAGCAAGATTGACAAAAAGAAGAAGAGAGAGGATGCAAATAAATAAGATTAGAAATGAAAGAGGAGACATAACTACAGACCTCACAGAAATAAAGGAGGTAATAACAGGATACTATGAACAACTTTACGCTAATAAATACAACAATTTAGAAGAAATGGACAGGTTCCTGGAAAGACATGAACAACCAACTTTGACTCAAGAAGAAATAGACGACCTCAACAAACCAATCACAAGTAAAGAGATTGAATTAGTTATTCAAAACCTCCCTAAAAAGAAAAGTCCAGGACCAGACGGCTTCACATGTGAATTCTATCAAACATTCCAGAAAGAATTAGTACCTACTCTCCTCAAACTCTTCAACATAATCGAAGTGGAGGGAAAACTACCTAATTCATTCTATGAAGCCAACATCACCCTCATACCAAAACCAGGCAAAGATATTACAAAAAAAGAAAACTACAGACCAATCTCTCTAATGAATACAGATGCAAAAATCCTCAATAAAATTCTAGCAAATCGTATCCAGCAACACATTAAAAGAATTATACATCATGACCAAGTAGGATTCATCCCAGGTATGCAAGGATGGTTCAACATAAGAAAATCAATTAATGTAATACACCATATCAACAAATCAAAGCAGAAAAATCACATGATCATCTCAATTGATGCAGAGAAGGCATTTGACAAGATTCAACATCCTTTCCTGCTGAGAACACTTCAAAAGATAGGAATACAAGGGAACTTCCTTAAAATGATAGAGGGAATATATGAAAAACCCACAGCTAATATCATCCTCAATGGGGAAAAATTGAAAACTTTCCCCCTAAGATCAGGAACAAGACAAGGATGTCCACTATCACCACTATTATTCAACATTGTGTTGGAAGTTCTAGCCAGAGCAATTAGGCAAGAAAAAGAAATACAAGGCATCAAAATTGGAAAGGAAGAAGTAAAACTATCACTGTTTGCAGACGATATGATACTATATGTAGAAAACCCAGAAAAATCCACAACAAAATTACTAGAGCTAATAAATGAGTACAGCAAAGTAGCAGGCTACAAGATCAACATTCAAAAATCTGTAGCTTTTCTATACACTAGTAATGAACAAGCTGAGGTAGAAATCAAGAAACGAATCCCATTTACAATCGCAACTAAAAGAATAAAATACCTAGGAATAAATTTAACCAAAGAGACAAAAAACCTATATAAAGAAAACTACAAAAAACTGTTAAAAGAAATCACAGAAGACCTAAATAGATGGAAGGGCGTACCGTGTTCATGGATTGGAAGACTAAATATAGTTAAGATGTCAATCCTACCTAAATTGATTTACAGATTCAATGCAATACCAATCAAAATCCCAACAACATATTTTTCAGAAATAGAAAAACCAATAAGCAAATTTATCTGGAAGGGCAGGGTACCCCGAATTGCTAAAAACATCTTGAGGAAAAAAAACGAAGCTGGAGGTCTCGCGCTGCCTGACTTTAAGGCATATTATGAAGCCACAGTGGTCAAAACAGCATGGTATTGGCATAAAGATAGATATATCGACCAATGGAATCGAATAGAGTGCTCAGATATAGACCCTCTCATCTATGGACATTTGATTTTTGATAAGGCAGTCAAGCCAACTCACCTGGGACAGAACAGTCTCTTCAATAAATGGTGCCTAGAGAACTGGATATCCATATGCAAAAGAATGAAACAAGACCCATCTCTCACACCCTATACAAAAGTTAACTCAAAATGGATCAAAGATCTAAACATTAGGTCTAAGACCATAAAACAGTTAGAGGAAAATGTTGGGAGATATCTTATGGATCTTACAACTGGAGGTGGTTTTATGGACCTTAAACCTAAAGCAAGAACACTGAAGAAGGAAATAAATAAATGGGAGCTTCTCAAAATTAAACACTTTTGTGCATCAGAGAACTTCATCAAGAAAGTAGAAAGACAGCCTACACAATGGGAGACAATATTTGGAAATGACATATCAGATAAGGGTCTAGTATCCAGAATTTATAAAGAGATTATTCAACTCAACAACAAAAAGACAGCCAACCCAATTACAAAATGGGAAAAAGACTTAAACAGACACCTACCAGAAGAAGAAATACGGATGGCCAAGAGGCACATGAAGAGATGCTCAATGTCCCTGGCCATTAGAGAAATGCAAATCAAAACCACAATGAGATATCATCTCACACCCACCAGAATGGCCATTATCAACAAAACAGAAAATGACAAGTGCTGGAGAGGATGCGGAGAAAGAGGCACACTTATTCACTGTTGGTGGGAATGTCAAAGGGTGCAACCACTGTGGAAGGCAGTTTGGCGGTTCCTCAAAAAGCTGAATATAGAATTGCCATACGACCCAGCAATACCATTGCTAGGTATCTACTCAAAGGACTTAAGGGCAAAGACACAAACGGACATTTGCACACCAATGTTTATAGCAGCATTATTTACAATTGCAAAGAGATGGAAACAGCCAAAATCTCCATCAACAGAAGAGTGGCTAAACAAACTGTGGTATATACATACGATGGAATATTATGCAGCTTTAAGACAAGATAAACTTGTGAACCATGTAATAACATGGATGGACCTAGAGAATATTATGCTGAGTGAATCCAGCCAAAAACTAAAGGACAAATACTGTATGGTCCCACTGTTGTGAACGGACATTCGAGAATAAACTTGAAATATGTCATTGGTAACAGAGTTCAGCAGGAGTTAGAAACAGGGTAAGACAATGGGTAATTGAAGCTGAAGGGATACAGATTGTGCAACAGGACTAGATACAAAAACTCAAAAATGGACAGCACAATAATACCTAATTGTAAAGTAATCATGTTAAAATACTGAATGAAGCTGCATCTGAGCTATAGGGTTTTTTTTTGTTTTTGTTTGCTTGTTGGTTTGTTTGTTGTTGTTGTTTTTTACTATTACTACTACTTTTATTTCTTTTCTTTATATTGACATTTTATATCTTTTTCTGTTGTGTTGCTAGTTCCTCTAAACTGATGCAAATGTACTAAGAAACAATGATCATGCATCTATGTGATGATGTTAAGAATTACTGAGTGCATATGTAGAATGGTATGATTTCTAAATGTTGTGTTAATTTCTTTTTTTTCTTTCCGTTAATAAAAAAAAAAAAAAAAAAAAAACTTTGAATGGTAAACATACTGCAACTATCTTTTCTCAGTGAAATGTAGCTTTCTTTGGACCCCAAACCCTACTGCATTTCTGTGCTCCTCTTTACAGTTAAACTGTTCAAAATAGTTGTCTACACTCCATGTCTCCTCCTCTCTTCCTACCTTTTGAACCCATTCAAATTAGGATTTATTTTTACCACTCCAAGCAAAATCACTCTTTACAGTGTCAATTCTTGGTCCTCATTTACTTGATCTTAAAGTGACATTCATTAAACCTTCCTTTTTCTTGGGTTTGCAGACAATCTTCTCTTGATTCTTCTCTTACTTCACTGGCTCCTCCTCTTTGACTTCCTTTTCTGGCTACTCCTGACCTTCTTAAATTCTAAAAAAATGAACATCTCAGGGTTTAGTCTTTGGATATCTTCTCTCTCCTATTTCCATAGGATATCTCATCCAATCCAATGTCCTTATGTATTGTCCAAATGCTGATAATCTCTGTGGTAAATTGAATTGTATAAACCAACAAAGACATAATTTTACTGTGTGTTCCTGTGTGTGAGAAACCATTTGTAAATAGGATCCTTTGAAGATGTATTCTCAGTTAAGGTATGGACTCATTTCTGAATACGATCTTTTAAAATGTCAGTCAGGTATGGCCAAACTGAATGAAGATGGACCTCAATGCATATGACCCTTACTAAAAGAGGATTCAGACTCAGCCAGAGGAGTCAGTAGTTAGAGGAACCCACAGGAGAAAGACACAGAACGATACCATGAACATCATAAGTGAGGGGAGGCAGATGCAAACCAAGGAATTTCAAAGACTGCAGGAAGCCAGCTCATGAGAGTCAAAAGCATTAATAAGAAAGCATGGTTTTGTTGATGCCTTGAATTTGGACAATAAATTCCCATTATTTAATATGATATTTATCATAGTATAAAATCAGTATATGATATTTGTTACTGCAGCCCTGGCAGAACAATACAAACACCAATCTTTATTTCTAGCCCAGACCCCTCTCTTCTAAAATCTAGATTTTTACGTCTACCTGCCTACTCAACATCTCTACTTGAGGAGGCAACTGGATAAGATTAAAAAAAAGACATTTATAAAGGGATATTACATGCCATGTTGGCTTCAAGGTTTATGTATTAATAGCTCTTGTTCGCTCTATCAAAGAGCATGCTTACTTTTAGAGTTGCTCCCAGTCTATCTTATCTCAGAGAGCTATCTATATATTAACCCAATTGCAAGTGAAAGCAGGATATCTATACACTAACCCATTTGTTTTGAGTCTCCAAGAAGCTAATTTATAGGATTTTTTGGGTATTTTTTTATAAGGAGGACATCTGAGAGGCATTTTATAGTGTAAAAATAATGACCTGTGATACACACAAGTTGGCTATAATTATAATAGATATTTTTCATTTCAGAAATAACTTGTCAATTTAAGGAGTTCCTCTTAAAATGATTTGTGACTATTCCTGGAGTAAATTTGATTTATCTACTTCACTTACTTTCAGATTGCAAAACTAGAAAACATTTGAAATAACTCCCAACACCATTGTTATTTCCCATTTCTGGCCCCTCAAGAAATGCTAATAGTCAATTCATACATTGGCTCAATTAGGGTTTTTACACTTTATTAAACACCATATATAAAGAGGCCTGACTTTTAATAGGCTGTAAAATGAATGTAGTATAACCTATTTCCACAATAGTTATAATTTTTCAAATGTACTGCATATTTGGAGCTCCAACCCTACCTAAAATAGACACAAAAAGCAGAAATGTTTACACAGAAAAGAGATTTTATTTAGACATCAAAACACTATGGAAAAAATTATACAACTTTGACTTTAGAACTTAAAGGATTTCTTACACAGTAGATTATTTAGCCATCACAGCTTTAAAAATCTTCCAGTTTGCTGGTTCCCAAATCCCTAGTTTCCTAGAGTTATGAGCATAGATTTTCACTGATGGTCTAAGCACCACCCCAGTGCAGTGGTTTAAAGCTGTTATCTGCCCCAGAAAAACATGGTTTTAATGAAATTCAGACAGAAAAAAAAGCCACAGAAAGCAAGAAGCTGGAAGAGAATTCAGATAAGAATGAAGAGAACAGGAGACACTTTCTCTTTCATATTTAAATTTCATTATAAAGAACTCTAGTGAAGGATTAAAATCCATCCTGATTGAGATAGGACACACCTTAACTGAAGTGGCCTCATCCAAAGATCCTATTTGCCATGGATTCATACCCACAGGAATAGATTAGATTTAAGAACACATTTTTCTGGTGTAAATATAACTTCAAACCACCTCATTCTACCTAACAGACTTCCAAAAGACTTGTTTTTTTAATATACAGAATACATTTATTCTGGGGGGTGCAAGGTTAGTTCAGTGATAGAATTCTCACCTTCTCACCTGCCATGAGGAAGACCTGGGGTCAATCCCCAGCCTATACACTTCCAAAAAAAAAAAAAAAAAAGATAGTGCATCAATCAACAAACGGGGTAGTCACATGGAAAAAGAATGAAATGTGACCCCCACCAAACAGCATACAAAAAATACATTTTTTCCCTCTCAATAGCACAAATACCTTAAATCATTTCAGAAACAATGCTAAGTACAAGTCTCATCAAAATTGGTTATGGGTGTGGTCTGCCCTGGGGCACAATCTTCCTCTTCTTCAAATAAACAATAAAGGAACAGGCATAGGATAAATATTCTCTTTCAAGAAGGGAATAATTGGAATGAAAACCAGGATCATGGGTCTCACAATTCTGAAATACTGCAGGGCATACTCCATTAGATTTTAAGATCTGAGAGACCTATGGAGTTATGTTTCATCCTCTGGGCCTGATGGAGTGGCAGCCTCATCCCTTCCAAGTGCTTGTGCAGTGGCCATGCCCTCACAAAACACAGGGTTGAAGGCTCCACCCTTTCAGAACATTGAGGTGGTGGCTAGGCTGTCTACAATACCCAGGGCACAGGCTCCACACTCTCAGAACAAAGGGGTTCAGCACTCTTTCTGAGCAATGGGTCAGAAGTCCACCTCTCCAAGTGTCAGACAGACACACTTTCCACAAACATGGGTAGGCTTGCTTTCTTGGCCCTAAAGATTTCTTGGGTTTAGACCTCAGTTTCCATGTTTCTGCCCTTGAAATTATCTTTTTTCCTTCAATTTGTCTCTTCTCTGTCCCTTTTAATCTAGACTTGCAGTTGTTCTATTCATATAAATCTCACAAAAATGTTATTAGTTTTGCAGGTAGCACACAGGGGTCCAAATTATCATTCAAAAGAACTCTGCAAAAATCCTTCCTGAATAACTGCATTTCCAATCCTGACTTACACCAAAAAGCTGACTGGATCTATATTAAACCCTCACTTGGAGCACTATTGTCTGAGGACTCACTTTCCAGAAATTCAGAAAATTTCCAAACCAACAATTTCTGATATTTTTTTATGCTCAGAAGTTCAGTTCTTAGCTTATCCCATTCCTTCTGCATTTTATTATAAGCTGTAGGAAGAAATCAGGATGTACTTTCTATTCTTTGCTTGGATATCTTCCTCAGCTAAATATCCATACTCATCACTTTCAAATTCTATCTTCCATACAACATCAGAACTCAATTTCACCAAGTTCTCTGCTACTGTATAACAAGAATTCCTTTTCTTCCAGTTTCCAATACACTTTCATTATTTTCATCTAAGCTCTACCAGAAGTACCTTTTGCATCCATATTTCTACCAAGTCTCCTCAAAGCAATCTAAGCATTTGCTGTCAAGTGCCTCACAATTTTTCCAGCCTCTCCCATTACCAATTCCAAAGCTGCTTCCACATTTTTGGTATTTGCAATATTAGCACTCAGGTTTTGGTACCAAAACCTGGTTTAGTTCCTTAGGCTGCTCAAAGCAAATACCATGAAATGGGTCAAGTTAAACAATAGGAATTTATTCACTCAAGTTTTGAGGCCAGAAAAATGTCCAAATCAATTCATCCTCAAGGGGATGTTCTAGTATTTTCAAATGAGATTTGTGAAATTGTCCTTTTGGTTATCCTTTTGGTTATTTCATATCATGCTACATTTTCTTCTCCCACTTTTCCTTCTATCTTGAAGGAAATCAGTTCTTCATAAATGCTGGCCCTCTCCAAGATCAAGAGGTCCAATTTTGTTTCATATGTCTTAATTCCACAAACAGCCCAGATTATGGTTGGATATCTCCACTGGTCTTCAAGAAATGATCTAATCCTACTTTAGACTCAAGTGTTTAAGTTAAGCCAGTCAGAAACAAAAACAAATGAAATAATCCATACATTTTTTCCAAAGAGAGTACAGTGATTTTGGAGCCATTACCAACATAACTTTTAACATTGAGTTCTTTAGCATGGAATAATGCCATACGTTATAAGGTGGACTCAGGCAAAACAGAAACTTTCAGCAAATGACTGCTTTTGTCATAACAAATGATTCAAAAGCACAAGGGAAGAGAACACATCATGCCTGCCTCTTCGGTAGGCCAATTGCTCTATTCAGGGTCCGTGGATGGCAGCTCCACATGCCCTACATGGAGTAGGAAAGAAGAGAAAAATCTGTTTGAGTGTTGAGTATTTACTCAAAAAAGGGGTTGGGACCCCTGACACTGAGAGTTCTCCTCAACCCCCCACCTTACATAAGCAGCTGGGGCTGCTTGTTCTCAGTTTCAAGGTTTAAGGTAGGAGCAGCCTTTTCATTAACTAAAGTCTCCCCTGGACTGCAGAATGGGAATACAATGAACCATCTACACACAACAGAAGAGGTAATAGGCAAGGTCTAGGGGATGGTCACTAGGATTGTCCATGACTTCCCCAGCATTTTGACTGGTGGAAAATAGCTCCACAAAGAGGCAAGAAGTTTAAGTTTCTGTCTCTCAAAGATAAATATTTTATAAGATTACTTCCACTGTTTTGACTTAGCAGATTCCCATTAGTACAAACATCAAGCTGGGTTGCCACTGGTAGTTCGCTCCTTCATTTAATACAGCTTAATATAAACTACACCCTCACTGACCACAGAGCCAAAGCATAGGCCAGACAAAATCACAGGCCATTTAAAATAAGATCATGTAAGCAGATTCATACTAAATCAGGCATAAAATTATTAAATTGTAGGAATGTAATGTACTGTTAAAGTCTTCTTTGGGACTGAAAGTAGACACAAAGGACCAAAACACAGATTTTGGTAGTTATTTTGCTTTTGTTTTTAGAATCTAGATTTTAGTTCAGTTTATTTCTTTGCATTATACATGACCTGTTTTCCTAAGGGAATTAATCTCCAGAGTGCCAAATAATATACCTTAATAAGCACTTGGCATTTGTGCTTCTAAATGTAATATGTATAGACAATTTTTCAGCCTTTCAAGGAAAACCAATGATCCTGTTAAAATGTGCAGACCATCACTTTTAGATTGTAGGAAGTTATTTGTTTCCTATGGAGAGTAAAATGGGGTTCTCATCCTAATTATGTAGTGGCCTTCATGTCCTTAAAATAGTGTGACAATGTACTGACTATGCAGAAATATTGGTCATGTCTCTCCTTCAAGACTTCTTAAGTAAAAAATTATTTCACATTTCCTCTAGACTGGGTCTATAGCTGAATTACAGGGCCTATAAATATTGCTATACTTGTCATATGGGAATTTAGGCTGTACAGAAACAATTGTTATCTAGACATCAAATAATAGACTCTTGATTTGGAAGGGCAGCCTATTCTTCTTTTTAAATGTTATGAACACAAGGCCCTAAAACACCAAGGTGTTTCTGCTGGAACCTTGGCAGGGCAATATGGAGCACTGCATTCAAGTTCTGTTTCCACGAAATTCTGTTAGTTTGGGTAGGTTACATAATAGCTAATAGCTTCAGTTTTCCCTCATTTACATTAATGTTGCTCACCAAATATTTATGCCCCAAATACATATCTAGGCATTTGGTAAGAGTAATTTCTAAGCCCAATTTGAAGTTCACTGGCCACATGCCTTTCAATGATCAGTGAGGCAGGAGCACAAATGGGATGTGCTTCAAGCATAATGTCTAAAATCCAGTGAGTACTTTGTCAGAGTTCTTTTTTTCTCTGAATCAGAAACTGGCTATTTTTGGATGGTGGCTATTGCATAGTACTACCATGACCTGGATTTTGAGAGAAAAATAAACTGTTGTTTTAAACATGGCAATTTGGGTTTTTTTTCAGTAGCATAAACTAGCCAACTCTGATTGACCCTCAGCTTAACAGGATTGATGTGAAAAAGGAATATAATAAAACAAGCAAAGTCTTAATATTGTATGTGTTTAAAAAATGTGAGATTAAATTACTTTACCAAAAATTAATTTCATGCCTCTTGATGGTCAAAATTGCTAACAATATTGGCCAATATTCCCAGTATAACAGTGTCTTTTCCTTAGAGACACTTTTATACAAGTAAAATTAGGGTTTAAATGAGAAAAGCACCATACAACAAATTTTTATTATGGCATAAAAGAAATTAAATTTGGCCTCTAATAATCTTGCCCAGCTTGGTCATAAGTTCCCCTTTTAAGTGACAACCTAAGTAAGACCTGCCCTGGGTGTTAACTGTAACTAGCAAGGCCTGACTGCCTTATGATTTGGCAGTAGACATGCTCTCTACTTCCCCAAATAGGCCTTGCCCTTTTGCACCACATAATTTACTAGCAGGGCAGGTACTTCTTTACTGCTTGTATAGTAAGACTTTCCCTCAGCTTCTCCAACGGAAATTTGCTGCTTCTGTTTTTGTGTCAGTGCTCAGTATCTGCAGAAAAGCCTCACTTCATCCCATCTAGATCACAATAAAGACAAGAGCCCAGGACCAACATGTGTTCCTATCCACTGTCCTTTGCTGACATTCAAAAGAGTCAAGGTTAGGCAAGTCCTTGGCCCCTCTGCCACTGTCATTCTCTCCTTTCCCCATCTGGGCCCTTTGATCTAACAAAGCTCTCATTTCAAGAATTTTTCAGCTGGCTAGCTATGTTTACAATTCCTCACCTTAAGAATTTCCATATCACTTCCCAAAACAATTTTAAAATTCTATTGTTGACTTCTATATTGTAAGGGAGAGAATTAGGGAAACCAAATGACAAACAATAATAATTTTCCCTCCAGATCTCAAAACTTAGATCCAATTACATACTCAGCATCTCCAAGTAGATGCCCATAAGAAGCTCAAACATATTGTAAACAAAATAGAACAAATACAGTTTCCCTTTGGGGAGACAACATGGCTCCCACCCACATAACCTAAATTTCAGTATATGATGACATTATTACATCTCAATTTCCAAGCCAGCTACAGCAAAATGCTGTTGGGTAGAATTCCCAACTATCACTAAAATCGGTACCCTTTTCTCCCTCTCTTCACAGTCATTAACCTAGTCTATTCTATTTTAATTTCTCATGTGGGTTACTATCACAAACACTAAGTCATCTTCCTATCCTCAGTTTTTCTCATTTTTAACCAATTCTCTAAAATGGAGCTTATATGAGATTCTAAAATGTAAAATTGATTATTTCATTGGCCTGCTTAAAATCATAAAATGGATTCACATTTCTCTTAGTTAAAATTCAAACTCTTCAACATAGCTGACATACTTGAATCATATATGATCTGACTCCAGTTTATCTTTCCAGTCTAATTTCTCACTACTTGGCTTTGCACTGTAACAACTTGGCTGAGCAGCTGGAACTACGTTTGTCAGAATCCACTTACCACTAGACCCAGATTGCATTAGATGGAGTCAGAGTTCTTCAGAGGAACAGAACAAAAAAGTACATGTATTTACTATAGGAATTGCCTCACATCACCATAGGGATTAAGTCTGAATTCTACAGGGCAGGCTGCGAGTTGAAAACTTGATGGTGACATCGACTTCCCCAGGAGAAACGGCAAGTTGGGAACTCTGAGGAAAGTGATGATAAATTCCCCAAGAGAAGTTTGGCTGGCTGAAGTAGGGATAGAAATTCTTCTTTACGAGAGCTGAAATTCTCAGTTCTTCCTTTAAAGCCCCTAGATGATTGGATGAGGAGACTCATCTCATTGCTAAAGGCAGTCTCTTTTGTTGATTATAGATGCAATCAGCCATAAATACAATTAGCTGATGAATTTATTCAAATCCATGAAATACCCTCATAGTAACAATTAGGCCAGTGCTTGCTTGACCAAACAATTTGACACCACAACCTAGCCAGGTTGTCAGTGAAAATTAACCATCACACAGATTAACAGCTTTCACAGACTTCTCCACCAGCCCTTCTTTTTGGTCATGATTGTTGCTTATTCAACTTTCCCCACAATCAAATCTGCAGATTTGACAGTATGAGAACTGTTTATGGTAGGTGGGTGGAGATACTGTATGGAGACTTCTGCAAGCCTATATATTATCCTTTTGAGAAGCAGCTCCTGGCTTACCATTCTGTACTAGTAGAAAAACTGTTGATTAGAAGCTATGAAAATATGATATGATTTTAACTATCTATCAAAAACTGGGTGCTGCTGAATACCCCTTCTACCGTGAGCAATGAATAGGGGCACAAAAGAGGCACTCCACCAAGTGGAAATGGTAGGGAGGAGATCTCATTCAAGCTAGAATAAGTAAATGGCTCAGGTTTCCACAGAGCCTACCCTTGCTACATCGCCTCTTCTCTCTCAACATTCACTATGGCCTCATGGGGAGTTTCTTATATCTAGTTGACTGGGGAACATTATTTGGAGTTCAATTTTATGGAAGGACCTGCAGGAGATGCTGACACCACTCAAAAGTGGACAGCTGCAAGATAACTGCTTCAGTCTAGAGTGGCTCTGGGGATAAACAAAGAAAGGAAATTCTTTCATAGGGTAGAACTTTAAGCAGAGTACCTACTGTTCATTTTATCCAGAAAGGACAGATATCCAGAGGTCTAGACCTATACTGACTCTTGGGTAGGGGCTAAAGTCAGGCTGGATGTTTAGGAATTTAGAACGAACATGATTGGAGAACTGATGACAGACAGGTCTTATATTTCCCAGGTTATTACTAGCACAATATGTTAAATGGTCTTCCTATTTCCAGTTTTGCCATCTTCTAATATATTCTGTACAATATAGCTTAAGGGAACTTCTTTTATGTCTATGATTATTTCACTGCTTGGTTTAAAATCTTAAAAAGGTTTCCTACTTCCCTTGGATAAAATTCAAACTCTAACATAGCTTACATGTTTTAGTCACTTAGTATCTGATTCCAGTTTGTCTCTCCACACAAACACTGCATCACTCTCAATAGAACACACTATATATAAGCCTCTCCAAATCTATTTCTGCTGCTTTAAACTGTTTTTCCTCTCCATCTCCATTTATGTATGCTGACCCTTCTTTCTAGAACCCCCTTTATGCTAACCCTAGTAAATACTTTTTAATACCAGTTTAAGCAGTATTATATCAGGGTAGATTTTTTTTATCCATCTTTCCCCAAGCTTCAGATAGATGCCCCTTTTACTTACACGTCCAGTACTCTATATAGTCTCACCCTTACCACTAGACGATTCAAACATTATTCATACTTCAGAATCTAGGCTTAATTCTCCAGGCAATAGGGAAGGATGGAAATATTTGCTTAATAGTTTATTCCTGCTTGAGATCAACTTCTTTCAAGGAAAACTGAGAAGAGTAATGACAATTACCTTCAGTGAAAATTCTACCACAGGTTATGTCCCATTATTTTGTTCTAACAAAGTAATCACTAAGTAGTACAACTGGGAATATTTCATAAAATTGGGTAAACTGTACATATCCATAGTCACCTTAGCGATTTACTCTTTGTGAAGTGCATGTATACATATTAATTTATATCACAAATGTCATAAAATTTCAAAGATTAAAGGGATCTCAAATGGCACTCAGGGATCTGCTTAAATATCAGCATTTTCCTTTACAGTGACTGTGCGTTTCATGCTTTAACATCTACAATCACTAAAAAGTCCACCTGACCAAGATAATTCCATTCCAATATAAGACATTTCTGACAGGAAACACTATTTCTAGTTGAAGTCAATATTGTTCTTCCTATACTTGGAACCTAGTTTCTCTTATAGGAGGCCATATTGATCAGGTCTAATTCCTCTTAAAATTAATAGTTCTGTCAGTATTCAAAGGCTGTGATTGAGACTCCCAAAATATCATCACTTTAAGTCTTTTACTATATTCCTTTATACTACGTACACAAAATAATATACAATTGCAGTGGGAAAAGAAAGAGAAAGAAATGAAACAAGAGAGTTGGATATTTATTTGAAAGAGAGGGCTCAAATGTCTATGTATGTGGAAAAAATCAGTTTGAAGTATTATTTGTTTTAATCATCACAAAAGATATTATGGCCTATTAATTAAAGATGCAGAAACTTTTCTGAGAAGGTAGTGAAATATATCATATATTTATAGTGGCTATGTATAAATCCAATACAAGAAATCATTTGCTTTTTCTTAGGCATAAGCAAAACAGCTGAACAAATCTCTTTACATAATTAATTTTTGCCAGTGTTTTTTTGTCTTCTTATATAATTTGCCTCCAAAGAAATTACTATTAAATCTCCTGATATGCAACACTGGTAAATTTTAGAAAAGAAGAATCCAAGAGCTTTTGGATATTTTCACCTTTAATTTTTGGAATTTGTTTGGGTGACAAGGCAAGCAGATGCTTCTTTGCACCATGTAAAGACCCAAGCATATTCAAAGCTCAGGCCTGTAATACTCATCATATTCCCCATTATAAATGGTAAATATAATGGTGATCATGTTGATTAGCAATAGGCATCTGGTAGTTAAGGTCATTATGAGGTTATAAGAATGTTCTTGGTATCACTGAGTCTAGAAAAGCAATAGAAGACAAAAACAGACACAGACTGCATATGAACAATAACAACAACAAAATTCAGCCAAATTTTAGATCAGGCTCCATATTCAAATCTCTTAATTTTCTTTTATATTCATCTTTCATAGGCGGTATAAACTAATAGATTTACTACTAGGCAACTCATGACTGCTAACATAATTCAGCACTGTTATTATGAAAAAATGTTCCCCTGTTATAGAATTGGCAACAGAGCCTTGACATGATTCATAAATATTGCTATGTTATTGATTGCAATGTCAGATGATGATGTCTAAATAGCAAACATGGAATTAAATATTATCAAAGCATCTTTTTGGAATCTGAATTAGATAGTAGAATTGCACAGATACCCTTTATAACTTTAATACACTATAACTGGCCAAGGCAGGAAGAGTTGCTAATACCATAAGTACTCATACCGTGAGACCTGGTAAGAAGTCTCACCAAGACTATTTATATTAATGAAGACTTCAGATGTTTTCTTTTATTTGAGAAAAATGGGAATTGTTGTTATAAAAGTAGCCAAATCTTCTGTGGGATTTGGACATATCAATGGGGAACAGGTGGTTGTCAAAAGTAATACCTATATATCCTAGGTAAACAAGATTTCACTCTTATTTATTCATTTTTTAATCAATACTGATGACCACAGCTTTGAATTGCTTACATTGGTTGTTAATAAAGATGGAATAAGTACCATAACAAAAGAATGACTATGCCACATATCCCCACGACTCCACTCACTGAGACAATAGTGAGCATGTGTGACCCAACCTTACAAAGAAGAAAATTTTTGCCTCCATTTTACCAGGAAGATAGAAATTAATTTGCTTCCAGTTTGATAATGAAATAAAAGGAAAATACCATTCCTTACTGATTAATCCAACTAAAGATAGCACAGACAAATGGAATGAATGAGACAGACCTGTAGGCTGATTTCAGCCCTTTTCCTCAAAACTTGGGCTATACCACAATGTCAGTGGTTCATCAGTTCTGTTTTCTCTTTCTCTACAATCAATTTTTGTGAACTCACCTCAATCAACATCTGCTTCTCATCTCAACCCCAAGTTCTGTTTTCATCCTCACTTTCTCAATACGCTGAAGCTATCTGTTGCTTTTACACTGCATAATAACATGGGAAATCATAAGTCATTATGTATCTTAAGCACTGTGCCTCCAGGGTTTTTATGTAATTCTCCTAAACATCCCTGTGACATAGGAGAAAAGAAGTTCAGATATGTTACATGACTTAATAAATATCACAAAAAATTATAAACAGCAAGTCTGGATCTAAACATAGGATTTTATGACCAAGTTTCCATGCTTTATCTACTGGAAATCAAAGCTAGGTATGTAATTTGGCTCAGAATATACATCCTAATCTTGATTAGATTTTTATATAAAGGGTTAGATAATAAATATTTTCAGTTTTTTGGACCATTCTCTGTTACATCTACTAGCTCTGCTGTTGCAACTCAAAAGAAGCCATGAACAAATGAACATGGCTGTGTTCCAATAAAGTTTTGTTTACGAAAATAAATGGCAGGCCAGATGTGGTTGACGGGTTGTTGTCTACCGACTTTTGTGTCATTCCACTTCATGAAATGTTCATCTTAATAAACTAGCAAGCAAAAATTATTCTGTACAATAGAATATTCATTCAGAACATCATATAAGTGGGGCAGTCAACATCTGTGGTCAGCATGAAAAGGACATTGTTATTTGTAGAGCCAGTCCTCAAATCTGGATTAGATAATCCAGATTCTCTGGACGGATGGGTTCATGGGAAGAAGCCAGCCTCAGTGTTTCTGAAGGCAGTCTGGGGATTACTGCCACACTTACTATTTATTAGTATACTCAGAATTTCTTATAAATTATAACATGATATCTTGAAATCAAGCTTCCATGTTTCAAAAATCTCAAGATAGAGTAGTAAGAAGCATATGAGCATTTGGTCTGTACTGAGAGAGAAAGGAAGAGAAAAATACATGCAAACACATATACGGATTGATATTTAATGATCACACGACATCAAAGAACTTGATATTTGTGGTTTCCAAGTATTGCTAGACTGTATAAATGTTCAATTTTCTGAAACTTAAATTTGTATCATATATAGCAAAGCTAGTATCCAGAACACCAGGTACTTAGCTTAGAGGGCTACTTCCTCTTTCTCCCATCACATGAATTTCAATGTGGTTTTGTTGTTAACCACTTATGGTTATTTCCACAGTAACTCTTGAAGAAATAAAATATTTAGTTTCTTCGTGATAAATGATTGATAAATGAAGGTAGTGTTCTTGAGAGAAGTGAAGAGAAAGTAAAAAATTCCAAGAACGGGATGAATCTTGGCGAGGAACTAGAAGTATATTTAAAATGAAATGTGGACTTCAACAATGCATCAGATCTATGCTATGGATAAATGAAACCTCTACTCAACAGGAAAACAAGAAAATGATCTGTGAAAATGTTTCAGGGAGTCCTCCAATCCATGTACGCATGCTTCCTTCAGCATAAAAAAATGTTCTCAGGAAAAGAATATATCTAATGGAAATGTAATTTGAGAGAAAATGAAGACCTGGTATAAGCAACAAGTAATAAAGCTGCTAGTGAGGCTACAAAACTAACCAATAACTGTATTAAAAGTTCAGATGAGAATTTTCAGCAATGATTAAGAAGAGAGGTATCTTCATTTGAGGATAATGATTCAGAAGCATTACCTTAATAGCTGAAATATTTTGTAGAAGAAAAGAGCTACCAGGCAAAGCAAGTGTTAAACTCAAAGGAAATTGACCACAAGAAGGCTATGAAGCCCCTGTTTTTCTTTGATAACCTGACTTTATGTTTATCTTTGTCCATATAGGACTCAAATTTATACATATTTATATAAATTTATACATTCATATATTATCAACTGTTTTCACCATTCTCCTCATACATTCAGAACTAAGTTTTGATTAGCGTTAGTAAGTAAAGATATAATGTAGCATAGAGATTATTTTATTGGATTGCAATAATTTTATGAAACTATTCAGTACTGTGTTTATAAAAATCAATAAGGTTTTGAGTTAGTCAGTTAAATTTTTCATGCATACTGTTTTGGATTTGGGGATGAAATTACACACATCAAAGTGAAATGTATGGATTTATCGATTTAAGAAATATGAGGTCATATCTGTCAAAATTATAAAAATTAAATATATGTTTGTGGTTGTATAATCATATAGAAAATTTCTGCTGTCCTTCTTTTTCCCACCTCTTTACATTATTTTCTACTGATTTGTGAATACCGAATTAACTAATAAAACATGACATGTGTAATTAACTGTTTAATGCTAGACTTCCATGATAGATTAGAAAATCCATGAAGATAAGAACCATATTTTCCTTGTTCTCTGCTGTTTTTCCAGACAGTCTCTATAATGTCTGAGACATAGGAGTCACTTAGTTTATAATTGTTGATCTCATAAATGGCATGATCCCTTTTTCTTCACTTAAATGAAACATAAAGAAAAATTGAAGAATATTGATGCAAACCTTCTTAACACAAATATTCTCCAATGAGTTAGGTCTGGGAAGAGTTAATAGTTTACTTCAGTTTTGAGATTGATTTTTACATTTATGTCCTTGAGGGTACGGAAACCCAATCTTACAGGCACATATCAGAGAGAGCGTGCACTCCTGCAGATCCTACAGTTTGTCAAAGAGGAGAATTAGTCTTCAGCAGCTGTCAGCTTAGATGTTTGCAAGTTAAAACTGCTCAATTAAGCCACTGATGGAGTATCAAGTAAATTGCCATTTTTGGCTCCTGGAACAATAGTAATAATTCCTTGCATTTGTATGGCAAGCATTTACACCTCCTCAAAGTACTTTCACATCTATTGGCTAATTCTGTCCCTACAAGAACCGGCTGGTCAGAGGGTCAGATTACCTTTTCTGTTTTACAGATGAGGGCAGTTCAGGACCAGAGAAGTTTACTGGCCTTTCTGGTAGATATGAAGAAAGTGTATCTGAGTTTATTGTTCTGTGCACTGGATGACACTGCCTTATGCATGCCACCTTTATAATGTCATAGCTATATGCACATTCAGCCACAGAGCCATAGTTAAATATTTATCTACCATTCCTAGGGAGTCAGAAAGGATGAGGATTAAGCACAATCATTTCATTATCTGCTACCAGGTTAGAGACAGCATTGCAAGAGAGAAAATGTGGAATGGTTCAATGCCCATAGGCCTTGGAGCCAGATGAATACAGGCCCTATTTGAACTTTGAAATATACTAAACTTCAAAGCTGCATCTGCAAATAGGGCTAAATTTATGGTCACTAGAAATTCTTGGGGATTTAACATGATAATGTGTATGGAATTAGGCAGTTTAGCACTACATCCATTTTTATTTACCTTGTCTGAGATTATTAGAGACTTTTCCAGTATCCATTCATCTCTTCTTTCACATCTTCTACACCATAACCAAAACTGATTTTTTGGAGATAGCACTGTATCAACTAAAAGTTGCTTTTAATTTTCCCATCTTCCTGATAGATTTGGAGTTACTTTATAGTTAATTTCCTTTTATTTAATTTATTTAAAGAATTTGCTAATCCATCCTGAACAGCACTGTCAATTAACATTTATTTAATAAATACAATAAGTAATATATTGAAATACCCTGGGTCAGCTAAGAGGCTAAGAGGCTAAAAGCACACCTTAGCCATAAAATCAATTAATGGTGGAACTAAGAGTTCAAATTCAGGTATGTCAAACTCTAGGGTATGAGTTATTTCCCATGATTTAAAGTCCAATGGAATTGGAGTTTTAGTTTTGACATCTGCCAGCTGTGAGACCTTCACAGAACGTGGATATAAGTGCTCGGTCTGATGTTATAGAATCAATCCCTTAAACACTTCTATGAAATGGGGATCCTATTTTACAGATGAGGAAAATGAGGCTTTGAGAGATTAGAAATCTTCCCAAGAGCTAATGAGGAACAGAGCTATATGGATTCAGATATCACCTATTTGGTTCTAAATCTATATTTGAATGACTGATGCCTTGATTCCACATAGACAAGGCCCCATTTCTGCTGAGAGAACTTGGAGTACCAAAAGAAGAAATTCTCTTCTGGAAAGACTAGAAGTTTATTCATGTGTACAAAGCAGTTCCTTCTAGTTGGGATGAGGCCAAAATAACACAACCAGTTTTCACTCTACACAGGTAGGTTTTAGAGGGCCCGCACTGACTAAATTTCTGAAATATAATACTCAGTTGTTAAGTTACTATTAATGTGATAGACTTCATATAGGTAGGAGTCATATACATTCCTCAGTGTATTCTGAGCAATATTCTTGGTGGCAGACATTTTCATTTGCAGAAAACTCCCAGGGTTCACCATTTATCCCCTCCAGAGAGGGACAAATCAGTCTTCACTATCTACAACAACGTTATCAGATTTCTCTCTCTCTCTTTTTTTGACTTCTCCCCTGTTAGCCAGACAGCAACATTTCTGGTTTTCTTCCCCCTAGCATCTGGAATTTCCATGATCTAGGATATATTTTTGTGGATGTGGAGTCTAAAATGTCACCACATGCTGCTGCTAATAATAACACATAATAATAACTGCTGTGAAAGTTCTTTAGCTGTCAGCTCTATTTTTATTTCATTAAAAAAATAATAATTTCAGTGCCCATTGCTATGCCTGTGAGTGCTTTTACAAGGCAAAAACATATTTTACATTAAAAAAAAAGCAAAAGAGCAACACCCAGCTCATTTTGATCTTAAGTCTCAGGTAATAGAATCACGTAGGCTGCTAGCAGAAGTAAAACGGTGCTTCATAATTGGTTAAGATATGAACTATGTTGCCAAATCAGGGGAGATTTATAGACTCAAGGAAGTGGTTACCTTAGCATTTACTTGGTTCAATGTTCATCTATCATGTTAATATTTCCTCACCTGCAACCACATACAAAAACACAGCAAATACCCCTATGAAACGATTGCCTACCTTGGCACATCCTCTGATGATCAAAAATTCATTCTGAGTCAGTCAATTCCATTTTGGAGTCTTTAAGTCATTGTCAAGGTGTTTTTGTTTACTTGATTTGTTATTCTATTTTGTGGGGGGCAGGCGGACCAAATTATACTCCCCAAAGTTTATACTCAGGAATTCTGTTTCTGAATTCCGTAGACAATAGATTCGCCCACATATGATCTTTCAAATATTTAGAGATAGCAAGCATGTCCCAAGACTTTCCTTTACCAAGTCAAATATCCTAGTATGAAGTTTTTAAATAAAACATCTAACGTAGGATTGTTTCAGTTAACCTTTTTAAAAGTGTTCCATGTTCAAAAACAGCCAGAATTCTAGATGTGATTTAATTACATGCACCAGGAAAATGAAAAGCAGAGTAGGAGGCAATAATGATCTTGTGAATCCCTTCAGGCAGAAGGGTGTGGGGATGGTCTGGATATCTTCAATACCAGTATCTTCAACATCAAGATATAAATGCTTCAGTTTATCTGATAATTGAGCAGGTCATCCTTTAACACTAAATCTCCTCTTTACTTCTTACCTCCTTCATGAAGCTGCAATCAGTAGATCGCTTCCATAGGAAGACAGCTGCCTTTGCGCTTTGGAATACTCTTTACTCTTAATCATCCTTCAGACAAAAACTCATTCACCACTTTCCTGGCCTCCTTGTCTATGTTAAATTTTCATGTTACATAGTTTCAAAACATCACTGAGCTCTGCAACTACAACCTGTAAAGATCACCAACAGCTATGATTTTCCATTTACATTCAATGACCATCTATCTCAATCTAGATTATGAAGTTCAAGGGTTGAACAAATTCATTTCATGTCTGCTTATGAATACTCAGCCCTGAGCTCAAGTCCTGGTACACAGCAGATGATCACTAACTGTTTATTGAATAAAAGACTGAATAGATGAATGAAAGGGAGATGAAATAAGTAAAATTTTCAGAGAGAAAAGATAGGTGGATTGGTGCCTATAGATTTAGCAGAACAAATAAGATGAAACCTAACTCCCTGTGTATGGATGTGTGTATGTGTGTGTATGTTTGTATATGTTTATGAGTTACTGGGAAGTGGCAAAAGGAGTTGGGGATGAGCAATAAGAAGCAAGCTGAATCTCAACACATAAGCTAGTGTCTGGGGAAGAGAAACGGGTATAAACTGTGAGCAAGAAACTCTTATAGTCCTGGTCCCCTCCCTAGTTCACACAGTGAGGCCACTATCCTTTCCCTACCCCTGCAGAAAACTTTCCAAAGATCTCACCCACTGGAAAGTTAAACCAGAACTCCTAATTTAAAGACCAGAGGCTGTGCTGAGAGTGATAGTGAGGGTGGGTGTGAGATAAATGAGGAGAAGGGGATAGGTACAGCGAAAGCCTATTATGTATATATATTTTTTGGGCTGAAGAAAAGGAGGCTCTCAATCTATATAAATGCACAACTCCTATAATATAAGCCTGGAAGTCATGCTATTACAGATGGAGTAGAAAACAGGAAATGTAGTGACTATAGAGGAAAGCCCAGAGATGGGAAAAGGCAGGTACCTAATACAACTGCCTGGCTCTGAGAATTTCTTATCTAATAACTAGCACAGGCCAGTAAATCCTATTTGTTTTTTGCTTGGGCAGGCACCAGGACTCGAACCCGGGTCTCCTGCATGGCAGGCAAGAACTCTGCCTGCTGAGCCACTGTGGCTTAAAACGTGATCAAGCAAAGTTTCAGCTAAAGTTTTAGGTTTCTGAATAGAAAGTAAATATTTTACCTTGACAATGCTGAAATGATAGAATTAACAAAGTCTGAAGGGGAGGATAAAGAAGGGAAAAGAAAATATATTTGGGCTAATTTCCTTATATATTCAATACAAGGGATGGAGTTATAATTTAGTAGAGGTTAATCAAGTAGTAGATATGTAAGTATATCATAAAATATAAGCGTAAGAATAAAACAAATAATATGACAAAGAAATATGTTGTTAGAAGAAAAGTAGCTGTGGTAGTTAGATTCAGGTGTCAACTTGGCCAGGGGAAGGTGCCTAGTTCTTTTGCTGTGGACATGAGCAATGGTGTGTGAACCTCATTTTTGCTGATTACATCTGCAGTCAGCTAGGAGGCATGCCTGCTGCAATGAATGATGTTTGATTTAACTGGCTGGTGCTTAAATGAGAGAGCTCAACGTAGCACAGCCCAAGCATCTCAGCAAACCTTATCTCAGTACTCACAGTTCAGCCCAGGCCTTTGGAGATGCAGAAAGGAACCACCCCAGGGAAAGTTGTTGGAACCCAGAGGCTTGGAGAGAAAGCCAGCAGAGATAGCCCTGTGCCTTCCCATGTAAGAAAGAACCTCAGTTGAAAGTTAGCTGCCTTTCCTCTGAAGAACTATACATTAATTAAATAAATCCCCTTTTATTGAAAGACAACCCATCTCTGGTGTGTTGCATTCCAGCAGCTAGCAAACTAGAACAGTAGGGGAAAAAGAAGGAAGTAGAAGTAGAAAGAACTAATGCATACCATCTGAAAAGTAAAGGATTAAGAATAGCACATCCTCAATTATGTGGGTGGGAGTAGATATGGTTCTGTCTCTTCTAGAGGGCAATTTGGAAATGCTTTTTCTGTCAAAATTTAAAATGCATGTATCATTTGATTCAGAAATCCCATTTCTAAAAATTCATTGCATGAGCATACATGCAGAAGTAAGTAATGAAGTTTGTAGGAAGATATTTATTGCAGCACTTTTGTAGTAAAAGAAAAATGGAAAGAACCCAAATATGTATCCAGAGGATATGAAAATTATACTGCATAATCATTAAAAGGATGACATCATTCTAGTTGAACTGGAAGGCAATAATATTCCTGATATATTTTAAGTAAAAATAAATAAAGGGGCATAAGAGTACATAGAGTAGGCAAAAATTAGAAAAGATTTATATAAGCCATTTTAAATGTATATACCTCTCTGCAATGAATCACAAAATACCATTAATTGTTGTTGTCCCATGGAAACTCGTTGAATTACTGGGGGACAGGGAATGAAGGGAAACTTCTTTTACGTATTTGTTCTTTTGTGACTTTTGCATTTTGAAATACATTCAAATATTATTTATTCCAAAAATAAATCATTTATTTTAGAAATGAGTAAAGCAGAAACAGGATTCAGTCAGTGAGGTTGAAAATGAGCAGCAAACTAGGATGGGGTAGAAATAGTATGAAATGCTGCTGCAGAATCTAAGAGAATTTTAAGGAAGGTATAATAAACAATGTCAAAGAGGTAAAGTAAGGTAAAACTTGAAGCATTTCTTTGCTATTGCAAATAATTGCTGACAATACAGATAAGTTTTAGAAGAAACTACAGTATAAGAACAATGTAGTAGCAGCAATAATAAACTATAGACTTCTATGTTCATAAGGAAAGAACATAGCACATTCACAGTTTCTCAAGAGTCTGATGGAAAGAGAGGATTTCAGGATGTTTACCTGAGTGGGGATTTATTCAATTCCAAGCCCAGAGAGGAATTAAATTTGATCTACACACTTAAAAGGGAGAATTTGTGCCAGACCTAAACTGGATACTACTGTTATGATTTTACCAATGCAATGAATAACTTCAAAAAGGCTTAAACTCGTCAACACCCCTATCCAGCACAAAGATGTTAAAATGGTCATTGGCCAGATATCATGAAGAGTGATAGAATGATGAGCTGAGAGAGGAGGTGGAACTGAGAAATTACATATCTTGGATGGATTATATAGTATATGAATATATCTCAATAAAATTGCATTAAAAATGGCTTATACCAAACTCAAAACACCTTTTGTTTCATATCTTCAAGCTGAAATTTGAGAAAATACATATATTTTCAAATTAAATATATTATTTTTCACTTCCCTCTTCTAAAATTTCGTTCTGAGTCCTCTTGTTCACTCATTACTGGGTTTTCAGCACATAAATTTATCCAACTCTGATACTCAGGTAACTCAGCAATAGCAGGCAAGGGAAGGAAGAGGAAAGGGAAGGAAGAAGGAAAGCAAAGAAGGAAGAAGGACAGGAAGGAAGGAAGAAAAGGCTAGAGAAGAGCTATCTTGGATCAGGGCTGAAAGAACTCCTGCCTGTGGAGTATAGAAAGGTGAGTAAACTCTAGCAGTCTGCCCTTAAGCAGGAGAGAGAAATTTGCCAATAATTTAGAGGATGCAGATATATATATATATATATATATATATATATATTAATCTAAATTTATTCTACTGCATCATATAAAAATATCACTATTAATTTTAAATTTCTGGTTACATTTTGTAATTGAGCAGTACTTGAAATGAATGAGCACAAGGATCAGGAATTATAATATGTTTCATTCTGAAAATGTAATTGCCTCCAGTGTGTTACACTCTCCACACTGAACTGCGGGTGGAGAAACTACTAGATGTGCGTCAAACTTTCAGTTAAAATTGTTTTATTACTTTTTTACTATTAATGCATGTGTCTCATCTTAGTTATCTGTCAAAGTTACATTATAGCTATAATAAATCTTTCACATCAAACATTTTATAAAATTCTTCTTAAAGTCACCATAAAAATGTACAAATGTGGTGGGGTGTGTGTGTGAGGATATCATGTCCTCTACGTTTCTGTTCAGACATTTCAATCACAGCTCTGTTAAAGGACTCCAAATATTAAAGCACTGGTTTTAATTTATTCACTTTTCTCTCTTTATTTGACTAATTTCTAGAATATAAACCACAGAAATGAAAAATCAATGCCCCACATGTTGAAAAAAATACTATTTCAGTAAATATGATGATATTGCAAAATCAGAAGATCACATAAATATAGCATTTCTTATTATGGGGGCACTTACTCCTTATGAATTGTTAGATAATGATTTTTACAGAAATTTAGGGCTTATTTTATTAGAATGGCTAATAGCAAAGTTCACGTCTCCATACTCTGTGCTCTTGTTTGCTCTTTTTATGGTCCATTCCAGAGCTGGGTTACTCATTTGACTTTATCATTTTCAACCTCCCACTTTCTATTAGCCTCACAACTAATGACCAGAAAGAGAGAGCTGTTACTATCTTACTCTGCTTCTCAGCCACCTGGAATACAAAAATTCTATCCTACACACACACACACACACACACACACACACACACACACACACACACACAAACACACACACACAAACACACACACACAAACACACACACACAACTTTTTGATGAAATTAACAAGACTCTGTTGGGATGACAGGATCTATCAAGAGGTTTGAGAGGTACAAACATTTATATGTCATTTCCTAAATAGAATGATCCCATAATATTGCGATGCTAAGAGAAAATGAATTGAGTGTTTATTACAGTTGGTAATCAACTTGCCCAGGTTCTCCCTCCATTCCCCAAAAGATGATTTGGAGAAATACACTTAAAAAAGGAAAGACATTAAAAACCATGCTAATCTCATGGTAGAGAGTTTTCTCTAGGTAGTGTCTGGAAGAAATTTCTGAATAATAATGAAGAAAAAATCTTCATATTTATTCTCTAACTTTGTGTATTTCAGTAGAAAGGACTGGAAAAATTGTGACTTTTTACAATTCACATTTGATAAGCACTTTGAATTGCTACACAACTATTTCTTAAGTAAGTTGATAATATTTGAACCTCTTTTTTCCTTTTCTCATTGTTAATAGCTTAGAATTTTTGGTGAATTCAATGGGATTCTAAAGGGATTATATTCAATATGGTGAGTGGTAGCCAATCACAGAGAAGTAAAAAACATACACACAGGTGGAAAAAAAAAAAAACAGCAAAAAGCAAACATAATTCTAGCTAACTAATTTATATAACATTCAAACATACTACTGCCCAAAATACAGTTGAGACAGTTTTCATTTGAGCCCCTGTTGTAGCACCAAGAAATAAGTCAAGCATTTCTGTTTCAAAAAATACACAGGCAAATCTTGGATAGCCAACTTACATTACATAAAAATGACCTTTTCTGTGGTTCAACAACATATTAATGTAAAGAGCAGTTCTTTATTTTTATAACATCAGTTTTTAATCTTTATTCTGAATATTTTTCTTCAATTGCAATAATGTTGAGGGCTCTTATGAGATCCATTTCTCCAAAACTGGTGTTTTTGTTCTTCAGAAACAATGTCAAAAAAAAAAAAAAAAAAAAAAGCCTAAAATAAAGAACTCATAATTCACTCCAGGTGTTTATCTAATATTAGTCATTTACTTGTAGTTTTTCAGAGAAGGTTACCTGCCACCTGAAAAGCTTAAAACATCTTCATTCTTCAACTCTCTTTCAAATCAAGTTTAACATCTTACTGGTTTCTTCATTAATTGGAGTTAGGTAAAATATCTGATGTGTTCATTTTATATTGGTATGAGAATTATGGTTTTAACTTTTAAAAATTATACCTTAGTTCTCTTTCTACCAAAAGTCTTAAACTGATAAAATAGTCCTCCAGTGATGAGAGCAGGAACAAAAGGCTGATCACAGTAACATGGAATAAGCCAACAAGCATTTAGATGATACTCAAATTAGAAAGAAAGAAAACAAGCAGAAAATTAAATGGAGAAAACATCATTTAGTTGTAGATTATAAATGGCATGAATTTCACAAAAATCTAGGAAGAGACAGTAGCATCTGCAGAAAATTATTATTGATAATCACTCAGTGCACAAAGAGAAGTTTGAACAAGTAAATAATCAGAAACTTTCTTCTGCTCGCTTCACTTCAGCAAATGATACCAAACACATTCTAGGTACACTATAAATTCTACAGAGCAAGATCCCTAATTTCTAGGGGCTAATAATGGAAACGGGCACAATAACAATCTCAATATGATAAATGCAGCAAGAGTCCCCACTGATTCTAAATTGACTTTTAGAGAAATCTGAGCATCGGAGTTTAATAGTAATAGAGCATTTATTTGCAAACCTATGAGGGAACAAAATCTGTAACAAAGCATGGGGCTCATGTTGAAGACAGCACAGTGCCTTCTCCCCAGTTGACCACATAATAGTAGGTCTGAGTCCATTTCTGCAAGGGGCAGGGCATGATTTTTATAAACAATAAGATTTCCAAGGTACAATGATCAAATATTTTAAAATATTAAAAAGCAATAACCCAAATATCACAAAGAAAAATGATGGTGAAGAATTATACTCAGACATATGCAGATATATTTATATTATAAAGACATATTTTGCCTTACATTCCAGTTTTTCTTTTCTTTTCTTTTTATCTTAAGGGCATTTATTGCCTCAGTGAAACACAAGAGTCTTGGCTCTCTTTGGCACCAAGATGTGTGGCAAGGCAGACTTCTTGTGGAGGGCACTGATAAGAGTGACAAGGTGGTTTAGCATCCACCAGCAATGATTTCTGGAAAACAGACATAAAAAGTGCATTGAAAAAGAACAGGAAAGGACTATAAGTAAATGTCAAACATTTCCAGAAAGTAGCATTTTAAAACTTTAAGAATAAATTTCTAAGATCATAGAGATGGGCTTCAAATTCTAAACTCTTACCTAATTTTTTTTAATGTAAGCAAGTTACTCAGATTTTCTGTCTCTACTCCTTCCTTATTTCTAAAAAAAGAAAATAATAACACTAAACACCACTTAAATTTGTGATGAATATTACATTTGAAACTGTATAACAACCACTTAGTATAGTGTCAGGAGCATACTTAAGTAAATTAGTAAATGTTAGATTATATTTTGTGACATGGAAATTTTTAAAAAGTGACAGGTAATCTAAAATGTATCAGTGGCTTGCTTCCGGAGAAGATGGCGGCTTAGTAAGACGTGCGGGTCTTAGTTCCTCCTCCAGAAAAGCAACTAAAGAAACAGAAACAATACGAAACAGCTCCCGGAGTCACGACAGAGACCAAAAAGACAGCGTACCCCATTCTGGAACGGCTGAATGGGCAGGGAAAATCTGCTGCGGTGAGATACCCGAGGGGTGCGCGTTTTCCCGGCCGGGGCGGCTGGCGACTGGGGTCCCCTCCGCGCACGTGGCTCCCCGGTCTGACTGGGAACGTTGGATGGCGGGGCCCTCCCGTCACGCTTGGCATTTCGGGCCAGCTGGGCAATTAGGACCGGCACTCTCCCAAGCCGCGGCGGCCAGCGACCCCCGCCTCCACGCGCGGTTTCCCGGGCCGACTGCTGTGCAGACAGACGAGCGCCACCTACTGGGCAGGAAAAGAAAAACAGAGCCCAGAGATTTCACAGAAAAACCTTTCAACCAGCTGGGTCCCACACCCAGGGAAATCTGATCAAATGCCCAGACACCAGCAGAAAATAATGGATGACGCTCGGAAAATTGAAGATATGGCCCAGTCAAAGGAACAAACCAATAGTTCAAATGAGATACAGGAGCTGAGACAACTAATGCTGAATATACGAACAGAAATGGAAAAACTCTTCAAAAACCAAATCAATAAATTGAGGGAGGACATGAAGAAGACATGGGCTGAACAAAAAGAAGAAATAGAAAATCTGAAAAAACAAATCACAGAACTTATGGGAGTGAAGGACAAAGAAGAAAAAATGGAAAAAACAATGGATACCTACAATGGTAGATCTAAAGAGACAGAAGCTACAATTAGTGAACTGGAGGATGGAACATCTGAATTCCAAAAAGAAACAGAAACTATAGGGAAAAGAATGGAAAAACTTGAGCAGGGGATCAGGGAACTGAATGACAATATGAAGCGCACAAATATACGTGTTGTGGGTGTCCCAGAAGGAGAAGAGAAGGGAAAAGGAGGAGGAAAAACTAATGGAAGAAATTATCACTGAAAATTTCCCAACTCTTATGAAAGACCTAAATTTGCAGATCCAAGAAGTGCAGCGCACCCCAAAGAGAATAGACCCAAATAGGCGTTCTCCAAGACACTTACTAGTTAGAATGTCAGAGGTCAAAGAGAAAGAGAGGATCTTGAAAGCAGCAAGAGAAAAACAATCCATCACATACAAGGGAAACCCAATAAGACTATGTGTAGATTTCTCAGCAGAAACCATGGAAGCTAGAAGACAGTGGGATGATATATTTAAATTACTAAAAGAGAAAAACTGCCAACCAAGACTCCTATATCCAGCAAAATTGTCCTTCAAAAATGAAGGAGAAATTAAAACATTTATAGACAAAAAGTCACTGAGAGAATTTGTGACCAAGAGACCAGCTCTGCAAGAAAGACTAAAGGGAGCACTAGAGTCAGATACGAAAAGACAGAAGAGAGAGGTATGGAGTAAAGTGTAGAAAGAAGGAAAATCAGATATGATATATATAATACAAAAGCCAAAATGGTAGAGGAAAATATTATCCAAACAGTAATAATACTAAAAGTTAATGGACTGAATTTCCCAATCAAAAGACATAGAATGGCAGAATGGATTACGACCCAGCAATACCACTGCTAGGTATCTACTCAAAGGACTTAAGGGCAAAGACAAAAGGGCAAAAACACACCAGTGTTTATAGCAGCATTATCTACAATTGCAAAGAGATGGAAACAGCCAAAATGTTCATCAACAGACGAGTGGCTAAACAAACTGTGGCGTATACCTACGATGGAATATTATGCAGCTTTAAGACAGACTAAACTTATGAAGCATGTAGTAACATGGATGGACCTAGAGAACATTATGCTGAGTGAGTCTAGCCCAAAACTAAAGGACAAATACTTTAAGGTCCCACTGATGTGAACTGACATTCGAGAATCAGCTTGGAATATATCATTGGTAACAGAGACCAGCAGGAGTTAGAAACAGGGTAAGATAATGGGTAATTGGAGCTGAAGGGATACAGACTGTGCAACAGGACTAGATACAAAAACTAAAAAATGGACAGCACAACAATACCTAAGTGTAATGTAACTAGGTTGGAACACTGAATGAAGCTGCACCTGAAATATGTTTTTTGTTTGTTTGTTTGTGTGTTTGTATCTTTTGTTTTTGTTTTTTTTCTTTTTCCTTTTTATATATATATATTATTAGTATTATTATTTTAATTCTCTTCTCTATATTAACATTCTATATCTTTTTCTGCTGTTTTGCTAGTTCTTTTCCTAAATCGATGCAAATGTACTAAGAAATGATGATCATACATCTATGTGATGATACTAAGAATTACTGAGTGCATTTGTAGAATGGAATGATTTCTAAATGTTGTGTTAATTTCTTTTCTTTTTTTTGATTAATAAAAAAAATTTAAAAATAAATAAAAAAAAAATGTATCAGTGAACTCAAGAAGTCATCATATTTCAAACATTAATGTTATGATCTTATTTGTATGTAGAGACTGGTGGATCCTGGGGATAGGATGTTAAGGTAGACATGGACACTGGTTGCTGAGTCTGCCCTGAGTAAGGGAATTTAACAAAAAGTAATCATGTTCCAGATACCAGGATGCAATACCCCAGTGCAAACCGCCTGAACAAGAATAGTGTGAGATTTTGGAACAGATCCATAAAATAGAGGCAAATTAGGAAGTAAACCCAAAAAAGACCAGAGGTGAGACAGGTTGACTAAGGATGTTTATTCTATCTTTAATAAGTCTGAAGTTTATACCTAAATCTTTCTAAACCTTAAAACATTTAAACTATAATTGTGCTTAAGTTACATAGAAAGAATATATGCCATGCTATCATACCACCATAAGTTCGGTCATTTATTTCTATTTCTTGATATTGTCTTTTAAAAACAGCCTTTCTGAATATAACCTATCAGAGTTGGCAGACTAGTAAAAAGAACACATTGCAGAAAGGTATGAGGATAATTGAGGGATTACAGAACTTGAAAACTAGCAAAGAGAGAAGAAAATAAATTTCTGTTGTCACCCACCATTTTATCGTTTTATAACTCATCAAATGATATATTGTAAGATCCTATTCATCCTTCTTTACTCAACCAAAATCTGATTTCAAGAACAACAGAAGAGGATCAACTGCTCACTTCTACCCAAATGAGATTCAGGATAATCACAAAATCCTCTGAAGATTCTTTTATTGACCTGACTTCATTGGGATTTTACTAGCCTATACTGTGCCAAGAATTCATCTCCACAAAATACGTATTTGGGCACAATGCTCACAAGAAGTAAAACACATATATTACTAACACTCATAGCTATTCTGTTCATAATCAATGAAAACACCAGGAATCTTAAACCGAATCCTATTCCCAATCCCTTGCTTAATTTGCTTCAGATAAAGTAGAAGAAACATTTCATTCTTGAAGCTATTCAGGCTTGAGACTGAAAAAACAATTTCTACCCGTTGTAGCCGGTAGATTGATGCTATAATAATCAATGTTCCCAGGAGCTAAGTGGCATGATGAGAACACCATGAAATTATAGGTGAATTCCCATGGATTTCTTTCCCGGGTCTTTTAACATCAAATAAAGTTGAGAGTTCTTCTACATCTTTGAATACTTTTGGGTTTCTTTTAAATATTTAAATTCATCCTATTTTCTAGTGTTCCTTTATTCCTTTATTCAGTTTCTTTAAATGTATCTATGTCAAAATGGGAAAAAAAAAAGTTTACTGAGCTAGAGTTAGGAAAAGGGACATGATGTGTTGGGGTGGTTAAAAAAAACCTTATGTCTGTGTTTTAATATTAGAAACACTCAAAAGAAATAAAAGTTGTACGTATTAACCCTCACTGAATCCCTCATTTGCAAAACCAACTAGTCTGACATCAGTACAATCTAGGGATGATACATAAGAGAATAAAACCCTTTAAAACAAGAAAACTAGCAATCATAAAGTTAAACCAGTTTGGGAGATTACATTAAACTTGATGACTATTTTTAAAACAATTCATCATATTTTATCATTCCCTTTCATGATAACACATTCTTGTAGAGAAAGGATTAAAATATCTCAACTTAAAATGTTCCTAATCTGTGAGAGGTGACTTTGGAATGAGATGATTCTGATACCTTTGAGAGTAATATTTTTAAAGATAAACAGATAAAACTCCCATCCCAAATTGGCCAGAAAAGAGGAGCTGATATGCTTTCTTACCATTTAAATATATAATATTTTTAATTATCAGACCTGAACAAAACACAGTTGAGTAAAAATATTTGTTTATTGTTCACACACAGCCACAATTAAGCGACAACATCTTCGGATGTCACTGAGTAGAGGGATTTCTTTTTGCTCACTTAATGTATTTATTGAATTTCCTTTACAGATAGGAAAAAAAAACAAAACAACAACAAGGATTTAAGAGCAGGAAAAACTAATATCCAGACAACAGCTGCAGAAGATAATGGATGGACTAACTTTTTTCATTTTTAATCACATGGGCTACATAAATAATTTAGAAACCTTAAATATAGAATGCTTTCAAAGAAGGGAAATGGACAAGGTTTCCAAAGATATTGATTTCCTAAGTGCTATATGGAGGAACAAAGTATTAAATTTTTAAATATTCTGATCTTAATCTTTACATTATGAACTATCTATGTATTGATTGGAGCAGTGTGTTTACTTGCTTCCACCAAAGGCCATTTACCAATATCACTAGCTGTCATTCTGGGAAATGCATTATTGCACCATCATTATCTCCCCACACAATCACAATCTCCCAGAGTTTGTTTTATTATTTTTTTAATACATAAAGCTTGATGTATGGTTCTAGTTTTAATATAGAAAACTTTTCTGTGTATGTCTTTCTTACTGGCATTAATTAAATAGAACGATGATGATGAGTATTAACTATTCAACTTGAAGCTTGAATATTTCAAATTGGAGCTTTGCTATTACTCAAACTTCTTTAAGAATAGGTGAAAAATCTGTTAACTTTTATAAGAACAGACTAGTGACTCAAAATCATTAGGTTAGGCCCCAAAGAAAAAGATATGAGCAAATTCATAGCACGCTTTCTCTCTGTGGTATTATTAGAAAGTGAGAATTTACTATGAAAGGATATAATGATTATTATCGTATACACGACATACATATATGCCCTCAATTACTCGGAGACATCTTTCATTAATAAAGGTTCCAATTAATGTATTTCCCAACCGTTCACAGTGTTAACTACCGTTAAGCCCATTCTGCCAGTAAGTATGCCTACAAGCAGAAAGGTTAATGGGTATCAACTTCTCTTCTTTTACTTTGCATGAAACACAAACACCATAGAAATATCACCTTAAGGTTAATTTATTGCACACTCATCAATTAAAATCAGTAGCATTAATTCATCTGGGCTAATACTAAAACTAGTGGTGTTTCAGTGAGCATCAATCTAACAATATCTTCAATACACTAAAAAAAAAATCAGTAGATGAAAAGAAACAAAAGTTAGAAGAGTGATTTTTTAACATATAGGCACATTAAAGTATTTCTATGAACTAGGTCCCCACCTCCCTTGTTTGGAGGCAGAAAGATCAGAAGAATTCTGTAATTGAGATGATAAATTTGTTTATTTTTCCTTTTATCAAGTCATTTCACCATCAACCAAGATTGTGCTCTTGCCTATTCCTTTCCTGACTTAGTCTCCTCATATAGTTAGCTCTGCCTCTTTTCTCAAATTTCAGATCCATCATGATAATTTCCAGTAGAGCTTTCTCTGTTCTTAACCAAATTGCATGTACTCATACCTCCATATAATCCTTCATCATTTTATTAATCACCATTGCATTATATTTATCATATTTTATTGGGCCATTGTTTTATTATTTTCTACCACATTCCTAGACTATAAGCTAAATGAGAGCTAGAATTTCCTTCTATTCCCCTATCATTGTCTCTCCTGAACTGAGAACAACGTTTGATAGGAGTCAAGTACAATTTGTTGGGTAAATGAACAAATGCATGAATAAAGTAATGAAATTATGAAACTCACAGACAAACAACAATTAAATCCTTCTGTGGATCTTATAAAGATAAATTATCATAACAGCTGAGAAGAAAAGGGACACCTCTTGGCCAAGCAGTCATACCAATTAGGAAATTGAGGGCCAGAAAGCTTAAACAGTGGTCTATTTGCAACGGGTATTTGCACATTGTCCTATACATTGATAACAATTTATTATTTAAGAATTTTGGAATTTAATATAAAAGGATTTATTAATTCTTGCCATAAACACTACGTACACGTACATCTTCAGTTACTCAGAGACTTCATTCTTTAAAGATAGTCCAATTTAACACATCTCCCAAATGCTATTAGTGCTGATGACATCATTAGGTGTAAACAGATTCTGTAATAAAGTGTGCATACAATCTGGTGGCAAAACTACTTTTCATACTACCCTATCTATTGATACCAATTTTTAATTCAGTACAAGTGAAGATATTTATTTAAATCCTAAATGTTTGAAAGTTGTGTTATCTTTGAAATCATCCCTTTACTCTATGCCACTATGACACTTCTAGTAGGAGAGTACTCTACTTTTAAAATTCCATATATTTTTTTAATATATGCTGCTACCTGACATTGTGCTCTTATACATTTTAAATAAATATTTCATCTTTTCTTGTGCTAGGAGGTGACTTCACCCTGAAGGGCACTGTTTTAAGAATTTAATAGCAAATACTACAGTAGGCCCAGAAGGAGGCTTAGGGCTTTTCTTGATCTTTTCTTGACTCTTCCAAGAGAATATTTTAACCATTACATAAACAAGCATTGGTTCATGTGCTGAGGCTTTAATGAATTCAGGACAGGATTAATGAGAATTAAACAGCAGACATTAAAGTTTAATCATCTCTAACTTTCTGATTTAGTTCTTTTCCATCTGATTTTTCTGTGCAAGCTGAGCATAGCAGAATGCTAAATTGGAGGCTTGAGTTGATCTGGAGATATGGGGAACAACATGAAGGAATATGGAATTCCATGATAGGAGTTTCTGAAGTTCAACAACCCATTTTGCCCCTTGGAAAAAGCCAACTAAGGGAGTCATTGCCTACATAAATATTCTAGTTTCCAAACTTCAATAAAAAGGAAATCTTATATCATCTCCCAGGTACCAATGACGTACAATATTATCTGCATACCCACTCAGAATCTCATATTGCATTTTGAGATCATTTCCTACTATCTTGTCTTAGTGTACATCCTGAATGTTTAACTTCTATATTGACTTTTCTAATTTACAAAATTTTGTGTCAAACCATGACAATGTATTTCAGGCTATGTACTCATTTTATTGCGCTCCTTTTTTATATGTTGTAATTTTTATTTATAAGAAGACTGACAAATTCTAACTTTGCTGTAGTCATCTTAAACATACAGTTCAGAATTCAATAATTTGTTTCCCATTCTAAATTAAAGTTTTCTTTTTTTATACATTGATTTTGGGATTAAATCTTTGTCCAAGGATCAAATTGGTTCCTTCTCTACATATCTGGATATTACTATAGGGAATAGGAAAAAATGCCCTTGTCTTCCACACTTAAAAAAATAAAATCTTCACATCCTCATACCTGGAGTAAATTAACTGAGTGAGCTGTTACATGCTGGCTTCCTGGAAAATAAATCTGAATAGAAATAAAATCACATCTGCATAACAAATACAGCCATGACTGACTACATAGAATGCATGGTCCAGTACAATATGAAAACGTAGGATTCCTTGTTAAAAAAAATATTGAGAATCTCAAAACAGTGAGAGCAAAATATTACATCATGCATGGAGTCCTTCTAAGTGGGGGGCCCAGCACCACATCCATGCAACTGACCCTCAAATTAACTATCATTTTACACTAATTACTGAGGATGACTTTCTTAGCACACAGAGGTGAGGTACTAACTCTGAAGGAAACTCTTTTCTTTGGTTAATCATAGTTTTTATTGGTTTGATGTTTAAACTGTTCAAATGATATGGCCACTGTAAGATAAATATTTGATTACTAGACTGGGTGATCAAACTAGAAATAGTGGCATATATATATATATATATATATATATATATATATATATATATATATATAAAGCCTTCGTAAATAATAAGTTTAAGACCTTTCTCAGAGAAGTTAATAGAAATGCCAGAGAAGTTTGAGGCTTCATTGTGTTTGGAAATGTTTTACACTGATAAACTGAAAACACTCAAAGAGTTAGTGGCTAATAATAGTACAAATGCAATTTTTATCTGAACTCATGTAATAAATTTAGTAAGAGCTGAGATGTTGAGCTATTTGGTATTTTATACTTAAATGTGAAGCTTGGTAGCTAATAGATTTGTTGTTTAAATGAAAATAAAAGCAGTGTGAGGATATCGAATAATATATCCCAGGCTTATCTCCTGTTTAAAGGTGATATTAATGGACCTAAGGTTACTGTGCTTCTTCAGTGAAGTAAACACAAATCACACTGCAGCAGACTTCAGAAGGGAACATTATTTCCAATGTTAAATCTGTGCCAGGGATCTTTGTTGAAAGCAGGATCTTATGGAAAGTCTCAGCAACATGATGGTGAAGTACACTGAGGGACTTAAGATGGAAGACGCATAAGGGTCAAGTCTTTAAGAGCTCTAGACGGTCTCATCATACAGCCCATTGCCATTCATTTAGGATTTAAAAATTATTTTATATAACAGATTTCATTTTTAAACAGCAGTATTTCAGAATTAAATAAGGGGGAAATGTATTTTTTACTTAAAAAGACTTGTGCATGGAACAAGTGTAGAACTTGCCCAGGAGAGGGAGTGAGTCAATTTTTTTAATCCATTTCTGGGAAAAAATATCCTTGGAGAGGTGGGAAGGGGAATGAAGTCATACAAATTGTAACTGACTCCTTGAAACATTGAATCTGGTCAGTAATAGTTGTATCTAATAGCAGTAAAAAATATATCAGAGCTCCAACTTCAAAGTGGTAAACTTGTTAGTCAAAAGATCCATTCCTTAATTACTCTCCCCTTCCTGTTACTTATCTGATCTTAAAGACACAGAAGTTAAATTTATCAATAATACGCCACCAACAACTCGGTTTTGTTGTTCAAGGTTAATGCACTTGGAAAGGGGCCTTTTAACTGAGGGAACAAGTTCAGACAATAAAATAACATGATTTGCATGGTATAAGTAGCAGATTTTCAAGATGGAAGTACCTTGGTTACCTTTCATATAAGAATTATGATTTTCACTGAGGCCTTTCTTTGAACATGAATTTCTTAAGATATTGTTTTTCTTTACAAGAGCAAGCCTGTCTTGGCAGACAATTCTTCATTCAACAATCCCACTTTTACACATTTTGTGAGCAGAGATCTTGCTCACAAAGACCTGTTCTTAGTTCCAGACTGTCTTTTCAGGGATGTTTGTATAGAAGTAAAAGGGCTTGGTAGATAGAGATAGCATCTCTCTGCTGAACACAGAGCAGGTTTGATTACAGTCTCCAGGGCAAAAGAGGGTATGCTTAAACCCATAATGAAATAATCTGCTTCCCTAAGTCTAGAGTCCTCTCCTATAACACAATTTATTATGTGGTCCTCTTTATCTCAATCTTTGAGAGATGTGGCTCAGAGAACCACAAGCACAAGAAATTATGTTGTTACTTTACATACGATTATTGCTCTGAGTCATATGGCTCTTGGTCTCTGATCCAAGAGTGTGGTATCATCTGCCAGCATCCATGAATCTAGATGTGAAGACTAACTTGTTAACTTAGAAATAGGGTAAAATCTTAGACCCTTCACAGTTTTTGACATCATGTGGGTGTCTCAAAGTATCCTAATAATTGCCTTATTACTCACTACATTTTCATAAGCAGTTTTTTTGTGCTATACAAAAATTTATACATTGACATTGATTCCACCACACCAGGAATTGCTGCATTAAAACTAATTTGGAAAGTGCCAAGTATAAAATTATAAATTAAACAAATAATTAAAGTAAAATGATAAATTATTCTTAATTTAATTTTCAGAACAATTCAAATAAATTACAAACTAACAAATATTTGTATTGAGGGTTACAACTCATCGCATGTCATTATTATCTGACGATATACTTTACGTCAATCTATAAAGACCTTGAAGTCATACATTTCCAATCCGAAGACTTCACAATAGCCCTATGAAAATTAAAATTGTAGGGGAGATATGCAAGGAGTCATTGTATTGACTTTTTTGTAACTTTTGCGAGTTCAAACAGATAGTCAGTGGTAAGTTTATGATTTCAATCTCAGTATACTATCTGCTAGTCTAACAGTTTAATCATTACACTACTCACTACAAGATACAATAATATCCTGCTGACATTAGATCAATGTTCCAATACAATTGTAATAGAAAATCTTAGAATTTCAATGAATAGCATAACATTCTACAAGATACCTATTATTATACACTAAAAGCTATATTTCAGAGACTGTTCTACCGCTATCTAGTCAGTTTTCCTCTATACAAAGCTCATTTGCATTCCAGAACATTTGCAATCGCTGTTCACTCTGCCTGAAATGCTTTTCTCCAGGCTGCTCAATAGCTAACTTCTCATTATTCACATTTTGGTCAAAAAGCCATCTGCTCAGATAAGGCTCATCTGATTACTCCATCTAAAATAGTGAACTTTTACCACCTCAACTTTGATCTTTCATTCTTATCCTATCTTTATCATTTCAATCTATTCTTATATTAATTATACATGTGTTAACTTATTCATTACCTGTCTACTCTTCCTTAGGGCAAGGGACATCTCTGCTTTGGGCATTACTATGTCACTAGGATATAGGTCAACTCTAGACAGATATTGGTTCAATAAATGAATGAATATTTTCATTAAATTCTAACAGGCTTCAAACAGGCGTTAATATTATTTAGTTTTATAGGAGAAAACTGAGGTACAAATAAGTAGGTTGTTCAAGGTAACACAAATGATAAAGATGGACCTGTAAAATGCCATATTCGGCTTAATTACAGAGGTTGTACATTTAACAACTATGATTTCAGAATCCTTCCTCATGTAAATCACTTATCAGCTTTCTCATAAGCACTATTTACCCCTTTGCTTACTAAGTAAAAAATCAGCTCCTTTATTGTTTCCCAGAAAGAATACACTCTTATCTCATGCAAATGTTGAGAAATGTCCTGAACTGAAGGAGAGATAGAGGAGAGACATTATCTCATATATCTTGCAACAAACTAATTAAAAAGTTTCATAGACTACTGTTCCTTCTGCACATGATGTAATTTCATCCCTTCTTCTTATTACTCAACAGTAATTCAGGACATTCCAGCTCTTACCTCCACCCTGAATTAAATACCCATAGTTTAAATCAGCAAAGAGCCTTCCTAGAATCAGGATTTCTTCTCCCACTTAAGTCCATGTGAGGATTATAGATGAAAAATATTGTATATTTTTAATCAAATTACATCGCTCTAGATTCAGCACCTCATTAAGTAAACCAACTAATTTTTTTTCATTTTAGCATTCCCATTCCAGACAGTGTTCTATCTGAAAGAACAAAATAGAACATTATAAAGGAGCCCTATCCATAAGATGGGCCCATAATGTAGGAGTCAAGGCCAAAACAAAGTTTAATGAGGTAATATCTTAACAATCCTGGATAGAAATTCTAGGTGCATCAGGTTTTACACTGAATATGCCCTAGGATATGCACCACTTTGGCTTCAATGGTGCAATTATGTTTTTAATGAAATATAGTAATATGGGCCCACAGAAAAGGCACTAATTTTATGATCATAAAATCATGTAAATGATCCCAAATGTACCTTCTCTTGAATCATATATTTCATGTAATTTGCCCTTGTTGTTCAGGATCCAAAGAGAAGAATGCCAGTTGTGTGTCAAAAGCTATTTTGAATTAATAGTCATGTTCTGAAGTTTGCCTCCACATATAAGCACAGCAAAATAGGATTTCTTTTAGAGAAAATGAAACTCAATAAGAAAAAAAAAAGACCAACAAAATGGTACATATATTTATAACTGCACAACCAGGCTAATGGCATAATGCATTACAGTTTCACAAACAATCAATACAAATTATTGGATATAAAATTACTTTTTGATGACCTCTGTGAAAATACAAGCTGTTCAAATCATTCCTCACACTATTATTGATTTTACTCTACTTTTTCTATTGCATTTTTAAAGCGCTTGATGTGAGTTTTTAAGTCGCCAGTTTATAGTAAAATACTAAGCAAATTCATGTAGACTAGAATTATCTAAGGAGTATCAAGGAAGAAGTGACTCTTGAGAAATTCTACCTTTGAATTTCCATTTCAAAAAGGATCTTTTTATTAAAGTTATAAAAATGTCTACAAGGTTACCTTTCAAATAACCACTTGAAATAGTCCCAGAATTTTAAGTTTTGCAGTGATTTTATTTCAGTTTCCAATTGAATTTTTTTTTTTTTTTACCATGGTTTAACACTTACTGGTCTATTGGTTCTGATGAAGATGGTCAAGACAAGAAATGACAAACAACTGCCACATTTAATCATGGGATTTACTTTATTTTTAAATTTTGTTTTTAAATTACCATTGAGTAAAAAATCAGGATTCATAAGAAATAGATGCAATTGCCTCAGTGATCAAATGCTGAAAATACTAATTTCTTTTACACCAAGATGATATAGGCTAGGTTTCCCAGGAAATAGACTCTGAAATAGAGATTTAGGTGCACAAATTTTATCAGGAAAGGCCCTCAGAGAAAACACCTGGGAAGGAGTAAAAGAAGCAGTATTGGGCCAAGGGAGAATGTGAACTATCATGTGGATGCAACAGAGGCCTCAGCTGATGCCAAAAGGAGTTCTAAACCTGGGACGGACATTTCAACATGCCTCAACTTGAGCAAAGGATGCTGTCTTGGTTTTTCTAGGCTGCTATGACAAATACCACACAATGGGTTGCCTTAAAAAATGGGAATTTATTGTCTTACAGTTTGGGTCTAAGAGAGGCTCAAAATGGAGGCATCAGCAAGGTAATACTCTCTCCTCAAGGTCTATAACATTTTGGTGCTAGCTGCTGACAACTCTTGGTGTTCCATGGCTTATGTCTCTGCCTCATGTCACGTGACTTTGTTCTCTCTATGCTTGTCTATGTTCCGTTGATTAATGTCTTCCAGTTCCAATTTGTGGCATTCTCTGATTATGTCTGAATTCTTTCTGCTTATAAAGGGCTATAGTAATCCAGATTAAGACTCAGGCTCATTCAGTTGGGCCACACTTTAACTGAAAATAACATCTTCAAGAGATTCTATTTACAGTGGTTTCACACAGTAATGCTGATTAAGATTAAGACCATGTCTAAATTAGGGTATGTAGTTCCATATACAACAGGGGCCCTGCCTTTGTATCACCCCATCAACCAGTTATTAGATGTATCACCCCTTCAGCCAGTTGTTAGATGTAGACCACTACAGGGAAGAGGTAGGCATGACCTCAAGCAAGACAGCCCCTCAGCCAAGAGTTATGGATCCTTAACTCTTCTTGGATAATTTACCTCTGTGTGTGTGTATGTGTGTGTGTATTTCAAGGAAGAATATAATACTGGGAAAATTAGTTCATGTGAATGACCAGCTCGTTGTGGGATGAGATGACCATCCTTTAATACTTCAGCTATTTCCCCATATCCTTAAGACAAAGGAGAAATTTATCAGTCATGCCTACTAGGTTTACACTCTAACTTTTGCTTTTTACTCCACCTTCTTTCCTTTTATTTTAATCCTAATATCTCTGACACCCTTTGGTTCCTCAATATTGCCTTACAGCCTTCAAAAATGACTTTTGGCTGATAATCGTTCAAAATTCCCCAGAATCTTTGAATAGCAAAGATATTCAAAAAATACCAAAAACTGGCAGAGTCATCTTCCTTAGAGCTCTAGAAAACAATTAAAGGACTACAGTAACTGAGCGAGCACAGAATCAAGGAAATGCCAATTAAAAAATGGTAAAAGAAGCACAAGTCACTCTTGCTGGCTCCTTCTCAAAACCTTCCTCAATGCAGCATGGAGTTGGCCTGCACTCTCATTGTGAGTCCCCAGCCCTGTTCTAAAGGGAAAAGAGTAACCTCTAAGTGCATACTAGGATGACTGCATGTCAGTGCCATTTTGTCAGGTTGAAGCATGAAGGACTGAAACATAACTGTCTTCTCAGACTTGCCTTCCCAGAATTTGCAGTGTTGTAAGAAGTTTGCAGATCCTTATAGCAATCTAAAAACTAATCAACTTGAAGCCTGGGGCAAAGGATTACCTGTTTAAAGACATACAATAGAACACCTGGGGTGGTGGGGAGAGTCTATTCGGTAGGGAGTGGAGGAGGCATTTGGGTACTATAAATGTGGGACTTGTTAAAGTCATAAATTCATGCCCAGGACAGAAAGCATTCTCAGAAAAGGCAGAGAAGATCAGATGCTTAACTTCTGGCTGATATTTTTGGATAGGTTAAATTCTAAAGGAAAGTATAGCAAATACAGAGCTAATTCTCAAACACTGTGGAACACAGTTTTGTGGTTTTGTTTCTTTTTTTGCTTTATTTATTTATATATGTTGGCAACAACAATCCAAGAAAATCTCTGTCATATCACTAGCAAGATACAAACTTAAGGAACAAAGTTATGAAAATAAATTTGTAAGTTAAAACATACAGTGTACAACAAAAGATTATAAGATAAACAGTGAAAAAGGGAATGATGGCCTAAGGGTCACAAACTTCAGAAACCATCAATGAAGAAGACTAGACTTGGACATGTTGGAAAAATAACTTTAAAAATTAATCCTCAATATGCTCAAAGAGGTAAAGGAAAACATGAAGAAAGAACTAAAAAAATCAGAAAATGATGAATGTACAAAACTAGAATCTCAATAAAGAGTAGAAATTATAAAAAGGAAATAAAGAGATACTGATCTTAAGGACACAATAACTGAAAAAAAATTTCCCTAACAGATTTCAACAGCAGTCTGGAATTTATTTATGAAAGAATTAGTGAGCTGAAAAATAAGACATTTGAAATGATTCAGGATGAGGAAAAGAAAGGAAAGATTAATGAAGAAAAGTGAACAGAGTTGAAGAGACCTGTGGAAACCACCATGGAACCAATATATGAAATAAGGTCCCAGAAAGGGCAGGAAGATTATTTAAAGAAATATTTTCAGAAAACTTTCCAAATTTAATGAAAGATATGAATATATGAATATTCAAGAAGCCAAATGTCTTAGTTCATCTGCTGAAATGCAAATCAGACATGGACTGACTTAGAGAATTCTGTTGGCTTGTAAGAGGAAAGCATTGTGTTCTGTACAAGGTAGCACCAAATAAGAGTCAGTGCTGATTTCTCTTCAAGAAAAGATAAGAAGAAGGTGGTAAGATGAAATATTTAAAGTGCTGAAAGAAAATATTTTCATCTATGAATATTAGGTCCAATGAGACTCTTTCAAAAATGAGGGAAAGATTAATGCTATTATAGAGTTTTTCAGACTAAAAGGAAAGGATACTGGACAGTAGGTCAAAGCAGTATAAAGAAATAAAGATATTCAGTAAAGATAACATGGGAAATTATAAGAGCCAGTACTATTTTATCATATTTTTGGTATGTGGCCCAACATTTTATTTTTTATAAATCATAAATGGAAAATGTAGTGCCTACCTCTGCCAAAAAAGAAAAAAAAAATAGGAAAAGGCAAATACATAAAAAATCATGATATATCTATGCTTTGGGAAATAAAATGTATAAAGATACTATGAGCAATAAGTACAACAGAAATTTGGAGGTGATGTGGAAGAGTATAGAAACATAGATTTTGTATACTATTGAAGTTAAGTTGGTATCAAATGAAAGATGATTGTGATTAATATAGGATGTTAAATTTAAGTTCCATGCTAACTGTAAAAAAAAAAACTTAAAAATATACTCAGACAAAAATGAAAAATGAATCAAAATGCTTCATTACCAAAAATAAAATAAATATGAAAATAGCAAATAATGGAATAATTGAAGTACAATAAGGGTATAAGATTTGCAAAAACAAAATAGAAAAATGGCAGAAGAAAGTACTATATTATCAGAAGTTACCTTAAATTAAAATGATTTCAACTCTCTAGTCAAAAGGTAGAAATTAGCAGAATGGACAAAAAAAATGACACAAATATATGCTACTTACAAGAGGCTCATCTTAAATTCAAAGACACAAAAAGGATGGGAAAAGTATTCCATGCAAATAGTACCCAAAAGAGAGCTGGAGCATTATTTTAGTTTGTTAAAGCTGCTAGAATGCAATAGACCCGAAATGGGATTGCTTTTAAAAGGGGAATTTACTAAGTTGCAAGTTTACAGTTCTAAGACCACAAAAATGTCCAAACTAAGGCATCCAAGGAAAGATACCTTAACTCAAGAAAGGCCAATGGGTCCAGAACACCTCTCTCAGCTGAAAGGAAAATGGCTAGCATATGCTATGGTGTTTGGATTCTCATTTCAAACAGGTTCCCCAGGGGTATTTTCTTTCTTCATCTCCAAATGTCTTTACCTATGTCAGCTCTGTCTGCTCTTTCCAAAATGTTTCCCTCTTAAAGGACCCCAGTAAGCAACCACCTTGAATGGGTGAAAACACATCTTCATGGAAATTACCTAATCAAAAGGTCCCACCCACAATTAGGTGGGTCATATCTCCATGGAAGCAACTTAATCAAGAGATCCTACCCTATAATACTGAATCAAGATTAAAGAGCATGGCTTTTCTGGGTTACACAACAGTTTCAGAGTAGATACTAAGTAAAAAAATATTACAAGGGATGAAGAAAGACTCTATATACTGATTAAGGAGTTAATACATTGATGATACAAAAATTATAAATATATACACCCCTAACAACAGGCCATGAAATATATCAAGCAAATATTGACAGAATTGAAGGGAGAATGAGAGATGATTCTATATTATCAGTATTATGCACTTTCAAAAATGAGTAAGGAAACAGAAGACTTGAATAATACTACAAACCAACTAGACCTAATACACAAATATAGAACACTTGACCTGACAACAGCAGAGCACACATACACCTCTGGTGCTCATGGGTCTTTCTCCAGGATAGATCACATGTTATGTTGCAAAACAAGTATTAATACATTTTTAAATATTGAAATCAAACAATGTATCTTTTCTGGCCAAAAGGAATGAAGACAGAAATCAAAACAAAGGGAAAATTAGAAAACTCACAAATACATGTTAATTAAATAACACAATCTTAAACACTAATGGGTTAAAAAGAAATCACAAGGGAAATTAGGAAATATCAAGCAGCAAATGAAAACGAAAACACAACATGCCAAAAATTATGCAATAAAGATAGTGGTGAGAAGGAAATATATAGCTCTTAATGTTTAAATTCAAAAAAGAAGAAAGAATTTAACTTCAAAACCTAAACGCACACTTCAAGGAACTGAAAGAAAAAAAAAATGACGACCAAACAAAGTGAGAGGAAGGAAAGAAATAAAAATCCTAGAGAGGAGATAAATTAAATATTGAATTACAAAAAAAAAATAACAACAGTAGAATGAATCAACAAAACCAAAAGCTGATTCTTTGAAAAGATCAATAAAACTGACATTTAGCCAGACTAACAACAAAAAAAATAGAGGACATATAAATAATTGAAATCAGAAATGAAAGGGGGGGGCATGACTACCAACCCCAAAGAAATAGAAAGGATCAAAAGATGACACTATGAAAAACTGTACTCCAAAAAATTAGATAACTTAGTTGAAATGGGCAAATGCCTAGACACACACAAATGACTACACTGATTCAAGAAGAAATGGAAGATATTCAGAGACCAATAACAAGTAAACAGATTGAATCAATAATTAAGCTTTCCAAAAAGAAAAGCTCATGACCAGATGGCTTCACTGGTGAATTTTCAAACATTCCAAGAAGAATTAACACTGATCTTATTTAAACTCCTCCAAAAAATTGAAGCAGAACCCCTTAATATCAGGAACAGAGGAGAATGTTGACTTCCATCCCTGCTATTCTATATTGTACCAGAAATTCTAGCAAAGAATTTAGGCAAGAAAAGAAATAAATGTTACACAAATAAGAAAAGAAGAAGTAATATGTTCCCTATTTGCAAATGACATGAACCAATATATAGAGAGTCGTGAAAAATCCACAAAGAGCTGGTAGAGCTAATAGACAAATTCAGAAAAATGGTGTGTAACAATATCACCACACAAAAATCAGTAGTGTTTCTATACACTGTTAATGAACAATTTGAAGAGAAATCAAGAATATAATTACATCTACAATAACAACTAATAGGATAAAATATCTAGAAATAAATATAACCAAGGATGTAAAGGATCTGTATGCAGAAAACTGTAATATATTACTAAAAGAAATCAAAGAAAACTAAATAAATGGAAGGATATTTCATGTTCATGTATTAGAAGATTAAATATTGTTAAAAAGTCATTTTTATCTGATGTGATTTACAGATTTAATGCAATCCCCATCAAAAATTCAACAACCTTCTTTGCAGAACTGGAAAAACAATCTTCAAATTCACATGCAAGGATAAGGGGCCCTAAATATCCAAATTCTTCTTGAGAAAAAGGAAGTTGGAAGAGTCAAACTTTCTGATTTTAAAACTCATTACAGGGTGGGCCATGGTGGCTCAGCAGGCAGAGTTCTTGCCTGCCACCAAAGACCCAGGTTTGATTCCAGGTACCTGTCCATGCCAAAAAACAAACAAACAAACAAACCACTAAAACTCATTACAAAGTTACAGTAATCTAAACAGCATGATACTGGCACAAGGACAAACATGTAGACCAATGGAACTGAATTGAAATTTCAGAAATAAAGATGGTAGGATATTTATGGCTATTTGATTTATGTTAAGGGTTCAAGTCCACTCAGTGAGAAAAGAATAAGTTTTTCAACGAATAATTCTAGGAAAACTGGATAGTCATATGCAAAAGAATGATGGGTCCCTATCTCACACTATATACTTTGATCTCAAAATGGATCAAAGATCTAAATATAAGAACCAAAATTCTAAATTCTTAGAAGAAACATATGGAACCTCTTTATGATCTTGTGTTAGGCAATGGTTTCTTACACATTACAACAAAAGCATGAGCAACAAAGAAAAATAAATAAATGAGTCTTCAAAAAACTTTTGCCCATCAAATGACTTTATTATGAAAGTAAGAAGACAATCTACAGATTGGGAGAAAATATGTGGAAATCACATATCTGATAAGGGCTTAATAAAGAAGTCCTTCAGCTCAACAACAAAAAGATAAGCAAGCTAATTTAAATGGGCAAAAGACTTGAACAGACATTTCTACAAAGAAGATATACAAATGGCAAAAAAAAAAACCCAAATCCACAAACACACATGAAAAGATGTTCAGCATCATTAGCCATTAGGGAAATACAAGTCAAAACAACAATGAGATACCTTTTCATACTTACTAGCATGGCAACTATTAAAAATAAACACAAAAAAATGACAAATGTTGGAGAGGATGTGGAGAAGTAGGTACATTCATTCACTGTTGGTGCGAATGTGAAATGGTACAATGACTCTGGAAATCAGTTTGGTATTTCCACAGAAAGTTAAGTATAGAATTTTCTCTATGACCCAGCAATCCCACTAGTAGGCCTAGACCCAAAATAACTGAAAGTGGGGATGTGAACAGATATTTTCACACTGATCTTCATAGTTGTATAATTCACAATTGCCAAAAGGTGGAAGCAACCCAAGTATCCATCAACAGATGAATGGATAAACAAAATGTAGGATGTACATACAATGAAATATTATGCAGCTATAAAAAGGAATGGAGTTCTGATGCATACTCCAAAATGTATGAACCTTGAAGACATAATGTTGAGGGAAATAAGTCAGACATAAAAGGATACATATTGTCTGATATCACTTTAAATTAAATAATTAGAATATGAAAATTCATAGTCAGAAACTAGAACACAGTTTACCATGGCCCGATGGGTTTGGTAATAGGGAGTTAATGGTACAGAGTTTTTATTTGTGGTAAAGGAAAAGTTTTGGAAATGGATGGTGGTAATGGACTGTGAATATAATTAACACCACTGAATTATATACCTGAAGGTAGATAAAATGGAAAATTATGGGTTGTCTGTGTAACCAGAATTTAAAAAAAAATGTTTTCATCCTCCAATCTGCCACTTTTCTGATTAAGTCCTTCTTTTTGACAGGATTTTATACAGGTAGCCCTCTTTAACCCTCAGAGTTTTGCATTAGACGTTTGTTTGCTCTCTGAGCCCATAGCACCTGTACATTTCTCTGCCATAGATCTTCTCACATACTGCATAATTATTTCTCAATCCTATGTCAGAGATCTTTGAAGTCAAGGGTCATCTATCCTATTCACTATTATATACCCATCAAATAGCAGCTGCTTGGTAAACTGTTGAACATGAGGAATGTTTACTAAATAAATTAAAGAATGAAGTTAAGAAAGGTGGCTGCTAGAAGAAGCAACACTTAAGTTTACCCTTTAAAGTGTGGGTGCGAATTGAACTGGGAGAAAATAGGGGTAAAGGAATTTCTGCCTTTACATCTTGAAAGATGCCTATAGGGCTATTTCTCTAGAAAGACATATTAAATCAACAACATATTATTGGAACACTAATAAATTATGCATCTCTGATCAGTTTAAATACTTTATCTTTACCAACAAAACAAAAAGATTACATCTATGTACATTATCTTCCCTTTATCTCTCCTAGTTGAGAGGAGGAACTGGCCTCTTTGTTAAAATATAAAACAAATGCATAGTAGGTGAGAATAGTGTTAAGCAAATTCGATATTAACTGAATAGTGTCTATGTTAAAACCCATCGTGTTTCAGATATTTAAAGCACATAATTTGTGAAGTTAAAAAAAAATTCTAAATTTGCCACATCATTTCAGCTCCATCTATGAAATGTAAATACATACAGATGATTGAAGTGTCCAGATGTTTTGGCATGATATAATAACATCTTTAGACTACCAAGTATGTCACGGTAATAATTATACTTTAAATAGCTGATAGAATTATTTTATTGTTGACAGTTCTTGAAACTAATTTGGGTGGAATATTGTTCTCTTGGAATAAAACTATTTGCAGATTAATTTTTCTTGCAGAATACAATAAAATACACTCACACTTCCAGCTAATTCTCATTGATACGCCGTTTCTGAGGTCTTCAGATATAAAACTGTCATATCTATGCTGGCTGTGAGACTACTGGAATTATTTTTTTTCTTTGCTACTAATCTGCTGAGTGACCTTGAACAAGTCACACTGTGATTCTGGCCTGTTATTTTATCTTAAAATTCAGATAGATGATCACCAAGATCTTTTTCAGCTCTAATAATTGATAACGTTATAACTTTAACCTCCATCAGGAAAAGACATTATTCTCATGAATGCCTTAGTGTATACCAACATTCTTAATCCAGCAAAACACTGACTTGTGCCATGGATTTTCATTCTCACTCACGTGAAGGAAGAGGCTATTTTTCACTCTTTTGTGGGCCTCTGTAGCACAACAGAATAACCAGATTCTGTCCTAGGTCACCCAGATTCTGCCCTTCATTTTTAGCAGCTTTTTAAATTTGGCTGAGTTACAAGTTAAAGAGAGAGTTAGTACTTCACATTGTTTCTTCTTGTATATCTCTTCTTACCCACTTTAACTCAAGCATGCATCACTTTCTTAAAAGCATGATTGGAAAGCAAAAATGGAGCAACAAAAACATATATATGGGCTATAACCTTGGTACTACTACTAATAAATAAATAAATAATTGCTAGCATTTGCAGAACAAGAATTATGTTTCAGGCATTTTGTAATACGACAATAACCCTATGAAACATGAATTATTATCTCCATTTATATTGATATGCAATCTAGGTCCCAGAGGGACTTGTAACTATTGGTAATGACTCTTGTAATGACTCTGCAATACTGTCTCTAAAGAGAGAGAGAACCTAAGGTTGATAAATGAGGGATTTTCCTTGTGAACTTCCTTAAAACTAAATAGGAGGGTGAACGGGTGGTTCAGTTGTAGAATGCTCGCCAAGAGTGAATTCCAGAAAGAGATGAAATCCTTCTGTCTGTGAGTGAATCATTTCTTTTTTGTTGTCAACATGTGTTTTTCCAGAACTCTGCTTTTGTGTTGACACCTAATCTGGTATTTATAAAGTAGTACTTTTTCCCAGCTGCAACTATAAGTGGGTGTAAGGAGTAGGATCACGGAACTCAGGATTTTCAGTCTTTCTGCCATTATAGCAGCAATAAAACATTCACCTCAAATCTCTAGCTGTTACCTTTAAAATGGAGTTTAATTTTCTAACGCAAAATTTATTGATATATCCAAAATGTACAGTCAACTTTATTTCCTCATAGCAGTTTTATTTTAGAATGAAGTCCATTTATAGTAAAGGTTCTGTGGGAGGTTGGATTTACAGGAATCATAAGGAAGAGGAAATAAGTCATGGACTAGATCTAAAGTAGGACAGACTCTAAATTATCACAAAAACAAATGATAGCAGAGCATTAAGCCAATTCTCAGTTAAACTCAACAACCTTGTTTACTAGAATAATATTTGTCAGATGTCTCCGAGTAGAAAGTGAAACTTATCTATGAGATGGAAATAAAACTTTATTTTCATAAGACTGTAATATTGGAAAAGGACCAAGTATAGGACATGCACTGAGACACTGATAGCACTCTACTTGAGTGGGGAAAAAAACCAATAAAAATAAAAGGATTTATGGCATTAGAGAAAGACTTAAGGGAATTCTTGTATATTTACAAGAATCTTTAATCAGAGTTTATTTTTCCCTTGAATTACCCTTTTCCCCTGGCATATTTCTCAAGACTTCACATATATATATGTATGTATGTATAATTTTTTTAATCTGACTTGGATCAGACCATCAAGAGTCAAATCAAACATATCATTCAGCCACAGACTACATCTGCATGAAAACAAATTGATCTAATATGGAAGAATCTAGTACATTTGGCCCACAAAACACAACTGACTAAAGCCATCCTGGAACCATAGCCAAATCAATCAGGAAAAGCTCAAGTTAATATGATAGCAATGGTAGACATTGCATTTTGGCATGGGTGTTTTCATACCACATTTTAAACCAGACAGTTTATTAGCACATATAGGTTGAGTTGTCTAAAAAGAGCAATCTTTGAGCTTCCATCTTGTGTTATTATCATGTCATGTTCAAAACAAACAAGAGATGGATGAGTGATGCATAGGTGTCAGGAATTTAGAATGTTATGTGATGAAAGAAAATTAGGAATGGAGTAAAGATTGAGGTGAGGGCTACATAAATGGCCTTGGATGGACAAAGGGTGTTTGCTATGCACATAACTTAGTCATGAAATTAAGAACACAGAGGATTAACCACTTCATGATTTATGGTTAAACAGAAGGAAGACATTAAATTAGCTCCAATCAAAGATACCCATTTCATAGTAAAGAGCATAAGCTTTGGAGCCAGATAGTACAAATTTCAGACCTGGCTCTACTGGATTCACTATGTGTGATTCTTTTTTTTGTTGTTATATAGTTATACAATCATTATCAAAGATCAGGACTACTGGATTCACCAAATTCAGGTATTTCCTCCTGGCTAGTCTAAAACATCAGATACTAATAAGAAGCATCTATATAGTACATCAGTAGTCACAGTCATTTATTAATTTGTAATTACTCAGTTGCATCTCCTCCTCTCATTTGATCATTCTCTCAATATTCAAGGATAACTGGGCAATGACCATTTTAACTTCTTGGTGCTGGAAAAGGGTGTTGAACTCATGAGGTAGAGGAATGAAAGTGGTTGACATTCTTGGAGAGGCTGGGTTTCAGGGTTTATCTGGCACAGGATCAATCAGGTGGCCTCAGGTTTCTGAAAAAATAAACTTAATAAGAAAAACATTTTTAGAGACTTAGATAGAGCAAGGACACTCCCTAGAGTTTTCAGGAATACTTTGATTGGGGCTTGGCATACAGTGGTAGTTTGCAATAACCTCCAGAACAAACTTTCAACTCTATTTGAAATCTCTTAGCCACTGGAACTATTTTGTTCCATGTCTTTTCCCCCTTTCGGTCAAGAAGGAATTCTCAATGTCACAATGCCAGGGTCAGGCTCATCCCTGGGAGTCATGCCCATATTGCCAAGAAAATTTTCACTTCTAGGTGTCATGTCCCATATAATGGGGAGGTTAGTGAGTTTATTTGCAGAGTTGGCTTAAAGAGGCCACATCTGAGCAACAAAAGAGGCTCTATGGGGTTGACTCTGAGGCATAATCACAAGCAGGCCTAGCTTCACTATCTGCAGAAATAAATTTCATAAGTACAAGCCTCAAGATGGAGAACTTGGCTTTAATTGGGAGCCCCTAAAGCTTAAGAGAATATCAGAAATTCCCCAAGTAATGAATTTTAATATTCCACATTTTTTTCCATCCCTCAGGATTTTACAAATACTTTTTAAATTTTTTGCCCACAGTACTCTGGAATGTATCAATTTATTACATTAACCTATACAGAATAGCAAGATCTCATTCCCTATTCTAAGTTCCATGTGATTAACTTGTTTAAATAAACTGACCAGACAGGTTAAATTAGATAGTTTGCTACAGCAATTTTATATTTTGGACCAAATAAACATCTCTCCCTTTGTTCTCACTATATGTGACCTTTGATAAGCCACTTCATGTCTCCAAGTCTCAGGATTAATAATATCTACCTTAAAAGGGAAGATTATTCTAAGAAGTAAACATGATCTTTTTACAGTATATAATCGAATGTCTGACACCTAGTAAATCTCATATTTATATATTTGGTATATATATTAGAAAATGATTAAGTCTCAGTTACTTGTTTATATTGCATTATTGGCAAAAGGATTGTGAATCTAGGAGAGGATATCTTCTAAGATTACTCTCCAACTGATAGAAAGCAGGAAGGAGAAAACATTTTGTCAGTTTGCCATAAAGTGATTAGTCACACATTAACCAATCTGTCCACTTAGCCTACAGTGGAAATTTTGCTCCTGATATAATCTAGAAAATCTGGATTTAAGTCATGAAAGAATTTATGTGATGATACTGATGATGATGATAGTGGTAATGAAGGTGATATTAATTATGATGTTAATGATAAGAGCAGAACCATTTTATTTATGCTACATTACTATTTCTAAGAGTGCTATGGGAATTATTTTATTAATTTGCACAAGAACCTTAAGAGTTAGATACTAAAAATTTTCCTTTTCTACAGAAGAGAAAACTGAGGCACTGAAAGGCTGAGTTCAAGACCTCATGGTTTGGAAGTATGAGAGTTGGGACTTAAACCCATTAATTTTACACCAGACCCTGCATTCTTAAAAATGATACACTGCCTCCTGGAAAAATCCTAAAGTAATCTGTTATTTATCTTTTTTCTGTTATTCATATATTTAACCATGAGAAAGGTCTATTATAACTCCCATTTTTTTCTCTAAATCCAAGGCTACCACCCTCTACAAGGACTCCTGATTGGCCCCAATATCCTTACGTTGCCACCTAAAAGAGCAATGTAAAAATCATCAGAAGGTAATATGTAGATATGAAGATCAAGAAGAGGAATCTCCTTCCAGAGAACCTAGGTAGAGAAATTTCACTTGTAAATTCACTTGTAAACTTAGAAATGAAGCCAATATAAATTTATATGTTATATTGGAGAATGAAGAGGAGTAAGAAAGTAGTCAAATGAAGAAAACTGTCCATTTGAAAGCACTGATTTCTTCAAATCTCCTCCCCATTCTTATTTATTCTACATCCCTCTCATCTTATTCTGCATACTATTCATTGATCCAAGACAGAATGGAGAAGGCTTTAGAGTTACATGGCTGTAAAAGTCTTTCTTCAGCAAAGAAAACTCATTAAATGCAGATCCTCTCCTCAGATGGCTACTGTGACACTTGACCAAACCTAGGATTTAATGGTCCACAACTTTTCTGAGCACTGTTTACCCTTTCAGATGGCTGTCTTTAGCAAAATCAATTTTAGGATGACCTTAAGCCAGCTCTCTTCTATGTGGTCCAAATCTGGTCTTTGGAAATTACATACACGTGTTCTACAGAGCTTTTTGTTGATAAAGCCACCACAATCTGCCTTTTTCCCAGAGGAAATCAGGCAGAGCCTCTTTTACTTAAACATATGGGTGTTAAATACTTTTTTTGTTTGATAATGCTGCTGGAATGCAATATATCAGAAATACAGTGGTTTTATAAAGGGATTTATTAAGTTGCAAGCTTACAGTTCTAGCCTTAAAAATGTCCAAACTAAGGCAGCCAGAGAAAAACTGCTTGACTCTGAAGAAAGGGCAAATGACACCCATGATTTCTCTGTCAGCTGGGAAGGCACATGGCTGGCCTCTGCTGGTCCTTGTTCCTAGTTCCATTGCCTCCAGCATCTGATTTCAGCGGCTTCCTCTCCAAGTGTCTGTGGGCCCTCACTTTCCAGGTACTGGCTTGCTTAGCATCTCATGGGAAGGCACCTGGCAACATCTGCTAAGCTCTCCAAATGTTAGCATCTGATTTTTTCCAAAATGCTTCCCCTTTTAAAGGACTCCAGTAAACTAATCAAGATCTACCTTGAAAATAGATGGAGTCACAACTCCATCTACTCAAAAGGTCACACTCACAATTGGGCATATCACATCTCCATTGAAACAATCTAATCAAAAGGTCCCACCCTACAATATTGGATCAGGATTAAAGGAAAATGGCTACCTGTACAAGATTGGATTTAGGATTAAAAGAGCATGGCTTTTCTGGGGTACTGTTTCAAACTAGCATAGATACTAATCACCATGTCTTTCCAAAGGAGAGACAATTGACAGTTCTATAATTTATCTCCTTGAAATCCCTCTCACATGGTGAGAGATGGGGCAAGCATACAGCATACAAATAACTCTCATTCAAAAGATTCTTTTCAACAGGGTTCTTCAGCTTCCTTCTTAATGGTCTTTAATTAACCCTGGGTGTAATGGACTAATGCTATAAGGGACAGAAACCATATATTTTTTACATTGAGTCAAAATTTAAAAGAAGGCATCTATGAATGATTACTTTGAAATTTTAACTTCTATTCATAGCTTTAATTGACTTTTCTTCTTTTCATCTTTTATCACCTGGTAGAAGTTTTTTGCTTCTTCTGTTTCCTACTAATTTTTTTTCTAAGATAAATCTTATATTTACCCATCTGCTTTCTGCATGTCAAATTGGGGGGGGGGGAGTAAATAAAATAGATACAGAGTTCAAAATTTAGTAATACTATACATCCTTGGAAAATTCACTTTTTCTCTCTTAGTTTCAGTACTCCATTCATTAACACCGATACTTTATTTCTAGATTCTAGTTCTGTTCTCTTACTACATTTCAATTATTTTTTGCAGCTAAAATCAAAAGAAGATTGCAGATTACCAAATTATTCTTATTTGCCTAAATCTGGTGGCAGGAATTACTTTAAGAGAATAAAAAGGGAGCAGAAAATGAAAATATTTTGAGATGATGAAAAATAGATGGACTCATGTCTATAAACAGTATCAGGAACTAGACTTTGAGGGAAAACAGGCTATTTTGGCCACATACATCCTTATTCTTTAACCTTTTGACAGAAGCACTCTTTTTGAAATATCAAAACAATTTCTGTAAGTGCTTCTTTTATTAACATTTCATTGAGATGTAGCATGTATCATTTTGACCCATGTCATAAATTATTTACTATTGTGTAGATAAATGTTTTAAATAAACAAATGGGGATAGAAAATTTTACTTTAAAATACTACTCCATACATGGACGCTAGAGATTGGTGAACAGTTAGCTAATGAGGTTAAACTCAAATGTAAGATAATAGATAGAAGGGAAGGCAGTTCACTAGTGGGTCTATAAGTAATATTACCATAATGAAGGTGGAAATGATTGAAAAAGGTTGTATAGACCCATGTGTCCCACCGATTAACACTACAAATACAAATGTATTTTTACATTTGTAGAATTATGCAAATAATTCTAGCATGAAAAAAATACTACTCCAAATAATTTAAAATTTTTGATGTTTTAGAAAATATGCAATTGTATACAATCATGTATCCTTCTTTAGATTTAATTACTGTTATTTATCTTATAGTCATGGATTACTGAACCAAGCAAATAACCACATATGGCATCTACCTTAGCATAAGCTCAAGTCTCCTACTTGTGTAAAGCAAAGAGTGCTATCTTTCTTGTTTTTACTACCTCTTTCATTTCATACAGAGGTTTCATATTTGCATCCTATTTTTTTAGCCTTTATGTTGATTCTTCCATATATTTAACGAGGTCTACTAATAAATCGTCAGTTCTCTGCGAGTAACAATCCTGCGGCAGACTCACCTCTCTCTCTCCCTTGACTCTGCTGGAGCCCAAATAAGATTTGTGCTCTGACAGAGTAAGCATTTACTTTATCAGAAAGCATATTAGGATGGGCATGTCTCAGCATAATGTGCACCAGAATCAGAGAGGATGACTAATTTGTTCTGCTATTAAGCAGATAATAAAATGATTTAGGCATGTAGATATGGCACTGCCAGCACTTTAGGAATTATATGTAACATATTTCATCCAAAATCTGGCCAAGTCCAAGATACTTTTACGTATTAAGTAACATTTACAGGAAAGACAAGGCTTTACCAGAACTTAAAAATGTTTACTTAAGATGAGCTAAGAAGATAATACCTAAGGATTATTTAAAGATAATGTCAGTTATGTGTATTTCAAAAATTTTCTTTGTTACTAGACTGAGTTTAGCCAAATTCTTAAATGTTTAAAGGTCTTTAAAATTAGCACAATGTGAAGAAACACATGTAAACTAAAGCTTTCAGAATTTTAATAACAAAGAAGGCTTATTAGAATTTTATTCTGAATAATAATTTGCTGGGTCACCAAGGTAATTGTTAATGTGTACGCATATTTGTGTGTGTGTTTATATGTACACCTGTAAATACTTATTATCATCAAAACTCTGATTTATGCTTAAGAGACAAGTACCCTTTGCTAGGATAACACATTGGTATACACATTCACAAAATAATGTGAAAACATACATTAAAAATGTTAAAAATGTAAACCTTCTTTGAACTGACACTTCTATTCTGGAAGGCCAAGTAAATATCCTGAAGTCATCACTGATGTATACACTAAACTGTTCATCACAGCATTTGTAATTAGAATAATCCTTGAAAAATCAAAATTAATTTAATCATTTCTATTTTGTTCAAAAATAAAAATTTGAACAAAATAGAAATGATTAAATTTGATACATTCAAAAAATAGAATAGACCAGACAGAATGATATTTTCAGAGTTTTAATTGAATGGAACAAAATAAATATAAATGAAGAAGCCAGATATCTTATGGGAACATTACGTAAACCCATCTTTTAAAAATCATTTTAATTAACCTTGGTTGAGACATTCTTATTCTCTTCTCTAAATTTGTACTTTATTGTTATGATGAAAATGTGTCCCCTTTGAAATCAGAAAAATAACATAGCAAACATAATCATTATGTGAGTTCATTAAATGGACAATAATACTTTACTGGTGATATTCATAAGATCAAAATATTTTATTAAAATTTTCAAAGACTTTCTGAAAACTGATTTACTATGCAAACTGTGAAAGCCACAATTTTAGTAAAATGGTGTGAAAAATGTAGGCAATTTTGCAGACCTACTTAAAATCTCCTTCACTTTGGATTTATCTTTGACTACCTATGCTGTATAAAGAGTTAACGTTTAATGTTTAAAAGACAAAATATTTAGAATTTTAAATTGAATTTTCCACTGATTGATTTTTTATCTTTATTTTCCATATGGTTGTTCATCATTATGAAGATAGTCTTGTATAAGATACAGAGCAGTTTCAAAGAAGTCAAAAGGGACAAAATACATAGAATCAAACTTCATTTGTAGGCCTTGCTAAAGTATGATTTTGAAAACGTAAAATCCTGACACTTGAAAATATAAAGTGAACCAGGTCAAAGAATTTCATGAACTTATTAATTAAGAATAGAACTGGTAAGCTGTTAAGAGCAGTTCAAATAAGAATTCGACTTTCAGAGATTAATATTCTCTACTGGACAAAATTAATTTTTGTTACTGTGGACAACAATTATTTGCATGGCCTTCAGTTTTCCACAACTTGCCTTTTGCCCTACAAAGTTTAAAATAGCCTAGATGAAGAAAATCATTCAGAGATGCATACCTCATATAATCCTCCATGATTTCCTGTGCACATTTCCAAGCCCTAGACAATTTCTCCTGACAACCTCAAGTATTATTTCTGATGAATTCATGAGGAGCATTAAAAATTATGTCAGATGAGAAATAGATTTACTTTATACTATAGCCAAAATTTCTCTTTCATAAAAATATTTGACCTTCATTTTCCATTGATCATGGACTGATTTGTCCCTAAGTACAAGGCCATGTCTCTAAATTTGCTGTCTTTCCACTTTCTTCCCTTTCTAAGTAGGATCTGATTTAAATAGGGACCTATGGAACACGGAGAAGTCTCCAGAAGGAGCTAAAATAAAACACAATTAAAAACTATATATGCCTGTCTTGTTTTCTGATGCTGAATGCCACCTACAGTGGCTGGTATATAGTAGATATCAAATAAATATTTGTATTTATTTGAGAGGAGATGAGAAAGAGGAGAGCAAGAAATTCTTTAGATTGTAAGGGTAGTAAGATAAGTGGTTAAAAGCATGTAATCATTTACAACCATGAATGTCTAGAATGGTAGAAAGTGGCAGAGGGAAGACCTTCATTTCCTTTGGGAGCAGAAAGAACTGTGGTGCTCAGTGAAACAGATGATTCATGTATTCGCCACAGTTTTGCCTATATTGGAGTTCCCAGGACTGAGGCAGTTTCTGGGTGACGTTTGTTAAAAGCAAATATTTTAGAAATATATTATGACAATATATTAAAATACATTTCTCATAAATATTTAAAAAGGGAAATATGTTAGATGCTATCACTTGGACAAGGGATGCAGTCAGGGCAAGCAGAAGACAAATCAAAAGGCCCAGGGAGGCAGAAAGGGAGAAGGAAATACGTAAGAAAAAGAGCTTTCAAAAGCTCCCACACATTCCAGATAATCTATAATCCATCCAGATGTATGTACAGGACTAGATGCATGCTCAGAAAAGGCCTGAGAAGAACCCAGGCTCTCAACTCTGGCTGACCTTCAGGCTCACACAGCAGAAAGTGAGGGCTAGGCAGAGGTGAAAACTGCCTTAAAGTAGTGTCTCCAAACAGAGATCTTTGTTTTATTTTATTTTTTATGGTCCCAAGTATTTAAGAGAATCTCTGTTGAATCACTAGCTGATCAATAAGCCGAGAGAACAAAGACTTCAATGATCACACATGACAAATAACACAGACTTTATAAAACTAGTTTAGAGAAGTTGCTAAACAAACAAAAAGAACCACAATAAGCAGCAATCAGGAACCCTGGCAAGGGTGCAAAATCTAATACCCAGAGTCGCCACATTATAATGTTTAAAATATCCAGTTTTTAATAAGTAATTACAAAGCTTACGAAGAAAATGTGGCCCATTCACAGGAATAAAGGAAATTGATGGAAAGTGTCCTGAGAAATTGCAGACACTGGACCTAATAGAAAAAGACTTTGGATCAACTATCATACGTATGCTCAAAGTCCTAAAGGGAATCAGGAAGGCAATGTTGCAACTAGTAGAAATTATCAATAAAGTGATAGATATTATAAAAAAGAATCAAACAGAAATTCTGTAGCTGAAAATTGCCACACTGAAATGAAAAATTACTAAAAGATTTCAATAGAAGATTTGATTAGGCAGCAAACTTGAAGGGAGAACAATTGAAATTAGTCAGAAAATAATGAAAAAGATAAAGGAAAATGAACTGAGCATAAGAAACCTGTGGGATGTCATCAAATGTACCAACATACATACAATGGAATCCCAGATGGCAAGAAGATAGGGAAAGGGGTAGAATGAATAGTTGAAGAAATAATTCCCCAAAACTTTTCAAATTGGACAAAAGACATGAATCTATACATCTGAGAAGGATAAATGCAAAGAGATATGTACCAAGACACATTTAACCAAAATTTTGAAAGCCTAAGATAAAGAACCTTGAAAGCAGCAAGAGAGAAGCGGCTCATCATGTATAAGGATGCTTTATGAGGATTAACAGCCAGTTTCTCATCAGAAACCACTGAGGCCAGAAAGCTGTGGGATGACATATTTTAAGCACTGAGAGAAAACCCTGTCAAACAGATTCTATATTAGTAAATCTACTCTCTAAAAATGAAGGAGAAATTGAGACATTCCTAGATAAACAAAAGCTAAGGGAGTCTGTGACTAATTGACATTCCTGACAAGAAATTTAAAGGAAACTCTTCAGGCTGAAACAAAAGGACACTAGACAGTAATTTGAAGCTATATGAAGAAATAAAGAATAACGTTAAGGGTAACTATCTAGATAGATCAAAACGCCAATATACTGCATTTTTTGGTTTGTAACATCTTTTTTTCCACTATATGATTTAAAAATCAAATGTAGAAACAATAGTTATAGATTTATGCTAATAGACACACAATGTATAAAGATGTAATTTGTGGTGATAAAAACATAAAGGGACAAGTTACATGGAAGCAAAAACTTTTGTATACTGTTGAAATTAAGTTGTTATTAATTCAAACTAGAGCATTATAAATCAAACATTGAGGGATGGGATAAAAAATATGGAACTATAAAACTTTACCACCAGGGAAACTCCTGATAGTGTGTCAAACATTAGGGACACCCAAATCAATAGGCCAAGCACTTGATCTTGAGGTTTGCTCTTGTGAAGCTTATGGATATAGTGGAAAAGCTTAGCCTACCTATAGGTATGCCAAGGAGTTACTTCCAAAGGACCTCTTTTCTTGCTCATATGTGGTCTCACTCTCTCTAAGCTCAACTCTACAAGTGAAACCATTGCTCTACCTACTATGTGGGACATGACATCCAGGTGTGAAAGTCTTCCTGGAAGCATGGGAGATGACTCCCAGGGAGGAGACTGGCCCTGACATTGTGGGATCAACAATGCCATCTGGACAAAAAGGAGGAAAAGAAGTATAACAAATAATGTATCCGTGGCTGAGAGATTTCAAATAGAGTCAAGAGACTATTCTGGAGGTCACTCTTACACAGGGTTCAATTAGACTTTGCTATCTATCATAAATTGCCAAACTCCAACCAAACCCATTTCTGCCAATCCTAAGAATACCTGGGGCATTATGTAAGATTCTACAAAGGTTCCATGCCCTAGGGTAGCTTTCCAGAAACCTACAACCTCTAGATGAGTCCCTAGACCAGATCAGTCCTGAAATGCAGAGGGGCCAGCCTCTCCAGCCTCCCCAGAAGATCAGCTAGTTCCATGCCCCTATCCCATATTATCAACAGCCCCTTCTAACATGAAAAAGTTAGAATGGGCATAGCCCAAATACCCGAAAGAGTGGAAGAAAGATCAAAGGTGATGGTGGAGTTGTACAGAGAAGGTAGGGTTTAACAAATGAGTATGCTTACTGAATCTTTATATTGATATTTCTTTTAGTCTCCAGTGTCTTAGAGCAGCTAGAAGTAAAAACCTAAAATGGCAGAACTACAATCCATATCAAACTCGGAAATCTGCTCTATAACTAATTGTTGTGGTGTGCATTGAAATTATTGCTTTTTTGTATATATGTCCTTCACAATAAAAACAAACATTAATAGTAATCTTCAGGGTAAGCACTAAGAAAATAAATAAAATATATATATATATAAGAGACCAAAAGGGGATTAAAACAGTACACTAGAAAAAATAAATAAATGAAACAGAAAAGAAAGCATAATGGAAGAATCAAGGAGCAGAAAGGATAAAAGACGTGGAAAATAGATAGCAAAATTTAGATGTAACCATTAATTACATCTAGCATAAATTGATTAAATTATCTAATTAAAAGGCAAAGCTTGGAATAATGGATAAAAAATCATGATCCAACTATATGCTGTCCACAAGAAACTTACTTTAGATCCAAAGACACAAATAATTTGAAAGTAAAAGGACAGAAAAGATATTCCATGCAAATATTAACCAAAAGAGAGCTGGATTGACTATCACACAATATAGACCCTAATTCAAAAATTGCTACTAGAGAGAAAGAAGGAACATTGTATACTGATAAAAGAAGATCCATCAGGAAGATAGAACAACTATAAACATATATGCATTTGTTTTAGTTTCCTAGGCTGTTCAATCAAGTACCACGAAATGGATACGCAAGTACTATGAAATGGGTTTTTAGCTTAAAATTTTCAAGCTAAAAGAAAGCCCAAATCAAGGCATCATCAAAGCAATGCTCTCTACCTGAAAACCATGGCATTCTTGGGCTGGCTGCCAGCAGTCTTTGGCTCCTTTGTCACATGGCAAGGCATATAGCAGTGTCTCCTGATTTCTCCCTCCTTCTCTGGGTTCCACTGATGTCGATTCTTGTTTCCTGTGGTTTCCTCAAATTGGTGAAGGCGATCTCCTCAGTTGCTTGCATATGTAATCAGCCATGAATACAATCAATTAACTGATGATTTAAATCCCCACAAAATATCCTCATAGTAACAACCAGGCCAGTGCTTGCTTGTTCAAACTCTGGACACCATAACCTGGTGAAAGTGACACATGAAATCAACCATCACAGAATTTAACAACAAATCCCAAAATATATGACTCAAAAGTTGACAAATTTGAACAGAGAAATAGGCACTATTATAATAATACTTGGAAACTATTATAGTAAACTTTCATTAATAGACAGAAAATAAACAAGAAATAGAGGACTTGAACATTATATACTGTCTAGTCCCAAATGATATTTGATCCTATGGATTTCAGTTGCCATTTGTTAAATCATTTCCTTACTCCAATACAGCTTTGCTCTCACTTGCTTTCTTTGTGTTGTTATTGTCAAACATATTACATTTCTATATGTTATAGACCCAACAATAAAAAAATTTTATTATATACTATTGCTTTTAAAATGAATTAAGTTTAAAAAAAGCAAAGAAATATACATTTATACTATCCTTTATTACTACACAATTGTCTTTACCAGTGCTTTTTGACTTTTCATGTAGATTCAAATCATTGTGTAGGATCACTTACTTTCAAAGTGAAGAATTTTAGTATTTCATATACGGCAGGTCTGTAGCAACAGATTCTGTTTTTGTTTATCTGAATGCCTTTAATTATTGAAAAATAGTGTTGCTGGATATAATTCCTATTTGCTAGTTTTAATTTCAGCATTTTGAGTATGTCATTCTCCTGACATTGGTCTCTATTTAATTTCTGATGATAAGTTAGTTGTTAATCATATCAGGAGTCTCTTGTATTTAAGGAGTCATATTTTTTCTTGCTGCTTTCATGATTTTCTCTTTTACTTTGCCTTTCAACATTTTTAGTATGAGTTAGCTGGGTGTGAATTTCTTGTGTTTATATTATTTAGAATTTGTTGACTTTCTTAGGCAGGTTAATATTTTTTAGTATATTTATTATGTTTTTTTGTTATTATTTACTTTAATAATTTTTTTCCTTCGCTTCTGTAGTCAAGTCATGTATGTTGGTGAGCTTAACAGTGTCCTGCATTTCTCTGAGGCTTTGTTCATTTTTGTCTTTATTTTTTCTTTCCACTCCTAAGACTAAAAAACTTTAATTGACCTATATTCCAGTTTGCTGATTTTTTCTTCAGACAATTTAAAATTGTTGAGCCTCTCTAGTGACTTTTCCATTGCAACTCAAACTTTTCTATTTGGTCACTTTTTATTAGTTTTTATCTCTTTATTGATCTTCCTCATTTCATGAGACATCATCATCATAGCTACCTTAATTTCTATAATCATGCCTTCATTTAGTTCTCTATAAGTATTTATAATAGCTGTTTTGAAGTTTTAAATGTTTACTCTGGCATCAAGTTCTTCTCATAGACAGTTTCTGTTACATGCCCCTCCCCCAGCCATACATTAGTTATACATTCCTGTTTCTTTCTATACTTCACATTTTACAGGAAACTAGACATTTTGGCAACTCTGGATACTGACTTCTCTACCCCAAGAGTCCCTGTTGCAGTTGCTTGCCTGTTTGTTTAGTGACTTGACCTTTTATTGAAGTTTATTTGCCCTGTAGTGTGCAAACTTTGATATCACTTCTCAGAAGATACAGCCTTAGGCACATGCACCATCAACTTGTAATGACAATGGTATTAGCAAGGCTCTCTTGGACCACCTTTTCCCCTATCTCTCCATTAAGCTATCTGTCTCTATTGGTATCACGTCCAGCTGTTAATCTCCACCAAATCCTGGCTGATTGCTCCATTATACCCTAGGGCACAAATTACTCCACAGTCTGATCCTATCAAATTCTAGTCTCTTTGGAGGGGCAGTGCTTGAGGCCAACCGTTGAAGTTTGTACCTATCCCAAGAGGGCTCTTATAATCCTCCCCTCCTTCTCTAGTTCCCTCTGTTAAATTTCCAGTAACATTGAGGTTTAGCTTGTGGTGCTCACAGAGCTACCATTTTCCTCTTAATTGCTTACCATCAAAATATCTTTTTCTTTTCATGTGAGCCCTAAGGCTTGAACTTCCCCATACTCTGTTTAAAATCATTTCCCTTGGGAGACACTTCAGAGCTCTCTCTGTTCTTAAGAACTGCCTCTCTCCCTAGGTAAAAACCTCTGCCACCACTGAAGTGGGGACAGGGACAGTGTCCAGCTTCTCTCAGAATGACAGCCCTGATTCATGAGTTTGGCAATGGGCAAGTCAGTAACTTTTGGTCCTCTCACCTTAACTCTCCAGATATGTAATCTCCATACAAGTACACTGGGGAAGAAGCTATTGGGTTCTACTATTTTGGGGCCTGCTGTATGTGAAGCTGGGCTTCCACCCAATAAGCAAGAGCTTGATGGAAGAAGAAATCTGTAGACTTCTCAGCAGCAATGCTTAGCAGCAAATGTTTCTGCAGTATGGAGCTGAGATATATTAGTGACCTGTCTCTTCCCAGAAGATACCATAGCCCACAGATTGGAGTCGGGAAGAGAAAGAGTCTTCTGTTCTTGGATGAACCTGCCTGGAGGGGAGCTTCTGTCATATTGAAATGGGTGGGAGTAGGATCAGATTGGGGAATAGAGTAGTTCCTGGCTTAAATGCTGCCTTTACTATCTATATTTATTAGATTTCCTTAAATAAATGTTTTTTCTTTTGCAGTATACATTTTGGATAATATCCAGAGACTTCAAATGTGTGTGTGTCGGGGGAGGTGGGGTGTTTGCATTTTTAAATACTTATCTACCAGTTATGGTTGTTTCGTCATGAAGAGGGTCAACAATGCTCCTCAGAATGCCATTCGATGTTGTTTCAATACGAATATCTTGATCTAAGTGGTCCACAATAAAAGATACTAACTAACCCTGCCAAATAAGTCATAATGTGAAAATGAGTCAGTGAAAAAACTTTGCTTCCCCACAGAATAAGAGTACTCTATTGGAATTCTCAGATCTTCAACCCCTGGCTTTAACTCACTCATTAATTTGTCATTTGTTTTGAAACATCATCTATTCAAAACAAAAAGCAATGGAATCTGCACTCTAGAAGAACTAAAAATGAATATAAAAGATTGTTGCTTTGAGGGAACTTACACTTTACCATAAGTGATAAGGACACAAAAAAATTAAAAATGAATAGTTCCAGATTTTTTTTTTTTTAAAGTGTGAGTGCACAAGAAAAACCAGCTTAGAATTTGTTGGGATCATTTTAGAAAAATTTTTGAACATGAAAAAATTGGGAGAATTTGAAAAGAGACTAAAGGACTGTGGTCATTATAGTCCTTTATAATCCTTCAAAATCAGGTGGGGCTCATTTCAAAGGGGAATGATTTTACAATGTCTATAAGAAATGAATTTATTAGGTTATTAAGCAGTCAAATTGAGAAAAGATTGTGTCAAGTCAACTGACATGGATATCTCACTTCAAATATGCTTGAGAGCTAGCTTCACAACAGGACTGATGAAATCTGTCAGCTGGGCTTGTTTACAACAGTGATTTCTGGTAAGAGAACGATGACAAGTCAAGGGATAAATAAAGTGGTGCTGATGAAAACTGTTGGACAGACATCTACGCAGGTTAGAGAATTAACAGAAGACAGAACCAGAGTCATGAATTGGAGGAATGAGGAATGATTCTCAAGTAACAAGAACTGCAATAGAGATATTAAGATCAGAAAGAACAGAACGAAAGAGGTTTTGGGAAGGAATTGTTTGTTTAGATGTGAGAGCATTCTAAAATTTCTTTCATGTAATATACAGCAGATAATATTCTACCTATTAGAAAAATGAAGTTGAAAAAGAAAGACCATAGCTTTAAATTCAAAGAAGTTATTATGAATACTGGATTTTAAATAACATATTCTAAGATTAGCCATGGTTACATGTAAGTTAAATTATTATTAAAGTCCTTTAAATTGAATTTTTGCAAAGTGAATAACTTGGAAAATAGAATATCTGAGGTCTTTTTGGTTCTTTCCTTCTCCAACCTTTATTCTGACCTTGGGGGATGTGCTTGTTTGAAGCTGTTACATGCCCCATAAATGGCCATGTTCTCTTAATTCATCCCTATAAGGGCAGATGTATCATGGGTGGGACCTTTTGATTAAGTTGTTTCCATGGAGATTTGACCCAGCCAATTCAAGATGGGTCTTAATCCCCATGCTGGAGTCCTGTATGAGTGGATAAAAGACAGATGAAACTCAGACAGCTCAGAGAAGCTAAAGGATGAAATCTGGAGTTTGTCCTGGAGAAACTAAGAGAGGACCTACAGATGCAAAAAGAGAGAGTGAAAGACCCAGAGACATTTGCAGACAGCCACTAAAACCAGAACCAGGAGAGATGGACCAGCAGATGTCCATGTGTCTTCCCATGTGACAGAGGAACTCCAAATATCAGCAGCCTTTCCTCAGAGAAGGTATCTTCTTGATGCCTGTTCTGATTTGAAAGGATTATGTGCCCTAGAAAAGCCATGCTTTAATCCTGATCCAATCTTGAGGGAGCAAGCTTTTCTTTTAATCCCTATTCAATAAAGTAGGTTGGAATCTTTGATTAGATTATCTTCATGGAGATCTGACTCACCCAATTGTAGGTATTACTTAGAGGGAGATGTGACTCTACCTATTCCAGGTGGGTCTTGATTAGTTTTCTGGAATCTTTTAAAAGAGGAAGCATTGGAGAGACAGCAGAGCCTCAAGAATCACAAGAGCCCATGCAGCCAGAGACCTTTGGAGATGAACAAGGAATATGCCCCCTTGGGAGCCTCATGAAACAAGAAGCCTGGAGAGAAAGAGAGCAGATGTTGCTGTGTTCACCATGTGCCTTTTCAGTTGAAAGAGAAACTTTGAATGTCATTGGCCTTCTTGAACCAAGGTATCATTCCCTGATGCCTTAGATTGGACATTTTTATAGCCTTGTTTTAATTGGGACATTTTTGTGGGCTTAGAACTGTAAACTAGCAATTTAAATTCCCTTTTTAAAAAGCCATTCCATTTCTGGTATATTGCATTCCAGCAGTTAGCAAACTAGAACAATGCCTTAATTTGGACATTTTCCTGGCCTTAGAACTATAAGTTTGTAACCTAACAAACCACCACTGAAAAAGCCAACCTATTTCTGGTCTATTGCATCCTGGCAGGTTTACTAAACCAAAACAGACAGTTAGAAAAAACATTTTTAAATGATGATGAGATTAGCAAAGATGGCAAGTTACATGACTGAGAGGAAGACCCTGGGGTGATGAGGTAGTAAATAATTTTGCCCCAAGATGAATAAAGAGAGATTATAGGGAAGGTCACCTATAAGATATAATCATGTGATGGGATAGGGCACAGAATTTAGATAGAGAGAAATGCAAATTTAGATTTTTTTTCATTACTATAGTCTAGTGCTGCAATTTTGTGCTGGATAATTATTTATCTTAACCTAATTTTATCATATAAAAATTGGAGCTACTTTATAGAATATTTGTTGAAAATTAAATTAAATAATGTAAATACATCTTAGTTTAATTCCTGCCTCCTGGAGAAAGAGAGTCCTAATTAAGCAGAATCTTATTAATTTTAAATTGTAATGCTACAAAAATGTTTGGAATAATTTCTTCAGAAAATAATAATAGACTTCTTTCAGAAGAAGACTTAATTTTCCAATTCATCCATTTCATGTTGTTGCCATTTTATTTGCTCAAATAAAGGAAAAACTAAGGGTTTATCATCTAAATTAAACCATCTGCTTTTAAGAATGCAGATCCCAGCTCCCCACCACCAAATATTCTGACTCAGGAGGTCTGGGGGCTCAGTCCAGTAATTTGTTAATAAACACCCAGGATGATTGTGATGTAGGAAACTTGAAGACCCTACCTTAAAGAAATACTGTTGTAATTACTTGGTTCTCAAACTTGATTGTATTGGACATTGAATTCACTTGGAGACCTTTAAAAACAGAAGCCTGGGTGTACCCCGAGATACATTTTATTTAAATGGCCTGGTGCGTGGCTTGAGAATGGAGAGTTCCGAAGTTTCTCCAAGTGATTCTGACTGGTAGTTGAGTTTGAGAACCACTGATTTTTTTTTTTCAGATTTCATGAGATATATTCATTTATTATTTATTCAATCTAAATTATTCAATCAGTATCTCATAGAATCATCACTTAGGCATTCATCACACTCACTTTCAGACCATTTTCATTTCTCCAAAAAGAAAATGATCAGACACAAAAACAAAAAACCCAGAACAACTCAAATCCCTTATCTCCCCCAATTATTAACCTCTAGTATTTGTGTGGCATACCAGTTACTGCTGATGAAATCATTTTAAGATATTACCGTTAAGTATAGTTTATAGCTTGCAATAGGTATCAGCCCCACCCCATAAGCACTCTTTTATTAACTCTGTATCAGTGTTGTACACTTGTACCACTTCATGCAAGGACTTATTTAAATTTTTTATGTTAATCAGTGACATACATGACTTAAACAACCGCTTTTAACCAAAATCACCTACAATACAGTACAATTCCTTATATTCCCACTAACGAGCTACCCTCACCCCATATCTATTTCCAGACTTTCTAAGAGAACCACCGATTTTTACAGAATGTTCTTGGGGTCTTTTAATTGTTTCTTCAAAACTTCATTTGATAGCTTCTCAACGATATTTAAGAATATGTAGATCCTAGAACAAAGAAGTCCTCACCTTTTCAGAATGATATGGGCTGTGGAAAACAGAAATCATTATTCCAACTTGTAAAAAAATTAAACTTGCCAAGAAAAGTAGCTTTGACTGGTCTCATTTGATTTCCTTTCCTTTCTGTAACCATGTCCCTTATGTTTGTGATTTATTATTTCCCCCACCTATACATTTTTTATATTATATTGTATCGACCACTTTGTTCACTGTCCCACATGCATAATTTCAATACTCATTACATTTCATCCCATGAGATTCCAGTGATTTTCCTCCCTCCTCCATGTGGTGTTTATAAGCCCTCTATTGTGTTGGAACATTTTTAGGTTATTTATTATTTAGGAAAACAACACTTTAATTTTCCAAAATACACATTCTATTTAGAAATCATCTTTGTACCTTATTCCAAACAGTGAAATGAACTTCCTAAGGGACTAGCTTTGCAAAGCCAATATGCTGAAAAATATCTATTGCAATAAAAAATCCCAATACACAAAAAGTTAACAATAAACTACATTATTCCATAAGCTTTCCTTCCAGCAACTGAACTCCCTTTGAAGTTACTAGCAGTTCCATATTTGGAAATATACATAATTATTTTTTTTAAAAAGTGATTTTCTTTCATAATACAGTTACTCAACCGAATGGATTTGTTTTTAATTCACATTTATTGCTGGCAAATCTCAGAGGCTGACTATCCTAATATGAAAGGAAGTTTTCTAGCCTCTATGATAAAGGAAATGTCCCACGCATGTGAATTTGCATTGTTTGTGAATAGAGCCACCACTGCCATCGAACAATTACTTAAAGTTAATGGAAACTGAATTCCCAGAAACAAATAAATTATGCATACATGTATACATAAAACATGTACTGTTAAAAAAGAATGAATGGATGATTCTACTAACTACCAAGTTTTAAAATAAATGGCTCCTGCTTTCTCTAGATCTTCACTAATATCATCTCAATTACTCTCACTAAAGTAAATCAGATAATTTTGAATTGAGCTAAGTAACTGATGGCTCCACTATTTTGGCCAAATATATTTCTATTCCTTTAGGCATGATATCAATTAAGTAATTAATTCAAGAGTATAAGCTAAAATATGAACTGATGTTTTCTATAAGTAATTAGACAAATGATCAATTTTTAGTTTTTTTCTTTATGATGCTTTTCTTTTATTTTCCAAATCATCTGCAATAACCATGTATTACTATTTCATAAAAATATAAATATTAGCCTTTAAAGAAAACAAAGCAATTTTACTTCCTAAAATATTGATTTTCTTGGCAAGAATCTGGCAATAAAAATCCTGCACCAATTACAAATGAGATATTGTTTAGTATATATAAATTATTCATATTTAAGAATATACACAATTTTTATTTACAATTATATTCATAGATTTTCCTTCTCTATGAATAAAAATAAACCCTGAAAGGGTTCAAAATATTTATAGACATAATGTATTCAAATTAATTCCAAAGTAAATTTTAGTGATATCTACGCATTCATTTTATTTCAAATATCAATTTGAAATCTATTTTAATCAAGTAATGAGAATAATTTTTGAAGATGAGTCATAAAAACAGATTAAAGTCATTCTAGTGATATTTATAACCATAAAATCTTACTTTATTTTATTTTGTAACTTATTTTGTAACATTTACAGAAGAGAATATAAACATTATATTACAAAAGAAAAGAGTTGGATCAAGCACAAATTTATCAAACTTTTTATCTAACTCTAGAATCTATGATTGTATCATTTATCCAGTAATTAAGATTTTTGCAGTACTCCATAAACCATTCAAGGGAAGCTACTGATTTTTTTCCCCGTCTAGTATGTGACTACTGCAAGATCATGGTTTATTTTGTGAAAAACACTGTAGTAATAATAATATAGTTTGTGGATTCTAAATAGCACATCCAGATGGCTTCTTGTCAAAATTTAAATTTTTGGATAAATTCATACATAAAAATTCAATTTTAGATACAATAAGATAATTTGACTTAATAATTTCATCTTTGTTTCAAATAAATTCATGGTTGTAGAATCTGAAGCTTATGATCTTGTTTTCAGAATCCTCATATTTTTCTGAATAGTGACTTTTTGTTGTAGATCCTATCAATGATCAGAATGCTTTGGTTAACAATATAAAAGCACTTTAGTGAGAAAAAACACTCAATCTTAATGATTTACATTTGCTTTATATTTTCTTCTCTATATTGTGTTACTCTAATTTATTTCAAACATTGGCAAAACTAAAATTACTACTGAAGTTTTAAAAGTATAGTTTATCTGTCCAGTAATGAATATAGTGGTCTAACTTAGAATAGATATATGAACTTATCTTAAGCAATTATTTGCTTATAAATATTAAAAGATTATCTTCTCACATATAAGTTTTAAAGTGCTGGATGGTTTATAGTTGGTATATAGATTCTTAGACATGGGATCATAAAATAAGGAAAAAGTTAAAATGAGGAAAACTTTTAGACATTATATAAATCTTTTGAAAATTCACATTAGACCCTCTGAAAGGTGGAATATCAAAAGATTTAGTGGTTCATTTTTTATGGCGTACAATATACATACTCAATAAATCATCAGATAATTCAAAGCATGTATAACATAACACCGACATTTGCATGAATAGTTTTTAGCTGAAGTTTCCCAATTTATTTTCAAAGTGTCATAAAGGAAGAAAAAATTACCTGATGTAGATTGAGAGTATGTATTTGCTACACAAAATAAAGAAAGCAGAAATGATTATGACGTATTAATGTTAAACATAAGGAAATAATATCCACTCTAGTTATAGAATATAGGACCACGCTTGCTTGAGCAAATTCAGTCTTAATTATGGACACTGAAAATTAAAGCAAAATGGCAAAAAATCATTATTTACTTCTATTTAATTGTAGGAATAGAGAAAATACAAATATGAAAATTAAAATGATTGATAATTTAGGATGCATTTTATCCCACATAAGAGAAAATCCAGTCTGGACTGTCTTAAACACAAGAAATTAATTGGTTTATGGAACTGAAGAATCAAGGTGCAAACTAACTTTAGAAGTGCCTTAATTCTGGTTTAAGCATCGTCATTAGGATCTACTTCATAACTTTGTTTATCGTGTCATCTTCATCCTCAAGCTGATTCACTTCATGATGGTAAAATGGCAAGATGGCAGTAGCAATTTTGAGTGTCACGCCACCACAGAACTAAGCACATTCAAAGCAAAATCATGAGTTCATCCTGTATAGAGCAGTTTAGCCAACAAGTCTCAAACAACCATTGCACCCAGAAATTATGCTCTCAATGACTTTAGCCTGGTGCTCCTGCCTGAACAAATCAAAGGGAAAAGAAAATGGATAATGTTTCTGAACAACAAAATTAAATCTTAGGCTGAATAAAAATAATGGTATATATATATTTTGCCACGTAACAAAAACCAGAAATAAAAGGTAATAACCTGGATTCTTCTCTTCTTCAATTTTTATAAGGTCTTCCTCCCACTCATCCCCTCCATGATCAGGATTTTTTCATTATTCTTGAAATTCAAAAATGCCATAATATATGTATAGATGCACATCTATTTTCATTATTTTTGTTTGACATTTTGATCTGACAAGTCTAATCTTTCTTCAGTTAGAAGATTATAGTTTATTATTTTACTTCCTCCATCTGCTCTGTTGTCATCTTATGTACAGTTATCTCCCTCCTTCTTATCTTTTTTATTGTAAACATCTATTTATCATTTTCTTTTGAGATTTGAGAGAATTTCTTGAGCAATGTTTTTAAACCAATGATTTGGTCTTCTATGGTATCATACCAACTGTTTTGTTCATTTTAAAATTTCAACCATCCTCTTCTTTTTAACTGAAAATAAAGTTTACAGGTTTTATTTCATTTCTTTTACTTGGACTCAATACCCTTTAATATTATGGAGACCACAAAATGAGCATATGTTTATCTGTGTAAGTATGTGTATGTGTGTGGTGTTTCAATTTATCATATAATGAAATTGAATCTTTTATTTTTCTTTTGTGTCTTTGGACTTCATATGGACTTTAACAAATGAAGAGATTCATGCTGTCACCACTGTTTAAGATACAAAACAGTTTTTTTTTTCTTTTTACTGTATATATATATATATACAGTAATATATATATATATATATATATATATATATATATATATATATATATATGCCACATTTCATCCATTCCCTTGCTGAAAGGACTTTCTAAGTAGATAATTGTGTGGTCTGTAAATGCGGGCAACTAATTCCTTCCCTTCTAATCTGTATGTTTTTAAAAAATCCTTTTCTCCTCTTATTTCACTGGCTAAGACTTGAAATTAGATGATGAACAGAATAGGTGAAAGTAGGCATCCCTGCCTTATTTCCACTCTTGAGGGAAAACATCATATATAATATTTTTGACAGAATTAGTTTTCCAAAATTTTTTTGTAGCTGTGTTTCTATAGATACTGTTTATAGGATAATGATAGTTTGGGTTTTCACATGAATCCTCTTTCTCTATATAGCTGAAAGAATTTCTCTGTTTGTTATAATAAAGGAACAAGATGTTTGCCAAAGACCATGTGGATCCATGTTTATACATCCAGACAAAGGGAAAAAGGAAGAACGCATGCTTTTCTGCAGAAATTATACAACCACTCCTTGATACTGCAGACAAAATTAGAAAGGGCCATCTCCAATTGTCTCAGTTGTCAGATATACATGAACATTGACTTTTTGATTTCAGTGATCAAAACCATAAAGCCACTTGAAAGATACCAGGGGGCACTACACTACATTTGACCTATTTCTATATATTTTCAGAATATATTGGAATAGATAAAAAAAAAAAAAAAGGTACATCTGAGAGATATTTCTTTTGATATTTGGTCAGATGTAGAGATTGAAGGAGAATGAGGAACATGCTTTTTTGTATGAATAAATAGATTGGGTATATACCATTTATGAACTTGTTCAAGTAAAACAGTTTTCTGTATTGAACACTTTATTTCAAGAAAAATGAAGTAGAACTTTCATACAGATGGAAGAGAGTTATTTTTCCTTTTCATTTGGTTGTACACTTGATTTTATTTTTTTTTACCAATTCAAGGAAGTGGGTTGAAAGTTAGACACCAACTCAAAACTCCTCCAAATCATATGCTCAATTTATTCAGATCACTATATAATTCATATTTGGACAAAGCCATAGGATATTAAATTGGGTTGCTCATAACTGACCAATTAATTTTTACAGAACCCTTAAAAAGAAATAGATATTCTCATTAGATATTTTCACATTTCTCCTGAGTCACAGATAAATCATATCCATGTATATGTAGTATATATATATGTGTGTGCTTGTATAGATATATATATTTATATTCATTATTACTTTAAAATATACATTTATTGAAACAAGAATTACAAAATGTTGTTTGTCAAACCTCAATGTTGATTACATAGTCTATTATTCTATCATTAGTTTTGTGTAAATTTGATCATTTCCTGTATAAATTAAAAATGTACTTATTATCATAAAATACCATGATCATAACACCATTCTAGAGATATCATATGGGTATATATTTTAAAGTTTCAATATGCTTCTGTAACTACAAGAATATAATGTTACCTAAGAAATAATTATGACCTCAAAGAAACCAAAATGAAATTAAGAAACTCACAGACAGCATGAGAGAGTTGGCTCAGAAATGGGACAGATGGAAAATCATCCACCAGAGGACTAAGATAAAGCAAAAAAAAAAAAAAAAAAAAAGATTGCTTTAAAAGAAAAGAAAGTCAATATCAAAATGATGACTAAAAAACCCCACCCAATATGTGCAATAATTGAGTTATTGCAATATTTTAACATCAAATATTTTATTGGTGCATGGTATTCACTAACCTTATAAAATTGTTCTATATATGGGTCATAGAACCCAAATATATTGACTGAAAATGGCTAGATTCTATTCCTCATTCATAATAAGAGCTAATTACTGACAATTAGTAGTTGATTTTGTTTAATTTTAATTTCATCCAACTGTTTTACTGGCATAATTCAGTGTAGTGATCAAATTGATTTGGTTATAAGGTGATCTGATAAACTAATTGGTGATCATTCTCCAAATAGCCAACCTGATCAACAATATAGATCATTATCTATGCTTAGGATCACTGTCTAATAATAATAATAAAAACAACTAAAATGTACTGAATACTTTTTCTGAAACAGGGACTCTCCTATATAACTGAAATTCATTTAATCCTCACCAGAATGTAAGTACTACCATTACCCTTTATTACATAAATGAGGAAAACAAGATTTAGATATCTTGCCTTCTAGTAGCTTCAGATTACCTGTTTTTTAATATGGTAATCAAAGTATAGAAGACTGATAAAAGAACATGATGATAGTTCTATATTGACTCGTAAAAGCTATAACGTTTCTTCATTCCTAAATTACACGGTTATCTTTGAAATCATCATAGTAAAAATCAAAACCCTGGGGAAGTTATTAAATATTTAGCACTCTCTGGTCACGTTATAGTATATATTATTATAGATATGCCTAGAATAAAATAAAATATCACACAAAGTGGGATGGATAACTCGATTAGGTTTCCCTAAATTATAGTACCTCAAAATCTTACATACAAGAGTGAGTGTATATCTGAGCAACAGCATCACTCTAAAGGAATATCTCAAACCATGTTAGCAGAATTGACCCTATGTGATTAGCTGTACATGGAAAACTAAACTGAGTGAGATGAGGGTGAGATGGTAGAAAGATAGTGTGAAAGAACAGCAGTGTTCTTTGAACATCCAAGACTTGCTAGGAAAAAGCTCAAGTCTTCCATTCCACAGGAAGCAGTTTCTCTCTAATTAGATTTACATTTTAAATGCAGAGATAGGTAATTTCTAACTACACCAAGAGGTAACAATCTAAAAAAGTCTATGCTCTGAACTCTAGGGAGCAACTTAGAGTCACACTTATTCGTCCCAAAACTTTGTACTATTTAACCACATTTTTTTCTGAAATCCTTTTTAAGGGAATACTTTTCTTTTTTTTTTTGCATGGGGAGGCACCGGGAAGCGAACCCAGGTCTCCGGCATAGTAGGCAAGAACTCTGTCTGCTGAGCCACTGTGGCCTGCCCTAAAGGAATATTTTTAAAGATAACAATTAATGATACAAACCAATGGCATAAAACAATATCATACTACTTTGAATTTATATAACAATCATCTTTCTATTAGAATGCTTTCATTTTTGTAATTTCATTTCCAATGGTTACTTATTATTAGCTCAGAGATTACATAGGAGTCATGCAAACAATTCCAAACAGTAACCATACTAAAATGCAAGTTCTTTTGACATCTGGAAATGCATATTTTAGTTCTGTATCTCCACTTTCTAGTACAGTAATTGGTAAATACTAGTGTAAAATCTAAAGTTTCTAAATTTGAACAAGGCCTTCCAGGAAACTTCTAATTTGAACAAGGTCTTCCAGGAAATTCTAAAGGTAATATATGCCTGTCAAGCACATTAATACTCATTTAATAACACTGTCAATGAAATAATTGAATTTAATTACAAAACAACTACTCTCCATGTTTTAATCATGATGGACTCTAAAAAACATCCCCCCTATCTTACAGGCTTAATAAAAATAAAACTGGTTTTTTTATTGTCGATGCTGTAGCATTTTTATTGTTCTCTCCTCAGGGAGAAAGTCTAACAAGGATCCTCAGTTTTCCATTCCTAGCATTTACAGGACCCAGGGTGAGAGTATAAAATGGAGTTTCACCTATCCTATGTCTAAATATTAAAAGCTGTAAGAAAATAAATAAATAAAATAACTAAAAAAAGAAAGGAAATAGTAAAAATAATAAATAAATAAATATTAAACGCTATTAAAAAAGGCAACAGACAGGTGAATATTCTTTCCTTTTTTTTTTTACATGGGCAGGCACCAGAACCCAGGTCTCCAGCATGGCAGGCAAGAATTCTACCACTGTGCCACCATCACACCACCCTCTCTCCTCCTTTTTTTTGAGTGTCATTTTAAATTTATTTTTTAGTTAATTTCAATTGGAAAAGAGTTTACCCAGGTAAGGCAGTAGCAATTGGAATTATTAAAAAAGTTAAAGCAATACTTAGATTCAGAATAAATCAAGAATATTAAAATGCATTGTAGGGCCACATATGATAAATGATTATTATTGCACAAAATAGTACAAAAATTCAATTTTTTCAATAAAAAATTTCTGTCAATTATATCATGATTTGAACTACCTCTTGAAGAAGCATTTAGTGCATGTATATAATTTTTCTACTTTACCATTTTCAAATTCTGAGATATTATAAGAACACTGAAATCAGCAAATTGCTGAATTTATTTAAATTAAATTTCTTCTCAATAGAAACTATACCTCTGATCTATAAAGTACAGAAATAGAAATTTATTAAAAATTCTTTTAAATATTTACCTGTATGATCTTCTTCATAATTATATAAACATATTGTTTCCTTGCTATAATTTCCTTATATGATTGTGATATATTTTATATTTCACATGCAATTTCTCTAAACTAAATTATGTGCTCAATTATTTACAAAATGAAATAGTAAAGCTTGTTTTTTTTTTTTGTCGTTGTAGGTTTTACTAACAGTATTGCATGCAAGCAACAGTTAATGCCAAATAACTGTGGACCGTGCAAATACAAAATTCATTTCATTTTTCTGCCAAAGAACATGATTCACTTCTCTCTTTTTTGAGGATATTCTGATGTTTTCCTTAATTCTTCTAGTATATTTCTTAAGGTATATAATAAAAATCTAACTGCTTTGACGGTATTTACTTGAGATTCTTATAGTGTGCCTCAAAGTAGTTGTAAGGTCAAATTAGATAAATGTTTCATCAAGATCTTTCCCCTTTTGAAAGATTCAGAAACTATTGAATATTTTCTTTCAATTATTCTAAACAATGTAATAATTATCTGCAAAATTGAGACCACGATATCTCCTGCCAACAAGCTCAAATAATTGTTTATATAGGGCATAAAATTCCTATATATTTTTGGACTAAATTTTTTCTTCTGTACAGTGGAGTGACTCTGTGGTGTTTCCTGGGAAACAGGGTCAAGCACAACAGAAACTTTCAGCAAATGATCACTTTATTATTTATGCAGCACAAAGGTTCCAAAAAAGCTGGGAAAGAGATCCCACCATGACTGGTTTCCCAGATATGCCAACTACTCGGGCAGGGCCAGTGGATGGCAGCTCCTCACACCCTATTTTGCCTCAGAGTGGAGAGAAGAGACAAATTTGTGCTGTTGGATGGGGTTGGGGAGTGGGGATGGTTATGCCACTCAGAGTTCCTGCACTGAGAGGCAGCTGGGCTATTTGTTCCTGATTTCCTGTTTTAAGGTAAGGTCAGGCCTTTTCATTGGATCTAACCTCTCTGCCTACTGCAGAATGGACAACATATTGAAACATCGGTATACAAAAGGTGAGAGCTGGGTGTGTCCATGACTTCTCCAGCATGCACTTTTCTCCTTTACCAACATTTTTAGCTCAATTTTTAAAGATTTATCTTCAACAATATTTCAAATTCAATATTTAAAACTGAAAAAAATGTTTTTCAGCTCCACTCATTAGTCAAAAACCAGATTTAAAAAAACAATTGTGAAAACAATGGAGCACATCTTAATTTGACTTTGTTTTCCATGGATTAAATAAGTGTAAGAATGCAAAATGCCATGAATGCATAGAAACATTTGGTGAAATACTGAACACACAATATTATTCTTTCAAGAATGCCACGCTAATGCCCTGTATCACTATTTACCTGATTTTGTTGAATTACATATTGTCTTCTATTTACTTGACCTGTTTTTTCAGGCCCAGTAATCATTTGTGTTCTTTTTTCTGTGCAAGTTGTATACTTTCATTTCCTGTAGTTAAAAAAATAACACAAACTACCTCTTTGAAGATTTCTAAGATTTTTTAATCTTTTTATTTTCTAAGTTTCACTTTCATGCATTCCATTACCATCATCTCAAATTCTTCTCAGTACAATAATCTCAATAATTTTAAAACTATGCACTTGCATTCAAATTGCATATTTTAAATGTATTTAATCAAAATATAAATTAAAGCTAAAAATAAACAACTTCAAAATAGCTACTTCTCTTCTACAATGTTCAGTGTTAAAATTAAAAGCCAAATATAAATTATCATTAATTATTTTAATTATATCAAAATTTTGAATCAGATTACATAAATAAACCTATTTTACTTTTACTAAAAAGTATTTTACTTTTACTAAATACTTTTTTTACACTAAAAAGTAAAATAGCTAACCATTAAATATTAAATATTAATAAACATTAAATCTTTTCATGAAAATAAAGATTTTTCAAAATAAACAATATATATTACATAACATTAAATATTTTCATGAAAATAAAGATTTTCAAAATTCCAGCCTTCAATATCCATTGTAGAGAATTAGTATTATGCTCCGCACATTACTTCTGCCATCACAAATGTAGAACTTAGAGTAATATGAACTTTTTAACATTGTAAAATGTTCCTTAGGCCTCGCGTACAACTATTGTAAATATTGTATGAACTCATGAGTACCTCCAGAACCAGGAATAGGAATATGAAAAATGAAAATGGATATATAGCACTATTGGGAAATGATATTTTGTTATGCAGTCTCAGAGAATGGTGTACCTCAAAGAAATATTCTTCTCCAATACTGGAAGAAGCACTTACTACAAAACTAATGCTGTTCGTTTCCAGGTCATGGAGTAAGAGCAGTGGAGCCTCATTTCAAATGTGCTTAAAGCACTGTCAGTCATGATAGTAGAAAATTTGGGGCTGTGCTGGTTTGAAAGGATTTATGTACCTTAAAAAAGCAATGTTTTAATTCTAAACAATCTTGTGAGAGCAACGATTTCTTCTAATCCATATTCAGTACTGTATGTTGGAAACTTCAATTAGCTTATCTGCATGGAGATGTAATTCAATCAGTGTGGGTATTAAACTTGATAGGTGGAGATGTGTCTCCACCCATTCCTAGTGGGTCTTGATTGGTTTTACTGGAGTCCTTTAAAAGAAGCAGCACTTTGGAAAAAGCTAGAGAATGACAAGCGAGAAAGCCATGAGATTCTGTGAGAGCAAAACGCAGCAGAACCCCAAAGCAGAGAATCTACCAGCCAGTGACTTTTGGAGATGAAGAAGGAAAATGCCTCCCGGGGAGCTGAAGAAGAAGCTAGCAGATGACAACATGTTTGCCATGTGCCCTTCCAGCCAAGAGAGAAACCCTGACCATGTTCGCCACATGCCTTTCCACTGCAGAGAGGAACCCTGAACTTAATCGCCCTCCTGAATCAAGGCATCTTTCCTTGGATGCCTTAGATTGGACATTTCTGTAGACTTGCTTTACTTGGGACATTTCCACGGCCTAAAAACTGTTAAGTTGCAACTTACTAAATTCCCCTTTTTAAAAGCTGTTACGTTTCTGGTATACTGCATTCCGGCAGCTAGCAAACTAGAACAGAGGTCATGGGTGGAGTTCTGTCTCTGAATGACCGAGATACCAGGAGTTCTTTGTTAAATTTGCTTTATATTTATAATATGCAGGCACCTTAGTGCTTCCTTCATTAACCCATGTGTTTACCATTGCACTATTCTGTTTCCAGAGATTTGGAAGATTTTCCTATGATCTTTGTTATTGATTTCTACTTTAATATCATTTTGGTCAAAATTTATGTGTGGATGCCTTTTGAATTCACTGAGACTTGTTTTATGTCCCCAAATAGGTTCCAATTTGGCAAATGTTCCCTGTGCTCTTGAAAAGAATGTGGATTCTGCTATAATTGGCTGGCATATTTTTTTTAATATAAATTAGGTCAAGTTAGTTGATAGTGCTCTTCAAATATTCTATATTCTCACAGACTTTCTTTCTGCTTGTTATCTCAATTGTTGAAATCAGGTTATTGAAATTTTCAACTAAAATGTTAATATGGCTACTTATCCTTGAAATTCTATGAATTTTTGTATTACATATCTTGAAATTGTTATTAGGTACATAACTGTTTATAATTGTTATATACATTTGATGAATTAATCTAATTTTATTAAATGGTCTTCTTTATCACTGGTTGTATTCTTTATTCCAAAATCTACTTTGGAATGCATTCCAGATTTTTTTAAGAATATTATTAGCATTGTATATCTTTTTCCATTATTTTACTTTTAACCCATTCAAGTTTTTATTTAAAAAATGTTTCTTGTAGGCAACACATAGTTGAGTTTTGCTTTTTTCCACTCCCATAATCTCTAACTTTTAATTTACTTTTGCATTGCACGTGTTTATTGTTATAGCCAGCATTATTTCTTTCATTTTCCTTTATGTTTTATATTTGTCCCATCTGTTCTTACTTACTGTTTCCTCTTATTCTGTCTTCCTTTTTTGAGTGAAGATTTTTATGATTACATTATATCATCATGCTACCTAGTTCACTGTAACTGTTTTTTGTCACGTTTTTAAGTTATTATTGCTTTTTTTTTTATAATCACAATCTATATTTCAGTGATATTATGCCACTTCACATATAAGAAATATAAATTTCCATAATATATTTCTGGTTTTGATATTCTTTTGCTCTTATTGTTATTTTTAGTTTAAAGACAGTTAAATATTTATATATTTACAACTCAGTCTTCGTGTGGAAAATTTGAGAATACTGCCATTTTTGTATAGACTGGGTAAGTGCTCTTTCCCATTTTCCCCACAGAATTGGCATATATAATATAATTACAAACTACCGAGATTATTTAGATGTCTACCTTTCCCACAAAGTGTTCAATTTTCCCAATATTTATCAAATATTTTCTCTTTTTTATTTATTTGTGAAAGCTTTTTCTTCCAGTCTAGCTAGTCATTTATCTGTCTGCCTAGATTTATTTTATTTTTTTCAGGTCTCCAGCATGGCAAGCGAGAACTCTGCTACTGTGCCACCATCACCTGCCCTAGATTTATTTCTGAACCTTGCTTTCTATATGAATATGTATTTATGCTTGCATATAAGCATATAAACACTATGGTGTTTTTGAAACATTTGATAAAATCCAACACAATGTTCAGTATTTAATGTATACACAAATTGAACGACTGATGTAGTTGGAGGAAAATTCAAAACTTAAGACCTATTTGTAGATTCTTGTCTTCAATTTTGCTCAAGTGTGGCTTTGTTGAAATACCAAAAATCTGATATAGGTTCATAATGTTCATAAAGCACATGAACATTGAGAGGAAAACCAAACCTAGACATTTACAGTTATGTCAATGTTTGCCCATCCAATAAGTCTATTAAAGAAACATATCCAAATTCTAATTTTCAAAATATAGCTCTTAGCTTTTTGCTGTTTCATGAAATAAGAATGTCCTGTATATTTACAATTTAATAATAAAATTTTATATTTTAATCTGTTCTAATTTTTAATAGTTTGATGCCAAACTTTATGCTTTTATTTTCAAGTTGTCAAATGGTTCACACCTCTAGATTTAATTATCCACTTTTCTTAGATGGCTTTTCTAAAGTTGACAAGAATACAAACAGAAATCCATACACTGCAATTATAATTGTCTTAATGGTTTGGGTAATACAGATTTTCCATTTACTTATTTTGACATTCCCTGACATATTCCCAATAATGAAATAAATAACACATCTGCATCAAGAACATAATATGGGATAAACCGCTTATTTTCCAAACACTATGATAGAGATTTGTTGTCAACTTTCCAGATGTATATTTCATTTTGAAAACTATAATATAAGAATTTTAGCATTCAAAAAGTCAAGTCTCAATGAAAGCTACAGCTATTGCTTTAAGAAATCATAAAAGCCTCATATTTTATAGGAAAGATATCTCTTAAGCCAGTGTAAAGATTTATCTGGTGATTTTGATAAATTAAGATGGTCAAACTACTTCTTTGGTTAGAGGCCAATACTCCATAAGAAAATGTAAAAACTCTGAACACCATAAATTCATATTAATAATATATAATATTATTTCCTAAAATGATAAAAAAAAAGGCACAAACAACAAAGGCCCAAAAAAGAATTACAACAATCAAGGCAAAATTTTAAAATCTGTAAAATCTCAGTGATTTAAGAACATGGATATAAATTATATAATTTTCTGAAATTTTCTCTTATGTGATAATTAGTTAACCATTTAAAATAAAAAAAAACAGGATTTGTGATTTGAAGACAAAAATTTTATTGAGAATCTTAGAAAACATATTATTTTTTATAAAGCTCTCTAACCTCTTAAAAACATAATAAAATTGAATTTTTGTTTTTGAAAGTTTTACTTTGCTTCAGGGAAGCTCTTCTTCTGTTTTGGTGAAGGAGAAATTAATCCCTCTAGTCTTATAATCATAAAAGTACCAAATTAAAAAAATATTAAAGAGCCAATAGAAGAAATATTATTGATAGATTAGGTGCTATTCCCTGGGAGCACATGTGTAATAGTAACGGCAAGGGAAGAGAAGTGATGCTTCTCCAATTATAATTCTGAGTCAAAAAATGCAAAACTACATTCCATCTTACACATACGCATGGAGCGTGATCACCTCTCAGTATGATCCACAGCTAGCGAAAGCAGCCATCCAGCCTCAGTTCCCAGAAATGCTCCTACAATCAAACTATTCCTTCTGTCACACGTTTGGATCCTATCTTGTTCCTATATCAGATTTTTGGTATTTCAACAAGCAGTATTTGAGAGATGATATCCTATAATTATGGCTAATGGGGAAATCTCATTTGTTATGAAAGAAAAGGTTTACAACAGTTAATTCTTGCAAAAATTCAGTTATAGTAGAAGATATTACCATACTGAATTGATAACATTTTAAGGAAATTTTGAAGCATTATCACTATGACATAAAGATTTTGAGTTGTTGTAGTGAGGAATAAAAATACTATGTTACATCTGCTTAGAGTTGTAGTTTTATGAAATATATTCCAATATTTTAATCTATTCATTTCATCCTGGAAACAATAGCATGAGGTTGAAAGAAAATGATTCATTTTATTCTTAATGTGTGGAAGAGAGAAACCCATAATTTCGAGGTTAAAGAATTTGCCTTAGACTAATGTCAGTTTCCCAGTTTCTGTAATAAACACCACACAATGAGTTGGTGAAACAATGACAATTTATGGTGTCATGGTTTCAGAGGCAGGAAGGCTGGTTTCTGCCCGGGGTGCATAGCGTTCTGGTGGCTGACAGTCTATTAGGTTCCTCAGCTTTTCAATCACATGGCTGTGTCCTTTTCCTCTCTGGTTCCAACTGACTTCCACCTTCATATTTTTCCTGTGGCTTTGCCTTTTATAAGGCCTTCAGCAAAAGGACTGAGAACAATTATTCAGTTGGGCCACATGTCAACTAAAAACATTTGCAATAGGTCCTTACATACAGTGGGGTTCACACCTGCAGGAATGGAATAAAGATTAAGAACATTTATTTCTGCGGTACTTAATTCAAACTATCACATTAGCAAATGTTATAAATGATGAAAAATAAACTTGAAAAACTAATTTTTTTTTATTTCATTGAGAAGGATGGAGATGATAGAATCTAGAGTATATAGAAACCAGATATGTTTCTCTTAGATGCAAAGTGGTCTCAAATACCATAATAAAAAGCAAGTTCTGAGTAGGATCCAGGGAAGCCTAACCCACAGAGAACCTATAAGAATACAAGATAGATGAGTAACCAATATGGGCAATCCTCAATATATACAATCAAAAGAAATCAAGGATAGACAATCAAGAGGGGTCGTCACCGATTCCAATTAACACGCAGTCCTTGCCCAGTTTCCGAATCTGAGCCAGAATCCTTTGACTGATGGAGAGAATAGTCCACAGGAGAAACAACCCTGTAACATCTCAAGTGTATATGATTATGAATCCTCATTACTTTCCCAAGGGACCCATGGCCATTTTCTTGGTTAAAAAATAAAATGAGTAAAGGGAATGTACAGATGTCTGGAATGAGTGCTTACATGTGTCAGTCCAAAACAATTTGCAAAGGCCATCCCAGCCCCTAAACTTCTGGGGAATCATGGTGGAAACTCATCTTCCAACTGCATCGCAGTCCAACTTCTCCCTCTATGCAGGCCCCTCCAGTCTCATTTTTTTGTTTCTAAAGGCATTCCCCAAGAAACTTCCTACATGGAAATCTATGTGTCTAAGTCTGCTTTCCCAAGAACTCCATCTAAGACAAATGCTAAACTTCTCTATGATTTGAATAAATTCACTGAATTACAAAGTAGATATTTTTATTTATCAGATTGGCAAGGTTAACAGATTAATAAGACCTTGTACTATCAAGGGTGTGAAAACACAGCAATTCAGAAAATGTCAATGGGAGTTTAAATGGATACTAAATTGCTAGTGGGTCATTTAGAAAATGTGTCAATTCAAATTCTGTGCACATTGATAGTGGCAATGCTTCTTTTAGGAATATGTACAGAAAATCGTGACTAAGAGTGAAGATATGTGGCTAAGTGTTTCATTTCAGAAATATTCATAACAACAAATTAGAACTCTGAAGGAAAAGAATTAAAGTTTTGTTATGTTCACATGCTTATGCTACACAGCAAGTGTCACACAGCTACATGGTGTGAATGTATACACATGTAATGCTTGCTTGGAAAGCACAAATTGTCATATATATATATATATATATATATATATATATAAAATGAATCCATCAAAAGCAGTCATATTTTATGAAAATTATGAGGTAATTTATGCTATGATTTCAGAAATTTACTTGTTCTTCATATTTCATTCATTTCCTGATTTTTTAATGAAAATTAAGAATAAAGGCATTTTATTTAAAAAGGAAAACAATGACAACTTTTGTGTCACTATTTACTTCTAGGTTTCTTGTTCTGCGTGGATTATTTAAAAGTTAGTCTTCAAAAAAAAAGTTAGTCCTTCAACGTTCTTACACACTATAATTTCCTAACATTAGTGGAGATAAGAAAATTAAGTGGGTTTCCCTGAGAGAAAATGATATATCAAAATTTTGGTTCTATTCTGTCTTCATCCAGAATTTTATTTACCAGATTAAGTTTCATAAATCACAGATAACATAAGCAATACCAAAAGAGACTCTTTTCGCCCTGTTCACAAACCTTCTCTTTCTCCTTTCTAAGTGTTTCTTTTGTTCTGATCTTTACTTCTCCCTTTAATTGTCTTGTTTTTTTTTTTCAGATTGATAAAGTGAGAGGATTATCATAGCACAGGGGCTGGCACATTAAGTTGTAATATCTTAATTATGAGGATTATTAGCACTCATGGGCATTATTCAGTCTGGCTGGTGGAAAATAGGGTGGTCCTTTCATCTGCAACTTATCAACGTTACTGTCCAATACTTCCCTCTATATAGAAGTGTAATGCAAGGTCTAAAGTTATCAGTATAATGCTCTCTTAAATCTTCCTGGCACTAACAACATAAGTACTTACTATAAAAGTCCCAGTCACTGCCCACAGCAATTCAGCAAGAAAATTGCTTAGTGCATACATTCTCTGTGCACGCTGCATTCCATGACTGGCAGAACCAAGAAAGAAAGGGAGTTTCAACTACATCAGATATTGATAAAGTAGAATACATGCACACGTTTTGGGGTGATGAAGTAAAAAATATTTCCACAGTTTTAAGTCTATCTACCCACAGTCAGACAAGTAATGGAAGAATAGGAGCCTCTACACATTATGAGGTGTGAGATGAAATGGATAGCCTAAAGAGAAAAGCAAAGTGACACAAGAAATCAAAGAATATTTTACCACAGAAAGAAAATCAATGAAAATGATGAACTGCTTATTCAAAGGAAATAATTGATTATTCCAGTTTCTACAAGAAGGCAGGTGCTGCAGATAATCGATCAGGATAAGCAGGACATTGGAAAGTGATCACATCTGGGAAAACCTAGATGTGATCATCTAAACATCTTTCTTATTCTAGTCCAAAAAAACCCAGCACTGTTTAGATGTTAGAAACACAATTTAAAATTAATTTATTTAGTGCAATAAAGTTCAAAGTCATTGGTGTATGCATGTTTTAAACTCTTCTCTACTTTTATACTTTTTACATGAAATATTCAAAAAGTATTAAGGATACAAGAAAGTAATGCGAAGTTTAAAGAATAATAATAAAATGACCCACCCATGTACCTACCAAACAACTTCAGAGATCTTAGTAGCCCCCTGGGTCCGCTTCCCTGCTGACATTCCCATTGCATTCACCAGAAGGTAACCACTCTCCTAAAATCTGATTTAATCATGTACTAGATTTTCTTTACATAATTATCAACTATGAATACATGCATAAACAGCATGAGATGCAATTTTTTAAATTTGAATAAATTGAATAAAACTGCATGTATTTTTTGAACTTGCTTTACTCAACTTTATGGTTTTCAAATACATACATTTTGATTGAAGCACACACTGCTTTTTATTCATTTTTTTGATATGTAATAGTCTATTGCATGATTTATCACAATCTATGCATTCAATTGACTACTGAAGGTAGTTGAGTTTTTTTTAATTTTGCCATCATAAAGGAGAACATCTTCTATTGCAAGCACCTAGTTAAAATGTATTTGATAAGGAAACTTTTTAAATCAATTTTGGGCCCAATAGCACTGTAAGAGAGTTAACTTTATTCTCAATCCCTGACAAAACTTGACAGTGTATACTTTTTAATTTTTGCAAATTAAATGTATTCCAAATTGTTTTTCATTTATATTTCCATGATTATTAAAAAGGCCGACTATTTTCTCATGTTTACCCAAGGTCAATGACCATACTTCTTTAAAACTGCCTCAGATATCCCTAACTTCTGTCCATCAATATAATTGCATAATTTATATACAAAATTATAAAAGTTCACATTAATTGAATCTAAAGATCATTTGTAGAGAACTGACATATTTTCAGTGTTGACTCTTTCCTATTCATAAACATATGTTTCCAACTCTTAAGTCTCTCAATTTGTCTAAAGTACTCCATGTAAAGGGAAAGATATGGAAGTTGATAAGTGTCTATAGGGATATAATTATCTGAAGAACAATAATAGAACTGATATCATAATCCAGGAGAAGTAAACTCCAGGTATACAGCATAAGGAGAGACTAAAGAAAGAACAACCATCTACTAAATGGAAATATGAAGTTAAATGACAGAATTAGTCCTAATATAAACAATAAGAACAAACTGACCAAATAAAAAAGTGACTCACACATTAGGTAGCTAATAAGATAAAAAGCTTCAACAAATAATCATTTATAGTAGATACTTTTAAAACAAAAACACAGAAACATTAAAATATAAGGATAGAAAAACATTTAAGGAAAAATATGAACCAAAAGAAAAGAAAAGTAGCAATATTAATAACTTCTTAATTAAATTTAAGGCTAAAAGGTGGGGCAGAAGGGCAAAAAGGTCACATATATACATTTTTATTTATAAAAGGAAAAAAGGTTGAAGAAAATATATCATAAATATACATGCAACTAACAATTCTGCATCAAACCATATCAAGCCACAAGTAACAAAAAAAGTGACAAATTTAAAGTATAATTGGAAATTGCATTACTTCCATTTCTAAAACAGAAGGGTCAAGTCGTCAAAAACAAAAAAAAAAGGGTTACTGAAGTCCAGAATGACATAATAAATAAGACTTAGGATCTTAGATATAAAGAAATTTCAACATTCAATAGAGAATAAATTTTCAATTAACAAAGAAACATTTTCAAAAGTAGGGTATAAAAAAGGCTCAATAAATTACAAAGGATCAAAATCATTTAGCCTATATTCCATGACAATGTGCAAAGAAATCAGAAATAACAATAAATGGATAGCCAAAATCAATATCCTATATATATAATTAAATAGCATATTACTAAATGATCTTTTGTCTAAAAAAAATTAAAGAGGAAAGTTAAATATACTTTAAAAAGTTCCCAAAATATTGCAGCAAAGTAGACCTGAGAAAATTATATAGTACTAATATGGTGAAAAAGATTAAGATACTCCCTAATACTGCAACTGCTTAAAAATGAGAGGTCCTGGCCAATGGCATAGGAAAAAAAAGGTGAAAGCATTAAAAGTCATGAGATAAAACTCTTCTTATTCACATATAATTATTTTCTAGAAAAAAAAATAAATAATGAATATATAAAGTTAAGAGACAGGCTTTAAGGCTATTAAGAGGATTCAGAAAGATTTTTGGATAAAAGATCAAACTATACAAAATCACAATGAGATACCCTTCAAAAAAAAAAAAAGAAAAGAAAAAATAACAAGTGTTGGCAAGAATGTAGGGAAATAGGAATCTTTGTACATTTCTGGTGGGAATCTAAAATGGTACAGCCACTGTGGAAAAGAGTTTGGTGTATCCTCAGAAAGTTAAACACTGAATCACCATATGACCTAGCATTCCTACTCCTAGGTGCATACCCCAAACAGTTCAAAGGATTGACATGAACTGAAATTTGCACACCAATGTTTATAACAGCAACATTCACAATATCCAAAAGGTGTAAGCACCCAAGTATCCATCAACAGATGAATGGACAAACAAGATGTAGCAGTGGCATATAGATACAATAGAATATTATTCAGTCATAAAAATAAATGAAATTGATACATGTTACAACATGCATGAATCTTGAGGACATCATATTGAGTGAAATAAGCCAGACACAAAAGGACAATTACTGCATGATTACATTTCTATTAAATACAGAGAATAAGTAAATTCTTAGAGAGAGAAAATAGATCGCAAGTTATCAGGAGCTGGAAGAAATAGGAAAATGGGGAGTTACTGCTTAACAGATAACAAGTTTCTGGTTGGGGTGATGAAAACATTTTGTTAATGGATGGTGGTGATGGTACATCATATTATGTATATAATTAGTATAACTGAATTGTATACAAGAAAGTGGATAAAATGGAATATTTTTGTACTCTTTATGTTACCACAATATTCTTTTAAAAAAAGGTTTATCTAGAAATTCAATAGCATATTTGCAAATTAGCAACTAAAATGTAAAACAACTAAACAGAATACCAACTAAATTTAAACTAACTAAAACATAATTAAAAAACTAGAAACTATTTACAACAGCAAAAAAACAATAGAATATTTACTTATTACATGAACAGAGATTACAGAAAAAAATCCATGAAGAATACTTTAAAACTCTAATGATATGTAGAAGAGCATCACTTCACAAAGAGTGAACAGTAATCTAAACTACGGACTCTAGGTTAATAGCATAGTTATAATAATATTGTCTCATCAACTGTAACAAAGGTACCATGCTAATGCAAAATGTTATTACAGGGAAAACTACATATGAAGGGGGGAGGATGTTATATAGGAGTTCTTTACTTTCTGCATATTTCTATAAACCTACAACTGCTTCAGAGTAAGAAAGGAGAGTATCTGAGTAGATGAAAAAATATTATAAAGATGTCAACTCTCCCCAATTTAGTCTAAAAATCCAGTGCAATTGTAATCAATGTTGCAATTGCTGAGAATCTGTATAAACTTACTCTAAAATTCATTTAAAGGCATAAAGCTCACAGTTATTATACATACCTTAAAAGAATAAGATGAAGGCAAAAGATGCTGCTTAGCTAGATTAATACTTTTAACAAATCAACACAAGATTGTAGAAAAAATACTGTAAATTGTTTCAACAATAGATAGACCAAGAATATCCAAACACAGACACACACTTGTATGGAAAATTACTTCAAAATAAAGGTGGCACCACATATCAATGAAAAAGATGATTTTAGAAGGTACTGAGAAAAGTGGGTCGCTATATATATAGAAAAACTGCATTTCTACAAGACAAATATTTAGCAGTCATTCAGAAGGAGGTTTAGATTTCTACTGATGTAAAGAAATCTCTAAACTATAATATGGAGTGGAAAAAACAGATCACAAAATTATAGTTAGATATCAATTCTGTACTCTAATGGAATAGAAAAAAAAGTTCCTGGTAAATTTATGGGTAATACTCTCTTTTTCATTTGTTTGTTTTGGCATGGGCAGGCTCCAGGAATGAAACCCGGGTCTTCAGCATGGCAGGCGAGAATTCTGCCACTGAGGCACTGTTGTGCTGCACAATACTATCTTTTTAAAAACTGTTCTGTATTTTCTAAACTTACCTGAGCAATCATGAAAATGAAAAAAAAAACTTTCTTAGGTTAACTGGTATATGTTGATTCTATCTAAAATGAGGGTAAAGCTTATCAGGCTATGTTTGCCCCCCAAAAGGTAATTCTTAAAGTATTTTAAATATTAAAATCCTATAAATTCTAAATGTCTGTTCATGCCACTGTCCCTCAATTCTTCTGGGTATATACCAAGTACTGGTATTGCCGAGTCATAGGCAATATTTAGTTTTCTGAGGAATCATCAAACTGACTTCCACAGCAGCTGAGCCATTATACATCAGTGAATGTGTTCCAATTTCCCACATCCTCTCCAACATTTATAGCTTCCTGCTTGTTTAATAGCAGTCATTACAGATGTGAGGTGGTATTTCATTGTCATCTTAATTTGCAACTCCCTTATAGGCAATGAAGATGAGCAGTTCTTCATGTGCTTATTTGCATGCCGATGTTCACAGCAGAACTATTCACAATTGCAGAGATGGGAACAATTGACAAGTACCAATCAACAGATGAGTGGATAAAGTAAATGTGGTATATACATATGATGGAATATTATGCAGCAGTTAGACAAAATGATGTCGAAAAAACATATGTCAATGCAGATGAATCTTGAAGACAAAATGCTGAGTGAAATAAGTAAGACACAAAAGGGCGGATACTATATGATTTCATTATTAAGACTCTGGTAAAGCCTCTAGGGTTTTGGAGTAGCTAGAAGGAAAAATCTGAGATGAGGGAATGGTAGCCCATGACAAACTCTGGGACCTGTTCTGTAGCTGCTTGTTGAAGAGTATTTAAAAACTATTGCTTTTTTCTTTCTTTACTTTATATATATGTTATATTTTATAACAAAGAAGGTTAAAAAATGAACCTAAGCAGCTGTAGTAATATTAGATAAAATAAACTCCTGAAGTAAAAAATTTGAAAATGCTTAGTGACATAGGTCACTGCTGTAACAAAGTTGATTTATGTAATAACTTTCTACTTGATATTTTGAGAATGTACACACTTTTGATAGTTTATCAAATAGTATTTAAGATAGCACTTAATCTTTAGAATTTAAGAATCCTTGATAGCTGTTTCTGCAAATCTGTTTTCCTTTCTTGCTTTAATTTTAAATTGGTTTATGAAACGTATTGTATAAACAGGCTTTACAATGATAATCTAGATATTTTATTTAATTATGCCTATGGATAAGCTAACTAAGATATTCATTTTAGGTGGTTAATATTTTCATATGTTGTAAAAACTTTTGTATCTTTATATTTTCCTGAAATTAGGAAAATGTTTAGTAACATAGGTCATTACCATAGCAATGTTGATATTTATAAAAACTTCCTACTTGATATTTTGAGAACATTCAGTTTTGACAGCTAATCAAATGGTATTTAAGTTAGTGTTTAATATTTAGAATTTAAGAAACTCTGCTATTTCCTTGTTGCCTTAAAATTTTTAATTGGTTTATGAAACTTACTGTACAAACACACCTTTTACAAAGATTATTTAGACTCTGTAAATATGCTTATGGATAAGCTAACTAAGAAATCCATTTTTGGTGGCTCTAAGTGTATGGTTTTTCTTCAATAAAAATATTTCTTTTAATCCTATAAAATCTATAAAATCAGTCCCTCCTTGAGCTGATACAGAACTTTCACTGCTTTTCTAATCTCCTAGCTCAAAATTTCCAAACAAAATTAACATTAATTTCTGAAGTTGGCAGTTTTTTTCACTTATTTCTCTTCATTGGAGAGAGACTTTCATTTCAGTCAACAATACTAAGTTGGAAATTAGTGGGACAAGCAGAAGTCAGTTCAAATGAAGATGTGTATTTTCCTCTTAATTTCTCATAAAACTACTTCAGAATGGAGAAGAACATTTTCCAATATCAAATTGCTCTACAAATACTATGACTACAAGTCCAGAGCAGATTTTGTTTCTATTCCATCCAAGAAATACATATTTTTGGCAAATTCATTGTCTATTACTGATGAATGTGAGAGAAGAGCTTATTGTTGGCAGTGTATCCAAAATGGACAAGGCACATACCTGGCTTCTTTCCAAACCTGTCCTTATAAAGACCATTTTGTAGATAAGGAACTTAAGGATCAGACGATAAATAATTTACCAAATTGCCAGCCAGTAATAGAGAAGAAATCTGAGTTCAAGCTTCAAAGACTGTGCTGTTTCCATTTCCACACTGAAATCTCAGAAAGATCTGTATAAGTAAAGTTGGTAATTGACATTTGTTGAATGTCTTCCCTATGCCAAGTGCCTCACTGATATTATCTCATTAAATAGTCACAACTACTTGTTAAGAGGACGCTATTCTTCACATTACAGAGACGAGAAAATTGAGATAGAAGTTAATTGTCCAATGCCAGTGTTTTAACAATATTTTATCTGGTTTTATACTCTGTGCATATTTCCCAATACTCTTAAAAAACTATTTGGCAGGATAACGTATTGAGATACTCATCTTTTTTTTGTCCTTATTGTATGACATTTTCCCCACCAGGGAAATCCTTTTCCTTCTCTCTTGCCTTGGGGAGGTAGGGTAGATGTCTCAAATGAGGACACTGGACCAACTGCATTACCTATAGCTGGAACTTGTTAGAAATGGAAATTCTCAATGCCTACCTCAGACCTACTGAAACAGGAACTCTGATAGTGGAGCTCAGCAGCCTGTGCTTTATCACGCTCCCAGGTGATTCTGAAGCATGCTGAAGTCTGTGAACCACTAACCTAGGGGAAGGTTTCCTTGTGTACTGGATCAGAAGAGTTGTCTGTAGACAAACTGCTTTCCTAGCTTTTGATATCCTGAGAACTGCACTCTTTGTTAGAATAGAAATATTTATGAAACTAGGAAACACATGAAGATCAGAGGTTCTCCTAGCATCTTTGTGGTACATGTTTATTTAACAGTTTAACTTTTATTTTCCAGGATGTGGAAAGAATACCAAGTGCGTCGGAGAAGTAGAAGAGAACTACTAGACTTTGGAACAATACTTCTTGGCCAGCCAGTGATAACTATTATCCTGAGAGACCACTACAAAAGTCAAGGCCATGATGTCATAGGCATGGTGAAATTCAATGTGGTGGTGGGATTCAATCTGAATTGAATAAAGTAATATAGTATTTATTTCATACAAAAGTTTGTAGAGAAAAACTTTATATCTACTATAAAATACATTCTAAAGGAATCTTGAAAGAAATAGCAGTTCAACCCATAATAGTGAAAGCATTTTAAAATGCACTTTTGTAGTAATAAGAAACACAATCTGTCCTCCCTTGTTTACTAAAGCAAAAAAAAGCATGCATATCTACTTGAGTTATGAACATAGACGATAAAGTTAACATACTTTCAATCTCTTAGCTGCATACATAGTTATTTATTTTAGGAGACATAAAAAAGAGCTTTCAAATTTGAACTTGTAGACTGGTTGCTGCTTATTACAGGAAGGCCCAGAGATTCAGAATTATGTGGGGAAAATATTCTAGATTTAAAAGTTGTCTGCATATAAAGAATTAAATAAACTTATTCATCTGTGTTATTACTCTCTAGAAGATATGTTTTAGAAAATATTTTATAAAGCAGGTGCCTGGGGTGAAGACTACCTCCGAGGTTTGCCAAATACTCTGACCTTTTTAAAAATCACACTTGCTGCCATTCAAGTTAATTCTCCAAGTAATAAGGATAACAGCAATGACCAAAAAAAATGATAATAATAATATTTGATTATTTCAGCACTAGAAAGTGCCAGGCATTGTTATATGCATTTTATATTTATTATTAGTTTGCTCAATTTTTACAATTAAATTCTGAACTAGTAGATATTAAAGCATGCCTTTGCTTACTGAAATCAACAAAAATCTTTCTGGGTAGTTTTTAAAAAGGACAAAGATAATACTTGAGAATAATTATTTTTGGCAATCCTAAGTCAATTATTTACTTATTCCCTGGCCTATCCATATATATATTGAAAACTAGGAATCAGTTAAGAAGTCAAAAGTAAATATAAAAATATGTATATATGTATATTTTAAACTTCAGAAATTAGTATCAAACTATTTTGTTTGATTTTGGTTTGAAGCATAAGTGAAAATATTCATATTTTTAGCAAGGCTAAAGAGTCAGGAAGGAACTGGCCAAGAGTGAAAGGTCCAGTCCTGCAAATCTTTAATTTTTTAACAGGACTTTGCCTATAGCAAAAACCACTGATCCTATCTATTATAAACATAGTGATTATATTTTCTAAAACTAAAAGTCAACAAAATGATACAATAAATAATATCTTTTACTGATTTGTAAGTTTCCCTATACATTATGAAGAATTCAGCTGAACTGGAAGAGCACAACCCAAATGTTGTTGTATTAGAGGTAACTGCAGACACTCTGTGTGCTGGTTTGAAATGATGTATGTACCCTAGAAAAGCCATGTTTTAATTCTAATTCCATTTTGTAAAGGCAGCCATTTCTTCTAATCCCTATTCAGCATTGTATGTTTGAAACTGTAATTAGATCATCTCCGTGGAGATGTGATTTAGTCAATAGTGGTTGTTAAACTCAATTAGGTAGAGGTGCATCTCCACCCATTTGGGTGGGTCTTGATTAATTTCTGAAGTCCTATAAAAAAGGAAACATTTTCGAGAATGAGAGATTCAGAGAGAGCAGAGCAGAACAACATAGCCACAAGAAGCAGAGTCCACCAGCCAGCATCCTTTGGAGATGAAGAAGGAAAATGCCTCCCAGGGAGCTTCACGAGAAAGGAAGCCAGGAGAAGAAGCTAGCAGATGACACCATGTTTGCCATGTGCCCTTCCAGATGACAGAGGAACCCTGATCATGTTCAACATATACTTTTCCAGATGAGAGAGAAACTCTGACTGTGTGTGCCATGTGTCCTTCCATTTGAGAGAGAAACTCTGAACTTTATCGGCCTTCTTGAACCAAGGCATCTTTCCCTGGATGCCTTAGATTGGACATTTCTATAACTTGTTTTAATTGGGACATTTTCTCGGCTTTAGAAATGTAAACCAGCAACTTATTAAATTCCCCTTTTTAAAAGCCATTCTGTTTCTGGTATATTGCATTCTGGCAGCTAGCAAACTAGAACACTTAGAGATCTCGAAATATGAAAGCTCCTGTTTATGTGCATGGAGAATTTTAGCTATTCCTTTGTATAAGCTTGTGCCCTCCCAAGGTTTGGGAAGCCCTCTGATACAAAAATCACACTGCCTAAAGAAGGAAGGCAGAATTTGTTTCTGCTAAAGTAGGCTGTGCTGTACATGGTTTTAGAATAGCATTAGCAGGAGAAAATGATAATTCCAGAAAGACATAGAGTTTAAATAAAACAAGCACTTCAGAAAAGTTTTGATTTGTTTTGATGGAGCATGGTCTGGGTAAAATGTATAATTTTCTGAGGTGTGCATTTGAGACACAAACTGTAAGATAACTTTGGCAAAGTTAGCAGGGCTTGAATGATAAACCAAGGCTAGCTCATAAATAATAGGAACAGGAATTACCCCCTCTTCATTTATTCTAGAACTGAATCTCAATAGTAAATCTCTTTGGGGACAATTCTGCAGACATTCTGTAGCCTTAGAATCACTGAGTAGCACATACATTGGATTAACTGAGGTAGGGATTTTTTTTTAACTGTACAAACTATAGATCAAAACGGTGCTGCATCATTCATATGATTTGCAATAAATCTTTTGCATTCTTTGCTCACAATAATTTATCTGAAATGGAAGTCAACACCTTCCAGTTTACTGAGCCTAGCTACTGAATGAATTCATGAGCTGGATGGAAAAAATAAGGGGCCATTCTTCACCACCAGGATCATGAATATTTTAATGTTTGAAGAAAGGTAAGACTAAAGTTAAAGCAACTGAACTTTGTTGAGCTGCTATCAGGAGAAAACTGAGAATTAGATGCTAGAGTTGACATTTTACTTCATCTTATTTTAACCAAATTTGAGACAATGACTGAAAAATGAACTGCTTGTTCTAGGTGGAAACAAGTACCAATGAACAACCATTATGGTTAATTCATGGAAAATTGGAAGAAATACCATTCTTTGATGGTTTGGGCCATTTTAAGAGGAAATGAAGCCTTCTTAGGAATTGTTGTAGAAGCCTATGTGGCTTCATTATTAGCTGAAGGTTGGCATGTATACCTATAAACATAATATTTCATCAATTCAATGACAAAGATATGGTTGGAGAAATTTCCCAGAATTAAGTTATACTTCTTTAATGTACAGTACCACAATTGGAAATATGAAGCAATGTAGGTATAATCCAAAAAAAAAAAAAAAAAGTGGCTCCTGGGCTTCTCACCAAATATAAGAGCTGACGACAAAAAGGCTGTTAATGACTGACATAATTTTCTCCGTTATCCAATAACTTTGTCAGTTTATTATTACAAATATCAGAAAACTTAAAGGGAAAGATATGGCTATTGATAACTGATAAGGAAGATGTATGAAAATACTGCTTATATTTTAATAAACTAATAGTTACCTAATGATTTTCCTTGGTCAACAAAACAGATGGGTAATTGTATCCAACTTTGTCCAAAACCATCAGTAGACTCTGCTTTTATTTCTAACAAATAATGTCAATAAATCCTCCCACAAACACATCCAAAACTCTGTGATTCCTCTAACGCAGTGGTTCTCAACACCGGCTGAATATTAGAATTCCATGGGGAAGTTTAATCACAATTTCTTGAGGTAGGTGCTGACCATCAGCATTTTTAAGCTGTTCATGTGATTCTAAAATAGTTATGGTTGAGGACTATTGCTATCCTATGAAAAGATGTAGAAATGTGAATATGAGTTTGCAAAATTTTCATGACGTGAAAAAAAATTATTCCAGCTATAATTTCTCCTGCCTCATTTCTTCACTAATGCAAATGACACCACTCTTAGGTTTATGTCACAGGTATTTGGTGAGAATTTCTTGGTTAAAAACAAAGACTAAGAACCTACAGGAAGATGACCAAATAGAGTACCTCAAGATCAGCCCTGCTAAACAGAAAAGTTAGAGAAGGGACAGGAGGGTGACTGAGGCAGCACTTCAGGAGTGCGGCTGACCTGAGAGAGCCTTCTGCACCACATGGGGCAGCCCTTGTTGCAGAGGCTGAGGAACTGAGAGGCAAGAAGCTGGAGCCTGGCGTGGAGGCACAGAGCACGTGGGAGTGCAAAGACAAGAGCTGGGGACTAGGAAGTAAGCCAGGCCATGTTTCATGGGCGTACTACCCTCACCAGTGCAGCCCCACGATCAGTGACTCACTCTACACCCCACGCACCTTAACCCTGTCATCCACCCCCATTCCCCACGCTCCAGGAGCCCCCACCCCAGCAGCCCCCAGTGTACATACCTGCCCCACAATGCCACCCCAACTGCAGCCCAAACCACCTCTCTTGTGCCCCTTCCAAGCATTACCTTCCCATCCCTGCAGGCTGTTGTCAGTGCATAAAGGCTGCGGGTACTAACCTCCATACACAGGCTAGCCCTGACCATCTGTCCATAGTGTCGCAAAGCCTCACCCCACCCACCCTGAGCTCTGAACATCAGTTTATGGCACTCCTAGGCCAAAGCATGCACACAGGCCCCCAATCAGGTCATTCAGCTCTGGGAACTGTTCTTTACAGCAGTCCTAGAACTACACATGTGTACAGCCCTCAGCCACACTTCCCAGCTCTGAGAAAATGTTGACCTGCACAGCCGGGTCACATCTGACCCCAATCCACAGAGGCAAAACACCAATCTGCTGCCACAGCTCTATGCATGTGCACAAAGGGCCCCAGGCTATAGACCAACACAAACCATGGGTTATGGCCCCCAGACTGGTGCACCCACATAGCTACATTCTTCCTGGCCGCTGGGCACTCACATTCAAAAGCATTAGCATAACATCCCCAACCTGTACCTATACCTGCCCTGAAACAAATCACTGCACTGACTACCCCACAATGAACCCTGCTCCCTGCTGTACAACCATCCCACAAACACAAGGTTTTAGACTACTGAAATAAATCAACTCCTAAAGTAAATCAATCAAGATATTTACATACCACGAAGAGAGCAGATCACTAAGAATATCACAATGCAGACAGATACAGCCCTGCCTAATGACGAAATTAAAATGCCAGAGGAGACACAGACATTGGAACAACTAATCAAGGATGTTCATACAACTCTATTTAATAAAATAAGTGGGATAGCAAATGACATAAAAGAGATCGAGAAGACAGTAGAAGAGCATAAAGAGGAATCTGAAAAAATAGATAGAAAAATAGCAGACATGACAGAGATTAAAGACTCTGTTAACCAAACAAAAAACATACTAGAGGCACACAAGACAAGATTTGAAGAGACATAAGAAAGAGTAAGTGACATAGAGGACAGGATAACTGCCTATGGTGACTCAAAACAGCAAATGGCAAAAAAAAGATGGAAAAAATTGAATTGGATCTCAGGGAAATGATAGCCAAAACAAAGTGCACAAATATGAGAATCATTGGTGCTCCAGAAGGAGAAAAGAGGAGCAAAGGGTTAGGAAGAGTAGTTGAGTACATAATGGGGGGAAACTTCCCAACCTTAATAAGGGACATAAATATACAAGTCAAAGAAGCCCAACGAAACCCAAACAGAATAAATACAAATAGATCTTCCCCAAGGGACATACTAATCAGTCTGTCAAATGTTGAAGAGAAGCAGAAAATCCTGAAAAGTGGCAAGAGACAAACAATCTACTATATACAAGGGAGACCACATAAAACTAGTTCAGACTACTAAACTAGCACCCTGGAGGTGGGAAAGCAGTGGTATGATATATTCAAGATCCTGAAAGAGAAAAACTTCAAGCCAAGAATTCTGTACCCAGCCAAACTATCCTTCAATATTGAGGGAGAGATTAAAGTTTTCACAGACAAAAAAGAATTTGTCAACAAGAAACTGGCCCTACAAGGAATACTAAAAGAAGTTCTGCCAGCTAAAAAAAAGACCAGAAAGGGAGGTGTGCAGGAGGGCACAGAATTGAAAGCTACCACCAAAAGTAATTTAAAGAATACAAAGAGAAAGAGGGAAAAGAATATACAGATCTGACAAATAAAATAAAATACAAGGCGGTGGATCAAGGAATGCCTTTTCAGTAATAACTTTGCATGTTAACAGATTAAACTTACTAATTAAAAGACAGAGATTGGCAGAATGGATTAAGAAATATTATCTAGCTATATGTTGCTTATCAGAGATTCATTTTAGACACAAGGTGTGTTAGTTAGATTCAGTTGTCAACTTGGCCAGGTACGCATACCTAGTTCTGTTGCTGCGGACACAAGCCAATGGTATGTAAACCTCATCTGTTGCTAATTACATCTGCAGTCGGCTAGGAGGCATGTCTGCTGTAATGAGTGACATTTGACTTAATTGGCTGGTGTTTAAATGAGAGAACGCAATGTACCACAGCCTAGCAGCTTGGCATTCCTCATATAAGCACTCACAGCTCAGCCCCAGGCCTTTGGAGATGCAGAAAAAAGTCACCCCTGGGAAAGTTGTTGGAACCCAGGGGCCTGGAGAGAAGACCAGCAGAGACCATCCTGTGCCTCCCACATAAGAAAGAACCTCAGTGGAAAGTTAGCTGCCCTTCCTCTGAAGAACCAACAAAATAAATTCCCTTTTATTAAAAGCCAATCCATCTCTGTTGTGTTGCATTCTGGCAGCTAGCAAACTAGAACACAAGGATACAAATAAATTGAAAGTGAAAGGATGGAAAAAGATTTTCCATGCAAGTTGTAACCAAAAGAAAGTAGGAGTAGCTATACCAATATCAGAAACAATAGACTTTAAATGTAAAGACATCATAAGAGACAAAAAGGACACTTAAATACTAATTAAAGGGTCAATTCGCCAAGAAGATATGACAATCATAAATGTTTATACTCCCAATCAAGGAGCTCCAAAAACAAGAGACAGACATTGGCAAAACTGAAGGGAGCAACAGATGTTTCAACAATAATAGTAGGAGACTTCAATACACCAACCTCCCCTATAGATAGAACAACCAGACAGAAGGTCAACAAGGAAACAGAGAAGTTAATTGATAAATGAATTAGACCTAACAGACATATATAGGTCATTGCATTCCAAAGCACAAGGATGCACATTTTTTCTAGTGCTCATGGAACATTCTCTAGAATAGATCATAGGCAGGGGCACAAAACAGGTCTTTATAAATTTAAAAACACTGAAATTATTTGGAGCACTTTCTCTGATCACAATGGGATGAAGCTGGAACTCAATAACCACCAAAGAATGAAAACATTCACAAATACATGGAGATTAAATAACACACTGTTAAAACAACAAGTGGGTCAAAGAAGAAATTGCTAGAGAAATCAGCAGCTATCTGGAGATGAATGAAAATGAGAATACAACTTATTAGAACTTATGGGATGTGGCAAAGGCTGTGCTGAGATGGAAATTTATTGCCCTAAATACCTATATTAAAAAACACGAAAGAGCAAAAATCAAGGACTTAACAGTAAACCTGGAGGAACTTGAGAAAGAACAGCAAACTAACCCCAAAGCAAATAGAAGAAGAGAAATAACAAAGATCAGCAGAGATAAATGAATGGGAAAACAAAAGAACAATAGAAAGAATCAATAAAACCAAAGTTGGTTCTTTGAGAAAACCAGTAAAATTGATGGGCCACTAGCAAGACTGACAAAGGAAAAAAAAAAAAGAGAGAGGATGCAAATAAAACCAGAAATGACAAAAGGTGCATTACCACAGACCCTGAAGAAATGAAAGAAATCATAAAAGGATACTATGAACTACTATACCCCAACAACTTAGATGAAATAGACAAATTCCTGGAGACACACATACAAGTTACACTGACTCAGGAAGAAACAGACGATCTCAACAAACCAATGACAAGTAAAGAGATTTAACCAGTCATCAAAAATCTTCCTACAAAGAAAAGCCCAGGGCCAGATGGCTTCACAGGGGAATTTTATCAAACATTCCAAAAAGAACTAACACCAATCCTGCTCAAAATTTTCCAAAAAACTGAGGGAAAAGGAACTCTACCTAACTCATTTTATGAAGCTAGTATTTTAATACCAAAACCAGGTAAAGGTACTGTAAGAAAGGAAATTACAGGCCAATCTCCATAATGAATATAGTTGTAAAAATTCTCAATAGAATATTAGCAAATAGAGTCCAATAACACATTAAAAGAATTATACACTGTGACCAAGTAGGGTTTATACCAGGAATACAAGGATGGTTCAACACAAGAAAATCAATTAATTAACACAGCACATTAACAAATCGAAAGGGGAAAAATCACATGATCATCTCGATTGATGCTGAAAAAGCATTCAACAAAATTTAGCATTCTTTTCTGATACAAACACTCCAAAAGAGAGGAACCAAAGGTAACTACCTCAATATGATAAAGGGAATATATGAAAAAACAATAGCCAGCATCATACTCAATGAAAAGAGACTGAAAGCTTTCCCCCTAAGATCAGGTACAAGACAAAGATGCCCACTGTCACCACTATTATTCAACATTGTGCTAGAAGTTCTAGCTAGAACAATCAGGCAGGACAAAGAAATAAAAGGCATCCAAACTGGAAAGGAAGAAGTAAAACTCTCATTATTTGCAGATGATATGATACTATACTTGGAAGATCCTGAAAAATCTACAGCAAAGTTACTTGAGCTAATAAAAAAATTCAGCAAGGTGGAGCGATATAAAATTAATGTGCAAAAATTAATAACATTTCAATACACAAGCAATGACCTAGCAGAGGAGTCAGTTAAAGAAAAACAATTCATTCGAAATAGAAACTACAAGAATCAAGTACTTAGGAATGAACTGAACTAGGGACAATAAAGGACTTGAACACAGAAAACTACATAATACTGCTAAAAGAATTCAAAGAAATCTAAATAAGTGGAAAGACGTTCCCTGCTCATGAATAGGAAGGCTAAACATAGTTAAGATGTCAATAATACCCAAATTGATCTACAGATTCAACACAGTACTAATCAAAATTGCAACAACTTCTTTTGAAGATTTGGAAAAGCTAATTAACAAATTCATTTGAAGGGAAAGAGATACCAAATAGCTAAAAGCATCTTTAAAAGGAAGAACGAAGTGGGAGGATTAACACTCCCTGACTTTAAAACCTATTATAAAACCACAGAGGTCAAAACAGCATGGTACTGGCACAAAGACAGAAGCACTGACCAATGGAATTGAATCAAGAGTGCAGAAATAGATCACCAAATCTATGGTCAACTGATTTTTGACAAGGCCTCCAAATCCTCTGAACTGGGACAAAATAGTCTTTTCAATAATTGGGCATGAAAGAACTGGATATCAATAGTCAAAAGAAGGAAAGACAACCCGTATTTTACACCCTACACAAAAATTAACTCAAAGTGGATCAAACACCTAAATAAAAGAACAAGCACCATAAAGCTTCTAGATGAAAATCTAGGGAAACATCTTCAAGACCTAGTAATAGGAAGTATCTTCCTAAACTTTACATCCAAAGCACAAGCAAAAAAAGAAAAAAAAGGTAAGTATGAACTCCTCAAAATCAAATGCCTCTGCACTTCAAAAGACTATCAAAAAGGTGGAGAGGCAGCCAAATCTATGGGAGAAAATATTTGGAAATAGCATATCAGACAAAGGTTTGATATCCTGTATATACAAAGAAATCAACAACAAAAGAACAAACAACCCAATTATAAAATGGGCTAAAGACACGAATAGGCATTTTTCTGAAGAGCAAATACAAATGACTCAAAAGCACATGAAGAGATGCTCATTTTCACTGGCTATAAGGGAAATGCAGATTAAGACTACAATGAGATACCACCTCACACCTATAAGAATGGCTGCTATTAAACAAACAGGAAACTGTAAATGTTTGAGAGGATGTGGAGAAACTGGGACATTTCTGTACTGTTGGTGGGAATGTATAATGGTGCAGCCACTTTGGAAGACTGTTTGGTGGTTCCTTAGGAAACTAAATATCGAGTTGCCCTATGACCCAGCAATAGCACTACTTGATATATACCCAGAAGAGCTGAAGCAACAACACAAACAGACATTTGCACACTGATGTTCATAGCAGCATTATTCACAATAGCCAAAAGATGAAACAACCCAAATGCCCATCGACAGACAAGTGGATCAACAAAATGTGGTATATACATACGATGAATACTATGCAGCAGTAAGACAAAATGATGTCCTAAAGCACATGACAAGATGGATGAGCCTTGAGGACATAATACTGAGTGAAATTAGCCAGACACAAAAGGATAGATACTGTATGATTTCATTTTTATGACCAGCATAAAGGTATCATCAGAGGCTTATAATACAGAATATAGGGGACTTAGAAATACACAGAAGCTAGAGATGGGTGAATGTCATGGTCAGGTTCATGTGTCAACTTGGCCAACTTGTGGTACTTGTTTGTTTGGTTGGGCAAATGCTGACCTGTCTGTTGCAATGAGAATATTTCATAGAATTAGATCATGATCATGTTAGCTGCATCCACAGCTGATTCCATTTGTAATCAGCCAAGGGGAGGGTCTTCTGCAATGAGTGGTGTTTAACCTAATCACAGGAAGCCTTTTAAGGAGGATTCAGAAGAGACAGGCTCTTCCTGTTTTGGCTAATGAGCCTCTCCTGTGGAGTTTGTCCAGACCCTCCATAGGAATCGTCAGCTTCACAGCCTGCCCTGTGGATTTTGGACTCTGTGTTCCTGCAGTCACGTGAGAAGACACTTTTATAAATTTTATATCTGAGTGTTCCCTGTTGATTCTGTTTCTCCAGAGAACCCTAACTAATACAGTGAACCATTAGATACTGAGTTTGAACTCCAGTGTAAGGGAATAGATAGGAGTGAAGGTGGTTCTCTAGTGGGTCTGTAAGTAATATCACCATATTGAAGATGAACAAGATCGAAAGGGATTGTATAGACCTATGTGTTCCACTGATTAAAACTAGAAATACGAATTAGTTCTTGCAAGAACAACTTCAAAGATATGACTCTTGTACAAAGAGTGTTTAAGTCCAGGGTACAGGGGGAAAACTGAAATTGCATGGTATGAGCTGTTCAAAAGGAAAAGATCATCAGTTCTACCAAAGCAACAGCAGAGGTAAATAATGGGGGGGAGGACAAGAGTTAAGAGGAGGTTTAGATTTCTGATTTGGCGAGGGTATGTTTATTGATTTTCTTTCTCTTGAGAACAATGAAATTATCTAAAATTGAGAATGTCAATGAACTGTGGACTTTGGGCCCTCTACATAATGACTAATGAATTCAGGTGGCTGAAGGATGCACTGACAGAGAAGTACTGGTGAATGATGGTGTATACTTATGAATGAAGTTTGTGCTGCTATAAAAAGGAGCAAAGTCATGAGGTATGCAATGATGTGAATGAACATATGGGCCATTTAAACAAAATAAGCCAGAAACAAAAGAACAACAGTGGTATTGTCACCTTAAAAATGCTTATAAGAAAACAGTGGCCTGGATTGTAAGCTTTTAGAGCAGACACACTGAGTCCGGAGTAGTGATTATTATTTCTGTATTTTGAGAGGCCGTTTTATATATATAACCTGATATTTAGATATAAGAATGAAACTGAACAGGTTGGGGTCAAAGTAATTCAAAACATAGGGGTAAGAAAGACATCATCTATATGTTAGAACCACACATACTCTTTGAGACCAATGGAAGAAAGGTTTATTTGGTCTGGAACTGAAATTTTCCATAGTGCATATCTAATTTAACCTACTGTATAGCTCATTTGAACAAACAAAACACAGCACAGAATAAGAAAGAGGTCCTTTAATCCTCTATAGATTATTGTAATGCTTGGATACCTTCTAGAGTATATTAAGCAGATAATCAAAAAGTATTGTCAAACTCCCCTGAGGGATGGGAGAAAAATATGGAACTATTAAACCTTACCATCAGGGAATCCTGATATTGTGTCAAACTTTAGGGACACTCAAATCAACAGGTCATGCCCTCGATCATTAGGCTTACTCTTGTGAACCATATGTAGGTAGCAGAGAAGTTTAGACTACCTATAGGCATGCCTAAGAGTTACTTCTGGAGGACCTCTTTTGTTGCTCAGATGTGGTCTCATTCTCTCTAGGCTCAACTATGCAAGTGAAATCATTGCCCTCCCCCCTACATAGGACATGATATACAGGGAAGAAAATCTACCTGGAGACATGGGAAATGACTCCCAGGGATGAATCCAGACCTGGCACCATGCAAACAACAATTCCATCCTGACCAAAACGGAGAAAAGAAGTGTAACTAACTAATAAAGTATGTGTTCATAGTTCATAATAAGGACTTCCAGTTTTATTCTGAATAAAATGAGAACTCATTGGAGATTTTTAAGACAGATATGGAATAATCTGACTTATGCTTAGACAGGATCATCTGTCTACTTCGCTGAGAATAGGCAGCTTGTTTTGGGCAAGAGCAAAAGCTCTGATTAAAACAAGATACTCCTGAGGATATGTATGCTTGGGAGGGTTGGTTTAGCTCATATTCTCTATTCTCTTTAATCAAAACAGAGCTCAATGAACCATCCATCAAATCCTTGTTCCAAGATTTTTTTCACCAGCTTACTATCTATTCTGGTTTTGGCCCTTCATCTTTCATTGGAAAGCTGTTCTTTTCACTTTTTTCCTCTGTTTAGCTGCCTATGATTTAATTTTTACAAGTGTAAATATTAATTATTATTATTAATAATAAATACAATGAGGATGTATATAGCAGCAAAAGTGCCAATAATTTTTAACAGTGTATGTAAGAGTAGTTTTGAAAAAGGTAAAGCAGATGCTTAGTACTGACTGCACAGAGCAGTGAATATAGGGGGAAAACAGGACTTACATGAGTGAAGAACTGGAAGAGCATTTTACCAAGAGGCAAATGCATTCACATAAGTGAGGAAGTGCTATCATATGTCTGTTCTTTTCAAACAAAGTATGCAGAACACCTCAGAAGGAACAGGGGAATCAATAAAAAGGAAATAAAGATATAAAATAATCTTGTTTGCAGAAGGAAAGCAGCAAATTATAAAGGCAATGAAGGAGAATGAATAAAGCACAGAAAACCAAAATAGCTTTATTTTTATTATACTTCCAACATGACCAAAGGAATGTTTAAAATTTTCAACACGACCAAAAGAATCTTTAAAATTTTAATACACAAAGATGAAATAGGTGATTTAAAACACAGTTGCAACAACATAACTGATTCACATTTACATATAATTTTATCCTACTCAAAAAGCAGCACATTTGACTTTTTTTTATTAAACAGTATTTTATCCTATATCTAAATTCAGGAATCCTAATGAATACCAAAAAAAAAGAAGATTAAAATAAGTTACTGTACATTTGATAGCCAATAATAAAAAAAAGAAATTACATCAATGTTTAACAAAAATAATCCACATTTTTTAATCTCAGAAACAATGCTTAAGGAACATTATATTAGAGTCATTTTGCTAAAAATATTCCTGTGTAACAAAAGAGCTTCTGAATATTTAGCAGTACAGTACTATCTGCAAGCATTTTTCTAAAGTCTTAGAGAGAGCAATGCTTATCATTTTCATTGGCATAATGCGCAGCTATAAGTCATCTTCAGTAAAGGTCAAAAGGATTTCTAGCACACAAAAAAAGTTAGATTTGATCTAGTAAACAATTATTCAGAGCAAAATTAAATTAGAAGATATGCTAGAAAGGAACTGATATGACCTAGCAGCATACAAAAGGTTGTGTTTAAAAGGTTTCAGGTGTCCTTTGGGATCAGTTATATTGCCATTCTAAAATATATAATACTATAATTGTGTTATCATAGTCATCAATGACAGACAAAACAAAATTGTGATTCTGAAGTAAATATTTATAGTGTAGCCTCATCAAAGCTACTGCCTGAAATGTTTAATTACTTTTATTTATGGGTGTTTGACTTTGATGAAAAAGTAATGGATTTAATTTATTTTAAGCATAAAAATGTAACTACTAAGACAAAATTGCAAGCTGCAAGACAAAAAATTTACCACCAAATAATTCCTTCTTTAAAGATGGGTGGTGATTTCAGTTTCAAATGCAGTCTTTATTGTTTTAGAAACAAAGCAAATACTGTTGCTCTAGGGATTCAAAATTTATATTTTTGGATATGAGTTCCAGTTGCCAACTGGTATTTAGAAAATTTGGCAATGAATAAAAAGGGAAAAAAATGAAAGATACAAAGTGTACAAGCCTGTGCATGCCTATATATATATATATAATTGTGTACAAGCCTGTGCATGCCTATATATATATATATACATATATGTATATAATTGAGGACTCCATTGTGGCACTGTCTACATTGTTATTAGTTTCATTAGACAAGGGGAGAGGAGCTAGGAAGGATAGGTAGATTGGAGAGCACAAAGCATGGTACAATGCTGATCAACAGAGCAGAAAGTCTAGAATTATTCAAGGGCGCCATCGTGGATAGCACAGAGAATGTGGGTAATGACACAGAAGACAGCCCAGTGAATGCCTTGATTTGTAATTGTTATTCTGTCAATACTGAGACCCAGCTCTTGGCCTACAAAGTCAGAGTAGTTGTTACATATGTACAGATTATCCAGCTCTAATATTTTTCTCTGGAATAATCCATTCAGCCACCTCAGTAATTTTAGTTTCTAAAGTAAATTCTTACTCTAAGCCAGCCAATCTTCCCACACTGTATGAAAAGAATTGGATACTGCTCTATCCTCTGGGCAAGTGCATCTAGTCTATAGTAATCAAGTCATCTTAGATACTATGGAGGATTAAGATCATGCACTCCAGAACACTTCCATTATACTCATTGTTTTTGAGTCTTTCCAACTACAGTTGTTTTTCTCTTCCCTCATGTATGATAAAGGGATCATTGCTCACCTTCCTTCTAGCCCTGACAGCAAGTCAAAGATTTTATGTTAAGCATTATCTAACAAGATTTAACTTTGTAATAAATATAGACCTGTGTGTTTGCTTGTTTTCCCATTCTCTTTTGCTAGGTCGGAGATACTAAGGCTACTTCAGTATACAAGCATATTATCATTTGTAAATGCCAATGAACTAACTCACACTAACCAGAATTTGATAAACACAATTTGAACTATGTGTTCGACATCCTTCATAAGTACTGGGAAACTTTTTCTATAAAGGATCAGATAGTAAGTGTTCTAAGCTTCTCAGGATAAATTTAACAACCATTCTAGGTATACTGACATTATGAAAGTAGACAGAGGGATAGATTTTGGTTGTGAACAATATTTACAAACTCCAATTCTAAATTATTTAAGCTTATTTACTATCATTTATTTCACCCGTGAGAGTATATGAGGACTGCATAAGATGTGTAAAACCCTTGACCCAAGTAAGTGTTTAGCAATGTTTATTATTTTTATGTTATGTTAATTATTCATATGCTCAGAAATATGGAGAAAGAGAAGAGTAATATACTTTTTTTCATTTGAAAGAGCTGAACACTGATAGAATCATCAATGACAGATATTCTGAGAAGGGCTAAAGAACTATAACATCTAACTTTGCCATAAGGGCAATGCAAATCTAAACAACTGAATACCACTTCACATGCACTAGGATGGGCATAATAAAAAAAGGCAGGTAGAATTTGATAAAAGCAATTTGAACTATGTGTTGCCAATATAAATATTGGCAAAGGTATAGAGGAATTAGAACCCTCATACATTGCTCATGGGAATGTAAAATGGTGTAGCTGCCTTGAAATAATACGGCAGTTCCTCAAAAGGTTAAACATGAAATTACAAAATAACCCAGTATCTGCACTCCCCAGTATACATTCAAGAGAAATGAGGACAGAAACGTATGCTTGAATATTTATAACTGCAAATAAAATATAGCATATCCATACAGTGGGATATTATTTAACAATAAATAGGAATAAAATACTGATACGTTATAACCTGAATGAACCTTGAATTCATTATGTTAAGTGAAATAAGGCAGTTGTATAAAATGGGCTTATTGTATGATACCTATTTATGATTCCATTTTTATTAAATGTCCAAGACATTTAATATAGTGACAGAAAATAGATAAGTGGTTGACTACGGCTAAAGAGTTGGGGGAGGGAAAAGCGGTGACTGATAAAGGCTACAGGATTTCTTTTGGTGGTGACAAAAAAGTTCTAATACTAAAAATACTGAATTACAAATTTTAAATGGATGTATTGTATGTTAGGTAAATCATACATCAATAAAGCCAATAAAATTTTTAAAATCAAATTATGCCTAAAAAAAATTGCATCTCTTTAATTTACTGGAAACTCTTTGTGACCTCAAGTTGAAATGGTTCAAATACTTTCTAAATAGAATGTGTAGTATTAAACTAACTAAAATTTATTTTTTAGAATAAAATATTTGTTTAAAAATGTTAATTCAGGTGACTTCTACCTCTGACCAAGATGAAGTATCAAAGACCAGATATGACCACCCCCAAGAAACAACTAAAAACTGAACAAAATACATGAAACAACAGTTTTCAAGACATTGGAATTCAGGAAATAAATGACAGTGATCCCTAAGAGATGGGTTACAAATTAAGTGAACGCTAGGATTATCTCAGCTTACTTCCTAGAGAGAGTTGCTAGGTTTTGGTGTTGAGAAGAAAATCTAGGTGTTGCCTGATGGTTTCCCTGAGTTGACATGTTATATTTGGAAGCCTGGGGAGGTAAGGCTAGAGTTTTAAGGGCAAATTCATTACACACATCTTCTATGCCATCCAAGTTAATCATCTTTGGGTTCTTGAGTAATTCTAGACTTTCTCATCTGATGGTCAGCATCAGAGAACAGAAATCTTCACCAAGAAAGAGAGACCTCAAAATATCTATAGAGAATCCCAGTGAATCATCCACTGAGTACTAATCAGAACATATATGTGAACAAACTAGCAAAGGCAAAGAAAGAAATACCAAAATATAACAGAGGAACATATCCAGAACTCAGAATAAGGAATAATTTCCTTTCCCTTAAGTCAAAAAGAAGGCTTTAAAATCCCCTGGTCAATTGTTAGAGTACTCAAAAGTGTTCTCTTTCACTAGTGAAGTGCTGAAAGAAGCCCTAGAATAAACAATGCTCACATCAACCAGTCAACCATAAGAAACTTAAAAAGATCAACCTGTTTCGAAGCAAACTAATTGTATCCTAAAAAATAGCTCAGGAATATTTAAAGGTGTAAACAAATATTCAGGACCACAAAAAAACAAAAATTTACAATGCCTGATATCTAATTAAAAACAACCATCTATGCAAAGGAGGATAATACGGCCCAGAATAAGGAAAAAAAAAAATCGATCAACTGAAACTGACTCAGAATTTGCACAGATTATGGTATTAGCAGACAAGGACATTAAAAGTGTTATTCTAATAGTTCCGCATATCAAAGAAGCTACAGGAAAGACTGAGCATGCTATGTATATTAATGGAATTTTTTTAAATGACTGATATAAAACTTGTCAAGATGAAAGCAACAATGCCTGAGACGAAAATCACACTGGATGGAACGAATAGCAAATTAGGCATTGCTGCAGAATATATTAATAAACTTCAATACACAGAGATATAAACTATTTAAAATGAAATGAAGGGAGAATAAAGAATTTAAATAAATGACTCAAGTGACAGTGAACTATGGGACAAATTCAAGTGGTCTAAGAGACATATAATTGCAGTCTAGAAGGAGAGGAGAGAAAGTATAACAGGGAAAACCAATATGTGAAGAAAGAATGTGTGAATATTTACCAAATCTGATGAAAACAGAACCCTCAGATTCAAGAATTTCAACAAACCCCAGCACAAAATATGTGAAAAATAATGACACCAAGGCCTATAATAAGCAATAAATAAAAAAGATATTTTACATATAGAGGTACCAAGATAAAAACAATAACTTACTTCTAGAGAATAATGCAAGCCGGGAGACAGTGAAGCAAGATTTTTTCTTTTCTTTTTTTTTTTTTCACATGGGCAGGCACCAGGAATCGAACCCGGGCCTCCAGCGGGGCAGGCGAGAACTCTGCCTGCTGAGCCACTGTGACCCACCCGAAGCAAGATTTTTAAGGCAGCAAAAGAAGAAACCTGTGAAACTAGCCGACTAGATACAGGAAAATACTTTTCAAAAATGAAGGACATAAAGAACATGTTGGACCACGTACACCTCAAAGAACTTATCACCAGCAGACCTATAAGAAATGTTAAAAAAGTTACTTCAAGTAGAAGTTTGACACCAGATAAAATCCAGTTTTATACAAAATATTGATATGCTCTGTAAATAATAATTATATTGGTAAATATAAAAATATCTTTTTATTGTTATTTTAATATATTGGTAAAGATAATTGACTATCTAAAACCAAAATAATAAGAACATGAACAATAATGCATTATGAAGCTCATCGCATAACAGAAATAAAATGTAAGCCAGAAGTAGAACAAAGGCTCTTAAAGGAGATATTTAGTATATTGTTGCAAAGTTCTTTTAGCATGCATGGAGTGCTATAATATTACTTGAAGATAGAATGTAAAAAGTTAAATATGTATAGTATAAATCCCATACAAAGAACCAAAATAATAAAACAAACATATGTAGGTATTAAGACAAAAATAAATAAAATGTGGCAGGAAAATATATTCAATTCATCTAACGAAGGCAGAAAAAGTAGAAAAAGGAAAAGAAGAAATGAAAATACAGAAGACAAACATCAAGATATTAGACATAAACCCAATCACATTAACAAATAATTAACAAGAGTAGATTTTTAGATTGGCAAAATAAAACAAAATCCAGCTGCATGCTACCTACCACAAATTCACTTTAAATATGAAGATACAAGTAGGTTAACTGAAAAAGAATGGAAAAAGTATGACATGCTAGCCATTGCAAAGAAAAAGTCTGGAGTAGCTATATTAATATCAAAGTAGATTTTAAAGCAAAAATTTTTATCAGCTTAATAGAGCTCATTTAATCATGATAAAGACAACTCCTGAAGAGGATATATGCATAATGGATATATGCATGATAACAGAGTTTAAAATTAAACTAAGCAAATCAATGGGGATGTATTCCATCCTTCTTAGTTTTCTGAGTGTCTGTACAGGATTGATATTTCTTTCTTGAGTGTTTGGTAGAATTCAGCAGTAAAGCCATATGGGCTTGGAATTCTCTTTGTGTGCAGGTTTTTAAATAAAAATGTAATTTCTTTAATGGACATATAGCTATTCAGATAATTTCTTCTTGTGTGAGCACTGGTAGCTATAAGAGAATTATAAGAGAAATACACATTTATAATTGAAGACTTCAACATCCCCGTCTCAGTAATTGAGGCTACATGTACAAAGAGTATCAGTAATCAAATAGAAGACTCAATATTTTCAACCAAATCAACAAAGTCTTCTGTTATAGGACACCCCACCTAATAAGAGAATGCACATTATTTTCAAGTTCATACAGAACATTTTCCAAGATTCATCATATTATGAATCATAAAATCACACATGGACTTAAATAAGAAATCAGTAATAGAAAGATCTCTAGGAATGCCCCCAATATTTGGCAACTAAATAGCATACTTTAAAATAATCTACTGCTAAAAGAAAAAATAAATAGGTAAATTAAAAAGTATTTTGAACTGAATGAAAATAAAATTGAAATACAACATATCAAAATCTGTGGGATACAATTAAATAAATCCTTAGACGAAAATGTACAGCAATAAATGCCTATATTAGAAAAGAATAAAGGTCTGAAACCAATGACCAAAACTTACATGATATGAAGCTTTAAAAAGAAGAGAAAATTAAATCTAAACTAACCAGAAGGAAAGCAATAATAAAGAAATAAATGAAAAAAAATCAACAAAATAAATAGAAAAACAATTAAAAAATAAATTAACTCAATCATTTGTTGTTTGAGAATATCAACAAATCAATAAACCTCTAGCCATTCTGATCAGGAAATAAAAAAGAAGACACAAATTACCAAGATCAGTGATGAAAGAGATGACACCATTGGAGATTCCATATACATTAAACAAAAATAAGGGTACAGTATCAACAATTCTATGTTATAATTTCGAAACAGATGAAATGGACACATTTCTTGAAAGACTAAAGCTACCAATGCTCACGCAAGAAGAAATTATCTGAATAGCTGTATGTCCATTAAAGAAATTAAATTTGCATCTAAAAACCTTCACACAAAGAGAATCCCAAGCCCATATGGCTTTACTGTTGAATTCTACCAAACACTCAAGAAAGAAATATCCAACCTACACAAACTGTTGCAGAAAACTAAGAAGGATGGACTATATCCCTATTGATTTTGAGGCAAAAATCAATCTAATACCAAAATGAGGCAAAGACATAGCAAGTAAAGAAAATTAAAACCCAACATCCTTTATGAGCATGGATAAAAATATTCTAAATGAAATTTCAGCAAATATAATCCTGCAATACAGCAACTGTTGGCAAGTATGTACAGCAAATGAAACACACATACACTCTGATCAGAATATAAAATGGTACTATCACTTTGGAAAACAGTTGGACACTTTCTGAAAAAGTTAAACATACACCTATCATGTGACACAACCAATCAGCTACTGGAGTGAAATGAAAGCATATATCCAGGCAAAGACTTTTTCATGAATGTTCTTTTTTGTTTGTTTGTTTTTAGCATGGGCAGGCACTGGGAATCAAACTCGGGTCTCTAGCATGGCAGGCGAGAACTCTGCTACTGAGCCAGTGTTGCACCACCCCATGAATGTTCTTAATACCTTTATTTATAATAGTCAAAAGTGGAAGAAATTCAAAGATCCATTACAAGGTGAATGGATGAGCAAATTGTATGATATCAACACAGTGGATAACTACTTACCAATAAGATAAACAATTGATATATATCCTCTATGATGCCAATTATATGAAATTCTAGAAGATGAAATCTAGTCTATGGTGACAGAAATCAAATCACTAGTTGCTTAGGAAGAGGAAGAGGGACTAAGAAAGGGTGGATGGTGTGGATTACAAGAGGGTATAATGAAACTCTGCAACTTGATGCATCTTGAGTTTCCCTTGGAGTAAAAATATGTCAAAACTTACAAATGGTGTCATCTCTTTCAGTTTTTACTTTTAAAATGCACAGTTTATTATATATCAATTATATATCAATAAATCAATTTTTAAAAATTAGCCACAAAATGATATCATAGCCTATAAAACTGGGATTAATTTTGGAGCTAAATTTGGACTTAGAGTTCATATGGATGTTAAAACAATTTCTCACACCTAGTTTACAACATGTTAGCAGTTACCCCTGCCCCCGCCCACTCCACTGTAAAACCTGTGCCAGGACAGCTAGAAATTAAAGTTTAACAATATCATTTTATAACATATTCATTTATTTTATATCTGGTTACATAATTATGAATATATTATATTCATAATATATTATGTTTGAGATTGCCAGGCTGAAAGAAAATACAATATTTACATGTCTGTTATTTTAAATATGAACATCAGAGATTTACAGAGAATTATGTTGAAGAGGTAAGTAAATTTCAAATGAAAAACTGATATTTTGATTTGCCTGAAAACATATAGGGAACGATATATCATGCATATATAAAGAATATATATATAGGGAATGATAACAGATAAAAGATTATTACCTTAAAAAGAGTAAGTACTTTTTAAAGAACAATACTTGGTATGTTCTCAGATATACAGGGGCATATTAGGAAAATAATAACTCAATTTTATTTTCTCCTTAGACTGTGTAATTCATTTGGGGGGAAATGTGTGTGGATGTGTGTTTGTGTGTGTGGTCTGTGTTTCTGTGTGTCTGTGTGTCTGTGAACACATAACCCCTAAACATTTCTGGCTTCCTGTTTGTCTGTTTCTCTTTAGCAAAGGGAATAGTTTAAGGTATGCTTTTGAAGTAAAATAGATCTAGGTTTATCTCCAACACTTTTACTCACAAGTAAGTTTGCTCATCTTTAAAAGTCTTCGTCAGATGTAGCATGAGGATATTAATCCCATAGTATTCATGAAAACTAAGTTAGCGAATGCATCTGGCACAATACATCTAAATAAAATATTTTAACCATATTTTTCAGTACAAGGAATTTTTGAGGAAAGGAGGTAAGAAATGGGAGAGAAAGAGCAAATGAGAGAAATCAGCCTTGCTAAGTTCTCAGGACCACATCTAATAGAGATACAACAAATCCCTAAATAAAGATAAAAAATACATACAAATAAAACTAACTAGGTATACAGGGAATAGATATAAAGGACACAGACAAAAACACAGATAGATATACAGATAAAGTTGCCAAATATTATTCTTCCTGTAATTTCACCTTCTACCTCCTATTGTGGGACTTAATCACTTGTAAAAAATTTTTTGAGTAATTATAAAAACTATTCAAAACTAGGTTAAAGGGTAAAACTTTAGACCTTGCATCCAGAATAAAGATGCCTTTGAAGCAACTCTGAAGGATGGTTATTTCTCCTTTCCCTTCTGTTTACTAACATGTATGGATTAGCAGACTCCACAGTACAATCTACCCTTTCAGCACATGCTGAAGCACTGTAAACCTGTTACAGTTACCAACAGAATAGCAATTACAGCCCACACAATTCATTACCCCTTTTAACACAGTTCTTTTGTTTTAGAGCATAAAGGAAAAAGAAATCATGAATTGATACCCAGTCCTGTATCACTAGATATAAATTCTGGAGAATTATATACCAAACTACTATTTGGTACTCCTAATTGAGGGCTGTGCTTATTTGTTTGCTGTTCTGTTTTGATTAAAGGAATAAGAGGTCTTCCAGAGTAACAGCTTGCCTGCTCCTTCCTAAAGCTTACTTACTCTTTGAATCTACAGACTTACTTTTATTTGGTCATGTTTTAAAACCATGTCAAACATGACTTTGAACTTGGAACTAAACATGAATTTGTAGACCTATTTTACTTCTTTTTATTCCTGATGAAATAAAATGTTCTCTAAGAAAAATACAAATATAAGATGTTTTCCCAATATCTAATTTTTAAAACAGTTAAATAAATCAATACCATATGGATTTCCTTTCCCTTACAATATATGTTTTAAGAAATCTGTAGAAAAAAAAGTCTTGCATTTTTACCTAAAACAAAATCTGTCAAGAAATGTTTTCAGCTGTTCAATACAGTGCACTTAACTCCACTCTCCAGGTGTCCAATAGCTCTTTTGGCCCTACTATAAATCATCTGTTAAGGATGGTTGACTATCTACTCCAGACTAGAGAACCTCGGCAGCTTTGAGAATAAGGAGTCTAAAACTACCAATTACTACGTCAGAGCAAAGTTTCTGAAAAAAACTTGACAGAGGATACTTGGGTAAAAATGAATGTTCCCTAAACAATGTTTTGATGTTTTAAAAGAATGAGAAAAAATGCTTTAATTTAGAATGTTTACCTTGGGATTTTTAGTAGAAATTTAAACGATGCAAATCCAGAGAGATAGCCTTGGAATTGGTATTTTAGAAATGTTTATCTAGAGTGCATAGTAATGGGGGATCTTGATAAAGTTTTTCTATACTCTATTTCCTTAATGGTTGAATAGAGGAAGATGAAGTGAATTACACTGACCGCCTCTTTCCTGGTTGCACTATGCAATCTTACTACCACAATGTTTCAAATTATAAATTTTCATTAAAAAAATCACACTGGCATATATTGTAAGATATCATATATATCATATATCTTATAAAGAAGATATATATCTTCCTTACTTGCATTTTATTCATTGCATCCTTAATTACTTAGAAGAAAAATAAAGGTAGAAAACATGTCTATATAGCAGAAAAAGCCAGTGCGGACAGTTGGGGGATAGGGAGAAGGATGATAAAAATTCAAGAGGAGTCAAGAGATCAGAGTTCTAATTCTAGCCCCCCATCTATGTTCTTTAAGTCTTCAACAACCTCATGGGCTCTAAAAGTAACTTAACTTTATTTGAGATGATGTCAGATAATTCTTAAAGAGCCCTTAACACAATGTATGACACATAATAACTCATTATCAATAACTGGTGGCTATTTAGGATTGTCATTATTATTAATTTGTAGTTGCTGTTATTTTTATTATTTCAGGTACAAAACTAATCACTTGTGAAGGCAATTATGTAGAGGAGAACTGACATTCCACTATAAGTATCAATATGATAGTATGATAGCACATTACATTAGAAAAAAGCAAGAGAATCTACTGGATGTCATTCTCTCATTTTACAGGTAAGTGTGTTAACCAATGCCCCTCACACATAGTTATTACAAAACAGGGACACTATAAATGGAAGGCATCTATTTCTCTGCTGCTTTATTCCACCTAAGGTTATTGCATGTGAGGATTCTGAAAGCTTGACTGACTTTATACCTTGTCTTCTGAGCATTCTTTTCCTGCCACATAGCCTAGTCCCAGGAACTGCCAACAGTAAGTTTCCCTAAATGCTCCTACTGGTACTCACAACAGAAACACCAGTATCAACACCATCACTCTTCTACCTTATTTCGGAACTCTCCACAGTGGCTGCTCTTATGCCAGAGAATGTCATCTATGGCCATTGACACATTCTACAGAAGAGAAGAAAGGAGGAGCAGAGGAATGATAGTCTCAAATGGTACCACAGAATTCATCAAGGTCTTCAGACTCTAGTCTGCCCTTCTTTTATCCCAACTGTACAGGTACATGACCATATTTTCTGTGTCACAACAGCTTGCTAAAAAATATAAACATGAAAATAAAAGCTGTTATACAGAATTCTCAACCCCAAACATCTTCTCAGTGGAATTCCCAAGTAACTCTAGGAATCCTTGAGTCTTCCTCATATGTAGTTTCTAGGAATTCAGTTACCTTTTCTTTTTCTCCAGCTGCTAATTCTTTCTATTGCTAGTGCTCAGCAGAGAAGTGAGTATTGCTTTTGTTGCCACCAGTTGTTCCTGATGCCTGCACCCAGGCTATCAGAGTCTTTTGTAAGTACAAGTGCCCAACTCAGGATAGCAGAGTAGCTGGCACTTTCTGACTTCAAGTTTCTTATACTAAATCATTCATTAGCTAAGCCATGAATATGACATTACCAATATCTGACTATTTATTAACAACTGTACATGGTCCAACCTAATGGCTCAACTGATTCTTATATTGTGGCAATTTCACTCTGGGGTTCAGAAATGAGTCCCCAGAATTCATGGAAAATTAGTGCAGAATAGAATCTAAAAATCCCTGCACTCAGAATCACTTTCCCTCCAATTCTAGTCCGCTGTCTAAATTTCTGTCCTCTGTCAGTCTCTTTCTATAGGAAGAATTCTGTCCCAGGATATTGTTTGCTTCCTCATATGTAAGACCACCATCAGACACCTCTAGATACATTTGCATACAAATCTAATTCTAGTTTCAGAATAACACTTGTCCCCTGCTACATACAGTGTCCACCATGATGAGTTGCACTCAGGGACAGTGGTTGAGCCACCCTGTGCCTTCCTGTCTTGATGCAGAACAAACCTTCAGAAGTCAGCCATAAGGCTTGGTAATTGACTAAAAGGTTCAGATTGCCATCATGAACATCTAAACCATCACAAGAATGACATCAAAATACTATGTTGTTTATATATGTCCACAACTAAAGCACTACATGTGAATTTCTTATAAATGGAACTCCAATTCATTTCTCTCCATTCTGTCTGACTACTCTAAGTCTCTATGCATTTTTCTTCTCCCTGGTATTACCGGCACCTCCCAATTTAGTAAACCAGTGAATTTAGTTAATGAGCTTCTCACTCTTCCTTCCAGATCATTAACAAATGCATTAAATAAAAACAATCCTAACACCTATCTCTGCATCTTCCCACTGGCTACCTCCTCCCAACTGTAATCACTGCTGTACATTATCACCATTAATTTAAAAATTTTTAGCCAAAAGCAGTCACAGCTGGACCTATTTGTGTGAATTTATTTAAGCAAACAGTAACGAATTAGTAAATTTCCATCATTTTGGTCTATCATCTTAGGATAGAATGTGAAACTAGGGAAAATTTACCTTACATAAAAAAGCTGTACATATAAGTTAAAATGAATCTTCTCATTAATAAAACCCTAATGTTGGATCTCCTAGTGTTGGAGATAAAGTATTTCCTCTCTGTTTGTAGCATCTTAGCCCTGGATTCTACTTACTTGTTTTTCCTTTATCCTCAGTACCCTGGTCCTGACATGCTCTCACATTCTCCTAATCAAACTTTGATCCTGGGAAAGGATTTTGAAATTTCATTCATTTATTCATTCAAAAAATAGTTGATATCTTTTATATACCTCCCATAGCTCTAGACATTGGGCTTTAAAGGTGGACAAGAGGTCAAAATACCTATGTCAAAAGAACTTAAGTACTAGAAATAAAATAAGCTAGTAAACATGAATAAATAATATGTCAGATGGTAACAAGTACTATGTAAAAAATCAAGCAGGGTAAGAAATAAATAGAGTGTCAGGTTGGGTGGGGTGCTGTTATCATTAGTATAAATATCCTCATTGATAAGGTGACTTTTGAACAGAAAACTAAAGGAAGCAAGGGAATAAGCCGTGCAGGTACTAGGGAAAGAGCATTCTAGGCTGGGAGAAAACAAAGTGCCAAAGCCCAGAGTCAGAGCATGGTTAGATTCAAGGAAGAGCAAGGAGACCACTGTGGCAAGAGGGCAGTGAGTCAGTGAATGAATGACAGGAGAGAAAATCAAAGGGCTTAATGGGGACTTGTATTATGCAAGATGTTTTAAGTTATGGTGAGGATTCTACACTCTAGATTGAGATGAAAATGCATTTTGAGTAATAGAATAACATGAAGATCTGAAATTTAAAAAGTATACTCTTCCTCAGTGTTTCTGAAACTGCCATATATAAAAGAAATCACCTGGGAACCACGCTAATATGCAGATTCTGGTACAGTGGGTCCAGGGTGGAGCCTGGGATTCTGCATTTTTGTCAAGCTCCAAGTCATGCTTATATTACCAGTCAGTGGAAATATCTGGAATAGCAAAGCTCTACATCAGTGTTTTCGAGGAATGGTCCTCAGATGAGCATAATTTACATCACTCATGAACCTGATAAAGTGCAGATTCTGGTCGGGGGTGAAGCCTGGCTATCTGTGTTTTAGCACGACTTCCAGGTGATTCTGATTCATGGTGAATATTGAGAATATACTGTAGAGTGTCAAGGTTGGAAGCAAGGAGAACTGCTATGAGATATCTTAGTAGTTCTAGTGAGAAATGATAATAGGATAGGATGGGACAAACAGTAGCTTGGGCTGGTATTATTTTGGTGAAGGTGATGGAAAGTGGCCGAGTTGTGGATATGTTTTGAAGCTAGAGTCAACAGGCTTTGTGGAGTGTATGAGATTGACAGAAGTCAAGGGTGACCCGCATGCTACTGTTTCAGTAATTGGAAGCCATTCACAGTGCAGACTGCAGGAGAAACAGAGTGGGTGAAGAAGGCAGTAATGAATGTGGTTTGGACTTCTTAAATTTGAGATCCATACTTGACACATCCTAGTTGAGATGACCAATAGGTGTTGGCAACATGATTCTGGAGGTCAGGGGAGAAGGGCAGGTGAGAGAAAAACAATTAAGAGTTTTACTTGAGAGTTGATAGCATTATAGCCACGGCAATGAATGAAATAACCTAGTTAGTCAATACAGACAAAACAGAGAAAAGATCCAAGTACTATGAACTATGACTATGAAGCATTCCAATCTCAGAGAGATATGGAGCAACCAAGAAAGGAGCATCAAACTGAGCAATCCACAAAGAGGATGAGAAAGCATAAAGAGAAGTGAGACAATTTGAGAGACTAAGGCAGTCTCTCTCAAATTGTGCATTTAGGCAAAGGCATAATGGGAGACGGGGGTAGACCAAGGTCCTAAAGTATTATCACATACGTCACTTTGTAGCTACAGTCACCAATATCTTTTGTTTTAAGGGTTTTTTTTACATGTTATAAGTAACCATGATGAAAAAGGATAAGACTCATATATTTCTCTACTGTTCATAAATGGGATCATCTATTCAGAAAGACTTCTAGTCTCATGTTTCCCCCTTCCAATGTAGTAATTAAGAAAATGAATATGAGGATTTACCACTCACAATGCATGCATAATTAATGTTGTGTTATATAGATTTACCATATAGATTTTACCTACTCCATATATGTCATACATGTGTCAAATGTGTGCTCTCTGTACTAGGAGACATACAGTAAATAAATTTTTTTAAATGTTGAACCAATGAATTTTTAAATGTAGAATGCAAGCCCCCTAAATTGTCTGTTACCCTGTCTTTGGGAATATATTGTTATAATATTAGTTATCTTTGTTTTTATAAAGTTATATAATTTACATTCGAAAAATGCTTTAAAGGTATAAAATGCTTTCACATATATTGACACGTTTGACCCTCAAATATCTGTGTGATACAGACCAGGCCTGTAACATTATCGCTACTTTATAGCTGAGAAAAATAACTTTTAAGGTCAGATAGACAGTTAATGAAAACACTGAGGTTAGACTCGAAGTATTTCAGGTCCTGGGCCAGAACTGTCCCTATCAAACTGCACTACTTAAATTGTTCAACATACAAATGTGAAAACCGAAGCTCAAGTTCGGGTGATTTTTTTCCTAAAAGATCAGCAGACAAGATTTTGAATATTTTCATCTTAGAACATCATTTCTTCACCAAACGAATGTGATGCAATTTGCATTATTTGAAGCTGCAAACACAAATATAATTTGAGAAGTAAAATACAACCGTGTTTTTAATATATATACACTTAATTATAATAAATACATCAGTATGGTGGAACAGTACCCAATTTGCCACCTCACAGGGTGTTGTAAAGAATAATTAGAGTTAATTAGATTATTTGAAAGTAAAAATCATTATAAAGGAACTAAGCATTGCTATCATTGTTAGCATTTTCCTTCAAGATGAGCACTGAATTAAAAAATAAAAAAATAAAATACTTGTCAGTAACACATTGCTGAGAACAATTCACTAAATAGACACTTAAATGTTTAATTTCTTCTTAATGAAGGTTGCAACAGTGATCAAATACAGTTAACAGAAAAAATTGATAAGATATTGATAAAAACATTAGAGGGGGTAACAATTTTATTTGGTTGAAGGGCACGTTTTCCTGTGGTATGCATCATTATTCTCCTCCTCCACCTTCAACATGTAGGCATTTGATTCATATTATTATTCCTAGCATTAATTTTTACACAATATATCAAAAATGTCATAAAATCTCTATCTGCAATAGAAACAAAAATATATCTACCACATTAGGCAGCATTTAAAGTGCTTAAGCATTTTTCTTGAATGTGGCTTTGTTAAATAGCTTTCATTTTAAAATGTCAAAACTTATCAAAAAACATTCAGTATGACAGTCAATATTTCATCTAGAGATAAGGAAAGTTGCTTTTATATAATGCATTTCTTAATGCATTTTGATACCAGTTAAGGCAACTCTATATAAATATTTTCACATATTTTTCCTTTGGCTAAATTTGTTTTCAATACTACCTGCCTTGCTAATCTATAAGAATCCATTTTAAACATGTATTTGAAGAACAATAAATCAATGTTAGTGACCATGTGACAACAGTAAATTTTGAGTTGTTTTTTTTTAAATAAGAGGGCTGTAAGAATATTCAATCATTTCAAATACAAATTTGAATAGTCTCCCCACATACAAGTGATATGGAAGGCATAATGCATTTTGTTGGATATAGTAAATTAAAAGAACGAGAATCAAGAACTTTCATGGATAAAGAAGAGTTGTGCATTTCTCTAATATTAGAAGACTTAATGTAGTTCACAAACTCATCATGCTGTAAGAGAAACTAATCAATGGTGACTTAATCTGTTTAATAGATTTTGAATAAATGGCCTGCTGATTGATACTGTCCTTCTCTGATTACTTCTAAAAGGCAAAGCAGAGCAATTTTTAGTGTGTGTGGAATATTAAATGTATTCTCTACTCCCCTTCTCAAAAAGAAAGAGGCTTTCATAGAATACTTCTGGAAAAGGTGGCAATAAACCGAGTTTCTTTACAAAGATCAAAATCAGTTCTTAATTTAGAGTGATTGTTCAACATTCCTTATTCATGTTTTTAATTAATTCCTTACCTTCCATAGTATTTATTTGCAACTATCCATCATTGCTCCAGTGGTTTTTCTAGAACAAAACAATGCCCAAATACTAAATAATCTTGTATGTATGTATTAGCTCCCATCAACTGCTATTACAACAAAACTGGAACGTTCAGTATGAAGGTTTACATATAAATCTCACACTATAGGATGTAATTATTGATGTGGAAAGGGATAAATTCCTCCCAACCCACCCCCATAATATAGGAATTATGAGGCAATGGGGAAGACTACAAACCATCTGTGGAATCATGCAAACATGTAGTAAACATTGAGTTCTGCTTCTTACTGATTTTGTAATTTTGAACATTAACTCCCAGAGCCTCAGTTTCTATGTCTTTAAAGGACAATATTAACACTCACCTTACAAGGATCATTTGAGGATTAGATATTATAAGCAATGCTCCTACTGAATTCTGGCACAGAGAAGATGCACAGCATACCATAGCCAGTACTTTTCTTGAAATGGAAAGTGATCAGATGTGTCCCAACTCAAAGCTCAGTTAGCCTGAGGGCATGCACGACCTTATCAAGCATGCCATTATTGGTGGGTACTACTGATTACTGAATTTAATATAAATGCACAAGTTTGAAATCAAAGTAAATAGTTGAGCAGGAACATGGAATTACTGTAAATGAACCAAGCAAATGCTTAAGAGGCAACACATTTACTATTTCCTATAATGCTGTCAGCCTTATAGATCACAGGATTATTTAAGCTCTGAGTGAATCATTACTCAACACCTCTTTTCCTGATTAATATATTTAAAAGCTTACTGCAGTATTTGTTGGAATGAGCCTGTAGAAAAGTTAAAACATCTTCAGCAATTAATACTGCCTATTCCTTCATAGAATGACTGTGGTTTTCAGCATCTTAGACATCTTGTCACAGGTAAGATCTAAAATATTTAATATGCAGCTAATTTTATTTACTTATTTTTCTCCCATATAGTTCAAGATTAAATTTATAGCAGCAAAACATAGTTTGCATTTTCAGCATCTTGCTCCACTTAATGCATTTAATGAAGTAATTGGATCAGTACCAGTTAAAGATTAAGTCATCCACAGCTTCATCTATCTCCCAGGAGCTTCATATAACATGATGACTCTGACATCTGTATCTTTTCTATGCTCTACACCTCTATTTCTGGCTGCTACTAGAAAATTTGACCTGGATGATTCTGAAATATTTCCCAGCCAAGTGTCCAAAACTGAACTCCTTATCTGTACTGTTACAATCCTTCCTCCTAACATTCCTTTATCACATAATAAAGGTATCATTTAACTAATCCCTCAAGGCAGACCTGGGAGGTGTGACTCCTTCTTCTTCTTCATCTAATAGTCACTAAATCCAATCAACTCTGAACCCTATCCTGAGTATCTCTTGAATCTATTCCATTCCATGACCTTAATTCAGGCCCTCATCATCTCTCATCTAGACTACTGCAAGTTCCTCCAACATTTCTTGACTGTTTTTATTCTCAACATCCTTTCAAATCAGGTGCAGTGAATCCTTCTCTTGTAGCTTTGAAAATGTCCTTAGAACATTCCAAGCTGAATCATGACGAGCATTTAGATGTCATTAATAGGTAACACATGAAAGGCAGGTTTGGCAGCCAAACAAATACGGGAAGACCCTTGATTACAAAAAAAAATAGGGTGTTTTCTACTGTTAGGCATGCCACGCCCTTTAATGTGCTTATGCAAACTTTTAATATTTGAGTTATGCTGGAGTTCACAAAGTAATTTTTACACACACATATTTATCTTTCATATATGTATTTTTTGGGGAGTGGGACAATTCATAGGATTAATATTCCTTAGAACACAGTTTTGGATATTTTGAAAAATACAGCCCTAGACCAAATTAATTATACATTCTCATGCACTGACATATTGCTTTTATTTTTTACCATCATCTCTTCATCAGAATGTTATTTATAATTTTGCTTCTCTTCCCTTAGACTCAGAGTAAGCCCAAGTGTTTTTCTTTTACAGTTCTAAGGGAGATACTAAGTTATCTACTCCCACAGAAAAGTTAATTTTTAAGTACTTCTAAATTACGGGGAAAAGTTAATTGAAGTAAGAATACTGACATTAAATGAATTAACAAAAATATTTCCTTAAATATCGGAATACTTATGTTTCTTAACAGATCTCTCTTGAAATACTTAATGGGAAATATAAAGTTTTAATGATTAAGAATCATTGTCCGCTAAAGAGAAACAAAAATAAAAATCGAAACTATACCCTTTGATACTAAAAGGAAGTAATGTCAAAAAGAATTGTATTCAATTTACAAATATATAAGCTGCATAACATTTAACAAGTGATTTCATGTATTAACTGAGAAAGCCAAAAATATAAATCATTAAGCTATCCTCAGCTTTCTTAAATTTCCCCTCCACGTTTTTGAAACATGTCTTTGTGAACACCAAAAAGGAAAGATAGTCAACAAAGTCTCGGATCCATTTTGCAACTCCAGTTTTATCTAGAAATAGGGGAAAACGCCAAGCCTCTAAGGTAAAATAGAGATACAGGTTTAAAACCTGTTCTATCATTTCCCAGTTGTGTGGCTTGGACAAGTCAGTGGACTCTTTGAACTCCTTGAGTTTCACTGATACTCAGGAGAAAGAAATACTGGTTTTCCTGAGCTTAAATAAGGCAATAGATATAAAGTACCCAGCATGATCAAGGGCATATAATAGATGCTCAAATGTATTATTTCCCTTCTTCTGATACTTCTGATGATATTTCCCTTTTACAAAAAAAAATGAAAAAGAATGGGATGGGACGGGATGGGATGGGAAAGGATGGGAAAGGATGGGAAGGGGGAAGGAAAGAGAGGAGGGAAGGAGGGAAGGGGGAAAGGAGGAAAGGAGGAAGGAGGGAAGGAAGGAGACAAAGGGTTTGAGGGTAAAGGAGAGCAGGAACCTTAATACATTTTAACATATCTCTTTTACACTTTCTACAATTCAGAAATTCCACACCACTCAGAATCATTACTCTCTTGCCTAGAGTTGGATGTTTTAAAAAACCAACCCTCATTTTTTTCATAAACAAACACTTTTTTAATTGTTAGATTGTTTACAGCCATGTGATTACAGTTATGTCTTGGATATAATACTAATCCAGCAAATCTAGTCTTGAAGAAATTAAAAACAATTATCTTTAAAACTATTAGATTTAGATCATAATATTTTCCCAATATTATTATCTGCTTATCTGATTTTGCAAAAGAGAAAAACATAGTTTCCTTCATTCTCAAAACCAATAGAACCAAAGATGTTAATTGGACTAAAGTCTGTTGGCTGTATTGCTGATCAAAGTAAAAAAAAAAAAATCTAACTCAACATAATAACTTTTTAAACTATTAGCATTAGTGAAATATTAAACTCTTAAACATATTTAATTATTAACTGAGGGTAAAGAAGAATATTTGACTTGCAAAATATAAAACAATCACATTTGTATTGGTTTTGCAGAAAAAATGTGGACTTAGGGTCACAGAGAATTGGTTTAATTTCTGGTTCAACCACATACTAGCTTTGAAAGCAAAAGCAGACTCATCAGTTTTTATGCACTTCAGCATTCTAAGTTATGAAACATAGAGGTTGAGATTTACTTTATGTTTTTTTTGCATGTGAGAATTAAATGAGATAGTGTACATAAAGTTTCCATCACATTGCCTTGTAGATGAGAGCCAGAAAAACAAAAGGAAATAAAATGAGATATATCTCTCAATATTTTATAGAAAAATATGCAAATATCCTTCATTGAATGTATTTTTCATGTACTTCCCTAATCCATCTTATTCTTTAAAACTTTAGTTTTGAAATATAGCATTTCAGCTTTGTTATCCCAGAGTCCTGAACTGGACATTGCTCCCATTACACATACAAGTAAAAGACTTTGAATCAATATTCCTAGGTAGGATTTTTCAAGTGGCTTTTTTTTTAACCAACTGGCCAAGTTCAGTACTTGACCTTTCTGACCTTGTGTATGTGCAATCTAACTCTGTCTTCAGGCCTGAAGGAGGCACCACTTTATCACTTTACAGATTGAATAGGAGTAGGAGATACCCTGCTTCTACCTAGCATTACCCAATGAACTCACAGGTGGATGGTCTAATTAAATATCTGTGACTTCTGCAAGTATAAACAGGGTTGAATAGAATAGTCTTCTCATGTTCTATAGTTTGTGAAATGTTTCCTTTTTTTTATGACTTTCATCTTTCTCCTATTCTGTATCCGTCTTTCAAGGATGGGTACAACTAGATATAGTTTTTATAACATCGTAAATACTATTTTTATAATAAGTTTTAATACTGTTTTTATATGGTAAATAATATAGCTGCTTTAAATTGGTCATTTTTAATGTTTTTTCAATTTTTTATTTAAAAAATGTTGTTTTAGTATGAAAGTTGCATTTGTACTGCATGAGTATTAACCAACCTAAGTAGCCAAAAATTTATCTCAGAAATATTGAGAATATATTAACATCAGGAGAAGTGATTCCTTCCTGAAAACTCAACACGGCATGCCCTGAGTACTTGAATTAGTAAGTAATCTTCTGTTGATGAAGTAATTTGAATCTGAACTTCCCACCATTAGAAGAAAAAAAAGAAATACTGGGCTTTCTATGAAAGTCAGTGCCTTCGTCAGTTGAGAGAACAACTTAAGACAAAAAGTATATTTTTAGTTGAAAACATGTTATTCTGCATTATTAAGAAGTGTTTAAAATGATGTTTCCACTTTTGTCAAATGCAACAAAGAAAGTATTTTATTGAAATAGGTAATGAGAGACTAACTCAATAGAATTCATTCTGAAACAAGAAGAAGGAAAATCTATGTAAAAAGTTGTGTGCATGTGTATCTGTGTATACTGTTCCATTGTTTGGAAGCACACAATACCAAAATATTTTAAAGTTCTAAAAGCTCCCCAATTGAAGATAAAATACCTCCTCTACTAAACGTTCCCATCACCAACTTACCAAATCAACATTATCTGATATTTAGGTCTTTCATCTGACTTCGCTGCCTTGGAAGGCGCCACAGGCCGTTTCTCATACTGGTTAACCCAGGCAAGCCCATTCTAGGAAGGCAAAAACTTTCTAGGAATCCCTGTGTTCTTCATCTTCTATCAAAACTCAGATAGGACGCAGAACACACTTTATCTTTTTTTTGCTTCTTCAGGAAGAACGGAGAGAGTGCAGGTGCCAAAGGGAACAGTAAACAGACCCATAAACTAATTTTCATTGTTAAGTCAATGGGGCTAGCATCATTTACTAAAAGGACCAGGTCCCCCTAAGGGTTTCCTCAAGACTATAATACCTATTTCAGGGCAGATTTTTAAATTCTAATCTGTTGCTTCTAACCTAGAATATCCAATTGTCTAATAATCCCCTTTATTCTAATTATTCTCTTAACTTTTACATGTTGTTCTAAAAATCCACTTCCTCTGGAACATTTCTCAGAAGTAATGATATTTGTCTGATAAATTCTAGATAGTCCCTAAATTTCAGTATATTTTTAATTTTTATATATTTTATGCTGTAATTAATCATATGTAATGTAAGTTTTACTTCTCCAAGTCAATTCAGCATTTCCAGTATGTTTAGAGTTCAGAAGTTATGTTTTGATCTATTTTACCTATTAGTAAGTGAGTGGACAAAAGTTGGTTACTAACTCCATTCAAACACAGGGGTATCTTACAGTTAGCCTCTATTATACACAAATGCAGAGAAGAGGTTTCAGTTCATTTATTCTATGGGCAAGGTCTTCTCTCTGTTGATTTCTAGGTATAAGGAGCAAAAGTGCAGTTTCAAACAAGCAGATGAATTAGAGATCTAGCAGGTGACAAGTTCATTCCTTCCTCCTTGCTGATTCATTTGTTGGCAGATAAATAATCAGGTGTTAGAATTTCCACTGAGTTGTCTCATCTCTATCCATTTGAATTCATATTTGTTATAAAAGTACTTATAGTTACGAGGATATGACAGTACTTGGCTCAAAGGCACAGCCACCACATTGATTTTCCAACCCAAAATATCATCATCAGAAGAGAAAGAAACCCAACTGATTGTTTACAGAAAGAAAAGGTCAAGGACTTTATAAATCTACCTTATAATTTTGTAGAAGATTATTTTCCCTATTAAAGCTCATGATATTTCCTAGTGCATTTGTTCCAGCAAAGATGAATGTTCTTTTTCTTTATTTTTGGTAAAGGTTTTTCATACAATACAATGAATTCTCTTCCAAGGTAGATATGAAAAGATTTTTACTTACATGGTGAAGTCATTTTTACTCCTATATAAGTGTTAGGTATCTGAGAGGGACTGTTAAACAAATTTCACTTACTAACCTCCCAAGGGTGAATGTACGAGCTTATCTTCTGTATTTTCTGTAGTACTGTAGCTGAAGCTAGAATTCTTCTCTCTCTTGCCCTCTAGTGCAGCTTGTCAATATGACATTGCTTATCCCTTACGCTTCCTTCGGAGAGATTTCCTATTTGATGCAACTGTTGTGTCTTTTGTTGGTGTATATAATTAAAACTGTATGCCCAGTAGACGATGATCTGAAAGTAAGTGAAATAAGAAAGGAAAAATAAGAAGGGAAATTGTACAGATTAAAGGCACTGTGAGTTCAGGTAGAAAAATGCTGATTGAAAGAATTTTGCACCACTCTTTGTTTTTACCTACCTCAAGAAAAATTTTAAAAGCAAAAAACACAAATCAAGAAATAGCTGCCAGGGTCCACATGTAAGGCTGAAGAGTACAAAAGAATATAAACTCCCAGGGAACTAGAATCTTTAATATCGCTGTTGCTAAACCTACAAAGGGGATTCTTTGTTTTAAGGCAGTTTCAATTGTAAACATTCACCAGTTTACACAAATTAGTGGTTGTTTTCTTCAGGGAGAAAAAAACATGAATATCTGGGAGAGTCTCAACTTTTTTTTTATTTAAACAATTTTATTCTCACACTATACAGTACATCCTACGTGTACAATCAATGACTTTTGTATAATCACGGTTATGAATTCAACACTATAGTCAATATGAGACATCTTCATTTCTTCTGAAAAACAAACAAACCAATGAAAATCCCATACTCCTAAATTCCCCTATTATTGACCTTTGGCCTTGGTATAGTATCTTTGTTATAATTAATCAAAGAATATTACAATGTTAATGTTAACTATAGTCCTTGATTGCATCAATTGTGTTTTTCCCATACACTACCCTATTATTAATACCTTGTAATGGTGACTTACCTTTGTCTTAGTTTATGTAAGAACTTTCTTGTATTTGTACAATTAACCACCATCATCATCCATTCTAAGTTTTGCTAAGTTTTACAGTTCAACTTTTCATCCTCTAGCTTTCCTTCTGGTGACATACATGACCCTTTAGTTTCTCTTTCAACTATAGTCACATTCGGCTTTGTTACACTCACAGTATTGTGCTATATCACAAGATATTGTGCTATCCATTTCTGAACACTTACCATCAACCTTATTAAACATTCTGTGCTCCTTGAGCATCAATTGCCCAATCTCTACCTTTTCTTCTACCTCCTGATAACCTAAGCTCTTGTATTTAACTCCCAGAGTTTGTCATTGTAGTTAGTTAATATTAGTGAGACCACACAATATTTGTCCTTCTATTTCTGGCTTATTTTGCTCAACATAATGTTCTCAAGATTCATTCACATCATTGCATGTGTCACAACTTCATTCCTTCCTAAAGGTGCACAATATTACATCATATTTGATTTTTTGAATATAGATAAAGAAATGAATGACTGCTTCTCTATTATTCTGCTTCTCTATTACTACCATGTCTGTCACCTCTGTTCACCTGTATTTTACAGACTGTAAACTTTGGGTCAAATACCAAGGTATGAATGTTCAATGACAACATGAAGATCTTTTTTATCTGTCTTTTTAATAAAAAAGGAAGAAGAAACCACCATTGTTAATTAATGTGACATTTGGCCTTTGTCTCATCTGTGTCTCAAACTAACTCAATCATTTATAACACCCTTGACTGCATTATAAATTGCACTGGTATGAAAATAAACTATATGAGCATCATAAGATATTTAATGTAAACTCAAAACTAATGTTAGTAAACTAAGTTGCACTAAAATAAAGAAACATTGCTTTACTCATCCCCTACAGCATTGATTCTCTATAGTCCCTCTGATTTCCTGAAAATAGCCGACTCAAAAGGTGGTAGGGAAATCAGACCACAGAATAAGTAATTCAGGTGAAATGTAGCTTCAATTCTTAACTCCTTGGCCAATTTGATCCATAAGCAATTATAATTCGGACTCTAATGCAGTAAATAACTAGAAGTTTTCAGTTATTTCTACTAGTAATAGTAAGGGCAGGGGTCATGTTCTATAGCCTATGACCAAGGTAACCTAATAGTAAGGGTCAGTTAAGCCATTTGGTATAGATACTTTCTAGTATAAATCCCTGGAATCTGAAAAGAGTTCATTTAAATTATATTGCTTTTCAATACAATAAAAAGTATCTAAACCAGGGTTTCTCAATCTGAGCACTACTGACCTTTTGAAACAAATGCTTATTGTTGTGGGGTGCCGTCCTGTGCATTGTGTGATGGTCAGGAGCATGCCTGGCTTCTACAAACTACATGCCAGCAGCAAGGCTGCTGTTTCACCCAGATGGCTAGAGATACAGCCAAAGCCCCCTCAGGAAGCACAACCTTCCATGCGCACCCCTCACACTGAGAAGCACTGATTGGAACCAATATTTTAATTACTGTTAATAACTAGAACTGTAATAATAATAATGTTACTAATAATAAAGGCAATGTCTTGAATGAATAATATGGGCCAGACACTGTACTAGGCACTTTACTTTCATTAGCTCTAATCCTAAAACCAATCCTATGAGGTTTTTACACTATTTTATGGATAAGCAATTTAGCGTATAAAAAACTTTTGAATATTATATAGTGGCTAGAAAAGTCAAGAATTGAATCTAGGTCAGATGAATTCCAAAGCCAGTATTTTTCCACTACCTTTTCTTAATAGTTGTGCTTATCAATCCCCTCATACCAAGCATTTATGATTTTTCATCTCTAAATGATAGGTTTAGTCAGTACCTGGTACTGTCACTATTATTTTGAAAGAGAACAAGTCTATAATTTCAAGTGACTTATCCAAAGTCATACATAAATAGAAAGTCTAATGTAAAGTCCTCAGTATACCCCAATATGTCAGCACTTACCCAAAGGTTTGAGGTATAACATTAATCTGGAGAGATGGAAGGTTCATTCACTGCACTAAAGCCTAAATACAGAAACTAATGTAGGACATACCTATACTGCAAATAAAATGATCAGTGCAAGAGGCTTAAAATAAACCATGATCCTAACGTTTTTATGTAAAAATATTCCATCACCTCTGCTTCATGACCCAGAATTTGTGATGTAAATAATTTACAATAATATAGGTGAGATAACACCTGGTTTATGTGTATCTGAGACAAATTTAGATTCAAAATGAGTGGCAAACCCATGAGTTACAGAGGATAAAGGTTACTGTAACCAAAAAAAGGGTGCATTTTATTTGACTTATCTTTCCTTGATATGTCTCCTTCCTGTCCCCAATAAACCACCAAATTTATGATATGTATATATAGAAAAACAGCCTGCCATCTTCTTAGAGATCATCCTTGATTTTTTTTAAAGTTTTAGCAATCACCTATGATAAAATAGAAATAAGCAGCATATACACATTTGTATAGTTTGTCTCTATTATCTTTGTTACAAAGAATATACAGAATAGAAACTCACCTCTATGGACTGCTCACGTTAGGCACTCAAGTGTAGAATTTATATATAGTACTTATTATGTATTCATTATTTTATTTATTTACACACTCAAAGATTTACTGAGCATCAACTACAAGTTGAAAAACATGTTAAGTAACCAAGCTACAACGATAAATAAGACACAGCCCCTGCATGCAAGAGAATATTGTATTTATTCAAGGTTTTATGTTTGCCAAATACCTTCACTATGTATTTGGCTCTAATCCTCACAGCAACCAAAAATGAGAAAGTCAAGCACGAGGTGAATCATTGTGCAGAGATCTAAGTCAATGAGTATCTTCACTATAACAGCCTTTATTTCATCTGTATATAGGATAAACATCTTCATTTGACTGCTGAACCAGAAATAAGTAACTGCCCCTAGAAAATTTCTGATTTGGGGAGGGGCACAGATGAGGTAAAGATGAAATGTCACCAGAATTAACCCTATCACTGGTTCTTCTTCTAAGAACGATAACTACACTCATGTTTCCATTGATCAACAGCGTTGATCAGTATAAATACAAGGGATGCAAATGAAAAATATGAAATCAAAGACAAACATAAAACCTGTTACTCACTTTACACCTTACTCATTTGGGCTTTTGAGATCCTGCTTGCTACAAAAATGTCTATCCTTCCTAAAAACAGAGACACAAAGTTACGTACATTTGTAACATTTATATATATATAATGCAGCAGAGTTTGTATTTATTGAACGCAGAAGAGCTTATGGATATGCATCACTATATTCCTCATTTGACTTAACTGCAGAACACAGGGAAGGAGCAGAGCAATTGGTTCTACGTATCATGAGTCATTCATTTAGGACACTGGAATTAGTCCATGTTTAATAGGTGGCATACTAATACATACGTCATAGAATTTCTACTTCGAAGGAACGTTAGCAATTCCACAGACCAGTTATTTCTGATAGGTTTTAGACATGAGGACATATACTCAAAGAGAACTCATTTTAAAAAGTCCTGCAAAAAATATAAATAAATACAATAAAGAAAGCTAGAATTGTTCTGAGAACAGTAGTCCATGGTTACATATTCTCAGCCATCCATTCCTTCACATGCCCACAGCAGGGATCTGTATAATCCCTAGTTTCAAGGGAGCATTATTTAAATATTACTAATTCTAGTCTGATTCCCTCATGTCATTTAGGAAAAAATCATGCTCTGAAAAGTGGCAGTGCTCACCCAAAGTGATTCAGTAGTTACAGGCAGTGATTTAAGTCAATCAAGTTTGAAGTTCATCATACTAAAAATGCTAACTGTTTAAATCTGTTGTAAACATGCTATCAGCAACTATATGCTTACCAGACAGCTAAGTGCTCCATAAGTTACCAGAGACCTAATGAAGCTGTTCAATACCCTGAGAATTTTCTACTTCCCTTTATAATAAACTTCAGATCCAGAATTGCCCTAAGAGTTATTTTCCAAAGTATGAGTAATCAGAAGAACATTCAGCAATAGAATTTATATCAGAAAAATCTCAGAATGTAGCTTCTTTCCCTTACTTTATAGCATTTGTTGAGTGGGCGATTAGTATTATTTAGTGTTGGTCCAACTGACACAAATACTAACGTTACTCTCACCTATGAGGACAAATTACTGGGGAGGAATAGCATTTATATAGCTAAAGAAAAGACCCGAACATACACATTCAGCGCAGCTAGCTAGCCAAAACACAATTCTTATTCACATTCCATGATTTAGAAACATTTGTTTGAACCTTCTTCAAATATAAGGTAAATTTTTTGGTTTGTTTCCTTATAGGCCAACCTCCAAAAATAAAACTAGATGTGTAGGAACTGAATATGAAATTTGGGCTAGTCACTCAAGCATTCTCATAAGAAGAGGAAAAACTGCTTGCTAGAAGGTTACATGCTGGCATACTGTAAAATTTTACTTTAAAATTTTTAATAACACCAAACAAACCAAGTTTTGAAACTGGTGAAAACCTGATCCTTTTTACTATAAAGCATACGGTTAGTTGCAAAAAAGAACAAAGTCCAGTGCATGCATGTGTGTACATTTATGTAGGTGTGTATATATAGATATGTGTGTGTGTATGTATGCATGTATGTATATAAATATGTGGTGGGTTTATATATACTATACATGTATATGTCAATGTAACGCTTACATGTTTTCCTATTTAATAAGCATTCTCTTCTACAGGCTTAATTATATCTGTAGTTAGTCACATTTTCATTTCCAACATTTATGTTAAGAAAAGTATTTTAAAACTCTTGAATATAATAATTTCCAGGAAAGCCAGCAGTTCAACCATTGATCGAATTTTCAACAAGCAGGAAATATAGTTGCTTTAGACCCCACTAAACCAGGCAGAAAAATAAAGCTCAATTGTTCTCTTACATTCAAAAGGAGAGAGAGAGAGAGAGAAGGAGAGAGAGGGAGGGAGACAGAGAGAGGGAGGAAGAGAGAGGGAGAGAGAGAGAGAAGGAGGGAAGGGGAGGTAGAAGGGGGAGGGAGAGAAAAGAAAAAGGCAATTAAGCTAATGCAAGTTGGGTGTCACAAGGTTATAGATATTTCAAGAGCTGAGCAATTTACCGTCTGGAAACGGAGAAGAGCTCTTGCATAAAATGTCCCCCAGTTCAGATTTATTATGCTTTTAGTTGTGTTATATGTGATACAATTAGCAGGAGGTGCCAATAAGGCGTTCTCTCAAGGACGTGGTCATCCCGTGCCATCTGTTATTAATTGCATTGTCCTTTCCACATCCAGCTAGAGGGGAAAAAGTTCTCTGAAACACCTGCAAATTCTCACTGCACAATGACTAGAATTTGAAAATACTTAAACAAAGAAGGAAAGATAGGTCAGATCTCGAAACGGCCCACCCTTCATTGAAAAAGAAAGAATAATGTATAATGAATCCAGATGCAACAGAATTTTCAGTTACTGGGATCATTTTTCTTTCATTATATTCTGCTACGCTGATAGCTTTCAAAGTAAATACTATAGTACATAAACTGAAAATGAATAATTGGAACATTTTCCTAGAAATATAGCCATCCTCTATAAGGCTTGGTGAAGATTTAAATGTTTTAAGAGATTTTTATAAAATTAGAAGACAAAGATAATAAAAACTGACTGTTATAGGGATTTCATTTTTTTTAGGTTTTGGCATTTGGGTTGATGCAAATCAATCTTAAAGAATACAGTTCTGGAAATTAATATTCCTATGAATATGCAAATACTTTCTCAATTTGGCACCTATTTTCATAGATATAATTTCAAAATATGAATCATTAAGTGACGCTGTTAAAATACAAATAGCTATTAAGAGAATTTAAACTAATTTCAGAAACACTGGCTTACTTTTAACCATCTGTGCTGCCTGTTCTTTTCTCTGATTTCCACTCGACTTCTATCTTTGAAGCAGGCAACTGCTACAGAGAGTCTCATTTTCTGTTCTCTTGTCCAATACGAATGCATACTCCTGATGCTACTGGGTGAAGGTCTAAATCATTTCACAGGAATCTTTTAAACTCCTTCATGATCAGTAATTCAAAATACTAAAAAAAAAAAAAAAAAAAATGGCATCGACACTCTTTTGAGGGGCTAATGGAAGGAAGTATTCTAAAAAAAAATGCTATTTAATCGACACTTTCCTTGAAGAAAAACAAAAAGTTATGCAGCCTAGCTCCTTATGGTAGTACTCTTGACAATTAAATTGCCTGCCTCTTCTCATGTATCTAGCTGTATTAAATTCAAATAAATTTGTTTCCTGAAGCTTGGCAAGGAAAAATAAACTTCTCTCAAAAGTATTCTAAAGGCTAATATAAGATAAAAATACAGAAACGTCTTTATACAGGGCTTCAAATACTAAATTAGGACAGTGCCCTATGCCTGTAACATACTGTTATACTAAAAACCTGCAGTAAAATTAATTTAATGTACAAAAAAAGTGAGAGTAAAATATTAATTTTTAAATTTGGTTACAATTGATTCCTTTTATTGAAAGGGGTAATTCTCTTGCACAAGCATCCTGAGAAACCACTCACTTTTGTTTACTACATATACATTTCTATGTGAGCATACTGATTATCCTCTTTCATTTGTTGGGTTTTCAAGATGTTTCACTTTGCTGCAAGTTAAAAAAAAAAAAAACAATCCAAGTGTGCACAGGTAGTTCAGTCAGAATTCTCAGCTGGTGTGCAGAGACTCAGGTTCAATTCCCAGCCCATGCTCTCCAAAAAAAACAAATGGTGCTGTAATAACAAGATATTCACATGGAAAAGAATGAAATGCAACCCCCACCACACAACAGACAAAAAAATTATCCACGTGTTTCCCTAATCCTAGCCATTTATTTCACTTCTTTAAAGAATGTACGTTGATGGCTAGTTTACTAAATTAATTCAAAGATCCAGAATAAGCATCTTACAACAAATACGACAGATGTAAAGACTCCCCTTCTCACTGACTCCATTTTAGGTACATTTACTTGAACTTAACAACCAGGTTTTTTATATTGTTATATTCTTTCTGTCAGAGAAAGAGTATATCTATAGTTACCACTATTTTAAAAAAGTGATAAAGAAAATCAAAATAAAATATTGCATGCATTCACTTACTGCTCAAGTCAGTCTAAATAATGATTTTTATTGGCAAGGACCCTGCAACCACTGATCAAACCACTAAATTTCCTTCCTTTCCTTTATTTTGTTTTCTTGTTTCATGGTGTTATTTTGTACTACTTTTATTTGAAAGCAGAGACAAACAAGTTACTCTAGGTTCCCAGAAGTGAGTTGATATATATTGAGTAGAAATGTCTTTTAGGGAAGATTCACATTAGAACAATGATCTGATAAACTGTACTCTTTAGAATCTAGTTTAATTCTTTAGTCCATAAGATACCAGATCTCAGAATGCCCACTGAATAGTTCATCTGAAAAAAAATTTGCATTTTAGTCACCAATATTAGCTCAATATGAGATAACATGCCATGGGTGTGAAAAATGCTAACAAAATCTTAAATAATATTCACAAAGTTTAGCAAACCTTGACACAAGCAACTTGAATATATTTGCTTTTAACTATTTCATGTGTGACCAGGGAAGTATATAATATGCAGTAATTTAGATGATAATTATAACACCTCATAATTGAAGATTAAATGAAATAGAATATTTGAAGCACCCACACTGGACTGGAATCCTGTTTGGTACACAAGTGCCTAATCAATCACCCAAATTCTATTTCTTAGAGCTTTAAAAAAGTTAAAAACTTAAGTTTTTAAGGTCTCGGATATATTTTTCAAGAATACAAAAATTTGCATCATAGTGTCCGGAAAAAGTCAGACAACAGAGTGACAGAAGTGAAAGCTCAGTTTTCCCTATCATAAAAGGCAAAGATTTGAGATGTAGTTTGTTGATTAGATGCAAGTCCTTAGAATGGTGATATAACCAAGCTAGATTTTGGTTTCTTTATTGCAGAAATGACAGTAATGAAATCTTCCTTACAAATATTCTGGACAAAGGCAGAACTAAAAGGAGCTAAAGCCTAGTACAGTGCCTGATATATACCAAGTGATACATTCTTGTGAGCTAGGGGTGACAGTAGTGGTAGAATAGATATTAATAATCCCATTGGACATGGTGAGATCTTCCAGAGTCTTTATTATGTTCTGGCCATGATATTTGCAAGGAGACATTCACAATTCAGAATGATGGAATAATTTGTTCTCAGAAAACCCAGTCAACTTAGGACAAGTGAATGTTTTGTTTAACCCAGATAATACACTACATAATAAGGTAATGACTCCTGTAATTCAGTGTTTAGTGTTATTATGTGATAAAATGTATAGACCAACTCTGTGAAGTTCCAAGTGTCAAAATTAGGACCGATGGGCAAAAGCTAAATGTATTCAGAATCCATCTTAATTTAAGGAAAATATTTTGCAGTACAATATGAATTCATTTGCAGACGTTAGCGCACTACAATATTGGATAAATGACAACATTGAACAACTTCTAATTTCATATTTCTATAATTTCCCCAAACCTAATTATGAAAATATAGCGACCCTTTTCTTTATTCATTCGCTAACTTATTGAGCACATACTAAAGAAAGGCCCAGCATTGAGCATTATGTCAAATAATATTATTTTTTTTCTATTAGGCAATATTTATTATGTACTTACTATGTATAATTTATGATTCTCAGTGTGTTACATATATTGCTTCAATGATTTTCACAATGTTCCTATATCAACCCCAATTTTAAAGATGTAGAATCTTAGGCACAGGAAGTTTAAGCAGCAACTTGACAAAGCTAGAAGTTGGCAGATGGGATTCTATACAGAAATGAAAACTAAAATTCTTGTCTAAAAGGTACCTGATCTGGACAGATCCTAACAGAATATACTTTTTCTGAGCCCTAGCCTACACTTATTATTGAGTGTTCATGGCTAATTTCAATTATCTTCTAACGTATTCTTGTTTCCCTCAACCCCACAGACATGTATACAAAAGGCAAACTTTTTTATGTTAACTAAAAGTTCCACAAACCACACCATCTTATTAAAAAGGAAAAAAAATAGTGTTTTTTTAAAATGTTATCAAAGAATGTGTTAAAGTTCCATTTTCTTGCCTTACTGAACAGAATATCCTGAACATGTTGAAACAATGGCTCATCATGAACATCAAGTAAGCAAGGTGTATTACACTACAATCTTCATATATTTTTGAAAATTTTTCCTCAGATTTCAAGGTGTTGATGATTTTATACTTGATTTTCCAGTTGAGAGAAGAGGAAATAAAAATGAAATGAATTTTAGTTGAACAATTACTCGGTGTACCGAATGGTTCCAGGGTTCTTTACTTCCCTGGTCAATCTATTTTCTGAATCTTTGTGACTACTTAACTTTACTTCAATATCACCCCATTTTCTGCAACAAACATGCTACAAAGCTTTCAATACTCCCCTTTCTAGAAGTTGTGAAAAACTTTACTTTTTATCTCCTCTGAACTCTGATTAAAACTCGAGGCCAAACCGAAGTCCGCTAGAGAACAAGAATTAAAGAAATAACGTCTGTGTACAAAAAACAATTCAAGGACCTAATGACATTTATTTTTTTTTTTTGGTTTAAAAATTTTGATTCACTAAAATTTCAGTCAATTTGGCATAAATCCATATATTTTAACCCTTCCTGCCCAAAACTAAAATGCAGGTTCCCTTTGATGTCATTTTAGTATGAAGATTAGGGTTGGCATGTGGAAAAGGATGATGTAAAAACTAACCACCCTGCTTTAAATCAGTGCAAGTGTCTACCTGTGACTCAGAAAAACAATTGGAACAAAAAGAATGCCTCTCTCCTAAATGAAAAAAGAATTTGTTCAAGGACAAAGTAAGGACTAACACAGAAGAAGAAAAAGAGATCAACCAGTCAATTAACATAGAATGGAGTAAGGGAAATAATATGTCACAAGGGAATAGAGGGGAAGATCTCTCTGTTAAGAAAGACTAGAGCAAGCAGCTTGACACCAGAAATACATTGAAATGAACAGAAATGAAATAGTTCATGTCCCTATTCCTAATCTTAACCATACACAAAACTCTAATCATAATTCCTTACACACTAACCCCTCATTCTAACTGCAATAGAAATGCCAGTCTCCGGAACCGAAACACTGATTTCCCAAGCAGATGTCAGACATTAGCCACTGGCCTCGGCTGCCATCAATATTAATCAGCTAATCTTAACATTAGCAAAACATATGCACCTTAAGAAGGAACTTGTGCTACTTTTGTGTGGATGACAATTATTAGCAAATCCAAATAATTAGGATGATATCAGCACAACTACTGTCAACTACAACAGCTTTTTCTAAGGGAAAAATATCAGATATCTCTCCTTGGCTTATCAGGGGCATTATTGACACTCAGGGTTTATACGCATTTCTTTCCCTTGATCAGTTAGAATACAGACTTTATGCTAGTAATGATCATTTATATTTCAATGATCAAGAGAACCTCAATTACTAATTTGCTAATAGTTATTATTTATGTGTAGACATATCTAAAAGCTATAGCAGGAGTATGTGTGCATGAAATTTGCTGATCATCTGTACACTGGTTGGAATTTCTATACTTTTTTAGTAGACATACAACTAACTAAACATCAAAATTGTTCTAAAATTTAAAAAATGAAACTAGTTTTTCTTAAAAATCTGAATCATTTAGTGTTACAAAAGTGGAGTATTTTATTTTTCTTAATTTTGACATATTAATGGCCTGTATTTTTCCATTCATTTAGCCTAGCATGTCTGTGTCTATATCAGAGCTGTCAAACGCTCTAAATGTTTTACTTTTTCCTACTCATCATACACACCAATATCTCCATAGGCTATTAAACATTTACAAGCACTTTTGTGATTATAGCTGCTAAGGGCAACAATAATCATAGTAAATTATTTCCATTCATGATATATCATGCAATCCTGGTACAATTCTCAGATACAGCTCTTGGTATCTGAACTAAGGAAGTAATCCTTGCTATTTGGAAGTTCAAATTGTCAAGGAATCACAAGCAATTACATTTACTCACAAAACAAATATATGCCAAATGCCTACTACGTGCATTTATGCTTTATGCTCTGGGGAAGAATCATTTATCAAGATAAAGCTCCTACCGTTATAGGACTTAGAGTTAATGGATAAAGCACAAGTTAAACTGAAATACAGCCCTAATATCTGCCATACAGAATGTCATCTCTATGTATTTGAGGATCTGTATCTACTAGGCATACAATAAAGAAAAAGCTGGTATAGGAGGAGTATGAGTCATGGAAAGCAAAAGGAGGGAGATGGTGGTAAATTAATGTGCATTCATTAGACCTTTTCTAGGCACAGAAAAATATGCATAAATCAAAACAAGATTGTGAAAGAAAATGAACGTCAAGTAATAAAAGAAAGGATAGAGTGAGGAGGCTTTGGGTTCTCTGTCACAGTCAAAGTTTCGGCCTCCTATGGTTTTCACTTATGCTGCAAATGCAACCTCATTACCAGAGTGATAATTGAGAACTGGTTTTATCCATAAGCATTGCAAGAGTCATTAAGAATGGCCACAGTCACAGGATGTTAGCAATACTAATTTTGATTCAATTCATACAGTAAAAGCTAGTGGGCTATCTATCTATAGAGTGTCACCTAAATCCATGCACATAAGTAGAATTTTTAGGAGTGAAATAGATACTTCATGACTTTGGCACTGCTAATTCCAGAAAACAGGACTTTAAGTCTGTTTCCTTTATATAAGGAATTTCATCTCAAACAGGAGTGCATAGATGGGAAAACAAAGGGAACTTGGGATTTGCCAGACAGTGAGAAAACCTGGGCCTATGTAACACTATACCAATTCATTACATGCATACCAATAAATGTTTTATTCCTGAGGTATTTTCATTTGTAAACATGTATAATAGTGATACATATTTTTTACCTTTATTCCCAAGTTGGCAACCTTCCCTGGAGGGAAATACTTAGGAAGAGTATGATTTCTCTGAAGATTATTAGCCTTCTTTTATAAATATTTTGATGTAGAAAATATATACTGATAAACACATCCCCATAAAGGCAGATTTTATAAGCCAGGCTTGGTTATATGGACACTACTCAAAAGGCCTAAATCAAATTAGGATTTGAAGGTCTTTAAAAATGATAGAGAATAAAGTAATCTAACTCTTACCTTTTCTGATAAGTGCACATTCATCATTCCAACACTCTCATAAAAGTGCCAGATTAAAGATGCTGAGACATTCTAATCTTAAGAGAGGAGCTAGAGGAATATTCAGACTTGGTCTCCCTCTGCGTTTTTATCAAGATATTTCAATCACCTGTGTATGTTTTTAAAGAAGGCAAGTATACAGAGTTCCCTGACAGTAGATTTGTTCAACTAGAAGATGGCTAACTGTCTTCCAAAAATAAGTAGGGAACATGAAAGATGACCTTTAAATTCTCCACACATACTTAAAACCACAAAAAGGAAAATACTTCTTTGACTTTGACGTTTTTTCAGGATAGATAGAATCATTTCATAATACTAACCAGTGGCACATGAATGTGGTCTATATAGTTTAGATGTGAACAAAGAAGCATTCCCAGAAAGAATTGTGAACAACCTCCAATCTGAGAGATAAACTAAGCATAGCACTAATAGAACTGAACTGATAAATAGCAATTGTCCATCCTTCCATACCATCCTATCAGATTGACAGAATGATCCTGCCTGCTACTCATACCCCACCCCTTGCATTTTCTATCTTCTGGAATCAAAACACCTGAACTCTCTTAAATGATTATCTGAGTACTTATGGTTATTACTTTTTGAAGCATTCATACAATTATTCATTTATTCTACTAATAGTTAATGACTGCTAATTACATTCCTGACACTGGGCTATACTATGGGTATAGAATAAGATAGCCACGCATCATCTCTTCATGGAGGTTATAGGCTATTCAACATAGTTAATAATTTATACTGACAGTTTAACATGGATGACACATATTTATTTCATTTCCCTTCCCAGGCTCCACCAAGGTGTTAATTACGGTAAACTCAAGTATAGAAAATAAGAGAACAGAAAAATGCAGGCAAGTTCTTCCACTTATTGGAAAACTGAAAGAATGTAAAGAAGTGGCTAAAACAGTAGATGGAATAATAATGTAAATACCTAAAAAGATTGCAGAGACATTAAAATAATTTAGCTAATTTCACCCAATAAATCCATGATAGGCCTTGCAATTAAGAAATCAGGTAGAGATGAGGGAAAAGATGAAGATCAGATGCAAATAGAAGGCTAGTTGAAATTTCTACACAGAACAGCCAGATGCATAAGTTCTCCATTCCACTCCATATAGCCAAGGGAGCCACCTTCTGCTTTATGAGGAGACTGATCTGTAGTGGCTTCAGACTCATGGTTATTACCCGTTTGAAGGCAGGATTGAGGAGCAAGGCTGAAAACAGAAATTAACTGAACATCTACATATCGAAGTGCAGCAGGTTGGTCCACCTTTCCCTAATCTGGTCCCAGAATCCTGGCTTACACAACAAATCATTTTTTTTATTAGTTAAGTTATAGGTTTAGAGAAAAACAATTTAGATAATACAGAGTTTCTACATACCCCCTCTCATAGGTAGTTCCCCTATTATTAACATTTTTCATTTTCATTTGTGTGGTAATTTTGTTACAACTGCTGAAACAATATTACTACAATTTTATTATTAACTATAGTCCATACTTTACATTAGGGTTCCCTTAATGTTGTACAGTTCTAATAGTTGTTTTCATTTTTATTCTGGTAAGATATATACAAGCTAAAAGTTTCCATTTTATCCACTTTTAATGATACAATTCAGTGGAAATAATAAGAATATGCAAATTCATAAAGTCAGAAACTAGAATATAGGTTCCCAAGGACTTGGTAGTGTTGGGAAATGGGGTGTTAGTGTTTAATTGGTATGGAGTTTCTGTTTGTGGTAATGGAAGAATTTTGATACTGATGGTGGCACAACAAGCATTTATTTTTCACCAATGTTTCTTTGGGATGAGAAGGCTAACTGCAGCTTTCCTTGTGTTGATGGATGAAACACAAGAGAAATTCACCTTCCTAGCATGGTTAAATCCACCGCTTGATGGCATAGTGGCAAGATGGCAACACAGGGAGGTGTGTAATTTAGTTTGTTCTCTAGCCCAGCTAGTAAATAGTCACAGCAGTTCAGGGGACTTCCATGACCAGAACACATTATACACCAGTCTGGAATGGTGGAAGGGCTGAGATCATAGCAAAGAACTGTAGGTAAAGTCCCCTGAAATTGTGGAGACTGGCACCTTTCTTACACTGACACAGCAGACTGATTTAGAGAAACTTCCCCATGGAAAAAGGAAGCAATGTTTACTAAGAGCAAGGGAAGGAGAGATCAAGAAATCTCCAGTTGTTGATTAATTAACAAATTCAGACTGCTTAATACAAGCTCTGAGCACAGATAAACCCAGAGCAAGCACAAAAGGAACCCTAAGATCTCTCACAGCAGAAGGATGTGGGGCTGACAGCAAAAAAAAAGAAAAAAAAACAGAGGCTTTTAGGGTTGGCTGAATTCAGAATTCAGGAAAAGGATTGTATTCCTAGAAAATGGGCACATACAGCCAGGAATCCACTCAGTCTTGAATGGTAAACCTGGGGGTGGGGGCCAGGGACTGGCTCTGAAAAGAATTTTTTTTAATGTTTTTTGCAGTCCATTAAACAAAGCCTTAGACATTTTCAAATGTTAGCACTGACCCAGACAAGGGTGGAGTTAAGGTATGTCTGAGAAATAGAGTAACTAGTCAGATGAAGGAGATAATTCCCTAAAGGGCATATCTTCCCCAAGAAAATGGGGTGGGGGGTGGTGAGGACAAGTGGCAGCTGTCTTTCAGAGAATTCAGATGCCAGGGGCTGGAAAACAGACGCAGCTTAAGCCCACCTTCTACCTCAGCCTCTGCCTCAACCACAGCCTTGTCTAAACCACAACCCTGCTGAGAATTAGGTGAGAATAGGACTGCACCATAACACTTACACCAGCAGAGCGCTGTGGGCTGACAAGCGCCAATTTTTAGGTAGGACAAGAAAAGCACAGAATTAAAAGGCTTCATCAGAGAGACTGGCAACCTGTTGGGTCTCATCCTCAAGGAAATTTGATACTGATTACACCCTTTTCCTGAGTCCTGGGCCTGTCTTGTCTGGGAAAATTCGATTGGGATTGACCCTACCTGGAAGGTCAAGAACCAGAAAAATAAGAGCTGGAAAATTCTGATCAGTTAAACAGAAGCTATGTTAGATGCCTAGAATAAGTTGAATTGTATGTCAAAGAACAGATTAAGAAAAATAGCCAATCGTTAAGAAAACCATAGGTAAAAGAGAAAATGACCTCAAGAACAAGCTAATCAAAAAAATCAAATGCCTAGACATTAGCAAAACATCACAAGTCTTACTAGGAGGAACAAAGATATGGCCTAGTCAAAGGAAAAATTAAAACTTCAAATGAGATATAGGGGATGAAACAACTAATTAAAGATCTTCAAATCTTCTAGATCAAATAAAAAATCAAATTAATGAGGTGAAGGGAAATATGGCAAGAGATAGGAAGGATATAAAGAAGATACTGTGTAACCATATGGAAGAACTTGAAAGCGTGACAAAAAACAAATGGCAGAACTTATGGGAATGAAGGGCACTATAGAAGAGATGAAAAACACAGTGGAGACATACAACAGCAGATTTGAAGAGGCAGATGAAAGGATTAGTAAATTAGAGGACAAGGCATCTAAACCTCCTACACACAAAAGAATAAATAGCGAAAAGAATGGAAAAATATAAGAAGAGTCTCAGGGAAGTGAATGACAGTATAAGATGCACAAATATACATGCCATGGGTGTCCCAGAAGGAGAAGATAAGGGAAAGGGGGCAGAAAGAATAATGGAGTATATAAATACTGCAAATTTCCCAACACTTATGAAACACATAAAATTACAGATCCAAGAAATCCAGAGCACCCCAGACAGAATAGATCCAAACAGATCTACTCTAAGTAGAGATCCAAAATCTCTACTAATCAGGTTGTCAAAAGTCAAAAACACAGATTTCTGAAAAGAGATAGAAAAATGATCCATCAAATACAAGGGCAGTTCAATAAGACTATGTGTGGATTTCTCAGCAGAAATCATGGAGGCAAGAAGGCAGCAGTATGACATATTTAAGATATTTAAAGAGGAAAACTTCCAACTAACAATTATATATCCAGCAAAACCATCCTTCCAAAATGAAGGAGAGCTTTAAATATTTTCAGATCAACAGACCTGAGAGAGTTTGTGAACAAGAGACCTGCTCTACAAAAAATACTAAAGGGAACACTATAAGCAGAAAGGAAAAGACAGGACAGAGGTTTGGAGAAGAATGTAGAAACGAAGATTATCAGTTAAGATAGAAAGAGACAAAAAACTCAGACATGGCATGTAAAATCCCAAAGACAAAATGTAAGAGAAAGTACTGCCTTTACAGTAATAACATTAAACATCAATGGATTAAGTTCCTCAATCAAAAGACATAGACTGGCAGAATGGATTAAAAAACAGGACCTGTCTATATGCTATCTATAAGAGACTCACTTTAGACCCAAGGACAAAAAAGGTTGAAAAAGAAAGAAGGTGGCTAGGAACATGTATGACACCTGAAGGAAAGACAGAGGATTAAAACTGAGACTTTATAACTTGGCAAAACTTAGAACACTGGTGGTGAATAAATGTACAAATACAAGAAAGTTTTTATATGAAGGAGGACACAGGAATGTCAATGTTGCAAGGTATTGAAAATGGGATGGTATATGGAAAAATACAATCAATACAAACTGTTTTTAACAGTAATACTGTAATATGCTTCCATTAATTGTAACAAAGGAAATGTGCCAAAGCTAAATTCAATAACAAGGGGATATAAGGGAGGGGTATGGGATTCTTCTTGTGATCATTGGTTCTCCTTTTTTATTTTATTCTTCATCTTTTCCCCTCTTCTTCTTTCTTTGTGGAAGAAATGAAAATGTTCTCATATAGAGAGTGATGGTGAATGCATAACATTGTGATTATACCAGAAGCCATTGATGGTTTACTTAGGATGGATTGTATGATGTGTGAAGAAGCACCAACAGAAGTGTTTATAAAAAGCAAAAAGAAGGATACCAGTACTAGAGAAAATGTAGAGAGAGATGTACCTATTCACTTCTGATAGGGAGGTAGAATGGTGCATCCCTCTGCAAGGCAGTGTAGTGGTTCCCCAGGAAGCTAAATATGAGGTTGCCATATAATCCTGCAACCTCATTATTAGATATAAACTTGAAAGAACAAAAAAGCAGGGACACGAATGGATATTTGCACACAGGTTTTTGTGGTGGCAGCATTCACAATTTGCAAAGGACAGAGGTGGCCTAAGGGTACAATAACTGATTAGCAGAAGGGTGAACTGTACTGTATACATACAATGGAAGACTGATTAGCTGAAAGAAGGAATGAAGTTGTGAGACATGAAACTAGGTGAATGAAACTTGAGATTACGTTGAGTGAAACAAGCCAGAAATGAAAAGTATTGTAAGCCTTCACTAATATGGACTGACTGTAATGTGCAAACTCTGAGAACTGAATTCAAGAGCATAGGATATCAGAGGATAGATCATGGGCAAAGATTGGGCAATCGATGATTAAGGAGTACAGAATGTTTAATAAGGCTTATTGTAAAAGGTTCCTAGATTATAAGCTTTTATAGCAGTCACATCTATTCCTGAGTTTTAACTGTTATTTCTAAATTCTGAGATTCTGAGCTCTCTGTATACAACCTCTTCATTCCCTGGAACTTTGTGTATATGTGGAACACATGAGACTCTGAGTTAGAGTTATGGAGCTCTGAAAGTCAGCATTACCCCCATACAATAACTGTTAAAGAAGCTGAAAAAGAGATCAGACTTCAATTAGAGAAATGAATGAAGCTGATCTGGTTAGGACTAATGTAAATCAGAATACAGGTAAAGGATAATATTGACTACATTTTAAAGCTTCAACTTCAGTGGGAGACCAAAGGAATAGATGTTTGTTTGGGTCAAAATTTAGACTTTCTGGAGCATACTCTATATTAGTCATTGTCTGGAAAAAAAAGGGAATTAGCAGGAGACATCGGTAAATATGAGATTTATAAATGTGTCTCATGCTACCAAGGGAATGGAAAAGTCCAAAATCATAGAGCAGGCTGTGAAGCTGGCAGGTCCAATGAAGTGTCTGGATGAACTTCTTCACTGGCTGAAGAAGCAATGAAAAAGACTCTCTTCTTCCTTAAAAGTCTTCAACTGATGGGATTATCTGCTGGAGTCACTCTCTGGTGAGTATCATGTGGGACACAAACATCTTCATGTTCTTTGCCCACTTAGAAAGGTCTATCCACATATGCCTTCCCCAGACTTCTTTGTCACCAATTTTCCAATCATGCTCCTTCCAAGTCCCTGACCATCCAAACTATTAGGCACAGCCCATGAGTCAATATACAGATGCAAATCTGGCCAGTTCTTCTTCCAAGCAAAATGAACAATCAGGTGCACTGCTTGAAGTTCCACCCACTAGGAGGATTTGCCATCACCACTGTCCTTTAAGGACACTTTCATACAGAAATCTGTAAACCAGGCCTGAGTTTTCTCTCCCTCCGTCAGCTGACTGTAAGGAAATCCCCAAGTGGCCATAAGTCTGGCCTGGGAAAGAGAAGGTAATGTGGCAGGAGTGGGTCCATGGGCATTTGGGCCACTTCTTCATGTAACTTATCCGCGCCTTCAGGACCTGCTCGAGCCCTATCTCTAGTATATCATTTCCATTTTATGATGGAGTGCTTCTGTGCATGCCCAATTTTGTGGCTTGGTGGGTCAGAAAATACCCAGCTCATGAAAGGCAACTTGGGTCTCATGGTAACTTGGTGGCCCATGGTTAAGCATTCAGTCTCTACTAAGGCCCAGTAGCAGGCTAAAAGCTGTTTCTCAAAAGGAGAGCAGTTATCTTCAGCAGATGATAAGGCTTTACTACAAAAACATAAGGGTCTACATTGTGATTCCCCTAGAGGGGGCTGCCAAAGGCTCCAGGTGGCATCACTATTTACCACTGACATTTCTAGCACCATTGGATTTTCTGGATCATATGGCCCAAGTTGCAGAGCAATTTGCATGGCAGGACCTGTCACAGAGCTTCCTCTTCTGGTCACTCAGTAAATGGGCCATAGTAACAGCCAAATGAGGAATTTGCTGTCTCCAAAATCCAAAGACACCAACTAGGTGTTGAGCCTCATTTTTGGCTGAAGGAGGGGCCAGATGCAACAGTTTATCCTTCACCTTAGAGGGATATCTCAATATGCTCCACACCACTGAACACCTAGAAATTTCACTGAGGTGGAAGGCCCTGTATTTTTGTTGGATTTATCTTCCAATCCCTGATACACAAATGCCTTATCAATAAATCTAGAGTAATTGCTACTTCTAGCTCACTAGGTCCAATTAACATGATATCATCAACATAATGGACCAGTGTTATGTTTTGTGGAAGGGAGAAATGATCAAGTTCTCTGTGGACAAGATTGTGACAAAGAGTTGGAGAGCTGCTATACCCCTGAGGCAGGACAGTAAGGGTATACTGCTACCCTTGCCAGCTGAATGCAAACTGGTTCTGGTGGTCCTTACTGACAGTTACTGAGAAGAAAGCATTTGCCAGATCAATAGTTGCATACCAGGTACCAGGTGATATGTTGATTTGCTCAAGCAATGAAACCACATCTGGAACAGCAGCTGCAATTGTGTTCAAACATCTAGTTAAGTTTACAATAATCCACTGTCATCCTCCAAGACCCATCTGTTTTCCAAATAGGAGAGGTGAATGGGGATGTGAGGGAATCACCACCATGCATCTGTCAAGTCCTTAACAGTGGCACTAATCTCTGTAATCTCTCCAGGAATCCAGTATTGCTTCTGATTCACTATTTTGCTAGGTAGGGGTACTTCTAGTGACTGCCATGTGGCCTTTCCTACCATAATAACCCTCACTCCACAAGTCAGAGAATCAATGTGAGGATTCTACCAGTTACTGAGTATGTTGATTCCAATTATGCACTTTGGAACTGGGGATATGACCACTGGAGGATGATTCACTGGACCCACTGTGAGATGGACCTGAGCCAGAACTCCATTGATCACATAACCTCCATAAGCCTCTATGCTGACAAGTAGACCAGGGTGACATTTTCAGTCTCTGGAATTAGGGTCACTTCTGAGCCAGGGTCTAATAATCCACAAAATATCTGATTATTTCCTTTTCCCCAATGCACAGTCTCCCTGGTAAAAGGCAATAGGTCTCCTTGGGGAAGCCTGGGAGGAAGGTTAACAGTGTAAATTTGGAGAAGTGTATAAGGGCCACACGTACCTGACTCTCTCCTCATTCAAGAGACTCTGGGTCTGTACACTGTTTCAAGTCTGGAAATTGGTTAAAGGGCCATGACTATCTGTTCTGTAATACAAATTAGACTTCTTTTCACTTGACTTAGAATTCTTCTGCTTATACAGATCAAACAATAATTTAGTAGACCACCCAACTGGTTTACTTCTGGGTACCCTATGATCTACTAGCCAATGCCACAAGTCTCTGCTTTAAGTCTGCTGTTCATTATGGTGGCCACACCCACCTTGACTATGGTATTTAACTGTTGCCACATGGCTTCTGCCAACTTAGGGATCTGATCATTCCCATTCTGTTTAAGGATTTCAACTCAGTAACAGCAGTTCCCAGAGTAATATCTGATCTACAGAGAGGGTAACTACAGAGTTTTTCAGGAATGATGGAGTTAATCTTATGAATTTATTTCTCAAGGTTCTGGTGAAAGATGTGTCCTCTGAACATTCCTGGTGTGTATGAGCAGGTATTCCATGATAAATCCAATCTAACATTCCACTCTTTCTAAGCCTGTGGATCCCCTTATCTACATTATACAGGGCAGTTCTGGCATTTCATCCTCAGGTAATATCAGTCACTTTTTGATCCATGTTTCAGCCAACCAGTCAAGCAAACTGTTTTTAATTGTAAAAATAAGTGCTTGTGTGGCTTTGATAAAGTAAAAATAACAATGAATGGTAAGTGAAGAAATAAGGTTCAATGTGCCATGAGAGAAAAGAAAATTCCAGTGTACCTTGTGCCCAAAAACACAGTAACATCCCAGATTCTAACTTTCCCTTCTATTCTGTAGCAATACTTGACAACATAAAGTTCAACAAATATCTAGAATCTGACCATTTTGTAATAACTCTACTGCAGCCACCCATCAAGTTTTATCTGGATTTTTACAATAGCCTTGGAACTCTCATTCCTAATTCTCTAACTCTTCTTTGCAAACCCTCTGCACACTTCTCCCTCTCTTTTCTTTTCTCCTCCCTCATCCCACACCCCTTCTAAGCTTAGGAAGGAACTGGACATGAGTGATTTTACTCCTTTAGTTTGGGGTTCACTCTTTGCACTACTGTGATTACCCTTCTCCATTTTCCTCCTAATCATGCTTTCACTTAGGACTCAAAACTACTTTCTAGAGTTAGATCTCTGATATATTTTTCTTCCACTGCTCATAACACTCAAAGAAAATAGTCAACATCCTGCTTGTGTCGGAATGACAAACGTTTCATTTGGAAGTACTGAACTCTTTCTTAGCTGAATTATCCCAAACTATACATTCAGAGATGGTGGAGAAGGAAGTCCATTAGCGAGAGACTAAGATCAAGCAGTGTGAATGATAACATCCATATTTTTATCTTCATTGCTTGGATTCCTCCATCACTCACTGTTCTGAAAATAGGTTATTAATATATCAAATAAGGTGGATGTAACATAAGCAGCAATTAAAAACAGTGTTCAAAGAGCTACATAAAGTTGAAATTCTTAAATAGGAGTCTATTTCACTTGGTAATTTTCTTGTACTCAACATGATGTTTCAAAATATATAACAAGATATGTAATAATATGTTTCAAGATATGTAACAAGCTTATACATGTCATATTTTGCCAAAGAACAGTGAGGTAAAAAGTATTTAAGTAGAAAAATAATTATCTTATAAATAAATAAAATTAGCTAAACAACCATATATGTTACTAGAACACAAATATAATAGAAAAATAGAGCAGGAAGGGACCTGATACTTACTCCTGCCTACTGCTTCCACTTTACTGATTGTAATAATGACAATTTCATTTCAAACAGAACCTGGCACAGGTAAGAACATTATCTTACTAAATTCTCACAACCACTGAGGTAGGTATTGTCACCACTTGATGAGAAAAACTACATGAATAAATATCCTTATGATGTTCTAAAGTAGCCAATACTAAATCTTCAGCACTATAGTATTCGGACAAGAATAAAAGAAGGTTGGTATAGATACAGAAGACATACTGATGAAGAGAAAGTGTGTATAAAATAAAACTAAGTGCCAGAGAAATGTTTCTCCATCATTAGATTTTTGTATATGACCAGCCCTAAATATGTTCTGTAAAATAAGCACCAGAGAAAAAAGGGAAAGCTTTATATATAGATTTCCAGATAATTAAAGTAAAAGGAATGACTGAATTCTAAAATCACAACTTTGCAACCCCTAGTGTAATATCTGATTCAAAACATTATCACACGGAGATTTAAAACCATCTACATTAGTTTAGGGGAACAGGATATTCACATCGTCTCAAGTGAGACAAATAAAAAGCTTTGGTATTCAAACCCTCAAACAAGTGACCAACCTAACCATCTCCAATATTGAGACAATCTGACATTATCACCTACTGGTATGATGCTATTAGTACTATACAGTATGGCTTACACAGAATTTTTATATAACAAATTTAGTCAGAAGAAAAAATTTTGGAACATTCTACAAATCAACTAATCTAGACTCCTTGAAAAATCATGATCATAAAATGCAAACAAAGAGAGTACAGGAACCTTCTGGATTAAAAGAGGATAGAAAGACAGAATCACCTAAAGCAATATGTTAACCTTAATTGGATCTGGGATCTTTTAAAAAGCACCTATAAAGAGATGCATGCTAATTTATTAAGGAGAGACATTCCAGGATGCCTGAAATTTACTTACCAAATAATAAAATTATACATAAAGACAGAAAAACAGAGAAATTAAATGTGCTGAATGCTAGCAAATGGTGATTCTAGATGAAGAACATACAGGTGTTCATTTAACTATTTTTTCCAATTTTCTACAGGTTTGGAAATTTATAAGATGAAAAATTAGTGAAATCACTTATTTAAAATTGGTTGATGCATCACCAAAAATTTACTGATAACCTGCTATTATAAATATAATCCTAAAGACATATAGTCTAATAACTTTCATAGGAATCCAGGCAATTGTACCCTGAATACTTTATTTAGTTTCCAGAGTCAAATTAGAACTATGCAAAACAGAAGCTGGGGGTGGGGGGAAAGAAGTGTTTGGAAACTCCAAGACTAATCCATTCAAAATTTGGAAAGAAATTTGGGGTATATATTAATGATTCTGAAATTCACAAATAAATATATTGACTATACTGTACAGACCAAACTCAGAAGTTTAGGTGACATGTTTGGCTTTCTTATTAAAAAAAAAAAAAAAAATATATATATATATATATATATCTCCATCAGCCTAAAGTGACACTATCTCCTGAGTTTACAGATTTTCTCTCCACTCATATCTTCCTCAAGGGTGGTGAGCTAAATGTGTCTTGGTTTCAAAATCCATTCTTGGGGCCAGAGATTTTGACTGAGTTCTATTTTGGATTATAATACATTTAAGAGATTTTGCTAGTGATTTTAACTCCATTAGATGAAATTATACAACTTAATTAGTTTAGTATTGAAAACATGACATTATACAAGTGAAAATCATTTTAGAAGCATCAAAGTCAATTGTGCCTCCATTTTAGAATTATGCCAATCCCCCATGTCAATTCCTTAACCACAAAAACTTTGCTTGTCTCAACATACCCATGGCCAACCCTATTTGATTTTCTTTTCTTGTATGCCATATAGCAGGGTCACATTTCATTATTTTTTCCATGTAAATATTCCATTAATGCAGCAACATTTGTTAAATTTTTTGTTGTTTGTTTTGCTTGTTTGTTTTTTTTACAAAAAAAACCAAGAAAGCGGGGGGAGTGCATGGACCAGGAATCAAACCCAGGTCTCCCTCATGGCAGGCAAGAATTCTACCACTGAACTACCCTTGCACCCCTTGATTTTCATTTTTAAGATCCAGTGCTAGGATAAATAAATCTTAAACATTTATTTCCTTAACTTTGGCATTTCTGATGACATCTCTCTCCACACAGGTCAATGTTCCAACACAGTCTGAAGTTAACTAAGCACTGATACCCTGTCTCCATTTCCTCACCATATCAGCACCTCTTTCTTCCTCATTCTAACACAATTTTGCATCTATCAACTACACTGTTAAAATTGCTTTGCCTAGAGAATGCCTGATATCCTCATAAGCAGTGGGGACAACCACATCAATAGGTTGAGCCCTCAATGTTGGGGTTTATTCATATGAAACTAATCCCCACAAGAGTAGACTAAGCTTACTTAGAATTAGGCCTAAGAGTCACCCCCAGAGAATTCCTTTAGCTGCTCAGATGTGGCCTCTCTCTCTCTGAGCCAACATGGCAAGCAAATTCACCCCCAGAGAATTCCTTTAGCTGCCCAGATGTGGCCTCTCTCTCTCTCTCTGAGCCAACATGGCAAGCAAATTCACCGCCCTCCCCCCTTTCTACGTGTGACATGACCCAGGGGTGCAAACCTCACTGGCAACTTGAGATAGAAATCCTAGAATGACCTGGGACTCAGCATCAAGGGATTGAGGAAACCTTCTCAACCAAAAGGGGGAAGAGAAAAATGAGACAAAATAAAGTATCAGTCGCTGAGAGATTTCAAAGAGTCGAGAGGTCATACTGGGGTTTATTCTTATGCATTATATAGATATCCTCTTATTTTAAGGTATATCAGAGAGGCTGGAGGGAAGTGCCTGAAACTGTAGAGCTGTGTTCCAGTAGCCATGTTTCTTGAAGATGATTGTAAAATGATACAGCTTTCATAATATGACTGTGTGATTGTGAAAATCTTGTGTCTGATGCTCCTTTTATCTACACTATAGACAGATGAATAAAACATATGGATTAAAAATAAATAAATAATAGGGGGAACAGATGTTAAAATTAAAAAAAATAAATATTGGGTAGCTGGAAATACTAGTGGTCAATGAGAGGGAGGGGTAAGGGGTATGGTATGTATAAGTTCTTTTTTTAATTTTTTTTTCTGGAGTGACGTAAATGTTCAAAAAATTATCATGGTGATGAATATACAACTATTGTGGTGACATTGTGAGCCATTGACTGTATACCATGTGTGTAATGTTTGAATTTTAAGAATGTATGTGCTTGCGTGTTATTTTACCAATAAAAATTTAAAAATTAAAAAAAATTGCCTTGCCTAAATTAAAAAGTATTCTCCAGCTTGCCAAGTCCAATGGATATTTTTTAATTTTTACTTTACTGCATTTCTCAAATTATCTATTTCATTTTTATCACACCTTTCTTATTGAGACTATTCCTTTAGGCTCCATGGCACCATACTCTTATGTCACTGATGAAAAGTTTAAAGGTCCACCACAAGTAACTGATAGTGAAGTGACAAAGGACCTGTGCTACAAGGTTTGGTACCATCTTTCAAGACATGGTAAACAAAGTAAAATATTTATATTTCTCTTATTCTTACACTTAAACATTACATAGCATAATTGTATTTACAACTAATCAACACTATTACATCTGAGATGGTGAGGACTCCTATCTGGGTTGGAACCTGAGGAATTAGAGGAAGAATCAACATTTACTTGGAAATCATGGAATCAAGAAAGTTGTCCCATGATATCAACTTTGGATATAGTATCTGGATGTGACCAATAAATGAATTCTTTTGGAAAGAGAGTGAATTTTGAATGTGTCTGTTTTGGTCATGATAGATAGGAACATCTGCGGAACTGAGGATGACGCATGCTTATTACAGGTAAAGGATGGAATGTGTAAATTATTACAATCATTTTGAAAGCTAGTTTTCTTCACTAAGTTAAAAAAGCCGCTTTAGTAGTATCTACTTAAAGCAGAGAATCACTCACTTTCAGACCCAGTGCTTCTGCTGCTCCAAATACACCCAACAAAAATGTATGCACATTTACTCCAAAAGACATGGCAGCATTATTTGTAATAGTTTCAAAACAGAAACAACCTAAGATTCATCAATATTAGAAAAGATAGGTAAATTATAGTACATGTATATAAGAGAATAGTAAATGATAATGAGAATCAATGAATTATAGTGACTCAAAATAACACATATGAATATCAAATATATTACAAAAGAAACCATAACCAAGAGAATGCATTCTTACGATTCCATTTGTATACTGTTCAAAACCAGACAAAACTAAATATAGTGTTTATAGATATACGCTTTGGTGGTAAACTGTGATGCAAGTAAGCAACTTTTTATCATAGAAGTTGGGATGGTAATTATCTTTATGGGAGGAATAGAAAGAGACTGGGAAGTCACAATGGAGACTTCTAGGACTTAATGATCTTGATTTAGAGGTCATCTGGCTGTTTACTTAAAGATAATCTGTCAACCTATAAATTTGGGGGAACTTTTTCTGTAAGTGTTGTATAATTTCACAACCAAAAATTGTTTTAAAAAATGTTTCCATTTACTCTTTTCTCTTATGCCACACATCAAGATTGATTACAGAGTTGAATAAAGACAGGATTTATTCTTGATGTTGAATGGAAATTCCTGAAAAACTCTATTTGAATCAGAAAAGTAAATGGACTATAATCTTTGGTGAGGTATGGTCTCTGCCAAGGCATCAATATTTCACTATGCAAACACCAACAGTAATTATCTCAAATTGCGTATGTTCACTCAGTATGATTCTTCTAAAAGACAAAAGCACCAAAGTTATCATTTCTATGAAAATAAGTCTATTTTATTTCTTTCTGGCTTACAGAATTTAGGTATACAGAATTTAAGGTATACAATTATGAAGAAGAGGTATTGCTGGATTATATGATGCACCAAATTGGAAGAAAAGTAATTTCAATCATAAATATATACATATTAAAGGCAATATATATATATATTGCCTTAAATGGAACACCATAGTTACCATGTTTATTTTGCATTGACTGGGCTGAAGTAGAATCCATTTTCTTATAGACAGTTAAGCACATATGCCCTAAATTTCCTGTCCGATGCACTTGTATTACTAGTTTGATTTATTCATTGTTAAGAAGATAGTGTTGGTTTGCAAAAGCTGCTGGAATGCAGTATATCAGAAACTGAACGACTTTTAAAAAAGGGATTTATGAAGTTGCAAGTTTATAGTTCTAAGGCCAAGAAAATGTCCAAATTAAGAAACGGTTATAAAAATGTCCAAACTAAGGCATCCAGGGAAGATACCTTGGCTGAAGAAAGCCAATGACTTTCGGAGTTTCTCTCAGCTGGAAAGGCATATGGTAATGTCGGTTAGCTTTCTCTTCAGGCTTCGTCAACAGCTTCCCTGGGGTGCATTTTCTTTATGCATCTCCAAAGGTCTCTGAGCATGTAGCTTCTGTTGGCTCTAAAGCTTTATGGTTACCTCTTAAAGGGCTCCAGTAAACAACCCCACCTTGAATGGGTGGAGACACATCTCCATGAAAACCACTACTCAAAGTTACTACCCACAATTGAGTGGATCACATCACCATGGGAACAATCAAAAAGATCCCACCCAGCAATACTGAATGAAGATTAAAGGACATGGCTTTTCTGGAGTATAATAGCTTCAAACAGGCACAGATAGAAACGTACATATATGTGTATTCTATTAAATACAGGGGTATAGATATTATATTTAGGGATATAGATATCATTTTTATTTAGCAGTTATTTTTGGATTCCAAGGTAAGTAACAAAGATTTCTCAAATTATCTTCAAATACATTAACCATAAAACATTATTTTTTTCTTAAGTTATTTCTGCATGTCTAAAAATACTTAGCTATATTTTAAACTATGTGATATGTTTGCAAGAAGTATTTCTTATCAAAATATAAGAAACCACACAAGCAAATGCAAACTTGGGAGAACTATAGTTTGTCAATGAAAAACAGGGATTTCTGATATTTTAAAGAACTATAAGCTTAATATTTAAATAAATCTAACATGAAGCTGGCAAAGCTTTAATAAACATAATAAAAGGAATTGATTGTATACATGGAGGGGTTTAGAAAGGTACAAAATTGTCCCCTTACTTAGAATGAACATGCTTCTAGCAATATTATACTTCCAGGTTCTTTTTCACCTAAGGTATGTGTGGCAAACATTTGAATAAAACATGAATTACTGGTGTTTGAATTAATATTGGTGTCTTAGTATATGACATCAAGGACACTCCTTGATCATCCTAGGATTTGGTTATAGATTGTTATCACAGTATTTTTTTAAAGCACACAAAGACACAGACACACACCAAAAATGTTTTACTCTGAGCCAGTAAATACAATCATTAAGCAATTAACGAACAGACATTTATGGATGGTAAGTTATCTCTGTTGAAATAAATACATCATTGCATTGTATATAAACAAGTATTTAGTATATGTGTGTGTATAACTGGTTGTAATATAACACAGGATGCACTGAACCAATCTATTGCATTAAACCGTAAGTCAGAGATGTTCAAAAGTTTGTCTGATTAGAGTTAATATCCCTAACTAGAAGTCGGTCAATAAAAATTAACTTTTTCTTATTACATTAGGAAGAAAACCACCATCAAAGTGATGAATATGTTCTTGACTAGAATTATTTTTCTTAGTAATGAGCAGTGTTCTATGAAAATGAGGATTTAATATGTAACCAATTAGTAAAAAAATTAAGTCAATTACCAAACACAATTTTCCATGTTAAACATTAATTAAATTCTGGTCTATCTTTAAATAAATTTAATATAGAAAACTGAATTAAAGGAAAAGGTCAATTTAACTTATTAATCAAAATAGTGTTTATCACTTTATAGAGATGTATTTATCAGAAAAGTGCTATACGTGGTAAATTATTTCTGCATTATTTCAAGGGTGAATTTAGTATTTGGAGTTCCAATCATATTTTATGCAGCAGAAAATCAGATGTTGTAATTAACATTTAGTTGACACATGACTAAGTATTACATGGAGTAAATTGGTAGAAAGTAAATTATGAAAGACTGGAGCATTATAAACACTAAATGAAAAGTATTCAGTCAGGTTAGTGAGAAATGTAAAAGAGTTGTTGAAAACAGGATAGGAGCCAAATTATGTTTTTGGAATAATTTTATAAACAGTCACATTCACACATGTACACAAAAAAATGCATAAAAATTCACATAAATTAGATAACCTACAAAAGTAGGCATGAAAATACTCTGATATGAGTCACTGGTTCTCAAGGCTGACCATTAGGAACAACTGGAGAATTCAAACGATGTAGACTTCCGAAGAAATTTTTGCTTCCGTTGGTCTCTAGGACAGCTTGGAAAATGGGCATTTTTTAGTAATCCCCTCTTATATTTCTTAATTCTCAGGATAGAGACTGTCAACTCATAAGTCAGCTACTTATCTCTGGTGCAACCAGTTGGTGCCTGTGGCAAGTTCACTCATCCTGCTGCCCACTAAGCAGGTATTATAGAAGAAAGGGTATGAGCATATCTACTATGCTTATCTGAAAAGCAATCATTTTACTGTGTGGAAGAAAATGAAACATGTAAAAGAAAGCATAAAAAAACACACAGACTTCAATGGTAATAGCACAATTAAAATGGAATAAGAAATTCTTATACCATTCCTGCGTCTCATGTAACTAGACAGGTGGCTTCAAACCAGTTGCTACATTAGGCTCAGTGACTTCATGTAGAAAATGGGACACGGGTGATTGCTAAGGTGATTCCCAGCCCCTACCTTGAGAATCCCATTGGTCTATGTCCCCAGGGCAGAGAAAGATGAAAATGTTACTAAGATGATGACTTTTGACAAAGAGAAAGGTGAAGCTCTGTGATATGGTAATAAAAGGGCAAGAAAAAGTGACTTCCTTCATCTTGCTTTTCAGTAACTTAATAACTGTGGCACATTGGGAATGAAAGAGCAATATTTTTTTGGAAGAGAAGCTTTAGTTTGGAGCATTCACAGTTCACTTTATGGCCCAATGATCTAAATCTTCCCCAGCAGCCTAAATGTTGTATGTCTGTTGGTCAATTTTAACTTAATTCCTAGTAGTGAATTGACTTTCAGCAGATCTGAACAATTTTAGATATTAGCAGCTTCTGCATCTATCTGAATGACACATTGTTCTCAAGTTTCTGAATTCAGATTGACTATTTAAATTTACCAATGTGTTAATATTTTTGAGTAGGAAATTAAAAAAAGTATTTAGAGATTAATAGATAATTAAAATATTTACACAATAATAACCTAATTTGTGGAATTTAAGGACTGACTGATATAGGTGAGAGAAATTGATAACCTATTACAAAGATCATTTTGGTAATTTTCTGCAGGTGATTACTGAATATGCAATATGGTGGATTAAATTGTATCTCATTTTGGACATGTTCTTAGTCTTAGTCCTAATTCTGCTGGGTATGGATCCATTGTAAATAAGCTCTTTTCAAGATGTTACTTCAGTTAAGACATTGCTCAACTGAATCAGGCTGTGTTTTAATTCAGAATACTGAAGTCTTTGTAAGCAGGGTAAAAGATCAAGAGAGAAGCAACTGGGAACAGCCAGAAGCTGGAAGTCAATTAAACCAGAGGAGAAAGGAAAAAGCATCACCATGTACACTGTCATGTAAAGGAAAAGTCAAGGACCCCCAGAAATTGCTGGCCAGCCAGAAGTTACCAATTCTGGGAGCTTCTGAAACCATGAGTGGATCAATTCCTGTTAATAAGCCAGCCCACTGTATTGCCAGCTAGGAAATTAATACAGGAGATAAATACAAAATTTCTAGAATTTACTGAAGATTTCAACAGGGAAACAGAAATGAGAATCTAAGTCAATTCTCAGTTATAAGTGGCTTCATTTTTCAAGGCTTTTGTTCTTTGAAACTCTGAGCCATGTTTTTGCTTTCCATTGTTCAAATTTCTATGGAGCAGTCACTAAATTTTTTGATGATCTTTTTACTTCATTCTGCAATCATTTATTTTTTTCTTCACTTTTTGTTTCTTTGTGTTGCACTTTCTGGTTTAACTGTTTTTAAACATCTGGATATATTATAATATTATATTATATTATATTAATTATATTATATTATATTATATTATATTAATTATTATATATAATATATTATATGAGGAAAACAGAACCAGCAGGATACATATATCCTGGCTCACACAACTAAGGGGATGAGCAAGTCTGAATTCCTCAGGGTTGGTCACAAGCTGGGAACTACAGTAAGGGTTTTGATGAATGCCCCCAGAGAAGCCGGCTGACTGAAGTAGAGACGAAAATTCTTCCTTCTGACCGCTGAAGTCATCAGTTCTCTTTTAAGGCCTTTAACTGATTGGATGGGTTTTTTTCACGGCTGAAGGCAATCCCCTTAGTTGATTGTAAATGGAACCAGCCATAGGCGCATCCAATTTACTGATTATTTAAATCCATGAAATAACCTCACAGTAACAATCAGACCAGTGCTTGCTTGACCAAACACTAGGACCCCATAATGTAGCCAAGTTAACACATGAATTAACCATCACACTGGACTTTCATTTTCATAATTTAAAGAAACAAAGAACAACTAAAATTAAAACTTCTTTCTGACATCCATATTTTAATAATCAAATATAGTTGTAAATTACATTAACATTTTCCCACAGTTAGAGGTAAAACATATATTTTGTTATTCAAATTTAATTAAAATAGGGACTAAATTTTGTTGAGATCAACCTTACCAAAATAATTAAAACATTATACCAATTTACACTGTTGGAATTTTGAGATGTCTACATATGGAACATGATTAGGAAAACGACTTTTAAATAGAACCTGATTAAGTTTTCTTTCCAGATATTAATTAATGGAGCATAATTAGGAGCAAACCACTTACTGAGGAATATGTTCATTTCTTAGTCCAAAAAATTGAGAAAGAAAATATGATAGACCATTCTCATCTGTGTTAGAGCAGAGCCCCACAGGCCTACTTCCAGCCTGCAGCTTATAGGGTAGGCCTTGCTTATCAAACAGTTGGTTCCTTCAAGAAGCTGCAGCAAGGGCCGAGCAAGGAAGGGTAGGCCAGAGGGGAATCAACAATGGGAGGCAAATGATAAATGTGTGCAGAACACCGGCTTTTTTCTAACCTAGTTAAGAAAACCTTCCCTAGCCCCAGGTCATGAAGATATTATTCTACAATATCTTCTAGAAGATAGATCTACAATCTACTTAGATTTTTGGACATAGGTGTCAGATTTCACTCTTTTCATATTGTCTTAGTACGACTATCACAAGTTCTGCACAAGGGGTTCCTTAAATAACAGGAATTTAGAATTTAGTGACTCACGGTTTTGAGGCTAGTATCAGCAAGGCAAAGCTTTCTCTCCAAAGTCTGTAACATTCTGGGGCTGGCCGGCAAGGATTTTTGACGTTCTTTGGCTCGTAAACCTGTTTCCCATCACATAACCACGTCCTCTCCTTTCTCTTCCGGGTTTCCGGTGGACTTCCGGCTTCTGGCCATCCCAGGCTTTTTCTCAAACTTGACTTCCGGTTTCTTTCTAAAGCCTTCAGTATTCAGAATTAAAATTTAACTGCCTCCAGTTGGGTCATACCTTAACTAAAAATTATAGCTAAGAGATCTGGACAATCCACACCCACAGCAGTGAGTATTAAGATTAAAGATACGTCTAAATTGGGATACATAATTTAATCTACTACACACACACACGCAGAACTGCCATTGTCTCACAGTTGTGTTTAAATGAACACAGCTCCTTAGGATCAACCCTGGAAGCAGGAGTGGGAGGCAGCGGTTGCCCTGGCGCCCTCCTGTCCGCTTCTGCGGGTCGCCACGGCCAAGCCTGACCGCCCCAAGGCCTCCTTCTTGTCCCAAACTTCGCCACGTCAGTAGGCGCTGTCCGCATCCCGCCGCCCTCGGCCGCACCTCGGCTCCAAAGTTCGCGCTCTAGGCGCAGCGGCCCCGAGAGCCTGAATGTCTGGGCCTGGCGGGAGAGGGTGTGTCAGGCTTTGCGGTCTGTAAAGTCAGCAGAACAGAGAGATCCCACGTTGCTTAAAGAGTTCTGGGTGGTGATAGTGGAGTGGATGGGTTTGGAGGACAACTGTATAACTAGGAAGCCCAGGTGAGAGAAAACACAGGGCAAATGCAGTGTCCTCCTTTTCCTCCATTTTCTGACTATACTTCACCACTGAATCTAAACCCTGACCATCTAGTAGTTGCAAATCCATTTGATGACAACTATAATACCCATTTTCTATAAACCACTACCTTCATGAAATCCATATCTAGTCCCTGGTTATTCTGGTCTTGGAGAGTATTGAACATTCAGAGTTCCATCTCACGTTCCCCAAGAATGTCTTCCTCATACTGTGGTCCTTACTCACTCAGGAATCAGCCACATCCATTTCCTCAGAGTCCTCTGGGCATGAATTTAATGAGCCCATGCTTTTAATTTTGGGCCACATGACAATTCAAGTTTTGGAAATTCATCTTATAATAGTGCACAAGGCCAGAATGATAACATGCCTAATCAACATTTTAGACAAAATCCTGCTAAAAACTTGGGTCAGATTCCTCCACAGAATGCAAGCCAAGTATCTAATCCTGACTTGGCATCTAATTTTAACGCTTGAAATAATACAAATTTTAATTCTCCACTGGAATCGAATCATTCTTTTATTCCTCTGCCACACACTTTTGGTCAAGCAAAGGCACCATCCCAATAACAGAACTTAGTAAGGGACAACCAAAACCACGAATCAAGATTCCTCCGCTCATCTCCCTCACTTAAATATGGTTGGAACAGTGAATCAGAGTACTACTGGATTTTGAAATGTTAATTGAAACAATACAGTAAATCAAGAGAACAGCGGCTCCAGTAATACTGAAGCCACAAAGAACAAATGGGATGCTGAACCAGCCTCAACAACCTAGGGGTGCAGTAGATATATGCACCACTGAAAAAAGCAATAAATTCTCTCTCCACCCTAGTCGTCATGGCCATTCATCTTTCAACCCAGTGGAATTTGTATAAATGAAGTGAATGAGGATTAAGATGCCATCTTATGTAAGGGTCTTGTCAGAAATGATCTCATCAGATCTGCATGGGAATGACTGAAACAACTTATGGCCTCCTGTTCTAGTTTGCTAGCTGCCAGAATGCAACACACCAGAGATGGATTGGCTTTTAATAAAAGGGGATTTATTTCATTAGTTCTTCAGAGGAAAGGCAGCTAACTTTGAACTGAGGTTCTTGCTTACGTGGGAAGGCACAGGATGATCTCTGCTGGTCTTCTCTCCAGGCCTCTGGGTTCCAACAACTTTCCCCAGGGTGATTCCTTTCTGCATCCCCAAAGGCCTGGGCTGAGCTGCAAGTGCTGAGATGAGGTATGCCGAGCTGCTTGGGCTATGCTACGTTGAGCTCTCTCATTTAAGTACCAGCCAATTAAGTCAAACATCATTCATTGCAGCAGGCACGCCTCCTAGCTGACTGCAGACATAATCAGCAACAGATGAGGTTCACATGCCATTGGCTCATGTCCACAGCAATAGATCTAGGTACCTTTACCTGGCCAAGTTGACAACCCAGTGGAATTTGTGTAAATGAAGTGAATGATGAATGATGAATCTAACTACCACACCTCCTAACTACAAAATCGTCAGCAGTATGGGGCTGTGATACATGTATGGCTGACAAATAAGTTCAGTTAAGGTGCACTAGAGAAAATTTCAATCCACCTGCAGTTTGGCAGTGATACTAATCACAGGCATTATCTAAAGCTTGTTATTTTTCTATGAATTACAGAGGTTCAGTAACACCAAAAGGATTTTAATGCTTTACATTATTTTTTAAATGCATTCACAAAAATATCATTTAACTTTTGGTTTTTATTAATATTCTTCTTCAGCACCAGTACAAATTTTGTATAATCTTTGCTATCTTAAATCAGAATAATGTATATGTTTTCAGTTGTTGTTGTTCATTCTAAACATAAAAGCCTCTGGAAGTTTGAAATAATATATAGCAAATGGAGACAAGTTTTAACTTTTAAAAGGTGGAATCATTGAAAGATGTATATTTCTTGCTGAATTTTCAAGATAACACTTTAAACATTAGTTCAAAAGTTATTCAAGGATCTATTTGACATGGTTTTAGAATGAAGTTATGTAGCTATATCATGGGGGAAGCATGCATTTTAATGGATATTTTTTAAAATAATAGAGTATGACACTAGAATCCTTCCCCACTGGAATCCTTGAAATTAGTGACTTTCATATTTCTAAGACTATCCTTCCAGGATATCTGTTTATACAGATATGAGTATATAGTAGATGCTTAATAAATATACGTTGATTAACTTGTGAATTGTACCATATGAAATTGCTACTTTTGATTAGTTGAAAATTAAATTCAATTAATAGGGTGGCATAATGTATGTTTCCATTACTATTATTCAGAATTAAATAGTACTATACTCTTCAACTTCCTTGGATTATTGTGTTGTTTTGTTATTATTTGTCGTTTTCCAGAGAAATAAATAATATAGTATCAACAGGAAAAAACAAAAATCAACCCTTTTCCCATTGTTTCACAATGCCAGCTTTGTAATAAATCAAATGTCTATAAAAACATAGATCTGTTTTTAGACTTGATTCTAGACTTGATTCATTTCTTTAGACCTATTTTCTGATTCTTGTGATAATAGCAATGTCTTAATTATAATGATATTATAATAAATCATAATAGCTGGAAGAGCTCATCCTACCCAGATATTCTTCTAGTGTCTATTATTTTTGACTCTTTTATTTCTAACAGACTTCATAATGATTTCTACAAAAAGTAAAATCTGTTATGATTTGGATTGGGATAACTGAGACCTTTTCAATATTGAACATTTCAGACCACAAATAGGGATTTTTCCTCCATTTATTTAGGCTTTCTTCACTATCTCTCAACACCGACTTTACAGTTTCCCTCATAGGGGGTTTGCACATGTTTGTTTTAAATTATTCAAATACATTTGACGTTAGTATCATTTTTATTTGATTTTCCAAATTTTCATTGTTGACAGATAAAGATAAGATTGTTAAACTCATACATTAATCTAATTTTTCATATTTAAATTTTTTAGAGTTTTATAATTATACAACCATATTATCTACAGTCAAAATTTTATAGTTTCCTTTCCAATCTGTATTTTTTATTTCTTTTTCTCACCTTAATACATGGTCTAGAACACTTCTAAACTAGTATTGACTAGGAGGGGAGATAGTAAATACTTAGATCTAAAAAGGAAAGCTTCTAATATTTCTTCATTAAGCCTGCTATTTGCTGAAAGTCTTTGTAGATACCCTTTATAAGATTAGGGAAATTTCCTTTTATTTCTACTTTGCTAATAGCCTTATTTTATTTTACCTTGTCTTAATTATTATTAATGAACGGATGTTGAATTTTAACAACAATTTTAAATTTTAACCCCCCATCTAACTGAGTAAATCATATGATTTTTCCCCTTATTCTATTAAATAGGTGGATTCTAATTTTGATTAGAGTTCTTGTTTCAGTTTTCTAATTAAGTTTGGCCTGTACTTAATGACCTTACCAAGTTTTAGTATGAAGGTTATTCTGATCTCATAAAATAAATTGGGGAGTGTTCCATTAAATTTTAGTAAAATTCATCTATGTGAGATTGGAGAGTTTGCGTGTGTGTGTAATAAAGGATTTAATCATATATATAATTCCACTTGTAGTTTGTTGATTATTCAGATTTTCCATTTTATGTTAGTTTAGAAATTTTGTTTCACAAAGACTTTGTTCATTTCCTGAATAATTTCCTAATACATGGTCATAAAGTTGTTCATAAAACCCTTTTTTCATTTTTAGAAGTCCCCAAATCTATAGTAATATTCATTTTTAAAAATATTTAGCATAATGTATTTGTGTTTTCTCTTTCTTCTTAGGATTTTCTTATCTTGGTAAGGAGTTTCTCAATTGTATTAATATTTTTAAAAAATTTTTCTTTGCTGATCCTTTCCATTGTGTGATCGTTTTACTATTTCATTAGTTTTTGCCATTTCTTTATTATTTCCTCCCCACAACTTTCTTTAGAAACAGTTTTTTTTCTTATTCTTGAGAATACTTTAGCTAATGGATTTTTCAGTCTTTTTTTTTTTTTTATTTTAACATATGCTTTTAAGCCTATAAAAGACCTCCTAAGCATGACCTTTCAAGTATCACACATGTTTGTTTTGATTTGTTATATTTGTGTCATCCTTCAGTATAAATTATCTTCTAATTTCCATCATGATTTTTTGTTTAACATGGGCAATATAGCCGGACGTTTATAAGATCTTGAATTTTTGGCAAAATGATTCCATCAGTATTAGAAAATTTCCAAATATTACTGCGAATATATTTTTTGCCCATTTTCTTCCTCCTCTCCTTTTGGGACGCCAATCACATATATGGGAGAACTTTATACTGCATTGTCCATATATTATATCTATTACTGTAATTTCATTTTTTTTTATCTTTATGGCTAGCTCATTTATTCTTAATATCAGTTGTATGCATTGGTTGTTAAATGCAACCGTTTCTAAATATTCACCTTAGTTTGCCATTGTTTCACATTTTTCAAGACCTTAATTATAGTTTGGAGTTCTGACAAAATTTTCAGCCTTTTTTATAATATCCTTGAATATGGTATATTATTTTAGTCTGTAAGCACTTCATAAAAATCTGAAGCCTCATTTTAGCTATTGTATCTGCCAGTTATCATTCAAATGCTACTGTCTATCTGCCTTTTCACTTTTTTTTGTATCCCAGGCCTATGATGATGTCATCTTCCTCCATATAATACTAGGATATCATATTAATTGAATTGAAAATATGGAAATCATTGGATGCTAAGTTTCAGACTCTGTGAGGGCTTGGCAACTAAGACTGAAACTTAGTTCTGTACCGAAGTTCTTTAAAGTTCTAACTCAAATACAGTGTTAGCAGGACTCCTCCAATGGCAAACCCTGAATTTCAGCTCTGTGGCTGTACATTCATGAGGCTGTCAAAAGTGTTTTTCACAGTCACATGAGCTTATTTCTGAGCTTTAAGTGTTATTTCTCGATCCTGAAATGCTGTACTTTTTGTTTATAACCTCATATTTCCCTGGAAATTTGGGACCTCTGTGACACCTAAGACTCTGAATTGGAATTCTGCTGTTCTGAAAGTCAGCACTGCTACATACAATAATTGTTAAAGAGACTGAAAAAGCCATCAGGCTTCAATTACAGATAAGAATGAAGCCAACCTGGTGGGGATGAAGGTAAATCAGAATACACAGTGTATTAATTAATGTTCTCTAGAGAAACAGAATCAACAGGAATATTCATAAATATAAAATTTATAAAACATAGAGTCCAAAATCCGCAGGGCAGGCTGTGAAGCTGACGATTCCGATGGAGGGTCTGGACGAACTCCACAGGAGAAGCTCGCTGGCTGAACCAGGAAGAGAACCTGTCTCTTCTGAATCCTCCTTAAAAGGCTTCCAGTGATTAGATTAAGCATCACTCATTAAAGAAGACACACCCCTTGGCTAATTACAAATGGAATCAGCTGTGGATGTAGCTGACCTGCTCATGATTTAATTCTATGAAATGTCCTCATAGCAAAAGACAGGCCAGCACTTGCCCAGCCAGACAAACAGGTACCACCACCTGGCCAAGTTGACACATGAACCTGACCATGACACACAGTAAAGGGTGACAGTATCTGTATTTTTGAACTTCACCTACTGTATGAGACCAAAGGAAGATAGCTTTATTTTATCCAAAACCTAAATTTTCTGTAGCATGCAATCTAACTCAACCTGCCTGGATAGTTCATTTAAACAATCCAAACACATGAAGACCAGATGGGAACAAAGGCTTATTAGTCTGTATAGCTTAATATAATATCCAGATACATCCCAGAGTATGTTGGGCAGATAATTAAAAAGTATTGACAAAGTCCCTTGAAGGACTGGAGAAAAAAATATGGAACTATTAAACTTTTCCACCTGGGAAGCCACTGATATTTTCTCAAACACTAGGGATTCCCAAGTTAATAGGCCAAGCCCATGATCTTGAGACTTGCTCTTATGAAACTTATTTCTGTAGCAGAGAAGCTAAGCCTAACTAAAATTATGTCTAAGCATTTCTTCCAGAGAACCTCTTTCATTGTTTAGTGGCCTCTTTCTCTCTAAGCCCAACTCTGCAAGTAAAATCATTACCCTCCATATGACATGCAGGGGTTTTAGCCTGCCTAGTCACATGGGACATGACACCCAGGGATGAGACTGGCCCTGGCACAATGGGATTGACAATGCCTTCCTGACCAAAAAGGGAAAAGAAACGTAATAAAATAAGGCATCAGTGACTAGGAGATTTTGAACAGAGATGAGAGGCTATTCTGAGGACTACTATTATTCAAGCTTCAGCTAAATATTGCTAATTGCCACAGTTAGCCAAACACAACCAGCATCATTCCTGTTAACCCTAAATAACACCCAGGACTTTATCTGAGATCCTACAAAAGTTGCACACACTAAGATTATTTTTCAGAAACCTAAAACTTTCAGGCGGTTCCTAGGCCAAATAAGTCCTGAAACTCAGAGTTGCCAGTCCCTCCAAAAACATTAACCAGTTCCATCCCCTTATCCCATATTGTCAACACCCCTTCCCAACATGAAAAAGTTAGAAAGGGCATAACTCAAATAACCCCAAAGATTGGGAGAAGGATTAAAGGAGAAAGAGGAGCTATAACAGCAAAGATAGGATTTAACAAATGAGTATGACTGCTGTGTCATTATACTAACATCTTTTTAGTCTCCATTGTCTTGGAGCAGCTAGAAGGAAAAACTTGAAATTGTGGAACTGTAACCCATACTTTGAAATTTGTTCTAGAACTGCATGTTAAAATGTACCTTGAAATTTATTGATTTTTTACATATATGTTGTATTTCACAATAAAAAATGTTAAAAAGTGCCAGAAAATGTGAAGTGTTAATAATATGAAAACCATGCATATGAGGGCAGATATATGAGGACTCAGTACTTTCTGCATGCTTTATCTGTAAACCTACCACTGAATAAATAAAATGCATGTACGTAAATATTTAAATAATTTATATAGACAAACCATTATAATTGAACAAATAAATTTAGATAATATGAATAATGTTAGATATAAAATATTAAATATTGTGATAATATCTGGTGGTGGGGAGGAGTGTTTTTCATGCTCTCAACCAGCATGGCCCTTTTACTGAAATCAGAATGTACTACTAGGGCAAATTCTAGGCTCATCTTCCTGGGTTTCTGTCTTCTCTCTAATCTTAGTTGGTTAATTCTACATTGGCAACTCTCCAATGTCCTCAAACAGATGAACCTTACATTCTGTCGAGACTTTCTAGCTATCCTCAGAGGGAAGTATCTTCTGAATTCCCAGAAACAAAAATCACTATATTCCATTGTAAGGGTTCTGGGCACCAGGCTGAAGAAACTGAAATTAATACTCTAGGCAAAGAGGACCCACAGTAAGTCATATATATTTTTGAGAAACTTACCTAGATGAGGTATGTATAAAAAATGGTTTCAGTAAAGGACAAGAGGCAGCAGTTCTCCTTTGGAATCAATAGCAATGGCTAAGATAGTAGGTGTAGAATAGACGCCTGCAATCAACACTCCAGAAGAGACACCGTGTAATTGTCTAGCTGTTTGGAAATAGATGGAGTGAAATGACAAAAATTTTGAGTTTTTGTGATTAGAAGAATGGGACTTCAGAATTGTCCAGATGGAGCTGAGGAATTGATACCATTTTTAATATCTTGTACTTATAATATTGGTGTAAAATATGTGTAGAGATTTTAGCAAGCATTTGGAAAAGAGAATCTGGAAGTTACAAGTAAGTTTGGAGCTAATTTCTTAGATCTGAAAATTACTACCTGTGAAGCAAGTGTTAAAGGCATGGAAGTAGACTAGACGCTAGTTCTATTCTCAGCTCTACTACTAAAACATAATTGCTCATCCACAATAATGTGAATCTGGCAATAAATGAATCCATATGAAAAATGGACTAATTCCCATTAACTGACCTTAAAGCAGAATTTTGCAGTTAAACTCTGCAAATAATGTGTTTTCCTTGGCACGCTTGAAAAAATAAAACTCAATGTCTGCATTTCACAGACACTGGGCAATGGGAAACATCTTCTACCCTTCTGCTTCAACCCATATCATTAATTCAGTGCAGTGTGGTGATACTATGCAAATTTGGCATCATGGATCCTTCTATACCTTATAATGCCCTTTCCATCCACATTTAGCTTTATGCCTGCCACAAGGGATTATATCAGACAAGATATTCCTCTCTCTTCCAAAGGCTTCCTAGCCCTCTTTCATAGAATGACTGGTACTATTGCAACAAAGCCACTCATATTTTCAAATGAGGCAACTCAGGCAACTGAGTTTCACAGGTTAAGTGGTTTGCTCAATTGACTACTTAATTGATGGAATTCCAATCCTTTGACCTGTAAATTTGGCACTTGCTACAAAATTAACATAAGGGGGATGAGGGGATAATAAAGACTAATCAAACAATTATAATTTGCTGGGGACTTTTGTATTCTAATATTTTCCATTTAAAACTAATAAAATTAGGTAGGCAATAACTTTTAAATCTCTAGATTAACAAAATAAAGCTTTTAAAATTTGACCAAAAGAGATCAACTAACACCCTTAAGTTTTCATGTTAAGAAATAGGGAAAACTCTGTTTTCAAAACATGACCTGAATGATTAAAAAGTTCAAGTTTTTCTAATAATTTATGTTAATAAAATGTAAACTAAAACACGAAAGAGAATTAAAGAACCTATAAATTTCAAAACTGTATAATCGGGGGTAAATTTTTGAGAATTAAGCATGTTGTTTGCAGACATTAATCTTTTTCATACATATGTATATATTTAGTACATTCATATAATTATGTATGTACATAAATTTATATATATGTTTGTATATATGTGTGTGTATGAGTAAAGTGGCATAATACAGACCCCATAGTAGTCACTGAATATATATCCTTGATTAGTTGAGTGAAACATTTGAAAGAGCAAAATGTCAGATTTCACCATCAAACAGCATCATTTATTCACTGGAAAACCATGATTATTCAAAATTTAATCTAATTCAATTAGCACTTCTTGAAACTTTTTCTTTGTGCCAGATACTCCATGAAACAATGAGGAAATTTAATGACATAGACAGAGAAAAGATGTATTAGCAATGTGTTAACTTCAACTTAAAGTACTCTGGGAGCATAGATATACTAGAAAGAAGAAAAGTTTAGAGGGGGGTGATATTTGGGTTACACCTTACATTGATAAGGAATCTATACTATAGAGTAGATACAGAAGTTATCTCAGTAAATAGAAATTGCATGAGTAAAGGCATGCAATCAGACATCATTACTAATAGAAGCTATAAAGGCTTATCATTTTTTTACATATTGAATCTAGTGTCATTATAGAAGAAAAGCCATATTCTGAGCTTAGCAGATTCTGAACTGTGACTGTTTTCTATCTCACCTTTATGCTCTTAACAAGATGCAACCATTCAGTGGAGGATATACTAAAGATCACCGTTAGATATATACTATCTTTCTTTGGAACTATGACATCTCTTGCTGTGTTATCTCTGACTGCTTTGAGATAAAACACACTGTGAAGGTCTGGTTGATATCGCTAGGGAGGTAAGTAGCATTTGAACCTTAAAAAACGTTTAACAGGCGGGCCGCGGTGGCTCAGCGGGCAAAGTGCTTGCCTGCTATGCCGGAGGACCTCGGTTCGATTCCCGGCCCCAGCCCATGTAACAAAAATGGAGAAACAGAATACAATAAAACAAGAAAATGTTTAAAGATGTTTCCCTTTCTTCCTTCCTTCCTTCCTTCCTTCTATCCTTCCTTCCTTCTCTCTGTCTTTCCTTTAAAAAAATAAAAATAAAAAAAACGTTTAACATTACAACTGATTATTTTCTAGAACTGACAGAAACTTTATCCAGAGTCTTATTTGTTGAATGAATGTATGAATTAACTCATAAATGAACTGATTATTTTCTTGTTGTTTAGAAGCAGTTGAAGTGGAGTTACTGCTCTACTAGCCTTGAGTTCATACCGACCAGAATGTTTTAAATGTGGATTTGCTACTTATCTAGGAATTATATGAAATACAAAGAGAAAAATATTAGCAACCAAGCCTGGTTAATGTGAAATCGCAGATAATAGTATTTTGATGGAAAAATTAACATTTTAAGCCATGAAAATAATATTAACAAATGAAGGATCCTACCAATCAGGGTATTTTAAACCTCACGCTTGAAGATATGACCTGAGATATTCATATATTAATATATTTTAATGAAAGATTAGAAAATTCCCATAATATTCCATTAGTGAGTTATTTTAGAAAGTCAACAGATATGAAGAGAACTTGTAGAAGTGGGTCAGTACTGGAAGGGATGGAGGCAGTGAAAACAGAAATATATTGGAAAAAGCACTACAGTTATGAGTCTGGAAGCATGTATCCTACACCTAATCATGCTATTAAGTAGCTATGTGCTATATGAAAATTATTTTTTTCTAACCTCAGATAACTGGGCTAAATGATATTCACATTCCTTTTTAGTTTTAAATGTTCCCTGATTCAAAGGAGACCTTCTCTGTACGTTGTTAGTGACTTAAAAATTACAATGGAGTTCTGGGGCATAATGAATTGCTTTTACATTTAGTGATACTTGTTTTAAAAATAGCCTTTATTGATTCCTATTAACTAATTCTTCTTACTTTCACCCATATCTCATTTCTTAAACCTCTCAGAGAAAGGGAAGTCCAAGTAAAACTCATCTTCTAGCCTAGGATAATGTTCCTCAAGTAACATACAGTGTTCTTGAGTTAGACTTCCTGGATATCTCTTTGAATAACTAAACCTAGAATTTAGCCTCCCATTTTTTATTATAAGCATCATTGCCATTTGCTATCCATTCCTCTAAACTGTCAGTGCCTTTCGCTATCCATTCCTCAGGATTCATTTATTAAGAGGCCGAGTTATGAACATCTGTCCACGTTCCAGCTGAACAAATCATTCCAACTAATCTTTTGGACCCAAAAGTTCAATGGATGAGGCAGGACCATGATTTATACTTGAGGGTTTTTTTGCTTTGTTTTTGCAACAAAAGCCATTCTCTTACTGTACTCTCAACAACTGCCTGTATTACATTAATCAGACCTTAATTAACAAGGAAGAAAGGTGATAATTTACATTTATTTCAAATTGACACATTGTACTTTATTTAGCAAATGAGACCTGTCAGGCACTGCAAGTGACGCTTAGATTGAAGACAGGGTGTCGAAAATATGTCTTCCACCTGCCTGCACCTTTGTAGGAGGGAGCTTTCAGTGTGTTTACACGAGGATCATTAGAGGTACCTCACGCTAAGCTTTCATGAATCTTTGAATAAGAAATACTCAAAGGTCATCAGGTATGAAATATTTTATAATGACACACTGCCATAAGGCATGAGAAGCTGATTCATCCTCGAAAGTAAACTCAAGGATGATAAGGAAAAATAATCACAGAGAATCATTTCAGATCTATCCAAACCAGAAGGGAATAGAGTTGAAAACGTGATGATAGAGGCCAAGGGAATGGTTATTTACCCTATGCCAATCTACAATTCAAAGTAAGCTGGAGGTCTAAAGCAAAGAGAGGAATACCCTGATCCAGATGACTGGTCAGCAATTTTTGACCAAAGACTATAAGTGACTGTCAAGTGGTAAGAAGGTAAAGGTAGTTATATAGCAACTGTGGAAACCAGTCTGCTAATTTTATGAGACAAAATCTGAAAATTAGATAAGGTCATTGATTTACCCTATTTTTGCCTTTTCTTTAGTACATAAGGTAAAAGTTGAATTTGAAAATTAAGCTCAAGATGGTTGAAAGGCATGGGACATGCAATTAAATTAGTGTAGATTCCGTATTTTTCTCTGCTCTTCCAACTAAAGTTATTTTTAATGGTTTTTATTAGCATATAATTCAGACCACGGTTTAAACCCGATAATGAGTGAGTTCTACAAGCTCTTCTCTTGGTGGTGGTAGACACTGGAGCTCCCCCAGAGTGAATCTCTGGAATGGTAATGAATTGGAGGGACAATCTGAGGCTATTTTGAATGACTCAGAGACTGCAAGTCAAGAAAATACACCTATACCTTTCCTTAAGAAACATTTGAAAAGTAGCATTATACACTGAAAGCAGTACAGGCTATAAAATAACAGAGACTGATGAGGTACCAACTCAAAATGCACTTCTATTTTTAATAAACTAGGTCCTCAAGAAAATTTGCTAGAGAAGAGGAAACTAATCAAACATGTGTCTGGAACTTCATATTTATTGCATTATTCATTACTTAAAACACCTTCAGAGTCGGTTAGTGTTGTTTACAATTTAACAATACATTTTGAATAATAACAATACTAAGTTACAAAAGTCAGAAAATAAATCCAATTGTGAGACTTGAGGAATGCAGGACAAATGTATTTCTGGGTATGTCCCCCCTGTGATTTGATTATCTTTGCAAAAGTGGGACAAAATTACTTAAAGATTTTTATACAACTAAATGAAACATATATGCAATTGATAAATGTTAACGTCCTTCTTCCCCTCCTTAATCCACACTTAAATCCACTTACCTTGGAAGATATACATTCCAGTAAGCAGTATGACAGTAAGACAAGTGGATATTTTTTCTTTCCCCTGAGGTATATGTGTGTACTGAAAATTTAAGTAAAAATGAATATCATGCTAGAAATTAAGATATTACAGGAAGAGGGAGAAATGGTTCATAGTAGTCAAGCCTACTAACATGGTTTGAAACATTCTGTATTGAGGAGCTAAAGAGCATGGGTCTGAGACAGAGTCTCAGGGTAAAAGAACAGCAAATGTAACTTGACTTTAATCAACTATGCCAGGACTTTTTTCAAATATCCAGTCCAATTTTTAAAGCTATAATTATTAATAAACAATGAACAGTTATTTATTAAACATCTACTATGTGGACAATATTTTAAAAGAGCAAGAAGACTTGTCCGATTGCTAAAATGTTCATATTATAATCGTGAAGGCAGAAGAGAGTCAAGATGAATCTGTAAGTAAAGACTATCCCAGTTGTAGCTATAATGAAATAACTCATATTGGATGTTGTGATGGTTTGGTTCTTGTGTCAGCTTGGCCAAGTGATGGACTTATTGTCTGATCAAACAAGCACTGGCCTGACCATTACTGTAAGGACATTTCATGGACTTAAATCATCTGCAAGTTAATTGCACCCATGGCCAATTACATCTATGATAAACTAAGGGGAGTGACTTCTGTAATGAAGTAATCCAATCAGGTGGATTTAATCCAATCAGCTGAAAACTTTTAAGGGAGAGGTGACATTTTCAGCAGTCAGAAGAGAGAAATTTCTTCTCTACTTCAGCCAATTAGCCCCTTCTGGGAATTTATCAAAGACCTTCATTGTTATTACCAACATGCAGCTTCCCTATGGAATTTAGATTCACGCTTTCCCACAGTTGTGTGAGACACTTTTACAAAATCTGAAATTAACAGATACCTTCTGTTGGTTCTGTTTCCTTAGAGAACCCTGATGTTATAGATGCATACTCACACCAACTGTAAAAATAAACATAATACATGAGAAAATTCTTTTCAGGCATTGGACATGAGACAGAATAGATGATGAAACTTGAGAGGAAAAAGAAAACAATACAGATTCATCCTGATTTTCTGACTGGGAATACTTTCTCTACAACAGGTGGAAGCTGCAGCCCAAAAAGAATGGCAGTCTTTTTGAGCTATGGAAGAAAATACTGAAGTCCAGACTTCTGAATCAGCTATAATTTATAAGCAGAGTATTGGAAAAGGAAACATTGGCAGGGATGGGCACCCTGAAATACTGTATGGAGGTTAATAACAAGACATTTGCCAAAGTCTGGATTGCATGTTTGTGAGTCAAATGCCACAAGGACTGGCCAAGTAAAACTGCTGGAATGGGAGCTGAATAGAAATACCAGAGTCTCACTGTGCTGGAAAAACTGGACTCTCACCTCTACGATAATAAAGAGAATACCATATCCTTCTGAGTACCACGTCCATTCAGTGTAGACTTCAAAAAGTCCAGACCTTAGAAGTAAGGACCCTGTCCTATAGAAAAGGGTATGCAAGTACTAAAGACAAAAGTGAAATAGGCTTGCTCTCATAAGAAATAAAACAAAGCCTGAAGATAAATAAAACCCTGATATATTGTTTTTCAAAGCAACAATAAAAAAACAGTTTTAAAGGAAAATGGCATAATTTCAACTACATACAGAACACCATTGACAAAGGCCATCATACAAAAAAAATAGTTGCAGAACATGTGAAGAAGTAGGTAAGGTAAACAAAAATCAAGAACGAAATCAGTCAATAAACACAGATCCTAAGATGACACAGATGGTGGAATGAGTAGACAAGAATTTTAAAACAGTTAATGTGAATATGTTCAAGGGATTAAAAAAAGATGTTCATTGTATGTGAACCTATATAGATACATATAAATATATGTAAGTATATAGATAGATAGATAGATAGATAGATAGATAGATAGATAGATAGATAGATATAACTTTGAAACTGTAAAACCTGTTTTTAAAAGAGAACTAATTTGAAATTTTAGAAGTAAAAGATGCAATACCTGAAATAAAAATAATAGAATGAGCTTAACAGCAGAGTGGAGAAGGAAGAAGAAATAATCAGCAAAATAAAGTTCAATCAATAGTAATTATCTGATTTACATCAGAAAGAAAGAAAAATTTGGGAGAATATAAAGAACAGAACGTCATTAACCTATATTACAACATCAAGTGTTATAACATACATGTAACTCATAGTTTCAGAAAAAGAAAAGAGAAAGTAGGCTAGAAAATTATTTGAGCAAATTATGGCTGAAAATATGAAATTTGGTTATATATGTGCACACACAGATCTAAGCATTCTAATTGATCCCCAAGTGGATAAATAAAAAGGAACCATACCTTGGCATATAATGTAATTTACTCCATAGAAAGTCCTAGGGAACCTGCTGAATAGCTACCAAAACTAACAAGTAAATTTAACAAGTTTGTTGTATGCAAAATCATATTTTTAAAAATATATATTTTTATACATTATCAGCAAAATATTAGATAATAAAATATTGAATTTCTCTGCCAGTATTGTAAAAAATATGAACCACTGTGGATAACTTTAACAAGACTCCTGCCTAAAACCTGTAAAATAACACAGAGAGGAATTTAAATTTAAATTACTAAATGAATGGATAAGCAACAGAAATATTTGCTTCGTGGTTCTGGAAGCTGGAAGACCAAAATCAAGTTGTAAGGAGGCCCATACTCTTCTGAAACCAGTAGAAGAGAACCATCCCTTGCCTCTTCCTAGTGTCTGATAGTTTGCCATAGTCATAGATTTGAAAGACTTAGCATTATCAAAGTGTGAATGCTACCCAAATTTATTTATGGATCCAACACATTCCAAATTAAACATCCAATTAAACATCCAAACAAAAAAATATTTTGTAGAAGTTGATGAGCAGATTCTATAAATGAATATGGAAATTCAAAGGAAGTAGAACAGCCAAAACACTTTTGAAAAGGAACAAAGTTGGAAAACACATACTATCTTATTTGAAAACTTAATGTAAAGCTGCACATCAACATGTGGTATATTTGTTAAAAATAAATAAACATATTAATAGAACATAACAGAACATTTAGAAATCACACTCACATAGTTACGGTGAATTGATTTTCCTCATGTGTCTTGGCAATTCAATAGAGAAAGGAATTCTCTCCAACAAATGATGCCAGAACACCTGGATAAATATGAGGAAAAAAATTAAAATGACCTCTAACTCACACCAAATGCAAAAATAAATTTGACATAAATCAAAGAAATAGACTTGAAGCTGAATCTGTAGCTCATAGAGGAAAACCCAGGATAATATCTTTGAACTTGAAGTAAACAACTATTTCTTAAATAGGTGACATAAAGCACGGGAAGTATAATAGATTGGCTTTTATCAATATTAAAAACTTCTATTATGAAAAAGCCTTAAGAAATAAAAAGTTGATGCATAGACTTGGTGAAAATATTTGCAATATATACGCCTAACAAAGGGCTTAATCCAGAACATAAAAAGAATTCTTACAATTCAATGTTGAAAAGACAACTCAATAAGAAAACAGACAGATGACTTGTACAGACATGCCATCAAAGAAAATATATTAAGAGCTAATAAGTACAACCAGAGGTGCTCAAAATAAATCATGGTGAAATGTAAATTAAAACCTGCATAAGATACTGCTTCACACCCTTAGAATGACTAAAATTTAAAAAACCAACAATAGCAAGAGCTGTTAAGGAGGTGGAGCAAATGCCACCCTCATACAATCCTAATGGGAGTGTAAAATTGAGCAAAAATTTTGGTAAACGTTTTCAGGGCTGTTTTTTTTTAAATTAACTTATGATATATCTACTCACCAACCATGAAATTGCTTTTATTTATCCAAGACAGATGGAAACATGCTCACAGAAAGATATTTCCAAAAATTTTTATTGGCTTAATTATAATAGCCTCAATCTAGAAACTAATAAAATGTCCATCTATGGAACATCAGTAAGCTTCTGGTATATTCAGACAATTAAATATTACTCAGAAAAAATAAAGAATACTGACATATGTGATGATATGCATGAATTTCAAAAACATTTTGCTTAACAAAGGACAGTAGACACAAAAGGGCATGGAATCCATGATTACATTTAGATGAAGGAAAAAACAGGAAAAATAAACTAAGGTGATGGAAATTAGACCACGGGTCAGGTATTGACTGAAAGAGATAACTAACAGAACTTTCTACGGAAATTGAAATGTTCTTTATTTTGAATGGAGTTTATCTATATATCTCTATACATTTGCCAAATATAATCAAATTGCACACCTAAGATCTGTTCACTTCTATGTAAATTTAATCTCAGTTTAAAGAAAGTAAAACATTGAAATGCTAATCTGTGTGATATGAAAAATGTGAAATAAAAAATTCAATCATCAGTGCTAATATATTCAGAGAAATTTTAATGAGATAGGGATTAAGTTTTTCAAGCAATATTTATAGAACCTTCAAATTTTGAGGACCCCTCTGCAAAGCCCCAGTAGTGGAATGATGAGAAGATCGCAAAAAAAAGTCATTTGGTATCCACACAACTTCCACGTCAAACACAGCAGCTTGTATTTTAAATAATTTATTTCTTGTGGCTTTAGAAAAACACATTTTTTTCCTCTAAGAAGAATAGGAAAAAGGGAAGCCTAGTGAATTAAAAATGATTTTTAAATTGCTAGGTAAACCTCTCCCCTTTGCAGTGCCTTCATTTTGGAGCATTGATGTCCACATGCATCCAGATTCCCATCCTATTGCTGACTTGCTCCTTCAAAGAATATTTTGCATCTGGACCCTGAACCAGACCATCCCCAGTGTAGGGTCATGAATATGGCCAACATATTCCTGCACATTTACACATATGCAGGCTGCTACAATGTAGATTATACCCATGCCGCTAGACTTCCATCATGTTATTCCTGCCTGGTAGTCTTGTTTACAACTTGTATTTCAGTCTGCCAGAGCCCTGTCAGATAGTGCAATCCCTCTGTGGTAGATCAAACTAGTGACTTATTCATTGGCACCCTTTCCTTGGCTCATTAGTGGACTTAGCCATGTGACTTGCTTTGTCTAATAGAATAGAGTAGAAGAGACAATATGCCAATTTGGAACCTTGGCCTTAAGAAGCCTGATAGATTTCTGCTTGACTTTATATACCTTTCTCATAACAATAAGAACATGCTACAGTTAGCCTTCTAATCCCACGTGAAAAATAAGAGTCAGGGATGGGGGCAGAGCTGCCCAGTCTAGCCAGCCCAGACACTCTAGCCTCCACACACTGGAGCAGAGCCATGAGAACAAATTTATTGTCATTTTGGGTCACTTAATTTGGGAGTAGTCCATTATGCAGTGTTGTGACAACAGCTAATTGATATATCCCTCCTCAGGATAACATCAACAACACTTACACCTTTCTGCTAGAAAAAATGGAAATATACAACATCCCTTACCCATCCTATATTCCCGATTTAAAGATAGAGGGATGATACATGACCCAGCAAACCAAGTAGCCATAAATTGGAGTGCTAAGTTACCAGAGAACAGATACCCATGTACTGCATCAGCTCTCAATATGCTAATTTTGAGAACTTTTGTGAAATGACTAAACTTTATTTGCATCAAAAAAATCATCCCTTTGTAGTCTAAAATCATCTGCTTCCTGGATTCCCACTCATGAGGTCTATCTTATACTTCGGCTATATAACCCTGCCCTGGCTGAATTCATAAAACTCTATGCGAATGGTGTGTTGGCTTGTCCACAACCTCCTGGGAGTCATCTCTATGATGAGGCAGCTTCCTTAGCCCTGGCCTCAGCAGTACAGACTCTCATTTTCCTATCGGCTTCATAATTGAGGTGGCATGATATCTCATTCTTCAAATCACCTCCATTATGGCAGTGTGATCCTGATTATCTGGGTCAGGAATTAAATAGGGCACAGCAGGGATTGTTTGTTTCTGTTCCGCAATGTCTGTGGCTTTAGGGGAAAATCCAAATGGCTGAGATTGACTCATGAGAACTCAAGACTATAACCATCTGGAAGTTTCTCCATTCACACGTTGTGTGCCTGGATGGGGGGTTAGGGTTATGGTGGGGATTAGCTAATCAGTCAGAGGCCAATACCTGGTCTCTCCAGGTGGCTAGGACTTCCTCACAACATGGCGGTCATAGGTCAGTCAGCCTTCATCCATGGGGCTCCGGGCGGCAAGAGTGAGTGTTTCAGCAGCACAAGGCAGAAGCTGCAAATCTTTCATGACCTAGACCCAGAAACCACATAATATCATGCCCACTGAATCCTACTGCAAAGCAGTCAGAAGCCACTGAAATTCCAAGAGAGAGGCTTTCTCTTGGGGAGAGGAGTTCAGAGCATTTGCAACCACGTTTTAAAAATCCCATAGAGGGGGATGGAAAAGAAAGGAAAGAAATCCCTTGTGATGAATACAGAAATGGACAAATCATATGGCCTGGGGAGGTGGTCATACTGTTTAATATGTCCTGCTGACTCTCATATCCTCATCTCCAACCACCACTGCCTAGGCTAGGAACAGTTATCAGTTTTGCTATGAAGGAAGCAGCTCTTATGTATCAGAGAATCATGCTTCAAAGCATATTTATTTGCCTTAGAAGGAGAAACGTGACTGAAGACTGTCAGTTCTTATCTTACCCAAGATCCAGTGGCGTGCTGAAGCTACCTTGGGGTGCTTCCAACTGGCTTTAAAAACAAATGAACTTTTAAGTTGTATAATATAACATATATACAACACAAAGAAAGAAAAAAGCAATAATTTTCAAAGCACTCTTCAACAAGTAGTTTCAGAACAGATCCCAGAGTTTTTCATGGTGATACTAGCTTTTGGAAATGTTGTATGCATCTTTTCACAACTCTGTGTTTGGTGATGTCACATTGGTAGCTTAAACTCGGCCTAAGTGTTAGTGTTTACACATGGAAATTGGTAAACACTATAAAGTGGGGCTTTTATTCACCGGTGCACCACTGCCAAGATCCATCTATCTCCAGGTGATTGATGTTATAATAAGTAAAGGCCTGAGGCTATTGGCACCCAGCTACCACACAGACTGAACATTTGGGTGAAGAGAAATGAAAGAAATGCTCAGTGAAAATCATAGATAAGAGCCTGAATAATATATCTAACAACATCGTGAGAAGGATAGTACCACTGACAAAAAGGGGACAAAGAGACTAGCGGATCTCTTTCGCATCTCACTATTATATTATTTCCACTAAAAGATGAAATTTGCAAGAACAAAAACTGGTGGCAGAATAAAGAAAATTATGAAATGTTGTTAACTATAAGAACAAAAGAGCCAATTTTACTCCTTCATAGTGTCTATCATTACCTTACTATTCATGTATGTATCTGTTCATTTTATTAATGTCATCCTGTTAGAATTAAGGCAAAACTTTGCCAGGCTTATTCATTAAAATAATGCCAGTTCCTAGACCATACCTAGCACATTATAGATGCACAATAAATATTAGTGTAATAAATAAGTGCAAAAAAAGGTTTCTTACATGGGAGATGGGGCAAATATTCTGAAATCACACAGGTCAGTGACCATAGGAGGAGAAAATTTGGTCATTGATTCAATATTAATCCCACTGACTTTGAGAGATAGACGGATTAAGTCTTAGTGGAGATATATGAAAGGCAATCAAGTTTGTGGATTAGATATTCCATGGAGTACTCAGAGACAGTATTCTATGTTGAATTGTATCCCCCCAAAAGATATGTTCACCTCCTAATCCCCAGTCTCATAAATATGATCCTATTGAAAGTAGGATCTTTGAAGATGTTATTAGTTAAGATGAGGCCAAACAGGGTCATGGTGGACTCCAATCCAATATGACTGGTGTCCTTTTAAGAAGTAGAAATTAGACACAGAAAAAAACAGAATAAAGATAGTCACATGACAAGAAACAGAGATTGGGTTATGTCAGAAGCCAAAGAATACCATAGAATGCTAAAAAGTCACTGCCAGCACACTGTAGACTTCATAGAAAGTATGGCCCTGACAATACCTTAAAATTGGACTTCTAACTGCCAGAACTTTGAGACATAAATTTTTGTTGTTTCAAGCCACTCAGTTTGTTGTGCATTTTTACAGTAGCTCTAGGAAACTAAGGCAAATGGACACATAGAGCTGAAGCATAGATGATAGTTGCTGGCTAAAAGTGCTCTTTCACTAACTCTTTTGTTTGCTATTTTATTTGTCCTTGGTCCTTCAAGAGAGCTTTGGGAGAGCCATAGCCACATGTGGTAGTTAGATGCAGTTGTCAGCTTGGCCAGGTGAAGGCACCTAGATCTGTTGCTGTCGACATGAGCCATTGGCATGTGAACCTCATCTGTCGTTGATTACATCTGCAGTCAGCTAGGAGGTGTGCCTGCTGCAATGAATGATGTTTAATTTAATTGGCTAGTGCTTAAATGACAGACTCAACGTAGCATAGCCCAAGCAGCTCAGCATGCCTCATCTCAGCACTCGCAGCTCAGCCCAGGCCTTTGGCGATGCAGGAAGAAATCACCCCAGGGAAAGGAAGCCAGAGGCCTGGAGAGAAGGCCAGCAGAGATCGTATTGTGCCTTCCCATGTAAAATAGAACCTCAGTTGAAAGTTAGTTGTCTTTCCTCTGAAGAACAAAATAAATCTCCTTTTATTAAAAGCCAAACCATTTCTGGTGTGTTGCATTCCAGCAGCTAGCCAACGAGAAAGCCACCCAAACCTAAGTATTTGATTGTATTAAAGAAGATATTTTGAGCATACACGGATGTGAGGAAATAGCTAGCCAGTAATTTAGTAATTCACTGAAGGAAACTTTTAGCAACAAACGAACAGGCACACAGATTCATAGAATTACCTTTTTAAAAGTGAAGTCTTGAGAAAAGAGTCTATAATGGAATTACTGGTGTTGCCAGTTTCATCTTGTGCCAAAACTGGTGAAATTCCATTCTGAAGTAGTTTGGCATCTTCTGTAGCCTCAAGTGAGATTGTTAACATTTGCTTCAGGCATAACTTCACTTTTCTGACAGAGAGAATCATAACCTGATGCAAAGTAAAATTTCCAACTTTCCCAACAAGGTGGAAGAAGGAATAGTATAGTCTTTCCTATCCATCATTTCCTTTAAAATCTACATTGTGATCCCTCAAGAAACTTTTATTTTGCCAAAAATAACTTTATTAACCATGAGCTGTATTTTTGTTGTTTATGATGATGATTGTTTTCAGTAAAAACATTATCAATTTCTCCCTGAGTAAAAATTACCTCAAAAAAATAACACCTTAGGAAGAGACGTTTTCATCTTAATAAATACCTTGTGTTGAAAGTGTGAGAAATATGTAAGCTTTATTATTTTAACAGTGAGCTTGTGCTTTTCCTATTAACCCAACAGGGAGAGGGAAAAAACTAAGCCTGAGTGAAATGGTAAAAAAAATAAAGGGAAGCCAAACCCCAGGATATCCTTTTTACGTTCCCTCACTCAGTAGACCAGATCAGTATGAATGAATATTTACCATAATCAAAGCAACTTCCTAGGAAGTTTCACATACGATATCTCTTTCATTCCTTACAGTAAATACATGAATTGATTATAAATCATGTTAAAATGGTGTTATCCATTAAAACATTTTATTTGGAGGGAATGTCAGAGACTTAGAAACCTTTAAAATCATAGTTTGGTCCATGAGAAACTACCCCTGCCACTGGGGGAAACATAAATGTACAGTAAGGTGAACAACAAATGAACATGTTGTTTCTAGCTGAACTTGGATCCAGGACATCCCTGGGGCAAGCTAAATTAGACCAAGCAAGAGATTCTTTTTGTCTATACTAGATGCAGAGAAAGAATATAAGCTTTCCTATAAGGCTAGATCATAACTGTTTTTATTCGCCGCAGGTTTGGGAAGCTGTATCAGTGTCCCCATCTACATATTTATAAGGGTATAAAAAGTGCCAAGAGAGACAAAGATTGTTGGGCTTTAATCCAGGCTAACTTCTCCACCCTTAAGGAGAGAAGAAGAGTGTACTGGTTTGAAACTATTGTGTACCCCCAGAAAAGCTATGTTCTTTAATCTTCAGTCAATATTGCTGGGTGGGATTTTTTTTACTGTTTCCAATGGACATGTGATCCATCCAATTGTGGGTGGTAAATTTTGATTAGATGGTTTCCATGGAGATGTGTCTCCACCCATTCAAGGTAGGGTTGCTTACTGGAGCTTTTAAGAGGGAACCATTTTGGAAAAAGTTTCAGTGCCACAGAGCCCACACAGCCAGAGATCTTTGGAGATGCAGACAGAAAACACCCCAGAGGAAGCTTTATGAAATGAGAAAAGGAAGCTAGCAGACATTGTCATGTGCTTTCCAAGCTAAGAGAGATGTCTAGAAGCCAGAGACCTCAGCAGAGGCCAGCCACGTGCCTTCCCAGCCAACAGAGGTGTTCTGAATGGTGTCAGACTTTCTGTAGTGAAAGTAACCTCTTGTTGGTACCTTAATTTGGACATTTTCACAGCCTTAGAACTGTAAACTTGCAATTTATTAAATTCCCTTTTTCAAAGCTGTTCTGTTTCTGATATATTGCATTCCAACAGCTCTAACAAACTAAAACAAAGAGTATTAAGAGAGAGGGGAACAACCAGGTCAGTTATAAGAAAGACAGGTTTCCTAACTCCAGCATCATAAAAATAAGGGTTTTTAGAAAACTTCACTCCCATATAAGCTGCATTTTAACTCCTTCCATTATCACAAAGGCAAGTAAAATGATTTTGAACTTGTTTCAACTAGATGTACTGGATTGTTTTTATTTGTACTACAGGCAATATAATTACTGAATTGCTGAAATTAAGAAAAGGATATTTATTAATTCATTGGAAGGATATTGAGGTTTTACACACAGCCAAGATGCACAAAGAGATGTATTGGGTGGTTTCCAGTGCCCTAATATTACCCAAAGCCCTCCATGGTCTGAATTTTCCACATTCACACTTTAACAAATTTGTAGAATTTCTTACAGCACTGCATAGGCTCATGATGCACTTCTACGCTTTAGCCTAGAATTAACTTCTCTACTTTTTCTGCCTTTCCTAATCCCTCTTAATCTTTTAAGCATCCAACATAGATTGTATCTTGCTTTCAAAAAGTATATGACACTCCACTTTCAATGTTCTCCCATCTGTATGCTTCTATTATGCTGGTAATAAACACCAATATCGACAATATTTTATATGCCAGGCATTGTGATAAGCATTTTATATGACTCATCTTATTTAATCCTTATAACACCTTCGTGTTTTGATTACTATTGGTATCACCACAGATATTAACTGACTACCCAAGACTATACAGTTGTGAGTGATGGAATTCAGATTCTCAACTCAGTTGTATCCAACACCAGAGTATAAGCTGTTAACTACTAGGATATATTTCCATTTATCATTCTGTGTTCTAATTTTACATGTTTTTTTGTTTGTTTGTTTTTTGTTTTTTGCCTATCTCCACTAAATTGTAATCAACTTGAATGTAGGAACTGTGTTTTTTTATACTTGCATTTCCAACACCTTGCAAATTACCTTGCCCAATAGATGGGCATGAAAATATGTGAAATGAAATAGTAGATGAATAAATCACACTCTCTTTCTTGTTTACTGATTGCTTAAACTATCCCATTACTGAATGCCAGAGGGAGGTGAGGAAGACAAAAAGAAAATAACTTAAGTAAAAGCAGCAAGACACAATCTCAATAGAAGCACTTAGCATTTATACTTCCTTAGTGTCCATCATTCTGTAATCGTACATTGGAATGCTGGGATATTTAAGCACCTCAACATTGGACTTGCACTCTCATAATTGCACCCTGATTCCCTCCCATCCTCCATTCACAATTTTTTAAGGAAATGGTTGTTGAAGATCTAAAAATACATTATGAGATCTGGTGGGATACTATGGAGGAGGGGGAAAAGGAGAAAAAGAAGAAGAAATCAAGTTATTGTCTACATGCCATGTAATGTGCCAAGTAACTCAGGTAATATCATCATCAAAATCCTCTTTATTTTACAGAGTGCTATAATGATGCATAAAGAGTATAAATAATTTGCCTAAGTCCATATAGCAAACAGGTTTCAAACCCTAGAATTAAACATAAGATAGGCCTCCTGGGTCTAGATACCAGTTTCTTAACCACTATATTATACTATCTATAAACCTTCCTGTCCAGACTTGCTCCTCTTCCAGTATTATCCATTTTTGTGAATAAGCCTTTACTGGAAAAATATCACAGGGTATAACGAGAAACAAATTAATACTTCTTCCACCCCTTCTTCTTAACTGTCCATTCAAACCTACTCTGTAGTATTAGTTTTTACCTTGCTCCTTCAGAAAAATCTTCAGTGGGTGCCATATCTTATCTGCATACTAATTAAAATAAGCAAGTTCCATGAAATAGAAATAAAATCCAAAATCCATTCATTCACTGGCAAAGTGAAAAAATCTAACTTTTTTCACTTTGACTATATTTCAATAGCTACTCTTTTCCCTACATACATTCTGACTCCCTTGAATGTCTTCTAAACTGATCCTTTGGTAATCTATCAAAACACAAATCTAATCATAATCACTGCTTCCAACAATTTTTAATGGATTCTCCTTGCTTTTAAGCTAAAGACTAAAACTTTTAACCTTTCCTGTAGGACTCCCAATGGCCCCTACTTCTTTCTGCAAGTATATCACATTACTCTCTATATTAATCCAATACAACTTCTTCAGTTTTTTAAATTCATTTCCTTGAATTAATTATACTATCATGCTTCAGAGACTTTGCACATGCTTCCTCCTTTATGTGGAATGGTCTCTCAAAATTCTCACCTTAGCTAACATCTATTCATCTTTCAGATCTTAGCTTAAATTTATTTCTATCATAAGAAAACTCTCTTGAGCACCCAAGATAATCCATGTTTCTGTACTCTCCTGAAATCTTGTTCTTATCCTATAAGGCCTTTACTTCAGTTCTAATCATTCATTTCCTGGTCTATTTAAACTGTGAGCTCCAGAGGAAGAGGAGATTTGTCTGTTTTGCTCACTGATGTATCCCCAGCACCTAGTTACTAACTGTTGTATTATAGAAACTAAGTGAACATGTTAATCCATTACATGAATTAACTATAGTAATATGCTTTTTTAAGCTATAAAGCTTAGTAATATAATAATATACTATTTGTAAAATTATGTCTTTAAAATGGTCCTAGATGTAACACCTCAGCACATTATGTTTTTTCAGAAATATATTTAATTAAAATGCACAAGTATATAAATTATATATATATTTTCATGCTTACAAACTTTGTTAAAGATGGACTGATTTCTTTATGCTATGACATCTTAATAATTCCCACATGAATCAGTCACTATCGCAGTTCCAGCACACAGATTCAACATGTGGCCTGGTAATCACTGAGAAGATTGATTGAATCACTGCAGATAGATTAGGACAAAATTGATTTTCTTAACTTGAAAATTCATGTGTTAGTTTTAAATCAGAACATGTTATATAGCACATTATAATAATTTTTCTTCACCTTGTTGTGGTGATCCAAGAATTAAGACCCCCTCCTGTAGGAAATGAAGTGTTAAACAGATAGCAACCTGCATGATCAGAGCACAGATGTTATCCTTACAGTAATTAAAACTTCCTTTCCCTAATCACTATTGGTTACCAACTCCCTTGAGACTCAGCTGGACTATATAAGGCATTCCTCTTCCTCTTGTTTTTGGGCATAACTGATTTCCATTTCCCAACTGGCCACCATTGGGAAGAGTCTCCTGTTAGTAAGTCCCACATAAAACCCATGTCTAACCCTCTACTTTGTGTGTTCTTTGGTCTTATGGCTGTGCTGGTCTGGAACATTTGGTGAGCCAACCAGGAGACCAAAGAGCTACTGATCACAGAAGGCCTGAATATTGGGATGGGAAACTCCATGGTAGTAATCCTGGGGTGTCCTGCTTCCTTGATGTGGGGAGGAATCGCCCACTTGCTTGACTGTGCTGCAGCCAGTTGGCCATTGTTGTGTGTGGTACAGCCAGCTACAGCAGACTGTCTCAGAATGACAGAGAAATCCATAGGCTTGAGGGATGCATTGTGTGGGAGATTATACCATGTAGATAGGAGTTTGGAAATATTGGAATGCTGGTATGTTAGAGTAAGAGGGTATGGACTGCCTAAGGGGCAGGTGGGGAGTGCCTTGACTTCCCCTCATTGAGACCCAAAGGCTGGAGATCCCATAAATTCTTTATCTGATCATGAAAAGGAGAAAAAAGAAGGAGTTTTGGAGGCAAGGGGTGGAGTAAGGCCCCTTTGTGTGCAGTGGTTCCAAAGAATGCCTCTTTACAAGGAATTAACACTAAATTCTTTAGTTTTCCATTAAATAGGGCCAGTCAGCCTGTTTTCACCTTCACCTGGGAAAGAGAAGAAAGGATTTTTATCATGTTCTCAGAAAGCTATTTACATGACTTGATCATCTGCCACAGTCTGGTAGCAAAATATTTGGCTATGTGAAGAAGTGTAACATTATATTGTCATGTTAACCATAACTCTTTCTCAGAACTGAAAGAAGCCTCGTGCTCATTGTTATTTCACCTTAAGAATCTGGGATGGGCAATTAATTATAGTAAACTGCAATGCTTTGGCTGCCCTGTCAAACATTGTTGGGGTATGGAAAATCTTTCATTCCTCACTTAGCCCAAATGCTAAAACCTAATTACAAAAAGCTATCCCTAGGAATGGGATACCTCATAACAGTCTGCTTTTGAGAAAGTCAAATGGCTATTGTACTATCTTATGCTTTATGGTGCTGGGGGGTGGTGTGGGGTGGGGGTGAGATGGGTGGTGGTGGTGGTGGTGTGTGTGTGTGTGTGTGTGTGTGTGTGTGTGTGTGTGTGTGTGTGTATCTAGTTGTGCTTTGTGAAGTAGATGTGGCCAGTATCAATGTTGGCTTTGGCTGGGGCTTGTAGCAAAGGTGAAAGGTGAAAACAAGTTTCCATTAGCATTTGGTCTCAGCTCTAGAAAAGAGCTGAACTGTGGTACAGTTCCTTAGAAAAACAACTGTGTGCTACCTGTTACACCTGAAAGTTAAAGGACTAAATCAGAAATGCCCTGTGAAGTTAAGAAGAGCCATCCCATACAGGAGTGGATATAGAGCATTGCCACTAAGTCTCACTCTGGCAGTGCACAATTGAGCACAATTGAACACATTAATGAAATGAAAAACTTATCTGCTACAGCGCAATATAATCAACAAAAGCCCTTTGATGTATATCTTAAGACCAGTTTCCTATGTAGAAGCAGCAGTCACGCAACATAGTATGGACTATACATGGTGGAAAACTGGGATTATGCAAAGCAACCAACAAGCTGAATTAAGGGCTTACTCAAAAGCAGCCTGTTAGGAGGCATTTCATTCCCAGGGATAGCTTTTCCTAATTAGGTTTTAGCATTTGGGCTAAGTGAGGAATGTCATTCTTCATGAACCAGGAGTTTCATTAACTATTTGTTCTGACAATTGGATAGACAACCTTCCAGGGTCTGCCCAATTATGGGAAATATCTGGTGGCAGCCAAACTATCTGAAGCCAAATATACTCCATCTGAATTCCATGAATTGATTCTATATGCTAGAAGCCTTGGTCCATCCCTGCTGTGGCATGTTTGGGGTTTGAGAATAGCAGTTGATTTCACATGGATTTTTAAGCTCAGCAGGTTCCTCACTATCACACAGTCATAAAGACAATGCCAATCCTGCAGAGATAATGCCATAAGTGAAGTAGGCTAGGTTTTGTGCTAAGCATTGAAGGCACTTTTTGACCAGGACAGATATAGACAAGCACACTAGTTGTATCTGGCTCACACCAGCCTCAGTTCATAGCCCTGAGCAGCTGCTCCCACTCCCATTAAATTAGTAGCTGCTGGATCTATGTCAACCTTGTGAATACAGGGAAAGCAATGATACAACTGCAGTGAGGTAATAAAAATACCTTACTCTTGCCTCTGCCAAGGGCACTAGAAATTGTGGAAAATAGGTCGATTGGCCATGGCCCTGACCAATGCAACTGCACAGGTTGGAAATCCTAAACCCATGGAACATTGGGATTGCCCAAAATTTATATGTAACCAACCTGGGACTCCCCATATCTCAAGGCACAGAATGGACACTTATGCCTAGGTTAATCATGGATGTAACCCCAAAAAGCTCCCTGCAAATTCAGGAAGAAAAAATATATGTGGCATTTTAAACACCCTCATAATGCCCCTTCTTCAAGAGCACTTTTGTCTACTGATGGATATTTAGCTTGAATTCTGTTTGCCCTTAGTGTCACAGCAAACACTTTTTGCAATGGGCTTCTGCAGTAACCTGCAGTCACGATAAATCCCAATGTGTGCTGAACAGCCATCATTGGGTGCCACTGGCCTGCCTTGGACTGTGAGCCCTGTGAATTAGACTACATGGGACACCCTGCTGGCCTGGCAGAATTCAGCTCATCAGAAAATCTGGAAAAGAATCCTCACATCAAGGACTAGATTAATAGGTTTTGTCACTTGTCAGTGGAATGGTTTGATACCTTTTCTTGGCTATGTTATCGTCAATGAAGATACGTAAAGTTGTTCTCTGTGTGAGGGACTCCCAGCGTTCTGTTGTCTTTTATACTGTTGTGGTGGCATATGAATGCAATGTCTGTCCTGTGGTCAATGCAGACTGTTGCATGGGATGGATTGTGGTGGTTCCAGGGTTTGGTACCCCCTTTCTTATTAAATGAAGCTGTAAGCACATAGCAGCCTGCATGATCAGAGCACAGACATTATTCTTAAAGCAATTAAAATTCCTCTCCACGAATCACTGTTGGTTACCAACTCTCCAGAGATTCAGCTAAACTGTAAAGGCACTCCTCTCCCTCTTGTTTTTGTGGATCACTGATTTCCTTTCCCCAACCAGCTGCCATCAGGAAAGAGCTGTCTCCTGTTAGTAAGTCTCAAATAAAACCCATGTCTAACTCTTTGCTTGGTGTGTTCTTTGGCCTTTGGACTGTGTTGGTCTGGAACACTTGAAGAGAGATAATAGGATGAACAGCACAGGACAGTGTAAAGGACATGAGACCTGGGCACAGACAGATCTGGATTTGCATCTTGCCTCTGCTTTGGACCAACTGCGCGACCAGGAGCAAGCTTCTAAACTTTCATGAAACTATTTTTTTTTTATCTGTAGAAAGGGGGACTATCAATACCTTCTTCACAGAGTTGTGAAGAGTATTAAATGAAACATAAGACCTAACATTATAACTGAGGTTTTCCTTGATCAATAAATTATTATGTAGTGGTTTGTAGTAATACTGAATCAACCAATGATTAGCTGTGACCTTGTTTAGGTCTTAAATTCTCAGTTTTCCCCCAGTAAAATAGTCATATGATACTCACAGTCTTAACTTACTAATTTATTTTTTTGCATGTCCAATAAACACTTACTGAGCATATCTAATGCATCAAGCACTGTGTTAGAAGTTTGGGTACACAAAAATTAAAATATTATTCTTGCTGCCCTTAGGACACTCATAATAATAGGATGATATAGTGAAGATCAATGAGAAAATCAATGGGACACTACACTGTAATTAGGATTATTACTAATGTGAATAATTATTTATTCTAGAACAAGCCACTGACCTAAAGAATAGTAAACACAAGTATCCTAATTAACAACAAATGTTAGCAATCTAGCAAAGACCAGCAATATGCTATGAGGAAAGTCATGACTCCTCAATTTTGTAGGTTTCTATAATAATTTAATTATGACTGTAAAATAAGGAAAAATGGAATATGACCTTACCTTCATATAAGCATATACACATGCAAATTACTAGGGTCAATCACAAATAATGTGATTTCAGAGGAAGCTTAGTCAGTTTCACTTGCTGATAATAGTAGTCTGGATAATATTTTGCAATTATCGCCAACTGTTCTGAAATGTGCTAAGATATCACCTGGAAAGAGTTCCTACTTTTCTGTGCCCTTGATATAAATAAACTCAACAAATGGGCAATGAGGTTTAATGGCAGTGTGTGGAGAGTATGGTGGGTGTGTGGCTGGGAGGCATATAAGAACATACAAGGCTTAACAAATAGTGATGACTCTCTTCTCTTTCCACATTCCCAAAAGAACTATGGAACTTTAGAATATCTACATTTTTTTTGTTTAAAATGTTAAAACATACCACATTATCTATATATTTTAGCTATATAATAAAAATCAGTTCTCTCTGGGAAACCATCCACAGGTAACTTTTTGTACTTAAAAGTTGCATGTATGTATTTTAGATTCCATTTCACATGCCAGAGAACCGAGTTCTGGTTAAAATGTCCCATAATTGAAAGCTATGAGCTACAACCCAAAACTTCTTTTGTTGTACTGTTTTATGTGTGTATTTTGTGGAGAGACTACCTATACCCAATATGTTAAACTTTTTGGTTGTAAACTTCACCAGGTAGATACTGTGATCATTTTGGAAACTTTGCTGATAAAATTTAGACTTCACTGATTAACTTTATTATTATAGTAGATTTAAAATATTCATCAACCCTTTGATAAAACTTGCTGCCATCTTAAAACCTCATTTCTCAACATGCATTTGACATTTGGTCTTTTATTACTTAAAGGCACTTGCCAGCTGTAAAAGATGGGATAACGACGAAATCAGACATAAGAGTTATCTGCAGCTATCCTCTCCTCCCCTCCTTTGTTTCCTTCCTTCCTCTTCTCCCCTCACCTTCTCTCCCCTCTCCCCTCCCCTCCTATCCTTTTTACCTCTTCTCTCTCTAATTAAACTACAATCACAGAAAATGCTCCCTGTACAGTTTCCGGAATTGAGAGTTAATATTCCATATAACTGTTTGAAGAATTAAAAGCAAGACAAAAAGTTGTTCTATTTTGTGTGTGTATAAACCTTTTGTTTCTGGTTATTTGAGGTGATCCGCTTGTAGAAAATCTGATCAACTTTGTAAGAAAAGAGATACGAGGAGGATAATCATGTTGTGAGTCAGTCTCTCTCTCTCCCCCACTCCCTCTGCATCTCTCTCTCTCTCTCTCTCACTTGCTTTCATATTGGCAGAGCAATTTTTTTAAAGAATGATTACAAATTCATCTTTCCTTTAGCATCTCCATTCTTTGCCACTAAAATGGATGAGTTCCATCATTCGCATTACACAAAGGACCTGATTCATCAAGAAGGCATCAGAACTACCTGGATTTTGTTTTTCAAATACAGATAAGTAAGGAGCATTTCTATTTGCCATGGTATCTATTTATTTCAAATTCCAGTAAATCACTCTAAAAAGATCACTACTTTTTATGATTTTATTTGTATTTAAATGACATATCTTAAAAAATATTGGATTTCCCTGTTATTCATACCGCATTTGTACATGGCATGTTTCTATAAATTTAGTATAGATTTTTGGCAGTTTTCTTTAGAATTAGTCTCTTCCAGTTCAAAAGAAAAACAAATATGGGCATATTTATTATGCAAGTTAAAAAGAATGCAAGTGCCCACTGAATCTTAGTAAAGCTGTCCTGATCAGTGAAAATTATATCCCTGTTATTAAGTATAAAATGTTTTCTAGAATTTTCTCAAATGGACAACATATCCCATTTTGGTCAGTTCTTATTCACTTTTCCAAAATAAAATATAGCCAGTTTGTTAAGAAACCATTCTTCAAAATGGCACAAGACATTGTATTTAAGAAATAGGAGATACTGATAAAAGTCTGTTTACATGATAGCCCTGGCCACCATATTCTTTCTCCCATCCAGAGACCTACAAGTAGAATTATTCCTCTCCTGACTTTTACTGATAATTTTCCAGCTACCCCTTTAGCAATAAAGTTGTATTTTCTGTCTTAATTTCCAAATAGTTTTAGATGATAGTTGATAGTTTGCCACTGCTTTCCTCTTTTTAAATAATCTTAAATTTTTCTTTCCTTGTAATGTAATTTGCTAACACAAACTAGAAGTAATCTCTATACCATCTTCACACACAAAGTATAGGAATGGGGCATGTTGTATTTGTTCAAGCATTTTGTAAGCATCTGGAATTTAAAATGGAAGGTTTCTGGAGGCCATTTTGTTGTCCTTTCCATCTGGAGTTTTGCGGCCTGAAATGAGAAAACTGTTTGTAAACTGTATTTCAATTCCTTAAACATATGAAGTGAAATATGAGTTCAACAAGAAGATAAGTCAGATACTTGTATATCAATCTAACTTTTGCATATTTCTTATTATGGCCTTTGCTGAAATCAGCAGTTTCTAAGTGGTAAGTAATTATCTCCTGAAGAAGAGTTATTCGGTTTAGAAGATAATTTCTTTTTCAATCCAGTCTTCTGTATCAATTTTCCCTTGATGGACTTTTTTTTCCCTCCTTCAGATTGACTAAAAATCAGAAGAAAAGTTATTTGCCTAATGGAATATTTACAGCAGGACTCTTATTTCTCATGGTAATTCACAGTTACAGTAACCCAAGAGCTATATTATTTGATAATTTACAATGAGTCCTCGTGTGAGGAATAGCATAGAACTCACAATATATGAAAAACTTGAAGCTAGAAATATTCTTCTCTATGTCTTATGATCATCTTTCCTTATTCTTTCAGAAAACTGTGTATTCCTCACACAAATGATGCTGAATAAATATTTCATTAAGAAGAAAATTATTGAGAAAGCGGAAGATATATTTCAGAGTAATACTGCCATAGATGAACTAGGCTATATTTGCTTCTTTTCTCCTCTGGAGGTTACGTAATTCCTCCCAAAAGACTATAGCTAATAATTGTGATAAATATCTTTTTTTATAGTCTGATACTATATCTCATTTACCTCTATATCAGTATCTAGTAGAATAATGGGATTGCTTTGTAAAGTTTATTCAATATACTTGGGGAAGCACTGATTATTTGGTTTTGGTCAAGCCTTATTTGGGAAATTTCATTTTATAATGAAGATGACAATGGGTCGAGGGCTAGTCCATAGATAGAAATTTATATGTCAAAGTCCTGGGAGTGGTTGAGATTAAGTAGAGTAAGAATAGAAGAGGTTTGATGGGTCCTGTAGAACACAATTAAGGTGTCAATGAAGAAACTGCATTCTTCAAAGTAAACTAAAAAGAACTGGACAGAAAGGGGAGAAGGAGAATGAATAAAGAAAACCAAGAAAAACGTGAATCATACTATTTAAGCCAGAGGTAGTGACCCTCTGCTAAACGCAACAGAGGCAATGTGAACTGACAAGACTCAATGGATTTATATTGAGGACATCACCAAGACATCACTTTTCCTAAAACATATTTGATAAAATACATACTCATTGTTCAGTTTAATCAACCCTGCAGGATAAGCTTTATAGTATATTAGAAACATCTTTAGAAGTGAAGAAACTAAAACTTAGAGGGATCCAAAGATTTGTGCAAGGTCTAACCACTTTTGAATGAGAAAGCCAGGAAGAAGACTATTTGTTATTTATAACAACAATAACAACAACTAAGATTTAATGAACACTTACATTTAATTAAATCAGGTACTGGTGTTAGCATGTGTTTTTGTTTGTAAAAGCTGCCAGAATGCAATATACCAGAGACAGAATGGCATTTATTTATTTATTTGTTTTACATGGGCAGGCACCAGGAATTGAACCCAGGTCCTCTGGCATGGCAGGCAAGCATTCTTGCCTGCTGAGCCATCGTGGCCCGCCCCAGAATGGCATTTAAAAAGGGGGATTTACTAAGTTACAAGTTCATAGTTCTAAGGCCATGAAAATGACCAAATTAAGGCAAAGTTATAAAAATGTCCAAACCAAGGCATCCAGGGAAAGATTCCTTGGCTCCTGAAGGCTAATGAGTTTTGGGCTTTTTCTCTCAGCTGCAAAAGCACATGGTGCCCTCTGCTAGCTTTCTCTCTAGGCTTCTTCAATGGCTTCCCTAGGGGTGTTTTCTTTATGTAGCTCTAAAAGTCTTTGGCTGTTTGGGCTCTGATGTCTCTAAAGCTTTTTCCAAAATGATTCCCTCTTAAAGGACTCCAGTAAGCAGGCCCACCTTGAATGGGTGGAGACACATCTCCATAGAAACCATCTAATCAAAAGTTACCACCCACAATTAGGTGGGTCACATCTCCATGGAAACAATAAAAAAGATACAACCCAGTAATATTGAATGAGGATTACAGAACTTGGCTTTACTGGGGTACATAACAGATTCAAGCCAGCACAGCACCTAATCTCATTTAGTCCTCAAAATGACCTTATGAAGTATGGTTTTTTATTATCACCATGTCAATGATGCAAAGCTTTAAGAATCTTAAGGGGTAACTGACTTGACCAAGGTCATACAATGTGAAGTCTGTTCAATGCTTCAGTGTTTCAATGAGTGTTGAATCTCTGGGTCACCTCTTTAAAGCTGAGAGACTTCGTCTTTAGTAATTTCAGCCTAACAAAAACTCCCTATTTATCTTACGTATTTATCATATGAGCCTAGCCACATGTTTGGGCTTTTCCTCTAACCTACCAATATTTTCCAAGCCCCCAATTGAGGTAAAAAAAAAGTTTCTAGATTCATATTAACCACTAGCATGAAATCTGTTTTATAGCCCAATTTTGATATGCATGAGAATTAATTAAACTGTTCCAATAGCTTGCCTTCTATTTCATGTTTTCTCTCATCTCAACCAAACTAAAAATAGTCCTCCCCTTTTCTCCTTCTTCTTGAATCCCTTTATCCTTTCTCTTGGGCTAAGGATGAAATATATAACAAGATATTTATTTGATGTATCTACTTCAGTGAAGTGTGTATATTGCAGTTAGACACATCTGAGGTAAAATCCAAACTCTTGCCCTCTTTGGATACATATGTATTGACAAGTAACTTTTCTTTTTCTGGCTTGTTTCTTTAGTTAATAAATGGAGCAATCAAAACTTTGTTCATGGGGCTGCTGTAAGAACTAAATGGCTTAGTACTTCTAAAAGTACTGGACACATAAGAGCTGATTAAACATTTGTGTTCTAAAAGAACTAAATGGCGTAGTACTTCTAAAAGTACTGGACACATAAGAGTTGATTAAACATTTGTGTTCTAAATTACTTGCTAACATCGTCAGTAAATGCACAAGAAAACTAATTGCTTTTGTATGAAATTGAGCTTTAAAAAAGTGAATATTTCTCCATTAATAATTTATTTTTGTATAATAATTTTAAGCAGAATTTCTTTGACAGTGAATAAATTAGTAAAAATATGGTAGAAGAAGTTATTCACTGTTAAGACAACTGAAAATGTTAGTTCAGCATCAGTAAATTCAAGTAACTTCAATAATTCTCAGTTATATTAAAATAGAAGTTTTAATTTGACCAAACTTTTTTTTTGGATGTTTTGCTTCCCTTTAGTCTCAGCTCATAAGTTCACTGCTTAGTTGGCTGGCGACTAGAACAGATGATGTCTTTGTAAATTTTACTCAAGCATACTTTGAAATTTTACTGGAGTAGATCTTATATTTGAAATCAGTGCTTAAGTCAGTACCACTTTTATTTAACTACTTAGCCTTTACCTCTGTAGGCAATGCATGTTTTCAACACTTAGAACTACCTTTTCTGAAGAATCAACAAGATGTACCTTGAGAAGCAGAGTTACATGTTCAAATCATTTTGTCAATCCTGCTCTTAAGATTCCCTTTGCATAGTCCTCTTTTTTAACCTCAATTAGCATTCCAGAACATACTTTGATTGATGTGAATCAGAATATTCTACCTCCAAAAAATGATGTACATTATTTTGTGAAGAAGAATCCACAAAAATGACATAAGAGCATATAAAAGAAAAGCTACTTAGGTTAGAGTATCAGAGCTCCACTTGCTTGCTTGCTTTTGTTGATGCTATCTAGCATGGTGCTTCAGTTTGTCAGCTTCTGGAACAGAATGTACTAGAAATGGAATCATTTTTTAAAAAAGGAAATTTATTAAGTTGCAAGTTTATGGTGCTAAGGCTATGAAAATGTCCAAATTAAGGCAAGGCTATAAGAATGTCCAAACTGAGGCATCCAGGGAAAGATACCTTGGCTCAAGAAAGATTCAGGGTTTCTCTCTCAGCTGGAAAGGCACATGGTGATGTCTGCTAACGTTCTCTTCAGGCTGTTTCGACAACTTCCCTGGGGGCATTTTCTTTCTATATCTCCAAAGGTTTCTGGCTGTGTGTGCTCTGTCAGTTCTGAAGCCTTTTCCAAAATTATTCCTCTTAAAAGGTTCCAATAAGCAACCCCACCTTGAATGGGTGGAGACACGTCTCCTTGGAAACCATCTAATAAAAAGTTACCACCAATTGGGTGGGTCACATCTCTATGGAAACAATAAAAAATATCCCACTCAGCAATACTGAATGAAGATTAAAGGACATGGCTTTTCTTGGGTAAATAATAGCTTCAACTGGCACACATGGTGTCTAGCAAATAAGTTTTCAATAAATATTTAGTGAATGAAGGCTAATTAGTCATCATTCAAATATTTTCAGCTGGATGAATGAGTAAAGTCAAATTATTTACACAAATAACTTAGCTTCTGGCTTCCCATTATTAAGTTTATTCTTGGGTTTTGATACATGAATCAGAATCAATATCCATATTTTATAAACAATTTACCAAAAATGATTAATAACCATTATATTAAATATTAGCCTATGACAGATAATTTTGAGCTACTAGTAGCATATTTTTCTGGGATTTCTATGAGCATTGGCCCATCCAGCAATGCTGTGGTTGTACAAGTACCCATTTTAGTATTTCACTCTTGCACCATCCAAAATTGAATTGTATATTTGGTTGGTGCAGTGGTCAGCTATACATGATTTTGGGGAAAACAAAAATTAAGCAAATAATATCCTGCCCGTTCACTTTACAGGCACTGTTTCAACCACAGGAGGTTATTATTGATTAATTTAAGGGCTTTTGTCTATCTTTTTGGGAGATTTGAAATAATACAGGAGGTTTGCAATCAGACAAGACGTATTTTTTATTTTCTCTCCACATATCGTTTTGCAAATGTTAAAATAGCTACTCAATTGTTTTCTCCCTAGTGTCCTGTGTATTATGTGGACTGTGTGGAGATTAATAGCAGCCTGCAATAATCTGTTGTCCTTTGTGGGGAAAAAAAAACTGTGCTGCTGTTTCTGGAAAGAAATAATTGGTACGTAGCTTATAGAGTCAACGTCTGAATTTAATGGAGCATAAAGGGGTGGTATTTCTCATGAAGGAGGCATATTATCCGTTTAAACAGCTTTCAGTCTTGCACATAAATTAGACCTTTGACAAGCTTTGGAAAAGAGAAACCACACTGTAATGAATTAACATGCTTGCATATTCCTAACAAAGAAACCATCTCTTTTGAGATGAAAAGAAAGCTCCAGTGACTCCACTACATTTGGAAATCCAAAATTAATTATTGACTTTTCCATATTGTTTGCAGCCACTTTACCCATTTATTGTAAAATGTATATATGGTAATTGTTTTACGGGCACTCATAAAACTCAGACTGCAAATGAGATAATGTAGGAACAATTTATTGCATATGCCCTTCAGACATAGGGCTAATGCTGGCATAAATGAAAAGTGGTCAATGCACATTTTGCCAAGGTCTTTCCTTAAGGCACCAGAAAAAGAGAGATATTTTACAGAGTTTTTGTGGTGAAATTCTCAAATAGTTGCAACTGAAAAACATTTTATATATTTCTTTACAAGATTTCTTTTACCATTTGGGACAAAAAAACAGAGAGAGAGAGAGAGTCAGGATTCATTCTAGCATCCATCTTGGTGCATTTTTTGCTAAATATAATAATGTGTAGAATATGGATCTTGACCAATAAACTGACTTCCCACCTAGTATATGTACTACCAAACTTTCTGTTCTTTATAAAAGAAATTAAGCATTATCTATATCTATTTTTACACTTTCAATAAATTTAGGGAATAATTAACATAGAACTGATACTTTTTGAGTTATTATTCTCTGCATACTATAGAATATATGTCAGCAAGGAGAGGATACCCATTCAACTAAGTCCAAGGCAGACCTGCCCAACCCTAGGAGAAGTGACCATTAATCTCAATGAGAAATGGAGATTCCATACCTTCTTTAATTTTAAGAGCTTATGTCACTAGTTACTGACCCATTTGATGAACGACTTCTTTCCTCTGCTGAACTGAAATCATCCTGCCTATTCAGTTTCCTTTTATGTCACTTTATGATAATAGATGGCAATTCTATCAGACCCCCTTTTTCAGATATTCCTGCAAGTTACAACAATTAAATTTCCAGTGAATTGATGGATAAGCCAATACTTAACAGAAGTGAACTGAAAACTGGTTGTATTTAAGCAGAAAATATTTACTTATCATATTAGGAAAAAAATCAAGAGGAAACTCATTCAATAAGATTTCACGGCAAGATGACAAATACAACTCTGCAAGCAGTGTGCAAATGTAAAATTTTATACTAATGAAAGGCTTTATCATTCAGAAAGATACAAAGGAATTGCCACCAATAAAATTACTTCTTGAAAATGATGACCATGAAGTTTGAATTCAACTAAAAGTTTCCTTCTTAACTGTATATTTACTCTTAGGAGCAAAGTCTGTTCCTACATGGGCCAAAGTATAGACCAGAGTATCATACATTAGGCCACAATGCTCCTCCCATTAAGTGTTAGTTTTTCATAAATACACCAATTCATTAGATACGGAGGGAGTGCTTTTTACCCCCTCTTTGGCTAATAAAAGGCAAGAGAGCCTTGTGATTAAAAAACATGTTTGGATTCAGTCAAAACCGAATAAGAAGACAAACTCTGCCACCTGAAAGCTGCATAATCTGTCTCAAATTACTTAAGTACTCAGAATCTCAGTGATCTCAGCTGTAAATGGGAATAAAGACTTCCAGCTCTTTTGCATGAGAAGAAATTATGAACGTAAAGAATATAAATCAGAATATAATACAGGCTTTTGGTACAATAATGCTACCTATTGCTGCTATTGGTTATTGTTTTCTTAAAGTTGTTTTTATTATTTATCTTAATTGCCTTTAAAGGCTGAAAAGGAGTAATACTGCATTTTTTATTCTAATTATTTAAATAAGCTACAATAATATCTATGCCTATTTACATACAATATTAAAGAAAATTTTGTACTTAACTGATAGGCAAATGGACCTAGTTGAATACAAATATTCTTCCAATCCTCTATATAAGAAATTAAGAAGGGAAAAGAAGAAATGGGTGAGGAGATAAAAATAAAAGATGACTGGTATTATTGGCTATTTATTTAAAAATCTAATGGGGGCGTACCAGGGTAGTTTAGCAGTAGAATTCTCGCCTGCCACGAGGGAGACCTGGGTTTGACTTCCAGCCCACACACTTTCCAAACAAGCAAGCAAACAAACAATAAACCAAGCAAACGCAAATTTAACAAATGGTGCTGCAATAAGGGGATACTCACATGGAAAAAGAATGAAATATGATACCCACCATGCATCATACAAAAAAAAATCTACTGGAAAGCAAAAACAACCCATCATATTTTTAATCACAAAGATAATTTTCCATGAGGAGCCCTATTCTTGTTAATTTGAGACAATGTTGAAGGCACACATATGATGATTGACTCTATTCCAGAAACATTTTGTTATCTTGGAAAGAATATGTACTTTGAAGGGAGACAAATTTTTATCATAAACCCAATTCTTTCCCCCTTAGGAAAGTCCCTTACCTTCTCTGATCATCAGGCTCTTTATTTGTAAAATGGATGCATTAATGCAGGCTTGTCTTGAGAATTAGATAGCTTGATGTGTATGTTGTAGGACCAAAACTTAATTTACACTACTGTCAGATACACAAGGAGTTACAACTTCTTCCCATTCTAGAATCGGTCTGAGCTTTTTCTGGAGCCCTCATTCTTACTTTGCTGGGGGGAAGATAAAAGCAATTTTAGTACAATATGATAAACTCAATCTGATCCAGTAACTTAAGCACTTTATTTAGGTAACTATATTTATTTTAGAAAGATCATTCTTTCATTTTTCTTTGCTTTCCTTGCTTCTTTCCAGGACTGAGGTATAAGAACAGGGTGGGGTAGGGTTAATTAGGTGACTTATAGCCCAGTGTGGTGAATGGGATTCAGGGGAGTATATTATGCAGTTCTTTGCCTACAGTGGCACTTGTCCAGCAGACATCAAAACTGAGTGTTATGTTTCACCCAAAATGTCTCTAAACTCTTGAAACTAATAAGGAATCCTAGACTTTGAGTAACCCTGGGATCTAAACCCCTCTTGGGCCTAATTAAAATGCCTTCCTAACCACTTAAAATCAAGCTTGTTTTCACCAACAGCTAGCCAACTATGGACTCAAGCTACCCTATATAGTGTGCTAAAATAGTAGGAAGTATAATCAACATGAATTCTCCCTTTCTAAATCTAAAAAACTTATCTTTTCCCCTCAGTGAACCATGCAGTGTAAATCTCCCCTGTGTGCATTCTCTTGTGTGGAAAATTAATTGACATAGCTTAAAACTTTTTTCCTTAAACTGACGATCTTTGTTTTATTCCTTGACAACGTGTCAAAACTCTTTAGAGTTGGTATAGTCCTGTCTCTGACTCTTCTGGTGGCATCTACTGGGAAACTGCACGTGGAGAATTTAGACCTGTTCTCTCTCAATTTGGTCGGGGTCTAGTGGTCTTCCCTAAAGATCTGGCCCCGTCAAGGCCCTGTGGCTTGCAAAAGACTTCCACTAGCTGTTTTATGAATTCAAGATACTAATAATTACATCCTTTCTATGCCAATCCAAATCAAGTACTAGCATAATCAATCTAGAATTTGGTTTTAGACTTTGTCTACCATGTAAAAAAAAGTTTTATTTTAATTAAAAATAACATTTTATGTTATTAATCTCCAGAGAGGTCTTCTTCCTCAAAGCTCAAATATTTTACATTAATGAAATTCCAAAGAATATCCCAAGATAATTCTGATTATCTCCTTAATGTCAATGTAATCCATCATTAGTACTTTCAGGATGAATCCCCTAAACACCCTTGAACATTACTGATTTCTCACTTGCTATATATACCTCATATATATCTCAGCTGTTGTTTCTAGTGTGCCTTCAGCCTCTTTCCAAAAAAGGCAGAAAATAGTCACATAGCATGGCTGGAAAAATCATCCTACAGGCAAAGGTAGCCTAAATTTCTGAGAAATTCTTAGCTATGTTAAAACGAACAATTATTATCAACTATATCAATTATATGTAGACATCCATTCCTTTATTCCAAACACTTCTGCTAGCAACAGTGAATGGGACCCCAAGCAACTCAATATTCTGGACCTTTCTTACCACCTTTGTAAAAGTAGAGTTCAGGTTAAGCAATCTCCAAGGTCTTATGATCCTTCCATCAACCATTTCTGTGTTATACTGTACACTGAGCTCTTCCCAGATACTTGGTCATATGTCCTTCTCATTTTCCAATTGCTTTCCAGATTTCAGAACTATCCTGTTCTGACATTCAGATGTGAAGAAAGGTAAATCAAAGGTTTGGTCTCTCTTCTCTTTTCCATTCTTTTACTTTGCCAAGAAATTAAAGTTTCCTAGAGCAATCTATTGAGAAGGCAGATTGTAGAGGCTCATACAGACCGGGGAGGCTTTGAAACTTTCAGGAAAGATGAATAGCTTCTACTCTAATGGTGAGGAGGTATGTAGGATTCTACCAAAGACATAAATAAGGGAGAGAACTAACAAAACGCTTTTTCTGAGACATCTTCCTACATAGAACTCTGCTTTTGTGAGCTCAAGACTTCTTTCCCTCTTTGTGTTCTATACTTAGAACTCAGGTATCTGCTCTCCAGCTGGCAGTTCCCTCTCTCTGGAATGAAGGACAAAAGTCAGAAAACCACTAAAGACCCTTAGGGAAATGAGATTGCCTAGAAGTGGGATGGAAATAGAAGAAAAGTTGGAGTTATATTATCCAGGAGAAGACTCTCATTTCTGGATTTTTGAAGAAAAAGGAACTAGGTGAACTAGTTGCCAGGACAACCTGCTGTTGGGGAGAGGGGTTTGGAGCAAGGAGATGGGTGACCTCTGGTTACTCCTGCTCCTGCCCCTGTCCCTGGCAGTCTTACATGGAGTCAAAGGCTGTCTGGAATGTGACCCCAAATTCATAGAGGATGTTAAGTTCTTGTTGGCAAAGCTGATGCCCCCAGATGTCCCTGGCCGAACTCATTTGCTTGGACGGCAGATGAAGGAGATTCTCCATATAAGCTCCAAGGTCTCCCACGGGAACAAGATGCTTCGGGTGTTGGGTGAGGGAAGCTTGAGTCCCTGAGAGTTTGGGGGTTAAAGGGAGAAGGGAGGTAGGGAAGAGAGCACCAGGTTTACAAAATTTTCCCAAAAGATGTAATTGTCACCCCACATGTACCTTTCCCTTTCTTCTCTAGCTGTCCAAAATGTTGTCAACTTGAGAACATGGCTGAAGAATGAATTTTATAAACTAGGCAATGAAACATGGAAAGGTAAGTTACTGTCATAACGTTAAAAACTGTATTGCCTAAGAAAGTATGTGGAAAGTTGTTTGGGGAAGGCAAAGCAAAACAACTAGGATTAAGTTCTGAAGGCACAGGCCACTCCTGTTTTCTGATGTCCTTTCCATCCTCTTGTAGGTGCCATCATCCTTCAAGGCAAGATTCATGATGTCCGTCATAACCTGGAATCCATACTGAAAGAAACATTAAAGGCCTTCTCTGAACTTGGTAGTGAAAAATGTCTATCTAGGAACAATGAAATTATCTGAAGAAGATAGAAAATTAGGAGTGCAGGAGGAATATGGTTTCATAATTGGGTGATTTAGAATGGGTGGCTGGGTGGCTGGAACTTAATGGATAACTAATTAAGGAACATTTGGGTATAAACATGGTAAACTCTTGGTTGATAGGAACTTATTAGAACTTTCTGATTCTCTTTCAGCTTGTTCTGAAGATTGCAGTGAGTACAGTACATGTGATGCCTTGAGGTTTCAGCCCTTATTTTCCCATTTCCTTTTTTCTATATGATCCCAACATTCCCACCTGTCACACTAAGACCCCAAATCCTAGCATTTTACTTACAAGGGGACTGTCAATAATATCTTCCAATAAACTCTAGTTTATGAAAGACCATATATCCCATATGTTTTTGAGGTACTCCGAGGCCTCTTAAATTATAGTTGCAATTCATCACCCCAATAAAACTGAGGCATTGTTTCTCCAACTTCTTCCCAGAGATCAGACTTAAATTACAGAAGGTTTTGACCCATCAAGGAGCTTGATTGTTAGGGGAAGGAGGAATTCACAGCAATGTGAGCTTAAGAGTCCTGAGAATTCCTGAAATATAATCCATATTTGATATATAATCTAGGGAACCTCAGTGCCATGGCCTCCTTCCAACTATTTTTCTTCTCCTCTTTTTTAGTCGTGATTGAAGGTCCCATCCTTGATTGTTGGAGCTGTCTTCGCATTACTACCCAGTGCTTCAGAGGGGAATATTGTGAAGGTAGCAAAATTATGGAGTGACAGTTTGAGGGGTCAGGAAACAAGGAACTGGGCTTTCCCTTGATTTATTCAACAAATATTTTTTTTTAAGTCAGAAACTGCAGATCACTCTAATGTTCAGAAATTGAGCTAAATGTTAGGCAAAATTTGTAGCAGTATGAATCATTGGGCACTGGTCAATCAAAAGGCTGAGAAATTAAATGACCGGTGGCTAGAGTAGTGGTAGAGGAATTAGGTTAGGAGCAACAAGGACAAAATTTTTGTAGAACCTAGGGGACCGAGAGTAATAAAAGGTAGAAGAACCAGCAGACAGCAATGGATGTGGTATAAAGGGCAAACTGCTTGGATATAGAGGACATCAAAAGTGGATATGTCTCCTCTCCAGGCTCACTTTCTTTTTTCCATTTTCTCCTTCCAGAAGAGGATCCAAAGAAGGCTGAAAAACAAGAGATTTCACTATTTCTTATATTGCTGGCAGAAGGCACAGTATTGGGAAGCTTTCTGTTACTGTGAGTTTTCCTCCCACCATAGAAATACTTGGCTAAGCATTCCTTTGGAAGAGACCACCCACCACCACCACCACTCCACACACAAAAATGGAAGTAAAGAGAAAGGATGACAGATTTCTGGGCTAAAACACTGAAAGAAATGAAATGGATGAAAGGTTGATAGGATAATAGTTGGAACAAAAGGAAATGGAAGATATACAATGAAACACGAGGAAAGGATTTTAGGATAGGTATCCAAAAAAGGAGGAGAAACCAATTATATAGTGAGTGTTTAAAGAGTTGGCTGTTGATACTGAGGTTGGGATTACTTTCTTTCTTAATTCTAGATTCCACATCTGTGTCTCTCATCGAAGGAAGATGAAGGCAATACGAAGGTCACTGAGGAAATATTTGGAAAAGAAACTTGAAGAATTAATGGACATGCCAGAGGACAAGGAGGGGAAATAAGACTTGAGAACTAGATAATAAATACATAGACACAGCCAGGAGGCTTTCATGAGTCTCTTAAATATTGACTCAGGGTAGAAAACTGGAAATTAAGCTCTTTTGTGGTCATAATCTTATACTATTTTAGAACTGGGATAGAACTTACAGTGTCTCTAGTGAAGATCCTCATTGATATCCTGGGACAATGGAAGGAAGAAGAGAGCAAATGATCTACTCAGAGTCATTCAAAAAGAAACAATGATATATAGCAACATACATAAAAAATGATATGCTTCATGATGGTAAAGAATATATGGTTATCAACTCATTGACTATAATTAGGCCATACAGTGAATTGCCTATTCATATACTTTCCTTATTTTTATTTAAGTTGTCTTGTTAATTTAAAAGGGGTCTTTCCAAACTATAGACATGAACTATATCATCTCCCTTGCAGATATATATGTTTTCAAAATCTATCATTTATCTATTGGATACTTAAGGTGTTGTTTTAGCTAGCTACCTACCTACCTATTTCTACTTCTAGGTCCTTATTACAAGAATGACATAAAATTAAAAACTATTGATTATATTTAATATGCCCATTGCATACTCATCTTATATCCAGCTTAATCTAGTTTTTAAATTAGAACCTCCGTGTTTTCTAGGTATTCAATAATATGACTATCCCAAATAAATTTTTATATATTTGTTTTTATTATTTATACAAATTATTGTACTTTCTTATCCTAGTACATTTGCAAGAACCTCAAAGCAGTACTGAATAAAAATCAAGACAGACATTCTCAATCATTAGTCTTTCCAATAAGAAAGCAAACTCAATCATTGCACAACTGGTTTTTAAAGAGTAACTATCATGAAGAGTTAATGCATTAAGTGAATCATATAAATTGTAAATTATTATAATGGAATTAGTCCATAAAACCTTCTGAAACTATATTTGAAAACCTTTATGGTTCTTTCTTTGGAGGAAAAATATCTTTCACCTGACTTGTGCAAGAGTCTTTAGATGATATCTCTGACTTGAAAAGGTCAAATCTAATCCCTCCTTGAATCAACTACAATATTTTTAAATCAATAATAAGGTTTATTGGTCATTTCTGTTCCAGAAATTGCAAAACAATCCACACACACATAGACACAAATACCTTGGAAAATAAATTAGAAATATCCAGGGAAACATTCCAAGGAAGAAAGGCAATTTTTTCCCTCTCAAACTTGGTCAGCCTTGTATCATCTTATCATGTCTATTTGGGGTAGGAAAGTTAATGTGACAAAAGCAGGAAAAGGATATAAGAGGAAAAGTTGAGGAAATAAATGCATGAACAAATATAAATACAAATGAATATTAACCATAAAATAAAGCAAAACTACTTTGAATTTAAAAAAAGAGAGAACTAAATATTTGTGTATGAGAAAAGAGGAAACAAAACAAATGAAAGATGAGTAAAGGGATTTAGATAAAAGTAGTATTTTCTAAGGTCCTTACCATATATTCATATACTGATGCATACATATCATACACACATATACAAACACACATATATATACATACATAAACTTTAAGCTTTATTATTATGAAATATTTTTTAGTTACTCTTAAGGGATAAAAAGAGAATATACAAAATCTATTGCAGAGAGAAAAAGAAGGGATATATAAAATGCTGTTAACCAAAGAGAAGTTAGAAGAAAAAAGAAGCAAATAGAAAGCACAATAATAATCAAAACAAATATAGATGGAATAAATTTATCAGTCAGAAGATCAGTTTTTAGATCAGATATTTCAAAATCTGGTCATATTAACTATTTATGAGAGAAACCTAAAATAGCATGACAGGTTAAACATGAAAATAAAATAACATCAGGCAAAAGCTACCCAAAAGGAATGTTATAAAGTGTGATTAATATATGCATTTAAGGCTAGAAGCTTATGATTACATATCATTAAATGAAAAGTATATAACAATTTGAATAGTGCATCCAATCTAAGCTAGGAAAAGAAGAAAATAAATTCAAAGAATGTGCAGACAGGGAAAATATTAGAGTACATTATAAATGAGTGAAATATAAAAACACAAAATTTAGAGATAAAATAAAAAGCTAACTAAAAAATAAAAAGTCTTTGCTAAAAAAAATTTTTAAAAGACATATTAAAAATAGTAGGAATGTAAGTGGAGCAAAAGTACAGATAGATGTTTTTTAATCTCAAGAGATTCCTTTAAACTACGGTACGGCAATATTTAAAAGCTAGTTGAAACAGATAATGTTAATAAAAGTTTAAATTACTATTATTGACATGGGAAGAATTAAGAAAAACTCACCAATGTTCTTTAGATAAATTGTATTAGTACCATGATAAAATATAACAATTTGTGGAAAAAATTAATATAAATTAAAAAGCTATACTTAATTTTATTAAATATGGTATAATCAAAACTATTGAAAACAAATGCCAGGCTTAAGAAAAAGCCTAGAATGAAATACAATATGTATTGATTTTACCTAGCTGGTGGAACTTTGGTTTTCTTCCTTTTGAGTGTCTGGCTCTTGATCACTAAAGCAGGAAATACAGAAAGAAGTAAGTTTGATGGAAAGAGACTAAGTTCAGTTTTCAAAATACTAACTACTGGCTCTGTTGGAATATTCACAAATCCATTCAGTGTTTGGATTTACACAGATGAATATAGCAAGAAGAAAAAGCTAATGAAACACATTTCAAAGGCATCAGAATAAAAATAAGTAGAAAAGCTAGAACATAACTGAGATCACCCAAGTACAGGATAGAGGAGAAGTGACAAAGACCATGAACAGGATGCTAAAGATCCCAACATGATGGCAAAATTAAAAATATAACTCTAAGTGAGCTGAAAGGAGCAGACAGCAATGTCATACATTATTAAGAAAACTATTTTATTAATAAGCAAAAAAGTTCAGTATGTTCTCTACCATCTTTCTACTCTGTGTTACCCAGAAGACGCGAGCCTTTATTTGAGATGCTGCCTATGTGTTGAATTTCCATCAGCTTTCAACTGTTTTTCAAATGTGGGATCTTTCTATTTGCACAACTCACTGCAATTTCTTGATGCAAACCCAAGTCTGGTCTTTATCATTTCTAGAATCACAAGTGTGAGGAGGGGCTGGTTCTCTTGTGTTTTATGTGTTTACAATTCAATAAAGTAAAGATTATCTAATTAAACTATGTGTTCATCTTCTAGGAAAGGTCATGTGGTACTTCTGTTTCTCAAATGTAAACGTAGTACAAAATTAATTGCTTACAATCCTAGTTCAAACTTAAGCTAATAGCTCACATAAAATCATGTATATGTAAAAACGTCTTTCCAACAAGCAAATGCTCAACCAAAACTCATTTATATCAATAATGAATCAATACAAATTATTTTATTTCTGGAATATTATTTTTTATTTTAAGAGCTAGCATATTCACTGATATCCCAAAGTTCAGTCAACTCTGCATGAAGTGTGGTCCAACATTTTCCAGGAATATACAAATTATTGACCAGAGGAGATATTTTTTTCAGTTGGTTTGAGACTTCAGCATTGATGGCAAAATCTTTGACATCCCGCCATTCTTGGGAATCCTCTATGAAGAATCAATATTCAAAATGAGGGTTGGTTTGTTTGTGTATGTGTTTTCACGATAAAGAGATGAGGTTGCAGTAAGCTGTTACTGAGTGAAAATTTAATAATTCACTGTATCTAGAGATAACATTAAAAGGTGACAGTGAACCTAATGAAAACATTCAAAATTACATTATTAGAAAATAAAAAGAAAAGCTTGTTAAAAGGATAAATCAACAGCTGGACTAACACTAGAAGCTTTTATTTTCTAACTATTAATATTCCTTCTAATCTTACTCCCACACATTCTGACTCAAAGTTGCCTCTTCTTTCCTATGCCTAATGCTTTCTCTCATGATTTCTATCTCCTGACCTGAAGCCTCTTCTACAGTGTCATTCCATCAGTTATCTTTCTTCGTCTTCTTTCTTTCCCTCAGTAAGAGGAATACTCTCTTACTCAATTCTTTCAGGGTCTACCATCATAAACTAAAGGGCTCTTTTCTTCATCCTGCACCCATATCTAACGTCCATTCCAGCCCTCTATGCCAAACTTCTTAAAAGAGCATTTTGTATCCCATGACTATTTCTTCATTTCTGCCCCCCCATCAGTTCAATGTAACGTGCATCCTGACCCTCACCACCATATGGAAACTGCTCTCTCATAAGGCTGCCAGTGTCCTTCTAGTTGTTATAGTCACAATTCTCCTTATTCCTCAATTTACTTTCAATTCTAAGAATTTTCAGCACGTGACTGGTTTCCTCATTCAACTCCCCCCCTCTCCTGGTATATTAGACAAGTTTTATTCCTATTTTTGCTATTATGTCTCTGAATTAGGTTTTATTTTTAGCCAGGTTTTAGTTACTTTTTTGTACTCCCCCTGTTCTTCTGCCTACCCATTTATGTATTGAGCTCCAGAAAACTCACTCCAAATACCTCCTCTTTTTACACACTCACTCTGGGGGAATCACTCATAATTTCAGCTACCACCACCTGTGAATAATTACATCTCCAAATTTTGGGGCTTACATCCACACCCATCCTAGGCCTCTATTTCTGAATCCCTACTGGGTATCTCCATCTGGAGAGAGAATACAAACTTCAACCTGCACACCTAAAACTGAAACCGATTAAAATATGTCTGCCTTAGTTTAACCTAGTCCTGGGCATCCTTCATTCCTCCTGAAGAAAATACCTTTTGAATGAAGATTATGGACAAGACCCATTGTTTATCATAATTATCTTCCTAAGAATCTCACACAACTATTTTAAGTCACATTCGTATAGATGAGAAAACAGAGGTGCAGTGTTGATGTAAATTCTTCTAAGCACCAAGGGCCAGAAGTTGAACCCCACATTTTCCATTAGCCTTTCCACTAGCCAGCACTTCCTCCATGGATAGTACAAATTACCCAGAAGGCAAGTATCTCAATGTGTTCTGGAGAATTCCTGCATTGTCTATCCTAACTAATCACCCTTCAATTAGCATTGATTTCCACTCATAAATAGCTGTTAAATCTCCCCGGCTACTGCCGCAGTTGAGGTCCTTCTCTCCCCTCTCAGGACCAGTTGCCGTAGGCTCCTCATCATTCTTCCTGAATCCAGTCTCTCCAGGAGCCAAATCCATCATTCCTTTTGCATCAAAATAATCACTCTGAAAAACACAATTAGATTTCACACAATCCTGATTAAAATACATTAGTACCTCCTCCTCTCCTAAAAGAGAAGTATAAACTCTTGTACCAGTATTTACATGCCTGCAATTTGACCAGCACACTCTGTACATAACTTTTTCAGCCTTTTCCAAATAGTCAGGGTTTACCTGACTTTTTTTTTCAGTCCTATTTTCTGCTATATTCTTCCCTATCTTGATTGTTAGGTAATCTTTATCAGCCTTCAAAACTCATCTGTAGTCATCTCCTCTCAGAGCCTTTTCTGAAGTGGCCATACAGAGCTATTCACTCATGAACTTTGGGAGCTACTGCAGTTCATATGCAGTTATGTGGCACTTCTTAGAGGACTGTCATTATTGGTTTGCATGTCTCTTTCCTCTACATGAAGTCCTCAGGGATAGGAACTATGCCAGGTTTATATTCATTTTCCCAGTGTCAAGTAATGAATCTTAAAATCTGTGTCTAGCTTTCGATACTCTCAGGGCTCCTCTGAATTCTTTAAACATACTGTACGTTCTCTCCACACTTCTTTCTTTTCCTTTTGATGGTCTTAGCTTAAGTGTAACTTACTCAAGGAAGATTTTCCTGAGCCCCCATATTATGTTAGCTCTTCTAGTTACACTGTGTCATTGCTCACTGTTATTTCACCTTGTAGAAATTAAAGGATATTATATAACAACGGCAATGGATTTATGTTTGACTCCATGTCTGCTTTTTTTTTTTTTGGAAATGTACCTATCCCCAGGGCTCAGGCAATGCCTGACACAGAATAGATGAGTATTAGTTAAATGAAAGTATGACTAAGTAACTGACTACATTGATGGATGCTGCTATTTCAAATTGAGTTTATCCTAGATATTAATACCACCACATACACTTTATCTGCCAGATTGTTCACTAAAGCCTCAGACCAGAGTTTTAAAACACTTACTAGCTTGATGCCCAGCAATACCTTGTTATAAGGGATGCCTTAGCATATTTGGAACTAACAAACTCCAAGTCAGATCAGGTTCAACTCTAAACAGAAACAAAATAAATACCAAATTCCCAAAATCAAGCTACAGGGATTCTTAGTTTGTACATCAGAGGAGCCTGGCTGCTGATTTTTCACTCCAAGTCTGCATATTGGACCAGAAATCTGAAGAAACCTCTCTAAGATCAAAAACTTTTGGCTCTGATCTAATCCCAGGAATTATCTCAGAGATCAGGAGACTGCTATAAATTCCCCCTCAAGTTACCGTGATTACAAAGATAGGGTAGGGGTTGGGTAAGGGACAATAAAGAAGAGATGTTGGTACTAGGTACCTAATGGTCTTAAAGTCAATAGAAACCAGAGATTCTGGGTTCCAGGAGCACCATATTGAGACTTTGTTTTCCCTAACTTCAAGACTCATGCTTTGCATGTTTTCTTTACCATTGACCTCATGAGTGACAGGACAACAGCTACAGGAAAAATCAGAGAGAATGGAAGTAAATATTTGAAGAAAGATGACAGATACTTCTTCATGTCAAGGAGCCTGCTTGCCTTTGGGTGCTCGCATTTCTAGATCTAACACTGCTAAATTCCACAGGGCAAGTTTGCACTTGGATGCACATATTCCTCATAAACAGGAAACAGATACAAACACTCTCCAATCAAAGGGCTACACCATCGGGCGGGCCTGTTTGTCTCACATCCACTTGGGATTGTTACAGGGCTTTCTGTGAGGCATTGCTCTTGAGAAACTTTAAGCTTTCACTTAACGAGGCTTCCTCTGTCTGCCTGATGGTGAGGGCCTTAATGATTCCAGCTGAAAGTACTAATAAGCACAGGCTTTTCAGGATTCAGAATTCATGTTTCCTCTTTCATCCACACTCTCTTTATCTTACTATTAGTGTCAGAAAATGTTCAACAAGATTTTTGAATGAAGAAAAACACTTCTTGGTTTTAGGTTTGGCACTTTGGAAATCTGTGAATAATACTTCCAAGCAAATAAGACATCATTTATTAGTTTCTATAACTGATAACCTCGGTCTAGGCTATGAAAGCAGTCCAAAGAAAGTCCAAAGAAAAAGGGCAAAATGTATTAAAGAGAGTTTGTGAAGCAATGCTTATTAAGACATACAAAATCCTGCCTGAAAACCAACTGTTTCCTTGAAGGAAATGCAAGAAAAAGCTATAGTCATTATCTCTGGATGGTGTAGGTTACAAGTGATAATTATTTTCTCCTTTTTGCTTGTTGGTATTTACTTTTTTTCTACAGCGAGTTTGGATCTCACTGGTGAAAAGAGAAAGACTATTTCAATTTATTATGAGGGCAGTAGGACTTTCATAGGAAACACAAAGTAACACAAGGTGTTCCAATCTGTCCAAAGGATTAATATAATACAGTACTCAGATGTAAAGCAGATTTTACATAAAAAGTGTCCCAAATTAATGTTTCATTAGATTTCTACACTAAGAAATGGAATTTAGTTTAATGTTGCTTTTCCATCCTATAATTCTGGTGACTGTCCTTTGTCTTAAAGATTTATTATTATCTTAAATCCCTTTCTTTGTCTCTATGCTATGTAGTCTATATCATGTGGGAGGCTGAAAGAGATCGAATCACAATCATATCTTCAAAAATAAAACTGGCAAGAATATAAATTATTATTATTGAAACAACAATATATTTGTTGTTGATCATAAGATTAAAGAGCTGAAAAGTTGTGGGATCCCTAGTCTTTAAGACAGTCAGGCATCATCAGATCTGCCAACACAATAAAGTAAACCGAGGGCCTCATTCTCTTTTGGTCCATTTGCCATCCAATTTCACTCTGTGGTCATTAGTTCCTCACTATGGTCACCATATTTCATTATGATCTTGGCATCTCAAAGGTATTTTGCAGCGTTTTTTTCCATTTGGATTAGTGCACACAGCCCAATAGAAATGTAATGCAAGCCACATATGTACTTAAAAACTCTTCATAGCCACATTAAAGGACAAAGAGACAGGTGATGCTAATTTTAATGGCATGTTACTTAAACCAAATATCCAAAATAACACCCTTTCAATGTGTAATCTATATAAAATCATTGAGTGATTCTACTCATTTTTATTTTTGGTACTAAGTCTTTGAAATCTAGCTTGTAGTTTATACTTTCAGTACATTTCAATTCAAAACTTTTATCAGAAATGCTTGATCTGTATTTAGATATCAAAATTTACATGCTACCATATTGGACAGCTCAGATTTAGACTGAATCTAAAAGATGTTTTTGCTTCAGACTTGTTAAGGCAGGATACTGACTTTAGCTAGACCCTTGGAGATTAATTCTCAGACCTGGTCACCCCTCTTAACCCAGGACTGACACTTACAGACATGTTCCACTGGGGCACATTCAGGTAATACCTCATCTCCCCACCCACACACAAACCACCAAAATACAGCAGATTACAGCCCGGCCTGATGGTGACTCGTGATAGGTGATAGCTACTTGCCTCAGGGGGCAACTACTGCACTCTGAACTTATACAGAGATAATTCCTGGAAGATATATTTTTTTAAATATAAATGGAAGACTAATCTTAGAAAATGCAAATGAAAGCATAAATGGTTCACTTTGAGATATATATATACAAACTCTTTCAGGGAATATATAGATTGATTTATTAAACCCTTAATCTGATCCCTTTTGGACAAATATGTACCTTAAAAAAGAAAAGAAAAAGGAGCAAATTTTTTGTTGTTGTTTTTTCTTTTGCATGGGCAGGCACCGGGGATCAAACCCAGGTCTCTGGCATGGCAGGTGAGAATTCTGCCTGCTGAGCCACCATGGCCCACCCAGGAGCAAATGTTTTAAAACATTATCTTCTGGGGGAGATAGGGATTACTGTTTGGTTTTATATTTGCAAGTATGGATGGGAGGGGCTTGGACAAAGATTCCTGCATAAAGATTTCTATTGATTTCTGCATTTAAAATGCTTTAGTAAAATTATAATTTTCTTTGGCTTTTTAGAATATATGGAGGAAGAGTTTCCTTTGTCATCACAATATCTGCATTGACAACGGCTGCAGAATTACAGGCAGGCTACATTCTTAGATTTAAAAAAATAACAAAACAGGTATTTTGTGTTTTAGATTTTGCAATGTTATTTTCCCATATGTATATGATTGTAGCCTATTTTTCTTCTGTCCTTTTCTAATGCATAACCTAGTTTGGATTTTGTGGTTTGTATACAACTATTTATTTGCAATCAAAAAAGTTTTTGATAAGAAGGTGAGCCATTGCAATGTGGTTCTGAGAAGGTCAAGTTTCTTTGTTTAGACTGGCATTTCCTCTATGAAAGGAGGTTCACTTCATGTATCACACAGAACACTGTCCAATGAAATTATACAAAGGTCAAAAATGCAAATCATATCTGCAGTCTTCAATTTTCTCATGTCCATATTTAAAAAGACAAAAAGAAATGGGTGAAAATGTATTCAAACCTATATATCCAAAAAAGAGATATGTTACATCCACTTTTTTCCAAAGTCATTGAAATACAGTGTGTATTTCACACTTACTGTGCATCTCAAGTCAGACTGGCCACATTTCCAGCGTTCAGGGCCACCTGTGGCTAGCAGCTACTACCCTGGATAGCGCAGGCAGATAGTATAGTCACAGTAAAACTTCGGTGTAGTTTGTTGAATGCATGCTACTTTATCAAGCCAGTTGGAAAGGTGGTAAAAATGATTTCTAACAGCCTCTGAAATGTTCAATCTGAATGTTTACTAAACTGGAATTAAAAGAAATCTTCAATTCTTTTCTGAAATAACTATCACCTGGTCTACAGAATGTGGTACTTCCTATTACTTCCTATTTGTGCTCTCAGCAAATTTGCAGGACAGACTCACTAGGATTCATACTGCACAGTTAAATATCCTTCCTTGCTCATGGTTGAAGCTGGTCCTTGAAATTAGTTCACATATTTACCTGTCCGAGTAATATGTCACTGGCTTTTCTTTTGTCAAAACATTTTTTTTAATCTAACATCTTCAGAACCCACTTAGAAAATTGAATGAAACATTAGAATGGCACGTACTGAGTGAAAAATGTTAATTTCTGTCTTACCCTTTCTTTTATTCAAATATATGATGTTTTTTCCAGTGTTGAAAAATCTGAAGCATTAACCTCTGTGACTTAAAGGATAACCATATTTTACAGTACATCTTATAAGACACTGGATATGGTACAGACTTATTTACAAGAAAGAATATATTCACAAGCTATTACATCATCCAACATTGGTGCACTTGTCGGCCTATGTGATATTTTTCAGCATGTTCAATGGTGTATATCAAATTAGCAACCATGGTATATTATCTAATGTAACGTGTGATTAATGGGATAGCTCATGTTTTAATCAGCCATAGATTTCTTCTCAATGTAGTCTATTTGCCTTAAGCACAATATAGTCATAGACTCTTAACTTTTTACAAAAGTTTATCTCCTACTTTCCTTTCTGTTTATATTTAACAAAAGAGATTTTATGTGAATGCTGCTAATGGATTTAATAAATCATTTCATGATCTCCCTCTACATCAACGGGCCTATTTGTGTAGCTCTTCAAGAATTCTATGGATTTCTAATTAACAATTATAAAAATAATAACTACCATTTATTGATCCCTTCTACCAAGTCAGAAGGTATCTCCCTTCTTCTTACCACAAGGGAATTTTCTCCTACTTGGTATTACCCACTTTTTTACTTTATATTAGTCACTTGCATATAGTCATTCTATCACTTGCTTGATTATGTTAATAAAAGGGATGATGCCATATTTTTCCTATTTCATAAACTAGAAGAATGACTTACACACAGTATATGCTTCTAAAATATGTAGACTGTATGTATGAAGCACAACTGTGAACGATTATCAGCCTACAAATGAATGAAGTAGTCTTGGAAAAAACAAGAGGTCAATGTAGCTACATTAACTGTTTATACATTATACTATAATAGCGACATTCAATGGTTACTCTGTTCTAAGCACTCTGAACATTAGCTGCTATGTTTTATTTACTTCCCTTTTGGAGATAATTAAATCCTATGAGTAGGTACTTTGAATAACACTATTATATACATGAGAAAACAGGTTCTGAAAGAAAAAGTCAGTTGTTTCAGATCAAAGAGTGACTCAGGATTCAAACACATATGTGTCTGATGGCAAAATTAGAGTTCTTAACCACTGAGCCATAACACCTCCCAAAGACTGGTTTTGGGAATCTTAGGGGAGAAGGTCTTTAAATACTGGGGTTCTTACATCTGGAGATGCTTCCACTGAACACAGTGCAAATACAAAATAATATCTTTCATTCATAAGCATAAGAATTTTGATACCAAATCACTGAAAGCAGGTAACTGACATAATTTTTCTTAGTAAGCTTTTACGCCCCTTCTATGAAACATTCCAGTTCTCTTTGACGTTTGAATTCATTCGTTTTTCCCAGATTCTGCCAGATTTCTTTTAGACTGAAAGAATTCTTGATCTTTGAGAATGTATTCAAGTTTGTTGCTTTGTAACTGTAGTCAAATTTAGAATGGGCACTATTGATTTTTAAACTTCAGTAGACAATTGAATTGTCTCACTGACCAGAGGCTAGTAAGAATTTATTTGATTAGTGCTACTTGCTTTCATTTACACCGTGTTGAAAGATCATTTACTCTCAACCTGCCACAACATCTGTTGAAACACATTCCTAAGGAAAACAATAAAAAAACCAAACAAAACACACAAATATAAAGGAATCCTTTTATACTTCAATTTTCACACATTTTCATATCTTTCTCACACTGGTTTCCTTGAAAAGTTGCAAAATGTCCTCCTTTTCCTACATATGCAGTTTTTGGTAAAAAAAAATAATAATATTGAAACCATGGCAATTCACAGCACAAAACTATGCCAGAACGTGGATTAAATGTTAAGGGTCATAGCAAAAGCATTTCCTACATATCCTAGGTAATATCTGATCCTAACATTGAAACCTCCACTCGTTTGTTCTAGGGATCCAAAAAGCACGATTCATTTAAATCCTCCACCTTGGCTGGAAGAAATATTAGAGCATCCCTTTTCTCTATCTACTTCTAATTTGTCTCTCTACATCCTTTCCCAGTTCCACGTTAAGCAACGCACTTGAATTCTGGATTCAAAGAGGTATTTAGTTCCCAAGTACTTTGGCCTTCTTGCCATAATAGGAAGAGAGATTACGTTTTCTGACTTATTCTGCTTCAACAAGCAAAATGGACAGTGGTTGTGACCAAATAAATATTTCCAAGCAAGGATAATTTTCTTATTAAAGTTGAAACTTTTGCCCAGTAGGGTTTTATATCAGTTATAATACTTTTCAATAGTACTACTAAAAAATAATAAATGTGAGTGATCTGTATTTCTGATTAGGACCTCTGAGATATCCCCTTCAGCAATGATGTCTTTGGTAAGCAAGTGAGATCAGAAACAGAAAATCAGATCAAATGTCCAAGGGAAAGCCAGTTTCCTGAGAATAATGATTTCCCCCCAAATGCATCCTCGTCCTCAAAAGCCTTTTAGCCATGCACATGAATTAGTGCACCAGCATATCCTCTTTGCTTCCTACACTTCTCAGAGTGTTGACCTATAAAGAGCTCTTTGGAAAAGAGAGTTCTATATGCATCTAGTTCTCTTCCAGGCAGTTTTACTGTTTCATTAAACTTTTATTTGGAATAACCTGTACTTACTGGGCATTATAATGTTCTTGGCTAGGTATTTGTATATATTAGAGTTCTCCAGATAAACAGAACTAGTAGGAGATTATCTTTATCTTTATCTACATCTATATACCATCCATATCTATATCCATTTATATAGCTGACACAGTATGGTGAGCTAGCAAGTCCAAATTCCACAGGACAGGCCGGCAAGCCAGAAACACTGCCAGAAACAGAAGTTGTCTACTGAAGCATTACTTCTTTCCCAGAGAAACCTCAGTTTTGTTCTAAATGGCTTTCAACTGATTAGATGAGGCCCACCCACATTATTTATATATAATAAATATATAAAATTTATTATACTTTTATTATTATAAAAAATATATCATTTATTTAAAAAATAAAACAATCTTTATTTAAAGTCACCTAATTGTAGATGTCAGCCACATCTATAAAATACCTTCACAATAACATCTAAATCACTGTTTGTGCCGGTTTGAAAGGATGTATGGACCCTAGAAAAGCCATGTTTTAATCCTAATTCCATTTTGCAAAGGCAGCCACTTCTTCTAATCCCTAGTCAGCACTGTATGTTTGAAACTGTACTTAGATCACCTCCCTGGAGATGTGACTCAAAATCAAGAGTGGATGTTAAGATGATTAGGTGGAGACGGGTCTCCACCCATTCGCGAGGGTCTCGATCGGTTTACTGGAATCCTATAAAAGAGGAAACATTCTAGAGAAAAAGCTGGAGATCCAGAGAGAGCAGAGAAGAAGGACAAAGCCACGAGAAAGCCACAACAGAAGACGCCGCAGAGCCACAAAGCAGAGAGTCCACCAGCTGGCGACTTTTGGAGATGAAGAAGCAAAATGCCTCCTGGGGAGCTGGAGAGGAACTCGCAGATGCTGCCGTGTTTGCCACGTGCCCTTCCAGCCCAGAGAGAAACCCTGACCGTGCCCACCACGTGCCTTTCCATTGGAGAGAGAAACCCTGAACTTCATCAGGCCTTTTGAAACAAGGTGTCTTTTCCTGGATGCCTTAGATTGGACATTTCTATAGACTCGCTTTAAGTGGGACATTTCCATGGCCTAAAAACTGCCAATTTACAACTTATTAAATTCCCCTTTTTAAAAGCTCTCCCACTTCTGGTATATCGCATTCTGGCAGCTAGCAAACTAGAACATCTTTCATTGAATAACTGGGTACTGTGACCAAGGTGATGCACATAACTAACCATCACAGTATCTTGCATGCATTGTCTTGAATCGCCACCAAAAATCTGCACCCTGTTATTTATGATGACCCCAATTTTACAAATGAGAACTAAGGCTCATGCAGTTTAAGTAACTAGTTAAATAGCAGGGGTTAGTAAGTGCGTAAGTAGTACTCAAGTTAGTTTCCTAAATGTTAAATAGAGGCACATCTTTTACTCCCTTTAAAGTAAAAAACAGAAAAGGGAAAGGAATGTTCCAGTAGCTAAATAACCTTCATTGTTTTAGACAGAGCTCCCTACCTTGGAACATTGGAATGTAACACTCTTAGAAATACATTCCAGCATCACTCTGCAATTGCTGACTTCTATCTAGGAAACATGAAATTCACTCCCACATAACCCACCTCCCATCCCAAACAGAGCCACAACTGATTTGTTCCATTTGTAAAGGTGAGATTAATTTGAGAGAGACAAAAAGGAATCCTAAAGGGAAGAAATAATAACCACAAGAACAAACCAAGCCACTTAATCTGAATTCAGAGGTTCCAGCTAGTTCAAACAACTAATAAAGAAAATGGGAAGAAGACAATTTGCTGCAATTTTGCAAAAGCAGAAAAAAAAATCTTACTTTACAAATAGCTCTGGCTTCATATCTAGCCAAGCAAGCAGCAAGGCAGAGGCAGATAATAATGTGATTACTCTGGTAATGATATGCATTAGATACATTATGGGAAACAATAATGCTCCCTACTGAATGCAGTCAATCCAGATATTGATTTTTCTTAATGTTAAAAGTGCTACTCTAAAACTGAAAAGAGATATCCTTTATTTATTCTCTTTACCTTTCACTTTCCAAGTCCATAGATCCTTTGATGCAGAGTAGTATACCAAGATAATGGAGTAATGTATATCTAATCTGACACCTACTGAGCCAGGCTAATGTTTCAGATAAAAACTGCTCACATACTGCTGCTTGTGGAAAAGGCAATGTATGACAAGAAAAAAAAATCTAAAATTGCCTTTCATTATTGTTTGGTTTTGTTTTCTAAGGCCTCCTTGCAGACCCAGCATAATTTTCCTTTTAAATCAGAATAACATATTGATTAGTCCATACACTGGGCCCAGGTGATGGGTCTACTTTAATATCCTTCTCTCCATAATATATGTTTCATCTATTTAAGCTTTCAATAGATTAACATTACAAAGGAAACATACTTATTCACCTGGATATAATTCCCTCCCTTCTTCTATCTTCTACGTTTCCAATTTAAATTACACCCCACCACACACACATATACAGACACACACACACGTATCTATTCCTCATTCTTCACTTTATTACCCCTCTTAATTAACACTCAGGACCTTGAGTCACATATTTCTAATGAATATCAGAACAAATATTGGAATAAACGCAGGGACTCTGATGAATCCTGACTTTCTTTTTCATTTCACATAAGTTTTTTTTTTTTTTTTGTCTTTTCTAAGTACTATTTCAGACTGTCTTTGTCAAGCGAATAATTGAGGAAAAGAATAGACTAACGTCAAAAGTTCTTTGTCTTACTGATCAGTGCCATCAGAATAATCAAACCAAAAAACAATCCTTTGGCTGATGCCTGATACTTATTTCCCTCATTCATCTCCTGTCCCTACCACCTTTTTTCTTTTCTTTTTCTTAACTCTAGAGGATAATAGAAAACATTTCTTCCTGTCATTTTCACTTCGCCAATTTCATTTAAACTGCCCCTCAAGGATCTGAAACAGCATGTCCAAGGCAAAGACGTAAGATCAGTAACACGAAAATGAAAAGCATCTCAATAACTTTGTCAATTTAATATCAATGGAAATCATATGTGCATTTCTTATGAACTTTTGATATGCTTTCAATGGAGGGTCAAAATAAAAGATACCCCAATTTTACCAATGTACCTAAAACAAGCTCTTCTCCTGGGCTCTTAAAACTGATTATGAAGAATGAAAAAATTGCTTAATTTTTAGAAATCTTTCCACATGAAAAACTTCATTTGGCATGTTGCCTACTTGGCCTAAAGACATTTAGGTGAATAGAATAAAATATTTGTCTTGTATAGAAAAGCAAACAATGGCAGGACTTAATTATTCAGTTTTTCTAAATGGTTCTAAACCCAATTAAAATTATTTCTTCTAAATTTAAATAAGGAGATGTAAAGTAAAAAGCACTTATAATGAAAAATAATTTCTTTTTTTTCCTAGTCCACAAAACCACTAATTTCCCTTTTCAACCCAATAAGACTTTCTGAGACACTAATTCAGATATCTTGTCATTCAAATGGTTTTCTGTGGAGAATCTTTTCTTGTGTGTATTTTCTTTCCTCTCTCATACTTCAAACAAGTTTTTTTATGACTTCTTCCTTGGCTGAAAAAATTTTGAATCCTCTTATTTATATACCTGAATTGACCCAAAAATCTTTGGTATAAAAAGCACTCTCCATCTAGATTCTGAAACATATCTCAAATCTTGCACTATAGATATTAGAGGACATTTAAGTTACTACAAGAGGCCTATAGTTCAATATGCTTATTAAGGAATTTCTGTGCCTTGAATACAGTACATGTCCTATACACACTAATTCTAATAACTTATAATTGTGTAGATACATACAAAATAGAATTTAATTTTAAAGTGCTACCAAAATAAAAGTGTCAATTGGTCCTAATTTTCGTTTTCCTAAAAAAATAAATAAATAAAATTATTAAGCAGATTTGCAAAAGTTTTGATTACAGAAAAAATATTTGGGAGATTCTTGCTCTCAAGTTGTAACAGATATCTAAAAAAGTGGAAGATAAAACTTTTCAACAATCAGATAATGCCAGTGGTAATATAACCAAATGACTTTTTTCACTTATTCCTTGTCCATGTCTAAAATTATCAAAAATATGGAGAAAATTGTCTAATATATATTATTTTCATCTAGCAAACTATAGGATAGTTTTATAAAAATCATTATCCATGAATTTATTTGCTACTTTGAGGATTATAAAGAATAAAAGATCATGAATTGCAAAGGATCTTAGATATTTAATATTTATATCACACACTTTCATCTCATTGGATTTTACAAGTGCCACAAATACTTTGAGCCTAGGTTTTTTAATCTGTAAAATGGGAATACTAGCATGCATTTTATGAGGCTGATATGGGGCCTAGATAATATATGCAAATTACTTAAAGCAAGGCATACCCAGTATGAGTAGAGAATGCTCATAAATACGTGTTTCCTCCTTCTTTCATCAATCTTCATGAATAATTTAAGTAAAAAATAAAATATATATCGTCCTTTACTTAGAAGCAAGATTGCTTAAAATGGGATATCTGTAAAAACACACTTAATCTTATGAACTTGACCATGCAGTATTGCTTCACCTTTCTGATTTAGTATTAATAGATACAGTCCACATGATAGGAAGGCAACAAAATGATTTTTTCCTCAGATATAACATCTAAAGTTAGAAAAATCGGGTGACTGATGTAAATTAGCAGGAACCTCCCCCAATATTTTGTTCATAGGAAAAAACATTTAAATTTTGTCTATAGCAGGAATAATCTGCATGCTGGCCAGTCATCACACTTAATTAAATTTGTAAGGGTCACATCAGAGGTAAAGAATATTATCCACATAGGTAATGCAATAGGAATACTAATTCACTCAAAGGAGTCTTGGTTGCCCTTTCAGCTTCACCCTTTCTTATATAAATTCTTTATTATTTGTCAGACTAAAAATATCAAGCTAAGCAGATCTATTCACCCACACCCTTGTTTAAGGCTAATTTGAATGTCTCATAAAATCATCCATTACTATGGGCGATAAGTGTTTATACTGAGCCTTCATCCATCTGTTCTTATTTGAGATAGAAGAGGATATCGTTTGTATACATGGAAACAATTATATCCCAAGGAAATGAGTCTTTGCCATTTGCTCACCACAAGCAAAACTCAGAGTACAGTAGTTTTAGGATACTTTATGACTACTAGGCAGGGGCTACTTATTTAAATATCACAATTAGCAACTGTAAAGATCCTTATCAGATTCACTTGAAGGAATGAAGTCATTCCTTCAAGTTGCTTGCCCTTTTGTGATATGTTCTATCATCCTACTACCAACAGTCAAGCTGGATTCTAATTGTTACAGCTCAGACTCTACCATGGACCAAGGCTGATCATGATGTTTTAATGACTAGATTAAGCTCATTTATTGTTTGAAACTGTGACATTTGTCAGATTACTAATGGGTTAGAATTCGTCTAGAGGGCTTGATTTCTTAAGCAGAATCAATGAGAAAGAGCAGAAAGGTTTGGAAATATGCAGATTGAGTTAAAATTTGGATCTCAAAGAAGATACTAATTGTGTGAAATCAGGCAAATTGCTTAATCTCATTGAGCCTTGCTTACCTCAATAGTAGCATGCTAATTATTTTCCCTACCTCAAAGAGTTATTGTAAGCTGAAGTGAGACAATGCACATAAAGTGTTTGGTATTCAATAAATATGTCTTTCCATTTCCCTTGGGTCCACATCCTCTGTAAACATCACACAAAATAATCTTAGGTCTATAAATTCCAAATGAATTGATTTTATTGAACTTCTAAATCATTAAACCTAAGTAAAACTAGTGGGTTGAAAAGCTACTGCATCCAACAACTCTCTTGATATTAAGTATTGCATGTGGATGCAACAGAAAAGTTTGATTTCTTTCTTTCCCTTCTTTATTTCCTGCCCTTTTTAAACCCATGTCTGATTACTTTCCTGTTATTTTTATTTGTTATTTGTTAGTTGGTTCCTTATCTTTGATCTATACCATTCATAGCACTGACCCCCATTCTGTGCATTCATAAAAAATATTTTGTAAACCCTATTTAATTTGACCCAACAAATATAAATTGAAAATAATTTCTAAAAGATTCTGAAGAACGGGAAAACATAAAGAAAATGTTCCCCGTTTAAGATAACTTAACTTTACACTGGAGTTGTTGTATCCTCACTCGATACTTCAAATCACTCCTATCAAAGGAAGAAAAATGCATATCTACAAGTCCTTATCAAAACTCACCATTCAAATCTCTCTGTAATGATTTAACAGCATTGTTTCAATAATGAAACAACTGCGTGGGCCACAGTGGCTCAGCAGGCAGAGTTCTTGCCCACCATGCCGGAGACCCAGGTTCGATTCCTGGTTCCCGCCCATGTAAAAAAAAAAAGAAAGAAACAATAAGGAATGTAATCAACCTCATATAGGGGAATAAAAAATACCTTGAACACAATTCTGGGCTCTACTATTTTACTGTTCTGGATATCAGTTCACATGATGAGTTTGGAGCATCTAATTATTTTCTTTTTTTTAAAACCTAAAAATATGACTTTTTCACCAATTTTCAAATATTTTTTCAAAAACCGTAAATTTATTAGTTCTTGGTTAGCTAAATGCTGGCATATCTCAAACAAATACGATGTCTAATTATAAAGTTTGGGGTCTAAATTTTTTTTTTTTCTGTAAAGAATTAGGTAGCAATTTTATTACAAAATTAATTAAAACTTATTAAAATATAAGGAAAGCAATTAAACCAGGTAGCAAGGCAATTCGAGTTTTTTCCAAAAAATACTCAATTTAAATGTTAGAGCATTTCATATCCTAGTATGAAAGAAAACACATGGTTTATACTAAATAGTTATAGTCATAACTGCTTTGTATAATGGATTTCTTAAAATTCTTCTCTTGATTACCTAATATTGGGAGTTGGAATGGGAACTGTGTTTTGGGGATTCTTCTGGTCAGATCAAATGCAGGATACAAACTATTAAACACTTTTTAAATGTAAATGAATCAGTTTAGTAGAATTTAATTCTCATTAGCATTCACAGAAAAGATGTACTAAAATTTCTCTTTCAACAGTTACAATTCATTTTGAGAAGATACAACACCAAATACTAGTATAAACCTGATACAATAAATGCTAGGATAAACCTGACCAAGAATGCTTCTATTTAAAGCTACATCCTCTCCAACTGTTAAATTTATTGTCCACTCCCACCGCTATTGTACACAACTGTAAGTAAGAGAGAGTGGTAAAAGCGTGTGTGCCTCCGTGTGTGTTTGTTTGGTAGTTGATATAAAGAAAAGATAAAACTGCCAGGAAAAAAAAATGTCTTCACTCATAAGCTTTGGGTAAAGAGAGTGACTCTTTCATTATACTTGTAATTGTCATTTCAAAGCCCTGTCTCTAGTTCTTAAGGCTCTGCTAGCTCTGTGATATAACTAGATGGAGATCATTCTGCTGTGACCAAGTTACATCTCAATACAGAGCCCTCATTTTTCATGTCTCCTGCTTAAAAACAAACAGTGAGCTCCAGAGAAAGACATGCAGTTAGCTGATATGAACCTGGACTAAAACTGTGGCATTTTCTGAAATGAAATGAACAATTCCCAAAGGATTCACATCTTAACTTTTATCTGCAAAGAGCTTTCTAAAATCTTGCTCTTTGTGAAAGAAACTAATTTTTATCTCTTAAGGCAGTTCGGCATTAAGGTGGTTGTGATGCTGGTTTAATGGAAAAATGGGGTGGGAGGGGGCAAGACATTTTTTTCTGAACTTCTCACCTAAATGCTGAATTCCTTGTCTTTCATATGAGCATGCCTGTCTAAGATTATTATATTCAACAAGTAAAATTCCAAAAGCTATGCATTATATGAGCTAATTGTGCTTCGTGCAATCTGAGCATTAAACAAGAATGACCCATGGGATGTAATCAGAGAGAAACTTTATTTTTGTCTTTCACTGCCCATTTAAAATTTATTCAGTGGGAAAGCAATTCCCTTTACATTTTGTAATAGATAGTACTACAGTAACTTTAAGTAACAAAGCCTGCTGTGATTTGGTAATTAAATATGTTGATTCCAAGTTATTGATTCAATACTTCAAATTTTATTCACTTTTTTTCTAGGGTACATGGTCTGGGAATCAAATCCAGGCTCCTGCACGAAAGGCAGGCATTCTAACCACTGAACTACCCATGCACCCATAATTCACTTATTTTTTTTTTAACCTGGAACTAAGGCCAATAGTTGGTCTAGGCTTCAGGAAAAAAAACAGGGGGATGGGGTGTGGTTGATCCTGCTTCCTTTCTCTGCTCAGCCTTTCACCTCCTCAAGTAACTGCTGCCTTTTTGAAAAATTTTAATCTCACTGGAATCAAAAAAAGGTTAGGAATGAGAAGTCAGGACAGGAAAGTTCAAACATGGTTATTCTGGCCTGGAAGATGATGAGAACATGTGTGAGCCTTCAGGGTACTTCTCAGAGTGCTCTTACACAGCCTTTCTGACAACAGCCTCCTGGCCACTCCTCCATCCTCAGCGCTAGTTCCCTGTCATATGTCTGCTAGCTACTTAATTTGCTATTGCAGTTCTGTGACCCTCCAAGAAGGGCCCTTTGGCAAGATTAGACTCCAGTCCAGATCACCCTGCATGATCTTCAGTGCAAATGCTGTTACTTTCTGAAAGCAGTCCCCTACTTTAACATTTTGCCAGCAAAAGTCTGGTATAGCTTTCTCAGGTGTGAATCAGGCATCTCATGGCATCCTTCACTGAAGGAAACACATATCAAGCCCTCTAAGGAGTCTAGTTGAAGCCTAGGGCTCTTTGCCTTTCAAGATAAAGAGATGATACCCACTCAACCCCTCACCCTGGGAAGAAATTTCTGCCCAAGTGCAAAGGAAACAGTCCTCTTAAATCCAATTTGTAGATTTCTCCAAGGTGGTTGCATACTCTCACTGACAATTTTGTTATTTTGGGGCCCGAGCTGAAACATTAATTTTATCTTGCTCAAGTTACATAAAATAAAATTGACATATAGCATATGACAATATATCTGACATATAATACGTGCTCACTTAATGGCAGTTGTCAGTATTATTATTATTACCACCATCAATACAATATTATCACTCAAAGGAAACATAGACTCACAGTGTCTTCACTGCTCACTTGATCAGCACATCAGATTCATAGCCTTTAACGTAAAGGAATATCAAATGGCATCATTAGGAGAAACCTGACAACATGAATTAAAAAATTATGTTGAATTTTGGAGATGGAAAAAATGTGCTTGGTCATCACATGTTTTCAATCCTACATGCCTACAGATAGAAAACTGAGTCCACCTGGTAACAAAACATGTATATAAATTGGGTAAATGTTACAAATTTAATATCAAGGGAAATATGAACTAAAAAATGGCAAAGATTTCCTTAGTTTAATAAAGATAACTCATCAGAAAATCTATCGGAAGGGGGTAATAATAAGATCAACTCTGCTTGCAAAAAGTTATGATGAAAATAAAATAGTAAACACTAGATTGAAGGCACTAATTATTTAAAACTAAAATGCCTGGTTCTCTATCAGTCCCCTCAGCCAAGTCATTCACAGAAGGAATGAGTTTAAATCTTCAGAAAAGAAGACTGAGGAAACATTGAATCAACCTGTTTGCTTTTGTTACAGAAACTGGAAAACCAAGATATTCAGAAACATCTGGAGCGCTTACAAAGTCTCTCATTTTTTACCTGAAAAAATGAAATCATGGAAAGACAATGATGAATATTTTAATAATATTGTTCGTATTTTGAAATTGACACCAAGATAATAACCTATATTTTTTCCCACATTTTCCTTTCCTGACAGATGGGTGAAAAAAGGCCAATTTGTCTTGTGAAATGTCCTGGATTTGCAGAAGGGACAGTTATTTTAGTGAGATCAATCCAACTTGCTTCTGGCAGAAGTATCACACTCAACATTCTGTCCTTTGTCAGTGCAGTGGGATTTAACACGTGTAGCTCAATTAGCATTAATATTGTTGTGCACGCATCAATCCCCCAGCTGTCAATGACAGAGCAGACCCAATGGTAGACACTTGTTGAACAGCTGAGAGGATTGTGCCCAAGTTGTCCTTCACAGCATGACTGATATCCTTTCATTTTTCCCTTTGTCCTCAGAAACTCAATAGCTAGAATAGAATCTCATTGCAACAAGCAGAGAACAGTGGGATTCGAGCCTATCCAACCTCTCCCAAGACGCATCTTCCACAACATTTGGAAAAGCTCCATTAGTACTTCTACAAGCAATATGTTGGCAATCACATAAGTGTTCTGTTACGTGTCGCTTAATAATGGGCCTTTTCAAAGAAGTCAGTAAGAGCCAGACTATTCTTTCATGTCCCCTTTGTTTTTATAAATATTGAAATACTTCTATTTCAGATTTTAGAAATTCCCTCAGTTCCCTTATTAAAAAAAAAAAAATGCCACCTGCCACTCAAGAGAGAGCTCATTGTTTGAAGACAGATGCAAAGACCTAAAATCCTATTTTCCAGTAGCAACTAGCAATGGTAAGTAAACCAAAACATGGCCTTAAAATTACATTTCTAATTTGAATCTTCTAAAGCTAAACTTACAATGAAACATAATGGTGAACCATATATAAGAAACCAACTTCAGGAAATGTATGCCACTAAGAAAACAAAGATATGTTTAATCTCTACCTTGTCCAAGAAAACAAGATTTTAATTAACAATTCCTACATTGGAGGCCATCCTAATAAAATGTATTCATTAAAGAAATGCTGAACATGCAAATTCTGAGCATATGTATACAGAGTATTCATTTTTGTAACACATATTGGAATATACTTCAAGCATTTACTTTGAAATAGATATTCACTAAAGCAAGTACAGGGCAGTATTAAAAGACTTAAGAGCTGGGTTAAAATTCCTGGCTCTGCCTTTTATAAGCCTTGTGACCTTTGGTAATTACCTTACCTCTCTGAGACAGTTTCATCACTAATAAAATGGGGATAATAATATTATACAAACTTCATGTTTCAATTTCTGACACAGAAGACACACAATAACAGGACAGGTTTTATTATTCATTATTTAGTCTCTACTAAAGGCATTATAATTTTTTTTTTTGTTTTAGAGGAAACAGTATAAAAAATAGTATGTGTGTGTGTATATGTGAGTGTATACCAAAAGAAAAACATGTGTTTGTGTTTGTACACATACACATATGTATGCCACATTGAAGACCTGGCTTAAATATAATTTAAGGTCCCATTCTATTTATAGGATTATCAAACAAAATATGAGTTGATGAAAAATATGTAAGGAAAACCTCAAACTCTGATCTAATAATTAAATAAAAAATCAAATATACTGACCAGTAAAAAATTTAATTAAATGTCTTTTGACAATAAATTGAAATAAAGTTGTTGATTCCACAACTAAGAAAACTCACTGTGAATCATTAAATATATATTCCATCCACATTTCTTTCTTTCTGTCCATTCCAGGAGACTTCACAATTTCTTTCTAAGAGCAAGTTTCAGGGGAGAAAGCTTCTACTAAAACACCATGCCAGGTAAATTCTCACTTTGCAAATCAGCCACTGAGCTCTTCATAATTATTTGCCATAATACCGTTTTCCTCTCTCAACTCTCATCCTAGTAAGCATTTCATTCAAAACCATTGTACTCCCAGCCCTGATTTCCCAGAGATCAATCTCATGAAAACCATGAATCTTCAATGTGGTTTGAACTCGGAGTTCTAAAGTGCAAAAAAATACTGGTGCCCTTAATCCTAATGACGGCAGCCTTGAAACCCTAACTATGATACTGGCCACCCTTTTGTAATTAACTCCGTGCTGGTTGATTTCCCATGTTTGCCTTTCAACAGAAGGGGATATAATGCGATAGCTTGAAAAAGGAAAGACCTTCTCATTTACACATGAAAAGCCATCTTATGTGGTAGCTCCACGGGGCTATCTGCAGAGCTCTGTGTATACATTGCATTTAAGGGCTTAGATCTCCCTGCATCGGCTGTGTCACTCTAGACCCCTGCTAGTTTGAAGCCTGTTAGAGCAGGAGACTTTTCAGGCAGTTGTACAGGACGCCAGTACAGCTGGTCAATTCAATTCATTTGATGGGGGAAAAAAAAACAACAGGCACTATGGTAGGGGGGAAATTCATCAAGCTGTTTCTTTGGTGTTGTGTAGACAGTTTGGTTACCTTCATTTTCCACTTTGCCACCTGTTTTGTGGGGTTGTATAGACCCAGCCCTAGGCTCATCATTTGTTTTAATCACAATAAATGCAGCATTGAATCAGGTTTCCAATTTGAAAGCTGCCATCTGCTCAACTCCAGAGAAGAGATTTAGAAGACGCTACCCAGTTGCAGCCCCACAGGGGCCTGAGGCAGCTTTTCCAATGAAAAATGCAGTGCTGGTTATTGTTTCTGAGACACTGCCCTTAAGAGACAGAGTATTTTGTGCATTACTATATAAAGAGATTTATGTCGGTGACCAGTTGTTTATAATGGGGATGTAGTGTTGCTGAGCTGATAAAAGGACAGTTACCATTATCCAGTTAATAGAGTTATTAACTAGAGCTAAATTGGTTCAATAATCTGAAAGCAATAGGGAGTAGCTCAGAAATTCTTTGACCACCCACACTCTGCTGAGGACTTTAAGGGTTAGACACCTAAATGTTCAATAGAAAAGCAGTGGACATCAATAATACAACACAAAGCATATTTACATTTCATGGTTGGCTTGTCTGTGATTCACCTGGAATATATATCTCTCTTGGAAGATGCTTTTAGGGCAGCCTTGTGACTGGTATTAGCCCTTGGGAGCAAGGAAGTTATCCCTGGATGAGAACACATAACCAAATATATGATATTATTTAATATAAAGGGTAAATATACATCATTACCTAATATAATACCTAAACTTCAGAATTGCCTATATTGCACAGAAGTAATTTAATATTTGTGTAATAGAGTTATGCATTTTACTATATATCTAAATCTTATATTAACTGTATTTCCACAAGAATCTGTTCAAGAACTAACCACATGGTGTCCTGCAAATCAGACTTTATAGGCGTTCCTAAATATGATATTGTTTTTCATTATGCAAGAGAGGAAATAAATAACATTAGAATTTAGCATTTTTAAGGAAATTTAGTAACAAACTCAGTTTGGATGGCCAGTAATATAATCCCACAATGAACTATAATAGAAATTTCCAGGAAAGTAGTCCATTCTAAAGAGCAGAATTATAGATGTGTAAGATTTGCAAGCTCAGTAAATGACCAAACTCTCTTCAAATTTATAAGAATCATAGGTATGTTATGCAGCAGAATTTCAACATTAGACTACAATTAGTAAAGGTGTCAGTTGCCTTAAGTTCATTTTAAAACCATAATATTTATTTTCCAGATACCATACTACTTTAAGACAAAAAATTGTTTCCACCCTCAATGTGATGCAATCTAGACTTAGAGAGAGTATTGGCCAGTTGCTATCCATAGCAAAGAACCAAAATAAATAAATAAATAAATAAATGGACTTAAATAGCAATTTAGGGAATTTAACTGAGACATAAACAAGAAGTTCTTAGCAGTGGGGAGTTGTTAAGTGTTAAAACGGGTCACATAGGGAAGAATAAATTTTCTTGTAAAAAGCAAATTTTAATTTGTCTAGAATGTTTAAGTACAATCTTGCCAGAAGGTAAGAGACCAGCTTCTCTGTGTCTAGCTGGCTAATTAACAATTTGCTTTGGCAAAAATGCCAAGTAACTCAGCATTATAAACACCTAATATTTATTAAACATAAGGTACCTCAAAATTTTAATAGATAGTACAGAGACTAAGTCACTTGCTTTCAAAAACATCTATTTTTTCAAATGTAAAGGAAAAAAAACAATGTTATAGATATTACTATTTTGTGATAGTCTGAAACAAATGAATACTTAGATTTAATGAATGCTGATTATTTGATAATGTGGTAAAAGCTTTACAACTTGGTAGGCGCAAAGATTGAGGCTAAATACCAAATTGAGATGCAGTCCTCAAGAGGAAAGAAGAAAAGAACTGAAACCAAATATGTGGATGAAGACACTTGTTGGGACATTGAACTGAGTTATTTATGTCAATTCCAATTGTCAGAGCAGGGATAAAAGGGGGGAACAAGAGTGAGTGAGGTTAATGATAGTTGTTTTCTGTAGTCCTTACTTTTTAACACACCTGCCTTGGTTTGCCAGTCTGTATGACAAACACCTCACACTGGGTTAGCTTAGCAAGAGGAATTTATTGGCTCACAATGTGAAAAGCTGGAAGTTCAAAATCAAGTGGTCAGTAAGGCCATGCTTCCCCTCCAAAGTCTGTAACATTTTGTTGCTGGCTTGCAGCAAACCTTAGGGTTCCTTGACTTGCATCTCTGCCTCCTGTCTCATGGCAAACTCTCTCTCTTTGTGTCTGCTATTCTGGTTTCCCATTGTGTGACCTTCCTTATTGGCTGCATCTCAATTTCTCAGCTTAAAAAGGACTCCAGTAATACAGATTGAGACCTGTTATAGTTTACTAGCTGTGGGAATGCAACACACCAGAGACAGATTGCTTTTAATAAAAGGGGATTTATTTTGTTAGTTCTTCAGAGGAAAGGCAGCTAACTTTCCACTGAGGCTCTTTCTTACGTGGAAAGCACAGGATGGTCTCTACTGGTCTTCTCTCCAGGCCCTTGGGTTCCAACAACTTTCCCCAGGGTGACTTCTTTCTCCAGCTCCAAAAGCCTGGGCTGAGCTGCAAGTGCTGAGATGAAGAACGCCAAGCTGCTTAGGCTGTGCTACGTTGCGTTCTCTCATTTAAGCACCAGCCAATTAAGTCAAGCGTCACTCATTGCAGCAGACATGCCTCCTAGCTGACTGCAGATGTAATTAGCAACAAATGAGGTTCACCGTAGCATTGGCTTATGTCTGCAGCAACAAGACTAGGTATGCTCACCTGGCCAAGTTGGCAACTGAATCTAACTAACACAAGACCCACTGTCATTCCACTGGCCCACACCAAAACTAAAAATAACCTTCTCAAAAGGCCCTTTTTACAATGGGTTCACATCCATAGGGATGTGGATTATATCTTTAATCAGAGTGGATAATTCAATCTACCCCAGTAGTTCTCATTAATTCATCCCAAACACTTTGGTAGAACTGAAAAATTTCCCATAATACTATTTTTCAAAGGATAAATTCTCAGGGAAATTTACCAATTCTATTGTTTCACCAGGAGTCCTCCTTCCCAAAGCTCTCTGTCTGGTATCATTCTGGACTGATTTTTCTCTAGGTCAGTTACACAGGACTCTCGCTGAGATTTCCTTTCACCTTTCTGGTGTATATACTGTATATCCTGTTTCCTTGATTTATTCTGTATTTCTTATTTACTTCTCCATTTTGGCAGAGCTTATCCACAGAAGTTTTCTAAGAAAGAGTATATCAAGTAGGTCTGGAAATATCTTTATTCTACCCTCAGATTTGATTGAAAGTTTGGCTGCATGTGAAATTAGTCACAGAAAATGTTTTATTTTGAATTTTGAATAACTGTCATCCAGCTTCCAATATTGCTGTTGAGAAGTCCCATGCCAGACTGATCATGACCGATCTTGTGCAACCCACTTTTCTGTCTGAAAACATCTAAATCCATCTCTTTATTTTTTTTATTTTTGTATGCTGTATGGAAGGGTCACATTTCATTCTTTTTCCATGTGAGTATCCCATTATCGCAGCACCACTTGTTGAATTTTTGTTTGTTTGTTTTGTTTTGGGGGAAGTGCATGGACATCTCTTTATTTTTGACATTCAGACATGTTATCTTGGAGCGGGTCTTTTCTCAACCAGTTCTCTGGGTACTTGGTGAGTCCTTCCAATCTAGGAACGCATATCCCCCACTTCCTGGGAAAGTCCTGCTGTATTTATCAGGCCCCGATTTTTTCTCTTTTTCTCTTTCTGAATCACCTATTAATTTGGTGTTGAGCTAAATCTCCTTGTCTTTTTGTTCTACTGTCTAGGAATTACATAACCTTTTTCTTTCAATACAAGATCTGTTTATTTTAATTTCAAAGAACTTGTCCTCATTTCCTGATTGTTTCTTTGATTAACAGCATATTGTTCCTGTTTGATGAATGCAATGTGTTCTGTTATCTTTCTGTGAATATTACAGTTTTGTGATGTTTTCTTCCATTTACCACAGGGACTCTATTTTCATTCAGTTTCTTTTTGTTTGTTTTCATCTCTTTCTGTCATGTTGACATTTTCCTCTGAATCTCTACTGGTCCTTGACTATTCGCTTATATTAAACAGTGAGAAAATTTAAAACTTTTCTAAAACTTTGTGTGTAGGCTAGGCCTGTGAACCCATGGGTTATCCTATAAATTAACATGGTGCCAAGCTTGATTTTTATAAGGAGACCATCAAATATCTGATTCTGGCAATGGTAATGCTACCATTATAGGAGCTAAGCACACTAAAGAAATGGAGTTCTCCCGTCATTATATATGCCTCCCATTTCAGGAAGAGAACCCATCTCACCTCTGCTTTTTTCAGGAATCCTTGATCCAAGCTTACCACCACCCCCACCCCCACCCCCACCTCCCAGGTAAGTATCTCAGGAAAATAAGCCTTAATACTCCTAGAGGTTTGGAAGACAAGCAGTTGCCTGGCTGTAAGAGGTAGACGAGAACATGTGATATTTTAAACTGATTATTTCACAGATTTAAACCAATGCTTTTGAGTTAGTCTCTCCCAAATTTTGTCTTTCATACAACCTGGTGTATCTAATTCCTTAGAGTCTGAAGGATTTTCCAGGATCCACTGGGGACAAAATGACCTGCTTCTCTCTGGTATCCTTCTCGGTAGCCACTTGGGTTTCTACTTCTGCTCTGCCAAGTCCTATCCATCTATTCCCCTCCTAGAGTTTGATGTCATCTCTCAGCTGCTGTTGTCTCTTCTGCTATTTGTCTTTATGAACTTTTATCCCTCTTATTCCTTTATTTTTGTTTTTATTTTATTTGGATTTCAGGAGACAGGGCATGCTTGCAATGTGCCAAATTTAACCAGAATATTCAAGTGTGTTTCTTCAACTATGAAATAAAGAGAGATGTCTAAAGACTTTCAGATCCAAAAGTCTAAATCTCAATGATCTGAGAGAAAAGCACTTTAAATGTAAGAAAAGCTTGAGTAGCGTTTATAGATGAGAACAGGCAGAGGGGCAGGGATCTATAGAAATTATTGCTGTTTTCCTACCTCTAAGGAAAGAGCAGCCAAAGTCAAGGAAGTTTGACCTCCAGGAACGTAAGCTATTCAGACTTAGGCAGAATGCCAGCAGTGAAAAGCAAGGGGAAAGATTCAAGGAAAGCCAAGGAGGGAGCTCTGAATGCATTAGCATTTACAGTGTTCTCTTTAGTCCAGGTTCAAGGACAAGGGAAGATCCAGGTACGAAGGAAGCATATGATCTGACAAGAAGAAAATAAAAAATAAATTAATAAAAATGAAAGGGTCAGGAGCAGAGATGGTTTGAATAGTTGTGGCAGGGCATTGGTGCTCTAGAAAGAAATTAAAACAAACAAAACTAAAGGAGAAATCAATAAAGATCAGGAACAATCAATTCTAACTATGTTAAAGCCTAAAAGGTTAGATGGCCATTCAATTTCTAAAAGGAAAGTCAAAGGACATTTTTTATTCTAGAATCCAAGCAGCTAGCTAGTGAGAAGATTTGACAATACTCAAAGGGTCTGCATTTAGAAGAGTACTAGGCCTTATTTTAATGATATTTTCTCTTCGTTTACATAGTAAAGTTTGCAAAATTTAGAACACTCCAGGTAGAAGCATAAAATAGTTTATGTAGTTTACTTCTTTGGCTGAACACATGAAATAATTTTAAAAAGCATTAAAGAGCCAGAATTGTGTTATAAAAGATAGTTTTGCTACAGATTAGGGAATGTTTTATTTACTAATTTGTTCATTTAATCAACCAAACTCACATTTCTTGAATGCCTACTATATGCTAGGTCCTAGGGATTAAAATGTTGACAGAAAATATTCAAAAGGACTCACCATAGGAGTAGGAAGAAAAAAACACACATTAAGATATTCTATGAAATGAAGAGTTATCTTCAAGGAAACATCCAACTTTGAATATAATATTTTTTCTACATAAAAGACTGGTATCACTGTAAGAGTCCTTATAGTACAGCTAGTACAGCTACAGAAGGTTCTTTGCAAGGAGCTATTTTGCAGAAATCTTTTGCAAACATTTTCAAAATGCATATGTGGAGCACCTTTGCATTTGAAAAGAGAGCCTTGATTCTTGCAGCTCTGGTGTAGACACAAGTTTATACAATAGCAAATAGGAAAAAGAAATAGCCAGAGCAAAATAAACTCAGGAAATGAAACTGTATTTGTCAGATCAAAAAGTTCTGGGTTTCAAAAATGGAGTGTTTGGAAAGTGCTAACCAATAGAATATTTCGCTATAAATAGAACTTTATCTCTGACACAAAGAAGTGACCGGCACCTATCTCAGTGAATGAATGAATGAATCAAATATTTGTTGGGTAAATGAATAAATCAAGTATGGGTGCAATACGTATTTGTGGACCACTGTTGGATGAAGAAGTAGATAAAAAAAAAATCAGCAAAATCAGGAACATAAATGATTACAAGTTCCTCCCATCCAGTTTTTGTCATATCGTCATTACCACAACCTGGTGGCTAATATTAAACCCACATTATTTGTAGTTGTTGAATACATATTTCTGCTTAACCAATTATATACATTATACATTTCCTTCTTTTAAAAAATACTCTTGCCATCTTTATAAATATCCAGGTTAAAATATCCCTTCATTATTGTTAAAGGAGTGGGGTGCATCTGAATGTGCTTCCTATAGACATTTGCAATCAAGGTCCTGTGGACTTGAAATTTTGATTCAGTTTGTCTGTGATGGACACACACACACAAAGTGGTCTACAGCTAACTTAAAAGAGCACAGCCTATAAGCAGGAACAATCCATGTAGATATCTCTCCTTTAAGCTTATTATCTCCCCCAAATTTTGATTCAGAGTCACTGGCTTAGTCATAGTACACAAGAACAAAATAGTAACAAAATAGTATTCAGAATTAATTTAAGTGCAAATTTGGTCTTACTAACATGGTGGTACAATTGTCATTCCTAGCCATTTGTAAGGGAAGGAATTTATGAAGAAGATGAGACTGTGCCAGTTTGCAACTGTTGTGTACCCTAGAAAAGCCATGTTCTTTAATCTTGGTTTAAAATTGGATGGTGGGGTCCTTTATATTGGATTGTTTCCATGGAGATGTGACACACCCAGTTGTGCATGTGACATTTTGATTAGATGGAGATGTGACTCCATCCATTCAAGGCGGGTCTTGATTAGTTTACTGGAGTCCTTTGAAAGAGGAAAAATTTTGGAATAAATTCAGTTGCTTCAGAGCCAACAACATTTGAAGAGGCTTGTTATGCTGACAGAGAGAACAGATGCCTAGACACAGATGTTTGGAGATGCAGAACTCAGCCGAACCCAGGCACGTCACTTTGTGCCTTCCCATAAGATGGTAAGCAAGCCAGAGTTGTGTCCTGGAGGAGCTAAGGGAAGACTCACAGATGCTTAGAGAGGAAACCGCTGGCATCAGAAGCTAGAAGCAGTGGAACTGGGAACAAAGACAAACAGATACCAGATATGTGCCTTCCCATGTGACATACATCGGCCTCCCTTGAGTCAAGGAATCTTTTTGTGGATGCCTTAGTTTGAATATTTTTATAGCCTGAGAACTTTAAACTCATAGCTTATTAAATTCACCTTTTAAAAGCCATTCCATTTCTGGTATATTGCATTCCAGAAACATTAATACAATAAACAATGAGCAACCTCCAAATTTCTACTAATAAAAAGGCAATAAATACCTCAGATTTTAAAGGAAAATGGGCTTTTCTGAACACAAAATATTAAAGGCAGAAATTAACTTTGGAGAGGTGAGAAAGAGAAGGACTAGACTATGAAAATTTTGTATTTTATAGTAAGAGATAAAAAAAAATGAAACAGCCAAAAGTGTCAAGAATTCTGTCTTACCTCAGAACCCCACAGGTTACAGAACAATTTTAAAAAGTGTTAGATTACTGCAATAATTTGAACTACCTCACTCCCATAGAATGACACCTCACCATCAACCCCATCCATTCAATTGTTACATCATGCATTCATTCATTCACTCATTGCAGTACCCACAATGACTGAGTATTATACTTTGACTAGTGATACTTTAAAGGGAAATGCCTCTGACCCTACAGTGCTTAATGCTAGCAAGTAAGTGAACAAGGGATCATCAAAATATTACAACTTGTGACAGGTACAAACCAAATTACTTAGGATGGTGAGACAAGACACTAACGGTCAGGTTGGAGAATGCTGGGTGGGGAAGGACAGCATTCCAGTCAGAGGCTCACAGGCAGGAAAAAGTTTTTTGAAGGACAAAACAAAAAAAAGCCATCACAGTTGGAGCATAATGGAGGAGAGGGAAAATGGTCATGAGATGTGGAGAGGTAAGCCAGAACCAGATCATGTAGTTATGTATAATCATGTTAAACAATTTGCATTTTATTATAAATTAATGGGTAGGTATTACAGGTTGACCAAGATGCCAATTTAAGATGTTTCAGGGTGCAGTTCCCTGTTAGAATCTTTAAACAAACAGCAAAAAATGGCAAAGTCCCCTTTCTCAAAACTCTGGAAAGCAGTTAAATGGCTAAAGTAAATTGGTAAGTACCCAATCAACAGAACATAACTTTAAAAGGGTAGAAGAAGCTTGTGGTGTTCTTGCTGGTCCTTCCTCTCTCCAGCATGGTGAAGCCAGTCTGAGCTCCCATTGTGGATCCCTAACCTTTTTCTTGAATGAGCAGAATAACCCCTTTGCACATAGTAGGTTTCTTGTATAATGTTGCCAATGTATTCGGTGGCCTGAAAGACTAACTCAGGAAACATTTCTCTGGCCCACTACCCCAGAACTTACCCTACAGACAAAAGTGAATTGCCAAGAGCTAAAGCAGTACAAGAAATAATTAAATCAAAACTTCTTGGAACAAAGGATTACCAACTTTAAGCCATACAACAAAACATTAGGGTGTGCGGTAGGGGTGAAGATGGTGAGTCTGTTTCATAAGGAGTAGAGGGATCATTAAGATTCCTGTAAACAGGGAAATTCCTAAAGCCACAAGTGATCAAAAGCCCAGGAGAAGATGCAGACTCAGAAAAAATGGATAGGACTTCACTCTGAACTTGGGCTGATCTTCTTAATAAGAGGGCCAAACTCTGAAGGAGACTATTAGCCAAAGCAGAGCCAATTTGAAAAGACTGTGAAAGTTGTGTGTCATTTTAGGTTAGTTTTTGTTAGCTCCTGGGACTCAAAGAAATCTCTGTCATATCACTAGCTAGATAAAAACTTAGATATCACAGAGAATAAATCCAAAGAGATAACTTGTTAAAATATTAAAATGTTCAGTGTGCTACAAAAGATTAAAAGACAGAGATGGAACTAGAAAATGATGGCTTATCCAGAAGAACAAAATAAAAATTCAGAGATCATCAATGAAGAAGTCAAGATTTTGGACACAATAGCAAAGACATTTGGAGAAAAAAATGATTTTCAGTATGCTCAAGGAGATAAAGGAAAACACAGAGAAAGAATGAAAGTATATCAGTAAAACAATGAATGAACAGTAAGAAAATCTTAATAAAGAGACATTTTTAAAAAAGAACCAAACAGAAATATTGGAATTGAAGACCACAATAACTGAAATTAAAAATTCCTTAAAAGGTTTCAAAAGCAAATTGGAGTTGTGGGGTAGGAGCTGGACAATGGCAGTAATGGTGGCTCTGGACTGCACAGGGGTGGGCATTGCCCAAGGACCCTGGCAGGGCCAGGGATGGATGCTCCCTGCCTTGGCTATGCAGCACCTCCTCCTGCCCAGACACTGACTGATGCCAGCACCACGTTGGCCTACCTCAAAGCTACAACCTGCTCAACAATGCCACAAAGGATGAGGGTGCCTGGCCAGCTCTATGGAGGGACCACTGTGACCTTCCAAACGGCCACAGGGCAGCCAGCAAAACCTGTGGCAGGAGGTGCTGCACAGAGCCAAGGTCACGGCCACCAGCACCAGCAAGTCCTGGTCACTCATACATGTCTTGGTCACTCACACAAGTCCAAGAGGGTTGTGAGAAAATCATCCATCAGCAAAGAGTCTTTGAGCACACAGAGAAGATGGTAGACAGATGGTGGATCAGGATTTGAAGACCACTTGGAAGCGCATTAACAACATGAAGTGTGTGTTTGGAGGATTTGTAAATTATTTCAAAGCCAAATTGGCAGAGATGCCATTTGAATAGAATTGCCCCTCCCCCTCCCCACCCAGCAGCAAATTGAAAGAAGCCATAACTGTAACTAATGGACAGGAGTCAAAGTACCAGGCAAACTTCAGAAAGCTGGATAACTTAGATTCTATAACTGAAGGGGCCAGCTATGCTGTGAGGGTTGATGCTTACTCAAAGAGCCCACTCCTCCAAGTTTATCACCAGAAGGTCAACAGCAATCTAGATGAGCTGTCCCTGAGAATGGGCCACCTGAAGGACACAGGCCTGGGATGCAGACAGAAATTGAGAAGCAAGATAACATTCTTGACTGGCTCATGACCAAAGTGGGCAAGTTAGATGTCAATAGATAAGGCACAGAAAGAAAAGTTTGACAATGTTAAAGACACCTTTAAAGAGAAGGCTTTCTGCTTCATGACAAAAAGGTTTGAAAGATCTTTTTTGAATTCCCCAGATATTTCACTTATTATTTTGGTACTTAATTTAATATATTTTCAAATGTTATAATATAGTGGGTCTTAAGACATTTTGTTATCATAAGGAAGTATGTGTTCCACTTTTTCTTAGGGCCGATATCGCTATGAGTTCTTTCAACTGAATACCTAACAGTTTCAGGCTGAGCACAGTAGCCTGGGAGCCTGGCCCTGAAACACTAGGCATTTGATTACTGTGCTGGAATGAGAAGAAGGAGTTGCATTTCTCACTTTGATGAGCCTATCGAAGAGTTCCAATCTTGGAATCACCAACCTCAGTTTTTCAGCGTGTTGTATTTCTCTCACTCCTTGGTCTAACTGTGCTTCAGAGCACTAAGCGACTACATGAGCCAGTTGTATGGGGTAGGGAGAGGGTCTTCCCACACTTTAGTTTAGTGGGAGCTTCCCACTCCCACTGCCCCCCTGGGCACATTGTTTGTGATTCTCTCCACCTCCTGGCAGGTGATCATTAGATTTGGAAATGGAGAAAATGGCATTCTTTGCTGTTTTATGAACAAATATCACATCTTCCTCTCCTGCCCCTGCATTCCTGGCATGTGTTTTATAGGAAGCGTTTAGACCAGCACTGCTCACTGTGACACCAGGAAATGTGTTCGGAACTGGGTGAGCCATTCCTCCTATGTGCTTTCACCCCTAACTCCGCATCGCTGGTCAAGAACAGACTTCCCCAGTGGGTGGCCCTGCAGGATTTGCAGGAATGGAGCATCACACAGACATGGTCCTGCAGTGGGCTTCCTCCTCTGAGGGTTTCACCCCTTTGACATCTATGGCCATCATTCTGCTGGCCAGGCCCAGGTAGTGCAGGGGGTTATTCAGTGTCTAAGGCCTTCTGGCTTGTTCAGGAATCCCACTGCTCCCATCTACCTCTCCCAGGAGTGACACAACTCATGCCGTTGTTCTCTGCCACCAATTTTAGGACTAGAATGCCACAACTAGAATGATGCTGACTTTGTATAGACATATATAGCTTAAGAAAAAAAAAGCTGAGTCATATCATTTTAACTGACACCACTTGTTCTCTCCTTTTATTTTACAAAAAGAATCATTTAAAAACAATAATTAAAATTCATTTCTATAAGAAAATTAATTTGTTTACTTTGCTATCTCCAATGAAATAATGGAAGTCACAAGACCCTAGCCTTTAAAAAAGTTAATTAAAATATTATGAACATGGTGAAAGGGACTGATTTTATTATGGGTCAGAAAATGGTTTAAAATAGCAGTGCCTCTCACCTTAAAGCTGGCGCTGACCTTTGCGACCTATTCAGATTTGTAGTCATACTCTATAACCTATAAATTATAGTCCCTTAAGGCAAAAGAAACCTCTTGGTCAGACTGCAGCAATGCATTCATATTTATGTAGCAGTCTATAAAAGTTCCATCTCCTGATGCACGACCTTCTGAAAAATATTTGCAGCTTCCATCAACAAACAACTTTCTGTGAACACAGCCCCTCGGGAAGCCCCATCCCAGTTCTTATAAAAACCCCAGGATGTAAGGATGTGATAAAGGCTAATCAGGTGAGAGATTGGTCTATCAGATGAGCTCAACATTATTACTCTCTTGTTAACTGATCAAAAGACAATTTTAAACCTATACCCAGCCCAAAAGAAACTAACTAGTCCTAAAGCTTTCAATGAAAAGGCTGCTCAAAAGTATGAAACCAGAATGAGGAACAGATTTGCATACATGTCCTCTCATTCTGATGTTTTCCATTTTCTTTCCTCTCTGACAGCTCTCATATATATCATAATAACTGCTTCTCTTTATTGTCATTAGGTATAGACTCATGGAGATTAGTTCTTACAACTTAAACCTGAACTTCGTTCTCAAATAAGTATGCATAAAGGCCACTAACAAACTCTCTTCAATTGCCTTTCTGAAGAAAATTGCAATTTTGTATCTGAGATTCTCTATATCTTCTCTGTCTTTTGTTGGATTGATGAATCCAATCATTACCCTCCCTTTTTTTAATCAACCCCAAGCATCTAGAAGGAGAGTTGCTTCACATTTCTAGAAATGTCTTCTTCTGCATGGTGGAGGGCCCACCTGTTTTGTTTAATTCTTTTTCAGGCCTTTTGTTCTGAGGCCTAATACAACAAGCTGTCTTTAAGCCACATGATGGCCAGTAACTGCAGCCAGCCATCATTTTTCTGCTGGATCTTCAGACCCTGTCCCATGACTTCAAAGGATTGGCTGTTTACACTACTTTATAAGGCGAAGTTCCTTGTGCATCTTCATGGAGAATGAAGGAAGATCTGGGAAGGCTATAGAATCTTTGCACATGAAGATCATTATCAAAAGGGAAACACTGGCTGTGTGACGGTGGCTCAGTGGCAGAATTCTCGCCTGCCATGTAGGAGACCCGGGTTTGATTCCCAGTGCCTGGCCATGCAAAAAAAAGGAACATCCTACCTTCTAGACTAGATACATCTCACAGAGATACTTAACAAAAGGCCAGGGCTGGGATTAGCTGTTGAACAACCTCCATACCACAGCCTGTATGAGCTGTAAACAAACTATGCTTACAAAAAAGTGACTTTTCTAACTGTAGGTTATATGTTATATATGCTACGAACTTCAAAATAAGTACATTCTCCAACAGGAAGCTGTTTCTAACATCTAGTAATTTGTGACTCAACAGCACTGGAGTTGTCTTGTAGGTGTCTTCTCTGCGTTGTGAAGGAAAGGAGAACTGAATAATTCATATTTCAAGAAAAAAAAATAAGCTGCATTTTAATTTCTCTTTCTCTAACTTCTTTCTGTGAATATGTAATTTTAACAGTACACTACATCACTTTGTTAAAAATCTTATACTTTACCAATAAAGGCATTTTCTGCAGAATTTTTAAATTTACCAGTGCTGTTAAGCATCTTCTGCTGTGATGAATGAAAGGTCTTGTGTCTGGAATGAAGAGTCAATCATTTTGATGCTAAATGGGGGTTGGGGGCAAGGTTGACCTTTTATTTGGAGTCGTATCAGAACAGTTGTTCTCATTCTCAATGCTTTCAATTCAACAGAAGACCATATTCCATGAATAAAAGGTGAAGTGTATGCATATATATATATGTACATACATATATACATACAGAGAATTAAGGAAGAACTGAGAAGGTCTGTAACCAATTTTTAACCTCTTAAACTTTCTAAAATGAATAAAAAGTAATGATAGGGCAGTGCAACAGTGGCTCAATGCAGAATTCTCACTTGCCATGCTGGAGACCTGGGTTCAATTCCCAGAGCCTGTCCATGCTAAAAAAAAAAAAAGCAATAATAAACCTATGGTTTTGGGAAATAATGTATACCAATGCAGTTGGTTATAAGCACAACAAGAAAGTTGGGGAACAGAGAAGTATAGGAACAGTATTTGTGTATGTAATTGAAGTTGTCATCAAAGCAAGTTACTGTTTATAGATTTAAGATGTTAAATTTAAGCCACATGGTTACAACAAGGAAAAATATCTGAAAAATATCTATGGGGGAAAATGAGACTGAAGCTCAAAATTGTACACTACAAAAATTTGTTTTAAAAAATCAAAGTAGGCATAAACAGTAGAATTGAGGTTCGAAATGTGACAACCTATAGAATGGGAGGAAATATTTGGAAACCACATATCTGATCAGGCTTAGTATCTACAACACATTAAAAAATCCCACTGCTCAACTACAAAAAAGCAAACAACCCAATTAAAAATTGCCCAAAGACTTCGGTGGTCATTTGTCCAAACATATACAAATGACCAATAAGCACATGAAAAGGTGCTCAACATCAGTAACCATTGGGTAGATGCAGATCAAAATTTCAATGAGTTAACATTTCACAGTTATTACAATGTCTACTGAGAAAAAAGAATAGAATTGTGTTGGGGAGGATGTGGTTAAATAGGAGCATTCTTCCATTGATTGCGGGAATGGAAAAAGGTGAAGCTTCTGAGCAAAACAGTTGTTGGTTCCTCAAAAGTCAAGTATAGAATTACCTTATGATCTGGCAAAACCACTTGTAAATATATACCCAAAATAACTGAAAGCAGAACTTGAAGAAATATTTGCAAACCAATGATCAAAGTGGCATTATTCACAATTGCCAAAAGGTAGTAGCAACCTAAGGTGTCCATAAACAGATGAATAGATAAACAAAACGTGATGTGTATGCAATGGAATATTATGCAGCCATGAAAAGGGATGAAGTTCTGATATATGAGGCAAGATGGATGAATCTTGAAGACATCATGTCAAATGAAATAAGCCAGATAAAAATGAACAACAATGGAATATTATGCAGCCATGAAAAGGAATGAAGTTCTGATATATGAGGCAAGATGGATGAATCTTAAAGACTTCATGTTAAGTGAAAGAAACCAGCTACAAATGGACTATTGTATTTAATTATGATATATTAAAAAATAGGAAATTAATTATTTTCATAACTAGAAGAAGCAAATTCACAGAATCAAAAACTAGAATATGGGTTACCAGTGCCAGTGTTGGGGTGGGAAATGGGAAGCTAATAATGCTTAATTGGTACAGAGTTTCTGTTTGGGGTGATGGAAAAGTTTTGGTAATGGATGATGGTGATGGTAGCACAAATCGCAGATGTGATTAATCCAACTGATTACATATTTGAATGTGGTTAAAAGGGGAATTTTAGATTGTATATATGTTATTAGAAGTAAATTAAATAAAAACACCATAGGACTGTACAACACAAACAACGAACCCTAATGTAAACTATGGACTCTAGGTTACTAGCATAATTATGCTAACATTGTTTCATCAATTACAACAAAAACACTACACAAATGCAAAGTGTTCACAATTGTGAAAATGCATGTGAGGGGGCTGTATTGAAACTCAGTATTTTCTGAATGATTTTTTAGAAACCTACAGATTCTCTGATAAATAGTAATTAAAAATTAAAAATAAAAGTAAAGGGAAGCCATTTGGCCTTCCGGTTTCTTTAACACACGTCCCCACTCCGTTGGGCCACACCTTAACTTAAAACAGTATCTTCACGAGATCTTATTTACGAACAGCTACTGGGGGAGTGGAGATAATACAGAGCAGCTCCCGGAACCACGAGGGAGATCAAAGGGACAGCGTACCCCATCCTGGAACGGCTGACTATCTGGGAGAACCAGCTCCGGTGAGATCACCAAGGGGCACGGGCTTTCCTGGGTGGGACGGCAAGTGACCGGAGTCCCTCCCTTCCACCTTCCTGGGCCAGATGGTAGAATTGGACAGGCGGTCCCCTTAGGCCGCGGCGGCTGGTGCCCCCACCACACGAGGCCCCCCGGAACAACTGAGATAGTTGGGTCGGAAATCCCCAGACTGCGGAGAACAGTGACCGGGGGATCCCTTCCAAACACGTGACTCCCCCGTCGGCTGGGAACAGTGTACTCTCCCGGGCTGCGACAGCTGGTGCCCTCCCGCCACGCTTGGTGCCCCGGGCCGACTGGCTAATTTGGCCGGACGCTCTCCTGTGCTGCGACGGCCGGCGACCCTCCCCGCGTTTGGAACCCCGGGCCAGCTGGCATTCCTCCAAGACGCTTCGGTTGCCGAACCTCCCCTACGGCGAGAGTTTTCCAGAGTTGAGGGACCCACAGCAATTTTCGCTGGTGGAACCCACAGACAGGCGTGTGCCACGAGCGCCACCTACTGGGCAGGATAGGAAGAACAGAACCCAGAGATTGCGCAGAAAAATCTTTCAAGTTGTGGGGTCGAACACCCGGGGAAATCTGACTAAATGCCCAGACGCCAGCAGAAGATAACGGATCACGCTCAGAAAATTGAACATATGGCCCAGTCAAACGAAGAAACCAATAGTTCAAATGAGATACAGGAGCTGAAACAACTAATGCTGAATATACGAACAGAAATGGAAAACCTCTTCAAAAACGAAATCGATAAATTGAGGGAGGACATGAAGAAGACATGGGCTGAACATAAAGAAGAAATAGAAAAACTGAAAAAACAAATCACAGAACTTATGGAAGTGAAAGATAAAGTAGAAAAGATGGAAAAAACAATGGATACCTACAATGACAGATTTAAAGAAACAGAAGATAGAATTAGTGATTTGGAGGATGAAACATCTGAATTCCAAAAAGAAACAGAAACTATCCGGAAAAGAATGGAAAAATTTGAACAAGGTATCAGGGAACTCAAGGACAATGTGAACCGTACAAATATACGTGTAGTGGGTATCCCAGAAGGAGAAGAGAAGGGAAAAGGAGGAGAAAAACTAATGGAAGAAATTATCACTGAAAATTTCCCAACTCTTATGAAAGACCTAAAATTACAGATCCAAGAAGTGCAGCGCACCCCAAAGAGATTAGACACAAATAGGCGTTCCCCAAGACACTTACTAGTTAGAATGTCAGAGGTCAAAGAGAAAGAGAGGATCTTGAAGGCAGCGAGAGAAAAACAATCCGTCACATACAAGGGAAACCCAATAAGACTATGTGTAGATTTCTCAGCAGAAACCATGGAAGCTAGAAGACAGTGGGATGATATATTTAAGTTACTAAAAGAGAAAAACTGCCAGCCAAGACTCCTATATCCAGCAAAATTGTCCTTCAAAAATGAGGGAGAAATTAAAACATTCTCAGACAAAAAGTCACTAAGAGAATTTGTGACCAAGAGACCAGCTCTGCAAGAAATACTAAAGGAAGCACTAGAGTCAGATACAAAAAGACAGAAGAGAGAGACATGGAGAAAAGTGTAGAAAGAAGGAAAGTCAGATATGATATATATAATACAAAAGGCAAAATGGTAAAGGAAAATATTATCCAAACAGTAATAACTCTAAATGTCAATGGACTGAATTCCCCAATTAAAAGACATAGACTGGCAGAATGGATTAAAAAACAGGATTCTTCTATATGCTGTCTACAGGAAACACATCTTAGACCCAAAGATAAATATAGGTTGAAAGTGAAAGGTTGGGAAAAGATATTTCATGCAAACAACAACCAGAAAAGAGCAGGAGTGGCTATACTAATATCCAACAAATTAGACTTCAAATGTAAAACAGTTAAAAGAGACAAAGAAGGACACTATATACTATTAAAAGGAACAATTAAGCAAGAAGACATAACAATCATAAATATTTATGCACCGAACCAGAATGCCCCAAAATACGTGAGGAATACACTGCAAACACTGAAGAGGGAAATAGACACATATACCATAATAGTTGGAGACTTCAATTCACCACTCTCATCAATGGACAGAACATCTACGCAGAGGATCAATAAAGAAATAGAGAACCTGAATATTACTATAAATGAACTTGACTTAACAGACATTTATAGGACATTACATCCCACAACAGCAGGATACACCTTTTTTTCAAGTGCTCATGGATCATTCTCAAAGATAGACCATATGCTGGGTCACAAAGCAAGTCTTAACAAATTTAAAAAGATTGAAATCATACACAACACTTTCTCGGATCATAAAGGAATGAAGTTGGAAATCAATAATAGGCAGAGGGCCAGAAAATTCATAAATACATGGAGGCTCAACAACACACTCTTAAACAACAAGTGGGTCAAAGAAGAAATTGCAAGAGAAATTAGTAAATACCTAGAGGCAAATGAAAATGAAGACACAACATATCAAAACTTATGGGATGCAGCAAAGGCAGTGCTAAGAGGGAAATTTATTGCCCTAAATGCCTTTATCAGAAAAGAAGAAAAGGCAAAAATGCAGGAATTAACTGTCCATTTGGAAGAACTGGAGAAAGAACAGCAAACTAATCCCAAAGCAAGCAAAAGGAAAGAAATAACAAAGATTAGAGCAGAAATAAATGAAATTGAAAACATGAAAACAATAGAGAAAATCAATAAGACCAGAAGTTGGTTCTATGAGAAAATCAACAAGATTGATGGGCCCTTAGCAAGATTGACAAAAAGAAGAAGAAAGAGGATGCAAATAAATAAGATTAGAAATGAAAGAGGAGACATAACTACTGACCTCACAGAAATAAAGGAGATAATAACAGGATACTATGAACAACTTTACGCTAATAAATACAATTTAGAAGAAATGGACAGGTTCCTGGAAAGACATGAACAACCAACTTTGACTCAAGAAGAAATAGACGACCTCAACAAACCAATCACAAGTAAAGAGATTGAATTAGTTATTCAAAAGCTCCCTAAAAAGAAAACTCCAGGACCAGACGGCTTCACATGTGAATTCTATCAAACATTCCAGAAAGAATTAGTACCAACTCTCCTCAAACTCTTCAACATAATCGAAGTGGAGGGAAAACTACCTAATTCATTCTATGAAGCCAACATCACCCTCATACCAAAACCAGGCAAAGATATTACAAAAAAAGAAAACTACAGACCAATCTCTCTAATGAATACAGATGCAAAAATCCTCAATAAAATTCTAGCAAATCGTATCCAACAACACATTAAAAGAATTATACATCATGACCAAGTAGGATTCATCCCAGGTATGCAAGGATGGTTCAACATAAGAAAATCAATTAATGTAATACACCATATCAACAAATCAAAGCAGAAAAATCACATGATCATCTCAATTGATGCAGAGAAGGCATTTGACAAGATTCAACATCCTTTCCTACTGAAAACACTTCAAAAGATAGGAATACAAGGGAACTTCCTTAAAATAATAGAGGGAATATATGAAAAACCCACAGCTAATATCATCCTCAATGGGGAAAAATTGAAAACTTTCCCCCTAAGATCAGGAACAAGACAAGGATGTCCACTATCACCACTATTATTCAACATTGTGTTGGAAGTTCTAGCCAGAGCAATTAGGCAAGAAAAAGAAATACAAGGCATCAAAATTGGAAAGGAAGAAGTAAAACTATCACTGTTTGCAGACGATATGATACTATATGTAGAAAACCCGGAAAAATCCACAACAAAACTACTAGAGCTAATAAATGAGTACAGCAAAGTAGCAGGCTACAAGATCAACATTCAAAAATCTGTAGCTTTTCTATACACTAGTAATGAACAAGCTGAGGCGGAAATCAAGAAATGAATCCCATTTACAATTGCAACTAAAAGAATAAAATACCTAGGAATAAATTTAACCAAAGAGACAAAAAACCTATATAAAGAAAACTACAAAAAACTGCTAAAAGAAATCACAGAAGACCTAAATAGATGGAAGGGCATACCGTGTTCATGGATTGGAAGACTAAATATAGTTAAGATGTCAATCCTACCTAAATTGATTTACAGATTCAATGCAATACCAATCAAAATCCCAACAACTTATTTTTCAGAAATAGAAAAACCAATAAGCAAATTTATCTGGAAGGGCAGGGTGCTCCGAATTGCTAAAAACATCTTGAGGAAAAAAACGAAGCTGGAGGTCTCACGCTGCCTGACTTTAAGGCATATTATGAAGCCACAGTGGTCAAAACAGCATGGTATTGGCATAAAGATAGATATATCGACCAATGGAATCGAATAGAGTGCTCAGATATAGACCCTCTCATCTATGGACATTTGATCTTTGATAAGGCAGTCAAGCCAACTCACCTGGAACAGAGCAGTCTCTTCAATAAATGGTGCCTAGAGAACTGGATATCCATATGCAAAAGAATGAAAAAAGACCCATCTCTCACACCCTATACAAAAGTTAACTCAAAATGGATCAAAGATCTAAACATTAGGTCTAAGACCATAAAACAGATAGAGGAAAATGTTGGGAGATATCTTATGGATCTTACAACTGGAGGTGGTTTTACGGACCTTAAACCTAAAGCAAGAACACTGAAGAAGGAAATAAATAAATGGGAGCTCCTCAAAATTAAACACTTTTGTGCATCAGAGAACTTCATCAAGAAAGTAGAAAGACAGCCTACACAATGGGAGACAATATTTGGAAACGACATATCAGATAAAGGTCTAGTATCCAGAATTTATAAAGAGATTATTCAACTCAACAACAAAAAGACAGCCAACCCAATTACAAAATGGGAAAAAGACTTAAACAGACACCTACCAGAAGAAGAAATACGGATGGCCAAGAGGCACATGAAGAGATGCTCAATGTCCCTGGCCATTAGAGAAATGCAAATCAAAACCACAATGAGATATCATCTCACACCCACCAGAATGGCCATTATCAACAAAACAGAAAATGACAAGTGCTGGAGAGGATGCGGAGAAAGAGGCACACTTATCCACTGTTGGTGGGAATGTCAAAGGGTGCAACCACTGTGGAAGGCAGTTTGGCGGTTCCTCAAAAAGCTGAATATAGAATTGCCATACGACCCAGCAATACCATTGCTAGGTATCTACTCAAAGGACTTAAGGGCAAAGACACAAACGGACATTTGCACACCAATGTTTATAGCAGCGTTATTTACAATTGCAAAGAGATGGAAACAGCCAAAATCTCCATCAACAGAAGAGTGGCTAAACAAATTGTGGTATATACATACGATGGAATATTATGCAGCTTTAAGACAAGATAAACTTATGAACCATGTAATAACATGGATGGACCTAGAGAATATTATGCTGAGTGAATCCAGCCAAAAACTAAAGGACAAATACTGTATGGTCCCACTGATGTGAACGGACATTCGAGAATAAACTTGAAATATGTCATTGGTAACAGAGTTCAGCAGGAGTTAGAAACAGGGTAAGACAATGGGTAATTGAAGCTGAAGGGATACAGACTGTGCAACAGGACTAGATACAAAAACTCAAAAATGGACAGCACAATAATACCTAATTGTAAAGTAATCATGTTAAAATACTGAATGAAGCTGCATCTGAGCTATAGGGTTTTTTTTGTTTTTGTTTGCTTGTTGGTTTGTTTGTTGTTGTTGTTTTTTACTATTACTACTACTTTTATTTCTTTTCTTTATATTAACATTTTATATCTTTTTCTGTTGTGTTGCTAGTTCCTCTAAACCGATGCAAATGTACTAAGAAACAATGATCATGCATCTATGTGATGATGTTAAGAATTACTGAGTGCATATGTAGAATGGTATGATTTCTAAATGTTGTGTTAATTTCTTTTTTTTTTTCTTTCCGTTAATAAAAAAAAAAAATAAAAATAAAAGTAAAGGGAAGCCATTAATTAGCATTGAAGTATTTACACAAGCACAGTGGGGCTGCTATGGTCTGATTAACCTTTTGAGTTAAAATCACTCTAACTGCTCTGTGGTGCACAAACTTGAGCAGATATTAGTAGAAGCAGCAAGACCAGTTAGAAGTCACTTACATTAAGTCAGATAAGAGGAGGTTGTTCACAATAAAGTAAAAGAGTAGAGATCAGTTATAAGTAGACAGATTCTCATATATACTAGAGGAAGAACCAAATAAATTTGCTTTTGAATTCTATTGGCATCTATAGGCAAAAGGTATAATAAAACATACTTCCTAAAATTTTGGCTTGATTAATTGGACAAATTGTGGTGATATTTATTGACATGGGAAAGACTGGGAGGAACAGTTCTGGGGTGATGAGAATCAAGCATTCTGTTTTGGACCCAGAAAATTTTAATTGCTTATTAATGGAGACATCACAGTGGAGGTTGGATATAAGAGTATAGATCTCAGGGGAAAGCTTTGGGGTAAAGGCATACAATCGAGGGTGATCAGCATATAAATAGTATTTAAAACCCAGTGAATGAATAACTTTATGTTGCCCATAAGGAACAAGAGTAGACTGGAAAGAAGACCCACGACTGTGGCATCGTTTAAGCCGACATCTGGAGGAAGAGCAGAGAAAACAGAGTAGTCAGTGCAGGCAGAACCCAGAAGAAGCTGGCATTCCTATGTACCTAAAACTTCCTTTCTGAGACCTTCCATAGCTTCATCGTGAAAGGATGCTGAATTTTGTGAAATGTCTTTTCTGTGTCCATAAAGATGGTCATATGGGTATTCCTTTCTCATTTTTTAATGTGGTGTATTACATTAAATGATTTTCTAGCATTGACGCCATTGCATACCTGGGATGAAATCCACTTGGTCATGGTGTATTAACTCTTTTAATACACTGTTGAATTCTATTTGCAAGTATCTTGTTGAGGGTTTTTTTTTTTTTGGTATGCTATATGGTAGGGCCACATTTCACTCTTTTTCCAAGCAAGTTTCCCATTATTGCAGCACTATTTATTAATTATTTGTTTGCCTGTTTTGTTTTTTTATTGTTTTTTTTGCTTGCTTGTTTGTTTTTTGGGAAGTGCATGAACTGGGAATCGAACCCGGGTCTCCTGCATGGTAGATGAGAATTCTACCACTGAACTACCCTTGCACTCTCTTGTTGAGGATTTTTGTATCTGTATTCACTAGAGAGACTGGTCTAAAGTTTTCTTTTTCAGGTAATATATTTATCTGGTTTGGGTATTAGGGTAATGTTTGCTTCATAGAATGAGTTAGGTAGCAGTCCCTCTTCTTTAAATTTTTGGAAGAGTTTGATCAGGAAAGGTGTTAATTCTTCTTGGAATGTTTAGCAAAATTCCTGTGAAGTGCCCCCCATTTCATTTCTGATTTTATTTATTTGCAGCTTCTCACCTTTCATCTTTCTCAGTATAGCTAAGGCTTTGTTGATTTTACTGATCTCAAATAAATAACTTTTGGTTTTATGGATTCTATTGTTTTTTTTTAATTTTATATCATTAATTTCTGTCTAATGTTTGTTATTTTGTTCCTTCTGCTTGCTTTGGGATTAATTTGCTGTTCTTTCTCCAGCTTTTCCAGTTATTCATTTAGGTCGTTGGTTTTAACCCCTTCTTCCTTTTTAATGTAGGCATTTAGGGCTATAAATTTCCCTCTCAGCATTGCCTTGGCTGCATCCCATAAATTTTGATACATTGTGTTCTTGTTTTCATTTGTCTTGAGATATTTATGGATTTCTCTTATCATTTATCCTTTGAATTGATTGTTTCAGAGGGTGTTGTTTAACCTCCATATATTTGGGTCTTTTCCAGTTCTCTGTTATTGATTTCTAGGTTCTTTGTATTATTTCAATCTTTTAAATTTTTGTTCTAGTTTGCTAGCTGCCAGAATGCAACACACCAGAGATGGCTTGGCTTTTAATAAAAGGGGATTTATTTAGTTATAGTTCTTCAGAGGAAAGGCAGCTAACTTTCAACTGAGGTTCTTTCTTATATGAAAAGACACAGGGCAATCTCTGATGGTCTTCTCTCCAGGCTTCTGGGTTCCAACAACTTTCCCCAGGATGATTCCTTTCTGCATATCCAAAGGGTGGGACTGAACTGCGAGTGCTGAGATAAGGTATGCTGAGTTGCTTGGGCTGTGCTACGTTGAGCTCTCTCATTTAAGCACCAGCCAATTAAATCAAACATCATTCATTGCAGCAGGCACACCTCTTAGCCAACTGCAGGTATAATCAGGAACAGATAAGGTTCACATGCCATTGGTTCATGTCCACAGCAATAGAACTAGGCACCTTCACCTAGCCAAGTTGACACTTGAATCTAACTACCACAATTTTATTATGACCTGTTTTGTGACCCAGCATATAATCTATCCTAGAAAATGTTCCATGAGTTCTTGAGAAGAATTTATAGCCTGTTCTTTTGGGATGTGATATTCTATATATATCTATTAGGTCAGTTATCATATATTTTAGCTTCTCTGTTTCTTTATTGATTCTCTGTTTAGAAGTTCTATCCATTGGAGAGAGTGGTGTGTTGAAATCTCCCACTATTATTGTAGAGTCACTTATTATTCCCTTTAGTTTTGACAGTATATGTCTCATGTACTTTGGGGCTCCTTGATTAGGAGCATAGATAGTTATTATTGTTATTTCTTCTTGGTAAATTGCCCATTTTATTAATATATAATGTCCTTATTTCTCTCATAACATTTTTTGCATTTAAAGTCTATTTTGTCCAATATTAGTAGAGCTCCCCCAGCTTTTTTCTGTTGTTGTTGTTGTTACCACTTGCATAGTAGTAGTATTTTTCCATCCTTCCACTTTGAACATATTTGTATCTTTGGGTCTAAGATGAATTACTTGTAAACAGCATATAGACAGATGATATCTCTAAATTCATTCTGCCAATCTGTGTCTTTTGATTGGGGCATTTAATCCATTAACATTAGAAGATATTGCTGTAAAGGCACTTCTTAATTCAACCATCTTATTTGTTTTTTATTTGTCTCTATTTTTTCTTTCTCTTTTATCCATTCAATACCCTTACTAATACTCCAATTCTGTACCCTACTCCAGACCTCTCTCTCTTGTCTTTTCTTCCCAGCCAGCAGCACTACTTTTAGCAGTTTTTGCAGAGTTGGTTTCTTTTTAATGAACTCCTTCAGCTTCTATTTATCTGTGAATAAACAGTTTCATTTTTGAAGGACAGCTTTGCTGGATAGGAAATTCTTGACTGGCCATCACTGTCTTTCAGTATCTTAAATATATTATACCACTGTCTTCCTTCTTTTCATGAAAAAATAACACTTAGTCTTGTTTGACTTCCCTTGTATGTGTTGAATTACTTTTCTCTTGCTACTACCAGAATTTTCTCCTTCTTAGTAGTATGTGTCCTGGAGTGGATCTGTTCAGATCTCTTCTATTTGGAATACATTGAGCTTCTTGGACTTACATATTTATGTTGTTTAAATGGTTGGGAAATGTTCAGCCATTATTTGTTTGAATATCATTCCTGGCCCTTTTCCCTTCTCCTCTTTCTGGGATACCCATTGTTTTAGTTTATAAGCTGTTGGAATGCAGTGTACCAGAAATGGAATGGCTCTTAAAAAGGGGAATTTATTAAGTTACAAGTTTGTTGTTCTAAGGCCATGAAATCATCTAAACAAAAGTTACCATGGAATTGGGTGGGTCACATTTCCATGGAAGCAATCAAAATGATTCCACCAAGAAATATTGAATGAGGATTAAAGAGCTTGGCTTTTCTGCGGTGTACAACAGATTCAAACCAGCACACCTATGATGTTGTGTTTGTGTGTTTTCTATTGTCAATTAATCCCCTGGGGCCCTGCTTAAATTTTTCCATTTTTTCTTCATTTTTTCTTTTGTCTCTTTGAATTCAGTTATGTCTCCTAACGCACTGATTTTGTGTTCTGCCTATTCAAATCTGTTATTGTGTGTCTCCAGTACAATTTTAATTTCATCTACAGTGTCTTTTATTTCCATAATGTCTGTTATTTTTATAGGTATTCTTTCAAATTCTTCTTTATGTTCTTCTAGGTTCTTCTTAGTATCCTTATCTCTTTATGCACATTTTCCTTCATTTATTTGAATTCATTCAGGAAATTTGTTTGCAAATTTTCCATTAGTTTTTCCAGATTCTGTAACTCCTACAACTTTTTTATTTATTTCTCTGATTGGGACATTACTTCCTGAGCTTTAGTATGCCTTGTGATTTTTTGCTGATATTCAGTCATCTGAGTGTCTTGATGAATCTAATCTGAAGGTAGGTTTTTCTAATCTAACATTTATTTTTTTTGCCTGGGTTTGTATTAGGGCACTGCTTAAAGATGGCTTTGACAGTATTTCTCAGCTAAAACAGGGATGAGTACTCATTGCAGTGGTGTAAACTAGCACCAATGGGCTGGGGATGGGTCTGGAGAGGCTCTGAAAGTCTCTGAAGTTTTCACCTGCACTTTCCAGCCTGTCCAAGCAGATAATGCTGTTCAGTGACTTAATCATCCTCAGAAGCTGTTTACTTCCTGGAGCCAGGCAATGTCTAACCAGATGGGGCTGAAATTGCTGGGTTCCTGTGTCTTCACTTCTTCAGCCAATGTGTGACTTAATGTGGGACTGTGTCCCCATTCTACTTGTGGTAGAGAATTCTCCCAGCTGGCACAGTCTACAGCCATGCCCCAGGCAAGAATCTGGTTGCCTACTGCCATTTTTCTAAAGGGTGAAGGATGGGCACCAGGACCCATGGCTGGAAATATACAGAGACTATATTTTCTCATCTCTTCATTCCTCACTAACATGGGTGATGTTCTCCCCTGTCCCTCAGGTCCCCAGACAGTTCATTCAGATGGCTTCTGCCTGGCTACTTACTGCTTTGGAGGAAAGCATTCTGCCATTCCCTCCCTAAGCCTCCACTTTGGAAACTCCTCTGTGTTGCCCTTTTATATTCCATCATGCCAGTGGCTTAAGTCCTGTATTTGGTTCCTGTGGACTTGGGTCTCTGAGTTCGGAAACAGGTGTGGTTCTGTCTCATGGCTGTGTGTGATTTTATAGTCTTTGTCCCTAGTGGAAAGTGGGAGGGATCCCAGCCATTACCTCTGGCAACCAACTGCATGGGACTGCGTGAGGGGGAGGGGAGAGGACCAGCTGGTCTAGGAAGGGTTAATATTTTTATCTTTCATTGATTCAGCATTTATCGGATCCTTCTCCAGTCTACACCTTCCTCCAGAGCTGTGAACAAGTAAGAATTATCCTTTTATTCACTGAATGTCTGAGGAAAAAAATTCCATTAGCTGTTTATTGAGAACCAAGTCAAAGTGATAACAGAGAACTAAGTCTACAGTAATAAACCAAGCTGTTTATTATTAGCTGCTCATTAACATCCCAAATGACATTTTAAAAAAAATACTCTAATTGTGGAATAATATGGTTCTGCTTCTCTTTCAGTTACCTCATCCAAGTACAGTGTGAAGCAAGTTGGAATTCATCCAAGCCATACATTCTGAAGCACATCTTTGTCATCTATCATTCTTTCAATGGTTAAAGCAGTACATATAGGCTAAATCATTTTTTCAACCAAAGCTAAACTTCAAACTTGAAAATTCAACCAGAAGTTCAGTTCCAATCCAAGTACCCTCAATCCTAAGGAATCAGATTTATAAAGTGAACTTGGGGAGGGCATGGAAATTCGGCTGCTTTTTGGTAACTCCTGAGTTCTGATTCTTGTCAAAGACCCACTGGGCCTCCCCAGTGCTCAGAAAAGTCTAGAACCAGTTCAGTTCCTCAGGTTCCTCAAAGTTCATATATGATTTGAAAATAAGCCAAAGTGTATTGCCAGCACAAAATGACTTTGTAAACATGAAATAGTATTAAAATGATACTTAATGATTGCCAATGCGAAATAAATTGTCTGGAGGAAAATACCTACCAAGTTGGGATAGTATCAGACTGTCCTGCGAAATAATTATGATTTAAATAACTGTTCTACTAACTAAATGCAAGTTTAAAACTGAACTCTAGAAACCGGCAATAAAACCCTGGGTTTCCTACCTCAGTCAGGGACAGCTATTCTTAAAAAAAAAAGTTCCATAGCTTTATTTCTATGATTTTCAAGTTTCTTCTTTCCATTCTTCTGAATCCCAAATACAGACTTAATCTGGCTTGATGGAAAGAAAATATATGCATTTTAGTTATTGGATGAGGCTGCTTTAGAAAAAAGGCATTTAAATTCCAAGACTCTTTTTTTTATTATGGCTGTCCTTTGGCAATCTATTTAAATTCTCTGCACTCCAGTTCTTCATTTATAAAATGATGAAAAAATATGTATGGCTCTGTAGATTAAAGTAGATAATGTTTGAAAAACCCTTAACACAGTGTCTGGAATGTGATAAGTACACCCAGTAAATAATAGATATTATTATTTGAATTAGCATTATTTCTCAAAGCTTCTCTATTATATGGCTGACTCTATTTGGCTCTTACTTAACCACTGTCATGGAGAAAAATACAAATATGACAGACAATAGAAAATAATCTACTCAAATAAAGGACTAAGAACTATAAAGAATCTATAAAGAGGTATGCATAAAAGTTATGTGAAAGAACATGGATGAGTAGTTAATCATGCTTTATATATAAACCTATTAAATAATGCCAAACCAAAATAGAGAAAAAAGGAGGAAAGAAAGGCAGAGGAAGGTGGAGGAGGAGGTAAAGCGTTATAAAGGAAAAGATCAATTTTGCAGAGAAATAGGACTCTTATTTAAAGTACTATGTAAAGAAAACTTTTCTCTCCTATTTGCTCTACAAAAAAAGAAAGCAAGCAATTAGGAATTAGAAAAAGATGTAATATTCTTCCTTTATACCTCTAGATGAAAGAATTTTTGTAAGTTGTGGTATAAATAAGAGGCAATGTAAGACAATGCCCAAGGAGGGTGACTTTATTGGCACAAATAAAGTTATCACTGAATTTCATATTTCAAGGAAGCCCTGGGCAATAGCTGTCAGAGCAATTCTCTAAAAAAAAAAAAGAAAGAAAGAAAGAAAAAAGAAGCAATGATTCCATGACACAGGGCTTATTGATTATTGTGTTTAAGAGAGAGGGAGGGCAGGACTTCACAAATTGAAAGCTCTTAACTCTATTGAATTCAGTCCATAAAATATTTGTAGAGATTTTATTGCAAAGACAAATGGTTATATCCACTAGAATGATATGTGGGGGTCCAAATCTATGCACTAAAATAATGATGGCTGACTGCCTAGCCTCTTCCATAGAATTAGTGGACCACACTAAATGGGCAAGATGGTTCAGCTTTCTGCTAGATATGCATGAGGAAAATGTCTTAAACTCGAGGCATTTAGACCCCAACATGGTACACAGCCAAGCTATTGCTCTATAGCAGTCTCTAGATTTCTACAACATATCTGAACCCAGAGAAAAGTACATGGTAAGAACAAAGCCTCTCAATCCAACTTAATTCAAATCCAAATCATCAAAATCCATTTAATAAATGCTTACTGAACACCTAGTATGTCATGCTTTTTGCTAGAAACTCAGGACACAATGGTGGATAAGACAAGACATTCATTATTTATAGCTTAGTTTTAGTTTTCTGAAGGAAAGAAATAATGAGGAATTTTCAGTACAACATGACATGTTCTATGACAGAGTTTCTCACAGAGTGTTTGGGGTTCACAGAGCAAGAGTATTAAATCCAGTTTTGTGGGTCAGAAAGATTTTTCTGGTGTAAAAATATCTAGACTGGAACCAAAAGTTTGAGGAGCGAAGTACACTAGATTGAAGAGTGAATCAGAGAGGAGGGTGTTCCTGGCAGAGAGTTGCATGCACAAAGGCCTGAAAGTGAGAAAGAGCAAGGCCTGTAAAAGAACAGGAGTTAATTTGGTATGGCTTGAGCATAACCACAGCAGGGAGCTGTAGTATGGGACATGGATAGGGAAGAAGCATGGGGAATTTTCAAAATTCCATATGGGGAATTTTGAAAGGCATTACAAAGTCCAGGCTTTAACCTAAGGTCTATGAATAACCAGAGAAGTTGTCAGAATTGAATTCAAGTAAGAGATGATGGTCAATATATATATATATATATATATATATATATATCAAAATGCTAACACCCATAATCTCTTACTTGAATTCATATATATATATTTGAGTATGTACATATACATGGGCATGTGTGGGTGTATGTGCAATCTCCCCTTAAACCCTTAAAATCACCCTTTACTATATGTCTTGAAATATGTTATTTCCTCACAATATTTTGCAGTTGCCATATAGACTCAGAATACAATTACTATGAGAAAAAGTATGATATTGCCACAACAAATTCTGACCTACAGACAAAACATTTTTAAGTTAAATTTATAAAGTCAATTCTAAGGACTTCCCTCAAGTAAATGATTTTAAAATCTTTTTAGGGTATATACACCTTGCTACCAAAGAGTAAGTATCATATCTGTTTTGAGTCCACAATTTTATGGTTTACGAAATTCAATTCAAGGAATTTATTAGCCATTTAATGTGGGCCAGATGTGGTATGGGGAAAGGTGATACAAATATGAACAAGTTGAATTTCCATTGCCCTTATTCATTACATTGTAGGGAATAAAAAAGCAACCACAAAACTGCTACAGCGGAAAGGTTCAAAACAGAGATGCAAAGAGCATGTCATGAAATTGTGATGGAAGGGCAGGTAAGAGGGAACCAAGAAAAGAGGCATGAAAGAGGGAACACTGGAAATGAGTCACAGTAAGGTAGATTTGGACATGATGGAACTCTTCAGATGACCAATTGTCTTTGCAGCCCAAGACTGAGGGTTTTGCCACAATGTAGGACATGTACTGCTAAAGCCTGAGAGTCCCAGGCAAAACAGAATGGCTGTTTCCCCTAGGTGGAGAGAACAACATAAGGTGATAGGGGCAAAAATGCAATGGGTCATGTATTACAGGAATGATGAACAGAATTTCACTGGTGTGGAGGACCTGTTTTCCAAATGAAAGCTTTTATGTCACTATCTAGATGCAGATAAAGGAAAACAGAGGAGGGAGAGGCAAAAGGAAACCTCACCGACTTGACATTTCCATGGAACACCTGTCTCTCCACAGACCACAGACAGAAAAAGATTTTCCTAAGTATGGTAAATGGAATTATTTAAAGAGTTCTATGTGCAAAATAGTTTGGAAAATGCTGCATTTTACTAAGAAAAACAGGATTCTTACTTTGCTTTTGTGTTTTATTTTATTTTGTTTGGTTTTTGTGCTTGTTTTTTGTTGTTTTTTTTAATGTAGGGGTCCTCAAAGCTCTTAGTATATCTGCATGCACCATAAAGCTCCAAAGTAGATTCACATACAGCCTAATGCTGTGAAACCATGGATGCTTTCTTTCTCTCCCTTTCTCTCCTTCTCTCTTCTTCTCCCACTCTCACTCTCTCGCTCTTTCTCCCTCTCGCTCCAGCTCTCTCTCTGCCCTGTGCCTGAATATTTTATAAAAGTAGCATTTGGTAAAGTTTCTCCAGAGCTTACTTTGCTTCTTAAAGTTATGGTCTGAAGATCAAGAGCATCGGCATCGTAGAACTTATTAGATGCAAAGTCATAACATTCAACCAAGGAATAGCAAATCATTAAACCTTCAGAAGCTCTGCCTAGAACAATGGGTAGAAAATTTTTTGTCTGTAGAGGGCCATATGGTAAATATTTGTGGATTTGCGGGGCCATACACTCTCTATCATATCGACTCAGCTCTACCATTTTAGCTTGAAAACAGCCTTAGTCATTATGTAAATGAATGACTTTGGCTGTGTTCTAATAAAACCATATTTACCAAAGCATGTTGCAGCCCAAGGTTGACTCTAGGTAATTTGCCAGCCTCTGCCCTAAAGGATAGAATACGTATAGAAGAAAAATAAGGGTCAAAAAGGAGACATTTATGAGTAATTCATTATAAAGGGGCCACGGAAAGCAGCTTCCAAAGGAGTATGACAAATCCTTCAGTCTAATGTTGCAGCACTGAGGATAAAGAGATTCTAGAGATGGGGTACTAGTGTGGAGGCTATTATAGTATGTTGGGAACTAAGTATCATGGGCTGAATTGAGTGATGGCAGTGTAAACATAAATATGAGAATACAAGAGAAATCCCACAAATGGGAGCCTCTGACTGGATATAGGATTAAGTTAAAATTACTGGACATAGGGGGTCAGAGCTCCCTTTTAGGACCTGAAAGAATAGGGGTACCATTGCCAAGGGCAGGTTTTTTCGAAGAAAATGCTAGTATTGGAGGAAAAAAATATTTGTTATATGCTGAGTATAATTTGTTGATGATTTATCTAAGGGAAAAGGTTTGGGAAGCAGTTGAAAGTGGATCAGTGGACATGTGATATATTGGTGTCAAATATACAAAACTGGGAGTTATCTGTATAAAAGGGATAAGACAGTAGAACCATATATGATCTACAAAGAATTGGGGTGAGGGGCAGAAGAGTACAAAGAAAGCTGAAGGAAACTTCCAGAAAAGCCTGCATTTAGAAGGAGATGGTAGAAAAGGCAGAAAAGTAAAAACGTTCAGGGGCACACAAACCGAAAAAGAAGCCAAATTCAAGATGAAAGAGGAAAACCAATACTAACTCCCAAAGACAATTAATCCATGCCAGGCAGCATGACTTTCTATTTCTGGAGAAATACAGAGCATCACATCACCCTCATTTGCTCACAGTGATATAAGTGGCCTTTTATATTTTAAAAAAAGAAAACCTGACCATTAACTGACCACTTATTTTCCTTTCAATTTATCAACAGTGTTCAGAATATCGGATCTAAGGGGAGAATAGAAAAGAGGTAAAAGGCAGTATGATGGGTAAGGATGGGAATAGCTTACATCACCATAGACATAAGGTATAAACATTGCTGAATAAATCTCTGTGTACTACCTCCAATCTCTAGGATAAGGAGATCTGCATTCTTCAACAAATTTTTGGAATTGAAAAAAATTAGAATAAAGACAATATTTTCTGTATAGAATTTTATAATTTATTAGAGTTTTAATTTAAAATTTGCCTTTTGATCAGGTGAGCTAAGAAACTTCATATGATAAATGACCCGACCAATTTTTTTGCTAAATATTTTCTTTTTCTGAGCAACATTATACAGTGTACATATAAATTAATAGCTGTGGCTAATCAAAACTGAGTTACTAGGATTGGAGCATGAGCTTTCTTAGTTGAGATTTTTTTAATCAGCTATTATAAATAGCCGAACTCTCCTTTTCTTTGTTTTTTTGTGTGCAGATACAACATTACACTGTAGTTCACATTTGTACCCTAGTTTCACTATAGAGACTGCGAAAAAAATAATAGCGTTAAAAATAGCTAATATTAATTTAGAGCTTACCATGTAGCAGGGACTTGTCTACGGGCTTTATATGTATTAACTTATATAAAACATTAATTTTTCAGATAGTGATTATTATATAGAAGTCTTGAAGATCACAAAATTGCTGATTGTCTTAATTTTTCTTTTCCATGCTATTCTGGAGCTGTCCTGTTGGTTCAGCCAAGCAATTTGAGACAAGAGGCCTGCATTTGCTCAGCAGATATTGGACAATAATACAAGTGTTTGCTACATACGTTGATCAGGTCAGGTCTGTGGAGCACAAAGGTAATTGGCCAGATCTGCTTAAGAATTCATTATGTTCACTTTTCTATTCTTCTGATTCACAGACAACAGTTGCACCTTCTAAGGGTATGGAAAGATGACCAGAAATATCCATCTAAGTGAGTGATAGAAAATGCATAGAATTTAGTTTTCCTCTTAACCTGTGCTCAGTAATAGGTTGCTCAGTGCTTATAAGCTTCAGAAGCCTCTTCGGTGGACAGTTACGCTGAGAGGTAGAGCTGAGTTTAACAAATATACCTAGGGCTGCCAGTGGATGGAATTTTCAACTATTATCTGCCTACCATTACTTTAACTAGCTTAAAATATTTATTCAGTTTGCATTTTATGTTTATAACTAGACCCTACCTCAACCTTCCTTTGTGTTCCTTTTTCTTGCTAAGGTCAGTGAGTAAGCATCATTGCCTCAGTTCCTCAGAGTGCATACAATCTTGATTACTGGTTTCCTTTGCTTCTGCATGCACATATATAAAAACCTTGTAGTTGACAAAAATAAACTTTTGCAAAACATCACTTATCCCAAAATAAATTTCAGATGGTCTCTGCCTCTATATGACTCTTTACATTTATGATCGAACATTTCCCAGGTGCCAGTTACTGACTAAAGAAATAAAAATAACATTCAGATGATGTCTTTTCAGATTTAATTAATTCATAGTGGCAAATAAAAAAATGTATGTTTAGATGATCAGTTTCAATTTATACAGAACTTTGCTCCTCAAACGTATTAAAGATAGAAAACAAAAACAAATGATGTATGGATAATAAATGCAATTTTGATCCTTCTATATACTAAACTGGAAGAGAAAGTCAATTTTCTCCATAAATCATGACATAGAATATAATACCTATAATTTTTGGTTTTCTTTAAAGATTAGAAGAAGGGAAACCAACATTAAAAGGTTGAGTGCTACACTAGAGGTATTTGCAGATATTAGCTCACTTATTGCTCACATAAATTTTATAAGGTCGACATTATAATCCCCATTTTACAAACCAGAATAGTGAGTTTCAAAGACGTGAAATAACTCATTCAAATTCAGAAAGTTGGTAAATAGCATAGATGGAATTTAAACCTCAGTCTTCTGGCCTCATCTTTCCACTTTGCATTCTTCCTATAGGAAACAATGTTTGATATGCAGGGTTTGTATATTTAAAGAAAGGATATTGAGGGAAGAGGGATAAAGAGTTAAAGATGGAGAGTAGAGGAACATAAAACAAAAAGTATGACCTTGAGCAAACAATATATTCATTTTCCACTTTCTGAACTATTTAAGAACAAACTAACCTCATTGGTACCGTGGGCAAAATTTAGTTTGGATGATTACAAAAAATGTTTCTGTGGGGACTGAGTGAGACAGCTGCTTTAATTCTAAACTGTTTTCTACTATTTCTACTTGGTGGCAGATATTAGAAAAGTTAAGTATACAGCAGTCACTGACTTCAAATTAAGAGGTAATGAATGCAGATTTCCATGAAGATTCCACGAGTTAGTAATTACAGTTTTATTGCAATTCGAAATGGTGAAATAAACTCAGTCTCCACTGTCCCATACATGTAATTGATGAGTTAATTTGTCTTCAGCACTCTCGCTGTTCTAATATTTCTCCATTGATGCCATGAAAATTAATAGGATGCAAAATGTATAAAATTATACCCACTAAAAAAAAAACTGTACAGTACCAGGGAGGCATATTTATTTCATCTGTAGATGGTACAGGGTCACCATTTTTTTCCCTTTCCCAGTGACATTTTCAGATTTGACATTCTGTGACATTTTCAGTTTAATATTGCTAATACTCTGGCTGCAGAATTAAAAGTATACCCTGAGGAAGGGTTGAATGTAGACATATCAGGAGTGTATTACCATTGTTTTTTACTTCTAGCAAATGTTCATGTGTAAACAATATACACACTAAGAATGAGGGGCATCTCCTTTTTTCCCTCTATTTTTTTGGGGGGTGGGGGTTGATTCTAGTTTCCCACAGGTTGCTCTTTACTGGAATTCTAATGTATGAAGAACTAAGGTGAGGACCTACCAGCATGTCACTTAGGAACAAAACGATGAATGTCTAATGTAGAGGTTGAGTGAAAGGTGTTAGAGATACAAGAGGTGAGGCATTGTTGTCTAGTTAGAGACAGCTGAAGAAAGGTCTCTATAATTATGATTCAGGAGCCACAGGAGTTCCTACATTATATATCCTACCTGATGAATAAGCCACAATGTTAATTGAATGTTGATGCTCACTGACATTTATATAGGGTTCTGTTTGATGAGTGAAAGGTTAGTTTCATTATTTTAAAGTGTAGTTGATAAAGATGCTCCATCCTACTGTCCCTTGGCAATTCCTGTGGATTCCTATCTCATTGCAAAAATGCTGCTCCTCTCTTCCGCAGCCCACTCACTGTTGTCTTCACTTCCTCTGTGAGCAGTGCAATTTCCCATTGGGATGGGGTGGAGACGAGCCTTGCAAGATGCAATCATTACTACTGAGTAAGAAAATATGCATAACATTTCTTCTATGGTATATAGGCCTGTTTTTAATTTTCCAAGACCAACTAAGATTTTTCACCTAGAATTAATACATTCCACCTTTTCCCACCATCATTACCCCATGGTCCCTTTGAAGAATTCAACCCCTCCTTGTCTCCAAATATGGACATTTATATGGAGTGATACGTGGACTTAAGGTGGATACAAAGAACCTGGGATCCACTCAGAGGATAAGTGAAATCCTCCAAATTAGGTAACAAAAATGAGACAAATTTTGGAATAAGAGTTTGCATCGAATACATTTTGATATTAGTTAGATGAGGAGTTTCTGGCTTGCCTGAGTGTTTTTCTTTAGGGTACACACAGTACACCTTAGTTCAGACACAAAACCTCTCAGGCAGGAGCTTATGCCAAAAGCTGAGCTCTATGCCCCAGAACTTGAGAGGCAAACAATAACATAAAAAGACTGCAGCCTTGGAGGGACTTAGAGGCATTTTATTCTGCTGAAATTATGATTATAAAAAAGTCATATAAACAAAGCAGTGGCCTTTCAGTCTGCTAAATGAGGTGACTTGATGGTCAGGTCATAAGGTTGCAACCAAAGATTTATGGAGATGGGTGCAGATGAGGACGTGTTATGACCTGTAACTGTTGTAAGTGAGAGTTTAGTATTACTAATGTTTTTATATATGAGAAATATCATGTATGGAGCTCACTATTAGTTTTCTTTGCTCCATAATTTTTGCTACTTTATTTTTTTAATGGTCAAGTTATGTGCTTTGCAGAGAATAGGTTGGAAAATTAACCATTTTCTCCTTGTGGTTTTTAAAATATTTTTATTGAGAAATCTTCACATACATTCAGTCCATACATGGTACACAATCAGTGGCTCACAATATCATAACAGAGTTGTGTACTCATCACCATGATCATTTTTAGAACATTTGCATCACCCCAGAAAAAGAAATAAAAAGAAAAAAGAAAAACTCATACATCCCATACCTCTTACTCTTCCCTTTCATTGACCACTAGTATTTAATTTTTACCTTTTATCCCCTCCCATTATTTATTTTTTATCCTTTTTTTTTTTAATTCATCTGTCCATACCCTGGATAAAGGAGCATCAGACACAGGTTTTCACAATCACACAGTTCCATTGTAAAAGCTAATAGTTATATAATCATCTTCAGGAATCAAGGCTACTGGAACACAGCTCAACAGTTTCAGGTATTTCCCTCCAGTCACTCCAATGCACTATAAGCTAAAAAGGGATATCTATATGGCGCATAAGAAAAACCTCCAGACTAACCTCTTGACTCTATTTGAAATCTCTCAGCCACTGAACCTTTATTTTGTCTCATTTCTCTCTTCCCCCTTCTGATCAAGAAGCCTTTCTCAGTCCCATGATGTCGGGTCCCAGCTCATCCTGGAAGTCCTGTCCCACGTTGCCAGGGAGATTTACACCCTGGGGGTCATGTCCCACATAGTGGGGAGGGCAGTGAGTTCTCTGCTTGTGTTTTTAGTAAGTATCCAATGTGAATAATAGCTGGATCTCTGCTCCCTCCACAATCCAGCATTTGTCTTTTGTCTTCCTCACTTTTTATGTAGGCTAAATATAACCTAATAGCACATATACATCCATCTATTTTCGTTATTTGGGAATTGATTTTTCTCTTACACCTATTTAAGAGGTATTCAGTATTAAGCTTCTTAAATAATACATTCCTTAAACATAGACTTCTTATAAGAAAACATCTGGGGGTTCCCACTTTATTACTGTTCTGATGTGCAAGAGACAGTTGGAGGACTTGTATGTAAGATTTAGGAGTGACCAACTTAGGACATAAAATCCTTCTCCTTTTTTATCTGTATCATGACACAGAGGTTATTACTGTGAAGGTTTGCCCCAATTCATGCCATAGTTATATATGATTACACTATGCACATGGCTTATATTAAGCAAATGTATATTCATTTAGATACAAACTCAATATGCTCATTGTTGTTATGGACATTGGAATTAGCAGTTATGTAGACCAGGGAAGGATTGCCTAGCAAATTAGCAAGTTGATTATCTACCGTACCTAATAGAGTGATATTTTTTGTGTCTGTTTTTTTTTTCTCTTTTTATTTACAGTACAGAGAAAAATTAACAAGAAGAGAATAAAGTTTCTTTGAAAAGCATTATTCAGGTATGGCACCAGGTAGATAAGTGTTGGCAGTTATAAGCAGAGGGAACATTTATTGAGGGTCATTTGTATACCAAAGCACTGTATTATTTGGTCCTAAATCAGTTATACTCAAGAACAAAATGTTGGTTTCTTTACTTATTTGCTTAATTTTTTTCTTGAGGTCCCTGATATGCTGAAGAGAGTGGGGTATTTATGGAAGACAAATAGGTAAGTATGAACAGCTTTGTAAATCTAAACAGGAAAAATTTATCTGTAGCTTCTAATATGTATATGTAAAGACATATACATACAGGTGTTTTATAAGCATACTATATGCAGGGTAGGGCCATTTTTTGAACATTAAAATAAATTACTTTGACATGGATATCTGGATTCCTACTCCCTCCACTTTCTACATTTTTCTTCCTCTATATTCTCTGGTACAGTTGTGTATTTTATGCTTACAGAGGGGTCACTATTATGAGGCATTGAAGAATAAAACATGATTCTTTGTCTCAAGTTTATAATCCAGAGTGATCATCCAAAATAAACCAACACACAGTAGAAGACGGTTAACCCAGAGGCACAGAGAGCTAAGAAGGGAAGTGATTCAGAAGAGAAATGGAACTGAATCTGTGTGGAATGATGAGTAAGAAGGAAAGTCAAGACATATTCCAAGTTTATTCTCGAATGTCGGTTCACATCAGTGGGACCATACAGTATTTGTCCTTTAGTTTTTGGCTAGACTCACTCAGCATAATGTTCTCTAGGTCCATCCATGTTATTACATGCTTCATAAGTTTATTCTGTCTTAAAGCTGCATAATATTCCATCGTATGTATATACCACAGTTTGTTTAGCCACTCGTCTCCTAATTGTAATGCAATTATGTTAAAACACTGAATGAAGCTGCATCTGAGCTATAGTTTTTTGTTTGTTTGTTTGTTTGTTTGTGTCTTTTGTTTTTTTTCTTTTTCCTTTTCTTTTTATTATTATTACTATTATTTTTATTTTTTCTCTATATTAACATTCTATATCTTTTTCTGTTGTTTTGCTAGTTCTTTTCCTAAATCGATGCAAATGTACTAAGAAATGATGATCATGCATCTATGTGATGATGTTAAGAATTACTGATTGCATATGTAGAATGGAATGATTTCTAAAAAAAAAAAAAGAAGGAAAGTCAAGAGGAAAGAAAAACTGAGCCAAAACAAAGATTATACAATGTCTAAAGCTTCATAGCGTAACTGCTTTGTAAGCTGTTTCCAAGGTTTTTTTTAGATTTAGATAATCTATAAATCTAAACAAAGGCATAAAATGTAAATAATGAATACAAACCATATTTGGCCATGGATTTAGGGAACTGAAAAATCTCAAGATTTTTTTTAGGCAAGAATAAAAGCATAAGAAGTAGGTGACAGAGCACAAGCAGGAGGAAGTTAATAAAGGCAGAAGGTGGAAGGTAAGTGATAAAAGAAAGTAGAACATAGAATATGTTGGACGGCAAGATAATGCCATTATCTTTATATCCACTCTTCTCTTTCCATGCTTTGTAAATAACTGAGTTCAAAATGTATTATATCAGCAAAATCTATGATTAAGGTAAATATATCCCAAGGAAGAGAAACACAGACTAAGAAATTATAGAAGTAATGGAAGTGAGAGAATAACAAAATCTTAGGAATAAAAATAAACTGCCAAAGGTAAAATGTTCTCATTAGGGTACTAAAAATTAAGGGTTATTAGGAAAAAATCCAATCTATCATTCCGACATATGGGTATGAAAAATTTGAGACTTTATATTAGTACTAAAACTGATGGCATTTGTGGGAAAAGAATGAATAAGAAAAAAAGTATTTAGTGAGAGAAGCCATGTTACTTCTACTTCAATTGAACATCATTTCCAGCAAGAATAAAAATATTAATGATAATTTTTAAATTGTGGAGGCAGAAATTATTAATAATTAGCATATTAATGATTGTCTCAATAGTTATCAAATAAATGTTATTATGGAAATAATATCAGATATTATTTTTCGCATTTCAACCAGGCAAATATTTCTTTTGTAATACGTCTACCCAGTGATGGTAAGGATAGGCACTCATGCCACTACAATGAAAATAATCTTTCAAAGAACAAAATATATCCTACACTGTAAAAACTTCAGTTTTTCCCAGAAATATGCCATATATGTGATTGAGCATATTTATCTTCCTCATGAGAAAAAATAATGAAACAAAAGGAAATTAATTAAACAAAAACATTAGTGTATATAAAAAATAGAATATTATATGGCTAAATATGAATAATATCTAGTTACGTGAAAGAATATATACGACAAATTTAAATGATAAAAATAGCTTCAATAATATGACATCAACTATATTCACTATAAAGATATACTCATTATACACACACATACACAATGTCAATATACAAAACTGAATTTCAACATCTCAGCAACAAATATTCAGAAATAAAATTTAAAAATGCATCATTCATAATAGCATAAAACTATCAAATAGCTAAGAATTAATCTATCAAAAATATGCAATACCTCAACAAGGGAAATTATGAAACATTATTGAGAAAATAAATAAGACCTAAATAAACAGAAGGATGAACTCTGTTTATTGAAAGAAGATCAGTACTCTAAAGATATAAATTCCCAAGTAATCTGTATATTTAATCTCAATCAGAATCTCAATAGAAAAACAACAGTGTTTTTGTATATTGGCAAATGGATTTCTAAATTTATTTGGAATTATCAGGCCCAGAATAGCCAGGAAACTCTTTAGGAGGAAGTACCAGATATTGCAACTTACTGTATATAACAATAGTTATGAAAGTATGATATTTAGGAAGATACAGACAAATAGGACAGCAGAGTAAATTAGAAAGTCTAGAAGCAAACTCATGCATATGGATATCCGTTGTTGATGGGAGTGAAAAATGGTTCAACCACTTTGGCAAACTGTTTGACTTCTAGTCATATTGAAGATGTGCATACTTCTGGTTATATAACCAAGAGATTTTGTGCAAATGTCACCATAGACCATGAACAGGAATATTCATTGTAGCATTACTTGTAAGGGCCCAAAACAAGAAACAATCTAGATGCTAATAAACAGTAAAAATTATTTTAATGGTGGTATAATCATACAAAGGAATATTATACATTCATGACAATAAAAATATAGCTATGTGTGAAATAATGAAAATCTTACAAAAGAGCAAAATGAAGCAAGACACAAAGGAATACATATTGTATGATTCCATTTAAACCTAGGTTGAAAGATAGGCAAAATTAAGTTCTAGTGTTTAACAGTGCGTATTTAGGTGATGGGATTATAAACAAAGCTGAGGAGTTGATTCACTTTAGTAAGGGGAGACATGGGATGTGACCAAGAAGAGGTTTGAGGGAACCTTCTCCATCTTAATGTGATCGGTAATAATGGGTTCAGGATGTGTGACAAATTATGCAGCTATATATTTTTGTTTAATGGTGTTATATTTCTAATATACCTTGTTATATTTCACTGCATAAAAAGTAATTATGGAAAATATGGGCTATTAGATTCAAATGAATGTCAAAAGAATGTCGAACAGTATCTTAACAACATATAGAACATTCACTCTGTTTTTGCTAAAACCTTATGTCATATTTTATGACTGGCCCTCCTGGCTATTAAGCAGACTGCAAGACACCAGGAGGAATTTATTGAAACCTGAAAAACACTGAAGATCTAAAATAGCATAAGTTTTTCTCCAGGAATAGAGATAGATTTCAAAGAAAGTGGGAAGAAAGATTTTTAATGTCTTTTATCGCTGCTACTGCTATTGCTTGCCTTCAATTTCTTAATTGTGACCAAATCTCCCTTTGGTAAGTTTCAAAAAGATGATTTTAGAATTTCCTGATTCTTTTTCAGTATAATTTTATCCCCAAAGCAACTTAAAGTGGGAGACTCCTATTTTTGATTTCCTGAGGAGGTGTAGGCCCTGAGATTACCCACTCAGGTGATCCCTGTAGGGCTCTTACCCTGCACAGAAGCATCCGACTCTCCAGGCTCTAGATATCATCAAAAGGGATAGGACAAGTTATGAACAGAGAAGTGGTTAAAGAAATGGTGTATTATGCTGTCACTTGGCAAATTCACTTTATCACCTACCTCCCCTGTCAACGTAAAAAGAGTTTATAACAACTCAGATCTTCTACCCCATTCTTGTTTCTCAGCCTTATCCTTTCTGAGACTGCTTCTAAAAATCATTGTCTGTCTAGTAGAAGTCCAAGACTTTTCACCACTCATCCTTTACACCACCAGTCTCCTCAAACAGCTGTTCAGATATATCATGCTGCTTCCTAAATGAAAACAGGCCAAAGAATTTTATGCACAAACTATTAGACTGCTCCCGATGCAGAAAGATTAATTAACACTGCCCTTATCTAAGAAGAGGAAAAAAAAAAAAGACTAGAAAGCCACAGCTTTCAGTTAATTAGAATAAAATAAGAGCAAAAATATATTTGTGCATACTATCTGATGTGATGTTTATTACGGTGTGGGAGGAAGTATAAAAACAGAAGCCAATCACAGACAGCCGAACATACTGAACCCTTTGGGTCATAATAATAGAAATCATTTTAGACGAAGTGGAATGATGTGTGACTTAAATTTACAACCCCCTAGCTCCACACTATATTATGAAACAATAGGAGGGTAAAGTCAAGCTAAGAATGCCTTCATTTGTTTAACAACCAGAAGTATGTTCCTCTCTTCAGGGTCACCCTATGGAGGGTTAAACTGATCTGCTGTGCTGAGCAAACAGAGGGCTGCTCAGGAACAGCAGCTGCTGGGGACCTGGGAAAGTTGTTTTCTGTTAATAGATACCATTTTCCATTTTTATTTCTTCTGCTGTGCAAACTCCTAAAGAAATGATGCATTGCATGGAAATTCATCCACAGCTGAGAGCGAAAATAAGGGAAGAAAAACAAAATCATAAAAGACATTAAAAGGTACATTTCAGAAAGCAAGTTTACTCAGTTTCTTGGGCAATGAAGCATTCATGGTTTCAATTTTAACGGGGAGACAGATAACATGAAAGCAAAGTCATTCCCAGGGAAAAGATACGCTTAACGTGGCTAAGAAAAGTTGGTTATCTTTAAACTTTTCCCTTAAGAAAAAGGGTAATGGTGTAGTTGTGGGTTTCAGTTGTCTCCTGAGAGAATTGGCATTTTTGCAGCTTGTGTGTGGAGGCAAGCATTTGTTATACTATTTGGGATGAAAGTGCATATGCGATAAAGCAGCAGGAAGTCTGTACGGAAATCACCACCCCAGAGCTGAGTGTGCTTTGTTACACTGCAGTGCTTCCATGGAGGGGCACTGAACAATAATGATGAGCCCTATTTTGAGACACCAGTGGCTATGGTCAAAACAACTTCTCTCTAAACCAGAATGGGACTCTGAAAGTGCATAGTTTTTAATGTTTACATATAGCCAGATGCCTGACATGTTATTATACCATGTTGATCTTGAGAACTCCTCATCTTAGCACCCCCTTTTTTTGCCAAAGGAATGAGGTTGATTAAATTTCCAGACTTTAAAACATTTTCTGTGCACCTAAGTAACTGATGCATAATGATTTGGAATTCATTGATCTCAGCAAAGCTCAAACATAAAATGAAGAATGGTAAAATACCTCCTTCAATCTTTGGTGGAAATCTTTCAAGTACATAGGTGACCTTCTTCTTCTCTTTTTATTCAGCTAAAAGCACTTTAAGGACATGTGCATGTATGCCATAAAGTACTAACTAGAAGTCATTGATTTTCAAATTGGTTTTGCTTATATTGGATTTGAAAAACCAGAAATATTGCTGAGGCAAACATTCACTATATGGAGCTTTTAAAAGTACATATTTTCTAGATGAATAAAGATCCCTATTACAGGAAAGTATATAGGTTTTGTTTATATAAATAATTAGAACTACTTCTCTGAAAGCCCTTTGTTGAATCTACTTTTTTTGCCTTCATTTGTGTACCTGAGTCAACTGGGTTAATTTCGTTTATATATATATTTTTAATTTTGTTTATTCCACATGAAAGCTCTCAATAACAGACAGCTGATGTTTGTGGAAATCTTATTATGTGGCGGATACTGTGCTAGGAATTTTATATGCGTTATCCCAACAAATCTCCACATCAACCCAATAAGTATATTATCCCCCACTTTAGAGAGGCTAATTTCCCAAGATCAGACAAATAGGCAGAGGTAGAACTGGGATTTGAAGCTGGATTAATTTGATTCTAGAGCCTGTGTTCTTAAACTGTACTCTCTATAGACAATTATGTTAGGAGACAAAGAGCTCTTATCAGTGCACAAACTTCATGGGAAGACATTGCACTGGGAGGTGGGTGATTCAAGGCCCAATGTGATACACTGAGCCTCACGTCAGTCAGACAACTGTACTGCACTGAGGACACCCTCTGCTCCAGGATGAAGGTCAGGGACGTTTATACTGAGAGCAAGTATCTGTTTGCAATATCAGCTATTTCTTTGCATACAACATTAGAATGTTTATTGTTCCAGAAACTAGGTGACATGCCAAAGGTGGGAGATTACTGATGGGTGGTACCAAAATTGTCTAGTCTTGGCACAGATTGTGAATCCCTTAAGCTTTCAATGATATTCTAATTTCTCACTTGACACATATAGAATCTCCAAATTACCAAATCCATATTACTAAAAGTGGTAGAATATCTTCATGAATTTTCTTCATGGAAGAGAAATGACAGGGAATCAAATGGCTATCAGAGATAAATTTTTGGCTCTCTGCTCCACATCTTCTGTACTATTTGCTTTTATAGTCTTTTTTAGAATTAAAATTTCGTATTCTCAAAGTAACACCATATTATTTCAATATGTCGTACCTAAAAGCAAGAAAGAAAAATAACCTATCTTAAAAAGAACTGAAAAAAAAAAAAAAAAAGAACTGCAAAGCCAATTACATGAACTACACAGATTTTATTTTCTGTGCTGGTTATTGATATCACCCTTCTATTTATATGGAATATTTAATTAACTAGAAAATCTCCTTTCCAAAGAGTCATGGTTCTTATTTTTAACTTTTAAGAGAAGTAAAAACACATGCAGAAAGGTCCACAATTTATAGGTGCACAGCTCAATGATTTATCAGAAAGGATATATAGCCATGTAATTGCCACACAGGTCAAGAAATTACATACCACTCATATCCTAGAACATCTTGCTGAGTAATCACTATTTTGACTACTGACTCATGGATTAACTTTGTTTATTAAAAATGTTTATGTAAATGAACTTATGCCATAGATATTCATTTTTTGTGTCTGCCTCTCTTAGCTTAGTATTGTGGGATATTCCCGTGTGGTACTGCACACTGCTCTACTTCATTCATTTGAATTGCCATTTGGTATTCCACTTCCATGAACATACCAAAATCCCTTTATTCATTCTACTATTGATAGAGAACCTGTGTTAGTTCCAATTTGTGGATATTATTTAAAAATGCTGATATAAATGTTATTATAATGTCTTTGGCAATCAAGACATTATAATCAAGAATTAAGGTTCACAGAAAAAGAAGCAAAGCTGCTGGTCATAGAGAAATTGTTTATCTGACTTCAGTTTATAATACAAAACAGTTTTCCAAGATACTTGTACCAATTTATACTTCCACTAGCAGTGTATGAGAGACCTAGTTGTTTCATAAACTCACCAATACTTAGCATTGTCAGTCTTTTTAATGAAGTTTAAATTGTATACTATTTACTTTTTAATGAGTATAAATAAAAACATGAAGTTAGGGTTAGCATTTGAATGCATGAATTTACAGAGATGATTGCCATCATAAAGCAATAAGCCTTAGCCCTTATAAGTAAAGATTTGAGAACCCAACGCTGAGTTTGACACCTGTCTCTTCTGCTTACCATCTTTGTGATGGTCAGTACAGTTCTGAGCCTCTCTAAGCCTTAGTATCCTCATCTGGAAAATGGGAATGGTACCTAAAGGAGCTGTTATGGATTAAGAAGCTATGTACATAAAGTGCTTAGCATAGTATCAGAAAATGGAAATCATTCCAAATATTACTACCAAAAATATTCTTATTTACTGAAATCACTCAAAGAAAATTGAAGTATTATAAGTGCCCTATAATTCTAATTTGTAAAAACATTGATAAGGGAGAATCTTAATATTTTTTTCTTATACTTGGAAGTGAAATGTATTAGCCACAGATTTAGTAACAAGCTAAGAAATATAGAACAGTATTCAAATAAGATTGAGAGCAGGGGATCTGGAGTCAGACTACAAGGATTGAGCCTGAATTTCACCACTTACAAACTGGATAATATTAGACAAGTTATTTGACCACTCTCTGCCATGTATCTTCGCATCTGTACAAGAGATAACACAATTTCTCTCATGGGGATTATGTGGACTATATGGTATAAATACTAGAAAAGCACTTAAAATCTGAGTGCATCATAAGCACTTAGGTAGTTGAAGCTAATCCTATGCCTCCAAGAATTTAATCATTTCTAAAAATCTGGTGTGGGTAACAAAGAGTACTAATATGGTGCAGTGTTCAATACTATCCTGCAAGTATTGCTAAAAATGGGCATTATGAATAGGGATGTCCAACTTCTTGGCATAATGAGAGGGTAGATTAGGGTAGATTAGGAAAGAAGCACTTCTTACTTTGTGATGCCAAAGATGTATACGTCCTCCTTTTGTCAACAAGATTGGAATGTGAAGTCTTTTCCTTTGTTATCTTTTACTCACGATTTATAAATTCAGACCCATAGTTTAAAGGGACCCCCAACTTCCTTGGCCCATTTATTTGCCTACAAGTGGACACATATCAATATAAGATAGATGAATTTCTATTTCTTTCACATTGTCTATAAATATAACTCTCTCTTTACTAGGTCATAATTTGCTTGTTGCTATCTCTCCCCTCACCCAATATAGAGATTTAAAGAAACGTTTACATAACAAGTAATCAATATATGTTAATTGAATTGAATTCGCTTATTAATATAATAAAGATTTATTGAACATCTGCCATAGGAAAAGCACTGCGCTGGTTTGAAAGGATGTATGTCCCCTAGAAAAGCCATGTTTTAATCAAAATCCCATTCCATATTCAATACTTTATGTTTGAAACTGTAATCAGATCATCTCCCTGGACGATGTGATTTAATCAAGAGTTATTGTTAACTAGATTAGGTGACGACATAGCTCCACCCATTTGGGTGGGTCTTAATAAGTTTCTGGAGTCCTATAAAAGAGGAAACATTTTGGAGAATGGAGGAGATTCAGAGAGAGCAGAGAATGCTGCAGCACCATGAAGCAGAGAGTTCATGAGCCAGCGGCCCATGGAGATGAAGAAGGAAAATGCCTCCTGGGGGTCTTCATGAAACCAGAAGCCAGGAGAGAAAGCTACCAGGTGATGCTGTGCTTGCCATGTGCCCTTTCAGCTGAGAGAGAAGCCCTGTGTTCGCCATGTGCCTTCTCACTTGAGAGAGAAACCCAGAACTTCATCAGCCTTCTTAAATCAAGATATCTTTCCCTGGATGGATATCTTTGATTGAACATTTCTATAGACTTGTTTTAATTGGGACATTTTCTCGGCCTTAGAACTGTAAACTAGCAACTTATTAAATTCCCCTTTTTAAAACCCATTCCATTTCTGGTATATTGCATTCCGGCAGCTAGCAAACTAGAACAAGCACTATGCGAAATACTAAATTTATTTTGGAATTATGATTCCAGAAACTCTCAATAGTTCAATTGCTTGCTACTTTGTCTTTATGTTCAATCAAAATGAAATATCTCCAGCTTCAATTTAAGCTAGTGTCCACATTGTGTAAACACAAAGTACAAATTTACAACTTCTCCCTGTTAAACAAAACAATGAACACTTAATACACTTCAACACCTATACCACACCACACCCATTATTTTGATGCACAAGGCAAACAGAGAATTTTCTATAAATACCAGTGAATAGTATGGTGGTAACCACAACAGTCAAAAGAGCATTTAAGAACCACTAAACTGCTGAGCCTTTTACAAGTCTCCCATAGTTCCCCAAGCATTGTTATTTTCCCAAAAGCTAGAGAACTGTATTTTGTCTACATAAAACATCATACTTGGGTCTGTTTCATAATTCTGCACACATGAATCCTAGGCAGCTCAAAACTGGCGGAAGACAAACTTCTGGGTTTGATGCATTGTTACCGTTCAATGAATGAAGATCCAAAAGATTGGTGAGGGTATTTGTGTTTATATAAAAGCAGGATAAGGAAGGAATAGGTCAACATTTTGCCCCCAAAACATACTTTTTTCTTCAGTTTTATTGCTATCCATCTCTGTATAATGAATTGTTTAAATGTAACTATTACATTATTTATGCATTGAAGGTATTTATTGACCATCTCTCTGCCCAAGGTGCTGACCCAGGTGGGCACTGTAAATGATACAAAGATGGGTCCTATGATGTTTAAGAATATTCACATTTGAGTGGGTAGATAAGGCATGAATTTAAATAACTCAAGTATAAATAATTTAATATATGGAAGAGACCACAGATAAGATGTTATGACAAATCAGAGAGATCATCTTTCACTAAGAGGAACTGGAAAGATTGTTTGGAAGAGAAAATCCTTCAACCTCAGTCAAGAAATAGCATCCCAATAAAGTTTTTTCATACTCACTCCACTCCCTTTTCCTGACAATGTGGATGACTCTAGGCTCTCCCATACACGTCAATCAGTCAGGAGTTTTCTTTCCCCGAAATGATTATAAATGATGTTATGATTTGTGTGAAATTTAAATTGACCCTGGTGCCCACTTTTCAAAGAAAAGTATTTTTCACTTAAAAACTGTGCTTATGTTTGGTGACTGTTCACTCACAGTAAATGCACAAATGAGTGTACAGAACAAGATTATACTTGTGGAAAAATTACTTACTTAGCAATTAATGAGCCTAGTTTCATTGATGCCTGAGGCATTTGAAAATATGATGTGTATAAATTGAGGCAATTTATTTAGAAAACACAAAATTGTTCACATGAATAAGATTTGTCACCAAATACCTTTCACAATGATACTCCTGCAACATGCTTTACAATACAGTGGAATAGAAAATATCCATATAATAAAAACATCAGGAAAATAAAGAACGATGAAAAAATATTTGCCCTAATGTTCAAAGCCCAAAAAGAAGTTAAAAATTTTTAAGGTATGAAAAAGAAGGGTCCTATGTATGCTGATGTAATGAGGAAGGAACTGGGAATAATTTGTAGGGAAAGGCTTCCCCTAAACAACGTGTGCAATAATATTTAGTGAAGAAAAATATTTTAATCATAGATGAGAAATATCTATGGATAGTGACAGTGTAGGGAAAAGAAGGATTACTGAGACCATTGCTTTGTAAATTCCTTAGTAACTTTTTACATGTATTTCAAAAATAAAAATAGGTTTTAGATTATCATTCATAATATTTAGTGTATTCATAATATCTAATTAAATTCTATTGCGTATTGTTTTTCCCTCAAGGACAGCCTGTCCTTCCCAGAAGTTGTTATGAGACAGTTAAATTACATGCTGTAGCCCCTGTCCATAGCAGCTAGGAACAGATGCTGTAGAATGCTTATGGGGAGTGAGTCATGGTTTTTTATGTTTATGTTTTTGTTTTGCTATGTTTGGTCATGTGGAAAAAGAAAAAAACTTTTGCCATATTACTTAACTTGGAATTTGAACTCTTCTCACCAAAATCAATGTATTGATAAAACTTTGAACTCTTCTCACCAAAATCAATGTATTGATAAAACTTTACACTTACTGCAATAGCAGAGTGAGAAAGTCATTCCCAGACTTTAGTCATATACTTTGCAGTGTACATGTCAAATACATACTCAGCTACTTAGAATCATAAGTACTTAATTTCTGGCATTGTATGAATCTAGGGTCTAAGAAACCTGAACAGAAATAGCTAAAGTTCAAAATTTAGAGTTGGCACAATCTCCGAAATTTGAAATATTCCAAAGAACACACGAGAATTTTCCTGGCCCGGATTTAAGAAAGGGATTTACCTATCACAGTTCATCAAAACAATATGGATAAGGTTGAAACATAGAGAGGGAGAAATAAGGAAATCCAAAATGAGGATGCTAAAGGCAAAGAACTAAGGTAAGAATATTGCACTAAGGCCGAACACATTTCTGTTTGTTACTTCTACATGAGCGTTTCACCAGTTCCTATTGTAGGCTGATGAAAAAATATCAGCAACACATGGTTTAGATATTTATATATGAATTTTAATTTATTTAGTATGCATGCATAAAAATATAAAGATATACACTCAAGAGACACTGATTTAGAAAGGTAGTATATGTCATTGGAAAGACCCTCAAACACTAAGGCACTATGTATTAAGAGGGAAATGTGGAAGTATGATTCATTGATCTCTGGTTTATTTGCAATAAAATTATAAGGAAGAAGAAAGGGCTTACCTAAATATAGGCAAATGTAATCCCATTTGGTTATTGTTAAAATATTCAAATTTGTATTTTATGGTCACTGTGTTACATACCACTGTGTGAACAGGTAAAGGCCCAAGATTCCTAGAAATTTGTACTTTTCTCCAGAAATAATTTGAATCTCACATACTTCTCTCTCATCTATACAAAAGTGAGTTAATTAGCTAATGAATGAGTCTAGCAAAATACTTACTATCTAAATTGCTGAGTTTCTTTATTGCTCTTGACAAGTCATCAATGGACCCAGTAGTGGTCATAAAGATTACCCTCAATTTTTTTCCCAAAATAACGATAATATCTGTAATTTTATTTCCATTTTAGGTGTTTAAAATTTACATTCACAGAGACATTTTCCATAACAGGGTATAATGGGTGTTTTTTGTTGTTGTTGTTGTTTTTTGTTTTTTACTTTTTATTGTATAATATATATATACAAAGCAAATAAAAAAAAGCAACAGTTTTTAAAGCACTCTTCAACAAGTGATTACAGGACAGATTCTACAGTTTGGTATGGTAATATGATCATCTCAGATTTTTCCTTCTAGCTGCTCCAGAATATTGGACGCTAGAAGGAATAAATATTTATCACCATAATTGACTTTTTTCTTTTTTGTGAAAAATAACATATACACAAAAAGAGCCGTAGATTTCAAAGCACAGTGCAGCTACAAGTTGTAGAGCAGATTTCATAGTTTGGTATGGGTTGCAATTCCACAATTTTAGGTTTTTACTTCTAGCTACTCTAAGATACTGGAGACTAAAAAAAATATACATATAATTATTCAGCAATCACTCATTTGTTAAACCCTACCTTTTCTGTAAAACTCCACCACCACCTTTGATTTTTCTATCCCTCTCTTTAGGGGTATTTGCGCTATGCCCATCCTAACATTTCATTTTGGAAGGGGCTGTCAATAATATGGAATAGGTAGATGGAACTAGTTGATGTTCTGGAGAGGCTGCCTCTCTGCATTTCAGAACTTATCTGGTCCAGGGACTTATCTGGAGGTTGCAAGTTTCTGGAAGGTTACTCTACTGCATGGAATCTTATATAATGCCCTATGTGTTCTTTAGGATTGGCTAGAATGGTTTTGTTGGGGTTTGGCAAGTTATGATAGGTATCAATGTCTAACTGAAGCTTGCATGAGAGTGACCTCCAGAGTAGCCTCTAGACTCTATTTGAACTCTCTCAGCCACTGATATCTTATTTGTTACACTTCTTTCCCCCTTTTGGTCAGGATGGTACTGTTGATCTCACAGTGCCAGGGCCAGACTGATCCCTGGAAGTCACTTCCCACACTTCCAGGGAGTCTTTCCCCCCTGGATGTCATGTCCCAAGTAGCGGATTGGGCAATGGTTTCACTTGTAGAGTTGGATTTAAAGAGAGTGAGGCCACATCTGAGCAACAAAAGAGGTCTTCCAGAAATAACTCTTAGGCATACCTATAGGTAGTCTAAACTTCTCCATTATATACGTAAGCTTCACAAGAACAAGCCTTAAGATCAAGGGCTCGGCTAATTGATTTGGATGCCCCCAGTGTTTGAATCAGAATCAGCGGTTTTCCTAGTGGTAAAGTTTAACAGTTCCATATTTTTTCTCTCATCCCTCAAGGGACTTTGCCAATACTTTTTGATTATCTGCTCAATATATTCTAGGAAGTATTCAGGCATTAAATTAAGCTATATTACCCTTAAATTTTTAGTTATATTTTATGTTAATGTTTTATATTACAGTATTATTTTAACATGGTATTAATTGATTTGCATATTTACACATGTTTTAAAGGAGGTATTGCTCAAAAATATTGAATGCCAAGAGTGGTTTGTGGGAGATGTAGGTGTATGAAATGCAAAGTCATATTTGTAGTCAAGAGTTTGGTGACTACAACTGGCTAACTAGGTGAGCAGCAATCTCATGGAATGTGGCTAAACCATTTCTAATCATTTTACATTTTATTCAGATTTTAAAACAGCATGGAATATGTGGAACTCGGTGACTAAGGAGCTGACGCAAGAAATCTATTTCAATTTTGTTCCTATTCCTCTTTGTGCCTAAAAATCTGTGCAGATAATTTATCCTATGTTATGGGCTCAAAACTATCTGCAAGAATAACCTGCTTCTGGAAAAAAAAAGGATAATATAGTAATAGTGAAGCTGAAAGTCTACCTCTCAATTTAATATCGGCACACTTGGATCTTTAGATCCAGAAGCAAATGATATATTAGAGTCATCAGCAAAAAATATTGACTCCAACACCTGCAGAATTTGATGGTCCATTTGAGTTTTCCTCACACTCATCACACAAGCTTTTCATCGTGCGGAAGCTGAGCAAAAGATATATCCAGACTTTACCGTGGCTATGACAAAAAACAAAACCATTTTGCTAAGTTCTATTCAATTTAGAAGAATTAGTTTTAAAATATGGGTGATATTTTCTATGGATTCTGGCTATGCTATGCTTTTTCTTCTATAGCTCTTGTTTTCTTTTCTCCACTCAATCTGTTAGGAAAAAAGAGGATACTCAGGGATGTGTGTGTGAGTGTGTGCATGTGTGTGTGCATGCCCTGCATGAGGGGCTGCTCTTGCACTATTCTGTGGTCACAGAAGTAGGCCCTACAGGGCCATTCAAAGGTATAGTTTATTTGGATCTGTTCCCTTCACTAATGGTGATGGAAACCATAGTTGGCAAACAGCAGGTTTTCATTCAACTCTGACTATTTGGCTGGTATGGAAATTGTTCATAAGCAGGAAGTGTGCTCCAATTTGGTAATGTGTCTGCTAAGGTGCTGTAGTTATTCTCCCTGTTAGGCAATATCTGTGTCATGCAGCACAGGTCCCTAGAAAGGCTTGTTTCCCATTCCAAAAAATTGCCTATTGACTCCTAGTTGCAAACTCAAACACAGCTCCAAATATGTTTGCCTTATTTTTCCTTCCTACTACAGCTAGAACATCTGTTTTCTTAAACATCCTTTTCTCTTTAGTAGCATTTGGTCCTGAAAGTATTAGCAAGGATTTCCCTCCAAGCTTACATTCTAACTGACAACATCACCCAGAAGACTCAACATCAAGGTATACTTGAAGAGCTAAAATGTAAAGCATCTGGTTTATTTCTCAGATATTTTCTCAAAATATCTAAACTAAACAGAACTCCAAAAGATAGTTCAAATAAGCTACCATTACAAAAGTAAGTGTTAGCTGGTTGGAGTGGTTCCCATATATTTCCAGTAAGATGATGAGAGAGAAAAAGATATAAAACTGAAAATACCAGCATTATTTATTTTAATATTTAATATATCATATTCCAAAATCACAAATTAAAAATATCTGAATTTATTTTGCAAGGCTCAGAAAATTAATACATATCCATGTATATCTATGAATAAGTCAAATCTATTACCTACTTGTATTGTAACTTTCATTCACACAAGTGAAATTTTCAGTATGATCAAAAGATCTATAATGAAACTGAGATTTTAATACTAAGCCTAGTTTCACCATGTTCAAGTCAAAGAAACTATTGACATATTTAAGCAAGGTAGTAACTAAATCAAGGTTAGATTACAAACAACTTTATCTGTCATTATCTAGGTGAGTTAATATTTTACAAAATTTGATAGACTTCTGTGTATAAACATATTCTAAGAAAGTGTTTTATACTATAAAAACCTCAATTCATCTGTTATTTCCAATAAATAATCTGTGCTATTCAAGGAAAGGCTTTTACCCAGAAATAAACCGTTTGATTCAGATTCATATTTATCCATCTTAGAAAGCTAAACTGTATCTAAGTAGGGTCACAATATCTATTTTCCTCCATTTGATGAGTTGCAAATGATTTTGTTTTTAGTTTAAATTTATAATCAAACCCGCTTATTAGTTCATTTTATGAAAGTCAACTATCCAATCCTCAGAGCATTTTTAGGTGATAAGTAATAATGTCATTTAACTATATTTTATTTTATAATTGTTAAAGAAATTTCAGTCATTCAGGCACAAAGAGGTCTCCATGCACTATGGTCAAAAATAATTTTTTCTATTGCATAATTACAATTACAGGGTGTGTAGTTAAACCAAAGAATAAAATCCAATATTGTTTCTGGCAATATGGCACACTAGATATGCAAGGGAACTACCTCTCCCAATACACAAGAACTAATGGATAAAATATAGAAAATGTTTTGCTAAAGTATGGGTAAGATGACAATCAAAAGGAAACAATGTAAGGTCAGAAAAGAAAGAAATCTGACTCCATGTTAATACACACCACTGGATATAATATCTGCCCTGAAGGCATTAGCAAATTTTTGATGACCTAGAGCATGACTTTTAACAATAACAGGCATATAGGGTTAAGAGACAAAGCCTGAGTCTTTATGTTAAACTTCAAAGTAAAAGTTGTCCCCGTCAATGAACTTGACTCTCAACTGCATAAGTTAAGTTACCTAGAAGATTAAAAATCTCTCATCTTGACACTGACTTCTAGAAAGATGGCCGAATAGAGAAGCTTGAGATCAGACTTGCTCCACAGAAAAGTTAGAGAAGGGACAGGAGGGCCACTGAAGTGGCAATTCGGGAGTGCAATTGACCTGGAAGAGCCTCCTGCACCACATGGGGCAGCCCTGGTTGCAGATGCCGAGGAACTGAGAGGCAGAAACCTGGAGCTTGGCGTGGAGGTGTGGAGCCTGCAGGAGTGCATGGATAGGAGCCGGGGACTAGGAAGTAAGCCAGGCCACATACCTTGGGTGCACTACCCTCACTAGTCCAGCCTTATGACTGGCAACTCACCCCACACTCCATGCACCCAAACCCCATCACCCCCTCCCATTCCCCATGCTCCAAGCACCTTGACTCCACCAGCCCCCAGTGCACATAGCTGCCCTTCACCTCCACCCCAAGTACATCCCAATCCACCTCTCCTGAACCCCTCCAGAGCTTTACCTCCTCCTCCCTGTTCCCTGCAAGCACTTACCTCCATACCCAGGCTACAACCCCCGCCCCCCACGCTTTCGCACGGCCTCACCCCACCTCCTGAGCTCTGTGCATTAGTTTACAGCATTCCTAAGCCCATGCAGGTACAGGGGCCCACTGTCACATTATTTAGCTCTGGGAACTGCACATTACAGCAGTCCTAGAACCATGAATGCACACAGCCCTCAGCCACATTTCCCAGCTCTGAGGAAGTCCTGACCTGCACAGCCAGGTCACATCTGCCCCCATTCCATGAAGGCATAATGCTAATCTACTGCTGCAGCTCTGTGCATGCACACAAAGGGCCCTGTGCCTTAGACCAGTGCACACCAGGGCTCTGCCCCCCCCCCCACAGGTACACCCACACAGTTACATCTTCCCTGGCTGCTGGGCACCCACATTCACAAGCATCAGCATAACATCCCCAACCTGTTCCTATACCTGCCCTGAAACAAATTACCTCACTGAGTTCCTCACCCCGTACCCTGCTCCCTGATGTACAACCATCCCACAAACACAAGGCCCTAGACTACTGAAAGAAATCAACTCCCAAAGTAAATTAATCAAGATATTTACATGCCACAAAGACAGGAGAAGATCACTAAGTATATCACAATGCAGACAGTTTTAGCCCTGACTAATGACCAAATTAAAACACCAGAGGAAGCACAGACATTGGAACAACTAGTCAAAGATGTTCATACAACTCTGCTTAATAAAGTGAGATAGCTAATAACATAAAAGAGATCAAGAAGACAGTGGAAGAGCATAAAGAGGAATCTGAAAGAAGAATAGAAAAATAGCAGGTATCACAGAGATTAAGGACTCTGTTGACCAAATGAAAAACATACTGGAGGCACACAATATCAGATGTGAAGAAACAGAAGAAAGAATAAGTGATATAGAGGACAGGATAATTGACTTCAAAGACCCAATACAGCAAATGGCAAAAAAGATAGAAAAATTGGATTTGGATCTCAGGGAAATGATAGACAAAACAAAGTACTCAAATAGAAGAGTCATTGGTGTCCCAGAAGGAGAAGAGAGGAGTAAAGGGCTAGGAAGAGTAGTTGAGGATATAATGGGAAAAACTTCCCAACCCGCATAAAGGACATAAATACATGAGTCAAAGAATCCCAACAAACTCCAAGCAGAATAAATACAAATATGCCTTCCCTAAGACACATACTAAGTCTGTTAAATGCTGATGAGAAGCAGAAAATCCTGAAAGTAGCAAGAGAAAAACAATCTACTACCTAAAAGGGAAACTAAATAAGACTGAGTTCAGACTACTCAACTAGCACCCTGAAGACAAGAGAGCAGCGGTATGACATATTCAAGATCCTGAAAGAGAATGACTTCCAGCCAAGAATTGTGTACCCAGCCAAGTTGTCCTTCAAAACTGAGGGATAGATTAAGGTTTTCATAGACAAAGAAGTCCTGAAACAATTTGTCAACAAGAGACTAAGAGACTGGCCCTACAAGAAACACTAAAAGGAGTTATGCCACCTGGAGAAAAACAAAAAACAAAAACACCATGAGAAGGAGGTCTTGAGGAGGGCACAGAATTGAAGGGTACCACTAAGGATAATTTAAAGAATACAAAGAGAAAGAGGGAAATATATATATATATATATATATATATATATATATATATACACACACACATCTAACAAATAAAATAAAAATGATAAGATAGTGGATTCAAGAAATGCCTTTCCAGGAATAACTTTGAATGTTAATGAACTAAATTTACCAATTAAAAGATACAGACTGGTGGAATGGATTAAGAAGTATAATCCAGCTATATCCTGTTTACAAGAAACTCATCTTAGACACAATGATACAAATAGACTGAAAGTGAAAGGATAGCAAAAGATTTTCCATGCAAGTTGTAGCCAAAAGAAAGTAGAAATAGCTACACAAATATTGGACAAAATAGACTTTAAATGTAAAGACATCATAAGAGACAAAAGAAGGACACTATATACTAATTAAAGAGTCAAATCACCAAGAAGATATAACAATTATGAATGTTTATGCTCCCAATCAAAGAGCAACAAAGTGCATGAGATAGACATTGGTAAGACTGAAAGGAGTGATAAATGTTTCAACAATAATAGTAGGAGATTTCAATACACCACTCTCCTCCATAGATAGTACAGCCAGACAGAAGATGAACAAGGAAATACAGAAGTTAAATATCTTGATAAATGAATTAGACCAAACAGATATATATATATATATAGGTCATTGCACCCCAAAGCACAAGGATACACATTCTTCTCTAGTGCTCATGGAACATTCTCTAGGACAGACCATATGCTGGGCACAAAACAGATCTTTATAAATTTAAAAATACTGAAATTATTCAAATCACTGTCTCTGATCACAATGGGATGAAACTGGATCTCAATAATCACCAAGGAGTGAGAATATTCACAAATATATGGAGATTAAATAACACACTCTTAAACAGCCAGTGTATCAAAGAAGAAATTGCTGGAGAAATCAGTAGCTATCTTGAGATGAATGAAAATGAGAATACGACTTATCAGAACTTACAGGATGCAGCAAAGGCTGTGCTGAGAGGGATATTTATTGCCCTAAATGCCTAAATTAAAAAAGAAGAAGGAGCAAAATTTGAGGACTGAACAGCACACCTAGAGGAACTTGAGATAGAACAGAAAACTAACCCCAAAGCAAACAGAAGAAAACTAAAAAGATTAAAGTAGAGATAAATGAGTGGGAGAACAAAAGAATAATAGAAAGAATCAATAAAACCAAAAGTTGATTCTTTTAAAAAATCAATAAAATTGATGGGTCACTAGCAAGACTGACAAAGAAAAAAAGAGAGAGGATGCAAATAAACAAAATCAGAAAGAAGGGATTTCTTTGAATTCACTCACTCCTTTCAGTCTTGCCAATGTCTACCTCATGTACTTTGTTGCTCTTTGATTGGGAGCATAAACACTCATAATTGTTATATCTTCTTGGTGATTTGACCTTTTAATTAGTATATAGTGTCCTTCTTTGTCTCTTATGATGTCTTTACATTTAAAGTCTATTTTGTCCAATACTAGTATAGCTACTTCTACTTTCTTTTGGCTACAATTTGCATGGAAAATCTTTTTCTATCCTTTTACTTTCAATCTATTTGTATCATTGTGTCTAAGATGAGTTTCTTGTAAACAAGATATAGCTGGATTATATTTCTTAATCCATTCTGCAAGTCTGTATCTTTTAGCTGTTAAGTTTAGTCCATTAACATTCATAGTTATTCCTGAAAGGCATTTCTTGAATCCACTATCTAATCATTTTTATTTTATTTGTTAGATGCATTACCATATACCCTAAAGAAATAAAATAAATCATAAGAGGATACTCTGAACAACTGTATGCCAACAAACTAGACAACTTAGACAAAATGGACAAATTCCTGGAAACACACAAATAAGCCATACTGACTCAGGATGAAATAGAAAATCTCAGAAAACCAATCACAAGTAGAGACTCAATCAGTCATCAAAAACATTCCAACAAAGAAAAACCCAGGGCCTGATGGCTTCACAAGGTAATTTCATCAAACATTCCAAAAAGAACTAACACCGACCCTGCTCAAACTTTTCCAAAAAATTGAGGAAAAAGGAATTCTACTTAACTCATTTTATGAAGGAAATATCATTTTAATACCAAAACTGGATAAAGATGCTATAAGAAAGGAAAACTATAGGCCAATCTCCTTAATGAACATAGATGCAAACATTCTCAATAAAATATTAGCAAATCAAATCCAACAACACATTAAATAATTATATAACATGACCAACTGGGGTTTATGCCAGAATGCAAGGATAGCTCAATGCAAAAAATCAATTAATGTAATACGGCACGTTAACAAATTGAAAGGGAAAAATCACATGGTCATTTCGATTGATGCTGAAAAAGCATTCAACAAAATTCAGCATCCTTTTCTGATAAAAACACTCCAAAAGATAGGAATCAAAGGTAACTACCACAATATGATAAAGGGAATATATGAAAAAACAATAGCCAGAATCATACTCAATGGAGAGAGCCTGAAAGCTTTCCCTCTAAGATCAGAAACAAGACAAGGATGTCTACTGTCACCACTATTATTCAACATTGTGCTAGAAGTTCTGGCTAGAGCAATCATGCAGGACAAAGAAATAAAATGCAACTAAAAGAATCAAGTACTTAGGAATGAACTTAACTAGGGATGTAAAGGGCTTGTACACAGAAAACTACAGAACATTACTAAAAGAAATCAGAGGAGATCTAAATAGGTAGGAAGACATTTCCTGCTCATGGGTAGGAAGGCTAAATAGAGTTAAGATGTCAATTCTCCCCCAATTGATCTACAGATTCAACACAGTACCAATCAAAATTTCAACCACCTACTTTGAATATTTGGAAAAACTAACTACAAAATTCATCTGGAAGGAAAAGAGACCCTGAATAGTTAAAAGCATCCTAAAATAGAAGAACGAAGTGGGAGGATTTAACATTCCCTGACTTTAAAACCTGTTATAAAACCACAGTGGTCAAAACAGCATGTACTGAGACTCAGAGAGAGAGCAGAGAATGCTGTAGCACCATGAAGCAGAGAGTCCACCAGCCAGCGACCTTTGGAGATGAAGAAGGAAAATGCCTCCCGGGGAGCTTCATGAAACAGGAAGCCAGGAGACCAAGCTAGCAGATGACACCGTATTCGCCATGTGCCCTTCCAGCCGAGAGAGAAGCCCTGACTGTGTTCGCCATGTGCCATCACACTTGAGAGAGAGACCCTGAACTTCATCGGCCTTCTTGAACCAAGGTATCTTTCCCTGGATGCCTTTGATTGGACATTTCTATAGACTTGTTTTAATTGGGACATTTTCTCAGCCTTAGAACTGTAAACGAGCAACTTATTAAATTCCCCTTGTTAAAAGCCATTCCGTTTTTGGTATATTGCATTCCGGCAGCTAGCAAACTAGAACAGTCTTTTATAATTGTTATATAATATATAAATTTATATATTGTTAAATTTATTTCCGAATAGTTTGTTATTTTGGTTGCTATTGTGGATGGAATTTTTTTTCTTGGTTTCTTCCTCAGATTGTTCATTGCTGCTGTGTGGAGACGCAATTGATTTTTGCAGGTTGGTCCTGTGTCCTTCCTTTGCTGGACTTGTTTATTGATTCTAGTGGCTTTGCTGTGTATTTTTTCGGGATTTTCTATGTGTAGGGGTATGTCGTCTGCAAGCAGTGAGAGTTTCGCTTCTTCCTTTCCAATTTGGGTGCCTTTTATCTGTTTTTCTTCCCAAATATTAGCTGGAGCTTCCAGCACATGTTGAATAACAGTAAAACACTGGTGGCGGTGGCATCGTTGTCTTGTTCTTGGTCTTGGGGGGAGGGCTTTCAGTCTTTTTTCCATTGAGGGTTAGGTTGGCTGTGGATTTTTCGTGTGTTCCCTTTGTCATGATGAGGGGGGTTCCTTCCGTTCCTAGTCTTTGGGGCGTTTTCCTCGGGAGGGGATGCTGAGTTTTGTCGGGTGCCTTTCCTGCATCGGTTGACATGATCATGTGTTTTTTCCTTTTTGGCTTGTTGGTGTGATGTATTACATTGATTGATTTTCTTGTGTTGCATGCCTGGGATGAAATCCGCTTGGTCATGGTGTGTGGTTCTTTTGGTGTGCCTGCTGGATTCGATTTGCAGGTGTTTTGTTGAGGATTTTTGCATCTATATTCATTGGAGAGATTGATCTGTGGTTTCTTTTCTTGTGGTATCTTTCCTGGCTTTGCTATTGGGGTGGTGGTGGCATCGTGGAGTGGGTTGGGTGGGTTTCCTTCTCTTCAGTTTTTTTTTGAGGAGTTTGGACAGCATTGATACTATTTCTTTCTGAGCTTTTCATGGAGTTCATATGTGGGGCCGTGTGGTCCTGGACTTCCCTTTTTGGGGAGGTTTTCTGATGACTGATTCAGATTCTTTGCTTGGGATTGGTCTGTTGTATTCTGTTTCTTCTCGGGTCGGTGCTGGTTGTTCATGCATTTCTGTGAAGTCCATTTCATCTAAATTGTCTAGTCTTTTAGCATATAATTGTTCATCTCCTTTATTTCTGCAAATTTATTTATTTTCTCCATTATTTCCTTTACTTCAGTGGTTGTGTTCCCCCCTCCCATTTCTGGTTGTGCTTATTTGTATCTTCTCTTTTTTCTTTCTTTGTCGGCCTAGCTAAGGGTCCCTTGATTTTGTTGATTTTCTCAGAAAATCAATTTCTGCTTTCGTTTATTCTCTCTATTGTTTTCGTGTTCTCGATTTCATTTATTTCTGCTCTAGTCTTTGTTGTTTATTTCCTTCTGTTTGCTTTGGTGTTGGCTTCCTGTTCTCTCTCTGGTTCCTCCAGGTGAGCAGTTAAGGCCTTGATTTTTGCTTTCTTTTTTGACGTGGGCATTTGGGGCAGTAAATTTCCCTTTCGCTGCTGCCTTTGCTGCATCCTATGGGTTTTGCTGTGTTGTGTTCTCGTTTTCATTTGCCTCTATATATGTGCTGATTTCTTTTGCAATTTCTTCCTTGGCCCAGTGGTTGTTTGGGAGTGTGTTGTTTAGCCTTCATCTGTTTGTGGATTTTCCGGCCTTCTACCTGTTGTTGATTTCCAATTTCATTCCATTGTGATCCAAGAAAGTGTTTTATATAATTTTGATGTTTTAAAATTTGTTGAAACCTGCTTTGTACCCCAACATGTGGTCTCTCCTGAAGAATGATCCCTGTACACTTGAGAAGAATGTGTATCATCCTGTTGTGGGTTGTGATGTTCTGTAGATGTCTGTTAAGTATAGTTCATTTATTATATTTTTCAAGATTTCTGATCAAGATCTTTGTTCATCCTCTGTCTGGATGTTCTGTCTATTGATGAGAGTGGTGTATTGAAGTTTCCAACTATTATTGTAAAAAAAAAAAAAACAGCATGTAATGGCACAAAGATAGAAGCATTGACCAGTGGAATAAAGTCAAGACTGTAGAAATAGGGCACCAAATCCATGGTCAACTGATTTTTGATAAGGTCCCCAAATCCTCTGAACTAGGACAACTTAGTCTTTTAAAAAAATCAGCATAGAGGAACTGGATATCAATAGCCAAAAGAATGAAAGAGGACCCCTATCTTACACCCTACACAAAAATTAACTCAAAGTGGATCAAACACCTAAATATAAGGACTAGCACTATAAAGCTTCTAGAAGAAAATGTAAGGAAACATCCTAAAGTAAAAGCAACAAAAGAAAATAGATAAATGGGAACTCCTCAAAATCAAATGTTTCTGCATCTCAAAAGACTTTGTCAAAACGGTGAAGAGGCAGCCAATTCAATGGGAGAAAATATTTGGAAATCACACATCAGACAAAGGTTTGATATCCTGTATATACAAAGAAATTATGCAACTCAACAACAAAAGAACAAACAACCCAATTATAAAATGTGCTAAAGGTATGAATAGTCATTTTTCTGAAGAGCAAATGCAGTCAGTTCAAAAGCACATGAACAGACACTCATTTTCATTGACTATAAGGGAAATGCAGATCAACACTACAATGAGATACCACTTCACACCTATAAGAATGCCTGCTATTAAACAAACAGGAAACTATAAATGTTGGAGAGGATGATGAGGAACTGGGACATTTATGCACTGCTGCTGGGAATGTATAATGGTGCAGCCACTATGAAAGATTGTTTGGCACTCCCTTAGGAAACTAAATATCAAGTTGCCCTATGACCCAGCAATAGCACTATTTTGTATATACCCAGAAGAGTTGAAAGAAATGACACAGACATTTGCACACCAATATTCATAGCAGCATTATTCACAATCACTAAAAGATGGAAACAAACCAAATGCCCATCAACAGGCAAGTGGATCAACAAAATGTGGTATATACATACGATGGAATATTATCCAGCAGTAAGACAAAATGACACCCTGAAGCACATGCCAAGATGGATGAGCCTCGAGGACATAATGCTGAGTGAAATTAGCTAGACACAAAAGGATAGATACTGTATGATTCTACTTTTACGACCAACATAAAGGTAAAATCAGAGGCTTATAATACAGAATATAGGGGATTTAGAGATACATAGAAGTTAGAGATTGGTGAACCATTAGCTAATGAGGACAGACCCTTCCAATATGAAAAATTTAGAATTACCATAGCCCAAACACCCATAAAGGGAGAGATGGAAAGATCGAAGGTGATGGTGAAGTTATACAGAGAAGATAGGATTTAACAAAAGAATAGGAAAGCTGAATCGTTAAATTGATATCTCTTTTAGTCTCCAGTATTTTAGAGCAGCTAGAAGTAAAAACCTAAAATTGTAGAATTGCAACCCATGTCAAACTCAGAAATATGTTCTACAACTAATTGTGGTGCTGTGCTTTGAAATTTATAGCTTTTTTGTATGTGTGTTATTTTTCACAAAAAAAGAAGGAAAAAAAAGTTGATTGTGATAATAAAAAAATATTTAAGCCCTCTAGCCTCCTGGAGCGGCTAGAAGGAAAAATCTGAGCGGATCATGTGGTAGTCCATGACAAACTCTGGGGTCTGTCCTGCAACTATTTGTTGAAGGGTGCTTTGAAAACTATTGCTTTTTATTTCTTTGCTTCATATATATATTATACTATACAATAAAAAAGTAAAAAAAAAAATCTATCTTTGGTACTGCTTTAGAATAGCAAAAAAAAAAATCATCTTTCATGATAATTTCTAAACACAAGACCACATTAATGATGGTTTACGGATCATAATTTAAATTTCTTATTTTTACTAAAAAGCCCAAAGCTAGAATTTTAGCTTAAAATATTTCTCTAAGTTGGGACTGCACCCAAGTACCTGTCAGAAGTAAATACATTTTCTAACTAAAGGAAAACCCTTTAAACACAAGCCTCAAAAATTCCCATAGAAAATTTCCAAATAAAACAACCTCATAATATTTTAAAACCAGTAAGACCCTATAAGAGAGAATTTGCAGAAACTAGAGACTGTAAAATCAGCCCCACAAAGATAATATTGGAAACATGGAAATATCAGATATAGAATAGAAAATGAAAATATTTTAAAGAATTAAAACAAGCAGTAGAAATTTTGATGCAAGCATAACTTTCAACCAAAATTGACTGGGCATATTGTAGGGAAAAAATAGAGTGAATGTAGTAACTGAAAAATAAAAGCTTGACCTATGAATAAAGTGGAAATTAAACATAATTGAAAAGAAAATCAGTGACCTGAAAGATAGATCTAAAAAGTTATCCAGAATAGAGAATGTGATGCACAGGGACAAATACATGGAAACTATGGAAGAAAGGTTGGGACACATGGAGGATAGAGTTAGAGGGTGAAAATGATCCAACTGGAATTTTCAGGACTAGAACAAAGAATGGGAAGAAGGAATATTTGGATATGTAACAGCTGAGAATTTCACAGAATTGTTAAATGTTTCCAATCCTCCGAGCAGGAAGCCCAACAAATCTCAATCAGGAAAACAATTTAAAAAGCAAAAAACAGACATACAGTTTAATTACTAGAAATAAATTAAGAAATAAATATGATAAAAACAGGGTGGGCCGCGGTGGCTCAGCGGGCAAAGTGCTTGCCTGCTATGCCGGAGGACCTCGGTTCGATTCCCGGCCCCAGCCCATGTAACAAAAACGGAAAAACAAAATACAATAAAGCAAGAAAATGTTTGGAAATGTTTCCCTTTCTTCCTTCCTTCCTTCCTTCTATCCTTCCTTCCTTCTCTCTGTCTTTCCTTTAAAAAAAAAAAAAAAAAAAAAAAAAAAAAAAATATGATAAAAACAGCCATAAGGAAAAAGAGATTGCTTACTACAAAGGAATGACAATTTGACTGATGCTGGCTTCTCAGCAGCAAAAATGAGTAACACATGAAAATGAAATGACTTCTTCAAAATTCTGGGGAAAATGTCACTATCCAGTGATATTGTTTTCCAATACCAACATCATAGTAACTATTTCTAAAGATAAGCAAAATAATTTCAGTACTCTCCCAAAGAAGAAATAAGTAGGGCAAATTGCCCTACTGGATATCAAAACCAGCTTATACAAATAAATTAGGTAATTAAAGAACATGTTACTAGCACAAGGACAATCAGACAAGTGGAGCAAAACTGACATTGCAGAAACAGACCCACAAAAACAGAGAAAAATGATATATAAATAACTGTCTTTGAAGATCAGTAGAGAAAGAATGGAGTATTCCAAAAATTGTGCTGCAGCTATTAGTAATTCATGTGGTAAAAAATTGAAATCAGACCCCTTCCTTATACCACCTACAAAATCAATTTCAGATGAATACAAGACTTAAAAATAATAGGCAAACATTTAAAATATGAAAAATCAATTGTCTTTGTTTGCCAGGGCTGTCATAACCAAGCATCACATACTAGTAGCTGACTTAAAAAAAAAATAAAGCAATATCTTTTCTTACAATTTTGGTGGCCAGAGAGCAAAATCAAGGTGTTGGCAGAACCAAGCTTTCTGTAAAGTTGTAGCATTTTCTTGGTAGCTTGTCAGAAACCTTACTCGTTTTCTGTCTCCCTCACATAGTCCTCTCTCTCCTAATTCCACGCTCAAATGTCCTTTGCTAATAAGGACTCCAGTCACATTGGTTTAAGGCCCACCTCGACTGAGTTCAATAACATCCTCAAGGATCCAATTTACAAATGGGTTCACATCAGCAGGACCAGAGGTTAGCACTTGAATATGCCTTTGGGCAAGGTATGATACAATCCATAATAATAATGTAGGGGAGAAATATGACTTAAAGAAGATACAAAAGATGAAAAATATTCAGCTACATTTAAATTTGGAACTTTCATTCTTCAAAAGACTTCATACAGAGAAAGGAAAGAAAAGTCACAGGGAAGAAAAAAATGCAACATAAGTAATGGACAAAAGTATATTATTCTCCTTTTAGGAAGAACCATGCACCCCCCTCAAAAATAATAAAATAAAATTTAAAATGTCTTAAAGTATTATTTATGCCGTACTTTTGAGAGGGAGCTGTGTATCAGTAGAAACCCTCACACTGCTGGTGGAGGCACCAGTTGGCTTACTCACAATTTGGCATTCTCGTGTAAAGCTGGATATTACCTAGATATAACAATCCTATTCTAAGGTATATTCTTAGAGAAATGCTTATAAATGTGCTTTAGGAAATATGTTCAAGAATATTCAAAGGGGCATTGTTAACTATAGCAAAATCTGGAAACACCCCAAATACCCTACCCTATAAAGCAGGATATAGTAATTCAATATCATATTATAAAGGCAGTGAAAATGAATTCATTATAGCTACATGCATTGATATGGACAACTCTTAAACACACAAAATTGAAGCAAATCACAGAAAAATACATATATCTATCTAAAATTTTAAAACCAGGCAAACTAAACAATAAATTACTTAAGAGTACATGTGTATATTGTTAATAATAAAGGAAATAAAATAAATCAGTATCGTAAAATCAAAGAATTTATTGTTTCTGCAAAGGAAAGAGGAGAATATGATTAGAAAATTTACAGAGGATACCAAAGTTTCTCAAATTGTTTTAATAAATCTTAAGCTAGATATTGCACAAGGTTTATTTTATTATTATACATCAAACTTTGTGTATACCACATGTGAATTATATACTCATTCATATAAATAATATTCTAAAATATTTTTTTAAGGAATGTAAACTTTGGTTTGAATTGTCCATGTCACTTCCATTTCCTCTCTACTTTGGGATTGCAAATCATGATATAGTATTTTAAAATAGACACTTTTATATTATTTCTCAAATACATTAATATGCATTTCACTTAAAACCAAGGGTCAATATTTCATAAAGCATTTAAAATACATCCTGTTTGAAATTTACTGTACCTTTAGCTATATTGAATTATTAATGATTAAATATGTCCTAATACATGTTATTCTACATTTGCAATTCTAAAACTTTGTGAATTACATATAACCATGCGCCAATATTTTTCTAATACAAAACTCCACATATTAGAATACATTTTGTTGCTGAAATTAACTATGAGGAGAACAACTTTGTAAAAGTTCTTTTAGAACTCCAAATAGCTTAAGGTGTATCTAATAAACATAGCAACTCTGCATTCTTTTCTTGTAGTCTAGACTTTTCTGTTTTCCATGTCCATAATCTTAGAATTACAATCTTTTTCTTCACTGGATGGTCATAGCCCACAGAACTATTTTTATAATTTTAATGATAATGGAGTATCTACATACCATCAGTCAGAATTTCGACAGCCACATCTCCACTCATGGAAAGTTTTATTGAAGCAATATTTGTGTATGTATATGTGTGTGAGTGTGCTTTATAGTTAACAACAAAGATCTAGATTCAAGACTTGACTTTTTCTGTAAAGGGCCATGTTCTAGTTTGCTAGCCGCCGGACTATAACACCCCAGAGATGGATTGGCTTTTAATAAAAGGGGATTTATTTTGTTAGCTCTTCAGAAGAAAGGTAGCCAACTTTCATCTGAGCTTCTTTTTTATGTGGGAAGGCACAGGGTGATCTCTGTGCCTTCTCCCCAGGCCTCTGGGTTCCAACAGCTTTCCCCAGGGGTGATTCCTTTCTGCATTTCCAAAGGCCTGGGCTGAAGTGTGAGTGCTGAGATGAGGTATGCTGAGCTGCTTTGGCTGTGCTATGTTGTGCGCTCTCATTTAAGCACCAGCCAATTAAGTCAAACATCATTCATTGCAGCAGGCATGCCTCCTAGCCAACTGCAGATGTAATTAGCAACAGATGAGGTTCACCTACCATTGGCTCATGTCCACAGCAACAAAACTAGGTGCCTTCACCTGGCTAAGCTGACAACTGAATCTAACTGCCACAGGCCAGATAGTCTTTGGGATCACGACTACTCAATTCTGCCATGGCAGTGCAAAAGCATCTATAGATAATGCATAAATGAATGAGCATGTCTGCATTTCAATAAAACTTTATTTATAAAAACAGGCAATGGGCCAAATTTGGCCTGCAGGTCATGGTTTGCTGATGCTGACTTCTAATTTAGATAATTTTCTCACTTTGCTGGAAATGTAAATATGTTACTGTGTATTAATTACACACTCACTGCCTCTTGAAAAGCTCAGTTAAGCTTTCTTGTGTTAGTTGAGTCTCTCACTTACTCTACCTCAAAGAACTGGCCTCTTTTAATTCTTCAAATATGACTGTTCTTTCCTGATTCCTAGTTGTCACAAATACTAAAAATTGTTCTCTCTGATAGAATATCCCTCCCCTTTTTAAATCTGATTAACTTTGGATACTCAGTCTTAATGATTTAGGTTCACCTCTTCAGAGAAGGCTTCACAGCATTCACTTAACTTTTTTCAATTTATACATCAGTTATTTATTGTTAAACATCTATTTCTCTAACTAGACTATAAGTTTATGATGGCTGGAACCATACCTATTTTTTTTAAAACCACTACATAGCTAATGCTGAGGATAATTTGGAAAAATACATATTTATGGGATAAAACATTGAATGGCTTTCAGTGTGACTTGTTCTAAAATTTCATTATCAGTTTTCCACTTAAAATCTCCCCACTACCTTGAAAATACTAACACAACAAAGTAAAAATTCCTTACAGGGAAGTGTTACAGAGAGGAACATTTCTAACAACCATCCTACCCTCATCTCTTGCTAAAATATAGTCTTTTCACTTTCCAGCTTTATCTCCATGCTCTACTCCACTGTGCAATTACTTATAGGGCTCAGAGTTCTAAAAGTTCTGCAATGTAGAACACTGAACTTTTTTTGCCCCTCTACAAGGTAAGGTCTTCTCTCCACTTGCTCCCATTTCTCAAGATTTCTTCTTATCCCCCAACAAAATTTTACTTCTCTGTCAAAACTCAACTCCAAGATGAGTTCTCTTATGTAGCTGACTCACTACCTAGAAACTCCCCTGATAATTTCCCACTCTTTCGTTTGGAATCACGTCTGAAAACAGCACAGATTATTCTTTATTCTCCCACATATTTGCTTTTCTGTTAATTCAGACAATATTCTAAGTCCTTTTGGGGACTCAGACCTTGATTCACATATCTGGGTACCTAAGCACCTAACACTGTATCTGTTAGATGTATAAAAGAAAAATCATCCCAAACCTTTCTCGGGGAAGCAGTTAGTATTCCTAATGAAATATTTGAGCAATTTTTTTTATGAACTTTAATGGGATTATAAGATTTGTTCTGGGAGACTAGTTATCCAACCACCTCCTCCCAAGTGACGTCAGCCAAAAGTCTAATAATCTTTAACCAAACACACTTCTCTTTTTGTATTTAGTTTAGAGATTAATATATAACCATTCTCTTTTCTTAGAAAACATTTATACCAACAATGAGTCTTTGAATTCACCCACTAGAGGCCTTTACCCCTGTAGCAAGATTACAATGCTGTGATTTTAACTTGCACAAAGAGGTAAGTTATTTGAAGTGCTTTCTTTAATACATTGATAGGATCTCAATAAATATTTGTTGAACAAATGGATAATACCCTCTCACAAGTAGAACTATTCTGAATTTGCATATGTTCTTCTTCACAAAGTCCTCAGAAACACATGCAAAAATGTGAAAATACTGCTCAATCTGCAGCCCTGCAACCTGCAGACTCTCTCAGGATGAGGAAAAGCTCTTTCAAGTAAAAGATAACAGTGTTAATTTACAAGCATCCCATGCTCAACAGCATAAAACATTGTGTGAAAGCTTACATATTCAATTTAAATTCAAAAAGCATGCCAAACTCCAATTCCTCCATTAACTTCCTCCCCTTGTAAAATTATTCTTACCAATATTTTAATTTTGCTGTGTCTGAATGAGAGAGAAATGTAACTGCCTAAGCAGATGGCTGTCAGTGACTACACACCACAATTAAAAATTAGTATACAAATGGATGCAGCCTGATGCACTATAAACAGTTCCTGAATATCAATACTACCCCAAGCTTAGCCTTAAAGAAAACAGGAGACCAGTTGGGGAAATAATAGACCAACCATTTTCCAGGGCCAACTGAAAACCTTGTCTAACTATATCAATTTGTAGGTTCCAGATAAGGGGAAAGTGTTTGCTTTCTTTGATTTTAAGTACTCCCCATCTGTAGTGCCTGTGCTGTCACTGACTGTTTAACAGTGTGGGGGCCCCCAGGGGTTGCCAAATGTTCCAACATATGCAGTGATTGGTATATCCAAGGAAGGGCATTACATTGACACAGCATGGGCTCCAATCAATACAGACAAGTTGTCCATGGGATACCCCTGAGCTAAACTGTAATCTAAGTTAAGTCTATTTTTACATCACCTGAGTCACCATTCTTCATTCTTAGCCTTCTTTTAAAGGAGAAAATCTCTGCCAAAATAATCTGCCCCCCCCCCAACATTCAATGAAAAGATCTAAAGTCAGACCTTAGCAGAAATCTCAGCCATTGTGCCATGCGCATCAGAGGTCTTTGTCTTTAAGCTTTTCCTACGTTGGAATAAAAGCAGAAAAAAATTCCTCCATGAGCAAATAAAAAGATTCTTTTAAAAATAGTAACGAATTTTTTCTAGTATCCCTGAAATTGCATTGTTTAAACTATTTAGAATAAATTCTAGATTTTATTCTAGAACTCATTCTATATAAAATTAAAGAGAAGCTCCATTTTTATTTAGGATCAGATTCACGGATAAATCCCTCGAAGTACTTGTATTACACAATGAAAGTGTTTATTTTTGGACACTTCAGTTCTAGTTCTTTTGGATGCAAAGGAACCCTAGGGCTCTGAATAGGCAATTTTCTCTTTCTCGGGTTCTAGTTTGTTCATATATAAAATAGGAAGAAAAGCACCCATCCTGATTACCACATAGGGTTGTGTGGTAATGCTCAAACACAGATAATTCATGTGAGTGGATTTTGTAATGAATAAATTTCTAAATAGATGTGAGATACAATTACCATCTTGTCTCTTTAAGGGAGAAGTAAACTTCATGTTTCATAATCAAGTGGTCATGTCTCTGCTGTCACCCACATCCTCCTAGAAACTGGTCTTCTTAACAGCCTAACTGATGGGCTTTTTTCATTCTCATTTTCTAGTGAGATCTGTGCTTTGGAAGGGAAAGTGCATTTTTCTTTCTGTAACCTTATGTTATTGTATTAGGTTCAGAACATAGCAACATGCAATTAGAAATATCTCAAGAAAGTAAAAGGTGGTAGCAAAACTTTGCCCCTTAAAAAATGCTTCTCTCTATGTTACAGTGGTGGCAATTAGAGGTTCTTCCTTCTGGCTCTAGCATTTTTAACCCAGTTAAGGATCTGAGTAAGTGAGATAGATAGAAAATAAAAAGTTGCTAAGGAAGTACATTCTCTGGAAATGAAAAAGAAAAGAGATTTTGAGGTTATAGTATAATAAGTTGATGACTTTCAGACATGGGTGGACTGTATAGGCTTAGATCTCACCACTGAAAATTACAATGGGGCACAATATCAAAATTTAAAATTATAATTTATAGAATTAGGAGACCTGGCAGACACATCTGTCCCATGATGTTCTATTAACTTCCTCCTGCTAGCCAGAGTGATTTGTTATGTAATTGCCAAAAATTTCAGTAGGTGCATGTGGGTGGGGGTATTGAGTTAGGGTTTGGGAAAGGACTCTTACTGCGTTTCAAAAACAAGTCCCACAGACCAGATAATCATTTGCTGAAGTCTCACCGTGCAGGAGATACTATTCGCAAAACTGCCTACCCTGTCTTATCCAAATATTTGTTCTAATAGACAGCATTATCATCATTATTTAGCATATATATTGCTGTTCACAATCATATATTGCCTAATATTAGTAATACATCCCCAGTGAGCATTATCATCTCTATGGGCAAATGAAAATAATACGATACACAAAGGTTAAGTAAGTTACACATCATGAAACAACCATTCAATGCCAAACAAGAAATTGAACTGAGAACTATGAAAGAACAGGTACCCCATGTATTAAGAGTTCTTGCTTCTTAAACATTTGCGAACAGGCTCAAGTTCACTATTCTAATGTTTCGTCTCAAAGGGAGAATTAAATCATTAAATCTTGTTTCATCCTTTTCTCTTTTCCAAGACAGCCCTTTTTATCCCAGCCTGGGGAGAAATGGAGCAGTAAAGCTTTCAAATTTGGCAAAAACAGTCACCTACCAGTTTAGCTCAGACCAATCGCTAAGGGCAGTTTTCCTCCACCCCCTGCAACACCCGGCACTCATGATACAGAGAACTCTCCTTTCAATCCTTCCTCTTGTTGGTCTTAACTGATTAATACACACCAAATCAAATCGGTTCAGAAACCAAGCACCCTTGTGTATGAAATTGCCCGCGGATATGCTTGCCTGCATTTGTGTGTGTGTGTGTGTGTGTGTGCATGTGTGCACGTGTGCATTATCTCTTAAGGAAGGGGGATAAGAAAAGGAGTCCTTTTGCTCTTATTTATTTCTCTCATAAAACTGTACATTTCATAAAGGTAGGGGTTACACTTCCACTTTATATAAAATCATTGTTTTTTTAAAAAATAGGCAGATTATGTAAATAAATAAAACTTTTGAAAATCCATTCCAATTATTTTGAGGACTTAGTTTTGCACTCCCTTTCAATTGACCTTAAATGATGCTGTTGACTAAGAGATAGACTCAAACTCTGTAACCAAGGCCAGCAGATATGATGTTTTTAATCGACTTGATAGAGTTTGGAAAATACAGATTTTAAACTGGAAAAGAGTTTCTCTGGGTTCATGAGGTTAAAAGGAAATTCAGACAATCAGATTTGATAAGGCTTGAATTTTATTGCCTGTAGTTCATCCATCAGTGGGCTAGCATAAATTTTAATCTGGTAACAGAGAGCTACTGATCTCCTTAATAATCTCTATAAAAGGAAATAGTTTTTTTGAGTATGTCTAGACAGTGTAGAGGTCAATATATTTCGCAATAGGCATTTGCGGTTTTTAGTTTTAAAATTGAACCTCCAGTTGCTTTGATATATCATATTATGTTTCTAAATGGTTTCCCACAAATACATGGCTTTTTGATTTTCCATCAAACCTCCCTAGTAGTATACTTTTAGCAGAAAGCCTCATTCCAAATTTTAGACTCCATATTCACGCTTTTAAGTGGCCCCATAAGATGGGTAGTATTATTTCCCATGAGATGTGACTGTTTCAATATCTATCTCTGGGTTTAAGGTAACAGGAATATAATGCTACATTAGAAAAAGACACATTGCTTTTTTTTTTCATCTAGTGAGAGGCTCTTGAATTGTCGATAGGGACTGCACAGTACTACCTCTGATAACAGCAAGGAAATGATTTCAGTTTGTATCTACTGATAGATTCAAGAATCAAGAGATGAGCAAAGGAAGCATTTTAAGACCTGCCATTACTATAACAAGGGTGCTATGTGCACATCAGGGTGATAAAACCTCTAGATGAAACACAAGTAATTCTGTATGTTTCTGCCTTAGTCCATCATATTTATTAAGAACTGATTTACCTGATTTCAACATTTCAATTTCATCTTGATGAACCTTGAGGTGGTTTTGTGAAAGGCTCTCTTTCCTTGGGAAAAGAGCAGACAAACACAAATGGAGATTGGCCCGCAAACAGAAACCATCCATTAAGTCTTCCTGGCAATGCTTTCCTGCTCCTTAATTTCATAAAGGTCAGAGACATTAAACAGGGGCCTATTAAAATTCTGAAGTATGGAGCCTGTTTGTCTCAAATACCTAGGTGATGGGGAGGAACGGAAAGAAGCAAAAAGCCCCACCTCTTTGTACACGGTTAGCTTAGGCCCTGTATACATACGGCTATCTGAGGGGAGCATCAAGCCCTAAAGACTGTAATTTCAGTGAAGTCATAGAGAGCTAATGGAGCCACAGCGATCAATACAGCCCACTCTCCTGTGAGAGGGAGAGATTTATTGAGCTCTCCTTTCTGATCTTGCATCAGGTACAGCCAGCAATGCCGATCACTGCACCCACTAGTTCCTGTCAGGTGCAAACGATTGAAGCCATCTCAGCCTTCACAGCCAGCATAGCGTTCCCTGATGATTTCTTAATATGCCCATCGGAATATTATCATTATGATACAGCTGAAGGATAAGAAAGCCCATGGATCACTTACCTATGTCCCTCCAAGATCAAACCCAATTCAGGAAAAAACACGGGAGTCAGGATAACAGTAATCAAAGTAACAGCAGGTTGTCAAAACCTATGATTTCAATTAGCCTCCCTGACCCGTTTCTAGTCTTCTGGAACACGAGAGAATAAGATTTTATCTGTAACACACCTACTTCACTAGCTACCTCATGCTCAAATAACAAATGCAGAATAACTGCCCTCACATCATCACTCTCATTTTCACCGAGTAAGGGATAGAAAGGAAAACCAGATATGTTTCTCAAATACTGTCTCAGGACAGAGTTCTCCTGACTACAAAAATAAGACCTGTGTGTTTAGCCTTATTGTGTACTTTTGGAACAGATTTATTTGGAACTAACTATTTATTAAAAAAATTAATATAAGCACTTACCTAGCACCAGAGGAAATGAGGAGCCTGCTAACTGGCCAATCCCTTCAGTGGTGATTATTTCTGCTGGTGAAATACACAACTGCTGCTTCATCCATTGGCTTCCAAAATCAGGCATTTCCTACTGTCTTCCTCAGAGATAAGCATTACCAGCTGGCAGGCATTCAAGTGGTGGTTAGCAAGTGTTACTCACAGTTCATAAGTAGCCTGGGTAGTTTGCTGCTCTTTGCACAGGAAGAAGTCATCTTGGGTGTTTGCCACAAATTAAATCAGATAACTGTTTTCAAGAGTGAAGCTGGAGTTTGACAATCCCTGACATAAAACACTACTGTGACTAATGTTCATTGAGCTGCCAGAGAAGGGCAAAGAGTGTCAATCAGCAACCAGATGGCTTCCATATCCAAATATATTTGCTTTTTCCGTTATTCCCCCTAATATATACCCTTTCCCACTGCTTCTAAAGTCTTATACTTGGTATTCTGTAATTGAATAAAGAAGACTTTCTAAATAACTTCTATTGATTAACAATTTCCATTCCAGCTTTGGTGCATCTAGAATATTTGTTTAACTTGAACTGACCAGTGGTCTTACTAAAATTAGTGTCTCTCATTTTCCCAGAATCATAGCTCACTGAAATAAATGAAATAAAGCAAATTTCTTGGCTAGCTTTCAAAATGAGTACTTTGGTTTCTTTTTTCCTTTTTTTTTTTTATTTTTTGCATTTAAAAAATGCAGATGTAAATTGACATTTTAAGAGATCAAAGAAACATCAGATAGTCACCTTTGGCCTTTCTCAGCAATTAGAAATATTTGATCAATGTACTATCCCTTGAAATGAAACCCACAGATCAAGGACAAGTTCTCTTTTATTAGTCAGTCTTCTGTAGGGAAACAGAACCAAGAGAAAATATATTTAATGTAATATTATGACTTTTTTTTATGGGAATTGTCTCATACAGTTGTGGGGATGGGAAAGACCAAATTCTGTAGGGCAGGCTGCAAGCTGGAAACTCCAATGATGGTTTTCAATGGATTCCCCCGGAGAAACTGGTTGAAGAAGAAGTGGAGATTCTCCCTCTGACTGCTGAAACCAACACTTCTTCTTTTAAAGCCTTAAAATGGTTGAAGGAGAAGTTTCTCATTGTTGAAGACAATCTCAATTGGTTGCAGATGTAATCAGCCATAGATGCAATCAACTTACTGATGAACTCTATCTACAAAATACTCTCACAGTGGCAATCCGGCCAGTGCTTGCTTGACCAAGCAACTGGACACCAAAACCTGGCCAAGCTGACACATGAACTTAACCATTACATCACTGAACAGAGTACTCACCACATCCCAGCATGACAGATGTCAAAACTCAGGTAACCAGGTATCTGAACAGTGTCTTTGTTCTAATGATTCATTTACAGATAAATAAATAATACTTAGATATGAATTTGCTAGTAAAGATGAGAGATGAAGAATAGACTTAATTCTAAACATTCTTGTAAATTATTTTCTAAACTTCTTTGTGTCTACTAACTTCCTAAAGTTTTCCTGACTCTACCAATAATGAGAAATACTTCATGATTGCAGACCTAATTTTCAAATACAAAGCACAGTTTTTAAAATCACCCTGTTTTGGTTTGCTGAAGCTGTACAGAATGTAATATACCAGAAATATATTGGCTTTTATAAAACCAATTTTATAAAATAAAATTCATTTAATTTATAAAATGAATCTGTTATAAAACAGATTTATTATGTTACAAGTTACAATTCTAAGGCTGTGAAAATGTCCAAATCAAGGCACCCAACAGGAGGATACCTTCCAGAAGAGAGGCCGATTTTCTCTGTCATATGGGAAGTCACATGGTGACATCTTCTGTCCTTTCCAACTTCTGGTTCAAATGGCTTTCTCAGCTTCTGGCATCTCCTGGGACTTCTGGCATCTTCTGCATCTCCAAACATCTGTTACCTGGTTCCATCTCTCTGCTCTCTGTGTCAGCTCTCCAATGTCTGTGTCTGAACTTTCTCCAAAATATTTGCCTATGTTGGCTCTTTTAAAGACTCCAGTAAACTATTTAAGACCTACTTTAAATGGGGGGGGGGGCACATCTCCCTGGAAATAATCTAATCAAATGGTCACACCCAAAATTGTGTGTGACCTCTCACCTCAAGTTCTTTTAGATATTTCCTCTCTGGCTAAGAAGATCCCCCTTTCCATTATGCACTGTACTCAGGATCTTTCATCTGAAATGCAAAAGTTAAAAAGAGTTTTAATAGACATCATTATTATTTTGTGAGTGGTTCTTCTGTGCTGTAAACACTGAGGTAGGTATCATAATCCCTGTTTTATAGATATGACATTGAAATCCAAAGAGATTTCATAGCTCTGATTTCAAAGCCTATATTATACTGACCACTATAAAATGCTTGCCATTATCAACTTATTGACATTGATATCTTGATATCAAGATATTGATTCTCTCTGTGTTTAAGTTACTCCAAAGGAAGAATAAAGACTCTTAGAACTGATATAAACTTTAAGAACAAAACTCATTTTAAATATAGAAATATGTCTATTTAAGCAAAATGTATAGGACCAAATTTAATTTCTGAAAATGCTGTACAGCCATACCTTGCTTTATAGTGCTTTGCTTTATTGTAGCTCACAGATACTGTGTTTTTTACAATTTGAAGGTTCGTGGCAATGCTTCACCTAACATCTATCAGTAACATTTTTCCAACCACATATGTTCACTTCATGTCTCCATGTCACATTCTGGTGATTCTTACAATATTTGAATCTTTTTCATTATTAGGATATCTGTGTTGGTAATCTGGGACCAGTGAATTATCTTTAATGCTACTATAGTAATTATTTGGGGGCACCATGAACCACGCCCATCTATGACTGCAAACAGTCGGTAAATGTTGTGTGTGTTCTGACTGTTTACGACGGGCCGTCCCCATCTCTCTCCCTCTCCTAAGTCCTCCCTATTCCCTGGGATACAGCAATATCTGTCTTGAAATTAGGTTAATTACTAACCTTACAATGGTCTCCAAGTATTCAGGTAAAAGGAAGAATCGCATGCCTCTCACTTTAAATAAAAAGGCAGGCCTGATTAAGTTAGGGAGAAAGCCAGATCTTAAGAACAGACAGGCTGAAAGCTAGACCTCTTATACCAAACAGTTAGCTGGGTTGTGAATGCAAAGGAAAATTTCTTGAAGGAAATGAAACTGCTACTTCAATGAACACACAAATGATAAGAAAGCAAAACAACCTTATTGCTGATCTACAGAAGGTTTTCTTTCACAACATTCCCTTAAGCCATAGCTTAATCCACAGCAAGCCCTAACTCATGAATTCTAAGAAGGCTCAGAGAGGTGAGGAAGCTGCAAGAGCAAAGTTTGAAACTAGCAGAGATCAATTCATGAGGATTAAGGGAAAAAAGCTGTTACTCTAACATCAGATTGCAAAATGAAACAGTAAGTCCTGATGTAAAAGCTTCAACAAGATATCCAGAAGATCTAGCTAAGATAATTAATGAAGGTGGCTACACTATATAACAGATTTTCAGTGTAGATGAAACAGCTTTATAATGGAAGAAGATGCCATCTAGGATTTTCTTAGCTAGAGAGAAGTCAATGCATGGCCTCAAAGCTTCAAAGGACAGGCTGTTTCTCTTACTGGGGATAATGTAACTGGTGACTTTAGTTGAAGCCAATGCTCATTTACCATTCTGAAAATCCTAGGGCCATCGAGGATGCTATATATACTCTGCCTATGCTCTATAAAGGAACAACAAAGCCTGGATGACAGCACATCTGTTTACAACATGGTTTACTGAATATGTTAAGCCCACTGTTGATACTACTCAGAAAAAAATTTTCCTTCAAAAATATTACAGCTCATTGATAATGCACCTGGTCACCCAAGAGTTCTGATGGAGATGTACAATAAGATTAACGTTGTCTTCATGCCTGCCAACACAACATCCATTCCAAAGCCCATCAATTGAGAGTCATTTCAACTTTCAAGTCCTTTTTATTTACATTTATTTCTTACATTTCAACGCCCCCACTACCATCGTTGACAACCCATATGTCCCGATTCCAATTTTCAGAATAACATTCCTTTCCAATCAATGTCCTTACTTTTACAGCAGACACCCTGCAAGCTGGGGCTTTAGTTTACATTGTAATGAAGTCATTCACACAGTAATCCTATGGGTCTGATTTTCAGAAATCTCAAGTCTGTGGCTACACAAAAAAGATTTTCCCTTAAGACACTTAGAAACTTTCACATCTTTCTTGCCCCACTTGAGTTACAAATTTGAGGGGTTGCGCTCATTTCTTCCTTTTATAACTGTCCCCAGCATATTCAAGAACAAACAGCCAACATCATTATGCCTTTTAATGACACAGAACTCAGTTAAGGTGTCAAAAACACACTCACCCAGAGCCTTGTGTCTTATAAGCATTTGAGTAACTATACCTAGTAATCATATTTTACATATCTCTGTTATCAAATCACATCATGGACTATCAATGCCATCTTGAGTATTGGAAATAGAGTCATTAGTACCTTGAATCTAATCAGATTAGAGAACAAATTCTAAAAAAAAACAGAACTAATTCAGTTCTGTTTCTCTGTTTCAGTGGCCAAAGCTGTCTTAGTCAGGGCTCTCTACAGAAACAGGACCGACAGAAGATATCTGTAAATGTCAGGGGATTTTTATAAGAATGGTCTCACATGACCTTGGAGATACACAAGTTCAAATTCCATAGGACAGTCTGCTAGCTAGTAACTACCATGAGGGTTTTCGATAAATTCCCTAGGAGAAGCTAGCTGGCTCAAGTAGAAATGGTAATTATATCTCTTTTGACTGCCAAAATCATCACTTCTCCTTTTAAGGCCTTCAACCGATTGGATGAAACTTCTCTCATTATTAAAGGCAAGCTCCTCAGTTGATAGAAGATGTAATCAGTCACAGATGCAATCAACTTACTAATGAATTAATTCTATGAAATGTCCTCACTGTAACAATCAGGTTTGACCAAACAACTGGACACCAAAAACCTGGTCAAGTTGACAGATGAACTAACCATCGCAGTAAGGCAATAGCTTCCATAGATAGTGATTCTTCTGATTGATCTGGGAAAAGTCAATTGAAAACCTGCTGGGAAGGTAATCATTCTAGATGTCATTGAGAACATTTGTGATTCCTGGGAGGAAGTCAAAATATAAACATGAACATAAGTTTGGAAGAAGTTGATTCCAAACCTCATGGTGACTTTGAGGGGTTCAAGTCTTCAGTGGAGGAAGTAATTTCAGAGCTGGTAGAAATAGCACAAGAACTAGATTTAGAAGTGGAGGCCAAAGATGTGACTGAATTGTTTCAATCCCATGATGAAACTTGAATGGATGAACAGTTGCTTCTTATGAATAAGCAAAGAAAGTGGCTCCTTAAGAAGGAAGCTACTCCTGGTGAAAATACTGTGAACATTGTTGAAATGACAACAAAGGATTTAGAATATTAAATAAACTTAGTTGATAAAACAGTGGCAGGGTTTGAGAGGATTGACTAAAATTTTGAAAGAAGTTCTACTTTGGGTAAAATGTTATCAAACGATAGCATGTGCTACAGAGAACACTTTTGTGAAAGGAACTGTCAATACGGTGAACTTCCTTGTTGTCTTATTTTAAGAAATTGCCATAGACACCCAAACTTTCAGCAACTACCACCTTGATGAATCAGCAGCCACCAACATCAAGGCAGACCCTCACTAGCAAAAAGACGACAACTCAGTGAAGGCTCAGATGATTAGTATTTTAGCAATATAGTATTTATTTTTAAGATATGCACATTTTTAGACACAATTCTATTGCACATTTAGTAGACTATAGTATAGTACAAATATAACTTTTTTATGCACTGGGAAACCAAAAAACTTGTGTAACTCACTTTACTGTGATTTTTTACTTTATTACAGTGATTTGGAACCAAACCTGTAATATCTCTGAGCGGCTGCCTGTATTAAGCCATTTATTTTCCAATCAAGAAGAGAGAAAAGTATATAGTTGGAAATTTTCATGTGTTGAAGCTATGAAAATGGCACATACCTACTATGTGTCAAGAGTTTAAAGTCCATTACCTTATTTAATTCTCATGAAACTTTATGATGCAATGCATCATAATCCTTATTTAATCAAAGTGAAAACAGGTTAGAATGATTAAGTAGATTGACCAAGGAAACACTGTTAAAAAGAAAAAAGTGAGTACTAAAATCCAGCTATGTTGATGCCAATGCACATACAAGTTTTCTTCACCTCAATATGTCAACCCTTTTAATAAGCAGTAAATGAAATGCACAGAAGCACATATATGCTCACTAGCCTCCTCCATCCTCAGCTTAAAGCTTAAAAATGGTGTCAAATAGCTTAAAAATGCCTACAATAAATATTTTCTGAAATATAATAGATGAGACTTTTTACTAAGTGACATTTTTAATGATGCAAATGAGATACAAAGAACTATAACAATACTTTTGTCATTGTAGAGCTTAAAATCTATTTTAAAAGAAAAGAAGTAAAAAGTAATTAAATTTCATTTCAGAAATGTAATTTCTGAAATTAGGCAATATACACAAGACAAGGCAGTATAAGATGAATTCCTTAATAAGTGTTATAGAGCTGCATCCCCCCAAATATGGTACATATACATTGTGTGACATTAAACTGACTCTATGTGGTATGAATGTAAACAATTTTTAAATTTAAATTATGATTTTGTGACTAAATTTCTAATTATGGTCAATGATGTTAGTTTTGATTTTATGAAAGTATTTTAAATTTCCTTTTAAAATATATTATTTCTTCATAAGCCATTTTGGAATACTCTTTCACTGTATCTACTAAATCTAATTTATAGACATCTTAAGATACAGCAATTCTATTCCTAGGTATAAACCCAATAGGCATGTATACATATGTGTACCAAATGTTATCTGTGTTAGAATATTCATTGCAACATTATTTGAAATAATCCCAACCAAATGATAATCACAGTTAAATAGATAAATAAATCCTGATGTATTCACACAATGAGCTATAATCTAGCAATGAGAATGACTACACAAAACAAGAATGAATCTCACAAATATTGAGGGAAAGAAGCCAGACATAAAAGAATATTGCATTATTCTACTAACCTAAAATACAAAACCAGGTAAACTAATTGATACTGTAAGAGTCAGAATAGTAGTTACCCTTCTGGAGACAGGAGCATAAGGCCAGAAAGAAAGCAGGAGCCAGGCTTCTGAGGTGCTGCAATAGTTGTTTCTGGATTTAGATGTGTTTGTTTTGTGAAAATTCATCAAAATGTACACTTATGATTTTTGCATTTTGGTATGTGCATTTGAGTAAAATATGTAACTGAAAATGAAATACAATAAACTTGAGTTGATTTAAAGAAAAAAAATTAAGTAAACAATTCTTGGGTTTGTGAATGTGATATATATTGTTTAAGTTTGTATACAAAAGACTGACATTTGAGAAGTACAAATCACAAAAGGAAGCGACACAGCATATTGACAAAGGCAATGGCTTTGATATTCAGGAGACCCCTGTTTCAATCTTAATTTCTCCATTTATAAATGGTAACCTTCAACCAATTACTTAAACTCCCAAGCCTTTCTTCCTCTTCTGTAAACCGGGCAAATAATACCTAATGAAATATAGAAGCTCCTAGCAAATGGTAAGTACTCAATACATGTTAGTTTCTTTTTTTTCCCTTGTTTTTTTTTCTTAGTAGTATTTGTAGTAGTATTGCTATTAGTCTTATTCATTCCCTGAGCACTCATGCACAAATTCTACCACTACTTCCAAGTAGCATGATATTGTCCTCTTGGGACATGCTTCACTTTACTAAAAGGAGGACTGCTGCTACTTTGAACTTTAATGGTTTTATACCAGTTATTATTTAAGTAAATGGACAAAGATTAGTTGGCACATACAGAGATATAGCCTTTTCAAAGGATCCCATTAAACTAGGAAGATAGACTGAGAGACTTTTCCCATTCTCTATTGTTCTCTTCTCCATTCCTTACATTCTAAGGTGAAAATGGAATTTGCGCAGGTAAAAAAAAATTAAATCCAAAGTAAGTGGATGAAAGAAAATAATAAAGAGCATAAAACTGACAAATGATAGAGAAAATTAACAAGCACCAGTTGGTTCTTTGATAATATCAACTTGATTGAAGTAATAATAGCAAGGTAGATCAAAAAAATAAAAGAGGAAACAAGAAGAGACTAAATTAGAAGATCTTTTTGCAAAATCTACAGATATTTAAAATGATATGGCACTATTATATATAGTATGAATCCATATATACAACAACTCAAAAACAGTTGAAATGGACAAATTCCTTAATAATCACAGCTTACCAAAACTGATAAAAGAAACCAAAAACTATTTAGCTTCATATCCACTAAAAGAATTACATTCATCATCACAAATCTTCTACTAAGAAAACACGAGGCACATGATCTCATTTACTAATGAAATCAAACACTTTTGAAAGAGAAATACCAATCCTACATATATCCAGAAAATTAAATAGAAGGGAAAAGTCCCAAACTAATTTTATAAGACCAGAAAAACCTCAACATAAATCTCTGCCAATTATATTAAATGTAAAAAAATTACAGACCAATATCCTTCATGTACATAGACACAATGATACTTACAAATAGCCAACTGAATCTAGCAATGTATAAAAATGCTAATACAAGATCATCAAGTCAGATTTACCACAAGAATGCAAGATTGGTCTAACATTTAAGAACATCAATCAGTGTAATTCACCATAGTAAAAGAATAAAGGAGAAAATGCTTATGATTATTTCAATGCATCAAAAGCATTTGGCAAAATTCATCTCCCATTCAAAATAAAAACTCTCAGAAAACCAGGAATGGAAGAAAATTTCTACAATCTGATAAAGGACAGCCACAAAAAAAATAGTGAATGTGTGGATACCTTACAACAAAAAAAGGAAACAAGTTAAGGATATATACTTTCACTACTTTTATTCAATATAATATTGTACTGAGGGACCTATTTAGTGTACTATGACAGGAAAAAGAATTAAAAGCATAAAGGTTGGAAAGGAAAATAAACTACTGTTTTACATAGAAAATATGATAGCTTATGCAGAAAAGTCTAAAGATATATAAAATAATAATTAAAATTAACAAATCAATTTTTTGAAAGTTACAGGATGCAAAGTCAATATACAAAATTTAATTATATTTCTACATAATAGTAGCAAACTATTGGAAATTAATATCTTTTAACATTGCATTTACAATAATGTTAAAAAACATGGCATATTTTTAAATAAATTTAAAAATAGAGATGTAAGTCTTCAAAACTGAAAACTTCAAAGGATTACTGAGGGCAATTAAAGAAAAATTAAATAAATGGAGAAGTATAGCATGTATTGGATTAGAAGATCCATATAATAAGTATGCAAACTCTCCCTAAATTTATCTGTAGATTCATCATAAAGCCAATCAAAACCCAACAGGCTTTTTGTAGAAATTGACAAATTGGCTCTAAATTGCATATGAATGAGCAAAGAATCTACAGTATCCCAGATAAACTTACGCAAAAACAATAATATTTGAATTCAAACTACCTGATTATAAGATTTATTGAAAAGCTACAGTAATCAAGACAATGTGATATTGTCATAAAAGTAGAGATATATTGGGCAGTGCAATGGTGGCTCAGTGGCAGAATTCTCACTTGTCATGCTAGAGACCTGGGTTCAATTCCTGGAGCCTGCCCGTGCCAAAAAACAAAAGAAAAAAGTAGATATATCTATATGTCTAAAATAGAGATCCAGAAATAAAAATTTACAAAATATTCAACTGATTTTCAACAAGTGCTCTGAGGCCATTTAATGTGGTGAAAGAGTCTTTTCAACTGTGCTGGAATAACTTGATAAATATACAAAAGAAAAATGAACTTTTACTCCTACCTTGGACCACAAGCAAGTATTAATTCAAGATGGATTATATACATAAATACAAATGGTAAAATCATAAATCACTGAAAGAAAACATTGAAGATTATTTTTGAAACTTGTGGTAGGCAGAGATTTCTTGAAAAGATACACACAAATAATAAACATAAAGCAATTGATAAATTGAACTCCATAAAATTCAACATTTCTGATCATCAAAAGACACAAGAAAATACAAAGGCAAGCTACAGACTGGAAGGATACATTTTCTATGCACATATCTGACAAAAGATTTGAATCTGGGATATATAAACCCTAACAAATTAATATCTCAAAAGCATACCACACAATTAAAAAAAAAACTGGGAAAAAGATTTGAATAGACCTTTCAAAGAAGAAAACATAAGGGTAGGCAATAAACTCATTAAAAGATTTTCAACATCATTATTCACCAGGGGAAATGCCAATTAAAAGCACAATATAATTCTATTTTACACCCACCAGAATGACTATAATTAAAAAGATGAATGAGACCAAATGTTTGCAAGGATGTGGGGCAACTACAACTTTTTCATATCATTAATGATCTTTGTAAATGATACAACTATTTTGGAGAATTGTTTGCTGCTTTCTTATAACAGTAAACATATATACGCCATATGACCAAGCAATTCTTCTTATTTACCCCAGAGAAACAAAACATACGTCCTCAAAAATACTTGCACAAGAATTTTCATAGCAACATTATTTTTAATAGCTCCAAACTTGAAACAACCCCAAAACAGGGATGGATAAGTAAATTGTGATATAGTTATACTATAGAGTTTTACTCTGGAAATAAAAACAATCCTCTATTGATATAGGCCACAGTATAGATGAGTCTCAAAAACATTATTTTGAGCAAAAGAAACCAGAAACAAGAGTATCAAAATACAAGATTCAAGATACAAGATTATTGATCTTTTTATATGAAAATTCAATATGCTATGATGATAGAAATCAGAACAGTGATTGCCTGTGATGGATGAAAATATAGGAAACCTTCTGATGTGAAGGAAAAGTGCTATATCTGCATTAGAATTGTTACTATATCCGTGTGTACATTGTGTATCTAATATATGTGCATTTCCCCTCAATGATTTTTTAACTTAATGACAGAAAATTTATCTGATACTAATACTCTAATCAAGGAAGTACAATTTGGTATGATATATTCTCAGAAATCATTTGACAATCCCTGCTGAAGATATTATACTCAAATATTAAGATATAGCAATTCTACTTCCAGGTATATAAACAGAAATAAGTCAAAGTGTTCACCAAGGAATATTTTTAAAATGTTTTAAACAGAATTATTCATAATATCCAAAACAGGGATAACAATAACAATAATAGGAACCATAGACTGGGCAAATACATTTTGGTACATTCATATAATGGTATTCTAGACAGCAATGAAGTCTGGAATGAATCTTACAAGCAATGTTGAGTGAGAGATGCCAAGTGTAAGAGTGTGTGCTTTATGATTCAATTTCAAAAATTGAAAAAAGTGAATGTTTGGTGTTAGGAATCAGGATAGTGGTGACATTTGGGGTGGGTTAATGACTGTGAGGGACCATCAAAGAGCTTCTCTTGGGCTGGTAATATTCTATTTATTCATCTGGGTTCTGATTACCTTTATGCATTTATTTGTGAAAATTCATTGAGCTATAACTGGTGCTTTATGCATTTAATATATGCTAGACTTTAGTAAAAAGTTGTTTAAAAATGTTCTCTGGTTGATCAGAGAAATACGCTCATTGCTTTGGTTGTGAGATGCCATCACTCTCAAAAAACAAAGTAGCTTGAATCCATCTGCCTAATGATGAGTAAAGATGGGAGAGGAGAGGTGTAATTTTTAAAATCTTATTTGCCATGTACTTCAGAAATAAGTTTTATTTTTATTTGAGCATCTGGCCATTTCAGGTGCCCCTGGAGAAAAACCAAAATTTATTGTTCTGTGGGTATATAGGCCACTTGTTTATATAGAGAAGTTTATGGCTTAGTTCCCCAGGCTTATGTCAGTATTGCTGTTGGAGTTTTCTCTGTTAATTATCCTCCGGGACTGCAGTGTGCACACAGATGTCAATTCAGATGGGCCAGTGTGTATCTTTCTGGACTCTGAGTTTTAACCAGATGGTTGAGGCAAGATCCCTTAAGGCCGAGCTCATTCTAAACTTTGCCTATGGATTTAAGTTGTGAAGAGGGTTCTATTTCCAAGTGTCTAATCTGATTTACCCAGTCATTAGCTCCTTGAGTTGCTTTTTATAACATTTCTTTTTAATTTCATGATAAATGTCTAGATATAATAGCCAACTATTTTTAGGAATTTACTATGTGTCAAGCACTATCCTAAATCTTTTACACCAAATTATTAAAATGAATGTATGGTTAGGAATTATGAAAACCTTCACCATTATAAAATAAGGGAAATGAGGCACAGAGAGGTAAGTAACTTGGCTAAGGGCATGTAGCTAGTAAATGGAAGATTGGGAATTGATTCTAAGTACGTAAGATACAGAGCTCAACCACTATGTTATAATGTCCCCAATCAAGGGAAAAACATTTGTGAATGTGTAGGAAATACGTTCAGCTATCAATTTTCATTACTTCAAATCTGCATTCCCTTGGTAAAACCTGTATCTGGCATAATGGTTAAAGACATATATTTTTCTTAAGAAAGACTTTGTTTCAAGTCTCAGGACAACTACTTACTCTGGTTACTAACTTGATCAATTTATTTATTATCCCTACATCTCAGACTCCTTATACATAATACAGGTAATAAGGGTACCTAAGTAAGAGAATCAGCATGAAGATTAGATGAGATAATGCATGGAATAGCAAAGTTAACCAAAAGACATGTGTATAATAAGAATTAAATATTAACCAGCATTATTATTATTCTCATTTATGGCTATTTTACTAGAAATTAAAACCTCTGCAATATTATTGACAAAGGAGCCAACTAGAAATAAATTTGAGATTGAACCCCAGCAATATGTCCTGAGGCATTTAACAGATAAACACTGTGGCTGAGATTCTCATTTTAAAGTTCACTCATTGCCAGATCACAGGCTGCCAACAGGACCTCTGGGTCCTGTACATCCAACTTCTGAATATCCAAGCCCTCCACCCACATCACATCATGCTGTGACTACTTGTTAAAAATCAACATGAAAAACCTCAGGGACTTTTTCCCAGAGTGCATGCATATTTTTTTAAACTTATTTTTGCCCTTTGGGTTATTTTGCATCAACATCAGGAAATAAAAACCAATCAACTATCTCTTGCCACAACTTAAATTTCACCTTCTACAGAAAGTAATGTAACATGTAAATTTATGCGTAACATGATATGCTAAGTCTTCTCTCCATTAACTATAATGAAACATATGTACACACTCCTTTATTTTTGGGTTAAAAGTAGGCGACACTGTGGACTCACGTTTATCAGCTGCAAATGATGGATTCTGGGAAAATTCTCAGCTAACTTCACAAAGAATACAAATACGACTGTTAGTAACTCTGGTGTATTGTTAGAATATGGAATTTACCTTGCAGGCTCAAGAGCCTGCTAGACTTGAGATGTATACACTGGCTATCAAATAGCAGTGGGGATGCTATGGATTGTTAAAATGTTTCTCTCACTGCCTTTCCCTTCTTGTCAGCTTAAACTGTGCTGACAAGGTCAATAATGCAAATAAATACTTTCTTTCTTTCAAAACCTTCTTCAAATAGTTTCCATAAATAATGACAGAAGATGTCCCCTGTACCCCATTATAGGGCTGGAGATCAAAGAAGCACCTCACTGTTATTGCTGCTGTGATTATTATAAATACCATCCATTGGGCATATAGACTCCTCCAGAAACTGTGCTGTACCTCTGCTTTATAGACTTTTCTAATGTACTATTCTCAATAACATTCATAGTTTATTGCCTTTGTGCATGTCAAGTAACTGATGTTCAGAAAAGATGTGTGATTCAGCAAAGATCCCACAGCAGTAACTGGAAGTGCTGGCCTACAGATCTCATCGTGCCTGACTTAAAAGAGAAAGTTCACTCTTCCCACTAACAATCCTGTCAATTTCCTTGGAACACACACTTTGGGTGAATATGAATAATGTTTGTGTTAGCATAAGGTGCTCCTAATTTTGACCAACCATCAGAACCACCTAGGGAATGTTTACTAAGAAGCAGACTCCTGTTTCTTCTCTTGACTTGCCAAGGTGCCTTAGCACAGTCCTCCTAAACCCTCTTATCCCTACATCTGGCGCCTACAAGGTCACCAATCCTCAACATGCTAGAGTAGGACTGTCTAGCCATGAAGCAGATGACCTCTTCCTCTGCTTATGTCACACTTCATTACCAGGGGACTTAATCAGTGCTGTTGATCTACCTTTTACCACACCCCATGTCTCACAGAAGTCTTCATACTGTAGATTATACCTCTAACTGCTTTTTCCTTATGGGCTTAAAAATGACAAATATATCCCAAGAATGCAGAGGCAGACCAGAGACAACCTGTTCCTTCCATTACTCTGACAACGCCACCCTTTTTAGATGCTTTCCCTCAGTCCTCCCACAACAAAAACCACCACGAAAATCAGGAGACACAGTTAATCCTTTGGACATCAGTGAGTGGTCAACCAGCCTTCAAAACACACTTCCTCTCCATGCCATGCAATCTGTTGAATTACAAGCCGGTTAATTATCTTTCCTGTTTTATTTTCCGTCCTCATACTTATCACCATCTGATATACTATACATTTTAATTATTGCTTTTTATAGTCTATATCTCTCCAATAGGATAAGATCATAAGAGAAGGGAATTTTTTTCCACTGCTTGGAACAGTACCTGGAACACTGTAATTGCTTGTCTTAGTTCTCCGGCTACCAAGAAATACAATGGGTTGGCTTGACAACAGGAATTTATTGTTCTATGGTTTTGGAGGCCAGAACACTTGCTTCCTCCTGGGTTCAGTGTTCAGTAGTATTCTGGTTGGCGAGGAATCCCTTGTGAGCCTTTGCTTTCCCATCACATGGTGATGTCTTTCCCTTTCTCATCAGTCTTTCATTGAATTCTCCTTTTGGCTCCTCCCTGTGACTTTCTCCGCAGGCTTCCAGTCATAGGAGGCTGATCACACCTTAACTAAAACTAACATCTTCCAAAGGTCCTATGTACAGTGGGTTCATACCTGCAGGACCGGGATTAAGATTTAGAATGTTTTTTTTCTGAGGTATATAATTCAATGTACCACAGTGCTTACCACAAATATTTGTTTTAAAAAATTAACTAATGAAAGGGAAAACAGAGAATAAAAATGAGCCTCTAAGCTTTTGGTGGAAGGTAGCACTGAAATGATATATAAGATTCAGCAAAATTGGTTTGTCCTGTCTCATTTGAACCAGAGTACTTGTAGAAGCAGTTAAACTACATCTTCTTAACATTGAAACATACAGTCAAAAGTCATTCTATTACACCGTTTCTTTATTCTAATAGAGAAGCTATCAGAACATAGATAAAGAGAATTAGCTGGCTTGTAATTAGACTTCTGGGACACTAAAGGATAACTGTTTCAGTTTCAACAGCCTACACTGAATGCATTAGATATACTGTATGCATTGACAAAATGAAAAAAGTGGCATTAGCATGCACTTAAGCAGTACATGTTTGTTAAGAATCTCCCTGTTCAGTGGTGATACAAGCTGTTTACATAGCACTTCTACAAAATATCCCATCATAATGCATAACACGGATGGGAGACATTGCTTGATGAAATTGGCATTCTAGAAGCAATGTTTCTAATTGGTGATTATCCACAATATTGACCCATGAACTGAAATGTTTAGAAGCTATTTCAGGTAATTCTAATATACTGATTTGTTGATGATATTGTCTTTCAGTTCAATAATCTTTTCTTCCAGAGGGGCTGGGTATGTGAATTCACATTGCATCATCTTGACATCTCATGTCTTGTGAGGTCACTCACTGATTTTCTTCTCTCTTGCCTTAGAACTCCAGGACTTTCTTTCCAGAGCATGAGGTATATAGCTGAGGGCATTTCCAGATACAGAACCATTATTAAAACATCCACAAAAGATTTAGAATACTAGATTCACCTCAGCGGGCTGAGATAGTATTGCTATTAGGTCAGTAGCGGTACATTTCTATCACACCCACAGCTACTAGCCCTGCCAAAGCCTTCAGCACCTTCTTCATGGACCACTGAACTCTATGCTTTAGCTTGTGAGCCTACAGCCATTTCTCCACAAAAAGAAAAGACAAATTCCTTACAACACATATAAAGCCCTATGTGATCAAGCCTCAGGCTAAACATGCCACCTATTTTTCCTACCACATCAGGAGACTTAGCATTCTCCTGAGCTTCCTGCTGTCCCTCAGATTTGGAAAGCCTCGTTCTTGCTCCAGAGCTTTCGATATTCTTCTCCCTGGATAAACAAGATCTTCAGTATCTGTGGTACAATAGATCACCTTCCACAACTCACACTTTATCCATCCCTCTCGATGTTTTTTATACCCTACCTCTGAATCATACAGTCATAGCGATGAGGTATTTCATGTTACTTTAAAGAAACAGAGGAAGGGAGGGAGGGAGGGAAAAAGAGAATGGAGGAAGGGAGAACAGAGGAAGGGAGAGTGGAAGAAGAGAAGAAAAGAGGAAGGAAAGAAGGAGAGAGGGATAGAAAAGGGAAGAAAAGTAGGGATGAAAGGAAGGATGGAGGCAGAATTAAGGAAAGAGACATTCCCTTTTACCCTTTGTCTTATCAGGCTCATTTCCTCCTGCAGTTAAGCCCAGCCCTCTCATTCTCTAATTTTTTTCTCAGTCATCCTTTCAGTTTTTTTAAAAAAATAGCTCCCTTAATACAGAATATGCCCTTAGATTGCTTCCAGGGAATATTTTAAATGGCCTTCTTAATCCCTAAATCCTGAAAATGAAAATAATCCTCCGCACTGGTGCCTAGGAAACTGTCAAATCTTTCTCTCCCTTTTCCTTATTTTTTAAGATTTTTTGATGGGGTATTATATTAGTTTTCTAATGCCATATAGCAAATTACCACAAACTTTGTGACTTCAAGTAACACCCATTTATTGGCTCACAGTTAAGTCAGAAGTCTGGGCTGGATTCTCTGCTCAGAGTCTCACTGATCTGAAATCAAGGGATCAGCCAGGAGTTCAGTTCTTACTTGGCCTGAGGACTCTCTGCCAAGCCCATTGGTTGTTGACAGAATTCTTTTTTGTGTGTGGCTATGGGACTCCTACTGTTAGGTCCTTACCGCATAGCGCCCTCCATCTCAGCAGTGGAGAACTTCTCTCTCACTGAATTCCTCTCACATTATGAATCTCTCTGACTTTTCATTCTGTGACCAACCTAAACTCTGCTTGTTCGTAATTAGATTAGGCCCATCAAGATTGACAATTTAATTACAGGAGCAAAATTCATCATATCACCCCAATAACTATGCATGGAAATCTTGGTAGGTATCTTAAAATTCTGCCTACGGGGGCGGGGGGATGCGATGGTGGCTCAGTAACAGAATTCTCACCTGCCACGCAGGAGACCCAGGTTTGATTCCCAGTGCCTGCCCAATTAAAAATATATAATAATAAAAAATTTCTGCCTACCATACATGAGTCAATAAGTCCAAAAAGATCTTTAGTTTTCTTATCAAATGTGCTATGACTCCAAATAGAGTCGAAATTAGATCGACATTCTTCAGGAATCCTTTCTCTCTTTCCTCCGGAGTCTGGTTCTTTTTTCCTCCCCAGATTGAAACATCAGAAAGAGACATAGTCCAATTCAGGAAGGGCCTATATAGTTGCTAGGGCAAAATCACTACAAAGACATCAAACTGACTTCTACTGCCTCTTGGTTTTGCTTTAATGCTCCTTCTTCAGTGACCTTTATGTCATTTTTATTTATATCAAAGTAGTATATGTATATCGCTCATAAAATCAAATACTACTACAACATTTATAATGAAAACCCTCAATCTTCTGTCCTTTTCACCCTTGACTCTCACTCTAGGGTGAATAATTTTCAACAATTTTAGCTGTTTTACCATGATCAAATTCTCCATATTTCTTGAGATTTAAAAATAAATAAATACTATTGATTAATTCCTACCATAAAAGTTCTTTTTTGACATATGGCAATGTTTTCTTGATTGAGTACTAATTGTAACTGAGCCACAAAGCAACACTAGAATTATATTTATTTTCTTTAAAAACTCCTACTTTTCTTAGGTATTTAATTGTTTAATTTTTTGTTTTCCTTGTTTTCCCCAAGTCTCCCAACAAAATATTAAAACTCATTTTCATTTGTTGAAGCACCTTGAAAGTATCTTTCTTTTTGAGACTTTCAACTTAAAGTTCTCTTAGTATTCAGTTGAGATTGTTTTCTCTCTGGGAGAGATTCTAAATTTTAATATACCAATCTATATTTTTTTCAATACTCTCTTACAAATTTGATAGCATTTTAACATCTTATATAAAATAGTTTGACTTTTTTTTGGAATTGTACTATGCTGTTTTTAATTAAAATGGCATGTTTTATATTGTTTGCAAAATTTGTCTATTATGCTACTTTATTCTGAAATTCTCAGTTTCTTTCAATACCGTGCTTCCAAAAAAGCTCTGAAAAAAAAGCCCTTTTCAAGTTTCAAAATAAATCCATTTGGGTTTTTATTAAATATGTTAAACTCCTTATTTGGGAAGAATTGACATTCTTACAGTATTCAGTCTTTGTAACCTATCTGTGTATTAAAGTCTTATTTTAGGTCTCTCATTAGTGGCTTTTGATAACATTTTTCAAATAAGTACCAAATATTTTAAGATCTATTTTTATTCTGTTATGAATGGGATATTCATTGTACTTTGGGGGGCATTTATTACTTTATAAACTTCTTTGTTCTGGTTTCTTCTGTTTTCATAGTTTATCAGTTTGTTTTCTTTTGTTTTCTAGTAAGCAATTGTCTACATATAGCAATAATGTGTAGTTTTCCTTCCTAAGAGCTTACTAATTTTTTTCCTGTGGATTGCTAGAATTCCAAAATAATATTTAATAAAAAGAGATAATGATGGGAATCTTTAACTTGTCCCTAATTTATCATGGCAAGTACTCCAGTGTTTAACAGTTCTGGTATTAATACTGCTTTATTTTAATTAACCATAACAATGTTAACTGTTTTATTGAAGAAACACTAGAAGATAAGTGCCATGAGAGTAGGGACTGTATCTATGGTCATTACATATATTATTGTTGATTTTGTTAATATCTGGTTTTAATGATCAACAGTGATTTGGATGTGTTAAATCATTTTTATTGTACTACTGATTATCTTTAAATTTGCCTGATATGCACCTAAAATATTTCTCAATATAAAAATGTATATAATTATGATTTATTGGGCACTTACTTTTTGTTACTTGCCTAACAGATTCTAATTAATTTATTCATCACATAATCCTGTAGCATAGGCATTATTGTTAACATTTTAGACAGAAGCAACTGAAGTTTAGAAAGGGAAGTAACTGCTCTAAATTCATCCAGGAACTAAAATTTAAATAATTTTTGGTCTGATTCCAAGCCTATGTTCTTAACCAATACACTATGCAGGAAGATTACTAATTTTCAGGCTTTCATTTATCCCCAGAAAATTCACAAAACTTTTCTTTTGGACTAATTATTTAATTTTTGTAGGTTTCCAAGTAATAAATGATCTTCTAATAATGATATTTTACCTTCATTTTCCCAATATTTACTCACACTTTTCCTGTTTTATTCATTTTAGAGGAACATACTTAATTCTAATTTTAATAGCAGACATCTTTGTCATAACCTAGATTTAATGGAGTTTTCTTTGGTGCTTCAATGCTAAGAATCTTTTGACTGATGGCTTGATGTAGAGGTGATTTATCAAATTGAGGAAATAACCTTTTTTCCTACTATTCTAAGAGGTTTTATTTTTAATAAAAATGGATATTGGATTTTTCCTAAATCTTATTTTGGAATCTTTCGAGAAGATGATAAATATTTCTCCTTGTAACTTTTAGTATTATCAAATCTAAAGAGATCGAGTAATATAAGGCCATTATTGCTTTCCTAATGCATTCAACTCACAATGCAATGTCCTGTTATTTAAAAGTGAATCATTTGGTATTTTACCCCTTTATTCAAAGTGTAAGGTTAATCTCTAGTTTTTCGTTTTAGTTTCTTGTTAGGTTTTGGTATTGTGACCACGCTAGCTCCTATAATTGAAAATGTTTACATGTTTTTACTCTTCTCTAAAATAGTTTAGATAAAGCAAGGCATTGTCTGTTACTTTAAAATTTGAATTTATCCTTTAAGTTTTTAAATATCTGGGTTAAAAAATAAATTCTGATGCTCATTCAGTCAGTATATATATTATAGCAACAAAGGAATGATCTGGACAAAGGTCTTATTTGGATATATTTCTTTGATTATTTCTTTTTTTTTTTATTAATTAAAGAAAAAAAAAGAAATTAACCCAACATTTAGAAATCATTCCATTCTACATATGCAATCAGTAATTCTTAACATCATCACATAGATGCATGATCATCATTTCTTAGTACATTTGCATCGATTTAGGAAAAGAACTCTTTGATTATTTCTTGAATTGATATTTGGCTTACTGTTCTGATCAGGTTTCCAAATTTGTCTTGAGAAAATTTTGGTTATTTGAATTTCCTGGAAAATAATAGTATATTATAGCAAGATTAAAAAATTATATACTGTGGACCTAACAAATATATGTATATATTTTAATCACTCTGTATCTCTTTCCTAAATTTGCATGTTTGTTTTATCTATATTCTTGAAACAATTAGAAAAAAGTTTCATTTATATTTTTTAAGAACTTACCCTTAGATCTAGGTATCATTTCTACTGTTTTCCAGTTTTCTATTTTTTTGTCCTGCTTTTATACTAATTCTTCCCAATTTCAGTCTCTTGGTTCACTTTGTTTAATTAACTCCTTGTAGTTCTTTCTTATAATAATGGTAAACAATTGGATAATCTATTAAGAAATATACATTAGTACATGATATAAAACTTTCAGATTTAAATTATAACCTTATGTAAATGTTTCATTTAATGCTTTTGCCTTTAATTCCTTATATTGATATTAACAGATTCTTATTTTTTCTTGTATTTGACCAATAATTTGTGCACCTTTTTTTTTTTTTTTTTTGTCATGGGCAGGCATGGGGAAGCGAACTTGGGTCTCCAGCATGGCAGGCAAGTACTCTGCCTGTTGGGCCACCATCCCACCCTGCACCCTTTTCTTTTATAGCTCTGTTGTTCAAATGGCTTTAGTTCTACTCTCCTAGACAGTAAGCAATCTGATCTGGAGGTCTTAAGTTGGAAAATTTCACCTATTTATTCTCATTATCAAAATAAATAATTTAATTTTCCTTCCATCTTATTTTATTTTCTCTTTTGAATTCATTCTTGATGTCCATGTATTAGCCTCTGTATTTTAGTTTGAATTCCACTGAAGCACACTCTGAGTCTAGTGTATTTGGGAGGTGACTGCAGGAAGTATCAGTGAGGAAGGCCTGGGAGAATCAGGCATCAACAGTATCTGCTAGACATGGCTATGGAGGGACTCCTCTTCATTTTCCTCTACTAATATGAAATTTGCATATCCTATTTTTAAGGATATAAATATCTACCTTTTTTTTTTTTTTGCATGGGCAGGCATCGGGAATTGAACCTGGCTCTCTGGCATGGCAGGCGAGAACTCTGCCTGCTGAGCCACCAGGACCCACCCTACCATTGTTTTTTAAGACGTTGGCTGTATACATTTTTCCAATTGTCATGAACAAAAATAAAACACCCACTTTGGATTCCCTGGGATATAAGCAAGATTCCAAGGTAGCATATTTGAATTGCCTACGTCTTGCGCTCTATAGATATGTCTCTGTTTTGGGGTGAGGGGGTGGAAGAATACAGTCTGGAACTGTAAACCTTTTACCAATAGTATTACTTAATATTAAATACCTTTTTTTCCAGAATTATTTGTAATGCATGCCTCATGTTAAATAATCATATTTGCAATAGTTAATTCATTTATTTTTAACTTTCCTTTAGTTTCTCATTGAATAACAGCGTACTTACAAAACACCTATTTTAAAGGGAATTGTTTGTAAGCTTTTAAAGTATCCTTATATGCTGTAATACATAAATAAGTATTTAATGACATAGTTTTGTTAATGTTCATAGCACTAATTCTTTAAAAATGACTTCATTATTGCTACCCATATTTCAGAATAGTTATTAGACCATTTCTGTACCTCCAAATTCTCCTCCTTGGTTTATAATGTTTTCTTCTGTCTTTTTAACCCAGAAGTCTCAACATTACAGAAAAATAGAGCAAGGTATAAATGCCATTTTTTTAAATCAGTATTGCTTGCTTTTGATTAACTGTTACATCATTCAGGGTCAGTGCTATATTTTGTTTTGTTTTAATCTCAGGAATGTTTTCTTTTACTATATCTTTTTGAGTTATTTCTATTATTTTTATTAGATGGCTATTTTTTTTTTAGGAAAAAACATATTTTGGGTCTTTGTCATCTGTCCATTTACTTTCCCTAGCCTCTTCTCAGCTTATTTTACCTTTTTCCTTTCCTTACACCTTTATGATAGTTTCTTAAGGTTTTTTTTTTTTTTTCTTCTTCTTCTTACGGTTACTGAAGCTTTTTATTTTGCACGTGAAATCCCAGGGGCCTACTTGTGAAGGGCTTGGGAGGACGCTGCGCGCGCACACGGCCCAGACACCCGATGGGAAGCAAGTGAGTGAGATGACAATTTGGGCCAATGACATGACTACAAAGCCAGGGTTTCCAGCAGGTTCCAGACGGTCAGGGTTGGCTTCTGCAGCGGTTCTAAGGAAGCAGTGCGAACCCCATGGGGCGGGAGGGGGAGGTAACTACCAGAGGCGCCCGTGAGGAGCCTCAGATCTTAAGGTTTCTTTATGTAAGTTGCCTGATTATCTGATCTTTATTGTTTCTATTTCAATCTTTCATTCTTCAATTGTATTATCATTTTTAAAAATACTTTCCTTAAGTCTATTAACTAATTTAATTTTTTAGTCTGGGTCTGAGTTTTTCACAAAGTCCATATTTTCTTGAACTGTATTCAGAGCACAAGATGTATTTCTTTACAAATATTTCATTCCAATAGTATTTTTTCTCAAAGTGACTATCTCAGAATATTGAAATTCTTTCATATGGAAAATTCTGTTCAGTGTTTGTCGTTTTATTTTTTTCACATATAAGCAAAGTAAAGGCACATTGCAGGCCCACTGTTACTCAGAAAAATGTATTTTACTTTTATTCTCTCAGCGTCTTTTCAGAAGCTATTTAAAGGTCTTTTTCTCAGATCTCAAGCTTAAACTACTTTAATGTTAATTTATATTATCCCTTTTGGGATCTAATTGTTTGCTTAATTTAGTTACATCATATTCTTTGAGATATACTCCCCCTTCTAATTGTGAATCTCCGATGACAGGGGGTTAGTTTTTTGAATTATTTTAGTTTGGGGTATCTCCATTTTCTACATGGTTTAACTTCCCTCATTCCTGAGACTGCTATCTCTCACCCGTACTACTTCCATGATGGAAATATCGTATAGGCATTCTGTTTGACAAAGGCATGTTTGCTCTCATTTCTCTTATGCAATCTGAAGTCAATTGTTCAATGTTAATAAAGAGTTTCTGACATATTCCTCTCCTCATGTCCCATAACCCATCTTCTACTATAGTCTTAATAGCAGATTAAGGAAATATTCTTTGGTTTCTTCCATGGTCATCCTTGCTTACTTATTATAATTCCATACTACTTTCTCTGGAAAAGGTTTATAAGTAAGTCCCCATTGGTTTGATTTAATAATGTCTCATCCTTGATGTTTCTGGCATAAGAATGGTATCCTCTCATGTTTTCCATTAGGAATTCTGAACTTTTCTCTCTGTTTTTTTATTCTTTAATTCATCGATGGTGATTTGGAAAAAAAGAGGGACGGTTTATATACTGATGCACAAGTTGCTTTTATCCATGATTCGTGTCTACTCCATATTTTAGATGTCACCACACAGATGTCTCCTTAAGTCTCCATCTGCTCCTCGTAAAAAGTCATTTTCAGATACTTGCTTTTTCCTGTATGTCTTCAGAAAAAATGTTCAAGTCCCTGTTGTTACCATATGCTTTTCTTTTCCTTTTTTGTTAGGTGCTATCCCCACCCCTTTGAATGTGCAAAACCTATATTAGTTTAGGATTTGACAACAACAGTGTGGTGGGTGAAGTGTCATTTGGTCACATTTCTCTTCAATGAGAGATATTCCCAAATTCCCAATTTCATATCTAACCTGAACATCAAGTTGCTCTACATAGCATCTAGTGCATTTGTGATACCTAATAAACATTCATCAACTCTGGGTCCTCAATGCTAGAAATGGAGCTTTTCTTGCTTTATTTCTCTGAGTACACTAGAGAGCAAAATGCATTTACTCCATCTCTGAGCAGTAGAAAAAAATGCAAGACCTTCCCTGCATACGTAATCCCAGCACTCTTCTGCCCCATCCCTGTTTCCAAACACCTCTCATAAGTGATAAAGCACCACATGTGGAGCAGGCTTACTCCCTTCCCTTACTCTATCCTTTCCACAATGGGATTTCTAGTCTCTGAATGGATATAAAAAGGGATCAGTTGATGACGATAGTGGAACAGAAGTCTAGGATCTAATCAAAGTAGTTTTCACTGAATTGAAAGTTTGCCTGGTTTATCAAACAATGGACTCTCTGCATCTTTGGCTTACTCAGACCTTAGATGATAGTGATGAATCAACATGGTTTCCTACATTTATGTCTTTAAAGCAGTTTTACTGATATGTATTCACATACCATTAATACATCCAAAGTGTACAATCAATGGCTTTAGTGTTATTACAAAATAGTGCATTCATCACCACAATCAATTTTAGAATGTTTTCATTACTCCAAAAAGAACCCCCATCCCCTTATCAGTCATTTCTCAAACCCTCTATCCTTCCCTAGCCCTACATAACTACTAATCTAATTCTGTCTCTGTAGATTTATTTATATTTACATTTTATATAAATTAAGTCATACAATATGGTGTACTGTGTCTGGTTTCTTTTACTCAGCATGTTTTTTTATTGATGTTTTTTTTACTTCGAGAAGTTGTAGGTTTACATAAAAGTCACTTGAAAAATGCAACATTCCCATGTACACTTCTATTGTTGCACTTTGCACTCGTGTGGTAACTTATTATGATTACTGAAAGAATGTTAATATATAACTGTTAACCATAGTACCTAGTTTATATTAGATGAATTTTTGCTGCATACGACCCTATTATTAACACCTTGTAATATTTTCATGCATTTGTTATAGTTCATGAAAGAACATTTTTATATTTGTACTATTAACCACAGTCATTGTCCATATGAGGGTTCACTGTATTATACAGTCCATGTTTCATCTTCTAACTTTCCTTCAAGTAACATATACAACCCAAAACTTCCCCCTTTCAACTACATTCACAAATAATTCAGTGCCATTAATTATGTAACATGCTGCCATCACCACCATCCATTTCCAAATGCTTATGATCAACCTAAATAGAAATTCTACACAAATTAAGCATCAGCTCACCATTCTCTTCCACCATCTTATCCTCTAGTATCTATATTCTAGGTTATAACTCTATGAGTTTGCATATTATACTTAGTTCATATCAGTGAGATCATACAGTATTTGTCCTTTTGCATCTGGTTTATTTCAATCAACAATTGAGGAAAGATTATTAAAATAGTTCTAACATCCATTATTTACATTAGGTGCATTTTTTCCATATACTACCCTATTGTTACCACCTTGCATTGGCACTGTACATTTGATATGATTCATGAAAGAACCTTCTTATATTTGCCATATTAACTATGGTCCATCACCTACATTAGGGTTGCCTGTGCTGTGCAGTCCTTTTTTTTATCTTTTAATTTTTATTCCAGTAATATATATAACCTAAAGTTTCCACTTTTAACCACATTCACAGCAATGAAATATATATTTCATTGCTGCTGATTAAACTGAAAAATAATGTGCTACCATCACCACCATCCAATTCCAAACCTGTGCCATCAGCCTTAATAGAATTTCTGTACAAGTTAAGCATCAACTCTCCATTCTCTAACCCCATTTTTTTATCTTCTGGTAATCTGTATTCTAACACTATGAGTTTGTTTATTGTAATTATTTCATAACACAAGGATCATGCAATATGTGTCCTTTTGTTTCAGACTTATTTCACTCTAATGGCTTCAAGGTTCATTCATGCTGTCACATGTATCAGGACTTCATTCTGTCTTACAGCTGAATAATATACCATCATATGTATGCAGAAATCTACAAAACATGGCTTAAAGAAATCAAAGAAGACCTAAATATATGGGAGGGCATTACATTAGTTCATAGATTGGAGGATTAAATATCATTAAGATGTTAATTCTACCCAAATTGATTTACACATTCAATGCAAACCCAATCAAAATTCCCAGAGACTATTTTGCAGAAATGGGAAAGCCAATTATCAAATTTTTTTGAAAGGATAAGGAGCACCAGATAGCCAAAACCACCTTGAAAAAGAAGAATGAATGTTCAAGGACTCACACATCCTGACTTTAAATCATATTACAAAGCTACAGTGGTCAATAGAGCATGGTATTGATATAAAGATAGATATTTTAGCCAATGGATCAGAGGCAATAGCTTCTAAAGTTTTGCTTTCTGGAAGCCTGGAATTTTCCAGACCATCAATTTCTGTTTTATTTGTACCCCAGAGTTCAGTTCTCAAATGATCTCTTACCTGCATTTTACTATAAGCTGCAAGGAGCAGCCAGGCTACGTTTTCCACATTTAGTTTAGAAATTTCCTCAGCTAACTCTCACAGGTCATTGCCTTTAAAGCCTAACTTCATTCCAACAGCAGTACTCAATTTGACCAAATTCTCTGCTACTTTAAATATAGGTTGGCTTTCTTCCAGTTTACAGTACACATGCATTATTTCTGTCTAAATCCTCATAGGAAGTATCTTTAGCATCCATATTTCTACCAACAGTCTCTTCAAAGCAATCCAGGCCTTCTCTACCGAGATCCTCACAACTCTTCTAGAATCTTCCCTCTATCAATTTAAAAAGCTGTTCCAATATGTTTGGCATTTACAAACTACAGCACCCCACGTCTCTGGTACTAAAAATTCTATTTGAGTTTATTAATGATGCTGGAATACAATATACCAAAAATGGAATGACTTTTATAAAAAGACTTTATTGAGTTGCCAGTTTACAGTACTAAGGCTATAAAAATGTCCAAACTAAGGCATCCACATAAAAATAACTTGACTCAAGAAAGGCCAGTGTTGGAAGGCACTTGACTGATATCTGCTGGTCCTTGTTCTCAGTTTTGTTGCTTCTGGCTTCTGATGCCAGTGGTTTCCTCTCTAAGCATTTGTGGGTATTTATTTAGCTCCTCCAGGACACAACTCTCGATTCTGACTTGCTTAGCTTCTCACAGAAAGACATATAATGGCATCTGCTGGACTGTGCATTTCCAGACATCTGTGTCTAGGCATCTACACTCTCTGTTGGTGCTCCAAGCATTTTCAGTTCTCTGCATCTCTGTCAGCTCTGAGTTTTCTCCAAAATGCTTCCCCTTTGAAAGGACTCTTGTAAACTAATCAAGACCCACCTTGAATGGGGAGAGTCACATCTCTATCTAACCAGAAGCTACACCTGCATTTGGGTGTGTCACATCCCCATGGAAACAATCCAATCAAAGCTTTCCACTCTAAACAATGGGCCTAGTCCCAAAAGATTGGATCAGGATTAAAACATGGCTTTTCTGGGGCACCGTAGTAGCTTCAAATCAACACAACACCCTTGTTTAAATTTATTCTTAGATATTTGATGCTTTTAGTTGTTATTGTAAATGGAATTTTTTTCTTGATTTCCATCTCAGGTTGCTCATTACTAGTGCATAGAAACACTGCTGATTTTTGTGCATTGATCTTGTTCCCATCAGTTTGCTGAATTCATTTATTAGTTCTGACAGCTTTATTTTAGAGTTTTGGGCACTGTCTATATATAGAATCATGTGATCTGCAAGTAGTGAAAGTTTTACTTCTTCCTTTCCATTGTGGACACATTTTATTTCTTTTTCTTGCATGATTGCTCTGGCTAGAACCTCTAAAACAATATTAAATAGCAGTGGTGACAGTGGACATACTTGTCTTGTCCTAGCTCTTAGAAGGATGGCATGCAATCTTTCACCATTGAGTAGAATATTAGCTGTGGGTTTTTCATATATGCTTTTTTTCATGTTGAGAAAGTTTCCTTCCATTCCTATTTTTTCAAAGCATTTTTTATCAAGAAAGTATACTGGACTTTGTGAAACACTTTCTGCATCAATTGAGATGATTTCCCCCTTTTTTATTAATGTAGTATATTACATTAATTTATTTTCTTTTGTTGTACCACCCATGCACATCTGGGATAAAATCCTCTTGATCATGGCATGTAATTTTTTAAAGTGCTATTGGATTCTATTTTCAAGTATTTTGTTGAGGATTTTTGCATCCATGTTCGTTAGAGATATTAGTCTGTAAGTATATTTTCTTGTAGTAACTTTATGTTTTTTGGGTTTTAGGATGGTGCTGGCTTCATGGAATGAGTTTGGTATTGTTACCTCCTCTTCAATTTTTTGGAAGAGCTTGAGCAGGATTGCTATTAATTCTTCTTGGGAGGATTGGTAGAATTTACCTACCTGAGGCTTTTTTTGGGGGGGAGAGGTTTTTTATGACTTATTCAATGTATTTACTTGTAATTGGTCTGTTGAGGTTATCTATTTCTTCTAGAGTCAGTGTAAGTTCTTTGTGTTTTCTAGGAATTGTCCATTTCATCTAAGTTGTATCATTTGTTGGCATGTTGTTATTCATATCTCCTATGAGCGTTTTTATTTCTGTAGGGTTAGTAATAATGCCCCACTCTCTGTTCTGATTTTATTTACTTACATCTTTTCTCATTTTTTTCTCTTGCAAGTCTAGTTAAGGGTTTGCCAATTTTATTGATCCCCTCAAGGAACCAACTTTTAATTTTGTTAATTCTCACTGCTGTTTTATTTTATTCTCAATTTCATTATTTGTGTTCTAATCTTTGTTATTTCTTTTCTTCCTTTGTTTTTCAATTAGCTTGTTGTCCTTTTTCTAGTTTGTCCAGATGTGCAGTTAGGTCTGATTTAGCTCTTTGTTTTGTATGTAAGCCTTTTGGGCTATACATTTCCCTCTCAGCACTGCCTTCATTGCAACACATAATTTTTTGTTGTTGTTGTTGTTTTTGATGGTCCAATTAGGTAACATTTACTGGCAAAAATCAGAATATAATGTGTAAAAGTGGAATGTGGCATGTGTTTTGGATACTCAGGAAAGGGAGGAATCACTTTAAAAAAAATCAAGTATTCATTAAACACAGTATTCATGGGACTATGATTAGGTTAGCATACATTTGTTATATGCCTACAATGAGATATGTACTTTTTTTTTCTTTAACACATACATTTGATATATTGTGTTTTTGCTTTCATTTGCTCAAGACAGTTACTGTTTTGTTTTGTTTTTTTTTTGCAATTTCTTCTGTGACCCACTGATTGCTTAAGAGTGTGTTGTTTAACTTCTATTTATTTGTGAATTTTTCAGTTCTCCACCTGTTATTGATTTCCAGCTTCATTCCATTATGGTCAGAAAAAATGCTTTGTATAATTTCAATCTTTTTAAATTTATTGAAACTTGTTCTGTGACCCTACATGTGATCTATCCTGGAGAATAGAGCAGACATATGTGTATATGTATGTGTCTGCTATGTCTATTTAATTTATTATATTATTTAAGCTCTTAGTTTCTTTATTGATCCTCAGTCTAGATGTTCTATCAATTGATAAGAGTGGTATATAGAAGCCTCCAGCTATTATAGAGACATTTATTTTTCTCTTCAGTTTTGCCAGTGTTCACCTCATATATCTTGGGGAATCCTGATGTGCCAGTTTGAAACTGTTATGTACCATAGAAAATCGATGCTTTAATCCTGATTTAATTTTGTGGGGGCAGCCATTTGTTTTAATCCTGATTCAGTATGTAGGGGTGAAACTTTTGATTAGATTATCTCCGCAAATATGTGCCATGCCAAATTGTGGGTGTGAACTTTTGATTAGATGGAGATGGGACTCTACCCATTCATGGTAGGTCTAGATTTGTTTACTGGAATCCTTTAAAAGAGGGAACATTTAGGAGAGAGCTCTGAGCTGAGAGCTGATGTAGACATTTGGAAATTGAGACAGAAATAGCCTGGGTGCTAAGTAAAGACTCACAGAAGAGAAGAAATCTCTGGCCCTGGCAGAGCAGATAAGTGAAGGCCCACAGATGCTTAAAGAGGAAGCCACTGGCCTCAGAAGCTGGAAGCAACGTTATCAGAAACAGGGACCAACAGACGTCAGCCACATGCTGATCATGCTTCCTTGAACCAAGGTGTTTTTTCCTGGATACCTTAGTTTGGACATTTTTATAGGCTTAGCACTATAAACTTGTAACTTATTAAATTCTGCTTTTTAAAAGTTGTTCCATTTCTGGTATATTGCTTTCCAGAAGAATTAGCAAATTAACACACCTGATTAGATGCATACATATTTATGATTCTTATTTCTATATTTCTCTTTAATGGGATGTTTCACTGGTGGTTGACTTTAACATTATGTTACCAGTTTTTGCTTATTTGTATCAGACACATTTAATCTGCTCTATGCAACCCAGAATTGTTCATTTTTTTCTTTATTGTTTCACAGTTTATCCATTTAGCCATAACTTCAGTCATATGAAAAATCAATTATATAACTACCACATATCCTGAGTGTTCTATGTTCTGGACATATTATTATATCTAATAAATCATCACTTCCTTTAAAAGACTAATAGTCTATTGGGGGAAAGGATCTATACATAAATAAGATAGCTACAGTTGTATGGGTGTTATGACAGAATTCATTATGTTAAATTGTCAAAGAAAGAAGTGGTCAGTTCTCCAAGGTAGATGTCAGGAAAGTCTTTATAAGAGAGACAGAACTTGAACTGAATTTTTTTTTTCAAAAAAAATATGAGTAGGTGTTAACAAACTGACACTTTGGAAGCAATTGAGGACAGAGGCAGAGATGATGTTGCAAGTGGTAAGGACAATGTCTGATATGAAACTGCTTGGACTACTGGAGGAATTGAGAGCACTTTGGCATGACTGAACCATCCATAATGAGAAACACCCAGCCAATGTGAAAACTGGAAGGGCTTAGAGGGGCCCATTAAAAATGTGAAACTCCAAATATAGTGCATTATAAAATAATTACAGTCTGTGCCTTATGTTATTAGAGTTCTTTACACTTCTCTAAAGATTTATCTGTTGTAATAGTTTCTACTTCCATTTTGATAATCATGTCATTTATCAAGTATTTTCCACCTCAATTATATTCAAAAATACTCTAAATATTCCAGTTTATCATTTTATTTTTATTGACTAAAACCATCTCTTTTACATTGTCTTTATCCTACCTCAAAAAAAAAAAATGAAGTATTGAAATGATCTAACTGGTTTTGCTCTAGGTACAACAGGTTACAGATATTTAACTCAAATATATAACTGTTTTCTAGACCCAAAACAACACAGAATCACAATTTTTCTTTGCAATTCAGAGACAAATGTTATTCCTTGACTGAAGTCTCAATGCAGTAATGTATGGCATATGGCATATGGTCGAGAAAATTAAAAGTGCTTACACTGAGAAGAGGTCAAAACCTATTGGGCATAACCAGAACCTAGAGAGTTCATTCCATTATTGAAATGTCAACCAAGAGAATGGCAAGCAGAGTGTATTACACATCAAAACTATTTACAATGCCAGGGAGATACAATTTGACAATGGAGAAAAGAATAAAGCATTTTGACTAAAAATGAAAGGAACAAACAATAAAAAAGAAATGGATGGCTATCTGCAGCAGACCGTTAGAATGAAAGGTGAGTGACAGTGAAAAACTGTAAGTCAATAGTTTGTACACTCTAAGTTGCTTTGTCTCCTACTAGAGGGACCTCTAACTCCCCTATATTTTTGCCAGGTGAGGGTAATAAAATAGTGAAAAACAAGCTGTATCAAAGCATTCCTAAATTATATAGAAGACAACTTTATGACTCATAAAGCAAAAGCTTTTGAAGACAAGAGACTGTATTGTATCTCTTACATATGAGGACAAATAATATTTGAGTTTGTGTCTATAGGCTGCTGTAATTCAGAATAGCTTCAACCAAAGTCTCATGGTAAACTTTAGTTGAATGCCTACTATGTTCCAAACTCTGTTTAGACATCTGGCATGTATCAGTGACCAAAACAGATGAAGACTCTGCCCACAGAGAGCTTACATTTTTAGCTGGGGAAGGCAGAAATTAGACAAATAAAATAAACAAGTAAATTACATCTTGCATGAGCAGTGATAAATTCTCTATATAAAGAAAAAGTAGGATAGTTCAAGAGGGTGAGAGTGCCCAGATGGAGGCAGAGTTATCTAATTTACAGCACTAGATAGATTTGTCAGAGTAAGTTATTTTAAGAAAATTGGATTTGAGCAAATATTTAAAGGGGATGGGGAAGTTGACCAAGTGGCTATCTGGGGAAAATGAGTATCAGTGCAGTCAACGGTCACAGGGTTCCAAGTCTGAAGAACAGCAAGGAAGCAAATGCGGTTGAAGGAAAGGAGTAGTAGATGAAGGCAAAGAAAAAAGGGGTGAACTTCAATTTATTTAGGGCCTTGTGGGTCATTGTAAGAGCTTTAGCTTTATTTTTGGTGAAAATGGAAAGCAATTTCAGTGTTTCAGGCCAAGGATGAATAATGAATATTATGCTTTTAAAGGACCACCTGACTATTACGTCAGAATAAAATGTGGGTGAGCAAAGTTTGAAACAAGGAAAATTGTCAAAATTGTATTGTAATAAGTCAAGGGTGAGATGACGGCAGCTCAACCAGAGAGAAGCTATGAAGCCTGTGAGAAGTTTTTTTGATTCTAGGTATAATTTGAAGGTAGTAAGAGATTAGTTAGGATGACTGCAAGTTTTTGACGAGAATAACAGGAAGGATGGAGCTGCAATCAGAATGAGGAAAACTGTATGTTGAATGAGGTTTGGTAGGAGGAGGTTACAAACAGGGGCTTTGAGATGATTAAATATTGTGATGAAGATATCCAAAACTAACTAGGAAGCCAGGCATGTCCAGCTTTGGAGTGGTATCACACACACAAAAAAAGCCAGTGGAGAAGAAAATGTGATATATACCGTTTGCATTTGGTGTTGGGCCTGGGGTCTCTTGTTGTTCAGCAGGGCTGACAGCCAGGAACAAGTGCTGAGATGGGGAGAAGATGGCAAACTGGAATGTGCCAGAACCTCTGCATGTGTTTCTGACCATGGGGAGGTAAAAGAAAACTAGAACTTGCTGGCATCTCTGCATCTGTCTCTCACCATATCCACATCTGCCTGATAACATTCATAAAGTAATGGCTGCTGTTCATTTCAGCCCTTCTCATATATCTCTTTGAGCCAACTCTAATGTGGAGATATAGAAAGAAGGGGTTATGGGAAATGGAGTTCCAGTGTAGCCAAATTGATCCAGTGTAAAACCACATGTATGCTGATTCAGTAGAGAGTGAAACATTGATGTTGTAGGCAATAGAGGAGACTAGTCCTGTAGTGCTATCCTTGCGCAAGTGAGAGGGCATCACAGCACACAAGTGGGAAATTACATTTGGATCAGAGCAAAGGTGTTTGAGTTTATGAAAACTAATATCCAGAAAATGGCAATCATCTCTGTTGAATACTCTGATAACAGTATTAAAATCAAGCAGTAAGGGCCATGGTGGCTCAGCAGGTAAGAGTGCTTGCCTGCCATGCCCGAGGACCCAGGTTCGATTCCCAGCGCCTGCCCATGTAAAAAAAATCAAGGATTAAGTCATAAGGTTAGAAAAATTGGGGTATATTTTAGGATATAATTACCATTTGGCTGAATACAAATCATCATAGGAGGTTAGTCACTAATAGCAAGAAATGTGTTTGTTAGTGTGGCTCAATTTTATGGCAGATGAAATGAAAATGAAAGTAAAAAATGAATAACACTTGTTTATTTCTAAAGATTAAATGATCTCACACATGACCTGGATCTCAATCTCCCTCAGTAGTCTGATGACGTCCATTTGTTTCCATTTTTTTCTCTAGAACTATATCCAGTTGCCAATTGGGCAGCTCCATTCCCAATTTTCAAAGGCACCTCTGATGTAACCTGGTCAAAATGTAATGCATGGCACTATGCATGCTATACTCCCTCCAATCCTGGTCCTTCTCTACTTCTAATAACCACTTTTTCAAGCCAGAAATCTAGTAGTGAACCTACCTTCACCCCCCTCCTAACTAACCCCCATTTAATTGTCTTGTCCTGTTCCTTTCACCTCCTACACATCTCTAGAATCTGTCCACCTATTTCAATTTGTATCCCACTTTCATCTTAGACCATGCAACCCTCAACTTTCTCCTGGATTATTAAATAGTTTCCTTGCTAATTTCTTTCATCCTGTCTCCTCACCCTGGTCCAGTCTCCTCATTGAACCCAGTAACTTTTATTGTGTTTTGCTTTCTTTATTTTTAAAATCACTGAATCACAACCTTTTTTATAAATGGTGTTTCAATGACTTTTCATTGCTCTCAGAATAATTATCACACTTTTTAACCAAGACTACCTGATCTGGCCCAAGTCTCGCTTCACAAACAGGGACATGTAGGAGAAATGTGAGGTTATTATGTTCATGACTATTTGGAAAAGTATGTAACCAAGTTGCAAGGGGATCAGATTTTTTATGTTAATGAAAGGGAAAGGCAATATTTTTAAAAGTAGATATGTGAAGTCGTCAGTTTGATTACTAAGAAAACTTTTCTTCACAAAACTCAAGGCTAGCAGATTCCAAATTTTGCAGGAGACTTTAACAGATGTTTGGGGAAAAAAGGAAGGTTGGAAAAATCATTTTAAATATTTACAAATTTAAGTTAATGAGGTATGTTGCAGGATATAGCAGTTCTTATATCATGCTAATACATGTTATAAATATCAAAGATGCAGATAAAGAATGTAACATTTAGCAAACTAATTTAGGCCTGGAACTTTTTTGTTCACAGAGTGCATCACAGAACAACTGCTCTATAGAGCACTTCCAGGAATGCCACCATAAACAGCCAAGGAGGGAATGGAGGTTTGAAGAAGGAAAGGTTGAAGTAGCCCTAGAGAGTATACAAAACAGAGTGCGCATTGCTCTACAGTGTTAAGAGAGATTCCCATGTGAATTGCATAGTAAAGGCAAGTTTGTTGGACAGGAGCAGAGTAGGGAAAAGGGGTATGGAATCAGATTGTAGGGAGGAGTTGAAGATGTGCATTAGCGTTGTCCTGGTCACAGAAAAAGAAGGGTTAAGGAAGATCACCCCAGTACCTTCAGTATTTATAAGTACCTTAGTAACTCAGAGGAGAAAGTGAACAAGTTTACTGTCTACCTATTTAAGCCTGACAGTTGGCTTTGTGACTCATCTGTCTGTAGGAACTCTAGCACTTATGTTCATTATTTTATAACTAGGTTAATCAAACCCAGATTATCCTAAAGTAACCGAAACACCAGAATATACATCTTTAAAGAGCAATAGCAATCTGATACATTTTCAAGAGTACAAAAAATGCAAATAGCAAATTATACCAAGGAAAAAAACAAAAGGAACTTGGGTTTTTTTTTTTTTTTTTGAGGCTCCTGTGGTGATGTATTTGAAAGGAAAAGAGAAGAGCAAAACTGTTTTTTACTTGAATAGGACCCTAAATTCTAAGGACATTGAATGGTGCAAAATACTGTTTAAAATAATTTGAGACCTTCTCATTCCCAATCCCATATATCTGAGACAACAAAAATACATATGGCACTTTATTTCTGGAATAATTTTTTCACGTATTTGTACTCTCTATACCTCCAGAAAGGATCAAAGCAAATTACAATAAGGCACAGCTATAATAAAACTACTAAAACAAATTTTAAAAGATAAATATACAAGTATTGGTACAGAAGAGGAAGAAAATGATTCTATTAGGAAACTTAGGCTGCTAATGCTAATAACCAATGTTCACATGACATCTTTTTGTAATTTATGAAGCAGTTTAAATGTATTATAACTCATGATAGCCCTTACATGACACTTTTAAAGAGAAATGTGAACCTGAAAATTCCAGTTGCCCTTCTAGAGAAATGAATTGGATGGCCTTCTAGAATATTCTCTGATGTTGTTTTCGTAACTATTTCAATAAAGTCACAATGCCACATGGTTTAGAATATTCAGTTTCTAAAAAATGAACTTCAACAGAACAAACACAATACAGAAAAATATTCTTTACAATACAGCCGTCAATTTTGTGATTCAGGAAAGAAAGACAAAGAAAAAACTATGCCTGTGTTTTTTTGTTGTCTAAACAACTTACACAGAAAAAAAAATTAGGCTCTGCTTTCTGCACTATTTCTTCTTAAATTATCTCATAAATCATAAATTATACCTTCAATCAGTGTTCATTAATTTTCATTTTCTCTGCATATAGAAAGCCACCACCTTGCTGATCATTTACATCAGAATATGAGAAAGAATATTACACAGAAATAAAGGTATATGGATTTTTTTAATTCTTATTTAGGCAGACTCTTCAAGAGTCTATGAAATAAAAATTTACAATATATTTTATACATGCCAATTGCAACAGGACATGAAAACTAAGCATAACAGGGACTGCCACATGATGAAACAAAATTCCTTGAAGCAAAAGATGGGTCTTTGGATGAAAATCCCAAAACCAGCAATTTTATTTGGCTTGTAATGTCCTCACTAAATCTTCTGAAATGCCAATGTGTTCTAGTATTGTCCTATCACAAGCAAAATATTTTCTAAATTATCAAATAGTATGAACTGAGATCTCCTTGATATTAAAAAGCATATTTACATAAAGTGTTTTAAAATTATTTTGTGAGGAAAACAGATTTTGTTTCCTTAAACAACTTCCTTTGTGTGCAAACTGTAAAGGTCTCAGAAAATTAATGATGAAAGGAACAATGGGAAGTAAAACCCACATATAAAGAGCACGGCCCAGCCTGCATCCCACTAGTTTTCACTAATCACATATCCTGTGAAACCTCTTATCAGAGTTACTAACAAGAACAAAATGGCCATCTTGAGTTTCACCTCCATTGCCTTCCCAAAGTGATTTTTTTCCCTCCAGACACTCTAATGAGCAGTGAAATGGTGCAAAGGTAGACATCAAGAAGTAAGAGGGGAAGAGGTAATGGCTTGTATAACCTGAAAACTATAGAATCAGTTCCTGGATAATTGAGTGTTGGTGGAACTTGGCAAAAAGAAAGCCACTGGCTATTATTCACCCAGACTTAAAAGAAGATCTTCTTCCAATATCAAAGCATAATGAAGAACTGAATGTAAAATGCATTGGCAATTTATGATTATAGCATTCAGTGATCCATCCAAGGACTAATGCTATCCAATCATGAATATTAGAGAAGGGCATATAATGGGTACAGAGAACTGTTCTAAAGGCAGGTCTATAGAAGACAAGTAATTACAACCAGGTTTATGGATTGGCCCTCAAAAGTCTTCTGCTTTTTTTTATAATGATGAATCAATTCAATAGAATCTCTCCTATTAAGAAGGAATTATGCTTTAGGGATACAAGGATGCATTTCTGCCCTTGAGATTTTAAAATACAGCGGGGTTATGAGCATATACTTAAATAACTTTGGTTCAGCAAACATTGTAGAAGTTCAGAAGAGTGAACAATTAATTCAGAAAGACTTCATGCTATAAAGATACCTTCCTAAATATTTCTCAGGATTGCTGAAAGACTCAAATAGCATAATATAGATTAAAGTCATTCTAATAAAACAAGATAAGACCTTAAGCAGGAAGTTAACTATATATTCATTTTTAAATAATTTTAGTTGGGTACATACTACATGGCAGTATTCTGCTATGTGTGGGAATACAAGAGGAACAAGATACTATGCCTGATATCAATGTACTTATTGTGTCCATAGAAAACTGAGATAGGTGGAGATGTATCCACCATTCAGATTAAAAAGATAACAAATCCTATAGAACATTCATTTTAATGTATCTTTTGTATTTAATTGAACTTTCTATACATATTGAAAGATATATAATTCTTCTATAGATTGAGAGGCATAAGTTTATAATTAATACATTTTGAAGGCCAAGTGACCTATGCTGTGTAGCCTCAGGAATATCTCAGTTGGGGTCCAGAAACATAGTCTGCAGTGTGCAGTAAAAATGCTGCATGTTCCTGGTTCCCAAATGCAGCTGCAAATCAAAACAATTTAGAGAACTATAAAAGTTACATATCCCTACACCCTACCTTTGTCACTCTGTGAACCATTTTGCAAACCACTGTCTTAGGACATGTGGAACATCTGAATTTCTGCCAAAGCAGAGACACTATGAAAAATGGACTAGCTAATGGGTTAGGGAGTCTTAGAAACCATAGGGAAACTAGGCAGTTGCCAGCCTTGCAGCCTATGCTATGGACTTTGTACTCTTGCATCCCCATTGCCGTGTGAGACACTTTTATAAATCTCATATTTACAAATATCTCCTGTTGGTTTTGTCTAGTATGGCTTTGTACCAAGAGTGTAGCAAGGGCTGTTACGCTAGGCAAGGCTAAGCAGAAGCTACTAGAACTGCACCTACCCAGCAAAATGGTAAATCAGAAGCAATACAGGACTCCTGGAGGGATTGCAGAGATGAGTGCCACTTTTAAGGACTTGAAGGATGCAGGGGTGATGATTCTTACCACATCCCCATTCAACTTTCCATTTGGTCTGTGCAGAAAAACAGATGGATCTTAGAGGAAGAGAGAGGATCATCATAAACTTAATCAGGTGGACCCCAATTACAGCTGATGTTCTAGATTTGATATTGTTGCCTGAGAAAATCAACACATCCCCTGATACCTGGTGTGCTGATTTGAAAAGATGTATGTCCCCTAGAAAAGCCATGTTTTAATCTAAATTCCATTTCATAAAGGCAGGATAATCCCTATTCAATACTGTATGTTTGAAACTAATCAGATCATCTCCCTGGATGATGTGATTTAGTCAAGAGTGGTTGTTAAACTGGAGTAGGTGACGACATGTCTCCATCCATTTGGGTGGGTCTTGATAAGTTTCTGGAGTCTTATAAAAGAGAACATTTGGGAGAATAAGAGAGATTCAGAGAGAGCAGAGTAGAATGACATAGTCACAAGAAGCAGAAGTCCAATAGCCAGTAACCTTTGGAGATGAAGAAAAATGCCTCTCGGGAGCTTCATGAAACAGGAAGCCAGGAGAAGAAGCTAGCAGAGGACACTGTGTTCACCACATGCCCTTCCAGATGAGAGAGGATCCCTGACCATGTTCACTATGTGCTTTTCCAGATAAGAGAGAAACTGTGACTGTTTGCCATGTGCCCTTCCACTTGAGAAAGAAGCCCTGATCTTCCTCGGCCTTCTTGAACCAAGGTATCTTTACCTGGATGCCTTAGCTTGGACATTTCTATAGACTTGCTTTAACTGGGACATTTTCTTGGCCTTAGAACTATAAACTAGCAACTTATTAAATTCCCCTTTTTAAAAGCCATTCTGTTTCTGGCATATTGCATTCTGGTAGCTAGCAAACTAGAACACCTGATTTACAGCTATTGATCTGGCAAGCAATGTTTTTCAACAGCTGGAAGTTAGGACCACCAGAAACAATTTGCTTTCAGCTGGCAAGGCCAGCAGTATAGCTTTCATCGCCCTACCTAAGGGGTATCTCAACTCTCCAGCCCTGTGGAGAGTTGTCCACAGGAACCTTGAATGTTTCTCTCCTCCCACAAGATATCATATTAGTCTATTTTATTGATGATAGCATGTTAATTGGACCTAGTGAGCAAGAAGTAGCAACTACTCTAGGCTTAATGGTAAAGCATTTACATGTCAGGGGATGAGAGATAAATCCAAGAAAAATGCAGGGACCTTCCACCTCAGTGAGATTTCTAGGTGTCCAGTGGAATAGGACATGTTGAGATATCCCATCTAAGATGAAGATAAGCTGTTGCATCTGGATCCTCTGATGACCAAAGAAGAGGCACAATGCCTAGTTGGACTCTTTGGATTTTGAAGACAATATATTCCTCATTTAGGTACACTACTCTTGTCCATTTACCAAGTGAACAGAGAAGCTTTGAGTGGGGACAAGAACGAGAAGAGGCACTGCAACAGGTCCAGGCTGCTGTGCAAACTGCTATGTGACTTGGGTCATATGATCCAGGCAGATCCAATCATGCTGGAAGGGTCAATAGCAAACAGGGATGCAATCTGGAGCCTTTGGCATGCCTTTATAGGAGAAACCAGTGCAGGCCCTTAGGATTTTGGAGTAAAGCCATACATCCTCTGCAGAAAACTATTCTCCTTTTGAGAAACAGCTTTTGGCCTGCTATGGGGCCTTAGTAGAGACTGAATGCTTAACCATGGACCACCAAGTTACCAGGAGACCTGTTTTGCCTATCATTAATTGGATTTTGTCTGACCCACCATGCATGAACAGCAGCACTCCATCATAAAATGGAAATGGAATAAAAAAGATAGCTCTTATTAATAAAAAAAAAAAAAGAGATAGCTCTTGAGCAGGTCCTGGAAGCAAAAGGAAGTTACATGAGGAAGAGGCTCAAACGACCACAACCTCCACTCCTGCCACACTAATATCTCTTTCCCAGCCCAGAGCTATGGTCTCTTGGGGAGTTCTTTACATTCAGTTGATTGAGGAAGAGGAAACTTGGGCTTGATTTACAGATAATTCTGCACAACATGCAGGTACCGTCCAAAAGTAGAGAGTTGCACAACTACAACTCCTTTCTAGGATGTCCTTGAAGGACAGTGGTGACGGGAAATCCTCCCAGTGGGTGAAACTTCGAGCAGTGCACCTGGTTGTTCATCTTTCTTGGAAGAAGAATTGGCCAGATGTGTATTTGTCTACTTACTCATGGACTGTTGCTAATGGTTTGGCTGGATAGTCAGGGACTTGGAAGGTGCATGATTGGAAAATTAGCAGTAAAGAAGTCTGGGGAAGAGGTATGTGGGTAGATCTTTCTGAATGTGCAAAAATAAATGAAGATATTTGTGTCCCATGTGTATGTTCACCGCAGGATACTTCAGAAGAGGAAGATGTTAATAATCAAATGGGTAAGATGAACTGTTCTGTGGATACAAATCATCCTCTTTCCTCAGCTACTCCAGCCATTGTCCAATGAGCTCATGAACAAAGCGGGCAAGGTGGTGGGTATGGAGTTATGCCTGGGCTCAGCACCTTGGATTTCTACTCACCAAGGCTGCCCTGACTACTACCAGGCCACTGCTGAGTGCCCAATCTTCCAGCTGCAGAGACCGTCACTCAGTGCCTGATGTGGCACCATTCCCCAAGGTGATCAGCCTGCTGCACATGGTGGCAGGTTGATTACATTAGACCACTTCTATCATGGAAGGAGCAGCTATTTGTTCTGACTGGAATAGACACTCTGGATATGGGCTTACCTTCTCTGCATGCAACGCTTCTTCCAAAACTACCATCTATGAAATTATGGAATGCCTTATCCACTGTCATGTTATTCCACATAGCACTGCTTCTGACTAACAAACTCACTCACAGCAAATGAAGTGTGGGAATGGGCACATGCTCCTGGAATTCTCTTGTTTTACCATATTCCTCACCATCCAGAGGCAGCTGGGTTGATAGCATGGTAGAATGGCCTTTGGAAGACCCAATTACGGTGCCAATTAGGTAGCAATACTTTGCAGGGCTGGTGCAGTGTTCTATAGGATGTTGGATATGCTCTAAATCAGCATCCACTCTATGGTGCTATTTCTCCTATAGCCAAGATTCACAGGTCCAGGATTCAAGGGGTGGAAATGGGAGAGGCACCACTCACTATCACTGGTAGTGATCCACTAGAAAAATTTGTGCTTCTTATCCCTGAAACCTTAAGCTCTGCTGGTCTACAGGTCTTAGCTCCAAAAAGAGGAGTGACCAGGATACACAACCATGATTCCATTCGAACTGGAAGTTAAGACTGCCACCAGATAGATCTCTTTGGGCTTTCCATGACTCTGAATAAACAGGCAAGGAAGGGAATTACTGTACTGTCTGGGGTGACTGATCCTGACTCTTAATCTGAAATCAGATTGCAGCTACACAACGGAGGTAAAGAAGAGTTTTCCTGGAATACAGGGGATCCCCTAGGGTCTCTTTTACTACTGCCATGCTCTGTGATTAAAGTCTATGGAAAACTGCATTAGCCCAATCCAGGCAGGACTACCAGTGGCCCAGAAACTTCAGGAATGAAAGTTTGGGTCACCACAACAGGTGAAGAACCATGACCAGTTGAAGTGCTTGCTGAGGGGAAAGGGAACATGGAATGGGTAATGGAAGAAGGTAGTGATAAATATGAACTACGACCATGTGACCAGTGACAGAAATGAGGACTGTCATGGCAGGAATATTTCCTCCTTGCTCTGTTACATGTATATTTGTATTTGTATATAAAGCAAATATCTTAGTTTCTTATCACTTGACATAAATTGTATTCTTCATATTAGAGTATTTAAGTTATAGGATATCAAATTTAAGAGTGAATATCACCTAAGGACTTACACTCTATTCTGGAGAGATTTAGTGCATTTCCAGTTGTACACAGGACAGCTGAGTATTGCTAGATGGAACATATGTCTGTTATTGTGTTCTATTTAGAGAGCAAGTATGGTTTAAGGTGATATGTATAGCTGTCAAGTTGATGAGGGGTGCACTGTGATGGTTGGGTTCAGGTGGCAACTTGGCCAGGTGATGGCATAGGCAAGGATTGGCCTAACCGTCACTGCAAGGATAATTCATGGCTGATTGACAAACCAGAAAGCTGATTTATTAAACCATCAGTCAATTGATTGAATTTGCGACTGATTACATTTATGATCAACTAAGGGTATTTCTTCCACAAATGACAGAATCCAATCAGTTGAAGATTTTTAAGGGAAAAGAGGGAATTTTCACTGCTTCTTCAGCCAGCAGGCATCCCCTGTATTCATCAAGACCCTTCATCACAGTTGCCAGCCTCCTCACGCTTTTTGGACCCTTGCATCCCCAACATTGCATGAGACACTTTTATAAATCTCATTTTACAGATATCTCCCATTGGTTCTTTTTCTCCAAAAAATCCTAACACAGATGCCTATCATACATCACCATACAAATTCCCATAATGAACTCTCTACTTATTGCTTTTGGTCTCATCCTTGTGTCTCTTACATTTGCCTTCTCTTCTCTTTCTGTGGGACCAGAACCATACTTCATTTGAAATTAAAGAAACAAAGTGGCAGTCCAGGGCGACATTATTTCTATGTACTAGGAAGTCTTCCTCAGGGGAGAGCACTTATTATAGAAATTCAATGGAAAAAAAATGGACACGATATTATTCCACACATTCTGCTATCCCATTTGGAAAAACCATGGAATTAATAAGCATGAAAATAAAAGAAAGAGTTGCTAAGAAAAAATGAGTTATGTGATTCATAAGTGTTCTAGGTCTTACAAAAATTAATAATTCAAGTCAGCAAACTGGTTTTGATCATCTCTGTATGCTGAATTTAATATTATTTAGTATTACAAAAATAAAAAGGGAAGTGTCTCAATGTTAGCATTCTTACATTAATCACTCTATATTTGAATTAATATTAAATTTGATTACATTTTTATTCCTTCACTAAACAAATGAAGGATAAGTATTGATCATGTGCCAGGCATTGTGCTAAGAATACAATATTGAACAACAAAGACCTAGTCCTGGCTCTTGTGGAAAACACTTGTCAGCATGGGATAGATAACTATGGCTATAACAGTGTGATAGGAGAAGCAGAGCATGCTATGGATGAGCATTGCGAGGGTATAAAGCCCATTCTGTGAGGGTAAAATTGTAGCAGGACAATCAATGAAGAATTTCTGGAATTAGTGAAAATTAAGACTTGAAACACATATAGGAGCTATCCAGTTGAAAAAGACACTGCAAATATTCCAGGTGGAAGGAACAGTGCATGCAAAATCTTGGCAACAACATATGACTTTCAGGCACCATTAAGTTGTCAATAGCAAAGTACACTCTGGAAGATGAAGAGAGGTACAAACTAGAAGGGACAGATTTTAAGTCATTTAAGATTTTGGATTATATCTTTTTTTTTCCCCTGCTGGCACCCACCTGAGGCCCAGCCTCTCCTTTCCTGCCGCCAACCCCCCCACCCCCTTCCTCCCCCCCACAAGCTCTCATTTGTCTTCTTATTTTAAATTAATGATAAGAAGAAGTACTTTTCAAAGTACTAAGTTTTCTTTGGAAATGAGAAATAACAGCTTGATATGTTTGAAATGTAGAAATAGCAAGACACTCTCTCCCTACACAATTACATTTGTCTTGTTATTTTCAATTAATGATAAGAAGAATTATTTTACATTTCTGATACATTTGCATTGCTCTGTCTGCTAAAAGCTGAGGACTCATGTCTATTTTTAAAAAGTTTACACAGAGGAGTTTTTTAATACAAGGAAGAATGTGATGTCAAAAGTGCCCTTCAATCACATAATTTTAAAATTTGAAAGTGATTCCTAGTCTAAACTTCTCATTTCATAGTTTATAAAATGGAGACCCAGAAATGTGAGGTGACTTGTCCAGGATCATTTAGTGATTAAGAAAAAGGGCTTAGATTTTAAGCAAGTTATCTAACTTCAATATCTACTTTTATTCTACTGCATTTAATTCTGCATATACTAACATTTAAGTAGAGTGAATTCTCAAAATTCAGTCAAAAAATCTAAAACGCTTATGGACTATGGTAATCTAGTTAACTGAAAGCTTATCCTTTTTTATTTCAAATCTAACTACTGAAATATTTCTGAAATATATTCATTCCCTTCCCTGCTTTATTGAAAATATTAGAATGAATATTATTTAACATATTCTGGATTATTTCTGATCTGGCAGTCTCTTCATAATCAATACCAATTTTTATGGTCATGTGACCATAAAACTCCCAAAATTTGGGAGTTTAAAATCATCTGAATTATTTGTTACTTATCCTGGATTATTTCTTTGACAATCTTAATTTGATGAGTTTTATGATCATAAGGTTAGTTTGATTCTAAAACCAACATACGAGATCTTTTTTCTCAGATGTGCATCTTTGTATTAAATAAGATATCAAGTGCAGAAATTAATCCTGTTTAGGAATTTTTACATAGTTTTACTTACTCTTTCCATAGTTCAAATATCTTCCAGTGTTCTCTAAGAAATGGCAATCAGTGTTGAATAATTTGAAGATATGAATGATTTAGGAACTGTTCTATTTCTCATCTGATTATGCAAAATCTTGGGTTAATAAAGGGTATCAGGAAACTTTCTAAGGGTTTGGGGCAAAAAAAGAGCATCTCTTGTCTTTTATATAGGAGAACTAAGAGGACAAGCAGCACTTCAATTCTTCCTCCCTTAAAATTAAGCCACTTAGGTAAATCTTTGGCCATTATTATAAAAATGGAACAATTACTATTTAACATATCCTTCATAGTTTTCTATCCTTCTTCTTAGTGAACCAGTTATGGAAATATCTGGGCTGGTAGTGTAAATGGATTCAGGTTGAGAATTAACTTCTTTCTCTTCCCCACTTCAACTCAGGGTTGGGTAGAATCAGGTTGGAAGGGATGGTATAAAATAGGGCAAGGCAGGACAGAATATGATAAGGATTTCTATGTGGGAAAGTATTCCAAAGACCATGTTATCCAAAAATTTGAAACAAAAATATCTTCAAAATGCATAATTGTAAACAAAAACAGTAATTAAAGAAGCTTGAGTACATTCATGCTTTTGCCCATGTTTTTTGTCCTCCATGTTTTTCTATGGGACCAACCTATGGATAAGTTTGACTTAAAATGAGTTCCTATTGTAATTTGTTATTGAACATATATAAAATCTAAGATAAGCTTGTCTTAGACTACTTCTAATATAAGATAAGTAACATTTCAATTACTATTCAGCATATCACAGAAAAGTGAAAAGGATGGATAATGGTAGCTCCATTTCTAAATTACAGATAATGTGACTGAACACCAATATGATTGAATCATCATCATCAGCTTAGGTGATTGAATACCTGCTGAGCCCTTGATTTTATCCAAGTATTACGAGTTCTGAAAACTGTGACTTTACTTCTGAGATACTGCCTCAAATGAACTCAATAGGATTCACTGATGTAGAGCTTGCATTATGTCTGTCTTTGGAAGATTTGTCATACTTCATAGCAGTTTTAATTTCCCATCTCCAAAAGAATGAATTAGCTTAGCAGTTTTCTCTGTGTATAACGGTGCATTACATATATTTTCTAGTTTTAGCACTATACATTTATCTCTCTATGTCTATGGATGTATATATTTCTATTCCCTATTTCCTGAATGCTAAAACATCATTGATTATTAGATATACCATCAAGAACAGCTTTGGTGAAGAGGTAAATACCATGGCAAATCGTAAGGTTTCTTCTCTTTTCAGAACTGTCAAAACACATGTTTTTACAAAGGACATCTTAGAAAGACAAATGTGTGATATGCTTGTGCCCCCGCCCCACCCCCATCACTGGAATAATTTACTTCTGAAACTATTATGGAAGAGACCAGAAGAATAACCAATAAATGACACTCATTTGAAAACTATAATAACCCACTTCTTGAAAAAGAATAATTTCTTAATGCAATACAGGTATCAGTAGCTGTCAATCTCAATTGATTATGGTATAGTTTCATGGTCAGGTTCATGCATCAACTTGGCCAGATGATAGTACCAATTTGTCTGATTGGGCAAGTGCTGACCTGTCTGTTGCAATGAGGACATTTCATAGAATTAAATCGTGATCACATCAGCTGCATCCATGGCTGATTCCATTTGTAATTATCCAAGGGGAGTGTCTTCTGCAATGAGTGACATTTAATCTAATCAGTGGAAGCCCTTTCAGGAGGATTCAAAAGAGAAGTCTCTCTTCCTGCTTTAGCTGGCAAGCCTCTCCTGTGGAGTTCATCTAGAACCCCCATCGGAGTCATCAGCTTCACAGCCTGCCCTGCAGATTTTGAACTATATGTTCCCATGGTTATGTGAGGCACTTTTATAAATTTTACATTTATGGACATTTCCTGTTGATTCTGTTTCTCTAGAGAACCCTAACTAATACATATAGATTAATGATTTATTTTTATTAACAACTTGCTGGGATAGAAAATTTGGGGGCCAATATCATGGGAAGTTCAGGCATGGGTTCTCATTTTAACTTGTTCTGAATTGAAAATCAATGAACAGTTGTTCTAGTTTGAAAGTGCTGGAGTGCAATATATCAGAAATGGAATGACTTTTAAAAAGGGGAATTTAATAAGTTGCAAGTTTATAAGTTCTAAGGCTGTGAAAATGTCCAAAATTAAAGCAAGTCTATAGAAATGTCCAATCTAAGGTAACCAGGGAAAGATACCTTGATTCAAGAAGGCCGATGACATTCAGGGCTTCTCTCTCAACTGGAAAGACACATGATGAATATGGTGACATCTGCTAACTTTCTCTCCAGGCTTCTTGTTTCATGAAGTTCCCAAAATGGCATTTTCCTTTTTCATCTCCAAAGGTCTCTGGCTATGTGGGCTCTGAAGCTTTTTCCAAAATGGAAAAATGGACATCTCCATGGACACCATCAAATCAAAGTTACCACCTTGGCCCTGGCAATGTGGGAGATGACTCCCAGTGATGAATCCAGACCTAGTACCATGGGATCAACAATTTCATCCTGACCAAAAGGGGGAAAAGAAGTGTAATTAACAAAGTAGCAGTGGCAGAGAGAGTTCAAGTAGAGTTGAGAGGCTAGTCTGGTGGCTGCTGTCATGCAAGCTTCATTTAGACCTTGCTACCTATTTTAACCTGCCAACCCCCAGCCAGAACCATTCCAGCCAATTCCAAAGAACACCTAGGGCAATTTATAAGATTCCACAAGGGCTCCATGCACTAGAGTAACTTTCCAGAAACCTACAACCTCCAGATGGGTTCCTGGCCCAGACAGGTCCTGAAACCTAGCCCAGCCTCTCCAGAACATCAGATAGTTCCATCTCCCTGCCCCATATTAGTGACAGACCCTTCCAATATGAAAAATTTAGAATTACCATAACCCAAACACCCCTAAAGAGAGGGATGGAAAAAACAAAGGTGATGGTAGAGTTATACAGAGAAGATAGGATTCAACAAATGAATATGAATGCTGAATCGTTAAATTGATATCTCTTTTAGTCTCCAGTATGTTAGAGCATCTAGAAGTTAAAGCCTAAAATTGTGCAATGTAACCCATGCCAAGCTCTGAAATATGTACTACAACTACTTGTGGTGCTGTGCTTTGAAAGTTATAGCTTTTTTGTATATTTGTTATTTTTCACATAAAAAGAAGGAAAAAAATTGATTGTGATGCTAAAACAATGTTTACTCTCTCTAGCCTCTTATATTCTGGAGCAGTTAGAAGGAAAAATATGAGAGGATCTTACAGTAGCCCTTGACAAACTCTGGATCTGTCCTGTAACTACTTGTTGAAGAAGGCTTTGAAAATTATTGCTTTGTTGTTTCTTTGCTTTGTATATATGTTAAACTGTACAATAAAAGAAGTTAAAAATTAAAAAAAAAAAGGTACCACCTTGGTAGACTGCTCACCTAACATGCGGGAGACCTGGGTTCAATTCCCAGACCATGTACCCCCCCCAAAAATGTGACCACCCACAATTGGGTGGGTCATTTCTCCATGAAAACAGTCAAAAAGCTCCCAGCAATATTAAATGAGGATTAAAGGGCATGACTTTTCTGGGGGCCACAACAGATTTAAACCGGCACAGCAGTTGTCCTCACTATTCCTTTATACTTAGTTAGGAGGCAGAGAAAAAGAAAAAAATCTGTCTTAGAAGCAGTAAAGTTTTATTTGCTACAGCCAATAATACTTCCTAAGGGTTTTTCCCCTCTAGAGAGAAAAGTTAATCATTTCGTGCATTTAATCTGATGTGGGCACACAATCACTGTAAGTTTCCCAAGCCATTTCCTCAAACATATTTCTTCTGAGCTGTATTGATCTAAAAAGATAGCACAAGAAAGCATTTTCATCATTGATACTGCCCTGATAGGGTGCCACATGTATGTAAATACTTTGAGGTTCCTTAGAGTGCTTTCACATTTATTATTCTATTTTATCCCAGAGACATATATCTGTTGTACTAGAACTAGAATGAAATTTCAAGGCTAACAAGCCCAATCGCTTCTGTATATGAAGAAAGGTCCAACCAGCTTAGTGATTTCTACAAGGCTAAATTCAATAAATTCCTGGAAGCTAGCTCTCTCACCAACTCAGTTTATTTTTGGCATTGTAGCAATTAGAGACTTTAATTGCAAACAATAAAAGTCAGCCCCAGCTAACTTAAGAGAAAGAAGGAGTTTATTGGGAGACTACTACATAGGTCACAGAAACAAAAGAAGTGCCAAAAGAACTTATTCACATAAAGGTCAAGAACCAAAGCAGTACAGGTAAACAATCTTTATTGTTATCGAAGTAGTTTTCTCCCTTAAGAATGCTTCCTGAGTGCTTTTTTCAAATGCATGCCATTATTTGTTGCTGTAGTCATGTATCATTCTCCATGATTTGTTGTTGTAATTATTTATACTGGTAGATTTCTTGATTTTCAACCATCTCTGGCATATGACCCGGTCAGCCACGGTATATTATTCTTTCGATATACTGGCTGGTATCAGAACAAAGGATATCCAAAACAAGCATAAGAATTACACCATCCCATTAAAGACTCTGAGAGATCAATTCTTAGCAAAGTTAGGGATGAGAAAAAACTGAGAGAAAGAGTGGTTAGGAAGTTAGAAAAATAATCAGGAACAAAACTTTCATTTTCATGTTCTTTCTAGCATAAAAGTGGTATTTAAATATATGATAATAATACTTGACACAAGTTGTAGGGGCAACTTAAATTCTTACCAAAAGAACTAGCATACCATGTGGAAATTTCATTAATCCAGGAGAGTCTACATTAGAAATGATTACTTCAGAATATCTATTTATTTCTGTTACTGTTAAATCCAGAAATCTGATCCAAAGTACCTTAATTAAAAGAGATCTAAACTAAACTTTTCCTCTGTTGGTTAAAGAAGGCCTAAAAATAATGTTTTATATGACAAATAGTAATGGGTGCATTACCATTTACTAATGATTTTTAAATATTAAAATTAATAATTTGAAAAAGCTAAAATATTGGAAAACTAATATATGCTGCTGGGTGCTGTTTTAAGCCCTTTATGCATATTAACCCATTGTCTCCCCCAACAATTCCATGGCATAGTCGCCATTAATACCACCATTTAATGGATCAGGTAATTAATTGAAAGAGCAAGAGGTGGGTAACATTGTTATCACTATTTTACAGAAAAGGAAATTAAGATGACACAGCTAATAAATGGTAAGGGACAGATAATGACCTGATAATAATGATTTCAGCCTAACAAAATTTTTAAATGCCTGTATATCTACTTTCTCAACCCAAAATCACTCCAGAAATTTTATTAGCACTGCTATTTCACTTAGCAATCTATTTCTTTAGGTAATAAGAGTAAATAAACTTTAGCCAATCCCTTTTGGAAATTATCCCAAATCCAGAATCAGTGAGGTCTTAGCTGATAGAGTAGCTCTGTATTTTAGCATGGGCAGGCATCAGACACTGAACCCAGGTCTCCAGCATGGCAGGCAAGAACTCCGCCACTGGGCCACCATGGCCCACCCTAGCTGTGCATTTTGAAATCAATACCTAAATCACCAGCAGCAGCACCATAGCAGCCAAGCAGATATAAGAATGGGTTACTGATAGCAAAAATATGATAAAAGAGTTCAAAAAAGAAATATTCTTACCATCAGTATTTTTCCAGCCAATATAATAGAATTTCTTTAAATACCACTGGTTCATCTCTTTAAAAGGGAGTTTCACTTGAGCCATCCCAGCTAACAAGTCGCAATGTCCTTAATAAAATTTAGAACTAAGTCAAAGGACAATGGCATGCCCTCCAGAAAACATGGGTGCATGCAGAGTTGGGACAGCAGCTGTGAACTGTCATTAACTGGAGATGATAGAGTTTGAAGCAGAAGAAAATAGTATTCTTTGGCAAAAGTTCAGGTGATAAAGTGTTCAGAATGCCTTTGTCTAATGCCTGTTTTTGAGGTAACACTGAAAGCTATAGAACTTAATAGCCTTCAGCCCATTCTTTGTAGAATAATACCTCTTAGTAGGATCTTCATGCCCAATAGTTTGGGGTTATGACCGTTAGCCAGCGAATGACTTATTGAATATCAGTATTTATTTACCATGATGCTGGTACTCTTGGTGATGCAAAGGACATGATTGCTTCCCAGAAATAGCTCATCTCACCCATCAAAAAATTTCAAGTAAATGACTGGGTAGGCTGAATTGTACTTAGTATATCTAATGAAGAAAATTTCCAGCATTTCATTGTAAAGTATCCAGATTGCTTCTCACTCACAGACTCTCTGAATTCAACTTGGTTTTCTTTTTGTACTTAAAACTACTGGTCAGTATTGAGAGTCAGATGGAGGATACCGATATAAATAACGTATAATATCTGTTTGTTTGGACAATTTATTTTTCACTCCAACAATCAGTTCCTGAAAATTTTAAAGGATAAACTATTACATGTTAACATACGTGGTGATTATTTCAATTATATTATAATATGACATTTATTTTCTGGTAATTCTAGCTAACTTGTGAATAAAAAATTACTTTCTCTGCCATAAGGTACTCTTCCTTTATAAATGTAAATATTTCAGCGTAGAATAATTATACAATGTCCTAATTACCAAAAGCCTTAAGACCTCATCTTTTTTTTTCTTCTTTTTTCCCCCCTTTCTTATCCTAAAATTCTCACATGGCTCCTGGTGTACATATTTAAAAATATTTGGTGACTAAAAGAATAAGGCTTTTAAAATGTGGACACAACTAATTATGCATAAGTAAAATACTTATTGCAAAATTGTTGGGCCTAGGCAAATATCTAGCGTAAAAAGAGGATGGGTTTTTCTTAATGCCTACCTACTGCTACCTCATATAAATCTATTCCTCAATAACAATAATTCAATAAAATTACTGAATATCTACAGAACTAAGCATGCTGCTGGATTGCTTCATTATATGGCTGAATATTCTTGTCTTGTTCTTCTACAACCAAAATGTTCAATAGGTGATAGCAAGCACACCTGGGTCGGTAACCCAGCACTATGGAGAACAAGTCTGTGGAGACCACATCCATCTTTTCTTTGTTCAGGCAAATAAGAGAGAATTCAAACATAGAAGTTATTGGTTTCCAAATGGTGTTCCAAGTGGGGGCTACCTCGGCAAGTCAGAAAGAAACTCCCTAGATGGTCTCTGGGTTTCTCACAATAACCATCCCACTCCATCAAATTTCAACAAGATCAATATTGATTATTTACATTTTATATATTGCCAATCTATATAAAATCTCATTTGAGACAAAAAAATTTGATATCACTTATACAAATGATTTCTGTTTCCTTTGAAGTAGCAAAATTGAAATATATATTTATTGCCAAAAAAAAAAAAAAGAAAAAGAAGAAATACTCATTTATTGCTAAGTCACAGCCACTCAATACATTGTAGACACTTCTCTGGAAATTGCCCTTAGAGAAGAATGTCCAAATTCTGAAGTTCTTCTTTGATGGAAGTTATCCATCTCTACAGGATGACTCAGACTTTAAAAATAGTCCATTTATTCCGATATGTTCTGATAGTCTAGGTATGAGATTAAGCTGGATAATTAATATCATGTTTGATTAAATGTGACTATAAAGCAGTGAGATGTGCAATTTGCACGTGGATGAGAGCCAGAGGGGTGTTGGAAGATGGAAAGTGTGTCATTCAGCATTGCTCACTTATTTGTGCAGATCAAACTCCAGAACTGGACAGGGGAGTTTGGCTATAATGTTTATAAGACCAAATTACTCTAAATCTTCTACTGGCTTAATAGACAATATTAATATTATATATAATATATATGTAATGCATACAGAAGTGCCCCTACTTCCTTACCTAGAACGAGAGAAAAATTAGCAAACCTTCATTAACCATCCTCTTACCATAGATTTTTAATGTCACTATTGAAATTCTCCTCTGATGTGAGATGTATCCTTTCCCTTCCTGCCTATGGAATTTTTTAACTTTACTGTCTGCTCATGGTCCAGATTATGACCAATGAGCCTTGAATATGAAAACAAAGGGAATATGTAGATTTTCTATACTTCTTTGCTATCAATTTGACAGGAATTTTCAATAAATCAAAGGGACATTTTTTAATAACAGGAAAATTAGTTGATATGTGAAAGAATATTTTAATTATAAAGTTTACTAATAAAATTATGCAAGGTTCAGCATAAAAATTCTCAGAAATTTGTCATACATATATTCTCTTTGAAAGATTCTTTAGAAGATCTATTCCTGTAAGAATAAAAATGAGTAGAAAAGAAATAAATGCTATATGTGAAATAACAATATGTAAAGAATTTCCACAATAACAGATTGATGAATGACAATAAAATACTAAAATTCCTACAATAACAATACAGGGCAGTGGGTAAATGAGGGGAGAGAAAGAACAGGGGTTTTGAGGAATTGTTAGGAAAGAACAGAAAATAATCTGCTGAGTTCTTTAGGAAGGCATGGTATAGATATTGATAAGGAAAATACAACTATGGGATACCATTTTCAGGCCAGGAGAAATTTTACTATAACTAATGGTAGGAAAATAGAAACAGGAAACAATAGGAAACACTGAAAATAAAAATCATCAAAAAAATGCAAACTGAAGTCCAAATATACCTGCAATTATAGTAAATAAAACCAAGTTAAGAGTGGTCAACGGTGGCTCAGTGACAGAATTCTTGCCTGCCATGCTGGAGACCCGGGTTCGATTTCTGGAGCCTACCCATGACAAAAAAAAAAAAAAAAATATGTTAAAACTTTAAAGATAAGGATTTTCAGATTGATTTTTAAAATAAGCATACAACAGTTGTCCTGAAGTGATACATTTTAAAAAGGTTGAGGGCACAGGAACATTGAGAAGAAAAAAAAGGTAAACATTAACAAGTAAATATAAACCAGAAGAAATCTGGAAGTTAAATTTAATATCAGTCAAAATATAATTTTAAGAAAAAAAGACATCATTGACTTATACTCCTAATATTTATTTAGTGCCAGGCACCTTTCTAATTGGGCAGGGAACAAAATCAAAAGTGTCCTTGCTCCCAAGTTCATTATATTCTAAATAAAGTATACAGGTTTTACACACATATATATATAGAGAGAGAAAAATAAAGCAAGTTATAAGGAATAGAAAAGCTGGCATTTTAGCAGAACCTCAGGAAAAGAGGTAAATAAATGCATAAACCTGAGGCTATCCAGGGGAAAAGCATCCCAGACAGAGCCAATGGCAGTTACAAAGGATCGGAGCTGGAAGTATAACTGGCACATTTAAGTAACATCAAATGGGCCATTGTTGCTGGCAATTACAGGGGGGTAGGTGAGTTCAGAAAAATCATCTAGGGTCTTTTTGCTAGCAAGGAATTTGGCCTTAACCATGAATGACATAAAAAAGCATAGAGGAGATTTTAAACTGGGGGAAACATTTTAAAGAGCTACTGTGCCTGTCACAGAAGAGTGATGACTTGGAAGGCTTTTGCAATAATCAAAGCAAGAGATGATGGTGATGTTACCAAAGGAAAAGTGGTTGAGGTAGCAAGAAGCCATTTGGATTCTAGATAAATTTTGACAATAATGCTAAAAGGATTGAATGGTGGATTGGTAACAGGGTATAAGAAGAATTTTACAAGTCAAAACAACTCCAAGATTTTTTAGGGCAAACAAATGGAAAAATAGAATTGCTATTTTGCAAAACAGAGGAAAACTAGTGGCATGGTAGGTTTTTGGTTTTTTTTAGAAGGCAGGGTTGGTAAAAAAAAAAAAACAACTCACTTTTAGACATGTAAATTGTGAGATGATCATTGAACTTCTAAAATGATGAATTAAGGAGGTTATTGGGTATTAGGAGAAATAATACCTGAAGATGTATATTTAGAAGTTGTTCTAGTTTGCTAGCTGCCGGAATGCAACACACCAGAGACGGATTGGCTTTTAATAAAAGGGGATTTATTTTGCTGGTTCTTCAGAGGAAAGGCAGCTAACTTTCCACTGAGGTTCTTTCTTACGTGGAAGGCACAGGATGGTCTCTGCTGGTCTTCTCTCCAGGCCCCTGGGTTCCAACAGCTTTCCCCAGGGTGACTTCTTTCTGCATCTCCAAAGGCCTGGGCTGAGCTGCAAGTGCTGAGATTAGGAATGCCGAGCTGCTTAGCTGTGCTACATTGCGTTCTCTCATTTAAGCACCAGCCAATTAAGTCAAACGTCACTCATTGCAGCAGACATGCCTCTTAGCCGACTGCAGATGTAATTAGCAACAGATGAGGTTCACGTACCATTGGCTTGTGTCCGCAGCAACAGAACTAGGTATGCCCACCTGACCAAGTTGACAACTGAATCTAATTAACACAGAAGTCATTAGGATATAGATGATTTTTTAAATCATCACTCTAAATGAGATCACCAAGAAAGTGATTGGAAATTGAGAAGAGATGTTCCAAGATTGATCCCTCTAACACTCCAACATATCAAACTCAGGGAAATCGTGAGCAGACAGTCAAGGAGACACAGAGTGTCTGCCTGCTGAAGTTGAAGAAAACCCAGAATCCAAATAGAGTAAGATTGGTTTGCTTTAATATTGCCAATAGACTAAACAAGAAGTAAACTGCGACGTGATCACCGGATTTAGCAAGGTGGAGGACAATGGTGACCTGAACAAGTGACCGCAAATTGGAATAGTGAACACAAAGCCCAATTCGAGAGGATCCGGGAAAGGATAGGAGAAGAATTGCAGTCAGTCTGTATAGACAACCCTTAAAATGAGTATTCTGTAAAGGAGAGCAAGAAGAAGATAGAATAGCTGTAGGGAAATGGGTATTTAAGGGACTTTTTTCCCCCCAGAAAAGAGTTTTTACTACAAGATCTTTGTTGCTGTTGACAGAAAGGATCTAGTAGAGAGAAACAAAATTAATGGTAAGCGTTCAGTCTCAGAAAAAGAATTCTAAGAGCAAAAAGAACTCTTGACACAGAGCCCCCTCAGCGCCCCCTCCTAGCATCCTTGGCAGGTCCAAAGATCCAGATATGAAGCAATTGCCATACTGGCTGGTGTTGTATCCTCCAGATGGACGAAGACATCCCAGGTAACTAGAAATACAGTTATAATCTGTCTCTGCTGATAATATCCTCCCCTTCCAGTGTCTCACCCTGCATGATAAGTGCAGCTGCACATCAAGGGAGAATAGTGTGTCAATACCTCAGCAATCTACCATACCAGAAGTTAACAAGCCCCCATCCAATCAGGTGGCAACACATCACCTAGTAGACACCGTCCCCTCCCAGTGTCACTGTTCCTTTAAACCCAGCTCCCAGAACAAAGAGCGAGAGCCATATTTCTTTTCCTTTCCTAGCAGGCTTCGTTGGTTCCTGCCTGCCTGCTTTCTCCCTGATAATCTCTTTCTTCAATAAACCTGTTAAGCTTTCACTCACTGTCTCATGTGGCTTCCTTAACAACTCCATGCCTCACAATAAGGAGAAAAAAAGGGTGGAAAATGCCCTGTTGGTCTTGAATAGATGTATAGAAAATGTCAGAGAATTATGAACAGGTCAGCAGATACAGTGATGGGAACATGGGAAATTATCAAGTGATTTTTCTATTTCATTGTAACAATAAAAGTAAAGTCATTACATGAAAGTGAGGTTGGAGGAGAAAGAGCTAGATCTATGTAGAAAGAAGAGATGAAAAAAGCTGTCTAGATGATGAATAGAATATGAAATTAAAAAGGAATTATTAAGCAGAACTAAGGGCTTAATCTAAGGTTAATGACCATTAATTTAAAAGAGGACCAGACAGCATGATAGTGTGTTTTAATCTAATCTCAAAATTCATAAAGTTAAAAATAAAATATTTATGAAGAAAAACAGAGCTTATACTTGTGATGTGTATGTATGTGTGTGTGTGCACTTAGCGAGAGAAAGAGAGATTGAAGAAGAAAAGAGAAAATTGGGCCAATAAACATTGAACAGAGATTTCCAGTCTGATATGCAAAGAGCTTAAAAGTTGTCACTCTCATTCTAACAATAAGAAAAAAGCTAAGAAACTGAATATCAACATCTCTTCCTAGATCCATCAGAAAATGGAGGTCAAAGGGCAAACCACTGCCCCAAAAACTAGAGAGATAGGTGGTTTAGAGAATAACAACTTACTGAGAGAAGACACCTCTGCTAGATCCAGTGTATTATCTAGGATTCTCTAGAGAAACAATCAGCAGGAAATATCCATAGATATAAAACTTATAAAAGTGTCTCACGTAACCCTGGGAATACAGAGTCCAAGGTTTGAAGGGCAGGCTGCAAACTGGTAACTCCAGTGAAGTACCTCAATGAACTCTCAGGAGAGGCTAGCTGGACAACTGGAGGAATGGAAGAGTCCAAAATCTGTAGGGCAGGCTGTGAGGCTGACAACTCCGATGAAGGATCTGGACCAACTCCACAGGAAAGGTTCACCAGCTGAAGCAGGAAGAGAGACTGGCGCCTCTGAATCCTCCTTAAAAGCCTTCCAGTTGGAGTGTTAGAGGGATCAATCTTTGAACATCTCTTCTCAATTTACAATCACTCTCTTGGTGATCTCGTTGCAGAAGACACTCCTCTTGGCTGATTACAAATGCAATCAGCTGCAGATGCAGCCATAATCATGATTTAAGTCCATGACATGTCCTTATAGCAACAGAATGGCCAGCACTTGCCCAACCAGACCATCAGGCACAACCACCTGGCCAAGTTGACGCATGAACCTGACTATGACAACCAGCATCAGATAGGAACAATTAAAGTGTAATTGACTAATGTTAAACAATACTCAGAGGTCCAAGATGGAGTCCCTCTTGCTAAGCACCATGTCAGCAAGCTGAAATTTAACTTAATTGCTTTTGTCTGTAAGCACTCTGCTCTCCCAGACTCAAAAACTAAGGCCAATCAATCATAGTCTGCCAGCTCCAATGCACCTCGTGTGTCCTAGCATCTCTGGTTTGGTGTTGGCCAAGTGAATATAGCCAGTGAAGTCACCTATTCTGGTAACTTCCTCGTTGGTTGTATCAGCCTGTTTAAGCCTGTCTATGTAAACCATGCCCCTTTCTACCACTTTTTTTTTTTTGCATTCTACCACTTTTTGAGATCCCTTCTACTTTCTGGATGGGATCCTGCCTCATTAATGAATTGTTTAATAAAGCAATTGTTCAATAAAACTCTAATTTTTAAACTGTTGAGAAGTTTTTCTTTTAACACTAATTTCTGGAGCATGCTCAAATAGCTTGAGAGATAGAAACACCTGGAGGCCCAGCCATAGAAGGTCCCCACATTTTGGTGTTTTTATCAGAGTCTACCAGGTTCTCACTGTGAAGATCAGAGAAAAATCCCCTCCTGGTTTAGGCAAGGAGAGGGGAAAAGTAAATATTCTGGAATACACCACCTATGGAATTTTGTTCTCCTTAAACAAGGCCTGACATGTTACTGGAGCCTAACTGATGTGGGAGAAGGAAATATTCAACTTCATCTCCCTCTATCCTTTCTGTTTCAAATAAGGAATGAAAAAAAAAAAAAGATGACAAGCACTGATGAAGGTCACAGTCAGGGGCACAGGCTCGCTAATAGACTGAGACCTAATCACAGGACCATAGGACTCTTGTTTCCCCCACATCTTACCACCACATCAGTAGAGCTCCTACTTAATAACAAGAAACCATAGCTGAAAAGAACTGCAAAGGTCAGAACCCATTCTAGAAGAAGTCTCTAGGAAAACCCAAAGATAACAACGGAGACAAAAACAAGGACACTAGAGGAAATTTAAGCCTCTAACACGTATAGCAAACAGCAGTCTAAATACTAGAGAGATTACACATAGAAACTCACACTAAAGACCTGGTTACCTCAGTTTTTTTACCCTCTCCATCGTGTCAAACTTGCCATGAAAATTTACAAAGGCTACTAAAAGGCAAAACACACAGTTTGAAGATAACACAACAAGCATGAGAAACAGACACAGATATGGCAATGATGCTGTAATTATCAGACCAGGAATTTATATATGCTAAGGGTTCTAATGGGGAAAAAAGGGATAATATACAAGAAGAAATGGGTAATATAAGCACAGTCATAGTGACGGAGACTCTAAGTAAGAATCAAAAGGAGATTCTAGAATTCAAAAACACTAATAGAAATGAAGAATGCCTTTCATGGGCTCAGTAACAGACTGGACAGAAATCAGAGGAAAGAATCAATGAGATTGATGATATGTCAACAGGCTGAACAAAGAGTCTCCTCATGTATAAAAGGAACATTTGAAAAATTGTCATGTAATAATCTACAAATGAAGTGAAAATATAGCCCAAAGAATTCACATTTTACAGATTACATTCCTAAACTATAGCGCAAAAATTTGGAGATTAATTATGAAAGATTAATTCTATACTGCATTGGGGGAGAAAGATATTCAAGGGTAATTATAAAATATTTAGCATGTGTTGACAATGAAAGTATTACATTTCAAAATAAGAGCTGCAACTAAAACAATAATTTAAGGGAAAAATTGTAGCTTTAAATTAATTTAACAGAAAATAAAGATTGAAAATGTGATCAAAACTATAAACTTCAGAAGCTTGAGAAGTTAAACTTAAAGGAGAAAATGAGCAAAATCATCTCAAAAAATTAGAGGAAAAAAAATTTAAAGCCAGAGTAAACCCAGAGACACCAAAAAGAAAACAATAACAAAAACAAAATGTCATGAATCAATAAGACAAAGAAGGAAAACAGGGATAATTACAAAATTAAAAGCTAGATCTCTGAAAATGATTGGCCATGCCCTGACAAGACAGAGCAAGAAGAAAGGAAAAACAGTAAAATTAGAATAAAGCATAATATTTCTGTATGTGAAAGAGATTTTTAAATACGTTAAATGTGGTGGCATACGTACAACACAAAACTTCCCATTTTAACCAAACTCGTGTGTCCAACTCAGTGATACTGATTGCACTCACTGTATTGATCCATCATCCATCATGAAGACTTTTCAACACCACAAACAGAAACTCTATGCTCATTAAGCAATAACTTGCCATTTTCTCTGTCTCATCTCTGGTAACCCGCAATCTAATTTCTGAATTTGCATATTCTGGATATTTTATATAAATGGAATCATACATTATTTTTCCTTTAGTGTCTGGCTTGTTTTGCTCAACCTAATGTCCTTGAGGTTTGTCCGTGTATTTGCATGCATCAGAACTTCATTCCTTTGTATGGCTGAATAATATTCCATTCAATTCACTAATAAACATGAACATTTATAGGAAAAAATGAATCTCTGGAAAAAATATGAACCCCAAGATAGTGTTCAATAAGTCCTGAAGACTGTGGTTGAAAGGGGAAGTTTAGGGTTGTGTATGTCACTAGTAGGAAGTTAGAGGATAAAACATGAGATTGTATAATACAGAGAAGCCTGTTGTGGACAATGGTGGTAATTAATAGTGCAAATGTAAGAATGTCCTTTCATGAACTAGAACAAACATATGTCACTATAAAAAGGTGTTACTAATAGGGTGGTATAATAGGAAAAAACACACCTAATACAAATCGGGGACTATAGTTAAAAATACTTTAATATTCCTTCATTAATGTAAAAAAAGTTACCACACCAGTATTAAGGGTCAATAATAAGAGGGGTATAAAGGGTTTGGGGTTTTTCTTTTTGGAGTAATGAAAATGTTCTAAAATGCATTGTGGCGTCAAATATACAACTGTGTGATTACACTGCAAGTCACTGGTTGTACACATTGGATGAATTGTATGGTGTGTGAATATATTATAATAAAAGTTCTTTTAAGAAAACAAACAGCACAGTTTTCAAAGAGAAAAAAAAGACAGTGTTCAATGATTAATGGCAAATTTTGAAAAATAATAAATTTATGAAAATGAAAATAGCAGTACTTCCCATTCAAGCTACCCCCACACCCCAAGAAAAGCCTGGCATAGGCATTTGAAAAACTGAATTCTACGAACATTCCAGGAACAATATTACCAAAATTATACAAATTCTTCAATAAAATATTTTAAAAAGGCATAAATGTATACAAAAGCTAAAATTTATGAACTAAGCTTGTCATAAAAAATCAAAGAACATTAAAAGAAAAGGAAAGTAAATTCTAGTATGAAATAGAACAAAAATATTCCAAATCAAATGGTAAACTGTATCCAACAGTATATTAGAATAAATCGCAACTAAGTCATTTATTCCAAAATACAATAATAAAAGATCTATTAACAGGTATACATAACAGAGTACAAGAGATGGAAAAAATGTTCATAAGTGTCTTAGTAGATAGAGAAAATGTATTAATTTCATCTATTCACATCTTTAGAAACCCAGGAGTAAAAGGAAATTTGCTAAACATGATAAAGAAACCCCTAAACTTCAGAAGCATTTCCATTAAAATCAAGAACAAGGTTACTGTTCATTAGAAGTTCTGTTCCATCCATAAGACAAGAAACATAATTTACCAAGTTCATGAAAAAGAGAACTTCACATCATAAAAACGTTCATTTTCCCCAAATTAGTCAATAGGTGCAAAAAATTCTAAAGAAAATGCCAGCAATAATTTTCCCTAGAATTGACTGAAATGTAATGATTTAATAATAGATTAAACAATTTTTTATTAAAGGACACTTGCCCTATCATATATTAAGGTATTTAAAAGACAGTAATTAAAACAATTATACTCACAGAAATAAATAAACAGAACAATGTTGAAACGTGGTGTATAATAGAGATGGCATCTCAAATAAAGTGTAAAAGGATAATAGTATGTATACTAAATCTTATTGGGACTAATTAAGAAGAAAAAAAAAACAACCAAGATCCCTAGCTCCTACCATACAAAAAATAAATCTAGTTGGTTAATGATTTATATGTGAAAAGTAAAGCTATATTAGAAGAAAACATAGGAGAATGTTTTTGTGACTATGGGATAGGAAAGAATTTCTTCAAAAAGTTTAGAAACAGGCATCAAAGGAAATCGATAATTTTACCGTCTCAGGATTAAAGTTCTCTCTTCTAAAATTGACACCAGAGACAATGTGAACATACAAACAAGAAATCTCAGAGAAGATACCTACGATGTTTATTACCCAATGAAAGAATAATATCTGTAAATAAACCAACACTGCCATAAATCAGGATGAGGAAGTCAAGAAACACAAGTGAAACTCAGGCAAACAAAAACAAAACATGAATATGTAATGCAGAGAAGGGAAAAACAGCAAATGGATGATTATACAAAAGGATATTTAGTCTTGCTAATAAGAGAAATGAAAATTAAAATAACAAAATGGTATCATTTGGTATCTCTAACCAGGCGGAACTAACATATCAAAGAACCGCGTTTGTTGGTTTTTGTGAAATCTTACCACCCTGCTGGTGGGAATGCAAACATATGCAGATATTTTGGAGTATAATCTGTCAGTGCCTGTAACCTATTTAGACATCAGTCCAGTCTCTGGGTGTATGTATCAGAGGAGCACTTACACAGGTACACATGGAGAAAGGAAATAACTGCAGGATGTTAATAACTAATATTTGCTACATTCATAAAAGATAAAGCAATAAAGGAGTCCAAGGGAATGAACTGATCTACATTCAGCAATGGATTCCAGGAACATCTTTTTGAGGGAAAAAAAGAAGCAGTAAATAGAAGGAAGTTTAGAGTCCATGACTATTTATGAAGATTAAATATATAGATACAAAAGAATTTTATTCTTAGTTTTACAGGTACATATGTGCACACGCACACACAAATGCATACAAACATGTACATACACATAAACACACGGAATAAAAGAGCATGCATTGGATGCATGAGAGAGGAGAATTATAGGAGGCAGATCAAGAAAAATAGACTTGGTGATGGAATGTGCAAGGAGATTATGAATTAAAATTGTCCAGCATGGTCTTGTCTAGGCCAATTATTTTTCTGTGCCCTGAAATGAAACATCATCTGAAATCTCCTCATCTATTACATGAGTGGAAAAAAAAACACATAGATAAAATTTTCAGTAATCAGGAAATATGTCTGCAACTGAAATCTAAAGTTTCATACTGAAAAAAAATGTTTAAATAGAAAATAAAATTACCTCTACGAATCATATTTATTTCAGGCCTAAATGCTAGTCAACTGGAAATAGATGATTTCTTGAAACATGAGACATCCTGAATTTTTCCTGAGTCTTGAATAACTATGATACCTCAAAGATCAAAATATTTGGGGGAAAAAGTGTATGGCACACATATCCGTATATCTGAGGCATAACTTTCTTATGTGAAAAAGTTTTATATTTTAATGATAACAGGTATCAGAATATGTCTAATACATACTTCATTATTCTCTGCTTTCTTCAATACAGGCAACAAATGAAATTTAACATACATTACTAATTTGTACTATACTAGCTAGGCCCATTTGTCACTACTCAGTGGAATTCTTTCTCTTTCCTACAGATCTGGTCATCATTTTCTGATCACCATTTCCACAGACACTCTATTTCCATTTATAAGTTGACCAGGCTCTTTTCTTCTATTTTTTTCTGCTTTTCTTCTGTCTACAGTTCTTTCTCTTGGGCCCCTGGATCCTATATCTTCTTAATTTCCTAAATTTTCTCTTATAGTTCCCGGTTTTTGTTTCAAGTGACCATTTTATAATCAAGTGAAATCTTATACAACTTTCATAACCACTGACTGTCAATTTGGTCCCCAAAAATAAAATAATCAGATTATTTTTTGAGTGGCCATCAGGTATGGATTTTCTCTAGGGAAGCACCCTCTCAGAGCACCATAACTGGAGTCAGGGGAAAAAAAAAGGACATTTCAGATTCTGCAATGTACTTAAGCAAATTGGTCAATTTTCTTAGGCCTTCAGTTTTCTTTCATCTTTAAAAAGGAACTAATAATAACACCTATCTCAAAGGCTCTTTTGAAGTTTAAATGAGACAAATACATGTAAAGTACTTATCTCACTGCGTAATTCATAAAATACCTTATATTCATTAATAGTATTACTCCCAATAATTTTGACACTTTTTTCAAATACTATTTATAAACTACCAACTATGCCATTTTTTGCTGGATTCAATAATGTTTTAACTTTTGAAATAGTCAAAAAACTGGCCAACAAATAATTGGGTATATATATATATATATATATATATATATATATATATGAGAGGTTGATTTTCAGCCCTAAACTTCAAAATCCTTTGATCTCTTTAATTATCTTAGCTACCTTTCAAGTTTCAGGCTCCTTAGAATGTATCTACTAACATGAATAAGATACTGTACATATATACACACACACATACATACATACCACCCAGACCTCATTGAAGTCATTGAAGTGGAGACTTCATCTTTTCACGGGGCTATGTGATTTTTAAATTCTTTAGCATGGAGTCCTAAAAAGCTTTGTTGCAGTGAGTTATATGTCTAAATCTTCCCTTTGTATGTTCTTAGAATGAATCATTTCTATAACACTTGAGAAAAGCTGACATCACAGGACACAGACTTACTCTAAGCAAATGCGAGTTGGCCAAGAGGAGGATTTTTCACTGTAGTGATTTGCGAAGTTGGAAATTAGAGCAATCTCCGATTGAAACTCTAGCTTAATTAAAGTTTACCTCTCCTCTATATAAGACTTAAGAGTACTCAGAGGGGAAAATATGATATTATTTTTACAAGGCTTAATGCCAATCTATTGTGTTGGGGGGAAATTAAAGTTAACTAAAAGTTTCATGGAAAACATCTAGACATCTGAAATTCAAAATTTCTGTGTCTAACATGTAACTTCATAAGCAGATAGTATTTGCCCAAAAATTCTTGTCTGCATGGCAGTAGAACAAAAGTGACAGATAATAAGAGCAGAGAAAAGACAACCAAAATAAAGATGGATGGGATGGTGTGCTGAATGCAGACTTTAATATATTGGGATAACCTTGGTTCCAAATTTGAGGAAACATGCTCTAATTAAATTCTAATGCATTACTGATCATTTAAGGTCCTGTCTTAGCTCTAGTTCATCATAACACAAAATCTAAAATAAAGGTGTTGTTTGAGTAGTATATTTAAGAATGTGATCCCAGGGAGCCAGAATAAGGCACAGGGGAATGAAATAGAGAAGTAAATAAAGAGCCATTACAAGGATGCATTTTATATTGTTCACTTCTATGGGCAAATTGTTGCTCAACCCCTCAATGATAACTGAGAAGCTTAAAAAGTGCATCTAGGAAGAATTCATCCATTTGCTTACACCGCCCACAATTCTAGGTTGCACGTGCATGAGCACAAAGCAGCTCCCATAGGTTGCCTATGCTGTGGTTTCAGAGAAATGCCTGGGTCCAGAAGCTAGAGACATTCAGCTCAGGGAACAAGATATTATCAGGTCCACCTGTCTGAAGATGCTGGAAGCCGGTAGAGTGCTGGTTACTGCAGCAGCATTGGCATAGGAAGGATGGCCAGGGGATTTAAAGTGATGCACAAAAGGGGTCCATATTAACCATCTTCCATAAAGAAGATGCATGGCGTTCCCATAAGAGATAATAACTTTTCCAACCTGTCAACTCATTGACAGAATGGTTGCCAGAAACATTTTTATATTTGCTTGGAAGGGGAGTGAAGGGAAGAAAGGGTCATAACAATTCTGCGCTCCTGGAATTTTAATGTATTATTGCCTTGGGAGAATATCAGTAGAATTAATTTAGTCCCCTAGTCTTTAAGTCAACAAAACAAAACTCGAAGAAACTTTGTGTTAAACCAAAATCTTGTGTTTATTCCACATGTTAATTTATTAAATGACCTTGAATTTTCCTTGAACGTCTGTTCTGTGCTGCTAATGCAAATCAATATATTTGATATTGAATAGTCTATGTCAATTTCATTTCTGAGCCACTTGACAGCTTGAAGCAAAGTAATAACCAACTCCTATCAAGAGGAAAAAATAAATAAATAAAAAGAAAAACAAAACCAAATAGTAATCCCAAATGCCTCAGTTTCATAATTAATATAAACAAAAGCATGTTTAATCTGCTCTCAAGTGTAAATAAAACCAATAGCATATTCACAGCTCATAAATGCAATTTATGAAACAATTTCACAATGATAAAGGAGGAAAATAAGTTTATCCCAATATGTTTCATATTTCAAAACAAGCAATATTTTGAATTTTTAAGAAAGGCAATTCAGAAAACTTATGTTACTGGACAGAAATGAAGTCAGTTCAACTTTCCAAGAGAAAAAATATAAATGGGACCCTATTTAATATGTTGTTTCCCATCTTTTAAAATTCTTTAAATTCCAATAAACATTTCTTCTATCTTTCCTTTTCAGCTAAACAAACAAGACTGTCTTCAATAAAAATAGTATATTTTTCTTTGAAAAAAGATAAATAACCTTCATTTATATAATAATTACTATCACTATTATTGGGGTTCATAATAGTTACTAGCATGGTGTTAGTGAGAATTCAGCAACTATACCTACTTTCAATCCACAAATAATCTATAGACTCAGATCCTTTGCCATCCTTTTCTGGTGGGCTACTCTAATGAGAAAAAAATTCTGCCTAGGTAAAATTATCTCTGGCACCCTTTGCCCTTTTAGTGCTCTCTTCATCTTTATAAGCCTTCTTCTCTGAGAGGAAAAACCAATCACCTCTTTATATAGCCATGTCCTGCCTGGCTTTTCTTCTCACGTAGCTCCAAACCAATGGAATGGTCCTTATATGCCATCCCCTCAGGATTTAAAGAGATGAATGACAATAAAATAAGAGATCATTAAATACAGCCACGGATTCTTTAACTCAACTCACATCGAGAGATGGGATCTATTTTCCTCCCTTTGAATCGGAGCTGGCTTGTGACTGCTTTGACCAATAGAGAACAATGGGATGCTCTATGCTCAATCCAAGCCTATCCTTTAAGAAGGCTGCCAGGTTCTGCCATGTGGGTAAGAGCCCTACGCCACCATGTAAGATGTTCAACAACTTTGCTGGATAGATTACAAAGAAAGAAACAGGAGCCCAGTTGTCCTAATTAGAAGATCCCAGGCATATGAATGAAGACATTTTATATCCTCCAGATAAGACTAGTTTCTGTTAAATATCACCAAGTGACTTGAGCCAGTGTCAGATGGTACAGAATAATCACCCTGCTTGAATTTCTGACCCACAAAGTCATGTGATATAATAAAATGGCAATTGTTTTAAGACACTAAATGTTGGGATAGTTTGTCCTTCAGCAATAGATAGCCAGAATACCATGTTGTTCTTTTCTTCCCAAATCTAACTGGTCTATAGATCTGTTGTTCTTATTGTTTTTCTTTTTGTTGCTCTCAATGTATATTACTTGACCCCATTCATAAGATATTCTGATAATATCTGTCTAGAGTGGAGCCAAGAAATATGTGCATATCCTCTGATACATTCAAACATGAAAACTTTTCATTGCAGAAATCCCTCTAAAATAACCTTGAAAATTATATCATCTCTGCTTGAACATCCAAAGGATAGGGATATATCCATTTCACAAAGTAAATCCAGTCTTAATTATGGAAATGCTTTTCCTAAGGTTAGAGGAGAGTGATCCAGAAGTTAAGTGGCTCTGAAAACTCCATGACAAAAATTCATGAGCCACTGACATTCTGCTATTAATCTGATTCAACTGTATTTGCAAGCTTACTTCTTTTGGCCCAGCATTGAACTGGGAATATTAGTTCAAAATCGTAAGAGGAGCAATATATTTCACCTTTCCCTGTAAGTGGCCTGAGGTGATCTGTGAAAATGGTTCGCTATTCACTTGACCCAGAAAATCCCACAAAATTATGCAAATCAAGAGGTTCAGATCTTTGTGTTCACTGAGAAACTGCTCAGGTTATCAGGGGTATGCATATTCAAAAAGCCACCAAGCCTTTGAAAGATGTCACTGTATAGAAGCAATGTGTGCCATTCCATCGTTACAGGGGTTTTGGTAGGTGTGCCCAGGTCAAACAGAGGAGCTGGACACATGGTGGGGCTGGATGTGGAGTGCTGAATTTTTGTTGCACATGCTTACAAATGCAGAAGGTAATGCTGAATTTAAGGGTTTAGATGTAGATTCCCTCGTTATTGAGCAAATGACCTGGTCATTGAACAAAATCCCCAAGATGTGCCTTGGGCATTTACAGAGCTCATGGTCTGATTAACCCACACGTGAGCTCACCCTGCCACATTGAAGTGAAAAAGAACAAATTGTTCCTAAAGTAGAAGAGGAGATTATGTAGGAGAAAAGGATATCCCAGAAGAAACTAAAAAAACAAAAACTTATGGCTCAGGAATAAATTCATCATTAATTTAATACAAATTATAATTTTAAAAAATGCATTTCACTCAGTTCACTGATCTTTTGGCAGAGCACTATATGTTCAACCTTGCCATAGACAATTGATCAGCCTGGAATCCATTGTCCCGAAAATGGATAGTTCCAATTGACTGTGGTCAGGGAGTTAGCTCATGTGGTTCAGAGCATGGCTACTTATGGTAGCAGAGAATCTCCCTGAAAGAAATATAAAGAAACCAGCCATCTGGAATGTATCTAATACATTTTCTTTCATATAACCAACCTTAAATATTTAAAAGAGCTATCAATTACTCATCCTCTAGTATCTACTCCTCTCCAGACGTAATCAAGAGGGTGCAGTCAGATGACAGAAAATCTGCATCTTATTTTAAGAGAGAGAATTTAATTAAAAGAATTGGTTCCCAGGTATTAGAAAAGTGAAAAGCAAAAAGAGTACACTAAGATTGTCACAGAGGTAGCAATTTCATCTACCAATCCTAAGCATGGCAGAACAAAAAAGAGGATAGGATATTGAAACTTTGAAATTTGAAGGAGGGACCCTACAAAGCTGGTACTCAGACTTCTGAGGAAGGGGCACAGCCTTGCTGGCACTGATGCCTCCATAGCTCAGAAGAGGTAGTACGTGGGGTTAAGACCCTGATCTCTGACAAGAACAAGCTGACTGGGGCTGGTGTCTCTGAGGAAGCAAGAGGAAGCTGATCCTGGGAGCATAGAATATCTGTAAATTGGAATAAACTTTTGCCTCTGTAATGAACTGCCACTCCTGGGGTAAAGAAGTATTACTGAAGGCACAATAACAGGAACACACAAGACAGAGGATATCTTCTTCCTTCTCCAGCCTTCCAGACCCCCCTCTGGCAGATAATAACAGGGAGCTAGCTGGCAAAGAAGAAATGTCATTTGCAGATTCAACCCCAGCATTGACAAGTGGAGTGGTGATGAAGCTGAGAGACAATAGTTCAGTGGCCAGCACACCAGCATGAATACCAACAGTTCTTTCAGCCATTTCTAAAGATTTCTGGAGGATTCATATGCCTGGTTACTTCCTTCTGGATTAGTTTTAGTATGTTCAAGTCACCTGTAATACGTAGTGTGCGGGACTAAAGATTATGCTCTGGATATTGCTCGTTAGTGCAGAAAACACCTAACAATTAGTTCATGTGTTCAGGCCGCTATATTCCTAACTACAGACATTGGGATAACCACACTACACTACAAATTCATTTTGATCTAGGGCCTGGGGTTTTGTCTGTTATGTTTGTTTATTTTTCGTATTGTTTTCAGATAAATTGCTATTTTACTAAGTTTTCCCCAACTTTTGCTTAGGTGTATGCAAAATAATGCTACCTGTACTAAAATTCAGTCACAGATAGTTGCATGCTTAGTTTTGGTCATGCTACCATTCTGTTGGGATACTCTTTTCTTCTTTCCTTTCTTTCTTTCTGTCTTCTTTTCTCTCTTTCTCCCTTTCTCCTTTTCTTCTTTCCTTCATTCTCTCTCCCTCTTTCTCTTTTGTTCTTTTCATCTCTGTCATCTAATTTAATTAATTTGAACAGTTTGGTGTTCCTTTACTTGGTCCTCACCCACTCTACACTTTCTTTTACACTCTCTCTTCACATGTTTGGTGAAGAAGAATAAAGAAGCAAACTACATGCTGGGTCATTTGAACTTCTCTATTGTTTTATTTTTTTTCCCCATGAAGTAGATCAACCCCTTTCTCGTGCTTCTTCACAATATTTTTCCAAGGCTCACTCCCATTCTGTTAACCCAATTTAACGGCTTCTGTAATGCTTCAGTTATCTTTGGCTACATGTTCTTATTTCCCACATAGCTATATTTATTATTAAAAATGATTTTTTTATTAATATCACTTAAGAAAGTGACTAAGGAGAATAATAACTGCAATGGTAAAGGTTAACCTGACTATGGCTGGAAAGGAAAGTATGTCATGTGTTTGGCCACTGAAGGAGGTATATTTAACCAGAGGTATCTGTAAATCACCTCAGGAATTTTCGTTTGGTTGCTTTGCAAATCAAATATATCTGGGATCACCACTGAAGACTCCAATTTCATCAGCTTGAGATAAGATCCTGGAATATGTATTTTGATGGAAAAATTTCTCAGGTAATTCTGCTGTGAACCCCTAATTAAAAAACACAATTTTTGAATGTCTCAAATAATGCTTTATAGAAAATCATTTTCCATATTTAATCTCAAAAACTACTGACCCTCATAAACTATGAAATACTTTAATCCTATCCTGTCAAATAATTCTAAATAAATATTTCAATCTTGGAAAATTAACAAAATTTGTCACTGAGAAAAGTTTCCTATTAAAGAATATATTAAACTGGAACTATCTCTGTTATTAAAGTGACTTTGTATTCATGCTTGGTTCATTGGTTTAATACTTTTAAAAAATTAAAGCGTGCCTCTCTTGTACTGTGCACTGGATGTGCACATGATTTGAGCCTCAGTCTATTTGTTGATAAAAATGATAATTAAAAAAACACTTCCAATAGCTTAGATGTTAAATGGGAACTATTTATGGAAAAGATACATGCTTAATAAATAGCAATTTCCTGTCTTATAAATCAGTATGGCTAAACACAGTCAAAATATAAGTTGCTAGCAGATTTTAAATTTTCTGTTTTGATGACTTAATACTATGGCCACGTATTACGCAAAAGGCACTATGGAAGTGCTGGAATACAGAGGTAACTATGAAATGTGACTTGCCCCAAAATGCAGTCGCTCCTATATAAAGGTCTAGCCCCTTCACTGAGCTGTGCTTTCATGAGCCACTTCTTGAAGGTCCTCAGTTCTGGCATTTTATTTAATATTCCTTTCTAAAACAGTACTAGTTATCGTCCATCAGTTCATTTTCCCAGTCATTTTATTTCCCTAGCCATTTTTCATTGCAGACTGACCATCAGTACTGTCTGATCTAAGCATCCATAGAATCACTGGCACACCCTGGGAAATGGCCATACAAGTTTAGGGTTGCCACTTTAATGCAACTAGCTAAGTCAAGAGCTAACTTGAGTATACCAGGCTTACATCTGTTCGTGGTCTCTCTAAAGTCTTGCTAGCAAAATATGAGCTAATGAGCCATGAATATTAAGTCTAGAAAATATCCAAAGAAACACATATGATGACATGGATATTCTTTAAAATGCATACCAAACACTTCTTTGCTGCTTGTTTTCTGATAGGAGTTTTACAAAACAGGAAAACAATAATAATAATAAAAAGCCATGGATTGTGCTTTAGCATTTACAAATTCCTCTATTAATTCAGTCTTTTAGTCCTCAACCAAACGTTTTGATGGGATTTTAAAATGGTGCAGTCATTTTAGAAAGCAGTGTGGGAGTTTATCAGAATGTGAAACATAGAATTACATTTGACCTAGCAATTTCACTTTTTGGATTCTGCCCAAGAGAAATGAAAAAATATGTCCACCCCCAAAATTGTACACATATACACATAGCAGAATTTTTCATAACAGTCAAAGTGTTAAAACAGCTCAAATGTCCATCAGCCTATGGAAATGGATAAACAAAAACTTAACATAGCCAAATCATGGAATATTATTTGACATAAAATAAGAATGAGGTACTGATGCATGCTACAACATGGATTAACCTCAAAACATTAGGCTAACTGAAAGAAGCAATCACAGAAGACCACTAATTCCATTTACTATATGTAAAGACAGTACACTAGTTGTTACCTAAGACTGGGGGTAGTAAGAAAGAAGTTGGGGTAATAAGGAGTGACTTCTAAGGGCTACTAGGATTGCTTTTGGGTGATGAAAAGTTCTAAAATTAGTGGATAGTGATGGTTGCATGACACTGTAAATATACTACAAAAAACCACTGAATTATGCATTTTGAACGGGTGAACATTTTGATATGTAAACTATAAAGCTGTTTACCAAGAAAAACCTTGTTGATGGCTAAGGTGGCATTTTCATTTACAAATGAATCAATTGGAGAAACAGAGGATGCCTTGTTAAAGTTTCAAATCCTAGAATTTGTCAAAACAGAACTCAATTCCTGCCTTCAAGTTGAAGGCTACCTCCACTTTACAATAGTTTCTCTGAGACTTGGAACTAAAACTCATTCACTCAAACTATCAGGATATTGAAGGGGTTTGTAAACCATGACCTATGAGGAAAAATTAAGGGAGTTAAAGATGAAATGCTGAAAACATGACAATATTACAGAAATTTTAAATTACATATAAGGATATTCCATGGACGAAAAGGTGGAATCATTTTGGTTTGCTGCAAAAAAACAAAATCAAATAGTACCAGGCAGGAGTATTAAAACAATACCACACGGTTAAAACTTAAACTTGTAAATAATTGAACCAGTTTGAACACAGCTCCATCTAACACTGGAAATTTACCAAAAGTCTGTAATCCCCAGTACATTCATCTTATACAGTCCAACATTTTTTACATAATTGTTGAATAAGGAGAGATGTTCCTCGGGTGGTTCTTTAGCAAGGTAGGAGGAGTATTTGGTGAAGGGTTCCATGCATGCCTTCCCAGGATTTTGGAAAAAGAAGCCAGGTTGGAGATACTGTTCACTTCCCAATACTGAGGTCATAGTTTTCCTCTGCTAACATGCTCAGAGAGCACCCAGGTGGTCTTGACCAAAATTCTGGATAATGTCTTGCTCTCAGAAAGACCTATGCAATTCCGTCAATAAAAAAGAGGAGCTCAATAGGCATAGAGTCAAAATAGTGAAGACTAACTTATTGCTAACCCTTCAGTTGATAAACCTTCACTAGAAGAGAGGCATAAGCATTAAGTTTAGGAACTACCTGAAGAAAAACCCACACAATAACCTGAAGATTCTTTTAAACACACATTCTTTCTTTTACTGCTTGACTGCTTGGAGGTGGCTGACAAAACTGAATAACATTGAGTGGGAAAACTTGTACTATTCATAAAGATGACCTCGCCTTCTACTTACAAGTATAAGCCAAAAGATATGAAAGCTTTGAAATTACTAGTCCAATATACACATACCCACCCACACACTCTATCCCTTTGTGACCTATTCTTCCCTCCAAAATATATGGAAGTCTCCCTCCTCCTGTTGAAAACTAATTCTCTGGTTCCAAACCCATTTTCATCTCAAAAGAATTATTTAATTATCTCCTGTCTTCCTCTTCTTCTGGTGACTTTCCCCTTTGCATAAAAAAAAAAAAAATCCCCAAGACTGTTTTCCTAACAGGAATGGGGTGGGGGGTAAACTCCTCCTTTCTATGTCCCTGTACAACCAAGCTGCCTCTAGGTACTCCATACTTGTCTTCCTCCCTTCCCTCTAAATAAATAAAAATGATCATATTTATATTTTAGAAAGATTATCCTAGCATTTGTCAAAACAGATGCTAGGATCTGTTTTGACAAATACATATCTCCTTTTCTGGTTCTTTCTCCACTAGCTCATGAGAAGCTGATGTTTGTCCACAATTTCACCCTCAGCTACCCACCAGATTGACTCTGGCCTGCCCTGCCCGTCTAGTCCTCCTCTATATGCAGGACTATCATCCACCCAACTGTCAAACATGTCAACTGGAGCGTATTCTAGACCCACCTCCCTCTATTTCTCCTTTCCATCCAAATGATCCTCCAGTGCCATCAATTCAGTCTCATAAATGTATCTTGAAAGTGGTCTCTATTTCCTTTGCCACAGTCTTATTTGAGGACCTGTTCATCTCTCCTGTGACCAGTTACAAAAATCTTCTGTCTTCAGTCTGGGCTTCCTCCAGCTAGCATTCCAACTCATCCTCTACACGGGTGCTAGGATAATCTTTCTAAAATATAAATATGATCATATTAGTTCCCTTCTTAAAAATCCTTTCATGAATTCCAGTGCCAACATGATGAAGTCATACATTCTTAATAGATCACCCAGGGCTCTTTGTGACCTTGTCCTTTAATTAACTTTACCCTCAACTACACACAGAGTTCCTGACACTGTTTGCTAAGTAGGACATGCTTTCTCAAGCTTTCCTGCCTCTTCAAAGCCCATTTATGTTGTCTGGGATGGTTTTATGTTCCTTGTACGTCTACTGAAATACCGTCTCTTCCTCAAGACCTTGTTCAAGCCTCATCCCTTCTATAAAGTCTTCCTTGACTCCTTATTATGGAGTTTTAGACTCAATCCTCTTGGACATATTTCTATTTTATACTAGTCATATCTTAATATAATAATTCACTCTTTGTGGCTCATATAACAAATATGAGCCCCCTCCGCGTTATGAGTGCCTTACACATCTTTATTCATTTAATCCTCACAGTACCCTTAAGGAAGCACTTACCATTATCCCCACTTAAAAGATGAGATCATTGAAGCAGAGAAAATTAAATAATTTGTCTAATATCTAACATATGGTGAGGAGACTATTCAAACTGAGGCAGGCTGGTAACAAATTTTATCCTCTTGACTACCACTTCAAGTTGCCCTCATAGTCTCCTGAAGACCCTGAAGGAAAGGGAGGTTCTATGTCTTACTCATCTACTTAGCCACTGCCTGCAACATTGGCTGCCCCACAGCTGGTGTCCTGTATATGCTGACTTACTAAAAGACCAAGCCCAAGAGAAATGACACTAAATCCCAAGTGTATTTTCCCAGAGAAAGTGATTTATATATTTCTCCTGTGAAATCAAGGAAAATATGGTTTATATAAATAAATTTAAGCACCTGTAGAAATATTTTAAAAATAATTTACAGTTACAGGAGGCAAAAAATTATATATATGCGGGTATTACTCATTGTACATCAACACAATAAAAGTGTACCACAAGACAGATGGCAACTCCAAAAAGTCATAGAATTATTGATCAGATAGGCACTGAAACAGAAACTCCGTTACTCCATTGGCCTTCAAGGACATGAAATAGGAGTTTGTGCCATGAGGCATTTCTGAAAATGCACTATAAAATATGTTGTTTCTCTACGTAGCAAGATGCTTCAATCCAGAATCATCGTATTAAATCACTACTGGGTCTTTGCGCCCTCTTTTTTTTTTTTTCTCCCATCCTATAAGACATTAAAATGTCAGGAATGAGGAACTGCTTCAATAGGTACACTATGAGAGGGGTGTTGCTTCTTACAGGGTCAAATGATGTTAAAGAAGATAACATTACTGTCTTCAAAGACCAATAAGTGAGAAGTTAAGCAATTGTCAGCACCCAACACCCTTTATTTGAAATATAAAATGGTATAAAGCTCAATTTAGTTTCTAGAAACTGTATTAGTGAGGAAGGTATCAATTGTGTAAATTGTGACATGTAAAAATTTTGAGTCAATCCATCAATATGCTTGGAGAGAAGACTGGCAACATCAGTTTTCAAGCACTACAGACTAATCTGGAAGTCAGCATAGTTTAAAAAAAAAAACTGCATACATACACAGAATGATCAATAACCACCTCTCCTCACACACATACATTCATAAAAATCTATTGTGTACAAACGAAGGCAACATATGATAGCGGAGAGAACTCGGACAAGTAAAGACTGACCTATTGATTCTCATTGGGCTCAACCTTTGCTAAATTATTTGGTACGTTACTTTCTTTATCTGTCAGTTGTTTTTTTTTTTCATTTTTAGCATGAAAGAAAATACCTTCCTTGTAGAAGTTTTTTGTGAGAATCAGTGATGTTTACAAAGTCGCACTTATCACTTCATATGTACTCAATAATTGGCATCATTATGATTCATAAAGAATTATTAAGTATCAGTGCATATGGGCATAAGGCCTAAAACAAGTTCCCTGAAGGAAAAGTATCTGAAATCTTGTCATAATCTAAAATCACATATGACAGAGAATAAGAGAAAGGAGGAAGACAAGCATAAAAATGGGTGTGGAAGAGGGGCTCGCAGGAAGGAAGACAAGGCAGAATAAACAGTGCGTGGCAAAGGGGTGACAAAGCTGACCTTGTACCCAACCCCAAGTCCTTTTAGGGAGACCTGCCTCTCCCTAACCTGTTTAAGCCCTTCAGCCCTTTCCTCTATTCTCTATCACACATGATTCACACTGAGATGTAAATAACTGATCTTGCTGCTCTGTGGTCTTTGCATTTTATTGTAGATTACAGCCTTAAAACCCCGTGCTGGCAGTCAAAAGATCCTTCGTGTTGGCAGTATAAAAACAGGCAAGGGTAAGGTTTCCAAGAGTATATTATTGTCATAGCATTATTTTTATAGCTGAGCTCATGCTAACCTGTAGACCTGTCACATGTAATTCTAGGAACAACAAAAACTTTATCAGGTGTTTCTAAGGAACCAGTGCCTCCTAAGCTCCAAGCCCCACTAAAGACATTGCACATAGTGATTAGTGTTCTAGACACAGCCCTAGGAAATTTTTTGGAAAAAAAAAGAAATAACAAAATAACCATTAAGCACCCCAGGCAAGAAACAGACAAACTGACATACAGAGGTTATGTGGGGAAAGAAAGAGAAGATAAATCTAGATACCGGAAGTAAGTAAAAGATGAAAGGAATGATAAAGAGTAAAAGCAAAGAAAACAGAATGAGGTTAAATATTACACAGTAAATAAGGTGTTAATCATTTATAATCTAAAACGGTCTTGATAATCCCTTAAAAAGGTGTCATATTAAAGAGAAACATGGCATCTCTCAGTAAATCTAACAAAGTCCATTTTAATTCAATACCTATTTGAAGAAGCTTAAATTTGGGGCCTGTATAATAAGTAGTATATAGTATGCATTTTTAAAAATACATGTCTTTGAAACTATCGGAGCAAACTTGATGAGATGAGATGCTTTCAAGATGAGTCATAGAAGCATCCCTTCTATGCTATTAAAATTCATACTCTCTCCTTCTCCCTCTTCCTCCCCTCTCCCTCTTCCTCCCCTCTCCCTCTTCTGGTCTCCAACCTTGATTGTTTGTTTGTAGTTGAATTTGTGTAAGTTCAAAGCCACCATGGTAGGACTCCATCTAAGACACAAACCGGAAAGGGAAGATGAATCAGACGATCTACAATTTACCGAACCCTCTAAGAAATTCCAGGACACTTTGCGCGTGCCTACATTAATAGGACTTGTTGTCAGGTCTCAGAAAAACAACTTGACATATAAAATGGAGTCTATGACCGTCTCGGCTTCTCACCCACAGCAGCTTCCCTGACAGGACCTGACGTGGCACCAAGATAGACCAGCATGGACATGCCGACGCCCCAGACCAGAAGCAAGACCAGATAACCATGAGCATGAGGTCATGATCTGCTCCAGCTGATAACTCCCGGCTATAACTGCAGCCGTATGTCACCCCCACCCCTCTTCGTGTGTTTTTCCCTTTAAAAGATCAGGCCCTCAAAAGGAGAGTCACAGCCGTTTTCCTTCCTTTGCTTTGACTCTCACTCTGTCACTTTCTACCTGCTTTTCCCCCAGTAAATCTATGATGCTTTAACTCACTGCCTTGCATGGATTCCTTGACGACTCCGTTAACGACTCCGTGCTTAACACTTATTTTACCCCAACTTTCATTAAAATTAAGAACTAAGGTTTTTATCCATTTACATATGCTCTAAATTATAGTATCCTAGAGAAGGAAATGCAAATGATCACTTACTGAAGGAACCCTAAGATACTCTCTGGTAGCTCATTTAACAAAATTATAAGGCACAATTTCTCCTTTTACTTACAAGGAAATTCTCTTAGAGTGAGAGGTTAACTTGCCCATATTAGAGCTTGCAAGGGCCAGAGTCAGAATCTGAATTCAGGTCTGTCTGATTCCCCAGGGCACATTCCTCCCACTCCCTGAGCCAGGAAGGCAGTATAATCCCCAAGCTGTGTCCATAGCAGACACAAATATTTTTACAGATTATTCTCTGCCCTGTTCATAGATGTTGCCTTAAAAAATCTCCAAGCATTCTCTAATAGTGCATCTAAAAGTAGCATTTTAAAAAAGAAACCTGTGGGCCATGCTGACTACCATGCTGGGACAATCTCATTCATTTTGGTGCCTCAAACTGCCTAGGGATGCCACAAATATTTGTTGAAAGAATGAATAAAGCACTAGTGCTGAAAAAAAAAAGTTTGGGAATAAAAATGGAATAGAGAACCAACAATGCATACAAATAGAAAGGAAGTCTTTTGTTCATTTCATGCATATTGGGATTTGCATGAAATGAATAAACTGAATAGACAAGCAAACACTGAATTTTAGCAGTGGTTTGGCTATTCACAACAGAAACATGATGAATATTTCAAACTAAAGGCTTAACAGTTTACTTGGAAGATGGCTCCTTTTAGATCACCTCACTTTTATGCTAAAAAGAAATTGGAAAGGTCAGAGTATTTCTAACATTTTCCTCTTGGGAGATGGCGTTTCTTAAAATGACATCTCAGCAAGGCTGCAGAGCATCCCAAAATTTGGTGGCATTTGTAAATCCTTTTTGGACAATGGGTTAATGTTATTCTATTCGTGACTCCCCATATAAATTTACACACCAAGTCAGGATAAATGTCTCTGAAAAAAACATACAGCTCTTTTATTCCAACCATTGGGATGGATACCGAAATCCTGAAGGGAGGGGAGGTTTGAGATCAAGGATGGAAAACAGGTTGAATAATTCTCGTGCATGACTAAATTGAAATAGTAATAATTCTTAGTGCAACCAGTAATTGCTAACAACGTTCAATGTCGTGCAAGTGCATATTCCAGTACGGGTTGCATACAGTCAAATTTCTTCTTTCTTTTATTAAGAGTTCTCTAATAAACAATTCCAAGAAAAATGCATACTTCACACTTTTGCCTTAGATGGGTCATAATCAATTATAGCCATCAGTTGCTATAATAATCAGGACTCTGAAGAGCTCACTTTTCTCCAGGTCATAGGCTGGTATGCAAGAATCTCAGAGAATGCACACCTGGCACACGGAATTTTAATGTTTTTTGAAGTTTCAGGAAACACATCGCTGAATGCAATGCAATGAAATATCCTTCTCTGGGTTAGCACCCCAAAGTATCAAGCAGAGGAATACAAAATATTAAGGTTGCATTTGCTATCCCCATCCATTATTTGTGACCCCTTCCTCCTTAACAATCTCACCCTGCACAATTAGTCACAATAACACCATCAACATCTTGCTTGTTGATGGGTCTTTCTCCCTCTATTATAAACACTTCAAAGGCAGGAATTTATTGTCTTAATCATTCATTTTATCTCCAACACAACCACTGGTTCAAAACTGAATGTCCTCAGAAGGTATCAGTGGAATGTGGTTTGTGGAATGGCTGCTACACCAAGGTCCCTAAGCCACCTGTGATTGGAAAGGGCTGGATAAAAAGTCACTGGTACTATCATTCCCCAGGTGTTAATAATGCACCCAGATGCCTGGGCTCTACTGTATTCCAACCCAGAATAGCCTCTGCAAAATGCACTTCTGCACGAGAGCCTCATGAGAGGAGGACCAACAAACAGAGCCAGATGAAGGGCAGTGGCCCTCTGCCGTTCTGGTTGGAGATGCAAGTAGCAGGCCAAGGGGCGAAGGAGAGATCTGAGAATTCCCTCGGGAATGGCTTATTCTTCATGACTCACTACATCAGGACTCAAGTTTGACACCTTTCAGTTTTTAACAGCTGTGACAGAAACTGTCAACAAACTAAGAGCTGAACAGTGCCTTCTACTCTATTATTCATCTTTATCTGTATGCCCATCCTATAAGCATACAGAGTTCAGAATTCAAAGATCTCATTAATTCCTGTTGCATCCCAAAGTAGTTTATAAATGGGATAACGTAGTCTGACTCTTTCTTTCCTTATTTATTTAAAAAAGGAAATATTTTGCCACCAAATTTCCTTAAAACCCAAAGCACACTATTTTCAGGGATCTGTTTCCACATATGAATAGTCTATATTAATTATGTCACAAACGCCACATTTATATATGCAATGTATATATATATATATACATATATGCATATGCGTGTACATATACCCATACACAATGACATGTTTCTTTGAGAGATGGAAGGGGAAACATTTCTACCTTTATGGTTTTGTTGTTTATCTACCAGATGATTAGAAAATCAAACTACGAGCTTTATAGATGTTGGAAGCAATCCTGTTGTCATTTTTTTATGCACATGCTGACTCAATGTCACAGAATAACTGTGTTGCTTTCTGCTTTCCCTGACAGTCCAAAGAAAGAGTAATGCATACAAATCATTTTACTGTTTAAAAGTTTTGAATAAAACATGTTAACCTTGTCATACTAAGTGACAGACAGAAATGTCACCATTGTTTGCCTGGGACAAATAATCCATATACTTCATGTATAATTCATCTGATCTTTAAGAATGTTTAACAATATTGAATTTAGATAAATTTCAATGTTATGATGCATCAAACTTCCTTTATCAATTTACACATGTGCCTCATCAATTTAAGTCTTCATTTGTATTACTCTTTTTTGTATTAACTATGGCAGATCTAAAAGCTATTCTTATTTTCAATAAAAATTTATGGGTGCATTATCCATATTACAGTCTCTTCTCTATGTCCTTTTCTCCATCAGATCTTAACTTGAAAACCCAAATAACCCACAGCTTATAAATGTGTCACAGCCTCCCCTGTAGCAAGTGCTGAGACCATGAGTGCTTTGACATAGAATCTTTTGTCTCCGAACAGAGATTGAAGAACTCATCAAGATAACATTTCAATTCTTCTAAAAGAAGATCTCAATGCCCCATGAAGCCCTTCTGTCAGTTAAAGCTAATCAAAGACATCTGAAAGTGAGTCTGCTTGGGGTGAAATAGATGGGTAAGAATGTTTTGAACAGGTTTGCAGGTGATCTGGGATTCCCTCTTTGTGAATCCGGGGGAATGGGTTGGCAGTGCACCACTTGTGGGAGATCTCCAGCGCAAATGGCAGCGCAGCCCAACTCGTGGTTTCCCGGAGGACCGAGTCTGAAGACTTCCTTAGATCCAGCACCATGTGAAACCAGTGTTTGGAGGAGGAAAGGAAAGGATTTGATTGAAAGTGCCTTCAATACACTTAGAAAGTAAAATACCACAGAAATATTCAGGACACAATTCACTGAGGTTAGGAGCAAGTTGAGCGATTAAATGTAAACCAAAATGTGAGATTTTGTGAAGCATCTTCCAAGAGGTCCTTTTCCGTCTTAGGAAGAGCAACAATTTCCGTACAACTTAATTTACCTTAATTTTGCCAAGGTCCATCTTTCTCTCACCTAGTAACCCCCCCACCTACCCTGCAATGTTTCCTCAACTATGAGGCTTAGAGAGTTCTTCCTGGGGCGTCATTTAGTTTCAATTAAGAATTCGATAAAAGAATAACTTTTTAATGATTCAAATGATCAGAGTTTTTCCTTTTTTTTTTTAGAAGGAAGTAGAGGAAGGTGCTAGCATGTGTATACATATAATATTTCATAAACTAAGAATTTGCATGTTGAAACCATCCTTTTTTTCCAGGTTTTAACCTTATTTAAATACATATGTCTATGCCAGCTCACCTTCACTGAGTTACATCTAGGTGTATGGGGCATGAGCTCATATAAACATTTAATAATATTATAGATACATATTTTTCCTGGTACATTGGAGAAGGGAAACTATCTTTCACTGTTGGAGCTATCTCCTTTGTAACTCATTCACAGGGTATTCAAAACATTATATGATAAATGAAGTATTCAAAGGGACAAAGGAGAGAAATATATAATTGTGTAAGTCAGCCTATGGAAAATCGCTTAAATTTATGCCTTGGACTTAAGAATTTCCTTTTGAGAGCTATTAAATGTGTTCATAAGATTTGTAGAATGCTTTTTTCAAAAATCTAGTTTTCCGTTTTTGTTTAGTTTGTGCATGGGTATCTTTTTCATGGGTTGAGGGTCCAGAGTTGCTTTTTTTTTAGATCTTCCTGGAGATACATGACATATACTAAATATACTTAAAAACCACTGTTTAGCAACCTGGGGGTGGGGAGTCTTATTTCTCTAGAATGCTTTAAATTAACTTCTACCTGAAGTTAGGAAATTGCATCAGCTGTAATATGGAAATACAGCCTTTACAGACCTAAAGAGTTAACACTGGTCCTTAAAACACTGATTTACAATAGATATCACTGATAAATTTTCACATTTCAGTCACAATATACATATGCCCACAGATTTCTATTATTTTCCAACAGTTCTAATTTCATTGTGGAACATTTACCAGATGGAAAGTGGCCATTTCATGGGCTTTTGGCAGGTAGAATAAAGCTGGCTCAGCTAAATGAAAATCCCATGTTTGAGGAGCCCATGAAATTGGCAATAATTGACTTTCGAACACACGAAGAATTTTAAATCTATTTTTATTTGCAACAAGACAAGAGAGTTCTTTGAAAGCATTTTTTTGTTAACCCTGAAACAATTTTCTGCTAAATTTGGACTTTACACTGGCTTAAGTTCAGATAGAAAATTAATTTACTAAATGAACTCTACTACTAATATTACCTTTTCAATAATTATTTTGCTTATTCTAACGTGTCAATATTTAAAAGATGGCAACTGTAATTTATTGAATGATATTTTGGCATAGTTGCATACTTCTTGTTGGAGATTGAACCATGTCTCCACACAACGCATGTTCAGAGCCACCCCTGGTCCTGTGGACGTAAGTCCATTTGTATATAGGATCTTTGAAGATGTTACTGGTTCAGCTTTGCCCAACCGAATGAGGGTGGGCCTTAATCCAATCTGGCTGAAGTTCTTACATGCAAGGGAAATTGGACATGGGAGAAGAAGCCACTGGAAAAGCAAGAAGCCAGAAGTTAACAGAATCCTGAAGAGAAAGGGGAAGATAACTCATGTGATAGAAAAACTCAAGGAACCCCAAGGATTGCTGGCAGCCTGCCCCAGAAGGCCACAGTCTTCAGGGAGAAAGCCACCTTGCTGATGCCTTCATTTTGGACTTTTCTTAGCTTCAAAACCATGAGCCAATGTATTCCCATTATTTAAGCCAACCCATTGTATGGTGCTTATTTAAGCAGCTGAGAAACTAATACATTCCTTCAAGACCTCTATTTTCTTGAAAGCACTTTAGAGAAGTGGAAGAATGGAGTGAACTGATATTATATATGAAGTTATTCATCCTTGGTTAATACATAGAACTGTTAAAACTTCTCACTAACCACAACTTACTTTCCTTTCTCCAAGTTTTGGGGTCTACTTCAAATGCCTCTGCTATTTCACAGCTACTTTTTCTTCTACCATCCCTTCATTTTTGTGGGTAATCAGTAAAACATGTATCATTTTTAAAGGACAGATTGCATTTAGGATTAAGATTAGTATATTGGCCTTATGGAATCTCCCCCTTGTGTTTTCTATTTAACAAACTACTGCTTAATATTTTATTTTCCACTTAGAACCAACAAGCTGGTATATTCTTCTAAGTGAAAAAAAAAGAAAAAAAGAAATTTGCAAGGCCAATGCCAACAGTCCAATAAAAAATTGGATGGTTTTGACAATGGCTCTTTGGAAAGTATTTTATGTTATCAACAGAAAGAGTAGAGAAAAATGTATTACAGTTAGGATTTCGATAACGATAAATAAGCTTAAATACTTCTCAAAACATCAATGGACCAGGAGAATGAAAGTTGATAAACAGAATGCTATGAACTATCTGTTGTCATTTAACAGTAAGGTAATGAAATAAAACATTGAATCCCTTTCTTTCATTTGAATACTTGTTATTAGCCAAACACCAAAAGAAATGTTTACAGGAGTGGTTTTACCGAGAACATGCTTTTCACCAACTTTGATTAAAATATTTTTCAAAACTATAAGCCTTATACAACTTAATAAAATTTATCATATTAATGTTTTGTCATCTCAACTCCATCATTTTCATACTTTCCCAACAATAGTATAAGATCAATTCACTTGGTGCATTTCACAAAATGAAATACATTGATCAAGAAACACTGAACAGTCAATAGACTGGCTAGGCTGTCTTCCTCACTCCATTTTAGAAGTTCAAATGTGGGAAATTTCATTCCCTGTGTTCTCATTTTTCCTTGGTGTGGTTTTGACTCAGGAAATGGTTCTTCAAATACCCTAATGAGGAAAACTGATCTTTCAGATGAGAAACACACACAGGGTAGGAAAGTGCTAAGTGTGAATAACAATAATAGTCAAAAGAAGGAGGAAGAAGAAGAGAAAGGGGGCTTTCACCAGGGTTGCAACTAATGGAACAAAAGATGGGCCATTTGAGACTGCAATTTCGAATGTAAGTATGCAATGCAGTGTATGATCCCGTAGCGGGTAGAGATAAAACTGTTATTCATAGAGAATAGTCATGGAATGCATCTAATGGTGAGAATTTATTTTTGTTTCAGGAAACATCTTGATGAGCGATTATCTTGTGAAGCCTAGCCCAGAGAAAGGACTGGAAGGTGACAAAGAACTGAGGGAATTTCTTTTCAGGTGATGTAAGTTCCACTTGGAGTTGGAGCTTGGACAAATACCAGTCAAAATGACATACACCAGGTCTGTTGCGGCTCGGCAGGTGTTGGCACTGGTAGCTGACCCTCAGGGAGCCACAGCAGTCCAAAAAAAAATGACATACACCAGTTAAAAAGTTTTCTCAGCAAAGTTTCTTTAATTTTTCTACTCTAGAGAATATTAAAGAGTAATAAGATATTACCTGCACAGCAAACTGCTGGTCAGATATCTTCCTTTTGGTTGGAAAAGTCAGAATAGTAAGTGCCCCTGTCCTCTAGCTGAAGACAAGCAGACAAAAGGGTATTACCCTGCAGTATAATTCCTGGAACATAACCTATATATGACTTCCCTGGTAGTGGGGTGACTCAGTGCCTTCTTTTATAACCAGGATAACTGTCCACACTAACTTCAAGTTATAACTTTTCATTTCTCATTTGGGGCACTGAAGGACTTGCTTCCTTTGTTCTCTAAAAAAAAAAATTCAAAATGGCAAGCATACATCTAACCTAAAGGAAAATGTAAACACTTCCCAGGACACCTCATGCATTCATTCTCTCTCCTGTTGGAAATTAAAATGGAACAGTGCAGGCCTTGAGGTCCCCTGTTCTAGCAACATTAATGAGAGTACATCAAGTCCATCTGTTTGCAGATGAAGGGAAGGTTATCACATGTTAACCCCCCACAGCCTGCTTTTCCAAGAACCCACAAATAGGACATGGAAAAAATGGGAGAAAATGAAAAATTGGGTAGCTGTAACACAATATAAGAAAAAAGGAAGTTGCCTGTCAAGAGAACCGAAGGCTGAAGGCCCTGAAAAAAATAAAAGATGATCATTGAGAAACACCTGTAGCAAAAATACCTGGGAGCTTTCAAAACAGGGATGTCTAAAATGCAAAGATAGTTCGTCTTACTGGGTTGCAATGCGACTGACTTCTGATGTTCCCAAACCCTAAGTAAAATCTCAATATAAGGAAATGTCTTTGCTAATGTCACCTTGGGGAAAGTGCAAGGATAGGCTCAATGCAGATAAAAAGAAAAGTTGTAGGAGATAAGATACACAGGTAAAATCCAGAGGAAAATAGGAAATTAGGGCTACAGTAACTAAGAGAAACTTAAGTCCTCCAGGAAAAAATTCTCAAGATTGTGGATGTGGAAGTTGGGGGGAGGGAGAGAGCATGGGATTTCCACCAAAATACCCACGTCAGCCTGCTGGTGCGGTGGTGACAGATTTGTTGTTTCTTTGTTTGCTAATTTGTTTTCCATATTAAAAGACAGAAGATATCTTTTCGGCTAATGCTCGGGTAATGCATGTAAAACAGGTCTGTCTCTTACTCTTTGATGATCACCGCAAGGCCACAGTGACATGGACAAATAACCAAATTAGAGCTATTAAAAATGAACATAGCATGTGCTATTAAAAAATAAAGATGGATCTCTTCTGTCACATTGTTTTGACTGGATGTCATAGAAGGTGTTTGTTTCTTTGTGTGTTTGACCTTTCTGTGTTTTTGCCTGAGGTGATAGGGTTAGAAAAATAGTACATGAAAAGTGAAAATGGAATAAGAAAGCCAAATATCTAGAAGGAAAATGTGTATGTAGTTTAAGAACCAGAACTATACGACAATAAATTAGGCTACTAATAAATTTAAGGCACTGCCCCCACCCTCCCATGACGTGACCATAGTGATCACTCTCTTTGCCCCTGGCTTTTCTTTGTTTTAAGAAAGTAACTTAGTTCAGCAGCACCCACATCTGTCCCATGATCAACATCAACCCTCCACGTGTTCCTCAACAAGCAGTTCAATCCTTCTCTCAGCCCTCTGGAACAAAAGTTCCAGAGCCTTCACCCTGAATCCACTTGTGAGAAAGTGGTTAAAAATATGGATTCGGGATCTAGGCTGCCAGGGCTTGAATCTGAAACCAAACTCTGCTGCTACATAGCTCAAGGATCCTGGGGCAAGTTATACAACCTGTCTGTACCTCAGGGAAAGCAATAGTATCTACCTTGTCCAGTTTTTATAAGGACTCAGTCAGTGAATATAGGTCAAGTACTTAAAAACTGAGCCTGGCACATACTAAACACTATATAAGTGTGGGTTACTATTATGATTAGTAGTTGTAGTGTTATGTAAAGCACACATTTGTACACAATAGCTACTCAATAAAAGGGAGTTCCATCCCTTCTTTCCCACCATCCCTCCTCTCACCCGATTTTGGACAGATATAACCATCTCTTTATTTCTCTTCCATCTGCACAGTGCCCTGCACATTTTCCAGCACCAACAAACACACTAATAGCTTGTTGGAGAGAGGCAAAAAGCAAATGTTTAAAGGGTTCTTGACTTCAGGACTACTTAGTGTCTCAGAGTTTTAGAGATGGAAGGGACTACGTACATCGCTTATTCCAAATCTGCAACCTTCTTTCTTTGGTGGTTAACTATCTCTATACATCTTAGCTCAAACTCGATACTTGTCTATACTTTACCCCTACATCTAACTTCCCAGTGACTAATGCAATAGTTTTTATTCCTGACTGCACATTTGAATGATGTAAACGTTTTTAAATACCAAGCTCATAAGTATAAAGGTTTCAAAATATGTCTGATCATTAGAATCAATTGGCAAGCTTTTAAAAACTATATACACTCAATTCTTGTTATTGGCAGCTGTTGTGGTCTAAAGGTTCATGAGAATGCTGAATTACATGAATACTGAACCCAGCCTTGTTCCAGATCATTTGGGTATTTTTTCCCTAGTTCTGTGCAAGGGCGATTTGTGAATGCCCTCGAGCCTGAGCCTTTTTAGCGCCTTATGAGGCTCAACTGCATTCCCCTCCTGACCAACAGAATCAGTGTATCTGGATTGAGGCCCCAGGGAATTTTGTTTTCAGAAGCATCTGAAATAAGTCTAATATTCTTCTTAATTTCAAAGCCACTGCTGTATTGAGCCACATGGTGCAGCCCTATATCTCACCTCATCAAATCCTGTCTAACACCTGGACTTGGAGTGAGGAAAATGCGGAGCAAAAACCCATCATATTAAGAGGGGAACACAGGCATGATATTCTAGCAACTAAGGAAGAGACATAGTTAAATACTGATATTATCTTCCAGGGGAAAATGTCCATTCTCCCTGGGGCAGGCTTTGGAATTATTCTGACTTGGAATAGTTCTGCTTCTGGGATGCCATCTCAAACTCAGTCTATTGCCAACTCTGGAGAACCTATGAAACAAGTAGAACTTCCCTCTGACGAAAAACTCTGGTAGACAGGAAAAATGTAAGAGACCGGATGTGAAGATTATAAGTCAGTACGCCTAGAGTTGTGATGACTATGCAAACTGCTGATAAAAAAAGGAAAAAGCACATATGACAATCACTGAGGTATGTGCTTGGTTTAGTCAACATTCACTAGAGAAACAGAACCAACAAAGAGATTTGTAAATGAGATTTAAAAAGGTGTCTCATGCAACCGTGGGAATGGAAGAGTCTAAAATCCACAGGACAGGCTGTGAAGCTGACAGCTCCAATGAAGGGTCTGGATGAACTCCATAGGAGAGGCTCCCTGGCTGAAGAAGCAGTGAGAGAATCTCTCTTCTCCCTTAAAAGTGCTTGATTGATTGGATTATCTCCTTGTGGGCGGCTTGCCTTAGTTGATCACAGATGTAATCAGTCACAGATGCAATCTACTGACTGATGATTTAATCAACCAGCCACAAAATAGCCTTGCAGCAATGGTCAGGCCCAGTGCTTGCCTGACCAGACAACTGGGCATCATCATTTGGCCAAGTCGACACCAGAACCTAACCATCACAGCACCTGTACTTAACAAGACCTTTTCTCTTCAGTCTCTTTCCCATCTCTCACCTTCTCCCTAAAGTTTATTTTTGCTCACATCACATTCTGAAAAAAAATAAGCTAGCCTGCCAAACAGGTATGTTGCAGTTGGCTGGTTGCCAGAAAACATTCCACATATATAAAAAACTTGACCTCGATTTAGACTGGATAAATGCTATTGGGAGATATTTATTTGAATATGTGTTTGCTTGTTATTTGGAGGAAAGTTGGTAGAGATAGAATGATGGAAAAAACTATCTCAATATGAACTGTTAAAGACATTAAATTTTGTAGGTGCAATCTCATAGCTACATGGCTATTTCTCTCACCTTGCTTAAGGATATTTAGTTTAGAACCGAAGATAAAGAAACCAGATTAGTCCACCTACCACTTTTTTTCAGGTATGGAAGAATTTATTAGGATCCCAGTGGAAAAGTGTCAAAACTGTCTTTCCTAAGGTTTCATTTCGATCTATCATAGTCCATGAACAAATCTACTTCATTTGAAAAAGCTAAAAAGGCTACATAACAGAGGGAAAGTTATAATTCTGATGCTTTGGAAAACATAGGCTATTTAGGGCCTAGAATCCTAAACCTCATATTAGGATTTCTCTAAATCCTTTAATTTTTATAGCATCAAAATGGAAAGAAGAAATTCTTCTTCAAAAGGAAGAACATTCTTAAAAGAAAAATCTGTGCTAAAATGAACAGGTCATTTTTTTTCTCCGCCAGCACATGCAAATACTGCTATCCCAGCACTCATCATGTGGGTTCTTCTCTACCCCCTTCTGGATACTAAGAGCTCCTGAGAGTGCACCTCACCTAGTCACCAACATCTAGTACTCAGTCTGAAGAAAAGCACTTGAATGAGTGAATATAGTAATATCCCTTTTAATCTAGAAAAAGAATTTTTGACTTACAGAGAAGACTCTGACTGCCAACAGAGTCACCTGTTGATAAACTCTGTTCACCTAGTCGGTTCCTGACAAGCAGCATGCAGTACTCAAATGTCTACTCTCTGGAGCCTGGCTGCCTGGATTCAAATTCTAGTTTCTCCACTTAGTAGCTGTGTGACCTTGGGCAAGTTATTTAACATATCTGTGCCTCAGTTTACTCATCTCCAAAAAACAAGATCTTAATATTACCTACTTTATAGGGCTATTACGAGGATTAAATGAATCAGTATATTTAAAGTGCTTAGAATAGGGCCCAAAACATATTTTGTTTTAGTATTAGCTATTCATATATGCCATGTATATATGCTTCCTCCATTAATCTCTCCAACAACCCTCTGAGAGAGGCACTATTAGCTTACTTTACAGATATAAAAGCTTAGACCTAGGGGGTGCAAGGGTAGTTCAGTGGTAGAATTCTCGCCTGCCATGCAGATGATCCAGGTTCGATTCCTGGTCCATGCACTTTCCAAAAAACAAGCAAAACAAACAAACAAAAAAATTCAACAAATGGTGCTGCAGTAACAGGATACTCACATGGAAAAATAATGAAACATGACCCCACCACACAGCATAAAAAAAAAAAAACTAAACTAAAAACTCGGACCTAATTAAATGCTTAAATGTTAGATATCTTTTTAAAACTAGGTTGGCCTAATTCCAAAGCTTTCGCTCTTTGCCTAACTCCACAATATTTCCTTTTTGAGCATTCATTAATCTAGGGTCCACTAGATGTAAGGTGTTGCAAGTGCTGCTGAGAATATAAAAACCTGAACAAGGCATGGTATCTGTCTTCCAAGGGTATAAAGTTAGCACTAGAGTAAGATGTGGACACAACTGATTTTATTAGGAAGAAAACATCATAAGTAGTGAAATAGAGTTTTGAGGTTCTAGGAATGAATTAAAAAACAGCTTATTAGCCCCAAACCCATCCCTCTGGCTATTGACGGCAAGATTCCACAACAGTAGGTGTAATCAACAGACCCTAGTCAGTATTTTCTTGCTGCTATTGGTTGGGGTCAGTAGTCGAAACTGTACGGGCCTAAACCTTCCTAGTTAAATCTATAATAACAAGACTATAATATAATCTTTGTTTTCTCTTATTTGGACAAATATGTGCATGCATTTGGGTTTCCTAGGATTGTTTTCTGCTTGGAGGTTGACGTTTTGACACTGTATCAGATACATTAGTGCACCATTTCCCATCCTCTCAGTCTTATCGCTTCATTGGTTGCTGCAGGCAGTCAGGCAGGCTCCTTCCAGCTTTGCACAGGTTCCACTGGCCAGCTCCTGGCTCCTCCTACTTTCTGTCCTGACATCACTATATAGGACATGCCTAGTGCTAAAGCATGTGTAAACCAGAAGTCTGAGGGCCTCGAACCAATTGGAGCTAGCAGCCAAGGGGTATACATTTCCCTTCCTTACCCTGAGATGATGGTCCTGACACACATTTATAAAGCTCCTCAGAAGATCCCTCAGGACCAAACTACCCAACTGAATAAGGCATCCTTGTGTTGTGTTCCCTCTCTTATTTCACTTCCTTGTCCCTAGGATCACATGTGCCCAAATTAATTTCTCACAACTTAGCAATCATTTCCAACTCTGCTTGCAGGAAAACCCAGGATAAGATTGTCACTTTTGCCTTATGTGCAACTATTAAGATTTTTCTAAGAAACATTTGATGAGTTGTGTTGAAGGTGCCTAAGAAAGCACCCGGAGCTAATACTTAACTGAGAACACAACTACTAGAAAAACATAAGCTCTCTGAAATGCACAGCCAATAGTACAATCACTGTATTATCTGATTACTTCAGTCTAATTTTTAATTTCTACTCTGTTGAAGGAAGAATATAAAATCCTGTAATGCGATGGTATTGATATTTGCAATAGATAAAGCTATTTACTGAGCGACTGAAAGAGGACCTGATCTGAATTGGGCATCCTTGTTGATTTTCCCCTACCTCATCATCCCTTCTGCCTTTTTAAACATTTTCTTTTTAACTATCTGAGAGATATTATCAAAAATATGCCTCATTTCTTAACAAAACTGGGCCCCCAAACCAGAGAAATGCTTAATTACCTGCTAAAGTAATATATTATTGATTTTGATTAAAAAAGATATGTCTGGAATATTCAATAGTACCATTGATATTTTGTCACCTGTATATTTTTTGGTATTGCATTAGTCAATTTGATGAAGTTTAAAATTGACAGAATTTTTATAGGTGAATGTACATCTGATAGAGTTCATTGTGTTAGTCTCTGAAATACAATGTTCAGTCTGTCCCCTGCTGACACACGTTGTAATCCTGACAGCTGGAGACTCTTTGCCCTGCCTGGATGTTCATCCCTACCCTTAGCTCTGGGAAAAACTCTGCCCTACAGGGAAAAATGTTAAGAGTTTCTAGAAGCAGAGTTCATAGAGAAGCCTCGAGCCAGCTCTGCTTCTGTGTTTGGTCTCAATTCCCTTAGCTAGGCTTTTACTGTTGAACTTTGGTTGTTATGGTTAGGTCTCCACCATGAGTGGCTAGACCTCCAGATGCTGGCCATCTATCTGGCTGATGAAACCTCTCCTTATGGCCTCCCATCAGAGGCCCCTGATGATAAACTCTGTCCACCTATTGGGCTATCCACCTGTTGTCTCCTTCTGTACATCTTTAATACTTACCAGCTGCATGCCTGAACTTCCTTTCCTACCTGACCAGCCTTCCTTTAGTTTGTTGCTGGGTTTCTGGCCTAACAGCCCCTTTGTCTGTTCTAACCTGCCCCGGTACTACTGCCTAACCTCTGGGTCCAATTTCCTCCAAGCTGGCCCCTTCTGTTGCTGACAACATCTCCTGTCTTGAAACCAGATATAATGGTACTACAGTTGAAGTACATTAAAAAAAAGCAGAAGTCACAAGCACATAATGCTTCAAGTAAAGTCAAATGATTTCTTCTATCTTATGTTATTTTAAACAAATCACACTAAAATAATCGGAAGTCATTTTCCTTTGTTTGTTGGCAATGGTTGCTGTATTTTAAAGAAACCCCCTACCCTAACTTTACATTCTCTTCCTTCTAAGAACAATTGTTTCCTCCCTTGCTCAACGTCCAGTTAGCCAGTTACTGATGGTGGCTATGGCAGTTTGTTTTTTTCTGAAATTGTAGACTCCCATCTTGATGTAGCCAGCCATCCTATTAACATGTGCTGTGGCTTCCAATGGGAACAAGATTAGAGAATATGACTAGATGTACATGGAATGCACAAGTGAATGGTGCTTCTGTTGGAAGATCAGGAATATCAGCTTTGTGGGAGGTATTCCTCAATGTACTGCTAGCGAAACCACTGCTCTAGCTGGCTTATTTCTCCTCTATATTTTGCTCTTGCCATCCGTTGAATGGTGTGTGTACAGGAGTGGCATTTTCTTTGCTTTTATTTTTACTTGGTGCTTGGCTTCATCTGAAGAGAGGATAATGGTTTTCCTGTTGGATTCATATGTGTACCTCTTTTCCATCCCCAGTGCTCACGTGAAGGAAGAGAGAACAACTGCAGCAGCACAGGACATAGGAAGTACTGAGCTACTCTTAGAACTTTTTTGCATCTATTAACCCTTAGTATACTGTTAAGAATTGAGACTACTTTGGGACTTCAATCAGCTACTTTTATTTTATTTAATTGGGGTGGGAATGAGGCCAGATAAGCTGATGCAGAAAACCATGCATTTTAATCAGCATGCCTTAAACGCTTACCTTCTGGTGTCTGAGTGGTGAGATGGTGTTCTATTATCCAAGCATCACTTACTCAGTCTGAAGTGGTTTAGATTAAAAGCAAAAGCCATACACTTCTGTCATTCTGGCTATATGATCAATGATCCTGACATTTTTACAGTTTCAGTATTGTGAGGGAGAAAATCCAGTTTTTAAGATTTGCCCTTTAAGAAATTAGAAAATTAAAAATTAATCTGATTGAATATTGCACGACTACAAAAAAGAAAATTCCACATATCGTTCCAACCGCTAAAGGACAGTCATTTCCTTTCCAAGACCTGACATGCGCAGCGAGTACCAGCTTCAATATTTTGATAACACCTTGGGATGAAAAGCTTAAAACCTTGTCAAAGACTTCCAAATAATCTTACAGAGCTAATGGGACTGAAAAACAAGGCACCCTCTGATGAATAGGTATTGCCAAAAGATTTCTCCCAAGTATGCAATGATTCATGAAACTTTCATTGCAGTTATATATTTTAGGCGATGAATCCTAATTTTCAAATACAGTATATGAATTGTAATTTTAACATGTGGAATTTTATCTATGAATAGTATATTTAATAAATGATGTTGAGGCTCAGATTTAGATCAAAACAAATGATCATCAATTCAATCCTAATTTTGTCCCCATTTTAATCTCATTTCCATATACATTTTTTTGGTTACATCCACCACCCTACAGATATGAAAAAGATTCCCCTACATTGAGAAATGAAGCATAGAATGTTGGAAAGAGGACAAACTCTGGATAGGATGTTGAATTTTTCTTTGATTCTTACGAGGGATGTGATCTTGGGCAACCAATAAAAGTTTTCTCACAATATTATTATTGCCATAACTTAATGAGCAGTTAATATATGCTAGATATTTTAAAGCACTATAAACATTATCTTTAATTTTCACTCCACCACCATAAGATGGATACTGTAATCTACATATTACATATGAGAAAATCAAGTCTTAGAGAGGCTAATTCATTCTTCCAGTTTCACAGGGGAAGTGACAAAATCAATACTGAAGCTCAGATCTCAATTTCCCTTTCTGATACATGGTGACAAATTCTGCAACATTATTGTGAGAATTTAATGAGAGAATGTAGAATAGTTCCAGGCATTTAATAAATGCTTTATAAATAATGGAATCATGTTGACCTTCCTCTCCTTTATACTCTATTTCCAATCTTTTGCTAACTCCTGTTTTTTTATATTTCTTTTGGACCCCCTGAGCTGTTTTTCCTGGTTATATCTTCTTTTTCTTATCAATACCTCTTAATGTTTATTTCTCATCATCCGACCACCTCTATCCTAGATCATATCAGAAACCTAGCCTAACTCCCCAGTGATTGCAAAGCAAAGGTTTAATTTCTTTGAATGAATTTTAGGGTCCTCCCAAAATGGTCACACACTAACTCTCCAGGCTTAGTTATACTTCATGACAGCAAACTTAACAACTATTACTCTCCATGAGCAAGGTGTGTGTGTGTGTGTGTGTGTACATATACACATGTGTATATGTGTGTATTTTTGTCTCTCTAGTTTTGCTCACACTATTGCTGCTATCCTATATTTATTCCCTTCCCTCTCCCTCCCACCCCTGCCGATGCCTGTCATTTCTGCCCGCAGTTTTATAAGGCCAGTTGGAAAGTTAACTCTCACATGCAACCTTTCCTGTCTTCAGAGAGAGTCTTCCTTCTTTTAATTTAACATAAGGAGGGTGATTTAATGGATGTAAAAGGACTCTGAACAACTTTCATGTAAACATGGTCAGGCACAGTAGACTTGCTCAGATGCTCTGAGTAATTTGTTTTGAAAGAATTGGTTACAGTTTGGAGTTCAGTATTTGTTCATTCAGCAAACAGTGAATGTCCACTCTGTACAGATACTATGCTTGAGATTAGAAACGTAGCCATGAACACAAAAACACAGGTGCTTTTGTCTTGATTTTTCCAACCTACCTACCCAGAAATATATGATTAATTACTTAATTGCATCCGTTCGTCCTCCTTAAGTGATTACTGTATGTACAGACTGGTTACTCATCTGATGAAATAAGATTTATTAATATCAACAAACAGTGGGAGTCACAATAAAAACATGCAGGGAATAAAGCTTTGATTCTTCTTAGGAATGTTGTGAAAAAATTGTGCCCACAGTTTCAGAGATTCCATACAATGAAACTAAGTGTATTACCAGACTAGGGTCTGAATTCCAGTTCTACCACTTACCTGGTGTCATCTTTGGCAAGTGACCTAATCATTCTGAACCTTCTTCAGCAAAGTAGGTATAATAATTTATTCATTTATTGGGACTGTTGTGAGGATCAACTAATGTAATATAAATAAAGGGCTTGGCACACTGGCATGAATACTCAGTGAGTAGTTGCTTCTACTGTTCTCTATATTTCTGCAGATGAGGATGATTTAGTTGGTTTCAAGAAAGTGAAAATAAGAAATATGAATGAAAGCACATTTCAAACTATACAACTGAATAAAACGCTTATAGAATTATCATGTTAGTTCCTTATTCTCCCCTTCTGAGACACTTCAAGATAGAGAATAATGTTATTAATCTCAACTCTTCCAAAGTCAAGCAGTAATAATGCCACTTTTGGAATCCCTTTTAATGAAAACAAAATATCTATGCCCAAAAATATTCATTACAATGTTATTTAAATGTTGAGGAATTAGAAGTAGCCCGGACGTCCGAAAATGAGATACGTTTAGGTAAATCTTGTCATATTTATTAGCTAGATAATATAATATTGATGCTTTAAAACTCTAAGTTAGAATGCGGAAATAGCTTTGAAATAGTATCAAAGTAAAAATCATTGTACAAAATTATGGCTAAAATTATTTAAAATATACAATGAAAAAATCATTTTGAAGGGTCCACATAAAACTGGTTCCAGTGGTATGAGAAGAATTTTATTGTTCATCTTTTCCTGCCATTCCATAATCTCTCTGTCAATTCTGTATTTAAGATGATAAACTATTGTTTCAAAAAATAGCACCCACATTTCATATTTCTGACATTAAAGTTTGGCATCCTACTAAAGGACTAAGGAATCTTCTGAATATTTGAAAGGCTAAGGAGGAAGGTAATTTTTTCAACATCACCTCATCTAATTTTACTCTTCCCTCCTTGACATTTATGGAAGATAAGACCAAAGTTTTACCCAGACTTAGCTCTGTGGATTGTACTGATGCCACTGGGTAGAATGGGCTGCAAACAATCAGGTTAACCACAGTGAACAGAAGTATACAGTTTCAATAAGATTCCCATGTACACTGACTCCTTATTAGCAGAAGTACAATGGATTTGCCGAAAGATTCATTTTACTTGGGGCCCACGTTTTTATTTAATTATTGATCGAAAACACTCATGCCAAATTTGGCAAAATACATTCTCCCTCAACAGAGAAAAGGAGAGATCCCTGAACAGTCCTCTTTATAGTCTACTGAGGATTTCTCCTCTGAGTTAATGGAAATGGCAGAGAGAGAGGGTGAGGGAAGCAAGCACAGAGCACTTTGGAGCTAAAGATGCAGAGCTGAGCCGATTTGGAAACCAAATGTACTTGTTAATTCCCAGAGTGATTTTATAAGCAGAATCCTGGACAGGCTGCCAAACAAAATTAATCCTTTTAAATGATAATACAAATTTTCAAATCACAACAGAGAGCTGTAAGTTTAAAAAGAAAGTTTCACTTTTACAATATATCTTAACTTGAAGCTGAGTGTCCAGTAACCATCCCCACCTATCTCTACACCATTATAGCTAACTGGGTCATCAATGGATGTATGTTCTTATCATTAATTACAATTATATGTTCAGATCGGAAAGTGAGTGTGTGTATGTGTGTGTGTGCATGCACTTGCACACACATGTATGGATTGAAATGTAATCTTATAATGTTTTATCAAATGATTAATCCTGAATACCAAAAGTTTGCAATAAACAATGCAGATGACAAAGCACTAATGGTTCATTTCTGTGCTTGGTCAGTGAAGGCAACAGGAAAATGAAACATGAAAATTGATCTTCAGCTATAACGTAATTAAGAATAGATGATTACATATTTGATGTTATTTTCAGATTTAAAAATCATACAAGCAAAAATAAATTTGAAAAGTCAGTAGATTTTTAGACCATATGAATTCTTAGTCCATAGGAAAAATATTCATATTCAGTTGCTTAAGTATTTAAGTCAGTACATGCAAAGCACTTTGTTGAGTCTAAAAACCTCAGCCCCTGCTGGTACGTGCCCTACCCTCCTGGAACTTACATTCTTGTGGGAAACAGATATCACATATACATTAAAAAGATAATTGCAAACTCTGATAGGTGCTGGATGGAGGAGCACATAGAAATATTAAAGTCCATAACAAGTGTATTTGACCCTCCTTGGGGCATCCAAGAAGACTCCTCTTAGTACATCTGAATTGAACTATGAAGGACAAATAGAAATTAACCAGGAGAAGGAGAAGAAGCCTATGGGACTAGCATGAAACAGGCTCTGTATCTGGACAGAATTCAGCCTTAAAGTTTGCCAAGTCAAGGTAGGTTACAAAATGAGAACTGAGTTTTGGATAACAAGAGGTTATTAAGGAAAAAAAATTAAAATTTAACTTCTCCTTCACTGACTTGACACAAAGAAGGAAAGATGAGGATTATTTATCCCAAGGGTTGGGTGGTCACTTTATCTCCAACACCTTGACCCCCCCCCACCCCAACCACCATTCTATAAGCAAGTCCATGGAGTGGTAACAGACTGCCTTATTCCCAGAAAGGAGGTGGAGAAGGCATAGCCTTGCCAAGAAGATGCAGGCTGCTGGGAAGTCAGGGCTTCTCTAGACCAAGAGTCAGGATAAGGTTGGGCAGACTTTGTCATGTAGCCAATTCCCTAGACATAGGATGCTTATAGAAGATGGAGAGTATCAACCATACACAGAGAACCGCAGTGAGAGTTTCAGTTGGTGTGGACAAGCACAGAAGCTACAGAAATTGGGGCAGGCGGTAGGGGCTAGTGCAGGCAGCCATGGGGATGCTCTTCACTACATCATGTCAAGTACTGCACTAAAAGATTACTGAGATTATCTCTTTAATACTTACTTGCAACTAAGTTAAAGACTATTTGTGGAAGCTGGGAGCTGTGTAACATAGAAAAACATGTTCTTAATCCATTACCGTGAGTGTGAACCCTTGTAAATAGGACCTTTTGATGAGGTTGCATTAGTTAAGGTCTGACCCAACTTAATCAGGATGGGTCTAAAATCTAGGATGGGTCTAAAGACTGAAGGCCTTAGAGGGAAGACCCCAAAGACAGAGAAAGTCAGAGGGGAGAGCCAGAAGCTGGAAATTGACAAGTCCTAAAAGAGAAAAGAGAAGTCATCATCAAGTGCATTGTCATGTGACAGAAAAGCCAAGGACCAAGCATTGCAGGCAGCCAGCTGCAGAGTGCCCCAGCCTTCAAGGCGAAAGCATCACCTTGTCAACACCCTGATTTTGGACTTCTAGCCTCAAAATCATGTGCCAATAAATTATTGTTGTTTAGGCCAACCTATTGCACATTATTGTGTTTAGCAGCCAGGAAACTAAAAAAAAAAAAACTATTGGAATCCCATTTCACAGATAAGAATAAAAGAAACTGAGGCTGCAAACAGTAAATAATTTGTTCAACATCACACAGTTTATAAATTCATTAACTGACCTCAGACAGTTTGCCTCTGGTCTCCCTGATCTAAACCCACTATACTGCCTCAGACTGAATTTCCCAAATGGCCAGGGTAGCTGGGGCCTGGAGAAGATAAATCATTTTTTAATAGAAATAAGGTTGTTCTTGTGTTCTGGTGTGATGAAGAACCCATACCAACTTCCCATTGGAAGTCTATTCTGGATATTGAATGGGAGAGGCAAAGGATAAGTGTGGAAAGAGCAGTTAGGGCACCACTGAAAGTGAAGGAAATAGACTAGCACTTTGACCTAAGGTGGCTAACTGGAACTAGAGGGATAAGCTTAGAGATTTAAGGGATCATTGGGAGGTGAAATCATGGAACATAATGATGCTTGGTTTTAGGGGTGAAGGAGCAGCAAATATTGGGGGTGATATCCATATTTCTTGCTTGCTCCACTCTAAATCTTCTTTTCTATTAAGATATATGCTCTAGAACCCAAAGGAAGTGTCTCAGCTAGAGATAAAAAATTGGGAGATAAGCACATAGTGATGGATTTCAATTTCTACTTTAAAATGGCCCATCCCAACTATAAAATTGTATTAGAACAATTTTTATAAAATTTTCATTGCAAAAAACCTTCTGGTGAAAGAAAAAAATAACAGGTCATATAGTTCTAAATCTAATTTTCAGATAAGAATATGGAAATATTTTTTTCACGCTAGCGGAATCTGTGTATTTTTCAATGCCAGGATTGAAAGTGGAACTGAATGACTCATCAGCAAAGTGGGCCAATTGTCCACAAAGTGATGGGAAAATATCAGTATGATCATGCACCCAGAGAGAAAGTCAGCTTCCCAAATAATTTTAACTGTGTGAGTCTTAAGTCATTTTCTTAAAAGCCAAAGAAACCGTCTTCTGATGATTCTTTTAAGATAGGATACTTCCTGTGGTTGATAGGGCTAAATTATTTACCTTAATAATAATGCTCTCCCAAAATAACTTACTCCAACAATCAATGCTATCTTACAAAGCATGAAACAGACTGTCACCTACCTGATATAACATCAGGAAACCAAGAAGACTTACTGCCACTTTTTGCTCCTACTTCAAATGATCTCTCCCTTTCTCCTTCACATTACCAACATTTAAAAAGAAATATTTTACCTACTATTTCTACATTCTCATTCTGTACTTATGCATCAGCTTTTCTAAAAGTTATTTTTTTACTCCCAACCCAATCACTGCATGAGTTTCTATTTGGAGTTTGTTTAATAATAAATAAACACAGAGAGAAGGGTCAAGAAAATTTATATCCATCATTTGCCACATTTCAAAAGTATGAATCCATGTATGACATGCTTCCACTAAATTCTTACAGATCAAGTAGATACATTTTGCATATCATTGCTCACTAACAGACCCAGCCCACACTCCCAGTACAAGTTGTTCAGAAATACCTGTTTTACTTGAGTACTACCAGAGACAAACTCATTATTCAAACATGTGTACACGTTATGGTATGTTGCTGGCTTGGCAGTTATGCATCACTTGTGACTCTGGTATCTTCACCCATACCGAGCAGACATCACTAATCAATTACTGCACTTTTTCCTTCTGATGCTGCATATAACCTAAAAATCCTGAGCACAGCACTATAGATAACCACTACCTATTAATCAGATATGGATCATGTGATGACACTCACTTGCCATCCTTGGAAGTATAGAAAAGCACTGAAGACGTTTATTTTAAACTACATATTGCCACTTATCAGCCAGGTATTTTGTGACAAGTTACATAACCTTTCTGAGCACATAGGTCCTTCCTGCCTCACAAGTTTGTTGTGAGAATCAAATTAAATGACGTTTATGAAAATGTTTTGTAAACATTTTGAAGTATTGTATAAAGTCATTTCTTATTATCATTTTTATCCAGAGCTTCAAAGGAAAGGACAGTAGAATGAAGTCAAATTTAAATAATCCTAACAAATACTTTATGCTACATTTGAGGGTGCAATCTCTTTACTTGAAAATGCAAATCTAAAATTTGGTTCCACCTGAGATGGCAGAGCCTCTGAGAGCTATCTGGGGGCTTGATTGTGATGTGAGTGTTCTTTTCATATATGTATTTACGTGATTGACCATGTATGCATTAAGTAAACAAACTTTTTTTGTGACTGTATTCCTTCATTGGCGTATGCATGCTCAAAAAGAAATGCTACTGAGTAAATAGGCATCTTAGCTTCTGCAGCGAAGATACAGGAAGGAATCTATGCTTTGAAGAGATAAAGAAAGCCTATAATCAGAGTTATCCAGGCAAAGGCATTACCTGTGGGAGGCTGCTCTACTTTGTACTCACGCAGCACCTTTCATCCACAAAGCTCGAATCACACACTATTTATTAAGCCCCTTCATGTACATGGACCTCATTGATCCTCTCACCAGGGTTATAAAAGCACAATATGGACCCCACTATGTGGATATGAAAACTAAGGCACTGGAAAGTAAACTGCCTCATCAAAATGAACAAATGAAAAATTAAGAATAGAGGGATAACTGTTGGTGTGATTCACTCTTTTTAGTGTGAGCCCTGATTTTTTGCTATTTATTTCCTTTATACCATAAATATTTCTAACAGCAGCCATGCATGCAACGGAGAATCTCTGTGGGTAAGGGACACCTTTATTAAAACAATCTGTTACCCCTTCCCCTCCTTTTCATCCAACTGAGAACACATAAAATGCCTAAGACTCTCAATCAGGGGACCCATCTACCAGACCTTTCAAAACATCTAAAACTTACATTTTATTTATTTATTTATTTATTTATTTATTTATTTATTTAACATGGGGGTAAAACAAGGACAAATGTCCACAAAACACACTCCAGCCAGCTTTGCAGATAGCAATTTGCTCCTCTGGCATAATGCGCTTAAAAACCCAGTGAGTGTACTAAATCAAAACACAAACAGAGCAGGCACTGCTGTTGCTGTATGTCAAACCTTTCCCACCTCAGAACTCTGCTTCTGTTGTTTCCTGAAACATTTCTGACACCTTCAATCAAATTGATATAGTTATTCTTTTTTCACAGCACACAAGATCTGTAATGCTACACCCACCTTTTCTTTAGTGAGAAAGGAGATGAAAACATGTCTTCCTTCCTCACGGAATCTGATAAAGGAGAATAAATATAACCTCTTTCATAATTCTTATCTCTCCTGGTCAAAGGCTAAAGGTCCCAGTGCTGCAAGCTGAGTGATAATAAACTTTTGTAAAGGAAGAGAAATTCAAAATTATGTTTATTTCATCTCAACACTGCCTGCTGACTTGAGGAGAAATTCATGTCTTCCCTTCATTTAGACTCCCATTGTGATCAATAACCTGAATGACAAATCCCTGAGCTAATTGTCTGTTCCTTTACTTTAAAAACAGGGCATACTAGGGTTTCCTATTGACATTTAATAAATCATTCATTTTTTTCTTTCTACATGCATGATTTATAAAATAAACAACAAAGAGGCACATTTATAAAACAGACCACAAGGTATGTTGATCCACACCAGGGTATTTTTCTTGTGTTAACCATTTCCAATTCAGCTGAAATACATTCGGGCAAGATTTAGAAGCTTTTCATAAACAACATATATACATACAAAATAAAACTAAACAACAACAACCTGAAATGCTATTGCCACTAATTTCTTGGCTGGTCGTTATATGTCTGTTTTGGTATATATGTACTTCACTAATGTACATAGTGCCATACAGAAAGCAGCTCATATCCCAGATAGCTGCCTCCTCCACCAACCAAAAAATAACACAATTGCTAATCATGTACACACACACACATAACACATACACACACATACCTGAAAAAAAGCAAGTTTAAAAGAATCATAACCATCATCAGAACAAATTCTACATATGGTACTGTACTTTTCAAATTTTGCTAATGTCTTTTTTTTTTGGGGGGGGGGGCATGGGCAGACTCCAGGAATTGCATCTCCAGCATGACAGGTGAGAATTCTGCTATGAGCCACTGTTGCACACCTTCTTTTTGACAAAAGAAGGTGTGGTGATTGGATGTCCAGTTTGCACATATTCTCAACTTTGGCTATCATTCTGGTGGGTGTGGACCCACCATCATAAGATCTCTTCACCACATTACATCATGTTCACTGCCATGTGATGGAAAAGCCAAGGCACCCGAAAGGTTGCCAAATAGCCACAAGATACCGAACCTGGAGGAAGCAAGACTTCGAGCCTTTTAAACCATGAGCCAATAAATTACTGTTAAGTCCATTCTCTGTATGGTATTTGTTTTAAAAGAAGGAAAACTAAAACAGAAGGCATGCTTAACTTTAAGAATGATGGTTCTAGGGGTGCAAGGGTAGTTCAGTGGTAGAATTCTCACCTGCCATATGGGAGACCCAAGTTTGACTCCTGGACCATACACTTCCCAAAAAAACAAACAAACAAACATACAAAAAAAATCAACAAAAATAGTGCTGCAATAACAGGATAATCACATGGAAAAATAATGAAATGTGACCTTGCCATACAGCATACAAAAAAAAAAAAAAAGAAAGAAAGAATGATGGCTCTGGAAAATGAATAACAATCAGAAAGTTTATTTTGGGTTATAAGATTCACCTGAATGAGCAAAGCTCACGATAAAACTAGTGCAAACAGTTCTTCATGCTCAAATTCTGAATCTTAATCTTATAGACAAAGCTGAAATAAAGGCAGAAGTGGAAGGAAAAAGAAAAAAAGAAAACTCCCCAATCTATTTCTGGCAACCCCTGTGGGTGGCTTGATTTCTCCACCTAGATTTATCCACTCCTACTCATTTCTACCTAGTTATGACTCAGCACCCTATTTCCCCCACACCTAATAATTACAAGAGTTCGTGTTTTAAAACGTCAAAACTCAGAATTATGTGCTTCCACATAGATACTTTAGAGTACACTGGCATAGCTGTTCATCAGAGAGACAGGTACACGGGTCAAGGTTGGAGATGAATAAAAATAGGTAATTATCTATACAGAAGAAGCAGGGCTACTTGGAAATGTTGACTATACCAAGGTAAAACCAGCCACGAGCAAAGGAAAATTATATGATGGATAAACCAAGATCTCCCTAAACCTCTAGGATTATAGGGGCAATGTTTATGCATAGATGAACACTAAACAATTTCCTTTGTAGAAAAATGAAAAGCGCAAAGCAAAATTCTTCAGCCTCATAAAAAAAAGTAGTTGCAGATATGACAAGCCCCATGGTCAATTACAGAATATGAAGTTAATCTCTGCCTGAAAGAAAAGTATTCTGGAAAAAGTGATCTCTTTGTGGATGATTCAAGGAACTTGATTATTTCTTTCATTGTCTTCATTTACCTTCATGGTACTTATTGCTTACTGTTTACTCCATGCAAAGGATGGAGTCCAATTGTGTCAAATTCTATAAGTTTCTGATAAAATATTACATTAATGAGGAGGTTGGAATTAAGGCATCAAAATAAAACTCTGAAGTTGAACAGCAATTTATTATATCTGAAGTTTTCTTTGCTGGTAAATTTGTCCCTTTAAAATAGTGTACTTATCTAATAGCACCTCTATTATTAAATCGTCAAACCTTACAGCTCCTCATCATTCTCAGCTTTGAAACTTGCTTTTATTTAATTGAGAGAAAGGAGGACAATCAAAAGAGATCTTCCATCAGCTCCCACCACCACATCCACAAACTTACACCTACTGGTCCCAAATCTGGTCCGCCTCACTTTTTGTTCTTTATACAAACCGTCCATATATAACCCCTTCACTTGTGCACTAAATACTCCTATATCCTATAGAAGATATAATCCTATAACCTCTCTGTTCATCAAGAATATTGTACTAGCAATTGTACTTTTTCCAGAGTCATTGATTATACCCTCTAATAGAGCATTCCCATTAGCACACAAACAAATCCTGTTGGATCTCTGAAAAGTAAGTAAATAAATAATAGATAAATAAACAAACTCTCCCTTGACCTCCATATATCCTCCAACTACTTCGCCATTTCACTCTATCTTTTATAGCAAAATTTCTCTAAAGATCTGTAGATATCCATTACGTCCAATCACCAATCACCTCCCATTCTCCTCTGAAACCTGTCCATTTTAAAGGCAAATATAAGACACCAAACATTCCATCAATCTCCTACTCTCCAACTCTGTTTAATTTCTCCCCATAGAAATTATCATCTGACATATTTACCCAGAATTTTTTACATATAGTAGGTTCCCATGAATATATTAGAGCACTTGTTTATTTCAGAGCACATGGTAGTTGCTCAATGTTTAAATGAGTGAATGAATACAAAAATCCTTGAATAAGCACTCAGTTTTCAGTTTTACCTAGAACATAAGCCACATCGGATACAGTATGCAGCTACTGGTTCAAAATCAACAGGTATATGACCTCCTTAATACTTCCTGGCAAAGGCATAACTTCAAAGTAATTCTGATTCACTTAGAAATTCCAAGAAGCATTAGGATTCATAGAAAGAAACAAATGTTTGCCTCAGTTTTAGAGGCAAACATTTGTTTCTTTCCATGGATCCTAATGCCTCTAAAACTGAGGCAAAGGATTAAACATACTAGAGTTGAGTCAGAAGTCCTGTGTGGGAAGGCTAGCTTTAGCACTGCTTAGCTATGAGACTTCAGCTCATTTATTTCTTATTTCTGAGCATCATATTCCTTTTTTTCTCTATGGGGGTGTTAATGTCGTGTCAATTGTTTTATTCAATTTTTACCTTCTTTGGGACTCTGGGATTTTTTCTTTCTTCCTTTTTTTTTTTTTTGCATGGACAGGCGCTGGGAATAGAACCCAGGTCTCCAGCATGGCTGGTGAGAACTGTCTACTGAGCCACTGTGGCCCGCCCTGGGATTTTTCTTTTTTATGCTTTCTCTTAATTTTAGAGCAGTTTCTCTAGATGGTCCTCAGCCAATGACTTCACTTCAAATATCATGTAAAAAATAGATGTGACCAAAGGAACTGTCTCACCTTCCCACCAACTCAACCACAACTTGTTGAAGTATCTACCAACTGTTTTCCAGTTACCTGCTCCTAAGACAACATATACATGAGAATGCTTGATCTCATTTCTTTTTACCTTCTCAAGGATTTTACTCCTACACTTTTCTCTCTGCAAGGAATTATCAGTTCAGTGCTCTCTTTTCAATTGTTTTCATCAGCATACTAGCTTTTCTTATGCCTTTTACCTTAAAGAAAAGGCTATGCAAAACATAACAATGATGATGCCGCAATGACAAAGAAGCCAACAAGGGTGGCAACGAAAAACATTCTATTGTCTAAATTATATCACTGTTCATGGAACCATTCCCATATGGATAGATATTTGGGTTATGTATATAAATTATATCACTGTTCATGGAACCATACCCATATGGATAGATATTTGGGTTATGTCCAGATTTTGTATCTTTGGTTTTTATTTCATAATCTGCTATGCATATTTTGTATGTGTTTTCTGGTAAACATGCATGGGAGCCCTTCCAGATCAAATACTTAGTTGTGCTATTGCTGGTGTGTAGGTTTATGCATCTTTGATTTTATTAGAAAATATTAAATTGTCTTCCTACATGATCATGCCAATTTGCACTCCATGAACAGTGCAAATTCTCACCAAAGCTTATTCTTACCAGACTTTTTGATGTTTTCCAACCTGCTGAGTCCCAAACAGCTCTTAATTGTGATTTTAAACTGCATTTCCATAATTATTAATGAGATTGAATATACTTTAATAAGTTTATAGACCATTCATGTTTTTTCTCTTTGAAGTGTTTGTTCATGTCTTTGGCCCTTTTGTTCTGTGGAACTGTTTGCCCTTTTTCTTATTGACCTTTTTAAGACCTCTCTATACATTCTGGATACTAATCATAATCATATGTTGGCTGCATATATTATAAATATATACTCCCAGTTTGTGGTGGACATTTCTTATCTCTATGGTAACTTTCAATGAGAAAAGTTTAATTAAATGTACTCAGGCTGATTAAGTGTTTGTTTTACAGACTGTGCACTTGTGTCTCATCTTAGAGAATTGGTAAAGGGTCCTGGTTAAGGGTATGTTTCCTAGAATGGGAGTGCTGGCCTCGCGTCCTGTGTCTACCTCACACAAGTTGTACAGCCTTGCGTAGTCAGCCAATATTGCTTTAGGTGCCTCATGCGTAAAATAGGGACAACCTTATATCATAGAACCCTATATTATAGAACCCTATTGAAAGGATTCAGTGAGTTAATATACTTTAAATAATTGGAACTGCACTTATTTTAAGATCTAATAGTCATTAACTATTTTTTTTTAGGAGATTCTTTTCTAATCGCAGTTCATATATATTTTTTCTTCTAAAAGACTTAAGGATTTGACTTTCAGAGCTAAAACTTTAACACATATAAATTTTATGATTGTACCATGTGAGGTCCAGACCCATCAAAGTATATGGGACACTTCACAATTTGTATATCTTTTTGCTCAGGAACCAGAGCTCACCTTCTCTGCTTCATTCTAATTTGAATATATACGCCACAAAAGCAAGTTTTCTCACAACGTTTGTCATAATAACCTTTTATTTATTTATTAACTTACTTATCTAGGCTTCCACAACTCCTCACTTAGACTCCCTATCCCTTCATTGACTGTTCTTTCTCATTTCCTCTTGAGGATTCCAGTTCCTCTAGTTTGACCTCAAAGTTAAATTGCATTAGTGATGAATTCCTGGTACCTCTTTTTTTGTCTATAGTTGGTGCTTGGCATCTGTGCCCAGATTACCTAGGGTCAAATTCTTATTTTTCCTTGACTAGGAATATGACTAAGCAAGTTATATAACTTCCCTGCACCTCCACGCCCCAGCAATAAAATAGATATAATAGTATTTCCTACCTTGTAAGGTTGTTATGAGTAATAAATAAACAAAATAATTCTTGTGAATCACTTAAAACAATGCCTAGTCTTTGGTCCATGCTCGATAAATAGCAGCTATTATCTTCTAGAGGATTTCAATTCATCCCATGTATTGAAATGTATACATTTAGCCATATCCTTTTTTTAAAATTAGAGTATCTGTAAGTTTACAGAAAAATGCTGCAGGACGTACAGGGTTCCCATATACTACTCCACTCCTTGCACATACAGGCTGTTTCATTTTCAGATTTGTAACAGGTGTTTCAAACTCAGCATGATCAAAGCTTAACATTCAAGACTCCCTCCTCAGAGAAAATAGCTCTACCATACATCCATTACTTTAAGCCAAAACCCAGTAGTTACACTTGGTTTACTTTTATGCTTTCTTCCTATATCTAGTCTGATCAGTTCTACCTCAAAGAGTTATTCCAGTGCTCACTATTATCCCCCAACTCCACTCCTAGAAGCAACATCTCCTCTCACCTGGACCAACATAACAAACACCCCCAGTTGTTCTCTTTGATTCCATTCATGGTTCAGTTATGATTTGACCTCCATTGAGAAGTTAAAGACTTACTGTAACTTCATTACAATCTAATGTAAATCCAATCACTCCCCACTTGCTTAAAATCATCTGTGGCTCCCCATAGCAAACAATAAAATTCCAACTCCTGCCCATGCATTTTAAGACACTGAGTGACCTGGCCCTAGCACACCTCCCCAACCTCCTCTTCTTGCACTCACCCTCAGTCACTATGCCCAAGCCACATGCCCTCTTTCTGTGTCTTGAATGTGTCAAACTCATTCTTCTCTCAGGGCATTTACACTGTTGCTTGGAATGACATTCCCCTAGATCTTTGCACGGCTGCCTCTTCCGGGTGCCAACTCAAAAGTTACCTCATCAGAGAGGCTCTTCCTGACCGGCCTGGTTAAATTGGCTACCTCCAATTGACAATCATGTTATTGTATTTTATGTTCTTCATGGCATAGATCAATGTTTAAAATATACTTTTTAGTTTCTGACTCGTGGTCTGTCTCTTACTAGAAGTGAACTCTTTTTAGAACAGCAGCACTGTGCTTTTTCCATACTAACTAGAACATTGACTGATACACATACCACACAATCAATCCAAATACCTGATTGTTGACTGACCGACTGTCATCCTCACAACCAGTGAAATAGGAGATAGGTAATTTCCATTTTACATGTAAAGAAACTTGGACACAAAACTGCTAAATGGCAAAAGTGGAGGAATCTAACGCTCTCCTGTTTGCTATTTTGTCCCTTATTGCTTAGTATATAGCTGTATATTCAATAAATATTTTTAGGAGAAATGTAAAAAAGCACCAAATAAAAATTCAAAGGAATGTAAAAAATAAAAAATTCAAAGGAATGTAAAAAAAAAAAAAAAAGGCTGGAGAGAGTCATTTTTAGGGTCTTCCAGCCCCATCAAATGAACATTAGAAGGTCAGAATTAGGTTTCAGAATTCACACCCAGTAGAATCTATAGGGAAAATTGTTGCTATTTCCTGTGAGGTAACTCAGGATACAATTGTTGTGAAAAATGCTATAAAAATGTAAAGTTGTTCTTCACACCTTTGCTTAGTGCTATTGTCTCTGTTTGTCAAGTTGCAGCCTACCAAGACCACAAAGCCTTACATAATTCAAGCTTTCAGGAATATAAATCTGATTTGTCAGATAAAAATAAGAAAGGCTTTCAGAAAGAAAACTAAAACTCAAAGATCCCATCTATTGGGTCCTGTGCATGCACATGTCAGAAATACATTTGTCGTCCTGGTCCTATGGCAGTAGGTGACTTTATTTTAATCTAGGACCTGCTTCTGCCAAAGGCGCAAATAACCCAGGTAGAAGCTGCTATGCTCAGAGGCACAGGAAAAGAGGGTCCCAAAAGAGTATCCAGAGGGTATTACTGCCCTGAAGGATGGAGATCTGGGCAGCTTGTAAAAGGGTCAGTTAATATTATAACCTATAAAGTCAACCTTCCTAAACCCCTATCCTAGGATTCTCAGCCTAGAAGGCTACTAAACCTACTAGGAAATGGAACTAGTCTACGACTTCTCTTATTGCCTTAGGAAGGATTGTTTCCCAAGCCTCAAGCTGAATCAGCACTTGGGTCTGTGGCTACTAATGGATCCAGGAATAATCATTGAGGCAAGCTACTATAAGGGAAACAAGTAGGGTCAAAATGGGGAAGTGGAAAAAATATATGAGGTTTGGCATCAGAGGGACTTTCAAACATCATGACTCCACCCAGACTTCCTCAAAGACCTTTACTGTTTCTGTCCACAGCCTCCCCCAGCTTTGAGGTTGCTTTTCCCTCTAACTGCCCAAACATCTTGTCCCCATGTCCAGAGTTTCAAAAGTGCCTGGGAATTTAAATCTTCCCTCTCCAAACCTCAAAGAAGCCCTTACCAAGTGGCAGAGAATTGGTGACTGATGAAAGCCCAGCTTCCATACCTCAGGCTGGGGCAAACTCTGAGACATGTCTTGCTCACCAGAGTTCCCCTGCGGACTCAAGCTGATGTCACCTTTTGTGAGCCCTTGTCTGAAACTGCACCCTTGATTGGCTTCTCCCCTATTCTGCTTTCCCCTACTCCCTTCCAAGTTTCTCCTGGGAGCATTTCCACTGTAAACCACTTGTGTTTGAATCCTTATCTTAGGGACTGCTTCTGAGTAACTCAACTTAATAAACTTAATTATCATGAAGATCCATGATGAGGACTAAATAGAATCTCATTGCACCTAGAATGGCTCTGAGCATGGAGTAGACCCTCGATAAATGGCAACAGCTACCATTTTTTTCTGTGAGGGAAGCTGAAAGTCTTTTCTACTTTATAGCCTTCTATGAATCTAATTTGGGGTCTTCATGATGTAATATACCTGAAAACTGCAGTTCTCATCCAGACAAACTAATAGCTCTGGTCCTTCCTGAGCAGGCTTGTATGTAATATTGCTCCCCTACAATACTTTACGGAAGGGGTGAAATGAGTTTAGAAGAGAAAATACCACTGGTTTTAAAACCGCATTCTTATTTCTGAATTTACATCAGCCATTTACTAACTTAAAATTTTGATTGCAGATAAAATGTTTAACTTCTCTGCTCTTATTCCTCCACTGTAAAATGGAGGAAAAAATCCCACTGATTTGTCTGAGTTGAGATAATTGTATCATGTCTACAAATCAGAAGCAGTAAAGTTTATTAGTTAAAACAAGAACCCTGGAGCCGGACTGCCTAGACACCAATCCCAGCTCTGCCTCTTGCTGTGTACACTTGAGTATGTAACTGATAGCTAAATAAATAAAAAAATATATAAACTCGATATAATCCTTTAGTTGGGAAATGCTTAGTATAGTCTTCAGTAGCAAAAAAACAAAAACAAAAACTGTTTGGTATAATAACTTCAGTCAAGCAGCACTGAATTATTTTAAGCATAAAAAGCCCTGTTGAAATCGTTTGCTGTGGTCTAATCTCAACAATAAGAAAACTTATCTCTGTTTCCAGAAACCCTTCCTTGCTCTGCTTGCAGGAACGATGTTAAGAATTACTGATTGCATATGTAGAACGGTATGATTTCTAAATGTTGGGTTAATTTCTTTTTTTCTGTTAATTAATAAAAAAAAAAGCGAATTAGAAGGAAAAAAAAAAAAAGGAATGAAACTCCAGATGAACTAGTAGCACACCTTCCACCTCTTGAAAGACAAAATCAAAGTCCTAAATGGTCAGCAAAGAAGGTCATACCAGCTAACAGGATATGCTGACCAAACAAAATGAAGCAAGCAACCGTTACTCAATTTTAATGAATCCTGTGGCTTTTACTTAGGTCTTTTTGATTGTTTTTCTACTTTCTTCTGGACCGTCACCATTTCATTGTCTGTTTGAGGTTATAAAAACCGAGACCACCCTTCCCACTCTGAACTGGTCTTAGAACGTTTCTCCTCCAGTTCCTTTATGATGCATCCTCAATAAACTCACCTTCTCTCCAAGAAAAGAGCCTTTGGTTTAATGCAGAATCAGGTGGGCCTGACCATATAGGACTGTGTTTTCTGACAGTAACATAACCCCACCTCTAAAATCCACATGAGGGGACTAAAACACGCAGGGTAGTTCTGGAGACTAAATAAGTTGAAACATTTAAAGTGCCTCTGATCGTCCTTGTCATCTAATAAGTACTCAATAAATGATAGCAGAAGTGCCTATCTGGCAGAGAGTAGAAATTCAGGAAATATTAGGTCTTTTCTCCCTAGGAAGTAGAGAATAAATATGATGACTATAAATTTGAAAACTATTCTTTTATAGATACTTCAGAGAGAATGCTGACCAGAAATTTTATTTTCTTTGAGAACAGAAGAAAAGAGGGTTTCATCTCAAACTGGCACATGGAATTGAGTTTAGACACACAAGAATTTCAGACAGTCAAAATTACTAGAAGTTGAAATGGATTATTAAGGAGGTCATGAAATTTCCTATTTTTGGAGCTCTTTGAGAAATAACAACACATGTCTGGAATAGCTTGGGTCTGACGTTGACTACAGATTGGAAGGAATGCAAAGGGAATCCCCCTTGTGATGTTTCCTTCTCATAATTTCTTCTTTGCATGAAAGCTGGAATATGAGCCAAAATACTAGAACTCTATTTTCCTAACCATTCTTTTCCTTCTTTGTGCTATTAATATATTTTGAAACAAGTAAGGAGAGTTCATTTATTAAAAAAAAAAAAAAAAAAAAAAAATCTGAGGATTACCCCAGCCTATCACCTATGAATAGAGCAAACAACACTTGAGGTTACTGCTCCAGCACTTGCTGTCACAGACACCTCCTACAGGTGCTGCATCCTCTGTAATGAGGTGGTTCTTCAGGGGGGTTATTACAGTTTTGTGTTACTGCCAAACGCTGTTTGGATTTCTATACTAAGAGGAGTGAAAACATCCTTATCTTTTCCTTTAATAGTGTAATGACATGACTCAAAGATTTTAAATCAAAAAATGGTAATGTTGAGAAGGATAAGAAAATGGGGTCTCCACTTGAAGATGCTCTGTTCTAGTTTCCAAGCTGCTGGAATGTGATATACCAGAACTGAAACAGCTTTTAAAAAGGGGCATTTAATAAGTTACAAGTTTACAGTTGTAAGGAAGTGAAAGTGTCCAAATAAAGGCACCAAAAAGAAGTTACCTTCACTCAAGAAAGGCCAGTGGGCCAGGAATGCCTCTATCAGCTGGGTAGTCAGATGGCAGGCATCTGCTGGTCCCCTGCTCCTGGGTTCTCTTGCTTTCAGCCTCTTTTCCTATGGGGGTTCCTCACTTTGCTTCTACAGGTCTGGCTGTAATAGCTTTGCCTCGCTTGGCTCTCTCCAAGTTCCAGATTGCATGACATCTCATGGTAGCGACCGCTGGGCTCCAAATATCACCAGACATCCATGTCTCTGTTCTCTACAGGTCTGCATCTGTGTCAGCTCTGCTCTGAAGTGTCTGTTGGCTCTGAGGCTTCTGTCATATTGTCAGCTCTGTCATTTTGTCAGCTCTGTCATTTCTGTCAACTCTGAAGTTTCTTTCCAGAATGTTTCCTCTTTTAAAGGATTCCAGTAAACTAATCAAGACTCACCTGGAAGGGGTGGAGTCACATCTCCATGTAATTAAAGGTCACACCCACAATTGGGCTTGCCACACCTCTGTGGAGATAATCTAATCAAAAGAGTCTATGTTATTAAATCAGAAGTAAAAGAAATGGCTGTCTCCACAAGATGGAACCAGGATTAAAACATGGGTTTTCTAGGGTACATAATACTTTCATATTGGCACATTCCATCCTCTGGACCCCCAAAAAGACATGTTTTCTCCATATGCAACATACAGTCACCCCATTACAATATCACAAAAATCTTACACCATTTCGGCAATAATACAAATACAATACAAGGTTAAAACCAGTACGAAGTCTCATCAAAGTCTGCTCTAAGGCAAAGATTTTCTTCTCTGGCTCTGACCCTGTAAAACTCAGAATATGTTATCTGTTGCCAATACACAAAGGAGGGGCAGTCATAGGATACATGTTTCCATTTCCACTGGGAGAAACTGAAGGAAGAACAGGGGTCACTGGACCCATATAGTACCTAAAACCTGTAGGACATTTCAAAGTCTGAGAGTCATTGATCGTTGGGGCTTTAGAAAGCAGTAGTTCCACCCTTTCCAAGGGTCTATGCTGTGGCCTTGCTCTCTCCAAATGCTGGCATGGAGTTAGCAACCTTGGGGGACATTGAAGAGACCACCTTTTTATAGCCTCCCACCACTCCAAGCATTGGGGCTGCACCTGGGCTCTCTGCCAATTCAAGGGCACACTCTCAACCCCTCCAGAAAAATGGGGTGACAGCCAGGCTTCCTCCAACCACCATTTATGCACACCACCCTCTCCGAGGCCTGAGGTGGCATAACTCTTCCTGAACAACGAAGCGGAAGGTCCATCCTCTGCTTCTGGGGCAAACTCACCCTCTCCACGTACATGCATTACTGTCCTGAGATTTCCTGGCTCCAGACCTTAAATCCTTTCTGGGTAACTCAGTCTCCAATCCTAGCTTTTTCCTAGCTTTTTCTGAAATGGCTGGCTGCTTCCATGTTTGCTTAAATCCTCATATGGGGCCCTATTCACTGGGGTCTCACTTTCTGGAAGCCCAGAATTTTCCTGACCATCAATTTCTATTTTCTTTGTACCCAAGAGTTCAATTCTCAATTTACCTCTTTCCTCTTGCATTTCACTATAAGCTGCAAGGAGAAACCAGGCTGTACTTCCCACATTTAATTTGGAAATCTCTTCTGCTAAATATCCAGGTTCGTGGCTTTTAAAATCTGCCTTTCATCTAAAACCAGCAGTCTATTTTGCCAGATTCTTTGTCACTTTCAAACAAGGATTGCCTTCCTTCCAGTTTGCGATAACATGTGCCTCATTTCTGTCTAAGGCTTCGTCAGCGGCATCTTTAGAGTCCATGCTTCTAACAGTCTCTTCAAAGCCTTTTAGGCCTTCTCTATCCAGTTCCTCACGACTCTTCCAGAATCTCCCCCTTACCCATTTAAAAAGCTGTTCCAACATGTTTGGTATTTGCAGACTGCAGCATGCTTCATGGGCAAATATGAAGCAGTTTGAGCATCAAAGTAAATTATAACAGAAGAAATATATAATCCACTGAATAAAATAAGAAACCATGAATCTGTAATTATCTTATAATGTTAATCCTTAAAACAACATTTAAAGAGGCATGTTAGTATCCCCATTTTGCATATGGGAAATTAAGCTCAGAAAGTTGAAATGACTTGCTCAAGTTTACATAGTTACCAAGTAACTGTCTTTGATTTTCTTCAACTTTTTAAAACCACTTTGAACTATGGAAAATTACAGGTATGGTACAAGACTATTTTTTTCATGAGTGTTTGAAAATAAGTTCTGAACCTATTGTCCCATCATACCTAAATATCTTATAAGAGACGATATTTTACTATATAACCACAAAACAACCATCAGAATCAGGGGTTCCACTATGCATATGGAAAGAAGTACCTTTCACTAATAGGCACTGAATATTTCCAACTTTCATCTCAACAAATAACAGATGAAATGAAAATATGTCCAAGCCCAAGCACAGGTACAATAAGTGATTATCTCAAGAACTGCAAACAAATACCTCACAAAGACTTGTTCACTATGTAGGGATATTTATAAAGGGGAAGCCGAGTGGTAAATTTTTTTTTTTTTTTTTTTTTTTTTTAAGAGAGAGGGAGGAAGGGAAGGAAAGACAGAGAGAAGGTAGGAAGGATGGAAGGAAGGAAGGGAGGAAGAAAGGGAAACATCTTTAAACATTTTCTTGTTTTATTATATTTTGTTTTTTGTTTGTTTGTTTTTTACATGGGCTGGGGCCGGGAATCGAACCGAGGTCCTCCGGCATGGCAGGCAAGCACTCTTACCCGCTGAGCCACCGCGGCCCGCCCCCGAGTGGTAAATTTGCATGTAAATATTTCATTCATGAAACCTCAAAATTGATTTCTCATTTCCCAAATATAAAGATACAGAAGTAAAGATTATGACAGTAACGACTTAAACTCTATTGTCATTTATTTCATGGACTATTACAGCATATATATGTACATATAATTATAGTCTTAATATAAGTGAATATAGATTATGGCTGAAATTTTGTCTAAAATACTTAAGTAGAGGATATTTACCAGACCAGCCACATTTATAGATTAACCTTACATTTCTTGGGTTAGCAATATGACTTACACTTTATACGATTTTTGTATAAAATACATTTTGTTTTGATAACTGAAGCTTTTACTCCACAGAAAAAGTAAGTAAACCATTAAAAAATTTCCACCCACTCATACAACTGTCAATTAAACATTTGTAACATTTCGGAGGCACAGACACAGTTGCATAATTCCATGCTGAGGAAATTTCCAACTGGGCATGAGCAAAAGCAATTTTTCAGACACTTATAATCTCATTATTCTTTAATATTTAAATTTATATTCAGCCAATTTTCTCTAACCAAGTGTCAGCTTCATTCATATCAAAAGTGCTAGATGCTACTTCATTTCAAGCATAACAGGGCTCCTGGCTAATATTCAACAAAATCCTCTACAGTATTTATCTGATAACTTGTTCTTTATTAAAGCTACTTATAAAAAAAAGTCAAGATTAGTTTCCATTCTTAAATATCATATATTCTGTAAGTACACAAAATCCAAAGCATGCATGCACATATAACATAGAGGGTAGAAGGGAGGAAAAGACGGAGGCGGGGTTGGCGAGATAAAGACAGTATTGCAATGCCCAAGGGATAGCAATGAATGGAAAACTATAAACAAGTCACCAGTGAAAACAGATCTAAACCCTAGACATCGTAATTTCTCAGTGGATCGTCAAGATCTTCCCTGTGGAATGTCACATATGGGGTCATTCTTAAAGCATGTCAGAGTGGTAGATAATAAAAATGAAAGAAGAGATATACTGAAAATGAACAAATTCATATACGGAGATACAATTATTTTACTAGGAAAGATAAGTTTAAAATGCCAACACAGGGAGGGCCACAGTGGCTCAGCAGGCAGAGTTCTTGCCTGCCATGGGGGAGACCTGGGTTCAATTCCCAGTGCCTGCCCATGCAAAAAAAAAAAAAAAAAGTCAACACAATCAGTGCAAGAAATTTTGTAAGAAATAACGTTCTGGTCAGAACTAGACTAAATCTGCAAATTCATCTAATGTGCGAAGTATGGATTGCACATTGAAAGTCATATGACCACTGTTAACGATTTATGTGTTTGTTTTTAATTTCTTGTATTTATTACCTCCAATAATTAGCATTATTTTGGGGGCAGAATAGTCTAGAACAGTGCTGTCCAATATAATAAAATGGGAGCCACATATGTAATTTTAAATTTCTAATGGCCACATTAAAAAAAGCAAAAGAAGCCAATAAATTGATGTTATTAATATATTCTGTTTACCCCACATCCAAACTAATATAAATGCAACATAAAACCTATATAAAAATTATTAATGAGATATTTTAATTCTGACTAGTCATGTATCAAGAACAGATAAAACACAAATTTTGGGCATCAAGGGCCTTTATCAAGGTGATAGAATGAATTGTGATTACTATTCTCATATGCAGATGACTTAAAAAGAAAGACATATAGCCAAATATTATTTATTTCACCATCTTCTTTCAGAATTTAGATACCAAATGTTTTTTCTACAATGACCTCATGTAGACATGATGAAACGATGGATAAAAGATTGTTTGACTATCAAAAAGACTGACATTTCTTACAACAGGACAATATAGTCTGTTTATCTGTCACACCCTTTCAGCAACCCAGAGTTTTGATACCTTATATGCATTTACCCTTTGTTTCCAACCACTATGATTTCCCTGTAATCATAGTTGCTAAACCACGTGACCATATTCTGGTGTTTTATTTTCTTGTCATGATTTATTACAAAGCTGTCTCCCCTTCTCTCTCTTACTCTCTATTCCCTTGCCCATAATATAGCTTCACCCCTCCAGTGTAAACATTTAACAAAATTGTATTCTCACTGTGGCAAACAATATGTTTTTAATAAGTAGTATAATAAAATTTACTGTTACAATTGATTATTTTGAATGCATGCTGGAAGCCAAATTAAGGCAATTTGATAAATAAATCCCATTGGGAAAGTTCAAGATGAATCCATTTTATAACAAATGCCAATTTTTAATAAATTGGGGTAATAAACTTCTGAAAAAGAGCCAGTAGAGTAGCAGAAATGCAGTGCATAATTCAAACTTAGGCATTTGCAGTGTCAAGTAGTAGCATATATATTAAATGATAATTTTTGTATTTTGAAAATAATACTATGATAGGTAGAAGAAATGATATGTTCCCTAAGTATATTTCATATCTCTGTAGATCCCCTTATAACCAAATTTATTATATCTTTGGCTATAGTTTTAAAACTATCAAGTTGGGGCCACTATTATTTGACAAGCATGTTCCAGGTCCTTTAAATATGTATTCTTTATAATATATATAGCAAGATCCTTGGACTGCACCTCAGCCCTAAACTTTTCTTGAGACCTATGAAAACTTCTATTTAAAAGTTACTGTCATTTTCTGTCATTGGAGGAATATTTATTCTCCTTAGTGGAAGGAAATGAAATCCTTTTATAGTTGTTGTTGTGGAAACCTTTTGAATGGGAGCCATAATTTCACAAATGTAAAGTCAAGACACACATATTTTCTTTGGGGAAAAATGTAAAATATTCACTACCATGAATTCTATTTGGCAATGTAAATTGCCCTGCAAAACAACCATATTCCTACAAACTGAATTTCTGGACTGTATGTAGACTAGGAAAATCCTGTTGTTTGTGGAGCTGTAGTATTCTCGAGCAGCTGGGCGGGGTGTGAGAAGATATAATGAGGAGAACTGTAGAAAGGACACAGAGGTATGATTTTCACCTCAATGATCTGTAGAGACTGAAAAAGCATTTAATAAGGCTAGACCATTTATGTGCTGTACATGAGTAATTTCAGAAAGAATTGTCCAAAATATATTGATATTATTTTATTTCAGGCCATTGCTCAAGAGTTAGAGAATTCCACCAGGAGGAAAACGGTATTACTCCTGTCAGCCAACCAGAGAGGAAGAAGATCCTGGGGGGAGAAAATGAGGATTTGGGGGATATTCCCTGAGGCTTGGATGAAATGGTAGTTCTTTACCCTCCTGGGCCTTTGGGATAGTCAGTCTTGGATGTAGAGCTGGCCCTTGCTAACTCCATAGTAATAAACTGATTGATAGACAGGAAATCACTTGCCAGGCCTCCCTTGAAAGTGCTCCTGTGAAATCCAACAGTAGCTATATCAAAAAATACTTTTAAATTTATACCATCATTGCTTTCATTTACCATGTCAAAAACATCAACAAAATCATGTTTAAAGTTGTAGACTGATCTCGTTCTGATGGTGGATTAGAGAAATGTTTATTTTCTGCGTGGAACAGAGCAGCAAGGGGAAAGTTCCTGCTTCGGGCAGGAGCCAGGGAGAGGCAACCGCCACCAGTAGGGCAGAGCCTTGTCTGGTGAGCAGCTTTCATGAGGTCTTGCAGCAAAAGGGACAGAAACTCCCAAACTCACTGACAGGTCTCAACTAAAATTCATTTCCTTCTCAAAAAAGCACTCTCACCTGCCTGGCAAGACTAGTACATTTCCTTATAAGTTCACATTCCTTTTTCTCAGTGACTAGTTCATATCTTCTCTCCTTACTCATCCAAGAACCCCTTTCCATTCCTGCTCACTCTTACGTACTTGTACTACTTGTACTACTCTGAGAAAATAGAAGTAATCAGATAAAAATGTCCTCAATTTCCCAGACTATGAACCCAAAACCTCTGCTTTCTTCTCTCCTACAATAGACACCAGTCATGGTCTACCAAATGCAGACGAAGCTCGTGCGTTCTGTAGATCTTGTCTCTCGCCCCCACTTTGGCAAAGATTCCCTCTATCTCCAGCATTAATATTTTTTTTTCTTCTCCAAGGGGTTACTAACATTGAAAAATATACACATAAACAGGCTCTAGTAATCACCATTTGTTTTCACCTTCTATCTTCTTTTCTTTACTACCTTCAACAGTCAAATGTCTCAAAAAGTTGTCAAGATCTAATACCTCAACTCTTATCCTCTCTTCTACCCACTTCAGTAGAGTTTTAACCCATATAGTCCAGTAAAAACTCTTGTCAAGATATGGTCAGTGACTTCCACATGGCAAAGACACAATCCCTTCTCTTTCTCTCTCTCTCTCTCTCTCTCTCTCTCTCTCTCTCTCTCTCTGTCTCCATGCTTCACTTCTCAGGAGTATGTTACATAGTCAAACACTCTTGACTTTTTAAAACATTTTTTCTAGACTTCCAGAACATCAAATATTCCCTTATTTTTTTCTACCTCACTTATTCTCTCCTCTTTCTCCTTCTCTCCATTCCCCCTCCCTCCTTTCCTCTTTCTCTCTCCCTCTCTCTCTCTTTCACACACACACACACACACACACACACAATTTACTTTCTCCTCTTCTCAAGCCAATCTCTAAATATTGGAACAGCCTACAGTTTGGCTCTATACCCTCTTCATTTATCTAAGCATTAATATTTCCTAATAACAAGTCCAGACCCATTGCTTTAAATGCCATCTACATTTTCATGACTCTCAAATTTAAATCACCTACCCTCTCACAACCCTGAATTTCAGCCTTGTATAAATGTCATGACATCTCCAATTGGATATCCAATAGTAGACTTAACCTTAGTTTATCAAAAACGCAATTTACGTTCTGCACTGTACCACCCTGCTCCCACCATAAAAAATAGTTTGTTTCTTCTCCATGACATATATATACGGAAAAAGACCAGAACCTCAGTATCAGTTCTGATTTCTCTTTCATCCCTTTGCCCAATCAATCAACAAGTCCTCTCAGTTCCATGTTGGACTAGATCTTAAATCCCTTCACTACTCTCTCTGCTTCTACATCCCTACCAAAGCCACCATCTTCTCTTACCTTGATTACAAGAAGAGTCAAAATATTTTCCTTAATTCCGCCATTGTGCCCATGTTTTTTTACTCACCGAAGAGCCAAATTTCTTTTTTAAAAAATGGATCCAATCATGAGGCTTATCTGCTTAAAGCACGGCAATATCTTCTCATAGCATGTAAAATAAATTCTAATTGCCCTCCAGTGCCTACAAGACTATATGGAATCAGCACTCTGCTCACATCTCAGACCTCCCTTCTGCCACCTTAGCCTTTTCTCATTATGTTTCAGTTACCCTCCCCTTCCCTCAGCTGTCCTAACCGAGCAGTTTCTTCTTAGAACTTCGCATCTGTTGCTCCTTCTGGCTGGAATGTTTTGTCCCCACTCGTGATCTTTACCTAATGGGTACAACTCGTCATCTAGGCCTTATCTCAAATGTCACCTCCACAGAAAAGACTTTCTTGACCACCCTCTCTAATGTTGCTCCTTCTACGCAGCTTGACAGTCAATTTCTACATCATTGCTCTATTTTATTGCCTTCATCTAGAATTCCTTCACCTTATACTTACTAGAATTATCTATTATCAATTTTGTTTGACTCCCTCATACCGGCTGCCATCACCTATCAGCTCCATGAAAATGGGGACAGCATCTGTCCCATTCACATAACCCTCTCAATAGGCAATTTCCTGACATAAAATTGGTGCTCACTGGATATAGTTGTTATGTAAATTAATGTCTCTGGAGCGTGTCAAAACAGGAAAGAATGAAGAACCCGAATGAACTTATTTTTAGCACAGGTAAGAGAGAACCTGGTGTCATTTCCAGAAGTAATCGTGGCATGTTTTAAAGGGATCCATCATGTTAGTATTAACTCAAGCCATCATAAACGTGAATATTAAAGTTTAGTTCACAGACAGCAAAAGCCTGGCCATGTTGTTATTATTACCACAATTCTGTCAGGCAGGTGTTATTGTCGTAGTTTCAAATAGCATTCTGAGGTCCAGAGAGATATAGCAATTTACCCAAATCCACCCACATAGCTAATAAATGGTGCAGCTGAGATTCCAAATTATGTGTGTTTGATTTCAAGGTCCGTGCTTCTTCCTTATATTCTAGAGATAACAGACTGCTAAGCATAATGGTGAAGCATCTTTCCTCTTGAAAACATTTATTGCTGTTTGTGATTCCAAAGGGAGGTTAAAGGTGTGAGTATGTGAGTCGGTCCATAGGGCTAAGAGGGGGAGGAAAAGAAAAGGAAAATTGTATGTATAAAAAAAATGTAGCTGATTGGTGTCTTTTTCAAATACTTTGGTGTTTCAATAGGGCTGTTGAATAGCACACATATAATCAGTGTAATTCCAGAAGCAAAAGCCCGCTTGGCTCAGCAGTTTTAATATACAGATCAATTTTGCATTACCTCCTTCTGGCTGTGAGTGCTCATAGAGGGAGGTCATAAAACATTTATTGGGCCAAGGATGCAAATTGAGCAAAGAGTGAATCTTCAATCTGTGGACAGGATCTTGAAAGAGACTCGTCAGATGAGTCTGTGATGAGCATTTGCTCTGCCCTACACCCTATGAAAATTTTATTTTCATTTCCTTTAGAGAATTCACCTCTTTGGGGGTGGAAATATATATAAGAATGCAACTATAATATAAGATATAAAGTACCATTTATGTTTAAAAAAAATGCATGTGACAAAAGCTATCAGAAAATTAAACTTGGAATATCATGACAAAAAATTCTCCAATTATATCCTATAGGTAAAAAAGCATTTCAGGACATCAAGGAAAAGTGAAGAATGAGTGGTAACTTCCACCATGGAATAGGACTCTAGGGTATATACTGCAGCAAAATATCCAGATAACCAGCTAGTTAATCACTGGATGAGGGGGAGGTCAAAGCCTGAATAGGAACTCAGAGATGTGAAGCAACCATAATTATTTCCCCACTTGCTGTGCTACATTTAATTATTCTCAGGGTAGCCTGTCTGCCTACTGTCCGTCTTAACCATTTCTTCCAATTCAGGTGAAAAGAAGTGAACGGTGGTTCACCATAATGTAGTCATCTCGTCACAAGAAAGGCAAGACATGAGAGAAAATCAGCAACCCCTAGAAATCAAAATTTAAGAACAAAATAAAATAGCATTTAACAAACTCAGTGTTCTAGTTCAACCCTTGAAAATCTTTTATGTAGCAGTTTTATTTCCAGATGTGATCTGAGGTTTACCTCCATGGAGCCTTGCCGACAAGTTCCAGTTATAAGTGAGTGCCTCCTCTTCTAATCTTCCAATGAATGTATATTCTGACATGCTTTAAACTGGCTAAGCCTAACTTGCATCATTGTTTTCCTTTCAGGATAGCATCCTGGATGACAAGCTACAAAAGCAATAGGGCATCTCTTATACTATCTTTACTTTCCTAAATTTTTAATTTTCTAAAAAAATTAGCTGGCAAATGTGCTATAAAGAGCGAAAGCAATCAATATTATTAATGAAGATGATACACAATTTGCATTTATATTTCTCACTTAGCAGTGAATGACAAATTTATGGCAATGGTCATCTTCTGGTAGACATTTCCTTCCATCCCAGATAAAATAGACTGTGAATTGAAGGAGAAAACAGTTAAATAAAAAATGCTAGATTATGTATAAGAGCACCACCACCCACACTGTAAGCTTCCCGAGGGCAGAAACAGAGTTCTGTTTTTACAGTATCCCCAGCAATGAACATAGTGCCTGGCACACAGGTATGTGTTCAATATTCATTTATTTGCTTAATGAATGTCATCCTGCCAGCTCAAACACACATGCACAGCACCCTCAGAACACTTATAGAGATGAGTTTTCTATTTGACAAAGTTATATATACAAGGCTACTTCTATGACCACCAATCTAAATCCCCTTGGACATCTTAATAGCTTTATATGTTTTAAGGTTTTTTTTAAACAAACAAAGGATCAGCAAATTTATCCTTGTTGTTTCACTTCATTTTGCTTTATCCAAAATGATTGTTACTTCTTTCTTATTTGTAAGCCTCAGCTAATTTTCCTACTGCTCTTGTACTGTGGTTCTACCCCAAGTCAGAAACTCTCTGTAGAGTCCCAAGGGAGGGAGGTTACAGAAATAGCTACCCTAGCATATTCACTCTCAGCACCAGGTTTAAGTAAAAGAAGGAAGCATCAGATTTCCCTAATCTATCCTCTTTTTTTTGGAGGCCCCATAATATAAACAGCTGCTAAATGGAAAAACAATCACTGGTCCCAATGTCACCCTTTAAAGGCGCTTTGTTAGGATACACTTAAATAATAATAATGTAACTGATTCTCAGTCAAGCAACTGATTGTCACAGATTGTATTGAGACAACTGGATCTCTCCCAAGGATTTCCCAAGAAACTGAGTTCCTAAAGGAAAGGCCCAAGCTTTGTTCATAAGAGTCAATTACATGGAGACATCCGATGGCCTGGCTGGGAATGGATAGCAATGGTGGTTGGATATGTTCAGGGAGGGACAACCATTGAGAGGTAAGGAATGAGACTCACTGGGCTTAGCAAGGCTTTGGGTAGAAGTAAGGCAACATTCTAATTTAATCTAAACCAACCTTTCCCCTTTTCCCCTCTCCAGATTACTTATGTGCCTTTGAAAGGGGAGCATCATGTCACTGAGAAAACTTTATTCAAGAGAGAGCTGAATGATAAAATTGGACCAATTGCGTCGCCAAGGGTTCATATATTCTATAAAAGAAGAGGCTCCAAGAAGGGAAAGTCCTTTCTAACAGGTTAAAAGGATAAATGAGTAATGGTGGTCCTGAAGCTGATAGAGACTGCTAGACAAGACAATGATGAAAACAAGAGACCTGAACCTCAGAGAAGTTAGAATGTGAGGGTGAGTCAGACTCTCAGGAGTGAGAGGAATCTGAGCTGGACTCCCTGACATGAAAGAGTGGGAGTTATGGAAAAACATATGAGCCAGGGGCTGTGTATCCTCAAAAGAACAAAAGAGCACTGCAATTGCAGAAGTCACAGTAGCTGTTAGTCTTGCTGAGAACCTGAACAAGTGATCTCACCTAGGGTCCTACAGCTCCTGGGCCTAGAGGATATTCAGGTTATTTTGACATATTTAATGAGAGATGGAAGTCTTAATTAAAGTCTTAGAACCCCAGTAGCCAAAGCAGCAGTAGTTAGAAGTATGGAATTTAGGAATAATGCTATGGATGTGTTTACTCAACAAGTTAAATTGAGCTCATTCAAGGTACATTATATATTCCTATGAAGGCTAACCACAACCAAACCATTTCAAACAGCACAGCCCACTGGCCAAGGCAAGTCCTGAATTTTTACAGGCCTGTGTAGCCCAGTTGGCCTGTAAAGACGGATAAGACTAACTATCTCTTATGAGCTACAGGAAATATTTCAGTCACAGTAATATTCTACAATAACATAAGCATTGAGTCCACTGAGCTGAGTTGAACTGTCCCTGAAATTGACTTCAAGGGAAATGAGAAGCTAGAAGACGACAGACATGGTGAAATTCTCCCCGAGTGAGATTTGGTGAATGTAGCATGCTTTTGGAGAGTTCCCCATTCTTCCACATAGAGGTTAAAACCTAAAATGAAATATCAAGGCCAATTTCCCTTTCATAAATCAAATTGTTTGTTATACATTGCTAAATTATAAACTATACTTAAACTTGAATGACTGTTTATTCTCCTAAAATATCTGAGCTCTGCTGTTTCAGTTTTGTAATTAAGGTATTTCCATAATTTTTTTTTTAAATCCACAAATTAGAATCAGCAAAAGGAATCATCTTTAACCCTTCTTCAAGGAGCAAAGAGAGATCAGTACTTATCCCTAAGATATGCAAAAAAATGCTTAAATTATTATTGTTAATTTATATTTTAGTGAATAAAGTGGTGGTTTATAAAAATTTCAACACAGAACTAAAAAAAATAAGAGCAATTTTTATTTTATTCTCCCTCTCCAGAGGCAGTAACTGGTACCAACGCAGTGGACATGTTTCCGGGCATTTTTCATGTGAATAATACCATAAAAATACACAGATTTTTACAGAAAATATATTCTACATGGTATTTTGCAATCTGCTTCTAACACTTGGAATTGTCTTTACATATAGAATCCTGATAGTGTAGATAGCAGTATTTCAAGAACGAATAACGGGGTCTTAGGAACTTCACGCATTCTCCCAAGTTCATGAAGGCAGTGAGTGGGAGTCAAACCCAAACTCATTGTTTCTCTATGGCAATCTGCATCATACAAAAAAGAATATATGTTTAGACATATTCACTCCTATTGTTTAGTTTGGGGTTGACAAACCTCTTCTGTAAATGGACAGGTAGGCTTTGTCAGTCACATACTATCTGTGCCGGTTAGAAACTGCTGTGTACCCCAGAAAAGTCATGTTCTTTAATCCTGATTCAAAAGTTTAGGGTGGGATATTTTTTATAAGTTGTTGCTATGGACATGTATCTCTGGCCATTCAAAGTGGGTCTTCATCTGCCTACTGGAGTCTTCTAAGAGGGAACCATTTTGGAAAAGTTTCAGAGCTGACACAGACTGAGATGTTTGGAGATGCAAAAACAAAATGCCCTTGGGAAAGATGTTTGAAACAAGAAGCTAAAGGACCAGCAGACACCAGCCTCATTTCTTCCTAGATTGGCCTTTGTCATGGTTAGGGACAGGTGTCAACTTGGCCAAGTTGTGGTACCTGTTCATCTGATTGGGCAAGCGCTGGCCTGTCTGTTGCAATGAGGACATTTCATAGGATTAGGTCATGATCACGTCAGCTGCATCCACAGCTAATTCCATTTGTAATCAGCCAAAGGGGAGTGTCTTCTGCAATTAGTGATGCTAAATCCAATCATGGGAAGCCTTTTAAGGAGGACTCAGAGGAGACAGGTTGCATTCCTGCTTTGGTTGGTGAGCCTCTCCTGTGGAGTTCATCCAGGCCATCCATTGGAGTCATCAGCTTTGCAGCCTGCCCTGTGGATTTTGGACTCTGCATTCCTATGATCACGTGAGACACTTTCATAAATTTTATATTTGCAAGTGTTCCCTGTTGATTCTGTTTCTCTAGAGAACCCTAACTAATACATCTTGGTACCAGGAGTGGTTCTTAAGGAACAGAATCTTAACAATGGGTTTTTATGAATGGTTTTCTACTCTGACTGGGCTCAGAGACACTAAGGACTCTGATTCCCATAATCAGAATGACACTCTCAATCCATGGACTGAGTTGGCAAAGGAGATAGTCAAAATATCATCATTCGATTCTCCTAATGCTTCGCTTGTACGAAGCCAGACTCTGGGGGATAATGTTTTTGACACCTTTACAGAGTTTTGTAGAAATAAGAGTTATGGAGATGTTGGTTGGTTGTTGTTAGATACACTGTCTACATTAAAGGATGAAAGGGATGGGCTTAAGGCTTCAAACAAGAAGCTTAAGTGCCGTCTGAAAGATGTAGAGGTTTCTATGAGTATCCTGAAGGAAAATTTTATTTCCTGTAGCCGTAGACTTGCGATCTCTGAAAATCAGACTCAGAATCTTATTGTTAGAGTAGCAACTTTACAACGTAAACTGAAATCTCAGTCTTGCATGGTGTCTGCCGTTAAAGTGAGGGCATTGATTGGAAAGGTGTGGGACCCTGAAAAATGGGATGGTGACATATGGATTGATAATGATGTCGGGGGTGAGGCTGAAACCCTAGACCATGCTGAGCCTTCTTTAGATAATCCTGTAATAGTCTGCCCTGAGGACATAGCCGCCCCACCTCCAGCCTGCCTTGAGGAATTGGCTACCCAACCTCCTCCTGAAGGGATTAGCCCTAGAGTTATTAATCCTGTTTCACCAGACGAAACTGCAAATGAAAGCCCTGAAGCAAATGGCTTGGAAGTTATTTCTAATTCTTTTCATGACCCACCCCCACCACCCCTCATTTCTTCTAGACCTATAACTAGACTAAAGTCCCAACAGACCCCTAAAGGTGAGGTACAAAGTATCACACATGAGGAGGTACGTTATACTCCAAAAGAACTGTGTGAGCTTTCCAATTTATTTAGACAGAAATCAGGGGAATATGTGTGGCAATGGATTTTAAGAGTGTGGGATAATGGTGGGAGGAATATAAGGCTGGATCAGGCTGAATTTATTGATATGGACCCACTAAGCAGAGATTCTGCATTAAATGTTATAGCTAGAGCAGTTAGAAAAGGTGTTAACAGCTTGTTTGGGTGGTTGGTTGAAACATGGATCAAAAGGTGGCCAACATTACCTGAGGTTGAAATGCCAGAACTGCCCTGGTATAATGTAGATGAGGGGATCCAGAGGCTTAGAGAGATTGGGATGTTAGAGTGGATTTATCATGCAAAGCCTGCTCTTACACCCCAGGAATGTCCAGAGGATGCACCTTTTACCAGAACAGTGAGAAATAAATTTGTGAGACTAGCACCATCATCCCTCAAGAGCTCTGTGGTTGCACTTCTCTGTAGGTCAGATATTACTGTAGGAACTGCTGTCACTGAGCTGGAATCCTTAAGCACAATGGGGATGACAGGATCCCGAGTTGGCAGAAGCCAGGTGGCAGCACTTAATAACCAAAGACAGGGTAGACGTGGGTATTATAATAGACAACAAACTCAAAGGAGGCATCAAAATTATATGACACGCAGAGATTTGTGGCATTGGCTAGTAAATCATGGGGTGCCTAGAAATACAATAGAAGGGCTACTAAATTCTTGTTGGAGCTGCATAAACAAAAGAGTTCTAGGTCAAGGGAACAGAAGTCTAACCTGAATTACAAAAACACAGAGTCACGGCCCCTTAACCAATTTCCAGACTTGAAACAGTTTATAGACCCTGAGCCCCTTGAATGAAGGGGAGGCCAGGTCCCTATGGGGGAGAAACCTGTTACACTGCCACAAATTTATACTGTTAACCTTCCTCTAAGTCTTCCCCAAGGAGACCGACGGCCTTTTACCAGGGTAACTGTGCATTGGGGAAAAGGAAATGATCAGATATTTTGGGGATTATTAGACACTGGTTCAGAAGTGACATTAATTCCAGGGGACCCAAAATGTCACTCTGGACCACCAGTCAGAGTGGGGGCTTATGGAGGCCAGGTGATCAATGGAGTTTTAGCTCAGGTCCGTCTCACAGTGGGTCCAGTGGGCCCCCGGACCCATCCTGTAGTTATTTCCCCAGTTCCAGAATGTATAATTGGCATAGACATACTGAGCAACTGGCAGAATCCCCACGTTGGTTCTCTAACTCGTGCAGTGAGGGCTATTATGGTGGGAAAGGCCAAGTGGAAGCCACTAGAACTGCCCCTACCAAGCAAAATAGTAAATCAAAAGCAATACCGTATTCCTAGAGGGATTGCAGAGATTACTGCCACTCTTAAGGACTTGAAAGATGCAGGGGTGGTGATTCCCACCACATCCCCATTCAACTCTCCTATTTGGCCTGTGCAGAAAACAGATGGGTCTTGGAGAATGACAGTGGATTATCGTAAACTCAACCAGGTGGTAACTCCAATTGCAGCTGCTGTTCCAGATGTAGTATCATTGCTTGAGAAAATCAATACATCCCCTGGTACCTGGTATGCAGCTATTAATCTGGCAAATGTTTTTTTCTCAATAGCTATTAGTAAGGACCACCAAAAACAGTTTGCTTTCAGCTAGCAAGGTCAGCAATATACTTTCACTGTCCTACCTCAGGGGTATATCAACTCTCCAGCCCTATGTCATAATCGTGTTCGCAGAGACCTTGATCGTTTCTCCCTCCCACAAGATATCACACTGGTCCATTATATTGATGATATCATGTTGATTGGACCTAGTGAGCAAGAAGTAGCAACTACTCTAGATTTACTGGTAAGGCATTTGCGTGTCAGAGGATGGGAGATAAATCCAACAAAAATACAGGGGCCTTCCACCTCAGTAAAATTTTTAGGTGTCCAGTGGTGTGGGGCATGTCGAGATATCCCTTCTAAGCGAAGGATAAATTGCTGCATCTGGCCCCTCCCACATCCAAAAAAGAGGCACAACGCCTAGTTGGTCTTTTTGGATTTTGGCGACAACATATTCCTCATTTGGGTGTGCTACTCCGGCCCATTTATCGAGTGACCAGAAAAGCTGCTAATTTTGAGTGGGGACCTGAACAAGAGGAGGCTCTGCGACAGGTCCAGGCTGCTGTGCAAGCTGCTCTGCCACTTGGGCCATATGATCCAGCAGATCCAATGGTGCTGGAAGTGTCAGTGGCAAATAGAGATGCTGTCTGGAGCCTTTGGCAGGCCCCTATAGGAGAATCACAATGCAGACCCTTAGGATTTTGGAGCAAAGCCTTACCATCTGCTGCAGATAACTACTCTCCTTTTGAGAAACAGCTTTTGTCCTGCTACTGGGCCTTAGTAGAGACTGAACGCTTAACCATGGGCCACCAAGTTACCATGAGACCTGAGTTGCCTATCATGAGTTGGGTGTTGTCTGACCCACCAAGCCATAAAGTTGGGCATGCACAGCAGCACTCTATTGTAAAGTGGAAATGGTATATACGAGATAGAGCCAGAGCAGGTCCTGAAGGCACAAGTAAGTTACATGAAGAAGTGGCACAGATGCCCATGGTTTCCACTCCTGCTGCCACATTACCTTCTCTTTCCCAGACCAGAGCTATGGCCTCTTGGGGAGTTCCTTACAGTGAATTGACTGAGGAAGAGAAAACTCGGGCCTGGTTTACAGATGGTTCAGCACGATATGCAGGTACCACCCGAAAGTGGACAGCTGCAGCATTACAACCCCTTTCTGGGGTGTCCTTGAAGGACAGTGGTGAGGGGAAATCCTCCCAGTGGGCAGAACTTCGAGCAGTGCACCTGGTTGCTCGTTTTGCTTGGAAGGAAAACTGGCCAGAGGTGCGTTTGTATACTTACTCATGGGCTGTTGCTAATGGTTTGGCTGGATGGTCAGGGACTTGGAAAGACCATAATTGGAAAATTGGTGACAAAGAGGTCTGGGGAAGAAGTATGTGGATAGACCTTTCTGAGTGGGCTAAAAACATGAAGATATTTGTGTCCCATGTGAATGCACACCAGAGGGTGACTTCAGCAGAGGAAGATTTTAATAATCAAGTGGATAAGATGACCCGTTCTATGGATACCAGTCAGCCTCTTTCCCCAGCAACTCCTATTATTGCCCAATGGGCTCATGAACAAAGTGGTCATGGTGGTAGGGATGGAGGTTATGCATGGGCTCAGCAACACGGACTTCCACTCACCAAGGCTGACCTGGCTACAGCCACTGCTGAGTGCCCAATCTGCCAGCAGCAGAGACCCACACTCAGCCCCCGATATGGCACCATTCCCCGAGGTGACCAGCCAGCTACATGGTGGCAGGTTGATTACATTGGACCACTCCCTTCATGGAAGGGGCAGCGATTTGTTCTAACTGGAATAGACACATACTCTGGATATGGCTTTGCTTTCCCTGCACGCAACGCTTCTGCCAAAACTACTATCCGTGGGCTTACAGAATGCCTTATCCATCGTCATGGTATTCCACATAGCATTGCTTCGGATCAAGGAACACACTTCACAGCAAATGAAGTGCGGGAATGGGCACATGCTCATGGAATTCTCTGGTCTTACCATGTTCCCCATCATCCAGAAGCAGCTGGATTGATAGAACGGTGGAATGGCCTTTTGAAAACTCAATTACGGTGCCAACTAGGTGGCAAAAGCTTGAAAGGCTGGGGTAATGTTCTCCAGGAAGTTGTGTATGCTCTGAATCAGCGTCCGCTGTATGGTGCTGTTTCTCCCATAGCCAGGATCCATGGGTCCAGGAGCCAAGGGGTGGAAATGGGTGTGGTGCCACTCACTATTACTCCTAGTGATCCACTAGGAAAATTTTTGCTTCCTGTCCCTGCTACCCTGAGTTCTGCTGGTCTACAGGTTTTAGTTCCAAAACGGGGTGTGCTTTCTCCAGGAGAAACAACAGTGATACCACTGAACTGGAAGTTAAGATTGCCACCTGGCCACTTTGGGCTATTTATGCCTCTGGATCAACACACCAAGAAGGGGATTACATTATTGTCTGGGGTAATTGACCCTGACTATCAGAAGGAAGTAGGACTGCAACTACATAATGGAGGTAAAGAAGAGTTTTCTTGGAATATAGGAGATCCCCTGGGGCGTCTATTAGTACTACCATGCCCTGTGATTAAAATCAATGGAAAACTGCAACAACACAATCCAGGCAGGACCATTAATGGCTCTGAGACTTCAGGAATGAAGGTTTGGGTCACCCCACCAGGCAAAGAACCACGGCCAGCTGAAGTGCTTGCTGAGGGGAAAGGGAACATGGAATGGGTAGTGGAAGAAGGTAGTGATAAATATGAACTTCGACCACGTGATCAGTTACAGAAACGAGGACTGTAATGCTGTTTTGTTTGTGTTATACTATTTAAGTTGTAAGATATCAAATTTAAGAATGAATGTTGCCCAAGGATTTTCACACTATTCTGGAGAGATTTAATGTGTTTCCAGTTATATGCAGGACAGTTGAATATTGTCAGGTAAAAGAAAAAATGTGTGCTTATTTGTTTTCATTTGGAAATTAAGTATGGTCTAAGGTGATATATATATATATATATATATATATATATATATATATATATATGTGCCAAGTTGACAAGGGGTGGACTGTCATGGTCAGGGACAGGTGTCAACTTGGCCAAGTTGTGGTACCTGTTCATCTGATTGGGCAAGCGCTGGCCTGTCTGTTGCAATGAGGACATTTCATAGGATTAGGTCATGATCACGTCAGCTGCATCCACAGCTGATTCCATTTGTAATCAGCCAAAGGGGAGTGTCTTCTGCAATTAGTGATGCTAAATCCAATCATGGGAAGCCTTTTAAGGAGGACTGAGAGGAGACAGGTTGCATTCCTGCTTTGGCTGGTGAGCCTCTCCTGTGGAGTTCATCCAGGCCATCCATTGGAGTCATCAGCTTCGCAGCCTGCCCTGTGGATTTTGGACTCTGCATTCCTACGGTCACGTGAGACACTTTCATAAATTTTATATTTGCAAGTGTTCCCTGTTGATTCTGTTTCTCTAGAGAACCCTAACTAATACAGCCTTTCTTAAATCAAGGTGTCTTTCTCTGGATGCCTTAGTTTGGACATAGCTATGGACTTAGTTCTGTAAACTTGTAACTTAATAAATTCCCTTTACAAAATCTGACTCTTTTCTGGTATACTGCATTTCTGGCAGCATCAACAAACTAAACACCATCTCTCCCCTATTCTTTGCTTTTGGGATAGCAGGCAGGGGTGTTTCATTTTGTTTACAGCCCTTAAGATATAAAAAAGTATTCTTACTTTGGGAACCATACAAAAGCAGGCCTCCCTGTGGTTTGTTAATCCCTCTTTTAGTTCTAATTGCACAATAATATGGACTTTAAAACACTGAAATTTGCCTCCTTGCCACTGGTATATCCTTCCTATTAGCTGCACATAGACATTCTTAAAATACAAATCAAGTGTTGGAAAATTTGGCATCATATAAGTGTCACCTAGGATGACATCACCAATAGGGCAGGAACTTGCAAGCCTCTGCACAACAGCCCATTCAGGCCAACCTCCAAATGAGCAGAGCTTTGGGTTTCCTGAAGCTAACATAAAAGAAAAACAAAAAGGACAAAAGCATAAAACTTTCACAGAGAAGTAACAATAGAAGCCTACTTCAAAATGTTTGAGTTCTGCTCCTTTTTATTATTGCCAAGAATTTCCCATCACCAGGACTGAAATCTTTTTTTTTTTTTTTTTTTTTTTGTCTTTTTGAGTCACTAATGAGCAGGCTGCTGGAAGATAGGCTGCCATTTTTTATTACAATGAAGTATTATTGCTTCATGTTGTCAAATGATAGTTCCTCCATGCCGCATCTTCCCCTCCTCTTGGTAGCAGAAGAAAATAATCTGATGTGATATTTATCTCTATGAGGAGCAGCATGGCATATTAGAAAAAACAAGATCATTGGAGACAGACTTAAATTAGAATATCAGTGACTTTACTAACAGTTAGCTGATACTGGGCAAGCTTAACTCTCTGGGCCTCAGTTATTTTATCTGTAAATTATAAGATCATTAAAAGAGAATCTTAGATACATAGAAAGATTGCTCATATTTATAAAACAATATAATATTGTTTTTTAAAGGTATTATAAGGTAACAATTAAAACCAAAGATAAATATGGCAAAATCATCCTAAAAATAACAATCTTTAGCTTGCCCATAAAATGCAAAATCCAGTGTACTTTTTATATCACATAACCCATCTGTATGACTGCTTTTATAATTCTATTAAAACTCTCAGGAAGCCGGGGACAGATTTTAGAAAATTTTTTAGCTCATTTTTTACAATTTACAGTTAAGATATACATTTTTCACCTAAAAAAATCTTTAAAAAGATGTCTTATTAGAAATCTTATTATACTTGTAAATGTACATAATTTAAAAAGTAATTCAACTCCTTATAACCACATCTAACACATTTCTTCACCAACAATCTGAGCAAGAACAAACAATGCTAACACAATGTCTGTTCCCTGTTTAATAATGGATTCAGCAAAGGAAGAATACATCCTTAAAGATTAATAAGAAGCAAATATTCAGGACAGTAAAAAAAAAAAAAAAAAAAAAAAAAAAGCAGAGTGGCTGTTTGCTTTAACTGCCTGTCAGTAAATATTCATACCTAGCTTTGGTCTTTTCCTGGCCCATGCTGCTATGCTTGGCCTCAGTCTCAAATTTTTGTCAATAGCCTAAAAGCTATATTCAAACAAACATTCAAATGCACGTTACTCTAGCTCCTCCAGGCATAGTGACACAATGGGTTTTCATTTTAATTAGGGAGTCTTCTGAAATGATTTACCTCAGAACTGTGCAGGGCCCTGTAGTAAATTATAAAGATAGGGATTAATATACTCTTAAATTGGGAGGCAGTAGGATTTGAGGGAGTTGAAAAGCAAAAAGTAACAGCATTTAATATTTGAAGTAATATGAAAATCACCTAAAAGACCCAAAGTTATTAAACATACATGAATTGTGCAAAAAGTTGAGATGTTTGCTTTAATCTCTGTCACTCCTTCCTAGCAGATTCATAAAATTCCCCCAATTGTTGAGCTTATTCCAGTGAAAAAAGAGGGATTGTCTTAATCAGAAGTGATATTTCTGAAACTCTTAAGTATCACACCTTATCAGACTATAATCAGCTGGGAGTCTGTAACTCTCTTCCTTTAAATCCACTTTCTCAGTTTTCTCAGAGTTATCTTCCCAAAAATCTGATATTTTCCTCCACACACACACACCAGTTTCAATGGCTTCCTCAATGCCTACTTACCAAATTTTAATTCTTAGCAAGATTCCCCTCAACCCATGATCTAGGTACAATCTATTCTCTCCTAATCCACTGAAACTCTTCTGGTATTCACTGTTGTGCTTGCCACTGTCCGAGAACACTATATACATCAAATGCCTCCGTGACTTTGTTTGTACTGCTTCCTTGCCAAAGCTGCAAGAACAAAATTAGTAGCATTTTGAGTGACAATAGTGTTTGGCAGGTATTCCCATCTGAGATATTCAGCTTCTTCATTTTTGCACATATGGTGAATTTTATGCTTAAGGACCAGGAGTAAATGTGATTTGCCCTCAAAATATCAGCACATACTTCCTTCCATCCATCATCACCTTGGAACATAATTGAATTTTCAAAAAGAATATAAAATATCAAAATTTCCTCAGTACTATGTAACAAAGATTTCTCTTTTTTCTCTATTTGTACACCACCCACCTGTGCCATTAAAAAGGGTAATATTTAAGATAAAGGGCATCCTATCCACACAATATGTAAGCTTGTAGATACCTCCCCTACAGTATGGAAATCTATTAATGTGATGATTTTGAAATGATTAGAAATCTTGTGCTATATTCTGAACAAAGCTTTCATCCAATTGTGAGGGAATATCATTTAAATTTGTTGATTAATTAAGATAATGGTAGAAAACACATGTAACCTTAGATCACATTCCAACATAAAGAGAAGGTTCTGTTTAGCAGCTCCCAGTCAATATCAGATCCTTCTATTACACGCTTTCACAGAGATGGCACATTTACTCCTCAGCAATTATCACAGCTTGTCATTTGTATTTTATGTCATTTTATTAATACGTGTTACTCCTACAGGATGGTAAGTTCCATGAGGACAGAAACCGTACATGTTTGGTCACCATTGTTTGCCTAGCATTTGATACAATCCCTGGCAATGAAGCATTAGATAAACATTTGTTGAATGAGTGCACAGCATATGTACATTCATAATATGCTGAAATGATAAGTAGTCTAAGTGAATCCAGAGCACTGATGTAAGAAAATAATATAGTTGAAACGAGACCTTACTTAGATAGTATAGTATCAAGGTATCAGTTGAAAGTCAATTTAAATATATAAATACATGTAATTTCCTTCTTGGATTTTTAAGAAGTTTCAAATAAGGTTTTAAGTTTTAAATATTCTCAAAGATATTAAAACATAGTAGAATACATGAAACAGTGCTTTTCAAATTGAGAACAAGATACATTGAAAATGCATACTTTGGACTTAAGGACAATGTTTTCCTTCCACCAAGCCATGTCAATCTCTTTGGGATTTGGCACTGCTTATATCAAAACTGATAGAGTCATGTGAAGTAATTTGGAAGAAAAAAGAAAAGAAAAAGAATTGTCATAACATCTAGATTAGAATTCCTCTCAAAGCGGAAACGTCTTCACTTGGAGAATTAAGGTGTTGACAAGGAAAACAGGTCCTGTCAGCTAGAATGACAATAGAGTTCAAGGCTTCAAAAAGGGAGCAACAGTACTCTGCATGATATAGGCAGGAGAATTTATTACCATTGCCAAAGAGGAAGAAATAAAAATCAGAGAAAAAGAAATAGAGAGGGGAAAGAAAAAGGCGGGATGGTTGATGGAGAAAAGTTGGTACTAGGTACCAACTAGGGCCAGTGAAATTCCCCAGGGGTGGCAAGCTCAAAGGATTGTTTTAAGAATTACTGTGATTTCCTTCAAAATGTGTCCATGATGGAGCATGCTTCAGATTTATCCTCTCTCTGAGATAAACAATAAGAGCTGATTTTATTTTTAATAAATAAAAAAAATAACTGCTTGAAGGCATCATAAATTAGCCCAGGAAGACAGGAATTGAAGGGTCAATATCACAAATTAAAGTCATTGAGGCAAAACTAGAATTTAACTCAATATTTTTTCCTGGAACATATGCCAATTTGTAGCACTGGGAATATAGGCAGAAAGCATAACTGGAGCTGGTAGCAATTTCATCAGGATGGGAAAGTAGAAGTTAGAGTTTGGTGATGCCAAAACTTGCAGGGCCTTGATTCTAGAGAGGAAGAAAGTATATAGATGCAAGTTAGAAATTCTATGTACAATTTTCTCTTGAGGCATTAGTTGATGATATCTAAGTTGCGTATGCATAGGCTAGATACCAAGAGGACAAATGGGAAGCAAAGAGAATATATTTAAAGTCTTGTGATGCTGGAGAGATGAGGTTAGAGGTCAGGGTCTGCCAAGGTGAAGATTCCTGGCAAACAACTCAGAGCTTCTGATTAGACCCTAAAAGACTATCCCATTGAAAAAAGGGGAAATTGAAAATGGATTAGTCCTAACAAACTCTGAAACAAGGGACTGTGGTCTAGAGTAAGATGATCAGCCTTGCTTTATTGCCTGGAGGAAGAAAATTAAATCAGCTCTGGAGAAAGATAACATCACCTAATCTCATACACAATGTCCAGCATACAAGCAAAAGAGATACCAGCATTGAGGACCACATGATCAAAAACTAAAATAAAAAGATGAAATAGAAACTGAGCCACTCATAATGTAAATATCAGAATGAACGGATACTATAAGATAATCAAGAAAATTGAGACAAAGATAGAGACTTTCACCAGTGAATTTCTCATTCAATAAAATAATCAAATAGGAATTCTAGAATTGAAAAAAACAACAACAACTGAGATTAATAACTGAACAGATAGGACTTAATTAATATCACATTTTAGGATTACAGTAATTACAGTCAAAAGAGTTCAAGTGAAGGCATTGTTGAAAGATACATTTTCTTTGCTTACCCTATAAAATTTTAACATGACTAGAACATAAATTATTTACTTATTTTCCTGCATATTATGGGTAAAACTTCCATTTATGGTCATAATAAATGAAGTACAGAAACAACCTTTGAGAGAGTCATTGGAAGTCAATATTCATAGGCAGCACAATGGGTGATGTGAAAGTACAGATAATCAATATTTCTTAATCCAGGTGGTGTGCGTGAGCCTAGGACCAGGGTCCTGGTCTCTATTTCTCTCCTTCTTGTTGCTTTCCAACCTTCTACTGCATGCACAGATACCCCAAAGAAGTACGGGACTACTTAGCTGTCATAATACGTTTTTCAAAGGGTCATGAGAGATTCATTCACCAGAATGGTGTTAGCATACTGATTTGGGGTGACTCATGATAGACACAGAACTATTGACAACTCTTGTACTTGATTCACCTACATAGGTCCATGTACAGTTCTCATCTATCCATGTTCTTACCTCAGTGCCACCTCTAGTCTAAAGCACCTAAGAATGGCAAGAGTGGCAGCACACATCCTGTCAATGACAACCTGTGCAATCCCTCAACCCACCCCCATAGACTGCATACAGCATGTCAAGCACTCATCCTGTGGTAGTAATGCATATCTCTCCCATGGCCTTGCCATACTGATGATCTTCTGATCTATAGCCTGTCTTGTTTTCAATAGGTAAATGACATAATACTTCCCTGTTTGCTCTTAAGCCATGCTATAAAATGCAGGGACATCTCTTGCGTGAACGGGACCACATTACCAACTTTGCCAATGAAACTCTAGCTTATCATCCTCCTTGTTGAGGGGATATAGAAATCAAGTACATAATTAAGTTTGAAAGATTTCACATTCTAGGATTGCAGTGGAAGAGTTTTCAATCTAAAGAGTCGAAGGGAGGCCTTGCCCCATTCAAGATGGCAGAATAAGACACTTCAGGGCTGCATCCCCCCATAGAAACTTTGAACAACCAGCAAGAACTGGCAGAAACATATTTTCAGAAAACAGCGAAGGACTTCAGTAACAGAACAAGTGCCAAATCAAGAAAAAAGCTACTTAAAATTGGTACATCCTGACACCTGGCTAGCTCCTCACCCAGCCCTCACTGGCTTGGCAGAGAGCTGGCCTGTACTTCTTCTAGCACACGAATCACTGGTCCCAGTCCTGGGGAAGCAGAGTAATCCTTGTGCACATATGGGTAGCATGTATGTTTGGTGCTATCTGTCTGGTGGTAGCTGGAAGGAACTTGCTGTCCCAAAACTTGTCTGAGTATACAAAGCATCTCACAGAGCTCTCCTGTAGAACACTGTGAGACAGCACTCAGGTCATGCTGCTGGCAAGGCAAGGGATGGCTGGCTATAGAACATATGGTGCAGTACCCAGGAACATGAGGTAACTGTTTCCTAGGAGAGAAGTATCATTTGTATTCGTGTAAATGAGGGAATTCCTAGGGCCATATGTGTATGTCTAAGGCAAGATACATGCACAGAAAGGGTGAGGGAGACCCTTATGCTTTGGTCTGGAGCTATTTTCTAAGCACTTCATATGGATAAGCCCTGAAGAAGTAACAGATCAATCTGCAAAGACCAGAAAGAGTGTTTTCTATTTTTCCTTTTTCTTTTTTTTTGTCAGCTACTGGTTCTCAGGGAAAGCTTGTCATAACTAGAGACAAGCTTAAGGAACAGATATGCCAGAATCTAAATGCTGGTGATAACATATTATGATATTAAGAATGTCCAGATTTCAATAAAAGACTAAAACTCATTAAAAAAAACTACAGGAATAAATGGCCTAGCAAAGGAGAGGATTAAGGATTAGAAACTATCAATGAGGAGGACAAGACTGGGATGTGCCACATAAAGACCTTTGTAAAATGGTCTTAAATATACTCAAAGAGCTAAAGGAAAACATAGACAAAGAACTAAAGTAAATCACAAAAATGATATATGAACAAAAGAAACTATCAGTAGAGAGATGGAAATTACAAAAAAACAACCAAACGGTGATGAAGAATATAGTAACAGAAATTAAAAATTCCAAGAGGGGTTTCATAGCTGATTGGAGCTGGCAGAAGAAAGAATAAGTGAACTGGAAGATAAGACAATTTAAATTATCCATTTGAGCAGCAGAAGGAAGAAGGAATGAAGAAAGTAAGCAGAGCCTGAGGAACCTGTGAGACACCATCAAAGGGACCTTGCAAAAAACTGTTTGTTCAGGACCAGACATTCCCTAGCAGTGGCCCTGCAAACCAAATATCCTTCAACAATAAAATTAATAAGTCAATTTTTGTATAGTAGCACAATGAGTACTATACCCTTGAGAATGAATGTACTAAACCTAAATGCAACTACATGAATAAGTCTCATGAGTGAAAGATGACAGACACAAATGAGGCATGCTGTGCATATGTAAAGTTCCACAGTAGGCAAAACTAATCTATGATGTTGGAAGTCAGGGTAGTATAGTTAGCCTTGGGTAGTGGGGTGGTTGTAGCAGGGAGTTTATTAACTGGAAGAGGATTTGAAACAGAAAATTATTGCAAGCGAAGTTAAAATTCAGCATCCTTTCCTTCACCCTTAATAACATGTAAGGCCATTTCATCATTATATCAAAAATAGTCTAAGCTATCACTTCATTTTATTTTTGTCTTAAGGAAGACATAAATGTAAGCCACAAAGATATTTTTCAGTGTTTTCAAGCTGTGTTAAACATGATAGCAGCACTGGTCCCAATCCTTCTAGAGAAAATATATTTACTGCATATTTGTAAAAGGATATCAAAAACATAGAGGTCAATTTTCAATAATCTTCATGTTACGTTAAGATCACATATTTGAATATCTTAGTAATTAATTCTCCAGTGATGTCCTAAGATTTGACAGATTCCCTTATTTAAAGGCACTGACCTTTTCTACACTCTCTTCCCTCTCTATTTCTCTCTTTTAATGTGTAATATTTTGCACGGTAACAAACTTGGAAGATGGAACCAAAAATTGGGAAGGAGAGGATGAAGCACTCTAACACTGGAAGTTCAAATAACTACCATGGCTCACTTTTTATCTCAGACTAATTACAAAATATAGACATGCTTGATAGTATGCCATTATTTAGAATTTAATTATACATTTGTTCTTTTTTGACTTACTTTTAAGAACAAAAACATTTTAAACCCATTGCAGTGCTCACAGCTGCTAAACTTAAGCCTGTAAGGCTTCTGCAACAACAACAACCCCATTTTCTATTACCAACAAAGATAAAGTTGTCCTTCTGGGGGCTAAATGAGTTCCTGCTTGGCCTGAGACTCAGGGTAAATCTTTGGCAAAGTTAGAGCAAAACAAATTCCTAAGTACAAGTATCTTGCTTGGAAAGCAATTTAAGACATTAGAGAGGCTCAGAAACATAAAAATCAATTGGATTTAAAGAGACAAAAAAACTTTCTAGTTGTTCAGTTCAGGCTAAGGAATAGTCTCCTAGGAATTTACAAAAAAATGTTTTATAAAGAATACACAAAAAAGTACAATTTTTAAAAATGCAATTAGATTTTCCCAGAGTCTAGCTGTAGTTTATTTGAAGCCTCCAAGCATGACTTCCACTTCCTTGAGATTCATGAACATAATAAATACATAAAAGCATCATAAGGTACCTCAAAGACTCATCGTACTTCTGAAGAACAGCAAAGGATTCAGGCAGCAGGTGCAAGCTCATTGCAGTGCTCGAGGCTAGGCTTAAACACTTCAGGTGTAGAGGCAACTTCAGCTGGCCACTGTTGAATTGTCAGTATCCCTCAGCCCAAATCAATCAGATTTGTCCTACTGTTTCTCAGAAGGAAATATTTCTGCCTCTGTCATTTGATTTTTTTCCTAGTATAAAACTGAAACCAAAAGTCAGAGATGGGATTATTTTTATGCTCAGTATACACAAAACCTATCAGTGCCACCCAGCCATGTCATCTGAAGGAAGGATGTGAAATGTCTCTCCTTGTCCGTCTTATGTTTTTACTCTAAAGTAGACCCAGTTCCCAAGACTATGATCTGCAAGCTGTGAGATCCCAGTTAAGTTGCTTAAACTTTCTGGATCTAAGTCAGGACATCTGTAAAATGAAATAGTTACAGTTTACTTCAACTGAGACTGGAACTCATTGGAATAATGCATATAAAAATCCCTAGCACATTTTCAGCCACACAGTAGGTGCTTGATACTATCAAAATATTATTTAAATCTTTATAAACCTTGTTTATTTTGTGCACATTTAATTAAATCTCTTATTAAGATTTTTAATATTTTAAAGTTATAGTTTTCTATTTCTCTCTACCAGTGACCATTGATTAGGTTTTCCAGTTATCTAAACCACTTCTTTCTACTTATTTTCCTTCCAATTAACTCCAGTTTGGACACTGAACACTCATTATTATCACTATAATTAGATCAATAATAATAAAGGAAAACCTCAACCCAGTCAACTTTGCCATTAAAATTTAATTAGATGGTATATATAAAGATGCTTCACACTTCAGTTGGAAGTGTGCATTATATATCGGTTAGATATTCTTGTCAGTAGGATGGTTGGCTTCTGAAAATGGTGAGCATGTAAACCAGGGCAAATTTTTTCTGTAAAGGCCTAAGCAGTAAATACTTTTAGGCTTCGTACCCCACTGATTCTGTTGCACGACTCAATTCTGCTATTGTAGCATGAATACATAGACGATATGTGAATAAACGGGTGTGGTTGTGTTCCAATAAAACTTTGTTTATGAATAAGACATTGACTGGATTTGGCTCACCAGTCATGGCGTGCCTACATTTACTTTAGCCCAGCCCTCCAACTGAAGACCAATAAAATAGTTGGATCCTCCCCACAACCCTACTTCCCTGGAAGAAAATTCCTGGTTAAAACATCAGAGTTAAGAGAAAGTAATCACCGCATGGAGATCAGAGAGCATTAGAGCTGAGCTTTGCCTCTGCCCTTAAGGATTTACAGATTGATTGGAGGCAACCCAAAAGGTGGAGATTTGCTTTTAATGAACTCAATGAGCAGAGGATGGGGTGTGGTATCCTCCAAGACATGAGACCAATATCAAACATTCCTCTGAGGTCTGGCCTGGAGGATTATACCCTGACATTGAGAGGTTGGACTACATTCCAATAGGTTACCTACGGATTGCAGCAAAACTCAAGCCTTGGCCTGGATGTCCTGCATAATCAGGGGCCTGGCAGAAATAAAAATATGTCCACTGTGATTGTTTTTATACATTAGCTCTCTGGATCTATTTTCTGCCCTTCTTTGCCCTGCTCTATGTTTTAGCGACAGTAGAAGGGGTGGGGCTGACCCCTAACTGCTGCACTACACAGATGCTGTTGTTCTCTGGCTTCCAGTTGCTTTTGAACAAAGGAAATCGTGGTCAGAGGATCAGAGGGTTGGAGGAAAGAGGAATTAGGATATATCTTCTTCTACCCAATCCCAGCAACTACTAAAGTGCCTGACACGCAGCCCTCCCACTACTGTCTCCAATTGTCCCTCCAAACTCAGATTGGATGACTCAATATCCTTCATTAGCTTTCTACCCCACAACACTCTGTAAATAGTCCCTTAACTCAGTTGATCTCTTTTAGTAAAATTCTGTTGTTGCAAAGACTTTGACTATTGTATTCTCTCGGAAAGAAAATAACACTATTATAGGCCTTAATTTATATCGAAAAGTATTTTTGGATGTGATGCCAGCAAAGAAAAATAATGAGACACATAACAAGACAAGATTAGCAAGACCAGAAGGAACAGATATTGTAATTATCAGGCATAGACCACAAAACCATTATTCTTACTACACTCATGGAGATAAGACCACACTTGAAATTTCAGTAAGAAATTCTGAAATATAAACATTGGCATTGCATACTTTTTAAAAAATCAAAATATAGAAAATGAAAATTTCAGTAACAAAAATTAGAAACTAAATGAAGATCTAAAAGTAGATTAAAATAAAGACAGTTAGGAAAATAGAAGACAGATAAGAAGAAACTATCTAGAATAAAGCACATAGAAACAAAAAACTGGAAAATACAAAGTGGGTAAGAGGTATAGAGTATTCAGGAATGAGAAAGCTTAGGGTTTTGGTTTGCTAAAGATGCTGGGAATGCAATATACCAGAATTGGATTGGCTTTTACAAAGGGGATTTATTAAGTTACAACTTACAATTCTAAGGCTGTGAAAATATACAAATTAAGGCATGAACAAGAGGATAAAGGACTCAGTCTCAGAGGAAAGACTGCTGGCATCCAGGGTTCCTCTGTCACATGGGAAGGCACATGGTGACGTCTGCTGGTCCTTCGATCCAAAATATCTCTCTTTGCATTTTTATTCTTTCTTACATTTTCTTGGCTCTGATTTTTCTCCAAAGTGTATCTCCCTTAAAGGACTGCAGCAAGCAGATTAAAACCCACCTTGAATGGGTGGGGTCATGTCCATGGAAACAATCTAATCAAAATGTCCCACCCAACACTAGGTCTGACTCCAAAAGACTGGAATAAAAGAACTTGGACTTTTCTGGGGTACCTAACAGATTCAAACCTGCTCACTTAGTGACTGTTGAAGTGGAATATTAAGAAAAGAGGAGACAATAAATGGACAACGCAATATCTAAAAAGAGGAGAGGAGACAATAAATGGGCAATGCAATATCTAAAAAGATAATGGCTGAGAATTTCCAAAAATTGGTCAATAACATTTACATCCGTGATATTAAAGACACAATGAATCCCAAATAAGATAAATAAAAAAAAAGAAATCAACACCTAAATATATCAGGGTGAAATTGTAAAATACAAAGGCAAGTGTAATTGCTTTTTCAAGGAGTCTGAGATAAAACAGATTGTTCTCAGAGGAATGGATAACTGAAAGTTGACTACACAGGAGCACCAGTTGAAACCAGAATACCAGAAAGAAATATCCAAGATGCAGAAAGCAAATGACTACTGTGGTGGCTTGGACCTACATAACCCAGAAATACTTGTTCTTGTATCTATTCCTGTAGGTGTGAACCCATTGTCAATAGCTTTTTGTTGAGGTTATTTCAGTTAAGGCATGACTTAACTGAATCAGGATGGGCCTTAATCCTATTGCTGAAGCCCTTCACAAGCAGAATAAAATTCAGACACATAGAGAAAAAGCTACAGGGAGCAGCCAGAGGTGAAAGTCAATGGAACCTGGAAGTGAAAGGAGAAGTTAGTAGAGGCCACCACATGAATGGGGCAGAAAATCCAAAGACTAAGGATTATAGCAGCCAGACTCAGAATTCCTCAGTCTTCTGAGAAAAATTCCCCTAGCCTCAAAACTGAGCCAATAAATTCCCACTGTTTAAGCCAACCCATTGTTGGCCTAATCATAAATATTGCTATTACTATAGTCATATTAAGACATTCTCTTTTTGAAAAGACACCACTAAGATTTCGCAAGGCTTAAAATCAACAGAGTTGTATTTAAAATATAAAATAACTTCTACAAATAAATAAGTAAACGAAAAATAACCCAACTAAAATAAAAACTTGAATGGCATGACATAAAATAATTCCCTTCAGATTTGAAACTACAATGTGATACTATTGCACCCCAACCAGATCTGAAAGAATCCGGAAGGCTGACAATTCATGCAAGCAAGGATGCAGAGCAACAGGAATTTTTGTGCAGTCATAGATCTGTAAATTGGCACAATTCTGGAAAATCGTTAGCTGTACCTACTAAACTGAACATATGCAGCTTCTTCACGTAGCAATTCTATAACTAGGAATATATCACACAGCGATTCTTCCCCTAACGCAGACCCAAGACCAACAGCATCAGTATCACTTGAGAATATGTTAGAAATGCAAATCAGTCCCCATCCCAGACCTACTGGAACCAAAATTCTACAGTTGGGCCCCAGCAATCTGGGTTTTAAGAAGTCCATCAGATGATCATTATGCTTGATAAAGTTTGAGAAGCATCATCCTACATAAAAATGAGATTATGTGCATCAAGATACATGAAAAATTATCTTCATAACAGCATAGATTGCAATAATAGAAAAGAAAACAAAAAGACTAAAAAATGGAAATAGTCAAAATCAGCAATATGTCCAACAATAGTGGAATGAAAAAATAATATACTGTTTTTTCATTAAAGAGAATATGACACAGAAATAAAATTGTGTAAACTATGTGCAACAACACAGATGAATATACATCTGAATATATATTCAACATATAATACACAGCAATACAAAGAATCTTAAAAACATTTTAAATGATGTTGAGAAAACTGCATATGCATATGAATGAAAATGAGGCAGAAAAATAAAATATATCCAAAAGAAACACAGTATATGACCCCAGTACATGAAATTCAGAAACAGGCAAAACTGTTCTAAATTGGTTTGGGATGCATGGCACACAGACTCTGAAGGTGGCCCATCATCACTGCTTCCTGAAATTCACACTCTGCTGTGATCCCCTCACTTGAAGGTGGATGGGAACTAGAACTTGCTTTTGACAAATAGGATCTAGCAAAAGTGAGGTGATGTGCATGCTTATGTGTATATGATTATGGCTTAATGGAATCTCTATCACCCTTGCTGACTCTTATGAAACAGGTGACCATCACTGGGGGGTGGAGTTGGGTGGGGATGGGGGGGGCCCACGTGTCAAAAAACAGAGGCAACCTCCAGCCAACAGCCTACAGGCGTTTCCAGCTGAGAGCAATCAATAAAAGGAGCCCCTCATTCTTTCAACTGCAGAGGAATTAATTCTGACAGCAACCTGAATGAGCTTGGAAGCAGATCCTTCCCGACTCAAGCATTTAGATGAGACTCCAGCCCCAGAGGACGTCTTGATTGCTGCCTTGGAGAAATCGAGAGATCATAAACATGAGTTGTTTTAAACTGCAAAGTTTGTTGTAACTTGTTTATCAGCAAAGTCAACTAATAGAGGTTGTGTCTTAACTCGGGCTCTCTAGAATCAGAGCTGGAGGTAGATGCTCCTACTCAAGTGATTTATTTTTTAAGGGAGTACAATTAAGAAAAGGGGACTAAAGGGAGTAGGATAGAATAAGGAAATGAAGTCTGCAAGAATGAGTTCTCAATTTCATCTTGATCCCAAGATGATGCAGTAGAATACCATATGGTTAGTTCCACCTTCAGTTAGGGGGTCGGACTTTTGTACTACACACCTGAGGCTGCAAGGAGAGCTATGTAACATCTCAAGTAGTGATTCCCAATTGGCGAAGGGCAATTCTCCAGATAAGTGGGCATCTGTGAGTTCTTATCATCCAAAACTCACAGAATCTGTTAAGGGGTATGTGGGAGGCAAGATGGTGGACCAATACCATCAACAACAGACTGCAAAATGAAAAAGTAAAATGCAAAGGAAAGACAAGAAATGGGTGGCATAAATGTCAGCCCATTTGGGATAGGTGATGCAGGGATTTTCTGGGATTCTAGCAATGTTCTATTTCTTAACCCAGGTGTACATTTTACAGCAATATTTTTATTTTATGTACTTTCTAAAAGTCTACTATATTCACAATAAAGTATATTTTAAAAATGGAAATGGAATCTCTAAGCTAAGGAAATTTGGGGAGTATCTGAGAATTTCATTTACCTCTTGGATGCATTTTACTCCTACCATTAGTGTACTCTGATTATTGCCGGTTCAACGCTTCAGAAAAATTTGACATGGTAACTATAGAGAACCAAACAAAGTAGAACTTACATCCCTGAAGATGAGGTGGTTCAGGATGGGTGGGGGAGAGGAAATGCACAAAATATAAATATGTTAACTGAAAAAGAAAAGGCAATTCATGATCTGATCATACAAACTAGAAACAAATACAGAAGTACAGAAGAGATGAAATTATTGGCACTAATCAAAAAGGTTTTCTGGAGGAGGATATTCTTTGTATTCTAATTATTCTAATCCTCTAATAATAAAAAGGGGGAAGCTAGAAATAAAGAACTGGCAAAATAAAGCTCAAGATTTCAGCAGGAAGGTTTTCACTGAATAAAATTTAAATCACAAATCCCAGTATCCATATTAAAAAGAAAAATATCATGCAGGATCCAAAGTAAGCCACTCTGGTCATTTTAGACTGAAATTCTTAGTACTTTCCTACTATTTCTCACACTGTATTTCAAACAGCATGATGGAACCCCATGAGGCAGGTTCAAATGTGATGGCCAACCAGAACCCACTTGCTCTCTAGAAAATTCCAAGCAATTGCCATCAATTATAGGCAAATAATTATTTCTCAGTGACTTTCTTAAACCATGATTTTTCTCTAAATATAGAAAAGAAACTCAAAAGGTGAAAGATATGAATATCTGAGGCAATGACTATATAAGAAAGCTTGAATATATGCAGAAAATAATTGAGGTCTGTCATTTTTTTCAACTGGGTCGTAAAGTCAGGATGGGCAGGTAAAATACAAGGGGAGGAAAGATATTTTAGATGAAAGAAATAATATGCAATTTCAGAGACAGTGACTTCTCATAGAAATTCTGAATACAAAACTTGGAGTCAAGAGAGCACAACTTGGGGCCCTTAACAGCTGAACCAATGTAAACTTGTCACTCAGGAGAATTTCAGTTTTCTCACCCGTAAATTAGAAGTGATGCCACTGGCTGATTCTCTTACATGAGTTACTGTCAGTTAACTCATGAAAGTTTGTATACATGAAAGCATTTTGCAAATAAGTGTATTCCATAAAAAGAAAGGTGCATTTAATATAATTTAAAAAATCTGATTTCCTGAATTCACTTGTAAGTTAATAACTTGGAAAAGAGAGGGACGTGTTTTTCTAGACTTATGAGTCATATTTCAGAAGATTTTAAAGAAGGGTTACAGAAACAAAAACAAATAGAGGCATGAAGATAAACCAAAAATTAGCAGTTTATCTGTGGCATGAGTTTTTCACCCAAAGGCATCACTCACTAACCTGGAAGCCTGGGGAAAATATTTCTACTTGGGAATGTTCTGTGAAATAATTCCAAGCCACAACTGAGGGCACAATAACAGAGGAAAAGCTAACTTCCCTAGATAAGAACTTTCTTCTTTAACTTAAGTGGATCATGAATCAGTTTTAGCTTGTGGTGTTCTACACTATTGATCCCAGAACATCCAGCAGCTTCTGGAACCTGCCAAAGCATCAAGCACTGCAGACAATTCCCTTTAAGCCAATTCAAGTACCAAAAAGCAGTGGGCTAGAACTTTTCTCCAAAATCTGGAACTCAGTGATGTGTGAGCTTCATTATTCTCAAGAACAATAACTCAAACTCTATAGTATTTTTGCAAGTCTCAGTTAAGATATATTTCTAATTTGGCACTTTCAATTCTTGCTTTTGTTTTATTTATTTTTAAATGAATATAAAGCACAGTGTTGGGGTTCGGATGCCGACATTTGTTTCTTAGCTTTCTAAATATCTTTCAATGATATATTTCCAAAATAACCACTGTTTTATTTGAACAAGGTAGAAGGGAATAGAAGAGAATAAAATGAAAATAGAAAGGACTCAATAGAAAAAGATGTCCAACTAGATAGAGCTCTAGGAAGCAATCAAATACCCAGTCATTATAGTAACAACCTGTGAATAATGAGTGCACAATATGCATTCATTCAAGTGGTAGATTTATGAAATTCAAATAATAGAGGAATAAATACAGTATTTTAAAAAGAATATTATATCATAGAGAGAGGCAGTTATTAGTTAGCTGAATGTGAAGAATATCCCAAAGATAGATTGAAACTCACTCCCTAGCTAGCTAAGGAAAATAAAATGGAGGGGACACACATAGGGTAGCCAACTTTTTATTTGACAGATACATAATGATTACTATTATCTATTATCAGCACTATTTCCTTTTTCAATAGATAGTTGAAAGCCAAAAATGAGATAGCTCACTTGTTTATAAAATTGTTCACATTTGGCTTTATGGAGATCATACAACATGATTTTGATTTTTATTAATTTCTCAGCAAACCATAAAGGTTTGTCAGAGACTCCCATCCTCCATTGACTATCATTTCAGAACCACGATCATGGAACATATGTGGTATAAATTCTCAAAAGATCAGAGATAATCATCCCAGCTGAGATGTGAGAGCTGACCCAAGAAACAGCCTTGGTGTGTCAAGTACATGGTTGAGTTGAAGAGCACCAACAAGATTGGAATTTTAGAGGCCTGGAGAATGTTGGTTTCCCCCTAAACAGGTTGATGTATTAATTGTCATATGCCAACTTTGATCATTAAGCTGTTTATAATCAGATCATTATGCAGTTTCATATGCTTAAATTGTGTTTTATATATTCCCAGTTACTTGAAAAGGCGAGCTAGGTCAAAATGATAAGAGGCCATGAGAGAAATTACTTGAGAGATTTAAGAATGCACTGTCATGGGTAATATACATATATTACCTTCTCTATGATAATATATATTATATATATGTAATATATATATTTCTATATATATATTTCAAGTCAGTTTTCAGTGTCATCCATCCAATATGCAACTTCTATAGACTTTAATGATTATAGTTCTAGATAAAGTGGTTGCTATTGACTAAAAAATTGAATATTCATAGGTGCCAGTTTGGCAACCAATATTAAATGATACAGTGGCTAAACCTGGCAAAGCAAATGAACATTTTCTGGTCCTTTTTCTAAAGAATATCTTTGCAACACAGAACTGAATTATTCGATAAAATGGTATTTCCCCCTTAAGCAATTAATAAAAGCATGAATGGAAGTTATAAAATTGTCAGCTTTACCATAAAGAATATCATCATCATAACAGCTAATATTTATTGAGATGTTACTTCGTGTTTGGAATATACATCGTGTTTTGTCTGCATTGTCTAATGTAATCCTCAATAGTCTTATAAGGTAAGTACTATTATTATGTACATTTTATGCACAAGGAAATGGAAATCCAGCTTGCCCAATGCACTCCATAGGTATTTTTTTCCCCTCTTTTTTTTTCTCTCATTTATTCAACAAATATTTGTTGTCTGCTTGGTCCATATAAGGCTTTGCAGTACTGTGGATATTTTTAACATTTTTAAGGAAGCATCTGCCTGAACTATAAAATGTGTTCCTCTGCAAACCAGCTACCTGTTCCCCAAGCTCACCCTATTAATTCCAATTGAAGCCTAAGGATACTTTAAAATTGCTAAGGAAATAGCATTCTCTCTCTCTGTCCAAAATTTTGCTCCCGAGTCAAGCTGCTTACCAGTAAAAGGAGAATAATAATTTTTTTTTTTTATTAACGGAAAGAAAAAAAAAAAGTAATTAACACAACATTTAGAAATCATACCATTCTACATATGCACTCAGTAATTCTTAACATCATCACATAGATGCATGATCATCGTTTCTTAGTACATTTGCATCGGTTTAGAGGAACTAGCAACACAACAGAAAAAGATATAAAATGTTAATATAGAGAAAAGAAATAAAAGTAGTAATAATAGTAAAAAAAAAAAAAAAAACCCTATAGCTCAGATGCAGCTTCACTCAGTGTTTTAACATGATTACTTTACAATTAGGTATTATTGTGCTGTCCATTTTTGAGTTTTTGTATCTAGTCCTGTTGCACAGTCTGTATCCCTTCAGCTTCAATTACCCATTATCTTACCCTGTTTCTAACTCCTGCTGGACACTGTTACCAATGACATATTTCAAGTTTATTCTCGAATGTCCGTTCACATCAGTGGGACCATACAGTATTTGTCCTTTAGTTTTTGGCTGGACTCACTCAGCATAATAATCTCTAGGTCCATCCATGTTATTACATGCTTCATAAGTTTATCTTGTCTTAAAGCTGCATAATATTCCATCGTATGTATATACCACAGTTTGTTTAGCCATTCTTCTGTTGATGGACATTTTTTTTGAAGGAGTCCAGGAATCTCTTCCTAACACAAACAAATCCTCCTCCCGACGATGACATCGAGAAGCCACAAGCACCACAAAGCAAATGAAGAACTTTGTGCTGCATTTACACTGAGTACAGTTTATTAAATCTTGCCCCTATGTAGTTTCATAGGATCTTCAACAAAAAAAAAGTAGTTTAAAATGTTTTTAGTTACTTGAATTATAAAGAAACACATTTGCCATCTAAATCTATCAAATATTTACTTAAATCAACATGAACTAACTTATGTTCATTATTATCATTCATCCAGGAGTATGTCTTTCTTTTCTATAAGTTTTGTGAAATAAGACAACATAAATGTCCTTGGTGAGACAGTAAAGTCTAAAACTAATTTGGCATTTGCAAATATGCCCAGCAAATAACAGGAGAAAAACTCTTATGTCTGAGAACAGCAACAGTATGAATTTACTTCTTTGTTGATTAGTAGCAACTGTTGCAGTGACCTTTTTATAACTGGAAATAATCAGGCTTCCTTTCAAGAGAGCAGCTTTAGCACTTCAAATATCCCTGATATTTGGCATTTATTTCAAATAAAGCCCTTAAAGTTCTTTTACTATAAAAACAGTAACAAAATAGTAATAATAAATTGTAATAAAAATCACTATATACCTCTTTTTACTCATACTGTGTATGCAGTACCAACTTAAAAATTAGTGAGTTTAAATAAATACGTAAATAAATAAATAAATAAGAGAGTAAAATATGACAATTCTGACAATAATTTAGAAATTATTCTATCACTGTTAATCGCCCCATAACAGATTACTAAATGGAAGTATTTGGACTTTTTTTTACTTTGTTGTATTTTGTTTGCTTGTTTATTTGTTCATTTATTTTATCTTTTATAGTGTTCTTTGGATGAGAAATGTGCCAGAGGAAAACTCAGAATTGCTCTTCTTACTTAAAAAAGATAAGATTTCCTCTTTAAAGTATGTTGTTTCTCTTCTATGGATTACAAATAACTTTCTTTGCAAGAGTATATGCAGGTTTAAGGTGGAGACATTATTTTCTTTTAACTTCTTGTAGACCATGTCCTGGTGTTCCTTTCATTTCCTTTCCTAATCCTAGCATGCAAACTTGTTCAAGTAATTGTACTTTTCTAGATTACCTTTCTATCAATGATTTATTTTCTCACCTAAAACATGAATTTTTACTGAGGAATGTTTCAAGTGAAAGCCATTTAATTTTATAAAAAGAAAAAATCCAATGAGGAAAACGTTTGACTCTCATAAACATAATTCTGCTTGTGTTTCCAACATAAAGTAAATAAAACTAAATTAGAGATTCTGGTTGTATGTTTTATTTTGTTTTGTTTTCAGCTTTCAACTGAGTTCCTTTGTTTCTTTTCCTTTGTATTAAAATATGCATTTGAATTTAAAGCTTAAATAGCCTAGCTGTTTCAAGATTCTAGGATTACATCCTCATATCTTCAATTTACAATAGATATCATCTATTGCCTTATTCTTGTCCTTTTTTTAAAAAAAATAGGACATATTCTCTGAGTTTCCCCTGTCAAATCCCTTAACCTTTCTATGTCTCCATTTCCTCCTTTTGTTAAATAAAGTCATTAGCTAGACTGTGATATTAAAAGTAGGTTTCAACTTAAGAATTCTTTTAGTGGCTCCAAAAGCATTGCTAATGATAATTATTACATGTTTAACTAATTTATTTATTGGCTCATTTATCTATTTTAAGTAACAAATCAAGAACATCTTATTTTACTTCTAGAAACATGTAACTCCATAGTCACCTAATATTTGCCATTGTACAGAACATTCTCCAAGGGATCAAAGATGTAAATGAATATAACACTTGCTATTATAAAGGAAAAATTATTTTTACATCATTACCCATCACCATTGTCAACATATGCTATAAAATCATATTAATATATTTTTTCTTACTTTGAAACAGGTCAAATTTTGTGCAATTGTTTATATTTATGGAGCCTATCTGCACTGGGCAGTATGCTTAGAGGCACATATAAAATTTTTTGTACAATAATCCCATTATGACAATAATGCAACCTATGATCTTTGAATGAGGAAATCGAGGTCCACAATAGTATTAAGTTTGGAGGACCTAGAATTTGAATCGGGGTCTTTGTTCACCAAGGTACATTGTCTCTGCTGTACACATTCCATAGATTATATTTATGTGATTGTGTTCTTCAATTCCTAATGTAAAAATCTATATTGTTCCACCAATTGCCCAATGTCAAGCAATTTCACAGTTCTCCAAGATGAGCCGGAAGGCATTTGAATAAAGTTCACAGAGATATCTCAACAAAAGCAGGACTTATTCTCAACTGCCAGGGTATAAAATGACCCACAGTTTCACAATAATAAAAAGTGAACTATTATATCCTGCCCTGACCTCAGCCTTCAACTCAAGACTAACATATTCAGCTTGGATGTGGAATATAAAATCTCAGATATAACATGTCCGATACTGGTTTTCTCTGCTTACGTTCACCCAAACCTGTTCCACCCAGAGTCTTCCTTATCTCCATCAAGGGCAGCTCCATTATTCCTGTTGCTGAGACCACTGTCTTTGGAAAGATCCTTGCCTTCTCTCTCTCTCTCTGTCTCTGTCTCTCGCTCTCTCTCTTCCTCTCTCCTCTCTCCTTTCTGTCCCTTCCCTCTCCCCCTCTTTCTTCCTTCCTTCCTCTTCCCATATCCTAGCCATCCATCAGCAAATGTTTTGTCTAATCAAAATATACACAGAATCTGACCTTTTCTCACTAGCTCATCAATCACTCTTCTGGTCTAGCCACCACTAACTCTTACCAGCATTACTATAAAAGGCTTTTAAGAAGTCTTCTTGCCTCTATCCATACCCCTTACAATCTGTTCTCTGCTTATCAGCCAGAGTTATCCTTTTTAAATATGTTGGATAATGTCACTCCAATGTCCAAGCAGATGGATTAACATGTTGTCAAGGACAAATTAGGACTTTATCATTTTTCAAATTATGCCATTGCTTTAAGACTATTACAGGAAATCAGAAAACTCATGCTTTGAATATTATCCTGAACTACCTATCCTGGATGTGTTTCCAGTGATCACTTTACTTCCCTTGAATAAAAAACTGTTCTTGGTAAATTTTAAGCCAAAGGCATGAGACTTTTTACTCACGTAGCCAATTCTCCATTTTGTATAATGGAAGGCAGAAAACAATTGTTTTTCCTGATAGAAGTCTTGACCTGATACTAAACACAGCAACAGAACATAATCACTCTATCAGAAAGTTGATTCCATAGTTAGGTAAATAATAGTTATATAAGTAGATTAGATAAGTGAGCCCTTTTCTGTCATTTAGGAGTTTGACAGTCGATTAGTAAACATGTCTATTTGAAAACTAGATAGTACTTATTAATAGTAAAGGAATTAACTTGAGTTAAGATCTTAGGATAGAATATGGTTTACTACTATAAAACTGAGAAGTCATCATTTTCTATCTACTTAATGCAAGACAGAGCATTAAGTTTGAAGAATAAAAGAAAATATGAATCCAAGTGTCCACATTTGCCACAAAAATGAAAACTGAATATACTACAAAAACTAATCAAGGTTTAAAGGTGAAGTTATTGGTCACAATTTATTTTCCAAATAAATCAAAAATTCTTGGACTAAAGTGACACCAAAATAGACAGGCACAGAAATTAGGTCCTCAAAATATTACTAGGGATTGTGGAGGGGTGTAAGAAAATAAAATCCAAAATCTTCAAATTACCTTTTAGCCTGAAGCCTCTACCAATGAAAATAAATTTGGATTCATTTATTCATTAAGCACCTTCTGTGCAGTTGTGGCCTGAACTAAGTAGGGCAAAAGGGATGGGAAATAAAATGACTGCTTCAATAAAAGTAGTAGGCAAATCGCTGGCTGCTGGTTCCATTCACTGAAATAGGAAACCCAGCAGAAGCCCAGGAAAGCAACAGAAGATGGTAAATTCGCTTTTATACACATTAAGATTAGGGCACCTGTGGAATATTCAAGTGGATGATATCAAGAAAAGAAACATGAGGAGTCTTATCCTAAAGGGATATCTGAGCTGTCCATGTTATTTTGGAGTTCTTTGATTGGGTGGTAATTAAAATCATGAAAATGAATAAGTGTTCTCCAAAATCATGTTTTCATATGGAAGAAGGCCTAAGAGCCAGTCTGAGAAACACTAATGAAAATACAAAAATAAAAGAGAATTGACAAGGCAGAAATCACCTAACTTTTTTCCATCTGGGGATAGAAGAATCACTTTTCTTACCTTCTAAAATAGTACTTATAATTGTTTCACTCCACTCACCACCCTGGGTAAGTGATCTACAGGTTAAGGGTTGTTTAAGTAAGGTTTTAGATTGCTTAGAGAAATCTTTTGTGCAGACCCCATACCTCTTATAAAGCAGCAGCAGACAGCTATATTGCATGCAACCAGAGAGCTAACCTACGTTGTTCTCAGGTCTCAAGATTAAATGATGGGAGGGCTTTCTCCTTTGTACCTTTTCAAGGAAGTGAAATCACAAGACTTAACCTGAATAATTCACATGAAAAATAAAAGCATATGGGACTTGTCATTGCTTAATGTAAAAATTCACCATTATTTTAAACAATTGGATACACTTAGTCCTTCAGTTTTGCCACAGAAACACAGGAGGCGTGTATATATATATACATACATATATATTAATACTCATCAAAAGCCCTTGTGGCCAAGAAAAGGTGCAAAAGTTGGAAGGTCAGGAAAAGAGCGTGTATTCTCTTGGAGCATTTCAGTTTTGAGGTGACCTCACTGAGTTGCAGAATACTTAACACTGGTAAAGCTTGGCCTTCTTCACCACAGCACAGTGCAGGATTTTAGAGTTAGTATTGAAATCATTTCCCAGTAGCATTCTCTATTCCTCTGGGATTTGAAAGTAACCTAACCCTTAAAGGAAATGAAGTATCCTTGGGCAGAAAATTAGCTTTCTCATGCAGAGTGGCATTATGGGCAGGCAGTTCAGGAACTAAAGGATACACACAAACCAACTGGAGATGAAGTTATATAGTTTTACTGGTAGTAGTTTCCCCTTCAAGGGCTAGGATCGTCTAGGAAACGTTACTTCAAGGGGGTTTTTCCCTTCGGCCAAAGATGGTCTCTTAAGCCACATTAATTAAAGTCTGGTTAGGCTCTACAGTATTAAAATAAAATTATTAAATTAGATTAACGTGAAATAATTTGAAATTAGGTACAAGTGTTATATTTGATTCACAAGAGAATGATGTTTTTTATAATATAATTTTAAGGGACAGAGATTAGATATGTGCACGTTGTGACCCGTCTCCAGAATGCCTCTCTGTTTCCAATAAGAGCAACAAATACTCAGTTAGCCCTAAAAAGAAAAGAACCCTCTGTCCCTCTTCTTGGAGCACCCAGGAGCATTTCTGTTCCTGCTATTGCTGTTGCATAAGCAGAAATGTGCTGTAGACTTGGTGTTTCTCCCCTGCCTGAAAAACACGCTGTCCAACATCAGTGTGTGCTCTACCCCGTCTGGAGTGGTGAGAAGTTGTTCCCTTCCATCCCTCTGAGTATAGGGAGATGGGAGGTGGAAATAACTTGCTTTTTGTTTTGCTCTAATAAAGTGGGTCTATATTCTTTCTCTCTTCCATTGAAGGAAAGATCTGCTAATAGTTTCATTGCAGACTTAGGCAATTTTCCTTCAACCAGACAAAAACAGTGGCACCAAAATTGGAGAAGCACATACAAGGTACATTTGTGGGAGAGAGGAGGCAGAAGCCTCTTTTCTAGGAAAATCAGAGGACACCACATAGGGGAGGTGACTCTTGTATTTGCTCTTTGTTGGGGATTGAGTCATGTCCCCCACAAAAGACATGTTCAAGTCATAATTCCTGGTCCTGCAGATATGAACCCATTTGTAAAGATGACCTCTGAAGATGCTATTATTAGTTGTACTGAGGCCAAACTGAATGAGGGTGAGCTGCAATCCATATAGCTAAAGTCTTTATAAGGAGAAGAAATCTAGACGAAGGCACAGACAATAGTAGGAGAAGCAGAAGCCAGGAGGAGCATGAGGGAGGTAAATCACCACAGGACAGAAGATTACCATCGCCAGAAGGCATCTGACTGGAGAAAGCACAGCCTTGGCGACACCTTGATTTTAGACTTCTAGCCTCCAAAACTGTGAGCCAATATATTCCTATTGTTTAAACCAGCCAATGTATGTATTTTTCATAGCAGTACTGGCAAACTGAGGCATTCTTGAAGAAGAAGTAAACGTTCTCCATGAAGGCAAAGCAGCAAAGAGTACATCAGGCTAAGGAATAGCATGTATGCAAATACAGAAATGCTAATGGCTATTTTTACTGGAAGAACTACAAAAAAATCATTATTAATAAAGCCTAATGTGAAAAAAGCAGGAGATGAATCTAGTGAAAAGCAGGAGATGAATCTAGTAGATAGAGATCCCAATCATGAACTGCACGAAATTTAAATAAAATTGGATTTTTATTCTCTAAAGGTAATAACAGTCAATGAATGGTTTTAAATGGTGAAGAGCATGATCAGATTAGCGTTGTAGACCAACCATGAGGATTGTCTCAAAAGGCTCAGGAAGTGGCTTCTCAGGTTCTAGGGCATAGTATATTAGACTACTCAAACTTTCCAGGTATACTCCACTCTGTTGAATCACAATTCATGAAATGGCCTTTGTCTTTGTCTTGCCATCTACTTTGGGCAGAAAAGTGCAATGATCATATAACACTTAGAATATCTAAAATACTTTAGACTTACAAATAGATGTCTCACTTCAGCAGCTAGAGAAAGAAGCAATTTACAAGAAATGCCAGGAAGCATATTTTCTGGGTGAAGCAGGATGACATTTTTGCACAGGAAAATGCCAGGGTAAATAAATTAGCAATATCTCCCCCTCTCAGAAAATGCATAGAATGCTTATGCACCTAAAAGGATTACAAGTCATGAGGCTTTAATTTTACACTAGGCACTAGTCTCTTAGTTAACAATAACAAAATCACAGAATTTCATAGATCTTATAATTTATAAATTATTTTCAAATTGAATATCTCATATGAACAACCCAACAGCCCTATAAGGACATACAGAGGTAGGCAGGACAAGTATTATTCCCCCTTTTATATATATCAAAACTAAAGTCACACAGCTAGTAGCAGAATCCAAGTACTGGTTCTAGAATCCAAGTCTTTCAATATATGTTTTATTGCTTTTTGTACCATTCAATACTACATACATAGAAAATAACAGACTTGTATATGTCCTTTGCATTAAATAAGAATTCCAGAAAGTCAAGCTAACTAGTTTTCAATTGAGTAGTACAAGTTCATCTCAATTCTTCACTCTGTTTCTGCTCTCAGCACTCAAGGAAGATCAGGAAAGTAGGACATCTCAAAGACAAATCCAGTGGACACTCCCTTTGATCTAAAAGTAGCACTTTTACTCCAGTCTTCCCCTTTCCACCTCACAATCTCCTCCTTTGGAATTACTACCCTTTCAACAGGCTAATTATACACTTCAGAATATCAACACAGTAATAACAACAACCTTGGATTTATATAGTATTTTCTTACCAGAAACTCAAAGTACTTTTATAATTGCCTAAGGGGAATTGGTAGGGAGTTTTTGTAGCCATCCTGTCTTTCTCTCCATGGTATTTTCCTTTCTGACCCCATACTTCTACCCAAAGATAGAAGATGAAATGCAAGAAAAGGAAAATAGCATACAATCATTATATAATTAAAATCCCCACTGCTTTCTTCTATCGTACATGGTTTAAGAGGGAGGAATGCCTAAAGAGTTGTATATTAATTCAAAAATTGAGTGAAAGTGAAGCACTAGTCCTCAGAGTTTGCCTATGGGGTGGTAACCGTAGCGCTTCTGTCTGCCCAAACACTATTGTGCAACATAAAAGAGCCAGAATAGCTAGCGTTTGAATTACACAGTAGTCAAGATAGATAATTAAATTTCCCTTCCAGAAAGAATATGTCCCTGCTGAGGAAACCTTATTGCATACTGCTGTTCATGGTGACCATTATTAAATTTGTAGGACATGTCCCTGTATTATAACGATTCATTTGAAAGTTATCATTACACAACCCAATATGGTTAGAAGAGGGAACAAAACTTCCAGCATAGTTTGAAAAAGCATCTAAAATCCCCCCTAGGATTTATTCAATGAAGTATATCCTAGCTCTGCATCAACAGCAAAGAAAAAAAAAATGTCCAAAGAATTTTTGCCTTTCCTCGATGGACAGTAAATGTGGAACCTTCCGCTACATGAAAATTGAATCCAATACCCAAGAAGCTTCAACAATTCTTTAGGGATATTTCAGTGAGTTGAGCTGACTAGGTATAGGAAGAAGGTATAATGGTGACCTACCAACTTGAAAATCAGTCCAGCCTGTTTTTAAAGGATTCAAATTCTCACAGTGACTTTTGTGCGTAAATTATAGGCAGTGTTTTCCTCACACTTTGTTAGCTGTATTTTTGCATACAATACAGATTTGCTGTATTGTTTAATGAAATTTAAGAATGCGCTACAGAAGATACAGATACAGTTTTACTAGATTCCCAAAGATTCCCAATGATCTCTCTTAAAATTTTTGGTTTCTATGAATATTCCCTAAATTTACTTTTGAGAGAGAAAAGAAAAAGAAAAAGATATCACTATTACATTATGTGACCTAAAGATGAATATATGCCTCTCAATTCTATGTGAGACAACTGTAGCACCTAAATGACAGAACTATATCTTCCTCTCTCTTTTTTTTTTTTTGGCATGGGCAGGCTCCGGGAATCGAACCTGGGTCTCCAGCATGGCAGGTAAGAATTCTTGCCACGGAGCCACCGTTGCACCGCCTAGTCACTATATCTTATATGGTTTTAAATCCCCCTTTTAGTTCAGAGTTAGGGCACAAAAAGCCTTTCACAAATGAAAGAGAATTTGTCAATTTCAGAGTGACTAAATATCTTCTCTGTGTCATGCATGCTACTATGCAATAGGAAGGATAAAAAAAAATGACAAGTCCTTTCCTTTAAGAATCCTCTAATCTGATTAAAGACCAAGATAGAGAAAAATATTTATATATTCAAATGTACAGATATTTTAATTGCATCATGTATCTTAATCATAAACCATGTATGGACATGTAATATTTGCTCATCAATATATCCATGTTTTAAATTTAATAATATTGAGTTGAAATTGGTATTGTGAGTTTTGGAGAAAACATATTACAGCTTCTGAAATTTCTCACTTATAAATATCCTGGAAATCTAGGAGAATAATGAGTTGCATATGTGTACTTAGGTAGAAATAATTTGTGCCTTTAAAAAAGAACTCTTTATTGAGTATACTTGTATATTTAAAGATAGATTGGAGCTCATAGCTGAAACTTCTTATATTCAAGTGGTCACAAAGGTCTTTACTTTTTTCTTTGATTTTATCTAACCAAACATTATTTCCATTCATCCTTTCTGTAGCCCTTCACATCCTTCCAAAATGCAGGAAGTTTTTCCACCCTGAAGGTGACTTATAGTAGCAAATAGCATAGAAAAGAGAAAGGGTATTGCTTGCTTACTTAAGATAGTACTTGAATAAGATTTACGTCCCCAGGTATCTTCCCCTCTCTGTATTCAAATGTCATTCATTAGTGTAAGAGTGGGTATCGTATGGTTGATATGTTCATGTATTTACTGACCAAATTTGGGGATGAGATTTCAGATACAATATGTGTTTAAAGATCGAGGAAGTATTAAACGGCTATTTAAAAATGGCTGCTTTCTGGTTTTATCATTCTAATTTTTTACCCTAGCCATAAATAAGCCATATCACTCTTGTTAAAAACTTCACCTGGCTCATTACCACATAGGAAAGGCCAAGCATTGCATCTTGGCAAAACAAGGCCTTTCACAAATCAGCTCTTTCCACATTTCCAGTCTCATTTTGGTTGGAGATAGATGGCAATTTTCTAGGTTGACTTTGGGAAAGCAGCCAAAAAGGATCACTCCTATTTTAGCTGCAACTGGAATCTCAACATTTTGGAAATTTCGTTTCAAAAAGGCTTATATCTGTCCTTAATGCAAAAGAGAGCATTTACCAGCATAATAGTAGGAATGGAAGCTTAGATGTTATCAAGGAATCAAGAGCACAGAATCAAACAAATTCAAATTGCTTTGTATTAGAATACAACATATATCACAGGAGTGGAAATTCCAGACAGCTCATTATTAAGCATAAAGATGAATAAAAGCAGCCTGCATTTTATGTACGTTATCCAGCTTATCAATCAATTCAAATGAGACTTTCTATTACAGGGATATCAGCCAAACTGGCACTCCAATCACTGATTGATAGAGGAGAGTACAATTAATTCTGGGGTCATAAGAAAAGAATGAAACAACCATTTCCTTTTTTATTTATAAATCTCGTAAAGAGAGCATACATTCTTAGACAGATAGATAAATAAGCAACAATATCCAGGGCATTCTCTTCCAAAATCCCAGACCTCTTTTTAAGTTGTTGAGGTGATAAAGAGTTATCATATATTTCCACTTTATCACCTGTAAGAATTTAGATTCCCAGTGACCCAATCCCAATCCCAAGATTTATAAACCATGTCTAGAAAAAAGTTTGAGTATTATCATCTAAGAACCACTGACTGTAACCATCATAATTGATACTTATAGAACATACAATGGTCTTTGGACTACCTATGATTTTGACTAGCTCTGTGTTTCCTCATAAGTTCTCCTGCCTCTTTTACTAGCTTAAAGGTCCCAGGGATGTTATGTTGCTCTTAAATAAGAAGTCTGAAATGTGCTGCAAGTGACAGATTATGGTCAGGAGCCAACTGTTCACATATTTGATCAGCCAGCGGGAAGTCTTTCAGCAGCTCTTAAGTAAAAAATACAGGGATGCTGTCGATGTTTGGTGACACTGTTTTTAATCTTCACATTTCTCACTGACAGAAAGTAATGGTTATCCGTGGGAGACCTGTCACATGACAGCAGCTTCTTTACCACCAGGAGAGTGACAATATGGCCTCCCAAACTACCTCAACAGCCATAGCATTTGGGCTACTCTTTACGAAAAGGCTATTTCAGGCCAGGAAGGAATAAAGGAGACTTTTATTACTCTAGAATTCCTTTTAATTATTTAAATAATTGTAAAGCACCTTCCCTAACACTAACAACAGTACTAGAGTAACAGAAGTTAAAGCAGAACCTAAGGGAGCATTTCAAGTCAACTGCATATATTCTCAGAGGCCACACTTTCAAAATGCTCAAAGAACGGAAAAATCTCCTACCCACCACTCTACCCCCATGTCATTTGCATTCCCCTTCCCTTCAGGGCACACAATAACCGTTAGTGAGCCACAGGAATGGCTGCCGGAAACATGGATCCTGGTTGGCAACACTCAAACTATTTTATCAGCCATGAATTAAGTCATGAATTTGGAGCCTCTGACTTCTTATAAGTACATGTTGAAGGATATTATAAACCCTTTTTGGTACACTCCCCAAATACAAACACACAAATACACACACACACACACATACAACTTAACTATGGCCTAAGCTTATGGCCCCCAAAACAGTAACATCCAAATCAAGAATTAGTCCTCACTCTGCTCTGGGTTATCCATTCTGCACTAACACCATGTGTAGAGTATTTGTAGTCCATCTGCTTTTTTTTTTTTTTTACAGTCTTTACTCCATCATAAGTGAGTTCAGCCCACAGTTCTCTTTGCTGTGTGCATCATTTTTCACCAAATGGAGTTAAAATAAGAGCACCCAAAACTCCATTTGAACAAGTCATTGTTATATATATGATACAGTGCATTCTAAATAAATACAAAGCCAACAATATTTTTTCTTTCCACCATAAGATAAAGAAATAACCCTGAGACAGCAGACTCACATGTAGCACAATAGCAAGCATAACCTCAGTCTGAAATAGAGGTATTAGTGTTGGTTCTTGCCACACAGGATCAATTGAAAACAATTCTGAAAGACTGAAACTGTGTGCTATTTTGAAAAAAAGTAGCTTTTAGAGTGTTCTTAAGATTTCAAAAATCATACAGGCCAATTTCAGCCAGTATGCCCCATTCTATGTGTGTTTTAGCAGTACCCCAGTCAACCTCCATTCAAAGTATTTATCAACTATTTATCCATACAGGCAGAAAACAGAACTTTTAGGAATTTAATACTTGTCCAAATATCTTTGTTGTAGAGTAAAAGAAAACATAAAAATGGTATACAATGAGGAAAAGAGAAAGAAATTTTTAGAATGTTACTATAAACTACAAATTAAGCTAAATGTTTTTAAAAAGATAGAATGTAATATTGATTGCATTTTAATGGTTAATCAACAGCTCTAAATGCAATCTATTTTGGTTATTTTTATATATAACTTTCAGATTATTTATATTCACTGAGGTTTTGGAATGTATACTTTAAATATACTTAGATTTCTTAGAATATAATGAGACAACTGAATCTGAAATTACTAAAAATGTAAAACCATTAATCACATTCAATAAATATGCAGGTCCTATTATTGTCTTTTAAGATGCACTATTTTGTCCATGGCCCAAGTTTCTTATTTATAGTGATCCACAGAGCCTGTTTAAAATGAGATAGAGTGATAAAAGAGATGGATAGATATAGCTAGATAGATGACAGAAAAATGATAGAAAGATAGATAGACGGACAGACAGACACAGACAAATAGACATAGATAGATGTGGTGGTTTGAAATCATGTACTCCAGAAAAATATGTTCTTAAATCTAATCTATTCTTGTGGTGTGTGTATTCTTAAAAACAGGACCTTTTAATGTGTATTCTTATAAACAGGAACTTTTAACGAAGTTAACTTCAGTTAAGGTGTGACCCAACCTAAATCAGGAAGGGTCTTAATTCTTTTATTGAAGGCCTTATATGGAAGGTCACAGAGAGAGAAAGAACTAGAGAGAGCAGCCAGAAGCAACCCAGAAGAGAAAAGAGAAGCCAGGAGAGGCACCATGTGCACTGCCATGTGACAGACAAGCCAAGGACTAAGGTTTGCTGGCTGCCAGCCCTAGAACACCACAGTCTTCTGGGAGAAAATACTGCCTTGCTGATGCTTTGATTTGGACTTTTCCTAGCCTGAAAAGTGTAAACCTGATCATTCCCATTGTTTAAGTCAACCCATTGCATGGTATTTGGTTTGGAAGCTAGGCAACGAAAAGAATGGGTAGATGATGTTGATGCTGGTAGGTAGGTAGATAGATAGACAGACAGACAGACAGACACAGACAGATGACAATTGAAAGAAAGAAAAATTTGAAAGCTTGGAATTTACCCTTTGGAATGCCAAGAACATCAGTTTTCCACCATACTAGTTGCTTTGATAAAAGAGTCCTTGAAAGCAGAGAAATGGTTCTGAATCACAGCCCAAAGAAATCATGGACAGTTATTTTCACAGATGATTTTTTTTTAAAGATGGATTCACTTCTAGTTTCAGCCCCAACATTTTAAGGCTTTGGAAGCTAAGACTACATCCTTACAATAAGTAAAAGCTAAACTGAAACAAAATGACAACAATGCCATAGGTATGGGAGGCAGGAATTAGGAATATTCTATTGTAATATGCTATAATACATGTGAAACAATTTAATGTAATTTGAAAGCAGAGCCTCTAGAACCGTGAGATAATAAATTTCTGTGATTTTAAGTCACTAGTGTATGATACTTTGTTACAGCTGTCCTAGGAAACTAAGACAGATGCCTATATGCAGGGAAATGAACCTAGATACTACCATGTATCTTTCTTAAAAATTAACTGAGGATGGATCATATATCTAAATGTAAAATGTAAAACCATAAATCATCCAGAAGAACACATAGGAGAAAATCTATGTGACATTGGATTTGGTGATAACTTTTAAACACAACACAAAAAAAAACTGATCCATGAAAGAAAAATAAGAAGTTGGACTTTATTAAAATTGAAAACGTCAGCTCTGCAAGAGACTTTGTAAGAGTATCAAAAGACAAGGTGCAAACTAGGAGACAATATTTACAAAACACATTTCTAATAAATGACTTGAATCCAAAATATGCAATGAACTGTTAAAACTTAACAATAAGGAAACCAACAAACCAATTTTAAAATGAGCTTGGTGGTAGAGTGTTTATTAAAAAATAATTTTAAAAATGCATTAAAAGTGAATACTACAGGGTGGGCCATGGTGGCTCAGCAGGCAGAGTTCTCGCCTGCCATGCCAGAGACCCAAATTCATTTCCCAGTGCCTGCCCATGCAAAAAAAAAAAAGTGAATACTAAAACTCAGAAGCATGAAGCCCACAGGAGCACACAGACAGGCAGACAGGGACTAGGAAGTAAGCCAAGCCACGTTCCTTGAACATGCTACCCTCACCAGGGCAGCCCCATGACCCATGACTCACCCCACACCCCACATACCTGGACCTTGACACTTGCCCCCACTCTCCATGCTCCAAGCAACCCTGTCCCAGCAACCCCCAGTATGCATACCCACCCCAAACCCCAACCTAAATTGCAGCCTAACACACCTTTCCTGCACTACCTCCCCATCCCAGCTCCCTGCAGACTGTCACCAGCACATAAAGTCAGTGGACACATATCTCCAAACACAGGCTACACCCACCCCACACCCATAGTGTCATACAGTCTCACCCCGCCCACCACCCTGTGAGCTCTGCACATCAGTTTATGGCACTCCTTGACCCATGCATGCGTTCGGCCCTCAGTCATGCCCCTCAGCTCTGGGAACATCAAATTATGGCACTCCTAGACTCATGCATGTGCATGTGCATGGCCCTCAGTCATGCTCCCCAGCTCAGAAAAGGCTGGCCTGTGTAGCTGGGTGACATCTACTCCCAGCCTATGAAGATATAACGTTAACCTGCTGCCATAGTTCTGTGCATGCACACAAAGGGACCTGCACCCTTGACCAGTACACACCAGGGTTATGCCACCCTGACCTGCACACCCACACAGCTACATAACCCCTGGCCACTGAGCACCCAAATTCACAAACACCAGCACCAGCACAAAATCCCCAGCCTGCTCTGTTGTGCCCCACCCCATACCCTGCATCCTGCTATGCATCCACTCTGTAAACACAAGACTTTAGACTACTGAAGGAAATCAACTCCCAAGGTAAATCAATCAAGATATTTACATGCAATGAAAACAGTAGAAGATCACTAAGCACATCACAATGCAGACAGATATAGCCCAGCCTAATGACCAAATTAAAGCACCATAGGAGACACAGACATTGGAACAACTAATCAAAGATGTTCATATAACTATACTTAATAAAAATAAGTGGGATGGATAATGACATAAAGGAGATCAAAAAGACAGTAGAAGAACATAAAGAGGAATTTGAAAGAATAAATCGAAAAACAACATATATCACAGAGGTTAAAGACTCCGTTGACCAAACAGAAAACATACTGGAGGAACACAACAGCATATTCAAGCAGATAAAAGAAAGAATAAGCAATGTAGAGGAAAGGATAACTGATTTCAAACACTCAAATCAGAAAATGGAAAAAAAAGATGGAAAATTTAAAATTGAATCTCAAGTAAATGATAGACAAAACAAAGTGCACAAATATAAGAATCATTGATGTCCCAGAAGGAGTAGAGAGAAAGAAAGAGCAAGGAAGAGTAGTTGAGGATATAATGGGGAAAAACTGCCCAAACCTTATAAAGGACAGAATTATACAAGTCAAAGAAACTCAACCAACTCCAAACAGAATAATTCCAAATAGGTCTTACCCAAGACACATACTAATCCGTCTTTCAAATATTGAAGAGAAGCAGAGAATTCTGAATTCTGAAAGTGGCAAGGGAAAGAAAATCTACTACATACAAGGGAAACTGCATAAGACTGAGTTCAGACTACTCAACTGGTACCATGGAGACAAGAAAACAGTGGTATGACATATTTAAGATCCTGAAAAATCCAGCAAGAATTTCGTACCCAGCCAAATTCAAAACTGAGGTAGAGATTAAAATTTTCACAGACAAACATCCTGAAAAACTCTGTCAATAAGAGACTGGCCCTACAAGAAATACTAAAGGGAGTTTTGCCAGTTGAAAAAAAAAAAAAAAGACAGGAGAGGGAGGTCTGGAGGAAGGCAAAGAATTGAAGAATACAGTAAGGGCAACTAAAAGGATTAAAGAGAAAGCAGAAAAATAATATATGTTTCTGACAAATAAAATTTAAAAGATAAGATGGTAGATTCAAGAAACCCATTTTCAGTAATGAATTTGAATGTTAACAGACTAAACTTACCAATTAAAAGATACAGATTGGCAGAATGGATTAAGAAATGTAATCCAGCTATATGCTGCTTACAAGAGACTCATCTTGGACACAAGGATACAAATAGATTGAAAGTGAAAGGATGGAAAAAGATTTTCCATTCAAGTTGTAACCAACAGAAAGCAGGATTAGCTATACTAATATTGGACGAAATACACTTTAAGTGTAAAGGCATCATAAGAGACGAAGAAGGACACTACATATTAATTAAAGGGAAAATTCACCAAGAAGTTATAACAATCATAAATGTATATGCTCCAAATCAAGGAGCTCCAAAGTGCCTGAGACAGACATTGGCAAAACTGATGGGAGCAAATGATGTTTCAACAATAATAGTAGGAGACTTCAATACACCACTCTTTTCTATAGATAGTACAGACAGAAGATCAACATGGAAACAGAGAAGTTCAACAACTTGATAAATGAATTAAACCTAACGGATACATATAGATAATTGCACCCCAAAACACAAGGTTATACCTTCTTCTCTAGTGCCCATGGAACATTCTCCAGGGTAGATCATATGTTGGGGCACAAAACAGGTCTTTATAACTTTAAAAGCATTGAAATTATTCAGAACACTTGCTCTAATCACAGTGGAATGAAACTGGATCTCAATGGCCACCAGAGAAAAAGACCATTCACAAATATATGGAGATTAAATACTACAATCTTAAACAATCAGTGGGTCAAAGAAATTGCTAGAGAAATCAGCAGGTGTCTGAGATGAGTGAAAATGAGAATACAATTTATCAGAACTTATGGGATGTGGCAAAGGCTGTGTTAAGAGCGAAAATTATTGCCCTAAATGCCTATATTAAAAAACACAAGAAAGAGCAAAAATTGAGGACTTAAATGGTCACCTGGATGAACTTGAAAAAGAACAGCACACTGTTCTGGGGTTAGCAAACTAACCCCAAAGCAAATAGAAAAGAGAAATAACAAACATTAAAGCAGAGTTAAATGAATGGGAGAAAAAAAGAACATAAAAAATAGTTAATAAAATCAAAAGTTGGTTCTTTGAGAAAATCAATAAAATTGATGAGCCATCAACAAAACTGACAAAGAAAAACAGACAGAAGATACAAATAAACAAAATCAGAAATGACAAGGGTGCACTACCACAGACCCTGAAGAAATAAATCATAAGAGGATACAGTGAACAACTATATGCCAACAAACTAGACAAATTAGATGAAATGGACAAATTCCTGAAAACACACAAACAAGCTACTCTGACTCAAAAAGAAACTGAAGATCTCAACAAACCAATCACAAATAAAGGGATTCAAACAAACATCAGAAACCTTCCTACAAAGAAAACTCGGGACCAGATGGCTTCACAGGGGGATGTTATCAAGCATTCCAAAAAGAACTAACCCTAATCCTGCTCAAACTTTTCCAAAAAATTGAAGAAAAAGGAACTCTACCTAACTCATTTTATGAAGCTAATATCATTTTAATACCAAACCAGGTAAAGATGCTACAAGAAAGGAAAACTACAAGCCAATCTCCCTAACGTATATAAATGCAAAAATTCTCAACAAAATATTAGCAAGTTGATTCCAACAGCACATTAAAAGAATTATAAACCATGACCAAGTTGGGTTTGTGCCAGGAATGCAAGGATGGTTCAACACAAGAAAGTCAATTAATGTAATACAGCACGTTAAGAAATCAAAAGGGAAAAATCACATGATTATCTCGATTGATGCTAAAAAAGCATTCGACACAATTCAACATCCTTCTCTGATAAAAACATTTCAAAAATAAAAAGAAATTACCTCAATATGATAAAAGGAATATATGAAAAACCAAAAGCCACAATTGTACTCAATGGAGAGAGACTGAAAGCCTTCCCCCTAAGATTAGGAACAAGACAAGGATGCCCACTGTCACCACTGTTATTCAACATTGTGCTAGAAGTTCTAGTTAGAGCAATTAGTAGGGCAAAGAAATAAAAGGCATCCAAATTGGAAAGGAAGAAGTAAAACTTTCATTATTTGCAGATGACATGATAGTATACTTGGAAGAGCCTGAAAATCTACTGCAAAGTTACATGAGCTAATAAACAAATTCAGCAAGGTGGCAGGATATAAAATTAATGTGCAAAAATCAGTAATGTTTCTATATACAAGCAATGACCTAACTGAGGAGTCAGTTAAGGAAAAAATTCCATTCAAAATAGCAACAAAAAGAACCAAATACTTAGGTGTGAACTTAACTATGGATGTAAAGGACTTGTACACAGAAAACTACATAACATTGTTAAAAGAAATCAAAGAAGATCTAAATAGGTGGAAAGATATTCCCTGCTCATGGATAGGAAGGCTGTATAGTTAAGGTGTCAATTCTACCTAAATTGGTACAGATTCAATACAGTACCAATTAAAATTCCAACAACCTCCTTTGAAAACTTGGAAAAGCTAATTTTTTCCATCTGGAAGGGAAAGAGACCCTGGAGAGCTAAAAGCATCCTAAAAAAGTAGAATGAAGTGGGACAATTAACATTGTTTGACTTTAAAACTTATTCTAAAGCCACAGTGGTCAAAACAGCATGGTACTAGCATGAAAGTAGAAGTGCTGACTAATGGTTCTCAAATTGAGAGTGCAGAAACAGATCATTAAATCTATGATCAACTGTTTTGACAAGGCCCCCAAATCCACTGAACTGGGACAAAATAGTCTTTTCAATAAATGCACATGGAAAAACTGGATATCATTAGCCACAAGAATGAAAGAGGACCCCTATCTTACACCCTATACAAAAATTAACTCAAAGTGGATCATATACCTAAATATAAGACCTAGCACCATAAAGCTTCTAGAAGAAAATAGGGAAACACCTTCAAGACCTAATAATAGGAAGTAGCTTCCTAAACTTTACACCCAAAGTTACAAGCAATAAAAGAAAAAATGGATATATAGGATCTCCTCAAAATCAAATGCTTTGGCACCTCCAAAGATTTTGTCAAAAAAAGTGAAGAGGTAGCCAACTCAATGGGAGAAAATATTTGTAAATCACATATTGGACAAGGTTTGATATCCTGTATACACAAAAAAAAATCATACAACTCAACAACAAAAGAACAAACAATCCAATTATAAAATGGGCTAAAGATATGAATAGGCATTTTTTGAAGAGCAAATACAAATGGCTCAAAAGCACATGAAGAGATGTTCCTCTTCATTTGCAATAAGGGAAATGCAGATCAAGACTACAATAAGCTACCACCTCACACCTATAAAAATGGCTTCTATTAAACAAACAGGAAACTATAAATGTTGGAGAGGATGTGGAGAAATTGGGACACTTATGCACTGCTGCTGGGAATGTGAATGTTTCAGCCACTATGGAAGACTGTTTGCTGTTTCCTTAGGAAACTAAATATTGAGTTGTCCTATGCCCAGCAACACCAATGCTTGGCATATACCCAGAAGAGCAGAAAGCAATGACACAAACAGACATTTGCACACCAATGTTCATAGCAGCATTATTTACAATTGCTGAAAGATGGAAAAACACCAAATGCCCATCAACAGACGAGTGGATTAGCAAAATGTGGTATATACATACGACAATCATGTAGCAGTAAGATGAAATGACATCCTGAAGCACATGAAAGATGGATGAGCCTTAAGGACATAATGATGAATAAAATAAGCCAGACAGGAAAGGACAGATACTGTATGAATCCACTTTTATGACCATGGTAAAGGCTAAGTCAGAGGCATATAATACAGAAAATAGGGGGCTTAGAGATACATAGAAGCTAGAGATGGGTGAATGGTTAGCTAATGAGGTTTGATTCCAATGTAAGGGAAAAGATAGAAGTTAAGGCAGTTCTCTAGTGGGTCTATAAGTAATATTACCATATTGAAGAGGAACAAGATTGAAAGGGTTGTATAGACCTACATATTCCAATGGTTAACACTAGAAATATAAATAAGTTCTTGCAAGAACTACTTCAAAGGTATGATTCATGTACAAAGTGTGTGTAAATCCAGGGTACAGGGGGGAAAACTGCTATTGCATGCTATGGGCTATGTTTAAAAGGAAAACATCAGCACTACCACAGCAACA